>NC_052623.1:343253241-348255741 GCF_016161935.1 Mauremys reevesii
CGCATACTCATCAAAGTAAGTCTATGCATGTTCAGCAAGGCACTGAACCATATGCTTAACTTTAAGATGTGCTTAAAGTGCTTTGCTGAAATGGGACCATAATACAGAGGGGCCAGTAGTTGGTGTAAACTGGCACAGCTCCACTGACATCTTCTCTGGGGATCTGTGCCCATATTCTTTGGCATCCAGGCCAAAGCATTGTTTCCAAATGCTTTAAATACCCTTTCATTGTCATCCTGAAAAATGACAAATTGCTTCTTTTTAAAGTTTTATCACTGAGAACTGCAACCTTATAACTCAGAGTTAGCTAATACCTCTAAAATTATTATGATAATATGCAAGTTATGCTTCTGCCACACTTCATCAGTTCTTATTATGTGCAACATCAACTGCTGACTTAATGGTTTTATAATCATCCCTCTTGTATGTAGTGTGTCTTTGGCTGGATAGAAACCATTGTAATACGAGTTTTACATCAAAACCCCTTGCTGAGTAGAAAAATATGAAAGGAAGATACAGGCGTCTTCTCTTTTATTTCCAACAGTAAAAATGAACCTATTTCATTTAATCATTCACCTCTTTTCTTTTCTTCATTGTTCTACAATAGAAATGTGTCACGTTCAGAAATTTAGGTGGAAATTGTTCTTTGAGCCTGATTCACCTTAATCATTCACAAATCTGTTTCCTTTTCATGTATATGTTTAACTCTTACTCATTTCAGTAGAAATGGCATATGCTTGTTGTAGCAATAATGAATCTCCAGGGGAGTGTGCAAAGACTTGCAGTTGTCCTGCTGCATTATTAGTTTGTAATTTTCACAGACTTTTTAGCACCTCGGGGACTCTTCAGTTTTGGATAGTGGGACACCATGAGAAAACCAGATCATGTGTTACTTCTGTCCCAATAAATAGCTTTATGAGCCAAAAATACCCAGTCAAAACATAAGCACACATACAAATATTGAGATATTTGTGTTTTCCCCATTCTCTGATATATTCAAGTTGCTGCAAAGGAACAATCCAACAAGTTTGCCATTACATTTAACAAATATGGCCACCTTGCTCTAGGAATTATTTTGGGGAAGTTCTCTGGCCTGTGTTAGACACAAGATGATCGCAGTGGTCCCTTCTGGCTGTGGAATCTCTGAATGGTGCTTGTATAGTACCTGCTTTAAGGTTCACAAGTAGCAATTGTACCATCCTAGCCATCAAGTGTACCGCAAATGCCACATATATCTGTTATTTTCCCTCTCAAGGTCTGTTATCTTCTTGCTATTTGCAGTACGTACTGTAATAACTTTTTAACTATGATGTCTCTCTACTTTGAGCTGTCTATAAGGCATTGTTTACACGAGATGCAACAGTTACACAATTGACTTTCAAGACAGTTAGTCATACCATTTTGTCACTTTTCTGAAGAAGGGTAAATCATAATGATAATTAGCCTTTATCGTTTCATCAGTAGATCTCAAAGTGCTTTACAAAGGAGGGAAGCATCATTATCCCAATTTTACAGATGGAAAAACTGAGGCACAGGGAGGGGATGTGACTTGCTCAAGGTCACCCAGCAGGCCAGTGGTTGAGCCAGGAATAGAAGATAAGCCTCCTAAGTGCCAGTGTTAGTCTCTATTCACTAGGCCACACTGTCCCATCTCTGCTTTTCCTGAGTATAGGCTTAAAAAATGAACATTTTTGTTAAAAGATTTAAAGTCACCAAGGAGGTTCGGATGCCTGGCTCACATTAATTTTGATAGACATTAGATAACCAAATCTCTTAGGTAACTTTGAAATTTTCAGTCTTTACATGTATGGAACACTTGGGACATAGCACCAACAAAATTATCTTCAGACTTATCCTAATCAGATATCTAATTGGAAGAACTGATCCTAATACCACTGAGCTACCAAATACAAACAGTACTTTCACATTTTCCTCTTTCCATAATTATTGTCAACTGGAATATGTTTTTTTAAGATAGTTATGCTGCTTAACCAAGCCATAGCAGTTACACAATTCACTTTCAAGACAGTTAGTCATACCATTTTGTCACTTTTCTGAAGAAAGGTAAATCATAATGATAATTAGCCCTTATCGTTTCATCAGTAGATCTCAAAGTGCTTTACAAAGGAGGGAAGCATCATTATCCCAATTTTACAGATGGAAAAACTGAGGCACAGGGAGGGGATGTGACTTGCTCAAGGTCACCCAGCAGGCCAGTGGTTGAGCCAGGAATAGAAGATAAGCCTCCTAAGTGCCAGTCTCAGTCTCTATTCACTAGGCCACACTGTCCCATCTCTGCTTTTCCTGAGCATAGGCTTAAGAAATGAACATTTTGGTTAAAAGATTTAAAGTCACCAAGGAGGTTCGGATGCCTGGCTCACATTAATTTTGATAGACATTAGATAACCAAATCTCTTAGGTAGCTTTGAAATTTTCAGCCTTTACATGTATGGAACACTTGGGACATAGGACCAACAAAATTATCTTCAGACTTATCCTAATCAGATACCTAGTTGGAAGAACTGATCCTAATACTACTGAGCTACCAAATACAAACAGTACTTTCACATTTTCCTCTTTCCATAATTATTGTCAACTGGAATATGTTTTTTTTAAGATAGTTATGCTGCTTAACCAAGCCATAGCATCAATAGCATCATAGCAACCAAGCCATAGCATCAATGGCATTACACATTCCTGCTAAATTCACAATCTAATTTAAAGTACGTATTAGGGGTGAGATGAATATTTGATTTTGATACATTTGTATATAAATCCATTAATATTTTAGAAATATTTGAAATCTCTCTGATAACACTGATGGTAATAACAAGATGATGTTAAGATTACATGACACGCCAAATCAGCCAACGCCCATGGTGGTGTATCGCATTGTTTTGAGTGAAGTTCTGCTCTGCATCGTGACTATGGAAAATGGAGGGTGAAATCTTGGCCTCATTGAAGTCAATGGCAAAGCCCTCATTGATTGCAATGGGCCAGAATTTCATCCAGAATATTATTACTGTATTCAGTCATGTCTGTTGGCTTGAGTAATCAAAATATGTTTTTTTTTTACTCCTGTTAGCCCCACAAAGCCCTTACACTAGGGGAGACGATGTTGGATTCTGTTCTTTCTTGTTCATCAAACAAAACTGTAAACCAAGTTCTATCAGTTACAATTCTGCAAATACACTGAAAGTAATGGAATGCTCAAATATCACTCAAGATAAATCTGGAGACAACATGGCTGTTCAGGCATAAATGAAGATAGCATGAGCCAATGGAGAGGCCAAGGTAGTGGGAGTCAGGAAACCTGAATTCTGTTTGTGGCTCAGTCACTGGCATGCTGTGTAGTCTTCCACAAGACAATTCACATCACTTGCTCTAGCTGTTGAATGCAGTTAATGACACTTTCCATCTTGTATAAAGCACTTTGAGATGTACAGATAAAAAGCACTCTGTGAACTTAATCCTGCAAAGGGCTGAGCATTCCACCCTGATCCAGCAAAGCTCTTAAGTGTAAATCCAGATAACTCCACTGAAGTCAACAGAGTTAGTCCGGATTTATATCCATATAACCAAGAATATAATTTGTACATCCATCTTTGCACTGTGCTGAGCATGCCAGTGGTGCTCAGCAAATTATTTATAACAAACAAATTCTGTTTTGGTTGTTCAGCAAGTACCTTTTTTTGGCACTCTGAAGCTTTACACTCTTGCAGGCTATAAGGGAGAAGTAAGAACTTCTGTTTCCGGTTTCTAGTTATTCTTTAAAAAATGCTGCCCCTCTGCAGATTGAATTATAATTTAAAAAAAGGCATTAGAAGCCAAGATTTATGAGATGCTCTCAGATCTCACTTTGCTTATTCTCAAACCAGACTCCCAACCTGCAGACCTTTTGTCAGAAAAGCCCCACAAACTGACAAGCTAGCAAAATCCTTTAAGAAGAGTTCATGCTGTCTTCAACACCTAGAGCCATGCAATACATCTGTGACTGCCTCTCATCATGATGCCCCCGATACTGCATCTGAAATTCTCCTTGACTCTCCTCAACTTTGTGGGTGAGATTTTACAAGAAAAGAAAAGTGTTACATTTTTACAAGTAACTTTTCAACTTTTTAGTTTAATCAAAACCTGATAAAAGTGAGTGTAAGTGATGGCAGCTAAAAACAAATTCCACATTATTGAAAATTAGTCAATATCCCATGATTTTCTTTATAAAGTGAAGGGGAGAGATCCTACACTCTGAAGACTGACAGTACTCTATAGAACAACCTCAGGCAGCACAGGAACTTAGAAGATTTTATTATCTCATTGAAGAAGTTGTCTTTGATTCCTGGTTCTGTATTATTAATGAATCATTAATTAATTATTATGTAACTCTTCTGCCAGGTGAAGCCAGCAGCAACCAGGGCCGGGTTCAATATCTTGGGGTTCCTTTCCATTGCTACAACACAGAACTGGCTCGAGTCCCCACTCAGTGACCTGGGAAATTTACACATCACCCCAGATGTCTCTGAGGCAATATTTCCCCTCTCACAAGCACAGAGTCTGAGTGTAGAAAAGAAACTTTTAATAGAAGGAGGGAAGTAACTCGGTGTTAATTTGGGAAAACACCACAAACAGGGTTCATAAACATAAACCATGAGTAAAGGCCCCACCCTCAAGTAGGTTGGGCAGTGTCCTTTTCCCCTCAGGTTCTAAAGTCCAGCAACCAAATGTCCCTTTCACGTGCCCACCTCTTCTCTGCACCCCACTCACAGTTGCTATCCTTGGTCAGTGCAGACCCAGAGTTCAGAGGCACATCTGCAGAGTTCACTCCTACCCTGGGTGGGATAAAGAGGTACCTTACTCACTCCACTGCTCAGGCACTCACTTGCTGCCCCTCTCTTCCAGCCACCCTGCTGGCTGTTCCTGCCAGCTACCTGCTTCTGCTTCCACCTGCTGCCTGCTCATCACTCTCACCACGCCTCTCCACCAGCCGCCCTGCTGGCCTCTCATCGTGGCTCTCCACCGCCGCCCTGCTGGCTGCCTGCTCACTGCTCTAGTCACTCCTCACCACCAGCCAGCCTGCTGGCTGCTCATCACGCCTCTCCGCCATCCTAGCCATTCATTCAGCAGCTGACTGTAGTTGCCTTCTGCTGCCACCTGCCTCTCTGCTGTGACCTCTGCACATTAGTCTCTTGGTAATGTTCAGCTCTTTGCAGTCTGGGCAGAAACACTGCCTCATCTCAAGTGATTTCAGCTCTCAGTGATTGTTAGCTCTTAGCAGGCTGGGCAGAAACACAGTCCTACCACAAGTGATCTCAGCTCTGATTGGGCATTTAACATAACAAAGAGGCTCCTATTTAGCTCTGTTCTTTGAACACTGGGGAGGAATAGGTTAAACCAGTCTAGGGAGGCCCCTTGATGAAACTGTGCAGCCTCCTAGCTGGAAATACCTGTCCCCACTCCCTTACTTTCACTGACATTTTATCCCCTGACTTAACGAGGTTCTTTCAACTGAGGGTGGCCCCTTATTTGGGACAGATTAAGCACAGTCCTGCTTTCCTACAATAATTACAACATTGGTAACCATATTTCACTACCTTTGCATTCAGTACTAAGGTCATTTGTACCCAACACCAGCCAAAGGTGATCACTTTGACACTGCTATATCTGCTGAATATGTAAGCAGAGCAGGAGCAAACCGTATTTACATAAACACACCCAAGTCATTCCCACTCCCAGCTAGCTGTCAGGGAAGCATTCATTCAGACTCTGTTTACAATTATTATTATTATTCCTAAGAGCCCCAATCATGGATTCGAACCCCATTGTGCTAGGCACTGTATAAACACACACAGAAAAAATGATCTATGGCCCAAAGAGTTTACAATTAAAATCTGAGACAAGAGACAACATGTGAACACAGACAGGAGGATAAAAAGAAACAATGAGCCAACAATGAGCATGATGAGGTCTCAGCACACCAGTTGCCTAACCATTGTCGAGCTTTTTGTAGGCATCATGGCAAAGGCGCATTTAAGGAGGGAAACATTTTGCAGCTGTTTATAGGGAGCTCCTCCCAAGCCTGAGGGGCAGCATGGGAGAAAGTATGAAGATGCTTCTGTGAAAATGTGACAAGTGGACAATGAAAGCTGGCATCATGTGCCGGTCGGAGGTGGGAGTCGACATTTTGATAGTGAGTGAGAGATAAGTACGGTGGGAATAGATGGTGGAGGACCTTGAAAGTGAAGTCAAGTAGCATATGTTGATGCAAGAGTTCTTTGCTCTTGATTTTGGTGGGTGCAATCCCTGAACATTTTGGATAAATATTGGTCATAGGCCTGCTCTACACTACAGAATTATGTTGACATAAGGCAGCTTACAACAACCTAATTATGTCTGTGTCTACACTACCGGGTCCCTCCCACCAACATAACTCACCTGCTACATCGACTTAATTACTCCACCTCCACAAGAGGTGTAGTGCTTACGTTGACGTAGTTAAGTCGACATTATAGCAATATAAACACAGAGTTCCTTATGTCATCTTAAATGGCCTCCAGGAGTTGTTCCATTGTGTCCACTCTGATCACTGTTCTTAACTCTGCAGCCCAGCAGCCAGGTACGCTGTTAAAGGACCGGGAACTTTTGAATTTCCATTTCCTGTTTGCTCAGTGTGGCGAGCTCACCTGCCTTCTGAGCATGCTGTCTCCACTCTCCAAACGTGCTCCAGCCAGGGGTACACAGGAGGTGGTGGATCTCCTGGGTCTGTGGGGAGAAGAAGCTGAGAACAGCTCGGATCAAGCCATAGAAATGTGGACATCTATGAGAAGATTTCGTGGGACACGGTGGAAAAAGGCTACCAGAGGGACCCGCAGCTGTGCCAAATGAAATCAAAGGAGCTGTGTCAGGCACACAAGAAGGCAAGAGAGGCAAGCAGTCATTATGGTGCAGCACCTCAGACGTGCCGCTTTTACAAGGTGCCGCATGCTATACTCAGTGACCCCACCACCACATCCAAGAGCCACATGGCTACCTCTGAGGAGTCGGAGTCATGGGCCACTGCAGGCAACACTGAGGAGGAGGTGGTGGGTGAGAAAGAAGAGGAGGAGAGTAAGAGACAAGCATGCAGGGGATCCAGGAGCTGTGTTTAATGCCAGAGCAGTCCAGCCAATCACAACATTGCAGCATGGTGCCAGGGAAGGAACTTTTGGTGACATGTGCAGTTTGCATTAATATTGTGGGGACACGTGTTCTCATTTGCTATGTTTTATTTAAATAACCAGTGGAGGTACAGTGGCTATCAACCACACACCTCATTTGAACTGGAAGTACACAATCAGGCAGCAGCAGAGACCAAAAAAAAGCAAATTCAATACAGTATGTGTTAAACATAAACTACAAAAAAAAATTGAAGGAAAGCAGCATTTTCTTCTGCATAGTAAAGTTTTGAAGCTGTATTAACTCAATGTTCAGTTGTAAACTTTTGAAAGAATAACCATAACGTTTTGTTCAGCTACAAACATTTCAGAGTTACGAACAACCTCTTTTCCTGACATGTTCATAACTCTGAGGTTCTGCTGTACACCCCCCACCTCCACCCCAGGAGCACTGAGCACCCAGGGGCCCCAAATACACAGGACACAGGATCCCCAGTGCTGTGCCACCTTGTGCATATGAAAATTCTGCAGCCACTAATTGTCATCCCATACCTGCGTAACAATGTGATCCCACCTGTCAGGGCTTGCCTTTCAGGACCAGAATCGCTGCTCCACCATGCTTAGTTGCTCTGCGACTGCCAACAGCAACCAGGAATTGTTTCATTCCATGGCTTCCAGCAAGGCTACTTGAAGGAAATTACCATGTTCCGTGTCATGGTTCCTCTCGTGGCTCTGGAAATACTGCATGATAAGGTGGGTGTCATTTGCAATGCTCACCACCGTAGTGCAGAGTTGTGAGGGGTCCATGCTTCTCTAGAGATGGTGGACCTGTGAGTTTGCTAGGCTTTTGAAAAAAGGCACAAAATATTATGGGATGCAGATGAAATTAGGGGAGGGAGAAAACTGCATCATGAGACATTCAAGCCATGGTCCCAGTCACCCCTGTGAGAATGTTTTGCTCCCAGGAGGTATTGCAAGTCTTTCCCAAAACACCCTGAAGAAAATTGCACTGTGGGATAGCTATCCATGGTGCACTGCTCTCTGCATCAATGCAAGTGCTGCTAGTGAGTACGCACTCCACCAACACAAGAAGTGAGGTGTGGACATGAACAAATTACTTCATTACTGCAGTGGCTGTATGTCAACTTAAGTCAATTTAAGTTTATAGTGTAGACATGCCCTTAGTATGATGTTAGGCTCAAGAGTGAAACTTACCCACATTTTGGGATTGTTTGTTGCCATGGTTTTGGTTCAGGCTCTTGTCTAATTTTGGAGAGAGAGAGATACTCTCCATCACTAGCTGACTTGTGCTTAAAACCACTAACTGCCATGAATTCTTGATTTTGCCACTATTCATGTTTATAATTTTGAAGGTCAGCAGTAAGTGAGAAGTGAGTTATACCTATCAACAATAGCCACATTTGTTGATTTATACCAGATCTGTACAAAATAAGGTAGGTCAATGGGACCTGATCACTCCCCTCTTTTCGACATTGGTGAGGCCTCATCTGGAGTACTGTGTCCAGTTTTGGGCCCCACACTACAAGAAGGATGTGGAAAAATTGGAAAGAGTCCAACGGAGGACAACAGAAATGCTTAGGGGGCTGGAGCACATGACTTATGAGGAGAGGCTGAGGGAACTGGGATTGTTTAGTCTGCAGAAGAGAAGAATGAGGTGGGATTTGATAGCTGCTTTCAACTACCCGAAAGGGGGTTCCACAGACGCTGGATCTAGACTGTTCTCAGTGGTAGCAGATGACAGAACAAGGAATAATGGTCTCAAGTTGCAGTGGGGGAAGGGGGGAGTAGCAGAGCAATGACTCACTAGCGTGGCACCACCCGCTGGTTGTCTCGGGAATTAGCTCTCCAGCTCCAGAGCGCCATCTGCTGGCGAATGGCCCACTTGCCCCTGGCCTCCATGTCCCTCCCAGACCCAGGTGCCCCTTTCCTCAGTGGTCTGCCCTCTGCAGTACCCCTGCAATCTTTAGGTCTCCCGTCCCCAAGGAACCCCCAACCCCCTCTCCCGACCTTGCCTCAGTGGCTACTGCCAGTCATTGTCTAGCCCCCACTCACTGGGGCAGACTGCAGTCTATAAATCACTCATCAGCGGCAAGGCGGGGTTGGACCTGTTGCCTTTGCCTACACTGGGCTGCACCTCTGAAACCCCAGTACCCTTCCTGGCCTTCAGCAAGGCCTGCAGCCTGGGGGGGTTTCCAGGCTGGAGCTCCCCAGCTCCTCAGGCCTTCCCCCAGCCCTGCTCCACTCCAGCTACCCTTTTCTCCCAGGCAGCCAGTCCTTCTCTATCACAACACTAGAGAGAGTCTGTGTTAGCGCCTGGCTCACAGCCCTTTTATAGGGCTAGCTGTGGCCTGATTGAGGCATGGCCCCAGCTGTGGCTGCCTTCCCAATCAGCCTAGCCTTGTGGCCCCCCAGGACAGCCCTTTCCCAGGGCTGTTTAACCCCTTTAGGGCCAGAGCGGGGTGACCACCCTGCTACAGGGAGGTTTAGGTTGGATATTAGGAAAATCTTTTTCACTAGGAGGGTGGTGAAGCACTGGAATGGGTTATCTAGGGAGGTGGTGGAATCTTCTTCCTTAGAGGTTTTTAAGGTCAGGCTTGAGAAACCCCGGGCTGGGATGATTTAGCTGGGGATTGGTCCTGCTTTGAGCAGGCAGTTGGACTAGATGACCTCCTGAGGTCCCTTCTAACTCTGATATTCTATGATTCTATGTGTTTAAAGCTACGCATATACTGAAGGGCTGTGCAGGATTGGAGCATTAGTAACTTTCCATGAAGTCAGAGGGTCCTGCATCAAAGATGTGTTATCATACTGAGCTTTTACCCTTCTGTGTTTGTTTTATAAACACCCAATCTTGTGAGGAACTTGGTTTTTTTTAAATAAAAAATATGATTTTGCTAATCTTCACCAGGGCTAAAATACTCAGCGCTCTAGTCTTTCGCTGCAATGTAGCATGTTGGCTGCTCCATCTATTCAATTACTAAATGGCCCGCCACTGCATTTAATCGGAATGTTGTTCTGACAGCTTTAACCAAGCATAAAATGTTACAGACAGAAGACATGCTAAAACTTTCAGATTATTTTACACAAGCATTCAGTACTGTCATAAACAATACACATTGTGTTCACAGCTCACTATTCCTCCATCTAAACCTGGCATTGGTGGGGGTTCTCTCAAATGAAACTGAGTTTCAACAATGAAAAGGCTGCTGGAATATGATTAATGAAACCCTTTATCTCAAAACAAAGGGAACTTGCAGTACAGGGAGTCAGAATTGGAGAAAAAAATTCTAGAACACAAATTAGGTGAAATCTATCTCAACAAGAAAAAATATATGCTTCAGGTGCCTACTGTGCACACTAGATAGGAACACTTACATATAAGAGATATAGGCACTAGACCAAGAAAAGTGTAATCATTATATTTCACTGTGCTCTGATAACATCTCCTCCTTTTTTATCAAGGGAAGGCACTGTCATTTGGTTAGCTCATTGCTGTTTGACTATGCCAGTTTCTGATAAAATTAGCCTACAGAAATTTGTTTTGACTCCCTGCCAGCACTCGAATCTCATCAACTTTAAAGCCGGAAGGGAACATCATGATCAGCTAGTCTGACCTGCATATTGCATGCCACAGTTGTGCAGGAACGTTCAGGAACGTTCTGGAACAGCATTCCAGCACCTTTTCAGGGGAGCCAGAATAGTATTCCAGTACTTCTGAAAATGGTGTGATGTCACAGCTTGGCTTTGTCTTTACCTCATGGCAGGAGTGCTACAAAAGAAGGTGCCCAGGGGGACTCCCAGACCCAGCTCCCCACACCACAAGGAGAGAGATAGTGGCTAGTAACCTGGGCTGGGTCCAGAAGCAGAAGAGGTAGAGGAGGCAATGTGAGGAGATGGTGCCTCTGCCTCATGGGATGCATGAATGGTGCCTCCATGGAAGCTCTGGTCAATGACTCGACAACTAGTCACTCTGACTGAAGCATGCATGAATAATGGATGTTTGTTTCTGAGGGTAAAGAAGATGCTATACGTGACAGCAAGAACACAGGGATTTTGCCATATTTTTCTGTTGCTTGCAAGAAACCACAAAATGATATTCAAAGATACATTTGATATTTTTAGATGTTTTCTTCCAGGACTACCCGGAAACCATATTTTTTGATTTTTGATTGGCTATTTATTATTTATTTATTTATTTTATCTTGTGTAAATCTTCCTGTTAATTTTTTTTCATGAACTCCTTGTCAGAAAGGTGTATGGACCATTAACAGAGGTTCAAGAACAAATGTTTGCAAGGGTGGGCAAAGGGCCCATGGAAAAAACCCGCGATTCAAAATGGGGAGAATTTTGAAAGTGGTTCTGGGGCAGAGACCATATTATATGTTATTCAATTTGTCTCCTTGAGTGGAGTCAATCCCACCCATTTTTGGCTTCTGCTGGTCTATGTAGCCATAGCTATGTAGCCTTAAAGAGGGAAGTGGGGATACAAAAGAGCCTCTGAAGGATCAGTTTGTCTCATCATGATATTTTGAATGAAAATGTGATGTAGGCAGCATCTCTCAGACGTGCAATAAAAAAGGGTGTCACTGTTATTATTGTGATTGAAATTCTGACTTCCAGGACTTCTTTTTTTAAGGACTTGAGCCCTATCCCCTTCCTGTGCATAAGAAAAGTCGTATTAACTGAGACCAGGTCCAGAAGTCTACTAGGAGCTCTGCTCTTCTGTCAGTTATAGCATGCCAAGCAAAGCTCTCCTCTGACAGTCATCTTGTTACACTTGACAGCTTTTACTCTCATTGCAGAGTCAATCTCATACAATTCTGCATGTCTCGGGATGCATTCAAGTTGCTGCAGATGAATTTGCATCCAGGTTAAATAGAGAGGCGCATACTCATAAGAATATAATATGCCCAGAGAAGTAGATTCCCCACAATCTCCTGTCCAGAAGTATAGAGATTTAGTTTGAAGGCTTCTTGCAATGGAAAAATAAAATAGGGTTTGTGCCTGTTGTTGCATCTTTAGGTGTAAAGAACCACTGAAAGGATAGTTGGGTTTTTTTATTTTTTTTTTCTGTTTGTGATATATATTAGAAATTAAGATCAATCGTATTTTCTGGAAGACTCTATGGATGACTGTAGAACAGGAAGGATTATGACATCAAAAACACCATGTGAGTGAAACCTAAATGAAAGGGAAAGAGCTTTTTAATTAGAATATTTGAATCTGTTGATTGGTTTTTTTGGCTCATTAACAACTGTTCAACTCACATCCCTGAGACATTGTGGGGAGAAAAGATGTAGGGCCTGGGATTTTACCTCTAATTTTTTAAAGCATCTACACTCCCACTCCAGCAAAACCAGAGAAGATCTTTCTTGCTATTTTTGGATAAAAAAGCAAATAGAAAAAAACATTTTAAAAAGTCACCCCTTTTGTACATCATAAAGAAGCAAAAAAGATACACTTTGTTTTTCTTTCACATTACCCTAAATTTTGGGAATCCAGCTCCCTCCTAATTCTGAGCCATCTTTTTATACTTCATGCCTTTATCAATAAATATAGACAACTCCATTTACACTAAATAGAGTGAGTGGGAAATTGTTCATCAAAATTTTGAATATTTTGTAAAATTTTGACCAGTCTATAAACTGGTCCAAAAAAAGAGTACCCAGCTACACATTTTGGGGGGAAAATTGAAAAACATTGAAATTTTTAAAATGCAATTTTTTGACTAGTTCTGATAGTAAATTGATTACTGGAGCGGGGAGAACAGTGTAGAGTGACTGTTAAATTAAAATAAAGGAACATTAAGGGAGGGGGGAAAATCACAAAATATCTAAGGCCTGATCCAAAGTTCACTGAAGTCAACAGGAGTTTTTCCATTGCTGCAATGGGCTTTGCATCAGGACCCTGGAGAGTAACAATATGCAATGAAGCCTGGGTTTGTACAGACCACAATGTACCAAACAAGCTTGATCGCTAGTTTTGTTAGAATTAAAAAGCTTGGTAGACAAGGGGAACATAACTATTGTCAAATGTGTGGATTAGGATGAAGTATGCAATATCCTGCCTCAAGATGCCTGTAGCAGTAATCACTGGAGTCATAAGACCTTTGAACTCTGAGCCAGGTCAGGTGATTTTGGCCAGGATATTATGTTCAGTTGTCTCTTCCCAGCACTCCAGTATGTCATAGTGTTATCACGTTGGCTGTGAGCATATGCTACCATTAGCAGCCAGTGCTGCTTGGCAGAAGATCAGGCTCACACATTTTCCTGCTCAGAGGAGCGGCAATGTATCACAGCAGTCTACCCTGCCACAGCAGGATACTTCCTACACCAGACACGTAACAGGCAGCACCGCTCCCTCTGCAGCACTGGCTCTCTTCATTCAGGCCAAAATTGAATCCAAAGGCAATAAAAATACTTCAGTGTCCTTACGTGATGGATTTAGTTGGCAGTAACCGCTTATGAATGCTACATCCACTATACATCTGTCTGAGTATTGTAAAGGGATTTACAGAATGTAGTTGTTGAGTTAATTCAGTATAGCACTGTAAGGAAATGCACCCTTAGAAGGGGAAGGATGGATCCAGATCGCTGGCTATCAACCAGCACTCAATAGATGTGTTGGCTTGACTCCTTGGTTTGGCAAGTAAGGAGGCCCAAGTTTGTGGATCTGGAGAGCAAAAAGCTTTTCTTGTTTTAAAATGACAGTCCCTGAAACAAGAGGGAAACGGATTTGCAGGGGGCTCTCAGAAAGGAGGAGAGAGAGCTGAGGTGAAGGGAAACTGAGACTCAGACCTCAGAACCCTCTGCAGTTCCTGAAGAAGAGAGCCTGCCTAGGTCACCTACATTAGTAAGACTTCTCAAGTTAGACCAGCATGTAGGAGTTTTGTTGTTTTAATTCTTTTTCTCTGAAATACTTTCTTCCTCCACAAACAATATGTTAGTCTAAGAAAAATGTGTTGGTCACTGATATCCACAAGCTCCTGGAGGGTAACAAGAACTGCAGGTATATGAATCTAGTCAGACCTGTGGGTAAGAACGGTTGGTATGCAGGGTGCTGTAGCCCTTATCCCCAGTCTGAATGGGAGAGTTGGGTGATTCCATCTTGAGAGATAAAAGGCACAAGGCTCAACACACAAGCAGATGTACTCAAAGAAATCACAAAGGGGACAGAGTTCTGAACCATGACAACTTATTTACCCAATGCCAGGGTCTTTTTATTGCCTAAATATGACCCATAATAATTTCAGGAAAACAATCTTATTATTAATCAATAGCAATCAGAATAATTGATAACAGTAGTTTTACACAAAATCTTTAAATATATTGTTTTAAACCAGGAAACTTGGGAAAATCCCATTGGACCAGAAAGGGAAAGTCAGACGCTAGGCCTGAGAAACCCTTAAATTGCCATTCCACCCCGCCCCCTCACTCCCTAGCAGGGCCCAAATAGGAACCACTATTATTTTATCTAAATTGTTAACAGTTTAAGCCAGTGCTTCTCATAGCCGGTCTGCTGCTTGTTCAGGGAAAGCCCCTGGTGGTCCGGGCCGGTTTGTTTACCTGCCGCATCTGCAGATTCGGCCGATCGCAGCTCCCACTGGCTGTGGTTCACTGTCCCAGGCCAATGGAGGCTGCAGGAAGCGGCATGGGCTGAGGGATGTGCTGGCCGCCCTTCCTGCAGCCCTGGTTTAAGCCACTGTACCTAGGATATTTTCAAACTTTCCTCTTCTGCCAGTCCTAGTAAAATACCTCTTCACTTTAGCCACATGACTGAGTGATTATTGGGAACCCACTTATAGGGCCTAGCAGCTAAATGCCTTCAGTGTTTGCCACTGAGTCATTGCACACCCGGCATTCTATTAGTACTTAGAGCAGAGGTGGGCAAACTATGGCCCGCAGGCCACATCTGGCCTGCAGGATTGTCCTGCTCAGCCAGGAAGGCTAGCGCCTGATCCCTCCCTTGGCGTTCCCCCCCCCGCCCCGCAGTCTCAGCCTGCCGTGCCGCTAGTGCTCTGGGCGGTGGGGCTGCAAGCTCCTGGCAGGCAGCGGGGCTGCAAGAGCCGCCGGCCTGCCCCAGTGCACTAGACCGTGCAGCAGCATGGCTGCCAGTCCTGGTGCTCTGAGTGGCATGGCAAGAGGATGGGGAGCGGAGGGGTTGGATAAGGGACAGGGAGTCCCAGGGGGCAGTCAGAGGACAGGGAGCAGGGGATGCTTGAATAGGCGTAGGAGTCCTGGGGGGCCTGTCAGGGTATGGGGGTGTGGATAGGGGTCAGTGCAGTCAGGGGACAGGGAGCAGGGAGGGTTGGATAGGAGGTGGAGTCCACAGGGGGCGGTTGGGGTGGGGGGTCCCAGGAGGGGGCGGTCAGGGGACAAGGAGCAGGGGGGGTTGGATGGGTTGGGGGTTCTGAGGAGGGCAGTCAGGGGGCAGGAAGTGGGAGGGAGCGGATAGGCGGCAGGGGCCAGGCTATTTGGGGAGTCACAGCCTTCCCTAACGGCCCTCCATACAGTTTTGGAACCCCGATGTGGCCCTCAGGCCAAAAAGTTTGCTCACCCCTGACTTAGAGGTTTGGTGTTCAATGCAATTATACCAAACACATCCCTGAAATGTGTGATTATGATACTCTGTATAAGAATATCTGATAATAAATGGACATTGTCACATCCCTCATAATTAATAGTACAGTCCAAGATGTGGGGATATTGTTGTATATCATAGAAGCAAAATTTCCTTAATCAAATGGTTAAATTTATTTAACGCCAAGCGAAAGTCCAATGAGTTTGAGGGAACAAGACAGTAGAATCTGTTAGCAACTTCTGGGCAGCTTTTTTTATCTTCTTAGAAGCATCTCTTTGCTCAAAAGTTGCTCTCTGTTCTTAACAGGTTTGTTTTGGGACTCATTCATTAAAACACAGGGGCAGACTAGATCATTAAATGCAAGAGCGTACTGTATCATGCTTTATTGTTTTCAGCCATTCCTAGCCAAGTGCAACTCACTTGAGTCCTGGTGCAGCTCCTTTTGAAGTTAATGGAAATGGAGATGTGTTAGATATGTGCTCTGCAGGGTGTTACATTTTAATCTAATAAATAAGAAGCTAATTATCTCAGAGTGTATGCAGATGTGCTAACCCAGGGATCGTCAACCTTTGGCTCACGTCCCACCAGGGTAAGCCACCTGGCGAGCTGGGCCGGTTTGTTTACCTGCCGCATCTGCAGGTTCGGCCAATTACAGCTTCCACTGGCCACAGTTCGCCACTCCAGGCCAATGGGGGCTGCGGGAAGCAGCACGGGCCAAGCGATGTGCTGACCACTGTTTTCCACAGCCCCCATTGTCCTGGAGTGGTGAACTGCGGCCAGTGGGAGCTGCGATCAGCTGAACCTGCAGATGTAGCAGGTAAACAAACCGGGACCTGGCAGGCCGCATGCCAAAGGTTGCCGATCCCTGTGCTAACCTAAAGAAAACTGATGTTCTCATAAAATCACAGGACTCCAGAAGCTGGGACTTTAAAAAAACACCAAATATCATGAGACTTGAGTATAAATCATGAGTTGGCAACACTGAAAATATGTACTTCAGATTTCTAACAATTCTATCGAATATATGTAAGTATCTAAGACATTTATAGTGCCCTTTTAATTGTAGTATCTAGGCACCTGATGAACACTGTCTGAATGCTAGGGTATGTGCTCAGAATGCAGTGAGAGAGGCACCCAGATACTAAGTCAGTGAAGAAAGCCCTATGAATACCTTATACAGATAGATGAGATACAAATGTAGGCTGAAGTCAAATCACACATGATTAGCTTAAGTGTTCATATAGTAGAACTTTTGTTATTATTAATGATACTGTTAGAAATCTGATAACTGATATTTAATGAAGGAGGAGTTCAGTAAAATATTTCCTTTTACAGCTAAATATGACATTTTAAAAAAATACCAATCTCATCTCATTTTTGATGGTTATTGTTATGAAGTGGCAGCCTTCAGGAATGTACAAAATCGTTGAATCACAAGAATATTCTTTCTGCTTCCCCACCTGGTAAGAGCCTTGACTGCAAAAATGTTTTTTGAAAAATCACTACCTTGCAATAGCTGGGGGACATCAATGAGTTTTTACAAATATATTTTAAAATTCCAGATCACTCCCCTCAACTCCATTTTATGAGTTGAGATTAAAATCCATCTGATGTATAGAAATAACACAGGTGCAAATGTAGTAGAATGGTGAAAAACATACTGGAAAGCATGGCAATGTTACCATTAAAATAAATTGTAAGTTACATTTTTAAATATTAGGAAACACTTTTTAGCTATCATGCACTCTAGTCTACAGAGAGATAATTTAACTCAAACAAGACGTTTTGGCTAAAACATCAGCAATTTTAATGCTTCTTTTTTATAAAATGGATATTTAATTGGAGCTGGTTGGATATTTAATTAGAACTAATATTCCATCAGAATGAATATCCTATACAAAATGCCCTTTTTCACAAAATTGAAATTATCCATGGGAAAAGTTTTACTTTACTGAAAATTTTTTTTTCCATCAGAAAAATCAAGATGACAGCTTCCTGGCTGCCCACCTTCAAGGTTTTTTTTCAATTTCATTTAAAAGTTAGGTCAACATAGCTACATCAGCCAGAGGTGTGAAAAACTACATCCATGACTGACATAATTGTGCTCACATAGCCCCAAGTGTAGACGCAGCTATGTTGATGGAAGAAGGCTTCTGTCAATGTAGCTATCATCACTCAGGATGGTAGCATTCCTACACCAATACAAAAACTCCTTCCATCAGTGTTGGCTGCATGTGCACTATGGGGGTTTGCTGGCATAGCTAAGGCAATGTAGCCATATAGTTTTCTAGTTTTTAGTATAGTAGAAGGGGGCAATTACCCTACACTGCAGACAGCCAACCTGCCCACTTGACACCTCATTGAAAGAACAAACATCACAGACACAGCATGATGACTCAACTTCTGACTCAACTTCTATCCACTACCCTATAGACCAGGGGACAATCTGGGGGAGGGACGGCAAAGTACAAAAGGGGCAGGGCCATGATAGCGCCAGGCTGAGACACACAGACAGAGGAGATGAGAGAGAGTGAGTGAAGCTGGAGTGCTGCTCTGTACAACCATTGCCATATATGGCATATGCAGCAGGGACAGCAGAGAGGGGGCAAGCCCTGCCTGAAATACTAAACCTTGAAAAGCAGTTGTATGTGTAGTAGTCCAGGATATAGCATATTAGAGAGACAGAGTAGAGTGATGTATTGAATTATTTATATTGGACCATTGGAGGAGAGACAGAGCATGAGAGAGAGAGAGACAGCTCTGACACACGCTCTCTCTCACCAACAGAAAATGGTCCAATAAAAGAAATGATCTCACCCACCTTGCCTCTCTAGGTGAGATCAGACTAGCAAAGGATGCATCTCAAGATATTTGTTGTTTACAAAGATCTGTGACTCTCAAGTGCTTTAAGAGTAAAGTCTCTGTGGTTAAGCAAAAAAGAACAAGGAGTACTTGTGGCACCTTAGAGACTAACACATTTATTTGTTTCATGAGCTAAAACCCACTTCATCAGATGCATGGAGTGGAAAATACAGTTGAAAGATATATATATGCAGAGAACATGAAAAGATGGGGGTTGCCATACCATCTCTAATGAGACAAATCAATAAAAGCAGGAGGAAAAAAATCACTTTTGTAGTGGTAATCAGGATGGCCCATTTCAAACAGTTGACAAGAAGGTGTGAGTAACAGTAGGGGGAAATTAGCATGGGGAAACAGTTTTTAGTTTGTGTAATGACCCAGCCACTCCCAGTCTTTATTCAGGCCTAATTTGATGGTGTCCAGTTTGAAAATTAATTCCATTTCTGCAGTTTCTCACTGGAGTCTGGTTTTGAAGGTTTTTTTGTTGAAGCATTGCCACTTTTAGGTCTGTAATTGAGTGTCCGGGGAAGTTGACATGTTCTCCAACTGGTTTTTGAATGTTATAATACTTGACATCTGATTTGTGTCCATTTATTCTTTTGCGTAGAGACAGTCTGGTTTGGTCAATGTACATGACAGAGGAACATTGCTGGCACATAATGGCATATATCATATTGGTAGATGTGCAGGTGAACAAGCCCCTGATAGTGTGGCTGATGTGATTAGATCCTGTGATGGTGTCTCTTGAATGGGTTTGTGGACAGAGTTCGCACCGGGGTTTGTTGCAGGGTTTGGTTCCTGGGTTTGTGTTTTTGTTGTATGGTGTGTGGTTGCTGGTGAGTATTTGCTTCAGGTTGGGAGGCCAGCTGTAAGCGAGGACTGGCCTGTCTCCCAAGGTGAGGACTGGCCTGTCTGTACCTTGGGAGACAGGCCAGTCCTCACTTACACACTAACATGGCTACCATTCTGAAATCTGTGGTTAAGAAATCCCTTGGCTGTGTTCCTTGCTTTCTCACCATTGTTCCTGATGGAGTTAAACTAGAAGCCCAGAGAGCCCACAGCCAAGGTGGCATTCTGTTTTAATTAGCAGCTTTTAGCGTAGTGGCCTTCAGAGGTCCCCCCTCCACACCTGCTGAATGTCTGACTCTGATCAGGAGAAGAAAGAAGTGGACTAGAGAGGATATGTTCTGCAAGATCCTCCAATTCTCCATGGCCTTGGACTGTTAAGGTCACATATGGCTGTGACGTTAGAGAAGGACCAAGAATGGAGAGAGCATTTGCTGAAGGAGAGGGAAAAGGACTTAGAGGAACATAGTGAAATCCAGGACATCATGGGTTAGGTTGGGCCATAAACTCAGATGTTGCAGAACATTATTGATCTACATACCCAAAGATCCCAGACTCAGCAGCCTTTCCAATCCTTGGAAAATTCCGTTCTGCACGTCCGTTCACTGTTACGTGGGCTGCTCCAACCATGTTGCAAACTGCTCCGCTCTGCCAGCCGTTTAGTTATAGATCTTTAGGCTTCCCCACTAGTTAACACGCACTCCATGATCTGAGCTCAGTAAGTTTAGCTCTTTTAGTGATTTCAACTCTTAGTGACTTCAACTTGTAGTAGGGAAACCCCAGTGCTGGTGCACCATTGGCCCAAAGTGAATTCAGCTCAGCAGCCTCTAGTTCAGGGGTCCCCAACGCGGTACCTGCGCCAGCGGGGGCATCTTAATGTGCCTGCGTCCTGGCCCCCGGGAGAGCACCCGCCGAAATGCTGCAGCGGCATTTCGGCGGGGACACCTCTCAATGACAATGCTTGTCGATGGCAAGCGGCGACAGCGAGAGGCATCCCCGCCGGAATTCAGGGGCGACGCCTCTCGCTGACACTGCTTGCCGTCAACAAGTGACATCATTGAGAGGCGTCGCTCCCGAATTTCAGCAGGGACGCCTCTCGCTGACGCCGCTTGCCGTCGACAAGTGACGTCATCGAGAGGCATCGCCCCCAAATTCCGGTGGGGACGCCTCCCGCTGATGCCACTTGCCATCAATAAGTGACATCATCAAGAGGCATCACCCCCAAATTTCAGCAGGGACGCCTCTCGCTGACGCCGCTTGCCGTCAACAAGTCATGTCATTGAGAGGCATCACTCCCAAATTTCAACAGGGACGCCTCTCAATGACATCGCTTGTCAACAGCAAGCAACATCATCAAGAGGCGTCGCCACCAAAATTCAGCAGCATTTTGGTGGGTGCTCCATCGCTACAGTGGTCCTTCGGCTGGCACTCGCCAGCCAAAAAGGTTGGGGACCACTGCTCTAGATGGACTCCTAGTGGAATAAAAATTAGCTCTGCTCTTCAGCAGTAGAGAGGAGGAGGAGCAATTGGTGTTCCAGGCCCTCAAAAGGGGCCCATACCATCAAGTACACACACCAGTCCCCAACCTCTCTCAATTCACTGGGTTTTGACACCCATGTCCCTTGTCTAGCAAGTGCTACTTAGTTGATGGTGAGATCCTCTGTCATAATACGGGTTTATAGTCCCTCATTCACATAATCAGGGTAACAACACTTTATTCCTCTTGCCCCAATAACTGAGAAATTGGGGATCCCACAGCTATCAAAGTGACCATTTTATGCTGCCATGGGCTATGCTAGGCGGGGTGGGTGTGCCTATGTAAACAAGATCAGCTCCTGAAATTCTTTTCCACACTTGCCATAATTCACCACCAGATGTCAGGGTAGAGCTCATCCTGACTCTGCTTACATATATTAGAGATAACACAGAACAAAGCAGATTACTGACCAAATAAAGCAAAATACGCAAGCTAAGCTCAATATACTTAAGAAACAAGTTAAAAATGTAAAGTCTCACCCTAAATGTTATTTTAGGCAGGTTGCAAAGTTTCTGTGGTTCAGAATTCCAGTTATATTCCTTTTCAGACTGGACTCCCATCTCAGTCTGGACTCCCCATTTGCCTTCCCTTCAGGTTGCTCTAACAGTCTTTCTTCTTGGGCAGACAGGCCATGGAGAGAAGGAGTCCCATTTCACTTCCTCCCCACCCTTAAATAGGATTTACATAAAGCGAGAATCCTTTGTTTCCCAAACTTGTCCCCCCCTCCCTTCCCTTGCAGTGGAAAGTTACAAGAAGTCCCAGGTAATGTTCAGTATCAGGTGACGAGCACCTGATCTAGTAGTGTCACTGTTACATTCCCGGACAACTCCCAGGAGGGAGAGACATTAGTATCTTCATGGTCTTGTTGTTCTTTCCTGATGGCCCATCAAATCTGATGGCCTGTCGTCTGGTGGGTGTCTTCCTAATACACACCCAGTTGTAATGGTTACATAGTCCATATTCCTAACTTTAGATACAGAAATGATACATGCATACAAACTGGATAATCACATTCAGTAAATCATAACCTTTCCAATGATACCTTACAATACCCATCTTGCATAAAGTATATCTCAGTTATGTCACATCCATATTATAAGCATATTTCCATAAAGAATATGGAATGCAACGTCACACATGGTACAACCTTACCTCTACCATGCCACATCGGAGGAAAACAAGGAGAACCAAAACTATATGCCACCAATCTTTGAAAACCACAGGATCAGACACAACTTACTACACTGTAATAAGTTTTACATACATGAACATAAATGTTTACTGTTTACTTCCAGTGTTCTTCCATTTTTACTTGTAGTTTTACAGTATGGATCACGCTGTTAGTGTTACTAAGAAAGTTTTTACTTTGTGTGTTTATTTGCACTTTGATTTTGTTGCCTGTTTCTTTGCACTCAATAAATTTCTATTTTTGAAATCTTAGAGTATCTCTATTAGATTACACCTTGTGTTGCAGAATTCATAGTGGAAGGCAATAATCACCCATATTTAAGTTCCATTCACACAAGGCACACTATTTTGGCCATCACAGAATTCATAGCAGGAGGCAATAACCTACTACATTTAATCTCCATACACATGAGACCCATTACTTCATAACAGCATCAGATAACACTACTGTGGCTGACTGTTAAAATGGTCTTTTAAGGCCTCCCTCAACTGTATAACTCCACAGTTGACTCTTCTAATAGCCCTTGGTGCCTGGCTGTACAAATTTAGTAGACAGCTGGTCCACCTTGGCAGTAGCTTTTTCCCCTTCACCTCACAGATATTATGCAGTGCACAACATGCAGCTATAATGATAGGGATGTTTGCATTGTTGAGAGCCAATCAAAGAGAGTAAACTGCTCCAGCAACCCTTTAAACTACCAAAAGCATATTGAACAATCATTCTGCACCTGCTGAGCTGGTAGTTGAATCTGGCGGTATCGAGGTGGTCAAAGTACAGCTTCATAAGCCAGGAGAGCTAGGGGTAGGTTAGGTCCCCCCAAAGTCACTATTGGCATGGCAACATCGTCAATTGTAATGCAAGGGTCAGAGAAGAATGTCCCTGCTTGCAGTAATGTGAGCATCACACACCTTCCCTGAACAGCCCACATTGATATTAATGAAGCATCCTTTGTGATCCACTCATGCAGTGATATTAGGTGGCCTAGAGGCCAAATGTGGCCCAACAAGGCTTCCTGTGTGGCCTGCCAACTCACCTTAAAAACATGTTTATAATTAAATTCATGAACAGTGATGCGCTATCATTTGCTTATTACTTCCTTAGTAAGTAACTTACTGGCAGTGCTTAATTTATAATGAAAGAGGTGCCAGGGCTCAGCAAGTCCTGGCACAAATTAAGCACTGGCTGGGTGGCCAGAGCATGTCAGCTTCTGAGCTGGACGGATGGAGAGCTGCGGCTGCTGCCTGGGAGCCTAGAGGTGCCGGGGCGATGAACCGCGAAGCCTAGAGGTGCTAGGGGTCAGCCCCGGCAAGCCCTGGCACAAGTTAAGCACTGCTTGCTGGATCTTAATATCTCACGATAGCATCGCTACAGTTGAGCTAAGACACTACCCATTTTTTCATTAGTGATGGAAATGGAGCCAAAAATGAATGTGAGCAGGAGTAAACATTGCAAAGTCAACAGTGAAAACTGAACTTTTAACCCAAACTGCACAGCGGATTTTCTTTTTATGATGCCTCATTTAAACGCAAAACCTTTGTGTTTAATATGCCAAAACTTTGTATCCGTCTGTAAGGTCGTGAATGTGAGGCGCCACTTTGAATCATAGCACGGTAACTTCAATGCAGCCTATCCTCCTGGCAGTGCTGCAAGATGTGACAAGACTGAAAATCTGAAGTCTCCGTATCACACTTCAAATGTCATTCTCAGAACATCAGCGACTTCACAGGAAAATGCAACAACTGCTTCTCTTTGGATAATATTGGTACTAGCTAAAAAAGAAAAGGCCTTTCCTGGATGCCAAGCTTGTGAAGAAGTGCCCACTGGAAATGCTGGAAGAGCTTTTTGCCAGAGATAAAAACAAAGGTGACATTGTGAACCATGTGAAGCAAGTTCCCCTGTCTCATTCCATGGCAGTGCAAAGACTGGAGGTAATTTATGAGGATTGTTTGTCAGCACTGCTTTCCAATTTAAAAAACACCAAATACAAGTCTCTTGCAGAGGATGAATCAAGCAATTTAAGTGACACAGCCCAGTTATTGCTGTTTGTTAGATTTTATGATGACGAAATTTTCAAGGAAGAATTTTTATGCTTAATACCACACCACAGGAGAGATCATTTTTGAAAAGGTAAAATGCTTTTTTGAAAAAATGTTTGAGATCTGCAGAAAGTAAACTTGCTTGTTACACATGGAAGTCCTTCCATGACAGGGAAACAGAAGGGCTTTGTTTCATGTCTAGTAGTGATACACCCTTCTTTAAATACACTTCACTGCGGCATTCACCAGACTGTCCTGTGAAGTAAGTTTTCTGGGAACTTGAAAAAAAAATGGGTATTGTGATGAGATTAGTCCACTGCATATGCTCAGCTTCTAGCTTGCAACAGACATTTCAGCCGAATACAGTAACCTGTTGCAGCACAATGTTTGCTCACTATGTAGGGGGTGCATGCAAGAGATGTTTTGTGCGCTTCAACAAGAAAAAAAAATTCTTTCAAACCACAAGACCAACAAGGTTTGCAAATTCCTTGAATTTATTAATGATGTCCCCTCTATGTCACCAGTGGCTTTTCTGTGCCATATTATTGGTCACTTGAATTCCCTCAACTTGGAACTCCAAGGCCGTGCAAGCAGTGTCGGTGATCTGTTTGAAAAAGTGTGTGCCATTGAGAGGAATCTTGAAATCTTTCAGACAGACTGAACAGGAAAGATGTTGCCCTTTCCCACATTGCATGTTGTTGCTATGGATGAGACTTTGATGAAAATGATACAAGAATTCCTAAACAATCTGATCAAAAATTTTAAAATGCAATTTGAAAATTGTAAAATTCCAAAGGATTTGCTTTTATTTGTTCGTGATACATTTGTTGTCTCTGCTGATGGACCTTGCCATTCTGAAGCAAAGAACGTTCTTGATTCAACTGATGAAGGTACCTTTCAATTAGAAATGTTAAGGCTCCAGTGCTCAGATGTCTTGAAAGCAAAATTCACAGAAGTGGAACTTTGGGATTTCTGGACCCAATATGCTGATCAGTTTCAGAAATAGCCAGAATCTAGCCATCTATCTTTTAATGATGTTCGGACCAACATACCTCTGCGAATCTGGGTTTTTTACCATGAACATTATAAAAAACAAACACCACGATCACCTGACAGATGAGCATCTTCACCAGTGCATTTGCCTTGCCCCGATCTCCTATAAACCACTCTTCACAAATCTTGCCAGAGATCATCCATGTCACCTTCCCCATTACAGATTGCCACAAACACCGGTAATAATTTTGATTTATAAACTTTGTTAAAAAGATAGAAATACTAATACTTACATTGCAATCAAGGTCATACTGAAGGGTTTTGTTTTGTTTTTTTATTTTGTCAGCGTTCTGTGAAAATGGCCCACCTCTTGTCATAAAATTCTCACATTGGCCGGTGTGTAGAACTAATTGAGCATCACTGCACTAGTGCTTGTATTACCATGGAAATGTATCCCTCTCTGCTGATGTATTCACTGGCAATGTGGGCTGGTGCCAGAACAGGGATATACATGCTGTCCATCACTCCACCACAGCTTGGGAACCCCAAACTGCTGCAGATCTATCCACTATATCTTGAACATTACTGAGAGTCACAGTCCTGTGTAGTAAGAGATGCTTAATGGTCTTAAATATGTAACAGTCCCTACTGTGGCTTTTCCTACCCCAAACTGATTGCCCACTGGTTAACAGCAATCTAGCGTTGCAAGCTTCCAGAGTGTGATCACCATTTGCTTCTCAACTGTCACTGCAGCTCTCGTTTTCCTGTCTCTGTTCTGGAGGTTTGGGATAAGACAGTGACCCAGGAATGTGGCCTTTCCCGTCCAAAAATTCTGCAGCAATTGCTCATCATCCCAAATCCACATTACAATGTGATCCTACCAATCAGTGTTTGTTTCTTGGGCCCAGAACGTGGCAATACACCATGCGGAACTGCTCCATAAATGCCTGCAACAACCTGGCATTTTTTTTTCACTGTGTCCTTCAGCATCCAGTTATTGTGTCTTGTGACAAAGCTCTGACCTTGTCTCCGTGGGTCCCGTGCTTCCTGGCGGATTTTGCTAGCCTCAGAGGCTCACTGTGACCCTCCACATAGCCCTTCTCTCTCTAGAGGCAAGGGTCACAGCCAACTGAGCCATTTTCATCATAAGCCATCAAGGGAGGTGAGGAGAAGCTACCCTCCCTCGCACAGTCTCTGTTGTCTCTCAGTTTCAGTGATTAATCAGGGAGGGGAAGGAGTAGCAGCTTTGGAGCTGACTTTTTGGAAACAGGACACATACCATTCCCTGGGCCACTGTCCCACAGCAGTCCCTACTTCCTCAATATTTACTTCACCTTACCTCAGGACCTCCTTCCTTGTGCCTGATATGGTTTGTTCTGCTCAGTTTCTCCAACAGCCTGGCTTCCTTTTACAGCTCCTGACATGCACCCCACCTGACTAACTGGGAGGCTTTTAACTAGTTTCATCCAGCCCTGGATTGGCTTCAGGTGTCCCAATCAACCTAGCTGTCTTCCCTGTCTTCTGGAAAGATCTTAATTGGCTCCAGGTGTCTTAATTGACCTGGAGCAGCTGCCATTTGCTTATCCTGGTAACAGGGATTTGTTTAGCCTGCGGCTAATATATATGTTCCCCACTACTTTACTATAGCCATCTGGCCTTGCCCCATCACAGTCTGCATATCTTCACATCTTCTTCATTGCATTCCTGGTTGTAGTAGTGCCCATTCAAGTTCTGCAAATTCAAAAGAATTGTGTATCCTATATTAGCAACTCTCATGAGAACTTGCTGAGCTGTACAGAATACACACTTCTTCCAGAGAGATGGTGGAGATAGAAAAGCAGCACATGAGATTGTGGGAGTTTTTAAAAAGTCACAACAATTATGGGGTGGGAAAAGCATTGTGGGATGGAGAAAGTGGCATGGTGTGAACTTGAGCCCCACCTTCTACAAAACCCTGGGCAAATCGCTGGTATCCCAGAAAGCACTGGGAAAATGCCCCACAAGGCACTGAGCCAGACAGCAGTGTGGGATAGACTGGAATGCCTACCCATGCTGCACTACATTTTACATTGATGCAACCACTTGTGGTGAGTATGCGAAGCACCAACACAAGCACCCAAGTGTGCACATGCCCAAGCGATATACAAAAGACAATACTGTACACCAATGTAACTTTGTAGTGTAGATATGTACAGAGGAGTACTAGGCCAGGTTGTAACACTGAGAATCAAAGAACTCTGTGTTCAAAAATGCAGCCAGGAATAGGTTTTATAGAACAAGTTTCAAGTTCGGAGTGAAAATGTTTCCAACTCCTGCATGAGGAGGATAATAAAGGAAATGCTGACACAGTGATAACAATAGCAGCATTAGTAGTGAGTGAGTGTCACTGGATTTGAACAATACCTAATACCACAACGTTACCTGCCTCAACAATATCATTTCTTCCACCAGCAATGAATCACTTCACAAAGTCTTTTATTTGGAGGAGTGATTTTTGAGAGCTTTCACAAAGATACCATTGTGGGGGAGCTTGCTGCCTTCTTGTTATCTGCTTGTCTGAGCTTGTCTTCCTCAATTAGTCTTTGTCATGTAAAAGTAGGCTCATTTGGTGTAGCATAAGACAAAAAGGTAGAACAATCTAATAAATGTGTTTCAAAATTCAAACAAAAGACCAACAAAAAACACGTTAAACCAGTGTTATAGACGTGGGATGGGGATAAAGTTACTATCCCACAGTGCCACTATTGTAAACTGCAGTTGTTACAGCCATCACAAATAGGGGTGGTCAAACATTTTCTGTAAGAATTGGTTTTTGACAGAAAATTGGGTTTTCAACTAAATAAAATGTTCCATAAAAAGTGTTGAGGGTTTTGTGGGGTGGGAAAGGGGTGGAGGAGGAGGGGATTGCTTTTGGTTGGTTGGTTTGGAGTTTTTTTGGTTGGATTTTTTGAAAAGCAAAAAATGTTTAAAGTTTTTGCCCCAAAATTGAAACTTTAGGGTTTTTTGGACAAAATGTCAAATTATTCCATGAAAAATGTTTACAAAAACTAGAGCTTTTTTATTTTGTTTTGTTGAAATTTTCTACAGAAAAAAAATCCATTTTTTTACCAGCTCTCATTACTAATAATACGTCATTCTCAAGGACCACTTTCCATTTGTGGATAAGTATCAATCATTGTCATCTTCATTTTACAAATGGGGAACTGAAATGCAGCGAGAGATTAACAGCCAGATTTTCGTAAGTGCTCAGCAGTCACAATTGGGGTCATATTTTCAAAGGAGCTCATTTTATGTGGGTAGTTAAATAAGTTGTCAGCTTTTTATAAGAGCTCAGTATGCTGGATGCATGAGCTGTTTTGAAACATCTAGCCATAAATGTCACATGGGGAGGTCAGCACTTGAAACTCCAGCCAACAATGACTTTCTAAGGTCACATAAGAGGTCCTTAATGTATTATTGGGAACTGTGCTTTTAAGGGCTGAACTTTCCATACAGAGTCTGAGCAGGGCTTCCTGAAGTTCTTGCTGTTATTCTGAACAGCCAGTTGGAGCCACACACAGAACAACGCAGATCTTTTACAAACACCTTCAGTACTGACCACCACAACTGGCAGAGTCAACTATCAAACCCAGATCTCTTGACTCCTAGGCCAGGGCCCCCACCCACTAGGCATGCTTTCTGTAAAGTACTAAACCTTTAAAAAAAAAAAGAATAAAAATGAAGGGTCTCTTTCCCTCAGTTTCATCAGAGTAGACAGATCTTCCCCTCCTCCACAACTGTTCATAAATGCATCTCATATCCTACCGGCGAGAGTCACCCAATCTCTTTCTTTATTTGTCTCTCTTATAATTTTGCCTTGCATTAGTCTGGTGATGTGGCTTACATTTTAAAGGGCTTTTGCACATACACCTCTACCCTGATATAAGGCTGTCCATGGGAGCCAAAAAAATCTTACTGCATTATATGTGAATCCTTGTTATATCGAAATTGCTTTGATCCACCGGAGTGCGCAGTCCCCCTCTCCCCTGAGCACTGCTTTACTGCATTATATCCGAATTTGTGTTATATCAGGTCGCGTTATATTGGGGTAGAGGTGTAACAGAGCTGACTCTGTGGACCTGGATGTTAAGAATACTTAATTTCAAACCTTCTGAGCAAAGAAATAATAAATAAAATATTTGCTGGGATGCAGAGATGTGAGTATTTTCAGTCCTGGGCTAGGCAAACAAGTACTTTAGGAAAGTACTAGGTCTAGGAGGTAACTGCCTAGCCTGGCAATACTGCCCCTAGGAAGGGCTGATTCCACCTCTGATAAAAACCAAGAAACCCAGTGAACAGAATGAAAACCAAGCTTGACAGCCAGATATCCGCTGAGACCCATGCAAAATTAGTAAAATCAATTACATTAACTATTTTTGTTACATCGGTTGCAATAAGGGAAGTGGCAAAGCTGCTAGAAACAAGACTAGGAATATCACGGCAAGATTATAAACAAGGGGTTCAGCAAGCAACCATGAGAACTCCAGCAGTTTATCCTGGTGCTCAGCTTAAAATATCTCCAAGCTTTAAAAAGGCTTTGGTAAAAACCGGGTATCATCTCAAAATTGAGGCACCCAGGATCCAACAAAAAGGTTCCTAATCAAACCCCCTGACCGCTGAAGAGAATCAAAGGCCAGTTGCTTCCAAGGAATAGGCTCTTCCACAAACAAGAGCTGCTGCAGAGACTGCAACCAAAAATTAGCAACTCTATTGAAAAGATCAACGAGACCTTGATCCCCTTCCACAATAGGTAGATACAAAATACGCTGCCTCAGCCAATGATGGCCATCCCAGAACATGCCACAACATAGAGGCAATTAAATTATTAATGACTCACACCTGCCCTCGGAAGAAGAGTCGAAGCTAACCCCACTTCCACCTTTGCAACCTCCCCTCCAACTTTTCCATAACTCCCTCCCAGTTCTGACCCCAAAGATCATCCAGTCCCAACATAATTTCCAGTCCCTTAAAACCAGTTCAGCTCCAAAATAGCACCTCCCACCCTCCCTGCCCCACACCAGCAATGTCAGGACATCATCCAAGCCCTCAGCAGGAGTGTGTAACTCTTCCCCCAATTTATGTGAGCTGAGGAAGCCCACTCAAAAAAGGGCTGACATTCAGTCAAAACCTGGATATCACAATCATGAATAATAAACACATTGTCAGCCTATATGAAGATTTTCACCAGAGTACAAGCTGGAACAGGGAGAGAACGGCAAGAGGCTTAACAGAGACTTGATAGAAAGAGAATACAATAACCCAGACAGGGAATAACCTCGCTGATTCCCCTACAGACTGGAAAGAGGGTGCTTGAAACACCATTCACCTTAAGTAGACTTTATATGTCATTATACAGTAACTGAATGCAGGAGACAAACCTGGGCTCAAAACGAAAAGCACAAAGGGTGTGAAACAAATACCCATGATCTACATGAGCAAAAGCCTTCACTCGATCAAGGGAAATAAACCCAACATGCAAATCAAATATTTTTGAGGCTGAAATTACATCCTGCAATAGGAAAAGGTTATCAGAAATAGTGATACAATAGGTTTAATCAGGGTGCATGACCAAATCTATCACAGTTTTTAGTCAATTTGGCAAGGCCTTTGAAAAAAAGTTGGAGCAAAGCAGGGACCCAGGTCTCCAATTCTTCACTGCTTCAAGATTCCCAAGGCAATATCTTCTCTCTGATACTCTCCTGAAAGACCAGATGCAAGTCAGGCCCAAGAAAGGTCCAAAAGACCGTATAAAACTCAACAGGTAAACCATCGATACCAGGTGCCTTCCTTGAAGCAAAGCCATTTAGCACAGAAGTCAATTCAGAGAGTGTCAGGTCCTGTTCAAGTCTGTCCATGTCCAATGTTGAGATCATAGGAAGATCGTCAGGGAACAGCTGAGTCTCAGATGGACACGCAGGCTCTGCAGCATACAGCAAGTTATTAGTTCTCAAATGATACACAAGGCATATTTTGCACAAAGATTATTGCAATGGTGTGTAGGGTCTGAATACAGGGGTGCATTCAGTCACAGAATGGCAAGCTCTACTCTTGCAGTAGACCTATGACTCCAAAAATTGGTTTGGTTGCCTTAATCTATACATGTCTCTTGCAAAAATGAAATGTCCACCTTTTTCTGGGAGGGGTACTCAAAAAGAGCCATATATACTTTAACGTCCCTGCATGCATTCATGTTCAGAGACCCGCATACAAAATTATTCATCAGACCAATACTCATTAGAAAAAAATAAGTAAAAGAGAAAAAAACCCACAAAACCACAAAATTCTCCTATATCCATCATTTCCCAACGTTTCCACTGATCAAAGAGAGAGGCACTTTGGTCATGAGTTGTTTCAATCTTGCTTCTGTTTGTCAAACTCAGACATAGATGCACATCTCATAGTATAAAGAGGAGACAACAAAAACGGATTAAAATCGAGAAACCAATCTGCCATCTCTATCCGCTTAGTCTCATCCAGAAACTGCCAATAGCATCCAGGGTATATCCCCCCTCAGGGAGTTCAGGACTCAAAGAATCTGTGAATTCATCATCCCCATCACCACAGACTTCGAGAGGGGAACCTCAGAGAGGCCAGAGAAAGGGGGCTGGTGAGGCCTAGGGTGTAAAACTAATACCTGAAAATTCTCCATGCCCCCACCAAAGAACCACCCTCAGCAACCCCCTCAGCAGCGTGCTCTCCTAGTGCACTGGCTAAGCAGTACTCTCTAAAACTGGTAGCCCCTCTGCATTCATTGGCTGTTTTTTGCTTTGGGGCTTTGCTAGGAAGCCAAAATCCCCAGTCAATGCTGAGGATTCCATAGCAACAGGCTCAGCCTCCATTTTGCAGCCAGGCTCAGGCCAAGAGGCCACAGAGTCAGGAGCCACTGCACCAGTGATACCATCTCCTCCAGGTTATAAAGGGAGTACTAACCCCCCACAGTCAAAATCCCCAGAGACAGTTGGAGCCTGTTAGCTCCCAGTCACCCACCTGTGATTTAACCTCAGAAACCCCCTCATTCACATTCACAGGGCCTCTGTTCCCAGGGGCAACCTGCCTCTTCTAAGGGCAAATGTGTCAGACTCCCACAATGAAACAGGCCACATCCTCAGTGGCAACAGACACAGTGTAGTCACACTCCCCAATCCTAGCCTTCAGGGAAACTTGTAACACTTCGGAAGCATTGTTTAATATCCTATAAATCTGCCTATGAAAGGACAAGATATACTGCACCTCTGGGTCTTTACAGCCAAAGGAATCCTCCCAATCTTACCATAACTCACCAGGTCTCTAGCCAGCTGCTTGTTTCCTAAAGATGGAGGGGCATTAGAGACAGTGACTTTAGCATCAGGTGCTGAGAGGGGCACTACAGGAACAGAAACAACCAGCACAACAATCCCCTCCACAACCACCTGCTCAACAAGGCTAAGCATGGCAACAAATACACAATGGCCTTGCTCACGCAGGAGGCATACTGTGCATTTTTAAACCCAGTCACCTTCCCCACAGCTAGAACACACTCTTCCAAAGAGGCAGAGCCTGGAGGCAAAATCTACAACCCATGGCCATGGGTTTAACCCTCAGAATCCACAAAAACCTGAGGTCTTTGTCTCCCAGGGGTGGGCATGCCTGCCCAGAGAGCAGACAAAAGCCTGCTAAAACAAAAGAAATCCTGAAATTAAACCCACAGCAACCACAGCCTCACTCCCACAAACCTCTGAGAGAGTGAGAGAGACAGGGTTCTCCCAGGCCCCTGGTACCAGAGGAGTCCAGAATACAAGGGGAATAGTCCCCTGAAATAACTCTTCTCAAATCATTGCCCATAGTCACTTTAGTCAATAGCACACTTCCTAGTGGTGGAAGGAGATCTGACTGATCACATGGTTTTAATTCTTTTCCTTATTTCCTGCTTCAGCTACAGAAACCCAGCCTCTTCTTTGCAAAGAAGAAACTAGATCTCTGGAAACATACTGGAAACAAGGAGCGGCCAGCCTAGCTATCTTTACTAAGGGCTGCTTCTATATAAAGGCCAGATCCAATGCCCATTGAAACAGCAGTGAGTCTTACCACTGGCCTCAAAGGGCACTAGATCAGGTCCTAAGAGAAGGAGAGAAAATAGGAGCTGGCCTCAGGAGCCATTACCATCAGTGGGACAAGAGCTGCCATCCACAGTGAAACAAGAAAGTTCATGAAATTAGGAAAAGAAGAGGACCAGGTGACCGGGAAGCATGTTCACGGAAGGAGGAGCGAAAACAGAATGGAACCAAATAGCAGGGAAACATGTGCAGGTGATAGAAGAAGGTGACCAGGTGTCAAAGAAGCATGGGCAGGAATTCAGAGGCAGAGAAAAAGAAAAAGGGCGGAGGAAAGAACAAAAGAGCACAAGGAGGCAAAACACTTATCTTAGAGACACCTACAAATACATAAATCCTTTCCCAGTGTTACTCTTCCATGGGACTGAATTGCAGTAGTTCCCACAAGTTGTGAATATGAGAGGGGGAGGTCATGAGATCACTTTTCTCTGAATAATAATATCTAGCTCTTATACAGTGCTTTTTGATCAGTACATCTCAAAGTGCTTTACAAAGGAGGTCAGTATCATTATACCCATTTCACAGATGGGGAACCTGCAGGACAGAGATATGAAGTGACCCATCCAGCAGGCCAGTGTCAGAGCTGAGAATAGAACTCAGGATTCCTCTGTCCCAGTCCAGTGCTCTGTCCACTTTGAACACTGGCACCCTGAAGATGTCTTGCACTCTCTGGAAAAATTCGAGTTCATAATGATTTTTTGTTTCAAACTTTAAGCTAATTAGAGTAAACAAAATTTAAAACTTTTTAAATGATCTAAATCAAAACAGAACACATCAAAATTATCAGAATGAAACATTTTGATTAATCTGAACCTAAAATCATTTTCAGTTTTTGGTTCATAAACTTTTTTCAGATTTTGACTTTTTGTACTGATTCAGGATGGGAAAATTTTTTGATATCTTGAAAAATGTCATGGGCTGGGAAAACAATTTCTCATCCAGCTCTAACTATACTGGGAGTTGCATTTCAAACCTTAGCTATGGCAGTTGTAAGCTCTACTACTATAATACCCCTTATTAAATGATTAATTCTGCTGTAATTTTAGGAACAATACATCACATGGCCTATATTTCAGGTTCAGATATTTAACTACATTATTTGCATGCTAGACCATAATGCCGTCATACTGAACAGAGAAGTGGGTGGTGTGAGGTTTTTACATTATTGTGTACTGCCTCACTGAATTTTCCTATCAAAAATATTTGACAGAGCAGTGTAAGGATTTGTATAGTAAATTAAAACTTAAATTTCCAAGGAATAATAATACTTCTTTAATCGCCTGACAGGAGCAGGGTTATTTCTCATATTTCTTCCTGCACAGCTCAATAAACCCTATCCTCAGGAGACAATATATTCCATTTAATGCACCGACCCGAATTAATGTATTAAAATATAGGAAGGACTTTTAATAATAGGGTATTTTTCACCCCTTTGGAAAGTCAAGGAAGAGAAGGTTTCCTGTAGTATGTTAGGTCCTTATTGAGCTACATCTTGATAGGTACTAAGAGTTGTCAGCACCTACTGTTTTCAATGGTAATTGAGCTCTTAAGGAGTTGCTCTGAACCTCACAGAATTGAGTCTAAAGTCTGTTCATGTCTCAAAGCAGGAAAAGGGGATACAGGTTTCTGGAGTGTGTATGCCATCTATATGTTCATGCCTTACTAACAAAATCCCATCTAGCTGCAGCAGCCTCTTATAGCCACATAGCTGGTGTGATGAGTCCTTGATTCTGTATGTTTATGACCAGGGCCTTGTGCAGAGAGAGGCAAGAGGTGTGATGATAGGATTTTAACCTGTGGTTGTTTTATGCAAGGGGCTTGAAGCTGGAACCTCTGGTGCAAAAAGCATGATCCTCTTTTCTTATGCTACAAGGACCATCTGCAAGGAGATTCAAAAACCTTTGTACATGGTTCAGCCACTGGAGGGGGACAAAGACACTCTGATATTAATGTGGGTTACATGACCTGATGTCAGGAACTCCTGAGTTCCATAACTGCAGTTCTGACACTGACTCTACACTACGAGCTAGGGGTGTGATTCTCAGTTTGAGGACACATACCCGCAGTAGCTCTCATCAAGCTTGTGTGCTAAACAAAGCATAGCCATGTTGGTGCGCGTGTTGGGACAGTCTAGCCACCCTGAGTACTTGCCTAGGGTCTTGGATGAGTACATACTTGGGGCAGCTAGCCCCTCCCGTACTCGTGGTGGCTTCTCTCTATTTGTACTGCACTTGCTCAACGTGTGTCTCCTAGAGCTGCGAATCACACCCCCAGCTCCAAGTGTAGACATGCCTGAAGGGGCAAATCCTACTCATCTTTGTGAGTGTGCAGAACCCTCATGCAATGCAGTCCAGTTCTTCTAGCAGGAGTCAGCATCCGGAGAGCTCTCCAAGGATGTTACACCCCCTGCGTGCTGCTGAGCACAGCTCGCAGTGGCTCTGAGTATATCAACATTCACTCCAGATCTGAGTATATCAACATTCACTCCAGTGGGGGTGAGGCCAGAGCTAGAGATCCGCTAATCCAGGAGTCCCCAGTGCGGTGCCGGCGGGCACCATGGTGCCCGCTGGGGCGTCTAAGTGCGCCCACATACTGGCCAGCAGATGAGCATCGGCGGCATTTCGGCAGCGACAACGCTGCTTGCTGCCGACAAACAGCATCATCCAGAGGCGTCGCCACCAAAATGCCACCGAATTTCAGTGGCATTTCGGCGGGTGCTTGTCCGCCACCACAGTCCTCCATGGCTCGTCTGGTGCCCGCCAGACGAAAAAGGTTGGGGACCACTGCTCTAATCCTTCCCCTGATACAAGTGGCTGTGCAAGCAATATGGAGGGTCCTCTAGCTCTGGGGCTGCAATTACAGCCCCATAAGGCGGCCTCTTCCCTCTTCCCAGCCCCAGAGAAATCCACTGTGTGCAACTGAATGCCCAACCTGTGTGATATGAGAAAGATGTGGGCCTTACCCATTATCCTTTAGTCTTCCCATCTGTTAAAGGGGAATGGTTATCTGTCTTCCAGGATCTCACCTCTTCCCTCCATGATACCCCTAAGAATTAAGTTTATTGCATTTGAAGCATGGGAGAAGACTATCTTCTCTTATCCCTACCTCTCAATTTCCCTGAGTGTCTCACTGAGCCCACCTGATCCACCAGCCAGGGCTGCCTTAACACTGCACCACTTTGATAGCATCTCAAGCCCCCTCCAGCTCACATACAGGTAGGGACATACCCATCTGCAGTTACATACAGACGCTGCAATCAGCTCTGCTATGGGAAGGCTTCAGCTAAGGAACTATCCAGCTGCTCAGGCATGCACCCTTCTTTGGAGTGTAAACCCAAAATTATACCTTCTTGCACTGCACAGAGATCTGTACAGCGTAAGCTCATGAAATTCGCCCCCTCCCTCAATGTGGAGAGGAAATATACAAAAGTGTTTTGCCCCAAGTTATAACTCCCACACACTGGTTTGTGATAAAGCAAAAACAAATATATTAACTACAAAGAATAAATGTTAAGTGATTATAAGGAATAGCAAACAGATCAAAGCAGGTTACCTAGCAAATAAACAAAAACACAATCTAAGCTTACTATATTCCAGAGGTTGTGTATGAGTAGCAAATTCTCACCCTAAATGACGATCTAAGCTGGCTGTGGGCTCTTAAGGGGCATGCTTGCAGCTTAAAACCCCAGGTATTCCTTTCACAGGCTAGAAATCCCTCTAGCCTGGGTCCAGCACTTCCCCCTAGTTCAGTCCTTGTTCCTCAGGTGTTTCCAGGAGTCGCTTTGGGCGGTGAGTGAAGAACCCCGATGATGTCACTCCCCTGCCTTAAATAGGTTTTGCATAGGACAGGAACCCTTTGTCTCCAAACTTGGTTGCCACGCCCAGTCAGTGGAAAAACACTGGTATTCCAAGATGGAGTCCAGTACCAGGTGACTTGGTCACATGCCCCTGTAGGGTCACATCAGCCATGACTCAGAGGTTGTTTGTAGCATCCTCAGGAAGTCTCCCCAGGAAGGAGATTAGCTTCTTCTAAGACCTATTGTTCTCCCTAATGGTCCATTGAAGTGAATGGGCCGTTCCCCGCCAGCCATCTAGACTGAATGTCTTCTGCCTAGGGAGCATTCCCCATGTGTAAACATATTTGTAATAGATACACAGACAATATCCCTAACTTCAGATACAATAATGATACATGCATACAAAGAGGATAATCATATTCAGTAAATCATAATCTTTTCCATGATATCTCACATGAGCTATCTTGCCTAAAATACATCAGAATTATGCCATAATCATACAATAATATCTCTATGAAGAATATGGGGTTTAGTGTCACGCCTGGTATTTATGAGCCTGATCCAATCCCCACGCACGTCAATGGGACTCTTCCCATTAATTTCAATGGTCAATAGATCAGTACCTGTGGGACTATTTCCAGTGTCTGGAATGTCTCCTGGAAAAGGAATGACAGTTTTTTTGTCCTGTAATGCACTGAGCACATTGGCAGCACCAAGTAAAGAATAATAATTCTCAATTAGCTAACGGCTGAGTCCCTGTGTATTCGCTAAGTGTTATTATTCCATCCAGTAGTATCTATCAGCAACCAGCCTCTACAGTTATCAGGAGAAATCCTGGCTCACTGAAATCAATGACAAAACTCGCATTGACTTAACAGAGCCAGGATTTCATCCATAATGTGCTCCCGTCTTTCCCCCTCTGCTCCGATATTCTAAGCAAAGAGTTGTCTTATAAAACACCTGTGCTCAGCAGGCACCTTCAGCCTCCTTGCAGTACCCAAGCCTTTGAGGGTCTGTGCCATCTCTAACATTATGCTCAGAACAGACGGCCCAAGTAATTGACATAGGTACAGGGACTGCTGCATGGGGTGACAGGATGGAAGAGGACATATTTTTCTTAGAGCTATAACAAGCTGCTAACCAAAGAATCAAATTCTAGTGAACAATGCCCCGTAGGCTTACTTGGAAAAGTTCATAAATTCAGTGTTATCTGCCTGTTAGCCTCAGCTGGAGAAGGAAAGTTAAAAGCTGCCACTATTTATATACCAGGTTTGCTGTGGGTCCTCATGCAAAGGCAAGTAGACGAAGTTCTAGGGGAAATAAAAAAACTTTTTAAAGCATTTGAAAACGAGTGTAGCAGCAGTTACAGATGAAAAAGTGTATCTCTAGGGGGAAATTATGGAATATTGGAACAGTCCAAGGGCCTGATCCCAAGTAGTGTCACTGAGTGAAAGTGCTGGCCAGGCCCCCTTCCCCCTTCTAGTCCCTGACAACCGCCGTGCCACACAGCTGTTGCAGAATCCATGCTGTGAGGCCCTCTCATCACTGGGCTGCCCAAAACTTCTCCAACGGGTGCTGGTTCCATATCACAAAGTGAAAAGTGGTGGTGAGTTGCTAAAGCCTAAAGCCTTATCTATGCTTTACCACTGCAGTGCTTGTAGTGTAGGCATACCCTCAGGCTGTACATACCCACTGTTTGTTTGGGGTAGTTACAGTAGTGTGTGTGAAAGGGAGAGAATCTGTAGGAGCCTTGCTGAGTCCCTCCTGTCTCGTGCCCACCCCTTCCAACTCAGCAGAGCCCCTGGGATTCCATGCAATCTGGGGTAAAGAAGAGCCATGCTGTGGGTTGGACTCCAACCACCGATGCCTTCAGGCTTCCCGCCACCACAGTCTCAAAGGAGAGCATGGGACCCCAGTCCTCCTGACTCCCAGTGCCATATCTGGCTATCTAGCGTAGTTACTTATCTGGCCAACATCACCACAGAATCTGATCACCTTCTGCATGAGGGGAGCACACCACCTATGGACATTTCAAGTGACTAACACACCCTTTTGTGAGCATATAGTTTACTTTGTATCTCTGCAGCCACATAGATGGGGGCATACAGAGAAGAAGACTCCGTTCCTTATTGTAGGGGTTCATAGCTGTCCCTCCTGTCAGTCTCAAAGGGAGGACATGCCCCCTTACTACGGTGTGCCTATAATTGCAAATCTCAATAGGGAAATTAGCAGTCAAAAGGGCTCTGGCCTTCTGGACAGGGCAGATCTATAACCCAAGCAATCTACAACCCAAAGCCTTCCGGCTAGGGAAGACAATAAAACAAACACAGGCCGCTTGGCCTAAGGTGGGTACGCTGCCACCCCAGGGTTGGGGTCAGCAGCAGGAGGTAGGGGGATCTGGGCTCACCCTACTCAACTGGGTCCCAGCCCAGGGCCCTGACAGTGGCAGAGGACTCCACCACTGGGTCAATGGGGATCCCACCAAAACATGCTGACCTAGACTTTGGCAACATAACCGGACTAATGTCTGGTGTCCCTACTACCCCTTCTGGATGTACCTTCATCTCCTGCAATTCCTCCATCTCCCTTGGGTACATGGCCAGCAGCAGTCTCAGTAGCTTCTCCAGGTACTGGTCAGTCAGCAGTCCTGGCACCTCCTCTGGGTCCTCAGTGCTGTAGAGTTCTGTCTCAGGCACAGGGCTCTGCAGTGAGCAAGAGCCGTCTGCTTACTTCTCTGGCTCTCGCACAAGTGAGCTCCAGGGCCCATCTTTTTAACATCCTATCCTGCCCCTCTGCTTCTGGTGGGGGAGTGTGGCTTGCCTAGCTCCGCTCACTAAGGGGTAGAGAATGGTTTCTTCCCATTAGTCTTGTAGGGAGACCACCACCACCACCCCCCGCTACACTGATTAACTTCAACAGGAGTATGATGAATGCAGAGGAATGATCTACGTGCAGTGAGTTGGTAGCCTTAGTCTAGGTCTTTTCCCTGGAGGCAGGTTATTCCATAACTTCTTACTGCAGGGTTTCTTGCAAATTCCTCAGAAGCAGCTAGCAATGGACACTGTTGGAGACAGGATATTGGATTAGATGGACCACAGATCTGATCACTATGGGACAGTTGATAGGACTGGCTGCCCTCATCACAAAACCATTATCACAATCTGTAGGGCCTGCTTTAGGATCCAGTGTGATGATCCTTTGATGATTCTTTTCCAAAATTCAGGAACCTGTAGCTGAAGGCCTCAAAAGACAAGCCCAGGGCTGCAGTAAGCAACGACACCAGACAGAGCACGTTGGCAGGAAGATGGGGGATGCTTTTACTGCCGGTGTCCAATCCCCAGCACAGTCAATATGGCACCTTTTGTGAGTATGATAGGTCTGACTGGGCAAACCTGACACTGATGAGCACAATCTGACTTCATGGGACTACGCCCATGACTAAGAGCTCTCTAGTTTGAGCTCTAATCAATCTTTTAAATGAAAACATTAAATAAAGCAAAGAGCAAAGATATTTGCAGATAGAGCTCAGTTCCCTGGACAATGAAATGGGTTACTATGCTTATGGGTTCTTTGACTAGACAAAATGAAGTCCTACATCTATGTTGTGTGTATGTACAGTGCCTAGCACAATAGAACCCCCATCTCAGCTGAGGCCTGTAGATGCTGATGTAATACAAATAAATATATTGTTATTGTTAATATCAATCCATTTTAGGTACTTATATGGCCCTCATTACCCTAGTATCTGAGCGCCTCACAGTCTTGAATGTATTTATCTCCACAATAGTGCAGTGAGGCAGGGAAATGCTATTATATCCATTGTACAGTTGGAGAATTGAAGCACAGAGAGTCTAAGGGCCAGATTTTAAATGTACTTAAGGGCCTAAAGATGTAGATAGGTGCTTTATGGGATTTTCAAAGATGCCTAGGCACTGAACTCCCATGATTTCAATCCCACTGGGTGCTTATCTGCACCTAAATATCTTTAAAAATCTGGCCCTAAGTGACTTGCCAAAGGTCACACAGGAAGTCTGGAGGCAGAGGAAGAACCTGAACCTCCCAATTTCTAGCCTAGAAGGCTGACTACTGACCCATCTGAATCAATGCTAATCTGCTGTAGTCTGAATAGCTCTGCTCAAAACCAGGCCTTTCCTTTTAGTCCTAAAAAACGTTTTAAAAGTTTTCAGAAGAAAAATCCATTTGGCATCAATTTAAAGAAAATAAGCTATGCATTAAAGTGATAAAAGCATCTTTGCCTTAGCTAGGAGAATCTGAGCTGGCAGCTTCCAAAAAGGGAGGATATGCTTAATTTGAAGTGAACTTCCCTTCTACAAATTATGAGCACGAACATTTTGGCCTGAGAGAGCTTAGAGAAAGGTAATTTTGTTTTATACATGCAGGATATCCAGCCGCATCCAAGCTTGGCTCCAATTTCTGGCAGCTTCTCATCTAATTCCAGTTCAGGACTTTGCTTGTTGTACAGATTTAGCGTGAATAGACACTGCTCACCAGTGTTAAGAATAAGATTGAATTCAGGCCATCCATTACACTTTGAATTAATGTGCAAGTACTTCAGTTTCCACTGAGAACTCAACCATAAATTCTCAATTAAGGCCTGGCTGGGGCTCAGTGAAGCATGAGTGGAGATTTTCTTATGTAAATAAGATAGCACTCAACTAATTTAAATAAACTTGAATATTAATTGAGCAGCAACTGGTTCATATTGCATCTTTCGCCTCATCTTGCACTTGGATTGACATGAGCTGCATTTCAGTCCCTTTATTTATTTGACCAAATCCTTAGTTGCCTGGTATCATTTGAAAGATGGCCATTGTTCTTGATAGATATCTATGTCAATCTGGTCCTGTAGTTCCATCTATCTCCTTAAAGGGCAGCAGCTAAATCTGGGTTTGGTCTTGCATCACTGATGTCTAGGAAAGTTTTTCCCATTGGCTTCAATGAGCATGGGCTCTGGCCCCAACTAATCTTTTTCTGGTCTACAGAAACAGATTGGCATTCATATTTTTTTTAATTGTTGGTTTAGTGATACTGTGCGTTTTCCAGTGTAATGCACGCTCTGGACATTTTCTTTGTAATAATTAGATTTGAACCATTAAGTTTAGAATATTGGTCCTGATGCTTAGCAGGTGTGTGATGGGGTATACAAACCCCACACTGGTCAACAAGGGGTTAAGGAGCTGCTCTGGACTCAGCCTGCCCCACCCTGCCACACCTGCAAGAGATGCACAGACAGGAGGAGGAGTTAAAAGGGAGCAGAGCAGCTTACATGTGGACAGGCCAGGAACGCTCTCATCCACAACTGCCTGAAGGTCCCACCCTGAGGGAAGGGAGGGCCTGCTTCTGTTACACACTGAGATTGTGGCATTTCCCTGTGTTGCATACTGACTTGGCGTGTGTTAATTTCTCTTGTTTTGTGGTTGGACTGCCCCTGAAGGGGAGAGACTTGGAATGAACCTGGCTGGAGGGCCAAGGCCTGAGAAGAAACAGCAGCTTCCCCAAGAGGGAGAGAATTAACATGCCATGCCTGGCCATGAAGAGGTACCATGTGATGAGCTGACCCCTTTCAAGCTTTCCTGTACCAACCGAGAACAGTGGACAGTAGAAGGGTGGGAGGAAGTGACCCAGGGAGGGCAGCCTTAAGGCATTCCTGAGTGTCAGGCTCTTTTGTTGCCCTCAAAGGGGCCTGGGTTGGAACTTGGTGGAGTGGGAGGCCTAGGCTCCCCTACCAAAGACCCCTCTGCAGTTGAAGAGCCTAAGCCTCTGACCACTAAGCAATGCTCACCGAGAGTGAAGACCATCACAAAGGGTAAGTCATGATAAGTCTATTGATGTCAGCGGCGCTAAAACAGATTTATACCAGCTGAGGATCTGGCCCACTGAGTTTGATAAGGATTCTTAGCATGCTCTTGTTTAAAAGTGATTGTGTGTGTGCATGCAAGTGTGTGCACATGGATGTTTTCACTGTATACTATTATGCATGTGTAAAAAAGACACTTATTTTCTGCAGAAAAGGTGAAACTTGCAGGCTAGGAGACTATTTATGGCATCAACTGCTATTCAAATTCACAACAAAAGTAGTGAAGTCTCAAGGGGTGTCTGCACACTACTACAGTCCAGTCTGGTTTTCATGTTAATGCTTTGCATCAGCTCAAGAAAATGACAGAAAGAGACAAGGAATGGTAGAAAAATAAGGAACAAAGGCTTCCAGGTTGAAATATATCAAACAAATAAATAATAGTTTGAGCTTAAGCAAATGTATTGTTTTTCACTCCTCAGCCTATTTTTTAAGGTGCAGGTACTAGGGGTATATGCTTTCTGTAACAAAGGAATGGTAGAAAAATAAGGAACAAAGGCTTCCAGGTTGAAATATATCAAACAAATAAATAATAGTTTGAGCTTAAGCAAATGTATTGTTTTTCACTCCTCAGCCTATTTTTTAAGGTGCAGGTACTAGGGGTATATGCTTTCTGTAACACTTTGCAATATACAGAGTAATTGGCTTTAACAATTGGACTAAATTATTCAATTCAAAAGTGTGTGTGTGTGTGTGTGTGTGTGTGTGTGTGTGTGTGTGTGTGTGTGAGAGAGAGAGAGAGAGAGAGAGAGAGAGAGAGAAATAATGTGGTACTAATTATTTATACACCCCGGCAAAGGTTCAGCACTTTCACCTGTGGTGATAACACAGCTCACCCAAACTGATACAGCCCTGTTGAAACAGCCCACTGCAAAATAAGTAAATAAATAAATAGATTATTCATAGACTGATAGAATCTAAGGCCAGAAGGGACCACTGTGATCATCTAGTCTGAACCAACCGTGTAACACAGGTCCTAGAACTTCACCAAAAAAAATCCTGATTGTAATATTTCTTTATTGTACTCTAGAAAATACAGTCCCAACCCTGCAAAGACTTACGTGTGTGAATACATATACATTCCTGAATAATCACATTACAGTCAATATACAATGTGCAATTCCTGTGCATAAAGTTAAACATATACAAATGTCTTTACAGGGTCCGGGATTACATCAAGGGCAGAAAGTTAATGGCAGGAAGAGTCCCCTTCAAAAGAGCACACAAGAACTCCCCACACCACTCAGACTCCATGGTGTTGGATGTAATATGTGAACCAGATTAGAATCCCTCCCCTTCAAAACATTTTAATGAATTTCTATATAGTATAGGGGAGGTTGGTAGCACTGCCTATTATTAAGGTTGCTTCTCTGAGGATTGGTCCTTCTTTGAGCAGGGGGTTGGACTAGATGACCTTCTGAGGTCCCTTCCAACCCTGATATTCTATGATTCTATGACTTCCCATAATCAGACCGTTTTCAGTTGCTTATAACTAAGGCTATGTTTTAGTCATGGGTATTTTTAGTAAAAGTCATGGGCAGGTCATGGGCAGTAAACAAAAATTCACGGCCCATGACCTGTCCATGACTTTTAGTATATACCCCTGATTAAAACTTTGGGGGAAGGAGGAGGGCTTGCGAGATGGCTTGGGGAGGGTGCCGCAGGTGCTCGGAAGGAGGGTGGTTTGGGAGAGGGGGCCCAGCGGGTGCTGGGGGGGACACTGGGTGCTCTGGAGGCTGGGAAGGGGGAGAGAAATCCTGGGACTGAGAGTTAAGGTGACAGAGACTGGGACTGACTGGGTAAGAAGACTGGTGCTAGGAGTCAGGGAGGGAAATGGCAGAGGAGGGGTGCATTGGGGAGAGACTCGGATCAGATGAGAAGCATGGGAGACTAGGGATTAGCTGGGCAAGGAGACTGGGGGTCAGTGAGATGGGGGGAAAGGAGACAGATCTTATGAGGAGCCACAGTGTAAAGGAAGAACTGGGACTGACTGGGCAAAGAGACTGGAAGAAGGAGCAGGAGGGAGACTGGGACCGAGATCCAGTGGGGATGGGGAACATTTGTCAGGGAGAGGGTCTGACTGGAGGCCAGGGGACAAATAGGAAGAAGGATCAGATGAGAAGCTGGATGGGAGAGCTGTCTGGGAAAGGAGACTAGGAATGGGAGTGGAGTGGGAAAACTGAGATTTGGAGGGACATTGGTACTGGGATGGAAAGTCCAGAGGGGCAGAATGGCTGAGCAAGGAGACTGGGACTGGCTAGGTGAGGAGAGTGGCACTGGGACAAGGGCCAGGAGTAGGAACAGGGGCATATTGGAGGGGTGGGGAAGAAAGGTCAAGCTTAGAGGGAATGGGCAGAAGAGTGTCTGCCCACCAGAGGGTGCTCTCCTCTAGAGTCTGAATTGGAACCAACGATTCTTGAGTCTCTGCTGTTAGGATATAGATATTCAGGCCTGTCTGCAAAGGCCTATACTTTAAGAATTTCGGTGTATTCTTATCACTTAGCTAGTTATAGAGGTACAAAATAGGAATCAAAATCAGTCTGTCTGTTTATAGACCTCCTATCACTATGATAGTCTAAGGCCTTGTTCTTAGGCTAAGGCCTTTGGCTAAACAGCAGAGGCAGCTGTAAGCTGGGAAATAAGGCAGTTTGGGGCTATTAAAAAGGTGATCCAATCAATCACCTCCAGAGAAAGGGAAGAGCCTAGAAGATTTAACGAAAGCTCAGTTTGATAGCATCCTGTCTGGCAAGAACTCACTTATTAATAGCTGGGGTGTGAAATCCTAATTTCTTTGTTGTTCTATCACTGTAGTCCCCATTTCCCTATTGTTTGTCTGTATAATTTCTGTCTGGTTCTGTGATTGTTTCTGTCTACTGTATAATTCATTTTGTTGGGTGTAAACCAATTAAGATGGTAGGATATAATTGGTTAGATAATCATGTTGCAATATGTTAGGATTGGTTAGTTAAATTTCAGTAATATGATTGGTTAAGGTCTAGCTAAGCAGAACTCAAGTTTTACTATATAGTCTGCAGTCAATCAGGAAATATTGGGGGCAGGAATTGGAATCATGTTTTGCTAAGGGGGGGAATGGGAATAGGGAATGGGAGCAGGGACACAGGCAAGTTTTTGTGGCGTCAGAGCTCGGAAGGGGGACACAGGAAGGAAAATGGAATCATGCTTGCTGGAAGTTCACCCCAATAAACATCAAATTGTTTGCACCTTTGGACTTTGGGTATTGTGGCTCTCCATTCATGCGAGAAGGACCAGGGAAGTGAGAGGGTGACGGAAGAAACCCTCTAACACAAGGGCGTGCAAACTTTTTGGCCTGAGGGCCGTATCGAGTTTCAGAAATTGTATGGAGGGCCGGTTAGGGGAGGCTGTGCCACCCCAAACAGCCAGGCATGGTCTGGCCCTCTCCCCCTATCTGCCCCTCCCGCCCTACTTCTCACCCCCGATGGCCCCCCGGGGACCCTTGCCCCATCCAGCCCCCCTGCTCTCTGTCTGCTGACTGCCCCTGGAGCCCCCGCCTCTAACTGCCCACCACCGCCCCATCCAAACCCCCCTCTCCTTCCTGACTGCCCCCCAGCACCCCTGCCCCATCCAACCACCCCTTCTCCCTGACCGCCCCTGGAACCCCCGCCCCCATTCAACCCAGGAGCTCAGGGGCTGGGCAGTCCCAGGGGCCGAATGTGACCTGCAGGCCGTAGTTTGCCCACCTCTGCTCTAACATCTGCTATCAGCAAATATCTGTGAAACCCTCTGGCAAAGTATGTGTAACATTGCCCTCAAATACTGGCCCACACCAAGGATGACAAGCTACTATTTCTATCAGTTACTCCAGTAGCTCAAGTGGCAGAGGTCTGCATGGTAGATCAAAAAGTTCTAACCATGATGGCACTTCTTTTTTCAGTCTGTTTTTCTAAAGACCTAGAAAATTGCCCGACACTAACAGAAGATTATTAATGTTGCAAAATAAAGCACTTAAAAGTCAGGAAATGCCAGAATTAACATTGTCTGTGCAACGTTAATTCAGCCCCTTATTGTTTGTGAATTATGACATAGCCGATGTACAGGATCACATACTATTTTTTCCACAGTCCCCTTGCCTCTTGTCTTTGCAACCTTAACCATGTTCTCTTAACATATTTGTGAGTGTAATATGTATATAAAATGTGTTTTATTTTTCTCTTGTTCCCGTTTGTCTGTATTCATTGGTTGTCTCTTGTCTGATACTTAGACTCTAAAGCTCTTTGGGCCAGGGACTGTCTTTTTGTTCTCTGTTTGTAACAGCACTTTGCATGCATGCTCCAGGACTGTGGCTTTTAGGTATCATCATCATCATCATCATCATCATCATCATCAGGCTTATTTATTTTTAATTAATTAATTTATTTATTAATTTCAATAAGGTGATACATATTTTCATAGAAACTTGGAATTTTGATTGGGGGAAAAAGGGGCAGGCGGGGTTGCAAAAAAAGTCATTTTTTTTAAATCAGCTCTAATGAATGTCTGTAATAAAACCTTTCTTAAACCAAAAAAAGAAATGCAATGTCAATCATATTTGTAGGTAAAAACAAGCCTTTCTATTACACTCATTCTTAACCTCAGCTTGCCATGCTGTGGTACACGTTTGTGCTGCTTCTGCTGCGTTGCACCATTACTGCAGCTGAGGCACACTCCTCGTTTCTCTCAAAAGTGGGTCAGAGCAAAAGCAAATGTTTTTTGCAGCTTTTCTTAAAATATAAAAATCCTGCTAAACTGTTCATAAATAATCAGTAGATTTTCATGGCCTGAGAACAGAACAATTCTTGGAACACATTTTTGTCAGAGTAGAAATTCATAAAACTAACCTCTTAAAACCAATGAGCTGACCAAACTATTACAGTATGGAAATAAACGCAAGGGGGCTGAATCTTAGTGGTGGCTTAAAGGGGACAGAAAAGACCCCTGATTATATCTGGCTCTCCTGCTGCTATAGAGCTGCTTCAGCAGTGCCCTGCTGGCATTGTTCAGAGCTCCCAGCAGAGAAAACATGTTGGGGGCAGGGGCTTCTAGTGGGAGCAAAGGGGGAAGGTAGAAGGCATACAAAATAGAGAGTAACTTAGAGCAGCGATGAGGCTGCTATAACCAATACTTGGAGCTGTGACAGCACCCAAATGGCCCCAGAATATGGGGATATAAAGGTGGCTTAAATCCATCTTTGGACCCCAAAGATCATTCCTGCACTCACCACAAGGATGGGATAATCTAGGATCAGGGTCAAGATGTTTACTTTTGCTTTCAGCATCATTTGAATTTTCAAAATCAGAACTGGTCAGAAGACATGCTAAGAGTTTCTTCTTTTTAAATAACTTGTTAGTAATTTAAAGGATACATTCACGTTAAAAATGTAGGGCCAGTTTTCAGCAAAGCATATACTGGCTTCCAATGGCCTGTACCCTGGCCGACACCATCGGTAGTAGAAATCCGCTGGGTGTAACCCTCCCCCTACTAGGAGCTTTCCACAAGGCAGCCCAACCCAAAATGTGAGCCATGCTGCCCAGAGACAGAGAGTGATCGGCCAGTGTGGATACAGCAGCACCTGCTAAATAGCCAAGATGCACATGGATGTGGCTATATGTTGACCTTGACTCCAGTGATAATATGTAGGCAATTCATCAGGTCCTTAGCCCCATGCTTTGCTGCACGTTGGGCTACTCACATATGCCATCCTTGCCTGTCAATTGCCCTTTTCTCCAAATCTTCCCATTTCATGTTGAGGTGCTTGATGTCATTCAGAACTGTTTGTTTCCATGTTATTCGTGGTCTTCCTCTCTTTCTTCTTGCGTTTTCTGGCTTCCATTCAAGGGCAGTATTTGATAAGCGTTCTTTTTTCCATTCTCAGCACATGTCCCAGCCACTGATGTCTTCTTCTGTAGATTATTTGTGAGCGGGTGCCTTCCCCAGTAATTTTTCTGACTTCTTCATTCGTCTTCTTATCTCTTTATGTTATTCCCAATATTCTTCTTAGACATTTGTGATGAAATGCATCCAGTTTTTGTGTATCTTTCTTGGTAAGTTGCCATGTCTCATTGCTATATGTTGTGATGGTGATAACAATTACTTTGTACACATTCAGTTTTGTCTTGAGAGAGATGTTTTTGAGGTTCCAGATGTTTTTGAGTCTTCCAAATGCAGTGTTTGCCTTCCCGATTCTTCTTCTTCTTCTTTCCTCGGAACTAGTATGTCTTGGCTGATGGTACTTCCAAGTTACGTAAAATTGTTCACTTTCTCCAGTTTCTCTTCAATTTTGATTTCTGTCCCTATAGTCCCCATTAACATAACTTTACGTTTCTTTGCATTGTACCTCAAACCTATCTTCTCCATTACTTCTTTTACTTGGTTTGTGCATTTTTGTAGTCCGTTGGCATCTTCATTGAAAAGAGCTATGTCATCAGCAAAGTCTAGATCAAATAGCCTTGAATTGTTCCATTTTAGGCCATATGTATCACTGTCTCATTGTTTTAATCCCTAGTCGATGACTAGCATAATCAAAAATGGAGACAGGACGCACCCCTGCCTTACACCTGTCTTGATGCTTAATGGCTTACTCAATCCATTTTCCATTTTAATTCAGCATTTTGAGCTCGCTTGGAATGCCTTCATAATGTTGATTAATTTTGTTGGAATTCCATATTGCTCCACATTGTTTCTCTGTTTACACTATCAAATGCCTTTTGAAAGTCCACAAAATTGATGGCAGGACTGCTTTGGAATTCAATTGTGTTCTCAATAATCCATCTCAGGGTGAAAATAGCATCAGTGCATGATCTCCCTTGTCTAAATCCAGATTGTTGTTCATGTAGGATGGTATCCATCTTTTCTTTCATTCTGTTCAGGCGGACTGCTGCTAATAATTTTCTTGTGACAGAAGTGTTACTCCCCTCCAATTTGAACAATTGTTTAGATCACCTTTCTTTGCAAACTTGATTATGATACCGAGGGTCCATTCTTCTGGCACTTTCTCCTCCGTCCATATTTTGTTGCACAGCGCACAGATGACTGATTCCATGTCTTCGCCTTCATATTTAAGCATCTCAGGATGAATGCTGTCCAGCCCACATGCCTTGTTGTTTTTCAGTCTCTGCAATGCTTTTTTTTACTATGATTTTTACCTCAGATACATCTATATCTAGGTCTAATGGTTTATCATTGTTAAATTCCAGTCTTTTAACTGGTTCTGGTTGGTTTAGCACTTCTTTGACGTGTTCCATCCATCTATTTTCTTATTCCTCCTGTGTTTTCCAAATTTCTCCTTGTTTCCCTTTCACTGGGACACTTCTGAATTTTGATCCATATCCCGTTAACTGTTCCAGGATCATATAGACTGTTCTTGTATTGTTTCTTTCCTCGGCTTCTTAATCACTAGCCTTACTTTCTATCCAATTTCACATATCTTTTTTGCATTGTTCTTTACTGCTTTGTCAAGGTTCATGTAGGTTTGTTTTGTTTTCGTCAGGTAGCTAGGATTAAATGCTGAAGAGCTGGGTGTCCCAGGTTATTTCGACACTGCAATTAAAAATCCATGGCTCGTCCATGCCAGCTGACTTGGACTTACAAGGCTCAGGCTAAAGAGCTGTTTAACTATAAAGTTTACATTTCCTGGGCTGAAGCCTGAGTTCTGGGACCCTCCCACCTCGAAGGCTTCCATCAAGTGATCCAAAGTGGAAGGTCCCAAGCTGCTGAGGGCTCTGCTATGGCAAGCCCTTGAAAACTGAGTGTGGGCAGATATAGTTGGCCAGGGGCATGTGGATCAGTGGGCAAATCACGGATTACATTACATGTGCATCATCACTCACTGTGTGAGGCTGACCAGTCATGGTGACAGAAATGTAATCACTCACCATCATGCCTATCCCTCCAGCCTATCCATGACTGATATATTGGAGTGGTCACTCTGCTATTTCTGCTGCAGAATAGATTCTGGGATTCCATTCCATGGACAAAATTGAAATCAAAATATCTGCAGGGTACACAATGGAATACTATTTCAATTTCACCGCCATTTCTACAGTTAATTTACATTTTTAACTCCTTTCAATCCACCATTTTTTTAAGAAATCCTTTAGGGCTAGCTGTAGAGGGTTCTTATGTCTCCCACATCAACCAGTATCTGAGCATCTCACAGACGCTAACAACTGTACTTACACTAACTCAAAGGAATGCTGTAAAACAAAGGGGTCAATGTGAGTCTCACAGTCCCACTCTGTGCCCAGAGAATATGGGACTGCTACAACTCCCAGCCTGATAGTCTGGCTTTAGCTCAAGCTGTAGTAAGTCCAATGTTGTGTTTTTGGAGGGCTCCACTTCAATCTCCATTGCTGGTCATCAAAGTTGGAAGTGTTATCCCCATTTTACAGAATCATGGAATGATAGGACTGGAAGAGACCTTGAGAGGTCTTCTAGTCCAGTCCCCTGCACTTATGGCAGGACTAAGTATTACCCAGATCATCCCTGACAGGTGACTGTCTAACCTGCTCTTAAAAATCTCCAGTGATGGAGATTCTACAGACTCCACAGACAATTTATTCCAGTGCTTAAACACCCTGACAGTTAGGAAGTTTTTCATAATGTCCAACCTAAACCACTCTTGCTGCAATTTAAGCCCATTGTTTCTTGTCTTATCCTCAGAGGTTAAAGAGAACAATTTTTCTCCCTCCTCCTTGTAACAACCTTTTATGTATTTGAAAACTGTTATGTCTCCCCTTGGTCTTCTCTTTTCCATACTAAACAAACCCAATTTTTTCAATCTTTCGCTATAGGTCATGTTTTCTAGACCTTCGATCAGTTTTGTTGCTCTCCTCTGGACTTTCTCTAGTTTGTCCACATCTTTCCTGAAATGTGGTGCCCAGAAATGGACACAATACTCCAGATGATGCCTAATCAGTGTCAAGTAGAACGGAAGAATTACTTCTTGCATCTTGCTTACAACACTCCTGCTAATACATCTCAGAAGGATGTTCGCTTTTTTTTTTTTTTTGCAACAGTGTTACACTGTTGACTGTTATTTAGCTTGTGGTCCACTATGACCCCCAAACTTCTCTCCGCAGTACTCCTTCCTAGGCAGTCATTTCCCAATTTGTATGTGTGCAACTGATTGTTCCTTCCTAAGTGGAATACTATGCATTTGTTCTTATGAATTTCATCCTATTTGTCCAACTCCAGATCATTTTGAATTTTAATTCTGTCCTCCAAAGCACTTGCAGCCCCTCCCAGCTTGGTATAATCTGCAAACTTTATAAGTGTACTCTCTATGCCATTATCTAAATCACTGATAAAGATATTGAATAGAACTCAGGGCCAGCCCACAACATTTTGGCACCTGAGGCGGGGAGCTCAAATGATGCCCCCATGCCCCCTGGCTTGGGCCAAAACTTTGAAAGGTCTCAATTCTGCCTTCTTCCTGTTCTACTCCTCCCATGGTACTGCTCTGCTACCTACCCCAATAAAGGAGAACTAACAACTTAAAATGCCTTGTTCAAAAATTTTAAGTAACACTTAACTTTCAAACGCCTGAACAGCAAATGTAACTTTTCTTGTCTTCATAGTAAACACTGGCATTTTTATCTGTTTGAATAATCAAAGTGGTGCTTTTTGTGCCTTCTTGGTTGCAAAGATTTGAACTGTTTCCTGAAGGTCCATAGTCTGGGCCAGCTCATGCTCTATTGAGATGGTTGCAAGGCCGACCAGCCTCTCCTGTGTCATTGTGGAGTGTAGATGTGATTTTATTAACTTCACCTTGGAGAAGCTGGGTTCTCCATTGCCAACTGTTACAGGAAGTGTTAGAAGTATGCACAGAGCAACAAAAGCATTTGGAAAGAGGGTGGTAATCTTATTTGTGCACATATATTCCACAGCAGCCTTTGGAGTTGATCCTGCTGAAATGTCTCTTGAAAGGGCTTTCAGTTCATCACCTAAATCACTCGCATCAATATCACGCATGTCATCATGTGTCAACATTGTCTCTAGTGCCCTGCATTGCTGGTGTAGATCTTCTTCAAGTATAGTGAGGAATTTTGGAATATCATACAACATCCCAAATATATTGCTGAGTTCCTTGAGCTGCACGGAACGTTCTTCAACTGACTGTATTGCACAATCTAGCACCTGGTTAAAGAATTCAACTTTGAATTGTTCTTTGGGGTCTCTCATGGGATTATCTCATGCCTCGTAATCAAAATGTCTTCTTCTTCGGTGACTCCTGTATTCTTGAATGGGGTGTGAAGTTCCTGTGCCAACTTCTGTGCACTCTTCAGAACGTTTTGAAATCCCTCATCTGACCGGTAAGACTGTAGATATAACTTTGCTTTGTCCAGTTGTTCCATTGCTCCAGATATATCAAGGTCAACACCTTGGAGTCTCTTGCTTACAACATTTATTTCAAACAGTATGTCATGCCACAACACTAAGCCACACAGAAATTTGAAATTATATATATTTCTGGTGATTCCATTTCCCTCTGCCACTGTTCTCCCATGAACAGTTCCTGTCAAAGCATTATCCTCCATAATGGCAACTATAGCATCATCTATCTTCCCAATTTGGTGTTTGATAGGCTTTATCGCCTCCACTCAACTTTCCCATTGTGCAGCACTCAGTGGTTTCAGTGTCAGAGAGGATGTCCCCAGATGTTGCTTCAAAATTTGCCATTGATGAGTTGATATAGAGAAAAATACATAGAGGCTTTGAATTACATTAAAAAATTCAGCAGCCTCACTAGAAGCTGATGCTGCATCACTGACCACCAGTTCAAATGATGAAGAATGCAAAAAAAAAAAAAAAAAGTTTAACTCTCAGATCAGTCCCTGCATGCATTCCTTCTTCTTTTCTTCTCTGTCTGGCACCATATCCTGACCCCCCCTCCCCCTCCCCCAAGCAATGCAAATTCCATTTCCAGCTTTTTTTAAGACATTTCATTTGTCATATTAGCTCCTGTTGTAATATCAATGTAAATTCTAGAAAATGCTCTCTGACAGTCACCATTGCAGCATTTCATTTTATTTCTGTTTATGTTATTTATTAAAAAAATTTAAGTTTTTTTTTTTTGGCTGATGGCACGTGTCACGTCAGAATAGAATAATAATAGATAATATCTTTGCTGACACTTCAGATCTTCTTTTTTATTTTTTTTTAAGTATAGCCAGTTTTTTATTTTTGTTTTTTTTTTTTTTTTGTGTTGTGTGTGTTCTTGTTGGTAGTGTAGTGACTTAGATTCTTCTGAGTACCAGCATCAAACAATCATCATCAGCACAATTTTTTTTCATTTTTTTTCACATTCATTGTTTGGAAGTGCTGGATTTTGGGTAATTTGCATTCTCAAGCAAGCAAGCATTCACAGTTTTAGCATTTCAGAGAGAATTTTTTGTCTTTAGAGACTCTTTCTGCTCTTGATGCTGATCTGCTGATCAACTATCTTGGCCTTTAGTCTCATCTCATCTCTTCTCTCTTCCTCACCTCCTCTCTCTTCTGCTGCTTGCCTCTGCTCTTTTTCTAGATGCCAGATTTCAATCCTTTTTTCCTGTCCTTTGCGATGTGGCTGGTAGAATATGCAGCATTCTGGGTTTTTGAGTACATAAGCCATGGCCTCTCCACTTTGTCACCATTGGGGATTTCACGCCAGTAATGTGTTGGATGGAAACTTCTATTTTCATTGTCTTTGGGGAACATTAAATTTTTCACTTGCTGTGGCCAATGCAGTACAAGGAAGTCCCTCAGGCTACTGCTCAAGTGGATTCACAGTCCTGGATCATCTAGACTTAAGGAACTAAACTCAGCAGCAGCTGTTTCTTGCGCCTCCACCACACTCTTCTCTGATCTACACTTTTCTTCAGGAATGTGCATGGTTACATCCATTTGAGATGGAGATATGGGTGCTGCAGGTCACCTGCACTCTGACTAACTGGAAGATCAGGCATCTCCTCACCACTCACATCCTCACTAGGGCCGGAAGGCTCACCATGAACATTTGTGTCTATGTATCTCAGGAGAGCTCCTCCCTGCTTAGATAGAAAAGCTTCCTTTGCTTTCTTTCTTTTTCTGAATGCTGCCCCAGAGGGGCGTTTTCTTCTTTCACTCATGACTGCTATTCTGTGCCTGCTATAGTGGCTCTCAACACTAAATTGAAGGGGACAAATAAGCAGGCTGGTAGCAGGGCCTGAATGAGGGAAGATTTCAGTGTCTTAAGGGCCTAACTGGCTCCTACTACTTCAGTTGACTGCTTGTTCTCCTCAAGTGGGTTCAGAGAAGCAGCAGGAAACAGGAAGCTCCCTGAGAAGCTGGTGTTAATCAGTCCAGGCTTCTGGGGGTGCTAGAGAGGTACATAAAAGGCTCCTCCTCCTCTCTCTCCCTGCAGCTCCTGCTGCTTTCTGTTATTCCCTCTCACCTTTTCTCCTGCCTTGCTGTTATGTCTCTTGTGCCCTACTTCCTCCAGCACAGCACTCGACCATCTCTGTGCATCTAGAGCAAAGAGAATACATATGCACCAGCAGCAGAAACAATTTTCTACACTCTGGGTCCTGGTGGCGTCCTCTCACAGTCTGGCACCTGAGGCGGCCACCTCAGTTCAATTCATGGTAAGGCCTGCCCTGCCCAGAACAGATCCCTGCGAGACCCCTCTCTATATGCCCTTCCAGCTTCACTGTGAACCACTGATAACTACTATCTGGGAACGGTTTTCCAACCAATTATGCACCCATCTTAGCTCCATCTAGGTTGTATTTCCCTAATTCGTTTATGAGAAGATCATGCGGCACAGTATCAAAAGCCTTACTAAAGTCAAGATATACCACATCTACCACCTCCCCGCATCCACGAGGCTTGTTACACTGTCGAAGAAAGCTGTCAGGTTGGTTTAACATGATTTGTTCTTGATGAATCCATGTTGACTGTTACTTACCACCTTATTATCTTCTAGGTGTTTGTGAATTGATTGCTTAAGTACTTCCTCCATTATTTTTCCGGATACTGAAGTAAATATGACTAGTCTGTAATTCCCCTTTTAATAAATGGCCACTATATTTGCCCTTTATTCAGTCCACTGTAATCAGCCATCTTCAATGACTTTTTGAAGATAATTGCTAATAGCTCATATATCTCTTCAGTCAGCTCCTTGAGTATTCTAGGATGTATTTCATCAGGCCCTGCCGACTTGAAGACATCTAACTTGTCCAAGTAATTTTTAATTTGTTCTTTCCCTAGTTTAGCCTCTGATCCTACCTCATTTTCATTGCTGTTCATTAAGTTAGATGTCCAGTTGCTAGTATACCTTTTGGTGAAAACTGAAACATAAAAAGTCATTTAACACTTCTGCCATTTCCACATTTTCTTTTATTGGTCCTCCTCTCCCCCGCATTGCTCATTGAGTAATGAGCCTACCCCGTCCTTGGTCCTCCTCTTGTTTCTACTGTATCTGTAGAATGCTTTCTTGTTACCCTTTATGTTTCTAGCTCGTTAATATCATTTTGTGTCTAATTCTAATGTTGCCCCTATATACTTGTGTTATTGGTTTATATTCATTTGCAATTTGACCTAGTTTCCGCTTTTTGTAGTACTCTTTTTTTCAGTTTCGGATAATTGAAGGTCTCCTGGTTAAACCAGGGTGCTCTTACCATACTTCGTATCTTTCCTATGCAAGAGGATAGTTTGCTCTTGTGCCCTTAATGATGTCTCTTTGAAAAACTGCCAGCTCTCTTGAACTGTTTTTCCCCTTAGACTTACTTCCTATGGGATCTTACCTACCAACTCCCTGAGTTTGCTAAAGTCTGCCTTCTTGAAATCCATTGTTTTTATGGTGCTGTTTTCCCTCCTGCCATTCCTTAGAATCATGAACTCTATCATTTCATGATCCCTTTCATGAAAACTGCCTTCCACATATAAATTCTTAACCAATTCCTCCCTATTTGTCAAAATCAAATTTAGAACAGCCTCTCTCTTAGGGGCTTTCTGTGCCCTCTGAAATAGAAAATTGTCTCCAGTACATTCCAGGAACTTGTTGGATAATCTATGCCCTGCTGTTTTTTTCCCCAACAGATGTCTCAGTAGTTGAAGTCCACGATCACCACCAAGTGCTGTGCTTTGGATGCTTTTGCTAGTTGTTTATAAAAAGCCTCATCCACATCCTAGTTAGGTGGTCTGTAGTAGGCCCCTACCATGATATCACCCTTGTTTTTTACCTCTTTTTCCTTACCCAGAGACTTTCAACAAGTCTGTCTCCTATTTCCATCTCAACCTCAGTCCAAGTGTATACATTTTTGATATATAAGGCAACATCTCCTCCCTGTTTTCCGTGCCTATCCTTCCTGAGCAAGCTGTACCCTTCTATACCAATATTCCAGTCATGTGTATTATCCCACCAGGTTTCTGTGATGCCAGCTATGTCCTAGTTGTGTTTATTTACTAGCATTTCTAGTTCTTCCTGTTTATTCCCCATACTTCTCACATTCATATACAGACATCTAAGATACTGGTTTGATTTCCCCCCCACCCCCATGTTCTCTCTTGTCACTCACTTATCCCTGTTATAATGGCCCATGCTCTCCCCCAATTCCAACCCTTCTCCCAGGTCTCCATGTTTGACTTACCTGTGGGCTTTTGTCTCCTGCCCCCATCGAACTTAGTCTAAAGCCCTCCTAACTAGGTTTGGCAGTCTGTCTCCAAATATTTTCATCCCCTTCCTTGATAGGTGGACCCAATCTCTGTTTAGCAGTCCTTCTTCCCAGAACAACATCCCCTGGTCAAGGAAGCCAAGCTGTCTTGGTGACACTATCCTTGCAGCAGGCATTCACCTCCAGGAGGCATCTGTCTCTGCCTGGTCCCCTACTCTGGACCAGAAGGATTGAAGAGAACACCAGAATAAGGGGAGTTGAGGGTCAGAAATGAAATGATTTACCCAAGTATACAAAGGAATTCAACTGCCTATTCTCTATGAATTATTTTGGGGAAGTTCTATGACCTGTGTTGTACAGGAGGTAAGACTAGTCCCCCAGCTCCACCCCTTCCACCCGAGGCCCCACCCCCCATAGCCAGAGCCACAAGCCCCCTACCCCACAGCCAGAGCCCTGGCCCCCTCCCACCCCCTCCCAGGCCCGCTGGAGCCCGGACTCCCCCTCCCCCCACACCTGGAGGAGCCCTGGGCCAGCTGGAGCCCCGAGTTCTCTGCCTCCCCCCGCCCCGCCATGTCTGGAGGAGCCCCGGGCCACACTTCCCCTCTCAAGACCCCAAGCTGCCCCACAAGAAAAGCTCTTGTCTCTTCCCGAAGATCCTGAAGTTTTTATATGCACCATGCAGGTTCCGGGGTGGCTGAGGAGGCGGTATCTGCTACTCAGCTTCCTGGGTTCAGGAGTCTGGGGAGATTACCGATGAACTCAGGAAGCTGAGTAGCATTTCCTCAGCCACCCCAGAACCTACATGGGGCATAATAATAAGCAAAAACTTCCCCCGTGGAAACTGCCAAAACCCACAATCGGGCATCCGCTGGCATCAGCTGTGACAATGACACTACCTATGACAATGGTCCCTTCTGGCCTTGGAATTTATGACTCTATGAACTGAGGTCTCCTTGTCTTCCTCTCTCAGTTGTATGCATTTCACTTAATTATATGGAGATCAGAAACAAAAAGAGCAAAGCACTCTGCACAGTGACGGTGCCCACAACATTTCTTTACAAACAGAGAGCAAATGTAGCACTGTATATCTGCTACTGATACATTTCCAGTGGCAAGTCTAAGGTCATTACTGACCCTTGGCTTAGACGAGAAGTGTTTTGCAATATTGCTGCAATACTCATCCATATGTGATGGGTTAAGCATCACTATTGAAAGAGGGGAAAAAGAATTGCAACAGACTGGCTCAGTCTTAATGCTGAGTTCAAGATAAAGGAAACTGAAACTAAACTGAGAGACACTTGGATAAAAAGAACATGGTATTAATGCTTATCGCTCTTTAGGCCCACACAGTTCAATGACAGTTTCAAAAGGACGCACTGATAAAGGATTTCCTCAAAGTCTGACACAGTATGTGGTGGTTCCAGTAAGCCTCTTGCTTAACAAAGAACACTGAGGCACTTCTGAAGCTTGAATGGATGAGTGACAGTGCAGAGCCCAAGAGGCAAGCATTTTATCCAGCCTTTTGTCATTTGTTAACTAACTGCACTAATGCTTGAGCTCCCATCTCAGCAATTGCCTTGTAGGTAAGAGCAGCTAATTCCTAAATGTTTGTAGAGGTTGTGATGTTTCTCTTCAGGTCTTATAAACCTCCCAACCTGATTTTTGGGGACTGCTGTAAACCAAAGCAATACAAGCACAGTTGAGACAACTAACCAAACCAAGACAAACATCAGCCTGGGGGGAAGGAGAGTCTTGCAGTTCAGGTGATGGGCTAGACCAGTGTTTCTCAAAAGTGGCCATTGTGGCTGCACGTGGCCACCAGGGGGTTTTCCTGCAGCCACAACAGCCTCCTGGGCAGACATGAGTGAGGGGGCAAAGCAGGGCCCCTCCCTGCAAAGCCCCAGGGTTCCGGGGGAGGGCTTCAGCCCCTCTCCCCTAATTCAGCCAGAGGCTCTGGGAGAGGGCTTCAACCTCACCCTACCCCCCCACACACACACCCTGTTTTCAGTCACAGGAGTCCAGGAGTAGGCTTCAGTCCCTCCCTCCTCCCACTTCAGCCTTGGAGCTCTGGCAGCAGGCTCCAGGCTTCAGCACCCTGGGGTGGAAGGGCTCCAGGTTTCAGCCTCACCCCTTCCACTTCAGCTATGGGGCTCCCACTCTGAGCTTCAGCCCAGGTCAGGGGGGTTCCAGGAGGGCCTGCCTTACTGAGTACCATGGTCAAGAGGCAAAGAGCAGGGTGAGCCTGGGGTGCAAGGCCACAGAAGGGAGCTTGGGACAGTCGGGGCGGAGGGGGGAAGCAGAAGGGCCCCAAGAGCAATGAGAAGTCCGGGGGAGTCGATAGGGGCTGGGGGAGGCTGCTGGAGCCAGGGCACCAAAATACAACTGTCCATTATTTTTATTATTGAGTCTCCAAAAAAAAAAAAACCCTACATAAATAAATTACAATGATTTGGATATGTATATATGCATTTGTATTTGTTTTTCCTAAAGTTAATTAAGTATTTTAGGAAAATCTGTCAGAGCATCCACCAGCAAGAGGTGGTGGCTACACTCTGAGGCCACCAAAAAATTTGTTGTGAGAGCCCTTGGAGTAGGCATCAGGCTTCACCTCCCAGCTCTGTTGGTGACTGGACCTGGTTGAGAATTTTTCATCCAAACCAAAAATTTGTAAGAAAAGATCAGTTTCAATAAAACTTTCACTGGAAAAGCTACCTCAGGTCCAGGACAACATTTCTGATCAAAACAAATAAATGAGAGACCCAACCTAGAATAGTCAAGGCAATCAACTGGGAGATGCAGGTTTGATTCCCTGCTCTGGTCAATGCAGAGTAAAGTCTTAAACCAGGCTCTCTTATATCCCAGATGAATGCCATAACCACTGGGCTACAGATCCAGCCTCCCTCTAGGCCATGGATATTTAATTATCGATTAAAAAAAGGTACAGCTGCAACAGAAGTGATTCAGAGCATTCCACTCTAGAATAACCAGGTGGTTGGGGCACTCCCTTGGGATGTAGGAAACCCATGTGCAGATCCTTGTTCTGGAGCAGGGACATGAACCCCAGTCTCCCACATGACATTTCAAAAGGTTTCAGTTTGTCCTGATGTGGAATGGGAAATGTTCTTAAATCTCAAAAATTGGCACAGGATGTGAGAACTGTTTCCTGCCCAGTGCTATCACTGCCTCCCTGTGGGACTTTGGACAAGTCCCATGATCTCTCTCTGCCTCAGGTTCACAACTGTAAAATGAGGATAAAAATACTTCTTTTGTCTATGTAGATTGCAACCTCTTGGGAATAGGAGCCATTTTGGGTGCAGCAGTGTGGAAATTAGGTATAGGATTGTGAAAATGCCCTCTTCCAGGTGATTTTTGCACTTCCACTAAAACTATATGAGAATGGTGCTGGGTGACTACTGCTCCTTACTAGTTTGAAGAATTAATAGAAGTCAGTAATCAAAGCTACTTTTGGTTTGGCCTAGAAATATACCCTGAGTCTGAACAGTCCCAAACTTTTGTGGGACTGAGAATCCAAAACCAGTTCCACATTTTATAATTGGCTTCTTATAGCTACACTGAGCCAGACTAAAATCCTGAACTCTCCCAGTGTTCAGTGCACTTGCATCCTGGATGGGAGTTTTGCGGCTGGGGCATCTCTGGTGGCTTTTCCAGGTCCTTCATAACTGAGATAAAGTAGCCCTTTTCCCTTGATGATTTTTTTTCCTGCATTTGTATCTTACTTTCCCCTGAAGTCGGGGCCTCCTCATAGAAAGAAGCCTCACAATCTGAGACATGCTGATTTATTGCAATTTGGGAGATAAGATGGTAACTTGAGGTGGAAGTATTTCTCATTGCCTCAGGGGAGTAGACAGAAGGTAGAGAAGTTCTCATAGCATGAGGCCTGGACATCTTCATAATGAGAAAGGGAAATAAAAAGAGGATAATTAAAATACAGATTCATTGAATCATGACAGTTCTGAACCAGAATCACCACAGGAAGAACAAAGAGATTTACTGGATCAAAGCTCTGCTTATGAAGATTAAACAAATGAAGAAAATGTAGCACAAGAATTAACAGTGAAAGCAAAGCTTAATAATGACCCAGCTGAAGGACAGAAAGCTACTCCCTGAATAAAACAGGACCAGATTCTGCCCTCTTATTCTTTCACCACATAGTCACTACTTGTGGAGTTCAGTACTATTCAGAATGAGTAAGGGGGACAGAATCTTAGCTAATAATAGATGTGAGAGGATTGTACGTGTAACGTCTTTTGTGCTTTACACAACAAACATAACAGGAAATGACCACGTAGGCAGAGTGGGGCCCAAGCAGTCATACTGACTAACTGTATACAACATGTGAAGCCTAGCTACACACATGTACTGCTTCTGTGGCAGGCTTTTTTATTGGCTTCCAAAATACAGAACACAGTGAGGACCCCTGCAGGCTCTCAAACTATTTAAAGGGACACTACCCTATTCCTATGCATCCTTCCTCTTTACTGGAAAAGGACATGCGTTTTTAAAAAAATAGTTACAATACATTGACATCAAACTGGCTACCATTAAATAGACAATATGCAGCAAATCAAGGCTGAGAGGTGTTTTACGCCTCCTCTGGTTAACATGTCACAGGCACCACACTTGGTGTGGCCACAGTTGATAACTGAATCTGTGAAAAATTCACATTTGTCCTTGTTTGCACTAAGACCATATTCAGACCTCTTCTCAGGTGCCTTTGGGAGGTTCTCAGGTTCTTCATCACTACCTCCCATGATTAGTGTATCATCCAAGCAATAGGGAATGCCAGCAAACTCTGTAATACCTAGGCCATGGCTCACTGCCAAACTGCAGGTGTAGCCTCTATTCTAAACATTAGCCTTTTACACTGAAATAAGCCCTTATAAATATTAAAGGTAGAGTTCTCCTCGTCACTGTCTCCAGTGTCCATTTACAGGGAGGAGAAAGGCTCGCCACCAGTGAATGAGGCAAATACATCCTCTATCCTAGGTAAAAGATACTGAACCATATGCAATGCGAGGTTAATGGTCACCTTGAAATCACTACACATATAGACAACCCCATTCTTTTTCATCACTGGCACTGTAAGAGCGTGTGATGGAATGTACACCTTACCTTGGCTCTGAAAGAGTTTACTGGAGCTGGAGAACTCAATTTGGGTGCCTGGCTGCACCTGGAGGAGAGAAGAGGAGAGAAGACTCTGGCAATAGGCCAAAAGAGACATGGAGAAGTCACTGCGGGGAGAAAGCTCTGGCAGGGAGCCTTAGTAAAAGGGCAGACTCTGTCACTATAGGCAGAGAGCCCTGAGAGGTGTTCAGCTGGGAATCGGAACATGGAGGAAATATATGAGGCATGAAAGTTTGAGGCCGCAGGGGAGCAAGACCCTGAGAGATGTGCAACTGAGAATCAGAGCCTGGGGAAATGTATGAGGGATGGAAGCTCCAGCCTGAGGAGTACAGAAGTGGTTTGTTTATATTTTGATTTGGGACTTGTTGGGGAACTCCAAGGGGGGAGCTATTTGAGTTCTGGCCTTAGAAGGGTGAACCTCAAAAGGCCTCGGAGCCTGAGAAGACTGAGAAGTTGTGGAGCCTGAGAAGAATGCATATATAGGCTGAGGAAGGAAGAAGCCTAAGGAGGTAGCACGATGTAGATCTGAGGAGACAGATCTTGCCTGCTCACTACAGGGTCCCTGCTCTGGAACCAAGGGGAAAGGAGGGCCTGGGTTTCCCTGCCAACCACTGGGAAGGTGGTGTGAAGGTGACTTTGTGGAAATTCTACCAGCTCAGCAAACATTTTATTTGTGCTGGTCTAATAGGGACTTTCAGGCTATGCCCAGGTTGTAAATTTTAGTTCCACTTCACTCCTTAAAGCCTCTTTCTCATCAGTTGCACTATTAGAGATAAATATACTGTTTCAGTCTCTCAATATCCATGGGCCAGTCCTGAGCTCTCAGACAGGTCCTTTCCTCCCCATATACCAAGTCATTTAACCCTTGTTAAACTTGTCTCTAAATAATCACTTTATTCTTATTCACAGCCGCTGTAGGGTGCAGTTTCCTTTATACTTTCACTAGGCCACTGTTTTCCTGAATTAGTACCCTCCCTGGCTGCCAAAGGAGGCCTTTTGCTCAGCAAATGTAACAGGAAGGAACCATGGGTGCAGTGGCATCCCAATAACTCTTTACTAACAATATACAATATACAATACCCAGCTATTAGTGACATTTTTTTGGACAGATAGTTTGACAAAAATGCAGTTTGGGCTCAGCTGAAACTATTGGTGAATTGACACAAATAGTTTTGGCTACCATGAACATGCTGGTGGGGGTGCCCTCCACTGCCCCCTCATAACCTTTAGCACACAGCTGGGGTATGGGAGGCCCAGGTTCAAATCCCTGCTCTGGAACAGACCTGAAGCACACTCTTTGATTCACCAAAAATTCTGGATTTTCAGATTCACTTTGACCAGAAACAATTTCTTTTTGAACTGCCACTGAATCAAAAAAAATCAGCTATTCACCTAGCTCTGCTAGCTACATGCATACACTGGAAGGGTTTTGTTGACTTCTGGAAGACCGTGAGGGCCAGTAGAGATCATGCAAACTATATAAGAGGATACTGCCCTATTATAAGCTGCAGTAACAAATTGACCTGTCTGATTAGTTGAATATTTCAGAACCCATGTTAGCATTGATGACCATTCATTTTTGCTTATTATTTATAGGAGGCAGTTTGTGAACACCTTCACCATGTTGCGGAGGTGTTAGGCATCCAGTTAGTCCCATTGAAGCTACATGCCACTTCTTACTCGGGACAGGCTGTGAAGTTACAATCTAGCCCATCCTGAGCCTGGATAAGTGGACTAAAAATCCAGTAATCAACTGGGCCCAGAGACTGAATGACTTTCCAGGAAAAATTAATATTTTCGTTTGAAAGGCAAGTGAGAGAAACCATCCATACAACACTCATTGTGGGTGGAATTCAGCCCTGTGCAGCAAGCCAGCACAAGACCCCCTGTAAACTCTCAAAAAGGGTCTTCATTGGTTCCTAGGCTTTATGCTCCTCTGCACCACAGTGTGTTTCACCCCTAATGTGGAAAAGTGCTTTGAACAAACTAACCAGCTCTCCTCCTCTTCCTCCTCCCACAGAAGAGCTCTAAAGTGATGCCAACAGTCTGCAAGCATGGAGAAAATAGAGAATAAATGAAAACAACGAAACAGACTCCTCCACTTCCTCAGATGAAAATGAGAATAAAGGTCATGGGCTGAGCCATGCATACAAATAAAAGCACATAGCCACTCTGCTTTGATCCTACATGTAAATGATTATGGTAGAAAGCAAAGAGGACAAGGAGCACAGAGGAACCAGACTCAGTATTAATAAGCATTGCTGTGCAGCCACTAAACTACTGCTCAGTAGTAGGAACAGGGGTGAGGTGGAAAAGCACAGCCAGGCACTGGGTTAATATTATGAGGACTAAGGATCTCTTCTGCAGACTAAACAATCCCAGTTCCCTCAGCCTCTCCTCGTAGATCATATGCTCCAGCCCCCTAATCATTTTTGTTGCCCTCTGCTGGACTCTTTCGAATTTTTCCACATCTTTCTTGTAGTGTGGGGCCCAAAACTGGGCATAGTACTCCAGATGAGACCTCACCAATGTTGGATAGAGGGGCATGATCACATCCTTCGATCTGCTGGCAATGCCCCTACTTATATACCCCAAAATGCTGTTGGCCTTCTTGGCAACAAGGGCACACTGTTGACTCATATCCAGCTTCTCATCCACTGTAACCCCTAGGTCCTTTTCTGCAGAACTGCTGCCTAGCCATTCGGTCCCTAGTCTGTAGCAGTGCATGGGATTCTTCCATCCTAAGTGCAGGAGTCTGTACTTGTCCTTATTGAACCTCATCAGATTTATTTTGGCCCAATTCTCTCATTTGTCTAGGTCCCTCTGTATCCTATCCCTATTCTCCAGCTTATCTACCAGTCCTCCTAGTTTAGTGTCATCTGCAAACTTGCTGAGGGTGCAATCCACGCCATCCTCCAGATCATTAATGAAGATATTGAACAAAACCGGCCCCAGGACCGACCCTTGGGGCACTAAGCTTGATACTGGCTGCCAACTAGACATGAAGCCGTTGATCACTACCCATTGAGCCTGATGATCTAGCCAGCTTTCTATCCATCTTATAGTCCAATCATCCAGCCCATACTTCTTTAACTTGCTGGCAAGAATCCTGTGGGAGACCGTATCAAAAGCTTTGCTAAAGTCAAGGAATAACACATCCACTGCTTTCCCCTCATCCACAGAGCCAGTTATCTTGTCATAGAAGGCAATTAGGTTAGTCAGGCATGACTTGCCCTTGTTGAATCCATGCTGACTGTTCCTGATCACTTTCCTCTACTCTAAGTGCTTCAGAATTGATTCCTCGAGGACTTGCTCCATGATTTTTCCAAGGACTGAAGTGAGACTAACTGGCCTGTAGTTCCCCAGATCCTCCTTTTTCCCTTTTTTAAAGATGGGCACTACATGAGCCTTTTCCAGTCATCCGGGACCTCCCTCGATCGCCATGAGTTTTCAAAGATAATGGCCAATGGCTCTGCAATCACATTCGCCAACTCCTTTAGCACCCTTGGATGTAGCACATCCGTCCCCATGGACTTGTGCTCGTCCAGCTTTTCTAAATAGTCCTGAACCTCTTCTTTCTCCACAGAGGGCTGGTCACCTCCTCCCCATGCTGTGCTGCCCAGTGCAGTAGTCTGGGAGCTGACCTTATTTGTGAAGACAGAGGCAATAAAAGCATTGAGTACATTAGCTTTTTCCACAACCTCTGTCACTAGGTTGCCTCCCTCATTCAATAAGGGGCCCACACTTTCCTTGACTTTCTTCTTGTTGCTAACATACCTGAAGAACCCCTTCTTGTTATTCTTAACATCTCTTGCTAGCTGCAACTCCAAGTGTGATTTGGCCTTCCTGATTTCACTCCTGCATGCCTGAGCAATACTTTTGTACTCCTCCTTGGTCATTTGTCCAAGTTTCCACTTCTTGTAAGCTTCATTTTTGTGTTTAAGGTCAGCAAGGATTTCACTGTTAAGCCAAGCTGGTCACCTGCCATATTTACTGTTCTTTCTACACATCAGGATGGTTTGTTCCTGCAACCTCAATAAGGATTCTTTAAAATACAGCCAGCTCTCCTGGACTCCTTTCCCCCTCATGTTATTCTCCCAGGAGTCCTGCCCATCAGTTCCCTGAGGGAGTCAAAGTCTGCTTTTCTGAAGTCCAGGGTCCATATTCTGCTGCTCTCCTTTCTTCCTTGTGTCAGGATCCTGAACTCAACCATCTCATGGTCACTGCCTCCCAGGTTCCCATCTGCTTTTGCTTCCCCTACTAATTCTTCTCTGTTTGTGAGCAGCAGGTCGAGAAGAGCTCTGCCCCCAGTTGGTTTCTCCAGCACTTGCACCAGGAAATTGTCCCCTACACTTTCCAAAAACTTCCTGGATTGTCTGTGCACCGCTGTATTGAAGTCTCCCATGAGAACCATGGCTTGAGATCTAGTAACTTCTGTTAGTTGCCAGAAGAAAGCCTCGTCCACCTTATCCCCCTGGTCTGATGGTCTATAGCAGACTCCCACCACGACATCACCCTTGTTGCTCACACTTCTAAACTTAATCCAGATCAACCCATATCTCTTCAGAAACACCCATTCTCAGTCCTCATCTGGCCCAATTTTTACCCTGCATACTTACAAGTAAGGGAGCAGATGAGCTAGGGGACTGAGGGTTGCCACTGCTTAGAGCTGTGAACTGTCTAGTGCAGGGTTCAGCAACCTTTCAGAAGTGGTGTGCCGAGTTTTCATTTATTCACTCTCATTTAAGGTTTCGCGTGCCAGTAATACATTTTGACATTTTTAGAAGGTCTCTTTCTATAAGTCTATAATATATAACTAAACTATTGTTGTAAGTAAAGTAAATAAGGTTTTTAAAATGTTTAAGAAGTTTCATTTAAAATTAAATTAAAATGCAGAGCCCCCCAGACCGGCGACCAGGACCCGGGCAGTGTGAGCACCATTGAAAGTCAGCTCGTGTGCCGCCTTCGGCACGCGTGCCATAGGTTGCCTACTCCTGGTCTAGTGCTTATCCTTCTGTCTGCCCAGGAACAATTTCCTCTCTAGAGCTGGTAGAAAAATTCCATCACAACCTGTTCTGATGTTAAATGGCCTTTTTTCTCCTAAACAAACATTTTTTGTTTATGCTAAATTCTCTGTGTGGCTTTGTTTGTTTTTTTGTTTACAAAAAATTGTCCACCTAATTGTTTGGGGGCTTTTTGGCGGTGGGGGGGAGGGTTCTGTAAACCGACAACTTTTTTCAGAAAATGTGCTGGTTTTTGGTGTGTCATCAAAACACAGAAAAAGTTCATGGTTATATTTATATTTTGAAAAAAAAATGATGAAAATACTTGTCATTTTTCTGAGCAGCCCTCCTCCCTTTGAACCTGCTTGAGCATGCAGCAGCCTTGTGTGTTCCTTCCTAATTGCTGTGCAAGGACTTGTATGGCTGAGGCCTTGTTCCTATGGCTGTTCGTTTCTGACAGCTGCTGCAAGATGAGCTGCTGGACTTTGTTCTGAATGTCTCTGATTCTAGCCCTTGGAAGTTCAAAGGGTCCTGGATACCATTAGTGGGCCAGAACAATTTCCAAGTTTACTATTTTCCATTTTTAAAATGTCAAGTACAGATCTTGCACATACCAGTGGTACGTTGTAGCTTTAACTGGGGTCTACTGAGTTCAGGATTTAATTACTGGTAGCAGATGTGTATCCTGTGCTAAAAGCTAATATCCATGCAAGTCATGCATGTCTTCGGTGCCGCACCAGAGCGATAGTTGGCCTCCCTTCTGGTACGTCTGCCTCAGCTCCTTTATTTTAGCATGGCACTGCTGTGTGTCCCTCTCATGCCTCTTCTCCTGCATGCCACTAGGAATCAGCCTGTAGGTATCAAAATTCCTATGGCTGGTGCGAAGCTGTGACTGCACAGCTTACTCTCCCCATATACTCAGCAGATGCAACAATTCTGGTGTGTTCCACATGGGAGCGTACCTGCTGCAGAAAGCCGTCATGGAAAGCTGGGAAAATGCTGTGTGAACTGTGCATCCTGAGCAAACGGGAAGAAGAATTTCAAAAATTCCCAGGTCTTTAAATGCGGGAGGGGTGCATACCTGTGTACCTTCAGGGCAGCAGAATTCAAACTGCTGACCAGAGCGGTCATAGTGGACACCTCCTGGAGGCCAATTAGGGCAACATAACCAAGTGAGGTGTCTACACTGATGCTCTAGCTATGTCACAAAAAGCTCTGTGCTGCTCATTGACGTGGTTCTATTATGTGGGCATAGCAGGGGAGTCACATCGGCAGGAGGAGCTTTCCAGTGTGGACACCTCCACTGTTTTGTCGACGAAAGCTGACTTTTGTCGACGAAACTGTGTAGTGTAGACAAGGCCTAATAATTGGATGTAAGTAACCATTTAGGAAGGGAGTGTGAACCCTTAACTCCCACCAGTGAGCAGTTAATTGCATAAGCAGTCTCATTTGCTTCAGTGGGAGTACTCATGCCGATAGCCACTCATCATGGGGAGTAAATGATTCACAAGGGGCCTTTGAGCGGAAGGATGGTCCTCTGGCCCAGACTCTGTGTAACCTTTTGTAACCTTTATGTTGAAATATTTCAATTAATATTGAGCCATTAAAGATTAGGGTGTAATAAACACCAATGTAGTTTTCAGGTTCAAGCCTCTAGCTAGGTTACAGAAAATGTATTTAGTAGAGGACCACAAGGCAACACTTGGAGTGATACAACCAAACTTTATTAAAAAGAAAAATGATTAGTTATGCAAGCAGGCCTGCAACTACCACTTACACAAATGCTACTGTTATACTCACATTCCAAGATGAAATGGGTGATCAGTCCAACAGTATCAGAGTCCTTATCATCCTTATCATCTTGGACCCTAACAGTACCCTTTGGATGTTAATTAGAGCGCTCATGCAATTTAGAAAATCTACTCCTTTTATACTTCATGATAATACTAATTAACATTAAACTGCCCTTTACCATAATTCTATTTCTGCCACTTTCTTATTGGCACTTTACATTACCCATTATTTAAATTAACATCTGCATCAATGTCCTTCCCATACTATCAATATAGGCGGCATTTTAATAAAACAGTCACAATTCTCAAAAGTGCTCATTAAAAATCTTGCTAAAACCAGTTATAACCAAAGCGTAATGGTAACATCACAGTCCCGTCCTTGCTAACAGTTACTTTCCCATAACACTCTGTCTCCAACTTATCTCTGACTTTCTCACACTAGCAACTTCAATGTCCCATACTCCTCTACACTTAGGTTAATTTATGCCCAGCACTTAACTTCGACTTATGTCTTCATCCAAACTATCCTATACACTACAACTGGGCTGAGCCTCAGGAGATCTGTGTTCACTCCCTAGCCTGGCCATAGGCTTCCTGGGTGATCTAATTTATCAAATGGAGACAATAATACTTTGTCTTTTAAGACTGTAAATTCTGAGACTATGTATATATGCATAAACAGTACCCTGATCTCAGCTGGGACTTGATGCTACTGTACTATAAATAGCCATCATTTACAGATGCAAGCTACACTATTGAGCATCCGACAAAGTGGGTATTCACTCACGAAAGCTCATGCTCCAATACATCTGTTAGTCTATAGGGTGCCACAGGACTCTTTGCTGCTTTTACAGATCCAGACTAACACGGCTACCCCTCTGATACTATTGAGATATTTACAATCTATTTACCTTGGAATAGAGCAAGTATTCTGACAGTGTAATAATAAACAGTTAAGAAGGCAGACTGGCAGCTCAGCCTACAATTCAAAGCTCTTTCTATAACACAGAGCAGGGGCGGTGCTACGAATTCCGCCGCCCCAAGCAGGGCGGCGCACTGCACCGCTCGCACTGCCGGGCGCCGGTCCCGCATCTCCGCGGGACCTCCCGCAGACGTGCCGCTGGTCCCGCGCCTACGGTGGAGCTTCCGCAGGCATGCCTGCGGGAGGTCCACATGAGCCGCGGGACCAGCGCACCCGCCGCAGTCATGCCTGCGGGAGGTCCGGTCGTCCCGCGGCTCCGTTGGACCTCCCGCAGGCATGACTGCGGAAGGTCCGCCGGACCCGCCTGCCGCCCTCCAGTTAAAATGCCGCCCCACGCGCGCGCTTGGCGCGCTGGGGTCTGGAGCCGGCCCTGACACAGAGTAGCTGGATGTTTCTTTTAACATGATCAGCAGTAAGAGACCAGAATGTTGGCATTCAAGTGAAGCCTGATTATGACAATATAAGAGTCCACACTCTTCTTGGGGTTTTGTCTTCATTGGAAAATGGGGTTATGTTGCATTAATAGCACAATGTTAAGCATGAACCTGAAGTCAGTCTAGACATGGACTGCTATGTTTAACAGTGTCAGCTGGTCATGGGTAAACTAATTATGGATCCTATTGGCCTTCTGCACAGGGGTGAGTTTCAGCCTTAGTGAACAATGCAGAGCGGTCTATAATTTTTTTTAAAAAACACCACAATTGTCACCATTATTGGCAGCCTCTGCTGAGCATCTAAGGATCAAATTGGAATGAAGCTCAAATTATACTTGAGAGCGGCAGTATGGACTTAGCTATGGCATTCAATTAGGGCCCCAGGAAACTAGGTTCTTTTCCTAGCACGGCTGTAAGGTGACTTTGGGCAAGTCATTTCACCGCCCCATGCCTCAGTTTCCCCCTCTTTAAATGAGTCCTCCTCATAAAGAGCTTTGAGATCTATGGGCGGAAAGTGTTATATAAGAACTAGGTATTACTATTATTTTGCTTCTAAAGATGGTTCCCTCCAAGTCTTTATTAATGAGTGGGTGTGTCCTGCTTGCCATATATACAGAAAACTCCAGCTTCCTGTTTTGTCAGTGCAAATGGCTGGCTACTTGCATTAGAGAAAAAATGCTTAAAATTGTTGTTTAATATAAATAAATCACTGAAGAGAAAGAAGGTGACACTAATGGAGATATTAATCCAGCAAACACTGAATGTGGTGATAAGGACGTGTGTGTAACTAGTCTGCTAGGTAGGGCATTAATATAACAGTTTGGGGCAAGTTTCACTCCCACATCCTCTACATGATAATGCATCTTGAAACTAATGAAGTGCTATGTCTTTATGAGACTTTTCATGGCCAATAAGGTTAATTGGAAAAAGAGGTATTAAACTAATGACTTTATCTTCGTCCCAGTAAACTCTGAAGGAGAATTAGAAAACTTGACTGAGATTGCTTTTTTCAGCAAAGTTTCTTATACCTTTTTTTACCTTCATATGTAATTATGTTCTGAGAGGAGCTGCATAATTCTTTGGACTTAGACGAGATTTGTGAATTATATTAGCTATCTCCCATATCTTTTTCTATTGGATCTTCGAAGAAGCTCTTCCTACTTCTCTGCACAAACTTAAAGCTTTGTTAAGACCCACTTAATTCCCACTCATAGAATGTTATTTCAGCCTCTATTTTTACCCTCTGGTATTAGTCTGATACACAGTACATATTTTTACGGTTAACATGTAAGGGCATTTTACAATTAAAACCCAAATAAACCAGTACCATTTAACCATACGCTGCCAAATTACTGAGTAAATTAATATGGCCTGTGTTATGCAGGATGGAAGATTGATCCTTTCTGATCATGACCCCTCCTAGCTTTAAAATCTGTGAAATTCTGCTCACTAATGGAATTCAAGTAATTCCACTAAAGTCCTGATTTACCCTGTCAGACCTGAATTTGGTCCTAAATGAAGGAGAAAATGTAAATTTTAGTCCTAAATACAAACATACCTATCTGTCTCCTCTATCAATTGGTATTAACGGATGCTATATGTCTGGTAATGAGATCCATGTATCAGACTGAAAAGCCATTTATCATGCACTTTTAACAAGTTCGCCAATAGGCCGCAAACTCCACACATAATGCTAGGAATCATTTTGCTCCACATGCGCTATTGTGTCTGGAATTATTGTTACTGCGATTCAAAAGGCAAGTTAGAAAAACAACAACTGATGGTACAGGGATTTAATTCAACTATATAAGTAGAATGAATAGCATCTTCTCGAACTGCAGAGAGACGCTTGAGACCAGCTGCAGAGAAACTGCACTGCTACAAAATTTGATGGAGTAACATTAAGTTGCAAGCACACACCAGCAGAACAAATTCTCCGTGGCTCATTTACTGAGAATGCAAGACACTGGGTATGTCTACACTGCAAAAAAAGGCCTGCGGCTTTGAGTCTCAGAGCCTGGGTTAACTGAGTCAGGCTTCCAGGGCTCATGGTACAGGGCTAAAAATAGCAGTGTAGATGTTCAGGCTCACGCTGGAGCCTGGGCTCTGAAACCCAGCAAAGGGGGTGAGTCTCAGAGCCCAAGGGGGAACCTATTTTCATCCCCAAAGCACAAGTCCGAGTCAGTTGATACAGGCTCTGAGCCTCACTGCTGCGGGGCTTTTTTTGCAGGGTAGTGTTACTCAGCAGCTTTCAAAAGCTGCAGCCTTTTACCAGTTAAACAATTTATGGGTTTCTCATCATCACACTGATGGGCAGCCTGGGATCGAATAAAGTAGCTGTTTAACAGCACCAAGCAATACTGCAAAGCAGTTTATGACAGGAAGAAAATAATATTTTTCCATTTGAAATGGATGGAATTTTTATTGGCAGAATTGGAATTTGGCATGGAAACTAGGAGTAAAGCCGTATGCTGCTCCTTAGTAAGTGCTACCGTAATCCACCGTTTTGTGTTTATTACACATCCTACTCTCCAGAAGCTAGAGTCTGATGCCGTTGCCACTTAAGGAACTTACGGGCCTGATTCAATGCCCATTGAAGTCAAGGAGAGTCTGACTGGGCTTTGGATCAGCTTCTTTGTCCTTTAGTTGCTCCTACTTTAACTATGGAAGTCCTGGACTCAATCCCCGGCGTTCACCAAAATGCTGGTTGTTACACTACAGTTCACCTGAATGATGGCATGGTGCTGCTTGTCACTTTAGGGCAAAGGTGGGCAAACTACAGCCCAGAGGCCGCATCCAGCCCTTCAGACATTTTAATCCGGCCCTCAAGCTCCCGCTGGGGAGTGGGATTGGGGGCTTGCCCCGCTCCGCACAGAAGCAGCATGTCCCCACTCCGGCTCCTAAGTGTAGGGGCAACTAGAGGGCTCCACTCCACCCCAAGCACGGCCCCCACAGCTCCCATCTGAACCACATTGCCTAACAGCTGTAGGCTTAATTGAAAGCAGCTTAATTCATAGATTCCAGGACTGGAAGGGACCTCGAGAGGTCGTCGAGTCCAGTCCCCTGCCCTCATGGCAAGACCAAATACTGTCTAGACCATCCTGGATAGACATTTATCTAACCTACTCTTAAATATCTCCAGAGATAGAGATTCCACAACCTCCCTAGGCAATTTATTATTAAGAAGTGTTCCTGTCTATAACACTCAGATGCCCAACTCTTAATGGGGTCCAAAACCCAAATAAATCTGTTTTACCCTGTATAAAGCTTACACAGGGTAAACTCATAAATTGTTCTCCCTCTATAACACTGATAGAGAGATATGCACAGTTGTTTGCTCCCCCGACCCCCACCCCCGGTATTAATACATACTCTGGGTTAATTAATAAGTAAAAAGTGTTTTTATTAAATACAGAAAGTAGGATTTAAGTGTTTCCAAGTAGTGACAGACAGAACAAAGTGAATTACCAAGCAAAATAAAATAGAACACGGAAGTCTAAGCCTAATACAGATAAAACTGAATACAGATAAAATCTCACCCTCAGAGATGTTTCAATAAGTTTCTTTCACAGACTGGATGCCTTCCTATCTGGGCACAATCCTTTCCCCTGGTACAGCCCTTGTTTCAGCTCAGGTGGTAGCTAGGCAGGGGCAGCTCCAGGCACCAGCACGCCAAGCGCGTGCCTGGGGCGGCAAGCCACGGGGAGCGCTCTGCCGGTTGCCGCAAGGGCGGCAGGCAGGTTGCCTTCGACGGCTTGCCTGCAGAGGGTCTGCTGGTCCCATGGCAGCCTGCCTGCCGTGCTTGGGGCGGCAAAATACCTAGAGCCGCCCCTGTAGCTAGGGGATTTCTCGTGACTGCAGCCCCTTTTGTTCTGTTCCACCCCCTTATATGGCTTTGGCACAAGGCAGGAATGTTTCTGGGTCCCCACCCTCCATTCTAAATGGAAAAGCACCAGGTTTAAAATGGATTTCAGTAGCAGGCGACATGGTTACATTTCCTGTGAGACTCCAAGCCTTCATTCCTCCCAGCCTGACTCACAGGAAGGCCTGCCTGCAAACAGAGCCACCCACAGTCAGCTGTCCTGGCTGATGGGACCCATCAAGATTTCAAACCACCATTAATGGCCCACACTTTGGATAATTACAATAGTTCCTCAGAGTTATATTTCATATTTCTAGTTTCAGATACAAGAGTGATACATTTATACAAATAGGATGACCACACTCAGTAGATTGTAAGCTTTGTAATGATACCTTAGGTAGATTTGCATGGGGACGGTAAAAGGCACATCCCTGACACAAAGGCCACTCCTGCCAGGTTTCAAGTCCCTGCTCCAAAGCATGGATGTACTAGAGCTTTTCAAAGTAAAGGTCCCCAGAATATTTTAACGTGAGCAAAACAATGTATGTGTCCCTAGCTTCATTCCTGGGAACGGTTGAACTGTTTTGGCTGAAATAAAAACGGTTAAAGTTTGACGAAGTTATAGAGAACTGAAAACAGGGTCTTACAATGGGAAACATTGGGCAAGCTCAATAACAGGCCATCCCACCAGCCCTACCTCTAATATGGCCTAATGGATGAAGGATGGTGTGTGCAGCATATGGCACCAGGACTCATGGAGATTGAGGTTTTATGACATAAACCTCTCATGCTGATTTGCAGTTGCTTGCACTGGGGAATCTGAGCTATTGACTAGCTCTGAGAATAGCACCCAGTGGGAGGTGAATGACTGGCTAATACCTGTGGTGTTTCCATTGCTTACATGGATGAAATCTGTTGCCAGGAATCTTAAAGCAGTTACCATGACAACCACAGGCAACACATGACTGTAATGCATATGCTTCTCCAGGTGCTTTTTTTAACTCTTCACTGAGGTGAAGTATCCAGTGCTTCAAACCTGTATCTCCTAAGTAGAGATGGGCATAGGAGCTGGGTTCCGATCAGGTTATGACTAAAATTCATGTTCAAGACCAAATTGGGCCAACGCTGAGATCTAACAGTGCCAAAATCGCATGAGAATAGGTGAGCTTGTGCTATATCCACCATTCAAGATGGCAAAAGCCTTGTGCCTTGATCTCATGAGATTTTTGCAATGTGGAGCAGAAATTTCATGAGAACAGCTATAGTCTGATGGGATTCTGGATGTCTCCTAGTTGGAATCAAAACCATGGGAGAGAGTTTGGATATGGCAATTCATTCTGAATCCCCTAAAATTCAAGAGTGGTCGTGGAATAAATTTACTATTTATTAATGTATTTCATCCAGCACCTTAAGTGTCCCAGGTGTTCTAAAGACCATGCAGAAGACTTGGTCCCTGCTCTGAAAGGCTTACATGATTACATAACCTTACCAAAAGCACAACATAACAAGAGATGGTATATAATGGAAGGCTGGGGGATGGAAAGCATTATGTTAATAGGATTATGTGGTTCCTACCAGTGTTTATTTGTGGTTTGGGGGAAATAGGCAGAGGAGGGTGAGGTAAGGGGCGTCGGGGAAGAAGACAGAAGAACACAAAAGGAGGGAGGCAGTAAGGACAGGGAGTAAAATACACCTCTACCCTGATATAACGCTGTCCTTGGGAGCCAAAAAATCTCACTGCATTATAGGTGAAACCGCGTTATATCCAACTTGCTTTGATTCACTGGAGTGCACAGCCCCGCCCACCCATCCCCACCCTCCCAGAGCGCTGCTTTACCGCCTTATATCCGAATTCATGTTATATCAGATCGCGTTATATCGGGGTAGAGGTGTAGGTTAACGAGGGTGACATGCACAGTGGCCGATGCAGTTCAAAACTGTTTATATTTGCTCATGTCAGGAGGCTAAGACCACAGAGGTATCTTCCTTTGTGCCCTGCTGGTCCTGATGGATAAGAATAGTTGGATGTGTCCCCAGGGGCCTTGGTCAATTCTCTCTGGAAGATCAATCCTGCCAGCCACTCTCATGAGATAGGAGAGTGGGTGCCTCTGTGGTCTACTATCCCAGAGTAACTTCTGGTTGGAAGAGACTACAAGAAGGCCCTATTCTTTCCTTCCACTCCTAGCTGGTGAGTGGCATGGACTGGAGGGGCCAAGGGCAATCTTGAGCCCCAGGATAGAGAGGTTAATAAAATATCAAGGTAACAAAACCCATAAAGGGAATAAAAACAGTTCTACATCATTATATCAACCACCTCTGTTCTACAGCAATAGGAACCAGGGAAAATCTCTGAAACAATCTAATATTAGAGGCAAACTAGTCAAGATGGGAAAAGCGTGCTATTATAATAATTAGGGGAAACTTGGACTGACCTGGGCATCTTAAATGAGGATGCTGCATGCAGCTGAATGACTCATTAACAGGGACTTAGATGCCTTTGTAAAACAGACTACATTCTTGAATAGAGAATTTTAAAATAATATTCGTGATAAAGTTGGAGCCTGGAGCAACGTTTGTTCAACCTCAAGCACTAATCTGTCATAGATCGATGAAATGTTGCAAGTCTGAATCACTGAAACAATTTAGGACTCATTTATTTTCAGAACGGGGCATAAATAGTATGGAATACAATGTGAAATGTGGTCTCAGAGGCTGAGATTCTGTCCTATAATATAAGATGTATGCTGTGTGTGTATCATGTATACTTAGCGGGCAACATCCTCAGCGGGTATAAATCAGGCTAGGTCTATTGAAGAGCTATGCCAGTTTACAGCAGCTGAGATTCTGACGCAGTATACTATGTGCCCGATCCTGACGCCATTGACTTCAGTGGGTGCTGGATCAAGCCCTAATGTGTAAAGGTTCGCTGTAGGGCATGGAGTGAGAGAGAACCCTTCCCATCAGGCCACAGAGTGGTAGTGAAACCACCCAATGGCCTCGGGGCTGCAATACACCCCGCAAGTACATGTGGAATAGTCAGGGGTCTCTGTGTAGTCAGAACAACTGACCCCACTTCTGCACCACCCCCAGAGAACATCTCTGTGACAGGCACAAAAAGTTCCCACTGAGCACAGCACCACTGGAGTTGTACTTAAATATTAAGTCCCAATTTTAGCTGGGGCAAGGGACGAAGGACTAGTCTATACAAACAATTAGTTTGCAGCAAGCTGGGGTGTGAATCTATTCTGCACTAGCCTACTGCAGGTTCACTGTCCATGTGGACCCCGCTGATGCACGCTAACAGAATGTTGATGCGCTTTGATCTAGTCCCATTTCAAAGAGGACTTAGTGCTCCAGGGACCTAGAACAAATAGCCAATTAAAAGCTAGCAGGTAAGTTAAGTAAGCTTGCCTTCTTCATCTCTGGAGAAGTGTGGGGTGAAGCTGGGACAGGAGAGGTGCTCCTCCGTCCTAACTCAAAGCCACAGGGCCTTTCGTGAAAGCACTGTGACCAAGCAGTTACCTTCTGTGTTTAGTTACTGAGTGTGGCATCTCATCTCCAACAAAGCCAATATCAAATGTGTCCGCGGACAATGGCAGCCTCTTCTCCCCCATCACCATTACATACCTAGGCAATATGATACCTGTGTGAGACGGATATTAATTTTCAACCCCAAATTGTGATGAGCTTATGCTCCTGAGCATTTTTATCCTAGCTATGTTCTTCACATAGCTTCTTCACAAGAAGGAAGCTGGTAGCTGTCTACTTTCAGCAGCAGGCACTACTCTGCTCCTGCTTCCAACCTACCATACACAGAGATTAAAAAAAACAGCAGAGTGCTGTCGTGACAGCAAGGGCTGAGGAGTCTCCCCCAAAGGTGGAGGAGAAGACGTGTCCTCAAGGCTGGAAGGGTCGTGGCTACTACTCCCAAGAGAAAATGTAGGGTGGTGGTGGTCAGTGACTCCTTTCTAAGGGGACAGAGGTGTCCATCTGCTATCCTGACCTGGCATCCCAGGAGGTATTGTGCCTGCCAAGGGCCCGTATCCAAGATGTTACGGAAGGACCACCGAGGATCATCCAGCCCTCTGACTACTACCCCATGCTGCTCATCCATGTGGGCACTAATGACACTGCAAGGTCTGACCCACAGCAGATCAGAAGTGAAAGTGAGGGAGTGAAAGTGGCAGAGTTGGGGGTGATGGTGGTGTTCTTATTGAACCTTCCAGGCAAGGGTAGTGACCCAGATAGAGACAGACATATCCCAAAGTCGAATGCATGGCTGCGTGGATGGTGTCGCCAGAAGGGCTTTGGCTTCCTTGACCATGGGATGCTGTTTCAAGAGGAAGGATTGCTGAGGAGAGATGGGGTCTGGGGTCCACCTATCATGGAAGGAGAAGAATATATCTGGATACAGACTGGCTAACTGAGTGAAGTGGACTTTAAACCAGGTTCAATGTGGCTGGGATGGGATGATTTAGCTGGGGATTGGTCCTGCATTGAGCAGGTGGTTGGACTAGATGACCTCCTAAGGTCCCTTCCAACCCTGATATTCTATAATTCTATGGGACAAAAGCCCAGAGGTAAGTCCAGAGCATTGAAACCTGGGTGAAGGATTGAAATCTGGGGGAAACATGGCCAAACATAGCAGGGACAAAGGAGAGACAAGAGGGAATATACTGGGGGAAACTAAGGAATATCTTAGGTGTCTTTGTACTAATGCAAGAAGTATGGAGATAAACAGAAAGAACTAGAAATACTAGTGAATAATCAGAATTAGGACATAACTGGCATCACAGAACTTGGTGGGATAATTCACATGACTGGAATATTGGTTATAGAAGGGTACAGCTTTCTCAGGATGGACAGGCAGGGGAAAAAAAGAGAAGGTGTTGCCTTGTATATCAGAGATCTATACACTATACAGGTTGAGTTGGAAGTGGGAGGCAGACCTGTTGAAAGTCTCTGGGTAAGCATAAAAGGGGTAAAAAAAACAAAGGAGATATCCTGGTAGGGGTCTACTACAGACCGCCTAACAAGGAAGAAGGCTTTTTTTCAAACAACTAAGAAAATAATCCAAAGCACAGCACTTGGTAGTGATAGGGGACTTCAACTACACAGACATGTGTTCAGAAAAATAATACAGCAGGACACAGATTATCCAACACGTTCTTGGAATGCATTGGAGACAACTATTTACTACAGAAGGTGGAAAAAACGACTAGGGGAAAGATTGTTCTAGATTTGATTCTGAGAAATAGGGAGGAATTGGTTAAGAATTTGAAGGTGAAAGGGAGCTTTGGTGAAAACGATCATGAAATGATATAGTTCGTGATTCCAAGGAATGATTGGACAACAGCAGAACAAAGACAATGGACATACCGGTAAAAAATGGCCACCGGTACCGGCCCGTACTGCTGACTTTAAAGCCATGGCAGCGCTTTAATGTCGTTGCCCCTTTTGCTGCCCACCCCGGGCCACCGACAGGGGGTAGGAGCAGCTGCCCTGGGGCTGGCGATTTAAAAGGGCTGCTGACTTCCCAGCCCTGCCCCTTCCACCCAAGGCCCTGCCGCTTCCCTTTACTTTCACCCCTGAGAACATGTTAAGAATTACTTAGACAAGTTACAGAGGGGGCAGCCATGTCAGTCTGTATCAGCAAAAACAATGAGGAATCCTTGGGGCATCTTGGAGACTAACAAATATATTTGGGCATAAGCTTTCATGAGCTATAACCCGCTTCATCTGATGTAGGGAGTGGAGAATACAGCAGGCAGGTATAAATACCCAGCACAAGAAAAGATGGGAATTGCCTTACTGAGTGGGGGGTCAGTGCTAATGCCTTCTTGTCAACTGTTAGACAAGTTAGATGTCTTCACGTCAGCAGGGCTGACAAAATACTTAATAGTTAAGGTACCGGCTGAAGAGCTCTCTGAGCCGCTAGCAGTTATCTCTGAGAACTTGTGCAGGATAGGAGAGATTCCGGAGGACTGAAAAACATAGTACCCTTGTACCTATAAAAGGAGTGATAAGAACAACCCAGGGAATTATAATCAGTCATCTTAACTTTGGAGGGGGAGAGGGAAGGAAAGCAGGCAGCAGAGGGAGCAAAGAGATTGTTCTTCCCTGCTTGTTGCAGGAGCTGGAGGCTCCCTAAGGCTGTTGGAGCAGGGCTGTATATAGGATGAAGGTGGTGGGACCCAGGGGCTGCTCCAGACCTCAGCATGCCAAGCGCATGCTTGGGGCGGCAAGCTGCGGGGGGCGCCCTGCCGGCGCCACGAGGGCAGCAGGCAGGCTGCCTTTGGCGGCTTGCCTGCGGAGGGTCCGCTGGTCCCGCGGCTTCGGGACCAGCGGACCCTCCACAGGCAAGCCGCCGAAGGCAGCCTGCCTGCTGTGCTTGGGGCGGCAAAATGCCTAGAGCTGCCCCTGGTGGGAACCCACATTGTAAATAAACTACACAAGGTGTTTGACCAGCACAGGGGTCTCTGAGCAGTTTGTGGACTGGAGCAGAGGCAGGAGCCAGAGGGTCCAGTCACACTTCCACTCGCCTCAGCACTGATAAGGCCTCAACTGGAGTACTGTGTCCAGTTCTGGGAACCACAATTTGGGAAATTTGTGGATAAACTGGAGAAAATCCAGAGGAGAGCAGCACAAATCATTAAAGATCTAGAAAACATGACCTACAAAAAAGATTGACAAAACTGGGTCCCTTTAATCTGGAAAAGAGGAGACTGAGGGGGGACATAACAGTTCTCAAGTACATAAAGGGTTGTTAGAAAGAGGAGGGCACTAAATTGTTGTCCTTATCCACTGAGGACAGGTCAAGAAATAATGGGCTTAAATTGCAGCAAGGGAGATCTAGGTTTAGACATTAAGAAAAACTTCCTGTCAGGGTAGTTAAGCACAGGAACAAATTGCCTAGTGAGGTTTTGGAATCTCTGTCACTGTGGGATTTTAAGAATAGGTTAAACAAATGCCTGTCAGGGATGGTCTAGACAGTATTACACTGTTGACTCATATTTAGTTTGTGATCGACTATAACCCCCACATTTCTGCAGTACTCCTTCCTACTCTGTCATTTCCCATTTTGTATTTGTGCAATTGATTATTCCTTAGTCCTGCCTCAGTGCAGGGGACTGGACTAGATGATCTAGGAAAATCCCTTCCCTTCCTACATTCCTACGATTCTATTTATAAGTGCCTTGTCCTATTTGTTTTTACAAGCAGCATCAGATCAACAAAGTATCATCAAGTGGTGATGTATTCTGCGCAGTTCTGGTTTGCATCTAACCTCGCTCCAGCCTGCTGTATTATTCTTTGCTCTCGTTCTGATATGTCAGTAGACAGCTTTATATTGGTGTTGAAATACTGATGGATTATCTCTATACCCAGCAAAGCTCAGTGTCAAAGGATACACAGTGGATGTTGGTTAATAGAAATCCCAATATTAACTCAGTTAATAGCAACATTTTCCCAGGCTCCAATCCCATGCCATTGACTTTAATGTTAATGGGATTTGGACACTGGCAATAGGCATGCCACTTATTAACAACTTCTCTTGAAAGAACGGCCTTGTCTGCAGGTAGGTTTGCAGGACTGCAGCCATGGAGGACATGTCCCGATGCTTCTTTCGCTGGCTGCAGCCCTGCAATCCTGCCTTCTGCTTATTGGCAACTTCTGCTTAATGGCAACTTTTTGCTGGGAAGTGAGAGGCTGCTAATAAGCAGAATCCACTGAACTGTCTCTTCTGTGAGGACACAACTGTTCTCGGGCCAAGGTGTATCCAGTAAACTCATCTTTAAACTACCTACAGAAAAACAGCAGCATTTGATACATGAATGTACGAACATTCGGGAAGGGAGTAAAAGACAGTGTTTTTCTTTCCTGGCTGAGTTTGCAGTAAGCCCATCTGTGTCGAAGCAATTCGAGAGGGGATGCCTGTGGTGAAAGGATATGACTTCTCTGAGCCATTGAGAAATGAGAATTTGTTTTGCCATCATTCATTCAAGTCAGGATCTAAAGATTCTTAAATACCAATTCTAAAAATTCTGGAACTAAAGCTATTTTATCTGTGTGTATACAATACATGTGTTTTGCTGAAGATGGCTACATTTTAGTACTAGGTATGTGATCCAAGTCAATTGGTCTATCTGACAGCAGCCTCAATCTAAATCTAAAGGCTACCAAGCATTTGGGGATCCAATAGCCATGATCTAGTACTGTTTCATCTTGCTTAATTTGGGACCAATCTGAGGCGCCTTGAAGTCAATGGAAACACTTACATCAGGGTCCTAGATTTTAGGTTCTTTGGCACAAAGATTTTCTCTCTCTGTGGGGGTGTGCATGTGTGGGGGTGTAGTGCAGCCTTAGGCCATTTCTACACATACAGCGCGGCAGAGGTGTGTGGTGAAGAGGATCTATGCCAACAGGAGAAAGCTCTCCCATCAGCACAAAAACTCCACCCCTGTGAGTGGCATAAGCTATGTGGCCGGGAGAAGTTCTCCAGCCGACATAGTGCTGTGCACACTAGCGTTTATGTCGGTGTAACTTATGTCGCTCGTGGGGGTGAAATATTCTCACCCCTGAAAGACATAAGTTTTGCTGACATAAGTGGTAGTGTAGACATAGCCTTAATCCTGTTTAGAATTCTTGGGTGTTGCCGCAATGTTATTCATAGAATCATAGAATCATAGAATTCAAGATCAGAAGGGACCATTATGATCATCTAGTCTGACCTCCTGCAAGATGCAGGCCACATAAGCCGATCCACCCACTCATGAACTAATTCTCTCCCTTGACTCTGCTGTTGAATGCTCCAAATCGTGCTTTAAAGACTTCAAGTAGCAGATAATCCACCAGCAAGCGACCCCTGCCCCATGCTTCGGAGGAAGGCGAAAAACCTCCAGGGCCACTCCCAACCTACCCTGGAGGAAAATTCCTTCCCGACCCCAAATATGGCGATCAGCTGAACCCCGAGCATGCGGGCAAGACTCTCCAGCCAGACCCTCTGGAAAAGGCTAACAATATTCCAACATTGACCCTTTGTACTAATTACCAGTGTGGCACGTTATTGACCTATTGACTAAACCCATTATCCTATCATACCATCCCCTCCATAAACTTATCCAGCTTAATCTTAAAGTCATGGAGGTCCTTCGCCCCCAATGTTTCCCTCGGTAGGCTGTTCCAGAATTGCACTCCTCTGATGGTTAGAAACCTTCGTCTAATTTCAAGCCTAAATTTCCTAACTGACAATTTATATCCGTTTGTCCTCGTGTCCACATTAGCACTGAGCTGAAATAATTCCTCTCCTTCCCTGGTATTTATCCCTCTGATATATTTAAAGAGTGCAATCATATCTCCTCTTATCCTTCTTTTGGTTAAGGAAAACAAACCGAGCTCCTCAAGTCTCCTTTCATACAACAGGCCTTCCATTCCTCGGATCATTCTAGTGGCCCTTCTTTGTACTCGTTCCAGTTTGAATTCATCCTTCTTAAACATGGGAGACCAAAATTGCACACAATACTCCAAATGAGGTCTCACCAACGCCTTATATAACGGGACTAGCACCTCCTTATCTCTACTAGTTACTATAGTCTACTATTGTTACTGATTATGATATTACCAATAAAATTGTGTGTGTACATATCTTACAATTATTTTATCATAAGCACAATTAATTGCTCTCAGGTAAGAAATGGTGAAAACACACACACTGTTATTTGAATCATAGTTCTCCAAAAAGTAGCGGACAAGCTGCTCTTCTTAGTGTCTGTTCTGTCGCTTATTTGGAACCCAGTAGCTTGCTGAAATCACTATCCTGTTGTGTGCTTCCCACGGGTGAAGGTGATTTGCGTTTTTGCAAAATGTACCTTTAAACAACCCGCACAGATATTAAAAGCATTTTTATAAGACATGATTGGGCCTTATATTATCTATGCCTGTCTTGGAACAAAGTTTGGTGGATCTCAAAGCAGATCAACTCCAAGATTTACTTTATGGGTCTCTTTCCTCCTCTCAAGAGGTTGTGACAGGCTTCAATTCCCAAAGCATATGAAGCAGCATGTGTGACTGACTGCTCTATATTCCCAGCCATTGTAGCTATCTTTTCTAACAGTGTTAGCCATTCTGCTAGGCATCCAGAATATCCTTTTCTTTTTTATTTTGCTGCTGGATTAGCCTTCACTTTAAGGCCAAGGTGGATTTGTTTGTTTGTTTGTTTGTTTGTTCTATTGGCATATATATATGGAGCTGCATTATAAGATCAAGGTGTATATTAATCTCCCGTTTTCCCTAAGCTGTCCTCTGCCTCAATATTCCCAAGAGGCAGTCGGAACATACATGCTTAAATATGGGGCCTGATGATCCCCTGTCAGGATATATCCTCACAGCAGAGTTACTTCGAGTGACTGGCATCCGGGTCTGGCCTGGGTTAACCTAGTCCAGGTGTGGGCAGCCATGCTGCTACCACTATGCAAGTTATTGTGCCTGCAGTGGTGCTATACTCACCCAAATGTGACACCAGGTCTCCTGGGACCATATACCTTGGCTCTTCATACTGCAGGACACTGAGCTGCTCCATGATTCCTTCCCAGTGAATAGTGGGAGGACTTGTCTATCCTTCTGGGCCCATAAGAAGAATTGTAGGAAGGCATCGCAGGACTATCAGCACTCGAGTGACTTTGCCAGTGTCCTCATTGCAGAATGGGTAGGCCACCAGTCTGAGTAAAAACAGCACCCACACTCTAACCTTTACCGCCCTCTGGGCCATCTAGACTGGGATGAAAGCACCACTAAACTCTGATAAGAGTTTTGTGTGGACAGTGAACCGGGGGAGGTTGGGACAACACCTAAGTAACATCCCAAATTAACTGTGCAATGAAGACAAACCCTCAAAGTAAAACCTTTGGGAGGGGCAATCGGCACAGCAGGATTTGGCATCCTGCAGAAAGAGCTACAGGATTTGCTCCCGAACCTGAAGGATTCCCAGGGTAGTGGTGCTAACAGGGTGGGTGAATGCACCCCTCTCCCAAGGTTTTTGTACTTTCTCCAAGTTCTATTGCCCGCAGAGCCAGGAGGGCAATGGCCTGACCACTTTTAAGCAGTGTTACGGCTGCAGCCAGAGGGGTCTGGAGCTGTGCCACTGAAATTTGGCCCAGCTGCCTCTCCATCCAGACAGAGGGGCTGCCGGGCCAAATGGCATTGTGATCTGGTGCAGAGGGCCTCTGTTCCTGTATGGTGGCACTCAGGGGAGTCCACTGAGAACTCAAGGGAGACCCAGGGTCTCTGGGAGGAGGGAGAGGGTGCGGACAGGAGTGCTGGAACAAGGAGGGGGCTGGGGGTGCAGCAGCACCCCCTTGCTTGAAGTAGCAATAACAACCAAATGCATGGTTTCTGCATTTAGCACTCCCACTATAAAAACTGTTCCAACACCCCTGAGTGCAGGGACCAGAATTTGCTTCCCCCGCACCTTAAGAAATCTCTGAATTGGTCCACTGCCCCAGGGATCTGTACTGATGCTCCTAGAAAGTGGGAGATAGTCCTGCAGAGGTGGCTGGCCCTTTCATGTAGGAGGGGCAAGATCCACTTATAGAGGGTCCCTTCTAGAGAGACATTACCTGGAAACTTGAGCGGAGGTTTAGCATCTGCTAAAACATTGCAGTTCCCATTGCAGTCAGTGAGGTTACTCTGAGCTCACACCAGGGAACAGAGATCAGAATCTCAGTTGCTTTCATTGTGAGCTACGGGTGCTCAGTACCTCTCAGGATTCGGGCTATATACATGTGTAATATAGCAGCTTTGTATTTCATAGAGTTTAGAGATGGAAAGTGGTCTGTTTGGTCATATACTCCACTCATCTGATGATGGAAGGATTGTTCTCAACTGTGGTAGCTTCTCCAGTGTCAATAGGGCATATTTCACCATTAAGTGTTTCCCAAATGACTGTCTGTTTAGAAAGGGCTCAATAAAATTCACTGGTGGGAAGGAGAGAAGGTGTTTTAATTAGAGATCAACAAATTAGTGATGGCCGGACAGGGCAGGGAATGGAACCTGCAGTTCAAAATTACGAATACAATAAACCAAGACACCAACCAACATCGTGTTGTAGTGAAGGTAATGGACTGAGGAGCCAATTCCTGGTTCCGCCACAGACTTCCTGGGTGACCTTGGGCAAGTCATTTCAACCCAGATCCCCAAATGTATTTAGGCATCTAAGTCTCATTGGAATCCCTTGGAGTTAGGTGCCTAAGTACCTTTGAGTATCTGGGCCTGAATCACTGTGCCTCAGTTGTTCATCTGTAAAATGGGGATAATACTTCCCTATCTCACACAAGTGTTGTGGGGACAAATCCATAAATGCCTGTGAGGCAACAGGGTTGTATAAATAAATAGATATATAGAGAGACTGATGTTCCTCTCACATTGCTTTTATGCCAGCATAGTCCTAGTCACATAGAGATGTGTCCCAGAGCTTATTATATTATTTATTATTTGTACTGTGGTAGTGCCAAAGGGCCCCCTCCCCTAGGCCACTGTGCTAGGCCCTGTGCAAACGCAGAAAGGCCCTGGCCAAAGGATCGTACTATCTAGATATATTCATCCTAAACTGCACCTTAGTTTTTCAAAGGCTAAAGATGTTGAGGAATGCTCACCATAAGCACAAATTATTCTGAACTCTGGTTTATGCACTGTGCAAATTGCTTAAAAAATGTTCTGTCTTTTTCACATGTGCTTGAAAATCAGTTCAGAATGACTGCCTCTGAAGTCACTTGTCTCCCTCGTTGTTAATATAAAAAACTTGGCAGCAGAAACAATCATAGCCTATCTGATTAAAATCTCTTTAACAAGAGGCTACAGTCTCTCCTCTGCCCTCCCACCCCATCTCTGGTAATTAGAGTAAATTACACTGGAGTAATAATCTTCAGTGTTTTTAACATCCTCCCTTCAATAGGTTTCAGAACTTGAGAGACTTCAATTCACACTATAAAGCGTCCCTTGATGTTGTCTTAACTCTGCTCATCCCCTGATTTAAATAAGACATCACCATCAGGGCCTAATCTAGATTTGTCAAGCTGAGATTCAAGCGGCAAAAATGGATGCACAGGAATTAATCAAGGAATACTTCTTTCAACAGAGAGAGAAAGATGGGCATGGCCTTTTCTCCCTTACTCTTTAAGAGTTTGCCTGCAGAGCACTTGGTCTCATGAAGGTCCCACAGCCAAGCAGTTGGAGATGGCGGAGGATACACAAAAATGTTACCAAATATATGTCCTGGGGAAGGGATGGTGTACACAAATGTTGGGAAGGGGAGGAGGATTAACTCTTTCAGACCCTTCCACCAGATTGGAAGGAGGAGAATGTATGTTCTCCCACCCTAAGCCCCATTCTTGGCAGCACCTACATACCCTGACTTCACAAACTCCCTTGTATACAGACGCTGGATTGCACAGAGATCCCTCCGCCGGAAGGAAGAATGTTGCCACAAAGGCCCTGAGTCCCCCTTTCCACAGGGAGGGGCTGAGATTGGCACGTGGGATTGAAGGATCAGGGTCTTCATTTGTATTCTCCCTACTGGCAACGTACACAAGTCTTCATTACAAACACACAGTGAGTGAAGTTAAATTTGGGTGCAGTCAAGAAAATAAAACACTCTTTTTCAAAACACATTATTAATTACAACATTTTGAGCCAAATTATGCTGGGAATGGAACTTTTATAATGCTGGGACTGGGACTTTTATAATGCTCAGGTGGAAAGTTACATTAAAACATTAAGAAAGGGCATCCAGGAAGGTAAAACAAATTACTCTTCAATTAAAAAAGATCCTTGTTTTCAAGTCCCATGTGTCCTTTCTAAAAAATGAAGCATTATAAATGGCAATTTATTTTTCACTGTGAGATGAGTCTTCGGAGCAATGGAAAATTATTTCCCCCTGTCCTTAATGAGGAGGCCTCCACATGATAGTGAATTCCTCAAAAGCTATTTCTGATTGTTTGTCGAGTTGTACATTTTAATTTCTGAAAACATTGTTAACTCTTAATCATTTGCTTCTGGACCTTTCTGATAACTTTGATGCTTTGTTAATCTCTTTTCACTGAAGTAACAAAGAATTATTTTCTCCAGTGATTTTCTGAAGAGCCGAAGAAGCTAAATATCCTAAAAAGGCAGCTTGGTGTCAAAAATAACGTTGCTGCCATAGGCCCCATTATAAATTGTATCCCATCAAAACGGGGTGGAAGTGAACAACCCAAATTCCCTTAAATTCTTTGGGCTTCGTTGTGCCTTTAAGGGGCAGCCCCTGACTGGGACTGATTTGAAGGTACATAGTCCTCCTGGAAAGAGAGATTCCATACGCCCTATACCATACCTGTATATCCAGATGTTCAGAACATGATTGCTTAGTCCAGCAACATTTTTACATCTGATTTCAGGTAGAGCATAGCAGATTCCCAAGTTTCAAAGATGGATTCCTTTGTGAGGATTCACCCACTATGTCAGTCCTGCAATAAAATGAATTTGGGAATTCTGGAAGTATCCAGAGCACTCCATCACTCTCCTGAATAAGCTGTTGAGGGCTTACATGTCAAGCTTAAAAGGACATTTACTGATCAAAGTAATCAAGGCTCAAAATCTGCCCCTGTCTTAGTGGAGAATTTGGGCACCTATGGATCACATTTTGCCCTCGGCTGTGAGTGCATCTCCTATTGATTCTAATGGGACTTGCACATGTGTGTCTGAGCCTAGGTGCATGAATGTCCTTTTAAGTGTGTGACGTGAAACACAAAGGCAAGGAAATGGAGCGGCAATCAGTGGCTACTTTCAAAAATGTTTGGCCTAAGTCAATAAGGGGCATGCAGAATTAGAGTATAACCAAGGGACAGAAACAAGAGCTACTAGCATTACTCTGATAAATCATGGGAAGGGAAGCAAATTGTCTGGCTCTTCTCTTGGAGTGGTATTAACTTTCATTCATTGTTCAAGATGACTGATTTGTACTTCAGTAGGGCTACAAACAGGTCATAAGAAATCAGGATACATTCGTTCAGTCTCTCCGCTTCCCTGAAGATTTGATATTGCTTTGTTTATTCATTTGTTTCTGCCGGGTTGTTTTCCTCTCTCTCCCTCTCCTGGAAGGGTCAGAAAGAGAACAAAGGTGTGCCCTCAGGAAGACACAGGACCTAATATGACAGGTGCCTTGCTTAATAACGGGCTTGCTCCAAACCCCAGTGGAAGTCAGGCAGTGAGCAATGAGGACACCCACTCTGCACTGATCAGGAGACATTCTGTACCCTGCAGGATTAGGCCATACACATACTGTGGTCATCATTCTATATTGACTGCGTCCTCATATTGGATTTTAATGTGTTATTTGTAACTCTTCTGCCAGGTATTGGCAGCAACTAGGACCAGTTCCAAATGTCTAGGGGTTTCTCCTAAAACTAACAAATGCCACCAATTCAACCCTGCTCCCAGAAATCAGGAGGTGGTGGTGGGGAGGAGAGAATACCTCCCCTAGGCACTCTTAACAGGCAATACTTCCCCTCTCACAAGCACTGAGTCTGCAAAGGAAACATGAAAACACTTATTAGGGGACAAGGGGAAAACACAGCAACAATATATATACCTAAATGATCAATAAAACACCTCCCTCTGCCCCCGTATCTTTGGCAGTATTCTTTACTTCAGTCCCCCATCCAAAGGGTGAACATGTTATAGGCAAATGTCTTTTGAACACATCAATCCCTCCAGTCCACATCTGCTCCACCCCACTCCCAGTTTGGTGTCTCTGGCTAGCATAGTCCCAGAGACCAGGAGCGCTACTCCTGGGGGAATTCTGCGCCAACAAATTAAAAATTCTGCATATTTTATTTGTCAAAATGACACTATATAATCACACTGGTTTCAATTATTTTGGTAATTTATTTCAAAATACCTGTCAGCAAGTATGTCTGTAACAATACAGACACACACAAAAATTCTTCCATGAGTAGAGCGTTAAAGAAACCCCAGCCCAGACCCTTAGACCCCCTCTACTCCAGAGCCCAGCTGCACCCTCCCGCCTCCACCCCCACCAGCCCAGACACCTGCACCCCCTACCCTTCAGAGCCCAGGGATCCAGATGGAGAAACAGGCTGATGCTGGGTCCCAGGCTTGTATGGAGTTTCCTGCGCATGGCCACTTCCTTCCTTCAGGGTGTGCTAAGGACTGCTAGAAACGCTCCAGCTCCCTCTTCCTCCCCCGGGCAGTGTCTTTTATTTGTGAGCTGGGCTCTGCTGGATCCAGTGACCCCTAATAGAGGCCAGCAGCTCTGCAGCCCATTTCTGAAGGTGGGGGAGGAAATTCTGCAGGCACAACATTAATTTCTGCGTAAACTCTGTATTGCGCAGTGGCGCAGAATTCTCCCAGGATTAGAGCACGCTTAAGCAGGCCTGCCTCCCACTCCAGGGGGAAGTGGTACCTGTCCTGCTCCTGAGGCTCTACCACCTAACCCAGCTATGGGAATTTCAGCATTAGAGGTGCTGCATAGCAGGGCTCTCCCCAGAGTACACTGAGCTTTGTTGTTGCCCTTTCTGCCTCTTGCTATGAAATCAGCTCTGCACCATAAGTCTTCAGTGGAAAGGGATCAAAGGTACATGGGACACCAAAGTTCCAGACTGTTCCAGTCTAAGGATATGTCTACACTACAGCCCTTACACCTGTACCACTGCAGCTGCGCCACTGTGTCGTCTCCTGTGTAGCGTTCTATGCCAATGGGAGAGAGCTCTCCCGTCGGCATAATTAAACCACCTCCAACAAGCGGCGGTAGCGATGTCAGCGGGAGAGCATCTCCCGCCAACATAGTGCTGTCCACAGGTGAAACTTATGTCGGTCAGAGGTGTGGTTTTTTTTTCACACCCTTGATCAACAAAAGTTTTACCAACAAAAGTGCTAATGTAGACATTGACTGAGTCTTTGCTCCATGCCCATTTCTAGTGAAACAACTTACCTGTTGCTAGGTTCTTTAATAATTCTGCACTGCAACCTCTTGGAGAGCTTTCATCGTTTCAACAAGGAATCCAAACTCATTCAAGCAACAATGTAGTCTAGCAGAGCCTACATTTGCAGCCTCATTGTACTGGAGTGTATACTAGAGAAATACTTGGAAAGTTTTGGGGGTAGTCAGCCAATCAATCTTGCTTCCCTTTGAGAACTGCATAGAGCTGCTGCCTATGGTACACCTCTCTTCTCACATCAATTTCATTTTTTTTCTTTATGGGCCTTTCCCTAAACTGGGATAAAGGCCACAAAAAAGAACTTCAACCCCAACTTTTTGTTTGACAGTGTGTATTTGATATGTGTGATCAATTTACGGCAATAATAGCTTTACAGCTAGACTTTTTTTGGCTACATAACTGGGAGATTCTCCATTCTGAACAGCCCAGCAGAGTCACTTTTTAAAATATATTGTTTCATTAGGTAGCAATTGCCGTGGGTCAGATATTCACTTTGTGCATATGAAAAAACCCATAAAGAAACAAGGAATAAACATGTCTTTTTGGTTGGTACATTCCCATGGACAAATTTACTAGTAAGAGGACAGAATTTAGACCCTAAATTTATAGGTAGGGATGTGTAAAACTTGGTGGGGTATTTATTGTTTTGCAAACATTTACTTTAGTTTCAATCAACTTTGAGTGTCAGGTTCAAATGAACCTAACAAATCACAGTGATACTCAACAGAAACTAACAAGTTTCACCTGGTTTTTCATCTGTATCCTATAAAACAGTGGGATTTGCATTTGTTGATGCAAAACTGCAAATTGAGCTGTGTTGGCTAAAAAACAGGAACAACTAGCTAAGAGAGGTTTGCGAACCTTAGAAGTCCTTTTCTTGATCAAACCTGCTTTGCACTTGGAGTTTGTAATAAAACCCAAAACCAAGAGACTTTGTCAGAAAACCCCAAATCAGGTAAATTTCATGTAGCTTTGGTTTCTGTTGTGAACACTGGGCCTGTTCCTAGCGTGGCTGGACAGCAAGTATATAAGATGAAGTCCCAAATATCGGGACTGTCCCTATAAAATTGGGACATCTGGTCACCCTACCTGTTCCAAAGTCTATTGGAGTATAACTGGAAAGACTTAGATCCTTCAAAAGAAGAACTGTGTCTTTCTAAAAACCATGCTCCAGTTTAATCAAAAGTTGTCAGACTAAATACAAGAATCTCTAGGTGAAATCTATGGACTGTGTTATTCAGGAGGTCAGACAAGATGATCACAAATGGTCCTTTCTGGCCTTAAGAATCTAAGAATCCTCAAATTCTGCCATTCAAATTAGGAAGCTGATGGAACACCTGTGCACTTTACAAGAGCAGAGTTTATTTCTAACAGTTTTATGCTAATTTTTGTAACAGTATAATGTAAATAAAATTATTTTAGGCACAGAATTACATGAATTTTCAGCCAAGTCAGTGCAATCCTTTAAACTTTAACATTGTATATGGTACAACTCCTCACAGGAAGCACTATGAAAATAGAAATCTTGATTTCAGGTTCCACATCCATTATGTACAAAACAAATTCTCCCTTTCCTCTCAAGACACATTTATTACCAGTGACTTGCAGATCTTCTGGACGCTTGCCCAGACCTTCACAACAGATAACTGATTAAAACTCTCTTTGCCAGATAAAAGAAGTTAACAGGATCCTTAGCACAAAACAGCAACAATAATCAAACAACCCATCTGTTTATGGTCATCAATTATTTTGCTTGAAAGAAAGCAGTTTATATAACAAATGGCTCTCCCAGTACCTGTAAAAATGCAATATATTGAAAAGAATTTGAAACTAAATATATCGGACTGGTTAAAAACTGAGCAAATTGTGACTATTGATCACAAATTCATATATATCATTCCTGTGTGACATGACGCATTCTGCACTAGCTGCTGTTTCTGATGCTCTATCAAGAGTAGCTCCACACAGCGCATGTTCTAATCTAGAGGTGATGAGAATGCAGCGATCACCGTGGTGGGGAGTTCCATGTCCAAGAAAGCAATGTGACTCCCTGCTTTATCACAGGCAGAGTTTGCTAACCTTGACCATCCCAACATCCCATCCTCCCTATGAAGATCATCATCATCACAGCTTGTCATTCCAAAACCACAGCCAAAACATGGTGTTGTCACTTACCTCGAATAGTTCCTTGGAAGTATAGGATGTTGACGGAGAGCACGGTGTCAGGCAGTGTTCAGATGTTTGCCTAGGCTCTCCACATTCACTTTGGGATCATTCCTCAGATTCCATGTGGTCATATTTTCACCAGTCTTTGCCACCCCAGCTCGCACTTGACATAGAGTACGCCAGCATGTTGTTGTTAAAGGTCAGCACCTGAGGAGAGTTGTTCTGAAGGACCCAGGTTCTCCAAGATCATCAGCATTTCCAGCTATTTTGTTACTTCCACAGTGGTATTTTGGGTAAGGGATTTTCAGAGGCAAAGCTCTTTCTGGACTTCAGCCTCTTGGGTGGCGGAATGTGTCCACACAGTGGATGGCTTGGATCACGCACCTGGTTTTGTCTTTCCTTCTTACTGAAGGCATCCCATCTCACAGATGGTGGCCCAATCCTTGTGAGGCAATATAGCGACAGTGTTGGGGTTGGTTTCTAACTGTGATGACCCTACAGGACTGACTGAGTTCAGTATCAACTTTGTGTGCGTGGCTTGACTGTAATCATAATTGGGCACAGTACTCCACAGTAGAGTAACACAGGGTGAGACTTGCTGCTCGCAGTGTTTGGAGGTCTGCTCTCCTTTTTGTGTTGGCCAGTTTCCAGAGTATACAATTCTGTAGTTCACTTTCTTTTTCAGCTTCTTGATGTGGTCTTTGAATGATAGTGTCAGTGAATGTCAGATACACCAGATGTTTATAGTCTTCAATGACTGTACCATCACATGGTATCTGAAGTTTTTGCTTTGCCTGATGGTGTTTCAGGTGAAAGGCGAACGCCTGTGTCTTGCTAGGGTTGACATTTAGGAGCCATGTCTGATAGTATTTTACAAGTACGCTCAGGGAACCAGTTAAAATGAGCTAAATGCCTTTCAATCTTTCCAGTTGGGTGGCGATGCAAAGAACACCTGCATAAATATATCTTTGGATTTTGGAAAATTCTGGTTGGTCATTTGGGTAACACAAAATATCAAGAGTGATAGGACTGAAACTTAGGGCAATCCATTCTGTTGGACATGCTGTCAACTTTTCTGACCATCTCGACAAAGAACTGTCTATTTTCAAGCAGAGAGGAGATAACCTGGTCCATTTTGCTATTTCTCACAATTCTTACCAATTTCAGTAGACATGCACAATGGTTCACAGTGTCATAAGCAGCTGACAGGTCAACAAACACAGCCTCTGTAATTTTGCATGTTTTGAAACCATCTTCAAATGTTTTGAGTTAGGTTTATAACTTGGCCACAGCATGAACATCCTGAGCGGAAATTGGGTTGGTCATCAATCAGCAGCCCTTCCACTATTGGAACTATTTCTCCCAGTACCATCCACTCATATAGCTTGTAAATTGAACAAAGTAAGGATAGTGGGTGGCAACCCTTTGCAGGGTTAGCGTTATTATGTATTTTGAATAGTGCAACCACTTTGGCCTGTCTCCAGAGCCCAGATATTTGCAGATTATTCAGGAAGGTTCTGCATCATACCTTTCCAGTGACTCTACTACAGAAATAATTATCCAAAACTTCTTGCATCATCCAGAAACTATATAATTTGTACACACTTAAAGCGCTTCCATAATTGTATCACCAAACATTACTGCCACATTCGCTTTCTGCTCCACAAGTTTCAATTAGAAAATGCAATACACCAATGCATTTTTAAAAAGTGCTTCCACTCCTTTGTTAATCTTTGGGAGTTTTCAGATGAACAATTAGAAAGTAGGCACCGCTACTTCTTGCTTTCTAAATATTGCCTTTTATAACGTTCCTCTCTCTTGCACTGTATCCCATCTCTGTAATTTCTTCCATTTGCTAATAGCATGAGGGACAGGATGGTTCAGGGGAGTATCAACGAGATAGGGAGCCTTTCACTTCCAAGTCACTATTTAGAATCTGGCCCAGGCTAGTAAACATGGAAAACTGTTACTACCATCTGGTGGCTGTTCAATAGCCTGTGTGAAAAAATTGGTGGTTTCAGTCTGTTTCCTACTGAAGAGGTGGGGATATTTACCAATGAGTAAAGTTAGGCATGAAGAGATAGAAGCCAAAATTTTCAGATTTGTGGTGAACACCTGAAAAATCAGATCACTTGTTGGGTGGCTAAACGTGCACCAATGTGCCAATCTTGACATCCAAGTTTGAAAATGTTGGCTTAAGAGATTTACTCCAAGTCTCACAGCAAGTCATTTGTACAGCTGGGAACAGAAACCAGGAGTCCTGACTCCAAGTCTCTTTTTTTAATCACTAGGCAGCATACATAGCTCACAAATCATACAATGTTGTGAGATAACTCTGAATATTTAAAGCATGGTTAAAGTCAGGAATACAATTATAAATCTTTTTGTTTGGTCAATTTTAACTTGCAATCCTTCCTATAGGAAGCCTTCAGCTGCATAGCAACGCATATCCACTGTCTAATCACTATCTGGGGATTTTTATATCTTAATTGCCATCTGTGGGGCATGTCCTGATAACCTTGTCTATGTTGAATAGTACCTTGCTCCACAAATGGCCCCCTTGGACAGTTCTTATTCCACATTCTTTACAGTGCCAGACATCTTGTTAGCACTCAACAGTTCAACATCTATGAATAACAGCAACTTATTATCTAGTATCTTTAAAAAAAGGCTATTTAGCAGATTATTTAAGTTTATATATTGCTTTATGATCAGTCTCTTCCCTTTTCTCTTCAGGGGTATGGGTCCTGGGTTCACCTGGTGCCTCCACCCAAGGATACCTGTCCTAGGGCAGAGATCACAGAGGTCAAGTCCCTTGGGAAAATAATCAGTACCCAATCTGATACTGAGGAGTGTCAGTCAGAGCACACAAAAATAAAATATCACAGTTCCCAGAGTAGTAAAACAGTAACCAGCACTTTATTAGGTAGGGAAAACTCAGGAAAAGGGACAATGGAAAAAAGGATCTGGATAATAAGAGATAAAAACAACCGCACATCAATCTACCACTATGAGCATTTACAGCCAGTGCAACCACCTGGTGTTCCCTCCCAGAACCTGCCTAAGCCAATAGTGAGTTTAGTCTCCGTTTTTGATGGGTAGTGCAGCGCTGAAATTGGTGGCCATCTTAGAACACAATATCAGACTAAATAAACAGGGCTGTTCTTACAAAGTATCCACACCCAGGATGGTAAGAGCATATTTGTGGCTCTCTGGTCTGGATTCAAATGTGCAGTTAGGCTAGGCCTTGGTAGCCTGACCTTGACTCTCTCCTCAGCTTTCTGCTTTCTGCTGAGATGAAACTGTCCAATGTCCCAGAAATCCCAAAAGGGCTCAGAGTCTTCCCTTGGGTAGGAATATGGAGGCCAAAGTGCCCTCTCTGGCTGTGATGCTTCTCTTCCTGCTCCACACAAACAACGGCCAAAACCAAACCTTTTGTCTCTGAGTTCTGGTTTAGGATTGGTTCCAATAGTGTAGCTGGACAGTTCTAGCTCTGAAAATTCTCCAGCTGCTTAGGCAATCTGGGAAATGGAGTCCTGAGCCTCTGCAGCCATTGAGGCTGTCGTCCAGGTGTGAGTCCCTTAGAGGCTCAGTGTAATATTTTAGGAACACATCCCACCTAAAAACTAAATGCTTTCATCAACCTGAAACATTTTACTTATTAGAATTTACTTTCACAGAGAATTTCAAAATGTGGGGGAGGTTTTACATAATCAGAACAAAGAGAAAAGTTGGAATCTCAAAATCCTTTGCAAAAATGGAATCTCCATCCTCCACATGGCTCCCATTGTAAGTGACTTGCTCAAGGTCACTCATAAAGATTGTGACAAAGGTGGGAATAGAACTCGGAACATATCCTATATATTAACCACAAGACCATAGTCCCGCTGGCTAGGCTGTTATTGAGATCCATGACAAAATTCCCAGTGGTTAGAGGCTAAAGCCTTCAGGGTAATGCTCTGAGAAATTACAGGCTTTCAGTTAACAAGGGATTTATAGAAACCAGTTTCTGGTTTGTGCTGCCTAGATTCTTCTATGGAACCACCTCCACCCACACCCCCACAATTTGTGTCCTATACCAGTCCCTGACTGTACCAATGTATCACCTATTCCCTGCTCTTCTCCTTTTACTGTCTCCACTCTCGTGTTCATGGGTAGCTCTTATATGGTCTTCCAGAGTTATCACTTTCTGTTGTATTGCTTTGTCAACAGTGGCTTTTCCCGCTGTCTTAACAGGTTGCACTGCACAATGTGTTATGCAGCGGGAGGCTGTTGACATTTTACATAGGTGACTGCACAGCACAGGGGGAATTTATATGGTGGAGATAAATTCTTGATGGGACTGAAAATTCTCCAGCTGCTAAGGTCTGGTGATCTTGGTTAACAGGTGGCTCTGAGGCCGTTTCTGCTGTATACCCTTTCAGCAACAAAAGACTCATAGGGATGTATGATTATGCCTTTCCAGTAGGAGTCATGCTTTTCTTGAAAGCAGGAAAAGCTCACAATAGGAAGCAGAGTGGGACATCAGCCAGCAGAGGTAGGGATGGCTGGCAGCTTAGGACCTGATCCAAAGCCCACTGAAGTCAGCAAAGGGAACTCCTACTGACTTCAACAGGCTTTGGGTCAGGCTCTTAGTCAGCAAAAATGAGATTTTTTTCATAGTTCATGTGTGTGACCACAGTTCCTGAGAGCTCAAATTCCAGGCGAGATTGTGATTTACCTTGTGCACATATGGAGGAGTTGAAGGCTTCTCCTTAAAAGTCTGTAGGCTGCCAGCATTGTGTGTTGGAGGGCAAAAGCAGCATCAGATGGGTGATGAGTGGGCAGACAGGGACTAGTGGGTTGACCTTAACTTTTTCCTCCCAATACACCAGCCAGCTCAACCAGTAGTAATCTGTTCAGATAAGGGACTGGCACAGATTACTTCCCCTGGATCAACGCTGGTACCGGAAACTGAATTGTGACTCTGAATGACAATTTGATCTATGGTCTGGTCCTACGATGGCACAGCTATGCACTGCCACTTAGTCCTCAGAGTTAGTGGTAGCCCCACCGTCTAACTCTGAGGACTAAGATTGTTTGGTCTGTTTGTTTATGCTTTCCCAATTGTCCTTTTCGAGAAGAAATAGAATGTCCTTGGCTGCTTCCTGCACACAAGTGGAAATTCAGATGAGGTGGCACAAATTTGTTCCTCTGTTCTCCTAAAGAATGCTTGAAAACTACAAACTGCAGTACAAATGCTGTGTGATCCATAACTTCCACTTTTTGCTACAAATAATAGAAGTCACAAACCTTAAATGTGTGGTGTTCATAACCTTCACCAATTTCTTTGTTTATTTGTTTACTTAACAACATGGTGGGGTATTTTAATTTTTTTTATTTTTGTGGAGGGAAATTCTTGCATAAAATAGCTACACAGCTTAGAAATGAGAACTGTCATGAATATTTACAATGTCAAACTTCTTGGGATCTGCTCAAAAATATAGGGAAAGGAGGTGACAAAAATCAGGTTTGCTTTCCACATTATCAACTCATATTTAAGGGTTAATAACAAACATTTACATCTATTTTATAATGTAGCTAAATTTTTAAAACTTTTGCATTTTCAACTGGTATCAGAAATTTCAAGTCCTAATTTATCAACTGTGACAACACGACAAATCCTTGCACATGAATTGCCTTCTCTTTAGAACAGAAGATGTTAAATACATCTGGTGGCAATATAAATATAGACACATTCTAACAATCCAATCACTAAGAAAAATAAATCAATTAGAATGGTTTGCTAACAGAACTGCATGAGACTCTGTATTTTCTGTTTCATTTGTGGCCATATGTTGAAGGATTAATTCTGCACTACCATCAGGAAATTTTTACAGAAGAAAAATTGGACTGACATTTTATTTTTACACCAAACTGATTTTGCCTGTAAGATAATTATTTATTAAATATGATGTGTAATTAGATGTGTTAAATTAGAAGCGGTTACCAAAGAAAGAATGAATTAGCTATTTTTAACATTGGTATTTAAAATTCATTAAAAGAGTGTTGAGATAATTCTAGCACAGGAGTTGTTATGCCATTGAGATTATGCAGCATAGTATCGGAGTAACTATGCTAATACATGTGGTAAGCCACTGAGCATTCCCACCATGATCTAAATGTTTCCAAAAGCCTGAGCAGAGTCAGACTGAGCTGAATGCTTGTGGGGTGAAGTTCTGATCCAAAGCCCTGGTCCTTAACAAGAAATGTTAAGGCTCCTTTCTTTAGTCACTTTCTCTTCATGCATTCTTCTCTGCACTGTTATGATGCCCATGTAGCATGTCCCCTGTTACCACAGCTTCTACGTTGCTGCTTGATGAAAAAATACTACTCAGCTCAGTGCAGTGTCCCAAAGCCACAGAAACATGGGGACATCTGGTTTGCTAACATCATCTGAGGTGCATTAAACCATATGCTCTTCTTTGCCTGTGGAGCAGGCCTTTCGTTATACAGCATTTTTCCTTGTAGATCCAAACACTTAAAGTGTATCCAGAGCTCCTTCAAAGGCTGTGTTCCTTTGGCTTGATTCAGGGCTCCTTATCCCCCAAAACAAAATTCTGTATAAGGGCTTCTTGCAAAAAGTTTCCAAGGAAATGGGCAATGAAAAGCTTTTATTTTCAAATTGGCTAGAAATTCATAGATATTTTCTTTTTCCATTTGTTTTCTTAGATTAAATTTAGTTTTTTGCATAGTTGTGGTTATTTATTAGGGACTTTTTGTTTGTTTTGTTTTTTGCTTGCTACTTAGCACTTTTTTATTAATCCTTATTAAATCCTTGTAACACAATATTATTATCTGATTTACAGTAGCACAAGGTGCACTATCAAAATCAGGGCTAGTGCTGGTTGAGGATTTTCCAGTGAAATACTTTTTCATCCAAAAATACAGAATCATCAAAAACAAAACAGTTGACGAAAGAGGGTCAGTTATGAAAAAATCTCTAAATTCAAAAATAGTTTAAAGAAAACCTTTGGAAATTGTCAAACTGTCCTGTTTTCACAATTTTGAAACAAAAAGGTTTATTTTGGGTTAAAAAAATTGATTGTTTTGAAATTTTAGTCTATTTATACTAAAAAAAATTAAAAAGCAAAATCAGAACAAATAAATGTTTAGAAATTATCCAAATGAAACATTTCAGTTGAACCAATGCAAATTTTCTTTTTGGATGGCATGTTCCTAATGAAATAACTGAAATGATTGCAATGTCATTGTATGACCAATTGTGCATAAGGTAAAGGGCTGGAGGTGTTATGCCGTTGTGATGGACAAAGTTATGTTTCCATGAAGACTGGGAAACTCACAGAGAGTTTATGAGATTTTACCAAACTTACTTTCAAAATTGTGGCAGATACGCTTATCTGTTTTTTTCTGATTGTCAGGAGCAGTGTTACAACAAAGCCGGTAACATAATACCGTAGGTATATTCACTAGATTCCCAGCTAGACTGAAAGAAAAAGAACCAAGAGCAGTATGTACCACCCATACTCTGAATCTTGCCATGCATGATGCCTTACAAAATATTCCAGCACGTTGCGATTTATTTTTGATGATGAATGATGAGGGAGTCACCAAAGTATATGTCAAAATTCAAAGGGTTTAAAGATTTTGGGGAGTCTTCTTTATGACCACTGTACTCAACAAGATAGACACTGAGGATAAGAAGTATCAAAACATTGTTCTTCAACTATGAGTCCATTTCAACTGCCTGGAAGTATTTAGTCACATTTCTGCTGATGAATTTGGCTCAAAAAGCAACTTCAATCGTTTTCCACCTACAAAAGTAAATGCACAAGTCACGGGTCCTTTAGAAGAAGTTAATGCAAAAATTCAGAGTCCAAATGTTTTGTTGCCCAACCTTCTCAAAAAAGTTAATGTACTGCAAGAGCTCCTCAGTGGGATGCACACTAGTTCATCATACGATTACTTCTGGGAAACAACACTAAAACAGGCAAAAACTTCTCAGTTAAGAGAATCCTTCACTTCCCAGAAAATGCAAACCACTGAGTTGTTTGACAAAGGAAGCTCTATGCATGTCTTCAGTGACCCCAAAGACTATTTTTGTCAACAATATGTTGAGATAATTGATGCTTACAAAGTTGCAATCAGGCAGTGTTCTTTTTGTTTTGTTTTGTTTTGTTTTGTTTTGTTTTGTTTTGTTTTGTTTTGTTTTGACAAGGCTTTGCATTTGCAGTAAAATTGGAGAGGCATATCATTGATTCAGTAGGTGGATCAAAAGAGGAAATCATCCATATAAGAATTCCACAGTGATAATAAAGTCATAGAATCGAAGGACTGGAATGGATCTTAAGAGGTCTTCTAGTCCAGTCCCCTGCACTGAAGGCAGGACTATGTAATATCTAGACCAGTGGCAGCAGAGCCTTCCCAAAAGTGGATGCCACAGGCCCCCATCCCCTCCATGGCCCCGCCCCTACCCCGCCTCCTCTCCCCCAGGCCCCACCCCAGCCAAGTTGGAAGCCGGAGCGGGGCCAGGGATCCACAGACCCTCCACCTGCCCAGGGTTGGGGGGCCTGAGAGCAGCCCCAGCCCATATCCCCACAACCCAGACCCCCTTCCCAGGGCAGGTGGAGGGTCCATGGCTCCCTACAGCTGCCCACGCAGCTCTTACCCTGACCTGGCTCCTAATGTCCAACCTAAACTGCCCTTGCTGCAATTTAAGTCCATTGCTTTTTGTCCTATCCTCAGAGGTTAAGAAGAACAATTTTTCTTCTTCCTCCTTGTAACAACTTTATGTACCTGAAAACTGTTAGCATGTACCCTCTCAGTCTTCTCTTCTCCAGACTAAAGAAACCCAATTTTTTCAGTTTTCCCTGATCCAGGTCATGTTTTCTAGGCTTTAACGATTTTTGTTGCTCAGAGCTGCCCAGAGGATTCAGGGGGCCTGGGGCAAAGCAATTTCAGGGGCCCCTTCCATAAAAAAAAAGTTGCAATACTATAGAATACTATATTCGCTTGGGGGCCCCTGAGAGGCCTGGGGCAAATTTCCCCACTTGCCCCCCGCCCCCTCCCGGGCGGCCCTGGGAAAAATAAACATTTAAAAACCTTCCGCATCTCGGCACAAACCCAGTTTTGAGAAAACTTCTTTTCAAGTCACCTTTACAAGGTATCATTGGTTCTCAGCATCAGCTAGTGCTAAAAGGCACTAAAGCTCGTTAAGAGAGTTGGACAAACATTTTCTGTCAAAACTTTTATTGGATCAAAAACTTTAAAAAGCAGAAAAAATCACGGACAATGTCTGCTTTCCTTCAAAATTTGTTGTGTTTTTTTTAATTGGAAAGCTGAAATTAGTCTGCCAAAACCTGAACATGGTTTGGGGTTTCAGAAGTGAGTGGCCAAATATTTGCTGCTTGCTGTTTGATTGTTTAAAGAAACAATAAAAAAATTCTGCTTAAAAAAAATCCAAAACTTTTGAACCACCTCAGCTTGTGACCAAACGCCTGAGACCATCCAGTCAGAGATTTTTCCAGGTTTCTGATACTCTGCTGGCTTCCTTGACTCATATCTGTCTCCATAACTTTGGGTACATTTAGCATAGAACATAAGAACGGCCATACTGGGTCAGACCAAAGGTCCATCCAGCCGAGTTTACTGTCTGTTGACAGTGGCCAATGCCAGGTGCCCCAGAGGGAGCAAACCTAACAGGTAATGATCAAGTGATCTCTCTCCTGCCATCCATCTCCACCCTCTGACAAACAGAGGCTAGGGACACCATTCCTTACCTATCCTGGCTAATAGCCATTAATGGACTTAACCTCCATGAATTTATCTGTTTCCTAGAGACTGGCTCCATGGGGTCCCTCACAAACTGGAGACGGTTACTGTGGGTTTGTCTTTAGTACAGCTTATGTACATACTGCACGAACTGAGCATTTGTGCTTGTTCCAGAATCTGGGATGAGCTTATGTTGTGAAAACTGAAATGCTCAAAATAGCACATGCATGTGAATGGACACAGGGTGCTAAAATTAAATTAACCCAGGGGGTCTCAAACTGGGGGTCGGGACCCCTCAGGGGTCACGAGGTTATTACTGGGGGTCATGAGCTGTCAGCCTCCATCTCAAACCCCGCTTTGCCTCCAGCATTTATAATAGTGTTAAATATAAAAAAAAGTGTTTTCAATTTATAAGGGGGGGTCGCACTCAGAGGTTTGCTGTGTGAAAGGGGTCACCAGTACAAAAGTTTGAGAACCACTGAATTAACCCCTCTGGAGCCTCAGGGAATGCAGGGGAATGGCAGGGTTGGGAAGGAGGTAGGTGGTGTAGGATATTGCTCTTCTCATGTGATCCCTCCCCCAGTGGCTAATTTTAAATGAAGCTACCCTCCCCTGACATGAATCTCCCTATGGCACTGAAATTAAATGTAGACTATAATTTGGCATTTGAGAAGTGAAAGGGATGGTAGCCCTAAGGGAAAAGATAACAGCTTGGCTCTTTGTATTAAATAGCTGTCTGCAAGCCTCAAACTGCTGAATGAGCTTAAGGGTAGGGAAGGCTGTGCCTCTCCAAACAGCCTGGCCCTGCCCCCTATCCGACCCCCACCCACTTCCTGCCCCTGACTGCCCCCCTCAGAATCCACAATCCATCCTGCTCCTTATCCCCTGACCGCTCCCTCGAGACCACCTCAATCATCACCCCGGGACCCCACCCCTCCCAAATCCCCCTGCTACTTGTCCCCTGACTGCCCTGATCCCTATCCACCCGCACCCCCACCCCCCACCAAGTCCTGACAGACCCCTGGAATGCCCATGATCCAACCCCCCGTTCCCCGTCCCCTGACTACCCCCCCCTCAAACCTCTGTCCCCTCCCTGTCCCCTACCTGTCCCCGGGACTCCCTGCCCCTTATCCAACCTCCCCAGTCCCAGCCCCTTTACCAAGCCGCTTATCCCCGCCTTCCCCATCTCCCAGAGCCTCAGCGCACCGCATCCAGGAGCAGCCCTGGACAGCGCTGCAGCGGCGTGGCTCCAGCGGGACCTGAGCTCCCGCCACTCAGCCGCAGCTCACAGCCCCGCCCCCTTACCATGGGAAGAGCTCAGCCACGCTGCTTTAGCTCTGTCCAGGGCCGCTCCTGGACGTGGCACAATGAGGCGCTGGGGGATGGGGGAAGGCGGAGGCAGGGGGAAGCCTCTGACATTCTTGTGGGGGCCCCTGTGGGGCCCAGGGCCTGGGACAAATTGCCCCTCTTGCCCCCCCCCCCCCGGGCAGCCCTGTTGTTGCTCTTCTCTGGACTTTCTCCAATTTGTCCACATCTTTCCTGAAATGTGGCACCCAGAACTGAACACAATATTCCAGCTGAGGCCTAATCAGCATGGAGTAGAGCAGAGTAGAGTGATATTAATAAGGATAGTCTAGCGCTTCATTTACAAATGCTGAGTGATATCTTCAAATCCAGAAATTGCATGCTTAGCGAAAAGCGAAGAGATTTCGCCAAAAAAAATGGGGGCCTGAATGATATCTTGTATGAAACTGTGATTCTGCTGAAGTTTGTTCTGTGCAATTCCAGCTACAACATGCACTGCTGAACAATCATTCAGCAGGCTCCATAGACTAAAAAATTACTTGTGAACCACTATGAACCAATAATGTTTCAATCATTTGGCAGTTTCGCATCTTCACAAGAACATTACTGATGAAATAGACATTGAGAATCTCCTTAACGATTCATTTTGAGGACTAAGCAGCGCCAAAATGTATTTGCTCTTGACTAAGCTTTAAATAAGTCATCTATGCACTAATCAGTAATTACTGCTATCTTTGTGTAAACATGAATTAACTAGTATAAATGCTTGATTACACACCAATTTTGTAATCATTATTTTCTCTTAGCATAGTGGATTCATTAATTTGGTGCAGAAAGTCAGCCGTATGCCCCATTCCCATCTGTCAGACACAGTAACAACAGGATATGAAACAGCAGTATTTATAAAATGTTATTTTAAAATATCCTTTATAGTTTGGGAAGAGATATGCTTTATAATCCAAGATGCAAACTGAAAGTTGTACTTCAGCTACATATCTGTAGTTAATCATTATAATATAATATATACCATGTTATCATACAACCAGTGTACTCAACCTCAGTGTCAAAGAAAAGCAGTATCTGCTGTAGACACAAAAATGAAATATGGTAAGTGCACAGAGATGATTTTTACATATGATAGGAGCTTTATCCAATAGATATTGGGTTTGCTGAAAATGTTACATTTTAATGTTTAATAACAAGGCTTTTAAATAGATTAGTTTCTAATTTTTCTCCTACATGGGGGGCTTCACCCCCCAGACATCAAAGTATAGGGGGCTCTGCCCCTTATATATTGCCTGACCTTTGGGTCCCACCAAAAATTTTACAAACCTGGTGCCTATAACTACTGTATATACAGCACGGCATGAGTATCACCAAAGCCACTACGAGCAGAATCGTTTGTCACCAGCATCACCAATCCGTATAGCACTTAACTGAAGTTGCAACATGATGAGCATGGAGTGAGTCAGTGGGCTGCAAAAATGAACCAGACGTATCTTGGATTAAAATAGACAATAACTGACCACAGTCCTGATTTTCAGCACCTATGGATGCTGTTGAAATTGGGTGTGCTCAGCTATTCTGAAAATCAGGCTCTTTACGTGACTTCGAAAAGTATTTTGAAATCTATTGACCAAGTGATGTGTTATGTTATTTCATGGTTAACTGTGTTGCCTGAGAAATTAAGGCCTTGATTCAGCATAGCACTTAAGTACATAAGTAATCACATCCCAATTTAGCAAAACACCTGAGCTAGTGTTTATGTCCCATTTACTTTCATAGAACTTAAAGTTAACCACATACTTAAGTGCTTTGCTGAATCAGAGCCTAAGGTAAGAAGAAAAGGGGAAAGGGCATGCAATTTACTATTAGGGACATGCTTATGCTCATATCTGAGCATGCCCAGGATCGAGACATGCTGGCTGGGTGGCATGAAGGAAGCTTAAACTGCTGCCAGGGCCGGCTCCAGACCCCAGCGCGCAGCACGCCGCGGCGTGGGCGGCCCCCGGGGGGCGGGCGATTGGGCGCGCCAGACCTGCGCAGTCATGCCTGCGGGCGGTCCGAGAGCGGGAGGAGAGGAGACGGACGCAGGCATGACGGGACTGGCGCGGGCGCCCGCGGCGGCCAGTGGACCTCCCGCCCGCAGCACGCCCGCGGCGCTCAAGCGACCCGCCCGGACCTGCGCGCGGACGTGCGCGCGGCCCGGCCGCGCCGAGCAGACCAGCAGCAGAGACCCAGCCAGGCATGCCCCGCTGTCCCTGCCTCTCGCGCCGCGGCGCCGCTCTGCGACTGGCGGGGGGCGCAAAAAACCCCCGCGCCTGATTGCTGCTATACTTTTTCTCAGGATAAATCAAGGACTTCGGTCTCTATAAAAGCAGCACCTTCCCCCTTTTCTAAATGCATTTGTTTAAAAAAAAAGATAAATAAGAGTAATGACCCTGAAAGGCCTTTCCATGTTTGATGTGAAGCTATTTTGCTTCAAAGCAAAAGGAATGTGAAATAAGCAATGAACATTTTAGCAGGGCAACAAAAAATCCCCACTTTGATTCAAATTCTGGGGAATGTTGAGAGATTCCATGACGCTGCCTGGCACTAACTGGCAGAAAAATAAATGAAAACACTGCTTTAAGAACACTGCTTTATTTACAGACAATCACAAATGGAACAAAATTGGAAGAAAGTCAAGAGAATTGACTGGCTGATTGTCACAGCTGATTGTTTCCAACATCCAAATGTCCCAACCATCAGTATGCGCAACCTGCAAAGCTGCAAGCTGTATCCATCAGGGACTCAAAGATCTGAAAAAGAACAGTGCAGCCAGTGTTGTCACCGTGCATAGCTATGAGTGTAGGTCATACATTATTTTCCATAGTTGTGTTATTATTTTTCTGTGCAGGTTTGCAAACTGACAAATTAAAGTTCATTGTGTAATACACAATGACAGTGATAAATGACTGCTTTAATCAGTTATGCCCAGAAATGTCACTGGTGGTTTGATGGGCACCAGTGGAACATGAATCAGGGTTTGAGGAAATGCCAAAGGGAAGGCTCAGAAGTCATTAGGTGGCTTTAGTAATGAAGGAACATCTTGAAAGGATAATTATATATACCTGCTACCAACGGCGCAAAGATGCCCAGAGTGTTTATAAGTTCACGTTAACCTCTTCCTCAAGGGGCCATTTCCACATGTAAGTATGGAGTATATGAGTCAAATTCTGCCCTCAGTTACACCAGTGTAAAAACCTACATTTCACCACTGAAGTCAGTGGTGTTTCTCCAAATGAACACTAGCGTAACTAAAAGCAGAGTTTGACCCTGTGAATACAATGGGTGCAGACATAGTTCTGCAGGCTCATGTTGTGGCCTCCTTTGATAATTAGGTCTTGAGGCCAATATTTTCAAAAGTGATCGGAGATTTTGGGTGCCTCAGTTTTTGGAGGCCCACACTGAAACACCTTTCAGTGGCTTGATTTTCAGACAGAAGATGCTCACCACTTTGTCTCAGAAATTTTTGAAAAAAAAAAAAACATTTTTGAAATAACTTTCTCTAAAAAACACCTCTTTTCCAGCCAGCTCCACCTTTTCGTGAGGTGTGACAAGTTTGACTCTGTGGGACTGGCAATTAGAAACATTTTTGCTTGCAAACAGGGCACATGCGATAAGGAAATCAGTGAACACAGAACCCTTTTAAATCTGCTCGCTCGCCTCCCTCCTTTGTGACAGGAGTGTCAATACGAGGGCATTGCAGAACAATAGTGATGGAATGCCTCTTCTACAAACATGTCTCTGACACTAAGGCTATGGCTACACTACAGAGCTTAGCAGCTGCATCAATCCAGCTCTGCCACTGTACACACTCTAATGTAGCCACTCTAAGCCAATGGGAGAGAGGTCTCCCTTAGGCTTAATTACTCCAGCCCCTGCAAGCGGCCGTTGCTATGTTGGTGGGAGGAGCTCTCCAGCTGACATAGCGCTGTCAACACTGGCGCTTGGGTCGGTGTAACTTATGTCACTCAGTGGAGTGCCTTATTTACACCTCTGAGCATCAGTTATACCAACATAATGTCAGTGTAGACATAGCCTAAGTGTCATGTGTCATCACTGGTCACCACGCCTACCTATGCGCTCTTCATATAGATAATTTCGCCATCTGGTTCTGGGAGGTTTTTATATGGAGAAACCCTTTGTCTAGTCAGACATTTTCCAGATAGGTATTTTTCTGTGGACTGCATATGACTGTTAAGTAGACCAGACGCGGCAGCACACATGCTGCACAATTAACTCGTTCTAGTTGCTGTGGTCACGGATAAGATGAAACTATTGTGAATGAATAAAATAGTCTGAGGTTTTCTACATTTCTCTAGAAATCATTGTGGGAGAAGAATGAAGGCACTTTGGGTACCTTAACTATCTATTTATATACCTTCAAATTCAGCCTTAACAGTTAATTTCATGGGGGTTTTAGTGACTATTTTAAAATGTAACTACAAAGTGCTTGTAACAATGTTTACCCTTAAGCTCCTGCTATGTCCTCTCAATCTTAACTTCACCCTAAAATATTTTGTCTGGTGCCTCTTCCTTCCAGGAATATGTTCTTCATATTCAACATAAATATTCCCTTTCATAATTGCATTCCCTTGCCCCTACTTATAATTCATGTTACATGCTAAATAATTCTGCCCAGTCTGTCTTTGCATCCTTCCGATATGTAAAGTCTGCTGTCACACAGTTAGCCAAGCTAGACACTGTACATATTTTACTCTTTTAATCCAGGGCCGGCCTTATGAGTGGGCAACATAAGCAACTGCCTAGGGTGCCGTGATCGGGGCGGGACCATGGTCAAGAGCAAGCAGCGGGGCAGGCCTGGGGCGTGAGGCCACGGAAGAAAGCTTGGGGCAACGGGGTGGGAAGCAGTGGGGCCCAGGAGTAATGGGGGGAGCCCTGAGAGTCAGCTGAGGCAAGGGGCAATGGGGGGATGGATGGGGAGGCAGCGGAGGCCAGGTGCGATGGGAGGCATGGTGGGGTGGCAGCAGGGGCCAGAGGCGATGCGGGGGATGGGTGGAGAGCCCAGGGAGACAGCAGGGTCCAGGTGCATCAAAATGCAAGTTCGCCCAGGATGCCATTTTCCCTAAGGCCGGCCCAGTTTTAATCTTTCACTGTACAACAGTCCCATGATTTTTGTCGCTCTTCTCTGAATTCCTGCCAATTTTTCAATATCATTCTAGTAAGGTGGTATCCAGAAATGAGTGTAATGTGGTGTCCAGAATACAATATTCCAGGAGTGCATGTGCCAGAGCAACACAAACCCACATTGCATTGTATGGGGGTTTGTTTATCACAAACACATGTCCAGAGTGCTGTCTGCCACCATCCCTGGGTCTCTTTCAATCAAAGTGCTTCTCAATCTTCTTGCATCTCTTGAATGCACGTCTTAGATTTTTTTCCCCCTAGATGCACCAGTGTCACTACTCTGTGGTTCATACTGTACTTTCTCTTCTGCACATTCTTCCCAATCTATTGAGAAGTAATTCAGTCTTTGCTTATCTCTGAGTGTTCCTCAGTTTAGGTCGTGCCTTCAATTACAGAGCTTTTACAATAAATCCCCCAGACTGAAGCCTGTTCATCAAGATAATCTAGTTCAAGATTGTGGAATGTCAAAGACAAGGAAATATTCATCATAGACATGTTCACAGCAAATCTCCCCTTTTAAAAATATATATTGATGATAACCCTTGTACCTGGAAGTTCTAGCAAGACTGCTAGCACCATCTAGTAATACCTATGTCGCTTCTGTATTTATCAGGGAGAAAATGGCTAGGATTAATCTAGATCAGCAAGAAAAAAATTCATAGTGTCACTTAAAATCCAGTCCACTTCTTGGTAACAAAGGCTTCCGCGTGTATTCGTCAGCAGGTCTGCTTTTCAGACTGCTGCATTAAAGCAATTCTAAGGGACGACATAAAAACATTTAGAAAAGTAAATACTTACCATGATTTTCCTGCTAGGGGCACACTTCGGATCTAATTCTTGTTTACAATAAGGCTGTTTTACATTACTCCAGAAACAAGCCTTAAAATGAGTGTAGCTAATTTATGTCCAAATTCGGGCCCTCTTACACTCACAGAGCAATGTAAGGAGGCCCTAGGGTACTCCGGTGGGGTGTATCAACCCCACACCAGTTGAACAAGGTTTAACCTTTCTCTCTTGGCTGAGGAGGCCACGCCCCCTCGGCTCTGTTGGGCATGCTCCAACTGGAGACAGGCTATAAAAAGCAGCGGCTCAGTCTGGGCTGATCACAAGTGAGGAAGGAGGCATGCTGCTGACTCCTGGGGTAGGACCACCTGCACTCCAGGGCGCGGAGGCCAGCCAACCAGAGACAGCCCTACACACAGGCTCGAGATGCCACAGAGAGGGGAGAGACTGCGAGGACCTGGAGACGGTGAACTTCTGAGAGTCGGGTAGGAAGTGACCCAGGGAAACTTGGCCGGGGATGCCATTGTAGAATCAGAGACAGGCTCAGCGTGTTTTGGTAGGATCCTCACTGAGCAGGTGGCAGGCAACTCCGCCAAGAAGGCCCTGGGTTGGGTCCCAGTGGAGAGGGTGGGCCCCCTATCCTGGCCACTGCCCACTCTGGGGTGATGGCCCAACTCCCTAGCACTATTGACTCTAGCCACTAGGCTGCACTGCCCTGACAGTAGGGGCTGTTACTGACTCCAGCCATCCAGCCGCACTGCCCTGATCTCAAGGGTCATCTGACTTAGGCCACAGGGCCATGCAGCCCCGAGACCAGGAGCAGCCAGACACAAGTGCGGAGCCATAACACACCCTACCCCTGCCCCCCAAAGGGTGACGGGTGTATCAACCCCACAACAGTTACATTTACACTTCGAGTCGAAAGGTGTAGTTTCTAGCTTACGGAAACATACCTGCACTAGCGCACTAAAAATAGAAGTGTCACTGCAGCAGCACAGGCTGTGGGATGGGTTTGCTGCCCTGAGTACAATGCCACCAAGCTGCTAAGCATGTATTTGGGTGGCTAGTCCCTCCCACAGCCCATGCCACTGTGGCTACTGGTCTATTTGTAGAGTGCTAGGTCTATCAGAGAAAATGCAGGTATGTCTCCTCAATCTGGAAATTACACCTTCCACTCGAAACATAGATGCTCCCTTAGTGCAAAATGCACATCAGGCACTCCAAGTGGAAGTTGTCTACAACTGGGAACAATTTCTTAAAAATCACCTGTAATTCCACAACTAAAAAACTTTTGATTTAATTTTAAGAGTTGATTATTTATAATAGTTATTCTTAAAGCTGCATGTCTGTCACAGAGGCCATGGAAGTCACAGATTCTGTGACTTTCTGGGACCTCTGTGACTTCTGCAGTGGCTGGTGCTGGCTCAGCAGCAGTTTGGGTGTGTAGGAGGGGGCTCAGGGCTGGAGCAGGGGGTTGGGGGGCGGGATGGCACTTACCTCGAGCTGGGGGATCCCTGGCTCCGACTAGCATGTCCCGAAGCTCCTAGGTGGAGGAGCCAGGGGGCTCCATGTGCTGCCCGTGGCCTCAGAGACCGCCCCCTGCAGCTCCCACTGGCTGCGGTCCAAAGCCAATGGGAGCTGCGGAGCCCCTCTGGCCGTCTCTTTCCCCAGGAGCTGCAGGGACATGTCAGTCGGAGCCAGATAGTGATCCTGCCAGCCCCGCTTACGCTCCCCCCAACCCCGCATCACCAGCTGTGGTCCTGGGCCACAGCCCAACTCCTGCCCCCCACACCAGCAGGGGTGCTGGGTCCTGCACCTCTGCCTGACCCCCCAGCATGGATACCAGGCCCCACGCTGCCGCCCGTACACCCCCCGGACCAGCGCCCGCAGGGGTCCCAGGCTGTGTGCCGCCGCCCTCCCCCCCCAGCAAGTGCCCCAGGCCCTGCGCTGTTGCCCACCCCACCCCCCCAACCAGCACCAGTGGGGATGCCGGGCTGCGTGCCACCAACCGTCCCCCCAAGCACAGGTCCTGGGCTGCGTGCCACCACTCAGACCGCCCCACACACCAGCACCAGCAGGGGTCCTGGGCTACCCCTCCCAGCACCTGCATCACCCCAGACTGCGCCACCCTCACCCCCCGAGCACCCGCAGCCCTCCTGCCCAAATTTTAGTTAGGGGTATATAGTAAAAGTCATGGACAGGTCATGGCTGTGAATTTTTGTTTATTGCCAGTGACCTGTCCATGGCTTTTACTAAAATTACCCATGCCTAAAACTTAGCCTTAGTTATTATTTATACAGCACACAAAAATGTACACTGGACACTTCTCGGAGCAAATTAAAAAAAACATGGCATAAAGTTTTCAAAAGCACCCAAGTGACTTGGGAGCCTACAGGTACGTCTCTGTGGTGCAACTACAGGACTACACAAATGCAAACAAGGTATCTTTTAATTCATGCCAGCAGGGTCTACATGGGACAGTTAAAGTGCAACATGTTAGAGCACTCTACAATTCACATGCTGTAGTCTGGAATGAGGTGTCATGTAGACATGGCCTTAGTCCAGGGACTGGCAATCTTTGGCATGCGGCCCTCGGCCCACGCCGCTTCCCGCAGCCTCCATTTGCCTGGAGCGGCAAACCATGGCCAGTGGGAGCTGTGATCAGCCGAGCCTGCAGACGTGGCAGATAAACAAACCGGCCTAGGGTGCTTACCCTGGTGGGCCACGTGCCAAAGGTTGCCGAACCCTGCCTTAGTCCCATTTTTAAGAGCTTAGGTCCCACTGACCTACAACTATATTTAAGCTCCTGTAATTCTGGGGTGCCAGGAAGTTTTTGATTAATGGTTCCTATATTGTCCTATCTCTGTCCTCTGTGGAGAAGATTGCTTTTTACCCACCTTGGACCTGATCTTGAAATTAATGGAATTTCCAGCTAGTGTATGTCCTGTAGGATAGAGTCTAACATGAGCTGTCAGACACTGGCACAAGAAGGGGTGGAAGAAGTTAAGGCTGGAGTTTGTGGCCCAGATTTTCAAAATGGCTAATGATATTGGAAGATTCCAGTTTTGTGTGACAAACCTGAGATATTTAAAGCAGGCTCATTTTATTCCAGGAGGGTGCTCAGGGCTTTCTAAAAATCAAGCCCCTTTAATATGTCTCTAAACCACTAGTCACGTTGAAAATCTTTTCCAAACTCCATGTCTAAGTGTGTGTCTAATTCTTTCACTGAATTGTGCGTCTTTTGTCTGGTTAAGCCAGACGTTTCTCATCAACAACCATCCTTCATGTGAAGATTTTCTAGGAAACCATTGACTAGAAACCCTTCCCTGTCTCTTCAGAAAGTTTAGCTGACATACAGAAATGACAACGTGAGACTTTTTGACATTTAAAGGGAGGAGGTACACCACTCTCTGCTATGAGTCAGTTGCTCGGGAATGATAAAACACAACAAAGGTTAAGCTCGCCTCCCGAGTACGTTGCCTGCAGAATGACTTCAAAAGCCTAAAATAAATAAATAAGCAAAAGAAAACAGTTCTTGCCTGAATGACACAAAATGGAACTGCCCGTTTAAAAATTCAGCAGACACTTTCTGATTCTTGGTTGCAGTTTTCTGGTAACTCTTTGATCAAGTCACATCCACTTGAAGCTCATGATGACACAGATGGAGATACCAGAATACAGTTTCTGCATTTGCAATTTCCCCATCTTCAAAGTGGTTTTCAGTTTTATCGTCAGTCTGGAGAAAACCCTGTGGCATGTGAACATTTTTTTTCTTTTTTAAATTCATTATTGTTATTTTATATATATTATTTTTTTCCTCAGCTCTCAGCCAGGATACTAATATATTCATAGCTTCTAAGATACATTTCTAGCACTTTGCAGACAATATCTGGTATCGCCTCTGGTTAAGCCATCATTAAAAAAAAAAGATTATTTTTCAGTAGAAGGGAAAACACACGTAAATATTATAACAAAAGACTTCTGTGCTTCTGCCTTCAACCTGAATGTACCTGCACAGTTTCTAAAGAGAACTGAGGGCTGAATTAGCATAATATTAAGCCACCTCCCCATTGAGCCCTGTCAGTTCAGAAAATAATTCACTTTCTGCTGCTGATTATTCTAAACAGATAATTATGGAGAGAGGAGAAAGACTAAATGGCATAATACTAGAACTTTGTGTGAGCAAACACAAGGGCTTCTCTGGAAAGCTGAATGATTAGTGGAGAGGGATTGCCATGTGCAAGGGATGCAGAGAACACTGCAAGATAGTGTGTGGGACAAATTTATCTCTGGTGTAACCCTGGTGAAGTCAGGGGAGTTACACCATGGCTGAATCTGACCCTGCAATCTTGAGCCTGTTAGGAGAATGGTCTTTCTGATCCCTTGTATCTAATCTCTTATTCCCAGTATCAGGTGAGTTAGAGTTCTGGTTCCTGGTGAGCAACAAGAGTTGAAAACTATTTTCTACACTATCTAGTATTCTCTGCTAACATACAATGAAATACCTCTGAGTCCAGTCCACTGGGGTGCATTTGCATTAATATGTAACATTTTATAGCTGGACAATCTTAGGGCCTGATCCAGAGCCCCTTGAAGTCAATGGAAGGACTCACGTGGTCCTTGGATTGCAGCCTTATTGAAATCAACAGCGTTCAACAGGAATATCTGAGGGCAAAAGCTGGCCCTTTATCTGCTGAGTGCTTTACAGAATGCCGGTTCCCACTATTTTAACACAAATGCTGTGAATTTTTTTCTTCAAGTTCCATCTCCTGCCATTATGAGAATCTCAGCTCCTTTTTAAAAAAAAAATAAGTTTATAGCCGTCACAGTTGTGAAGAAAAGCTGGAAAATGTGAACCTTCCCCTTTGCATGGCCCCAGGACCAGCTCTGATAGTAAACACCAAATGCTGCAGCATAAATTCTAGTGGGTTTAGCTTCCTTTCTGTTGCAGAACAGCCGGACAAAGGGTGCAAGACGACTCACTTGCCTAGCTCCTTGAACCATGTGGGGGCAGAGCATGCTCAACATGGTCCAAAAAGAAGGAGGCCATCAGATGGTGGAGGGAAGGCTTAGGGCTGGGAGGGTTTACACAGACTCATTCAGAGTCTGACTGGATTTTGAACGCAGCTATTTGGGAACGATAAGCTGAAATTGGATTGCACATCAGCATATGCTTTGTAGATGAGCTAATGGTTCCTAGTGGCATGATAATGATGGACTGAAATAGGTTTCATTTCAGTAGGAAGCAGCCAAAAAGCAATTTCACAGCCAGATCCAGGATGCTACAGCCAACTCTGCTTGTTAACGTGTCTGGCCCTCTCCGATCACACCCACTCACAATCACAGCAGTTGCTGCAAGGGGACGGCCCATCCTGCATCATTCAACAGTGCATCTAGGATCATATGAGGATGCACTGCATATGCTCCACAATCCTCCCTTCCACCCTGCAGCTCAGGAAAAGGAGGAGAGCAGACAGGGACACGCCGCTGTTGCACTGAGTGGGAATCCTGTAGCCACTACAGCCAGCCTGTCTTGCTTCCAGTACCTATGTGTCTGAATTGCTCCCTGTGGGAACCCTCTTCCTCCACTGCCCACCCTAACCATTATAGGGTGTAAACTCCACGCTGGTATTGAAAGGGCTAAGGGGAGATAGTGAGCTCAATTAGTGCACATGGTTGCACTTGAAGGATGGGCCAGAACTAACTTAGCATGAGACCCAGCTGGGCAGGCACTGGGTGGATACTATAATGGAAAGGCTTCAGGGCACAAGGGGGAAGGAGGTCCCGGGGAGAGTAGACCTTCAGAAGAAACTCTGGTGAAGGGTCAGGAGAGATTTAGAGCAGCCACTTGAGAGCCAGCTCCAGTGGTGGGCCCTGATAAAAGGGCAGGACTGGGACTTCCAGGGAGAGAGCCCTGGGCATTATTCAATTGAGGAAGAGGGCACAGGGGAAACTTAACAGGGGTGAAGAGCTTTAGGAGAGCAGAATTTTGTTCAAGTTCACATTTTCAGTTGGAATTTGTTGAGGGATTACAGGGGAGAGCCCTCTGAGTCCTGGCCTGAGTGACAGATGAACATAGAGAGGCTGTGGAGCCTAGGAAGGCAGAGGCTTTGGAGCCTGAGGAGTATGTAGGTATACAGTGAGCCCAGGCATGTGCTGGTGGGAAAGGCCTGAAGATAGGCCCATGGAGGAAGCAGGGGTCCTGAATAGACAGACAGTCCCTGTGCTGGAATCCAGAGAAGAGGCAGGACCTCGCTCCCCCCACCAGCCACCAAGGAGGTGGGGTGAAGCTCCTGGTACGGGGGAATAAGGACTTTTGAGAGTCCTGAGAAGAGAGCGTGTCAGGACCATGGGACCCAGAGTTGGGGGCCGAAGGCCTCATGCAGGAGCATTGGACTTGTGGTTGTTGGATTCAACATACCCCAGAAGTTGTGGGGGGGACTATAAGTGGCCTGGATGAAGGGCTATCACTAGAAGAGGCAGACCACCAAAGGGCTGGAGCAGATGAGGAGAGGCTACTATGCCATGCCCAGCCATGAGGAGACATGCCAGTGGTGCGTCCACTCTTCTACACCAACACTGGCCCACTCTCTCCCTAGCCCCTCCCTGCCTTCACCAGCTAGGGGAGATCTGCCCACCTCAAGAACCAAAGGGGACACATGCCCTAACTCTCCCCAGAGGGGAGCTATCCCTCACCCAACTAACCACTACACAGCCAGAGACCACCGTATGGTCCATCCACTACAACACACTGCCAGTAGTGTCTGTGAGACAGACAGCCTGCCACCAGTGCATCTCGGAGATCTCCAGTGAGTGAGAGGTTTTTTGAATAATGATGTCACAGAAATGTGGATAACTTAACCAGGCAGCTACCAGGTGCAGGCTGCTGCTGCTTCATGCTGCTCCGCTTTCCACCCCCTCAATGCTCCCACTCCACCCCACCCAGCTCCACTTACTGCCTCCCCATTGGCTGACTGTTTAGGAGCTGAGAGCCTATCAGATTCTAGCCAGGCCCCCCATCAACCAGAGCTGGGTGCTGTAACTGGGAAGCCCCCTACTCTACTGCCATGATGCAGGGGTGGCCAGGCCAAATTTGAGCCACATTGTGAGCCAGCACATGGACTCTTGCTGGCAGACCCAGGCTCTGCGCCATGAGATTTCCTGAGGTAAATGTGAGTATGTGAGCCAGGGTTCAAATGCATGCCTTGCAACTCAGGCATGAGACTTGAGGTGTCTGTCTGCTGTTGCTGAGAACAGCTACCACACAGGGCATCCAAGAGCTATCCAGAGCAGTCTCATGAAGGAACCCTCGGCAGGGGGCTGTATGAGGTATTGGGGGGGTGGGGGAATGAGGACTAATGGATTTGTGGCAGGCAGGGGGATATAGTATTTTACAAGTCACTGATTGAGACAGAAAAAATTGGATGGTGCCCCTTGTTGGCAACACTTCAGCAACTAAACCTCTGTGGTCCTATTCTCGCAGTCCTCACTCAGGCACAATTCCCACCAATGTCGGTCAGAGTTTTGCCTGCAGATCTAAAGCAGGATCAGGCCCCATACAGTTTCTGAACAATTAATAGATGTGTCATTAAAAACCCATCGCTATCTTTACATCTAAATTAAATCTTCCCTCGAGACACTTCAGTTCAAGTGTAGCTAAATGATTTCTACAGCTTGGCCTAATGTAGAGTGTAGTGAGCACAGCAGGCCGTCAGGCTAACCAGAGATTTAATGCTTGCTTGACTGAGGTGTATATTAATGATTAATATCACAGCTCCAAAGAGCCCTAGTCATGGGCCAGGATCCAATTGTACTAGGCACTGTACAAACATGGAACAAAAAGAAAGGCCCTGCCCAGAAGTATAAGGCACAAGACAATAGATGGCCTACAAAGATGGATACAAATGATACTAGAATTCTTTGATGGGATCAACAAGCATGGACAAGGGGGATCCAGTGGTTATAGTGTACTTAGATTTTCAGAAAGCCTTTGACAAGGTATCTCACCAAAGACTCTTAAGCAAAGTAATCTGTCATGGGATAAGAGGGATGCTCCTTTCATGGATTGGTAACTGGTTAAAAGATAGGAAACAAAGGGTAGGAATAAATGGTCAGTTTTCAGAATGGAGAGAGGTAAACAGTGGTGTCCTCCAGGGGTCTGTACTGGGCCCACTCCTATTTAACATATTCATAAATGATCTGGGAAAAGGGGTAAACAGTGAGGTGGCAAAATTTGCAGATGATACAAAACTAGGTTTGATGGGGGCAAATGACCAAAGCCCACAGGTAAGTCAAAAACATGGAGATCTGGGACAAGGGTCAGAATCTGGGGGGAGCATGGGCTGTTATAGCAGAAATAAGGGAGAGACAAGACAGAATTAATGCAAGAAATATGGGGAATAAGCAGGAAGAACTTGAAATGCTAATAAATAAACACAACTCTGACATAGCTGGCATCATGGAGACTTGGTGGGATAATATGCATGACTGAAATATTGGTATATCTTGCTCAGGAAGGACACACAGGAAAAAAAGGGAGGAGGTGTTGCCTTATATATTAAAAATGTACACACTTGGTCTGAGGTTAAGATAGAAACAAGAGAAAGACTTGTTGAAATTCTCTGGGTAAGGATAAAAGGGGTAAAAACTAAGGGTTAGGTCATGGTAGGGGTCTATTACAGACCACCAAACTAGGAAGAAGAGGTGGGTGAGGCTTTTTTTAAACAACTAACAAAATTATCCAAATCACAGGACTTGGTGGTGATGAGGGACTTCAACTACCCAGACATCCGTTGGGAAAATAACACAGCAGGGCACAGATTATCCAACAGGTTCTTGGAATGTATTGGAGACAATTTTTTTATTTCAGAAGGTGAAGAAAGCTACTAGGGGGAGGCTGTTCTAGATTTGATTTTGACAAATAAGGAGGAACTGGTTGAGAATTTGAAAATGGAAGGCAACCTGGGTGAAATGGTAGAGTTCATAATTCCAAGGAATTGTAGGAGGGAGAACAGCACAAAAAAGACAATGGATTTCAAGAAGGCAGACTTTAACAAACTCAGGAAGTTGGTAGGTAAAATCCCATGAGAAGCAAGTCTAAGGAAAAACAATTGAAGACAGTTGACTGTTTTTTAAAGAGACATTATTAAGGGCACAAGAGCAAACTATCCCACTGCATAGGAAAGATCGGAAGTCTGGCAAGAGACCACCCTGGCTTAACGAGGAGATCTTCAATGATCTAAAACTCAAAAAAGAGTCCTACAAAAAGTGGAAACTTGGTCAAATTACAAAGGATGAATATAAACAACACAAGTATGTAGGGACAAAATCAGAAAAGCCAAGGCACAAAACAAGATCAAACTGGCTAGGGACATAAAAGGAAATAAGAAAACATTCTACAAATACATTAGAAGCAAGAGGAAGACCAAGGACAAAGTAGGCTAATTACTCAATGAGGGGAGAAAGACAATAAAAGAAAATGTGGAAATGGCAGAAGTGGTAATAATTGGAGATATACCAATCTCCTAGAACTGGAAGGGACCTTGAAAGGTCATCGAGTCCAGCCCCCTGCCTTCACTAGCAGGACCAATTTTTGCCCCAGATCCCTAAGTGGCCCCCTCAAGGATTGAATTCACAATGCTGGGTTTAGCAGGCCAATGCTCAAACCACTGAGCTATCCCTCTCCCCTTCATGACTTCTTTGTTTCAGTTTTCACCAAGAAGGTTTGTGGCGATTGGCCATCTATCATAGTGAATGGAAGTGAAAATGAGGTAGCATCAGAGTCTAAAATAGGGAAAGAACAAGTCAAAAATTACTTAGACAAGTTAGATTTCTTCAACTTGTGATGAAATGCATCCTAGAATACTCAAGGAGCTGACTGAGGAGATATCTGAGCCATTAGCAATTATCTTTGAAAAGCCATGGAAGACAAGAGACATTCCAGAAGACTGGAAAAGGGCAAATATAGTGCCCATCTATAAAAAGGGAAATAAGGACAACCCGGGGAGTTAAAGACAAGTCAGCTTAACTTCTGTTCCCGGAAAGATAATGGAGCAAATAATTAAGCAATCCATTTGCAAACACCTAGAAGATAATAGGGTGATAAATAACAGTCAGCATGGATTTGTCAAGAACAAATCATGTCAAATTAATCTGATAGCTTTCTTTGACAGGGTAACAAGCCTTGTAGATGGGGAGAAGCAGTAGATGTGGTATATCTTGACTTTAGTAAGGCTTTTGATACTATCTCTCATGACCGTCTCATAAACAAACTAGGGAGATACAACCTAGATAGAGATACTATAAGATGGGTGCATAACTGGTTGGAAAATCATTCCCAGAGAGTAGTTATCAGTGGTTCACAGTCAAGCTGGAAGGGCATAACGAGTGTGGTCCTGCAGGGATGATTTCTAGGTCCAGTTCTGTTCAATATCTTCATCAATGATTTAGATAATGGCATAGAGAGTACACTTATAAAGTTTGCGGATGATACCAAGCTGGGAGCGGTTGCAAGTGCTTTGGAGGATAGGATTAAAATTCAAAATGATCTGGACAAACTGGAGAAATGGTCTGAAATAAATAAGATGAAATTCAATAAGAACAAGTGCAAAGTACTCTACTTAGGAAGGAACAATCAATTGCACACACACAAAATGGGAAATGATTGCCCAGGAAGGAGTACTGCAGAAAGAGATCTGGGGGTCATAGTGGATCACAAGCTAAATATGAGTCAACAGTGTAACGCTGTTGCAAAAAAAGCAAACATCATTCTGGGATGTATTAGCAGGAGTATTGTAAGCAAGACACGAGAAGTAATTCTTCCACTCTACTCCACGTTGATTAGGCCTTAACTGGAGTATTGTGTCCAGTTCTGGGCGCCACATTTCAGGAAAGATGTGGACAAATTGGAGAAAGTCAAGAGAAGAGCTACAAAAATGATTAAAGGTCTAGAAAACATGACCTCTGAGGGAAGATTGAAAAAAAATGGGTTTGTTTAGTCTGGAGAAGGGAAGACTGAGAGGGGACATGATAACAGTTTTCAAGTACATAAAAGGTTGTTACAAGGAGGAGGGAGAAAAATTGTTCTTAACCTCTGAGGATAGGACAAGAAGCAATGGGCTTAAATTGCAGCAAGGGCAGTTTAGGTTGGACATTAGGAAAAACTTCCTAACTGTCAGAGTGGATAAGCACTGGAATAAATTGCCTAGGCAGGTGAATCTCCATCATTGGGGATTTTTAAGAGCAGGTTGGACAAACACCTGTCAGGGATGGTCTAGATAATACTTAGTCCTGCCTTGAGTGCAGGGGACTAGACTAGAAGACCTCTTGAGGTCCCTTCCATTTCTATGATTCTATGATACTATGAAAACTGCTCAAGATAGTTAAATCCCAGGCAGACTGCAAAGAGCTACAAAAGGATCTCTCAAAACTGGGTGACTGGGCCACAAAATGGCACATGAAATTCAATGCTGACAAATGTAATGTAATGCATTTTGGAAAACATAATCCCAACTATACATATAAAATGATGGGGTCTAAATTAGCTGTTACCACTCAAGAAATAGATCTTGGAGTCATTGTGGATAGTTCTCTGAAAACATCCACTCAATGTGCAGCAGCAGTCAAAAAAGTGAACAGATTGTTGGGAATCATTAAAAAAGGGATAGATAATAAGACAGAAAATATCATATTGCCTCTATAGAAATACATGGTATGCACACATCTTGACTACTGCGTATATTGGATATATTGGAATTGGAAAAGGTTCAGAAAAGGGCAATAAAAATGATCAGGGGTATGGAATGGCTTCCATATGAGGCGAGATTAGTAAAACTGGGACTTTTCAGCTTGGAAAAAAGACGACTAAGGGGGGGATCTGATAGAGGTCTTTAAAGTCATGACTCATGTGGAGAAAGTAAATAACAAAGTGTTATTTATTCCTTCTCATAACACACGAACTAGGGGTCACCAAATGAAATTAATAGGCAGCAGGTTTAAAACAAACAAAAGAAAGTATTTTTTCACACAATGCACAGTCAACCTATGGATCTCTTTGCCAGAGGATGTTGTGAAGGCCAAGATTATAACAGGGTTCAAAAAGGAACTAGATACATTCATGGAGGATAGGTCCATCAATGGCTATTAGGAAGGATGGACAGGGATGGTGTCCCTAGCCTCTGGGAATGGGTGACAGAGGATGGATCACTTGATGATTATCTGTTCTGTTCATTCTCTCTGGGGCACCTGGCATTGGCCACTGTCAGAAGACAGGATACTGAGCTAGATGCACCTTTGGTCTGACCCAGTATGGCTGTTCTTATGTACAAACAGACATGCATAAAATGACAGAAAGGTCTACTGGATTGTCCAATCTATTCCCCAGGCAGGTCAGGATAGTCCCCTTCAGTATGTTCTCCCGAGCTTTGTTCACTTCAAATTTTGCCTGATGAGATGAGCAAACACCTGTGATAACACTGCTGTGCACTATGGCATTTTGCAGGTCTCCAAGGAATTGATATCTCAGTGCTGCAGAACAATCATCCAACCTGTTGAAACTATGGACCAGTCTCAGCCCTGGTGTGAACTGGCATGAGAGGTATTCCATACCCTCGGTGGTGGTCAGAGCTGGGCTACATGCCAACTCTGTATAGCCCAGAGAGAAAAGAAGCTTGAAAAGAATGTGAGGCCCACTGGATCTACAACTGCAAAGATCTAGCAGTCACAACCTCCTGCCTAGAGTGTGGGCAGGGATCAAAGCTCTTAGTCCAGACCAGAAGCTGATATTGCAGCAGCTCTAGTTCACTTTGGCTTCTTACCACGGCTACTACTAAGAGACCCAGCAATTTCACAGAGACTCAGCTTCTCCACAGGACCTGAGAGGTTCACGGCCTTGCCCCCTGCAAACTCCTCAAGGCCCAAAACTATCCAGCCTAGGGAAGATTTTTGGTCAGAAACAACTCCCAGGGGAGCTTGCAGAGTTCCCTGCCCCCTGCCTGTGGGTTTCTTCCTTAGAGTGGGAGACTTGGTGTTTGCCGTTAATTAGGCTAAGAGGGAATTCAGCAGTATTTGTAGTCCAGATCCTGGGCCAAATTCTGTCCTAATTACACCTCTGGGGAAACTGCTGACCTATATGGAGAGAGGACGTAAGCGTTAAATTGGACAGAAAAATATGGAACAAAATAAGTCAAAATATTATAAATTTCTCTCTGCTTTTATGCCTTTGTATAATCCACTAAAAAAATCATTTTTGTGTGTGCTGAATCCTCATCCCTACAATTAATAAATAGGTGCAAAAAAGATGGATAAATAATAATGTACAGGTATTCCCCAGGTGCTTGCCATACTCACAATATTTGGTGTTTTTCTTAATGTCCTAGTTCCTGCAGTCATGTGAGGATCTTAACCTGCGGGAGGTCCGCCGAAGCCGCGGGACCAGCGGACCCTCCTCAGGCAAGCTGCTGAGGGCAGTCTGCCTGCTGCTCTCGCTGCGCCAGCAGAGCGCCCCCCCGCGGCTTACTGCCCCAAGCACGCACTTAGCATGCTGGGGCCTGGAGCCGCCCCTGCCCCTGGGGATGGAGTAGGGAGAGGTGGTGACTGCTTGAGGAAGTAAGCTGAAAGGTAAGATCGCCTCTGCTATAGGGAAATGGCTAAAGGCTCAAAAAACAGAAGGCAAATAAAAAGAACCTGAAACAACATATCTTAAAATCTCATGATTTGAGGGAGGGCAGGGCTGGCTCGTGATTTTTAACACATGGGACTGGCAATTCTGCACACACTATGATCTGCCTCAAAATTACAGTTTCCTGGGGTGACCTACACTCCAGGGTCAATTTAATACTTGATGCACTGAAACTTGAGCAGTTTATCTTGGGCCTCATTAAAGCAAAATGCAAACTCACAGATCCATGGGAATGATGGTTTTCACACTGTGCTAATTGTGAAACGCATAATAGTTCACTGCTGGAAAGCTATAACATCTCCTAAGACTGAAGCCTTCTATAATGGACTTAGCTTTGCCAGTTGCATCAACTAATGAAGTGATTGAGCGAAAAGGAAGGGTGGGGGAGAACCTGATGTTCATGTATTTGTATTCTTCAGAATTTCTTTTTTCACAATTCTCTGACAAGAACCTGTGCACTTCTGGATGACCAAATACTGCAGCAATGGACGGCAGTATAAAGCTCTAATAGTATTGGACATTCTGAGCTAAATCCTGTGTCCCCACTTCCTTGGGAGTAAAGGTGAGTCACAGCTACGCACTCTGGCTGGGCTCCAGTAGTAGAATCCTTGAGCTAAGCCGCTCTCCCCTTGAAGACACAACCTGTGACTCTCCCACAGATAACTCCGACCTCCCTGCTGGAAAGTAGAGCCATCCCAGAGAGCTGTCAACTTGGGAGATAATGAGGGGACTGAGCAATCCTACGATGGAGCATGTATGCCACACTGGTACTGAGGGGTTTAATGGGAGCTTCAGAACTCAATTAACCTACCTGTTGGCACTGAAAGGGTGTGAAGTAAGTCGATTAGCAGGGCCACCTGAAGTCAGGTTTCCTTAAAAGAACAGAGGAAGTTCAGTGAGAGAGAGGAGGCTGAAAATTCCTGCACTCTAAGGTCAATGGCCCCACACAGGCAAGAAGGGGGATCCACAGCCCCAACAGCTCCCCTCCCACTCAAGGAAGGGTAGAGACAGCCTCCTGTAATCCCCCTACCTTGGCACTTATTGTAGGGGGCTCTGTCTAAGCCAGCATCCCTCCCACCCTCAGACCCCCCTTTCTCCTTCACAGCTGAGGCTCCTGCAGCCCCAGGTCGCACTGGTTTCCAGGGTGCATAGGGAAGGGGAGGGACCAGGATCAGCAGAAGCTAGTGGAGGGGTTGAAAGCTCTTTTGCATGAGCTTACATTCTCTCCCAAGGCTTCAAAGGATGGGATTAAGGCATAGCTATGGAGCCATGTCATGCCCCTCACCTCATAGGCCTGTCCTGGTCAGGCTGGTGCATAGCTCCCCTCAGTAAATTTGAGGCGGTCTCAAGATTTGCCCTGCTGTGAAGAAAAGTTTCAGTTGAGTGAAATTCCATCCAATACTGTAATGGAGAAAGTAATCAATGCAGGCCCCCTTCCCCTGAGGGGCTGAGCATCCCCAAGCATTCGCTGCCTTTGTTTTGAGGCCACTCATCTCCTTGTAGGATCGAGCCCCAGCCATGTAAAGTTCTAGTAAAAGGCCCAGCCTCTCTGATGTAGAAAGTGAAATAAATAAAGCTGGTCAGAAAGTGAATTGTTTCCCGGTGAAAATTTTTGACAAAAAAAGACAACTTGGAAAGTGGAAATGTTTCATTTGAGGGGTCAGGAGGGCTTCAGATTTTTTTTTCCACAAAAAAATCCAATCCATTTAATCAAAAAAACATTTTGTGTCAAAAACTATTGATTGACAGAAAATGTTCTACCGGTTCTAGAAATAAATACTATAGCACATCCAAAGAGGGTTTTTTTCATTAACAGAAGGGGTTTTACACATCCCCTATACCACATTACTTCAGCAATTTGCAACCTTTAGCATATTTCTTCTCATTTCACCCTTGTGAGGTAGACAAATATTACTACCCCTATTTAAACTGAGCTGTAAATAACTTCCCCAAAATCTTACAGGAAGTCTAGTGTAGAACAGAGAATTGAATCCAGGGTTTCTGACCACTGGGCCTACATACACATAGTTTAATCTCTTGAGGGGCAGTGGTGCTGGAACAATTTGTATAGTCGGGGTGCTGAGAGCCACTGAACCAAGCTGTAAACCCTGTATATGATGGAAACCACTTCAAGCTGTCACACCCTCAGCACCTCTTATACCAGCACCTATGTTGAGGGCTGTAATACTTTGGCAAATGAAATTTAATTTGGCAAATGAAATTTAATGTGGATAAATGTAAAGTAATGCACATTGGAAAAAATAACCCCAACTATACATATAATATGATGGGGGCTAATTTAGCTACAATGAGTCAGGAAAAAGTTCTTGGAGTCATCGTGGACAGTTCTCTGAAGACGTCCACGCAGTGTGCAGAGGCAGTCAAAAAAGCAAACAGGATGTTAGGAATCATTAAAAAGGGAATAGAGAATAAGACTGAGAATATATTATTGCCCTTATATAAATCCATGGTACGCCCACATCTCGAATACTGTGTAAAGATGTGGTCTCCTCACCTCAAAAAAGATATACTGCCACTAGAAAAGGTTCAGAGAAGGGCAACTACAATGATTAGGGGTTTGGAGAGGGTCCCATATGAGGAAAGATTAAAGAGGCTAGGACTCTTCAGTTTGGAAAAGAGGAGACTAAGAGGGGATATGAAAGAGGTATATAAAATCATGAGTGATGTTGAGAAAGTGGATAAGGAAAAGTTATTTACTTATTCCCATAATACAAGAACTAGGGGTCACCAAATGAAATTAATAGGCAGCAGATTCAAAACAAATAAAAGGAAGTTCTTTTTCACACAGCGCACAGTCAACTTGTGGAACTCCTTGCCTGAGGAGGTTGTGAAGGCCAGGACTATAACAGCATTTAAAAGAGAACTGGATAAATTCATGGTGGTTAAGTCTATAAATGGCTATTAGCCAGAATGGGTAAGGAATGGTGTCCCTAGCCTCTGTTTGTCAGAGGATGGAGATGGATGGCAGGAAAGAGATCACTGGATAATTGCCTGTTAGGTTCACTCCCTCTGGGGCACCTGGCATTGGCCACTGTCGATAGACAAATACTGGGCTAGATGGACCTTTAGTCTGACCCGGTACGGCTGTTCTTATGTTTTTATGTTCTTATGGTCTGATTCTGGTTGCTGGGCTTTGTGGGGGTGACATTTAATGACCTGTGATATACCTAAGGTCAGACTAAATGATCTGGTGGGGTGGGGGGAACCCTACTGCACTTCAGTATAAATCTGAGCTGACTATTCACAAAAATGTCAACTGATTTGATTTTTTTTAATCAAAATTTGAAACAGATGACAACATTTGACTATTTTGAAATGTGAATTTTTTTTCCAGTTCTAATTAGTAATAGCTACATATTCAAAAGTTCAGAAGCTGGGTTCCAGAGAACCCAACAATTAGAATGCCTTATTGAACCATACTGGAACATCCATTATGCTAGGTACAAACACAGAATGGGATAAAAGGGAAGGTCCTTTCATGGATTGAGAACTGGTTAAAAGACAGGGAACAAAGGGTAGGAATAAATGGTAAATTCTCAGAATGGAGAGGGGTAACTAGTGGTGTGGTGTTCCTCAAGGTCCTAGGACCAATCCTATTCAATTTATTCATAAATGATCTGGAGAAAGGGAGTAAACAGTGAGGTGGCAACAGTTGCAGGATTGGGCAAAAAAATGGCAAAATATATGTAAATAAATGTAAAAGTAAAAATAAAAAAAAAAATAACCCCAACTATAATATACATATGATTGGGGGGCAATTAGCTACACGGAAAAGAGTCAAGTTAAAAGTTCTCGAGTCTTCGTGTGAAAGACAATCTGTTCGAGGGTGTCAAAAAAAAAAAAAAAAAAAGAATCAAAGAAAATAAAAAGGATAGAATAGATAAAGAAGAGAATAATTGCCCTTATATATTATAATGGTACGCCCAATATCTCGAATACTGTGCACAGATGTGGTCTCCTCACTCAAAAAAAAGATCACTCTCTAAAAAAAAAAAGAAAAGGGAAAAAAATGAAAAGGAGAGGGAGAGGGGTCCCATATGAGAAAGGAGAGAGAGAGGAGGACTCTTCAACTTTTCAAAAGAAGAGGAGGGAGGGGGGATATGATGTATATAAAGATATAAATGATGGAGAGATGTTGAGTAGAAAATAAATTTACTTATTCTTATTCATATAATACAAGAACTAGAACTAGTCAAATGAATAAATAAGGGGTTTAAAACAAATAAAAAAAAGGAAGTTCTTCTTCACTTCAAGCAGCAAACAGTTTTTCTTAACTCTCCTGAGAGGGAGGTGTAGGAAGGCCTGGACTATAACAATGTTTAAAAGGGAACTGCTATAATGGGGGGTGGGCTAATATGGCATAAATTAGCCAGGTGATGGAAATGGGTATCCTAGAGGATGGGCCTGGGATGGATGGGAGATGGAGATGGAGAGCAGGAGAGATCAGACCATGATCATTCTCTTCCTTCACTGGCCTCTGGCATTGGCAGCTGCTGGCAGTGGTAGCTGGGGGGACCTTTGGTCTGGGACCTTGGTCTGACTGGGCTTATTTCTACTCTGAAGAGCTTAACTTGGCCTAACTCCAATAACATAAGAGGACTCCATGTTTCTAAAATTAAATAGGCTGTTTATTAAAAGAACTATTTACAGAGGTTCTGTAACTGCAGTTAATGTTCTAGCCATGTGCACACAGATTGACTTCTTGACTATAACTTTGCTACATAAGCTTTTCACTAATGACTGGACTAAATTTGGTTGTAAGTGTCCATAAAATTTGTAGCATTTAATATTCTGGGCTTTTTAGGCTTGGGTAGTTTTCTGATTGGCTGAATCTCAGGCCATATCATGACATTAGTTAGTTGGGTATCCATTGGCAAGAAACTATGAATTGACATGCTCTGTAGCTTTCCATCGAAATAATAGTCCAGATTTGATATATTCCTTTCAGTGTAAGCAAGGCAATTGTTTCTTTTTATGTAGAGATAAAATCACTGAAGTAGAATTAGTGACCATCTATCCTATCCTGACTCTGAAAAAGATTTGGAGGTCACAGCAGATAATCAGCTGAACATGAGCTCCTAGTACAACACTATGGCCAAAAGCAATAACTGAAACCTTAGATGCATAAACAGGGGAATCTCAAATAGGAATAGAGAAGTTGTTTTTATCTTTGTATTTGGCGCCGGTGCCTTGCAACCTCTGCTAAAATGCTGGTCCAGTGCTAGAGCCCACAATTCAAGAAGGATGTTAGTAAATTAGAAGCAGCAAAGAGTCCTGTGGCACCTTATAGACTAACAGACGTATTGGAGCATGAGCTTTTCGTGGGTGAATACCCACTTTGTTGGATGCAGTAAATTAGAGAGGTTTCAGAGAACAGCCACAGAAATGATTAAAGGATTAGAAAACATCCCTTATAATAATAGATTGAAGGAGCTCAATCTATTTATCTTAACAAAGACAAGGTTAAAGGGTGACTTGATTACAGTCTTTAAGTATCTAAATGAGAACAAATATTTGATAATGGGCTCTTCATGTTATCAGAGAAAGGAATAACACGATCCAATGACTGGAAGTTGAAGCTTGACAAATTCAGACTGGATGTAAGGCATATATTGTTAACAGTGAGGTTAATTAAGCACTGGAACAATTTACCAAGGGTCATGGTGAATTCACCATCACTGACAATTTTTAAATCAAGACTGGATGTTTTGTTTCTAAAAGATCTGCTCTAGGGATTATTTTGGGGCTGTTCCATGGCCTGTGATATACAGGAGATCAGTCTAGATGACCACAATGGTCTCTCCTGGCCTTGAAATCTATGATTTCAGTATCTTAATGGAGTTCTAATTTAGTATCTATTTTCAGCCAATGTATATCCACAAGGTGCTACCAAGAAGCATGATCAGATAATAAAACGTTTTGCATAGCTGATTATCATGTGAAAGAATTGTGTACTGCAATACAAATATATGATTTTTGTACCACTAATAAAACAGTGTGATGTTCCTTAAGATTTGCCCTACGTTTTTCATACAGCTACTTTTTGTATCTCATTCCACTATCGCTTATTTCCTTGAAATGGAGGTGATCATTACCCTGAATAGAAATGAGGATGTTTTTCTATTGTCAAGGAGCCAAAGTTTTCTGAAATAATTTCTTTTCACTAGAATTTACCCCTGGGCCCTACACTATCTACAGACAGTCTGGCAAACACCTCCTTAATGAAGGGCAATGGCTGCAAAGTCAGGGTGCCTTTAACCTCTTACGCTTCTGACATAAGAGACAGTAATTTTTTACTGTCTCCAACATGTGAGGCCACTAGAAAATCTATTTAAGCCTTTCCTTGACCAAAGTGACTTGGGACGCTGTGTCCCTCCAGCCTTACAATCTATGCCAGTTACGTTAGCATTTTTAACAAATTCTTCACTACTCCCCCAAGGCTCAGTGCTAATAATGTTTACTACGATTTCCACCTGCTGTACTGTCACCTCTGGAGCAATGGTAGCGGCATTCACTGTGGCAGGTGGGGGTGTGGATTGTGGTGTTACCTTAAGTTTGGGGCAATTTGGATTTATATGGCTGGGAGCTCCACAGTGATGACAGACTACTTCCCTTCTGGTAGGGGGCTTTAAACCCTGGGCTCCCACGGGGTTTCTCTTCTTATCAAAGTTGGAGTTAGGTTTATTTCCAATCCCTTCTTCCCTCTTAACCTGGGTGATGGGAACTTCCCTTCCCCTGAGATTTATGCCCCCCATGGGCCCTTGATTCAACGTATTCATCAGCAATTTCTGCAGCCTCCAAAACTGTGGATGTTTTTTTTTTTTTGTCACAGATTTTTTTTGTCAAATTGTTTTTCATAATGACCTTCAGTCCCCACCTCCGATATTGATTTTACACATTTGAACATATTCAACATGAGTGATGTTGTCAAACATTCTGAGGTTCCTGTACTTCAGCGGATAGGTCTCAGGGTAATCTTAAATCTTTTCAATACATTTTCTTTAAATTTCTTATACGCCTTAACGTCACTCTTCTCCATATCATTAAAAACTTGTCAGGCTTTCTCATTAATCTGCATAAGAGGACAGGCATTTGTGTATCCACTGGAATATTGTGCATCCCACATAGTCTTTCAAAGGTGGACAGGAACTTTTCTGTTTGGTCAGTTTCTTCATTAATTGGGCAGACTTTATCCCACTCCCATGTGTTGGGGGGGAAGGGCAGAAGGGGTACTCACTGGATGGGGAAGCTCCTTCTGCTGCTTCAGTAATTTGAGCTGCAATGTTTGAACTTCCATCTGCCTCTTGTGTGCCCTCTCCTCAACTTCTTTGTTGGTTTTGACTGCTGCTATTTGTTTTATGCATCTTTGGGGGGCTTTCTCCTCAGCTGTCTTGACTGCTTTGGTCTTGCTGACTTGCAATTTCTTCATCAGTCTTTGATGCTCACAGTCTTCCTGGGCTCTCAAGTGCTGCAAACAGGCCACTTCCAGTTCAGTGGACTCCTCTCTGATGTCTGGGGCAGAAGGGTTCTCAGGCTCCTTCACCTCTTCTTCCCAAGGCTCCTGGTCAAAAATTATGAACAAAGTTCTCAGCTCCTGGACTGGGGCTTTCTTTTTATAGGATATTCCCCTCTCCAAACATAACTGTTCAAGTTCTGTTCTCACAAGCCCATCATGTTACTCATGATCACTCAATGTGTCTATTCTTTAACCTTTAAAACTCTTAATATCAAGTTTAAACTTTTAATAGCGCTGGGATAGTGATCTATAAACTTACTTGACCTTGGTATGTGAATTCTGCTGACTACACCAGTGACTAGCAGTCTGGCAGTGACTGAAGAGCATGAGTACCAACCTCAGGACATTCTGTTAGGAAACAGAGGACAAATCCCAAATTGGTTATGAGTTCTGTTCTTAGATTTCACCAACCAGTTATCAAGTGTAAACTGCTTAGGCAACTATAACAGCCTTAACAGGGAGTCCTGGGCAGTCCCCTTGGGACTCCAATCTGTCTTGCCACCCAGATAAGCTTACTTTTGTGATAGATGGTCCCTTACACCAAGGATCCCAGCAATATTCAGGTTATGCCCAGTCCCAAAGGACCAGTGACTTACCCCAGGTCAGTTGTACTTTAGATCTCACACCAAAGACACTCGTAGCTAATCCTATAATCAATTATGTTCTTTTAATTGACCTATGTTCTGTTTCACACCTAAATTTCCTATGGTAATGAATGGAAAGATTTTTATATTTTGTACCAGTTTTTTATAATGTAATTAAAATAAAAGCAGAGTTAAAATTACAGAAGAATTATTAGATCAATAATTATAATATTATAATTATAATATAGTAGATCAAGCTTATAATATGGAATTACAACATAGTGGGCAATACCACAAGAGCTAAGTTTACACCACCTGGTTCATACTTTGAGCCTCATATTAATAGTGATTCAAATGATTACAACGACTGTGGTCTTGGGAATGTGTTGCTAAGTAGTTAACTTAAAAAAGAAAGCACAAAAAGACAGGAATATGAGGCAAATGAAATGAATGTGAATATAAAAAACCACAACAGCAATGGAATGTAGGCCTGGCTTGACATGAGTAATTGGTCATGGATAAGGCCTTATTTCTTTGGAGACAAGATTAGGGAGATAAATGGATCCGCAGGCTGGAAACAGAAATCTGTACTAGCTATGATAAGGAGGAACACCCAGGAAACCATTTGCAATGGACAAGATAACAATGGATAAGACAAGCCTGTAACATAAGATGAGGTAAAGAGTAAGTCATCCATAGACAGTGCTTGCGGTACAGGGTTTGGTTCCTACAAAGTGACAAACCAGTCCCCAAATATGTGATGCAAAGTATAGTAAATGCTATGTACTGTGTATAAAGGAAGAGGTTTGCTGTGTAACTTTGGATCTGTGGTACATCCTATACTTCCCCCATACACTTGAGTCTGATCAAATAAAGGAACCTGAGTGGTGAGATTGTAGCTGAACCGTGTTCTTGGTGAACCGAGAGGAAGAGGTCTCAAGGGAAACCCAATAGGTTCCCACAGAAAACTTAACATTTTCAGTGCAATATGTTGACCAAAAAATGATTTGGAAAAACTCAGTGTTTGGGTGTTGCTATTCAGATGCCTTATGCTCCCATCCTTTTCTATAGACCAGGCTTCCTGATTAGATTACAGCTCTCATAATGAACCATGATCTCTCCTCTTGACGAGGGGATTTGATGCATAATAGCATCACATGGTAAGGAGTACATCATGGGAGGTGAGGCCAGCTGGGAAGAGAAAAGGAGCATAAGGGGTGAGGGATAACTCAGTGCAAGGGGGAGGGATAGCTCAGTGGTTTGAGCATTACCCTGCTAAACCCAGGGTTGTAAGCTCAATCCTTGAAGGGGCCATTTAGGAATCTGGGACAAAATCAGTAGTTGGTCCTGCTAGTGAAAGCAGAGGGCCAGACTCAAATGACCTTTCAGGGTCCCTTCTAGTTCTATGAGATAGGTATATCTCCATCTATTTATAAAGCATCCAAACTCAACTCCCATGTAGCACCATTGTGGCATTTCACAGTCAAAATGTTTGGGGAATTCCATTTTTGGATGATATATTAAAAATGTCCATGTAAAGCAGAAACTTTTTCCAATAGAAAATTGTTTTGTTAGAACTCTTCCTTTCCATTGAAAAACAGTTGATAGAAAATTTTCTACCAGCCCTACTCCAAAAAGTTAATGCAGTAGGGCCCAGGGGTAGATTTGGATGGCCTAAAGAAGTTTATAATAATCTATTCAGGCCTGCACCTTGTCACCCTACAAGCATATTATTTTGTATATATGGAACAGGGAAATCCACATGAGCATAAAAATAATGTGTTATGAGTTATTATGTTCCTTTGTGATATAGCAACATTTTAGACTTATTGCAAAGCAGGATAAACACGAGGCATGATTTTGCACCAGTTCTTCCAAGGTCATAATTTTTTCACACAGCTCTAGCTACAGCTACTCCTCTGCGCTATCTGTGCCTTGGCTGTTCTGTGGCTAATAGCATAATAAATATGATGGTCAAGAATTTCAAAAGTGATTTTAAGTGTCTCCATTTGTAGTTTCCCAGCTGGAATTTCCTTAAAGGGGCCTGATTTTCAGAAGTCTTGTGCTCAGCACTTTCTAAAAATCAGTCCCCTTGGAGGTGTCTCAAACTGGGGACCCAGACAACCCGGTTACTTTTGAAAAACTTAGTTGATACTTTCCATAAGTTCTAAATTCACATATGAAGAAAATCTATTTAATATTTATTTATCTTTGGAAAACGGATCATGAGGATGGAAAAGCAGATGCTGGAATTTCTGGTTGCAGCTTTGTGTCTGCAGTGATGAACTGCAGAGTGGGAGAAGGCCCTGATATTTGACATGAAATCAGTATCAGAAACTAGCTGTGAGAATAGCTGCATTTCCTTATCAGCCTGACAAGCAGGCCTTTCCCGCTACATGTTCACAATTATGACTCATGCCTCTTTGGTTCCTTAGCTTCTTTATCTCTGGATTTTAGCTTCATCTCAGGGAAGAAAAGAAAAATTTACCAAAGCTGGCTTTTAGGAATTGTCTTAGATTCTTTTCTGCACCCAGGCCTCACTGAGCATAAAGAGGACTTCAGTTTCCAAAGATGTTGGTCTGACACCTTTCACCCAAAACTAATTTCACAAAGAAAAACAATGCTGAAGTGTGATTCTATTCTGACAAGTGATAATGTAATAATAATATCTAGCTCTTCTATAGTGCTTTTCACCTGTAGATCTTAAGTGCTTTACAAAGAAGGCCAGTATATTATCCCCATTTTATAGATGGGGAAAGTGAGGCACAGAGAGATGATGTGACATGCCCAAGGTCACCCAGGAGACCAATGACCAAGCTGGGAATAGAGCTGAGGTTGCCTGAGTCCACTCCTGTGCTTGAGCCACTAAACTACCTTCTTTCTCAATAACCCCACTGTCTATGCATATTCAGAGTCACAGCTCCTGACCTCAGTGAGTAAGGAACAGATTGTGACTAGCCCTAACATGGCTGCACGTGGGAATAAGACCCCCAACACCCACCTGCATACTGATTCAGACCTTTAGTCTGGCCATGACAGTGGAAGAGCTGAAGCTAAGCTCCTAGTGATCTGCTCCTTAGCAAAAGCGGATTCAATATGAGGGTGGAAATGTGCAACACATGGTAGAGGGCTGTTGCAAGTTGCTTCTCCCTTTGATCCTGGCGAGGAGTAGGGGATAAATAGTGACTCTGACTCACAGGTCCCCCATATGGCTGCTCCAGGACATCACAGCTCTGCACAGGGTGACCAGATCACCACACTAAAATATCAGGACACATTGGGGTGCCATCAGCCCCTTCCCACAGTCAACCCCTGCTACTCCCAGGCTCTGCCCCCATTCTGCCCCAGGTCTGGCCTCCTCCCCACTCAGCCCTTCCTTATCCCCAAACCTGCCGCTGGTTTGCTGCAACCCTCCTCAGTAGAGTGACCAGATGTCCCAATAAAATCGGGACTCTCCTGATATTTAACCCTTTGTCCTGCATCCGATTGTCCCGATATTCAAGTAAGGAGGAGAGTGGGAGAGAAGCACTGACCCCATGGGTGCTCCGGGGCTGGAGCTACCTAACAAGAGGGAGGGGGGAGGAGCGGGTACCTGGTGTGCTCAGGAGAGGAGGCGGAGAAGAGGCAGGGCAGGGGCGGGGACTTGAGGGAAGGGGGTGGAATGGGGGTGGGGCAAGGGTGGGGCAGGGGTGAGAAGAGGCGGGGGGTGGGCAAGCACCTACCCAGCAGAGGGGAAGTTGGCGCCGTAGAGGTGAGTGGCAGGAGGGGGGGGTGAAGAGGCGAGCAGCAGGCGGGTGAGCGAGTGAGCGGGGAGGCGAACAGTGGGTGGGGGCCTGAGGAGGAACACAGCAAGCCAGCGGCAGGCTGGGGGATGAGGAAGGGCGTGGGGGGGGCCAAGTGGGGAGGGGACAGGATCTGGGGCAGAGTGTGGGCAGAGCCTGGGAGGAGCAGGGGTGAACTGTGGGCATGTCTGATGGCATCCCAGTGTGTCCCAATATTTTAGTGTGGTGATCTGGTCACCCTACGCGGGACAAAGGGTTAAATATTGGGACAGTCCCAATTTTACTGGAACATCTGGTCACCCTAGCTATGCATCGCCCCCTACAGGAGGTTTTCTAGCCCTAAAATAGGTTTTTACTATATTTTACTCCTGGTAGCGCTGCAGGGCCAACACGGCTGTGGAAGAGTGAGCTGGATTCAGTGGCCTGATTCTAAAACCTTACTCCACAGATAAGCCCATTAACTTCAATGGCACCACTGGTGAAGTAAAAGCACTGAGCAGTCCATTAAAATATGACCAGATAGGGCACATTTAATCTGGCATGCAAGGAGAGCAAACAAAATATGGAAGCCCATGTTGCCGTTTTTTGCCAATTCACCCTTCAGATTTGGGGTAACATTTTTAAAAGCACTGAAGTGACATGGGAGGTTAAGTCAGTCCCATTTTTCCAAAGCAACTTAAGAACCTAAGTCCAATTGACTGTCAGTGAGACTTAGGATCTTCCCATGTCACTTCAGAAAATGTCACTTGGCCTCCTAAGCACTTTTGAAAATGTTATCCTAGAACTGTATTGTATAATAGAGATGTTGGCTATAGAAAGCAAGTCACTGTAGGTAATTTGGTCTCCATATTTCCCTTTCCCTGATAAATTCACAGGGAATTCATTATCTGTTAAAAAAATCAGTCTTTCTCTCTGGTTTAGATGAATGTTGTCTGGACTCTGGAAGTGAGCTAAGAATCTGCAAATCAGGAGTCCAAGTAAAGCCGAGATTCCCTTCACCCCTGTCTGAGTGTTAACAATGGGATTTTGATTTATTTTTTTTTTTGTCTCAAGTGAATTTGGTTTTGCCCTAAGGCCTCTATTTTCTCCCCATGAATTTTCAAACATTAGTATATTTCTGCAGCTAGTTTAATAAAATTATTGCACAGCGTGTCAGCATCACCCTCCTTGAGGGCAGTGTAGTCTTGCTAACTTCATCTGACCAAGCAGCAGAGAAATCACTTATTTTTAAAATTGCCTGTAAGGCAGGTGAAATGCATTGCCAATTGGACTTTAGTGCTCAGGAACACCACGAGTTTGGCAGCTTAGGAGACAGAGACTTATCCATAGAACAAGCAGTGACAATGCAAACTTCTCCACTCTGGTGTGTGTGCCTCAATCTTGACCTGGAGGAGGGTCTATGTCTGGGAAGGAGAGAACATAAGAACATAAAAATGGCCATACTGGGTCAGACTAAAGGTCCATCTAGCCCAGTATCCTGTCTTCTGATAGTGGCCAATACTTAGGGTTACCAACCATCCAGGATTGGCTTGGAGTCTCCAGGAATTAAAGATTAATCTTTAGTTAAAGATTATGTCATGTGATGAAATCTCCAGAAATACATCCAACCAAAATTGGCAAACCTAATGCTAGGTGCCCCAGAGGGAATGAACAGAACAGGTAATCATCAAGTGATCCTTCCCCTGTTGTCCATTCCCAGCTTCTGGCAAACAGAGGCTAGGGACACCATCCCTGCCCATCCTGGCTAATAGCCATTGATGGGACCTATCCTCCATGAAAGGAGGTATTCAGTCCCTACGGCCCATTTGGTCTGTTACTTCTCTGCTGAAACTGCTGGTCATTGTGCAGCTGAGGACCAATTGTATTGCTGGTTTTTCTGAAGTGACCACATGGCCACTAGGAACGGGATGGAAATCCCCAAATCATGCTACACGAGCTACTGAACACTCTGATGATAGCGATTCTCAGTCACTACCAGCCAGTGGCCAAGGGTCTCTATCAAATATAGCAAGCCAACCCCCACAACCTCCAATTCATATTTCTAGAAACACCAGAATGAAGGAAATGAGAGGAGAAACTCCACTTATCCACAGATTTCCCATGAAACATAAAACACACTAAGCCAGTTCATCTCTGGTGCAATTCCACTGACTAATGGCGCTACTCCAGGGATAGAGTAGGAGTCAATAAATAAAATGATGACACAAGAGGTGGGACAGAAGCAGAGCCTAGGTTCTGACTGCAACTCCTTACCCCCAACTTTGGGAGACTTTGGATTTAGGTAGGAACCCAGGCCTGAGCATCACAGCTGGGACTCATCACTACCAGAAAAGAAAACACTAAAAAAAAAATCTCTGGGGCAAGATGCTCTGGGACAGCCTGGCTGCTGTGGCTAAACTTGTTGGATTCAGCCACTCGAGGATTCCTTGTGCATTGCTCCTACAGCTCTCCACTCCCCAAACCCACTGCAGGAGTGGAGAAGTAGGGGGAGTAGGCAAAGTGTCCCAGAAATCCCCAGCTGAAGTTTCCAATTCCTGGTGGCTAGCTAAGAGAATCGTCCCACTTGCAGCCAGTTGACAGTTTAGAACAGACCTGGGACTGCATTTACTTTACTTCATGGTCTCTCCTGGGAGTCAAATGAATTGGCTCCTGAACTGAGGGAAAGCAAAGGTGGCTTCAGTTCCTCTGGTCTTACGCTGAGCACATCTTGAGCAGATCAGAAAAACTAGCCCATCAATGTTTCTTGGTAGGTGACGGGATGCTCTGTCTCCCCCTTACTCACCTCTCTCTGTGACTCATGGGGCCCAATTCCCCACAGCCTTGCACCTTGTGTAGTCAATAACACTTGTACAAAGTGGGCATAAGACATTACCACCCAGGCAGGAAAATGGAGAATTCTTATTTGGTAGCAGTTTACACCCTGTACTTGGCATTCCCTTTGTAGAGATGTAATTGCCTGCACAAAGTGAATGATGGTGCTGTGGTTAGGGTTCTAGCCTTAGACTTAGGAGATCCTGGATCAGTTCCTCCTCCACCACAGACTTCCTGTGTGACCTTGGGCAAATCACTTAATCTCTCTTTGTACCTCAGTTCCCCATCTATAAACTGGGAATAACAGCACTACCCTTCCTCACAGGGGTGGGGTGTGGATAATTGCATTAATGATTGTGAGCCATTCAAACACAATGGTGACTGAGATTATATAAGCACTTAAAAGATCTAGATAGATAGAGGTGCAAGGCAGAAGAGAAACTGCCCTGTAATTCAATGACACGCTAGGTTTTACATCTAACTTAGAACATCTTTAATTCCCTTCTCACACCAGCCAGCATAATTCCATTGGCTTCATTGGAATTACTCCTGACTGACATTTATGTCAGAGGAGACTCATGCCCCAAGATCATAAAGACGGGAACTTTGCCTGCCTACTTGTCTATAGTGCCTGCCATACATACCAATGGGTCTATGTAAGTAATAATAATAAACATCATCAAACCATTGTTCATAAAAGCTGTTTGTGAGCGCCGAAAGGAACCATTTCAGTGCTTTTTATTTTCTTATTTGTTCCAATAGCATCGGCAGGCAGCAGCATGGCAGATTGATGGAGAAGCTAGAGGAGCCTGGCTATGTAAAGTCATTGCTGATAAATAAACCATCATTAGTAACTAATCACAGCATTTGTCATTGAATATCAGTATTTTGAAAACATTCTACTTTATGGCTCACACAAGCTCCAAAAGGAACATCAACAGTGACTGTTTCTCGCCTAGATTTGTTTGGCTTCAAGACTAGTTGGGTAGCGCTGATATTTTCTAGCCTCAGTGTTTTTACTGGCACTGTTTTTAGCCACTGTTAATAAATCTTTCCCTAGACTCACAATTTTCAAGATTTTTTTTTAAAGGCCTTGCTTGCAAGGTGTGTGTTTTCCACATATCAACTCTAGTTGTAATTGAATCTAGAAGTTCACGTTTCTTTTTTTTTCAGGTAAAAGGAAACATTAAGATGATGCTCATGGAGAGCAAGGCACTGTTGAAATGGAAACAAATAGCAGTGGCTTGCTGGGTAACAATGAATACACTAATAGTTGTGATTGTACCATATGCACCATTATACTTTCCCCCTGGGGGTGTTCGACCCCTGCTCTGCCCCAAGCCCCACCCCCACTTCAGCCCTTCCCTCCAAGGCCCCATCACCACCCTGCCTCTTCCCACCCCGCTTCACCCCCACCTTGCCTCTTCTCACCCCCATTCTGCTCCCTCCCCCAAGCACACCCCACCCTCACTCCTCTCCCACCAGCACCTTCTGCATGCCACTAAACAGCTGATCTGTGGTGGGTCAGAGGCACTGGTGGGAGGGCAAGGAGCTGATCACTATTTTTTTCCCGGGGGAGCTCCAGTCCAGGCGCTCTCCCAGAGTCGGCACCTATGATTGTGCTAACTGTGAATTGAAAGAAATAAAGCTGCCAAGTGAAGTCGGCGGCAACAAGGGCCGGGTTCAATATCTCTTAACAATATAACTGAACCATCTAGAGTCCCCACCCAGCAATCTGGGAAAATTAAACATTATACCTGGGTGCCTCTAGGAGGCAAATCTTCCCCACTCACAAGCAGAGAGTCTGTGTTTAGCAAAGAAAACTTAATAAAAAGAGGAAAGGAACCTGGCATTACTTTGGCAAAACGCCACAACCATAATTCGTATACATCTGACCATAAGCAAAACTCCCATCCCAGAATATGTTGGGCAATGTCCTTTGCCTCTGTTTCTCACCTTGCAGTGTGAAAGTCCAGCAAACCAATGTCCCTCTAACACGCCACTCCCCTCACCCTCCACTGCACCCCACTCACAGCTGCTGTCCTTGGTCAGTGGAGACCCAGAGTTCAGAGGCACATTCACATGAGTTCACCTCCCATTGGGTGAGAGGAGGGAAGGAAATGTCAAGCAATGCCTTCACAGCTGCTGCCTCACAGTTGTTGCCGTTCACGCTGCATCGCTGCCACTGCACTATCATTCACTTTGCTGCTGTCATTTGTCCTGCCACTGTTCACTCCACCACACTGTCATCTGCACCATCACCTTTTGCTGCCACCTGCCTCTCTATTGTGACCTCTGCAAGTCAGTCTCTTGAGATTCCACCCAGCTCTCAGTGATTTCAGCTCTTTGTGAGGGAATCTCACTGTTAGTGCAGGCTGGGCTGTCTCTTCTGCAGAAACACGTCCCCTAGCAGATTAATAATAATTGGATATATACCTACCTCCTAGAACTGGAAGGGACCTTGAAAGTTCATCAAGTCCAGCCCCCTGCCTGTACTAGCCAGACCAAGTACTGATTTTTGCCCCAGCTCCCTAAATGGCCCCCCTCAGGGATTGAACTCACAACCCTGGGTTTAGCAGGCCAATGCTCAAACCACTGAGCTAGCCCTCCCTTAGCACTTAGACCTGATTATCAGTTATTTCAGCTCTAGTGATCATGTAACGAAACGAAAGAGTCTCAATGGAGCCTAATCAGCTCTATCCTTAAATCAGGGAAAGGAGCAGGACAAATGATGTCTATGACTCTTAGGCAGAGCCCACTGCACCAGGTAAAACAACTTTCCCCACCCTCTCGCTCTATCTCCACTGGAATCTGGCATCCGACCCCCCCTGCTTAGCAAGTTCAGTTCAGTTGAGGGTGACCCCCTCAATCAAGACAGGCTAAGTACAGTTCTGCTGCCCTTTACTCATACAGTAAGGATAACAACATTTCATTACCCCTGGGTTCAAATTTAAAAATTTTATTAAAGTAAATGTTTGAAATGAAATATACATAGGTTGAGAGGGAAGGTACTGTACATCTGGGGTCAGGCTTGGGTTATGGGTGGTTACAGATATCATTTGCAAGGATGAAAAGATACATATATATGGCATAACCGCCATAGACCCAGATTGGGGTGCAAGGGTGTTTAAAGTGTCAGTGGATAAGTGGGCTCGGGTACGCCTGAAGCCTTTTCCCCACTAGCTGTCAAGGGAGAGCTCATTCAGACCGTGCTTACAATGGATGCAGGTTTTCTTGTCATAAAATATCTTGGACCAGATCCTCTGCTTATGTGACCTGATGCAGCTTTATTAACTTCAATGGAGCTATGCTGATTTACACCAGTCAAGAATCTGGCCCATTATCCATTGTCAGTGGCTCACGTGCGGTAGGAAAAAGGTTTATAGAATCATAGAACTGTAGAGCTGGAAGAAACCTCAAGAGGTCGTCAAGTCCAGCCCCCTGTGCTGAGACAGGACCAAGTAAACCTAGAGCATGCCTGGCAGATGTTTGTCCACCCTGTTCTTAAAAACATGTGGTGATGGGGATTCCACAGCTTCCCTTGGAAGCCTATTACAGAACTTAACTACCCTTATAGTTTGAAAGTTTTTCCTAATACCTAACAAATCTCCCTTGCTGCAGCCCATTACTTCTTGTCCTACCTTCAGTGGACATGGAGAGCAATTGATCACCCTCCTCTTTATAACAGCCCATATTTAAAGATTATCAGGTCCCACCTCAGACTTCTTTTCTCACAACTAAACATCCCCAGGTTTTTTAACCTTTCCTCATAGGTCAGGTTTTTTAAACCCTTTATCATTTTTATTGCTCTCCTCTGGACTCTCTCCAATTTATCCACATCTTTCCTAAAGTGTGGCTCTCAGAATTGGACACAGTCCTCCAACTGAGGCCTCACCCGTGCCAAGCAGTGTGGGACAATTACCTCCCATTTATTGTATGCAACACTCTGGTTAATACACCCCAGAATGATATTAGCCTTTTTCAAAACTGCATCAAACTGTTGACTCACACTCCATTTTGTGGCCCACTAGAACCCCCAGATCCTTTTGTACAGTACTGCCATTTCACTAGTTATTCCCCATTTTGTAGTGGTACATTTGATTTTTCCTTCCTAAGTATAGTACTTTGCATTTGTCCTTATTGAATTTCATCCTGTTGATTTCAGACCAGTTCTCTAATTTGTCAAGGTCATTTTAAATTCTAATCCTGTCCTCCAAAGTGCTTTCAATGTCTTCCAGAATGGTGTCATCTGCAAATTTAATAAGCATTCTCTCCCACTCCATTATCCAAGTCATTAATGAAGATATTGAATAGTAATGGACACAGGACTGATCCTTGGGGAACCCTACTAGATACGCCCTCCAAGTTTGACAATGAACAACACTGATAACTACTTTTTGAGGATGCCTTTCAACATGTTGTGCACTCACCTTACACTAACTTCATCTAGACCCTAGTTAACTTCTGAGAATGTCACATGGGGTGTCAAAAGCCTTTCTAAAATCTAGATATGTAACACATACAGCTTCCACCCCATCCACTAGGCCAGTAACCCTGTCAAAGAATGAAATTTAGGTTGATTTGGCAGAATTTGTTCTTGACAAATCCATGCTAGCTATCCCTTATAACCCTATTATCCTGTAGGTGCTCACAAATTGATTGTTTAATAATTTGTTCCAGTATCTTTCCAGGTATAGAAGTTAGGCTGACCAGTCTACAATTCCCTGAGTCCTCTTTGTTTCCTTGTTAAAAGATAGGTACTATGTTTACCCTTCTCCAGTCCTCTGGTATGTCACCCGTCCTCCATGAGTTCTCAAGGCTAATTGCTAACAGTTCAGAAATTGCTTCAGCTAGTTCCTTAAGTATCCTAAGATGAATTTTGTCAGGCCATGCCAACTTGAATACATCTAACTTACCTAAGTATCCTTTAACCTGTGCTTTCCCTATTTTGGCTTGTATTTCTTACCCCCTTGTTAATAATAATAGTATTGAGTATCTGGTCACATTCACCTTTTTAGTGAAAACTGAAGCAAAATAGGCATTAAACATCTCAAGCCTTCTTGAGGTCATCAGTTATTAGCTCTCCTTCCCCACTAAGTAAAGGAATTACATTTTCCTTCGTCTTTCTCTTGCTCCTAATATATTTTAAAAATTCTTATTGCCTTTTATGTCTCTTGCTAGGAGTAACTCATTTTGTGCCTTAGTCTTTCTGATTTTTGTCCCTACATGCTTCTGCTGTTCTCGTGTACTCATCCTCAGCCATTTGTCCGTTTCCACTTTTTTTAGGATTCCTTTTTGAGTTTCAAGTCATCAAAGAATTCCTGCTGGCATGGAGCTATAGTTACCTCTTATTTTTCATTCTGTCTTTCCTTTCTCATCTGGATAATTTGCAGTTGTGCCTTTAATATTGTCTCCTTGAGAAACTGCCAGCTCTCCTGAAATCCTTTATCTCTTAGATTTTCTTCCCATGGGCCTTTACCTGCCAGTTATCCAAGTTTGTTGAAGTATGCTTCTTTTTTTTTTTGAAGTCCTTATTCTGCTGCGCTCACTCCTTCCTTCCCTTAGAATCATGAAATCTATCATTTCATGATCACTTTCATTCAAATTGCCTTTCACCTTCAGATTTGTAACCAATTCTGCCATGTTGGTCAGAATCAAGTCTAAAACAGCTGTTCCCCTGGTTACTTCCTCCACTTTCTGAAACAAAAAGTTATCCCCAATACATTCCAAGAACTTATTGGAAGTTTTGTGTTTTGCCATATTATTTTTCCAACAGATGTCTGGGAAATTAAATTCCCCCATTACTATCAGGCCTTGTGTTTTGGGTATTTCTGTATTTTGTTCTAGACATGCCTAATTTGGTGGTCTATCATAGACCCTTACCACTATGTCATCCTTATTTTTCCCCCTTTTAACTTTTACCCAGAGACTTTAAACCATTCTGCCTCCCAACTTCTTCTTCAGAATAAGTATGTATATTCTCGATGTATCATGCAACACCTCCTCCCTTTTTTCCCTGCCTGTCCTTCCTAAACAAGCCATGTCCTTCTTTACCAACATTCCAGTCATGAGATTGATGCCTATGGCGTCCGAGTCTCAGTGATGCCAATGAAGTCAGAATTTAGCTTATGTACTAATACTTCCAGTTCTTCCTGTTCATTCCCCATACTCTCTCATTTGTATATAGACATCTAAGATTATCCCTCCTCCAATATCTAGCTCACTGTAGGGTCACCTTTTTTGTGCTTCCCTTTGCGCTTTTGTCACCTGTCCCCTTTTAACCTAATTTAAAGCCCTCCTCACTTGGTTGAGGAGTCAGTGCACAAAGATGTTCTTGCCCTTCTTGATAAGATGGAACCCAACTCTTCCCAGCAGTCCTCCTTCCTGGAACAGCATTCCATGGTCAAGCCAAAGTCCTCCCATCGACACCATCTGTGTAGCCATGCATTTCACTTTGAAATGTGCATATCCCTGCCTGGGCCCTTACCCTCACCGGGAGGGTTATCAAGGCAAGTGATTTCCTTGTAGCTACTCAGTAAATGCTGGTATGGACAGACAGTAGTATGGAATCGCTGTCTCGGTATAATCATATATAGCAGGGATTGCTCAGGTGGTACAAAACTATGTATGGTAGCAAGAGAGGTGATCCCAAGAAATGCACTAGAAATGGAGAGCGAAGCTTACTTGCTACAGTTTGGTAGACCTGCGGTCACTATGGTTTGTATTCAGCAGTACCTGAATTAGAATCTGGCTAGGTCACCAGAGTAAACATCTATATTATGATTATAAAATGTGTGAGAGCATGGGTTCTCAGCCTATGGCTGATGTCTGTGAGCACACTCCCTTTCCTTATGGTTAGATCGGAGGGGGTTCCCTAAACTTTTTCTCTCTCTCATGGGGTCCCAATTTAATGGGATATGGTGAAAACCACTGTACTAGGGGATTTTTAATGAGCTTAGTTGGGAAGGGAGAAGGCAGTTTTATACCTCCTCCTTGAAATGGAAAATAAAGTATAGGAAATTTATGTGAATAAAGGTTATCCTAGAAAAAGCCTTTTCTACTAGTTACTATTCAAATATCATAGCTCTTACTGAACACTCTTGTTAATGATTTGTGTCTCTATAGAACATGCCAAATTGTAGCTAAAAATTGAATGACTACATATGAAATTACAGTCTTTGTGAATTTCTTTTGATTCTGTTTTTCAATAAGAGTTATCTTGGGTAATTGGTAAAATGTGATGAAGGATTTTAATGCGCATAAACATAAAGCAAATCCATCTAGCAGTGCTTTCTTCAAGTACTGTAATACTAAGAACTCCCTAAAGTGGTGCAATGTTGTTTACGATGAAAAAAAAATCAGTTGTTTTTGTTCCAAAAATGCATTCAACATTTGCTGGATTACATGCTCTCCAGGGTAGCGACCAGACAATAAAACGTGACCATAAACAATTGCTCCAGCCTTATCTTTCAAAAGTATCATAAAGTCAAAATGCAGTTTCCTCCAGCGTATGGAGAATGCTTTTACAGCAAATCTAGTGAATAAGATGTACAGTCAGCCATAACCGCTGCTAAATGCCAGGCTTCATCCAGTTTTTTAAAAAAATCTGTGTGTTGCTTATAACATTATTAATCAAAATAGGTCCCTCTGTTGAGAGGAGTGAAAGTTTACAGTCTTGAGGTCGATCTCGATCCACATAGATATACGTGTATGTGGTATAAACCTAAAATTAAGGTTGCCCAACAGTCCCCATTTTAAGACTCTTTAAGACTCGTAAGCTGTTGCTAATAACTTTGCCAGACTTCAACAATTTAGGCTGAAATTTTCCATGCTGGATGTCTGCCCCTAGCATTTTCTTACCTTAATTTTTCAACCCAAAGAGTTCAGTGATTTCTGAGAGCAAGGCTATAAAAAAGAAAACTTTTTGCAGTGTTAAAAAATTCTGACGACTGTTCTTTTGAGAAGTTCTAGCACCCCTGTGCTTTGGAGCAGGGACTTGCAATTTGGGAAGGCAGTGCTCTTTGTGTCAAGGATGTGCTTTTTGCCATCTCTGTGAAAATCTGCCCATATTTGGCCAAGTTATAAGCCTTTGAAATATCACAGCTTGCATATGCCTGGTCTTCTTGCCCAGGAAATTCGACTTCCCTTCCCACCTCCCTGATCTGTCTCTTCCCCACCCCCTACCTTAGCCTTCAGTCGTCATGCCTCCTCTTATCCAGTCTCTGTGTCCCCACCTCCCCAGCTCCTTGTCTCAGTCACTTTGCCCAGGCAGTCCCAGTTTGCACCCTACAGCATGGCGTCTTGTCACATCTATTCCCCTTCCCTCCACATCCTTCCCGCTGGTTCCAGTCCCAGTCTCCTTGCCCTGCCAGTCCCAGTCTCCACTGGGCTCCTCAGCCAATCTCGGTTTCTGCCCCCTACTCACAGGTTCACTGTCTCTTCCCCCCCCACCATTTTCCCCAGGCCTAGTATCCTATTGCAGCCAGTGCTAGTCTCCATCCACCAGCTCCCAGTCCCAGCCTCCACTCTCAGGCTCCCTACTCTGCTGACCCTCCCCAGCAATGCACTAAGTTTGGCTCTTGTCCTCGCTGCATTTGAATCAGCTGGTTTCACTCCATGGTGCCTGAGTGCCAGCATGCAAAACCTATGTTAAAGGAACACATGGGGAATGCGCTCATGGGAGTCGAACTCAGGTTGCACAGACCACCTGAATTCTGGCATTTCCTAACTCCTGAGTGCTTGAATTTGCAAACTTAATAATGTTCTATTCACTTAGTTTTTTGTGTGGAATGTGTGTGTGTGTGTGTGAGAGAGAGAGAGAGAGAGATACATTCAATAGAAAATCATTATCTTTTCATAAGGATACAACCTTATCCATCTTGGGCTGGATTCATTGTTACATGGGAGCAGTCTGGCATCGTGCCACTGGCACAGACCTTAGCCTAGTTTACAGCTGCTTTCCATCACCAGAGCCATACCAAGCAGCCAGAGCATACCAGTGAATCTGGGCATATCGCTATATTGGGAACCGCGATCACTCTGGTTCATCGTCTCTCTAGGGTTATGTACATTTTGGTTGATGAAAAAGATTCATGCAGCAATTTCCCCGCTAAACAATAACTTTCAGTGGACTGTGTCTTAAGTGAAATGATGTCTCCGCACCACCTTTTCAGATCAATATTTCTTATTGAGAACAGATCCTTTGTTATGCTAATCCCTCAGAGGACTAAGCAGCAAGCACAAAACAGCCCTATATGCAACTGACAGTGGAAACAATGAGGAAGTATAGTATAGAAATAATTTTGTGGGCTGAAAGATGAGCTGAGTCATGTAAGCTTGCATCTACATCATGAAAACTGTGGGAACTATAACAGATATCTAAATGGAATCAGTATTGCTGTTCCCTTTGAAGTTTCCAGAGAGTTTGATTTATTGGCACTTTGAGTGTGTTTTTAGCGGAAGAGATATAGCTGAATTATAGTGTATGCTGCCTGAATGTTACTATATAATAGCATTCACTTATATCCTGTTGCTTCCTACATTTGAAAGAAGCTTCACCCAATATGTAAGCTAATATAGAAATTACAAGGAACACAGTCGGTAAACACCATACAATAAAGGGAGTGAATTTGTGTCATTTCCAGCATTACACCCCTTTGAAACTGAGCTTGGAAGTCAAAGTTCTTTGATCTATGCAAGCCGCTGCAGTTTGTGATGCCACGAACTCATGTCTCATTTATTCAAGAAGTAGAAAGATCAGATGTGAAACACGTTTATTTAGTATTAGCCCGTTTTCCGTTGCTCCTGTTACAACGTTGCTCTTTGCTCTGGGACACACTCTGGTTTCAGTTCTACCAGTGCAAATCAGGACTAACTAACCCTGCTGATGTCAATGAAGTTCCACACTGTGAAGCTGGGCTAAGTGAGATCAGGATCAGGCCCAACCTGAGTAAAGGCCCTCAGTGAATTACTCCAAGTCACAGAGTTTACATACAAACGGGGACATTACGTGTCCCATTTCTATTGGAAGACCTGTTCCTAAAGAAGATATACCATTAAATTAGGTGTTGCCTGTGTTTTTCTGGTCCTGGGGCTCATCGGTATGGCAGAACCAGTTGGTCTGCTGTAGGTGATGTGGGATATGTGATACACAGAGCTACAATCAATATAGCTTTGTAAGCTAAATATGTAGAAATCCCTTACAGCTTGGTCCGCAACAGAGAACTCGGTGCACATACCAACATATCTATGTCCTCATACTATGCCATAGTTGTTCAGACACACACATAGTGTGTGATCAGATATCTCATGATTTGCTTAAATACCCAACTCACCAAAACAGCCACAGGAAAATGCAATTCCAGTGCATCTTGAATTTCAGAAAATGTGGGTTGAGCAAAATATTGCTGATTAGCTCTAAGTATACAGGTAGTTGTGAAAAGGGGAAATTAGGTCTGTGTGTACAACAGATTCATCCTATTGTGTGTATATTTAAGTCCTTTTTCACTAATCGGTGCTAATTGTCGTGCAAACGTGTAGAAAAACATGGGGTAAAATTTTGAAATACATCTAAGTGACGTAGGAACCTAAGTTCCGTTTTGAAACGTTTGGGGGTACATCTACGTGCAGCAGGAGGAATCATTTTCAGCTCGAGTCGAAGTATGCATGCTAGCTTTGAATTGAGCTAAAGTGCTAAAAATAGCAGGATAGCCATGGCAACACAGGTGGCAGGACAGGCTAGCCACTAAAGCACAATCCCATCTGAGAATAAGCACTTGGGTGGCTGGCCTCCCATGCCACAGCTATGCAGCTATTTTTAGCGTGCTAGTGCAATCTAAGCTAGTGCATGTGCTAGTGCAATCTAAAATGGAGATTAAGCACCCAGGTCCACTGTAGACGTACCCTGAGTTTCTTGTAAAAGATGTGATGAATCTCATCTTGGCAGCTGCACTGTGAACCGTCAGTGAACTTGTTCCTGCAGGAATTATTTGGATTCAGAGCCATCCCAGAAGGGGTCATTGTGATTTCAAGACTTATGCTTGCAGGTTGCACAGCTATAAGACAAAAGCTGATACCAGCGAGCCTTTAAAGAGAACCCTTAAAATATTTATTTTCAGAACTGCTAGGTATTTCCACATCCCCTCTCATAAAACCAGTATCAGATTTAATCAACATAAGCAGCAACAGCCTAATAAAACACTTCGTGGCTCTTAGATGAGTGAGCCAAGGTTATTGTAACAGAAGTGTCAAAAGGTCGTAAATACAAAACAGTGATCATCAAACAGAACAGTCAGGAAATACTTTCGCGCGTGTTTCCTTTTCACTATCATAACAACCAGTTTCTGCCACGGAAAACTTCACTTCACTTTGTTTTTTAGCCTGGGTCTCGCATTTTCTAACCCCACGCTCATCATGTGTCACCCCTGGTGTGTAAGGCTCTAATTCAATCTGTTTTCTTTCATTTTAACTACATGGGAAGTCTGTAGAATTCCTTCATCTAATTATTTTGTTGATGTTGCAGTGCTGGAATAATGGACCATTATTAGCGTGGGCTGAGAAGAACATTCTGGCTTAATCTAACACTTCAGGTCTGATTCTCCTCTCACTTACATCAGTTTTGCATCAGTGTAATACCACTGGGCCTGATCCCATCCTCTTGCACAGAGATAAATCAGGAGTAACTGCACTGAAGTCAGAGAGTGAGTTGAACTGGGTTCAGTGAAATCAGTGGATTTTCTCCTGATTAACACTGATGTAAGTGAGGGGAAAATCAGGTTCTCTGGCTTTAACATTCCCAAGGATTTCATTTGCATCCATGAATAAAAAGCATTTCAATCACTGATGGCCAGATCCTCAGCTAGCATAATGTCAGACAAACTCCACTGAGCGCAGACAGTTTACACCAGCTGAGTTTTTGGCTCTGACACTTTAAAGCATCTGACATCAGCAGAGGTGGTCTTGTTTTCCTCAGGTGGAGTTCACTTCTTATTGATTCCAGAATATGATTTGACATGCAGCTACCCCCATATCATTCTCTGAGCTCCAGCTTCGGCTTTGATTCCATTCGAACTAGTGATCCCTTTTAGGTGGCACTTGAATTTGTTTTCGGGGAAACACTGTGTCCTACTGTGTTTGACCTTGGGGATAACATTTCCAGCATTCTAACTGTGGGACTGGGGCTACCTGACTTCTTACATTCAGGCCTATTCAGTTTCATCAGCAGCATTTCACGCATTCTAACAAGCTAGCGTGTTATTTCACTGTCTTTCTGCTACCCTTTTAATTGTTCTCCAGGAAATCATTAGGCATGAGTGTGAAGTGTTAATGCAGAGTTCTAAAGATTAAGGTTGTTTCTTTGTAAGTGGCGCTTTCACTTTAATAGTAATAGAGAAAATATCCATATATCTGATCTGCACTATTGCACAGATTAAAAAGCCACATTTGTTTATTATAAAACTACTTTGTATGGACATCCTAGTATAGAAAGGGGCTGATGGTTTAAATGGACAAGTTAAAGGATACAATTCAAGTTAATTCAGCTTCACTCCCTCAGTTAGGAACTCACAAGACAGATTCTCTCCTGAAGCCAAGTTCTGCTCAGCGCAGGAGAGTGAGGAAGCCATCAGGCTGACTATTGTGGGTTCACTGACTCTGTGGACTGGCTTGAGATAGAGCAGGGGTTGGCAATCTTTCAGAAGCGGTGTGCCGAGTCTTCATTTATTCACTCTAATTTAAGGTTTTGCATGCTGGTAATACATTTTAACAAGGTCTCTTTCTATAAGTCTATAATATATAACTAAACTATTGTTGTATGTAAATAAATAAGGTTTTTAAAATGTTTAAGAAGCATCATTTAAAATTTAATTAAAATGCAGAGCCCCCGGACCGGTGGCCAGGACCCGGGCAGTGTGAGTGCCACTGAAAATCAGCTTGCGTGCTGCCTTCGGCACACGTACCATAGGCTGCCTACCCCTGAGATAGAGCAACAGACTCTAAGGTTCAAGGGGTGATAAACCAGCTGCGAGCTGGTGGAGATCTTCCCTCCACCATGTTTCTTCTTCACTCTGGGGTGAGGTGGGCTCAGGGCCGGCACTTCCATTTAGGCGACCTAGGCAGTCGCCTAGGGCACCAGGATTTGGGGGGGCGGCATTTTGCAATTCGGCGGCGGGGGGTCCTGCCGCGCTCCAGGCCTTCGGCGGCAATTCTGCAGCGGGTCCTTCACTTGCTCCGGGACCCGCCGCCAAAGTGCCCTGAAGACCGGGAGCATGGAAGGACCCCCGCTTAGGGTGCCACAAACCCTGGCGCCGCTCCTGGGTGGGCTAGTTGGCACAGGAGTCAGCTCTGCCAGATTTATGCCAGCTGAGCTGAGACCTCCCTCCAGTGTGAAAATCCTCTGCTGGCTAGCAACAGCCAGCATCTCATTTCCTTGCATCAGCTGAGCAAAGGAGAATCTGCCCTCCTATCCCATGTAGATTTATGAACTCTGGGTTGGAACCACTGTAACCTTAATTGTGCCTTTTTTTAATTTATCCATGTAAGGTCCTGATTCTGCCACCTTTACCCGTGCTGAATAGTATCCGATTCTGCATTTGATCTTCTTTCACTGTAAGGGAAGCAAGACAGATTCTCTCCTGCAGCCGGGTCACAACCTTCCTGGCTCTCACCCTTGTGTGGATACATAGTGATAGGAAGGATTAAGACGTTTCCCCCATTACTCAGCCCACAAAAGTACGCTCTCTATGCTCAGGTAAATTTAAGGTCAGCTCCTTGCTTCTTCCTACGGATGCATGGCAACCCAAAGCGTGGGGAGGGGAAGGGACAGGCGGAGACTAGGCTGGGCAGTAGGAGAGTAACTGGGCAGCAGGGGCTGCACTCCACCCAAACCGAGGCTCAAGATCCAGGTAGCGAGTACATGGCACAGAAGAGATGGGAGCTTTACCCCCGAGGCCCCTGCTCAGCTGACTTAGACCAGGGCACAATATATCAGTGCTTGTCAATGAGACTCCATGGTCGGGGGGACGAAGGACGTGTCTACGCTGCAATCAGAGGGGTGACGGCAGCATATGGAGACATACTGGAGCTAGCACTCACCTAGCTCACACAAATCGCTATGCCGGGGAAGCCAAGGCAGCACAGACTGTAAAAGCCCCTGCCTCCCCTCCTCTCCCCCTCCCCTGGCTCAGGACCTGGAGAAGGTACTCGAAAGGCTAGCCCAGTGGGTCTCAAACTTTTTTACTGGCGAGCCCTTTCACACAACAAGCCTCTGAGTGTGACCCCCCTAATAAATTAAACACACCCTTTAATATATTTAACACCATTATAAATGCTGGAGGCAAAGCAGGGTTTGAGGTGGAGGCTGACAGCTCGCCTCCCCATGTAATAACCTCGCGACCCCCTCAGGGGTCCCGACCCCCAGTTTGAGAATCCCTGGGCTGGCCTGTGCTGCAGCTCCTGCTCCTGGAGCTTCACTGCTATTGTTATTCAAGATCAGTGCTACCCTGGGAACGTCTACATGGGCTGCAGTCGCCCCTCTGACTGCAGTGTAGATATACCCAAAGGAGACCTGATTCTGACCTCACCCCAGTCTAATCGACTGACTTCACTGGAGGGACTCCAGATTCAAGATCAGATGAGATGAGATCAGAGTCGGGCCCACAGTGTTACTTGTACTGTAGGTCCAGTGTCCAGGCAGCACAGATTATTAGAATTATGCCACTTCTAAATGCCTCTTTGCTTCATGTCCATCCCAGGGGATGCCTCCAGGAGTCACTAGGCTGGTCTCCAATTAGAACTCAGTGCACTCTGCATGCTGCTCACGCACTCCCCTTTCACTTTAAAAAGCCCTGAGTGGATTAAAAAAATTAATTGGGGTTTCTCTGCTCGTCTAGAGAAAAGCAGAAAAATAATTCATGCGTAACCAAGAACTAGTCCAAACGATGTGACCAGGAAGAAGGACAACAGCCAAGCACAGCTCAGAAAACTCAGCTGCATCTAGCCAGCTACCCCTTCCAGCCCATACTCACATTGCAAGACACTTTCCCAGAGAGCAGGGGCATAGCCCCATAGCACCACCTTTAGTGGAGGGGCATTGGCGCCTCCCCCATCACGTGTGGTGAGAGAAAGAACCAGTGCTGGTAGACCTTGGAGGAGCATCGTTTTATCTGGGGTTCTGCCTGCTTTGCCAATGGAAAGGTAGAATGAGCAGAGCACCAAGCAGTCTGCTTCAGCCGGCCAATCAAAGCCAAAGAGTGCCAGTGCCACTGCTGCCACCCACTTAGACTCAGGCCACCCCCGTATGCTGAGGGCTCAGTAGGCACTGGCCATGTTAAGGGTTGAACAGAATTGAGGTGTTCTTGGAGGAAACTCTAGGAGGAATTATGCCTTGGGGAGAATTTCTCCCAGGCTCATCAGCATGTCCAAGGAATGTGTCCTCAGTTGAACCCCTTCAAGGGGTGAAGCATATTCCTCCTGCATGCCCGGCCAGCTCCCCCTCCTCCCTGCCCCTTCTGACACCTTTCGGGTGTCCTGCACACTAAGGGGTGCTAGTAGAGAGCAGCCACTGCTCTCGAGGGAGCACAGGGACTGTGATTGTATCTCGCCACCATGCAGAGATGAAAAGGGGAAGTTTCCTATTCCCTTGTGCACCCTAAAGCACAATCCGCACCTAAGTTATGCCCCCAACAACTCCACTGATGTGCACATCCCCAAAAAGTCTGAGAAAGAAGTTGCACATTCTAACTTCACAGAGGAAGATGAAGCCACATTTCTTTCCTTCTCTTCTCTATTCTGGCTTGTGTAATGGCAATCACCCCTGTTGTTTTGTACTCCAGAAGCAATAAACGGCCTTTGCAATGGATTAGGGCCTCAACTTTGCTTCTGCATTTGATCAGCGAGAGCAGCTGTTTGTTATTTTGTATATTACAAGGCAGCAGAGATTATCACTTAAATAGACATTAAAACTTGGGGAGGAAGTCATGTCGGCTGGTGAAAAAACAAATTTGTTTGCTCTCATAAAATACGGCTTAAAGTACAAATGTTTCTTTTGCAAACGTGTAGCTTTGACAAGCTGCTCTATTGTTCTGGTCTGACATAAAGACGTCAGCTACCACCTGAGTCTGGGCTGCTCTGAAAGGTGTTGGGGGGTAGCAAAGAGAACCCAAGAGGTTTTGCAGCATCTCCTACAGGGCTGTGTTACCAGAAATGAAAAATTTCTCCTGGCACTGGACTGGAACTCCAAAGATCTAGGCTATGGCTACACTGCCCTGCACCTCGGACTACGGGTGTGTGAATAGCAGTGTACACCGCAGGACTGTGCTGTAAATCCCCTTTCTGGATGCCGTGGGCACAAACTAAAGGGTTCCTAGTTCACATTGGTGGCTGAAGCGGACTACGTTAATGCAAACTAGGAACCTTTTAGTTCACGCCTGGAGCATCCACACGGGGACTTAGAGCTCAGCACTTTGGTGCATGCTGCTATTTACATCCCTATTGTACAAACTGTGGGGCAGTGTATACAAGCCTCTGGATTTCATTCCTGGCTCTGCTACAAATTCCCTGTGTGACCTTGGACAAGTCACTTCATCTTTCTGTGCCTGAGTTTTCCATCTGCAAAATGGGCTTAAAAGTAACCCCTTATGAGACTGATGCCTTTGAGCTAATAGACCTGGCTCTTTTGCTGGGTGAAATTCTACGGCAAGTGTTATGCAGGAGATCAGACTAGATAATCATACTTGTCCCTTCTGGCCTTACAATCCATGCATTTAATACCTGGCTGCTTTCACTTTCAAGTGCTTGAGATGCAATTCCTTGTGTACCTGGAAAAAAGTGAAGAGAAAACCAATGAACACTGGGGAAGAAAACACTGGTACAAGACCAAGCTGGATAGTAAAAGAAAAACCCTGATTCACAAGTATTTTGACAGTTGAAAAAGTCTGTGATTGGTTCACTATGGTCCAAGTTATTCCTTGCTCACAAGTGTTCACATGACAGCCGGCTGTTTTTGCAAATCCTGAAAGTTGGAAGCACAAATGAAAATGTGTCCCAAAGTTTCTTAGGAAAGTTGGTTATAGATTGTTAATCATGTTCCTGTTTTAAAATCTTTCAATCATTCAAACACAGACTATGAACAGTTTATAATTATTTACCATACAGTACTATGGCAATCACCCCTGTTGTTTTTAAATAACATTTCTTATTTCTTAACATGCCCCAATGAATGTAGGGCCCCATTGTGGGAGGGGTGTGGACACATGGTGGTGAGAGTGTGGGTGTGTGTAAAGAAAGTGACAATCCCTGGCCCAAAGCATTTAATTTCTAAACAGACATGCCAAGTACTACATCCCCATTTTACAGATAGGGAACCGAGTCATGGAGAAATTAACAGACAGATTTTTAAAGGTAATTAGGTGACTAAAATGCAGACTTCAATGCACCTAAGTCTCATTGAAATCAATGGGAGTTAAGCACCTAACCTGCTTAGGCACTTTTGAAAATCCTCCTATAAGCACCATTCGGTACCTTTCAAAATCTGCCCCTAAGTGACTTGCCCGCAGTCACACAGGGAGTCTGGGGCAAAACCAGGAACTGAAGCCAGATCTACAGAGTCCCAGTGGAGTGCCATAACCACAAGATTATAGATCAATGGTTATGAGGCGCTCAGATACTATAGAAATGGGGCCCAGAGAAGTAACACAGCTAGAAGGTAAAAATAAAGCTCCCACGCCAACTCCGTTCAAGTCCCTTTCCTCAGGGCTTGCTTTACCACCACAGAAAGTTCCAAATGAAGAGTAAAGCTACTCAAAACACTTGGCAACAACCACCAGAGCCTTTCTAGCTTTCAGCCAACTGGGAGGCCTGAGGACACACCCTCCCCATTTGGTAGCCTGCCTTGCAACAGCTTCCTTGTTCCTTTTGTAGTCCTGCTAAAGATCCGGTTTGTGATAGGCAGGGAAAACACTAACCCATTCCAAACCAGGATGTAAGGAGCATCATTTCACCTTGACTCTCTCTTCCTTTACTCCCGCCCCCATTTTTCTTTTCATTCTTGTGTTACATAACAGGCGAAGGGTTCTTTCTTCAATAATGAGTTCCCATACATGCACCACTGGGAGCTAGTCCATGGTTGTCAGATCACCAGAAAGTCCCAACTAGATTATGGTTCTGTCATAATCCATATTAAAAGTCAAAGGGAACATCATCATATGGTACATTATAAATTAGACTGGGAAATTCACTGTTTGAAAGAATGGCCTAGATGACCTTGTAAGATCTTTTCTCTGTATTATTTCTATGATTCTATAGAGCAAACACATACTTACTACTGTCTCCAGATAAGATATTGGGATCTATTTTCGAACATATAGAATATGTGTAAATGACAGAGTTTTTTATTCATGAAGGGTATGAAATGTGGTCAATGGACATCATAAATATTGCTTCTCTTAAGCCACCGATATATCTCTGAGTAGATTTCATAGTGCCGTTCCTTTCAGAGCTGTTCAATTTACATTCCACCAACAGAATGCATCCCTCCATTCAGTTACTTCTGAATCTCCAGCACTCATTGCAAAGCGCAGTTATGAGCCCATCAGCTTAGTTAGTTAGTTATTTTGCACAATTTGCAGTTCCAGTTCTGCATCATTTTAAAGTCTTCAGGTTAGTTTTATCTGGTGGAATTGTAAGCTTGCAATGAGGCGCTAGTGGCTGTACGATATTTAAATAACATTTCTTCAGCTCAGTAGCTGACAGGAAATGGAATGGTTTTCCCCTGGATTTCTTATTTTTTTTAATAAAAAACATTAATTCGGGGCACCATATCTGAATAATCCTTGGTGCGGGGGATGCTAATTTTAAAACATCATGAATTAAACTTTTTTCCCCATTTATTGCTTGGCTTGTTACATCAACAGGAAAAGATAAAGTTTAATTACTTTTATGAAAATGAACTAAAACTGTTATTATTTTACTAAAGTACTAATGGCAGTGCCACTTAAAACGAAACCACCAAAGCATACCAAGCGCTAAGTGACTCATTGGGTGGGGTGCATAGCAAGAGGATTCTTATTTATCGAGACAACATTAGCATTTTATGGTACAGAGATTGATTACCCAACCCTGATTTGTTTGTTTCCTTCATGCTCTGTGGTGTTATCTTGTATAATTCTCTAATTTATTTCCCACTAGCAATACTATAGTGATTGTTTGATTAGATGATAGATTATGTAGCCTGAAATGTAATCAAATAAGAGATGATAAAGACTGATAGCAATTACACTCTGAATCCAAAGGCTTTTCAAAAGGTATTTACCTGTTACATTTATATCTACAGAGATTAAGTGTCAATGTTTCTCCCCTAGGAAAAGTTTTTTTTAATAAATATCCAGTACGTTATCAAGGTTGCTTGTGAATTATCGGTCCAGAGCCTCAACTGGTGCGAATCAGCATAACTCCATTGACTGAAATGGAGCTACACAGAGTTGCACCAGCTGATGAGCTTGCCCATTATGTACATTGTTTATTATAACAGGACCAAATTCTGCCCAGTGCTTTACCCAGGCCAGCTCCTGTTGAAGCCACTGGGCTTTATTCTATACCGGTGTAACTCCATTGACTTCCTTAGAGTTACTCCTGATTCACACCGGTGTAAGTTAGAGGAGAAGCAGGGCCATGAACTGGGGACAGAACTGTCTCTCAGTCCCGCTGCTCATTCAGAACTCCCATTGATGTCCACAAAAGATAATGAGCAGACACATGCAAAGCCAACCTTTTGAGCGTCAGATATGTTTTGGTATGGTCTGGCATTTTGGCAACAGTTCTGGTGTGGGAGGTGCGGCTCTAATTGTCTCTGAACAGGTTTCTCCATCTCAAGTTCAAGACCTTCTTCACCGGAGGTAGCTGGATTTTAGATACGCTTGCTGCCATGCTGCGCTCCGTGCCTGGGAGGTACGTCCCAGAAACAGCCACAAAGCTGCCTCATAATCCTCCTTCAAACCCCGCTGCAAAACTCCCCTCTGCCAGGGTGCCTACAAAAAACTTGACAAAGGTTAGGCTGACGGTGTACTGAGACCACAGCCTAACGTGTTTTCTTGTACCTCCCCATCGGTCAGTGTGTCCCTCTATTGGGTTGTTTTTTTGTTTTGTTTTGCTTTGTTTTTTGTCTTAGACAGTAAGTTCTTTGGGGCAGGGACTGTCTTTTCATTCTTTCTTTGTACTGCACCTAGCATAATGGGGTCCTGTTCCACGACTCGGGCTCCTAAGCACTACGATAATACACATAACATATGGGTCCCCGTGCATGGAGGTTTTTGTTAGTCTGTAGAGTTGACTGAGCATTTGGGGATGTTAGGATGGAAGGGGATGTCCAAATGCAACTCTTGTATTATTATTTTATTTGTTAAATGACCTGTCTGAGTGTTGGGGCAGACCTCAGCTAACGTAAATCAGCAGAGCTTCCAGCTGAGGATCAGGCTCCTTCTGGCTATTTACTCTGTCTACTCAAAAGGCCTGTTCTGGCTGTCTGGATCCAGTGCTCATCCCCCATCCTGGACAGTGTCTTTTTTTTCATTGGAGCACCTTGATTCTCCACTGGTCATTTACACCTGTGCAAAATCAGTGCAATGTGAAAAATCACCCAATCAGAATGGCACCTGCTTTGCACAGATTAAGGCTCTGACCATGCAAATATAATGTTGTACCCACAAAGAGCCCTGTTGAAGTCAGTGGTTCTCCATGCAGACGCAGCAGTCTGCCCACATGTTATCAGCTGCAGTATAAGGGTCTATTCAACAGCCCAGCATGCAAGGCAATGGAGACAAAGGTCCATTGAATAGCCCAAAGACTTGCACCGCTCTAGATGTAGCAGTATTTGACATTAGCATATGGTCCCGATCCTGCACATCCCATGCATCCATACCACCCTGCTCAGGTCAGCACAAAGCCTGGAGTGTACCAGGATCAAGCCGCAGGCCCTGAAGTGTCTTATTGCTGTAATAAAATAGTCTCACTTATACTTCAGGCTGTTTTTAGAGGTTTCAGGCTTTCCAGTAGCAACTGTCTGACATCATCCTGGCTTGGCCTGTTCAGTAACAGATCAGACTCTCACGCACTGGCAAAGAGACTGCACTGCACTGGCAGGGATGACATGGCAGGTCTTTTCTAGCACTCTTGCCTGGGATTTTGTGAACATCATTTCAGACAGGAAATAAAGGCACCCCCCGGGAAGGCAATACTAGGTCTGTATAGGTCAATTGTTGTAAATATTTGTCTCAGAGCCCTATAGCCCTATAGCCCTATAGCCACCAACACTTACTGCCTGCATAATGTTTATTGCTGGGAGCAGTTAGTACCATTTCGGTCAATGGGACTAACCACAGCGGTGAGCACTGCACCAGCAGTAAGTGTTTCTTGGATTAGACCCATAAATTGGATAGAGGGAAATAATGATCTTGTGGTTTAAACCATGGACATGGACGTAACAGATGGGGTCCAATTAATGGTTCTGTCACAGACTTCCTGTGTGACCTTGAGCAGGTCATTTAAGAGTATGTCAACACCCTGAGCTGGGGGCGGGATACCCAGCTGAGGGAGACACACCCTCATAGCTCTCATTGAGCGAATGTGCCAAAGATAGCATGTAGCTGTAGCAATGTGAGGTTTGGGACTAGGAGCAAGCTGACATGTGTGTGTACCCATCCGAGACCCTGGACAGCAGAAATAGTAACATGGATTCATTTCTTTCAACCTTTTGGCTCTGTTCAGAAAACAATTACTTTGAAAGCCATCACCTGGGTGTTTTACACTTTACAAGGTCAGATATAAGGCTGTACACGGGAGGTGAGAACAGGAAAATAACATTTTCCCCCCCGGACCTGTTTCCCAACGGGGGGAGGGAGGGGAAATCTTTCTCCCTTTACACACTGATGAAAGAAATAAGCCGTATCTAACAGTCGGACATTGTGCAGCAAAACATCGGTTGTTTGGAGATTGATTATTACACTGGGCTGTTTATCAGGAACATTAGGTGTCACCTCTAAGGCATTCACCTGTGGAACAACTGTTTACATTGATTAAGAGTAGAAAGCACCTAAGTGACAAATTCTCAGGCTGGGATTTTCAAAAGCACTCAAAGAGCCTTAGTCCTATGGACTGAAATGTTATAAATGAGGTGGGATGAGACCTGAGGACTAAGCCCCTCTCACCAGTAACAATTCCATAGAACTGAATCCCACAGCAAAACCGGTGCTGCTGTGATCCTCCAGCGACTCTAGTTCTCTGAGCTCATCTAGAAGCAGAAGTGTTGCAGATCAAAAGAGCTGAGCTCAGTGGGAGTTTTGCTGGAGTAGAGTGCTGCAGGATCAAACCCTGTGAAAGGAGAGAGAGAGACTATGAGAAGGACAAGAATAAGGATGGGACTGGGATAAGGTTAAATGGGGAATAGAGAGCTTTAGCAAAAGGTGTGATGCAGCTTGTAACCCCATGCATTCAAAAATCACAAGTCAGGCCCCCCAAATTTGTAAGATTGGGTTAAAATTATGACATTATAAAAATACAAAATTTGCCTTCTGGTGTTGGAACATTTAGAGTCCAGGTTCTCAAGGTTTTCTGTGCAACCATAAACACTCGAAATATATATATATATATTTTTTTTTTAAATGAAAGCTGAGATTCTCAGGTAATAAACTGCTCCCAGTAACTGTGGCTCATGATACGATTATGAAAGTTGTCAACTCTTTCGGGTAGGGATGTTCTTACATGTTTGTACAGCACCTTGCAGAATGGGGCCCTGATCCCTGCTGGGGCTGCTAGGCACAAACACAGGGTGAGCAAACTTTTTGGCCTGAGGGCCACATCTGGGTATGAAAATTGTATGGTGGGCCATCAATGCTCATGAAATTGGGGGTTGGGGTGCAGGAGGGGGTGTGGGCTCTGGTGTGGGGCCAGAAATGAGGAGTTCAGGGTGCAGAAAGGGGCTCTGGGCAGGGGCAGGGGTTTGGGGTGGGGGGTCCGATTGGGGGTGTGGGCTCTGGTGTGGGGCCAGAAATGACGAGTTCAGGGTGTGGGAGGGGGCTCTGGGCAGGGGCAGGGGTTTGGAGTGCGGGGTCCGACTGGGGGTGCGGGCTTTGGGGTGGGTCTGGGGATGAGGGGTAGGGGATGCAAGAGGGTGCTCCAGGCTGGGACTGAGGGGTTTGGAGGGTGGGAGGGGGATCAGGGATGGGGCAGGAGGTTGGGGCACAGGAGGGTGTCAGGGCTCCAGGCAGGCTCCAGGTGGCACTTGCCTCAGGCAGCTCCCAGAAGCAGTGGCATGTCCTTCCTCCGGCTCCTACACGGAGGCGCAGCCAGGCAGCTTGGCGCACTTTCCCGTCCGCAGGCACAGTCCCTGCAGCTCCCTTTGGCTGTGGTTCCCAGCCAATGGGAGCTGCAGGGGTGGCACTTGGGGTAGGGGTAGCGTGCAGAGCCCCCTGGCTTCCCCTATGCATAGGAGCCAGAGAGGGGGACATACTGCTGCTTCCGGGAGCTGCGCGGAGCCACTGCACATGTGGAGCAGGGCAAGCCCTGGACCCCACTCCCTGTCAGGAGCTTGAGGGCTGGATTTAAACATCTGAAGGGCCAGATGGAGCCCCCAGACCGTAGTTTGCCCACCCCTGCACTAACACAATATAATTAATCATCAGAGTAAAGGCAGACAAATGAACATATTAGAAAGAACACCGATCAGCAGACATGTAAGAGATAGATTCAGGAGAGAATAAAAATGCCTTGAAGAGATGAAAGGAGGAAGATCTTTAAAGCCATTGAATTAAAAAGCCATTGAACATTACAGAAGTTAGTTGGAGGGAAAACATGGAGCCTGCCAGAGACTGAGACAACGTGAAAGGCAGATCTATGAGGTGAGAGAACAGACTGAAGAGAGGAGACAGAGAAGGCAGAGGAAGAACAAGGCAAAACATAGTGAGTTCCTTTTAACAAATGATTTCATAGACCTAGCGTACAATAAAGTCATTTCACAGCCTGCAGAACTTGAAATAATCTGCACAATTTCTCTGTTTCCCGATTGAAAAAAAAACTGTCACCAAAAATTAATTTATTGCTGATTATTTCTAGCAATGGGAAAGCAACAGCAGTTTGCCTGAAGAATGTGGAAATAATTTATCCTTAGTACTGCATGTGCTAGCCCCCATTGCACTAACGAGCAATGAAAGAAACTACAGCCTGGAAAGCCATGTGCCCTACTGTGAATGCTGCTAACACTTCTGCATATAAGTGACCTTACACATGTCAGTAGCCCCATTTAATTCACTTTTAGGTGCAGTGGGACCATTTACATGCATAAAGTGACTCATGTGCATAAGTGTTTGCAGGACTGGCTTTTGTTACCATGAGTCCTGCTGTGACAGGCCCAGGGGGAACCATAAAAACCTCTAAACATGAACTAAAATAGATTTTCTGTACTGAAAATGTCAAGGCATTAAAGTTGGATACCTCGGGTCCAGGAACACCAATTCTGATATTTCTTGTGGGAGTGGAGGGAGGAATTCCAGTTCCTGCCCTACCCTGCCCCCAGCAAGGACCCACTCATAGTCCTACCCCAGGGACTCCAGGTCTCCCTCCACCCACACAACCCATGAGCTGGAGTCACCAAGAGTCCATTTCTTGGCAGACTCCTCTGTGCTCCACCAGACAGGAACAGGAGCCACCCCCCACCCATGCACCCTCCCACCTCACTGTCTGGGTGGATGGGAGGCCTGGCCAAATTTGAGTGACATTGTGAGCCTGTGTGCCAGGTCACAATGCCACCCAGTGAAATTTGGCCTGGCCGCCCCTCCATCTGGGCAAGGGACGGATGAGTGAAATTTCAGTGGCATTGCAACCACTCAGCCGGTGTGACGCTCCAGCAGCAGCTGTACTGATTTAATGTGGGACCAGTGCTTAAAAATGGTTGGGCCACAGACCCCATCCCCAGCTCTACAGCCTAGGAAACTTAGAGCAAGTGCAAAAACCTTTAAGGGTGGGGTGAGAGATCATTCACCGCTCCAGCCCTCCCTAACTGGCACCTTAATGGTGCCTTTGCTCAGGTTCTTCCACGGCTAAAAGGAGTGCTGAGTTCCATCAAAAAGCTATGACTCCTCCTTTCTCATGGTAGAAACCTCCCATTCCTGATCCCCAAGGGCTGGCAGACATCAGACTTCAAAACTGAGACACTTTTTAATTTAGGAAATCTTGCCTGACCTAAATCTTGTCCCTCCTGACTCTGAGGCAGGGGTAATTTTAGGAGACGAGGAAAAGGCGAGAAATCCAAATTTAGAGGTAAAACATTTGTGGCAGATTTTTTTTTTAACAGCAGCTCAGGTGATTGGCTTTTTAGAGTAAGTCTCAGGGAGATGCACTAGTGGGCAGCATGCATGCAGGTAAGACAGTCAACAGCTCATGGTAAACCACACAGCTATCAACTCCCATAACAGGAGCTTCTCCCATTGGCATAAGTACTCCATCTCCCTGAGATGTGGTAGCTAGGTCCACGGGAGAGCCCTCCCATCGACATAACATTGTCTACACTGGGCATTAATTCGCTATAACTGCATCACTCTGGCTTTTCCGCACCCCTGAGCGATGTAGTTATACCGACATAAGTTGGTAGGGTAGACCAAGCCTAAGTCTTGGCCAAAAGATTAACTGTGAGCATAATTATAGTAATGTTTGAAATATTTGTCTGAGGCTCATAGCAAAACTGCATATTTGCTTCTTTTTAAAAACCATTTTCTGTTCTGTGCATAAGCCAAAGTGACACAGAAATGCAAAATAAAGCGATGCCATACGTGGTTTTTATTTTCTCTGGAGATGTGCTATTTATTGAAGGGATGCCACCAGGTCAAATTTACGCCAAATTTTGATCTTGTAAGAGTAAGGTTTTAAAATCTGAGGATGGACGGGATTTTTTTCTTTTAATTTTTAAAAGCATCACTGCAATGTTCCCTTTGGAATTGAATTATTCCCTGGAACTGTCTGTAGTCCAGACATTTCAGCATAATGCCGCTGCAATAAAACATGTGCAACTGACTAGGAAAGTCTCTATATAAACCTAAGTGATACTGGCCAATCTATCATCATTGTCCTGTGCCGACAAAAAGTAAACAAACAGCCTCAATAGTGGAAAGTAAATGGGATTTTTAAAATCTCCTCCGTTTCAGTAAGTCAGGGTCCTAGTAGCATTTAGGAAGGGTAGGTGGTTAAGATACTGGCTTGGGACACAGTTCCTGGATCTGTCTGTGACACTTAGGCTCAGATTCTCAACTGGTGTAAATCAGCGTAGCTCCATTGACTTATACCATCTCGGAGTCTGGCCCTGATCAATCTCTCCATGTCTCAGCTCCCCTTCCAGAACACAGGGCGAATAATGTTTCCTTTGTCTGTCTGATCAATTATCAGAGGTGTAGCCGTGTTAGTCTGGATCTTTAAAAGCAGCAAAGAGTCCTGCATCCAACGAAGTGGGTATTCACCCACGAAAGCTCATGCTCCAATATGTCTGTTAGTCTATAAGGTGACACAGGACTCTTTGCTGTCTTTTCAATGGAATTGTCGGCTCTTTGGGGCAGGGACTTGTCTCTCATTCTGCCGTCCCTGCAGAGTTAACTCGAGTTACCGACACCCAAGTTGCTCCTCTTGACTCAGCCGAGCTCCGGTGAGAGCAGCCACACTGTGAAATAACACTTGAGAGGCTATGTCTATGCAGGCAATGCACTCACTCATGTGTGGCACTAAGACTTCAGTGGGCACATCCCATGGTAGCTGAGCCCCTCTATGAATACTTCCCCAGTGAACTGTAGGAAAACTTACCTGGCCTTTCTGGGCATATGGTGTTTGTGGGGGAGGGAGGACAGAATTGTGGGAAGGCATTGGAGGACTACCAGCACTAACCTGTGTCCACAATATAGAGTGGTCTTATTAGCGGCTGACAAGCCAGGCTCACTCGAGCTTTAGACAATACTCCCCTCTCAGGCCAGTGATCTCAAGTTAAAAGCAGCTCAGCACTCACAGGAAGGGTATTCATGAGTGGGTGGGACTCTAATTAGGGGGCAACACCTGTGTTAACTTTGCAGTGAAGACAAACACTAGGGTATGTCTACACTACCCACCGGATCAGCAGGCCGTGATCGATCTAGCGCGGGTTGATTTATCGCATCTAGTCTAGATGCAATAAATCGACCCCCAATCACTCATAGACTCATAGACTTTAAGGTCAGAAGGGACCACTATGATCATCTAGTCTGACCTCCTGCACAATGCAGGCCACAGAATCTCACTCACCCACTCTTGTAAGAAACCCCTAACCTATGTCTGAGTTACTGAAGTCCTCAAATTGTGGTTTGAAGACCTCAAGCTGCAGAGAATCCTCCAGCAAGTGACCCATGCGCCATGCTGCAGAGGAAGGCGAAAACCCCCCCGGGCCTCTTCCAATCTGCCCTGCAGGAATATTCCTTCCTGACCCCAAATATGGTGATCAGCTAAATCCTGAGCATGTGGGCAAGACTCACCAGCCAGCACCCAGGAAAGAATTCTCTGTAGTAACTCAGATCCCACCCCATCTAACATCCCATCACAGACCACTGGGCATACTTACCTGCTGATAATCAAAGATCAATTGCCTAATTAATTGCCAAAATTAGGCAATCCCATCATACCATCCCCTCCATAAACTCATCAAGCTTAGTCTTAAAGCCAGATATGTCTTTTGCCCCCACTACTCCCCTTGGAAGGCTGTTCCAGAACTTCACTCCTCTAATGGTTAGAAACCTTCATCTCATTTCAAGTCTAAACTTTCTAGTGTCCAGTTTATATCCATTTGTTCTTGTGTCCACATTGGTACTAAGCTTAAATAATTCCTCTCCCTCCCTAATATTTATCCCTCTGATACATTTATAAAGAGCAATCATATCCCCCCTTCTTTTGGTTAGGCTAAAGAACCCACGCTCCTCTTGACTCCTATACTCCAGCGCCATGAGAAGCGCAGGCAGAGTGGACGGGGGAGCGGCAGCAGTCGACTCACCACGGTGAAGACACCATGGTAAGTCAATCTAAGTACGTCGACTTCAGGTACATTATTCTCGTAGCTGAAGTTGTGTAACTTAGATCGATCCCCCCCCCAAGTGTAGAACAGGGCTAAGTGTACGCACAGCACCTAGCACAATGGGACCATGCCTCAGTTAAGACTTCTGGGTGCTACTGTATTTCAAATAATTAATAATAACATACCTGGGAACTAACTTGGAACTGCACCAGTTTAGACCAGCTAGGGATCTGGCCCATGTTCAAAGTTACCCTTCATATCTTTTACTTTGAAGAAAACACCTTATCTTAGCTGAGTATATAGACACGCACTGCTTACATTCACGTACCATTTAGAGGTCTCTATTTGCTCTTCAGAAATGTCTTTTTTTTCTGTTCAATTCGCATTTTATTATTCATCTGTGACTAGCAGATTAGGAGAGTAAATACATGCATTGACAATCATCTCTGAAGATAGTGCTACCTCAAGTCTCTACATGTGTATATACACATTGTGATAATCCTGCTTTAGGGTTATTTCAGGTCATATTTTGCCTGGCTCTTCCTGGATGCACCATGGATCCTTCTGCCCCCCACCTCTACCTTTCCCACTGAGCAGCCCATGTAAAATCCAGGTAGAAGGGCACTCCTTGCGATCAGTGCTTAAGGGAATGCAGGCACTGATCCCACCAGCGTCCCTTGGGTCAGACCATGGCTCTCTATTGGGACCATCAAGCAGGAAGCACGAGGTTGCACCCCTTACAGGGTTGTAGTAGCAGATGCATTCCCCCTACACATCAGAGAGATCTAGTGAGCATTTTGCTTCCTGGCAGCCCAAGCCTTCCTGGTGATCTGTCCCCAAAACTGGGCTGATCCGACAGGGCACAAATGAGCTCTTTTGGAATAGCTTATTATTGGAGCTGACTCTGCAATCTTTGTACATTCAAATGGTCATTAAAGCCCATGTGTAGCAGGGTGCTGCTGCAAGGGCACCTAATTAGCCCCTGCTCAGCCAGCCCCAATCAGGGGAAATAGATTGGGGCTGGGGAGAAGTCTGGTGCCTGGCCTCTGGAACTGGCTGCACCTGTGGGCCTGCTGGTTGAAGAGCCATAAAGGCTGGCTGGCAGCCAGAGCAAGGGGGAATGGCCAGGGAAAGGGCAGTCTCCAGGCTGGGGGGGAGACTCCCTGTAAAAGAGGAGACAGTAAGACCTGTAAGGCTCTGTAAATACTATCACTAGTGGTGGGAACTTTGTGTGAATAAAAGCCTCGGGTGCTGCATCAAGAAAAGGCTCGCAGTGCTTTATTGGAACAGCAAAGAGCTCAGCAGGGGGGGCCGAGGAAAGGACCTGGTTACACCATGGGAGATTTACAGTGGGCAAGGAATTCAGGAGGAGTCCTGCTGTTTTGACAGGAGTGTAGGTGAACACAGCTCTGAATGCTAAGGGAAGTGTGTAGAACATGCACATTTAACTGGACCCTTCCCCAGAGACTTTACAATACCAAGGTGCAGCCTGTATGACTCGGAACTAAAACAGAATAGTGCATGGTCATTGGGAGCTCCATCCTCCTAGGTGCTGAGCTCTCTGGCCCTGCAGCAAAACACTTACACGCAGGTTTAACATGAGCTTGGGACTATTTCAGGGGTTTAAAGTTAAGAAAGTTCTTAGCACATTGCAATATCAAGTGCTAGTGCTGGAGTATTTCAAGGGAAAGGTGGATTAACTAAACTCTGTGTTTATGTTTATGATGCTTTTCCAAAGCTCTAAGCACTTCCCACAAACTACAATATCCAATTGGAAAGTCTGAATACTTTTCAATACTATGGGCCACATTTACCCACTACACTTGGTTGCTTTGCACTGCGCCAGCAATACAACATTGCCATAATCCCAGCCTAGCTGGCCACTTAATCCTGGTCTACAGCTGTTTTCTATCTATGGAGTAGCACAAAGCAGCCAGAGCGTACTTATGAATCGAGCCTAACATTCTGAGTCATCAGTTTGCCAATTTCTAATTTCCAATGAATAGATTCTCTCACAAACAATAGAAACACACCACCCAATTGCATCAAAATATCATAACCACGAGGTTACTAGGTGGGAATAACTAATTATTAAACACTGAGAAAGTGTCGAGAAAACCCCACTCTACGTAATTCTGTAGTGTATCTGCATTGAGAGAGATGAGAGCATTTAGAGTATAGGATTGGGACCCATCCTTGGTCTGCCAATGACTCACCCCCCTGTCATCTTGAATGGTTTACTTAGGGCCTCATTCTGCAACCCTTACTTATGCTGGCCCTGCTTGTGACGTCACAACAGTCTGACACTTGGATAAAACCATTAACTTCATTGAAGTTACTTCTGATTTACATCAGTGTAAATGAAAGGAGAATCAGATCTACTGAGCAGCACTCACTCAGAGTCAATGGAACTGTTCTCACAAGTACTGCTTAATGAGAGTAAAATTTGCATCACAGGGCCATTAATCGCTCTTCCCCAGTTTCCTCAAACTGTAAAATAATTCCACAGCGGTGTTCAGAGGATTAATTAAGGCTCTAATGGTGAAAACTAGAAGCTCTGAGTATTATTATTATTATTATTGCCTCTCCCATGGTCACTTAAATGTTCAAGATTAAACTTGAATGGACAAAAAGCTACAACAAATGAAAAGCTCATCATTTCCAGGAAACAGCTCATCAAATCGCATGAAATGTTGAAAGCAGCTAATTCTTTACCAGGTGACACAGGAAAGAGAGAGGATCTTTTTCAAAAGCATGGCTTCCCTAAGTCTTTGACTTTAATGGGGCCCACACAGTTCTTTTTGTCTAAGGCCATATTCCAAAACCCAGTGAATCGCATAGGAAGTCCCACTGACTTCACTGGGCTTTTGATCAGGCCTGCTCACATTTGTTAATTGGTCTTTCCAACAAACAGTGCTCCATAACGTTGACAACTTTCTACTCTCACAAAACCTGACACCTTTGCCCCGTCCCTCCTCTGAGGCCCCGCCCTTCACTCATTCCGTCCCCCCATCCTTCTGTCGCTCGCTGTCCCCATCCTCACTCACACACTCATTTTCACCAGGCTGGCTCAGGGGGTTGGGGTGCAGGAGGGGGTGAGGCTCCAGTTGGGGTTGCAGGCTCCAGGGTGGGGCCAGAAATGAGGCGTTCAGGGTGCGGGAGGGGGCTCGGGGTTAAGGCAGTGTGTTGGGATGCAGAGGGGAGAGGGCTGGGGGTGCTGGGTCTGGGGTGGGGGGGGGGATGAGGGGTTTCGGGTGCAGGAGGGGGCTCTGGACTGGGGAGTGGAGCCAAGGGGTTTGGAGTATCGGAGGGGACTCTGGGCTGAGGCAGGGGGTTGGGGTGTGGGAAGGGGTACAGGCTCTGTATTGGGGCTGCAGGTTCCAAGGTGGGACCAGAAATGAGGGGTTCAGGGTGCAGGAGGGGGCTCCGGGCTGGAGGAGGGGGTTGGGTGCAGGGGGAAGGGGTGAGAGCTCTGGGCTGGGGCTGGGATTGAGGGGCTTGGGGTATGGAAGCAAGCTGTGGGCTGAGGCTGAGGGGTTCGGAGGGTGGGAGGGTGATGAGAGCTGTGGCAGAGGGTTGTGGCATGGAAGGGAGTCAAGGGTGCAGGCTCTGGACGGTGCTTACCTCAGGCAGCACCCAGAAGCAGCAGCATGTCCCCACTCCGGCTCCTACATGGAGGCACAGCCAGGCGGCTCTACGTGCTGCCCCATGTGCAGGCACCGCCCCTGCAGCTCCCATTGGCCGTGGTTCCCGGCCTATGGGAGCTGTGGAGCTGGTGCTTGGGACAGGGGCAACGCGCGGAGCCCCCTGGCTGCCCCTATGCCTAGGAGCCGGAGAGGGGCACGCCACTGCTTCTGGGAACTGTGTGGAGCCACGGCAGGCAGAGAGCCTGCCTTAGCCCCGCTGCACCACTGACTAGACTTTTAACAGTCCAATCAGCTGTGCTGACCAAAGCTGCCAGGGTCCCTTTTTGACTGGGCATTCAGGTCGAAAACCAGACTCCTGGCAACCCTACCACTCCATAATTAAAAACATGATAAATAGTTTATGGTTTCCACTATAGGCAAGGCTGGTAGGATCACCTATTATTAAGGTTGCCTGACATTTTCCATTATAAATCTCTGTTTTCTGCTGCTTAGAGCTTTGCCAAAATGTTATTATCTGTGTACGCTTTCCATGCCAGGTCTCTGCCTCAGGCTGAATTTTGTTATATTATTATTGGGGGGGGTGGGAGGATCTGATCTGCAGAAGTCAGTAGGATCTGTGCCTGCTAAGTGCTCTGATGAATCAGGTCTTTGGTGTCTCAAATTGGGAACCCAAAATTAGTGGACACTTCTGACCTCAATCTCTCTGTGCCTCAGTTGGCCATCTATAAAATGGGGATAATACCATTCCCGCATCTCATGGGGTGAGGAGCAGGATTGTGAAGCACGTGGATATAATACTTATGAGCTCCATAAAGAAGGCCATTAGGAAATTAATAATTCTGTCTTCATGGCAGGGTTTGAACAGTGTGAAGTAAATAAGGTCTGGGCCACACATAGAACAACAAGGCTAAAAAAAATATTGAATAGCTGTTCATCCATTCTGTGCACTGAATGAGGCAGGGTCCTGTGAAAAAATGGTATGTGGTCATGTAATTAAGGCTGTATCATAATGCATATGCACAAGGGGGCCTAATTAAGGTTATACAGGCAGCCTTCATTCTGACATGTCCTAGCTTTTGAGTGCTTGACTTTACAATCCTAATAATGTTCTTTGAACATCTTTTTTTGTGTGTAAAGCAAATCATACCATTCTTTCCATTCTCTTGTAGTTACAAAGGGTTGCTTCTTTTTTCTTTAAATTAGACAAGACATCTTTATTCTGCAGATTATGGAGCGCAATGGAGGTTTTAAAATAATTGAAAAATATTTGAGTTGCCTTCTGCCTTGCCATGTTTTAATCTGTGTTTTTATCAGAATCCTGAGCACAAATGTTTTTCTCTTGGAAAAATGTTTTACTTTTGTTAAACCATGAGCCAGATCCTCAGCCTGTGACTTTTCGCTCTTACCAATTTTATTTTCCATTGACTTCGATGGAGCTTTGCCCATTTATGCAAACTCTTTAACCATGTCATCCTACCTGTATCGAGAAGGGATTGCTATTAAAATGATTATGCCCCCCCCCAAAAAATAGCAAGACAAAATCCTAACCCAATTTGAAAAACGTCAGAATATCATTGACCAGAAGAACTTAACAAACTTCCTACTTATAAATTTAGCCTTTCATTTTCAACAAGGGGCTATGCAAATTCTCAGCAGGATATTCAGACAGTGGTGTGTCCAGATGGATTCTCAGTGTGAGGGGAATCTGAAATACACTCACTGACATAATAAAAATAGGCTAACGTGGAGTTTTCAGACTTGCAAAGCTGTTGCCTATGGGCTGTGAGTGCATTTATTTCACAGGAAGCCCTTATCTTGAGTTAATGGGAAAATGGAGATCTTTTGCCTCGCTTTGTATGTGGTAGGTCATAGATATGATAGCATTATAAAGGAAATGGATCCATGTGTCACTGTCCCTGACAGCACTGTGCTGAACTCTTTGGCAAACGCACCACTTTAGAGTCACCAACAATCCTTTATATCAAGCCAGCCAATGCTTTAAGTGGCTCAGATCTTGACAATGTTGCATAAACCCCCAAGAGAAAAGCTGGCTTGTCCATAATTCGCAAGCCCCTTAAAGAAAATATGTAAATGCAGTCATTCCTATGGAGGGGAGAAGGGAAATATTTATAGCAGACTGGTTACATTCAGGGGCGGCTCTAGAGCCCAGCGGGGCAAGCAGCTGCCTGGGGCGGCCCTTTCCCAGGGGGGCGGCAGGCTGGGCCGGTGGACCTGCCGCAGTCATGCCTGCGGGAGGTCCACCGGAGCCCCGGGACTACGGGACCTGCCGCAGGCATGACTGCGGACGGTTCGCTGGTCCCGCGGCTCGGCTGGACCTCCCGCAGGCATGACTGCGGCAGCTCAACCGGAGCCGCCGGACCCGCGAACCGCCCGCAGCTGCGGGAGGTCCAACTGAGCCGCGCGACCAGCGGACCCTCCGCAGTCATGCCCGCGGCAGGTCCGCTGCTCCCGCGGCTCGGGGGCGCCTCCCGGGCATCATTGCTTGGGGCGGCCAAATTTGTAGAGCCGCCCCTGGTTACATTTAAAGGAAACAAAATTGGTGACAGCTTGAATACTAATAAATATAATGCCCAGAAGCCTAAATCTGACTTAAGTCAAAAGCAAAATGTATTGGATGATACCCGTATCCAGAATCCAGTAATCTACTTGATAGACAGAACAGAACGACTGTTTGGTTTTGATTAGAAAGCCCATTGGTTCTGAATATTAGAGTGTGGGAGAAGAAGAGATGAAAAATAATGTAAGCAACAATGACTATTCGAATCAGGGTAGATACCAGTGACACATCTCCTTACTGAGGGATAAACTGTGTGGCTTTCCCCAGAGCTGTCCCACAAAGAGACTCAGAGAGTCACAATCTATTCTAAGGCCTGGTCTATACCACAGAGTTAGGCTGATGCAAGGCAGCTTACATCAACCTAACCTGGAAGTGTCTACACTTCAATTTCACTCCCACCGATGTAACTGCCCACCTACGCCAACTTAATAACTCCACCTCCACAAGAGACGTAGAGTCAAGGTTGATGGAGTTAGGTGGACGCAGTGTCAGTGTAGACACTGCGTTGCTTATGTCAACTGTTACTGGCTTTCAGGAGCCTTCCCACAATGCCCCACATTGACAGTGCAATTGATACGCACTCTCCTGGTGAGGACGCACACTGCCAATGCAAGGAGCAAAGTGTAGACACACACAAGTGATGTAATTACTGGGGCAGCAGTATGCCGACGTAAGTTAGGTCGACTTAATTTTGTAGTGCAAACATGGCCTAAGGGTATGTCTATACTAGAAACACTGCAGCTGCGCGGCTATAGCGTAGGGGCTTACTGCAGCGACGGAAGACCCTTCCATCACTGTAGTAAATCCACTTCTCTGAGAGTCAGTAGCTAGGTCAACAGAAGAATTCTTCCATCGATGTAGCAGTATCTACACAGGGGCTTAGGTCGACTTAAGTACTTCGTACAAGGGGTGATATTTTTCAGAGCCCTGAGCAATGTAGTTAAGCCAATCTAACTTTGTAGTGTAGACCAGCCCTAAGTCCTTGCACCAGATCTTTGCATAGTGCACATCCACACCTGATGTGGTACATCCAGGGCCGGCACAACCCATTAGGTGATCTAGGTGGTCACCTAGGGCGCTAACATTTGGGGGGGGTGACCATGGCGGCCAGACCTTCCACCGCCTCTGTTGGGGGCGGTATTTCAGGGATGGGACCTTCCGCCGCCTAGGGTGCCAAAAAAGCTGGCGGCACTCCTGGGTACATCATACTTCCCCCCTACTCTCCCCCTGGCCTGTTCCCCTCCAACCTGTGTGACCGAGCACCTTATGTCCTGAGCTGGCCTGCAAGATGGGCCATGATCCGGCTCTAGGCTAATCAGGATTGTGTTACCTTATCCTCCTCCTGTTTCACAGCCTGGGAAGGAGAATTGCTCCCACCTATCCCCATAATGTTACTCAGGCTCAGGGCTGGGGAAAACATTTGCCCCTAAAAATAAAAATGTGGATGTCGCCTAGAGTTAATCTCCTATAATTAATTAAGGAGGTAATATTGCCTAGTGGCTAGAGCACTGGTCTGGGACTCAGGAGTCCTTCATTCTATTCCTGGCTCTGCTCACTGACCTGCTGAGTGACCTTGGGAAGTCATGTCACTGCTCTGTGCCTCAGTTTCCCCATCTGTAACATGGAGATCATGATGCTGACCTCATCTGTAAAGCCCTTTTGGTATGGCTAGGCTGCATTTTAAAACCTGCATCAGCGAGTCTCAGAACCAGGGTCTACACACAGGTTAAGTGGGCTCATGCTACCATACTAACAACAGCTATGTAGACGTTCAAACCTGGGGAGGGTGGTGAATTTCACCTCTACACAGCTGTTTTTAGCCCCATAGTGTGAGCCTCAGTTTGTAGACTTGGGCTCTGAGACTCATCGCTGTGGATTTTAAAAAGCAATGTAGACATGTTCTTTGAGACCCACTGATGAAAAGCACAGCATAAGCGCTAGGTATAATACTATCATTATCACATATAGTGGGCACACATGTATACCTATCATTTTTCTTAGATAATACCCCAATTCAGCAAAGCACTTGCCTATAGCAAGTATAGGAAACACTGCACATATATGCAGGTTATGAGAACTAGTTATTTAAGGTCAAATTAGCAAGTTTTCAAGTCTGACCACTGTATGGTACTAAAGCTGATCATAAAAGCCTCTTAAAATAAGAAACCATCCCTTTGTTTTTGTTTCTGGGCCTGCATGAGGTTGTTAATCAAATTTATGAGTTTTTGTGAAACAATTTCCCCTGTTCATTAGAGGTTACTATGAAAATGTTATCTGGGAGCTCAACTGACAATTTGAAACTAATCTGGCTTTTAATCAACAGCACTAAAAGTCCTTATTTCACTATTGGATAGCTCATGAAGGCAAATCACTCCCATGAAAAACACTTTTAATTTTCCCTTGACTTATACCTTCCAGACTGAGATAGGAAAATGAATTTCATATTAAAATTCCTTCTTCCAGATGCAGCATTAAGACATTGAGGGTTTTTCTAAGTAATAATATTATGCACTTAGAGGCTTGATCCTGCATGCTGCTTCTACCTACTGAGGCACTTACATGGTCCTCATCACCAGAGTATCTGACCCCACCTCCCCCCTTCACAATCATTAATGGATTTTATCTAGAGATGGTTGACATTTTTCTGGCAGAACAGTTTTCTACTGGGAAATGACATGATGGAATCAAAATATTCAGCAGGACCTTGTCGATGCTGTTGAAACTTTTGACAGCAATCAGACAGGCAGATTGGCCAGCCTACCTACCTGCCAGTTCATCCACCCATCGACCTCCCCACGCTCCTAAGAACTGGAGCTAGGGTTCCCTGGGCTTCCAGGTTCCTAGCATCTTGGTAGCTCACCTGCTAGAGGGCTGCATGGGAGCCCATGGACCTGAGACCAGATATATTTTGTTTAATTCATTTTGGTTCTTCTGAAATGGAATTTTTCAAAATGCTACAGAAAATTTCACATCTCCAGCTTTTCTTTCTGATTCAGAATGAGAAAAAAAAATCAGAAATGCAAAATTTTCCTTGGGACAGAAATCCCGGTTCCTGCCCAGCTCTAATTTCATCTTCACAGCTGTTATCCCTTCTTTAAAGAGAGGGAACTCAGGCACAGAGAGTTTAAGCAATTTGCCCAGCATCACATGCATTGCACTAATGTCTCTTGAGCCCAGAATTCAGTGCCCTCTCCAGCAGACCATCCTGCTTTGAGCACCCGATGCTCCCAGTAATGTCAATGGGAGTCTGGATGTGCAAGGAATGTGATATTGGGCCCAAGGATCTCAAAGCACTTCGTAGACAGAAATTAACTGAACTTTACAACACTGTTGTAAAGCACAGAGCCAACCTGCAACCTTGCGGCTGGGGACCAGTACTATCAGCAATAAATAAGGCTACGCTTATGTCACGGAGGTCATGGAAGTCACTGAATCCATGACTTCCAGAGACCTCCCTGACAGTCTCTGCTTCAGCCCCAGGGGCTGCAGGACTCTGGAGCTGACAGCCAGCAGGGCCCTGGCAGGGTTCCAGCGACAGGCGACAGCAGCGACAAGTGATGGGGGCCCCCTGTAAAGTTCCAAGGTCAGGTGACAGACTCTTGAGGGGGCCCTCCTCAGGGTTCCAGTGACGGCCAACAACCTCGCATCAGGGGAGGGGGACACTTCAGGCAAGCAGCTGGGGGAGTCCCATTTTGGGGAAATATGGTCACCTTGCAGTTCCCAGCTGCCATGGACAGAGGGGGAACCACACAGCTCCCAGCCACCATGGTGGGGGAAACCATGGAGCCGCAGCAGCAAAAGTCCCAGACAGGTCACGGCTTCCATGAATTTTTGTTTATTGCCCGCGACCTGTCCATGACTTTTACCATGACAAAATCTGAGCCTTAGCAATAAGTGACCCCTTTAGGACAACAGAGTCAGTGAAAGGAGGCTGTGGTGAAAACTGGCACTGAAGCCCCACTGTCATTATTTACACTTGTGCAAACTACGTACAGAAGGCTTGAATCATTGTTGCCATAAATCAGGTGTGAAGCCCCCATGTGGCACAGTAGTGGCACTAGGGGCCTTTCCACCAGGGCCAGAGTTTGCTGAGCTGCAATTGCCCCCAATGGACATGTCAGGGGTGTCCCATGGCAGCCAGGGGGCAGGAGGAGGTGTGGCCAGGACATCTCTATGCCAATACCCGCTGTTACAAGCCCCATAGTATCTCTGAACCCTGTTTATTCCATCCACTCCTGTGCCGGCCAATCCCACAGAGTGGGTTTAAAATGCTACTGGTAATATTTCACACTCACTTTGAACAGTGACCACACAAGGTGCAAGTCAGTGCAGAATCAGACCCTCCCTATTCCTAGCTACAGCCAGACTTCACTGGCATGAACAAGGTGAGCAGGGCTTGGTTTCCTACTCCACAACATTATGATTTAAAACGCTGGGGGCCGAGTTTCCTCTCCCCTCTTTTACTTTGGTGGAAGTGCATTTACTCCTGTGGAGTAACACCTGATGTGCAGCAGTGTAAGCCCAGAGGAGAATAGAGCCCTTGGTGGTTTGCTCTTTGCTTCATTGACGGCCGCAATGAAACCATTTAGCAGGCACATCGCAGCAAACGCCCTTGGCTCCCGGGAACAGAACTCCTGTACAATTGCCCAAGCAGCTCAAACGCAGGGGCTGGATCGCAAAAGCAAGCAGCTGTTCAATAACATTAAATATTAAAGACCAGAGATAGGGTTATTTTTTAAATTGGCTTCATTCGTCACTGGAACCAGGGCTGCTTCGTACAACATGGGACGGACGGCACAGTCCCTTGTTCAAGGCTTATGAGTGCAATGCTCCAGAGTCTTCCTTCACCTTCCCCAGACTCCTACATCACACACGCTGAGGGAAGGGAAGGGAAGGGGGCCAGGCCTGACTTGAAGTGGGGAGGGAATAAACAGTGTGGGCTGTGTCTGTCGGCTCAGTTAAGGGAATAGTGGCCAGAAGTTTCCTGTTAAACAGGAGAAGCTGGGAAACTTGCAAAATATCCCAGCCGGAGCTGTCATGAAGGAGATGTCCCTAGTTATCTCAGCCAGCTTTTACTCAATAATAACACCCGGCAATGGAGCATGAGTAGTAAATCACACTGCGGTCCCCCATGCAGCTGCTTGGCAGCATTGTTTAAACTCACCCCAGCCGAAGTCAATGGATTTGCACCCGTTGACCCCTGTGGTTCATTCATCCCGTGATGTTTGATTGTCTCTCTTTAGATCCATTACCCCATATTAACTGGCCTCTGAGGGTTGTGGGGTGGTAAGCATTTCAAGCCAAATTTTGCTTTCAAACCTGATTTTTTGAAAATATATCTTTATACGTTTTAAACTGTTAACATTGATTTGGCTTTCTGTCTTCTGCCTTTGCTGCACTCTGCCTTGTTTTCCTGGTGCCCATTTTTCCTCTTTGCTGCTCTCTGGCAGAGTTGAGGTGGAGGGGAGGCTGTTTTTCCTTTAAAGAAAGAGAGAACAAAAGTAGATCTTTCAAACCAGCTGATAGAGAGACAGAGAGAGAGACAGAGAAGCAGACAGGGAGCAGACAACCCAGCAGACTGATCTGGCTCTGCATTCCAGCCCCTTCTTGGAATTTCTCCACCTGAATCTCTCCTGGATTGGTGAAGAGGGGGGGGGGGGGAAAGCACAACGAGGCAGCATCCAGAGCATCCTCGCAGGGGTGTGGCTCCCCTTCCCCCTTCCTCCAATCAGAACTTTTTAGGAGGGGGCCTCCCAAGAAGATTGATGCGGGGTTGCTAGGAGCTAGCAGCGTCTCCCGTTCTTGCCCGGGCTGCCAGTGCAGGTGCCGAGCAGTGGGGAGAGCAGCTGATCGCATTGCTCCGTGTGTGGCTCATGCAGTCACCCAGCAGCGTGGGAGCGCAGGATGCTCCTGCTTCCGAGGACTCCTTGCCGGTCCCAGCTCCCGGGCCGCGCCGAGAGCAAGAGCCAGCTTCAAAGTTATCCCTAGAGAGATAATCCTCCCCCCGCCCGCGGATCTGCAGGCAGCTGGCGCTGGCTGGGAATAGGGAGCCTGCACAATCTGCCCCCCTCGCCTCCCTTCTCTTGACAGCCCCGGCCAGGCTGGTAATTTAAGGCTCTGCACCAAGCTCCCCGCAGCTGAAAGGAGGGAAGGATGCGGCTCCGCAGCAGGGAGCCCCCGCTAGAAGCCTGGCCGAGGCGAGCCCCAGTCGGGCCGGTGCGCGGGAAGCGGGCTCAGGAGAAGCGAGGCGCAGGGAAGCGGGGGGTTAATTGGTGAGCGCAGATCCCCCCCCCTCAGACCCAGCCTCCCCCCTCCCTCCCAGGCGCACGGGAGGCCTTGATGCGCTGCCAGCGGGACCCGGTCCAGAGCCGGGGGGGACGCGGGAGACGCTGCTCTCCCCGCACAAGTTTGGACTTTCCGGGGGGTGGCGAACTCCCTCGCGGATCTTAAAGGGCAAATGAGAGGGAGCGCGGAGCTCGGCAGCGACCCGGAGCCCAGGAGCAGCCGCGCACCCGGGAGGTCCCTTCCCGCACGGTAAGGCGAGGACCGCGGCGCCGCCGCTGCTGCTGCTGCCGCCGCTGCCCGGGCGCGGCTTGCGGCGCGATCCCGGGGGAAGTTATCCGGGGCGGCGGGGGGGTATTTGCCTAGAGATACAGGGATTGGCGGGCGGGGAAGGGGGGCAGGTGATCGAGGGTTGCCATGGGCCCCTCCGCTGCACAGGGCAGGTAGGACGCGGGGGACCCCGCGAGCCCCCAGACCCCGGGGTTTCCCTGGTTTGCAAACCCATCGCCCGTCGCGTCGGCTCCGCACCGTGACTCGGTGGTACCCGGCAGCGCTAAGTGAAACGGGCTCCGCGGCTCACCCGAAGCACAGCGCCTGCAGCCAGATGTTGCCCAGAGGTTCGCTGGGGGAACTGAAGTTCCCGTCCGTTTGGTTCCCAAGCGCGGGTGGCCACTGGCAAGCCAGCCTGGAAGCTACTAGCCGGCCCCTAGCTCAGCGCATGGTCTTGTCTGGAGGGGAGAGCAGGCTGGGGGGAGAGAGATGGGGAGCACAGCGCATTGACAGGGCTACACCGCTCCTTAGAGATTTCTGCCGGGATTTGGTTGCTCCCAGGACCCTAAGCTTGGAGTTCTGTAAACGATATAGAATAACTATACCTGCATGTATCCAGCCGTGTGTACATAGATGTGCATATCCGTGTGAATAACTGTATTTTCTCTATTTGTGTGTGCCCATGTGTATATGCATCTGTCTATATGTGTATGTGTGTCTATACACGTGTGTTTGTGTCCATATGTGTGCCTATCTGTGTGTGTATATACACATATATCTATCCATGTGTGTGTAACTATCTTTGTGTTGTATGTGTGTAAAAAAAAGTATATATATTAACAACTCTCTGAAGGTGGGTGATTTTTATGCATATACATGTACATAAATATGTATGAGTGCAGAAGCAAGAGATAATATATATATTTATGTGGCTGTACGGTTTTTCCAAGTTATCCTAAAGCTTCAGTTACGTATTTTTTTTAAATCCCCAAATGTCACTAATCTTAGCATTTTGATTCAAACCAAGCAAAACACACAAAAATCAGTATTCAGGCTAATGCTGCTTTGGTCTAAGTTAAGGATAAAGCTGCTCGTTTTAACTTTTCTCTGCTTTTTCACAGTTTATGTCACTTGCTGAAGACGATGTAAAACATATTCTAAATAGTTGATTCATTTTAAAAAATCTTCCTTGGCAGCTTGTGAAACCAAATTGCTTAAGACGCAGACTAGCAAATATTTAAGCTTGTGTAAATACATGTCTGGAGTTGCTTAAATCTGCATGAAAACAATTTGAAAGGTGTATCTTCCACCTGATTAAATACATATTTTAGAACAATGACAATACATTTCTAGATACATTTCGCTTATAATGCTTACAAGCCATTAAGAGTTAGTCTACTGACTACATATTTTAATACATGCAATGATTAGAAAACATAACTTACTCTAAAGAGAGTTGGCAATTGCAAAAATACAAGTTAAGGCATTTTTTTCCAAATTGAGGACAATTTTATACAGTGCCTTTTATCCTCGAGGATAGATCAATAATCAATGTGAATCCTTCTTAATTAATTGATTAATGAGCAGAATAATAGGAATGGCTACGGTCTACTGTGAAATAACACATTCTTCCCCCACCCCTTCCAAAATACACCAATCAATGTACTGTCCACCAAACCTCATTGTTTCTATGATTACTCATTTTAGAGGTAAAAGAATGAAAATCAACATTAAGTAAAAAATGCCCACCATTTTTTCCCCTGCTGTGTAACTTAAAAATAAGCAAAATTGCTATTTTTATCAAGTACATTAAAATATAAATCTTGCTTCTGTGCTGAGACACGGCTTTTTGTTGCTGTTTGTTTTGTTTGAGTTGTTTTTATTGATGGCCTAGTTATACTCCTCTGCAAATGATGATTTTTAATGTAAATGTTGCCACCCCTGGTAAATGTAACAGAATGCTAGCATTCAAAGAGTGAATCCTTGGCAAGGTGCGGGGATCAAGTTCCTCTCTGGATCTTGTTTGCATCTTTATACTTAGAGAATATCTGCTGGAGCAAGTTTTGAAAGTAAGCGCAAACACCAAAGCAAAAGAAACATAGAGGTAATAATACTTATCAGTTCAACAATCTGTGCTGTTTAAGTGGAATTTAATTTAGAAATGGGTAAAGTAATGGGGTGGGGGAAGGGAAGATACACTGTTACATCTTGATATTGAAAGGAAGATTTGTACAGATGTTTTGTGCAAACAAGATAGCCACAGGGGAAAATCCTATAGAATTTAATAGTGTTCTAGCTAATAGGGTTCTGTACGAATCACTATAAAACCTTTATGAAGCTTAATTCTAATCTGATTTGCCCTGGTTTAAATCAGGAGTAATTAGTTTGACATCAATGGTCCAGATCCTTAGCTGGTGTAATTGAGTTCAATGGAGCTACCCCAGTTTACACCAGCTGAGGATCTGGTTTAATAGTGTGAGTTCAGAATCAAGCCTGTACACTTTAGTAAAGCAGGAGATCCTGGCTATATACATTTGTTGAAGCATCCTATAGGAGTCTACTGCAGGAAAGATCATTCTCTATTGAATTCTATAGGATGGTTCAGAAAACCCATAGAAAGGTTATTTTTTTCTATTAATTCTCCATTAGAGACCAGAATTTCAAAGCTTTGTCTCTCCTTACACACAGTATAATAATAATTAATCATTTTGTTTATAAAGCACCTACCCACCAAAGCTCTCAAGAAGTTGTACAGCAATGTTATTGATACTGCATGGCACAATACAGGATAATACAGTATTACTGTTTGTGTGTAAACATATATAATGAGAAGTGCAGGGAGTTGTTCAAACTGTGGTGAAGAAATCCATGTAGTATCGACTGGCTTCTCTTTCTGAGTATTGATGTCAAGTTTACTGATGGTTTCAACCAGATGGTTATCACTAAGTGATCCAGGCCCATTCTTGATCAGAAGCTAAGGTTGATTGTCCCTTGCCATATGCAGGGAAATATGGAGGCATAAGGTGCTCCCTTACTCCTTTGCATGGGATGCACCTGCAGCCTCCCCATGGTCACTACTCCCCTTCCCATGAAGGGGTGGGAAATGGGCAGGGCTTTGGTTCCACCCACCCCAACAATGCATCAAGCAGTGCGGAGGGGAAAGTAATCTACGACTTCTCTATGCTGGTTTCCCCCATGGAACAAGTTGGGAGCCAAGAACTGGAGTCTCTTCCCTGGGATAGTGCAGCTATGGGCTACCCCTTCCGCGGGGCAGATTGCAAAGTGATGCTCTAGCCCTAAACTGGGGAAAAGGAGTGGGGCATAGTGTAAAACGTATCTTTTCATTTAAAATCATCTCTTTACTTGAATAGTAGAACTGCCAGGACAAAAGACAAGATTTTCTCACAGGCTTTGTAATATCCAGCTCTAGGCTGGGAACAACTTCAGTGCAAGTGTGTGTGAGTTTTCCATTGCTACAGACAAAAAAGCAATTGGCTACACAAGTGTTTCAGATTCTACTGGGAGGTAAGGCTATCGCTGCCTCCTCTGGTATGCTCAGAATACAATGGCCAATGTCAGTGAAACTGTCGCCGTGTATATTTTACTGCAGGGTTTTTCTGTATTTTTTTTCAGTATTCCATGAAAATTACAAGGAATATAATACGTAGTTTCAAGCTGTGTGTTAACTCAGTGGTGTCGGATCATCAGTCGATATAAATCAGTGCAGTTCCATTGAAATCAAAGGGCACTGAAGTCAATGGAGCTACATGAATTTATACCGAGGATCTATCCCAATATTCCTTTTATCTTCATATTGGCCCCATGAAGCTAAAATGATATAATTGGAAACAATGTAATGGCATTATGCACAGCTACAATGGAACGAATGGAACTTTAAGTAGTAGTCTTCATACTATATAGATATAGGGCCTTGTTGTCAACTGGTGTAGATCAGCATAACTCCATGGAAATCAATGGAGTTATACAAATCTGCACCAGCTGAGGATCTACTGCATAACCTGTTGCATAAAATGGTATAAAAACACAATGGTAAAAGGATAACTAAAAAAGCTCATTCTACGCTACAGTCTGTTCTTAGATGCAGACACCAGCCTCATTACAACTATCATGATTATAACAAAATGGCCAGTAGCAAGTGTCTACACTGAAGAACTTACAATCGAAAGCCCCAATTCAATAAAGTACTTAAGCATGTGCCTAATTTCAAACAGCTAAGTAAGCCCATTGACTTCATTGAGACTGCTCATATGCGTAAAGTTTGGCACATACTTAAGTACCTTGCCGAATGGGGCCTGTGGCTCTGATCCAGCACCATTACAGTCAATGGGAGCTTTGCCACTTATTTTGATGAGTGTAGGGTCCGTGAACAAATGAAGATGGTGGAAAAACAAGACAGGATATGCATTAAGTAGGGAATGCACAGCAGAGCTTAAACACTTCATGGATAAAGATTTTTTCCAAGGTTTCTTGTAGGGGACTGAGAGACCCTAGAGCCTTCAAATGGGGAGGTTTTTTTTCAGATACAAATGGGTGGCATGGGAATAGGTACAAAAGTCAGAAATGGATGAAAAGGAAAATGGGATGATGAGTGATAAAGCCTGGGAGGAACACAAAGAGCTTCAGGCAGTGAAGAAATGACGTGAGGCGAAGAAGGCCAAGCTGGACCTGGAGTAAGTGTAAGAGCAATGTGAAGATTCAAGGATGACCGAAACATGGGGAAAGAACGATGGTCTTGGTAGCTGCATTTTGGGTTGATGGAAGTGGAGAGAGGTAAGAGTGGAGGAGGAGAAGCTGCAGTAATTAAAGCATGAGATTGCAATGGCGAGGAAGGTGTGAATTTTGGAGATGGTGTGGAGGTAGCAACTGCTGAATTTGGCAAGGAGTGGGGAGAGATGACACTAAGGATGCCATCTTATTCAGTGGAGAGGATGATGGTGATAGAGGTGGGGAGAAGGGAGAGGTTTATGGAGGAGATGTCAGGGAGTTAATGTTCACCACTCGGAATTTCAAGTTGTAGTGAGTCACATGAAAGAAGATATCAGAGAGCCAGGTGGAGATATGAAAATGGGGAAAAAATTGAAAGTTCACGTGTGCCTACAATTTTTTTCAGAGAAACCAGAGCAGGGGTGGGCAAATTTTTTGGGTTGAGGGCCACATTTGGGTGGGGAAATTATATGCAGGGACGGGGCAGAGAGTTGGGGTGCGGGAGGGAGTGTGGGGTATGGCAGAGGGCGTGGTGTGCAGGAAGGGGCTCAGGGCAAGGGATTGGGGCAGAGGAGGGGTGGGGCAGGTATGAGGGGGCTCAGGGCAGGGGGTTGGGGTGCAGGAGGGGTGTGGGGTGCAGCAGTGGGCTCAGGGCAGGGGTTTGAGGTACACAGGGGTATGGGGTGCAGCAGGGGGCTCAGGGCAGGGAGTTGAGGTGCACAGGGGTGCGGGGTGTGGCAGGGGGCTCAGGGCAGGAGGTTGGGGTGCAGGAGGGGTGCAGGGTGCACGAGGGGGCTCAGGGCACGGAGTTGGGGTACAGGAAGGGTGCGAGGTTCAGGCAGGGGGCTCAGAGCAGGGAGTTGGGGGGTGGGGTGCAGGAGGGGTTCAGGTTCTGGCCCGGCGCCACTTACCTAAAGCAGCTCCGGGATGGCAGTGGCACACACCGAGACCAGGGCAGGCTCCCTGCATGTCTGCCCTGACCCCACGCCGCGCCGCTCCAGGAAGTGCTGCGGCCCCTGGGGGAGGGGGGGCGGAGGGCTCCGCGTGCGCTGCCCTTGCTGCGCCCTCCAGGTACCTCTCCTGAAGCTCCCATTGGCCGTGGTTCCCCATTCCCGGCCAATGGGAGCTGCAGGGGGCGGTGCCTGGAGGCAAGGGCAATGCACGGAGCCTTCTGCCCCCTCCCCCCGCCCGAGGGCCGCAGGGACGTGGTGCCGGACGCTTCTGAAAGCGGCACGGGGCCCGTGGCACCACAAGGGGCAATCCCACGGGCCGGATCCAAAGCCCTGAGGGGTTGGATCCGGCCCGTGGGCCGTAGTTTGCCCATCCCTGAACCAGAGTAAAGCTGATATGACTAAACCTGTGTGAGCAAATTGCATCACTCAGGAGGAGAGTGGAGGAAGAAAAGGGGAGGGCCTTGGTGTGACTGGAATCCCCGGGGAGCCAGCTGAGGTCACTCAATTAGGGTGAACTGCAAAGAATGAGGCAGGCAATCTCCAAAGCTGGTGGATATTCCAATACTTAGATTTACCAAGCCAGCACAAAACAGCTTCTGTTAGACCCCACTGGTTACTCGGAAATCAACAACACAATTCCCTTAAAGTAACTCAGCCTCAGGCCTCCACCTAGACACCCAAGTCAAATATGATGAGGATTAATGAAAATCTTATTCATCATAGAAAAAAGTTCAACCAGTCCCAAAGGATCGGACACATTACCTCCCAGGTTAATGAATATTCTAGATCTTACCCAAATACATGCTTACAACCAATTCTTATTAACTAAACTAAAATGTATTTTAAAAAAAGGAGAGAGAGTATAGGGTTAAAAGATCAGTATACATACAGACATGAGTCAGTCTTGAGATTCAGATTCATAGCAGAGATGGTGAGCTTTGTAGATGCAGAGTTCTTTCAGAAATAGTTCCTAGTTTATAGTCAATCTTTATATTCAGAGTGATCCAGTTAGAACTGGGATCTCAGTGTTGTGGCTTAAGTTTCCCCTGCATTGAAGCATCAAGCGGATCTGAGATGACAGGATCAGGACCAAGGGTCTTTTATACAATTTTCTAGCAGCCACTTGACCATACAGTAGGCTTTTGATGTAACCTTCTGTTTCCTAAACCTCACCGGGTAATTAACTACATGGATTAACATAAAATAATTTATCCATTAAGCTGTTTATCACCAACCTTAACAAGACACATAGACAATGATATTATTTCATCCAAGATTCATTTAAATGTTAATATTCCCTTTTGATCTCTAAATCAATAGCGATAGTGACAGATAGGAACTGTCTGTTTACATGGTTAACATTTAACAAGCTATACTTAACATATACAATTCATATCACCTTTAATTCTCTAACAATACAGGCTTGCATTTAAAAGTTCTAGCCTACTTTGCATGGAATGGCGTTAGTAACCATTTACATAGTATTCTAACATCTCTCTAATGGTTGGCTCTGATCATGTATTCTGCAGAATGCTTAACCCTTTCTGGTTATGTGTCACACTTTGTATAAGATTTGTTGCAATTATATAATAGTGGTAGCAACAATGGTTTGCATGGTCATACTTTAATTAGATAATGTCACACCTGGATGGTGTCCAGAAAAAATAAATGAGCAGGGGAGGAGGAATGTGATAGAGACCCTTAAGGAGACAATGAAGAAGTGGTCAGAGATGTCAGAGAAGAATCAAGCAAACACAAGTATTGGGGGAGGTGAGACAATGATCTGCAATGTCAAAGGCAGCTGATAGATCAAGGAGATGAAGCACACAGATGTGGCCTTTAGACATGGCCAGGAGGTCTTCAGAAACTCGGGTGAGAAAAGTGTTGGTGGAGTGAAGACAATGAAAGCCAGATTGCAGGGCCTCAAAGGAAGACACCTTGAGGAAAGGGATTAATGGGAGGAAACACTGATCCCCTGTTTAGAGCATCTGTCAAGCAGTTCAGAAGCAGGGCTGAGGAGGCAGATAGGATAGCAGTCAGAGAGGCAGGTGGGTTTTTCAGGATGAGAAACCAGAGCTTTTTGTGTGAAGATCGACGGTTCCTGAAGAGAGGGCAGAGAGAGAGAGGAGAAAGGGGAAGAGAAGGTGCAGAGATCCCAGTGGGTGGTGTAGATTATAGGAGCATAAGGATTGGAAGGGACCTTCTGGGTCCATTGAATCCAGTCCCCTGCTATTTCAGGCAACCCTGTCAGATAATTCCATTCATAAACTTATCAAGCTCCATCTTAAAAGTATCTAACTTGTTTTTCCCCATTACTCCTATTGGACAACTGTTATGCCCCTGAAGCAGCCCATGTGGTACAGAAAGGGAAAAGGCCAGGGCTTGGGTAGAGGGCCTGAGGAGGGAAGCAAAGGGAATTAGAGACCCATGACTCACTGAGTGTAAATGCCTTGCCAGGGAAATAACTACCCTGAGGGAAGAAAGAGCAACTGGAAAAATAGGAAATGTTAGTAAGTGGGTGCATCATTAGCTGACAAGTGTAGTAGGGGCTTTATAATGTCCTGTTTTTCCAAGGGACTCTCCAATTGGCCACAATTTCACACTCAAATCAGGGACCACTTTGTTACCTGATGTGTTTCATTTAGATCTGAAATGTAGGTCAGGCCAGCTACATCGCACAGGGGTGTGAAAGCCCAGTGCAGACCGTGCTAGGTCAACAGAAGAGTTGTTCTGTTGACCTAGCTACTGCCTCTCGGGAGGTAGATTTACTACAGCAATGGAAGAACACCTTTCGTTGCTATAGTAAGTGTCTACACTACAGTGCTACAGCAGTGCAACTGCAGTGCTGCAGCTATGCTTCTGTAACATTTCTAGTGTAGACAGGCCTTAAGACACTGAATATCCAGACTGCTGACCTGCCAACCCTCATCCTGTGCAGTTCTGAAAACTATCAACTTCTGTGCATTTGTGATTTCCTGTCCCCAAAGGCATGTGGTATTAGGCGAAGCCAAAAGATACTCTGCAGTCTGAAAGGTATGGTTCTGCCGACAATTTACTGGGTCTAAGTTTCGGCCGCGCTGACTCTTCCTTGCCATAAGTGTTGCATAAAAACCTGTTTAGATGTGTTGCCAATGTAGAGCTGACTGTCTGCACTGTGTGAGTTTTATACATCTTTCAGCTGAATCAAAGATCCAAATGTAGCATTCGGGGACATCACTGATCTGTGACAATCACTGGAGCACTTTGTGCTTGTAAACCAACAAGAGGATTGCACTGATCCATAGAGTATGGAAAAGGACAGATTTTCAAAAGAATTCAGCATCCACCAGCCCCCACTTATGCCTCTAAATAAATGGCCTGGTTCCACTCAAGTGCCTAAATGAAACAGCCAGATTTTCAGCTGCTGGGTTCTGCGTAGTTTTAAAATCTGGTCCTAAACAGTTTCTCATCAGTGACAGATAAAATAAGGAGAATATTCTCCATTTTACTTATTCATTACAAAGTGCTATGTGCAACAGAGCATGATACAATGGAAATTGTTTATGAAACATACTATATGTTGCAATACAATATGCTATACAATACTGTATTGTGTAGTCATGATTAGGGATCTATTAAAGCTAAAGGAGCATTGCCACTGACTTCACTGAGTGTTGGTCAGTCCCCAGAGTAATGGATTTGTGGTTGCATATATTTGTGTATGTCTCAGTGAGTGCACAAGCTTTTATTTCTGCATTCTTTAGCTACCATGTTTGGATCTTGCAATTTCTGCCAGGGATTATTAATTTATTAGTGGCAATTGTAATCACAATGGGGTATATATTTCTCAGTAAAGAAATTATGATGGCAGCCAGAATAGAGCATATTAAATAATATAGAAGAGAAACCCATATATAGCCATAGGGACTAGTTAAAGACACAATGCTGTTTAGTATAGAATGGGCATTCTGCAGTCAAAACCACACACAGACATCTGTGAAAAATCAAGGCACAACATTTGGGAACATGTCCCCTGCCCTTATAACATGGGGAGATTGGCTGAAATTTTTCTTCCACAGCCTTCATTTTTCATATAAATAGATAGATACCTTATACTAAGACACACAGGGACCAATCCTGCAACCCTTAGTCTTACAAAGGGGCTACCTTAGTCCTGTTGACTGGGATTACTGTCATGGGTAAGCATTGTAGAATTGAGTCCCTGTCTAAAACGATACAAATTATTATCAGTATTTTACTTCTAATAAAAAATTGACCGTGCCAAACAAAAGACAATTTTTGGAGGAAGTGAATGAGCATCTTTGCTGAGGATATATATTAACCTGAGTTTTAGTTCAATGGAAATTAAATTGTCCAGGTATTGAGCTGGATTCTCAGCTAGTTTAAATTGGCATCGCTCTGTTGATGTCAATGGAGCTACATCAATTTATACCAGCTGAGGGTCTAGCCCATAAGCTCCTGAATTTTTAATGGATCCTTCACTGAAATTGGGCTCCGTCCAACATCCTGTACAGTCAATGGGAAATTTGCCGTTCACTTCAGTACGCAATGTATCAGGCTTCTATCTGTGGTCCAAAAGATTCTGTCTAGAGTAGCACACACAACAAATCAAGGTCTTGGTTTTAGCTGCTAGCAATTACATTTTATCACTACTCTAGATCTCTGTCTTGTAAAAAAAAAATCACATTCAGTCTAGTAATCTGACCGCAAAGTCATAGATCAGCATTTGGTAAAATTCAGTACAAGAGGACTTCATACATTGTTAATTTGTACACCTCGTTCTTTGCACACACAGAAAAGAGCATCTGTGTCTCCTCTCTTCCCTTGAAAGTTTTGACATCAAAGAGCTACAGTGAACTTTTATATGACTAGAATATTTACAAAATGTGCTATAAAAATGACTACTCCAGAGTTATTTCTAAGTATTATAAATCGGTAGAACTAAACTATGTTTGTTAAATACATGGACAATGTCCATGTTTCCGATGCATTCTTCTTGGCTTTTTCAATTGGACTTGCTCACTTTCTCACTAATTGGCAACACTCAAACTTATGATGGGGCCTCCATTGTCATTTGATCTGGACAGATATTGCGTTTCCATTATTTATTTATGGACCTGATCCTGTGTGTTGCCAAGCGCTGTCAGCTCCTGATGAAGTCAGTGTGAATTAAGGGCACTCGGCACCACATGGGATCTCAGCATTTTGTTAAATCAGGCTCTTGTTACTCTACCTACTCCCAAAAGCCGAGGAAGGGGAGAGTTCTTTAAGGGAATGCAAGATCAACATTAATATCAACATCAGCCAGTTCTTCTGAGCCATCTTGTTAGCAACCACATTTCTGATAAAGGAAAATCTACAGCTACTCCGCTTCCCTTGACATTAAAGGAGACATTTACCTTCTCTTTTGTAGCCAACAAGTATGCCTAATCCTAGGATCTTCACTGTAGAACAATTACAGTAATATCAGGAGCAACATGCAACCAGTCCTTTTCCCATCCATTTGTCTGTCTATTATGTGGTTAATAAGGCTATGTTTACATGTGGGTAATCCTGAGATCGATTTATTAAAATGAGTTTATGAGTTAAAAGGGAATACAAATCAGGTGAGATGACTTTTAGAGAATAGTAATTTTGCTTCCTGAAACTGACTTGAAATCTCCAGGAAGAAAACTGCCCAGCTTAAAGCAACCTGTTCTTTTTTCACTCAGAAGTGATCTTGAATTAATTGTGCAGTTTAGCTGAACTTGGTTTTCCTTAGTATCCTAGGAGAAAAGCTCTGAGAGACTGGTAATTTTAACTTGTTTGAAATGTAAACTCAGTATATTGGTGTCACTTTTTAACACTCCAGAAGCTGGCAGGAGGGGAAAAAAGCCTTGATTCTCTAAGCAAACAAAGAGGAAAAAAAGGTGACAGGAATCACCCTCAGTGAAAGACAGATAATGAAAATGTGGGAAAAGGTCTTTATTTTAAGAATTGCCTTTCCAAGGCCACTTAAAATGATATTTACAATGTCAGACTCTTTATTATTATTAGACCTCTTCAAAAATGGGGGAAGCGGGAAGGGGATTTCCCTTTTTTTTTGCATTTAGTTATTTATTTGCTTTTTTCAACATTTTCAAAATTTCTCAGCTATTATAATTCATTTAATTTCATTTCAATTTAGCCAAGATTTCTCTCAGAAGCAGGTATCTGGGGCATTCCGCTGGTGTTGTGGACTGTTTTCGTACCCTGCGGAGCAGATTCTGATACCCTTATACACCCTGGCACTACTCAGTATGAGTAAGGGTAGCTGAATGTGGCCCAAGTGCAGTATCCAGATTCTAAAGGCTAGACTGTGATTTTAGCCATAGCTCTAAGCCAGAGGTGGAGCATAAACTGCACCTCCCAGGAGTAGCCACAGGAGGTGTTGTCACTCAGAGACACCACTATAAGACACAATTCCTACTCTTCTTCCTTCTTGATCCCAGAGGGTACTACTACTCTGTAACCCTCTGCTGGATCCAGTGCTCTGGCCAGTTAGTAGGAGGGTGGAGCCATTCCCCGCCCCTTCCAGCTGATGACTCCCTGCCCACCAGCTCCAAGGAAGGACTAGGCAGATGGGTAGCCCTACTTACTCCCACATGCCTTAATCAAAGGTGTAAGGAATAGTAGATGCCCTCACTCCCTCTGACTCCCCTGCAAGGACATGTAGCCCGAGTGAGAATCTAGCCCTGAATGAGGATGCTCTTTGATTTGGCCTCTCCAGATGAAATGGCACATGCAGCACCTTATACCTAATGAACCGTGCCGCCCACAATGATCCACGAACATTTGTGATTTTTAAAACAAAGGCACAGCTCTCAAGTTTGCACCCCAGGAGAATTCTAGCAAATGAGTTTACTTGCAGGAATGTCCCTGAAACGGGGCCACATTCATCTAGTCAGGCAACTGGCTCTGAATTGCGGCCCTTGAGGGCAACTGTGTGTTAAGAAGAAAATGTGTGTTTGCTTGAGAACTGAATGTGCATTTGTTCCCTGAGCTGCACCCTGTGATTTTTAAACTGATGTGCTTGAATCAGCCTTGTCACTAGGGAGTGGAAGGCATCCCACCTTTTCTCTGCAGCCCCAGCAGTAGCTCTGGAATGAGTGGGACGTGCTGTCCCTTCCCTGCTGCAGCTGCTCAGCAGCTCCCCCTCTGGCTGCCCACTGCATCACAGCAAAGGGAGGAGAATTCTTCCATTGACAGCATCCTTTCCAGGCTGTGGGAACCCCAGGGAAAGCTCAAACAGCTCTGCCTGAGCTTAACAGAGTGCCCAGCTAGGGAATGCTCCTTCCCCACACATACACACAGGGCAGACCAGGAGAGGGGGGAAGGGGGAGAAGATGAGAACTAACAACTAGTTACAGCTCCCTGATTTTCTGCCCCAGAGCAGGTTAGAGCACCTGGTGAGCTGCTCTAACTTGTGCCAGCTCCAGATGGTCCCCAACAGACTAGTCACCAGGTCAACAGCATGCACCAGCCACTCCTTTCCTTGACCTTGACCTGCCTCTGTGCATGCCCACATGCCTCCTGCGCCAGGTGCTTTGAGGAAGGAAGCATAGGAGCCAGATAGATTGACACTACACCTGCTATGACATGTGGCTGGTTTCCCCTCCCTTTGCAGCACACAAGTGGCACAAATGGAGTGGCGAAAGCCAGAGAACCTACCCCAAGGTATTGATTGTGGTCCCTTGGCCTTTGTGAAATAATATATTTGGCCCCAGGCTGGAATAGTTGGACTCCGCTGGTCTAAGCGGTACATGGTGCAATGGAGGAGCAGTAAAACAGAGGGAGGCAAGACTGTGGACAAAGTAACACAGGAAAGGTGTGTGTGCAGCTGGGTATGCTCCCCCACCACCACCTTCAACGAGCTGTGCGACAGCCCATAGATCAGAGACATGATCCCTGGGAGCCCCCTAACGTCCAGCATAATGGTATTGAATCGGCTGCAGTGGGGCAGAGGGAACTCATTCACTCAGGGCTTCTGCACTGTGAGTCCCCAACAGGACCTCTTCATGGAGGTGAAGGTGCAGTGACCATGCAGGGAGGCCTTTGCAGTCCAGCGTATCGGGGTATGTGCTCCGTGCCAGCTCCAGTTATGCCAATGGGAAGAGGAGCATTGGAGTCGGGCTGAGGACAGGGACGCTGGTCCAGTGGCCAAGTACTGCAGCACTTGGGCCACAGAGGGGCACTAGCTGTCACTCCAGTCTCCGAACTGGAGCAGTGACTGTAGTAAAGTGGTCATCAAGGGGTTAACTGGGTCACTCAGAGTATTATGGGTTGAAGCTGTGCTCCCTGACTTCTGGCTTAGTTAGAAGAGTGGGAGTTTTCTGCCCCACCCTGTTGTGATAGAGTTAAATAAAGCAGCAAGTTCCCAGCCTGCTATTCTTTGAGTAGACTGATCGTCGTTGCACTGAGCAGTCCCTTTACAAAAGTGACCACGGAAGGCTCTGTACAGGAATCCCAAGCGAGAGTGTCCCCCTGCAAATCCCCTCATAGGTCATCCACATTAAGCCCAGCTACTGTAGCTTTTGGCAGGATTCAAGAATCTCACCTGCAGCAAAATTCTGTTTCAAGCAGAGTTTACGTTATTTACCTCCCGGTGTTTATTGTTAATCCTGCTATTAAGAAACAAGCCCTTTTTGATTAGCATAGAGCACTTGCAAGGCAGGACTGGGAAAGAGAGAGCATTCTGCAGGTAGTGGCGGAGTTCTCACCGGTCTTTTCTCAGAACCTCCTCCCTGCCTAGTGCACAGCTTGCACATCTCTAGCTTCAAGGAAATGAAACATGCAAGTAGTAAAAACTGCCCTTGAGCCTCCAGAGCAGTTCACAGAGCGCCCATAACATTGAAAAAAGCACCCCCTGGCCTCCAAGCTAATCAACGAGATATTTTAATTTATCTCAGCAAATTAAAACACATTCAGTCAAACTGTTAAGTTAACTTCCAGAGCTCCTTCTTCCGCTGAACTCTCATTGTACAGGTGAGCAACTGCTTTGCAGGCATAAATAGCATGGTGCTGTACCACAAACTTAGCTGCCACTAGCCACCAGGTCTACCTGAGGGGAGGGGCGAGAGAGCCCTTTAGCCCCATTGCTTCCATGTAGGCATAGTGTGCCTGTTTGCACTCCCAGAGCACAAGGATAGAGCGTGTCAATGAAACCCATGGGGTTGTCTGGGCTGGAGCCATGGCCACTGCTCTGTGATGATAGAGGACTACACTGAGGCTAAGAGCAGCAATGGGAATGCTCCTGTCATGTCTCTGAAGGCATCTCACCTCCTACTGCCCTCTGCCTGCAAAACATCCACACCTGCCTCCACTTGGGCCATATACCTTCGCACCCCCTCACTATCCCAGCTCTGCTACTAGCTTCACTGAGCCCTGAATCAGCACCTTCTTCAGTTCCTGGCCATCACTAGGGCTGCAGAGATCAGCTCTAGCAAGAGAAAAAGAAAACAAATGAATGACAGTGGGTTTCTTAGATTAGCTTTAAGTTGGAAAATAGGCATTTGGGCATCAGAGCTCTCGGTGGAATTGAGGATCACAATCCCCCTCTTGGTTTCACAGGTACAGCTCTCCTGGACTTCAATGACAAATGCATGCATACCCCCAAGCTCAGAATTTCCCCCGCACTACATGTTCCCTGACTGTGGAGCTGCCTTAAGTATTAGCAGATAAACTCATATTATTCTATGACTGTGGAAGGGGAGATGGAAGCTCTCTAAAAGTGTGGGGGAGGGCACTGGCACCCGAACCATGGTCCCGCACTCCACACCGCCCCTTCTCCCCATGGCCAGGCCTACCAACATCGCCCCTTCACCCAGGGCCCCGCCCTCGCACCACCCCTCCCCTGAGGTCCTGTTCCCATGCCACCTCTTCCCCACAAGACCCCACACCCCACTCACTCCTTCTCCATCTCCTTCCCCTCCCCACCCCCGTTGCTCGCCCTTACAGCCAGTAAAAAATGATGGGACCATGGCCTCCTGGTTCCCCCCATTCCCACACCCCAACTCTATTTTGTATCTAATCTAATATCTCTATCAAGGATTTTATACTGTAGCATCTGAGTGCTTGACAGTTGGAGAGAAACATGCCTGCTTTCCCTCCACACATCTGACTTCTCTCCTGCTGTAGGGACTTCGGGTGATGCTTTGGGTTATTTTTCCCTCTTACTTTTGACTGGGGTGCTTGTGGTGAAAGGAATAGGTTTTTCATTTCACTCTGAAGTGAAGTTGAGAGTCAGGGACAGCTTGGTCTCTCCCTGGAGCACACTGCAGATTTGCAGTGTGGGGAAAAAATCAATTCAAATTTAATAAATGTTTTGGTTTTGTCTAATTTGTTCTTCAGAAGCTTTCAGGTTATTGTCAAATAAAGGAAAATTTCAAACAAAAACCTGGAAAATTGTTGGGGTTTGATTTTTTTACGTAAGCACAAAAAATGTTGTGGAAACTGGACATTCCCCACAACAATTTCCATTTTGATTAAAAACCTGTTTTCCACTGAAAACCATTTTGAACAATACTTATCCTGGAGGGTGCCAATTCCATTCCTCCAATGATATGTTGCTGACATATCAAGGAATTTGGGCCATTCTCATCGAGGTCTTTGAAGAAGAGCCCCAAAAACCTTGAATTCAACCTGGAGCTCAATGGGGAACCAATGACGAGAGTGGAGCAATAGGGTTGTATGTTCTTGGGAGTTAGTTGCTGGCCTCTACATAATGAACCTTCTGTAGGTTTTTAAGCTTGGCTGCTCCAGTCCTATTTCCTGAGCACTGCAACAGAGAAGCTGTTTTGTCTTTTCTGAAGTATCACTAGCATTCGAAAACCCAGCCAGGAGTTGCTCGAACATTTTTTGTTTGTATTAATTCACATTTTTAATGCCGATATCTCACCAAACACAGTAGCATAACATGGATTCAAGTAGCTTGAAAGACAAAAGCCCACTTGGAATCAGACATGTTTATCTTTGGAGAATAATAACTACAGAAAGGAATGGATCAAGGGGCATTAAATGCCAGGCTAATCATTCATTAGGCAGCCTAATACTGATTAAATGTGTTAATCCATTTCATTTTTCATCTATTCATTTCCATTGTTAACCCTGCCCATTGTCTCTTGTATATATTACTTAACCCAAATTGGTTTGCTAATGGAAGAATCCACATGCAACTCGAGGCTCAAATCTTGCAGTCCTTTCTCAAGCCTACTGATGACACTGCCATAAGGACTTCCAGATCTGACCCATATTCTCTGCCCTGCTTTGTGCCCTGGACAAAATAGTAACATGAGAGTCTTTTTATATACAATGAAAATTAATACACATGCCATGAGCATTGATTCTAGATAGCTCTTCCACACAGTCATGTTAAATTAATGTAGGTTTATTTGCAAAATGTATCTTGTGTCTCCTTCTAGGAAAAAGGACCTGATCCTATAACCCTTGCTCATGTGAATAGTCCTAAAAAAATTGTTATTGTTTATTATACATGGCCTGGAAGTGTGCTAGACTACGTGCTTTACAGACACATAGGGAACAAGGCCCCTAATTACGGAGCAGAGATCACCAAGCCACTACTCCCACTCCCATGCAGGTTGCCGAAGAGTGCGCAGGCAGGTACAAAGAATGGGTAGGGCCGAGTCTCCAGCTCGGCCACACACGAGCCAGCACAGGTGAGATGGTGCAGAGGGAGAAGTTAGCTAAGCCAGGTAAAGGGCTGATGCAGTTTACTTCCTCCGGAGGAAGCAGGGACTGAATTGTGACTCTTCATCCAGTCCCTGCTCTGCTCTTGGTGCAGTGCAGTTACATACTACCCCTGCCTCAGTGCACATGTCAAGGTGCCAGTCAAGCCCACAGTGTTTAAGACCACTCCCACTGGCTTCAACAGAGTTGCTCGTGGTAGCAAGGAGTTCACACAGCAGTAAGTGTTTTCAGGATCAGGCATTATATGGACACAATGCAAGGGTAACAATTTAACAATCAGAAAGAGCAAAAGGGAGAGAGATGGTAAAGGTTACTCTATCCATGTTAAGCTATGTGCTGTGTTTTCATTGGTGTCAGGACTCATGGGTAGGCTTTACATTATCTAAGGCTCTAAATAATACATATATTTTTAATATTTGCATTCGGAACAAATGCAGTATATCTATTGACGTCATCGATGCAGAACGACAGTAACTCTAATACCTTCTACACTGCAGTGATTATTATGAAACTAATAGGTATTTTGTATTATTAAATCAAGCCGTCAGCTGTAATAAATACTTATAAAACCTGATGGCTAGAACATAAGCTGCAGGAATATATGACAGGCATGTGTAATATGTTTTCTGTCATGCCCCAATTGCTAATGCTGTTACCCACTAATTATTTGGTCAAAAATATTTTGTAACTGAAATCAGAAATTACTGAGAAATTTCAGTTGTTAGAAATAAGGGCCTAATGTTAATATTAATTACTGGAGCAGGTTGGAGTATATTTTAATAAAAGTGTGAGATGATATTGAAATTCAAATAACTCCTTAGAGGTTTTAAGGCTCATATAGTATCCAAAGGAATTCAGGATGAGAAGACTTTAGAAATTAATAACTTTTTTAAAAAATCGAGATTTAAAAAATCATGTGTCTTGTTCCAAAAGGGCATTATGTTTTGTTGTCAGTTTGTGGAAATATATTATTCATATGAGTGATAGAAAAGATGCTTAGGGTAAATCACACACTGTCTTTTCGTCCATTCACAAGCCACTGTATCGTTCATTACGTGAGAATATAGAAATATTCCTTTTCGCCCTCTCAGAACAACTCACTCCCTCAGGTGAACAGTAGAAATGTGTTGATTTGTGATGCAGCAAAGTAGTTCAGGAATGAACCTGACCTAAATACAAGACTCAACGGGGCAGACCCTCAGCTGGTTTAAATTACCAACAAAGTCAATGGGTGCTACACCAGTTTACCCCAGCAGAGGATCTCGCTGGATGGGTCAGATCCACGGTACTGTCAATCACTGAGTTACACTCATGTAAATGAGAGAAGAATCAGACCTAACATTTCCAGTTCTTAGAACCTATTTTCATTCCAAATAAAAAAACAGTGGTAAAGAGGAGACATATTTTGCCATCTCCATGTATTGCAACATGGTATTATTGTGGGGCATGTTTAAAATCACTCAAAGTACTAACACTGCTCTCCCCGGTTCCCCCCTGGCCTCCAGCTAAGAGCTTGGTAAGTCACCAGATCTTTAGCTAGTGTCAGCCAAAAGAGTTCTATTACTTCTCTGCAGCTACACTAATTTATGCCAGCTGAGGATCTGGCCCTTAACAAGTCTGGGCATATCTGTGGCAGACATTTCCCAAGTGATTGCTGATGTAAATGGAAAACCAGAAGCCTAAACTGTAAGATTCAGCCTATCTTTAAATTGCTGACCTGTTCATACACACGGCCTTCTGTTGTTTCAGGAGCCAGGAATGCATGTTACAATTAGTGTTGCAATGAGTTGCTTCAAGTGCTCTACTGACTACTTGTTCCACTGCTACATCTTAGTCACCATCTCTCTAGCTTCTGAAATGTTACAAGGTGTTTTTAATTTTGAAGTTAGTATGTCAATTTTCCTTAATGGGTAGAATTCACCCCTGTGCAAAGGACAGCACAATTTATTATTATGGTGACAGGTTCCTCCTAGGGTGCCACCTGGAACTGGGGCACCACTGAGCCCTGACTTACCAGCCTGGGTTTCCTCTCACACTGTGTTGCTGTGACAAGCTGCAAACCACTTCCGGTCCTACACTTCCACAGGCATTCACACAGGCAGGGATACAGCCAGCTGCAGTTGCATGCAGGCTCTGGCCAGCCACTTCATGAACCAACAATAGAGAGGCTGCAGCCAAATTAACCCCCAGCCTAAGACCCCAGAACTGTACTGTCCTGCCCTGGTCAAAACCCCAACCTGTAGGAATTTATTATCCAGTTTGCCCCTTCCTCAACATGGAGAGGAATATGCAACAGACTTTGCTCTCAAAGCTGAGATTTTTCCCAGACACTTCTCTCAAAGGCAAACTGTTTTAGATAAAGCAAAAAACAAGTTTATTAACTACAAAAGATAGATTGTAAGTGATTATAAGTGATAGCAAACAGATCAAAACAGATTACCTAATAAATAAACAAAACTTCAAACTAAGCTAATATACTAGATAGATTGAATATGAATTAGTAATTTCTTACCCTGGCTGATGATACAAGCAGTTCACCAAGTTTCCATACACAGGCTAGAAATCCCTTTATCGTGAGACCAACACTTCCCCCAGTTCAGTCTTTGTTCCTCAGGGCTTTCCAGAAGTGTGTGGGGAATGAGGCCACTCTGTGATGTCACACCCCACTTTATATAGCTTTAACATATAGCAAAAACCTTTTGTTCCAAACTCAGTTCCCATCCCAGTTTGGGGAAAAATACAGGTACCCCAAATGAAGTTCAGTATCATATGGGCTGGTCACATGCCCTTGCTGAGTCATAGCAGCCATTACTTACAGGCCAGTTGAAATGTTTACGGAAGGCTAAGCTCTTTCATCATCTATTGTCTTTGCTGATGGGCCATCAGCCCTGTCTAGCTTCTTCATTGTTGTACCTGAAAGGCTGGCTGTTTCCAGAGTAAACACATTTGAAATACAGATACATAGTCAATATTCATAACTTTAGATACAAAAATGATACATGCACACAAATAGGATAGTCATATTCAGCAAATCAAAGCTTTTCCAATGACACCTCACATGACCCATCTTGTAAAGAATGTATCATAATTATGCCATAATCATATAATATTACTATGACGAATATGGGGTGTGGTGTCGCAATTATTACTTGATTATTAATTTGTATCACTGTACTGTTTATGAGCCCTATCCTTGGATCAGGACCCCATTGTGTTAGGTGCTGTACAAACACAGAAGGTCTATCTATCATTTAAATCCCATTGTGAGATTAAGTGGAATTTAAGTGATAGTTGGCTTTGTCTGGCCATCTGTACAAGGATGAGAATGAGTGAATGATGTGCCAGGGATGGTGTCTGCACAGCAAGAATCTTATAGGGCAGGGCTTCTCCACCTTTTCCATATCACAACCGCTTTCCAATACCATGGCCACCCCAGACTACTCCCCACTTCCATCAAGCAGGATCTATCCGGGATCCCCTCCCATTTAGCCATATTTAGCACAGAGACTGCATTGCTCACAGGGGTGGATGGTCTCCTCCTGATGATAGATGAACACCGGTTGTCCATGCTGGTATTGTTAGATCTGTTAGCTGCCTTTGATACTGTTGATCACCAGGTGTTGTTGATTCAACTGCGGACCCTGGCGGGCGTGGACAGGGCTGCTCTTTGGTGGCTTTGTTTGTTTATCTTGGAGAGATCTCAGCAGATGGTTGTGGGCAATTGTTCTTTTTCCTGAAGAACTATCAAGTGTGGAGTACTGCCGGGTGCCATTCTGTCACCCCTGCCCTCTGTATGTGGGCTTTTCGTAACGAGTCACAGGGTTCAGTGTCTTCAATCTGATGATCACACCTAATTGTAAGGTGTACATCTATTCTGACTCCAACACTGTGGGTCAATGTCTCAGCCAGTGTCTAGTAGAGATAGGGGCATGGATGAGAGCGAGCTGGCTGCATCTCAGCCCAGAGAAGACTGAGGTGATGATGGTGGCTAGGGGAAAGCAGCCAGAGGAGATGAGGTATGTAATAACAGTCCCTCATAAGTGCTGGAATTATGGGTGCTGGGAGTGATGTGAAGTGGTTTCCATGATATACAGGGTTTACAGTTTGGTTCAATGACTCTCAGCACCCCCACTATATAAATGGTTCCAGCGCCCCTGCCTCTGACTGAAGGAGTACATCCCCTATTAGTTACTACTAGTGTTTGCCCCCAGCTGTTGTTTGACATTCATATTACAGCAGTGCCCTAGTCATCTTGTTAACATCTGTGTCTGGCTATGAGGTTTCAATCCTACCTGTTTCAATCCTATGGACCTTGCCACTGTTATCCCTGCTTTTGTTACCTCAAATTTAGTCTACTGCAAAGCACTATACATAGGGCCACCCACACCTTAATACCATTTGGACACTGATTGCATGGCATTGCATTGGCAACATATGACACGAGTGGCCCAGGATCTGCATGGACTGACCAGTGGTCTTCGGGTAGAGATTAAGATGTTGATTATAACCTTTAAATCCCTAACTGGCCTAGGACTGGCCTACCTGAGGGACCATCTCTTTCCCTGTTCCTGTCTGCCGTAGCTGTGATCAGCAAGGGCACCACTTATTATATCAGAGAGGAAGCAGTTGCTGCTATGTGAGGGCTCTAGGACACTGAAATTTGCTTCCCCCTTGGTCTGAAATAGTTCACACTGAGTGACATGAAAGATATCAATATGATAGGCCTTTGGAGAGGATTGTAGGTGTGCTTGCAGAACAATGAAGAGGTGAAAGGAGCTTTTTCTGTAGTTAGGTGGCGGGCCAAGTCTCTGGCTAGTGGATTGTTTAATGTTGCTGGAGATATGCTGTAATGTTACTTGAGTGGTAGGATGCCTAGAGCCTTGCAGAGATGTCTTTTTTTTAGTATATAATTGGGGATAAATAAATAATATGAGAAGGGTGTGATGGTCAGTGACCCCCATGTTATAGGGACATTTTGAATTACAGACTTTGACACAGGAGACATAGGGCTAGGGAATTTGTGGATAAGACAAACTGCTAGTGCAACTATGGTAGTTTGTTACCAGGAATGTGGTACTTTTAGTGTCATCACAGATGCACTGCTCTATATTTCCTCTGCAGCACCCTCTGGGCACAACTCCAACAGTGGTTAAGGCCATTGCATCTTCTCTCCTATGTGATTCTGCGGCACACCTGAGGACCAACAGGCGCTGCCTACATTGTGTTTCTTGGGCTGATCGCAAATCTGAGCCCTTATTGGTTTGCTCAGATGTGACTGGATTCTTGGTGCATGGTGCCTCGCCCTAGTGGCAGGGTGAGTAATGCCCATTAGAACAATAATAGTTCCTATACTGTTATCGGAGTCCTAATGTTTGGAGGAAGAAATCGCATTTATTTGAAGAGAGGACAGAGTGGAAATAAAAGAAGGGGGTGTTGATGGACAGAAGGGCTAGAAGAAAAGTCCTGGGCAACAAGGGAGGCATATATATCAGTCTGGCTCTCAGACAGTCATAGCCTCTCAGCTGAACTAATCAGTCCTGGGCAGCATCCCCAGAAGAAAAATGGATTGAGCCGCAAGGTCTACCCTTGTGACTTAGCACTCATTTCGCCTTGTGTTGGACTCTTTAGTGCTGACTAGAGAATAGAAATTTGCAGGTAATAATAAAATAAAGAGATGAACCAGACCAGGCCATCTCCTATGTACATGGGGAAGTTAATGCCTTCTCCTCTTCCCCCTCCAAAGCCCTCTACTAGGATGTGGCCTTCTCTCGCTGAGCTGCTCTGGGGATCAGCTAGTTTCGGATGAAGCCTCATCTTGAAGTTTGGCACACCAAGTTGTCAGGTCTTTTGCTGGGAATCAACTAGGGTTTGCCTCTTGCCTACCTGTTCCAGAGCTGTATCTCCTCCTGGTGCTTAACCAGCTCCCTTCCCATCTTCTGAACAAGGGCTGACTGGCAAGCTCTGAAAATGTTTGGGGTACTCCTAGGCATGTGCAAGCTTTTCTTCGCTTGTGATTGTCTCTCCTGGCTGTCAGCCATGCTCCTGACCCAGTAGTGCCCCTTCTTCTGCAGTTAGTCTCCTATTTCCTCTCACAGCTCAGGCACACAGGTTAATGCAGTCCATTGGGACTTAGCAACAATTTTTTCTCTTTGGACCCTCCTGATGGGATGCCTATTCAGGTTTGACTTTCTGTTTCCCAGTTGTTCCCAGTTTGTTTACTTTCAGTTTCCCAGTTGGTGCTTCTGTGGGAGCTGGTCCCCTGCAGATCTTAAACTTAACTTCATAATACCCCTGAAGTCACAAGGCTGGATTCTCCTCCCAGGTCAGCCAAGTTCCATGGGAGTAAGACCGGCAGGCTGATTGCGAGGAGACTCACGCCTGCCAAGTACAGCATGTTCTGGATCTATGCCTGGCATGTAGTCAGTTCTCTCTCCAGCTGCCCTCAGAGTCCACATTGTGTGACGTGCTGAGAGCCTTGTGCCCTTAGCTTCTGTAGGTCATGTGCGACTCTAGTCCAAGCAGCCTAACAAGTATGTGGAAAAGCCTTTTTGGAGAGTGATTGTAAAGGGCCACTGATTGCATAAATATGCCAATTATTTTGGCCATTAAGTTTGAGCACCTTATAGTTTTGGATCCCTACAAACGACTCGCTGTCAGACAGATAACTACCTTTTACCCGAGACACCTGACCAGAATATCTCAGTCAAATCGTACTTTGTAGGGAGGGCCCATTGCCCCCAGATTCCAGTTTGAAATCCAGTCTATTGATTTATACGTAACTCTTCTGCCTGGTGGTTACCAGTAGCAATAAAGGCTGGCAAGTATGTCGAGGGTCCCTCTTGAATAACAAAACTGGCTTGAGACGCCACCTGGAATCCTGGGGAAAATAAATAAATCCTCCGCCGGTTGCCCTTATCAGGAATGCCCTCTGCATCTATACCCAAAACAAGGGAATCTTTATAAGGGAAAAGGGGGACATAGACGCTGGGAAAGCTCAATAATATAACATTAAAATAAGGATTAATCCCCTCAGTAAATCTGCAGTAGTCCAGTCAGCTTTCGCCTCACCAAACTCTGTGTGTTCCCAACAAACAAGAGTTCCTTGGCCACGTCACTTCACCCGCTACAAACCCCACTCATGGTTCGGGTCAGTGAAAACTAGTGGTCCAGGTGTCTAAGGATGATGATCTCTGCACATCTGGCTCTGGCCCAGTTGAACCTAATCCCCTAGTCCTATCTTGAGGTGTCTCTACCTGACCCAGCTTTGTGATTCAGCTCAATTTAAGTGCTAGGTGAGGGGGAACTCACTGAAGCCAATTCAGCTCATTACCATAGCACCGATCTCTGCCGAGGAGTCCTTTTTTCTTTACAGGGTCCTCAGCAGAGGGAAGCAAAGAGCACCTAAGAGATGAACTACATGAAAATGAACTTCTCACTACAAAGAGAGAGCACCCGTCCCCTTCCGTCTCAGAGTTCGAACTTCATTCTTCTTGTGACTATAAACTTACCAAGAATCATAGCAATGTAGGGCTGGAAGGGACCTTGAGAGGTCATCTAGTCCAGTCCTCTGCACTGAGGCAGGACCGAGTAAACCTAGACTATCCCAGGCAAGTGCTTGCCTAACCTGTTCTTAAAATACTCCAATGATGGGGATTCCACAACCTCCCTTGGAAGCCTGTTCTAGAGTTTAACTACCCTCATAGTTAGAAAATTTTTCCTAATATATAATCTAAAACCCCCTTGCCACAGATTAAGCCCATTACTTCTTGTCCTACCTTCAGTGGACATTGAGAACTATTTATCCCTGTCCTCTTTATAACATCCCTTAACATACACCTCTACCCCGATATAACGTGACCTGATATAACACAAATTCAGATATAACGCGGCAGAGCAGCACTCTGGGGGAGGAGGGAGGCTGCGTGCTCTGGCGGTTCAAAGCAAGTTCAATATAACGTGGTTTCACCTATAACGCGGTAAGATTTTTTGGCTTCTGAGGACAGCGTTATATCGGGGTAGAGGTGTATTTGAAGACTGTTATCAGGTCCCCCTTCAGTCTTTTCTCAGGACTAAACATGACCAGATTTGTAACCTGTCCTCAAAAATCAGATTTTCTAAAGTGTCTGTCATTTTTGTTGCTCTCCTCTGGCCTCTCTCCTGTTTGTCCGTATCATTCTTAAAGCATGGCACCCAGAATTGGACACAGTCCTCCAGCTGAAGCCTTGTCAGTGCTGAATAGAGTGGGACAATTATCTCCTGTGTCTTACATACGACACTTCTGTTAATACACCCCAATGTGATATTAGCCTTTTTCCTATGACTTACGACATTAACTCAAAGGATACACGCACAAAAGGATTCCTGGCAACAGATTATCAGTTAAATATTTCTTTATTACACTATAATACCAAGAATTAAGATTACACTCTTCTTTAGATAACATGCGTCTATATTTTAAAATTATTTCAAGGCTGCTTTCTCTTTTTTCAGTGGGTCCGTGCTGATGTTTCCTGGATTTTATTAATAGTGTGGTGAATCTTTTCTCTCCCTTTTAATTACATTTAGGTTTCAGTTCAGAACTGACCTGACTGACAGATACTCTGTTTAGCTCTCAGGTTCCATTTTCTCACCATGTTTAGTTTCCACCTTCTTCCAGTGACTTGTACAAAATTCAGCATGGCCGCATGAACACAAAGCATTCACTGGCCATCAGGCACCTTGTGTTAATCTTGCTATTAACATAAGATCTCCCACACAAGCACACGCACTGATAATGTGATTAAACATTACATGCTAGATCCATAAAGGGATTTAGGCACCCAACCAGGAATGGATTTACCATGAAACAAACCGTGCAGTGGCACTGGGCCCCCAATGACGGGGGGGGGGCCCAAAATGCAGGACAAATATCTGATAACCTGCCCCAGAGTCCCGGCCGGCAGTGCGGCAGGGCTCAGGCAGGCAGGCTGTCTGTATGCCGTGGCTGGTGGCCCCACGCTGCTCCCGGAAGCGGCCAGCTGCTGTCACATCTCTGTGCACCACTGTCCGGGGGAGGTGGCTCCATGCACTGCCCCAGCCCCGGGCAGCACACAGAGACCCGCTGGCCCCCTCCCCACAAAGGGCGTGCAGAGATGTGCCAGCAGCAGGGCTAAGGTGGCTCCCTGCCTGCTCTGCCTCACTCCCTCTGCGCTGCTTCGCTCCCAGAAGTGGCCGGCATGTCCTTGCGGCCCCTAGGGGAGGGTGTCTTCACACGTTGCCCCCGCTCCAAGCACTGACTCCGTAGCTACCATTGGCTGGGAACTGCAACCAATGGGAGCTGAGGGGGCAGCACTTGCAGGCAGCGGCACACGGAGACCTCCTGCCCCCTCCTCACCTAGGAGCTGCTGCTTGAGAGGTGTGTATGCCGGTTGCTTTTGGAACCATGCCGCCCAAGGTAAGCACTGTCCCCCTCCCACACCCCAACCCCCTACCCCAGCCCACAGCCTGCACCCAGCACCCAAACTTTCTCCCAGAGCCAGCCCCCCGCACCCCCTCCTGCACCCCAACCCCCTGCCCCAATCAAGGTACCTCACTTTATTTTCATGTACTTCCCATTACTTATAATATCGGAGGAGGAGGAAGAAAAAAAGAATGAAAAGGGGGGGGCGATAAGAGAAAATGTTCTTTTTCTTGGCTGAGTCCCTGGGAGGGGGGAAGGGGTGCAAATGAATCTGCACACAGGGCCCCACTAACTCTAAATCCGCCACTGCACCCAACTGCCATTTTAGGTGCCTACATCCAAAATTTAGATCTTCAAAATGCTCACTCAGCAGCTGCCTAAACCTACAGGTGCCTAAATTCCCTATGTACCTAAGTCTCCATTGGTAAAGTCCCTAGCCACCTAAATTTCTGCCATTGGGCATGTGGACAGCTGCCTAAATCCTGACACCTAGGTGCCTTGCTCATGCCTAAGCCCAGTGGAATACCAAACTAGGTGTTGCCCCACCTATCTGACCCACCAAATTGGGCCCTGAACAAAGAACAGTCAGTGGCTTCCCACTGGCAATTTGTAGCCCATTGATTAAAAGACTCACCAAGGGTGTGGAAAGTGCAAGTTCAAGTCAGTGTTCTGCCTGGTGCAGAGCAGGGATTCAAACCAGATCTTCCCCTTTTCCTAGATGAGTGCTTAGCCACTAGTCAATGGTGTATTCAGGCATAAAATGCCTTAATTCTCACCTCTTGTAGTTGTGCCATTTTGTGTGACATACTTTATAGTCGTTGGACCAGCAAATGCGTGAGAATGACTCTATAGCCCAGAGTGAAGGGCACCGACGTGATAACTGGGCTTATAAATTTACCCTAATCATGAGCTCTACTGCAAAAAGTATGTGAAACTTCATAAAATGTCACAATAATCTATAATTTTTTGCCTGTTTGAGACTTACTCATGGAAAGTAGGTCAAGTTATTTTCAATAAAGAATGTTACGAACAAGTGCAAGAAAACCAGATAGGGAGACTGAATTAGTCCAAACTAAAGAGGGCTACCAACAGAACTGAAAGACTGTGTTAAGGACATGCTTAGTGAGCAAGAGGTGGGTCCGGAAAGTAATGGCCCAAAATTGGTGTGGCGGATATTAGGCTTAACTGATGGACAAAGATATGTAACCCACCTTCCCCGCTACACACACCATTTTTGGGATTCTGAAAAGGAGACTGAAAAATTATCAGTTCAGCTAAGCTCAGTGAAATGCCGCTCATCCCAGTTCAACTCAACCAGCTTAGCTCATCTTCCTCAACCCCAACACAAAATGAACAGAACAGACCAAAGGATTTTCTTCTCAAGAGGAAGGCCATTAGGCCTTGCTCTCCCTTAAGGAACTTTGTTTTCACTTGTGAGTCCTGAAAGTCAACATATCATGCCATCCGGTCCTCAGCCCATCAGTGGAGATATCTCATTCCCAGCACTGCAGCCTGTTCTGTTTCCCTTCCTTTTTGTGTCTCTTTCTTCCTCACTCCTTTTTTTCCCTTCTATCCTCACTCTCTAGGCATTTCAATGGATCCTGAAATCAACAGCACTGAACGCATTACGATATGGCCCCTTCAGCCTTGCCCTGTCTGAGGAGAAAGGACCCAAACAGACAACATCCCTGGCCAGCATTTGCACCTGGGTCCAAGCAACAGGTGCCATGGCCAACCTGCCATCCAAAAGCATCCCTTCATGACCTACCAGTTGTCCAGTGTTCCAAGAAATCAACAAAAGCTGTATTTCCCCTATCCATTCTATACTGTCTCCCCTCCACCTTGTGTCTGCCTGCTAGTTAAAACCTGGAATACACTTCACACCTCAGAACTGAGAGTAAAATTAATCTTTTCCTTTTCGCAAAGAAAGGTTGTTGGTGAATATTAAAGGCTCGGATATTGTGCCTCTAAAAGGAGAAAGACTTAATTTTAGTTTTGATTGTTTGTTTTGCATAATTGCCCAAATTCAGTTTCAATATAAATCCTTGTTTTGATTTCTTGTTCTTCAGTCTGTTTGATCAATAAACTTCCAACTTTAAAATGAGCACCTAAGTAAATCAGTGTCCAGATAGAACTCCACTCCCACCCCGACCTTAGTATCGCTGTTTGAATATTGGACAGTGAAAGAGTTAATACACACCTTGAACTCTGTTGAGCCTTGCAATTAACACAACAGCATTCACCCAGGGTATGGGAGACGCAAGTGCCTTTTCCAGTGACCTCTTAAGTATTTATACACAGTAGGAGAGTTTCAACAGAAAAGTCTGAGAAAGACCCACCCCAGAATACCCCATGCCCTCAGGGCATCCACCTGAAACACAGGAGACCTGAGTTGAAATCCCTGCTCTACACCAGGCAGAGAGGGATTTGAATCCTGGGCAAATGCTCTAACCACTGGGATATAGCCTATGGGGGGGCAGCACCTCTTTCTTCTTAGGGTTTTTTTTGGGGGTGGTTGTTTGTTTTGTGAGAAAGGGCTTATCCACCTACCTCCAGGAGAGGGTTCCCGGCTGTGATTCCCAAACAAAGGGACTGGATTTAGACACCTAACTACCTTTGAGGGGCAGGGTTTAGGCCCTACCCCTCTCCTCAGCATTTCCTATTGGCAAGTTACGGCTCAGCGTGCTGGCTCTTGCAAATCCCATTCTTAGGCATCCAGCTCTCCCCTTGCATTGTACAGGGAGCCTGGTTGACCATTGTGGATTCCACTAGGTGAGAGGTTGCCTAAATGTTCAGTGTTGATGAGTCTAAGTCCCTTTTGGGGATCTAACCCTGGAAGTCTTCACCTCAAGAAAGATGATGAAACATTGGAGAAGGTTCAGAGAAGAGCCATGACAACGATGAAAGGATTGGAAAACACGCCTTAGAGTGATGGTCTCAAGGAGCTTAATCAGTTTAAGTTATCAAAGAAAAGTTTAAAGGGTGACTTGATCACAGTCTGTAAGTATCTAAAAGGGGAAACAGAAATTTGATAATAAAGGATTCTTCAATCTAACAGACATAAGTAACAAGATCTAGTGGCTGGAAGTTGAAGCTAAACTAATTTAGACAAGAAATAAGATGGCAATTTTAAATAGTGAAAGTAATTTACCACTGGAACCATTTACCAAGGGTGGTGGTAGATTTTCTATCACTGGAAATTTTTAAATCATGACTGGATAGTTTTCTAAAATATGTGCTCTAGTAAGTTCACCAAAGCATAGGCACCAACTTCCCCTCTTTCCCATGGGTGCTCGACCCCTCCTCTGCCCCTGGCCCCGCCTCCACTGCACCCCTTCCATGAGGTCCCACCCCTGCCCCTCCCCCATTCCAACCCCTTCCCCAAAGGTCCCGCCCCAACTCTGCCCCCTCCCTGCCCCTTTTCCAACTCCTTCCCCAAATCCCTGCCCTGGTCCTGCCTCTTCCCCACCTCCTCCCCTGAGCGTACCATGTTCTCGCTCCTCCTCCCCCTTCCTGGAGTGTGCTAATGCTGCCAAACAGCTGTTTGGTGGCGGCCGGGCGGGAAGCGCTGGGAGATAGGTGGAGGAGCGGGAACGTGGCACGCTCAGGGGAGGAAGAGGAGAAGGTGGGGTGGGGGGTGAGGGGAGCTTGTCTGCCAGTGGGTGCAGAGCACCCACTAATTTTTCCTGTGGAGTCGGCCCCTATGCACCAAAGTTATTGAACTTGCAGCAGGAGTTTATACAGGTCTATGTTATCCAGATAAGACTAAATGATCTCCATGCTTCTTTCTGGCCTTAACTCTATAAATTAACTTAAGTTAATTGAACTGTTCCCAATCTTCAGGGATGCAAAATAAGTCACTGGTAAGGTGAAGCAAAAATGATTAGAAAAGTAGGCAAGATAGTATGCAAGTTGAAACATGTTATTCATATCAAACTTATTAATTATAAGAATTTAGGTTCTGGGCTTCTCAGAAAACATTACATTCTCCTTCCACTAAACTTATGCTGATAACTGTCCCATGCAACATTAAGTGATGAAAATAACTTTCTCTTTTGCATTAGTATGTCATGCATGTGTGATGACATTCCCTTTGGTTGTGACGAGGGTCTGAACTGATGACCTCCAAAGCTAAAAGCATAAACCTCTACAGCTGGAGTTCACAGGGTACCTGCTGAAATTAAGTGCTATAGCAGGTTCATCTCTTCTGTTGAGCAAGCATAGAGGAGGATGCATAAGACACAAGCCAAAGCAAAGAATTTTCCCCCAGGTAATTTCTGTTAGACCAGTGGTTTTCAACATGTGGTCCACGGACCCCTGGAGGTCTGCAGACCATGTCTAAGATTTCCAAAGGGGTTCACATCTCCATTTGAAATTGTTTAGGGGTCTGCAAATGAAAAAAAGTTGAAAACCACTGTATTAGACTATGAATGCCACGTCTCAGTGAAGTCAAAGATTTAAATTCAGGTCAGTATTAATGTGCAATACTCTAAATATCCTAGAAAATGCCTGTTTTTCTGCTCATGTCAGAAGGACTATCTGCAGTGAGCTAGGACTAGCATTTCTGAGATCTTACATTGCTTGCTTCAGCACCAATTTTTGCAGGCTTTTCTGTTACAACCTGTTGCGAGCAGGGGCGGCTCTAGGATTTCTGCTGCCCCAAGCACGGCGGCACGCCGCCAGGGGCGCTCTGGCGATCGCCGGTCCCGCAGCTGTGGTGAACCTCCCGCAGACGTGCCTATGGATGCTCCACCGGAGCCGCGGGACCAGCGGACCCTCCACAGGCACACCTGCGGGAAGTCCACTGGAGCCGCCTGCCGCCCTCCCGCGGGACGCCACCCCAAGCGCGCGCTTGGCGCGCTGGGGTCTGGAGCCGGCCCTGGTTGCGAGGCTGCAGTTCTCTGGTAAAAGGCTGGACCTTTGCTTCTTGCTGCCTTACAGTCCGCCAATGACACATTCTCATGATTTCCCCAGTGTAGTTCTTCACATTGATTTTTTTCCCCTTTCTCCCTGTATCTCTAGGTGCATATATACAGAAGCCAAAAAAATGCAGCAGCAAGTTTCAGCGCTGGGTCAACTGACTCAGGCTTGTGGGGCTTGTGCTGCAGGGCAAAAAATAGCAGTGTAGACATTTGGGCCTGGGCTGTAACCCACCGGACTCTGAGACCTTCCCCCTTCGCTGGGTCTCTGAGAGGGAAGGTCTATGCTGCTATTTTCAGCCCCACAGTATGAGCCCCACACTTTTGACCCTGGGCTCTGAAACTCACTGCTGTGGGTCCTTTTTTGGTGTGTGGCCGTAGCCTCTCTTTCTGTGTCTCATTCATCTGGAGCTGGCTGGAAGTCTTTTCCTTCTCTCTGGTACTCTGAAGGTTGCCTAGCATTTCCCCTTACATACTAGGACCTCGATCTTATAAAGACTCATCTGCATGTAGTACAATTATCAGCAGGGCTGGCTCCAGACCCCAGCACGCCAAGCATGCGCTTGGGGCAGCATTTTGCCGGCAGGGCGGCAAGCGGCTCCGGCGGACCTTCCGCAGTCATGCCTGCGGATGCTCCACCGGAGCCGCGGGACCAGCGCGCCCTCCGCAGGCACGTCTGCAAGAGGTCCCCCGGAGCTGCGGGACCAGCGACCGGCAGCGCGCCCCCCTGCGGCGTGCCGCCCTGCTTGGGGCGGCCAAATTCCTAGAGCCGCCCCTGATTATCAGTCTACGACTCTTGAGCCTCATGGTCCGGAACCTTTGTTTCACTATGCAGTTCATCCATCTTTTCGCCTTTTCCCTCACTGAGTTTATATTCTTTGCTTTGCTTTGTTAAGTGGAATCTGTTGGGTGACTGATTATTTGTGCCTTGGTTTTCATTCTCTAGGATTACATGAGTAAAAGTCAGACGATTACTAGTGAGTTCCTGCTCAGTCTAATGATGTCTTACCATTCTATTCAGGTTCTTATACCATGCTCCTCACTGATGGTGTAGACATATTTGTTTCTCCTTTCCCACTAAAATCTACAGAGCCAAATTCTGGTTGAAGCTACATCGGTGTAAATCTGGAGTAACTCAACTGACTTTAGAGTCATATCACTGTCTGTGTCCCAAGGTATCATTTTGCAGGTTTTTTTAATACTTAAATCTGCCAGCATTGCCTGCGTTGCTGTTACTGAGACCTAAAGATGACTCTAAATAGAACAAAGGGGCCTGACAGTTCACAGATTAGATTTTCATGTCTCATCAGGGAACACAGTTACTATCTGAATCAACCAATGTACAAGTGGAACAAGGAAGCCATTTCTTTAATGACTCATATCCCCCTAGGTGTCCTCATGTTCCAAAATGTCTAAATTATCCCTAACCTGTTCAGAACAGAGTTACATGGTTTTTAAATAAATCCCAGCTATCCAGGGCTGACTAAATGCACAGAATTTATGCGTAGAAATTCAGTAGGTTGCAAGGTTAAGTTCAGTAAGCAGCCAAATGTCTGAAAAACCAGCCTGCATACCTCACAAGATCAGGCTTGCTAGTGAGACAAATAAATAAGTTGTATATGACAAAATCAACATTAAAATAACCTTAAGGCTGTTTCGATAAAGAATGGTAAGAGCAGAGTAAATTGAGAGATTTAGGGCCGTCCAGTACCCAAACACAACAGGACAAATGGCATAATATTGTTAAAATTACATCAATGAACTGAATACATATGGCTCCATCCAGAGCCATCCCCAGGGTATGGCAAATCAGGGCGACCACTCCAGGCCCTGCGCTTTGAGGGGCCCCGCGGGCCAGTGCACATGAGTGGCATGTGAACTGCTGGTGGGGGGAAGCTAGCCCCCAGCCCCGCCCCTTCAATCCAGTGGAGAGAGCTCCGGGACGGAGAGCAAGGCGCCGCCGCAGCCTCCCAGCCCCAGCAGCACCACTGAAGCAGGGCCCTGGTGGAGGCGGAGTGTGGGCGGGGCTAGGCCCAGCTGTTTGGGCAGGCACCACCTCCCTCAGCCTCCCCTACCTGCCGCCCAGCACGGTCAGTCCCCGCAGGGCCGGCTCCAGGCACCAGCTGAGCAAGCTCGTGCTTGGGGCGGCAGATTCTAGGGGGCGACATTCCACCCAAACCTAGGGCGGCACGGCCGCTTTTTTCTTTTTTCTTTTTGTTCGCTGCTCCGGCTACTCTGTAGGGGGCAGCGGCGCGCAGGAGGGGAGCGCCCTGCAGCAAACTCGGCAGGGCAGCCCACGTCCTTCCCTCCCCACCCAACTGGAGTGGAGCGGAGCCCTCCCGGCAGGTGGCGCGGCGGTCGGGGGCACGTGGCGAGCGCCCCGCTGAAGCACTGGCCGCCCCCCTTCTCTCTCTTCCCCCCGCTCCCTCCCCTCCCCCCCCATTAGACCAGGCGCGCGCTCTGCAGCACAGGGAGTCCCCTGGCTCCGGTCGCCCTGTAGGGATTTTTTGTTTTGTTTTTCCCCTGCTTTGCCGGCCGCGCCATTGTTTCCCCTCCCGCGCCCCCCCCCCCCCGCTTTGCTACTCCAGCCATGCCGTGTTCCCCACCCTGCTTTGCCGCTCCAGCCACGCCGTGTTCCACCCCCCCGCTTTGCCGCTCCAGCCATACCGTGTTCCCCCGCCCCCGCTTTGCCGCTTCAGCCATGCCGTGTTCCCCCCCCCCGCTTTGCCATCACAAATTCGTCACTTCCACCCACCCTAGGGACGGCCCTGGCTACATCCTCAGCTGGTGTAAATTGGTGTAACTCTGTCAACATCAATGGACCCCTGTCAGTTTAACCCAGCTGTGGATCTGATCTGATTGTCCTTGCATTTGGTGGTTTTGGTCCATCCTCTAACACTCTCTCACACAGCTGAATTTTTTTTGTTTTTGAGAGTTGGGGAAGGCAACAAATATTAAACAAATTAGATTCCCTTTGCTCTCCAATCCACCTGTTAGTTCTTTATTGAATATTCAGCATAAATTCCTAACATAGAACTCCCATAGAAACCAATAGGAGTTCCACATGCAGAGCAAGTGAAGAATACAGGCAATGCTGGGAAGACTGTTGCCTGTTGTTTGCAGTTGAGAGACTATTTTTAGTTCACAGACTATTATTCCATGAAATAAACTCAAGTCAGGTAGAAGAAAATGCGCTTTGCAGCTTCATCTACACAGGGAGCCGGATCAATCAGGATTCTCTCTGCCTTTAATATGTTCATATTTTTAATACTTGTGTCTTGCAGATCCCTATGACAAATCCAACAGAATTAAATCCCATTGATAGGTAATCTAGCTATTTAATAAAATATTCTTATGATTTATGTTGTGCTGAAATAACAGATATTGAGATAATCTACAAAAAAAAACTAACAGCATGCCAGCTCCGTATTTTTGTTGCTGCCTGTTGCATTACCATAATAAAAATTGGAATAAACATTGCAATATATATATACCTGAATCCATAAGGTGCCTCCATGCTATGGTTTAAATAGAGAAGTCGAATAGTCTCTACTGAATTGCACAAGGGATTAGAAACCTGGAACTTCTAAATTCTAACCCAAATTCTGCCAAATTGTTTTAATATCTTTGTGTCTTACTTTCCCCATTGGTAAGATGAGGAATAATTATACTTATCTCTCTGAGGAGTGGGTTGTGGGGGTTAATTACTGAGTGCTTGTAAAAATCTTGGCCAAGATTTTTTTTTGCAACATAAGCTACCACATACGTGCAGTGAAATTATTCTTATTACATGCTGATGGTTTCATCATTTGCCTAAGTTGTTTTTCATATGGATTATTGCTATGCCATCTCAATGCAATTTTCACAGACATATTATTAGCCTGTATTCATCACTTTTATCTTTCTCCTGTGGGCTATCCTAACACGCTTAGGAAGAAGATAAACACAATACATGTACACATCTGAGAAACTCATTGTTGCATCCATCCAGCACCATTGTGCATGGATTGTGGTGGCAGAGGATGGCTTGGAGCAGCTCATCAGACACAGTTTGCTTTGATGGGAAAGGGGGGAAGAGGATGGATTGATGGGACTTGAGGAGCATGGCAAAGACATAAGGTAATAGGGCATGAAAGATATGGAAACCCCAGCAGAGGACAAGAGATAAAATGGTTGAAGATCTCAGAGGAGGTATAATGAAATATGGAGTGGGGCAGAAGCAGAAAGACAGATCTGGGATGATAAAAATCGTGTTGGAATTAACAGAACAAGAGAAAGAGAGCACTGCAGGGATGCTAGTGTGCAGTGAGTTAATAATCATGATTCTATTTATATCCTCAGAATTTTTATTTTTTTCTAATGTCAATGGATATTTTTTTTATTCGTATTTATTTAAATGTTCACAGTTGCATAAAAGTTTTATCAATTTAAATTTTCACATTTGGGGGAAGGGACCATAGCGGGGGTCAGACAATAATTATTTAATAAGTGTAGATGTTGAGATTCAAGAAGTTAAAGCTTTAAAACCATGAAAACCCAAATTGTCAAGATCACATGATCAAACATACAAAATAAGTATTCTTAAATCAAATTCTGATAAATTTTCAGGCAGCATTTTTCTTATTTTGCCTCTCTGTAAATTTCAGTTACTATCAATGGAAATATTTTTTATTGGTTTGTGTGTGTGTATGGTGCAATCAATGTTTAGCAACATTTTCCGATAAACATCTAATCCTTCCAAGACTACTTATATTACAGCTCCCAACCCAAATCAGGGATCCATTGCGCTAGACATGAATAACACACAATGAAAGACAGTGTCTATCCTGAAGCCTATACAGTGTAAATGAACAAAGGAAGGCATGGGAAAGAGAGAGAATGACTTGCACAAGGCCAACAGCAAATCAGTAGCAGAGTCACAAATAAAACCCTGGTCTCTTGAATTCTAGTGTAGCGCCCTATCCACTAGACATTTCTGCCCCAGTGTCTCCCTGCTGGGAGGAGGGACTGAGCAGTGGGAGGAGCTGGGACAGAAACGTGTGAGGTGGGAGACAGAAAAAACAAGGGTGGAGAAAACTGGGAAGGGAGAGAATGGATGGAGTGGTTTAGAAGGGAGGGTGGGGAAGGAAAACATGAAATCAGATCTGCTAGCCCAGCCTCTTATGCCTGTGCAGAGCCCATTAGAGTCTGACTGCATGATCAAGGCCTTTGTGTGTAGCAAAAATTGTCACTGGGGAAAAAACAGGGAAGAGACAGGCAGCTATAGAAGAAAATTAAGTCAGTGAAGAAAGGAAAAGAACATAAAAACCCAGTGTCCCACAACAAGGGAGATGTGCTAGCCATATTAATTCCTGGCATAATGACACTGATTTCAATGCAGCTCCACAGGGAAGAATTTGGCTGCCATAAGTTTAAATTCTTAAAAATTATTTAACAGAAAGTCTGGTGCCAAGAGAGATAAAAATCAAAGACTTGTGCACACCTTTGGATGCAGGAGGAAAGGGGCTTGGGAGATCTGGCTGTGGGTGGGAGGTCAGTATGTTTTTATATGACTGAGGAAAAGGACTTTTGGAATGTTTCAATGGTGGATCTGATTATGGTAATAATAACAACAACAACAACCTCTTACATAGCACTTTGCATCCATACACAAAGTGCTTCTCAAAGGAGGCAAATGTCATTATCCCCATTTTACAGATGGCAAAATTGAGGCATAGAGCAGTGAAGTGACTCGACCAAGGTCACCCTGCAGGCCAGTGTCAGAAACAGGGATCATACTCAGGTCAGCTGAGTCCCAGACTATCTACTAGGCAATACTGCTTCCCCTCCATGAGTGTATTCATGGCCCAAAGATTTTGGTGTTGAATTGTTGGTGTTTCAGTGCACCAGGAAGTTCAAAATTTCTAGCTAGATTCCTATTTTATTTATCCACTGTGGTAAATAGGGTTGATTTCTTATAGACATCACATTAAATTAAACCAGCTTAAGCACAAATTAAATTGGTCTATATTAAGCATTTACCTGGTGTAACAAGCTCAAGCTTTGGTTGATTCAGTTACACCAGTGCAATATTTCTCATAGAAAAAACAAGGCTTAAGGTTCCAGTTTTGGTCTATCAAGCCCTGAATGCTGAGGACCCACACACCTGAGAGACTGCATCTCTCCCTGCAGCTGCAGTAGAGATACCCCCTTGGTTTGATCATGAGGGAGTTGCCAGTAAGACCTTCCACACGTGGGCCCTGAACATTAGCACTGGCTCACCACTTTGGTCTGAAATAAGCTCGCTCTGCTTTCAGGCAATGCCCATCTCAAGCCCTTTGAGAGGTGCTGAGTGAGGAAAGTCTGGAATTTGAGGGGAGGAGGGGGTTTGGTTGGCCATGTCCAGGGCATGGTTGGATGCAAATACTTTACACATTGGTCATGGGTGCCTAGAGTCTGGGATAGGCCCTTTTCAAATCTTTCACCTACAAATGGAAATCAGAATCATAAGCCAATCTACAAATCATTGAGACGTCGGAAGAAATTTTCCCTGGGAGCGGGTTATCCTGTAATAACCTTCTGCAGAGCTTCTTGTACCTTCCTCTGAAGCAGCTGATGCTGGCCACTATCAGAGACAGGACACTTGCCTAGATGGACTTGGGGTCCGATCGAGTCTGGCCAGTCCTATGTTCCTTAATACCTTATGAAATGTACTTGCATTCTGCATCCAAGTCTTTAGAAAGACATGCAAATAAGTAGAATCTTCTTCGAGACATTGTGCATTACATGCTTTCTGATATTCTGGGGCAACTTTCCTTTCAATTCGCTGTTTAAAGCACTTGGCCGCTCAACAATGGATTTAATGTGCTTTATCAAGGTCTCACTTTCGCAGCTGCAAAGGCACAGTTAATTGCTAGTCACGGAGTATTTGCTGTGGTGATTTTTTAAGTACGCTGCCATCCTCTAAGGTGTTCATTTGTCTGATTCTTGAAATGACCACCTAAAAGAAAGGCGCCAGTAAATGTGCTCCAATTACCTTGCTGATTTTAGTACCGGATTATTTAACACCTTTTCTCTTTCAAATTGCAGTTCATTAGACCTCAGACAGAAAAAGAGACAATGAAAACATGGCTTTTGACTCAGAACTCACAGCTCTCCCCCAGGAAAATGGGCTGTTTCCTTTGGGCTATAAATGGATGAAAGATAGAGTGAAAGTATTTATTTAGTGACATAGGGCTCAGGTTGATGCAGGAATTAAATTATTTGGTTGCCATTTTTTTTTAATAATATGACTATTTCCCTCATAATAAACTATTTGGTGCAGGGACTCTCTCTTCGATTATATGCATGGAGAGTGTTTAGCAGAATAGGGATCCCTAACTAGTGTCTCTAGGTGCTCCCTCAGTACAATTAATAAACAATGCACACAAGTACTTCATATTTGAATAACATGCCCTACCAGGGGCCAATAGTGTAGCCTTTATAATACTGGTAGGTTGGTGTTTCCAATGGTATCTTAAACCACAATAATCTGTGCCAAAGGTTCATGCTCCCTGAGGGCTACAGTATCAGAGTTAGCAGCGTGAGAACCGCTATTAGAAATATCATCCGGTCTGGAGACTGTAGGGGCACACAAGGAATGATAGCAGTGCCCACAACAACATTCACAAGTTATCAATCTTCCCTTTATTAAAAGCCTTACTACACGGATAATCAGTGCCACAGTCATAGATACATCAATGAACTTGGAGGAATACCAGAAAAGATCCAGCATCAATGTTTTCATACTCATATCCCCAAAGGTACCATAGAAATGGCTGGATCTCTCAACAGATGGTCATCTTTGGAAGGTCTCCTGTTGGATTCTTCATCTGTCTTCATGCTGGGGAATCCCTTTTATTCTGTGTTACACTCACGCCCGTAACCCTTACGCATAGGCATGAGGGTTCCAACCCCTTTTCCTTTATCTGGACTTCCACACGCCATAAAATTTGGGGTGCTCGGCTTTTCTTAGGCTACCTTCTTAGTTCCCTTTATTTTTATGAGCATTTACATCAGCATGTCCCAATGGTAACATACGGTCACGGCAGAATTTCCCATGATGTTACAGTCAGGTGTCTTGCAGTATTGACATATTTTACAGTAATCTTGTAACTTTATGGGTACAGGATTACTCACAGGTCACCTCCTCATGTCAACCCTCATGTCCTCATCCCAATGTGGCTAAGCTAAGATCTGGCAGGAATCAGCCTGCAGGATTTGCATTACAGCCTTACTTTGCTTATATACCTGATACACACACATCGCTCAAATGCTTGTCAATATTATACCTCTATGATATTATCCTACTTGTTCCTATACCTAGCACTTAAATCTATTAATCACACATTGATCACATATGAGTAAACCACAACAACAGATAACACAAGAAATGATTATAGAAGGTGGTCAGCTACAATAGACAGAGATTGATCATGCGATCTCAAGCACCTGAGCTCAAGTGCCAAGTCCACTAGCTGGGAGCAGTAGTAGGTAGTTATCTTCTGAGGACCTCTGTAGAGATGTGCAGCACAAAATGAATAGCTGGTTACAATCTGATTTCATCTGAATATAACAAATGGATTTAATAAATGGATCTAATTTTGCGAACAATGAATGGATCTTTAAGCCACCTCTCAAGAGAACGTGGCTGCTATTCTTTAGCACACGGCAGCATTAAGCAATTTAGGGGAGGAAGTGAAGAATACAAGGCCACACTCATTTGATATATGGAGGCTGTTACTAAAGCAAATCAATTAACAAGCCCCTAGGAAAGTTCAAATATAAAATACCACCAACCGCCCGCCCCCACCATTGGTCCATTGTATTCTGTACAGCTGTGTTGATTTACACCATGTGCAGATCTGTCCCCATATATAAAAACAAAATCACATGGTATCCTTATGCCCCAATCTTGTGAGGTGTTAAGAGCCCACAGCTTGCATGTTGAGCTGTGCAAACAAGTGAATTTTCAGTTCACTGGCAGTTCTAAAAATTGGGAGAGGGAATAGTTTTGGATTGACCCAAAAAAAAAAATTTTCCAAATAGACTTTCAGCAAACCAAAAAGTTGAAAAAAATATACGCTTTAGGCTGAACAAGAGGTTTAACCCAAAACAAAATTTGGTTTCATTTTCAAGCTTTTAAAAAAATCATTTTAAAACTTTATTTTAAAGTAAATTTTGAAAATGGAAAATCATTTCAAATTGAAAAATCGAAACATTTCATTTAGAGTGTTGAAACAAAGCATTTTGTGTTAGTCACAGAAATTATTTTTAGTTTTTTTTTTTTAACTAAAACAATTCTGTGAAATCAACACAAATTCACAAAATGTTTTGGTTGACCTGAATCTGCATTTTTCAGCTGAAAAATGTTGCCCACCTGTACTTGCACAGACTACAAGTGACAGCACATGGATTTTACATTTTATCCACAGCCGACATCTTTAATATGATGCTGGATGATTGTTCCAGTGCTGACTCGGGATCATTTCCTGCAGCTCCTGTGTTTTCCTTGCAGGTCTCCCCACTGAACACTCACCAAGCTCAGCCTATTTTAGCTTTAGAAATACAACAAGGTGATAAATCACAGCTGCAGTGGTACTGTATGCTGTGTTATAGTTAAACAAGAATGATGTCATATACTGGGATGACAGCTTTCTACATCGCTTTCAATGGACCAGAATGTTCATTTCCCTATTGTATGCCAGAGGTACTGGACAAGAACCTCTCCTGAGCTCTGGGGCAGGAAGTGGGTAGCGGGTGTCAGGGCTTGTCTATATGGGGAGTTAGTCCATGGCAAGCTGGGGTGTAAATCTGCAGCTTGACGCACACTAACTGGCTGTGTGGACCCTGCTAGTGCGCTCTAAAAGTTCTGTAGTAGTACAGCAATAGATCAAAGCACACTGCTGAACTTTTAGTGTGTGGTAGCAGGGTCCACACGGCCAGATAGTGTGCAGCAAGCTGATGTGCTGCAGTTTTACACCTTAGCTACCATGAACTAACTCTCCAAATAAATAAGCCCTTAGTTGCAGCTCAATGATTCTCAAAACCAGCCCAGGCCCCAGGCAATTTTGAGCAGCTAACAGGCAACTCTAAATTCTGCCACAGGTGTAGGCTCCTCAATGGACCCTATGCTAGTGTAAAATAGGCATAGCAGAGTGGAGGTCTGGCATGCACCCTATTCACCCATAGTATGCCCCCTCCCTGCTTTGCCAAGAGGCGGGGAGCAGAAACTCAGCTCCAGAGCTGGCGTACATCTGCCCAGTGGCGAGATTTTCTACATCAACCAGATTACTGCCCCCTTGTGCCACTGCCAAAAAATTACTATGGAATCTGGCGCTCTAGTGCTATAGGAATCAACAATTTGTGTATAAGTTGCAGGTGAGCCAAGTCTGCTGGAGCTAATCGCTGAAAAGGTAACAATATTAATGAAAGCAACATGCTAGTAAGATGTTGCACTTAAGTAGCACTCTTCTTCTTTTCGAAAGTGCTCTACCAACATTAGTAAAATGCATTTTAAAAATAATAATAACTGGAACTTCCTAACAGCATGACAATGGGAAAACCCAGTCATTTTGATACACCTGTGTTGTGCGATATGCTACTGAGTGGCAACACAAAGTGATATAAAATCATGAGTGATGTTGAGAAAGTGGGATAAGGAAAAGTTATTTACTTATTCATAATATAATTGATCATTGTCTTAAGATCTCAGTTCATCTTGTTTTAGGCGTGCGGGAAGAGCAAAACATTGAACTTAGTGAAAATGTAAACGACTTTACCCATCACTCTGCCCCATTCTTAATGGTACATAAATATTTGGGATTATGATTTCCTGAAAGAAAGAATCAAATTCTGTTTTGAAGACCTGGACTTCAAGAGCTGTACTTCCATTTGGCCAAGCAAGGCTATTTTTTTAGATATGTTTATGAACCAGAAATCACAGACATGCAATGGTTCAGTTCTCAACACATACTTGTGAGAGAACTGCAGGTATGCCTATCAGCTAGAGCAGGAGTACTGACTGGATACAATGGGAGAAATCCTGGCCCCACTGAACTCAATGGCAAAATCTCCATCAACTTCAATGTGAGGAGCAGGAGGTGGGACCGGATTTTGCCCAACGACTCGTGGGTTCCATTCCCAGATCAGCCACGGACTAGCTGTGTGACCACAGACAAATCCCTTAACTTCTGTGACTTATTTTTCCTTCACCTGTGAGTTCGGGTAGTAATAATGACCTACCTCGCTGGGTGGTGTGAGGATGAATTCATTACTTAACTCCCAAGGTTCTGTCAGCAACAATAGCAGCTCTTGCCTTCCAGTAATGAACCTCACACCCACACAACACCCGCCCACCAGACTGTTCTCAACAGCCAGGCCTAGCACCTCTCTGGGTTCTCGTCTTGATCCAATCTCACTATTTTAAATACTGGGCTTAATTCCAAATCAGTGTGGGACGATCAGGCAAGTAATGTGTGTGTGTGTGAGTGTGTATATATATATAATTTTTATAGTATTTTTTGTTTTGTTGCCATTGTTCCTGCCAATCAGATAAACCGCCCATGTTTTAATGAAAAATATGAATGACAGAAAATTCCATGTTCCCCTTACATTCATAAGTGCCCTTTAACTTTAATTATGCTGCATGCCATTTATTATAATAGTCCTGTTATAACTGACAGCATCAGTTTACGGCTTACAGCAGATTTCTCCTGTCAGGCATAAATAACTCAGTACCAGTTTCCCTGTAACAGACAATAACATGAGACCAGATTCTACATGCCTCACTCACATGGGGCCAGATCCTCAGATAGTGTAAATCATAATAGATCCAATGATGTCAGTGGAACGACATCAATTTACATCAACTGAGGATCTAGTCTGCTGAGCAATCCCTTATCCCAGGAGTAGTCCCACTGTTTTCAGTAGGAAACTCACTTTCTGTGCTCCTTAACATCAGTGGGGTGGCAGCATCTGACCCTTTGTTTCTATGAGACATTTTTGGTGGGGTCACTAAGGGTGCTCAGCAGGAGCACAGAGAAAGCCAGGCCGGCAGGAATGAGATGGAGGAGCTAGGGAGATTTCACTTCCTTACCAAATGATTTCCCACAAGCTGTGTCAGCTATCTTTAGTTAAACAAATACTTGAAAAGATCAACATTTTATATTTGTATGGTGGGGCGGTACCAATGGCCTGTGGTTTTGCTGTCTTGGGAGTCTTAGAAGTCCGCTTCAAACACAAATTCCCACACCCTGACAGTCATGAGTTTCCTGATTCATAATACTGAGGTCACAGTGTACCCTTTGTGGTGAAGTTCTCCTTGCTGCTGATGTGCATGGATGTAGGGCGGTGTAGACCCTGATTCCTTTGTACTGTGTAGATCTTTGCCTTCTGGTTGGAGACTCACAACTAGCACTAAATCTATGTTAGGCAGTCTTGACAGTTCTGGTGATATGTTGCAGGATGTACTAATTATCAATATGCGAAGGTTTCAGATGTGATCAGAGTCTTGATTGTCCTCTTTCTTACAGTAGGTGGAAGTCAGGAATGACTCCATCTGAGCTAATGTAGTTACACTGATGAGAAGCCAATGTGAGTGAAATCAGAATCATGGTTGACAGCTTTACCCATTACAATGACTTCATAGGACCTCCTGTGCTCCACCTTTCTCCCATTTTATCCTGCTCTACAGGCAAAGGATGGGGATTTTTAAAAATAATGTTTGTATGTAGTAATATAATTGTATTTTATGTCTATTGGCCTTGATCCTGAAAACTCTTACTCATTGTCTTCAGTGGCACTACTCATCTGATTACAGGTGACGTGATGAATGCTTGCAGAATCAGCCCATCATTTGTAATTAACACTATGCAGTAGACTGGCAAGATGGTCCAGCAGTTAGGCCACCAACCTGGGATGCAGGAGACCTGCGTTAAAGTCCTCTTTCTACTAAAGGCCTCCTGTGGGACCTTGGATTATTTACTCTCTCACTGACATCCTCAAACATATTAAGGTGCCTAACTTCCATTGAAATGGATTTCAGTGGAAGTTAGGCACCTAAATATTGATTGATTTCAATCAATTTCAATGGAAGTTAGGTGCCTAAATACCTCTGAGAATCTGGGTCTCAGTTCACCATCCGTAAAATAGGGGAAATACCCCTGCCCTACCTCACAGGGCTATTGTGAGGGTAAATATGTTAAAGACTATGAGGCACTCAGATAGCAGGGGACATGTGAGTACCTAAAATAGACGGTCCCTGAATATCACAGAAGGAGTGAAGGAAGCACTTTATAATGTATTTATTTATTACCCTGACAGACATTAAAATAGCAGCATTGTTTTTGCCTTTCACAGGATTCCTCAGAAATATACACTAGAGAGTCATGGAGCTGAGAAAGGATCCTCTGCTGGTGTAAATTGAAGCCAATGGAGCTACACTGATTTACAGTGACTGAGGATCTGGCCCTGTATGCTGCATGTGTGTTGGTGTTTATAGGAACATGCCAAATAGTCCTTCATTGCTGTTGAAATAGTTCAAACGTATTGCTTTAAAAAAAACATTTAGGAACTGTTGGGGTCTGCTGCACAGAAATGAAGCAAAGGACAACATCAAACATTTGGAAAATGTACAAATACACCAAAGAGAAATATGGTGATTTACTTGGCTTTAATCAGTTTAATATAATTTCATGAATTTTACACCTAAAGGACTCCCATCGGTGTACCAGTTACCTGTGAATAAAGCTTGCTTCTGGCAAGTGATAATTAATTCTTAAATCTTAGAAGCCTTTGAGCTTCCGAGACCCCTGAGCACATTTGTATGAAGATTAGATATTGTTTCTTTTCTCCAGTTTTCTTTGAAGTCTTTTCTTCAAAGATACCTGTTCGCTGTTTAGACTGCATAAAGCCTCAACTGACAGAGCTTTTCTGTACATTGCATAGGCTTTGCGTCTGACTCTCCTCTTTCCTACACCAGCAAAAATCAGGAGTAACTCCACTGAAGTCAATGGAGACACATCAGTCTAAACCTGGGGTAAGGGAGAGGAAGAATCAGGCCCTTTGTCAGGAAAACAAAAGAAATCAAGTGACTTACCCCATAGTGGAAACTTAACAAGTAACAATGTACTAATTGATATTAATGGTGCATGTTGTAGGCATGCTGATTTTTTTTAGAAGCTCCTCTTTGGGGTTGGGCAGTGACCGGTTGTATAGAACAAAGACTGATGCCTCTTATTCATTGTAACAAGATCTCAGGGCAGTGCTTGCTTGACATGGGAAGAAATTAGTGGTAGGTAGAGCAAGTCCAATACATATATATATTGGACGAGCAGCCTTGAGTCATATATAAATATGTTTCAGAATGAACCAGGCACAAACTCCTCAGCAAACTGAGAAATCAAAATAAATTTTGTTTTAAGTCAAACAAAATGTTGTTTTGGTTCTGATCACTTTCACTCCTTAATTAAAGGAGATCTCTAAATTAAAAGTCATTTTGAAACAAAAAATCAAAACATTGTTTGGAAAATGTCAACAACAGGTTTAACTTTTTTTTTATTTTAAGGGTGGGTTTTTTTTAAATGAAACAGTTCCGCAAAACCTGCACAAATTCACAAAATGTTTTAGTGTCACCAAATCTGCATTTTTTCCCCAGAAAGTTTCAGTTGAAAACTGTCACCCAGCTCTAGTATGACACAGGGCAGTCCTGAGCTGATAGTGATGGCAGATGCTAGAGACAGATTCTAATCGCATTTACACCAGTGTTAATTGGGAATAACTCCACTAAAGTAATGGAGCTACTCCCAATTTACCCTAGGTAAATAGATAAGATCAGCATTTGGCCCCTTGAGAACACAGCAGAGCTTGTCTGATCAACCTTTCATTTTAATGAAAAAATAACAATCGTGCAGGCAAGAAGGGTGGGATTCACCAGGGGGGCTTAGGTGCTGCCACCAAGTGGAATTGTCAGCCCCAAATTAGGTGCTCAGACTCCCTATTCAATGCATGGGGAGATTTAGGTGCCTAAAAAGGGGATTCACAGATACCAGCATAAGCAGGGAGCCAGCTAAGCTAGCCAATAGAAAATGCAAAGCAGAGGGGTGTGGCCTAACCCCCACCCTCATAGGGATTTAGGTTCTAATTTTTTTCCACTTGTGTTGGAACTGGCCTCCTGCCCCCCAGCAGCAGTTCTAGTTTATTATAAGACTTTCTTTCTTTCTATAAAAATGTATCATTGTTGTAACTCAGGGACCAGCAACCTTTTGCCTGCAGGCTGCTATATGCTATCTGATCTTGGGGGGACACAGGACACAGGTGGTGTAAAAAAACCAAAATAAATTAAAAAAAAAAAAAAAAAAAAAAAGAAAAAAGTGGGGGGGGTAGGGTGAGGGAGGGGGGTGACAATTGGGGGGGGGGTTTTGGGGGTGAACAGTAGGGGTTTTAAGTGGGGTACAATACAGTACAACACAATAGTGGGTAAATATACAAATAAAATATAATATAAACAGGTATATAAAAATACATTTTCTATGAAAAGGCAGTGTTATAGTAAATAAAATAACTAACAAAAATGTGTAAAAAATTAAAAAATTAAAAAAAATAAAAATAAAAATGTTAAATAAATATGTAATGAGGTGTATCAGAGAGTAAAATAACAGAGAGGAAAAAGAGGAAATTAGGTTTTACTGAGTGAAACACAACACAGACAAACACAGAAAGCAGAGAGCAAGCAAGTTTAAGGGAGAAGCAGACAGGCAGGAGGGGGGGACAGAGAAAGACACAGAGGACTTGACAGTGGGAAGACAGACTTAATTACAATCTTTCATCACATCTCAAATCTTATCTACAATCTAAGCACAAAACAAACAACAAAAAAACAACAAAACAACACAATGCAACAATCTATAATAATAAATAACTAAAATGTATAATGCATAATGATGTAAGCAGTGTGTTTTAGTGGGTTTTTTTAGTGTGGGGGGTGGCAGCAGTGGGGCAACTGCAGGTGATAGAATCCAGGGAGGCACAGCGTGGCAGTGGCACAGGCTTATTTTTTAGCAGCACAGACCACGGAGTTAGCTTAGGTCTGTCTGTTGGGGAAACAGAGCCAGCAGCCAGGACAGGGGAAGTTTGCAAGAGGGAGTTCTTACCAATCCCCAGGACAGCAGCAAAGGCAGAAGCAGGTACAGCAGTTTCAGCATCAGAGGATACAGAGAGGACTCAATTCGTTCACAATAATCAGGAGATCTCCAGGCAAAATTCGTTGTTCGTGGGAGGGGAGTTAAAAAACGGGGGTACGCTCAAAAATAAAATGAGAGCGGAGAAAGGACCCCCCAGAACCCCTGGCTGATCAGACCAGGCAGCAATGCAGGAACCTTTCTAAGGTCTGATCAGAAAATGTCTGGTTATAAAGGCAAACTTAGGTAGTTTCCCGCCAGTAACTTTGATTGGTTCCTCTTCTTACAGGGAGGAGAGAAGGCAGGGAAAAAAACTGCAGGTAGGCATAGAACATGTCTGGGCAAGTTCTGAGCCCCCAGGTATGACTCATATGCTCAGCTATGTGGCCATATAAGGTCTTGCACACCTGGGCAGAGCACCTCTACACCGAGCCCAGGTCTGAACAAAGGAGCCAAAAGCCCCCCTCCCTAGGCAGAGCAATGGCTCCAGTTAGTCTGCACAAGTCATTTCCATGAACAGCAGGGCCAGGCTGTGACTTTTGTTAGCCCAAGGCCTGGAGGGGCGGACACAGAACAACCAGAAAGGAGAGGGAGAAAAAAAATATGCAGCAGGGGGACAGCTGTAACAGACACGACCCATCAGGGAAAGCCGCTGGTGGGCCGGGACGGTTTGTTTACCTGCAGCATCCCACTGGCCGCAGTTCGCCAGTCCAGGCCAATGGGGGCTTTGGGAAACGGCGGCCAGCACAGCCCTCGGCCCACGCCACTTCCCGCAGCCCCCATTGGCCTGGACCAGCGAACCGTGGCCAGAAGGTGCTGTGATCAGTTGAACCTCCAGATGCTGCAGGTAAACAAACAATCCCGGCCCTACAGCACAAGTCCTGGTGGAGAAAATTCTTATTCTATGGAGTCTCTTTCTCCAAGAATCTAGTTAATGGATCTGAAATTTGGTGTGACCTTTCACCAGTGTTCAAATTTTAGACATATTTTCCTTCTCTTGCATGTCATGCATGTGCAATACCTCCCCCTGCTGGCCCAATGTGGACGACAACTAAGATTTCTCTCAAACTGCAGCAAGCCCTCTGACAAGGAGACATATGAAGGTTTCTACCTAAATATCCTTACCCAAGAAAAAGCAAGCCAAAGAATACAAACTGTCAGTTGAGGGCACATGGCACTTGATAGAATGGAGAAATACCCCTCCTGGCTGGAAACTCAACATTAACAACAACAACAAGAAAATTAGCAAGGTTTGCCAGCTGGGGATAGGCAGCTGGCTGGTGATCAGAAGGGCCTTTCAGTCAATTAATCCATCTCAGAGGTGGATTAACACATTTAAACACATTTCCCTTAGCTGCTTCAGAGAGACCCATTGAATGAGCTGTAAAGATGAATGGAAGTGAAGAAATTTCATTTAGAGGAAGGAAAATGTCTCTGGATCAGTGGGTGGGTGATTTTTACATACCATATGTGCATCAATAACTGAGCACAACGGAGTGAATTAAGGGCAGAGACCAGCAGCTTTGAGTCAAAAACTCTTGAGTTTGAAGGTCTGTTTGATTTTAAATGACTATCTATCCGTGTTTCTAATGTGCCCGTTACCAAAGAATCTTTAGGCAGTTGCAATCAAGTTAGGACAAGCAGACTTCTGCCTGAGGACTTTACTGTCTGCTCCTGTCATTCGTTTCTCCACTGCACTAAGTGAGGTAATCTTGCTTATCACCGGGGAAGCTATTGCTGGGCTATTTTGCCATCATTCTGAATGGCAGAAGACTGGCTCAAAGAGGTCGCTTCAGAGCTAAGTGTAGGAGGTATTTGAGACTTGATCTCAGCCTGGTCTGTCACTGATCAGGTGATTGACTGAAAGTCAATGGGACTTGTGCTTTATAAAGTGTCTTCGTTCATAGTCAAAGTCCCTCCACAGAGAATGCTCAACCCCTGCCCTCTGAGAGCTTGGGACTGGCCTCTGTTAGCTGTAGCATCCCAGCTGATTTCAGCTGTTACGTTAAGTTGTGGAAGGAAAGGTAGTGTCTGAGATAAGCAGGGCTTTCTAGATGAGACCCAGAACCTTGACATTAATGCAGCAGTTGACTGGAAGGCAGGGGCTGTTGCAGAGCATGATTTCCCTTTCAGTATATAAAGCATTATACGCTCTGACCCTCTACTAGGCGAGGGGAGATCAGTCTCTTTGGAGGTCTATGAATGTGCTTTATTCTTGTATATTCCCTTTTAATAATGGACACATAACAAACGACGTTTGGGGCCAGATTGTGACTTGGACTATGTACCTGCACAAGGGTATAAGATGGACTAAGACCCCCTCCCCCACCTTACATGTCAGCATATTCCACCGGGACCTGAAGTCCAGGCATGCAGCCCCAGAGCAGGTAGGCACCCAGTGATGAGGAAAAGACTGAGTTTGGGCTCCATCCCCTCTGCTCACTGGCCAGCACAGCTGAGCCAGCATTGAGGGTGAGGGTAGTAATTTACTGCTAGTATTAACTAGCAGCACAATTACTTTCTCCTGGAGGCAGCGAGGAATCAGGCAGGGAACTGTGGTGGGGATGGTCCTGGACGGGAGCAGATACCGACCATGCTTGAGTGTGGATAATGGCCTAGAGACACCCCTTAGCTTTCTTTGCAGTGATGTTGCAATGGTTTCTGCGGTGCTGTCACAGTGCTCATGCAAGTCTAAGACAAAATACCAAAGAAGGGAAATCTGTGCAGCAGTAAAGAAGTTGAGAAGAGTCCATCCTGCTGGAAGCAGCAGAGCAGCTAAACCTATGGCACCATCGCCCAAGAAACAAGGAGGCACAGAACAACGAAGGAGAAAAGATGTACATTTTAACAGTATCAGAGGAGTAGCCATGTTAGTCTGGATCTGTAAAAAGCGACAGAGTCCTGTGGCACCTTATAGACTAACAGACATTTTGGAGCACAAGTTTTGTGAGTGAATACTCACTTCATCAGACAGGACTCTGTCATTTTAACAGTGAGGGTGATCAACCAGTGAAGCAGCTCACTTAGGGATGTGGTGGATTCTCTATTCTCACATGAAGATTGGATGTCTTACTAGAAGATATGCTCTAGCCCAGTGGTTCTCAAAGCCAGTCCGCCGCTTTTTCAGGGAAAGCCCCTGGAGGGCCAGGTTGGTTTACTTACCTGCCGCGTCTGCAGGTTCAGCCGATCACGGCTCCCACTGGACGCGGTTCACCACTCCAGACCAATGGGGGCTGCAGGAAGGGTGGCCAGCACATCCCTCAGCCTGCGTCGCTTCCCACAGCCCCCATTGGCCTGGAGCAGTGAACTGCGGCCAGTGGGAGCTGCAATTGGCCAAACCTGCAGACATGGCAAGTAAACAAACCGGCCCAGCCCACCAGGGGCTTTCCCTGAACAAGCAGTGGACAGGCTTTGAGAACCACTGCTCTAGCCCACCCACAAGTTATTGGGCTTGATGCAGAACTCACTGGGTGAAATTTTCCAGCATGTGTTGTTATGCAGGTCAGACTAGATGATCGCAGTCGTGCCTTCTGAGTTTGAATCTTGTTTCAAATTAGACTGTAAGTGCTTTGGGGCAGGAACTATCTCTTGCTATCTGTACAGAGTCTTGTGACATGGAGCCTCAATCCTGATCAGGGTCTTTGAACCCTACTGCAGTTTAAACAATAAATAATAATTCACCTCCCCCAATTCCAGTCAATGGCATGAGGAAGTCAATCTGCACCTGCAACATTCCGGGGGTGGGGAGTGCAAATTTTGCAGACACAAATGGTGTCGGGGTGGCTCTAGCTTTTTTGCCGCCCCAAGTATGGCAGTCAGGCAGCCTTTGGTAGCTTGCCTGCGGGAGGTCTCCGGTCCCGCGGATTCGGCGGCTTGCCTGCGGGAGGTCCGCCGGTCCTGTGGCCGCCGAATTGCCCCTGAATCCGCGGGACCGGTGGACCTCCCACAGGCAAGCTGCCGAAGGCTGCCTGAGTGCCGCCCTCGCAGGGACCAGCAGGCCGCCCCCCACCCCCGCAGCTTGGGTGCCCTACGCGGGCACTTGGAGCACTGGTGCCTGGAGCTGCCGCTGAATGGTGTTCACAGAAAGGGAGGCAGCCCTTCTGAAAACTTACCATAAACTCCTAGCACACGAGAGCAGCTTTCACAGTACAGAAAAAGGGCTCCAGGCCATTTTCACATTAACTTTAAACTGAGTACTTGTCTAACAAGTGGCCCAGCTTGTCTTTTGGAAACTGATAAATGAGAATAGTGCATGTAAGGAGGAAGGATATCTAGCCAATAGCATACTAGCCTGGGTTATGGGTTTGATTCCTGTTCCACCTGACTCCCTGTGTGACCCAGGGCAAATTACTTAAGTGCCTAAGTACCTTTGAGGGTCTGGGCCTAACTCCCGTTGCAATCAAAATACCAACTTCAGGATTACAATCCAAGCAAAAATGGTGGGGTTTTTATTAATCTAAGGAGCTGGGATGCCATAACACTTGTTACATTTCTGATGCTCTCCAGCCAAACCTTCCTTTCCCATGCCGTAAGCTCTCGAATCACTGTAGCACTATTGGTGACACACTGTTATGAAATATATATTGGCATAAATACAAAAACTGCTGGTCACCACCTGAGCCATGATCCAGTAATGGCTTCTGGTGTGGTGCTCCTCCAGCCTACATCCCAAATGCAAAATGCTATTGATTTTTAAAAAATAGAGCTGTTATTTTCTGCGGTTGGTACATTTCATACACACATCATAGGCAAGTTGTCATAGGATCAAACATTCTGTTGATGAGCAACCAAGGCAATCCAGTAGAACAAGGGGCCATAAATTAATGTCTATGCTTGAAAATGACAAGAGAAGAACAAAACAGAAAAACTTATGTTACATTAAATCTGGTACAAATGGAAACCACTGCGATAGTTGAACTTGATAGGCCACCTTTTCTTATTTGTGCCACTGTAAGTAAGGAGTGTATTGTTATCATCCACATTTTAGCAATGAAGACAATGAGGCCCAGAGAGATTAAGTGATCTGCCCACCACAGAGAAAGTCTGCAGCAGAGCTAGGAATTGGACCTAGATTTCATGAGCTCCAGCTCATAAAAATTATCCTATGCTGAGAGCTTGAGGATCTGTTAGGGCAGCTCTGACTACCCAGTGGATGTCCCTGCAATAGGGGTTTTTTGGCGGCATAGAGCCACCATAGCAGCTGCCATGCTGCACCCTTTCTGGCCACTGGTGCAAGCAGAATGGCCGAGGAAAATGCCCCCATTTGATCCCTGGCTGCTAACACCCCCTGTTAGCCATTGCCAGCTGGCCTAGATTTGTAACAGGCACCATCATGGACATAGACAACCCCAAGATTGGACAGGAAGGGTCACAAAAGTGGTTTAAAGCCACTTTTGAGCTGCCCCATCCCCAGGCTTGTATCAAGCTCTCCACAGCTGGACTAGAGTCCTGGAGCCTGTGAAAGGAGTTGTTACCAGAGAGATTATTATATTATCTACCAAAATGTAGGAAATGAACTATGGAAACCATAGGGAAGTATTAACATTAATTCACCTTCCAGTGAAATAAAGGCCTGATCAAAAGCCCACTGAGGTCAACAGGAAAGACCCCCAGGGACTTCAAAGAGCTTTGAATTAGGCCCATAGATTTTTAGAACTCTGAGAAGTCACACGGTAAATGCTTTTGCACTGCATTCTGAAGGAAAAAGCTGTTCCATTTGGTTTACTCAGGAGAGACTTTGCCATCTGTTGTCATAGGAGACCGAAAAATGAGATTTTTTAAAAGAGGGGGGAAAAAAAATCACTTTCAATTTTCTCAATTTATTTATTTTATTTGTCTTAAAATGTTCCAGCACAGAGAGCATGTTTTATGAAGGAATATCGTTAAAGCAACAGGCCCAATTTCTTCTAAGTTTCATGCCCTTTCAGTGTAAACTAACCAAACAATTCTCTATCATCACATCCCTAAGTGTTTCTGAGTAATTACTTTTTTAAAAATTCATGGTAGCATTTACTACCTACACGCAGAGAGATAGCAGAATAATGATCAGCAAATGGTTATAATTTGATCTTGTTTTATTCTGCAGCTTGTCTGCCTTCATCCGTCTTCAGTTGTGAAGAAGTAACAGGTCCCCTCGGTCTCCAATGCAAATGTATGAGCCTATTATGAATGCATTGCAATGCTTTCATTTTCTATCCAAAGTAATGTCAATGATAAAAATAAACCCACTGATGGCTGTCACGCTGTGTGGAGTGGCTCACGACTGTGAGTGCCAACCTCAGGATAGATTGTCAAGAAGCAGGGGAGACCCCAAACTGTTTGTAAGTTCTATCATTAGATTTCACCAACTCAGTAACAAGTATGAACTCCTAAAGCACTATAAAAGTCTTACCATAGAGTCACATAAGAACATAACGGCCATACCGGGTCAGACCAAAGGTCCATCTAGCCCAGTATCCTGTCTGCCAACAGTGGCCAATGCCAGGTGCCCCAGGGGGAGTGAACCTAACAGGCAATGATCAAGTGATCTCTCTCCTGCCATTCATCTCCTTTGACAAACAGAGGCTAGAGACACCATTCCTTACCCGTCCTGGCTAATAGCCATTTATGGACTTACCACCATGAAATTATCCAGTTCCTTTTTAAACACTGTTATAGTTCTAGCCTTCACAACCTCCTCAGGCAAGGAGTTCCACAGGTTGACTGTGCGCTGCGTGAAGAAGAACTTCCTTTTATTTGTTTTAAACCTGCTGCCTATTAATTTCATTTGGTGGCCCCTAGTTCTTGTATTATGGGAATAAGTAAATAACTTTTCCTTATCCACTTTCTCCACATCATTCATGATTTTATATACCTCTATCATATCCCCCTTTAGTCTGTTTTTCCAAGCTGAAAAGTCCTAGCCTCTTTAATCTCTCCTCATATGGAACTCGTTCCAAACCCCTAATCATTTTAGTTGCCCTTTTCTGAACAAAGAGTCCTGTTGGGCATTCCAGTCTATCTTGCCACCCAGGCAAGCTAGGCTCAGTGATAGACGGTTGCTATACATCAAAGATCACAAAATATCCAGGTTGCTCCTAGTCCCAAGAGACCAGTCACTTACCCCATGTCAATTTGTACCCTAGATCTCAGACCAGAGACATTGCTTGTAGCCAATGCTATAGTAAACTCTAGCTAAACTATCTAAAGCAGGCAAGCATATATACATCAGAGTTATAGCCTATTGTTTCAGAGGTGACAGAGTTGTAGTACTGTCAGCTCTGAATGTCTCTTAGGGCTAACCCAGGTTGACCGTGGGGATCTCTGCTTCTGTTTCCTAGCTCTGGCCCTCTGAACATCCAAACAGCAAAAGAGATGAAAAATTTTCTGGCTGGGTATTTTTATTTCCTTCTTCCAGAATTCAAGCTGATAGGACAAGCCTCTTTATGGATCTAAGGGGCCAATTAACATTGTGATGTCCCACTGACAGGCCTTCTTGGTGGGCAGGAGACATCCCTCCTGACTGGGTTTACAGTTTCAGAGCAAACATTTTTAGAGTTACAAAGCAAAAACGTAAACATTACCTTATAGCATGCGATAAAGAAATTGGGAGTGAGATAAATGCACGCAGCAACTGACGAGCATTTCATAAAAGTCTGAACACATGGTTGTAAGTCCAATCCCCCTCTTAACCATACTAACACACCAGTGAAACAGGCTGGTTTCCAGCAATGAATTTGTCAGTGCTCAGCTGAGCCCTAAAGCTTTGGCAAGAGCTGGCACCTGGTCTGCCAGTGCCAGGGCCGGCTCCAGACCCCAGCGTGCCAAGCGCGTGCTTGGGGTGGCGTGCCGCGGGAGGGTGGCAGGCGGCTCCAGTGGACCTCCCGCAGGCGTGCCTGCGGAGGGTCCGCTGGTACCGTGGCTCCACCGAAGCCATGGTACCAGCGGACCCTCCGCAGGCACATCTGCAGGAGGTCCACCGGAGCCGCGGGACCGGCGACCGCCAGAGCGCCCCCCCGCGGCAAGCCGCCCTGCTTGGAGCAGCGCAATTCCTAGAGCCGCCCCTGGCCAGTGCCACAATGGCTAGTTCCAAAACCTTTTCGGTCCATTTGTATAGTTAGCCTTTTGCAAATGGCCTTCTCATGCCAACGCAGCTACAGTCAAGAACTGAACTTCATCAGTACATAAATGTAAGGAGCATCTTTCCCCTTTGCAAAATGATAGGTGCAAAAGGTGGCGGCAGGGAGAGCATCTCATGCAACATCACCGCGTCTGTGGCTGTCTGAGCAGCAGCTGCCCGGAGCCCGGACCGTCGCCATGCCTCGCAAAATTGAAATAACGTGTTGCAATTCTGCAGCTCTTATTTCAGAAACTCAAAGAGAATATTGAGAACAGTAGGAAAGCCATCAAACAGGATCATGTGAATCAGGTAGTAAAACATCCCACCTACCCTCCTCACTGTTAGCTGCCTCATGCAGAAAATATATAATCAGCCCTAAAAAACCCACTCATCTCACAGTATTACCGGTGCACACTCATTTGCTCTAGGTATTTGAATTCCTCGGGGTTTAGTGAAACTGTCAAAACCTTACAAGTGTGAATTCTGTTGTGTAAGTAAAATTAATGACTGCTTTGCTGCTTCCCATATTTTAAGGCTTTAAATGAGTCTTATTGCTAGGGGGTTTATCAAAATGTAAATGTAAATCTGTCCGCATTTAAATTCTCAGAACTGATTGACCTCAAGACAGTATTTCAGACTGGCATTTATCTTGGTGTTGTAAAGCAAGCAAACTACTTTATCCAGGCATGAATCCCACATCACAATCTGCTTTAACTAACTAGGGAATAAGGCTCAAATGGAAAGATCCAGTCAAGCAAGTAAACATTAAAAACAAACAGGAGCATTTGCATGCAGATGTATTATATTTATTCATACTTTGACCTCTTTTTCTAAGGGAGGGCACAGTATTCTGGGCATTGCTGTAATACAACTATTAAATACATGTGAATTATATGAATAATAGAAATTAACGCTCACCAGAGCCGTGTTACCAAAAAGAAGCTTGCAAGTTAGATATAGCGACAGAGTGAGGGAGCTCAGTCTACTTAGTTTAACAAAGAGAAGGTTAAGGAGTGACTTGATCACAGTTTATAAGCATCTACCTGGGGAACAATCATTTGATGTTGGGCTCTTCAGTCTAGAAGACTAATGTAAAACAAGATCCAACGGCTGGAAGTTGAAGCCAGAAAAATCCAGACTAGAAATAAGGCTAATGAATTAACCAGTGGAACAATTTACCAATGGGTTGTGGTAGATTTTCCATCACTAGCAATTTTCGAAACAAGATTGGATATTTTTTCTAAAAGATATGCTATAGCTCAAACAGGAATTAATTCAGGGAAGTTCTCTTGCCTGTGTTATGCGGGAGGTCAGACTAGTTGATCATAATGGTCCCTTCTGGCCTTGGAATTGATAACGTTGGGTCCTCATTCAGGAAACAATTCCTATTCAGGAAAACACTTAAACGCTGGTTTAAATTTGTGCTTACAGGCCCTCCTGAATAAGGACCTTTAACTGCAAACTTTTTGCGGCAGGAACTGTGCCTTCTCTGTGTTTGGAAGGACACCTGCGTAGTTCGAGCAGTTCCTCAAGCTATGGCCCTTTGGTGCCATGCAGTGAAGTGGAGTCAGAACTCTTCAACAACACTCTGTGGCCTGAATAATGGCAAACCAGGAATTACGGCCTGTAGCTCATGGCCAATACGAGGGATATGCCCCCAACAATTCCCACCTGAGCAACTCAGCAGAAGAGGGGTGGGACTCCATGGGAGCTCTAGGGAGTAGGTGGAATCATGGCTCCATCCCATATGTATAACAGCAAAGATACAGGATAATGTCCTGTCCTCTGCCATTGTAAGCTTTGGATGGGCTAGAGTTTACTTCGTCACCCCTCTGCTAATGCTTAAACACATCTGTAGAAAAAGCACATGGAGACACGGAATCTGGTCACTGAGGATTTTCAGCAAGGATTGCACTGGGTCAACCTCCCCACAATCAAGTTAACAACAACAAAAAAAGGGGGGGGGGAGATGAACTTAATTCTTAAGTACCAACTTTATAAAATCATATGATAAAGAAACATAGTAGCTTAATTTCTACTACATAACAAGGCTACATTCTAATCCACATACATTATCTTCACATTTATACATAAATATAAATAAAAGAAACATATTAAGTCTAAGCAGGTTGGTCCCTCACAAAGACACAGTGAGAAGTAACTCAGATCCAAAAGCTTAGGCTGAGTTCCCCTGAGTCTCAGAGTCTTTGTTCATCAGCTCCATACAGCCTGCTGAGTCAAAAGCGCTGCAACAATATCTTCCTCCTCTTTCTTGCAGAAGTCTCCAATTGGGACCCAGGCAGATTCTCTCTCTCCTCTCCTGGGCTGTGGAATCCATTAGCTAGTCAGCTAACCAACCAACAACCAGTGTTAAGTATCTAAATGAAAACCCCTGTTATAAGAAAAATACAAATCCGAGAATAGCAAGCTATCCAAGACTTTCCCCATCATCACATTTAATTAAGAGCCGGGGAACCAGACTGGTTAAGACAATGTAACTACACTGCTGCACCCAACCTGAGAGTGAGAACTCTGTTTTTCTCCGACAGCTAAAATCAAACAACGTTCAAGGTATATGTAGCGAGGAGGCATGCTCTCTCTCCCTGACAGATGGGGAGAGAACCATGACTGCCCCCTGCTGGGAAGAACTGGGACACCCATGACCAGAAGCAGAGGGACGGGACAGGAATCAGAAATATAAAAGGCAGGCCCTCCACCTCAGTTGAGGGTGAGCTGCCAGAGGAGCAGGATGTCTCCCCCAGGGAGCGGAGCATGGACCCGATGGAGGCCGCTACAGTGCCAGAGTCCCGGAGGGACTGCCGGACCTGCCAGACACCGGGGCCACCAAGGAGCTGTTGGGGCTGCCACTAACCCTTTACCCCAGCGAGACAAATGACAACCCCGGAACCCAGGCACCCCCTGACTGGGAGTGTAGGAAGGAGCCCAGAGAAGCCTGATAGAGTTGAGCTGTGTTACTAACTGCAAGCCGGCCAGCATCTTGCAGCCAGATTTCCCCACTGACGGACCACTCTGCTACTGTTAGGGCCCTAGACTGGGATGCAATGGAGCAGGTGGGCCTGTGTCCCCCTACCACTGCCACCCCACCCTTGGGGGTAGCAGACTCCCCACCTTTAGGCCAGGAAGCCTGCATTGGTCTGATGCCCGCCCGAGCATCATCAATGGCTATTAGCCAGGATGGGCAGGAATGGTGTCCCTAGCCTCTGTTTGCCAGAAGCTGGGAATGAATGACAGGGGATGGATCACTTGATGATTGCCTGTTCAGTTCATTCCCTCTGGGGCATCTACCATTGGCCACTGTCGGGGACAGAATACTGGGCTTGATGGACCTTTGGTCTGACCCAGTGCGGCCGTTCTTATGTTCTTATGAGCGAGGACGCCAGATGGTTTTGCTGGCTCTCCCACCAGAGAGCTAATCTCCCCTAGACTGCAGTCTTGCTCTGCCTGACTGCCGGACAGATCCCTTACCTGATTGCTGCCCTGCCCTGACTGAGGGCCCCAGGGCAGATAGACTCACTACTGCTCTGCCTGACTGCAAGCCAAAGCCATTAACTGATTAGGTTCCCACCCTGATTGAAGGCACTGAGCCTATAGACTTACTGCTACCCTGCCCAACTGCAGGCCAGAAGCATTAACTGGCTACTGCCCCCTCTGGCTGAGGGCCAGGGCTCACAGACCTTATTGCTGCCCGGCCCGGACAGCAGGCTTGGGCCTATTGACTGTGAGCTAATTCCCCCCTGAATGGAGTCGCCCTAGGAGCATTGCAGCGAGAGGGCGTGATCTCCCTCCGTGACGGACGGGGAGAGAACCATGACCACCTTACAGGATACAATTAAAATGAAAGAAATTAGTTCTCCAGTCTCTTAAAGAGGCGTCTCCTTGTTAGACATGTGAGTTACACCAGTGCACCCAGAAAGCCTTGGAGTCATTATGCCTGTCTGAAGCACAATGCCACCTGCTGCTCTCCCTGGGATGATGCCCAACACACTGCCCCTTATCTGATATCCAGGTTAAGAGCACAACTTCTCCATAAATAACCAAACAACAATTATAAGAAAATACCGTCCCTGGGGGAAAAAAAAATCTTGCAGCCCATTCCTTGCAGGGCATAGCAAATGATTTTCGCTGTTAAGCACGAGGCTAATGGCAGCTTGAGTGAAATCCCATCACAAAAAACACTGGAGGGGGTGGGGTTATATTTTGCACTCTGTGGGCCAAATCGCTGCTCTCAGCTGGAGCGATGCCACTGACATCAAGAAAATGACTCAGATTAATAACAGTTTAGGGGTGAACAAAATGTGCCCACGGTGAACAGAGGCAGATTAAGATTTATTGGGGCCCTGGGTACAAAGAACTTTGGGGCCTTCCACACCCCCTTTGCCATGGGGCCCTGCTCCCTTCTCCCCTTCCCCCAGAGGCCCCACACCCTGGCCAGGCCAGAAACCAAAGCTGGTCCGTGGTAAGAACCATGGGGAGCTTGGGCCACTATGGGGAGCCCTGGACCCTCCACCTGCCCTGTGTAGCGTGCCCCAGGGAGTGGGTACATGGGCTGGTGGCTGCTCTCACCACCACCACCCCCCCCACAGGTCAGTTGGAGGGTTTGGGGCACCCCCAGGCTCCCTAGGAGGCTCTTATCATGGCCAGGCTCTGGCTTCTGCCCTGGCCAGGGAGCAGGGCCCCAGGGGGAAGAGAAGGAGAAAGGAGCAAGGCCACAGTTCTGGAGCCGATGCCTCCCCCCCGCACACACACACTTCTACCCGGGTTCTGGTGCTCCTGCGGGAGCCTGCAAATTATACGGGGCCCCTGGGCATGGGCTTCATGGGCCCATGTGTTAATCCACCACTGATGGTGAACAGTAATGTTCATAAGATGAGCTCAAAGCTCTTCACAAGACTTGATTTCCATTGCTGGCTCTGCCACTGATTTGCTAACCTCAGGCTGATCATTTAAACACTCTATGCCTCAGTTTATTACCTGTAAAATGGGAGTAATGGTACTTATCCACGTTGGTAAAGCTAAGAGATGTCTTTGGAGGAAAAGTACCATTGGCAGCAAATGCAACAGGGGGCTCTGAGGGAGGTGCAACACGACACAGCTCTTGCAGGAATTCTTACAGGAGGGAGGGGTACAAAATTTGAAAAACGAGTAACTAGGGGAAAAGAAAGGTTATAGGTTTATCTCCTGGTTGTGTCTTGCCAATCCAGCTTGGGAAAAAGTAGTCTTAGGAAGAAGATTGTTTCATTATTTAATGCTTGTTGTATGCAGTGAAGCAGAGCTAATGCTCTGTAGTAATGGCTTGTTTGACGCTGAATGTAACCAGCCAGCTCAGACACACCCATTGCCAGTTTTAAGCTTATGGCAACCTTATAACTACTTCACCCACTCAGGAATCCTACTCCTCCAGCCAAGGATCAGCACATTAATCCAAGCAGCAGAACTAGGAGCTGAAGCTGAGTTCTCTGAAACATCAGGTTTAACAGATAAAAGCAGCAAAGCTCCAAGCTGGCCAGCTGCTGATGTGTTTAATTTTTTCTCTATGGCTGCTGAAGTGCCATATATAAAATAAAACAAATTCTGAGCAGTCCCACTGGCCCCTAAAAATCAATGGAGAAAGTCAGCACATTCCACCAAGACAAAAAAATCAAGGGCCAGATTATCATCTGGTGTAAATTGGTGTTGTTCTACTACCATCAAAGGAGCTACATCAGTTTATGCAAGCTGAGGATCTAGCACCAAATATTTACAATAAAGCACTCCCAACACTTTGGATTCCACCCTGTCCCTCCGGTGCAGTTACATGTATCTTGTAAAGTTAGCTTGTGCGCTTGTACACATGATTGGGGTTAATTTGGATATCTAGAGTATTATGGTATGGTGCCATGCACCACCCCTCACTTACTTCTTCATTTGTGATGCAGTTGTAGAAAGTAGCAAGTTCACAGCCTCAGTCCTGTGAGTAAAGTGTTATTTTTGTTAAACTGAGCAGTCCCTTTAGAAAAACCTGTCTGTAAGCTCGTTGTCCAGGACATTGAACGCAGCCTCAATGGTGTGTCCACATATCTGGGGGCAGGAACCAATCCATTTTTACCTAGTCCGGGCACATTTGAATATATCCAATTTCAGTGTTCACTGGACTAGATCCATTAAAGGGATGATGGGCAGATTTTAATATTGTCACTTTACAAATTTTGGATTTGTGTGTGTCTTTCCCATCCCTTTTTAAACTACCATTCCATTTCCCTTAAGATCCTCGGATGAAAGATGCTAATTTAAGTGCAAATTATTGTTAGTCTTGCACGAGATAAACAGTATAACATAGCCAGAAGAAAAGACAAAAAGTATCTGAATAGGGACAAAGGCCCAAATTAATCAGCAGTGTAACTCTACTGATACCAATGAAATCCCTTTCACCAGGATTGAATTTGGCCCATGCATTGCACAAAGTCTGTATTTCTCATGATCAGAATCCTAGTTAAATAAGGTCCATTCATGCAAACTCTTGTGCACTTCAATGTGAGTTTTGTACAGTTAATGTCTGCAGGATCAAGCCCATAATGGGTCTAGTTCAATGCACCACTTAAGTCAATTGATAGTCTCCCATTAACTTCAATGGGCATTGGATCAACAATGAGCACAAATTCTCATTGCCTCCTGCAAATCTCATAGGCAGGGCTGACAGCACCACCTATTAAGGTTGCTTGATATTTCCCATTACAAGATTCTTTATCAGTTGCTTGTAACTTTATCAAATTTTAACAGTTTGGGCTGAAATTTTTCATGCCAGGTGTCTGCCTGAGGCTGAATGTGTTTGAAAAGCTTCAGCCAAAATAGTGCAGCCATTTCAGAGAATGAGGTTTGGGGAAAATCGTTGTTTTGCCATTAAAAAAAACAAACCTATAGCAACCTTATCTTTGAACAGCGATAGCACCCTTATGTTTTGGACCAGGGATATGAAATTTGGCAGGGAAGTGACTTGTGTCAGGGATGGGCCTCTTGCCATCCCTATGCAAATCCATCCAGATCTAGCCAAGTTATATGCCTTTGAAAAATTGTAATGTGCACATGCTCGGTAGAGACTTCTGTGGTTTCTGAAGTTTCTGTCCATACTGAGCATGCTCCAGGGCCGCCCAGAGGGGGGGCAAGAGGGGCAATTTGCCCCAGGCCCCGGGCCCCACAGGGGCCCCCACAAGAGTTTTTTGGGGGCCCTGGAGCAGGGTCCTTCACTCGCTCTGGGGGGCCCAGAAAACTCTTGCAGGGCCGGGCCCAGGAGCTTCTTCCGCTCCCGGTCTTCGCCGGCGGGGGGTCCTTCCACTCCGGGACCCGCCGCTGAAGTGCCCTGAAGACCCACGGTGGGGGCCCCTCCACCGCCGAATTACCGCCGAAGACCGGGCTGCACTTCGGAGGTGGGTCCTGCTTTGGCGGTAATTTGGCGGCGGGGGGGGCCCCGCCGCGGGTCTTCGGGGCACTTTGGCGGCGGGTCCCGGAACGGAAGGGCCCCCCCACCGCCGAAGACCCCAGGTCCCCGGAATCCTCTGGGCAGCCCTGGCATACTCCACCCCGTCACAGCTCCTGTGTGTTACCAGACTGTGCATGCAGCATCCCCACAGCCCAGGGCTATAGGGGCAAATACAAACTCTCTGTAATGGCTGCACCTAGCTGCTCCAGGCCAGGGTGGTTTGGGCATTGGAACTGAGATCAGGGAACCTGTCTCTCCTGTGCTCTCAGTGACCCTCTTGCTGGTGCCAAGGCAATGTGTAATAAACCACCTGGCCTGAATGCAGGGGGGACAAGAACTGGATGGGTGGAGGGGGGGAGAAATAGACTGGAACAGAGTCTGATGACATTGGGCTGGGGGTAAATCTGGGCAGGGCTGCCCAGAGGGGAGGGCAAGTGGAGCAATTTGCCCCAGGCCCTGGGCCCCACAGGGCCCCCCCATGAGAATATAGTATTCTATAGTATTGCAATTTTTTTAGAAGGGGCCCCCAAAATTGCTTTGCCCTGGGCCCCCTGAATCCCCTGGGTGTCCCTGAATGTGTGACATATTGGTCAAGGTGACTGGGATCAGGAGCCTGGGGAGGAGAGGAGGAGGAGAGACTGGGAGCTGATGAGGAAAATTGGGTGGAAATGGGGGCTGGGAGCCAGTCAGAGGCGGAGAACAGAATCACAGGGGACTCAGATTTGTAAAGGAGCTGGGGAAGAACTTGGACTGGATGGGCAAAGCGACTGGCTCAAGGAGCAGGGAGGTGGACGACTGTGATAAGGATCCAGGAGTGATTTGGGGAAGTTTGAGATTGGATAAAGGGGCTAGGGAGTCAGAGTAAGACTAAGAGGCAGTGGGAGGAGGGGAAACTGGGGTGGAAGCCAGCAGGGAGGGGAGAGACAGATCAAATGAGGAGCCAGGAATGGTGAACTGAGACTCGCTGGCAACAAGACTGAGAACAGGGATTCAGGGTGGGAAAAACTGGGATTGGCTGGGCAAGGAGACTGGAACTGGAAGTAGGTGGGAAGGCTTGGAGGGGGGTGACTGGGACTCTGAGTGGGAGCCCAAATAGGGAGAGTAGGAGTGGCTATGCCAGGAGACTGGGACAAGACTGAGGGGTGGAGACTGACAAGGAGCCAGAGATGAGAAAGTGGACTGGGACAGAAACAGGTTGGATGGGATGGAGCAGGAAGCATCAAGCTTGGTGCAAACAGACAGAAGAGTCTGTGACCACTAGACCCACACTCCCCTCCAGAACCTGGAATGAAACCCAAAATTCTGAAAGGCTTGTCTAGAGGAACAGTTAGTGTGCAGCAAGCTGGAGTGTAAATCTATAGTGCCTTCGAGTGCCACGCGCTAACTGTCCATGTGGCCCCTGATGCCACGCACTAAAGCTCCGACGTGCACTTCTATCTATTCCACTTTGAAGTGCCTCATTTGTTCCATAATTGGAAGGTGCGTACCTATTGTAGAAACAGTGGGGGATGGCAGGCATGGGCCCACCCATCGTTAAAGGCCCTTCCCCATCATCTGAATGGGAGGGACCTGCAGACCCAGGCCAAAAATGAATTCTGGGGATGACAAATGAAAAAACACGGACGGGACTGAAGGCCATAGGGCAAAAACCAGATAAACAGAAGGGGACATGAAGCACAGATCCCTCAACAGTGCCCACTGCTCCTCAAAAGACATCTAGGGAGTCAGTGAACACTCCCCAGAGGAACTCTGCTTGGAGGTGTGACTGTATCAGGGCACAGAAATAGGCCCAGTAGTCACAGAACAACCCGCTCCCCCCACACACACAGGCTCAGCTTCCTATATTCCTGGGCTTGAATATATAAATTCCTATATAATGCTAAGAACTTTCAAAAAAAAGTCAGGTCCTATATTACTCAAATTGGACACCCAAAATGAGTGGACACTTTCATCTTAATCTCTCTGCCCCAATTCCCCATCTATAACATAGGGATAATACCACCCCTTCACAGGGGTGTTGTGAAGATAATGTCTGTGAAGCACGTAGGTGCTATATTGACGAGCACCATAGAAAAGCCCATGAGGAAATTAATAATTCTGTCTTCAGAGCAGGGCTTGAATAATGTGCAGTAAATAAGGGGACACACATTGAACAGGGACAAGTGAACAAATTACTGAATGATCAAGCACTAGCCGTTCTGTGCACTGAACAGGGCAGGGGTCCTGTGGAAAAAAATGGTATGCGATCATGCAATTATAGGCTGTATCACAATACATATGCACAAGGGGGTGCCGTTCAGGTTTCACAGACAACCTGAATTCTGGCATTTCCTAACTTTTGAACCCTCGACATAGCAACATTAATGCTTCAACATTCTTTTAATGTAGATTTTTTTGGTGTTTTTATATATATAGTGTCATTTTTGCAGCATACAGATTGCAGAAATAAACATCTAGCATATGAAATATACACACACACACATACACATATAAAACCAAACATCCTTAAATATGAGCATCTAAACTACTGAGAAATACTAACCCACTTGGTTCACGTTGAACTAAGTGGGGCATGCAGAAAACATAATGAAAGCATTTATCTTTCATGAATGCAAGCTTACAGACTGATAGATCAGTTGATATCTATGACTCCATTATGGACTTGTCATTGGACCCACCCAGGAGGCATTAAAGACCGTATTTATGGCATTATAATTTTAACAAACCTTGCATGTTCCCGCTGAGCTCACTGGAACCCAGATTGTCTATAGGAGATGCTGTCATTTAGCAAATTTATGGGAACCAATTTGTCCAAAGAACCTGGTCACAAAGTGCATTTTCCTGTTAGTATCTATTGAGTAAGGTTTTAAGGGGAATAAGTCATCATGGTATGTGTGGCCATTAGCCATAAAAGAGAGGGAAATGTACTGCGGAGAAGAAGCACAACCTTAGGGCACATCTGTTTCTAGTTTGATAGAGAAAACAGCCCCAAACCAACAAATCAATGGCTCCAGAGTGAAGCTGAGCAAAGTACCCATCACACGGATATAGTTGCAGGGTGCAAGTTCTCGCTAAGTGGTATAGTATTGCTTCTGCTCCTGGACTGGACGGCTGTTATATTAAATGACACAAATAGAAGCTGCTGTAACTGTAAGAATAACGTAACAAGGGGCCAGATCCTCAAATGCTGCAAAATCAGCATATCTCCACGTGGCCACGAGCAATTTACAAGGTACAGCCCTTGTAAAAAATGTGCTACAGGATTCATCAGCAATGGACTGAACCACTACCGTTTTAGATAGTGATACCGCAGTGTCTGGGGTGGTAACGGTAGGACACTCATCTTTTCAGATTAGGGGATCTTCTTGTGCCATGTGCTGTAGGGGCAGGACTGCAGACACCACATCTCTCCTTTATGAGTAATGTCCCAACATTACCCTAGACTGTATCCATTCCAGGCTAAATGGGACTTGGGGAAATCTAGGGCAGGGGTTCTCAACCTTTTTCTTTCTAGCCCCACCACCCGCTCCCTGTCCCCATCCCCCGACATGCTATAAAAACTCCATGGCCCACCTGTGCCACAACAGCTGTTTTTCTGCATATAAAAGACAGGGTTAAGAGGTAGCAAGCAGGGCAGTTCCCCAGGGCTCCATGCCACAGGGGCCACACAAAGTTAAGTTGCTCAGACTTCAGCTTCAGCCCCAGGTGGCAAAGCTCAGGGTCCCGGGCTTCAGCCCTGCACAATTGTGCTTCATTTTTCTGCCCTGGGCCCCAGTGAGTTGAATGCCAGCCCTGCTTAGCCGACTCCCCAGGGGGGCCCAGACTTCTGGTTGAGAACTACTGAGCTAGAGAAAATCCTGATCCCATTGAAGTCAATTTGTTGCTGACTTCAGTAAGGCCAGGATTTCCCCTTTGAAATATGTCTTTTTCTAAAGGCACAGCTTGCAAGGAAGACAGACCCAGCCATTCAACAGCCCATCTTGATCGGAGAGGAATTGCTTGGATCAAGGTGAAGTCCTATCCGCTGCTACTTATTGTCTCAGTAGGGCACATCTCTATATTAAAGATGAAGGTGGCTGCAATCTGACCCATTGTATGCAAATTAGGTGCAGCACTTCGACTCTTAGTGCATTCCACAGCTGGGCATAATTTGGGCATCTGTTTCCTTGCACTCTGCCGATGGTTTTAATGAGGGGAAGGGATAAAAAAATTGCAATTTGCATGCATTTTTCTTTCAGAACCAGCTGCTCTCTCAGAACTCTCTTCTTGGCATATAGGTCACACAGTTCTCCATTTCCTTGGTGTAACAGGAAAAGGCAGAGACTTTGGGCTGTATCGTGCTTTGCTCTGCTGAGATAAAATGTGCAGATGACCCTTGTGCATTTGCAGTGGGGAATAAAGCCCTAAGGAAGACATTTCACCTGCCGTTACCACTCACACTGTAGCCAAATTGTGCATGATAATCCTGTCAAAAAACTCACAGGATCATTCAGCCTGAAGAGCTACATGCTGCAGTTCTTGTCTCCTAAACAGTTTCCTGAGCCTTAAAGGTCTCGGATTTTCCTGCAGCTCATTTCCTGACTTAGAAGACTAGCTAATTTCGAAGCCTCCTTCCAGTTTCCTCGCAGCACTCCTCCACCCCTCCCCTTGTTATTTTCATTCCACGATTCCCTTCAGGGCATTCACTAACAAGTGAGGCTCATGCTGTTTGTCCCGCACCCCTCCCTTCACCAGGACTCAGCGGTGGCTTTGCCGCAAGCCCCAAGCAAGAGGCAGTGCAGGAGCAGCCCAGGTACCAGCCTGTGGCTCTGGGACTCACACGCTGGTCCCTGATTCCCCCATTGCTCCAAGGGAGCAGTCTGTGCCAGCCCAATATCTGGTGCAGGTACTTCACCTAGCCTGCCAGCTCAACTGTGGATGTGAGAGAGCCAAGACTCCACCCACTCCCTGCCTCTGCCTCTCCCCTCCCCCCCCCACACACACACACATGGGAGGGCAGTCCAGAGAGACAGGGAGGAGAACCCTACAGAGAATGCTGTCCCCCACAACGTTACTACCCTCTGATACAGGCTGCACTGCCAGAGACGTATGCCACTTATTACTCTGCATGGGAGCATACCCATGATCACAATCCAGCCCTTGGGCATTTTAAATTCCTAACCTACCACTGCATTTACATGCACCTTTATCTACTGACGGTTAACCCACATGCTTAGGTCACGCTCCCATAGAAGAATCTGGGGCAGTCACTTAATAATGTTCCATGCACTCTTGGTGCAGAATGGACAGTTCTGGCAAAGTTTCTGTGAGCAGTGTAAACACTGACAGACACAGACCTTCTGTCTGATCAGAGCTAGGGAGAGCTGTCAAAGACGACACTTTGCCTTTGGTCCAGGTTTTGTTACCTGACACAACTGGCCACCCTCAGCCAACTTCTGAGTTCCCATAAAATTATTACTTGTGCATGCCAATTTGATTGACACTTTTCACATTCAGTGTTGCAAATAAAGATGCTTAACTTTCGAGGGGAATTAGAGCCCCAGCAACAACAAAAACATGTAGGCCACATCAGAGGTGCTGGAACAATTTGTAGAGTGGGGATGCTGAGAGCCATTGAACTAAACTGTAAACCCTGTATATGATGGAAACCACTTCAAGTCAGGGGGTGCTGCCACCTCCCCCCAGCACCCCTAGTTCCAGCACCTATGGGCCACACACAGAGTCCACACTGTAAAACCCCAGACAAGATGCAGCTCCAATCAGTACCTTTTGCATACAGTTAACTTCACATTCTAAGGAGTGATAATGACTTACTACCTACGTAAGGTCCTTACTCAGTTTTAACTCAGCCCTTATTCAGAAAAGTCTCCTGTTAGTTACAGTAATGTGGGGAAGTGGGGGGCAGAGTAAGGAATTAGCAAGAACCTCAGGATTGGGCCCATTTGGTACAACTTTAATCCAAGCATGTGAAAACATATTACAAATTAAGGACCAGCATTGTTGCTCCACTGAAATCCATGGAGCAACACCCATTTACATCAGCTGCAGATCTAGAGAGTCTGAATTAAATTAAGCCTCACCACCCCCCTCTGATGTAGGTCCTGTGATTCCCATTTTACAGAGGGGGAAGCTGAAGCACACAGAACTGAAGTGACCTCTCCGAGGTCATGCATCAGTCCATCTGTGACAGAGCCAGAAATGGAATTCAGGTGTCTGACCCCAATGCCTGCTCCAACCACTAGGTCAAAGAGCATCAGAATGTTTGTACTTTGGGGAGCAGGTGGAGGCTTCCTCCCTCCTAGGTCTACTGTCATCAGTAGTGCACAGCCCAACAGTACTGATTTAAATATGCAATTATTTCTATCTCCCTGAGCAAATTCATCTGCTCAGCGACAAAGTGATTATTATAACTATTTGTGTTGCGGGAGTGGTTCAGAGAACCTAGTCCTGGATCAGGACCCCATTGTGCTAGGAGCTGTGCAAACACACACCAAAAAGACAGCGCCTGCCCAAAAAAGCTTACACTCTAAACTTACCCCTCTTCTGTAAGGTCAGTAATTGCTTACTATTCTGGCACAGTGTTGTCGATAGGCACTGGCCTCTCCCAGCAGCTGCAGCCTCCCAGTGCATCAATTGTCTAGAAGGTTGCATTTGGGCAGTAATTTCCCCAGTGGTTGCTTACAAGGTTTGTGCATGAGAGTCCTGTGGACAAAATGTCTTCCCCTGAAATTCTTACCAAGGCTGTTACAACTTTGCTGTCCCCAAGGACTAAAGAAATGACTGGTAATAGAAATCATTTGCACCTGGCATTGTGAAGAGACAGCTGTTTGGATAGGTTTGGGGAGATGTAATTTTCTCAATATCAGAGGCACTTTAGTTTATTCATGTTGGGCCTGATTCTGCTCTCACACTGGTGTAAATCTAGAGGAATTGCACTCCACTTAACACTGCTGTGCAATCCAAATTTGAACCTTTGCTTGAAGAGGTGTCTCAGACACATGCTCTGCTCCTTCTGACATCCCCACCTCTGCTCCCTCCATGCTGATCTTGCATATTGATGTCAAATCTGATTTAGGGCCTCTCCATCCCTTCCTGGCTTTTATTAGCAAAGAAACCTACAGCCTTTGCTGTCAGACCATGAATTATTCTGGTAGGGAGGGCATCAAGGATCAGAGTGTCAACCTGGGGAACTTAAATCTGCAAATGAGTTGCCATTGACTGTCACTACAGAGAAGAATAAAAAGAAATCTAAAGCCAGACTCAGCTGTTTCCTGGGATCTCTGAAATGAGGGAGCAGGCAGTTGAATCAATGGGTGCTCTGACACAACTAGGCTCTGGTGACTAAGGCGATGGCTATTTCTAAGAAAGTGACCTTAAGTACAACATTTGTCTTTTTTTTTTTGCTTTAATTTTTACAAAGTGGCTTGTGTAAATTTCAAATTAGCATGAGTTGTTGCCATAGTGATAGCCACTGAAAGCCAGGGAAGTTGGTGAGGGTCATAAAGGTGTGAGGTCTTGGCTTCTAGTGGTGGAAGCTCAATAGGCAGCTTAATCCAGGTCTGAGGAGGGACATTCCAGGAGAACAGGGGAGGGGAAGTTAGGAGACTCAGCTGAGCACAAGGGGATATGAAAGGGAGAAGCTTTCTGCTGAGGGCACTTGGCGTTGGCTCTGAATCCAGCCTAGTGCTAAGAGCCAGACAAGAAGGGAAATCAATCTGGGTAGCTATTCACTTATCTATTGTTTCATACACATACAACATCTGCTTGTCTATACAGATAGAACATCTGCTTGTCTGACCTCATTGCTTTGCATAGTATTACTGTACATGTGGGGTGTTTATTTGTGGAAAAATAACTCCTGTTCAGAAACAGGAAAAAACTATTTTTTTTTTTTAGGAACCAAGTCTCTAGTTGTAGAGAACAAAGCACCTTTCAGCAAACTGCTCATAGTGCCTGGTAGAGGGGCTGTAACTAATCAACACACTTCCGTCTATAGGTCTGACCTTCCAGGGTGTGGTACTGCCAAGGATAGACTTATGTAATGGCATCCCCTTTCCCCTGCCTATTGAACTTGGGACACCAGAGTGTGGGTGAATACCTGAATTATCTTCATTTCCTGCTAACCTAAAGTTTTTATATTTCTCTCATAAGGGCCCCTAGTGGCCTCTCTAAGCAGTGGCTTGAGCCAGCCACAACTAACACCCCACTGCTTTCCTCTTCTCTTGATTGCCCTTTGGCATCCAATGAGCTATGAGCATTCCCTGTTCATACAGAAGGTAACAGTGATGTGATGGTCCTGTGAGATACTGTGGTTTCCTGTAGCTTTTCCCCATAGGAACACCAGACATTTTGGCCAATGGCAGTGCGTTCCCTCGATCGTATTTTGATACTGGCCTTTTTTGAGGTGCTCTCCAGTTCACATCCACCAGGCTCACCCTCCAAGGCTTGAACGGCTATTGCACTTTTCTTATTTTCCTCATTTGCCCAGCCATCTTGCTGCTAATTTATGTTCCTTGTTTTAAAAAAGAGACCCCAGCCAAAAAGAAGTCAGAATTTAATGTTCTTGCAGCATTTGGATGCTCTTCATTACTCGCTGTCCTCTTGAACTAAAAGCCTCTCTTTCTCCAGGGACACTGGAATTTATAGAAACACTTAGCATGGGCCTAACTCTGCTCCCATTGAGGTCAGTAAGCGCTTTGCCATTGACTTCAATAGGAGCAGAGTTAGGCCAACTCTGTGCATTTTTGAAAACCTTTTCCCTTTATGAGTCAGTGGTCTGGACAGTAGCTCTGGCACTATTAAAACCCAGGGGAATCATCAAAATTTGAGATGGCAAAAACCTGTTTGATCGTATAGCGTACTACCATGCCAGTGCAGTCATGCTTCCTTTAGTTTATCCTTTTGTGCTTTGTCAAGCCTACTTTCAAATTATTCCAGGTATGGATCTTCTGCCACCTTTTGGAAGTGGAAGGCATATTTACCCTCTACAGCTATTATTTTTACCTGTAAGCCTCAGCATTCTACCAAATATTTAGCAGTGTATACTACTATCTAAGGTGCTGAAATAGCCCTGATTACCCTAGGAGCTAAACACTTCAGTCTTTAATAATGTGTCCACACAACACATCTGTGACATAGGGAATTACTAAGATCCCCATTCTGCAGATGGGGAACAGAGGCCTGGAGAGACTTGCCCACCATCACTCAGAACGTCAGAGAAGCTAGGTCCTTCCACCCTAACCCCCGGGCCATCATTCTGCTGGAAGGCATTACCACACTAGTTATTATTTACAAATCACCAGCTATCCCTCAGCAAACACCACTGCTACATCATCTTCATGTAAACCAGGTCGCCTCTCAAAAATTAGGAATATTAACTTTGTAACAATTACAACTGTGTGTGTACTTGGGAAACAGCCACCAGACAGCAAACCATCAGCCTTTGATGGGCCATTAGGAAGAAACAATAAGATTTTGAAGATACTAATCTCTCTCCTTCCTGAGAAGCTGGGATGTTGCTTTGACACTGCAAGGTCAGGTGGTCCTGTCACCTGATATTAAAGACCATCTTGGACTTCTAGTAATTTTCCACTAAAAGGAGGAGGAAGGTCGAGACTGGAAAACAAAAGGTTCCTGCCTTATGTAAATTCTGTTTAAGGCTGGGGAGTAAGTTGATCTAGGTTCACTCTTCAGTGAATCCCCACCCAGGATGACAGCTCGAAAGATCTGAGAAACAAAGAGACAAGGGGCGGAGGGTGGGAAGAGTTGAGTCCAGGCTGTAAAAGGGATCTGGTCTTTGAATATGGTGTCTGAAGATTTAAGCTGCAAGCAGGGAAGCTAACCTTCAAGAATTTCTGCATCCTGCCCAAAAGCAACCTTTAGGGTCAGAAATTACTTCTTGAAGCCAGTCTCTTTAAGATCTTAAGCTTAGTATGTGTGTTTTGTTTTATTTGCTTAGTAATCTGCTTCGTTCTGTTTGCTATCTCTTATAATCACTTAAAATAAGTCTTTTGTAGTTAATAAACTTGTTTTTGCTTATTATAAAACTCAGTTTGTGCAATTTATAGCTGTGGAGGTAAGAAGTTGTGCACATCTTCCTCCACATTGAAGGAGGGGGCAAATTTATGAGCTTATGTTTCTCTACAGTGCAAGACAATATTATTCTGGGTGTACTTTCCAGAGGGGATCTGCACTTGAGTACTGGGCAATTTCCTAGCTGATTCTTCCCATAGAGAGCTGCTTGCAGACTATGATTCTACAGCCGGTGTGTTTCTGCCTGTGTGTGTGTTGCCAGAGGCTGGAGAGCCTGATTCAGCAAAACAGGGAGAGGGAGCCCAGGCTAGTGGAGCAGGCAGGCTCAGTGAAACCCCAGTACATCAGGCGGCTTCCCGGATGAGGTGTCCAACCCGTCACAGCTAGCTCAAAACAGACAGCAATGTTTAGGAACACAGAATCGAATTCTCTATGAACTGCAGGTGGGGGGTTTTAAATACAGTACTGTGCTTGCCTTGCAAGACAACAGATTCTTTTTACCAGTGTGTGCATTGTTAAGAAATCAGTGCAGTGTGTGGAAATGTTATTACATAACTTTATGCTCTCTTCCAGCATATCTCTACACTATCACTAGTATTTTCTGGTTAGAGGCTGAGATAGTCAGGATTCCGGGGATCTGTTTCTAGCTTGACCACTGACTCACTGTGTGATCTTAGGCAAGTCACTTAGGCCCAAATTTTCAAACGTGGATGCCTACAATTAGGTACTTAAAATTCATGCTGAGGCACCCAAGTTTGACAATTTTAGCTTAATCTTTCTGTGCTTCGGTTTATCTTATCAGTAAAACAGGCAAAATAATATTAAAATATGTAACAGGGCTGTTGCAAGGGTTTAATCAGTTAAGGTTTGTAAAGTGCTTTGACACGAAAATGTTCTTACTTTCTAGGCTAGTCCTGTAGTGTTGCTTGTTTTGCAGTCGATTCTGTATTAGTGTGTAGATGGGTCAGGACTCACCCCTGTGGCGCGTCTTGCTGGTCACTCCGGGAATTAGCTCTGTCCAGCGCTGGAGCGCCCTCTGCAGGCCGGTGATCCACCTGTCTTCAGGCCCCCATGTCCCTCCCTGGACCCGGTGCCCTCTTACATGAGGGTGCTGCCCCTGGCAGTAACCCCTTTCTCTCTGGGTCTCCCCTCCTTGGGGAACCCCACCCTCTATCCCCACCTTGCCTCAGCATTGGCTACTGCCAGTCATTGTCTAGCCCCACACTCTGGGGCAGACTGCAGTATCAGCCTACTCATCACAGGCAAAGGGGTTTGGACCTGCTGCCTTAGCCTACCCCTGGGCTGCCCTCTGCAACCCCTAGTACCTGTTGGCCCACTGCTAGGCCGCAGCCTGGGGCTTTCCAGGCTGGAGCTCCCCAGCTCCTCAACCTTTCCCCAGCCCTGCTTCACCCTAGGTACCTTGCCTATAGTCTCTGCAGCCAGGCCCTTCTCTTTCTCAAGGCAGAGAGAGACTCCCTGCCCTTCTGGCTTCCCTGGCCTTTTATAGGGGCCAGCTGTGGCCTGATTGGGGTGTGGCCCAGCTGCAGCCATTTCCCCAATCAGCCCAGCTTTTAGAGCCGCAGCTCTCAAGCCCTGCCAGGCCGCTTTTAAACCCCTCACAGCAGGAACAGGGTCATTGTTCCTGCTACATAGTGCTATTGCCTGCTTCTCAGAACAAGTTAAAAAAAATGTCAAGATAGGTACAGAAGATAGAGGAGCTTGTTTTTAAATCAACCTTCCAAGGTACTTTTTTCTTTTTTCAATCAAAAAGATAATTCACGCCTTCTTCAGCTGAATGGGGAGGATAAAAACAAAGGGCCAGATCTCCAGCTAGTGTAAATCAGTATAACTCCATTCGTTTCAAAAGCGCGAAAGCGATTTACGCCAGCCGAGGATCCGGCCCAGTAATATGCTCTGTCATCTGCACAGTAACAACTAGTCCCAGTTTATAGGTGAGGGTAGCTTCTGTTTCCAGGAAAATTCTGTGCCATTAATGATTATAACATAAAAGCAGTAAGCACAATTCACAATTAATTATGTTTTACTAATGTTTTTCTAATACACGCCGTAGCCCAGCAATCATGATGCTGTTCAAGAGAGCTGTTCTGAAATCAGCTAATAGCAGAATGTAATTTGCAGCAGCTTCTGCTCACTTACAAAACACTTGCTCTGTTAATTGTGATTTCACACTCCACTGAAGGCTGGAGCCTTGAGGTAACATTCATGTGATGGAACAATTTCCAGTCTGTGGTTTGGTGTGGGAGCATTTATTATTTATTATTATTTTAGGAAAGGCTATGGTAGTTAATTTCAATTTTTTTAAATATTAACAATAAACCTAGCAGAGACAGGCCTCATAATCAGTTGCCGAACACTTTAATTCCTTCCTTTCCCCACAAACCTGAACAGGAAAAGTATATCTCCTGTCTCTGGTCTCTTTCACTCACTCACCATTGTTACCAAGACAATTATTAGTATTAGTATATGAGTTACAACAGTCATGATCAGGTCTAGGTCTGCACAATCACAGAAACCATCCCTGCTCTGAATCTACACAGCTAAAGGGAGCAATACTATGCCTATTTTACAGCTGGGGAACTGAGATACAGAGAAAATTAAGCTTTAGAGAATATTTAAAGGCAAATGTCATTACAGCTGCTGACTGCACAGGAGCAGTCTAGGAAAGGGACTTCCTGTATCCCTCCTATATGCACAGAGACAGCCATAATTTGGGCCTCTTGCTGTCACACCAGGGAGCTGTCTTGGCAGAGCAGTGGTGAAAGTGAAACTGGCAGATTCAAATGTCGCTATCTGGCAGAAGCCAAGGCTCTGCCTGCAGAGCAGCTGGGCTGGAGGGTGAACAGAAGTTCACAGCAAGAATGGGGCTCAAGAAGACCTCTGCAAATGCTCCAAAGAGCTGCCAAGTGATCACGAGCAAAGGAGTGGGATGGGGTTTACTAGGAAAAGACAGGAAGACACTTCAGAAAAGTTAAAAGGAAAATGCTAAACACTTGTCCAATGAATCAAGTCTTTGGTCCTGCAGACAGAGAGAGAAGTGAAGGGGGGACATCTGGTATCTGTATCTGGTGACTGTCCCTTACACCTCTTCTCTCTTCTTTGCCAGAGATTTCATCTCAGACCGGAGCACAGAGACATCCCCAACAGCACTGAGGGACAAATCGCTTTCTAGTGTTGGGCAGGGTACACACCCCTATATTTATACTGGGAGCACTCACTGGCCTTTGGCCCCATTGACCATGCAGTGCTGATGACATACATACAACAGCTAGCAGAAATAAATGTGGTAGCACTGCGTGGCATCCACAGGTTAAAGAAGGTTATGACGGGCACCTGCTTCTCCTCATCTAATGGAGCCCCAGAGGTCCTCAGTATTCTCCTCCTTTCTCCTCACTGATTTTATGAGAGTATTTAAAGTGCTACCAAAATGCAGGCAGCACTTGTCTGTACGTTGTTTTCTCCACTGGTGCAGTCTCAGCTGTCATCAATGCCTGGAAGAAATAAGCAGATGAGTGAAGAGCAGCAAGCCCCAACTCAATCCAGGAAGGACAGAAGGGATGATGGTGGGAAGGCAGTAACTCTTTGAGGGACTTGCAAAGACTCTAACTTCACTTCACATCAAGGTCGTCACACCACAAGATATCCAGATGGCGCAAAGCCTCAGACTCAGGCTGGGCTCCCCGTTACCCAAAACACTCCGATTGCTACAGTACTGAAGAACACTATCTTCCATCTTCAGCTGGCCAGAAGACTGGACATGCCCCTTGCATTGGAGCAGACGGCCATTGGTGAGCCACATACTATTGCAGCGCACTCTGCTGAGGCCCAACGTAACCACCACCAAGGCTCAGCTGGTGCTGAATGCAGCACCCTGCTTCACAGAGCAACACAGGCCAATGCTTCCACATTGCATCAATGTTGTATAAACTCCACTGGCTCCCCTTTATTGATCGGAGTCCTAACATACAGGACCCCTTCATGTCTGGGACCTGGCTAACTCCAACAGTGTCCTATCAAGGGCTTCTATGTCTCCCTCTCTTTATGCAAAACCACTTAGGCTCTTTTTTATATACATATCAACAAGATCATTATAGGGTATAGTCTCTGAGGCAAGGACTGAATTTTCATTATACGTCTGCATCATACCTAACACAGAAGGGCCCCAATCCCTGATCTGGGCCTCAGCATTACCACAGGGCTAATACTTATAGACTTTATTCTGAAATAACAATTTGTTCTCTCTAAACATATAAGGTAACAGTTATAAATGCAATAACATATTTCAAGATGGGCATCTGTACAGGGAAAACTCACACTTGAGTCCACCTTCTTTGGCATAATACTGCCTGTCTTGTGTGTTATTCCGTATTTTGAAGCCTTTCATAAACTTCCTGAGAGTTTTGACTGTAACGTCTGCTCTTCTATGATATGCCAACCATGTGATGAACTTGTGTAATTTTACTTGAGGCTTCAAATTTCAAAGGATGAAAAATTACTAATAATTAGATCCTAGGAGAAAAGTGATGTTGCAAATGGGCAGAAATTGCTTCAGATCGACGCTGAAATCCATTTCTACATACTTGGAAGGCTACCACTCAACAAAGAGTTTACATAAAGCTTTTAATTTATGGTGGGGAAAAAGCACATTTTAGGTATTCCACATTTTAATCATGTCTTTTTTGCAATATATCAGTTGTCAATCAAGTACAAGAAGGCACTGATTTAGTGTTAAATTTCCACGGATCTTTTTTCCCATTTATAGTATATTATCAATAATAATAGCAATACCAACTTCTATTCATCAGTAGATGTCAATATGCTTTAGTAAAGAGGGTAAACTGAGAGGCACGGAGAGGCAAAGTGACTTACCCAAGTTTATCCAGCAGATCAGTGGTAGAGCCAGAACTAGAAAGCTTGCATCTCCTGAGTCCCAGACTAATGCTCAATCTACAAGCCCATAGTGCATCCCCAAACTAACCAACTTTCTCCTGGAGAACTACCTGCCAGAGAGGAAAACTCCTAGTGTACCAGAGCCTCAGCTGGTGTAAATTGATGTAGCTCCTTGGAAGTCCAAATTATGCTGCCCTAATAAATCATTGCCATGGCACAAAGAAAATAAAGCATGTTGAGCTGCATCCTCAGCTGTGTAAATGACAATGGTTTGATTCTATAAAAAGGAATCTATAAAATCTTGAATCTATAAAAAGGGAAATAAGGACAATCCAGGGAATTACAGACCAGTCAGCTTAACTTCTGTTCCCCTGAAAGATAATGGAGCACATAATTACGCAATAAGTTTGCAAACATCTAGAAGATAAGAAGGTGATAAGTAACAGTCAGCATGGATTTGTCAAGAACAAATCATCTCAAACCAACCTGACAGCTTTCTTTGACAGGGTAACAGGCCTTGTGGATGGGGGGAAGGGGTAAACGTGATATATCTTGAGTTAGTAAAGCTTTTGATACTGTCTCTCATGACCTGCTCATAAACAAACTAGGGAAATTCAACCTAGATGGAGCACCTACTGGGCCGGATCCTCGGCTGGCGTAAATCGCTTTCGCGCTTTTGAAACGAATGGAGTTATACTGATTTACACTAGATGGAGCTACTATAAGGTGAGTGCATAACTGGTTGGAAAACTGTTTCCAGAGAGTAGTTATCAGTGGTTCACAGTCATGCTGGAAGGGCATAACGAGTGGGGTCCTGCAGGGATCAGTTCTGGGTCCAGCTCTGTTCAATATCTTCATCAATGATTTAGATAATGGCATACAGAGTACACATAAAGTTTGTGGATGATACCAAGCTGGAAGGGGTTGCAAGCGCTTTGGAAGATACAATTAAAATTCAAAATGATCTAGACAAACTGGAGGAATGGTCTGAAGTAAATAGGATGAAATTCAATAAGGACAAATGCAAAATACTCCACTTAGGAAGGAACAATCAGTTGCACACAAACAAAATGGGAAAGGACTGCCTAGGAAGGAAGAAGACCAACAAAAATGATTAAAGAGCTAGAAAACATGACCCATGAGAGAAGATTGAAAAAACTGGGGGTTTTTAGTCTGGAAAAGAGAAGTCTGAGAGGGGACATGATGACAGTTTTCAGGTATATAAAAGGTTGTTACAAGGAGGAGGAAGAAAAATCGTTTTTCTTAACCTCTGAGGATAGGACAAGAAGCAATGGGCTTAAATTGCAGCAAAGGAGGTTTAGGTTGGACATTAGGAAAAACTTCCTAACTGTCAGGGTGGTTAAGCACTGGAATAAATTGCCTAGGGAGGTTGTGGAATCTCCATCATTGGGGATTTTTAAGAGTAGGTTGGACAAACGCCTGTCAAGAATGGTCTAGATAATAGTCCTGCCATGAGTGCAGGGGACTGGACTAGATGACCTCTCGAGGTCCATTCCAGTTCTATGATTCTATGATTCTATGTTCTGCCTCCCTAAACTGCCCTTAAAGTTGTAACTGGATATAGTAGCCCTTCAGTGCTTAATTTGTACTAGTGTTTGCCAAGGCTGAGCCCCGGCACCTGTAGGCTTGCTGTGTCCATTATGAAAGTAAAAAAATTGCTTGAGCCCTGGTACCTAATTGCTTGTGCCCCAGCACCTCTTTCACTCCAAATGAAGTAGGGTAATCCTTACTTCCTAATGAACGATGTGTGGTACTTCTGCTCCTCCTCCTCATCTGCTGCCACCTTATCAAACCTCAAAGGTGGCTGAATTCTGGAGATATTGCAGGGTGGCAAAAGAAAAGAAAAAAGAAAAAGTGAAGGAAATCAACTAAACTGTGGACATCACGATTCCATTGCATTTTCTGGATAAACAAGAGAAAAGAGGAGAGGAGGAAATGGGGAAAAATGAAATTTCAAAATGTTTAGCAAAAAAAAAAATCCCTTTCCAAATTAAAAGAACTTCAAAATGTGGAAAGTTTTCATGGAAATGTCTTTTCCTTTTTTCCTCAACCAGCTCTAGTTTCTAATACACACAAATTGGTACCAATCCAACAAACCACCCAGGGTGATTTAAGATCAGATTTTCAAAAGAGCACAGGCCCAGGTTTCCAAGAGCTCAACAGCTGTAACTGGAATCAGATTTTCAGCAGAGGCCAGCAAGCCTTTGAAAATCTGCCCCCAGTTGTGAGTGCAGTACTCTTTTGGAAATCTGGTACTAAAAGAATGGAACTTGTGCTCCTAAATTCCTAAGGGGTTGTCTACATGGGGACACTCAGGAAAGTCAATTGAAATTAATTTTTGAAGTGAATTAGGGCTTGTCTACACTTGAAACGCTACAGCAGTGCAGCTGAAGCACTGTACCACTTCAGTGTAGACATGCCATCTCCTGAGAGGCAGTAGCTCTGTCAACCTAACATTGTCTACACCAAGGGTTAGGTCATCTTAGCTATGTCACTTAGGGATGTGGACTATTCACACCCGAGTGAGGTAGCTTTAGTTCAACTGTGTTAAACTTCTGTGTGGATGCGTTTATTCAGAATTAAAGTGGATGTGATTCGATTTAGCTCAATTCACTTCCAAAGTGAATTAAGCTAAATTAAGTCCATTTTAATTCTGAATAAAACTGTCCAATGGGTTTAATGCAGTTTACCTAATCCACTATAAATTCACACCTTTAGTTAATTCAGAATAACTTTCCTGAATATCCCTGTGTAAACACGCCCATAGATGCTTATGAAAATTGCACACTTAAGAACATGCTTAACTTTAAGCATGAGTAGTTGCATTAAAATCAATGGGACTATTCACATGTTTATGTGCTTTGCTGGATTTTGGCAATAGACTTATTTTAATAACTGTATAATTTACCCCTCATGAGTCCCCAAGGACATCAAAGGCACCAATCCTCAATGAGGCAAACAGAACTCAAACACAATTTTTAGCTCGACTGACTTTGAGATACTGGATAACTGGCCAAATAAGTTAGCAAAATTTTCTACAAGTGAAAACACCTTCTATTTTGACTCCCCATATCTCACGTATGCTTTATACAATTTACTTCTGTCTTTCCAGAAAAATTCGAAGGCATATGCTTCAGTATGTGAAATTTCTGGCAGTTTGGTTTAGTTTCAGCTAAGTTATGTGTCAAACTCTAATGTTTCATGGAAAGTTAGCTTCAGCCATAACTATGGAGAAAATGCAATTTTGTTTCCTTTACCTTGTCATCTATCGGCAATTTTCCCTTTTCTATTCCATCCAGGTCTGAGCTATCAGATTTCAGGCAGCCACTATCAGTATATGAGTAATTTGTGTACCTGGCATATATCTGTCACTCTAATGCTTGTGTCTCTGTGAAAAGACTTTGACAAAAGGTGACTGGATCTCTAATTATAACCAGTCAGGAGACTCAGGCTTGTCCATCACTCACTTCCAGTGAAGTGAGGTACCTTATCCTGCAGCATAGCTTTCATCAAGCATTAAGGTCAAGTTCTGGCAGAGCCAACACAAATGAGCCGAGGGTCTTGGATTAGCAGTGCTAGCGTGTTGGTAGTCCATCGTTTGCAAGAAGGGTATAGTGTAGCATTTAACCATGTCAGCTCTTGTGAGTCGGTCTTTAGACACATCAAATTTCAAGGAAAAAATTGAATTTTGTTTAGAAATGTACTTCAGGAGAAAAAGGCACCTATCTTATGGTTTGTCTACACGGCAACTTAGTGCATGGCAAACGCAGGGTGAGAATTAAGGAATACACCAGACTGCACTTGGATTTCACTGCACTGTAGCAGCAGCAAGCTGGTGCATTATAGGTGCACACCCTGGCTTGCTGCACAGTAATTTGCCTAGCAGACCATCCCTTAGTTACCTTTGCCAGTAATTAATAATACCATCAAAGTCAGCAGCTGCTCTTCACCCGTGTGCCAAAAAGTAACCAAGCACAGTAAAATCAAACCCAAGCGCTAACCTTCTCCACTGCAGACATCAGCTTTTGTTGTTCCAAAAGTGTCGGTAAAAAGATGAGCCGTGCAGAATGCCATGAAGATCAACAAATTCAGGCTACTTCTGATCTGGGGAGGTTCCAAAGTGGAGGTACTCTCATAGATTAATGGTATTGGAGACAGTTGATAGAATTAACAACCACAGCATGGGCACTTGACTTTCATCCATTGCCAGGAGGAGATCACCTGCTAATGCCGCTAGTGCGGTTACAGTCCAGTACCCAGGTGTGTAGCCAGATTGACAAGACTCAAGGAGACCCGAGGCACCTAGGTGCTCAGAACCTTCGCTAGAATCTTAACCAAAAACAGAAGATTTGAAACTACATAATTGTTAGACAGATTGTCATTGCCAAGTGGTGGTATTGTTATGCTGGAGGCAATCACAGACCGCACTGAAGCTAATGGCTATGCTGGCTACCATTCATTCAGGCTAAACGGAATAAGCAATTAAGCTCCTTTGTTGAGTATATATATAGCTGAAATAACTGAAACCACCGCCCAAGGTGCTGAGCCACGTGGAAAGACCTGAGCAAGAACTAACTCAGGAAGAATAAGAATTTCCTTGGGACTGATTGAAAACACAGGGGCTGGGCATTGATTGGGAGCCTATATCTATTTTGTCTGGTTTCTCATTTCAGTATTTGGATTGAGTCTGTTCTAATAGAGGGGCCAAGTTAATTTTCATCATTAATCTATCTTTCTAAAAAAAGGCCTTACTGCAAGAGATGCACCAAAAATGCCCCAGAAAAACTAGAAGCTGATGAGTAGTCTCGTATTGGAGACAGCACCTAGTTAGTAGCTGGGACACTAGACTGGGAGTTGGGAGATCATGATTCTCTTCCTGGCTCTGCCACTGACTTGCTTTGTGACCTCGGACAAATCCCTTATTTTCTCTTTGCCTATGTTTCTCCTCACTTTGTCTATTTAGATTGTAATCTCTTTGGGATAGAGACTGTTTCTAATTACATGTTTGATAATGCCTGTCATAATGGGCCCTGACCTCACTTGGGTAGTTAAATGCTATCACAGTATAAATGTTTGATGGATAGCCACTCCCATTTGAAACGATATTCAAATGCACCATCTCAAAAAAGTGTTTTAATGTCAGCCAGCATGGATTTGGGCAGAATGATGATATCACTTCTGGAAGCATGTGGCACAATTCAGCTCAGAGTTAGTGGGTGCTATTCCAACTGCAGGGAAGGGAAAGAATATGACCCACGTTCTTTTACATGTAACGCTACCAGGACTGACTTATGTATATTGCAGAGCTAACATACCCCAAACCAAGCCAGCACATCAGAGGTGTCTGTCAATGGAGATGTGCAAGAGGAAAATTAAAATCCTATCTCATCTTTGCTAACAGCTTCAATCCAACTTTTCTTCTTCACAGCCAGCACTCTGGGCAGGACTCCCCACCTGAACATCTAGCCACCTGAATCTACATTGCTGCTTAAGGCTTGTTCTTTTACTAATCACATAGCCAACGGGAAAACATTTGCTCCTGTGAGCATCCCCCTTTTGACAGTCCTAGAGGGAACATTTTTTGACAAGCTGCCCCTCCCCTTCCCAGACTGATATGCCTGCCGCACCTGTTCTTGAGGGCAGTGCGGTGACACAAAAAGAAGCCAAAGCCACACCGGGCTCCAGGAGCAATGAGGAGGCAGAGGTTTGGAAGCGAGGTTGGCCAGTTTGCAGGATCAGAGAAGAGCTGTGCCTGCAAAAGGAAGCCAATTTTTCTTTAACTGAAGATTATGTTCCTGGTTAATATTGAAAAGCTAAGAGACTGAACAACTGAGAGACAGTGATCATGTTTTCCTGGGAACCAGGAATCTGCCCCTGTGTTCCTGTCCGTTTTACAAAATACTGAATTTTGCCCTGGTTTTGGGCTCCGATGCAGCTTGGAGACCTGAGTAAGCCACTGGCCTGCTGAGTGGGGCTAGCTAGCCTGTGTGCATCAGGAACCTTAGTGTGTCACGTGTTGTCAACCTTCTGTCCCCTCACAGACCTCCCCGGGAGCACCCCCATCCTTCTCTCAACAGAAATCCTTTGGACCAGGGCTGCTCAACATGTAGAGTGCCAGAGAAGTGAGGTGGCTTGACTGAGGAATGGGCTTACCCCATCTCTCTCCCTTCCACACCCACTCCCTGATGCCCATGGAAAATGCCAACCCTTGCCCATGCCATATTTCTCACTTGAAAAAGCTGGTAGCCAAAGAAATGAACATGAATGGCTGGAATAAAGCTGACTCACTTTGCAGGATTGCTCATTCCAGATGAAATTGATCCCAAGACAGAAGGCCTGCCCATGTCCCTATATACACAGCATTGACTCATAGGGTCTTGTGTAGGTTGTCTATGGGATTTAGAATACAGGGTTGTCTCTAACTAGACATTTCTGAGGGGAAGTTACTTGTTCCTGACAGCCCTGGAGTGCTGTTGTGACAAACTACTTTTGATATCACCCCATAAAAACCTCAAGCAAAAGGAGAAGGCAGGTATGGGAAGGAAGGGTGGCTGGCTGGCTGCCTGGCTATGGGACTGGCAGAGAGCTCAAAAGATCTGGGTTGGAGTCTGAGCTGTCCCACAGTAATCTTGGATGAGTCATTCATTATTATTGGTATATTGCACTGGGCTCTGTACAAACACAGGACACAAGATAGTCCCCACCCCAAAGAACTTGAAAGTGAAGTATAAGACAAGAGACAACAAATGGATACAAACAGATGCAGGAGTACAAGAAAAAAAATTCACCTGCATGATAAGCAGTAGTCTCAGCAGCCTAGCTCAGCTCTCATTTAGTTACCTAAATAAATAGCTAGATTTTCAGAAGTGTTCAGTTTGTTGGGTATGGAACTCTTTTGAAAACTTGCCCATAAGTGTTACTGTGGGAGCTGCAGAGTGCAGCGTTCTTTTGAAAATCTGTTTTTTATGTAGGTGCAAAAATGGGAGCTAAGCGCTTTTCAAATCTAGCCCCCAGCAGGGGTCGTGAGCCATTGAAAACCTCTGTGCCTCAATTTCCCCACCTGTAGAATGGGGATAACAATCTTCATGGGGCTGTTGTGGAGATAAATACATTAAATGTTTGTTGAGGCCTTAGGATACCAGGATGATATAGGCCATACAAACGCACAGAATAGATAATACTTAGGAAATCTCAAAGCACGTTATAGTCCAGAGGACAGTTTACTACCATGAACTATGGAAGCAGATCTGATTGAATGATAAGATGCCAATAATTTATCGGACAATTTTGTCCAATAAATTATTTGCAAACAAATATTTTTCATTATCTGAAGCACTCTGAAAATGGTTGAATAATATCTGGCAAATAATTTGTTTGACTGAATTTGATGTTGAATTATTTCTGAATATATTTATTTTGTTATTCCTACCAGCTTTCCCCAGAGTGGATGTTAACCTGAGAGGTTCTGTTCCTGCATTGGTTAAAAAAACCACATGGCTGATTGCCTATGGTGAAGGGTGAAACTGTTTGTTTGCAGCTGACATATCGCTTATCTGAGAATGGAGAACTCTGCTGAAATGGGCTGCGGTTCAGGCTATATACACATCAATATGGCTATAAAGTATGTTTGACTGTGTAGCTGGCTTGCTACCGACTTATGATATAAAGATGCTCGAGTAAATATAAATAAAATTCTGCCCTTTGCCAGAATCTGATAGAGCAATATAGAAACTCCCCCAGGATAAACAGCTGCATCGGAATAAGAGTGTTCATCCATCTTTCAGTGTTAAATTTTAATTGTCTCTTCTTTAAATTTCTTAGCACTCTGTTTTAAATAATGCTAAGTGTTTCTAAATTATACATAGCCCTGCAAGCCTAATCATAATAAATTTTGCTTTAAGGAAAAGGTAAGTACAGTAATGAAATATTAAAGTGCTCTACTTAAATATTACCATAGTTGATTTTTAAGGACTTGGAGTTCAAGGTGGCCACATTAATTCATGCTGTAAAGAGACACTATCAAGGAGTTTACAGGCAAATACATATAGTCATGAGACTGTTATAGCATAACATGGTCAGATCTAAAGGTTTGATCCTGCTCCCCTTGCAATCAATAGCAAAATATCCATTGACTTCAATGGGAGTAGAATCAGCCCAAATATATACATGCTTGGATGTCTGTTTTCCCCTGACCCATGCACTGAACTATGATTAATATTAAAGTGAGTAAGTTTAGCCCTAGGCATTTTTCTGCCTTGGGAAAACTTCAATATGCGTATCCTTTCTGTTCTAGCTCATCTTCTTTGCTTTTACCTTTTCCTTGAGTTATTTGCTGGCAAGGTTTTTAACTTTAAAGACAAATGATCAAGTGTTTAAGGCACTAGACCATGATTCACAAGATCTCGTTCAGTTTCCAGCTCCGCCACAGACTCACTGCATGTCCTTGGGCAAGTTATTTAATCTCCCTGAGCCTCAGTTCCCCCCCGCCCATCTTTAAAATTGGGTTGATAATATTTCCTTTCTCTCAACCTTTGTTTATCTTGCCCAGCCCAGGAAGGGGATCCAGAGCTTCCCTCCCAGAATGTCTCTCTCCCTCAAGCCAGGCAGAAGGTGGTAGGGGTGTACCTCTCCTATCCCATGGAGGCTGGGGCAGCTGGAGTTCAGCCTGGCACTTAGGAAGAGAAGGTCCTGTGCTGAGCAGAGCAACTAACTACCCAGTACCTGCAGGCCCAGGTGGTAGCAATGGGAGGGGCAAGTGGGATCTAGTGGGTAGAGATAGCTTTAACTAGGAAGGGAAGATAAAACCTAGGGGAGGTTGACAAGTGCAGTGATACACAGAGGGAGCTGCAGCCTAGATGGAGGGTGGAAGGAAACATAAGGGCACTACGACTCTCAGAGTAGGGGAGACAGCAGAAGAGCATTTAGACATGAGCGTAAGAGAGAGCTAGATATGGGGGGAATCTGCTCTATTTATTCTTCATCTCCTGTCCTAACTTGTTGCTTAACAGCACTCAGCAACATTACACATTTGGCTCGTTTCACCCCAGAGTTGGTTGTGTTTCTGTGGAACTTTGTGCGTAGTTGCTGTGTAAAATTTGTTCAGCTTGTGAAGCAATTATGGACCCTTTGGGATGAAAGGCACAATGCGCATGTAAGCCGATCTTATTTCTCATCGCCAGAGCTTTCTATTTTCCCAACCCATGTCCTTTTAACACTGCTCTGAATGTTTTATTGATGAAAAGAACATAATAACTGATGTCTCCTTTTGCCTTTTCTAATTCCTTTTGTCTGTTTAGGGGCTTGATGGAAAGTCTTGGTGGCTTGTTCTTCCCTTGCTTGTGGGACAGCACTTCACATTTGGCAATGGGTCAAGAGGACTAAGGGGCATGTCTACTTCTGCCCATGCTTCTTAAAGCTGCCAAAACAGGACCAATGAAGATGTTCACCAGGCTGCAGGTGCTTGCCCTTGCTTTGCTCTCCAAAGCAGTTTTCCTTTCCCTAAGTGACCATAACTTTTTAAGAAAGGAAATTAAGATCGAAGGAGACTTAGTCTTAGGTGGTTTATTCCCAATTAATGAAAAAGGCACCGGGACGGAAGAATGTGGGAGAATCAATGAAGACCGAGGCATCCAGCGCTTGGAGGCTATGTTGTTTGCCATTGATGAAATCAACAGAGACAATTACTTGCTCCCAGGAATTAAGCTTGGAGTTCATATTTTGGACACATGTTCAAGGGATACATATGCTTTAGAACAGTCTCTGGAGTTTGTCAGGGCATCTTTGACGAAAGTGGATGAAGCGGAGTATATGTGCCCCGATGGATCTTACGCCATTCAAGAAAACATTCCATTACTCATTGCAGGTGTCATAGGTGGTTCTTATAGCAGTGTCTCCATACAGGTAAGACATTTCAAAACTTACACCCTTCAGAGAGAACTATTCATCTTGAGCTTCCCTGAAAGAAAAACCTACTAAATATGGTACAGGTCATGGGTCACATTTGTTCCTAGAACCAATGAATTTACACCAAGGATGAATCTAAACCAAAGTGATTTTTTAAAAAATCTGCTATAGCTTAAATATGGGTAGGCTGGGCATTTCCTTTAGCGATGGTAGAACCTGTGGGGATTTGTGATTTTGAAAAAATTAGATAATATACTGTAAGCTTTGACTTTACCGGAACTTTTTTGAATATCATGATTTTTTTTAAATTTCAATTCATACCACTTAAGCCAACAGAAGTTTTTCCACTGTCTTCAATGCTCATTGGATGAGATCTTATATCTAGAAGCCACAATTTTAATGAGTTCTAAATTTTCTGTCCCTTCCTTATTTATGTGTGTTGTTCATGACAAGAATGTGTTCAAATCTCTGCTGTGTATGAATGGAGAAGGTGTCTGAAGAGGTGCCTATAAGGCTAAGCTATAAGAAGTCTGACTACAGTTGATTAGGTTTTAGCTGAATTAGAGAAGAAACCTTGACCTTTTGTTTTGTACATCAGGTGAATGCAAAGAACAAATCTTTTCCTCCATTTTTTTACAGAGATTCTGCCTGTTCCTCTACCTATCTAGCATGTCTACAGCACCTTTGCCATAGGATCAGGGTGCTGAGACTTCCAAGCATCTTCTAAAATGTTCATCTCTTGCCTTGGAATGCAATACCCATCACTATAAAAATCCTCTTGCATCTTTGGCGGAGGCTGATCTATTTTCAGTTCTTTTCTGCTGAACCAAAATATACCCTCCTTATTCACAAATGAGCACTGTCTTACTCCTCGAACAGTCCCATCTAAACAGATGGGACAACTTGCCAGTAAGGTGCTGCACACTGTATTATATCAGTATCAAACAGGACAAAATCCTGCCCCGTGCTACTAGCAGAGAAAGAAGTCATAGGGAGCTTCATCTGTCCCTTGCAGAAACAGACAGGATTTCAGCTAGTGCTAACTTCAACTAGCACAAAACTAAGGGACTGACTGTCACCCTAGACAGCACACCAAGGCTCCACTGGCTTGAGAGGACAGCCAGGTCCCTATGTTCATATCATAGAGTTTAGAATGGCCACTAAGTGAGAATACAGCCTCCTCTTTATGGCGCAGACTGTGGCCTGTTTGGCATGCACATGCAGGGGAGTTATGGGGTGAAGAGCAGCCTCTGGCAAGCTGCTATCCTCTCCCACATAAAGTGTGGGTTGAGCTTTGACTCTGCCCCACAATGTACCAGACAGCCATGCCAGGGGGGTGTATTCTGTGCCACATAAAGGGTTGGTGCGGGGCATGTTCCTCCCCACCAGAGCAAGGGAGAAATCAGGAAGCAGATTGTGACCCCTGAGTCCTGAATCGCACTGTTGGTGGCTCTGCCCAATACACAGGCCTCCACAGTTTAGCCCTAAAGGAACAGTAAACACAGCCTTATGTGCATCTCCTGTCAGCATTCCTGAGACATCTCCTACTGTGTGCTATCTGGAATGCCCTAGGACCTACTGCTCTGCAAGCATAATTCCACCTCTTTGCCCCCAGCCTCTGGCACCTGCAAGGGCAGGATTAGGTCCGATGCCTTCTGAGGCACCTGGGAAAGAGTGTGCATCGCAATGATTATGCTAACAGCGGTGTCAGCCTCCCTTAGCTTTGGTTGTGGATGATGAAACAGCAGTAAGCTTACTAATAATTGATACTCTATCACTTCCATTCACCCAGCAGCACCTCTTGATTCCTGGGATGCTCCCATTGACATCAGTAGAAATGGACAAGCCAAGAGTTCAAGGAGTTTGAGTGCAGACGTCAAGAATTTCAAACATAGTGGCCTAAAGTTAAATACCTGAATCCATATTTAGACATCTCGCTAAGGAGGCCTGACCTTTAGAGGTGCCACTCCCATTGGCTTCTGTGGGAGTTGTGGGTACTCAGTGCCTTTGAAAATCAGGCCATGTTAATGACCGGATGGGCCTGCATGTCAGAGGAACTGAAAATGCAAAGGTCCCATGACTCCAGTTAGAAACGGAGGCATTCAGACTTCAAAAATCAGGCCCACCACGTTTCTAAATATGGATTTAAGTGATTTAAGCACCCACGTTTGACCTCAAAGAATTAAGCAGCTACAGATCCACCCCACAGTTTCTCTAGAAAAGCCACAACAGATTCTGTGCAGAGCCCTTTCAGACAGGAAAACATTTCTGTATTTTGTGTCTTGTGAATTTGCTGTTGTATTTCGGAACCTCCCCTCCTCCCCCCTAGAATTCTGTCTGGACAGTTGTCTGCCCAATCACTTCCCTGTGCTCCCACTGTCAAATTTCTGCTTCTTTCATTATCCTTCCACTCAGGAAAGAGAATTCTTTGGTAAGTCAGCAATAAGCATATGTCCCCCAGAGCCAGTGTACACAACAGGCACTTTTTGCAGAGAGCAGAAACTACAAGAGAATGTGAAATGCTTAATTTCTTGGTCAGCCTTAATTATCATTAATGAAAACTGGGATAATTAGTCTTCAGATGCTGTGTATAAATGAGCAATGAGCCCAATCCACACACAGCCTGATCCTGGAAAGACCCTTACCCAGGAGGTTAATATTTCATTACTCATGTGAGCAATCCCATTGCAGTCTATGGAACTACTTGCATAAGTAAAGACTATTTGCATGATTTAAGGTTTGGGATCGGACCCAGAGTTTCATTCAGATTTGGAGATGGATTCTCCAAAGTTCAGGGCTTTCACATCAGGGCTTGGTTGGTTTCTAGCTCTAGTTTAAATGAGACAGACATCCTGGTTTCAGCTAATCTACAGCAGGATTTTTGGACATACTTTTAATGTAGTGATCATTGAAGAGTCTATGTTAAGTTCCGTTTTAAGTGAGAGGGGGGAAAAGGGAGCCCATTCTCCATATGTGGGCACTTTAATACCATGTCCAAATGCCACGTTTAGACACTCAGGTCAGCACTTACAGGAATTTACACGTGTAAGTGGTGATTCATGTGTCCAGATACTGTATTTGTATATCCAGATTCACATCCACTTTTGAAAACTGGACCGACCTGGTGTCTTTAATGTAGGAATGAGCTCCATTCACCCTACCACCAAGGTTTCTTTCTTAGGAGTATAAAGACATCAATTTAAGTGAACTATATGCTGTGCATTTCCACATCAGACAGTAGATAGTTCCACAATGATATAGAGCTCGATACTGCCAGAAAATGCCTCCACTCTGCAGAGCCATAACATTTCCTGGGATACAACCATGAAAGTTATTTCTGAATTAAGCACTTCCTTAGTGGCAGAACAATGTCAGAGCAGCCTCTCTATGCTGCCTTCACCTCAGGGCGCAGAACTTTTTGCTAGGCCTAGTACAACTGCGACATGTAGCAACCAGGCTTTGGGGATAGGGTCTTCCCTTACTGACTAAATGACTGTTATAATTCTGGGAGGGAAATTCAGAGAGAGACTGTGGTGATAAGGCAGTGTTCTCTCCTTGACTGACAGATCTCTTCAACCATGCAGGTCGGCCAGCAAAAGTGGGAAAAGGGGATGTATGGCCTGAAAACTTATCCCCTTCACAAACAAAAAAATCTTAAGCCATCCAATCTGAGACCATAAAGAATATGCGACCTGTGTAACCAATCAAAACAGCATGAATTACAGATTTTCAATACTTACAAAGAAGGGTCAGTGACAAAAAAAATTGCTTCTTCTATTTTCCCTTCACTAGGAAGCTCAATTGGTTCCTCTGAGGTCTGAACCCAGAAACCAGAGCTTTCATCACCTCCTGGCTGGGTCACTAGCTCATTTTAAAGGTGGCAGTATTGCAGAGACTGCAGCTCAATCAAATCAGTATCTTAGATGTCTGTATACTAATGCGAGAAGTATGGGGAATAAGCAGGAAGAACTCAAAATGCCAGTAAATAAACATAACCATAACATAGTTGGCATCACGGAGACTTGGTGGGATAATACACATGACTGGAATATTGGTATATCTTGCTCAGGAAGGACACACAGGGGAAAAAGGGAGGAGGTGTTGCCTTATATATTAAAAATGTACACACTTGGTCTGAGGTTGAGATAGAAATATGAGACAGACTTGTTGAAATTCTCTGGATAAGGATAAAAGGAGTAAAAAGCAAGGGTGAAGTCATGGTAAGGGTCTATTACAGCCCACCAAACCAGGAAGAAGAGGATGAGGCTTTTTTTAAACAACTAACAAAATCATCCGAAGCGCAGGACTTGGTAGTGATCATGGACTTCAACTGCCCAGCCATCTGTTGGGAAAATAACACAGCAGGGCACAGATTATCCAACCAGTTCTTGGAATGTATTAGAGACAATTTTTTTATATCAGAACGTGGAGAAAGCTACTAAGGGGGGAGGCTGTTCTAGATTTGATTTTGACAAATAGGGAGGAACTGGTTGAGCATTTGAAAGTGGAAGGCAACTTGGGTGAAAGTGATCATGAAATGGTAGAGTTCATGATTCTAAGAAATGGTAGAAGGGAGAACAGCAGAAAAAAGACACTGGATTTCAAGAAGGCAGACTTTAGCGAACACAGGGAGTTGGTAGGTAAAATCCCATGGAAAGCAAGTCTAAGGGGAAAAACAATTGAAGACAGCTGGCAGTTTTTCAAAGAGACATTATTAATGGCACAAGAGCAAACTATCCCACTGCGTAGGAAATATAGGAAGTCTGGCAAGATACCACCCTGGCTTAACAAGGAGATCTTCAAATTAGAAAAGCCAAGGCACAAAATGAGATCAAACTGGCTAGGGACATAAAAGGAAACAAGAAAACATTCTACAAATACATTAGAAGCAAGAGAAGACCAAGGACAGAATAGGCCCATTACTCAATGAGCGGGGAAACACAATAACAGAAACTGTGGAAATGGCAGAGGTACTTAATGACTTCTTTGTTTCAGTTTTCACCAAGAAGGTTGGTGGCAATTGGATGTCTAACATAGTGAATGGCAGTGAAAATGTGGTAGGATCAGAATCTAAAATAGGGAAAGAACAAGTCAAAAATTGCTTAGACAAGTTAGATGTCTTCAAATCACCAGGGCCTGATGAAATGCATCCTAGAATACTCAAGGAGCTGACTGAGGAGATATCTGAGCCATTAGCAATTATCTTTGAAAAGACAGGAGACATTCCAGAAGATTGGAAAAGGGCAAATATACTGCCCATCTACAAAAACAGAAATAAAGAGAACCCAGGGAGTTAAAGACAAGCTTAACTTCTGTTCCCGGAAAGATAATGGAGCAAATAATTAAGCAATCAATTTGCAAACACCTAGAAGATAATAAGGTGATAAATAACAGTCAGCATGGAGTTGTCAAGAACAAATCATGTCAAATTAACCTGATAGCTTTCATTGACAGGGTAACAAGCCTTATAGATGGGGGGGGGGGGGAAGCAGTAGATGTGGTATATCATGACTTTAGTAAGGCTTTTGATACTATCTCGCATCAACGTCTCATAAACAAACTAGGGAAATACAACCTAGATGGAGTTACTATAAATTGGGTGCATAACTGGTTGCAAAATCATTCCCAGAGTGTAGTTATCAGTGGTTCACAGTCATGCTGGAAGGGCATAATGAGTGGTGTCCCGCAGGGATCGGTTCTGGGTCCATTTCTATTCAATATCTCCATCAATGATTTAAATAATGGCATAGAGAGTACACTTATAAAGTTTGTGGACGATACCAAGCTGGGAGGCGTTACAAGTGCTTTGGAGGATAGGATTAAAATTCAAAATGATCTGGACAAACTGGAGAAATGGTCTGAAGTAAATAAAATGAAATTAAATAAGGACAAATGCAAAGTAGGAAGGATCAATCAGTTGCACACATACAAAATGGGAAATTACTGCCTAGGAAGGAGTACCGCGGAAAGGGATCTGGGGGTCATAGTGGATCACAAGCTAAACATGAGTCAGTGTAACACTGTTGCAAAAAAAGCAAACATCATTCTGGGATGTATTAGCAGGAGTGTTGTAACCAAGACACGAGAAGTAATTCTTCCGCTCTACTCTGTGCTGATTAGGCCTCAATTGGGGTATAGTGTCCAGTTCTGGGTGCCACATTTCAGGAAAGATGTGAACAAATTGGAGAAAGTCCAGAGAAGAGCAACAAAAATAATTAAAGGTCTTGAAAACATGACTTCTGAGGGAAGATTGAAAAAAATGGGTTTGTTTAGTCTGGAAAAGAGAAGACTGAGAGGGGACATGATAACAGTTTTCAAGTACATAAAACGTTACAAGGAGGAGGGAGAAAAGTTGTTCTTAAACTCTGAGGACAGGACAAGAAGCAATGGGCTTAAATTGCAGCAGGGTGGTTTAGGTTGGACATTAGTTAAAACTTCTGAGTGGTTAAGCACTGGAATAAATTGCCTAGGGATATTGTGGAATCTTCATCATTGGGGATTTTAAAATAAATGAATAAATAGAGATATACCCATCTCCTAGAACTGGAAGGGACCTTGAAAGGTCATCAAGTGCAGCCCCCTGCCTTTACTAGCAGGACCAAGTACTGATTTTTGCCTCAGATCCCTAAGTGGTCCCCTCAAGGATTGAACTCACAACCCTGGGTTTAGCAGGCCAATGGGCAAAGCACTGAGCTATCCCTCCCCCCAAGAGCAAGTTGGACAAACACCTCTTGGGGTGGTCTAGATAATACTTGGTCCTGCCTTGAGTGCAGGGGACTGGACTAGATGACCTCTCGAGGTCCCTTCCAGTTCTATGATTCACGCAGACTGTGGCAGCCCACATCAGCAATGGGTATGGCTGCTGTGAGCAGTTGGGGCTGGCAGGAAATAAAGATTATTGTTATCCACTGGAAAATAGGCAGGATGTAATTAGAATAGATACACAGATGATAAGTATTACAAAACTGTAATTTAGCCGTGAAAATGAAATTAACAACATAGAGAAAAGCACCAGGAAGCTTTAATGACCACATATGATCTCAGTTCTGTGGATCATCCAACAATCAGTACCTTCAACAGTGTGATACTGGGGACTGTAGCTTTAAGGGCTGAGCTTCCCAGACAGAGAGTTTAGGCAGGACGCTAGGAAGCTATTGTTATTATGCTCAGCCGGTTGAAACTAGACACAAAAAAAAGCAGTGAGGAATCCCTGAATACCACAAACAGCACAGTACCCATAACACCAAGCTACTGCTTTGATACATAGCTATCATGATTATGGGGGCATTAAATATGCATAGATCAGTTTCCCAAACTGTGGCCTACAGACAGCTGACTAGACACACGGTGCTGGCTCTTCCTCCTTGTTTCTAAATTATATTTTTTTAAAGCTAAAAAGGATCGGATTTCAAAGGTGCCTAAGGGAGTTGGACACCCAGCTCCCAGTGGATTTGCCTAACTCCCTTTGGCTCCTTTGCAAATCACAGCCTAAATTATTTCCTGGCAGTGCTTTTCCAGATAAGCATTTGCTGCAGTTGTCACAGGGGAATTATATAATTGTGAATGGGAATGGAGATGGTGCATGCAGTCATGAATGGGAGGCAAGGTGATCTGCAGTGCCATGAATGAGGAGAGGTAGCCAAGAGACAGTCTGTTAAGATTTGACCCGTGCTTTGAATGGGCTTGGAAGGATTCGATTTTTATTGGTAAATGTCAATCAAGGTCAATTTCACCATACAAACACAAACTGAAGGGAAAAATATGTCCATCAATAGTAATCGAAATGTACAGATACACACAGTAAGAAAAATACTGCATGAGAAATTATTAGAGTTTGATTTAAGGCTATTTACTTTGCAGATTGTGACAGATGATGTTGACAGTTTGTGTGTTCATGGTGATCAACCCGTAGCTTTTTGAATCTCAGTGTGTACTGTCATGGAATAACTAGTGGCTGGTCTGCCCCAGTTTCTGACCCTCCTCCATAATTTCCCACAACAGGGAAAATTTAAATCAATTAAAAAAAATTTTAAATGCTTAAAATAAGCATTGCTATTATCTATTGAAATGATAAAAGAATAAAAATCAAATTCTGTCAAACCTGATATGAACAAGGTAGGGCTACGCTGGCACAACTCACACATGCTCCGTGAGACCCACTGGCCCCCTGCAATGGTGCCTGAGCACACACAGAAGTTGATGAGCCTGATACACCCCTGACTAACAGAAGCAATTCTTTTAGCTCATGCAGGAGAGCCTCATGCTTTAAGATCCAGAAGTCCCAGAATCAGTCCCTGCTGCTGACAACTAGAGGAGCATCATGTTCCAGACATGGTGCACATTAGGCATAGGCAGACTGCTGACTCCCCTACTAAATTGCTCACACAAACATCTTCCTTGAAGGGTCTCTTATTGATGTGCTGACAGCTTACAAGAGCTGACACCATCACTGACTGAGGTTAAATGGCTGCAGGCTGCATATGCAAAGACTCACTGTGTTATCACAGGGACAACAAAATTCTGGTTAGAGACAGTTCTGCTCCTCCATTAAATATTTTCTCTCCCTGCATCCTCTTTTTTATTTCATTGGATTAATTACTGGGGATATTTGTATACAAATACATTAACTGGGCCTGATTCATCTCCCAGGTACACCTCTATCTCCATTGAAGACAATTGTGTAAACATGGGACAAATGAGATCAAAATCAGGCTGTTTTTTTCTGAAGGGACCCTTGATTCCTGGTGTACATTTCCTAGGTGATGTCATGATGCAGTTTAAGACATTGCCTATCTAGAGGACTATAATGGTATTAGAGGGCTTATTCCTTCATCTGCTTACTTCCCTGGTCCTTCTCGCATGAACAGAGAGCAACAATACCGAAGTTCAAAGGTGCAAACAATTCGATGTTTATTGGGGTGAACTTCCAGCAAGCATGATTCCAGTTTCCTTCCTCAGTGTTCCCCTTCCCATCTCTGACACCACAGAGCCTTGCCTGTGCCCCTGTTCCCATTCCCCACCACCACCCCTTAGCAAAACATGATTCCAATTCCCCCACCCCCATTCCCTGTTCCCATTCCCCCCCTTACTTCCTGATTGACTGCAGACTATATAGTAAAACTTGAGTTCTGCTTAGCTATACCTTAACCAATCATTTTACCTAAATTTAATTAACCAATCCTGACACATTGTAACCAGGCCCCAGCACGCCAAGCGCATGCTTGGGGTGGCATGCCACGGGGGGCGCTCTGCCGGTCGCCGGGAGGGCGGCAGGCAGGGACGCTTCAGCGGCATGCCTGCAGAGGGTCCGCTGGTCCCGCGGCGGGACCGGAGACCGGCAGAGCGCCCCCTGCGGCATGCCACCGTGCTTGGGGCGGTGAAATGTCTAGAGCCGCCCCTGATTGTAACATAATTATTTAACCAATTATATCCCTTAACTGATTTACACCCAGCAAAATTAATTATTATACAGCAGACAGAAACAATCACAGAACCAGACAGAGATTATACAGACAAACAATAGGGAAGTGTCAGCGGGGTAGCCATGTTAGTCTGGATCTGTAAAAAGCAATAGAGTCCTGTGGCATCTTATAGACTAACAGATATATTCAAGCATAAGCTTTCGTGGATAAATAGGGAAGTGGAGACTACAGTGATAGAACAATACAGAAATAAGGATTTTACATCCCAGCTATTGATAAGTGAATTCTTGCCAGACAGGATGCTATCAAACTGAGCTTTCTTTTACATTTTTTAGGCTCTTCCCTTTTCTGGAGGTGATAGATCGGATCACCTTTCTAACAGCCCCAGACTGCCTTATTTCAATGTGACTAGTTTGGAATGTGAGGATGTGACCGTTTGCTTCCCAGCTTATGGCTGCCTCTGCCGCTTAGCCAAAGACTTAGCCTAAGAACAGGGCCTCAGACTGTCACAGTAAGAAAAGGCCCTTACGCTTTATATCCTAACAAATGGCCACAAGTGAATATGTAGCTAGATGTTTACAGCTTAATTTCTAAGACTTCTGGCAGAAGAAAACGCTAAATAAAGGCATTTTTCTTTGTTTGTGCGGTTGCTTTTTCTTAATTTTTCCCTTTTGGCAGGAATGTTGTTAGATGGCATACATTAATGCAAAACAATAAGCAACTTAAAGAACGTTATAGAGATTTAGTTACAGCTGATTGCTCCTTCATTCCTCTGAGTGGTTCATACGCTGTACATGAGGATGGGTGGGCTGGGACTCCTAAGTAACTTAGTTTCTGTCTCTGTGTTTGATACTGAAGTTATAACTCAATGGTTAAATTGGAACAGCAACACTCGTGCATTGTAGTTATCCTCTCAGGATGAGATCCTCTAGTCCAGGTGAGCTGTGCGCAGTGCAGGACCCAAACGTATGAGAGAAGATAACCCTAAGCCACCTTTCTATCTTAGTATCAGAGGGGTAGCCATGTTAGTCTGAATCTGCAAAAGCAGCAAAGAGTCCTGTGGCACCTTATAGACTAACAGACGTATTGGATCATGAGCTTTCATGGGTGAATACCCACTTCATTGGATCTGACGAAGTGGGTATTCACCGATGAAAGCTCATGCTCTAAAACGCCTGTTAGTCTATAAGGTGCCACAGGACTTTTTGCTGCTTTCTATCTTAGGTACTTACAGAGCCCCCATTGCTGTGGATCTGAGTGTCTCACAGTCTTTACCTAGTACCTGTGAAGTACTATTTTCCCTATGTTACTGATGGGGAACTGAGGCACAGCCTCAGACTGCACTGCAGATATGCCTGCATGTGTTTTCCAGCTTGAGCAGACATTCCCACACTAATGCTGATCGACCTTGAACTGTAGCTACAGCATCCTTGAATAAGATCCCATCGGAAACGTTGGGTCCATACTCAGGTGGCTAGCTTCTCTCACTACTTGTGCCACTGTGGCTACACTTCTACCTTTAGCGCACTGGTTTGATCAGACCTGGCACAGGTATGTCTACACACATGGAAATTAAATTACCCCTTCCAGTGGTACCCTAGTGTCATGCTGCCTGGTATGGGACGTAGCGAAGAGCGCCAATCTCAGGCCAGACTGCCAAAATATAGGGCACATACCCTAAACTGGTGGTACATTCTCTCCTAAGATTTCACCAAGCTAGTAACAAAAGTGAGCTCTTGTATCACTGCACTATTTCACAGAGAGCTCACAACAGACCCCGAGGCACTCCAGCCACTGGTTACCACCCAGACAGCTGGACTTAGTGATGAAAGGTTATTAAAAATCAAAATTCACCGCACGTTAGGTTCTTCCAATCCCAAAGTCAACACGTACTTTCAGAATCTCACCAAATACCACAATGCAGCCTATCTTAAGTAAACCAACTAAACATTTATTTTAAAAAAAAAGAAAAGGAGAGACTTATTAAATGATTAAAGGAATCATATACATTACAATTGATTTCGGAGTCTCTAGGTCAGGATAACAGCAGTCATGGTTATTCTGCTTGCTTGCAATAAGTCTCTCTGGATCACCCAAAAAGATTGAGGGTCATCAGTCCTTTGTTGAAAGCTTCCCTCTTGTTGGAAAATCGTAGTCCAGAGAAATGGAGCAGGATTGAAGGCAAAGAATGATGTCACTGTCTGCAATTTATACCCTTTAGTCCAGGTGCATGGAAAGTTACTGGCACAAACGTGGAGTCCTGGGTCACATGTACCTTGCTGAATCATGAGGCATTCATTGCCTACCTGCTGCCAGAAGCAACCCCGGGGGGGGGGGGGAGGGGGGTGTAGGGAAGTGAACCCAAATCTCCTAAATCAGGACCCTAACTTCTGAACCTCCTTTTTTTCCCCTTTACTACTCCCCTATTTGTAGATCTGGTCTGGCCCGTGGCGACCCTAGAACAGCTTGATGGCCTGTGTGACAGGAGTTGGTGTTCTCAGTCCAGATCACAAGCAGTGCACAAGAAAGAAGCTCAGAACTATGATATATGAACAGAGCCTACATCAGTTTTTTACTCATGATGAGACTTGACACAAACCCAGGTCACTGAGTCCCTCACTCTCATGAGCACTACATTTACTCACACGTGTTTTGAAGGACAAGCAGCCTTGTTGTAGGGAACATCTGCTTCAACTCTCTCATGCATATCACTCCTTTGCAAATCAATTTGCCCTATTATCTACCTACCTAAAATGACCCCCTATGCACTTTTTAAAATATATATATATTTGGATTAAGAAAAATGGCATGAAAAGGCCAAACATGAAAAATAATTGAAGGCATTATCATTGCATACAGGGATAAATGTGTTTGCTGGCCACACTCTGACCTACATTTGCCCCTGAAAACACTGCAAACAAAACAGTTTACAAGCTACTTGGAAGGTATGTTGGCAGCTGTGCCTGTTTCTTAGAAAACCTGGGTCCTTGGCTCTGCCAGTGGTTCACTGTGAGATCATGGACGAGTTACTTACCCTGCCTGTGTAAAATGTAATTTCTAGTGCCTACCTTTTGTTCCAGGAGTGTTGTGAGGCTAAATTCATTAAGGTTTGTAAAGCGCTATGAGATTCTCAGTGGAAGGAGAACAAAGTATTGTTATCTAACAAGATGTCTCATATGTTAATTGAATGTGACCTGACACATGGTAAAGCAGTTATATATAATAACACTATTGTAGCATCTTTCGTACCAAAGTATCCCACAATGCTTTCCAATTATATACATGTATTTACATATAACCAAGCAGTGCAAAATATGTTGGTGATAAGGAAAAGGGGAATTTTTGACCGAAGACATTAGAGCAAACCCCATCTCTAGCCAAAAGTGCCATGGTATATTCAATGCCCGCACAGGGCAGATGTAACCCACACATCTCCTGGGGTGTGGTGTTCTGTCCTATCTAGTGGCACCGAGACCACTTAAAGAGAGAGAGAAAATGAGTCTACGCTACAGCCTTAGCTAACAGCCGGCTGGCTTTTAGCTCATGCAGTAGAGGCTCATGCACTAAGTTCCAGAGGTTCCTGGTTCGATTCTGTCTGCTGATGACCAGGGTCTGTCAGCATTACAAGTCGGGCTTGTCTGGGATTTCAGCTGGGAAGTCTCTGAAGGTCGGGATGCGCTGCCTTAACTAGGGGAAGTATGTAACCCACACACCTCCTGGGTGTGGTGTTCTGTCCCATCTAGTGGCACCAAGACCACTTAAAGAGAGAGAGAAAATGAGTCCACTCTACAGCCTTAGTTAACAGCCAGTTGGCTTTTGGCTCATGCACTAAGCTCCAGAGGTCCCCGGTCTGTCAGCATTACACAGACAAAATATTATATGTTCAGATTTCATTGGTGCTCAGGAAATCTAGCTCAAAGTGTAAAAGGAAGACTTGAACCTGTGGTTTCTGAAAAGCGTAGGTGTTGCAAACCTGAAACCTAGACCTTCCAGCATTTAGACTAATGAATGACAAGAAAATTGGGTGGGAAAACAAAATTATATGTTGAATAGCAGTGCCTATTCCTGGCAGTACCATTTTTTAAATGATTATTTTTTCTTGTTTTTCACTTGCTTGAGAATTACAGACAAGGAGCCCTTACCAGCACCTTCACTGCACTGTGGTGTGTAACACACACTGTTTCAAAGTGAAAGAGTAGGAACGACGACTTTAAAACAGGCAATTTTTGCCAAGCAAGTGCAGTTCAATGCAAGGCACTTATGGAAATGGCTCAAAGACTCTGAAAGGAACTGGGGTCTCGGTTGTCATTAGACTGACGAATGACAGACTTCCATTTGCACATAACAAGCAGAGTATATATAATAGAAAGGGCATACAGCTAGGCCAGCTTTTTGAAACCTAAAGTTAGATTCCTAAATCCATATTGTGACATTCTTTTGGGGTTACCTAAGGAGTCTGGGATGAATTACTACCCCCTTCATTCAGCTGGAGGGTACCCTGTCTGTTTCCACTAGGGAAAACTCTTCCCAGCCACTGGCTACTGGCAACACAGGCTCCCAGCTCCACAAGCCCCACTCTGTTCCTATGTAAGATAGCAATTGACACAACCCAGTTTGTTACACTCAAGTGCCCAATCCCCTGTCTTCTGGACACCCACAATGTACACTGATCATCTGCCTCTGAGGAACCAGTGCATCCCACCTCCTCAGGGGCGGCTCTAGGAATTGCGCCGCCCCAAGCAGGGTGGCACTCCGCGGGGGGCGCTCTGGCGGTCGCCGGTCCCGCGGCTCCGGTGGACCTCCCGCAGGCACGCCTGCGGATGCTCCACCGAAGCCGCAGGACCAGCGGACCCTCCACAGGCACGCCTGTGGGAGGTCCACCGGAGCCGCCTGCCGCCCTCCTGCGGCACGCCGCCCCAAGCGCATGCTTGGCGCGCTTGGGTCTGGAGCTGGCCCTGCATCTCCTGGTTTATTTAACAGAGCTTGAGATAAAAATTCAAACAAAAGATTTTGAAAACATAAGATTACAGGTAAATGTAAAACATAAAACACAATCTATAGCCTGTACTTATTGCAAGGTACTTTCCTGTCTAATAAGGTATTTCTTACCCAATGATTAGTTCTTCCAGTGCTTGTCCAGCCCATAAAGCTGGGATCCACTGTTCATGAGCCAAGCGCATGCACACACACACTCTGACACAGAGCCTCCTCTTATAATGGATAACCACTTGGGCCAATCATCTGCTCTTATGCAATCCTAGGCTATTGTCTCTTAGGCCTGGTCTACACTCGGGGGGGGAGGTCAAACTAAGGTACGCAACTTCAGCTACGCGAATAGCGTAGCTGAAGTTGAGCTACCTTAGTTCGAACTACTTACCCGTCCTCACGGCGCGGGTTCGAAGTCCGCGGCTCCCCCGTCGACTCCGCCACCGCCATTCGCGGCGGTGGAGTTCCGGAGTCGACGGGAGCGCGTTCGGAGTTCGATATATTGCGTCTAGATGAGACGCAATATATCGAACTCCGAGAAGTCGATTGCTACCTGCCTACCCGGCGGGTAGTATGGACGTACCCTTAGTGCCCCACCACCACCACCTTTGAAAACTCTCTTGGGCTTCCTTTGTCTTTGTGAATCGCCACCCTGCATCTACTCCAGACAGTAAACACAGGCCGTCTCTGTGGTAGCACATGAATTAAACCTCAGTCTACAAAGGCCCAGAGGACAACCTTAACCACAACACTAGCCATCCTTCTTGTTACAAATATCCTTACTCTAAATTTCTCAAAAGTCCACTGCACTTGAAATCTCTCAGGTGTGGTCTGTGGTCCGAAGACAATTTGGGGTCAAAATCTGAAGTGACTTGGTTATGCCATTTTTTTTATTTAGATTTAATAGGTATGATTGGCTTTAGGAAAATTCTTCAACATTTTTATTGGGCCATATTCCAAGACTGGTTATACTAGAAACTTTAAATTTGGTTTATTCCAGATTACTAGCACACAGTGGAAACAGCTCTATCCCCTTTCAGTCACATGAGACCTACTGCAAATGACCAGCAAGACATGGCTGTGATGGGTTCAGTCACAGAGACCACCTTGGGACTGTCACCTGACATGCTGAAATTACCGCTGAGCCCATTTTCCAGGCCACCTTGGGACTCCAGAACCCTGCCTTGTTGAGCCAGACATGCTAGCCTGCTGCAACACAGACCCAGGTCTGGTCCACGCCCCCAAAGCTGCAGGCTTTAACCAAAAAATGCTCAGCTGATCACCTGTCTCCAGCACCCAGATATCCAGCTCCCAATAGGATCCAAACCCCAAATAAATCCATTTTACTCTGTATAAAGCTTATACAGGGGAAACTCATAAATTGTCCGCCCTCTATAACACTGATAGAGGTATGCACAGCTGTTTGCTCCCCCAGGTATTAATCACTTGCTCTGGGGTTCATTAATAAACAAAAGTGATTTTATTAAGTATAAAAAGTAGGATTGAAGTGGTTTCAAGTAATAACAGACAGAACAAAGTAAGTCACCAAGAAAAAATAAAACAAAAACACATAAGTCTAAGCCTAATACATTAAGAAACTGATTACAGGTAAAATCTCACCCTCAGAGATGTTCCAATAAGATTCTTTCACAGTCTAGACTCCTTCCTAGTCTGGGCCCAATCCTTTCCCCTGGTACAGTCCTTGTTAGTTCCAGCAGTCATCTTAGGTGGAAACTAGGGTTTTTCTCATGACTGGAAGCCTCCTTTATTCTGTTCCACCCCCTTTTATAGCTTTGGCACATGGCTGGAATCTTTTGTCTCTCTGGGTCCCTACCCCTCCTTCTAAGTGGAAAAGTACCAGATTTAAGATGGATTTCAGTATCATGTGACATGGTCACATGTCCTGTGAGACACCAGCCTCCATTCTTCCTGGGCTGCCCTACACATACACAGGAAGGCTTGCAGGTAAATAAACCATTACAACCATTGTCCTAGTCAATGGGACCCATCAAGATTCTAAGCCATCATTAATGGCCCACACTTTGCATAATTACAATGCAACCTCAGAGTTACACTTCATATTTCTAGCTTCAGATACAAGAATGATACATGCATACAAATAAGATGAACACACTCTGTAGATTATAAGCGTTGTAATGATACTTTACAAGAGACCTTTTGCATAAAGCAGATTCCAGTTACATTATATTCACGTTCAAAGCATATTTTCATAACACATATGGAGTGTACCATCACAATGGCAACAAGGAAGAACATATCTTTCCTCGTCTCCTTCCAGATACAGCCCAAGAGCAACACTGTCTCATAGCTACCCGTATGATCTGGATAGATTGATAGAAACACATTACGTGTCATAACTGCCCACTAGCAAGGGAAATGGCAGTGTGTAAAAAAGCGGTACACTGCACAACATACATCTCCTAGCAAGTGCAATTAGGGATTATTATAATTATTTAATATTTATATAGCACTGTAGGAGAACATGGCACTGTATAGTCGGAGAGCCATGCCGAACAAATAACAGGTCACCACCCTGGAGGGAGCACTGACCAGAACAGTACAGAACAAAGAGCACAGCTGGAGCGTGTCACCAAACAGGAGGGGCTTGAGGAGTTTCTTTGGAGGAGGAGGCTTTGTATAAATTAATTTGGAGGCCACTCCGAGCATACTGGGATATTCAGTCACATGCCTAATTAGGCCCTTGAAAAACCGAATCACACTGTGCTGGGACAGGACACTCCAGTCCCACCAGTATAAATGCCAAGATTGGATATGCTCCAACCAAACAGTGGTCCTGGTGGCACTGGGTCGAATTCTCTGCTGGTGTATATGGGCACAGCTGTACTGAAGCCAGTGGAGCCAGCCCTTTCGCAGCAGCAGTGAATACAGCCCATTATGCCTTCAGAAGGACTTGGGTTGAGTGAATGGGGCAGCATAAGAACATAAGAACGGCCGTACCGGGTCAGACCAAAGGTCCATCTAGCCCAGTATCCTGTTACCGACAGTGGCCAATGCCAGGTGCCCCAGAGGGACTGAACCTAACAGGTAATGATCAAGTGATCTCTCTCCTGCCATCCATCTCCACCCTCTGACAAACAGAGGCTAGGGACACCATTCCTTACCTATTCTGGCTAATAGCCATTTATGGACTTAACCACCTTGAATTTATCCAGTTCTCTTTTAAACGCTGTTATAGTCCTAGCCTTCCCAACCTCCTCAGGCAAGGAGTTCCACAAGTTGACTGTGCACTGCGTGAAGAAGAACTTCCTTGTATTTGTTTTAAACCTGCTGCCTATTAATTTCATTTGGTGACCCCTAGTTCTTGTATTATGGGAATAAGCAGGACTTCAGGCTCCCTCCAGTGCATTGATGCCATCAGAGATAGGGACAGGGTTGGACCTGTAGCCTCTGCTAGATACCCCATCTCCTCCAGGGCAACTCACACTAGAACAGCCATTGTTTGGCGCTTCATAGGTATGTTTGGTTCAAATTCATAATTACCACCCATTAAAATGTGTCTTTTCCCTATTCCCTCCAGGTTGCAAATTTGCTGAGGCTATTCCAGATCCCCCAGATCAGCTACGCTTCCACCAGTGCCAAGCTGAGTGACAAGTCCCGCTATGATTATTTCGCAAGGACGGTCCCCCCCGACTTCTATCAAGCAAAAGCAATGGCTGAGATCTTACGCTTCTTCAACTGGACCTATGTGTCAACGGTTGCCTCAGAAGGAGACTATGGAGAGACAGGGATCGAAGCCTTTGAACAGGAGGCTCGCCTCCGGAACATCTGTATTGCCACCTCAGAGAAGGTTGGCAGGTCCAACATCAGGAAGTCCTATGACAGTGTGATCAGAGAGCTGCTTCAGAAACCCAACGCAAGAGTGGTTGTGCTCTTCATGCGAAGCGATGACTCTCGGGAGCTCATTGCTGCCGCTAATCGATTCAATGTTTCCTTTACGTGGGTCGCCAGTGACGGTTGGGGGGCCCAGGAAAGCGTTGTCAAGGGCAACGAGCATGTAGCTTATGGAGCAATAACCCTGGAACTTGCTTCCCACCCAGTTAAAGAGTTTGACAGGTACTTCCAAAGCCTCAATCCTTATAATAACCATCGCAATCCCTGGTTCAGGGACTTCTGGGAGCAAAAATTCCAGTGCAGTCTCCAGAACAGAATGCCGCACAGAAAAGCTTGCGACAAACACTTAAATATCAACAGTTCCAATTACGAGCAGGAATCCAAGATCATGTTTGTGGTGAATGCTGTGTACGCGATGGCCCACGCCTTGCACAAAATGCAACGGACACTGTGCCCCAACACCACCAAACTTTGTGATGCCATGAAACTTCTGGATGGCAAGAAGCTGTATAAAGATTACCTACTGAAAGTTAACTTCACAGGTAAAAGAAAGCTTTTGTTTGTGGCATGCAGTGCGTGATTGGAAAAGTTAAATACCTTTATTATTCTTATATTATTTATCACTTATATGATCGGGATCAGGGCCCCTTTGTGGTAGGTGCTAGAGTAAGAGACACTTTTTACATTAGTCCCCACTGCAGTAAGATACTTACATAAAGACATAACACTGAGCAACTGAGAAGTCCTATTGACTATGCATATTAAGGACCTCCCTGAAGCCGGGCTCTACAGATCATACCATTTAAATTGCTTACAAAATGCAAAAAGCTGGGTGAAACTAACATATGGAGGTGGCAGAAGGTGGATAATGTGATAACGATACACGCATGTTTTCATGGGGACTAGCTGTGCTCACAATGTAGCTCACTACCTGCCTCAGCATTGTCACTGGCACTGTTTAGTCTTTTGTTAATGTATCACCATAACAGGACAAAGTAGTTCCATAGGGCAAACAAATAGAAAATACAATGTTATAATTCCTTGGGTTTATATGTCTATCACCCTCCCTAGGCACATATATCACACTCACATTTGTGTGAATTGCATGTGTGATACAATACATGTGTAATACAATATACTTGGCCCCAGGAGTCAGGCAGCACTGGTGAGAGCTTCATAAAAATGCACTTCACCTGCAAACTTGAGATCGGGATTTGAACCTCATCAAGGTTTGAGGCTTTTCTTGGGTTTTGGCTCAGGCCTCATGGGCCAGATTTTCAAAAGTGCTTAACATCCACAGCTGGAAGGAGTTTTTCAAAAGAGTTCGGCAGAAACCAGCATTTCTCATTGAGAATGAGAAGTGTTCTCAATGGGGTAGCTGGGAGATGAGCACTTTCAAAAATCTGTTCCTAAAAGTGTTCATACAATCAGGGCTGCCCAGAGGGGGGGGGCAAGTGGGGCAATTTGCCCCAGGCCCCAGGCCCTGCAGGGGCCCCCATGAGAATACCATATTCTATAGTATTGCAACTTTTTTTTATGGAAGGGGCCCCTGAAATTGCTTTGCCCCAGGCCCCCTGAATCCTCTGGGTGGCCCTGCATACAATGGATTGGGCCATCCACTAGATAGTTGCACGTGTTATTTCATCCCCTCCTGAACACATCAGTACATACCATGCACACAAGCACATAGATAATATATGCACAGAATCCGGATGCATTGTGATTACATTTTATTTATTTATTATTTTATGTGTAGCGGGAAATAGCATGGTGGTTATATCTTTTTAGGTTTTAAATCTAATGGAAAGGGGGAAATACAAATCTTCCCCCTTTTAACGTGAGCAGAATGTTTTCTATTTATTTTGTTAATTAAGCCAGATTTTGAAGCCCTTACTCCCAATAATGTGCAGTTACTCATCTAACTAGTTCCACTATCTAGTCAGATGACTCAGATAAGTAACAGCTCACCAGTGAGAATGCAGAATTCATAATCTTTAGATTATTAGCAAGCATTTATGTTAAACTCTAGTTACTTTTATGAAATTAAATTCACATATTACTAATAGAGTCTAACATCACAGACTAATAAACTGCTACCCAATCAAATTCAAGATCACAAATTAAAGTGAGATGGGAAACAGTTTTCCCATCCTGCAAATATTTTCGAGTTTTTGAAAAATTTTCACATCCTGAATTGGGACAAAAAGTTGAAATGTTAGACATTTTTGCTAACTGAAAATAAAAAAAAATTGGTTCAGGCTAATCAAAAAATGTTTTGATTTTTTTATACTATAAATTAAATTTTTAAACAAAACATTTCATTTTGAAAATGTAAAAACAGGATGTTTTGACAATGTTGCAACTCTTTTTTTCAAAAATTGCTCACAACAGGAAATTCATTGAAATCAAGCCTTTGCCATTCAGTTTCAGTGAACTGGCATTTTCAGATGAAAAAAACATTTTGTCAAAAGATTTCCTACCAGCTCTATTGCAGAGATCTCTCACTGGTATTATCAAAAACAATGAGCTACACCAGCTGTATGATCTGATTAATTATTATTATTTTGGAGTCAGTTCTCAGTTATAAGCTGGGATGGGTGAACTGCTAGCCCATTGAAGTCAAGGGGAGTTTTGCTATTGATTTCAATGGGGTCAGGATTTCACCCATGATCTTTACTAGTTGCTGTTAGGCTCTGGGTGTGACATTAATACAATCTCTACCAGATACTAGAAATCTTTCAGAATACAATTACCTGGCATTTTTGACTACCCACTTGCAAATGTCACTAACACTGCTGCCCTTTAGACCTATCAGAGGCTTGTTGCTTCATCTTGTCACAGGCTATGTAAATTCTACCTGCATCCATTCCATGTATAGACCACACATTGTATTCTGGGAATTTCAAGGGCAGATCAATTGCAGCAGCATTTGGGATTCCATTGTTTGCAACACAAAATGGTACCAAAGGACACATCCAAAAATGCATCCCAATGGGGATGGAGGATGGTGTGGAACTTACTTACACAGCACTTATACCAGTGCCAAGTCAGAGTCTGAATGCTGACGTTTCCTTAGCCTTGTTAATAGTTCATTACTCTCCAAACAGGGGTGGCTCTAGGTATTTTGCCACCCCAAGCACGGCAGGCAGGCTGCCCTCGGCGGCTTGCCTGTGGGAGGTCCCTGGTCCCGCGGATTCGGCAGCATGCCTGCGGGAGGTCCACCGAAGCCGCGGGACCAGCGGACCCTCCACAGGCATGCCGCCGAAGGCAACCTGCCTGCCACCCTCGCAGCGACCGGCAGAGCGCCCCCCGTGGCTTGCCACCCCAAGCACGTGCTTGGCGTGCTGGTGCCTGGAGCCCCCCCCGGTTCCAAAAGAATCAGGAAAGAAATGTAACAAGGATGATAATCATATTCAGAAATACACACATAAATAGTTATTGAACACTTTAGCGTTGTTAGGGAGAACACTGCCTCACCATCTGTGCTGAAAGCCTATGGTACAGATGGACAAGCCTTGCAGGCATAGAAGTAGGCGGCCGGTATTCATGTTTTGTCACCCTGTAAAGACCCAAATATTGATCCTTATTACACACTTCCAGTTTTTACAAATTTGTAAGTTGCATCTTCATATATGCCAGCTAACACCAGTTTGACTATATGTAACTTATACCACCAGTGTATGTAGATGCAATTCAAACCCTGTGACCATAGCATAACAATAAAGGCATAACAGGAATACATAAGATAAAACACAGCATGGGGGAATTAGTATATGGTATAATGGTTAGACCAGAAGACTGGACATCAGAATTCCTACATTCTAGTCCTAGCTCTGTCACTGACTTGTATACCATTTCTGAGGTTCTGCTTACCCATCTGTAAAATTAAAATAACACATTTGCCTACCTCAGAGGGTCTTTGTGTGACTTTAAGGCTGTTACTGAGTGACCAGAGAGGTTGAAGTGTTCTACTGTTTTTTGAATGTTATGATTCCATGTACATTGGTACATTGGCCAAACTGGACAGTCTCTACGCAAAAGAATAAATGGACACAAATCTGACATCAGGAATCATAACATTCAAAAACCAGTAGAACATTTCAACCTCTCTGGTCACTCCACTTAAAGGTGGCAATTTTACAACAGAAAAGCTTCAAAAACAGACTCCAACAAGAAACTGCTGAACTTGAATTAATATGCAAACTAGATACCATTAACTTAGGCTTGAATAGAGACTGGGAATGGCTGAGTCATTACAGAGTGAATCTATTTCCCCATATCCTCACACCTCTTGTCAACTGTCTGAAATGGGCCATCTTGATTATCACGACAAAAGTTTTTTTTTCTCCTGCTGATAATAGCTCATCTTAATTAATTAGCCTCTTAGAGTTGGTATGGCTACTTCCACCTTTTCATGTTCTGTATATATATGCATCTACATATATACAGAACATGAAAAGGTGGAAGTAGCCATACCAACTCTAAGAGGCTAATTAATTAAGATGAGCTATTATCAGCAGGAGGGAAAAAAAACTTTTGTCGTGATAATCAAGATGGCCCATTTCAGACAGTTGACAAGATATATATATATATCTCCTTACTATATGTTCCATTCTATGCATCTGATGAAGTGGTCTGTACCCCGTGGAAGCTTATGCTCAAATAAATTTGTTAGTCTCTAAGGTGCCACAAGTACTCCTGTTCTTTTTGCAGATACAGACTAACACAGGTGTTACTCTGAAAGAAATCTTTCAGCAGACAAAGGTATAAGACTATCCAATGGCTGGATGCTGAAGCTACTCAAATGCAGACTAGAAATAAAGAGCAAAGTTTTAACAGTGAGAGTAATTAAATACTAGACAGTTTAACAAGGGTTATGGTGGATTCTCCCTCACTAGCAATTTTTAAAACAAAATGGGCTGTTTTTCTGATCTGCTGTAGTTCAAGCGCAGTTGTTGGACATGAAGCAGGAATTAATACAGGGAAGATGTATGGCCTGTGTTATGCAGAAGGTCAGACTAGATGATCCCTTTGGGCCTTAAATATCACTGCACATTAACCTTTTTCAGCAGCATGAGCAGAGGGAGGAGATAACTCAATCTCTCATGTCACGCGTCCATCAGTGTGAATGGAGGGAAGAGTAATTTATATCCAGATGCTCACCGCAAGTAGTTGGATCAGAGAACTCAAAGCCCAGTTCATATCAATAGATTCACACACCCTTACCCGCTCCTTAGTTGTTGGCTGGGGTCCCATAAAGGCAAAGACTGACTCCACTTCTGATCTTTAAAATCCCCATAATCCCCCCCGAAAACAGAAGTATAATACTTAGTGTTCAGTATTGCCCATTGGCTGCCAACAGAGAGCTCACTCAGTTACTTCCCTTCTCTCATACTCTTCAGCCCACAGGATTTATGCTCATTTCTGAGAACAACAACGTTTTACAACCCCCACTCTGTAATTTATTCAGAATCCTGTGGTCCAAGACATATTTCCTTAGCCTCAAGAGTTCAAGAGCTGGTATTTAAGGTGCCTTTTGACTGTCTTGTGTTGTTGTCTGTTGGGGGGCTGTGAAAAGAACATAAGCATTATATTGAGCTGAAGGTAGAGCTTGCAAGAGCAGCTGGAATGCAGGCTGAGGACTTGCTGATCAAAAAAGTGTTAAAGATGACTATCAATGATCAGTAAAACCAAAGCAAATATGGAGTAAATTCTCTTCAACAAGCACTAAAATTATATTGTAACAAGCTGTATAAGAACATAAGAATGGCCATACTGGGTCAGATCAAAGGTCCATCTAGCCCAGTAGTCTATCTTCTGACAGTGGCCAATGCCAGGTGCCCCAGAGGGAATGAACAGAACAGGTAATCATCAAGTGATCCATCCCCTGTCTCCCATTCCCAGCTTCTGACAAACAGAGGCTAGGGACACCATTCCTGCCCATCGTGGCTAATAGCCATTGATGGACCTATCCTCTGTGAACTTATCTAGTTCTTTTTTTGAACCCTGTTATAGTCTTGGTCTTCACAACATCCTCTGGCAAAGAGTTCCACAGGTTGACTGTGCGTTGTTTGGGGTTTATGTGCACCATTGCCCTCTACTAAGAGCTGAGTGAAATTTTGAACAAATGCAGATTCGGTGACATCAAATTCTTTCACAACATGTGCCTATTTCACCAATTATTTCTTTAAAAAATATTCCAAAATAATCAAAATGTTTAGTTTTAAAACTTTCAAAATGAAACATTTTGACTTTTTGGTTTCAAACAACTTTTTGTTTCAAAATTTCCTTCCATTTTATTTTCAAATATTTTAAAACGTTTTAAAATTCTCCAACTCAAAATGAAATGTTTTTATTTTGTTGAAACAAAACATATTTGACCTGAAACGATTTTTTTCAACATTTTGATTAATCAAAAAATTCTAAAAAAATCATTTTCAGTCTAACTAGAAAAGATTTTTTTAATGTTTTGAAATGTCCAATTAACTAAAAAATCCATTCTTCACATGGCTCTACTTCTACTATATGTAATCCCAGCTGTAGCTCACAGGTTAAACTGTTAAAAGCTAAAGTTCCCCAATTCTAAAGTCCATGGGCAACTCAAGCCTCTCCCCTAGGCCTAAGCAGGCCCTGCTCTCTCTTGACAGATTAGCAATAGGCACACTCCAACCCCCAATGTCTGAATGTCTCCCTGGAATTTCCAGCCCCTGGTCCACTGGACACGCTCAGAATCCACAAATTTGCTGCTTCCAAAGAAACAGTCCACCCCAGCTTACCAGTTTCACCACAGATCACAACTCCACTTGACACACAGCACTTAGATCTGTTTATAGTGAAATCAAGTAAAAGTTTATATAACAAAGTACAGAGATTTAAGTAATAGCAAGTAGAAGTATGGGAAACAAATGGTTACATATAAAATAAAACCATACCATGCATTCTAGAACCTAGACTTACTTAACTGGATACTTTCATGTCTTATAAAGCAATTCTCACCCAAATTCTTTTCAGCGTTTTACTGCCAGGCTTGGCTGTGATCTTCCATTCATTAGACAAGGCACTCTGTCAGCTTGCCTCCTCGGTGAAAGATCCAGGGTGTCTGCACTGCCAGATATATCAGAACAATCTGTTTTCCTCATTCATAAACAGGATAAACTCCCTGCTGTTTTTTCCCGCCCTGTATACTCCTTTCTTGTATATTTTGCAATCTTCTAATCAGCATCTGGCTCAGTATGCAAATAGGCCTCCATTGTGAGGCACCCAGGACACAATAACCAGACAGGGAGATAGGTGTCTGTTATCCTTTGTGTGAAAAGAACCTGTCTGAGACATGTCTCCTGCTGGTTAAATGCCTTAAGAACATAATTTTCAGTATAGAACCATAACTCCTTAAATATTATCTGTACTTACGTTTTTCCGGGATTATGCTGATCAGTGGGCTACTTGGTAGAGACCTTAGATGCCACCTTTAGTGAATTAGTTTGCATCAATCTGACCTAAGGGATCATTGTAAAATCCAGTGTGTCCCCTCTGCCAAGATGTCCCTGCGTCACAGTCCCCTGTAGCACAGTCATGGGATGTTGGTGTTGGAGGATCTGGCTACAGTGCTTGCTGTTGTCTAAAGCTCTGAATAGCCATGGTGTACAACCAAGTGACAGGCACAGAGTCCTACATGCCATTTGTATTATGCACTGTAGCACTGAGACTGGATGATTTAGTGGATTGCACATGCCATGCAGACCCTTTTATCTCTAGGTCCCATCAAATGTAGGTTAGTGGGGTAACCAAAAATTCGTATGACGGGATAGCAGTTCAGTGGCATATGTACATTGAATTGGTGGTGTCTGTCCACTAGTCTAGTCGCATCATAAAAAAATTGCCATTACAGTTGGCACTAATGGGTAGCTTCCTTGACAATCTGAGCAAAAGGCACAAGGATTGAATGGAACTGGAGAGTGAACTACCCTCTTACCCTTTCAGGTAGTCTTTGCTAGTCAAGGTTGAGGCACAGTGGGTCAGGCAATATTCATTGCCACAGCATATGCCCTATCTGCTTTATGAACAAACACTCCGATTTCAGTGGGAGTTAGGCGCCTCAATACTTTTGAGATTCTGGGCCAAAGTACGGGACAAAGATGCCACCAATCAGCTGCCTGGCATGAACCCTAAACTCCCCTATTCAACAAAGAAGGAAAAATGCAGCATTACACAGCCACTGAGCAGCAAAGATACTTCTTCCCAGTGCTTCACAATTCTCAAAGGACTCTGGGAAGTATGTTACAGCTGGACAGCACCAGGCATGCCTACATTCCTAAAAAGTCTGCAGAAACCAAAACACAGCAACAGAGCCAAAATGGTAATGGCCACATAGTTAGATGACTGAACTTTGATGTCGCTGATACAGCAAACAGCTCTTGATCTCAGTTTCCTTCACTTGAATATTTATATTTCCCACAACTTGTTTCAGCTGAGCTGATCAAATATACATACTGAATATAAATATAAATATTCTCTGCCTGGTTCCTGACTTCTCGTCAGTTCCCTTGGCCATATTGATAAAATAACCTTTCGATGTTATAAACTCTAGGGCATACTCTGCCCTTTCAGGAGTGTAACTGAGGGCAGAATTTGACACTCTGTTTATTGAGCATTGCACATATGTCTGAAAAACTGAACAATGTTCTCAGCTTTCAGATCACATATCTGAGAGGCAGAAGGCTCAGTAACCTAATTTCTCTAAATCACAGGCTTGCTATGTTTTGCCTACTGCATGTTTTATAATTATTATTATTATTTCATCTTTTGTTTCACTGGCAAATATCATCCTGAATTCTAAATGTCAAAAGACTCCACAAAAGAAGAGATTCAAACTAGCAACTACACTCATCAGGCACTTTTCATCTTCAAATCACTAAATTCACTTCTGCAACTTCATTGGCTTCCAGAGCAAGAGGCGAGATAAGCATTTCAATGGGATTATATTATTTGTTATCTCTGTGGCACCATACATGTGCACAACATTCACACATAGATTAAAAGGGAGTAGGTCTGAGTCCACACAAAGTAACACCACTGAGCTTAAATGGAATAAACACAGTGTGTGAGACGAGTCAGACTCTGTGTCCTACTCCATAGAGTTTACAATCTAATTTGGAAGCACGAACCCAGTAAAAAGGGCCAAATGCTGCCACATTTGCTCAGTACTTCATTCTACACATAGTCACAGTGAAGCCAATGGGGGTCTGTGTATAGTAAGGCACTATTTCATAGGAGTTAGGGTGGCAGAATCTGGCCTCCAACTAACAAGACAGTGATGGATATGATTAAATAAGGATGTTTCATAGATTCCAAGACTAGAAGGGACCATTGTGATCATGTAGGCTGACCTCAAGTATTACACAGGCCCTAGAACTTCCCCAAAATAATTCCAAGAGCAGATCTTTAGGAAAAAAAAACCACCCAATCTTGATTTAAAAATGGTCTGTGCTGGACAATCCACCATGACCCTTGGTAAATTGTTCCAACAGCTAATGAGAGGAATGATATCAGTATACACAGGGAATGGGAAGAGTACATCTCTTATGGAGGGCAGTTATTCCGTGAGAGCCTGATGCAAATCCAAAAGACTCCTGTTGACTTTGGATCAGGTCCACAGAAAATGAGTTGTTTGAGTTGACGATGATTTATTTGTATTCTGTTAGTGCTCATATACAGCTAGCACACCATCCCCGCACACAGAGCCAGGCCACTCATTTGGAAGAACATTGGTCATTCACAAATTTAATGTCTCCTCACTTTTATAGGTGGGTATTATTTACATCAGAAATGCAGCATCATGAACCTGAGATTATGGAAAGGGACCTTTACACCTAACAGATAACACCAGCAGCATTTTAAGTTTCCTGCCTGAATCATTTTTTATGTCCCTTATTTTGGGTCTGCATCTCACATTGCATTCCGCATGTGAGCCTTGGCAGGTTGAAAGGTAGTCTTGCATATATTTTTTTGCATGTTTTTGTTGTATATTTAGATTTTTAAATATATAATTTTCTTACTTTATAAAATAGTTTAATATTTATATTCATTATTTTAACGTCTTCACTTCTGATCTCAAAAGTATTGGTGTAAATCAGGAATAACCCTACTGACATTTGTTGTTTGTAAATTTTCAGAACATTTTATTTGAGTCTATTTCAGACTATCTGTTGTTCCTTTCAGCTATGGCTTTAGTTATTATTTATTCCTTATTCCTAGTGTGTGATTGGTCAGTGAAGTCACATGACATTGTTTCTGTTCCCTGGCTGGAAAGTGGGAACTTTAAAAAATAGGAGATGGGAAATCAAGGCAATTCTGAGGTGGCCATGCAAGCACTTCCAACACAGATCTTAGCACAGCTACACATTTGTGCAAATATTCACAAGATTTTCATTTTTCTGCAAATATTCTTATGAATAAAAAAGTCACTTGTATGGAAGATTGATGAGAATGAACAAAAAGGTTTGGGAGTCCTATTATAATAAATTCACCCTTATTATTCATGTGAATGTTTATGAATGCTTCCATTGAACTATTCACTCAAGCTAGCCTGGAAATGATTTTCCCATCCTACTAATATTTTCAAGAGTTCACATTTTTTTCCTAAATTAGGATAAAATCTCAAACTCTCACTAGTGTTTTTAAACCCAAAAATGAAAAATGTTTTCATTTGAGGTCAACTGAGACCTTTTAAAGTTTCAAAACAGTTCATTTCACTTCCAGTATTTTGCTTACATTTCATTTAAAATTTCTAAACAAAACGTTGTTTCAAACAAGAAAGCCAGAATTTTTTGTTCCAAAAATGTCAGAACAAAACATTTTAATAATTTTAAAACCTTTTTTCTCAACATTGTTTGAAGTCAGGAACCTGACCCTGATTTGTAAAGTTTTAGTTTCAACAAATCAGCATTTTTTTAAATTAAAAACACATTAAAAAATGCATTTAAAAATTCTCGATCATCTGTAGTATACACTCAGAACCAGCCAATAGACAACCTGTATCTATTGAAAGCAAATTCAATAAGCAACAAGCTCTATACAGTGGCTAGGCAGGAATATTTTATGTGGGATCATTGTTCTGAAATTGACCTCCCACACAATTCCCATTATAGTCAGTAGTAATTGGATCTGGACAATGTGTCTTTCCTTTTCTGTTTGTTTGATACACATTTTAAACATGTCTAAAGCATTTCAAACAGAGTCTAGTTAAGCATCAGTGCATTTTTATTAGCAGAAATTGGTAATAATGGAATATAATATTTCATAGCTTTTATCCTGAGAGTCATTTCCTTGTTTTCCCTTCTTCCTGCCATGAAATCATATTTTGTACAAGGACTTAACTAGCTAACATACTATACTTCTCCAAAGAAAGGCTGCGCTCAGGGATCAGAAGCAGAGAGCTTGCAAAAGAAACATCTACAGGCTGGTTCCTTCAGTTGCAATTTCTCACTTTATGATGGAGACATGGGAATGTTTCTTTGACCTGACCTCTCCCACCCTTTCCACTAACAACGGAACAGTGGTCAGGAACATGCTGAGCCCTGAAAGGGATGGAGTGTCCTAGGTCAAGTCAATAGCAAACCATCTGGTCAATTGAGATGCAGCATTGATGGGCCACAAAGAGAAATGTGGCCGTTGCTAACTAGCCAGAAAAATGGTGTCTGCAATATTGGGCCTTCAAGGGTGAGGGACATAAAGCAGAGGAAACTTGTAGGCTCATTAGCATGCCATCTAAGGCCTAAACAACCAATTCCTTAATGCACAGGAATAATGGCACAGGGCCTAATGCAGAAGTGATACAAAAGATGGAGGAAGTTACACATTGATTAGTGGGTGTAAATTGAGAGCTGTACCCCACTTTGTCTTGCACCTCCTTATCCCTGCCTGTGGGTGTTTTTTCTGGCTTCAAGCCCATTCTTCCACTTGCCAACATGTAATCTAACCCACCATTTATGTCACCTCTAAATTTAGCCCAGTGGCTATATTTATATAGTGCCTTTTATCCAGAAAGATCCCACTTTAGAATCGTCGTTCTCAGATGCATGTGCACCACTCTCTGTTAGGTCAATGGGAGTTTCATACTCTATTGGCCCACACGGATGTTGGTCCCTCCATTCACCACAAATGCTGGCACTTGCCACTGTTGGAAACCAGTTACTGGACTAACTGGACACTGGAAATGATCCAGTGTGGCAATTCCTAGGTTCTTAGGAAATGTAAGTACTTCTCTAGGCCACAACCCAACAAGAAGTGAAGTGTAGGATACTCAATAGAACTGGGAGCAATTTCAGGTGGGCACAATGGGTGAAATTTTCCCTGGTGCAGAAGGCTGGCACTGGGCATATGCACCCACTTAAGTCCTACCTAACCCTAATTCTGAGGGCTGGGTTGGGACATAAGTGGCACTTACGCCCTGCACTGGCCTCCTGCACAGGGGTGAATTTCCCCCATATTGATTCCCAAGTGGAATTTGCCCAGGGCTTCACATGTATACATCTACTCTAAAATGTTACACCTCCCACAGCTTCGTGTCCTATACATGTACCCATACTAGGCACATGGATTCAGTGCTGAGGAAAGAATGCCACCTTCCAGCTGATCAGCACTGAAGGATGACAAAAGAGATTCTGTTAATGGTAAATAGACATTTTTATCAGGGAAGTTTGTTAAGCTCATTCTTTTGGTTTGCAAGGACAAAAAAGAGAATGACTGTCTCCAGCATGGAATTCCAGTATCCTGAAGAACAAAAATCCTCTTCTGAGACTCTTTATAAAAGAAATCTGTCATGTCACAGTAGGTTTGGAAGCTATGTTGTCAGTGCCCTTCTAAGTTCTCTACAACAGTTTTTCAACCTCTGCCTCTTCCTGGTCTATGCTTCCACCTTTATGCAGGAAAATACATCAAAATTCCCTTTTTGTCTTTCCCCCCGAGTCCAGTGATTGCTCCAGCTGTGGCTTAACATTCAGTGGAGCAAAACATTGCGTGGAGGGGGGAAATTTGCGCATCATGGTTTATCCTCCATCCTTGGGAGTGCAGGAATGTGGCAGTATTAACAGGATATGCAACTTGCTTGTTGTTGGTAAAAGAGACTCCAATGAACTCTGATGGCACTGGCAGGTGACTTGTCAGCTTTGCATCTGGGAGGACATGATACACATGAATAACTTAAAAGCCAGTAGTGGGCATCTTTTATTTCACCATCCCTCTATTGTTATTCATTGGCGTGCATAGTGTAACTTCACATCTGAACTGGCTGACGAGGCATTTTGGACATTAGTAAGATGTTTCCCTGCAGGGTGGTTTAACCCCTCATGATATTAGATGTAATTCCTACATCTTGTGTCTAAGGCAGGAAAGATCCCACAGAAAAGGTATTGACTAACCCAAGCCCCAACTTAGCAAGGCACTAAATCAGTGGTTCCCAAACTTTAACAACCTGTGAACCCCTTTCACTAAAATGTCAAGTCTCACGAACCCCCTCTTAAAAATGAATATTTCCAGGGATTTTCTCCTTTACCTGAGTATAAATTATAAAAGCAGTGATCTTGGAAATATAAAATTTGTTTTATGACATGCTTATTACACACTATTTATTATTATTTACCATTACAGTATTTTTATTACATTATGAAAACGGCAACACTCTTCCAAGATCTGACTTTTGTAGCTTGTACCACTTTGAATAAGCCTGTTATAAGACAAGGCTCCTGTGTTTCATCAGATGTGAAACGGCATGAAGGTATTTAAGAAGCCACCTCAAAGAGTTCCTCCTCTACAAGCATTCAGGTCTTGAGCAGTCCAGGCAAACAGCGCACGTTACAACAAACCTTAAACTTGCTCTTCATAATAATGTTAAAAACAATCCTAGCTGCCTATTTAATTTTAAAAACAGCAAAAAATATCCACCTCCCTTTCCATTTCTTATAACGAGTCTTGAAGTTTAAATCTCCTCAGTGTAATAGATAGGCTTGCTTTGATCCTCTTAGCTCTTGGAAGTCCAGGGGCTCCAGGCTGCTGGCCACGTGCTGGCCGGCGTCCCTAGGGACAGCTCTGTCCGCCATTAGGGAATTTTTTCCCCCCCGAGAACCCCTGTAACATTTAGCGAACCCCCAGGGGTTCACAAACCCCAGTTTGGGAACCACTGCACTAAATGTATGCAAAGAGTCTCCCTGAAAGCATGAGCTCACTTGATTCTCCATTTGGAGTCTATATGTTCACACCTCCTCTACACGCACGTGCATGGCAAATTCACCTTAGAGTAAGCAGCTGTGTACCAAAAAAATTCTGGGAGTTGAACCCCTGCATGTTGTTTGGGGGATTATTATGGGGTGTTGAATCTGTTTACATTTCCAAGTGAAACTCAGGTCATCTTTCCCTTCCACCAATATTACACCCACTGTCCCAACCACTGTAATTGATCTGCTGAGCTACACTCTTCTCCATCTTAGCATGTCCATTCCCCCCTGTATGGGCACGAGGGTTACTGTACCCAGAACAACATAGCATTGTGTCGCTATTCAAACTGTACAGCATTCTCTTATCCTTTATACGAATGGCATTTTACATTTAAGCTTAATTACCTTAAAGGGATTGCTCTGCTTGGAGTGCACTATATTTTCCTATTGGAAACACAATTTACCTTTGCAAACATTCTCAGAATTATCAAATTGTAGAGTAACTGCTGGAGAATTTTTGGTAGTTTTGTAAAAAAAAAAACCCCACAAATATTATTGCATTACAAGTTATAAAATCCACATCTGTCAAATTTGGGAGCTCCTTTATATCAAGTCAATTAGACACTAACAGACAGAGGGTCTATTTCAAGGTTCATTTGGTTCCTATTTCTAAAGTCTGAAACTAGCTAATTAAAAACATTTTGAGCATTCTCTGGAAACATCTCTCTAATCCTCCAGGTCCCCCACTCATGAGAAAAATGTCTTCACCATCATCATGCTTCAATATCTTAATCTCTGAGTCTATTCAAATTCCCTTCAGGTTTCTCCAAAGAGACACAGATTAAGAGGGACTGACTGAATGTGATAGATATTCAGCGCCTAACCACCCATCTTCCATGATATGCAAATACAATCTGTGGGCTAGATTTTAAGGGAGGAAGGGATGGTGCATAAGCTGCAGAACTGCAGGAGCAGCCCTTAGAGGCACTGTACTTCAAAGACACAGGGGTGAGAAGGGGGTGTTGGTACATTACCACTGGCTTATACCAGCAGCACATTACAGCACAACCTCCAGGCCAGCTTGGCAACACTAGCCAGTGCATTGGAGACGCTGAGCCAAAGTTCTACCCATCCCTCTCCCCACCAAATTCCAACCCACCTGCTCCAGGGAAGGAGTAAATGGACATGCCCCTGCTTAGACCTTCGTGCCTGGTCCAACGATCCGAGTAGCTTGTGTAGAGTGTAAACGGGTTTCTTGCTCCCTTGCATAGGGCACATAGTCCAAGTCAGAATCTAGGCCCGTGTAAGCAACTTTATAATCCTCAGCATTTGTACAAGCAAGGTCATCAGCTTGCAGATTGAATCAAAGAATCACAAAGGATTTTTAAAGACCTGCTTAGAATAAAGCTTTCCCCCTCCTGAAGTTTCACACCGTCACCCTAAAAAGGTCCATAATTCTTCATAATGGGATTGGGTTCCCCTTGCTCATGTTTACAAAACAACTAGTTGGCCTGAGGGAGGAGTTAGACTGTTTAAAGTCACGCTTTAATTTCCTTGGTAATTACAAGTTGATTGCTAGTATAAATTACCTTGCATGCTTGCTGCCTTTTGTGCCAGCCATTTCTGACAGTGAATAATCTTAACTTAAAAGCCTGATATCAATCCAGAGGCATCACTGCTGAAATCCCACAGTACATTCCCATGGCTTGTCAATTATCAGCTAAACAGAATTCATTAACAAAATTAGACTTGGTATTGCTTGATTTTTAAAAATTATATTAATGCCATTTTAATTTTAAGGATTCATGAGATTTTCCTTACGTTTTTAAAAAAATGTAATCTTTTTTGCTAATGTTTATATCTTTCATATTTTCCATGTATCAAACTGAATATTCTTTGATAAATCAGCTCCACCAGCAACTTTCAAAATATCCTGAGTAAGAATGACGTGATGAGAATAAGATCACGTTGGTTATGGGTTGCCACCTTGCAACCAGCCAATGGTTCCTCAACAGCAGAGGCCCCAAGGATCATGCAAGTAGGTGGACAAGACAGAAGGGAAAACATAGAGCAGTGTTTTCATGCAACCAACTCATAGCAGAGATGGCTAGTGAGTTTGCCCTACCTAAGATCAGGTCTAATTTACAAAGTTTTGTCTGAATAGGTATAGCTGTCCAAGAGTGTGATCAGCTGGCAGAGCTGGGCAACAGAGCCTGCTTTCAGGAAAGACACTGCTTCTTGCACGTACCTCTGACAGCTCATACAAGCTGCTATCACTCAGTACGTCTACACTGCAATTAGCTACCTGTGGCTGGGCCATGCCAGCTGTCTCGGGCTCATGGAGCTACGGGGCTGTTTAATTGCAGTGCAGACATTGCGGCTTAGGCTGCAACCTGAGCTCTGGCACCCTCTCACCTTGCAGGTTCCTGGAGCCGGGACTCTAGGCCAAGCTTGGACGGCTACACTGCAATTGAACAACTCCTTAGCCCAAGCCCAGTGATCCCAAGTCAGCTGGCCTGGGCCAGCTGCAGGTTTTTGTTTGCAGTGTAAACATACTCATTTTGGCCTGCTGCTATGGAGGCCTTGTCCCCTACTGAGACTAGGCTAGGCACGACTTTCCTATTTGACTCTCTGAGCTTGTCTACACTTCAGCGTAGACACTGCCCACACGGACAGGAGAAATTCTCCCATCAGCGTAGGTAATCCACCTCCCCAAGAGATGGTAGCTAGGTCAACAAAAGAATTCTTCTTCCCTCCACCTAGCACTAGTACACAGGGACTTAGTTCAATTTAACTACGCCACTCCGGGGTGTTGATTTTTCACACCCCTGGCAGACCAGGTTAAACTGACCTAATTTTCTAATGTAGACCAGACCTCCATTAATAATCATGTGAGGATTGACAGTTGCATGTTCTGGCTCCCAACAGCAAGTCAGTTAAGATGCTTAGCTGAAATGTGAGCCACGGAGCTGAATATAAAATCTGATCGGTCACAGTTGATAGTAAGGTTACATTGATAAAGGGTTAATGAACGTTATATGATAGACACGAGCAGAATGTGTTACAGATAGGTATAAGCACATCAGGAGAAGGTGTTATAGGTGGTTATAAGATGTTTACAAGCAACCTCCTTGACACTATAACACTTGAGTTGTTCTTTTAAATCTATTAATTATTTACTAACCCTTTATAAAAGATTTATAAACGGATCTTAATATAAAGTGAGACCATTTGAGCAGTAGTGCAGAGAATACTCTGGGTGTGAGTCTTCTCTCAGTGACCCTAGCGTAAATCAGGAGGAGCCCTGCTGAACTCGGTGGAGTTACACTGGTGTCGAAACAAGTGCCAGTGAGCTCTGATTCAACGCGCTACGTGGTTTGAAATGTAATCACACGAGAAATAAATCACTTCAACTTCACCAGATTGTATGTAGCTAAATCAAAGAGAATGAAAAGCTAAATTAACTCTTTGAGTCCTGCAGGATACTTTGTAAGGTCTGATACCAGAGGAGCCCATGAGCCCCAGGAACCACGAGTCTTGTTGTATTATCAAGGATCTTCCTTATAAGGCATTGCCAAGACAATTAATAGGTCCCTGAAATGGGGAAAGAGGTTAATAGAAAGTACAGTTTTCATATTATCTACTTGCATAAATGTCTTCTTTTCCACACTTACATCAGCTATTTGTAGTTTTTCTAGCGCCATCTAGTGCGACTAAAGGGGTTTTACATAACTTTCCAGGAAACTTCAGCATTCCACAGATCTAATCGGTTCTTTACCTTTTCATTTCCAGATTAGCTTCATAAGGTGCCACTTACCACAGGGCTGTGGGGCCAGCACGCTACTGAGGAAGGTAGCTGTAGTATGCACAATATGCATTCCTACATTTGTTTCTGAAATCAAGGCTTAGGAAACGGCAGGGCTGAGAATATGCAACGCTTTTGTCAAGGCATGTTATTAATGAGCTGTCTCTGCACCACTGAGCTCTGTCTCTAATCTGCACCTTGTTTTGGAAGATTACATACTGCAAGCTCAGAACAGCTGTTTGTTTTATTTAAGACACTGTATCTTCTCAGATTTAGGCATATCTGCTGTTATTTCCACTTAGGCTCAGCTGCTACAAGTGTTATTTTCTCTAAAGTGACATTTATACGTTAAGTACTGTGCCAAACACATGCTAGGTAGTCTGCAGAATCCATCCTTGACCAAAGAGGTAACTGCCTACGCATAAAACCATATCTAAGCCTGCTTCCAGTCTGCTCAAGATGAAGCTTATCTCTTTTCTATAGGTTCAGCTTTCCCAAAAGAGTTGCCTAGTACCTAATATATTGAAGCCTCTTCTCTTTCACTTTCCTCTCACATATGCAGTGAGATCCTGCAGTTTCTCCATCTAGCTGGCCCCATGTGTGGACCTGGAGGCATTTCAGAGAGAAGAATTACCACACCAGCCTTTAACTTAACCTTTTCCCCTAATAATGTACATTCCACTACTAAGACTTCTCTCCTACATCTCCCTGCATCATGGGTACCTACTATGTACCATCAGTACTATGACTGCAGGGTCCTCCACAACACTCACTAGACATTTGTTTAAATATCTTGTGAGATCTGGCACTTTAACACCCAGAAAGCAGGTCACCAAATTATCCCCACAAGCGCCACATACTCAACTATCAATAGTTCTCCTGTTCAGATTCCTATCGCCACAGCCTCTCCGTGTCTCCCAGTTGTAACCTCCATCTCCTGGAGCAGCCTCCTTGGTGTCTGATTTGACTCCTATGTGGGCATGTTAGTTCCATCTGAAGGAGTTTGTCTGTCAATGCCACATTGGCCCCTCCCATCCTGAGCCAGGCTTTCTCAACTGGATGATCAATGCAGCCTGTTCTAAGTAGGGTCTGTGCTGTACCAATGGGCAGTCTCTGTAAATCCATTTCTCTCAGCTCCGATTCAACAATACTGGACCTGCGCTAGGCTCCCAGGCCATGAGCTGTTTGCACCAAGCACATAAATGCATCACATGGCCACAAGGCTAGGAGATGTACCTTCTACAACCCGTGCAATAAACTGGGCAGTTCTTCTTTTCTGAAATATGTTACTGGCATCCTACCTCTATTTTTAGTCTGGTGGGGTTTGCTCTGTAACTGGGCACTAGGCAGAACTAGGAAATACTTTATGTGCCTTTAAATTATATATTGTTTTGTTGGTTTAGTTGGTTTACAGTTTTTACTTTAGTTAACCCTCTTTGCATAGGTGTAGTTGGGAACTGTGATGAGGTAGACTGGGTTCTTTGAGGCCCCCTGCTGGAGGCCTTGTGGTCTAACCACACCCCACTCCCCAGAAAGGAGCAATGAAAATGGGTCCTCCAGACCTGCCTAGAAAGGCTGCAGGGAAGCAGCCAATCAGAGCCCAGCTGGCTCAGTTAAAAGGAGCTGCTGGACCTGAGTACCGGTAGATCATTTGTTGGCTGGGACCAAACAGGTGGGGAAGGCTGTGAAATTTTCCAGGCGAGGAGGCCTGGGAGAGACCTGGTGCAGGCTGGGAACTGACAGAGAACCCTGAGATAAGGGTGAAGAGGAAGGGGCTATGTGGGTACTGGCCCAGGGAATAGCAGTTGTAGTTATTAAAGGAAGCAGCATGTGGCTGCTATTTGTAGGGTCCCTGGATTGGGGCCCAGAGTAGTGGGGGGTCCAGGTCCCCCCATGGATCACTGGGGAAGTGGCCTAAGCCCCAAGAAGGGGATAAGACTCACTACTAAAAGCCCAAAAAAGAGGCTAGAATTTAAACAAGACAGCAGAGAACCACTGAGGACAAGGAGTCTCCAGGGAGAAAGCCCTGGGTTCACTGCTCTATACCAGGACAGGCACAAACTTAGAGCTAACCCAGAAGGAGCTGAAAATTGAGCCCAGAAACAAGGCTAAAAACATCAACAAGGGCACAGGGACCAGCCCTGTTGGACCTTATACCTGGAAAGGGTTCCTTCATGCGTTTAGACTCTGTGTGACATAGCCAGAGGACTGAGTCGCTAAACACCCACCTGATGCGGTTAAAAGCCAACAGGAGCAGAGTGAGTGAGTGTGCAGGTTCACACCCAACTGACAGGAGGTGCTCACTAGAGGTGAGTGTCCCCTGTCACAGCCACACAACATGCAAGATAAGGATGAATTCAAGAATACTGCTGCAAAGATCATCTTTTTTTATTACCTTCCAAGAGACAGGAGAGATTAGTTAACTGAGCTCATACCTCTATAAATAGCTGTTTTAAAGATTGTGACTTAAATCCCCAAATTAACTGCCCAAATTAATTTTAAAATTGAAAGTGGGGAAATAAAGAAGAATAAAATCCTTGCTGAGTGACTCATTAGTTGGTCTGGGATTTCCTTTCTGGGAAACTCACTGCTGACATTTAAAAATTATTCATTTTATTCTATAGACTAAACTTCTATTTTATTATCATTATGCATTCTTGTCTTTGGTGTGGTGGGATCTTTTTAGTACTGTGAAGTCAACTTCTCTGGTACCCCTTGAGTTGTACATTGCTACATCAGCTACATTATGTTGATAAATACTAAGTAAAAAATGCTTCAGTAATTTTGTATCTAATCATCAGCTACATTAATTACTACAATCAAAGGGTTTCATTTGTATTCTTTGGTTCCCCATATTCTAGTTTAATTAATCACTGTTTAGTCAAATGACTTCAGCCTCCTTATCCAAAGGATTTAAAGTCTCTCAACCCTCCCACAAAGCATTGTAATTTATTTTTATCTATCAACTGCCACCCAAAATGCAAGCATCTGTCTGTATGTACATGTGCTGAAAGACAACTGTAATTCATAGATTCCAAGGTCAGAAGGGACCAGTGTGCTCATCTAGTTTGACCGCTTGCATAACACACACCAGAATAATTCCTAGAGAGATCTTGCAGAAAACCATCCAAGCTTGATTTAAAAATGTCAGTGATGGAAACTCCACCATGACCCTTGGTAAATTGTTCCAATGATTAATTATACTCACCATTAAAAAATTATACCTTATGTCCAGTCTGAATTTGTTTAGATTCAACTTCCAGCTAATGGATCATGTTCTACCTTTCTCAGCTAGATTGAGGAGCCCATTATTATATATTTGTTCCCCATGTAGGTACTTATAACCTATAATCACGTCACCCATTAATCTTCTCTTTGTTAATCTAAATAGATGAGTTTAGGGTGACCAGACAGCAAGTGTGAAAAATCAGGACAGAGGATGGGAGGTAATAGGCAGCTATATGAGAAAAAAGCCCTGAATATCGGGGCTGTCCCTATAAAATCAGGACATCTGATCACCCTAGATGAGTTCCTTGAGTCGATCACTTTCATTGTAAGACTAAAAGCAACAAAGAATGACTTGCATCCGTATTCACTGTTAGTCTATAAGGTGCCACAGGATTCTTTGTTGCTTTTACAGAACCAGACTAACACGGCTACCCCTCTGATACTTGATTGTAAGACTATTGTCTTTACAAACTTGGACCCCTATCCTGCAAACATTTTTGCACATGCTTCATTGCAGTCACCACTTGAATGCTTAAAGTTAAGCACATGTGTAACTGTTTATAGAATGGCGGGGGGTTACTTTCTGTAGCTCTCTCCAACCAGTGTGCCAGGCTGTCTAAGGCCATGCCTGAGTGCCAATATTTATACTCATATGTAAAAGGTACTATTTTTAATATTGATAATCCCCTTTGTTAACCAGTGCTGGGGCTTACTACTGCGGGATGCCAAGAACTCTGGCCTTCAATCAGCCAAGCACTTAAGCAGGTACCTAACCGTCAGCACATGAGCAGCCCCATGAAGCCACATGCTTTGAGTTGAGCACACCGCTAAGTGCTTGGCCTGTTCCAGCCCCCGATTCTGAGACTAGTTGCACCTCTCTAGTTCCAGTGGCTCAGGACCTCACAGGATCTGACCCACTGCTGCCCAGTGAATAAACTGTCAAAATTAAGCAGGTGTTAACAGCTTCCACAAGCTACAACTGTGCTATGAATAATGAAATGAGACAGTGGCACGTTGCTGAAGCGCTAAGTGCTGCATTATGATTTTATATTAATGGTGCTTCTGGCTGAGGGGGCAGGGAGACAAACTGATTTAACCTTGCCTCTCATTGTCCTGTATTGGGAGTTTGCTACTTGTTTCGTGGAGATGATGTCATTTCAGGGAGGCCTGGCTCTTCTGGGGAAGCGTCTGCTGCCGTTATTCAGGCAGGGGAGTGCTTTGCTCTGCCAGGAGTCTCATTGGGCTAGATTGTGCCCCCCCCCATGGGGGAATAAGTACTCCCCTTACACCACTGCTACACAGACTACCCAGGCTACCTGGAGAGTAGCCTCACAAGCAAAAGCTGAAGCAGATGGGCGGGAAGTGGGCTGGGATGAGACAGCAATGGGTGCAGCTTCAGCGCCAACCCCCAGCACCAGCTGGCTAATTAATTCAGCAGTAAATTACTATCTCCCTACCCCTCCTTGGTGCAAGTAAGGGAAGAGGGTACCTGTGTGTCAGCGCCTTCCAGGACTGCTCCTAGGCAGGTGCAGTTTAGGCACCGCTCTTTGCTCAGGGCTTTGCCTAATGTCACCGTCTGTCTTAGTGAAAACAATGGGAGGAGCTGCGGACTTAGATATTAGATACAGCTGTGTGTTTGAAAGTTCCCACAGCTGGGGGGGCAGGGGGCAAGGAGCAGGGGGGATCAGATGGGGGCAGGGGCCAGCCCACGCCTGGCTGTTTGGGGGGGGCACCGCCTCCCCTAACCAGCCCTCCACACAATTTCTGAAACCCGATGCGGACCTCAGGCCAAAAAGTTTGCCCGCCCCTGCTTTAAGCTCTGGATGTGTCTCTTCAGTGCCCAGGGTGTCAGCCAAGAGGCAGCCGTCACATAAGGGAGACAGAAGTTGGCCGTGAATGCTTTTAAAAAATACAGTCCGTCCACCCCAAGAAATCCAAAGGAAATGGATTGTAGGCTGGAGGGGGAAATTACATCCTTAACTAAAGGGCTTTGCTTATGTAAATAAGAGTTTGACAGAATTAAAGCTATTACCCAACAGCAATGTGAGATGAGGGGGGAAGGGGAGATTTATTCTAGCAAGGGTTGTGGAACCAATTCCATAACCAGACACACCAGCAGAGAAATCGTTTATTGCCCACCAGCAGTAAATACACTTTCACTTCCTGCCAGCGATGCTGTCTCCCTTTTGTGCTGCAGCGAGAGAGGTACAATAAATCACATGGTAATTGCCATTTCCTCTCACATTTTTTATAATTCTTCATTCCTTTTGTGAACCGCAGCTTGTGGAAAAAGCCAAAACGCTCCAGAGCTTTAACAGGCTGAAGTGCTACAATATTGATTCCCCACAGAAGGTCACAGTTCCAGTTCATGAGTTTTTATCCATTCCCCAAGCACGGCGTAGGACCACAGCAGCGCATGCTGGGCAGCTTAACAAAGAGCTGTAACAAAATCAATATAGATGGATTCCTAACTGTTTAGGATGCAATAATAATAAGACACAAAGGCATGGCAGGAAATTGTTATGGAATTTATAATTACTTCAATATCATCCTCTAAATCAGATCGTTCCAAATAAATCCTCTCTTTGGCTTCATTTTACGCTGTCCAGATCCAAACTGCTTCTTACCAAGAGGCTCCTTTAAAATGCCTTCTATCCTGCAGGGTGAATTCCACTGAATAACACTGAGCTCTTGCCAAAAATGATCCCCTTTCCTGAACGACAAGAGACAATGCGAAGGTTCAGGATTGTACATACAATGGGGATATCAGAGGGGTTTGAATGGTTTGGAGAAAGTTCCCTTCCCCTTCTTCCCCCTCTCTCCTGACATTATAACCTTCCCAGGCACATGCAAGATTTTAAATAATGTGCATTAGTCTAGCAACTTCCTTTACAGGTGCTACAGAGCTGCTAAATTTCTCATGCTATTTGATGGTCTTCTTATAGTCACAGGCTGCAAGGGAGCTCTCTTCTTGCATCTCCATGCAATGAATGTGGGACAATACCCTTGTGGTGGGAGGGAAGGGATCAGCATCAGGGCCAGTGCGACCACTTAGGCAAACTAGGCGGCTGCCTAGGGCGCCTAGTGGTTGAGGGCACCTAAAAGCCCGCTCAGGCAAGGAGGTGGAATGGAGGTGAGCTGGGGCGGGGCCGCACGGGGAGGGCTGCCCACAGTAATGGGGGGTGGCAACAGGGAACCGCTCCCCACCCCAGATCACCTCCATTCTGCCTCCTCTGCTGAGCATACAGCCCCCCCTCTAAGTCTCCTCCAATCAGCGCTGCAAGTCTGGGTGGGAAGGAGAATTAGAGCGGCGCCGATGTGCTCAGCGGAGGAGGCGGAGCTGAGGTGAGCTGGGGTGGGCTCCCCCAGCGGGGTTAGCTGCCGCAGGGGGGGTCTCCCCAGTTGGGGTTAGCTGCCACAGAGGGATGGGGGGCCTCCCCAGGTGGGGTTAGCTGCCACAGAGGGGGTAGCTGCTGTGGGGCTCCTGGGTGGGGCTGGATTAGCTGCCGCAGGGGGCTCCTCTGGTGGGGGGTGGGCGGTTGGCGTGGTTAGCTGCCACGGGGGGGCGGGGTTAGCTGGGTGAGGGGGTGGCGCAAGGTGGAAGTTTTGCCTAGGGTGCAAAACTTCCTTGCACCGGCCCTGATCAGCATGCAACTGAATAGGGGATAAAGGTGGAAGCTATTATGCTTTATCTCTAAGGTTACTAGAAACCCACCTTGGGAAAAACCAGCTATGAGCATGACTTACCTCTGAGACATTTGCACCAGTAACAACAGAGGATGTAGAATGTGCGATATCCAAGCAGTTGCTGTCCACGTTCAATGTATTTTTTAATTCAACTGGGTCCAAGAGGAAAAATTCCAAAAATATGTAGATCAGTGAAATGCATATTTTTAAACAGGGAAGTAGCAGGATACAATCTCTAGTTTGTCCATCCAAGGAATGGCATATTCAGTGAAAAGAAGTTAAATATGAGCTTTGTCAAATGAGTTCATTCTTGTAAGTTAATAGGAGCCTAGCAAACTTCAAAAAAGTATTGAATCAGATCTTCAGCCAGTGCAAACTGTCATAGCTCCACTAGCTTCAACAGAGCTATGCCAGTTTTATACCAGCTGAGGATTTGCGCCATTGTACATTTGGATAGAGCCTTTATAGAGCTCATTAATATCTAGCTCTTAGGTCAAAAAGTCTTTGTAAATCTGAGGGAAGGGGCCTTACAAATGATAAATGCTACATTTTTCTATCCTTAACAGTGTAGGGAGGGTTCCAGGTTGACTCTGTATATATTTAGAATGTGCATTTGAAAGAGTGGTCAGAGGTGAACTGCTTTTAGTCCAGTGATTCTTGGTCCACATGCTACCAATGATCTGCAGAGATGTTCTTGACAGTCTGTAGAATGAAATATTTTGAACCCAAAATAGTGGGAAATGGAGATGTTAGTAAAGGAGGAGACCCTTGAAAGGATTTCTCTCGTACGAAGTGCTCTGCAGTGCATTCCATATACTGCGGGACATGTATCATTTTGAAATGTGGCCCATATGCATAGCTTTAGCATGGGATGCCACTTCGTAATAGAAAAATCTTTTCATAGGTGACCTCCACAACAAGACCAAATTTGAAAAACAACGCTTCCTTTAGATTTGCAGTAAAGTCTCAAACCTGACCTTGATCTTTTGGTCATTCATAACATAGCTGTTCCTTGAACAGGTGCTTCTACCAATAAGAAAATTTCATAATGGATGTTTGGGATCAAAATTCCTCACTCGCTCTAGATGGTCTAAAAAACTGACAGCGTCTTGCTAGATAGATATGCCTGCCAAAGGAAAGAAAAATGCTTAGAGTTGCACTGTTCATTTCCTCTCTTTCTGTTTTTGACAGCTCCATTTAACCCTCCCAATGCTGCGGACAGCGTGGTCAAATTTGACACCTATGGAGATGGGCTAGGCCGATACAACGTGTTCAATTTCCAGTACGCTGGAGGCAGATATTCCTACCTGAAGGTCGGTCACTGGGCAGAAATCTTGTCACTGGACGTAGACTCAATTCACTGGTCCAGAAGCTCTGTCCCCACTTCCCAGTGTAGCGACCCCTGTGCTCCTAATGAAATGAAGAACATGCAGCCAGGAGACGTCTGCTGTTGGATCTGCATTGCCTGTGAGCCCTTTGAATACTTGGCTGATGAATTTACCTGTGCAGACTGCGGGCCTGGGCAGTGGCCCACTGCTGACCTGACTGGCTGCTATGACCTACCAGAAGACTATGTCAAGTGGGAAGATGCCTGGGCAATAGGCCCCGTTACCATTGCATGTCTGGGTTTTATTTGTACCTTCATGGTTGTGGCAGTCTTTATCAAGCACAACAACACACCCCTGGTCAAAGCTTCCGGCCGTGAACTGTGTTACATATTACTCTTCGGGGTCTTCCTGTCTTACAGCATGACATTCTTCTTCATAGCCAAGCCTTCTCCGGCCATCTGCACCTTACGCCGTTTGGGACTGGGAAGTTCTTTTTCAGTTTGCTATGCCGCCCTCCTGACAAAGACAAACTGCATAGCCAGAATATTTAACGGTGTGAAGAATGGTGCTCAACGGCCTAAATTCATCAGCCCCAGCTCTCAGGTCTTCATCTGCCTGAGCCTTATCTTGGTACAGATCATAGTGGTGTCTGTGTGGCTCATAGTAGAGTCCCCAGGCACTAGACGGTATACTCTTCCTGAGAAAAGGGAGACTGTCATATTGAAATGCAATGTCAAAGATTCCAGTATGTTAATCTCCTTAACATACGACGTAATCCTTGTTGTCTTATGCACTGTATATGCCTTCAAAACAAGGAAGTGCCCAGAGAACTTCAACGAAGCCAAGTTTATCAGTTTCACGATGTACACAACGTGCATCATTTGGCTGGCCTTCCTCCCCATATTTTATGTGACATCTAGTGACTACAGAGTAAGTCTTTGGACATTTGTTTCTATAAATTGTGTGCATCACCTTAGCAGGAAGACTGGCATTTCCTTTCACTTTTGTGCTCTCCAGTGCTCCTAGCAAACAGTCCCTTTTCATTGTTAATGCCCTGCTAAGCATGAGACACATCAGCCATTGCTTTATATGAAAATGTTACTTTACTTCTAAGCAGATGATGGACTTGCTTTGAACTGTGGTTGTTCAGAGAATGTTTTTACACTAAACAGTAGATCTGGCTGATGGAGGCAGAAGCACATGGGCAAAATATTCATGCACTGGTATATTACTATGGATAGTCACAGTTACAATAGCTCAGACCCAGGTTCAGAAAACAGTTATCTAATAGAGGTGAACTTTAACTAAAAGCTGAACCAAATTGTACAGGAAACCTCAGGTTTACTAAAATGAGGAAGTATCAGAGGGGTAGCCATGTTAGTCTGTATCCACAAAAGCAACAAGGAGTCCGATGGCACCTTAAAGACTAACAAATGTATTTGGGCATAAGCTTTCGTGGGTAAAAAATCCACTTCTTCAGGTGAGGGAGGTAGCTGTGGTAGATGGTCCTTACACCAAGTTTCACTGTATTTATAAAATTGACAGAAAGGTGAATAAGATTAACTTTGCCAGAGGACGTTGTGAAGGCCAAGATTATAACAGGGTTCAAAAAAGAAATAGATAAATTCATAGAGGATAGGTCCATCAATGGCTATTAGCCAGGATGGGCAGGGATAGTGTCCCTTAGCCTCTGTTTGCCAGAAGCTGGGAATTGGTGACAGGGGATGGATCACTTGATGATTGCCTGTTCTGTTCATTCCCTCTGAAGCACCTGGCATTGGCCACTGTCAGAAGACAGGATACTGGGCTAGATGAACCTTTGGTGTGACCCAATATGGCCGTTCTTATGTTCTTAACTAAAAGACAAGACTATCATTAGCAGTAGAGTTGAACAAATGTTCTTTTTTTTTTTAATTCGGTGGCTGATCCGAAAAATCCAGAAAAAGAATTTCAGGTTAAACAAAACATTTTGTTGGACTCTAAATGATTTTTTTTCAGTTTTGTTGTATTTTCAGTTGTTTCTTATCCTTTAAGGGTTTTTTTAAACAAATCTAGCAACAGTTCTAAACAAAATGTCACTGGAAATGAAAAGTCAAAACATTTTGTTTCAAAAATAGTTGAAATGGTTAATTTGAACTTTTTCACATTTATTCAGCCAAACTATTTGCCAGATTCAACGTGCATTCACTCAAAGTTTTGGTTCCCCTGAAACTGCATTTTTTGGCAAACAAGCTACTTGACCGAAAATGTTTGTCCAGATTTAACTGACGGTATATGTCAGGGAGATAACATTATCGGGGAAATAACAGGGGAGTTAATAGCATCACTCGACATTAGGTCTGGCCAAGGAACAATTGTTTCATTTCAAAACTTGGTTTCATTACAACATGGAATGAAATGAGACCTTTTGAAATTTTTCCTGAGAGACAGCGAGAGACAGACCAGCCCCAGAAAAGCCAATAGCCTGGTGGTTAGAGCAATCATCAGGAATGTGGATGACCCCAGTTCAAGTCCCTATTCCAAATCAGAGGCTTAAATCTAGGTCTCCCATAATCCTATGGGAATACGCTAGCCACTGGGCTATTAGCTATTCTGGGGTTGGGTCTTTTATCTATCTCCAGAGATTCCCTCCTGGACCTGTATAACCTTGTCGTCAAAATCAACATGTTTCCACAAAACTTCTTGTTTTTGACAAAACAGCATTTTTCAACAAGAAGTGTAGTCACAAAATTTTCAACTGGCTGCACTCTACTCAGCCTTGGTAGGGCAAGACCAAGAATATTATGTGTAGTTCCGGTCTCCTTAGCCTAGGAAAGATATAGAAAGACTAGAGACAATACAAAGATGTCAAATACAAATACAAACGTCAAACAGAGTGAAAGTAAGAGAGCTAAATGTGTCTAGTCTAGACAAGAGAAGACCCAGGGAGACATGATTACAGTCTATAAATAACTTCAAGGTAACAAGAAAGGGATTATTTAGTCTCACAAGAAGTTAGGACAAGGAGAAATAGCATGCAGCTAATGAAGGAAAAGATCGGCACTGGGGAAAAGTTCTTAACACTAAAAGCAATTGGACAGTGAGGTGGACACAAAGTGTTCAGTGGGTGGGGACAGATAAAATGAGACATTAGTGGGTATGCTAGACAGAGTAGTCCTACAACGTGCTTGTAGGAGTAGATGACTCAAGTGATATTTTCCAACTCTATTATCTATCGCTGGGATTTGAAAGGAACCCTGGGGATTTGGGTGCAAAACCTCCATTGAATGTAACTCAGTTTTGGCAGTGAGATTTCCAAAAGCACCTACAGTTAGTCAGGTTTCAGAGTAGCAGCCGTGTTAGTCTGTATCCGCAAAAAAAACAGGAGTACTTGTGGCACCTTAAAGACTAACAAATTTATTGTAGCATGAGCTTTCGTGAGCACAAGTCTCATTGACTTAAGTTCAGGAAGGGACTTAAGTGAATGGAACTCTCATGTAGCTGCTTTGGCAGCTCCCACTCTGGGTGTCTTAACATTGTTAATCTCACTTAAATTCCACTCACTGATCCTACCGAATGGACTGAAATTTTATACATAATAAGTGATGCTTTTGTTATCTATAATCAAATGGTAATCTACTCATTCCATTCTCCTGTAAAACAATGCTGGTGGGGTCATTCTCAGGAGCTATTATTTGGGAAGTTGGTACCATAAACAACCAAGGAGACCTAACAACAACAATGAATAAGTGAATGGTGACTGGATCGAGCTTTTAATATTATATTTGAAACTGGTTTAGGATGCATGAATAAGGGTGAAAAAATGGGAGGCTACTGGGAAATGTATGCAGAGATTTGGGCGCCTTTTGAAAACTGAAAAAGAAATCAAATGAAATGTAGAATTCACCCAGTTAATTAATATAAATACCATGGGAAGAAACAAACTGTCCTTTCCTATGTTAGAGGGAAAAGGGCTATTTAACACCATTGATTTTTACACGGAGTTCCACTTTGATTTCAGGGGGTAGTCCCACTTCAGAATCGATGGCACAGTATGACCTGCTGTTATTAAATAATCACTCACAAATTTGCATGAGTTAGAGCAGTTAATGTATTGCATTTTTTTCAGCTGAAGATTCATCTTAGCCTAGCCTTAGGGGATGCAACTGTAAGAGATGTGCCGGAAGGGAAAAGTCTGGGAGTTAGATAAGTTCTAACACAGTCAGATGTTAAATTGTCCTACCACTCAGCTTACTGGGCTGTCATGAAAGCAGGTGGGTGGTAGTTTCTTGCTTAAGGTCGGATCCAAACTGCATTAAACTCAATGGGAGTCTTGCCTCTGACTTTAGTGGGCTTTGGCTCAGGCCAGTAGAAAGCAAGGAAAGAGGAATGAATGGAAATGTGGTGGGGTGTTCATGTTATCTCTGTGTCCATTCAGGTTCCTAATTGGTTCCCCCGCCATGTGGCATCTGAGCATATGCACTGAGCAAAGCTTGAAGTGAGCTCCTTTTGTAAAGGGTGATTGTGTTATTACATTAATTATACTGACCGTTGACTACCTGCTGCATTTTGTAACCACATGAAGAACACTCATTCTAAAAATACATGAATACATATAATGATGAAGAAGATGAGAAAGAAAGAAAGCTCGATCCTCTGCATGGATACAAATGGCTGTTGGTCAAGGTCCCTTAGCAGGATTGAGATAAAGCAGCCAAAGAAAAGACCTGTTTAAATTCCTAAACTTGTTTCTTTCAGCAACAGAAGTTGGTTCAATAAAATATATCACCTCCCCCACCTTTTCTCTCTAATGTCCGGAGACCAACATGGCAAAAATAACACTGCATATGACGACATAGGCCATCCCCTGCTCTAGTTTTTCCCTTACAAAGTTTATTTTGAGAGTTGAGCCCCATCGCAGTGTTAATCTGTAGCTTTGGCATGGATATAACTGAAGGCAGAACTGTCCCTACTTGTGTAATAATTAATTAAGTAATAGAGTTTGAGAAAATGTAATTGTACCTTTTAATTGAGGACTCTGCTCTGAAGGAAAGAGACTAAACTGAACCTGAGGCAGCCAACTGGCACCCAGTTATCACAATGATGAGTGTTGTTACATAGATGAGATTAGATAATGGCTCCCTGAAGCTGTAAGGACAAACATTGGCCCACTGGCTGCTTCCCCCAGAATCTTCTGACCCCCCATAAAGGGATTTCACAGCACAGAGAAATTGTGTCTACATTAATGTAGCTTTAAGACCCAGTCTCACAAACTGACCTGTTTGAGCAGGCCCTTATGCTTGCCCAAAATCTCACTGAAGTCAGTGGCCCTCTTCATGAATGCAAGGGGTTACTTGTCGCTTAGCAGGATTGAGGCCTTAGGCTGAATTAACTTTCAAGCGGATTCGCTGCATGGCACAGCCATCTTTTCAGACCTAATCTGGTCCCGCACAGCCTGCCTCTTGCCACACAGATTCCAGGCTTTACAGAAAGTGCTCTGCTTTGTCCAGGAATGAGGCAGAGATGCAGTGTTGCAGAGCATCTGACTAGCCTTCTTGTGCCCCGGCTAGCTGTCATACACTGAAGCAGGCAGCCCCTTATGTGCCGATCAGCAGGGTACCATCTAAGCCTTAGGTAAATCACTGGGAATCACAGGATCATGGGAGTTAGAAGTGGAACAAGTCAATGGATCATCCAGGCTAGACCCCTGCTGATGCAAGACTGAGATATGTTTCCTCCTACTGCTGTATTATGTCTGTTCTGGAATTTTGTATTTCTGCCTCTCGGTGTTATCTGGCTCAGAGTTTAGCATGCTGAAATACATAAACAATTTGCATTACAGTATGCAGGAACAAACTGTGCCATGAATGCCAGGGTGTGCTGTCTGATACCCTGAACTGCAGAAGGCATTGGACAGAGCTGGTTTTTTAGAGGAGTTTCCAAGTCATATCATTAGCACTTTCTGAAGCCACACTCATTTCTAGACCTTCTGAAGAGACAGCTGTGAATTTGGTACCAAGAAATCTATAGAAATGAAAAACAAATGGCCAGCAGTAAGTAGCTCCCATGGTGACTACCATGGTCACAGTCTGGCTTGCGGTACATGCTGCCTCGCTGCCCGGCATTTAACAGCTAAGCACTGACTTTTCAATAACTCTCTCCTAGGTGCAGACCACGACCATGTGCATCTCTGTCAGTCTGAGTGGCTTTGTTGTGCTCGGCTGTTTGTTCGCGCCCAAAGTGCACATCATCCTCTTCCAGCCACAGAAGAACGTGGTCACTCACAGACTCCATCTCAACAGGTTCAGCGTCAGCGGGACCGGAACCACTTACTCCCAGTGTAAGTAAAGAATCTGTCACCTATGTATGGCATGCCTTGTGCGGTAAGTGTGTTAAAGGATAGCTAGGGAGTTTTCATTTGTAGTGAATGAATCTGCAATCATTAAGAACTGCAGGACATTTTTGCATTCACCTGAGTGTGGGATTGGCTATGAACCACCATGACTACATCACTCAAGTCCGGTGAGAACAAAACAACCCTTGTTCACAGCACATGTGTTCTGCTCACAGTTGGCCTGATCCAAAGCCCATTGGAGACAATTAAAAAAAAACACTTTCACTGCTTTGGATCAGGCCCATAATTGCACATTGCCTGCAGAACCACAGTTCCTGTCCTTCTCATAACAACAGGCAGAGCAGATTGCCCTGGAGTCTTCCTGTCAGAACAACGTTCTGGCAGGATTTGGACCCCCATGGAACACGTTCTCAATGGCTGTTATTACCTGGGTTTCAAGAAAATCCTTTGAGTCAAACCACTCAGCTAATTCCCCTACAACACACATAAGGGACAGCAAAAACTGCTTCTGTACATCCAGTATGTGTTGCACCCCACATAAGTGTCACAACCTGGGATATCAATCAATGCATCAGTGCAAGAACAGTTCATCTGCTTTTCCCATCTCAGTCTCTTATTCCCAGACAGATTCACATATTTGGGATTTTATCAGTTGCTGTTGTTTCTGGCTAGGAAAAAAATAGGTCAGCTTTATTTTTGTTTTTGCCTTGTCAAGCTTAACTAGTCAGGGATGCAAGCAAACGGCACCTCATTCACAGAGTAAAGCAGACACAATGTCTAATCTGGAAAACCAATTGAAGGAAGACAACATCCCAGAGTGGGAGGGGGGATTGGGGAGGAAAAAGAGAAGGTTTGTAAGGATATTAACTATGAACCATTCACTGGGCTTAACAATATGATCTAAATTTTCTAATGTGATTAGTGGTTGTTAGTTTTGGGATGGCCAACTTGAGATAACCCAAAATAGCTGAGCACTCTCTGAAAAAGCTCTTGAAAATCTGCCCCTAGCTGTGAGTGCTGAGCACTTCTGAAATGTTTGCCAGCCTGACCTATCTAGCTCATCTAAGTTTTCCAAAGTAATTAGTGATTTTTGGGTACCTCAGTTTTTTGGGGGTGAGGCAATTGGAGACACCTTAAAGCAATGTTTCTCAAACTAGGGTCGCTGCTGGCGGGCCGGGACGGTTTGTTTACCTGCCCCATCCACAGGTCCAGCCGATTGCAGCTCCCACTGGCCCCAGTTCGGTGCTCCAGGCCAATGGGAGCTGCAGGAAGTGGCGCAGGCCGAGGAACTTACTGGCCACCGCTTCCAGCAGCTCCCATTGGCCTGCAGCAGCGAACCGCAGCCAGTGGGAGCTGCGATCACCTGGATCTGCAGACATGGCAGACTTTGGAAAACTTAGATGAGCTAGATAGGTCAGGCTGGCAAACATTTCAGAAGTGCTCAGCACTCACAGCTAGGGGCAGATTTTCAAGAGCTGCTGTCCCCGGAGCTCCTCACGTTTGGAAATCTGACCACTTATCAAGATGCCTAAATGGGAGCTGTTGTGTGCAAATGGTGTTTGAAAATGGGTCTTTGCATTTTTACATCATATTTTGTATCTAGATGGTTAAAAGGCTGTTTCTATTTAAGGAAACATTTCTGCAATTATTTCACCCTGGAATATGCTCTGCTTCTTTGCAATGGATACAGAATTTAAAAAAAGCCATTATTTGGCTCTGGTGTTTTCATGAGGGCGTCTGACACTCTCCTCCTTACTACACCTTTGTATAACACAAAGATGCTACTGTATTCAACTGAAACAGGTTATCCTGCATTTTTTGTCCCATCTATAACTACATGAAGAACACTCATTCTAAAAATCTTTAAGTCTCAAAGGTAAAGTGCAACATCAGAGCAAAAACTTCATCCTTGCCCTTTCTGATGTGAAAAGATGGCCACAAAACTGGAATATGAAGGACCTTGGGAGAACCTGGAAAGTGCTGTCACATGAGCCAGGATCCAAAGCTTGTTCAATTCAATGGGGAAAGCCCCAGTCACAGCAGTGGGCATGGGATCAGGCCCATAATGCTCTAAGCCACCAGTACAACTCCTCCACTCCCTCATCCTAGGTGGGTTTCCTCAGAGAAAAGTGAGGATCTGCTATTTCCATTGTAAAAAAAAAAAACTAGCAGGAAACAATGAGGGTTGTTCTCTCCCCCTCCGCCAAAAAAAAAAATTGTATTGAGATTTCTGCACGTTAAACATTTGAAAAGGCCAAGCATTTGTTTTGCAATTCACCTATAAGTATTTTTTTGGTGAAGAGATTTATTTTTAAAAGTTTTTTTTTTCCTTTGAACTGCACGGCCCTCATTCATAAAATGCCAAGCACTTGTCATCCAAACTGATCCTCACTGGTGCTATGGTCTCCTCTGTGTCTGCTGAAATTCTGCGTCAGTCCACATCCAATTCATCACTGGGGTGATTCTCAACATAGCAGCACTAAAGCTTGAGGACACCAAAAGAAATTCAATAAGCCCCTGACATCTTTTTAAAAATGATCCAAAGAATTGCCTCATCCGTCCTGGGCTGACGGCCTGTTTTCCTATCAGTCTTGACGGCACTTTGCATCAGTCACAAACGGCTTACCGCATGTCTGATCAATATTATTCATCCAGCTGCATGTTTTGCTTTGAACACAGCTATCTGAAAACCTAGGAGATGGCCACAATCCTTGCTCACAACCAGGTACTCTCTAGTGCTTAGTCTAAGGGACTGGGCACCAGAACTGCTGGGTTCTACTCCCACCTCAGCCACTGATTTGCTGGGTGATGATAGATAGGTAACCTAACCTTGCTAAGCATCCATTTGCTGCTCTAGAAATTGAGTCTAATAACCAGGGCCCTGTGTTATTTTTATATATATTATACACAGCCAAATAATTTGCTTTTGGGTTAAGGCACTGCGTAAGTCCATCCAAATGGCTATTTTCCTGCCAGCGTCACAGTTGGTCCAGCCAACCATTTGGCCTTCCTTCTCTCCGTAGATGTGGTTTGCTGTGTTTCCCCTAAAAAGGGGAGCTCATGTGAGCGGTTCTCAGGTTGATGCCCTTAGTAGGACTGAATTGGACTCTTCATTATTCAGGACAGGAAGAACGGGGGATACCTGCCACTGCAGGCCTCCTCTGAAAGGGAAGGGGACAGTGAGGGATGAACAGAGCCGGCTCCAGGGGTTTTGCCGCCCCAATTAGCCAAAAATAAATAAATAAATAGATAAATAAAAGCCGTGATCGCGATCTGCGGCAATTCAGCGGGAGGTCCTTCGCTCCCAGCGCGAGTGAGAGACCCTCCGCTGAATTGCCGCCGAATACCTGAAAGTGCCGCCCGCTCCGGAATTGCCGCCCCAAGCACCTGCTTGATAAGCTGGTGCCTGGAGCCAGACCTGGGGATGAAGCACTGCGTTTGGGAGAGCATAGAGGTTGGCTTTCATGAGGATGTGGTAGAAGCTATGCAGACGACAATAGCAGCTGCCTAACAGGAGCAGTTCTCCATTGCAGTCTGGAATATGTATGTAATGCAAACACCTCTCCCTGTGTCCCCCAAAACTGAGAGTCAACCCTTTATTTTACTTCTCATGCTGCTGCATCCAAGGGTCCACTCTTGTAAAGCTCTGTCATGCAGCAAGTACACCCCATCCCCCTTTGCCGAGGCAAGGGAATCATGGCCCCACAGTTAAGTCTGCCTGTCTGTCCTTAGCCTCGGCAATACAGCCCAATGGCCAGAGTCAGTATGGTCACCCTTGTCATCGGGGCAGTACAGCCTAATGGCTGAAATCAATATAATCACCTGCTCACTCTGGCTGTATGGCCTAGTGAGGCACAGTCAGCATGGCTGACCTCTTCAATCTGGTTGTGTGGTCTAGTGGCCAGAACCAATGCAATCACCCTCTCACTCAGGCTGTATGGCCTAGTGGACAGATGAAATAAGGTTTCCCTCCTTAGCGGGGTTATGTTGCCAATGGTCAGACTCAGGGAAGTGGGCCACCCATGGGTGGAAAGAGAGGTGCTGGGGTACAGGAACCTGGGCGCTCCCTCTCCACCAGGTCCCAGCCCAGGGCCCTGGTAGTGGTAAGTGTGCATGCCACTAGGTCAACAGGGATCCGGCTGAAAAACGCTGACTCAAAACCCGGTTTGTTAACCAGTCCACTGCCTAGTTTCCCTGGGCTTCTTCCTACCATATTCCCTGATGCTGTGGCCTAGACATCTTCAGGGTATCCGGTTTCCTCAGGTTGCACTACCTCCAAGTGACTCCGGCCTCCACAGGTATCCAGGCATCTGCCTGGGTCTCAGTGTCACCAGCTCCCACTATCTGGGGCTTCAGCTGCTCCCAGGCTGGAGCAAGCAGCATGCATCCTTCCTCTCCGGTAGTCAGCCTAGAATGAGCTGGGCTGCTCCCTTTTATACTGAGCCAGCACTTGGAGCATGCCCAGTAGGAGTGAGGGGGCATGGCTTCCTCTTCCCAGAGTGTGGGGTTAACCCCTTCTTGTCCAGTGAGGGGCAAGTACACCCCATCACAAACTCCTAAGCAGCTGTTTATTCCCCTGGAAGGATATTCCTCTGCTCCAATGGTGTGTCCTTCCAAGAAAAAAAAAAAGTTGAGAAAAACATATCCACTATTTTTAAAATGGTGTTTGCAACATGAAATATTGCAAGCGAGATGACCAAATCACTCCTGAGATCCTCATGATGATTTTGCAAACCTTGGAAGATCTCATCAGAGAACTAGTAGCCTTTTAAGTGCTTAGCCAACGTTTCATCAGAACAATCAGCGGCCTTTCTACAGTCATTTCTCCAGAGAGAGGTGTCGAAGTTAAGGAGGCATATACACACACACACACACACGTAGGAAGCAAACACAGGAAGTCAGTAGAAATTGACTTAGCTGCTGACAACCAGTTCTTGGATTGTTTTCCAAAGAAAAAAGTATATCAGTTCAGCAAAGATAAAAGAGTTTGTAAATTATATACATCACTTACTTAGCACTGTTGTCAGTAGCTACCGATGTGGTGCTCTTCTCTTGTTTGATGATAACAGTCGTCTGCGTGCGTGTTCCCTCTGTGTGCTGTCCCGGCTCTGCGCAGATAGCTGACACAGCAAACCCCAAGAGAACCCCCAAAGACCACAGACTCTAGTAAGGTACAAAGGAACCCGAGCCAGGTTTATTGTCAAATGAAGCACAGTAATAGTTTCCTATAGACTCTACAGGACATACTACGAATATGTGCCCCCTGACAATGGACACAGCTCAGTCAGTGGCGGGACACTCCACTGCCCCCTAGGCTGGACAAAGATACGTACTCCAGGACCTACTTTTATACAGTTACAGGACAGATTACTCATCCCTACTGACATATTGAAGTACAGCCCCTTGGCTCATTAGGGTGCTGTCTCCTCCTTTGATCATGTTGTTTCAAACAGCTAGATCTAGCCATCATGCTGTCCTTTTGACCCTGTCTTTAAGATGCACCTGCCTGTTCCTTGTTATGTCTGTGGAGTGTCCTGATGTCATCTTGGCACATGTTCCTCTTATTAGCACTTATGTGTGGATGCACCTGCTTCTAACAACCCTCTTCTCACCAACTTCTGTGAATGGGGCCTGCCTCTGGCTCACAGCCCAGCTTTTGCTTAGCAATGCCTGGAAGTACTTTGGTTCAGGCTTCAGGCCTCAGACTGGGCCTCTGATACAAGAGTTTATGTTTCAGGGTCTCATCTTACTACAAGCACTACATCTTTTCTCTTCCTAACACCTCAGCAAAGCAGGTACACAAGTACTCCTATAAGAACATAAGAATGGCCATACTGGGTCAGACCAAAGGTCCATCTAGCCCAGTATCTTGTCTGTTGACAGTGTCCAATGCCAGGTGCCCCAGAGGGAGTGAACCTAACAGGTAATGATCAAGTGATCTCTCTCCTGCCATCCATCTCCACCTTCTGACAAACAGAGGCTAGGGACACCATTCCTTACCCATCTTGGCTAATAGCCATTAATGGACTTAACCTCCATGAATTTATTTAGTTCTCTTTTAAACCCTGTTATAGTCCTAGCCTTCACAACCTCCTCAGGCAAGGAGTTCCACAGGTTGACTGTGCACTGTGTGAAGAAGAACTTATTTTTATTTGTTTTAAACCTGCTGCCCATTAATTTCATTTGGTGGCCCCTAGTTCTTATATTATGGGAACAAGTAAATAACTTTTCCTTATCTACTTTCTCCACACCAGTCACGATTTTATATACCTCTATCATATCCCCCTAGTCTCCTCTTTTCCAAGCTGAAAAGTCCTAGCCTCTTTAATCTCTCTTCATATGGGACCCGTTCCAAACCCCTAATCATTTTAGTTGCCCTTCTCTGAACCTTTTCTAATGCCCATATATCTTTTTTGAGATGAGGAGACCACATCTTTACACAGTATTCAAGATGTGGGCATACCATGGATTTACACAAGGGCAATAAGATACTCTCCATCTTATTCTCTATCCCTTTTTTAATGATTCCTGTTTGCTTTTTTGACTGTCGCTGTACACTGCGTGGACATCTTCAGAGAACTATCCATGATGACTCCAAGATTCTTGTTTTACACATGAGAAAAGTGAGAGAGGGGTTGAGAGACTCGCCCAAGGTTTGAAGAAGGGAGTCTGTGTCGAAGAGATTATTACGGGTCAGGAGTTCAAAAGGTCGCAGCTCTTATTTGGGTCCTAAATAAATTGACTAGATTTTTCACTAGTGCTGAGCATCCAGCTGCTCTCATTGGTTTAAGGTGCCAAATAGAAGCTCTGACTTCTTAACTCTGGTTCTGGTTTTATGCTTAGGACACCAGTTCTATGCTACTTTTTTCTTTTTATGTGTATGGCGCTCTAACTGGGTGTCCTGCTAGGGGCTTTCCCCTCACCCTTCCCCTGGTTCTTGTCATGCAGACAGAGAGCAGAAGACTAGAAATCTGAAGTGCAGGCAATGCAATGTTTATTGGGGAGATTAGTTTCAAGCAAGCCTATCCAGAGCTCTGATGCTACAGAGCCTTTTCCCTGTGTTCCTATTCCCACCTCCTCCTCCGCAGCAGGCCCAAATATACCTGCAGTGCACACCCCTGGTCCCATCCCTTACAATTTATGGTCATGTTCCATTTTGGAGGGTCGTGAGTCTGGAGGCTTGGTACCACGCCTTTTGTATCCCATGGGAGTGGTAAGGAGTGAGATTGGGTTCTGGCCAAGGCCAGGCCTTTGGCTTTTCATGTTTCTAGTATCTTCTCCCCGCTTTCCCCTTGCCCCCACAACTGGTTGCTTGACCTTGGCTTGAGAGAAGAGCCAGGCAGCCTTCCAGCATATACTCATATATTACTCTCCCACCATACCCAGTAACACTTTAGCTCTATCCCTGATCTTTTCTCATTATACTAACAAACCCATCTGCTTGTGGGAAATGCAACACACAGTCTGTGTTCACACATATTAGTAAGGAAAAAGAGTATATTTAAAAAAAATCAAATCCAAAATTCTACTTCAGGCTAACAAGGATATTAACACATCCTTCAGTAATTCATTTCACAACACTCATTTCTGTGTCTGCTGGACGCTTTGAGATCCCCACCTGGGGTCAAAAGACTTACACAAAATTAGCTTCTCCTAGCTGACCCCAAGTCTCACTGTGCCTAAGCAGCAGTCAGGTGTGTCTATTGTGCTGTTGTAAAGGAAATAAAGGAGAAAGCAGATGAAAGCAGCAAGCAAAGAAACAATGCAGTGATGTTTGATGTGGCATGATGTCACAGGATGCTGCCCTCCAGCTCGCCCCCTGGTGGCCTTACACTCAGCAGTCCTCAGGTTCTCTCAGCCAGTTACCCAGACTTAGCTTGTTTCAAAACACGTACCCCCTTTGTGGGGCCTATCTTAAGTCATTCTACAGAATGTAACTCGCTTCATTAGTCCCTCGAGGTCACTCCTCTCTGGGTCCATATGAGAGTTCTGGTCAACCCCCATCCCTGTTCAGAAGACCCCCCCAGCCTCCTTCCTGGAGCTGGGACCATGCTTCAGATAGTCACTACCTCAAAACAGCAGTCCCCAGCTCTCCCCCTTGGTTGTGATTTAGCCTACTTCTCCTTCAGCTGGCCTCTTTTTCCATCATTAGCCCTCAGCAGGCCAGCCTTCTCCTGCCAATGTGTGCCCTGCCTGGAGGGAGGAGGCAGCATTTATGTTGACCCCTTCTCCCAGCTCATCCCCAGTTGGCTGGGTGAGAGGCTAGTCTTGCCCAGCCCTCCTGGTCCCAGGCCCTTAAAGACACAGTGACAAGATTTCCTCCTAAGCACCCTTTATTCCTAACACTTCTTCCTCTCTATCAATATTTCCTTGGTCTCTGTATGTACATCAGATCTTCCAAAAATCTTAAAAGGACACACCATGTGACGGGGATGGGCTGACCACTAGGCACTGCTATCACACAAGGCAGTAACTCCAAATAACGTCAAAGCAAATAGATGATGAGGAGAGAGGATGGGAAAACATGCACCACAGACAAATCAGGCTGTCAGGTCACGTTAAAATGTGTTGCATAATACAGGTACACTTCCATGGTGATGTAGGAAACCAGTTGGTTGCTGCTATAAAAACTAAAGTGATATTACAAAGACCAGCAGAGCAGATATTTTGCCTTTAACAGAACTTAGGAACGACTATTAATTTTGCTCTCACTCCTAAAGGAGAGGTGTGTATTCTAAATGCACAACAGATGGTGCTAGAGGCAAGGTAGTTTGTTTCTTGCCATACGCCACATTTTTCTATCTTAGGTACTTATATGGCCCCCAATTATTGTAGTATCTGAGCACCTCATAACCTCTCAAGCATTTCTTGTCACAATACCTCTGTGGAGTAGGGCAGTGCTATTAGCTTGCATTTTACAGATGGGGAACTGAGGCAGAGAGAGACTAAATGACTTGCTCAAGGTTACACAGGAGATCTGTGGCAGAACAGGGAATTAAATCCAGGTATCCCAAGCCCCAGGCTAGCACCCTAACCATTGGACCATCCTGCCCTTCATTTGTTAGAGCATATAATTTGATTTCATAACAATTTAGTAAAGAGCCATCTTCTGTAGCTGCATACAAAGTTCATCTGTATTAAAAATAAGGCTCTGTCTTTACTGAATTGGTCTGAAACTAAGTATCCATCATCCATAAATTGCCTTTTACTCTGCGTGATCAAGTTTAAAGTCAATACTTGATGCATGCTTTTCCTTTAAATGCTTTAATGAAGGCATCAGGTTTCTCTGGGTCACTGTTATTGTTAACCTAATGTATCTTGGCAAACATGGCTTTGTCTTGTTGCGAACTGGCACATCAACGAAATTGTGTGCTAACACATTCTTGATGCCAAATGGACAATTCTAACTGGGATGGACAAAACGGTTTGCTTTAAAATTAAAATCCCTAGGCTTTTACAAGATAACACTATAGCCCAGTGCCAAGATGCAGAAGCATTTAGGGCCAGATTCTGACACCGATATTCACATTGAGTAACACCGTATTCCAAGAGTCACTCCACTGAAGCCAATAGAACTACTTGTCAAGTGAAGTGCTATTCAATGTGAGTTAAGGTATCATAATCTGGCCCTTATGTCTGGACATGTTTGACATCCTGAGGTCCGGATCTTGCATTCATGGAAGTCGATGGGCTCAGTGTGGGGGAGGGATAGCTCAGTGGTTTGAGCATTGGCCTGCTAAACCCAGGGTTGTGAGCTCAATCCTTGAGAAGGCCATTTGGGGAACTGGGGCAAAAAATCTGCCTGGGGTTTGGTCCCTCTAAGCAGGGGGTTGGACTAGCTGACTTCCTGAGGTCCCTTCCAACCCTAATATTCTATGATCCAGGCCAGAATGTTATCAAAGGGGGGAGTACATGTGTTGGCAAACTCACACAATTGTTAAAATGGAGAAGGGAAATTCTTTTAACATAAAATAACCCATTTTCCTTACATTCAGATGTAGGCTGACATGCATTACCCAATGCAAAAATGGACTGGATGAAGGACATGCAAGCTAATGAACTATTCCTGCAAGGTGCTGAGCGCTCTTCTCTCCCATTGACATTAGTGAGGCTGGATTGCATTCCACACCTCAGAGAGTCAGGCCCTAAAATAAGATATATGAAAAATCCAAGGATGTGATTTTTATTTACACTGAGGCTACTTTATGCCACTCTGAATAAATTAGAGTCATATCCACTTTAAGGCTCCTTTACACATCCAGAGAGATGTAAAGTGACCAGAATGTAAATTAGAATCAGACCCCCAATGTTTTTTCCTAGGTGGCTAATGATGGGTTGTTGTTTTTTTTTCTCCTTTCTCTTCCAGCATCTGCTAGTATGTATGTTCCGACAGTCTGCAATGGACGGGAAGTCCTAGATTCTACCACCTCATCTCTGTGATTGTGACTCGCAGTTCAGTTCTCGAGTTTTTAGACTGTTAGACAAAATATGCACATGTTGTGCACTCCAGAAAACAAAAAACAAAAACAAAACTAGTACCTTTTTTAGAAACAGTATAATAAATTATTTTTGAGGACTGTACAGTATATAGTGACGTTCTAGAACTTTTTAGACTGATTTTAGCGCCTCTGTTATTAACAGTTCTAAGGGACGTGTAAATAACCATGGTTTACAGCGCACATATTTCTGCAGTGTTGACTCAGAAGTGGGAGAGTGATTTGCTGCAAGCACAGTTGCAATGTTAGGTGACTTTCTTTCCTATGAAATTTTTTGTAGCTTCTTGTTGTAATTAACTTAGACTGCATTTTTATGTTATATAGAACAGTTACATTATGTGTAACGGATTGTTTTCTCAGCACAAAACCGCAGTATTAATATAAAGATGCCAATAATAAAACTGTAAACATTTGTCACCGTGGTTGTCTTCCTTTCATGGTAATTATGACTCAAAGACAATAGGCTAGATCCTCAGCTGCCATGAACTCGCACTGTTCCACCTTCTGGCTCCATGACTTTAATTAGAGAGTAAAGACATCTCATTGAAAAATTTCAAAGAAGCTTGTTGTTGAAAAATGGCCTGTTTTTCAAAAGCAAAAAAAAAAAAGAAAAAATTCTTGATGTTTGTGAACGTTTTTACAACGTTTTAAATGAACTTATTAATCAAATTATACTGAAACCATTATCAAAATGGTTATTGACAATTTTATTTGGTAGATAATTCATTAGATTGATGTATTGTTGTAAGGCACTCAAGATACCTTGATGAAGTATAAAAATCTAGACAGATTAGATAAAAACCAGACAAAACAAGACTACATATCTACTATGGCTGATGTGTATTGATCTGGTGACATGAAGGTGCTATAACAGCCCGTTAAGTCTGCCAGTTAAACTAGGTTTACAGCTGCTTTGCATCACTGGAGCAGTGCAAAGCTGCTGGAGCAAACCAGAGAATGTGGCCTGTAAAATATATTCACAAGAAGGATAATCCTGAAAGAAATTGCTGGCATCTCTATGGCAATATTTGCCTTCAAACTATGCGTATTCAAAATAGAAATCTACAGCTCTTGAAGCCAGCTGCAAACTACCTTCAACAAAACAAATAAGGTAACCTTTAGAACCCTGTTCCAAAGTTCCTCCCCTTCTATTGAAACACTCATATTTTACATGCTACTAACTCCAATAAATCATTCAGGAAAGTAAACATATCTTAGCTGAGGACTTGCTCCCACTGAAGTCATTGGCAAAGTTTCCATTGACTTCAGCATAAACACCAATGGGGTTTGAAACATTGGCGTTAGAGACAGGTACAATTCAAGGTATGCTGAATGTGTAAACTCTCCAGGGCTGGAGTCTCATTTACAGACATGGCTCTAGCAGTGTACAGGTCCTGGAAGTAAACAAGAATCAGGCCTCAGATCTCCATTCCCCTATGGGACATTGATGAAGCCATCTCTCTCCTTGTCGATCATGCCACAATTTCTTAACGCCTCCCTTTAAAACACACTTCCTCCAACAGGTGTTAAGTCTTGCCTCAAAGAATTTTTGGCTCTGCAGATGTTTGAAAATATTTACTAGAAAACAAACCAGGAAATTGTGGAATGAAGGAGTTATGTGCCAAACATCCTCATTCAGTCACTCATGGGGTTTTGCATTGCTTCCCAGCTCCCTTCTTGTATTTGGACATTGTGGTTGAAACATTCAAATCCATCTAAGGCTAGGTCTACACTGGGGACGGGGGGGGTCGACCTAAGATACACAACTCCACGGTGGAGTTCTGGAGTCGACGGCAGAGCAACTCTAGATGCAATAAATCGATCCCCGATAGATCGATCACTATCTGCCGATCCGGTGGGTAGTGTAGACGTACCCTAAGGCAGCGGTTCTCAATCGTATTTGATCAGGCCTCCCCTTCTTTGTGTTTGTAGTCTTTTGGGGCGCCTCCTCCTCCACAAGCACATATACAGCCACCCAGCTCTGAAGGCAGAGCGAAGGCTGTGGCTGCTGGCTGGGTGCCCAGCTCTGAAGGCAGCGCCGTGCCAGCAGCAGCACAGAAGTAAGGGGGGCAATGTGACAAGTGGTATTTGTCAATATCACTTTTCACAGCAGACTTAGCGCCCCATTGCCACCCTTACTTCTGCACTGTGACTGCTGCCAACCTGGAGGCTGATAGCCAAAACTCCACCACTTCCTGGTGAGGGAATGGGGTGGGGAGGAGAGTCCTGGCTGCCTCTTGGTGAGGAATTGGTGTGTGGGGGGACAAATGCTGATGGCAGGCGTCCAGCTGCCCCTTTATCTCTGCCTCCTAGGTGTGCGCAGCCCTTCTGCCTGAGCTCCACATTCCCTTGCCTCTCTTGGGATGCCCACCCGATACTTTGAGAACTGCAGGTCTAAGGGATCTGGACATCCATCACATTAAAATGAATGGGAACTGGGCATCATAATCCCTTAGGTAGCATTGAAAATCTCCATTTATGGGTAAATTCTTCTTCTGAGGCAGATTCTGACTGATACTAAGGCCCCTTTCACATTGACAGCGTGGATAGGAATGAGTCTTGCGTCACTGAGAATCAGGCCCCTTTTCTTCATAACCCTTTAAATTGTCTAGCACATTTGTTGGTGCTATGTGCATTTAATAATAAATAATAACTCAAAAAAACTGATGTCTGGCTCCTTAGCTGCAATTATTTCTCTTTCCCCTCCAGTGAAATGAAATGGAATTAAACAAGCAGGATTCAATTTAGTAATGGAATCAATAGTACTTGGTAAAGCAGAGTTAAGAGAAGAAGTCCTAACAGACAATGCACAGAGCTGACAGTAGTGCTACCTGTGTAGTTTCTCCGAATTAGCAATCTGGCCAATATCACGGACAAAATAAATTTGATTCAAGCCAAGGAAAATTAGCACACTCCCCCTGAGCATGGCACTTTAAAGGTAAAGAAATTACAGCACATGGACTATCAAGAATGTAAGAAGATTTTTCCAAACAGTAAAATATATCTTGAGTCTTCTGCAACAGGACAATATCAAAAGGTATTGACTGAACCTGAGAATCAGGCTAGAGTCAAAAACCCATTTTGAAGTCCGGTTTGAATCATGCTCAGATTCTCATGCTGTGCTACTGCAGTGCCTGCAAAGGTACAAGCAAACTTTGATTTTTTTTTTCTTTTGCCACTGGCTTATTTCAGGCATCAGCAAGCATCACATGATCTGCATTCCCTGGAAATCCAAATGAGAGTAACAAAGCACTCAAGACAAACACAGGAAAAATACATTAAACACCAGGACCACCAGGTTTCAGAGAGCAGCACAATTTTAATGTCAGCCAGGACACTTTTACATATGACTGAGCCAGCTGCAAACACCAATGGTTTCCAAACCTTTTGCCTACCCAGAACAAATGTTCAGAAGAGACACTTAGGGCCATTTCCTTAAGGGATGTAACTGAAGCCAATGGAGGCAGCTAGATCCTCAGCTGGTGTGATCTGACATACCTCCATTGCCTTCAATGAAACCAGCTGAGAATCTAGATCTCTCTGCTTTTATATAGAAAGGGTGCGGGATGTGGAGGAGGGGAGGCAGAAGAATCCATTTCTCTGTGGAACTGTGAATCTTTGGAGTGACCCATAAGCACCTTGTACATGGACAGGTTTAAATATTGAGGGTCAGGTTCTGATGTACTATTCAATGTGAAACAGGCTCTTACTCCACAAGTGGTTCCATTGATTTTCAATCTAGTCCAGCGATCTTGGGCACTTAACTTGAGCTACCTCAAAGGGACCTGATTTTCAGAGGGTGCTAAGTGCCAGCACTTTCAAAATTAGTCTCTCTAAGATCTCTCAAGTTGTGCACCCAAAATCACTAGACACTTTCTAAAATGTAGGGCTCTACTGCCAGAGGGAAGACACCTGATCCATTCATGTGTTTATAACAGGAGTGGCCAAACTTACTGACCCTCTGAGCCACATATGACAATCTTCAGAAGTTCGAGAGCCGGGGCTGAAGCCCCGAGAACCCCCCCTCCTCCCCACTGCCAGAGGCGATGCATGGGGGGAGGCACCTGGGTCACATGCCCCCTGCCCCCCATTTTTGCCAGGGTTTGTAGAATAGGTCACATGGTGCCATCCCTGCATGGGAGCTGCAGTCGTGGGGAGAGGCAGCAGCAAACAGCTGGGAGCTGTAAGGAGAGCAGCCCCTCCCTGCAGCTCCCAGCTGTTTGCCGCTGCCTCTCCAGGCAGAGCCAACACCTGGAGCTGCAGGGAGGGGCTGCGGAAAGAGAGGGAGTGTGCCGGGGGGGGGGGGGGCATGACTCAAGCTGTGGGCGGTGCCGAACCTTTAAATTGTGCCCCCCGACACCAGGCACCGGTCTTCTCTGGCAGAAGCCCCTAGCTCCACGACCTCACCGGAGGGCAGAAGCATGAGCTCCCCCAGTCTGGTAGGCAGAGGGCAGTGCCGAGAGCCGCACTTTAACTATAAAACAGCTGCATGGGACTCAGGAGCCACAGTCTGGCCACCCCTGGTTTAGAAGCTCCCTGTAGGAGGGTGCAGGACTTCCTAGTGACCCCCTTCCCCAGGAAGTATTGTCCATCATTTACCCTCTGTACTCTGCCAGTGGCTGCACTTTGGAGAGTTCCAATGGGCCGAGGGGGCTGGTTCTTCTTCCTCCCTTCCCCTTGCAGGAGAGGGGAGTCTGGCTGGAACAAGGGTCAGCCTCTCAGACAGCCCCTGGCTACAGCTTTACAGGAGCCATCTCCCAAAGTCTATTGCCCCTTGGAACTGTTTACCTCCTACCCTTCTTCCTGGGGCTGCTCCAGAAACCCTGTTCTGTGGCTCTCTCCTCCTTGGCTGGTCTGCCTCTGTTACTAGCAGCCTTCTTCCTGGTCATCACCCCTGCCTATGCTAAGCTTCCCTTTTTAAGCCCTTCCTCCTCCATGTTGAACAAGCCATGCAGATGTGCCTCCTTAGTGCAGCACAGGTCCAGAGGAGCTCATTAGCCTCCCGGCCAATGGGTGAGTGTGTCCCTTCACACTCCCTGTCTGCCAACTAATGCAGGGGTTTCTTTAGCTCAGGAGGTTGAGATGCTGAGCTTTTGGAGCCAAGGGACTGTTTTTCATTCCAGAACCGGTGGCCAGTTGAAACGGAGTAGTGGTAATGCATCTGGATTCTAGTGAAGCCCTTGATCCACATGCTCACAAAGTCTTACTCTCCACCTGAATTCAGCATTCCTCCATCACTGACGTTGGATGTCACAGTTCTAGTTGTGCACTTCCTTGTGGCCACTGACGAGACTGCTTGGGAGGGAATCCACATCTCTGGATCCCCGAGTGTTTTGAGCCTGAATAGTGTCCAGCCGCTGACCCGGCATTGGGGCACTAGCCACACTGTCAGGGCACAGATCCTTGGTCTAGCAACCAGCTGTCTAGCCCCTGGGCTCATTGCTGACCTTTCAGACTTCCATGTAGCCCTAAATACACCCTCTCTCAGAGCTCTACCCAAAGCTGTGAGCCTTCTAGGTTACCACTTAACTTTTTCAGGTGGCCTGTGGGAAGTGTAACGCATACAACACACAAAGACCCTCTGCCCAGAGTCTTCCCCAATTGCTCCTTTACTGAAGAGCTAAAGCATGAGACTACAGATCATTTAGAAAGTAATCAACACCCTAAACACAGTGGCCCTCAGTAGCTCGCCCTTCTCTTGGGAGTCATGCGGGACCAACTGCGTTCCCAAAGGTAGGCAGGGACCCCTGCCTCATCAGGCCCCTCCATGCTGGGTTTCTTCTCCCTCCTCCTGAGCTGAAGTAAAAATGGCCCCTCAGTTACACAGCTCCTGTCCTTGTATATCTTTTAGCCCTCTCTATCAGGTGACCGGCCACCCCGACAAGTGACTGTTGCCAAGGGGACCTCTCCCCTGACAAACCAGTTCTGCTTGTTGGGAGCCATCTAGTGTTCAGACCTATTCCATTTCAATAGGAGCCCACTCCAGCGTTAACCATTATCTATTGTCAGCCCTGTACCGCTACCCTGTTGGAATTTAGGTCCTACATGGAGTTGAAAGGACTACAGAAAAGACAAAAAGCTGCCCTTTCAAAATGGAGTTTGCAGCTATCTTTGCCCCCTCACTTTGACCTATGAATGGCAGTGATTCCAAGTATACAGCAGTTTCAAATCCATTTCCGATGAAGCAACGTTAGTAAAGCCCATTCCCTTCTCCCAACTCCAGCTGTCAAATCCCAGTAAAGATTTTAGAAATCTAATATTATGTGATGAGCTGAGAAAAATTGTGGCAGCCTTTGCAATGAATTGCAGTGTGTGGTGAAGCCTGACCTGCAGATTTCACAACAGTTCTCCGTGTGTGGTTCAAATTTTTAAGCTATCCACTTGCTAAAAGCCCCAGAGAAAAATCAAATTCAAGCAACATACTCCTATCTGCAGGTTTCTGAGTACTGCTGCAGTAGAACTATCCCCAGGTCTACATCATCTCTGTAAATGTCACTTGATAGTGGGTGTGGGGAAAAAACACCTTTTTGATGCCTTTGTTGGAAGGACTGGCACAACTTGAGCTGGTTGCTTTTATATGTCTGACAGGACTTTTATTAGTCAAAATAAATGGGTTTAAACAAAAACCCAAATAAACTAAAATAGCAGCAGCAGCATAATCAGCATATGGCTGCAGTAATACAACAAAGATTCCAGATGCCGTTGTCAAATTCCCCATGACCTGGGAGTGTCTCTGGCAGAGTTTTTGCAGAAACTCTAAGACTAAATGACTTTTTGTGGGGAATTCTAGTGTGTGTGTGTGGGGGGGTGATACATAAAACCACAGCTCCCAGAATTCACTCTTTCACACCCTTCATTTCACCAAAAAACACAGAGAAACAACACACACATCCCACCTCATTTTGGCTTTCGAGTCCTTTTTAATGGACCATGAGTCTGATCCAAAATGTCGTCTTATGGCAATTTTCTCCTTTGTCAGTTTCAACTTCAACACCTGGAGGTACACACAAACCACAGCAGAAGCTTGTGATTTTATTGCAGCCCCTCCCCATCTCTGCTGTTTAACCAATAGCACGCCGGTGAGGTCACTGGTGATCCCACCAAGCCATATCACCTACCCAGCATATATTCCAGGAGGAGCTGCAGCAATCACACAAGCCATCAAATAAGACTCTGATTTCTTCTGCTTCGACCTATACACTTACTCCTCAAGAGGACCATGATGTCCTTCTTCTCTGAAGGAAGACAATAAGGAGGACACATTGGCCAATGGTTACAGATAAGGAGAAAGCTGTAAGAGGTTAAACCCCCAGAATTAAGTGATACTCACTGCCTTGTGATATTGTTGAGGCAAAGGGCTTGGCAGGATTAGACATTTCAAGAAACTGTTCACAGTTACACTAGCTTGGACACAACAGTTTAAGAGCGATTGCGCCCCTTATGCTTCAGGACATAAACCAAAAACTAACAGTCGGGGGTTCGGAAGCAACTTCATCCATTGTGGGAGTTTTATATCTTACTCTGAAGCATCTGGTGGTACTGGTCCTTGTTGGAGATGGAGATGGCTCCTGCATGGCAACGTCTGTTGCTATCCTTCTGGCCATCACACCCTTGGGACAGGAAAACCAAGAATTCCCACACACTCCTTGACAAGCCCCCAATCTTAGAGTCTCCTTTGAAACAGTAAACAATAGAACCTCCTCCTTTTATTAGAAGGGCTAACAGCTGCCTACAACTACCCAGTAGCTGCTAGTTATGGCCTTGAGAGACCTAATTTTTCCTAGGCTTGGACTCTAAATCAATCATATAATACACTGCAAGAACTAACAAAAGTAGTCAGAACCAAGGTAGGGAAATCAAATTCTGATTTAATCTTTGTGGCCAGATCCTCTACTGATGTAAATCAGAGAAGCTCCATTTTGCACCAGTTTTGGATGTGGCTGAGTATACTTAGCAAAGCTGACTGCAGATCAATTCTCTGCACATTTTTGTTTTTCTGAGAAAACAGCATCAGAGCAGAGCCAATCACATCCACGCTTACTTGCCAATAGCTTATACAGCGAGACCACTTAAATGTGTTTAAGAGATTCAGATGCTTGAATCCAGATTTAAAAGAAAAGCAGGCAACTGCAGCGATAAAAATTTATCCCGTTTAATCAACTGAACACATAACATAGCGCTTTGCATTTGATTATGGCCTTAAATAACAAATTCGTACATAACGTTGCTGATGAGATGGTTGCTGTGAGTACATTTTGGCAGAATACTAGATGTCACAGGCAACAGTTTGCTTAATGAAGTGTTTCAAGACTTCAAAACTGTGCCTTTTATGGGAACAAGAAAACAGCCTTTTTGTCTATCTTTACGGAAAGAAAAAGAGAAACAGCCAAAACTCAGCTCAAAAGTATCAGAACAAACTTATTTATGGCTGGAAAATTCCATTACAATACTTTACGCTAGCCTTAAATCAATTCTATAGGCTTAGTTGGTTTCTGCTTCTCATAGTGCTCAGCCAGGTGTACCTTCAGGGTGCCCAGAAGAATTTCTTATATTAATGTGACAGATCATTTGGAACCCCATATAAGAAGTATCATATAGCAAAGGCTGCAGGAGCTGACAAAAAATGCTATTTTATATCTAAATTTGAAAAAGTCATGGGGGGGGGGAATAACAAAACATACAAAACCCCTCCTTTGTATTAATAAAACTGAAAGGTAGTTTGTTAAAATTTAAGGCATTTTAACATGTCAGGGATATGACTCTAGCGGCAGAAGAAAAGATGTTCCTGGAAATGAATCCCAATTATATCTCTATGGCTTGGGAAACGGGTGCAGATAAGAGCAATAGATGAAAACAGTGGTGACAGATGTAATTCTGTGCAAGGTGGGACGTTCCATGGCTCCACCCATCACTGAAGAACACTGCCAAATTTAGCGCAGGCTGCAGTTCTTCCAAAGATCGCAAATTCGCAGTTCAAATATATTTTCACTTCACTGTACAAATGCTGACCAGCTGAAAACCTTTGACACTACAACACACTATCTGAATAAAATTCAATGACAAAAAAAAATCCTCTTCATAAAAGATCAGCAAAGAACTGAAATCTCAAAATCCCAATTGGCATTTGCTAAGGGAGCATGTCACCATTGCTGACTGCGTGTAAACAATAGGATGATGACAAATACAATGTAAGATAATAAATGTGCAACAATACAAAATATACAAAAAAACCAAACTTGTATGTAATATACATTCAAAAACACTGAAAAATGATTCAATACCTCACAAAAATCCCTTCTTTCTGGAAAATGAAACGCTGTTTCAAGAACAAAAAGAAATGTACACAACCTCTGATGAGATGCCCAAAGTACCTTCACACAGAAGAACAGATCTCAGTTTCTGCAACTGGATATATAAAATAATTGAAATAAATTTCCCTAAACAAGAAAAAGAAGCTCTAATCTTCATAAAATCTCCTTCACATCTCATAGTGTAATAAAATATTCAGTTTTCATCTTAGATTCAATTTAATTTAGAAGTGGACTCTTCTCAGACTGGTTGATGCAACTGAGTCATACAAAAGCCCAAATCTATATATTCTTTATAGTAAAAACACCATTTTTGCCTGTGTCTTTTCCAAAGTTTTATATGCATTTCACAATTCAGACATTTTATTCTGACGCAGATACAGGTCTGATTAGAGGGACAAGATTGGAGCCTCATTTCTTCCTAGCTTTACGCAACTCTTTCCTTCATAATTTTCATCAACGATTTTATACCCACATTTTAGTAGATTATTTTCAGTTTAACTTGCACTGGAATTTCAGGAAATTACAGTTTTTCATAGACTGGATATTAGGAAGATCACATACTTTAAATGTGGTGGATAAGTCAGATTTAAAGGATCTCAGGCCAGCCTTCAATGTTCAAAGCACCTTTTTGTGCCCACAGTTAAATGTACAATAACTTGCATCGACAGTAGAACCCATTTGTATGCTAAGATACATGATGGTGTAACCAACATTAATACCTGCAGGGGGGTCCTTGTCCCTTTATAGACCACATACAGGCTACAGAGTCTGATACTGCCTCTCGACTGCAAATTGGCTCGGTTAGCTTAGACGCTAGAAGTTTGTGGTTTCCCTCGCTCCCAAAGGGTCCCGGATTCAATCCCTACAGATGCTCATCCCAGAGGGTTGACACACAAATGACAGCTCGTACCGGGTACTGAACTGCTGTCAACCTCCGATGCTCAGGACAAGCTTCCCCAGGCAGGGAGAATGCATAATTCACATTATGGATCTTTGGTCCCCCCTAGTGTCTAGACCACGTAAAAAGATTTCTGAGTGCTGCTTCTGCTGCTTCTAAACGGACAGATGTGATCTTTCAACTCAGGCAGTGGCAGCGCACACATTTAGGGGATGGCTACACTTGGAGCTGGGGGTGTGACTCTCAGCTTGCGTAGCCATACTTGCTCTAGCTCTCAAAATAGCACACTAAATACAGTAGTGTAGCCACAGTAGCACAGGCGGTGCCAAGCGGTGCCATGGGCTAGCCACCCTGAGTACAAATCCACCTGAACCCTGTGGGTACATACACGGCACAGCTTGTCCGTGCAGCTGCTGCCTGTGCTACCATGGCTACACTACTATTCTTAGCGTGCTAGATTGATGACAGCAGATGTGAAAATGTCTATACAAGCTGGGAATCACACCCTTAGCTGTAGGTATAGATATAGCCTCAGATTCAGGAGTGCCATGTTCAAGCCAACCCAGATGGTCATCATATTGGCATCTACACGGGTTTGATCCGTGGGTGCAAAATTGGCCCTGCCACACTGAAGGCTGTTGCAGGACATCCTGCCCTTAGCCCCAAAAGCATTATTTTATCCAAGGATCAAAAGTCATCCATGGTTCTGTTTCAAGTGCCATTCCCCATTTTGATTTTAAGAGAGACTTGAAGTTAGGCTACAAAAAGGACAGTACAGAACCTTTGCAGAAAGTTTCGAATCTCTCAGAAAATCAGTTCTTACGATGCATACGGACAAAGTGATTATGCATTGAAAGGTACCAATAAATCACACAGCATGCCTGAGCAATGCACAGGTGAATACAAAACTCATGTCAGTTGCAGTATGTATATCTCTTCCTGAGTTAAGTTTCATTCCTAGTTTGGAATCCAAGCAGTCTGCTTCTTGTTTTTGGCAAGGTACTTGACCATAGAATAAGGCAATCCAATCTTTTGTTTTGATTTCCACCCTCTTTTTTCTTATATGGCTCAGCATTTCTCACTGCAACCATTACTCTGCTGTCTGCAGGAATATGTTTAAAATGTGGTCCTGTAAAAATAGAAATCAGATTTTTTTCTTTGAAGGTAGTATTTAATCCTCATATATTTTGTGATCTTGAAGATTTCAGCTGAACAGATTCAAAACGATCTTGTTTTTCCTGCAATGTAAAGAGACAAGTTCCCGTCAATCATGATTTCTCAGATTCACTCTGAAGTGTACGAACATCTCTTCACTCAGTATAAAAAGTCCTGGAACAAATTTATACTCTCAGTAACTTGAGTGTAACTCCTGTTGAAGACTTTACTGAGATTGTGCCACAGTAAATTAGAGTAGAATTTGGCCTTTAAACTAAATTGTAACGTCTCTATACATTAAAAATTGTACAAACTTCAAAATTCCATTGTGAGGTAGAAAGGATATGAATTTTTTAGTGTTTCCTTTATAGGAAGTATATAGATAGGTCCACAGCTACATACACAAATGGCATATTTTGCACAGCATTGAACAGAGACGTCAAGGTTATGGATTTTATGATAGAATTACAAAGAAATTATGATGCATTACTGTAAAAAATACAAAAACATTCAAGAGTGAGAGCAGTTTGAGCAAAGAACTGAGAATGAGAAACTCCTGAACTCTGACACTTACTCCTTTGGTAGCCTTAACCAACCCACTTAGGCCTCAGTTCAGCAGAGCATTTAACACGTGTTGACCTTTCAGAGTGTGACTTGCCACCCCCTTCACTAAGGCTATGTCTACACTACAGTTTATGTCAGCATAACTTATGTCTCTCAGGGATGTGAATAAACCATCCCCCAAGCAACGTTAAATTACACCGATATAAGTGCTCGTGTGCACGGCGCTATGTCATCGACACAGCTTCTGCCGTTCGTGGAGGTGGTTTTATTATGCTGACGGGTAGCACAGCTGCATCGGTACAGTTGCGCCAGTACAGCTCTGTACGTACAGACATGCCCTGAAGTACCAATTCTCCAAACACTTAACCCATGCATTTAACTTACTATAGGGAGCAATCACTTTGATTTTATTGGGACTACTCACAGTAGTGAAGTTAAGCATGTAAGCGTTTGCAGGTTCGGACCTAAAATGGGACTATTCCCACGTTTACGCGTTTTGCTTAATTGGGGATGGAACTAGAGCTGGGTGCTCTAGTGCTTTGCCAATCCAGTGAAAATTTTTGAGATTTCAAAAAAATTGCTTTCTGCACCAGGAGGAACCAGTGACTTTTGGAAAAATTTGTCATGAAAAGCAAGTGAGAGAGGGCACTCAGCTGGGATATGGGAAACCCAGGTGCAAGTCCCCCGCTCCAAATCTAGGTTAGTGCACTAGCCATCAGCCTGCAGAGTCAGTTTCTAGTTCAATTTCTCCTGCTGGAGCTGTTCCAAATATATAAATACTTTAATATTCACTGGGCGAAAAAACAAGACTGACTCTGCAGCACAGTGGTTAGGTCACTTACCTGGAATGTGGGAAACACAGATTCAAGTCCCTCTTGCAAAGGAAGGATTCAAAGCTGAGTCTCCCACATTCTGGGTGAGGGCCCTACCCACCAGGACATTGGCTATTCTGTGGCACATCAAGCTCTCTCCTGTTTGTTAACAAAAAATGTTCCACAGCATGAAAACAAATGTCAAAACCTCAAAAATTTTTCCTGAAGTGGAATTGTTTTCTAGCCTGCCCTATAATTTACCTCGTGTGGTTACACCCAAGTTGATTCTCATCCAGAGCATTTCACTGACAACATTGGAGATGATTTTAGCTGGAGCAAAGAGAGTCATTAGTGTAAAAGGTAGCAAACTCACAACTGATGAGGAAATACGTTTTCAGACTATGTGTAATTAGACTGTGGATCTCATTGCCACAGGAGGCTGCTGAAGACAAGAACTCCAGGATACTGGAGAGAAGAAAAAGGGTGGGTGGTTTTGAGGTTATTGATGGGAAAAGGTTGAGAATCCTGCAACTGTAGAAGCTTCATGCATCATCACATGGATTAAATTAGGTCTTCATAATGCTAATATAAATACCAAACTTGTCTTGGTGTACTACGATACAGACCTTGTTTTAAAAAAAAGGAGAGGACGTGTCTATGGACGGCAAGAAAATCTACAGCTATACTACTTAATGCTAACAAATATTTTGGAAAGAGAGATGAAACTAAACTCACGCTTTGGGGTTTAAAATCACTCTCTATTACGATGAGACCTAATGCATGTGCGGGGTCAGATTTTCCCCTAGCTGCCTACTGCAGGGTTTCCTGCACTTCCTCAGCCTGCTTCAGCACAGCAATTCCTACATTCTGTGTTGTTGTTACAATAATACTGCAAATAAATATTTTTCCTTTTTTACATTAGGGGCTCAGCTCTGCATTTCTTATCTAGTCAAAGCTCTCAATAACTTCATGAGAAGTTTTGGAACACAGAAAAGTAATCACCTAGGGTCTGATCCTATTTTTAATATATTTCTGATTTTTTCTCTCTCTGTTGATACATCTTTACATTGTCCCTGTCCCCCATATTTTTTGCTCTCTTTTCTCTGTTTTTTTTAAAGAAGTTGTACCTCTCATCTTTTGCATTAATGAAGAATGATGCCTATCACATGTGTTTTGAGAAAATATATAATAAATCCCAGTTATCTGCAGGGATATAGGATGCAGACTTGAGCAAGCTAATGAGGTCCTGGAGGCTGAGTTTGGCAACTCTGATTATCCAGCAGATGAAAAAAAAAAAAAGCCAGAGATATCTGACGGGCTTATTTGAAAAGGTAACAGTGTACAGGGAAGCCTATTAAAATGAACATAGGAACTTGAGTTAAGAATAGTCTGTTTGAAAACAGTGCTCAGGTGTGCAAGTGATTGCTATTCTCAGTATAAAGCACTAAGCTTACTTTTAAACTACAAAACCTATTTCTTCCAGCAATCCTTCCTCTCTTCTTCTAATCATTACAGGCCCAGTCCTGCACACTTCATCAACCAAGCCTTTAAACTCATCAGGACTATTCATGGTAGTAAATGCAAAATTCAGCAGCAGAGGTGGTCAAAAACTTTCACTACATTCAGCAGTAGAGAGCTTTCACAAAATCAACACTTCTAAGTCATTTTCTTTTTTGCAAGGTTCAAAATGGGGGGAGCATCTTTTTTGAGGGGACAAGGGACAAAATATTTTGCGTTTTAAAAAAAATAAACATTTTTGAAATTTTGAATTTTCAATATGCTGTATTCCCCTCCCCTTTTCTTCTTCTTGCCACTGATTACAATAAAATGAATGATGTCCAGATGTGGGGTTCTCACACACACACTTTTTCATCTGGCCCTTCTAATGTTTCCAAAGTTGAAGATATGCGCAGAATTCATGTCTCTCGCAGATTTCCTTGCTTCCCCACAGAAATATTACTTTCTAACAGGGAAGCAAAAAGAGAAGCTGCAAGAGCAGTCATGCACTCCTCCCTAGCAGTGCAGGTACATCATTTCAGGCACTCGGAGCAGCCGGCAGAGAGGTTGATCACCATGGGGCTGGAGACACCCCAGCCAGTGGCTCCTACCATAGGTGTCAACTTTCTCCAGCACCGGTGGGTGCTCATGCCCCCTGGCCCCGCCTCGATCCCACCTTTTCCCCGTCCCTGGCCCTGCCCCCATTCCAACCCCTTCCCCAAAGTCCCCACCCCAACTCCGCCCCCTCCCTGCCCCTATTGGATTCCTTCCCCAAATCCCCGCTCCAACCCTGCCTCTTCCCCCAGCGTGCCGTGTTCCTCCTCCTCCCCTCTCCCTCCCTGCCCCGCAAAACAGCTGTTTCACGGCGGAAGCACTGGGAGGGAGTGGGGAGAAGCAGGATGTGGCAGCGCGCTCACGGAGGAGGCAGAGGTGAGCTGGAGTAGGGGAGCGGGGTGGGGCCATGGGGAGCTGCTGGTGGGTGCTAGCACCCACTAATTTTTCTCCATGGGTGCTCCAGCCCCGGCTCCTACCCTGAGTTGGGATCAGCTGCTAGTTCCGGCTGGACTGGAGGCAAGAGAGGATGGGACTTCCTCTTCCCCTGCAAGGAGTGGCTGGGGCTGTGTCAGACCCACCCCCAGAAACCTCCCCGAGCTGCAGGAAGCTCAGCATCCTCCCCTGCTTCCTGCTCCCATCACTCCTCAACTGCAGGGGGAGGGGTCACTATATGGAGAGCTGCTTCCTCATCCGCCCAACCCCCATGCATCTGGACCTCCCATACCCAGACACCCTCGCCAAGCTTCACCTCATACACCCTGAACACCCCTACCCCTCCATACCTGAACCCCACCCCACTGAACCTCAACCCCTGCATCTGGAACCCCCCTTCGCCCAGACCCTCTGCCTCTAGACCCCCACCCCTGCACCTAAACCACCCCCCACTGAACTCCCTGCACTCAAACCCCCACACTGACGAGCCACACCCTCCCTGCACCACTCTGAGTCCCCACCTGAAGACCCCCATGCCACTAACCCCCAACTAGATGCACCCAGACCACCATCCCACTAAGCCCCACTCTCCCAGCCCCAAGACTTCCCCGCTGAGACCTCCACACCCAGACCCTTCTGCTGAGCCCCAACCATCTTCACCTAGAAGCCCCTGCAGGGTCCCATTGCTCCTGCACCTGGAAGTCCCCCACTGTACATCCAGATCCCCCCACACCTAAACCCCTCACTGAGCTGCCTGCACCCATATTTTCCCACACAGAATCCTCTCATCCCACACCTGGATCCCACCACACTGAGCCCCTTCACACTTGGATCCTGCCTGGTTGAGCCTGCCTGCCCCACACCTGGTGCACCGGCACAGAGGGGCAGTGCCCCTGGGTGTTTCTGGGGCAGACCCAGGCCTTGTGCTGTGTCAGGGTCGAGTGCAGCCTCATCGCTGAGTCCGTGTCCCGGGGTTGTGGGGGCTGCAGGGTGATCTTCCACCTTTATGAAGCCAGTGGACTGTGCTCCCCACTGCCATGCTGGAGCCTCTGCATTTATTTATTGACAAATAAATCTTGCAGAATTTTGCAGAATTTTAGAATGTGCGCAGAATTTTTAATACGCTTATTAAATTTGCAGATGATACCAAACTGGGAGGGATTGCAAGTGCTTTGGAGGATAGGGTCATAATTCAAAATGATCTGGACAAATTGGAGAAATGGTCTGAGGTAAACAGGATGAAGTTTAACAAACACAAATGCAAAGTGCTCCACTTAGGAAGGAACAATCAGTTTCATGCATACAGAATGGGAAGAGACTGTCTAGGAAGGAATCCGGCAGAAAGGGATCTAGGGGTTATAGTGGACCACAAGCTAAATAAGAGTCAACAGTGTGATACTGTTGCAAAAACAGCAAACGTGATTCTGGGATGCATTAATAGGTGTGTTGTGAGCAAGACACGTGATGTCATTCTTCCACTCTACTCTGCGCTGGTTAGGCCTCAACTGGAGTATTGTGTTCAGTTCTGGGCACTATATTTCAAGAAAGATGTGGAGAAATTGGAGAGGGTCCAGAGAAGAGCAACAAGAATGATTAAAGGTCTAGAGAACATGACCTATGAAGGAAGGCTGAAAGAATTGGGTTTGTTTAGTTTGGAAAAGAGAAGACTGAGAAGGGACATGATAGCAGTTTCCAGGTATCTAAAAGGGTGTCATCAGGAGGAGGGAGAAAACTTGTTCATCTTGGCCTCTAAGGATAGAACAAGCAGCAATGGGCTTAAACTGCAGCAAGGGAGGTTTAGGTTGGACATTAGGAAAACGTTCCTAACTGTCAGGGTGGTTAAACACTGGAATAAATTGCCTAGGGAGGTTGTGGAATCTCCATCTCTAGAGATATTCAACAGTAGGTTAGATAAATGTCTATCCGGGATGGTCTAAACAGTATTTGGTCCTGCCATGAGGGCAGGGGACTGGACTCGATGACCTCTTGAGGTCCCTTCCAGTCCTAGAATCTATGAATTTTTTGGCACAGCATGCCCTCAGGAGCAGGTAACCTTACTGGCATAAAGTCAGTCTTAGGTTGCTCACTCGTGTCAAGTCTCCTTAAGCCTGAGGCCTAGTGTTGCTAAGTTGAAATCTTTCAGCCCTTAGTCTGTAGGCCTTGCATTACGCTGCCTTACCTTACTTGTATACCTAATACACGCTTGTCACTCCTAAATACTTGTCAAATTTATATTTATATAATCCTGTCCTACTTCTGTCTATTCATCATCACACATTGACTGCATATGAAACAACATAACCACAACAATAACACAACTAAATGATAAAATGAGCTAATTAGCTATATTAAACTAACAGTGTCAATAAAAAATAATAATATTAATACACCTTTGTTGCCAATGACTTCAGCTTTCCCAGCAATGACTGTTTATTTGAATATACTATTTCCTCTTCATTATCTTCTCCTTCCATTATAGCACAGCTGTCAGCAGCTGGAAGCTCACACTCTTTCGAGTTAGCTGTCATCACTAATTTGGAATATTTATACTCCAACCTGAAAGCACAAACTTGGACAGTTATTTTCTTAATACCCCATATTCTAGCTGCAACAGTGCAGGTGGTCAGAACACTATCTGCACCTATTCCTAGGGTTATTTGTTAAGCATCTGTAAAGAATCAGAAGTTATATTTTAAGAACCAGAAGTAAGAGAGCATGACTGAACTGCATTAGCAGCTCATCCATTTCCTGTTTTCCAGACTAGAACAGAGCAAACTCCATCCCATAAAGTCTTTAAAGCAAAGACCTTCAGACTTTTTCTAAAAGATACACTCAAGACCAAGCAGAAACTGTAAGCTTGAGTCAGGAATCACTGGGTAGAATTCTGTGGCCTATATTATGCAGGAGGTCAGCCTTGATGATCATAATGGTCCATTTTGGTCTTAAAATCTATGACCTTACTCATCTCTATTGCTTCCAGCCTTAAGCCAACCTCTGTCAGGGGTTAGGAGGAAACTTCTCATGGCTATCCTACAACTGCCTATTTCAGGGTATCTTGCACTTTCCTCTGCAGCATCTATTATGGCCATTGCTGGAAACAGGAAATCGGACTAAGTGGATCACTGGACTGATCAGGTATGACATTTCCCTACACTGTGTTAGGGTTTAATTCAAAGTCCAGTGGAATCCATGGGAGTTTTTCTAGTGACTTCAATGAGCTCTGGATCAGCCTTTTGATTTATTTTTGTATGTCACCTCAAGTACCGTACTTACTTCTGATTTTTCTTCCAGAAGTAGCAGGTTAAGGCTATGAGCAGCACAGCTGTGAATGCACCAACACCTGCTCCAACTTTTAACCAGAAGTCCATGGTTTCACAGGTGCTGACCTGTTTCTCAGGCAAGGCAATCCCCTTCATGCATTGCTTTGGCTCATTCCAGACATATAAGGTTTCCTTTAAAAAAAAAAAAAAAGAGAGAGAGAGAATATAGAAAAGTGATGTGAATGTAGAGAATGTTTATGGACATTTTGAGGTTAAGCCAATAACATGTTTTTGAGGAAGTGAAATTACAGAAAACAGAGGTCCTATTTACTTTAAAAAATATATATTTATCATATCAGGGCCAGATTCTCCACTGGGTTATGCACCTTTTCTCCATACACTACAGGGACGCATACTGTCTGTAAATGCCTGGGAGAAATCCCTGCTGGTACAAGTGTATTGCTGTCAGGTCCTCTGCCTATGCCCCTCCCCCCGCCCCGCCATTCAGCATGGAGGAGTGTGCTGGGAAAAGGGAGTAGGTGTGGTGTAGTCTGGCTACGACGTCCAGGACCCTACCCCAGTGGAGCAACTTAGGGTATGTCCACACTGCACTCAGAAATGTGACTACACCCCAGGTAGGCATACCCATGCTAGCTCTAATCTAGCCTGCTCCCCCAAAACAGCAGTGAAGATGATGCAAGCCCACGCTGTTGCAACAGTGCACATCCTGGTTCTGGTCAGACTAGTCCATGCTGCTGTATCTTCTGTGCTAGCTAAACTAAAGCTAGTGCAGCTATACTGACATGAGTGGCAATCATGCCTCTGATTGCAGTGTAGACACACCCTTAGAGCAGTGTGGCAGCTACTCTATACTACACAGGGGCTTGGGACAGCCCTAGTTATCAGGGAGCTGTAACAGGGCTCCCCAGCGCTCTGACCCCTTGCTCCTGCACTGAGCTGAATTCTCGTGCAGGGCAGAATCTAACCCATGTCTCCAAAATGGCTTGGCCTAGTGAGATTTAACAGTAAGAATAATTTTGGAATGAGACCCAACTGCATTCCCCTGAGTCATGGCTGCAGGCACGGGGAGGGGACAAAGGATGTATGCTCAAAGCTTGCTCCTCACACAGGCTAGCAGAGATTGGGATTGGGATAGAGAGGGAAATGGGTGGAGCCTGCCTCTGACATGGTGGTCAGAAGAGCAGATCTGGAATGGGGAAGGGTTAGTAATCTGCGAATGGAGAAGGCCAGTAGCAGATAACTTCTCCCAGCAGCAAAGAGGGAGTGGAATGAATTGTGAATCTTTCCCTGGTCTGCTCTTGGAGCAGCACGGCTAGGTGATGTACAGGCACAATCTAGCCCTGTGGCTTGTACACAGGCAGTTTAACAGCACCCCCGAGACTACACAACTCATCCAATTTGACTAGAAGGCTTCAGTCCTCTACCTGAAATCCCTTTTTACAAGCTCCCTCAATCTCATGGTAGTCATGCTCTGTGCATAAAGGGCAGGCTTCTGCACTTTCCCACATGAAGTAGAAGGTGCATCCATCACAGGTGCCAACAGGGCATGTGCTAGGAGAAAAGCAAAGTTTGGTTAGCACTTGTGACACAGGTTTCACTCCGGGGAAAGGAGAACTGGTCAGGATTCTCTGCCTCCAGCCTACTGCTGAAGAGCGCTAATAATAATTATGATAATTAATAACCACCCATTGATTCAACATTTCCAAAACAAACCAAAAAAGCCAATCAGTTAAATATCTAGCTTCAAATAAAGAAGGTGTTAGTCTCGCAAATTTTTGGAAATACGAGTCCAGATACCACTGATACTACACCGATATAAAACTCTATAAACTAAACTAGAAGCAGTCATGGAAAGCACTGGAGTTATTCCAGATTTGCACCAACGTACGCAAGGGGGAGAATCTGGCCCATAATGTTCAGCTTTGTAAATATGTTCTGATATCCTCAAAAAGCACTTCCTAAGATGAAGGGTTATCAACTTCTGATTTCATAACTGTGTTTTATGTATATCCCTTGTACTTGAGGGTGTCTTTAAAGGTAATAATTGGAGATATACCAATCTCCTAGAACTGGAAGGGACCTTGAAAGGTCATTGAGTTGAGTCCAGCCCCCTGCCTTCACTAGCAGGATCAATTTTTGCCCCAGATCCCTAAGTGGTCTCCTCAAGGATTGAACTCACAAGCCTAGGTTTAGCAGGCCAGTGCTCAAACCACTGAGCTATCCCTCCCCCCTTTCTGATGTGTTCCAATCAATGAATTGGAGTGACTAAACAATGAAGATTTATTAATTGACTAACTGAGCCAAGTTGCCATGGACTGCTATACACCAAAGGCCAAATTTTCAAAAGTGGCCAATGATTTGGAATTTCTCAAGTTGGACATGCCAAAATTGAGGCAACCTAGATCAGTATCTGCCTTTGAAAACTGTGGGCTAACACTTAACTTTGTACCCCACTGCCTGCCACACCTAAATGAAAGCTGTCAATAGTTTAAGTAGATGTCACTGTTCTATAAAGATGTCAAAATTACAGCTGTATTTCATCAGCATAATTTATACAGTTACCACTAGGTGGCTAGGTAATACAGGCCTCTGCTCTAGTGACTCTGAATTCTTTTCCAGAATAAATTTTATATTTGAGGAAAGCTGAGAAACAAAATGTATATGAAAAATAGCAGGCCATATTCATCCTTGATGTAACGCCAATGATTGATTTCATTGGCAAATATCTAGAATTACAGCGGGAAAGTTATAAATTACTAGAAAAAATTATATATATTTGAACAGAGTTCATCCCTGGTGTAACCCCACTGGCAGCAAAAAAATTAAATTTTGTTCCAATCTATTTTTCTAGTAACATCTAACATTTCCCCTACAGTTACAGATAGTTGTGTGAATTAGAAACAGAACCCCAGTGTTCTATTATGTTGTGAGTAACCCCACCATTGCTGCCACCCTGATACCCAGAAGCCTGCGTAAACCCCATTTCGTTTACTTATTTCAAGGTGTTCAGGCAAAAACACTTATTGCAGTAATTACAGCTGCTGTTTCTACTTGCACTGAGTTGATAGGGGAACATTAATTGTAATTGTGATGCTTTGAGTGATTTCCTCCGTAGGTGGCAGCCATGCTCTGTAATAGTTACTTAGCGGAAGGATGTTTACTAGCCTAGTGAACATGTAACAGCTTGTGCACAAACCTGAGGAGTACAAATGGCCCTATTTCATGTTCAGTTAGTAGAACAGAACACTAGCTGCACTTCCACGACACTTGCTCAATTGTTGTTACCGGCAGCTAGGCTGACTCTAACAGTGACGGTAACTGGAAGTCTGTTCAACAGCCAAAAATACGCAGTTGGTTCATTAAATCTGGATCATACTTGCTAGAGAAAAAACTGATTTAAGAGATTTGTAATGTCACCCTGAAATTTGTCACACATTTGACTTATCTTAACAAAAGCCAGAGAGCTAGAAGACCAACCTCCCTTGGCTTGATTTGACTAATTCGGAACACTACCTCTGGATCAGAGAGTATTTTCTCAGGAACATTCGTAGGCCTATTTCCCATGTTCCTTTCATCTCTCACCCTGGCTAAACCAGGAATAAACTACAAAGAAGGCATTCCTTATTTAGACATTTTTGTTACAAATACAGAGGTCTACTCTGATGTTAAATGCTCTGCTTGAGCTGTTATTGGACCATGATCTTCTTCAGTCAATACAAGATACTTATATGATCCCCTTTACCATAGTATCTGAGCACCTCAAAATCTTTACTGTATTTGTCCTTGCAATGCCCCAATGAGTTAGAAAAGTATCACATTTTAATAGATGGGGAACGGAAGCATAGAGGCTAAGGGACTTGCCCAGGGTCACACAGGAAGTCTGTGGCAGAGCAAGCTTAATTCCTGTTTAAACTAGAGTTCATATTTTAGAAAAACATCCACATTTTAATTTAAAAATTTTCAGTGATGGAGAATCCACCATGACCTTTCGTTAATTGTTTCAATGATTGATTACCCTCACTGCTAAAAATCTGCACCTCATTTCCAGTCTGAATGTATCTATCTTTTTATATCTTTGTCTGCTAGATTGAAGAGCCCTCTGTTATCAAATTTCTGTTTCCCAGGTAGGTACTTATGGCTCTAATCAAACCCTTAACTTTTTCTTTGTTCAGTTAAGCAGACTGAGCTCCTTGCATCTATCACTATAGGGTTGACAATCCTTAAATCATTCTCTTGGATCTTCCCCAAACCCTCTCCAATTTATCAACATCCTTCTTGAATTGTGAGCCCCAGAACTGGACACAGTGTTCAAGCAGAGGTTGCACAAGTACAAAATAGAGAGGTTAAATCAACTGGCTATTGTGCACGCTTTCCTGGCTTTACTGCCTAAGAGCAGGCTGTTGTGCATTTGCTCTTAGGCGCTACCGCAGGGGCCTCATAGCCAGCAATAGCTAGAATGTGCTGCCCGCAGTTCACCTGGAGGTGACATAGACATGAGTCACTGTGGCCAGGTACTCGCCTGGAAGGAATGTGTGTCGTCTCCTGGACAGTCACAGATGGGAGAAAGCACTTCTCACTTCTTGCTAATCTAAGGCAACGAAAAGAGTTTTGCCAAGGATGGCTTAAGAGGACTGGGCATCTAGGCAATACTGTACTACCTTTAATTAAATACCTGGGGACTGAAATATCGCCTTGGCCTGGTTTGGTGGGATTACACCTCACCACCACAACAGTTGCACGTCCATTTTCACAGGGGGTTGTAAGTGTAGAAGACCTAATATGAAAGAAGAGCAAAAGTTTTCAATTAATATTGATTTTACTTTAAAAAATGACATATTGCACAATAAATGCATATTTACATGTATGGACACAATTCTGCCTAGGTATGCACCTAGAGCTAGAGAGAGTTTGGAGACTCTGCCTGATTTCCAGCAGTGCTGAATCATTCTGACCCAAGTCACCACTGGGCTCGCCTCGGAGGAACAGCCTCCCCCCAGTCCAAAAAAACAGTATTAGAAATCATAGCCACAGAGATCATGGTCTGAATGTTACTGTGCAAGAAATACTACAGTCAACTCATTCACTCCACTAGCCCAGAAAGCTGCAAACTGCACTTCTGCAATTGCAGAAGGTGAGCAGGACTCGGAGAATGACATATGTTGCATCAGTATGCCCCCTGTAGGCTAACGGCTTAAAACTACAATAATCTTACCAAAGCAGAGTCACTGGTAGGTAGGGTGACCAGATGTCCCGATTTTATACAGACAGTCCCGCTATTCGGGGCATTGTCTTATATAGGCTCCTATTAGCCCCCACCCCCATCTCGATTTGTCACACTTGCTGTCTGGTCACCTTACTGGTAGGGATAGTACCTGGAGGAACAAACTAGAAAGAGGACACTGTAGTCTGAGCATGTTTCAAACCAAGTGATTTTTTTTTCTCCAGTTCATTTTTGTAACAAAAATGTAAAAATAAAAATGAATGCAAAAGGAAGTATATAAATGTAAAGAACACATTTAAAAAAGAAATTAAGGAGAAGCCAGGGCCCAGAACACAAGGTTGAAGATGGCACCTGGAAATATCCAGGCTCTCCTCTGTGTAAAACAGGAATAACTCAGAGTCGTGCAAGCTGCTGCATTAGCTGATTTCACAACCTACTCATCAGCACACCAATCAGTCTGAGCCCTGGAAGAGTGTCTTAAGGACCTTCCCCCTAAGTCTACATTCCCTTTAAACAATTAAAGAGCGCTGATGTTCCTCCTACGGAGAATTTTCCACCTACTTGAAAAAGAAATTCACATCAGGTATTGTCCTTTGGGAAGATGGAAACATTTCTGTTTCAATGTTAATATTTCCCAGAGTGGTTTCAACCGTAGCCCCTAAAAATAATAGCAAACAAACAAATTAAAAAAGAGAACAAATTAAGCATGTGGTTTTTTAAAGGTACATGCTTTGTACTTTACACAGTGTGCTTTCCAGAATGGCATTTGATTTGCTAATTTGTCCAGTAATTTCCCATTATGCACAATTTTTTAAAAATAAACCGTGAACTTCTACGCATCTCATACGATACAATTTTACTATCGAAGGGTATGCAATAAAACAAAGAGCTAATACTAAACTTCACGGTGTGAGATAGAGTTTTACATTTTTCAAAGGTAATGTGCGGTTTGTGGAGGATGCCATGTCTACAGCCCTAACGAGTGGAATCCTCTATCCAAATAACAAGGCCCGCATAGGAATTAACAGTGTGAGTGTCCCTGCGTTGCCCTACACTGTCCTCTACCAATGCATGGGTGGACCGCCTCTTGGGGGTTCAAAGTTTGTGCTCCATGCTCATTCTGTGTCTGCGGAGACTGCCAATGTGAGGGGCTGTCCTTTCAATGAGGAGGATGGCCCTAGTCCAGTAGAGACAGGCAAAAAGTAAGGGGACACATTCACAAACTTTTTTTTTTCCCTTCAATAAACGTTCTCCCATTAGTTTGTGCTGAAATTCCTAAGCAGCTCCTTTATCCCCCGGCACTGTGACCCTTAGGGTTGGGGGCCTTCCCAGGGTAGTATGGGAGACAATGAACTCCATATGCTGCAGCTCCACCTCCTGCGCAGGTGAGGAGGAGAAAGGCAGGGAATGGGAGGAGCTTTTGTTCTTCTCTGCCTTGCATTGGCCAACACGGCTGAGCCGAACCAGTGGGAAAACAGATCGGTTAATGGTATAGACCAGTAGCTGCTTAACCTCCCCTGGAGCAAAGGGGGAGCCCGAGATTGAATTGTGACTCTGCTGGCTCTCTGGCTGGCTCCTGGGGTGATACAGCTATTCACGGCCCCTTACTCTGGACTGAGATTAAACTCTCAGTCTAGTCCTGAATATATTATTTTGAAACCATGATAACAGGTTTCTTCCCTAAAACACCTCCTCCATTCCCCTTGCCAAATATCTTCCAGCAAGGTGCTTGAAAGCCTTCTGATTATAAGGCACTCTCGCCTTTGTTTCTCTGCTGTCTTCCTTGTTCATTGCTGTGCCTGAAAAGTATCGACATCTGTCCTAGGTCGGGCACACCCCACCTATTGCACAGGGCATCTGTACTGCACCATCTCCTCAGGGATCAGAGAAGGGGAAAACACATTAAGAGCATGTGACCCAGTGTCAGAGGGCAAGGGCACAGTGGTCTCAGGTAATGAGTTTCAGCTGGCCAGACCAGGTCAGTGTACCCGGACTTACTTATGTCATAATCTGTATCTAATGGATGTCATGTCATATATCATTGGAAAACGAATAACTCACTGAGCCTTGGTATTCTTGTGTGATGTATATACGGGGTAGGTATTAAGAGTTAGGGATATATGCTGGAATTATGATTAAAATGTATTTAAACCAGGCATGTCAGGGGAAGTTGGTAAAGAGGTCTGCCCTAAGCAAAAGAATGTTTATTTGCTTCTCTGACCAGCCCGGTCATCAAGCAAAGACAAGGAAGATCCATTTACATGTTAGGTAAACAAAGTGATCAAGCTAACCAGCGAGGGAAGAGACAGCTTCCAGCAGGGAAAAGAAACTTTATCTGGGCTATAAAGACAGAGGGTCTGAACGTCAGGTGATAAGCAATTGAATCAACTGATTACTGTGTTATAAAAGTGTATCAAGTCAGGTCTTTTCTGAAAGCTAATGACACATTGGTCATTAATATCATTGTGAAATGCATGTATGAGCACTGTATCGGGAACTGTGAATACTCACTGATATTGGGCTTTACAGTCTGACCAAACAAAGGGAGAAACAGGGTTTTACCCAGACAGGAAGGAAGGCAGCTATCTCCCTGTCTCCAATCAAATTAAGCAAAGTGTTACCAAAAACAATGGGAGTTTCATTTACATGCAAATCAGTGTAGGGGTGGGAAGATCACAGGAAGGGAAGAACAGCATGAGGTCATTCTGCCTCCTGAAACAAGATCATTGAACTTTGGAAGATACAAGCAGACACAGAAAGCCATGCTGGCATCCAGCACAAGACAGACGTAAGGGAACAGAGCTGAGACAGATGGGTCCTTCAGCTGAAGGGGGCTTAAGTCTCTGGAAATTGAATATAGGTGAGAAACCTGCTTAGGCAAAGATCTTTCACCTAGGAAGACAAGGGAAACCAGCCACTTCTGTTTCTGTGGAAGGCCCTGACTGAGAGAAAGGCAAGAAAGAAGAAAGACTGGTAAGAAATCAATCTTGAACAAAGACTGTAGCTTGTTAAGTCTTAGCTATTAAAAAGGATATTTTCTATTGTTTTACTTGTAACTGTTTCTGTTTTCATCCCTTATATGTGAACTCACTTAATCCTATGTATATTTGTTAGTAAATTGGTTTTATTTTTCTATAAACGAACTCAGTGCTGTGTTTTCAGGGAAGGGTGTATTTACCCCAGTTAAATTAACAAGCTGTAAAGTGCTTTTTTCTCTTTAAAGGAGCAACAAATCTTATTATTTCTCTGAGGGGTGCAGGTGAGGGATGGACACTTCAGGGCACACAATTTTGGGGAAATTCGGGACTGGGAGTGTGTTGGGGTCACCCTGCTGGTTGTAACCAAGGCTGGGGGAAGCCAGAGCAGTGCTGTAGATGAACTGCTGGGGTCAGAGCTGCCTAGCACACAGACACTCAGGGCTGGTCTACACTGGGAACATACATTGGCATAGCTACGTTTCTCTAGGTCAACAGAAGAATTCTTCCCTCAACCAAGCTACTACCTCTGGAGAGGAGAATTACCTTTGCTGACAGGAGAACCCCTCCCGTCAGCATAGGTAGTGTCTACACTGAAGTGCTACAGTGGCACAGCTGCACCTTTGTAGTGGTTTAAGTGTAGACATACCCTTAGTGTGTCACCTGCACACTTGCAGGCTGGCTGTGAGCATCCCAGCTCAGAAGCTATAGCAGCAAAGCACTGTAAGGAACGCCAGGTTGCAGGGTAAGTGCTGACACAGCCCTTTACTGGTCTGAACTGCAGCACCAGAATAGTGACCAAGTATAAACTAATAAATATTGAGCCTTCTCCACAGAGAGGCTAAACCACTGCAGTCCCCACTGATGCGCATAGGATTTGCAGGATTAGACCATAAAACAATATTGCCCTTTTTCTGAGTTGCAGCTGAACAGCCTACAGAGTCTTCCTCATGAACAAAAAGTAAAAGGCACAAAACCATGTACCTAAGAATGTATCAGCAAGGCTGTTGGACTGCAGAGCCAGTGCTGTTCTGAACCCCTTACTGTCTGATGGGATGATCGTAGACTGGCATACAAAAGTTCCCACCAAGCTTGAAGAGTCTTCTGATTCAGCTACCATGTCCTTTACCGTGACATCTGTTATATTGTCTGTGCAAATCGCCATCTTCTTTCCCTATGGATATTAAACAAGTAAGGGAAGGTGTTAACTTCTGGCAGGATTTGCAGCATTGTCAGGGAGGGGATGCAAACATAGAGGGTGCTGATTCCCCATTAGCAACTGTCATCAAGAAAGAGAAAACATGCAACATTACTTTGCCATCATGAAGCTTTCGATTAAATTCTGGTGCAAATTCTGAAACAGCCAGTCATATGTATTATCCAGAACCTGTGATACTAAGCACCTTTGTTTATCTTGACAACATGGTGTTTATTTGCAAAGAATAATAAAATGCCTTGTAAAAGAAAAGCATTTTCCCTTTAGCCATATAATGATACACTGTGAAGTACCTATTATCTGGGGTTTAATCCAGAAAAATTGTTCTCTGAAAGAGTAGAAATGCATGCAAAGAATAAATGCATGTATATTAGGTTCTAGCCCACAGGCCTGCATTAGTGTCTCATGGAGTCCTCCATATCCTTCCATGCAGACCGACAGTAAAGTTTTAGAGCAACAGCAACAAAGGACAAAGCAAGTTACAGGCTTAACTCAAAGCAGGTGTGTCACTCCAAGATGATGGGACTACTCACCTGCTTAATGTTACACCGGTGCTTACATGCTTTGCTGGATCAGGAAGAGTGCTCAGCAGCTGACAAGGCTGAGCCTTGAGACTCTGATCCAGCTAAGCAATTAAGCATCTGCATAATTTTAAGCATGCAGCTAGGCCCATTGGATTGCTGACATCCATGGAACTACTTACATGCTTTCATTTATGCATGGGCTTACGTGCTTTGACAGATCAGGGTCCACACTAGCCATGTGTCGGTCAGGGGTGAAAGTAACTTACAGGACTTACCAGTACTGCCGGAGTCCTGAGGGGGCCGTGGCCTCATCCGGAAGAGGCGTGGCCTCAAGATTTAAAGGCCCTGGGGAACCAGTTGTGGCTGAGAGACCCAGAGCCTTTAAATCAACCAGGGGCTCCCAGCTGCAGAGGTGGCTGGGAGCCCCCCGGGGCTCAAGGGCAAATTAAAGGGCCCAGGGCTCTGGCCGCCAGGGGGAACCCGGAGCTTTGTGGGTCTGGGGCAGGGATTTAAAGGGCTCTGGGCTGACCGCAGCCGCGGGGAGCTTTGAGTTCTTTAAATCCCAGCCCCGGCCCAGCTGCTGGAGCCGCGGCCGCGATTCAAAGGGTTCTGGGCTGCCCGCAGCAGCGGGAAGCTCTGAGTCCTTTAAATCCCAGCCCCGTCCCAGCCGCTGGAGCCGCGATTCAAAGGGCTCTGGGCTGCCCGTATCGGTGGGGAGCTCTGAGCCCCTTAAATCTCAGCCACAGCCGGGATTTAAAGGGCTCTGGGCTGCCTGCAGCCACGGGGAGCTTTGAGCCCTTTAAATCCCCACCCCAGCGCAGCCGCCGGAGCCGCAGCTGAGATTTAAAGGGCTCAGAGCTCCCCGCCGCTGCGTGCAGCCCAGAGCCCTTTCAATCCCGGCCGTGGAAGTCGATGCGGTCCAGCACGGCGTACTGGCTCTAGCCGGTACGGACTGGACTGGCTTACTTTCACCTCTGGTGTCGGTACATTTCAAGACTCAGATTAAGCCCCCATTGCTGGAAATCCTGGTTTTCAACTGCATCGGTTAAACACTTTTCACCACTGCTCCAAAAGTCTGAAAACAAAAGGTCAAGTACAGACACAGGAAGTGCACAGCTGTGGCAGACAGCTGGGCATCAAGGGACTCCATAGACAGAAACACTGGGGCGATGAAGAAAGAAGTCAATAGCAAAGAGTCTCAGCTGCTAACTCAGCAGAACACCATGTTAGCAGCCGAAAACTCGGGTGTATGACTGGATTTAGGAGACCCCCCTGGTGTGAGAGCAAAGGAAAATCAGTGAAGCTACGGAGTCAGCAAGCTCCATTTCTGTGCATCAATTCTACCTTTAACACTCCGGTGCCCTCACCCGAGAATCATTCTGCCATATACAGCAGCCCCACCGGAAAGTGCTTGTGCAATGCAGGGCCCATTTCTGTAAGTAACTGAGGGAGCCAAGGACTGTTAGCTCCTCCCAAGATCAAGTCCCAACTGACCAGTGGGATACTGCAACGTATCAATGTCAGGAAATGCAAACGCCGAGTGTAAGGATACCCCCGCCCACCTGCAAAAGCCAACACTCACCTCATTCCCACACAGGCTGATGTTAAAGAAATGAAAGAACTTTGTCCCTTTGGATGTAAAGCTGGGTCCATTCATTAATGACCCCACCCCACTGAGGTTGGTAAAGTCATAATTCAGGCTCTGGTTGTCCCTGAGGTAAGAAAACGTGCAGTCACTGAAGCAGGTGGAATGGTCCTTTGGGAAGGAGAGAAGGTAAATATTACAGGACAGCTACTGACCCCAACAACTCCCCTTCCTCTGCTAAAAGTAAAGGGAGAGTCCCTCCTATCTCCCTGGCTCACATCTTCCCCTCTGCCTAGGTTGGTGAGGTGAGAGCTCGCACTCCTGTTCCAAACTATTTTAACCACAGCTTATATCCGCTGCAGGCTACCACCATTATATCGCAATCTGACGTGAGTCTAGAATTCCAGTCAGCAGACGGCATTGGCAAGTGTATGCAACCCCAATTAATCCAGTGTTGGTCTTTGTCCCCTACAGTAGCTAGATAACATAGCAGTTTACGAGTCCATCACTACATTTTCACTAATGGATCTGGTGCTTTCAGTCAGCCAGTAGAAGCTTGGGTTTTTGGATCCCAATGTCCTGGGTTCGATCCCTGGAGATGGACTAGACAGGGGTTTCGTTGCACAGAAACACAAATATAGCATATCACCACATGTTTACAAACAGAAGTTACACCAGGGATGAATTTAGAGCTATGAAACATTGGTTTTAACTACACCGCAGGACAAGCAACCTGGTGGCATTTCTACAGTGAAGCAGTAAAACCTGCCCCTAGAGTAAGACCTGCCCCTAGAATATTACAACCTCCCATCTCTGCCTTTAGTCAGGGTTAAAACCACTTTTAATCTCTGTACCTTGTTGCTTTTACTGCCAGGCCCACATGGGATACAAGACTCTTTGCCGTACACCTGATGTATGGACAGATATGTGTTGGCTGGGCACTCCTTGCATTGGTTGGTTTCCTTCTCAATGTAGTGTCCAGCAGGACAGGGGACGCAGGATGACCCAGACTGTTCAGACCCCAGTGCGCAGGCCCGGCAAGACGAGGCAACTCCATCCAACACATTGGTCACTGTTATCGAGTAGATCTTTGCCATGTCGTGTATGAATGGCCTGCTCTGAAACAAACGCAGGAGAAATAACCCCAGAGCTACTTTCGAGTCACACGTTAAATAGTTCACCTATAGTATAGCATAATCAGAATCCGGAATGCTTGTCTTCTGTGCAATAGGGCCCCAAATATGGGAACACATTTAAGCACATAGTTAGCTTTAAAAATGTGTGTCACAGGGTGTGATGGCCCTTTAAGGGAGTTGGGCTTAGCCCCTATCTGTGACTAATAAGCTGCGGCTCAGGTGATGGGGCTGAGGCAAGGGATCAGGTGATAGGAACAGGTGACTTGCAGACTAAGATAAAAGGCCAACAAGCAGCTTAGCTGAGCATGGTACCAGTGATACCTGCTCTTCCAGGAGAGCCTGGGTCAGGGGAAGGGGCCTATTTTGTCTGTTTTGATTTAGGTTTAACCGGTTTGGTTTGGAAAATGAAACTTAACCCTGAAGTAAAGGGATTGAAATCGTTCTGCTGTTGAGAATGTTATTTAATGCACTGGTTGGTGTGTTGACCCACTGGTTTACAATGGGCCTAAGTCCCATTGACTTTAATGGCACTTGAGCACTTGCTTAAGATGCTTTTCTGAATAGTGACTTGGTGAGTTCCCATTTAACAGATGGGAAAACTGAGGCAGGAAGGTTCACTGCCCAAGGTCACAGGAAGAGACAACTTCAGAGCAACGACTAAAACTCAGAGGTTCCTGACTAACAGTGTGTGCTCAGACCATTCCCTCAATTGAGAGACAAATGCCTAAAACTCCTGGCCATTCTCCACCTCCACCTCATTCTAGATTACCAAATTCACCAGCACCTGACTGGTCTAAATGTAATTCCTAAATTCATGTCTAAGGGATAAGATCATACCTGAAATGATTTGTTTAGCTAAATCATGTGTTGAGGCTGAAGAAAAGGGGAATATAATTAGGCAAGGGATTGTCTTTTTTTTTTTTTTTAGACTGTTTAAAAAATTCTTTAAAGTGAATTTTGTGCTGGGTTGACAGACCTGGAGGCTAAGTCCTTTACCTCAGAAAAGGCAGCAGCTAGGCATGATTACTCACAATCACATCACCAAGGTACCCGATGGAGAACTAGTCTCCATATTGAGTCAGTCCTATCTCTACTGAGATTACTAACCATGGTGCCAACTTGGTGATAGTAGCTTTGTGTCTACTAAGAACCACTTTACCAATTCATTTTACATAAGCTACCAAGCAGTCATTTGATGGTGATGACTTGGTCTTAATTGCAACAGTGCATATTTATTCTGTATTATAAATGAAACAATGTATATTTGGTATAGAAGTGGTCCTTAACTAGTCAATATGGACTACAAGAGCCGCTATAATGGCAGTGGAGCAATCTGCTGGTGTCCTACATGTAGGAGTCGGGATAAGCAGAGAGAGCAGAAAACTATGGCACTTAACTGCAGTAACTCCTTCAGTTCTCACAATTACTAAAATCTAACCAAAAATGTAGGGAAAGGACATTGAAATGAAAATTGTGAGAGAACTGCCTCAGTTGTAGATTATACAGAAAGATGGAAGATTCACTATCCCTGTTGCTGCCTGGGACACTGGGCACCAGGCCACAATCAGTGAAACTATCTTGAAACCCCCAAAAGAACTATTGGCAGAGGAAGTCTTAATACCAGTTGGCCTATGAATGTGAGGCAAGATACGGTGTTACAGTGCCCTGTTACTCCAGAATAACCTATAAAGAACACAGGAAAACTCAAAGATAAATACAGAATGATATCTTCCTTGGGTTGTCCTCAATTAAGACGTTTGTTCAATGGGCTGAGTTTGGTGGAAGAGATGAACCAACTATTAACACATAACCTGTGTTGAAGAAAAGCATTGTGCTACCTTCAGATGTTAATCTATGCAAGGAGAGTTCATGTATATAAAAAGACTGCCTCCTAACACTGCCAGGGTTAAGGAGACCTTGGGTTAAGTGCAATGTAGATGATGCTCACACAAGTTAGAGCTTCCCCAACATGCCTCTAAACCTGATAAAGCCAAAAGCCCCAATTTCAGCAAAGTTCTTAAGCAGATGCCTAATTTCAAGCACAAGAATAGTTGCACAGACAGTTCTTTCACACTTTTTCCAGTGGAGCTGCTCCCAAGGTCAAAGCTAGGCATGTGCTTAAGTACCTGGCTGAATCATGGCCCAAATGCAAGGTGCTGAGAAAGACATAACAGGATGGACAATGTACAAGTGCAAGCGCAGGAAGCTTATGCTCATAACATTTTCTCTCTCCTCAGTTTCCCAATTCAGCATTTTTCAGGTCACTCTCTACCATTACTAACGTAAGACAACACCTACTTTGTGTCAGATGAAAGCAAATTTGGATCTGAAATGAGGGACATACCTTCCAATACGGGGGAGTCAACTGGATCATTATTAACCTTTTTTGGAGATCGCCCAAGATCTTTTGCTTTTAGAAATTTACTCAACTTTTCCAGCTCCTCGCTATTTTCTATGTCATTTCTTCCTTTTTACCCATCCACTTTCCATCTCCCTACTCAGCCATTATTGGAAGTCTGATATATCCACAACCACAAATCCAGATGACAGAAAGTGGACAGTTAAGTTGGACAGGAGGTCTACCATCTGCCAGCTTCCTCTATAAATGAACTGAGAAACAAGCTGGAGTGGAGTTCTGGGCCCTTCGAGCAAAAGTCAAGAGGAGGCTATGTTGTTAAATACTGGACTTAAAGCAAACATCTAATACTTACATCTTGGCCCCGGTTTGTCCTCTGGAAGGCCCATGTGAATGTGAAGGAAGCATTTTTGGAGATAATGTGAGTGTAAGATTGTTTCTCCTTTGTCTTGCCCCAGGATTCCACCACATTCGTGTTTTTTCTATTAACATCCTAAAAATGTACATAGTAGAATTAAAAACAATACTGTGGAATGAAGCTGTGAAATATTAAATGCCAGTGTGTTACAGTAATAGCTATGAGACCTTAGCGACTCCCCAGAGTTACACAGTGGATGAGTGGCAAAAATCAGGAATAGAACTTAACTTTTCTGAGTGCAATTCCCATGCCCTGTATCCTGAACCATGATACTACTATACTTGAGAGGTCAAAACCCCGATCATATTGTAGTCAATAGGAGTTTTGCCAATGGATTGAATGATGCAGAATTTAGTCCTTTGTCATATTCTTTTAAAATAATCAGACAGCAGAAAAGAACAGAATCATTACTATGAGTGATGGAGAAGCCCTGCTAGAGCATCAGATAAATACCCCTACAAGGGCACTGCAGATATTAAACTAATGTCACAGTTACTCTTAGTGATAATAAACCTAGCGTAGCTAATTCATGCCCATATACAACTATGAAAGAGATATGTGGAAGACCAAGATCATATCTCGCTGCCATACAGATAGGGGTCTCACTTACCACCATAAAGTACATCACGCAATCTGCAGAACAGATGGTCTCAAAAATAAAACTAATTCGTCCTAGTTCTGACCCGGTTGCTCCTGTCACCGACGTTGGAGGTCTGTTTAAGAGACAGAAAATGAAATATTTAACAGGTGCTCTAAGGACACCTAGCAGTCAGTTATGCTGATTGGTTTTTTAATCAACAAGAGAGGAGAAGAAATTCACTCACATGAAACCTGTCTTAATGTAACGGGTATTTGTACTGGTATCACTACTTCAATTCAGGGGTGGGGGGTGATTTTTTATTATTTTTTTAAAATGAACATATAGTTTTACCTGTCTGGATCCCTGGGCAGTCCAGTCAGCTGTCAGGGCTCTTCAGGCCTAATGCCTGGGGTGCCCTCTCCAGCCCAGTCTCTATTCAAGCAAAAAAGCATTTGCAGGTTTCCAAGCAGGCTCAGTTAGTGTCTCTCATTGGGCCCCTCTGCACTGGCTTCCTGCCCAGCTACTGCTGCTCCCTATAAGTCCCATGCAGATCCGCACCCAGCTGTGAGGTCTGGCAGCCACCACCTGTTCCACATGCAGTTCTGTCCACAATTCCTGGGGCTTCTCTCCAGCTTCCTGCTGCCATGTGGCTCTCACCTCCAAACAGAGGTTGGCCACTTCCCCTTTCGGACCTTCCTCCCTACCTGGCTATGGGAAGGGGAAAGTGCATGGGGAGGAGACTGATGGGAAACATAATCCCTGCATAGCCAGGAGAAAGGGGATGTATGGTGGGGAGGGGGCTGATGGGAGTTGTAGTCCCCCGGTTTGCAAATCCATCACATGTTCAACAACACCTTTCTTCCTAGTGAAGGCAAGACCCTAGTGAAGGAGAGCTGATTGAGCATGTCAGAGAGGACACACGCACATTCAGAGACACTGTGATCTCTCTCTTGGAGACTTTTCTTTTTTGCCTTTCTTTTTTGTTGTTATCCCTTAATCTAAAATAAAAGTCAGTCATATGGCTGCACGTTGTGTATGGGAATACATCACACTGCTGACTTCAGTAGGATTGCTTATGTAAGTAAGCGCTGCAGGGTCACAACCTAGGGCCTGATTCAGATCTCACTGGTTTGACTTCAATGGAATTGCACCTGATTTGCTCCAGCCAAAGTGAGAGCACAATATGGCCCTTAGTCACTGGCCAAGGCCCTGATCCTGTTATCATGTGCAATGACTTCACTCCACACAGCTGTAAGAAGCCTGACTGCAGATTCAAGGCTTACGTTGTCAACAGTCCCAATCACAATAAATACTGGATAATGAGTTACTTATGGATGATCTAGTACTGGAGAATCAGGCTTGGTCTATGCTACCACTTACATCAGTATAAGTTATGTCACTCAGGAGTATGAATGAGCCATCCCTTTGAGCAACATAAGTTACACCAAGCTAACTACCGGTGTGGACAGTGCTATGTTGGCAGGAGAGCTCCTTCCACTGACATAACTCCCGCCTCTCGTGGAGGAGGATTTATTATGCTGATGGGAGAGCTCTCTCCTGTCAGCATAGAGCGTCTTTACCAGATGCACTGCAGCAGCGCAGCTGCATCGGTGCAGCTGTACCACTGTATCGCTTCTAGTGTTGACTAGCCCATAGTAACTTTCTTTCCATTGTATTCCAAGCATGAGCCAACGTGAAACGGGTACAAGAGGAAAAATACAAGAAAAATTGACAAAGAAACGATGTTCCTTACTTAAATCCTGGGATATGCAGGTTCAGGATAAGATAATCATTGTCAGAGCCCCCTGCCCCACTCTGGATGTGATCACCAGCCACCACCCAGCCTGCAAAGGAAAGGGCATTTTTTGTACAAGAAACAGTCAGTTTATTTAAATATGCAAGTCTCTCTATATAATGTACTTTTCAAAATTATTTAGTAAATATATTATTTAAAAAAAAATCTTTAGACTAAATTGTAAAGTCCTAATAAACTGTTTTAAGAATGGCCGTACTGGGTCAGTCCAATGGTCCATCTAGCCCTGTATCCTGTCTTCCAGCAATGGCCAGTGCCAGGTGCTTCAGAGAAAATGAACAGAACAGGTCACACCTCAACTGCTAGAAGAGGGCCTCATCCTCCCTGATTGAACTAACCTCGTTATCTCTAGCCTGATTCTTGCTTGCATATTTATACCGACCTCTGGAAATTTCCACTACATGCATCGACGAAGTGGGTATTCACCCACGAAAGCTCATGCTCCAATACGTCTGTTAGTTTATAAGGTGCCACAGGACTCTTTGCTGCTTTTACAGATCCGGACTAACACGGCTACCCCTCTGATACAGAACAGGGCAATTATCGAATGACACATCCCCTGTTGTCCAATCCCAGCTTCTGACAGTCCAAAAGTTAGAGACCCCCACAGCATGGGTTTGCATCCCTCACCATCTTGGCTAATAAACACTGCTGGACCGATCCTCCATAAACTTATCTAATTCTTTTTTTTTTTAAACACACTTATACTTTTGGCCTTCACATCCCCTCGCAACGAATTCCACTGTTTGATTGTGTGAAGAAATACTTCCTTATGTTTGTTTTAAACCTGCTGCGTATTAATCTCATGATTCTTGTGTTATGTGAAAGGGTAAATAACACTTCCCTATTCACTTTCTCCACACCATTCATGATTTTATAGACCTCTATCATATCCCCCTCACCCCTTAGTCACCTCTTTTCTAAGCTGAACAGTTCCAGTCTTTTTAATCAGTCCTTGTATGGAACAGCTTCCATATCCGTAATCAATTGTGTTGCCCTTCTCTATAGCTTTTTCAAGTCTAATATTTCTTCTTCGAATTGGGGTAACCAGAACTGTATGTAGTTTTCAAGGTGTGGAGGATTCATATAGTGGCATTATGATATTTTCTGTCTTATTATATATCTCTTTCCTCATGGTTCCTAACATTCTGTTATGCTTTTTGACTGCTGCTGCACACTGAGCAGATGTTTTCAGAGAACTATCCACAATGACTCCAAGATCTTTTTTTTTTTGGGAGTGGTAATAGCCCATCATTCTCTTGCATCTACTGGAAGTTAGCTATTAATTGTCAATTTCACATGCAAATGTTACCATAAAGTCATGATTTATCAAAGCAATTGAAATTCTATGGAGTGTGACATACAAGAGGTCTGACTACATGATCATAATGTCCTTCAAAATCTACAAATCTGCGGAAGTCCATCCCTATTCAGCAAAGCACGTAAGCACTTGAAGTTAAGCATGTGCTTCTGTGCTTTGCTGAATCAAGGACTGAATTACACCATTCTAGCAGTTTTAGCATGTAAAATGGAGAACAGTTGTTCACCAGGACCCTTATACAGAACAAGAACAATTCCTCATAGGCACTAATAGAAGGATGGGTTGGAAAATTTTTGAACAGGAATATTTTCACAGGGGTTCTGTGATGGCTCGCTACTGCCATCTCAGCGCACATGCAGGGAGACTGCTTTGAAGGCACTAGGCTGGCTTGATGCAAAGATTGAAAACTTTGTATGTTTTCAAAAACACTAATAAAATGTCCTTGAAAGTCAGAGTGATCATGAAGCATTACGTAAGACACAAATGGAAAGAACCAAAACCAGAACTTGGAGAGGACTTTTTTTCTAATATAGACCTGTAGATGCCTAACTGTACTATGGGCCAGATTCTCAGCTGGTATAAATTGGTGTTGACTTCCCTGGACCTACGGAGCCAAAACGTTTACACCAGTTGAGGATATTTATTTTCTCCTTTTTGGTATTCAACAAGTTTTAGGTCTATTAGAGGTATCAAATCCTTGTGCAGCGAGAGAAAGAAAAGGAGCTGCATGTTGGGATGAACTGCATAAAGCACATATATTCACTGGAATAGGCACTCAAATACTATGGTGAGTGGCACCCATGAAAGACAGACAAGATAGAAAGACCGGCTCACCATTCATTCCATCACACTTTGAATTGCCAACATTAAAACAAGAAGTCTTCATATTGACTGGCAGAACGTTCCACCATTTATATTCAAGCCCGAGAGCTGGTTCAGTCCCAGCAGGGCAGGCCTTGCATTCTACAGGAAGAGAAAAGCAGGAAAAGAAAATTACACACAATAAATGAATATCAAACACAGCGCTTTAAAAACAAACAAAAAAAACCCTCCATAACCATTAATGTTTCATTCAGGGCAGCTGTGAGCAAATCTGAAGACAGTTCAAAAGAAACAATTAATCCCTTTAAAAATGAACATCCAATGACCACATAGAATCAGATCTGTAGAACTTTCTCCCAGCTGGAATGACAGAGGCCTCATTGCAGATGATACTTTGAATCAAATCAGCTGGACTAATGAACTGTAGGGAACAAATAGGCACCAGCAGAGGGATGGACTAGATGGAATGTTTTGTCTGGAATAGTTATGATTCCATTCTCAGAGAGCTTAAAAAATAACTTTAAATATGTGCATACCAGCCAAGAGACATTACAACAAAGCATTCTGGAGATCAACTGGGACACTGCTGTTCTTCATGTTCTCCATCTCTCCCTCCCTTCCCCAATCCCGCTCCGATGTCATTTAACCAATATCTGTTTTACAGACCAGAACACTGACTGACAGGGACACGTCACAGAAATGTAGGCCACACACAAACAAGTGACAGCCTCCAGAAAAACAAGCAAAGTCTGTAGGCATCTAACTGCCATAAGTTATTGAGATGGTGCATTCACCAAATAATTGACCTCATACCCTTTGTTCCATCCGAAATCATGCCCTGAGGGCAAGGAGCGCAGGAAGATGATCCATTGTTGTAAAACCCAGGGTTGCATGGCGGACAATCCTTCTTCTCTCCAGAAGGAGGCAGTTTCAACGCTTCAGGAAGATCCTCCCTGCAGATTTTAGGCTCTATCCATTTGTACATTATCTGAGTCTGAAATTGAAAGGTATTTGAGTCACACATTACATTAGATGGCATTAGGACTCAAAGCTGGTTAAGTTCCTAATTAATGTTCACCTGAAGGCGCTGGATGTTTTCAGTGGGACCCAGACATGACAAAATGAAAACCAGAGAGTTTTGGACAATAATGTTAAGTGAATACAAGGGAGTCATGGGAGGAGAGAGGAGACTGGGGTCACGGAGGACTCCAAGATTTTAGGCCATAAGAGCAAAGGTTTGACTGTGAAGGGTGTTAGTGAAGTCGGAAACATGGGACAAAGGACTTTTTACCTAGGAGAAGGATTCAGTGCCTGAAGCATTCAGTAGGAGCAAGTTATGGTGTAGGCAGGAGCCGAGAGAGTCAAGACAGGCAGATAAAGGAGAGTCTGACAGGGTGGGATGTCATTTTATCACACACACTTGCACACAGACACACACACACTTGCACACAAGCTCACACCCCCCCACACTCATCCCTGGGTCATTTGACAAAACTGCTAGGATCACACTGCTGAAATCAATCACACAAGGACTACTGCAATCACCTGCGCTAGGCTTCCTGAATCTCTACACTCTAACCTCCAGCAGATCCAGTAGCACAGACTGCTTTCTCACGCCAGTAGCATCACCCCATCCCTCTGTCACCTTCATTATAAACTCTCCTTGCACTCTCTCCACTCTAATCCCATGATCTCATAGCCTCCTTCTGCCCTACGCTTCTCTGTATCCCCTCCCATAAGTTAGGGTTCTTCACCACTGGAAGTAGGGGGCCTCTCTTGCACTTTGGATGCCACATCTGGAGCTTTCTTCCCTGCCCCATTTCCTCCTACACATGGAAGCCATCAGCTTCCAGCGTGGATGCCTGAAGACAGGAGCCTAAATCCATAGCGAGGCACCAAAATAAGTGACCTGATTTTCAAGAGGACAAGCATCTGGTTTTTTTAATTATTATTATTATTCATTTTTTGTATTGCAGTAGCATGCAAAGGCCCAAATCAAGATCAGCATCCCACTGTGCAAGGTGCTGTACACACACAAGAATCTACAGCCTTCCTCTGATGAGCTTACGATATAATTTAAAACTAGATGCAAAAAGTGAGTGTAATAAGCAATATGAGGAAAGGATGAGAGTAACAGTAATAAGATCGCAGTTACATAGGCTGTCCATGTGCACAATTTGATGGCTACAAATCAGCTGAAAGTATGTTTCTCTTCTATTAACAAACAAATATCAGTTATCTCTGACTGCCATTCCCATCAATATGGGCCTGACCCAAAACCCACTGATATCGGTCTGTCTTTTCAATGTGCTTTGGATCAGGCCTTAGTTGGTTGATTTCTTTTAGGCACCACAGCAGATCTCCATTGACTTCCAATTTGAACATGTTGGCTTTAATCACTTTCCCTCTTGAAACCGGGCTTTAAAAACAAAAACTTTTTTTTCCCCTGAAGCATTTTATTGACTTTTTTCTGTGAAGTGTTTGGGATGCTCTGTATAAAGAACACATACAAAGAATACTTCCTTCCCCTGCCCCATTTTGAAAACTGAGAGTATTGTGAGGCATTTGTATATGAGAACTTCACAAGCTGCCTCTATTCTCTTCCCCGAAATAAGCAAACAGAAAATAACAAACCAGTAACCACTTTGTCTGTTCTCCAACCACCACACCCAAAACTCACTTAAAATCACTACCAGTATCTCAAAGCAATCAGCTGTGCACGGATCCTGCTCGACTACGCCACTGTGACAGGTTGGATCACGGAAACCCCTTTGGGGCTACCAACTGATGTGCCAAGACTACTTCTGCCCCTGCTTTCCCTGCCAATTTGGGACTCCAGAACCCTGCCTGGTTGTGCCAAACACGCTTGCTGGCTACAAACAGCCCCAGGTCTGAACCACATTGACTCTTCTGGGCAGTCCCCATATGGTCCCTTGCTTCAAACACTGGAAGAGCTGCAGTCGCCCACACTCATAGGCCCTAGGATAGGGAAGATTGGTCCCCAAGGGGTAACCAAGGAGAGAAAGAATGGGTAGAGGTCAGGCCCTTTACCCCTGGCCAGGCTAGAGCTGCAAGAAAATTGATTGGCCTGTTAACCCAGAGCGCAGCCTTGGGATGGCCGGCAATGATAGCTGGCACCCCTGCTCTCACTTCGGCGGATGTGACAGAAAGTTCGACTCTCCTCTCCAAGCCAGGATAAGGGGTTGGGGTTCCCAGATGCTTTGGCCAACAGAGCCCCAATTCTAGATTTGTTGTTGCTCTCTGTACTTTTCTTGGCTTAGGTTTTCCTTTCTCCCTGTCATTCTTTTCTCACTCCCCTTCGTTCTGCTACTTTTCCCTCCCCCTCCTCTGATCCTTTTTCCTTTTTGTTCTTCCAGCCTGCTGGACTTGAAGCAGGAGACTCAGCTAGTCAGACGAATCCTTATTACTGAAGAAACAAGAAAAAATTCTTAACCAGTCAGGTCTCTGCCCCTCCCCCCACATTAACCTTGTTGTGCCCACCCTGGGGTGGGGGGAAAGAAGAGGAGGAGGAGGGTGGCATGCCCCACAGTTTGAAAACTAATGCATTAGGCATTGGATTAGGCCGATAAAGATTCAATAGCTCAAGAGCAGAAAAGTAGATAGGTTCCAAAGTGGAAAAATATATACAGGACTCAATTTGGCACCATTTTAAATTATAGGCCACTGATTTCATGTACGTCTCTCTTTACCTCTGTGGAGATGACTGTTGCAATAGAAGATAACTGCCACATAGTAATAGGGGAAATCCAAGGTAAATATGCTGCCCTTTTTGTGTTCTAAGCTGCAGTGCAGTTGACATGGCCTTATGGATTTGCCAGCATATTGTTATTTCTGGAGCAGGTATGCATGTCATTTAAAATAAACTACTACTACTACTACTAGCTCTTGTATAAAGACTCCATGCAATTGAGTAAACATTACACCCACAAGTAATCCTGTTGAACTCAATGTGCATACAAACTTAGCCAATCAGGTTGGGATTTTCAAAGGAGAAAGTCAATGAAACCCAATGGGAATTGGGTGGCTAAATCCCTTAGACCCTTTTGAAAACCTCAAGCTCATGGAAAGACTTCCATCAACTTCAACAGGCTTTGGAGCAGTCCTTTAGGACAGTGGTTCTCAACCAGGGGTAAGCAGAGGTCTTCCAGGGGGTACATCAACTCATCTAGATATTTGCCAAGTTTTACAAAAGGCTACATAAAAAGCACTAGCGAAGTCAGTACAAACCAAAATTTCATACAGACAATGACTTGTTTATACGCTCTAGACCCGGAAATGTAATTGTGATGAGTTAATTTGATAGTAGTTTGAGGGAAAGGTTATCAAGAAAGCAGGAGTGGTGGACTCGGAGGTCGGCGTTGGGAGGCTAATCAGAGCAAGTGAGCCTTGAGGAGGGACTTGAATTTCACAGATCTATTACAGTGCACCTGCAGGAGACTACAATTACAGCCTGCTACCTTGAGTGTAGTGGCAAATGCTATTAATTTACGAAGTCATTAGAAAGAGGTTACTTTTGAAAGAAAGGTTCACTCTGGGAGCCAGTGCTCTTCAGAACTGTTGCTTTCATGTTATCATGAAGCAATTTTAGGACATTGATGTATTTATCAGGACATCCAATCTTAGAGAGCACAGTCCAGAGGGCTGAATCAAAGGCTTTAGTTAGATCAATAAAAGCCATGTACAGTGGTCGGTTTTGCTCCCGACACTTTTCTTGCAGCTGCCGTGCTGTGAAGATCATATCCGCAGTTCCACGACATGGTCAGAAACGACTCTGTGACTCCAGTAAAATTTCTTCTGATGGGGCAGAAGGCGGGTTGCAAGGATCCATGCCAGAACTTTACCTGCAATGCCTAGGAGGGAGATATCACGATAATTTTCACAATCCACTTTGTCCCCTTTCTTGAAGAGGGTGACAATCAGGGCATCCCTCATTTCACTGGGCATCGCCTCCTTTATCCAGATTTTAAGGATAAGCAGGTAAAACTGCCGAATTAGCTCTGGTCCACCGTCTTTAAAGATTTCAGCGGGGATCCCATCTAGACCTGCTGCCTTGTTGTTCTTCATCTGCTTGGTGGCATTGTGTACCTGTTCTGAGCAGCACTGGCTCCCAGAGTGAACCTTTCAAAGTACAAACAGGAGTCAAACAGGGCTGTATCATCGCTCCAACCATGTTTGCGGTTTTTATTGTCGTCATTCTTTACCTAACTGCTGGCAAGTTTACAGCTGATGTTGAAATCATTTACAGAATGGATGGAAAGCTGTTCAGGCTTAGCAGGCTGAAAGCCAAAAGTAAGATTTCCACAACATCCACTGTGGAACTTCTGTATGCTGATGACAACGCAATCTTTGCCCACTCTGAGCAAGATCTTCAAACTATCTTGCATGTGTTAGCCGATGCTTACGCATGTCTTGGTTTCACTCTTAATATCAAGAAGACTAAAGTGCTCTATCAGCCCTCTCCAAATGAGATATATTACATGCTCCACCTATCAAAATCAATGGAGTGTCACTGGGGAACATCGATCATTTCCTCTATCTTGGAAGTCATCTTTCATCCAAGGCAGATATTGATGCAGAAATTCAGCATCATCTGAGCTGTGCCAGTGTAGCTTTTTCTCGTTTACGGCACAGAGTTTTTGAAGATCATGACATTCGAACAGACACCAAGTTTCTTGTTTATCAAGCCATTATTCTCCCAGCTCTGTTGTATGGGTCCGAAACTTGGACAACCCATAGACACCACTTGAAACTCCTTGAAAGGCACTATCAACGCTCCCTTTGTAAGATTCTGAAGATCAAATGGGAAGACAGGAATAGGCAAAGCCCAGCAGTATCAAAATAATGATCACCCATCAGCAATTCCGCTGGACTGGTCACATTGTCCGGATGCCAGACCATCGCCTCCCAAAACAGGTCCTGTTCTCTCAGCTGAAAGAAGGGTACCGTAACGTGTGTGGACAATGGAAGTGTCATAAGGACTTGGAGAACAACCTAAAAAAATGTAATATTGACATTGACACTTGGGAGACACTTGCCCAGTATCACTTAAAATGGAGTGAAGTCCTACGTGATGGTCTCCTGCATTTTGAACTTGCTCGCCAACAAGCTGAAGAGGACAAGAGGTGCAGGAGGAAGGAGAGACTGGCTTCCAGTCATGGTCAGCAGCCTCCTGCTGAGTCTGAAAACATCTGCCCTCATTGTAATAGAACTTGTGGCTCAAGGATTGGCCTCATTAGCCACCTGAGGACCCATAACACCCATGGAAGATGATCATACTCGGTAACGAGTGATGGCCCATCATCATCATCATCATCATCAGAAAGAGGTTGCAGAGTACAAGTACTATATGGCTTGAAGTGTGTGTGTGATAAGTCAAGGTTACACATGCTGCCATGTTCTGAAAGTGAATGTTCTAATATGATTTTTATTAAAGCAGGTGCAGGTACAAAGAGGGGTATAATCGACTGCCAACCCTTAAGCTGAAATGGTCCATCTTGTTAGCAGGTGTTGCTCCAGTTGGGCATCGATTAAATGGATTTTCATGACTTGCAGAGGCAGATCATGTGCTACTTCCTCCCCTGGATCTAAGGGAGGTGGAAGGGCCTCTTGGGATCAGCGGATCTAGGGTTTGGGCAAAGTAGTTCTGAAGGATCAACTCTCAGATCAGACAAGTTTCTGCAAGAGCTGCAGGGGAAAATGCTGCAATGAGCAGCTGCTTCAACCTCTAAATCCAATTTACAAACCCACAGAGCTTTGGCAAAGGAGTTCCCATGAGACTAGGGGAGAGGGGAATGAGAATAAAGCCACAAAACTGGCACATTCCTAATGCAGCTCACCCTCTAATAGATCCAGTAGATCTGGTTGCCCTTGGCTTAAACTATCTAGCCCTAGTCAATGAATCCTCAAGATGTTCCTATGAGGCACATATATGTTGTTATTTCTATCAAGACCCTGATTTTGCAAACATCTACGCTCATGAGTCATCCCAATGACCCAGTCAGACTGATCACACATGCAAGGGTTTACAAGATTAGCATCTTCCATACCACGATGATAGATGTCTTAGAAAAACCTAAGAGCAATGAACATTTACAGATGGATAAACTGATAACAGAGTGTGGTTAAGAGACTTGCCCGAGGCCACTAAGAGAGTCAGTGCTGGAAGCAGGACAAGAATTCAGATTTCAGAAATTCAGGGCTCCTTGTCCTGTGTTCAGGCCACTAGATCACAAATGGCTCAATGAACTGGCAAATAATATGAATCTGAGTCAACATCTGACTTACCTTTCCTTCCTTATCACACAGTGTATGGATCTGGAAAAAGTCTTTGTTCGTACAAGGAGGACGCTCTGTACATTGGCTGGATCCTTCATCTGAAAAGGAAGGATGAGGAACAGAGTGGTAAAGGATTTCCAAAGGGCTGAAAATCGAGGTAGCCAGCCAGACTGCAAGATGGGACAGGAAAAATGCTAATTCAGGAACAACAATACATTCACTGGGATTTTCAAAGGAGCCTATGAGAATTGGGCACCCCACTCCCACTGAAATCCAGTGGGTTCCTTTGACAAGCTCAGGCATTACTTGTACTGTCCGATAGTCTGCTTTGGCATGGACTGAGACATCCGTACAGTCAGACCAGCACCTAACCCTTTTTCTCTGTGATAACAGTAAACCCCAATTTGCATCAATCATACAAGCACTGTGATCAAATTCTTATCTGATAATAAATGACAACTGACTTGTCTGTCCCTTCAGAAATGTTTTACTTTGCTGGGGCCAGGACTTATTCCCACTGAAGTCAATTGAAAAATTCCCATTAACTTAAATGGGAGCAGGCACAAGTCCCTAATCGGTGTCCATACTAATGTTAGCAGTTAAAGTGGTAGGAGCCATTTCTGACAGAATCAGTTCTCTATACAAAATGTTAATCTATAAGAAAAAGAACTGTAGAAGCTAATTAGTCTGCAAGAGCATCAAAGCAAATGGGCAGTATTTGACATAACATCACAGTACTGTGTATGTGCATGCATCAAATATGCTACTTATACACAGTATATGCAACAGACAGACTATCTGACTTCACATTCATGGCCTATCCCCATGCTACCTATCATTTCTCATATGCTCACAATGATGAGGCCTCAGCTGGAGTACTCTGTCCAATTCTGGGTACCACACTTAAGGAAAGATGTGGACAAATTGGAGAATCCAGAGAAGAGCAACAAAAATGAGAAAAGGTTTAGACAACCTGACTTGTGAAGAAAGTTTTAGTTCTGAGAAAAGAAGACTGGGTGGGGACCTGATACCAGTTTTCAAATATGTTAAGGGCTATTACAAGGATCGGCAACGTTTGGCATCTGGCCCACCAGAGTAAGCCCCCTGGTGGGCTAGGCCAGTTTGTTTACCTGCCACGTCCGCAGGTCTGGCCGATCGCGGCTCCCGCTGGCCGCGATTCACCATTCCAGGCCAATGGGGACTGCGGGAAGCGGCGGCCAGAACATCCCTCGGCCCGCGCTGCTTCCTGCAGCCCCCATTGGCCTGGAGCAGCGAACTGCGGCCAGTGGGAGCGGCGATCAGCCGAACCTTCGGACGTGGCAGGTAAACAAACCAGCCCGGCCTACCAGGGGGCTTACCCTCGTGGGCGCGTGCCAAAGGTTGCCGATACCTGGGCTATTATAAAGAGGATGATGATTGATTGTTCTCCAAATCCACTGAAGGTAAGAGGAGAAGAAATTGGCTTAACCTGCAGCAAGGGAGATTTGAGTTAGATATTAGGCAAAACTGTCCAACTCTAAGGGTACGTCTACACTACCCGCCGGATCGGCAGGTAGTGATCGATCTATTGGGGATCAATTTATCGAGCCTAGTGTAGACATGACAAAATCAATCCCCGATCGCTCTGCCGTCAACTCCGGAACTCCACTGCACACGAAAGGCAGAAGCAGAGTCGACGGGGGAGCAGCAGTGGTCGACTTGCCGCCATCCTCGTGGCCAGGTAAATCAACCTAAGGTACGCCAACTTCAGCTACACTATTCGCATAGCTGAAGTTGCGTATCTTAGGTCGACTCCCTCCTCTAGTGTAGACCTAGCCATAGAGTAGTTAAGCCCTGGAACAGGCTTCCAAGGGAGGTTGTGGAATCCCCATCATTGAAGGTTTTTAAGAACAGGTTGGATAAACACCTATCAGGGATGGTCTAGGGTATATTTGGTCCTGCCTCAGCTCAGAGGTTGGACTGGGTGACTTCCCAAGATCCCTTCCAGCCCTTCAATTCTATGCTGACTTCTGCCTCCACTCTACCAATGGGGTCAGCCTTCACTGCCCACTTACTAGATTTTCAAGTAACACCTTCACGTTACCTAAAATACCGCCCACTCCCCCCGTGCTGCCCTTCACACCTGGAAAGAGCTCCCTGTAATCATGTGCAAAGCTACCTTATTGGTCTCCATAAAACTCTCCTTTGCCATGGTGCCTACAAAAAGCTTGACAACAATTAGGCTGCTCACCTACTGAGACCATTATCTACTATGCTGATCAGTATTGTTTCCTTGTGATCCCCAGTCTGTCTGTCTGCATCCGCCTGCCCTCTCTTGTCTTATACTTAGAATGCGAGTGCCTTGGGACATGGACTGTCCTTTTGTTCTGTGTTTGTACAGCACCTAGCACAGTGTCGTCCTGGTCCGTGACTGGGGCACATACGTGGTATGGCAATACAATTCATAAGTAATAATAAGCATAGAAACCACATGTGGCTGGGATCTTCGTGGGGAATCAGGGAAGGGGTTTGTCACAATCCATAATTGGACCAGCTCCAACCCAAGTAATGCCTGTCCATACACTATGTCCCCAAACTCCCCAGAAAATGGGCCCTCTCCCAGCTGCACAGTCCCTCTGCCCCCTCTTCCCATCTCTGAAGTCGTTGTGGAGGAGACTGATCAGTGGGTGCACTGCTCCGAGGCCCTGAGTGAGGAAAGTACTTAAGCACATGCTTAACTCTAACCACATGAGTAGGCACACAGGCTTCAAATGGGTTACTCACATGCCTAAAGTTAAGCATGTGCTTAAGTGCAATGGAGCTACGTCACGGATGAATGTGGTGCATTTTACTTAATGGCTTCTAGTTGCTATCATGGGAAGGAAACAGAGGAGCTTCGAAGTCTATCACATGTCTAGTCTGCAGCCAAACCACCACGTGCTCTGATCCAGTCAGATCTCCCAGTGCAAGGAGGGGTCGACCAGGTGACTGTTTGAATAAGAGATCTCCAGGAAACACTCGGGTGCTGAAGGAAGCAGTGGGGAGCTGCCAGTGAATCAGTACTGAACCAATGCCTCAGATTAGCTTGGGGGTTACCATAATTTGGAGGAAATCTAAAACCAGGGCCATTGAAGATCTCATGGTGCTTTCTGTTAGAGCATGGGAGTTATAAAGTGCCCTGGCCAAATTCCAGTGTGAGCCATTATAAATTGCAAATATAAATTCCCTCTGCAGTTTCAGATCGGCACCATATTAATCTTTTTGTGTCCCAATCTCTTCTGACTACTTTTCAGTGGTGGGCGAAGTGATTCCTGTGTATGTATGTATAGAGCTCCATAAAAGCACGCAGAGCTGATAATAATACTGAAGCAGACACATGTTCATGTATTCTTTTTGGCTTATGCCCTGTACCTGCATAATGTGTTTCTTCGCTACAGTTGGTACATTCCTTAGCTCCTTTCTCTGAGTAGGTATTTCTGGGACACATCTGGCAATTGGAAGACCCTGGCTTATCACTGAATGTACCAGGTTTGCATGGAAAGCATTCAGATGTATATGCAACTCCTGTAAAGCAAAGCACAGGGTAAGCACATAAATAGGCACAAAAATAGAGCTCCCGCCTACACAGTTGTTTTGGGGAAAACAGACACTGTATAGGAACACTGAACAGTCATTCATTGCTAGTTTGAGTCCCTTGAGCTTTGCTAACTGAGACTCTGGTTCTACAATCCTTACCCAGGCCAAACTCCCATTCCCTTCAATGAGAGTTTGACCTGGATGAGCATTAATGAAACTAAGGGCTTATCTATACTTGGAAATATACCAACATAGCTATTCTGGAATATTAGAGTAAATTTCCAAGTCCTGAGTGTTTTATAATGTAATGGCCTATTTTAGAATAATAATTCTGTAACAGTTATTCAGTATTAGTCCCCACTCTGATTCTGAAATTTTGGTACATTTCCAAGTATAGACAAGCCCAGTTGTAATAAAGGTCTGCTATGTTGTGCTGTAGCAGACAGCCTGAGGGGTTTTTTTCTTCTACAATTCCAATCTTCCCCAGCAGGCGTCACCATTTACTAATTAATTCCATGTATCATAGTTCTCAGGACACCAGTGGACTAAATATTTTCCTAGAGATTTCGAAAAGTAAAAACAGAATGCATGGAATAATTAGTTTAAAGAAAGAAAGAAAGAAAGAAAGAAAGAAAGAAAGAAAGAAAGAAAGAAAGAAAGAAAGTTTACTGTGATTATGATGTCAATTTTTTTCTCCAAAAACAATGTATCTGTCCTTAAAGACAGTGGCTGGAATAAAACATCAATTATTATTGCAATGTACAGTAGACAGTTTAGTTATTAGCTGATACTATGATATTCCATACCTTCAATTGTGATGTTTTTCACCAGAACAGGTTTCACCACTTTAGAACCCATAAGAATCCCTGTTGTTCTCCAATATAATATATTAGTCCCTGGTTTCAAAGCTACCTGCAACAACAAAAGAATGATACTTCGCATCATCATCTTTTGATTGACCACCTGCTTGACGTGGTTCTTTTATCTCCTAGTACATGTCACTCATTTCAGTGACTCATTTTCCTCACATCCTTGGAGCATTTGGGGATTCTGCGGGTCAACTGTTTTGTAAGTCATGGGCTGTAGGAGGCACAGATAGATAAGGAGGATGCAACAGTGCCCTCTTTATGGAGGGCAGATGCAGGTATTATGGAGGCAGGGAGGCTCTGACATACTCCCCTGAAGAGGTGCAGTGCAAGTCCCCCTAAGCCAACAGTAAGCAGTGGGGGAGGAGGGGAAGAGTCAGTCCCATCCAGCCAACCCACAGTTGCAGATGCCCAGCACACCAGGATTCGATAGAATTCCCCTGGTGCTCATGCTCAGTCATTTTTAACTCTACTCTGTTCCAAATCAATCAGTTTGTTTTTAAAGCCACACAATTCACCTTTTAAAAAACAGGGCCCAGTATTTTAACAAGCCATACTTTTACGTATGCTATATGGGTTGGGATTTTCAAAAGTGCCCAGCGTTGGCCTCTCTCTGCTCCCATTTACCAAGGCCTTGATGGCACTAGAAAGTTGTGCCATTTTAACTATATCGGTACAGTAAAAGCAGTATCACCCCCCTAGCCTCCTCACCCCCCGTGTGGATGAAGTAATAAAGGTGCTTTGTATTGGTATAGTTATTCCCTATGGGAAAGAGAATAAGCTACACCAGGATACAGCACTTGTATACCAGTATAATTGCAGCCACACAAGGGCTGTACTGGTATAACTATCTTGATACAAAATTCACCGACATAGTTAGACGGGTACCAGTTTCAAGTGCAGAACAGGCCCAGGCAGGGCTAGGGTTAGGTTAATACTGAGCACTTTTCAAAACCTCATGCTTTGTGTTTGCTCAAGGTGAGGAATTATAAAGGAGCTACTGAGCGAAGACCCAGTGCCGGTGCTAGCCTATTGGAGGCCCTAAGCAGGAATATTTTGCCCCTCCCCCCCGCACCTCCTGCAACAATACTAAAACAGGCAAGTTCTTATAATAAAAAGCAAACAGCCCTCCCTTCCACACACACACACACACACACACACACACACACCGTGAGCTGCTTGAGGCCCTAAGCAATTGCTTAGTTTGCTTATGCCTCTGCAAACAGCCCAGCCAGGCTCACAGACAGGTAAACTAAAAACTACATTCTTGTTAGAGTCTAAACAGAAAGCACTCCAGAGTAAAACCCACCAGTGGGAGGCCTTGCCTACATTAGAAAGGGTTTGGGGGAGGGATAGCTCAGTGGTTTCAGCGTTGGCCTGCTTAAACCCAGGGTTGTGAGTTAAATCCTTGAGGGGGCCATTTAGGGATCTGGGGTAAAATCAGTACTTTGTCCTGCTAGTGAAGGCAGGGGACAATGACCTTCAAGGTCCCTTCTAGTTCTATGAGATAGGTATATCTCCATATATTATTATTATTTTATTTGCCGCTGGTGGAGCTATACCAGCAAACCCTCTTAGTGGAGACACAGCTTATACTGGCAAAAAGAACAGCTTATACCAGTCCCCTGAACAAAAGGACTCTTTGGTGTCTACTCTGGGGCTTTTGCCATCATAGCTATGTCAATCGGGGATGTGATTTTTTTCACCCTCCTAACCCATATAGCTATGCCAGCAAAACTTTTTGGGTAGCCCAAGCCTCAGTCTGAAGGCTAATGAGGGATGAAATTTGTTTACCACAAATAACCTCAGGGCTAGTTTACATGCTCTGGGCACTGACTGAACACAAGTCATGTAGAAACCAATTTAGTTAAATGAGTGGGGGCCCCCTATTGGGGACCTCCAATGTGATATAAGAAGAGCTGTGTGACACAGGGCCAGAAAGGGTTACACAACTAGCAGGCTAATTGACCCAGATTAAACCTTTGGAGACATATTAGTAGATAATGTTTGTGGGTTTTGTGGGTTTACATATATATTGTTAGAGGTTAACAATATAACCAGACAATTCCTGTCTGTCACTGTATTCTGTTAATTCAGAAATCAAAGAGATATTAACATTAAAATGAACTGTGAATGTAGTGATATCACTCCCTTGATTTCTCTTTGAAGTATATAGCAAATCACCTGCAAATGGTGGGAGATAGGCAATTGCCTTATGCTAATCCATGTAGCTAATTACCGGTGATGTTTAGGAAATAGGAGGTTTCTTAAAAGACACTATTGGTCACCCAAGAACTGCATGCAGTCAAGAGGTTGGCCGGAAAATGTATACAGGGCTTTTGGGACCCTGATCCTTTCATCTCATATCCGCTCATGTTTTGTCAGGGGAAGTTTCAGCCACAAGATTGAGATATCCAGTTTCATTCTGGGATACCCTGATATTGAACATTGGACTGAACCTATGAACTAATACTGAAAGAACTCTTTTGCAACTCGAAAGGTCACCATCTCTGCTACGAAACTGACCTACGAACTATATTCATGTCTGTATGTATAATGAGTTTTTAACCAACGCTCTCTCTTTTCTTTTTTTAATAAACTTAGGTTTAGTTAATAAGAATTGGCTGTAAATGGGTATTTGGGTAAGATCTGAAATATTAATGCACTTGGTAGGTAATGTGTCCAATCCTTTGGGATTGGTAGAACTTCTTCAAATGATGAACACATTTTCAATAATCCTCATCATATTTGACATGGCTGTCTGGGAGGAAGCCCCAGGCTGGGTTGCTTTAAGGGGACTGTGTTTTTGGCTTCTGGGTAACCAGTAAGGTGTTGTAGAAGCTGTTTTGTTGCTGGCTTGGTAAATCTAAGTATTTGGGGATTGTCTGCCCCATTCTTTGCAGTTTGCCCTAACTGAGCAATCTGAGCCTGGCACCCCTGGGATCCCAGTCACAGCTAGTTTTCAAACTTCTGAGAAAAATCAGTGCAGTCCATCCCCTAGAAACGCACTTGAAGTTAAAAGGCCACATCCTACCCTCAAATGTGCACAAACAACGCCCGTGGACTGCAGTGTCATTCACATGGCAGGGAACAATCTTTGGTGCAAGTGAATGAGCAAGCATTTTGGAAGATACAGATCACAATGAATGGGAGCGCCCTGTGGAATTCGGATTCCTATATATCTACCTGATTTCTTAAGGAGCCTGATTCAGTGAAGTCAGTGGGAAGGCCCGCATAGACTTGAACGGGCTTTGGATCAGGTCCTTAGAGCACACATCTCTTGCTCCTGAGAGAAGCTGTGCTCCTTTCAGAGCCACTGAATTCACAGGATGTGGCCCTCCCTCGCTCACATCTCATAAGAATCAATGTTAATTTATAAACAAAAGGAAAGCTCTGTGGAGCAATACTTAGCACTTACAAAGTGAGAGTCCCATTCGCCGTTGTCTGTTAATTTCACCCATTTGTCGGCCGTGGAGTCCATCTCTTTGCACTGATCATTTTGAATCTGTCAATTAAAAACAGTGGCCACAATCAGACATCTCGTTAACTGTCTCAGTCAGGACACACCGCAGAAGGATGCCTATAGACAGTAGACTAAAAGCTGTGTGATTCTGCTGTCTGTCCTCATCTCACCGCATTCAGGACAGGGGCTGTGTTACTTGTTGCCAAGGACATCCGGAAAACACATGCAAAATCACTAGCAGTCTAAGAGAGGACTTCCAAATATAGTGCTAAATTCCCCTCTCTGCCTGAGGAGAAGGGACTGGAACAGGGATGGGCCACCTCTCAGCTGAGTGCCTTAGCCACTGAGCTAAAAGTATGGAAGAGGATCTCCTCCTCATGCTGCTGCTTTGTGTAGACCTAGGTGGTCTCCAAGCATGCCTAACAGCTCAGATCACACTGGGGGATATTCTGATGTGGGTCTGCCTCCAGCTCACCTATTGAAGTTGTTCCACTTTAACTGAATAATTAAATACCAACTTAGGAAGTGCAAGAATCCCCCTATAGGCCAGCTGTTAAAGCACTTATCTGAGAAGCAGCAAATCCCTATTCCAACCCCTTCTCAGGCAGAACAGGATTTGAACCTGGCGTCTCCCACTTCTCCAGGGAATACCCTCTAGAGCTCCTCCTGGTGCTGCAATTTTGGGTAGAGATAGGTGGCCTCTGAACATACCAGTCAGATCAGGCTCCATGGGTGAGTTAACGGGAGGAACACCTATTTTTCCCAGGTCTGTGGATCAAACTGAGGCTTAGGCAGGAGACAGGCGTCCAGATGCCTAGAGTGGGGCAGCAGTGCCCATGCCCAGAGGCACAGACTTGGACACCAAGGGAACTTTTACTGTAAAACAATAGGAGCTGAATGAGTTTAGGCACCCACAGACTAGGGCTGCAGCTGAGATGGGGTTTTGCCTAAAACTCAGTACCTAAAACTGGGGGTTAGGTGCCTAGGTACCCTTGTGGAGCTGGACCATTATTTCTCAGTGCCTCCATTTCCCATCTTTAAAATGGGGTTAATGGGGCTGCCCTATCTCACAGGGCTGTGGGAAGTTTAAATACGTGAAAAAAATTATGAGGTATTCAGATACTATGGGGGCCATATAAATATCTAAGCCAAATAGATTCTATACCTAAACTATAGGGGGATGCTGATGTAATGATGAAAAATATTTAATCAACAATGCATTCTGGGGGAAAGTGCATTCTTAAAGGCCTATTACCTATGGAGCCCTGAAGTGCAGGGCATCAGGATGAAAATCTAGCTGCCAAGTTACAATTATTTGGTTAATGGCTTTTAAAATGACAGCCTGCTAATTGATACATATAAAAGGAATGACAAATGTAAGGAGGTGACCAACCATCAGTGCTTTGTTGATCAGAGCAAATAATATGTGGGAAGCAGCTTTCAGACCTACTGCTCAAATAAACAACATTTTTGCTCCTCTGCAGGAGAAAAATCAATCACTAGTCAGTCAAGAAACCACAGGGAGGATCATATTCTGCTACATGCATCTGGCGGTAAAAGCACATTTTGCTGCTTACTTCTTATGAATCAGGCAGGACATACGATAAAAAGTGAAAGAGGTTTAATAATACAGTATGCACTTTCTATTATCAAAGTGCAGTAGATTTTATTCAAGTAACAGCTGCAGCAATAAAGGAACTCAGGCATCGAAATCAAGGTTTTTTTTGTCTTCCTCTCTTATCCCTTACTAAGGATAATGGTGCTTTGCACTTAGATAGAGAGGCTCTCATCCCAGCATCTCAAAATACCCTAAAAACATTAATTAAGGCCTAGCACCGCTGTGAAATAGCATGACAGTGCTTTGCAGATGGCAATGACTCACCCGCCAGACAGAGCAAGAGAAAGTCAGAGACAGAGATGGACAATTTCCAGGACACTTATTCCGAGCTGCCATCTCTCTCCTCATTTGCCCCCTTCTCAACATTCAGCAGCAAATACAACACTGTCAGGCAAAGCAAGATAGAGAATCTTTCAAAGCACAAGTGACTTATAGGTCCCACTGAAAATCAAGGGGATCTGCGCTCCTAAGTCTTTTTATCATTATTATTTGGATTACCATAGCATCTAGGAGCCATAGTCATGGACCAGGACACCACTGTGCTAGGTGCTGTACAAACACAGAACAAAAAGATGGTTTCTGCCCCAAGCGGCTTAGAATAGCAATGTTTGTCACCATGATCGGCACTGGTCTCTGTAAGTTGTCAAGTTTGTCAAGTTTTTTGTGGGCATCACAAGGTGAGTTTTAAGGAGGGATTTGAAGGTGGATAAGGAGGTAGCTCTGTGGATGGTTACAGGAAGCAACTCTCAAACATGAGAGGAAGCATGGGAGAAAGCACGCAAGGTGCTTGTCTGAAGAAGTACCAAGTGGGCAGTGAAATCTGTGTGGAGCTCTTTCAAAAATCCCAATCTTAAACCTCAGCAATAGCTCACTTTTCATCCTTCTCTCTCTGCATGGTCGTGACACAGACCGATCCTTTCCCAAAGACGGAGACCAAGATTTCCAAAAGTGACTAGTGATTTTGAGTTTTGAATGCCCAACTTGAGACCCTTTTCAGCAGAAAGCAGGTTCACAGCTCTTTCTGAAAATCAGGTCCCTTGAAGGCATCTCAGATCAGACACCCAAAAACAGAGAAATCCAAAATCACTAGCCATTTCTGAAACTTTTGGATTAAGCTGCCACTACATGCATCCGACAAAGTGGGTATTCACCCACGAAAGCTCATGCTCCAAAACGTCTGTTAGTCTATAAGGTGCCACAGGACTCTTTGCTGCTGTATGACACTGGGATTCTCATTTCCAGACTGTTGTAAGGATAGTCACATATTTAGAGTCCCACACAACTTTCTGTGTAAACAATGCTGGCCAAACTAGATTATATTTTTCCAAGTTAAAGGGACTTTGGACAAGAATTCATCAGGAATTTTTCAACAATTTTTTTTTTTTTGGTCATAAAAAGCCATTCATTGAAACCGAAACTATTGGCACAGGAGGGTCAGTTTTGATGGATTTCCTGGCTTGAAAACAACGTTGAGGAAAAAATTTTCAAAACTGCTTTGTTCCAACATGTTCAAAACTGACCCATTTTTCTGGTTCTACACAACTTTTCGTTTTGAAATTTCAGCTGATCAGACTAAAGAAAAGGTTAAAGAAAAAGGGGCAAATTAAAACAAGACATTTGAATTGTTCTGAACCAAAAAAAAAAAGTTTCAGTTTTTTGGTTTGTGGATATTTTCAAGATTCTGATTTTTCATCCTGATTTGAGACGGGACAAAATTTCGATCTCTCAAAAGCAATCATGGGATGGGAAAACCATTTCTCACCAGCTCTACTCTAGACCCAAACTTAAGAACCTTCCTCATGCCAGAGCTCCCACTGGAATCTATAGAACTACCTACATGAGTGAACAGTACTCACATATGGAAGAACTGTAGGGTCAGACATATTATCAAGGCCCAGGAATGTTTTCATGACATTCAAAAGAAATATGAAAAAATGGATTCTGTGAGAATTTAAACATTCCCATGTGGTTCTAGGAACCCAAAGGTCCTGGCATTCAGTGGCATGCCATGGCATTCTTAATCAGGCATGCAATTCTACACTTGCACACAAAATGCTGTCCTCCATGAGGCGTGACCTCACATGTACAGTGCATGCATGGTCATATTGTGTGGAGGGCTTCACAAAATGGCATTCTCCATGCGGTATGATCTCACATGTAGGATGCGTGTGAGGTCACACTGTCCGGAGGCTGTCAATTTGTAGAACAGTGTGATCTCACGCACCATACATGCAAGGTCACGCCACATGAAGGACACCATTTTGTAGAACAAAATGGTGTCCACCACACAGTGTGACCTTGCACGCACCACACATACAGTGGGTGACCTGGCACATGTGGGGCCATTTTGTTATAAAATATTATGTCCTCCATGTGTATTCAGAGGTCAGACAGAATCATCCCATGGGCATAGCTGGTCCTGGGACATGCAATGCATGCCTTGCATACACAGATGGCATGCCGCTGATAGCACTGTGCAAACTGTAGACAACCTAGCTATGAAAAGGACTAGAAATTAAGGTGACTTTCAATGGGTTTTGTGCTCCTACCTCCCTTAGGCACTTATGAAAAACCTACCGTAAAGTGAAAGCAACCAGTTTAGGCTTGTTGTCAAAGCTGAATGAAATGCAAAAAGTAGACAGGCAGCATAAATTGTAGAGGGGAAATGAGATTTTTAAAATTTGTTCAGATTTAATAAGCTAAAAAGAGATTAATAACTTGGATGAGGAGAAAACTAAGCTGATTCCAAAATAGATCTTTATCTGGAACACATCACATTTACTTTGAGGTTAGATTCAGTGTATAAAAGCCTTACAAAAAACTCAAAGAAGATGTTATTGTCAATATATTGGTATTCAAAGAAGACAGAACCAGATTTCTTCAGATGCACAGCATAGATTAGAGAAACAGTGCAGTCATCTCTGTTGGACTCTATGTAATTCCCATGAGGAGTCCACGAAGAGCTGGATAAAGATAAACAAAACAAGGCTTATTTTAGATCACAGGAACTCTGAAGACACTTATAACATTCCTATTTTAAAATATATTGCTCAGTAAAGAACACAAGTATCAGAGGGGTAGCCATGTTAGTCTGGATCTGTAAAAGCTGCAAAGAATCCTGTGGCACCTTATAGACTAACAGACGTATTGGAGCATGAGCTTTCGTGGGTGAATACATGCATGCATCCGACGAAGTGGGTATTCACCCACGAAAGCTCATGCTCCAATACGTCTGTTAGTCTATAAGGTGCCACAGGACTCTTTGCAGCTTTTAAAGGACACAGTACCCACTGTAGCTAGATTCACTCCCCAACCCTTTCACATCGGTTTCCCACATATTTTTCACACAAAGGATTATGTGCTCTGTCAAAACTTACCTTTTTGCACATCAAAATTATGAATGGGGGCAAATGTATGTTGTTTCCTGTCAGGGCCACCCAGAGAATTCAGGGGACCTGGGGTCTTTGGCAGCAGGGGGCCCCCGCTTCGGCGGTAATTCGGCGGTGGGGGGTCCTTCCACTCCGGGACCTGCCACCGAAGTGCCCTGAAGACACTGAAGTGCCGGGTCTTCGGTGGTAATTCAGTGGCGGGGGGTCCTTCCACCCCGGAGCGGAAGGACCCCACGCCGCTGAAGACCCGGAGCGGAAGAAGCTTCGGGGGCCTGGGCCCCGCAAGAGTTTTCCGGGGGCCCTGGAGCGAGTGAAGGACCCCGCTCCAGGGATGCCGAAAAACTCTCGTGGGGGCCCCTGCGGGGCCTGGGGCAAATTGCCCCACTTGCCCCCCCCCCGGGCAGCCCTGTTTCCTGGAACTTCTAATGCATCCCAATCAGGAAGGCTTGTCTAGGATACAGAGAGCCATATCCTTAAGAACAGCCCTTCTGCAATCAGCACAGATCATGCCGAGTGTAAAAGTAGTTTTAAGCCACCTTTACTCCTCTTTGATCCCAGAGCCACTCAGGCACAAGTTAAAGCAGTTCAGGGTTGTTTCAAGTTTCACTGGCTGCTAATGTCATCCAGGAGGCCAGGGGGGAGGGATAGCTCAGTGGTTTGAGCATTGGCCTGCTAAACCCAGGGTTGTGAGTTCAATTCTTGAGGGGGCCATTTGGGGATTGGTCCTGCTTTGAGCAGGGGGTTGGACTAGATGACCTCCTGAGGCCCTTTCCAACCCTAATAATCTATGATTCTATGACAGCAGGGGATTGGCAGAAAGTAGTGGCTCAGTAGCCACTCCTGTCATGCTACTCCGCTGGCCCGAAGCCACCTGATGAGTTCCCCAGCACAGAGGAAGGCTCAGGTAGATGATGAAACTGACTTTGTGCCAGTGGACCAGCAGGGTCAAATAGGGCCCATTTTATTTATCCTTTCTTCTCAACTATTCAATATCCCTGACATGTGCTTCTTGGCAATGTGCAGAGATTGCTTTTTATTGCACAATGTATTTTTCTGTACTTACACAGCATAGCATGTTCAACTGTCCTCTCCGTTAACCAGCTGATGGCATCATCAAACTCCAAGAGCTTTCACTAACACACAACCAGCATTCCATTCTGAGGGGCGTGGTCTACCTATCACTGTTTTCAGTGAACACCACCTACATGTTACTATACTACCGTAGCAACTGGTTCCCACGGCAATCTATGAGCTTGATCCAAAGCCCACGGAAATCCATGAGAGTCAAACCAACCCCTTCACCAGTGTGGCCACAGACCAGCCCATACGCCTCTTACTTGTCACAGCTATCAGCTTTATTCTCAGCTGATTCGACTGCAGTGTCCATGAAAGTTGCCACATTGGAGAATCCTGCTGGCAGGTCATCCCATTCATCAAACTTGATCCCAGTGCCCAAGGAATACGTCCCAGCGGCACATTTACTGCACATTTGATTCTTCATTTCTAGGTATTCACCAGAAGCACATGAAAAAGCTGTGAAGACAATCATTTACAACGGATTAATTGTAAAGGGAATTAGCAGCATCGGTGAGCTGTCACTAAAGCAACCAGTCACAAAAGTCCCACCCGTGAAAATTAGGAACATGATGAATTAGCTCAGAAAACCATTGTAAAAATCAAGCTGCAAATTGACTTCTGTTTTTCACTTAACTGGCAGAACTGGAGCCAAGTCTCAAATTACGGCTATTGATCAGCTTATTTGTCTCCATTAGCAAAGAGGAATTTTTTTAAAAATCTACACCTACAAGCTGCATGTATAGCTAGTCTATGCAAAAATATGTTTGTATCACTGTTGTCACATTCTGCCTCATCATCCTCCCAATTCCTTTCACGCACCTGTTGCATCTCGTATTGGACTAAGATTGTGAGCTCTTTGGAGCAGCACCTATCTTTCATTACTGTCTGTACAGCATCCAGTATGGTGCATCTTTATCTTTGATAGGGGCCTTTAGGCACTACTGGGATAAAAATAACAGCACTCAAAATAAATTTCAGCTATGTCTAGGGGAAGTACAGTACCTCAGTGTATGGAATAAATGATAGCATAATTTAGTGGTTAGAGTTTCCATTTTTTTACACCCATGATTCCAAAACCACCAACTTTACTCTTCCACTATCTATATAGGTACTTTTATGGCCATCATCACTGTAGTGTTCAAACCATTTTCAATTATTAATTAATTTTATCCTCACAACAGTCCTGTCAGGAACAGAAATGTCCCTATTATACAGATGGGGAACTGAAACTCAGCATAAATCAAATAACTTGCCTAAGGTCACAATGGAAATGGCTGAGCCAGGAATTAAACCCAAGATTCCTGAGTCCCAGTCCAGTGCTCTCTCCACTATTAGATAATCCTTCCACCATCACTTTTTCCTCTCATGATTTAATATCCCAGAATCCTTTTTCAATGAAAAAATAAATATATATCATTAATAATCTGTTATTGGGTGTTTTTAAGTTAATAGTGCCAATATGGCTAATGTAAGCATGGACAATTTGACCATAAGACCGGCCATAGTGGGTCAGACCAAAGGTCCATCTAGCCCAGTAACCTGTCTTCTGACAGAGGCCAATGCCAGGTGCTTCAGAAGGAATGAACAGAACAGGTAATCATCAGGAGATCCATCCCTAGTCACCCATTCCCAGCTTCTGGCAAACAGAAGCAGGGACACTTCAGAGCATGGTTTTGCATCCCTACCCATCCTGGCTAATACCCATTGATGGACCTACCTCCGTGATCATTGTGACACCCTGACACCCCAATATTCACTGCTGTCATGCAGTTAGGAGGTTTTGTACAAAGTATGTCCTGTGGGGCATCATTTTAAAAGTCTGGATCTGCTAGACATTAATATCTCGTTGGATTGTATGCGTTATTGTCATATGTGAAGTCATTAAGTTTGTCTATGTATGTGTTACTGAAACATGTTGTGAGGTTGAAAATGCCCACAAGCAGCCTTTCAGGTACAACAATAGAAAGGCCAAACAATGCTAATGGCTTATTGAGGAAATGCACACAAGCACAAGGATTACCCCAGGAACTGTGTACAACAGAAACCTCTCAGAGCTAGCTGTACACAATGGGAACTGTTTGATGCACATCACAGCATAAGAGCTTTCCAGCAAGTGGGAAGAAGATATAAAAGGGGGACAATGACATCATGGAGGGACCTCACTCTCCCTACAACAACACACTTGGAAACACCTGAGGGGCAAGGACTGAACTGTGGGAAGCGATGGTCCCAGGCTAGAAGGATCTTTAGCCGGTATATGAAAACCTGGGAAAGCCAAGACAACTTGTGCCTTAGAAGTCTGCCAGCCAGGTTATCACTCAGGGTGAGAATTTGCTAATTTATATCCTACCTATCCAGTGTGTTAAGCTCAGTTTGCAGTTTTTGTTTATTAACTAAGGTACTCCGCTTTGATATGTTGGCTATCCCTTATAATCACTTAAAATCTACCTCTTGTACTTAATAAACTTGTTTTTGTTCTAAACCCAGTTTGTGTAATTCATAATTGGGGGTGCAAAAGGCTGTGCATCTCTCTCTCCACAGTGTGGAAGAGGGCAAATTTCAATTAGCTTACACTGTACAGTTCTCGGTGCAGAGCAACACAATACAATTTTGGGTTTACTCTCCAGAGGGGGAGTGCACTGGGGCGCTGGGAAATTCCTTAGCTGAAAGCCTTCCCATGCAGTACTGATTTCAGTATCTGTGTCTTTCTGAAGCTGGGTGTGTCCCCACCAGAGGAGGCTGGAGGGGCTGGCTTAGCAGGACAGGGTGCGGGAGCCCAGGCTGGTGGAACAGGAGGGCTCAGTGGTACATCAGGTGGCACCCTGGAAGGGGGGCAACCCATCATAATCATATCTTATTTGCACGTCATATCTCACGTTTTAAATGCTGGGCTCTGCGTGGCCAGCTGTGGTCATGGGTTTTATATGAAAAGTAAATACGAAGTAATACATTCTTATTGAAAATATCGTGAATTTCACACTCTGCAATGATATATATTCAATAAAACTAATTACTACCATGATTTATATCTCCGCTATTTAAAAATATATAATGAGGTACCATAACCAAGTGGAGGAATTCCCAAGCTCTTCCATGACCCCCAAACCATCCACTTTTGCTTTCTACCATCCCCAAGCCATGCATTCTTTCATGGCAAATGGGTTTTACAAGCCCCATCCTGTGTGATTGGTAAAGCACCATTTATGCTCATGGGGCCAAAGCCTCAGCTAATGTAAATTGGCATAAATCAGTTCAAACCAGCCAAGGACGTAATGCATGATATTATACATATGTACTGACGTTTATCTCACAAGAAAAGAACCTGATGGACTTAAAACAGTTGAGAAAAGAGTTGTACAGTAGCAGAAAGTACAGGTCATATCCAAATCCCAGCTAAGCCTGAATTTCAGGTTCTCACTCATGTATTTGACTCACAAACAGCATTCCTTTGTGTAATCATCCCTGACTGGCAGGGCTAGATGGAAAGATCAGTAGATAGGCCAAATTCTCCTCTCCGTAACTTTGATACAACCTCCATGCACAGGTGGCAGGTTATACATGTTTGTGGTGCCCGAGCACCAGGAATATTCAGGGCCGGGTGCCCTGCTCCAGCAATAGTTGGAGCTGGGTCTCTCCCCCGGCCCTGCCTGGATCGGGTCCCGGCCCCTGCAGGTCTCCCCCCGCCCCCCGCCGCGTTCCTGCCTGGAGCGGGTCCCGGCCTCCGCCTTCCACCCCTACCCCTGCGTCCCCGTCCCCACTCCCTGCCGCGTCCCTGCCTGACAGAAAGCAGCGCGGCGCGTCTCCCCTGCCTGCTTGCGCTGCCAGAGAGCGGCTCCCGGCAGAACTGCTGTCTGCTGCCCCAGGGTCCTAGTGCCTGCCACCCACTATTGGCAAGGCAGGCTGCCCTTACCCTGAGCCTCTCCAACGCCCCAAACCCTCAGCCCCAGCCAGAGCCCTCATCCCCCCGCAACCTAATCCTCTGCCCCAGCCTTGAGCCCCCCCGCATCATGAACTCCTCATCCTCAGCCCCACAGCCCTCACCCCATACCCCAACCCTCTGCCCTAGCCCTGAGCCCCCCTGCATCATGAACCCCTCATCCTCAGCCCCAACCCTCATTCTCCTGCACCCTGATCCTCTGCCCCAGCCCTGAGCCCCCCCGCAGCATGAACCCCCCAACCCTCATCCTTCCACACCCCAATCCTCTGCCCCAGCCCTGATCCTCTCCTGCATCATGAATCTCTCATCCTTAGCCCCACAGCCCTCACCCCTGCACTCCCTCCTATCCCCAAACTCCCTTCCAGAGCGTGCACCACCTCCCCTTCCTACACCCCCACCCCCAGCCCAGAGCCTGCACCCAAACTCCATCCCAAAGCCTGCACCCCTCACCCCCTCCTGCACATCCACCCCCTGCCCCAGCCCGGAGCCTGCACCCGGCACCCAACTCCTTCCCAAAGCCTGCACCCTGCACCCCTCCTGCACCCTAATCCCCAGCCCAGGACCTGCACCCCAGACCTCCCCCCCGAAACCGCACCCAGAGCCTTAGGCAGGTGGGGGTGGAGTTTGGGGGGGCAGAGTTGGGGGGACAGGTTCTGGGCACCACCAAAATTTCTACAAACTTGCCACCCATGCCTCCATGAATTTGAATGTATGATTTTCCAAACAAACCATTGTATCCATTCTAATACAGTCTTCATACTCATGAAATGGAGAGGAATCTATTTAGGTCTCGAAGTAGGAAAGCATCCCTCTTCAGGAACAGTGCTTAACTTTAAACATGTGTTTAAGTCCCACTGAAATTGATTTCAATGGAATTTAAGCACATGCTTAAAATTAAACACTTGCACAAGGGTTTTCCTGAACTGGGGCCTTATATTGTAAACTCTTTGAGGCAAAGAGTAACTTTTCATTTTGTGTGTGTATAGAGAGTAGCACAATGACACCCCGATCCCTGATTAGTCCTGAAGGTGTTATAGCATCATTAATAAATAAATACTAATACTAATCTTTTCCTGTTTTGTTTTCTTGGTGTTTTTCTTGAAGAGTGTGAAAAGAAGCCATCAGGAAAACACAGCAAGACATAGCATGGCGCTGTTTAAGCCGGTTATCAACTCCCAACAATTTTTTTAATGGTTTTTGTTTTGTTAAAAAAGAAATTGAGAATATTGCTGAACCACATGTTCCAAATTTGTGAACTTCAATAGGGGATTCGTATCCAAGAGAAACTCACTGCCATACTGACAGCACAGCAGGCATCGGAGCCTCCTGTTCAGCTTCTATTGGAGGTGACCAGAGATTCCTCCTGTAATGGAGTAGTATTGTTTCGTTCCTTATGCTCTGATAATTTCAGATGAGGGGAAAGGGAAAAAAATCACTGCAACCTTTTGATGCAGGAACAGCCTGAATGACAAGGCAGACACCTGTCCAGGAGGCTCAAGCTCATCATTGACCTTCAGCACAAGAGACAAAGCCCGCTGTAAGGTTCGTGTCCATCCCTCCCCATCAGGCCCAGATGGAGGCCACGCCCCCTTGCTGCTGCATCTCTGTAAAGACCAGTGTAAAGGGGAATTAACAGCCTCGGAGGCAGGACGGAGCATCAAACAATCTAGGGCCTGCCGTCTTGGCAGGCAGACAAATGCAGGCCTCTTGGCTTAAGATGGGGAGGGGAAGCAGCTGGAGGTGTGGGACCTGGGTCCACCCTATTCCATGGGTCCCAGCCCCGGGCCCTAACAGTGGTGGAAGGCTCTACTACTGGGTCAGCGGGGATCCCACTACAACATGCTGACCAGTATTCTGGTCACACAACCGGATTATTGTCTGGGGCTACTTCCCATGATCCTCTCACTGGGTACCTTTAGTTTGTGGGGGTCCTCCGTCTCCCCAGGGTACACAGCTAGTGGCAGTCCCAGCAACTCTTCAGGCTTCTTGTCGACTGGCAGCCCCTTTAGATCCTCGGCACTGCAGAGGTCCCCCTCAGGCGTAAGCCCCAGCAGTGGGCAGGAGGCATCTGTCTCCTTTGCCGGCTCCAGCCCAACTGAGCTGTAGGGCCCTCCTTTTATACTTTCTGTCCTGCCCCACCATTTCTGGAGGAGTGACAAGGAATCTGCATTTGCATGTTCCTTCCCAGCACTATGCTGCATCGTAAATGCAAAAGATTGGAGGATAAGGTACCACCGCATCAGCCCCGCATTGGTGTCCTTCATGGTTTGTCGCCATTTTAGGGGTGCGTGGTCCGTCACTACAACGAAGGGCCTGCCCAGGAGGTAATAATGGAGGACTTCTACCATCCACTTAACCGCTAGCGCTTCTTTTTCAATGACTGAATAGTTGTGCTCCCAGGGGAATAACTTCTGGCTGATGTAGATGACTGCGTGTTCCTCTCCATTTGGACAACGAAGCCATGAGTGAAGTCAGGCCTTTACAGTACCAGTTCTTGGCATAGGTGATCCTTCAGTGTCCAAAAAGCCTTTTCACATTTGTGGGACCAGCGTACCCATTGAGGGCTGTCCTTAATGAGTAGCTCAGTCAAGGGTGCAGCAATTGTGGCAAAGCTGGGAATGAATCAGTGATAAAACCCCACTAGTTGCCTCACCTTTTTTTTGGTGGTTGGGGCCGAGTAGTCCTGTATAGCCTGGACCTTCTTGACCAGGGGGCACACCTTCCCTTGTAACCGAAGTATGTAGTCTCTTGCTAACCAATCTGGATCTTCTTAGGGTTTGCAGTCAGCCCTGCCTCCTGGAGGGTCCTCAGGATGGCTGCCAACTGGTCCAGGTGGTCCTCCCAGTGGCGACTGTAGATCACTATATTGTTGAGATAGGCCATGGCGTACTCAACGTGGGGCTGTAGCAGATGGTTCATCAGACACTGGAAGGTCGTAGGTGCTCCATGAAGGCTGAAGGTCATCCTGGTAAATTGGTACAGCCTGCAAAGTGTAGCAAAGGCTGTCTTTTTCTTCAATCCGGGTTCCAGTGGGATCTGCCAGTAGCCCTTGGTCAGATCCAAGGTGCTGATGTAGTGGGCCTGTCTGAGTCAGTCAAGTAGCTCGTCAATCCAGGGCATTGGATATGCATCGAATTTAGAGATAGTGTTGACCCTCCAGAAATCAATGCAGAACCAGAGGGTCCCATCTGGCTTAGGGACCAGCACTATGGGGCTGCACCACTCGCTCTGTGACTTCTCGATTACTCCTAGGTCTGCCATTGCCTAGACCTCCTGCTCTATCACATCCCGCATTCGATGCAGGAGAGGTCTCATCACCTCATGAACCATTTCCTCTGGGTTGGTCTGGATGGTGTGCTGTCCAGGTAAGGTTGTGAAGGTTTTGGAAAAGGCCTCCAGCAGCTGCTTCATCTGCTTCTGCTGCTCTTTCATGGGGGTATCCCTGAGCAGGGGCTCTTCGCGCTCTGCCACCACTGGGACCTTGCAGTTGCAGTACATACTGTAGGAGCCCCTGGGTCCGGGACAGGGTCTGTTCCCAGGTCTCCCGCATTAAGTCGAGCAAACCCCAAGCTGGTGACCGTACAGTAGCTCAAACAGCGAGAATTTGGTGGAGGCTTGCGGCACCTCCCTAATGACAAGCAGTAAGTGGAGGGGGGGGGCAAATCAGTTGATCCCAGTGGCACAAGTCCTTAGGTGGGATCTTCCAGAGCACATCTTTAAGGGCCTGGTTGAACCAATCCATCCATCTGGGGGTGGGAGATTGATGTCCGCAGCCTCTTGATCCCTAAGAGGCCACAGACTTTGCAGAGCAACTGGGAGGTGAAGTTTGTCCCCTGGTCTGTAACGGTCTCCCGGGGTAAGCCCACCCAGGTGAAGATCTTCAGGGGTTCAGCTGCGATGATCCATTCAGTGGCTTTCCTTAGGGGGATGGCCTCTGGAAAGCGGATAGCATAGTACATCACTACTAGAATGTAGCAGAAGACAGCAATGCTTTCCGTGAGTGGCCCCACCTGCTCCATCACGACCCTCTCAAAGGGTGTCCCTACCACCAGCCAGGGGATCAGTGGGGCATTTTGTACCCACAGAGGCACTGCCAGTTGGCACTCTGGGCAGGAAGCGCAATAATACTTGACATCCCAGCACATGCCCTGCCAAAAGAACCGGGCCAAGACCCAGGCCAGGGTCTTCTCCTGTCCCAAATGGCCAGTCACAGTGATGTCATGGGCTAATCTCAGTACTACCCATCAGTTACACTAGGACACGACCAGTTGGGAATGAGGCTCATGGGTCCAAGGGTCTCAGTCGACCTGGTACAGGAGCTCTCCTGTCAACTTGAACCATGGCCACTGGGCCGCTCACTGCAGATCTGTTGCCATCCCATTGATATACTCTATCTGTTCACAGGCCCAGCTGAGGGTGGGGTCCTCTCTTTGGTCCCTGCTGAAGTTGACTCCCGCGTCCAGGGGGGCTTCCCCACCATCCAATCGGGGTAGCTCATCTCTTTCTGGGGTGTTGAGGGCCCCAGGTGGGGCTGAGGGATCACCTAGGTTAGTCTTCCTGGGCCCCTCAACCTCGCCCTCCAGGGGGTCTCCCTCAAGAGCCATCTGCACCAGTAGGTCCCAGAGGCTTGCAGTTTGCAGAACCTTAGTGAATTCTGGCCAGTTTCATCTGAGAATGATGGGGTAGGCAGCTTTGGGGCGACCCCCACCGTCACTACCCAGGTCACTCCGTCCACAGTTAGCAGTACCTGGGCACTTGGATATGACTTCAAGTCCCCATGAATACAGAGGAGTTGAATCTGGCCCGGTGCAAGGTCACTTGCCGGTGCAAGTCACTGATGCACTAGGGTTTGCTCACAGCCAGAATCCACCAGGTCATGCACTTGTTTCCTGCCAAGGCCCATGGGGACAGTCATCTTGGCAGTAGGACGCAAGCAGGCATGGGCCTCTCCGATGTAAACCTGGCCAGAGACGCAGTCCATGACTGGGCACTGTCGCTGGAGGTGTCCAAATCGACCACAAGCAAAACAGGAACCAATCTCAGTGGGGCTGGCCCAGTTCTTGGGGTTCTGCGGATGATTTGGAGGGCTCTGGTTCAGGGAATTCCCTCCTTTGCCGTGGCCTGCGGGCGTTCCACGGGACATCGGGATGGGTTGTGGCAGGTAGCCACTGCTGCGTCCCTCATTGTGGCTTGAGCCTGTCCAGGCCACTGTCTTAGGGCTGGAGGGTCTATCCGAGCCTAGGGGGGCTCCGCAGTGCCACGGCAGCTACGGGTGCTACTGTGGTTTCTGCGGCCAGAAAATCCTCAAGGTGGTGGGTTGATTTTGAAGGACCCAGGCTCTCCCTCACAGTGGGAGAATGTGAATGAACTGCTCGACGAACACCTGCTTGGCTACTTCAGTGGTGGAGTGTTGTTTGGGTTGGAACCTCTGCCAGCAGATGTCCTTGAGCTCCTGTGGCACGACCCAGGGTCAGGTCCCTGGCAGGTAGGTCTCCCCATAGAACTGGCACCAAAAGGTTTCAGGGGTGATGTCTAGAGCGCCAAGAATGGCCAACTTTACTGCTCTGTAGTTGCAGACCTCATCATTGGGGAGCCCGCAATAAGCAGCCTGGGCCGCCTCCATTAGATAGAGGCCCAAGAGCATGGTCCATAGGTTCGGTGGCCATCCCGCCACCGAAGTGACCCGCTCAAAAGCTTTCAGGAAGGCTTCTGGATCATCATCAGGCCCCATCTTTGTGAGGTGTACCGGCATCATGGCGGTTGTTGGGGTTGTCGCTCCTCCGGGAGTGGGGCTGAAGGGGCTGGGAAGCAGGGTGACCAGCTGCTGAAAGCATTGTTGCTGCTATTCCTGCTACTGGGCCCCCACCCACCCGATCAACTGCTGCTGCTGGCCCCCAAGTTGCTGCACCTGTTGCTGCTGGAGCTGGACTGCCTGTTGCTGCAGCTGGTTCTCCGCCCACCATTTTATAAACTTGCCCAGTTCCATCGTAGTCTCTCAGGTGGGCAGCAGGCTAGGAGCATGTGCAGTCCCCTTGTCTCAGGGGTTACCCGTGTTCTCCACCACATGTAGAGGGTCATGTCTGTCCCTCCCGGTCAGGCCTGGAGGGAGGCCACACCCCCTCACTATTGCATCTCTGTAAAGACTGGCATAAAGGGGAATTAGTAGCATCAGAGGCCCAGGCCCTGACCCTCTAGGCAGGGCAGAGCACCAAACAGTCTAGAGGATTGGGCCCTTCAGCAGGAAGGAGCAACAACAGGCTAGGGGCTCAGGACCTCAGGCAGGGCAGAGCACCAAAGAGTCTAGGGCCTGCCATCTTGGCTCGGGCAGATGGCAGACAAATGCAGGCCTCTTGGCTTAAGGTGGGGAGGCTGCCACCCGAGGGGCAAGGTTGGCAGCAATGGGTAGGGAGACCCAGCCACACCCTACTTCACCAAGTCTCAGCCCAGGGCCCTAACAGTGGCGGAGGGCTCCGCCATTGGGTCCACAGGGATCCCATCACAACACACTGACCAGTATTCTGGCCACACAACTGGACAATTGTCTGGTGTCCCTGAGCTACTTCCTATAATCCCCTGGCTGGGTACCTTCAGTTCGTTGGGGTCCTCCATGTCCCTGGGGTACACAGCTAGCAGCAATCCCAGCAGCTCTTTGGCGTCATTGTTGGCTGGCAGCTCTGACAGTCCCTTCGGGTCCTCAGTGCTGCAGAGGACCCCCTTGGGTGCAAGCCCCAGCAGCAAGCATCAGGTGGCTGTCTCCTTAACCGGCTCTGGCCCAACTGAGCTGTAGGGCCTGCCTTTTATACTTTCTGTCCCACCCCTCTGTTTTGGGCAGGGTGGAGGTGGCTTGCCTGGCTCCACCCACTAGGGGGTGGGTGGTGGTTCCTCCCATCTGGCCGGGAGGGAGGCCATGCCCCCTTGCTCCACCCACTCTAATTTTGTTTTGAAATTTGCTAGCTTATATCAGACAGATATTACCTTACTCCACAGGAGGCTGCTCTTCCTGTCAAAACACATACATCTGCAAGCAAAACTAGCTCTGGGCAGGCCATCTGCTTGCCAGGTTCAGTTAGAGGCTGAATGTGGTTAATGGCAAAGTGAACCACTTTTGACATTGGAACAGCTGCATAACTTGAGTTTATTCCAGTCAGTACCGAGTGACGATGGGGTGGGGAGGAATGGGATGAGAAACGAATTGCTGTGGAAGCATCTCTGTGATAAGCAGAGCTATGGTCTCATTGCCTGTAGTCGTTAACAACAAAGGAAAACAAACAAACAAAGCCAACCTATTTTGAATCTAAGCCACATGTGTCAAAATGCAGAAGTTCCTTTTATATCTGTTGTCTCCTAGTCAGCTGTTATGGTTATGGGATTATTTTGATGGCGAGTGGGTTATGACAGAACCGCTGGGGATTCTGTAGAAAAGATATCCCCAAACTCTTGGTCCATGAGACACCTGCTAGTGGTCAACAAAAAGATAACCAACTGGTAGTAAGGTGCTAGATCTTTTTCTTGTTCACAGCTGCTACAAAATTCATTAAAATACAGCTAAACATACATTCAACGCTTTCCTGTTACTATTTGCTCACATGCATTGCAGCAGTTGCCACAGTGATGTTACATAAGCATGAATGAGAGAGGTGGGTGATTGTGAAGAGAAAGGAGGCGTCCACAAGATAATCTCACTGTTAAAATGGGGGTAAAATTTTCCAAAGTGTCCTAGAGGCTTAGGATCTTAATTCCTATTTTCAAAAGTGACAGGCATTTAGGAGCCTAAATGTGAACTTTCAATGTGACTAAGATGCCAAAAATCAATGGGAATAAGGTGCCTAAATACCTTTCAAAATCTGGCCCGTAAGTGCCTACGTCACTTTTGAAAATTGGAATTCAGCTCGATAGTCAATTAGGTGCTTTTGAAATTTTTACCCATAGTTCACACTTTGAAAAAGTTTGGGCATCCCTGCTTTAGAACATATTCTCCCTGATATGGAAGGCCACTGGCAGCAGAGAGATCTTCCATATAGTTCAAGGATTAACTCTGGGTATATACCTATATATACACACAACAGCTTACATGTAGTAATACAAATTGTGGATACAGAGAATTAGATACCCAGAGACTACTTGCATCAGTCTATTGGAAGTATTTCTAATACATACAACTAGGCATGAAGGTATCTAAGGGAGCTGTTTTCCCGCCATGCCTATTCATGGGTATTTTAGATTAGAAAATACTTTCAGTGGCAATTAGAAAGGATGGATCATATTGTGCTACCAGTTACACTGGTGTAAATCTGGAGTAGTTCCACTGAAGCTCCTGGAATTACTTCAAATTTACAGCACTGCGAGAGCAGAACACGTTCAAACCAAGCAACGGTTGTTGTAGTTTGTACAGCTTGCTAGTCTCAGGGATAAAAGGCACTATTATGTATTATTACATATCATCTCTCACTGCCCCGCTATGTCAAGCTATACTGCCAGGGCCTCCTTCTCTGCTGCCTTGCCCTGTAAGTAGTTATATACATCTAGGCTAAGTGGATGCAAAGCACCACCAATTCCCCTTGGTAGCATTTTGTGCTCACTTTGCACAGGTATAAATGGCTGTACCATAAGAAAGTTGGCAGAGATTCAGGCATGCAACAGTTCACGTCTTACTAGAAGGATTTTAGGGCCAAATTCCTCTCGTAGTTATACTTGTGCCCCATCCATTGTAGTCAGTGGATTTCAGGGTGGAATTTGGCCTTCAGTGACGGTAGTGGTGCAGGTGGCCCACTCCAGCAGTGGGTGGGGAAGAGGCAGCCAGGGAGGCTGTGGAAACCTGCAGCTAATTAGGGTGAGGCTTGTTAGGAGCCAGATAGGAGGCAGCTGCTGGGGCAGTTCAGGTATAAGGAGCTGCCCCGCAGAGCGAGGAGAGTCTCTCCCTGACAAGCAAGGGAGGAGGACTGGCTCCCAGGGATAGCACCTGAGATAGAGCAGTGCTGGGCAGGCTCTGGGTAGCGGAGGGTGAGCTCTGGCCTGTTACCTAGTAGGCTGCAGGCCCCTGCCAGAAAGGGCCAAGAAGGTGCAAGGGCCAAGGGGAAGTGGCCCAGGGATGATAGGCAGACAAGGGGCGAGAAGGTGGGCAGAGAGGCTGTCGCTTGAGGGTCTCTGGGTTGGGACCCAGAGTAGTGGGTAGGCCTGGGTCCCCTCCCTTGCACTGCACCTAGCCACAGAGGAGCATGGCCAATACAGACTGAAACTTGCCCCTGAAGTGAGGGGCTAGACTTTAGGTTGTGGTTGGCCCCTGCAGTGGGTGCAAGCCAAAGGACTGCAGTGACCCCCGGAAGGGGGGTGAGAAAGAAGTAGTGGGCACTGCCAGAGGGCAGTGTCCTGAAGAGGACACCACTGAGTGGGGCAGCAACGCGGGTCCAAACCAGCGGAGTAGAGCAGACAATGGGCAAAATACCACCCGCAGAGGGTGCTCTGGAGCTGGACTGACCTAATTCCCGGAACAACCAGCAGGAGGCACCAGCAGTGGTGAGTCCACGCCATTACAGTGACTCACACAGAAGTCTAACATTGCTTTGCTTTCTATGGTTAAGGGAGGCTTGTTAATGAAAATGCCAAGAGTAAATTGTTCCTAGACTCCAATGTAAATATTGCTATCACTACTTTCTAGTATCCCAGATCTAAAACACGCTTCATATACATTTTCTCATGTATTTGGGTAGAATCAAGATCAATCATTTTTATTATGGGAGTAGAATCATGATGTGAGAGCTCACAGGAAAATAAATGAGAGCAATGCAGTACCCTTGATCCTCCCTCACTTATCTCAATACAACATCCTGCTTGCTTCTTTCCTATGCCGCTCCATCTACCCAAGGACCCCAGACTCCCAATCACTCCATCAGGGTTACATTAGTAAATTGAATCTTAAAGGCATCAAATATTGTAATAAAACAGAATTTACTAACATTACCCTGGTGCGTTGTTTCTTTTATCCCTTCTCATCCTCTCCTTTCACCTCCCAGTCTCATTCTCCTCTTGCCTCTGTTCCAACTTTTCACACTATAGTCATCCGCCATCCCTCATTGCCTCCTCATTTTTTCTACCCCCTCTAGCCCTCCTGAATCTTTCTCCATCATTCCCTTTCTATCCTCTTTCCCTTTTCCCATATCTCTCAGACTTTCTAATTCTACCCCCTTAAGACTTCCCATCAGGCCCTTTTCCCCAGCCATGACTTGCTTGTGCCTTGACTGAGTGGCAATAGAGAAACATGTATTCTGTGTGGACTTCTGCCTTCCACTGGAGAGCATGGATAGCTCCCACAACCTTGAGTCCAACTATTAAGGACAAAACCCGATTCTTTTCTCACTTTACTAACCATTGTAACAGTGACTGCCCAGAGTAACACCACTAAAGTCAATGGAAATTCTCTTCTCATTAAAACCAGTATATCAGCCCCACCAACTTCTTTACATCACCCACTTCATTCTCATAGCATTCAAAGCTCATCTGCCTGAGCTCCAGCTAGTAGTCTTGGGTTTCCCACTCTGCCTACAAACCTTCTGCTGAGTTGTCTCACCCTGGTGAGGCCAGGGGCTAAAACTGCAGCTCAGAAGAGGAGTGGTAGGTAGCCAGATGGTTGTCACTCAGCTGTTAATGGCTGTTAAGTTTGATTGTACAGATGCCAATGCACAAGCCTCCAGGAGAGGAGTGGGCAAGGCAACATAGTGTGAAGAGCAGATATTTTATTTTATTTAGAGCTGTCTACAGTAGGGCTTCCTGGCAGTCCAGCTGGAATACTCCACACCACAAAAGGTCCAGACCAGAAGATACAAGGCAGATCTAAGAACCAACGTGAGAGAAGTGGGGGAGGGAAGCACAGGAAAGTTAAAAGAAAGCAAGACTTGTTGCTTTGTTATTAGTAATGTTTCCTATATAACCTCCATTTATTGATTCAGAATGTCTGATGTGAATAATTTATGTGAGGCTTCTGCAACAGAGTATGAGTAATTCCTGCTTGTTTTCTCCAATAGTTATACTGGATGTGCTATCAGTGATTAGATTGAATCTTCATTTAAAAAGGATGCTGTCAGGCCTGTGATCACCTTGAAAACTAGTGTAATCTGGGAGGGAATGTCCTCCATATTATAGACATCTCCTCTTAAGAAAAGAAAGCTACACATCACTTTTACCCTGAGAAGTAATAAAAATATACTGACATCTCCTCCAACTTATTTAGCACTCCCTTCTGCCTCCTCTTATTGTCTCCCTCTCTCTCCTTCACATTTACATATTGTCACCCCTCTGCTGAGTACTAAACTGTCTGGGGATTTGTCCTGCTTTGAGCAGGAGGTTGGACTAGATGACCTCCTGAGGTCCCTTCCAACCCTGATATTCTATGATTCTATGTCAGGGCCTTGAGGTTGGCTTCATGCTGGAAGAGAAATTAGTGACTCGGAGACGGGCGGGGGGTGTTATTAGTGTAATTTGTTTATTTATACCAGTCAGACCATAGAAGTGGTCACAAATGTCATGTGGGCAAACCCCCCTTTCAGAAATCTTAGTCTAAATGCCAATTCCTCCCAGAGAATAATTTTCTAGCAGAGATAAAGGCAGAGAGTAAACTCTCTTCCTGTTTTGGAGAAGCTGTTGCAAAAAATCTACATCACAAAAACAACAAATGCAGCATTACTTCAAAGACTGTACTCTGCTCACATACTAAAAGAACTTGAAAGACTATTACAGAGACAAGATGGGTGAGGTAATATTTTTTATTGGACCCACAAAAGATTTTACCTCACCCACCTCAACTCTCTAATATCCTGGGACCAACAGGGCTACAAAACACTGCAAACAACATTGAAAGACTATGCGTAACAGCACCCTCTGGTGACTCCTCAGATAACAAGATGTGTTGGGGGGGAAAGGCCCATGTAAACATAACTTTGAACCCCAGTTCAGAAAAGCATCCTTATTCAGGGCAGCATTTCAACACATGAAGTGAATGGGACTCAGTGCATATGCTTAAAGTTAAAAACTTGCATTAGTGCTGCCCTAGACAGAGATGGAGTTAAGCACGTGCTTATGGTGCTTTTCTGAATCAGGGCCTTAGAAAGCAAATCTTCCTTTTTAGCTAGTTTAGCAGAGCTTCCTTAGAAAGCAGATAAAACCTTCTCACAGGCAAGACAGAGAATGCAACAGCCCAGTCCCTGCAGCCTGTATTTATGAAAGTAATCCCTACACAAGTAGCCCCTTTGAAGTAAATGGGATTTCTTGAATCATTAAGTACTTCCCATGCAAGTGAGGGTTGCAGGACTGGGCCACTGAATTATTTCTGTTCATCTCTTTCAATGGTTAAAACAGAAAATCTAGCAAGTCAGGGGCCAAACCTATGTGTTAAGTGACCTTCAATTCTCACTGACTTCAATAGGAGCTGCTTGTGCTCATCCTCAGGTCCAGATTCTGATACCTTTACTCATGCTGAGTGGCACCTTACTCCCTGAGCAGTTCCTCTGATGTCAATGGGACCATGAGTGGAGACAGGCAGGTAAGAGAGTAAGTGATCAGCTCCAGAGGAGGTGGGATAAAAGGGCATGTCCCTTCAGTACATTTTTAGTGAATAATCTCAAAATATCCAAATTTCCTACAATCCAGGAAGCACATTTTAAAATACGGATACCAAAAAGCATGTGTCCTTATGTGTATGTATTTGTACACACATATGTCATCTCTAGAAGACATGGTGATTAAACGTGAGCAATCATTAACATCTTCTCTGCATAAGTGCCCCCAATACCGCTACCAATGATGGAGCTGCACTGGTGATAGCAAAGATGAAAAAGACTGGGGAACAAAGCCAGTGAAGTCAAAGTCTAATGCTGCAGAGCCAAAAGAGTGAATGGATATACCCTATTCTAAGAGTTTTGCCAATTTCATTGGCTGTGCTCATTCAAAGAAGTATACAAGGTAATCGTGAGAGACCCGAGAAAGAGCTCTATGTAGCTTGAAAGCTTGTCTCTCTCACCAACAGAGGTTGGACCAATAAAACCTATTACTTCACCCATCTTGTCTTGCTAATATCCTAGAACCCACAGGGCTACAACAACCCTGCCAGAAAGTAATCCTGTTCATTTCAAGGTCCAGTAGCGAGAGCAGAAAACAAAAACCAGCAAGTGTCAAATGGAGAAAAGTGAAAAAAGTATATTGAGTTCTTATGCTTTACACATTTGCTTCAAGGGACCTCTTAAAAACTTGTGAGAAGTAATTCCTATATGTGAGCAGTGACCATGCAGTAAACACTTGGTTATGTCATTATTTAACATGGCCTTTTTTTGCTTAGTAGAGGGTAAAAATATCAGAATATTAAAACTACTAAAAACAATTTTCTATTCTTTTTCAACCAACATTTGCACCGTTTGTCCACAGGAATATAAAACCAATGAAAATAAGAATTTTTCCAATGGAAATGGCATAAACTCAACTGCATTATCATAATGCTATGACCCAGATGTACAAGGAGTATTGCACTATATATAATATGCATTTTTATATTCCCTGCACATACAAATGCAATTTTGACAGGCCTTTTGCAAGCTGGAGGCTCCTGGTCCAGTCCCCAAAACTGACAACCAATTTAGGGCCTGTCCCAATTTGTCACTCACTGATTCCCCATGAGTGGTATCATCCAGCTACATAACAATTGTAATTATACAGGAGGAATCATCGAGTGGATGTGTTTCCAGTAGTGTCCCACAGGGATTGATTATTGGCCCTACGCTATTTAACATTTTTATCAACAACCTGGAAGAAAACATAAAATCACTGCTAAAGTTTACAGATGACACAACAATTGGGAGAGTGGTAAATAATGAAGAGGACATGTCACTGATTTAGAGCGATCTGAATCACTTGGCAAACTGGGTGCAAGCAAACAATATGCATTTTAATACATAAGAACATAAGAACGGCCATACCGGGTCAGACCAAAGGTCCATCTAGCCCAGTATCTGTCTGCCGACAGTGGCCAATGCCAGGTGTCCCAGAAGGAGTGAACCTAACAGGCAATGATCAAGTGATCTCTCTCCTGCCATCCATCTCCATCCTCTGACGAACAGAGGCTAGGGACACCATTCTTACCCATCCTAGCTAATAGCCATTTATGGACTTAGCCACCATGAATTTATCCAGTTCCCTTTTAAACATTGTTATAGTCCTAGCCTTCACAACCTCCTCAGGTAAGGAGTTCCACAAGTTGACTGTGCGCTGCGTGAAGAAGAACTTCCTTTTATTTGTTTTAAACCTGCTGCCTATTAATTTCATTTTGTGACCCCTAGTTCTTGTATTATGGGAATAAGTAAATAACTTTTCCTTATCCACTTTCTCAACATCACTCATGATTTTATATACCTCTATCATATCCCCCCTTAGTCTTCTCTTTTCCAAGCTGAAGAGTCCTAGCCTCTTTAATCTTTCCTCATATGGGACCCTCTCCAAACCCCTAATCATTTTAGTTGCCCTTTTCTGAACCTTTTCTAGTGCTAGAATATCTTTTTTGAGGAGGGCTACATGTAAGTGTATAAACCTAGGAACAAAGAATGTGGGCCATACTTACCGGATGTGGGACTCTAACATGGGAAGCAGTGACTCTGAAAAGGATGCACTTGGAGGAGAGGAAGGTGATCAGGAATAGTCAACATGGATTCACCAAGGGCAAGTCATGCCTGACCAACCTGATTTGATTGCCTTCTATGATGAGATAACTGGCACTGTGGATATGGGGAAAGCAGTGGATGTGATGTATCTTGACTTTAGCAAAGCTTTTAATATGGTTTCCCACAGTAGTATTGCCAGCAAGTTAAAAAAGTATGGATTAGGTAATAAAAAGGTAATAATTGGAGATATACCAATCTCCTAGAACTGGAAGGGACCTCGAAAGGTCATCGAGTCCAGCCCCCTGCCTTCACTAGCAGGACCAATTTTTGCCCCAGATCCCTAAGTGGCCCCCTTAAGGATTGAACTAACAACCCTGGGTTTAGCAGGCCAATGCTCAAACCACTGAGCTATCCCTCCCTGGACGAATGGACTATAAGATGGATAGAAAGTTGGCTAGTTTGTCGGGCTCAATGGGTAGTGATCAACGGCTCGATGTCTAGTTGGCAGCCAGTATCAAACGGAGTGCCCCAGGGATTGGTTCTGGGGCAGGTTTTGTTCAACATCTTCATTAATGATCTGGATGACGGGATTAATTGCACCCTTAGCAAGTTTGCAGATGACACTAAACTAGGAGGAAAGGTAGATACACCGGAGGGTAAGGATAGGGTCCAGAGTGACCTAGACGAATTGGAGGATTGGGCCAAAAGAAATCTAATGAGGTTCAACAAGGACAAGTGCAGAGTCCTGCACTTAGGAAGGAAGAATCCCATGCACCGCTACAGGCTGGGAACCAACTGGCTAAGCAGCAGTTCTGCAGAAAAGGACCTGGGGATTACAGTGGATAAGAAGCTGGATATGAGTCAGCAGTGTGCCCTTGTTGCCAAGAAGGCCAATGGCATATTGGGCTGTATTAGTAGGAGCATTGCCAGCAGATTGAGGGAAGTGATTATTCCCCTCTACTCAGCACTGGTGAGGCCATACCTGAAGTATTGCATCCAGTTTTGGTCCCCCCCCTCCCCTCCCCTCCCACGAAGGGATGTGGACAAATTGGAGAGATTCCAGTGGAAGGCAATGAAAATGATTAGGGGGCTGGGGCACATGACTTATGAGGAGAGGCTGAGGGAACTGGGCTTATTTAGTCTACAGAACAGAAGAGTGAAGGAAGATTTGATAGCAGCCTTCAACTACCTGAAGGGGGGTTCCAACGGGGATGGAGCTCAGCTGTTCTCAGTGGTGGCAGATGACAGGAAAAGGAGCAATAGTCTCAAGTTGCCGTGGGGGAGGTCTAGGTTAGATATTAGGAAAAACTATTTCACTAGGAGGGTGGTGAAGCACTGGAATGGGTTACCTAAGGAGGTGGTAGAATCTCCATCCTTTAGAGATTTTTAAGGTCAGGCTTGACAAAGCCCTGGCTGAGATGATTTAGTTGGGGTTGGTCCTGCTTTGAGCAGGGGATTGGACTAGATGACCTCCTGAGGTCTCTTCAAACCCTAATCTTCTATGATGAGGGGTCGTGGTAGATAATCAGTTGAACATGAGCTCCCAGTGTGACACTGTGGCCAAAAGAGCTAATGTGATCCTGGGGTGCATAAATAGGGGAATCTTGAGTAGGAGCAGAGTTTTTTACCTCTGTATTTGCCATTGGTGTGACCACTACTGGAATACTGTGTCCAGTTCTGGTGCCCACAATTCAGAAAGGGCATTGATAAATTGGAAAGCGGTCAGAGAAGAGCCAAGAGGATGATTAATGCACTAAAAAAAAACATGTCTTATAGTGATAGACTCAAGGAACTCAATCTAGTTTGCTTAAAGGAAAGGTAAAGGGGTGAATTATAGGCTGCAAGTATCTACATGGGGAACAAATATTTAATAATGGCTTGTCAGTCTAGCAGAGAAAGGTATAACATGACCCAATGGCTGGAAGTTGAAGCTAGACCTATTCAGACTGGAAATAAGGTGTACATTTTGACTGGTACTGGATTCCTAAGAAGAAAAACAAAGTGAACACCATTATAATTTCCACTTTTAGTATTTAAAAGGTTCTTATAGAAAATCCAGCTGTAGTTTCTCACAAAGGTATGAATTCCAGGTCTCTGCAAATACTTTAAGTCAGAGGAGTTTTGTAGCACAGAATTGGTAAGCAAATTGACTTACCTCCCCTCTATGTAGGTTACACTAACTTTGTAGAATGTGCAGAAAGACACAGCATAAGTTTCTCCTACTTACAGTAATTTTTGGACAGACCTTGGTAAAGAATAGCACTAGACCTGGTGAAGAGAGGGGTCATACCTATCTAAAAGCCATTGATTACTTTTCTAGATGTGTTGAAATTCTACTTACAAACTCATAGAAATGTAGGACTGGAAGGGACCTCAAGAGGTCATCTAGTCCAGTCCCCTGCACTCAGGCAGAACCAAGTAAACGTAGACCTTCCCTGACAGGTGTTTGTCTAACCTGTTCTTTAAAACTTCCAGTGATGGGGATTCCACAATCTCCCTTGGAAATCTATTCCAGAGCTTAACTATCCTTATCCTTAAAGGATGCGTGTCCAAGAGGTGCCAAATCTAAGAAGTCTTTAACCATCAGAATTCAGTCAGAAGTTTGTCGAAGTTAAACCAGGAGACCTACCACAGAGAAAACCAAATGAACACAAAAATTGGACAATACCAGCTGTTCTCACTGAACGGAGTGGCATCCTGAGATCCTGGAAAGCTGAGACTGACTGAAGTACTCAGTAGAGGAAAAACGGGAAAAACAAGTGGCATATCCAGCTGGAGATAATACAGTGGAGAAGAGTCCTAAATGTATTAAACAGGAGCCTGCACAGAGGCATGAGCTACAGAGCTGTGGTTGCCTAAGTGTTGCTGTGACAGACTCATATAATCTCTAGATCAACATAGAGGGGAACGTGTACCACATACTCACCTGTGGGTTACACATAGTAAAAGACAGTCCCTGTCCTACAGTCTAAATAAACAAGACAGGATGGGAACAAAAGCAGCGAGAGGGGAAATGACTTATTCAAGGTCACATAAGGGTCAGTGGGAGAGCTAGAAATAGCACCCATCTCCTGAATCCCAGTCCAGTGCACTATCCAATAGCCCACATTGCCTCTCTAACTGATAATTAACCCGTGTCAATGGTTTATGCCAGTGCAGTAACATTAAACCAGGGAAATAATATACATTACTAATAAAGATCTGTAAAATGAAAAGTGTCAACATACTGCATTCTTTTCCTTTCATAGGGTCAGGTAACCCAGAGCACTCCGCCGACGGATTTGGGACAGCCACCCTCCACCTGGATCCACTGCTATCGCATTCTGTGTATTCATAGTGGTAATCTGTCTGCAAATAATTACAAAGAGTCTCAGTTTCATCATAACATTTGCTCCTCCACTTAACCAGGATCGTTAATCAAGAATCCAATATTTTGCCATTTCTGTTATAATCTAAAACATATCATGCATCATTCCCAATACACTGTTCTCGTTTATTATTCCATAGTGCATGCACAAGTGTGCTAGGCTGTGTACGGAGCAAACAGAAAGATACTGGGGTGGGATTTTCAAAAGCACATAGGAGATTCAGGATCATAAGTCCCATTAAAATTGTGCTCCCGAGTCATTGAAAATCCCACCCACTTTCCTTTCCCCAAACAACTTAGAAGGAGATTTGCAAAGCACACAAGGGATATAAGAGTGAAAGTCAGTGACTTATGCTCTTAAATCCTTTAGGTATTTTTGAAAATCTTCCCTTTAAATTCTAATTGAGGCATGACCCCAAGGGCCAGATTTCCAAAAGTGCTCATTTCCCACCTAGGAACCCAAATAAGTGGCCATTCATTGCTGATCTTATTTAGTAATCTGACCATCAGTATCAAAATGGGAGAAGTTAGCTACGGAGCACTTTTGGAAATCTGGCCCTTAGACAGGTGCCTAAATGGGAGCTGAACTCTTTTGAAAATCAGGCCTCCGTTGTGGGTGCTGAGCGCTTGAAAATCTGACCCCGAGCCCTTTGAAAACCTGGCCCAATGAATTAAAGAATAGGGTCAGGAAAAATCAGGGTCACAGTAACAAGATCAGAGAATCACTCTGTTTTGGTGTGGGCACATCTTGTAGACCCATGTAAGTGACAGGTTTATTTTTAGTGGTTATTTCATTTTAACTCACATCTTGTGGACTATGATCAATGATAGTGACTCAGATTAATGATGGCATAGGAAAGGTACTTGCAGGAGGAATGGCACTCAGCTTCCATGAATTCCAGCCCACACCACCCACACTAGTCCATGCTGCCCTAAAGGTGATTCCTCCAGGCACATTGGCAGGGCATTGTGGGTAATTCTGCACCACTGCTTTCCATGATTCTCCACTGCACCGACTTTCCACTTGGTGCAGGAGAAAAGGGAAGGGATCGAGTGGCTTGTTGTGGCTCCCAGATTCTCAGGGCATAGAATCATAGAATATTAGGGTTGGAAGAGACCTCAGGAGGTCATCTAGTCCAATCCCTTGCTCAAAGCAGGACCAACATCAACTAAATCATCCCAGCCCAGGATTTGTCAAGCTGGGCCTTAAAAACCTTTAAGGATGGAGATCCGTCCTGGCACAGATGTAGATCAGATCAGTGCCCAGATGAACAATTATTTCACAAAGAAAAGAGTTGCAACTTTCCTTCCCAGTTACTTACAGAAAAACAAGCAGCACTGAGGTTTAATATCTCTGCTACTGTTACTGGGAATCTCCTGAAATCTTTGGACAATAATCCTATTCTATTTAACATTATTAAAGTTTTTAGTATTTTACACAAAGCTGAAAGTGACAGTCTGATTTGCTTTAGAATAAATATCTTTATGACTCAACTTGAGGTTTCAAACAAAACATCAACAATGAATTAGAAACTATGGATTCAGGAAAATATTTGTCTTCTAGATGATATAATAGAGAATAAGACACTATTATCTTCTGAGCTGCAAGAGACATACGTTTATTGCACTCTCAAGACTATGGAATATATTCAATGTCCATTTCTCTCTTCTCATATTATTTTCATGAAAATAGGCCAGTCCTTCCTCACCTCCTTATTGAAATCTTCCTGCAGAAGATATAAATAACTTAAAGGTAATGGATTGAAACCATCTCATGGCATATATCATGCATGGAAAATTCATTTACAGTCTGAATTAGATATCTGAGACTGGAATAAGAAATGGAAGAGGACATTTCAACCCTACAATTGTGTCTCACATCTTCAGATCTCATTTTTTCCTTCACATCAGATCAGCAAAATTATACAGAGCAGGTTTGGTGCTAGCCAACACATGTTGGTCTTGTAACATTTCTCCTAGTATAATTGAGTCTCATTGTCTGAATGGTAACCCACCTTTAGGCGGTGGCAAAAATATTTTCTCTATTACAGAAAATGAATTAAAAATCATAGAAAGGTGATTTTCAGTGCTCATTCTGAAGGCAGATGGGAAGTCACTGGTTGCCTGAGATCAATGGGCTAGCCCCTACCCCTCCTGAAGAGACCCCTGTGGAAGGGGATGGGGCAGATGCTTCATTAACTTTTCTGCAAAAGCTTTCTAGGACAGGTGGAGCCAATCCATTTCCCTAACCCTGACCTGCCCCACCACATGTGTGGTGAGCCAGACTTGTGGAGGACTTAAAAAGATCACCTCTAAGGATACAAAACTTAACTAGTTTCCTAAAGCATCCTCCCTCTCTAGAATCCGTCACAGAATTTATCAGTTTTCAAGTGAAAGACAACCCATTCTTGTATTTCAAAATTCATCTGAGTTCTTTCTGGCTCATACATTAATTAGCTCTAATAAAAAATCTGCAAGTAAAATTCTGCCCTCAAGAACATCTGTGCAGCCTTGTAGTCTCCTACATCGCTCCTCTTGTGTGCTCTAGAACTAGCTTTTCCAAGGGTATGTCTACACTACAAGTAAACTCGAGGAATGACAGGCTCCTGCTCCCAGAGTGGTCTGGTGGATACAGATTCCTCTGCTGCGTGGCTCTGTGGTCAGGACAGGGACCATTGCATGAGTCTACCCACACAGAACCTGCAAACCACCTCCCATACCGACCAGGGTGCCTGCTGCTGCACTGTGTGTGTGTGCTGCTGATCCTGCCCCCGTGTGTCCTGTGGCTGGTAAAGTGTGATTGTCCTCCCCAACCAACCCCCCTTCCCCCCCAACACAGTCTAGTCTAAAAAAAAACACAAATGAACAACAGTAATTAAAAGAATTATTTTTTATTATTTTATTAGTTACTGGGGGCTCTGTCCTCCGGCCTGCAGTCTGCAGAAACATGCACAGGTGCCGGGCGTGTCCGTGCTCTCTCTCATTTAGTCCAAGCGTTTGAGTTGTTGCCTTGTCTTCCTCATGCCACCACCTCTCCCCGTTCGCTGTGTGAGTGCTGAGAGAGAGTCTCCTCCCTCTCCTCTGGCTGGTCCGAACAATGAACACAGTCTAGTCTGTGTCTGTGAACAGAGCATGCACACACCTACTCCTTTATGGTATCTAAAAATAGAATAATTCCTGCATAGAAGATGGGGGCTAGTGTAGTAGATCCAGTGTTTTCAGAACCAGAGAGACAGCAGCTCCGTGTCAGATTAGATTAATGATGAATGAGAGCTGCATCATTTCAGTGGTGCTGCTGCAACAACCCCACCTGCTTCCCTCCTCCCCACTGATTTGTGTGCTGAAGTAATAAAGAATGCAGGAATAAGAAACAGTGACTTGTTACTGAAAAATGCAGCTGCTATGATTGTCCAGACAGGACATTAAGCAGTGTGGGGGGAAGAAAAAAAAACAGCATCCTGCTGACAGTCCAGGCAGTACAGAATCTTTTTGAAGGGCACCATCTACAGCAAGGCTGATGATGATGGCGATGGATATCAGTCAAGTACACATAGGGTGACATTTAAAAGAGTCAGAGACGATTTTTTTCCTTTTCCTTCAACCGCCACGACAAATGTGTTTGACCACAGGTAGGTATTGGGAGATCAGCCAATGCAAAATGCTTTCAGAGACTGCAGGAACTGGGAGGATACCTTGCCTCCTCTCCCCCCCCTCCCTCCATCCATGTCATTTGATGGCTTTCCTTTCCAGCTTGCTTTGTCACAGCGAGCGTGCTGACTCTCTGCGCGCGTCCTGTCTTTTTTTTTTTTTTTAAAAATAGGACCAGGCGTAACATTATATTTTTCTAAGCGCATGCTGCGTGAAAGCCAGCACAAAGCAGGGCCTATGCTGCCAGTATTATGGAGGCAATCTGCTCAGAAAACCTCAAAAGCGAGAGCTTCGTGAAGATCTCCCTGGATGATTTCTGTTCTATCCCCATATATAGAGACCTCTCCTTTATACATTACCAGATTTATGTTATATTAAGAATAAAAGTTTAAAGCATGCATCCCGCCTGTATCCTCTGTCTCTCTGGCTTTGGAGAAGACTTCCCGGTCACTCTATGCTGGTCCCCTCTTTTTCAGAGAGACATTGAACTCCTCTGCTGGAGAGCTCTGCATTGCTGCGGTGCTTCTAACTGTCCAGACAGGAAAAGAATTCAAATTTTTCGGGACTTTCCTGTGTGGCTGGTCAGAGCATCAAAAGCGGACTGCTGTGTCAGCGTCCGTCAACAGTGGGTGCACTGTGGGATAGCCAAGAAGCAAACAATAAAGGTGTTGAGAAATATCTTTTTTAAAGCTTGTTCTTGACATGACATAGATAGATAATAGAACTCACCCGTTATTACTATTTTAATGGATTCAACTTATTATTTATTATTTGTATAGTCATAGCACATAGGAGCCCCAGTCATGAACTAGGGCCCTGCTGCGCTAGGTGCTGTACAAACACAGAATAAAAGGACAGACCCTGCCCAAAGAGCTTACAATCTAATAAGTATGAGACAAGAGACAACAAATGGAGACTGACAACACAGGAGTACAAAGAAACAGTGAGACATATTGGTCAGCATTACAGACTATGATCTCTACACACAAGCAGACTAACCATTGCCAAGATGACAGATTCCAAGGCCAGAAGGAACCATTGGGATTATCTAATCTGACCTCCTGTATAACACAGGCCAGAGAACTTCCCCAAAATAATTCCTAGAGCAAAGGGGTTGGGTAGTTGTAGGGGCACCCCCTAGAATGGCATCCAGCTCATCATAGAAGCGGCATGTCTGGGGCTCTGCCCCGGAGTGGCCGTTTGCCTCTCTGTTTTTTTGGTAGGCTTGCCTGAACTCCTTAAGTTTCACGCGGCACTGCTGCAGGTCCCTGTTATAACTTCTGTCCTTCATGCCCTCTGAGATTTTTTCAAATATTCTGACATTTCATCTTTTGGAACGGAGTTCGGATAGCACAGATTCGTCTCCCCATACAGTGATCAGATCCAATACCTCCCCTACAGGCCATGCTGGAGCTCTTTTGCAGTTCTGGGACTGTATGGTCACCTCTGCTGATGAGCTCTGCATGGTCACCTGTGCTGATCAGCTCTCCACTCTGGGCAAACAGGAAATGAAATTCAAAAGTTCGCAGGACTTTTCCTGTCTACATGGCCAGTGCTGTCCAGAGCGGTCACAATGGAGCACTCTGGGATAGCTCCCTGAGGCCAATACCGTCAAATTGCATCCACACTACTCCAAATTCGACCCAGCAAGGTCGATTTCAGCGCTAATCCCCTCGTCGGGTAGGAGTACTGAAATCGATTTTAAGAGTCCTTTAAGTCGACAAAAATGGCTTCATCATGTGGTCAGGTGCAGGGTTAAATCGATCTAACGCTGCTAAATTCGTACTGTAGACCAGGGCTGAGGGATCAGCACTAGTCCAGGAGCAAGGCAGCCAGACTGTGGGTTCCCAGCTCCCAGGTGAGGGGCTAAACAGAGGATCTGCACTCAGAGAGTGAGCCTACAGCCCTAGCCAGGGGTAGTGCAGGCTCAAGAAGTTTAAAGACCACAGAGGGCCCAGTGAGCTGAGCTCCAAATTCAACAGACTGGGAAGCACCCAGCCAAACAGGGATCTCTATCGGGGCTCTACATGTATGTGCATGACAGTGATCCACTCTGTCCAAAAGTGCTATTGCACTAGTCTATGGATTTTTTTAGGCATAGTCCCCCACCTCCCTGACCTCATCTGTCCTTCCTGTGCAGTTTATAGATTGATATTACAGCATCTCACTTCAGCTATGTTTGCTTTTAAAGCCTCTCACACTTATAGTCTTTACATTTGGGAATGTGCCTATTTCTCTTTTACTCCATAGTCTGACACCTTGTTACTTTTCTGGGATTTACCTCCAGGATGTGAACCGGTCCCTCCTCCAGTTCAGCTGTCATTTCCATCCTGTCTTTTTATTGCACAAAAGGTGGCACATCTGGCTTGAATTTCAGATATTAAGATGGTGTTTCAGTATGAAAATTTCTCCCAGTATCTACTGAAAACCCACTATAGGGTTACAAAAAAAAATTCTAAATGGAAGACTGATTCTGGTTGGTTTCTTGGAAAAGCACCAATGTATAAGGTCTACAGCATTAAATTTCAAATGACAGATTAATAGCAACTGGGGTGGTGCAGCCAAAAATAGGCTTATTCACTCCACACTGTTCATTTATTTCACTCTACACTGAATTTTACCTTGTTCTCGACTGAGAGTTAGCTAAGTCATATCTGTATATTATAAGACAACATACTTAAGGATGTTATAAGAATCTCTCTGACAATCATACACCTTCTTTGATGGACACTATGTACTGGCAAAAAGAAACCCCTTGTGTGCAATCTGTGATGCCAGTGGTGCTAGTTCATAGCACTAATGGGGAATAAAACACTGCCCTGTGGATATGTGGGGGAGTATCTCAGAGCAGCAGAGAACAGAGCATCATGGCACAATTTGTACAGCAGGCTCAGTTCTGAAATCTAGAGCTCAACGTCCACACTGGATAAAATACTCCCGTCCATGAGTTTTAATAGTATGATGTCCTGAAACTTACTTGGGTGAGAGCAAAGAATTAAAACAGAAGGCTCAGTTCGCTGAGAGTCAGCTCCAGCATCTTCTGCTGCACACCCTGGTGGAGGAATGTCGGCATGGACGATAGCGTGATAGGGCGTGCCTCTCCAGCATGCCCCCACGTGGCCTGTCATGGCCCTGCACGCACACTGCACTCAGTGCCCCTTGGGTCTTTTCAGACAATTATCCAGACCAGATTAGTTCAACCTCTCCTTGCAGGTCTGGTTTAGTCACTCATTCTGGAGAGGGTAACTCACTTACTTAGCTGCTCTGTGCCCATGTAAGAGTCCTGGTCAGTTTCTTTCTCTGATCACAAGGTTCCACCCCTTCTCCAAGGGCTGGGTTGTACGTCAGACAATCCCTCTGTCCCTCTCCTTAAGACAGGAGCCTCCTTGCACTCTTCCTGGGAGCAGCAGTTGTAATTTGGGCCAGATGTAGAGCCTCAAGCAGCTTCTCCCCCAGCCGGCCCTTTTCCCAATCAGTCCTTCCACCCTCAGGCAGGAGAGGTTCAGAAGGCAGACCCTCCCCTATAGCAGTCCTGCTGCTGTCTAACCCGGCTAACTCAGGGCTCTGCAGGAGCCTTCTTACTCCCTGTAGCAGCTACAGGCATCTGCCCTGCTGTGAAGGAGGAAGCCAGCATTTATGCTGGGCCCTTCTCTCACCTCATTCCTTATGGGCTGGGTGAGAGGGAGCCCTACCCCTACCCTCTCTGCAATTCTCCAAGTCCTAAAGATATAGTAACAAGATTCCTTCTAAATGCTACTTCTTCCTAGGACCCCTTTCCTCTCTCCCCATATCTCCTCAGACTTTGTGTATCAGACCACCCCAGTCTCTTAAAGAGCCACACCATATGATGGGGAGGACTAACCAGTAGGCAGTACTGCCCTTAAGAGGCAGACTACCCTGTCACAGCTCGTCAATGTGGCACAAGGCAACCATAATCCCTGCTGCACTGGGAGGCCCACAACTAGATAGTGCCACCCAACAAGTGGTTTGTCCAGGGAGCGGGGCTTGGCCAGCAGACTCAGAGGGTGCACTGATTCGGCACGCCCCCTGTACAGTCTGTCAAATGGGCTCCTGTGTTCTCGTGTCTACAAATGGCTGGCTTGGGCCTGGTCTACACTGGTCAGGGTGTCGATGTAAAATACGCAAATTCAGCTACGGGAATAGCGTAGCTGAAGTCGCTGTATCTTATTTCGACTTACCTCCCGTCCTCACAGAGCAGGATCGATGGCCACGGCTCCCCCCATCGACTCTGCTACCTCCGCTCGCCCTGGTGGAGTTCCGGAGTCGACAGGCGCGCTTTCGGGGATCAATCGCTACCCGCCGATCCAGCGGGCAGTCTGGACGTACCTTTGGTGGAACCCCCAGGGAGGGCAGTGGTGAGACTATCAGATCATAAGAATGGCCATGTTGGGTCAGCCCAATGGGCCAGCTAGCCCAGTGTCGTGTATTCGGATAGCAGCCGGTGCCAGATGCTGCAGAGGGAATGAACAGAACAGGGCAAGTTCCTGAGTGACCCATCCCCTGTTGTCCAGTCCCAATTTCTGGCAGTCAGAGATTTAGGGACACCCAGAGCATGGAGTTACATCCCTGACCATCTTGGTAATAGGCACTGACGGGCCTATCCTTCATGAACTTCTCTAATTCATTTCTTGAACCCAGTTATACTTTTGGCCTTCACAGCATCCCCTGGCAGCGAGTGCTACAGGTTAACCACCTGTTGTGTGAAGAAATACTTCCTGATGTTTCTTTTAAACCTGCTGCCTATTAGTTTCATTGGGTGACCCCTGGTTTGTGGGTTATGGGAAGGGGTAAATAACACTTCCTTATTCACTTTCTCCACACCATTCATGATCTTATAGACATCTCTCATATCCCCCCACAGTCGTCCCTTTTCCAAGCTGAACAGCCCCAGTCTTTTTAATCTCTCCTCACATGAAAGCTGTTCCATACCCCTAATCATTTGTATTGACAGTCTCTGTACCTTTTTCAAGTCTAATATACCTTTTTTTTTAGATCAGGGGACCAGAACTGCATGGAGTATTCAAGGTGTGGGCATCCAGCTGGGATATAGCCAGGATCCTGCTCCCATTTAACAATATAAAGAGGGCTGGAAGGTCACGACCCCTTGACACCACTAGGGGTCATGACTCTCAAATTGAGAAACCTTGATCTAGACAGACAGGGTGAATCAAGTTCAGAAGCCATAAATGTTACCAAATCTATAAGGATTTATAGTGAAAAGAGCCTCTATACTCTATTCTCAGCAGGCTGCTTTGCTCATCTTACCTTCTGACCACATAGGGCAAGGAGACAAAGTAAACTTCCATCTTACCTGCCACACTGTTATTGTAACACAATTCACCCCAAGAATGCTTTCTCTTCCTTCCCCTTGCAGAGTGCATGAATTTGTGTTACCTGTTTCAGAAATACTCTTGCTGATCTTAATCCAATTAAGTGCACCCTATGCTATTAAAAGATACAGTTGGCCAAAAGGGGCATCCATAATCTTTAGAGACCCATGAGCTATCTATATTTACATGTGAAACAGGGATTAGCTGTGCATTAAAAAAGCCTCTTTGAGGAAAGAACAAAGTCAGAAGGGATTAGTAGAGATTATGACCTAGTCAAACACTCTAGTGATCCCTCCAGACTGAAAGGGAGAAAACACTTTCACTCCCTTTGTGCACAAGGATGTGATATCCCAAAGGATCACAGAAATCAGAGAAGGGGAAAAGATGCATTGAGTCACCCCAGTCTGCCTACCAGGTTAGGATTGTTCCCTACAATGTACTGTGTAGCGCTCTGTGCAGTCTAGTTTTAATGCGTCCAAGGATGAGGCTTCCAACATTTCCCAACAGGAGACTATTTCACCTGTTACTTGGGGCTTGTCTACATGGAGAGTTAGCACAAAGCAAGCTGGGTGTGAATCTACAGCGAGCAAACCCTCCATACACTAAAACCGGCCATGTGGACCCACCGGAGGTTCTGTAGCACGTTTTGACATACTGTACTCCCATTTCAAACTACAGAACTTCTAATGCGTGGCAGCAGGGTCCATACTGCCAGTTAGTGTGCGGCAGGCTGGTGCGCTGCAGATTCACACATGCCTTGCTGTGGACAAACTCCCCATGTGGACAAGCCCTTATAGGTCTTATATGTTTTTCCTGGTATTCAGGGCCTGGAAGGGGAGATGCAGATACTCAGTTCCTCTCAGGATCCAGCCTTCAGCCTATGTTCTTCTTCCCTTAATTTCATCCCATTACTCCTAATTATAGCCTCTTGTGCAGTAAATATTTCCTCTTCTCTTTGTGTTTACACTCTCCATTGTTTGTGAACGAGCAGCATGTCCACCTTTAGCCACTAGTCAGCAGCAGCGTACTGATTTAGGGCCTGATCCTGGAGCTGTTTCTCACGTGGCGTAGTTCTTGGGCACACAAATACAATCATTGAAGTCAATGGGGTTACTTAGATGAGTAAGTTCTATTCAGTTGAAGGCTGAGCTGTGCCCTTGGTAATTTCTGTCTCTCCCCCATGTCAGTCTCTCCATCCCCTTCTGCTGCGCTTCTCTGAGCTGGCTCCAGTTTGTTTAAGGCTTTAGGCAATGAGACGCCCAGAAATGAGCGCAGCATTCCAGGCAATGTCACTGGCAGCTGTACAGACTCAGAACTTCTGAAAAATCAGCCCCACTTTTTACGTAGAGCCTATTCTTAAGCAGCAGGTTTAAAAATGTTGGCCTAGGCCTACAGAACGGCCCCATCCATCCCCTTTCTGAAGTACTGTGATCCTGTTCAGCAGAGCCATTTAACGTGTATTTAACATTAAGCACATGCTTAAGTACCATTGACTCGAAGATGAGAATGTGCATAAGCACTCTGCTGAAGCAGGATTTCTATTCAATAAAATACATTAGCATTTACAGGTCAGAATGATTGAGTAGCAGATACGGGTATCGCTCATGCAGTCATAATCTTCCCTCCCTCGTTAGCCACTTCCCCTTACTGCAAGTGGGTGAGGCAGCATCTTTGATATCTTCACACCCCCTGACATGCCGATAAATGTTTAGTCCAAACAGGCTAATGGGCGCTAGGCTTTCCCTTGCAGAGTGAAAGGGTCACTCACGGGGCCTTGAGCTGCTCTAGAAGTAGGCAAGAGGACAGAGATAGATTGTCTTTATCAGTATTTAGAAACAACTGGTTCACAGAAAAACACTGGAAGGAATATTTTGACCCAGATAAAATGGAGAGAGCTCTATAATTAGCCAGTTCTCATATAAACTAGGTCAAAAAAACTGCCCTAGCTTTGAGAAGTGGCTCCAGTCCATAGGCTTTGTTGCCATATAGACCAGTGGTTCTCAACCAGGGGTACGCATACCCTTGGGGGTACGCAGAAGTCTTCCAGGGGGTACATTAATTCATCTAGATATTTGCCTAGTTTTACAGTAGGCTACATAAAAAAACACTAGCGAAGTCAGTACAAACCAAAATTGCATACAGACAATGACTTCTTTATACTGCTCTATATACTATGCACTGAAATGTGCACAATAATTATATTCCAATCTATTTATTTTATAATTACATGGTAAAAATGAGAAAGCAAGCCATTTTTCAAAAATAGTGCGATGTGACATTTTTGTATTTTTATATCTGATTTTGTAAACAAGTGGTTTTTAAGTGAGGTGAAACTTGGGGGTACACAAGACAAATGAGATACCTGAAAGGGGCACAGTAGTCTGGAATGGTTGAGAGACACTGATATAGACCATCAAACCATCTGTAAAGCTTCTCTCTTAGGTACTTATACAGCCCCCATCACTGTAGTATCTGAGCATCTCATAATCTTGTAATGTGTTTATCCTCGCAATACCCCTGAGAGGAAGGGCAGCGCTATTATTCCCATTTTACAGATCGGAAATTAAGGCACAGAGAGGCTAAGTGACTTGCCTAAGGTCATAAAGAAAGTCTGTAGTGAAGCAAGGTCGTGTGGAGCAGAACACAGGTCTCCCAAGTCCTAATCTGGTGCCCTAATCACTGAACCAGCCTTCATAATGCTACCTCTCCATCTCTCTTTAAAAATCTACCTCTGCTATGATGCTTACAGATCATTGCCATCTGCCACTGGTTAGGCAAATGACAAGCTGTGATTCCTGCTTTTCTGCTTAACTCTGTATTTTTTACCATTACCTCATCCTCCCAATCCACCCGCAGCCGGTTTGACTATTTTGTCCACCTGTTACATCCTGACAATCGTTTAGATGGTGAGCTCTCTGCGGCAGGGATTGTCTTCTTTGTTACACGTCTGTACAGCACCTAACACAACGGGGCTCTGCATCTTGATTAGGTTCCTAGGTGCTATCCTAATAACAATAATAATAATCCTCAGATATTTAATGACTTGGATATAATGATAACGATGTGCATGGATCACCCACCCAGCAGATAACGACGGGAATTTACTGTAATCCAGGGAATTCCTAATCACTAGGTTCAGGGTGCATGCCTGGTAGTGAATGCTATCCACATCCCCATCAGAAACAACCTTTGCTGCCCCTTGGCCATTATCTGTTAGGAAGTATCACCCCCACATAACTTGGCGTCACAGAGCCAGGTATGAAGCATTGTGTGTACACACTGCACAATGTCTTCATTTATGTTTCACCAATTCCAACACCCATTGAAATCAGTGGAATTTTTCCATTGACTCAATGGACATGGGACCAGATTCCAAATAATCAGACACGGTTTGCTTTGGCAGAGATGCTGCTGTTTGTCACAGTGACACCTTCAGCCCCTGCCAAATTCTCTTCAGCAGCGGCCCACTAGTGACTACTGGGTTTATTTTATTTCATTTTTCTCTTAGTGGCCATTTTCAGTATAAAAAATTCAAGTTAGACAGTGGGCCCTTCAGCCAGAAAAAGTTTTTCCTTTTACAACAAAACATTACAGACAAGCCACACATGGCACTAGCATTATTAAAACTGGGAAGACAAGTAATGGTCAGTAAAGCAGTGACCCTATCATCTAGGGCCTGATCCAATGCCCACTGAAGTCAATGGAAAGATACCACTATTATGGAGCGTGGAATGGGCCCCAACAGAGCAGTACATGTTCTCACAACACCATATTGATATTACACAACAGAGGGTGGGTGTTGCCATCCATGTGGTTAAGAATCCTATAGAAAAAGATACACTTTCTATACGTTCTTTAAATCCATCCTATTAAATTGAATAGAGAATTATATCCATTATAGAATTCTGTAGTGTGGTTCAAAATCCTATCAAAAGCTTAACATTTTCTGTTTAAAATTCTGTGTGTGTGTTTTAAAGTCATTTCTAGAAAACCTCTTTACATTTCAGCATAAGCTTATTGGTTTCACCCCTATTATATTCTATAGGGCTTTTCCTATAAGGGTCCAATGAGTTCCTAATCAGCAGATTTGGGCTGAGGCCTGAGTCTGGGATCACCTGCCCCAGTTTTATAACCCTGCAACTCCAAGGACTTTAATGGAGCTACTCCCAATTTACAGATGCAAAGGTGAGAGAAGACTTGGGCCATGTGTATGTGAGCGTGAGAGAGTCCATGATGAGTGACCCTTCGTGCATTATCAGCATTATTTCAGTGCTTGGCAACAGCACAGGAACAGAGTGGTAAAGTAATTCCCACTACTACCTGATTTTGTCTGCCTTAAGGCAGGGGTTATTTCTTCATATGGGCTCTGCTCTACTTTAGGACCTGATCCTGCAAGGTGCTGAGCACTTCTCAGATATGGGACTTCCAAAATGAGAGCTGAAGATGCTCAGCATCTCTCAGCACCTTCCAGGATTGGCCCCTAACAGAGTGCTGGTAAACACAGTGATTTCCCCCTTAGTAGTAGTCAGAGTAGTACAAATGTATGTATGGTGGTGCCCAAAGGCCATAATCAGGGCTGGAGCCCCATTAAGCTGGGCGTGGTACCAAATTAGATAAGGGGAAAACCTTGAACTAAGGGGTTAAATTTGAAGACACAAACAGATGAAAGGTAGGGAATGTGGTTGCAGCATGAGTATGGTGAAGAATTGGCATAGCTGTGTTAGTTACATGAATTGTGTGCGGCTGAGGGGGGTGATTTTTAGTTGGGGGTAGAGGTAGGAAGGAAGTAGGAAAAGGAAAGAGGAGGAGGAGGAATAGTTATTTCACAGAGCCCCAAAGGCTGGATTCACTAAGCTACAGGCCTCTACTGGGATCCCTCTGAGCACAATATGAAAATGGATTTATGGTACTGAAGAACTATTACGGAGCCTAGTTTTCTCACTGACTGTGCCATAAGTCTGGCCTTTGTCTGCTCACAGCCATGATTAGGGATCACATTCCTAGACCAGGAAACAAGTCACCCCTAATCCCAGGAACAGGAAGAGAAGTGCACCCAGAGGTGAAAGTAAGCCGGTCCGGTCTGGTACGGCGTACCGGCAAGAGACAGTACGCCATGCTGGACCGCACCGGCTTCCATGACAGGGATTGAAAGGGCTCAGAGCTCCGCATGGCTGCGGGCAGCCCAGAGCCCTTTGAATCCTGGCCACTGCTCTGGCGGCTGGGCTGGGGCCAGGATTTAAAGGGCTCGGGGCTCCCCTCAGCGGCAGGAGCTCTGGGCCTTTAAATCCCTGCTCCAGCCCCCCAAAACTCGGGATTCCCCCTGGCGGCTGGAGCCCCAGGACCTTTAATTTGCCCCTGAGCCCCGGGGGGCTCCCAGCTACCTCTTCAGTTGGGAGCCCCTGGTTGATTTAAAGGCCCTGGGTCTCCCAGCCACAGCTGGTGCCCCAGGGCCTTTAAATCTTGAGAGGCCACGCCTCTTCCGGATGAGGCCACGCCCACTCAGGACTCCGGCAGTACTGGTAAGTCTCATAGACTTTAAGGTCAGAAGGGACCATTATGATCATCTAGTCTGACCTCCTGCACAATGCAGGCCACACAATCTCACCCATCCACTTCTATAACAAACCCCTAACCTATGTCTGAGTTATTGAAGTCCTCAAATTGTGGTTTGAAGACCTCAAGCTGCAGAGAATCCTCCAGCAAGTGACCCGTGCCCCATGCTGCAGAGGAAGGCAAAAAACCTCCAGGGCCTCTGCCAATCTGCCCTGGAGGAAAATTCCTTCCCGACACCAAATATGGCGATCAGTTAAACCCTGAACATGTGGGCAAGACTCACCAGCCGGCACCCAGGAAAGAATTCTCTGTGCACCCACACATTTGGGTTTACAAGAATACTGGTGTGTTCAGCTTTGTTCAGCCTCAGAGATTTGTGGCCTTAATGACATGAGAGACTAAGACATTCTCTAAGGACACAGGTCTCCATAGCTGGCAAACTACTGCAACAGAATTCCCAAATGAAATTCTAGTCCCTAGCAAGGAAACCACTCACATCTGTAGCTAAAAGACACTTTTTTGATGCCAATCAGGCTATAAAAATAAAATTAGGGAGTTAATTATTTAACTTGCAATTAGACTGTGTCTTTGGTGAGACATTGATCCTGCTTCATTATCCTGCTTTATACTAAGGAACTGCCAGGAAACGCATAACAATAAAGGCAGGCATGGTGCCTTCCATCCCTAGATTCTAAAATGCCTGGCCCCGACATGGGCGGCAAGGGAGTATGGGGGAATTAGGCCACCTCCCTTCCTCCTCCCCCCACATGGCTTCCCCACATCTTAGCTTGGGCATGGGGGTGGAGCAGAAGCTGCATGTCAAATATGCCTCCCCACGAATAAAGGTGCAATAAGTAATGTGTGCCTTGTAAAAGGATAGCACAGATTAACCACGTAGGAGCACGAGCAGGGAAGGAACTGTGGATCTTTCATACTCGGTAGGCAGTTGCCAAAGGATGCCTGGCCCCAATAAATGAAGTAGATTGAGCTCCTCTGTGCTGGAACAGGTGCTCCTATCTGGCCAGTTAAGAGGATGGGAGCAGGGGAGCAGCAGAGAGATTTATCCACAGACATCTCCACACCAGAGAGCTGAACCCAGGGGAGTGAGGGATGCTCCCCTGGTAAGGATGGTCTCCCACCAATGAGGTTGTGAGGGTTCCTGCTGGGAGAAATGGCAGTCCTGGCAGAGGAATAGGGGAGGATGGACAAGGAGCAAGGTGTGGTGGAAGACACTGAAGTATAGCGAGGGGGTACTCCCAGCAGGGAGGCTGTAGAACGTTTCTGCTGGAAAGAGTGGAGTTTTAAGGACTACATGCATTGTGGAAGGTTATTTGGACTTTGCTTTGGGACTTTTGCTATAGGCTAATCGCACTATGTTTGGTGATAAACTGGTTCCCCAGGAGGGGTATTGTTTAAGCAAGAGCCTGAAGTGGAGCTCGTTGGGTTACCTGGAGGGGGAAACTGAGGCAGACATGCCTTTCATATCATGACCTGCCACAGAAGGTCGCTCCAGGTGTGGACTGCCTTCTCACGGTAGTGTAATGTAGTCATTGGAGCAGTGCATAGCTCGAGTCATGCTGGAATACTCCGAAATGTTGTTCTGGCACATTTCTGAAGAGCCAGAAGGGCGTTGTGGTACTTCCAATAACTGAAGTGAAGTTTACTTTAGAGTTATCGTAAGGACTGGACTGTCATTCTGGCACTGCTGTTTTAGAACTCAAGCGCTGACTGGGATTCAGGAGACCTGGGTTCGGTTCTCCGTTCTGCCACTGGCCTGCTAGGTGACATTGAGCAAATCACTTGCCCTCTCTGCACTTGTTTCCCCCCCACACACACACCTGTAAAATGGGAATAACAATACTCACCCTCCTTTGTAAAATGCAGAGCTGTGTGGAGAACAGAAATTCCATTTGGAGAAGGATTACGAGATTTTTAAAAAATGGTTTGATTCTCTGGGATCTAAACTGAAAAATTTTAAAATTCACTGCGAAAGAATATTTTTTAAAATTTCAGATTGATTTTTTTCCTTTTGAAATAACTGTTCCGTTTGAATTTAATACTTTTTACTCTTGCATTATAAAAATTTTAAAAAGTCAATATTGAAACAAAATATTTGAATGTTTCATTTCAAAAGTGTCAGAACAGAAAGTTTTGATATTATTGGCAGGGCGGGGGGAGGCTAGTCACCTTTTTTGCCATAAATTAAATTTCAGTGAAATTGTGTCAGTTTTGCAAAGTGTTTTGATTTCAACGGAACTGCATTTTCTGATGCAAAATAGTTCCATCAAACTTTTTTCAACTTGCTCTAGTAAAGTGCTTTGAGTCCTGTGGAAGAAAAGAGCTAAGTATTATTTTTCTTTCACAGAACTGGGAATAAGGGCTGGTCTACACTAAAGCTGTAAGTCAACCTAAGTTACGCTACTTCAGTTATGCAAGTTACGTAACTGAAGTCGACGTAATTTAGCACAGTGTAGACACCGCTGTAAGTTGACCTATGTCAACGGGAGACGTTCTCCCGCTGACTTACCTTCCGCCTCTCAGGGAGGTGGAGTATAGATGATGATGGGAGAGTGCTCTGCCACCGACTGAGCTTGTTTTCACCAGACCTGCTAAATCAAAACCGCTGCATCGATTGCATCAGTGCCAATTTAGCCGTAAGTATAGACAAGCCCTCAGTCTAGCCTCAATTAAAGCCTCCACAACTCCACATATTGCCTCCTTTTTACATGTGGAAAAAATACAGCACAGGGAGGTTAAAGCCTGACATGCAAAAGTAGAGTGACTATGTAAAAAAGGCAATGTTCACGTCTGTCTTAAGAAAATATGAGCTGGAAACAGCTGGGAGAAGAAACGTGGAACCCCATGATGGTCTCTCTACAGCCCCTTCATGGACTATGATTTACCTAAAGTCCAATTATGCGAAAAGTCCAGGATAGAACCCTGGAGTCCTGACTCCTAATCCCCTGTTGTAGCCAAACACCACATTATGCATAAGGGCAGGCAAAGAGAAAGGGGCATAAATTAAATACAACTCTACAATGTTTCAGACATTGCCAGTATAGCAGCGAATCAATCAATGAAAGGCTCAGAACATCTGTTTTCCTTGTGTGGAATTTTAAAACAGCCTCAGTGCCAATAGGTTGTGGAAGTCCGTATCAGGAAAGATCTCTATGGGCATAAGTTTAAAATATGAACTTTAAGTCTCTATTGAAATTTTCCCTCTTTCCTTTGAGTTTCAAGTGTGGCTTTACTGCTTGTGAAGAATGTTGGAACAATTACCCTGGAGAACGAACTCTGTCTAGCCATAAACTGGGCATAGTGTAGCCAGCAGCAACGCAAAAGCCTCCCCACACTGCTCCCCCAGCCCTCATATGAACAGTGAAGAGGAAGCCATCTGCAGGGGTTGATACTCTCCACATCCATTCACTCCTTTGCCTCTTCTGCCTGAGACTGAACTACAGTGCTAAGTAATGCCAGTTAGTTGTCATGTTGGTTTTAGAATGGGACAGCAGCCACCTGGAAGCTGAACTGGCAACACCAAATCCACTTCATGCAAGCCACCAAAACAGCCATTGGACAGTAACTACTGACCTGGAAGGAAAGCATGAGCCTCATGTGAGAAGATGTCTTATCCCCTGTCCATCACCAATAGCATGAGCAACACCACTGAAGTGTTTGCTGCAAGTTAACAGGATTCTTCAAGTGTGAGACAGGCTCTCTCAGATTTCTGAACTATGGCTGTGTGCTATTCCCAAAGACAACGGTGGGACAGAAACGAGAGAAAGAAATGTTTGATATATACAGCTTCTGTCAGGAAAAAACATCTGCTAGACACGATCAATTAATTCACTGTAATGAAGAGCCCTGCAACCTGCTATTGATCCTCTTTGTCCTGTGTTTTACACTACATCGATTTGTAAGATGTTGGGCGGGGGAGGGAGTGCATTGTAGTGTCAGGATTTTTACTGGCCTTTTTAATAACAAAAACTGTCCCATCATTTAACAAGCAGGAGCATCTGTTATGCTCTGTTGCTATGTAACTTACTGTTTTCATTTATATAGGGTACCCAGGTACAGCTAATATAAATGTAGAAATAAATACACAGTTATTTCCAGCTGTATGTGTATGTATGCATGGCAATGCAGCTACACCAGGGGTTCTCAAACTGGGGGTCGTGAGGTTATTACATGGGGGGTCGCGAGCTGTCAACCTCCACCCCCAAACTCCTCCAGCATTTATACTAGTGCTAAATATTTTATAGTGTTTTTAATATATAAGGGAGGTCACACTCATAGGCTTGCTGTGTGAGAGGGGTCACCAATACAAAAGTTTGAGAACAACTGATCTACACACACAAAATCTACCTTTTGTTTGCATTTAACTTGTAGTCCCAGACCCTCTTCATCTGATGAAATTTGAAGATGCTCCATAAGCTTCAACAGAACTACATTGATTTAACCAGCTGAGGATCTAGCCTCTTGGTTTTTTTAAAAAAGAAAGATCAGACAGTTGAAAGCTGAACAGTAATACTAGCTGAAAAGGAACAGAGAGACGCGTAGACTCAAAGGTCAGAAGGGATCATCATGATCATCTACTCTGACCTCCTGCACATTGCAGGCCATAGATCTTCACCCATCCACTCCTGTAATAGGCCCATAACCTCTGGCTGACTTAATGAAGTCCTCAAATCACGATTTAAAGACTTTGTTACAGAGAATCCACCATTTACACTAGTTTAAACCTGCATGGGACCTGTGCCCCACCACCTACAGTTGGAGATATTTGCTGCAACCAGCTGCAGATCTGCTATATGCCATTGTAGGCAGCCTCATCCCTTCCATAAACTTATCAAACTCAGTCTTGAAGCCAGTTAGGTTTTTTGCGCCCACTGCTCCCCTTGGAAGGCTGGTCCAGAACTTCACTCCTCTGACGGTTAGAAACTTTCATCTAATTTCAAGCCTAAATTTGTTGCTGGCCAGTTTACATCCATTTGTTCCTGTGTCCACATTGGTGCTTAACTTAAATAACTCCTCTCCCTCCCTGGTATTTTTCCCTCTGAGGTATTTATAGAGAGCAATCATGGCTCCCTTCAGCCTTCTTTTGATTAAGCTGAACAAGCCAAGCTCTTTCAGTCTCATCTCACACGGTAGGTTTTCTATTCCTCTCATCATCCTAGTAGCTGTTCTCTGCACCTGTTCCAGTTTGAATTAATCTTTCTTAACCATGGGAGACCAGAATTGCACATAGTATTCCACATGAGGTCTCAGCAGTGCCTTGTATAATGGTACTAACATTTCCCTGTCTCAACTGGAAATACTTTGCCTGATGCATCCTAGGACTGTATTAGCCTTTTTTCACAGCCACATCACATTGGTGGCTCATAGTCATCCTGTGATCAACCAATACACCCTAGTCTTTCTCCTCCTCTGTCACTTCCAACTGATAAGTCCCCATCTTATAGCAAAATTATTGTTAGTCCCTAAGTGCATGACTTCACACTCTGCACTATTAAATTTCATCCCATTTCTATTACTCCAGTTTTCAAGGTTGTCCAGATCATCTTGTATCATCCAGATGGTTCCCAGGCTACACACATAGCCAGAGAAGTAGCTCGTAGTCCCTGCTTTCAACTCACTCTACAGAGGCTACTTCACAACAAACTAGGTATTGCAGCATTTGCTCATCTTCTTCTGGGCCCACCCTTCTGGCTCATTGTGATGGGCCACTCACCTCTTGTGAGCATCTCCATCAGGTGTGTGCAGACTTGTACCCTCTCTGCTTGTGGTGCCTCCCCCCACCATCGGCACTTAACCTTGTCAGGTGGGTCTTCGGGGACTCAGCCCTCCGGCTAAGCCACACATAGTCTATATGCCGGGAGGCACAAACAAACAACGCCCTCCCGGGGTAAAAGGTCTAACAGGGCCTGTCCTGTGCTCTCAGTAATGTCTTTAGCCCCGTCTCTGGGCTAGTTTCCAATCTGTCCCTGTGCTGTTACAGAGCAGTGCCCCCAGAGCCCTCTGACCCAAGACTCTGAGTCCTTTAGCAGTCCTTTGATGTCCCCAGCTCTCCAGCCGAGTCACTCCTTCACTTTTGTCTGCTTCCAAGGCTGATCTGCTCGGGCCCTGCAGTGCCATTTAACTGGACCTGCTGTGTGCTGATTGGCCACTTTGCTGCAGCCTCGCTAGGCAGACTAGAGGATCCACCTTTACTGCTCCTTTTCTAGGGCGGGGGTGTGGTAGGACCATGAAGCCTCCCACAGGTGGCCTCAAAGGGCCCAGTACACCCCGTCACATACCTCCCCCTGTAGAAAGGATTGGGGCAGTGAGTACTGTGGGTAGTGTCCCCTCCTATAGAGTCTTTGCCTTTCTTAGTTAGGCCTTGTCTACACTACAGAGTTTTGTCAACAAAAATCAGATTTCATCAACAAAACCGTGGAGGTATACATACAACAATGTTCCTCCCACTGATTTAACTTTCCTGCTTTGTGGACATAAAACCACCTCGATGAGTGGCATAGAGCTTTTTGCAACCTACACAGGGTGGTTGCAACAGAAACTCATATACAGTAGCAATCAGCACATTTGCCAACTACAATTAATGCTCAGGCAGGAATCATTACTGGGGTCATTCAAGGTGGCAAGTAAATAATGCCTGGCTCAATTCATTACAGAAAGACACATTACTGGTGCTCATTGTCAAAATGCTGCTTCAAAGTCTTTCTGATTCGAATACACCCCGTCCAGCCCCACTGAACCCCTCTAACAGCCCTGGTGTACGGCTGCTCAAAATCAGCTGCCAGGCGATCCACTTCAATGCTCCACCCCTGGAGAAACGCCCCTCCTTGGCTTCACAAATGTTATGCAGAGCACAGCAGGCTGCTATGACAATGGGAATATTTTCCTCACTGAGGTCTAACCTGCCAAAAGGGCAGCACCAGCAACCCTTTAATTTGCCATATGCACATGTTATGTCACTCTGCACCTGCTGAGCCTGTTGAAGTGCTCCTTGCTGCTGTCAAGGTTTTCAGTGTTTGACCTCATGAGTCACGGGAGTAAGGGGTAGTCTGGGTCACTAGGATCACTATGGGCATTTCCAGATCCCCTGTTGGAATCTTCTGGTCTGGAATGAAAGTCCATGCATGTAGCTTTCTATACAGACCAGAAGTATTCCTGAAGATGCATATGTCATGCACCTTCTCTGACCACCCCCGGTTGATGTCAGTGAAATGACACCAATGATCCACTAGTGCCTTCAATACCATAGAGAAGTAGCCCTTTCTGTTGATGTACTCCATTGCAAGATGGTCTGGGGCCAAAATTGGGACATGTGTGCCATCTATTGCACATATATGGTATCTTCTAGACTGAGCACTGAGTCCCGTTGGGTAGATAGAAAGATTAACCTAAATAATCTATACAGAAGCCTGTGGAACCCCATAAAATTGGGTCCCTAATCCATGAACTATTGGAACTCATTTACAAAACTTTTCTTAAACATTACATGAATATATTATCTCAGACTATAGAATTAGAATTTATAATCCCTATTCCACGATGAGAGATCTTTGAGCTATAATGTATCTTAATTAAAACTATCTTTAGATTGGATTTTTTTGGTAAAAACCTATTTAAATTTAAAAAATCTGATTTTTTTTATTTTTTTTTAAATCATTGGTTTTTATCCACCCTAGCATTTATCCTCAGAACACCTCTGTGAGGCAGGGAAGTACTATTATCCCCATTTTACAGATGGGAAAGAGAGGCACAGAGAGACTAAAATACTTGTCCAAGATCACATAGGAAGTGTATTGTGGAGCAAGGAATTGACCACTGGTCTCCTAAATCCAAGGCTAGCGCTCTATGTACTGGACTATCCTTCCTCTTTAAATCCTCAGTAAGTCATTAGTGAAAAGCTACAGCTGGCCCTGCAGAAGTGAACTAGTAAGGGAGAAGATGCTTCACTCTGGGAATGAAAGTCACCCCTGGGCAAAGGGCCAGAATAAGGCCTAGGCACCAATGAAGCCCCACAAAATAGGACTTAAAGTGATGCATAGCCTATGCTAGTCCTTGGCACAGGGGTAAATTTCACCCCAGGAGATTAAGGGCAGGAAGCCAGCTAGCATACTGGCAATACACATTGTCCCAAAGGAAGCACGTCTGAACAAGACAGTGACCTGTCCATGTCACAGTGGCCATGGAACTGCAGTGCCTGGGAGTGCTGTTATACAGGTGTCACTTGGGCAATCAGCACGCGCAATCCCTAGACTATAATACCTTCACTGGTCTCTGTTTGCTACACCTCATCCATCCCCCATTTTCTGGTGCAGGTCCCACTGCAGGAACCTCAATTTGGTCCTTAACAAATTATATACAGGTTTGATCTTGACATTTACACCACAGTAGCAGTTGGGTCTGTTTCTTTAGTTTTCCAAGGTTTGCGTAAGCACATATCTAACTTCCAGCTAGGAGAGTCTCATTATATAAAAGCAGGCCCACGGACTTTCTAGTCAGTTATGCATATCTTGCTTCTAATCCTGCATTCATAGTGCAAACAAAATTCCTCCAACTGAGGTCAATGGGAGTTCTGGTGGCACATGAATGTGGACCATAATACCCAGCTCACAGCAGCAGTCACCATCTATCTCAAGCAGTCTGCATCGTGGAGCCAGCACAAGGTTAATGTAGTCTAGATGTATAAAAAATAACACCACCACAAAGAAAGTTTGTGTGCATACAAAACAGCTGATTCCCAAATACTGTTAACTCATCATTTCATAGGATAATAACCAGCATGTGCTTCCACAGCATCTGTCAGCCAAAGATCTCACTGCACTTTACAAACATTAAACAAACCTCACTGCACCCATGTGTGGCAGGCAAGCATTAGGCAATATAACAGGCCAAGGTTTTCAAGTATCTTATAAGTTTGGGCATCTCAGTTTTGAGTCCCCATAGAAGGCCTTATTTTCAAAGGGTGCTTGCTTAATCGGCTCTGAAAATCAGAATCAGATGTAGCATAATTCAACCTTAGCTGACCTTGGGGGCAATAACTTTTTTAGTGGTGTCAGCTCTTCCCCATCACTCAAGGTTCAGAGGAGACCACTGCCAACGTGCTTGACGCAATCTGGTGTTTCCTGCGCTAGCACAATACTTAATATCAGGATATTTAGTTCTCTAGGCAGGAGGAGGAGGAGGGCAAAACATTTTTCATTTCACAATGCTAAAATAAATTTGTTAGTCTTTAAGATGCCACAAGTACTCCTGTTCTTTTTGCGGATACAGACTAACACGGCTGCTACTCTGAAACCAATGAAAAACACTGTTTCATTTCCAAATGTCAGTTCAAAACATGGTGTTTTAATTTCTCCAAATCGGAAAATTTAGTCAATGTTGACATTTTCACATGAAAAAATTCAGTTTAGTCAAAACTTCATTTTCTGATGGAAACATGTTTTTGGACAGAAAATTTCAACCACCTCTATAGTCATAAATTATCAAGTTCTTCCCAGCCTCAAATGTATTTTATATCTCAAAATTTGTCCAGATTTTCACTAAGGACTGGGGACAAGCTGTCATTCTGGACCCACTGTCATGCTAGGGACAGGGATGCTAGCCAAAGAATTAGCATATAGGATGGAGATATAATCAATACAATTTTAGCCACCTTAATACATATTAGATGCAAACCCCATTCAACATGATTTAAAGGTCTTCTGCAGCATCCTGGGAGATGGCTGTAGATCTGGTACTCGGCGTATTAGCACTGTGAATCAAGTCACAGAATGCCCTGCCTTTTCTGTATTGCACATATTATTTGAAAATCTGACTTGACGGGTTTAGTGTGTACGTGTAATATTCTGTTTATTTTTCATTTATTAAATAAAAAGTAATTGCCCATCCCTGCTCCGAGGGCTTTACATAATTTAATGTTCACAACAAAATGTCAGAATTAGTCTACTCATCCTCATTCCAGCAAATCAAAATACAACTATGCGCTGACAGGCATAGTCATAAAATATAACCCCTCCACCACAAGCATGATAATAATAATAAATATACATAGCTATGCCCCCTCACGCGTACACAGAGATTCATAGAACCCAATGCAGCAAGGAGTAAAACGACAGCCCCTTGCACAAACCTGACACCTCCTGTAGGAATGAGGGTTTCATCCTGAGGAAAGGCAATGCCACCTCCTCTCCCTGGGGGTGTCAAACAGCTTTATGTCCATAGGAGCCACAATGCTGGAGGCTGATGAAGGGAGAGGCACTACATCAAATGATCTCCTAGCAATCTGGGCCACATTCCCTTGCAAACCAGCACTGCCCACTTTCTGAGCAATTCTAACCCCTGCAGCCTCCCCAGTTGGTCTCTATCAAAGTCTATGCCCAGCTTCCCCTGGGCTGAATTTAGCTTGCCGTATATTAGGCCTTCAGCCCCATCCTAGATGGGAGGGTTGAAACACTGCATATTAAAAGTGGAGGCCATTTTTAAAAAAAATAATGGAGTACAAAGCACCCAATCCTGATAAACTATTTAGGGATTAACTCCACACACACTATTATATTTAATTTAACTAAATAATAATTCCCTCGTATTGTACTGGGCCTTTGTATGAAATGTTCTAGTCTGAAACAAAAATGATACGTTCAGTTTACAAACCATGGAAAAACCATTGTCTGTAAATGGAAAACACTTACCAATGCAGAACTAGATCAGCACTAGCAGGCACCATTACGATGAAGGATTATGAGCACAGACCATCTGCCTGTAGATTTTTTTTTTTGAAACTGTATAATGCAGCGGCAAATGATTGCAAAACGAAACCCAAGAGTGACCTATCCTTTGCCACACAATGTTGCCACTGAGAGAATTACCGTAGAACATCAGCACATGGGTTTAAAAACAAAATGCAAATTAACTTTGCAATTTATGAATGATAATTCAGCAAGATTTGAAATATGCAACCTAAAACAGATCTTGTTCAACATGTAAATAGCATAAAATATAAACAAGAGGATTAAATCAATCGTATTGATTTAAGCTGCCGTGTTAACTCAGATTCCTCCCACCACACAAATATATTATGATGATTCATTGAGACAACCTCAAAGAAGTGAGCTACTCTGGATCAGTACATACCACAGTGACAGGTGCTTTGGAAATACCATATAGCAGACAGATGGTATTAGCAATTTAGTTTGCTCTTATAGATAAAACTAATACGAGTAGTGACAAAAACAGAGAATGTGTGATGGGATGTGCCAAACCCATTCTGTGGGCAGCAGGGAAAGAGTTAACATGCTATCCCTGAGCACAGAAAACAACACAGCTGTTCACTCAGTGAAGAAATTACCAGGGAGTTCAGTCATTGGGGAAAATGAGGCTGGGCTCAGCTGGAGTGAGTCAGTGAATCCCAAAGGAATATCAGAGGATCATGCACTTGGGGAAGATTCTCTGTTTGGTCCTGTCTGTATTAAGAGCTGAATCCTTCTTGTGGAGATGGGAAAAAATATTGACCAGGAGCCTTTCAGTGTATTACTGATCGCGTGGCGACATTGACGCACATTGTGGTGTATGAAGGAATAAGAGGATATGGCCCCGGCCATCAGTCAGATAATGGGACAAGCTATCGGAGTGCTAGTGAAACAGGGCGACAACAGAGATCAAGGAAGAATTTCTCTAGGAAAGCATCTGGCAAAGGGCTAACAGTGTATTATTAATTATTATTTGTATTACAGTAGCATGTAGAGGCCCCACCCAGATCAGGAGCTCATTATGCGAGGTGCTGTACACACAACCAATATGAGACAGTCCCTCTTCCAAAGCCCTTATTATCTCAGCAGAGAGAGACAAAGGGCTGGAGGTGCTGTTCATCCCTATTTCCTGGAGCAGGCCCAGGGAGGAGCGTGAATCACTGCAGACAGAGGTGAGTACAGCCTGGAACTAGGCACAGAAGCAAGACAGGAAGCCAATGAAAGGGGATTGAACTTTGGCTGCAGAACTTGGGGCAGAACTTGGCTCAATTTAATGTAGACATCTTGGCTGTGAGAAGCCTTTTGTTTTCTTACATTACTGGACTGCAGAAAGCCTGGTCACTCAGTGGAGATGGTCTTAGCTACAGTTTACCTGCCCCGTCATGGAGATGGGGGGTGGGGACTGTTATTGTCAGGTTCTCATTGTAATTTCATTCTCCCAAGTAGCTTGTAACAGACACTGGGCTGGATCCTGCAAAGCCCTGGGCGGGCTCACCTCCCATTGGCTCCAAGGAGCTCAGGGTTCAGCACTTGGAATGACTGGGCCTACAGTAATTACTTCCAAGTGTACACACACAAAAAGCCAAGCTATAGAGCAAGATGAGTGAAAATGGAATATTAAAGGCAATTCTCACACCTTTCAATAGAAATCTGTGTGTTCTGAAGCTAGTGTGGGAGTGACTGGCTTATCAGTATTTTGCAAGGTCACTGCATTCTCACTCCCAATATAAGGGCTTTTTGTTTTGTGTTTCTTAATTAGTGTGAATTCTGAAACTAAGTAAAAACTCAAGTACTGTTTTGTTTTGTTTTTTCTTTCAAACTTGCGTCCCTGTTCTGGAGTTTTAACAACTCAGGTCCAAACTGAAATACTGTTAATCACATGGTAAAAAAGTCACACTGTAATATATATTGACTGTGTGCACAAGATAACTTGTTGACCTCAAAGATAAAGGAACCTACTACATACTAGGGTAGATCACATTTAGGTCAAATGATAGAGGCTTGTGTTCTTAAACCCAGTATCAGGGTTCTAGTCCGAGGACCCTGTGAACCTTTATCTAGAAATCACATCTGTATGCAGGACATAGGGATTTTAGTGTATGTTATTTCTCCTACATCCCTGATTAGCTGAGATTCTCCTTTCTGGTCAAGAGGCCTAGCTCAGCTGATAACATTTTCATTGGGTCTCTCAGAGAGAGGAAATTCTTTGATCCAGCTGCACAAATTTAAAACACAACTTCTCCTAGTCCCTGTGTTGGAGTAGTATCTGTCCCTGTATGTAACAGCAATTTGCCTACTGTTCCCCTAATTATCAGAAATGGTCTCATTGTGTATTTCAGTTCGCATGATTAGAGCACTCTCTTATAAAAACAAGCTTTCTGTTTTTCCCCGTGGGATCAGAGTTCTGTTACATCAGGCTAGGCTCATTTCCAGTACTAACGAACCAGCAAACCAGTGTGAATTAATTGAAGCTAACATGAATCCAACCACCTGAAATTTCACCTACAGGTTTGGCATGAGAAGCAGAGGGGATGGGGAATGGAAACGTTTCATTAGAACTGAACCTTTTTGAACATCAGGGCATGCAAAACACATCTCCCAAAAATTTGTGAGCTACTTTTGTAATTTTATGTGTTTCTTAAAACCCCAGCTCCTGGAATCATGTGAGAATCTCAGATTTCCTCTTTAAAAAAGTATTTCATGGCTGCTGAGTAGAGCTGGAAAATGTGAACCTTAAAGGCTCAAAACCCAGAAGGGAAATAAAAAGAATCTAAAATCTTTTTTTTTTAATCCCCTGATTTTCAAGCCAATCTGAGGATCCACAAGCCTAGAACCCAGCTCTTCTGGCTTCTGCCATAACCACACTACCAACCCTGGCAAAGTAGGAAACAGCAGCCTATGAGCCCTATGGGTTCAAGCATCACTGGCTGTCCCACCTGCAGAGGTCCTGACTGATGTAGCCTACTGCATTCCCTGAGTGGTTCATGTATGCTATTTAAGGTAAGAACATAAGAACGGCCGTACCGGGTCAGACCAAAGGTCCATCTAGCCCAGTATCTGTCTAGCGACAGTGGCCAATGCCAGGTGCCCCAGAGGGAGTGAACCTAACAGGTGATGATCAAGTGATCTCTCTCCTGCCATCCATCTCCATCCTCTGACGAACAAAGGGACACCATTCCTTACCAATCCTGGCTAATAGCCATTTATGGACTTAGCCACCATGAATTTATCCAGTTCTCTTTTAAACTCTGTTATAATCCTAGCCTTCACAACCTCCTCAGGTAAGGAGTTCCACAAGTTGACTGTGCGCTGCATGAAGAAGAACTTCCTTTTATTTGTTTTAAACCTGCTGCCCATTAATTTCATTTGGTGACCCCTAGTTCTTGTATTATGGGAATAAGTAAATAACTTTTCCTTATCCACTTTCTCAACATCACTCATGATTTTATATACCTCTATCATATCCCCCCTTAGTCTCCTCTTTTCCAAGCTGAAAAGTCCCAGTCTCTTTAATCTTTCCTCATATGTGACCCTCTCCAAACCCCTTATCATTTTAGTTTCCCTTTTCTGAACCTTTTCTAGTGCCAGTATATCTTTTTTGAGGTGAGGAGACCACATCTGTACACAGTCTAAGGAAAACACCTGGAGGCTGTCTGTGTCGCTAGGCATATCCCTGGCTTGATGTTGCAAACAGACCCTTCTGTGCATTCTTGATACCTTGCCTTGCTCCTTGTTTCTGGCCCCAGCCCTGCTCCTTATATCTAGCCTCACTCCTGCTTCCTGGCCCCTTGCTCTTCTCCTGCCTCCTCACCGTGCCTCAGTTCCACTAACTCTACTTCAGCTGAGTCACCTGGCTCTGACTCAGCACAACTCTTCAACCTGATCCTAGAGCATGGTACTGGTACAGACGGCAGCTTCTGGCCTTAACCTTCTCTAGACTGAACCCTGACCATGTTCAAGGCCCCTCCCATCTGGGCTCCGACCTCAACCCACGGCCCCCTACTAGGGTCATGCCACAATCTCCCGACTCTGGGGGACCTACCTCATGACTATTGAGCTCCTGGGGTTGGCATCAGCACAATTCTAAACTAGGAAAGTTGTTCCAGTAACTTTCACGAGCAATTTTAGTGGAGAGGCCAAGGGTTGAGCTCACATGCAGACTAAGGGCATGGCAGCACAACAAAAGCTGTGCATGGGCTGGCTTACCCAAGGTAACTTGAACTCAGCTAGTAGGGGTAACAATAGTAATGAAGACAGCACCGTAGTACAAGCTGGGTACAGATGCTGGGTACATTCTTGGCTCTCTAGCCTGCTCTGGAGCCCATGTTGTTGGGCGAATTCTGTAGCCTCAGGTGAACATTCTGTTAAACAGATTATATTCAGCACAAATACGGTGCATTCATAAATTTAATGCTTAGAGCCCACCCCAAAAAATTACATTGTTCTGGGAATGGGAAGTGGCCGGGTCCCGAGTTCGCTCAACTCCCACTGTCTCAAGAGGCTGTGCACCATGTAGGCTCATGCCCTGAATAAAGCATCCAGGATCAGGGCCAGTGTTCTTACTGCAAGTGAAGATTTAGCACTCCTTAAACAGGCAAGAAAAAGTCCACCATGATGTCACCTTTGAGACCACAGCACAGAAGCTATCTCCAGTAGCCTGCCACACAGCAATCCACACTTCACTTCCAATGCTCAGTATGACTGTGTTTGTCACATTGGTATATTGCAAGTTCTAAGCAGCAAACCAAAGTGAACAGCACAGAGCTGACAGAGGTGTCCAATCTTTATGACTTACATAACCTACAGCAGAGGTTTTCAAACTGTGGGGTGCACTCCCAGAGGAGGAGGAATGGAGGAACATTCAGGAGGCCCAGCCACCAGACAGCTCCTGCTATCAGCCCCAAGCAGCTAGTGGCCAGAGCTCCCGCTGTCAGCCCCATGCATGGCAGGACTCCCTCTGTCAGCCATGTGGCTGACAAAATAGAGGTGGAAGCCACAATCATTTCCATAGCAACACCTACCTTTTCTCCCTTTCTGGTTTAATACATCAGATCCTGTTACAACAAGCAGTTGTGCAGGGCTTATTTGGCTGGTGAGTTTGATATTTTTTCATCTAATGTGGTGAAAAATGGGTCTGAACTTATTGCCAGAAGATGGAAGTGTTCTGAAACAAAAGGCGGATGGTGAAACAGCTAAAGTCAATACACAGAAAAAAAAATCTGCAAAAAAACAAGAAAATATGGTGAAGTATATTTAGATTTTGGTTTCACTTCCATTGCAGTTAATCGAGAAATTAGACCTCAATGTGTAGTGTGTGCAGTACCTTTAGGAAACGATAGCCAGAAGCCAATAAAATTAAGATGCGATTTAAAAACAAAACATGGCGATCTAGTAGGAAAGAACAGAGGTTTTTTTGAATGAAAGCTACAACAAATTAACAAAGAAAAATCACAATGAAATGTGGTATCTACTCTTGCAAGTGGTTTAAAAGCATCATCAAGTTGTGTACCATATTGCCAAGAAAAAAAAAAGCCTTACACAACTGGGGAAAAACTGATTCTCCCAGCAGCAAATGACATATGCAGGATGAGGCTTGGTGACAGTGCAGCATAGAAGTTAAAAATGACCCCGCTGTCAGACAACACGGTCAGCTGCTGAATCTCTGACATGTCAGAGAATATCAACGCACAGCTGATCTCTTGATTGCAATCTAGTTTATTTGCAATTTAGTTGGATGAAGCAATGGACATAGCAAAAGAAGCTAACTTAATTGCTTACGTTCAGTACTATTGCAAAACATCAATATTGGAAGTATTTTTTCCTGCAAGCCAATTAAGATGTGTACAACTGGATCTGAACTGTTCCATTTTAAATTACTTCCTAACTTCTCACAAGTTGAAGGGGGGAGCCTATGTCACAATCTGCATGGATGGAGCCCATTCTATGTCTAGAGGTACAGCAGGTTTGAAAGCCAAAGTGTTTGAAATTGCTCCACATATATTGTGGACTCGTATGCCACATGACGAAGCCCTTGCAACTCAAAACATGGATCAAGAACTTACTCATGTTCTGAGTTCTGCTATTAAAATCATAAACTTTATCAAGACACAGCCCACAAAGGCTCTTTGCAATGCTTTGTGTAGAAATGCGAGCGGAGCACGATACTCTGTTGTTTCACATGGACGTCAGGTGGCTAACGGGGGGAAAGTGTTGCAACACCTTTATGAACTGAGAAACAAAGTTCAATTTTTTTCTAGTGGATTTGAATTTCAGCAACACAGAAACACTGTGTGATCCCTGCTGGCTTGTGCTTTCAGCTTACCTTGCTGATATTTTTGTCAAACTGAATTCTCTAAATGTCTCATTGCAAGGAGCAGAAAGTACTATTTTTGACCTGCACAACAAGATATCGTCATTCAAGAGAAAGCTGGATCTCTGGAAAACAAAGATCAAAACTGGTTTAAGCATTCCATTCCCATTGTTAACTGACACTATCGATGAAAGGGAATGAAGCCAATCAAGAACCACTCGACTTCTCTCAGAGCCAGTTTGGATAAATAGTTTCCTGAAGGAAATGCACCCCTGAATGACTGGATTATCCAACCTTTTGTAGCTGAGGCAGTGATCTTGTCACATCTCACAAATGACAATCTGGAGAAGCTAACTGAAGGTCAGAGTAATAGGATACTGGACATTCAATTTAAAAAACAGTCTTGGGGGGGATTTCTGGCTGAAAGTTGTTTCAGAATATCCAGCTTTGTAAAACTGTGCGATCAAAGCTCTTTCACCATTTGGTTCATTTAATTTGTGTGAGATCAGATTCTGTGCACTGGCTGTGCTAAAGACAAAGTACCGTTCGAGCGTGGAAGTGCAGGACAACTTCAGAGTGTCAGTTTCAAAAATCTCCCCACAAATTGATAAACTTTCCCCAGAGAAACAGGTACACCCTTCACACTAATTAATAAGTATCTGTGTATTTGTAATTTACAGGGGAAGGGTAATTTAATTAAAGTTGTTTTAAAGGTCTCTGTTAGGTTTCTGAGCAGGCTATCAAGCATACTTTTTGCATGTGTCTATTTTTGTCTGGATTGGGTGGGTGCAACCAAAAATTTTAACTCAAAAAGTGGGGGAGTCAGCTCAAAAAGGTTGAAAACGTACAGCGATCACCACAGAGAAGACATTAAAGGGGGGGAGGAAGTATCTAAAAATTATGCATGCAACACAAAATTTTCTTTAACAAAAGTGTAACTGCAGAGGAGACTATTTTCCCCAACTTTAAGCTCAGAGCCGATGTTTATGACTGAGTTACAAAGCCCAAATATCAGGGATCCAGGATGGAATTAGTGCCACAAATGCAGATGCAGCGAACTGTGTCACATGCAGCAGCTCTAATTTGCTAACAGAAAAATCAGTAATGAGTACTCCCACGTAGCTGTCACTTCAGCCGCTCCCTTTCCCCGCACACTGAAATGGAGACAAAGGTTACGAAATCAGGCTAACAAAGAGTGACAAGCACTTAAAGCACCCACACACATATGGTCAAGATATAATTTCTTAGGAGTCTCTCTATGTACATATGTAATTCTTGTTAATGTCGGTGTGAGTTATGTGACCATACAGAGACCAGGCGCATCAACTGTAAAGTGCAACAGTGACAGGACTGGGAATGTTATCCAAATAATTGTAACAGGGAAAGAGACTCATACCTGGAAACGAAGGTCTAGATCAGGGGTGAGCAAACTTTTTGGCCTGAGAGCCATATCTGGGAATAGAAATTGTATGGCGAGCCATGAATGTTCACAAAATTGGGGTTGGGGTGCGGGAGGGGGTGAGGGCTCTGGTTGGGGGTCTGGGCTCCGGGGTGGGATCAGAAATGAGGAGTTCAGGGTGAGGGAGGGGGCTCTGGGCTGGGGCGAGGGAGTGGAGTGCGGGGGGGGGGCTCTGGCTGGGGGTGTGGGCTCTGGGGTGGGGCTGGAGATGAGGAGTTTGGGGTGCAGGAGGGTGCTCTAGGCTGGGACTGAGGGGTTCGGAGGGTGGAAGTGGGATCAAGGCTGGGGCAGGGGTGCGGAAAGGGGTGCAGGCTCCAGCTGAGGATGCAGGCTCTGGAGTGGGGCTGGGATGAGGGGCTTGGGGTGCAAGAAGGTGCTCTGGGCTGGGATCAAGAGGTTCAGAGGGCTAGCGGGGGATCAGGGGTGGGGCAGGGGGTTGGGGCATGGGGAGAGGCTCAGAGGTGCAGGCTCCGGGCAGCACTTACCTCAAGCAGCTCCCGGAAGCAGTGGCATGTCCTTTCTCTGGCTCCTACGCAGAGGCACGGCCAGGCGGCTCTGCACGCTGTCCCATCCACAGGCACCACCCCTGCAGCTCCCATTGGAGCGCCAGAGGGGGCCACTGGAGTGCATAGGAGCCAGAGAAGGCCATGGTGCGGCTTCCGGGAGCTGTGTGGAGCGGCCCCTGACCCTGCTCCCTGCCAGAGTGGGGCAAGCCCCCGACCCCACTCACCAGCAGGACCTCGGGGGCCATCTTAAAATGGCTGGTGGGGTGGATTCAGCCCATGGGCCATAGTTTTCCCACCCCTGGGCTAGATCATTCCAAAAGGAACTCGTTACTCTTAGAGGTGCAGAAGGAGGAGAGCTGCAGATCATCAGCCTTGCAACCCAGCTCCCAGACACCCAGTGGAAGCTCTCACATAGGGCCATATTGGCTGGGGCATCTCGCCATTACCAGATTAATAATATATGGGAACAAGGTGCAGGTTAGGGAGTATCTGGGAATGGACTAGGGTTCAATGAGGAAGGAACATCATTCACTATGATCAGAACAGAACAGGCCAAACCAAAGAGGAAGTCCACACTCTGAGTTCATTAGGAATTCAGGGCACTTGGCATCTTACAAAATCAGGCCCTTGGTTTGCTCAAGTTATAATCTGGAACCTCTGGACATTTCTTTAATTTAGTGGTAAAAAGCCTAACTAAAATCAATGGCTGGGAATTAAAGCCAGAAAACTACATCAGAAATAGGGCACACGCTTTTACCAGAGAGAGTTATTAACCACTGGCATAAACTACAAAGGGAAGTCACGGATTCTCCATCTCTCAAGATCTTCAAGACTGGATGCCTTCTGGAAGATACACTTTAGTCAAATACAAGTTATTAGCCCCAATACAAGAGTAACTGGGTGAAGTTTTATGGTCTGTGTCATACAGGAGGTCAAACTACATGATCTGATGGTCCCTTCTTGGCCTTAAAAAAAATGAATCTATGGAGTCTGAGAACACACCATTGAAACTAATGGGAGTTCTTCTATTGACTTTAATGGGAGCAAGATTGTCCAGAACTTTGTAGTCCTGCTATAGAATTTTCTGCCTAGTCACTGTGGAATGCACAGTTTGTCTTGCCATTTAGAAAAGACTGCAGAAGAGCTTCAGTCTAGCTTGTCACTTTCCTAAGTGCAGATCATTTTATTATTGTTTGATTTACGGCACCCCATGAAAGTGTTCTCTAGAAAGAGAAGCTGCAGTATGTGTAACATGAGGAATCAGCTATACAGGTAATGAAAATGCCAGCCAGGGGTGATGTGTGTAATGAAGGAGAAAGAGAAAAGAAACGGGATATGAGCCTGTTCCAAAGGCCAGTGAAGCTAGCTGAAAGATCCCCATTGATTTCAATGGGCTTTGGATCAGTCCCTATTTGAGTAGGATTTAAATCTTTTTTTTTTCTTTTAATTCATTTTTTTTTAAAGAACTAAAAATATTTTGACAAACTTTGACAGCTCTTGGGGCTCACTCCTGTGATATACTGAATGTTCTCAACTCCCCCTGACTTCAGTTGTAATCGACGGAAATTCAGACCCTTGCAGGACTGGGCCTTTGAAGCACATTGAGGTTAGCAAGGATATACCAATTTGCAGGAATTCCTAGTCCAAATTTCCCTTTACTTTTGCTTTCTGATCAGTTTCGTGCTACAGCAACAATTTCCTTCCTTGTTTTTCCCTCGTGTGATTTCTTTTCAACTCCAAACACGATTCCATGTGCAAATGATCATTTCAACCCTTCTCAAAATTCCTGTTTATTTTCATTTTAATATAGAATTTACATAAAAAGAAAATAATGTATCAGTTTTGCAATGATTTCAGGCCTGTAACTTTTTACTCTTGAAACATTGGTAAAATTGTTCTTTACTGTGTACAGATGTGGTCTCCTCACCTCAAAAAAGATATTCTAGCACTAGAAAAGGTTCAGAAAAGGGCAACTAAAATGATTAGGGGTTTGGAGAGGGTCCCATACGAGGAAAGATTAAAGAGGCTAGGACTCTTCAGCTTGGAAAAGAGAAGACTAAGGGGGGATATGATAGAGGTATATAAAATCATGAGTGATGCTGAGAAAGTGGATAAGGAAAAGTTATTTACTTATTCCCATAATACAAGAACTAGGGGTCACCAAATGAAATTAATAGGCAGCAGGTTTAAAACAAATAAAAGGAAGTTCTTCATGCAGCGCACAGTCAACTCATGGAACTCCTTACCTAGGGAGGTTGTGAAGGCTAGGACTATAACAATGTTTAAAAGGGGACTGGATAAATTCATGGTGGCTAAGTCCATAAATGGCTATTAGTTAGGATGGGTAAGAATGGTGTCCCTAGCCTCTGTTCGTCAGAGGATGGAGATGGATGGCAGGAGAGAGATCACTTGATCATTGCCTGTTAGGTTCACTCCCTCTGGGGCACCTGGCATTGGCCACTGTCAGTAGACATACTGGGCTGGATGGACCTTTGGTCTGACCCGGTACGGCCGTTCTTATGTTCTTATGTTCTTAAAGCAAGAAACTATTTCCTGAAATAAAATTCAACTATTATTTTAAAAACTGCAAAGGGCTTGTTTGTTGTTTTATGGTGGGCCACCAGTGCATTTAGATGCTAGGGATTCAATTCAACTCTGTTACACTACCATAAATCCAGAAAAGCTTCAATTTAAATCAATGAAATGATTTTACATTTGCCCGTGTAACTGAGGGCAGAATTTGGCCCACTTTTTTAAAATATATCCTAGCTATCTGTTTTCCTGTCTTAAGCAGATGGCTCAGTGTATTTTGATAGCTCAAAGATGATCTATAAACTGACCCTCTAGTCCAGGGGTAGGCAACCTATGGCACACATGCCAAAGGCGGCACGCGAGCTGATTCTCTGTGGCACTCACATGCCCAGGTCCTGCCACCGGTCCGGGGGGGCTCTGCATTTTAATTTAATTTTAAATTAAGCTTCTTAAACGTTTTAAAAACCTTATTTATTTTACATACAACAATAGTTTAGTTATATATTATAGACTTATAGAAAGAGAGTTTCTAAAAACGTTTAAATGTTTTACTGGCACATGAAACCTGAAATCAGAGTGAATAAATGAAGACTCGGCACACCACTTCTGAAACGTTGCCAATCCCTGCTCTAGTCATTTAATTCTAATTTTCTGAAGCCAATTTGACTTCTACAGCAAAGACAGTAAGCAATAAAAAAAATTAAAATGGAAAGGATTTCTTAATCTCTCGACTGAAAGAGACGCCTTTCCTCCTCAGTGATACCTCTTTAACATTGCAGCAATTCTGTTATCTCCACTAGATGTATTGTCCTGGAAAACATCCCATGCCAATGTCAATACAATTCAAAGGGTAAAAGTCCAATTTCACTTGCACCACTGTAGTCAATGGAGTTAGCATAACCAAGAGCAGAATCTGACCCAACGATGCATTTTAAAAAGAGAAAGAGCAGGGAAGAAATAATCAGATGCAAAACTAAATGCAACCTGAAACTTATAAATATTAGATCTCTCCCACAGATCCATTTCAGACCTGATCCTGAAAATCAATCTACACACACAGGCCTTACAGGATCAGGCCTTAATCTCCAAAAAGCTTAACTCATATCTGGTTTATAAAAGCCAATGATTTCCAAATCCAGGTGTGGAATGTCATAGAATGAAGCACACATCTGAAAGGGGGAGGAAGAGATAAAAGGGTTGGTAAGAGGGAGGCTTGAGATGAGTACAGGCAGCATGGGAGGGAAGGAGGGAATGAGAGCAGAGATGGAAACAGGTCAGAGGCCATGGCTTCTGTGCAAAAAGGGGGTGAAGTGGGGTTAGAGCAAGATAGCTAATGCACATTACCTATCTCGCTGTAAAATCCTAGGAGACAAGGCACAGGTTGTTTTTACCACAGTGCAGCTATGTGAAGTGAACAGAATACTCCCTGATTTGTGCTTGACCTCTTCTAGCTCCATCGTGGTAAAAACTGCAGAGCCTCTTGTGCACTAGGATTTTACAGTGAGGGTTCTAACTTGTGTTACTTAACTTGCTGTAATAACACACCCTTTTGTCAGTGATGATATAGCCTAAGACAAAGGACGGTCCAGTAGAAAAGGCACTAAGCTAGGACTTGGAAGACATGGGTTAATTCCCTGCCCTAGCACAGACTTCTTCAGGCAAGTCACTTGGGGAACTGTGGCACCATTTGTAAAATAGGGATAACTGCACTTCCCTATCTCACCAGGGTGTTGTGAAGACAGATACGCTAGAGATGGTGAAGCACTCAAATACTATGGTAATGAGGGTCATACAAGTACATTAGGCAGAGGCAGAGCTTTCAACAACCATCCTTCCATAATGAAATGACAATTGAACACAGTAAGATGTAGGGTATAATTCAATTGCATGCTTTACAGGGTCTTCGAGTCAAAGAATGATGGCCAATAAAAATATTCTGATGAGGGAACATGAAAGAGGCTGGGAAACAGAGCTAAGAACATTTCAATAATATCTGGCCTTGCTGAGTGGGTGTTGTTTTTAAAAGTATTCAAATTAGAGCAGTTCCATCATCAGTTTCCCAGAGGGCATTTACATTAGGTTAGAAAGTAAAAGTTCTGCTTAGGAAAATATTGATATGTTCGGCCTTTGTTTCCAAAGGAAAAAAGAACATGTCTCAGAGATCACTCGCTGAGAACTGAACAGGCTTTTCCTTACGATTTATGGAGACAGACGCGGGAAGTCTTAGAATCAATCAAGTTAGAGATGGAACAGACCAATTAGGTCACCTAGGTCAGTGGTTCTCAAACTAGGGCCGCCGCTTATTCAGGGAAAGCCCCTGGCAGGCTGGGTTGGTTTGAAGACCTTGGGTGAAATCTGGGTCCCACTGAAGTCAATGGCAAAACTCCCATCGACTTCCACAGGGCCAGGATTTTTGAAAGCATTTATGTTCTGCTGGCTGTCAGGAGTCTTTATGAAATGAAGTTGTGGGTTGATATGAACATATAAAAATGAGCAGGTCTGACTCGTACGTTCTATGGTGTGAGGAGTTTGGTCAATGAATCAGTTGTGAAAAATCTAGAGAACTTGAAAAAGGCAAATGAGGTACCAGTATTTTCCCACCCACTACATTTGTAAAAGACCTTCCAAATTCCCTGATTCATTTTGGCCAGAATTACATTTTATGTCCTGTAGTGTAACCATTTCCCCTTTTTTGGTGCTATTATTTTTTCCCTAATAGCCAGGAATGACCTTCTATATCCCTGTGTGCTTGCTTTTTTCCTTTTTCATTTCCAGTACAGTGATTTTTATTCCCAGGATCTCATGTGAATCCAGTTGGAGATTTTTTGTTTCTTTTTCAGAGGAATTCTAGGCTTCTGACCCTTACTAATATGGTGTTTAAGATCCTTCATCCCGCTGCCACACTGGGATTTTGGAACCATCCCTTTGATTACACCTTAATCACTAAGGCACTGACGTGCTTAAGCATGTTCTTAAGTCCCACTGAAGCCATGAATGTGAATAGGAATGGATCTAAGCATGTGCTTAACTGCTTTCCTGAATCCGGGTCTAGAAGAATGGCACCATCAGCACCAATGGAATAGGATCAGGTCCTAGTTCCCAGTCTTGTCAGTCCAGAAATAAAAGACCGTTTGTAACATTATTAACCCCTCCGAACATCTGGGAAGTGTTTCAAAACATTTCATATTCTGGTGCATATGCAACGCTTGTCGGAAGGCATATTCTTCTGAATGTTAAGAATCACCTGTTGAAGCTCACTACACTACAAATACTAAAAGTCTGCTGAACTCAACCTCAAAAGGGAATAACAATTAAATCAAAGCGCAGCAAAGGCTGTAGGTTCACAGGACTATGCAAAGCATGTATTTTTCAAAAGAATAGTCCGTCCCTTACCAGCCTGATTATTCAAACAGGCAAGTCACTTCTGGCGGTAAATTGCAACTTGAAGCATGAGAGAGAACTGCACCTAAAGCCCTCTGAGAATAACTGGACAAGTCGCTATAATCATATGTCCCGGGTGGCTTTTATCCCATGCTCACTTTAGAGACACTTCGTGTAGAATTATAGAACAGTGCCACTGTGTGCCAGTCCATCTGCACCATTTGCACCTGCTGAAGAAATTGTGACAGAATCAACAGTGCAGCACATTGACTTCAATGGAGCGATGTTGAGTTACACCAGCCCAGGATCTGGCCCCGAGATCATATGTGCACAGCACCCAGCAAAACACAGATCTTCTCTTTGCCTGGGCTCTCTGGGCACTGCGCTAATACAAAGAAACATATAATGGAAACCTCTTCCTGACACAGTTTTTCATCTCAGTCCCTTAGTGTTAATTAAAATTTTCCATCAATGGTCTGACGCTGAGAGATGCGAAGACCCACAATTCCCATCTGTGCAGTGAGTTGTGGCCACTCTGTCCCTCTTAGGATCAGACCTTGAGGGAGCAGAAACCTATTAAAACAATTCTACTTTCACTAAGCCAGTCAGACTTAAGAACCAGTGACCTTGACTCTTGTGAGTCATCCCGTTGACTTTAATGGGAGGATTCATCTGAGTTCATGTTGCAGGACAGGATTTTATTCTACCATTATTTTTTTAAACATAACCTTATTGTTATAGCTGCTCCCTTCCCTTTCACCAAGTGATTTGGTGATGGGGATGCTAAGGATACAAGTCAAGGATTGACGGCCTTGGCGGGTCAAGGTCTCTATCTATCCACAGACCAGGTACAGCATGGGAGCAATAGGGCAAGCTTCCCACACACTTAGTGGCCCTGGGCATCCCCTAAGTGGAGAGGCCCTAGCATAGGTGATATTTCCTCCAGCTGACCTTTAATGCTTAAAGCAGCATTATTTTCTGCACAGACCCCTCCACACTTCTGTTGCACAGCCAAGAGAGACTAAGTCAACTGCAACATGGCAACCCTACTGGAGCCATGCCACCAGGGGAAGGGTGTAGGTCCGCTAGGGTGACCCGATGTCCTGATTTTATACGGACAGTCCTGATATTTGGGGCTTTTTTTAATATATGGGCTCCTATTACCCCCACCCCCAGTCCCGATTTTTCACACTTGCTATCTGGTCACCCTAAGGTCAGCCATGTAGAGGTACAGCTGACCATGCAGGTTAGCTCCTCCCTCCATGGATCTGGGGGTATCGTACTCCAAATCTGTGTGGTTGGAAAGCCTCATCTCTGCCCATTCCATGGCCACTCAAGTCCCTCCTAACAGAGGCAATTATGCCCAGCAAACGTGGAGGCCCAGCTGGGTTTTTATCCCCTTGGATGTTTTTCTCCAAAGGAAGGTGCAACTATGCAACATGAAAGGGCTGTTCAGACTTCATATCCATTCACTCCTTGAACTTTCTCCTGAGAGTGTTTGCAAGGGTGCCAGTGAGTGCCAGCGGGGACGGCACTGTATCAAATTAATCAGGGGTGATCCTAAACATCACATGTATCACCTGTTGATGTTCAAATGAAAATAAGGATTTTTTGACACACGCACATGCAGAACATTAAATGAGAAGTAATGTCATTATCTTCATTAGATGCATCCACTATAGAAGTGTTTATCACTTTAAAAGGAAGATTATTTTAATGCAGTAAGAAAATTATGCATTTCAATCCCCTATTATTGCCAACTTGGATCAACTGAAAAAATAAATGATTTTTCACACCTTTCCAAGAATGCCATCCAAAAAAAATTTCTATAGAGTTTAGTGCAGTAGGGCTAGCTAACTATGAAATGATCTTTGCTAATTAAAATATCTTATCATATACTGAGAACTCATTAGCATTTAAAAGACAATAGGCACCTCAATCTCTATTAACAGAAGAGCTGACTTTACCTTGACATTTATAATTAAGAAAGAAACATTGCTCATAGATTAAATAATGAATGAGTTAGCAGATGTATAGTAGAAGGGAAAAGGGAATTTATCATGCCAAAATTAAACTGCTAGAATTGTCCACAGTGTTCACATCCCAGTCCTGTAACAATTAAGAAGTCATTGACTCGGTGCTACTCAGGGTATGTCTGCACTAGAAATGTTACAGCTGTGACGCTGTAGTGCTGTATTGTAGACACTACAGCAATGGAAGGGGTCTTCTGTCCCTGTAGTAAATCCACCTCTCCGAGAGGCAGTAGCTAGGTCAATGGAACAATTCTTCCATTAATCTAGCGGTGTCTATACTGGGGCTTAGGTCAGCTTAATTACATCACACAGGGCGTGAATTTTTCCCACAACCCTGAGCTATGTAGTTAAGCTGACATAACTTTCTAGTTAGTATGCAGTGTAGTTGTAGCCATGTTGGTCCCAGGATAATAGAGACACAAGGTGGGTGAGGTAATAGCTTTTATTGGACCTTGCATTTAACTTTAACACTCATAATACCTTACCCAGAACTGAAGAAGAGCTCTGTGTGGCTCAAAAGCTTGTCTCTCACCAGTAGAAGTTGGTCCACTAAAAGATATTACCTCACCCATCTTGTCTCGCTAACTTTCTAGGGTAGACCAGCCTTCAGATTCTACAGTACTGTACCTCATCTCATCAGTTACATATTTTGATTTCTCTTCTACAGAAGTCTACTAATAATTAAGCCTCAACTGTTTAGCTGAAACACATCCACTTCCCACAGCTGGATCCTTTTAATCCATTGGGAGGTCTGGCAGTTACCTTTAACTATCACTGATTTCACTTTGAAGCTAAGAAACTACTACAGTGAATCTTGAAAACGTTTACATCATTGTGTCAGCATGGTTACTCACAGATGCACAGAAAAGTGAATCAAGCCTGTGGTTCTGTAATAAATCATAACTCCTAAAATACTGATTGAAAGTCAAGAAAATAACTTGTTTACAATATTGATTTTGAGTTATATGGTGTTAAAGATTTTCTCAGCAGCATCAGCATGAGAGCAGAGCAAAACATTGACAACCCTGAAGCCAATGGCAGCATGCTGCGTGATTAAGGACAGTCCTTTGGAGTTCATTAGGAGAAAGAGAAAATGTCCCTTAGTGTTTAGAGTGGGGACTAAAAATAGGGATTTCTAGCTTCTGTTTGTCTTGCCACCACTGATTCATTGTGCGATCAGAGGTGAATCACTGAACCTCTCTGTGTTTCAGTTTATCCACCTGTAATACTGCTGTAGTAATATTTACCTATTTCATCGGCATGTTGCAAGGCTTAAGGCAAGATCCCACGAGCCTGGTAGGTGAAAAATTCCCACTCAAGTTCCCCATGTGTAGGTCTTGCAGGACTGAGCCTTTAACTGATGTTTTACAACAGCTTTGGGAACCTCAGATGGAATGCACCAGGGGGCTGATCCGGTTCCCAGGGAGTCAATGGGAAGATTTCCATTGACTTAGATAGATACAAAATATTTTAATAGAAGATTAAAACACATTAGCCTTACTTAGAAACTATCATTTTCAGAATAGGCATTAACTCGAAGCAATTTTCTGTTTAACGCTATTGCATTTAGCTTCACAGATAGGAAATCTGTTAAGGATGCAAGTTAGAATTAAGTAACTTTCAAATTACAAAAGAATATAGCTAAAACGTCACCACAGATTAATCTCAGTTATTCAAAAACCCCTTACGTTATTCAGTCTATGTAGGGCAATGGAGTTCATCAGTCTTACAAACATTTTGGACCCCATTCGCTTGGTTATATGGGGTCAAAATTTATCTCAGACTTAGTGAAATGTATTTCTTCTTTTGCATGCTGTGCTAGAGTGAAGAGTGCCTTTTATGCACGATCATGTTTAGCCGTGAAGTTGTATTCCAGAAATCCTCTAAACCATTAGATTATAGACTCAGGGGGTTCTTTAAAGTGGTATTTCACATCAAAAAAAGCACACTGAAGGTGCTGGAGAACGAAATATAGTGAGAAGCAACTGCCTACTTTTTGTAAAGTCTCCAATTTGATAGCAGGTCACTTTTCCTGCAGCAAAGGAATTTTTTTGTAACAACAGTTTATTGTTGGAGAGGAGTCCTGGTTGTAAAAATAGAAGGGTCAAGGTAGAGAACTAGAATCGCAGATTTAACCAGTGCTAATTAGCTACCCTGCTGAGGAGAGAAGGCAAACTACATGGTACTCTATGTACAAGGCGAAGATAATTGAAGAAAAATGTCCATTTTCCTTCCGTTTTACATTCCAAAAAAAGAAATGCGATCAGACCACAACAAGAAGTGAAAAATGAAGCTCCTGACAGACTGAATTTGCCACAAGGCAAGTAAACTCCAGCAAATTTAGAGGAGAAACATGTGAGACTTAACAGCAGCGTTGTAACAGTTAGAGAGAGACCTCTTAGATTGAGAGCATCCCCTTAAAAGTGCATTCAGTTAATCCCTGACAGAGGAAGTGTCAGACACTAATCAGATTTAAAAATATGATTAAAGCGAATATTAAAATTATATAATACACAGGTTGAGAAAAGAGTGTCTGTATATCTGGGTATAGTGCTTGGATTATCCACAAATACAAAGTTTGTTTTTAAAAAAGTCATATGGTATGTATAGTACATAATCAGCAATAACCCACATTTAGGTGAATAAATTTAAGAATACAGTTTAGATATTAGCATCCAAATATTTGGGCACGTCACTCTGAAAAGTTGTACAGTTGGTTGTGGAAAGCAAAATATATCAATGAGTGGAGATTGTTCCTCAGTAATTGAGAATTAGGGTAGTATTACATTCAACCTCAGTCAAACAGCCATGAAGCACTGCATTATTCTTACTGAAAATGCTCTGAATGTCCAACACCCATGCAAGCTAGGTGCTTATTTACGCCAAGATTCTGCAAACACTTACATATATGTCTGAACTTCCTACTACCACTCCTCCTCAATGGAACTACTCACAGGAGTAAAATTAAGCACAGACATAAGTATTTACAGGACCATGGCCTTGCAGGCAACTTCAAGGTGGCCAAATGGAAATCTGGCTGAGTCCGATCCTGATGACCTTTCAAAAGTGCTGTAAAATGCACCTCCTCGTTCAGGTTCCACTAGTGACATAGCTAAGACTTTCTTTCTCAAGTAGCAGAGCTTGTTGAAAATGAAAAAGTGAGTTTCATGAAAAAACCTGAGTTGTTTTTTGAGATATCAGAGGTGGTTTTGGAACAAATTGATACATTAAATAGTAGTAAGTCACCAGGACCAGATGGTATTCACCCAAGAGCTCTGAAGAAGGTCAAATAATTGCTGAACTATTAATTGTGGTATGTAACGTATCACTTAAGTCAACCTCTGTACCAGAGGACTGGAGGCTAGCTAATGTAATGCAAATTTTCAAAAAAGGCTCCAGTTGTGATCCTGGCAATTACAAGCCAGTAAGTCTAACTTCAATACCAGGCAAACTGGTTGAAACTATAGTTAAGAACAGAATTATCAGACACTTAGATGAACACAGTATGTTGGGGAAGAGTCATGGGATTATCTAGATAATTACAATTATGAGGAGGAAAAGTACCTCCAAAGGCTCTCCATGGTTTAAGCCACCAATGGGGTTCGAGCCACAGTGTGGCGCAAGGCTGGAGGGGAGGAGCCGTGGAGGCAATGCATAGTCCAGATAGACACAGAAGGGCCACAGCAAAATACCTGGTGGGTGGCCCCGGCCTTCACATGGATCCCAAAGGGGCAGACCCTGTTCCTCATGTGGTGGCCTAGAGCGGAACGGGGGGCCCTTTGGCGAGCAATAGCAGCCCCTGATCCCTGGACGCAATATTGTTGTTGCAACCTCCTAAACCAGGCAAACGACATCCATAACGAAAGCCAGGAAGGGCAGGAGCCGAAAAACTAACGATGTACAGAATTTATCCTCTGTGCCTCAGTTTCCCCAATAGAAACATTTATGATGTTCTTCTTTTTCTTCTTTTGCTTTGTTAACAGGACCAGGCAATAATAGCGAGAGCCCAAGGCCACCCTAAACAGGAGTGGTGGGACTGCTCTTGCTGCTTCAGGACTGCAGAATTTGTTAGTGTGATACAATGTATGTATGCTGGCATATATCTATGGGAATCCTTGGGTATCCGACGCTTTTGTCCTCCTTTGTTAATTTTACCACTGTTCAGAATTAGCAATGGTGGAAAAAAAGGTCGATTATCCATTGGCAGGGGGCAATTGTGGCTTAGCATCCTGAAAATGTGGCATCATGTATATTTTTCCAGGGGCGGCCCCCTGCCGAGAGCATCAGGTCCCCTAGCCTTGCGTGTCCCTCCCCAACTGGATCCCAGGTGGGATCAACCCAGAAGGGCCCCGCACCTCCCCAGGCAACACTCCATGGGACAACAGTACATCCCATCGCCACCTAAACCCCCCTCCCAAAAAGTTTGCATCCACCTGGGAACAATGGCCCCTACCTCTGAAGAAGGAAAACCTCCATCCATACTGCCAACACTTATGGTTCCACTAGGAGGGAAAACATTGAAAAAAATCGCTCAAGTGGACCACCAATGAGAGGGTACATGGGGAGGTATTCAATGTCACAAAAGAGTTTAACATGCCATCCGAGTCAATGCTTCACATTGATAGCTGGCATTGGGATGTGGTTGCAGTGTTAGTCTCTGGATGCTCTAAAGTTCAACCTAATCCCCACAGTCCCAAATGTTGGTATATCATACATGTTACTCACTCATCCGCACACACAACCCACCAATGTGTGGAGATAAATATTACCTGTCCCGAACAATTTTCGGCACCCCTCCTAAGTTGTAGCCTCCTCCACTTAGCTCCTAATCTTCAGGAAACAGTTCTTGGAAAGCACCTCCATATCTCCCCCCACCAGCAGTTACCCGCCACTAAATGGGAGGCAGCCACTCAACGCTGGATCCTCCTGAATGCCACCTTGGGAGCTTTAGATATTTACCTGCCCCTGACACACTTTCAGGTCCCAGCCTTCCTTCCCAATTGTACCTGGGGGGCCACCCTCCAACTCGCCCCCCTCAGGCATATGTTGTCCTTGTCCCCCCCAGAAGAGGCAGACCATAGTGGGCTCCTTGTGCAGGGGGCCATGAGAAACGAGAGATTGGAACAATTGGAAAAGGCCATGGGACTGGTCATAAGTGCAGATCTCACCCACCTGACAGTGGCCACCACCGCCCTCAAACATACTGCCGAATTGGCCCTCCACGCGCGGGATACCTTGCAGAGACTGATTAAGACCATAATTGAGGCCAGGAACCAACTAACAGGGGATTCAGTGTGCTCCCAGCTCCTACAATATTTAACCCAACAAATCTGTAGCATGTTTGTGCTACACTGCTGTTTATGTAGAATGCCAATAGTAACCCTACCCACCGTGTCAGAGGGAGGGTGGAAATCGAACTGGTGACCCCTGACAACAAAATGTTGATTCGGGGTTGGGGTGGTGGTGGCACAGGCCCAAAGACTCCCTTCCTCAGGGGGTCCCATGGGGAGGCAAATCATCATTGTATGTTGCTAACGCGGTTGCAAGCATCACAAGGCATTTCGGGGGAGGGTCAAAGGTGTGAGTGTGAAATGGAAGATTCCTTTGCAAGTTGCAAGAGGCCAAGAGGGGGAAGGAGGAAGAGAAGAAGATAAGATGCTGGCCCCAGTCCAAGGTAATAGGCTCGATGAGAAATTTACAGCTGCCCAGCCATGAGAAGAGGAGAACTAAGTTGAGCAGGGCTGCAGCGATTGCAGTGAGAACAGTGAGAGCGAATGAGACAGCAAAGGCCAACGGGGGGAAAACAAAGTCTCTGAAGCCGGTGTATTTTGGAAAAGCCGAGGAGGCCACCGCGAGCCAGTTTGGACTGGTACAAAGAGCACCAGGAACAGAGGGCCCTGAACGAAAACACCCCCAAAAGAACCCAGGACTTAAAAACCCTCCCGAGAGCCAAAACAAGTCAGAGATCGCAGCGGACCCTGGATGACCCGTGCCTGGGGCAAGAACTCCTGTCCACCCCTCCCCCTCTTCTTCTTACATTACACCTAGGCTTGGCCAGCCTCATGTCATGCGTGTGAGAGTATGAAAGTGGGTTAGGGCTGGGGTACTAACATTTTCTTGCTTCCTTTGAGTGACGCGGGAGCGTTCCCAACACTCACCACAGTTAATTTTATTATTTTATCAATAAAGCTTTAAAATTCCATCCCTTGGCGTGCTCCTCTATCTCCTCCCATAAAGATCTTGCAGCCTCAGCCTGATCACCTGACGCCCTGGACAGATTGGTAACACAAATCTGTCACATAATCAGACTGAAAAAATCATAATGCCACTATATAAATCCATGGTATGCCCACACCTTGAATACCCTGTGCAGCTCTGGTTGACCCATCTCCAAAGATAATAGAACTTAAGAGTAAAGAGAAAGGCAACAAAAATGATTAGGGGCATGAAACAGCTTCCATATGAGGAGAGATTAAAAAAAAAAAAAGAAGACTAGGACTGTTCAGCTTACAAAAGAGATGACTAAGGGGTGGGGGAATGATAGAGGTCTATGAAATCATGAATAGTATGGAGAAAATGAACAGGGAAGTATTATTTACCACTTCACATAACTAGGGCCCAACCAAATTCACAGTCATGAAAAATGCATCACAGACTGTGAAATCTGGTCTTTTGTGTGCTTTTACCCTATACTATACAGATTTAACAAGGGAGACCAGCGTTTCTCAAATTGGGGGTCCTGACTCAAAAGAGAGTTGCACGGGGCTCACAAGGTTATTTTAAGAGGGGGGGTGCAGTATTGCCACCCTTACTTCTGCACTGCCTTCGAAGCTGGGCGGCCGGGAGAGCGGCATCTGTTGGCCGCGTGCCCAGCTCTGAAGGCAGCACTCCGCCCGCAGTAGCTCAGAAGTACGAGTGGCAATACCATACCCTGCCACCCTTACTTCTGCGCTGCTGCCTTCAGAGCTGGGTGGCCGCAGAGTGGCAGCTGCTGACTGAGGGCCCTGCTCTGCAGGCAGCAACGCAGAAGTAAGAGTGGCAAAGCCATATCATGCCATCCTTACTAGGGAAGTAAATATTGTTTTTAAAAGTTACCCGTTTAAATGATTAAAATTATATTGTTTAACCGGTTAACTGCTGGGGTTGCTCCGGCCGGCCAGAGTGGCTGGGGTTAACAGTTAGGGCAGGTGAACCAGTAAGACTAATGCTTACCAGGTAACTGTTTACTATTTTACATCCCTAATCCTTACTTGTGTGCTGCTCCCAGCTAGCAGCCCACCTTCAGAGCTTTACATATTCTATTCTTCAGATGAAGGGTGACCAGATGTCCCAATTTTATAGGGACAGTCCCGATATTTGGGGCTTTGTCTCATATAGGTGCCTATTAACCCCCATCCCGTCCTGATTTTTTGCACTTGCTATGTGGTCACCCTATTCATATGTCAATATTGCGCAATGGGTCCTGGTCCACAATTAGGGCACCTAGGCACTACAGCAATACGAATAATAAAAAATAATAGTAATAATGAATAGACACTGAGAAAAGCAATTAAGGGATTAAGCAATTAAGCTTCTAGAGCAGTGGTCCCCAACCTTTTTCATCTGGCGGGCACCAGACGACAAGCCACGGAGGACCATGGCAGCGGACGAGCATCCGCCAAAATGCCGCCGACAAGTGGCAACGTCAATAGGTGTCGCCACTGAAATGCCGCCAAGCGGCAACGTCAATAGGTGTCACCGCTGACAAGCAGCAGCATCCAGAGGCGTTGCTGCCGAAATGCTGCTGACAATCAGGGGCATTTTGGCGGCGACACCTCTGGATGACGCTGCTTGTCAGCGGCATTTTGGCGGATGCTTGTCTGCCAGCCAGTACGCGGGCACACTTAGAAGCCCCGGCGGGCGCCATGGCACCCACAGGCACAGCGTTGGGGACCCCTGTTCTAGAGAAAGGCTTACAAATAAGCTAACACCACCAGAATTTTGCAAGTATTTTTGTTAATCATGCAGTTCCAAGAACTCAAGGAGACCTGCTCACCACAAGATAACTTCCATATGCAAGGTCACCTGTGTCCTTTTGCATTGAGGGCAGTCATTTTTGTGCCTGGTATTCACAGTCAGTCAATATTGTAAGTCATCTACAGATGACAATGTGTGCAAGCTCCCACAACCTGTCAATACAGTGTACAAAAAGTTACACAGGCCAGGACTGGAACACACTTTGGTTTATTATACAGACTTAATGTTCATGTTCTTCTGCAAATACGGTTTGGCATATTCAGAGCTATTATAAGGCGGTCGCAGCTGTCCCTCTGTCTGTCTGGGAGGCCACGCCCCCTCAGTACAAGTCCTCTGGAAGAGCACAGCTCAGAGGGGAATTAGCACTGGGTTCACTGCCACTCAGCCGGGCAATCCAGTACTGAGTCTAGGGGCCCTGCTCCTCCAACTGGACAGGGCACCAAACAGTTAGGGGGCTCTAACCTACAGTCAGGGTAGAGCAGGAGTGTCCACAAGCCCCAGGCCTCCGGCAGGGTGAGGCAGCAAGCAGTTAGGTGGCCCGTATTCAGGACAGAGCAAATGAGGAATCTATTAGCCCAAGCCCTCGAACAAGACGGGCAGCAAAGTCAGGATGCTCGGGCTTGTACTCAGGACCGAGCAATAATGAGTCTCTAAGCCCAAGCCCTCAAACAAGGCGGGGCAGCAAACAGTCGGGGTGGGGTGGCAGTGGTAGGGGGATGCAGGCCCACCTGACTCCACTGCGTCCCAGCCCAGGGCCATAACAGTGGCAGAGTGGTCTGCCACTGGGTCAGCAGGGAAATCCGGCTACAACACACAGTCCGGCTGTCAGTCAGCTACACAGCCAAACTATATTCGGCTCCTCTGGGCTACTCCCTATACTCCCATTTGAGTGGGGGGGGGGTACATGGGTTCCGGGGTCATCGTCCGTCTCGCTGGGGTAAACAGATAATGGCAGACCCAGAAACTCCTCGAAGTCTCCAGCAACTGACAGCTCTTGCAGTCCCTCCAGATCTCAGGTGCTGCAGCAGTTGCTGTCAGGTCCGAGCTCTAGCAGCAGGTAAGAGACGTCCTTTACCTCTGGCAGCTCCCCTCTAACTGAGCTGGAGGGCTGGCCTTTTATACTTCTGATTCCTGTCCCGCCCTTCTGCTTCCCGCATGGCAGGTGTGGGAGTCCTGCCTCTGCCCACTGGGGGGGCTCATGGCTGTCCCTCTGTCCATCTCCAAGGGAGGCCATGCCCCCTCGCTACAGCTATATAATCGTTGCCATCAAAAAGGCCAGGCAATATTGAATGCAATCATAATTTTAATCAGAATGCCAATATGCTGCATCTAATTCACTAATTTCCTTTCAAACCTGTTGATCTCTCTCCTAATTATGGGGGAGGGGAGGGGATTATTTGTTTTCAAAAGACAGCAAATGCAAAAAAAAATCTGTCTGCATTATGACTTCAATAGGAGAAATATTACCCTTTATAAGAGAAAATGAATATCGCTGGGGTAAAAGTTACAACAAATATATGTCACTTATTTAGGAGGATTCTACAATTTGAATGATCCATTTATGGCAACATGCACATTTTTTTTGGCTTGCATATGTGTGTGTGTGTGTGTATATATATTACAAGATGTGCATCTCTTTCCATATGTTTGTTAAAACACTGATTCAGTCAATGGTCTGAATAAAGTTTAATTTCTACAGTTACAGTATCTGAAGGAAAATAAATCTCCAAGGATTTGATGCACAAAATATTGCCAAACAAGCCTCATGTCTCATTCTGCACTGATGAAGGCTTGCAGGATATTTATCTGGAACAGTATAAAAGTAATATAATTTAACAAGTTGTCCTTTTTAATCTAGTGAGACTCTGAAGCAGTGCCAGCATTAATCATTTGAGGAATCAATGCAGCTCTTTTCATTGCATTTCCTCTGTCGTAATGGAGTCCCAAAGAAACATCATGTCCAATCTGCTACACAAATTAAATTTAAAAGTGCATTTAGTGGGACATAGTCAGTTTTAGGTCCCCCACATGTAAAAATAAAAAAGTGTCTTTTGCCAAAAACCCAGGATCAACCAAAAAGTTTTCAAGAAATTTACAAGAGAAGGATGTTTTATGACTGAAATATTTAGAGAAACATCAGCTTACTATTACACCTTTGCCTTGATTTCAATGGAACTACTCAGGTGCTTAACTTTAAGCACTCACTTCAATGCTTTGCTGGATGGGGAGCTTTGCAAAGCATCAGTTTCAATGTTCCACCTGTACCATCAGTTAGTCAACTTCCCATTGTTTGTGTGGATTTCTCATACAGAAGCAGGGGACAGAAAAATATTTCAAAGCAACAACTTTGTTACCAGAGGGCAATTCTGTGTGGTGGTCACCTGCCTCCTATTGTGCCATTTTTATACCCTCTCTTCTTTTCTAGGATGTCTTTCAAACACATTTTCTTCACCTTTCTTTTATTCCTTTGAGAAACACTAACAGGTTAAAAATCAGGGTCCAGATCTTCAGCTGGTGTAAACTGGTATTCCACTGACTTCGATGGCACTGCCAATTTATACTACTCAGCAATCTGGCCTGAATTTCTTTGTCACTATTTACACAGCTTTGTTTAGTTTTGGTGTGTCCCAGAGCTCAAAACAATAGAAACAGACTAATCAATTTTACATTTCCTTCCATTCACTCTCAGCCCTTGTCTACACACAAAAGAATTATACTGTTTTAGCTACTCCAATATAGGTAAAGCAGTACAACTCCCCTTGTGTGGATTCAGTTATACTGATATAAGTGTACTTATATGTGTATAGCTTATTCCTGTATGGGAAGGGGAATTAGATTTACTAGTATAACTGCATCCACATGACAGTGGTTGTACTGGTATAATTGTATCAATAAAAACTCATCACATCCCTAATCAATTGTTATATCAGTTACACCTGTACAATAACTGTGTGCAGACCAAGCTTCCTGTCCACAAAGGCTTCAAAGTTAGGGTGCTAACATATCAAGAGAATAGTTTGGTTTGTTTGGGTTTTTTTAATTTGTTTCTTTTGAAATCTAATAAAAGCCCAAAAACACTTCTATTGGCTTTAGGTTTTGTGAAAGCCCTATTTTGCAAAAACTGAAGGTCATGACTAGATCCCAATTTCTGCAAACATATGCTTTATTCATAAGTATTTGCCAGTATTTTATGTATGAATAGTGCCAGATTATAGATTGTTTGGGAACTGTTCATTTTGCATATTTGCTATTCATTACTTTTAATGAGTGACTGGCTGCCAGCATCGCATGGGATTTTGTCTGCTCCCAGAATGGATGACTGAAGGTTTTCAAAGAAGAAAATAACAGATAATATAGCAAATAATGCACTTCCTACAAATTTTCAGATGATTCATTCAAGCTAAACTTGGGAAATTCGGGAGATTTGTGAACATTTTCATGACTATTTCATTTTCACTGGTGATAGGGCCCCCTGTATATCAAAGGAATGAATTACTTGTCAAGTGTTGGTGAATCACTTTTCGTATTCTTCTACCAGCCTCTAGGCATGGGTAGGTTGCAGAATTTAGCCCAGTAACTTCAATCAGCATTATGCCTTATTAAGGGCAATAATTATTCCCATGAGACAGTGGATTCCAGCAAAGGGTAAAGGGTAGCATCTGGTCCTTTCACTGTCAGAGCCTCAGTAGAGGCAAGATCATTCCAGGATGTAGATATGTTTCTAAAAATCAAGTCACCTCCTTGGAGAGAGAGACAACAAATGCCATATATTTAAAGACAGTCTAATTAGGAAGACACTGAACTATTCATTATGTGCTCAATGCAAGGAGAGGAACATGTTTGCTCTTCACCAGGGAAAGAAATGGAGGTCTCCCTAGAAATCAGACAAAGCACATTTCCTGGGCAAGGTAATTGATATGTGAAGGGGTGTAATAATAGCATATGAGATCATCTGACACAGCTGCCCTTCCAGTCTACTGGGGGAAAATGCAGGGTAAGAAATTACAGTGAGAAAGGCAGTTGTCAACATTCAGATTTTGAAGCTCGCAAGCACCGGACAGCTGAGTGCATAACAACTGCACATACCTGATATTAATCAGCCAAAAGCACAAATAAAAACTGGATGCCATCTGGTTAAGAATAATTTGTAGCTTAAGGAGTAAGAAGGATGGGTGGATGGTTTAGGGTTTCTCTCTCTCTTGCACTGCCATCCAACCCATAAAACTAGCTCAGTTTTTTTAGGCGGTAACAAATGCAAAGCTTACTACCAGCTACATTGTGACTTGGTTTGCAGGCTTACGTAGGGGAATGAGAAATCCCACTTACATCCTTACATGTTACTCAGACCTTGGGTTCAGGTGTGCAGGTGTTGTTCCGTGCACCCACTTTCCCCCTTCCCCAGAGCAGTCAGGCAAGGAGTGATGAAGAATGAGTGGAGCCTTGCACCAACCCTCCCTATTCCATGGCCAGCACAACTAAACCAATGCGGGGGGGAGGGCATTATAATTTGCATTAATATAAGCCAGCAACAAAAATCACACCACCACCACGCTGAGCAAGGAACAGATCACAGCTCCCCTAGCCACAATTCCTTCCTGAGATGGTGCCGGAGCAGCACAGCTACCTGCTGTCCTGTATTACAGGCTATACCCTGGAGAGACAGCCTAGCCCAAAACCTTATGGAAGAAAACTCAGCCCCTTGGCATGCTTTAGCAATGTCAACAATTCGTAACAGCATCATTTCATGAGATTAAAAAATCCAAATCCACTTCGTGTTATCAATCTAAATCCATAAAGAATTCTAGCTTATTTGAAAAAATGTGTCAAACTAGAATCAGACTATTTACACGTGAATGTACACATCCAATCTGTTCTGGTACACACCACAGGAAAAATTTACTCTGACAGAAAGCTGCCAATTATTTCTCAGATATGAATCCTGCAGTGCCATATTGTGTCTTTGGTAGTAAGCTGTCACTAAGAAGAACAATTTTACTATTTACTCATTAATTAGCACTTCAGGATCAAGCTAGCCTAACTGTTTCCAGACCTTTCAGTAGCTGAGAGGCACACACTTAGATCCCATCTACAATGTAATTATACCCTATGGGAGGACCTAGTTACAATGTTGTAGTCTGCCAAACTGTTAGAACACAATTCAGTCTTGTGGCCTAAAAAGTTTTACAGAGTAGCTTTAGAGCCAGTGTAATATCTAATGTAACTCCCCTGACATGAGCCCACTGACTTTAATTTGACACTTGAGATGAAGTCCTGGCTCTGTTGAAGTTAATGGCAAAACTCCCATTGATTTCAATGAGATCAGGACTTCCAAGTGTTTTGCAATTACTTCCTGAAAGTGTGTGTTTCCAGGTGAAATGCCAGTGACTGTTGGAGGATTCCATTCACAGTGTAAACATTAAACAAGAATTACAGCAAAGTTTGCTTATCATAATGCACCTTGAGTATCTGACACCAAGCATTCCAAAATCATGAGTTAGGCCATCCCCGAATCAAGAGACATGTTTAAAAGTTTGGGTTCCTTTTATATACCACCTTGGTTTTGAGCTTTTAGGGTTCACATTTTCCAGCTTTTCTCCACAATCAGGAGGGCCAGGGTGACAGACCCGGGTACAATCCAGACTTGAGTAGCTGCACCACCCCTGCCCTGCAACCTTGGGTGCCTTACAATGCTTTGCTGAAGTAGCTCCCACCTGGGTCATGCACAAACAGCCTTCTAACATGCAAGCCAGACCCTGAGTGTTTGTGTGTAATGCAGCCTGCCAGCCACATTTGGGTTACACTGTGGTTCTCACCAGCCTTGGTTATACCGCACAATGACCCCAGCACACCCAGTCTTAGATTTCCCCCAGAAATGTATGTTCTGTACTGCCCAGCCCTCTCCTGGACAATACAAGTCCATTATTTCTTTAATAGAAATAAACCCCAAATGGAGTTTCCCAGACACTTCACTTTAAACACGGCTTAAATAAAACAAGTTCATTAACAGAGAGAGATTTTAAATGAGGCAATCGCCAGTTCTGATTACAAGTCAGTTTGTTCAAACTGGATGGTTGCTCCACCCACACAAGCTAATCCTTTATATCCTCATCTAACCCCGGGCAGAAATGGTGACACTGTGGTGCCTCATTCCATCCGGAGTTGGAAGCCAAACGATGAAAATCAGCAGTGTACATGGCAATGGGCCGGCCTCCCTGCCGTAAGGCCTGCCTCAGCAGTCTGCACACAGTGGGGGTCATCAAAGATGAGGGACCTGCCTTGAATTAACTCCTCCAATTGTTGCAAGAGGGGGGTGGACAGTTCCAGGAGGAGAGAAGCTCAGGCCAACGCCTCCCCTCCCAACAAACTTAAGATGAGCCCCAACGGGCCTGGTCCGTGGGAATGATCAGGGGTGTAGGAGGAACAGGAGCCGACACTGATTCAGGAACCCCCGAAATGTGTCCCAATCTCTGTCAAATTTGTTGGGCTGCAAAATCTTTGGCTCCAGGAGGGATGGAGTAGGATGAGCCAGCAGAGCAACCTGCACCTGCAGGGACACACTCTGTGATAGCAGTTACTTACCCCTGCCGGTTCTGGATGGCAGCCGCCAGTTCTGCTGGAGCCTTGATAGGGTCCATGCTAGGGCTGAGGACCCCGGCCTTAATTTTAAGGACTTCTCAATCTGTCAACCAACTGGGACGAAGGTGATCTAGCCTTGTGGCTGGAATAGGCCTCAGGCCTAGTGGTCGAAGCAGGTATCAGGACCCAAGGACTAGGGTCAGAGCCAGAGTCAGTAGTCAGAAGTTGAAACCAAGGGTCAAACTGGAGGGCAGGCACTGGAGCGAGCAGGGTAGTAGGCAAAAGGGGGTCATGGCAGGGGCAGGACAGAGCCAAGGCTGGGTGCAAGGCAGGAGCAGCAAGAACAAGGTAATTCAGGAGCAAGCAGAGTGGTGGACATGAGCATTGAGGAGCCAGTGAGCTGCTGATGCTCTTAAGCCATGGCCAGCCTGTTGGCCCCTGCAGCCAGTCAGGTGGCGTGGCTAATCAAGCAGCCTTTTGTAGACCAGGACCTGATTCCTGACACAATCCAGTTTTTGATATTACAACAGAGAAGGAAGAAGCAAGCAACTCCTCCTGCAGGTTGGTACAATTTAACTAGAGTTGACCTTAGCTGACTTAGATACCTACAAAGCGGAGGATAAAGATATTGGGCCTGATTCTCATTTACACTAAGGCAAGTTTACACTGGTCTGGCTGTGTAAAAGGGAATCAGACCCTGGAGAATGACATTTCAGGATTAGAGGACTAAGCATTCAGCTGCACATTGTAGCTGGTCGGCAGGTCTCAAAAAGAACTCCAATCCATAAAGTAACTGGGAGGCATTGTCTTGGCAAAGGACTGAACACTGGCAGTGGAACTCCTTCCCTCATGAAATCAGAATAAATGTATGTCTTTCCTTTTTTAGGGACCGATACAAAACATGCCAAATGAGAATTCAGTGTGTTTGGTGACTTCAATACATAGTCCCTTTCTATCTCCCCAACCTAGATATATGACCCAACCGGAGGAGAGCAAAGAAAGTGGTACATATTTGGATAAGATAAAGCATTTTTTTAAAATCCTGTATTCAGTGCCATCCAGTGTATGGATGCTAAGAGACAGACACAGCCAACCTGGTCTGTTTGTCTCTTATTCTCACTGAATCAGGAAATACGTTCACTATGAATTGTTAGCTACAGTCCAGCTATTATTTGAACAGCTTGGGTGGAGAAAGTTATTGCCTCACTAATCAGAATACTTGAAAATAGGCAAATGCCAGGACAGGGTGCTTATCTACTAATATGGTGTGCAGAGAGGAAGCTTGTCAACAAAAGTAAAGTTCTAAGAGCTGAGTCATCACTCCACTACACCAGCATCGAACTGGTGTCGCTTAACTGAGTTCAGGGCAGCACGGTCTTTCCATTGACTCCATTGGGCCCTGCATCACACTCAAACGGCACATATTAATCATAAGTCTTGGTGGAAAAGATCAATAGGGCACCCACATTTTCTCTTTAAAGGAAGGTTTGTCAACTTTAAAGATTTGGATAGAACATGGTGAGTAAGGGGAGAAGAACGTAGCTGGCTCAGGAAATCTTATTTTCTTTTTTCCTCATTGACTTTAAAGAAATGCAGAGCTAGAGGTCAGCTCACCAGAAACAAGCAGCATTTGATCAGGACAGTACTTGGTCCTGCTAGTGAAGGCAGGGGACTGGACTCGATGACCTTTCAAGGTCCCTTCCAGTTCTATGAGATAGGTATATCTCCAGATAATAAATAATATTAACCTGCCAGCAGAAGAGAACCCTGAGTGAAAAGGCCTGAGAAAAAGTACATGTCATAGATTTCTGATTTAAAGGTTTTTGTTTTGCAGGTGGGGGAGGGGACGGTTGATTGTTTTTGCAAAATGTAGCAATATTAATACACTTTATAAGGAAGGTGTGATCTGTGTGAGGATGACCATCTGAGAAACTTCAAGACAGGAGCATCATTATGGACAGTCCAAGGAAAACACCGGCTCAGCATGCAGATATGGGTCAAAAGGCCAAACAAAACTTTAGGATTATCTTTAATTGTCACATCAACAAATTTACCTGGTACTCCAGAAAGGCTATCTGGTTTATTGCCAGCATCATACTTAGCGCCCATTTTAAATATAGGTGTAACATTTTTTGCTACCTTCCAGTACAGTGGCTATTTTTATGAGATTGCACATTTTTGTTAGCAGCTCAGCCACTTCATTCTATTTTCTGTTCTATTTAGACTCTTATGCTGTACCATTGCTATAGTAGTCGAGTACCTAACAAACACCATTATCTAGTTCTGGTAACTTGTTTTTGGCTGAACTAACAATTTGTTCTAACATTTCCTCTTTAGATACTTCAGTGTCTAACAGTGCCTCATCTTTATTCCCTGAGAACAGGTCTGGGATAGCTCTCTCTCCAACATCTTCTGTGGAGAACACTGACGCTGGTGTCATTTAATATCTCTGCAATGTCTTTATCCTCCTTAATTGCCTAGTAGCAGTATTACCAACCTCATGCATTCAAAAAATCATGAGATTCGCATGCTCTTCAAGACAGAGAGGGAGGGGGTAAATACATTTTGGATTCTCTTCCTTTGCCTTCTGGCCTCTGAGCCTTTAGGGTGCAGTCACTTCAGGTTTTCCTTCATTCTGAGGGCAAGAAACTTACTTTTATTTCAAATGAAGGCTGAGAGTCTCACGTAATCTCTTTAGTCCAGAAACTGGGGCTTTAAGGGAAAACAAATCACCAAATACTGCAAGATTTGCAATAAAAATCACAAGAGTCAGCAATTCTGTCAGCAGTTCTAGGCAGAACTGGCCAAAACTTGGGAATTTCAGTATTTATGAATTTGCATTCATTCTCATTCAGAACAAAAGCAAAAATTTACCGAAGTTACTTGGCAAACTGAAGACATCTGAAATGTTTGTTTCAGAAATACCAAAACATGGCTGCTATTCACTGAATAAGGCTCCCTGACAAAGTTGTGGACCCTGAAACATTGGCAGATTTCAAATGGAAGCCTGCATGTTTCAGTGAGTTTTTGTCAAATCTGTAATAGATTCGGCTAAACATTTCATTACAACAAATTGGCATTTTCCAACATAACAGTTTCATCAGAAAGTTTCCAATTAGCTCTAGTCCTGGGGACCCATTTTACCTTTCACTGGGTTCCTGCCTCTGCAATAACCACCATGGCCCTGCTCCTGGGCTTATGAGTAAGTAGCAAGTGTATTTCCTACTCACGTGAATGGACTCATTAACATCAGTCTACCTTAGGTACTTATATGGCCCCTATCACTGTAGTACCTGAGTCCCTCACAATCATTAATGTATTTATCCTCATGACACTGTATGAGGTAAGGAAGTTATATTAGCCTCTCTCCCTCAGTTCCCTATCTGTAAAATGGGGGTTAAGAGCTGAATGCTCAAAAGGAGCTAGATTCCTAAGTTCTATTGCCCAATGTCACACAGCCAGTCTGTGGCAGGGCAGGGAATTAAACCTAGGTGCTACATTAGTATCTTACCATTGGACCATCCTTCCTCTCAGTGAAGCTGTTCACATAAGGATTGATCATGCAAGTCAGATTTGCAAGATTAGGTCCTAACACTTATTTCCATGTCAATGAGACTACCTGTGTGAGTGAGTATTTCAAGCTCAGGCCCTAGAACCGTAGTGGCAAGCTTTGAAGTTTCCTTGGTGCTCGCTGTACTTTATCCGATGGACTACTCTCTCTGTTACAATTCTCCAGCAAGAAGCAAAAACTACAGAGCACCCACAGGTTAACACCACATCAGTGGCCCACGTATTTTACTGGTTTTGCCTGACCAGAAGACAAAGTGGAAGCAATTCAGAAAATAACGACAAAATGTTTAAGAGGTTCAGAAGAGATTAATTTATGAAGAAAGGTGAACAGTAAAAAAAAAAATGAATCCCCAAAGGTGCTGAGCCCCCTCACTCCTGATGAGGTCAGTGGTACCTCCTGTAGGTGGTGATCAGGACCTGGCCCCAACTACTTTATATAGAGCTTAGCTAAAAGACAAGTAAGAGGGGAGGCACCACACTGAATGTAAACACCTATGAGGGAAAGAATCATTTAGGCTGGTGCAAAGGAGAGATGAAAGGAAATTAAGAAGAGGTCAATTTAGGATGAATATTAATTAACATTTCCTAACAATGATATCTTCATCAAAAAAGATATCAGGTTAGTTTGACAGGATCTATTTTCCATAAACCCATATTGATTTGCATTAATTACATTATCTTCCTTTAATTCTTCATTAATCAAGTCCTGTATAAACCACTCCATTATCTTGCCTGGGATTAATGTCAGACTGACATGCCTATAATTACCAAGGTAACCCCATTTACCCTTTTTAAAAACTGTCTCAACATTAGCTTTCTTCCAGTCTTCTGAAACTTCCCCAGTGCTCCAAGACTTATTGAAAAATCAACATGAACAGTTGAATGAGCTCCTCATCCAGTTCGTTTAAAACTCTTGGATGCAAGCTGTCTGGGCCTGCTGATTTTAGTAGCTTCTGTTTAACATCCTCCAAAGATACTAATGGAGTGGAAAAAATGTTATCATAGCCATATCATGAGACTGTCTCATCTGTTTTTCCCCCAATACAGAACAGAAATATTTATTGAACATTTCTGCCTTTTCTGCATTATTATTGATAATTTTCCATCTAGTAATGGAACAACGCCATTGTCAGGATTCTTTTTGTTCCTACTATATTTTTAAAAATATCCTTCTTATTGTCCTTAACTCTGCTGGCCATAGATTTTGCCTTGTGTACTTTGCTTCCCTTATCAATTTTCTACAATTCCGAACTTCCGATTTACATTAATTACTATCAACTTCCCCTTTCTTCCATTTGAGAGGATAGATTAGATAGATTTTGTTTTTACAGATACCTTTGCTTCCCCAATAAACCAGGTTGTTTTTTTAACAGCACAGCTTTCTTCCTCAATTGTGGGATTGTGGCTTTTTGGGCAGCTGGTAAAATGTTCTTAAATGATTCCCAATTATCAATCATATATTTCTGATTAATTTTTTCCTCTCAGCTGATTTATCTCAATTGTTTTCTGCTTTGTGAAATCAGCCCTATTAAAGCACCAAGTATGTATATTATTGGTCTGGACTTTATTCTGGTTGCATATTATAAATGTGACCAAATCATGATCACTTGTACCTAAGTTATGATTCATAGAATCATAGAATCTCAGGGTTGGAAGGGACCTCAGGAGGTCATCTAGTCCAACCCCCTGCTCAAAGCAGGACCAAACCCAATTAAATCATCCCAGCCAGGGCTTTGTCAAGCCTGACCATAAAAACCTCTAAGGAAGGAGATTCCACTACCTCCCTAGGTAACCCATTCCAGTTCTTCACCACCCTACTCGTGAAAAAGTTTTTCCTAATGTCCAACCTAAGACAGTTTTAGTTCTGTGATCAGTTCTTCATCTGTTAAGATAAGGGCTAATATAGCATTCCTGTGTTGTCTGCACCACTGAGTTAAGAAATTCCATCTATAATGTTTAGCAATTCCAAGGATGTTTTAGTACATGTAGTTATTCCTGTTTACACCTGTTGGCCCCTAGTCTATCACAGCTCTGGTGCCTTGCAGGATGATTTCCTGACTTCTGCACTCTTCTTAAACTCAGTTCATTTAACTAGTTGATGCCTCACTAGAAAAAAACAGTGTTACAGATTACTTTAAGTCTTTAAACCCCAGGGTGTCCATTATCTATATTTTAAAAATTACTGATATTATAATATATACTCTCACAACAATGGGCAAGTGTCTATTTCTAGCAGGGACCAAGGACTTGAAGCTTTAGGGGACCAAAAATTGGAAAAATGTTACTCCTCTCCTACAGAAGGGGAGTAATAAAAAAAATGTTGGCTGTAGCGGATGGAAAGATCCTACACAAATTTCAAAATGAACTGCATGTCTGTGCATTAAGACGTGCTTTTCAAGCCCTTGGGATAGCCAGTGATAATGACTCTATCAAGTCTTTGATTTTGACATGCATAAAGAAAAAAAACTATAATACTTTCTAATGACAGCCTGAATCTTTTGATTCAGAAATATGGTGCCTAATCATGCAGTGACTGAAGTAAATCACAATCGGAGCTGTGCCACTGATTTAAAGAGGAAAAGAACAGAGTGCATAAACTTAGACTGAGCTATGGTAAAACATGAAGGACTGAGCCTTAGGCATATCCGCCAGATCTAGACTAATTATAGATAATCCACAACTTTTCTGCTTCGACAATGCAAATCAGCTGACCTGTCACACTGATTCACTGCAAGTCTCCTAAAATGGGATGTCTCTTTCCTCCCACTCCCCACAAAATTTTCAAAATTATATTTTGCAGCATATCGCGTGCACACAGGTATACACTGTGTCTTATAAACATGTAGAAAGGAAGTCTGTATTCCAAAGGGCTTGCAAAAGTTGCAATCTGACTCAACTTTTTTTTTTAAGTAGCATTATCTGCCATACTTGCAGGGGGTGGGGGAGAAAGAAAGAAAAATCACTAGTCTCTGCTCAGGAAGAAATTAAGGTCACCACTGTTCCTGCCTCAAAGCAGCAGCGAAAGATATGAGTTAACCAAAATTTGTATCTTCCCCTACATTAATGTTCAATCTAGAACACAACTATCCCTGCAACTCCAGGCATCCAATTTAGCATCAGCTAAAGACAATGATCTCTTCTCTCTTCATAATTTCTACCTTTCTGCTGATTTGCCACAAGTACTTGACACCGAGACAATAAATAGCCAGAGACCTGCCAAATCTCACTTGTTTGGAGGAAGCCTCTGTGGTTTTGGGTTCATTTTGAGGCTTTTTTTAATCAAGCATCTCACTCTTGGGTTTGGTTACAAATGTTTCAACCAAGACATTTCAAGAGCTCCCTCATGTTTCCTCTGCCATCCCATTATTACAGATTGATGTCCCGTGAAACAGTGCTACAAGCCAGGGGAGAACAGAAAGTCCTTGAGAGCCTACCATAGACATTAAATAAAAAGAAAGAGCTCAGCACTCAGCAAAGTTAAGCAGGCAAGGCAGCCAGACCTCAAAACCTAGTGTGCCTTGATCCAGAATGAAAACAATCATGTTAAGGCCACAGCATTTATAACTACTTATGAGAGAGCATAGGGAACGGTTTAGAAGACTTTATAACTGCATTATCAAAAGCCTCCCTTGTTTAAAAGCATTAAAATGCAGACAGCACATTTCGCCTCTTTCTCCTCTTCCACAACATTAAAGAGGCACCGTTACCAGTGTGTGGAGGAACAAAACCCACTCGCTGCTCTGCAACCTGGAGCATCATGCCCCGCATTGCAACAACGGGAAGAGTGTAAAGTGGCTGCTTTGCAAGGAAAGCAGCGGGTCTAACTCCTGCTGGAGGCTGCTGAGCCAGACAGGGTGGGTAGGAAATCTCACCTCCTGACACTGAGGCAGCTGCACGCTGGAGGAAGTCTCAACAGCATCCCCAGTCCGCGCCGCCTGACAGCAGATTAGAGCCCAGCAGCAAATCCAAGAGGGGAAGCAAGAGCGCCAGGGAAACACCAAGCAGCCGGGACCACAAATCCGCCTCTTCTTCGCTGCCATGCGCGGCATCTTCTGCATGCCGGACTCTTCCCTGGAGGGGACAGGACGCCCCTCCTCCTCTGCACCCCAACTTGCTCGCCGGCGCACACCGATGGCCGTGGGCTCCCCGCTCCCCGCCCTTGCTGCCTGCTGACGGCAACGGGTTTCCAGCCCCTCTGCCTGCGGATGGCAGCGGCTCAGAGCCCGCCCGGCTCTTCGCTCGCCGGGCGCAGTGGGCGTCTCGCTCTCCGCACTGCCAGGGCTGGAAGCTGCCGGGCTCCCTGGGGCTCCCTCTAGACGACACCCCGGGCAGGAGAGTGTCCGCGCTCGGGCTGGCCGCCGCCCTGCCTGGCTGCCCCGGCTTGCCGGGGAGTACAGCGCGGATGGCAGCGGCTCCCACCCAGCCTGCGCCCCGGCTGCTCCCTCCCCGGACCGCCAGGGCAGGGCTGACAAAGCCGGTGAGCGACACCGCGCGGAGAGAGGAGGGGCCCGGGGGAGGAGGAGGAGGAGGCAGCGCAGGCGCGGGCCTGGGGAAGGCTCCCCACCCCGGGGAGCGCGGAGCCTCCGCGCCTGCGGCGGCCCTGGGCGCAGCCTGCGCTCGCCGGCTGCAGTGCGCCCCTGCGGGGGGCTGGGAGCGACGCGCTGCAGCGCGGGAAAGGGCCCCTGGGGTGGTGACCCCCTCTCATCCGCGGGGCAGCGGGCTCCTTCCACAGCCAGCGCGGGACTGGGCCCTGCCCCCGGGGAGATGAGGGCCCCCGGCTGCCTCCCCACGGCGCCTCCAGTCTCCTGGGCAGGGCCCGCCGGTGAGGCCGAGCGCTCACAGGCTCCTCCCGGGAGCTGCGTTAGGGGAGCCCCTAGAGGCCAGGGCCCTGTGGTGCTGGGCACTGGCCAGATGGATCCTTGACCTCCCTGCTGCGGTGGCGGAGGTTCAGGCAACGTGGTTTTCTGGGAAGAGACCCGGAGTTTATTTCACACACGCTGGCAGGGCTGGAGGTTGAGATGCCCCCCAGGGAATTATGCTCTAAGCTGACTTCGGTTCTGTTTCCATTTAGTGAAAAAGGTGTTTGCTTCCCCTTGCCAGAAAGGTCAAACTGGTGGGTGTTGAGGACCTGGTTTTCATGACTCATCACGTGTAAACCAGTACCTCAAATCTTGCCTGTCCTTGTCATCCACCTAAGTGCTGCTTCTTCACCTGTCTTTGTCTACTGTACCTGTCTAGTGCTCTTATTTAACTTTCAGGTACCCACTTAAATAACCCACCCCATAGGACAGCAAACTGAGTCAGGTGTGATACAGTCTCACCTAAAGAAGTGCCCTGGGTGTAGCTTAAAGCTTGTCTCTCACCAACAGCAGTTGGGCCAATAAAAGATATTACTCACCCACCTTGTCTCCCTCCTACCTTGGGACTGACCCAGGGCTGGTCTACACTGGGGGGGGGGGGAAATCGATCTAAGATATGCAACTTCAGCTACATGAATACCGTAGCTGAAGTCAAAGTATCTTAGATCGAGTTACCTACCGTCCTCACGGTGCGGGATCGACGTCCGCGGCTCCCCCTGTCAACTCCGCTACCGCCATTCGCGTTGGTGGAATTCCAGAGTCGACAGGAGCGCATTCAGGGATCGATATATCACATCTCATCTAAACGCGGTATATCGATCCCTGAGAAATAGATTGCTACCCGCCGATACGGCCGGTAGTGAAAACGTACCCCCAGCTACAGCTGCACTCCCTACAACAGTCTCACCATGTCTGTCACATTCTATTTCCTTCTTTTTTATCCTTCCATTTTGCTGAATGAATTTGTTTGCAGTCAACTATTGTTACTACACCTCTGCTCATTAAGGGTGACATTGTCCCAGCCCTTACTCACCTGTGCAAAGGAGGACAGAAAGCTATGTCTCCTGCTTCCTGCTACAGTAGGCTCTGTGTGTGTGCAGGTGTCTGTGAGCAGGGTAAGTGGGCAGGGAAGGGGAGTGAGCGGAGCCCTGACACACGCACACTTTCCAGCTACAGTAGCTAGCAAGTTGTACAGGGGACAGAACTACTCCCCATAAAAGGTGAAGTATCTTATTACTCCCCAGAGCAAGTGGGGAACAAGAAAGGAATTATGATGCTCACGCACAGTTCATGCTCCTGCCGGAGCAGATTGTAAGGTTATAGTCTAGCCCTCGAGAGCCCAAAGATTCCTATTGCTTCAGTATGCATTAGATAGGACCAAGATTTCACCCTAGCACTCAAGTCAATGGGAATTTTGCCATTGACTTAAAGCAGGCCTAATTTCTAAAAATAAAGTTTGAGAAACACCGAGCAATAAGGGATGCTATAGGGCATTCTCTCTCTCTCTCAAAAAAAAAAATGTATAGACTACAACTATTGTTGGATTCAACATCTCCCCTGTATCAGGATAGCCAAATACTAATGCAAAGAAGATTAACACACAAGTACTGCACATCTTTCTCCAGCTGTTGCTCTTGAGATGGGTTACACAGTGGAAAGAAGGTTCTTGAGCTTTTTGTTTGCAGGATTGCTCTCCACAAATTGAGGCTCACTTCCCCTACTCGATTACTCCTTCACAGGAACGCTCGAGGGGGCACAACTGAATGTCACTAAATACAGCAACAACAGGAGTGCCATTTTAGCAAGCAGACCTCCCTACTAGTCATTATACTGGTAGCACTGGTGATAACTCTTGGAAATGGAAGGCACAGTGCAGCAGCAACAGCTGGTGCCTTTCCCTTTAGTATCATTCATTACATTATTTAAATTTTTGCCTTTAGGAAAAATGGGGAAAACTCAACTGACAAAAGACTAGATGCTAATCTCAAGTGCCTAGTATATGTTGCCAAAAAATCTCAAATATCCCGCTAATTTCTTAGCAAGAAAATATATATATATGAATTCAGGTTTGTTGCCACTCTATATTTCAAAGCAAAATTTCTTTTCATCTTTAAAATTGAAGTATTTACTGTTTCATTTGAATATGAGCTGAAATGACCCAGGCAATAAATCCTTCAAATCTTATCTGCAGATATAAGGGCAGGAATTCTGTATTTTATTTGGAAAAATGAAGTCTGAAGATGATTTGTCTGCAGTGTTTGTAAAAGTAATCACCTTAACGTAGATACATGTATATATCTGAGGTTGTAGAAAGCATTGTTGCATTTGAGAATTAGTTCGTGATCACAAAGAACGTATCTAATGTATACACACAAGAAAGCAGAGTTAAGGTTGCTGGTTCAACATGAACTTTTGTAACCCTCTTCCAGGAATCAGCAGCAACCAGGGCCAGGTTCAGTATCTAGGGGTTCCTTTTCAACAATACAACACAGAACCAGCTCAAGCCCTGTGACAGGATTCCTGGGACTGGGATACCACTGTGCCCTCTTAACTCTCCAGCCTGGGCTGACTCACAATGCTTTGCTTGGGACAAGCAGCAACCCCCTCCAGGTGCTGTTATCACTCAGCACAACCGCAGGTGGAGCCCCACACACAGAGAAAGGCACCAGCAAATCTCCCACGCCCCAGCCTTGCACCCCAGAACTGTACTGTCTTGCCCTGGTCAAAAGCCTGACCGATGTAAGTTTATTACCCAGTCCGCCCCTCCCTTGATGTGGAGAGGACACACAAAGCTCAGTTTACAAAGGTGAGATTTCTTAAGCACTTCAACCAAAACACACTGTTTTAGGTAAAATATAAACACAGATTTATTAACTATAGAAAGAGAGATATTAAGTGATAGGCATAAAGAGGTCAGAGATAGTTACCAAAGAAAATAAAGGTAAGTACACAGCCTAAATCTTAAACCTTATTACACTCAGCAGTATTTGGATCAAGCAGTTTTCTCACCCCACTGGATGTTACAGTTATTAATACACAGGCTTCACCTTTTAAGCCTGGGACTAGTCTCCTCAGATGAAGTCTTTGTCTTTGCACTGTTCTTGTTGCTTCCAGTGTAGGTGGGGGAGAAGAAAGACCAAGGTATGATGCCAGTGTCCCTTATTTTATACCCTCAGTCCATGTGCCTGGAAAACGCTAGCCCAAACGTGTCCTGGTGGGCTTTGTTGCGTCACAGAGTTGAGCAATCCCCCCGCCCCTTGTGTGATGCTTGGACATCCCTCTTGCAGTATTGTAAATCCCTTGTTTACAACTCCCCTGCTGATTAATGGTTGTTTAACACCTTCCTGGATGCAGATCATCTCCTTTGTTGTCACTTGCAAACTTACCACATATTTCAGTAACTATACAGCAAAATCCCATAACTTCATACACACTAATGATATATATATTTTGTCAGAACAACAGGTTTCAGCAGATCATGACTTTTCATATATCTTACATGGCACGCTTCATATGAAATATATCAATCAGAGATGAATATGGGGATTCCAGGGTACTACTTTGACGTACAGAGTACCACAAGCCCCCACCCAGTAACCTGGAAAAATTACACACCATCCCTGGGTGCCCCTAAGAGGCAGTACTTCCCCTCTTGCAAGCACAGAGTCTGAGTGTAGAAAATAAACTTTAATGAAAGGAGGGAAGATACCTGGCATTAATTTGGGAAAACGGTGCAAGCCAGATTCATAAACATAAAACTGTGAGCAAAATATCCAGAGTACCTTGGGCAGTGTCCTTTGCCTCAGGTTCTTGAGTTCTACAACCAAAAGTTCCTTTAACTCTCTTCTCCCTCCACCACACCCCACTCCCAGTGGTTGTCCCTGTTCAGTGAAGAACCAGAGTTCAGAGGTCCATCTGTGTGATTTCACCTTCCATTCTGGGTGGGGGAGGGAAGAAGGCACCTTGCTTGCTCTGCTGCCAGCTGCTGGCTGCCCCTCCGGGTGTCCCGCTGTCACCAATGCACACTATCACTTTCTACTGTCACCTGCTTCGCTACTGTGACCTCTGTAGGTGAGTCTCTTGAGGTCCCACCCGGCTCTTAGGGTGCGCGAGCGCTGGGAGAGAGCTCTCCCAGTGCTCCTGGTAATACATCTCCACAAGGGGATTAGCTCCAAGCCTGTCTACACTAGCACTTTAAAGCGCTCAGACTTGCTGTGCTCAGAGGGGTGATTTTTCACCCCCGAGCCAGCAAGTTAGAGCACTATAAAATGTAAGTGTAGACAAGCCCTTCGTGATTTTCAGTTCTTAGTGGGGGAACTTCATTGCTAAAGCAGGCTAGGCAGAAACACTGTCCCACAACAATGGACTTCAGCTGTAGTGATCACTTAACAAAACAAAAGACTCCTAATAGAGCCTTAATTAACTCTATCTTTGAACAGTAGAGAGGGGTAGGTTAAACCATACCTAGGACTCTTAGGCAGAGCCCACACCTCCGAGCAGGGACATCTGTCCCCACCCCCTCTCTCTTTCACAGGGGTCTGGCATCTGAGCCCCCTGCTTAGCAAGTTCAGTCCAACTGAGGATGCCCCCCTCAATCAGGACCGGCTAAGTACAGTTCTGCCGCCTTTTACTCACACAATAAGGATAACCTTTCATCAACCCTGCATTCAAGTTTAAAATGTTTTATTAAAGCTAATGTTAAAATTATACAATACACAGGTTAAGGAAAGAGTGGCTGTACATCTGGTTATAGAGCTTAGATTATCCCAAAGTACAAAATCCAGTATAAAAGTCATAAAATACTTATAGTACAGAATCTGCAATAAACTTATTCAACTAAATTTAGGTTAACAATACAGTTTAGATATTAAAAGCCGAATATTCGGGTACATCACTTATGAAAAATTAGAGAGAGAGTTGGTTGTAGGAAGAAAATATAGGAATGAGTGTAGATTGTCCCTCAGTAATTAAGCATTTAGGATAGGTTGTCCCTTAATAAATATAATCCATCAAAAATATTACAGTTACTGTACTTTCCGATTTGTAACCCAACACCAACCAAAATTAACCACTTTGGCCACACAGCTCTGTCTGCTGGATACCTAGGCAGAGTGGGTGTGTTCATGTAAATACAGTCTGGTTCTGAAGCTGTTCCTCTCCCCAGCTAGCTGTCAGGGGAGAGCTCATTCAGACCCAAGCAGGGTCTTTCACTTTCACATTTCCTGACTTTCGGCTGCTACGCTGTGCAACCTTAACAATGCGTTAGTGCATAGGGGTTGTACTTAATATAATAAAAGTGCAATATAAACAGATACTAGATAAATTAAGACATGTAACAAATCTTTCAGTTGACTAATAGCTTGATTCAAACAAGAGGATAAGGAAGCAGCTGAGAAGAATCATGTGATTTGGGTTAAGATAATTGCCCTGTTATTCCATTTTAAAGCACAAAAAAACCCATCAAGTTTTAAGTAATGGTTTATACTGGAGCAACTTGGAGAAATATTACAAACAACTTGCCCGGAATTGCTTTCAAATATCTATCCATTAGTGTAATACAAGACAAAGAAGCTCTTAAAAGTTTTGTCTTTGTATTTTTGTTGCTACACTAGTAAAATCTATACCTAAAACTTGTCAGCTAAGAGTTAGGGGCTTAGGGCTCAATTTTGCAAATGCCCAAAATGCATACATTAAAATACGGGAGTAGTCAAAATGAAGTCAATGGATCTTCACATTAAAGTTATACACATAAGTAAGTGTTTGCAGATTCTTCATATATTCAGCAGAACCAGGGCAAAAGAGGCAGTCATGTCTCTAATATTAAATCACACCAGCAGAAAGGTAAAAATAAATAGATGCCAACTTCTGTTTAGATGATAACAGTTAACTACCCTGAGGATTAGTCAGGCCTCTGGGTGGAGAATATCTTGCATGGTACTACATCATATTGTAAGTGAAACCATTAACCCCTTTCCACTATGCCTGCCTACAGTGGGAAACTGAAAAGTGAATCATTGTAGATATACACACACACCCCTACCTTTCCCTCTGGTTTGGGGGAGGGAAAGAATACCAAATATATTTTAGACAGTTTTCTTTCTTTAAAAAAATTATACACACACACACACCCAGGAAATTCTCTGGACTCAGACATGTAGGGCTGGAAAGGACCTCAAGATGTCACTTAGTCCAGCCCCCTACATTGAGGCAGGACCAAGTATACCTAGACCATTCCTAACAGGTGTTTAATCTGTTCTTTAGAACCTCCAGGTTACCTAGGGGGATTCCACAGCTCCCCTAGGTAACCTGTTCCAGTGTTTAACTAACCTTATAGTTAAGCAGTTTTTCATAATATCCAACTTAAATCTACCTTGATGCAAGGTATATCCCCTACTTCCAGAGAAGAGTGGGATTGCAGAATGCCAGGGGGCTAAACTAAATTTGGGCATAAACAGGCACAAGTCGCTTAATTCACCAACACCAGCACAACTAATTTGGCTTAAGAATTATCTGTTTGCAACCTGTTTAGACTCTCTAGTCTGTTCAATGTCACTTTTGTTATTGGGACACCTATGGCACCAAGGTTCTGAGGTTTTGGAGATAGTCTTGAGAAATCCCAAAAAAGTTGGAGTCTCTGGCAAAAAAAAAAAAAAATCCTGAGACCAAGCAGGCTCTCTTCACCCTCTCAAATGCACCATATTTATAGAAATCTCTTTTCAAAGGGCTACTTAGCTACTGCTATGGGGTGTGCTGCAAACCCAGTAAAGACACTTGGGGGTCTTTCCACTGACTTCAATGGGTTTTAGATCAGGCCTATGGCTCCCACCACTGGATCTGTATGAATGTACTGTATCAGTCAATGTTACTCCATTCTCATTTGTAACAATCATAACCCTAAAAAGAGACCAAAGTTCTGGCTGGAGAAGAGACAGCATCCATCTGCACTATCATGTCAGCATTCTCACCATTTCACTTAACACTCTCCCTGAACTGAGCCAATCCATTTCCCCCCCATCTCTGTTTTAACCTGCTTGATCCCTTGTTCCCTTCCATCATCTTCTCATAGTCTTACCAACATTCATCCATCTATTACTATTTCTAAATACTGTGTTTTCCTCTCTTCAGCTGTTTGGAACTCCTGCCTTTTGCTTTTCTGACAAACTTCATCATTTAAAAAACCCTCTCTTTTCCTCTGCTTAATGCTATTTGTTTAGTAATCTAAATTCCCTTCTCTCTTCATAAACCTATTTTTTTGTAAACTGAGACAGTCTCAGGGAACCTGCTTGTCCATCATTTCTCTCCATTGTGATCTGTTGTATTTTTCAGTAAACCTTTCCCACTGCTTTTATATTAACGTGGACTATAAATACACCTCTACCCCGATACAACACTGTCCTCGGGAGCCAAAAAAAAAAAATCTAACCATGTTATAGGTGAAACTGCGTTATATCAAACTTGCTTTGATCTGCTGGAGTGCACAGGCCCCCCCAAAGCACTGCTTTACCACATTATATCCAAATTCATGTTATATCGGGTCGTATTATATCGGGGTAGAGGTGTATGTAGAATTTAACATTGTCTATGAAATGATGGACATAAAAGATCCTAGACACCCTGCATCATTTTTATCCATGGTTTTGGAGAGTTAGATTAGAGAATTAATGTTTCCTGCTGAAATCTGAATCAGAAGAAGTTCAGCCATAGGAAGAGACCTTCTCAGCTTCTCCGACAATTCTTAATATTTGACAGCTACTAGTCTACAGATTTTAAAAAATCCTATTTAACTTCAATTTTAGGATACATGGTTAAGCTTTCTTTTCTTTCAGTGGACTTAGCATAAAAAGCAAACAGTTTTTGCACTGAAATTAGGTTATATGTTTGTTAGGAGTAAAGAACATCAGCATTGCTACAACATTTGAGAAAACTGGCGATAGGCCGATGTGATCACATACCTTGTACTGCTGACTGAGCTTTATAACAATTCACTAGCATACACAGTACTCCCATCAGACCTCTTTGACTGATGTCAGCCACAGTTTGATTAATGATGATGCCCTGACTTTGCATGCAGAACCAAGGCCTGGTTGGATGACCCTTCAGCATCCTTGTTGGCACAGTTGTCCCCACAGGGATATATAATTTAGCAGGGAAGGGCGGGGGCGAAAAATCACTAGAAGGGTGCAGCTCTGTTTTTTGTATTCGACCTCAAGTGGAGGTGATCATCTATCCCAAAGCAATTTCAGATTGACTGTGTCCAGCTAGTGTCTGAGTCCCAGGACAGGCAGAGGGTAGGGTTGGTGCATAGATTGCCCCTCTGCAATGCAGAGGAATTATCTGGGCTGGTCAGGTTTCTTGTTACAATGATCCTGGAGAAGATGCCAATAGTCTTTGGTGATTTCAATGTCCCTGCAGAAGAAGATTCTTCTGGATCAGCTCAGAACCTGCAGCTCTCCTAAGATGTGCATGGATCTCCGGTTCTGAGAAGCAGCTGAAGGCTAGAACCTTGGAAGCCCAGCTCAATGAAGCAGGGCTGGGGGATCCACCATTATTCAAATTCATACCAGAGGCACTGAAACATCAGCATTGCCCCCACATGGCTGGGTGGGAAGGATTCCCTCTGCCACTGAGACCCTGAGTCAAGTCCAGTTTCTTGAGGCTGGAGGAGAGGATTTGGTCCTTAGAAATTTCTAACTCCTCCTACCCACCCCATCTCCATATAAAATATAAATGACACTGCTCTGACATTGGGTCAGGCCCAAAACAGAATAGAACAATGACCCTGGAAGTCGATGGGGGCCTTTCCATTGACTCAGTGAATGCCAAATCATTTCCTTTATGAATGAAGAATGGATTTTCAAAAGTGCTTAGCATTGATCTAACTCTACTCTCACTATAGTCAATGGTAAGATTCCCACTGACATCAATAGCAACAGAGTTAGGCCAATGATGAGCACTCCTATTGACTTCATTAGGAGTAAAGCTAAGCCCATGTTGAATATTTTTGAAAATCCCACCTGAAATGTTAGTCAGATTTACATGACAGCTGATCGCAGCGGCCCGGGAGCTGGCCAACAGGGCGGCTAACAGGGGAGTTTGAGTGGGAGTTCCCATTGGAGGAGCCAGGTATTTTGTGTTTGCGTCTGTCTATGGGGTGCTTGTGTCTCTCTCTGTCGGGGCAGACTGCTGAGCCCTGATTAGGGGGCGGAGCTAGGCGGAGGAGGGGGCCTATAAAAGCGGCCGCCCAGCCAGGCAGCGGCACAGCTGATCGCAGCGGCCCAGGAGCCGGCCAACAGGGCGGCTAACAGGGGAGTTTGAGTGGGAGTTCCCATTGGAGGAGCCAGGTATTTTGTGTTTGCGTCTGTCTATGGGGTGCTTGTGTCTCTCTCTGTCGGGGCAGACTGCTGAGCCCTGATTAGGGGGCGGAGCTAGGCGGAGGAGGGGGCCTATAAAAGCGGCCGCCCAGCCAGGCAGTGGCACAGCTGATCGCAGCGGCCCAGGAGCCGGCCAGCAGGGCGGCTAACAGGGGAGTTTGAGTGGGAGTTTGGAGGGGGAGGTGGAAGGGGGCGGCACCGTGTCCCCTGTGCTCCCCAGGTAAGAACGCCAAGCGAGGTCGAGACAGCAGCAGCCAGCAGCCATGAGCCAAGCAGCAGAGGACACACTGAGGATGAGAGCATGCAGCAGCTGCGGTATGTACCTGGTCCTAGCGGGGGACCCAGAACAGTACTATGTATGCATGAAGTGCCGCCTAATAGAGCTGCTGGAGGAAAAGATCCAGGGCCTAGAGCTGCAGGTAGAAACCCTGATAGAGAATAGAAGGGGGTTTGAGCAGCTGATGGAGCAATGGCAAGCAGTAACCGAAGGGGAACGCCCAGGGGCACAGGGGGGAGCAGGGGCTGAGGCCAAGGAGGGGGGACCTCCAGATGAGGAAGACGGGCGGTGGAAGCATGTGACCGTGAGAAGCAGGCCAAGGAAAAGGAGAGCCAGTGAGGGGGAAATTGAGCTAAGGAACAGGTTTGAAGGTCTGGAGAATGAGGAAGGGGTAAATCAGGTGGTAGCTGACAGTGGGAGGCCAAGGAAAAAGAGACGAGCAGCCAGTCCCATAGAAAAAGGGGAGGAGTCTATGGAGGTAGCACCAAGTTTGGGCCCAGGGAGGATACAGGATGGCTTAAGGGGAACCACAAGGGATGATAGGAATGGAAGGAGCTTGCAACCAGGGGGAACGGGGGATAGGTTAGAGGACCGCACTGTCCCCAGGCGAAGGCAGGTCTACGTGATTGGGGATTCCATACTGAGAAGGTTGGACAGGCCTGTGACCAGGGCCGATCCGGAGAACAGAAGGGTGTGCTGTCTACCGGGTGCTAAAATACGGGATGTGGACCTGAGGTTGAAAAGGATCCTAAGAGGAGCAGGTAAGAACCCTTTGATCATCCTTCATGTAGGAACGAATGACACGGCTAGATTCTCGCTAGAGAGGATCAAGGGAGACTATGCCAGGTTGGGTAAGACGCTCAAGGAAATTGAGGCTCAGGTGATCTTCAGTGGGATTCTACCTGTCCCTAGGGAAGGGCGCCAAAGGGGTGACAGGATCGTGACGATTAATAGTTGGCTGAGGGAGTGGTGTTACAAGGAGGGCTTTGGGATGTATGGGCACTGGGAGGCTTTTGGGGACAGACAACTGTTCTCAAGGGATGGGCTCCACCTAAGTAGGGAAGGAAGTAGACTTCTAGGAGGGAGGCTGGCTCATCTGATTAAAAGAGCTTTAAACTAGACACTGCGGGGAGACGGTCGGGAGAGGTCCTGGTGCTCTCCACGCCAAATTTATACATTGGGAGTGTGACGGAGCGATTCTGGCGGGACCCAACTGAGAGTGCCAAATCAGGACCAATTGCTTAAACAGGGCAGTTACAGCCCTAGGCTGGGGTTTTTCCACCTCTAAGGCAAACCAAACCAGCCAGACAAAAGGACTTTGGTCTCACCCCACTGGCTAACCACAAGTCACACAAGCAATTTCCTTAGACACTCCAGTCTCCCAGTATCACCACCAGTGCACTCGTCCTGGGGATGAATGGTTATGAAAACCAACACCCCAATAAAAGAAAAAGGTTCCCTCGATCCCAAAGGACCAAGCCCCAGACCCAGGTCAATATACACATCAGATCTTACCCACAAATCACGCTGTTGCCAATCCTTTAGAATCTAAAATCTAAAGGTTTATTTACAAAGGGAAAAAGGTAGAGAAGAGAGGTAGAATTGGTTAAATGCAATCAATTACATACAGTAATGGCAAAGTTCTTAGTTCAGGCTTGCAGCAGTGCTGGAGTAAACTGCAGGTTCAAAATTGAGTCTCTGGAAAACATCCCCCACTGGGATGGGTCCTTCAGTCCTTTGTGCAGAGCTTCAGTTTGTAGCAAAGTCCCTCCAGAGGTCAGAAGCAGGATTGAAGACAAGATGGAGATGAGGCCTTAGCCTTATATAGACTTTTCCAGGTGTAAGAATCCCTTTGTCTTCACTGTGGAAATTTACAGCAAAAATATGGAGTCTGGAGTCACATGGGCCAGTCCCTGCATACTTTGCTGAGTCACAAGGCGTGTCTGCCTTCTCTCCATGGGTCAATTGTGTAGCTGATGGCTCTTTAATGGGCCATCAACCCAGCTATGCAGGGCTGACATCAGCTTGTCTGGGACACTTCCCAGAGGCAGAGCATAAAACAAAGTATAGACATTACAGAGCCAATACTTATAACTTCAACTACAAAATTATACACAGACATACAGACAGCATAATCATAACCAGCAACCCAGAACCTGGTCTTAGACACCTTATATGACCCCCTTTACTTAGGATTTGGTGCCACTACAGGACCTTGGTTGCAACCCATGTTCTATATGGTCCCCATTTATATCAATAACGTCACAGGGAGTGAGGACAACAAGATAACAACAGATATAGCCAGAGGGGGGCAGTTAGGTGTAAGGAAGAGGGGGGGGACGGATACTAGATCTACAAGTCATACTGGAAGTACTGTGTCCCTACCGAGTTGGGTGAAAAGAGTGAGAGGAGCCCAACAGGAAAAATTAGGATGTTTGTTCACCAATGCGAGAAGCTTAGGTAACAAAATGGAGGAACTGGAGCTCCTGGTCCGGGAATTGAAACCGGATATCGTAGGAATAACCGAAACATGGTGGAACGGTAGCCATGACTGGAGTACAGGTATGGAAGGGTATGTGCTGTTTAGGAAAGACCGATGCAAAGGTAAAGGTGGGGGAGTAGCATTGTATATCAATAATGAGGTGAAATGTAATGAGATAACTAGCAATGCAATGGATAATATGGTGTCTGTCTGGGCAATGGTCACATTGGGGAAGAAAACTACCAGAGCCTCACCCGGGATAGTGATTGGGGTGTGCTATAGACCGCCGGGATCTAGCTTGGAGACGGATAGAGAGCTCTTTAATGTTTTTAAGGAGGTAAATACTAATAGGAACTGCTTGATCATGGGGGACTTTAACTTCCCAGATATAGATTGGGAAACAAATGCTAGTAATAATAATAGGGCTCAGCTTTTCCTAGACGTGATAGCTAATGAATTCCTTCATCAAGTGGTTGCTGAACCGACGAGGGGGGATGCCATTTTAGATTTGATTTTGGTGAGTAACGAGGACCTTGTTGAGGAAATTGTTGTAGGGGACAACCTTGGCTCGAGTGATCATGAGCTAATTCGTTTCCAAATAAATGGGAGGATAATCAATAGTGCATCTGAGACTAGGTGTACGATTTCAAAAGGGCTAACTTTACTAAATTAAGGCAACTAGTTAGGGAAGTGGACTGGGCTAACATATTTAGGGATCTAAAGGCAGATGACGCCTGGGGTTACTTCAGGTTGAAGTTGCAGGAGTTGTCAGAGGCATGTATCCCGAGAAGGGGGAAACGGCTCGTAGGTAGCAGTTTTAGACCGAGCTGGATGAGCAAGCGTCTTAGAGGGGTCATTAAGAAAAAACAGAAAGCGTACCAGGAGTGGAAAATGGGAGGGATCAGCAAAGAAACCTACCTTATTGAGGTCAGAGGGTGTAGGGAAGCTGTGAGAAAGGCAAAGCGACGGGTGGAGATGGACCTAGCGAAGGGGATTAAAACCAATAGCAAACGGTTTTTTAGCCATATAAATAGGAAGAAAACCAAGAAAGAAGAAGTGGGACCGCTTAAAACTTTAAACGGAGTGGAGATTAGGGATAATCTTGGAATGGCACAATATCTGAACGAATATTTTGCCTCGGTCTTTAATGAGGCTAATGAAGGGCTAAGGAATAGTGATAGAGGGACCGATGGGAATGAAGATATGGGGGTAGACATTACGGTATCTGAGGTAGAAGCCAAACTTGAACAGCTTAACGGAAGTAAATCGGGGGGCCCGGATAATCTTCATCCTAGAATATTAAGGGAATTGGCGAGGGATATTGCTAGCCCGTTAGCGATAATCTTTAATAAATCTCTAAATTCGGGGATTGTACCGTCTGACTGGAGATTAGCTAATGTAGTTCCTATATTCAAGAAGGGGAAAAAAAGTGACCCGGGTAACTACAGGCCTGTTAGTTTAACATCTGTAGTATGCAAAGTCATGGAAAAAATCTTAAAAGAGAGAGTGGTTCCGGAGCATGAGGCCAATGGCAACTGGGATAGATTACAGCATGGATTTACGAAAGGTAGATCGTGCCAAACCAACCTGATCTCCTTCTTTGAGAAAGTAACAGATTTTTTAGACAAGGGAAATGCGGTGGATCTAATATATCTGGATTTCAGTAAGGCGTTTGATACGGTACCGCATGAAGAATTACTGGTTAAATTGGAAAATATGGGGATCAAATGAAAATCCAGAGGTGGATAAGGAGCTGGTTAAAGGAGACTGCAGAGGGTAGTATTGAAGGGGAACTGTCCGGTTGGAGGTTACCAGTGGAGTTCCTCAAGGCTCGGTTTTGGGTCCGATTTTATTCAATCTATTTATTGCTGACCTGGGAACCAAGAGTAGGAGTGGGCTGATAAAGTTTATGGATGACACCAAGTTGGGAGGTATTGCCAATTCGGAAGAGGATCGATATTCTCCAGGGAGATTTGGATGACCTTGTAAACTGGAGTATTAGTAACAGGATGAAATTCAATAGTGAGAAGTGTAAGGTTATGCATTTAGGGATGACTAACAAGAACTTTAGTTATAAGCTGGGGACGCACCAGTTAGAAGTAACGGAGGAGGAGAAGGACCTAGGAGTCCTGGTTGATCGTAGGATGACTATGAGTAGGCAATGTGATGTGGCGTTAAAAAGCTAATGCGGTCTTGGGATGCATTAGGCGAGGCATTTCTAGTAGGGATAAGGAGGTGCTAGTCCCGTTATATAAGGCGTTGGTGAGACCTCATTTGGAGTATTGTGTGCAGTTTTGGGCTCCCATGTTTAAGAAGGATGAATTCAAACTGGAACAGGTACAAAGAAGGGCCACTAGAATGATCCGAGGAATGGAAGGCCTGTCGTATGAAAGGAGACTTGAGGAGCTCGGTTTGTTTTCCTTAACCAAAAGAAGGATAAGAGGAGATATGATTACACTCTTTAAATATATCAGAGGGATAAATACCAGGGAAGGAGAGGAATTATTTCAGCTCAGTGCTAATGTGGACACGAGGACAAACGGATATAAATTGTCAGTCAGGAAATTCAGGCTTGAAATTAGACGAAGGTTTCTAACCATCAGGGGAGTGCAATACTGGAACAGCCTACCGAGGGAAACAGTGGGGGCGAAGGACCTCCATGACTTTAAGATTAAGCTAGATAAGTTTATGGAGGAGATGGTATGATAGGATAACGGGCTTAGTCAATAGGTCAATTGAGTGCCACACTGGTAAATAGTACAATGGGTCAATGATATGATATAATCTTTTCCAGAGGGTATGGCTGGAGAGTCTTGCCCGCATGCTCGGGGTTCAGCTGACCGCCATATTTGGGGTCGGGAAGGAATTTTCCTCCAGGGAAGATTGGCAATGGCCCTGGAGGTTTTTCGCCTTCCTCCGAAGCATGGGGCAGGGGTCGCTTGCTAAGGAGTGGGTGGATCAGCTTATGTGGCCTGCATCTTGCAGGAGGTCAGACTAGATGATCATAATGGTCCCTTCTGATCTTGAATTCTATGATTCTATGATTCTATGATTTCCTACTTAACCATATTTATTGCCATAGTGTGGTTATGGATGACAGTAAAATTAGTTGCACTGAACTGATGCACATAACAGCAGAAAATGACTAATAAAGTATTAACATCAGCATTGATTTCTTCTAAGGGATGCTCCATGTAATTTCAGCAAAACAAAATTTACCACAACAAATTCTGAAGTAAACCTCAGAGCTTATAGCAAAGTCATTTTAGAAAGAGGCAAAGATTCTATTTTTCATGGGAATACCCACATTTTGATTGTACTTACCCTGGTGTGACTCAAGAATATCTGTATTCAATGTAGTTACACCAGAGTAAGTGAGATCAGTATCAAAGGACATCACATTCATGTCATCTGATGCACACAAGTAAACCCATAAATCCACACGTAGTTCCAATCAAATCAATGACAGAGGTATGGCACTGCAAATCAGATTGCAGCATCATGATCTTAATGATAAAGAGTTATGCCCCCCAGCCCTACAGATACCCTCAGAGAGTGAAAACAATTAAAATTGACCTAGTCATTAGTTTAATTATGAACTGCAGATACCACCAAAGGAAGCTTTGAACTTACAATGCTGTTGATAATGCACTCTGAATGTCCATAAGGCTCACTGCCATCGCCAACAGATGCCCCAAAATGATATATACACAAACTTCATCAAACTTGCACTGTAATGAAAAAACTTAACTGTGAACTCATATCAGCTGTAGGAACTGATGAGCAGATCTGACTGTTCACACACTCCATGCATTTGGGCAGGGCCAGCTTTGGCTTTTTTGCTGCTCCAAGCAAAAAAGAAAAAGGGGGGCGGGGCCACCGGAGCAGCAAAGCAGGGGGAAAAAAACGGCGCAGCTGGAGCGGCAAAGCGGCGGGGGAGGGAGGACACGGCGCAGCTGGAGCGGCAAAGCGGCGGGGGAGGGAGGACACGGCGCAGCTGGAGCGGCAAAGCGGGGAAAAAACAAGACAAAAAACCCTACAGGGCAACCGGAGCCAGGGGACTTCCTGTGCTGGAGAGTGCGCGCCCCATCTAATGGGGGGGAAGGGGAAGGAGCGAGGGGAAGAGAGAGAAGGGGGGCAGCCAGCACTTCAGCTGCCGCATCGCCTGCTGGAAGGGCTCTGCTCCGCTCCGGTCAGTGGGGAGGGAAGGACACGGGCTGCCCTGCCATGTTTGCGACAGGGCGCTCCCCTCCTCCGCGCCGCCGCCCCCTACAGGGCAGCCAGAGCAGTGAACAACAACAACAACAAAAAGCAGCCGTGCCACCCTAGGTTTGGGCGGAATGTCGCCCCATAGACTCTGCCGCCCCAAGCATGAGCTTGCTCATCTTGTGCCTGGAGCCGGCCCTGCATTTGGGAAGTTATTCTGCCTTAACATGGCTATGATCACAGTTAAGATTTTCTGTTTCTCTGTTGCCTAGCTGTATTTGAGGGATTCGCTGATTATTTTGGGCCATTGGGCCCAGTTTTTGTTTAATTTCTGTATTACAGCACACCAGATGCTGGTGGTGGATGCCTTATACCTTCAGAAATAAAGAACACAAACTGTTCACCTGCCTTGCTAGAGGCCAATATGCCAACACTGCTCCTCTAAAACTCCAGCACATTTTAAATGAATTGAACTTGATTCTCTGTACCCTTATTGAAACTGAGCTTCCAAGCAGAGAGATGGGCCTGAGGCAAAACCCCCGTGTGGCAGGGCGATGACTCACCTGCATAGCGCCTCCTGCTCGTCATCCTGGGAATTAGCTTTTTCAGCCTCTGGAGCGCCCTCTGCAGGCCAATGTCTCACCTGCCGCTGGCCCCCATGTCCCTCCTGGACCCCGGTGCCCTTTACATCAGAGTTCTGCCCCCACAGTAACCCACAATGTGGGTCTCCCCATCCAGGGGAAACCCAACACCCTATCCCCACCTTGCCTCAGTGGCTACTGCTAGTCATCATCTAACCCCCGCTCCCTGGGGCAGGCTGCAGTCTATAAACCACTCATCATCGGCAAGGGGGGTTGGACCAGCTGCCACTGCTTATCTCTGGGCTGCCCTCTGCAGCCCCGGTACCTTTTGTGGGATCTTAACTCAGCCTGCAACTTTGCTAGGCTGGAGCTCCCCAGCTCCCTTTGCCCTTCCCTAGCACTGCCCCACCCTTGGTACCCTCCTCAGCTTCCCAGGCAGCCAGGTCCTTCTCTCTCTGATGCTAGGGAGAGAGGGTCTTTCAGCCTCTGGCCCTCAGCCCTCTTATAGGGTCAGCTGTGGCCTGATTGGGGGCATGGCCCCAACTGCAGCTGCTTCCCCCAATCAGCCTAGTTCCCCTCCCACCACCACAGCCCTCTCCAGGGCTGCTTTAACCCCTTCAGGGCCAGAGTGGGGTGACCACCCCGCTACACATGGATATAAGCAAACCCCACAATCTGGGAAAGTTCAGTTCCAGATCTAAGCTGTATGGCTTGGGTCTATTTCAAGAAAGGAAGGAAGGAAAGCTCATCTGGGAGAGAAAAGGGGGGTTCAGTTACAGGTAGAGTGTGACTAGCCCTTATATGCTTGGTCGGGGGAGTAAGGAGTAATATGACCCTACACAAACACACAACCTCCCCACATCTCTTCTATAGACATTAAGGAGAAAGCAGGGTCCGCGTGCCCAGAACTTCCACATCTCCACACATTGGAGGGGAGCGGGGAATGGTCAGAGCCCCTTTACAGTGCAGAGCCATTGCAAGGTGGGATGATGTAATCTATGCCTGGTCGGGGCAGTCGCAGGTTACTTTCCCCCAAAGCAATCAACTGCTACTGGAGTGGCAAAGATACATGCCACCCTATACACAGGGCTACATGTAAAGGCACATTCTAACCTTTATATTGGTCAGTCCTACCCACAGAACCTGAAAGGAAAGCCATGTACATCCGGAGGGCAACTCAGCTGTACTGCTTCCATGCTGCCTTTATCTTCCAAATGTGTGTGGGTCAGATGTGAAAGCTTCTCTCTAACACCCTCCTTTCCTTTCCTGAAGGAGAGCTCTGTGTAAGCTAGAAAGCTTGTCCTTCTCACCAATAGAAGTTGCACCAGTAAAAGATATCTCCCCCACCTTGTCTTTCCTTTCCTTTTAATCAGTCACCTAAATATTCAAGAGAAGACTCAGTCAGTCTTGGTTGCTTCACATATGGGTTTCTCAACTAATTATCTCTTAAACAGCTGTTCTGTCTTCCATAGATTAAAAAGCATTATACAGTATCTGCTTTTAGGAGTCTAAAACCATTACATGAACAGAGAATCTAACAATTTTATAACATGGACTTCTCCTTTGGCTGTGATTGTTTACTGTACCAAATCCCACGGGATGATATTATTTTGACATAGAATCTCAATACATTAAGGTGATTTGATACAGGAGATACAGATTATTCTGTCTATTATTCCGTTGGCTTCAGGATCCCTTCATTAAACTCCTGTAATACCTTATAATATTCAGAACACATGCATGCAAATTTGCAGTTTAAGGAGTACACTGAGTATATTGCAATGTAAATACGCAGCCACATTAAACACACAGTGTGCTAAAGTAGCACTAAGCAAAATAGCATAGTTCTGAAGTTAACTTCAATGTGTTATTAATCATTTCTCGTAATTTTGCTTGTGACTTTCCTATGTTATTTTCTTAATATTGGATTCACCCTGACCACTTAAACTACTGCTTTATTTATTACTTTATCTAAAGAGGCAGCAACCCCTTTACCAAAAGCATTTCCCTAATAACCTTCTTTCCTGTCAAAAAAATTGAACAAAATATTACGGGTCTGTCTCTTGCTGTAAAAAGTTTCTGAAACAAGGATAATGAACCAGTTGAATGCTTAAGTTTCATTGGTTGTGAACAAAGTTTAGCATTTCAGAATAGAATGAGCCTACTGAGTGACAGTGATGTCTCTTGAGAGATCGCTAGTCTACCTAACAGACATTTTCTATTCCCCAGGCTTTGCCACTGACTCAGTGTGGGTGAAATTCTCTCTTCTGCAGAGTGCCAGCACAAGGCTTATATGCCACTTACGGTCTTAAAATGGGGCTTAAATGGAACTTAATGCAGTGTCCTTTTCTGACCTGTTTCACAGGAATTAATCATCTTTTGTAACCTCAGGCAAATTGCTTCACGTTTCTGTGCTTCAGTTTCTCTCTGTAAACTGGGAATATTTACCAAATTTCTAGAGCAGTTTCAGATCCATGGATGAAAGGTGTTTCTAACAGGACAGTTGGGTTTGTCTGTTGACCTGCTCCATTAGCAAGTGGAAGACATATAATGAGGAGGAGAGGAAGAATGGTGCAGTGATTATAAAAGCTAGCCTGGGACTGGCTAATTCTGCTCTGCCACAGACTTCATGCATGACCTTGAATAAGTCACTTAGTCTCTCTGTACCTCAGAGGTGCTCAAATACTATGACAATGGGGCATATAAATAACTAAGATAAATGCTACAGGTGGGTGCTATTGGATCCCTACTGACTCAGTGTGGCAGGTGCACATTAACCCAGCATCTAGATTGTTCTGGAGTAGAACAAAAGTACAACCTGCTCAGAAGTGCTTTATAAATACGAAGTATTATTGCTATCCTGTAGAAATTAGTCTTGGAAACCTTTCAAGTTTGAACACCGGGGAAGCAAAAGACTCCTTCATGGTCTAGTTGAATGCTAGTAAGTGAATAGAAGTGGTCGCATCAGTATAACAAACTAACCAACAATTTCCCAGAGACGGCTGCTCTTCAACAAGTCTAAGGAGCTGGGAAAGATTGAGGATAATTGTTCTTGTACCCTAGACTTTATGAATGCCAATTCTAGTGTCATTACAGTCCAACAGACCTGCAGGGGCCTAGGCTGTCTTACAGCATATAAAATGAACCTTGCAAAGTAAACAGTATGTATGAATCAATCTCTAAAAATGCTTTGTCGTGACAGTAAGGTAGCAATAATGTCAGCCTGCAGTTAACAGCCTCATCTGAGTGATCTCTGCTTTGGAAACCAAAGTTATCTTTGATATTTATCAAGGCAATGAAAATAGTACAGGTGTATTCAAAAGCTGATGAGAGCCTTAGTGAACAGGACAGTAATAACCAGATCTTTCTGCAGTAGCTGGGCAACTCTGTCGCTTTCCAATATGAAACACCAAATCCTGTAGCCTCCTATTTATAGTCCGATAGCACCCAATCAAAACAAGTAATGTGTCAGAAGTACAGACCTAGTACGTGATAGTTTCTCTCCACAAGACACACCCACTCTGTCCAGTTTCTGTAGCTAACCCACATTACCATGAATCATCCCAAGTGCTCTCCTCCCACCAATGCCAGGCCCCAGTGGAAAATATTCAGCCTCAATCTGGAAGAAAATTAAATAAAAAAAGAAAACATCTATTCCACATACTCAGAAAGCAGGCTAGTGGGGCAAGGTAGAAAGGTTTTACTGGCAGTTATTTAGGATGATCTGAGGACTGCATTCTATTCTATTCCTTATACTGCACAACATAAGCTTTACTCATGCTGGTGACAGGTCCATTGCGCTAATGGAATTGTTGATGGCAATCCACACCCCAGCTTCATTTCTTGTAAGTAATGTGGCCACTTCAAACTTGATGAGCTAAGGAAAACTTGCCACAAAAGAACTATTCTTGAAGCTGTGTCTTTTCTATCAGGATATAGGGTATAAACTTGGAATGTGCAGTCTGTCCACTAGCCTTGGTATCTATAGCGCACTCGTCACCATAGTATTTGAATGTGCCTGCACCCAAGGAAAAGAGCCTAAGTCCATAAAAAAGGCCTGTGATCAGGGTTCTTTCTTCTCATAAGGACCCCTGCCCCATGCTGCTGCAATTTGTCATACAGATCCCTTATGCCTCTTCAAATGCTTGTCTTAAGGGAAGAGTTGACATCAAATTTTGCTTTCCATTCTAAGGTCCCAGGCAATGTTTCGATAGCATAATTACACTCTCCCACACTGAATGGTCCTTTTGGCAGACAGATAAGAATATCATAAAAATAAATAAGGCAAGATCATAAGATAGAGTCATAGAGTCATAGGCTTTAAAGTCAGAAGGGACCATTATGATCATCTAGTCTGACCTCCTGCACAATGCAGGCCACAGAATCTCACCCACCCGATGATGTAGTTCTGTTGACTTTAGTGGAGCTCTGCCCAATGAAGATCTGGCTCATTGTCTGATAACTGAAAAAACAGAACCTGTGCTTAGATTAGGAATCTTATAACATTCTTAGATCAATCACACAGCAACTGAGGGTCTTCTACCAGCTGCAGCTCTTGATTGAAACAGATTGTGACACTCGATACCTTGGGGGCAGAGGCGCCAATTCCATGGGTGCTCTGAGGCTGGAGCACCCACAAGGAAAAATTGGTGGATGCTCTGCACCCAACGCCAGCCAAGCTCCCTTCCCCACCCCCACTTCACCTTGCTTTCGCCTCCTCCTCTGAGTGTGCCATGTCCCTGCTTCTCCCTCTAGCTTCCAGTGCTTGCTGCCGTGAAACAGGTGTTTCGTGGCGTAACAAGCTCAGGGAGGGAGGGAGGAGGAGCGGGAATGCGGCGTGCTCAGGAGAGGAGTGGGGAAGAGGCAGGGCCAGGGCAGAAATTTGGGGAAGGAGTCCAATAGGGGCAGGGAGGGGGCGGAGTTGGGGCAGGGACTTTGGGGAAGGGGTTGGAATGGGGGCAAGGCAGGGCAGGGGCGGGAGGGGCGGGGCAAGAATCCACCGGCACCAGCAGAAGTTGGCGCCTATGCTTGAGGGAGTGTCCCGTAACCCCCATATTCCTCATTTATATATATATATGATTGTGATATTGCATATAAAGCAGGCTGTGCGAGGTATCAAGGAAAAGGTTACGATCTGCTGAAAGTCACTGTTCTATCAATATATATATATATAATTAATGCATATGAAATTATGAGAACTGTGTTGTATGGTTTTCACTAAAATATGCTCTTGCTTTGGGAAGCGCCCAGATACTAGCTCCCCAGAGACAATGCCAAGGAAAGTAACCAACATCCGGGCGGGTGTCAAAGAACCATTAATAGCCATTGTCCAGCAAGAGAACTACAATTCAATGACTCACTTGCATAAAGCCACACCAGGGGAATTGCTCAGCCTTGGCTGGGGACTCAGCAATCCCCTCCAGACATGCCTGGACTTGTGTTCTCCAAGCACATGGGACTGAGGGTATAAAACAGAACACAGGGGCCCCAGGCTTGGCCTTTCTCCTGCCCCCACCTATTCTGCAAGCAACAAAGACACTCAGAAGACTGAAGACTCCAACAGAGGAGACTGGCCCAAGTTTAAGGGACAAACCTGGATATTAAGGACTGCAGTATCCAGTGGGGTGAGAAAAACTGCTTAATCTAGATATTGCCCAGTCTAATAGGGTTGAGAGTTTAGACTGCATGCTTATATTTTATTTTATTTTGGTAACCACTCTGACTTTTTGCCTATCACTTATAATCACTTAAAATCTATCTTTTGTAGTCAATATATTTGTTTAATGTTTATCTTTACCAATGAGTTTGCCTGAAGTGTGTGGTAAATCTGCTCAGGTTTCGCAAAGGCTGGTGTATATCCACTTTCCACTGATGAACTGGTGAACCAATTAGTAAATGTGCACTGCTTATCTTGAGCAGTGCAAGACAGTATATTCCTGAGGTACAGTGCTAGGAGCTGGGGGGGGATTTGGCTGGTGCCTTTCTCTGTGTGATTCATGAGGGGCTCTGGGAGCATTCATTTAATCTAGCTGGGTGTGGGGCTTCACATGCTGTTGTGCTGAGTGATAGCAGTGCCTGGAGGGGCTTGCTGCTTGTCACTAGCAAAGCATTGTGAGAGACAGCCCAAACTGGAGAGTTAAGGGGGAACAGCAATCCCACCGTTCCAGGTTGTACCCCAGGGATCCTGTCACCAGTTGCACTGATTTTCTAGAAGACAAAGAAAGCCAAGCTAGAGCTCCAGATATTATTTAAGGAGGAGCAGCAAAAGGAGATAATACAAAGCCATTTACAGCATTAAAAACTTTTTTAATCTTTCAGAGAGCAAGAATATTGAACTGCTCAGTAGTGGAATGCATAGTGCAAGTGAATTGGCACAATGCAAGCTTGGGAGCAGAGCCTGGACTTGAAAACACTCAGGGTACTTATTACAACACTGTACACATGCCAAATCCTTACTCAGCGCTAATATCTTCAACCCCATAAATAACAGCGGGAAATATCAATTGGATATGCAGCGTTTCACATCTAGGTTCTAAATTACTCCAGGTGGACAGTGGTGAGTGTGAAATGAGTTGAGGGTTTCAGGGCACAATCTAAAGCCCATTGAATCCACTAGAAGTCTTTGAATTCGATGGACTTTGGACCGGGCACTCATTTAAGTTCCTGCTGGACAGGTTTCTACATGAAAATCAGCCCCACAATTAGCATTTTGTAGTACCTTGGCGGTCAGACTCACCAGGAGGGAATAAGAACATGAAGACTCATCGAGCTTCTCAACCCTAGAAGCCACAACTTGAAAATCATGACCGGGTAGCACTGACGAAGCGTGAAGTGCCATTGCCCAAGCTGTAGATAGATGGTTGTTCATTCTTTAGGACTGTTATTCCAGCAGCTTTCACCTGCACTAAATTGACTTTAACATGGAGTTTTCTGTTTGTCAGCAAATGTAACATTTATTGAATAAAAACAAGGTGCTACAAGGACTCCTCCTTGTTTTTGCTGATATAAACTAACACAACTACCACTCTGAAACCTGTCATTTATTTTGAATAGTAATTCAAAAGGGATCGTGTGAAAAGGTACGGAACTGTCATGGCACAGTGAGAGGTTGCTGTACAATCATATGCAAGAAAAACTAAAGCAGAGCCCTTGTTAATCTCAGAAATGCAGGAATGGACACAATCTCTCGAGCAGTGGATACCTACCGCCTCTACATTCTAAGCATTGAAACTCAGCCTTGTGCAGAGATTTTAGATGCTGTTTTTACTAAGATCATTATCTTTCTCAACTTCCATGAAAAATGTATAGGAATGAAGAGTATATAGACTCAAGGGTCATTTTTCATCAGTCATGGTAACAGCCTAACAGATCCTGCAGGCCTTAGCATTCAGTGCTGCAAGAAAAGTTTCACTTTTCATCTTGCCGTCCAACTCCTGGTCCATGAGCCAAATCCATCCTGCTTAATTCATATCACTGGACCAGATGTGAGTCAGGTTCACTATGATACAAGTTCACATTTATTTTCCAAACACTGAGTTTCCAGTCATTATGGTTTGCCATGATCCCCTTTCAGATCAGATACAATGTAGGAGCATTTTAGATAGCCTCAAGAAGTTGTACGAGGAGAGAGAAAGGTGTGAGTTGTTCCTGTTCTTTTTCTTCCACATGGCAAACTTGAAAAGCAGCACTAAAGGCTGCTGTCTACGTTTGTCATCCATTCTATGGCTTCTGGTAACATGGGATGAATCAAGACTGTTCCTCCAAAGAAAGATCTTAGAAGGCAGTGATTCACTGGATGATCCATGGCAGGGCCAGCTTTATTAACTGCAGGGTCCGATTCGAATACCCGGTGACCATCTGGGGCTTCGGCGGCACTTCGAAGGCAGGGGGTCCGCTCTGGGTCTTCCATTGCGCCGAAGGACACCCCGCCAACAAAATGCCACTGAAGACCCCACCACCACCAAAATGCCACCGAAGACCCCCGGAGTGGACCCCCCACCACCAAAATGCCGCCGAAGACCCCAGAGTGGACCCCCCGCTGCCAAAATGCTGCCGAAGACCCCGGAGCAGACCCCCCACCACCAAAATGCCGCCGAAGACCCTGAAGTGGACCGCCACCACGTGAGTTAAAAAAAAAATTGAAAAAGGCACCTAAGGCGCGGGGCCCAATTCCTGGAATCAGGTGTATCGGCCTAAAGCTGGCCCTGCTCCATGGTTTGGCTGTCTTTCTCCCCTTTTGCATATCAGGCTCTCCTTCATTTTCCATTTACATTAACTGCCCTATTTATCATTGGTGTTAACCCTGGTTCATCCATGCCAGTATTTTAATCAGTATCTAGGGAGTTCCAAGTCACAATTTTTGTACTGTACCTTACAATGATGCATAGATGGATTAGCTGTCTTATAGACTCATAGACTTTAAGGTCAGAAGGGACCACCATGATCATCTAGTCTGACCTCCCACACAATGCAGGCCACAGAACCTCACCCCTCCACCTCTATAACAAACCCCTAACCTATGTCCGAGCCACTGAAGTCCTCAGATTGTGGTTTGAAGACCTCAAGCTGCAGAGAATCCTCCAGAAAGTGACCCATGCCCCATGCTGCAGAGGAAGGCAAAAAACCTCCAGGGCCTCTGCCAATCTGCCCTGGAGGAAAATTCCTTCCCGACCCCAAATATGGCGATCAGTTAAACCCTGAGCATGTGGACAAGACCCACCAGCCAGTACCCAGGAAAGAATTCTCTGTAGTAACTCAGATCCCAGCCCATCTAACATCCCATCACAGACCACTAAGCATACTTACCTGCTGATAATCAGAGATCCATTGCCAAATTAATTGCCAAAATTAAGCTATCCCATCATACCATCCCCTCCATAAATTTATCAAGCTTAGTCTTAAAGCCAGATATGTCTTTTGCCCCCACTACTCCCCTTGGAAGGCTGTTCCAGAACTTCACTCCTCTAATGGTTAGAAGCCTTCATCTAATTTCAAGTCTAAACTTCCTAGTGTCCAGTTTATATCCATTTGTTCTTGTGTCCACATTGGTACTAAGCTTAAATAATTCCTCTCCCTCCCTAATATTAATCCCTCTGATATATTTATAAAGAGCAATCATATCCCCCCTCAACCTTCTTTTGCTTAGGCTAAACAAGCCAAGCTCTTTGAGTCTCCTTTCATAAGATAGGTTTTCCATTCCTTGGATCATCCTAGTAGCCTGTCTCTGAGCCTGTTCCAGTTTGAATTTATCCTTCTTAAACATGGGAGACCAGAACTGCACACAGTATTCCAGATGAGGTCTCACCAGTGCCTTAGATAACGGTACTAATACCTCCTTCTCTTTGCTGGAAATACCTCGCCTGATGCATCCTAAAACTGCATTAGCTTTTTTAACGGCCATATCACATTGGAGGCTCATAGTCGTCCTGTGATCAATATCAATACGCCGAGGTCCTTCTCCTCCTCTGTTACTTCCAACTGATGCGTCCCCAATTTATAACTAAAATTCTTGTTATTAATCCCTAAATGCATGACCTTGCACTTTTCACTATTAAATTTCATCCTATTACTATTACTCCAGTTTACAAGATCATCCAGATCTTTCTGTATGATATCCCGGTCCTTCTCTGTGTTAGCAATACCTCCCAGCTTTGTGTCATCTGCAAACTTTATTAGCACATTCCCGCTTTTTGTGCCAAGGTCAGTAATAAAAAGGTTAAATAAGATTGGTCCCCAAACTGATCCCTGAGGAACTCCACTAGTAACCTCCTTCCAGCCTGACAATTCACCTTTCAGTACAACCCGTTGTAGTCTCCCCTTTAACCAGTTCCTTATCCACCTTTCAATTTTCATATTGATCCCCATCTTTTCCAATTTAACTAATAATTCCCCATGTGGAACTGTGTCAAATGCCTTACTGAAATCAAGGTAAATTAGATCCACTGCATTTCCTTTGTCTAAAAAATCTGTTACCTTCTCAAAGAAGGAGATCAGGTTGGTTTGGCACGATCTACCTTTTGTAAAACCATGTTGTATTTTGTCCCAATTACCATTGACCTCAATGTCCTTAGCTACTTTCTCCTTCAAAAATCCTAAGACCTTACATACTACAGATGTCAAACTAACAGGCCTATAGTTACTTGGATCACTTTTTTTCCGTTTCTTAAAAATAGGAACTATGTTAGCAATTCTCCAGTCATATGGTACAACCCCTGAGTTTACTGATTCATTAAAAATTTTTGCTAATGGGCTTGCAATTTCATGTGCCAGTTCCTTTAATATTCTTGGATGAAGATTATCTGGGCCCTCCAATTTTGTCCCATTAAGCTGTTTGAGTTTGGCTTCTACCTTGGATGTAGTAATATCTACCTTCATATCCTCATTCACATTTGTCATCCTTCCATTATCCCTAAGCTCCTCATTAGCCTTATTAAAGACTGAGGCAAAGTATTTGTTTAGATATTGGGCCATGCCTAGATTATCCTTAACCTCCATTCTATCCTCAGTGTTTAGCGGTCCCACTTCTTCTTTCTTTGTTTTCTTCTTATTTATATGGCCATAGAACCTTTTACTATTGGTTTTAAATCCCTTTGCAAGGTCCAACTCTACATGGCTTTTAGCTTTTTCTCACTTCATCCCTACATGTTCTGACCTCAATAAGGTAGCTTTCCTTGCTAATCCCACCCATCTTCCACTCCTTGTAGGCTTTCTGCTTTTTCTTAATCACCTCTCTGAGATGCTTGCTCATCCAGCTTGGTCTACAACTCCTGCCTATGATTTTTTTCCCCTTTCTTGGGATGCAAGCTTCTGATAGTTTCTGCAACTTTGACTTGAAGTAATTCCAGGCCTCCTCCGTGTTTAGATCCACAAGTTCTTCAGTCCAATCCACTTCCCTAACTAATTTCCTTAATTCTTTAAAGTTAGCCCTTTTGAAATAAAAAACCCTAGTCCCAGATCGATTTTTGTTTATCCTTCCATCTAGTTTGAACTGAATTAGCTCATGATCACTCGAACCAAGGTTGTCCCCTACAACCATTTCTTCTATGAGGTCCTCACTACTCACCAAAACCAAATCTAAAATGGCATCCCCTCTTGTTGGTTCTTCAGCTATTTGGTGAAGAAATCCATCAGCTATCACATCCAGAAAAATCTGAGCCCTATTATTGTTACTAGCACCTGTCCTCCAGTCTATATCTGGGAAGTTAAAGTCTCCCATGATCACACAATTCCCATTAGTGTTTACTTCATTAAAAACATTAAAGAGGTCTCTATCCATATCCAAATCAGATCCCGGCGGTCTGTAGCACACCTCAAGCACTATCTCAGGGGAGGCTGTAGTAGCTTTCTTACCCAATGTGATTTTTACCCAGACAGACTCAGTCTTATCCATTCCATCACTTCTTATTTCTTTACAGTTAACCTCATCATTGATATACAATGCTACTCCACCACCTTTGCTTTTATTTCTGTCTTTCCTAAACAGCACATACCCTTCAATACTTGTACTCCAGTCATGACTACTATTCCACCATGTTTCTGTTATCCCTATAATATCCGGTTTCACTTCCTGCACCAGTAGCTCTAGTTCCTCCATTTTGTTACCTAGGCTCCTCGCATTAGTGTACAGACATCTTAATTTTTGCCATTTGGCTTCACTGACATTCTTTATCTGGTTAGGCACAGACATTCTACCACCAGTATCACCTATTAGCTGGTATCTACACTACCCTTCCTCCTTATGTCCATTCTTCTGCCCACGGCTGTATCCTCTCTTACTTTGTTTTCTTCCCTCTCAATGTTAAAATCCGGCGTGGAGATTACCTGGACATCTCCCAACCATCTCCCCCAAATTCCTAGTTTAAAGCTCTCTTACTTAGTTGGGTGAGCCTCCATCCTAGAAGTCTATTTCCGTCCTTACTCAGGTGAAGTCCATCCCGAGAGAACAGTCCTCTGTCCATGAATGCTTCCCCGTGGCCATATATCCCAAAGCCCTCCTTATAGCACCACTGCCTGAGCCATCTGTTGATCGCCATAATCTTGTCACACCTTTGTTGCCCTTCTCTAGGAACAGGCAGAATCCCACTGAAGATCACCTGAGCTTCGATTTCCTTAAGCGTCTTCCCCAGTCTGGCATAGTCTCCCTTGATACGTTCCAGCGAGAATCTAGCTGTATCGTTCGCTCCCACATGAAGGACAATCAACGGATTCTTTCCCACTCCCGTTAGGATCCTTTTCAGCGTCAGGTCCATATCCCGTATCTTAGCACCCAGCAGACAGCACACCCTTCTGTTCTCTGGATCAGCTCTAGTTACAGGCCTGTCTATTCTTCTCAGTAAGGAGTCCCCAGTCACGTAGACCTGCCTTTTCCTGGTGACAGTGTGATTCTCCGGTCTATCCCCTGCTCCCACTGGCTGCAAGTCCTCTCGATTCCTATTCACCCTTGCAATCCTCCGCAACCCATCCCGTATCCTCCTGGGGCTCATATTTGGTGGTGTTGTCTCCATTGACTCTTCCCCACTTCCTGTAGGACTAGCTGCTCTTCTCTTTTTCCTTGCCCTCTCACCTTCAGCGACCACCTGCTGTGCCCCTTCTTCATTTTACAACTCTGCAAACCTGTTTCTGAGCTCTATTTCTCCTTCACTGGCCCGTCTTTTCCTCTGCCTGGTTCTCTTAGTCACATGCTTCCACCGTCCACTTTCCTCACCCAGCAGTCTCCCCTCAGAATTCTTTGGTTCTGCTTCCATCTGCAAGTCTGAGATTATCCCTTCAGCCTCCTCATGTTTTTGCTCCATCATCTGCTCGAACCCCCTTCTAAACTCAACTAGAGTTTCCACCTGCATCTCCAGTCCTCGGATCTTTTCTTCCATCAGCTCTATCAGGCGGCACTTCATGCAGACAAAACTCTTTTCAGGTACCCCCTCCAGGATCATGTACATGCCACAGCTTCCACATCCAGTCATTCTCATTGTGTCTTTCACTGCTGCCTCTGTATCGGTCATAGCTTTCCCACCTAAAACCTGTTAGTCCAAGAAACACAAACCAAAACAAACCCCCAACAGGCACCAGAACAGTGGCAGACCACCACCCACTCCCTTCACTAGCCTGTCAGTTCCTCTGCCTAGGTCACTAAGTCTCCTCCGCAACCTCCCCCTGTAAACTCCCACTGAAACTCCCCTGTTTACAGCTCTGTTTGCTGGCTCCTGTGCCGCTGCAGCTGTCTATGCCGCTGCCTGACTGGCTGGCTGGCTACCTTTATAGGACCCCTAAGCAGAGAAGCCCCGCCCCCTAAGCAGGGCTCAGCTTCTCTTCCAGCACACTGCCCCTACCAGCCTCCACACATACAAACTACAAAATACAATACACAAAATACAAAACCTGCTCCTCCAACAGAACTCCCACTGAAACTCCCCTGTTTACAGCTCTGTTTCCTGGCTCCTGTGCCGCTGCATCTTATTACACAAGTGTTCAGTTCATCAAGATAGGAGGAAGGGGTTAATATCTTTTTTAGGTGTTGCAGAAGAATTCATATAAACAGAATCCCCCTTGGTTAAAAAGTGAGGGAAAGAAGTCTTGATGGCCCTTATCTCGTAAAACACCATATGTTTCTATTTTTTTTAAAAATGATAACTGAACCCAAAACACTTTGATCAGCTGTTTAATGTGACTTGAAAAGTTTTATATTAGTATCCATCTATACCACCAGACCAACTTTGCAAAACCATGACTGCTCATTAACCCTTACCCTGGAAATTGATTGAGAATGAAAAAAGGGATATTTTACTTCTCCCAGGACAAAAAAAATGACTCTCTGTACATATGAGGGAGTGTGGTACAGCCACACAAAGAAGCCACAGGAGTCTCAAGATAAGAGCTGAGTAGAATAGATAAAATGGGGGGTGGGGATATGTTGACATTTTTTAGAAACTTCAGCTTCAGATTAATGTATTTCACAAGAAAGGATCCAATTCTGCTTGGAGACACCTACGTGAATGTGGAGTAACACTACTACACTCAGTCAAAACTGAGTCCAGTATCACTCAGATCAGAATCTGGCTTTTATAATCTTGTTTATCTGGAATTCGATTTTCTGTTAAAAAAGATTCTACAAATGCACACCAAATCCACAGTGCCTCAAACACATTCACATTTCCCCACCCTCAACTACAGTTAGGGTGACCAGATGAGATGAAGAAAATATCAGGACACATGGTGGGGGAGGAGCAAAAAAAAAAAAAAACAGTGCTGCCAATGGAACGAAATATCGGGACAAATTGAATCCCGACCAAAGATCGGTCAGGACACGGGACAACCACACAAATATCAGGACAGTCCCGATTTTATCAGGACACCTGGTCACCCTAACTACAGTTACAAAACAAAATCAGACATGCAGCACCATAATTGCAACAATATATATGAGATCTTTTATTGTAAATCAGAAACAAGCTGAAAACATCCCCTCACTTTTATGGAAGAACAATGCCTCTCTCCTATTGAAACCCAAATCTATTTTCTAGACAAGGTAGGGGCAGGAATCAGGTTTAACATGCTTTTATCTAGTCTCCACTGACCATGTAAGGTATATTTAACCTGTATTAGGTACTCCTGGGAAAATTCTGCACCAAAAAATTAAAAATTTAGTGCACAATATTTTAAAATTCTGCACAATTCTGCATATTTTGTCAAAATAACACAATATAATCATGCCAATTTCAATTATTTTGGTAATTTATTTTACCTGTCAGCAAGTATATCTGTAACAATACAGACAACAAAAAAGTTTCCCCAGGAGCAGAGAGTTAAAGGAACCCCTAGCATAGGTGCCGAGTTTCTAATCTGCCGGGGAGTGCTCTCCCTGGCTCCGCCCAAGCCCTACCCCCACTCCACCCCTTTCCCCAAGGCCCCACCCCAACCTGCTTCTTCCCACCCCCGCTCTGCCCCCACCCCACCTCTTCCTGCCCCGCCCCTTCTCCACCCATTCCCATCCCCACCCCTTCTCTGCCCAGTTCTGCCCCCCAAACACGCTGCCCCCTCACTCCTGCCCTCTCCCCTCAGCGCCTCCTGACACCCCAAAAAAGCTGATCAACGGCAGGCGGTAGGTGCTGGGAGGGATGGGGAGGCACTGATCGTTGGGGCCTGCCAGCGGGCAAAAGAGACTGGGAGGAGGGGGAGGTGATATAGCCCAGGGTGGAAATAAGATATCTGTGCCTCTCAGGATGTGTTTTCACTGCAAAGTTAAATCAGGCTCTTACTCGGGTGTTGCCTTAGCCCCTTTCCCATCCACACACTAAACCCTCTTGTCTGAGTTTGATGGTGCTTTAAGCCCAGGCCAACTGGCCTGGCAGGGGGTATCGGTTACAACCTGGGCGCTGCTTTTACTCAGGCTGGTAATCCACTCCCTTTGCAGTGAGCACGCAGGCTAAATCCCTTGAGTGCCAATAGTCCTCCAATGCCTTCCCACAATTCACTGGGAAAGAATTATGGAGCAACTCAGCCTATTGCAGTACAAAGAACCATGAACTATGACCCCCAAAGTCCTAGCAATACAAACACCAGTGAGGACACAGTCACTCAGATGTGGCTTTGCAGTGTGGTTGCTTAGACCTGGGTGCCAGTTGCCCAGGTTAAAGGTGCAGTGAAGACATACCCTCATGGATCTGGGTTACACTGCAAAATTTCACTGTGCCCGAATGTGGTGTTGTTGTAGCCATGGTGGTCCCAGGATATTAGAGAGACAAGGTGGGGGAGGTAACATCTTGTATTGGCCCAACTTCTGTTGATGAGAGAGACAAGCTTTCAAGCTTACACTGAATAAAAGTTCTCCGTAAGCTCAAAAACTTGTTTCTCTCACCTACAGAAGTTGGTCCATAAAAGATATTGCCTCACCCACCTTGTCTCTCCACTATGCCTGAAGACAGTTCTTTACAGTTGTGATAGCTAACATGAAGCTGACTGTGGTTTAGCAGTCATTGTAGGCCAGGACAACCCATGTTTGGCATCATTCCAGCTAACATGACTGCGGACAGCCGTGTCAGACACAGTAACATTTTGTAGGGTAGACCAGCCTAGATTTACTTTTCTAAACCAACAGGTCTGCCCTGATTACTTTTTATACTTAACACTTCGCAAATATCACATGCATTCTCTTTGCTCCCTGATTGCACCATACGCCTTTAAAAGTAGATAAGTTGTTTCCTATCTAATCATGCTGAGATTTTTAAGAACATCTTTTTTTTATTATTATTAATTTGAGATATACCCATCTCCTAGAACTGGAAGGGACCTCAAAAGGTCATCGAGTCCAGCCCTTTGCCTTCACTAGCAGGACCAAGTACTGATTTTTGCCCCAGATCCCTGAGTGGCCCCCTCAAGAATTAAACTCATAACCGTGGGTTTGGCAGGCTAATGCTCAAACCACTGATCTATCATTTTTAGTATCTGTAAAACATCCCCCTGAGTTTTCTAAGTCAACAAATTGAAGACATCTGCTTATAAAGTTCTTAAAGAATAAATTAAAAACCAGGGCTCAGATCCTCACCTGGTGTAGATCAGCATAGCTCTATTAAAGTCAATGGAGCTATATTGATTTATACCAGCCGAGGATCTGGCCCAAAATCTCAAAGTAGTCTTTTAAATAATTGGACCAATTCTTTTTACAGATGGATATTCATGAGGACAGTTTGTAAGCAGAATATCTATACTGCCAGATTTCAGGAAAAGTTTTGCATTGAAGAAGGCAGGTCCTTTATACCAACCATTCAAATTATATGATGCACTTGAGAGCTTGTGTATGCTGAAATCACTTACAGTAATTCATTAGAACTAGTTAAAGCATCCAAAAATGTAGCCAGAGATAATCTATAATAAACAAAGGCATTTGGTGCAAAGCTAGGAAGAGAGAGCAGAGGACAGATGGAACCATGTCTCCAACTTTTTTTTGTTTTTTGTGGTTTTTGCTTTTTGGCCACCTACAAAACTTGAATCAAATGAAGCTTGGAAAGCAGGAAGCATCGTGTTGTAGTCTTTGGCCCTCCCATGCCACTCTGGCCCTACCAAATGTAAAAAACATTTCCATCATTCGGCAAAGTCATTTTTATTGTTTGGGAATAAAGCACAGAACTGAACACTCAGCATGAAATTTATCTTTGATATAAAAGTTCATTCCTGTAGTGGAAGCATCTGTTCAACATATATTCTGCCCATCTCTGCTCATTACACCATTGCTAATGTGAGTTGTGCATTCAGGCTCTGGAAATCTGGTCCCTCGTGGAGCACAAGCAGTGCAGATCCTGTGATATTCTAAAGAGTTCTTGGACCAAATTCATAACGGGAGAAAGCCCGTTGAAGTGAGTCATGGAGTTATGCCATGGAAGACTGTAGCCCTGTAGGTCCATGGTCGCAAAGAATCTCATCTGCACCAGGGGCTAGCTAGCATTTGGGCCTGATTCATAGATGTGTTATTCCAGTCTCATGCCACTGCAACTACATTGATCTCAGACCACAAATGAGCTCTGAGCTGGAGATTTACCAGGAGAGCTAAATTGATCTCACCAGTGTAAACTGGAGTAATTCAGTTGTCAGTCAAGCCCTTTGAATTCGTTATGTTTACATGTTTCATGGGCAGCTTTTAAACCTCAGGGAGCCTTTTATGGAGCTGAAATAACATAAAAGCTGGCCTTTTCATGACATTTCAGCTCCTTGATGATTAGTTCATGTTCTGAACACAAGAAAACCAGATTTTATTATTATTTTGGCCCCATAATGGTTCCCTATGGCATTAAAGTGTCCAGAAAACTTAAACACAAATACCAAGAAACTAAGTTTTATTCTGGTTTACCCAGTACTTCTTTTTGGGCCTTTATTAGGAGCCTGGTAGAACCCAAATGGTTCCTGCTCAAGCTGCCTCTGCACACTTTCTGATTTCTCCTCCTCCTACCCTTTACTTCTTCCTGATCACTCGTATCATAAACACAATATAAGTAACTAGGCCACAAATGAGTGCACCAAGACTGTTGCTTCCTCTTCCCAGACTCCAGTCATCGCTACCTGGAGCCCAGGATCTTGCTGTGTCTCCTCTCGATGAGCTAGGGGTATAGTTTCCCCACTGCACCTCTTTGCACAGCTGGGAACTCCAGTGAGGGCCAGCCAGATGGAGGCTTCTCTCACAACAGTCTTCCCAAATTCCATGCCTGGCACATCATTAACCCAGCAAATTGCTTGTTCCTATCACCCATTGCAGAAGCCAACTCCATTCTGCCCCAACCTCTGACTCCAAGCATGCTGGGAAATGGTGTCAGAGGACTCTGGGTAGCCATTATTGTTATAGTCCATAGGCTAGGAACCCCCAGAGGCTCAGACTAGAGTTCCAGAAGCTAGCAAACGCCAGGTGAGGGTTACATCACTATATCACATCAACAAAATTGTAGTAGGGGGGATGACTTTCCATAAACTCCTGGAGTCTAAGCTCATTCAATTAATTCCTATTTTAGGCCTCTTTTAATCAATATGAAAATCATCTAATTCAAACCACAGCAGCAGCATTGCTGGATGTCTTCAGTGAATCAGATTATACAGCTACCATGAGTGTTTATACACTGGTTTGTACATTTCCACCCTTTCCATGGGATAGTCATAGGGACAAATTTCCAGCCCAGCTTTAACCAGGCCTCTTTTTATGAGGCTGTGAATATGCACTTTGAGCCTGCATATAGACATCCAAGTCCCTGATCATGCCTGTAAATCAGGAAACTAAACATCTAAATTACCTAAATTGGTCTGGAAAACATGACATATAGTGAGAGACTTAAGAGGTTCCATCATTCAGTTTATCCAACAGAAGGTTAAGAGGGGGTCTCCAAACACCTACACGGGGAAGAGATTTCTGATAATAGACAGATCTTTAACCTAGCAGGAAAAAGCAAGAGATCCAGCAGTTGGAAGATGAAGCTAGATAAATTCAGACTAGAAATAAGGCACAGAGTTTTAACAGTGAGGTTAATTAACTACTGGAACCATTTACATAGGGACGTGATGGATTTTCCATTACTTGAAATCTTTATATCAGGACAAAATATATTTCTAAAAGCTATGCTATATCTCTAACAGAAGTTATGGATTGTTGCCGAAATTACTGAGTCAGGTTCTTTGGCCTGTGTTATTCAGGAAATCTATTTCATCAGAATGGTCCCCTCTGGCCTTAAAATCTATGAAACTGTAGATAAACAGGAGGTGCAAAATTACACCAATAGAATTTGGAGGCCAAGGTCTGAAAATCTAGCCCAGGAGCTGGTGTGCCGAGTCTTCATTTATTCACTCTAATTTAAGGTTTTGCGTGCCAGTCATACATTTTAATGTTTTTAGAAGGTCTCTTTCTATAAGTCTATAATATATAACAAAACTATTGTTGTATGTAAAGTAAATAAGGTTTTTAAAATGTTTAAGAAGCTTCATTTAAAATTAAATTAAAATACAGAGCCCCCCCGCCGCGGACCGGTGGCCAGGACCCGGGCAGTGAGAATGCCACTGAAAATCAGCTCGCGTGCCACCTTTGGCACACGTGCCATAGGTTGCGTACCCCTGATCTAGCCTACAATCTCTCACACTACATATGTCATTGCATGCAATCTGATCTCTCACATAACAGGTGTGCTTTTAGGAGATCTAGTGATGTGTTAGCAAAAGACCTGATAGGGAAGACATGAAACCTGCCAGATATAACTGCAAGTAGTGACCCCTCCACACCCTGACAACTGGAAATTGTGCACTATGGTGGATGCCTGCCTCCCCCCACTCTACATGTGTACAGTATGTCTTCCCCGCCCCACACTGCCTGAAGAAGAGGAAGCCAGTAAATAGCAGCTAGAAAGTCAGCGAACAGTTCACTCAACAAATACGAATTTTAATTAATATTCATAAGCTGTAGGACCTAGAAGATAAGGAAATCAATCAAGATCAGGCTGTTCTACCTCATGTGAGTATTCCCATTGTCTTCAGTAGGACTATTCGTGTAACTAAGGCAAGGCAATTTGGTCCAAAGGGCTGAAAATCTAAAAATGTTTAATTTCATAAGTAATACAGACATCCAGTGATGAGCTGCCAAAATCTTAACAACTGGTTTGAGCTGCCCAGCTGGTGCCGGCCGCTGGCCATGCTGCAGCTCAGCTGGGAATCCTGGGAGCAACAGAATGGTGAACCTGCTCCAGCTCACCACTGCAGACATCCCCACTGCCCCCAGCACTCACACAGCTTGAAACTTGTGGAGTGCAGAAGCTCACAAAAAAATTGGCAATGGTTAAGCTGCTGGTTTGCTGAGACCACAGCCTAGCCTGCTGACCAGTATTGCCTCGCTGTTTCCTTGTGTTCCCCTGTCTGTCTGTATCCGCTTACTGCCTTTTCTTATCCTTAGCTTGGAGAAGGGACCGTCTTTTTGTTCTGGGTTTGTGCACCGCCTACCACAACAGGGTCGGGTCTAGGCCTGGGGCTCTGGGTGCTACCACATATCAATAACAATAAGGCAGTTGTTCGCTTGGGGCCTGATCCAATGTCCATTAAAGAAAATAGAAAGACTCCCATTGACTTAAGTTGAACCAGGCCCTTGCTGTTGGAAGTGTTAACAAAAAGGGGAGTAGACATTTATATGGATATCAAGAATTTACCATAATTAATAACTCAGATGTTGTTGGAGGGATGTTAAACCATGTGCTTGAGGGCTTAGATCAACCTCACTCAGGGGGAGGACCAGCGGTGGGGGCAGTTTACTCCACACCTGCCTACTGTGTGGCTCTTATCCCTTCCTCTGAAGCAACTGGTGCAGCTGGGACAGCAGACCTAGGGGACACCCCCACAGTGGAAATACTGGAAGGGCTGACGTATGTTGCTGCCCTCAGTGTTTTTTGCCCCCTCAATATCTCGCAGAGGCAGTGGAGGGACCCGGCTATGTTTCTATCCTTGCATATAAACACGAGGGGGCGGAGGCAAGAGCAGGACCCAAAGGAGAGGCTGGAGTGGCCACCATGGCCCATGAGATCAGGCCAACTGCTGGGGAGTAGATAGGAACAGTTCTTCTCTCCCCACCTTCCAGCCACCACAGGTCCCAGAAGAGACTCCCGGCACGGGGGAGGGGCAGAAGCATGTGCTCCAGGTGCTGGGGTAGAGTGAGGAGTATCAGTATCCTCATCTCAAAGAGGGAGAAACTGAGGCACAGAGAGGCTACACCACTATGGATTGTTGGAGCACTGTGTTGTAACGTGTTTGTGGCTGGACCATCTTATGGCACAGTTTGGTCTTGTCTCTTTGCATGGGGCCATTATAATCATGTTATAGAAACATACTAAAGCCCTGCAGGAGACCAAACTGAGATTATGTAACCACATTGCTCCCCAGAGGTACCCAGGGAACCCTTACCCTGAGGTGGCCTTGTCTGTAGCTCAGCTCCCTGAAACCAATAGCCTCTAACAACACAAGCACTGACTTCTAGGCCTCACTCTTTCTGTGCAGGCTAGTGATAGGCATATACCCACACACCACCCCTTGCCCCCGAGTCATAGAATATCAGGGTTGGAAGGGACCTCAGGAGGTCATCTAGTCCAACCCCCTGCTCAAAGCAGGACCAATCCCCAGACAGATTTTTGCCCCAAATGGCCCCCTCAAGGATTGAGCCACAACCCTGGGTTTAGCAGGCCAATGCTCAAATCACTGAGCTATCCCTCCCTCCTTAGAGCACTCCCTGTGGTGCCCAGCCCTTAACATCTGGACACTCACAGATCTTACCATGTTTGTTATCCCCAAGGGGACATTGCATACACTAGCTTGTTTGAGACAACTAAGGATCAACTCCTCTCTAACATCACAGCAGTAAGATATATTGTCAGAGAAAACAATCATAAGTTTATTATCAAAGATTAAGATACAAGAGACAGTGAGTAAGGATAATTAGAAACAAAATGGTTATGCATAAAACAAAATCATAAAATGCCAAACCTGGGTCTGTGCTTGTCAATGGTTACCTTTCCTTTATAATAAAGTAGGTTTTTCAGTCTTTTTTCAGAGCTAGCTGGTTTGAGACAAACCGGGATCCAAGCCTTCCACCAGGGATTTTGCTCAGTGAATGGATAACAAAATGTCTTTATATTCCCTGTTCTGTTAAGGAGGATGAAAGTCTCGGGGCAGGAGAGCATCAAGCTGGAGCGGAGGGAAACCATCCCATAGTTGGGACCAACCTTCCAGATGATGTCATGATCTCTTGCATTGAGGATATCCCTCCAGGAAGAGGGAGCCCAGTTATTAGGAAGAGACAGGCAATAGTAGCTGGGGGATTCAATTATTAGAAATATAGATAGTTGGTTTGTGATGATCAGGAGAACCATACAATGAATTGCCTGCTGGGTGCAAAGGAGCAGATCTCATAAGACATCTAGATAACCTCATAGGTAGTACTGGGGAGAAGCCATTGGTCATGGTACAAGTAGGTACCAGTGACACTGAGAAAAGTAGGAAAGAGGTTATTTAGGCTGCTAAGTAAGAGATTAAACTCTAGGACTTCCTTAATAGTGTTCTCTGAAATGGTTCTAGTTCCATGCACAGGGCCAGTAAGACAGGCAGAACTCCAAGGTCTCAAGACATGGATGAGATGATAGTGTAGAGACCAGGGATTTAAGTTTATTAGAAACTGGGGAACCTTTTGGGGAATGAGTGCCCTATACAGAAGGGATAGGCTCCATCTAAACCAAAATGGAACCAGATTGCTGGCACATAACATTAAAAAGATTGTAGAGGATTTTTTAAACTAAGGACTGGGGGGAAGCTGACAGATGTGGAGGACTACATGGTTTGGGTAAACCCTCAGGGATTAATTATTAAAGGGGGATCTCTATATCCTAGTATGAAGGATAGGAAAGAAGTTGGTAAAGTACAAGTAGGAGCTAGTGAAGAACAGTTAAATGGCACAGAGTGAGTCCCATTTAAATACAATACGTGAAGGCAAGCAACTGAATACTGACAAAATGTACCAGTGCTTGTATACAAATGCTAGAAGTCTAAATACAAAGATGGGTAAACTAGAGTGCCTAGTATTAAATAAGGATATTGATATAATAGGCAACATGGAAGCTTAGTGGAATGAGGATAATCAATGGGACAGAGTAATCATAGAATATCAGGGTTGGAAGGGACCTCAGGCAGTCATCTAGTCCAACCTGCTGTTCAAAGCAGGACCAATCCCCAGACAGATTTTTATCCTAGTTCCCTAAATGGCTCCCTCAAGGATTGAACTCACAAGCCTGACTTTAAGCAGGCCACTGAGCTATCCCTCTCCACAGGGTACAAAATACCAGGGTACAAAATATAGAGACATGACAGAGTAGTTTGCAGTGGTGTGGAAGTGGCATTATATGTTAAAAAAGCATAGACTCAAATAAGGTAAAAATCTTACATGAAACAAACTGTACCATGAAATCGATATGGACAGAAATTCCATGCTTGAATAATAAGAGTATAGTGGTAGGAATATACTATTGACCACCTGACCAGAATGGTGATGGAGATTTTGAAATGCTCAGGGAGATTAGAGAGGCTAAAAAAAAAACTCAGTAATAATGGGGGATTTCAACTATCCCCATATTGACTGGGTACAAGTCACCTCAGGAAGGGATGCAGAGATAAAACTTCTAGACCCAACAAATGACTGCTTCTTATGGTCCTGGAACCCACACGTAGAGTAGAGACAATTCCTGATTTAGTCCTAAGTGGAGCACAGGATCTGGTCCAAGAGGTGATTATAACTGAATTGTTCGGTAATAGTGACCGTAATGTAATTAAACTAAACATCCTTGTCGGGAGGGAAATATAAAAAAGCCATCACAGTAACATTTAACTTTAAAAAGGAGAACTACACAAAAATGAAGACACTTGTTAGGCAGAAATTAAAAGGAGCTGTCACAAGGGTTAAATGCCTGCAAGCAGCATGGGGACTATTTAAAAACACCATAATAGGTGAATGCAAATCAGAAAAGAATGCCACCTTGGCTAAATAGCAGAGTCAGGGAGGCCAGTAGAGGCAAAAAGGCATCCTTTAAAATTTTAAGTCAAATCTTAGTGGGGCTACTAGGAAGGTGCACAAACTGGCAGTTAAGTGTAATAAGACAGGCCAAGAAAGAATTCGCTAAGGATGCAAAAAACAACAAAAAGATTATTTTTAAGAACATCAGAACCATACATCATTAGTGTTGGAAAGGACCTCAAGAGATCATCTAGTCCAATCCCCTACTCAAAGGGGGACCTATCCCCAAATGGTCCCCTCAAGGATTGAACTCACCAACCCTGGGTTTAGCAGGCCAAATGCTCAAACCACTGAGCTATCCCCAATGGAACCATTAGATGGCCATGGTGTTAAAGGAGCACTCAAGGAAGACAAGACCATTGCAAAGAAGATAAATGAATTCTTTGCATTGGTCTTCACTGCAGAGGATGTGGGGAGATCCCCACATAAGAGTTAACCTTTTTGGGTGATAAATCTGAACTACTGTCCCACACTGAAGTGTCAATAGAAGAGGTTTTGGAACAAATTGATAAATTAAACAGTAATAAGTTACCAGGACCGGATGGAACTCACCCAAGAATTCTGAAGGAACTCAGATATGAAATTGCATAACTACTAACTGTAGTATATAACCACATCTCTGAAACAAACCTCTGTATCAGACACTTGGAGGCTAGCTAATGTAACACCAATTTTTTTAAAAGGCTTCAGCGGAGATTCTGGCAATCATAGGCCAGTGAAACTAACTTCACTACCATGAAAATTGGTCAAAACTATAGTAAAGAACAGAATTATCAGACACAGACAAACACGATTTGTTGGGGAAGAGTCATTACAACTTTTGTAAAGGGAAATCATGCCTCACCAATCTAATTCTTTGTGGGTGTCAAGAAGCATGTGTACAAGGATGATCCAGTGGATATAGTGTATTTGGATTTTCAAAAAGTCTTTGACGAAGTCACTCACAAAAGACTCTTAAGCAAAGTAAGGACCATGGGATAAGATAGGAAACAAAGGGTATGAATAAATGTTCAGTTTTCAGAAAGGAAAGAGATAAACAGTGGAGTCTCCCAAGGTTCTATACTGGGACCTGTGCTGTTCAACATATTCATTAATGAATTGGAAAAGGGAATGAACAGTGAAATGGCAAAATTTGCAGATGATGCAAAATTATTCATGATAGTTAAATTTAAAGATGACTGTGAAGTGTGACAGAGGATCTCACAATACCGGGTGACTGGGACACAAACTGGCAGATGAAATTTAATATTATAATTGCAAAGTAATACACATGGGGAAAAATAATTCCCACTACACATAGCTAATTTAGAACCCATCATTATATAAAACCACTCAAGAAAGAGATCTTGGAGTCACCTTGGACAGTTCTCTGGAAACTTCAGCTGAATGTGCAGCAGTGGTCAAAAAGGCTAACAGAATATTAGGAACTATTAGGAAAAAGATCAAAAATAAGACAGAAAATATCATAACGCTACTATATAAATCCATGGTGCGCTCACACCTTGCATACTGTGTCCAGTTCTGGTCATCCCATCTTGAAAAGGATAAAGTGTAACTGAAAAAAGGTACAGGGAAGGGCAACAAAGATGATCAAGCATATAGAATGCCTTCCACAGGATGAGAGAATGAAAAGATAAGGGCTGTTCACCTTAGAAAAGAGACACGAATGGGGGGATATGACAGAGGTCTATAAATTCATGAATGATGTGGAAAAAGTGAATAGAGAAGTATTATTTACTAATTCCCACAATACAAAATTCAAGGGTCACCCAATGCCATAAATAGGCAGAAGATTTAATATGACAAAAGGACACAACACACAATTTATCTGTAGAACTTATTACCATGGGGTATTGTGATGGCTGAAAGTGCAACTGGGTTAAAAAAAGAACTAGATAAATTCATGGAGGATAGGTTCATCAATGCTAAGATGGTCATAGATGCAACCCCATGCTCAGGGCAATGCTTAACCTCTGGCTGCCAGAAGCCAGGAGGGGAAGACAGTGATGGATCACTCCACGTGCCCTGTTCTGTACACTCCACCTGAAGTTCTGTTATCAGCCACTGTCGGAGATAGGATACTGGGCACATGGGCCATTGGTCTGACCACGTCTGGCAGTTCCTATAGTCTTCAAAGTTAATTTTTTGTCCCCAAAGACAGGACAACCCTCTGTGGTTTAGTCTCTGGTGCCTTCCCATCCCCCTTTGACTTCATATGTAAATTGAGCTCCCATTTGTGTTGGCTTATAATGTTTAATTTACTTGTGAACTGAGATAAACAAGTGAATATATATCCCAACTGCCATCTGGAAGAAACCTGTTTGGGTTTTTTTGATTGGCAACAGACTTTAAAGTATATTTTCAGTGCATATACACAGCCCCTTAAATATCATCCAAACATATATCATGCGATGATTATGAGGATCATAATTATGATTATGAGACATAGGTTTGATATAGGAGTGGGTGGGTGAGATTCTGTGGCCTGCGTTGTGGAGGAGGTCAGACTAGATGATCATAATGGTCCCTTCTGACTTTAAAGTCTATAAGCTTTTATTAGGGACCTTACATGGCATTCTTTATGGGTAAATACTATGAAAGCTGTGTGCTAGGTGTAGTGAGTTTGTCAGGACTCTTAGGAGTTACTGTTACAGAATAGTGAAGCCTTTGCCAGCTGGTACCAATGGGACTCCATGTTTTTGGCAACTGAAATTTTTTTGGTTTTAAACTAAAAAAAATAGTTTTTAGGTTTTGCAATGAAAACCTGAATATTTTCATCAAAAAATATTTTTCCACAACATGTCTTGTTTTCAGTTAAACTTCATTTTTTATTAAAAACTTTTAATTGAAAAAATTTCAACCAGCTCTAATTTTGAGTAAAGATGGGGCCTAAATAACTTTCCAAGGGTCACTCAGTATCTCAGTGGCAGAGCAAGAATTAATACTTGGAAGATCTTGATTCCTTCTTCATGCTCACTCCACTAGACTATGCTTCCTCCTAAGATGTAAACTGTTCATATTGGTGAGGGGATTCTACCAAACACTAAGACTAAATCATGAATTCAGGCAGAAATATTTCACGAAAGTGTACTAAGCATATGGAATAAACTACCTGGGAAGGTAACTGAAGCAAAGCACATACATTAAGTTGCAAAAAAGGGGGTTGAGAGATATGGCAATAAAGTAGAAAGTGGATTTAAGATCAGTCAGAAAAACAGATGGTTGCAGTTGGATTGAATGGATGGCTTCTATTTTCCTATCCTGAAAATTCCTATGCTTCTATGTTCCAATTTAGGTTCTCACCCTGCTCCTAGTTAATGGTTTTGATATTCCGTTGACAAGTTCAAATTCACACAGCAACCATAAACTTTGCTGTCACATCACTCAAAGACACAGTCTTCCACCAATAGGTTGGGTGGTTAGTGTAAGGGTACGTCTACACTACGGGACTATTCCGAATTTGCATAAACCGGTTTTTTAAATTTTTTTTAAAAAAATCGCGCGCGCCACACTAAACACATTAACATTGTGGTGGTGGGTGTCCGCTCCGGCGTCCTAGCTGGAGCTGGAGCTTTGCTTTGCTTGGTGGTAGCTATCCCTATCCCCATAGTTCCTCCGCCCCCTCCGCCGCCCCTGGGCATTTCGGGTTGAGATCCCAGTGCCTGATGGGGCAAAAATGTTCTGGGGTGGGGTGGTTCTGGTCCCTCCTCCTCCCTCTCTCTCCCTCCCAGACAGTTTTGCGCTTTTGCTCTTTTTTTTTTTGCTTTGCTTGAACAAGCCAGGACCATACGCCATTCATAGCAGCATGGCTGATCATTTAGCTCCATACGTGGATGTTTGATGTTTTACTCACCACCTCGCGTATATCGAGCAGTATAGGCTGAACCAGGGCGGCGCGAGTAGGGCGATGATGGCGATGAGACGGCAGTGACAGAATTCTCTCAACAGCGTCTCTCGCCGCGCAAACCCTGGCCTTGGGATGATGATGGGGGAATGGGATGGGGGCCGGCAGATTCTATCCACGGAAGACAGCCATGGGATTGCAGCACTGGGGTGGTGGTGTGTTGTGTGTGTGGCAGTGGTGACGATGTGGTGGCATGCATAACTGGCGCGCTAAGCACACTTTGCGGACTGCCCTGAAACGCCATAATACCTTGCCCCGAGCAGCCTCCAAGATGAGAGTAGCCCAGAGAGAGAGCAGCTCCCTGGGCCACAGCTACTGGTCAGTCCGCTAAGAACGCCAGACAGCAATGGGTGTGCGGGAAATCATTTGTAGTGGGAAAATCTCTGCTGTGGCTGCTGTGAGGTTGTGACTCTGGAAGCAATCACTAAGCTGCTGGATGGCTGCTGCTGCTGGGGATAGGATGGGGGGGAGGCGGATGGACTAACTGCTATGGAATGCGGCAGATGGAAACCATATCCCTATCTTAGCACACCAGGGCACACCACACAATGGTACAAGCAAGCACCAATCACCAGGAGGGCTCACAAACAAACACGAAGCATGCAGTTTCAGATCCAAAAGCGGCATGTGAGGAATCACAAGGGAGCTTAAACTGCCGCGGTTCAGGAAGCACTACCTAGAAAATAACCAGAAGCAAACAGACTTACTTCCCAGACCAGAAGTTTACAGCTGGGGGCCAGCCTACTTCCCAGATGTCCTGGGGGACCATGGGCCCCCAGCCACCCAGGGGGGCATGCCATGAAGCCATAGCCAGGCAGCCTGCAGACAGGTCAGGAATAAGGAGGTGGCTGTGACAGCAGCTTAGGTGGGCTGGGTGAGTGAGGGAATGGTTAAAGGCTATGGCCAATTACTTACTGCTCTTACTGTATTCTCCATAATCTCATTCTCCCAATGTCTACCTGCTTGACCTGCTGTTGGTGGGCTCCTATGTCTCTGCAAGGGGGGAGGAGGACCGGGGGAGGCAAGATTGGACTGGGAGGATTAGAGAGCACGCTGCCAGAGATGCAGCCGACCACAGGAAGCTTTAGGAGCAAGCATCACTGAGGAAGAGGAGCATCAGATGAAGAAAACAGTTGATGAACACAAATGGCCCCTGAACACCTGCAGTGTTTGTTGATGACCCTCCTCCCCTTATACTTATCTCCCTCCAGTCCTGTAAAGCTTATTTATGCAATAAAAGTTTTTTATTGCTTATAAAAAAAGTTATATTTATAAAGAAAGAAGAGGGAATTGGGAAATTAAGAGGGAAAAGAGAGAAGAGGAAATGTGGCAAGAGGAGGAAAGAGGAAATGAAACGGGGTGCAACTTCTGGGGGTGGAGTGCTGGGGGCTGAGCTCGGCTGGGGTGGGGGGTAGTGGGGGGGGGAGGGGGCACGGGTGCACAGGGGAGGGAGCGGGCATGGTGAGGGGGGCTGGGAGGGGGCAGGAGGGGCTCAGGCGGCATCCTGCTCGGCCTCTGTGATCCTGCTGCCCAGCGTTGCATCCCGCCTTGCCTCCCGCATGCGCCTTTGATCCACCGCCCAGCCCCACTGTTGCCACCTGCGCCACCCTGTCTCTCCTGTCCTCCACCTCTTCCTGCTTTCTCCTGTCCTCCTCCCCACCCCCTCTCCTCCTCCTTTTGAAACTCCTCTTCCCTCACGTTCACTGGCCTTTCATTTCCACTCATCTCGATGATCTCTTTCCACATCTATCTCGCCTCTTCATCTTCTCCTACATTTATCTTTGCTAGGCCTTCTCTCTCTTTTCTAGGTTCTGGGATGGAGGAGGAGATAAATGAAATTTGCACAGTTTGAGGGAAATATAACAGTAAATTTAGACACAGATACATCAGACAAATATTTAGTTTTACCACATTTGATTAACCATCTGTATACTGTTTTTCAGTGAACATCACTATCATTCTCACATTTTTCATCTTAATAGTGACAGCTCAGATCTCACAGGCTATCACAGTCACTTTGCAGCTCTTACAGCACCCCAACAACAGGTCTTACAGGTCCAGGCATCTAATCAACTCCCCCAGTCCCCAGCCCCCCCCACCAATGCTTTACCTCCCCCACAGAAACTCCCTCCTAATCACACACCCTCCCCCAAGTGTCTTTTTCCCTTCCTCCCCTTCCTTTGCACTTCTCTGCCTCCCTGCAACCAGGCATTTTACTCCTCCTTGCTTATTCCGATTCCTGATTTTTACAAAGGTAATCACCTTAAATATTACTTACTGAAAATGCCATGCTTACTCTGAACAATGATTTTTGAATGCATTTCTAGGAACGACAGAACCAAATGCTAGATGATGCTTCTTAGTCTGATTGCATGCCACCATGTTGCTTTTGAAATGATACCTGATTACTTGCTACATGCCATGCGGGTAATGTGAACCATCTTGCGAAAGTGGATTACCATGCTGGATGCCTTGCCCGTCCTCCTTCTGCAGAACAAAGGCGCTTCATCCCTACAATGTGCGCTTGTCCTGCAAGGATGGAGGACTACTTATCTTCAGACACTGGGCAACCAATCATTCTCAATAACTAATCCAAAAACTTGTTTCCTAAAGTCAATCATTAAAAAGGCCAGAGTAAAACCCTGTTGCTTCTGTGCAAATCAATTCTGCTTGCTCTCAACCAGAGCTCCATTTCCAAAGGTAGTTGCTTCTCAGGGTGGGGTGTGAGGGGCTCTGCAGGGTCAGGCGGGTGATAAAATCTTCTTCTCCTGGCTGCTGGGGTTCACTGAGTGCCTGTCAGGTCTTCTGCTCTTCTCCTCCTTCATCTTCTTCCCTCTCTTCCGTCTGTTTATCTCTTCCAATTCCTCCGATTGCAACCCCCCCAGCGGTCAGGTTGCGCAGCTCAGCAGCACCCCCCAAAATTTTCGCTTGCAGCTCAGCATAGGCTTGCTTTTGGGCCTGCCCCACGCTTGTCTGAGCTCTTTTCTTTTCTGTTTTGCACTGGGCCTTCCCTCACTTTTCTCCTCTTTCTTTTTCACTCTGCTGCCTTTCCTTTTTGTGTCATCGCTTTAGAAATTCATTCAAATACTTTTATTCTTTTGCTTTCTCAGTTTTTCTGTCAGTTCCTGCTCTTTCCATTCTGGGGCTCTTAGCATTCACCTCCTTCTCGATAGGGCCATGGGGCTCTTTCTGGTGACTTGTGCTCCATGAGTCTATTGTGCTGTGCTGATGAGTGAGAATGAATTTGATGGATGATGCCTCTCCACTGTGTGTCCAGGAAAATGATTTTCAAAGTTCGCGGGGCTTTCAGACCGTCAGTGGTGCACTGTGCCGAGAGAGGAAAATGCTGTCAGGCCAGTGCTGTGGGAAGGCATTCCTATTCCAATACCAATGAACCGCCGGAGGCTCTCTCGTCCCCTTAATGGTCAGACGATATTATCATTAAGCTCCGGGAATACGATATATAGGCTGAGCTCCTGATTTAAAGAGCCATAAAGACCGTTAACGATCCTCCTAGTGTGGTAAAGCCGGGCGTTAAATAGGCCCTAAGTCTGGTGGGGTAATAGTGAATGAGGGTGGATTATGGCAGTAGGTAGTTCCCTGAAATGCTGATTTCTAGGCTTAACTTTTGGGTTTTCTAAAGGCATAGAATGTTTGTTGACAAAGTGCATTGTTCTGGGGGGAATCAGTTGGACTCTAGCTGAAACACATTTACAAACTTAATTCTTTTAACGAAGTTTGATGTCTGAGGTTTCATGATTATACTCTTAAGTGTTAACAATCACAAGTTCCTTTGCTGTTCTTTTAGACACTTGCTGGCACATTATCTTGCATCAGTCTCCTCTCTCAAGGGTCCCGAATGCTCTGCCCGACTTGAATATCTTGATTTCCCAGCAACAAACATTACCCTCTTCACTGTTCTTGCAGCCACACATCAATCTCTCTGTGTTTGCAAGATCTTCTCATTGTCAACTATCTTTAAGCTGTTTTTTTTAAATCCACAAAGAACAGCAATTCTCTCTTCAACCATCTTTCTAGTGCTGGTGAAGAATAAATAATGTAATAAAGTGGCAAGGAAAGAACTATTATGAAAGGACATGTAGTGCCTTTGTCACTTCAGGGCTGTGCTGCTTTTATTCATGCTGTGGAATATAAAAATCCCTTTATTCACATATCCATCTCAGCTATTCACGAATGCGTAATGCAACTACTGTATACTGCATACTGTCAGTTAAACAATGGCTAGCTAGAAAGAATGCAGCTGCATTCAAAAAAAAAATCCATGCAGGCAGTGGAAGCAGTTACTTCCTTTCACAGTCTCACTCAGTGGTTCATGCAAATATTAACTGACTGATCTTAGAGATCGGCCCAAACCAAACGCCCTGATCTGGACACTGCTACATTTGAGGGAAGTTTGGATTTCAGTGTGAACTTCACACCTGGTCCCTACTATGGCTGAACCAAAACCTCAGATATGAATATCCTCTAACTGTGGGATGGATCCCAGATTGGATCTGGATTTGAACTCTGTACCCTAAACCTATCTCTAAGGGTCAGATTCCAACACCCTTACTCCAGATTATCAACATTTTACCTCAAAGGTAGTTCCATCAACATAAAGACCAGAACATAAAAAGGCCAGATCCTCACACATTGATGTAAATCGACATAACTTCTTTGACTTCAAAGTCTCTATGAGAGAGAGAGAGAGAGAGAGAGAGAGGGAGGATTCCTGATGTAACATTTTGCATCAGATCTGAAATATTACATGGCCATTGACTCATAGCTGCTCCTGCAGCAAGCAGCAAAACAACTCTACATTTAAAGGTGCAGTACACAAAAAACAGAATAAAAGCTTCTCAGTTTTAGTCACATAGCTATATACACCTCTGTGATATTTATTATTATCTGTATTGATTATAAAACTTCAACAGTGATTTATTTTTACACAAATCCTGCTTGTTTTGACTTTGTTTCCATACATTTCAGTTTATTTCTCCCGTGTTTCTGTTATTTCTAATTTATGCTACAAGTGAATGTGGCAAAATTAATTTGTAAAACCCATCTTTGCAAAAAATAAAAGCATTGTGGAACTGCATGATACATGCAATGGCTTCTATTAAAAAATAGACTCCTTTTCCTGAGGTGGGGTTTTTCTGTATATTTTTGAAGTATAACAAAAATTCAGATTTATTTTAAAAAGAACCAGGATGTACCAGCCATTCTAATCCCATGGCTAAAGAGGCTGTTGCGTGCTCCCTGCTGTTAGATATACATTGGACAGTACTGTAAGGCTGCAATTTTCAAAGGTGCCTAAAGAAAAGAAAGAAATAAGTGGAAATATACCAATCTCCTAGAACTGGAAGGGACCTTGAAAGGTCATTGAGTCCAACCCCCTGCCTCCACTAAGTAGACAAAGTACTTTTTGCCCCAGATCCCTAAGTAGCCCCCTCAAGGATTGAATTCACAACCTTGGGTTTAGCAGGCCAATACTCAAACCACTGAGCTATCCCTCCCTCCTGTGTACTTAAGTCCCTTAGAATTCTTTGATAATCCCAGCCCAAGAACCTGATACAACACTTATTAAAATCAGTGGAGATATTGATGTTAGGGGGCTTAGGATCAGGTCCTAAATATCCAAATGTCAGTTAAAACAGAGAGTGTATTTAGGCCCTGATTCTGCGAACATACATGTGCTTCACTATAAGCACATGAGTAGCTCCACTAAACTCATGGGACTAATGTTTAAAGTTAAGCATGTGCTTAAGTGTTTGCAAATAGGGGACTCTAAATATGCTTATTTTTAACCTTTTACAGGAGATTATTTTGATCAGTTTGCCCCCGCTCCTGCAGAGACTTACACACATACTTAATTTTGCTCACCTGAGGCTTGACATGAGCAAAATTAAGCAGGTGCCTAAATCTTGGCTGGATTGGGGCCTTAAAACACGGAATAAATTCCACTTCATTTCCAAATCAGATGAACATTTTCATTGGATTACTTTTCATTTGAAAAACCTATTTCATTTCTTTTCTTTTCTTCTTGTTGGTCCTGTAACCAGAGATGCCTTTTTGCCTTGAACACAGATTTTCTGATCCTTGGTGACATTCCTCATCAGCTATGGGGATGAAAAAGAATTTCCTGAACAGATAGCTCAAAATCGCCTGTTAAAGGTAGGCTAGATATGCTTTCACTGTGTATCAGCTTGATGGGTAATACTGTTCTTTTTCAGGATTTAATTACTTCATTTTCTGCAGGTACCTTTTCCATTTTATCATCAATGTTTGATAAGTCAGCGGTTTTTAGATTTCATGTACATTTTGGATTTAATAAGGAGAGAAGTTACAACTATCGGGGAAATTAAGATCTACATGAAAGACTCCATTCCTCCCTGTTATGGCAGGGGCGGCTCTAGCCATTTCGCCGCCCCAAGCACGGTGGCATGCCATGGGGGGGCGCTCTGCCAGTCTCCGGTCCCGCGGCTCCGGAGGACCTCCCGCAGACGTGCCTGTGGAGGGTCCGCTGGTCCCATGGCTCCACCGAAGCCATGGGACCAGCGGACCCTCCGCAGGGATGCCTGCGGGAGGTCCACTGGAGCCGCCTGCCGCCCTCCCGGCGACCGGCAGAGCACCCCCCGCGGCATGCCGCCCCAAGCACGCACTTGGCGTGCTGGGGCCTGGAGCCGCCCCTGTGTTATGGGCATACATATAGGCAGTCAAAGCAGTGTTAAGCCCTGATATTGCAAATACTTAAGCATGTACTTAACTTTATGCATGTAAGTACACCTCTACCCCAATATAATGCCACCTGATATAACATGAATTCGGATATAACACGGTAAAGGAGCGCTCCGGAGGGGCAGGGCTGTGCGCTCCGGCGAATCAAATCAAGTTCGATATAACGCAGTTTCACCTATAATGCGGTAAGATTTTTTGGCTCCCGAGGACAGCATTATATCGAGGTAGAGGTGTAGTTCCATTGACCTCATTAAAGGCAATTGGACTATTCATGTGCATAAAGTTAAGTACATGCTTAACTGTTTGCAGAATCAGGGCCTTAATGTGTCTGACTGTCACCAAAATATTCTTAGGGCCTTGATCCAAAACCCACTGAAGTCAATGGGAGTTGGATCGAGGCCCTTAATGTAGTTTTTTGATGGAATAACTAAAAACAGCTGATTTTTAATAGAATAACTACAAATGGTCAATGCTGTCAAAAAAATTAAAATACAATAACATAAATTATTTATATTTGATCAGAGACTGTGGGAAATTTCATTCAAAAATTGATTTGTTTCAGAAACGTAGGGGTAGCTGAAAAAAGCAATTAGAATGGCAGCTGGAGCTCACAGATGACTGTAGCTGTCTGCTGGTGACTGCTACAATACAGGAAATGTGATCTCAAAATTATATCATTATTCATTTTTATATAATTTTGAATAGTTCAAAAAGGATTTGGAAAACTTTACCAAAACAGCTAGGGGAATGAATCATTTACCTTAGGGCTAACTCCTGCTTAATTAACTCATGTGTACAATCCTATTGGTTTGGTCCTTAGTCTTAAAGTGAAAAACTATGCTGAAAAAAACATTGGACAGATTCTGATCTCAGTTACAGGTGTAAATATAAAGTAACTCTACTGACGTCAGTGAGATTGCTCCAGATTTAAGTCAGCATATATTAAGAGAATTTGGCCCCATGCGTACTGAAGGCAAGAAGCAGATAAACAGATACAATGAAAAGATGTTGCTACTGCATTTAAATCATGAAAGAATCACTCCTTTCTCTTCAGAAAAGTGAAAGAATAACGTGTTTCAGTCATGTAGAGTGATAAAAAAACTTTATTATTATAATAATACTAATAAAGAAAATCATAAAATAGTGAATAATTTGCAAATTTAAAGCGAAGTTTTCTGCTTGGATATGATCTGATTTACTTTACAGGCAGTGTGGCTATTTCATGGTCCTAAATGAATTAGGATATAATTAAGGCCCTACTTAATTTGCGATATTGCGGAAATTGCAGATCCTGCAATACACCTCTACCTCGATATAACGCTGTCCTTGGGAGCCAAAAAATCTTACTGCGTTATAGGGGAAACCGTGTTATATTGAACTTGCTTTGATCCACCGGAGCACTTCTTTACTGCGTTATATCCAAATTCATGTTATATCGGGTGGCGTTATATCGAGGTAGCAGTGTATTAGGCTTCCACTGCCATTTTTATTTTAATTAGCTTACTTTGCACGGTCCACAATTTTGCATTCATTTTGAGGTTTGCAACACACACTTTTTCACCATTAGTACAGTAGAACTCCATTTATCCGAGCTGACAGTGGTGGGGGCTAGGGCTATCAGCCCCACACACGGCGGTGCACTCGCTGTTAGCCCCGTGCTTTAATGACTGAAAAATAGTTGCAGCAAAATGTCTGGTTATCAAAAAATTAGCAGGCATAACATAATACTTGAGTGTTTATATTGTTCCAGCAATTTTTTTTTAAACAAATAGGTCTTCTTTGGCCTTTCCAAATTAGCACAATTAATAAAGATCCTTTATTAGTTTTCCATGATTTTCCATGTCTTGTTTGCAACTCAGCCACAATTGACAAACATCCTGTAATTCAAGGAGGGCCTTAGATATCATTCTTTAACGTACTGCAAAAGTACTATCGGGTAGTCCCCATGCACACATAATACCCATTGAAATAAAGGTTCCGTGTATAAAATCTGCAGCAGAATCTAGTCCTAAGGTGAACTGAAAAGCTTTTTTAAGATCTATATCTACTACATCATAATCTGGTTGCTGGCCCTGTCCAACACTGACAAGTCGCCTTCCAGACGCTGCTCCTTAAGGTTCAAGAAGCGCAATATTTACCCCTGTTTAAAGATGTGTCTAATCCACCAATCTACTGTTTTAGTTCAAGACACCTTGTCTGGGCAATTCCTTTAAAGAATCTAGATGTCACCTCCATATTAAGTGGCAAGGACAAGCTGCAAACACAGCCAATGCCTGTCTCATGACAGATCCAACAGTCCAGCCCCTGGTTTGCTCTTCCATGCCATCTGCAGGTGAACTTCAATCACTTCAGATGCAGTGTGATCAGATGTGCAGCAACATGGCTATAAGTGGGACCTTCATGACTCTCCCTTTTGCCACTGTGACCAGTTAGAAGATGTAGATCGGGGTTCTAAACCTGGGGGTCAGGACCCCTCAGGGGGTCGTGACGTTATTACATGGGGGGGGGCACAAGCTGTCAGCATCCACCCCCAAATCCTGTTTTGCCTCCAGCATTTATAATAGTGTTAAATGTAAAAAAGTGTTTTTAATTTATAAGGGGGGGGGGTCGCACACAGAGGCTTGCTGTGTGAAAGGGGTCACCAATACAAAAGTTTGAGAACCACTGATGTAAATCATATACTTGCTGCCTGGTATCCATTGGCAAAAGTTGCCAGATTCCCTCATGGACTTGCACAATGTCCCCCCCTACGCCCCAACTCCCTGCTCGGCTATTGAATGGTTAAGACATTTAGAGTAGCAAGCTTGACTTGAATGTCTGTGTAAATGCAATCACGATAAATAAATAAATAAATAAATAAAACTCCCAAATAAATGTGTGAATTTAAAAATAAAAAATACAGGGTCAGTTTTGCTCTGCACTGAGGCAGCTTTATGCCAAACTGCAGATGTAAACTCAACCTAGCCAAACCTTGGAGGCTAACCCATGTGTGGGACAACCCTTGGGTGGTGTATCTCTGTGGACATGGTACAGGATGTGATGAGGGGATGTGATCGGGATGTCCCTGTGCCCTGGTGATCCCCAGCTGAATAGCCCCTTGGAGCTACTGGCAGCTGAAACAAATCAGAGCAGCCCAAGGTCTGCTCTAATTTAGGCGGAGGGACCAGACTGCTGCAAAAACAGCCTCCAGGGGAGTGCAACTGTGGTTTAAAGCCACCTGTGTGCCCTTTTTCCTGAGCTGAGTGATCACTCCTGAGCCACAACCAAGGATCAGAGCCACAGTATATTGATGAGTTGAAAGGCTTTTTATTTCAGAGAGCTGAGTTCAGGGCTCTTTTTCTCCTTAAATAGCTGATGACTTATTTACCATCTATGGATGCATCAGTGTAGCATCATTGCACAAAGAATTACACACCAAACCCTGGACTCCAGTCTTGGCAATTAAGTAAATGAGGAATTGATTGCCAGCTCGTTTGTATGAAGTGCATCTATTTGTTAATTTTAAGTATAAGCTTATATTCTGGTAGGCCCATATCCTGTCCCTCCTGCCCCTGTTTCTGCAGGAGACTAGTGTCCAAGAGGCAGCAGGTCTTGTGTAGCTCCATTGTAGTGTGATTGCCACAAAGTGAGGATGGGATATGGTTACAGAGAGCTAGTTCAGAGCAGTCCATCAGCCACTGGAGCTCCGTCCATGCAGCTCAGAGCTGAGTTCCGGGGCAGACGAGGAGATGGGATGTGGTCAGTGGTTCTATGCCTATCTGGACAGAACAACTTCCTCACCACAACCTCAAATACACATGTGACTAGGTCCTTCGCTGCTGTAAATCAGCATAGCTCTATTGATTTCAATGGAGCTGAACTGATTGACACCAGCAGAAGATTTGGTCCAGGAGGAGTAAAGGCTACTGAAATCACAAAGCAGCTCTGTTACTAATCCACAGCTTGGGAAATAGGATCCGATTCCTTCCAACTTCTTGTCACAGGGTGATTGGCCCCTTTTAAGAGATGGGGCAAGCCCCACCTGTGCCATAATTAACTGCTTCTCAGGCTTGGGGGTGGGGGGAGACTAAGGAGGGTCAGGTAATAACTTAATGGATGCCTGGGATTTATAAAAGGGCTGAGTGGGCTCTCTTTGGAGACTAGAACCACAGGGGTTGGGTAGGGTCCTGTCCTGTGGAAGGACTGGAACAAGGGTCTGTAGGAGACTGAGTACTCCAGGACAACCAGACGAGGGGCTGAGTGCTCTACCCCATAGTCAGAAAGGCTCAGAAAGGGGCTGGGAATGGAGCCGAGCAGACAGGCCGAAGAGAAGCCCTGAAGGGCAGAAGAAACTATTTGTTTGTTTGAACTTTTTAGTTGGACTGTTGATGCCCCAGAAGGGGATGTTGTTTGTGATGTGGCCAGATGACTAAGCCACATCTCCAGCACAGTCCAATGACTGGAGAGCTGACAAGATCCACCTTGGGGAAGGAAACTCAGGCAGGGAGTGCTGGCAGTGCTATGCTCAGCCAGCACAAGGGTGCTTCAGGGCAGCCAAGCCCTATGCCACTTCTGCAAAAAAAAACCCAGGGCAAAACCCATTTTCTTGGGCTTGATGAAAAGAGAGAGAATTTAGGCATGGATCATTGAACTAAGATCTGGGGAAAGAACTAATAGCACATCTAGTTCATCCCCCTGCCAGCGTAGAATGAGTCCGCGATCTGAAGCAGTAATCTGTATTTCTCTTTCATAGAGCATTACATTTCACCTTTAATTCGGTGAATTGTGGAGTGCAAACTATACAACAGAGCTGTTTACAAACGCTAGTGAAGCATTTAGATGTGATAGACACTGTGAAAAATTCTTTAAATGAGCTGGAACACACACTTAGCTGGGTGATTTTAGAGATGCTAAAACTTTCTCAGAGACAAGCATGGCACTACTGAAAGATAGGTGCTCAGGGACACGTTCTACACTCATCCCACGCTTAGGGCTCCTTGTGACGATTGAATCCATTCATGCCAACGGCAGTTTCACTTATGGAGCAAATTCAGAAGCTGACCTCGAATAAGCAGATTTACATTAACCTGATTATTTCATCCCAACTCTTCTGCAAATGAGTCAGATTTAGTTAATGCATTGGAAACAATCTTTTTTTTCAAAAAAGCTATTAATATGACCACTTCAGTTTCGGCCCCTGATGCCATTAATCAGCTTACAAGCTGTCCAAAGAGCGCAATGCATGATCGTATTTATAACTTTAAAATCTTTCTCTTTTGTTCACCTCTAAGCAGTACATATTCAGAATACGTAACTAGGTCCCTACCAAATTCACGGTCCATTTTGGTCAATTTCACAGCCAGGGAGTTTTAAAAATAATCAGTTTCAGGTTTTCAGATGTTTAAATCTGAAATTTCACAGTGTTGTAACTGTGGGGGTCCCAACCCAAAAGGTAGTCAGGGATGGAGGGTCCCATAGCTATTGTAAGAGGTTCGTGGGATTGCCATGCTTAAATCTGCCCTGCTGCTGGCAGGGGCACTGCCTTCAGAGCTGGGCAGCCAGAGATGAAGGCTGCTGGCTGGGCACCCAGCTCTAAAGCCAGCACCACTGCCAGCAGCAGCACAGAAGTGAGGGTCACAGGGATGGGGGAGGTGGGTTACCATATGTCCGGTTTTCCCGGCAGTGTCCCGCCCAAGTGGGGGGCTGACAGCTGACAGCTGAAGCCGCAGCCTCAGCACGCCGGGAGGTGACAGCTGGAGCCGCAGCCTTGCATGATGGAGGAGTGACAGCTGGAGTCGTGGCCTCCCCATGCTGGGGGGTGACAACTGGAGCTGCGGCCTCCTTGCGCAGGGTGGGAGACAGCTGGAGCAGCAGCCTCCTGCCCTGGTCACGGGGCTGACAGCTGGAGCCACAGAGCTTCCTGCAGCTGGGAGAGGTTGGCAGAGGCGGGTCTGACCTGCCCTGGGAGTGGCTCCTGCAGAGGAAAAACAAGTTCCGTCCCTCCCTATCCCCAGCCAGGACTAGCAGCTGGAGCCCTGTGCAGAGTAGACGCTCCCAGCTAGGTGCCAGATTTCATGGGGCAGACCAGATTTCACAGTCTATGACATGTTTTTCAAGGCCATGAATTTGGTGGAGCCCTGTACATAACATACGTTCTTCAGCCAATCTTATCTCTAGGCAGCAAATAGTTACTAATTTGACAGCTGTCATGTAGCATTATTGATTCAGTTAACCACTTTTGCCTTGGTCTAGGACTAAAACTGAAGTATAAAATATTTTCTGTTAAACCTCATGGAAATACAGACCTGCATAAAGTATAAATGTGTCACTGATGCAGACAGATGTTATCCTGGCTGTACTATATAGTGTTTTATTTCCTTTTTCTTATTTGCTTCATTCTGAAGCTCTTTCTCGCCAACTTTGCCACACCTCCATCTGCGCACAATAGATTGTAAGCTCAGTTTTCAAACTCTGGGTGCTTGAGGCCCCAATCCTGCAATGAATTTTCCATGTGGGCAGAGCCCTGCAGCTGCACAAAGCCCCACTGAAGTGAATGGAGCACCTTGTGGGCACAGGGGTCTATCTTCATAGAGCTCATTGCAGAATAAAAGCCTAAAGTGAAGTACATGAATCCATCAGAGCACCCAAAACAGGGGATTGGAGCATGCAAATTTAGCGGCCAGGTTAGAAAATTGGCATTGGGCACAATCGTGTGTTGAGTACCCTCAAACTCTCATTGTGTTAATGGGGGTTAGAATCAATGGAAGAGGTGCTCAGAACTTTGCAGAACTGGGTCCCAAGCGTCAGATTAATTAATTTGTTTATTTATTTGGCTTTCAATTTGAGTTTTCTCCAAGATTTACTTTAATTATTTACAATAACTTTCTTCCCAGAAAAAAATCCATCAAGATTTCTCTCTTACCCCACCATGTCCTGAGGCAAAAACAAGTAAGAAGTAGCAAATCCGCAGTATCACAACAAGTAAGATAAATACTGTTATATACACTGAAAACAATTCCAAACAGTTACTAAAGGCAAAAACAACGAGGAGTCCTTGTGGCATCTTAGAGACTCACAAATTTATTTGGGCATAAGCTTAAGTGGGTTTTAGCCCACTTAAGCTTATGCCCAAATTTATGAGTCTCTAAGATGCCACAAGGACTCCTCGTTGTTTTTGTGAATACAGACTAACACAGCTACCACTTTGAAACCAGTTACTAAAAGAACATTCTCAGGTCAGCGTAGGCTCAAAGTACTGGTCCTGTGAAAACAAAGGGAAATCTAGGATCAGTAGAAATAATGTCATGAATATGTTCCCTTCCAATGAAAAATTTGGGTTTTGATTTAAACATTCTCTGGCAACGATTGCAACTCCAACACCGCAGCATTGTGCTAATGCATAAGAGCCAGAAATAAAACTGACCTGTCTATTTTAATTGTGAAAGCTGAATGCAGAACAAAAAAACAAGCCAGGAATATGAAAGGTGACAAATTAGATTTTCAAAAATGATTTAAAAAAAACCCCGAAGATTTTATTAATAAGATTTTTTTAATGTATTATTTTAAACTTGCCAATGTCCCTTTATTTCTTCTGAATGGTTGTAAATCCTGAACACATAGCAGCACCACCTGCTGACAGAGGATAAGAATTCCATGATAAATGAAACTAAAGGATAAATCCTGGTCCCTTTAAAACTAATGGGAGATTTGCCATTGATTTCACTGGATGCAACATTTATCACTGAATGACAAAGGGCCAAGCGTACACTTAGGCTGAGCGAATCTTAAACAGTTGTCAGTGTGTAGCTCTAAAGCAGGCGTTCTCAAAGTTTTTTCACAATGTGGAGCACATCTTAGTATAGATACCAGGCCAGCTCCTCAGTGGGTGTAAATCACTGTTGTTCCATTGGAACTATGCTGAATTACACCAGCTGAGGATCCAGCCCCATTCCCATGGTCTAACTCCCCTCCCATACACAGCTGCACGTACAGCTTCCCCTTCCATTCACAATTATGCAGAATCCCAGTGATGATTACAGGGGAAAGTACTGATGTATTTTTCTGTCTTTAATGCAATAAGGGCCAGATTTTGCCACCCTTTATTCACACTGAGCACTGCTTTACTCTGCAATTACGCCGTTTGCTTTTAGTGGCAATAGTAAATTACTTCCCAACATGAATAAGGGTGGCAGAGTCTGGCCCTAAATATTCTCTTTTTTAAAAAAATATTGATCACGCTGTCTGCCTTTTGCTCTTTATTCCATCTGCCGCTCCCATCTGTTCTGTACCTTCTCTCCTTTCTCCTCTCTATGTGATTCTCTGCCATCTGGTCCCTCCTCCGTCTCTCCCACTAAGCATGTTCACTGATCCCCCTTTTCCCTCTGCTCATGCTGTTCTGCAGCTCAGTTGTCTCCTGCTGCTCACCTGGACACTCTATGCAGCCATCCTTTCTATTTGCTACTTTGGATGTACTACCCAGTGGCCTGCTTCCCTTCTTGCTGTCTCCTCTGGACGTTCTTCTCCCACTGGCAGATCCAGTTCAACTAGCAGCACTTCTGATGCCCTCTTGTTGATGGCTCCAACTGGTGCCTGGCAGCTGCAGTCCTTATGGGCAGCTCCTGTTTTCTCTCCTACTCCTCATTTAGATGTACGAATACAGACAACCTCTATGCAGGCACCTCTTGACAATCATCTAAAAGCACTGTTAAACTTGAGGTAAAACTAGCAGCAGCTTCCGCTATCTATATACAGCTGTGCTCAATTAGACTGTCAGCAAAAAAAAAAAAAAATAGCTTCCCCTCAGCTCCACAGACTGCAGTGGGAGATTTGCTAAGTGTGCTGAAATATGGAAATGTTTTCCCAGAGCACTGACCTTCCAGACTGGGAGGAAAACCAGTTTGTCCCATGGTGTAAATTACGACAAGGAGCATTAGAAGGGCAGTGCAGTAGGCATTGCTGATAGCGTCAATCCTTTTAGGATAGCACTGGGAGGCAGTTGAGGGAACATGTGTGAAACTGATTGTCCATGGTTGAGGGCAAAGTCTGGAAGATCATCTCCTAATGGGATTGAAAATGACCCACAACTTTTTCCAGGCTCCTTCTCAGCCTGGCTCCCATGCAGCCAAGTTAATAGGGCTCTATTTGCCAGTCATAGTTCCTTTTAAAAAAACCCTTAAAGAGAGGTTCCACTCTGCAGAGGAGAGTTCATACAACTTCACTATCTACTATTGCCATTCCCCTTTAGACTGTGAGCTCCTCAGAGCATGAACTATCCTTAAAGTTTCAGAGTGGTAGCCATGTTAGTATGTATCAGCAAAAACAACAAGGAGTCCTTGTGGCCCCTTAGAGACTAAGTGTATTTGGGCATAAGCTTCGTGGGCTAGAACCCACTTCATCAGATGTATGGAGTGGTCTGGATGAAAGCTGGAGGCATGTCAACTTCTTGTCAACTGTCTGAAATGGGCTACTCTCATTACCACTTCAATAGTTATTTTTCCTCCCTTGGTATCCTGCTGTCAACTGAATTGTCTCATTAGACTGACCTCACACTTGATAAGGCAAATCACATCTTCTCCTGTATTTATACCTGCTCCTGTATTTTCCACTCCATGCATCTGATGAAGTGGGTTCTAGCCCACGCAAGCTTATGCTCAAATAAATTTGTTAGTCTCTAAGGTGCCACAAGGACTCCTTGTTGTTTATCCTTAAAGTGTTTGCACAGCACCTACCACCAATAGATAATAATAATAATAATAATAATACCCTAATACTGAGCAGATTCTGTACAGGACTTGGTGGAAGGGAAGGACGTGTTTTCCTCCCAGCCCTGCCCTTTGCCCTCCATCTCCTGCCACCTGCTTGCTCCTTCCCAATTCCCCACTCATGGACCCCCAGCCATAGGGGGTGCCCTCAACAGGTATGGGGAAGGGCAGCACAGTTCCTCAGAGACAGCTAAGCTGATCCATATCTCCCACTCAAGAAAATGGGTAGGACTGCACACAAAAGACCACTCGCAGGTGAGAATCCACAGGGTACAATCTGTGCCTTGTATAGTAACTTGCATTTTGCCTGGAGCAAATTGTTATCACTCACAAAAAAAGTTTTTATCATGCAAAACCTAACAGACCCTGGACTACTGTATGGAATCACAGACACCTGTCACTTTAATAGAGACTTGATGGAGATGCACTGTCAGTTATTTTGCAGGTCAGATCGGTGATTTGGCTGAACCAGTCCAAAGTGACAGATGTAGCCTCTCATGCTAAAGAGATACAACAAATAAATTCTCATCAGTAAACAAAGAAAATCTCTGAAAATGCAGAGAGCAGCTGACTGTAAAAATATAAGATTTGTCAGGGTATTTCCCATGAAATCCGTATCCCAAAATAACTAAATACAGAGTTAACCTCAGAGGGAGAGAGAAATAAAGAGGTGTTGCAAGATACCCAGCATTTCAGTCTGTCGCTCAAACTTCTCTTCCAAGACATCACCCTGTCAAACCCTCTCCACTATGCCCTTTCTCTATCTCTGCTGACAATACCACCAACCCCCCTGTTGCTCATGCTTATAAAATATATGTCACCTTTGATTCCAATCTCTGTCTCCTATCCCATGCTGACGCGATTTCCAAATCCTGCCACTTCTTTGATAATATATATCCAAGGATCAAGCATTCTGACCTAAAGCATCTCCTTCAGACTCCTATTATCTCCTGACGTGAATACCACAACTTCCTATTCTGTTGCGTCCTTGACACTGACGTCACCCATTCAAAAAGAAGCTGCTAAGATTATCTTCCTTGCCTATCATCTTGACTATGGCCCACCCCCTCACACACACTTCTGATCTCTACTGCATCAGATGCAAGGCCCCTTCATAACTCTGTCCCCTCTACTTATCCACTCTTGTATCTTATTGAAAAAAGCATATGCTACTAAAACAAAAAGTATTGTATAAATCTGTACCAAACTCTGTGTTTGTAGTACATTCTGCCAAGTCCCAAGTAACCAGACTTTGGATTAAGTTTATTAGAGTTACGGGATGGGTTGAACTGATTTATTATGCTTTCAGACCATCTCAAAGCACCATGGTGAGTCATCCACATGTTGGTGATCCTCAGTCTTGTATCTCCTTTTCATCAGACCTAGGTTCTACAGTCTCAGTGCTCTCCCAGTGTCTGACAAAGACAGGGAACTGGATTAACAGACTATCTGTGCAAAGTGAAGAGCTCTGTAAGTGGAGAGCAATACTCATTTATCTTTAACATCACCTAGGTGAAAGGAGACAAACACAAGTGATGGGCTACAACCAGTGGGTGAAGGATATGACATCTGATGGCTGTTATGGAAAAGCTGGACTACAATTTTATAGGGATTTTATAGGGACAGTCCCGATATTTGGGGCTTTTTCTTATATAGGCTCCTATTACCCCCCACCCTCTGTCCTGATTTTTCACACTTGCTGTCTGGTCACCCTAACTCAAGGGGAAAACAAACCAACCAACAAAAAACAACCCTGCAAAGGTAATATTGGGAGCCTGATTCTCCCATCACCTATGGTAGTTTTATACTGATGTAACTCTGTTTATTCAGTGTTAGAGGAGAATCAGGCTCTCAGAATTGAATATAAATCCATAGAACCAAGAAATAAATGTAAGACTATAAGGTTCCATCACTCTCAGTGAGCCCTGGTGGACCTAAAGATTCTCCTTATAATCCAAATCTTATTAGCCAACTTTTTGATTGGAAATCTTTCTTTCTTTGAATCAATCTGGATGTGCAATATGCAATTATAAACTCAGAACATATAGATCTAAAAAGTGGTTCTGATTTTTCATAGCAATTAACTGGTGACCAATTGGCATGACCCACATGGAGATTTCTTTACTTATTCTTTCTGTTGGATCAACCACTACAGAGTGACCTGATCACAGAGAGAGGGGAACGCACAAAGACAGTCCAGTTCATTACACACGGGCCAAACCGTCCTCTGTGTGGATTATTCTGACATAAGGAACAAGAAAGCGCACTCATAGAATTTCCACCTAATACTTCTGTCAGGCCACAAGGGGCACCCCTGAGGAATAGACAAGGGCCTCTGGCCCATCCAGAAGCAAAAGGGAATATTTGGCCCCAAATCTCAGTACTTAAAAATGAATCAACACAAAACAACAGCAACATAACCCAAGACATTTCTGGTCAAAGAACAGCAAAGTATTAAAACACCATGGCAGGGTAGCCTAGTGTTGGACTGAGACTCAGGAAACCTGGGTTGTAGTCCTTGCTTCGCCACTGGCCTGCTGAGTAATCTTGAGAAAGTCATGTCACCACTCTGTGCCTCAATTTCCCCATTTGTAAAACGGGAATAATATGCTGACTTCCTTTGTAAACAGCTTTGAGATCTACTGATGAAACATGCTGTATAAGAGCTATATATATTATTACTTCTAGTGAAAGTTTTTAGACCTCAGGAAATATACAGATTGGTTAACTTGAGCCTCATCTACCATGGAGTTTTGGTGAAAATCTACCACGGTTGCTACAATGCTTGTGCAGCTCCACAGCAGGAGAGCTAGAGTAGATCAGCAGCCAATTACTGAGTCATCTACACCCTCTCTGAAGAGAGATAGACAGCTTGGTGCTTAAAATGCTGTTCATGGGTACACCCTAACACGCACCACAGTTGCCAGCACTAGTGTTACAGTGTTGGTGGGAGAGTTTCACAGAAGCTTCAGTGTAGACACAGCCTCAGTGATGATAAGCATCTGATATTGACGGTACCCATAAAAGAGTCATTGCTTGTTACAAAGGTAAATCTATTGTTTTTCCAAGATCCAGCTGTGCTCTAGAAGCCTCAGCAAAATAAATAAAGTCCATAAAGTCCATCCTTGACACCAGCGGTTCTCTCATGTACTAATACTCTCAATTGAAACAGGTACTGTCTATAGTACTGATACTAACTGGTCCTGCTTTTAGGTCAGGATTACCTGGTATCCAGATAGTCACAGGACACTTCGGATCAATACTGAGCTCTTCTGGCCTAGGGTCTAGGCTTTTCTCAAGGTCAGGTCCTTTAGACAGTTCAACATTAATCTTGGGCTTCATCATGTTGCAAAACTCACCTTCATAATCATCACCTTTTCCATGTGTACCTTGATGCTGTAACAGCATTTTAAAAGCATTAATGAATTAGGTCCTGCAACACTCCTGTGAGGTAGGTGGTATCATCCCTATTTTAGACCTGGAAACTGAGACCCAGAATGGTGAAGTGACTCGCCCAAGGTCATGCAGAAAATCTTTTGCAGAGCTAGGAATAAGATCCAAGAGTCTTGACACTCAGTTCCCTATACTACACATCAAAAAATGCTGCCACATAATACTGGCATTATAACACTATCACGCACTGGTATGCCAGCATTACCAGCAGGTGCACATTTTGCAATGCAGTTGTTTCTCACAGAGTAAATACAGATACATGAACATAGGGCAATAATAGCCAAAAAAGGGGGAAACACTAGAGTAAAACCACAATTTTAAATCACTCACAAAGCAGGAGTTAAAATGCAGGAAAGATAAGTATGGTATTCAAGTAGTCCTTCTCTTTGTGCTAGATTGTTGTCACTTCCCACACAGCAGCTTTCTCACCCCAGTAAATTTTGACACAATGAAGAGCAGAGTACTAACTCGTGATTCCATGGTAAATTTCTTTTTTCTCATTCCCTCCTTAGCGCCTACAAATATTGCTGCTTAATTTATTTTAAATATTATTACTTCATATTATCATGGAAGTCCTTTTCTATATCTGTTCTGTATACTGGGAAATTTTTAAAATTAAGATCCAATATCAATCCTACTGAATCCACTGAAGACAATGGCATTACTCATGTGCTTGAGGTTAAACAAATACATTTCTGCAGGATTGGGGCCTAAGGGTAAAATTCTCTTCTCAGATCCACTCTACTTTGATATTCTGCTCTTCCACTATGAGTGATCTTGCGCTGACAGAGGTAAAGTAGGGAGAACATGACATGTACAGAGAGGAGAAGTTTTGCTCTCTGTACCTGGGGTCTGAATCTATGTTTCTTGTGCACCTAAAACTCCCACTGACTTCCACGGCAGTGATGAGTCTATAGGACTGCAGGTACAGGCTCTTAATAATATTACTTCTAAAAAACTATATAAAGAAAATATTCAGATTGCAAAGTATAGCACTGAAAAGTTAGGAAATGCCAGAATTAACGTGGTCTATACAACCTGAATTTGCCCCTCTTTATGCTCATGCACTCTTCTACAGACTCCCTGTTCTCAGTTCCAGTGCACCGTGCCACACCAGCTCCTGGCTCCAGGGGGAAACAAAGCAGGGAAACTCCAGCTAAGCCCCTGCAGCCTGGCCTGTGGAGCATGCTCGATGTAGATGGAATCTTTGGAGAATTTAGCTGCTGAACTTTAAGAGGTCTCTACTGAAAATGTGCAAGCTGAGGTGTTTCAGAGGCTCATAGCTTGGCTAACTTTGGGCATATGTTCATAGGAATGGCAAAAGGACATTCCCGTCACTTGGGAAAATCCTCTGGCAAATTTCAAGTCCCTACTCCAAATGATGGAGGCACTAAAGCTTCTCAATAAAATTGCCATAAGAACTTCTTAACATGCATGAAACAATGTGTTTTCCCCTAACCTCATTCTGAGAAACAGCTGAATCACTTTTGCTGAAATTTCCCCAAAGTATTCAGCCTGAGGCAGACACCTGGCACGGAAAATTTCAGCCTGAACAGCTAAATCTGGCAAAGTTATAAGCAGCCGACAATAGGTTCTTATAATGGGAAGTGTCAGGCACCCATAACCAGGGGTGAAAGTAACTCCAGACACTTACTGGTATGGAGCCAGGGCCGGCCTCAGGCCCAAAAGGGGTGGGGCCTCAGGTGGAAGGGGTGGGGCTGAGGGTCAGCATCCTGCAGCCAGCCCTTCCAGGCCTCCTGACCCATTCTGCCCAGGGCTCCAGTGGCGATTTAAAGGTCCTGGGGGCTCTGGATGCCACTGGCGTGGTAATGGCAGCACCGTCCAGAGCCCCGGGCCCTTTTAAATCACCGGCTCCAGGGCAGCTGCTCCTTTCCTCGCCTGTCAGCTGCCAATGGGAGGGCGCAGCAACTTTAAAACACTGCTGTGGCAAAGGACCATCCTTAAAGCGCTGCTGCCACAGTGCTTTAATGTCCATGCCCCTTTTGCCTCCCCTATTGGCGGTACGGACCCTACCAGCAGGGCCTCTGACGAGGGAGGCAAAAAGGGCAGGGACATTAAAGCGCTGCTGTGGCAACGCTTTAATGTGGACTGCATACAGGCTGGTGCGGGTTCTTACCAGTATGCCGTACCAACCGGTACCAGCTCACTTCCACCCCTGCCCTTAACTGTACCTATTGGTACCTCTGCTACCATAACCACGAAATATTTACAGAGAAATAATGTTACTGAAGCAGAAAATGTCGGAGGAAATTTGGGGAGCCTAACAATTACAAACTAGATCTTCCTTTCTGGATTAGCAGACACCTCTAGTTCTTGACTGCTGGATCCAGATAACAATATATCCAGTGCATAACCCTTCCTCAATCCTCTTCTTGCCAACCTATGTGAAGCTTAACAAACGTTAATGAAGCCTTGTAACATCCTTACAAGACATGATGTGATATTATCCCCATCTTACAATTCACTAAATGGAGACAAAGAGAATTCTCTTTGACAAGTAAAAATGCTTAGTTTTAAAGCCCCTCTGAGACACAGTGAGAAGAGCAGAATCTAGCTAATTTGCACATTTTATAATTCACACAAAACAAATGTGATCTCTCCCCAATTCTCTGCAAAGCGCCATACTGGAGTCTCATTTTCCTTTTACTGAATATATTACAGGACACTTAGTACAATGGGGAAGATCCTGCAACCCATTTTCATGGGTGCAAATAGTCCTTATTCATACAAGTCGACCCACTGTCCTCAAAGGAACTACACAGTAAGTAAGAGTTGCAGGAATGAGCCCATTATGAAGTACCATACAGTATTCTAAATAATTAAGCTACATAGATAAAAAAATTAATGAACAAAACACAGTTTGGGATCCAGTCCCTTGGCTGGTTTTGTGTTGTATCTGTTTCATTACTAATTTGCAAAATTCACTCATTAACGATAGGTCCTCCAGTCATTAAAGCCAAACAGCGAGATTCCACTGTATTAGATAAGGAACCCAATGCACCAGCACAGTACAAGTGTGAAGAGCGAAATGCATGAGTCTATGAAATGGGAAAGCACTGACAGAAAATGGATATATATCACTTTTTTCACTAGCATAGTTCCCTGAATCTCAATGGAGTTAGTCCTGATTTATGCAAGTCCATGTGAGGGGAGAATCAGGCTCTATGATGACTTCCTGGAGAGCTGAAGTCCAGTATTTCCATAATTCTTACATAGCATCAAGAAAAAAAGTTTCCTCTAGAAAGATGAGTGTTTGTCTGAAATGTTCCTCATCCCTTATTGATCAAGGGCAAATTTTAAGGGCCATATTCTGATCTCAGTTAAACAAGGAGAAATGCAGTGACTTTTGCCAAGAATCAAGGCACTTAAAAGCACCATCTTGCCAACGGGCAACTTCATAGGTGATGGAACTAGTGGTGCAGGGGGTGCTGCAGCACCCTAGGCTTGAAGTGGTTTCCATTATATACAGGGTTGACAGTTTGGTTCAATGGCTCTCAGCACCCTTACTAGAAAAACTGTTCCAGCACCTCTGCACATTGGTCAGTGGTAAGGGAACAATTTGTACAGTGGGGGTGCTGAGACCTATTGAACCAAACTGTAAACTCTGTATATGCTGGAAACCACAGCATCATCCCTAGTTCCAGCACCTATGCATCCAGGGGTGGGATGGGGAGGTATCTCCTCTCAGCAAAGCCCACAGAGGAGTGGAATAAAGTCTCCCTTTAGCAGGGGTTGGGGGTTGAGGGAGTATCTCCTCTCAGCAGGGCACACACAGAGGAGTGGGATGAGATAGAACAGGGGTTCTCAAACTGGGGGTTGGGGCCCCTCAGGGGGTCGCGAGGGTATTACATGGGGGGTCACGAGCTGTCAATTTCCACCCCAAACCCTGCTTTGCCGCCAGAATTTATAATCAGAGGGGTAGCCATGTTAGTCTGGTTCTGTAGAAGCAGCAAAGAATCACCCACGAAAGCTCATGCTGCAAAACATCTGTTAGTCTATAAGGTGCCACAGGATTCTTTGCTGCTTCTACAGAATTTATAATGGTGTTAAATATACTAAAAATGTTTTTAATTTATATGGGGCGGTCACACTCAGAGGCTTGCTGTGTGAAAGGGGTCACCAGCAGGGCCGCCCAGGGGTGGGCAAGTGGGGCAATTTGCCCCAGGCCCCGCAGGGGCTCCCACGAGAGTTTTTCAGGGCCCCTGGAGAAGGGTCCTTCACTCGCTCTGGGGGCCCCGGAAAACTCTCATGGGGCCCGGGCCCCTGGAGCTTCTTCTGCTTCGGGTCTTTGGCGGTGGGGGGGGTCCTTCCGCCACCCCCACAGCCGAATTACCGCCTAAGCGGGACCCACCACTGAAGTGCCAGGTCTTCGGTGGTAATTTGACGGCGGGGGGCCCCGCCGCGGGTCTTTAGGTCACTTTGGTGGCAGGTCCCAGAGCAGAAGGACGCCCCCCGCCGCTGAATTACCACCGAAGCGGGGGGCTCCCCACCGCCGAAGACCCCAGGCCCCCTGAATCCTCTGAACGGCCCTGGTCACCAGTAAAGAAGTTTGAGAACCACTGAGATAGAATCTCCCCTCAGCAGGGCGCGCAGATGGGGATGGTGTGACCTTTCTCGCGCTCTCCCCCAGCACGCCCAGCCCCGTGAGCTTTGTGGCGCCGCGCCTTGGCGGAAGCCGGTGGGCGGGGCGGAGGAGGCTCTTCCGGCGGCTCGCTGGCTGCCTGCGCCCGGGCCCCGCTGCTGCCTCCCCCGCTCGCTGCCGCTCTCGGCGCCTCCATCCTGGTACTTCAGAGTCTCCATCCTGGTTTCTCAAGTGCCCGGACCCAAAACAGGAAGTAAGTGCGAGGGGACCCGCGGGCTGCCGGGGCCGGGAGCAGCCGGCCGCGGGGCGCGGCGCGAGAGCCCGGTGGCGGGAGCGGCTCAGCCCCTCCCTCGCCCCCCCTCCTCCTCCTCTCACCGGCGGCTGGCGGGGATAGGGAGCGGGGCTCGCCGCGGCCTGAGCCGCCGCCGCCGGGCGAGAAGAAGCCGCGGAGTCAGGAAAATGGCGCCGGAGCTAGAATGGGACCAAATGGCGGCGCTGCCGGGCGGGGAGCAGCGGGAGCCCGGCCCGGGGGCAGAGGCGGCTCCCCCCCCGCGAGCAGGGAGGATGGGGGGGCAGCCCCTCCCCCATGGAGCTGTAACTCCTCGCCAGGAGGGAGGAGCTGGTGCACATGTGGGCGTCATTGTCACGGGCGGGGGCGTTATTACCGCAGCCACAAAACAGTGAAAATTGCAAAAACAGGTGTAATATACAATGAAACATGCAAAGGGTTTTTAAAACGTATGGTGGTGAAAGCGGCCCAGAGGAGACTCATTGTGCGGGGGAGAGGCGCTTGTGAATTATTGTTTGCGCTTTAAAAAACATTGTTTTTGCCTTTTTCCTAGGTTTTTTTCTAAGCCCATGTGTTTAAATGTTAAAAGCTCAGCTGCAAAGCATGAGTAACGTGTAACATTTCTCCTTTCCTGGGTCTGGGGTATTTAAAATTCATGGGCTTTTATTCTGGTAGGTGACATGATTTGGGATTGGGCTTTTCTTTGGCAGTGAGTGTTCGAGTAGGTTTCTGACAGAGGGAATTTACAGAAAGTGAGGATTTTCACTTAAATACGGAAAATTGCCAGAATTTATTTTTTCCACTAATTTAATAGTTATGTATTAGCCATACAACGTAATGCATCCTGTTAGGAGAACATATGAATCCCTGTGTTTATGGAAGTTATTGTGCTTTGTTTTAGTTGTGTAGTGAGTTCTGGCTATGATGGTGTATAATAAATTCACAGTAAATGCAAGTATATCCCTCACACAGCATCTCATTAAGCAATTCAAAGAAACTACAGCAACGTATACTGTACACTGACAGAGTTACTGAAATTTTAGTTCACAGTTAGAAGTAGATAAGGACATTAACATAACCTGACAAGTTATTTATTGACAAACTTACTGACAGTGTAATGTGTAGTTTGATATATTGACAATATTCAGGTGGTAATCATCTTACAAACATGAAGGATGTGAAGTGCCTTCATAATAAAGTAAAAAGATACAGCTTGATAATGACTTTGCCATATAGATGAAGACAACTGTAACAAAGAAGACACTGGAGTTTGGATGGCATATGCCATCTGAACTTTATAAATATAAAAACACTTTCTTCTTTGTAAACATTTGTGTAGTCAAAAAGAATTTGATTTTATAGTTGGTACTGTAAATAATAGGACTATCAGCTGAATCAGTAATACCCCACAGAGGTGTGCATCTTGCAACAGTTATAAGGGCTGGAACCTGAAACTGGCTCCCTGCAGAGACAGTTGTAGGATCAGGGCTGAAATATTAACCATTTGTGTCAATATTTCAGTGTAGGTCACAGCACTCTTCTTATTTATAGAATTTAATTCGTATGTTCAGCTATGCCTCTCAAAGCATCAGAACTGTGGCTTTCCATTATAATTACAGTAGGTATAATACTGAACAACTTTTCATATTTCATAATACATTAATATTTGCCAGTGTATCTAAAAGTGAAGAGACAATTTTGAACATTAATCAAGAGATGGAATTTAAATACTTTTTCTTTAGTGTTTGTTAGTGTATTCCAATCTATCAAGCTTTTTATCCACACCTATCCCAGTAGTTTTTGAGAGCCTCAGAAATGGCCTGTGGTCCAATTTTCCATTGTTCCATATAACGGATGAAGATATGCTATCCACTTCATATTGCAATGGTTCGATAAAACTGTACGGGCACACCAGTACATCTTGAATACCTCATAAGAGCGGCCATATTTGGTAAGACCAATAGTCCATCTAGCCCAGTGTCTTGTCTTCTGACAGTGGCCAATACCAGGTGTTTCAGAAGGAGTGAACAGAACAGGTAATCATCAAGTGATCCATCCCTGTAGCCCATTCACAGCTTTTGGCACCATCCCTGCCATCCTGGCTAATAGCTTTTTTGAACCCTACAGTAGTCTTTGGCCTTCACAATATCTTCAGGTAAAGAGATCCATGGGTTCACTGTGTGTTGTCTGAAGAAATACTTCCTTTTGTTTTAAACCTGCTGCCTATTAATTTAATTTGGTGCCCCATAATTTTTGTGTTAGGAAAAGGAGTAAATACTTCCTTATTTACTTTCTCCATACCCGTCATGATTGTGTAGACCTCTATTATATACCCCCTTAGTTGTCTCTTTTCCAAACTGAAAAGTCCCAGTCTTGTTAATCTCTGCTCACATTGATAATTCACCTCTTCTCATTCCTTCTTTGACTTCATGAAGTTGTCACTTGCGTGCTGAATAAATGAGAACAGTTTGTCCCAACGTGTGTCTACTCTACCTTCTATCTCTTATGATAACCCATCTGTATACATGTTGCTTTTGAACTCAGTTGACTTCATTTAAAATAAATTGTGACATGTAGATTGAATTTCCATGGAAAACCTCTTACATGAAATCTGTGTGTGGACTGATTCCCTCCCCCCCACCCCACCCCCTTTAGCAACTATTTAAGAAGATTTCCTTGTGACAGATTTTTTGAATCTGAAATACTTAACTGCTGGGTCTAATTTTGCTGTTACTGCAACATATGCTATTTGGACAACCAGAAGCAGCCAATGTGAGCAAGAAGTCATCTTGTTTATGAAATAACTTACAAATGTGTGCCAGGTGACCAGTGAAACCTGCTGATTATGACTGCATATATATTTATAAACTTACTGACTTTTTAATGAAAACACATTCAGAACACCTCAAAAGAGTTGATTAGCTTTAAAGTACAAGGTGTTGTAGTTTGTGTTATAATTAGGGCTGTTGATTAATTGCGGTTAACTCACGCAATTAAAATGAATCATGATTAATCACAGTTTTAATCAAACTGCTAAACAATAGAATACTAATTGAAATTTATTAAATATTTTTGGATGTTTTTCTACATGTTCAAATATATTGATTTCAATTACAACATAAAATACAAAAACAACGAGGAGTCCTTTTAGCCACGAAAGTTTATGCCCAAATAAATTTGTTAGTCTCTAAGATGCCAGAGGGTATACCAAGTATCAGAGGGGTAGCCGTGTTAGTCTGGATCTGTAAAAGCAGCAAAGAATCCTGTGGCACCTTATAGACTAACAGACGTTTTGCAGCATGAGCTTTCGTGGGTGAATACCCACTTCACCCACGAAAGCTCATGCTGCAAAACGTCTGTTAGTCTATAAGGTATACTAAACTGCTCAAGATAGTTAAGACCAAAGCAGACTGTGAAGAACTTCAAAAAGATCTCACAGAACTAAGTGATAGGGCAACAAAATGGCAAATGAAATTTAATGTGGATAAATGTAAAGTAATGCACATTGGAAAAAATAACGTCAACTATATATACAATATGATGGGGGCCAATTTAGCTACAACGAATCAGGAAAAAGATCTTGGAGTCATCATGGATAGTTCTCGACGTCCACACAGTGTGCAGAGGCGGTCAAAAAAGCAAACAGGATGTTAGGAATCATTAAAAAGGGGATAGAGAATAAGAAGAATATATTATTGCCCTTATATAAATGATGGTACACCCACATCTTGAATACTGCGTACAGATGTGGTCTCCTCATCTCAAAAAAGATATACTGGCACTAGAAAAGGTTCAGAGAAGGGCAACTAAAATGATAAGGGGTTTGGAACAGATCCCATATGAGGAGAGATTAAAGAGGCTAGGACTTTTCAGCTTGGAAAAGAGGAGACTAGGGGGATATGGTAGAAGTATATAAAATCATAAGTGATGTGGAGACAGTAGATAAGGAAAAATTATGTACTTATTCCCATAATACAAGAATTAGGGCTCACCAAATGAAATTAATAAGCAGCAGGTTTAAAACAAATAAAAGGAAGTTCTTCACACAGTACACGGTCAACTTGTGGAACTCCTTGCCTGAGGAGGTTGTGAAGGCTAGGACTATAACAGGGTTTAAAAGAGAACTGGATAAATTCATGGAGGTTAAGTCCATTAATGGCTATTAGCCAGGATGGGTAAGGAATGGTGTCCCTAGCCTCTGTTTGTCAGAGGGTGGAGATGGATGGCAGGAGAGAGATCACTTGATCATTACCTGTTAGGTTGACTCCCTCTGGGGCACCTGGCATTGGCCACTGTCGGTAGACAGGATACTAGGCTAGATGGACTTTTGGTCTGACCCAGTACGGCCGTTCTTATGTTCTTAAGGACGCCTCATTGTTCTTACTGATACAGACTAACACGGTTACCACTCTGAAACAGAATACAAAGTGTACAGTGCTCACTTCATATTATTTTTATTACAAATATTTGCACTGTTAAAATGATCATGTGCCAGCAATGCCCCTCTGCCATGTACATTGGCCAAACTGGACAGTCTCTACGCAAAAGAATAAATGGACAAAATCAGACATCAAGAATTATAACATTCAAAAACCAGTCGGAGAACACTTCAACCTCCCTGGACACTCAATTACAGACCTAAAAGTTGCAATAGTCCAACAAAAAAAACTTCAAAAACAGACTTCAATGAGAAACTGCAGAATTGGAATTAATTTGCAAACTGGACACCATTAAATTAGGCTTGAATAAAGACTGGGAGTGGATGGGTCATTACACAAAGTAAAACCTATTTCCCCATGCTAATTTTTCCCCTACTGTTACTCACACCTTCTTGTCAACTGTTTGAAATGGGCCATACTGATTATCACTACAAAAGTGTTTTTTTCCTCCTCCTGATAATAGCCCACCTTAACTGATTACTCGTTATAGTTAGTATGGCAACACCCATTTTTTCATGTCCTCTGTGTATATATATATTCCTACTGTATTTTCCGACGCATGCATCTGATGAAGTGGGTTTTAGCCCACGAAAGCTTATGCTCAAATAAATTTGTTAGTCTCTAGGGTGCCACAAGTACTCCTTGTTCTTTTTAAAAGAAATACTATTTTTCAATTCACCTCATACAAGTACTGTAGTGCTATCTCTGTCGTGAAAGTGCAACTTACAAATATAATTTTTTTTTGTTATATAACTCCACTCAAAAACAAAACAATGTAAAACTTTAGAGCCTATAAGTCCACTCAATCCTACTTCTTGTTTAGCCAATCACTAACAAGAGAAACAAGTTTGTTTACATTTACGGGCGATAATGCTGCCCACTTCTTATTTATAATGTCACGTGAAAGTAAGAACAGGTTTTCACATGGCACTGTTGTAGCCAGCATTGCAAGGTATTTATGTGCCAAATATGCTAAATGTTCATATACCTCTTCATGCCTCAGCCACCATTCCAGAGGAAATGCTTCCATGCTGATGACGCTCGTTTAAAAAAAAAATGCATTGATTAAATTTGTAACTGAATTCCTTGGGGGAGAATTGTATGTCTCCTAGTCTGTTTTACCCGCATTCTGCCATATATTTCATGTTATAGCAGTCTCGGATGACGACCCAGCACATGTTCGCTTTAAGAACACTTTCACTGCAGATTTGACAAAATGCAAAGAGGATACCAATGTGAGATTTCTAAAGATAGCTACAGCAATCGACCCAAGGTTTAAGAAGCTGAAGTGGCTTCTGAAATCTGAGAGAGATGAGGTGTGGAGCATGCTTTCAGAAGTCTTAAAAGAGCAACACTTTGATGTGGGAACTACAGAACTCGAACCACCAATAAAGAAAATCAACCTTCTGCTGGTGGCATCTGACTCAGATGATGAAAATGAACATGCGTTGGATAGTTAACAAGCAGAACCCATCATCAGCATGGATGCATGTCCTCTGGAATGTGGTTGAAGCATGAAGCATGAATCTTTATCGCTTCTGGCACATAAATATCTTGTGACACCGGCTACAACAATGCCATGCGAACGCCTGTGACACTGTAAACAAGAAGTGCGCAGCATTATCTCCTGCAAATCTAAACAAACTTGTTTGGGCAATTGGCTGAACAAGAAGTAGGACTGAGTGGACTTGTAGGCTCTAAAGTTTTACATTGTTTTATTTTGGATTCGAGTAACTTTTGTAGATGATTCAACATTTGTAAGTTCAACTTTCATGAAAACGAGATTACACTACAGTACTTGTATTAGATTAATTGAAAAATACAATTTTTTTTTTAGAGTACAAATATTTGTAGTCAAAAATAAAGTGAGCACTGTACACTTGGTATTCTGTGTTGTAACTGAAATCAATATATTTGAAAATGCACAAAAATCCAAAAATATTTAAATAAATGGTATTCTGTTATTGTTTAACAGCACAATTAATCGCGTGATTCATTTTTTTTGATTGCATGATTCATTTTTTTAATTGCTTGACAGCCCTGGTTATAATCTTGGTTACAATGGTGATAGTCTTGAATAACTACACTGATGTCCTATCAATTCCAATGTTGTTGCTCCAGTTTAATTTCACTGTATCTAATAGCATCTTGTTGCATGAAATCATACTTTAAAAAGGAGTACATTTTTACCCAGTGAAATTAGCAGTGTGGATCCATTGAAAATGGACTCATTTGTGGCACTTGACGGGGAGGACTAGATCTGAAATCAAGTTAGTAGGTAGAGAGCAATTGCCACTGCTTTGTTCATTTCCTGCTTAATAAAAGGAAATATTTCTTCTTAAATTAGTTCAGACTAAGTATTAGATCCAATGATGAGTGTATAAAAAACAGTTTCCGCAGAACTTGCTGTAGTCCCCAGTACAATTACATAGTGCAAACTCATGACTGAGAGCACTATAGAACTTTTGTTACTGAAAATCACAATTCACAATTTTGATGACTTAATGTAAAATCAGCATTGTCAGAGATTAGGGGAACCCACTGTACACCTCATAATTTTCTGAAACAGGTTAACATTACTGCACTGTGTAGTTTCAGCAAAAGCGACGAGGAGTCCTTGTGGCACCTTAGAGACTAACACATTTATTTGGGCATAAGCTTTCGTGGGCTAGAACGAATCAGATGCATGGATTGAAAAATACAGGAGCAGGTATAAATACATGAACAGATGGGAGTTGCCTTAACAAGTATGAGGTCCTAGCTGCTATGAACAATAATCCCTGAATCTTTACTATCCATATTAAGAAAAAAACATTAAAATAGTCTGCCCATAAGCATTGTTTAACCCATACCAGGTGTTCAGTTTCATACAGAACTCTGTTGAAATCCCATATGATTATTAATTTACAGCGAATATTGTTCAGGTGCACTTCCTAACAAAGCAATCCGTAAAATGTAGGACAGGGTTCGGCAACCTTTCAGAAGTGGTGTGCCGAGTCTTCTTTTATTCACTCTAAATTAAGGATTACATGTGCCAGTAATACATTTTAATGTTTTTAGAAGGTCTCTTTCTATAAGTATATAATATATAACTAAACTATTGTTGTATGTAAAATAAATAAAGTTTTTAAAATGTTTAAGAAGCTTCATTTAAAATTAAATTAAAATGCAGAGCCCCCCCCAGACTGGTGGCCAGGACCCGGGCAGTGTGAGTGCCACTGAAAATCAGCTCGTGTGCTGCCTTCGGCACACGTACCATAGGTTGCCTACCCCTGATGTAGGAAATCACTCATTTAGGGAACATTAGGATCCAAACCATTCACATACTATCTATCTTCACAACCACTCATAATAAATATTCGTACTATTCCCCTTAATATAATGTTCGGGGGATAATCTAGTACAAACCTACACCCTTCTGCATAGCAAACACCATCAAACATAGTATGTACTCAGATTTCTTAAGTTTGTTTATGGAGAATGCATAAAAGGATGAGCAGTGTAGCAAACTGTATGAGAGACTAAAAAAGAAGTTGTTTTGGAAATGGAGAAATTGTATGTTGGTAATGTCAAAATTTTAGATTATCAGAAACAATGATAAGGGCTATGATTGTGCATTTGACTTTTTTGAGTAAATGGATTGAGGATGGAAGTAATTTTTGTGTTGGAAGAGATTTATGTTGTGTGTGTGCTGAAGGAACCTTAACTATGGTGTAGTGTCAATGGTAAGATTCAACAGTCATCGTGTGATAAATTGAAGACCTCCAGGAAGAATGTTTTCCCTGCAATCAGTATCAGGGAAGTCTTCATTAGAATGCCTTGTCACCTCCAGCAGCGCTCTGCACTCTGCTGTGTTCTGTATAAGAATGGTAGTCTATCAGTGAATTGTCTGTCAGGGTCATTATTCAATTATAATGTGCCCATTTCTATAGTATCTGAGAATATCAAACAGAGGAACTTAGCTTAGATTTTCCTTTTCAAGTTGCTTCTCAATAATAGTTTTGCTACTGGGCCCTGATCCAAAGCCTATTGAAGTCAATGGGAGTCTTTCCATTGACTTCAATGCTCTTTAAATCAGGCCATTGTTACCTAAGATCAGAAACTATGATTTCATATGTGCTAAACCTGAAATAGGGATGAAACTGAAAGTTAGTAAAAAACCAAAACACCATCACCAACGTAATTTTCTCTAGAAGATCTGTGCCTCAAGTCAGTGTCTCCCCATCTCTTCTCTTTAACTTTGATTTTGGCATACATCATTCTCAGGGGTAAGACATTTGACAACAAGCATGGTATTCTGCTGGGTCTGGGGTTTATGTTGGGGAGTGCTACCTTCATTGTATAATCCTATCTTGTCTTGTGACTCCAAGGGGATTGGGCTCCATGGGGAGTTTGTGGTAGATAGGGAGTAGCTGGGTACTCTGATGGTTTCTGTAGCATCAACTTTAGCTGACTCTGAGGGTACCCAGGCCGATATTTCAGTGGGAGAAGATGCTGCCCCAAGCATCATTAACTTCTCTTATGGTTGCTGCTGCATAGCCATGAAAGATGACGCAACAATGGCAAGAAAGTGGCTGTCTCCTGTCTCTGCTTGCCTTGGGGAAATTCCATTTCTTGAGGACCATTGCATTGGAAGGCTGTACCCCACTCCAAGATATTTCTTTCTTTCTCCTCCCCCACCTTCCATACCTTCAGCTTTCTGGCTTCTCAAACACCTTCTCTACAATTTTTCAGCAGCTTTGCTGAGACAATAATGCTAACTGCTCCGCATTCTCAACAATTACTCTGTACTACCAAAATTATATTGCCAACTTAGGAGCCTACCCCTGTGCCAAAATGTCTCAGAGAGATCTTTCCACTGCACTCCAACCAGTCCTAAATGCCTGTGAGAAAGGAAGGGCAGCAGGGCAGAGGAAAGCTCAGCTGTCAGATCTCTTTATTCGGTTTTCATTGTGGATGCCTACAATTAAAAACCCTGCCCTGTATTTCCCAGCATTTATAGTGCTAGAACTTCCTCCCCTCCAAGAGCAATAAAAATGAGCCTTTAGTGAAATACATTGTTGAAATTTGCTTTTATAAGCAATTTAGTCTCGTCTGTTTTCCACACTGTAGTGGGATCCATTGAAGTCCTGGAAGGAAAAACAGCAGACTTCAGAGAGAGTGTGTGTGTGTGTGATGGGGGGAAATAATCATACACTAATGGCTGCTAAATAAGGGTGCTTCATTTCAAGACACTTTTCCATGAGGATTGTAACTACAACACTCCCATGTCATCCCATGCCCATTGAAAACTGTCTAGAACAGTAGTCCCCAATGTGGTGCCCGCGGGTGCCATGGCGCCGCTGGGGCATTTATGTGCGCCCGCCTAGTGCCCAGCAGGGGACCTGCCAGGGACAGAGAACTCAGGCTGCGGGCGCAGTGTTCTCTGTTCCCGGCAGGTGCGGGGCCTGCCTAGTTCCCAGCAAGGGAGAGAAGCTGCAGCCCCACGCCTGCCAGGGACAGAGAACTCTAGGGCTGCAGGCACCAGTGTTCTTGGTCCCTGGCAGGTGCAGGGCCGCGGTTTAAGCCGGAGAGAAGCCGCGGCCCCGCGCCTGCCGGGGACAGAGAACTCGGGCTGCAGGCGCTGGTGTTCTCGGTCCCCGGCAGGTGCAGGGCCCACCTAGTGCCCAGTAGAGAAGAGAATCTGGGGCCCGGCACCTGCTGGGGACAGAGTACTCCAGGGCTGTGGGCACCAGTGTTCTCTGTCCTCGGGGCTTCTCTCCGGCTTCTCGCTTCTCTCCTGATTCATATATTATGAAATATTAAATGTATTTTTTTATATTATTTAATGTACAAATACAAAATAAGCCTTGAAAAATTGTTGGCGCCCGCCACGCTCTTCTGAAAACATGAATGTGCTACTGGCCACAAAAAGGTTGGGGACCACTGGTCTAGAAAGTACAAACGTGCTGTGGCAATAAAGGGTCCTATTCTCACTTCCATCAAAAGAACAAGTGAGGAATTTTCCTCTGTTTGCCCACCTCTCAAACATTAAACTAAAGAGTCAAGGTTCAAGTCTAAAGAAGGTATAGTCCACCTATTAATAAAACATGTTGAATATTTCTCAGTCTCCATGTGGGCTAAGGATGCATGTTCCAGTCCCTTAAAATCAACAACATAACTTTTTCAACTAATACTGCTTGCAGTTTAGTTTGCTCTAGATTGTCAACAGCATTCAGAATTCTCACCATAATGAAGAGATAACAAAATTTCGTCCTAGGAAGCAATCATCATTACACATATTTTAAATAGCTGGTTGCTTTAAAGTGGAATCCCTCCAACAAGCACCAGAATTGACATGCATGATTTGTGACACTTTCTAAGATGATGAATTCATTTTAAATGCCAACAATGGCCTTATCCTCTCTAGTAATTACAGCAGTTGCTGACAGTCTTCAGTAACTAATTAGACAAAGTGATTCTATCTAAAATAATAGGAGTTTTTTGCCAAAGCAATAGCACTCAAGGAACACTATCGATTTAAAATGTAGATTGTAAATTCCTTATGGTAGGGGCTGTCTGTATAGACCCTAGCACAATGGGACCCTGGCCTGGTTGGGATCATCTGTAGGAGTTACTGTCAATAGTAACCACTTATAAAACATGAGTTAAAAGTTGTTGCTGGTACTATATTGCCCCTGTGACCCTTTTTCAGTGTTTTTGGGGGTTTAAAATAACATTTTCTAGGTTTAAAAAAAAAAATTCTGTCTACTGTTGCTGTGTGGAAGAGCCACTCACAAAAAAGAGGGGCAGGAGCTGGATGGGAAATAGTGGCATCCTCCTTCCAGTGGCAGGTGTGGTCTTATTTAACATCCTAATTAAAGATCCGGAAGCTAAAGTAAACAACCCATTAATAAAATTCTCAGATGAAAAATTTCACAAGTAGTAGAGAGGGCAAAGAAATAATATAAAAAAGACTTGAAGGCCTTAGAAACATGGGCAGAGAGAGTACATGAGATTTGAAAAAAATGAAAGGTAATACATCTAGTGAAGAAGAATCCAAAACCATGGTACGGTATGTAGTGGGATAGAGAAACCTGAGAAGCAGCTGCAAGAGACCAGGGGCTGTTAATGGACAGCAAATTCATCCTTCAATACTCTGTAGTAACCAAAGAGGCCAGTGCATCTTTGGCTGCATATGCAGCTCAATATTGTACACCTCTACCCTGATAGAAAGCAACCTGATATAACACGAATTCGGATATAACGTGATAAAGCAGCGGGGAGCCCCGGGCCCTTTAAAGTGCCACCTGAGCCCCGCTGCTTTACTGCGTTATATCCGAATTCGTGTGGAGCCCCGGATCCTTTAAATCACTGCTCGAGGCAGCCGGGCTCGGGTGGTGATTTAAAGGGACAGAGCCTCTAGCCACTGCAAGTAGCCCAAGGCCCTTTAAATCCCCACCCGAGCCCCGCTGCCAGAGCTCCGGTGGTGATTTAAAGGGCCCGGGGCTCCAGCCGCTGAGGACCGCGTTATATCGGGATAGAGGTGTAGATAAGAGAGGTAATTGTCCTTCCTAGTACTGGTTTGGTATGACCACAGCTGAAATATTGCATTCATTTCTGGGCACCACGTTACCAGAAAGATATGGACAAACTGGAAGGACTTTAGAGAAGAGCAACAGAAAGAAATGATCAGAGGCCTAAAGGGGTTTGCTTATGAGGAAAGATTAAGGCTCCAATCCTTCAAAGATTTACACACGCAACTAACTTTAAGCATGTGAATACATCTTTGTAGTATTGAGGCCTTGAAAAGAGCCAGCTTGGCTAAGCAATGCCTAAGGAGAATAATGTGACAGTCTATGCATGATTGAAGAGTGTAAACATTAAGGGAGAAGAGGAATTATTATTATTATTATTATTTATTATTATATGGCAGATTGGGATATGAATAGGAGTAATGGAATGAAACTGAGAAAGTGAAAATCCGTACCTGTGGATCAGTACTTACTGACAGTGAGATGTATTGTGGAATAGTTCCCTAAAGGAAGTACTGGCAGCCCCATTAGTTGAGACTTCTTAAATTCAACGGGATGAAGCAGTAGCAAATGCACTGTAGGGAACAGTCATACACTGGCAGGAAGATGGACTAAATGATCTGCTAGGTCCTTTTATTTCTAATACTTGTGATTCTTCCGATGTTTCAAACTAAATACTTTCTATTTAAATTAATAAAAAAAGTCACTTAGGGAGCTTATGCAGAACCTAACTTCCCTTCTGAAAATGGCAGATGCACCTAAATTGTAAAGTTGGACTCCTGTGTGCATATTTTAGGCACCTAGATAGCTTTGAAATGTTCTTATAATTTATAAAAATGTATATGACAAATACTTGATCCGAAGAAGTGGGTATTCACCCACGAAAGCTCATGCTGCAAAACGTCTGTTAGTCTATAAGGTGCCACAGGATTCTTTGCTGCTTCTACAGAACCAGACTAACACGGCTACCCCTCTGATATATGACAAATGTACAGGAAAGCAGTTGTGTTGTGGAATAGTGTTTAAGCATGGATGAAAAGTCAAGTCAGGAATACTTTTCAAGCCTCGACTTGCTCAGGCCATACAATGAGTCAGTGTCAGAGCAAGGATAGAACCCAGATCTCCTGACTCCCAGGTCCCTAAAGGAGTTTTGTACTACTCATTAAATGCAAGAGAAAGAATATGTCATATATTGAAAGTAGGAGCCTGCTCAAAGAAGACTTAATTTTTTTTCTTCTGTTCAGGTTTGAGTATGAGCACAGTTGAAGAAGAGTCTGACACAGTGACAGTAGAAACCGTGAACTCTGTGACTTTGACCCAGGACACCGAAGGGAACCTTATACTTCATTGCCCTCAGAATGGTATAGAGAATTATACCAGTGTTTGTATTCTCTCTCTCTTATTGGTTCTATTTATTTTGAAACCCTTTTCAACCTCTCTCTCCACCTGTCTCCCTCCAAGTGAGATGTTATCAGTTGGATTGCCTTTGCTGTCCATGCTGAGGTTCTGTCCGCTTTAGGCTAGCGCAGGACATTTTTTGTTCTAGGACCTCCCTTTCTCAGGATTTCCCTTTAGCTGTCTTTAAAGCTCTGTGTAAGACCTTTCCTTTCAGATAACATTTTTCTTGGGTATGTTGTCTTGCTTGTTGTCATCAAGTTTTCCCTTCAGCTGACTTGAATTTTTTTAAGTGGTTGGTTCCTGGGCCATTGACTCTGTTATTAGTTATTTCCTGAAACTAGTACAGCATCTCTTACACCTTTAACTGGTGCATTATAAAAACAACATTTTAAAATTACAGATCTTGTCTTCTTTTGGTCACACTGGCTTATTAATAGATTCTATTTTATAATTTTACAAATGTACCAGTGTACACTTTAATCCTACAGAGAATTTACATACTTGCTTAACTTTAAGCACATGAGTAGCTGATTGACTTCAGTGGGACTACTCTCATTCTTGGAGTTGAGCACCAGCATGGTTATTTGCAGGCTCAGGGGCTTGCTTTGCTTCTGAGAGGATTCAAATGTTGAGACCATAAGGGACCATTGTGATCTTCTAATCTGGCCTCTTGAACAACACAGGTTTTAGGACTTCCCTGGATTAATTGCTGTTTGAACTAGAGTATATCTTTAAAAAAAGCGTCCAATCTTGATTTTAAAATTTCCAGTGACAAAGAATCCTCTGGTAAACTGTTACAATGGCTAATCACCCACACTATTAATATGGTTCAGCAAGAGTGTAGGTAGGAAAGAAAACACTTGAATGAGAGCACCGAGCAAGATTTCAACAATGTTTGGTCAACAAAAGGTTCATTATGTTAATAGAAAGGGCTCTGGATGTGTTTTTGTTACTAGAAGCTGATGAAGTAGACTCAGAAGACAGCACTGAACCTCCACACAAGAGACTTTGCTTATCATCAGAGGATGATCAGAGTATTGATGATTCTACTCCATGCATTTCTGTTGTTGCAGTTCCAAGTAAGTCACTGAACACTAATCAAAGTGCACATTATATTTATCTTCTGGCACTCTTGAAGCATTGAAAGACTTGCCAGAAACAGACAGGAGAGAAGGAGCTTCATCACTGCCCTAAACGCCAGAAGCGTAATAGAAACATGATGATAACTCTTGGAGCAAAAAAAAAAATTAGCAATATTTTAGAACACTTTATTTTGTCAGAGTTTCTATCAATATTTTACACTTTTGTATCACCCTTAAGTCATAGAACACTTTACAACAAGCTGTATATGTATAGTATCAATGAAGTAAACCCAGCTGTTGGATAGAGAGTAGCAACCAACTAGCATATGTCAAGTATCAGAGGGGTAGCCGTGTTAGTCTGGATCTGTAAAAGCAGCAGAGTCCTGTGACATCTTATAGACTAACAGACGTTTTGGAGCATGAGCTTTTGTGAGTGAATACTCACTTCGTCGGATGCATGTCACATGCTCATGCTCCAAAACGTCTGTTAGTCTATAAGGTGCCACAGGACTCTTTGCTGCTTCAACTAGCATATGTACCACTTGGGGAGGCAGAGTTGGGAGGACACCAACAGTGACACTCTGTTCTTACTAAAAGAGTACAGGATCTTTATGTCCAAACAGAACAGTTGAGCTTTCCATGTTTGAGGTCATATCTGAAAGATCCACACATATGCAGAGAACTGTGTGGTGCTTGAGTTATTTACCACATTATAATAGAGAATTGACTCAAGCTTGCCAGGGTTTGAACCTGTGGTTCTAGTGAGTCTGGGTATTCCAAAATACTCAACTCGCTACTTTTTGGCTCTACTTTCTGTCCTGTTTGTATGAAGTAAAGCATCTAGAACTTTGCTGGGACTTTATTCATTGATATTTTTACAAATGCAAACACTGTAATGTTGGAGTTACAGGAAAAATAAGCTTTAAAAGTTGCTGTCAACTGGTTTGAAAGTTGTATACTAATAGTATATTAGTATACAACTAATATACTATTAGTTGGCGGGGAGGGATAGCTCAGTGGTTTGAGCATTGGCCTGCTAAACCCAGGGTTGTGAGTTCAGTTCTTGAGGGGGCCACTTAGGGATCTAGGGCAAAAATTGGTCCTGCTAGTGAAGGCAGGGGGCTTGGCTCAATGACCTGTCAAGGTCCCTGTCAGTTCTAGGAGATTGGTATATCTCCAATTATTTATTTTATTTTTTTATTTTTGTAATTTAGTCATTTGCGAGTAATGAAAACAAAATATAGAACAGAAAAAGAAACCTTCACATTGTGCTGTTTGCACCCAGTTATTTAAAACTAATTTTAATTTTTGTTTCACATTCAGTTTTATAACATGAATCTACCAAAAAGTGGTAGATGTCCTACTTGTGTATGTCCTGGTTTTAAAATCCTTATTTGAACTTCAGAAAGCAAAGTATTAGCAAGCATCTTAGTGTTTTTACTAAGCCAAAAAATCAGTGTCAGAGCACACCTTTATTCAGATTTGCAGACCAGGTACTGTGTTGTGTAAATCCTGTAGTCTACATATCAAATATTCCAGAGAAAAACTTCACTACTAATTTACATGTTTTGAAGTTTCAGAAAATGATCAGAGCTTTGAGGTGACCATGACTGCTACCACTGAGGTAGCAGATGATGAGATTAATGAAGGAACTGTTACTCAGATCCAGGTATGGTAAAGCTTCAGGCTTGGTCCAAGGGCTTTTAATTAACTTGCCTCTGCGTATTCATATTAAATTAAGAAGCAAAAAGTTTTGATTAAATGGGCACTGTGTGTCGTGTTCGTGAAACTAACCTACAGTGACACTGGTCTTGTTTGGAAGATTCTGTCCAATAAAAATACATTTTAATTTTTCAAAGGAAAACATGATTTGGTGAAATTTTCTGTACACGGATTGGTGCACTAAGTTAAGACAGGTGTAGCACTCATGCTTTGATTTGTTTTAGAGAAAGCCATATTGAAAGATAAGATGGCTGGGCCACTACTGCAGATGGTGGTGTTTAGGGGAAAATAAGTTTTACAATCCTTATGGTAGAACCTTTCAGGTGGTACCATTGTCAAGAGAGAGAAATGTTTAAGCCTAAAAATACTCAGCTCTAATACAGCACACTTCACATTAAAAAGCGACTTAGACGTTGGGCCCAATCCTTTCTCCACTGAAGTCAGTTTTAACTTCAGTTGGAATAGAACTGAGCCCATTATCTAATTAATCCTCACAACACCTTTGAGAGTTAAGATAGTAAGTATTATTATCCCTATTGGGTGTGGAGTTTACAGCTCCCATCTCTCCAGAGATGTTCCAGCAAGGATAGTGGGGGCCAACTGGACCTATTTGCGATCATTCTGCTCCCATCTGGCCACTGCCAGCCCTTTTGGTTCAGAGTTTTAAAATCCCTAGCTTCCCTGGAGGCTACAGCAATGCTTTCTGAGGCTTGATCTATATCTAAAACTTAGGTCGACCTAGCTACATCGCTCAGGGCTGTGAAAAAATTCATGCACTTTGTGATGTAGTTAGGTTGACTGAAGCCTCGCTGTAGATGCAGCTAAGTTGATGGAAGAATTCTTCCTTTTACCTAGCTATTGCCTCTCAGAGAGGTGACATACCTGCACTGACAGAAAAACACCTTCTACGCTACAGTTACACAGTTGCAGGGCAGTAGCTGTGCTTCTATAGCTGCTGTAATGTATACATTCCCTAAATCTCTGAATGGTTTTTTTCTTTACTTTTCTCTTCTTGTTGTCGAAGCCCCTATTTAAGATGCATATCACCTGACTCCACTCACTACAAATACAATTCTGCCATATCCAGTGTCTGCAAAACTACCAGCTATATTTTCCCCCACACCATCTTACCTGTCTTCAATCTTCTGGTCCTTGCTAGTACTATTTCCCCCTCTTATGTCTGCCCTCTTCATACCCCATGCATTTTCTAACAAATTACAATTTTAAGGTGGAGGTTACAGTTGGGTTCTAAACTATTTGAGTGTCCGCTTTTAATTATATACTTTATAAGTTGTGTTAACTAGGGTTTTTTTACAAATATTTAACAAATTGAATAATAAAATATACTAAAAAATAATAATTTAATGCTAAATGACAAATGTAATTGTCATAAAATTAATACATCAGATGGACACAAATAATGATGGATTTAAGCCAATATCTGAATAAAGAATAAACTTTTTAAAAGAAGATCTTTTCCTTACAGGGCACAAAAGCTGTGTTGTTAGAGATTGTATGTACTTTGTTCCTTTGTGAAGCTTCTTGTAAATATCTGTCATTTTCCTTGATGGTGTGTAAAGTAGGCCCACTGCAAGGAGAGAAAGACAAGGGAAAACACAGATCTTAGTTTGTAAACCTTCACCTTAGCAGAATATAGAGTAGCGGAGGAGCAGTGTACATTACAGTAGATAAGCAAATGATTCAATATATCCTACAATTTAAAAAAAAAATAGAATTTATATCAGTGCCATTACTGTGAGAAAATTGGTGTGTATTTTGTAAAGGATGATGGGGAAGAGATATTAGTTTAAGCTGGCCATGAGTCTGATGGGTAAAAGTGTTGTTTAAAAAAGGAAAATATCCTGGTAGTGCCCTGCCTAAAACAAATACACTTTATTAGCAGCCAGCAAGGTGAACTAGTATGACATAGCCATCTTTTTTATGCTTACACTTGCCAAGTACTGCATGTTAAATTCAAGGTGGGGGAATGAATGTTAAATCAGTTAACAAGGTACTCTTCAATTCTTCTTTTCAAGATTCTTCAGAATGAACAACTGGATGAAATCTCTCCTCTAGGCAGTGAAGAAGTGTCAGCTGTTAGTCAAGCCTGGTTTACAACCAAAGAGGATAAGGATTCTCTAACAAACAAAGGTAGGATATTTAGGCCCAAATTCTCCCATTGGTTGCAAAAAGGTGAGCTGATCTCTGTAATGTGTGTATGAGGGTACTTTTTAGGCTGCATAAAATACCCTGTATTCTGGTGCAGGGTGCCTGCATCCCTGTTAGCAGGGTGAAGTCTAAAGCTAGAAATATAGACTCTTTCCATACTGGGCAGTAGTAAGTCTTCCTCTGTCCCAGACAAAAGGCAAGATAAAAAGTGAAAGGGGATCCAGAGGGATAGAGAGAATGATGAGGGATAGCTCAGTAGTTTGAGCATTGGCCTGCTAAACCCAGGGTTGTGAGGTCAATCCTTGAGGGGGCCATTTCAGAACTTAGTTGTTCCACATGAGAGCTGGTTGAAATTTTTCTTTTTTCTTTTTTTCAACAAAATGTGGACTTTTAGGAAATATGAATATGTTCGTGATGCAATTTGAAACAATTTTTTGTTTGTTTTTTTTATTGGTCCGCCTCTCCCCCCCCCCAATTTTTTCCTCCATCTTCCAATGAGGAGGAAAGGGATGAATGAAAATTAGTGGTTTTCCTTTTTTTTCTTTTTTTTCTTTCTTTTTTTCCCAAATCAAATAGAAACAAACTTTTGTGGAAAAATTTTGAACAAAATAAATATTGTTTTGTTTCCTTTTAATTTTCCACAGAAACGCCATAGATCTGAGGTTTACTGCAGAAAGAGGACGGTGGCTTGTAGGGAGGGAGCAATGACTGGGAAGCATTGGGAATGGGAACCTCAGAGCTGGGACAAGGAAGAAACGAGCAGCCATCATATTATCTGTTCCTGTCTATCACTTTCATTCACTGTCCTGATCGGATGCATGCTTGCTTTTAAGAGCCAGTAGTTTCACTCATCTTTTCCATCTCCATTTTTCCTCAGTTCTGCACAAGTTCTAATCTCCACGGTGCTCAATTCAAGAACTGAGGTGGATAGGGGGCAGAGTAGCAAAGAGACTGCTTTCCATTTCAGGAGGCTGGGGCTAAAGTAGTTGAGATGCCCCATGACAGTAGCTGGTAGACTCTAGGGTGAGGAAGCAGATTGTGCATCTCCTTTCCAGCAGCCAGTGGGGAGGAATATGGACTTCACATTTATCAAAATCAACAAGCCTAGAGCAGTGTTCTCCAGACTGTGGTCAAAGGAGTTCTTGATGATGATTTGGTGAAGAGCTGACTGGTCACATGTGTCCTGTGTCAGATTATATGAAACTTGGCTTAAGTTGGCTAGAAGTAGGCAAACATAGCAAAGGCATAATACAAGGTTTCCTTTCCTCAAATTAGATAATATTCCATGTAAAGTGCAGCTCCATCTCCTCTTTGTATGATTTCTATGCTCAGATGGTCATGTAAATGACAGAAAATTGTAACTATACACTATAGGTGTAATTTACCTCTGGAACCTCATCTCGGTCTCTGTATGTCGTTTGGGAGGAAGAGAAAGATTGAGGACATGGTGTAAGAACATTCTCCTACATTGCAGGAACAGAATTAGCTATAATAACTGTACTTTTGATTTATAATTAGATTTCAATAAGCAAAAGGTCTTTGTCAATTCTCTCCAAATTGTTTTGCTGATAATGATCAGGCTAAGAAGGAAATACTTGGTTTTTCTGAGCAGAGATGGGCATGTAGCCAGCATTCAGTACCTGAAGTGGGTCAGGAGCGTATCCTTAATTACGTGTGATCTGTCACTAGTAAAGATGTTATGAGCACAAAAGGGAGAAAATATCCGTAGGCAAGAGTAAAGGGGCAGTTATTTTTAGTGCCACTTGGCTATTAGATCATGGTATTTAAGGTTTGCATCCTTATCTCTGAATAAAATTGAATTGGTTTTGCTTTTTAAAAAAGCCAAAAGCTTAGATGGTATTGAAATGACTAACTAATGTTTAGTATCAGAGGGGTAGCCGTGTTAGTCTGGATCAGTAAAAGCAACAAAGAATCCTGTGGCACCTTATAGACTAACAGACGTTTTGCAGCATGAGCTTTCGTGGGTGAATACCCACTTCTTCAGATGCAAGGGTCTAACTAATGTTTGTTTGTATTGATTTGCCATTTTTATTTAGGAAATACAACACATGCAACAGAGCCTCAATTCTGATTGTGACCACTAGGTACTACTCCCAATACAGATAATAATGACATAGGGCCCAATTCTGCAAACTATACCAGGCACAGAGCTTATTACCATTGACTGCATGGGGAGCACTAAGAGCAGTTAGCACTACACAGGCATGGTTGGAAGTGATAAGGTCCATAACATAAGGCTGCAGTGTTGCCAGGTTTTGCAATTTTATTGTGTCTCGTGATATTTGTTTTTCTTTAAGCCCTGGCTCCTGTAGTCATGGGAATACACGAGAGTCTCAGCTTTCATTATTTAAAAAAAAAAAAAAAAGAAAAAAAAAAAGCTCCCAGTCCTCATGGTTGCAGAGAAAAGCCTAAACACGTGACTTGAATGCACCCTAAAGATTCAAAAACTAGAAGCCAAATAAAAACAACCCCAATTTTTTTTTAAGTGGCTTAAAATCATCAGACTCTTGTGATTTTTTTTCTTTTTCTTTTTGAACTCTTGGGGTTGGTGATACTGAAGCCATCAAACATGGAAACTGGTTGCTTAGCAAGTAGAGTTATTTCTGGTATGTAATGGTTCTAATTAGTTTGTAACTACTACATGTTTTTCTTTGTTAATTACTTCAGTAAGGAAATTGTGTGTTCTGATTTCCCCCACCTTGCTGCCTCCAGCATTGTGATTAGTTTGTCTTGTCCATTTTAAGGCCATAAATGGAAGCAGGGAATGTGGTCGAAGGAAGAAATCGACATTTTGATGAGTAACATTGAACGTTATTTAAAGGTAGGAATTACAGTACATTAGTCTGCTAGTTTAGCTGGTTATGCTGTTTCTACTATATCCTATTTGAAACTAACTTTCTGTAGAACTTCCAGAGAGCATGCAAATAGGCTTATTTTGATCATTTTGTAGTAGAATTGATTATTGCCTGTCTGAAATACACCAAAAATGTTTCTAATGCATAAAATCAGTAAATATAATTTTTATTGTAATCATACTTAGGGTTTAAGGCTCTGCCAGATCGTCTCACAACACTTCCAGTTTGCATGCTCAGAATAATTCATTGTAAAATTTTACATCAGTGTGCTCAAGTGGTGTGATCTTCCCTTGAGCATGTGTAACTCCCATGGAAATTATGGCCACATCAAGAGAAGAATCTACACCTACAGAAGGGGCTAGATCCAGTCTTCACTAGGGCATGTGCAAATACCTCTGTGCACCTTTTCCAGTACTAGCACCTACCTGCACAGGTATTAGAATTTATACTCACAAAATCATGCACATGTACATGCCTTTTTTTATTTAGCTTGGTCAAATTAAAGTCTCAGTTCTTTCTTGGGTTAATAATAACCCTCTGGATTAATATTGAAATGGTTTGTAAAATACAATTTACCATACCTTATCCCCATTTCTGATGTTTGCTTCCCTTTTTCACTTCACTCAGCTTGGACAATTAAACTAAATTGGTCAGTTTTGTTTTTCTTTTATAATCATGTTCACTTTCTAGTTCTCATGTGCTATCACAATTAAGCTTTGTTTGGGTTTCCGTCAATGTAAAGAAATATTTTACCTTAAAAAGAGGTGCCCAGACTATGGCCCACGGGCCATACATGGCCCACCAGAGCGTTTCAGAAGGCCTGCTTCAACAGTAATGATTGATCAGCATTTTGTCGTCATGTTTACGTCATTTTAGTTTACACAGGTTGTTTCTATATACAGTATTGGTTATTTACACACTAAATACATATGAAACAAGCTGAACTTAAAATATAAATCCATACAGGTGACCTTAAATCTGATTTAAAATATGTAGAATCAGTACACAAGGTTGTGTTTAGGATTATGTGGCCCTCCTGTGTAATAAGGTTGGGCACCACTGCCTTCAAATTAGCTTTACATTGATTGATTTTTTTATGAAAGCATTTCTTCAGATTGTTTGTGAAACTTTTTTCTCCTTACAAAAACCCCAGTGTATAAACTAAACAGTGTCAGTTTAAATTTATTTTGTGTGATCTTCTCAGATTTGACATTGATTTTTTTTTTACCTCAAAATTTACTAGAATTTTCAAACTTGTATAGAAGTTAGACATTTCAATGCATATTTGGGCCTCCGAATGAATGATCTGTTTTTCAGTAATGTTCTGCACTTATTTGGGCAGATATAGATTCAGTTGTCTAATTTAGGAATCCAATTTTACAATTTTGACCTATAGTTTTATGAAATATCTCTCATGAATTTGAGAATAATGTACCAACCTTCTCATTTTTAAAAGTTCGCTTTGTCAATGATACAGTTTTGTCTAAAATATCTTTTTAAAATGTGATCTCTCTAGGCCCGTGGAATAAAAGATGCCACTGAAATTATCTTTGAGATGTCAAAAGATGAACGAAAAGATTTCTACAGGACCATAGCATGGGGTCTGAACCGGCCTCTCTTTGCAGTTTATAGAAGAGTTCTTCGCATGTATGATGACAGAAACCATGTTGGAAAGTATGAAAACCTATAATAATGCATGGCTTGATTGGTATCATTAGGATCATGTGTTTTTGTTTTGTTTTTTTATTTTACATTCACTTCAAGTAATGAAAATGACATTTTTGGGGGAAAAGGTAAATTCCTTTCAACTTAGAGGTAGTTGAGAAGCAAGACTAGAGGCTGTTGCCATGAGATTTATTAGGCCTAGGGAAAAAAAAGGTCAAGCTCCCTCCCTTTTTGGTTCTGTTGATATAAAGTCTTGTCAGAACTTGTATAAGTGCTTCCAATGATCTCCAGTGTAGCCTTTGTACATGCACAGAGATGAATTACTGGCCACGCAGCCCATTATTGTTGCTCCACATTGTTGCTTCAGAGATTTGTGTAATTTATGGAATTTACTGTATATTGAATACGCAAGCAACCATGCTTGCTGTGTTTGATAACGCTGATGGCACATTTGATAGCAAATACCATTTTAGTTTTCTAGACATTGCTTTAACAAAGGTTAACTATTCTCTAAACACGCCTGCATTTTAACAAGAAGATAAACAGAAAGCGTAGATGACTTGCTCAAGACTTCACACAAGTCAATGTTGAGTCAGCTTTAGGACTCAGTAGGTCCTGGCTCTTGGTACAGAGCTCAGTCTATTAGAGAAGGCTGTTTCTCTAAATAGGGGGAGGAATTAAAAGCAAACAAAACAAATCATGGCTGATTTCATTTGGGTATTATAGCTCAATAAGTGGACTCTAAACGAAGCAATCTACAAACTTTTTTTTTTTTTTTAGAATGCATAGCATGTTTTTTGTTAATGCTTTTTGGCATTACCCATTTAAGTAATTGAAGAACTTTCAGACTGGAGAAAACTTGGAAACAGAAAACATTAATATGAAAAGCCATTTCTCCTGCATCCTGCAGGTCAGTCTAGGCAGTGGATGCTAATGTCACCTGCCAGCAGTTCAGTACATTTCCTGGTGTCCTTTTCCATCAGGTGGGATGATTCTCTTTGACCTAAGCTTTGCAGTCTTTTTAGATTTCTTTTTCTGGTACTTTGTTTAAATCAGTGGGATTAGTTAGCTAAGTGTTAACAAGGGACTCGTCTTGTTTTTCCTTCATTCCCTTCATTTTCCAGAACTCTCTCTGAAAAGTGTTCCCATCACTGGTCCACTACTGTAGGGAGATGTATGTTCAAGATAAAAACAACATCTCATTAGAGGCAGGGATTTGTTGGCCATTTATCTTTTCTGCGCCCTTTTCAGACACCTCGGATTTATATAAGACCTTCTCTTTCCTTCTTAATTCTTTGTTCCTTCCTTTCCATAATTTTGTATAAGAACTTCCGAAGGACTGATCCTGCATCAGGATATGCTAGCACACTGTTCCATTGACTCCAGTGGAATTTTGCATCGGTGCATGGGTCTTCATTGATGTAACCTACTGTAGGATTGGAGTCTAATGCAACTGTGATAGTATTCACTATAAAAGGATTACCAGGATGTGGAAAGCATTGTGAAATGAGCACAGAACTAAGAGCCAGGCCATGAACTGCTGAGTACTAATCTTGTCTCTGTCGTGATCTAGAGGGCAATTCATTTAATCCCCCGGCCTTGGATTCCCTAACTGTAAAGTAATGGAAATACGTATCCCCCTGGGGTGATGGTTAGGATTTTAGTTAAGGTTTATAAAGCTCTTTGAAGAGGAAACGTGCAATTTGAGTGCTAAGTTTTAATGATGCATTTGTGGCAATAAACACCGCTATGACAATTACAGAATTAAATAGGAGATGTGCTGTGAAGAACTAGCCCTTCTTTAAGGCATAAGTGGACCTAATTCTGATTTCTCATACCTGAGAAGTAAGTCCGTTGAAGTTGAAGGAGTTACACCAGTGTAAAACTAAATGTGAAGAGATCCAAACATGTTTAGAAATGAACAAAGATAAATAATTTACCTTTTAATGTGCTTTTAAATATTCAGATTGTTTCCCTCAGTTTGAAATTTTCTTTTGTGCTGTTAGTAGTACATTGTATATGGCTAACAAAAAGTGTATGTTTCTGTTCTAAGTTACGTTCTTTTTATTTATTGCATAGGTATACTCCTGAAGAAATTGAAAAGCTCAAGGAGTAAGTTTTGCGTTCACAAGATCTTGTTATCTAATTTATAATAGTTTTAAAAAAGAATTTTATAAAGATTTCACTATGAACATTTCGGTTCAGTGGTCGTAGGTAAATTGACTGCTATAACTCTTTTCTACAAAGTAGTGGTGTACCAGAGTAGTTTGAAGGGCAATGAAAGCCACTTTCTGGTCAATTTCTTCTTGGATGTGTTTACAGATGTAAATACAGCACTTAGCCAAACTAAGATTGATGTATTCTATTGAAACCAATGATACTTCAGATTTTCATAAGTATAACTGAGACTAGTTTGGTCCTCTTTCTTTAGAGAGCTTGAGCAGGTTAGCTGTAAGGATGGTTGAATGGTCAAGCATAAGATTTCCCCTTGTGAAAACAGATGTTGGGAGACTTCACCAAGACATCAATGAGGGTCCTTGAATCTGGAATACACACCCTCAGTGTGACAGAACCAAGGATATTCCGCAGGCTTATCTGTTTTCCCAGGCTTTTCCTCAAGGATTGACTGGGTTGATTAGGATACAGCCTGCATTGATGGGAAGAATGGAGGATTTAAGGTGGGAGTTACTTTGTTTGGATATTGATCCAGTTGAAGTTTCTATGTGTTTTGTAAGGCACCTAGAGTTCAAGATGGGTTCATAATAAATTGAAATTAATTCGTAACTGTGGTTAATATTTTAAGCCACTCTGAGAGGTGGTGAAGGAAGGAGAATGCATAAGCTTTAGAAATAGGAAAGTAGCGAGGCAAGATGCTTCCTGGCATCCTGGGCAGGTGAGTTATAGAATTCCCAGTTTTTCAGCACCTATTATACCAGGCTTCATGAATATTCCCTGTACCACATGCAAAGTCTCCCCTTGAGACTAGATAAGAATTTGGAATGGGAGTCTCACCTTTCATCTGAAGATCTCAGAACATGTTTCAAACAATAATTAGTTAAGCCTCACAACATTCCTCTGAGGCAGTTAAATATAATTATACCTATTTTACAGATGGATAAACTGAGGCATGGCCAGGCTAAATGGCTTCCAGCATCATGTGACAAATTAGCAGCAAAAATTGTGAATAAAACTTTGCCATTCCGACCAGTCCCATCTACTGTGAGACTGTGCTAACTCTCCAATAATATAATATTTATTTTTGCCTACCATGCAGTATAGCTGTGTGAGTCATTTGAACAAAATGCTAATAAACTGTATCCACTTAGGTTACGAATAAAGCATGGTAATGATTGGGCAACAATAGGCGCTGCACTGGGAAGAAGTGCTTCATCTGTAAAAGATCGATGTAGGCTGATGAAGGACACCTGCAACACAGGTATGGTATTATAACACACAGGTATGGTAGTATAGTGGTGTCAGTAAAGGATATTCTAGTTAAGGGTGTGTCAGTTTCCCCATTGTTATCTCTTTCTGCTGTTTTTAGAGATTTCCTGTTCTGTAGGAAATTCACTTCAGGCTGAGGCGTAGCATAAAATTGGGTAACTTTTTATTTTAAGTCTTTTTATTTCTAATTTCAGGTCACAAAGGGCAAAAAAATTACAATATATATGTAACTTTTTTTTGTAGGCCTTTAATAACAATCTTGAGCTCTGATGTTCCTATGGTACCTTTCATCAAGATGAATTACAAAGTATTTGATACATTTTAATCATTGGATTTTTACAAACTCTCTCTCTATGGGTGTCATATCACTCAGTGCTAAAGTGTAGCTATGGCTGAATTACAGTGAAGAAACTATTAAACAGCATGTATCAACACCATACAATATTGTAGGACAGGAAATGAAATATACTTGATTAAAAATGAAGGGGAAAATTAGGTAGCCAGTATATAATTACCCCATTGAAATTTGGCCAGGACTCCGGATTTAATACCCATGTAATCTCCCATGGGATTGTTAATGACATTCAAGGGGCCTGGAACTCTGGTTTTATGTCTCATCTGAAAGTCAGCACTTTTAGCGGAAGTACTTTGCATCATGCTGGAGCATCATTTCAGTACTGACCCAGAGTGAATGTGGCATGCATATTGAATCACCAGCATTACTTTCTGCTGCACTTAGGCTTTTCCTTACATGTTTCGCGTCCAAACACTGACAGCTGACCCCCCCACCCCCCGCCCGTGAAAGAAAAGGGAAAAAATTAGTTTCTCGCCTTTTTTCAATGTCACCGTATGTCTACTGGATGCTGCTGGCAGACGCGGTGCTGCAGCGCTACACAGTAGCATTCCCATTTTTGTCCATGTGCCCCTGGCCGACCTCACCGAGGCCGGCCAGGAGCACCCATGACAGCAGCAGACGGTACAATATGACTGGTAACCGTCTCTGCTAACTTGCAAAGACAAGGGGATACTGCTGTGTAGCACTGCAATACCGCGTCTGTCAGCAGCATCCAGTAGACATACGGTGACAGTGAAAAAAGGCTAAACGGGCTCCATGGTTGCCGTGCTATGGCGTCTGCCAGGGCAATCCAGGGAAAAGGGCGCAAAATGATTGTCTGCCGTTGCTTTCACGGAGGGAGGATTGACTAACGACATTTACCCAGAATCACCCGTGACACTGTTTTTGCCCCATCATGCATTGTGATCTCAACCCAGAATTCCAATGGGCGGGGGAGACTGCGGGAACTATGGGATAGCTACCCACAGTGCAATGCTCCGGAAATCGACGCTAGCCTCGGTACACCGCCGAATTAATGTGCTTAATGTGGCCGCATGCACTCGACTTTATATAATCTGTTTCCAAAAACCGGTTTCTATAAAATCAGAATAATCCTGTTGTGTAGACATACCCTCATAGTGGGAGATTGTGAGGCTTCCCATCTGTTAGTTGGGATATGGTATGTGTTTCCTAGTATTTCTGAGGAAGCAGTGTCTTGTTTTATTGAGGAGAGCACTAACATACTCTGCTGATGGGCATACAAATAAATAAGTAGTGGAGGAAGGAGCCTGAATGAGGGAGAGGATGATGATAACTAGAACAGAGTGTGCTTGGTTTTCTCAGTATAGATCTGAATATTCCCATCCTTACTGCTCACAGGGGCAAAGATGTTGCCTTTAAACAATTAACTCTTTTCCTACTGCAGTGGACCAACAAGCATTTGAATGAGTTAATGATGTACTGTTGGAACATCTGACCGTCAAAGGGGTGTACCTAGTACATAGGGCAACTCCTATATTAGTCTAGGACACTATGACTGTTGGAGGTTATTGTGACGTTCCCCTCTGTTGTTATCTGGACCAGTGATCTGCTAGGTCACGCCAATCCTTGACTCTGGGAGCCAGCCTTACCCTGCTCTGCTATGGGAACCCCCTCTCTCGGGCTGTTCACGCACAGCCTCTGGCTGCTCCTTGGATTGTGCAACCCAATGACACTAGCCAATATCTCCAGTCCCAGACACAGCCCTAGGAACCTCCTTCTTGCAGTGTCCAGTTATGCCCGCTGCATACTACAAGCTTATATGAGTTCGTCAATTTAACAGAGAAATTGATATGTACCAAACTTGTTATCCCAAGGGGAGCCTCTGACATCATGAAACCAAACACTGCTTCAGGTAGAATAAACAAACAAATTTATTAACTATAAAGATAGATTTTAAGTGATTATAAATCAAAACATAAGTCAGATTTGGTCAAATGAAATAAAAGCAAAATGCATTTTAAGCTGATCTTAACACTTTCGGTGCCCTTACAAACTTAGATGTTCTCACCACAGGCTGGCTGGTTGCTCTTCAGCCAGGCTCTCCCCTTTGATCAGCACTTCAGTCGCTTAGTGTGGTTTCTGTAGATGTAGGTGGAAGAGAGAGGAAGAGCTTGGCAAATCTCTGTCCCTTTTATTATGTCCTTTCTTCCCTCTTGGCTTTGCCCCTCCTCTCCCCCATTCAGAGTCAGGTGAGCATTACCTCATTGCAGTCCCAAACTGACCAACGGAAAGGGGGTGACTTACCTGAGAGTCTAACAGATTATTTTGTTGTTGCCTAGGCCAGCGTCCTTTGTTCATGTGAGGCTGGGCTGGGTTTGTCCCATACATGCCCTGATGAGGTGTGAACTGCCTCTCTGCTCTTGGAGATTTTTTTGGCTGGGCTTGCTTTAAGCCATGGGGATACATTTTCAGCCTCATAACTATATACATGAAATTATAACCTATGACATTACTGTAACAACAATGCTCAGTGCATCATGAGCCTTCTGAAGACACCCGTCATGACAAACTTTGCATTGTATACCACACAATCATTTTACAAGGATGAACATGTGGGTGCTGGGTGTTCCCCCAAGGTACAGAGCATCACAGTTATGCAAGTGGTTAAACTCCTGAAAATTGTAGTGCTGCTTCCAATCACTAACTGTTGTTTGGTTCCATATCTGCTATTCAGATTAAGATGGCTTGTACTGTTGGTTAACTTGCATGTTTTTGTCCTTTATTTTGTTAGGAAAATGGACAGAAGAAGAAGAAAAGAGGCTAGCAGAAGTGGTACATGAGCTAACCAGCACAGAGCCAGGTGACATTGTCACCCAAGGGGTATCGTGGGCTGCTGTGGCAGAACGGGTCGGAACACGCTCTGAAAAGCAATGCCGCTCCAAATGGCTTAACTATCTGAACTGGAAACAGAGTGGCGGAACTGAGTGGACTAAGGAGGATGAAATAAATTTAATCTTGAGGTTTGTGTTCTCAGTTTAAAAAATTTCATAGTAAAAAAGTGACACTAGTAGAATTCCATTGGGGTCCCTTTTGCTGATTTCCCAGGCACTAAGAGATCTCAAGAACACGCCAAAAATGGCTGCTGTGTTCACACTTCCCAGAGATTTCATATTGAACATTATTTTTGTTTTTGTTTTTTTAGTGAATTTTAGTGCTCGTGAAAGGTGTCAGATTGAAAGCCCTGGAGACTGAAGTCTTCTATTATTCCACAGAACAGGTACAGCACAGGCAGCGACCATGCAAGCTTCCCACACACTGCCCCACCAATGCGCTTCAGCCCTGAACTGGAGGGTAGTTCAGTCTCCATGCCCATTCAGTCCCTGGCCTCTCTGCTGAGATTGCCAACGAGGGTCAAGTGTGGTGGTGGTTTCTGTGATGTGGACGCATGTCCACAAGGAACTAAACTGAGACCACAATTTCATTTCATGTAGGCCACCAGATGGCACCACCTTTGATCCCTACCAGAGTTAGAGTTGAACTGATAACCAAGTGGTGAAAGGCTCAATAGTCCACTAGAAATCTTCTGAGCCATTCAGTTCCTCTTCTGTTTTGAATACTTTTAACTCAGATTTTTCAGCCAGTCAATTTTTCATTATGATTTGATAATTTTCTTGGATGGCTATAAAAGGGAGAGACAGGCAGGGAATCCAAACATGATTTACAGAGCACTAGTCACTGCTTTATGACATACATTCAAAATGATTAACCTGACTGATTGTAAATTACAATACATCCTGGTTATGTTTCTTAGTACTGGTGTGAAAATAGTATTGATGCATTTAGTCTCTCACAGTCTGTCCAGTCATTCATAATTCATCCCTTTAGGATTGTTCCTGTAGCTAGCAGGTATAGTCAGTACAACTACTTGGTCTGTGAAGAGGGCTTTTGCAGCTTACAGGCAAAAACCCTTCCCCAGCATACTGTACAAATTGAAGGGACTTGAGGGATGATGATTATTCCTACAGATTGTAGTAGAGCCCACAGGGTGCTAGATATTTGCTTACATATATGAAGACAATCCCTGCTCTGAAGAACCTGGAGGGATTGATTTTGAGGAAAGTTTTAAATAGTTAACTATGTATAGCTTACCTAAGAGAAATCTAAGGGGAGACATAAGTCCATACTAAGGAGAGATGGATGTTATTTAGGGTAAAAGAAGAGTATAACTAGGAGTGATGGGATGAAATTAAGAGAGTGAAAGCTTAGGCTGTATATCAGGAAGTATTTCCTGCCCATGAGATGTATTAGGGGAATAGTTTCCCAAGAGAAGTGTTGCAACACATTGCTTGGGAGATTTAAAATTAGTCTGGAAGGGCACTACAATAGGTCTAGGCGGAAGAACAACCTGCATTGGCAGGGAGATGGACTGGATGAGATAATAGGTCTAATCCATCTCTGACATCTGTGATTTGCTTGACATCTGGCAGCATGGAGCCTTGGAAGCCTAAATCCATTCTTAAGCAAAGATGTCTAACATCCCTTAAAGGCCTGAAGGCAGCTTCTGACAGATTCCTTTTTTCTATAACCCTGCCAGGATAGCAGAGCTTGAGGTGTCTGATGAAAATGAAATTAATTGGGATCTACTGGCTGAAGGATGGAGCAGTGTCCGCTCACCACAGTGGCTTCGGAGTAAATGGTGGACAATTAAAAGACAGATTGCAAACCACAAAGATGTTTCATTCCCTGGTAATGTATTAGTTACACATTTTGTTCTCTGCTTTAAAGTCTTCAGAAAGTCTGCGTCACAGGTCCCTCAGGAATAGGTATTGTTACTCGTAAATGGAGTTATGACTTTAAAAAATTGTGAACGTAATAATTATGAAAGATACCACATTGGTAGCCCTGGGATTGACTCCTGATTGTCAACAGAGCAGGGACAGAGAATGACAGTGTAAGCTTCCCCACTGCTGTCTGCCTGCTAATGTCCTTTATCCCTGTTCTGGGCGGGAGGGGCGATGGCTTGAGTGAGAGGCTAATTCAGTCTCCATGCTCATTTGTTCAGAACTTGCTCTCGCTGTAAAAGCTTTCAGGAGGATGCCAATTGTAGTAGGAGTTGTGTTGGGAAATGGATACCTGCCTATGACAATTATTAGTATTTATTATATGTATTACAGGAACGCTTAGAGGCCACAACCATGAGTGGGGCCCCAGTGTGTTTGGTGCTGTACAAACATATAGTAAGAGACTGTCCTCGCCTTAGATAGTTTACAAAATAAAAAGACAAAATGAATCAACAGGCTGCAGTCCCCCTTCCAATTCCCCACTCACCAGACGGAAGGCTATTTGCTGCCCAGGGTGGGGAATCTCCACTGATATCACTGAAGACTGAACTGAGTGTCAGAAAAGCAAAGGCCTGGGCCTGCAACCCTGTACATGTGGGCTGCTCCCACAGCTAGTTGCACTAGGGATCACAGCGGGAACAAGAAGGGAAGATGAGAGGCTTTCTAGGAGCCATGTTCCACTTTACCCATAGATGCTGTAGAAAGTTTACACTGCAGGATTGGAGGGTGAATCTGGTGTCTTGGAGCGTTTCCCAATTGCACTGATCCTTTCTGTCCTGCAACCTCTTGAACTAGGCTGCCCCCATCTTCTGCAAGGGCGGGAGAACATTTTATTTCTCTTTGCAATGTTATATGCAAATTATGACACTAGGCATTGTTTGATTGTAACTTTGAAAAATGCAGTATTTTTTTAAACAAATACTCCAAATTTGGAGTTTCTGTAGCTTGTTTATTATGTACTTATTTTTCAAACATGCTAAAATGTTATAGATTCCTGAGAAATTGAGTTTGCACAGAGAGTTTAATATTTATCTTTTTTTTTTTCTGGGTATGAACTAAAAGCTGACTAATGTGTTGACCTCTCTCTAAATAGAGATGCATATTGTTGCTTCACAAATTCATAGAATCATAGAAATGTAGGGTTGGGAGGGACCTTGAAGTCATCTAGTCCAGTCCTCAACTCCTAGGCAGGACCAAGTAGACCTAGACCTAGATCATCCCTGACAGGGGGATCCCCAACCTGTTCTTAAAAACCTCCAGTGACGGGGATTCCACAACCTCCCTGGGAAGCCTATTCCAGTACGTAATTGTCCTTATAGTTAGAAAGTTTTCCTGAACATCTAACCTAAACCTCTCTTGCTGCAGATTAAGCTGATTACTTCTTGTCCTACCTTTAGTGAACATGGAGAACAATTGATCACAGACCTCTGTATAACAGCCCTTAACATATTTGAAGATTATCAGGTCCCCCCTCATCTTTTTTTTTTTTAAGACTAAACATACACAGCTTTTTTTAACTTTTTTTCATAGGTCAGGTTTTCTAAACCTTTTATCATTTTTCTTGCTCTCTTCTGGACTCCAGCTTGTCCATATCTTTTCTTAAAGTGTGGCACTCAGAACTGCACACAGTACTCCAGCTGAGGCCTTAGCAGTGCTGAGTTGAGTGGGACAGTTACCTCTCATATCTTACATATGACATTCCTGTTTATAAACCCCACCATGATAGTAGCCTTTTTGGCAACTGCATCATATTGTTGACTCGTATTCAATATGAGGTCCCTTAAAACCCCCAGATCCTTTTCAGCAGTACTACCACCTACTTATTCCCCATTTTGTAGTTGTATGTTTGATTTTTTTTTCTTTCTAAGTGTAGTACTTTGCTCTTGTCTTTAGTGAATTTCATCTTGTTGATTTCAGACCAATTCTCCAGTTTGTCATAGCTGTTTTGAATTCTAATTCTGTCCTCCAAGGTGCTTGCAACCCCTCCCATCTTGGTATCATTCTCAGATTTTATAAGCATACTCTCTTCTTTGTCATCCAAGTCATTAATGAAGATATTGAATACTACTGGACCCAGGACTGACCCCTGCGCAACTCCACTAGATACACCCTCCAAGTTTGACAGCGAACCATTGCTAACTACTCTTTGAGTATGGTCTGTCAACCAGTTGTGCATCCTCCTTACAATAATTTCATCTAGAGCACGTTTCCTTAGTTTGGTTATGAGAATCATGAGGGACTGTGTCAAAATCAAGATAGATCACAGCTTCTTCCCTATGCACTGGGCCAGTAACCCTGCTAAATAAGGAAATTAGGTTGGTTTGGCATGATTTTTTCTTAACAAATCCATGTTGCCTATTTCTTGCAACCCTGCTACCCTCTAGCATGTGCCAACACCCTTGAGTTCAAAATTATTTCTGCATTTAAACAATTATGTTCATCCAAAAATACATCCTCCCCATCATGCTAAAGAAAACAGCTTTTAGGGGTGGACAGGAAAACAGAAAGGAGAGAATGAAAGAGGTAGAGAAAAACATGAGTACAGGACTTTGTATTTTAAAAGGTAAACTCTGCCTGAGCCTGGGATCACTCTAATGCCTGTGTTAGGCTCTGCTCTGTATCTGCAGTAATGTTCTGCTTAACAGTAACAGCAGCAGTGAGAGCACTGAGCCTTCCTCATCCCAACCACTTCAATGGGGTGTTCACTCACTCTCCTGGATTCAGATCCATGCCTAGAACTGCATGTACTTTAGAAAATGAGATGGGAAAATGGTGTGTGCATGTGTTTGAGGTTTTCTCAAGAAACAGCATCAAGATCTGATGGCACTGGCCTATGCAATGATCAGAGAAAGCCATGGTAAAGAGCCAGTGGCATAACTGAAGCCCTGAATTCTAATCCTATGCTCTAACCTCTAGACACCACAGCCCGCTCAGAGCTGTGGATAGAGCCCAGTAATCCTGACTTCCAGTCCTGCCTACTCTAACAACTAGATCCTACCTCCCTTTTAGAGCCAAAAATAGAACTGAGGATATCCAGTTCCTGTTCCATCCTGCTACTAGAGCCAACTTCCCCACCACATCAAGACCTGATAGCAGTGTACCACACAAAGACTAGAGTGCCAGGGTTAGGATATGATTTGTTGAAATGTCCTGGGAAAAGGGGTGTGTAGCTGTGAGACTTGTGTGTCAGTTCCCTGACACCACAAACTCCACAGGACTCTGCCAGCCTGTATTTTGCGTTGCATGTTAACACTTAGTACACCCCTGTGCCCAGACTCCCCAGAAGCAGCCCCTGGTAGTGTCTAGCCCCGGCCACTGAACATTCACAGTAATTACCAGGTAAACTGTCCCCAAAGAGACAGTGTACACACAGGTGGAAGGTTACAGTTCAGGATTATGTCATAAGAACATAAGAACAGCCATACTGGGTCAGATCAAAGGTCCATCTAGCCCAGTATCCTGTCTTCCGACAGTGGGCAATGGCAGGTGCTCCAGAGGGAACGAACAGAACAGGGAATCATCAAGTGATCCATCTCCTGTTGCCCATTCCCAACTTCTGGCAAACAAGCTAGAGACACCATCCCAGCTAATAGCCATTGATGGACCTATCCTCCATGAACTTATCTAGTTCTTTTTTGAACCCTGTTATAGTCTTGGCCTTCACAACATCCTCTGGCAAAGAGTTCCACAGACTGTCTGTGCATTGTATGAAAAAGTACTTCCTTTTGTTTGTTTTAAACCTGCTGCCTGTTAATTTCATGTGGTGACCCCTAGTTCTTGTGTTATGAGAAGGAGTAAATAACACTTCCTTATTTACTTTCTCCACATCAGTCATGATTTTATAGACCTCAATCATATCCCCCCTTAGTCATCTCTTTTCCAAGCTGAAAAGTCCCAGTCTTATTAATCTCTCCTCATACAGCAGCTGTTCCATACCCCTAATCATTTTTGTTGCCCTTTTCTAAGTCCAGAATAGCAAATGGAGCTGCTTTTGTGTTGGTTCCACAATGCTTAATTTACATTGGAGACCAGGAGATAACTACCTTCCCTCCAGTCTGGAAGAAACCGGATTCTCCCTTTGTTTGGTTACAGACTTTAAAGCATTATGTCAGTAACTACCCATAATTCCTATAGTTTGAAGGCATACATTTCATAATGCTAGTAATGACCAGTGTGTCACCAGCTTTCGTTTGATACTTCACACAACGTTTTTATAGATAAATTCTATGACAGCAGTATGTTAGGGGAAGCAAGTTTGTCAGGTCTGATAGGAGTTGCTGACACAGAGTAGTGAATCACCAGGGGGCCTCTGTGTCATAGTAGCTTACTTCCCTAGGCAGGGCTGGAATGGAGGCTGGTCTTTTAACACATGCCAGCATAAAACACCCTCTAGTTCAGAAGGAATGTTGTTAGAAGGATAGAAAGAGAGAGAATTTAGACTGGAGTTTGGGTTTAAACAAATATTTTAGTGGAGAGGAACAGACAGAGAAACAGGGAAAGAGTGAAAGAAGAACAGGGAGAAAGTCAGATGGAAAGGAAAGCAAAAGGCAGAGAAGGAAATGAATGAGACACAAGGAGAACAAAAGATGGAGAATGCAGACAGGTAGGAATTACCAGACACTAACAAACCCATGGTTAATCTAGACCACTTTCCTGTCCATTCTGCTGATTAATCTATCTGATGCTGGCCTCTGCCTATCCTTTGGCTTCTTTCTCCCATATGAAGTACCAGCGATTGCACTCAAATTGTTTGTGCAAACAATTCTGAAAAGGTTCTCATCTTCAGATGACAAGTCTGCAAAGCAGACATACATATCATTCTCCCAGGGTCCATGCTGGCTGTGATGTTTTCTTGAAAAAGCATCATCTTGTTAGAGGTTTAACTGAAAAAAGCAAAGCTAGGCTTCATATGGAAGGCTGCATGGTCTCTCACAAGATTCTTGGTGTCCTGGCCTTGCAGCATTTCCAGCCTTTCTTATATGCTCGAGCTCCCTGCTCAGGGTCTCCTTCCCAATTCCTCTCTGGCCTTTGATCATTTCAGAGAGTTGACACATGGTCTTTGTTGCGAGTCAGTGAACAATAGCTCTGGCTTTAGCTAGGCAGATCAAAGAAACATGAGCCTGAGCTGTTGTCGAAATATGTTTATACTGTAAATGCTCAGGAAGATCCCCATTTCGTATGGCCACATGCCTCACCCACAGCCACTGAAAACATAATGGGATCCGGCTAGTAACTAGTTTTCAAGGGCAGCAGTAAGAGAAGCCCTCTAGTTAAGAGTTTGTGGTCCTGTTCTGTTCTCTGGGTGCTTAACGTATACCTCAGCAGGGAGGAGCACTTACTCTTGTCCATATTCCAGCGAGTGCTCCTTTTGGGGTGAAAAATCAGTGATGCTCTGCTTGGATGGCTTTGATTACTGTCCCAACCAGCAGCATATGCTCTCTCAAACCCCAGGGGCTCTTGAAGTTACGAAGGGTCCAACGGGTGAGACCCTCAGTTTAGATCTTTCCAGAGATCTGATGCACAGTGTTGATTCCAAATGCCCCTCTTCAGCATGTCTGAGAATGAATTTTCTTTTTCTCCCTCAGTACTAATAAAAGGTCTTAAACAGCTGCATGAGAACCAAAAAAACAACCCAGGGCACCAGCTTTCAGAAAATAAATCTGGAAGTGGGTTATCAAACACTCATTCCAGTTCAGGGGTTCAGCATGTACAGATTCGAGTGGCTCACTTGGAAGAGAATGCAGGCAACTCTCCGAGTCCTATGGCAGCTTTGCAGATTCCAGTCCAGATTACTCATGTCTGTAAGTAGTTGAAACTGATACTTGTTATGTCCTATAATAAAACCTAAAGGTTTCTTGTTTTAAGATGAGTAGGGCCCTATCAAATTCATGGCCATGAAAAACTCATCACGGACCGTGAAATCTGGTCTTTTATGTGCTTTTACCCTATATTATACAGACTTCACGGGGGAAACCAGCATTTCTCAAATTGGGGGTCCTGACCCAAAAGGGAGTTGCAGGGGCGGAGGTCACAAGATTATCTTAGGGGGGGTCGAAGTATTGCCACCCTTATATCTGCGCTGCCTTCAGAGCTGGGCAGCCGGAGGGCAGTGGCTGTTGGCCGGGCACCCAGTTCTGAAGGCAGCGACCCACCAGCAGCAGCGCAGAAGTAACGGTGGCGATACCATACCATGCCATCCTTACTTCTGCGCTGCTGCCTTCAGAGCTGGGTGGCTACAGAGTGGCAGCTGCTGACTGAGGCCCCAGCTCTGCAGACAGCAGTGCAGAAATAAGGGTGGCAATACCATACTATGCCATCCTTACTTCTGCACTGCTGCTGGCGGTGGCTCTGCCTTCAGAACTGGGCTCCTGGCCAGCAGCCACTGCTCTCCAGCTGCCCAGCTGTGAAGGCAGCCGCCCTCACCAGCAGCAGTGCAGAAGTCAAGGTAGCAGTATCTCCCCCACCCACCCACACACACACACACACACACACAGTAACCTTGTGATCCCTGCACAACTTTCTGGGTCAGGATCCCTACAGTTACAACACCATGAAATTTCAAATTTTAATAGCTGAAATCATGAAATTTACTATTTTTTAAAATCCTATGACCGTGAAATTGACCAAAATGGACCGTGAATTTAGTAGGGCCCTAAAGATGATGAATAAATGAAAGTATCTTACAGAATTTAGTTCTGAGTGCCACTCAGATCTTGTGGCTGTAGGACAGGACTGAGAGTTGGGAAACCTGCATTCCATTTCCAGCTCTACCTTAAATTTGATACGTAATCTCATCAAAAATCTGAAGTTTGTGACAAGATCTATTTTCCATAAACCAGTGTTGTTTGGCATTAATTATATGATTCTGTGTTGATTCTTTATTAATCGAGTGTTGTACCGGCAAATCCATCATTTTGCCCAGTGCCTATAATTAAAGCTATGATTTAGTCATGGCTATTTTTAGTAAAGGTCATGGACAGGTCACAGGCAATAAACAAAAATTCACAGCCTGTGACCTGTCCATGACTTTTACTATAAATACCTATGACTAAATCTTGGGGGGGGGGGGGGCACTGCTGCGAGGGGTGCCCCAGGGGGTCGCTGCTAGGGAGGTGGGGCCAGTGGCAGCAGTTGCCGGGGGCTGCCAAGCAGCGGCTGCTTCGGCTGCCCAGGGGTCAGCTGCTGGGGGCCACCAACAGTGGCAGCTCCGGCCGCATGTGGGGCCAGCCGTACCAGCGGCTGCTCAGGTGTCCCTGGGGCCAGCTGCTTGGGCAGCCCTGGGGTCAGTCACACTGACCTCTTCAGAAATCACGGAGGTCACGGAAAGTCACAGAATCTGTGACTTCTGCAACCTCCGTGACAGGCATGGAGCTCTACCTATAATTACTTGAATCACCCTGATTTACCCTTTTTAAATGTTGGCAGGACATTAGCTTTTATCCAGCCCTCAGAAACTTCCCCCGTTTTCCACAATATATGGAAACTCAAAATTAACAGTCTAGATTGCTCCTCAGCCAGCTCTTTTAAAACTTGTGGGAAGCAAATTATCTGGACCTGCTGATTTAAAAATGTCTAACTTTAGTAGCTGCTATTTAATAGCCTCCTTCCTGTTCAAATTGCTTTCAGTAACCCAGTGAAACAGTCAAACTCCTATAGTATTAGCCTTTGTACCTTCAGTAGGTTGCAGCCATTACATACAATGTGATTGAATATACTTGAGTGCATCTTGCACTTTATCCATTGGTGCACATACACATTATAGGAGGACAGAAAGGAATGCAAATACAGGGCCAATTTTCAGCTGGTGTGGATCAACACAGAACATAACTGCATTGACTGATCGCTGATTTACACCAGCTGAGGATCTGACCTATAAGGTGGTCTTATAATTATAATAATAATAATAGGAGATATACCAATCTCCTAGAACTGGAAGGGACCTCGAAAGGTCATTGAGTCCAGCCCCCTGCCTTCACTAGCAGGACCAAGTACTGATTTTTGCCCCAGATCCCTAACTGGCCCCCTCAAGGATTGAACTCTCAACCCTGGGTTTAGCAGGCCAATGCTCAAACCACTTATGGATACTTATTCCAGAATATTAATTTCTTTAAAATGTCATTACAAACATAAATCATTAAATCCCTTTAATATCATTTTGTTTTTTAATCCCTATGCAGTTAATCATACTTTCTTCCCTCTATTTCCATCTCATGTAAGATGCCTTCTTTAAAGAGTGTTGTATTCTAGATACAAACTAGAGAACCTTGGCATTAGTACTGCAGTCAGCTTCCTTTCTCTCAGCACTGGGAGTAGCAATACCCTGCTTGACACCCTTCTGTGCTGACACGTTTTGGTTTACATGTGTTTTTTTGTTTTTTTCCCTACTCCCATAGCCTCAACTGATTCTCCTGCTGCTGCTGTCGACTCTGAGACAATAACGCTAAATAGTGGAACACTACAGACCTTTGAGATTCTCCCAGTAAGTAACGCAGAACTTGCCTTGCAATATCACACTTATCCTTTAAATGCTGTTAAATTGTTAAATTTTTGTAGTTGATTTCCAAAATGGAGGAGGGAAAGTTTAATGGTGATTCTGAAGTAAACTTCTGTTACAAAATCCAGAGCAAAATGTGGACCTAGTTGTAGTTAGTTAGAGCTGTGAAGGTTCAATGTGAAATATTAACTCTTGTGAAACCATCTTGTAGCAGTGTGTGTTTAATATTTTTTTTAATAAAAATCTTTCTTATAAGAGGAGTTTATAACACGAGAGACCCTTGCTGGCAAACGATTCCCCTCTGCCTGTACCATTCATCCCATTATTGGTAGGGCACAGTCTCTCTACTATTACTGCAGGCAGTGGCAAATGTGGTTTGGGGGGGGGGCGGGTCTGTGAGGCCATATCCTCACTGAACAGCTGTAGCAAGAGTGGCCTGTCTCCTTGTCACTCCTCTTTGGGAGCAAGACCTGGAAGTCAAGAATTTCTCCTTATCTTTTCCCCCCATGGGATCCTGGCATCTTTTATCTCCTCCCCGTTTCCATTTGGTCAGCCAGGGCCCAATCCAGCTCCCACTGGGGCTTTCCATTGACTTCAGTGGGAGTTGGATCATGTCCCAGCAGAGGTGCAGACGATAATTTAACCTACCAGTGGGTTCAAATTGCTGTATTCCAAGTGGATTTAGGATAGCAGGACCTGCTTTTAACAGAGTGTAATTTCACTGTAAGATGTGTGAAAAGATTCTTCACCAACGCAGTTCAGGATTTTCACTCCAGTTTAACCATGTCCCCTTGTTAACTCTTCTATCCATTGCTGAACAAGAGAGGGGACTAAACAGAACCCTGCACTACCCCATAGGAGAAAGTCCTTAGGGCAGAGAGGCAGTTGCCAAGACTACAGATAATTAGTTCTTCGCTAATTTAATTTGTTGAAGAAAAATGAGGTGTTACAGTTACTCCAATTAAATTGTGGTAAGTAACACAGGGAAGGAGTTATTTCAGTATGATTTCTAGCTAGCTGGATTCCCTATAAGTGAGTGCACTGACATGGTTCAGGAAGTGGGGAATCTTTGTATTGACCTTTTTTTCCCTTTCTTAGTCCTTCCATCTCCAGCCTACTGGAACTCCCGGCACGTACTTACTACAGACAAGCTCAAACCAAGGCCTTCCTTTAACACTGACTACCAGTCCCACAGTGACCCTGACAGCTGCTGCTGCTCCTGCCTCCCCAGAGCAGATCATAGTCCATGCCTTATCCGTACGTATCTTGAAGAGTTAGAATGCCAAAACATCTTGGGAAAAGGGTGGGCTAATAATTATTGTCTGTCAGCCGCTGTGGTTACAGCAGGTCCCTGGTTACCTCCATATGCTAAGGTTACGAAGCAGTTCCCAATTCATACACCTTTCTGACATGCTCATAACTTTCCATAATATTCCCTCTGGAGCTGAAATTTTCCATGCTCACTCTCCAGTCACAGGTAGAGTACAATTATTTTGGCCGTTTTAAAATATTGAAGAGTGAGAATTTCCTGTTTAAAAAAAAAAAAAAAACTCTTAAAACCACAGGCTGCAGAAAACTTGCTGAAGTTTAAAATTTGGCATGGGCAACATAGTCCTTACTGGAGATTAGTTGAGATTAGTTCTTTGGTTGAAGATTAAACTGGTTTAAACATGTGATGTCTCCATCTAGTGGTTGGCCTCAACAAAATTAAAATCTGTTCCCTAAAAACTTTATTTATAGGATTTTCTAAGATCTTATCACTGAAATCTTATCTTTGTAAGGTAGGGAAGTATTGTGCCTGGTTAGCAGAGGGGGAAAGCTAACAGATATTGAACGTCAGTAGGAAAGTTGTTGCAGTTATAGAAATAGTACTCTGATCTCCTGAATCTAGGACTATTATTTTAACTGTAACCACTTAGCTCAAGTGGTATGAGCTCGTGCTTTTGGTGCTGAAGGTATCTGGTTTGATCACTGCTGATGACTTTTCTGTCTCAAGTTAAATAATACTTAAGCTTATCACTATCCTTCTTTGTTACAAACAGGAAGGAAGAAATGTTGTCTAGTAGTAAGATCACAGGATGGAGATTCAGGACTCCTCTGGTTCTAGCCGCAGTTCTGCCACTGATTCTCTTTAACTTGCTATGCTTCTCTTTATTTACTCCTCTGTAAACTAGATAGAACAGTTTCAACCAAGTTGCAGATTTGTTGAGTTGAAGGCCAGAAGGGACCATCAGAGCATCTAGTCTGATCTCCTATATGTCACAGACCATTAAATTTCACCCAGTTACCCATGTATTGACCCCAATAACTTGTGTTTGACTAAAGATAGGTGAAAAAGCAACAACGTCCTAAATACTGTTTATTTTGTATCCTTTGTTAATGCTTCTTACAGCCAGAACATTTGCTGAACGCAAGTGATAATGTCACAGTGCAGTGCCACACACCGAGTGTCATAATTCGCACTGTTGCTACTGAAGACATCTCCTCCGTAACCCAGGCAGAACTTACTGTCGATTCACATATTCAGTCAGCTGACCTGACAGATCCTCCAGGTACCCTGGAAGCAGACACTTTTCCACATGACATCCATCAGTCCAAGCTGAGTGATGAAGAGCAGTCTGCCTACATTGACGATGACCCCTCCAAATTCAGTGGCAGAAATAGCACCGAACTGTTAGATGGGGTGATGGTAAGAACTGAAGAGGAGATTTCAGATACAGACCTCAAACGTGAAGAGGATTCCCACTCCAATTTAACTGACACTTACGTCACTGAGGTAAGGAAGTGCATGATGAAACTATCAGAATATCTGAAACTACTGCCCCTAAGACAGGGGTAAGCAACCTTTCAGAAGTGGTGTGCTGAGTCTTCATTTATTCACTCTAATTTAAGGTTTTGCGTGCCAGTAATAGATTTTAATGTTTTTAGAAGGTCTCTTTCTAAAAGTCTATAATATATAACTAAACTATTGTTGTTTGTAAAGTAAATAAGGTTTTTAAAATGTTTAAGAAGCTTCATTTAAAATTCAATTAAAATGCAGAGGCCCCCGGACTGGTGGCCAGGACCCGGGCAGTGTGAGTGCCACTGAAAATCAGCTTGCGTGCCGCCTTCGGCACGCATGCCATAAGTTGCCTACCCCTGCTCTAAGACTTTGTCTACACTACTGGGGTAAGTCGACCTAAGTTACACTACTCCAGCTATGTGAATAACTTAACTGGACTTGAGGTACCTTAGGTTAACTTACCCCATGTCTTCACTGCGCTGTGTCAACAGGAGATGCTCTCTGGTCGACTTACTTTACTCTTTTCGGAGAACTGGAGTACCAAAGTTGACCAGAGAGTGCTCTGCCATCGATTTAGCGGGTCTTCACCAGACCCGCTAAATCGACAACCATTGCATCGATTGCAGCAGCATGGATGACGGTTCAAAATAAAGACCTGATGAGAAAATCAAAGTGTCCTTGTGAATGTGTCAATGGTGCTGGTTTTTAATCATCTTCTAGTGTTTTAGCTGCACGAGCATTTTGTGAAGAGGCTTTTTCTGTCTCAGAACTTTGTAAACATGTTGGGAGGTGGTGGTAATTAGATCAAGCCTAGGGTTTGGGTTCAGATTCAGTGGCACAGAAATCTCACAAGTAGACTAGGAATCTGTACTCCCCAAGTCCTCATCTTGAGGATTTTGCTTTAATGCAGGTAGGTAGCATAACATAGTGTGACCCAGCTAGTATGGATCAAAGCAGTGTACTCATGGTTTATGGTTTTAGGAGATAAACAAGCCAGCTATTTGTCTACCAAGTCAGTCTTTTCTTTACAAATATACTGTGAGAGCAAGGGAGAGGTGAAGTACAGTATTTCTCACAAGCAACTTTTTACTCTACTAATCTTGCTAGTGTCCTCTTAACTGCAGCAGATCTTTCATGACTTTTTTTGCAGGATTTGATTGGTTAAGCAGAATAGTCCAGTTATTAAATGTTCAAACACTTCAGTAAAGATTCAATTGTGAAACAAATTACAGTCTCACACAGCTCCACATCTCAGACACAGCCATGAGTTTATCTAAATAAGTATAAAACTGGAGCCATTGTATAGGCTAGATTCAGGAGTGGGCAAACTACAGCCCGGGGGCCACATCCGGCCCTTGAGCTCTTGCTGGGGAGCTGAATCTGGGGCTTGCCCTGCTCCTGCGTTCCAGCCGGGGAGTGGGTTCGGAGGCCGCTCCGCATGGATGTCCCCGCCTCTGGCTCCTGTGTTTAGGGGCAGCCAGCCCCTAAACTGCCCCTGCCCCAAGCGCCAGCCCCACAGCTCCCATTGGCTGGGAACTGCGGCTAATGTGAGCTGCAGGGGTGACACCTGCGGACGGGGCAGCGCACAGAGCTGCCTGGCCGAACCTCCGCATAGAAGCAGGAGTGGGGACATGCTGCTGCTTCCAGGAGCTGCTTGAGGTAAGCGCTGCCTGGAGCCTGCACCCCTGACCCCCTCCAGTGCTCCTGCCCCAGTCCGGAGCCCCTTCCCACACCCTGAACTCCTCATTTCTGGCCTCACCCCAGAGCCCTCTTTCCCCCCCCCCCCCCGATGCCCCAACCCCCTGTCCCAGCCCCGAGCCCCCTCCCACCCTCCAAACCCCTTGGTCCCAGCCTGGAGCACCCTCCTACACCCTAAGTCGCTCAGCCCCACCCCAGAGCCCACACCTCCAGCCGGAGCCCTCCATCCCTGCACCCCAACCCGGAACCCCCTCCTGCACCTTGAACCCCTCATTTCTGGACCCACCCCAGAGCCCGCACTCCCAGACAGAGTCCTCACCCCCTCCTGCACCCCAGCCCTAATTTTGTGAGCATTCATGGCCCACCATACAGTTTCCATACCCAGATGAGCCATGAATCGGAACAATTGATAGAGATAAGTATCAAGAAAAAAGACCAACTTGCATTTTATTGGGCTTGTTAGTTTGTTAAAGTGCACGTCCCCTTCAACAAACTGTTCTCCAAAATGACAGATATAACAGAGGCTACAATTTTTTTTCTCACTCAGCCAGGAATCCCACTATAATTCAGACGGTGTTAGATTTTGTTTCTGCAAGAGAACAAATATGTACGTTGAACCATCTCTCTGCTGTTCTTTATGAGCAGGATCAGTACATCCTACATACAGTCCAAAGCTACTGACTTTCCTCAATTTGCATCCTTTTCTTTTCACTTTAGTTGAAATGGATGCAATAATAAGCTTTACATTTTAGGCAGTTTGAGAGCTCTATTTTAGTCTAGTCTAACCCCCTACTCAAAGCAGGACCAATCCCCAACTAAATCATCACAGCCAGGGCTTCATCAAGCCTGACCTTAAAAACCTCTAAGGAAGGAGATTCCACCTCCACCCTAGGTAACCCATTCCAGTGCTTCACCACCCTCCTAGTGAAAAAGTTTTTCCTAATATCCAATCTAAACCTCCCCTACTGCAACTTGAGACCATCACTCCTTGTTCTGTCATCTGCTACCACTGAGAACTGTCTAGATCCATCCTCTTTGGAACCCGCTTTCAGGTAGTTGAAAGCGGGTATCAAATCCCCCCTCATTCTTCTCTGCTGCAGACTAAACAATCCCAGTTCCCTCAGCCTTTCCTCATAAGTCATGTGCTCCAGCCCCCAAGCATTTTTGTTGCCCTTCACTGGACTCTTTCCAATTTTTCCACATCCTCCTTGTGGAAACTGGACACAGTACTCCAAATGAGCTTCACCAATGCCAAATAGAGGGGAATGATCACGTCCCTCGATCTGCTGGCAGTGCCCCTACTTATACAGCCCAAAATACCGTTAGCCTTCTTGGCAACAAGGGCACACTGTTGACTCATATCCAGCTTGGATTGTCACATAGGAATCAAAATAAGTTAAGTTACCATGTTCAGATTATGAAGACAAAAATGTTAGCAATTCAAAATCAAAACTTTCAAGTCATTAGTTATGGGTAAAGGTATGAAAGGATGTTAGACTGTTTAATTATTTTAGGAAGAAAAAGCAAATTGACTTGGTAATTCTCATCTGTTTATCCTCCTAGCTAAATGGAAGTTTGGGGTCTGTGCAGTTTCACTAGTGGAGATAGAGGGGATTATTTTACTCAAGAGGAGTACTCAGGAGTAGGACTGACTCTAAAAAGGCCTCTGTAAACTTCACTTTCTGTATAAGACATTTCTCCCTGACTGCTGCCATTACGGTTGTGTCAGTGCGTGGAAGGTATGGACTCGCATTGCAGGGGTTTGATAACAATAGCTGGAGAAGTGCCCAGTTCCCTTTCCCGCTATCCCCTGTACCTTGAGGGCCAGCTTTTCAGTTTGGGCCTAGGAACCGCCCCTCAGTGTTGGAAGGTCCAGCTATGCTGTGCTTTCTGCAGGCTGCATCCTCATTGAATTAGGTACGTCATACTTTGCACTAAGTAGGGCAAGCTCGGATCTGGTCTAATTTAGTGAGGGAGGACCCAGCTATGATGCATGCATCGCATACATGTGTTCATTCCTACACTGCTTGACAGCAGCTGCTAAGGGGTAACCAGCTGGGTGGCCGGTCACAAAGATAGTACTAACAAAACTGCCGAGAGGAACAGGTATTAGTAAAACTGGCTGGACCATCCTAGCCAGCCCAAGCAGTCCACACTCTAGCTGTGAATCTGAACAATCCAGCTATTTTCATTCTGCCAATTCCAGTCACCCCTGCTGTTCTGCAATCAGCCTTTAGCTGACAGCAGTCAAGATCACTCTTCCTTAGCAGTGCTTAGAATAGTTAAAACTTGACAGTGAAAGCAGCAGTTGTAGTTATGACTCAAGGAGAAGTATCGGTAAGGTGTTAATTTTTTTCCTAACTTCCTTATTAAATTCACTGAAAGCAATTATATTTGTTGTACAAATAATTTGTGATTACAAGGCCAGAAAGGACCATTGTGATTTAGTCTGACCTCGTGTGTAAACACAGGCCATAAGACTTGCTTGAATAAATTTAAACTAGAGAATCATTTACCCCCAAAAAGTCTTGACTGAAAAGTTTCCAGGGATCCATCCCAACCCCTGGTAAGTTTTTCCAGTGGTTAAGTTACCCTCACTGTTAAGTTTGCACTTGATTTCTAGTATGAATTTGTCTAGCTTCAAGTTCCAGCCATTGGACTGTGTTATATCTGTTACATTGAAGAACCCTCTTATCAAGTTTTAGTCCCCATGTAGATAAGTATTGTAAAGATGTAACATGTCTTACCACATCTAGAGATGAGTAGCCAACATGGTGAGAAATTCAGTTTATAGCCAGGGCGGTTCACTTACAACAGTGCTTTTGAATAGGTCAGTCATTTTCCATTCCCTCTAACTACTACTCGCTGTGAAAAAGATCTCTGTCACAGCCAGCACGTAACTCAGTTTTCTAGAAGCAATTGTTTCTGTATTCCATTATGGATAAACCTCTCACATCTTAACCTTCAATCTCTCATCATGCAGGACCTAGGTTCTCCAGCCATAGAAGAACAAGTTGATCAGTCTGCAATAGATGATGAAACTGTCCTTATTGTTCCTTCACCCCATGGTTTTATTCAGACATCAGATGATATAGACAATGAATCCGTCTTACCTCTGACAACATTAACAGGTACTATCAGACAGATGCTTAGTGCAATTGACCTGAAACAAGATTCTTTAGTTCAGGGGTTCTCAAACGTCATTGCACCGTGACCCCCTTCTGACAACAAATATTACTACACGACCCCAGGAGGCAGGACCGAAGCCTGAGCCTGCCACTCCGGGCAGGGGGGCCCAACCCAAGGGCTTCAGCCCCAGGCAGGGGGCCTGTAACCTGAGCCCCACCACCAAGGGCTGAAGCCCTCAGGCTTTGGTTTCATTGATGGACGGTGCAGCTTAGGCTTCGGCTCTGGGCCCCAGCAAGTCTAAGCCAGCCCTGGTAACCCCATTAAAACAGGGTCCCAACCCCCAGTTTGAGAATGGCTCATTTGGTTCAATATGGTAATTGAGCTCCTCTAATCATTCTATGCATTATAGCCTTTATGGAATCTTCATATAACTTACCTTCCAAATCATTGTTAGTTTGAAACTTTAGAAATAAGCCTCTTTAGATGAAAGGATTTGGAAGCTTTTTTCAAAACAAGGAAGTCATGCATTCATCTGCTTTCCTCTACTGCACCAATAGTAAATGCCAACTAATTAGTTTTAGACTACTTATACTGTAGCTGGAAGAATGTTGATGGGTGGTAGCAGTTCCAGCCCTTGTGGAGACCACTCAGTGTGAGGCTTGAGTTAGAGATCGGAGCCTGATCAGTAATTTTTGTTGTGTGCAATTCTGTATACCTGCTTTTTAGAGGAAATTGTTTTTGAAAAACTAGAGGGTCTCAGAGTAGCTACATTAATAGTTTAATTTAAATTGATGCAAAGCACTACCTATGTGTTTTCGAGGTAAGTTTTTATAGCAGTACAATAAGTTTGAGTCCTTAACATGTTATGGCTCATTGCAGATCCTATATTGCAACACCATGGAGAGGGATCACACATTATTGGCTCGTGTTTGGACAGTCCTGATTCTGAAGATTCAAAGGATGTTGAAGACTTAGTGAGTTGTCACTAAGAAGCAGTAATCATGGCTGCTTTCTAAATGAACCTGTTTGTATCATGAAATTACAGTTGCAATCCTGCACCACCTTCCAAAGAAAGTAGTCAGTCCACATGTGTAGAACATTCTCAAGTTGAAATGGCTACAGTGCACTTTTACTGCTCACAAGACTGTGTACCTCATTTGTAAAGGGTACAGCAGCTAATTGAACCCCCAGTCCACTGCTTTGCAGCAAGGGGTTATTAAGAGTCTCAGTTGCACACTGCTAGGATCCACTCAGTCATTTTGACCTGGCTGTTGCCCATCTGTTGGACTTTATGCACCTTGAAAACTGGATGGAAGCCAAGGACTGTAGCCCTTAGCTTATTAGTGCAGCAACAAGAATTAGTTTGCACACACTTCATGGAAAGTGGATGAGGATTTCTGCACTTCCTGGCTCTTCTACAATACAGAGTTACGACTTGTTACTTTTCCTCTTGACATTTAGCTGAGGATAGCTCAGTGACTTCAGAGGGTGCGGGCAAGAGCAGTATTGCAGAAGAGGTCTGTTTTCCCAATCTCATTGGACGTACCAGTATTTCCAGCACATAGGACCCTAGTTACAGATGCTTATAGGGTTGTCTTTTGCTGTGCCTGTTCCTGAAGAGTCCGTTGCTGGCAATGGATGGAGTTGCAGAAAGATCAGAAGTGGTTTGTTTTTTTTTTAAAGTAAAAAAATAATCACTACAGCAAGTTCAATAAAAGGGAAGCTTATAAGAAAGGGAAGGCTACGGAGGTCCACCAGCATCCCTCTAAAGCCTAGAGAACAAAAAAGCCTCGAGCCTTCAGAGGCCATTCCAGGTCGGGTAGAAAGACTGCCTACCTAACTAGCTATGCTCATTACACTTCCAGCCTCTCTCAGAAGGTGAGTTGGATGCAGCACATTAATATTTGGGGGATGGCAAGGAGGTGGTAGCACCCTTTGCAAGGTCTTGAAGCAGCAGCTCACTGATAGTTTGGGCCTGTGTCCCTTAAGCAATGGAAAGCGATTCATTCGCCACTTCAGGCTCATAGCAGACACACTAGGCTGAGCAGCCTTCTAAGTGTGCGTGCGAGTGAGTGGGGGGGAAATAACTACAGAAATTAAAGACTGATGTATAAATTATTTTATTTATTTCTGTAATTAGCTCTTCATAATCAGAGTTGGTCTTTCAGTCTGTGGTTTTGTTAATGTGAAATTAAGTTGTAGTTTCAACAAAAGGTTGCCTAGGGAACAGAAATAATTGTATAGTCAGTTTAAACAAAAATAAAGTATTTGTCTTAGTAACTGTAAGATGCCATTTATTTATTCTGTTACAGATCTTTGCAATGCTGCAGTTATTTGTACAATAAAAAAATGCATTTTTTTCCAAAATGAAAAAGCTTGTGCCCTTCTGAAACATCAGTATAGTTGGAATGTGCATTAAGTGCAAAGTTAGCTCTTAAATAAAAGCAGTGTCATGTCATATGGCAATAATTCTTCCCAACACGAGGGACTTTAGATATACATTTACATGAAAATCATGTACTGATTATCCCTGAACAACCCCTTTCTTCATCCCTGTCAGCTGATTATCCCCTTTGTTTCTAGGGTGGAGCTAAGAACAGTCTCGCAATCATTTACCCACTTCATGGAAGTACAGGTTGGCACATATACATAACATGACAATAGAAAATAAGATATAGTAAATTAGATTCCTAAACTTAGGTTCCAAGTCTCCTTGTCGATACCAGTAGATCTAGAAAGGAGAGAGTGATTTTGCATTAGAAATAAAATCAGGTATTTATATGCAAGATAAACAGGCTACAGTTCAGTGCAGGAGTAAGTAACTGTGAAACTAAGAAGTTCTAGGGTTTTCTTTAACATTCCCCCCCTTTAAATTGGACTAATGAAGAGAGCAGTTAATAGAAGGAAACCTCACTGAAAACTAAGCACTAAGAACAACCACCCACTTCTCTCTTTCAGCATTCTTGTGGAATGCACTTCCATGCTTTAGGGAGATACTAACCACTCATGTGTTGCCTGCCAGTATCACAGTCAGCTTACTTACCATTCCTCTAGACACAAGACAGTTTCATTCTGAGAAATGTTAATTATGCAAGTAATGAGACTTGTGAGCTTGCTTTGCAAACAGTAAGGCCTGGTCCACACTAGAAAATTAGGTTGGTTTAACTATGGTGGTTGAGATGTGAGAAATCCACACCCCTGAACAGTGTAGTTAAATAGACTTCTTAAGTCCTTGTGAAGGCAGCACTAGAGGTTGACAGAAGAATTCTTCTGTCTGCCTACCTACCCCACCACCTCTCATGGAGGTGGAAGTACCTATGCTGACAGGAGAATCCCTTTTCTCAGCATAGATAGTGTCTACACTGAAGCACCACAGCAGTGCAGTTGTAGCATTTTAAGTTTAGACAAGCCCTTAGCTACAGCTGTGTCAATAAGCCATTAACATGTCAAGTAGATTTGTTATTTCAATGGTGGTTTGAAAGCTAGGAAATTCACAGTTAAAGTTAAACAAATTGGAGTCAAATTAAAAATAAAAAGTAATAAAAAAAAACAAAAACCCCTAATGATTGCCAGAAAGTCTTTATATACTTGAGATGCCAACTTTAACTCTGCTTGCCTCCCTTTCCTGTTGCAGCTCCCACCAGTACAGAAGTTAAGAAGACACACCATAGCTAGGGGGTCTACAAAATTCACAGCTGTGAAAATCATGTCATGGACCATGAAATCTGATCTCTGGCTGCCCAGCTCTGAAGCCAGAGCAGAGAGCAGGGGCTGCTGGCCGGGTGTCCAGCTCTGAAGGTTGCACTGCTACCAGCAGCAGCACAGAAGTAAGGTGGCAATCCCGTGACCCCCTTTTGGGTCAGGGCCCCCAGTTTGACAAACGCTGTGGAGAAATCACACTCTATGCGTTAATCATGGCATAAATAACATTTTGAGATGTGTAACAAAGCTATGAAATCTATTTATACCGTGACCAACCTACAAAAAAAGTGTGTTTTCTCCATGATTTAAGTAAACCTCTAACCATAGCATAGTCTTTTGTTGTAGGATGTGACCTGTACACTCTCTGTAGCAGGTGCATAGACAAGCCTACTGTGAATATGTTAAATATTGGGATGTTGTAGCCTGGATGCTCAGGAGGGGACAATAGGAGAACAGAAGATAAATTTGATAGGAAGTCTGCCCCTTTGCACTCGCAGAATAAACACACGATATCTACCTTTGACCAATATCCAGTGCTTTACCAGATTTCAAGTGCACACCTGTACTATAATCTACAGCTGCCCTACTTAGAGGGTAGGTGTAGCTAGTTCACTACTGTATTATGAAAAACAAAGGATCTATTATGTACATAAAATACAACTGTGTATATTTCACAATAAATGTAGCAATACTTACAAGTATGCCAGCAGAAACACTACACAAGGATATGCAGAAAGCAAAAAATATATTCACTGGTTTTGGAGGTAGTTGAGGAAAGATAAAAGCACTGATCAGAGTGACCTGTACAGAGAAATTCAGAGATACTAAATATTTTCATAGTGGCAAAAAAACAAAAACAAACAAACAAACAAACCACCCAGACCCACCTCACAGAAGCAGAGTTATGAAGTGACCAAGGAAACAGTTTAGGATTCCTCTGGGTGTATCTCACTACAACCAATACCCACCCACCATGGCAAGAGGCAAGGTGAAGGTATAGGAGGTTGGAAAGGACTAGGGACAGAATTTTTAAATAACTAAGTACCCCTAACCACATAGGCACAATTCTTAGTGATTGTACAATAGTTCCCTTCCAGTGGCCCAATACAATCCTCATGTCCACGTAGGAGGACAGATGGAAACGGAAAATTCAAGGGTCACACACACAAACTTAAGGGAGAAAAAGCCATGTAGAACTCATGTATTAACCAGAATAGTGCTCCTTCTGGCAGTCTTGAAAGATATCCTGCTCCCAGCGGACTATAACCATCCCTTATGGATGCAGGTCTTGCCACATTATCTTGTGCCTTGTCACCTCAAGAACCAAGTCCTACATAACTGGGTTTAATTTTGAAGGCCAGTCAAAAAGTTCCAACTGGCTACATAGCATGTGGCTAGCCAAATGTTAGACCAACTAAACCAAAAAAATACTGCAGCAGTGTGTCTTACTTTTTGTAGCAGCTAATTTATTTCTAAGGTTCTGGTCATAATTTACAAACATGTAAATGGTCCCCAGCTAATCTTCCAAACTACTTCCCCACCTAGGCTTCATCCCAGCATTACTGCTTGGAAGGGATGTTTCTGCTACAGGGTTCTCCTCAAGGGAGTTCCGAGGCTGGAGGTCCTCTGTGATGGGCATGGCATTCTATCCTGGTTTTGTTCAAAGATTTTCTCTCTCTGGACTTCCCAATATCAGGCTGGATTCCCTGACTATTCAGGCTTCAGGTGCTACCCATCATGTTGGCTCTCCAAGTCAGGAGAGTCAGCGGCTACCATCACAGATTATGGAGTAGCCGCCCCCTTTTTGTGATAGCATTTGGTTCTTTCAAGAGCTGGAAGAAAGCACAGTGAGATAGGACAGCAATGGGTGCCTCAACCACATGTAAACATTTCATCCAGCACTAGGGAGTGCTGCTGAAGAGTTCCTTTCTCGCACGGATTTGGGGAACTTTATTACTTGTTTTTAAAAGGACTCAGTTCCCGCAACGCGGCAGCAGAAAATAAAACTGCCAAAAGAAAATGGCCAAGGGCCTCAAATGACTAGCAGGCCAGTGTGCAAAGGATGGAAGCGCTTGGGGCTAAAACCTGGGCCCACTCAAGTCAGTGGAAATTTTGCCATTAAACTTCAACAGAATCAGGACTTGAACCATAGAAAGAAAAGAAATGTAGTTTGGGAAGTGGAATACTTACTATAAGCAGCAAGGATGTTAAGCTACCAACAGCTAAGTTGATGATTCGATCCTGGAAGAAGGAAGAAAAGGAGAAAGTAACACCTGGTCATTTATCAGCCTAACATTTGATTAATGTGTGTATTACAATAAGATGTAGAGGCCCTAACTGAGATCATGGTGCCATTGTACCACTGTACATTCACACAGTGTTTGAGGGGCCCAGCCCCCAAGGAGCTTACAAGACAAACCAATTATTTTTAAATTCCATCCTTCATCTATATGCAGTTCTACTTTGAAATGTAACCACATCTCACTGGAGATCTTCCACCGTGTTTTGAAGTCAGCAAATCTCTCACTGACAAAAGCAAGCTGCTACTCCTTTTAACTCCTACAAGCCCTGCAGAGCAGACACCATTCTGAATGAGAGAGCGGGAGTCTGTTTCCTGTGCATTAAGAGTGGATTTTTTTTAATTTTTTTTTTTTAAACATCACTTTCCTGTGTTGCCGTACCCTCACACCTGTGTAAACCCACTAAAATAGCAGGATTGCGCACAGGGCGCGCACGCGCACACACCCCTCCCTTGCAGAAGCTTTATTACTAGCAATGATGGAGAGAACCCAGATTGAGACAGGTCTTAGGTCAAGTTTGTAGGGCTCAGGGAGAACCACGTACCATCTTTGTACTTTGAAACCAAGTGAGATCTGTTCCTCAAGTTAGACACCTACATGACCTGGTGGTGGTGGGGGGACGCCAACTACTCAGACATCCGTTGGGAAAATAACACAGCAGGGCACAGATTATCCAACAAGTTCTTGGAATGTATTGGAGACCATTTTTTTTATTTCAGAAGGTGGAGAAAGCTACTAGAGGAAAGGCTGTTCTAGATTTCGTTTTAACAAATAGAGAGGAACTAGTTGAGAATTTGAAAGTGGAAGGCAGCTCGGGTGAAATGGTAGCGTTCACGATTCTAAGGCAAAGGTTCTCAAACTGTGATCTACAGACCACTGGGTGGTCCACGAGCTCCATTCAGGTGGTCCGTGGATAGTTCCCTCTCAGGTGTGCACCTAGGCAGCCGCACACGAGAGAAGGAAGGGCCACCCGCCTAATTAGTGGAGCTGCGCAGGCCTGGCTCCACTAATTAGGTGCCTGGACCCTGGAGAAGACGCACATGTAAGGTGAGGCGGTGACCTTGGGCGGGGGGCGGAATAGAGGGTAGGTGGGAGCGGGCAGTAGAGTAAGAAGAGGGGGTGGAGGGAATTTGGGACATGCAGGGCTGCGGCAGCCAGAGAAAGAGGCGACTTTTCCCAGCTCCAGGGCTGTGGTTACTGGGGACAAACGGCGCTTCTGCCCGTCCTCAGCTCTGTGGCAGGGTAGAGACCCCCCCTCCTTCCCAGCCCCAGCTCAGGTGCTGCTGTGATAGGGGAGAGGGCACATCCATCGCATTAGAAAGGTAAGACTGATATTAAAATACGAGTTGTGCCCTTTTATTTGTAGAACAAAAACAAAAATTATGGTTTTTTTATATAGTGCTTTTATCCAAAGTGCTTTGCAATAGTTAGCTAATGTACAAACAACATTTGGAAAGATCGTTAAGTGGTCCACCGAGACCCTCAGTCATTTTCAAGTGGTCCATGGGGCGGGGGGAACTTTGAGAACCACTGTTCTAAGGAATGGTACGAGGGAGAACAGCAAAAGAAAGACAATGGATTTCAAGGAGGCAGACTTTAGCAAACTCAGGGAGTTGGTAGGTAAGATCCATGGGAAGTGAGTCTAAGGGGGAAAACAATTGAAGACAGTTGGCAGTTTTTCAGAGAGACATTATTAAGGGCACAAGAGCAAACTATCCCACTGCAGAGGAAATATCGGAAGTCTGGCAAGAGACCACCCAGGCTTAACCAGGAGATCTTCAATGATCTAAAAATCAAAACAGTCCTACAAAAAAGTGGAAACTAGGTCAAATGACAAAGGATGAATATAAACAAACACCACAAGTATGTAGGGATAAAATTAGAAAGGCCACGGCACCAAAAGAGATCAAACTAGCTAAAGACTTAAAAGGGTAACAAGAAAACGTTCTACAAATATATTAGAAGCAAGAGGAAAACCAAGGACGGGGTAGGCCTCAATGAGGGGGAAAAACAGTAACACAAAATGTGGAAATGGCAAAGGTGCTTAATGACGTCTTTGTTTCAGTTTTTACCAAGAAGATGGGTGGTGATTGGACGCCTAACATAGTGAATGCCAGTGAAAATGAGGTAGGATCAGGGGCTAAAATAGGGAAAGAACAAGTTAAAAATTACTTAGACAAGTTAGATGCCTTCAAGTCACCAGGGCCTGATGAAATGCATCCTAGAATACTCAGAAAGAGAGATTAAGGCTTCAAAAATTTGGCAGGCATCTACCTGCTCACCAGAGACTGATTTGAAAGTCAAGCATCACTCACTTGCGAGGGCCAGAGGCCAGTGCCCAAGCGAGAAGGCTAGCTCCACTATCACCCACAGCTAGGCACATCAGCCTGGCTGTCCCAAAGAGCAGAGCACTGGCATTCGCACTGACTTTCATATAGGCCTTTGGCTAGCAGAGGGCTGAAGTGTCAATCTCCCTCTCCTGCTAGCTGCTGAAAGGGAGAAGGAGCCTTCTGCCATCTCCCCTCCCTTCCTCCAGAATGGATCACTGTTGCCGGCAGACAAGGGAACAGCGGTGGTGAACCTGACCAATCTTATTAGTTTCCTTCTGCTACTGCTGTGCAAAGCCAGGAACAGAAGCAATGAGAATGGAGTAGTCTGCAGACACCAAGGCAATGCTGCATTACGTTACACTCCAGGCACATTGGGATGGGTTTTTTTTTGTTTATAAATGGACTCACGTCCTGCAGCAATTGATGGTTTGGAGGACACATTAAGCCCATTAGACCAGCAGTGCCAACTTATATTAAGCCAGGTAAGACACATTCAGTTGCTATTCTATGGTAAAGCAGCAGCATTTCCTAACAAGGTTGAACTTTTCTCAAGCCTACATTCATTAAAAAGCAAGTGCCTACAGAATGACTTGGCAAAAGAACAAAAGACACAAAGTGGGAGCTGGGGGGCTGTTGGGATACACGTCAGTAATGGCCTTTCCTGGAAATAAAGACTCAAATCTTGCCCCTTTCATCCAGCTGAATCCAGAAATGCTTTAATGGGGACATTGGCAAGTTTAGGTGGGGTTTTTTGTTTTGTTTTTTTTAATAAACAGGCTAATCTAAAACTCAAGTTTCTGATACAGCCCCCTTTAAATAGTATGAACAGGATGTTTTTGTAGGTTTTTCTTTTTTTAAATTTTATATTCCCCCTCCATGCTGATGTGCCAGGGTCTTTAGAAAATGCCATCAGTCCTCCCCTCTGCTAAGTGCCTGCCTGCCAGCCCTTCAGGGTCAGCTTTGTGGCTCTAATCATCACTGGTGAACATCTGCTTGCACCAGGGGCCCCCGCAAAATTAAGTTGCTTCAGCTTCAGCCCCAGGCAGAGGGGCTCGGGCTTCAGCTTTCTGCCCTGGACCCCAGTGAGTCTAATGCCAGCCCAGTTCTGATTTATTTTGGCTGACACCCTCCCTCCCCTCCAAACCTGCTAATGGTCCCCAGGGGCCCCCAGACCCCTGGTTGAGAACCACTGGTCTAGTGCAGGGGTCCTCCATCCTCCCCTATTGGAACACAATTCCTCCTCTTCAGCAAGGTGAGTGACTGTGACCCACTGACGCTTGCATGCTACCTCCCAGCTAAGAATCCCCAGCCTAATTCAACAGTTGTCAGACCATGGTCTATGGGCCTGTAGTGGTCCTTGGGGGCACTTGCTGATCGGCAGAGAGCTGGCTGGCTGACATGATGACGAGTCTCCTTGTTTCCAGCTGCTATATTTAGAGACACTGAACTTTACTTCCCACACATAAGTAGTTACTGAAGTTGCCACGGGGAAGTTCTGGGATTGCAAATGGGAAGGGAGGTACTCCAGCGGTTAATGCCCAGAACTGGGTGATGAAGATCTAGGTTCTAATCCTGCCTCTACCACAGACATGCAGTGTGACCCTGGACAGGTCACTAAACCTCTGTGCCATAGTGTCCACATCTATGGTACTTAGAGATCTGCCTGCACTGTAAGAGCTGCAGGGCAGAAAGAGTCTTTCACTCAGTATGTACAGTGTTATGTACACCTACGAAGCTCAGGGCTAAATATGCAGCCACCTCTGAGGTAAAACAGATGCTCTGTTCCAACAGTGCACAGACCCGTAGAAAGATATCCTAACCAATTGAAGCTACAGGGAGATTTTCAGTAGGTAGAATAGAGGAGTGCCACAAATTTGAACCTGGCTCCCCATACTCTTGCAGAAGGATGCCAAGGGATCGCTGGGGGCCACAAACGGACAAACTATTTCCTGTCTCTTCTTTTGAGCCACACTGAGGGTACTGTTTAAAGCATGAAGAGGGAAAGTCTCTCACAACACCAGTAAAAGAACAATGTCAAGCATCTCAGATTCACACAGTGAGAACTGCTATGAAGCTTTAAAAAAAGAAAACAGAACCCATGTGTTCTGTTCACGGTGTACACCCGAGAAGTTTGTTTCTCTCTAACAGTCTTGCAGAAAAGCTGCAATGCAACCCAACTGTATTCCTTAGGATTCAGAAAGAGAGAAAGCAGGCTGCTCACTAAAATAGAACGGCACAACTCAACCTGCCTCTAGGCCAGCAGTTCTCAACCCACAGCCCAATTAACACAGCTGTGGCCCAGCTGTGCACTAAAAAAAATTGAAAGTTTGCTGCTCTTGTCTGGCAGGGGGAGAGGCTGACTCACGGGGAGACAGCATCTGGCAGCCTGCTGGAGCGCTCCTACTAGCAAGGGGCTGGGTGAGTGCCACAGCAGGGCAGGATGCAGGAGAGTGGATATCTGGGCAAGTTTGTGCGGGGTGAGGCTCTGGGAACTAGGGGTTTCCTGGGATGCTGCAGCACCTCCAGGTTTTAGGTGTGGCTCTGCTCCTGGCCCTGTGCCAGGTGCTCCGTTCCTGGTCCAGCGCTGGGGGTCCCAGCTGCCCGGCCCCGGGCGGCAGGGTCCAGGTCCCAGCTGCCAGCCCCATGCCGCAATGTCCGGCTGCCAGGCCCCACACCAAAGGGCTCCACTCATGGCCCCACTCTCTGGAGGGGTATCTGGGCAGGGGGCGCTGGGCATAGGGGACTGTGGGAGGTTTTTGAGGGGGCCACTGTGGTTCTCAACCTGCAGCCCACGTAACACATTGTGGGCAACATACGCAGCCCACAACGATAAATAGGTTGAGAACCACTGATCTAGGCCAGGGGTCAGCAACCGTCAGCACGTGGCCCATCAGGGTACTCCACTGGCAGGCCGTGAGACATGTTGCTGACGTTGACCGTCCGCAGGCACCGCGCCCTGCAGCTCCCAGAGGGCGCGGTTCGCTGTTCCTGACCAATGGGAGCTGCAGGAAGCGGCAGCAGCCCGTGGCTTCCCGCATCTCCCCCCAGCTCCCATTGGCCGGGAATGTCAAACTGCGGCCACTGGGAGCTGCAGCAGGGGAGTGCCTGAGGATGGACAACGTCAGCAAAATGTCTCGCGGCTCCCCAGCGGATTACCCTGATGGGCCATGTTCTGAAGCTTGCCGATCGCTGCTCTAGGCTGGCTGCACAACTGACTGCTGCTAGGTCCAGAGATCCCACATTTCCATACAGAGCTCCCTAGTGTGCAAGCAAGATTAGGAAAAAACCCTGAAATCTAAAGAGACAGCCTACAATTTTAACGCCATTTTAAATACACCACAATATTAAAATGCAAAAATCACATCATGGTCCTTTCACATGGGCTGGGATGAAAGAATGGTCATTGGCCAAGATTTTTCAACAGCAGCTAGTAATTTTCGGTGCCTAACTGAAGGCTTTAAGGGGCCTGATCGTACTCACCATTTTCTGAAAGTCAGGCCCCTTTAAAAGATCTCAGGTTAGGCACCCAAAATCAGCAGCTGCTTTTGAAAATAATAAAAAACATGCCCATTCTGCCTACAGCCATGGGGTCAGACAAGGCTTTTGCTTCTGTTTGTGTACTAAGTTCTATTCAATCCTAAAATGATGAAATTGCGGGGAGGGGGGGGGAGGGGTGTGTGTGTGTGTTCGTTCCAATAGGCTTGCCCATGAGACAGCTGATCGAATACTCCAATCCCACATCAGTAACTACAATAAACATGAAGGCAGAGTGAAAGTTAAAGCAGCAACAAACACAGTCTGCTGGGAACAGTTCTCTAGCTTGTGGCCAGTTTAACAACTAAATCTAGCTGATTAACCAATTCCATTTCAAGGTCTAATTCCCCATTTCGGGAATGGTTGCAATGAAACCACCTTTCAGGGACTCGAGGTTAAACCCACAAAGAGTGGATAAAAAGTTCCAAATATACCATCAGCAGAACAAGGTATTTCAGGATACTGGGATTAGAGTAACTGATCCTGAAATCCCAGGATTGCAGAAGTGATCTGAGATTGTATTTCCCAGCACCCAGTGGCACTTCAGCTCCTGGCAGCTTAACACGGCAAAAAAGGTTACACCAGGGGTAGGCAATCTATGGCACGCGTGCTGAAGGCAGCACGCGAGCTGATTTTCAGTGGCACTCACACTGCCCGGGTCCTGACCACTGGTTGTGGGGGGGAGGCTCTGCATTTTAATTTAATTTTAAATGAAGCTTCTTAAACATTTAAAAAACCTTATTTACTTTACATACAACAATAGTTTAGTTATATATTATAGACTTATAGAAAGAGACCTTCTAAAAATGTTAAAATGTCTGACTGGCACACAAAACCTTAAATTAGAGTGAATAAATGAAAACTCGGCACCCCACTTCTGAAAGGTTGCCGACCCCTGGGTTACACATATATAAGCAGGAAACAAAGATGGCTACAGGGATTGATAACGGGATGGAACCTTCCACGACATCTGGTCCCTCCAACTACCAACACAGGTCAGCGCTGACCAGAAGCTGAAACAGACGTCTGTTCGGGACCAATACCCAAAGAGAGCATGAGGTTAGCAGAGTTGCTAGCAAGCAGGCGTTTACAACACACACACACTACAGCTGTCATCCTCATTGGCAAAGAGCCCAAGGATGGAGAGAGCCGGAGGATCAGAACTATTAAGTCTCACCTCTAGAGGCAATTCCCTCCCACCCTCCCACCAGGAGAGAGGCATGTAGGCAAGGAAATGTAGCGAGATCCATACAACTGCTGCTGCTACTTCCTGATCTCTGCCTGCAGAAAGGGCTTCACTTTCCAGAGTTATCATGTAAGTTACTAACATACTGCATTGCATACAAAAATGTTCAGAACACTATGTCTGCAAAGTCGAGCACTGAAAAGTAGCAACTGCTAGGATTAAGGGTTGCCCGGACAACTTTGATTCTGCCCCCTTGTACATTGTGATGCAGGGTTTAATTACATGATCACATACTATTTTCCACAGGACCCCTGCCTCATTCAGTGCACAGGATGGACAGTGGTCACTGAGTGGGTAGCTCTTCAGTACTGCATTTTATCCTCATCATTCAACGAACGGCCTTCTTTAACTCACACAATTCAACCCATGCACTGAATACGGAATTATTAGTTTTCTCATTGGCTTTTCTGTGTTGCGTTCACCATTGTAGCTAAGTGCCTCAAACTTTTTTTTTTTTTTTGAGGCCACCTCTAATTATTTTTGACTGAACAGTTTTACATCAAAACATGAGGTTTTATCAAAATATTTTGTAAGAATGTGTCAAGTGTGACAAAACACCTTTTTTCCTATCTAATTTTATATATATATGTATATACACATTATATATTTTTTTAAATGTAATATAGATGTTGAAACGAAATTACTTTAAGGGAACATTTTGATGATCCCAAACTAATTTTTTTTTTTTAATTTTCATTTGCAGGAAATTTTGGCTTCTTGTTCCAATTCAGGATGAAAAAAAAAATAGAAATGTTGGAATTTCCTGCAGATTGCATATTCTGGTTCTCAAGCAGCACAATTTATCTTCACACCACCACTCGGAGGTCGGGGCATTAGTAACCCCATTTTACAAATAACTGTCCACTAGTTTTGGGTGCCCAACTTGAGATACCCAGAGCCTGATTTTTAGAGCACTTAGCGTTTGATAGTACTTTGTATGTTCAAAGCAAAGCTTTGTTGGGGCTCATCTAGTCCATTAGTCCGCACCAGCACATCACACACTATCTGGCCCCTGCTAGCATGCACTAAAAAGCAGGGTCGGCTTTAGGCAGATTCCCCCAGTTCCCTGGAATCGGGCCCTGCACTTAAGAAGGCCCCGCACCCAAGGCTCCTTTTAAATTTTTTTTTACATACCCAGCGGCGGTCCGGGTCTTCAGCGGCACTTCAGTGGCTGGGGGTCCTTCACTCGCTCCAGGTCTTCGGCAGCATTTTGGTGGCGGTGGGTCCTTCAGTGCCGTGGAAGGCCTGGAGCGAGTGGAGGACCCCCCGCCACCGAAGTGCCGCTGAAGACCCAGACCGCCGCTGGGTATTCAAATCGGGCCCCACAGTTCCTAAAGCCGGCCCTGCTAAAAAGTTCCTTAGTGCACATTAACGTAGTCCTGTTTCAAACAGTATTACATCAACATGCAGTAGGGAACTTTTTAATGCATGCCAGCAGAGTCCGCATGGGTCAGGTAGTGTGTGACACACTGGTGAGGACTAAAATGTATACCCCACTAGAGCAGACTAACACACTGTGTAGACAAGCCCTAAAATTGCAGTTGTGAGTACTCTGCACTGCTGCAGGTCTGGCCCCAGGTGCCTTAGGTCAGGTACGCAGAAAATGAACATGACTAGTGAAAAGTTTAGTTTAAGTAACTTGCCCACCATTGCACAGAAACTCTGTGGCAGATGCGGGGACAGAATCCAGTTCTCAAGTGCAGCATTCAGCTGCCTTCACTGGGAACAGGGCTTTGGAGCAGAGCCCGGAGCTGCAGTGCGGAGCAGCTCCAGAGCAGTGGAGCTGCAGGTTTTGCCTGGAGCTGGAGCAGAGCCAGAGCACAGCTCCAAAGCCCTGACTGTGAAAGCCATCTTGTCTCTTTTTGAATCCCCTGAGTCATACCCTACACACCTTCTAACTTCTGCAAAAAAATGAGGCAGGGATCCTACAGACAACAGCCATGCCCATCCTATGCACTGAATGAGGCAGAGGTCCTATGCAAAAAGAGTAGTATGTGATCATGTATCATAATGCATATGCACAAGAGGGCCAAATTAAGATTGCCCAGACATTACTCAACCTTTGAGTGCTTGAGGTTGCAATCTTCATGTTCTTTTAATGTAGTTTGCCCTGTGTAATTTTTAAAAAAAGCAAACAGACATATGCACACACAGAAGTTACCAGAAGCTTTCCCAAAAAGTGCAGTTGGAGATAGACACCCAGCCTGGAACATTTTCATCCCAAATGGTTGAAGTTTGATAATTAAGCAACTGAAAACAGGGTCTCATAAAGGGAAGTATCAGGCAACCTTAATTCTAGGCAGTGCAATCTGATCCATCCATAGAGTAGAGGGGGTGATTAAATTAAAAAAACCCAACAAAACAAAAAAACCTGTTTTATTTTATTTGAATAGTAATTTTTCTCTTTTTAAAAAAAATAAATCTGTTTAAAATGAAATCCAAATTTAATATAAAATAAGTTAAGGCCTAAACTTAATGAGCTCTAAGAACATTTAAATAAAATAATAAATGTGCTCTTTTGTGTGTTTAATAAATGTGCTCTTTTGTGGTAAATTCCAGTTACCATCCTAATGCAGCCTGACACAAATCAGGAGCAAAAAAATTCTCTCGTAAATACACAATATATCATTCACCATTTTCTAATATTAAAATGTACAATAAGAATCTGAAACTATTAAGTTATATAACAACTGCTTACTGAGTCATAGCATAGCCTCCTAGGTAGCAAAAAGATGTACCAAATCTAGTGTAAAGTCTCTATTTAGTTGTCAACTGACATGTTTTAATGGCTCTATTAACCAAGGAGAATGCACCCTTTTTAAGAAAACGATTGGAGTACAAATGGAAAAGTTGATAAAATTGAGGATTTAAATCAAGGGTTTTCACATAGTGATTTAAATCAGGATATAAATCGCCTTATTAAAAAAAAAAAATCAACCCACACTGCTCCACTTATAACAGACACACACAAGCTATAATCCCAGTTATCAGCAGATTCCAGGGACCACCACCCAAGGCTTCTTTGTCCTTCCCCTTCTTCCTTTCCTCCCAGTGGAGCTGGCTTTGAAGTCAGCATCCTAGCTCCCTCATCCCAGGGCAGTTATGTTCTGGAGTCGGCAGCCGCAGGGGACCTGGAGCACTGTGAAATTTGAATGGGAGGTAGATCTCGGCTTCCATTAGCCAGGCTCGTACTGCACAAGCTTCACTCTTGTACTCAACTGTTGCCCTCATAGGCACTGACTCTGTGGGTGCTCTGGAGCTGGAGCACCCACAGGAAAAAAAAAAATAGTGGGTGCTCAGCACCCACCAGCCACCTGCCACTCAGCAGGCCCCACTGGTCAGCTGTTTGGTGGTAGGCAGGAGGTGCTGGGGGAGAAGGGGCGGAACAGGGGCAGGAAGAGATGGGGCATGCTCGGGGAGGAGCGGAGCGGGGCTTTGGGTGAAGGGATAGAGTGGGGGCGGAGCCTAGAGTGGCACAGGGGTGGAGCATCCACCTGGAAAAAAATAAAAAAGTCGGCACCTGTTCCCTGGCCCCTCAGAATAGGGCACATAGGCACATGAAAGGCTTCTCCGTGACAACATCACCTAAAGATACTTGAAGCAGATTCACTTGCAAAGTGGCCTGTTTAATTTACCCAGTCTCCCTGTTCTTCACAACTGTCATTCCTTGGGGTGGGAAAGCAGGATGTCTGGTCACTGAACCAGCATAAGCTATACCACTATAACTGTGTCCACACTAGGACTTCTATCTGTATAGCCCCCCTAACCAACCTAGCTAGGCTGGCATACCTTTTCTAGGTATAACGAAGTTGCATTGGTTGATTTCAATAGGAGTTAGGTGCCTAAATAACTATAAAGATCTGGCCAACATGGACGACGAGCTTGATAGCTTGAAGAACCAGCATGTCCAATAGGCACAGAGTATCTACCTTTGGCACTCGGCCTCGCAAGGAGTAATTAGCACATGGGCAGGCTTCTGCAGGCTGTAGCAGAGTTAGCTCTAGCCAGTGCTAGAATAGCTTGCAATTGTACAGGGCTGACTTTCAGAGATGCTGAATACCAGCAGGGCCCATTGACTTCCAATGGAGTTGCGGATGCTCAGCACCTCTGAAAAGTCAGGTCCATGATGCCCTTCAGTCCTAGTGATCCCCGATATGCTTTACGGGCTCTGAGTCAGCTCCCAGGCATGTCACAGGCTGACCTCCTGCTGACTTCAGACAGGAGCAGACTCGGTCTCTAGGGATCAATTCACCCACCACCTTCAAAGAATAACAGTTCTATTTAGCAGTATGGCAACGGGGGGTGGGGAAGAGTTAAACTTGCAAAGGGATTCAGGCAAGTACAATGACTTATGCTGGAATTGGCCAGGTGAGTGAGAGGAGCATTTAGCTCAAATTATTTGAAAGCCAAGTGGATCTCTAATGATTTAACATTTCATCCCACACTCAGTCAGTCCCTCACTCTGACACACCAGCTTCAACTCACTATGAAGACAGACCTATTACAAGTGCCCTCCCTTCTATAATGAACCCTCGTCAACTTCCTCAGTCCCCAGCGACATGCAAAATACTGTTCTTCAACAAGGAACCCCGTCCCTGCATCTCCTCCTTCTCCAGGAGCTCAGCCACTGTGGAGCACTACACAACTTTGTTATATCATCATAGTGCCCAGAAGCCCCGGGCATGGTCCATGCCCTCACTGTGCTAAGCACTAGATGCCTCTTAAGCAAGATTCTCTTTACTCAGTCCAGGAATCCCACCCCTCCAAGCACACTGCAGAGCTCAGGGCATCTGTGGAGTCAAGGGATTTCTACCACCATGCCACATTCAGTTATCACCCCATCTCTGTGAACTAGTAGCCTTCCAAGTACGGTTACCATTGCAACTAGAAAGGCTCCCAAAGAGATGCCTCCTTGTATTGCATAGACTCGGACTTTAAGGCCAGAAGGGACTATCGCGATCATCTAATCTGACCTCCTGCACATTGCAGGCCACAGAACTTCACCCACCCACACCTGTAATAGACCCCTAGCCTCTGGCTGAGTTACTGAAGTCCTACAATCATGATTTAAAGACTTCAAGTTACAGCAAATCCACCATTTACACTAGTTTAAACCTGTAAGTGACCCGTACCCCATGCTGCAGAGGAAGGCGAAAACCCCCCCAGAGTCTCTGCCAATCTGACATGGGGGAAAATTCCTTCCCAAGCTCAACTATGGTGATCAGTTAGACCCTGAGCATGTGGGCAAGACCCACCAGGCAAACACCTGGGAAAGAATTCTCTGTAGTAACTCAAGCCCTCCCCATTTAGTGTCCCATCACCAAGCATTGGATATATTTGCTGCTAGCAGTCACAGATCTGCTATATGCCATTGTAGGCAGCCTCATCCCTTCCATAAACTTATCAAAGTCAGTCTTGAAGCCAGTTAAGGTTTTTTGCACCCACTGCTCCCCTTGGAAGGCTGTTCCAGAACTTCATTCTTCTGATGGTTAGAAACCTTCATCTAATCTCAACCCTAAACTTGTCAATGGGCAGTTTACATCCATTTGTTCCTGTGTCCACATTGCGCTTAGCTTAAATAACTCCTCTCCCTCCCTGGTATCTATCCCTCTGATGTATTTATAGAGAGCAATCATCTCTTCCCTCAGACTTCTCTTGATTAGGCTAAACAAGCCAAGCTCCAAGTCTCCTCTCACACGGTAGGTTTTCCATTCCTTGGATCATCTTAGTAGCCCTTCTCTGCACCTGTTTGTTTGAATTCCTCTCTCTTAAACATGGGAGATCAGAACTGCACACAGTATTCCCCAGATGAGGTCTCACCGGTGCCTTGTATAATGGCACTAACACTTCCCTGCCTCTGCTGGAAATACCTCACTTGATACATCCTAGGACTGCATTAGCCTTTTTTTACAGTCACATCCTATTGTCAGCTCATGGTTGATCACAGGATGACTAATACGCCCAGGTCTTTCTCCTCCTCCGTCACTTCCAGCTGATACGTTCCCAGCTTAGCGCAAGAATTCTTGTTGTTAGTGCACTATTTAATTCACACCATTAAATTTCATCCCATTTTTATTACTCCAGTTTTCAAGTTCGTCCAGATCTTCTTTTATGATAATTTGGTCCTCCTCTCTATTGGCAATACCTCCCAACATTGTGTCATCCACAAATTTTATTCACACACTTCCACTTTTTGTGCCATCGTTTAAAAATAATAATAAAAAAAAAGTTAAATAAGATTGGTCCCAAAATCATCCCTGAAGAACTCCACTAGTAACCTCCTTCCAGCCTGACAGTTCACCTTTCAGTATGACCTGTTGCAGTCTCCCCTCTAAGCAACTCCTTATCCATCTTTCAATTCTCATATTAATCCCCATCTTCTCCAATTTAACTAATAATTTCCCATGTGGGAACTGTCTCAAATGCCTTACTGAACTCCAAGTAGAGGAAATATGCAGTAGATTTCATTTCTCAAAGGAGGAGATCAGGTTGGTCTGGCACAATCTACCTTTTGTAAAACCATCTTGCATTTTATCCCAATTACTGTTCACCTCTATGTCCTTAACTACTTTCTCTTTCAACATTTGTTCCAAGGCCTTACACGCACTTGAGGACAAACTTACAGGCCTGTAGTTTCCCCAATCGCTTTTCTCCCCTTTCTTAAAAATAGGAACTACATTAGCAATTCTCCAGTCATAGGGTACAACCCCCGAGTTTACAGATTCATTAAAAATCCTTGCTATTGGGCTTGCAATTACATATGCCAGTTCCTTTAATATTCTTGAATGGAGATTATCTGGGGCCCCCGATTTAGTCCCATTAAGCTGTTTGAGTTTGACTTCCACCTCAGATATTGTAATTTCTATTTCCATCCTCATTCCCATTAGCCACCCTGTCACTGCCCCTAAGTTCTTCATTAACCTTATGAAAAACTTAGGCAGAATATTTGTTTAGATGTTGGGCCATACCACCTTTAATCTCCACCGCATGCTGAGTGGTCCCACTTCTTCTTTCCTTGTTTTCTTTTTATTTATATGGTCCATTTCGGCTCTGCACAATCTTCCTATGATTCAGTGCCAGAGGAGCAAAATAAATCAGAGCAGGAGAGATCCAGAAATCCATGTCAGGATGAATCCATGCCAGAAGGGGAGGGATTGGAAAGAGTCATGGTTTTAGCATTCTCCGCCAACTAAAGAAAACGCTGCTAACTACCGACTTTCACCCAAGAGTGCCAGGTGCTGTACTTTCAATAACAAGTCTGAAGTTATGGTGCCATAATTCAAGCTTAGCCATTTTGTCCTGAACAATGGTCAAGTCCTACCAACTCTGTTCCAGCAAATGTCAAGGTTTTAAAGTGACATCTGTCATGCCTCGAGGATCCCACGGCATTTTAATAAGGACTTTGGTACCAGCAGTGCAGGGATCATGTAGGCAGATCCCACAGTTATCACACAACCCATCACAACACAGCCGGGAAGCAAGGGAATGGGAAGTGGAAGAAAAGCAGCTAATTGATATATGGCAAGTCTTTTCAGTTTAGAGTGGTAGCTAAGCCTGGTCTACCTGATGTCTGCTTGGTGGCCCCTCAGCAGCTCCTGGTGAAAGGGTGTCCGTTTTATTAATTTCACAACACATAGCCCACACCGCTATCAGACTTGAGAGAGGCTGCAGTGTACAGGAATTGAGGAGTATCCTGGTCAGTAGTTTGGAAGCCCGCTAGCGGGCCTCCGAGTTTTCTCCTGCGGATGCCACCAGAACGCTTTATAAAGCAGCAGTGTATGAATGTAGCTAGGTTTGTAAGTTTGGGTACAGTTAGTAAACACAGTTATTTGGAATATAACTGTGTCCCTGTGGTTCCCTTATAATCTTAGTATCATGTAAAGAGTAAGGCAGAGCCAGTGCCCTGAGGTATTCAAGTCTAGACATGGTCCCTTCAGATCAGATTTGAGTCATACTGGAATTTTACCGTTTGCTGTCCATGCTATCTCCATCCTAAGGGTAAATGGTGGACTTCAGTGCTAATAAAAAAAGTGCTTGGGTGCTATATTCTCTCACACACACACTTCAACAAGGGGCAGGAAGTTAATGTGGTGTGAAGAGTTTTTAAAAAAATGGAGGCCCCGATCGTGCAATCAGCACCATGTGAGCACAGCCCTGCACTCATGTTGAGCTCTTCCACGGTCAGTAGGGCTCCGCACAGGGGTACATTGCCGTGGCCTGCAGGATCATGGCCAAAGCTGGGGAGCCATTAAACAGAAAACTGTAATAAAAACCCTTCCACTGTCTATTACCCTTCTAGATGAGGAAAAACACAGCTGAAAGGGACAGATACCTCCTTTTAGATATTCACTACATATTTACCCTTTCTATTTTGGGCACCTCTGAAGTTAGCTTGACTGGCACTTTTTGGTTTCTCCAGGCAACGATGATGGCAGAACACAACTAATGCTCTTTCTGGAGTTCTCAGCTGTCACTCAGCTGCATGTCACGCCCACTCAGCACTTCATGGCATCAACAGGGACCAAGCTCACATCCTCCTACTCCAGAAGGCCAGGCCCTACCACTTAAGCTACAAGGATAAACCATGAAAGACTAGGGATTTGGCCAAAGTCACTGTACTATAGACCCATTCTCACACGCTCTCTGTGGCTTTATGACTGGGTGAGTATTTCTCCCCCATGGAACAGTCTTTGGGCCAAAGAGAGAATGACTCTGTAGTCCAGTAGTTAGGACACCCGCCAGGGACAGGGAGACCTGGCATCCAGTCCCCCTACTCCATTTACTTTCATTTTTTTAATCCAGAGTGGAACAACTTCAACAAGGGGGACTGAGGGAGCCCCATATCAAAACAGCCCAAAGCCCAGTGGTTAGAGAACTCTCCTCAGAGGATTTTAACTGTGGTCTCCCACCTTTCCCCGCCTCCAGCAGAGAGGGAGAATTGCACTTGGGATGTGGGAGACCCAGGTTAATGCTCCACTCACTGGGCTAGAAGTTATGAAATGGGCACCTCACACCCCACCTTTTGAAGGGGACCCAATCCTGTAGGCAGCATCTAAGCCCATCTACCAGATTGGGCCCAACAAATAACTTAAGTGGCTAAACACTTATCTTCCCCCAGTGCACGAATCACTCTGCGTCTCTGGACACCAACAGCAAGGCAGCAGTGTGCAAGCCCAGAGGCAAAAAACTTAGACACAGAGTAAACTTTTACCCTGAAAACTTCGGCACTAAATGTAGTCACCTACAGGGCTCAGGGAGAATTATAGATTACAGGGGAACCCAAACTGGGATTTAGGTACCTAAGTATCTTTGCTGATCTGGGCCTTAGTTACTGGCAATATAAATAGCGTTGCAAAAAGTAGTTCCTGCCATCTAGCACCCCACCAGGGTCATGTTCAAAACATGTGACATTCTCTAATTAATCCTCACTATAGCCCTATCACGTAGGTATCACCACCGTTTCACAGGTGATGAAACTGAGGCAGGGAGGTTGAGCGATTTGCCAAGAATGAATACTTCCCCATTCTAGTCAGCTGCTCAGACCACAATTCACAAATGGAGAGTTATCTCAAGAAAAAGGCAGGACAAGAAAAAGAGTCATTCCCCCGATCTCTTGAAATAATCCCACTAAACCAGAAAATTCTAAAGCAAATTTGCCATGGCAAAGTATTTTGCTTAGTTGCCATAGCACAAAGACCCTATTATTAGAAGATTCCACAAGACTGAGCAACTAACACCATGTGCTCGGCATATGTAGTTGGTAGGGTGACCAGATATCCTGATATTAGGAGCCTTGTCTTATTTACACAACTATATCCCCCCTATTCTTCCCCTGCAAAAAACCCAGGGTCCTGATTTTTCGCCCTTGCTATCTGGTTACCCTTGCAATTGGGCAAGTCACGTCTACATTACACACCACCACCATTACACAATAGCAGCATTCATTTTCAAGAAGACCCTGTGCAAGGCACCCTATTGCAACGGCTGACATCGGACCCTACAGAGGCTCTGAAGGACCCTTCAAACTCTGCAAATAATCCCTGTGGCTCTGTGCCTTTAGATCAAACAACAAAATCTCTATTCGGCCCCTGCCTTCCAGAGGCCCTAATACGTCTGTGAAGTGCCACTGTGGGTGCTGAAGTACTTCTTGCTAGAGCAGTTCAATTTTTATTTTAAAAAAAGGGAGGGGGTGAAATTAGTGACTACTAAGAGACTGAGTAAGCTACTTATTGCACATGAAAATGCCCAATACTGCTTTCCAAAAAATGAGTAGCTCTACCTCAGCTTCAGAAAGGTGCCCTTCCGTAGCCAGCTCTTGGAGAGGAAAGGGAGCAGCAGAGAGATCTCTCCAAAGCACAATCAGGTCTTACCCTGGCTGAAGTTTCTCCAAAGAGAGGTCTGTTGTCCAGTCCACCTGTGCCATAGGTTCTAGTTGTATAGTCTTCCATTTCCCACCCCCCAAAAAAAAAAAATCAGTCGTGTCACTCACACACACGGAGAGATTATCTCAAAACAAAACCATCCCTGTCTCAAGAGGCCTTAAGCCCATGGCACAGTATGTGTGAGCAAGAGTTATTTATGGAAAATACATCTCTCCTGGCTTTGAGTGCTACACACAACACGTGGCTCAGAGCCAAGGATCCAAGCCTCCCCTCCAAGCCTTCGCTTTCTTCTTCATGATCAGAAGCTGCTGCCTGCCAGAGAAAAACACAAACGAGAAATATTGGACCTTTTTTGTTAGCTCTAGGGCAGCGTGGTTGATTTATTACCGTTTATTTCCCCTAATGGAACCAATCAAGGCTGTTAATAGGGAGCCCATGCCAGGAATCCTTTTCTCCCCCACCCCCAACAAATGCTCTATTCTTTTGGAGATCAATTAAACAAAGCTGCCTTTCTGCAGCTGCTGCCCCTACCCCAGCATCACGGCTCCTAGTTCAAGGCTCACGAGCTGGGGGTGAGTCTCGTGGGAAAGGAACTCTTGCCCCAGCTTCGTTCCCCTCCCACCGGCTTCGCTGCTGGTGCTCACCCAAGCAATCAGATTAGACTCGGTGCAGGGTATTTATCAGGGAAGGGGGTGCCGAGCATATGCCAAAGGTTACAACAGAAAATAGCGCTTTCCTTCCCTTCTGCTAGAACTTGTTTGCTGGGGAGGGGGGGCGGGAGGAGTGATTATAATAAAAAAAAGCCAACAGAATTTTACACTAAGAGGAAATTAAGTGGTTGATCCACGATTTCTGTTCCCCTTCCAATTTAAATCAAACCCCCACAGCTCGCAATAAACTTCGATTCATGTCCCACTTGCTTCTCTAGTATATAGTCAGCTGCTCCCCCTCCCCCCCAAGAATAACCCTTCTTTTCCCGGAGATCTGCAGCGGCCTGAGCTAAGGGGGAGGGGAAAGAGCCAGGCACCAACCCCTTTCCTCACTCCATTCATCCATCCCTTGAAAGCTCGATTGGTCTCTTAAGGGAAAAACACACAAACGCTGAAGCCCAGAAACAAAGCAGTCCCGATCAGAGAAACTGAAATGCCAGACTCGATCACTTTCCCCTCCTGCCCCGACAGTGCACCCCCCTCTACTGTACATACCCCAAGCGTGAAGCCCACCCCCTCTGCGAAACACGTGTCCAAGAGGCCACAGTAGCGAACGTTCGGAAACAGAACGTTGGCGTTGCTAAGCTTCCATCGGTGCTACTCACCCCCGTAGCGTACCTCGGTGAAGCTACAGCAGATACAACCACCCCCAGCCACTGCCCCTTCACTGGTTAATATCCTTCCAGGCGCTGTCGCAAACCAGCCCTCCCCTACCTACAGTCCAGCCTCCCCCGTGATCTCACCGCCAGCCCGATCCAATCACAGGCAGGAGAGGACCTGCACTTGCTGCAATTCTTTATTTCCCGAGCTTGCAGATTTGTTTATTTTGAAAGGGAAATAACTGTTCGGAGTGGCTAATCAGTAACCGCGCAACGTGAGAGTCACATTGTTTTACGATTTTTTTTACCCTTAAGTGCAGCTTTAGTTATTAACAATAATTAAATTGATCATTGCTAATAGTAACAATGCACTGATTTTCTTTTGATAGAGCGTTGGGCTTTTCAAAATACCCGCAGAGATGATGGCCGTATTTAGTCTATCTGTTACAATGGGATGACCCCTCTGACTGCAGGGTGAATTTGACCAAGGGTGCCTGAGGGTTCTCCACTGGGTTACACTAAAGTTTATTCCACTGTCACTCCTTTAAACTCAGTGGAGTTATACTCGGCTAAAATTGGTGTGACCAGTAGAGAACCTGGTCCATGGTCTCTCTCCATTGTTATTGTTGTTATATTATTTATTGGAGAGAGATATAGTAGTCCGAGCACACATCTGGGAGCCAAGAACTTTGACCCTTGATACTGTGGTGCCTGGCAATCAAAAGAGAAAGATGATAAAATAATTCTAAGGTCTAATCTTGGCTTCTTTGATCCTGACTGTCCCTCTGGAGCACTCAGGAAGTCACTTAGGTCCAGATCCTCAAAGGTATTTTGGTGCCTGTCTCCTGTTAAAGTCTATGGGAGCTAGGTGCCTAACTATATTTCATAAGCTGGGCTTTAGGGCCTGATTCTTTCCACTGCCCTGCAACTTGTGTAGTCCTCCCTCTGGGCAAAATGCAGTGTTGCCAACCATTGTGGTTTTATCAAGAGTCTTGCCGTATTTGGTGTTGCTGTTAAAGCCTCAGCTCTTGGAGTCATGTGATTATATGAGATTCTCATTGTACAGTTTTATTTTTTGGTTTTAATTGTTTTTTTCCCATCATGGTTGTAAAGAAAAACTTGAAAATGTGAAACAGACTCAACATCAGAAGGCAAATGAAAAGAACCCCAAATTTATTATTTTTTAAATATCACGCTTTTAAACCAATCTCATGATTTTTTTGGGGGGGTGATGGGTTGAATCACAGAAACCCCCTTGGGAACTGCCAACTGATGTGCCAAGACTGCTTCTACCCCTGCTTTCCTGCCCTGGCAGCTCGGGGCTCCAGCACCCCGTCTTGTTGAGCCAGACACGCCTGTCTGCTCCAACAAAGACCCAGGGTCTGAATTACTTGCCCCAAGGCTGCAGACTTAACTGAAAGCAGCTCACAGAAGTGTTCTTGTCTTTAACACTCAGATGCCCAACTCCCAATGGGGTCTAACCCCAAATAAATCTGTTTTACCCTCTATAAAGCTTATACAGGGTAAGCTCATAAATTGTTCTCCCTTTATAACACTGATAGAGAGATATGCACAGCTGTTTGTTTCCCCCCCCCACACACACACACAGGTATTAACACATACTCTGAGTTAATTAATAAGTAAAAAGTGATTTTATTAAATACAGAAAGTAGGATTTAAGTGGTTTCAAGTAGTAACAGCCAGAACAAAGTGAATTACCAAGCAACATAAAATAAAACATGCAAGTCTATGTCTAATACAGTAAGAAATTGAATAGAGATGAGATCTTAACCTCAGAGATGTTTCAATACATTTTTTTCACAGACTGGACACCTTCCTACTCTGGGCACAATCCTTTCCCCTTGGTACAGCCCTTGTTCCAGTTCAGGTGGTAGCTAGAGGATTCCTCATGATGGCTCTCCTCTTTTCTTTGTTCCACCCACTTATATATCTTTTGCATAAGGCGAGAATCCTTTGTACCTCTGGGTTTCCCCCCGTCCCCCCTTCTCAATGGAAAAGCATCAGGTTAAAGAGTTCAGGTGACATGATCATATGTCACTGTAAGACTTCATTACCCACTTGCCAGCACACACGTATACAGGAAGATTTACAGGTAAAACAGAGCCATCTATAGACAATTTTCCTGGTTAATGGAGTCATCAAGATTCCAAACCACCATTAATGGCCCACATTTTGCATAATTACAATAGGCCCTCAGAGTTATATTTCATATTTCTAGTTTCAGATACAAGAGTGGTACATTTATACAAATAGGATGATCACATTCAGTAGATTATAAGCTTTGTAATGATACCTTACAAGAGACCTTTTGCATGAAGCATATTCCTGTTACATTATACGATTTTATGAAAATATGCTTGAGTGCAACCTCACAGGGACGGGCCTGTGCCAAAGTGAACAGTGAGTGTAAAATGTTACCAGTGTGTGTATAACATGGTCATTGGCAAGGGTAACTGGTTTTACTTTAATAAACTCGGTAGAGAGAGGGAGCGAATATTGCCAGGGCTGAGATCAGTGACATATTAAGTTTGGTGCTCAGATGCTCCCTTGACAGAATTTTCTTCTTCATCCTAACAGACTCCTGTTTATGACCCACTCCCAAATCATTGCTCTTCCTGTTCAGTCCTGGCCCTTTAAAAGACATCAGGGGATTTCTTGCCCATTAGGTGAATTCCATTGAACACCACTGGGTTCCTGTAAAAATAAAAAAGATACTTCATTCTTGCAGGAGAAGAAGGAAATTTAAAGGGCCAGGACTGTAGATGAGCCAGGCCAGAAAAAGGCCACAAGTAGCAATCAGCTGTTATGTATCACTGCCTGTTCACGTGCTGTATTCAGGTTCCCTCTCACTGTGGACTCCAGAGCCCAATGACCCTTCCTTAGTCCACCCCTGTCCCTGCATCAAAGAATTTATACATTTAACAAGTTCTTGGACAGCCCATCTATGTAGGTTCCTCTCTCGTGGTGAAGCAAGTCACTTTTCTTTGCATGATATTTCTGCCCTTGCAGTTTTGTAAGGGGAAGGCCATTGAGCAGGTACAATTCAGTTCATTGTTCCTAATAAGCTTCTTTGACTCAGTACAAGTGTTCTGTACACAGGAGCCAGCCAGCCCTGTAGTATATTTGATCAGTATCTTGTATTAGCCACTTATAGTCATCGTGTTAGAACATCAAAGCACTGTAATTTGAAAGACAGATAAAGTTGGGATTAAATTCTAGTGATCCTATAAAGAAAATATCAATCTTTTACCCTGCCTCTGTTCTGATCCAAAGTACAGTAAGAAAAGTCATTAATCTGGTATTCTCTTCCTTAACCTCTTTAGCACTCACACACTGTTGCCCAGTAAAATGGATTTCTGAGGCCAGATGGAAACACTCTTCATGCCATTTTGATTCATTTGTAAAATTGCTGGCCAGAGAAAGGGGGGCCCTGGCTGACAGATGAAAAATGAAAGGTAGACAGTGTTAGGTTTCACAACATACACACACAGAAGTTAGATAAAAACCTAAAATACTCTTGCTCGAAGATTGCAATGTAACACTACTTTATTTCTTAGACTTCAGAGCTTTGGCACACAAGGACCAAAAACAGAGAGAGACAAAACAGGCTGCCGCTGCTCCCAAAGGCAGCAATGTACAATTCACTCCACCTTACTCAAAGTTTGCTGGTGCAGACTGACTCTGATTGCACGCTTCCCTACAGAGCCATCTGCTGCAAGCAGGATTGGGAAGACCTCTGAGAATTTAAAGTGATAGATCACAATTTTAACCGAGTTTTCAATACACCACAAAGAAGGGCTCTGTGGGGCTCTCATTAAATAAGTTGCACAGGCAGTGCACTGATAGCTTTTTGATGGTTATTCAGCCCTGGATAACATCTTTGGTCTTTTGCACTGTCTAGATTAAATTAAACATAACATGCAAGTATTTCATTTGATTAAGGAGACACAGGGGCAGATTCTTGGCCTTGCTCTACAGCTGTTTTGTGCCTCTCCTGCAACGCAAGGAATCCACCACTCTTGAGTGTTCCCAAAAGATTTTTTTTGTTGTTCCTATGCCTCAGCAATCTGTAGCTGCTGGAGTGGTCCTGTGATACTGTGGGCAGCCAGGCATATATTAGAGCAGCCCTGAAACTGCACTAAATTATGCTGTAGAGCCCCTTGGTCCCCTGGATCAGGAAGAGGGGGGCATATGAGTGGTTCAAAGCCACCTTGCCCCCATGCAATTCCACTCATGCACCAAAGAACCTGGCCAAGAGTGGTTACCGTGACACCATCTAGCAGACCAACAACAAGTGATGTATCTCTCCTCCTCCTACAGAACAAAATATACTGCAATTTTATAGTTGGGGATTAAGTGTTTAAAAGCCAGGACATGAAATCATATTGACACTTTGCCCTTCTATCGGGCCATTCACTGGGTATCGCCAGGTATCTTACACATGTTTATCGAAGAACAAAATTCTGGCCTTCAGGGGTCCCCTTCTTTAGCGTCTGACCCTGCAGCTGCCCTATGTATAAAATTCCCACTGAAGTCAATGAGAGTTGTGCACATGGAGCAACTGTTAGGTGTTAGAACCCTTCGGGTAGTAGAGCTCCTTATTAATCCCCAGTATTTGTGCTTTATTTCTAGAGAGGGGTCCAAATGCTAAAGTCTGAATCCATGCATAGATGCAGCGTCTGTACTTCCATGAAGTTGGCCAGATCCCAGGTTTTACTTGGTCTATTATACAGTTAGATCTCAGCTGCATAGTTCAGAAGCAGGCCCAGGTCCAAACTCATTTTACAGCCTGGGAATTGGCAAAGGTGACGCCAGAAAATGTATTGGCACAGAGATCTCCTCCTGGTGGTAAATGTCAAGAGAAGGAAGAAACACTTGATAAAACCACACAAAGTGGAAGAACTGTAAAGCTGTCTAGTCATTTCAAAGCCTGTATAGTTCATTGAAATCACTCAGTTTCCATTATGGGAAGAGTGATGTTATAAGACTATGGTAGATATATAAATAGCTAACAGATGGAGTGCCATAGATGGTGTTCAAGAATATATATATATGGTTTTGTTGGAGCAATACAACTTGTTACCCTGGGTATTGCAACTGTCTTCCTTTGTGCAGCTCTTTATATCAGCAAAGAATCCTGTGGCACCTTATAGACTAACAGACGTTTTGGAGCATGAGCTTTCGTGGGTGAATACCCACTTCGTCGGATGCATGACATTCACCCACGAAAGCTCATGCTCCAAAACGTCTGTTAGTCTATAAGGTGCCACAGGATTCTTTGCTGCTTTTACAGATCCAGATTAACATGGCTACCCCTCTGATTCTTTATATCAGGTTCAACAGATGTGATTTTGTGCCCATGTCTATTTATCTGTAGCATAAACTTACAAAAGCTCTTTCTGTGCCACCCGCTCCTAATCTTATTTCAGGGCTTCAGCTTTGTACTGAAAGTATTTAAATAAAAAGCACTATGTTAGCCTGCTTCAGGCAGATTAGAATTTACAAGATGCCACCTTACTCTTAGAACATCCCTGTTGATCAGTGTTCTATCTAATCTAAGGTATTCAGCGAGCTCTAATTACCATAGGACCCAGATATCAGATAAGGTTCTCTGAGAAAGTGACTTAGCAGATGCCACTTTGAAAGAAAGCAGGTTCTCTAGGAGCACTCTGGAGCCCTTTCAATGTGAAACTTTAGGATCCTGGAGGGAAACAAATGAGAAGGGTTCTGAAGCTGTTGGGTTTCACATGGTTGGTATGATAATTAAGCAATTTCCTTCACTCCTCAAGGCATGTGAATGTGTAGGACGTGGGACACTCCTTGAAGTCAATGGGAGTTGTGCAATGGATTTACTGACCACAAGCAAAATCAGGCATTTACTGCGTAAAGTGAGAGGCTGTTCTGGACTGCTTAAAAGTGCAGCATGACCCTCACAGCCTAGGCAGAGTGATAGGCTCTGGAGGTGGCTTATCGTGGGGTGCTCTGGCACCCCTAGCATAATTTAGACATCCCTGGGGGCCTGTCTACATTACAACAATTTCCCTGGTCTGCTCTTTTGGCTGCCAGAATCACTCACTGCAGCGCTGCATGCTGCAGATCCACCCTTCCCACTCCTAGCTTGGGAGGAGCTGTGTGGCTGTCTCCCTCAGATCCTGCACAGGGGCAATCCCTGGGCTGCGTATAGGGTTTTTAGAGCCTCTTTACACTTCTCCGACCTTTTCTACATCATGTAAAAGGCCTGGAATCATTTGTGGGAGTAGGAGACAAAGGGAGTATCAGAGGGAGCTGAAATGTGTCAGGGCTTGAGCAAGGGAGCTGCAAAATGTTAGAGATGAGATGTAGGCTAGGATGGAACCATGCAGGGCTTTGAAGGGTGGGGGAATCTGAATGTGATAAAGAAGGAGACTGGAAGCCAGACAGACACTTGAGAAGGAGGCGAGATGTGTATGTCAATTTCATGGTTTAATGTTCCATCCAATATGTTAGTTCTTAAACAACATACTGTGAAAGTAGAATGAATTATGTTACAAAAATAGATAGGATTAAAGAAATGCTGTCTGTACCTTTAAGGAAAGTCGCTGGAATGCTGGAGTCCAGGTGTCAGGAAAACAGACATTAACATAGAACAATTGCACCGTTTAAGGGCAATTGGTGAAGCATTAGCCTTAGATCGATAGGAGTTAGTAAGGAAGTAGGATATGCATGCTATGCCCCAGGTGAATTTTGCTGTTTTCTCCTCTGTCCCTTTGTTTGATTCCCGCTCTTTTATCTGTATAAATAAGACTGTTTGGGTCTTGCATGGACATTATCTGGGTGTTATTAGCAGAAGCGCTGTGCTAATAAAACAGAGTGGTCTGACAAACTGTGAGTCCTGAGTCTAACTTTGACAATTTGGAGGTTCTACCGAGATGGCAACCGTCTTCACTGGGGCTGTGTGATTCCTGACTGTTTTGTAGGACGACCGTGGCAGCCGGCACCTGGGCATTTGGTTTCCACCAGAACGGAAAGGTGCACGACCACAGTGAAGTCTACGCCATTGAACCTGTTGGTTCCCACTCTGTTCTGGTAGGGATCTGACATCAGGAATCTGGTCAGGTAATTATTTCTGTGTCTTGTCCGGACTGAGGACTGTCCTGTCTCTGTATCTATCCGTCTTCCTGTGGAGTGTTTGAGTCTGGGTGCCATCTCCGTCCGGGGATCGCCAACCAAGGTTCCTGTCCCCGCGGTCTGAGTGAGTGGAATCTGCACACTTTGGGTAAATCCCTGGGTGTGAAAGCAAGGGCAATTGAGGCAGTAGCCTGTGGGCTCCTGTTGTGTGTTGCACTGGGCATTGCTCTGACAAACCCGAATTTCCTTCTTGTGCGAGTGAAGTCCTCCTGCATGGGTAACCAGACGTCTAAGTAGGGACAGTTCCCTAAACGAACGCTGCTCATTTTATGTATTTAGGATGGGTCCAGACTCCTGTAAGAAGGGTCCGGACTCCTGTAAATTTCTGGAAAAATGGTCTAGGCTAACTCAGGGGGATCCCAAAACTCAGTGGCCACTGTTAAAATCTTGGAACAAAGACCGAGTGGACATCTTAAAGGACAAACTCGGCCAACCTAAAACTAAATTGGCTAAAGAAGAGGTTAATTGTTTCATTCAGTGGTGGGAAGAGGCAAATCGTAGCTGGACAAAATCAAAAACTTGCCTCTCTCAAATATTCAAATAATAAGTTGAAAGCTTTATTAAAAGCCTCCTCTCCCACCACCAGACCGAGCGCTCCCCTTTACCCCGTTCTAAAAAAACCCACCCCGGATCGATCCAAGCCCCTTAATACTCCCGTCTCATTGTAAAAAGGACAAAAAGCAGGATCGGGCCCAGAAAAGCAGGCAAGCAACAGATTAAAAAAAAAAAAATAAAAAAAACAACTGAAAAACAGGTTGGAAGCCCTAAGGGCATAGTGTTAGGAGTAAGAAAAGCAGTAAGTGCAGGCATGAACCCCTGGAACAATACTTAAAATGGTGAAATCTGAGGTGATAAAGGTGTTATTTTGGGAGATAAACGAGTGATTTAAGGAAAGAGAGTGAAAAGTTAACTCTACAAAGGCTGGAGAGAAAAAGCAGTTAAACTTTGTGAAAATGTTAAAAAGGACCATGTTAAAGAGAGAGAATTTTTGCTTTGCAGCCATTCTGAAGGGAAAATGGGCCCTTTTCCAAAAGAATGCCTGTAAATAATCCAAATATATATAGAGCTATGTAAAAACAAAGCAGTGCAAAGGAATGTTAAGGAAAAGAAAATGTGTATGTATCTAGTTGTCTGTGAAAATATGTAAAGTTCTAAGAATCTAAACCAGCACATCTGGTTTGTAAAACTCCTGTTTTGTAGGTGTAAGATAAATTAGTTTTGTTTTTGTTTTTTAATGCCACTAAAAATTCATTTGACTCTTAATTCAAAGTTGCAAAACTGACAGACCTTTTTGCAAGACACAGGTAATTAGTGTTGTTTGGCTTTGGGATTTAGCATTTAACCCTTAAGGGGTAACTTGATTCTTTATAAAATTTAAAATGTTTTTTAAATAAAAACCAAGTCATGGCTGCAATAGGGCAGTCAAAATCAGGAGAATAGGGAGAGATTCTGGAGTCTTTTTGTTTGGTTGGTTGTTGTTTTTTTTTGGTAACAATAGCAGATAAGAGCTGTAGTGAAAGAATTAAAAAAAAATATTTTAACAGTAAATACAAATGAAATATGCTACTGAATTAAAATCCTATTAGGGCTCCAAAAAGAGCCGCAATAGACTGTTTTCTTTTTCAGATCTCTGTGTGTTTTGTAAGCAGGAGTTGAAAGTGGAAAGAAATTAAAACTCTGGTGGAAGTTAATTGTGTCCCTTTTAAGACAAAGTCTCTGAGCTCTGCTAATGGCTTTGAATCCACAAGCCAAGCCTGTGTTAATGCAAATTACCTAACTGATAAAGGAAGGTAAAAACTGCCAGCACAAAAGAAATTGCCTAAATAAAAGACATGGTATAACAAGATCCCTTTAAGAGATTTGATGCTAAATGTTATTGTTAATATTAAACATTGAAATAAATTTAATGTTAGTAAGTACCCCTGTAACAACGTATAGTGTGTATGATTTTTGGAAAAAAAACCTTGAAGGTAATATGGTAATAATGCTTCTCAGCTATTACCTGTGAATAAACTTAAAGCTTAACACAGCAGGAAAAACATTACAAACTTGGTCTGCTATATAAGAAGAAAAACTTTAGTTATTAAATTCATGAGGTGGTATACCTCAACAGTGGAATAATTTCCCCATAACTCTTAAAAAGTAGAACCCATTAAAACCTGGCCTGCCTATAGAACAAAAAAAAACCTCAGGAAAATATGGGGGTAATTCCTCTGTTTTGCCTGCAATCAGCAAGGGTATTTGTAAAAGAAAGGAATATTTTAAGCAACAATCAATGCCACCCTGAAAGGGGTAGAAAAATGTTATTTTTGTCTTTCAGAAAATCAGAAAAAGCTAATACCAGCTACAGAACAACCTATTACAAAAACAAATAAGTTAAAAAAAAAAACATACTGCAATAGCTATGAAATGTACTAAAATGCGGATATTTAGAACATAAGATGTTTTGGGTAATATCAGAAAATATTAAGGTTTTGATGCATCTGTTAAATCAAAGGAAAAGATTATTGTTTAATACCTATCAATATAACTGGATGCAGTATGTCTCCAGTACGGTAAGACAAAATTTGTTAAGTGAAGAAATTGTAGTTAAAATTGCACACCAACAGGCTCTGGAAGCAAAAAAAAATGAAAAGTTAGCCCACTCCACAGATTGCACCTGGGATCCTTCTGGCTACCTCAAACCTCAAGCCAGTGGGCTGGGGAGGAAGGGAAACTATTGGACACTAGAGGTTGTACCAAGTGAACTCCTCAAAAGTGGGTATGCTTATCCATGCCTGTTGCTCCAAAGCTCTGTAGTAAAGACACCTCACTAGGATCCTGTATGTGGGATAAAATTAATAATTAGGCCAAAGTATTGTATAACGGGCAATGTGTGTTAATTCTTGGAAAGAAGTGTTTTAAAAGAATAAAAGTGTTAGCAACCCACCAGTAGACAAATGTACATGTAATGTAAGTACTGTGTTTACCAATAATCACATTTACTATTTGCCACAACCAAAAAGTCTCAGCTTACTGTAAGCACTGATTTAGCTGAGTTCTCTATCAGTCTTGGCATTAAATGGCAAACAGTTACCCATTATCTGTTTAAAAAGGTAACAAAACAATGTGGGAAACAGAACCATTCATATTATCTGGATGGTCTCCACAACTACTGGCATACTAATGTTACTACCCTAATTGTTTTTGGTTTTAAATTGTATGTGTTTACTTAAAATGTTTAAAATATGCTGGTAAATAAAACAAATGTATGCACAGCTAAAGCCACAGGCCCAAATCACCTCCCAGTATTTTACTACATAAGAAGTGACACTGGCGATTGATAATCTTAGTGTCAAAAGGGGGATATGTAGGAGCTGGACTTTATAATGTATAATTTGATTTCATCCTACCAGCCACCCTTTTTGAATAGCAGAAAGAAATGACCCTCTGGGACTATAAGATTCTGTTTTCCCATATGCATTACAAATTGGGCCCTCTCTAACTCTTTGTTTTAAGATTTAGGTAGTAAGAGACAGGATTCTCTATTGTGTCTATGTTAAGTAAATTAGAGAAACATTGAAGGCCTGGGTCTCAATGTAAATTGTCTTGGTTAATTGTAAAACTTAGCAAGGTTTAATTTGCAATGCCTTTTTGCTCAATATAAAATACTACTGTTTGTATTCTCAATCTGTTTGTGTGAATGAGGAATGAATGCATCAGGAAAAGATAAGGTGTGAAGGCCATTGTTATAGCCAGAGTCAAGAAAAGAAGCAAAAGACTTAAAGAGTATCAAAGAATCATCAGGCACTGCTTACTACCCAAACTGCTGTTAAACTGTCTGGCATCCGCAGCATGAATACATGCTTTGCCGTAAGAATGCACCACCCCAGCGAACCAATCATCACCTCAGGACCACGCAGAGTCAATTTTGACTCCAGAAGATGACGTGAGGAACAGCCTGCAATACCAAGGGTTGCCAGAAGCAGACGACTACCTAAAGCAAGGCCCAAGAAAAAGCAGTAGTGAGCCTAGCGCCTGCTGCCTGGTGGACATAAAACTGTGACTACAGTTCCCTCAGTTGAGGTTGTCAGAACCAGAAGGGCCCTGCCTCCAACATGTGGTGCCTGTTCCTCGGCTGTTGGTGTCTGAAGGTCGGGGGAGTCCACAATGACAATTCTTTTATCCAGCAGCAAGTGTGGATAGCTCAGACCCTTAATATTTCTAAATGCTGGGTCTGCAGCCACATCCCAGCCCACTGTCAAACTGATGTTCCTGTCCTGGCTATCCCACTCAATTCCCAGACCTCACTGGAGGACCTCGTCCTTAATACAATATGGAACAGTAATGACACCTGGGAAGAGACTATTGGCAGTTCCTTTAACCCACTTGGGGGAGTAATACACCGGGCAAAAAGGCTCCTGAGGTTAAAAGAAGTAGTTAAAATAATGGCAAATAAAACTGGAGAAAGTTTTAAGAGCCCTGGCCAAAGAAACAGGGGCGGTCCGACAGGTGGCCCTCCAAAAACGTCAGGCATTGTACATAGTGCTGGCGGCCAAAGGAGGGACCTGTGCATTCATTGGAAAAGAATGTTGTGTGTATATACCTGACAATACCAATGAGGTAATAGATCGCGCTAGCCACTTAGAACAAATCGCATATCTTCCCATGAAGAGCCGAGTTCTTTATGGAAGTGGCTACAACCTGTTCAATTTCTCTGGCCTAGGAAACTGGTTGTTTCAGGGAGCCCTGACTATCCTGTTTGGAATCTTAGTGATTTTTGTATGTTTTCAGTTAATCTCCTGTTGTATCCAAAATTGTGTAAAATATGCCACCCAGGTGACTGCCCCAAAACAGAGTGCTAATATGATGATTTTAAATATTGCTGATGAACAAAAAGATAAAGAACGGTTAATATGTGGAACCCAGTCCATCGTTGGTCATTGACCAAAAGGAGGGATTGTGAAAGTAGAATGAATTATGTTACAAAATAGATAGGATTAAAGAAATGCTGTCTGTACCTTTAAGGAAAGTCGCTGGAATGCTGGAGTCCAGGTGTCAGGAAAACAGACATTAACATAGAACAATTGCACCGTTTAAGGGCAATTGGTGAAGCATTAGCCTTAGATCGATAGGAGTTAGTAAGGAAGTAGGATATGCATGCTATGCCCCAGGTGAATTTTGCTGTTTTCTCCTCTGTCCCGTTGTTTGATTTTTATCTGTTTATATAAGACTGTTTGGGTCTTGCATGGCCGCTCACATTATCTGGGTGTTATTAGCAGAAGCGCTGTGCTAATAAAACAGAGTGGTCTGACAAACTGTGAGTCCTGAGTCTAACTTTGACAATACCCTCTCTCCACTTTAAGGTCTTGCATTTCACTCCTGGACCACTTGATTGTATACCAGAATATTTTAGCAGGTGACACATATAGTTAGTAGGTAGCAGATGATGCATCTTTTGAACAGGTATTATATTGGACTCAGTAGATAACAGTTGACACAGTAAGTGATGTGCCTGATTTAATAATATATCTGGCTTAGTAAATTATGTGTCAGCTTCAACAGGTGACATCTCTTGGTTGGTGAATGATGTAACTGATTCAGTAGCTGATCCATCTTTCTCAATATTTGGATCATTAGGTGAGACATCTGCTTCTCTAAATGATCTCTTCTGCTGAGTGATTATACTGCATCAACGTCACCTCACTATGTAAGTGAGAGTTGTGTGAATATGCCAGGGTTCTATTTCATTAGTTATTTGTATTGTATTTGTTTCAGTGCAATGCAGCCACATTTCCTTTAGAATTTTGAAACGAATGGTTCTTTGTGGTAGCATTCCCTAGGGAAGGAAAGAAAAGAGCTTTAAGGGGAAAAAAAGAGTTCTAAAGTTTTTATACACAGAGAGAGAGAGAGAGAGAGAGAGAGAGTGTCTTGGACCCAATCCTACAATCAGATCTGTGTGAACCGTTCCAATTGACATCAGAAAGGTTCAATGCTGGCACAAGAGTCCACCCCATGGATCTGAATGCAGACTCAGGACCTCGCTGTTTAATTGCCTTAATTTTTGCCCAGTTCAACCAGTATATACTTCTGTGTTTCCCAGACTTCTGAAATATAAGTCTCCCTCTTCAGGAAAGTGAAACTAATTTGGAATCCCCTGCAGCTTTGTCTTGTGTTGTTAAAGTGTTACCCATCTCAATAGATAAATTTCCTGCTTCCCCAAACTAGGAAGCACTGATAATGATCTTCATAATCTATTTTTCTTTTCTTACTTGCTTAGATGAGCAGTGAAATATTTAACAATATGGACAGTTAAAGAGCCATCACTGGCATCTGAGTTAACACTGATGGCAGTTCATATCATACAGCTGTTGTTTCAGGCTCTCTGCTAACTCAGGCAGCCATCTCAATGCCAGCTGCAGTTTTGATAGGTTTTATTTGCAACTCTAATGGCTTAGAGGTTTACTTAAAAAACAAAAACCTCAGACTAGAGAATATCTTATACATCTGTCCATTCCATGCCCCTTCCTTCATGCTCCCCCGGGAGGTGGCAACCCATATTTTGGGAAACACTGATGTACTTCATAAGTACAATAATTTAATAAATAAAAATAATGCAAATATTTTCCTCCTCGTTTAGAAATCTGTTCTGTCTGGTTCAACCTTTTCCTAGGACTGGAAGTAGGACATTGTGCATTTCTCCTAATCCCTGATCCAGTCATGACCACTCTTTCCCTGGCCAACCCAGTCTTCACCCCCTCCATCAGCATGGAGGCTGAGCAGAGGGGCCTCTGCAGGGATCATGGTGCACTATAGGGGCAGTGTTGCAAAGATGGGTAAGCCCCCTTTCCATGCAGAATGGGGATGATCCAGGTGCACCTCCCTGTGTGGATTCAGGGGGAACAGTGGGCTGTTTCTAAATGTTATTGAAAAAAACAGTTGTGATTAATCTGAACAAGAGTGTTGTCAAATTTAAAATGAACAACAGTATTGCCAGTGTTAGGCCTAAAACTTCCAGAAGCTTTATAGAGCAAGCTTTGCAAAATTAAGCTGCAACTTGTGGTCAAAAGACACCTGCAACCAGACAACGTTTTATGCTGACTCCTATATGGTAAAATAGGTCATGCCCACGGGTACGGCTCATAAGGCCACCTTTGAAACTTGTGGTTAAGAGACGCTGCAGCCAAAGAACTCATTCCTATGTGGTTTTGATGGGCTAGGCCTGCAGGCATAGGTTCTCAAAATAATCTTACCCACAATCAAGACAATAGCCCATTTAGAGGTAAGTTATGTCTTTGTAACCTAAAAAACTAAAGCACCAATTGGCTATTAGAAAAACCACAGTCGAGACAATGGGCTATATGGAAATAAGTTATCTCCTTGTGCATAACTTATAAAACTAAAGCAACAATTGACTCCAAGAAAATAAGTAAGCATAAATTATACAGCCAAAGCAACAACTCTAACCACATTAAAGATTTGGCCTAACCTGATTGGTTGACCTGCTTCAAAACATGGTGGGCGGATGAGATTAAATGTGTAGAGCCTCAGGTGGGCGTCTAAAAGGTAACATATTCTCGGTAGGGTAAGGTTTTAAAGTAAAATAATCTGGTTGCATGCAGAATAAGGTAACAGAGTAAAGAAGTCTGGAATGCTCGAGCTGATTTGATCTCAAGTCGTACTGACACTATAGCATTAAAAATGGTAGCGTCGGGATAATTTGATCTCAGATTATATTAATGCTGCAGTATTAAAAATAGTAGTAAAAGTTTAATACTAGTGTTAAGTTGTTTAGAAATAGAAGACAGTTGTTAATCAATTTATAATATCTTTCTTTGTACTTGTGGTTATTAAGGACAGGAATAGAATTTGTAAAATTAATAGTTAATGAGTAATAATAGCTTTGCCATGTACTCGTGCCTGTCATCAGTAAAAACTGTCAAAGTTAAGGACATTTATAGTAATAAGTAGCTAATGCTTAACATTACCTGTACTTGTGCTTGTCTGCAATATAGTTTGTCATTTATATTAATCCTTTTTCAATGCTGGTCTTTAATTTTCCTTTTCCTATTCTGTCTGTGTTGCATTTATAGCTGTAAGTCATTAAAAGCCTATCTTGAGGAATAATCAGTAGTTTTAATTTCTTTATACGGACACCACTTAACCTCATTACATCTGTGTTGGGTGGTGGGAAGCAGTGATCACCCAGAGCCCCATTTGGGCCCTGGTGTGTGTCCCCTTCTTCCTATATCTCCGCAATCGTATTATCTTTTGAAATTCACAGCTCAATCCTTGTCAGTGTCTGCAATTAGGAGCTAAAATGACAGGGTTCAGAGTGGTAGCCGTGTTAGTGTGTATCAGCAAAAAGAACGAGGAGTACTTGGGGCACCGTAGAGACTAACAAATTTAGCCCACGAAAGCTTATGCTCAAATAAATTTGTTAGTCTCTAAGGTGCCCCAAGTACTCCTGGTCTTTTAGGAACTAAGAGTGGCTTGAACTGCCACCCGAGGGAGCCACTGATATTGTCAGAATGAAAATGAAGTGAAATTGAAAGGAAAAGCAGCAGAAATATTTCAAGCAGATTCTGTTTTAACCCCCTTTCTAATCTAATGAAAGGCCCCCTGTCATGGGTCTACCCTCACTTGAAGCTGGGGGGTTTCAAAGTGAGGACCAGCATGTCTTCCCCCACCCCAAAATCCTAGGGTAGGTCTCCCCTTTGCTGCCACCACCGCGGTCAATTACGTGGGCCGGGACACCCCTGTTTTCCCCCTGTCTCCCTTCTTTCCAGAGACGTTCCCTGGGGAAATACAGATCCACTCATCGGAGGGAAACCTCCCCCCCCCTCTCTCCTAGCCACTGGAAAGAGATACCTGATTCAAACTGTTTGAATCAAACCCAGGAGGAACTCTCTTCCCCCTCCCTTCTCTGCCCGTAGATAAGCCTGTCTCACCACCGAGAGAGTGTCTTCGCCCCTCCCCCTATTCACAGTAGAAGGGATTTAATCAAGTCTTTATAGAAAGAATTTATTAAAAGAAAAACAAGAAAATACAGAATCTCTATGAGCCCAAGCTGGACACTCATAGGGTATAACCTTGTTAAGTTCTGGAGAGAATCCTCTCTTTCTCAGTACAACAAAACAGCAGAATTAAGAATAATCAATAACAAACACACAGAATTGCAAGCATAGGATTATTAGGTGAGGACACAAAGTATCTTTCTAATACTCACTATCTTGACTAGAAGAAATTAGTTCAGAAAGGTGGAAACTTGTAGACTTGATTAAAACATCTGGACTCTTGTAACTCCAGACGGCTAAAGACAAAGACCCCCCCAAACAGAGGGAAAAGTTCCCTCCTAGGAGTTTCAAATTCTCTTCCCTGATTGGTCCTCAGGTCAGGTGCCCACCAGGTACTATGCTTTAACCCTTTACTAACTATTCATGACACGCCCCCCAAATCGTCACAGTGGGATCCACTGGCGGCGATTTCCTCCTAGAACTGTAAAACAACCAGAGTAATAAAACACATGCACTATTACATCGACTACTAAGCATGAAAACATATTAAGAACAGTTTTTAGCCACTTGAATTTGGGAAACTTTTACGAGAGAGTGCATCAGCAACTTTGTTGGAAGCTCCTGAAATGTGTTGAATGTCAAAGTCAAAGTCTTGGAGAGCTAAGCTCCAGCGGAGAAGTTTCTTGTTGTTTCCCTTGTTGGTGTGCAGCCACTTTAGCGCAGCATGGTCAGTTTGTAGTTGGAACTGCAGCTTTTCCAAGGCATACACAATGGCGTAACATTCTTTTTAACTGATGGACCAGTGGCTTTCCCTCTCAGACAGTTTCTTGCTGAGAAACACGACAGGATGGAAGTTGTGATCCAGTCCTTCCTGCATTAGTAGTTCAGATGCATCAGTGGTAACTAGGAAGGGTTTGTCAAAGTCTGGGGCCCTTAAGACAGGGTCCGACATGAGCATCGCCTTAAGCTGGGTAAAGGCTTTCTGACACTCATCAGTCCACTTAACTGCATTTGGCTGGGTTTTCCTGGTCAGATCAGTTAGTGGGGCAGCCTGTAGTGTGGTACAAATCGCCTGTAATATCCGGCCAAACCTAAGAAGGATTGGACCTGTTTCTTTGACCTTGGGACAGGCCACTGTTGGATAGCCTCCACCTTGGCCTGTAGGGGGTTGATGGTTCCTTGACCCACCTAATGAAAGGCCCCCTCCCTCACTTACTTCTCTTATCCCCTAGTAACTTACCTTGAGTGCCTTCTACAGGTTAAAAAATGTTTGAAAAATATAAAGAATTTGCACACAAAACTTTGAGTTAAATGGACTGACGTTAAAATAGGCACAGAATGGCCTACAGTTCCAGTACATTCACTTTTCACATCAATAAGTTCATGAAATAGGAATGCTTCTTTTAAACATTTTGCTGTCAATAGCTGATAACACCAACTAGAGATTAAACGTATGGGACTAGATCAGGGGTCAGCAACCTTTCAGAAGGGGTGTGCTGAGTCTTCATTTATTCACTCTAATTTAAGGGTTCGCGTACCAGCAATACATTTTAATGTTTGTAGAAGGTCTCTTTCTATAAGTCTATAATATATAACTAAACTATTGTATGTAAAGTAAATAAGGTTTTTAAAATGTTTAAGAAGCTTCATTTAAAATTAAAGTAAAATGCAGAGCCCCCCAGACTAGTGGCCAGGACCCAGGCAGTGTGAGTGCCACTGAAAATCAGCTTGCGTGCCGCCTTCGGCACACGTGCCATAGGTTGCCTACCCCTGGACTAGATCATCACATGGTGGAAACTGGCCTCACTCAGCCAACATACACCAGCTGACCTGTAATCTTTAATTGTCTTTATGATGATACTGTAACAGATAGTGGCCTCCTACATATAGGCCCTAAGGCCATCAGTGGGGATTTAACCTGAGAACTTCAGCACAAAAGTCCCCACCTTTCATCATCGGTACTAAAGGCGGCGCAGGCCGAGGGATGTGTTGGCCGCCGCTTCCAGCAGCTCCCATTGGCCTGCAGTGGCGAACCGTGGCCAGTGGGAGCCGCGATCGGCCGGACCTGCGGACGGGGCAGGTAAAGAAACCAGCCTGACCCGCCAGGGCTTTCCCTACACAAGCGGCAACCCCAGTTTGAGATACACTGTACTAAGTGAAGGTATTACAGTATATTAATCTGCTTTTTCCTTCTGGTGGTTTTGATCATGTAGACTGTTTTGTAGCAGTGTTTAAATAAGCAACTTCCTATTACTTATTTTATTTTACCCAACTTGCATGTTTCTGAATGTACTGAGATCAACTGGAAGAGTTAAATTTAAAAAGGTGAAGTGTTCAGAACAGTGGACAATTTTGTTTGTATAATTGTGTCTCTCCTTCAGGTTTTCAGATAACATGGGTTTGGTGGGGACTGTCTTTCTGATAGAATCTCTCAATTTTATATGAGCTTTTTCACTGTATTTCAGAAATCTTCCTCCTTCTCCCTCTTCATCCCACAGAAACCTTATTTGGAAAAGCTATAGGCACTGATGTAAAAAGGTCTACGCAAATTGCATTTTTGTTTTCAGTATAATATATCTTCATAAAGGGTTGTCAATCTTTTTACAGGCTCTCAGGAAATTTTCCCTCCTTAGCCTGTCATAAATTTGAGGTTAATTTAGCAGAATCCAGAGAGGAGTTGAACTCTATCAGAAGCAGAGAAATCACCTCAACCCGCTCCTTCATTTTGGAGGAAAACTTTTAACAAGGGGTTTCCCAGGAGGTCAGCTCAGGGGCGGCTCTAGTAATTTCACCGCCCTAAGCACGGCGGCACGCCGCGGGGGGCACTCTGGCGGTCGCCGGTCCCGTGGCTCCAGTGGACCTCCTGCAGACGTGCCTGCGGAGGGTCCGCTGGTCCCGCGGGCTCCGGTGAAGTATCTGCAGACATGCCTGCGGGAGGTCCACCGGAGCCGCGGGACCAGCGAACCCTCTGCAGGCACGCCTGCGGGAGGTCCACCGGAGCCACCTGCCGCCCTCCCGGCGACAGGCAGAGCGCCCCCGGCGGCATGCCGCCCCTAGCACGTGCTTGGCGCGCTGGGGTCTGGAGCCGGCCCTGGGTCAGCTGCAAGGTTAAACCCCCAATTAAGAAGCATGATTTTTCCATATCAGAAAAAGCAATTTCACCAATTTTGCCCTAGAAAACAACCAAAAGTGAACCATGAACACTTATTTGTCCCTTATTGGCACTAGTGTGCACGTCAATTGGCTGGCAGAACTGAACTTTCCTGGATTATGGCTCTTCAGGCCCATGTTATCCCAGCAATTGTTCCCTAGTTTGGAGAGGATCACTCACTTAAGATCTGTCTGGCCCCAATAATGTTCACACATTGAGGAAAAAAGGGTAAAAATTTCAAAAGCACCTCAGTGACTTAGGAGCCTAATGGCTTCAATGGAAATTAGGAGCCTAAATACCTTTGGGAATCCCATCCTTAGGCACCTACCTCTCATCAAAAGTTAATGGCTCTTAAGTGCCTGAAATCTGGATTCCTCGCTCCTGTCTCTTCCCCTTCCCTGGCTCAGACAGCCTACAAGCACTCACCCTTCCCTCTGGTGGTTAGATACTATTATGCACTAAGTTTCAAATCTATTGCTGTTATGACAAATATCAGTAAGTGAAAAGCAGGTTTTCTCTGGTCATTAAAATCTTATTTACACTGGGAAAGCTATTACCCTGCAGGGTTTACATACAAATTTACCACATGAAAAATTGCTTCTCTCCTTGTTTCCACTACAGTATCAGACAGAGGATAACATGAAAGCCAAGCTTTTCAGAAATGGTTGTCTAAAGGTAGGCCCCATAATCTATATTTAGGCACCTAAATAAGTGACCTGATTTTCAGAAGTGCTGATTTCAATGGGAGCTGCTGGGTACGCAGTCATATATTAGAGAAATAGGTCCATGTCATGGGTGGACAGCAGGACTGGTGCAAGGATATTTTGCGCCCTAGGCGAAACTTCCACCTTGCGCCCACCCTCCCCTCCGCGCACATTGGCTCATTGAGGGGCAAATCCCAACGATCCTTTATAGACCCCAGGGGCCAGCCTGCCCAGGGACTGCTCCCCAGACCAGGTTCCCCCCCTCCCCGCCCCCTGAACTCGCCTGGAGGGTGCACAGCCCCCCCCCCGCGAGCCCTCCCGCCCCCAGCAGCCCCCGCCCTGAGTCCGCTCACTGGCTTTGCCGGGTTTGGGCCGCTGCAGCAGCTTGGCAGGGAGGAGCCATCTTCTGGAGGCACCGGAGAGCCAGAGTGACCTGCTTGCAGGGTGGCGAACCCCAGCCATGGAGGAGCTGGTGCGGCGCAGGGGGGCAGCAGCCCTGCAAAGGTGGCGGCGGTGCCGCTAGTGGGGAGCAGCCACGCCCCCGCCCCTCCTGCTCAGGCTGCAGCCGCCCTCCTGGGGGCTCCTGCAGCAGATACATGTGGGCAGAGGCCCCCATGTGCCCCCCTGGTGCAGGCTCAGGGGCCCCATGTCCCGGCGGCAGCTCACATTCCTGGGAGGCACAGAGCCCGAGCCACAGAGCACAGAGGCTGCTCCCCGCTAGCAGCGGCACTGCCTTTGCAGGGCTGCTTCCCCCTTGCGCCGCACCGGCTCCTCCATGGCTGGGGCTCGCTGCCCCGCAAGCCGACGCTCTGGCTCTCCAGTGCCTCTGGAAGGCAGCTCCTCCCTGCTGAGCCAGGGCACTGCTTTTTGGCACCCCCAGGGCCGTCCTTAAGATTTATGGGGTCCCATGCAGTATTATTAAACTGGTGCCCCTATGCCCCACGGCAGGCTGAGATTGCAGCCCGGTGGAGGGATGGGGGGTGGAGGGACAAGGCAGAAAGAATAACAAGACGCCCAGCCTGCCTCACGGTGGCAGAGTCTCACAGTTCCCCACAGAAACCCCTGTACCCTCTCCCTCACGCAGAATGGATGTGCAGGAGGTACCTAATTAAAAGCACTAAAATTGAGAATAAAAATGTCAGTCACAGGTTTTTTGCTATGCCCTGAAGTTTGTCAGACATTTATTTTTTTATTATTGTAGTAAGGGTGAGTCAGTTGGCTTGCTGAATACAACATTAAATATTATGGAATACATGATGCAGCTCTTCTCTGTTTTACAGTTTCTTAATCAGTATTTCTAAGCTTATTTTATATTTTAAATGTACTCTTAAGCCTTCATAAAGAAATTATTCCAGATTACTACATATTTAACTCACTGAAACAGACATTGATTAATTTAAAATAGTCACAGTGGTTTAATGTGTTCATAACAATGTTCATTGCTTTTAGAAAAAGGGAACACTAATTTACTGCGTGTGATCTCCATAACAATACACGTTTATGAAATTCCACCAACTTTAAAAAATATGTTTCCAAAGATTTTAGGCATAACAAATGATTTTTACATCTTACTAAGGTACTGATTTTGCTGGAGGGTTCTCTTAAAACTAGTTTATCAGATAGTCAGAAGTAAAGAAAGGGAAACTCTTTGTCCAGCTATCCGGAAGCAAAGGGCTGTTGTCCCTTTAAGGGCTCTCTTCAATTTGGGGCGTAGGGGTTTGATGGGAGAAATGGATGAACAGAAAGGACAGGAAGACTTTGGAAGTAAGTTTTTTTTACTATAGTAATTAATATATGTATTTTAGATAAGGGTGGTCTTTTGAAGAATTTATTTAAAGAACAATATGTCTGAAGATCCAAGCATTTAAGGCTAAAGATGATTGTGCATCTAAAAATCTGTGCAAGGACTTTTTAGAGATATGATTTTATAATCTTCACCAACTCACTAATGAAATATTTTTAAAGCAAATTTTAAACTAAGGTCCTGTAGAGTAACATGTTCTGAGTAAATATTACAGTCATTCACAACTGTTTTTGTCGGTACATTCAAAAACTGACAGTAGATACCTGGGGGTTGGCAAATGCAATGGCTTCATTACCCATTGAATGGCTCTTTAACAGTTTCAGTGTTGTGCTAATATGTCTGGCAGGCTGGAGGCTTTTTCTCTTTTAACTGCTAGATCCCCTTCCCAGGAAGACTCGGAGCCTGCAAGAAGGGTCAGAACAGGAATAGGAAAAGAAGGAGGGTGGACACTAAGGAAAAGCAGGAGGGTGGACCAGTGGTGCCCCAAATTTTCAGGTGTCCTACCCAGCTGCCTACACCTAATAACGGTCCTGGGCGCCCCCAACCACTTGGCGCCCTAGGCAACCACCTAGTTTGCCTAGTGGTTGCATCGGCCCTGGTGGACAGGCAGCAGAGCTGGATTGTAAACTCCTCAGAGCAAGAACTGTGTTTTTATAGGTGTTTGTACAAAAACTAACAACAGTGCCCCATTCCTGACTGAGGCCTTTTGAGTGCTACTGTATTATAAATGCTAAATAATAATGATAATAATAAACAGTTTGATTAAGTCCTAAATTAGTAATAGCAACTATGGTGTAATTAAATGTAACATCCTTGTAAGGGGGGAAATACTAAAGAACCCACCACAGTAGCATTTAATTGCCAAAAGGGGAACTACACAAAAATGATGAAGCTAGTTAAATGGAAATTAAAAGGAACAGTCAGAAGAGTGAAATGCCTGCAAGGCGCATTGAAGCTTTATTAAAAACACCACAACAGAGGCACAAACTATATGAATACCCCCAAATTAAAAATAAAAATAAAAAAGAGGAAGAGGACCAGAAAAAATGCCACCGGGGCTAAACAACAGAGTAAAAGAGGTGGAGAGAGACAAAAAGTTATCCTTTAAAAATTGGGAGTTAAATCCTACAGAGGAAAATAGAAAGGAGCATAACTCTGGCAAGTCAAGTGTAAAAGTATAATTAGGCAGGCCAAAAAAGAATTAAAAAAGCAACTGCCAAAACACAGAAAAATGTGCTGCTAATTTAATTTAATTTCTGCAGAAAAGGACCTAGGGGTTACAGTGGACGAGAAGCTGGATATGAGTCAACAGTGTGCCCTTGTTGCCAAGAAGGCTAATGGCATTTTGGGCTGTATAAGTAGGGGCATTGCCAGAAGATCGAGGGACATGATCATTCCCCTCCATTCGACATTGGTGAGGCATCATCTGGAGAACTTTTAGGCCCCACACTACAAGAAGGATGTGGAAAAATTGGAAAGAGTCCATCAGAGGACAACAAAAATGCTTAGGGGGCTGGAGCACATGACTTCTGAGGAGCGGCTGAGGGAACTGGGATTGTTTAGTTTGCAGAAGAACAGAATGAGGGGGGATTTGATAGCTGCTTTCAACTACCTGAAAGCGGGTTCCAAAGAGGATGGATCTAGACTGTTCTCAGCGGTAGCAGATGACATAACAAGGAGTAATAGTCTCAAATTGCAGTAGGGGGGGTTTAGGTTGGATATTAGGAAACACTTTTTCACTAGGAGGGTGGTGAAGCACTGGAATGGGTTACCTAGGGAGATGGTGGAATCTCCTTCCTTAGAGGTTTTTAAGGTCAGGCTTGACAAAGCTCTGGCTGGGATGATTTAGTTGGGGATTGGTCCTGCTTTGAGCAGGCGGTTGGATTAGATGACCTCCTGAAGTCCCTTCCAACCCTGATATTCTATGATTCTATGAATTTTTGTAAGTCCATCAGAAGCAGAGAGCATGCCAAACAATCACTGGGGCCACTGGATGATCGAGGTGCCAAAGGAGTACTCAAGGAAGACAAGGCAGAGAATTCTTTGCACCAGTCTTCACTGCAGAAGTGAGGCAGATTCCCACACCTGAGCCATTCTTTTAGTTGACAAATCTGAGGAACTGTCTCAGACTGAGTTGTCAGCTGAGGAGGTTTTAGAACAAATTGATAAATTTAACAGTAATAAGTCACCAGTTTCAGATGTGATTCACTCAAGAGTTCAGAAGGAACTCATATGAAATTGCAGAACTACTAACTGTGGTGTGTAACCTAGTGTTTAAAACAGCCTCTGTACCAAATGACTGGGGGATAGCTGGATGATTTTTTTTAAAAGGCTCCAGAGGCAATCTTGGCAATTACAGGCTGGTGAACCTAACTTCAATACCAGGCAAATTGGTTGAAACTATAGTAAACAGAATTACCAGACACGTGGATAATCACATGTTGAGGAAGAGTTAACATGGCTTTGGGAAATCATGCCTCACCAATCTATTTGAATTCTTTGAGGGAGTCAAGAAACATGTGGACAAGTGTGATCCAGTAGATATAGTGTACTTGGACTTTCAGAAAGCCTTTGACAAGGTTCCTCAGCAAAGGCTCTTAAGCAAAGTAAGGAGCCACGGGATGAGATAAAAGGTCCTCTCATGGATCAATAACTGGTTAATTGCAAAGAGTTACAAAGGCATCTCACAGAACTGTGTGACTGGGCAACAAAATGGCAGATGAAATTCAATGCTGATAAATGCAATGTAATGCACATTGAAAAATATAATCCCAACTATCCATACAAAATGATAGGGTCTAAGTTAGCTGTCATCACTCAAGAAAGATCTTGGAGTCACTGTGGATAGTTCTCTGAAAACATTTACTCAAAGTGCAGAGCCAGTCAAAAAAGCTAACAGAATGTTAGGAACCATTAAGAAAGGGATAGATAACAATACAGAAAATATCATGTCACTATATAAATCTATGGTATGTTCACACCTTGAATAGCGTGCGCAGTTCTGGTCATTCCATCTCAAAAGAGATATATTAGAACTGGAAAAAGTACAGAGAAGGGCAACAAAACTGATTAGGGGTATAGACAACATCCATGAAAAGAGATTGAAAACAATGGGCCTGTTCAGCTGGGAAAAGAGACAACTAGGGAGGATATGACAAAGGTCTATAAAATCATGAATGGCCTGGAGAAAGTGAATTGGGAAGTGTTATTTACCCCTTGACAAAACAGATGAAATTAATAGGCAGCTGTTTTAAAACTAACATAAAGAAATACTTCTTCACTCAATGAACAGTCAACCTGTAGAACTCGTTGTCAGGGGATGCTGTAAAGGCCAAAAGTATAAATGGTTCACAAAAGAACTAGGTAAGTTCATGGAGGATAGGTCCGTCAATGGCTATTAGCCAAGATAATCAGGGATGCAACCTCATGCTCTGTGTGTCCCTAATCATCTGGTCCTGGATGAAGGGGATGGATCATGTGACCAATTGCCCTGTTCTGTTTGTTCACTCATTCTGAAGCATCTGGCACCAGCCAGTCAGAAGACAGCATACTGGGCTAGATGGATCGTTGGTCCAACTCAGTATGATCATTTGAGTATTCTTAGCTGCAGCATTAATTGTAATCAGCAATGGCCAATGGCATAATTTACTTCTCTCTCCCAGCTTGAATTATTTCCCTCTAATGTCACGTTCTCATTCAACTGCTTAAAGTAGCGGTTCTCAACCCGGGGTCCGCGGGCCGCCCAATTAGCACACAGCTGTGGCCCGGCTGTGCTTAAAAAAATATTCAAAATTTGCTGCTCTGTTCTGAAAGGGGAGACAGTGTCTGGCAGCCTGCTGGAGTGCTCTTGCCAGCAGGGTGTGGGAGAATGGGTCTCTGGGCAGGTTTGTGGGGGAGGGGGTGCTCTGGGCAGTGAAGGGGTGGGGGGCACTGGGAACTAGGGGTTTGTGGGGGTGCTGCAGCACATCCCAGGTTTTAGGCTGCCCTGCCCCACATGGCCCCATGCAGCGTCCGGCGTCTGGCCCCGTACCCAGGGATCCATTCCTGGCTCCACTCTGTGGAGGGGTTTCTGGGTGGGGGCCGCTGGGCAGAAGAAGGGACTGTGGGGAGTTTTGGAGGGGCATGCTGTGGTTCTCAACCTGCGGCCCACAATGATAAATAGTTTGAGAACCACTGACTTAAAGCATAGCTCAGCAGTGATGCTAGCCTCTCAAAATTCAACAGAACAAAATCAATGGAAGCCAACAGTATGTTATTTTCCCATACTACTTGTCAGCTATGATTAGGGATTTCTATCCAACACCATTTATTTTTTCCAAAAGGGTTAACAGTAAATTTAAGACTCCATGGGCCCAATTCTAATCTCATTTACACCAGTATAACCCAGCAGAACTCCAGTGAAGTCACTAGATACACTGATGCAAACGAGACCAGAATTTGGCCCTATGATTTATGAGCACATCATTACAGAAAATGAAGATTACACTAAATAGGAACAAATTTTTATACATAGAAGTCATAAATCCCCACCTTCATTTATTAAAAGTCTTTAGTTTCACAAACAAAACTAATACTGTTCATTATATATAAAAGAAAATAGAGAACAGAAGCATACATATAATGCATTAAAAAAGGAGGGGAAAAAACACACATTGAAATCCATTAGAGTTCACAATTCATATAATATAAGCTTGATGTTTAGGTATAGTCAAAAAAGGGTCTACATAAAAGCAGCATTTTCTTATTCAACAGACGTGTTCTCTATATGTACCCCAAATCCAATATTCTTATTTCTCCGACAACAAGGCATGCTGTGTTTTCAATGGGGAGCTCTGTTTAAAAACTGATGGCATTATATGGTCCCAAAATAAGTTTACACTCCTTTTTACTGTTGGTAGTACTGCAGAGCAATACAGTTCTAGGCGTGGGATTCTGTTCTGGCTCTCACATCACCAGAGTTCTTAATTGGGCAATAATTATAGAATCTTTACTTTTTGGTGACTAGAGTTGTATTAAACAATAATGCTTATCTGTCATGCAGATAAGGAAATGGAGGCACAAGGTACTTAAGTCCCTTGACCACACTGTGTCTATGGCAGAGCAGGGAACAGAAGCCAAGGGTGAAATCCTAGATCAATTAAGACAATAGCACACAACACATTTTAACTTCAGTGGGGCCAGGATTTTACTCCAAGCTTCTTGAGTCCTAGCTATATGCTCAATCTAATGAATCACAACTTTACTTGTAACATAACTCACTTGAGTTAGGTGATAATGTGGGAACGAGAAAGAACCCAGCCTGATTGCCAGATCCCAGGTTGAGCTTGCAGTCCATGTGGGTTTGTGAGTCCAGCTTTTGCCTTATAAACTGAGTACATTTGATATGGACCAAATTTGAGATGGACCTCACAATGCCATTCTGACAGTTATTTTTGCAGGTAGAATCCAGAGGATTGTATCAAAAGGATTAACAGAAGATAAGGAGCTACAGTAAATAGTACTAAAGATTGGAGTGTTATTTAATTTACATCAATTAATGTAACCCACGTGTGCCAGAGTTTAATAGCTTTCATTGCACAGATACCAAACCAAGCAAAACAGCTGCAAAAGAACAAAATGGACAACTATAGACCACTGCAGTTAGAATTCTGAGGTCTGAGCACCTCACCAGCAAGTTGAGCAACACTGGAATCTGTAGTTTCAATCATTTATGTGATCTTCCAAAGGATACAGCATTGTCAAAAATGTGATTTTTTTTTTTAGATCCCCTAGTACATTGCCCTTAAGTTTTCAGGGTAAAGGACAGACACTTCTTTTCCTCTACTTCTAATACCCCACCACAGAGACGCAAATCTTCTCTTCTATTCAAAACTGTGGTGTTTAGGTCTGGAAAAATATTAATCCATTTACTCTTTAGCTGCTACCAATATAATCCCATCTCTTTCTATCACTAAAACCAGAATTATAATTGATGTACTTCCAGAAAGATATTAGATTTCACTTGACACCTTGCTGCCCAATATTCCCTTCATCCCACCATGTGTTTAACTCCTCATAATCCTCTTTAGTTTTTGCTGTCCAACATCCTGTATCATTGGCTAATTTTACCAATTCACTAAATACTTTGTCCTTTAAATCATTAATACTTATATAAAAAAAAAACCCACAGAGCCGTGGGATACTTCACTATTTACTCCCCTTTGCTAAGAGAGAAAGATATTTATTATGACCGTTTCCCATCACTTAACTAGTTTTTAATCGATAGCATGGTTTTGGCCCCTACTCCCAGGTCATTCGATTTCCTTTAACAAATGGTAATCCTGGGTCTGACATCGACTCCCTCATGATATTGTGGATGTCACTAAACTGTTTGCCTCCTTTTTCCCCATCTGTAAACTGATGATAATAACAACATTTACCTATCTCCCAAGATTGTGGTTAGAATTAGTTAGCTACTGTGAGTAAAGTACATTAAAGATGTAATGCACTAAATAATAATTAGCACTTTGGACCTCAACCTCATCAAAAGCTCTGTGAAAATCTAGTGCTGAACATACATTATTACTCCTCCCTCAAAGAATGTTCAGCTCTATTTAAAACTAGGACAAATTAGTTCAGAAACCTTGTTTAATTCCTTACATTTTATAAACATCAAATAGATTAAAGCAACATACTTACAACAAACAAAAACAAAACAGTGTAGTTGGGATTAACAAAATTAATACACATAAACTTTCACTTTATGGACTTCTTTGTCTTCACATTCTCTTTGCTTGTTGTAATAATAGAAAGTATTGTCCCTTCTCTGAAGTTTCTTCACAAATCCTGTTTCTGGCCAACGATCCACCTGCAAACAGAATGAAAAGAATATACACATCTTCTGAACAGGCTGCCACTGAGAGGAAACATCCATGTAGAACACATCACAGGAGATGAAATATCTTTATATGGATTGTATTTTGGTGAATAAATTGGTTTGTAGCTGATTGGTTCTTTATGATTAAATCGCTTAACTCTAATAAAGATTAAAAAACATAAAACATCAGAAACTAGTTTCTAGTCAAAGTTCTGTATGGTATAAACGCACACAAACAAACCAGCAACACTTCACTATGTCAGAAGAAGCAAGAATGATCCAAAGGGGATATGATGGAAGCCGTAGCACTGGAGTCATCTAAAACTAGACTGGACAAAGCTGTTAGAAAATATGGTGTAGAGAACAGGAAAAACCATTGTCTGGTGCAATGGAAGGTATTAGAGTTAACAGGTCTTTTCCTCTCTAATGTCTATGACTCCCTTTGATTAGCCAATGGATGCCTTCCTTTTACTGTATAAATAAGAGTCAGTCATTCAAAAATCTGAATGACTGAAAGAGTCTACTTTTTATGGAAGAATTATGTGCAAGTAAAAGGTTCTTCAGCACCTTTCTAACCATAAAAAATAGACACATCATTAGTTTTGTCATTATTTTCAAAGAAACAAATGAGCCATATGTAAAATCAGGAAAGTTAGTGTCAATGGACCCAATCCTACAAGGTGCTGAGCACCATCACCCATAGCCTTCAATTCAGTACTTCATAAGATATTTATTACATTGTAAAAAATGCAGACATTCAATCCTTTTACTTAAAAAGCTTCTGGAAACTTCCATGGTATTAGGTAAGCACCTGCAGTATTTCCTATTGTCTTGAATCCTATCTATTAATTTCTCACTTCTGATCAGCAAGTAGATGTCAGTAGGGATATCAAACCAGATTGCATTTGAATTCTATCTCATAAATAGCGGTTTTATTACTCAGCCTAATACTTAAATGTACAGATCTGCTGGTTCTTTGGATTATTTCTCTAAAGGGAAGTACCATATAATATTCCTTGTATCTCCACTCATATCTTGTAGCCTCCATGATACAGCAAAAATGAGCCATATTTTAAAATGTGATCAGTTACAATATAACTGATGCTAATTCCACTGAAGTTTGACATAAACAGAGCTCCACATAGTTTTTAAATTGGAAATTATTTTGTTGGGAGTGTCCCTCTGCCAATGGGATCACAGTTTGTTTTGTGGCTTGTACCCTGTAACAATCTTGACTTTTATCTTCTACAATTTATTAACTAGAGGGATCCTACCATTCTCATTAAAAGATCTACCTAGTCTTCTGTTGCCAGCACAAAATGCTCGAGGACAGCAACAGTGGTTCGTTGCCCGGTGTGCTTCGCTCCAATAAACACACCAAGGTGGAGAAGCAGACAAAGTTTATTTGAGATCTCAAAGCTTGTGCAAGGAGACACACACGTCTCAAATCAAGCACACAGATGCAAGCAGCCTTCTCTCTTTATACATTATTTCAGCTAGGCATTCTCATTACCCCCCACTATTCCCCTCCCATATAGTAGATACATTATACGGCTAGCAATTACACTAAGCAGGTTAAATCATTCTTGGCAGCAAACAATTCATCTTGTTAGTGACTTTTCAAGGCTGTTAGCTTGTTTTATTCCCTTTGATTTGTTATCCTGCCCCCCTTAAGCAGGCCTCTTTATTATCTTCTGGTACCAGTGTTGCACTGATAAGGAGCTGTTACACATTCCATTCTCGATTCTGGCCTGTAATGTCGATTAGAGTTTAACATGGAAGCCGTTTGGGCAAGCATAGCATTAACTTTGATTCATTCAGGCCTGGTACAGAAAGGCTTCATTAACACAGTGGTTTTCCACCCTCCTGAGTTACCTAGGGTTATGCCTAATGACACCAACACTTCTGTGTAAGCACTTATACTACACTCTTCACCACAGTATCTGAGCCCAATACAAAAGAACAATAAGCATCTTCCTTTACACCTCTATTTTTCAGTAGGTTATAATTCAGCCATGCATTTTTAAAAAAAATTAGTTCAGTAGTAATTTTTCAAAGACCACTTTGCATGGTTACAATAATTTATGTACGTAAAAAGCAGTAGCTCACCAATTTCAAAGGCTTGAGTGTGCATATTATCCTGATTTAAAACATGAAATTTGGTTAGAGATTGGACACTAATAGTTTAATCTGTTACTGGTATTTTGAAAATACTTCAAACAGTTGATTTTCAAATAATGGAAGGTAGCAACAAGACATCAGTAGTACCAAAAGTTCTCTTTGATGCAAACTGTATATTTCAAAATAATGACATAGTAGATCTGAACAGATTTTTAAAAGGGATTTTGAGGAATTGCATGATTTAGGATATTAATAATGAAATATAGAGCCTATCATCTATAGGTTTGTTAGTTTGAATCCAGAGCAGATTCGTAGCTGTCTGACATCTGGTGACTAACCAGTAGCTTAGGTCATACACAATGACATTTTCAATGGGTACAAGAGAGAGTTCTTGAGGTTCTCAGTAGAGAAGTATCTGCATTAAACCACCTCCACCACACCTGGCATCAACTTTCTCAACTGTTGATGTTTTCAGCAGAGAGGCCAAGTACTGCATGTACAAGGAGTTTGATCCAACTCCCACATAAATCAATGGTAAACCTGCCACTAATTTCAGGGATGCTGGATTGAGCCCATGGATATGGAACACCTTCTCATCCTTAAAAAGGGGGTGTAGCATGTCAGAGGGTGTGCCCATTGGCAGAGTAGTGTGTGGAAGCTGCCCACGTCATATCTTTCACCAGCATTCTTTTTTAATGAAAAAAAATCTCCATTATGTAATAAAAGCTCTGAAATGTTTAAATATGTAACTGATGAAGAGGTAGCGCACTGCAGGCTTGCTAGAGTTTCAGTGTCAAGTAAAATAAATGTATTTGAAAATCAGTTATTCTGCACTTCTAAAACTACCTAAAGAACTAAAATTGAATTTGATTAAAAACAAAAGCAAATGAAAGGCAATATACTGTGTGCCTCCATTTTTATTTCACTAATTAATAGGGAATAGAGAATTAAAATACATAGCCCCTGCACAATTATAATCTTACCATATCAACTTGCTTCACTTGTTTATATTCAATTTCATCCCTGTATCCAGCTTGCTGAAATCTGTATAGATTCTCTATCTCATCTGACCATTTTTTGGCACGACTTATAGATTTTGGTTTGATGTCAGCGCTAGCCATGGCTCCAGGAACTCCACCAGATATTTTGCTGAAACTAGGTTTTAAAAATGATACATATAAAAACTGGCGCAAGCCATATTGTTGAAGTTCTACATAAAAATGGGTAGAACAAAATTGGTAAACATAGTAAACAAGTTATAGTTAGTCAAAAACAAAAACAAACAAACAAAAAAACCCCACCACCTCAAAACCCCAAAGTAAAAACTAGCATGTTAAAAATGTCCAGAATCACACTGAATACATGATGTTCTTTGGAGTAAATCCATATCACCTGTATTTCAGTTTCCAGATGTGTAAACTATTATAACGCCATTTTCCAGGGTATGCTCAAATTACTGATGACAGTGCTCTTTGGAATTCACACGGCTGAACTGGTCCCAGAGTTAACGCCACTGAAGTCAACAGAGCTGTTCAAGTGATTAATTTGACCTAAATTTCCAAATCTAGACCAATTTCAATATGTAACAGGAACCAGTTTTCTCTTCTAGTTCACCTCTTAATTTCATTGTATTAATTTTGAGTATTTCTTTGTGACATTGAGCCAGAAAGGGTTACGCGACTAGCAAGCTAAATGACCCAAATTCAACCTTTAAAGACATATTAGAAAAGTATATAAATGGTAATTAAGGCCATTCCTTATAAATAGCTAACAAAGCCATGTTAGACAGAGCTTTGAAATGTAGACTTGTATTGTTAGAGAATTAGAAGAAGATACTGTTCTTATTTGTCTGTTTCCCTACAGCTAGATGTTAACAATGTAACCAGAAGGTTCCTGTCTGTTACTATATTTTACTGATTCAAAGATCAATGATTCAGAGGGAATATTAACATTTAGATGAAACTTCCAATATTTTTCTTTGAAGTCTGTAGTAAACTGTATGTCTTAATGGATAATTACCTTATGCTGATTAATGTAACTAATTACCTGTGTATACATAGGAAACAGGAGTTTTTACTTCAGAACCACAATGCTTCACCCAAGGAATACCTGCTGTCAAGAGGCTATCAATAACCTGCCAGAGATCTATAAAAGAACTCTAGGGCCCTGATCCTGTTATTTCAGATCTGCTTAAGCTTGGTCTGGGGAAGTTTGAGTCGCAAGACTGAGGTCTCCAGCTCTAGTCTGGATTAGCCTGCTAATTCTCATGGAAGAATTTGAACAAACTCTATACGTGAAGTGCTATTTGGACTATAACCTGATGAACTGATTCTGAAAAGAACTTTTTGCAACTCAGCAGCTCACCATCTCTACTGTGAAACTTACCTAAGAACTTTATTCATATCTGTATGTATAAAAAATCTTTTAACCACAATACTCTCTTTCTTTTTTAAATAAATTGTTTAGTTAATAATAATTGGCTGTAAGCATGTATTTGGGTAAGATCTGAAATATTCATTGACCTGATGGGTAATGTGTCCGATCCCTTGGGATTAGCAGAAGTTTATATATATTGAACAAGATTTTCCTCATATTTGCTTGGCTGTCTGTGTGGGAGCCCAAGTCTGGATTGCTTTAAGGGAACTGTATTTTTGGCTTCTGGGTAACCAGTAAGGTATTGTAGCAGATGTTTTGTTGCTGGCTTGGTAAATCTAATTATTTGAATAACCACCAGTTTTGGTTATCATCTGTCCCATTCTTTGCAGTTTGCCCTGATGAGTAATCTCAGTGTGGCTCCTCCAGGCACCAATGGTCGCAATCTTATTTTGCTAATAGAGAGCACTCTTCATTTACGCAGGAAGAAAAATACATCAGATGCTACAACATCTGCTGGATTTCATTGGTCAATGGGCCAAATTCTTCTCACAATAACTTAGTGTCACCAAGCTGCATCTGCATAATTAGGAAGAGTTTGCTGTATTTCCAAGAACCTGTCTTCATTTAAGAAAGTTTCTAGACTTGATGCTGATGAGGATAAAAATCCTGTTGGGTCATGTGCTCCCATGGCTTATAGGCTGAAAAGAGTAGCAATTGACTACAAAACCTGCCTCAAAATCCTACACACAACTGAAACCCCTTATTCAGTATGTGGTTCAATTCAGAAGTCAGTCCCCTCAAACAACTACAGAAGAGACAACAGGAGTTATTGCTTGCATGGCAGCAGTTATTTGGGAGTGGCTGAAAACTGCATTTGTATCTGACATAATAATTTACAGTGGATTCGTTGCACAGAAAGGCCATCAGCAAACACGGAAAAGGGGCATAATCTCAGTTTGCATGGGGTTTAGTGAAGATCTGTACATAAGTACAGTAACTCTTCACTTAACGTCCTCCCGCTTAACGTTGTTTCAAAGTTATGTCACTGCTCCATTAGGGAACATACTCGTTTAAAGTTGTGGAATGCTCCCTTATAATGTCGTTTGGATGATTTTACAAGGGAGCATTGCACAAGCTCCTCTTCTCCACCTCCTTCCTCCCAGCGCTTCCTCCACCACCAAACAGCTGTTTGGTGGCGCTTAGGACTTTCTGGGAGGGAGGGAGCGAGTCAGCAGGGAAGCTGCCTCCTCTTCCCCCGCGGCAGGCAGGGCCACCTGGAACGCAGGAGCTTTAGGGCCTGCAGCTCTAAAGCCCCTTTCAGAATGTGGCCCTGTGAGCACGGGCCGGAGGACTCAGGAGGAGCAGGGGCAGCCGCTCAGCCAGCGGCCGGAGAGAAGCGGCGCTTTCCCCTTCAAAGCCGGCCGAAGAGAAGCGGCGCTTTGAAGGGGAAAGCGCTGCTTCTCTCCAACCACTGGCTGTGCAGCTGCCCCTGCTCCTCCTGAGTCCTCCGGCCTGTGCTCACAGGGCCACATTCTGAAAGGGGCTTTAGAGCTGCAGGCCAGGGCCCCGGGGCCCCCTTAGCCCAGGGCCCTGCAGCCCCTAAAGCCCCTGCGTTCTGGGTGGCCCTGCCTTCTGGGGAGGGGGCACCTCCCAGAATCGCGGCCATGGGGGCGGTGCCGTGTTGTGCAGAGCCAGCTGCACACCCCCTGCACCAAACAGGAGCTGCCCCAGGTAAGTGCTCTGCACCTCCTGCCTGCCCCAGCCCTGAGACTCTGCTCACCCTCCGACCCTGAGTGCCCTCCCGCACCCTAACTCCCTCCCAGACCCTGAACCCCCAGCCCTGGGCACCTCCCCATCACAGTACAGTACTGTACAGTATATAATGCTTTTTGTCTGCCCCCAAAAAATCTCCTTCGAACCTAACCCCCTGCTTTTACAGGCCAATGGGAGCTGCCGGAAGTGGCGTGGGCCGAGGGACTTACTGGCCGCTGCTTCCAGCAGCCCCCATTGGCCTGCAGCGGTGAACCGCGGCCAGTGGGAGCCGTGATCGGCCAGACCTGCGGACGGGGCAGGTAAACAAAGTGGCTCGGCCCGCCCGGGGCTTTCCCTACACAAGTGGTGACCCCAGTTTGAGAAACACCGTCTTATGGGAAAATTGGATCCGTTTAACATCGTTTCACTTAAAGTTGCATTTTTCAGGAACATAACTACAACATTAAGTGAGGGGTTACTATAAACAGATACCATGGCCCTTTTCTAAAGATGCTGCCATATATGTGGTAGTTCAGCACTCCACAGTTATTAGCTCTCTTTAAATGCCAATTGTCAATGATTACGAAGAGTTTTTTCTCCTCGCACTATGGGATACCACAATACAAATTAACCTGCTCACCTGAGTCTTGGAGCTATTTCTCCTTATTGCACTTTTTTATTACAAAGGGAAACATGACCCAGTGTGAATTAATAAGCACTTTGGAATCCTTCTGGAAGAAAGATGCATAAATTGTAAGGTATAATATAGAACTGTTACACTGCTGACCAACTGAGCTTGCAGACAGACATACTGAAGCAATGCTAGCAAATGAAGTACAGTGTAGGATTGGATCTTAATGAGGTATTAACACTAAAGATCTATTATGACCACTTACATGTCACTAGGATTAACCATTTCTCTGCTGAATTATATACCAGGCTCATCTAGCAAATGCACTTATTCAATGCAACCGACATACATGGCACATTCTGACTATTAATTCAAGCAGACTTTCCATAAAAGCTCCTGTGAAAACACAGGCAAAACATACACATAAAGGCCCAGACAATGGAAGTTTGGAGCCTAAATACCTTCGAGGCTCTGGGCCAAAGTGCCAAGTAGGTGCATGCAAGTAAAAAAACAAATATTACCATTTTCAAGCTGGTACGTCAAACCTTTTATCTAAGTTTAATAGGTAAATCACTTACACTGATGTGCAGTTGAGACAGCCCAGAGTGATCAGTCAAAAAGCTCAATTTGCCAACAGACACCACAGGGTTACCATTCGCATTACTCTTCTAATTTAGGGGGAAATCGTGCAATTTCACATCCCACTATGTGGTACTGGGAAATACTCTACGGTGATTGCCATTACAGAGACATCAATGAATAAATTCTGTAAGTGGTGGAATCCTGTATCTTCTTGGGTTATGTATTCACCCACGAAAGCTCATGCTCCCAAACGTCTGTTAGTCTATAAGGTGCCACAAGACTCTTTGCTGCTTTCTTGGGTTAGGTATAGTAGTCGAACACAAACATCCTAGAATAGATGCGTGCACAACTTGAAGCAGATTACTACTCCCGATTTCCTGTGTTTTAAAAATGTTCTGCCGGTTCCCACTTTCACCAAGTCTGTTATGTAACCACACCTCTCCCCCTATTTCCCCCTCTGCTGTCTCATATATTTCCTTAAAATCCAGAAAGGAAAAGAAAAGGGCAAGTTTACTGTGGCACAAATCTGTGCCTAAAGGTCAACAGAGTTTGGAAACCAGCCTACCTATCCTCTGAACCTTGTAAGTTTGTCTTATGTTTGAACTTATTTATGGCAGTAATACCCAAAGTAGGAGTCAGGCAGTGATAAGTAGAAGTACCAGCAGACAGGTCAGATCATTTCAATTCAGTGGGGCTCTACTGGCAAAGGAGTTGCCAAGGGGTGAGAAAGAGACAAGATATAATTTACCCAGGATAGGACCCCACATTGTGTTTGACTCCGTTATTAATTACATCAGGGGTCCCAAACGTGGTGCCTGCAGGTGCCATGGCGCCCGCCGGGGCGTTTAAGTGCGCCCACGTACTGGCCGGCGGACGAGCATCCACCGAAATGCAGCTGACAAGCTGCATCATCCAGAGGCGTCGTTGCCGAAGTGCCGCCGATTTTCAGCGGCATTTCAACGGCGACGCCTCTGGATGACACTGCTTGTTGTCGGCATTTCGGCAGCGATGCCTATTGACGTTGCCACTTGGCAGAATTTCGGCAGATGCTCGTCCACCGCCACGGTCCTCCGGGGCTCGTCATCTGGTGCCCGCCAGATGAAAAAGGTTGGGGACCACTGAATTATATGAATTCTGGTAGTGCCTAAAGGTCCCAAATAGGGTTGAAGCCCTATTGTACTGGTCACTGTACACACACAGAAGATGATGGCTATTAGCCAAGATGTTCAGATATACAGCCTCATACTCAGGGTGACCTTACACCTGTGACTGCCAGAAGTCATGAGGGGAAGGCAAGGGTGGATCTCTCCAAAATTGCCCTGTTCGATACACTTCCCCTGAAGCTCTGGTACTGGCCACTGTTGGTGACAGGACAATGGGCTAGATGAGCCTTATCGGTCTGACCCACTAAGGCGGTTCTTATGAGCCCTGGCCCTGAAGAGCTTACAGACAAGATGGACAAAGAGATATAGACAAACAATGACAAAAATACAAGGCAACAAAAATACAGCACAATTCCTTCTCGTCCCCCCCCTCGCATAACAACCCCTGTCCCTGCCAACCCTCGCAGCCCTGCCAACCCCAAACATGCAAAATCCACGAGTCAGGCCCCACCAAAATCATGAGAGTTGCTTAAAAATCCTAAGATTTTAAAGAATTCTAATTGTTTTCTTATCATTCGCCTTCTGCAGCCCGAGCTGCTCGGAGGGACACGTGGATCATGTTTTAAAGCTTTTCTTAGAAACCACCAGCCCCCAAAATTATATTTTTAAATGAAAAAGGAGACTCTCCCCTAAACCCAGAACCACAGGAGCTGAAGCTTTAGGGGAAAATCTCCCCTTAATCCCAAGCCTCCAGGCGCTGTGGCTTTAAGAAAAATCCCCCCCCCGTCCCAGGACTCCAGGAGCGGGGGCTTTTTAAAGGAACCCCAAGGCCACGCTGCTCCCCTGAGCGCGTTCAGCAGCACCCTGCTCCCCTCAGGGCTCCCGGGGCTGGGCGGGCGCCACCTGCGGTGAGGGTCGGGACAGGGGGCGCCGCGCGGCCACTCACCAACGGTATCGCCGGGCCGCTCCCTCCCTCGGGACAGGCGCCGCCTCTTCGGGTCTTACGGCGGCGGTTGTGCGGGTGCCTAGCAACCGCCGGCGCTCGAGCCAGGCCGAGACACGCCTTCCCGGGGACCCTGGCGGAGCCGGGGCCAACCGGCAGCGAACCCCGGGAGCGGGGCCAGTGCCAGGAGCTGCGCACTCGCGGCCGGGCAGCGTAGTCGTTGGGAAGCGGAATAAGGACCCTCTGTAACGGGTGCAGCTGAGCATGTGCTGTCAGACCAGCGTGTTGTATTTTACACAGCTCAGGCGGCTGGGGACCATCCCCAGCGGGCTCCCACCGCAAGCAGCCGGAGCTTTGCTAGGAGCTGAAGATCAGGCTTCTGCATAGAGCTTGCAGGTGTGCGTCGCAAAGCAGTGTAGTAAATACACCCCTGTTACCTGCCTTTTCAGCGGCGGAGCCGGAGGAAGAGAGATTATAACCAACATTTCCAAAGGGGGCAGCTCCGTTTTGAAGTGTTGCGTTGCTGAGATTTAGGTCTTGAATTGGGCAGGCGAAAGTTGTGCCGGTCACTTTTGAAAATGGGAGTAAGTGACTTGACCAAAGTTACACAATGAGCCAAAGGCAGAGTTGGGGAAAGAATGCATTTTGTCTGACTTCCCGTCCCCTGCATTAATCCCCCCCAACGGATATAAAATTAGATATACCACCCTGGTGGTGACATCAGCATAAATAGCTAAAATATTACTGCTTGGCAATACATTACATTTCCCCCCTCACTTTGAACAGGGCACTCAAAATGCTGTGAACAGAGACAAAAGCCCACATCCTCAAAGGTATTTAGGAGCCTAACTCATAGGAGTTGGTCTGGGCCAAAGTATTAAAAACAAAGCACAGCACTTTTGAGAGTTCAATAGTTTGCCCCCACCTACAAAATAAACGAATGTCATAACAACAAATACTAATGGACATTGTTGGAGCAAAACAATTACTAATATAATTTATAATTAATTCAGTAATTGTGACTTATAAGTAACTACTCACAACCAATTACTAATGGACTAATTATAATTATTCATGATAGGCATTTACAAACCAACAAACACTGCACTAAGGCAGGGAATGAATTCCTAATGCAGTAATTATCCATACTCAATATTATTCAGTTACCAAGAGTCATTATTAATGATGTAAAGTATCAGGCGGTAGCCTTGTTAGTCTGTATCCACAAAAACAACAAGGAGTCTGGTGGCATTTTAAAGACTAACAGATTTATTTGGGCATAAGCTTTCATAGGTTAAAAAAATTGTTTTTATTTATGATGTAGATGCTAATGGTATCAGTTATTAATTATCTAACTTCCTTATTGATAAATCATTGGGCTCAGGAGTGAGCAGGCCTGGAGTACTCGGGCATGCCCTTCTCTCCATGCTGCAGGGCAGCGGGGCCCTTCAGTCCTCGGGTTCACACGAACGGAGCAGTAGCTCCAAACCTCACAGCAAAAGCCGGAGTAGAAAAACTTGAGTCGTTTCTGTTACTGTCCCTTTAAGAAAAGGCCCCGCCCCGGCCCTTTCTCGTAGGCGGACGGGTTGCAAAGGCGGCTCTGTGATTGGTTCGGGCCGCAGCCAATGGGGGAGGTGGGGATGGTGGACTGACGGAGTCCGAGGAGCAGAACAGGGCTGCGCCATGAGCAGCTTCGGAGGCCGGATGCGGGAGTATCCCTGGCTGTCCATAGACCGCTTCGACCGGGAGAACCTGCGGGCCCGGGCTTACTTCCTGTCCCACTGCCACAAGGGTGAGGGCGCGAGGGGAGCCGCCGGCCCCGCGCGCCAGCCGCTTCGCTGGTGCTGCGCGTCCCCGCTTCCCTCCAGCGCGCGCCTGGCGCCGCCGCTGCCCTCCCGGAGAGCCTGTCATCCTCCCCTCCCCCTCCCCCTCCCATCCCGGAATCATTCCTCACCCCCCTCCGCGTCCCCCTCTTCAGTGCGGAGCTATTGATCCTCACACCCCAAATCCCTCCTCCGCTCCGCGCCCCCGCCACTTCCCCGAGGCCTCCCTGCGTGGGGCTGCTTTGCCCCCCCCTCCGCCGCCTTTCACTTCCCCCGGCCTCCCTGCGTGGGGCTGTTGGGCCCCGCCAGGGCCGTCCTTAGGAGTTATGGGGCCCTGCGCAGTATTATTAAATTGGTGCTCCACTGAAGGCTGTCCCCAGCCAGCCCCGCTGACCCCAGTGTGTCGCCGGGGCACAGCCCCGCCCGTGGACCCCCCAGAACCCTCCGCCCCATTGCTGACTCACACCGAGCTTCCGAGGCAGGCAGTGGCTCAAGGCGGGCTTCCTGCTGTCACACGGGGGCTGCCCCACAGCCCTCCTGCAGCCCCTTGCCACGCCTGGCTCACCACGAGCATTCTGACAGGAAGTACCAAGCAGTAATAACAATAATACAAGTGTGTGTTTGTGCACGTGACAGAGTGTGTGTGTGTGAGAGACTGTCTCACCTCCTCAGCACAATCTGTACCTGGGGATTGACTCGTGAGGGGCAGTGTGTGTGTTAGGGAATTGTGAGAGACAGTGCACTGTCACTTTAAGTCCCCCCCTTGCCCCAGCTCTTTGCCCCCCCCCAGCTCACCTGGAAGTTTTGGTCCTCGTGTCCTGCCCTGGCCCTGGCCTGGCCCCCACCAGAGACCGAGCATGCAGGCAGGCAGGGTTCCAGGCAGCAGTGGGCCCGGCTGCTCTGGTCTCCTGGGAGCTGGAGCCTTTGGCCATCTGGCTGAGGAGCAAGTGAGGGAGGGGTTGGGGTTGGGGCGAAGCCCACCTGCCCAGCACGGGGAAGGGGCTGGAGATGAGAGGAGTCCAGCTGCAGCCAGGGAAGGGAATGGTGCCCCAAATTTTTGGGTGCCCTGCGCAGCTGCATATGCTGTGTGTGTCTAAGGACAGCCCTGGTTGCTGCCCCATTCCTCCACTTCCCCGAGGCCTCTGTGTGTGGGGCTTTTGGTTGCCGTCCCACTCCTCCACTTCCCTGTGGCCTCCCTGTGTAGAGCTGTACTACTTTGCTCCAAAGTTTGCCCCAAGTTCCTCCTACCCCAGGGCTGTGCTGCAGCCTCTCTTTCCTATCATGTCCTCTCTGGGCGTTACGCTGCCCACCACCCCAGCGAGACTAATTTGAAGGGTGTGTTATTGATAATTTGAAGGGTGTGTTATTGATAACCAAGTAAATACAGCTAATGCGAAAATAGAGGTAAAATGTAACCATGTGTATCAGGAATGGAAAATTGAAAATCAGTTTCCCTTTAGAATGCTGCAGGGTATAGTGCTAAGGTTTTATTTTTTTAAAGAAACAATCATACTTTTTTTTTTTCATGCCATGCACGAGAGTAACATGTCATTGTATCTAAGAGGACATTCACACTGAATGCTGTATCGTAACCATAGATTTTCTGTACCTGATTGGGGAGTCACTCTTTTTTTTTATTTTTATCTTCAAGAGGGTGGAAATTTCTCTCCTTCCTTCTGTAATGATGTACACTACATCAGTGGTTCTCAAAGCCGATCTGCCACTTGTTCAGGGAAAGTCCCCAGCGGGCCGGGCCAGCTTGTTTACCTGCTGCGTCTGCAGGCTTGGCCAGTTGTGGCTCCTACTGGCCGCGGTTCGCTGCTCCAGGCCAATGAGGGCTGCGGGAAGCGGTGTGGGCCGAGAGGTGTACTGGCTGCCCTTCCCACAGCCCCCATTGGCCTGGAGCAGCGAACCGCCACAATCAGCTAAACCTGCAGACACGGCAGGTAAACAAACTGACCTGGCCCGCCAGGGGCTTTCCCTGAACAAGTGGCTGATTGACTTTGAGAACCACTACACTACATACTCCTGAGGGCATTCTGTGCCAAAAAACAAACAAACATTCTGCACACAATATTTTAAAATTCTGCAAAATTCTTCACGTTTCATTTGTCAATAAATAAATGCAGAGGCTTCAGCATGGTAGTGGGGAGCACAGGCCACTGACTACACAAAGGTAGCCTCCCTGCCCCTGGGACACAGACTCAGTGGTGAGGCTGCACCCAACTGTGACACAGCACAAGGTCTGGGACTGCCCCAGAAACACCCTGGGGCCCTGCCTCTCTGTGCCAGGCACACCAGGTGTGGGGTAGGCACAGGGCCTTCCCTAGCTATTCTGGGGCCCCCACGCAGCACCCGTGCGGGGGGGTGTGTGTGGGGGGGGCCAGGCCTCAGCGGGGAAGGAGCAGGGGGGCTGTTCCCAGGCCTCTGCGGGGTGGGCCTCAGGCCTCTGTGGGGATGGAGGGTGGGGCTGGCTTGGGAGGCAGGGGGAACCACCCCCCAGCACTCACTGGCGGCGTGTCTGGGACCGGGTCTGCACTTTCCACCGCTGGTGAGTGCAGGCCCGGCCATGCTGCAGAGCTCAGGGGAGTGGGGGCAGGGCTGGAGCAGCACGTAGCTGTGCAGAGCACCAGGAAATTTGGGGCACCAATTTTCTTGGTGCCCTACACAGCTGCATACTTTGCATATGGGTAAGGCCTGCCCTCGGTAGGCAGAGTCACCCAGGCAAGATCCAAGTGTGGAGGGGCTCAATGTGGGGTGATCCAGGTGTGGGGTGAGAGGATTCTGTTTGGGACAGTCTGGGTGCAGGCACCTCAGTGGGGGGTGTACTGGTGGGGATCTGGATGTACAGAGGCTTGTTGTGGGGGTGTTCCTGGTGCAGGGGTAATGGGATTCTGCAGGGGCTTCTAGGTGAAGGTGGTTGGGGCTCAGTAGAGGAGTCTGGGTGTATGGGTCTAAGCGGGGAGGGGCTGGGGGAGTGGAGCTTGGTGGAGTGCAGGTCTGGGTGCAGCTAGTTGGGGATCAGTGGCATGGGAGTCTGGATGTGGGGGCTCAGAATGGTGTAGGGGGTGGGGCATCAGGGTGGGGATTTGAGTGCAGGGAGCTCAGTGGGCGGTGATCTGGGTGCAGAGGTGGAGGTCCGGAGGCACGGGGTCTGGGTGAAGGGGGTTTTAAGATGCAGGGGTTTAGGTTCAGTGGGGTGGGGTTTGGGTATGGAGGGGTAGGGGGGGTTCTGGATGTACTGGGTGAGGCTTGGCAGGGGTGTCTGGGTATGGGAGATCGAAATGCACGCTGGTTGGATGGATGGGGGAGTCGCTCCCTGTACAGAGATCCCTCGTCCCACAGCTGAGGAGTGATAGCGGCAGGAAGTAGGGGATGATTCTGAGCTTCCTGCAGCTGGGGGAGGTTTCTGGGAGTGTGTCTGACACAGCCTCAGCTGCAGGGGAAGAGGAAGTCCCGTCCTCTCCTGCCTCCAGCCTAGCCGGGACTAGCAGCTGATCCTGGCTCAAGGTAGGAGCCACTGGCTGGGGTGTCTCCAGCCCCACGGTGACTTACCTCTCTGCTGGCTGCTCTGAGTGCCTGAAATGATGTACTTGCTTGACTGTTCTTACAGCTTCCCTTTGCTTCCCTGTCAGAAAGTCATTTTTCTGTGTGTAAGCAAAGAAATCTGTAGGGGCATGAATTCTGCGCATGTGCAGTGGTGCAGAATCCCCCCAGGAGTAACTACAAAACGAGACTACTTTTTATAAATCCATCCCCCTTATCATTGTTTCTGTCTGTCATGTTTATTTTGGGGCTTCAAACTTATGTGGGACTGTTTGAGAGAATAAGCATTTGTAGAATCATGCAATGAGCTTGCAACTGGCACAGGGGTTTGCCTTCATGGAGCTCATTGTAGGATCAAGACCTGAGATTGTTAGCTCTTCACAGGACAGGAATCATAGTCTCTTATTTTACTGTGTAGCATTATGCTATAAATAATAAACCTACCTGTGATTTTTTTCTATTACTCTAAAATATAAAAGTTGTGATGTATGGTCACTTTTAAAACAAAATAAAGTTGTTATAAACTTTATATCTTACTGATAGATCACATGAAAGGGCTGAGAGCGCCTTCCTTGAAAAGAAGACTGGAGTGCAGGTAATGGTTTTCACTCAAGTAAAGTGGAACTTGTTCCGGAAGTGCTGGGGAAATTCAAGTCTACACACTTCATTTTTATCAATAAACTTTTCTTGAAAGATCACTGGGACCTGGAGACAAACCTACTGCTGTGATTTTTTTTTTTTCCCCTAGCACTTGCTCTTGCCATATGAGACTTTCCCTTTGTTTCTCTGCCAAAGCCTACCCCCACCCTGCGGTACCTAAGACAGCTGTGTTCCTACTTCTTTGATCAAAGTGTGCAAAATTTCAAATACTACACATACGATGTTAGAATTGGGTAGAAAAGTGTATTACATATTACAGTAGTGTCCAGAAGCTCTAGTCAGGATTGGAAGTCCCATTGTGTCACGTGCTGTGCAAACACGCAGAGTAGACAGTCTAATTTAAAACAAAACACCGTAGGTATAAGAATCTGAAGGAGTATGATGATGGTAACAGGAATATAGGTAGTTACATAGACTACTTACGGGCTCAACTTGCTGTTTCTGAAGGGTTTTTTTTTTGTTTGGTTTTTGTTTTTTTAAGATCTGTGAATTATATGCAAAATATCAACCTGAGTTCAGATTGGCATCCACACAAATCATCCCATCTGAGTGCTGATTAAAATCGTATCACATCATACGTTCTGCGTATGGCACATGGTACAATTTCTAGAATATTTTTATATGAGCTCTAAAACAACGTATTGGTTTGTATTTTGTATCTCTTTCCATATAAAAGTAGGTGTGTTTGCTACCATAAGTCCCACAGTATCATATTCAGAGAGGGAAATAATTCTTAAAATGACCTAAATACTTTTTTATACCTAAACAGGTAATCACTTCTAGGGTTAGGTAAAAGTGAGTGCTGGATCCCATTTGGAATCTCCCTATTCCAGCGATATAAAGTTTCTAGCCCTGCAGGGTTGTTAGATAACAGACTTGAAAGTTGTGAATAGAAAAGCTCTCGCTGGACCAAGATGGAATCTAGCTAAACTAATTCTAGACATGACCCCACCTTTTCCACGTGGACTCTCTACATGGCAAATCTGGTTCCTCATCATACTAGTTCAGAGTATGTCAGTGCAGAGTTCTGATGGGAGTCTAGATGACATTATGGACTGTGAAGGTGGTCTGATATGGGGAGGGGACTGGGATTCAGGTCCACCTTTTGGCTCCTGCTGGTGCTGCTGCTGCAGGAGAGGAAGTGTAGTAGTTAGGGAGGGTTGGGAGGAGGTCAGACTAGACAACAGTATACAAAGTTAGTAGGTATAGATGATGTGGTGATGTTACCAGGGTCCAAAGGCGGTGATATCCATTGCCTCTTCCTGCTGGGAGTTTCTGGGGATCTGGACCTACTCCCATGGAACATCACTATTTTGCCAGCCCGCATGGCCCAGGGGAAGGAGTACATGCAGTTTTGTACCAGTGGGATGTCTGAGCAGATACCACTATGTTCAAGAGTGGTGGCCTGGGCTGTACTACCCCACTATTGCTGCTCTTTGGTGCTAGAAATCTTGAGCCTGCTTGGATTGGGTGTAGTTTTTCCCCGCTCCTGTGGGGAGCCACAGCAAATGTAACCACTTACTAAATTATATCTTCAAGACAATCATCTAAAAATTTCGCCTGATACTGACCGCTGCAGTGACCTGCTCATAACTTTTTTCACTATCAACTAGATGTGGGCCAGGATCCACGCTCCAGATACAACCTTTGTATTTCTAAAATGACAGAGCTAAACTTTGGATCCTAAATTCTCTCAAATTCAGCAGTTCAAAATCCAGATCTGAATCTGAAGGTTGGGTTGGTGTGTTTGGATTTGGCCCATTAAGGAGTGAGCTGTGATCTCTGATCTAACTCCAGACCATTTGGGTTCAGATTCATGCTTACTACTGTCTCCAATAATGTCCTCTGTCCCTGTTACCAAGGCAACAGGGCAAATTTTGGCCCTTCCCACTCTATCACTTTCTTCCTCCATATAAGACCTGGTCTAGACTACAGTGTTAGGTGGACGTAAGGCAGCTTACGTCTACCTAATTGTCAGTGTACACACTACAGCCTTATTTCCACCGATGTAAGTACCCTACTACACTGACATAATTCCACCACCATGAGCGGCATAGGGCTTATGTTGGTGTAGTTCAGGCAATGCAGTGTCCTTGTAGACACTGCCTTACTTGCATCTGTTGGCCGTCATTCTTGTCACTTTAACGTCTCTTCTGAACCTGTGAACTTGACAAAAAAGCTGGCTGCTGGCTCCCCAGCCAGGCTGCTGCGTGGTCTCCAATCCAAGCTGGGCTGCTGCCCTCCTGGCTCCCCATTCTGATCTGGGCTGCTACCCTGGCTCCCTGCTCCAATGCAGGCTGCTACATGGGCTCTCAGCTCCCCACTCCCCACCGGGAATGGGGTAGATGCATCGGGCTTCTCGGCTGAGAAGCCCAGCGAGGCTGCCCCGTTCCCAGTGGGGAGCTGCATGCAGAGCTGAGAGTGGGTGGAAGCACTCCTGGTGAGGATGTGCACCACCAACACAAGAAGGGCGATGTGGACTAGATTGATTTAGGGCATATCTACATTATAAACTTAAGTGTGAGTGGAATAGCAACAGACACTTTCCTGGAGTGCAAATAAATAATGTCTAGTGTTTTGCCATTGCCTACCCTTGCAGTGATGTATTTTAAATAGGCGAATGTCTCATAGCCATTTGGTAGTCCAGTGCTAAACTCTGTTGTTCCCTAGAACTGAAGTTGGGCTTACAATTTGGTAGCTTACTTGATCCCTTCTTAAAAGTGACCTGAGAAGCTCAAGAAGCGTTTGAGATCTTACAGTTTTCTCTAAAGTCTGGAATGGTGTAAGGAACTACATTCCAATGCTCGAATTAGGTGTTTGTCATAGTTATCAACTATTCCAGGAAAGTATGGGGACCTTTAAACTCAGATCTTGACAGGTAAGCAAAGGAGGAAAGGATTTTTTTTTTAAAGCAAGTATTTGTAAGTTTAGACATGTCTTGGAAAGACCCACACACCTGCTGGAGTGACTCTGTTTGACTCCAGGCTGTGGCAGGACAGCTTCATGAACTCTACTGCTTCTACAGCTCTGTTACTCCCCTTCTAACTAGGGGAAAGATCCAGAGGATATGTGGAGTGCACATGCCACTTGATAGTTCCCTGTTCTTTATTTTGAAAGCCTTAGTGATCTACTTTCTTCTCTCTGTGCAGCTTGAAAGTTCACTTGTACTGTTCACCGGTAACCAAGGAGTTGCTGCTGACTAGCCCGAAATACAAGTTTTGGGAGAATCGCATTGTAAGTTAACTTTTTCACATTAAAGCAAGTGTCGTTAATTGTTAATCAGATCAGACTTTGTACTTTTCTGTATGGTGGATTTGGGGAGGAACAATCTAGTCCAAATTGTCCAAAGCAACAGTCTTTAAGTGGTGGTGCTGGTGTCCAGTTCTACAATGTTCTTTGGGTTTAATTTCCACCCACCCCATCCCCTCTCAGGTTATGTCTGCACTACAAATTACTTTGGTATAATTTATATCACTCGGGTGTGAATAAGCCTCTTCCCTCCCCTCGAGCGATGTAAATTACACTGACCCTAAGCACCAGTGTAGACAACACTGTGTCAGTGGGAGAGCTTCTCCTGCTGACATACCTACCTCCCGTCAGAGCTCTCCCGTCAGCTTAGAATGTCTTCACCAGAAGTACTGCAGTAGTGCAGCTGCACCGCTGTAGATGTTGTAGTGTAGACATAGTCTCAGTGTCTGTTGTATGCTCTTTGGAACAGCATGTTTATGTCTATTCAGCAGTAGTCCTATCTTTCTCTCCACAAACTTAGCAATTCTCTTGATTTAGAATCATATCAGGGTTGGAAGGGACCTCAGGAGGTCATCTAGTCCAACCCCCTGCTCAAAGCAAGACCAATCCCCAGACAGATTTTTACCTCTGTTCCCTAAATGGCCCCCCAAGGATTGACCTCACAACCCTGGTTTAGCAGGCCAATGCTCAAACCACTGAGCTATCCCTCCCCCTCTCTTCTAGTTTCTCTTCCTCTCATCTAAATGTGATGCTGTCCTACCTTCCCGTATTTCTGCAACTCTCTCTCCCTGCCCTGATTTATCTGTATCCCTTCTTTTACTTCTCTCTTTCTCTTGATTTAAGGCCTCCTTTTTTGTGTGTGGGGAGGGGGTGAGGGGAAGAATCCTTGAGGGATTGCTATTTCCCTCCTGCTTTTTTATAGTGTCTTCCTTCCAGCCTCAAAAGCTTCATCTCATGATGCAAAATCACCCCAGAGCCTAATTGTCTCCATGAATTTAGCTGTAAACAGAATGAATATAAACACTAGTCATTGAGCAAGTGTTGGATTATATAAATGTGACCTACTTGCAGTTAGTCTTTTCAACATGGCATTTAGCTCCAATGAACGCTCATCACATTGTCTAGATGGTACTAGTCTTACTTTGTACTTCTATGAACCTGTATTTTGTAAGCTCCTCAGACAGGGATCCTGTCCTTATTTGGCAAATGCTACCTTTTGTAAAGTGCTGTAAAACCTACTGTATTGTTCTTTATACCTAAAGCATTTATAAGTATTTAATATGGTATTTTACATATTTCACAGTGTTGCAGGAACATCAGGTTCCATTTAGCTTTCTGTAACACTTGTATAGAATGTTTTGTTTCTATTACTTTGATTTTGTGTATCTTTGGTAATCTACAAACAAAGAAATTTGGCGGCATACTAATATGAGGGTGAGGTCTAGGGTTTTTTTATTCTACAATCTACCTAGTGTTGTGAGTTTTCAAAGTATAGTGTACTAGGTTCTCATTTTTGAGGGAAGTAAGGTTACAGGAGGTAATTTGAAAGTTTTAGTTTTTTTTCAGATTGCTGTGTTTCTATGTAATATCTGAGATTATACTTGGAGGTTTCCTGTAGTGCTACATGTTATCCTGATCTCCTGATTTTAAAACATACATGTAATGATAAGAGTTTTATAGTTGCACCTTCTAGATTTGCGTGCCTGAGTTCACAAATTTAAAAAGCAGAGGAGTTGTAGATGTTGCTGCCTGTAATGACTTGCAGTGATATAGTGAACTGTACAGCTAGAGCCCTGCGTGGATACAAAATTTGTATCTGCATCTGATCCGTGATCTGCAAAAATGATCCGCGTATATCCGATATGAAGCAGATATCTGCAGATTTGCAAGGCTCTCTGTACAGCCACTAAATCAGAAAGTAGTTGAGTGGGTGTCCTGTTCATGAACTTTGTCTCATAACAAATGGTAAGCTTTCTGTTTGCATCACTGTGCTTTACAATGTAAAGCTGATTAAAACTGGGTTGGTATTCATTAGACTAGGAGAGGTGTTCAAAATGCTAGCTTCTGTGTAAATAATTTTTTATGATTTGCAATCTGAGCTTGATGAGAAGTCTGAGTGTGAATAAGATATCTAGAGAGCATCTTTTGATCTATTGACAGCTTAAAATTAAAATCGTCAAGAATATGGCCAGAAATCTATCACTTACCTATGAAAGCAAACTTCCTTTTGCTGGTCGTAAAACCATTCTTCAGGAAATTTAGACGCAAAACTTAGATATCTGATAATTCCAGTGGGAAATAGGTTTATCTCTGGAATGAAATATTCCTAACCAATGTTTGAAACCCCAACTCTGCAGCATTGTACTAAGTCATGAGAGTAGCAAAGTGAAAACTGATCAGCCTGTTTTAATTGTCTAAGATGAGTGAAGTGCAAAAAGTGTATCAGTATTAATTATAGTTTTTAACTCTTTTGATAGTCCAAGGTGTTATGAATTTCACTTCTTGTGGTGTTAATACTACAAAAGTGACACATAGCTATTGTTCCTTACATATCAGCTCCTTGCTTTTTGGCATATGTAGCTATATTTTGTGGCTAGGTAATGTACAAGTTTGATACATTTCTATGTATTTTGTTTAAATCTTGGCTAGCTAGCTGGGAAATCCAACACCACAGCTCTGAGATTGTCTCATCACAGTCCATATTATTGATGTACACAAACCATTAAATATTAAACTGTAAGATATCCATACCTTATAGACTCAAAGAGCTCACTCACTGTCTCTTTAGCTTAACAAAGAAAAAACCAAGGGGTGACTTGATTACAGTCCGTAAGTACCTAAATGGGGGAACAAATATTTGATAATGGTCTCTTCAATCTAGCAGAGAGAGGTATAACACAATCCAATGGCTGGTAATTAAAGCCAGACAAATTCAGATTGGAAATAAAGTGTACATTTTTAACGGTGAGAATAATTATCTACTGGAACTGTTTACCAAGGGTCATGGCAGATTCTTCTTCACTGACAATTTTTAAATCAAGATTGGATGTTTTTCTAAAAGTTCATAGAATCATAGACTATCAGGGTTGGAAGGGACCTCAGGAGGTCATCTAGTCCAACCCCCTGTTCAAAGCAGGACCAAACCCAACTAAATCATCCCAGCCAGGGCTTTGTCAAGCCTGACCTTAAAAACCTCTAAGGAAGGAGATTCCACCACCTCCCTAGGTAACCCATTCCAGTGCTTCACCACCCTACTAGTGAAAAAGTTTTTCCTAATGTCCAACCTAAACTTCCCCCTCTGCAACTTGAGACCATTACTCCTTGTTCTGTCATCTTCTACCACTGAGAACAGTCTAGATCCATCCTCTTTGGAACCCCCTTTCAGGTAGTTGAAAGCAGCTATCAAATCCCCCCTCATTCTTCTCTTCTGCAGGCTAAACAATCCCAGTTCCCTCAGCCTCTCCTCGTAAGTCATGTGCTCCAGCCCCCTAATCATTTTTGTGGCCCTCCGCTGGACTCTCTCCAATTTATCCACATCCTTCTTGTAATGTGGGGCCCAAAACTGGACACAGTACTCCAAATGAGGCCTCACCAGTGCTGAATAGAGGGGAATGATCACATCCCTCGATCTGCTGGAAATGCCCCTAATTATACAACCCAAAATGCCATTAGCCTTCTTGGCAACAAGGGCACACTGTTGACTCATATTCAGCTTTTCGTCCACCATAACCCCTAGGTCCCTTTCTGCAGAACTGCTGCCCAGCCATTCAGTCCCTAGTCTATAGCAGTGCATGGGATTCTTCCATCCTAAATGCAGGACTCTGCACTTGTCCTTGTTGAACCTCATCATATTTCTTTTGGCCCAATCCTCTAATTTGTCTAGGTCCCTCTGTATCCTATCCCTACCCTCCAGCGTATCAACCACTCCTCCCAGTTTAGTGTCATCTGCAAACTTGCTAAGGGTGCAGTCCACACCATCCTCCAGTTATACTCCAGGAATTCTTTTGGGGAATAACTGTAATACAGGAAGTCAGACTGGTCCCTTCTGGTCCTGGAATCTTTGACTCTGTTTGTTATCATAACAAACCTAGAGTGCTGTGTAGACTGGTTGCTTAGCTAAGAAACTGGGATATCAAGTGTTGCAGCTCTTGCTGGGAGGGATGATGACCCCCACTCTCCCAGTCTTCCCCCAGTGTTGGGTTTTGTTCCAGTAGAGACCAAATGATCCTCTCTGCTTTTTGGCAGGAGACGGTGAAATGCTTGGAAATATTGACCAGAACTTAATAGAAAATTTGAGTGTAGGAAAGGAGCCTAATTAGCAGTATCTTTCTCCCCATCAGTAGTTCAGAGGAGCTTCTATATGGTACAGTGACTCCTCACTTAAAGTCGTTCTGGTTAACATTGTTTCATTGTTATGTTGCTGATCAATTAGGGAACATGCTCATTTAAAGTTGTGCAATGGCCTCTTATAACGTTGTTTGGCAGCCACCTGCTTTGTCCACTGCTTGCCGAAAGAGCAGCCCGTTGGAGTTAGCTGGTGGGGGCTTGGAACCAGGGTGGACCAGCAGCCCCCGCATCAGCTCCCCGCTCCCCTAAGTTCCCTGTGCAGCAGCTGCCCAGCAGGCTATCAATTGCCGGGCAGTTCAGCTATCCCTCCCACCACTGCCATGTGCTGCTCCTGCTCTCTGCCTTGTAGCTGCTCCCGGGAGCCTCCTGCTTGCTGTGCAAGGCGGGGGGGAAAGAGGGGTGCTAATGTCAGGGTGCTCCCCCCCTTCCTGTCCCCCACTGCTTTACCACATCCAGTCATCTCCACAGAGCGGAGGGGACACGACAGGGCTCAGGACAGAGGGCGCTTGCTGCCACAATTTGCTGATCTACTTAAAAAGGCAGTGTACTTAGAGTGTGGTCAGCGTACTTAAAGGGGCAATGCGCGTGTCTCTCTCTCTCTCTGCCATGCTGTCTCCCCTCCCTCCATTCGTGCTGCTTTATAGAGTGTGAAGTTACATTAACAACTGTGTTAGCCCTTGAGAGCTCAGCCCAGTGCTAGTTCATCATTTACCAGTAAGGCGTTCCCTGGGAAATATCCCACCCTCTTCCACTCTCTGACTTCACCACCTCAACCAAGCATCACAATCATCATTGCTGTGTACAGTGTTAAATTGTTTATTTAAAACTTATACTCTGTGTGTGTGTGTGTACACACACACACACACACACACACACACACACACACACACACACACACACACACAGAGATATGAGAGAGAGAGTGTCTTTTGTCTGGTGAAAAAAATTTCCCTGGAACTTAACCTTCCTATTTACAATAATTTTTATGGGGAAATTGGATTTGTTTAACATTGTTTCGCTTAAGGTAGCATTTGTCAGGAACATAACTACAATGTTAAGCTAGAAGTTACTGTACGTTAGTTTGAAGCTCCAAGGGTATTTGGAAGGAGAATTGGGCAGAATAGGGGGGATAACTCCTCTCCATGGCATCTCCGTGTTAATATGCAGAAATTCCAACAGCTTGCTGATTTCTGAAAAGCTGCTTTGTTGCTTCTTCCTTCAGGGGTGAAGGGATAGAGTCTAGGAATCAATGGGAAGCTAAAGGAAGCTGTGCTGATGTGGTGGTGGTCATGATACAGAGAGACATCTCCTCCACGGGAAAGGCTCAGGATCTAGGGAATTTCGATATTGCTGGGCTGTGAGGGCTGCACTCCCTGTCTTCTCCACAGGAAGACATACCTGCCACACCCAATGACATGATGATGCTCTGGAAACCCCACAGAGTTTTCAGAGTAACTTGTTGGTGCCTCCTGGATTTTCCCTTTAGGGAATGATATGGTCCTTAAGGCAGAAAAACAATAAGCCACTCTCTGTTTCCAGCTCTTGTGAGACTTGTGATCAAATCGTGGTCGTTTATATTGAAGCCCCACCATCTGGAGTCATATTACTTTGTGAGATACTTAACTTTTATTGTCAAGTGTGCTTCCAATCTGCAGGATTGAAGCTTGAAAACATGTCCCCAATGTGCCGTACAGGTTCAAAGCCCACAAGAAATGAAGAACTGAGTCATTAACAAAAACAAAAACCCAAGCTTATCTCATGATTTTTTGGGGGTGGGGGATAAGTGGGAGTCTGATTCATATTTGCTTGTTTGTGCAGGTTATTTTAAAACACTTGCGGTTGGCATCATTGCTTTCTCAACCAAAAATAAGCCATATAATAGTGAGAAAATCAACACAACTTCTTAAAAACATTGGGATCTCAGGTGTAACATTGTCTTTTGATCCAGGTGTGCTTGGCTTAGTTAGCGTCTTTCCATTACATATTTACAATTGTCAGAATGTATTTTTTTTAATTGAAATTATGAGAGTTTTGGGGGAAGTTTTATTTGTTTTCCTTTTTCTGCAGACTTGGGTTGCTTGCCCTGGGCACGTAGAAGTTTTAGATGTCTGTGGCATATCAGCCAAGACCTAGATATAATCGTATATCAGACACAATGTGAACTACATTTTATGATGCATTTTTTCTGTTTGTTGTAGGTTGCCCTTGAAGTTGAAACTCCAACTCAGATTTCTTTACTTGATGAAGCGTCGGGTGAGGTAACCATTTCAAAACAAGTATTTTTAACAACCAATTTCAAGTTTTAAAAAATTTTAAGGTGATAATTTAAATCATAAATGTCGCTTTTTTTGCTCCCTTTAACTGGATAGAAATGAGATTCCAAAATGCTCCAACCCATGTTTAGCCACTTAGAGACCCTTTCCCCACTCTGCCCCATGTCTGGATCACTTATTCTCCCCTCTGCTTAGTGTTGTTCTGTCTTTCTGTCTGCTGTATCTGAGGTCTCCAACCTATTCTTTCTTCTCTCATGATTTTTTCATTCATGAGTCTTCATTGCTTCTTAGCTCAGTTCAAGGCTGGTTGAAACATATGCGCATGCACATAACACTTTGTCCTGCACATCCCGTCCAGGGCAAAACAATATGTTTTGAGATTGGACCCTCAGTAAACAAGTTCTGAGAGGACAAGGGAGAAGGGGAGTATGATTTGTCCTAGAGCATCTGTGGGAACTTTAATCAGCTGCTTGGAGTTGACCGGAAAATCACTGACATACAGGGTTTGAGACCAGTGTACGGGGGAAGACACCCTCACTTTTCCAAGAGCAGTTGAAGTGGCTACATAAATCTGTACACTTGGACCATTGTGACTTCCAGTGTCACCAGTATTGTTCCCACAGACTGAAACTAACCCTAACCTGTTAAAATGTCTCTTGATTTCTAGAAAGAAGATATAGTGGTGACACTTCTACCAGCTGGTCACTGCCCAGGATCAGTCATGTATGTGCTTTCAATAGATTCTGCATATTTTTAAATGTCCAGAACAGTTCTTTGTAGAAATAGATTCTATTTTTCTAGCTAGAAGAAATTAGTGAAGATTAATTGCTAATACTTACCTTTATTATTAATAGTATTATGGTTGCACCCAAACACCCCCTTCAGGATTGGAGCAGCATTATGCTGTGTCAGATCTACAAACATAAAGAACCTTGCTTTTTCTACTGGTTATATGATATGTGTATTCCTAGGAGCACGTTACTTTGCAGTTGCTATGTTCTGGAACCATTTTTTAGTAACAATTTTTTTTCTGTGTGCGTTTTTGTCTTTTAGCAGATGCACTTTAGCTTTGGTTTGGAAAATATGACCCTTAGGAAGTCAATTGGGAACTTGGATCAGTTGGTTTCAATTACCTAGTTTTTATTTAAAATTTCATATTATTTAGATAAAACTGTGGAAGCGGTTTCTGCATGCTGCCCTTTCCCTTCCTTTTTCCTTCCCTTCCCTTCCCTCAGAAAGCCCTTTGTTAACTGCCTCTGTAAACATTATTAATAGGGCCCTACCCTCCCTATGATTTCAATGAGAGTTGAGGAATTCAGCACATCTTCAATCAGGGCCAAGATCTTTCTAGATTTTAAGGCCAGAAGGAACAATTATGATAATCTAGTCTGACTCCTGCGTAACACAGGCCACAGAATTCCACCCAGTAATTCTGCACCAGGCCAGTAACTAGTTTGGCTAGCCCATGTCTTTAGAAAGGCATCCATTCTTGATTGTTCAAAAGGTCAAGTAATGCAGACCTTTTTACTTGGTGAATTGTTCCAGTAGTTAATTACCTTCATTGATAAAAATCTGTCTTATTTTCAATTTGAATTTCTATAGCTTCAGTTTACATAACTAGGTTCAGCGGCTGGGTCTGCGAGATGAAATAGCCCTCTAGCATCAGATCTATTCCCTAGTTAGGTACTTCTAGACTCTGATCCTATATTAAGCTTCTTAAATCTTACTGCAAAGCACAGTTGACATCAGGGGTGTTTGCTTGGAAAAGGATGGGAAATTCTGGCTACTACTGAAAGAAAGAAATGATACTTTTAAACTCTTGTTTGGTTTGTGCATGGGTATGTTCTCTAGTTTTTTTCTTTGTTACAAGATTTTTCATTTGTGCCAGTGAGGTGGAACACACTTTCCCACTCTGACAAATAAGTACCTTTCAGGACTGCAGCGGTATTTAAAAAGGCAATGCAAGAACTTAGTAAAATAAAGCATCCTCTGATGCAGTGTGATATTAAAATTATACAAGAAGTTCATTGTAAGTTTAGCTTCAATGGTAAATTTCTGGGACTGATGGCTACAATATGCACCTGGGCCCAAATTCTACCCTTACTAATACCCATGCAAACCCCATAGTTTGCAATGAGGTTGGACATGGGTGAAAGCAGATTTCGATTTTCTGGGCCAAATTTGGTATTTCTGTAGTTCAGTTTCAGTGAAATTACTGCAAGGATAAATCTGGTCCATTACCTTTAATGCATCATGGGCTTTTTCTGAAACTCTGCATTTGCACAGATTTCTCCAAATGAAATGATCATAGAGCCCAACAATTGCAGGACTTTGTGTTACTGTAATTAACTAGTGCTTTTATTTCTAGGTTTTTGTTTCAAGGCCAAAATGGCACTGTACTTTATACTGGAGATTTCAGACTAGCAAAAGGAGAAGCAGCCAGAATGGAGCTCTTGCATTCGGGGACCAGGTACAAAAATTCATAAAAATCTTAAATTATTTTTTTCTGGTGAGAGTTCATCTGGGTGTGAAATTTAGAAAGACTTAGAGACTCTCTAGTCATAGACATTCAAGACTTATGACATCTTTTTCCTTCAGCTCCCACATAATTTGTGGTTTTAAAAACATAGTCCTTAGCAAGGTGTTTCCATGATAATTGATTCTCAGAAATCATTTCTAATGACTCCATATTCCTCTTGATCAGTGGTTCTCAAACTTTTGTACTGGTGACCCCTTTCAAATAGCAAGCCTCTGAGTGTGACCCCCCCCTTATAAATTAAAAACAATTTTTAATATATTTAACACCATTATAAATGCTGGATGCAAAGCAGGGTTTGGGGAGGAGGCTGACAGCTCGCCACCCCCCCATGTAATAACCTCACGACCCCCTGAGGGGTCCCGACCCCCAGTTTGAGAACCCCTGCTCTTGATAAGGAGGTGGCTTTCACGGACCTGAAAACTTTTGCCACAGAAGCTAGTTTAAAAAGATCACTGTTAGTACTGTAAGAGTCTACAGAAGAATCTGAAATAAGACAGAAATCTAACTTTACTGTGTTGTAAAATGTACTAATACAGTTACAAGTATTGCAGTTTGAATTATGGCTTATTTAAAATTTCTTCAGTTACCTTAATGTATCAAACTCTGCCTCTGTGATTTTGATAACAGCAATGTTAATGACAGGCTTGCATGTGTTAAAGAAAACATAGGAAATCCCTGTATTTCCCAAATCACTGTGTCTTTAAAATCACTAATCACTGTTTCTGTATTTATAGTCTGTGTGTTCATATTGCACTTACGAGCTGAGATTAGCAGTTTCCCCAATGACATAAATACCACCATAAGTAATAGTACAATACAAGATCTATGTGTTGCATTGCTATTCTAATATCTATTTTATATGGAGTTTGGACTACAATATTGAAGAATTGCTTGTACTTTTGCCCAATCTGTGGGCAAATAACTTGTGTTACTATAATCAGAGTTTAGAATCTGGCCTCTTGACTTACCATTTTCCATAATGGAAATTTTTTTTTTCCATTTTCAAATAGACAGAAATTTCTGACTAGATCAGTCAATAGGGCACGCCTGGGTATCGCGATGCAGTATTTGATATGACAGTATCTCAATTCTCTCTTTCAGAGTGAAAGACATTCAGAGTGTATATTTAGACACCACGTTCTGTGATCCCAGATTTTATCAGATACCAAGCAGAGTAAGTCCAATCAAGCTTTAGCTGGAGGCACATAGAATCATAGACTTTAAGGTCAGAAGGGACCATTATGATCATCTAGTCTGACCTCCTGCACAATGCAGGCCACAGAATCTTACCCACCCACTCCTGTATCAAACCTGTGTCTGAGCCATTGAAGTCCTTAAATCATGGTTTAAAGACTTCAGGGTGCAGAGAATCTTCCAGCAAGTGACTCGTGCCCCACACTGCAGAGAAAAGCGAAAAACCCCCAGGGCTTCTGCAGTCTGCCCTGGAGGAAAATTCCTTCCTGACCCCAAATAGTGATGCCATACCTTAAACTCGGGGCTCTGGGCTGAAACATGTACATTTGCTTTGTGGAGCCTCCTGTGGCATGGGGCCCAAGGCTACTGCTCTGTTTGTGACCCCTGAACACGCCCTGCGACCCCTTTGGGGTCATGACCCCTGAAGTTGAGAAACACTGATCTAAAACATTTCTGAAGTCCAGTGACTTGGATACATCTACAAAGTTAAACACACAAACTTTTCTAACCTTTTTAGGAGGAATGTTTAAATGGGATATTAGAGTTAGTGCGGAGCTGGATCACTCTGAGTCGCTATCATGTTGTATGGCTAAATTGCAAAGCTGCCTATGGATATGAATATTTATTCACAAACCTCAGTGAAGAACTTGGAGTCAAGGTAACACTTTCATAATAACTGCTTTATAAACAGAACTTCAGTGCTGATTGTGAGCAGTATACTGACCTGGAAAATGACCATTCAGAGGACTTCTGCAGTGTCTGAAAGGTTTGCACACTTTCGTTCACTATACTAATGGTAACCTGGTAAATGAGCTTTTGTGGTGCATAGTAACCATACCAACTAAACCACTTCAGTGGCTGCTATCTACTCAGACTTCTGGGTTCTCCAGTCGGAAGTTCATTCTGATTCTCCAAGAGACACATTCTACCCTTTACCCTATGGCAGCCATGGAATGCCCTGTAAGGAATTCTATGGTGGGGAGTTGCCTGGGCTACATATGAGAAGTAAGATCCTGATATTGATGGGCAGTGGATGTCACTGAGCATGTTCAGGGAGTCCCTATCCTTCCTAGAATATACAGTATCTACCTGTTGTAGACATTAGCCAACGATGTGCCAGATCCTTAGCTCTACTTCCCTTGTTGATAATGTCTGAGTAATTGACCATTCTCCTTTTCTTGGTCTCTGGTAGTATTTCTGGTAGCAGATTTACTCCTGATGAGCGGTTATTGATATAGTCCAACTCCAGATTGTTAAATGCATGAAGCTACTTACAAGACTAAATATATTTTCTTTAGGTCCATGTGAACAAACTGGACATGTTCAAAAACATGCCGGAAATCCTCTACCATGTTACCACAGATCGGCACACTCAGATTCATGCATGTCGACATCCACGGGTGCGTATCATTTTGTAAATCAACTGTGAACTTTCTTTTTAAAATGAGTGATTTACAATATTAACCTTCTCAAGCAGAGAGTTCCCCGAGGAAGCTCAGACAGAGTGGCAGTATGGTACTGAGGGGAGTAAGAAGTTGAGCCAGTAGTTAATGGACTAAAGTAAAGGAAAAGTTAAACAACAAAAAAACTTAGTTTCATACTTAAAACCTAGTTGTGATACACCTCTACCCTGATATAATGCAACCTGATATAACATGAATTCAGATATAAGGCGGTAAAACAGCACTCCGGGGGGGGGGGGGGGGGTTGCGCGCTCCAGCAGATCAAAGCAAGTTTGATATAATGCAGTTTCACCTATAACGCGGTACGATTTTTTGGGTCCTGAGGACAGCATTATATCGGGGTAGAGGTGTACTTCCAGGGGGTATCCAGAGCTGTGAGGCACCTCAGAAACCACCTGCCTTTAGCGTGAGGGAGCCTTGTTGTGCCTGCTGGTGGTCAACTCCCCAGCTCCACCGGTCACAGGCAACACAAGCACTTCCCTCGTAGTCTACATAGGCTGTGCTCTCGCTCTCTCTCCCCACATTAGCAATAGATACACTCCAGCCATCAAACTCTCTCCAAGCATCTTCCTGGAACATCCAGCCCCTGAACTTTCATAGTATTCCTGGATCCGTGGCTTCCAAAAAACAGTCCACCTCAGCTAACCACTTCCATTCAGATCACCACACTGCTTACCACACAACACTTAGATGTGTTTATAGTGAAATCAAGTAGAAGATTATTTAACAAACCACAGAGATTCAAGCAATAGCAGGTAGACATAATTGGAAACAAATGATTACACATAAAATAAAATCATAACGTTTTAGAACACAGACTTAATTAACTAGATGTTGTCATGTCTTGTGGCATAATGCTTGCGCAAAGTCCTTCCGGTGTTTATACAGCCAGGCTGGCTTTGACCCTCCTTTCATAAGACAAACAGGCAGTTAGCTTGTCTCCTTGGTGAAGGATTCAGGGTGTCTCTTGATACTGGTAGACTTATCAGAACAATCCTTTGTCCTTATTCCTAAACAGGACACCCCTTGCTGATCGTTTCTTCCTGTGGCTTTCCTTTCTTGTTGATTTTGCAATCTCTTGATTAGCCTCAGCCTCAGTATACAAATAGACATATGTGGTGAGGCGGTACAATACACATATGACCTGACAGGGAGATAAGCGTCTGTTACCACCTGCCTGAAAGGCATGTTGCTGAGGTATGTCACCTGCCTTAATCCCAAGCCCTTAACATAATTTTCTGTATAGATGCATAACTTCTTCAATATTATCTGTATATAAAATTTTGCAATGATTATGACCAGTAGGCTACTGGCTCTCAACTGAGACCTTACATGATCCTTGTAAAACCTTTTGCACCCCCTATACCCTCTGCCAGTTGGCACCAACAAGTTCCTGGTGTCACTAGTATCTAGAATAAAAATCCCAGTTTCTGGAGGAGAAAGACCAAATTCAGATTAAACGGGGTGTGTGTGGTGGTGGTGGGGAGGTTAAACTATTTATAGTTTAAGGCCAGAAGAGATCACCAGATCATCTAGTCTGACCCCGTATATTAGGCCACCAACACCACCTAGTACCCACACGCTAAACCCAACGATGGAAATTGGACCAAAGTGTACCACAGGAGACTAAACTACTATAAGCCAATGCACATAAAACAGAATATATGATTACCTGCTCTGTGGCCAAGTGGTGTATGAGTGCAGTTGCTCAAAAAGCTCATGACCCTCAGAGCCAAGTACAGCATCTTGAAGCTGAAGTTCTTAACTGGAGGAGGATAGATGGGATTAGACAGCCTACAGGGTCATTGCACGCAGGGCCCAATACCACATCTGAGGAAGCCAGTCTGGTAATGGGAAGGAACCAAGATGGAATGGAGAGGACATAGTCTTTCAAAACTCTCATTCCAGTAGAAGTGAAGGAGGTTAGTTGGAAAGTTGGTCTGGTCAGGTATGGTATTGCTCATGTTCCCATACAAATTGTACGTTAAGACATAGTTAAATGACATAGGGATTGAAAGGGCATGATTGCATTGCCTCTGTTTTTCATTTGACACTCTTATCTGATAGGATGATGACTATCTTCGAGGGAATAGGTTGCCTTGTGGAATGACGTCCCGAAATGGAACCCCTTTACGTATAATTAGTGTCAAGCCTTCCACAATGTGGTTTGGAGAGAGGACAAGAAAAACCAATATAATAGTAAGGTGAGCAGAGTATTATCAAGGCATTTGGGCTACAAATAAAACCATTATTTGGGTGCTCACTAATGCTTTGCCTGAGTTGTGCACAGCTATTTAGTCCTCTCTGGAATTTGAAATAATTCCAAAAGTCCACTTAAACTGCAGCTGAAATAAGTTTGGCAATTTTGAGTTTGCTTATTGTAGTAGAATGTGCTTACACAGCAGTTAATTGGTGAATGCTCAGAGAAGTGCAGTTGAGGGTGCCTGTTTAGTATCCACTTTGCTGTGCCTTAACATGGATTTCCTCAGAGCACGCTTGTTTCGCCTATAATTTGATAGTGTTCACTTATAAGAAACTTGCAACTACTAACTGGAAAAGTAATATTTATTTTGCCATGTCTCTCTATAGGACTGGGGAGAGTTCATACAGAGCTTGCTTCTCTTTTCATTCCTCTTACAGTGAGGTACGTACAATGGTGTTTGCTTCAGGAATGAATGTTAGAAGTCATTTTTGTTCACTTTAGAATAGAGGTTGTTGTGTTCTGACTTGTCAAGCTTTGGTACAAGTTGTCTGGTGATGAGAGGGGGAGAGTGTGTTGAAAAGGTAGAGATCGAGGCACTGTAAAAACAACCTTGCTCTATCATAGTTGTGGCAAGCCCATGTTGTAATCCTGCCCAATACCAGGGCTAACATCATTTCTCTAGCAGTTATCTATGATTAAGAACCATAAGGCCATACTGGGTCAGACCAAAGGTTCATCTAGCCCAGTATCCTGTCTTCTGACAGTGGCCAATGCCAGGTGCCCCAGAGGGAATGAACAGAACAGGTAATCATCAGGTGATCCATGCCCAGTCACCCATTCCCAGCTTCTGGCAAACAGGCTAGGGACACCATCCCTGCCCATCCTGGCTAATAGCCATTGCTGGACCTATCCTATATGAACTTATCTAGTTCTTTTTTGAACGCTGTTAGTCTTGGCTTTCACAACATCCTCTGGCAAGGAGTTACACAGGTTGACTGTGCGTTGTGTGAAAAAATACTTCCTTTTGTTTGTTTTTAAACCTGCTGCCTATGAATTTCATTTGGTGACCCCTAGTTAGGAAAAGGAGTAAATAACACTTCCTTATTTACTTTCTCCACACCAGTCATGATTTTATAGACCTCTGTCATATCCCCTCTTAGTCGTCTCTTTTCCAAGCTGAAAAGTTCCAGTCTTATTAATCTCTCCTCATATGGAAGCTGTTCCATAATCCTAATAATTTTTGTTGCCCTTTTCTGAACCTTTTATAGTTCCAGTCTTTTTTGATTGGGCTATTACTGTAATTAAGTATGGCTGTTATTTTTTTTTTAATGTTACAGAATACAAGACAAAACTGTTGCATTTCTAATGGGAAACATCTAGGTATTGCATTTGGCTTGTTTTATTCTTTTCTGTTGCTCTGGGGAGAGAACAGAACATACAACTTTTCCATATCCTGGCTGTCACTGTTGATCCAAATTATGCCATAGAGAATTCCTACCTCTGTGTTATCACAGCACTTTGTACAGGATCATGAGGCTTAATTTAAAAGGACAATACAAATATTTCTTCCACCTAAAAAAAAGTCAAGTTAATGCTGAAAAATAACCATCCAATCATGAACCAATACCTATGCAATGGAGGACAATTCACTTTCCTAGGGAAGTAGATTTCAGTTTTAAAATACCAGTGAGATGATTTTAATATTGCAAGAGAAGGGGCAGGGAAACTTTTAATTTAAAAATAATAAAAAAAAACCATAAGAAAAATATTTTGTGTGTCTTATTTAAATTATAGCCTAGTTGTCCACTTTGATACGGTTCCAGAATGAGAGCTGTGCTGACTGGTCAGCTTTGAGGCTGTTGGCAAAACACATTCTTTGGTGTATGTGCTGTGATCTGCATTGTATGGAATAGTCTTATGAATATATATATTTCAATGTAAGTAATAAGCTACTTTTCCTCTTATTTAGATTAAGGATTTCTTGGGTTATATCCGCCCTGTGAATGTGTATCCCAACGTAGTTCCGGTGGGTTCAACAGCAGATGAAGTTGTAAAGATGTGAGTGTTGTTTGGCTTGCTGGTGTAGGCTACTATATTGGTGGTGCTTCAGTTTGACTGCTGTAAAGCAGATGATGGCAACCCACACTGTGCTTCAAGCAGGAAATCTTCCAGATCTTCCATAGCCAGCATGGTTTTCCTTTTCCTCCCATCTGTTCATACTCTCCTTTAGTCTCCTGTACTCAACACCCTCATCCTGTTTGGTTTTCAAGGAGCTGTCATGTCTACATTTTGCTCTGTTACACACACCATGTTTAAGAATAGTAATTCACCCACCCACTTCTTACATATTTGAATTGGATATATTCATTTTTAGGCATCTCCATTGATGCTCTTATGCTGGCTGAATTAGGGACATCCCTGTCTTCTGAACGTAACTCATTATGCCTTGTCTCACCCCTTTTAGTAATGCTACTGTAGAGAAACTCAGTAGGACACTTCCTCTTAAAAAGTAAAATAAAATCTCCACAGGGACTTGAATTCCTACCTTCTCTGTACAAAGTTCCAGTGTTCCCTGCTGTCACCGGTGTCTCTAATCCTGCCCTTCCAGGTGAGCTAATGCAGGGGTCAGAAGAGCTTTGCAATACTAGCACACAAAGTTAGTGTTAGAGGGGAGAGGGCCCAGTGAGGAGCTTGATCTCTGTTACAGAGACCCTTTTACATAGAAAAATGTTCTTACTCAGCAGCATTGAGTTTCTCCAAAGTCTGTCTGAATTCCCATCTTCCTTTCCGCCTGCCCTACCTTTGTGGCTGGTGCATACTTAAATGCATTTAACTTGATAGCATCAGGAGTGCTGCCCTGTGATCCTGTTGAATTGCATGCAGCCTATCAAGAAAGTTATACCTTTTTACCGCAGCTCTTAATGTCATCAGTAACTTTAGCACCTTTTTTTTTTTTTTAGTAGCTAGCATGAAAGGCATGAAGCAGTGGTGTTGAAAGAATTAACCAATTTAATTTTGCTCCTGATCTTCTCGCATAATATTTTTCCATGTCTGAAGAGTTCTAAAGATCTGTTTTCCTTGTTCTTATCAGCTTAAAGCCACTCTGCAAGTCATACAGTATAAATAGCGAGCCCAAATATAAACCACTTGGAACACTGAAGAGATCCAGAACAATGGACTTAACAGACACAGGTACGGAAAGAGGATCTTCCAGGGATGGATGATTATAGCAAAGGAGACTGGTTTGGGTCAGTGAAGCATGCATGGACCTGTTACTGTAATCCCAGTGTCAGCTGAAAGTGGTATTTCTGGCCACTTCCATCTGATCAAGCACAGGGTAGCAAACAAGCACTGACAAACAGATATGAAACGCTGTTTTGTGGACTCTTTAGCATGTAGCTACTCCTGATAGGTGCTGTATAAATGCCCATGGAGAGGGAAAAATGTAGATTCAAATGAATTTGGGCTTCAGGTAATGCCAGGTCAACAGAGGACTGAAACTTTATACAATAGAAAACCTGTGATTGAGGTTAAATCTGACAGTGCACTCAACTACTGCTGCAGGTTCTAAAGTGTCTGGCCAGAGGAGGTAACTTTTATCTTGATGTATTAAAAATAATTCCAACATTATTTGAACTACAGTGACTTGCTGTGCTCCCAGTTACAAAACCACCTTCTCAGTTTAGCATGAATGCAGCTCTTTGACCCCTAATTATTATCCTGGTACTTGTGAAATGGGAGTTACAATCAGGAACAGCAGCAGCTTTTAAAGACGAATACTGTATCTGATCCACACCATAGTGTTTCAGGGGCTGTATTTAAGGGCTTCCCCTGCTTTCACTCTGTACTGCAGCTTGTTAAAAGCTAGTTCACAGTTGAAATAAGTTTTCTTAATTAAAAGCTTTTTATTGATCAAATCCCCCAATTGTATGACTTTTCCAAATAGATTTCAATTCTAGCTGTGACTAAAGGACGCTGCGCACAAATTTGACCAAATTTGTGTCCCTCATTACAAGACATGCAGTCCTTGTAGATACGTTAAGGGGCGGTGGGGGGAAGCAACTTTTTTTTTTTTCCCTCCTGTGCTCACTGAAACAAAATAAGCTTTTAGCTAGTGAATGGAACACCTGTTCTCTTGAAACTACTTTCTGAGACAGTGATTGCTTGTTCTGTGCCCACAACAGGGCTGATCCTACAAATACTTATGACAAATACCAATACCTGGGGCAATCCCACTAAAGTGAGGGTAGATCCATTAAAATGCTACAACTCAATACAAGGAACCAATTGAACCCATTGGCCAATGATGATTATTGTGATAAGTGTTTGTTTATTACATGTCAATATTAATACAGATCTGCACAGTCCTCCCCAGGCATAATAAATTGATTGATTTGGTGTCTGTCTACAGATAGAACTGTTTTAAGTAATTGAATTTGTGTATACGTATTTGACTGAGTTTGTGTAGTCCCTATAAATCCCTTTGCTAAATTCTCTGAGTCTGCTCATTGCGATCTTTTTTTGTTCTTGTCTTGACAGATGAGGGCAGTGATGATCTCTTCGATACAGAATTGACTCCTGTAAGGCATAAGATTCCAAAACATCACGTGGAGACAACGCTGCCTGAGACAAAGGCTTCATCTGAAAACTCTGAAGGAAGCCGTAGTGAGAACATGGGAAGTTACAAAGCAACCACTATGCCTATGTCTTCGCAGGTAGACTTCATAGACTGTGAGGAATCAAATGGTGAAGATGATGATGATGAAGAATCTGAAAAAAATTCAGTTTGGGCTCAAGTTGTAGCCCACAATCCAGACTCCACTTCGATACTGGGAAATCCAAATGAAGAAGCCCATTCGGACTTGACCTGTGCATTGACTAGTAGCCAGCAGGAATCTAATGCAGATATGCCACAGTGGGATGTTTTCTTTAAGCGAGATATTAAAACTACAGATGATAGTTCTGAAAACGAGGACCATCCCCCATCTTCCATAGATGCTGGTAGGTCCCAGTCACCAAATTTGTTCAGTGATTCAGATAGTTTAAGTGATTCTACCCACATCTCCTCACAAAATTCTTCTCAGTCAACCCACATATCAGAGCAGGGGAGCCAGGGTTTGGACAGCCAAGCAGACACAGTACTCATCACCTCCCAACAGACACATGGTGCAGATTTCAGCTTTTTGAACAAAGGTGGGAGCAGAGTAACAGTTTCTGTGTCACATTTCATGGCCATGGATAATCAAACTGAATCCCATAGGTGGAAGCCTTTAGAGCAAAATAAACCTTGCCCAGGTAATATTGACTCTGATTTGAAAGGGAAAAACCAAGAGATGAATACAGAAGCTGGTGCTGCTCAAACACAAAACATGCTAATTGAAGTGAATAATGAGAAATCGAAGACTCCTAATCCAGAATTAGAAAGAGACTCTCAGAGCTCCTCTGACTTTGAAATCCCTTCAACCCCTGATGCTGAGTTACCTAGACCAGATAAGCTGCACTGTCTGTACAAGAAGCTAGCAGCAGGTGAAACGATATACTGACTGAAGGGAATCTCTTCTGAATTTAGGAGCTTCTCTTAAAATATGGACAGACACACATACGAGTCAACCTAAGCTGTATTCAGAGGTATATAAAAATTGTACTTATCCCCACTTCTCTGTTCAGGGCAGACTTACTACATTTCCTTGGAAATCTCTCACTACTGATTGTAGAGACACTAGGATGTGCAATAAATTTTTCCTCCTCAATGAACTCCTGAAAAGGAAGATATTCCTGGAAGAGAAATTAAAAGGCTATACTTGGTAGGCGGAAAACACTAAGCTGACAAACTGAAAAAGGTGTTTAACAACAAAAAAGTGGACAGTGCGTCTTAGGCCGGTGAGACATGCAGGTGTGCAGTAGAGAAGGAAGGAGAAATAAACCAAAGAAAGTAAAGACAGGAGCGCTAAGTGAAATTTAGTTGTGTGATATCAAGCCTTCTTTAAGAGTCGGCAGGTAGCTAACCAGATCTTTGAATTTGTAAATATGTCTATATCCAAGGCAATCTTTATAAAGCTGTTTTAATAAACTTTTTATAAAACTCTTAACTCTGCATATATTTAACACAGGCAAATAATTCTTTCAGAGAGCAAAGTACACTTGTTACTCTCTAGTCACCAGACTAAGAAAGAAGACTGTAGTCTAAGAAATGTACTGGATTTGCTTAATTTTCAAAAGACCTTTAAAATTAGTTGTATAGCAAATGGCTTGGGCCTACCCAGGAACTGCTGTTAAGGCCAAAAGGCAGATTTTTGGCTGTAAAGAACAATTTAAGTGAGATGTTGCAAACCAACTGTAAACATCACCCCCTCTTGTCATTAGTCCTACACAGCTCAGCTTCCAAGAAAAGAACGGTTCCAAACTATGTCTAGTGATTTTAAACATTACTCACCCAAAAATATTTCCTAATGTTGTCTGTTTAAACTTCTGTTTTCACACAAGCTCAGTTTTTCTTATTCTTCCATTTGGTTCCTGTTACATGTCTGCTTGCGTGTATGTTGTTTAGAAAAGGTAAACTTGAAGCTGTCTCTAAGTGAATTGCAATGTATAATCACCATAGTGCTGGGATCAAGTCTTGACATAACCAATTCCTGTGAATTGTCACACTCCCTAGAGTTAGACTAGAAAGGACAATTAATAGATCATCTATTTTAACCTCCTGTATGTCACAAGTCTGTAAACTTCACAGAGTTACCCCTGTATGGAGCCTAATAATTTGTGTATGGCTAAAGCACATCTTCCAGAAAGGCATCCAGTCCTGAGCTGAAGATTCCAAGAGACAGAGAATCCTCCCTTTGGTTGTCTTCCAGTGGTTAATGACCCTTACGCTGTTTAAAAATTTTGTCTAATTTAAATCTGACTTTGGCTTCCAGCCATTGGTTCTTGTTATGCCTTTTTCTGGTAGATTTAAGAGCTCTTTAGTACCTGCTGTTTTCTCCCTGTGCAGTTACTTAAAATTTAAGTCTTCTCATTCTTTTTGATAAGCCAAACACATTGGACTCCAATTCTCTCACTGTAACACATTTTCTCCAGCCCTCAAATAACATGTGGCTCTTTTCCGCACCGGCTCCAGTTTCTAGGTTTAGTTGGCAAAATCTGTTTTCCATAAAATGGTGGCAACTGTATTCCTGTCCTTTTAATTCTTTACCAAATAAATCCTGAATCAGCTTTTCTAATTTGCCCTGGATTCATGTCAAGCCTATATACCGGTGTTATCCTACTTGTCTTTGAATAATGGCATGCTAGTAGTCTTCCAAGGTGTTGGGGTGGTAGTGGTTTTGTTTTTATTTTGTAATATGGAGCTCACTCCAGTGAATCTTCTAAATAACAAAGAGCTGAGAGACCTTCACTGGGGACCTTAAGTGGGTATGTAAGTAACACTTGAAATGACCCCTATGTTTATTTCTTTACTCTTAAAGCAGATTATGCTAGCATCTAGCCATGTACCCTCTGCTCTAAGCTAGGGAGCTGCTGTAGCACTTTTTTTATTCTACTAAATACTGGTTTTAGACTTTAAAAAAAAAAAAAAAACTTCCCTACTTGAATTTGCGTTAGCTCAAGCAATTGAGCTGTTCTTCTTAAATGGACAGGAGTCATTCAATCTATGAGGTGTTAAGAGAAATAGAATCCCTAAGACTGTGTGCCACAGGCCTCAGCCATAGCATAGAGGAGTGTAATACTAAGCTCCTGCACCCTCCTGGAGTAACAGATAACTTTGAATATGAAGTAGGACTGACTAATTCACAGATGGGAAAACAGATCACTTATGCACAAGAAGATGGATTTTAAGAAATAACTTACAACTCACTGAAAAAAAATTAAAATTTCAGAAAAAGTTGACTCAGCCTAATTTAGGCACACCTGCAAACTTATCTATTCTAGGGTGTCCTATCCCTTCTGCTGTACATAGTAAGTTGTTGGAAAGGTTTGCTAAAATTCTAGCTCCCTACTGATTTTTCTTCCCTACTTGGCGCTCTCAGCTAAAACAAATAGAACTAAGTTTCAGGGAGGGTAGGCTTGTAAACATGGTTTCACTGGGAGAGTTCAATCAGAGGTAGTTCCTGTCTCCTTTCATCTCAAATCATACCTGTTGGCTATAGGGGTGGGATGAGCAGGGGACTCACTCTGTGTGTGTGTGTGGGGGGGGGGGGGGGTGTTCATTCTAAAGCTATTACCAAATGCTGTATTTTTGAATGCCTCAGTGGACACGTGTAAGGAAAGCAGTTGGAGCAAGTGATGCTGTAAGGGACTGCTAGAGCATAAAAAACCCTCTTGGGATATGAAGTTTTGGGCAGGAGCAGATAAGCATATTTTTAGAGGGGGCCTGGTTTAGCTATGGGATCAACCGAGCTCAAAGTTTGCAGCCCTGGAGAAAGAGACTGACCCATCTTGCTGTAGAAGAATTCTGGTTACTGAGCCCTAAAGCATGTTACAGGGGTAAGGAAGGGAAATAATTCCTTTATTTTTTTCTTACCTGTTTCTCATGCTTTTAAGTAAAGAGCCAAGGGTGTTTTAGAATCCTGTGCAGATTGCTGGGCTGTTACAGCTAGTGTTCCCCTGAAGAGAAATTGAAAACCCAGAGCCCTCCCCTAGGTGGTGTTCTGGGAGGGGGTCTCAGCTCTCCTGGGTGGTGCTAGACCAGAGGCAGGGCTGCCCAGAGGATTTAGGGGGCCTGGGACAAAGAGGAGGAAGCTGCAGCACTTGTACACACCCAGCGGTGGTACGGGTCTTCAGTGGCATTTTGGCAGCCGGGGCCCTTGTCGCTCCACGTCTTTGGCAGCACTGAAGGGCCCCCCCACCGCCAAAATGCTGCTGAAACCTGGACTGCCCCCAGGCCAGGGCTCGCAGGGCCCCGGGCAAATTTCCCCACTTGCCCACCCCCCTGGGTGGCTGTGACCAGAGGTGGGCAAACCCTGGCCCATGGGCCTCATCCAGCCCATGGGACTCTCCTGCCTGGCCCCTGAGCTCCTGCCCTGGGAGGCTAACCCTCTAGCCCCTCCCCTGCAGCCTCAGCATGCCATGCCACTGGTGCAATGTTCTGGGTGGCCAGGCAGTGCAGAGCCTGGCCTGACCCGGTGTTCTGTGCTGCACAGTGGCTTGGCTGGCTCCAGCTGGGTGGTGTGGCTGGAGTGCCACCAGCCACTGGTGCTCCAGGTGTGCAGTAAAGGGGGCAGGGAGCAGGTGGGGTTGGATAGAGGGTAGGAGAGTTCAGTGTGGTGGTTAGGGGGCAGGGCAGTCAGAGAGTGGGGAAGCAGGGGGTTGAATGGGTACAGGGGCTATGGGGAGCAGTCAGGAAGGGGGGGTTAGATGGGGCAGTTGGTAGCCAGGAATGAGAGGAGGGGTTGGATGGGGCAGCAGGGGGCAGTTAGGGGTAGGGGTTCCAGGGACAGGTAGATGGGGCAGGGGTCCTGGGGGAGGATAGGGGACAGGGGCTCCCCTAACAGGCCTTCTATACAATTTCTGAAACCTGATGCAGCCCTGAGGTCAAAAAGTTTACCCACCCCTGTGCTAGACTGATGATTGGCATGCTGAGAACATACATGGAGACTTCAAGCTAGGGCCAGGGCCTAGGCTCTATTCAAACTCTGGAGACTTAAAGCATCTTTGGATTCAGCATTTAGATCCCCTTACACGAGCCTGGTGTCCCTTTCAAGAGAGGGAGCTCAAATAAATCTGACACGTAGAGAACCTCTCCCCCCACCCAGGTTGTGTGTGCAGTTGTGGGTTACTAGTGTACAGCATTAAAATCCTTGTGCTATTAGAGATGATCAGCTCATTAAGACCACTTCATTCTCTAAACATGGAGCAGTGTTATCAATTACTTATTTAATCAGAGGCAACTGCCAAGTTTCTGGAGAGGGAAGATTGATAGTGAATTTACTGTTCTGACTGTATAGGCCTATGGATATATTCACAGAAACTGCTGCACATTTCTAATACAGACAATGCTGGTAAAATGATGCCACTCAGACTTGCAAAAGTAATTCAGCAGGACTTTTTCTGGGCTGCTGGCTAGTGCTATGTGAGCAATTACATGAACATTTAAGACCTACAGTAGGAATGGTAGTTGTTATACACTGCCAACAACAAAAGAAAAAACTAAATTTAATTTATTTTACCAAAAAACTATAGGAAATTAACTGCTATTACAGAGAAAGATGTCACATCTTATGAAAAAGTAATGTTCCTGAGGTTATAAACAAGCACACAGCCCCAATACACAAAGAGTTGGTATACTGACAACTTAAATAAATACACAATAGCTTTTGCTTGGTGAGGATGCTGCACTATTTTTAGTTTTGCTACCTCAAAAACCAGCCAGAAGATGGTTACCCGTACCCAAGTGCTATTAACACAGCTGTAGTGGTAACCATGGTAATGCCTACAAAAAAAAGCAGAAAAGGCTAAAGCAAGGTTGGCCTGGGCTTGCTAAGAAACGGAAAACAGCTTTTTCAATGTCACATTTAAAAACAACTTAATGTCCCATTAACACAAGGCAAATTGAAATGCACTGTAAATAGGACCTCAAACCATGTTTTGTGTTTACCTAAATAAGTAACAGGATACAGCAGTAGACTTTATATCTAATACTTTCCTGTTACCTGCCAAGATTTGAATCCAGAGTCCTGTCTGTGGCCTGCAGGAGAGGTAACACACAGCCCCTAAAGTAGAGCAGCTCATGCTATACACACACTGACTTGTAAAAAGACAGGATCTAAATTCAGGTTCTGACAGCTGGCAGACCTTTATCTACTTAAAATGTAGATCTCTGTAATTGCCGATCCATGTATTTTGTTAAGGATACCCATGAGCAGGGCTAAAGAGGAAGGAGCAGAGCAGCCAACCAAGGTGTCTGAGGCCTTTCATGTCTTGTAGAGAGAGAGCCTGGGGAGCAGCTTGGACAGGGGCAAGGAAACTTCAAAAAGATCTCACAAAACTAAGTGATCGGGCAACAAAATGGGAAATGAAATTTAATGTGGAGAAATGTAAAGTAATGCACACTGGAAAAAATAACCCCAACTCTACATACAATGTGATGGGGGCCAATTTAGCTACAACGAATCAGGAAAAAGATCTTGGAGTCATCGTGGATAGTTCTCTGAAGACGTCCATGCAGTGTGCAGAAGCGGTCAAAAAAGCAAACAGGATGTTAGGAATCATAAAAAAGGGAACAGAGAATAAGATGGAGAATATATTATTGCCCTTATATAAATCGATGGTACGCCCACATCTTGAATACTGCGTACAGATGTGGTCTCATCTCAAAAAAGATATACTGGCACTAGAAAAGGTTCAGAGAAGGGCAACTAAAATGATTAGGGGTTTGGAGAGGGTCCCATATGAGGAGAGATTAAAGAGGCTAGGACTTTACAGCTTGGAAAAGAAGAGACAAAGGGGGGGAATATGATAGAGGTATATAAAATCATGAGTGATGTGGAGAAAGTAGATAAGTAAATAACTTTTCCTTATTCCCATAATGCAAGAATTAGGGCTCACCAAATGAAATTAATAGGCAACAGGTTTAAAACAAATAAAAGGAAGTTCTTCACACAGTGCAAAATCAACTTGTGGAACCCTTTACCTGAGGAGGTTGTGAAGGCTAGGACTATAACAGGGTTTAAAAGAGAACTGGATAAATTCATGGAGGTTAAGTTCATTAATGGCTATTAGCCAGGATGGGTAAGGAATGGTGTCCCTAGCCTCTGTTTGTCAGAGGATGGCAGGAGAGAGATCACTTGATCATTACCTGTTAGGTTGACTCCCTCTGGGGCACCTGGCATTGGCCACTGGGCTAGAGGGACCTTTGGTCTGACCCAGTATGGCCATTCTTATGTTCTTAAATGAAATGAAGGATTACATGGGTGCACACAACCCCGTTTGCTGGGGCAATATGTAAATGGAAAAGGAATTTATTTGGCTCAAACAATTTTTTTTTTTTTTAAAGGGCATTTAAGATTCCCTTAAGATTTATAAAATACTTATGTGGGAGACACATGACTAATTCTATCCGCTAACAAGAATATCTTTAAAAATGACTAGATACAGCAGTTTCATCCAAGCATGGATTCCAGGTAGCATCGCAATGTTAGATGTGTTTAAAACCTAGGCAATTAGTGTGCCATTCATTAAACAATATAAATCATCTACTTTAAAATTAAAAACTCTTCAGTTTACAAGCAGATACATAGCTTTGTGCATTGCTAATAGCCCCCAGTGTGTATGCCCAATCACAAATTGGATAAGCCTTGGTGTACAAAATTTCACTATCCCTACACAGAGCCAGTTCTGCAGTTCAAGTATATTTGTGCTTTTAAATTAACAAAAATGATCATATTGTCCTTCAAACAAACATGAAATTTAAGGCATATTTTTAACAAACCAAGTAGATAATCACAGGCTGAACACTTGACCTCAACCACCTGAGCCAACAGCACTGTACCTTATAAAAGTAAGTAGCTGACTTCATGACATACAGCAAATGTCTATTTGATGAGCAACAGTTATGCCTGATCCCCTTAAAGATTCTGTACATCACTTCCAAGAAATATGCAATGTTTACAATCAATGAGAAAATAAGAATTGAACTTTTGTCCCTGGAGTACAATTAGTTACTTTGTGGTTCCACCCATAGTCTACAACTAACTTAATTGCTGTTGTATGCTAAATTGTTCTTGACTTCAGAGAAGCACCCATCACCACATTTTCAATAAACATCTAAAATTTTTGAAGATTAACAGAAAAAACAAATATTCAAGAAGCTGAACAGTAAGTTTTTCAGCCTTTTACATTCAAGATTCAAAGAACGTCTTACTACTGTCTACAGTAAATGGGCAAAATCACCCTTTCTGTAACTTCACTGAAGTTACGTTATTACAACAGGGAAAAAAAATGGCATTAATGTGTTTAAAGTCCACCACTAGGTAGAAAAAATTCACAATATGTAAAAGTTTGTAACATAATATAAGACAGCTGTTGATACAATTACATTGCTGGGATAGTTATATGGCATAGACCTAAAAGTGAGTATCAATGCACTAGGTTCATGAAAGAAATATTGGCTATTTTTTTTTTTACTCAATTCCTGTCTATTGCTTTCCAAACCGTCACCAATGATTTGTTTCAGTGATGACTACCCAATCTTGTATCCAGCATCTGCTAACACTGATCAGTCTCCTTGTGTGAAGTTCCATGGATACTTCAAAAAACAAAACAAAAACAAAGACTATTTCTTAAGTGTACTCTACGAAGTGTAGTTATGCAGAATTTAAATGGCGGTAGATCCCAATAGAGGATGGGGCCCCAAGTTTTACTGCTACTTGTTGAAACCTTTTAAGAAAAATAAGTCAGCTGTGATTTCTAGTACATCAATGGTATTGGATTTTCATTTCATAGAGCACAAGATGTGGAACACCCTCATATTGAAATCAGCTCTTCACAGGATTGGAATCATAAATACACACTTGAATATTCAACTTTGATGTCACATTAGCATGCACCTCCATCAGCTCCTAATCCACAGTGTGCAAATAATTCCAAGGAGATCTAGTTTTTAATCCACATAGCCAGTTTTCATACTTAAGAGCAGTTGGAATATCAGATCTCTTTCTTTGGCTAATGACATTTTCAAATACAAATTTAATGTTTTGTTTTCATTATATTGATTCACTCATATACTTATGAACTGGAGTATTTTTACATAAGTGAACTAGAATGGCAGTCTTAAAATATATTTAAAAAGACCCAACATGAAATAATTTATGTGCAACTTTGGCTATTGAGAATTCAGTTGAGATACCCTCTGCAACACACAGCTCCACACTTGCACACAGTTCTGATCCTCTTTCTCGTTGGGCTGACAGCATCAGAGTCTGAAGTCACATCTAGAGAACCTAAACACATACGAATATACAGAAACAGAATTGATAGTTGTTGGAAATGGATATTATTTGTTGGGCATTGCTATTGTGCTTGGAACTGTGCAAGAAAGAAAAAGGTAGTCTCTGCCCTCCAAAAACAAAAAAGTTTACAATTCAAGACCCCAATTCAATAAAGACCTATGCACATATTTAGCTTCACACATGTAAGTCCCACTGAATTGAATGGGACTACTTGTGTGTGCGCAAAGTTAAGCATTAGTATAAGTCTGAAGAATTGTTACCCACAATTATTATTTACTAGTAGCTGAAAGCTCATGCTGTTGCATGGGTGAAATTCATGAAGTCTAAATGGCTGAGAATTTAAAAGTTGAACAGTAACAGACCATGAATCCCAGTGATGACTGAACCTGGTGACATTCTAAATAAAGAGTTCTCAGTCATGCTTGTACCTGTTTTCATTGCTTTACACTGACTCCACAGACATTTTAGGTTTCAGAGTGACAATCCTGGAATCTTATTGTACAGATTATTGTGGATCAGCTCTGAGCTTGCCAAGGATGAGGACCCCATTATGCTAGGTGCTGTATAAACACAGACTAAGCTGGCGGTCCCTGCTCAAAGAGCTTGAAATCTAAAGTACAAAAAGACAACGGGTGGATCTAGACAGACAGACAAAGAAGCAAGAGGAAGTCCTGACCAATATTCTCTCATTACAATAGACAATGGTCTCAGTATATCAAATGCTTAACTAGGGTCCTATCAAATACATGGCCATGAACTGTGAAATCTGGTCTCCCTCAATGAAATCTGTTTTTTTCTATACTTTTACCCTGTACTGTACAGATTTCACAGGGAAGAACAGCGTTTTTCAAACTGGGGGACCTGACTCAAAAGGGTGTAGTGGGAGAGGGGGAGTTGCAAGTTTATTGTAGGGGAGGAGTCGCAGTATTGCCATCCTTACCCCTGCACTGCCTTCAAAGCTGGGTGGCCAGAGAGCAGCAGCTGCTGGCCAGGTGCCCAGATCTGAAGACAGCAGCACAGGAGTAAGAGTGGCAATACCACACCACACCATCCTTACTTCTGCGCTGCTGCTTGCGGGAGCTCTGCCTTCAGGCCTGGGCTCCCGGCCAGCAGCCACCACTCTCCAGCCACCCAACCCTCCCTATATATAAAAACCACCCTTTTCTTTTTGGTTTGGATTAAAAAAATAGTCCCATGCAGGGCTCTAATCCACTTCACTTAATATATTGTTATATGCATAGGGGTGCTGTGCATCATTCTTTAAACCTGTCCTGTACAGATTATTGACTGGATTAAGTGAGAGCTGCATCCAGCCCTCTTAGCTGGAAGGAGGTGTTGGCATAACAAAATGGGAAAAACAGAGAAGAGAGTGGTCTCTCCAAAGAGAGGAAGTTAAACACTTTGATTTCAGCAAACCCATGCTGAAAATTGATCAGGCTGCAACAAAACCAGCTAGTACCAAATATCCTGCACACAAAGATTTACACTCTACATACCTTTCATCTGATAATCAAAGGTGAGCTCTTCTCCAGCCTTGATGGTTCTTGTTGAAAACAGTGCTATCCGAGGAAGCCGTAGATCAAGGTTATCAATGAAAACATTGAAGACCTGAAGATTTGGATCACACTGCAAAGCAAAGTTATAGTCTTGTAATTCAGGTGTACATTTGCTATCAAAATAGAACTGTAGACACAGTATAGGGAATGGCAATTAAAATGTATTATGTGCTACTAGTGAGAAGAAAATGACACTAACAATTTAGGGGCTGAGTCTCCTCTCAGTTTCAGTGGAGTTACTTGTAATTCTGTTGACTTACAATGGCAAAAATCACATCTGTTGAAACATCGCTATTAAATGAAAGCAGGGCCCTGTTAAGCAACAGTATTGACACCATGGCTATGTGGGTCTAGTACACAGACATGGTGAGTGAGAATCTCTTTTATTGAGCCAACTTCTGTTTGTGGAAAAAGACAAGCTTTTGAGCTATACAGAGCTCTTCAGATATAGCACATTAAAACTAACAACCTATTTAAAAAAAAAAAGTTACAGCTTGAAAGTGATTGCAACTGAGTAGGGTGGAGTGGGTCAATCAAAACAATTTCAAAAAAGGCAATTTAAAGTTAAACAAGAATTACTAAAGGATAAAAAGGTGGGAGAGTGACCTTTTCAAGTCACACCTACTAACTGTACTTAAATTAGACCTCAACTTTGCTCCCAAGGGCAGAAATATTATCCTGGTGAAGTGGGTGGGAGTTCTGTTTTCTAATTCATACCTGTTTGGCCTCTGTAGTTATCTAACAGCCCATGAAAAAAGCCAGAGCATTAATTAGGGAAGTGTGCTGCTAACTATAGATACAATTTTCAAAAGTAAATGGGACTCGCTCCTAAGTCAGCTAGGCGTTTCTGAAAATTCTACCCATGTCTTGCCTTTGGACAGAATACTTAGTCACGTATTTTCAAAAAAAAAATGTGTGTCTGAAGTCAGCCTCCAAAATTCATATTTAGACATCTAAATACAGCAGCCCGATTTTCAAAAGTGCAGAGTATTCAGCAACATCTAGAAGCACATCCCTTCCCTCCTCCCCAACTCACCTTCACAAAAGTAGGTGTAGGATCAACAATTCATGCACACAATAAAAAGGAAACAGATGAACTGCTGTAGTAAGTTACTTCAAATAAAAAAGTAATAGTAATTTTTTAAACTAAAAAAATTGTGTAACTCCATGCACAGGAGGGCCTGGGTTCAAGTAAGTCTTCTGTGTTAGGTCCTTTCAGTTTAAGTAAAACTATTTAAAAAAAACAATTTCAAGTTCTCCAGTGAGTTTACAAATGGTGCTGAGGAAAGGAGGAAAACTGCAGGGGAGAGACATGCCATGGAAAAGGCTGGAAAATTCCTTCTCTCCATTACTTACAACTGAAACAAAAGTACATTCTGATGCTCTCCTCCTCTTCCTGTATTTCACAGAGGTTGATAGTTCATATAATATTAATCAGTAGACAAGGGTTAAATTATGCCCTTATTTCCTATACTGTTGGTATTCAATTATCTGAAGAGAAAAATTTGTTTTGGGTGTCTGGAAACAAGTATTGAATACGCTGGAAATAGATTATGATCTCAACTCTGCTATCTGATCTACTTAAGCAAACCCTTATCCTTAGGCTGAGTTCCAATGAGGTCAGTGGATCTCTCTACTTGAGCTCAGAGGTCCATCCACATAAATCAGATTGCAGGATCAGGACCACAGATCATGTTATTTTACATTTTAACAAAAATTCAGAAACTGACACCTTCCTCTTAGGTAATTCTGAACATGAAAGAGTAAGGAACAGTGAAAACTCTCCTTTTAGTTTTACTTCAACAGGTAAAATAAAATTGCTATTTAAAGTGATGTCTTGTGGAGTGATCCTGTTAATAAAAAACAACCTTGCACTCCCAATGTTTGTGAAAACTAAAGAATAATTATGTCTTTTCAAACATTATGTCTTAATCTAAGCTACTTTATATTCTTTCACATTTAATTTTGCTCCAAATAAGGTATGTATCAGTATTTCTTCCATCCTATTTAACTGATCATTTGTTATGTTGGATGCTGCAAGAAAGGCATCTTTCTAGACATACAAGAAGAAACATCATGAGACAAAGTGACTTCAATTTTTCCTCAAAGATTTCAAGTTTATGTGACTGTGCTGCCATAAGAGCACTAATCCACTCTCAAGACATTCTCTTTCTCCCCCTCCAAAGAGGTAGGTATGAAACAAGTAAATCCACTAAAGTTATGTGTTTGATATCAAGATATTTACAAAAGGAGAAGGCATTCTTGGGGCAAACAGGACAGTTCTCCAACACAAAAAAAGCCCTTACGCTGTGATTCACAAAATGGGACACATTTCCATATCGAGCTGCATCCACTGTATATTCATCCGAGTCATAATCCAGGTCAAACAAGTATGTATTTCCTTGGTTGTCATACAGTTGACCTCGTCTCTCTGCTTCCTCACTTGTGATCACCTAAAAAAAGAAACCTGCATCATATTATTAACTGTTACTGAACTGAAACAAAACCACAGAGAAGTTAGAAAAAACTTTTACATGTTCTTGAACAGAAGTAGGGAGACTTGTCGTTAAAGGAAGTAAGAAGGTTGCTGTGTATCTGTAAGGAATAAGGAACACTTAAACATAACTATTTAAATTGACTACTGATTGTTTCTAAAGTCACTAATGCCCTGTTAATAGATAGTGATGGTATTTTCTCCTCAAACAATATAATATTGGACAGTTTCCCTGGATATGTATTTACAGATAAAGTTATGTTCCCATTGTGTGTAGAATAAAAACTTGAATATAAAAGACCTGCTCTATAATAATTAGGCTACTAGTTATTTATCTTTACCCCCAACTTTTCTGAACTCCTCTATAAGTAATCCTCATATCTACATTTTAGATAAACTTTAAATCACAGGCTCCCTAAAGGAGGATGTGGTCATTAGACAACTACAGCTTACCTTATCTACAGTGCCTTATCATTTCTCCTAAAGAGTTTATATTTACTACATAAAACCTCCATATTATTTTTCCAGCAGACCTGTACAAAATTGTTCACTTCAAGCAGAACCACAAAAGGTTCAGGGAAGGTGGAACCAGCCATGCCCCCTCCCGCCCATACACTTCCCTCAGCGTATGAGAGAGAGAATCAATATATCAGGTTACACTTGTAACTTTAGCTACTCTCAAAACTTTCCTTTTCTCCCCACTCCCTGCTGAGTTACTCTGTATGGCGCTAATTCTGTAATATAATTTACCTATGCAGACAGTAATGCCCACATAAGTCCCACTGATTTCAATGTGACTTTTTTTTTTTTTTTGCAAATGGATCACTTTGCAGGACTGGGCTAATAGCTATATCTGCACAACTATGTTGGTCAAAGGTGTGAAGAGTTGTGATCCCTGACTGACAGCCGTGCTGGCAGTAGCCCCTAGCGTAGACAAAATTATACAAGCAAAACTTCACTTTTACTGGTATAGTTTATCATTAGTCAGGGATGGCCAGCACACATTAACACAATGGAGACATGCAGAAACTGCCGGAAAGAGGGCTCCTGCTTGAGGCTGCAGACTATGCAAGTTTATCCCCAGTCTTCTACTTTAAATATATACTTTACTGGCAGAGTTGCAAAACAAAATCTCTTTCTGGTAATAACAAAGAAAAATAGTGAACATTACAACAATCCCCTCAAGATAGCCCTGAGATAGGAAACCCGGATTTGGGAGATTTCCACTCAGTTTTACACTCTGAACAACAAAGTATAATCACATACAGCCAGAGGAGGGGGTAGGAGGAAGGAGGCAAGGGAAGGACACACAAACAACTAATCACCACCTTCACTTAAAGTCCTGCCTCTCTCCACACACCTCTGCCCCCCAAAAGTTTCCCCATTAACATCACACAGGAGTAATTCTATTTTGAGAAACTGATATCCTGTACATTCTAAGTGAGTTTTTAGGAAGGATCTGAATGGGAATTGGATAGTTTGAGGAAGGTAAACATAGAAGCAGCACATGGAAGAAGATAAAGAAATTGTTGTGCAAGGGGACAAATACAATACTGATGCCAGCATCAGTATTGTACCACAGATTACGGGGAAGAGATGTAAGCAGAAATTGGATCATGTAGGAGCCCTGAAAGCAAGGACAAGTTTAACTTGATACTTCACTGGTTCACAGTCGCAGTGTGTGACTCAAGGGCCATGTCTAGACTAGAAAAACACAGTTTTAAGACATGTTAGATAATTTTGCACCTAGTGCAGACAGGGCAAATCATTTTAACGTGTTAACTGGTATTGACCAATACGTTTTAAAGCACAACCTATTTTCCAAGTTTAGACATGGTGAAATACAAGGGCTGACATGATCAGCATGACAAGTGATAAATAATTTTTGCAATAATTTGGCCTGGGATGAGATCAGTATTAAGAAAACCTTAGAAGAGAAGGCCATAGTAGTCAAGATGGGAGAGGATCAGGATACTGACAAGGAATTTGACTGACAAGATAGTAAAGAAGGGCCTAATTTAAAAAAAAAAAAAACCTGTGAAAGAAGAGACAAGACCTGGTTCTAAAAGTTACAATATAAAAAAAACATAATGCCAAGAATCTCTTTTGCACTTCAGCCCCTTTGCATTACTTTGGTGCAGAAAACACCCTGGGTCATACAATATAAAGGTAATTTGACTTTCAAATGAGATGTCTTCAGTGTACTTCATTAACACCAAGTGCATATTTATCTGTTATGTAACAATCAAAAAGTGTTGAAAAAGGAAAGAATTTTTCTTTTTAAAAAAAGTGTTCTAACATTTAAATCTTTTATTCCAAATAATTCATCTCTGAGATAAATACATACCTCTCCAACATACTCCATCACAAATCTCTTTGTTTTAATCTTCTGGAGGGTTTTTACTCCCCAGCCACGTCCATTGTTAGTTCTGAAGATGCAAAGAGAATATGGTGTGCCTTTCTGTACTATCCTGTTAGGGCATTCAGGACCACATCTACAGTATGAGTTGCATTCATAGATAGGCAAGCCTGGTTGGATTTTTAACTGCTTGTGCTTATTGTAAGCCAAGAAAAATCCAGCCTCTTCTGGACAACACTTCTCAGCAGGGCAATCAGAGCATTCACAGCCGGTTGTGATTCCATTCATTACATTTATTCCTGGAGCAGGTTTATATTCATTAATGTAGTAAAAGTCTAAAGGAGGGCCCTCAAGATCCACAGTATTTTCTACAAGAATCATTCCTTTATGGTTCTTTTTCCGGTTGAGTTCTTCCTTCCATCTCTGTAGAGCTATTCTTTGTTTAGCCTTCTTTACTATGTACTGTGCTACTACAGGGTTCAAAGCTTTAATATGGTTTTTCAATATTACTGCTTTGCCTCTCTTTAGCTGAGATAAATATTCATTCTTGTCACTATGGAAGTACTGAAGGAGCAATGGGCATTTAAGATTTTTCAAAGGTACCCAGGTATTTGAGGATTCTGGCCATCCTTTCCATTTCACAAGGAAGTACTCTGTGCCCTTGAAATAGAGAAATAGATACAGATTTAGCCAGAACATTTCCAACAACAGTTAATCAAAAAATACCTTCAAAATAAAGTGTGGTTGTTCAATGATACAACTGCTTTGGTATCACATCCATATTAAATAAAATTAAACAGAGGAGTGATTGTCATTAAGGAGGTAGCAAAAATGCATAAACTGAGATTCGGTCAAACTAACATCCTTAACACCCTCCTTATGATTGAAGCATAACACTACATAGTGAAATTCACAGCCATCTGGTCCTAACAGTAGAGAATCAAGCATTTCAAATACAAGGTAACTGGGTATGTACTTTGTGCACCACTTGTAAGGACACGGATAACTGTACAGCTGGATAGAATGACCCAAAACAAATTATACCAGCATGGGTTAGTTTGTTAGCACAGCCACAGTTAAGGTCATATATACTAACTTTTATAAAGAGAATAAAGTAACACCCTACACAGAACAAAAAGAAAATCAAAACTTACCAAAAACCCTCTAACAGTACTACTGGTAATAGTTACATGAGTCATCCTAGAGGATGAATAGTCAAAACACTTCTTAAAACTATATTTACTACTAAGAAGAATATGTATTGTAAAATGTAATTATTTCAAAGGGAGGTTTCTTTTCAAAGGGAATAGCACAATGAGGCCAAATCCTTAAACCAGACACACACTGGTCGGCTTCTGCACACACACGGCACATAACTGGGGTCTGGCAATGGATCCAGTTGTAGCACGTGGCCTTAACTGTTCAAGGAACAGACTGCAGTAGTATAGAGGAAGAAGTGTTCTTTTAACTGCAAACAAGGGAGAAGAGAAGCATCATAATAATACATACTGCGCTGTTATTTAAGCACAGTAAGATTTCCTTTAGCACTGTTATACAAGGATCAGACATTTTGTGCTCTATTATTAACATTTCCATTATTTCAGCGGAACCTTCCTTCCTTAGAGAGTCAGAACTAAAGAACATTTTTTTTAGGCTTCAACATTCTGAAATATTTTCTTCAATGTCAGCAGTAGCTTAACAAGAGCCCTCTGCTAGCCTAGCACTTCAAACCTTAAGGAAAAACACTGCCTCTCACTTCCAAATTTCAAACTGAAATATTGATCAAACTGTTCTGTAAGACTAGACATTTATCTTACCTCTTCTACCTTGTAGTCACATAAATATTCCACCTCATAACTCTTTAGATTCCTGTTGGTGATTCCAAGGGATTTACATGTGAGATTTTCCTTCCTACATAATTCCTGGATGGTCTCAAGTGAAGCTAGACAAGGCACATACCAAGCTACAATAAGAAAATAGGATTCTTTACTAATTTAATCTCTCAGCTGAGTTGAAAAAAATTAAGCACTTGATTTTTAGTCTGCTCCCGAGCCCCCAGATTGTAATTTGTAAGAATTGTCCACAATATATTTATAGAACTATAAATGTAGCACAGGCAGACCGAACCAATGCTACTCCAGTTAAATATAAAGCAAGCCTGTAATAGTTCTCGGCCTGAACCTCAGCTCTGTGCATGATACTATGTGCATTCATGTAATGATTAAAAAAAAAAAAAACCTACCTAGGACATACTAATTCTTCATAGGAAAAGATTCTCCGTATAGTTACCAGTTTTGAAACAAAACACAAATAAATAGTTACCCTGACCTTAAGGTACCCTAGCAGAAGTTCATGCTTTTGACTGCAGTTATGTAGAAACCCTTCACTCTCTTTTACAAGACTGCTAAGTATCTGCAGTTAGTCAAGTAGAATTAACACTCTTGTACTTGCTATGCAACCATGGTGATCAGGATGAGACAGAGGCAAATCCTCTTCCAGAAACATCTAAATTTTGCCCAATTGACAAGAAATCAGAGGAGGGTTACAATTTACAGACAATGTGACTGTTGCAAAGATGTAAGGGTGCCGACTATGGAACAATAATTGCAACAGTTCAGAACTCTATTAGGAGGGATCGTCCAAAGTTTATAGCAAGTCAAAGTCTGGAGCCCAAAGCAACAGCTTTTTTTCCTGTTTTAGTAAGAGTATTTGACAGCAGCTGAATTCCTTCCTCTGCGTTAGCAGGGGATTGTTCACTTGTGTCACAACCAGAACTTCAATTAGCACATCACTGTTGGAAAGGAGAGGAGTGGGAGAGGCATTGGAGATTACCCAGTCTGGGGGAGGCCATGACTATTTCTAACTTCATGCGGCGACCTCTCCCGCCAAAAGCCTCCCGCAGGCAAAGGGCAGTGATACCACCCCCAGCTTTCCCTAGCACCGGACAGTGCCCCTCCCCCCGGCACCGTACACTGCCCCCCCCCCCCCTCCCAGAGGCCCCTCCCCCGGGACTGCACGCCGCCGTCACTCAGGCCCCCCACACTGTCCCCCCGCCCCTCCCCCAAGCCCCACACACTGCCCCCCCCGCCCCCCCACAGTCTCCCGCCCCTCCCCTGGGCACCACAAACTGCCCCCCCCCGACACCGCACGCTGCCGCCCCGCCTCCAGGCACCCCCTCACAATGTCCCCCCTCCCCGGCACTGCACGCCGCCGCCAACGAGCACCCCACAGTGCCCCCCGCAGGTTCCTGCCTTAGGTCTCGGGGTGTGCGGGGGCTGAGGCCACACGGACCCCGAGGGGTGCTGGGGGGGGCTCCTCACCCCCCCATCCCCGCTGACCCATGAAGGGGGCATCCCCAGCCGGCCCCTCACCTCCTCGCCTGCCCGCCATCTTGCAGGGGGCTGCATTCAAACCCTGCGGAACTGGGGCCGCCGGGGAGGGCGCCAGCTGCAGGCTCCGCCCACGCCGGGATGGCCCCGCCCTTCCGCGGGTCCCCAACGCTGCACCCCCGGCCCCGCCCCGCGCGTGGGCAGAGAACGCCGGGGGGCTCGCGACCCTCCCTCGCCCAGGCTGCCCGTCGCGGCGAGAGACCCCCGCACATCCGCGCGCGCGCGCCCTGCAAGCCGGCCGGCGTCGCTCCCGCGCGCGCGCGCACCCACCCTTCAGCGCTCAGCTGAGGTAAAAGCCCCTCCAAACGCGGACTGGGGTCTCGTGCCCCGAGCTAACCGAGACTAGCGCTGAAAGGTGCTGTGAGCCGTTAGGAGAATTTGCCTCCCGCGCTGCCTTTGGTCTCGAGTCCTGCCCCGCGTCACGAACGGGCCCCCCGCGCCTCTGGGACTGCCCGCCGGGAGGGCGTGTTCCTGGGCGGGGCTGAGCAGCCGCGACCGCGTCTCGGGGCTTCCGTGGGAACTGCGGGAGGGAGCTCGGCCCCGCTCACGTCCAGGCCGCCCCCGCCCCTATCGAAACGCGGCCACCCACCCCGGCATCTTCGCCGCAGCCTCTCGACAGCCGCGGAGCCTCCCTGTAAACGGACGTGCCCTGAATAACAACGGCCCGCGGCTGCCCCCGTTACTCCGCAGTCCGACCCGGCGGCAGAGCGGTCTGGAGACCTGGAGCCTTGCCGACACGTGGCAGGCGGGCCTGGCGGGTCGCCTCTTGCCTGGCAGTGCTCTCCAGGGCCGCGTGTTTCTGGGCGGCTTGTGTCTGTGCTCCGGATCCGGGGTCTCAAACTCATATGACCAGCGGGCCACATGAGGACTAGTACCTTGGCCCAGGGGGCGTATTACTGACACCTGCCCTCGGCGCCGCCCCCCACTCCACTCCCTCCGTGAGGCTCTGCCCTTGCCCCGCCTCTTCCCACCTTTTCCCCGAAGTCCCCACCCCAACTCTGCCCCTCCCTGCCCCCAGGGGGGGCAGGAGGGATGTGGGGGGTGGTTGGGGCTCAGGGCAGGGAGGTGGGGTGCAGGGGGCCAGGGTGCGGCAGGGGGCTCAGGGCAGGGAGGTGGGGTGCAAGCGGGGTGAGGCAGGGGGTTTGCCTGCAGGAGGAGTTCGGGGGGCAGGATCTGGCCCAGTGCCTACCCGGGGGCAGGGCAGGCTCCCTGTCTGCCCCGCCCCCGCGCTGCTCCGGGAAGAGGCTGGAAGGGGGGGCGGAGAGGCTGTGTGTTGCTGTTGCTTCAGGTACCGCCCCTAGCAGCTCCCATTGGCCGCGGTTCCCTGTTCCCGGCCAATCGGAACTGCTGGGGGCGGTGCCTGAAACAACAGCAACACACAGCCCCCTCCGCCCCCCCCTTCCCCATGTTCCAGCCTCTTCCCTGAGCAGGGCATGCTCCATGCAGGTAGGAGCATGCCCTGCCCCTGGTACACGTGGGGCCGGAGCCGCTCTACGTAAACACTGGGGGGGGGGGGCTGTGAGAGGCTCGTGGGTTGCAGAAAATAGTCCCGCAGTCAATGTGTTTGAGACCCCTGCTACAGAGCCACTCTCAGGAGGCTTGAGGAGAAGGGGGTCCTGGCTGCTTCTCTTCTGAATTGACCCACTTAAGCCCCACCCCCCCAGGAGGTGGGGTTGGTCCTGCTTTGAGCAGAGGGTTGGACTAGGTGACCTCCTGAGGTCCCTTCTAATCCTAATCTATGATTCAATGATTCACTGCTAGTCCATGCTGACCACAACCCACATCAGCCTGTGGAGTCCGTCAGTGCTACGCCCAGCTCATGAGACAGCTCATGGTGTCTGACACCATTGGGTGGTCCAAAGACATTTATATGGAACATGTCACAGGATACCGTCAATACCACATTGAGTAATTGATAACCCACTTCCTTCCCTGATGAAACAAGGGACGCACCCCACCCATGAATTTATTCACTACGCCAGTACTGACTTGGACTCTTTATACATTCCATGGGTGGCATATCTGAGCCCACTTATCCACTGACGTTCTAAAAACCCCCACACCCCAATCTGGGTCTATGCTGGTTATGTGATATGTATGTATCTCTTCATCCTTGTAACAGATACCTGTAATCCCTCACAACTCAAGCTTGACCCTAGATGTACAGTACCTTCCCTCTTAACTTGTGTATATTTAATTTTAAACATTAATTTAAATAATTTTTACAAATTTGAACTCAAATGCAGCACTTCCTTCCCCTTGCAGCCTGGTGACGCCATGTACCTTGGTGATATTCACTCTTGTGCTTCCCCCCCTAGCAAGATGGAGGACCAGCAGAGATAACTTTAACCACCTGAAAGAGCCCAGGGTGGGAATAATCATAAAATTGTTTGATTTCACACAGTTTGCTTCATTCCCTGGTTTGAATGATTGACTGATGGCTTGGCTATTTCAGTAAATAAAAATAGTTCCAGGTCCCCTCATTTTTGGAGACTATATAACACCTTCATTTTCTCGTTGGAACAATGATAGACATGAGCCTTGGGCCAGATTTTTAAAGGTATTTATGCGCCTAAAGATACAGATAGGGACTTATATACCTTTAAAAATCTGGCTCTTTTCCTTGTCCCCAGGAATTAAAGATTATGTCATGTGATGAAACCTTCAGGAATATGTACAAAGAAAATGTGTGCGTGGAATGTGGGAGGGGGTTCTGAGCTGAGCTTCGTGTAGGGAGTTGAGGTGTGGGAGGGGGTGCGGGCTCTGAGAGGGAGTTTGGGTATGGGAGGGGGCTCAGGGCTGGGACAGGGGATTGGGGTGCAGGAGAGGATGAGGGGTGTGGGCTCTGGGGGGGAGTTTGGGTGTGGGAGAGAGTTGGCTGAGGTTCCCCATTCCTGGGCAATGAAGTCTGCGCTCTGGCCAGGGGCAGTGCGCAGAGACCCCCTGGCCATGCCTCCGCTTGGGAGCCATTGTCAGACATGTGGCCGCTTCTGGGAGCAGCGTGGAGTTAGGGCAGGTAAGGAGTCTGCCTTAGCCCCACTGCACTGCAGACCGGACTTTTAGTGACCTAAAATCTCCCAGATTGGCTTAAGTAGCCTCCGGGAGATCAAGCCCTATTCCGGGAGACTCCTGGCCAAACTAGGAGGGTTGGCAACCCTATCTCATGTGTGTATGCAGAGCAAACAGGACCATAGTTTTTAAGGTCTCATCCTAAAATTCTGTACACCACAAATGGAGCCCTCAAAGGACCAAGACAAACTTGCCAGGCTTTCACCTGCAATTCATTCCACTGAGTCTAGGCATTTAAAACCCATGGTTTAGATTGCTAAACCATTAAAGACTGTTTCTTGTTAGGAAGAATTATTGGGAACACTGACTGAGTGCATTTATTTTGCCACTGAATAAAATTTTTAGATTGTACTATCTGAGTACCTCACAATCTTTAGTGATTTTATCTTCACAACACCCTTATGAGATAGAGTACTAGTTGTCACAGATCCACAGGATTGGTGCTATGCCCTCAGCTTTGTAACAGGCTCTTGGAGGAGCCATTTCAGTGTGCCAGACCCCCAATGGTTCTCACTCTTCCCCCAGGGCAGGCCATGCTACCTCACAGTCTCCTTGAGACCTCTGGAGTTTCAGCTCTCCTGCTTCACACTGAGCTTTGTTCAGTGAGTCCAACTGAGAGAGACTGCTGGCAGAGCCTTGTACCAAGTATTTGCAGTGACACTCACAGTGTTGTTAAAACAGTAGCGTTTATTAGTCAGCTAGAACACAACGTAGGAAGCCCTTAGGTTAGCACAGAGAACAAAGTTAAAGCATAGATTGGGGTGGGAAAACCACAGCCCACGGGTCATGTCTGGCCCATCAGACGTTTTAATCCAGCCCTTGAGTCCCACCAGGGACCGGGGTCTGGGGCTTGCCCTGCTCCATGCGTGATGTGGCTCTGTGCAGCTCCTGCAAGCAATAGCATGGACCCTCTCCAGCTCTTATGCGTAGGGGCAGCCAGGGGGCTCCACATGCTGCTCCTGCCCCAAGCGCTGCCCTTGCTGCTCCCATTAGCTGGGAGCTGCAGGGGCGGCGCCTGCAGATGGGGCACTGCGCAGAGCTGCCTGGCCAGCACAGCGCCTCCACATAGGAGCCGGAGGGGGGACATGCTGCTGCTTCCAGGAGCTGCGAGAATGGGGCAGCACACAGAGCTGCCTGCCCATGCTTCTACGTAGGAGCCAGAGTGGGGATATGCTGCTGTTTCTGGGAGCTGCTTGAGGTAAACTCTGCCCAGCCCCTGCACCCCTGACCTTGTCCCACACCCAAACTCCCTGCCCCAGTCCTGATCCCCCTCCTGCCCTCCAAACCCCTCATTCCCAGCCCCCGCCAGAGCCCTCACGCCCTGCACCCAAGCCTGGTCAGCAAGTGCATCTGCCTTGCCAGAGGACAGAGCCACTGCCTTCAGTTAGCAAGTGGCAAAGTCTACCACCACCAGAATGTATTTCTTCCCTGACCAGGTTGCCTTGCTACGAGGCCCCACAATGTCCATCGCCACCTTCTGGAAGGGTTCCCTCTATGATGGGCAGTGGTCTCAGGGCTGCTTTACACTTACTCCTACCCTCTGACAGGGATCACAGAACTTGTAGTACTGCTTGACTGCAGCAAGTGTCTGGGCCAATAAGTTCTGCAGCAGCTTTTGCCTGGTGCACTGGATCCCCAATATCCTGAGAGGGGGACATCATGGGCCAGCTATTATAGCCTCTGACGGTACCTCTGAGGAACCACCAACTACCTCCTGGTGACCCAAGACTCAGTGCTGGGGAGGAACCCATTCCCTATACAGGAATCACTTCTCCCACAGGAATCTTATCCTGCAGTCAGCCTTAAGAAAGTATGCAGCACTGCAGCCTGCCATGGCCTCAGCTTCTCTAAGGGGGGATGGGGAATGTCCTCCTGCAGTCCTGCCTGAAATTCAGCTGCTAGGGCAGGGAGTGGGACCTGTCCCTCCTTGCTGGCAGGGACTGAAGTCACAACCCCCTTGTCTGTGCCTTGTTTTCCCCCGCTCTGGCTTAGCCCAATGCAGCCCTGCCCCAAGGAGCACACTCCCTTCAGTCAGATGCTTGCTAGCCTCAAGCTTGGTAGTCTGCAACTCTGGGTCTGGGCAGGGTGGTACTCTGTGCTTCTGGTTCCTGGTAAGGACCAAGCCATTCTGGGCACCATCTGGCCAGTCATCCAGATAATTTCCCAGGAACACCTTCGCAGGTCCTATAACCCAGGCTGTGTGCACCCCGACTTGGTACCCCATTACAGGTACATCCTCACTATAGGCACCTTAACTGAGGGTCCAACCTCCCCCTCAGGATTATTCATTGGGCACAAACTGATCTGGGTCCACCACTTTGGGCCTTGCCAGTATCACCTCAGCATGTGTCCCAGTACCCCAGACTCTCTTCCCACCTCTATCATCCCCTTTCACCTCTTATGGGGATGATAAAGTGATTATGCCCCAGAGTCTGCTCTGTGTACACCCTGTGAATTGGATACACTGGTGCATGAGAGTTAAGACCAGAGGCCTGACCTTCACACTCCCCAAATGGAATAGCCTGGCTTGGAAGCCACCAAACCCCCCACCCCCACCCCCCTCATGCCACAAGTATGCTGTCAGCCCTGGTTCCAATAGGATCTGAGTGACAGAGGCAGCAGCATAGCATCCTCAAGACCCACTTCCCCTTCCAGCAGGGTGTCCTCATGACCAGGTTTCCAACTGACAAATTTGAAGTGGTGGGAGTTGAAGCTGAGCGCAAAGGAGCTAGCAGACTGAGAAGGAACCACCTGACCATGGGAATCAGCAAAAGCACCAAGGGAAGCAGAGAAAGTAGCAGAGGGGCAACAGGACCTATAGAGGGGTAAGAGGAGAAAGACCCCGTGATGCTAAATTCCTGCAGGGAGCCTAGATACCAAATTGTTGCCCCAGTTTAAGAAAGGGGTGGACGTAGATGCCTACCTCACAGGCTTTAAAAAGACCTGCAATTTGTATATGGTTGACCTTGTAGACTAGCTCCACTGTCTCACCCCCTCAATCCCAAAGCTTTAGAGGCATACAGCCAGATAGATGAGTTGATACTGGGGACTCTGAACAGTTCAAAAAAGGCTCTACTGCTTATGTTTGAACTGACACCTGAGGTTTATAGGGAAAAGTTTTGAGGTATGCAAGATACCCAGAGGTTCAGTCAAGGAGGCAGTAATGTAGCATGACCTACCCTGGAGGAAGAGTAAGATCCCTTAGAGCAGGGGTCCCCAACCCCCGGTCCGCGGCCCGGTACCGGTCCGCGGCCTCTTACAAACCGGGCCGCGAACCGACCCAGTGGACCTCCCGCAGGCGTGCCTGCGGGAGGTCTACCCGAGCCCAGGGCCGCCCAGAGGGGGGGACAAAGGGGGCAATTTGCCCCGGGCCCCGGGCTCCGCAGGGGCCCCCAAGAGAAGAGCGGAGGCGCCCGCCTCCGCCCCTCTCCGGGAGCCTCGGCGCATCAAACGCTGAGACTCCGGCCGAGCCCCTGAGCCCCGCCCCGAGCACCGTGGGGAGGGGGCAGGGCAGCTGCCTCCGCTCGGCGTGGAGCTCACAGCCCCGCCCCCTAACCACGCGGCTCTGAGCGGGACGGAGCTCAGGCCCTGCCGGCGACGCGCTCGGTAAGAGGCCGAGGCCGGGGCCAGGGAGAAGCCGGGGCCGAGGCCGGGAGACGGGGACGGGCGGGGGGGGGGAGAAGCGGGACCCGCCGCCATCGAAGCGCAGCCCGGTCTTCGGCGGCGGGGGGCCCCTTCTGTTCCGGGACCCGCCGCCGAAGTGCCCCGAAGGCCCACGGCGGGGAGCCCCCCCCGCCACCGAAGCACAGCCCGGTCTTCGGCGGTAATTCGGTGGCGGGGGGCTCCCCGGGCCCCCGGAATCCTCTGGGCGGCCCTGCGGGAGGTCCGCTGCTCCCGGGACTCCGGTGGACCTCCTGCAAGCATTACTGTGGACGGTTCGCTGGTCGCGCGGCTTAGCTGGACCGCCCGCAGGACCGTCCACCGGCTCCGGTTGAGCTTCCGCAGGCATGCCTGCGGGCGGTCCAGCTGAGCCGCGCGACCAGCGAACCGTCCGCAGGCATGCCTGCGGCAGCTCAACCGGAGCCGGTGGACCTCCCGCAGGTCTACCCGAGCCGCGGGAGGAGCGCTCCCTCCGCAGGCATGACCGGTCCCTGGTCCTGAAAAGGTTGGGGACCCCTGCCTTAGAGATCTGGCACACTGAAGGGTTCCTCCTAGAGACTCTTCCAAAGCTGTGGACATAGCACCGATCCTGTGTATCCATGACACTGTTATCCCTGTTTTACAGATGGGAACGCATCAGTGAGTTTCAGTGACTTACCTATGGACAGATGGGAAGTCTGTGACAAAGCAGGGAATTGAGTGTGGGTCTCAAGTCTTATACTAGCACCGTAAGCACTAGATCATCCTTCCTCTACAATCCTTATATTTGTAGCCCTTTATTGTCAAGGTGAAGTACTACTGCATCGATCAGGGTTATAACTTTAAACGTTTAACATTTCTCCTACTTGAATTGAATTGGTACTGATCTGAAATCAATGAACTGGTATTACAGAAAATTGCTGGTGCTCAGCCTCTCCAAACTTGGATCCCAAGTACTGTAAAAATTACACTTGTCTGGTTAACTCAATTATTATACCTACTGTACTCTTTAAGCAGCAAAACACATCAAAGTTTCTATCCACCATAAACCAAGTAGTGCTCTGAATTTACCGTATTAGGTTTGAGAAATCTGTCTGCATCCATGCCATTAAGTATAGTGGGCATCAACAGGTATATCAAACCATATTTTATTGCTGTTCCATAAGTAAATAAATACACACAAATGTCTTCCCTCATACAGGTTTTCCACAGAGTGATCACAACGCCATTTGACATTAGCTTGAACAGTGAAACCTGCACTCAGGACTCCCAACTCCAAAAGGGATCACACCTTGCCAGTCTTTAGAAGCAGTTTCATTACTGAAGATTTGGTACAAGTTGGTACAAACTTTACAGACCCATGACAGGTGACTGATTTTTGCTTGTTCACTGGTTGGCTGTTAATGATTGATGTATCAACGGTTCCAAAAGGGTCTATATCTCAAAATAAATAACAGCATTTCAGCACCAAATCTTTTATCTAATTTATTCCAGTCTGCAATGGCTCATTAAAAGTATTTAAAACAAACACACACCCATCCATTAGGGAAACAAGCCAACAAAAAAAGTCTCCTTTCAAATGAAACTATGATGCCACTTCAACAGTGATGACTTCGCATTTTCCTGTATCTTGATCTGTGCAGGTAACATGTAAGGATCCATCCCTAAGCAAGAGAGAAATAAATATTTACATATTGTACACCAGAAGTCTTGAAAATATCTCTCAACAAAGCATGTATGAAAATTTTATTTAGGGACATCAAGAATCAACATTAACATTGCTTTTGGGGAAGGCAGAAAAAGATAAACCAAAGATTCACCACAAATTCATTCCCTTGTTGCAAAAGCCCCACAAATAATTAACTGCTGTTCTTTCTTAGAGAGAAAATAAATATAATCAATTCTCAGATGAAGTTCAGCAGCAGAAAAAAAGTCTATTTCTCTCAAATGTAGTTTTCATAGGCACTCAGTGAGTTAATGCACAGACAAGGAAATATTTTGGATTTCTGGTACCTTTTCATAGTAAGAACAGTTAATATGTCATGAAGACGACCTTCCTTTTTATCTAAATCCTGGAGTACAATCTGTTAAAAAAAAAAAAAAAAAAAGGCTGAAGTTGATTATATGCACTGATACAAAGTAAGCTAAGCACATGAACAGACCTAGTGTGCAAATTCCAGAAATACATTAGTCCAGGGATAGGCAACCTTTCAGAAGTGGTGTGCCGAATCTTCATTTATTCACTCTAATTTAAGGTTTTGCATGCTGGTAATACATGTTAACATTTTTAGAAGGTCTCTTTCTATAAAAGTCTATAATATATAACTAAACTACTGTTGTATGTAAAGTAAATAAGGCTTTTAAAATGTTTAAGAAGCTTCATTTAAAATTAAATTAAAATGCAGAGCCCCCCAGACTGGTGGCCAAGACCCTGGCAGTCTGAGTGCCACTGAAAATCTGCTCCTGTGCCGCCTTCGGCACCTGTGCCATAGGTTGCCTACCCCTGCATTAGCGTTAGGAATGAAATCCCTTGCGCTAACTTTCTAGGCCAATGCTCACTTGCCTATTCTGCTGCTGTCTCTCGAAAGTCTAGAATTTTAAAATAAGAACCTAACCTCAGCTGACAAATTGGAAAACAGTCTGATAAAATTCAGTAAAGACAAATACAAAATACTACACTCAGGAAGGAATAATCAGTTACCCAAATACAAAATGGGAAATGACTGCCTAGGAAGGAGTACTGCAGAAAAGGATCTGGGGGTTACAGTGGATCACAAACTAAAGATAAATCAACAATGTATATTTTTTGCTAAAAAAGAGAACATCATTCTGGGATGTATTAGCAGGAGTGTTGAATGCAAGACACGAGAAGTAATTCTTCTACTCTACTCAGCACTGATAAGGCCTCCCCTGGAGAACTGTGTCCAGTTCTGGGCACCACACTTCAGGAAAGATGTGGACAAAGTCCAGAGGAAAGCAATAAAAATGACTATTTTTTTAAAACTTCAAAAAAACAAAAGAAAACCCATGACCTATAAGGAAAGTTTGAAGAAAAAAAAAGGGGTTTGTTTAGTCTGGAGAAGAGAAGACTGACACAAGTCTTCAAGTAGGTAAGAAAATGGTGATAAATTATTGTCCTGTTCTCTGGATAAGGAGTAGTAGTAATGGGCTTAATTTGCAGCAAGGGATATTTATCTTACACATTAAGAAAAACTTCCTAACTAAGAGCAGTTAAGCACTGGAACATATTACCTAGGGAGGCTGTAGAATCTCTGTCACCGGAGGTTTCATGAACAGGTTAGATAAACACCTATCAGGCATACTACTGCCTAAGTGCAAGGGACTGGACTAGATGACCTACTGAAGTCCCTTCCAGTCCTACATTTCTGTGATTTTAACTCTCCTAAATGGAGGTGACCAAATCACAAGTACTGCGTTTTCCAAAAATAATCAAAATTGTACATGCTGTAATTAAGCTGAATGTTATTTATTCTGTTCAGAATTTATTACTGGTAATTTAAGATACAAGGTAGGTTGCAAATCAGTAAGTCCATGTGTATGTGCAAGAGAGGTCCATACAGGAAGGGCTCTACCCTTCTGTTAAGGTCACTTCATGTAAAGGTAGCTCCTTGAAATGGGAAAGACTATGCAAGGTCTGATCCTGAAAGGGGCAGCACACCTTCAACTCCCTTTAACTTCAGTATCAGTTGAGCATGCTCACCACCTCTTTTGATCAGGTCCTAAAATACTCACTATGCGAACTTCAGAATACTTCCATTCCCATCCTCAAAACCTCAAGTTATGGAAAACCTTTGTTTTTGTCTACTAAGTGGTATGAAAGTACCTCCAGCTAGAGGTGATCAGCACTGTGCAGACTGCAGACAAACTAAAGTGTGCTTTTAGGAGGAGGCATTTCTTCAGGGATTCTTTCTGTTGATTTGCAGCCAAGTGTTCTATCCACTAAGCTAACATTGAATCCTCACCACTACTCATCCAGGGAGTATTAGATGTACCTGACTGATTTTTAACTTCTCTAAATCAGAAGTATATGCTACATGGTACTCTACTGTGTTTGTTTTTCAAAGCAGTATTTGAAACTAAGATCCTATCCAATCTAGGTGGACTTAAATAGATCCTGTAGCACTTTGTGTGCTATTTACCCCACCATTCCTGGCCAAAAAAGTTCTCTCTCCTAAATTTACCATTGTGAGGTAAGTTGCTGGGCTGGTTGCTTGCTGCATTTCAGCAGTGCTCATATATAAACAGCTTGCAAAGCACTTGCAGGATTCTTCAGCATGATAAAGGTGCTAGGTAAAGGTAGAATTCCTTTAAAAAAAAATACTTTGCTTGGAAACTCAGTATGATCTGTTTATGGGAATGATTTAAAGGCAATTTCTAGTGAGACTGGTGTAGGGACTACCACTCCTCCCAACAAAGTCTATTCTCGTACATCCACTGAATTTCCAAATAAATAATAATAATATAATAATAATTGGAGATATACCAATCTCCTAGAACTGGAAGGGACCTTGAAAGGTCATTGAGTCCAGCCCCCTACCTTCACTAGCAGGACCAATTTTTGCCTCAGATCCCTAAGTGGCCCCCTCAAGGATTGAACTCACAACCCTGGGTTTAGCAGGCCAATGCTCAAACCACTGAACTATCCCTCCCCCCTTCACAGCAAGAATTTTATATTAACTTCTTGTATGTACTCACCTGTGCAAATTTGCCTTCCTCTTTTGCAGGACTTTTCCCTAGAGACTCATACAGTTCAAGACATACAGAGGAATTATTTCCCGGGGCAAGTAGCGTGTGCTGCCTTCGTGCTGGCAAGGGAGTTCCCGATGGAAACAGCACTGTGAATTTGTCAGTCCCCGATTCATCTACACCCTAACAAACAAGAAAACTTTGCATGAACTTTACAGAAGGGGTTCAAATGTAAAGACATTAGTCTATAACTTTATCCAGCTCTACTCAATGAGAGTTAAGCTAGCAAAAACTGATTTTTAATTATCAGATGGCTACATACAGTGGTCACTGCTTCAAAGTATAATTGAGCATTAATACTCACAAGAAAGGCAAATGCTGCAGCATGGTAGTATTTGCAGCATTTCCTATTGCAGCTATAAAAATTACTGCACACGGAATGGTAAATTCAGCTATTATAGCATAAGAAGGATTTGATCCAAAGCCCAATGAAATCAATAGCAGTATGTCTATTGATTTTGATAGGCTATGGATCAGGCCCTACATGTTGATTTATTTAGTAGGAAGTTGCAATGTAATTGCTAGTGCTAGAATGGTTATTGGAGACTACCACCCCTGTAAATCAATGAATACAACATTTCCAAGTGAGTCACCACCAATATTGATCCATTTTTGCATTAGTGAAGTACAAACGTTTCAATATTAAACTGAGACTTACCTTAACTAGAATATCTTTGGTAGAACACTCAATAGATAGTGCCTCCTCCTCTAATGAGAGGTTCTCTTTCCCTACTAGGATCCCTGCTTCTGTGGCTGCCCCAATGGGAATGACCTCATCTGGTGTGATAGAATTCAGCAACTCCACAGCTGGGAAAAGGTCTTTAATCAGCTGTTGTAGCTTTGGGATTCGAGCAGACCCACCACATAGAACTACCTAGAAAATATTATTCCTTAGTGACTTCTGAACTTTTACTACTACTACATACTTTACATACATACATACATACATATGTACTTTACATACCTCTCCATCTTTAAGGCACTTTTAACTCTAGCTAAACAGCTCATATTTTTGTGATTTGGGTAAATATCAACCCAATTTAATGGGCCAGTGAGGCAGAGGTTAAGTGATTTACTCAATCAAAAAGTAAATTTCAGAGATGAGCTAGAACTCAGGAGTTCCTTTAAAGACATGTGAAAAAGCCCCTCTCACACATTCAGAGCACAATCCAATTCCTGATGAAGACAAATGTAAAATTCCACAGACTTCAGTGGGTGTTGGAACAGACTTTTAGCCTCAGTTATATGATGTACATGGTTTAAGTTTTAAGAATGTTTAAAAACCTAAAATAAACCTATGAAATCACTAGTTATAATAAATCTCCAAGTATAAAATATTTTTGATAGACAACATTTTAGATAAGGTTAGTACAGTACCTATCCCAGCTTAGGCATATAAAACACAACATTAAAAAAAATCATAACTGATTTTAGTTTCCTTGAATTGATCAAGGATTTGTTATCAACGTGCTACACAGATGAAAAGGGAAATTAAACCATAAGGCTTTAGTCATCCTTTAATTTTTATAAACCCAAAGTCTTGCATGTTAGGTTCTTCCCTTAATGTGAACACAACACCCCTCAGCTGTAATAAGAGCTACACACACGCAGAGGGTAAAGTGTACCTTTAACTATCATGACATTTAGCAGCCAGAAAATACTTCACATACAATGATATACTTTGAGCTCCAGAAATTAACAGCTATTGGCTAATTCCTTGTTAATATATTCCCCAGGTGTTCTTCCAAATGAGTTCATAAACATCCTGAGAATAAAGACTGTTACCTTGTTAATGTCATCTGCTGTAAATCCAACTTGTTGCAAGAGTTTTTTAATTGCTTCTACACATTTATTAAAAAGTGGAGAACAAATCAGTTCAAATCTGGCCCTGTTTAACAAACAGAGAGAAAATGCTCAGTAAACAACAAATACAATCTCTCACCCGTTGGAAGAATCAGCAGTTAAAATGGAAGAGAAAGATATTTTCCACCACATACTCTGTTTCCATAGCCATGAACTGGTAGGATTAAGTAACAGCAGGAGCAATGTACTGGTGTGAAAGAGTCTCAGAAGTATTATGGCTTCACAAATATACCAAGAAAGCTGTGGATTCAACTTTGATTTTGTTTTTGTGAAGAACAGCCGAAAAAAATGCAGCAGTTTAGACATAAAAAAACACCTGGTTTTGTCCCATTCAAAGTTTCACCAATACACATTAATCCTGATGAGATAATGTGGTGGAGAAAGTGCCTGCATGCTATGAACTCCATCAGTGGCAGTACACCAGTAGAGAATTACAGGGCCAGTTTTTCCTCCTATAAAGACATACTCCAGATGGTCCACAGAAAACAAACAAACAGTCTCCATATGCAAGTTGTGGGGTGCAACAAGGTGGTGAGACAAAGTGGAAAAATTGAATTTAATTTTGATTTTTAATCTGAAGACGCACTGAAACACTAAAACGCATTGTTTCACCTCTGCAGATAAAAGTAAGAAGAATTCTTAAGAATTAACTGTCAACCTCTCGCTTTATGTTCACAAGCAAGTAGACTGTGGACCCGTATATGTTTTACTACCTTTAATCAGGGCTTGAGAATACTGCTCGCCAAAGGTGGCCGGGGAAGTTCTATGTGGTCAAAAGGTATACAATGAATCACTTTCATTAAAACAAAATATTAGTCCATAATGCTGAACTAGAGCAATCCAAACTGTTTTTCTTAAATCTGCGGATGGACTGCTCCTTTGTCTCTGCTACTGTGGTGGGTTTTTTTTGTTTTTATTTTTAAATTTGTTTTTATACCAGGCTGCAGCAGCAAAATGGAACTGCTGCTATTCAGTTAAGAAACTGTCAAGCTTCCTATTTTATTCTGTTTCTACTGCCAACTGGGAAAGCAATGAGCAGTAGCAGAATTCACAGAGGAGGACAATCTGCCTCCAAAGGGGGAAAAAAAAAAAAGGCAAGCCTCCAGGGAGGGGTAGAGTAGTATAAACAGTCCATTCTCACACCAGAGAACTGAGGAGGGATGAAGGGAGAGAAAGTTTCTTCCCCTCTCAGCAAAAGGGATAGAAATTACTCTGTGCAGGGTCTTGGAACGGAACAGCTGGTACAAATCCCAGCTCCCTACACCTCTCACTAATCAGGGCTCCCTATACACTTTTCTTTGATATCTAGCTCTGGCCAGCAGGTCTCTGGTAAAGTTTTCAAGCCCCGTCTTCAATAAAGTCAGATGCTATGTCATTATGCTATATTAGGGCTAGTCATCCTTCAAGTAAAAGTCTGGAAAATAGTGCATAAGGAATAAAGGTGAAATTCTGCTCCCAAATGTATACCTAAATTCTGGGGGACCTTTTCAAAAGTCAACAGTCAGAACCTGCAATGCAATGCTAGAAGCCTTCCTTAGTACTCAGAGCCCAATTCTTGCAGCCTTTACTCATCTGACACTAAAGCCAACGGAACTATTCACATAACCAGAGACTTCTAGATATTGCAGGAATGAGCAATCAAAAACCCAGTTTTCATCTTCAGTACTCCCCCACCGCTGAAATTCAATTTCCCCCCCCCGTCACACACACACACCCAAAAAACAAAATCAAAATTGAAATATAATCCTAGAAATCAATCCTAATAAAAATATCAAAAGTAATTTCAAAAGGATCACCCTTACCTGGACACATTACAATCAAAATCCAGACCATCATATAATGAGTCTACAAAACAGTTTGAACTTCCCAAGGTTGACAAAGAGTGCTTTGCAACATCAGCGCTGTTCATTAGCTTCATCATAGCTCTGGAATTTCCTCTTATATCATGTTTGTAAGACCTGTATTAGAAAGAAGTCTTTAGGGTGACTGAGAAACTGTTTTAGACATAATACGTTAGACATTAATGCTTTCAAGAGGTTAGTATTAAAGTGGCTCCTTTCCCCATTCTTCAGTAAATTATTCTTGTAATGCCACACTGAATGACATTCAACATGTACAAAGCAAAATGTCTGCTTCAAATTCAAGCAAAGGACACATTCTACAGTGCTATTTGGGGAAAGCCAGGAATCAGTGTTTTAACAACTACAGATGTCACCAGTCTCTCCTCAGAACAATCTCCTTACCTAAATGAATGTAATATGGGAAAAAGATGCCTGAAGCTAATCAATTTAAAGTTCAATCATCAGGGTTGTTTCAAGAAATAGAAAAACATTAAACAGAAGTTGTGACAATCTCATCCAAAAGATCTCAACGCATTCTATAAACTTGACTAAGTGATTAGGAACAATATATAGCAATTGCTTCACCAACTTCTTAATACAAGCTGCCATTATTTAAAACCAAACCAAAACACTCCAACAGCTCAGAGCTGGAATGAGACACCTTGTATTTAAAAAAAAAAAAAAAGCTTATAGCAACACTGCACACCAGTTTGAGTCAGAAAATGAATGTTATCCATCTGGAACTTAGAATTCACCATATCCTACTTTTGCTGAAGTGCATGGGATTATTAGTCAATATTTATATGGTGGTAGCACCTAGAACAGGGGTTCTCAAACTGGGCGTCGGGACCCCTCAGGGGGTCGCAAGGTTATTACATGGGGGGGGTCGTGAGTTGTGAGCCCCCACCCCAAATCCCACTTTGCCTCCAGCATTTATAACAGTGTTTATATATTTTAAAGTGTTTTTAAATTATAAGGGGGTGTCGCACTTAAGAGGCTTGCTATGTGAAAGGGGTCACCAGTACAAAAGTTTGAGAACCACTGACCTAGGACCTTCAACCGGGTGGAGGTTCCTACCATGCAAGGCACCTCACAAACAGCAAATGACAGTCCCTGCCCTGAAGAGCTTAATTTACAACCTGGAAGATCATAATTGGTGAGAACATTGGTTTTACGTCTTATCTAGAAGATGGCACATCCAGAAGCATGGTGCCCACTGATTTAGTATTGTCTCAGAGTAACAAGCAACATCCCTTGCAACATAGCTTATTTCAACAACAGGGCATTGCAGAGAATTTTAAAAAAGGTAGTCCTAACATTAATAGCAATGTATGTTTTTCTGTAGCTGTAAAATATTCAGCACTTACCTCTGAAATTCAGAAGCTAAATGTTGTGCTAAGGCTTCTGTGAAACAGACACCACCTATACTATCATCTGTGTTTGTGGCAAGAACACGATATATTCCACTATTTACTTCTATAACTGTCACAGAGAGCGATGTTCCTCCAAGCTTAAAAACCAACACATTGCTGCCAGGTTAAAAAAAACAAAACAACAAACAACACCTGAAAACTAGATCAGTAAAATATATACATTTCCTCATACTCATTTTTTCTAAGTAAACACATACACACAATATAAATTAAGTTTTTTAAATTGCTTATCAATAACATTTGATTGGAAGTACTGAAATATATACATCTATCATATCTATGGCTATTATTTTACAGTATTCCCCCAAGAAATAGAATAGTTGATAGCACGCTTACCAGTAGTAAGCCGCCTATGACTAAACAGAGCATAACTGGGAACTAACATCTACGTGCAGTTACAAGCCCTAGTTATACTTACAGCAGGATAGAAAATAGACGCTTAGGCAGATCTCAACTTTTTAATTTTGTCCAGCACTTGAACACTCATGTAACAGAAGTTACATATATTAACTTAAAATTTGGATAGAACAGTAACATGTTTACTATTGCCATGACTTCCATAACAAATTGACTTACATTTTGGTTTTTATTTTCAAGTTAAGTAGGCATGCTCTTTTGTCAATCCAATCACAGCTCACTACTGAGCAAGACTTAATTTTTGAACATATTTTTCTCCATATCCAGTGTAGCACAGTATGGGTTTTTAATTATGGTTATCAGTTCAAAGTCACGTAAGTAATTTAAAACAAATCTGTATTGAAAATGAAGGCTATAAAAACTTTTCAAATTCCAATGACAAACTTTAATGTTAACTATAATATTGTGTACCCTGGGCATTTCCTAGCAAAGTTATGATTTTTGCATTTATTGTTATGGCAATACAATGACATCTCCCCTTTATAGTCATAATAAAGCCTTAATAATTACACCACTATTGTTTATCAAACCTCCAGTTTTCAAGCAACCACAGTTAAATCTATTTTAAAAAGCACATGAAATAAGATAAAAGCATTTTACCTTTTCCCAGTGGGTGAATCTTGTCCAATTCCATATGCCAAGAGAGCTGCAGATGGCTCATGAATTAATCTCAGAACATTAAATCCAGCTGCCCCAGCTGCTTGCCTGTGATAAGACACAACACAGCTAAAGGTCTGCATTTCACTTACTGTAATGGTACATATTAGTGAGGCCTCATCAATGCACATATACCACAGAGCCATGTTACCCGGATATAATATGATATTTTCAAGGTTTTGGCCTAGTCAAGGAACACTATTAAAAGTCCTGTCTATAATGCAAATTGTTACTGCCTTAATTGTATATATGAAGTGTCAAGGAAAAATGTATTGTAATGCATTAGAGTCTCTGACCCAAAATATAACAAAGTGAAATTGGCTGTTTTATTTGACAGCAGAAGTTTTAACTTTAAGAACAAAATCTAACTGATAACATTCCAGAAAAAATCCCCATCAACTGTTCTGAGCACTGATATAGCAGGAAAGTTTGGTTTTGTATCTGATCCAAATCACCTTGACTGCTTCAAAAAAAAAATCAAAAAAAAAAATCACTCTCTTGAAAATTCAATGTCTCTGAAACTCCTACAATTCATCTCTTCCAAGTAAAAGTCTATTACCTTTATGCTTGAAACAGAAGTACAGTTCTAAGTCATTTTGACACACTCCAATATGCATCTTGTAATAGCCATTGAACTAATTTAGCCTCTCTCAGATTAACTGGCGAGTTCGAAATGTTCTGAGTAACACTAAAACCTCAGAAGCACTTTGCTCAACGACTCTTAAAAACCATTCGCTGGTTTAAGACTCACAATGCTTACTGTCCAAAGGGATTTTTAATAGATATCTGGCATCTGATTTTTTTTTAAATCTAAAAGCTGGAGCATTTCAACTTATAGTAAAATACTTTGTTTTTTTTTAAAATGACTTTTACTTGTGTAATATAAAAAGGACTGACAGCCCTGGAGAGAGAGAACCTCTACAAGAATAAACAGTGGTACAGCAAGTGGCCCTGTATTGTCCTGCCAGCATGCCTCAAACCTAGCATGGTGGGATAAGAGTTCAGTCTCCATACTCATACAGCATCTAACCTCCCTGGTAAGATCGCCCATAAAGGTGCTATTTGGTGCCAATTGTGATGCTCAGATTTGTGATGTAAAAACTTAAGGAGGAACAGCACCAATGTAATTTGCATTTCAAGTGGAACACAACAATCACCAGGTGATAAAACCTCTGGGGTGAAGTCTTTTCTATTGAAGTCAGTAGCAAAACTCCCACTATCTTCAACATGGCCAGGATTCTACCCCTGGTTATTACCGGTGTGTAATAACCAAATTCGAATTAACAATTCTGAACCAGCAAACTGGGGTTCCAATCCTGTAACTATCAGAGGGGTAGCCGTGTTAGTCTGGATCTGTAAAAGCAGCAAAGAGTTCTGTGGCACCTTATAGACTAACAAACGTATTGAAGCATGAGCTTTCATGGGTGAATACCCACTTCGTCGGATGCATGTGTACAATCCTGTAATCATTAGTGGACGGTCCGACTGCTACACCTGTGAAGGCTCCATAGATGCACAGCAACCTGCCCATGCACTATTAGTTACAGGATTGGGGTCCAGATATGGAAGTCTCCATATCCCATCAGTAGGGCCTTACCAAATTCTCATCCATGAAAAACGCATCAAGGAACATGAAATCTGGTCTCCCTCCAAGAAATCTGGTCTTTTGTGTGCTTTTACCCTATACTATACATATTTCACAGGGGAGACCAGCATTTCTCAAATGGGGGGTCCTGACCCAATGTGAAGCTTGTGTGTGTGAACCTTATGATACTCCCTCCGCCCCCAACTCCCTTTTGGGTCAGGAGCCCTACAAATACAACACCGTGAAATTTCAGATTTAAATAGCTGAAATCATGACATTTACGGTTTTTTAAATCCTAGGACCACAACACTGACCAAAACAGACCATGAATTTGGTAGGACCTTACCCATCAGCAATCCCCCTGCATCTAAGTGAAAAGAGAAGTCATTCTTCTTACCCAAGGGAATTTTTCTGGTTCTCTCCAAACTCAAATGGTACAGTAATAACCACATCATTGACATCGGAACCCAAAGCAGACTGAGCAGTTTCTGTTTACAAACAGAGGCAGAACATGTTGATTAAAATATTACTATTTTAAAAAGGTGGCTTAATATAGCGAAGGTGTTGATAACTTTTAAATTTACTCCCCATTTACTCCCAATTTACTCCCCATTTACCTTTCATTTTACTGAATATGAGTTTTGCAACTTCTTCTGGGCAAACAAGTTTGTTATCTATTTCATACTGGAGTTTTCCATTCTTCTCAGTGACCTAAGAATAAAGCCAACATATGTGCATGTGAAATGGTAAGACTCATTTTGTTTGTAATGAAAATTAATGTTTATGTCTAATTTGGTTTCCATCTTAAGATTCAGTAATGTGGTTGCTTGTGTAATAAACATTTTTAATTTCATGCTTCCTATGCTGAGCGTTTTCTGCATTTATTTATAATGTTTTTAAAAGATAGTAACTTTCTCTTTGACTGCATTAAAGAATCACCCTCTCTGGAGTTCTCGTTCAGACATATTACCCAAGGGAGAACTCACATATAATGGATGTCTCTAACTCCACAAGAGAGGGACAAATAGAGGGTTTGAAGCAGAATATAGCAAAACCTCTCTCATTAAAAAAGAAGCTTCTATCACACATGGTGTCCTGTAGAGCTTCAGATTGTGCCATATGGGTCTGATCACTAAGACACTGTAATGAGGTGTTTATGATACTAAAATAAATGATGGAATCAATGCAAATTTTTTCAACTCTAGGGAGAAAAAAGAAATTGGATCACACTTACTGGACATTTGCTTTCTGCAATATACTTCTCAGCTTGTGGGTCACCAGGGCTGTCAAAGCAAATTAAGAGTGATAATTTTGCAGGTGGCATTGGATGTGTGGTTCCGCCTATCTAGCTGTTTATTTTTTCAGCTTATGACACTCAGTCTATGTGGTCCACTTGTATTTTATTTATTTTAGTCAAAACTCCTGTTGCAATTACTATTAATAAACAGCAGGTCTGGGGCTCCACCCTTGTCATGGAAAAACCCAAGAGAAAGGGGCAACTTTTCTAAGGCTTTATCTACACTGGAACTTTGTCGGCAAAACTTTTGTCATTCAAGGGTGTTTAAAAAAACAACAACACACAACACCCCCGAACGACAAAAGTTTTACCGACGAAAAGCACCGGTGTGAACAGTGCTTTGTCGTCAGGAGCGCTTTGCTCAGCTACACTGCGCACCTTTTAGCAGCACAGCTGTGTCGCTAAAAGGTGCGGAGCGCAGACAAAGCCTAAATTACATTTTAAAAAAAGAAAAGGAAGTGCACCCTGGAAAAATACCTGTAACTTATTTACTTAATGCTACCCTCATGGATAAAAAATACAATCTTCTGCATTCAACATCATTTTTATTTCAGGACCATATTTCAATATAATTTTTGTTATATCAATTGTAAATAATCATAGCAGTTACAAGCTGATTAACTTATTCTAAAAGATGAGTGAAAGTTTAACTGTTAAAATTCTACACCAGAAGGAAAATAAAATAAAAATCAGACTATACACAGGTAGATTCTCTCATTCAACCTGCCATAAAGAATTTTAATTTGTTTTTAATTTGTTACAAATCTTTCTTGCTGACTTATTTGTCACCTCTCTGATTACACGGTTGGGTATTTTATTAGGCAGGACTAAAACCAAATAAAGTAGAACTCTGATAATTTGCAATGATGAATGATTCTTGTGTTCACTGTAGTTCACAAGATGTTCTTTGTTAATTTCTGGATTTACTTGTACTTTACTTTAAATTCAAGGTAATAATTCAGTAAATGCACTGCAGCATATTTTAACCTTTGTAACGTTTTCTGCATACAAATACAGAAGTCTTGGCAATAAGAGCCCTCACTACAGTTGACAAGTAGGCCAAACCCACCATTATTTTGGGCAAGTTATGAAGTGTGAGGATTAATTGGCAAAGTCTTATTCTAGTTTGATTCTGCAAACAAATGCAGGCAAATAATATTCAAAGTCTCTAACTTCTTATTCCACAGTTCATTAAAGAAAGGAAACTACCAGAGAGAATTTTTGGGATGTAGTGACCTCTCTTATCAAAGCCAGATTATTAAATTGATTAACCTTTAGATCTTAAATTATATATATATATATCATTAGCAGACCAGCTTTAGTGAGAAGACTTGTAAACAGATATGAGTTAAATAAGCATTTGCTATTTACATCCACAATTTTTAATATACACACACACACACTCCTCAAATGAAATATTTTCTTTCGTATCTATTCACTTACCTTCTCCCAAGAATCTGCTTTACTTTCACTACTGTATTTGCAATATTTCTTACTCTACTTTGTTTTGCTGCCAAACCAACAACCTGCAAAATGGAAAAGAAATTATGAAATAAAAAATGGACATTCCTCTCTGCCAAAAACTGCTAGTGAGAAAAAAAATTACCTCTTCATTTTTTGAGTAAGCAACAACAGCTGGTGTGACTCTATCACCTGCATCATTGGCAACCACATCTGCACGGCCATCCTAAAAACAAAATATACCATCCAAAGGTAGAGAGAAGTCATTCAGTGAAATATTAACATACCTACCTTAGCAATGAAATATGTAGCATCAACATTTATTACCAAACACAGCCAATGGTGCCAATTAAAAACCTGTGCTCTATGAGTGAGTTTAGTATTTCATCATTCCATCCTGCAGAGCAAGATACTCTATTGGGAACATAAGAACGGCCATAGTGGGTCAGACCAAAGGTCCATCTAGCCCAGATTCCTTCTGACAGTGGCCAATGCCAGGTGCCCCAGAGGGCATTAATAGAACAAGTAATCATCAAGTGATCCATCCCGTGTTGCCCATTCTCAGCTTCTGGCAAACAGAGGCTAAGGGACACTATCATTGCCTATCCTGGCTAATAGCCATTGATGGACCTATCCTCCATGAACTTATGAAGTTCTTTTTTAAACCCGGTTATATAGTCTTTGCCTTCACAACATCCTTTGGCAGAGTTCCACAGACTGACTGTGCATTGCATGAAAAAAAACTTCCTTTTGTTTGTTTTAAACCTGCTGCCTATTAATTTCATTTGGTGACCTCTAGTTCTTGTGTTATGAGGAGTAAGTAACACTTGCTTATTTACTTTCTCCACACCAGTCATGATTATTTAGACCTCAATCATATTCCCCCCCCCCGAGTCATCTTTTCTAAGCTGAAAAGTCCCAGTCTTATTAATTTCTCCTCATATGGCAGACATTCCATATGCCTAATCATTTTTGTTACCCCTTTCTGAACCTTTTCTAATTCCAATATATCAGGGATCGGCAACCTTCCAGTTTGTTTACCTGCTGCATCCACAGGTTCGGCAGATTGCGGCTCCCACTGGCTGCGGTTCACAACTCTAGGCCAATGGGGGCAGCGGGAAGCGGCGGCCAACACATCCCTTGGCCCGCGCCACTTCCCGCATCCCCCCATTGGCCTGGTACGGCGAACCGCAGCCAGTGGAAACCGCGATCAGCTGAACCTGTGGATGCAGCAGGTAAACAAACTGGCCCGGCCCTCCACGCTGCTTACCCTGGTGGGCCATGTGCCAAAGGTTGCCGATCCCTATAATATATCATGTTTCACATGGGGCAACCACATCTGCACGCAGCATTCAGGATGTGGGCGTACCATTGATTTATATAGAAGCAATATGATATTTTGTCTTATTATCTATCCCTCTGTTAATGATTCCCAACATTCTGTTTTTTTTTCCTTTTTTTGCCTGTTGCTGCACATTGAGCGGATCTACAATGACTCCAAAAATCTTTTTCTTGAGCGTTAATAGTTAAATGCCTCCACTGAACAGTTCTGCTGCTAACAGCAACTGACGCCAGAACTGCTTTTTGGCACATTGTGAGGCCAGCGTGAGGTGCCCCGTACGGCCCGGTCCCGCCCAGAGAACTGCCCCCAAGTGCCCCCGTGTAACGCGGGCCCCACAGAGACACCAAGGGAGGGAGGTGTCACGTCCCTTGCTGGGCTGCCCAGGGGTTAGTCAGCCCGGGCCCCTGACTGTGCCGCACACGCACCGTGGCCACAGGGGTCCTGTCAACGGTGACCCCGGCACCCCGCCCCCCCAGCGGTGCAGCACCGGAGATGGCTCCGCCCCCCCAGCGGAGGCCCCCAACCCCCCCAGCGCGGCCCACCTTATACACGGCCACAGAGGCGCAGGTGCAACCCAAGTGGACGCCTATGGCCGCCATCGGCCCCTTACTCCGCGCTGCTGCAGCTTTTCCCCTCCCACAATGCACCGCGACGCCGTGCGCGCCAATCCTGTGCGGCCGCTCGCCCGCCCTGCCAATCACATTCCGCCTCTGCTCCCCGGCGAGCCTATCGTTAGGACCAATCCCAGAGACAGGGTCAGATTTCTCCCTCGTGCTTCCGGGGACGGACCCGGCGGCTAACCGCCAATGAAAAATCGAGCGGTGTTTGTCGTCACCGAGCGTAGCAACCCAGGCATTTTTTCCCTCCCGGCAGCCCCGCTCGGGAGGAGGGAAGGGGGCGGGGTCATTCGGCCGCGTCTCGTCTCGTGCCAGGCAGCGCCGCCGGCACCATGCAGCGGCAGCCCGCGCGCGCTGTGCGCAGCCCCTGTGCAGCTCTGGCCCTGGCCCTCCTGTGCACGGGCCCCTGGCTCGCTGCCGCCCTTGCCCCGTGGGGACAGGAAGCTCAGTGCGAAGGTGAGCGGGGCAGGGGGAGCGGGGGCCGCTTGCCTTATTGCACCGTGTGCTGCTGCAGCTGCCCTGGGCATCCCCCGTGCTATAAATAGCTGCGTCCCCATGGCTGCTCTCCCCAGTGTGGCTGCGCAGACGCAGAAGGTGTTTCATTAACAAATGTAAGTCACCATCCGTGTGTGAGCGGGGGGAGGAGGTGAGAGCCCTCCCCCTCGAACTGCTTAATCCACAATGGAAAGTGCAACCCCATGCATGGCCTAGATCCCCGCCCCTTTAAAGTGCTTTGCAAACATTGATTCCTCCCAGCTCCCCTGGTGCAGATCTACCTCCGCTGGTTTGAATCTGAGCAGTCAGGCTAGTGTTAAAGAGGTTATGGGGCGGGCTACGCTGACTGGCTCCTACTCACTTGATTTTTGGAAGTGCTTAGCCAAACAGCCCATGGAAGTAAAGTGGGAGCTACCTGTGCTCGCTCAGCAACTTTGGAAATCAGGTCAGACGTGGCAGACAGACTGGTGTCTTACACAAAGGTCCCTTGTCTTCTCTCCTGTTGCTCTAGAGCAGTGATTTTTGAATGCTGCTTGCATAATTATGCTTCAGTGTCACTGACAAATGGTAGTGACTGCGATCCCAGGGGAGCCAGCTGAGGTCACTCAGGGTGAACTGCAAAGAATGGGGCAGGCAAGCCCCAAAACTGATGGATAGTCCATCACAAAGCAGCTTCTATTGTACCTCACTGGTTACTCGGAAATCAACAACACAGTTCCCTTAAAGTAACCCAGCCTCAGGCATCCACCTAGACCAGTGGTCCCCAATACGTCCTGGCCCCCGGGAGAGCACCCATTGAAATGCTGCGGCAGGGACGCCTCTCGATGACGACACTTGTCGCCAAGTGATGTCATCGAGAGGCGTCGCCCCCGAATTTCGGCGGGGACACCTCTCGATGATGCCGCTTGCTGTCGACAAGTGACGTCATCGAGAGGCGTTGCTCCCGAATTTTGGCGGGGACGCCTCTCAATGACGTTGCTTGTCGACTGAAAGTGGTGTCATCGAGAGGCGTCGCCACCGCGGCATTTTGGCAGGTGCTCTGACGCCGCTGTGGTCCTTTGGCTGGCACCCGCCAGCCAAAAAGGTTGCAGACCACTGACCTAGACAGTCAAGTTGGGTATGATGATTTCTGAAAATCTTATGTCATCATATAAAAAAGTTTCTACCAATCCCAAAGGACTGGACACATTACCTCCCAGCCAATTCTTATGAACTAAAATTTATCAAAAAAGAAAGGAGACAGAGTATGGCTAAAAGATCAGTATACATACAGACATGAGTTCAATTCTTGAGGTTCAGATTCATAGCAGAGATGGTGAGCTTTATAGTTGCAAAGAGTTATTTTAGAATTTAGTCCATAGATTATAGTCCAATATAATATTCAGGGTGTTCCAGTTTAACTGGGATCTCAGTCTTGCACTCAAACTTCCCATGATGAAGCTTAAGCAGATCTGAGATGACAGGATCAGGACCCAAGGATCTTTTATACAATTTCAGGCCTTTGATTGTTCGGAGTCCCTTGGCTTACAATAGGCAATCAGGGCAACTTTGAAGTAGGTCCATCACCGGTACTTAGCTACATAAATTAACATAAGGCAATTGCTTTTTTTTCCACCATTCACAGATGATTGGCTATACATTTCAAAGACGGATGAATACAATGATATCCCATGTTTACAGTTCATTTAAATGCTAAAATGTTCTTTTGATCTCTGAATTTACAGCATAGACAGGGACTGTTTGATTACATTGTTGACCTCTACCAATATATATGTAAATACACAAAAACACAAACATTATCTCCCCATATGTTTTTAAGGGTTGAATTTGAGTCATTCATCCTGCAGGATGCTTAACCCTTTCTTGTCATGCATCACAGGTAGAAATTGAGGTTGGAATTCAGTTGTCAAAATTAAGGCTGCAATTTCATCGAGCCAGGCCTCCATTTATTAGAGGGCTTTTTTATAAGCACTGGTTGCTCTGGCCTGTTACACTTGGCCATTGATGGAGAAATAGAATAAAGACAACAAAATATTGACCACCTTTTAGGAATCTCTGCCTGGATCCATGTGGTTCTGTCCGTTACACTAGGTTGTGTATCTGCTTGATTTAATGGGATCAGTGTGAAAGGCTGTAGAAAATACTTCATGTTACAAATATTATTTATAATGAACCCCATAAATATGCTAACCACTGTGCAAATATACAAGACATAGTCTCTGCTTCTAAGAACTCACAATCTAGTGGTCAAGCAACAGGTGAAGGGTAGGGCAGAGGGATAAAACATGCAGTGAAAGTTTTCTTCATGCCTCCTCCCTCCCCACTATGTTAGTTAATGGCTTGTAGGGGGGAGTCTTAAGGAGGGGTTGACAAAGAGCATTTTGAGCATAAAGAGGTAGTGTGGGAGAAGAGGACAAGGGGATCAAGACTGGTATGTGCACAAGGTGTCAAAAGTTGGAATTGGGGCGGTTGTTGACAGTCGTAAAAATAACCCCTCCACCCAGTTAAGCGAGACTCTTTGTGTAACGATGGCAAAAATTCAACTCAAGTCACACCATTTTGCCATCATGTCTCTCCTTGCTTGTAGCTTATGAACTGTGGCTCATCTCTGCCACAGATGTACAATAATATGTGCTAAGTAAAATGTGTAAATAAAATTTTTTAACCTACCATCTGTGGTGGTGTGAATTTTCTTTAAAAGCTCATACCACTCACTGTTCAGCCTCTTGTTTTCTCCAGGTCCTGTATTCTAAATGTACACACAATCAGTACATAAACAGTAGATGAATGTTGATATGATTCACACAAAAGCTTTCTTCAGCAGCTTTTCTTCTTGCGGCAAGATGGACATGGTGACACGCCAGTACTGTTAAGCAACGGAAAACAAACATAGTTCCCCAGAGCCTATGTTTGTGTGTGATGTTTTAGAACATGCTTGATTTAAATGGAATATGTCAGCTAAAAATTTTAGGCCCGTTTGAATCTTTTTTAAACAAAATCCAAATTGTAAAATGAATAAAAATGTTTTATGCTCTAAACACTTTAAAAACCTCAAATACTGTGAGCCCCAAATGCAGCATTGTATTAGTACATGAGAATTGAGGCCCCAGTCCTGCAAACCATTCCCATGCAAAGGCCCAAGCCAGTGTGGTTCCATAGAGGCCCAGGGGTTTGCCCATGTGGAGCAGGTTTCAGGATCAAGATCTTAAGTGTTACACTGCAGTGTTATAATAGCATGGTGCTAGTGCATGCCAACCAGAAAGTGAAATTAAGCAATCTAATTTCACAGTCCAAACTGACTAAAAAGCTACAAGTACCATAACTGGTGAAAAGTAAATGGAATTTTAAGAATTCTTTTGTCTTTAACCATCTGAGATGGTAACAGTAGCATAGGCAAAAAATTCTTTTAAACATTTTACTTTCAACAAGAAAGTGGCGCACCATTACTTTAATCTCTGGGCTTCTGTAGTAGAGCTCAGTGACAAACTTCTCAGTGCTGCCATTCCATTGGCAAGTTAGTACTTCAGAAGGTGCATGGGCAGCTCTGGAGCTGCCCTGATCCTGGGACTTACCTGGCACATGGGGCAGCTACCAAGTAGTTACATTTAAATAAGGAAAGTGGAAGAGATGCCCAGCTTGCAATAGCAATGTATTGTAAGTATTAAAGGCTTAGTGGTGTTGACTCTCCTGCCTGGGGGAGGAGGGATGGTCAGGAGAGCATTGGATTGGGACTCAGAAGATCTGGGTTAAATTCCTGGCTCTGCTACAGAATTCCTACATGCCCATGACAAGTCACTCGCTGGGTATGTCTGCACTGCAACTGGAGGTGTGATTGCAGCACACGTAGGCAGACCCAAGCTAGCTAGATCAAAGCTAGCTCGAGTGACAATAGCAGAGGAACTGTGGGGCAGCATGTGCAGCGGCTGCTCAAGAATGTACCAGGGGTCCTGGGTGGGTAGGGGTAGGCCATGCTGCTATGGCTTCACTGCTGTTGTTACTCAAGTTGGCTTGGATACCAAGCAGTGAAGCTGCAACAGTGTGGAATAGCTGCTAGAGTCACCAGGGTCCCAGGTGGGCTCATACACCTTGTGCTGCAGTGGCTTCACTGCTCTTGTTATTCAATCAAAGCAGGCTCAGGTATGTCTACACCTGCAGCAATCATACCTCCCCAGTGCAGCATAGTCAGACCCTAGGATTCAGTTTTCCCTATGTAAAATGGACACAGTACTAATTCCCTCTGTCATAGGGTTCTGTGAACTAAAATTCATAAATACTTGGAAGATAGGGTGACCAGGTGTCCCAATTTTATAGGGACAGTCTTGATATTTGGGGCTTTTTCTTATATAGGTGCCTATTACCCCGCCACCCCATGTCTCGCTTTTTCACCCTTACTATCTGGTCACTCTACTGGAAGATGTTCAGATACTATAATGAACGAGTCATGTGTGTCTCTGAACAGAGATTCAATTTCCATTAAGTCTAGAGAGATCTCACACTGAATCAGGGCCGCCTGGAGGGGGGGCAAGTGGGGCAATTTGCCCCAGGCCCCGGGCTCCGCAGGGGCCCCCAAGAGAACGGGTGAGGCCCCAGCCCCACCTCCGCCCCTCTCCCGGAGCCTTAGTGCATCCAGGAGCATCCCTGAACAGCGCCGCAGCGTGGCTTGGCGGGGCCTGAGCTCCGCCCCGCTCAGAGCCGCGAGGTAAGGGGGCGGGGCTGCGAGCTCCAGGCCGAGCGGAGGGAGCTCAGGCCTCGCTGGATCTCTCAGCCCCGCCCCCTTACCACGCAGCTCTGAGCTGGGTGGAGCTCAGGAGCCCCACCGGAGCCACACTGTAGCTGTTCAGGGACGCTCCTGGATGCGGCGCGCTGAGGCTCAGGGTGAGGGGAGAGCCGGGGGTAAGAGGCTGGGGCTGGGGCAGGAGGGTTGGATAAGGGGCAGGGAGTCCCAGGGACAGTCAGGGCACAGGGAGGGGGCAGAGGTTATAGTCTACATTTAATTTCAGTGCCATAGGGAGATTCAGGTCAGGGGAGGGTAGCTTCATTTAAAATTAGCTACTGGGGGAGGGATGACATGAGAAGAGCAATATCCTACACCACCTACCTCCTTCCCAACCCTACCAAGGGAGACCCCCCTCTCCCCGCATTCCCTGAGGCTTCAGAGGGGTTAATTCAGTGGTTCTCACTCTTTTGTCCTGGTGACCCCTTTCACATAGCAAATCTCTGAGTGCGACACCCTCCTCCCCTTATAAATTGAAAACACTTTTTTATATACTTAACACTATTATAAATGCTGGAGGCAAAGCGGGGTTTGAGGTGGAGGCTGACAGCTCGTGACCCCCAGTAATAACCTTGTGACCCCCTGAGGGGTCCCGACCCCCAATTTGAGAACCCCTGGGTTAATTTAATTTTAGCACCCTGTGTCCATTCACATGCATGTGCTATTTTGAGCATGTCAATTTTCACAACATAGGCTCATCCCAGATTCTGGAACAAGCTCAAATGCTCAGTTCGTGGAGTATGTACATAAGCTATACTAAAGACAAACTCACAGTAACTGTCTCCAGTTTGTGAGGGACCCCATGGAGCCAGTCTCTAGGAAACAGATAAATTCATGGAGGTTAAGTCCATTAATGGCTATTAGCCAGGATGGGTAATGAATGGTGTCCCTAGCCTCTGTTTGTCAGAGGGTGGAGATGGATGGCAGGAGAGAGATCAAGATCACTTGATCATTAACTGTTAGGTTCACTCCCTTGGGGGCACCTGGCAGGATACTGGGCTGGATGGACCTTTGGTTTGACCCAGTATGGCTGTTCTTATGTTCTAACCTAAATGAAACCAAAGTTATGGAAACAGATATGAGTCAAGGAAGCCAGCAGAGTATCAGAAACCTGGAAAAATCTCTGACTAGATGGGCTCAGGCGTTTGGTCACAAGCTGAGGTGGTTCAAAAGTTTTGGATTTTTTTTAAGCAGAACTTTTTATTGTTTCTTTAAACAATCAAAAACAGTAAGCAGCAAATATTTGGCCACCCACTTCTGAAACCCCAAACCATATTCAGGTTTTGGCAGACTAATTTCAGCTTTTCAATTAAAAAAACAACAACAAATTTTGAAGGAAAGCAGACATTGTCCGTTATTTTCTTCTGCTTTTTAAAAACTCCTAGTTTTCTATCCAAAAAAAGTTTTGACGGAAAATATTTGTCCAACCCTTTTAATGAGCTTTAGTGCCTATTCACCCACGAAAGCTCATGCTGCAAAACGTCTGTTAGTCTATAAGGTGCCACAGGATTCTTTGCTGCTTTTACAGAACCAGACTAACACGGCTACCCCTCTGATACTTTTAGCACTAGCTGATTCTGAGAAACCAGTGATACCTTGTAAAGAAGTTTTCTCAAAACTGGGTTTGTGCCGAGATGCGGAAGGTTTATTTTTCCCAGGGCCGCCTGTGGGGGGGAGCAAGTGGGGCAATTTGCCTGGGCCCCATAGGGGCCCTCACGAGAATATTCCAATTTTTTTTATGGAAGGGGCCCCCAAAATTGCTTTGCCCCAGGCCCCCTGAATCCTCTGGGTGGCCCTGCACTGAATTTCAAGGAGGTAGAGTTTTAGCCAAGAGTTCTGCTGAAATCTGTTAGTTCAACTCCTCAGATGGCAAACTATCAGCACCTGCCTTCAGTATAAACTACTGATGGCAGGCACTGAGCAAAGCAAACATTTCCCAGTCTGCAGCTTGCAGACCTATTTCCTTCCTCAGTAGATAGGCCTGTGGGGGAGATCACACAAGTCACCACAGGCCTGCATAATCTCCAGTCCCCCTCCCAGGAGTGGGAGGCAATTCATGGCATGATTCTTCCCATCTGGCACATTGGCGCTCCACAAATTCAAAGGCCAGACCTGCCAGCGAGATGCACTGTTAGCACATCGTGAGCCCCTCTACTGTAGGAATCCAAGCTACTACTGCACTGAAAGCCCAGGGTCAGCCTGAAACGCTGAGATTCAAAGAGCTCCCCTTCGGATTTTAGCAGGCTGGCCTGTACCTGTAGTAAAATCACAGTGATAAAAAAAGCAGAAACATCTGTTAGATATTTAGCTAGGAAGCAAAGACATATATTCAGTGCCCAGCATCAGTGGTATAGTGGTAAAAAAAGCGGGCAAACTAATCTAACCTAACCTCCATATTCCTCAAATGAAAGGCAGGTAACCTCAATTTACCTGAATTTACCCTTGACTGTACTACTGCCAAGCATGCTGCTAGTGCTCAGTAAATAATATATGCTCTAAAATGTCCCTGGGAGGTAAAAGAACCCCTTTTAATTATCTTTTGCATGTGCTGCCTTAATTCCTGGAAAATTAAGCTTGTAGGAGGCTGTGGATGACAGCTGTATCATCACGGTCTGTGCTCTTGTCAGATCGCAGGAGGTAAGCAAGGCAAACTGAGTCAATACTTAGGAAACCCCCACGGTAAATCCAGATGCTGCAGGAAATGGTGTTGGTGAACCAGTAGGTAGCACTTCCCCCTCTGAAAAGAGAACAAGGAGTCCTTGTGGCACCTTAGAGACTAACAAATTTATTTGGGCATAAGCTTTCTTGGGCTAAAGCCCACTTCATCGGATGCAAGCAGTGGAAAATACAGTAGGAAGATATATATATAGATATATACAGAAGACATGAAAAAATGGGTGTTGCCATACTAACTATAACGAGAGTAAAGTCAACTGTTGAAAATGGGCCATTCTGATTATCACTACAAAAGTTTTTTTTCTCCTGCTGATAATAGCCCACCTTAACTGATTACTCTCATTATAGTTAGTATGGCAACATCCATTTTTTCATGTCTTCAGTGTATATATATCTCCCTACTGTATTTTCCACTGCATGCATCCGATGAAGTGGGTTTTAGCCCACAAAAGCTTATGCTCAAATAAATTTGTTAATCTCTAAGGTGCCACAAGTACTTCTGTTCTTTTTGCTGATACAGACTAACACGGCTACCACTCTGAAACCTTTCCCCTCTGAGTTTGTACAGAACCAAATTCCTCACTATTGTATTAGGAGCATTGTGCTACTGGAGGTGCTGGCTTTTTAAATAGATGTAAAACTGAGGTTCTGATCACTTGTGATCATGAAAGTTCTCATGGAAGTTTTTATAAAATTAGGGCTATTAATCTCCCCCCACCCCTGGCTAAATTCCATACAGGGTAACTACATCCTGCCCAGGTCAGAATACTTTCTTCAGTTTCAGATAGACACAGGGGTCCTCTTCATTTCCTGTCGTAAATGGTTGTGTAGTGTATCTGTTAAACTGCTGCTCCCCAGAGGTGGATGGATTTCAGTGGAGTGATAATTCTCAGAGCACTTTGGATGAAAAATGTGATATAGTTGTAAGGTACAATAACAATATTACATAGAGCTTTTCATCAATAGATCTCAAAGCGCGTTACAAAGGAAGTCATTATCATTATCCCCATTTCAGAGTTGAAATAACTGGGACACAGGGGAAAGTGACTATTAAATACTTTATAAAACCTGCCATTAGTGAATTAGATGCCTTAAAGGTTTTGGTTAATTAATGATAACTTGAATAGGATTTTTTTATGAGCGGAGTGTCCAATGATACTAGATCATCAATCTTGCACAACAGCAATTTAAAAAAAAAAGTATTCATGCAAAGCTTTAGAAGCAAAATCTCTTGAAGGGATGTGTTATTTCCTGTAGGTGGCATGAACATATCATACAATTACCACCCGATAAGTCTTTTGCAGCTTGGAGACTGTTTGGCAGGTAGGTGATTTAGCCAGTAAAGCTTTAAGCATTGGCAAAGCTTGGTGCCAAAGGGTTTATTAACCAACATCACTGGGCTTTTTGTTAGGTTTTTACATAACAAACACTTATAACATTCCCTTTGCTGTTGTCCAAGAGTTGAGTTGTTGCTTTTCTTCTTTTTCCTTGAAAGGACATTGATAGCCTGGTAAGTGGTAACCACACCTCCTTTATAATACACTGAGTAACAAGTTTTAGTCACCGAGATGGAAAAATTCTATTGTCTGACAGCCTGAGACAACCAAAATCCAGACCTGCAACAAGAGTCATTAAATTACTGTCCCCTAGACAAAGCTGCTTTCCTGCACTGAACAATCCTGGGATAATTGACCAGTGAGTCCAACTGATTTTGTTTGCTTGTAAACAGCACTGAACTGAATAAAATAATCAATGACTTGCTAAATCCCTTCTCTTGCTCCATTCAGTCAGCAGCAACCTGCCTAATTCTTTACTTTGGAAGGAGCGCACATGGCTAACTACACAAGGCCACCAAGTTATCTTCCATATTTCCATACTTTATAGCTAGACTTGAGACTTTTGAATAAGTTACCATTTAAAAAAAAATAATGTTTGTAGCGAATCATCATATTCATGCCCACATTGGATTATCCTCAGGGCCAGATACCAGGATGTTGCAAATAAAATTACATCTGCACTTCACATTAATAAAACAAAAGAACAAATAAGCAGCATGTTCCCCAGATTACCCTACTGGAAACTTCAATAGACTCCATTAAAATCATTCAAGTAGTCACTGGCAGATTCTGCTGGCCTCTGGTAGTTCTTACTAGAGGATCAACTGCCCCAGGAACTAAAAGATTGATTGCTGTGTTCCAAACCTATACCCCAACTCAGCAAAGCATTTAAGCATACACTGGACTTTAAGCAAGTGCTTTACTGAATACGGATGCTTTGCTGAACTGGATCCCTAGTTAACAGCTGGAACTAGGAACCTACTGAACATTTTCAACTGGAATTTCCTCCAGGGTAGTAACTGGTGATGCCAGTACTTACTCTGCAAGTTCAAATATTTGTAACTGATGAAATGATGGGGAAAATCGGCCCCTTTAAATTCATGTACAGTTTACATTGTCTGCATGCAGTATTAAAGTCTGGATTTAGGTACCCAGTAGCAGATGCCAAGGTTTGAAAATGTTGGCCTTTCACCTCTCTGGGCCCCAGTTTCCCCACTTATTAAATGGTGCTAATAACATGTCAAAGCAGTGTTGTCAGGCTTAATTAATTAATGTTTATGAAGCATTTTGAGACCCTTGGCTGGAAGGAACTGTATAAATGCAAAAGAATTGTGTTAATGACATAGCTCCAAGATGGGTCATGGGAAATTGTAACAGGGGACACTCCTTGAGTGCCTCTTGTTGCTGCATGCAGTACTGCAGGCCTTCTTCTGGCACTGGAGCCCCCTGTATGTTGCTGACCTTTCTTGGTGGGTCTTCAGTGGCTTGGCTCTCTGGTCAGGTCACACAGTCAAAAAGGAACCCCTTCTGGGATAGCAAAAAACCCAACAAACTGTCTGCCCTTGCCAGGGTCTTCAGTTGCAGCTCTAGGGCCTTTAAATTCAGTCCTTTGCTTGGGCTTCTAAACAAGCCTTGTCTTCTTCTCAGGTCTTAGGTCACTTCGCCAGTGGCTGGTTAAGGACATCTTTATCCAGATAAACCTGTACTGTTTTGCCCACAGCTTTTAGTATCTGGCTTAGTAACACCTGCTTTTGTTCTTTCTGTACCCACACTGTTGCATGGATGCCATTCAGTATGTTAGGATCATTTTTAATCTTCCTTTTTCCTCCTGGGGAGAGCTCTTTTTAGCTGGGGTCTGGCTGTGGCCTTGCCTTGCAGCCTTTTTGTGTTCCAGTATCATCTGAGCTAGGGTGAGGCAGCTCTTAATTTCAACTGTTTGAGGTCCCTGGTGGCTCAAGCTATCATTCAGGGTGCAACCACTACAACTCTTTTCTAAGTGTAACCCACACACCTCCTGGGTGTGGTGTTCTGTCCGCTCTAGTGGCACTGAGACCACTTAGAGATTAATGAGACTGCTACAGCCTTAACTAAGGGTATGCGGCGGGTAGCGATCGATCTATCGGGGATCGATATATCACGTCTCGTCTAGACGTGATATATCGATCCCTGAACACGCTCCCGTCGACTCCGGAACTCCACCAGGGTGAGTGGCAGAAGCAGAGTCAACGGGGGAGCCGCGGCCATCGATCCCGCGCCATGAGGACGGGAGGTAAGTTGAAATAAGATACTTCGACTTCAGCTATGTTATTCCTGTAGCTGAAGTTGCGTATCTTACATTGACACCCTCCCATCCCAGTGTAGACCAGGCCTAAGAGCCATGTGGCTTTTAGCTCATGCATTAAGCTCCAGAGGTCCCAGGTTCAATCCTGCCCAGCGATGACTGGGGTCTGTCAATGTTACATACGGATGACTCCTTCAGGCTCTCCAGTTCTTTACCTTTATCCATGCTGGACCTGAAGCAAGTTGGACCTTAAGCAAGTTCTGGAGCTTAATCTGCTCCTTCTGCAGCATCAAACACTTGTTCCCTGTGACGGGGTCTGCTTACCCCACACTAGCCCACACAGTGTTAAGCCCGTGTTATTGACAGCGGAAGTCCCGCCTCCCAGGCAAGACTGGGCATGCTCCAAGTGCTCTAGTAGTATAAAGGGAGGGAGCCCAGCTCATTCTGGGTGGGAGGGTGCAGGGGAAGGCCTGTGGAGGGCCAGCCACAGCCCCTGACTGCACTGGGAATTGAAGCCGTCCACAGCCTGCCTGCACCCTGATGACTGGAGGAACCCTTGGAGATGATTGGCCCTGCTGAACAGAGAGGACCCGACATCTCATGGGAAATCCCAACACAGACACTGGTAGGAAGTGACCCAGGGAGGGTGATGGAGTGGTACCTCCCCCTGGGGAAACTCAGTGTATTTTGGTAGGACCTCCCTGCTGAGTCAGTGGCAAGTTGTTAGGGCCCTGGGTTGGGGCCTGGTGGAGTTGGGTGGGCCTGGGCCCCCCTACTGAGGCTGCCATACCTTATAAGGGGTGCCCCAACGCTATAGACTCTGGCTGCTAGGCCATGCTACCCTGCACTGAAGGGCTGCTTTATAGACTGACCGATGGGCCATGCAGCCCTGACCCTAGGGGTGTGTGGACCATCACATTCCCCAATCTCTTTTTTTCAATTCTGGCCAAGTCCTGTTCCCACTGTATAGCCAGAGCTCACATCCTGTCTCTTGAGGAGTACTTCTCTTCAAGTTCTTGCAAGTCCTCAACCTTTGGGCCTGTAGGATATTGAGTTGAGCCATGACTTCCTCTTTGACCCTGTCTTCTATTTTTCTCCATTCTAGTAGGGGTTGGGTTGTTGAGTAGCTGTAAAGGCTACAGCCATCACAGCAGCCTCTATAGTTGACACAATCTCTGTATTAGTGGCTGTTGATACTAAATCTGTCACTGGGTGGTGAATCCACACACTTGTACCATTCTCCCAGGTGCTTGAATCCTTACCCCATTCACTTGTGGGAATATAAGCTTTCTGGTCAGCAGTCACCATGCTTGTGTGCTTATCACACCTCTCTGCCCTCTTCGGGACCATCAACCTCAGTCCTCTAATTTCCTCCATTTGTTCCAGGAGGAGGTGGTTGGCTTGGATGTTGAGGTAATCCTGCAGTCTTGTGACCATCTTCTTGCTCTGTTGTTGCTGTAGCTCCCATCTGAGCACTGCATTTCAGTCTTGCAAACTCATTGGCTGGGTTTCCAACACCTGAATCTGGGTCTGGAGTTTTTGCAGAGCCGGCTCATGTTCTTTATGCTGGCTCTGTAGCTGGCCCTGCACCTCAAAGACATTCTGCATAGCTGTCTGTAGAGTCTATTGTAATTTCAGGTTCCAAAATTGCTAAGATTTCCGCTCATCTGTCCTCTTCTGGATCATCACAATCTCGCTCCTGCTGTCACTATGAAGAGCTTCCTTCTACATGAGTAGCTGTCAGAAACTCTCTTGCTTCCCCTTTCACTCTTTAGTGAGCATGACTAGCTCTTCTTGGAGCTAGGAGATCTCAGCCTGCTCTGTTATCTGCAGATTTTTCAGTTGCTCCTTTAGCAGCATCTTTTCCTTTTTCTCACTCTCCCATTTTAAGCTCCTTCTGTTTCAGCTCAGTCATTTACTGTTCCAGGGCAAGCGTGAGCCTCTCTATCTCCTGAACTTCAGATACTGCCTTTCCACATTTCTTGTAGTGAGAGGTGCAGTTCTTCTCCAGAGCTAGCAGATGTTCCACCTCTTATCTGCTTTCTAGGTGGGCGATTGCCTTCTCAAGGCCTCTGTTCAGTTTGGCTCCTTCACACATCTGCTCTTTGAAGTGGTCTTTCTCTGCCTCCACCTGGGTCTTGAGACTCCATGTTCAGCACTGTTCTTCTTGTAAGAACTCTTATGCTCTCTGTGCACAGATCCCCAGGTCTCTCGGTGTCCACAGGTGTGAGAAAATTGCTCTCCACCTGGCTCGGCCTTCCTGGGCTACCATTCATACTGGAGGTGAGGGGCAGGCTACTTGTTACTTGTCCCCACCTGTGCAAAATGTTTTCTTTGCCAAATAGAAGTGTCTTAACTTCATTGGCCAGCACAGAATAAAACTTGCTTTGCCCTTTCCAGATCTGCTTCTACCTGCTTTGTTCATGCTGTGCAGTCATCTCCTCCAGCAGAGCCTGGGAATGTGTCTGTAATTCTTGGATTTGTGCTTTCTGCACTTTTAGCCAACTAGCCAATTGTAGGCAAAAATCCTTCATCTGGGCCTGTAGTTTCTGAAATTGTTTGCCAGCACCAACCCTGGGCTCAGCAATTCCCTGGTTCTCTAGAACCCTGGTGTCACTTTCCATCTGAGTGTCTTCATCCCTACAACTCTGCTGTCCTTGAGGACTGTTGGCCAGATCCTTCTTGTGTGGAGCCCCTTCCATCTCCTGGGTCTGACCTGGCTTTTGTTACAAAGTAGGCAGTGTCTCCCAGTTCTTACCCACTGGGGCTAAATGTGGAGTCAGGGTTTCCCCACATAAGCAATGGAGAGTTGGAAGCCTCAGGCCAACTTCTCCCACTTAGGTTTATACCTCAGAGTCTGTTTTATTGACTCCCAGTATGCACCTCTTCTGGTGGACTCCAAGCTCCCCATAATTACAGTCCCCCTGTCCAAACTGCCACATTTTGGCAGGATAAAATCCTTCTATGTGGCCCAGAGGGCCCCTACAGCCTTACATTTTCGTGTCCCAAGCTTGATCCCCACAGTTATTTGTACTCTGTAGTCTGGGTCCCACTACCTTTGGGAACAGCATCTTTAATAGTTGGAACCTGCGCAGTTCTCTACCTACTCTGGAGAATAGGGTGTTTCACAGTCCCTGTTCCTATACGGGGACACACCGTTTACATGCCTCTCTTGCCTGGAGAGAGTGTACACGATTGGACAAGCCCCATGCCTCCTCCCTTTTTAGCATCTACAGCAACTGTCTCATCAGCATTGCTGGATCACACACACACACGCTGGTCTTCCTGCAACTGTTGCTGGCCCTCCGTATGCATATTCAGGATATCAGACATCTCACACTTGAGATAGGCCTAAGCATTGCTCTGCAATATCCATCGCTGATGGGAGGGGGCTCACACTCCACTTCTGGTTCCAAGTTGGAACAGGGGGCACTCACCTCTTGAGCACCTTCTGCTGGTATGTGTGTGGTACTGCAGGCCTTTTCATGTTCCTGGCACCCCCTGCAGCTGTCGCCCTTGCTTGGTGGGTCTTCAGCAGCTCAGCCCTCCAGCTGGATCACACAGTCAAAAAGGAACCTCTTCCAGGGTAACAAACAGTCCAACAAACTCTCTATCAGCTCTCACCAGGTCTTCAGCACCAGCTCTGGGGCCTTTGAATTCAGCCCTTCACTCAGGCTTTTAAATAAGCCTTGGCCCCTTCTCAAGGATTAAGTCACTTTGCCAGTGGCTGGTGGGGGAACCCAGGCCTGCCCACCCACTTAGGGTGACCAGACAGCAAATGTGAAAAATCAGGATTGGGGTGGGGGGTAATAGGAGCCTATATAAGAAAAAGACCCCAAAATCAGGACTGTCCCTATAAAATCGGACATCTGGTCACCCTACACCCACTACTCCAGTCCCAACCTAAGCACCCTATAAATAGCAGCTACATATTGATTCCTTTGACTGGTTGCTGCTACTTCCCTGGGGCCTCTTCCCACCCACCCCTCTATCTTTACCCCTAACCTCAGAGGTGGAGTTCTCAGGGCCTCTTTCTCCCAGATGAAGGAAATGCAGTCAGTTGCTCTCCTGTGGCCAGAGAGGAGACCCTTTAATCCTCACCCTTCTAGTCCCAGCCAGGCACTGAGCTACTAAGGCCCTGTAGCTCCTTTTATCTGATCCTACTGGGCTCTGACTGCTTCCATACTGCATCTCTAGGCAGGCCTAGAGGACCCACCTTTTCTGCTCCTTTCCTGGGGCAGGGTGTAGTAGGATCACAGGGCCTTGTACACTCAGTCACAGAGATGCTATCATGTTGTCAAAGATCCTCTTAAGTTAGAATATGCATGAAAAACACCTTAATGCTCTGCACAATCAGTGTGGTGGACCTTGCATGGACCTTCAACACCAGGGTGAACTTTAATCTTGTATGATCTTGTTCTCACTAGGAACTGTAATCACATTTAAACTAGCTGCTTTACCAATTGAATCACCTGACACAATGCTGACTGGTCCATATAAACATGGACAAGACAGGGATGATCTAGGTTTACTTGGTCCTGCCTCAGCATCGGGGTAGACCTGATGACCTCTTGAAATCCTTTCCCATGAGTGACCCTTCCTTGACCAAGATTTTTGTCCAGCGGTTAGAGTGCTAGCTGGGAGGCCCAGGTTCAAATGCCTGTTCTGTCATATAGATTTCCTGTCTGACCTTACACAAGTCATTTAGTTTTTCTGTGCCTCAGTTCCCCATCCATAAAATGGGGATAACAGCACTTACAGAGCTCAGAGGTGTTGGGAGAATAAATGCATTAAAGACTGAGGCAATCAGATACTATGGTAATGGGGGCCAGATGCGTATTTAAAATGGACAGAACACAAAATTTCCTTGTCTTCCCTGGCCAGTCATGGGCAGTATCATCTCACCTAAACTGATTTTTTTTTAAATGGTGATTAAACACAATTAAATGTTCTAGTTGAGATTAGCTTAATCAAACCAAGACCAAAATGCTGACGTATTCTGATCTCCTGTTATAATAAAAAACTTAAGGCTAGGGGAGACATCTGGAGCTGACAGGACAAATTCTATTCCTACATATAAAGCTGTTGGCAATACTGGGAGCTAAAATGCTGAAATAAATCTTTGGTTTGTTTGGTTTTTTTTGATTCTTCATTTGTTAAAATCTGTAATTTTCTGTTTTTATGAAGTGCTAATGGATCCCTGTTCTTATCCAACCTATTAAAATTCCTTAAGCTTTGCTAGATCCTACTGGGTGGCTTATATATTTTGTTTTCTTATTACAGTGTGTAAAGGATTTTTGGACAGATTTTACAACTCATTAAAAGAAAAACATTCTGACTTCACCATGGCCACCATAGAGAAAGAACTGGTTAACAGCTGCATGGATACAAAAGGAAAAGAACACCGCTTGGTACTAGTCTCTTTTGTCTTTAAGTTCATGATACTTTGAAAAATAAAATACTGATTAGATGGTTCTTTGATAAAATATTGGTTCATCTGCAGTGTTATTTAGTGTATTGAGCTGTAGGGCACTGGTTCAAATCCAGCTACATCAACAGTGGCTGAAAATTATTACCAACTGCTAGCTTACATAAAATAAGTTTGAAGGCTTCCATTTAATTCAGGTGTATAAGGGCCCACATTAAGACCCTGATCCAACACTCTTTGAAATTAATGGGAATCTTTCCTTTAATTCGTTGGGCATTGGATGGGACCCCAAATGCTCCACCCCAATTAGCACTAATTAGCACCCTTTTCAACAGTTTAGCTAAGAGGGCAAGGCGAGGAACTGAGCTGCCCTTTCATTCCTAGAAGTGATCCCTCCAAATCAAAGCAGGTAGGACGATGTGGAAGAGGTTTGCCCTGCTGCCATCCATGATGTACCTGTTCTGTGGATAAACAAATTTGTTTCCTGGGTTCCGGGGTAGCACTAATCACAGGCCTACATCCTACAGTTGGATGGGGACAACACATTTTTCAAGCCTGTGGTAGGTGCACAGCCTTGAGTAAGTAGAAGATCTGTCATTGTGCAAGGATGTGGGCTGAGGCTGCGGAGACCAAAGGCCATTAGGCCACCCTACATTTTGGAAGTGGAGGCCTCTGGCCTGCAGAAGAGACTGGGGCTGGCTGAAGCCTACTGCACTATCTAACTACGGTTACCTTAGTTGTTAATGCCAAGTTCTCCTGCCATGCCTTAAGGCTGAGTCCTTCACAATTCAGAGGCTTTTCAGCTGTTTCCCAGTGTTCACTGGGGAGAAAAAATGCCCTTCATTCTTCTTTCCGCTCTGCTAAGCTGCCAAGAGATAAGGAGTAGGAGAGGAATCACAGAGCCCCATAGCGAAGAGCTTCTGGGCAGGACACAATGCTGCAGTGCTGTTCAGCACCTCACCAGCCTGGTTTTAGGCTAGTGACAGTTCCGATGACCTCTGTGGTGTCTTTAGCTTTGTTATGCACGGGTGGTCTGTATTCTGCCACTTTAAATCTTGAAGGACTGTTGTTTGCAAAGGCTGGCAGCCATTTTGTTTTCAGTTCTTTGAAAACTGTTAAATCTCACACACACACACACACACTGACTGCATGGTCACACAGTGACGTCACTATGTCCTCTCTTGTTTTGTTAACCTCCTAGAGCCTGGTGGTGGTGGCGGTGGTGTTGTTTGTATTCCTGTAGCTCCTACACTGCGTAGGAGCATGTCATGGACCAGGACCCCCACTGTGCTAGGTACCATACAAACCCGGAGCAAAAAGACTGTCCCTGCCCCAACGAGTCAACGGTCTAAATGTAAGACAAGAGACAACAGGTGGATACAGACAGACAGATGGGGGAACACAAGGAGGCAACAAAACAGTCTTAGTCAGTGTGATGGGCAGTGGCCTCAGCACACCTACTGCCTAACCATTCTCATGCTGAATAGTACCCCATACGCCAAGTAGTCCCATTTTCCTCAGTGAGATTATTCAACATGAGTAAGGGTGGCAAAATCTGACCCCTAATACAAAACAAAGATCCTTCTGATTGAAAGTATTAGTTTGCTCTCTGCCTATTGAAAGATGTAACAAAAATAGGCCACTGTTTTCCATCAAATGCACCCCATTCTAGAAGGTGTTATGATGAGATGGAAATGTCCCATTGGTTTCAAATTATGATTTATTGAGTTAAGAGTGATATAATTCATGTCCTGGAGACAGAATTTTGTATTTTCAATGGCTTATTAATAACAATACTTTGTACAAAATAGTAATCAGAGTAAGAGGAATCTGTTATTTGCACAATAACAGCTTCCAAGCTGCTTCATATAAGGTGTATCTAACACAAACACACATTGTTTTCTGTGAGCTGTGCCAGACCTGCAATATCCCAACATTCCACCAAGCATAACAAAGCATTCATTTAACACACCACCACAGGGAAGGTCCTTCTGTCAAAAGAGGAAGTGGTAGGAGTCTGAGTTTTGGGGTACAATCCTTCAGGGTGCTAAGCATCCTCAAATCCCATCAACTTCAATGGGAGTTGGAGGTATAAAGTACTAAACGTGAACCCCTCTGCAGTTGGCAGGAGCCACTCCCCATTTTGTCTTAGTGCTGATGATGTGTCCTGCTTGTTTCAGTGCTATTACATTGGGGCAACAAGCGATGCAGCCACAAAGATCATCAGTGAGGTCGGCCGCCCAATGAGTGCTCATGTGCCTGTGTCGAAGATATGCGAGAAACTGAAGAAGAATGACATTCAGATCTGTGAGCTCAAATATGGTAGGGCCAGAGTCTGGAGCAAACTGGTGGGCCTAGAGATCTAGTTGCATTCTGTACCTAGTTATCCCCATGTATCCCCATTGGCTCCTGCCTGCATACCACATCTCTATTCATTGTCAAGTGGGATGTAGAAAGGAAAATAAATAGGTTTCTATTCTTTTTGCTTCTAAAAAATTAGGCCAGAAATGCCCTCCCCCAATTAGAAATATCAGGAGCACTAAGTCATGTCTTCACTATTTTTGCTGGAGAACTCTTTGGCTGGCTTAGGTATGTGGGTGGGCACTCTCTCAGCCCTTACATGAAGGGGCAGTTGTGTTGAACTCTCTAAAGAGAGAATTTTTTTTGCAAGTGTTTTTGTTAAGTAGCTGTTAACAAAAAATGAATCATTTTAAACATGGTGAATTAAAAAAACCTCTCTTCTCTCTCTTCAGTTAGGCTGCACACCCTTTGTGTAACTGATGTTGAATGCTTGCCACTTTCTACTTGTCCATGTAGTTTTCTGTGATAAAACTGAATGTATAATGTAAAAAAACAAGCAAGAAAAAAATCCTTATAATTTCTGTGTATTAAAAACCTTTTCAGGCCTGTATGCGCCAGGAAAACACAGAAACAAAGCACAACCCTTTGGTCCTTTCCTTTGCAAGTCACCTTCAATTTGAAGAGCTGGCAGGGTGCTGACCCCATGCCTGTTATCCTTCATTTGTGTTTTAATGTCTCTAACCAGAGGCAAAGGCATCCTGTTGTCTAGCTGAGCAGAACCACTCACATGGCACTCTTGGGTATATTTGCAAGCAATTTTTATGCAGGAATTGGAACGGATGCTAGTCAGGGCTTGAGAAGCTTAGGAAGTGAGCTCTGCTAAGCCAGTTCCACAAGGAATTAGTCTGCCCACACAAGCCATTTAAAATAAAGTCTCTACTACTGGATGCCAAGCCACAGAGAGGTGGTGAGGAATGGCCAAGGAAATTACTAACTCATGAAAATGCACCTTCTTCCATTCTCTGTACCCAATTCAGCCAGTATTTCCATCCTGCCGTTAGGACACTGAAGTGTCCTGTTCCCTCTCCCCACCCCCGAGAGTTACTCTGACCCAACGTCCACTGTACCAATATGTTGCTAAAGCTCCAAGTCCTTAGGGCATGATGCAAAGCCCCCTGAAAGCAGCCTGAGTCCTGCTGTTGGCATCAGTGAGCAGTGTTGTCTAGCTTTGCCAATTCCAGCTGTGAAGGTTTCTGCTCAGAATAAGGGCTACTGTTGAGAAGCTGGCCATTTAACAGGCCCAATTCTTTCCCCTGTGCAGTTGTGGGAGCTGTTTCATAGTCTCCAAAGGCACAATTTCTTTTTATTATGAAGTTGAAAATGGTTGACAATTCTAAAAGAGTAAAATGATCAATTTTTTTTAAAGGGTTTTGATTTTATTTTTAAAAGAACATATCATGACTCCTCCTTCTCCTCAGAGAGCTACAAACTGCTCACCCGCGGTCTCTCTCTAGATAGAAGTGAAATACTGTGCTGTTCAACATACTCATAAATGATCTGGAAAAGGGGGTAAACAGTGAGATGGCAAAATTTGCAGACAATAGAAAGTTATTCAAGATAAAACTGACTGCAAAGAGTTACAAAGGGATCTCACGAAGCTGGGTGATTGGGCAACAAAATGGCAGATGAAGTGCAATGCTGATAAATGCATAATGCACATTTGGAAAACCATCCTAACTATGCATACAAAATGAGGGGGTCTAAATTAACCGTTGCCATTCAAGAAAGATCTTGGAGTCGTTGTGGATAGTTCTCTGAAAACAGCTGCTCAGTGTGCAGTGGTAGACAAAAAAGCTAACAGAATGTTAGGAACCATTAGGAAAGGGTTAGATAATATTGCCATCACATAAAGCCATGGTCTACCTATACCTTGAATCAGTGGCAGATTAATGATTTTGCTGCCCCTAGGCCCTGAAATAATTGTCGCCCTGCTGACTCCTGGCCCCGCCCCGACTCCACCCTTTCCCCGCCCTCATTCCAACCCCTTCCCCAAAGTCCCGCCCAAACTCCGCCCCCTCACTGCCCCTATTGGATCCCTTCCCCAAATCCCCGCCCCAGCCCCGCCTCTTCCCCCAGCGCACTGCGTTCCCCTTCCTCCCTCCTCCCTCCCTTCCCCACGAAACAGCTGTTTTGCGGCACAAGTGCTGGGAGGGAGGGGAGAGAAAAAGGACCTGGCGGCACGCTCGCAGAGGAGGCGAGCTGGAGCAGGGGAGCTTCTCCGTGGGTGCTCAAATTTGACACCTCTTCAAATTTGCCACCCTAGGCCTAGGCCTTGTCGGCCTAGGCGATAATACGCCTTGAATACTGCATGCAGTTCAGGTCCCTCAATCTAAAAAAACTGCACAGAATTGGAAGTGGTACAGCTAAGGGCAACAAAAGTGATTATTCATATGGAATAGCTTCCATATGAGGTGAGATAAAAAAAGACTGGGACTGTTCAACTTGTAAAAGAGATGAGTAAGAGGGGATATGATAGAAGTCTATGCTATCATGAATGGTGTGGAGAAAGTGAATAGGGAAGTGTTATTTACCCCTTCACAAAACCCACAACCACCCAATAAAATTAATAGGCAGCAGGTTTAAAACAAACAAAAGTAAGTACTTCTTCACCCGATGCACAGTCAACCTGTGGAACTCGTTGCCAGGGGATGTTGTCTAGGCCAAAACTATAACTGGGTTAAAAGAATGAGAAGTTCATGGGGCATAGGTCCATCAATGGCTATTGGACAAGATGGTCAAGGACGCAACTCCAACTCTGGGTGTCCCTAAGCCTCTGATTGCCAGAAGCTGGGACTGGATAACAGGGGATGGATCACTTGATAATTGCCCTCTTCTGGTCATTCCCCCCTGAAGCATCTGGCACTGGTCACTGTCAGACAGGATACTGGGCTAGATGGACCATAGGAATGGCTATGATGGGACACACCAATGTTCTTACTTGCCTTAAAAACAAAGATAGGAGTTACATCACTACGTGTAGCAAGGGTCCTGCTGAGTACATGTGTCAGGTGAATAAGGCAGAAAAATGGTTGCCAAATTTCCTTATATGAGTCCATGTCTTGTTACATGAGGGCCATAAGGCTCTGTGTTGTAGCTCCTTCAAAGATCTAATCACCATCCTTTTTATATAGACTTCATTTTGAGCCACAGAAGGTAGGATATTCAGAAGATAGAGGAAGATCTGTCCTTTTAATCAGATTTGGTCAAAAAACAATTCCAAATTTTGCAAAAATAATTGAAAAATGTTATTGACATTTTGGAAAAAAACAATAAAAAGAAAATTGAACAATCTGTAACTGGTTGGAAAAAAAATTGATGGATTTTTGTTCAAAGCTCCAATTTTCAATAGTTACAACCATGTACTTCTTATGCAAGTGATCACTTTGAGGAGAAAAGTTGGGTCTGATCCTGGGGATACACACTGGAGTAAATCAGGAGTAACACCATTAAAGTCAATGGGGTTTCCACTTTTATATGTGTCTTAATGAGATCAGAATCAGATTTGATAGGCCAGATCCTCAGCTGGTATAAATCAGTGCAATTCTATTGTTTTTCACGTGAGCTATGCAGATATACAATAGGTGAGGATCTGGCCCCTTATGTTTAACTTTTTGTCCCTCACTCAACTATCACCTGAGTTATAGGAGATACTTTTGGAACATTTGTAGGAACTGGAATTTTTTTCTTTGGCAGCACAGAAGAGTTGAGGACAAATATGAACTCTCCTGTGGTCTCTAAAGCATGTCTCACATTCTTTGTTTTTGCAGAAAGGAAACTGGACTTAAACTTGGTGGATCTCTCCAAGATGAGAGTGGCTGAGCTGAGGAAGATCCTGGATAGCTGGGGAGAAGTGTGCAGAGCATGCATAGAGAAAACAGACTTTGTGAACTTGATTAAGGAGCTGGCACCTAAGTATACGCTTACAAACCCCAAATCAGACCTTTGATACTTGTGCCAACCTAGTGCTTGCTATGGTAGGTCATCTCTCTGTGCACAAAGAATGACTGACAATGGAATAGCTGGGCTAAAAAACTTATTATTTGGTTACAACTCACAAGTGCCAAAAAACGGAGTTATTATTAATAATTGCTTATCTAGCACCACAGAAGGGCATAGTACTTTACAGACAAGACAAGGTCACTGCACCAAGGAACATAATATATAAGAATCAAATTGTATTTGTATTGCCATAGCAAATAGAGTCCTCAGCCCCACAGTGCTAGCACTGTACACACACATAACAAAAAAATGACCCCTGCCCGAGAGATCTTATACTTTAAAGTAGAAGAGGAGAGACCAAACCCCAACCCCCTAAACAAACCCCAAACAGACCTTTAGCTAAACCAGTGTAATGTGTGTAGACAATCTTAGGGCTTGTACGGCTTTCACCATATTGGTTTAAAAACCATTAAATATTATTGACAAAATACTATTATTTTCCATGACATAATATATACAGTTATAAGCAATTTGATAATAGTATAACTGCATCCACAGTAGAGGGTTGCATCAGTTCAACTACATTGGTTTCTAAACCAATCTGTTTAAGTCAATACACAAACTGTGTGGAGACCAGCCCTTCTGTCTATTCAAACCTGGCTTGTATTGGTATAGTTTGTAATGTGCAGGTACAACTTGTACATAAATAAGCCATGTTTAAACCAATGCAGTAAGTCCCTGTGCAGAGGCTTGTACCAGTTGAATTGAATTGGTGAAATTTCTGTAGAAAATCTTCTTTGCAGCCTCTGCCTCATTCATTACACACCTTTTAACTCCTGCAGTGAATGAGGCAGGGGCCTTACAACCAGCATTGTGTAGTGAATGAGGCTGTTATCTCATCCACTGTCCATCTTGTGCATTTCCAATCCTAGGTCAACACCTTGATATATTCAGGGAACAGCAATATTTTTATTTAAGGAGTTTGGAAACAGAGAAGTTAGAGGCAGAAAAGGCTATTTGATTATTTAGTGTATTCCTCCTTCTAGTTGAGGTACTCCAGGGGGTCCATAGGCCCTGCTGATTAACTCCTCCCCCTTCCTCCCTCAACTCCTCCCCCTCCCTCCCAGTGCCTCCTGCATGCCACAGAACAGCTGTTCCTCAGCATGAAGGAGGCACTGGGAGGGAGGGGAAGGAGTGGAGACAAGACACGCTCAGGATGTGTGTGGAAAGAGGTGGGGCAGAGGTGGAGTGAGGGTAGGAAGAGGTGGGGCCTTGGAGGAAGGGCTGGAGTTGGGGCAGGGCCTGGGGATGAGTTAGGGGAAAGGGTTGAGGGTCCAGGAAAAATTGTAAATCAAAATGGGAGTTCTTGGGTTACTAAAGTTTGAGAACCGCTGCTCTAGAACATTTTAGAAACTTGCAAACAAACCAGCCTACCTTTTTGGTCCATTAAAACCAATTCGTTTCTTCTCAGATATTGACACTCTTCAAGTATTTGCAGCTGGCTAGCATATCCAACTTATTTGCTGCTTGGCCACAACAAGTATATTTTGCTCTTTTAGGATGGAATTTTGGCCCCTAACTCCCTTAGACTCCTTTGAGAATTCCTCAGTTTCTTAATTCTCTCACATATTTTATTTGGCCTTCTTTGAATTCCCTTAAGTTAGTAGAAGCAGCAAAGAATCCTGTGGCACCTTATAGACTAACAGATGTTTTGTAGCATGAGCTTTCGTGGGTGAACACCCACTTCTTCGGATGCAAGCAGTGGCTTAAGTTAGTAAGTTGTACCACTAATGTTGACAGAGAGTGTCACTAGATCAAGAAGTTTTGTCTAAGTTTGTTTGAAGTCATTACTTTACATGTATGCACATAGGCCCCAGACCAGCAAGGCACTTAAGCACATGCTCAATTTTAAGCATGTGAAAAGTCCCATTGAAATCAGTGGGACTATTCACATGCTGAAAGTGAAGTAGATCTTAATTGTTCTTCTGGATTGGGGCTAACTGATTATGATTGCAGAGTTCCAACTCGTTTTGCAATATGAAAGTGACCTAATACTCAAACATTTACATTTCAAAAAAGAAGGTTTTGTGTACACTGGAGAAAGCTATTTCAGTGCTTATCTTTTGAAGTGTTTGAAATATGGAAGATAGAGGTTACTATGAATTCACTGCCAGATATTTTCATCTGGATTGCATAAATCCCTGAATTTAATTGAAATCCAGTGGTGATTTGCATGATTAATGTTTTATGCTTGCAAAAAATATTTAAGCCCAGATCCTCAAAGGTATTTAGGCATTAGGTGCCTTTGAAGACCCAGGAATTAGTGGACCCACATCCTAAATTATGTGGGCCAAAATTCTATTCTTTGATACAGAGACAACGCCCATTGAATTGAAAAGGCATTACATCTTTGTTTCTTAGAGAACAGGCTTCATGACTGTCTCCTTTACATGGGTATAAATCAAAAGTAAATTCACTGAAGTCAGTGGAGTTACTCCAGTGTAAACTACTGTGAGAAAAGAATCAAGCTTGAGATGTCTGCTGTGTGTGTAGTAGGAAAGAACCAGGCTTATACATTAGTAATGACCAAATCTCAAAAGGGATTGAGGCCCAGTTCAGATATGCATCCAACTGTAGAGGTGTGAAATAACCAGCCATCTGTGATATGGTAACCTTGCAATATGTGGTTTTTCATAAAGTTTATAGTATTTCCTGCTGCAGAATTACCCTTTCACGAGTTATTTGTGTACTTCTGCTTCTTGCTGAAAGAAGGAACTGCAGTGGTGTGTGAAAATTGAATTAAAGAGAATTAAGTAGAATCTTTTTTGAATTTCAGAAATGGCTCAAGTGCAGTTTGACTTATGGATAAAGAATCAGACTGGTTCTTATTACAACAAACCAGTTGTCTATTTTATTAGAAACCAGCTGGCTGAGTCTTAGCTTGCCTATGCTCTAAATTAATGTCAGTCCAGCTTTTGTATGAAAAAAGACAGAATGTAACGTCTACTTCAAAGCAACATTCTGATCTCATTTAAAGTAGTGTAATTCCACACACTTCAATAGTTACATTATTGTAAACAGTAGCAAAACCAGATCCTAGGCACCAAATTCTTTGCTGATGTAACGCCATTGACTTCACCAGCGGAGAATTTGGCCCTTGGTTTCTAGTAACCAACTTGTGTTTTAATATTTTAAGACTGATTAATATCCCCCCCCCCACGTTACTATCACCTAATGCTGTATGATCCTTTCATATCTCACAAGCTAAACTTGTCCATGTTTGACTAGCTCTTGAAAACCTGGGAAGTGATACTGGTGATTCAGTAGGTGGCATTGTTCCTTCTAAATCAGTAGTGAACTAATGCCCTGGAATGGTGTTAATGTCACTCTTCTGCTGGAGGTGCTATCTTCTGCAAGAGACATAAATCTGAGGTTCTGACCTCTCATGGACATTTAAGATCTTCAAGCATTTATTAATCAGAACATCAGTGGTTAACCCCGAGTTCCTAGACAAACTCCAACTTGCTTAATAACATTCTGCCAACCTACATGTCCCTCCCAGTTTGATCTGAATAAGATATTCTGCATTTCCTACCCAAAACTAGTCTACTTTTGTTGCATGGTGTTAAATTGTGCAACATTTTGTCTCAGATGCCACAGGTTGCTTTGTAGCAATATACACGTATATTTACTATTGTGTAAATACAATGCAGAGAGACGGTTAAGGAAGGATCAGATAAACGGGTTTCACCTTCTAGTCAATAATCTGTTTTTTTAACTCAGTCATGACTACATTTTCATATGAAACTATCATGGAGCCAAGTGAACACATATGGCCAGATTTTCACTATCTCTCTGTCAGGTGATGTCTATGGAGCTATGCCCGTTTGCACCAGCTGAGAATCTGTCTCATAGCTTGCCTGATATTTATAACCAAAATAATACATAGGTGGATACTGTGTAGCCTCATGGACATTTTAGCAATAGTTTTTAAACCAAGGTAGAGGGAAACATTACTGTCAACATATGGGAACAGCGCAATGTGTTGGATACCAAGGATGGCTGCCACACCCTGTTGGCCAATACAGGAATAACTGCTATCAGCATATACCAGCTTCGAATTGTGTGGCTCTAAAAATGACTGCATTTGCTGATGCAAACTATTTTTTCCTCCATGCTGCTGAGGATGCCACTCCACATACTCTGGCAGAAGAGGTACTTTGTCTCCCCAGGTCCCGTGACAAGAAGACAAAGCCCGTTGTCTATCTATAGTAGAGCTGGTGGTGAAGAAGGAAGTATGAAACACTAGCTACTGTTACCAGCAACTGAGCCATAAAGGATGATTCTGCCAAGAGGACACAAGCTTGTTCAGCCTCCTGTATTGGGCTACTGTAAGCAGAACATAGAGTGGCTGGTATCACCAGAGACATCTCTGCTGCATGCATGACTGTGCTTATCTGAGCCAATAATTCCTGTAAAGTTAGGGCTTTGTTATCATACTGATTCAGAGATACAAGCTGGTCTCAGAAATAATAATTATACTTGGCTTCTTGTACCTTCCATCAAAGGATCTCAAACATTATAAATTACTGCTAGTTTCACAACAACCCTATGAAGTAGGTAGATATAGAATCATAGAACTGTAGGGCTGGCAGGGACTTCAAGAGGTCATCAAGTCCAGCCCCCTCTACTGAGGCAGGACCAAGTAAACCTAGACCATCCCTGACAGATGTTTGTCCACCTTGTTCTTAAAAGCCACCAATGATGGGGATTCCACAAACTCCCTTGGAAGCCTATTACACAGCATAACAGTTCTTAGAGTCAGAAAGTTTTCCCGAATATCTAACCTAAATTTCCCTTTCTGCAGATTAAGCCCCTTACTTCTTGTTCTACTTTCAGTGGACATGGAGAACAATTGATCATTGTCCTCATTACAACAGCCCTTAACATATTTGAAGACTGTTATCAGGTCCCTTCTCAGTCTTCTTTTCTCAAGACTAAAGGTGCTCAGTTTTTTAAACCTTTCCTCATAGGTCAGGTTTCCTAAATCTGTTCTCATTTTTGTTGCTGTTCTATGGACTCTCTCCAGTTTGTCCACATCTTTCCTGATGTGTGGAACCCAAAACTGGACACAGTAATTCAGCTGAAGCCTCACCAGTGTCAAGCAAAGCAGGACAATTACCTCCTATGTCTTACATACAACACCCTACAATGACATTAGCTTTTTTTGCAACAGCATCACTTTGTTGACTCATTCAATTTGTGATCCACTACTGCCACATCCTTTTCAATGGTACTACCAGTTAGTCTCCATTTTGTAGTTGTGCTTTTGAGCTTTCCTTCCTAAGCGTAGTACTTTGCACTTCTCTTTATTGAATTTCATCTTGTTGAATTCAGACCAATTCTCCAATTTGCCAAGAATTCTAATGCTGTCCTCCAAAGTCCTTGCAACTCCTCCCAGTGTGGTGTTACCTGAAAATGTTATAATCATACTCTACTCCATTATCCAAGTGATTAATGAAAATACGGACTAGTACTGGACTCAGAAAGAGTAGGGGACTCTGAGTATTGTTTTTCAACCAGTTGTGTGCCTACCTTATAGTAATTTCATCTAGACCACATTTCCCTAGTTTATTTATGAGAACTTCAAGAAGGGCTACGTCAAATGCCTTACTAAAAATCAAGGTATATCACAGCTACAGCATGCCCCCTATCCACTAGGCCAGTAATCATGCCAAAGAAGGAAATTAGGTTGGTTTGGCATGATTGGTTCTTGACAAATCCATGGCTGGCTATTCTTTATATCCCTATTATCCTCTAGGTGCTTATAGATATCCCTGTTTTAATAATATCCCAGTTTTACACATGGGGAAGCACACAACCCAAGATTGGATGAAGGTAGCCCAAGGCTCCAGGCACTCACCCCTCACAGTAGGCTCTCTCATCATAGTCTGTCTCGGAGCATGTAGTGGTGGCAGTGGCTCCCTTCCCAGAGAAAGGGCTGTGGTGGTAAGTCTGGCAGCAGGAATCTCCTTCCTCAGCTCTGGGGGCTGTTCTTCCTTCCCCTGCTGGAATCTGTCTGCAGAGTCAGGCAGATATCAGTGCATTGGTTGCACTGGGCATGTTTTCAAGCTTTACTTTTCTTTGCTAGTTTAAGCGGAGTCTGAATGAGCTCTCCCCTCACATCTAGTGGTGAGCTGTGGAAGAGGACTTCAGGAGCTGACCTCGTTTGCATGGGCACACCCACCTTGCCTAGGTGCTCAGCATGATGGGATTGCTTGCTCAAATGGTCACTTTTGGCTGGTTTTGGATCCCCAGTCTCCTTGTTATTGGGGCAGGAGTAATAAAGGGTTGTTATCCTTGTTGTGTGAACGGAGGGCAGCAGAACTGTACTTGACATATCCTGGTTGAGGGACTCACCCTCAACTCAATGGCACTCTCTAGGCAGGGGACATGGGTTCCAAAGCCCATTGAGTAGAGAGAGGGTGGGGATAGAGATCTGTGCCTGGCTGTGGGGTCCTGCTTATAGGTCTTAGACACTGATACTTTCTATCTTCATTGTGTAATGAATGAGCTAATTTAGACTTCATTGAGAGTCTTGTTACACACTGCAGAGCTGAAATCACTGATATCTAGGTCTAAGTGTTAGACCTGCTTTGGGACAGTGTCTCTGATGCAAGAGACTGCCTAGTGTGCACCAGCAGTGAGGCTCTCCCACTAACAGCTGAAATTGTTGAGAGTTGTGTTAAATGGTGGGACCTGAAAACAGCGTGGCAGAGTCCTGCAGAGATGCTGGTGGGAATTGGTCAGCAGGGTGGCTGGCAGAGAGGTGGGGAGTGCCAACTGGCTAGCAGGGTGGCTGACGAAGAGGAGTGGTGAACAAGTGCCCGGGCAGTGGAGTGAGTAAGGTGCCTTCTTACCTCCATCACCACCACCCAGGGTAGGAGCTAAACTCTGCAGATGTGCCTCTGAACTCTGGATCTGCACTGACCAATGACAGCAACTGTGAGTGGGATGCAGAGAAGAGACGGGCACGTTAAAGAGACTTTTGGTTTCTGGTCTTAAGAACCTGAGGGAAAAGGACACTGCCCAACTTAGTTGGGGGTGGGTCTTTTGCTCATGATTTATGTTTATGAACCTTGTTTGCTGTGTTTTCCCAAATTAATGCTGAGTTACTTTTCTCCTTCTATTAAAAGTTGCTTTGCTACACTCAGACTCTGCTTGCGAGAGGGGAAGTATTGCCTCTGGCTGGCAGAAGGGTTACACTAGAAACATAGATTTAAAAAAGTGAATCTGAGACCCTGTCATCACATGCCTCTGGGACCCAGCACCCTAATGACATGCCCATGCCTTAACCCAGCCCTGACAGCACCCGGAACTCTTGACTCCTACTATTATATTCCATTCACTACACCAGTGTTTCTCAACCTTTTTGTGCTGGTGACCCCCTCTGGACTTTACAAAAATTGTGACCTCCCCGCATTTGGACCAATTGCAATCCCTTACCTTAAGCTCGGTCTTGGGTTCCAGCCCTGGGCGGCAGGGCTGAAGCATGTAACTTAGCTTTGCAGGGCCTCCTATGGCATGAGCCCTAGGCAATTGCCCTGCTTGCCACCCCTAATACCAGCTCTGCACTTGCACCCCCCTAAACCCATCCTGTGATCCACTGGGGTTGAGAAACACCGCACTAGACGACACTCCTCCTAGGAATCTGGTAGCCCTTATCTTCAGGAGAAGACGTTTTGCTGGGCCAAGGGTTTCAAAGCTGCTGCCTAAAGTTAGGCTCTTAAGTCCATTTTTGAGGCACCGAAATAAGTGGCCTAGTTTTAAGTGGTCTGAGGTCCCAGCTACTGCCACTGATTTCATCGATGGAGGCAAACAATTGCTGTTGAAAATGTTATAAAATTGCCTACATTGTGGTTTAGTCTGACTTCGTTAAACCACAATTGAAGGGGTGTGGGATGAGGGAAATAACCATTTAAAAGAAATCAGGAATGCCTGTGAAAACGAGACAGCTGTTAGAAGCATTTGGGGCACTGACACAGGAATTCCAGCCTGTGATCAGGCAACCAGCTGCAGCCAGCAAAACCAATTGAGAAAAGCTCATAAGTGGAAGCCTGCACCTGGCATGCTGTGTATCACCTGTTTGGGTGGTTTTAAGAAGGGAAGGAAGTCTTAATAACGGAACTCAATCAAATGAGAGTGAAACTAACAACGTAGCTATATGGAGGCCGTATTGTAAGCAATCATTATTGTCTTGCAAAGAAAAATAAGAAATTATTCAGGGTCTCTCCCGAAGGAGCTATCGGTGTTTAGGAAAGTTTCAGGACCTCTGTATAAGCTATTAGCCTTTTTACTATATAAATTGAGGCTAATGGCAACCAGGCTGTACAAACTGAAGTCAGAGGTATTTAGTTTTTGCTAATATAACACCACCTTGGGATGAGTCATTTGCAGGGACTGAAGCAAGGACCAATGAGTTTAAACAAAAATGTGGATTCATTGGCCCGGGGGCAATGGCAGTCTCAAGGATCTTTACATGGTCCAGCCATGTAAAGAGGACAAAGACACACCTGGCTAGTGTTGCACACAAAAAGTTCAGCTTTTAAGTTGTTCACCAACTGTTTATATTGAACAGTCAGTCAGGGCCGGACACTACTACCTTATTCATGCTGAATAGCACCTCACTCCACAAATTACTCTGATTTATAATCCAGCCCTCGGTATTGACAGTTCGCTAGTAGAATCATGGGACTGGCCACCCTAAGCATGTGCCCTCACCTCTGGCACCTGGGTACAGCATTACAGGGAGTCCTCATCTCTGGCACCGCCTCTTGTGCTCTCCCTCAGACCTGCTTCTTCTCTCAACTCCCCCTCTGGGTGTTCTGTGGTTTGGCCTTCCAGCCAGGTCACAAGAGTCTAAACCCCTTCCAAGCAAAGCTTCGAAGTAATAGTTCATCTGCCTCTCTCAGGCTTCAGTGGCATTCCCTTGTAAGCTGTACCTCAGAGTTTCCCCGGTAGGAGCCTAACCTACTCCTGTAGTATTCCTCCTCTGTTGTTATCTGTCTGGTTAACCCCTGTCCCAGGGCTTCGCTCCTCCAAGGAGACCTGTCTCCGCTGTGGCCTCTTTCCAAATGAGCTCCCTCAGTCTACTTATGAGGTTAGCTCTGCTTCCTCTACCAGGAGGCAATTAGTTAATCACCCCTCCCCGCTCAGGTGCAGACCATTTCTAATTGGGGTTCTTCCCTTGTCTTGCAGGTGATGGGGGTTAAACCCCATCACAGTCAGCTACGTCACAAGGCATTGTTTCTGTGTGCTGATTGGATGGATGACCTTAACTTTGTAACTGACTTTGTTTCTGCCTGAAATAAATTTTATTTAGTCACAAATTGAATTTTGTTTATTGAGTAAGCGAATATTTTAGCCACAGGCACAACTATTGATTTCCACAAACATCAGAATATGAATGTTTGCAAAAAGCAAACAATGAAGTGTGAGCATAGCCGAAATGAAATGGAAAGAACCAAAATGGTTGCAAATACTTTTTGTCACTATTCATCTTCCTACTTAAGACCATTATGCGAGGGAGGAGGGGTTATTTAGAGCTAGCTAAAAAAATGCCATCAAAAAACTCTTACCTCTCCCCCTTTTTTAACTATTGGTGGAAAAAAGTCCCCCCCCCAATGTAAAATTAAAAAAAACAAACCATGTTGATTGTTTCTGTTGGAAAACCAAAAGTTTTCATGGAAAACTGTGGAAAAAAAGTGATTTTTTTAAATGTTCACGAAATATACTTACCTTTTTGAGAAAAAAGGTCCATTTTTATTACTTACAAATTGTTAACACATTGAGATGAAAATTAAACTTTGCTCAACAGAAGCATATGGAATCTCTATATACATGGAATATGTGATTCCAGTCCATGATGATGATCATGTCTTTTCAAGGGGGTTTGAAATCGGAGTAACATCTCTTCCCATATCAGAAATTACTGGGTGAGTTTCTATGGCTGGTGTTATGCCCGTCAGACTAGATGATCATCATGGTCTCTGCTTGCCTTAAAATCTATGTATCCTTCTGTCAGTCAGCTAAACTTACTGGATAAGCTAAGCCAGTGTTCTTCACTGCAAGGCCCCCAAGTGTGGCTCCCTGTTGATTGCACTCTCCTGCAGTGCAGTGGGGCTATAGCTAAGGCAGGCACCAGGCTCCCTGCCTGCCCTGGCCCCACACTGCTCCTGGAAGCGGCCAGCACGCCCCTGGGGGGTAAGTTGGAGGGGCAGAGGTCTCAGTGTGCTGCTTTTGCCTGCAAGCACTGCCCCTGCAGCTCCCATTGGCTGGGAACAGGGAACTGCGGCCAATGGGAGTCGGGGCGGTGCCTGCAGAGAGAGGCAGTGCACAGAGCCATGTGCCCGCCCCAGGGGCTGCAGGGGCACGTTGGCCCGTTCCAGGAGTGGCATGGGGCTGGGGCCACCTGAAGTAAGTGCCACCCCTTCAATGGGCAGGTTCTGAATAACTCTTCCCTCATCCAACCTGCAGCCTCTCAGAGCCAGGCCCCCATACCCCCTCCTGTACCCCAAACCCCATCCCTGAGCCCCCTCCCAGAGCCATCGCCCCCATACCCTCTCCTGCACCCCAAGCCCCAGCCCTGAGCCCCCTCCTGGAGCCAGCCCCCACATACACCCTCCTGAACCCCAAGCAATATTACCAATAACAGTAATATTACCATACCAACAAAGAACTCGGAGTGTTCAACCGTCCGTGTCAGGTATGTGTTCAACCATCTGTGTTGGGTTGATGTGGCTCTCACATTGAAGGTTTTTTGCCAAAGTGGCCCCCACTTCAAAAACAGTGAAGAGCACCGAGCTAAGCATTAGCAAAGTAAAAGTCAATGGAGCTGTGCCAATTTACACTTGCAAAGAATTTGTCTCAGTGCAATAAACATCAGGAACCAGTTTGCTGTTCTGTCAACAGGAGGGAGAAGCAGATTCCCAAGGCTGAGGAAGAAGAGACCCCTGGCCCCCAAGGCTGGGAGGGTCACAGCAACCACACCCAAGAGATGCAGAGTGTTGGTGACTGGGGACTCCCTTCTGAGAGGGATGGAGGCATCCATCTGCCAACCTGACTTGATGTTCCCGGGGCAGAGGTGCTGGGACAATGTGTATAGTGGGGTGCTGAGAGCCATTGAACCAAACTGTAAACCCTGCATATGATGGAAACCACTTCAAGCCAGCACCCTCTGCACCCCTCGTTCTAGTATCTGTGCTTCCTGTTTGGAGCCTGAATCTGAGACATCGCTGAAAGGTTGCTGAGGCTCATCTGTCCCTCTGACCACTACCTCATGCTGCTCATCTGTGCAGGCACTAATGATACTGCCAGGTCTGACCCAGGTGAAAGCATGGCTGCACAGATGGTGTTGAATGAAGGGCTTCGGTTTCCCTGACCATGGGATGTTGTTCCGGGAAGGAGGAATAGTGCCAAGGCATCTTCCTCGAGTGTAATGCTTTTCAGCTGTGGTCTTTCCTAGACATGGCCACTCCTTATTGTTTGCACCATTGCTCAGCGCATACAGTATCATCAGGGCTGGAATCAGCCTGAGAGTTCCTTAGGGCTGGGACTGTGACTCATGTGTTTGTGCAGTACAATGTACACTCTTGCTCCGGAGTGAAGAATAAGTAATGATACAAAATCTGGACTGGAGGGGAGGCTGGTTACATGTGTGCAGTAGAGAGTGAGGGAAAGGCTGAATCAATGGAAGGTATGTAGGTCTTGGTATCAGCTGCATCACAGAGGGCCCATTCCAAGAGCAGAAGGCCATTGAACAGATTTCCTCATTACAGGATCCTAATTAGCCATCTGTGGTGGGGACTGGAAGTCTGTTTTGGTTCATTTTGTGGGAGAATAAAGGGGAAGACCAGAGTATGAGTCTGCTTGATTTGATTAGATCGACGTTTCTACTTACATGGAAGCAGAATCTATTTTTTGTTGTTGCTGAATGTTGACCCAGCTGAAGGCTAGATAAGGGAAGGACAGTGCATCCCTTCAGACAATAGGTATGTGGAAGCAAAGAAATCAGAGCTGAGTAGTCCCAGATGGGCCTTTAGCAAATACATTTCAAACGTGCACGTGGTGTCTTAGCCATCTGCTGTATTTATATGCCAGTCTATTGAATTGGCATTGTTCCCACTTATACTACTGAGGGGCTGCCTGCCTTGAGACAGTCTTGCTGGAATTGTAATTTCCATTTTCTGTTATCATCACGCATTTATATCGGCGCGGATCTAACATCTATTGAAATTCCTGGTAAGACTCTCATTGACTTCCGTGGACACTGGATGAGGCCAATAGTGCCCATAAGTGCACTAGTTTTTACCACACAAATCGGATGACAGATCCTTTCCCTGAAGAGCTTACACACAAAACAAACTTATTCCCTTTCCTTCATTGCTTTAAGGCATACTGCCTTTGACTGTGCTTACAAAGCTCACCAAATAGCCCCACATTTAAATTTTGTTTAAATAATGGAAGAGGATGTTTGGTTTCTTTCTTTCTTTCTTTCTTTCTTTTTTTTTTACAAATTCAAATATGACTAGAAAAGTATTTCCTTGACTTTTAAAATGATTAATCCATGAAAATGTGTTGTTTTGGACATATTCAGTGCCCTGCAGTGCTACAAACTCAGTCTAAGATTCTCGTGAGAGGACGATAACTAGAAACTGAAGCTGATTATAAACAGAAAGTGAAGCTGACAAATCTAGTTTCATTGAGTGAGATGCAGAAAGTAAAAAAACAACAAACACCCTCCCAACTCCATCAATGAAAAGTCAATAAAATTAAAATGTTATTTTAAGTCAGCAACTCAAGGTGTCAGTAGTTTGCTTCAGTACATTTTAAAAACAATATACGGCTTTTATATTTGGTATTATCTTGAATCTCTTGAACTATGGATAACCAGAATTCTGTTCTTGTCTCAAATGGAAGTGTAGTTCTTAGAAGATGCCATTTTATTTGCACTGTTGTTAAGCAATCTGGATTTAGCACCAAATTCCCAAATCTCTCTGTTTTGATACTACCCATCACCATATTATCTTAGTGCCATGAGGAAAGTACCAAGTACTATCGTTGCTAAGGCTAATTGAAGAGGAGTGATCTAATGCAAAATTTACTTGAGAACAAGGAGGAAGCTCAAGGAAGACATCTTGGAAGAAAGGAGGAAAATAGAAGGCAGTGACATGGTGAGTCGTATTAAATAAAGAATCTCATTTACTCCTTCTGACTACTTCTGACCAGAGACTTGCAGGGAACATTTACTGGTGTTGGGGGAAGTCTTAATCTATGAACAAAGCTTATCCTCCTAAAACAAATTTCAGTATTAAGAATGGGGCGTGTTGTGGACAGAACTGACATTTCAATTTAGGTGAAGAAGGGGGTGCTCTGCAGAATCCTTCCGCAGGACTCTGGGGGAAGTAATGGAGAAGGATCTTTGTAAAATAGGTATTATGATACTTATCTCTATTGTAAAGAGCTTTGAGATCTCCTGATGAAAAGTGCTATATAAGTACGAGGTATTTTATTATTATTTAGGTATTAGTTTAAAATCATTGGCTCAGAGGTATTGGCAGCTCTAGGAATTGCAACATTTAGTGTCTTTCTTAAAGCCCCAGCGCTGGTGGGTGCCATGTGATTTCATGAGAATCTCAGCTTCCATTAAACTAAACAAAGCAAAACTTTGTGGTCCTCATGGTTGCAGAGAAAAGCTGGAAAAAGCAAAACCTAAAGGTTTAAAACCCAGAAGGCAAATAAAAAGAAACCAAGGCCATTTTTGTTGTTGTGGGATGGGGGAAGGGTCCTGATTCGTGATTTTTGAGTGTTTGGGGTTGGCAATACTGAAATTCTGCCCTTGCCTGGCCCATGCAATGCCACTGAAGGCAGTGGGGCTATACAAACACATAAGAACAAAGTTTGGCCCATAGTTTTGTCCATATGGAATCTTTTCACTTGTTAATTTCTTTTAACCCCTTGGAAAATGTGGACAAATGTATCTATTCAGATGTATTGGATGTTTGCATATGCACACACATTCTCTAAACATTTATTTGTATGGCATTTTCTGGACTGACAATGTGTCAAAGGTTAACTTCATTTATGTTTCACAGACTACTCCTTCCTGCAACATGGCCAGAGCTTGGACATGGAAAAACTATAGAACAGCATACTGCTTATCCAAAGAGTCATTTACAAGTGACAAGAGAATCTCTTTAAAGTGTTTCAGCTGTGGTTTTATCCACAATAGCAGTAGAAACACTGCCTGGGAAACCAAGTTTATGTCCTCTTATGCTTGGTTTCACATGGCTTGTAAATTAATAATATATTATTTTTCAAAATAGTAGCTAATGAATGTTAAGTGCACTGCTGGAAGATAGGGAAGTAAGAATTGTTATCTCTAATTTGCAGATTTCACTGGCAGAACCAAGATTAGAACTCAGGTGTTCCTGGTTCCTTGTCCTATGCCTCTTGCATGGATTTCTATGACCATTATGTGCATTTCTAAAGTGAAATCCCTGCAAGTTGCGTGGGCCCTTTTTAAAGACACCATAATAGAGGCCCAACTTCAATGTATACCCCAAATTAAAAAAAAAAAAAAAAGAAAAAAAAAAAAAAAAGGCTTAACTTAACAACAAAAAAGAAGAAGCAAGATAGAGATAAAAAGTAAAAAGTAAAAGAAAAGTCAAATCAAAAAAAAAAAGATAAGAAGGAGCACAAACACTGCCAAGTGCAAGAAGTGAGATAAAGAGAAAGAGGAGAGGAGTTTTTGCTATGAAAAAATAAAAAAAAAAAAAAAAAACATTTTTAAGTTTTTTACATCAAGAAGAGAAGCCTGCAAACAACAGGCCAAAATGCTTTGACTATGAAAAATACAAAGTGAGAATTGAAATGATAAAGTCATTGTCAAGATTGAATCTTTCACTATCATCTTCTTCAGCTCCAGTCTTAGGATAGATAGATTGAATTCCCCAAACCTAGGCTTTTTGTAATTGAAGGAACTGAATCTGATGAAGTATCACTCACTAGAGGTTTTGGAATTAGTTTAATTGACAAATTAACAACTAAACTCCCACCACCAGAGAGAGATCATGGAGTTCTCAAGAAAACTAAATGAGAAAGATGAACTTAACTAAAAATTGTTGTTTAAATCCTTTAGTTAAAAAATGTTCTTCAATATGTAAAAAGCTGAATATGTTAGTAATATTTAAAAGTAATATTTAAAGGGGTTCGGGGAATTGCGGGCCAGCAATTTGAAGTGTAAGTAATAAAAAAAGAATAAACACAAATAAACAAAAAAAAATAAAAAGAAGAAAAAATAAAAAAAAACATAAAAAAAATTAAAACTTCTGCAATTGTCAAATGTGGTTTTCTGTAAGAGGAAATCGTCTTGATAATTGATGGATTGGATTCACAAACATGTGGACATCAGTGTGGGACAAGGGGGAGAGCCCACACTAAGGCCCTTTGACAAACCCTCTGCCAAAAGGCTCTATGTAAAGGATACTGTGAATTAAGAAGTGAAGGAAGGACAAGGACAAAGGGAATGAAGGAAAAAGAAATTAAGGGTAGAAATTAATGGTAAATAAGAAAGGATGGAGGGGTAACAGAATGGAGTCCTAAGGGTGGGTCCATTCACCAATCCTTCCTATTCAATAAAGAATTAAATGATTCATAAAATGATAAAAGAAGGCAACAAAAGAGTGGAATAGATAAGAGAGCAGATGAAACTAAAAGCAAATGATTGAGAAAAAAAAGATCAAAAAGAAGAAAAAAATTAAAAAACAAAAAAAAAATGAAAATAAATGTAAGTAAAATGTAAATGAAAAAAATAAATAATAAAACAAAAAGTAATGCACATGCTAATTTAGCTACAACATGAACTAAACTAGGAGGGAGTTGATGTGATGGTTCTATGAGAGTGGTCACTGTGGACAGAAGGGTGTTAAAGTGAAAAGAAAAAAAAAAACAGGATGTTGTGAGAATCAAAAAGGGGGAGAGAGATAGATTGAGAGAGAATATAGAGATAAAGACAATAACATCATATATGAGCCCCCACAATAAAAATACTGTGTACAGATGTGGTCTCCTCACCTCAAAAGAGGATCTGAGAGGAAAAAAAAAAATGAAAAGATGAAAAAAAGGAAAAAGAGAGGGAAAGAGAGGAGAGGTTAGAAAGATTAAAGAGGAAGAAAGAGAGAGAGACTAAAAAAAGAGAAGACTAAGGGGAGAATGATAGATAGAGATAGAAAAAAGAGAAAGTGGAGAGAGAAAATAAGGAAAAAAAAGTTATTACTAGTTAATTAATAGGTTTAAAAAGGAAAAACAAATGAAATTAATTAAAAAAAACAAAAAAACAAATAAAACTTCTTTCAACTTTACCTTCCAGTCAGACAAGGACAGACCTAGGGAGGAACTGGGAGTGGGTGGGAAAGGCTAAGGTTAAAAAATGTAAAAAGGGTGGATAAAATTCATGGTGGCTAAGTCCATAAAAATAGTCCATAGGATGGGATGGGATAGGGATGGAGAGGATGGGATGGATGGGAGAGGATGAAGATGATGGCAGGAGAGAATTGGGGTGTTCACTTCAGGGGCCTGGCAGCTCAGATCACCTGGACATGACCTGGGCATGGCACTCTTTGGTCCTGACCGGACCTGGCCTTTCTCTTGTTTATGGGTAGGCAAGAGGATATGAACAAGGACCTCTGCTTCACTACTAGAGAAGAGTTGATACATGCAGCCATCAACTGCTCTGAAGCAGAGGAGGGATGCATCTTTTTTAAGCAGAGGTCTTCTAGTCCAGTTCCCTGCACTCAAGGAGCACTAAAATATTATCTAGACCATCCCTGACAAGTGTTTGTCTAACCTGCTCTTAAAAATCTCCAATGATGGAGATTCCACAACTTCCCTAGGCAATTTATTCCAGTGCTTAACTACCCTGACAGGAAGTTTTTCCTAATATACAACCTAAACTGCCCTTGCTGCAATTTAAGCCCATTGCTTCTTGTCTTATTCTCAGAGGTTAAAGAGAACAGTTTTCTCCCCCCTTCTTGTAACAACCTTTTATGTATTTGAAAACTATTATCATGTTCTCCCTCAGTCTTCTCATCTCCATCCTAAACAAACTCAGTTTTTTCAATCTTCCCTCATAGGTCCTGTTTTCTAGAACTTCAGTCATTTTTATTGCTCTTCTCTAGATTTTCTCCAGTTTGTCCACATCTTTCCTGAAATGTGGTGCTCAGAAGTGGACACAATACTGCAGCTGAGGCCTAATCAGCATGGAGTAGATCAGAATAATTACTACTTGCATCTTGCTTACAACACTCCTGCTAATACATCCTAGAATGATGTTTGCTGTGTGTGTGTGTGTGTGTGTGTGTGTGTGTGTGTGTGTGTGTGTGTGTGTGTGTGTGTGTGCGCAACAGTGTTACACTGACTCATATTTAGCTTGTGGTCCACTATGCTCCCAAATCCCTTTCTCCAGTAGTCCTTCCTAGGCAGTCATTTCCCATTTTGTATGTGTACAACTGATTGTTCCTTTCTAAGTGGAGTACTTTGCATTTGTCCTTATTGAATTGCATCCTATTTACTTCAAACCACTTCTCCAGTTTGTCCTGATCAATTTGAATTTTAATCCTATCCTCCAAAGCACTTGAAATTCCTCCCAACTTGGTATTGTCTGCAAACTTTATAAGTGTACTCTCTATCTAAATCATTGATGAAGATCTTGAAAAGAACCGGACCCCAAACTGATCCCTGCAGGACCCCACTCATTATGCCTTTCCAACATGACTGTGAACCACTGATAACTACTGTCTGAGAATGTTTTTCCAACCAGTTATGCACCCACCTTATAGTAGCTCCACCTAGGTTGTATTTCCTTAGTTTGTTTATGAGAAGGTCATGGGAGACAGTATCAAAAGCCTCACTAAAGTCAAGATATACCACATCTACTGCTTTCCCCACTATTAACAAGGCTTATTACCCTGTCAAAGAAAGCTATTAGGTTGGTTTGACACAGGGCCGGCTCCAGCATTTTTGCTGCCCCAATCGGCGTAAAAAAAAAAAAAAGCCGTGATCGGAAGCACTTGCCGCCGCTTCATTTTTTGGTGATGATTCGGCTGTGGGTCCTTCCCTCTGAGATGGACTGAGGGACCTGCCGCTGAATTGCTGCTGAAGACCGAGATGTGCCGCCCCTTTGCATTGGCTGCCCCAAGCACCTGCTTGCTGCACTGGTGCCTGGGGCCGGCCCAGGTTTGATATGATTTGTTCATGACAAATCCATGATGACTGTTACTTATCACCTTCTAGGTGTCTGCAAATTGATTGCTTAATTATTTGCTCCATTATCTTTCTGGGTACTGAACTTAAACTGACTGGTCTGTAATTCCCCAGGTTGTCTTTATTTCCCTTGTCATAGATTGGCACTATATTTGCCCTTTTTTAGTCCTCTGGAATCTCACCCATCTTCCATGATTTTTCGAAGATAATTGCTAATGGTTCAGATATCTTCTCAGTCAGCTCCTTGAGCATTCAATCTAGATCTAGGATGTATTTCATCAGGCCCTGGTAACTTGAAGACATCTAACTTGTTTAAGTAATTTTTAATTTGTTCTTTCCCTATTTTAGCCTCTGGTCCTATCTCATTTTCACTCACATTCATGACGTTAGATATCCAATTGCTACTAAACTTTTTGGTGAAAACCAAAACAAAAAAGTCATTTATTACTTCTGTCATTTCCACATTTTTCTGTTATTGTTCCCACCCCCCTCATTCAGTAACGGGCCTACCCTGTTCTTGGTCTTTCTCTTGCTTCCAATGTATTTGTAGAATTTTTCTTTTTACTCTTTATGTCTCTAGCTAGTTTAATCTCATTTTGTGCCTTGGCCTTTCTAATTTTGTCCCTACATACTTGTGTTATTTATGTAGATTCATATTTTGTAATTTGACCTAGTTTCCACTTTTTGTAGGATTCCTTTTTGAGTCTCATATCATTGAATATCTCCTGGTTAAGCCAGGGTGGCCTCAGTGCAGTCTGGTTTTAAGTGTTTGAAACTATGAGAGTTCCAAGATTACCCATGGAAGATGCTCTACAATTTACTGGACCAGGCTACTTCAATTTATCCACATTTCAAGTCTTTGACAATTTTTTTTAGCTGAAAATTATATTTGAAAAAAACAAAACTTTTCGTTGAAGATTTGAGCTTGAGAGCCGGTTGACATTTTTTTCAATGATCAAAAAAAAAAAAAAGTCGAAATGTCAGGTACCAGTGAAAAATTTCAAAAATATTTGATTTTTTTAAACTCTTTTTAAAACCAGCTCATTGTCAGCTTTTCTTGATATTCAGCCTATGTTTTCCCTCTCTTAATTTCAGTGCGTTGTTCCTCATTAGGAACATAGGAATTGCCATAATCGGATCAGACCAACAGTCCATCCAGTTCAGTACTCTATCTCTGACAGTACCTTGTACCACACACTTCAGAAGCAAATGCAAGAAATCTGGCAGTTTACATGGGATAACCTGACTACTCTATTTTATTATTAATTATTATTATTTACATAATCACAGTGCCTAGGAGCCCTAGTCACGGACCAGGACCCCATTATGCTAGGTGTTGTACAAACACAGGACAAAAAGATAGGCCCTATCTCAAGGACCTTACAATTTAAGTATAAGACAAGACACAACGGATAGATACAGACAGGGAAGTACAGGGAAACAATGAGACTGTATTAGGCAGCATGCTAGGCTGTAGTATCAGCGCACCCACAGCCCAACTGTTGTCAAGTTTGCTGTAGACATCATGGAAAAGGAGAGTTTGAAGGAGGATAATGAGTCAGCTTTGCACATGCTAATGAACAGCACCTCCCAAGCATGATGGGCAGCCTGGGAGAAAGCTCGGAGGTCTGAGTTGAAGATGATGCCCTCGTTGTGTGCCTGAGTGACAGGAAGGGCGGATGGTGTGGTCTACAGTGATTGAGAGGGGGCAGCGAGGCTCTAGGGGGCAGATCATGACCTGTGTGTTAATCATGTTGAGCTTGAGCTGATGGCTAGATGTTCACAAAGTGAGGTCAGAGAGACAGGCAGTGATTTTTAGTTTGGACAGAAGGAGACAGGTCTGGAATAGAGACATAGACCTGTGAGTTGTCAGCATTGAGCTAGTAGCTGAATTTGTGCTTGTGGATGAGATTATTCAAAGATAAGGCATGGAAGGAGAATTCCTTTTCATTCTTGGTGCTTATGCCTTCCAAATATATATAGTGTTATCTTGCTTTGTTGTTGCTTAGCTGGGCAAAGCTCTTTAAACCTCCCGTCATAAACCAGTCCATCCATCATGTGTTACTCTTCTCTGAACTCCCTCCAGTCAATCTCCACCTTTCTGATACTTAGATGTCTCTAACTGAACTCAGTATTCTAGATTGTCTCACCCATCACCTTTCATTTCAAACCTCCTTTGTAAGAAAAGATATCACTGCTATATAAACACAGAAAATTGAACATCAATGGGGAGTTTCCATATGCATTTGAGTAGCAGTGGAAGATGTTTTCATTAGGCACAGTTGTATATTTTATTAATATCTCAGTGGCCATTTTTCTTAACATGTATTAGTTTGCCACTTAGAGATTGGACTATCATGGGGTACAGCAGGGAGTCTAGAGTCTGATACATTGGCTTGTCATTTAAGTGTAGTTCAGCTAACAGACAGTCCCTTGAAGAGTATTTTGTGAAGTGAGTAGTACCATATGTGTTCAACAGAAGAAAACAAATGGCAGTATGTTAAATTGAGAAGATTGAAAAAAATGGGTTTGTTTAGTCTGGAGAAGAAAAGACTGAGAGGGGACATGATAACAGTTTTCAAGTACATAAGAGGTTGTTACAAGGAGGAAGAAGAAAAATTGTTCTTCTTAACCTCTGAGGATAGCAGAAGAAGCAATGGGCTTAAATTGCAGCAAGGGAAGTTTAGGTTGGACATTAGGAAAAACTTCCTAACTGTCAGGGTGGTTAAGCACTGGAATAAATTGCCTAGGGAGGTTGTGGAATCTCCATCACCAGGGCCGCCCAGAGGGGGGGGCAAAGGGGGCAATTTGCCCCGGGCCCCGGGCTCCGCAGGGGCCCCCAAGAGAAGAGCGGAGGGTCCCGCCTCCGCCCCTCTCCTGGAGCCTCAGCGCATCAAGCGCCGAGTCTCCGGCCGAGCCCCTGAGCCCCGCCCCGCTCAGAGCCGCGTGGTGAGGGGGCGGGGCTGGGAGCTCCAACGGGGCCTGAGCCCTGCCCCGCTCAGAGCGGCGTGGGGAGGGGGCGGGGCAGCTGCCTCCGCTCGGCGTGGAGCTCACAGCCCTCCCCTCTCACCACGTGGCTCTGAGCGGGACGGAGCTCAGGCCCCGCCGGCCACACGCTCGGGTAAGAGGCTAAGGCTGGGGCTGGGAAGCGGGACCCGCCGCCGCTGCCGAAGTGCAGCCCGGTCTTCGGCGGCGGGGGGCCCTTCTGTTCCGGGACCCGCCGCCGAAGTGCCCCAAAGGCCCGCGGCGGGGACCCCCCCCCGCCACCGAATTACCGCCGAAGACCGGGCTGCGCTTCGGCGGCGGGTCCCGCTTCGGCGGTAATTCGGCGGCGGGAGGCTCCCGCCGCGGGTCTTTGGGGCACTTTGGCGGCGGGTCCCGGAACGGAAGGGCCCCCCGCCGCCGAAGACCCCGGGCCCCCGGTATCCTCTGGGCGGCCCTGTCCATCACTGGAGATTTTTAAGAGCAGGTTAGACAAACACCTGTCAGGAATGCTTTTGATAACACTGAGTCCTGCCATGAGTGCAGGGGACTGGACTAGATGACCTCTCGAGGTCCCTTCCAGTCCTATGATTCTATGCACCCAGGGTGATGAGCTTTTAAACAGGCCATTTCAAAATTAACAGAACAATTAAGAGCTGAATTCAGATGTAAGTGGGCACCTGGGCTGAATTTGACCCCATATGTCCTTCTGAGCCTGAGGCCTGGTCTACACTGGGGAGGGGGGAATCAATCTATGGTATGCAACTTCAGCTACGAGAATAGCGTAGCTGAAGTTGACGTATCTTAGATCGAATTAAAATTACTTACTTCGCGTCCTCATGGCGCTGGATCGACGGCTGTGACTCCCCCGTTGACTTTGCTTCCACCTCTCGCACTGCTGGAATTCAGCAGTCGATGGGAGAGTGATCGGGGATCGATTTATCGTGTCTACACTATATGCGATAAATCGATCCCTGATAGATCGATCGCTACCCGCTGATCCGGTGGGTAGTGTAGACATACCCTTAGAAGAGTAAAAGAAAAACCACGTCAAGGAAACTAATTTTGAACTAATGAGTCAGAGGACAGGTCATCCTGGTGGGTTGGCTGAAATTTGCCATCTCCATTTACTCTCAATGTCCAACCCACTGAAGCATTAAGCCAGTACATTTGAGCTCGTAATTAATTTATGAGCAAATTCACAGAACAATAAGCCGGTCTTATCACTTGTCCTAATAGAACCTGTCTCAAATAGAAATGTAGCGAACATGCTTGATTGGCTTATGTGAGGAGACCTGTGCTAATGAAATAAACCTGGAGTTACACCTTCAAGGTTAGCAATAGAGATGGTTCCAAATCAAAGCTGAATCCCCCCAAACTTCGAGGAATTTGAGATCCAGATCTGAACACTGGGGCTCAGATCCATCACTAGTTAGATATGTCACCTGAAAATTGTCTTGAAAGTTCCACCTGTCAAGGCGGTTTCTCAGTCTTTTTAAAATTCAGGGCCAGATCCTTAGCTAGTGTAAATAGTCACAGCTCTGTTGACTTATACCAACTGAGACTTTGGCTCTCTGTTTATTGAAAGTGTTTTAAAAAAGTATTCACAGACTACAGATGCCAATCTGTGTATGCTAGGACACATGCAGCTAATGCATTTCCCAATCAGAGGTCAGAGAGGACTATGCATTGTTTACAGCACATGCCCTGTCTCAAACCAGCATGCACAGTACTAGGCTGGCTTAGTGTCTATGATTATGTCTCTCTCTAGTGACTGGCCCTCTAAGGGTAGGTGTACAGAGCAGCTGGGCGGGTGCTTCCCAGCACAGGTAGACAGCTATGCACTAGTGCTGCTGAGCTAGTGCATTAAAATGAGCAGCGTGGGCACAGCAGTACGGGCAACGGCTTGGGCAAGCCACCCTAGTACAGTCCTACTTGACCCCCTGGACATGTACTTGGGTGGCTAGCCAGAGCTGTGGCCACATTGCTATTTTTAGCATGCTAGCTCGAGTACGGCTAGCTCGCACTTAGCTAGCATTCTCCCAGTGGCTGTGTTGTATACACATACCCACAGAGACCAAAACCTGCTCTATACACAGCGTTTTTGGAGAGGACTGAGGGCACACGTCCTGCACTGACGAAGGGATAGAAAGGATGTTTTGTAGATGGCTGTCAGAGTTGCTGCTGAATTTACTTTAATTCTTCTGGGATTTTATTGAACTAGTGGTGTGTTAGAGAATCTAAAGCCTTGGAGAGGTGTCTTTTTAAGTCATTATTTAAATCTAATAAAACTATACTACTCCTTGATGAAAGAAGTTACTCCTTTAGCTCCAGCGGAAAGACTTTACTTTTGATATGGAAGATCTCAGGTTCAATCCCCTCTATGACCATGATGCCTTTACGTCTGTAACCAGCATTTGTTTCACTTCCCATTCTCTGTTACTATTGTAGCTCCCTGGAGCAAGAGTGTGCTGTAGTGTACAATATCCCATCTAGCTCAGATATGCAATCGTATACTAAATACTCAAAGACATAGACAAGCTACACATGGCATAGAAAACTTCTGAGGGAATAGAAAAAAACCCACTCCCCCGAAATAGCTTGATGCGCTAAGATTAGTAAAGGGATATATTTTTAGGGAAGGAAAATGGGTTTGGGGAAAAATAAGAATTCCTCCAAATTTTTGCCCATGTTTAGAATCAGACTGAACCTCTTTGGCAGTTCTGAAATGTATGGAAAACTTCTTCAGAATATTTTCTCCATGCCCTTTGTACTTCTGAGGCCCAGGCTAAAACAGAGGCATCATAAATCTTGTGAAAAAGTTTGTTCTCATGACATTCCGAGCCCAGTCTCACATACCCAACATGTCTGTATAATTCAAATAAATACCCAGACTGCTGGGTACTTGTTTGACCTCTGAGCTTTTGGAGGTTCACTGGTATAAGCGGGATGGATATCACTCTAGGGGACTTATATGTCCCCTCCCCCCCCTTACTGCAGTATCCGAGCAGCTCATGTTATTTAGTGTGTTTATCCTTACACCACTCCCATAAAATAGGGAAGTGCTATTATCTCCATTGTATAGATGGGGAACTGAGGAACAGAGATATTAAGTGATTGGCCCAAGCTCAGAAAGTCTGCAACAGAACAGGGAACTGAATCCAGGTCTCCTGAGTCCCATGCTAGCACCCAAACGACTAGACCATTCTTCCTCACACAGACCACTAGAGTCCAATGTGCTCTTCCTTTATTAAAGCCATTTCTTCCAGGGAGCCCACAAGAAGAGGATCATAACACTTAGGGTGGAATTTTCAGAGAAACCTAAGGGAATTGGGCACCATCTGCCTTAACTTATGTAAAAAAGGGGGAAAACCCCACCTCTGGATGTCCTCCTCGCCTCTGCATTCCCAGGTTTTAGATGTCCTGACTCAACTGGCCTTTTATAGTCTACAGAAGAGACGAGGAGGGGGATTGATAGCAGCCTTCAACTAACCCGGGGGGGGGGGGAGGAAGGATGGAGGCTGTTCTCAGTGTGGGCAGAGACAGAAGAAAGAAACAAGAGGTCTCAAGTTGCAATGAGGGAGGGGTGGGGTTTGGATTGGGAATTTTCACTAGGAGGGTGGTGAAGCACTGAGTTATCTAGGGAGGTGGTGGAATCTCCATCCTTAGAGGATTTTAAGGCCCGGCTTGAGAAAGCCCTGGCTGCGATAATTTAGTTGGGATTGGTCCAGCTTTGGGCAGGGGATTGGACTAGATGACCTCCTGAGGTCTCTTCCAACCTAATATTCTATGATTCTGTGAATGTAATATTAGGAAAGGATCTAATGCAATGTAGCTGCTGCCATCCAGGAGGAGAACCAGTACCATGTGACCAGCCATGTCAACAGACAACCAGAAAACAGTGCGTGGGCCACAGTTTGAGCAGCTATAGACCACATCTGCCTCTATAAAGCATAAGGCCAAAGGAAGAATGAATGGAGCCACCTAAATAGAGCAACAATAGCCTCACAATCCAAAATGGACACATCAAATTAATTTATTTCAATGGCAGCTAGGTGCCTAAAAACTTTTGAGGATCTGGGCCTAAATTACTTGCTCAAGATCATGCAGGAAGTCTGGTAGAGCAGGGAACGGAACTCAGATTTTATGAGCCCCATTCAGGTGCTGTAACCACACAATCTTCCTTCCTCACTGAGCAACGTGTCATTTCAGTGGCCAGCATCAAGCCACTTCATGTTGAGAAATAAAACAGCTCCCCTTACCCATTATTTCAACTGTCTTGGGTTCTTGGCCTGACTTTAAGTGAAACTCTTCCCCTGTGTAGTTCTGCAAGGGGTTGGAGGTCAGTAAGAACAGCATGTGCTGCCTGAGAGGAGCGGGAAGGTGTGGATAAATTAATAAAAAGAAACGAGCAGTGCATTATTCATTGCTTCCATGACACAAGGAAGGAAAGTTTCTAAGGGCTGGACTCCTATGTGCGCATGCAGTAGTGGGTCTGAAAAGATGCGTGATATAATTGACTATGCAGGGCTAATATAGGACCTAAACTTCTCCCTTCTGAAGAAAGCATAAAACCAGCCTCCCTTTTTAATAATGAATGATCCAGCCAGGGCCTGAAAGTACATTTTTGATTTTCATCAGTGACAGAGGATGATTTCAGTTTTTGCTTTGTGAATCAATATTTGAGCTGGGTCACTGGAGCCGGTTATGCTATTGTTGTGATGTCACTGATACACACGTTGATATTATTATAGCTGGGAAGATCAGGCTACATTATCTTTTTGCTGCTTTGGCCAGGTAACTTGAGGCCACAGCCCTATTGACTTAGCCCTGTTGAACGCTGAAGCATCTGTGCTGTAACCGTAGCCTGCTGTGGATATGGTGCTTTTGTGAGAGCTTTGTTTAACTGCTGACAGCTTTGGGAAAGAGCATGAAACTGTCTCAAACATTTTCACTGTACCTGCACCTCTCCTGCCCAAAGACAATACCCGCTAGAGGATATTAGAGAGTGGCTGGCTGAGGACTGAGGGGAATGTTTGGACGGTAACCTGCTCCTAGGGATTTGCCAGAGAAGCCACTGGAATGTTCTTGACTTCAGAGAAGGGGCTACTCACTCTCTAGGAAGCCTGGAGTGACATTATGCTACCTGCCTTTGTTCTTGGTTCTCTTTAGAATGTGAATGCTGGCTGCTGACTATGCTTTGGTGGAAAGCAGTCTAGGCAGAGACAACATCCTGTTATCCAAGATGCATCCGTTCCCTTGTTCGGCCCTGCTTACCTGTTTTGGAAGCGTGCGGGAAAACACTCCTTTCGACCAAACTGACGGGAACCCCTTAGCCGCTGAGGTGCAAAAGGCTGAAACGGACTCAATGATATGCAGGCAACCATCTGCAAAAGGAGCTGGCAGCGTGAGTCACAGCCGAGAGAACACTGGGGAGGAGATGTTCCAAGCCAGCAGCTGCTCAGAAAAATACAGCAGCGCAAACAGCAATTCAAGTAATCATGTTGTTGCTCAGCCTGCACCTACTCCTACAGATTTGTCTGTGCTTCCTGAGAATGAGCCGGACCACGCTGCCATTACAGTCCAGACTCAGATCCCTAGACCATCAATCATTGGCGTGCCAAAGGTGAGTGCTCTAAATGCTGATATACGGAGTGATAGAAGAAGCAGCTCTTTAATAAACCAAAGCATAAAAAGCAAAAGCATCATCTATTTTGTATTGATTGGAACAAGACAGGGCTAATGGTCGCTCATACTTAAATAACACAAAATGACAGCTATTGCTTTTCTGGGCTATTATAGGAAGGCTTGGGGAATGTTAGTAATAATACTGTACACTTCTGCAGTGCTTTTCATTCACAGATCTCTCCCTATTCTTTGTGACCCACACTTATTTTTGGATGTTATCCAAAGCCCATTGAAGTTTTTCCATTTACTTCACTAGGCTCTGGATTGGGCCCTTTGTCGTATCTTCCATTTTGGAGTGTACACATCTTACGGCCGGATTTCTCCATGTCTTCTGTAAATACAATCTTCTCCTGGCTTTAGTGAGAAACAATACAGCATGTAGTGCATTTATGGGCCCTATCAATCAATCAATAAGAATAAACAAATGTGATATGCAAATTTCCACCAGGCCAGAGAGTGACTGAGTTAGGAATAGAACCCAGGTCTCTTGACTCAACTTTTTAATAGTGTGGGCTATATTTTAATAGAAAATTCTTATGTTACCTTCCCTCGGCCATTCACAATGACCAGGACCCTACCAAATTCATGGCCATGAAAAATACGTCATGGACTGAGAAATCTGGTCTGGTGTGTGCTTTTACCCTAAACTATGCAGCTTTCATGGAGGAGACCAGTGTTTCTCAAATTGGGGGTCCTGACCCAAAAGGGAGTTGCAGGAAGGTCACAAGTTTATTTTAGGGGGGGTTGCGGTATTGCCACCCTTACTTCTGTACTGTCTTCAGAGTTGTTGGCCAGGCGCCCAGCTCTGAAGGCAGCACCCTGCCAGCAGCAGTGCAGATGTCAAGGTGGCAATAGCATACCATGCATCCTTACTTCTGCGCTGCTGCCTTCAGAACTGGGCAACTGGAGAGTGGTGGCTGCTGGCCAAGGGCCCAGCTCTGAAGGCAGCAGGGCAGAAGTAAGGGTGGCAATACCATACCCTGCCATCCTTACGTCTGCGCTGCCACTGGTGGCAGCTCTGCCTTCAGAGCTAGGTAGCCGGGTAGCAGCTGCCACTCTCCAGCTGCCTAGCTCTAAAGGCATCGCCGCCACCAGTAGCAGCACAGACATAAGGGTAGCAGTAACGCTACCCCTCCCTCAATAACCTTGCGGACACCCCCCTCCCCCCGGCCCAATCTTCTTTTTGGGTCAGGACCGCTATAATGACAACACCGTAACATTTCAGATTTAAATAGCTGAAATAATGACATTTGTGTTTTTTAAAATCACATGACCATGAAATTGACCAAAATGGATCATGAATTTGGTAGGCCCCTAACAATGACCCAGACCACCTCCCCTCCCATTAGTGACTGCATGGACCACCTCCCCTCCTGTTCACACTCATGTAATATCCTTTTGGCAGTGACAGCACTCATTTACGTGGAAAAGCATTACTAGAAAAGGATAATATCATTTAGCTGCTGCAGTCCGGGAGGAGAAACAGAACCATGTGACCAGCTAGGTCTACACACGATCAGCAAGTTCTCCAAGGCCCACGGTTCTGAGCATTGCTGCCGGAGATTACAACTGCCTCTGTAAAGCATAAGGCCAAAGGAGGGATGATTGGAGCACCAAAATAGAGCAATAATTGCCAAAACTAGGCAAAAATAAGGTGTACATTTTTAATGGCAAGAGAATTAATCATTGGAACAATTTGCCAAGGGTTGGGTGGATTCTCCATTACTGATAACTTTTAAATCAAGATCTAAAAGATCTGCTCTAGGAGTTATTTTGGGGAAGTTCTATGGCCAGTGTTACGCAGAAAGTCAGGTAGAGGCTCATAATGGTAGCTTCTGACCTTGGAGTCTATGAAAATAAGGCGTAGCACACTTAGTGGGCGTCACAGACACAGCTATGGAATAGACCATCGTGCTTTTATGAAGCTCATGTGACCATCTTCCCTGGTCTTTTTGTATTAACACATCTGCTCTGTCTGAAGCAATTGGTGCTGCCTTTGTTTACAGCACTGTTCTCTTCTTTGCAGCCAAGGGGACACCGCCAAAATAAACGTCATTGGCCAAACTATAGCTGCGGCAGAGCAGGTTCCCTACCGTTAATAGAGAGAGCCCACTTGGGGCTCCTTACTCCCAGAGTGGCTGTTGGTGCTGTACTGCAGGCCTGTACTGAGGAAAATGCAGGTCACAATGATCTATGGGTCCATCTGTGACTACAGGAAGAGGAAGTAGAGGAGGAACCGCCATACGGACTCTACCGTACCCTAGGCTGGGGTGATTCTCACATAGCCTGTTATGCTCCTTTGAACCATCAGAACAGCAACAAGTGGTCCCAATGCACAGCAGGATGTGGCTTATTCAAATCTCCAAGTTCCTCCACCTGGTCCTGTCTGTCTCTTTAAGACTTATACAACTGATTCTCCAACCCGTACAAGCCCCCTATACGACTGCCCTGACCCCTCAGCAAGGGCTATCTCCCTCTACCTGCTGTGCTGCCCCTGAAGGGACTCAGTGCCACAGCTAGGGAGTGAGCCACCCTGGCGTCTCTCAAAGATGAAGCCCCAACTCCTGAGGTTGAGCAGGGCCTTGTTGACTGAGCTTGCGAGGCCTGACCCTCAGCTCAACGGCAGTTCTCTGTTGGCAACAGGATACATATTGATTGCTGCATCCAATCCATTCCAAAATTGTGGGGAACATCAGTGATCAGAGAACCCTATTGATTTTGGTGAAATCTGGAAGAGGGAAATGGAGAACCAGTGGGGCCCATTGCATCTAGTTAGCAGAGCTTCAGCCACCTCTGTACTTGTCTACAGATGACAGAACCGGTTGAGGGTGGTGACAAATACCTTCCAAGAGAGAAATAGCCACCATTGCCGCTCAGACCATAGACCCCCCCACAGTTTAAAATGCTGACCCCCTGGATGGCTTAACTTCCAGACAGAAAAGAAAGAAATTAAACTGGTGAGAGGGAAGGAGAGCCTGGGTGGCACACAGAGCCCCTGGCATGGGGTGGGGGAAGAATGAGGCACAACATTATGGGGACGAGGACGGAGTTCCTACTGTTGTGGGGAATGGGGACAATGGTATGGAAAGGGACATTGGGGATACACAGCGTCCCTGGTATGTGGCAGAGAAAGGAATGGGAAGCACACAGAACCACTGGCATGGGGGGAAATGGGGAGCATAGGGGAAAAGGGTGGGTCACACAGCCCCTGGTATGGAGGAAAGGAGAAATAGGGAAACCCTGGTGTTGGGGGAGGGAAGTATTGGGGTGGTGTTGCAGGGAGCCCCTGAAATAGAGGGAGATGCGAGGATGGCATGAGGGAGCTTGTGGGAAGAAGGGAGGGATACAAAGAGCCCCTGGTGTGAACTTGGCCTACAGAAACAACAAAGCGTGTGACCTTCTAGAGCATAAGGCCCTGAAAGAAAAGGGGAACTACTAGCAGGAAGTAGCAAGCTGCTGGCTTCCCCTAGCAGGGCAATAATGTGGAAGGTTAGGCAGCGTCACGGAGGGCAAAGAGGCCGTACCGTGGATCTTCAATGGGAGAATGTGTGTAAAGTTCCCTGAACGTCAGAAAGTGCTGTTCAGTTTTGCTGGCATTAATCGATATAGGCTTGAAGGTTTAACTGAATTAATTCACTCATCTCTTCTGTCAGCCTCTTAAAATTCCAAACAGTTCCCTGCTGACCCGGCTTTATATAGTGGCCAGGACATAAATCTGTTGCCAAATCCTAGTCAGCTCACTCACAGAAAGGTCCCATTGACTTCAGCGAGTAGGTGGGGGACTAAGATGAGCAGGATTTAACCCTCAGTGTGTTGACAAATATTTTTCACCAGTCGCAAAACACCTTCATTCTCCTAATTTCCCCACAGAAAAATCTTTTTGGTAACTAACTGATTGGAATGAAGAGGCTTGAGAGCCTAGCAGTTAAAGTAGGGTTTTTCTTTTTATGGCTCTGAATTTTGCAAAATAAATCACCAAAAACAAACAGGCCAAAAAAAATATCTCAGAAGCTTTAGCTATATAATAATAAATGTATTTAGTCTTCAGCACAATTGATAATTGTGTTCAAAATCCATGCACCACAAAGAAAGGCAGTGAGGTCCAATGGACAAAGTCAGGAGACAGTTTCCCTTTCTTTGTGTGTCACTATGAGCAAGTCACTTAACCTCTCTTTGCCTCAGTTTCCCCATCTGTAAAATGGAGACAATGGTTTTCCACCTTCCTTTGTAAAATACATTGAAATCTATGGATTAAGAGACCAATATAAGTGCTAAATATTATTAAAAGACAAATACGTGATCATAAAAACAAGAATGCCATTCTATAATAAGATAAAGATCAATATATAGCAAAGTGACTTAAAATTCATGAGCTCACATCAACATTTCATAAGAAGAGTTAAGGGAATATCAGGAACGATACACATGCTTTCCCCCCTTCATTTTCATAGCCACATAACAAAAGAGCTTGTGACAAATATTATAGGATCTGTCAATACCAAGACACCCTCTGTCTACCTGTCAACATATAATCCTTTTCAAACAGAGGCTCAATCCATTTTTAACTCATGGTGGAATAAAATTCAAATTTTAGCAGATAATGAACTAATTAACTAGCTCTTCCAGCTGACCCTCCCCACTGGGACACACTCAAAGATTTTGAAGTACAATGGAGTTGCATGCATGTAACTGAATCTAGAATTTGATTAATTATTCCTTGTACCTAAAACAGTGGAGTCCATCTGCTCTATATGGAGCCAACTTTAAATCTGACATATTTTATCTTCCCCCAAAATTAGATCAAAACATAATTGTAAAAGAGATTGATTTTGATTATTTTAGTCACAAATTAATTTTGTGGCAACCATTTGCTCATAAATAGTTGACCACATTTCTAATATTTAAAGCTTGCCCAACTAATACAGTGTGATAAAATGCCAATGTGATTCTCCGCATCCAGCATCCCCTTTTGTTCCAATTTCGGCATGTGGTGAATTCATTCTATTGCATTTTGTATATAGGCCTAAGGGTCTTCATCCCACTTTATCAGGCTGTAAATCAAAGCTGTCAGAACTATACATCTAAGCATGCTGAGGCTTCAAAACCCCAGATACAGCACCTAAGCACCCATCGTTTATTTCCAAATCCCATTTCATCCACTAGTAAACACTCAACTCCTTTTGCTGCAATGGAAAAATCAGGAGAAATCTTCACTGTTCTGAGCCAGTAATCTTGGTATCCATCCAGTAAATGTGCTACATTAATAATAGGCATGTAGAGATTCTTTCCAACAGGAGAGATGTTGTTCACTAATTTGAACCTTAAGCTTTCAATTCAGGGTGGTTGTTCTAAAAACCAAATAAAACAAAACATGGAACATCAAGTGAACTTTCTTTCAGTGCACCACTGAATCATTTCTGTATGTAACCCAGAGTGATGAGCCATTCAGGTTGTTTGGGATTCAAAGCATCCAGCAGGCAAGAACCTACATGAACAGAGCTTGTGAATGATATACAGGATGAAGCAAGCTCTGCTTTCTGTGCACTCTCATTGAAATCAAGTGTTCTTCCTTCTCTATCACCAATGCTGGGCCAGGTGCCACAAAGGCTCCTCCAGCCATTAGGCTAGAAGAACATTAACACGTCATTTCCATGGCTAATCCGTGACCATGGGGGCTCTTTCCCATCCGCATCTTCTTAACACCAGGGCTAGCTGTTTGGATGAGCACTGACAAAGTGGCTCTGGCCCCATGAGGCTAATCGAAAGCATCCTGAAGTCAATGGAAAGACTGAGTGACTTTACTGAGCCACTGATTTAATTGAGCTTTGGATCAGGCCTGATTTGAACGGTGGGCCAATGAAGAGAAATGGCTGAAACCCAACTTTAAGCTATTATTGAATAGAATAAATTACTGAAGAGAAATTTCATGAAAATGTTCCAGAAACCGTTTCCATATTTTTGATCCATATTTTGTTTCCATTGACATTTTTTTTGACCAGCTCTAATTGTTATGATTACTGGTGAGTTTAGATGGCATGTTACAGAAAGGATACAAAGTAAGGGCCTGGTTCTCCATTGTCTGCCACTTTGGGTAGCCATTTAAACCTGTGCAAAGAGGATGTAAAATGCTACCCAATCAGAATTCTCCATTCATTTACAGCGGTGGAAATGCACAGGAGGAAATGACTGCAAAAGGTCCCAGAGACTCTGTCCCTGCAGTTTTAAATCTAGAATCCCAATCCTATAGATTTATTCACATGCTTAACTTTAAGCGTGTGAACAGTGCATGGATGTCAATGGGAGTACTCATGCTTAAAGCCATGTGCATGTGTCTTTGCAGGACCAGAGCCTAAGGGCACAATCCTGCAAAGATTACGGGACCAGATTCTCAACACTGCTAAATCTGTCTTGGGGAAAGGGGTGAGATGGGGTATCCTCAAGTACCTGTTGCATACCAACAAAGAAACCCATTTGTTGATCATAGAATGGCCTTTACGGCCCATTGGCAGCTGGCACAATTTAGAGCAGCCCATTGCCTGCTGGCCCCTGGATCAGTAAACCACAGATTTGCTTAAAGGCACTTTGCACCTCACCCACCTCCAAAACCCTTGTCTGAACTGCACTGAATGCTGAAAGGCAGGTCCTTAGGATCTGGTCCCATGTGACTGGACCATTGTGCTAACAGTCCAACTGAAGCGAATGCAGCATAAATCTTTGCAGGATCTGTCCCTATGCCTGAAGTTTGGATGGAATTCACACCTGTGCAGAAGAGCCAGCTCAAGGTTTACACACCACTTAAGTCCCACTTCTGCTATATTTTGAGAACAGCTCCAAGAGTTTGCTGGCTGTGAAGGGGAGCAGACAAACTGACAGAGGATATTACAGGGGAATATAATTTTATTCAGGGAGGCAAAACCTCAATTAGAAGTAAATTAATTACATTCTAGTAATAGCTTTTTAATGGATAGAGCACCTTCCATTTGAGACTATAAACGTTTTTGATAAACATTCTGGAATCAAGCTTCACAACTAGAGAATTCGCTAAACGTTTTTTTAACTGCTTCACAAATCCTCTGAGAACCTTTTCCAATTTCTATGAATGCACTGATAATTTTTTGGCATTTGCCAAGTATTTGGATGCATATTTTTCAGCCCATGATTTGTTCAAGTACTTCTCTCTACAACTATTCAATATTCATAGTGTGTCACATTATTGATTCAGCTCTGAGTGGATGACTGACACTTCTGAAAAGGAAAAGAATGAATGTTGACTGGTGAATAATGCACTGTGGCTGCATGTTCACAAACCATTTAGGATTTATAAACATTTTGATTAATATCTGGGAGTCAGATGAATATTAGTAAATAATGAATAGTATGAGCCCATGAATAGCAACAAATTGTATGAAAGCTGTCTTCCATGAATGTATTCACAAATAATTTTTCAACTATCAGCCAGTTCTGTTGCATCACCTCAATGAAATAGATATTACACCCATTTCATAGATGTGAAAACTGAGACACCCAGAGCCAAATTCTGCTCTCAGTTGCACCAGTGTAGGTCTGGAGTAATTCCTTCAAAATGGATTTACTCCAGTTTAACGGAGAGCAGAATTTGGCCCAGTGGTTAAGGACAACATTTTCAAACTTGAATGTCTAAAATTAAGCACCCAAATAAGTGGCCTGATTTTCAGAGATGCACAGTGCTGACCTCTCCTTTCAGTGGGATTTGTGGATGCTCAGCACCTTGGAAAATTAGACTATTTATTTCGATGTCTAAATATGGATTTAGATGCCTACCCTCTGGCACACAAGTTGGAAAATGTTGGCCTTCTTGAGTTGCCCAAGGTCACAGAGGAAGCCTGTGACAGTCCAGGAATATTTTTGACTCCTATTCCTGATGCCTTCCTTCCAAAAGGTCATCCTTCCTCCCAAAACAAGCTATTGAAATATTTCTCCCATTCACCTCTCCCTCTTGATCTTTATTCTTCATTTGGCTGCTGCCTGGGAAGGTTGTGTGTGAGCTGGAGGTTCCTGACTCTGAATATAAACAAGACCTAAATGAAACCAGATTGTCTCATTGCTGCTTCATCTTTCCATCATACTCCCACATGTGTATGAAAGGAACTGCATGGATCTTTTCACCCACGCCAACCCTTAAATCATTTACCTCCATCAACATTCTTGTTATTGTGAGTTGCACATAGATGAAATAAGATTTATTCTACAAACAGAGTAGCAAACCCTGATCAGAAAGACTTGTGGTCAGATCCTCAGCGGGTGTATGTTGGCATAGGTCCAGTGACATAAATGGAGCAACACCAATTTTCACCAACTAAGGATCTTGCTCTAGGTTTATGAATCTCTAAGTAGCTTGAAGACAGCCATCCTCTTCTCTCTGGAGGATTCCTTGCCCAAATCACCATTCTTCCTTCTCTTACATTTTTCAAGCCAAATCTCCTTGGTAAATGCCCCAAATATGATCTTGATTCCTGGATCAAAATTGCGCTGTTCCCTCTGTTTTGAACAGGAGCAAGTTTTTGATACACAAGCATATTTCTCAACTCCCACGGACCGTGAGATTTTTGAAAACAGGATCACGTGGCTTGCAGCTAATATTCTCTGACAGCTTCCCCTTGAGGCAGTGATGAGAGAGCCTTTCCAATAAAGCCTAAGAGCTTTCTTCAAACCCTCACTCACTAATACAATACTAAAGTAATGAAACTCCTGCCTGCTGCTAATGACTAATATCTTCAGCGAGTTCTTGGAAGTCTCACAATACTCCCTTTAAGGGGATTAGAGAGCAGAGTTTGTAAAGAGTTGTATGAAAGGTGCACAGGAAAGGATCTGAAAGCAAGGTATTGTAAGCAGAACACTCTAAAACCCTCATTCAGAAACTAGAGACCACAGGAAACTTGCCTGGTTTTGGGTTTCATCACTGAGACAAAACTCAGACCTGTTTTAATGACAAGTTCGTCAAAATGTTCATCACTCTGAGCATGTTCCTCCTTCTCTTTCTCTGTCTGTGTACAAGGGGACAGGGATGCTGCTATATAATCAAACTCTGCATCCCATTATCACTTAATCTAAGCCTTGTGGGCTCCTTGGAGGGCGAACCTGCAAAAGCTGCACTGTTCAGCCTTTTCAGAGCACCAGACCCATCACTGGCCCAAATGTCCCTTTTGCATGTTCCATATCATTGCCCTGAGTACAGTATGGATTTGATGCTAACGTTATCTCTCCAGTTTCTCAGTGAAGGCCGTTAGCTGCACTCAGGGGGAGGTGGGACAAAATTAGAATCAATGGAGTAAATACATGAAAAAAATGGTAGTAATAGAACTAATCTGAATGCATACCTGAGGAGAAATGCTATGGGTCCCCGCCCAGAAGGTGCACACTTTCCTCATAAGGAGTTCTTTGTGATCTCACACATTGTGGCTTTGATGTTTTGCACTCTGCAACTTTTTTCATTGATAAAGGAAATGGTTTCAATATTCCACATTCTTACTATAGTACGTCTGCCTGCTGAGAAGCCCATTCATCTTATATGGCCCATATTACTGTAGTATCTGAGTGACTCACAACCTTTAATGTACTTCTCCTCCCCACACCCCTGCTGAGGTAAGGGAGTGCTATTTACAGAGGGGAAACTGAGGCCCAGATCCTCAAAGGTATTTGGGTGCCTAACTTTCATTGAAATCACCGAATGCCTTTGAGGAGCTGAACCCAAGTGACTTGCCCAAGGTCTGGCAGGAATTCTGTGGCAGAGCAGGGAACTGGACCTGCATCTCCCAGGCTCTCTCTCACCAGTGCTGTAGCTCTAATAATACCTGCTTTTCTCATACCAGTCAAGAAAAACAGTATCAAAATCCCGATTCATTTTTTTGCTTTCTGCAACCAGGGTTTTCTTCTGTACTACATTGCTTTAGTCTTGAAGTGGGAGTTAGAAACCAGGGGAGCGGAGAAAGAAGAGTTCGGTCTCTGGGGTGCCAGATTCACAGAGGGATTTGCAGTTGGGGATTGGTCCGCTTTGAGCATGGGGTTGGACTAGATGACCTCCTGAGGTCCCTTCCAACCCCAATATTCTATGATTCTATGTTGCACTGTATAACAAGTGAAGACACATGGGAATTACTCTCCATGTCGCCAGGAGCAGGGGTGTGTGGGGAAATCGCCTCGGGGCAGTCCAAGGAATCAATTCCTTTTGCTGCATGATATTTGGTTTATTTCCAGAGGCACAGGAGGTGGGGATTCAGAGTCAGAATTCCTTTGTTTTGTTGGTCTTCAAACTAATAAATGAATCTTCTCTGAGAAAGAGGGGTTGTCTTTGCTTCAGAGAAGTCTCTAGTGATTTGTGGTGGGGGAGAGGAACACAGGACCTTATCGTGCTCCCTGGAGTTCAAACAACTGGAGCTGGTTGCAAAATAGGGGGGAATTGAAGTGTGAGAGCCGTTGGATGGAAGTTTTCTAAGCAGCTGCACAATTGCATTTGTATAACTTGTCAGTTATGCAATTAAATACTATTAATCATACTGGAGGCGTCAGGGCCCATAACAGGGCAGTCTGACCTAGATGTCTGAGCCAGGGGTGGAGTTGGGGGTCACAGTTGGAAGTCATGCCAAGGATCCAGCCAGAGTCAGAAACCATGCAAAGACCAAGTTTTAAGCCAGAATCAGAGTCAGAAGTCCCACCAAGGGTCAAACTGGAGTCAGTCACTGGTATTAGGGTGGGGAAGCAGGATCCAGGAGTGGTAACACAGAGGCAGGAAGTTGGTCTCAGGGGTCTGATCAGCAGTAGCCTAGCAACTAGTTGCTCAGACAAGGGGTGGGACAGGAACCGGGAGCTTTATGGCCAGCTGAGACTTGTAGAGCAATAGCATAGAAGGTAAGACTCTTGCTCAGCAACCCCCTGGGTTCAAGACCTGGCAGGTGGACACCATACGTAAAGTCACCAGGCAACACACCAAAAGGCTTAACTAGTGGCTCAAAACAGATGTGTAAATGTAATCCACCCACTTCCTGGGTGTGGTGCTCTGTCCCCTTCTAGTGGCACAGAAACCAATTAGACATTAATGAGTCTGCTACAGCCTTAGCTAAGAGCCATATGGCATTTAGCAAAAAAGGTCCCAGATTTGATCCTGCCCACTGATGACTGGAGTGTGTCGGTGTTACATAAGGATCTTCTTATATCTGTTTGGTGTTCCACTCACTCCTGGTGTGCCTCCTTGTGTGTGAGGGGTGTCCTTGGCATTAGCTCTTGCCCCATCTGGTTCCCTCTTCCACTGTTGCTTGCACTGTGGCCCCTCTTTCTCAGTGACGTGGGGTACTCCCTCTTTGTGACTCAGTCTTCTATCCAGGTCACTATATAGTCTCCCCCTCCCAGAGTAACAAAGCCCCACTGGATAAGCTGTCCATATGTCATCTCAGCAGTCTTCTGTTTCAGCTCCAGGTCCTCTGCTACTTTGCCAAAGGCTGGTAGGGGAGCCTGGGCCCACCTGCTACTCTGGGTTTCAGCCGAGGGTGCCTATGATTAGCCACCTAGGTCTGCTCAGACTCCAACACTGTTGCTGTTTCTCTGGGCTCCTTCCTACCCTGCCTCTCCATCTGCTTACCTATCTCTGGATTTGCTACTGGAGCTTTCTCTGCTTCTCATGGCTACCTCACCCTCTTGATCTTTTATTAAGACTCCCTAATTTAGGGTAGGACCCCAGGATTTACTCTCCCCCTGGTTAGCCTCCTTGTCTGTGGTCAACTGCCTTTCCCTCTAGGGAATGACTGCAGACCTCTTCCCTGCAGCCCCTTCCTGCTCACACTTCCTGGCTTTATACTTCAAGGCCAACTCCTCTCCCAGCTGGGCTTCAACTGCCATTCGTTCCTATCAATACCTGGTGCCCCTCCAGGTGCCACGTATAAGCTTATTTGGCCCCCTGTGGCCCACTTTAACCCGGTCATGTGAACATCCCATCATACTGCTTTTGGTGCCCAACTGTGGGTGTGAAGAAACCGTTTCTCCCAAATATAGTTACTATTGCATGTGTACAGGAATAACTGGGCACACAACTGATGGCACACAGCGTGAGGAACAGTGCTGCCACCTGCTCAGTTGCATTTCTTTGCCTTGTGGACTTCCTCTCACATTCTGGACTCGGGTGGCCACCTCTGAGGTACAAAAAACCAGGACCTCCAGGATGATCCTGAGCCCATAAAACTGGACAGCTGGCAATGTGTACTGAGCACCACTACAGATTTCCCGGGACAGATCCCTCAAAAGAGGGATGATCCTGGGAAAACAGACAGGGGGCTACCATATTTCAGGCAGCAGAGGATCTGATCCTTTGGCTCGAGTTCTTTTCAGTTCTGCACAAACAGTTCTGTGCCCATGTGCTTTATATATCCTGGTTCTGACGCACTATGCTTTAAATTGAAATTCATTTCCATCCGTCTGTTCTTGCTGATGTTCAAAGTATAAATTAATTAAGGTGATTTCCACCGCCACCAGCCTGCCAAGCTGCAGTGAGTTTTCATTGCTTGGCTAATTTTAACAAAATAAAAGAAATACAGATCATTGATGCCCCAAGGCATATAGGTTAAGTCTACCTATAAATTACTTTGTTTGCTTGGACGCTTTGTTGCAATTTTTAAAGGAATTTAGAAATGGCAATATAAGATACTCAAATAACTCTAGACTCCTGTTGGCTTTTGGATGCAACTAGCTATTTTGGGACTCCTGGGTTCTATTCCCAGCGATATTACTTACTTGGGGTGTGACCTTTGGTAAATCTGGTTACTTATTTGTGGCTCAGTTTATCCACCTGTAAAATGGGGATCATAATATTTGCCTACCCAAAGCTTCTGAGACTACATGGTAATAAATATATATATTAGTCTTCATGGAAGGTAACGACTTGGCAACCCTGGGTAATAAAGGCCTAGTTATGCACAGGATAGCTGCAGCAATACAAATGCCCACACTCTGCCTCACTAACTGTGACCTTTTGACTAGTCTGTGTCTTAAGTCACCAGGGTAAGAGGGAAGTTCTTATTTCTTGTCTATTTAAACTGAGGTGCCTCTGCTGAGACTGCAAACATGGGTGCTAATAGTGCTGAAGGTTTTGTGATATGGATATTTGCCCAGTATCAGCTGAATTTCAACCACCAATTCATTTTGCAAATTAGTCCTCATACTATAACCACACTGGGGCACTACCAGTGTGAGCTGCCTTTGAATCAGTAGGCTAGGTGAAAGGCTTTGTGGTCTGACCCTGCACCATTAAAGTTAATGGAATCTCTGCCATTGACTTCAATGGCCATAGCATCAGGCTACTAAATGCTGCTACGTGAGTCTTACAGACCTCATGAAGCTTTGATACTCACAAAAAGCATTAGACTGTGCATAGGGTGGTTTATTTTGGGTAACGTTCAGCAGAAGCTATGTCCCTCTTCCTGCAATTAGCAGCAGGGTCCTTTAACTTGGGTCTGAAGATTTATTTGAAAAGCAGCCTTCTGGTGTCAGCCACTTTCTATAAACTATAGACTTAGAGGATGTAGGCCTCCACCCTGTCAGTTTAGATGTGTCCTTATTTGTAACTCTTTAATTACATAATGGATGTAATGCAAGGACTAAAGGGGAACAGTCCCTTAGCTTGCTGCCCTGAAGTAAACCAAACTGATGGCCTCAGTCTAACAACATTGTGGCCTCCCATCATGACAAGATGGCTATTGTAGCTGTACAATACCATACCTGCATATATTCTTGCATTCACACACACACACACACACACACACACACACACACACACACACACACACACACACACACACACGTTAAATAAAAGAGTGTTGCAGTAACACAAAACTATTTGTCCTGTGGCACCTTATAGACTAACAGACGTATTGGAGCATGAGCTTTCGTGGGTGAATACCCACTTCGTCAGATGCATGTGGGTATTCACCCACGAAAGCTCATGCTCCAATACGTCTGTTAGTCTATAAGGTGCCACAGGACTCTTTGCTTCTTTTACAGAGCCAGACTAACATGGCTACCCCTCTGATACAAAACTATTTGTTCCATAAGCCACTAAACATTATTCAGACCCAGAGGAAATAAAATACATATTCCTTGCTCGCATTTTCAGATAAAAATATAAGCAATGGCCTGAAAAGGAAAACAGCCCCCCGGCCCCCCCTTTTTTGTGAGATCTGAGACAAGTTTTTAAGACCAATGTTTTCAAACTTGGATGCCTAAAGATAGGCACTTTAATCCACATTTAGGCACCTAAATAAAATTGGGCCTGCTTTTCAGAGTTGCTGAGCACCCATTGATCTTTGCTGGAGTTGTGAGTACTTAGCACTTATGAAAATTGGGCCCAATGTATCTAGGGTGTGGCACCTGAAAATAGACACACCAAAAATTAGAGGCCATTATTGTAAGTGTGGGCCCACATATTTGTTTGATATAGATATAAAAGAATAAAACCCATTTTTCTGACGGCTTTATGCTAAAAGGCAGATTAACTGATTTGCATCAGTTTTGGAAACCAAACAAGAAGTGTAAAGTGACACCATGTGCCAGATTTCAGCTCAGTGAGATTTCAAATGGCCACGATACAAAGTCCTGCAAATCAGTATGAATAATGGAAAGACTGAGTGCTGCAAATGAATCATAGAATTACAGAATCAGAGGCACTAGCTGAGTAAACAGCCTATGAGGTCATCCCCTTCATCTCTCAGGCAGGATAGGATTGTTCCCTACAGTACATTTCTGAATGTTTTCTCTAGGCTAGCGGCAAATGCAACACTACAATATCTGGGGGTTGGAGTAGTGTATTGTACCTTCCAGTAGATGAACTCTTTGAACAGAGAAGTGCCATTCAATCTCTCTTCAAATGTCACCCTGTCTCCTCTTTGTCTTCCAGATCAAACTCAAGCTCCTCATCTTCATAGATTCTAGGATTCTAGTCTGATCTCCTGTATAATACTGGCCATTGAACTAATTCTTCACCTTTAAGGCCCTGCGCATCTTACCCCCTGCCTACCTCTTCCCATCTCTATTTGCTCTGAGTTGCCTCTTCTGCTCATGCTAACAGCAGCACTCTTCTTCCCCCTTCTCCCACGCTCATTGCTGTGCTGTGCATCTCTGTATTTATTATACTGCATACAGCACCATAGTATTTAAGTGATGACCAAAGTAATTATAGGCACAGGTGGCTAGGTTTCAGGCATCTTTTTTGGTTACTCTCCATTCTCTCCAGGGCATGGGTTAGTTTGTGTGTATTTTTTTATTCTCCCTTATCTGCCTCATCTTCAGTAGGCTGGAATTATCAGAAGGGTGACTAATATTGCGAAGATGGAGCTTGCATTTATTCCTGATGCTGGTGATATTTTTGGGTGTTTGTGTCTTTTCCGTGAAGGAGTTCTACAGCTGCAGACCTGCTGTCAAGAAGGTCCCCATCACCCCAAAGCCTCCCTTATTCATTGGACAGTTCCACAGGATTAGATGAATGAGTGTGTGTGTCACCTTCTGGGGTAAAATCCAGACCAGTGAGGGGTTGTGTCACTGCCTGTCCTGCAACTTCGGGTGCCTCACAATCATAGGGGCCAATGTTTTGATTCCCGGGGAGTGCTCGATCCCTGCTTTGCCGCAGGCCCCACTCCCTCTCTACCCCTCCCCCCAAACTCCCACCATGCCTCTTCTCAGCCCCACTCCTCCCCCTCCCTGCAGCGCCTCCTGCTGCTCGTGGTGGGTGGGAGGCTCTGGGAGGGAAGGGTAGGTGCTGATTGGCAGGGCCGCTGGAGAGCAGGAGGCACTGGGGGAAGAAGGAGATGCTGATTGGCGGGGCTGCCAGTGGGTGCTCAGCACCTACCATTTTTTCCTGCGGGTGCTCCAGCCTTCAAGCACCGATGGAATCAGCGCCTATGCTCACAATGCTTTGCTATTATAGCTCCCAACCTGGGCTGCTCACAAACAGCAAATAGCCTGCAGGTCACACCTTGAGTGTCTGTGTATAGCTACAGCCCTGGTCTAGCAACTCTGATCCCAGCAGCCTGTCAGCAACACACCAGCCACACTCTGGCTTTCAACAGCCTTGGTTACTACCTGTAGGTGGCCCCAACACACTCCCAGTCCCAATTCCCCCCTCGCCCCCAACATGTGTTCTGCACTGTCCTGCCATCTCCTGGGCAGTTCAGATAGTAGAGGTCCATTGCTCCTGTAAGGGCTCAATATTCAACACTTCCTTTGTCTTCTTAGTTGAGAGAGAGAGAGCGAGCATGGGGTGTCAAATAACAAAGTACTGATTTGTTCTCTTTGTTTTGTTATATTTTTCTCCGTCTTGCAAGTGTTTCACTATTTCATTTTGGAGATTCATCTGTACTGCAAAAGGCAGACTTAGCATTTGGCCTTCCTGAAGTCTGCAGCAAATCTACTCAGCTCCTAAACATGGAGCAAGAAGGCTGCATATTCTGAGATCTAAATAAGCACATGCAGGCTGGCTCCCTTTATGGCTGTTTTCAAGAGAATTATTTTGGGTGCTAGACAAAGCAACAACCATATTGGTAGCGACACTGACATTATAAAAAGTTTTGTCTCTCAGTCACACCATATCTGCAGACAACTGTAGAAACCGTGCTGTCCTTTCTCCATTTTGCAGGTGGATAAACTGATATTTGTTGACCAATTCATGAGTGGTCTTCAAAGGACTGTTTGAAGGTGTATACGGCACAACTGGGGTGCCTATTACTATGGTGGCAGTGTTATCTGGTAATTAGAACAGGGGACTGAGATTCAGGATTCTTAGCATCTATTCCTGTTTTGTCACTGACATACTGTGACTTAACTTCAGTGACTCAGTTTCCCTACCTGTAAAATGGGAATATTATCTAACCACAGGTGTATTGTGAGACTTAATGTGAGCCTGATCCTTGGATGGAGGAATCTGTAAATAAGCACAAAGTATTATCTTGAATTTCATTGTCTTATATTAGGTTTTTGAAAATGAAGTCCTTCCATATTCCATGTTAGTGCAGCCGCCTATTTATGTTTCAGCCTATGGATCATAGGATTATTTTAACTGAATAGCTTTGTGGCACATTTTCTGTTGTGTAACATAGTACCTGCTACTTTTTAAAGAATGCTAGTCACTGAAAGTCAAGTATGCCAGTATTTCACATACTGCAGGGAATTAAACATAGCTCATCAATGCCCTTAAATAATCTTGTAAAATAAGAGACTTTCGGCGGCTTATGCTTTATGGATGGGACCTGTTTATTGGATTAAAAAAACCCAATAAGGCAGGAAACTTGCTTAAACAAATGTAGTAGCAAATACTTAGGGTGTATGTGCAAAAGTTCCACGAGCACAGATCTCTGTGAGCAATGAGAAGAGATGGATAACGAATGAATTTGCTTTTTATTTGTGATAATATTCCCATGGATTCCTCTGAAGCTCAGGCCAACTCTACAGTAGAAAAGGTTTGGTGGTATAGCTATACAGGGAAACTCTCCAAGTGTTGGATGAAGCTTGTATCAGGAAAAAATGGCTTTTGCAGGGATAGATTGGTGAATGAAATAAACTACACCAGCAAAATCACTTTTATGACTGTTTAACTGCATCTACACTGGGGCTTTGCCCAGTACAGAAGAGTTGCAAACGTGTTGCATGCCCCTAACCACTGTTTGTTGGTACACAGATACATCAACATCTCAAGACAAGAATTAGTAGAAAACAGTTTGGTTCCTGCCCTGGAGACAGTTTTTGCTCTAAGGATCTTATGTGAGCATAAAGGGAAATTTGTATGTGCTTTGTGATTTTTGAGAAGGCATTTGATAAAATCATACATTACAAGATGATAAATATTCTTGAAGTAGTATTTGACTTCCAAGATCTACAATGATTTAAAAGTCTATATTTGGGACAGAAAGCAGCAATCCAAACAAACTATGAAATAGCTGCGTATTGCAGCATCAGGAAAGGTATACACCCAGGTTGCATCCTATCTCCACAACTATTCAATATTTATGTAGAAGGTAGGGCGAGGGAAAGTTTAGAAGACACAAACCATGGTGAACAGGTCAATGGAGTATATATATCAACCAATATATCAGCCGACAACCTAGTTTGCATTGCTTTGACTAGGAAAGAATTTCAGAACATATGTATTGCTTTGAACAATATCGGCAAGAAATATGGAATGACGATCAACGTCAGGAAGGCAAAATATGATAGTAAGTAAACATAATGCACAAGGTAGGCAACACCTATACCTTGATGCTCAAGTGGCGAAACAAGTGTTTGGTTTCCTTTGTTTAGGGAGCCTAATAACATGAGATGGAAGATGCAATGAAGAAATGAAAAGAGGACACAGTTTGCAAAAACTACATTTGACAACTTTCAAATATTCTTGTTTTGTGCAGACCTAACTTTTGCCCTCATCACTAGATTGCTGTAGTGCAATATATGGTCAACCCTCCTGTATGGACACGAGAGCCGGATGCTTAAAAAGGACACAGAGAAAACACAGGGTGGATCCTAGTTGTTCAGACAGGTTCCTGTTGCTGTCTTAAGTAGGGCCAGTGGGCCACTCAGCTGCTCTGGGACTTTGCAAATGGCACATATGGGCCAGAGCCTCAAACTGGGGCTGTGTATAATGGGTCCTGAGTCAGCAGTTGTCAGCAGGCTGCCAAGTGGAGGGTTGAAGCATGGCTGCACCTGTGGACCCACATTTGAGGCCGATGGGTTATGACATCTAGGAGATTAATTTGGGGCACCCCAGTTTGAAAATATTGGCCTTTGCTGTCTCTTTCATCCCATTCTCTGCCCATTATAACCCCATGCAGGGCAAACCACCCATACAGGGCTGGTGCAACCTATTAGGCGACCTAGGCGGTTGCCTAGGGCACTAGGATTTGGGGGGCGGCATTTTCTTCGGCAGCGACCGGGGTGGCTGGATCTTTGGCCGCCCCAGTCACCACCAACATTTAGGTGGAGGGAGCTGGGGCAGGGGGGCGCGGGGAGGGCTGCCTGCAGCAAGTAAGGGGGGGGCGGCACACAGGGGAACTCCCCACCCCAGCTCACCTCTGCCCCGCCTCCTCCCCGAGCACGCCGTTGCTGCTTCACTTCTCCCACCTCCCAGGCTTGCGGCACCTGAGCTGATTGGTGCTGCAAGCCTGGGAGGTGGGAGAAGTGAAGCAGTGACAGCGTGCTCGGGGAGGAAGCGGAGCAGGGGTGAACTGGGGTGGGGAGCTGCCGCACGGCTCTCCAAGCCAGAGGGGTGGACCTGCCACATAGAGGGGCGCCTCAGGGTGGAGGAGGGGTGGGGAGCTGCCGCGGGAGAGGTGCCTCAGAGCAGAGGGGGGTGGGGAGCTGCCGCAGGGCTCGGGGAGGGGGTGGAGCAGAGGTGAGCTGGGGTGGGGAGCTGCCGCACGGCTCCCCGGGGGGGGAGATGCCACGGCGGGGGTGCCTCAGGACGGGGAGGGGCAGGGAGCTGCCGCAGGGCTCAGGGATGGGGGAGGGCGCAAGGTGGAAGTTTCACCTAGGGCACGAAACATCCTTGCACCAGCCCTGCACCCATACTCAGGGGCAGCTCCAGGCACCAGCACGCCAAGCGCGTGCTTGGGGCGGCAAGCCATGGCAGGCGCTCTGCCGGTTGCCGCGAGGGCGGCAGGCAGGTTGCCTTCGGCGGGACCAGCGGACCCTCCGCAGGCAAGCCACTGAAGGCAGCCTGCCTGCCGTGCTTGGGGCGGCAAAATGCCTAGAGCCGCCCCTGCCCATAGCTGCAATACTGTAAAAACAAGAAACTAACATAGAATCTACAGACCCCACCCAGCCCATGCTTTCCTTAGGTACCTGTGCGGTGTGCCCTGTGCAGCGGCAGCCAAGGTGCAGGAAATAAAAAGCCATGAAAGCAGAGACAGAGAACAAATCCGCAATGACCCAAGGTGCGGTAGGCGTAACCACTCTGGGGAAGAGGCATCCTTTGAACTTGCCCTACTGTGTTGGTGCAGCCAATTGACAGGAAGAGAGGATGAAGCTGGAGGAGCCCTGCTTTCCTCAACACTGCCATTTGTGGCTGGTACCTTGCCAGCCTGCCAAGCCTGATGTCCTCTGGAAAAATGGTTGGATTGACCAGTAGCAACACTCCTAACAAAGAGGGCTGCCTTTGGTCAGTGGCTGCTATAGCCCAACCATTAGGGTGGTCTTGGACTTCTGGCCCTGTCCCTAATCCAGTACCAGCTATCATGGCCAGAGCCTTCTCCAGGTGAATGCTGAAGGTAGGTATGTAAAGAGGCAAGAGGCTATATGGGTCCATGTGTTACTGAGTAAGGGGCATGCTCTTTCCTCATTGAGTGTGCATCCTAAGCAGGACATAGCTTTCTACTGCTATCTGGCAAATAGTTCCACAGGACAGAATTCCTTTCATCATTTCCCACCTAAAATAATCTAGGCAATTCCATACAAATAACTACTTTAAAAAGAACGTTATGGCTGCAAACTGGAGGACTGGAATGTCAGGAAATGTTATCAAGGGCGAAACTGGAAAGATTTGAAAGGTGACAACTGTGTTTGTTTAAAAACACCCCCAAGGTAATCTTACTGTTGGCAGTCTCAGAAAAAGCAGAGATGGCGGGAGAGGGATTAAAATGAAGGTTACAGTGTAAAACAGCACTTTAGGGAGGCCTGATCCTATTTCTTCTGAATTCAATAGCAAAAGTCCAATAGAACTTTAACAGCAGCAGGACTGAGCCGAATATCAGTTCCTCTGCAGCGTACCACTTTAACCTGTAAAGCTGTTGCACCTCGCGATCACAAACTAAGCGTGGCTGGGACCATACTTGGATGGGAGATCTCGACGCTGCAGGAAGTGGTGTTGGTGACTAAGGGCCTGATCCAAAGTCCATTGAGATCTGGAAAGCAGTCATTGATTGGGCTTTGGATCAGGCTGTGAATGGAATTAGTAGTGTCTTTGTAATCCTATCAAATATATTCTTCTGAAAAGATAATTGAGAACCAAATCATTCTAACACATCAACTCATTACTGCTTCACCTTTCGTGCCCCCACACGTGTGGCAGTTCCAAAGTATAGAGCAAATCCCCTTTCCGTTAGATTTCCAAACACTCTGCTTTTTTCACTGGTTGTGAGTCCTTTGGGGGAAGGGCTGTCTCCTAGGACTTTTTTACACACAAAGTTTTACTTCTTTAACTATACTGGTATGGTTACAGCTGTACAACCCTGCTAGCATGGACACAGTTATACTAGTATAAAGGTGCTTATCACAGCATGGCTATTGACATAAGGGAAGGACAATAAGCAATATCCTTAAAAGGCACCTTTCCATGGATACTTCTGCACCCATAGTATGCGTTGTACTGCTTTAACTAAAGCTGAATGAAAACTGTCATTTCTGTTCCCTGGGAAATGCCAGCATTCAGCATTTGCTTTTGTTTCAAATAATGGGGGGGAAATGAATATCAAATATTTCTCTGGAATGAAAAGTGCCAAAAAAATCTCCATTTTGGAAATGGTGAAAATGCCAAAAAATGTTTTTGTCTTGGCATTTTTGATGGAAGTGAAACAGTTTGATATTCCAGAATCAAAACATTTGGGTTTGTTGAATTGACCCAAAACATTTAATTCTGAGTCAGTCCAACGTTAAGCTGAATTTCCCTAGGGTGCTGCATTGCTTCACTGGAGTTGCAGTTTGGGTGCCTGATGACCCCATTGTCACCAATGCGCTGAGCTCCCTGGCTGAAATATAGCTCCCAGGATGCACCTGTGGTTGTGGAGTCACACGACTCTAGATTTAATTGTTTTAATCTCACCTCCAACCAAACTAGTTAAATAATTACAAAAACTGGGTAGACCAGGTCTCACTATGTGTGTTTAGTGCTATGCAGCCCTGATTGCTATTGAGGCCTTTACGTATCAGTATTAAAGTAACACTGGACCCGGATCTATACCCTGCATCCAAATCCCTCTGAATCCCCAGGGAATTCAGGTCCAGCGGTGAATTTGACAACTTCAGGCCCATAACTCTTGCATGTGTTCAGACAGACATTTTGTCTATTTTTGTTGATCTCATGAAAAAAGTTCCCCTCTAGGACAGGCTACAGCTTTTGACTAAGGAAGATCTGACTCTTAGCTTCCAAGACCCTAACAAAGATCTGCATGTATAAAATGCCACAGGATGTTTGCACAGAGAATTGCCTGCATGTTCCCAGTTGGGTCACCATATCCCATGTCTCTGATTCCATTGAGGTGTATTTCAGGGGTCCTAGCGTGAAATCCTGGCCTCACTGAAGTTAATGGCAAAATCCCCAGGGACTTCAATGGGGTCAGCCTTTCACCTCTAACTTCTGTAGGGTATCAAAACAAATTTATTCAAGTGACACTCATAAGGCGCATTATGAAGTATCTTAAAGTCTATTTTTCATGAGAACTTCTCACCTCCTGGTGGATCACTCACAAAGGGCCTGATCTGGCTTCTGTGTCATCTTGGTAATTGGTGTTCTGTGACTGCTGCTTATTATCCGTTGCTGCTGTGTATGATCATTTCACTGCTACCTTGTCTTCCTCTGTTTGCTGTGTCTACCTATTGTGTCTCACCATGCTACAACTGTAAGCTCTTCAAGACATTTTCTCTCTTATATGTATGGATAGTATTTAGCCCAATCAGTCACTGCAATATAAATAAGAATATAACTGAATAGGGAACTTTTGCCAGTGACATTAGTGGAAGCACTATTAGGCCTGAAGGCAGAAATTAAAGGGCAACAAGAAACTAGAAAGAATCTGTTTTGCTGTTTATGTGCTCACTTGGCCACATGGGGGAGAGTATAAGGACCGCATAGCAAAGCAAGAATATTTCTACGGTGATGAAGCACCATTGTTTCTCATTCTTTATTTTTGTAAAGTGAGTATTTTTCAAATACTTCATACTATCTTTGTAAAGGAAACACCCCATCTATGTAGTTTTTCCACTACGTGCCTATAACCCATTCTGAAGAAGAGTTAGAACTTTTACCCGCTGAGAGACACTGCTGGCTTGAACATGCTTGGTTGGGTGCCTTATGACATCCACAAACTAGAGATGGGCACGAACTGAAGTCACTGAAGTTATATATGTGCAATCAGAATCAGGCCCCATCTCGCCAAAACCTCACATCAAACACCCCAAAACATAGAGGTTTGACGTTAAGAACTAAATTTGAACTTTGCTATAGTGTGGGATATTCAGATTCTGAGATACAGAAGGCTGTAGCTGCAAACTTGGATGCAGGGATCTGACGCATGTCCATCTCTACTGAACATAGTGTTGCGTTGGTATTGTTATCAGTGAGAGTCTTCTGTGGCCCTATACCTTATGCAATTTTAGGGATTGCTCATGCACCACTGGAGTTTTGCCACTGGTTATGATTGGTGCCTGATTGAGACTTCACTTAATCAGTTGCAGGTCAGGCATGGGTTGCTGAGGGAAAAGTAGCTGACCTGCTGACTTGACAGTAATTATCTCTTGTGTTTGCTGTGAGCTTAGGTTGTGCAAGGTCACTTATGGAATCTGCTTTATGTGCATACCAAATGCAGAAAGCCCACTGTCAGCCCTTTGCTACTAAGGGAGGCTTATTACTGAAACTTCCTCCCTGGCCTTGAAGCATCTCCCTTCACCCCCTGTATCCGAAAAGCTGCTGACAAACATCTCTTTCTCTTCCACCACTCAGAGCAAGTCAGTTCCCTGAGTTCTTTCACTGGGCCTTCTTCCCCATGCCATCTGCATCAACTGCAAGCCACTCTTCCTCCTCACATCCAAGGCTTTATGCCATACTGCCCGACTGCCCTTGCCTGCATCTCAGCCCTTATTTACACTGCTTTCCCCTTCTGTTGTGTCTATGCACAGGGCCGGCTCCAGGTATTTTGCCGCCCCAAGCAGCGAAGCCAAAAAAAAAGGTAAAGCCGCGATCGACGGCACTTCGGTGGCAGCTCTACTGCGCTGCTTCATTCTTCGGTGGCGGGTCCTTTCCTCCGAGAGGGACTGAGGGACCCGCCGCTGAATTGCTGCCGAAGACCCACATGTGCCGCCCCTTTCCATTGGCCGCCCCAAGCACCTGCTTCTTGCGCTGGTGCCTGGAGCCAGCCCTGTCTATGCACCTTCCTAACCACCCAGTTTCTATCCTCCTCTCACTACTATCTTCATGCCTTGATCCAATGCATTCTCTGTACTTGGAGATCCCGCCACACCCTTGTATCTGAGTTGGCTATATTTCCTTCATTCAAATCCTTCCTTAAAATTCTCTTCTTCTAGGAAGCCTGATCCTCCAGTGAAGGAGTGCATAACATAGCACTTGCATCTTTAGTGAGATATTTGCCTCTTTGAAACTGGGCCGTTGTCCGCTGGGCGTTAAGGATCCTGTGCCTAAGAGAGCTTAGTCTATGCCACTACCACTTTTTTTCCAATGTGTAGTTCAATTCTATTATTTTTCAGTATTAAAAGACACTTATGATTATAGAAGTGAAGCCAAAAAAACAAACTGGTGACCTGAGAATACTGTTTGATAGTGACTTGTGCAGGCCAGATTTATCAATTTCCCCTTGCAACGATCAGCAGATTTGTGAGCAGTGCAAGAATTTGAATAGTGGGACTCTGAAACAGAAGTGATTTGGGGGATTTTGACTGTGGGTTCTTTTTCTTTTAACTCTCCAAAAATGTAGGGCCCCTGGACTTAAGGTTCATGTGATCCCAAAAGAGATTGCTAGGTCCAACAGAGAAACAACAGATGGGTATACACTGTTATACATTCATGATATTGCCTATCATAGGTATTCTAACAAGACAAATTCTGCTCTCAGTTATGCAGATATAGTTCCCTAGAAACTTTCCAGAAGCTGAAGTGCTGGGGTTTGATCAAACTTGAAAACATGCAGTGAAGCTTGTGGGAAGGATACTATGGGGACAAATGAATCAAAATGAAATAAACGGGTAACATGAATACTTGAGAAGTGAAACCACCGTTTCCCAGGAGCAATAATTAATCAAGATAAGTGTAATGGTCTTCATCATATATCGGGGGCGGGGGAGGGTGTTAGGAAGTATCTCCAGCTGTCTGTTAATCTAGGTTTTCATTAAGTCACCCATCACCATGATATCTAAATTTGTTCCATCCTGTACCTATCCTGCTGTGTCTGGGTCTTGTGGCTCGTGTGGCGAGTAAGTCACGCTGTTCGGAGGGAAATCCCATCGGTCTGTTTTTAACTCTGAATTTGTCTACTCTTGTGAGTCTATGTGCAATGGCAGTGGAATCTAAAGAGGAAAATATTCTGATCAATGACTCTGTTCTTGCGGGAGAACTGAGTTGCTAGCATTGGCAAGTATGTGAAGATTGCTGTCCGTATGACATGATTTGACATGTGCCCTGTGAAGGGGATAGAAATCTACCCCAGAAGTGGCTGCAATTTCAGTGGTGGTACAGGGGTAAGGTTAGGCTGAAAGGGGCTGTAGTAGATGTGTAAAAAAGCAAAGTGTTAGCATTTATTACCATATAGTTCATGATTATGCCATGGAAGTGTCACAGGGTGCGAGGGCCTTTTAAGGGGAGTTTGGTTCTCTCCCACTTGTACCTGGTTACATGCCTCCCAGGTAATGGGGTTGGGTCAGGTGACTAGGCATTGTGGGTTTCTATAAGATGGAATCTGCTGCTCCAGAAGTTGAGGGAGGGAGACCTGGGGCTAGAGAAGGGCTCTCTGGAGTGGCCTGGCAGAGATCTGGGGAGCTAACAAAGTTGGGGCCCAAGTGGCAGCAGCAGTGGGGACTCATAGACTCATAGACTTTAAGGTCAGAAGGGACCATTATGATCATCTAGTCTGACCTCCTGCACAACGCAGACCACAGCATCTCACCCACCCACTCCTGTAACAAACCCCTAACCTATGTCTGAGTTATTGAAGTCCCCAAATTGCAGTTTGAAGACCTCAAGCTGCAGAGAATCCTCCAGCAAGTGACCCGTGCCCCATCTGCAGAGGAAGGCGAAAAACCTCCAGGGCCTCTGCCAATCTGCCCTGGAGGAAAATTCCTTCCCAACCCCAAATATGGCGATCAGTTAAACCCTGAGCATGTGGGCAAGACTCACCAGCCAGCACCCAGGAAAAAATTCTCTGTAGTAACTCAGATCCCACCCCATCTAACATCCCGATACCAGATGAGACGACACTCCCCTACAGCAAGGAATATTGGTTTTCTGATTTGATAGAATCATAGAAGATTAGGGTTGGAAGAGACCTCAGGAGGTCATCTAGTCCAATCCCCTGCTCAAAGCAGGACCAACACCAACCAATTTCCTGAGACTTTAAACAAGTCCCACAGGAAATCTTTGGCATAGCTGGGTGTTGAGCTCATAATTTGTGAGATGTCAGCTTGTGTCTTAACAAAGTCCATCCTTCCTCTCCTGCAATGGGTGCAGTCCCAATCTTGAGGCATTTACAACCCAATAGACAAAGATGAAGAAAAAAAAAACTGGCCCTGGCAGACGACAAGTATTCTCTGGTGTAAAAATCTTGGTCCTCCTGGTAAGTGTTGAGCAATGCATCTTCTGTATTATGAAGTTAGAGTTAGACCTCAGGACTCTCTTAAATGGAGCTCCATATCTGACCTCTCAGTCCTCATCCTCAAAGGAAACCTGCACAACACCTTCAAAAGACAAGCCGGGGAACTTAAATTCATAACTCTCCTGGATACTAAAGAACAGGGACTTCACAGAGACACTGGTTTTATGGCTCATTACAACAATTTGTAACATGCTAACACTGCCTGCTATCCCTTAATTGCCCACTTCATTTCAAGTGGTCTCCTACAGCTTGTGTGAACCCCATATATTTAATCTGTCCCACCTGATATTTAGCTTGGACACTCTGGTTACCTTCTCCTGACCAGCTCTGTGAAGCTTAACAGCTTCTCAGAAGTTGGTCCAATAAACGATATTACCTGACCCACCTTGTCTCTCAAAGGTGGTAGAGTTGGGTTTTTTTTTTCAATTTTCTAGTGTTTCCACTGAAACTGGAAAACAAAAAAGTTGTTCCCCTCTTTTTTCCTCCTTTCAGTAACAGGAGGCATGTTTGCCAGAAGCTGGGAATGGGCGACAGGGGATGGATCACTTGATGATTACCTGTTCTGTTCGTTCCCTCTGGGGCACCTGGCATTGGCCACTGTCAGAAGACAGGATACTGGGCTAGATGGACCTTTGGTCTGACCCAATAGGGCCGTTCTTATATTTTTATGGAGGGAAAAAAAATCTCAAAACCAAACATTTTCAATACAAACTTTTATGAAAATTGTTTCTTTCTAAAAACCTGGAGAATGAAAATGACTGGTTTTGTCACTTCCCCAACCCCCAATATTTCAACCACCTCTACTTGAAAAGATCTGTGTAAACCAACAAACAAAACCCAGTATGGTGTATTCATTCTGTAAATCCTTTCGCACACTCGGGTTATGGTGGTTCGCTGTCTGCTAAATGAGCCTTAATGTCTCACCCTGTTCTCTTTCTGTGGCTGCCTGTGTTGCTGATCCTCATGTGATTCCAGTCTGTGGGGGCTGGCAGGATGAGGTCATTCTCATTCAGTTGTCTTTTATACTTTCTGGTTCTGTCAAAATGACAAGCACAGTCAGCAGCCATACAGTTAGAACACAAATTGCATTTCTTCGTTCCAGGCTTTCACTGTCCGTCTCTAACTTACCTTCTTGTCTGGAATGCTGTTCACAGGATGCAATCTCCAGCTAGCTTACAGCCCAAGTGGGAACCGAGGGGCTGATTCATCAATGTGTAAAGGAGACACAGGCCCGATATAAGCCATTCCTAGAGAATACGCCTGGAGCACATGGCCTGTAGACCAGCTGCAGAGCAGGCTTCCCCAGCTTTGTGCTACCTCTGCTCTGCCCCCTGCACTAGGAAGGGCTACTGTAGAGGCTAGACGGGGGAGGGTAAATCAGGAAAGGAGGTGGCAAACTGGGGGCAGGAGTGGGTGTGGCTGTGGAACACAAGTTGTGGGGGGTGCTAGCCTGAGCTATCAGGCTGCACCAGCATAGTGGAGATGGAAGCCAGCTCTATTCTGACTCTGCCTATGCAGGGATGAATCTAGCCCTTAGTGTTCTTGCTGCAGGTCTCTCACAGTCCTGAAGCCTGGTCTACACTACAAAGTTAGGTTGATGGATCGACCGAGTTGTGCATGTGTCTATGCTCAAATTTGTCTTTGGCCAACATAAGCGCTCCATGATGGTGCTGAAGTAACTCCACCTCCCTGAATGGTGTTGAGCCATGGTCAACCTACTGAGGCCAACACAGTGCAAGTGTTGACACTGCGTGACCTGTGTTACCCCTAACAGTCCTCCAGCAACTGTCCTGCTCTGGTCACAACACAGAACTCCACTGCCCAGGGGTCACAGACTGGAAAACCCCCAACCTCCACTCAAAACCCTCATGTATTTTTGAAATGCCTCTTCCTGATTGCCCAGCTTGGTGAGCACACCTAGCATCTCTCCTTTGTTGTGTACAACTGCCCTGCTGACCATGGCAGCTCCATGCACTAGACATGCTCCTGCCTGGAGTAGACGGGCTCTCCTGGGCCTGTGGAGAGAAGAGGCAGTGCAGGCCCACTAGGGATCAGTCATAGAAATGCAGACATCTACAGAAAGACTGAAGAGGGGATGCAGGTGAAGGGGTACGACAGGGATCAGCAGCAGTGACGCGTGAAAGCAAAGGAACTGCAGCAGGCAAACCATAAGGCCAGGCTGGCCGACAATTGATCAAGTGCTGAGCTGCAGATCTGCCGCTTTTACAACTGAGCTGCTTTCCCCCAAGTCTAGCTTCCTATGCCATATTAGCTGTATGCCATACTAGGGGGAGACCCCCCACCAGCACCCCACAGAGCACTGTGGATACCTCCAATGAGCCCAAGACACAGACCCCTGCCGTGGATGGGGAGGGGCCATGTGATGGTGGTGGTGGTGGGGAGTCCAGGTATGCCACAAGCCAGGATCTTTTTGAGACTGCACAAGAGTCTAGCCAGTCCTGCCAGCTGTGCACGGATGAGCCCAATAAAGGGGAAAGACCCTCAGGTCAGTGTGTGTGTGCATTTTTTCCTTAGGGCTTGGCTACACTGGAGAATTGCAGTGCTGGTGGTGGCTTTACAGCGCTGCAACTCACTCACCGTCCACACTTGCAAGGCACATACAGTGCTGTACCTCCCTGGCTACACCACTGCATGTACTCCACCTCGGCCTGGGGAATAACGACTATAGAGCTGGTGATGCAGCGCTGCTCCGCCAGTGTGGCCACCAAAAGCGCTGTTATTGGCCTCCAGAGGTATCGGAGGTATCCCAGAATGCCTGTTCAACCACTCTGCTCATCAGTTCGAACTCTACTGCCCTGGCCTCAGGTGACCCGCCCTTTAAATGCCCCGGGAATTTTAAAAATCCCCTTCCTGTTTGCTCAGCCAGGTGTGGAGTGCAATCAGTGAATCTTTCCAGGTGACCATGCCTCCACGCGCCAAACGAGCCCCAGCATGGAGCAATGGCGAGTTGCTGGACCTCATCAGTGTTTGCGGGGAGGAAGCTGTGCAGTCCCAGCTACACTCCAGCCGTAGGAATTACGATACCTTTGGGCAGGTATCAAAGGCCATGCTGGAAAGGGGCCATGACCGGGACGCGCTGCAGTGCAGGGTTAAAGTGAAGGAGCAGCGGAGTGCCTATTACAAAGCCCACGAGGGAAACCGCCGCTCCAGCGCTGCCCCCACGACCTGCCGTTTTTACAAAGAGCTGGATGCGATACTTGGGGGTGACCCCACCGCCAATCCGAGGACCTCGATGGACATTTCAGAGCAGGGAGGGGGGAGGAAGAGGAGGGAGGAGGAAACCGAGAGTGAGGGTACTGGGGTGGGGGGAGATACCCCGGAGTCCCTGGAGGCATGCAGCCAGGAGCTCTTCTCAAGCCAGGAGGAAGGTAGCCAGTCGCAGCAGCCGGTACTTGGTGAAGGACAAGCAGAGGAGCGGGTTCCCGGTAAGCGGCTTTTATTTTCAGGATGGAAATTTTTTGGGAGAGGAGGGAGGGTTAGGGCTGCATGCATGCATGCCTAGATGTGGAATAGCGCATTGATGTGGTCTATCATGTCGCAGTAATCGGCCTTGGTAATCTCTTCAAAAGTTTCAGCCAGAACATGGGCAATGCGCTTGCTCAAGTTTATTGGGAGTGCCACCGTGGTCCTTGTCCCAGTCAGGTTAACGCGTCCATGCCACTGTGCTGCGAGGAGTGTGGGGACCACTGCTGCACACAGGCAAGCTGCATAGGGGCCAGGGCGGAATCCGCATTGCTGTAGAAGACCCTCCCGCTCTTCCCAGGTGACCCACAGCAGCGAGATATCTTCCAGGATCAACTCCTGTGGAAAATGTTGGGAGAGTGTTCAGTGTAGGTGCCCCCTGCAGCTGTTTGCTTTCCTCATCGCACAGAAACCCCAGTACAGCCCTGAAGCAATCATTCCCCCTTCCCAGGTGTCCCGCAGCAGCGAGATATCTTCCAGGATTAACTCCTGTGGAAAATGTTGGGAGAGTGTTCAGTGTAGGTGCCCCCTGCAGCTGTTTGCTTTCCCCATCGCACAGAAACCCCAGTACAGCCCTGAAGCAATCATTCCCCCTTCCCAGGTGTCCCGCAGCAGCGAGATATCTTCCAGGATTAACTCCTGTGGAAAATGTTGGGAGAGTGTTCAGTGTAGGTGCCCCCTGCAGCTGTTTGCTTTCCCCAACACACAGAAACCCCAGTACAGCCCTGAAGCAATCAGTCCCCCTTACTCACCATTTCAGGGCTCCTGTGGGTTCTGTGCGTTCTCTTTGGGATGGGAAAATTATGCTATTGTGAAGAATGTTACTCCTTCACTGTGTGGGAATAACTGTCTGAGATATAAACAATGCTGCCTCTGTTAAGTGTTGCCTTTTTTGCCTTTCCACAAGCAACCTTGAGTTCTCGGCTGCCCGTGTTATCAACAGCTCAAAGACTCCAAAACCTCCGGAAGAAGCCGCGAAAAAGCAAAGAAGACCTGCTGCAAGCAGTTATGGATCACTCTGCCACAGAGAATCAAAAAGTGCAGGACTGGAGGGAAAGGGAAAGCAGGATCCGCCAGAAAAACGCAGCGGCCAGGAAGAAAAGCACAAAGCAGCTGATAAGCATCCTGGCGCGCCAAGCGGACTCTATCCAGGCGCTCGTAGCCATGCAGGCAGAGCACTACCGCACCCGCCATCCCAAAGCTCTTTCCCTTGTGTCCCAATGTCAGCTCAAAACCCCCTTTCCCAGCATCCAGGTTCTTACCATCACCAGCTGCCTCCAACACCTGTACGTTCACCAACCAGCCCTGAGAACTACGACCCTTACCCTCTGCACTCAACCCATGCTGTATTGCCATCCTGAAGTGCAGCAGTCATTGCACAGCACTCCAGACAGGACATATTCAAACCTGTGACTGTACAGTTCCCCACCCCATCCCCCTGCCCTTTTAGGGTCCCAAAATGTTGTGTGTCTATCAATAAAGTTATTTTCTTTTCAATAAATGAATTCTTGGGTTTGAAAACAGTCTTTATTATTGCAGAAAGTCAAAGATACCTTAGGCCAGGAAAGAAACAGGCACTGAAAATCAGCTTAGGAAAAACAGATTCCTACTAACATTGTAACCACTGCACTTCACTCCTGTGCAAGGCACCAAACATTACTGGTGGTTTTCAGCCTCAAATTCCTCCCTCAAGGCATCCCTAATCCTTGCAGCCCTGTGCTGGGCCTCTCTAGTAGCCCTGCTCTCTGGCTGTGCAAATTCAGCCTCCAGGCGTTGAATCTCGGAAGTCCATTCCTGACTGAATCTTTCACCCTTCCCTTCACAAATATTATGGAGGGTACAGCACGCGGATATAACCACGGAGATGCTGCTTTCCCCCAAGTCTAGCTTCCTATACAGAGATCGCCAGCACCCCTTTAAACGGCCAAAAGCACAGTCATTCGGCACCGGCTCAGCCTGTAGTTGAACCGGTCCTTGCTCCTGTCAAGCTTCCCTGTATACGGTTTCATGAGCCAAGGCATTAACGGGTAAGCGGGGTCTCCAAGGATCACAATGGGCATTTCAACGTCCCCTACTGTGATCTTCCGGTCTGGGAAAAAAGTCCCTGCCTACAGCTTCCTGAACAGGCCAGTGTTCCAAAAGATGCGTGCATCATGCACCTTTCCAGGCCAGCCTTTGTTAATGTCAATGAAATGCCCATGGTGATCCACAAGCGCCTGGAGAACCATAGAGAAATACCCCTTCCGATTAATGTTCTCGGATGCTAGGTTGGGTGGTGCCAGAATAGGAATATGTGTCCCATCTATCGCCCCTCCACAGTTAGGGAAACCCATTTGTGCAAAGCCATCCACAATGTCCTGCACGTTCCCCAGAGTCATGGTTCTTCTTAGCAGGATGCGATTAATGGCCCTGCAAACTTGCATCAACACGATTCCAACAGTCAACTTTCCCACTGCAAACTGGTTCCCGACCGATCGGTAGCTGTCTGGAGTTGCCAGCTTCCAGATTGCAATAGCCACCCGCTTCTCCACCGGCAGGGCAGCTCTCAATCTCGTGTCCTTGTGCCGCAGGGTGGGGGCGAGCTCAGTGCTTATTTCCCGAGCCCAAAAGCGGCGTTCCACGGTGCTGAGCATTTCCGTGAATGCCAGAAGCAATTTAGTGTCATACGCGTCAGGCGACTCGCTATCATCATCAGACTCCTCATCACTTTGGCTCTTAAGGAATAGTTCAACTGCCAAACGTGATGTGCTGGCGACACTCGTCAGCATACTCCTCAGCAGTTCGGGCTCCATTTCCCACAGAAATCGCGCTGCACAGAAACAGTTGAGAGAGTCAAGATGGCGCCAAACGTGGACGGAAAAACAGGGATTGCTGGGATGTGAAACGATGCATCATGGGGCGTTGGGACAGGAAGCAGAATGACCCGCACCCTCCGCCCCCTTCCCACAACCCACGGCGCCAAAATGGCGCCAAAATGGCACCAAAATGGGATGAGGTGCTCTGTGGGATAGCTGCCCATAATGCACCACTCCCAACACCGCTGCAAATGCTGCAAATGTGGCCACACTGCAGCGCAGGTAGCTGTCAGTGTGACCACACTCCAGCGTTTTCCCTACACAGCTGTACGAAGACAGCTTTAACTCCCAGCGCTGCACACCTGCAAGTGTAGCCAAACCCTTACAGTCTTTAAATGTAAAGATGGTGCCTGGCCCATCCCCAAATTATCAGGACACAGGTGTCACTTTTTCATTGTTTCTCTTGTATGAGAAGAGGGAGTGGTACAACAAAGGGAGAGTTATCTGCTTTTCATTCCCCTGCGGGGTTAGGTGGTGGAAGGGCATGACGAGCAGTTTGTGTACATAGGGATGTACCTTGTATCCTTCTGAGCGATCACAATGAAATGGTCCTGGAAATACTCTGCAACCTGCCCTGAAGGTTTCTAGGGGTGGCAGCCTTATTTTTTCCTCTGCAGGAGGGCACTTTCCCACACCACTCCAAGATAACTTTGGCAGGCACCATTGCAGTACACAGGCTAGCAGCGTGCAGGCCCGGGTGCCTTCGGGACTCTAGCATCAGCTGTGCTCTCTGTGCCAAAGCCGAAGTGTCAACAAGTCCGTCTTATATAAGACTTTTATGGGAATAAGGGAAGTGAGTCCTGAAACTTATCTTTCACTTTCTGCTGTGACAGTAAATAAAGGGATACATCTGTCTATTATAGCTGTAGCTGCTGCTGTTGGTGCCTTGCAGGGTTTCCCCTCCACACCCGGGAAATGCCTGACCCTGATGAGGAGGAGAAAGAGGACTAGGGAGGATAGATTCTGCAGGCCAGTGCTGCACTGGACCATGACCAAAGGGCCTGGAGGGTGAATATGGCAGACAGCAGGGAGAAGGAAAGAGCAGATAGGAGAGAGGCCCAGGTGATCCAGCAGGAATAGGAGTGGGAAATGCAATAGGACATAATGGGGTATCTCAGTAAGCAAACACAGATGCTGCAGACTCTTGTGGCCCTACAGGCCAAATAATCACAGGCTCGCCTCCCTCTGCAGTCACTGGAGAACTCAATTTTATCACCTCCCCTCAGACATTTTCCGTGGCATTTGGGGCCACACTCCTACCCCTACCACTCCATGCAGGGGGACAGTAAGGCTAACCACAGACTCACATGCACTGACCTCTGAGCACAATGGTTGGTCTATGTGTATGCAAAATGGACAGGATATTTTCTACCTTTCCAATTAAAGTTCTGTTCCATTCATTTCTTTTAGGAGTTTGTATTGTATATGTTTTTCACTGCACCTTATTTCCAAAAAACAATGCAAAAAATAAATTCATTTTTATTATTGTACAACATCTACTGCAGAATGCCTACAGCTGCTCCTAGACCCATTACTTGTAATTGTACAGGAGCATGGAACTCACTGGATCAGTGAAAAACACTAATAATTATAAATGTACAGCAAGCCCTGCATAATTCCTAATGGCCCCCACAACTTCAGGACCAGGTAGAGAACAATCTACCTGTGCTGGGGCTGGGCATTAAAGTGCTCTTTTAAGGCCCTTCTGAGCCTCATAGCTCTATGCTGAACTCTTCAAACTCCACCTCCGTCCTCCACCCCATGAGCAACTTTTCCTCCTGTGCCTCACACTTGTTATGCAGGATGCAACAGGCAGATATGACTGTTGGGATATTTTTCTTTCTGAGATCCATTCTTGTGAACACCGCCAGCATCCCTTCAATTTTCCAAAAGCACATTCAACCGTTCTCCTGCGCCTGCTGAGCTAGTAGTGAATCTTTCCTTGGTGCTGTCGAGGTAGCCAGTGAATGGCTTCCTGAGCAGTTCCCCAGAATTACTACTGGCATTTCAACGTCACCAGTGATAATCTGCCAGTCAGGAAAGAATGTCCCTGTTTGCAGCAGTCCTGTGTTCTTAAAGATGTGAGCATCATGCATCTTCCCTAACCAGCCTGCACTGATTTTGGTGCTGCATCCCTGGTGATCCACCTGTGCTTGCACAACCATAGAAAAGTAGACCCTTCTGTTGCTGTCCTTGGTGCCAAAATAGGGATGTGCATGCCATCTATCACCCCACTACAGCTTGGAAACCTTATTTCTGCAATCCATGCACTGTGTTCTGCACACAGTTCTGCAGAGCAGGAGATGACTAATTACTCTCTGCACTTGCATGACAATGGTCTCACATTGTTGATTTTCCAACTTCAAAATGATTGCCCATGGACCAGTAGCAAGCTTCCAGAGTAAGATTGCCACTGGCTTCTCAACTCTCAGTGCAGCTCTCATTCTGGTGTCCATGTGCTGGAGGGCTGGGCATAGCCCTGCACACAGATCCAGAAATGTGTCCGATTGCATTCAAAAGTTGAGCAGCCAATGCTTGTTCCAAACCCGCATTACGAGGCGATCCCACCAATCAGTGCTTGTTTCTTGGGCCCAGAAGTTGTGCTCCACCATCTGCAACTCATCATGCCCTCTGTTGTTGCGGTTCTTCTTGCTGCTCTGCAAATACCAGAGGATTGTTCGTCCTGAGTCTGCAACATTCAGGACAACAGTGCAGAGCTCTGTGGGCTCCATGATTCTCTCAGAGAGGGTGGACACTGAAAAGGGCTATGCAGGTTTATAAGATTTTTTTAGAAAGGTGTAGAAATTATGGGATGGAGAAAGCTGCATGATGGGAACTTGAACTTTTGCTCCCAATCACCTCTGTGTGACTCATTTCTGTCCCACCATTCATTTCCGAAATTTTCCAGACGGCATTGCGCATAGACAAGTGCACCTTAGGATACCTATCTATGGTGCACTGCACTGTGCATAGACAAGCATTTCTGCAAACTGTGTAGTGCCGATGTAAATAGCCAAACACACACACACACACACACACAAGTGATATACTAACTGTGGTGACTTTACACCAATGTAACTTGTGTCAACCAAAGTCTGTAGTGTAGATGAGAGTTTGGAGTCTCCCGGTATCCCCACCAAAAGTCTGCATTGCAACAAGACAGAAGCCTCAGATTGGGCAGGCATGTCCATGGCATGGTCCCTCTTTCAGTCCTGTGTATTCCATTTTTTTACATATATATAAAACCAAGCAGGTTCTGCTTTCCAAATCCTGGTTTTGAAGCTCTGAGCAAGATTATACAACTTGGCCGTAGCTCTCTGTCATCTGTTCATGTTGCTGTAAAAAGTGTGATTTAATTTTATTTTCACTTTGCCCTAAGCTGAGTTGACATTTCAGAGCTGGAAAATCTGTTTTCATGACTTTGTTAACTTTCAAAATCCCCACACATGGGAAATCCTGTTAGATATACAGAGACCCAGTAGGAACCTGCTCTCTGTATGTCTCTGTGATTTTTTTGTTCGCTCAGAAGGAGGTTAAATTTAATTATCTAATGATCTCTAATTAGGGCTTTTGGAAACTACTTAATTCCTGAAAGCTGCAATGCTTTAGCTGTCTGTTAGCTTTCCTGACACAATCAGTTTCCAAGTCTCTAATAAATCCCGTTCCACTACTAATATAAATGCTGGCACATAAATTAAGGCAGCTCAGAAACAACTCTTATGAGCTGGCCCTTCCACTAGATATTACCTCAATGCTAAAAGTATTTGAAGAGTATAAACACCAAGGAAGGAGAGGAATTGTTTAGGGTGGTCTCAAGCATGTGTATAACTAAGACAATGATGTGCTTGTGCATGTTACCGACAGGCTCCAAGGTGCATCTGCTTACAAACAAACAGGGGTAAGGGAATGGGGAAATTTATTCATTTAAACAAATATGCCCTTGTAACACATAAAATGTGTCATGTTCCTATCTACTTTCTGGTCCACAGGGAGAGTAATAGTCTGTGGTTGCTACCCAGTAATGAGGTTATGCCTGTAGCTAAGGTGACAGAGGTTAGTGGTTTGGTGATGAAGGTTCCATATTCAAACCCTACTGATGACCTATAGTAGATCCCCTAACAAGAACCAAGGACCATTCCTACTTGGCAAATAAGCAATTGAGTGTTCCATGCTGCAAGTGCTTAAATTATATTTCTTGGAGTATGGGGAGAATACAGCATGTAGACTCTAAGGTCAGAAAGGACCATCATGATCATCTAGTCTGACCTCCTGCACACTGCAGGCCACAGAACCTCACCCACTCCTGTAATAGACCCATCACTTCTGGCTGAGTTACTGAAGTCCTCAAATCATGATTTAAAGACTTCAAATTACAGAGACGCGATATAGACATTTACACTAGTCTAAACCTGTAAGTGACCCATGCCTCACACTGCAGAGGAAGGCAACGCCATCCCCCAGGGTCTCTACCAATCTGATCTGGGGAAAAATTCCTTTCAGACCCCAAATATGGTGATCAGTTAGACCCTGAGCATGTCAGCAAGACCCACCAGCCAGACACCTGGGAAAGAATTCTCTGTGGTAACACAGAGCCCTCCCCATCTAGTGTCCCACAAAGCAATATAGCACCATATTCTGGTTCTGCAACTTGAAGGAGGGTGGGCTGAGGATTTGTATGGAAGTCTGGATGTATCGTGCTCTGGGAAGTTTCAGTGAGAGAGCTGGTCCATGTTACATTGAGCCTGTCCCTCTCTTTGGGATCCTTTCTCTCTGTATACAAATGTATTCATGTCTCCATCATCAGGGCAGAGGTACCTCACTGATGTCCCTGCCTGCCTCTCCAGTTACTGTCTCAACTCTCCTCTTCCCTTTGCCTTGAAACTCTTGCACGTACTTCCTCACTGCCAGCTCATGGCTGGATCCATTCCAGTTTGGCTTCAGCCCACTCCTCTGCACTGAAATTGCTCTCTCCAGAGTCTCCTGTGACATTTTCCTGGCCAAAAGTCAAGGCCTCTACTCCATCCTCATTATGCTTGACCTATTTGCTGCACTTAACGCTGTGGCTCACGCTCTCCTCCTTAGCAGCCCGCCCTTTCTTGGCTTTGATGGTGCTTTTTCCTCCTGAGTTTCTAATTGTACATTTGGGGGAAATGCCTCACAGTGCTTTAGCTGTTTTATAGTGGTGCAAAGTGACTACAAAGCGGGTTCCCTGTGATCCTCCTAGTGCAGAGCAGATGTAGAGATCCCCAGGAATCTCTCCTTGGTTTATTAACATCTACCAACTCCTACAAACACCCGCTTTCCCTCCTCTACCCTCCCCACCACTGTAGGTTGTTGTCATAACCCCAACTTCTTCACAGAAATTGTCACAGGAAACTGAAGTCAGTGGCTGGTGACTTGCTGACTTCAGTCGGAGTTGGCTCAGCCCTTATCCAATAATTCCTGTGAGTCTTTCACACATGAGCAGAGAGAAACATTAAAGGAAAATGTGATTGTTACAATCACCGACATTATTGTTACAATCACAAGAGGACTCAGAGCGGGTGCAGTGTTTGCAACTACCTTATTTGTAAGCTGTCTTGGGCAGGAAGAGAGGAAGGATGGTCTAGTGGTTAGGGACTAGCCTAGGATTTGGGAGAATGGCATTCAAGCCCCTGCTCTGGCACAGACTTCTGTGGGACCTTAGGCACTTCGGATGGAATGCTAAAAAGCAGTTTGGCTCCTAACTGCCATTGAAATCAATGGTTGCAGTGGGGTTGTAGCCATGTTAGTCCCAGGATATGAGAAAGACAAGGTAGGTACATCGACGGTATTTTCATCTTCTGGACAGACAACCTAAACTCCCTCATAGATTTGCACCAAAACTTCAACAACCACCAATCCATCAAACTACCTCTAAAACACTCCCACACCAGCATCAACTTCCTGGACACCATGATCAGCTTCAACAGTAGAAGCCTGCAGATAACTATATACAAGAAATCCATGGATCACCACACTGACCTTCACCGATCCAGTAACCACCCCAAACACACCAGGAAATCTGTTATCTGCAGTCAGGCCCCTCCGGTACCATAGAATTTGCTCTGAAGAGAAAGTCCAGATACACACCTAAACACACTTGAAACTGTTTTCACTAAACAAGGACACTCTACCAGAGAAGTAGATCACATCAGGGAACAGACCACACAGACACCCCAGGATAACCTGCTTCAATACCGAAAAAGAAAAACACACTGACTGCAACCCCTAGTTGTCACTTACCACCACACTTTAGAATCCATATGGGATAGCATCAAACAATTACAACCCATACTTGATGGGGATCACATCCTGAAAGAAATCTTTCCAGAACCTCCTCTTTTTGGCCTTCAAACAACCCTCCAACCTCTCCAAGCTCATCATTGGAAGAAAGCTTCGTGTAGACCAGGACACCAAATGTGAGACCAACTCAAAGCGGCACCAGACCCTGCCAGAAGAACAGATCTAAAACCTGCAAACATATCTTTACTGCTACAATGATCAAAACCCTCCACAACACCTTTCAAGAGCCAGGAGTCCACACATGCCTATCACAACATATGGTGCATCACCCTCCACAACACCTTTCAAGAGCCAGGAGTCCACACATGCCTATCACAACATATGGTGCATCACATGCCCCAACAACATCTATGTGGGTGAAATCAGACAATCACTACGATCTTGACTGAACTCACTCAGAAAAATGATAAAAGACAAAAACACCCTATCAAATGTGGGTGAACACTTTTCACAAAATGATCACAACATAGCTGACCTCCCAGTCCTTGTTCTCAAAGGAAACCTGCACAGCACTTTCAAAAGACAAGCGTGGGAACTTAAATACATAACTCTGCTGGACACTAAAAAACATTGATTTAAGAGCGACACTGGTTTTATGGCTCATTACAACAACTCCCTACTGCCTGCTAATTGTCCACTTCATTTTAACGTAGTCTGCTACAGCATGTGTGAACCCTTTATATTTAACAATCTGTCCCACCTTGTATGTAGCTTGGACACTTGGTTTACGTTCTTCAGACCTGAGGAAGAGCTCAGGTGAAGCACAAAAGTTTGTTCCTTCCATTAACAGAAGTTGGCCCAATAAAAGATACTCCTGCACATACTTTGTCATTGAAATCAATATAAGTTAGGAGCCTTAAGAGAAGTTAGGAGCCTGAATTCTTTTGAGAAGTCAGCCCTTGGTCACTCTGTACCTCAGTTCCCCATCTGTAAAATGGGAATAATAGCACTTCCCTATCTCACAGGAGTATTGTGAGGTGCTCTGATACTATGATGATGGTTCCTAGCTATCTTGCTGTTTGCACAGTACATACCACAGTGGGCCCCTGATCTTACTTAGGGTATACCGGTGAGGTACTATTGAGAACGCTTGAAACTCATTTTTTGAAAGGGAGTAGACTTCAAGTTAAGTTTGTCCGCTCAGTGCTTGCTTGGCTTGAGTAAGGACTGCAGGACTTGCGTCACAGATTTGAAGGCTGTTTGGTTGGTTCTGACAGTGGTGTTCAATCTGCTGCAGTTTTAATTTCATTTCAGTGTCACTATGTGACCAGACAAAGCACAGTTTTTCCCCTTTGCTGATTCATTTAATTTAGTTTGTATTTCTACCCTCCTCTTCAGCCTAGAAATAAACAAAAAATGTATAGACCGTCACCTATCAGACTTAAATGACTGCTTTTGCAACCTGGAGAGGGAAAAAGAGCTAATTTCCCTTTATAAAAAGATCTGAGAATGGAATATGATCCTAAGCCCAGACATTAGTACTAAGTGTCTGAGAGGCCTCTCTTCTTGAGGTTGAATTAAAAATGTTTAGTGCATGTCAATATAATCAAAAGGTTTATAAATAGCCAGAGTGAGGCTGATATTTCAATCAGAAAGTGGTTTCTGCTCAAATAAATCACGGGAAAATGGAATACTATTTCTGTGAGGAGACAAGAAAGATGTTTTCCCAGGCAGGAAGTACAAAAGCTGTTTATATGACAATGCCTCCTCTATTTTAAAAGTTGAAGGGGAAAATATATCTGAAAATAGCTGAACATTATAAACGTATCAGGGCCAGAAGGAGATGAATAATGACAAATGTATCAGATGAATTTCATCTTTTTACTGTTCAAGAATTGCATGCAAACAGCTTATGGTAGCCGAATACTCTGAGCAAATGATTCTTGATTTGTGGAGGGTATGTTCGCAGTTCATTGCAAGTATTGGTCTAATATTTGCAATTCAAGTTGTGTTAGTTAGTTTTGATTGGATATGTATGTTACCTACTATTGTTTCTGTTCCCTAATTGCAAGTGTGCATCTTTCCTCTCATTCTTTATCTTAGTGTTGTTTACGGTGCTCATTGCCATAGAATCAGAGTGCTTTCTGAGTAAATTAGTCTGCATGGAAATGTCCCTTCATGAGTCTTCGGCTTTTCTCCCCTACCTGGTAGAAGAAGCTATGCTTGGGATATCCCTTAGCTGTTCCATCAATTTGGTTATAGTGGGAAAACTTTGTTAGAGGAGAGATTGCAATGGTTACACTTCAGACTAGTCTGACAACTGCTCATCTCCGAACCACTGTGACAGCTGCACTCCTATGGGACAATGCAGATCAAAAAGCCCAGGACGAAGCATTTGAGAGCACGGGGATGAAGCATTCTTGGCTAAGAGGATCCAACTATGGAACAAACTTCCAGAAGAGATCAGGCAAATCCGGAATCTGACCACTTTAAAAAACACTGCAAATACCTTCCTCTTTGAAAAAGACTTTTTGTAATAAGAATGGTGCTCACAACACCGACACTCCCTTTGACCACTAAACACCTACCAACAAAAAATGGGGGGGAAAACAAACAAAAACTGTACCCTGTAGCAGGGTGGCTGCCCCACTCTGTGAGAAAAAGGGCTGGAACTGGCCAGAGAGGCTGCGCAGACCAGCAGTCAATCAGCAAAGTCCTGTGAAGAGCCAATCAGGGCAAAGAAGGAGGCAGCCAATCAAGGCCAAGCTGAGCCCTATATAAAGGCTGCCTAGCAAAGGTGAAGGCAGTCTCTTCCTGACTAGTAAAGAGGTAGCACCTTGGACAGAGCAGTGCTGGGCAGGCTTGAGGGAGCAGAGGAGAGCTCTGGCCCAATTACCTGCCAGGCTGCAGTCCCTGCTAAAAAGGATCGAGAAGGTGCACAGGGCCAAAGGGGAAGTGGCCCAGGGAAGATAGGCTGACAAGAGGGGCGAGAAGGAGGGCAGAGAGAGGCTGCCACTAGAGGGTCCCTGAGTCTGGACCCAGGTTAGCGGGTGGGCCTGGGTCCCCTTGCACTGCACCTGGCCACAGAGGAGTGTGGCCGAGACAGACTGCAACTTGCCCTGAGGTGAGGGGCTAGACTTTGGGGTTGTGGTTGGCCTCTGAGGCAGGTGCAAGCCGAGGGACTGTCGTTACTCCCCCCCGCACCCTAGAAGGGTGTGAGAATGGAGTCGTGGGTGCTGTCGGACAGCAGTGTCCTGAAGCGGACACCACTGAGCAGGGAGCAACGTGGTTCCCAAATCAGCAGAGCAGACGATGGGTGGGACACCATGTGCAGAGGGTGCTCCATGGCTGACAAGAGCCAATTCCCAAGCAACCAGCAGGAGGCGCTAGTGGTGGTGAGTCCTGGTGCCTGATACATACCCCAAGTAGAGTTTCCATCCTGAAAAGGGAGAAATGCCCGACAGTCCTCTAGGGATATTGCGGTTACTATTGATTTTATGTTGAAGATGCTTAAATACTATGGGAATGGGCAACAGTATATAACCTTGGATCTGGAAGCTTGTTCTAGAGCTGAATCCCTTTGATTAAGGACAGTTTTTCTCTGACTACCATGTGATCTGGTTCGGGCTTTGTAAGCTGCAATTTCAAAGAGAAATGTGGTCATCTTAGGGTCTTGCTTCAAATCTATTGAAATAAATGGGACTCTTTCTATCAGCTCCAGTGAGTGTTCGCCCTGGGTAGGCAGCAGATGGAGATGCAGTAGTTGATGTAGCTGTGTTCTGACTTCTCCATGGCCTTGTAGATCAGGACAAAGGCCATGTGATAGAATTAGGCTGGGAGCCAGTGATGGAGTCGGATCAGGGTATGATGTGTTCCTCTGCATTGCTGCCAGTCTGGTGGTGTCAAATGTACGGATCAATATGGCCAGATACATGTCTGAGAGCAAAGGGTCAAATTTCCTAGCAAGCTGGAGATGTACAAAGGCATTTTTCACCACTGATACTACATGGTTTTCTAGGCAAGGTAAAGAATAAAACTTGACCCTCAGACTTTGCCCTACTTTGAACAGGATGCAGGTATCTTTGATGGAAGGAGATGAGCGAACCACATAGTTCTCAAAAGCGTTTCCCCCACATCAGTTTGGTCTTGCCTGAACTCTGTTTTAACTAACTATTCTTCATGAAGGCACCGATTTCTAGTAGGTGTGGTCACACTTTTGTGATATTAGTTGATTCTGTGGAAAAGGAAATATAGAGCTTGTTGCCATCCCCATCCTATTGGTAACAGTCTATGGCTCAACACGTTAGACAGTTGGGCCATTTTTATTTAGGAGCCTATCTCTGCGTTTTGAAGACAAACTTTAGATGGTCACATTTGAACATTTTGGCCTTAATATTCAGTTATCTTCCAGATGCACAAAACTACTTAATTGGAGTAACAGTCTGCTTTTGACAGCATCTATAATCATATTTCAAAACTAGTGCTCAAAGTGACATCTCTTTTTAAGATACTTTTTTCCCATGGTTCCTACAAGTTGAAGTGTTTAGGTTTTCTCAAATTCCCTTTCAAGATTCAATGTTAGTTTTAGCTTTTGATCAGAGTCCAAAGGGTAGAGTATTTGCTATAACTGTCACAGAAGTTAAGGAAAAGTTTTGTTGAGGGGGAGGGAAATTTCTCAACCAAGAACAGTTTACATCAAAAATAGTTTCCAAAAAAGGAATAAATATGCTCAGCAATCATTCCATGTCCCAGAGAACTCATGAAGGATACCATGTGTCTCCTATATGTCACATGATATCCCTGTTTCGGGATGGACTCAGTTCTGACTCGCTCTGTCAGTCCAAGTGCATCATTCAAAATGTCTGGGACAGTGCATGTTCCTTGGCATTCATAATCTTGGTATTGAACCTAAAAAAATTTGGTGTCTAGGCCTTGGACATCTAAAAACCTTTGAATGGTACCCATTGGCCCCTGGCACTGGTGACAAGTTTATACCATTGTTCTACATGCGTTAAGAACTATCATCCTCTTTGTTAGGTAGGAAGAAAGTTTTCTGTCAACCAAAAGCTGGGGTACTGATTGAAACGCTGAGTTATTAGTGCTAGACCCTGGCTACTGGGAAAAGAGTTAGGGAGCTACATTTAAACATTTTTCCAATTCCAGCCAGATCAAGTTCCAACATGCTAATGAAGTACCAGTTTATTTTTATGAGTTCCACCAAGTCTGGTGGACCACCAGAGTTCAGATCTGGATTTGTTGATGAAACCAGACTTGGGAGAATTGCAGCTGTAACCCATTTCTACACTTGATCACTTCGTTACCCTGCAGTAACAGCTCTGGTACCCTAAACAGGACAGAGGAGACCTTCAGTGTTTGGAGCACAGCTTACAGTACTTAGTGACATCTCCCTGTAGAGGTATGTCTGCACTTGGGGGAAATTACTATTAGTTCGTCTGCACTGGTGCAGGTACACCAGTGCTACCAATGGTGTGGAGAGCACTAGAGTAGGCCAACTGCTTGTGTGTTCACCATTATATCATGAAACCCTACTCAAAACAAGCCACACAGGCTATAGTGCAGGAGGTCTTTCTAGGGGTTATATTATTCCTTGCACTGTCTGACTGGTGCAAAGCGCCCAGAAAACAGACAGATCTGCAGAGCCCTGAAAATCCACAGATATCCACTTTATATTTGCAGACCATTTTTGCAGATCGCAGCTCGGATGAGGATACAAATTATGTGTCCACGCAGGGCTCTGCCGCACACACTCATCTGAACGGAGCGGTTGTCACGCAGCCCTCAGGCTCCAGCTCAGCTCTCTGAATCACACAGCAGTGGAACTAGCCTGCTGGGCATTCTGGGAGTTAAAGTCTCCAGCTTGCTTGGAGGAGGTAAACTCCAGAAGGGAGTGAGTCAAACGCCATTTTGAAAGAGGTGTGGTTGTACTTTAAACTAGCGGGCGGCAACATCGGGCGCTGTGAGGAGAGTAGTTGTTGTTGCTGTCTATCCTAGCCGGGTCTGTATGCATTAGCGCTGCCATGGCTGCGTAGGAGTGTCTAAACCCCTTCCCTCCCCCCCGGGAGGGCAGCGCTGCATACGAGGGCCCAGGATTGTTGCTTCCCTGCCTGGACTGGGGAAGGAGGTACAGTGGAGATGGGCGGGCAGTGGTGCAGGAGGTCTCTGGGGAGAAATGGGGGGCGCTTGGGGGTCAAGGGCTTGTCACAGCCCTGCCTTACTGCTTCATGGTGACCTGTGGAAACTGTTAGTAGAGTCCTGCAAATCCGTGGATATCTGCAGATATTTGTGGAAAATTTTTGCGGATCCTGGATCAGATGCGATAAAAAATTTTGTATCCATGTAGGGCTCTACAGCTAAGAATTCCACCAGTGTGGGGGAAAATGCAGCTGATGCAGAGTTGGTATACATGGCCCCTGTACTGTCCAATCTGCTCAATCCTAGGCTAGAGGCCATGTTGGGAGCATGGCTGCTCTGGCTATCCATCTGTTGTATGGTCCTCTAGGGCAGGGGTCTGCAACCTTTCCACAGTGGTGTGCCAAGTCTTAATTTATTCACTCTAATTTAAGGTTTCGCGTGCCAGTAATAAATTTAAACATTTTTAGAAGGTCTCTTTCTATAAGTCTATAATATATAACTAAACTATTGTTGTATGTAAAGTAAATAGGGTTTTTAAAATGTTTAAGAAACTTAATTTAAAATTAAATTAAAATGCAGAGCTCCAGGACCGGTGGCCAGGACCCGGGCAGTGTGAGTGCCACTGAAAATCAGCTCGCGTGCCGCCTTCGGCACATGTGCCATAGATTGCCTACCCCTGCTCTAGGGGCTGTAGCCAGCTGGCATAAGCTAAAGTAGTTCTCAGGCTGCTCCAAACTATGCTGGGACTCAGAGCAGTGCAGATCCAGCATGCGAGTCAGGGATCCATAACCAGCTCCCTGGTGGCATCTTCCTGCTGCTGCAAGTGGAAGGTGGGTGAGGTGGATAATCTGGGCCTAGGTGTCTGTAACAGAGTAGCCTTCAAGGCTCCTTTGTGGGGGACTCTTGTTAGCTGGAAGAACCAGAGGCAGGTTTCTTCACTGGAGGAAAACCCGAACACCTCTATAAGTCTCTGCATAGAGTATAGATATTTGGCTGGAGTATAGATATTTTTGAGCCGGCTGCTACTCCCAGGGCATTTTTGATAAAGGACAGTCTAGATGCTTGGTAGGATTTATGAGTCTCTGGGAGCAGAACTCCTGAAGAGTGGCTGGGTGTGAGTTCCTCTCCAGCTTGGCTGGGCCGAGAGGAAAAGCAGCTTTGCTTCCTGACTGACAAAGCTCATCAGAGCAGATGGACACTGTTACTCTGATAAGCAGTTAAAAGATAGCATAGACAGAGTGTGTATGGTTACCCATTGTTCAGGTTGCCTACATGTTTCCATTATCAAAGGTCATTTTTGGTAGCACATAACTTTCTCCTTGCTTCATCTTTTTCAGATTAGGTTTTATCTACTTGCACTGAGTTGGGGAGAAAACTTTCCCTAGAAGGGTAACTGAAAATGGTGGAGTCATTATCAAGCACAGAGGGAGTGAAATTAATGCAGGTTTTCTGCTAAGAGAAAGACTTTGTGACCTGTCTTTGAACAGCTGTAGCATCACAGAGTGATGACAGAAACTGGAAATTTGCCAAAGGCCATAGTCTTTAGCTCATGAATGAGCCTTTCCTTGGTCTGGTGATAATTCAGTTTGATTGGGCTGAATTATAAAGGGTTTAAAACTGCATTTGTGCAAGTGTCCTAGAATACGTTAACCAATAAAGCATACTGCCTCCTAGTGTTCTGTTGGCAATATACATAAATGTAGTAGCAATTGCCGAAGATGGAAGATGTGTTGGATTCCGCTGGATGTGCAGATACTTGCAGAACAAAGTAGAGCCCTGTTTTGGTTTTCATAGATATGTGACTGTGGAATATGAACTGCAAAGACACACAATAAACCAATGAATGAGTATGAATACAGTTATGGGTTGCCAAGGGCTCCCCAACCATTGGTTGTGCCCAGAATTTCCTTCATGGGATCCCACACTGCTGAGCAGTAAGCCGCTCCATGGGATTTGAGTGGGAGAGTCCAGCAATACATGCCTAGCTCGTGACTTCCTTCCTGCTCACCCTTCTCAACCTGCAGAATGGGATCCTGTGTGGCTACGGGGGGATGGGGCTAGGAAGCAGGCTGTGGTGGTGGCACGGGAGGCATGCTTCTCTTTGTGACTGTTAGCCAGGAGCTACAGGTGAAGGAACCTTCTGATGGGATAGGGGGAATGACTGTGTGATGCAAATTCAGGCTGGTAAAACACAATAAAGAACCTGGCATGAAAATGAGAGGAGACTCCAAAAACAGAACAAAGCCCTAATCTGGCCGGATTGCACCTGGTGGGGTCTATCTCTTTTGGTGCTTGCCATTGTTACCTGGGGTTCTTTCAACCCAAAACTCTTGGTAACTTTTACTCTGTGCGAGGAGGTGTCAGGAAATAAATCAGGGGAGACACAGCCGTCTGACCGATAGATGGCTGGCACAAACAGGACAACACAAGAGAGCTTTCACTTAAAGCTACACTTTATTTAGTCTCAAACAGTTACACACATCCGCAACAGATTAGTAAAACACCCCCAACCCTTGATAATTACCAAAGTTGAGTGTGGCTCTTAAGAGAAACAGCGGCAGGCTTCCGGTGGCCAACTCTTCCGTCTGCCGGTGGGGACCACAAGATGTATCCAAAGGGAGAGTCCAAAAAGAGTCCCCAAAAGAGTCCAACTATCTCAAGCTTTTTCCCCTTATTTATACATTAGTAATAGAATGACATGTCCCTTAAAGAAAACTTGTTAAGCATGCAGTTCCAATGGGCAAGCAAGAGGCTCCTTCTGATTCTTGATTAACCAGGAGTGTTTTTTTTCCAGAGTTTACAGCCTTGAGACCCCAGTAGACATTCCTGGGGCACATCCTGCTCTTTTAAAATGCATGTATCAGCAACTTCAACACAATTCTTATCAGGAAGGACGCGGGGCCAAGCTGCCCTTTCTGTGGCACCCCAACCCCCGCCCCCCTCCTGCCTTGGTCAAGCTGAGACTGCTGAATGGCGAATTTACAGCTTGCTGACTAGGCTGCCTTTAACAATAAGCCATAGTGGTTTCAGGCACTTTACTGGTTTGCCAAAGTCTCCCCGTACAGCATGTCAAAGTATTATGAAACTAAAAATGCTGTGGAGAAGAAGTGAGGTTTGAAAGAGGAAAAGGTAGATGTTCCAACTGCAGAAAGGGGGTGGGGGGAATACACTGAGGTGGGACTGGGAGAAGGAGACATGGGGAACCATTGGGCAAAGAGCAGCCCTATGGGGAGTGAATCTTCCGGGGTTTTCCATGTAAGTTCTTGAAGTCATTAACACCTCACCTACTGGCAGGACTGTAATTTATAGAGCAATACATCAAACTTCTTCAATTAATTAAGTACAAAAAAATCGGTCGTGAGCGATGCACAGAATAGTCAGGATTCCTGCAACTCATCATGCAGTAAACTTCATCCTGACCGTTCAGCTCTTAATAAAAGGCTACATATCTTGGCTATCACCAATATATTCTGTCTGCAGTAACATTTACTCCCCTGTTGCCACCAAAGGGAGCAGAGAAGCACTGTACAGCTAAATTGCTTGCTTGTGAGGGAAGTTCAATGGAGGAGGCAATCTCCGTTGTTTATCCAGATTCTGTAGTAGTGACACCTGCTAAAGTACAGTGAAATACATGCAAGTCAAGGGCTCTTTTCTTCTTTGGAGAGAAATTGTCAGCAGTGTAATTAAAAAAGGGAAATTGGTTGTCAGATAAGAGCATCCCAACCAGCCCTTATACAGGCTTTCCCCACCAGTTTGCATTAATAGAATTCATTAGCAAATCATCAGCTAGCATCACTTTCCCTGGTGAATAATCAAAGGGACATGCTGCCTGCTGATTGGCTATCCAGCCACTTCTTGCTGGGGAGCTTCAATCAAGGAGAATGAGTCAAAGTTAAAATTCCCCCAGACCTATTATTTGCTATAATTCTTTAAATACTCTTTCCCCCCTTGCATGTGCTTATCATCTGTGCAGCCACAGGGGGTGGATTGGACTCACAGGGGGGTTGCCAAGTCTATACATGATTAGGCTGATGTGTGCACATACAGGCCCAAATCCACTGATCCAGTGCATGCCCCATGCACTAAACTGTGCACTAGTTACCACTGCAGGGAATTGGGGAAAAGTGTGTGTGAAGGATGCTCTGTCTCTGCCCCTCTAAGACTATGAATCAGCTGCAAGTTTTCTTGGCTACTACTCAGATACCACGATAGGTGCAGAACAAGAACCTTTACATAATAGAGGAGGGGAGACAGGAGGCTCCAGGTGGCAGCAGATCCTCTGCCCTTTCCCGGATCTACCTATGATTGTTTTGCACAATCAAAGTGTGCAGCTGAGGTTTTGCAAGACCCAAACCGTCCTTCACGGAGCCAACCTCCCTCTATTAGTTTCATAAATTCCAACAGTTGGAAAGAAAACCTGGTACAATGCAGCTCATCCTCTCCCCCCGATCCCCAATTCTGCTACCTCAACTCTCCTATCCTTTCTCAGGTTTCAGAGTAGCAGCCGTGTTAGTCTGTATCCGCAAAAAAAAACAGGAGTACTTGTGGCACCTTAAAGACTAACAAATTTATTTTAGCATGAGCTTTCGTGAGCTAAAGCTCACTTCTTCGGATGCAAGTCATCCCTGAGTTGTTCGCATCATTCCCTGCCTGCACGGTTTGCTCCTTACTCTTGGGAGGCACCTTGCATGCATCATTCTGACAACAGCTTCAGTTTTCTCCCTGGGCTTTGCATGTTCATTGTCTTTCCTCCACCCCGTAGAGCCAAGATATGGGTACCAGCTGACGCTGCATTGGATCTGGTCCCCAGTGTCAAATTCTGGTACTGAATCAGCCAAAGGAATTCTGTTTGAGGGACATTATCCCAGTAGTTACAGACTCATGCACGTACATTAACAACTGCCACATCTCTCCGCACATTACCTCTGGGAGCTAGAAAGCTCTTTTAATGGAGGGCACATACGGATTTACTGGATGAAAATGGAGACTTTTTACAACCCCTTTCCATCCCTTTCCATCCCCTCCTGGAGAGAACACTTCAGTTGAGCTCCTCTGAGTGTTCTGCCCCATTAATTCTGCAATCTCTGTTTGAATAGATGACAAGCAGAATGTATGACCTCTACTAGCAGCAAAATTTACCCTAATGTTGGGGTGTGCTGTATAAACATCACCATTCACAAGCCATAGAATTACAGCAGGTTGAAAGGTGTCCTAAAACCAGAAGGCAACACTTTCAAATCCAGGTTCCTCAAAGTGAAGCACTTAAATCTGTATGTAGGTGCTAACATAAAAGTTTGCTTGATTTTTTTCAGGAGTCCTGAGTAGAGACTTTTATGCATGCTCTGCATTTCTGAAACACCAGCCATATTTATTTAGGTGCTTAAAGATGTAATTTAGGAGTGTATCTTCAGGTACCCATGTCTGCAGCTTTTGGGCGGGGACCCCTTATTTACACATATGTAATCCCATAGATTTTGGTGGGCTTGCACCAGCGTAGCTAGGAGGAGAATTTGGTATCTCTGCACCTTAAAGATCTATGCCAGGGGTCTCAAACTCAATTTACCTTAGGGCCAATGCCAGTCCTCAAATCCTCCCAGCGGGCCAATAATGTCACTGAAGATGGTTTTCAGAAAATAAAACGTTTATATTGTATTTTTTATTTCACATTTCTTAGAAATAATAAAAATGTCATACAACTTTATACAATTCTTTGCCAGCCAGAGAGTTTTTAGTGTTTGCCAGACACCTGGCAACGCTTCAGTTCTGTCAGTTTGTTGATGTTTGGTTGCAGTGAATGAGCAGTTGAAACCTTCAGGACTGCAGCAAGGTGTGCATCAGATAGTTGTGTTTGGTCCACTTTCCCACACTCCGTGCTCTGCTGACTGCAGGACCTTGCTGGGCTGGGCCTCCTGGGGCACAAAAGTGGCTGAGGCGGAGAAGGCACAGTCCTGGTCTGCTCACTGGTCAGATGCAGGGGTGAGGAGCATGGCTACTACCCTAAAGAGATGGGGCAGTGGGTGGTTCTAGCCCTCCCGTGTGTCTGGGATTATGCTGCTCCTGCTGAGACGGTCCTCTCCTACCAACGTTACATGGGATAGTGGGTAAAAAAGTAAATAAAGGGCCCCATTTCATTACACAGACCTGCAGTGCCAACAGCTAGACAGAACCTCTTTCCTTTCATCTTATCTTCACCTTATCTTATCGGCAGGCACCAGCACATTGCCTCCTTGCAGGCGCCGTCCCCCGGTCCTCCCATTGGCCATGGACTCAGCGCTCGGGGAAGGGGGACGGAGGCAGCGTGCCCCCATGCACTGTCATAGGAGCCACACAAGTCACGCCACCTCCCAGACCATTTTCCACCCTTTTCCCTTGCTCCCTTGGCCTCACGCTGCCCCAGCTCTCTGTGTCCGGTGACTAGTGATGCTCCCTCCATGGCTGACTCTGCCCGGTGACTAGTGATGGTTTCTCTGTCCCTCTTCCCCACCCACTGGGAGCTGTGGGGGAGGAGGGGCGACACCTGCAGCAGACAGAGATGGCAGCTTGGCAGCATCTCTCCTGCCCAACCCCCTCATGCCTCCCCCATGGCCGCCAGCCACGAGGGCTGGAGGAAAGAATTTTTTAAAAGTTTCCATGGGCCCCAGTGGGGAGGTTCTCATGTTACAGATGGCCCGCGGGCCGGGACTTTGAGGACTCTGATCTATGCACTAAGACAACACAATAAAAAACACTCTGATACATAAGTGATGGATCATTCTGCTTGTGTCTTTTTTATGCGTGTGTCTTCGACAACTTATCTAACATTTCAATTTTCAAAGGGCTTGGATAAGCTGCTGACAACCCTGGAGAATGAAGTCCTCTGTTTGAGCCTGATCCAGGGTCCACTGAAGTCACTGGAAAGTCTCCCATTGACTTTAGTGGGCTTTGGATCAGGTGCATTTGTAACACCAACAGACACCGGTCATCGACGGGCGAGATCGAACCTGGGACCTCTGGAGCTAAATGCATGAGCCTCTACTGCATGAGCTAAAAGCCACGTGGCCGTTAGCTAAAGCTGTAGAGCAGACTCATTAATCTCTCTCTAAATGGTGTCAGTGCCACTAGATGGGACAGAACACCACACCTAGGAGGTGTGTGGGTTACACTTTGTCCACCGTTACAGGAGTCAGCAGCACAAGCTTCCTCAGCACTGTGCCTCCACTCAGTCTTGGAGGGACCACTTCTAGGCATGGCAGCGGAATTTGTTCTGGAGTCTCTCTTGCTTAGTGTCTCTGCTCAGACTTTAAATGAGTTGCAGTTGCGATGCAGACGTTCGGAAATGGACTGAGATCACCAGTACATTTCAGATAGACTGCTAAGCAAATCTCATGGGAAGGTGCTACTCACCTGGGCTGACTTTTAAACTGGCAATCTGAAAAGAGAGAGGCTCCATAACCCATTGCTGGACACTTGATTATTCTGAACTATATGCAATAAATAACACATCAAACAGAAATGACACATTAGGTGGTATAATAAAGATTGTGTTAATACCAAGAGTGCCCTAAAGGTAATGATTTGAAACTATTTTCAAATAAACAAAACAGCCATTGCTATCATGTTTTTTTTTTTCATTTCATGTGTGTGGGGCCAAATAACATGCATTCTTAAGATTATGGCTAGAGGCTGGCTGGCTCACGCACGTCGTGTATGTCTCTGTGTGTCCACAAGAGAGACATAAGAAGACCCTCTCTTTTCCCAGAAAAATAATAATATGAATGAAGTTGTGTTGCCAATGCATAATAAAAAAAATTGTATTGTGTTGTTGGGATTGGGACAGAAACACCGCTTGGGACTGCCTGCCAACTGATATGCCAACACTACTTCTTCCCTGCTTTCCTGCCAACCCCGGACTCCAGCACACCCCCCCGCCAGTCTTGCCAACACAGAACACAGGTCTCCAACAGGGTCTGAGGGTCTGAACTATGTGCCCCAAAGTTGCAGACTGAACTAAACTTAATACAGAAATGTTCCTGTCTTTCTAAGATGCAATGCCAAACTCCAAATAAAATAAATCCCAAATAAATCTGTTTATTGTTTATAAGGTATAAATTAATAAAAAAAAAAACTCAATATCTCACTGATAGAGATAATACTGAGAGATTGTTTGCCCACCCTGTTTGCCTCATATTAACATACATAAAAAGTAAAAAGTGATTTTATTAAATACAGAAAGTGGGATTTAAGTGGTTCCAAGTAGTGACAGACGGAACAAAGTGAATTACCAAATAAAATAAAATAAAACACACAAATCTAAGCCTAATACAGTAATAAAACTGAATACAGATAAAATCTCACCCTTAGAGATGTTTCAATAATTTTCTTTCACAGACTGGACACCTTCCTAGTCTGAGCACAATCCTTTCCCCTGCTACAGTCCTTGTTCCAGCTCAGGTGGTAGCTAGGGGATTTTTCACGATGGCTCCTTCTTTTCTGTCTTCCACCCACTTATATATCTTTTGCATAAGGCAGGAATCCTTTGTCCCTCTGGGTTCCCACCCCGCCACCTTCTCAATGGAAAAGCACCAGGTTAAAGATGGATTCCAGTTCAGGTGACATGATCACATGTCACTGTAAGACTTCATTACCCACTTGCCAGCACACATTTATACAGGAAGACTTACAGGTAAAACAGAGCCATCTACAGTCAATTGTCCTGGTTAATAGGAGTCATCGAGATTCCAAACCACCAATAATGGCCCACACTTTGCATGATTACAATAGGCCCTCAGAGTTATATTTCATATTTCTAGTTTCAGATACAAGAGTGGTACATTTATACAAATAGGATGATCACACTCAGTAGATAAGTGTTGTAATGATACCTTACAAGAGACCTTTTACATGAAGCATATTCCAGTTACATTATGTTCATAATCATCAGCATACTTTCATAAAATCATATAGAGTGCAACATCACATGTATCTCATTGTGCTTTCAGTTAAGACATTATTTCATTTGTCTGGCACATCATTAACCACATAGTCCCACGTCAGTCCACTTCTAAGAGGAAGAGTACTCGTGATTCTGGGCCTCTTTAATGTCCATAACCATTTTATCTGATTAAGTCTTGCACATTATGACAGATGCAAGCACAAAACCACATTGCCTGTGGGAGGAGTGTGGGACTTCAAGGGTTAAAGCAAAAGTTCATCTTTACATTTGGGAAGGATTAGTTGTCATGCTGTCACTGACAAGCTCTGCAAGATTCACTGCATCTGCTTTTGAGCAGTACTAGTTAGCTTTATCTATTGTCTATTTTCCACCTTCCACAAGAAACAGTTGTCTCGAGACAAATGCACCAGATGCAGATATGTGATGTAAAGAGAACCTCCTTCTTCAAAGACAATGGAATGTAACAGAACAAGTGAAAACTGTACATCTCCACATGGAGATACAAACAGTGTATAAGAATTTTCAACCTCAAGACTCTGATGCTAATAAATTAATTGCTTGAGGCTAGAACCTGAGAGGTATTAAATAGCCAATTTCTCCTGAGAGTTTGAGCACCATCAACTGCTTCTAAAGATGCACTGGACCAGACCCGTCTTTTTGAGGCTAAAGAGATCATATTTTGCAACACTGACTGGCAAGAGACTATACGAACATACAGCTTCTCTTCTTAGCCTGCCTTGCCCATCTGGTGCAACTTGTTTTCACATACATACCAGCAAATGGAGGAAAAAGTAGTGGTTGAAATCCTTGGCTTCTCCACTTTCTCAGCAAAAAAACAAACAAAAAAACCTCCTCTCAGACCCAGCCAGTGGAACTTGACTTTGCTATTCTCCTATCCCACTTTGCATGTAATTCCCGTTGGCCTCACAATCCCAGAAGATGAATGACATATGAAGTAGCCATGGAAAATACCTAGAGGAAAAAAGTTTCTTCTATCTGAGCCACATGGCACATCACAACTCTGGGATTCTATAATTCCCAGTGAACTGAATGGAAAAAAGTTACACTGAATCAGGCTGTTGGCTCCCAGAAAGGTTGTAAATGGAGCGGGTTGAATAATGGATTTTTCAGTTCTTTGGCAATTTCCAAATAGAACTATTTCATTTTCTGGCTGAAATATTTTGTTTTTTGAATTTTCACCAACTCCCCACCCATTAATTTTCCTTTGAGGAGGGGGAACAATTTTTTTCCAACTAGTTCTAATTAAAATCACAACCATTCATGTTGTCATTAGGCAAGTGTTACACCCACATTCTCAGCTTTCGGACGGAAGCCAAATAACTGGTTTGGGACTTTAGTGAAGGTGAACAATGGTAGATAGGAATGAAGCCGTTGGAGGGGGATTGGGAGGAGTGTGGTGCAAATTGAGGTACATGGGCTAGCTGCAAGACTACATTTGCTTTGCAGCTACAGTGGCTGCCATCACGACATTTCACATTGGGCCAGATCCTCAGCTGGTGTATGCCGACATTGGTCTATTAAAGTCAATGGAGCTTAGCCAAGTTACACCAGATGAGGTTCATTCACAACTCAAACCTGAGGATCAAATACAGAGAATGGGAACTCAGGCAAACAGAAACTCAAGAAAATGTGCCCACAAACCAGAACTGTTCAGTTTAGCACCGCTCTAGTCCTTTCCAAGGAGCACATGTATCTCCCCAATGTGTCTCTGTCCTCTACGCACTTCCTGTCTCTGTCTTCAGTTATCTCTATCCCCTCGCTTCTTTCTTTTCCCAGTCTCAATACCTCCTCCCCCTACCGCACTCCCCTTCTCCATTATGTGTCTCTCCCTACATTGTGCTTACTACATAACTACAGGGCCTTATTCTCAGTTACACTATGGCCACTTGTCACCACTTTGGCATTGTAAAGATGCCTTAAAATGCATGAATATGTAAAATGCAATCCCAAAGTATTGCTTTGCATAGTTTTTCTCCAAACAATACTGAACCAATCACGTACCTGTAATTGAGTCGTATTTGTACAGGTTTTCGCTGTAATTACTTCACCCATCCTCCTCCTCTTTATGGCTCTTAGTTTGTAGAAGCACTGTATTTGCTACTTGCAGAACATTTCCTTAATACATCTCATCTGTCTCAGCTTTTTATGGTGAACGGGTCATTCTGAAGGTGAATCCTAAGGGTATGTCTACTCTACCTGCCAGGTCGGCGGGCAGCAATTGATCCAGCAGGGACTGATTTATCGCGTCTAGTTTAGACGTGATAAATCAACCCCTGAGCGCTCTCCCGTCGACTCGTGTACTCCAGCACCGTGAGAGGTGCAGGCAGAGTTGACGGGGGCACGGCAGCAGTCGACTCACCGTGGTGAAGACACCACGGTAAGACGATGTAAGTACGTCTAAGTACATTATTCATGTAGCTGAAGTTGTGTAACTTAGATCGACTCCCTCCCCACCCACGTGTAGACCAGGGCTAAGTGTGTGCCCTCTCAGAATTCTCCTTTTTTTGTTTTGTAAACACCAATTTAAAAATTAAATGTGATTTTTCTGGCTTCCAAGCAAGCTTTGCACTTCAAGGATGGATTATTTCCTTGTTGGGAGAGGAGTGAATTAGAATACTCAATTGGGGGGAGAGCTAGTTCAGTGGTTTGAGCATTGGCCTGCTAAACCCAGCAGTGTGAGTTCAATACTTGAGGGGACCAGTTAGGGATCTGGGGCAAAAATTGGTCCTGCTAGTGCAGGCAGGGGACTGGATTCAATGACCTTTCAAGGTCCCTTCCTGTTCTAGGAGATTGGTATATCTCCAATTATAACCTTAACAGGTTTAGTTATCCCCATTTTACAGATTGGGAACCAAGGCACAGAGAGACTAACTGACTTAATCAAGTATCAGAGGGGTATCCGTGTTAGTCTGGTTCTGTAGAAGCAGCAAAGAATCCTGTGGCACCTTATAGACTAACAGACATTTTGCAGCATGAGCTTTCATGGGTGAATACCCACTTCTTCAGATGCAAGATTCTTCACCCACGAAAGCTCATGCTGCAAAACGTCTGTTAGTCTATAAGATGCCACAGGATTCTTTGCTGCTTCTGACTTAATCAAGGTCACATAGGAGGTATATGGCAGAGCACGGTAACAAAGCCAGGTTTCCCTAACCACTGGACCATCCTGTGGTTAGCAGACAACTTTGACATAAATATATGAGTGAACTGTGAGAGTCTGTTTATAGATTCCAAGGCCAGAAGGGACCATTGTGATTATCTAATCTGACCTCCTGTATAACACAGGCCAGCGAATTTCCCCAAAATAATTCCCATTGAACTAGAGCATATCTTTAAAAAAAATCCAAACTTGATTTAAAAATTGTCAGGGATGAAGAATCCTTGGTAAATGTTTCCAGTGGTTAATTATGTTTGCTATTAAAAATGTATGCCTTATGTCCAGCCTGAATTTGTATAGCTTCAACTTCCAGCCATTGGATCATGTTATGCCTTTGTCTGCTAGATTGAAGAACCATTTATCAAATATTTGTTCCCCATGTAGGTACTTATAGACTGTCATTAAGTTACTCCTTAACCTTCTGTTTGTTAAGATAAATAGATTGAGCTCCTATAAGGAGCAGTGGTCCCCAAACTTTTTCAATCATGCCCCTTTACCTGGTCCGTGCCCTCCTGGGATCCAGGTGTAGGGGGGTGACTGGGGCAAGGTGGGGGAGGGAGAGCCGTGCTTGGGGCAGGATGGGGGGGCAGCCAGTACCTCTCTCGCTGGAGCCGTTTCTGAGTGCTCCACTGCTCCTCCAGACTCCAGCAGCAACTGCTGCTCTTCCCGCCCCCACCCAGTGGTGGAGGCCGGTTACTGTGGGTAACTGGACATTTAGTGTCTGGTCAGCAGTGCTGACCGGACACTGCCAGGTCCTCTTTCAGACTGGACTTTCTGGTTGAAAACCAGGCACCTGGCAACCCTAAGCTGGGGCCAGGGCCAGGGGTGGGGGCCATGGCTGGGAGCTGGAGCTGGGAGAAGAGCCATGGCTGAGGCTGGACCGGAACTGGGAGCAGAGCAGGGCTCCCTCCCCCAACCCAATGGGGCTGGCTTGGGCCCACTGCACCCCCTGGATGTTTCTCTGTGCCCACCGCAGGTGGACACGCCCCACAGTTTGGGAACTACTGCTATAGGGCATGTTTTCTAATCCTGTAATCATCCTTCTGGCTCTTCTCTGAACCCTCACCAGTTTATCAACATGTTTTTTGATGCTGCTTGCTGATAATCTTGCCCATCTCACCAGGTTACAGGAAACCACACATGCTCGCCTTCCTGCTTAAAACATCCATTTGTCAGCATTTGTTTGAGCCCAACAGTCTGTACCATGTGCTGTACTAGCACAGAAACCTCACTGCCTTCCCTTTGATAAGGGAAAATATGAGTAATGCAGTGGTGCGGCTGGTGGATGTTGTTGTGTATGCTGTGAGCCCTTTAGAATAACATCTGTTCTTCCAAACTTCCATTACGAAACTAGAAGCTCACCTGGGTCCATTGCCAACTCTAGGTCCACGTTTGTCAAAAATGTCACTCTTTTAAATATGCAGTGTGGCGGGAGCCGTGACGGTCCCAGGATATTAGAGAGACAAGGTGGGTGAGGTAAATATCTTTTACTGGACCAATTTTTGTTGGTTTTCTTACAGAGATAGGCCTGAAGAAGAGCAATGTGTTAGCTCGAAAGCGTGGGTCTCTCACCAACAGAAGTTGGTCCAATATAAGATATTACCTCACCCACCTTGTCACTCTTTTAAATGAAACTTTTCAAGTTTTTTGTAAGTTTTAAATGGATCGGATGATGGCGCTTCCACAGGGCATTGTCCCTAAGATTGGTAGACTTTGCTGAGAGGATTTTTTGTTGTTGTTGCTCACCTGTTTAAATTTTACCTTGCTAATTTCATTACATCTAGTCTTGTCTTCAGTGGTTTGGCCTAAGTATCAAAGCATTCTCTATCTTAAGTACTTATATAGCACCTCACAGTATAGGTGCCGTCATTATGAGTTGCCGAGGGTGCTCAACCCCTGCTCTGCCCCCGGGCCTGCCCCCACTCCACCCCTTCCCCCAAGCCCTCATCTCTGCCCACCTCTTCCCGCCCCCACTCTCCTTACCCTGCCTCTTCCTGCCCCTGCTCTGCCCTGCCCCATTCTGCACCCTCCCCCAAGCACGCCCTGTCCTCGCTCCTCCCCCTGCCCCCCAGTGCTTCCTGCATGCTGCTGAACAGCTGATCCGTGGCAGGGAGGAGGCGCTGGGAGAGAGCGGGAGGAGCTGATTGGCAGGGCAGCCAGCTGGTGGGAGGTGCTGGGGGGAGGAGGAGGAGATGATGGGGGTGCTGCCAGGGGTGCTGAGCACCAACTGAGCACCCATGGAGTTGGTACCTATGGCTCACAATCTTTAATGTATTCCGCCTGTGAAGTAGGGAAGTGCTATTAGCCTCATATTACAGGGAATGAGATGCAGAGACACTGAGTGAATTCCCCAAGTTACAAAAGAAGTCTATGGTGGAGCAGGGACTTGAATCCACATCTGGGCTAGGAGCTGGCTAGTGTCCTAACCACTGGACCAACCTTCCTCTCTGCTGCAAAGAGTTTTAATAATACTACTTCCATCCTGTTGAATGTAGCTATGTGTTTATTGATTCCATCACTCCATATGTAGTTAAGTAAATACTGTCTAGTTTATATAATTACTCCTTTTATGAATCCACTCAAAGCTCATATTGAAAGAATGTTAGGAGTCTTTTTCTCAACTAAATATTGGAAGATGACCATTTTAGATCTGGGTCTTGAAAGATTTTGGCCAAAGTGATTTTATTTTCTGAATGCTGAAGCCACCCAGTTGCAAAAGACAGAGTTCAAGTGCACATTACGTTACTTGCAGAGAAAAATATTGCATTTTATATTTGGTGTTGCTGTCATGTTTAGGTTAACTGAGTTAGTATTTTATTAACTAAAGCTTGAATGAGTTTACTAGTATTGTATTTTTGTTTGTTAGACATGGATAAATGTACAGAGGCAGCATATCAAGTGACTAGCTCATGGGACAGGCAGCCAGGAATCCTGGGTTTTGTTCTTAGCTCTGCCATTGACTTACTGTCTGGCTTTTGGCAAATCACGTAAACTATATGTTTTTCAATTTCCTGATTTGCCATATGGGGATAATAATGTACTTACCTTTCTGACAGGGGAGTTATGAGGCTTGATTTTAATGTTAGTAATGTATTTTGAGATCCTTTGATGGAAGATGCTTTAGAAATACCTTTATTATTATTAATAATAACTATTCCACATCTTTCTAATTAACAGTTTATTTGCATTTTCTCTCTCTTTTCTCTTTTGGGGGATGCACCTTCACAGGAACAGCAAGAAGCAGTGGAGTCACAGAAGGATATAGATTTGCAGGTCTCAGACAACGAGCCGTTATCAGGTAGAATGCATTAAGTGGCACTTGTAGTTTGTTTCCTGACTGCCATGCACTGTACAAAGCATAACCTGGCTTTTCTAAATCTGCTTTAGACAATCCCCTAAGAAGTGATGATTTTCAGATCAGCACACATGACAAATATACCTAAAATAGCAAGTCTAAAAATCTGAGAACAGGTCTAATTCAGCTGTCAGTTCCACACCAAGTAACTGCATTGGAATTACTCCAGAATTACTCTGATATGAGCAAAAATTGCCCCAACATTTCCAGGGGTTTTCCCTGGCTGGTCAAAAAAAATTCCCATTCACCAAACTTTTTTCATGATGACAACTAGGTTTCATATTGGTTAAACTTGAGTCATGTTTAACATATGGGCTAAAGATTTTCTTAACTCCAGTGGATTACTAGATATGCCACTTGAATAGCAGACCAATTTATTGGTGTTCAGCTGCCATGAATAAGAAAGGTCCTCTTTTATACAATCTGACCTCGCTGAGGGTCATTACTGAACCTTTAGGGCTTGTCCAGGGCCCTGGCATCTCTTCAACAGCATGAACATGGTGGTAGCCACCAGAATGTATAGTTTCCTTTCCCAGTGTATGCAATAAAAAGTATTTTGGATGAATCCATTTTGAAACATAGTAGCTCTGGATACGTCCCAGTGATGATGTGGGGTAAACATTCTCCTCCCACCAACCTGTAAAGAACCTTGGATACCAGGGGCATATGCTTATAGGGGGAGTGAATGGAGAATCTATTCATCTTCCATGTAACCAAAAACTCCTTCTTATAATTATAGCCAAGGAGAGAGGCAAAACCACGGGGCAATAAGTTTCTATTAAGGACCCTTCACTGGAAATATTAAGCCTTTTATTTTTGAATTCTATATCTGCAGTGTTGGTGTAGATGTAAGTGTGTGTGTGTTTATATTACACACACACGCACACACATACACACACACACACCTTTAACATGCACTGAGGTAGGAGCCATCATTGTGCATTCCCTACCTATATTATATATCAGTTAAATTCTATGGTCAGTGCTATACAGGTGATCAGAAGAGATGATCTAATGATCCTTTCTGGCTTTGGAATCTATGAATCTATAAATACATTAAAGTGTTAAATTGACTAATGATTCAACTTATCTTACAACAACTTGGAAGTCCCCTATCTTTAACATGCATTGAGGTAGGATCTCTCATTGTGTATTCCCTACATATAATAACATATGCAGGGAGTACATATTTTATAAAATAATATATTTTATATATATTATATGAGGGATACGTGTATTTTTTTTAACTTTCCCTTTATTTTTGTAGTAGTTTACATTTAATACATATTGTTCTGAATTAGCTTTTTTTTTTTTTTTGTCTCTGCTGCTGCCTGATTACGTACTTCCACTTCCAAATGATGTGTGTGGTTGACTGATCAATTCATAACTCTGGTGTTCATAACACTGAGGTTCTACTGATGCAGTTTTCTTGCTAAAACGAAACAAACACGTTTCAATGGTATGCTCTCTCTCCCTCTCCCGCCTCCAATTGTGGTTTGCTGTAAGTGTAATTAAAATGTACGTATTCTCAGCTGATCTGTGGTTATGTGTGCAATCAGGGCTGGATTTTGACACAGGCCCACCCAGGTAGTAACTAAGTGATCCAAGACAAAAAAAGGCCCCTTGAAAGCCTGTCCATGTATCTGTTTAGAATCATTCAGATTTTCTGGGCAACTGTAGAACTTGCCTCATAACAACCAGTGACGAAACCTTAGTGGGCTCTAAATTTAGCCACAGTGTTAATTGTTTTAAAATACAAACTCTCCTAAAGGCTTATTAAGGGCCACAAAAAGGGATGACATCATCTTAATGAACCTAAGATTGTTTGACAGAGAGGAGAAATTACTGTGGTACTGGTTGGGGCATCATGTAAAACTCCAAGGTATTTTATCTTGTAGGGGGAGCGGTGGTGACCCCTCTATTACGGTTGCCTATCACTTCAGTACAGGACAGGCAGGCAAAAGCTGTAGTAAGCAATGATTTGCCCTGGTGCAGCAGTGGAAAAAATAGTATGTGACCTGTAAAGACTGTATCATAAATGCACATACACAAGGGGGTCAAATTAAGATTGCCCGTGCAACCTTAAATTTGGCATTTCCTGTCTTTTAAGTGGTTGACCTTACAGCCTTAGTAACCCTCCTTTAACATAGTTAATACCATATCTATGCCATGTGTAGCGAAATGGCAACAGAATTAAGCACTTGCTCTATACGATCGTTTTTACAAACAAGTCTGATTGCACCAATTTGTCTGTCAGAGTCAGTCTCACGAGCCCTCTTCACTGTGTAAGACAGACAAACAGGGTAATCCAGAGTGTCTGCTTCAGTGTGTTGGGATTGCCATGAGGTTTCACAGGCATTTGGCGTTAATGCCCCTTCCAAGAGTTATCCCTCGGTTTGCCATTTATCAGTGTTCCATTTAAGAAAGCATCTGAACAAGAATTGTGAATAAAGGAGGTGGTTTGGGAAATGGTGGGTATATTCCATGTATAACTTTGAATGAAACAGAAAAACTTTCATTATTTTTTTCAAAATTGTTCACAGAAATGTGATTTTTTTTTTGATGGAAAACCACACTTTTTATTTTGGTTTTCAAAACGGAATTTTATTTTTTTTCAGTTTTTTATTTAAAACTTGGAAACTTTCAAAATAAATGCAAATTTTCCATGATTTTGTTTTGTTTTGTTTTGAGAAAAGGCCATTTTTCATCAAAATCTTTTGAACAAAACTTTTTGATCAGCTCTAGTTAAGACTGTATAGATGCAGGCTGGGATGGGACTTAGAGTGTAAAATCCCAAACCTATCGATGTCGATGGGAATTTTGCTTCAATGTAGGGTTACCAGATAGCAACTGTGAAAAAATGGGACAGGGGATGGGGGGTCATAGATGCCTATGTAAGAAAAAGTCCCCCAAAATGTGACTGTCCCTTTAAAAACAGGACATCTGGTCACCCTACTTCAATGGGGCTAGGACAGATTTGTCTTTTCCTTTTCCTTCCTTGGTGTTTAACAATGTGAACACTATTTATATCAGTGGTTCCCAGACTATTTAGACCAGTTGTACCACTCCTAATACCTAAGGCTTTTGTGACTGGTATTCAAGGCTTGCCTTCCTTATCTTAACGGTAAGACTTTGAACCAGGACTATGACATGCTGAATTTGTGTACTGCTTAGCATGAGTTATGGTGCATCGCAAGCATAGTGCATCAGAGTGCTCACATCTGACTGGGAGGTGATGGGCATTGGCTGCTGTGACCAAGGGCTTGTCTATACACACGTTTAGTTCGCAGGAAGCTGGACTGTGAATCTACCCCACACTAGCCTGCTGTCCCTTGTAACTGTCTGGTGGACCCTGCTCACACACACTACCAGTTCATTAATGCGCTTTGATCTTCTAGTTCCTTTTCAGAGTGCCCTCACAGGGAATTAGTGTGGCATAGCTAGTGCACTTTAAATTCACACCCTATTGCACACTGTTTTCCCTGTGTAGACAAGTCATCTGGTGGTTAGCATACTAGACGAGGAGACCTTGGTTCTATTCCTGTCTCTGCCGCTGACTCACTGTGTGGCCTTGGGCAAGACTTAGCCTCTCTGTGTCTCAGTATCTTTAAAACGGGATACCTATGGGAAAAGTATGAGGCTTTATTAATTGATTTTGGTAACATGATGTGAGCGCTTCAGAAAAATGCAAAGCAGGGTTACTCTGACCACTTGACGGAAGGGCGTTTCAAGGCTTATAAAAGGAAAATGCCTGGACATATTTTTCAGATTGCATCTATTGTTTGAAAACGCTTTTGAGAGGAATGAAACATACAGTCAGACCTGGTAATGATTCCTGGAACCCAATTTAATCTACACCCCCATCCATGCTGTGGGTCTGGAATATCTGTTTTAGACGCTTCAAAGACTGAAAACTTTTACCACAGTTTTAGGCACTTCAAGCTGCGCAAGTCTATTGTGGTTTCTTTAGACCCTCTACAGCTTATGTTGTTGAGAAACTTCTGCCGCACCCAGTTGTGAAGAAATCACACTACGCGAGGAAATGGACTCTTGAGTGTAATTAGACTATTCAGGTGCAGTAATGTGTGGTACACATAAAAAAAGTGCAGTTTGTTGTCTGAAGGCCCAGGTTCTGAGCAGGGTCTCTCAGGATGCTCAAGAGATGCAGCTCTGGGAGCAGGAAGGGAAGTAGAGGTGGCTTTATATCACCTTTTCATTCCCAAATTCTGGGGTGGTATGGAGGCTGGAGGCTGCGTAAGCAGGAGCGGCTCTAGAGGTGGTTCTAATTTACAGCTGCTGCCCAGAGCTGCCCATGGACTACTCCACAGCTCAGAATAGCTGGAATATTGAGGACTCTGACGGCTTTCCTCCCATCCTCAACATGCCTCCCCGCCCCCAGCGCGTCCCCAGGTACCCCCACCCCTAACCGCTTCCTGGGACCCCCCCATCCAACCCTCCCATTTCCCATCCCCTGACTGCCCCGACCTCTATCCACACCCCCACACTGACAGGCCCCCCGGAACTCCCACGCCTATCCAACCGCCCCCTGCTCCCTGTCCCCTGCCTGCCCCCCAAGACTCCCTGCCCCTTATCCAACCCTCCCGCTGCCTGCCCCCTTACCATGCTGCTCAGAGCAGCAGGAGCTCACAGCCCGGCCAGAGCCAGCCATGCCACCCGCGCTGCCCAGCAGGAGCAGGGGGCCAGAGCGCTCGCAGTGAAGCCTGCTGAGACTGTGGGGAAGGGGGAACAGCAGGGGAGGGGCTGGGGGCTAGCCTCCCTGGCCAAGAGCTCAGGGGCCGGGCAGGATGGTCCTGTGGGCTGGATGCGGCCCACAGGCCGTAGTTTGCCCACCTCTGGTATAGACCCTATCCTGAGGTTGGCAGAGTAGGGCTCATGCAGGTAGGGCCCTCACTGCAGAGACTGTCAGGGCCTCAGCAAGTTGTGGTGAGGACGGGATAGGATAGGTCCATCAACGGGGGGTGGGTAGGATGGGGAATAGTGCTGGACTTGCAGCAAGGGTGGTTTAGGTTAGACATTAGGAAAAACTTCCTAACTCTCAGGGTGGTAAAGCACTGCAATAAATTGCTTTGGGAGGTTGTGGAATCTCCATCATTGGAGATTTTTAAGAGTAGATTGGACAAACACATATCAGGGATGTTTTAGATAATACTTAGCCCTGCCATGAGTGCAGGGGACTGGACTAGATGACCTCTCGAGGTCCCTTCCAGTTCTATGATTCTATGACTCAGCTGAGACTAATAGTTCTGTTGCTGAGATCATAAGTACAGGGAGAAAGGTGGTGTGTTGCTTGCTACTTCGAGTGGGGTTGTAGCTAGAAATCGGATTGACACTGTGAGGAATGCTGTGATTGGGAGAAGTTCATTGCCTTCATATGCTATACTCTGGCTGTAGGTAGCTCATTTGTCTTGAATTGTTGAGACAGACTCAGACCTCTAGGGTTGTTTCTCCTTTCCCTGATCTTGTGTCACTTGACTTGTCAATGCTACACTTTCTCTCTGTCTTTCTCTGTATTCTTAAATTCTATGGAACACCTGAAGCATGGAATAGTGCTAATAGCTCTGGTATAAGCCCAGTGCAGTGCAGACAACACAGTCTGCAGCGTTGGCTACATAAGAACATAAGAACGGCCATACTGGGTGAGACCAAAGGTCCATCTAGCCCAGTATCCTGTCTTCTGACAGTGACCAATGCCAGGTGCTTAGAGGGAATGAACAGAACAGGTAATCATCAAGTGATCCATTCCCAGGCTCTGGCAAACAGAGGCTACAGACACCATCCCTGCCCATCCTGGCTAATAGCCATTGATGGATTTATCCTCCATGAACTTATCTAGTTCTTTTTTGAATCCTGTTATAGTCTTGGCCTTCACCACTTTGCCATCTTAATCCTGACTCGAGCAGTCCAGCATTTCTCTTCCTTATGTAGAGGTCAGCAGTGATGCCAGGCTGCATGGAGTGTGTGGTGCCAGAAGAACAAATAATTCCAAGGACAAAGCTAAAATCATCCAATCCACCTGTATTACATTTGAAAGCAAATCACAAGAATTGAAAAACCAGTGGAGTAAGCCAACGTTATTTTCTCTGTGCTAAAGAAAATCCATAGGATGGTTCCTCATCTTGCTGAGATGGTGTAGGTATGCATTACATCAAGAGCGAACCATTCATTGCCTGCATAAACCACTCACTGGCTCAGTTTGCAGAACACACAGATTTGAAAAAAAGACAGCCCTCAGACTTATTGCAGGTAACTTGCAAACAGAAAAAGCGTCCCCATTCACTGAATAAATTGATCACTGAGCTCTGGTACCTACCTATTTTGTAGCATGCAGTTATTACTTATCATAGTAGCATCAACCAGGATTTGGGCCCCTGGTGCTATACAAACACACAGTGAGACAATTCCTGCCCCAAGTTGCTTACAGTCTAAACAGACAAGGAGTGGTTGAGAAACAGAAGCATGGAGAGTTGTAATGACTTAACCAAGGTCACACAGTACATCAGTCGCAGAGCTAAGACTAGAACTCAGGTCTCATGATTCTTACTCCAGTGGCCTAGCCACCAAGCTGCTTCTAATGTTAAAGTAAACGTTTACATATCACTTTGTGAACTGTAAAGCGATCCATGCATCCGACGAAGTGGGTATTCACCCATGAAAGCTCATGCTCCAATAGGTCTGTTAATCTATAAGGTGCCACAGGACTCTTTGCTGCTTTTAAAGTTCTACAGACCATTTGTGGAAAATACTATGATTATTGAGCATTCCAGAATGATTTTTAGATGTTTTATTACTACTCCATCACTTGCTCCTGCCCCCTGTGAAGTCAATGGCAGTAATTAACTTTGATTTCAGCAGCATTAGATGCTAAATACTTTCGCATAGCATTGTCCACAGGTGAAAAGAGCTGCAGCCATGCTGGCAGTCATGTTTCAATCAGTCTATGTGGGTGTTTACTACCTTATCACTGTTTGGGGAATATCCCTGGCATTGGCTGCATCCAGGAGAAACTGCACTGAACTACAGCCTCCTGTTTCAACTAACATGGGGGGAACTTTCTGTCTGATTGCTGATTGTTCAGGATCTTGGTTTTGTCTAAGATGTAGCAGCTTAACATGAAGAAAGCCGGGAATGTTCAATATGCTTGTTTCTGTGGTGTCACTGTAAATTGAGGTGTGATTGTAGCGAGGGTGGGCATGCATGTGCTAGCTTCAATGTAGCCCGCACGGGTAACCACAGCAATGAAGATATGGCAGCATGGACCTCGGTATGGGCTAGGAGCCTGAATACGTAGCCAGGGTCCCCAGCAGGCTTGTGCTCAAGTGGCTAGCCTGAACTAACAGCCGTGCTCCCGTATCTTCACTATTATTGTTACCTGTGCTAGCTAGATTAAAGCTAGCATGGGTATGCCAGCCTGAGCTGCAATTACTCCTTACTTTGCATTGTAGATGTACCCAAATTTGTCTGTGCCAATAATGGATAAGGATACAGCCGAAGAACAACGGTTGGAATTGGGGCAAAATTCATCCCTGGAGGAGGTCCTCTACAAAGCACAACATGTATCAAACTGCTTCTTCCTTTCTGCTTTTCATGAAGCCTTGGTTATAGAATATTGTACGCTCCTTGTGAATGCCCAGGGGTGGATTATATGCCTTAAAGACTGACCAGTGTTGTGTTTAGGGTGACCAGACAGGAAATGTGAAAAATCGGGACAGGGGGTGGGGGTAATAGGAGTGTACATAAGAAAAAGACCCCAAAATTGGGACTGTCCCTATGAAATCGGGACATCTGGTCACCCTAGTCGTGTTATTGATGTAAGATCCATCCTTTGGGAAAAGGGAAAGAAAGATAGACTTGTCGCAAAAGCATGAGACTGTGACCCTACAACTATCTCTGCTACGAAATATATGTGCAACTTAGGGCAAGGGCTCGTGTCTATTTTTAATGTCATGTAAACAATGGAAATACAGAAAATCAGAGGAAGTATGTATTGCCAATGTAAAAAGAGTCAGCCAGTGTCATGTGTTTTCTTTTTAAAGGGAACTTGACAAGGTTTATATCTCCATTAACAAAATGTTTTTTTCTTTTTGTTGACACTGAACTTTAACCTGCTGCCGTGCTTTGCATAAGAGAGCACAAGGAGCCTTGCAGAAAATTCCTCCAAAAAGCAGTCCATTTGTTCGTGATGAAAACAAGACGATTTAGAGAACAGTTTTTTACAGAAGCATCTACCACATGCCTTGCATACTGAGTGCTATTAAAACAGTATATGTAACTTATGTGAAATACAATTGCCATATAACATTTTTATTTCGAGGCTCTGAGAGCATTTTCCTTTCTTTTGCCCGCAGTAGGGCTATCCCAGGGTCTGACCATCCCAAGAGCTAGGGTTCTTACAATGGCTGTTCTGAACGTGAACAGACAGAGGAAGTGGTTTCCCTAGCAACGGAACTATATAGAAGCACTCACAACCTAACAGCTCCTCCTCACTTGGGGTCTCTTTCCATTGTAGTTATTTGCTGTCATGGAGAAAGTGGCAAGCATGAATCTATCGGCTTGGCCAGAAGCAAACTGCATTGTGATGACGTCTGTTTTTGGATAGTGGATGGGGGGCAAAGCTCCAAAGGTTTAGCATTTCCCTTCAGTTTGAAGGCTAAGCATCAAGAAGTTGGGGAATCTTATTGGTGCCTCATGGAGCTGCCAAAGTGGGCTGCAAACCTTGAGAGATTTGTTATTTCCTATTTCTGGTCAGGCTAAAAATAGCACAGGGACAACCTCTGTCATGGCATCTTGTCCCTTTTGCTGCCAGTGCTGGCATGCAAACTGAAGGAAAGAACCACGTGAAAAAACAAAGGATCAAAATGTGCTAACCAACACTTTTCTCATCTCTGTAAAGGGAACAGGATCATTCTGACAGTACAGCCTGGTTATTATTTTATCCATAGGGGTATCTAATTTTAGTCCATGAACCTTTCCCCACCTCTGTCTCCCACTTTGTAAAATGGCCCTACTGTCATTCTTTCCTTTTAGGGATAAATTATCTACTGGCATAACACCACTGACTTTAGTGGTGTTATGCCAACAAAGACCATGGCCCAATAGATACTAATACCCACGAGACTGAATTGGCAAAACTTCTGATACATTTAAACTTTTTTAAACATACAAAGTTACTTACAAAAAGCAAATTCAAATACAGTAAACAGATGTAAGCATGCACTTCAGGTAGCTTCCGAACTTTAGCAGACCTTTGTTCATCAGACCAACCATACATAAAGCCTCTCCTGGAAGATGGCCATATTCACTAGCAGTGATGCTCACTAAAGGTGACTGGGAATTTTTTTGACAAAACGTTTTTTTTGTTGGAAAATGCTGATTTGACAAAACTGAAACTTTTGTGGAAATGTACCAGTTTCGGCAAAACTTGTGCCACAAAAGGTGTCTCATATCTGAGATGGAATTTCTAGTCAGAGAGAGAAAAACTGTGAAAGATCTTGATTTGTTCTAATGCAGAACAGGAACATTTTTCTAAATATCAAAAATGTTCACAGGAAGGAAAAAATATTTCCCACTCAGCTCTAATGCTCATTTCCATGGACAGTCCCATGACTCTGCCACTCTTAGACTGGGACCCTCAGTTTCTGCACCCCTATTTCTTAATGTGACTACTTTAGCCGGGCCAATGTGGCTTGGCTACCTGCAGGAGCTTTGTAACCAGAAATTGTCTGTAGTGACACCGTACAGAATTTTCAAAACAAAGTATTATTTATTAGTCAACAGCATCACAGTGCTCAGAAAAATGGTTAAAATAACAAAGAAGGTCTACACCCCCATTAATCTTACATACACCTCATTCTTTTCTTCCAAATTTTGGGTCAGTTCCACTCAGCCCAGATGCCCTGCTCCTGGGCTGGCCTTGCAGCATTCTCTGTGTCTCTGTGTCAAAGATTCACCTCTAGTAGCTGTTGCCTGCTCTTTCCCCTCCCTCTCTAGCTGGGGTCTTTAATGGTTTAATGTGCTTTTGAGCCTATGCTGAGGCCTGGGAAAAACAAACTTACTATTTTATCTGGCATGAGGCAGGTGGGTATTTCCCAGTTAATAGTTCCTCCACTGTTCCCTTAAAGACTGTAGGTGTTCTTTCTGGAGGTACCTCACATCTGTCATTGTTTCATGATCTCCTACCAGTCTTCTTTGATTTAACTCCATGTGGCCAGGAAGAATAACAAGGAGGTAAACTGAGGCACACTCATACATCCCCTGTTTCATTTGGAGGTGTCAGTTTCCTAGACTGGCCAGTGAAGTCTACAACCACCTGGAAAAGTCTCATTTGAGGATTTTAAAAAATAAACAAGAGTTGTGGAAGGGATATAAACCCTCATGCTTCAGGGCACAAGCCAACATCTAACCACTTGGGTGTAGGAAGAAACTTTCCTTGTGGGTAGAGTATTCTGGAACTGGCTACTACAGAGGGTTTTGCACCATCTTCTGAAGAATCCAGTACTGGCCAAAGTTGGAGATGGGATACTGAACTAGAGGTACTTTGGGGCTGGCAATTCCTCAGCATGGTGTGTATGTATGTGGACTCTTGAGAGTCTCTCCAGCCCCAGGTTTCTGTCATTCCTTTTTTGTTCCTTTCGTGGTCCACATACTTATGGTACTTAAGAGTCAAGTTCACAGCTGGTGCAAATCAACATCGCTCTGTTGACTGTAATGGTGATACATTCATTTATAGCTGCTGAGGATCTGGCCTTATCCGCCTCTAAACGTGTGCTCAAGAAGCAGGATAGCTATATCCTATAAGACTAAAATGTGTAGCTAGTCACTAAGGGAGGAAAGGTGGTTTATTGGATAAGGCACTAGGCTAGCAGTTGGAAGAAAGAGGTTCTATTCCCAGCTGCACTGCTGCGTTCCCTTGTGCAAGTCACTTCCTCTCTCTTGTTGTGTTTCCTTTTCTGCCAAGGCTATTTGGACTTTAAGCTCTTCAAGGCAGGCAGTGATGTGCATGTACAGTGCCTAGCACAATGAGGCTTCACTCTTGGTTGGGGCTTTCAGGTGCTACTGTAATACTAATAAAATGAGCTCTATGCAGGTAGGCAGAGGACAGTACAGTGAATGTTACTGATGTCAGCATAAAGGACATTGTCTTCTAGAGTTTCAAATATTGCTTTCCCAGTGCAAAATTGTCATTGTTTATATTAGTCAGTGTTTGCTTTATTTCTGAGACGTGAACTGTAAACAGAGCAACAGATGTCTTCTCCGAGGGAGGGAGAAGGGAGGAAGACTGAATTTCCTGCAGAATGGAAAGTCAGACAGGTGGTGGCATCTTTGTAGAGAGATTTGTTTTGCCAACTGTAATGAAGCAAGATACTCCTCAACCACCCACCGCTAAGTAAGTCTGCTATTTGTCATTTCAGACAGGAGATTAAAACCCAAAGCTCTTCCTGAGCCATAAGCCCTGTACAGTGGCTCCTTTACTGCCAAAATAATTAATAGTAGAGTAGCTCATCCTTCCATTCAGCTTCTTATATTCTTCACAAAGGGCATCTTCGTAGGAGGGGAATACAGTCGCTCATATTAAGTCTCTGAGGTAAGAGGAGCCAGTAGGAAATGAAGAGGCGTTTAAAAGGAATATTGGAAAACTAGTAAGCAGCAGAGACCAATGAAACAGAAATGATAGGATTGGATAAGACATGAGGAGTGCTGAGAGAGCTAAATGTACATATTATCTGAGTTGTTTCTATACAAACTATCTACATCGTATCCAAGTGCTAAGGACTCCATTGTGCATGGTACATATTCTCTGTAGTCTAGTACAACAGAAGGGTGTACAGGCCAAATGTGAGTGAGTGATATAGTGACCTGGCACACGGGGTCACTGTGCTACTCAGATTTGGCCCAGGTGCCCCTCTGCCATGAATGTTTTTGGACTGGGGCGTGGGGAGAGACTCAGTTTCAGATTTTGTCCTGGGTCCCAAAAAAACTTCTGTGCAGCCCTGATTAAATCCAGTCCCAGGCTAGTGCCATAACCATTGGACCAACTTTCCTCTCATTGGGGTTAAATTCAATCTAGCATAGAATGGTAAAACATGATCCAGTTGCTGGAAGTTGAAGCTAGACAAATTCAGCCTGGAAATAAGGCGTACATTTTTAACAGTGAGAAATATTAATCATTGGAACAATTTACCAAGAGTTGTGGTGGATTCTCCATAACTCACAAATTTTAAATCTAGACTGGATGCTTTTCTAAAAGATCTGCCCTGGGAATTATTTTGGGGAAGTTCTCTGGCCCGTGCAATACATGAGGTCAGACTAGATGATCGCAATGGTGCCTTTTATGAATCCAATTATCTATAAGTGTGGGGTTACCCTGTCTCACCGGGGGTCCAGGATGGATTCTGCTTCAAGCAACCAGAAGTCCTTTTGGAGTTCTGAAGTTGGAAGAAGCAAGTTTTACATCCCGCAGAGGTGAACTCCAAACACAAACTGATGGTGATAGGATTTAGTCTGGCAAACTCAAACAGGGCTGGAGTAGGTGGGTGTTTGCTTATTTTTTCCAACCCCCCCTACCCAGCCGTAGTGAGGATTGTGGAACAGAACAAAAGGTGATGCTGGGAGAAGGCAGCTGTGAGCTGGTGTCTGGGGTAGTTAGAAAAAGGACTCTGCTCAGTGCCTGATGGGAATGCCTGAAGTTAACCATAGCACATCCAGGAGTCCTAGAAATCCTAGGCCTTGTCTAGAGTAGGATAAAAGGTGTGTAAACAAGGCAATGTATACTTCAGCATGGTCAAGTTAAAAGCTAGTTTCCCTCTTAGGCTTTAAACCAGCTCAGGACATGTTAGAGGTTGTGGGGCTTTTGCTACATTGACTTTTCACATATGTTAGTTAGAAAGTGTTAGCAAGTGCATTCTAACGATATGCATTTTATCCTGCTCTAGTTAAGGTCCCTGTCCACCCAATAAATTTGGCTAGACTGCCAACCTTGTGAGAGCTATCTCATCCCTTGTGGACTTGAAGTCCCACACCCGACTCACCCTTACACCCAGAGATAATCAAAAAACACCATTCCACAGACTCTATCCCAGGGTGTAAAAACTTAGGGCTGGTCTACACTAAGGGGGAAAATCGATATAAGATACGCAACTTCAGCTACGTGAATAACGTAGCTGAAGTCGAAGTATCTTATATCGATCGATCGATGTCGGGGCTCTCATGTCGACCGCCACCGCGGTGGTGGAGTTCATAGCCCTAGATAGAGAGACAGAGGCTATGCAAGGGATCCAAATTCTATTCTGTGGGTGATGTGATAAATTATCCCCAGAGAGGTAACTGAGGCTTTGCTGGCACAAATAGGATGAGGCACTGCTGGGGTATTTACAAAAGGAAGTGGGTTAGTACCTTAATAAAGTCCTTCAGTGAGAAGCTACAAGTTACAAAGCAAGAGCAAATTGGATCATGAAGGCCTGCAGAGGCAAAGCACAGAGAAGAAATCCCAGCAGTCCACAGCAGTGGGATAACCAGAGGAGTTCTCAGTAGGGAATTCAAGGGTGCATTGTGCAGAACCAGCATAAATGTGGCCATAAAGCACCCATAAGTCACCCCATTGGAGAATTAGCCTGCACAGGGAGCCTTTCTAACCAGGGCATGTCAGGAGCTGACTGGGAGCTGGAGGGGATGTGGCCTTATCTCTTCTGCAGTAGAACAATGTCCACAGGGGTCATTGTGGCTAAGGTGCAAATTTGAATCATACTATGGGCTGTTGTGATCTGCACTGAGGGGTGGGGGATGATTTGGCTCCTAGCGGCTCCAGAATAAGGAGGGCCCCCTTGGTCCATGTACTCAGCATGAGTGCAGGCCTTGGTGTCTAGGATGAGTCTCAGGAGAAACAAATTTCAGAGTGGTAGCCGTGTTAGTCTGTATCAGCAAACGCAACAAGGTGTCCTTGTAGCACCTTAGAGACTAACACATTTATTTGGGCATAAGCTTTCATGGGCTAAAACCCACTTCATCGATGCATGGAGTGGAAAATACAATAGGAAGATATATAGAGAGCAGTACACGAAAAGATGGGGGTTGCCTTACCAAGTGTGTGTGAGGGGGGGAGGGGAGGTCGAGACAATTCAATTAAAGTGGGCTATTATCAACAGGATGAAAAATCACTTTTATAGTGGTAATCAGGGTGGCCCATTTCAAACAGTTGACAAAAAGGTGTGAGTAACAGTAGGGAGAAATTAGCATGGGGAAATTCGTTTTTTAGTTTTTGTAGTGACCCAACCACTCCCAGTCTTTATTCAGGCCTAATTTGATGGTGTCCAGTTTGCAAATTAATTCCAGTTCTACAGTTTCTCGTTGGAGTCTGTTTTTGAAGTTTTTTTTTGTTGAAGAATTGCCACTTTTAAGTCTGTTATTGAGCGACCAGAGAGACTGAAGTGTTCTCCTACTGGTTTTTGAATGTTATGATTCCTGATGTCAGGTTTGTGTCCATTTATTCTTTTGCGTAGAGACTCTTCGGTTTGGCCAATGTACATGGCAGAAGGGGATTGTTGGCACATGATGTCATATATCACATTGGCAGATATGCAGGTGAAACAAAGTGAGTCTAGATATCCCCAGTCTCTAATTAAGGTGAGAATTCCCAGCTCTAGCAGGGTAGGTTGGCATCTTTTTTTTTCTTAAAGCAAGTTACATGCTGAGACTATAGAGAGAAAGGATGGGCTGGGGCACTAGCTGGAGATGTGGGTTCAAGCCCTTGCACTGCCACAGACTTTCTGCATGATCTTGGGTGAGGCACTTAATCTCTCTATGCTCCGTTCCCCATCTGTAAAAACAGGGGTACTAGCACTGCCCCAATGCCTGGAATGTCCACAGAGATATAACCCAGGAGATTCCACCAAACAGATTGCAGGGTCCTTGGAGATCAAGCTGTACACACTACATCTGCCTGTGCACCTCTTAGTATTGCGTGTCACAATCCACTACACTGCCACCTTATATCTTTGCTTCAGGAGCTTTAAATCTCTTTAAAATCATAGCTGAAAACTTCTTTGCCTCCTTGGAGCAGATCCTCAACTGGTGTAAATCAGCATTGCTCCATGGAAGCCGATGGAACAATGCTGACTGACAAACTGAGGATCTGACCTGCTAATGATCCTTCCCTCTGCTCTTAATATTGCTAAATAAGGCTGTTGTGTGGAATTCCATGGAGACAGAACAGGCTGTTGCATTTTCCATAATGAAAAGCTTGCTCATGTTTATGCTTAAAGATGTCTATTCTTAATCGGGCTGCAGAACAGAACAGCCCACAGTTTGAGTTTCATAAAGAGTGAAAATGAGTCGAATGGAATCAGGAAGACAACTTATCTGGGCTTCAGGATAAAAGACAAAGGCCAGTCGCCTAAAGGTTGCTGGGAAAAGAGATTTTGAATGACAAATGTTTATCTTCCTTTGCTCACAGGCACTCTTTTCCATTAGCGGATGGGTAGGGAAGAACAATATGTTTTTTACATCCAAAGCCTTTGAAAAAGAAATAAATCCTTGTGTATGAAAACAACCCACAAGCCTTTGACTTTGTGCATCAGCATCCAGCAAGGAACATATTATAGAGGAAAGTGCTGGAAAAGAGAATAGACCTTTTGGGACCGATCCTCACCTAGTGTGAATTGGCACTGCTGCACTGACTTCAGTGCTGATTCACACCAGCTAAGCATCTGGCTCCAAAAGTCCAAAGAGAGCAAACTCTCAGCCAGATGCTCAGCTGGTGTAAATCAGTGTACCTCTACTGAAGTTGAAGGAGCTAGGTTGATTTACATCAGCTAAGGATTTGGCTCCCTTTCTTTATGTCGTTGGGAGTCTAACAGAGTACACATTCCTGAAAGTCATTCTTAACTTAGCCAGGTGACAAACCTTCAGAGACCCTTAAATAGCAAGAATGACTAAAGTGTCCTTTTTTTCCCGCAGAGAGGATGTCCTGTAGCAGATTTATGAAGTGGAGAATGCAAGGCAGGCAATAAAGGAACTCTTTGTAGCTGCAATTGTGATTTGTAACCTATGGCGAAAGGACAGTGAGGTCATACCCATGAAAGAATTGAAGTCTCCATATGATGTGCACAGTAATTGAAATATTTGTGTTAAGGAATGGTTTCCATTGACCAGGCTTTCTTTCTTCCCCTTCACTGGATTTTTTTTTTACAGTAGATACCTGATGTGAACATACTCTTAGTTCAGATTCAAACACTGACACAGCAAGTTTAGTTTGGTTTCATAATGATCTGTTTCTAAGGCGCAATAGAACTATGAAGAACTCTTTGCCATATTTTCAGCACCTCTCCCAGGAGGGTCAGTGACTGGTGCATGGAGCAATGCATTTCCTGTTCTGTGTGGCTGTAAATAAGAGATGAATGAAGGAAACAGATGTGGAAATTTCTCCCTAGCTTGTCACTCAAAAGTAGCCAAAAGCAGACTTGGCCTCTTTGTCTTGTGAGTGATCGGTGTCAGCTTCATTTATATGATCTATTTCTGCTAAGGGACACAGGCTGCTATCCTGATTGTGGCATTATCATGTTGCCATTTGAACAGGGGTGAACCAGGGGACTGAAGGACAGAGAAAGCAGAGATTTTGATTATTTAGGTTTCAGAACTGCCATCATTCAGGTAAAACCTGAATGTGATGCCTGACTTGGGGCTCTTAGTCCTGATCAATGGACCTACTGTACTGTTGTGCCATCGATTAAAGTGTCTCTGCTGAATGTGACTACTGTACGTTATTTCCTGGCTTCTTATGATGACTGCTAAGAGGCTACCAGCTAGGCCTAGGCATCTGAAGTTGGCGGAAGCAAGTGTTCTATCCAACAGAGGTGAACATTCATTGCAGTCAGTTTCTATTGTCAGCAGCTTAGTTCCCTTGAAGGAAATATATTAATAAAGAAACCATTTACAAATGCAGTAACCATGGAAAACCCAAGACTGTAAATCCTTAATCACTCATTGAAATCAATGGGACTTCCCATGCGTGTAAGGTTTTGCAAGACTGGGCCCACAGAAAGCAGGTTTCCTGAAGAAAGGACTTTGTGCAACTCTGAGCACAACTCTGCTCAATACATAGCTAATAATTGCTACAGCTTATATGTATGCAGCCCCTTTCATCATAATGTGTAGCAAAAGATAGGGAAAGTAATTCTATGAAAACCTGCAATTATTAGAGATACAAGTGTGATAATATTTGTTTATTGAATCATTTTGTATTAGGAAGAGAAATCTTAGTGTTCTTTTACTGTATTAGCATGTGTCAAAATATAAAAAACAAACAGTAAGAAAAAATATAGTGTTTCTGTGACTCAGTCATGCTATCTGTGCTAGTAGAATATAATAATAATTAATAATACATTATTATTATGATTATTTTATGGTAATGCATAGAAGGCCCTTCAAGACTGAGGCTTCATTGTAAAAGTACATAATTAAGAGATTAACCTGAAGAGCTAACACTTTAAACAGGCGTAAGAAAGGAAGTAGCATTGATCCCATTTTACAGATCAGGAACTCATAGACATTATGGCCAGAAGGGACCATCATGATCATGTAGTTTGACCTCCAGCACATTGCAGACCACAGAACCTCACCCACCCACTCCTGTAACAGACCCCTAACCTCTGGCTGAGTTACTGACGCCCTCAAATCTTGATTTAAAGACTTCAAGTTACAGAGGCAGCGAGAGATTGTGACTAGTCCAAGGTCACAGAAGACCTTGGGGTGCCCAGGCAGTGTGAATGGAACCCTGATCTCCTGAGTCTGAAGCCAATGCTTTGACCACAATGGCATCTGTCTTCTCATAGATTTATCCTTTCAGTGGCTAGAACTAGTATCACCAACCAAAACGTCAAGTCCAGAGCCAGACGGAGTTAGAAGCCATAGGCGTGGCTGTCTGGAAGAGGCTGTTGAATCTGATAAATAATTAGAACTGGATGTAAGCTCTGATCTGACTTTTGAAGCCAGTGGGAGTTTTGTCACTGATTCCACAGGAAGCAAGATAGAGCCCTTAATCGGTGTTTCTTTTTTTTTTTAAAAAATAGACGCCAAAGTGCCGCCTTTGTGTAAGGAAAAAATTGTGCTGATAATATATAGTGGTTTTATCAGGCCCTTAATTGTTGTTGCCAAGAAAATGTATCCTCTTGGGTCAGGGCTAGTCCAATGAATAAAATGCAAACAGCTTGGTTTGTGTCTAAAGACAGACTGAGACAAATGTATCCCTTGTGTAACTCAGTTGAAATCTGTAGATGAACTTGGTTCATTATCTAGCTAAAATCCTACATTAAAAAACCCCTCTCCTTAGGTGTGTTGCTAACAACACTTAGCTTTTTAAGAGGAAACGTTTAGAAAATCACATTTACGTGTCATCCTTTATTGCTTATTGACTGGCCTTTGCTTGGACAAGGATTCAACCAATCTCTTCATGGTCAGTTTCTGTTCTCAGATCCTATGTGCTAAGACAGTGCTGCAAATGCTTGGGTTGCAAACCCTGCAGAGGAAATGTTCTAAATAATTAATACTCCTGATTTTCAATGAATTTTTTAAGGTTTCTCATGTAATCATTTCTATAAACAAACATTTCTATATACAAACCCCACCCTGGGCAACACCGGGTTAATAAGCTATTGTGGGCTCAGTTGGCCCCACTCTGCCACAACTGGGAGTGATGTCAGACCTGAAGGGAAAAATTTAAAAAAGGAAAACACAGCTCAGTTCATGGCAGACCAGACCTCCAGTTTTCAGCTCCAGGGCTGGCTGAAGGCAAAAACTCCTTGGATGACCACTGCCTGATGACCTCTATTAAGGGAGATGTGAGGGATCACAGGTCTCAGGCCCCAGGGTCCCAAGTGGTATCCAGACCACAACTGCCACCTGACAGCTGTTCAGAACCACGAAGGGACGGGACTAGCAGAACTCTGGACCACCAGAGGCTGCACCTATGAAGTTCCTGATTGGAGCAGTTGTCTGGCCTCTCCAATTGGCCCAGATACACTACTTAAGCCAGAAGGAGGCACAGGAAGTTGTCTGAGCAACTAAGTGAACTCCCGATCTGCTGCTGCACTGGACTCTAACTCCTGACTCTGGTTTGACCTGTGGTACTGCTATCTGACTCTGACTTAAGCTTGACCCTTTGTACGGCTGTCTGACTCCAGTCCTCATCCTTGGCGAGACTCCTGACACTGATTCTGGCTCAGCCTTTTAGGTGACTCCAAACCCCGACTCCAGCCCTGACCTGTGGCATGATTCTGACTCCGACTCCAGCTCTGACTCTGGCTTTGGTTCCTGGCTCTGACCAACAAACACGACCACCCTTGCTCTGGTCCCTACAGCTTGCTTGGATCACTATTCCTCCAACTGGTCCCAGCCGAATACAGATCCAGAAAAGTTCTCCTTACCCCAAAGAACATCAGCGTCGCATGAGAAGGCAGCTTGGCTCCAGGTAGATAACTGAGCAATGGAGGCACTGATTGCACAGCTGGCTGCTGAAAATCAGGTATTGCAGAAGCAAGCCCATCAACTCCATGCAGAGAATACTGCGCTCTGTGCCCAACCAGCTGCACCGCCACCTGAGCTGGGACTTGCTATCCCCCTCCTGGAGCGCTTCAATGGACATTGTTCAAAATTTCAGGGCTTCATAAACCAGTGCCACCTCTTGTTCCTGCTTCGACCACAGATGCACTCTTCCAGCCAGGCCAAGATAGACCTGGTTATTAGCCTACTTGACTGGGGAGGCATTGGACTGGGCCTCCCCACTGTTGAAAACCAGCAGTCCAGTGCTGTCTAACTGGGACTCCTTCCAGCGGGTGATATCAGCCATCTTGGAGGACTCCAACCATGCCTTCTCTGCTGGGGCTCTGCTTGACCCTAGGAAATAGGAAGCATGAAGTCATTTCTCAGCCCCGCTTGGGGTGGCAAAAACCCTGGAGCTGGCCCTGGGTGTGGAGCATACTTTCAGAAATCTTAAAAGAGCAAAACTCTGATTGAAAACTACAGAACCCGAACCATCAAAAAAGAAAATCAGCTTTCTACTGGTGGCATCTGACTCAGATGATGAAAGTGAACATGCATTGGTCTGTACTGCTTTGGACCGTTATCAAGCAGAATCCCTCATTAGCATGGATGCATGTCCTTTGTAATGGTGGTTGAAGCATGAATGGACATATGAATCTTTAACACATCTGACACATAAATATCTTGTGACACCAGCTACAACAGTGCCATGTGAACACCTGTTCTTACTTTCAGGTGACATTGTAAACAAGAAGCAGGCAGCATTATCTCCTGCAAAAGTAAACAAATTTGTTTGTCTGAGTGATTGGCTGAACAAGAAGTAGGACTGAGTGGACTTGTAGGCTCTAAAGTTTTACATTGTTTTATGTTTGGATGCAGTTATTTTTTTGTACCTCATTTTATATTTGTAAGTTAAACTTTCACGATAAAAAGATTGCACTACAGCATTGGTTCTCAAAGCCGGTCCGCCACTTGTTCAGGGAAAGCCAGTTTGTTTACCTGCCGCATCTGCAGATTTGGCCGATCGCGGCTCCCACTGGCTGCAGTTCGCCGCTTCAGGCCAATGGGGGCTGTGGGAAGGGTGGCCAGCTCATCCCTTGGCCTGCGCTGCTTCCCGCAGCCCCCATTGGCCTGGAGCGGCGAACCACGGTCAGTGGGAGCCACGATCAGCCGAATCGGAGGATGTGGCAGGTAAACAAACTGGCCCAGCCCGCCAAGGGCTTTCCCTGAACAAACAGTGGACCAGCTTTGAGAACCACTGCACTACAGTACTTGTATTAGGTGAATTGAAAAATACTATTTCTTTTGTTTTTTATAGCAAAATATTTGTAATAAAAATAAATATAAAGTGAGCACTGTACACTTTGTATTCTGTGCTGTAATTGAAATCAATATATTTGAAAATGCAGAAGACATCCAAAAACATTTAAATAAATGGTATTCTATTACTGTTTAACAGTGTGATTAATCATGATTAATTGCAATTAATTTTTTTATTGCTTGACAGCCCTAATAAAAAAATGTAACAAGTAAACAAATCAACCAACACAAAAACAAAAATCACTTGAAACAGTTTTGCGGTTTTGTTTTGTTTTTTTACCCTCAAAAGTGAGAACTGACAATGACTCCAGGAGATCAACTGGAGACTTTGCTATTTCTATTGATTTTATGTGGAAGGTGCTCAGATACTCAAAGATGGGTGGGAGTATAAAAGATTAAAATAGGCTGGCATATATCCTGACCAGCTCTATTCAAAATACTTTGGGCTGCAGCAGAATTGCTCTGCACAATTTAGGAGCCTGAGTATCACTAGAATCCATTTTTTTTTAGTCTAAAAGCCCCACCCCAGGACACTGACAGAATTCAGATATAACTGAAGGGGGAGAGTGCTACTGAAATCGCCTTCAAGGCTGCCTACCACTGAGCTGCATTTTTGCTGGAATGCCTTGTAACTTCTGTTTTTAAGCTACTGTTTAACTATACCAGTGATACAAGAACACTGGAAATGTCAGTATTCAAAATACTTTGCAGTTTGGATCCCAATGAGATATCTTATTTTGGCAATTTTGGTTTTGGTTTCAAGACACTCTTAAGTTTCACAGATACTGTTGTACAACATTTTAACAAAAACCACAATCAAATTAGGTTAGTCGTGGGTATATTTAACAAAAGTTCTTGTATTTCTTGTCAGACAAACAGACTCCTTTGCTCATGAATTTGTGTCCTACAGTCCATGCTTAATTTAATTTGCTGCCTGATTTCTTTTTATGATGCACAAAATGATATTATTTACCATTAATGCTTTAAACAATGCCAGAAATATGCTGCAATGAGGGCAATACAGGAAAAAGGCATTCTGAAAATGAGTTCGCTGACTTAATTTTTGTCTTGTTTGGATGCTAACGGAACCACACCAATGAATTAACAGGGTTCAGTGTTTGCACTGGAGCCTGATAATTCCGGGTTAATAAGGGGTTGTGGAATAAGGGTTCCGTTAATCATCCAGTGAAAGGGAGGGTCTCCATTCAGAAGGGGACTTGATTAGCTCTTGACATTCGCAAGGTCCATTCATTGTCCTCAATTCACTGGGTCACATGGGGTACATTCACCGCTAGTGGTGCCTCCTGCAGGCCATCCTGGGAATTAGCTCCACCAGGCTTGCACTCTCCCTTCAGTGGTCTCTTCCCCGTCCTGCCTCGCTCTGCAGCCCCACTCACTCTCAGATCTGCAGTCTCCTCTTCATGGCTTGGCCTTCCAGCTAGGTCACTGAAGTCCTACCCTTCCAGGGAATTCAAAGTCCTTCGTCTCTAACCCAGACCTGCCCTCTACACTGTGTTCCAGCCCAGGGACACTGTCACAAACAGCCATTGTTTCTGCACAGTCTGGCCCCTTGCTGCTGTTTCCTTGGGCTTCTTCCTACTCATCTAGCTTCTCCCCTTTCTGGGCTTGTGAGATTCCCAACTCCCTTCACTTAGTGGGTAACTGCAGCCTGCCTTCCTGCAGCCCCTTTTGTTGATCACTGCTCTTGGGTTTTATACTCAGTCCGCCTGTTCCTACCGAGCTGATCCCACTTCTAATTAGCGGCATGCTCTCTGGCTCCTCCTCCAAGCGTACCGGGTGGAGTTAATTGGCCTGCCTGGCCACCTTAATCCCTTTTAACTCTGTGTGGGGTGGACACCCCATCACACAGTGTTTGATTCAAACAAATCCAGATAAACTGTGCACTACAACAAGGCCTGCTTGGAGGAGGGAAACAGGACATAAAAAACAGGTCCTGTTTCTCAAGTGTGGAGAGGGCAGGGAGTCTCACCCTGAAGGGGAGTACCCAGGGGTGAAAGTAACTTAAAGGACTTACCGGTACGCCGGAGTCCTGACTAGGAGGCGGGGCCTCAACTGGAAGAGGCGGAGCCTTTACATCCTTAAATCAAATTTTAAAGGGCCCAGGCTCCGCTGCAGTAGTGGTGGCTGGGAGCCCCAGGCCCTTTAAATCACCCCCAGCTGCAGAGACGGCTGGGAGCCCTGGCGGTAGGGGGCGATTTAAAGGGCCCGAGGCTCCAGCTGCTGCTACCTCAGTGGAGCCCCGGGATCTTTAAATTGCCGACGGAGCCCCAGCGGCTCCTGGCTGCCACCACTACCCTGGGCTCAGCACTCTTGTGGAGATTTAAAGGGCCTGGGGCTCAGCTGCAGTAGTGGTGGCCAGGAGCCCCTGGCCCTTTAAATCACCACTGGAACTCCGCTGCCAAAGCACCTGGGGTAGCGGCAGCAGCTGGGGGCTCCAGTGGCACTTTAAAGGGCCCTTTAAATCACCACCTGAGCACCACCCTCTCTGGCCACTGCTGGGAGCCCCAGGCCCTTTAAATCGCCGGCCTGGAGAAGCTGGTCCAGTCCGGCATGGTGTACCAGCTTTTGCCGGTATGCCGTACCGTACTATACCGGCTTACTTTCACCTCTGGGAGTACCAGGAGACGTTAGTTCTCTCCAAGCCAGGGTAAAGACTGCCTGGTGCCCCTCCACTAGGGATGGACTCCTGCAACACAGTGCAAGGACTGGGGAACCCCCAGGATAAGGGGAATTGGTCACCCTTGTCCTCATGAGTGGGCTGTGGAGGCCTAAGAGACAGTGCATAGAGGTTGGTGAATTAAGCCTGAAGAGAAGGTGTGTATGGGAGCAATTTCCAGATATATGCTGTGTGTTGAGACTTTATTAAACCAGAGCCCTGGGGGCGGGGGGGGGGGGGGGGGGGGAAGACTTGGTTTTAGAACTTTTGTTGTTTGTGTGTGATTACAGCAGGCCCAGGAAGGAAAGAGAGTCATGGCTACACCTGAGTGCTTGAAGGGGAAGTAGCCTCCTCACACTAGGCTTTCATATGTTGTTATTAAAAGATAACCTTGAAAAAAAGAACAGAGTGTAACCAGTTTAGAATGTATCAGAGGGGTAGCCGTGTTAGAATGTTTAGAATAGTCTTCCTGAGTCTGCACAAAGCCTGAAAGAATAGCACTAAGAGATGTGAAGTGCCCCGTTCCTGCCAATGTGCTGTTAACTTTGAAACCTAAGGGTAGCAGTATAAATGTCAACATTCACTATTTCTCCGTTAAGTATCAGAGGGGTAGCCATGTTAGTCTGGATCTGTAAAAAGCAACAAAGAGTCCTGCGGCACCTAAAAGACTAACAGATGTATTGGAGCATAAGCTTTCGTGGGTGAATACCCACTTTGTCAGACTCATGTAATGGAAATGTCCAGAGGCAGGTATAAATATGCAGGCAAGAATCAGTCTGGAGATAACGAGGTAAGTTCAATCAGGGAGGGTGAGGCCCTCTTCTAGCAGTTGAGATGTGAACACCAAGGGAGGAGAAACTGGTTTTGTAGTTGGCTAGCCATTCACAGTCTTTGTTTAATCCTGAGCTGATAGTGTCAAATTTGCAAATGAACTGAAGCTCAGCAGTTTCTCTTTGAAGTCTGGTCCTGAAGTTTTTTTGCTGTAATATGGCTACCTTTACATCTGCTATTGTGTGGCCAGGGAGGCTGAAGTGTTCTCCTACAGGTTTTTTTGTATATTGCCATTCCTAATATCTGACTTGTGTCCATTCGTCCTTTTACGTATTTCTCTGTTGATCACGTTAGAAGGAACATCCAGTGAATGGTTGAAATGTTCAAAGCCAATCAGGGGCTTTAGCCACACACATCCCCTTGAAACCAGTCCCAAACAACTTCCCAGGAGATGAAAGTCTCAGCTGTTCCTTGCCTAACTGCCAAAACCTCTAGTTTCCCCCTAATAACTTCTGTGATGAAGATATAATGAGTCACAAAACATGGGACATATTAAAATGTGGGAGAGCATTAAATGAATGGAATTTAGCAGTGTGCTGAGTGCATTGTTCATTTTCATATTTAAGCATCTTAATTTTTAAAAAAATTAAATGAAACTGCCATAGAATTTGCATTAGGCTGCACCGGAGCTCTTCAGAAAAGCCGTTGGTATAATTTTGGAACAGCCATCTAAGTGGCACAAATTATGCCCACATATAATTGAAGTAAAAAAAATGCACTTGAACAATTATTTGCAGGTGCAAAAAAGGAGCTCGGTTTGAAGCGCCAAGAAAAATCAGGATCCAGATTTTCTTTTTATGAGCGGCTGGATCCCGCTCTGCTGCACAGTCCTGTTGGGAGTCAGTTGTGTTTCATGGGATGCAAGTCAATACTGAGTTTGGCTGTCTATTCCATTAGATCTGAACTGAAAGACACCGACTACAGTGAAACTCAGGCATGAATAGACTTGAAAGGATTTTTATCAGTATATATTGGTACATGCCAATTTCACTGTGTATACACACACACAAACTGATGAAAAAATATTTGCATTAATGATGATAGAAATGTACAGCGAGGCAAAGTAAGCAAAACGCTGCTTGAGAACTTACTAGTATTTGATCTAAGGTTATTTACTTTGTATATTTTGACATATGATGTTGGCCCCCACATCATTTCACACAACTGTGAATTTAAGTTGATAAAAACTAAAAAAAAAAATATCAATATTATGTCAAAATTATAAAAAAAATGAAAATTGAATTTTGCCAAGCCTAAGCATGAAGTACTTCTCTTCCCTCCCACTGCCCCCGCTAATGTTTGTTCTGGCACATTGTGTTACAGCTGCATAGAAGGTTTAGTCCCTCATGTCTTCCTGCAGTGTTTGCTCCCAGCAGAGTTTGCCAGAACAGAGCCCTAATTGATACAAGACCTTGGCTGGAGCAGTTAAAGACCTTGTCACACAGCAGAGGCCAATGGCTGCTAGGTCTGCACGTGTTGTCGGAGTGTAAAAGGACACTCTGGAATGAAATGAGAAGAGGGTGGGGGAAAAGAAGCAGTTTGGTGGTGGCTGGGGAATTGAGGGGGGGCATTATTTCCAGGCAGGAAGCAGGAGGAGGAAGGCAAGCAGAGAGAATAAAATCTGCCGGAGCAGCATGCTGATTAATATACCCATTATCATGATCTCTGCTATTGAAGGGATAGGAGACCGCAAGCAGTTCCTACAGCTAATCCTTTATACATACAGTAAATGTATGGCATTTTACTGTCGATATTTTATACTGTTTCTGTTGGGTTAATTCAAAATTTCCAGTCCTTTCACTCATTAAATTGTTAACCTGTCAAAGGCCAACACCTGTCTGGCTTGCAAAAGAGCCAATATTCTAGTCAGCAGGACTACCTATGTGTGAGGAGGATGTGATCCAAAGTGTCTGGACCAAATTCAAAGGGAGTCTGAGGGTAGGTCTACACTACCACTTAAGCTGACCTAACTTACTTGCTCAGAGGTGTAAAAAAGATTCCTCCTCTCCCCCTCCCCGCCCCGAGTGATGCTAGTTACCGCAACCTAAGCACTGTCCACACTGGTGCTATATAGGCAGGAGATGCTTTCCTACTCACATAGCTTCTGCCTCTCATGGAGGTGGAGTAGTTATGCTGACAGGAGAGTGCTCTCCCATTGGCATAGAGCGTTTTCACCAGACGCGCTACAGCTGCGCCACCGCGTCAGTGCAGCTGCTTCTAATGTAGACCCGCCCTAAGATAGTGTCATTTATACAGTCTTCCCTTAACATTGGCTACAGCCTCTGCGTGAAATTCACCCCTGTGTACAGGACAAGCACAAGGGCCTATGTACCATTTATAGAATCATAGAATATTAGGGTTGGAAGAGATCTCAGAAGGTCATCTAGTTCAACCCCCTGCTCAATCCCACTGAAGCCTTGAGGCTCTCAATTCACAATGTGTTGGTTAGATACATAGCTCCTCCAATCACAGATCAGAAACCATACCACACAACTTCTGTATCCAACCAACACAGTGCAGCTTGAGAACTGCAAATAATCCCCCTGAAATGTGATGAATGATTTACGGGCCAAGAATTATTCTTAGAAGAAATTCAAATAATGAATAAATTTGTACATTTTGCGAACAGGAAAAATGCAAAATTCACAGATTAAATTAATCATTTCAAGTTCTTTACTCGGCTCCGTCTGTAGTGTATTTCCTATTCTTCTTTTAGTTGATTTCTTGATTTGTTGTGATTTCTTCAGTGTTTCTTGTTATTAGGCACAGCTTTGCCAGAATCCTGTGAAAATCAGTGGCTAGCCCTAGCCCTAACAAAAAGGTCAGCCTTCAACTTCATTTTAAAACACTTTCTGAGAAAAGCGTTTCTTTGTTTTACTACAACTAACCTCACCTTTCTTCCTCTCCCTCCAATCCCAGTTTGCTAACAAGCGGAGCCTATTTCTGATAGCAAAGGAGGTAACCCTGAAGCCCTTCTGGTAACCCTCCAGATCTGCTGGGAATGCTGCTGCAGATGTATGGAATACTTCCGGCTCCACCCTTTCCTTCTCTCTGCCCCTCTCTTTTCCTCCACTTCAGCACATTCCCATGATCCCAGGGACCCAAGTGAATTCTCAAACCTAAGTGCTGTATCCTGTTTCCTGCAGTAGAACCACATCAGTGGACTTACATTTTCAGTTGTATTTTAGGTGCAGGATTATGATGCTTTAGTCGTGGGACATATGAGTGTGCATGCTATGCCCTCAGAACCTCTGCCATGTCGCTGTAAAATTCTGTTAAGGAAATTAGCTGAGAATAAGTATTGCATCATACATGGAATCTACCAAAAAATGTAAAGAAGAAAATATAGGGGGGAAATAGGATGAGGAAGAGAAACTGCCTGCCAGCATGGAAGGGGTTAAAGAGATCCTTTGGGCCCAGCTACCGCTCCCCGTGATACCTGCCGCTAATGCCAGGCCTGGAGGGGAGAGAAAAGAAGGGAACCTGGCTCAGTTAGGGGCTGACTGGCGAAGAGGCAGAAGCTAGCTGCTTCCTCACCTGGGGCAAGGAGCACTAGCCTGCCAGCCAAGGTAGCCACCAGGAGACAAGCACTGTCTCCCTGGCCAAAGGAGAGTGTGTGGAAGAGACCTAGGAGCACCTGGCCTTAGAGAGACCTGGGTGACCAAAGCATGGAGACCTTGGGCGGGGAGGGGGTTGTGATCCCGCCAAACCTCTGGCTGCCCCACCCAGAGGAAACAGGGGCCTCAAGAGGATGCTGCCCAAGGTCCACAAGGGAGTGCTGCTAGAGACAAGCCACCACAGTGACTTGGACTATAGGGGCCATGCCCCAAACTGAAGGGAGCGGTAGGAAGTAGCCCAGGGCAGTGGATGTAGACTCCCCGCTGGGAGGTCCCATACTCAGGGATTGACTTACACAGAACCCTAGACTGGGACCTGATGGAGAGGGAAGGCCTGGGCCTCAATTCCTCCCCTCCCCCACGCATTAAAAGCTGGGGCACCTTGACCAAGCAGGGGGCTGGAAATCAAGCGCTCCAACCACTAGGCCGCCAGGCCCTCCAAGCTCCCTGTTAGACTGACTGATGTTCTGAAGTTGTGAATCACTTATAGGTCAGGTGCACCAGAATTTAATCTAGAGTAGCTCAAATAGCTCAGGATTGTTTTAATTGGGTTATGTATTTAGTCTGAATGATCACAAGATGACTCTGAGCAGTGATTAAATAATGGGATTAACCCTGGAGATGGGTTGAAACCAGAACCATTTCTCAAAACTCCCTACAATCCAGGAAATTAGACAAAATGAGAACTGCAGCTGCACCATCCCCAGTTTGGGTAGTGTGGAACAAAAACTCACCTGATAAGGTTTTTGCAAAACCCAAACTCACACACTCACCCGGCTCCCTGTTTTGTGCACTCACGCAGCATGGGGTCAGGATTTGGGTTTGCCTGTCTGTAGATCTCCTTTCTGGCACTTTCTCCTAGTTCTCTTCTCAATGTTCTGTCTTACCAAACAGGCACACACATTTACTGCCCTTTGCCAGCATCCTAGAGGATTTCCAGGGCAGGGCTCAAGCATATCCACCAGCTGGGCCTCTTCAGCATTCAGGGGGACCCTCCCATTCAATGCTAAGCATACTGTTAGCATACAGCCTAGTTCCCTTCCCAGACAGAGCTTTCTAACGACAACTGGAAACAATCTACATCATCTGCCTTGCCGTTGCTGCTCAGGGCTGTCCCATCATATTTTCAGGATCCAGTCCACTTTTTTCCCCATCTGTAATGGCTCTCACCAAGATTTGCTCACACCACTCCTCCCAGGCATCTCTGGCTTGCCTGCAGCTTTGCCTCATGCTTTGACAGTTCATGAGGGTCCATGGCCGCTGGCGACCTCCGTCCCCATATACGAATTGATAGGCTGAGCCAAAACACAATTTATAGAGTGAGGGAGGGAGGTCAGAGTGGGGATTCACTGCCTGCTTTCTGGCAGGCCACAGACAGGGCTACAGCTGGGGAGCTGAGGATGGCACATTGACTGGTGAATCAGGCATGTGTGAGATGTGGGGGATTTCTAGAAGAGCAGGACCCCACGTGACTGCATGGCTCACCCACTGTAAACCTTTCAGTGACATGAAATCAGTGTTCAGTGTGCAAAGTCTTTGCCAAACTTGCTCCATCTACTTGATTGCTAACACAACATATGACTTTGCTTGGCATGCCATGGGTCAGGTCGATGACATCAATGGAAATAAGCAATGTGTTTTGACTAGATATTATCAAACTTACTTCCCCACCACCACCAAAATCCCCACCTGCAACTGATATATGTTTATTTTCCATAATCTCCCTTGCACTAAGGAATATGGAGAGAAACCCTATAGTTATCTGTTCAGAATTTAAGAAAGGAAATATCCCCTTCTTGCCCCAAACACCAGGAATACAGATGATGGTGTAGTCACTGGAGCTGTCCCGTGAGTAGAGCTGCCAGTTTTGGTTGGACGTATTCCTGGAGGTTTTCTCACATGACATTTAATTAAAGATTAATCTTTAATTCCTGGAGACTCCAGGATAATCCTGGAGGGCTGGCGATCCTACTCGTGAGTGACAGAATCAGAAGAGCTGGTGTAAAATGGCTTTTTCAACCAAACGGAAATTTTTGTATAAAATGTCCATTTTCATTGAGAGATATTGTCAATAAAAGAAAAAAACAAAAAAGTTTGGTTTTAAACTGGAAAAAAAATCAGATTTTTGGGTTTTCATTGACACTTTTTTGACAGGAAAAAATATCATGTCCCAACCAGCTCTAATAGTAAGATTAGAATTAATCTTGAGAGTAAATGAAAGGAGACTTGTGTTCCTCTGTAAAGAAGAGCAGAACAGTTTATAAGTGATACTGACAGAAAATCATCCCATGACCTCGCCTATCCAGCCACTTCACCCCTGTTGTTTTCACATGGAAGTCAAGGGGAGTTTTGTCTTAGCAGGCAAGCGTTCCCTTCTTCTGCAAGTTGTGGAGGGGAGCAAAGATATGGAAATAAATTCGGAAGACTGCAAAACTGAGGTGCTAAATATTTCAACCATAACATTGTATTCATGCTAGGATAATTTTTTGGTGTTTTATAACTATGTTGTATTTCCATAGGACACTCCAGGAATGACTTATTTCACTGCTATCCCTCCAGGAAAAGCTACCAGGAAGCTTTTTGTTTCCTTTTTCTCTCTGTGATTACAGGGATTTATTTATTACAATTGAGAGGCAGAGCTCCCTGGTGAGAGTAGGAATGAGGGCCCCCAGGGCTCAATTTCTAGCTCTGCAACTGACTCAACATAATAAAAGAATACGAATGCAAAGCATACTGAATATATATGGTGTATGTAACCTAGGAAAAGACTGAGGGTTACATCCACAAATAATACACATACAATACAGTACCTTACTTTTCAGTCTACCTCTGTACTTCTTGTTAGCACAATAAAGAATAGTTGATTTAAAAGATGATATAAATGTGAAGTAGCTCCAGTGAGACCATCTGACTTTACATCCAGCATTGTAAAGGCCCAGAATGTAGCTAGATGGGAGCTGCACCCGCGTCAATGAGGACAGTGCATTTTATTGAAGCTATTTGTTTCTGTAATTGCTCACAGCCAGGGCTGGCCTGATTCACCATTCATTAGCATTTGTCATTCCTTGAGATATCTGTATGAATAAGATCCAGTTTCCAGATGAAATGACTATCATGGTGCTTTTTTTTAGATTGAGAAAGTATTACAAATCTAAAACAGAGGGGAGAGTAAACCTTGCTTTGAGTAGTCACATTAAACTTTAGAGTCTCTATAAACATTCAGGATAATCTTATATGGCAGTGAAGAATACGGGCTTGATCCAAAGCCCATTGAAGTCAATGGAAAGGATCCAGTTAACTTGGATGGGCTTTGTATTAGGCCTTATGGTCTAGCTCCTTCATCATTGAAGTCAATGAGAGGTTTCTGTTCCATGGCTGTAGGATCAAGATTTCCATGAGGAAATTTGTACTACATATTAGTATTTATTTATAAAAGCTCATTTGCTATCAGTAGTGGCAGCTCATCTGCTCCTGTGGGAAAACCTGTAGAAGGAGATTATGACAGAGGAAATCTCCAGGAGGATTTCCTTTGGAGCTCCTGACCTCCCACAGTATCTAATTGGGAGGAAATGCGGGGCAAGCAGGGGTATGCACAGGAATAAAAAATTGGCCGCTTTTGGAAGGGCGCTTTCTCTGGCCCCCACGGCCGGAGGAGCTGTCTTCCCCACCGCTGTGGCCCTGGGGCCAGTGGAGCTGGCTCTCCATCTGTCCCCCAGTGGTTCCGGGGTTGGTGGAGCTCACTCTCCCCCCGGCAGCTGGAGGAGCTGGATCTCCTCCTACGGCCCCAGGGCCGGAGGAGCTGTCATCTTCGGTCAGAGGAGCTCACGCTTATGCCCCCAGCCACAGAGGAGCTCTGTGCTCCTGCTGGTTTTTTGTGGGAGGAGCTGTGGCCCTGCTTGTCCCCCCTTATGCATGCCCCTGGGGGCAGGGTTTTCTTCTTTGCAGAATAGTCTGTGGGGCAGAACCTTAAGGATCCATGGAGAGCCATTTGGGCACAGCAGGTCCTACACTATTTCTTTGCCCCCAATACAATGCTCCACTCCCTAGTGGGGTGCTCCATTACAACCATGCTACCAGAGTGTCTCTGGCCACAGCTTCCCCGAAGTGATCTGTGGGAAAGAAAATACTGCCTTAGGCTGTGTTTATTTTTTCTCAGAATCTATGCAGGGTAGGTGGAATTTGGAAGGATGTCCCCTCCAAATCTCAGCCCTCTGATTCCTGTCCCATCTCTGTTCCCTTCCTCAGTGCCAATCCTGGACCAACTGAATACCCTACACAAGGGATGGTGTCATGGAAGCAACTGAGCCTCTACTTCCCTGGGAGATGAAAGAGTCCACTCCATGTGTGGATCTAGGGGCAGGGCCGCCCAGGGGGAGTGGAGGGGCGGACAAGTGGGTCAATTTGCCCAAGGCCCCAGACCCCGTAGGGGCCCCCACGAGAATATAGTATTCTATAGTATTGCAACTTTTTTTTATGGAAGGGGCCCCCGAAATTGCTTTGCCCCAGGCCCCCTGAATCCTCTGGGCAGCCCAGTCTACGGGAGGGAGGTATACTTTGATGGAAGATGTTCAATGAAAATAAATATGTATTTAGGATAGTAATTTATGGTTGGAGTAACTTTTATCAATCATACATTACATTAAACTCCTGTGGAACCCTGGTTTGGAAGAGTTCAGTCATGATCTTCATTAATCTGATTGCCAGAAGCAACTATCTCTAGTCTAGTGTAGGATGCAAAAACCAAAAAACACATCACCCACTCACACGCACACACAACCAGGCAAACCCAAAAGCCCTCTCTATCGTCTACAATTCTACCTGTACGGATAAAAAAGTGTAATCATGCATAAAAAATACACCAGGTACTAGTGCCGAAATATACATGATTGATTTGCAATAAAAGACAGCATAAAACTCCACACAGTCATAATTTTAAGGCTGTCTGAAAAAAGAGGTGAGTCTTAATAAAAGCCACAATACAAATGAAGAATCAGGGAAGTTTTATAGTGCTGACTCTGCTAATGAGTGTGGAAGGCAACAGAGATGAAAATGTTCCATCGTATTGTTAGATTTTTTCAGGGAGTTATAAACTGGGCCAGTGGATTCTCCTCAACATTGGTACAGTTTGATCTCTTCTTGGATCGGAATGTTCCCTATCCATTGCAACGCCTGGGGTGCTATAATGTCAAAGAAGTTCTTTTTCTTTCCAGTTCCCTTCTGACATTCATTTGTCTCATAAATTAAACGCATTACTTGTCATTTGGACTGTATGTCGGGCATCTCCCACGGCTTTATCCTGCCTGTGGTAGAGCAAAGAAGAAACAGACTGACCTTTGGAAGAGAGCAGCCTATCTAGTATTTTTCCCCTTGGGTTACCATTAGGGTATTGATTTGTCACACACATGATTCCTAGGAGTGGGAGTATTTGTTTGTGGGCAGCCCTATTGCTAGGCAGAAAGGCCTCGCGTTTTTAACTCATTTTTGTGGTGACATAGCAGTCAACGTGAATGGGACCGGGGATGTGTTATTTAACTGAAAGCTGCACCTGACTGTTTGTGATGGAGACTGGGTTGGATGTGTTAAGCCATACTCCTGAGCATTTGTGTTTACCATACTTAGTAATTTATCTCACTTGTGCTCATTGGGGATGCCACTTCTGAAACTGTAATCTCCAAAATAGCACAAAACATGCAGGATTTGATTGGGTTTTATAATGAGGGGAGAACAACCATGGGTCAGATGCTTGTAGGCAGAGGATATATTATTTACCAGCAACCTCAGCTGTGATCTAGTCAGTCAATAGTAAAGCCTCAAAGGACCTAAGGATAGCCACAATATTGCTCAGCCTACTGATTTCTTTATAAGGAATGTCAGCTGGTTACTAAAATGGTGTGGGGAGAGGTAGAAACGTGGCAAACTGGGCATGATGATGATTAATTTCAAGGGAACACTAGGAATACATATTTAAAAACTATTTAAAAATTTACAATTTCTCATAGCTTCTATTATTATGGTGGTGCCAAGATCAACTGAGATCAGGGCCCAGTTTTGCTAGGTACTGTGCAAACACAGAGTATGAGACAGTCCATGCCAGAAGCATAAGTCATGGATGACATTCCCATGGAGTTCAGTGGGGCCAGGATTTCATCCCACATGTTTAAATATATTTCACTGAGGATTATAAGGGGGAAAAAAATGAAAACACACTGTGAAATATTTGTAAATATTCTATGTGAGCACACAGGGAGCGGGGTGTGTGTCTTGTAGTTAGATTATGGAAGGGGTTCTCAAACTGTGGGTCTGGACCCCAATGTGGGTCACGACCCCATTTTAATGGGGTCACCAGGGCTGGTGTTAGACTTGCTGGGGACTGGGGCTGAAGCCCGAGCCCCATTGCTCAGGGCAGAAGCCGAAGCCTGAGGGCTAAATCCCTGGGTGGTGGGGCTCAGGCTTCGGCTTCAGCCCTGGGCAGCGGGGCTCAGGTTACAGCCCCCCTGCCTGGAGCTGAAGCCCTTGGGCTTGCCCCCCCCTCCCGGGGTGGTGGGGCTCAGGAGGGTTCAGGCTTCAGTCCCTTCGTCCTGGAGTCATGCAATAGTTTTAGTTGTCAGAAGGGGGTCACGCGGCAATGAAGTTTGAGAATTGCTGGACTATGGGACTGGGAGTCAGGAGTTCTGCGTTCTATTCCCAGCACTGTCACCGACTTACTGTGGGTAAACAAACCACTTAGGGCCTAATTTCCACAGGGACCGAGCTCTACAGCTCCCACTGATTTCAGGTAGAGTTGAGGGTTCAGCTGCTCAAACATCAGGCCCTTAACCTCAGTTTCCCCATCTCTAAAACCATTGTTCAGATGCTGTGATGATGGGCACACTGGAAAGAAGTTAGATACAAGTTATATACCTGCTTTGTATGAGTGCTGAGGTTTAACCAAGGTTTGTAAAGTATTTTGAGAGCGTTAGATGAAAGATGCTATAGAGTCCTAATCCATCAAAACACTGAAGTGGATGTTTAACTTTAAGCATGGGAATAATCCCATTGAAGTCATGGAAGTGTAATGGTTACACCGAGGAAAGGTGGGAGGAAGGGAAGTTAAACTGTTTGACAGATGTTGTTACATTTTTTAAAACCATGTTTTTAGGAATGTTGTGGAGGGGGATGTTTGTTTATTTTCCCCTCCCTGATGGACTGAGCTATTGATTGTTTGTTTTAGTGGGAAATTATATGAAATTGTCAATTTTAATTGCTGTAAAGGCACCCACAGCACATAGTTAATGAAGTAACAGTTTTAATAAATAAAATAACCAGGAAAACTAACACAATCCCACGCCCCCACCCAACCTGCATTACAGCCCAGATGTGTAATGACTAGATGTACAGATTGGAACTTCTCAGAGGCTACAGTGGAATATTAACATTTATTATTTAACATTTTATATTTTGATAGTACATAAAGGCCAATCACGTGAAAGCCCTATTGTGCTATGCATTGTACAAACATTTAGTAAATGACAGTCTCAAATTGTAATGCATTGCAATTTATATATTACAGTTCTGGTTATAATGGGCACTCCCTTACCACATATTACAGTTGTTCTGTTGAAGACCTTGATTTCATGATTTTATGAGTGTTCCACAGTACCATGTGCTGTACATTTATTGGATATGCATTGTGTCCATAGAGAGATCTCTCATACATTCAGTACCAAACCTATATATAGTCTCAGAAAAATAGACTTTCTTTATAAGAGTGTATCTCCATTTGTCATGCACAGTGTTACAATTTATGGTGCTATAACAATTTTAAATAATGACAAGAGAAGGCAAACATTAAAATGATTGTGTTAATGGGCAGTAACTAGATATATACAAGTAACAACTACAAGATAAGAAGGAAGGTGCAGAAAAAAATTCACTGCATAGATGGTATACAGGACCTAACCCTATGAATAATAATACCCATTGCCTATATTGCACTATTCAATATTAGATCTCAAAGTGCTTTACTCAAGAGGTCGGTATCATTATTCCCATTTTATCCCCCATCTAGTGGGGTCCTGCAGGTGTCTGTCCCGAGTCTAGTATTAGTTAATATTTTCATTAATGACTTGGATAATGGAGTGGAGAGTATGCTTATAAAATTTGCAAGTGACATCAAGCTGGGAGGGGTTGCTAGCACTTTGGAGGACAGGATTACAGTTCAAAATGGCCTTGACAAATAGAAGAATTGGTCCAAAATCAACAAGATGAAATTCAATAAAGACGAGCGCAAAGTACTACATTTAGGAAGGAAAACTCAGACACACAGATACAAAATGGGGAATAACTGTCTAGGCAGTGGTACTGCTGAAAAGGATCTGAGGGTTATAATAGATCACAAACTGAATAAATCAACAATGTGATGCAGTTGCCAAAAAGGCTAATATTATTCTGGTGTATTAAGAGGAGTGTTATATTTAAGACACAAGAGGTAATTGTCTCACTCTGCTTGGCACTTGTGAGGCCTCATATGGAGTGCTATGTCCAGCTTTGAGGGCTACATGCAAAAAAGATGTGGACAAATTGTAAAGCGTCCAGAACAGGGCATCAAAAATGATAAAAAAAATTTTTTTAGAAAACTTGACTATGAGGAAAGGCAAAAAGTCTGGGCATGTTTAAGTCTTGAGAAAAGAAGACTGAGGGGAGACTTGATAACAGTCTTCAAATATGCTAAGGGCTGTTATAAAGATGATGGTGATCAATTGTTCTCCACGTCCACTGAAGGTAGAAAAAGAAGTAATTTGCTTAATCTGCACCAAGAGAGATTGAGGTTAGATATAAGGAAAAACTAACTATAAGGAAAGTTATGAACTGGACTGCGCTTCCAAGGGAGGTTGTGCAATTATTGGAGGTTTTTAATAACAGGTTAGACAAACAGGGATGATTTAGATATAGTTGCTTGCGGGGATGACTAATAGACCTCTCGAGGTCCCTTCCAGTCCTACATTTCTATGATTCTGTGATTTTACAGATGGGGAAACTGAAGTACAGAAAGTGACTTGCTCAACATCACCCAGCAGGCTGATAGCAGTGCCAGGAACAGACCCTACATCTTCTAAGTCCCAGCTGAAGGAGTACCGACCGAGTAGCTGTTAAGGTTCTCAGCATAATAGAGCCCAACATGTGGGTAGTGGTCAGAATGATTTCTAAAACAGTTATCAAATAAAATTCTGCTGTCAGAAGCCCCCTTTGTCCTGCAGTCTGCGGAACAAACATATTTTGTATCTAGCTGTGTAGCATTAATCACAATATGGATTATTTGAGCTGTAGGTCAACCACAGGGTCCAACTATTAACATATGGGATGTGGCTATTATCCCTCCTTCATAAAGATACAATATAATAGATAATTAAGCTTCTGAATGACTGCATGTGCAGTACTCTGGTTTTTCCAGTTCTCTTTGTGATTTGATGCAGAATCATTTCCTTTCACTGAATGCTTAGAAAAAGAGGAAACCAAGGTGGCATCCTGATCTTAATTTCAAATACACAGGAAAACTCTGAGGAAATCCCTTCTATGCCCCAGGCTTTATGTAAAGAAAAAAGAGAAAACTAAAATTTCATGTTGTTCATATCCTGTATATATGTGTATAGCAGATGTTTGTTCAGATACCTAACTGATGTCTCTGCTAAGTTGTAGCACAGAAAAATGACCATAGAAACCTACAGTCATATTGTTTTAGTTTATTAAAAGTCTAGACAACCATTTTAAAAATAAACAAATTTGAACTCAGAGGACTAGATCCTCATCTGATGTAAATCAGTGTTGCTCCTTTGAACTTAATGGAATGACACTGGTTGACGGAAGCAGAGTCTGTTGCAAAAACACAGGGCAGATAAAATACAGTATGATTATTTAATATCTTATTACAGTAGCATCTAGAGACCCCAACTGAAACCAGGGCCCCATTGTTCTGGGCACTATGCAGACATCCAGTAAAAGACAGTCCCTGCTCCAAAGAGCTTACAGTCTAAATAATGTAATTTTTTTATTGTTTCTTTTTAACAAAATATAAACAGGTAAGAAAAAACAAGATATTTAATAGAAACCATTTGATTTATAAGGTAACAAGCATGCCAAGTGATCACGTCACATGATGTTTATAAAATGAAATTACTGTGTACTTTTGGCCATAAATGTTAATAAAAATGAAGGCATATCTCGTTAAATATTTCTAGTGTATCTTTCAGTCTGAGAGATGCTCTGAAGTGCAGCCAGCTCATTCATGGCTGGGATTCCAATAATTGGTAAAAAATGATATCTTACGTTTGGATAGTGCCTTTTATCCAGAAGGATCCCTAAGAATTTTGCCAGTGCTGTCTAGAGTTCACTACACCCATTACTTCAAGAGGCAGTGTAATTTAGTGGAAAAGGCACTGGACTAGGAGTTAGGACAGTAGGGTTCTGTTCCTGACAGCTGCTGATGTGCAACCTTGGGCAAGTCATTTCACCTCCCTGCGCCTCTCCCACCCTTTGTCTGTCTTGTCTATATAGACAGTGAGAGCTTCAGGAAAGGAACTCGCTCTCACTATGTGTTTGTGCAGTGCCTAGCACAATGCAGACCCAATCTTGGGCCTCTAAGTGCTACTGAAATACTAATAATTATATACAAAAATTATGTGAAAAGGATATTAAGGTTGCAAGTCAAGTGCTCAAAAGTTAGGAAATGACACAGTTACGGTTGCTTGTGCAGCCTTCATTTATTACCCTTGTGCATATGCATTACAAGAGTCTTTAATTACATGATCACATACTATTATTCCACAGATATCTGCTTTATTCAGTGCTCCTCATTCAGTGTGTGGTCCCGTGCCATGTTTACTGCATACTATCCAAACCCTGCACTCAATACAGAATTGTTAATTTCCTCCTAGACATTTCTATGGTGCTCTCTCTGTAGTGTATGAGTGCTCCAGAAACATTAACAAATGTATCTTCACAATGCATTATTACCAGCCCTCTTTTACAGATGGGGAGTGGAGGCACTGAATGATTGCAGCTAAAATTGTCAAAATTGTCCACTCATTCTGGATACCCAACCTGAGATTCCTGTGGGCTGATTTTTCAGAGGACATAGTATTTTATAGTACTTTGTTCACAACACAGCTCCAGTTGACTTCAGTTGTACTTGTGAGCATTCAGCACATCTGCAAATCTGATCTTTGGTATCCTAAGTTCAGGGCACCCCGAAAATAAAGAACACACAATTCATGGCCACCCGCAAAAAATGTTTTCAGTGACTTGCCCAGCATCACAGCCTTTTCTCCAAGTGAAGGTCTCACAGAAAGTGCCAAGCAATCTTTAATAACCACAGGTGGTCAGAGCTGCAGCCTTATATCTTACCCTTGAAAAAACAATACTTCCAACCACACCCTAATGCCCATAACCATGCTAGGGCATTGGGTTCACTGTGTTGGGGCACTGACTCAGTGAAAAGAGTGTCTTGCCTCCTTCTGAACCCCTGGAACCTTTTATTGTTGGTTTTTTTCTTGAAGGGCTCCCATATTCAAGTACTGTATTGCTTACTGCCCAACCCTGCTTAGCTCATGAGGTGTGAGCCTGAGGTGGCATGACTGAGTGCCATAAAGGAGATGTCCATCATTTGTATGATTCAAGATTCTGCTGTCATTGCAACCATCCTTCACTGCAATCCAAGTCATTTGCTAAAGAAAAGTTTCCTAGTAATAAATATACAGAGTGACTGGGTGAATCCAAATATGTAAAACATGTATTCCAATTAAACACTTTATCCAAGAAGGCTCATTTATGATTTGTGCATTCTCAAAGTATCTGTACCATTGTTCCAAATTGTCTTTCACTTCTCCATCATGTATTACTTGTACGGAAACAGATTTCCATCTTATCTTCTGTAGTTTGAGGTACACTATAATTATCAGTTATACCCTCATGCTACAGTTGGATCCACACAGATGTATAGGTCTGTCCGTAGGGATCCGATGGCAGAATTGGGGCCTCAATTTACATTTAGTGATTGGCAGAAATATAAATGGGGGATGGGATGGAGTTGTTATGTTTTTGGATAAAGAAAAGAAAAGAAATAAATGGGTGGGGGAAGGGAAATTAAAACGAAAATACAGTTTGAGATTATCCTCTGACAAAAAAGGGAATGAGTCACTTTCTTGGCCGAATGAGGTCACCCAAAGGATTTAATGCCTTGACATCTTTAGAAAATATCTACAATTAAAGCAAGCCCTGTTTTTTCCCCCTCTAAGGTTCAATGCACTACAATTTGATTTGTTTCCTCTTTTAAGAGAGAAACAACCACAACATTAAGGAAGGAGCCCTAAATCACAGCTCTTACCCGGTGTGTAAAACTGGAAAGCCTGGGAATTATAAAATTGACATGAAATCCTTTCGTCCATAGCCTCCTCTTTTCCCACTCCCCCTCCTTACCCTTTTTGTTATGTATTATTTGTATTATGGTACTGCCTAGAGTAGTGGTCCCCAAACTTTTACCTCATGCCCCCCTTATCCCTGTCCATGTCCCCCAACCCCCGAGCCGAGGCCAGGAGTGGGGCTGCAGCTCCTGGAGGGGTGGTGGTGGGAGGAAATGCAGACAGGGGTAAGGGATATGGGAGTGGGGCCAGTAGCGGAGCTGGGTGATGCTCCCTTCCCGCCCCCTAGGGGGGCTAGCCCGGGCCCCAGCTGCACCCCCCAAAACATTCCTCCACACCTCCCTAGGAGGGCGCGCCCCACAGTTTGGGGACCTAGCGACTTGGGCCCTATTGTGCTAGGGCACCATACAAATACATATTAAGAGACAGCCCCTGCCCTGTCTAAATAGACAGGATAGACAAAGGATGGGAGGAAAAAAAATTAATCTCTATTTTACAGCTGGAGAAACTGAAGTACAAAGAGATGAAGGGTATGTCTACATTGCCATAGCAGAGCTACAGTGCTTCAGCAGCATTTCTGTAGCACTGTACTGGAGATGCTTCTTACATTGACAGAAGGGGTTTTCCCTTTGCTGCAGTTAATTTGCCTCGCCGTAGGGTGGGAGGTAGGTCGGTGGAAGAATTCTTCCATTTAGCTACATCTACAGTGGTGGGATAGGCAGGTCCACCTAATCACGATGCACAGGGTGTGACATTTTTCTAGGTCGATCTAATTTTGAGGCGTAGCCCAGGCCTAAGTGATTTGCCCAAGGTCACCAGAGGGTCTGTGGCAGAGCCATGACGTGATCCCGTATCTCCTGAGTCCCAGTCCAAGACTTTAACCACGCAACAAGCCGTCTCCTGGCCTAACCCCAACACAATGCATCTCCTCCTCTCTGAGTCACAGGGGCATCCCCAGTCACACAGGGGCAGTGTGGTGTGGGCAGGGGCGGCTCCAGGCACCACAAGGGGCATTGTGTGTTGGGCTCAGGCTCTTAATCCCAACTCCCTCCCTCCCACACACAACCCTCTCTCACCCCCACTAGCCCCCTTCTTGGGAAACCCACAGCAGCGAGTGAACCCACCCCTCCCTGCAGACCCCTTCCCCTCCTGCCAGGGACCGTGACAACAAAGGAGGCGCTGGCTGGCTGGCGAGGTGCAGAGCCACAGCACCGCCAGCTGGGCGGGGAGCCGGAGGGGGAGGAGCTGTGACTCAGCAGCCAGCCCCCTCCAGCTCCCCCGCCCCGTGCAGGCAGGAGTCAGGGCTTGCCTGGGTGTGCGGGCGGCGCGGCAGCAGCAGCAGCAGCAGCAGCACGAGCCGGAGGGGCTGCGCGAGCGCGTGTGGCAGGAGCTGCAGACACCGTCGCGCGTGGAAGCGCCTCTCCCGGGGCGCAGGGCGGAGCGCGGCAGCGGCTGGGGAGGAAGGTTCCTTTGTGGCAGCTCGGGGGCAGAGCCGCCCAGAGGGGCGAGGTAGGTGTTTGTGTCCGGGGCTCGCTCGCTCCTTTGCATTGCACACAAAGACGCTCTGCTGGGGGCTGGTTGGGAGGGGGTGTGTGTGCATTCGCTGGGGGAATAAAACGCAGGGGTTTTAGGGTTTTGTTTTCTAAAGAGAGGCTCAGGGCCTCGGGGGGAGAGGGAACCACCCCCCCTTCCCAAATTGTTCTAACTTAATGAACAGCAAAGAGACAGATATTTAAACCGCCCCCCTCCCCGCCGCCTTGTGCTGGAAATCTGCTCGTGTGAGTCAGGGAAGCGGCAGCTCTGGGGCTTTCAGTGAGGAAAAGTTCCCTCTGGCAGCCCCGTGTGGGGTGCAGATGCCGTAGGGTTCAATCAGAGGAGCTGGGCGGGGGGGCAGAGAGAAAACGAGGGGGTCCGTGTGCCTCGGTTGTAGGGTTTTTCTGAAGTGCCATTAAAAGAAAACAACCCCACGGAGAGTTAATTGTTCCTTTAAAAGGAAGGATGCATCGTGCTCAGTGAATCATGTGGTTCCCTGGACAGATACTGACCTAAATCTGGGTCTGAAATCAGGGTTCTTGGCCATGAGGCATTTTTAATCTGGAGCAGAACAGTTATGTGTTTTTCCAGATAATGGTAGGTTTTCCTTGCATTTGGCTTCCACGCTTTTTTTGAGCTTGTGGGGTATCTTTGTTCGCCAGCATGTGTCTCCGAAGTAACTTCTCCTTCTCGTGACTATTTCCTGAGTCTCTTTCCAGAGCCTCTTTTCTGTGTTAACAGTTCATTGCTGTGCCATACAACTTCTGCCTGCTAAAAGGAAGGTGTGTGCTGCTTGCATCCTCTTTCCATTATTCACAGACGTCTAAAATGTCTAGGAATGTATGTATGTGTCCTTGGGTAGACAATCAGAGATGCTAGGCAAGACCTATTAGATCATCTTAGCATTGCAGAATTGTTCCCTATATTGGCTACCTTCTTAAAATGTGAAAATAGCGTTCAGCCTTGTAATTTTGATGGATAGGGGGATGGGCTGCGAATGTCCTGGGCCAGTCATACCAAACCTCCGGTAAAAAATTGTGTAGCAAACCACAGACAGTTGTTCTTTCTTACAGCTTATGATTTTGTCAGAATTTCCCTTAGAGGCCTTGCGGCTGTAATTTACTAGATTTTCATAGTGCTTTGGGTTAAAACCCTGTACAAAAGTTACAGCCCAGATGTATTTTTGCTAATAAAAATCTGTGTATTCATTTGATTTAGAGATGGTAGGGGGAAGGATATATATAACTTTACATGTAAAGTTTTTACTTCTGTTACATCATTTGATATTGTGTCATCAGATATATGCAGTCTGACTAGTATACTGTACATGTGTGCTTGGCTGGATTGTTAGGGTTTGTGGGACAAGGCACAGGATCTCAGTTCTGTGTAATGAATCTCATGCCTGAAGTTTAGTATACGTATACGTGCATATATGTTTATAGCAAACTCTCAGCAATGGGACAGGAACACATGAACATTTGGTTTCACTGAGACTTGGTATAGTAAAATTAAAACATAATAAAGAGAGAGGTATTTCTGAATGATATAGCTTGGGCCCTACCAAATTCACGGCCATGAAAAAAGCGTCACGGACCATGAAATCTGGTCTCCTTCTGTGAAATCTGGTCTTTTGTGTGCTTTTACCCTATACTATACAGATTTCATGGGGGAAACCAGCATTTCTCACATTAGGAGTCCTGGCCAAAAGGGAGTTCCAGGAGGGTTACAAGGTTATTGGGGCGGGAGGGAGGATCATAGTATTGCCACCCTTACTTCTGCACTTCAGAGCTGGGCGGAGAGCGGCAGATACTGAGTGGGCACCCAGCTGTGAAGGCAGTGTCCCGCCAGCAGCAGCACAGAAGTAAGGGTGGTCATATCATATCATATATGCCAGCCTTACTTCTGTCTTCAGAGCTGGGTGGCCGGAGAGTGGCAGCTGTTAGCCCAGGACCCGGCTCTGAAGGCAGCGCCACGCCGGCAGCAGTACAGATGTAAAGATGGCAATACCATACCCTGCCACCCTTCTACACTGCTGCCTTCAGAGCTGGGGTTCTGGAGAGTGATGGCTGCTGACTGAGGGCCTGGCTCTGAAGGCAGCAGCGCAGAAGTAAGGATGACAATAGCATACCATCCTTACTTCTGTGCTGTTGCTAGCAGTGGGCTTGGCAGAGTCATATTGGCATGGAAGAACATTGTGTTAACTTGAGTAGTTGCTTGTGGATCTCATGGGATACTGTGAAGGCAGTTGGAGCAGCAGTCTAACTATTTACTTTTTAAAAAGTCCCACCATAGATGATTTTGGCATGTTAAGTCTGACTTTCATTTACATGATCCAAGAATTCAGAGTTAATTTTTTTAATATTATCCTTTTAATTATTTGTATTATGGTAATACCTAAAAAACAGTAAAGTAGTGAACCGTGCTGGAGAGTCATCTGATGAGACCCGCTAATTCTCTTAACTTACTTTCCCTTATTTCTGTTTACTTGCTATCTCACTTTTCCAGTCTTGGCATCTTTCTTAATTCAGAAAAAGTAGTGGAGCTTGGCTCCTCTCAAAACCAGCTTACCTTGAACGCTTACAATTTTTGAGATTGCTGACTGTACTGAACCACCTGCTGGTAACAGTCCACACTTTGGTAAGTTAAGAACTTGATGGCAGCTGAAGTTCTGAATGTCTTTTGCTGTCCCAAGAAAACGCATATGTAACTTATTTTTACAAGCTGATTCATGTGATAGCAAAGTCTGTGTACATTTGCTAAGGTGGCAAATTTTTTAAATAAAATTGCCTAATGTAACAGCCAGGCTTAGAACAATTTGGGTGAGTAAGTCAGAGGTGCAATTCAATGTATTTTTGTATAGCATGATGCATATAAGGTATCGATGCTTCTCAGCAAGGTCAAGGAGCAGTATTGGTTTACAGAGTTGGGTACAGTGTTCTTCATAAGAGCAGAGGCAGAAAAGCGATCTACAAAGATGGAGCAGAGGAAGAAACAGTCAGCAGGTATTTTTGTATGTTAGCTACAGGAAGGGAAATATGGAAGGATGTAACAGTGTGGCTGAGAATCCTAAGCTAAATGGAAAAGGCCTACTTATATGGCCTTCCCTTAATGAAGTGTTTGAGCACCTCACAGTCTTTTATCTTATTGATCCTCACAACATCCCTGTGGAATAGGAAAGTGCTATTTTTCCCCATGGGAAACTGAAATGCAAAGAAACTAAATGACTTACCCAATGTCACAGAGGAAATTGGTGGTGGAGCAGGTCTTCGAAGTCTTAGGCTGATGTCCTAACCACTGGACCATCCTTTTCTGTCTCTACAAACCATGAGGAGTGAACAAAGAGATATGGTCAAGACTGAGTGAGCAGAGGGGCATGGAAACCACTTTTTCATTGGGATTTGATGCCAGTTAATTGTGGTGTATGTAGTTGTTATCTAAGGTACACATTTATGTGGGCCTTTGGTAGAGAGGCCATAAAACCAGGAGAAACCTCTAGAAATATGAAATGGGTGTATAGGTGGGAGACTCACCCTAATCTCAACACAAAAACCTGATTCTGTTCAAAATCTTAGGAAAAGAGCCACTCCACTGCCTGGCACTATGTGTGGTCACTACTTGGGTGTAAAACACTACCACTCTCATTGGGTTTTGCACCTGCTTTGCGTCAGTGTTAATGAACACGTAAAGTGTGTGGTAGTGGGGAACTGAGTCACTGACTTCCTACACTAGGGAAATAGCATGAAGATTAACTCAGCTTGACAGCAGAAGAGTCCTGACATCTGTGAGAGGGGAAGAACGTGGTTTGACCAAACCAATACTTCCTCTCTAACTGTAACCTGAAAACCTCTTGGAATCTCCCATCAGGGCTCTTTGCTTGCTTAATGACTAGAAATTTTATTAAAGCTAATGTTAAAAAATTATATAATACTCTTTTCTTAACCAGTGTATCTGTACATCTGGGTATAATGCTTAGATTATTCACAAATTACTAAAGTCCAAAACAACATTTTCTTACATCATCGAGATTGATAGTTGGCAGTTCTGTGGGCAAAATTCATGTAATCCTGAATGTATTGTTTAGCACAACCCTACAATAACAAGTCTGTGTGTAAATGCAATGCAGAAAAGACTTTTTGATGAGGGAGCAGATTTTTAGTTTCAGGCTTCCAGCTGGTGATTATAAATGAATAATCCAAAAGGGATTTGGCTGCTGTGCGTGTAGAACCCCCACTGGGCCCTATAATTTTTTGTTTTTTAAAAAGAACATCTCAGATAGGCTGTCACAAATCCAGAGTAGGGTAAAGGAAGTAGTAAGCATGCCAGTGTTTCTGATGGCCTAGTGGAGTTTACATTCTAATACCGAGCCGAATCTGGCTTGCTTTAGATTCAGAACGAGGCCTGTAGTCTATCATAAGCCTAGGCAGATGTGTCCATAATTGTAGTTTCTCAACCAGGGCAAGGACTACACAGTAAACTGTATGTCTCACTTCTTGGTTTTTCATACATTATTTTCTAACATTTCGGTTTCATGTTGTTAAAGAATGCACAGGTGCATGCTCTCAGTGAAAGGGAGAAACAAGGCAGTCAGGAATTGAGGGTGAAATTCATTTTACTCACATAGTCCAAGAAACCAAGGTTCATGGAGTTGAGGAAGAGAAATTCCCCCCCTCTCCTTCCCATGTCTTTATACCAACCTATAGGAAGCACCTTTGCTTCCATGATGTATTGCAGATTCTGTATTTCCCTCCCCTGGGATATCCTAGCTAGCTACCATTGCTGGCCTTTGGCACAATGCACATGGGAAACTGCTCTGTGGCATGAAAGGTGTGGAAGAGGTTCTGACTGTTGGGAAGGTTCAATGGTTTCACCAGTGGCTTCTCCCCTATCCCACACTCAGCCTCAAAGTGGGGAGATGGGGAATTGTTTTGGTCCTCTGTGCCTGGGTGAATTTCACCCTTAGACAATACAAGAGGTTAAGAATCTGAAATCTACAGGACAACTCGGGGAGTATACTCAATGGGTGAGTGTGGAATGATTGGTCTCTCAGCTTCGCGGTCAAAGTACATTTGTTTCCGTGATATATATTTGATCCTTGAAACAGCTTAATATAATTGTTGGTTTCCCTTCATGCCCATAACTTTGTTTTGAATATTAAGGGGTTTCCCCCTCTGGTGAAGGACACTGCCTTCACCACTCCTGTGCCAGCTGGGACTAGCTAATACGTGGAGTCCAGTTGCATCTGCTCCAGAAGGAGGCTGTGCTAGTCAGAGGTAGCTCATAGTGATAACATCCACTAAAGTATTTTTTGATGAGAGGGAGGGTTCTGGGGAGAGTCTGTTTCTCTGAGGGGGAGATAATGGCATGATTCTTTCAATGCCTTGAGTGTACAGTAAATAGGCATTCATGTGACCTCATGTATATACACTGTCCTTTGTTCTACTGAAAATAATAAAATAGAATTAACATCCCTGGGTATTTAAGAGGACGTGACAAGAAGTGGGTCAGGAATGTTCTGCTGTACATAAACACAACCTAGATCTAGGCTGGCATGTATGTATGATATTTCTGTACACAAATGATTCTAAGGCGTTAATTTACACTTTCTGATGTGCTGTTGGACCCCTGCCAAGCAAAGCACTTAAGAATGGGGATCAAAATTGTTTAGTTACCTTTCGAATTCAGATTCATAGTAAAGTGGAAATCTTATTGTCAGGTAGCTCAGGAAGGCAAGGAACCTGTTTTGGACCAAGCGAAATTTTATTATTTACTGGCAGTCAGGGGGCATGGATCAGCGTTCGTGTCGTACTCCCTATCAGTACCCGGCACGGGCTGGGGAAGCTAATGATCTAACCAGCAGACCAAATTAGTTGATGAATCCTGGTCACGTGCCGCCTGAGGCACATTGCGCATACGCTAAGAAGACTGGTAGGTTAGGTTGCTGAGCAGCACTTAAAAATAAATCCTCTATAGATTGACTTGCTATTTAAATTGAAAATTGGCAACGGGATGGATGCCTTGATGATTACCTGTTCTGCTCATTCTCTCTGGGGCACCTGGCATTGGCCATTGTCGGAAGACAGAATACTGGGCTACATGGACCTTTGGTCTGACCCAGTATGGCCCTTCTGATGGAAAAAGTCTTTGCTGCCTCAGTTTCCTTCTAAGTGCCACCAGGGAAATGGATGATTTACTGAACAGTCCTGTTAACTTGCTAAAGTCCTCCTCTACGTTTTCTGCCTTAGTTGTGCCCCATAAGGCACTTCAAGGAAGAGTGTAGGTGGTTAATCACGTCTGTGTGCTTTCCCTGAGATGCAGGATGGGATCCAGTTGTCTTTTGGAGGTCAGTTCATGAAGTAACTGAGGCAGGAGACCAATATTCACTTGCAGCATCAGGATTTTATTTTTTTATTTTGGGTCAGTTTGGATTATGATAATTTTGCATTATATGGTGCCATTCATTCAGAAGGTTTCCAAGGCAACTTGTCCTTGAAGGAGAGCTATACTGAATAATGTACTGAAAACAACTTATATTTTTTAAAAAAAAAACCCGGCTTGCTACCCTCCCACCCCAACACACACAATTGCCCAGCAAGAACTGCCAGAAATTTGGAATTCAGTTTTTCTTCTGACAGTTCCAAATACAGGAACACAGATGAGGGGGAAAATTGGTTTTGTTTGTACCTTTTGGTTTGCTTCTTTTTGATGTATAAGGAGGCCTGAAAGATATTTTCAAGGGTGTTTTAAAAATGTTCATTTTTAGAAATATCAGTAATGTCAAATCTGGTCCTCTCTCATCCTGCTGGAAAGGTCTGGATTCTCTAGACATACCCCTTGCAAGCAATTCTTAGGGTCCGATCCTGCATGCTTGTGCATGAGGATCTTTACTAAGATGAGTCCTAAATCCTGTGGGACTACGTGTGTATGAAAAGTTACTTACGTGGTTTTTGTGTTTACAGAATTGGGCCCTATGACCTTAAGTGAAGGAGTGAGAGTGACCATCCTTTAACAAAAGCACTTTTCTTCTAACTGTTTCTCGGGCCTTAGAGTCAAATGGACGTTAATAGGAATGCAAAATCCTAATAAAAATTACTTCCCTTCTCAATTAACCAGGTTTCACCTTCCTTTTGTGCCTGTGATGTCCTAGACTTATTAGTTCTCCAGTTGTCCCTATATTTCAAGAAAAAACAGGCTAGATAAGAGCTAGATTTCTAATGTAAAAGATGACCAATTCTCTTCCCCCTCCCGTCCAACCCAGAAAAATTCAGGCTGCTTTGATAGTAGCAAAAAAGTACAAAGCTATTGTTCCCCTTTTGTATGTCACTTAGGGAATGTTTCCTTACACATAATTGAATTGAAAGGATGTACAAAGATACTTCTGTAAATTTCCAGCAACTAAAAGCAACACTGTCATTGCTTGTAAAATGAAAGAACTAGCTAGATACCACTCAGAACGTAAGAATGGCCGTACTGGGTTAGACCAAAGGTCCATCTAGCCCAGTATCCTGTCTACTGACAGTGGCCAATGCCAGGTGCCCCAGAGGGAGTGAACCTAACAGGTAATGATCAAGTGATCTCTCTCCTGCCATCCATCTCCACTCTCTGAAAAACAGAGGCTAGGGACATCATTCCTTACCCATCCTGGCTAATAGCCATTAATGGACTTAACCTCCATGAATTTATCCAGTTCTCTTCTAAATGCTGTTATAGTCCTAGCCTTCACAACCTCCTCAGGCAAGGAGTTCCACAAGTTGACTGTGCGCTGTGTGAAGAACTTCCTTTTATTTGTTTTAAACCTGCTGCCTATTAATTTCATTTGGTGACCCCTAGTTCTTGTATTATGGGAATAAGTAAATAACTTTTCCTTATCCACTTTCTCCACATCATTCATGATTTTATATATCTCTGACATATCCCTCCCTTAGTCTCCTCTTTTCCAAGCTGAAAAGCCCTAGCCTCTTTAATCTCTCCTCATATAGGACCCGTTCCAAACCCCTGATCATTTTAGTTGCCCTTCTCTGAACCTTTTCTAATGCCAGTATATCTTTTTTGAGGAGATTAGGAGACCACATCTGTACACTGTATTCAAGATTGGGCATACTATTGATTTATATAAGGGCAATAATATATTCTCCGTCTTGTTCTCTATCACCTTTTTAATGATTTCTAACATCCTGTTTGCTTTTTTTGACTGCCTCTGCACATTGCGTGGACGTCTTCAGAGAACTATCCACGATGACTCCAAGATCTTTTTCCTGATTCGTTGTAGCTAAATTAGCCCCCATCATATTGTATGTATAGTTGAGGTTATTTTTTCCAATGTGCATTACTTTACATTTATCCATATTAAATTTCATTTGCCATTTTATTGCCCAATCACTTAGTTTTGTGAGATCTTTTAAGTTCTTCACAGTCTGCTTTGGTCTTAACTATCTTGAGCAGTTTAGTGTCATCTGCAAACTTTGCCACCTCACTTTTTACTCCTTTCTCCAGATCATTTATTATAATAATAATAATAATAATTGGAGATGTACCTATCTCCTAGAACTGGATTATGATTAAGTTGAATAGATTGGTCCTAGGACTGACCCTTGAGGAACACCACTAGCTACCCCTCTCCATTCTGAGAATTTACCATTTATTCCTACCCTTTGTTCCCTGTCTTTTAACCAGTTCTCAACCCATGAAAGGACAACTTAATTTACGTAAGAGCCTTTGGTGAGGGACCTTGTCAAAGGCTTTCTGGAAATCTAAGTACACTCTGTCCACTGGATCCTCCTTATCCACGTGTTTGTTGACCCCTTCAAAGAACTCTAATAGATTAGTAAGACACGATTTCCCTTTACAGAAACCATGTTGACTTTTGCCCAACAATTTATGTTCTTCTATGTGTCTGACAATTTTATTCTTTACTATTGTTTCAACTAATTTGCCTGGTACTGACGTTAGACTTACTGGTCTGTAATTGCCGGGATTGCCTCTTTAAATGTTGGCGTTACATTAACTATCTTCCAGTCATTGGGTACAGAAGCCGATTTAAAGGACAGGTTACAAAACATAGTTAATAGTTCGGCAACTTCATATTTGAGTTCTTTCAGAACTCTTGGGTGAATGCCATCTGGTCCTGGTGACTTGTTAATGTTGAGTTTATCGATTAATTCCAAAACCTCCTCTAGTGACACTTCAATCGGTCAAGTATCAGAGGGGTAGCTGTGTTAGTCTGGATCTTTAAAAGAGTCCTGTGGCACCTTATAGACTAACAGACGTTTTGGAGCACCCACGAAAGCTCATGCTCCAAAACGTCTGTTAGTCTATAAGGTGCCACAGGACTCTTTGCTACTTCAGTCTGTGACAGTTCCTCAGATTTGTCACCTACAAAAGCTGGCTCAGGTTTGGGAATCTCCCTAACATCCTCAGCCGTAAAGGCTGACGCAAAGAATCCATTTAGTTTCTCCGCAATGACTTTATTGTCTTTAAGCGCTCCTTTTGTATCTCGATCATCCAGGGGCCCCACTGGTTGTTTAGCAGGCTTCCTGCTTCTGATGTACTTAAAAAAACATTTTGTTTTTACCTTTTGAGTTTTTGGTTAGCCGTCGTTCAGACTCCTCTTTGGCTTTTCTTATTACATTTTTACACTTAATTTGGCAGTGTTTATGCTCCTTTCTATTTACCTCACTAGGATTTCACTTTCTAAGCTTAGATTCTGGAGTGAATGTCACTTAAGATTTCATGCCAACTTTGTGTGTGTCTGTTGTTGTTATTGTTGTGTGGTTTTTTTTTTTTTTAAACAGCATTGTTTCCTATCATTCATAATACTGCAGATCTTCATAACAAGGTTTTAGGGATGCCACTAGCTGCATTGTGTTATGAGGAACATCCAGCTGAGAAGTGTTCTGGTAAGGTGTGTGTTTCCTCTCTCTGCAATGCACTTGGTGTGTGTGATCAGTCCCTCCTTGTGAATGATTGAATGAATGAATGAATGCATCCACAGAATGCCAATAATCCTCCAATTAAATGTGGGGATTGGTGAGCTACTGGAATGATTCTGAAAATGTAATGGTGTAGCTTAGTAACATGCCAAGTATGTAATACACTTGTATTACACATAATACCTTGGTAAGCTATTTTAATACATTGTCTCGTCTATCTTAATTCTTGCAGTCTATTTTGAAAAACTTAGTAAACGTCCATGTAAATCATTTTTATGTGGAAGGTTTTGTAAAAGGGTTATTATGCAACAAATCAGACATTTGAGATGAGCCTGATCCAACCCCCCCTTCAGTTTTGGGAAATTTCAGACCCAAGTCTCCACTCTTCAGGTTGAGCCCATTTCTGCTTTCTTACTACATATGTAGAATTGTGGCTTATCAACAAAAGAGACTTTGGCTGAATTTTAAAAGGCAGCCTAAGTTCAGGCTGGATGTGTTTTTATATTTTCTGTGATCCCTTTTTCACTATGGCCGCATAATCCAAAGATTCATACCTCATAAATCCAGCAATTTACTGAGCTGAGCTTCTTTGAAAATCTAGCCCCCATTGTGGATTCTATCCACTTGTGCCAAAGCTTAATGAGTAGCGCTGTACAGTCCTCATCAGAACTTAATGAGAATAGTTCAGAGGTGCTGGGTCTTCTAGATGAAGTATAATGAAGGTGCCAATCACTGGTTGTCTTTAAAGAGACAATTGCACTGTATGCAATAGTACAGGTGTTACAATCCATTTCCTGTGAGAGAAGAAGGGTTATGTTCAGTGGTTAGGGCATTGTCCTGGGACTCAGGAGACCTGAGTTCAATTTTATTGCTTCACCACAGACTCCTTGCATAACCTGGGGCATGTCACTTAATTTCTCTGTGTCACAGCTCTTCATCTGTGAAATGGAAATAACGGTATTTCCCTACCTCACAAGGGAAGTTGTGAGGATAAAATACATTAAAGGATGGTGAGATGCCCAAATACTGTGGTGATGGGCCATATAAGTATGTCACCGAGAGAGAGGGGGATCCTGGCCAAATTGTAATTCAGGTATTTACATTGTGCCTCTCCAAAATCATCTGCTTATGGTTTCCTATTGCCAAGTTATTCTTCCCACAGCTCCCATTGGCTGGGAACGCCAAACCGTGGCCACAGGGAGCTGAGGGGCTCCGTGCCTGCAGATGCTCCAGGTAAACAAAACAACAGTGTATTAGTTATTCAATTCAATGATTCCATAGAGTTTAAAATCATCAAATTTTGGTGTAGACCCATTTATAAGCCGACCCCCGCTCTTTGATGCGTCACATTTTTACCAAATATATTCGGCTTATGAACGGGTATATACTCAGGGGCGGCTCTAGGCACCAGCAAAGCAAGCACCTGCTTGGGGCAGCCCATTTGCAGGGGTGGCAGGGAAGCTGAGAACCAACAGGGCGCTCTGGGAGCTGTAGTTCCTTGGTTAGCTCCCTGCCTATAGAGCCAGCCCTGGAGCAGGGAAAGAACTACATTTCCCAGCATTCCCTTGCCACTACCAACTGGAAAGGAAGGAGGGGGACCTCATGCGGCAGCCTGCTGTGAATGGTAGGGAGACCATATTTTAACATTCAAAAAACAGGACACTCCACCCTGCCACCATCCACTCCCTCTGACTGCCCCCCACAGAAACCCCAACCCATCCAACCCCTCCTGCTCCCTGATCACCCCCTCCCGGGACCCCTGCCCCTAACTGCCCCCCAGGACCCCACTCCCTATCTAAGCGCCATTGGTCCTTGTCCCCTGATTGCCCCCTCCCGGGACCCCTGCCCCTAACTGCCCCTTGGGACCCCACCCCCTATCTAAGCCTCCCTTCTCCTTGTCCCCAACTGCCCCCTCCTGAGACCCCCCCCCCAACTTCTCCCCCTAGGATCTCACCCCCTACCTGTCCCCTGACAAACCACTGGGCCTCCCATGCCTATCCAACCGCGGCCAGTCCCCTGACTGCCCCCAAACCCCTGACCCATCTAACCCCCTTCTCCCTGCCCGCCCCCGAACCTCTGCCCCATCCAACCACGCCTATTCTCTGTCCCTTGACTGCCCCCCCGGGACTCCCTACCCCTTCTCCAACCCCCCAGACCCCTTACCATGCCACTCAGACCAGCGCATCTGGCTCCGCGCAGCGCCAGACACGCTGCTGCATACATGCCGCCATGCTCCCTCATGGAGCCCACAGCCTCCCCACCCCACACCCAGCATCTGCCTTCCAGATTTGAACACCTCAAAATTCAGGAGTGCTCAAGCTCAGTTTGAGCAGCTGTTACTTCATTTCTCCCAAATCAAATATACTGATCCACTGTAACTTGCTGTAGAAAAACTAGGATAAAAGTGAGCAAGAAATGCTTCTCAGTGGTTATTAGGACTGGATTTGCTATTTTCAACAGCCATTGCCTTTTTTTTTGTTTGTTTGTTTAAAAGGAAGACAGTGATATTGCATTGGCAAATTCTCCATAGAAAGAAAGAGTGGAACAGAAAAATAATAAAGGCACCTCAACTTTTCCTCATTTATGTAGGACAGTCTTATAATATGCATCCAGATATCCTCCAATCACACACGCTGAAAATTGTTCCACTTTACTGCAGCTCTGTAACCATATGGGACCCAATCCTGTCTGTGTTTTGTGCACATCCAAAATTCCTGCTGAATGACCCGCCCTGGGAGTTACCAGTGACCCAGGGCTGCTGCAGAAGGAGGGTGCAGGTGCTGGGGTGAGAGCCCAGGCCTGGGGCGGCAGAAGGTGGGGGGGGGGCACTGGTGAGGGGGAACGGGGGAGCCCAGGGCTGGGGCGGCAGAGGGGTGGGGGGAGGGCACTGGTGGGGGGAAGCCCAGTGCTGGGGCAGCAGGGAGTGTGGGGGGGAGCCCAGGACTGGGACGGGGGGCAGCCAAAAATATTTTTGCTTGGGGCAGCAAAAAACCTAGAACCGGCCCTGTATATACGGTAAGTATAGGTCTATCTGTATGCTGGTGCCCCTTTAGATGTACTGTTCATGTTTGAAAACGCTATAGATTTCAGAGTTCTTCTTTTCTTTACAGAATCAGTCATTGATATAGGATTTTTTTCTTTTTTAAAGAAACCTGGCTAGCTTTCTGCCAAAATGACTACAAGCATGTAACATTTACTTTCTAAACCCAGACACTGAAAAACAATGTTGTTATATCAGGCAAAGATTGCACTTGGGAAGTACCGCACTACTAATAATAGTCAAATCCTGTCGTGTATGGATAATTAGGCATCACGATAAAAGGAATGAAATAAAGAATTCCCACTCCTATTGCTACTAGCATTCTGTTGACCAAAAGGGGGACAAAAGTTACATGCTGCCAAGTACAATGATTCAGAATATTTTTAAGATTAAACTTCTCTGTAATCAATGCACAGATTTTCTGACGCACCCTAATTAAGATGTGTAAACCCAATTTAGAATAACATGGTTGGTTCAAATGAGAGACTTGGAAATGTAGTGTTGGAAACCACATATACAGAAAGAAAACACAAAGGTATTCAAGGTTTACAAACACCAAATAACTTTATTAACAGAAAAGAATGTAGACCAGAGTATTCATTACTTCGTACTTACATAGAGCTTTGCATATGTTGAAAGTTGCACAAATACAAATTAATCCTCCCAACATCTCTCTGAAGTAGAGAAAAGTATTTATTTTTATTTTGCAGATGGGGAAACGAAGGCAGAGAGCTTGCCCAAGGCCATATATAATTGGAGGCAAAGCTAGCTAGAATTTGAACCCTGGACTTTTGTGAATTTAGTAGGATTTTTAAAAGGATTAGACATTTATATGGAAACAGAATGAGATAATATACAAGTAAGATAAAATCTTATGTTTCAGGGCATAAACCAACTGCTAACTGGCAAAAGTGAGGTAGAAACTTACCTAATGGGCAATTTAGGCAGTTGTGTTTAGAGATCAATCAGTTAGCATATATTAAATGCATTAAATACTCACTATTTTGATCTTCTGTAGTACTAATTTTTAAAACCAGAATGTCAGGTTAGTAGAACATAATGACCACACTGAGTCAGACCAGTGATCTCTCTTGCACCTTATTTTGAAACATCTGGTACCAACCACAGGCTGCAGGACTAGATGGATAACTAGTCTGACACAATTTAGTGATTCCTCTGTCACTCTCTGCTTGTTACTTTAGATCGTATCACCTCTACACTACTTATTGCTGAGTTGAATGCCCAGAAGGGAAAGTTAGTTTGTGCCATTCATAAATTGCCTCATTTGCTCCAACCTCAAGATTATGCAGACACAGAAGAGCAACATGGGGGTAATTCCAATTTGTCTTGAAAAGTTGTAACAATTGCCTGGTGGCAGCAGCATAAATAAAGGAAACTGGCCAGAGTTTCTCGTAGACAGATCCAGCATTTTCCAAAGTGGTCTACGGTGGCTCAACTGAACGCTGAAATGCGGCCAACTCAGGGGTGTGATGTGGCATCTTTTCATTAGATGTTACATGAGTTTAGGACAGAAAGTGAAGTGAATTCATTAAATTAAAATTTCCCCTGTTCATTCAAGTACACAGAATGTAATTACCTATATTAGAATTTGGACTGGGTGCAGAGGATAAACGCCTTCCTCTTGTGAAAAGTGCCCTGGGGTTATTAAAAAACACAAGTACTCAGAATGTTGGGTTTTATGTCTCATGCCCCTAAGAAACACACTGCTGCCAACACCGGTGGTTCTCAAACTTTTGTTCTGGTGATCCCTTTTACATAGCACGCTTCTGCGACCCTTCCCCCCCCCCTAAATTAAAAACACTTTTTAATATATTTAACACCATTATAAATGTTGGATGCAAAGCAGGGCTTGGGGTGGAGGCCGACAGCTTGTGACCCCCTGAGGGGTCCCGACCTCCAGTTTGAGAACCCCTGCCCTACCGCATGCTGGTGGCTCAGAGAAGCTTCCAGTTGGAGTCTGTCGCCTGCAGAATTACCAACACCACTTCTTATTTGAAGGTCTCCCATTCAAGTACTGGCACAGCCTGATTGTGCTTAAGCTTGAGAGATCAGATGTGATCACAGTGCCACATGCCAGTCCTGAGATGTTGTTAAGATTGAGGATTGTTGTTTTAATCACAGAATGTTTTAATTACATTTTTAACTCTTCTGTGTTCTGTGTACCTTATATGAGCAGTTCTCAAACTTTAGCAACCTGAGGACTCCCATTTTGATTTAAAATTTTTCGTGGACATTCAAACCTCCTGCTCAGCCTCTGGCCCCACCCCCACTACACCCCTTCCTCCATGGCCCCACCTCTGCCCCTCCTCTTCTCCATCTCTTTCTGCCCCTCCCCCGAGCGCACCCCGTCCTCACTTCTCCCCCTGCCTCTCTCCCAATGCCTCCTGAACACCAGGGAACAGCTGTTCACCAGTGTGCAGGAGGCGCTGGGAGGGAGGGGGAGGAGTTGATCAGCGGGGCCCACGGACCCCCACTCCAGTTTGAGAAATGCTGCCTTATACAAATGAAAGGTACTTTCTCTTGCTCTAAATCTGAGTGCAAGTTGGGATCTGGCTATTAGAAATATACAAACTTACTTGTTACATGTCAAATAATATAAACAGGCAGGTGAAATCTCAGCCTCTTTGAAGTCAATGGGAACTGCTCACATTGATTTAAACAGGGCCCGGATTTCACTGTAAGTCACCAATGCAACTATTCCATTTAAATAATTTGGAGTTCCAAAATGGTCTGATTGTAACAATGCATTTTGTGTTAATTTTGATTAAATCATGAGTCTTGTGGCTTTTCGTATTTAAGAATTTAGCTATAATGTTGTTGTCCTATAATAGGGTTTAGGGTTTTTTCTTTTTTGAAGAAGAGGTTGAAAGGCTTATTCCAGTGGTCTCTTCAAACAGCTTGCTTGAGTAAGAGACTAAAATGAATGGAAAGGGAATTCCATTTCAACATAATTTTTTAAAATTTCAGCATTGCATGATAAAAGCTGCAGATAACTGTAGGGTTCATTGATACTTTTGTATGAATAGTATGGGAAAGTATTGGGTGACCCTTGAAAGAAAATGTGCTGTTGGTGTATATACTTAGATTTATTGATCTGGTGAAAATTCCTCCTCTTATTTTTCTAAATTAATATATTTCTTTTAGACTATACACTGCTTAAATAATATTCATAACTAAATTTAGATTCCTTTGGTCTGACTGTGCAGGACTCTCTCTGATGCTTGGGCTTCAGCTTAGTAGATGCTAGTTAACAGATGGGGGCAGGGATAGCTCAGTGGTTTGAGCATTGGTTTGCTAAACCCTTGGGTTGTGAGTTCAGCCCTTGAGGGGGCCATTTAGGGATCTGGGGCAAAAATCTGTCTGGGGATTGGTCCTGCTTTGAGCAGGGGGTTGGACTAGATGACCTCCTGAGGTCCCTTCCAACCCTGATATTCTGTGATTCTATGAACACTTCACTAATGGAAAATGTAAAGTAAAAAGTGGATATATGTTGCATCATAAACTGTAGAGCAGTGGTTTTCAAACTGTGGGTCGCGACCCAAAACTGGGTTGGCGAATGTAAGGCACTGGGTTGTGGCGGCTCTGGTCAGCATCGCTGACCGGGCCATTAAAAGTCCTGTCGGTGGTGCTGCGGAGCTGAGGTAGGCTGGTCTCTACCGGTTCCGACACCGCGCTGCACCCTGGAAGTGGCCAGCAGGTCCGGCTCCTAAGCAGAGAGGGAGGGTGCCACGGGGCTCCACATTCTGTCTCTGCCCCGAGCACTGGCTCCGCACTCCCATTGGCCAGTTTGCGGTCAATGGGAGCTGTGGGGGGCGGTGCCTGCGGGCAAGAGCTGCGCAGAGCCGATTGCGTGCCTCTGCCTAGGAGCTGGACCTGCTGTTGGCTGGCGGCTTCTGGGGCGCAGTGTGGTCCGCGGTGCCAGGACAGGCTGGAAGCCTGCCTCTGCACCACTGCTGACCAGGAGTCGCTGGAGGTAACCCCACACACATCCCCTGAACCCATCATTCCTGGCCTCTTCCCTGCCCCCTAACCCTCTGTCCCAGCTCTGAGCCCCTGCCACACCCCAAACCCCACATCCCTAGCTCCATTGGGGCACGGGCATCAACAATTTTCTCCAACTGGGTCACCAGAAAAAAAGTTTGAAAATCACTGCTGTAGAGGACTAAAGATCCTACAGTGAAAGTGCAAGACTTTTAAAACATTGCATTAAATTATTTGAAGAAATAGTTTGTTAGTGGAAGTTTGGATAATTCGAATTTCTTGGCAATAGCACCCAAAAGTTATAAATGTCCAAAGTTTTAATGATTCCAACTCGACTAGTTTTGCATGTAAGGACTTTGAAGCTTATAATGGAGGGGGCAGAGAGTGGAAGGAAAGTATTTTTGTAAAGTGTATTATTGATCTCAATTTAGTTTGTTATAATGGATTGATTGATTGTGCTTGTGAAGGGTTATAGGATGATCTTGGCATCTAGAGCATTAATACGTAGGCCAAGTGTATTGCACACAGCTTAAGTGCTGTCTTCCTTTTGTGATGGGGTTCTTTTGTTTGTGTGTGTGTGTGTGTGTGTGTGTGACACCCATGTGTTTTCAAGTTCTGCAGTATGGAGGTTTTTGCTTAATTGCCCCCCAGGAGTAATTTTTTGAAAGCATAGCTCTACTTTTTATACTGGGGCAAGGCTTTTGAAGTTTAAACACAAGTTTCAAAAGTTGAAGGCTCTGGGCCAAAATCTGGGTAGGTGTATATATGTATAGACAACACACCATAAAAGCAAACAAAAATTTGCCTTGCAGCTGTTGCCCAGCCCTGTTCTGGATTCCATATGTTGTCTTTGATAGGCAAAGCATAAAGCAGAGTAGCCAAGGGCTGCATATTATGGTGGAAACATGTATGCATCTTCCAGGACCAAGCAGTGGTTCATATGAACAGACCCCTCTGCATTCTGATCCATCAGCATCAATAGACTAAACAAGGGAGCTAGCAGTAGTGGAAATTGTAAGGGCTTTTGCAGCATAGGTATGCATGCTTTTGGGGATTGGGCTGGATTTAAATCATTCTCTTTTCAGCAATCCGAATTTGACCTTGTTTGATCCAGTGGAAAGCAATTTTTTAGATTTATTCACACAAAAATAAAATGTAGAATATATTTCACAATAATGGTATTGTGTAGCTATGGGTCAAGGTTCAGAAATGTAGAATGATCAAAACCATTCTGGCAAAATCTGAATTCAGTTAATTGATGTAGCATTTAATCAAGGCAGGTGAATATTAACAGTTTTAAACCAAAGTCTCCATAATGGCAGTATCTCTCTTCTTGTAAACCTGACTTCTATATTTGAAGCTGGGACATTGAAAATGCTCAAAGAAGCCATAAAATCACATACAGGACAAATATTTTCGGATGGATGGCAAGTAGATACAGGAAAGGATATATTACTACTGCTTAGGAAAGAAATGTCAGTTGCTTAAGACTCCCTCTTGTGAGTTCAGAAGGAGCATGGTTATAACAGTATGACTGAAATGTGCAAACTTAAACAAAAAAAATTGCTATCTTTGTGGTGTGTCTGTATTTCCTCTTCCAGCTGATACTTGTACAGACACGATCTGATAGCCCTGTGAGATGGGTGTGGGTGCATGTCCTTCCCACAGCAGTTTAATCACTTTTAAAAGTACACAACTAAAAACGTAGATCCTGTTTACCCACTCACCCATGTGCGTGAAATGATTCTCCAGTCCTGCTCCCCCAAAATAGCAGTGAGCTCCTAGGAGTTTTTGCTAACGTTTAGCCTCCAAATTGACCATAGCATTGGCCATGATTTACCTACTTCTGAAGAATCTTGCCCCTGCTTTCTTGTTACACGATCATTCCCTGTCAGAGATGGTTTATTCCTGGGTGAAGCTCATAAAAATAACTCGGTAGAGCAAACTTTTTGCATTTGGAATGCACCATATCACCAAGTGTCAAGTAAATTTCTCAGGCGAGTTTATATTTGGAATCCCCTATAAAGTCTGCACAGGCCCTCCAGGCAATACTCAACCCACTGTTCCAAGCTACGCAAGCTGAACATGGAGCAGTTCTATTAATATGGTCAGTATATTTCACCAGAAGGAAGTAAAAACAGTTCCAAGGAAGCACACTGAATATATCGTAAATTTGTTTGCCAAGTGGTGGTGCCTTCTCCCATTGGTGCCTACTCCTGCAAAGTGCTGAATGCCCTCCGCTTCCATTGGTGTCAGGAGGGCTTCAGAATATTCAGAACCTCGCAGAGCGGGCAGAGTAGGAGAATGGGTCTTGTTTAAATAGAAAAATGAATTCATACATTCTCAGTACCTCATCTTTCTCTTCTGCAAGCAAATATACTCCCCTTATGTGGGGTTTATCCCAGACTAAGGGGGACAGTGTAGGAATCCTTGATTAAAATATTAGCAGCACATTGTTTAGAAAATGTTCCTTTATTTGAATGAATGATTATATCAAACCTCACACTTGTTTCTTGGTTATGAAATCCTCCTTGTTTGCTCCTTCTCAGTGTTTGCGTTATGCTATATATGTTTTATATATATGGTATATTAGGCCACCCAGAGGACTGCCTAATGTGGTTCTGCAATGAACCCTTTAAAGCCCAATCTGTACTACAACTAGGCAGGTTTAACTGAAGTGTGTACAACTGAACAGTACTCCAGAGTCCTTCTCCTCGGTCCCTGAATGCTTTTCAACATGGTTGCTAACTTTTAAAAAACTGATTGTGAAAGCAAACCACATTAATTTCCTTAACACAGTTTAACTGCCACATGATGGGTATCTGAGATGGGGAAATAACAGCTACACTTTCATTTTAGCTAACTTTCTTACTTGTAAACCACACACAGAGTTCTTGAGGCTGAGAGGAAAAAAAGTGTGTACACTTCCACTCCTCTCACACTCATTACTTATGAAGGTGCATTGCTCATTTATCATTGTCCTTTATAAACTTTGTGTTTATCTGCATGTCTTATTCCTGTACTTCACTGACCTCAGATACCAAAGTCTTGACACTTAGATGTTAGAAAACTTAGTAGGAAATGCACATTGTTTCAAACTGCCATATGTGAGAGTGTAAGGACACCTCATTTTGGTTCTTTGGCTTTTTAAAAAAGGAACTTGGTTGCCAGATGTTAGCATGATGAACAGTACAACAGTTTTAGCATAGGGTCTGTCATGGTATGTGGAATTGCAGTCCTTTTTTAAATTGGAGATATTGATTAAAGAAAACTGCTACAACTACAGACACACACAAAACGATTTCCCCATAGCTTGAGTTCCAGCTTAGTCATCTCTGCTTACCAGAAACAATAACAAAAATATACCTGGTAGCTGAATAATATATTGCAAGTAAAGATATCATCACAGGATCTGGGTACACTTGGCCGAGATGGATACAATTGGCATATTCCTATAAAATAGAGGAATCTAACTTTGCCACCCTCCTCATCCCTTTTGAGTCTTATACCAGTATTTTAAGTTGACCCATTTTGTCATGTCCCTCCTCCCCCCCCGCCAGTTACGAACTTTGGTGTTTTAGTGCCCAACTCTGAGGGTCTAAGCACCCTCAACTTGTGTTGAGTCAGTTTCAGTGTAAGCATAAGACACTTCCCAATTTTCAGGCATAAAACTGTTTGCACTGTTTTTCTACTGGTATAACTATGTTAGTTAGCCGTATGGCATTTTTATCAATACAGTACAACTCCTAGTGTGGATAAGGTTATACTTGTAAAAAGGTGTGTTATACTGGCATAAGGGAATGGGGATTGAGTGGCTAGGCAGCAGTTCTGCAGAGAGGGAGCTAGGGGTTACAGTGGTCGAGAAGCTGGATATGAGTCAACAGCGTGCCCTTGTTGCCAAGAAGGCTAACGGCATGTTGGGCTGTATAAGTAGGGGCATTGTCAGCAGATTAAGGGACGTGATCATTCTCCTCTATTCGACATTGGTGAGTCCTCATCTAGAGTACTGTGGCCAGTTTTGGACCCCACACTACAAGAAGGATGTGGAAGAATTGGGAAAAAAATGCTTAGGGGGCTGGAGCATATGACTTCTGAGGAGAGGCTGAGGGAACTGGGATTGTTCATTCTGCAGAAGAGAAGAATGAGGGGGGATTTGATAGCTGCTTTCAACTACCTGAAAGGGGGTTCCAAAGAGGGTGGATCTAGACTGTTCTCAGTGGTAGCAGATGACAGAACAAGGAGTAATGGTCTCAAGTTGCAGTGGGGGAGGTTTAGATTGGATATTAGGAAAAACTTTTTCACTAGGAGGGTGGTAAAGCACTGGAATGGGTTATCTAGGGAGGTGGTGGAATCTCCTTTCTTAGAGGTTTTTAAGGTCAGGCTTGACAAAGCCCTGGCTGGGATGATTTAGTTGGGGATTGGTCCTACTTTGAGCGGGGGGTTGGACTAGATGACGTCCTGAGGTCCCTTCCAACCTTGATATTCTATGAATAATCTATAAAATATAATCACAGTTATACCTGTGTAACGATCCCCATACTACGGGTTGTACTGCTTTAACTCTATCAGTCTAGTTAAAATGGCACAATTCTTGTGGATTGACAAGATCTCAGAAGGTCCTCATAGGCCTGGGCCTTACACATAAGCATCAGTCAGATTATCTTTCAGGATTGAGAGTTAAGTGGAATTATTTATTTATTTTTTAGTATATATATACAGAGGTCTTAGGGCAATGTTCTCCCAGGAAGAATGGAGCAGTCATACCACTTAAGACTTTTTCTGATATTGCTTTCAATAAAACTTGATTTAACTAAATGCACTGTCTGGCTCCCTGCCCATGTAGTAAATAAAAATAGATGTATTTTATTAAGCAGTTACGGCCCACTTTTTTTTTTTTAAATAGTGGAATGATAGCTGCTTTCTGAGAGTTAAACACTGGGGTGGGGGACATTATACAACAAGGCAAAGATGGTTAGCACATATGCTCTATTCAGACAAATTGTGTCTATTCATGTTATATTGGTCCTTATTTTGTTGCTTTTAAAAAAGGGTTCCTCTCTTTCCAAACCCGATGAACGTTAAACTTTCATGTGCCTACAAATAATAAAACATGCTAGGGTATTTGCATGGAATTCATTTCAGAGGACTTGGCATCACATACAATACACAGTGCCCATCTTCAGAGTCTGAAAGCAACTTTTTTCTCTCCTGGTTTTGGCCTTTTTTACATTTGGCAAACCTTGAACCTTCCTCTTCCTAGTCCTGTGCAATGAATGTGTCTATTGTTGATGCAAAGTCTTCCTCAACATTACTGGGGCCCTACTGGATTTAAAATATCTGAGCTGCTATTGGACAGCTGGAATCCCTCTAGCCAGAACAGGCAGACATCTCTTTACTCCAGGAAGAAACATCTCCTTGTTCAACGTCTCCTGAAGCTCTTCTGTGGGTGTGAGCCTCCTGTTATACACTGAAGTGGTCCTAGGAAACAGCTTACGCAGCTCAGGCCCAGCCTTCTGTTGCTTGGAGAATCGACCCTAATGCCGTCTACCAGACTATTTTTTCCAGAGCACAGAGTGAAGATGACGAATTAACGAAAGGGGGAAGTAATAACTCTTGCTTCCTTCCCTGATCCCCTTCCACTGCATCTTGATTCTATCTTATCTTCAGGCCTGGTGGATGATGATGTAGCCACAGATCCAAGTACTGAACATCTTCCTTGTGACTGTTGCAGAGATCTTGGAGAGATGAAATGGATAGAAGTCCGCAAAGGAAGCGGGTGAGGCTTGTTCCTGGTTTCTACTTGAAATGGAGCAGCATTTGTTTCGCTCCTGAGTGGTTGTTGCTGGCAGCAATTATGGACCCCAGGGCCATGGCCGTGCCTGGGGGCGGGGAAGGGCTCGGATCAGAAGTGACGAATCCATCACTTCTGGGATGCTGTCACTTCTGGGACCGATCGCTGCCATGCCTTTTAAATCGCCTGGGCCCCAAGGCAATTGCCCCTTTGTGTCCCCCGCCACCACTGACTCCCCCATCGGCAGGCCTGTGCTGCCTTGATTCAGAATGAACGGTACGAAACCAGTCCAGGGGATACTTCAGAATGGCAAAGATGAAGAAAAGATGGCCAAGAATTAGAAGCATGTGAGGTATTTCCTGTGTATGTATAAGGGGCCCCATTGCCCCACAAGTGCAAAAGGCTATGGCACAGTGTCCCCCTCTTCTGCCCTAATCTGTATTCTCCCACACAACCCTCCTCGCCCCCACTTCACCCCATTCTTCTGATATTGAATTGGGGCTGGCAGAGCTCCACTCCTGACTGGGTGTCTGCAGTCACCTATGCACGGGAACCCGGGCTGCATTCTTTTCCTACTGTCTTCCCCACGTGGAATGCCATGAAGGATGACAGAGTGAACCTGAATGGCTATGGGAGTGCAGGTTGAAGGAGCCCCTCGGATCGCCCAGTGTACCATCACCTAGACCAGGTGTCATAAACAGATAGTTAAGGGTTAAGGTCTCTTTTACCTGTAAAGGGTTAACATGCAGTACCTGATGACCACCTGACCAGAGGACCAATCAGAGACAAGATAATTTCAAATCTCTGTGGAGGGAAGCCTCCCTCTTCCCCTTTCCCTGAGAATCCACCCAAGGAAAGATCAACCAAGTTCTTAACAGAAAAGATTTATTAAAGAATAAAAAGAAAGTAACTTGTCTCTGTAACCCAAGATGCAAAAATACAGGGTCTAAACTTATCAATCTCTGGAGAGAATTTCCCCCCCCCTCCTTTCTTTCTCAGTAAAAGCAAAGTAACAGCAAACAGGAATAAAGAATTTCCTTCAGCAAACACACAATTGCAAATGTAGAAATCAAATTATAAGACTAATCCGCCTTTCTAATTAATACTCACTATTGAATAGTAGGAACTACTACTCCAGGAGAACTTGGAGACATGTCTGGCCTCTCTTAGATCCAAAAAGAGAACACTCTAACAAAGAACACAGACAAAGGCTTCCCTCCACAGAGATTTGAAATTATCTTGTCTCTGATTGGTCCTCTGGTCAGGTGGTCATCAGGTACTGCATGTTAACCCTTTTACCTGTAAAGAGACCTTAACCCTTAACTATCTGTTTATGACACCAGGGATTGGCAACCTTTCAGAAGTGGTGTGCCAAGTCTTCATGTATTCACTCTAATTTGAGGTTTTGCGTGCCAGTAATATATTTTAATGTTTTTAGGAGGTCTCTTTCTATAACTCTCTATAATATATAACTAAACTATTGTTGTATGTAAAGTAAATAAGGTTTTTAAAATGTTTAAGAAGCTTAATTTAAAATTAAATTAATGCAGAGCCTCCGGACTGGTGGGCAGTGTGAGTGCCACAGAAAATCAGCTCGCGTGCCGCCTTCGGCACCCGTGCCATAGGTTGCCTACCCCTGACCTAGACTCTGAAGGAGTGGGTGCTTAGTGCTTACTGAGTGTCTGCATTGCAGCTCCATCCCCATCCCCAGAACACACCTGCAGCAGCCACTGATGGTTGCTGGCTGCAGTGGGAGCCACAGGTTCCTGCTGTGCGAAGTCCAAAGTTCTAGGAACTGCCCAGGTAGTACTTGAAGAACGCCACGCTCCCACCGGCATCTAGCTCCCTTCTCTCTGTAGTGACTCACTTCCATCAGCGTGCAGTTCTCCTCAACCTTAGAAGATGAGCATGATGGTTTGAGCATCGGCCTGCTAAACCCAGGGTTGTAAATTCAATCCTTGAGGGGGCCATTTAGGGATTTGGGGATTGGTCCTGCTTTGAGCAGCGGGTTGGACTAGATGATCTCCTGAGGTCCCTTCCAACTCTAATAATCTATGATTCTATGATACAATACAGAATCCCTGCTGGCTTGTCTTTAAAGGAAAAGTCATGCTCTAATTCACTAGAGTTCTTTGAGCATGTCAGCAAAACCGTGCATAAAGGAGAACTAGATTATAATTTAATTGGACTTTCAGAGAACTTTTGTCAGAGACCACGTGGCATTTGTGAGCGGCAAAATGGCTGTTGTGCAGTGAAATCTATGATGGTTAGACTTAAGAGGCAGGGAAGGAAGGAAGAAAGAAAGGAAACACCAAATGGAAGTCCTAGTGTACAATATAGCAATCCTTCACCCAGCGCCTGGCAACTGAAATTTAATTGGGACTCTCTACTTTTAACTTTATCACGCCATAGAAAGTGGGAACTTCAGCTGAGCTGTCAGCCCAGGGTCAGAGGAAATATCCATTTTTTTGCTCAAGCTCACTTTTTAATTTTCTGGCTTGCCCCTGAGTTAATTTTTATTTAAATATTGTTTTGATTTGTAGCCTTTAAAATGAGAAAATGTTTTTTTCAAGAAAGGCTGTTTTGAAAAAACAAGTCTGTGATTTATTTAAGGAGTGGCCACTGTGTCAACATCCTTTTGTTTTCTCATCCCCTTGACCCACCCTGGGATGAGTAAATTGTTGTCTAGTTGCAAATTGCCATTCCTTTGCTGCAGTCATTTGCTAATTGTGGCATGGCAAGCAGTGAGCTCATACAGAGTTACTGGGCTCAAATTACGGTTGAACCAGTTCAGACCTCTTTAATGAAAACCTTCCTCCTTCAATCCCTTTTGTAGTTGTCCTAAACAAGCAATAACACTTCTTGCATTTGAGACTTTTTGAAATAAAATCTTCACTGTTAATTTAATTGAAAAATGCTTTTGATCCCTTACCTGTTTTATTTAATGTTGTTACCTTAGTTCTGGAGGGATAGTTTCTGAGGAGGAAAAAACTTCTACTTAGCTTAACCATTTTAATTTTTCATAAAGGGAGACTTTATTTATAACTTAACTCATTCTAAAATGAGTTAAATGTCCATTTCAGCTCAAGATTTAACGTGGAAGCATGGATCATTCCAAAAGACAGCAAAGTTTTCTGGACCTAATAGAATATGAATGGGATAATATTTTACGGTGGCTGTGTAATAAAGGAACATGTCAGACTGGTTATGGCAAAACTTGCATAATCTATCTAGAGGTGTATACACCTGATCTCATGACACAGAGTAAACTCCCCCAACCACATATAACAGTGAGTGGTGTGTGAGAACTTTGAGATAAAATGTCAACCAGTGCTGACAAAATCACATGACCAGTGTCACTTCACCACCATCTTTTCAAATGTGACTTTTTCCCCCCTCGGGTTGAGATGTCAGGCTCTACTGTAGACTTTAACGTAAATCGAATCTGTTTGGCTTTGGATGATATTGAAAGGTCTATTAATTGTATTTTATTTATGGAATGCCTTTGTTGCGTAAGTACTCATATGGACATTTTTCTGTGCCTCTATTCATATTGGTTGCCCATTCCTTGGTGACCTTGTATTTCTGCTATCTTTTGAGTTGGGGTAGTGTCATTCTAGGGCATTGCTGTCAAAATGAAAGATATTTTTTCCTTAGGGTGACCACACCCAAAATAGTACATTTTGGTGTCATCTGTTGTCTCGTCTCTTCAGAACTTCATTGAAAATCCCAGAATCATGAAACTGTGATTTGAGAAGTAAACATTCTTTCTGGCCGTTTTGTTTGACTTTTCCTATAAGCAACGTTACTGCCTTTAATAAAACCTTACTGTCTTTATAATAATTTTAGTTCTAAAAAACTCCAGTACTCTCTGTACTACTTAGATTAAAAAAAAAAATCAAATATTTGCTTGTTGTCTTGTTGCTTTTTCCACTCTCCATTTTCAGGTGACTTTATATTCTTGGATTTCCTTGCATTCCTTGGGACGGGTCTGGGAGAAGTAACTATTTAATAGGGGACAGAGCCCAAAGAAACCAGTTCAAGTTTCTCTTAATGTAATAAAGCTGGCAGACTTGTCTAGGCTTTTGTTTGTTTTGCTTATGTAAACTGCTCACTTTGTGCCTCAAGATACTGCCAGGCTTTTGTACCTGGCTTTTTTTGTTTGTTTGTTATATAAGGGCTCTTTTAGATTATCTCTACCTTATTCTAAGGGTATGTCTACACTACCCGCCGGACTGGCGGGTAGCGATCAGTTTATCGGGGATCGATATATCTCGCGTCTCATCTAGACGCGATATGTATCGATCCCCGAACGCACTCCCATCGACTCTGGAACTCACCGGGGCGAGAGGCGGTAGCGGAGTCAACGGGGAGCTGTGGCCGTCGATCCCGTGCTGTGAGGATGGGAGAGAAGTCAAAATAAGATACTTCGACTTCAGCTACGCTATTCCCATAGCTGAAGCTGCGTATCTTACATCGACTCCACCCCCTCGTGTAGACCAGGCCTGATATATATACACACACACATCTGTGTGTATGTGGAGAATCTTTATAGAGAGCTTAGGAAACTGGAGTCTTTGAAAAATCCATCCCGTAGTTTTGACGACATTGCCGTAGTGACAGTTTTGGGGTGAATCTTCCCTGGGAGGCAGCCACAAGAGGGTGTACTTCATATCCCTGTGTCTGTGGCAACTTTGAATTTGTCCCTGTAGGTGTGAAATACCCATCCTTAGGCTGGATTGCTCAGTAAATCAGTCAGTCTCTTCACACTGCCCTACCTGCCTCAGAGTCCTGTGGGACCTTATAGACTAACAGACGTTTTGGAGCATGAGCTTTCGTGGGTGAATACCCACTTCGTCGGATGCATCCGACGAAGTGGGTATTCACCTACGAAAGCTCATGCTCCAAAACGTCTGTTAGTCTATAAGGTGCCACAGGACTCTGCTGCTTTTACAGATCCAGACTAACACGGCTACCCCTCTGATACCTACCTACCTTCAGCTTCTAAAGCCCTTTGTAAGATATTTTAGAGAATGTACGCAATGGGTTCGTCTCTACAATGTAAATTAATGCCTTCTACAACTCCAATGATGTATCTACTTGCTTCCTTTTTAATTGAGATTGAATAATGAAGGTGGGAGGGAATTAAATACTTTCAAATCATTTGCTTGTGATGTAAAACACTGATACTCTCAGAGCTTGGGGAACCTCGATTTACAGAAGTTCCTTCTAGGTCTGTATCAAGATACTTGTACATACAAACACTAAACTGCTTCTACCTTCTCCCAAGGAAGAATCACTCAGCCCTAAAGTGCAATATGAAAGCTCACTGTGACTCCTTCAGATGAGCTGAGTGCTTTCCGTCTAATAGATGCTTAGATAAAAGACATCAATGGTCATCACAAGTAAGGTTTAAAACTGTGGTCTGGGTCAAATTTCAGAGGTGACTAAAGAATATTTTAATGCTTTAAAACCTTAGCTCTGCTGGTGGAGACAAATACAGTAAGTTACACTGTAATTTATGATTCTGATAGATTTCTGTTCATTCATGATTTGATTTACAAGTTACAGCATCTGTATTGTTGAAGCATTTTAGGTGCATATTTGGAAGCTTTTTAATAGGTGTACCAATGGCAGGTGAAAGAATAATAGAAGTCAGAGATAGAAATGACCTGTCAGGTCATTTCTATCTAGTCTGTCCCTATTACCAATGCAGGATTGTTTTTGTACCACACTATATCCTTCAGTTCATTTTTAAGTGACTGGCCAAGATCCATATGTGCAATGGTTCGAATGCCTCTTGATCTTGTCCTGTTAGCCTTCTTTCTCCAGTCTCTCTGCAACACTGCTTGGTTGCTGTCGGATTGCCATTAACTGAACTCCAGGGCCTCTCGCCTACATCTTTAGTTTGACAGAGTCCCTCTGAGATCTCCTACCACTTTATAAGTCTGTTAGGCTATGGCTACACTTAAACTTCAAAGCGCTGCCGCGGCAGCGCGCGCTGCAGCGCGGCAGCGCTACTAAAGTCAAGCAGCGCAGGGGAGAAAGAAAAACCGCCCAGCGCTGTCCCCCATCCCCTGTGGGGTGGGACGACAGCGGCCGCGCCGCTGGGCGCGCGCTGGGGCTGGGGGGCTTGCTTACACTGGGGCTTTTGGCAGCAGCAAGCTGTGCAGCAGTGGCTGTGTGCTGCAGCACTGGCCTGAGTCATGGATTCCCTGGCTGCTTCTGGGCATTGCAGACCTTTAATCCTCTTTGTCATTTGTTAACTCAAGGCAGCAGTGCAAAAATTATCATAAACTATTGCTGCCCTGAGAGGAGAGCATGCGGTGTAGAACAGCTGTTTCCTTGCCTCTTCTCTCCACTGTAGTTCTTGCCAGGTAAGGTCTACATTGCAGCCATGGATGGACTAGAGATGGATAAACAGTGGATGAAGCTCTTCTGCTCACCTTAGCACAGTGGAAATGAATTTACCCCCTTTGCCATTTGTTTATTCTCCAGTATAGAACTGTTGGAAAAATGTTTCTAGTAAATTTTTTCCTCTTTGAAATAGTTGAAGGATTTTCCCCCCACTTTTTATGTATCTAAATATGAGTTATGAAGTAAACGTGTGTGTGGTGGTGGTGGTGGGGAGGAGGGGTTGACAGTGTTTGTATTTAGTGCATTGTACTTGTGAAAACATTATCTGTTGTATCTGTTCTTTGTAAGTTTGCTTCTCTAGTCACTGCTGGGCAGGGTTCTGAATCCAAGGCGTTTCTACTTCAATAGAAAATCTATCCAGTGTGAGAGAGTGAACATTAATGAGATAATGGAAAATATTAACAAATGGAAAGGTCTGGCATTGAACGGGGAGGAAAAGGGAGATACGCATAGGTAACAAAAGCAAGGCCTTAGTTTGCATGTTAATTATAGATTAAAAATTTACAATTTAAATTATGAGATTTAATCTGGTAGCTAAATAACAGTTTTATAACCAAAGTGTAGGAAATAATAAACAGCACCAAGATGATGCTAGAGGGCCTGATTCTGAAAGACCTCAAGCCTCCAACTCCCATTGCAGAATCAGGCTTATGTTGTTGGATTTCTAGGATATTTTTTTTCCCCCCAAGTATGTAGTAGGAAAGATGATCTGAGAAGGCTGTAATGCAGGTATTGAAAAGTGCTTGATTCAAAAACTGAAGCCTAGATTGCATTGAAATGCCAGCGGAGTTCAAGTAAACATGTAAAAATCAGAGGAGGCTGAGGAGAAATGTCCTGTTTGTCCATAAGACCTGTTTAATCTGCGTACAGATAATGAATGTGGATTATTGCTTAAAGTTATTAGAAGTACAGCACCAGAAAGAAATAAAGGGCCAGAACCTCAGCTGTTTAGAATTGATTATCTTCCTGTTTTTCATGCCTTCTGAATACTGAACATTTTCATTACAAAGCTAAGGGAAATATGAATTAAAACAAGAGAGGGGGAGTTATGACACAAAGTACACCTCTACCCTGATATAACGTGACCCGATATAATACGAATTCAGATATAATGCGGTAAAGCAGTGCTCTGGGGGGTGGGGGTGGGAGCTGCGTGCTCCAGTGAATCAAAGCAAGTTCGATATAATGCGGTTTCACCTATAACACGGTAAGATTTTTTTTGGCTCCCGAGGTCAGCGTTATATCGGGGTAGAGGCGTTCTATATATATTGAATGATTTGACTAGGACAAAGCAAGAGGAAAACTGTAAATACTGTATTATGAATCTGCATTTACATTTCAGAAGCACTCGGCTTGTAATAAATGCAGTGAAGGCCTGTGGTCTTGTCTACATCTTATCTGATTAAATTAACCACATAGGTGTATGTACTATATTAAATCTACAAGCCAACATAAAAATTGCTATTAGGAAGTCTAAAACTAACGTACATGGAAATGTAATTTCCTTATTATTCAAATAATAATAAAAATACATATATTTTTGGATACAGAGATAAAAAATGAATATTCAAAAGATAAACCTCACATTTGCAGACACAACTTCCAGAGATAGCAAGTCTCTGGAAATATGTAAGCAGATCAAATATGCTGGTAGTTCTTTTGTAACAAGAGTGGTAAAGTCAGAAAGAGAACCTGGGGTTCATATGGACATCTGAAACGAAGACAAGCTTGGACCAAAGGCAGTAGTGGGAAGGGGTCCTTGGAAACTTTTTTAAGGGTCCGCAGGTGAAAAAAGGTTGAAAACCACTGGCCTAAACTAAGCCACATATAGTGCACTGTAATAGAATGGTAGTGTGCTCTGTAAATAAACGAACAAACCTCGATGACCGCAGACCAGGGCCGGTGCAACCATTTAGGTGACTGCTAGGGCGCTAGGATTTAGGGGGCGGCATTTTCTTCGGCAGCGACCACGGCAGCCGGATCTTCAGCCGCCCCGGTCGCCGCCAGCATTTAGGCGGAGGGAGCTGGGGCAGGGGAGTGCGGGGGCCCCAGCTGTAGCAAATAAAGGGGGGGCCCGGCACTCAGGGGAGCGGCACGCAAGGGATCTCCCCGCCCCAGCTCACCCCTGCCCTGCCTCCTCCCCGAGCACGCCATGGCTGCTTCACTTCTCCCGCCTCCCAGGCTTGCAGCGCCTAAGCTGATTGGCGCTGCAAGCCTGGGAGGCGGGAGAAGTGAAGCAGCGGCAGCGTGCTCAGGGAGGAGGCGGGGCAGGGGTGAGCTGCTTCACTTCTCCCGCCTCCCAGGCTTGCGGTGCCAATCAAGCTGGGGGCGGGTGCCTGGGGGTGGGGGGTGGGGAGCTGCCGTGAGGGGTGGCGCCTCGGGTGGAGTGGGGGAGCTGCTGCGGGAGGGACGGGGGCTCGGGGACAGGGAAGAGCGCAAGGTAGAAGTTTCGCCTAGGGCGCGAAACATCCTTGCACCGGCCCTGCTGCAGACATGACTCATAAGGGAACTGTGCAAACCTGTTCTTACTAGTTTTTATTAGATAGACCACCTAATGTAGTTCCTAAGCACCAGAAATGTGAGGGGGGGATCTGCCAATGCTGAATGTGAAATGACTTACCCAGTAAGTCTTCTACATGGGTACTGAATCAACAGACATGCAAGATGCATGGCTTTCTAATCTCCGTAGCCTAGAACCATCATCAGCATCAAGATTTGCACTAGCTTTTCTGCACCTACTGTCCAGAGACCTTCCCCTCAGACTGGCTGTCTTCTCAAGGATCTGTATGACAGTAGGGAAGGGTCATTAGAGCAACTGTTCATGGTTATGCTGGATGTAGGAGTTCCTGTTGTTTCTTCAATCAGTATAAAGGCTTAAATTTGGTTGCCAAGTCTGATTTTTTTAGACCGGGAATCTTGCAAAAAATACATGATCTTTTTGACACATGAATTTATTTCTAGCCTGGGATTGCTTCAATATAGCCAGCATTTGGTGTTTGTCTTTACAGTGAGTTAATATGGAAGATAAGGGGTCTGATCCAAAGCCCAAAGAAGTCAGTGGAAAGATGCCTGTTGATTTCAGGCCCATAGGTACGCTTGGTGAACAACTCATCCAGGAAACTCTTCTGTTGTCTTTGGAAGTCCCTGGAAGGATGATTAATAACGTGCATCCTTACTCCTTTGAATTACAGGCTCGTTGATGCAAAAATAACAATGCTTATCAACTGAGAAACTGCTCTAATTTTGTTTGCAATTAAATTAGCATGCTACTCCAGCATCTGTAGTACCCAGCTCCCATTAATGTCTTAGAAAATAAAAGGACTTTCTGTGGATTAGCTCCTTTTGTTACGTGATCATAGTTTTTCTGTAGTTTTGGATATTGTGTTCTACATTTAGTTGTAGCCTGTGATGACTCTCTATCACAAAGGACCTATGCATGCTTCTGTTGTTTCTTATCCATATATTTATAATCATGCTAGTGTCTCTGTGACTCCGTGGTTTTAAGAATATCTCTCCCTGCCAGGGTTCGGGTGTGAGAAGAGGTGTTTTGGTTTTTTCCATACTTAAGAGGTTTCTAAGCAGCCAATAGCCTTGGAAATGTTTTGCATTTATACACAATTCTCATATTTCTTCCATGTATTTCTGACAACCAATCTTGAATAGATTCTTTTCTTCTTTCGGAACGTTATATGGATGAGATATGCAGGTGCTCCTCCTGTAACGTATGAAGAAGGTCATTCAGTAAAAAAATACTTTTTCCATCTATAGGCAGGTAAAAATTTGAACAGTGAAATAAAATGCTGTTATCGATACCAGCTTGACTGTCCACTTTCACCATAAGCACCTTATTGTGGTTTTTCCATCACCTCTTTTACATGGGGTGGAGGGCAAAACTCCCAGTCAGAATCTGTAAAGTCGCCATATTATAGTCCTTCTAAGTCATCTATAAAACTCATCTCTGCTGTAATGACTATAAGTAAATGTCAACCGATGAAGGCCACACGAGTAGTGAATTGTGGTTTATAGCTACTAATTTTGCAAGAACTGTGAACCCAGCTAGTCTGTGCTAAAACATCCATTTTTTTTTTTGTGGTTACCCTGTCCTCTCTTCCAATCTGCCCACCCCACCTGCTTGTGTGTTTTATCCTCTTGCAGTCTTTGGGCCAGGGACTGTCATGTACTGTATGTTTGCATTGACTGGTTGAAGCCTTCTGCTACTGCAGTATAAACATTAAATAATTATTTAATAGATTAAGCTTTACATGCCGTCTTTAAAGTACAGTTTTAATAATAAATTCCATCTTGCATGAACAAAGTAATTTGGAAACCTCCTGGAGAGACATCTCTGTAATAGCATACCTAGTAACAGGACAAATCTTGCTCGTGCAAGTAGCCTCGTTAACTTTAAGGCTATGTCTACCCTACTGACCTTACAGTGGCACTGCTCTACCGATGCAGCTGTGCTGTTGTAAGGTCCCCTGTGTAGCGCTCTATGCCAATGGGAGAGAGCTCTCCCATCGGCATAATTAAACCACCCCCAAAAAGCGGCGGTAGCTATGTCAGTGGGAGAGCATCTAAATTAACAGTGCTTCTGTTGGTGAAACTTATGTCCGTCAGGGGTGTGGGGTTTTTTTCACACCCCTGACGGACAAAAGTTTTATCGACAAAAGTGCTAGTGTAGACATAAGCTAAGGTTTACTAAGGTGAACAAAATTTCGTCTGTCTACAATAATTCCTTGATTTTTGCAATGGAATATATAAATCATATTCTTACACTGCTTTTAAACCTGTCCTGTGTGTACAGATATGGTTGTAGGGTTTTTTTAAGCTGAAAAGAAACTCTTGCAAACTTAATGTACTTGATGTTTGTTCAAAAACAACTGTATCACTTGCAAAAAGCTGTGACTGGTGTTTATTAAATGCTGTGGGGCTCACTTCGGAGCCCACTGAAGTCGAGGCAAAGCCTTTCATTGACTGCAATCCCTAAATCTAGAACGGGATCCATAAATTGTCTGTAAAATGTTGCTATGGCTCAGTCTAAACCAACAGAAACCTATGGTGCTCAGCAGCTTGCACTTTGAACCCTTAGTTTCCAGAATGTAATGGTCTTTCCACAACATGTGTAGCTAGAATTTTCAGGAAATGGCCGTGAAGAAAGAATAACTGATAGCATGACAAAGACAAAAGGGGGTGGGGGATGAGAAAGCGCTGGTTGTCAGAGGAAGGGTAGGTTGCAAAAGTAAGCAATGGGTAACTGTGTGTGAAATAGATGGAGGCAAGAAACGCTCAACTCCATCTGAACTGGTAGCACAAGTAACATTAAAGAATGTTTCTATTGCTATAGATTCCATTGTCCTAATATGTTCAGTGGGAAAAATCAAGGCTAATTTAGAGCAGATTCTTGTATTTTCCCACCATGCCAGCTCACATCTCACTTCGTTATTATCTTGGTGACGGACACAGCTGCAGATGACAATGGGACCACATACTGTACTGGTGTCTTTTGAGACTGTAGTTCATTGACACCATACAAAATCACACTTAAGGAAGATCTCCCTAAGAGTACATAGGTAATGCCTGTTTTTATTTATTATTATTATTTATTTATTTATATATTTTATACAGACTAATCAGTATTAACCCATTTTTCTTCCATTAGAATGACAACAAAGTGTTTTCATCCAGCTGTATGCTATAGCTAAGGTTACATCAACATTTCTACTATAAACCCCTCATTTCCTGTAACTCTGCAGTATAATGCTGAGACATTACAAAGTTCTTAGTGTAAAATGGTTTTATGCAGATTAAAGATTTGTCTGCTTTTTTCTTTTTTCCAAACCACCCCCTGACCCTCTGCATCTGATTAAGATGGGCTTAAATGTAGCTTAAGGCCCTTTTATGCTGCCAGAGCAGTGTAAAGGGGACATGGTGTAAATGAGAAGCAGGTGCCTTGTGTTATAGTTGGAATGTAGGGATGGCTGAATGTAAACAGCACAATGTTTTCCAGTAATTGGGAGCTGTTGAAGGTTAGGAGTATTAACCTACAGTAACAGATGTTAACATTCACAAGGTTTGCACACTAAGGAGGGAAGAGGGAAACTTCTGGGAGTGACTGCAGAAGAAACACAGGTCTGTTTTCCCGGTGGGTGTAAATTGCCACAGTGCCATGTCTTCACTGGCAGTGCGCCAGTTTATGCTGGTGGATAATTCTGACCCGCATCATGGAAGAATCAATGGACAGGATTTGCATGATGAAAATAACAACCTAAGTGATAGATGACTTGAAATAGACGAGCTGTTCTGCTTTCCAAACCCACAGTGGTAGGTGTTACGTTTAGGGGAGCTGGGAGGATGGATGGAAAACCATTTACTTCTCTTAGGACAGAAGCAAATAGCTGCTGCTTATTATTCTTAAATTTGATGGTTTGGAATGTAGACCGTGAGGAAACACGCAAGCTTAAAACTGATGCTGAGCAGGGCCGGCTCCAGGCATCAGCTAAAGAAGCAGGTGCTTGGGGCGGCCAATACCAAGGGGTGGCACTCTGGCCATTATTGGGGTGGCAGGTCCGGGTCTTCGGTGGCAATTCGGCGATGGGTCCCTCACTCCCTCTCAGAGTGAAGGACCAGCCGCCGAATTGCCGCTGAAGAGTGGAGCGGGGCGATCGCCCTGCAGTGGCTTTTTTCTCTTTTTTTTTTTTTTTGTGCCGCTTGGTGCAGCAGAAAACCTGGAGCCGGCCCTGGTGCTGACACAGATGCATGTTGTTTTGGGTTTTGTTTTATTAACTGCTCCATGGGTCAGTCATTTCTAGCATCTTCTTGTTTGGCAATTGAACTCTGAGTTTGTACTGCCTACGTGTGATCTAGGATAGATTTTCTGTTGCCTTGGACCACATAATTCAGGGAGCATCAGAGGAACTTAACAGAATCAATGAACTTGCTCTTTAAAGGTCAAACTTGTATTTTTAAACAAAGTTTTCAGGACCTCCGAGTATTAATCCCAGTGGCCGTGACTCTTGGATGAAAGTGAAATGTTGACTTTATTTTTCCAATGTTAAAACATTTCCTTTCTATGACACACACATAATTCATTGATGCTATGTATTACAGTCTTTGGTTCCTCATTTACTCAGATTTGCATTTATAAAAGTTGTGAATGGCTTTCTATGTGGAGTTTATTGGTTGAGGAAGCCTCTAGGAATCAGCTATGTTATCTTTAGTGAACAGAAACTTAACAGTGTTGCATAAAATCTTCTAGGGCTGGACATATGGACTATGTCATTGAGAACTGATGAACCACTAAAAGACCATTCATAGCTGAAGATGTAGTTAAAAGTTAATTGCTGTCTTCACATAAGTTCAGTTCTATGTGTTTTATTACTTTCCAGCTTTGTATTTTTTTAACATGAGTGAAATGAAATGAATAATTGGGTGAGGACTTATAAAGGAAATGGAATATTAGACTTCACAGCACATGAGGGAGGAAAAGGTCTCATGGTATTTTAGCAGGCCTACTAATTTTATTCTTAAATTCTGACCTGAAAAGAATAAATTCACATCTTGTATTATTAGGAGCGGTATAATTTTTTACAGTAGAGTAATTACTGAAAATCCTAATGGAAGGCAATCATCGCAAACTGAAGAGAAATGAACTCTTTCAGTTATAGAGTCTTAAAAAAAAATAGCCTTCAGTCCTTCAAGATTTAAGTAGATGCACAATTTACTCACACAGGTTGTCTCAATGACTTGTTGCCATGAATACAACTGTACTGGATGTGGAAGGAGAGGAAAAATAGTGATCTAAAATAGTTTTATTGCACATGAAACTGAAATAACATAATTAGGGCCCTACCAAATTCATGGCCATGAAATATGTGTCAAGGACTGTGAAATCTGGACTCACCCGTGAAATCTGGCTAGTGTAGGGGAGGGGCAAGGCTGGGGGCTCTTATTGTGCGCCAGTCTCCAGATGTTAGTCCTGGCTGGACTAGAGAGGGACACAACTTTCTCTGGGTTCCTATCTCTGGGAACCTCCCCCAGCTGCAGGTAGCTCCGTGGCTGCTGGCTGGGAGCCCAGCTCTGAAGGCAGCAGCGCTGCCAGCAGCGGCACAGAAAATAAGGGGGGCAATACCGCAATCCCCCTACAATAGCCTTGTGGTCCCCCTATTGCTCCCTTTTGGGTCAGGACCCCCACGGTTACAACACCGTGAAATTTCAGATTTAAATACATGAAATGGTGAAATTTATGATTTAAAAAATCCTATGATACTGAAATTGACCAAAATGGTAGGGCCCTAAACATAATTGTCCAAAATATCTAGGCGCTTCAGGACTACAAGCAAGTGTTGTACATACAACTGCAAAGCTAGTAATTTCTTTTTTTCCCCAATAGCCTAAAATACTAGAAAAATTGCAAGATATTGGACTTTAAACCTGTGACATGTCCAGGAGCGGATATTGCCCATCCTGGGCCTTAGGCCAGTATAATTCTTTTAGGTCAGTATAAATTCCTTGTTTGGTGGAAAAGAAGGAATTATTTCCCTGGCAGGTTGATTTAAAATTTTAACAAAAAGATGGCATGTGTAGCTTTCACTGAGGCTTGGAATGTTGTAAGTCAACTCTGTGGAGATGTGTTGGTGGGCAGGGTGTAGGTGATGTGGTTAAATGCAAGAAGGACGACATTATGTTAGTGGACTGGGGCTTGGGAGATCCAGCCACAGTTCCTGGCTCTGCTACAAATTCTTATGTACCTTTGGGCAAGCAGCTTAATTACTCTGGCTCTCTCAGTTCTCAACCTGTGAAATGGGGATCATACTTCTCAAATTCACAAGAGTGCTGGCAAGATAAATTGAATGTTAATTAAGTACTCAGATACTATGGCAATGGGAGTCACACAAGTAACTAGACAGGCGCTGCATTTATCCTGTGTGATGGTAATATCTATGTGATCTGCCTAATTTAAAATATTTCTACTCAGCTTTTCTGTATTGATAGCAGGTAACATACTAATTTTTATTTGAGGAATTTTAGTTTCTAATGTCTTGGCATTTAGATACTGTACTTTAACATTTAAAACTAAATTTATCAGTGTTTCAGTATTTTGGAAGTGACGTGTTTAAAAAGTCTAGGCAGAACCTTGTAAAGAAGTAAGGGCAATCGAGTTTTATCTGTACTGCAAACTTCAGGTAGGATGTTGTAGGACAAGTATTATCCTGTAATATGCAGAAGAATGTTGTGCAGCAACTTGGTATTATCAGGAACAGATCAAATGCTGACTGGTTGGACAAGGTTTTTTTCCTCTCTTTATGGCTATTTGAGTGTGTGTACCAGACTCAGGCTCTGAATGGATTAATGTGGGCCTGGGAGGCCAGTTATGTTATCTGGCTGCACCTGGAGGGAGGCCAGCGGGGCAGGAGCAGGCTGCCTAGCATAAAGAGAGGAAGTTTGTCACAGAAGGGGGTTGCAGAGTAAATCTGCAGTCATTCTCTGGGAAGAGAGGTGGTGTGGAAGAAGCTCTGGGATCTTAGCTTGGCTAGAGAAGGCTGGCAAGCAGCTGGGAAGGCATAAAGTAGCCACTGGAGAGGAACAGGCCCTGGTTGTCACCCTGAGAGGAGGACAGGATTTGGACTGCCAGGGAGAGAGATCCTTGTGAGGTGTTCTGTGGAGGAACAGAGTAAGGGGAACTTCAGAGGCTTAAAAGGGCAAGCCTGAGAGGCTGGGTAGAAAGGAGCCAGGGAAACAGCATCAAGAAGCGGGATTGCCAAGACCTTGGCTGCTGGTTATAGGGTCCCTGGGCTGGAACCTGGTGAAGTGGGGATGGCCTTGGTTCCCTAATCCGCCACTGGCAAGGTGGCATGAGCCTGGAGAAGAGGACAAGAACACTGGAAAGCCCTGAGGTAGTGGTGTGAGGACCAGGGGCCAGGAGTTGGGACCAAAGACCCTCTTGTGAGGACACTGAAGTGTTTTATATTAGGTTTTCAGGGCTGAGTTACTGGAAGAGAGACACTGCAGTGACAGAGTGACTGTCGGCAGGGGGTGCCAGACCAAAAAACAGCTGCTTTGCTGTGCCTGGCCAGAAGGGGCACCCTACTGGTGAGTGAACACCCTTCTCAGGCCAAGTTCTCACAGTTAGGCCCCTGAGTCCGTATTTAGCCACTTTTGAAAATCTGACCCTTAGGCTCTTAAACATAAACGCCTATTTCTGAAAATTTTCCCTGCATCTCTACTGTATGCAGCATATCTACTTAAAATTGATTTATATTGAATAGGTATTATGAGCGGTATCTCTGCTCTAACTTGTTAAATTTATTTTAACTTAAGGCTTTTCTACAAAATATTCAGCAGACAAATCTTTGGAGACCAGGGCGCACTTACTGCAATTCTGTCAACAACCTTTATAGCTCACCTAGTTTGTACCTTAAAAATCACAACTAGAACTTCGTTTCATACTGCATCTTTAATATTTTATGCAGCAGATCTCAAACTGAGGGTTGCAACCCCAAGTGGGGTCATGCCATCAGCAGAGGGGGTTGTGGCACTCGACAGTGTGTGGAGGGTGCCATTTTGCTTTGCACAGTGTGACCTTGTATGCATGGTGTGAGCAAGGTCACAATGCATGGAAGTTGCCATTTGAGCAAAATGGTGCCTCTCCCCCACTATGTGGTGTGACCTCACTCTCATGGTACGTGTAAAGTCACATTGTGCAGAGGATGCCATTTTGTTCTCCAAAATGGCACCCTCCATGCTTCATGAGGTCCCAGGAGGAAATAATTTATTAAAATTGGGTTGTGTTAGCAAAAAAAATTGTGAACTGCTGATTTAATGCTTAATCCCACATTGCTTGATCCACCTCCACAGGAAGCAATGGGTTTATTTTTAGTAATATCAGTGGGAGTTAGATCAGGCCCATGTTTCTTTCTAAATGAACCACAGGATCTTTAACGTCCTTCTGAATGGCCACCAGGGACCAAGAGAAGATACCTTGGTTATTCTTTCATCTTCAGGACAACAGGCTTTGTTATTGTCTCTTTATTTTTGCCATTCCCATCCTGAAAAAATTTGATTAAAAGACTGATATGATCATGTCAGAATATCCAATAGTAATGTATTCTGCTTTCATAGAGTGTATGTGCTTGATGTTAATATATATGTTACTGTACCTGCATTGGGCATTCCTACTTAATGAAAATAGTATTATAAATGTCTTTCCAAATTCATATTTTTTTGCAGTTTCTTTTAAAAGATGGGGGTTTGTGAGAAAAGGAAAAAAAACCAAGATCATTGTATTTGCCAAAAGAAACCATTTTAGAAGATGAGCACCTCAGCGTAAATATACATTTATGAGTAAGAATGAGGAAGCGGTAGAATAATTCAGCCATTTGAACAAAAGCTGTTTGTAATCAGAGGTTGCTCTCTGAGTTAAAAGTTTGATGTTAGAAGTTTATTTAAAAAAAATAAGCATAAGATAAATGAACTACACATGCCTCTTCCCATAAGACTTAATTGCTTTCAAGTCTTAAACATATTCTGTGTGTACACATTTAAAATCCTAAACATCTTTCAGACAGATACAGAAATGATGGTATGTCTGGTGAAAGCTTGCCTGTACATGTACTTATCCTACAGGTTGGATAAATCAATACATATGAATGCTGTATTATGGTGAAACAAAATTTTTTAATGCAAGTGAAGAAAGCCAGGACTGGATTTTATGTTTGCGAATCATAGCTTCTCCATCTCTCCCAGCCAGGGTTCTGTGATAGTGTACAGCATTTGTTTTCAAATTTCTAAAACTTATTTATCTGGGACTTTCTGGTGCCCACCTGATTTTTTTTTTTTTCCCCCTGGAGGCTATCAAAAAGGGGAGTAAGTAATGTACTTCTCAGGCCTCAAACACTCCCTACTTCCCTTCCTCTCTGTGCAAATGCCTACCTGCTCTGTCTTCAGTTTCAGCATTGCCGCTGGTAAACAGAGCCAGAATGTGCACATGAAAAGTAGTGTGCACAATAACTCCTGCCAGAGCAGTGCATAAGAGAGATGTCATCCTTCTAGTGCATAAGACAGGAAGTGTAACTGAGCTTCAACAAAACAGTGAAGTTGACTATATTCTGAGTTATCAGTGCACAAAGTAAACAGAAACAATCTAAGTGTAAATATATAGTCTCTCTAATCTTTCAAAAACAAGGAGGAGTACTTGTGGCACCTTAGAGACTAACAAATTTATTTGGGCATAAGCTTGCTTGGGCTAAAACCCACTTCATCAGATGCATGGAGTGGAAAAAACAGTAAGCAGATATATATACACAGTACATTAAAAGATGAGTCGCCTTACCAAGTGGGGGATCAACACTGTAAACTATAGTTTCTCTTGCACCTCCCTCTTAAGCACCTGGCGCCAGCCACTGTTTGAGAGAGAATACTGAGCAAGATAGAACTCTGGTCATTTCTGTCTGTCTTCCTGCTTTCCTTATTGGACATTTTGTTCCTATGATGGATTCTGCGGGGAAAGGTTGAGCTTGTCTTTTGTTCTACATAGCATTGGTTTTATATGTGCATTACCTGTAAAAGCACAGATCTGACAAATCATTGTTTTTGAAATAATTTGTAGTCTGTATGTGTAGGTTTTTTTTTCTTCAAATAAATTGAATTTCTCAATTTTTTGCTTAACTATTTCAGTTGAAATGGGGCATTGTATTGGGAATTTTTCTTTTACATTTCATGGACCAAATGAAATTGTTTAACCTAATGTTGAAACATGAGGGGAAATGTCACTATTTGAGAATTAGAGATCTGCTGTTCAGTGCTATCCAGCAAGACAACTGGCAGATGTGTGTGCAGGAAGCCTGGTATCAATATAATGCAGGTCATTTGAATTATCTGTAGATATTGTAGTCTGATAGCATGGGCAAGCTTTGCAGTGCGTATCTCCACTATAACATTCACTTGCTGCTATTCTGAAGGCATAGCCGCCTTAATTTTATTGACAGCTCTATTTTGTGCTTCTTTCTAACAAAAATGAAACGTTAGTGGTTAGTCATAAAACATCCTTAAAGTAATATTGCTTTGCCAAATGTGACCTGCATTGTCTTGTGCCATTCTGTGCACACATTTTACATTCCTACAAAGCAATAGCTTAAAGATGCGCCTTCACTGAAAATTAGAACAGTAGCTTTTCCGAGTTATACTACCAATGCTGTGGTGCTAGTAATAATACCAAGCAATTACTTTAGAGCCAGCTTTCCTGCTATAACTCCCAGTATATTGTGTATGGTAGCTGTAATTGCATTAGAATTTCCTCCTACCTTGCTTTGGATAGCATAATTGTTTTAAATAGTGTAGGTCACTTGTAGACTCTGATGCCTTACCACTCAATTTTAAGCCAATGGCACACTACAACCATGTGTTTTAAGTGTATTCTATCATTTTCATTATGTACCTTAATTTAAGCTCTTCTCCAGGAATGAGGCTATCAAACAGATATTTCACTTATTCATAAACAGGTGCCGACTTTTTCCTGATTGTTTTCATCAGATATTTGGCAACATAAATGCATAGCGCCAATCAAAGCAGCTACACTGACTTATGCCAGCTGAAGATCTGGCCCACAATTTTCATCTTTCTGTGGATTTTGATTTACTCAGAACATGGACAATAAGTGTCTAAACCAATATGGAAAATGATTGTCACCATGTTAAAAATTTGTACTCACTTCCCTTCATTTTTAACCTAAATGGGTATATCTAGTAAAATTATTTTTTAACTTCGCGGGGAGGCAGTCTCTGTATGATCATGTATTTATTGGGTGGAGGAATTAGAGAAGTGTAGAAAAATAATCACACCCGAGGTGAAACTGGAGGAATTTTAGCTTTTCACTAGCTGTCTTGGTATGAGAAAAGTAACTTTTGTGGTTGAATACTTTGCTTTCTGGCCTGGAATACCTTGACAGACTCACTCGTGAAGCAAATAACCCAAAGAAAGGCAAGCTCTTTCTTGTTATTTTGCTCACTAGGAAGTCTGGGCACTAATAAGATGTCCACAGGCACTTTTTTTCAGCCTGTGGTTCCACCACCAATGGCCTACGAGACTTGGGTTTTACAACTCTGCCTGGAAAAGCTTCTGGCTGGAAGGACATGATGTCCAGGTCTGTGGTGCTGAGCAATGAGAGTAAAGGATGCATACAATAATTGTACCTGGGTGTACACAGTTCAGTGTCCCAAATCCCTAGATTTTTTTCCCCCTCAATTAGCATTAGATGGTTTTGTAAATGGGCACAGTTGTGACACTATAGTTAACTGGCAAAGAAATATAGTTAAAACTAGAAAAGTTGTATACATGGAACATACCTCTACAGTCTCTGTTCAGTAATGTACATCCATGGTTGTCCAGGCTTCTCACTTGCAGAACTTGGCCATGTCCATCAGGAATGTTTGTCTGTGGAAATCCATTCTGAAGTAAACACTAACATATCATCTGCTGGCTGAGAGGTGAACTCAAGCAACTGAACTTTCCTACGACTCGGGCCCTATTAGCTTGAATTTATGCTACCCATCTTCTCTTGTGATTGTAACACTGAACCTCTGGGTGGGCTGTTGGCACCAGGGATTGGATCTGGGATCTCCTATCTCTAAAAGTGTGGTCTCCTTATCCTCTGCCCAGCCACCACTTGAGGGGGATGTGTATCCTGCTGAGTGAGTGTGAGTTACATGCAAGGACGCCACAACAGGTGGGGTGGAGAGGGTCGAAGCCCCCTACTCCCACTCCCACTACATTTGGTAACATTTTGTCCCTTGGCTGGTAGTTCTGCTGCTGCGGCCTCAGAAGCAATATGGTACTGAGCTGGCGCGGCTCCTTCCCCTGCCCATAGGGAACGGCAGCGACAGAGGAACTCAGGCTGCTTCTGGCTGGCAGGGTCGGCACTGCCTCTGCAGGGCTCCTCACATGCTACCCATGGGAAGGGAGGATGCTGAGGAGCTGGAGGTGCTGATTCTGGGGAGGGGATGCTGGTTGCCTAGTGAATGGTGTTGCTGCTGTGAGGCCTCTTTTACTGCACAGCCTGTGGAGGCCCCACCCAACAGCTTGAACTCCCCTGCTGTCGCCTAGTAATGCCTGAGTCAGGGCTGGGCTGGACTGGCTCAGTCCCAGGCATCGGCCGGAGCGAAGGGCCCAGCCTAGCTTCTGGGGGGAGGCTAGCACAGAAAGCACCGACCCCACTCAGCAATTCAACTCCGTGGCTCGGGATCACATCCTCCCTCACCCACCCAGTACCAGCATTCCCCATCCAGAGGGGTCTACCCCAATCTCCTCCCTCCGCCGCTGTTAGCATGGGGTAAATTTTTGGGAAGTGTTCGGTAAATTGTTTTTTTTAGGCTTCACTCTTTTCCTGCTTGAGACCTCAGCAAACTAGTAGTTACTCCAGCTCTAAGTCTCAGCTTTCCTATCAGGCCGTACAGAGACAGAGAAACATGGTGGACACACGTACTTTAGCTAACCAGTCACCCAGGGAAGCGCTCACCAGTGAAATAACAGCAATGGCCCCTTCTTAAGACTTCTCTGACTAACATAAGGACATGCCACCATCACTCTCTTTCATCAGTTGGGGAAGAACTAGTTGTCATAGCAGCACTCCGGGGCACTCTCTGCAAGTGGAAAACTCCCAATTCACCTCGATTTCATGATTTCCGCTTCCGTATTAGGCTGGTTGGAGTCGGTGATTCCTTTCTAAAGAGGAGAGGTGATGGCACAGAATGCTCAGCATTCTGCACTAAGGTCAGTGAGAAGTGGCAGTGCTACTCTGTCTTGCAAAGAGTGCCAATGGAGACCAGAAAGCTCATCGGCTCATGGGCTAGCAGCTGTGGGAACAAATTCTCAGTGAACTTTAACCCTAAACTGTCTGGAAACTAACTAAACTAACCGGAAAACTGCGAGCCTATAAACTCTCTCACCATAATCATTTCAGCATCTCTAATATGGTTCACGGAAAGAAACGCCTGTGTATCATGGGAAATATTTTACATGTCAGTGGTTCATAAAGGAATAGAGTAATTAGGCTACACTACACAGTACAGGGTATTTTTCTCTTACTGAAGGACATGGTTACTGAGGATTTTTAGTACAGAGAACAAAGAGGTTCCCAGAAGACTTGACTTTTATTTTTCAAAACAAATATTTTGCATTTCAGAACTAAACCATTTTAACTTCCTTAATTAAAAGCGATGATCGGCGCATGCAGACTAATAATAGAATTTAATTCCATTACACTTAATGTGAGAGTTACAATAAAGGATTTATATCTTATTAAAATGGTTGTTAGTGTGTCATTTGCTATAGCTCGAAATTTTCTTAACAAATGACATTAATTTTCATATAGTGTTGGAAAAAGGGAGAGAAACCAGATATGTATTTATAATTGCTACCAGTCAGGAATAAGGCATCTCTGTAATCCAGAATAGATTGAGAGATTTATTATGAGATGAAATGAAAATGTCAGAGCACAACAATAAGCAATAAAGTTGTTGGGGGGAAGAGAAGTTTTTCCATAATTGAAAAAGGGAAAATCCCCCAAAATAACTTTGCCTCAAAAACAGTAAAATCTGATCAGAAGTTCAGTTATCAGAATAAACTGAGACTAATACATGTTGAGTTGTGTGATTTGTTTGCATAATTGCATGCAAAGACATGCATGGAAAAATACAAGAAATATATTATACCATTAAGAATCTAGATAAGTGTGAGTATTTGTTTCACACACTTAATATGGCCAAATCGTCCACTCCATCTGTGCAGAGGTGATGAAAACCTATAGGACTCTGGGCTGGTTGATCCAATGGCCCGGGGCTGTGGGAGAGTGCTGCCTTTGCAGCATCATGTCCTGCCTCCCTAGATCCCATGAGTGCTCCCCCTCTGGATCTGTGCTTCCTGGAACTTTGGAGGTAAAGCTGGAGGCAGGAAATGATGGAGCAGGGGAACTAGCTGCTGTCTGTGGTGTTTTCCTCTTCTGTACCCATGGATTTCTGGTGGGAAATCTGAGTGGGAGTTACTGCGTCTTGAAGTCACTTTAATTCCTGCCTGTCTCATCAGTGACTGCAACTGTGCAGTTACAAGCGAACTCTGGTAAGATCCCTACTCTCTGCAGGGAGTAGATTTGACTGGAGCATCAGTGTGGAGGGAATGACCCTGCATGGGAACTGAGTGTGCCTTATCTCTGTATTCTGGGATGTTTTGGATTTGGGAGAATGCACATCCTGCTTCCTCTATCAGCTCCCCAACACTTTCCCTTGAAGAGTATGATTTGAGAGGAACTCTGTGGAGATAAACTTGCAAAGTTTCCTGTGGCCTCTGTAGTTTCATCTAGGTATCCCATAAAAATTTTAAACTTCAAAAATGTCCGCTGAGAATACATATCAGTGTTGTGGGGGTTTTTTTTGGTATCCTGTTTCTTCTTTAGAGAACCTGAGTTAAAGTTCCTTCCCCTCATCTCCTGCAAATTTAGCAATGGCACAGCTCTGGGTTAAGCACCTTTCATGTGCAAGTGTAACCCAGACACCTCCTGGGTGTGGAGCTCTGTCCCATTTAGTGGCACCTAGACCACTTAGAGATGAATGAATCTGCTCTGCAGCCTTCACTAAGGCCTGGTCTACACTAAGGGCGGGGGTCGAACTAGGGTACGCAAGTTCAGCTACGTGAATAGCGTAGCTGAACTCGAAGTACCCTAGTTCAAACTACTTGCCCGTCCAGACGCCGCGGGATCAAAGTCCGCGGCTCCAAGGTCGACTCCACCACCGCTGTTTGCAGTGGTGGAGTTCCGGAGTTGACCGGAGCGCGCGGGGAGTTCGAACTATCGCGTCTAGATTAGACGCGATAGTTCAAACTCCGAGAAGTCGAACTCACCGCGTCGACCCGCGCGGTAAGTGTAGACCTACCCTAAGAGCAGTTGGCTTTTAGCTCATGCAGTAGAGCAGCGGTCGGTAACCTTTCAGAAGTGGTGTGCCAAGTCTTCATTCATTTACTCTAATTTAAGGTTTTGCATGCCAGTCATACATTTTAACATTTTTAGAAGGTCTCTTTCTATAAGTCTACAATATATAACTAAACTATTGTTGTATGTAAAGTAAATAAGGTTTTTAAAATGTTTAAGAAGCTTAATTTAAAATTAAATTAAAATGAAGATCTCCCTGGACCTGTGGTGAGGACCCGGGCAGTGTGAATGCCACTGAAAATCTGCTTGCGTGCCGCCTTTGACACACGTGACATAGGTTGCCTACCCCTGCAGTAGTGGCTCATGCACTAAACTCCAGGGGTCTTAGGTTCTATCCCGTCCACCGATGACCAGGGTCTGTCAGGGTTACACAAAGATTCAACATTCAGTAGCTTTTAGTTGTCATTAAAAGCACGATACCTGGCAGTTAGGACAAGCTGGGGTTTTCCCACACAGTCTCCTAATCCTGAAAAGGCTGAATGGGTGGAGACCAAGCATGAAACATTTCTACCCAAAACCTTCTGGGGATTGCAGTAGACATTAGTTGTGCAAATTTATCTATAGCAGTCACCATAGGCAATAGCTATAACAGAAATGTTTTTATGACTTTTAAAAAATTCAGTAGATGGGCCCATATAGGCAAAGGGGTGGGGGGCTGTGGGTGCATTTTTTTTTTAAATGAAGATACACCTGTGTGACGTTGTGCTACTGTAGCACATGCTAACTAGAGTCCCCAGTCCTCCAAGCACTTACGAATGTGCTTATCTTTACTGTAACAAGGTCCTCTGCCCCTCCTCTTCCTGGGGCCCACTGCCAGCCCCAATAAAACTCAGAGAGACCTCTAGTTCTGCAGCACCCATGGCTTTATTTACACCAGGTTCTCCCACCACCAGTGATATACTATATACAGCTTGCAGGCCTTACAATCTCCTCTTCCGCACAGAGTCTGCCCTCAGCCTGGAGACTGACCTTCCCCTGGTCGTTCCCCCTTCTTCTGGCTGCCAGCCAGCCTGCCTTTATAGCCCTTGAACCCTCAGGCCCGCAGGTGCAGCCAGTTCTGAAGGCCAGGCACCAGGCTTCTCCCCAGACCCAATCTATTTCCCCTGATTAGGTGCCTTTGCACCAGCACCCTGCTACACTTACATATGTGAGTCCATGGGGAATTACAGTATTAGAAAACAGAGGTCAGATCTTTATCTGGTGTAAATAGAGGAAGATCCATTCATTTTAATGGTCCTATGCCAATTTACACTAGCTGAGGATCCCATCTTGTAGTATTTTAAGTGAGTGCCAGAAATCTTGATCATGTAATCACAGTCTGAATTTCACGCTTCTTGAATTTAAGAATATATGTCCAAGATACAAATACAACTAGTGATTTTTATTTTTTTTATTTTGAATGCTTGCCCAATTGAGCCACATTAAAGGGGCCTGATTTTAAGAAGGCAGTTGCTTGGCACATTCTAAAAGTCAGACTCTTAGGGTTTCGATTTAGGCAGCCAGAAATTGAGGTGTCCCAAATCATGAGTCTCTTTTGAAAATCTTGACTATAATGTGATTAAGTGGAATGTTCAAATTTCTTGTCAACAGCTACAATTGGACCTCTGGAAGTATCAGTGAAGACACTGCTATCGTTTTTCAGACAACCACATCTGTGTCATATTTAGTGTGGTAGAAACTAAACATATAGAGAACATTTTTGAGCCAGATTTATCCCTAATGTAATTCCATTGACTTCAGTGGCATTACATCAGGGATGAGTTTGACTCATTATATTTTATTTATAATCCAGGATGTGTATGTAGCTACAGCACATCCTCACCCAGGGTCTGGTACACAAGAGGAAAACTTGCATGATTCCCTCAGTACTTTGTTAATTTAATTATAACAACAGATGCAGCATTTAATCTGTTTGACTTCTGTTATTGGGTTACTAAATCTTACTCAGAGAACACTTTCATTTAATTACCCCCATCTATTGCACTGAGTAATAAGCCTTACAGCTTTTCAAAATGTTAAGCAGCTTTGTAACTTCCTCTATACTCTACTATATCAATAAACTAATATTTTTGCTGATAACACTTAGATTTACATCTCCCATTTCAAAACAATCTTCCGCTTAGCAATACCTATTTCCTGCTATAGTGGTTTAAAAAATAGATGTATTTTTCTCTGTGACATTTTTTCTCCCCGGGGCCAATGAGCTCAAAATTTTTAATGAAAAAGTAAACCCTCTTCAGGACAGCACTTAAGCACTTGTTTAAAGTTAACATGTGCTACTTGAGGCAGTGGCCTGAAAACAACAGCAGCGTTTCCACTTGTATTTCCAGTGGTGCAATGGAAATAGCCTTTTTAAAAAGAAATGTGTGCATTCCACTAATCATGATATGATTACATGGGAGGTTTCCTAGTGAAATGCTTAAGCCCTGCTGCTAATAGGGATAGTAATTCCACTCTAGAGATGTCTGCAGTTGATTTAGTGGTTCTTAGGTCTGTGTATGTCTCGGTTCCATGTGGGTTTTGTCTCCTTTTCATTCTTACAGCTGTGATATGTGCAATAAGTGTCTTGCCTTCTCATGATTGCTGACTTGCTCTTTCCATTCCAATGATGCACTTTTGGCCACTGTGCCAGATCTCTCACAGCTGCCCTGGTTACTGGTCTCAGCCTGGTTAGTGGTGCCTCCTAAGTCCGTGGGCCTGACCTGTAACTGTGTGGGCAGTCAGCTGCAAAGCAGTCTTACTACGGAAAGAGGAATTCTGCATTATTGTATAACATTTACAGTGTACTGAATTAACATAAATAATACTTTGTCTCTTCATTTGGTGTCAGGTGAACAGAGTCTTTGCTTTTAAACTTCATGTCTTTTTGCTCTGTTCCTGTTAACTTTAAATATTTCTTCCCTCTAAATATGTAGCCATATTTCTCCCTTCTCCCTACACATTGGATCTTCGTATAATTGCACGAGTGCTTATTTCACCTATTTACGTAATGTTTCTGCAATATTGGGAACGGGGCTTTGCAACATATGCCCTATTTGTTAAGAAATTCTGGTGCAAGAAAATTGAACTGAGGAAGTACCCTATCTATTTTGACAAAATGTTCATCACAGATAACGGGAACATGTAGCTTCCGATTCTTTAGCTGATTACTACAGACCGACAATAATAATGCTACTTACATTCATTTTATTATCATGTGATTAGTGTAAAACAGTGGCTCTCAATCTTTTCAGACTGCTGTACCCCTTTCGGGAGTCTAATTTGTCTTGCGTACCCCCAAGCTTCATCTCACTTAAAAACGACTTGTCTACAAAATCAGACATAAAAATATAAGTGTCACAGCACACTATTACTGAACAGTTGCTGACTTTCTCTTTTTTACCATATAATTTTAAAATAAATCAATTGGAATATAAATATTGTACTTACTTTTCAGTGTATCGTATATAAAAAAGCAGGATAAACAAGTCATTGTCTGTGTGAAATTTTAGTTTGTACTGACTTTGCTAGTGCTTTTTATGTAGCCTGTTGTAAAAGTAGGCAAATATCTAGATCCCTGGAAGACCTCTGCATACCCCTGAAGTATGTGTACCACTGGTTGAGAACCATTAGTGTGAGAAGTACAGTAGACAATGTGGCAAGTAATACAGGAAATGAGTCAAAGGATACTTTCCATGATTTCCTGTTCCCTGGTGTATGACACTGGAAGCAACGGGCACACTGGAAATATTGTTTAAAACATGGGCAGGTTAGACTTATCAGGTGCAAGTATTTTAAGAAACTTGGGGTGAAATCCTGACACTACTGAAGTCAAGACCTTATTGAAATCGCACAAGGTGCCTATTTCCATCTTTAAGCACCTAAATACCTTTAAATATTTAGCCCCCTAAGTGCCTACCTCACTTTTGAATAGGGGGACCTAGGCATTTCTGAAAATTTTTTAACCCAAGTCCGTGAGTTATTTTCAGTTAGCGAGATGGCAGGGAAATGTATCAAAAAATATATACCCTTATCTAAATTCTGATTATTCTTGAAGGTTTTAACAAGATAATGTAAAGTTATGTGGTGCCTGATATGATGCTTAGCCCTACCTTCTGTAAGTTCATTTTACAATTCCTCTGCCATCATCAGCACATATTCCACGTTAAAAGGGCACCCACTGTGTTGCTACAGATGCTCACAGTCACATAGAGTTCTGAATGGCTATCAGACAGTGACTGAATGACTAACAGCAGTGGTCTCCATTGAGCCAGTGACCTAGCAGCCCAAAGCTCTGTATCCCATAAGTCATCTTTTTTTTTTAGCAATAATTTAATGTGTAAGACCTAATAATCAAGAGGTGGGATATATCATAAGAATAACAACATATTGGGAGGAGCTGATTGTCATTAGCTTGGCTTCAGGCTGTTGTTCCCAACTGCTCTTTGGTGCCCAAAGAATCCCTGCTGTGCTATCGTCATTGCTAATATGGAAACTTTGTTTTAAAGGCTCTGTGAGAGCTGTTGCATTGTGCACATCTAGGATATTACTACTCAGCCCCCCACCCCCACCAGTTAGGTCTTTGGGATAATTTTCAATCTTTCAGTGGAAATTATACTGACTAGACAGTGGATTTTTTTTTTTTTAAATCAAGAAATCCGGCAAGTGGGGGGGAGATATTGGGCATTTCTGTTATCTCAAGAATTCTCTTTGGCAGAGAGGAGACGATGGTCAGGGGTCTCTCTCTCTCATATGCGCACACACCCTTGTATGGATGTTATATATTTGTATTTTTCAGTATCCTCAGAAAAATGCTAGTTTCAGTAGTAGACGTTATCTCTCCATTAAAACTAATAGGCATGATCCCTCTATTTTCCTATATGCAAAACACTTGTTGGAGTCTCTGGAAATACTGTGTCCACCTTTACTTCCTTATGTAGCACCCAAAATGCACTAAGTAGAATTGCAGAAATACTAGGATGTGGTGGTCTACAGCAGTAACTTAGTTCCTTGAAAGGAAACTTCAGACTCAGCAAGTCCAGGTTCACTTCCTAGCTTTTTCTGGTATCTTTATAAAAAATCAGAACTCCGACTGACATGGTGGGGTTGTAATGCTGCAGGTAAAGAGAAGACACAAAGAGTAATCAACACTGAAGGGCTGTCAATGCTGGGAAAATTTTCTGTGTAGCTTCTGGTGGCCTGATCCCTTTTTACTGAATGGTTTTCAAAACCTCAGGTCAAGCTGCCTTAAACCACGTAATACCACATTTTTGCTGTGGTTGTATCCAGTTTTAAAATTGCTTTAGCTGGACCAGTTTTAAAAAGGGTTAGTAAATGTCCCTTGTGTAGACAGGGTCTTATATGGTGTGTAGTGGAATGGTAGGGAGGGTTTGGTTAAATTGGTATTTGAAATTGTCTCTAGAAAATATACAGTACAATACAAAAAAAACCATGGAGAAACTTGTTAATGTTTAATATCAACATTATAGGATAACTGCACATTTTCTTGATGGAATTACCTGTTCCTAATAATCAATGCAGTCTGAAAAATCTAGTGTGTGTGTGTGTGTGTGTGTGTGTGTATATATATATATATATATATATATTAAAAAAAAAAAAAAGTCACACTGAGGCAGTGTCTGAAACTGGCATATTTTCTCCCTTTTGTGCTTTGAGGGAGTGCTGTTTTAGGGGAGAACCGTTCTTCATAAATGATTGTTATTGCTAAGACACTCTTGAGGACAGTGCTATATGCACTAGGGAAGGGCTTAAACCCTCAGGCTTTTGGCCTTTTACTGATTTTTTTTCAATGTGAACTTTAATCTCTAAGGAGCTGTTTTCTTTAAATTTATATATTAGTGCAGCTCAATGGATACCTTTTTTGTTATGTGCTTATATTTCTGAGTGAAAAGTCATGAACAAAATATAAAAATCAGAAAAGAATAAGAGTGCTATAACGACTGAAATAAAGAAAATGCATAAAAATACATTAAAAGCAAAATATCGGCATCCCCAGCCTTTCAGACTTTCAAGCCATAAAACCAAGGTATTTTATTCCTCCAACACTGAACAGAGATTTCACAGCCATTATGATGATTCCAATTCATTTTCTTACATTTCCACTGTTTATTGTATTAACCCCTATTTTTTAGCTTGCTTTTTGGCACTACTAATACTGTTCCTCTCTAATGTAATATACAAGTGAAAATAATTTACAGGTTTAGTAGAATTTGGGTTTTGCCTTTGAACAGAACATTTGTTTTTAGAAGCAATAATATTGCTAGTTTAAAAAACAAGATATTCATAAAAAAATTGTTCTCTCTCTCTCTTCCAGAAGTTCAGTCAAGGTGCTGCTTATCCTAAAATAAAGTGTAAAATTATTGTTATGAATTTGTATGCCTTCTGTAGAGGCTTTCATCCAAAGATCTCAAAGCACTTTAATAAATTAGGCTTCACTGCTCCTATAAGGAAAGGAGTGGTGGTCCCATTTTAAAAATAGGGCAATTGAGTCCAAAGAGTTTGAGGCCTGTATTTTCAGAAATGACCACTATTTTTTTGCTCTCTCAATTTTCAGGTGCCCAACTTGGTGTCTTATGTTGGGCACTCAAAAATTGAGGCACTCAAAGTTAATGAACACTTTTAAAAACCATAGAGCTCAATAACTTGCCCAGAGTCACAAAGCAAGTCTGTGGTACAGTAGAGTAGAATCTCTCTCTCGACTCTTGGCCCTACATTCTAATTACTAGACCACACACTAGCCACATGATAGAATTTGTGTGGTTGTGTCTATTGGAATGTACAGATCCAATTTTGTATAAGTTTTACTTAATTCATGGAAAATGTGCTCTTTTCTCAGTGCTGCAGGCCGTTTTACTCTGCAAATAAATGTTAAAACATGGTCAAATGAAGTGTCTGAGTCTGACCTAAAAGGGAAGTGTTAAGTTTCTGTTTGGCAATCCATTGTTGCTTGGTGCTGTTACAGTACCTTTAAGCAAATGGGTTGAGAAACTGTTGATGCTGCAAGTAGAAAGATTAATGTGTCAGATTGGGACTTGCGCAATTTTGGTGGAAATGTTTGCAGGGGCTAGGGAGAACTAGTTCCTCTTATTTGGATTAATGGGATTGGTACTAAGCCAGGAATTTGACAAAGAATAAAGAACTACCCCCGCATCCATTCTTTAAAATTACTCTGCTTGCATTTCAGGGTCACGGAGCAACTTCAGTAGCTGAAAGATGTTTTAGGCCAAGAATTTCACAGAGTGAGCGTCATCTACAGAGAGAAAGGTGTGGCTCAGTACCCTCTTCCATTCACAATTTCATAGATCACATCCACTCTCTCTTGATTCAAGGGACCAGTTCCCTCCGTTTCAATATTGTGTAATATCCCTGTGGCATCTACAGCAATTGCTTATGTGAAAAATTAGTAGCCGGGAAGTATTTAGAGTGGGGTTTTCTAAATTTCTTAGCAATGGCCGATCTGTGATCCCATTGAAATCAATGGAAGTTTTACCATTGATTTTCAAGGGAAGCAGAGTTTGGCCATCTCTGAAAATCCCTGCCTTAACATATATGTGTAGTTCTTTTAATGCAGTTTAGCATCTGGAAGGGAGGGGCCTGTATCATGTGACCATCCACCTAAACAGGGGCTGCCAGCTTAGGCTTCGCAGACCACCAGTGGTCCATGAACAATAGTTTGAATACAGTTGTTTTTAGGCTCTGAGAGGGAGTCCATAGTGCCTCTGTGTGGTAAAGAGCGGGCTCCATAAGAAGAGCTTCAGAGGATGAGGAATTTAGATGAGGATTCATTTCAGATGAGATTTATTTCAGGGAGTGAAATGAATTTGTTACAGGATCTTAATTAAATACATCAACCCGTTCTTTCTGCATTATCATCCCTTTGCTTTTTAAAAAACAAGTGGGCTGTTTTTACCAGTAAAAGAGTGTAGGCATCAGATCATAGGCTCTTCCTCTCCCTTTCTTCCTGCCTCCTACAAATAACTGGAAGGTAACACTGCGGTCTCATTCCAGGTGGCCTCAATATGGTAACTCTCCCCATACCTCCTTAACAGCTGCTTGCTGCCAGGCTTGGGGGCAGGGATATCCGTTGGCTTGCAAGTTTCTCCTTGCGGGTAGCAGAAGCTGGGCTTAAGACAGCCCACTGAGCTGACTATTCATCTGGTGAATAGAGAACAGAGATGACTTCAGAAATGAAGTGGTACAGCTGGCAACTGGCCGTTACTGTTACAAATGAATAGTTATTTATCCTATTATTAGGGAGCTATTGTCAAAATCTGAGATAGAGACATCTTTTCAAGATGTCTTAAAGATAATCTGGGGCATAGAGACAGTGTTTGCAAGGGGACTTCAGTGTAAGGTGAATGGAAGTGGGGAAGGGTTTCTTCAGATTCCCCTTCTCTTTCCCTCTGTCCTGAGTGTAGGCTGTAGACGAGCTGGCTGTAACCTCGTTCAGAGCCACTTGTTGGCTGGCCATATACGAGTGCTTTAGGGCAGTGGTTCTCAACCAGGAGGAGTACACAGACGTCTTCCAGCGGGTGCATTAACTCATCTAGATATTTGCCTAGTTTTACAACAGGCTACATAACAAGCACTAGTGAAGTCATTACAAACTAAAATTTCATCCAGACAATGACTTGTTTATATTGCTTTATATACAGTACACTGAACTGTAAGTACAATATTTATTTTCTGATTGATTTATTTTATAATGATATGGTAAAATCAGAAAGTTAGCAATTGTTCAGGAATAGTGTGCTGTGACACTTGTATTTTTATGTCTGATTTTGTAAGCAAGTAGTTTTTAAGTGAGGTGAAACTTGGGGGTACTCAAGACAAATCAGACTCCTGAAAGGGGTACGGTAGTCTGGAAAGGTTGAGAACCACCGCTTTAGGGTACCTCTACACAGCAGCTAGGAGAGATAATTCCCAGTCTGAGTAGGCGAACACATGCTAGCTCTGCTCGAGCTAGCTCCTAAAACAGCCGTGTGGCTAGCCACCCCTGTATGTGCCCAGGGGGTCGGGCAGAATGTTCTTGGGCAGCTATCCTGAACTGCTGTGGTCACACTGCTATTTTTAGGTGCCAGCTCAAGCAGAGCTAGCATGTGTATGTCTGGGAATTACACCTCCCAGCTTCTGTGTGACCAATGGCACTCGCTTATTTGATCGCTGCGTGTGCTGCTTCCTGCCAGTTTGACTAGCAAAGAACCAGACACTGACCTGGGCACTGATTTCCCTTCTGTAGCTGCAGTCTGGCTAGTCAGCAAGAGACCAGGAGCCCAAGAACTCCCACATCCCATTCCTGTCTTTGCCCAGGGCTTGGTGTGTGGCCTTGAAGTCACCTAACATCTCAGTATCTTTTTCTGTAAGATTGAGAGGACTGTGATACTTTTTTCCTTGGAGGAAGACTGCGAAGATTGATTAGGTCATGTGTGTAATGTGCTGAAAGCCCCCCAAGTGCACTGGGGGGAAACTTAAAATCCCAGAATTGGCTGGTGCAGTCGGAGCAGAGGTAGACGCAGAGTAGCTTTTAAGGTCACTTCTTTAGAGCAGAGCGCAAGTGAGCCGTCCCTTGAAGGCTCCAGGAAAGGGGAACTGGGAGGAGGCATGGGGGGGGGTTCTACCACTTCCAAGGGGCTGCTGATCACCCCCTGAATATTTGACGGTGGAGAGTCTCTGGATTATTGCCCTGATCCCTTGCTCTCCAAGGGCTTGACAGCAGATAAGCTAGGGGAATGACAACTCTAATATCCCCTTACATGCCTCCTCACCCCCAAGCTATCTCAGCCATCCTCTGGTACAGAGATTGTAACAAGTCTATAGCAGTGGCCCCTTCATTTTCCCTTCACCTGTCTCTAATGAAAAGCAGCATCCGGTTTTGCGCACTACATCTTGAAAGTAGACCAACATATTCATGTAGCTTCTAATCTGTGCTCCTGAGGGTAAATTTTATCTGCGAGTGCGCAAAGCTTTCTGAGTATGTTTTGGGTTTTATTTTAAAATCATGCCATTCTAACTCCTGTGTGAAAGAGAGATGCTCAACTTTGTGAGGAAAAGATCTACAGGTTGTTCAGTCAGAGAGGCGTTTCTTTAGAAAACGACGCCCGTTGGCTTTATCCCCTGGAGGCTGGCTGCTGCTTAGTCTTTCTCTTTGCTTCCTGATTTGTGAGGCTGTGATGGGGTCTGCTCATTGTAACTGTTCACAGAGCGGAAAAAGGGCCATCGCTGTCAAGGCTGGCAGCTTGGAAACTGACCTAGCTGAAGGATACTGTTATCTGTTAATTTCTGGTTTCGCAGCTATTCCTGCTGCTAGACAAAATAAAAAAAAAATGCATCTTTTGATTCTCAGGGCTGATCTACATTACAGGGGGATCGATCTAAGCTACTCACTTCAGCTACATGAATAATGTAGCTGAAGTTGACATACTTAGATCTACTTTCCACCGTGTCTTCACTGCGGTGTGTTGACGGGGGACACTCTTCCATCGATTCCCCTTGCACTTCTCCTGGAGGCGGAGTACCGGAGTCGACACTGGAGCGATCGGCGGTAGATTTATTGCATCTGTACTAGACACGATAAATCGACCCCTGCTGGATAGATCGCTGCCCGTCGATCCGCCCGGTAGCGTAGACAAGCCCTCAGTAAATGCACTAGTGCATGCAGGCATCTCCACTGTATCTTTCCAGACCTGTTTACAAGCTTTGCAGATTTATTCATCTGGACCAGGGGTCATCAACCTTTCAGAAGTGGTGTGCCGAGTCTTCATTTATTCACTCTAATTTAAGGTTTTGCGTGCCGATAATACATTTTAACGTTTTTAGAAGGTCTCTCTATAGAAATCCTAAACTATTGTTGTATGTAAAGTAAACAAGTTTTTTAAAATGTTTAAGAAGCTTCATTTAAAATTAAATTAAAATGCAGATCTTATCAGTTTAGTGCAGTGGTTCTTAACCTGGGGTGCACACACCGCCTGGGGCAGGGCCGGTGCAAGGATATTTTGCCACTCCCACTCCTTCCCACTCCCCACCCCGATTGCCCCAGTCAGAACCCCAACCCCCTCCCTGCTCCTTGTCCCCTGACTGCCCCCTCCTGGGACCCCTGCCCCTAACTGCCCCCCAGAACCCCACCCCCTACCTAAGCCTCCCTGCTCCTTATCCCCTGGCTGCCCCCTCCTGAGACCCTCCCACCCTAACTGTCCCCCTAGGATCCTACCCCCTACCTGTCCCCTGATTGCCCCAACCTTTATGAACACCCCCGCCCCCAGACAGACCCCTGGGGGACTCCCAATCCCCATCCAACCACTCCCCGCCCCCTGACAGGACCCCCAGAACTCCCGACCTATCCAGCCCTCGCCCTGCTCCCTGACTGCCTCCCTGGACTCCCCTTACCAGGCCGGTGAGACTCTGGCTCCACATGCAGGCAAAACTCCATGTGGAGTGCTGAGGCAGCAGGACGGGGGGAGCTGCGGGAGGGGCGGCGGTGGCTCATACTTCCAGGAGCCGCAGAACCCGAGTGCGGTGAGTGGGGAGCTGAGGGGCGCACCTTCCTGGGCTGCGGCCTGGTGCCCCCCCCCCCCGGGGGGGCTCCTGAAGTGGATGCATGCTGGCGGCGGGCCCCGTGCACCCCCCGGTTCCTCCCTCGCCACGCTCGGGCTCTGCAGCTCCCGGGAGTGTGAGCTGCTGCCGCCCCTCCCGCAGCAGGCTCCGGGCCCCGTGCCCGAGCGGCTCACACTCCTGGGAGCCGCAGAACCAGCGTGGTGAGGGGGCAGCCAGGGGGCGTGCCTGCCACCAGTCTGGGGTCCCGGCCTCCAGCCCCGCTTCACTCAGCCGGCCGCGTACGCTGAGCGGGGCCGGTGGCTTGGACCCTGGCTGGCAGCCGCGTGCCAGGCAAAATTGGCTCGTGTGCCGTAGGTTGCCGACCCCTGATCTGGACTAAGGGCATAGGCCCTAGTTTTATTAGAGATTTCCCTGAGCCTTGCTGTGACTAGTATCTGTGCTCACCCCACCTGTCAGGGATCCCACTGTTGCAGTTTAAATCTACAGGGCACTGTGCCTTTGCTATGGTGAGCCCTAGGATCTGCTTGACCCCTCTCTTTCTGTCTCTCTCTCCACTTATAAGACCAGGCAGTCACGTGATGTCTTATTAGAATAACTATTATTGGTCCCTTATTTACTGCTTTCTCCCGCAAACCCTCCTCCTCCTCTTTATACACCTCTACCCCACTATAATGCGACCTGATATAACACGGGTTTGCATATAGTGTGGTAGCAGCGGGGCTCGGGCAGTGCTTTAGAGGGTCTGGGGCTCCGGCTGCTGCGGAGCCCCGGGCCCTTTAAATCGCCACTGGAGCCCTGCCGCTGCTACCCGGGGCTGCAGCCGTGGGGCTCCACCAGCTGGGGGTGGGGCAGTGTGCAGAGCTCCCCTTCTGCCCCGACGTGTAGGAGCCGGAGTGTGGACATGCCCCTGCTTCCAGGAGCCACAGCACACGCGGAGCAGGGCAAGCCCCCAACCCCGCTCCCTGGCAGAGTGGGGCAAACCCCAGACCCCACTCCCTGGCGGGAACTTGAGGGTCAGATTAAAATGGCTGATGGGCCAGACGCGGACCGTAGTTTGTCCACCCCTGTTCTAGTGTCTGGATGTTTTGATCCAACAAGTTTGTTCCCAAAGAGAAAAGAACCCTGCAAACTCAAAAGCCGAGGTGCTGAAGAGTTTATGGGACCTAAACTTTGGCCTCAGTTAAAAGGCAGGGGAAGAGTTTTTTCTTTTCTCAGTGTGCTGTATTGCCAGGATGCAAACACCTGGAGGAGACGCTGATAGAACTAAGGAGACATGAATGGAAGGAAGTGTGGCTGAGTCCCACCAGGCTGGCCTGAGGATGCATACAAGTACACTATTTTAATATGGCTACACTGAGTATTTTTAGGAGCCCAGTAAGCTGACTAAATAGTGGAACTTGCACTATATTTTTTAAAATTGGAGGGTTCTTCTGTGGGGAGTAGAGGTTGAATTTCTCTAATATTCACCGCCCGCAAAAGCTAGGTCCCGTGGCTCTTTTGTGGGGGTGTGATGTCTCCCCAGTGAATTGCACTTTGTTGTAATTCTCAGTGAGAGTCTGGGATGCTCCAAAGCTTTGAGCACAACAGATGGCAGGAAGGCAAGCTTGCAACATCCCCATCTCCACTGTGTTCGAACCTGCAAGAGTCAGTGATTTATAGCTTTATTGCAATTTGACTTTTTGTAGTTTGCTCTCCACATTTTTTCTGCTGTACCTGCTTAGTGGGTTACGGAATATTTATGTCGTGATTTTTTTTTTTCAATCTTCAAAGCACATTAATTAAATCTCTCTGTAACAAATGTAAAAATAACTGTGTATCCATCTCTCTCTCCCTCACCCGCTCCCTCCCCCCGGCCATCCTGCCAAAGAATTGTGAACCAGATTTTCAAAAGAGCTCAAGATTCATCAGCTTCTATTTAGGCACCTAAATGAAATGGTCACGTTTTTAAAAGCTCTCAGTCCTTTCCAACTCCATTTGTTCTTAATAAGAACTGCTGAGTGCTAAGCACTCTTCCAAAATCTGGTCCTAGTTGTGCATGCTTTTAGCAATGTTGAAAATCTTGCCCTGTATTAAAAAATAAAATAAAATGTGCCTTATTTAAATAAAGTAGACATTATGAAGTATGTTAAACTGAAGAACCGCTGGGGCATTTTATTTTATTTTTTTTATTATTTTTAGTAAAAAAACAAACAAACCCCAAACAAACTGGATTTAGGATCATGAGTAAGATTTCCAATGCCATAATTTTTTTTATTGTAACAATTTTGTATAAAATCCTCTTTGTTAAGGTTTTTTTCTTCTGCTCCTTTCCATGGCAATTTCTGCTACTGTTTGTAGGAAGTCCTTTACCACTGGGTGACACTGTTTGACAGTATTCTTGATGTTCATTACAGTAAAGCCTGAAGAAGCTGTCCTTGAACTTCTGATTTTCATACTAAAACACCTAGAATTTATATTAGGTGTGCTGTCTTCATACAAAGTCCCAAAATGTGATTTATAAGGCTCTGCCATAATCTGTCCAGTGTCCAGATTCATTCCTGGTGAAACACTGTTGATGTCAATGGAGTTACATGAGGGACAAATCAGGTCTGATTCTCCCTCCCTGCCTCTCCTGGCCCGCTCCATAATCACATTTTAAAGTAATCTAAGGACTGAAGAAGATTTACTGTTGCTCTGGGTTGTGTATAGATTAATGTTGAACTGCATGTTAATGAATTGCTAATTCCTTTTTGGGGGAGCAATATTAATGCAAATTATTCTGTCACGTTTATTTCCCAGGAGGCAATCATTTGAATGATCTGATTCTACTAAAAATCAAACTTGCTGCAATATGTGCAGATTAACATTATAATTCTTCAGTGAGAACTAGATTTCATATACTTGGTTACATATTTTTAGTAAATCTTGTTTAATCCCTGTAAAATGAATTGTGTGTGTGTATGCCCCTACACAATATTTCTTTTATTACTGCAGAAGCAAATGTGGTTCATCCATATGCAATGAGTTCTTTGGAACAAGCCCAGGGTAGGATCAGATTGTTCCCTTGTCCCCAGCATGTGTGCGCGCGCGCTCTCTCTCTCTCTCTCCCCCTCCCGCCCCCAAGGTTGTCACATATATAGGTTTGAACACTGACAAGACCATGGTGTTACTCTTAATAGAAAGGATGTAGAGAAATTGATGAACATATTTCTAAAGATGCAGAAAATCAAAGCCAAAAGGCATACTGGAGCCTTTCTAGCCTGATTTGATTCTTGTCAGTATCTGTTGAGAGGCAGTGTGGTTTAGTGGGCAGGTCACTAGACTGGGAATTAGGAGAGCTGGGTTCTGTTCCCAGCTGTGCCACTGATGTATGCAGGGAGACCTCGGGCAAGTCATAGCCCTTCCCTGTGCCTCAGTTTCCCCATATGTAAAATGGAGTTAATGATACTTATCTTCTTTACTCAAGTGTTTTGAGGGCTACTGATGAAAAGCTCTGTATAAGAGCTAGGTGGTATTATCATTGACCTGCGGGGAGGTCTTGGGCAAGTCTCTTTACCTTTCTGTGTCTCCCCCTCCCCACCATTTTATCGATCTTGTCAATTTGGATTATTTGCTCTTTGGGGCAGGGCCTGTCTCTTACTATGTGTATGTACAGTGCCTGGCATGCACAATATGACCCCCAGGAGTCTCCAGGTGCTACTGTAATATGTATTTATTAATGGTTCTAGTGTCTCTTCTGCACCTTTGATTCCACCTCAGTCTACCCTACGGTTTGAACAACTCATCTAGTATGGAAATCTGTGTCATAACATCCTAGAAGGGATATTCTTCCTTCTTCCATTCCCTGCCCCCTAATTAAACAATGGTATTTGTGACTGCAGCTTTTCACCATTTTAATCTAGCAGCTTCCTTTAACTATAATTCTAAGCAGGAATATAACTATGTAGATCTTATAATTCATCTCTTCACCCTCTGAATCAGCAATTTTTGAGTTTTCCATAGGATCTTGCAGCCACAATGAGAAACCAGTGTCTTTGTAAAGTGTAAAAATTCTCATAGCCATTTCATCTATTGCTTCCCATTGTTGTTCCATGCAGATTACAGAATTGTGGTTCACTCCTCAGCATAACTGCTCTGTTGGGGACTGTTCAGACCCAAGGAGGTTCATTTATCCAGCATATTCCTTAATATATGTGATTGATTTTGCTTGGCAGTGGGATGTAGAATGAGTCTGGTGGTGGTCGAAAAAGAGATGTTAACTTATAAATATGAAGCGAGAAGCAATAATGTGGTGGTAATTGAAGAAGCGAACACTGCCACGTTTATTCTGTTCTCCTTTGGGTCTCCGTAAACCTTCCAATGCAGACATCTTTAAGCCGATATTGCCTATTCTGGCTGCTCCTCATCTGTGTTCAGTTGATGTTACAGTCACTGTAGTATTTTGAGTGGGTTGGGGAAACAAACTTTAAATATTTTAATTGAATTTCCTGGAGGGTTTGAGTGGTTTAACTAGTTACAACAGAAATAGTTGTAGCTAGCAATGCCTGCTGCTTTCTGATTCCCAAATCCCCAACATTATTGCAGTATCTTAGGCGATGTCTACACTATAGCCCGGCTCGACGCTCTGAGATCGATCCATCTGCAGTCAGTTTAGCGGGTCTAGTGAATCTTGCAGATCGATCTCCAGTCAACCCCTGTGCTCTACCCCCGACGAGAAGAGTAAGATAAGTCGATGGGAGAAACTCTCCTGTCAACCCCCCGTGGTGTAAACCCTGCGGTAACAAGACCTAAGGTACATCGACTCCAGCGACGTTATTCACGTGGCTGGAGTTGCATAGTGTAGGTCAACTTACTGTGGTGGTGTAGACATAGCCTTAGGACTGGATCCTGCACCACTTAAATCAGTGGTAGCCTTGCTGTTGTCACCAATGGGAATAGGATCAGGTTTGTAGTCTCTTGGCAGCCAGGTGATTAATGAATCCATTAAATGCTGGTAGTAGTGCCTTATTTCTTAGGTTTAAGACTTGGTCTGCAGCTAACCCCATTCAGTACCATTCTAATCAACAAAACATTCCAAGATAATGTTATGGAATTCGTCTCAGGCATGGCTGGCCTAATTGCACATCACTTATCAGGCTCATAACTTTCAAGTTCATACTTCCTATCTCCCATTATCACATAGCTTGCGATTCCAGGGGGAAAGACTGCATCTGTTTTGGAGACGAGATTAACAATAATTAACCATAACCATTTGCATTTAAACCGTGTTAAAACAATGGGCTCTTTATTACTGCCTTCTCTCAACGCAGTAATCCAGGACTTTCAAATCTGTATGCCATGGATGAGGAGTTAGGTGGTTACAAATGTAAGCCTCCTAGTCTAAGGGGAGTTTTGTTTATGTTGGGCTGCTCTGGGTAGGGTAGAGATCCAGATATTCCAGATTTGCTGTCTTTGCTGCCCCCTGGCATTGAAAACCACTTACTTTCTGACACTAAATAAAGTCTTTGGACTTAATATAGGGGAATCTTGGTGAAAATTAATGGCATGTGATAACAGACTAGATCAGGGATCGGCAACCTTTCAGAAGTGGTGTGCCGAATCTTCATTTATTCGCTCTGATTTAAGGTTTTGCGTGCCAGTAATGCATTTTAACATTTTTAGAAGGTCTCTTTCTGTAAGTCTATAATATATAACTAAACTATTGTTGTATGTAAAGTAAAAAAGGCTTTTAAAATGTTTAATAAGCTTCATTTAAAATTAAATTAAAATGCAGAGCCCCCCAGACTGGTGGCCAGGCCCCGGGCAGTGTGAGTGCCACTGAAAGTCAGCTCGCGTGCCGCCTTCGGCACCCATGCCATAGGTTTCCTAACCCTGGACTAGATGATGTAATGGTCTCCTTCTGGCCTTAAACTCTATGAAACTCTATATGCCACCCTGCTGGGCTTACCTTGTACCGGTTCCCTCCTTTCTTCGATGTTAGATTCACATAAACTATCTCTTATCCTAGATCAGAGATTCTCAAACTGTGGTCCGTGGATCACTGGTGGTTTGTGAGCGCCATTCAGGTGGTCTGCGGATAGTTCCCTCTAAGGTGCACGCCTGGGCAGCTGCGCACGAGAGAGTGAAGGGCCACCCGCCTAATTAGTGGAGCTGCGCAGGCCTGGCTCCACTAATTAGGTGCCTGGACCCTGGAGAAGACGCACATGTAAGGTGAGGTGGTGACCTTGGGGGGAATAGAGGGTAGGTGAGAGGGGGCAGTGGGGTGAGAAGAAGGGATGGGGGGAATTTGGGACATGCAGGGCTGCTGGGGAGAGACCCCCCCTCCCTCTCAGCCCCAGCTCAGGGGCTGCTGCAGTGGAGGAAACCCACCCTCCCAGCCCCAGCTTGGGGGCTGCTGGGGTGGGGGAGACGCCCCCTTCCTCCCCGACCCAGCTTGCGGGTTGCCATGGCGGGGGAGAAAGGGCACATCGAATGCATTAGAAAGGTAAGACTACTGATATTAAAATATGAGTTGTGTGCTTTTTGTAGAACAAAAAAAGTCAATTATTATTGAGGCTTTTTTATATAGAGCACTTTCATCCAAAGCGCTTTACAATAGTTAGCTAACGCTGCAAACAGCATTTGGAAAGATCATGAAGTGGTCTGCCAAGACCCTCAGCAATTTTCAAGTGGTCCACAAAAAAAAAGTTTGAGAACCATTGCCCTAGATTATAAACTGGCCACAAATAGAATCATGTATAGGCTGAAAGCTGATTATCTTGCCAGCTTATACTAGGTGTGTAAGCCCCACTCTTGGGTGGCATGACTGGGAAGGTAGGACTCCTCCTACCAAGGGCTGTCCACTGCTTGCCAGCAGTTAAATACCCTATGAAGGAGGAGTGGCTAACTCCAATCAAGACTGGCTGTAAAGTTTTCCATAAATTGCTCTGGCGTACAAGCACCTAGGGTGATACTGCATTCTGGAAGGAGGATGCAACAGTCTTAATGACTTAGTGGACTATATAGGTACTGCTTGTTCTTTCCTGCTTGCTACAACCAGATTTAGCTTTCCAGAAAAAATATCCATCCATATGAAAACTGTTTTTCATTGATGTGTTATAACATCTTTGACCAGTCTAGTGCTTTGCATTGAAACACAACCTTGTCTAATACATTGTATTTTGATCGCTCCTTCCATCAGAGGGTTTTGAAATTCTTTGCAAACAATAATGAAGTTGAGCTTCCAACTCTCCTGGGAGATAGCTAAGTTATCCCCATTTTTCAGATAGAGAAATAGAGACCCACAGAGGTTCTGTGATTTGCTCAAGATCACCTAGGAAGTCTGTGCTGGAACCAGGAACAGAAGCCAGGTCTCCAGATTCCTAGATCTGTGCCAAAAGTGTGCCCTTCACCTGGTGTAAATAGTAATACACCACCACATATGCTATGAGGACGTTAAAACAATGATCACCACAATATGTTTCTTATCATTTATGTACTACCATAGGTGTATCTCTGTGTATGCCTTATGTATGCCATAGGGACAAGTAGAGGCTACAAGGTCCCTGACCCATGCCTTTTATAATCTAGGGCCAAAATTCTTGCCATCTTTAAATGGCACCTCCCTAGAACAAGAGCATGATTGGGCACTGACCCATCATTTACCTCTCATCATTTACCACTGCTCCCAGCCAGCAGCATCAGAACCCACCTCTTGCTAGCCCCAGCCACCCTCCCATCACCCAAAACAAATGTCTGATTCTTGCCTTGACCTAAATCCCATAATCCCATGGGACCCCCAAAGGATTCTGGGATTAAGAGTCAGGCTAATATATCATGGCAGGTTTTGGGATCCCAGGTGGGTAAAGTATGAGAACTCTTCCCCTAGATTAGAAAGAGAATGAACAGTAACCAGAGAGGTAATTTGTAAAGGGGGGTTAATATGAACATTCGTAATGGACGATCTCTTGCATTTCTCATGAACAAATATTTATACAAAAAATTATAATGGTGCTTATTTGATACGCGCAAACAATGTTCAGATGTGCACAGTTCGGAAGGAAAGTGGAAAACTTGTGCAGCATGGACTGAAGCAGCCTTTTTCACCCAAGCATGGTTGTGCAAAGCTGTGCTAATTATGTAACTTCTGAGCAGAGGCATGCTGAAGTATTTTCATTCTAATGTCTCTAAAAAGCAGAGTGTGAAAATGGAATCATATTTCTCCTAAAAGAATGCCTTAGGGTTACTTGTTACAAACCACAAGTCTATGCAGTAGTTTAAAGATCTAAAAATGTAAGCCTTTCAAAAATAGTGTTTGATGGGTTATAGTACACTCAGAACAGATGTTCAAGCTCTTTAAAGAATAAAATTTCACTTCCGGAGACATTAAGCAATTGAATGCACGCTTCTGTGCAAGGTTAATTTCAAAGTTTATCTAGGCAAAAACTAAAAATTAAGTGAATAGTCCCAGTTGCTTGCTTCAGTGTATCCCTCTGAGGATAAGTTTATTGTTTTTAGATAGATATTTTTAGGCCTTGATTTTTTTTTCTAAAGGGGCCGCAACTCTGCCTCTGCTTTCACAGCTGGAAATAATTGAAATGTGAAATGCACAACTTGAAATGTGTAAATGTTTCATATGCATAAATTTATGGTGTTTTTGTTCTCAAGAAAATTTTGAAATTCAAATTCTATATTAGTGCTTTTAGGAAAACACCATATTTAAGGTGTTTTCCACTGTAAAGCAATTAAAGCAAAATATTGACATTTCCCAAGGGATTGTTACCACTAGGGTTTTTTGGCATAAATTTCCTATTGTTGCAAGAACCAGTAGGAACACTAGTGTAGTGAAGGCTCATGCAGCTATCATGTTATAAAGTCCTGCCTTGGAGAAACGTCAGATAACGCTGTTTAAAATGCTAGTGGCGGCCTGTAGCCCTTCTTATACTAATGCTCGCACTGTTGCTAACACTGGTAGACCTAGCCAAAAAACCCTACTGTAAACACAATTAAAATGTGTAATATGAAGAACATTTAAAACCAAAATGTTCACTGGAGTGTATTTATGGATAGACTCTCCATAAGTCAATTTGTAGGTTCTCAGACCATAGTGTTCTATCTGCATGTATAAAATAATAAAGATTAATGGATCTGTTCTGAGCCTGCTGAATTTATTGGCAAAACTCCCATTGAGGTCAATGGAAACAGGCAGGATCTGGTCCTTACTTTTGATTTACTGAAGTGCTGATAGGATAGCTTTCATACCTCTGAAAATGTAAAATTTGTAGCTGATTGGATCATTTTAACATATGGCTTTAGTATGAAGGAGACATTTTCCTTGGCTATTTGGATACCCAAATATCCACGCTGCTATGTTTGAAAAGTCAAAACTTTTTTTTGTTTCTGTGTAGTATGGCAAATTTAATTTATCTAGAGAACACCCATGGTAAATAAGGGCTGCATACAAAGTTCATGTGAATCTACTTGTATACATAGAGTTGGAAGGATTAGATTTTATCAGTAAACATCAGTTTCACTCTACACACTCACACACAAATGAAAAAATATTTCCATTGATGATGATAGAAATTTACAAATAGGAAAAGTAAGAAAAATGCTGTTTGAGAACTTATTAGAGTTTGCTTTAAGGATATTTACTTTGTATCTTTTTTACACGACATTGACAATTTGTGTTTTAATGGTTATAAAACTTTACCTTTTTGAATCTCAACATCTGCTGTTATTAAATAATCATTGTCTGATTCCCCCATTGTCTGATGCCCCCATAATTTCCCACAATTGTGAAAAATCTAAAAAAAGCTTAAAAATAAACATTGATATATTATCTGTTGGAATTATTACAAAAAAATAAAATTGAATTCAGCCAAACCCCCGTCAACAGTACTAGACGCAGCAAATAAGTGCCTTTATGTTGCTGCTGGGGCAACTTGTTACAAAATACGTTGAGAAAATTAATATACCACTGCTTTGGCCCAGAGTTTCAAACTCAGCCAAACATATCCACCATCCGTATAAAAGGTTTCTTAGCCTTGAATTAAGGTACCGATAGCATAGTGAAGTGAACTATGCACCATCCGTTGATTTACATACCGCCAACAAAAATTTAATGGAGCCTCTCAAATGCTTGCAAAACAAAATATTTGTGTTTATTTCTTTGAACCAAAACCCACGCAGTATTGCCACAGAACTGAGGCCATGACACCTATCTGGGATACCCAAATACTAGCTTTAGACGAGAACTTTCTTTGCTTCAGAGACTTTTGTATAAAAGACAAAAGGCCTTTAGGACCTAAACTGCTTTTCTATATCCTTCAAGAGCAGGGCTTGGGAAATTTTTAATGTTAGGCCCCAGCTTCTCTATATCCAAACCATTCCTCAAGAAAATCCCAACCTAAAATGTTTAACATGATTCTTCATAAGTTTCACTGCTGCCCTTTAGGGTTCTGAATAGCAGCAGTGAAAACTGAAAGGACACTATTCAGTTTTCATTTTGCTGCAGCTTGACAAAGCTGTTTGCAGCAACAGAGGCACCAGGGCTGTGTGTAGATTCAGGAAGATAATGCTGCATCCTTTTACATTCACTTCACTTATGGAAGGTTTTTTCGCAACCATGAGGGCTAGAAACTGTAATTTATTTTCTTCTTAAATAGGGAATATTAATTTTTTAAAGAAACTGTTGGCACTCACCTGGGAAATAATTGCAACAATATGAAAACCGATCAGTGTCTTGACAGTTTTCATTGCTGCTGTTCAGAATTCCACGGACAGCTGAGAAATTAACAAGAACAGAGCACTTTCCTCCCTTCACCACATACCGGTGGTGGACTGTGCTTTGTCACCAGGGTATTGATTTTTGGCTAATAAGTTTAGGCCTCTGGCTGTTGTCTGGTAAAATACTCAAGCCCTGGATGTGTCTAGGAATTTGCCTTTAGTAATCTGCATATTAGCAAGATTCCATATTCAGTTCTGCTTTCCCACTACTGGTAAATGGCATGTGCAGTCAGTGAGAATTGTATGGCCCCGGACAATGGCTCAGTCTTTTACAAGCTAATGGAGACAAAGACCGTTATGTGTACTTCAACTTTTTAAGGACAAAATGGGGAAGAAACCTAGTGATTGTGGGGAAAAAAACAACCTCCTTTCATTGCTTCCAGTGAGATCTAAAGTGTTATAGATAGGTGTCATCAGGAAGACCCGCCTGCCCTGCAACTATTCAAGTAAAATGAATGATGTGGGAAAAGTAATTGAAATCTGTTTTTACTACTTGTATAGGGGGGAGAGAGCGAGCGAATATTAGGTTGAAAAGCAGTAGGAAAAGGAAACGATTACTGTATGTAGTACTGGCATGTTTCTAAACAGAGCAAGTGTATTTATTGACTAGCTGTAGATAAGTGTTTGGTGAACCTTTAATCTAATATTGTGCAATGGAGGCATTTTTGTCTGGACGTGAATTAAGTTTGCATGTTGTGATTTGAGAAAGGGTTTTATTGATGTGGGAGTAGTCTGAGTTCATCTGAGCCAGAGTTTGGTTCTACTCCCAGTTCTGCCACTGTGCTGCTGTGACATTGGGCAAATTGCTTCTATGCCTCAGTTTTCCCATTTGTGAAATGGGGATAATACTTTGCAAATGGATGGTTGGAAATTGTTAGTTCTGTTCAATATTGTCACTGATTATTTATTACACCGCTACCTCGATATAATGCCACCTGATATAACACAAATTTGGATATAACGCAGTAAAGCAGTGCTCCGGGGGGACGGGGCTGCACACTCCGGTGGATCAAAGCAAGTTCAATATAACACAGTTTCACCTATAACTTGGTAAGATTGTTTGGCTCCCAAGGACAGCGTTATATCGGGGTAGAGGTGTATTTACTTAGATTGTAACCTCTTTAGGGTAGGGACTGACTTTTTGTTCCGTGTTCATACAGCACCTTGCACAATGGGTTCCTAGTCCATGACTGTGGCTCCTAGGTGCTATGATAATATAAATAATAATTCTTGTATAGGGAAAAGCAGGATTGGGCCCACAGTTTGTGATTAAGGCTGGGATTTTGCAACGGCATCAAAGGGAATGACTTGAATGGGAGTTGGGTGTCTCATTTCCTTATGTCCATTTGGAAATCCCAGCTGGAGTAATTGACAGCTAAAGTCTTTTGTTTTTGGTATTTACTAGTTTTTCTCCAAAAAAAAAAATTGTTTGCTTTGAAAAAGTCAGTATTTGGGCTTTACTGGTTTTATTTTTCTTCTACCTGAATTTTTGGGTGAGCCAGGACCTCTTCCCCCCTCCCCCTCTCCTTGCAACAGGGAGGAGCGAAATGGGCAGGGAGCCAGGTCTGACAGCTGAGACCACCCAACTGCTGCAGTGACAGGCCCACAGGGAGCAGGTGGTTTCCTTAAGGGCTATGTTGTGTGTACCGGGCACCTCTCCCCCTCCTGTTGCCCTTTGTTTGTGATTTTTATTGCGTTTTCATTCTTTTTTAAAAACTTGGAATAAGTTCCTGGGAAATTTTAAACAAAACTAAAAACCAACAGGACCTTATTTATAGTGTAATGATGGGCGGCCAGATTTTCAGCTCCTGAGCAAGCTGTTATCAACTCAAGTCTGTCACTAGTCGTTCTTTTTACACGGGGAGACCTCAATTCCTGAGGGTCCATATTACAATGTGGATAAATCTTTATATATGTTTTTTTTTTAAAAGAAATGGCCTGCCTGGGGAGGACACTATTCAAGCTATATTTAAAATAAACCCTATGAAATTTCTGATGGATCCTTTTCTGATGCCTTCCAAAGTAGACTTACGTTCTGCAAAATGCTTAATCAAACATTCCCAGACAAAGAGACTGATTCATATTCTATTTCCAGGGGCTCTTATGTTAGAAAAATGACCCCCTCAGTTGTGATGTACCTGCTGTAGGTAATTCTGCATTGGCTGTCTCTATGTGAAAGCCGCAATAAGTGTGTTGCTGGGTTGTTTGTGATCATAAATGCTTTTAAAAATACGATATACCGGCATTTACCTTCCACCTATAGTAAGCATGCACTGTACATATTTGATTGTTTGAATTGACAGATCTTTTGTTAAGGTCGAGAGAATCTGAATTGTCCTGTCCCTTAAAAACAAACAAGTATAAAGCTGTGTGGCAGAGCTTATTCAAAGGCTGCAATAAAGAGAATCTGTGGTGGCATAAAGCAGTGGTGGGGTGCACAGTATGGTCCTTCCAGCCAGAAATGTACCCTTTTATTTTTTGTTTTGTGTGGCATCTTGATGATAATCTGAGGGACATGCGATAAATTGTTAGTCGCAGCATTTGAGAAAATGTTGATAACCCTGTGATGATAAAGATGCATTCAAAAGTGGGGAAAAGTGGTGTTTTTTGCTTGTTGTTTTTTAACATCTCTGTATTGTTGATGTCAGTAAAGGATTTAAATGATATGTCTTAGAACCCTGTAATAGCCAAGTCTTGAGTTACTGCAATCAGTGTTGTTACCTAATATTTACATTAGTACCCAAAGGTCCCAACCACGATTGGGGGGCTGTTGAGTTGGTCACAGGGCACATGCATGCAAAAGCAAAGTCCCTGCCTTGAAGGGTTAACAGGCTAAGGCCTAGAATGATTCTCTTACTGTGGAGAGCAGGTACTCCCAGGAGTAGTTCCAGTGAAGTTAACAGCTGATGTGTGAAGGGTAAGGGAAGAAATTGTATGATTCAGATAAATTATTAAAATGGGAGAAGCCAAAGGGCCTGATCTGTTTCAGAGGTGGAAATCAAGAGTAACTCCATCGACTCCATTGAAAAAAATATGGCAATACTCTGGATCTGTGGTCTCTATCTATGCCACACTCACCTCTATGCTTTGGGAATGTTACTGGCATAACAAAAAGACCTGACCTAAAGCTCATTAAAGCCAATGGATTTGGGAATCTTTCCATTGACTCCAGAGGGCTTTGGATTGGGCCCGTAGAACAGATGTGGGACCCAAGCTCTGAGCTCTTTTATATGGGAGTATGTAAACAGTCCCTGTCTAATGATTAACTGGAGTGAAACTGCTGGTTTTGTACTCCATTGAGTAACAAAGTGAAGGAGATCACAGTTCAGATTTGGTTAAAGCGTGGATTCAGTTTTCGCTCTGCAAAAAAACGAAGAGGTCTTTGAGTTTCTCTCAGTAGCTCTATATTAAAAGGTCTGCAATGTTCAGCTGTTCCATCAACCATGAGGATCGAGGTCTGTATTTTTTTTTATGCAACGTCAAATCAGTTTATCTCTGAAACACCGCATGCTGTGAGGTGGTTTTTGTCTTTGAAATGAGTCGGTGGTTGTCTCATGTGAGTGTTTAGTTGCAGCGTGCCACCTTCTACTGGTGGGGCTCTGGGATAGTAAATGAAGGCAGAATTGGCCCAACATGTTTAATTTCAGATACAGGAGTTCTGTGTGCTGTGACTAGGGTGACCAGATGTCCCAATTTTATAGGGACAGTCCCGATTTTGGGTTTTTTTTCTTATATAGGCTCCTATTACCCCTCCCCCCCGTCACGATTTTTCACATTTGGTGTCTGGTCACCCTAGCTGTGACTGATGCTGTTAAATGTAACTAGGTATTAAATGCTGCAAACAGGTAATTTGAAAACTAATTTGCAGATTAGCTGCTAATAAAAAGCTCTCTTTTATTGTGACTTATGTATGATAAGAATACGCTTTTTACAGCTTGACAATGTAAATGTGAATCCAGTGTAGTTTCATTGACTTCAAATCACTGAAGCTGTGCCGATTTTACACCCGCTAAAAATATGGCCCTTAATTGTTAAAGTTCCCAGGTAAGGTGACCAGATGTCCCAATTGTATAGGCACAGTCCCGATTTTTGGGCCTTTTTCTTATATAGGCTCCTATTACCCCCCACCCCCTGTCCCGATTTTCAAATTTGCTGTCTGATCACCCTATTCCCAGGTCACAGTTTGGATGTTTTATCCAAAATCTAACTGTAATCAAGATGTGAATTCTCCTTGTGTATTTTGGGAAATATTTTCCAAATTAAATTATTCTTTTTTCTACGTAACAACAAACAAAAAAAGAGGGTAAAATGATTTGTTTAAAACACATGATTCTGTTGTTTAGTAGTGCTGCATTATAGTATTGGACGTACCTAAGAGAGATCATATTTTCCACTGTAGTTATTAAATGGGGTTACTGGTAGTGGGAAATGAAATCCCAATGGACTCCACATATACACCCAGTACTCAGTGTATTAATTATTTTTTCAGACCTCAGTCTCTTGTAGTTTATGCTCTTAGGCCCCCATGAAGCAAAACAGATTTAAGCATATGAGTTGTCTCGTTAAAGTCAATGGAACAATTCACATTCTTGACTATAGGCATGTGCTTAGTTATTTTGCTGAACTTAGTTCTCAGTGTTAAGATTTGATAACTAAGAAAGTCTGGTTTATTGAAGTCCATAGCCTGAAGAATTTTGAGGAGGAAATTGTTCCTCAGTTTCCCCCCATCCACCCAAGAATACTGTGATTTATTTATTTATTTATTTATTTTTGGTGCAAAATTTAAGAAGCTAAAGTAAACTGCTCTGGAGCCTTGTCTACCTTCTGTCAAATGCATCTATATCTATATATAAAAAGATAAATGTTACCCACATAACACATTTTAGTTGTGTGGATGCAGCCACCAATTCTGTATTTCTTTATGAAACAAGGTCTTTAAATGTTTTAGCGTGATTGTTTCTTGTGTTTTACAGATAACTGGAGTGAGGACACTGAACTCAAAGATCCATATCTTATTCCAAGAAATATCATGGCTGAACCAGACTACATAGATGAAGACAACCCTGAACTAATTAGACCTCAGAAACTAATCAATCCTGTGAAATCATCCCGGAATCATCAGGACCTTCACAGAGAGCTCCTTATGAACCAGAAAAGGTGAATTCAACGGAACTTTTACTCTGTAATCAAAGGGCTCGTCTTCATGTACAGCGCTACAGCTGCACCGATGTAGCTGTGCTGTGGTGAAGTCGCTATTACGCTTCCCAAGAGGCGGTAGTTTCTCCCATCAACAGCACTGTCTACACCAGGGATGAGGTTGGTATAACTATGTCATTTGGGATGTGGATTTTTCACACCCCTGAGTAACGTAGTTGTACAGATTTAGGTCTGTAGTGTAGACCGGGCCAAAGTGTCGTGCTACCCAAAACCTGATTAACATTTTGTGTAACTTTAAAGATTCATTGCGGGGGGTAGGGATAGCTCAGTGGTTTGAGCATTGGCCTGCTAAACCCAGGGTTGTGAGTTCAATCCTTGAGGGGGCCATTTAAGGAACTGGGGTAAAAATCTGTCTGGAGATTGGTCTTGCTTTGAGCAGGAGGTTGGACTAGATGACCTCCTGAGGTCCCTTCCAACCCTAATATTCTATGATTCTATGAAGGCTTTGGGCTTGTCTACACAAACATTAAATTTGCAGAAAGCTGGGTTGTGAATCTACATCTTTGAAGTGGGACTAGATCAAAGTGAACTAATGACTCCTTATTTACAAAGACACCTTTAGGTCACATTTATTATTGAAGATATAATTTCTCATCAGTTCTATAGTCTTCTTTACAACTAAATTAGGTGTATATTTGCCATCTGCTTTCCTGATGCATATGCATTACTATACATTATGCAAGCGCTACTTCCTTCATGCTGGTAGATGATACATAGCACACAGCTTTGTTTATATACTGCTTAAGAGCTGAGGGGCGAGATCCTGATTCTGTTGACATCTGTGGGCCCAGGACTCAGTCCAGAGTTAGCTGGGTTTCTGTTTTAAATTAGTCAGCAATGGAGGGGAATAATTTTGAAAATTTAAAAATAATCCACATAACCAGACTGTTAAATGAGCCAGATTACTTGAAAGAATTGTCAATTTAAACGGCATTAAAGATTTGACTGATTGCAGATGATATCCCTTTGCCAATACTTTGCTGAGAAACTTGGTATCCTCTTGTGCTTTTCAGTCCATGCTGTGTCAGACCAATGTTTCCAACCTGATTTCCTTCTTTTTCATTAATGCATTAGTAAAATTCCTGGTCTGAGCTCTAACACAGAGACCTGGGAACTGGTATATTCTTAACGAGGACACTTTTTAGCTCTGCAGCCTTGGGCAAGCCATTTAACCTCAGTTTTCACATCTGTTAATTGGAAATTATACGTACTGACCTTGCAGGAGTGTTTGTGAAAGTTTCAGTATATTACTCCTGGGGAATTCTGCACCAAAAAAATTAAAAATTATCTGCACAATATTTTAAAATTCTGCATATTTGGTCAATAAATAAAGGTGGAGGTTCCAGCATGGCAGTGGGGAGCACAGGCCACTGGCTACACAGAGGTGGGAGATCACCCTGCAATCTTGCCGCCCCCTCACTCCCACCCCTGGAAACATGGACTTGGCAGAGTGTCAGATGCATACCCAGCCCTGGCCCCGATCCAGGTGTGGGGCAGGCAGGCTCAGCCCAGCAGGATCCAAGTGTCTGGTGAAAGGGTTCTGTGTGAGGCAATCTGGGTGCGGGCAGCTTAGTGGGGGATCTGGATGTGGAGAGGATCTGGACGTACAGGGGCTCATTGAGGAGTTCCAGGTGCAGGGGGAGTGGGACTCTGCAGAGGGGTTCAGGTGAAGGTGGTTGGGGCTTGGGAGGGGGTTTGGCAGAGAGGCCTGAGTGTGGGAGGCTCAGCAAGGGGGTCCAGGTGCTGGGGGAGTGGGGCTTGGTGGAGTTGGCTCAATAGGGTGGGGATCCAGGTGTGGGTGGCTTGTCGGGGTGGTCCAGGTGCAACGAGGGTGGGGGTTCTAGTGCAGAGACCTTAAATGGGGGGAGGGAGGGAATGGTCTGGGTGCAGGGGTGGGGGCCCGGATGCAAGGGAGGGGTCCAGGTGTGGGGGGTAGTGTCTGGGTGCAGGGAGGCTTTAGATGCAGGGGGTGAGGCTCGGTGGTGTGGAGGTTCGGGTTCGGGTGCGGGGGCTTTGGTGTGGGGGTTCTTGGTGCAGAATGAGTGAGCTCGGCTGGGAAGGTCCGGGTATGGTGGGATCCAGATGCACAGGGGTTGGACAGACGGGGACACAGCTCTCCGTACAGTGACTCCTCCCCCCTGCAGCTGAGGAGCAATGGGACCAGAAATCGGTGGAGGGGGTGCAGAGCTTCCTGCAGCCAGGAGAGGTTTCTGGAGATAGGTCTGACCTGGCCCTGGTCCCAGCCCCAGTCCCAGTCCCAACCGCTCCTTGCAGGGAAAAGAAAGTCCTGTTGCCCCCCGCTCCCAGTCCAGGCAGGGCATCCCCTGCTCTGCCCCTCCACCATCCCCCGGGGGTGATTTACCTCTCCGGCGACTGCTCCAGGTGCCTGAAATGACATGCCTGCACTGCTGGGGAGGAGTGAATGACCGATTTTGCAGCTTCCCTATGCTTCCATGTCAGAAGTCATTTTTCTGTGGGAAAGCAAAGAAATCTGCGGGGGATGTGAATTCTGCGCATGCGCAGTAGTGTAGAATTCCCCCAGGAGTAAGTATGTACAAGCAGGTGAAAGATCATTGCTATACATAATGGAAGATTAGCCTGCTCTTACAAGCTATAGTCGTGCAATGCTGTGGATTTCAGTAGGGCTACTTGGGTCAATAAGAACTACTCGCATGAGTAAAGGTTTGTAGACTTGGACCCCAACTCCTTGAGAGGTTAAAAAAGGATTGTTTTATAGTTGTTGTTTTGGAATATATCTCCACTGTTTCCACACACTGTTGTAATAATGTTTGTACAAGGTGTGCCTTGTGAGGCATCATTTATCATAACTTGCTGATCAATAATAATATGGCAAAATGCAGGTAGCAGCGTTGGATGTGACATTATAAACATAAGCTGAAATCATGACTAAAAGAATGTTTTCCAGATCAGTCTGGGGAATGGCCAAACCAGTTCCTCAGAGACCAAGGGCGATCTGATGCCTCAGCCAGGTGTCAACAAGGCCAATGGACCATTACCTGCTAAGTGGCTGTTCACTGGCAGGAAAGGGGATGGGCAAAAAAAATCTACATCTTAGCAAGAAACAGCATGGAGTTTTTTCTCCACATCTTGCTCCCAGCTGGAAATGTTTTTTCAAGAAGAGAACTGAAACTATAAAAACAGGGGCAAATGCAGTAAGACTCCCCTCTCTCTCCCTGCCCATTCTCCCTCATTCTCTGCACCTGAAAAGACAAAGGAAGTAGCTGTTGGATTCTAGGGGGAGGGATCCTGACAACTGAAAGCATGTGGTGAGAGAACTTTTTGCTGTGAACCTAATATAGTTTGTTAAATTAGGCACCAGTAAGCGTTTTATCTTTATTTTTCTTGCAGCCATTTCTGACTTTTATGCCTCATTACTTGTACTCACTCAAAATCTCTCTCTTTGTAGTTAATAAACTTCTACTGTTTTATCTAATCCAGTGTGTTTAAGTTGGAGTGTCTGGGTTCTCCTATTTAAAATAATAAACGGGCACATTCTTCCCTTAAAGGAATAACAGACTTGTTATATTTGTACTGTCCAGGAAAGGGCTGGGGAGTAAAGGACCTAAATTATGGGGAGAAGATCTGGGATGGGGATGGGGGAGGGGTCACCCTGCAGCATAACCAAGGCTGGTAAGAGTCACGATGTGGCTGGTTGGCTGCAGCACACATGAACATAGCGGGGAGTGACTTGCATGCAGGAGGCTTTTTGTAAGCAGTCCAGGTTGGAGGGTACAGGGAACCCCGGTTACAGGGCAGGACTGACACAGCTACTCATTAGTCTGGATTGTGCCCCAGTATGTCCATGGTAATCAGGTAAATTGATATGGTTACAGACAAGTAGGATTTTTGTCTGATAATTTGTTCTTCATTATTATGTTTATGTCAATGACATTCATGGATATGTCAACTTCAGAGGATCTGGAATGGGGGTCAAATAGATTATTTTAGATTATAGGACTGCTGTAGTACCATTGCTTGGGGTCTTTGGCCAGTGTTGATGTGACTCTGATTATAAACATCTTCCACTTTAGAGTATTGTACAACTCCCAGCCCAGTTTTGGATTAAAATCCTTAGTTTGGGAGTTTTTTAATTATTTTCTGGGACTGGGAGGAAGGGGGTAAACACCAAAATCCTTTGGCAGGTTTTAAGCATTCAAATCCCTATATATTTTCCTTTTAGTTTGTAATGAGTAAATATCTCAGTTGGCTTTGCCTAGGAGAATGGATTTTTCTAAAATCAGAAATGTATTCTCACAATTGCAGAAGACTACATGCTTTGGAGTATGGTTTTAAAAGTTTGTGTGTGTGTGTGTGTGTGTGTGTATTTATTATATATATATACACACACACATTTTAAATAATGTTAATGTTAATTACAAATGTTACATATATACCCACTATATCAATGTAAAATTAGTAGGATGAAATGACAATTTTTTTATTTTTATTTTTATTTCTTAAATGATCGGTTTTTAGAAGTAGTGGAAAAAAACCTGAACATGAATGGGTATCCTCAGTCATTTTAGAACACAGTATCTAAGGGTTTTTCAGTGGATCGGCCCTATTCATTTAAATATTATTGTAATATTTTGCATTTCTCCAGTGCATTCCATCTGATCACAGTGCATTTTATAAACACTATTTTAGCTTCACAGTGCTCCTGTGAACTTGTCTAAAGTAGACCAGCTTTGAAAAGAGGTTATATTTGGCTGCCCTTCTAACATACATGCATATTTTACAGGCTGGCCTTTTCATGAAAAGCATAGCTCAGCAAACACTACTATATAAGCTTTGTGTAGTGCTAAAACGTCAGCGTCCTGAGGTTTAATGAGTGTGATATTTGGCATCCTGCTCCTTCCACAGCAAGGTCACACTGACAGAGGGTAGGCGCGTCACCCCGCATCCATTGCTCAGAAACATTTAACTTTGTCCATTGCTTTAAGCGGGCAGGATGACAAAGTTACAGAGCCCACACTCTTTTATTGCCCTTGCTCCTTTCTGTCTATATCTGTTTATCCAACTTTCTACGTACAGCATTTATGGCACCCATGTCATAGTGACTGAGCACATAATAGTATCTCCCTCACACTGCAGAGTGTCTGCAAACACAAGGCACAGCTGTTGGATGAATGTCTCAGATGTGGCTATTCCTGAGGTAAGAGATGGGCGGGTGACAAAGGAAATTCAAGGGGGACAGGGTAGCTCAGAATTAATTGATGGTTTTAAAATACCATAAACAGCCAATCAGTCTTTATTAGACTGACTGAGACATTTCCCCATGTAGGAGAGACAGGAGTGCCATCGCTTTCTGACATCCAAACTGCCTAGATTTCCACATTTTAATCTTCCTGCCTAGTTCTGAATGTTCCTCCTTTTGTCTTTAGTGTTATAAGAGATTGAGGGGGGGATATGAAGATGGAAGGGTCCTTTTGCATATCTAATGCTGAAATTCTTCCAAATGCCGGGGGTCAGCTAGCTAAATATAAATGAACCCTTCACACAGTATAATAGCTCTCCAATAACAATGAAATGGACATGTTACACAGAGTCCAAGTGGATCAGAGAAAGTTGGCAGTTAGGTGTGTGTGCATCTTATTTTGTGTTAATGGGATTAAACATCAAAGACTAACTCCTAGCACCAAAACGTTTAAAGGCATTGAGAGACGCTTGGAAGTTTCCGTTCTTACACTTTTAATCTAAAGCATATTTAGACTGCCCTGAATTAAATCTGCTTTTCCCCTTTAAGGTTTATAAAAGCATAAAGCACCTTAATGTAGTCTGGAGTTTTTCTTTTCTTGTGTAGAGGAATATCCTATTACAGGGAAGAGCTGTGCTGCCCGCAGTACCCAAACTGCTATGATTGTCATTTTGATTAGCAGCAGTATTTAATTTTAGAACCTCATTTGTTTATTCTGAAGTGAAGTATTCCTTTGGTGCAGAGTTTTACTAAGAGAGAGAGAGTGTGACTGCTACATTTTTAATTCTTTTCTGGGATTGGGATGAAGGGAGTAAACACCAAAATCCTTTGGCAGGTTTTAAGCAGTCAAATCCTATATCTTTTCCAGGAAGAACTGAAGCTTCTTGTTGGGAAATGGCTAGTCTGGTCTCTAGGGTGATGGCGATGTTGTTGCAGAGGTCTACTCTCTCTTAGGTTCCCAGGGAGCTCTGGGTTTCACGTGGCTGGTCCCAGTGAAAATGGTTCAACTGTTGACCATCACAGTCATCCACATTACAACTCCCAAATGTTTAGAAAATGGAAGAAAGCACAGTTCCCATGAGTAATGTGACAAAAGTCCAGATGGGAAAAAATGTTCAGCTCCACTGTCACACATGCCTCTGGAATGTCCTATGCAGAGCTGACTGGATAAAATCCATGTGGTCTGTTGGCGAAAACAGGGAGGCAGGAGACAGGAGTTGCAAGGTCTGTTCCTAGCTCTCCCCCTGACTTGACATGTAACCACTGGTTCATCATTTACTCTGGAATGGAGAGAGCCGGGTGAAGATTACAGCTGAGAGTGTGAGTTAGTCAGGAGGAAAACTGATATGTATATTAAAAGAAGATGCTTTTAGTGGTAATGGGGCCTGAAATTCTGATCAGGAGCTGGGATTTTGGTTGGCGCTCCTCTCTAACTTTTGTTCATTTGCTAGGTTCATGCTGTTAAATATTAATACAGAGATATTTATCTTTAAAAACGGTAGTTATCAGTTAACTTGAGGGAGACGCATATATTTCTGTGTGAATATACAATTGATTATTCTGTTTAAATATTAATACAGAGATATTTATCTTTAAAAATGGTAGTTATCAATTAACTTGAGGGAGACATGCATATATTTCTGTGTGAATATACAATTGATTAAAAGCTCTATCTCTGTTTTTTTTTTTCCCCAAAGGGGTCTTGCACCTCAGAATAAACCAGAGCTGCAAAAGGTGATGGAGAAAAGGAAACGAGATCAAGTTATTAAACAACAAAAGGAAGAGGAAGCGCAAAAGAAGAAATCAGACCTGGAAATAGAGTTAATGAAACGACAGCAGAAGCTAGAGCAGGTGAGAAGGGAAATGGTGTTAAGAATAGGTGGAGAAGATCACTGGGCTAGAGATTGGAATGGACTGGGATTGATGAGGGAATTATAGGAGCCTTCTGTCTATGTAAGTATTTGTATTCTGTGTGCACCTAAACAATCCTTAATGGATTTTATCCTTGCAGCATTCCTATGAGGTAGGGAAGTATTATCCCCATTGTACAGATACAGAACTGAGACTCAGGATAGGTTGAGGCCTGCGTACCCTAGGAGGATTCATAGCTGTAGTATGTATGGTATATAGACGCAGCACAGAAGTGATTTTGATGGTATAGTCTATACCAGTTAAACAAGTAAAGTACAGATGCTCCCCGACTTATCAAGCGTTCCGTTCCAGAATGCCTTACATAACTCAAATTTTGTGTAAATCGGAAACATATCTCCGACCAAAAAACCTCCTATTTCTAGCTTACGGAACTTTTTCCATAAACTCGGATTTGCGTATGCTGGGTTTACGTAACTCGGGGTGCGTCTGTAGACTATACCAGCATATGCACTTTTATACCAGCTTAACTTCATCTACGCTAGAGGTTTTGCTGCAAAAAATCACACCCCTAACCAATATAGCTGTGCCAGCAAAACTTAAGTGTACACCAAGCCTAAGCAACTTGCTTAGGGAAGTGTATGACCAAGCCTGGAACTGAACCCAGAGTCCTGATTCTCAGTCCAGTGCTCTATTCTCTAGACTATCCTTTCTACCCCTCCCTTAAAGAACTTGTGTTTTAAAGGCATGCAGTGTTATTGTGTATTCTCTTTTAACACAGCCAAATGCAAGGTCACACATCTAGAAACAAAGAATGTAGGTCACATTTATAAGATGGAGGAATGTCTCCTGGAAAGCAGTGACTTTGAAAAGGACTTAGGGGTCATGGTAGAAAACCAGTTGAACATGAGCTCCCAATGCAGTGATGTAACTAAAGGGATTTGTGGATGCATAAACAAGAGTAGCTCGAGTAGGAGAGTGGTATTGCCTGTGTATACATTGTAATCTGAGCATTACTGGAATCCTGTGTCCAGTTCTGGTGCCCACACTTCAAAATGGAATTGGAAAGGTTCAGAAAACAGCTACAAGAGTGATCTGAAGTCTGGAAAATACACCTTAAAGTGAGCTGTTCTCAATCTATTTAGTTTATCCAAGAGGTGATTTAATCATGGTTTACATGTACCTATATGGTAAGATTAAGATTAAGAGGTGATTTAATCATGGTTTACATGTACCTATATGGGGAAGAGATTTCCGATTGTAGACGGCTCTTTAACCTAGCAAAAAAAGTCATAATGAGATCCAATAGCTGGATGCCGAAGCTAGACAAATTCAGACTAGCAATAAGGTGCCAGTTTTTAACAGTGAGGGTAATTAACCATTGGAACAATGTGCCTAGGGATGTAGTGGATTCTTCATCCATTGCAGTTTTTAAATCCGGTTTGGCTCTCTTGCTAAAAGGAATGCTGTAGCTCAAACCAAAGTGATGGCCTTGATGCAGAATTTAATTAAAAAAAAAAAATCTATGATTCTATTGCCAGGCCTTTAATAAACAACCAACCAACCCGAAATACAGAGATTATGTGACTTTCAATCTACTGGAGTGAAATTTTACTCTACTGCAGAGGGCCAGCCAAAGGTCTGTGTGTTCCTTAACGAGCTCTGTTGTTTGTTTGCATTAAGACAATCCAACACCCACCAGAGTGCCTTCAAACAATGAAATAACTTACTCAAAACCATTATTTTTTTTATTTAAAAAATCAATTTAAAAATAATCATAATTAAAATACAGTTAACCCAGCTAGTTGTCTGTCTAAATATTAATTAATTACATTCCAAGCCACACAAAAAAAAGTTTAGAAATTAAGAAATTTTAAGAGGTTAGAGATTCTGTTTTTTAAAATCCTCATCCCAACAAAGAGCCCAGTCTCAAAACATGTCACCACTTGGAAGCTCCCTGAAATGTCCTTGATTGGCTCAAGTTCAAATCTGGAAAAATAAATCCTGTTGCAACAGGGAAAACCTGCCCATAGCAAATAGTGTTGTGACTCTGCGTGTGTGGCAGGAGTGACATCAATTGACAAAATGATTCATTGTGGAATAGAGCCATTCTTGATTATAATCAGATGTGTCCCTTGTCACAGAGCCAGAAAAAGGAGAGCTTGTGAGCTTGTTTGAGTGGTAAGTGGTCCCCATTAATCATCAGGAAGACCCTGCTATATTCAAATGAACAGTTCCTCTCAGGATAGTATTTACTGGTCACTTTCTAGACAGTTGCTTCTTCCTACCTATTGGCTCATAGGTTTGCACTCAGGATTTGCAGGGTAATTGTTATTCAAAGCAATTCATAAACAGCATTCTTTACTAGCAATATATGACCACACCTCATGGTGCATCGTAAGCAACTACATGCCCTAATGTTTTTTGATGGCTGCCATGTGTGGGCAGGAACGCCACATGCTTTAAAAATGTTAGTAATTGGGCACTCAAAATGTCGGCAACAGATGGGATTGGGGGAACTGTTTTACTCTTCTTCTGCTCAAGATAGGCAAAGCAATTGGAGATGTCTCCATTAGACATCTAAATCCATATTGAGATCCTACAACTAGGCATGTTAATAACTCTGATCTCCTGTATTCTTTCTTTCGGCATGATTGTTCCCCTCCTGCACTGAAAGCCAGAGGAGAGGATTTTATTAATTTTTATATTGCAAGGAAATTCTCATGGATCTCTCCAAAGACTTACTCACATGACGGGACAATGAGATTATGGTTTGTCAACCGTGGCAAAGCTATTTCCAATCTGGGTGGATCTTCCAGGAGAGACTGGTTAGGAGGAGATTGTGATACTCTTGTCTAAATGCCACTTCCCCTCTTTTTGTTAAAGTACGTTCTGGTACTTCTAAGTCTTTGAGGCTACATTTCCTTCTGTGTGAAATCATAGCTTTAATTTTGGCCTGTGACTTTTCATTCGTTAATACAGGTATTTTATCTTTTTATAAACGTCACTCTCTCGTTTCAGCTGGAACTTGAGAAACAGAAGCTCCAGGAGGAGCAGGAAAATGCACCTGAATTTGTTAAAGTCAAAGGCAACTTGAGGAGGACAGCCCAGGAATCGGCAGAAGCTTCAGACTCCTAGAGGAAATACCTGCTAAGACTTTCAACATTCCAGCAGTGGCTGCAGAGAAAGGCTTCTGCAAGTTGTCTGACCCCTTTGCCCTGGAGAGGGAAGATACACCTCATTCAGGTGATGTTTACTGAAGATGGGTTTTGAATTCCTGGAACCTGTGTGGATTAAAAGTCTTCAACATAAACAGATCAAACTCGCCAAACACAGTACTGAGACCAGGGGATCAGCAGCCTGTTTTCAGGTCAGGATTATGGACATGTCTGAAGTGCTTAATGAGAGACTTAAACCAGGGACACTAGAGAAACCCTTTGAGTGTTGCACTGCTTGGTTTCTTCTGATCCCAGTTTAGTGGAGACATCAAGCTTATATTCTGCTTTTTTTTAAATTCTCTGGTCATATTTTATGGAACTTTGCTGTGCAGGGAAATGCTCACTTTCTGTCCTTTCCGTCTGTGTAAACGCCATTTTGAAAATGTGGGTTCCTGAATTTAATTTTAATGGGGGTTAAATGTAGAGTGGAGTGGTGTGTCCTGGTCATTGCTGGGCATCTGCACTGGCTGTTACCACTGGGAAAACTGGTGCAGAGATATAGGGATGTTTAAAATTCCAGGGCACTGAAAAAAGTTTTTAGGACCAAATTCTGTCTTTGGAGGTGCATGTAGAATTTGGCTCTTGAGAGCGCAAAAATTGGAATGTTTCCTCACTTGGGCAAAAATCAAAGGCTGATTTCCCCTCTCACCTCAAACGCTTCCCTTTCCCCCTCCCCCACCCCAATAGAGCAATTACGCTGTAGAGGCCCATGTACAGGAGTACCTTTTCCCTGTCAACTCTTAGTGGAAAATGATGCCTCCTCTAGTTTTTATGTTCTTAAAGACTGCTTGGTTTGCTGGCATGGTCTTTCTCCTCGGGGACCTACAGCTCTAAACTCAGTGTTAACAGATCAGTAACATTAAACTCACAGGACTGACTATGAGCATTTGAACTAAGGGCCTTGCTCAGAGCACCTTGAAGACAATGGGAATGCTGTGCACGGATCAGCTACAGAATCAAGTTTAAATGAGACCAAACTAGCCCTCCAAGGCTACTGAAATGAAAAACTTTCCCTAATGTTAGATAAGCTGTGACTTCTCCCATCTTTTCTCTTGTCTCAGGAAATAAGGGAATCAAGTTATCACTGAGTCTTAGGGCCATATTCTGTCCCCTACACGTAGCCGTATTGACTTGCTACCGAGTAAGATGGAACTCGGTCTGAGTAAGGGTGACAGAATCTGACCCTTAGTGCTTATGATTGCTACTTTTCCCCTGTCAGGAAAGCCTGGAGTTGCGGAGGAGACTGCTCATGAAGGGCCATAGCCCCCGCTCGGTTACGTGTGCACACTACCAATGCCTTTGTGGGAGGGATGCTTATCCACACCCGCTCGTCGTCTTTCCCTAGAGCGCTAAACAGAAATAAATGCTCCTTTGTAATTACATCCGAGCTAACTGCTTGAGAATATTTTCTCTTAATCTCAGCAGTGTGTGCGTGTGTGTGCAAGATGCTGTTTTTCTCTTTTGTTTTTCCCAGGGTACTGGAAATGTAAATACAGTTTCAGTATTGGACTTGGGACATAACGTTCACAATTAACAGGGTTTCTTAGGCATATCCTTCAAGTTGTCAAGATCAAGCTTTTTTTTTTTTTATGAGGACACAATTAGATTAGAAGTAAATTAAATTTTGGGAAACTTATTACCATTGACTTAGATTGACAGTGCAGTTCACATTTAGAAGATGAAATGTTACGAGTGGTTTACAAAGCTGTTCAGGCTGTGGTCGTACAAAAGGCAAAGGCAAAATGTAAGACACCGCATTTTGTAAAATCTACCATATTGTATTTTTGGGAAACAGGACCGTAACTGCTGCAGGTTTTTTTTCCCTGTGCCTTTCTTGCTTTGGAAGAAGGTCTTCCTGTCTAGCAGCCAGTCATTCAAACACACATTCTGACTGGATTTGCCTCTTGTCTTTTGTTCAGACGGCCCTATGGTCCAATTTTCTGTGTGTCCCCCTGTACAAGGGCAGTGGAAAATACTTCTTTAGAAATCGTACCTTGATGCTGAGCCACTGCTGTTTATCTTTCTCACCCACTCCCTGCCTTGTGAACTCCTTCAGGTCTGCTGGATTCCACTTCCACAGCCAGCCTGAAGTCTTCAGAAATCGAGGAGACAACCTCATTTTGCTATACCAGCACATTGCTTCAGATGAAACTCAGCCTCTGCCATTTCACCTCAACGTAGGTGGCAACCCAAACTCAGATATAAAAGAAATAGGGCCTAATCCAAAGCGTGCTGAAGTCAGTGGAGAAGGCTTCCCATTGACTTCAGTGGACTTTGGCTCAGGCTTTATTGGGAATATAGGATGGACATTTTCCACTTCCCATTCGTGTTGGTGTAACCAGTTGACTTGTGCTTAAAGGTAGAGTTTCTCTTTCTAAAAGACGGAACATCTGAATACTTCTTGCACGTACAGTGTGAAGTAATTAAAAAAAAAAAATCAAATTCTGCATTACTAGACTAAATAGCAGTAGAATGACAATTTTTTAAAAATATCTTAGAATTCTGCTGCACTTTGTCTAGGAACCCAAAAGTCAATTTAATGTGGCTTTGGCAGGCAAACCTCTGTTTTTTTTTGTTTTTTTTTAAATCAGGTCCAACGTTGGTTTAGATGATGCAACCCTTAGGTAGGTGACCAGTTCGTCGCACCGGAAATCCCATTGAGTCCAGAGGCTACTTGTGTGAATATCTGCTCACCAGTGTGAGGAAAGGGATTTATGATCTGCTCCTTAGTTACGTGAAATTTTAAGCAATCCTCTGTGTTTTCATTGAGCTTATTTTCTTGAATAAAAAGTGGCTCACTTTTACCACTTTCTGTCTGTAATAGGGCAGGACAGTTGGATATTTTTAAAAAAAATCCCTTGCTTTTTGTTAGTAAAATTAGGATTTCTTTCTAGCCCTGAAAGCTGGCTTTAACCTTCTGTTAATACCTGTACTTGTTTGAGTGTACATATATAAATATATATAAATATAAAAAGGGAGCCTTAATAGGTGTGTTTTCATAATTTAATATTTTTTGTATTTGCTCTTGTATAATTGTTTTTAACTAAAGGTATTACAAAAATGAGAGTGGAATACTTAGAACCAAAGTTATGCTTAATAAAATCTACTACATGCTTGGAATATGCAACTATCTCTGTCTTGACCTACTGAAAATGGAGCTTTGGAGCTGCGCTGAAAGTTATCCAGGTCATTTTCAAATTATATTGTCTTTATTTTTGCAAGGAACAATTTCAAGGCCACACTGACTTGATTCCTGTAAATTGCCTTCATATTTATATGCATATAACATAGTCGGCAAATTAGTTTGGCAGAGGCAGCTATATCTTGCTGTCTTTTTGCATCTTATTTTCACTGAGAAATTTTAAAGACACTTAAAATTTAGGCAGCATGGAGAAGTGATTTAAGAAAGAAAAGAAATGCTGAGCTATTTAGCTAGTACAAGTGAACAAGGGAGTGGAAAGTATTAGGCAAGTTTTTGATGGGATTAAATAATTCCTGGAAGCTATCGTATATAACTTTGCTGACCTTATTAAAGCACATGGGGCAAAATTCATCGCAGAAATCAGTTGATTGACAATCAGGCTACATTTGGCACATTTAAAAAAAAAAAAAAAAAAAGTATCGAGCCTGGTCCTGGGCGCAGTCCTGCAATGTGCTCCCAGTCCAGCAAAGCATTTAAGCATATTGATTCCCATGGGGACTACTTGTGTTGAAAGTAAAGCACATGCTTAAATAATCTGCTGGGTTGGGGCCAGTGTGCTCAGCACTTTCAAGGATTGAGGCCTCTAAGATCAAGATAATGATCCGTAAAGGCAGACTGGAAAAATACAGCGGGAAGAAGATGGGCCAGGGGAAAATGTGGGTGTCCAATTCACTCCTCCCCTCCTAAGTCCTTCAATGGGATGAAAATGTCAACCTGGGTGCTAGTGTAGTACAGATGGTGATAGAAGATTCAAAGGCCAATAATGGGGTGGAGTTTAGGGGAGGAGAAGAGCTGTGAATTCAGACCAGATGTCAGGAAATGCTCAGCATGTGGAATGGATCCTGGCAATGCTGCTGAAGCAGAAACTGGAGCCGTTCCAGGAGCCATCAGATGTGGGGGAGGTAGGAGGGAATGGAGTGTTTTAATAAGGGATAAGTTTCTATGGCCTGTTAGAAGCATTGCCGCTTCCCATCCCCCCAACCCCAAACATATAGAAATGTGTTTCAAATTATCCTCTAGATATTTCATTCCATTTTCAGAAAGAAATAAAACAAAGAGTGTGGGATGTTTGATCTGCTTTTGTAGCAAGTCCAGCAAAATCCCAAAAAAATTGTCTTCCTTTGTATGTATGTAGGTTGCATCCTGTTAAATGGCTTTAACTTACATATCTGTTGTAAGCTCACTACAGGGTGAAAGCCTCTTCAGCTTTGCTCCTGCTGTCATGTGCAAACTGGTGATGGCATGGCATATTGTGTGGGGAGACAGCTTGGTCACTGCAAAGGTTGAGCAGACCATAGATTTTCATCCCTGATTAAAAATTACTTCATTAGACTTGATGCCATAAATCCAACTGATGTAATGATTTCTGCCCTGGAGCGGGGAGGAAGCAAACCAGGCAGTGCAACTTTTGATGGGTCAAAACCAGTATCATCAGGATTGGTGAGGGGAGGGAGTCAGATTACATATGATTCCCAAGCAGTCTTACTACTGGGGATCCTCAAAAGCAAGGTCTGTCCTATTAGTGGCAAGCCAATGTGCGCAGATAATGGACAAGATCTGGAAACCTGAAGATTGTTTGCTTTGAGTTCTTTTCACTTTAACAACCTTTCATCTGAGGAGCTCAAGACTTGCCACCCCCTCGTGATGCAGGTAAGTTTTATTAATTCCCCTCCCTGATGTGGGGGAACCGTGGCACAGAGAAGGGAAGAGAATTGTCTGAGGTCACGCAACAAGTAGGTAGCAGTGATGCTAACAGAACAGGGAATTCATGATCTCCATTACCATGCTCCAGCCACCGGACCATACTCCCTCCCGCAAATTTTTGGCATTGCTTTACCCCTGGCTTTTAACTTGGCCTAGGTTACAGGGAAGGGAATGCAAAGAGCAGACAATAAACCACTGGTGGGATTTGTGACAGGTTCCCCCCGGGGTGCCACCTGAAACTGGGATACCACTGACCAGCCTGGGCTCCCACTCACACTGTACTGCTGTGACAAGCTGCAAAGCTCTCCAGCCTGCACTTTCACCTGCATTCACACAGGGACACACCTAGCTGCAGTTACACACAGGCTCATTAACCACCAGCTTCTCAGCCTAGGACCGCAGAGCAGTACCATCCTGCGCCGGTTAAATCTGGCCAGCATATGGTTTAATACGCAGTCCGCCTATCCTTCAACATGAAGAGAACAATGCACACCTGTGGTAACCAAGCAGAGATCTCCCCCAAGCACTCCAGTCAAAGCTCACCGGTTTAGATTAAAACAAAACAAGTTTATTAACTACAAAAGATAAAAGATTATAAGTGATAGCAAACAGATCAAAGCAGATTACCTAGCAAATAAGCTTAGTTTGCGATTTTTGTTTAATATACTAAATAGATTAGTTACAAATAGACAGATTCTCACCCTAGGAGATGGTACAAGCAGACTGCAGGTTCTTAAGGGCCAAGCTGCACTTGCTTTACAGCTTGGAATCCCCGGGTGTTTCATTCACAGGCTAGAAATCCCTTTAGCCTGGGCCCAGCACTTCCCCCGTTCAGTCTTTGATCCTCAGGTGTTTCCAGGAATCGTCTTGTGTGGGGAGTGGAGAACCCCATATGTTGTCACTCCCTGCCTTATATAGCTTTAGCATATGGTAGGAACCTTTTGTTTCAAAGCTTGATTTGCAAACTAGTTTGTGGAAAAATACTGGCATCCCAAGATGGAGTCCAGCATCATGTGACCTGGTCACATGTCCTTGTAAGTGTCATAGCAGCCATTATTTACAGTCTGTGTGTAGTGTTCTCAGGAAGGCTCACTTGGTTGGGGTAAGCTTCTCCTATGGCCTATTTTTCCTAATGGCCTATTACCCTGAAGAGGCCCTTCCCCACCTACTATCTAGACTGAAAGTATCTTGCCTAGTGGGCGTTACCCAGGTGTAACTACATTTAAAGTACAGATACCTAGTCAATATTTATAACTTTAGATACAAAAAGGATACATGCATACCAATAGGATAATCATAGTCAGCAAATCATAAACTTTCCAGTGACACCTTACACAACCTATCTTGCATAAAATGCATCATAATTATTCCATAATATTATAATATCACTGTGAAGAATATGGGGTGTCACAGGGCTGGCCATGCTTTAGAAACCCTCCAGGGATTGAACTCGGGTACATTGGTGACAGGTACAGTCTAAGGCCTGGTCTACACTGGGGGTGGGATTGATCTAAGATACGCAACTTCAGCTACGAGAATAGCGTAGCTGAAGTCGACGCATCTTCGATCGACTTAGATTGACTTACTTCGCGTCCTCACGGCGCGGGATCGACGGCCACCGCTCCCCCGTCAACTCCGCTTCTGCCTCTTGCAGCGGCGGAGTTCCGGAGTTGACGGGGAGCGTGTTCAGGGATTGATTTATTGCATCTAGACAAGACACGATAAATTGATCCCCGATAGATTGATCACTACCTGCCGATCCGGCAGGTAGTGTAGACGTACCCTTAGAACCTGGATGTAGGTAGATAGGAAACCACGCTGCCTGTGACACTTGTATGTGAGTGACAGGGAGAAGGACTCCCCAAGCCTAGAGATGGGCTTCATCCTGCGCCGTTAAAATCAATGGCAGCAAGATCAAGCCCTTAAAAGCCTTTCAGTATGACATTGACTAGTTTCCAAGCAGCTTTTGGAGTCAGCCTGAGGGGCAGGCTGTATAGGCCATCTTGGGGGCTGATGTGGTAGGAGAAGCTCCAGCCAGACTAACCCACTGCCAGGTGGGACAGCATTAGAGTGGGGAGCCTCTCCACTGCACCGGCTGGTAGCAGCAGCCTGGCACCTCAAAATGTCCAGCACCAGCCTTGCTTTGGCCTTATTAGGGTTGGTTCTGTGAGCGCCAGTCGGGAGCAGTTCTAACCAGAAGCCATGTCAAGTAGACGTGTCACCTTGACATGTGCGTTCAGGGGACAGTGGCTTTGTCATAGGGCAGGCATGCCTGGAGCGCCCTCCTATGGCTGGCAGGGGCACAGCAAGTGCACCTATCTCTGGTTCCCTCCTCAGGAATAGACCGAACAGTCTGAGTACAAATATAGCCTTTGTAGGGTTTGTTATAAACATCCCATGCACATAAACCATAAGAAAACAAGTCCCAGTACCAAGCCCCACAACCATAACCTATACAGTACATCAAATAGAGCCCTGGCATCCCCTTGCTGCCCTGCCCCATCTCTCCCAGCTCCAAGAACCAGCAGGCAGCTCCCCCTGCTGCTCTCTCAGCCTTCAGCCCTGTCTAGCCTTCTCTGGCCATGGCTTTCTACCTCAGAAAGGATAGCTAGCTGTTTCCTCCATTGGCTTCCTAGCCATCGGCCCTTCTTAGCCTCCTGATGTTGGCGTCGGCTCTTGCATAGATTTCAAGGCCAGAAGGGACCATTGTGATCAGCTGGTCTGACCTCCTGTATAGCATATGCCATAGAACTTCCCCAGAATAACTTCTAGGGCAGATCTTTCAGAAGAACAAACACTCTTGATTTAAAAATCGTCCATGATGAAGAACCCACCATGACCCATGGTAAATTGTTCCACTGGTTAACTGTTGTCACCATTAAAAATGTTCACCCTCTGGAAGCTCAGCATGCTAGCACCTCTGCTGGCTTCCTGCAAATTCCCTCTCTTTCCAGGCAGGACTTGCAGATTGTGTTTCTGCCGCTTTTCCAAGAGACCTCCCTGTGACTCTGTTAGCCCTAACTCACTGGGTCTCTCTTCCTCTCAAATTCTCCCTGGACTTTTATACCCCTCCCCACCAGGCTGCCTTATCCCCTTAATTAACCAAACTGGGAGCTCCTATTCTGGCACCAGGGGCTGAACCTGCTTCATTGACAGAGACCAATCACCCAGTGAGACGCTTCCTTTCAGCCAGGAGTCTGCACTGGAGAGTGGTGCTCTGACTACAACGGCAGGAAAAGCAGGGACCCGGACAGAGGTGGCCTAGCATGCAGAAGCTTTGAGCAGGAGTACGTATAGTCCTTTGTGGACATGTTCATTAGTGCTGCTGTTTGGGGGCTGGTTCCTTAGTATAGGTGAGTGATTGGTTAGTCCCTATGAATGTGTTGCCCGGTGTCTCCATGTCGCCTCACAGTTTTGTTTGGTCAGAGGGGGTAACTATCCAGGGAGGTTGTAGAATCCCCATCATTGAAGGTTCAGGGATGGTCTAGCTTTATTTTCTGTGACTCTAATAAAGAAAGTATTGGCAGAACTGGTGCGATTTTTAAATCCCCATTTTATCTTTTATTTAATACAGTGCTCTGAGTGATCCACTTTTTTATTGATATTAATTTCCTTGCCTTCGAATGATTAAGCTCAAGGCCTTTTATAAATACACGCAGACACACACAATAATATTAAGCCTTTACCTAGCACCGTACATCAATGCACTTCATGAATATTAATTATCACAAAACTGCTGTCAGACACGGTACCATGTATGTATTATACACATTTCACAGATGGGAGTAGCTGAGGCCCAGCAGCTTGCCCCAGACCACATAATGGTTTGGTGTCAGCGCCAAGACTAGACTCGTGGTCCTGGCTTCCAGCCCTATGCTTGGATCATTAGGTGTCTAAGTACCTATACGGTGATTGGCACTGTAAACTTTAGAGGAGCCTAAGGGAGTCAGGTGCCTCACTGACTGAAATTCAACCCCTTTGAAAATCCCAGCCTAAATACCTAAGGCAGATAACAGAATCTGCCTTCCAACCATCATTACCCGGAGTGCAGAGAAGGCAGCCTAGGGAGTGTGTGAACTTTGCTGCTGCAGGCTTCTCTGGTACCATTCCCCTTCAGAAATTCCCTAGAACACTTTGCTGTCTTTGGTGTCCCAGCTGGTATTGCTCACTCTATCAACAAGGAGGCAGCATGCATGCAAGGTTAATTAAAGATGCACCTGACTGGAGAACAAAGGCATGACAGCTACAAGATTCAGGTGTATAGGTGCTGCAGTTTCCTATTTGCTTACAGGACAAGAGTGTCTACTTGTGGTTGAAAAGTCACTGTAGCAGAGCTGTGTTCAAAGCATAGCATAACATCTCCGTGCTCGGTGTCTGCACATTCACCACTTGAAGCTTACGTACTTTGACCAGAAACAGAACATCTGGGTTTAATTCCCGGCTCTGCTGCGTACTATATGTAATCTTGGGCAAGTCACGTAGGCCCAGATCTACAAAGATATTTAGGCTCCTAATATCCATTGATTTAAGTAAGTTTGGAGCCTAAAAGCCTTTGAGGATCTAGGCCTTAATCTCTCTCTCTGCTTCAGTTAAACAGGGTTAATAATGCTTCCTGTCTCCCACCTTTGTCTTGGTCAGGGACTGTCTCGTAGTGGGTGCAGTATTTACTGCAATGGTGCTCTAATCTAAGCTGAGGTCTCTGAGTGCTACCGTAATACAAATAGTAATGACTTTTCCTTCTAAGTTGCTATTTACTATGTAAGCAGAGCGTAATATCCCCAGCTGATGGTCCAAGAACCTTAGCTCAAAGATTGAGTGTGGTGTGAAGGAACCCCCAGCATCTGACTCTCCAAGAAGAAATGTATCTCCTGCCAGTTTTCTCTTCTTCACATGTAGAGAGGTGAATGCTTCCTACAGCAATTGGAGTTCTGAGCCCTCTTTGTGGAGCTGGAATATCAAGGAGCGTCTAACAAACCCAAGCCCCTTACCTGGTACAACTGTGACAACTTAGATCACCCTGTGGAAAGATAAAGATGTTCCAGGTGAATCACAAACAGTAAGTGGGAGTATGTTAGCAAGTCAGCATGCCCGCTCTTGCCTATTTGGAAAAAGGAGGAGGGGCCGGGCAGGGGTGCGTTTGGTACGGTGTGTAATGGTGTTGTCTGACGCAGGGGCCTCATGTTGAGCGGGGCCGCCCCCTTGGCTCAGTGCAGGGTTGGTACACCCAGACCCACAACCGCTGGGACTTCCTGTTGGATCAGGGAATTTCAATTAGGGGGACTCAGGGCTCCTGACGCGGCCCAGTAAACACTCCATCCATGCCTTCTAGCTGGGGCAAACATAGCTGTCTTTGACCCTCTGGGCAAGGTAAAGCCAATAGTCTTCAGACCCTGGACAGGGCAAAGCAAATGTCCAGTCTCTAGTCGCCTAAGCCTCCTGGCTGGGGCAGGCAATAGCAGTTGGGGGGACGTTGGCCCTCTGGGTAGAGCACAGCAAACAGTCTGTAGCTGGAGTCCCCAGTAGGCACCTCTAGTGGCAAGTGTGTGTGGCAGGTAGGGGAACCCAGGCCCAACCTACTCCACCAAGTTCCGACCCAGGGCCCTATAAAGGCAGGAAATTCCCCATTAAGGGTTCAAGCATTGGCTTCTAATACATTCCCTTGGTCACTTCCTACTGCAAGGCTCATCTTGAGCATCTCCTTGCTGACAGTGGCTCAGCATCCCAGTCAGTCTCTGCAGCCGGCTGGTCATCTGCAGCACAATCCGGGTCCTCAGCTCCCACCACTTGGAGAGTTGCAGGCAGCTCTTTGCAGGAGCCTGCAACTCACGTCCTTCCACTTCCTCAGCCAGCCCAGACTGAGCTGGGCTGCCTCCTTTTGTCTGTCCCTTACACCTGGACCATGCACAGCAGGGACAAGGTAGCGTGGTCTCCTGGGCCCATAGTGATTGGTCCGGCCCCATTGGCCCAGTGCAGAGTTGGTACTCCCTGTCACAGAGTGCACAGAGAGACATCATTTGGCAAATGGAGTGAGGACAAAAAGATCATTTACTGATGGAAAGTTGAACAGGAATTAGCTTTCTCTTTAGTAACAGAGGAGGCAAGAGACTTTCTTTAAACTGCCAAACCCTGAAGTCCTTATTCAGCCTTTCATTGGGGAAAATTTTAATTAAAGCCCATCTCTGTGGTTCCTGATCAGTTACTTCAGGATTTGGTCTGTGATCAATAGGATTTCATTGTTAAAATCAGTTTATAGATCAGTTTCCCTACATCTGCAGCAGTGAGATTTAGGGTCAAATTTTCAGGACCACCTCAGGCCTGGTCTTCACTAAAAAAGATAGGTGGACCCAGCGATGTCTCTCAGTGACGTGAAAAATCCACATCCCTGAGCGATTTAGCTAAGCTGACCTAACTTCCAGTGTTGACAGTTCTAGGTCAACGGGAGAATTCTTCTGTCAATCTAGCTACTGCCTCTCAAGGAGATGGATTACCTATGCCAATGGGAGAATCTTTGAGGATCTGAGCCTCAGGAGCCTAAATCTCATTGTAAGCCAATGGCACTTAGGCTCCTAAGTCACTTTTGAAAATTGTGACTGTGGTTTCCTTTAATCCCCACTCCTGTGGGTTATCAGTATGTTCCAGGGTTGGCCTCTGTTCTCTCTCTTCCTTTGTGAGATTATTGTGCCAGTACATTAGTTAGCTCTTCATTGACGGTGGGCCAGATCCTCTTCTCATTTAGACAGGTTTCACACCAGTGTTGCTTCAGTGGAGCTCCTCCTGATTTACACTGGTATAATTAGCAGGGGAATTGGATTCTATATGTTCCCTTTTCAGTTGTCAGAGAATTTCGATACTATCCAGAATTAGGGATCATTAATGATCCTTAGAAATGTAGGCCCCTCTTCTGCCACTGTGGAGACCCCGTTGGCAGGAGCACCAGTGCAACTCTGGTGCACAAGTAGGGGGTTTCTCTTCATATGAGGCCCCTGTAACTTATCCAAGGTCAAACAGCAAGTCTGCTGCAAAACTAAGCATACAACTTAGTCCTGTGCTTTAACCACTAGACCATGCTGCTTCTTCTAATAGAATTTAATGTCGCACATGCTTCCTTATTTTGCAGCCTCATTGCACTTCTGGCTCCTATTCTATGATTCACTTTGACTCCCAGTTCCTGCTGCCCAGCCAGTCTTCCTTGTACGTTGCTGATTTCTCAGGACCAGTTTGCAATGAAGGACACTTACTAATGCTATGAGTCCTATGGCTAGATTGTAAAATGAGTATTTTGGACTGGAAACTGCATTGCTATTCATCATAAAAAGAAACCCCATCTCAGTTCTTGTAGGGAGAGAAGAAAAAGAAAGAGACTTATACATATGGAAAAATGTCAATTATAACTGCAAAGAGCCCTGCTAGGGACAGAACGGACAGGCAAAGCACCATACTCAGGAGCAGGGCCGGCTCCAGCTTTTTTGCCGCCCCAAGCGGCGAGGGAGAAAAAAAAAAAAAGCTGCAATCGGCGGCACTTTGGTGGCAGCTCTACCGCGTCGCTTCATTCTTCGGCGGCAATTCAGCAGCTGGTCCTTCCCTCCAAGAGGGACTGAGGGACCCGCTGCCAAAGACCCAGACGTGCCGCCCCCTTCCATGGGTCGCCCCAAGCACCAGCTTGCTGCGCTGGGGCCTAGAGCCGGCCCTGCTCAGGAGATCTGAATTCTTTTCCATGCTCTGCTGCAGATATTCTGTGTGATCATGCACAAGTCACCCAGTCTCTAAGAGCTAGATAAGTTCAGACTGGAAATAAGGCGTCACTTTTTGACCTGGAGGGTAATTAACCATTGGATCAAATTACCAAGGTCACGGTGAATTCTTCATCACTGGCAATTGTTAAAGCAAGATTGGATCTTTTTTCTAAAAATCTGCCCTAGGAATTATTTTGGGGAAGTTTTATGGCCTGTGTTATATACAGGAGGTCAGACCTAGATGATCCCAACTTCTGGCCTTAAACTGTACAAATCTATGTGCAAATCTCCGCCTCTCTGTGTTCTTGAACCCCAGCTGTACAATGGGAACAAAAATACTTCCTGGCCTGACAGGGGTGGCGTGAGGGTAAATGCATTGAAGACTGTGAGGTGGCCAGAGACTATGGGCCCTAAAATACACCAAGAAAATTGATCATATGACAAATTCAAGTTGTGCTGTTACGTTTCCCTGTTTAAGCTATAAAAGGTGTATTTTTTCCTTTTTATTATTGACATAATTCAGACACCCCTAATAGAATCCAGAATAAATGTTTTTGATTATTAGTATTTGAATTTTTTTTAAAAATCACACTAATACCTTTCACTGAGGCTTTGAGTATCTATGGAGACTTCCAGCTGGCCTTACCCTCCAATATGCCAGTGGCTGGGTTTTCATCTTTAAAATGCTAATTCATTTCAACTTGTACGTAATGCTGCCATCTAGTGGTTGCAAGCGATACCAAAACAGGCATTTTCCAGCGCGAGTACTTATTTTTTTAATACAAGGACAGGAGCAGAATTTCAGAACAAGGATTTTCATCAGCAGTATTTTTTCCCCTTAGTATAGAATTTAGAGGCCAATCCTGCAAGGTGCTGGGGTCTCAGCTCCTATTATACTTAATGGGAATTGAAGGTACTCCGCACCTGTTTGGAAGTGCAGGATTGGGCCCTGAGTACAGTTCTTGATTATTTAATGTTTACACCTAAAGACCACAACAAGGGTGGGGCCCCATTGTGCAAGGTGCTGTACAAACCTATGGAGCCAAGACTAGAATTCAGGAGTTCTTGGCTCTGAGACTCTTGCTCAATCTACTAGACAAAGCTGCCCCTCTCACAATTTCAGGTAGCAGTAAATAGAGCGGGAAGAAAATATTGAAAAATGAGACTTTTGGAGATTTGTTGGTTCTGTGTAATGTAATGTGAACTTTCAGTGCTTGGGGAGGTTTCAGTGATAGGCATTATAGCAAAACCTGTGATAGGATCCCCGCATCCACCACTATTCTAACCCAGAGCTTTTCAGGACCAGAAAGTCAATCTCTTCCCTCCCAGCTCGACTGGCCAGGGAAACTACCACTTCTGCTATAGATCCATATCCATTTGTCAACAATTCAGCCTTGATGAATGTTAGGAAAATCACACCTAAACATCAGAGATCAGCCACTTTCTTATAGGCTGTGAATGTGCTTTCTTGTTTCTTTGCCATACAAGATTGTGTTTTCCCTTCATGCCCCCTTGCGCCTAGGCGGTCTTTGTCTTCCTTTGCTAGGGTTAAAGTAGTCAAATTGAGCCTGTCAAGCAATTTAAACCACAAAATGTAGGGGACGTTTTTTATTAATTACAAAAAAATCTAACATGTCCAGGAATATTTTCATATAAGAAAAATGAGGGAAAATCTATGTAGAAAACATTTTCTACCTGCAGTGTTGGGAACCCAAACTCAACATGGTGCTAGCGCATTGATTGGTCCAAGCTGACTGCAATTCACGGAATTAAACAGCACAAAGAGTGGGGAAAGAGATGTAAACCTTGCACTGCAAGTATGGGTTGAGATTCTTAAAAGCCCAATGGGGGATTTAGCCAGGCAGCTCTGTATTAACGTTGTTCAGTGTGCACTACCACCGTGGATATTCCTGTGTTTGGACCCCTCACCCCCATACTGATGGGGCATGTAGCCACTACTTTAAACAAATAATAAGGGATGATAAGAATTGTACTGTCATTACTCAGGATTCTTGCTTCCCAAGTTATGAAGATGCAATTCGCCCTGCATCCGGTCAGATGGGGAGGGAAGGCTTGGAATTGCTGCTTTAGGACTAGTAGCCGAGGGGTAGCCGTGTTGGTCTGGATCTGCAAAAAGCAACAGTGAGTCCTGTGGCACCTTAAAGACTAACCGATGTATTGGAGCATAAGCTTTTGTGGGTGAAATCACATGCATCTGACAAAGTGGGTATTCACCCACAAAAGCTTATGTTCCAATACATCGGTTAGTCTTTAAGGTGCCACAGGACTCATTGTTGCTTTAGGACTGGCTGTGTGGAGGTAATCCTATTTTACCTCATTAAAAAAAAACCAAAAACCCCAACCTTCCTCTGGGCTTTCAGCTGAATGCGGTAGTCTACATTTCCTGTCCTAAGCTACTGTGCACAGCCGCTGCCCCAAAACGAGTGCTCCCAGAATTGTCTGTAGTTAGGTGGGGGATGAAATGATGATTGCATACACTATTGTAGTTGGTTGGTGGAGCGTTTTGAGATGACAGACACTGGGCCAGATTTTCAAAATGGCTCACTGCCCTCCATGCTGAGTTCTTTCAAAAGTCTGTCCTTATTTAGAATGCAAGCACACACGCGCACACACACACAGAGTGTCTGACTGATTGTGGTTTGCGTAACATTCATAACTTCCGTTTTGATGCTGATTTTCAGCCAGTCATAGGTGGATATTTTTAGAAGTAATTTGAAACAAGATCTTTGTCATTCCAATGAAAGCTAATTTATTGGACTGACAAAAATTTAATATTTTTGACCAGCATACTGACGTTTAGTTAAATTAAGACAATATTTCATTAGTGATGAAAGACACTACATTCAAAGTTAGTGTAGGTATTCCACTACTGATTCTGAATATTCCAGGGTTTTTTTTGTTGGTATATGTCAGATGTATTTTATTTAAGTTTCAAGTTTTGTTGTTGTGATAGCCTGCCCCTTTAAATGCTTGGGCACTCTGTATCCCGTGCAAAGCCTCACTTCCATTGGTTCCAGTTTGTTGCCGGAACAATAAAGTCACCACAGCAGACAGACACACGGGGGGCTGATTTAAACACAGCTAATTTAGATAGATTCTAGTGCTGACTGTGCAGGGCTTTGTTTTAAACAATGGAACTGAAATACACTGAAGCAATGTGCCTATCTGAGAGCATAGCTGTTATATTTGGACACAGCTATCTGATTGATCTGGTGTTTTGCAGCATCACTGAGAGGCCCCAGTTGTGGATTAGAGCCGCCTCAAAGATCTTACAATCTACGTATAAGACAAAATAAAGCCGGTGTGGGGGGGCTTGGTCAGGGAAAAAGGTGCACAAAGGAATAGTGAGACAATTATGATGTTTTATGTGCTGTGACCACTGCTAACAAACTGTCTAACTATTGTTGTGTGTTTTGTAGGCATCTATGTGATGGACAAATCTTTAAATACAGGCCACCAAACAGCCATCGGGCAGTAAAAGCTTTCATAACCTGAAGGAGAACATTTCAATAATACTGAAGTGGGAATAATGAAGCCCCTACAGGCAATCTGTTCGCTCCAGTGGTCCTGCAGAAAAAATCCTGTTCAGTCAGGATTCTATGTGGACTACAGAATGTGATCACAGAAGATTCTTAGATGATGTATCAGACTTTCCAGTACAGACAAAACGAATTAGGACCTTAAACTTGCAGCAAGAGCTATTGTTTTTCAATTAACACGTATTCTAAACCCACAAGTTTAACACAAACAAACAAAAAAACCCTCCTAAGATTGTTTTAACAACCGCAGTCTCTGGGCTTTTTGTTCTCATACTAGCAACCTTCCAAAAGTTGCTAAACTCTTTGCTGACAAGCCACAACTTCAAATACTGGTTGTTTCATGTACCATGTGCAGGGTGGAAACATTGGAGGCCTCTTGTGTTATTAAAACTAAACTGGCTTTTTAACAAAAGAGGTGCTGCCAACAACAGCTAACATTCTAGCAATGTGCACCCAGACTGACTTCCTAGTGCAACTTCCAAACTCTTCCTTCCTACAACCTATGCTCCTCCCTCCAAGTTCCATGCAGGTTGCTGCACTGGTGATATTTGGCGGTAGTTAAAATATTCCACTTTGAGCTTCATCTTGCTGACCATAAAGAGATTGTGCTGTGGGGGTTGTTGTTATATTTAGGGTGGAGTGGTTGTATTCTCATGCAACACTAGTATTCAAGGCCCAACAGAATGGAGATAGTCAGATTTCTTTCAGCAGATTGAGTGAAATAAACCAATTCAGCCATAAAGTCAGATCCTCTACTGGGGTAAATGAATCAGTGTAGCACCATCTGTGGGCTTGGCTACACTTGTGAGTTACAGTGCAATGAAGGAGCCCCGGGTGCACCAGCTCACTCCCCGTCCACACTGGCAAGGCACATACCGTTCTCTGACTCCACGGCTACAGCACTGCTGGTACTCCACCTCGGTGAGAGGAATAACGTTTGCTGCGCCTTGGCTACAACACTCGGGCATCAGTGTGAACGAGGTGTTGGGTTACTGCGCTCTGATCGGCCTCCAGAAACGTCCCATAATCCCCTTAAGTCAAGTGCCCACTCTTGTTATTGTTTTGAACTCCTGTAGAAATGCGGAAATGCCCTTTCAAAAGTCCATTTCTGACAGCCGGCATCCAAGCCGTTACTGTGGAATGCTGTGTATGAGAGAGAGGCAGGAGGGGAGGGAGGGTCTGCTGCTGTCTGAACTTACAAGACAGCATTGTGACATGCTCTCAGCCCCCCCAAAACCCACTCTCTCTCCCCCCACATACACACAATACGCTCCCTGTTACACTCCACCCCACCCCATCCCACATTTGAAAAGCACGCTGCAGTCACTTGCATGCTGGGATAGCTACCCATAATGCACTACTCCCAATGCCACTGCAAGTGCCGCAAATGTGGCCACACCAGTGCGCAAGCAGCTGTCAGTGTGGACAGACTGGAGTGCTTTCCCTACTGCGCTCTCCGAAGGCAGGTTTAACTCACAACGCTCTACATCTGCAAGTGTAGTTATGCCCCAAGTCAGTAGAGCTAGGCTAATTTGCACCAGCGGAGAATTTGGCCCACAATGTCGTCCCTTAACTCAGCTTGGCTACTGACCACCAAGCACTAGGTTTATTCTTCCTACAACTGTAGTACCTAGAACTCAGCTCTCACAAGCAAAGCTGGGTAAAACAGGGTTAGTACTAGAATGGGAGCCCTCCGTAGAACATCTGCTGAAGGCATTGCAAGAATTACTGTTGGTAATTCAGTGAATGACACTTTCCCCTCTGAATCGGCACAAAATAAGTGGCCCAGGATGCTGTTAGACCTGCCATCTTTGGAATGAACTGTATAATATAAATTCTGTGCCACCGTCGTAGTCATTAAAAATTCTCTGGCACTTGTGAAAGCCACTGTCTTGTATAGTGTTGCTGTGTGGGGTGCCATGAAACAGAGAGAAGGAAAGATGTAAAGGTTGTTTCTTTTAATTAGTGGCAAGAGGAATGGTGGCTGCTCCTGGTTACCAAGGCCAAAGGGCTACTTTAGTGTTTGATCAGCATAGGCCAAGATTTTCCAAATTTACTACTGATTTTCAATGCCCAACGTTAGGCACTGGATTTTGAGAAAGCGCTGAGCGTCAGCTCTCTGAAAAGGCCCCTTTAAGACATCTCTGCATGGACACCCAAATATTGAGGCACCCAAATCACTAATTGGGTGCCTCAATCACTTCATGAAATCTTGGTCTTAATGAATGGTTGGCATTATCTGACAGGGTCTCTTTAAAGGTAACAAGGTCCCAGAAAAAGGAAGTGGGTGGTTGTGTGTTACCAGCTCTCTGTGTGCAGCTTCTTTTCTCTTGTAGTGAGTGCCACAAATGTAATACCCACATTCAAAGTATTAGAATTATAGAAATATAGGACTGGAAGGGACCTCAAAAAATCATCAAGTCCAGCCCCTGTACAGTGGCAAGACCAAGGAAAACCTAGGCCACCCCTGACAGGTGTTTGTCCAACCTGTTTTTAAAAATATCCAGTGATGGGATTCCACAACTTGCCTAGGAAGCGTATTCCGGAATTTTATTACCTATCTAGTTAGAAAGTTTTTTACCTAATAACTAACCTAAATCTCTCATGCTGCAGATTACCCCCATTACTTCTTGTTCTGCCTTCAGTGGACATGGAGAACAAATGCTCATCATCCTCTTCATAACAGCCCTTGACATATTTGAAGATTATCAGGTTACTTAAGATTAAACATGCCCCGTTTTTTTAACCTTTCCACATAGGTCAGGTTTTCTAAACCTTTTATCATTTTTCTTGCTCTTTTCTGGACTGTCTTCAATTTGTCCACGTCTTTCCTGAAGTGTGGCACCCAAAATTGGACACACTACTCCAGCTGAGGCTTCACCAGTGCTTAGTAGAACAGGACTACTTACCTCCTGTGTCTTACATATGATGCTCCTGTTAATGCAAATTAGCCTTTTTTGTGGTTACATGACATGGTTGGCTCTATCACCCCCTGATCCTTTTCAGCAGCACTACCACCTAGCCAGTTATTCCCTATTTTGTAGCTGTGCATTTGATTTTTCCTTCCTAAGTGAAGTACTGTGCACTTACCTTTATTGAAATTTCATCTTGTTGAATTCAGACCAATTCTTCAATTTGTCAAGGTCATTTTGAATTCTAATCTTATCCTCCAAAGTGCTTGCAACCCCGCCCAGGATGGTATCATCTGCAAATTTTATAAGCGTACTCTCCACTCCATTATCCAAGTCATTAATGAAAATACTGAACAGTACCAGACCGAGGACTATGGGACCTCACTAGATATTCCCTCCTAGCTTGACAGCAAACTACCGATAACTATTTTAATATGGTTTTTCAACCTGTTTTGCACCCACCTTATAGTAATTTCATTTAGTCAACATTTCTCTAGTTTCTTATAAGAATGTCATGTGGGATTGTGTCAAAAGCCTTAAAAAAATAAAGATATATCCCATCTACAGCTCTTCCCCTACCCACTAGGCCAGTAATCCTGTCAAAGACGGATATTAGGTTCGTTTGGAATTATTTGTTCTTGAAAAATCCATGCTGGCTATTCCTTATAATCCCATTATTCTCCAGGTGCTTACAAATTGTTTGTTTAATAATTTGTTCCAGTATCTTTTCAGGTATTGAAGTTAGGCTGACTGGGGTATAATTCCCCAGGTCCTATTTGTTCCCCTTTTTAAAGATAGGGACTATGTTTGCTCTTCTCCAGTCTTCTGGGACCTCACCCGTCCTTCATGAGTTCTCAAAGATAATTGCTAACGGTTCTGAGATTGCTTCAGCTAGTTCCATAAGTACCCTAGGATGAATTTCATCAGGCCCTGCCAACTTGAATAAAACATATAACTTATCTAAATATTCTTTAACGTGTTCTTTTCCTATTTTGGCTTGCATTCCTTCCCCCTTAGTGTTAATATAAATTGTGTTGAGTATCTGGTCATCATTAATCTTTTTAGTGAAGACTGAAGCAAAATAGGCATTAAACACCTCAGCTTTCTTGATGTCATCCATTATTAGCTCTCCTTCCTCACTAAGTAGAGAAACCTACACTTTACTTTTTCTTTCTTTTGCTCTTACTGTATTTAAAGAACCTCTTTTTATTGCCTTTTAATGTCCTTTGCTAGGTGTAACTCATTTTGTTCCTTAGCCTTTCTATTTTTGTCCCTACTTTCTTGTGCTATTCTTTTGCACTCTTTCTTAGCAATTTGTCTATGTTTCCACTTCTTATAGGATTCCTTTTTGATTTTCAGGCCATTAAAGAGTTTCTGATGGATTCATAATGGCCTTTTCCTATTCTTTTTATCATTCCTTCACACTGGGATAATATGCAGTTGTGCCTTTAATATTGTCTCCTTGAGAAACTGCCAGCTCTCCTGAACTCCTTTTTCCCTTAGATTTTCTTCCCTTGGGAGGGACCTTACCTGCAAGCTCTCTGAGTTTGTTAGTCTGCTTTTTAGAAGTCCATTGTCCTTATTCTGCCACTTTCACTCCTTCCTTTCCTTAGAATCATGAAACCTGTCATGTCATGATTACTTTCCCTCAAATTGCCTTCCACCTTCAGATTAGCTGCCAATTCCTCCCTGTAAATCAGATCCAAGTCTGAAATAGTTACTTCCTCCACCTTCTGGAACAAAAGGTTGTCCCCAATACATTCCAAGAACTTATTGGAAATTTTGTGTTTTGCCATATTATTTTTCCAACCGATGTCTGGGTAGGTAAAGTCCCCATTTACTACCAGGTCTTGTGTTTTGGATATTTATGTTATTTGTTATAGAGATGCCTCGTCCACTTTCTCTTCCTGAGTTAGTGATCTAAAGTAGACCCTGCCATGGTGTCACCTCTATTTTTCACCCATCTTATCTTTGTCCAGAAACTCTCAACTGGTCTGCCTCCGACCTCGTTCTGGACCTCAGAACAAATGTACATATTATTGATGTAAAATTCAACACTTCCTCCCTTTTCAGCCTGCCTGTCCTTTCTGAACAAGCTATGCCACCTATATTGATATTCCAGTCATGCGACTTAACTCAGCAAGTCTCTGTGATTCCAATTAATGGCATGCTGCCCCCCTCGCCCTTCCAAACAGTATTGCAATTATATATTGTGCAATTTTCAGAGCTTACTTTTTGATCTGGGCTTCTGTTCCTACAGCACAAATTTTTGCCTGGAATGAATTGCATTCACGGTTTAGTACCCAAAAGAATTATTTGCATGTACAGCTTGTAAGGAGACAAAATGTATCGTGAGTGCAAAAATGTGCCTACAAAAATGATAGCCTAGCTGAACACCCCCCCCCCCCATGTTTTCCTCTAGTTTTATTTATTGCTTTTATGTGCAATAATGGGGGCAGGGAGAGAGAGAGAGAGAGAGTGAGGCAGCCTGATCTTGTGGACTGAATGAATTTCTAGGAACCCAAAACTCCTGCGTTTTAATTGTGGCTCTAATTCTAACATATTGGCCTAGGCATTTAAGTTTAGTACTAACCTCAATATTGGCTTAAAGTCAGATCTGCCGGCAATGAAAAGCTTGAGATTTTCCTGTTCTTCACATTTTGCAACAGAAAATTGGTTCAAGGGGATTAATGCGGCTAAATCCAGAAAATACAATAACCCCCACTGTAAATGAACTCAAACAACGTTGAGGTCAAGAATGATCATCTTTGTTGTCTGCAGATGCCCATCACTCTAGTTCTCCTTGTATTGTCAATGTCCCCCCAAAAGAGTGTCACTGGGTGACTGTGGCCCTTTGAGGGAGCAGGGACAACACCCGTGCCTCATCAGTTCAGCCCAATTTGGGATTTAAAGCGGGCACCTGAGCCCTGGAGAGGGCAGAGGCGCAGTGAGTAAGGGATGCTTTAGAGCAGTGGTTCCTGGGAGAGGCCTGAGGAGGAAGTTGCCTGCTGTCTGTAACCCAGAGAGCTGGAGACCCAAGGGTCAGAAAGGGCTGACGGCAGGGGAGTAGAGGAGAGGCTTACCTGCTGACATCTCCACACTGGAGGCCTGGCCCAGGGAAACAGTGAGGAGCCAGGGGGAGTGGAGGATGCTGCCATGGAAACGATGATCTCCCAGCAGAGAGGGAAGAGTGGGGTTGAACTCAATATGTGCTGCAGAGAGATGAAAGAGGACCAACAAAGAGCCCAAGTGTGGTGGAAGACTCTGGAGTATGGTATGGAAAGGCTCCTAGCAGAGATGCTGACAGGGATGCCTGCTGGGAAGAGCGGGGTTTTAAGGGCTATACACACTGGGTGTGGGAAATGGACGATGTTTGGGACTTTTGCAGGGGATTCAATGAACTGTGATTTGGGAATAAACGAGTCCCAAGGAGGGGAATTGTTTAACCAAGAGAGCCCGACGTGGAGTTCTGGGGACTCTGAGAGGGGAAACTGAGGCAGTGGGGCCTTTTATGCCATGGTCTGCTGCAGGAGGACACTCCAGGGGTGGTTGCCTTCTTACAGCAAGTGTCAGGCCAAAAGCCTGAGGTGAAGCAGGTATCTCTCTCATACACCTCCCCAATGGGACGTAGAATTTCCCCCTCTTTAGCCTGGGCTTAAGTATTTACCTACCTTTCGTGAGTGCTGAGGGGCTTATTTCATTATCTTGCTCAGTGCTTTGAAAATGTCAGATTCAATTCAGCCTGGCGCAGAGACCCAGGACAAGGCCTGGGGACGAGTTAAGCTGCCATCTTGTTTTGAAGACTTAGGTGGTGCATGTGACATGTGGGGATGTCCAGAGTTTAAAGCAGGAGCTGCTACAGCTTGAGTTAAAGACGTTGTAGCTGGGAGCCATAACAACTCATGCTCCTTGGATTGGCACAGCGAGGAAACTTGTAACACACTCTGACTGGTGGATTACACATAGGCCTTGTGCTGGCCCTGTGTGCACAGGTGAACATCCTCCATGAAGCACTGAGCATGATGGGGGATGCTGTGTGACCTCATGGACCGTGCACTAGATTAGGACCTGGAGATCTGGCTTCTATTCCCAGCTCCACCATCTCCATGCCTTAGTTTCCCCATCTGTATAATAGGGATAACAATACTGACCTTCTTTTGTAAAGTGCTTTGAGATCTACTGATGAAAAGTGCTATATGAGAGAGAGGTATTATTATTAAGTGCTCTTTTATCTTCAAGAGTCTATGATATTTCCTAAACACATGAAAAGAAAGTTGGTTCCCTAAGTAGAAAACTTCAGACTAGCTCCTTCTCTCACGGACCTACTCTCTCAGAGTTGTACCTTCCTTAGTATCTTGGATTTAGGCCTAGGCAGAAAACTGGGGCCCCTCGAGGCAAAAGTTCAAAGTTGTTCATAGGGATTTAGAGACAGAAATCCTGTTAAAAAGTAACAGGATTTGTGTGCATCTAAACCCTGAGTGCTACTTTGAAAATGTACCGCCTCATGATTAAAATTGACTAGGTAAGCTGGCATAAAGCAAATGGTGCTCAATGTGCCTGAGCTCTGATATTTGGGAGGTTGCCTTGGTATATTTCCAAGTTTCAGAGAATGCTTTTAGAGAAAGATAATGCCCACTTTAAAAGGAAGAAGACTGTATATATGATGTGGATTATTTATATGCCCTAGCCAATGAAAATCCAGTAAATATGCATGTTCTTAATTTTCAGAGTGTAACTGCATTTTATCTATAAAAATGGCATTATAGGGTTCCATGTTCCAGATTCAATTTGCTTGGTTGATAGATCATTTTTCTAACTTCAAACCCAGCCAACTTACCCTGGGATCTGAAAGTCGAGCTAAGGTTTTTCTGGTTTATGCATTACCCCGAGTATTACAATCCAGATTCTGCCATTGGAATTGTGGCCAAGATTTTCAAAAGTGACTAGCAACTTTGGGTGCCTCCATTTCTGAGTGCCCACCCTGAAATATCATGAGGGTCTAATTTTCAGAGTGGGTCCACACTCAGTAAAAGAGGCTGTTGAAAGGTGTCTTGGTTCAAGCACCCAAAATCACTAGTCACTTTTTGATAGTTTATTATAGAGCTGGCTGGGAGAAAAAATTCCCATGGAAGATATAGATGAAGATATAGTTTTGTAGAAAATCAGTGGAAAATTTCAACTTTTACTTAAAAAAAACCAACAAAAAAACTAAAAGCCTAAAGTGGAAATGTTTATGGATGAAAATGGAAAAGTTTGGGTTTTCTTAGTTTTTTCTATGAAAAATCTAAAAATGTTGAGCACTCACTTTCCATGGAAATTTTCATTCAGCTGAAAACTCAATTTACAGTTTAAAAAAAAAACTTGGTGGAAACTTTTTGACCAGCCCTAATTTATTAGATGCGAGACTGAAGAGAAAGTAGCTCTCACTTCCATGCTCTGTACTGTGCCTGCTTATGAGCACACAGCTCAGTGCCCACAATACTTTAGAAAAGGATGTGACAAGGACTCTTCCCAGTCCACAAGAGGTATAAATTGGTGTAGCTCCATTAATGGAGCTTTGCTGATTTTTACCAATGCAAGGTCTGACCCACTGTGTCTAACTGAAACTGTATGAGGCATTTAACTAGATATAATGTAATTTGACCAGATCAGGAATAACTAACCGACTTACAAAAAGTGTTAGGAATTTTATATGCCCACTATTTTCTATGACAGGGTATTGTTTTTACAGCTCATCTGAGAAGTGGCATCTCCAGCCACACAGTATGGAATGACAAGCTGAAGGTTGTGTTCTGTTTCCTACATGCTATAAATGAAGAAAGGATTTTGATAATACTAAAGATTCAGCTCCATAGAGACATCAACATATTAGTGCAATAGCAAGTTGACAAAACTGAGGATTCAGCAGGCTGAAACATTTTTATGCTTCTTAAGGCAGTAGCTGGATAGGGAATCTTTCACCCTGTAGTGTGCAAATGAAAAGGTTTAACAGACCCACTGATTGAATGGGATGTATCAATAATCAAAGACACCATACTGCACCTGGGTCTTAAGAGGCTCTAGCGTATTGAAGATTTTCTAAATATGCTCATTAGAGTTTTCATTTTTAAGCTTCCAAAGTTCGAAAGCCCCAGAGGCGCTAAAGAAAAGAAACATACAAACAGAATTTTAAATAAAGTTCTCTTCAGAAAGACGACACTGAAAAATAATGAGTTCACTCCAATATGAGAGCAAACTAGCTGAACACAAGAAGTCCTTTGTTCCACTAGAGTCCCTCTACACATCTACAAGGTCCTACCATTTGCAGTGTCTTTGGACTTATAACAAAGATATTCTACAAAAAAAATAAAAAAATTAAAAAATGCAACTATTAGTCAAATTTATTTCTTGGCTGCATTTACACAATTGGGCTGTATGGATAAGCAACAATAAGTTTTTCAGACAATAAAAAGTCCAATATTTAAATATTTCTTTTAATGTTTTCCTTAAGAAACATTGCAACTAGAGTTGCATGAAAAATCCATAACCAATAATTAATTGAATGGAATCACTTCTCAGTTTGTAGAGAATCTACAAACACATCCTGGTTTTCTTGAACTATTTGACATTATTTGCTAAGGAGCTTCTGGAAACAATTCTTTGCCAGCAGCTGGTTGCAAGCAGTTCCTATGCAAAATTCGAGCTGTTTTGCTTGATCATATGGAAAGTAATTCTTGATTGGATGCCTAAAATTTCTTAGCTTCCAGGCGCAAATACTAATACTTGTCATGACAAACCTGAAATTCACTGTTGGTGAATATTCTGCAATATTTGCTTAATATTTTTTTTTGTACTTTAGTGAACATTCTGGTCTGTAGACTCATTTGCTACAATATCTGTAGAAAGCAAGACAAAAGAACTGTGAACCCAGTTGAAGTGAAAATTGTTTAAACTATTTAGATAGGGAATCAACGTCTCTCCTTCTAGCTGGGCAGCACTTTTTTTTTTTTTGTAAAGCTCATAACTTTTCCTCAGGTGCAATTTCTTGACCTGCAATGTGGTGTCTGTGGTGAAACCTGTAACTAGTTTTTACTCTCCTTCTCTATGGAAGGGAGAACCAGTAGGAGTCACTCCGAGCGGGATTTTTGTAAGTGCTCAGCATTGGTGTAACTCATGGTCCCACTGAAGTCAAACTCCTGTTAACTTCAATCGGAGCAGAGTTAGGGCAATGCCGAGGGCTTTCAAAAATCCCACCCTACGTTTCTCTGTGGTATTGGAGTCAGTGGAGTTGCCAGTGACCATCAATGAGTCTCTGTGAGTAGTTGGATAGAGTGAGGTGATGGCTCTCCCACAAGCAACTGGTCAGCAGCCCTGTGCCAGATTAGTCAACTTTGACTTCGGCTGTGGACAATACTGGACTTAACTGGATTGATGGTACTTAGGACCTGTCTTTAGTATCCAAGTCTCCTGCCCACACTCTTTGGCTCATTGGCAATGTAAGATGGCAATGGCATATTGTTTAACTTGCTTCCTACAGACAGATCCCTGAAGGTCCAGTTTTAGAGACCCAGTCAATGAAAGCTTCCTCCAGAGATATACAGCGCCTGATCAATGCTGCTGTGTGGACCCAAAACTTTGAGAAATTTGGGGTTCAATCCTGCAAACCCTTATGCTCATGAGTAGTCTGCTCTGTTCATGTCGGTGGGATGGCTTACATAAGCAATTGCAGGATTGAGCTCCCAGTTGCTGCCAAATATACATGTGCAAAAAGATTGATCTTTTCTAAAGTCACTGAAAACTTCTGACCTATTTTCTGGTCACTTCTGATGTAAATAAGAAGAGAAGGGATGACAATATCGGATGAGCCAGGAAAGCACAGGATGCTTAGCTCTGCTAAATCCTACAGCACTGCAAGCACTAAGACTGGATGTGTTTAGACTCGATATAAACTCCTTGTTGTCGTCTTATTACATTTGAAAGAGCTACAGGAAGGAACATGCCCTTGACAGTTAGTGAGCTCCTTTGAAAGATGTGTAGCAGATTCCAGTTGTAACCAGCTCTGATGTGTTAGCAGCTCAAGGATTCTAACTGAAGCCTGGTTTAAAACCAAACCAAATCCCAGAATCAAAATGGTGTCATAATAAAACATGTTGCTGTAGAGCCCAATTTAAAAAGGACAAGATTTAAACTGATGTTTGTGGATTATGTTCTGTATTGTTGTATATATAAGCAGAAGAAATGCATAGATATGATGGTTACTCCTGGGGCAATTCTATGCCAAAAAAATTAAAAATTCTGTGCATAATATTTTAAAATTCTGCCAAATTTTGCACATTTTATTTGTCAAAATAACACAATGTAATCACACCAGTTTTAATTATTTTGGTAATTTATTTCAAAATACATGTTAGCAAGTATAACTGTAACAATACAGGCAACAAATACAGATTTTTTTTTTAAACAAATCTATTCCTTATGTGATGGGATCCCCAGGGCGCAGCCTGGGACTGTGGGACCGCTGTGCCCCCTGAACGCTCTCCAGCCTGAGCTGTCTCTCACAGCACCCTGAAAACCCCAGACCAGCAGCAAACTCCTCCAGGCACTGTTATCACTCAGCACAACCACATGTGGAGACCCAATGCCCAGCTAGATTACACAAATATGCCCAGAGCCACTCATGAATCACACAGAGAAATGCACCAGAGCCAAATCCCCCCCGTTCCCAGCACTGTACCTCAGGAATATATCTTCTTGTACTGCTCAAGATGAGCAATGCAGATTTATTAATTGATTCACCACTTCATCAATGGAAAGTGGATATACACCAGCCTTTGCAAAACCTGAACAGATTTGCCACACACTTCATACAAACTCACTGGTAAAGATAAACAGTAAAACAAATTTATTGACTACAAAAGATAGATTTTAAATGACTATAAGTGACAGGCAAAAAGTCAGAGTTAGTTACCAAAAGAAATAAAATACAAGCATATAGTCTACACTCTCAACCAGTGATGGGCAACCTAGGCTAGTGAGTGGGCCGCATGAGTGGCCCTCCTTCATCTTAGTGGGCCACAAGATTGAAATTGGGCATGTGAACTAACCATGACCCCATGAATAAGATTAAATACATTTACTACATGCTGAATATTTCATAAGTTATAAAAATGCTCAATCATTCATATATTAACAGAACTGTCACCAACTTCAAACAGTAAGAAAATAAATATTTACGCTTACCCTACATCATACTCAGTGCGACTTCCGGTTGGATCTGTCCTCCACAAGGTTTCTTAGATTAGGAGTAAGGGCTGTGCAGACACTTCACAATTCAGCTCTGAGGTTTCTATCCATTAGTCTGTTGCGTTTCTTGCATTTGATGTGTCCCACAGCAGAAAAAGTCTGCTCACATCTGTATGTTGATCCAAAGATTGACATCAGCTTTGCAACACAATGCTGGAGAACTAGACCAAGGGTATTCAACCAAAGTTCTCGTCTACCTTTCCTATTTAGCTGGTTAATTTAGTCTTCATCCAGGGCACAAACATGAATTAATTCCTCCTCAAACTTCCTTTTATCAACCCCAAGCCTTCGACATACTACTCTACATTTGCTCAGATCAAATTCAAACGGATTTGAGAGCAATGAGAGGAAGGGCTTCAGGTATCTCAGATAAGAAAAGTGGTTCTCGAAATGCTCTGCCACTGTAGACAGCACTTGTATGTGAACTGATGGATCATATTCATTTCCTTGGTCAGAGTGTTTGTGTAGCATATTTTTTCAGATTTGGGAAGTGAATCTAGTCACATGAAGGTAACTGAGTTGACATAAACTGCAGGTGTATCATGAATTTTCTGACCCTAGCAATTAGTGTGGGCAAGAGGGGATTTTCCCCCTGCAACGACTCATTAAACACGCTCAGGTGACCAGTGATGTCGACGAGAAAAGCCACATCCAAAATCCAGTTTTCATCTTTTAACTCTGGGTACATTTGAGATTTCTGAGCAAGAACTTTCTGAGCACTTTACCACGGCTTAACCAACATACTTCAGTGTGCATGACGAGGTCTCCATATTCTGTTTCAATTTGGTCCACAAGTTCCACAAACTGACGGTGATGCAGGGGGCAAGTGCGTATGAAGTTAACAATCTGTACTACTTTGTCTATTATAGCTTTTAGTCTGTCTTCCTTGTCAAGTTTAGCGCAGAGCACTTCTTGGTGTATTATGCAATGCACACCAACTATGTCAGGTACACAAGCTTTCAACAAAGCCACAAATCCATGGTGTGTTCCGGTCATGGAGAAGCACCCATCTGTTGTAACTGATACAACTTTTTCCAAAAGTAATTCATGCTCTTTGGAAAAAAATAAGTAAATGCCTCAAAAAATACCGAGCCCTGTGCTCCCCTGTGTATTCCCAAGAGATCTAAAAATTCTTCTGTCACGTTCAGATCACTGTCAACGCAATGAACCCATATGCAGAGCTGAGTAATGTCGTTAATATCTTTGCATTCATCTAGCGCAATACTGATAGCCACACTTGAACGTACAGTTCTGAAAAGCTGCTCTGCCAGATTGGCAGCTATATCTTGCACTCTGTGATGCACAGTATGCCTGCTGAGTTGCAGACATTTAACACGTTTAATAATTTCCACTTGGTTTTTAAACCCGTCAAATAAAGCATCTAAGGATTTGATGATGCATCGTTTCACTAATTCACCATCTGAGAATGGCTTTCCATTTTTTGCACATCCAAGCAATACGAAAGCTAGCCAAGGTCACTGCGTCACTCTCATTTAATGCTCGTCTAAGTACCTGCTTCTGCATTTCCACAGTTTCCTTCAGATTTGAAAGCTGTCGCGCACGTTGGGCAGAACCTACTGGAAATTTTGCTGAATGAGAGGCGAGAGGAACGGCGTATTTCATAATGTCTCGTAACGTTGTATTTTTTTTGGAACTGATATCACCGTGTTGCAAATTAAGCAAAATGGCCTCCATTTCTGTTCAATAACAAAATAATCCAGCTCCCAACTCTCTTTTACCATTCTGCCCTCATCATCGATTTTCCTCTTTTTGGCTGCTACTTCTTCCTCTGTACTTTTTGATTTTGCACTTGATTCTCCTCCTTTATCATGCCCCGGAGTCTCCTTTATCATGCCTTTTCAACACAAAGTGATCCATTATATAATTAGGAGCAAATTAAATTACCTGCAACAGTAACATAAAAAAGTGCAACCTCCCACATCCACCGGTGTCATAATCAAGACAATCTCCCAGGACAGGGTAGTTTTGCTAACCGCGCTTGCATACCTAGAATTTGTGGGGTATGCCGATTGAACCGTAGCAGCGCTTTCATTGGATGTCAAATATCTCATGGGCCACACATAGAACCCTGATGGGCTGCAGGTTGTGCACCACTGCCCTCAGCCCTATTAGACTGGGCAACAACTAGACTAAGCAGCTTTTCTCACCTCACTGGATACTGAAGTCCTTAATATACAGATTTGTCCTTTAAATCTGGGCCAGACTCCTCTGCTTAAGTCTTCAGAGTGTCCTTGTTGCTTGCAGCGTAGGGTGGTGAAGGAGAGAGGCCCAGCATGTGGCCACTGTGTCTGTTTTATAACCTCAGTCCCCTGTGCTTGGGGAGCACAAGTCCAGGCATGTCTGGGGTCATTGCTGAGTCTCCAGGCAAGATAGAGCAATTCCACTGGTGTGGCCTCATGCAGATAAATCATTTGAATTGTAGCTCCCTTGCTGGACAATGGCTGATGACGGGTTGTTTGACACCCCACCCGGGTGTTGGTTACTTTCCTTGCTGTTGCTTCTGGGGAGCTAATATCTGGCTAATTCCCCAATTTACTGCATGTTTTAGTGACAACCATACAACACAATTTTCATAACTTCATATGCATTAATGATATACATATATGGCTAGAGAAATAACTTTCAGCAGATCATAACCTTTCCCCCAATACCTTACAAAACATGCTTTATATGTCATATCACAATTATATACAGATGAAAAATATAGGGGTTACCAGACACTCCCCCAAAGGTATAGTATGTCACACCTTCACTAGGCATATTAATGCAGAACTCTGAGTAATTCATTTACAGAAATGTATTTCCCGCATCCCTCAGAAGCAGTGCAAAGGCTTGGGGGACTCGGGGAGGAGTTGAGGGAGAGGGAAGGTGGGTTGTTGGGTGTGGGTGGGGGAAGTATGAAACAGTTTCTTTTTGGGGGGGAGGGATTGTTAGGGAGTTGGGGAGCCTCCCCCATGCAAATCTTGGCTGAACTGAGCCTCTTCCATTCAGTCAGGGACATCTGCCCCTCATCCCCATGTGGCCCTGCAGCCCCTCACCCCTGTTCCCATGGGGCCGCAAACCCCTCAACCTCCCATCCCCACGTGGCCCTGCAGCACCCCTCCCATTCAGGCCCTGGGCCAATACTTTCACACCATTAGCTCCTGAGCCTGCCCCCAAGTCTGTCCCCCCACTACCACTTCTGAACCCCAATCTGTGACCCCCCTCCCCCCAGCATCCCCATGTGCCCTGATTTGTCTGTCCCAATCTGGGTCTGCAGGGAGGGTGCTCCTGGCTGTTCTGGTGCCACAGTGGCCTCTAGTGGGTGAAAGGCAGAACTGCAGCACTTCTTAGGTTGAACGTATTTTCTGTGGGGAAAAAATATTCTGCGTCAGATGTGAGTTCTGCACATGAGCAGCGGTGCAGAATTCCCTCAGGAGTAGATGGTACATTAATTAGGATGCTAAGCCAGGTTTAATTCCTGCTCTGCAACAGATAATCTGGCAAAGTCGCTTAGTCTCTGTGTGCCTCAGTTTCTCATCTGTAAAATGGGGATAATAGCACTTTCCTACTTCACAGGTGTTGTGATGATATATACATTAAAGATCATAAAGTGCTCATCCTATTAATAGGCCATATAAGTACCATAGATTGATTATTTTATCTACTTAGAGGCAAATATAAAAAAGACAAGTCCATTGCCTTGGCAGATTTACATGTAAGTAGTTGATGTACAGACAAAGAATGGAAGTGGCAACACAGAGCAAAATGACTTAATGGTGGCATTTAGCTTGTATACCATGACTTTTTATTATTATTATTTTATTATTTTGTAATGGCTCCCATAATACTTGCCTGCTTTTGAACAGTGCTTTTGCAGTCTTTGGTCCTATTGTTGTTATTTACTATCCATTTAGCACTGACAATAACCTTGACACTGGACAAAGAGACCACAGTCAAACTGTTTCTGTTGCAGTGCAAAAATGATTGAGAGTTGTGCTTGGAAATGTTTGGTAAAGTGGCTACTGAGGCTCCCTTCAGCACAACACTTAGCCTCAGATCCTGAAAGGTATTTAGGTGCCTAACTCTTGTTGAAATCAAGGGGAGTGAAATGACTAAATATTATAAGCACATGACTAACCCTAAGTATTTGTTTAAACTCTCTGGGGATGACGGGGTGGGGGAGGAGAGATTGTTAGAGGTCTATAAAGAAGGAGCTTATTCATGACGAGGGATGGATTAATATGTAGGCAAACCAGGAATGTGCCTATGCCCTAAATTCATGGGAGGGGGCCCAGCCTGAGCAGCGCTGTGACTCTGGGCACCAGGTTACACCGCCACTCCCTGAAACTTGGTGTAGCCGGCCCTCCTCCTTGATGGGCACTGTGACCCCATGTGCCCAGTCACAAATGCCACTCCCTTGGATTCGGCCCAGCCACCCCTCTGAAGTGATGATGGGGCAGGCGGGCCAAATTTGAATGAGTGGCATTATGACCCAGAGCATGGGATCGCAGTGTTGCTCAGATTGGCACTCACTCCCCTACTCTGAATTTGCCTGGGGCCGACTGGTGGGGTAATCCAGTGCTGTTGATGACAATTTATTCTCTTACAGATGCTTAACTGATGCACTGGTGAATTTTGCAAAGACTGTCCCATTCAACAGTTTAAGCCATTGAACAACCATTTTAAGATTTCCTAAATTGTAGAGCTAGTTAAGAAAAATGGAAATAAGGAATGAGAAGGTAGGTTCATTGTACTCAAAATATTTTCATATTATCTCCATAAAAAAGATGATACCTAAGCCATTTTACAAGGCAGTCTCTGGATTGGCACAAAAATAAAGCACTGCCTTGGGCAGGAATGTAATCTTTAATGTTGTTAAAGATGATTGGCATCCAAAAGGGAGGAGGCGATCTATGTAGAGAAAGGTTTTGGTATTTCAAAAATGACCTAAGAAAATACTTGCAATCTCATTTAGAGCTGGCCGGAAAATCCAATTGGTTGAACCCAAAATGTCTCTGGAAAGCAAGTCTGGTTTGATGAACTTTTGCCAAATCATCGGCAGGATTCTGATGGAACCCTGCCTGCCAGGTAGGTTTCCATCAGAAACCTGCCTGTTTTCCTGCTGGCTTGCCTGGCATCCCCTCGGGACCCTCCATTTCTATGGTCTGCAGCACTAGGGCAGCCCTGTAATGTGGACTTCCCCAGGAACCATGGGCTGGTAGGGTCTGTGGATCTGGGACATTCAGTGTTTCCTGGATCCCTGCCAGGGAGCTGGGAGACTGGCAGCCCTGGTTCTAGGCTTCTGACTTGGCAGCAAGGAACCTGGAAGTTCTGAGAATCCTGGCTTGGAGTTGGCACTGCTGTGTGAAATTGACAAGACTGTCAGCTTCAAGTGAAAATTTCTGGTTTCTGAGAAATTTCAAAACATTTGGTTTTGGTCCAAACTGAAATTAACTCAAATTCTGAAACATCAAAACTTCTCATGAACTGAAAATCCTGAGTTTCAATGAGCTCTACTCCAGTGATAATGTCTCCAGCTGCGGAGAGCACGGAACACATGGGCCTAAGACGATTCCCATTGGAAAAGCCTAGCGCTATGATGATCAAGAGGCCATCTACACCTGGAAAGTGACCCATCATTGACAGTGACTGTGGACTATCCTTGCTCTACAGTCTTCTCAGCTGACTGCTAGTGTAAATGGGATCAGATCACATTCAACATAATCACTAAATTGAATTTTGGCTGAAAATGTTTTCCTCCCGACCTGGTATTGAATATGGCTTAATCCTTAGCCTAGAACAAATGGAACTGTTCAGCAAATCTGCTGCTGGTGACTCTCCCAGAATGGGAGGGAAGTCTCTAGTGCTGATAAAACAGGTTTTTATGCCTCCCTCCCCTCGTTCCCTGGCATAGGTGCCAGGGAAGGGAAGTAGCTGGAGTACAGTGCACTCCAAATATCCACAGCTGGTTCTTGGTGCCTAGAAAATATTGCCAGATACCAAAAGTTAGAGTAGGCAACTTGTGGAAATGGGCCATTTTGATTACCACTACAAAAAGTTTTTTTTCCTCTCCTGCTGGTAATAGCTCACCTTAATTGATCACTCTCGTTATAGTATGTATGGTAACACCCATTGTTTCATGTTCTGTGTGTGTGTGTGTGTGTATATATATCAGAGGGCTCCCATTCTATGCATCTGAAGAAGTGAGCTGTAGCTCACGAAAGCTCATGCTAAAATAAATTTGTTAGTCTTTAAGGTGCCACAAGTACTCCTGTTCTTATATCAGAGGGGTAGCCGTGTTAGTCTGGATCTGTAAAAGCAGCAAAGAGTCCTGTGGCACCTTATAGACTAACAGACATTTTGGAGCATGAGCTTGTATTCACCCACGAAAGCTCATGCTCCAAAACGTCTGTTAGTCTATAAGGTGCCACAGGACTCTTTGCTGCTTTTATATATATATAAACTTCCTACTGTATTTTCCACTGCATGTATCCGCTGAAGTGGGTTTTAGCCCACGAAAGCTTTTGCTCAAATAAATTTGTTAGTCTCTAAGGTGCCACAAGTACTCCTGTTCTTTTTGCGGTTATAGACTAACTCGACTGCTACTCTGAAACCTTCCATTTTACTGTATTTTGTTGATAGTTCCACTTATCTTCAGAGCTTGCTGTGATTGAATAAAATGCTCTTGAAGACTATTTAAAAATCATTCTCCCCTTTAAATTCTGTTAGCTGCGGAAATAACACATTGCTTGCAAGTGGAGCAGGAGTCCCTTCTCTCCCAGCACCTGTATTCCCTATTTTTTTTTTTGATGGCTTACAAGCTACTGCACAGCATCAACCAGAGGGACACCAGATCTTGGGGGAGGATAAGTATGTTGCCTAATCCAAAACTTATCAAAGTCAACAGAAAGACTCCCATTAACTTCCGTGAGCCTTGGATCAGAACCTTGAAGATCTAATTTCCATTTCCAATGACTGTGACCCTTTTCTTTCTTTCTTTCTTTTTAAATTCCTCCTTGTGGCCCCCGATCTTCAGGAGAGCCCCAATTAGAAAAGATCTAAATGGCAAACTAAACAGCAAATAATGGATTGCTCAGCATGTAAATGTAACCGCTCAGGCCCTTCTTTATTACAAATGACGGTTCATTGAGTGTCTAACAATGTAAGGCACTTTGTGCAAATGTGAAATGTTGTTATGAACTGCCTCCTCTGCTCTGCTGCTTGCCGTATCAGCGCCAACAAGGCAAATCTTCCCATGTTGTGGTGAGCCCTCTCCTAGCGCCTCCTCATTTATTTATGCAATCATTTTAAAAAAAGGGGTGTGGGGGGAACTAGGAATAACAAGAACCAGAAGGAGAACTAGAAGGAAAAATCCATGGTAGCTAAACTTCAGAGCTATTTACTCCTGGCTGGCTTCTAGTAAAAGCATTTCATAGTTATGAAATGCCAGTGCTTTATTAACTTTATGCCCACTAGCAAAGCATGACCTTCAAGCAATTATTCTGGATGGTAAAAATGCAACCGTATCTCAAAGAAGGGATGATGGGAGATCAAGTCTTACACTGCTATCACCACAGGGATCAAATACCAGAAAGGGGATTCTGAGTTAAATCTTGGATGTGTTTTAAGTAGTGATTATATTCTCTATTTTCCCTGTTGCGTATCATGATACCTGTTAGCAGTGGCTTCAAGACCTAATCACTCTTTATATAACTGAGCAAATCTGGTAAAATGTTCTCACTGTGTGCATGATGATGTGACTAATTTCATTACTTATTCTGAGCACTCATCCAGTTAGCATGATGCTGAGATTACTCGGCTCCTGTCAGGATCGGGTCTGTGGCTTAGGTATTTATGGTGGAAGTGACAACGAAGACATTTGCATTGGTTTGGTAATGGTTTTACTAAAGCCCAAGGCTACCTGATCTTATTCAAATGGAAATACTGAATTACTTCAGTGAACATTGCGATCAGTAACTAAACTGTTTCTTATTGCAGGGTTATGGCGGAACACTGATTTATGGAAGAGAATTCCTAGGAAAAACATAGGGCCAAATTCTCTCCATAGACTTCAAGAAAGGATCCAGTGATTAGGTACTAGCCAGGGACTTGGGAGCCTGTTCGTTTGTACAGCACCTAGCACATTGAGGTGCTGATCCATGACTGAGACCCCTAGGGGCTACAGCAATACAAATAAGGACTTGGGTTAAAGTCCCTGCTCTGCCATAGACTTTCTGTGTGACCTTGGGCAAATCACTTAATTTCTCTGTGCCTTAGTTCCTCAATATGTATAATGGGGACGATAGTGCAACCGAGGTGCTGTCACAAGGTGTTCGACTCACTGCTTGTCTAGCGCCTCCTCCTAATCACTACACAGTGCAGTGTGGATGCAGCCTGCTTTTCACTGCAGTGTGTAGCTACACATACGCTACTGTAGACAAAGCCTATTTGAGATCACATACTTAACCAAATACATAATAAAATACACGGCAGCATGTGCAAGCAGTAAGAAAGGCTCCCAGGGAACTGACAACAAATGCCAAAGAGGTGCTGATAGTATTGAAGGAGCATTTTGACAAAGTGCTGAACCTTATAGCTCAGGCAGATGAAAGCATTTTAGATGTGCTAGCTGAATGGGGAAGCTTGCAAGGCACAATGGCTATTGGCACTGAGCCATCAGAAGAAGAAAGAGAATGAGTAAGGAAGCAGTTAAACATGGGAAAGCTGCAGTAACAGACAATACAGCAGCCGAGCTTCTAAGAACCTGTGGGACAATTGCTATGAAAGCATTAGGGAAAATATACAAGACCGTGCGGGAACAAGATGTCGGATCAGATTAGGCTGAAGGCCTAGTTGTATCAGTTGTGAATAATTATAGAGGTATAAGCGTATCAGTACTAGGTAAAAATCATGATTAAGGCCCATTTTAGAGGAAGTAGTAGGTGAAGACCAGGGTGAAGCTGCATTGGTCAGATATTCATGCACTGACAATTCATCAGGGGTGGGGTTGGGAAAGAAGCAAGAATGGGGATTAAAGCTGTTTGCTGTTTTTCTTGACTTCACAAAGGCATTTGATTCAGTTTGGAGGAAAGCATTCTGGAAAGTAGTAAAATCATATGGACTTCTAGATAAAATAATTGCAATTATAAAAAACATGCACAAAGCCTCCTGTAGTACCATAAGAAATGGTGGAAAGTTGAGCAACTGGTTCACATCAAAGTTTGGTGTAAAACAAGGGAGTATGGGATCACCATTGCTCTTCTTGATCATGTTCTTACACTGGATATTAAGAATGTTAGAGGAGTCGGAGGGCATGACATTGGGTGATCGAGAGTTTAAGCTCTGTAGCTCATGCGGATGACCTCATTCAATTGGCAGACATGTTTGAATTGATAGGATACTCCTTGCTACCTTGGAAAACTGGTATAGTTGACTAGGACTTACAATAAATGCCAAGAAGACAAAGTGGTTGCATCTTGGAAAAGGGACTGTAGCGAAGTGATGACTCATCGGCCCAGCGCCCCCTGCTGGTTATCCTGGGAATTAGCTCGATTCCAGCCCGGAGTGCCTTCTACAGGCCAGTGGCTCATCCGCCGCTGGCCCCATGTCCTTCCTGGACCCCAGTGCCCTTTACTCAGGGGTCTGTCCCCAGGAGTACCCCCCTCTCTGGGTCTCCCCTCCCAGGGGAACCACTACCCCTCTATCTCCACCTTGCCTCGGTGGCAACTGCCAGTCATCATCTAGCCCCCACTCACTGGGGCAGATTGCAGTCTGTAAAGGCCACTCATCATTGGCAATGGGATCGGACCAGCTGCCTCTGCCTAACCTCAGGCTGCACCTCTGCAACCTCTGTACCTGCTTTGGCCTTTAGCAAGGCCTGCAGTCAGGGGATATGCCAGGCTGGAGCTCCCCAGCTCCTCTTGCCTTTCCCCAGCCCTGCTCCACTCCTGGTACCTGAGCTCACAGGCAGCCTGGTCCTTCTCTCTCCACAGCTAGAGAGAGATTCCTCACAGCTCATGGCCCACAGACCTCTTGTCAGGGCCAGCTGAGCCCTAATTAGCTGGCCACACCTGTGGTCAGCCACTCCCTCAGCTGCTTTCACTGGTTTTTCCAGCCACAGCCCTCTCCAGGGCTGCTTTTAACCCCTATTCTGCAGGAGTGGGGTAGCCACCCCATTACAGGGACAGTAGACAAACAGATGTAAATTAGATCTTCAAGGGCCTGATCCAGAGCTCACTGATGTAAAATCTTATATCTACCTTGGAAGCTTGATCAGTGCCGATGGTTCCATTAAGGATGAGGTTAAAAGGTGATGTGCTTTAGTACTAAAGTGGTTTGACAAATTTTCAATGTGCTAACTGTCCTACTTTGCGGTCTGGAAGCAGTTGCATTAATTGAACCAGACATCGGAATGCTGGAGGCAGTAGAGATGAGCTCTTCGGAAGATGATAGGTGTAAAGTGGAATGATTTTAAGAAAAATGAAGACGCTAGAAAGAGAGCAGGATGTGAAATCAGGGTGTGTGCAGGACTGACTAGAGTCAAACCGATTACAGTGGTGGGAAAGCTACTCAAGACAAATAGGTAATAGGATGCTCAAGAAAATAATGCAAAGACAACCAAGGTCAATCCGACTGAGAGACTGGTCACCAATTAGGTGGTGGGACATTGTACACAGGGACGTGACCCGGCTGGGCTCAATGAAGGAATGAGCTGTTATAGTTGGAGCCAGCAATGCTGTACTGTAAAGTTGCTTTGGGATGAGAAGAATCACCTGGGAAGATAAAGTGAAGAACCCCTACAGGAGGCACAGAATACCGTTCTGATCGATGTTCAGATCAGATCTAGGCATCCTGACCACCTGAAGCTACTCCTCCCTTCTCCCTGAGCTGTGAGAATAGCCTGGGACCCTCCTTTCCATGTGCATCTGTTTATGATTGAAGGCACGTTCAGAGACAGGGGAACTCACACTTGTTTTTCAAAGAAGCATAAGTGCTGCTGAGCCATTGAGACGTTTCACCTGCATTGTGTGTGTGTGGGGCGGGGGGTTGGATATCACTGGGGAGGGCAGGCAGGAACAGCAGAAGGGCGAGAGATCTATGAAATGGGGTAATGCCCACCCCCCACTTGAAGATGGCAGCATTGAGAGGAGGTGGGTGAGAATGGTATGTGGGGGAGCTTGTGACAGGTTTTCCTGAGGTGCTCAGAGCCCTCTGTCCCACCAACCTGGGCTGCCTCTCATACTGTGACGCTGTTACCAAGCTACAAACCTCTGGCAGGTGCTGCACTTACACAGACATCCACAGGCAGGGACACACCCAACTGAGTTAAGTGGATGCTTTCCCCAGCCACTCATGAATCAACAATAGAGCGGCTCCAGCCAATTCCCCGCATTTCCCGTCTCGCACACCCCATAACTGTACCGTCTCGCATTGGTCAGAAACCTGACCAGTGAAAGTTCATTACCCAGTCTGCTCCTCCCTCAGCATGGAGAGGACACACACTAACCTTTGTAAACTGAGCTGAGATTTCCCAAGCACCTCAACCAAAACTTACTGTTTTAGGTAAAATATAAAATAGATTTATTAACTACAGAAAGACAGATTTTAAGTGAGCAAGCATAGGGATCAAAGTTGGTTACCTAAGAAATAAAAGTAAAGTCACAGCCTGAGCTCTACAAACTAAACAGGATTTGAATCAAGCAGTGTCTCAGCCTGACAGATGGCATAGTTCCTCAGTACACAGGCTGGGACTCTTTTCCAGCCTGAGACCACCATCCCCAGTTCAAAGTCTTTGTCCTCCAGATGTGTTTGTAGGTGTTGAGTTGTGGGGGCAGTGAGGCCAACTCACTTTTTTATAGTTTCTTCCAGCTTGCTGGAAAGATTTTTTGATATGGGGGTCAGGCAGTCCCCATTGGTCAAGCAGTCTTCATTGTCTATGTGTTCTCTCTGAGAAGACTTCTGGGATGGCCGTTGGGAGTGGATTCCCTTTAATGGGCCATCAGTGCATCTGGCTGGTCCTTTGTTGTACCTGAAAGGCAGGTTGTGGGTGTTCCCAACCTCACAACATATTTCAGTAACACACACATAGCAAAACTTCATAACTTCACGTACAGTGATAGAACATACAATCCAACAGGATATTAATGTTCAACGGATCAAGACTTTTAAAATACCACCTCACAAGGCATACTTCATACAAAACATATCATAATTGTACGACAGTGGGGAGTATAGGGGTTCCGGGGTGCTACTTTGAGGTACAGAGTGTCACAGAGCTATACTGACAAAAAGCTTATTCTAGGTCGGTCCCTCTGGGTATGGAAGGCTCAAGGAATTTGAGTTCAGGGAGCTCCTGTTTACACTGTTTTGAAGTGAGATGTTTTCACAGGGGATGCAGGCATTAGGGCCAGTTCTGGGTTGGAGTGACTCCTGTTGTAGCTTGCTATGTGGGGTTCTCATTTGCAGCTGCATCCCTTTAGCATGGCCGCACATTCTCTGAGGTACTGAAGATGATGGAGGATCTTTGCAGTCGGGAGCCATGTTCTTCCTGGCTGGTGAATGCCAGTGGGGAGTGTGAGATTGTCATTACCTCCCTGAAGGAAAAGGCAAGAAACTAGCAAGGGACACCAACAAACTGGTCAACTATTATCCTGTGTCTGCTCTCTCCAGTTTCTTGCCTCTCCTCAACACTCATCATAGTGAGATGTCATGGAGTTCCTTCGTCTTTGTCAATCTGGATACCATCTGTCTATGCAGGAGCTACTGCAGCAGTCATAGTGGTTGGTGATTTCTTAATAGTGGTTGAAGAAAACCAAGGGTGAAATTCTGGACTCACTGAAGTCAATGGCAAAACTCTCATTGACTTCAGTGGGGTCAGGATTTCACCTAAATATCTGTGCTGATAGGATTAGATCTGCTAGATGCCCTTTATGTTGTTGTGCATGAAGACAAAGAGGGGTTTGATGTGAAGGAGGGTGCAGAGGATGATGATGGCGCAGGAGATGGAAGGGATAAAATGGCATCTCCTCAGTCTTCGGAGGGGGGTGAGTCAGGGGTGCCCCATTCTAGCAGCCGGTGTGAGGCAATGATGCAGTAATGTCAACTCTCACAAATCATGGAATTTTGCACCTGCAGGAGGAGCTGTCATGATGATGCAAGAAGCTCCTCCAATCCCATGATTTTCAGGGCTGGGCACAGCTCTGTGTGAGAGCCTTGGGGCCGAGGACACAGTCTAGGGTCCTGAGTCCAGCAGCAAAAATTCCCCCCTCTTGATACCTTGAGATCTCTCCACTTGGGATCTGGGCAAAGAAGCAGTCCAGGAGGAGTCAGGAAGTTGGTGCTGAAAGGTCCAACGAAGGGGGAAGAATCGCAAGGGGTGGCGAGTGAGGCAGTGCACGGGCAGGAATGGCAACCCTCTCCTCACCCCTAAAACAGGGGAAGTGGAATCTTCATCTGAGCAGCCAGGGAGAGGTATGCATTGTTGTATGCATTGAAGGTTGATTTTTCAACCTGAAAGGATCACACTTACATAGCCACAGGAGTAGAGGGGGAGTTAAAAAGTCAAAAGTCAGTCTAAAAAACCCATCAATTTTAAAATCTCATGATTTGTGGGGACAATCTTATGACTTTGGGGGATCTAAGTCATGATTTTTGATCTCTTGAGGTTGGCAATGCTGGATATAGGGCCAGATCCTTAGCTGGTCTCTGCTGACATAACTTCATTGACGTCAGTGGAACTACATTGATTTACACTAAGTGAGGATCTGACCCACCGTATCAAATTCTAATCTCATTTTGATGGGTGCAAGGGCCTGTTCCTGGGAGGCGATGAGAGCCTCCTGGGAGTTGAGGATTCAGAACCTCACAGGCAGTTCTCAGCATGCACAGTATTGGGTTTCCGATCTGGAGTAACTCCACTGAAGTCAGTGGAGTTACACTGGGTTAAATTCAGAATATCTAAGAGAGGAATTGGGCAAATATTCTTTATAATACACAATCTGTGTGGATCTATTATGCTATTTGCCATGATTAAATAAATATATGTCAGAGCTTCCCAGTCCCAATCCGCAAATCCTCAGAGTTTATTCTTCAAAACCCTTGATTAGAACAGTGGGGGATTCCACGAAGCACCTTTTTCATCACCTACAAATTATACCTTCTATTCACAATTCCTATGAAAGCAAATGATTAAGTGAGAATTGGCTGCCGGAAAATGTTTAATGAACTCCTGAAAAAATCAGCATGAGGAGTCCCACAGTTTTCAGAAAAGTGTGTTCAGTACTAAGATCCTTGGAATATAATTATGTTGTTCTGCTGACTTATAACCCCTGCTGCTTGTGAAAATTAGGAGCTTTTGGAAAAAGTCATTTATATAGAGAGGAAGTGAACCGTGCAGGTTCAGATTTCTTGTTTTCCATGTTAAGTCCCTATGATATATTGTTACTTGAAGATGAAACAAGTGGTTGCTTGATGTCAAAAGTCTGTTAAATAATTTTTGGTTCCTGATCCCAGCTGAGTTTTACAGTTCAGTTAGTCTATAGCTATCTCCAGTGGGTTGTCAGATCTCTGGTCTGCTGCTGGTTACTTAGGAAACTTATTTTCTGGTACAAATACCAGCAATGTGTAAAAGACAATATTACTAGCTCAGTTATTTAAGTGTTTTGCCTCATTAGGCACAGAGACTTATACTGTATCAATTCTTATCTACCTCTCCTCAATCACACTTGTAGCTCATATGTGTTTCATCAAAGTTTGTTGTGTATTATGCAAAGCACATTTGGCTCCTGCTCCATTGTCAGTGGGAGCATTTCAATTGACTTAACTGGGGGCAGGATTTCACCCAAAGAAAGCAATATTCTCTTCTTCGGATCCGCATGCCCTATTGCATGTGTTGTACACTTCCCATGTTCCTTATATGTGCAACCCTTCTGCCAGGTGGAGCCAGCAGCAAGCAGGGCTGGGTTAAATATCTAGGGATTTCAACAATACAACACAGAACCAGCTCAAGCCCCCACCCAGTAACCTGGGAAAGTTACACACCACCCCTGGGCACCTCTGAGAGGCAATACTTCCCCACTCACAAGCACAGAGTCAGAGTGTAGAAAAGAAACTTTTAATGAAAGGAGGGAAGTGGCCTGTCGTCACACCTCAGCTGCAGCCACTTCCCCCAATCAGCCAGGGTTTTACCTTGCCCAGCCCCAGCCCTCTGCAGGGCTTTTTCAACCCCTTCCAGGCTGGAGCTGGTGGTCACCCCGCTACAATACTCAACACATGTATGAGGGGAGGGGCTGGTATTATCTCCATTTTACAGATCGGGAGGTGAAGCACAGCGAGATTCAGCTCAGAAGTGTCTACTAATTCTGAATGCCCAATTTGAAACCCCTCTGGTCTGACTTTTCAGAGTACTTAACATTATATAGCACTTCGTATGTTCAAAGCACAGCTCCTGTTGACTTCAGTTGCAGTTATGAGTGCTCAGCACTTCCACAAATCAGACCCCACGGTTTCGGGTTCGGCACCCAGAAAATGAGGCACACATAATTAGGGACCACTTGGGTTTAAGTGATTTGCCCAGAATCACATAAGAACTCTGTGGCAGGAGCCGGGATCAAAGCCAGTTCCCTAGGGCAGCACTCGACTGCCTTAATTCTGAGGTTATCCTGTCTCTTCCAGCCATCAGCCTCCCTCATTCACTGCACACATTCCAACTTCTGCAGCACTTGAGGCAGGAGGCGTACAGCCATCGGCCTCTTTCACTACACGGCCCTGATTCATTTCCAGTGCATGTCTCTTCTGTGCACTGAATGAGATATGGAAAAAATAGTATGTGATCATGCAATTAAAGACTATATCACAATGTATATGCACAAGGGGATGGATTAAGGCTGCACAGGCAACCTTAATTCTGGCATGTCCTAACAACTGAGTACTTGACTTTGCAACTTTAATAATGTTCTTTTAATGTAGTTTTTTAGATGTAAGGTATATTGGGTGCATGCATATGTATTGTGTGTATGGCTGTATAAAATATACACATACTCTATACATCTATAATGTGTGTGTCTGTTCTCTGCACAAGCCACACACATAAATCAGTTCTAGATCAAAGAGATGCAGCACACAGAGTCCTACCCTCCTCCCTTTGGGGAAATCTCTCACTCAGTGCGTAAGGACAGATCATGGGGGAACTAGCTAAAGCGAGAAGTGGTGTGCAGTCCGACACGGAGACCTGGTCTACACTGGGGGAGGGGGATGGATCTAAGATACGCAACTTCAGCTACAAGAATAGCATAGCTGAAGTCGACGTATCTTAGATCGAATTAAAATTACTTACTTCGCGTCCTTGCGGCGCGGGATTGACGGCCACCGCTCCCCTGTCGACTTTGCTTCCGCCTCTCGCCGAGCTGAAGTTCAACAGTCGACGGGAGAGCGATCAGGGATCGATTTATTGTGTCTCCACTACACACGATAAATTGATCCCTGATAGATTGATCACTAGCCACCGATCCGGTGGGTAGTGTAGATGTACCCTGAGACAGATCTGACAACACTTCTGGAGAGTAAGACACTTGTGGATGCTGAATGAAGAAAACTGTAACCTTTGTACCCACTTCACTCACCCTGGCCCCTTTCATTCTTCAGACAAATGTGATCTCCCTCCGCTGCATTCTGTGTTGTCTCACTTTCTCAGTTATTAGTGGGGCCTTTTATTTAACGCTGAGGTTTCGATTACCTGATTCACCTAGGTCTTTTTTTTTAAGCTTCCTTCCCCTGGCCCCCCACTCTTGGCTATCTTTATTCCCTCTGAAAATTTCACATCCATGTTGCTACCTCCCATTACGCAGCATTTAGCCTGTTTTTGATAACACTGGCTCAGGTGAGCAAGGCAGGCATGAGATTTCTTCAAGTGAACATGTAGCTGGAGCCTCTTCTAATGGAGAAAAGTGAAGCTTGCTAGAAAATAATGAGAACTGACAGGTCTGATCTAAAGCTAAGACACATATGCCTGAGCTGTCTCTTTTATCTCTGTAATTGAGTTTTTCCACTCCCGTCAATTGGGGTTTTTTTTCTGCCCCCACCGTTTCTCAGTGTTTCTATTTTCAGAGAGTGCCACATGGACAAATTTGGTTGGATCTTAAGAGATGCTGACAGGTAGCTAGGCTGTAACAATGTACAGATGAGGGATTGTAGGGGATCACTTTGTTAAAACTCCACTGTTAATTTGCATCAAATATCAGAGGGGTAGCTGTGTTAGTCTGGATCTGTAAAAGCGGCAAAGAGTCCTGTGGCACCTTATAGACCAACAAACGTATTGGAGCATGAGCTTTCATGGGTGAATATCCACTTCATCGGATGCATGTAGTGGAAATTTCCAGAGGCAGGTATAATATGCAGGCAAGAATCAGTCTAGAGATAACGAGATTAGTTCAATCAGGGAGGATGAGGCCCTCTTCTAGCCTTATAAGAAGGCCAGGGAAGCCAAAGGGAACAGTCTCACTCTGACTTGAGAGGGAGGCAGCCCTGGCTGCTGGGGAACTCACCCAGGGGACCTAGAGGGAGGCAGGGCTGGGGAAAGGCCTTAGGAGCTAGGAAGCCCTAGGCCAGCAACTCCCCAGGCTGCAGGGCCTAGTTCTAGGCCCACCTAGGTATTGGGCTTGCAGAGAGGCAGCCGGAGGGTGGGTAAAGGCAGCCAGTCTAAACCCCTTGTTGCCTGTGATGATTGGCTGATAGACTGCAGTCTGCCCTAGGGTGCGGGGGCTAAACAGAGACTGGCAGTAGCCATGACTGAGGCGACGTGGGAATAGGGAGTGGGGGTTCCCCTGGGGTGGGGAAACCCAGTAAGACTGTGGGGTACTGCAGGAGGCAGAACCCTGGGATAAGGGCACCGGGGTCCTTGGAGGGACACAGGGGCCAACGGCAAGTGGATCACTGGCCTGCAGAGGACGCTCCTGGGTCGAAGAGCTAATTCCTGAGGACGACCAGCAGGAGGCGCCACCAGGTGAGTCTGAGCCAGCTTACACTATAAATTAAGGTTTGTAAAGCACTCAGGTAACTCTAGTGATGAGCCTCATAGAAAAGTCCAGGGGGAAATTAATAATTATGTCTCCGTAGCAGGATTTGACTAGCATGCAGTCAATACAGTCTAGGGACACATTAAACAGTGAGCATAAAACAAAATATTGAATAGCTGCTCAGTCAGTGAACACCAGCCATCATGTACACTGAACGAGGCAGGGGTTCAGTGGGAAAAGTAGTTTGTAATCTTATAATTAAAGACTATATCATAATGGATGCACACCAGAGAGCCAAATTAAGGTTGCACAGGCGATCTTAATTCTGGCATTTCCTAAGTTTTGAGAGCTTGACTTTGCAACCTCAGCAGTGTTCTTTTAACATAGCTTTCTGCATGTAATACAAACACTGTCATAAGTATATTAGACCTGGGTGAACTCTGGAAAAGCTTTCTGTGACTATTCCCTCATCTTTACACCCAGGGGTTGTCAGTGTCCATTTCACCATCGCTTTTTGTGAACAATCATTCAATTGCATGTAAACTCAGTCCTTCCTGCCTCTGACTTGTGTGTTTCATTAGCCAAATGAACCTGGAAAGATAAAGTGAAATTTAGGGATATCTGTCATCCTCACCTTCTAGTTCTGTTGCACTTGATTAGACACATGTCCAAATAGTGGCAGAGTAGTTCCCAAATCCTAGGTTACATGCATCTAATTAACCCCCGGTGGGGCGAAGACTCACCAGCGCGTCGCCTCCTGCTGGTCATCTCGGGAATTAGCTCTTTCCAGCCCAGAGGCCCCTACTCTGGAGGCAGCAACACCACCCTCAGGCTCTCGGTGATGGGACCCTTCTCCCCAGTATCAGCCCTCCCGTCGGATTTGCATCCCCCGTCATGTCCAGTCTGCCAGGCTGCCGTCTGGTGATGCCTCCCTGCCCAGGGCTCCACCTTGCTCTCCCCAGCCACTTGCCACACTCGGCTCCAGTGTTGTGTGTGGCATTGCCAGCATCCGCTACCCTGGCTCTGGCTCTGTGGTTCCCACTGCAGCTCGGCCTTGGCTCCCCGTTGGTGGGGCTCATTTCCACTGCTTCAGCTCAGCTCTGCCTCTGGGCTGCTTCTCTGGCCCCTCTGGCTGCTGCTCTGTCCTTGGCTCTCCCTTACTCTGCCCAGACAACCCCAGCTCACATGAAGGACAGGCCCTGGGCTCTTGACTCCCTCATTGGCCTGCCTGCCCTGTCAACCCGGCTGACTTGGAGCTCTGGCCTCTCCCCATTAGCCCTGGGGACTGTCTGTCGCAGGATCCTGATTCCTCTACTGCCCTCCCCCTTTCTCCTGCTTTTGGGAGAGGGACAACCAAAACCCCACTAAGTTTCAATATGGGGTCAACAGCCCCATTACGGCTGCACTTCTCTCTACTCTCCTTTTTTCGACTCTCCCAGCACGAAGTGAAAACAGAGGCAGCCACAGTAGCTTTTTTCCAGATTTCCCGGCCTTGGACCAGCTGAGTAGCCCAGCATCAAGGAGGTGACCTAGAGCCAATTCCCACTCTTTGTTTTGCAAGGACATCCCTTCCCACCAGTGCAACTTAGCTTTCCTGCAATCAACAGCCTGTTTTCATTATGGAGGGGAAACTCCTCCCTCGGATTAAAGTCAGGAGCCTCTTAGTTGATCTCTTGTCCCCAGGTCATCTCCCACAAAAGGAGGCGAGAACTGAGAAGGGTGGTGCCCTCCTTGCTCCAAGTCAATAATGGCTTTTGGGGGAAGGCTCTACATAGCTCCACAACTACAAAACATCACCACAGCTTGAAAGCCCCTTTTGGATGACAACGTATTGAGCACCCACCACATCTCATAGGTTAGCGTGCCCGTTATCTGGATAATTCTCCCTGCTTTCTCTACATGCAGCATTATCACTGAAAACCAAAGTCTAGCTCCTTTTTCATCTGTGCATCCATATTCCTCAAAAAATCCTTTGCTTCATCTGTAAATCCATTCTATCTGCCTATATTAACTGTATCTCTCTAGGTGTTGATGCTGCAGTCATCACTGAGTACCTAGCAAGGCATTTAAAACATTATATTATGTGATAGACCCAGGCCAGTTGGGAACAGCAGAGTAGTCGAAGGGAGATATACTGGCCACTGTATAAGCAGTTTTCTGTTTCCTGAGTGACCAGAGCAGAGGCTGCTCCAGGATAATGAGAACACCTGACTCCAATTAACCTGCTAAGAGTCAGGTGAGGCTGTTAAGCACCTGACTCTAATTAAGGCCCCTCTGATGCTATAAAAGGGCTCACTCCAGTCAGGCCAGAGGGAGCCAGAGGAGAGGAAGTGTGTGCAAGGAAATGGGAGCAAGAAGTGTGCAAGAAGCTGAGAGTGAGTAGGCATATTGCTGGAGGACTGAGAAGTACAAGCATTATCAGACATCAGGAGGAAGGTCTGGTGGTGAGGACGAAGGAGGTGTTGGGAGGAGGCCATGGGGAAGTAGCCCAGGGAGTTGTAGGTGTTGCGCAATTATACCAGGAGGCACTTTAGACAGCTGCAGTCACAGGGCCCTGGGCTGGAACCCAGAGTAGAGGGTGGGCTTGGGTTCCCCACAAACCTCTCAACTCCTGGTCACACAGGAGGAATTGACCTGGACTGTGCCTTCTACCAGAGGGGAAGGTCTCTGGGCTGTTTCCCGACCCACAGAGTGAATCTGTAAGGCCAGCAAATCCGCCAATAAGTGCAGGACCCACCAAGGTAGAGGAGGAACTTTGTCACAATTAATATGATCGATCTCTCTTTCCTCCACACCTAGGGGGATTTTTTTTTAATAAGTACTCCAGTGGGAAAGGTAAATCAAAGAAATGGGATTTGTATTTTGCCCTGAAGGTAGCAAGCTTCATGATATGTCTAATCTTCCCTGGAAACAAGTTCCAGAGTCTTGGCACAGGTTCTGGGAAAGCCTGGTCCCTGATGACATTTCTGTAGTTCTCCTAGGACACCTATGGATCATGGTCATGGAGAGTGAAGTGGTCTAGAAAGTAACATGGGCCAGTCCCACGAATGACATTTTTAAAAAAGATGATGATGTGTTTTTTAGGCCATGCTCTTTATTTTTGAACTCCCCCTGCCAACCTCCAGGGCATGTGCATGTGACATTGGTGTTGCCCACTCTCCTGCATGTATTGGATAAGGGGATTTTTGTGGCCCCTGCTGCATGACCTCTCACCCTCACATCGGCCCATCTCCCGCCCAGCAATTAATCCTGTCCCTCAGTGCCCCATCAGTTCTCTCCCCACCCAACTCCCCTCAATTCAAGTGTGCAGGATCATTAATCACATGATTATGTCCTATGAAGGACCATGACTCTTGGAAATGTGTGTGAAATAGGGAATGGCTTTGATGCAATGGTATTCCCTAACTGCAGCAGGGTGGTAGATGGCACACACATTGCAATTTTGGCCCCAGGCCATCTTGCAACAGAGTACATCAGTAGAAAGGGCTACTTCTCTATGGTATTGCAGGTGCTGGTGCATCGCTGGGGTCATTTCATTGATCAACATGGGGTAGTCAGGGAAAAGCACGTACACTAGCATGTACAGAAAGCTGAAAGCAGGGACTTTCTTTCCAGACCAAAAGATTCCAGTGGCAGATGTTAAAATGCCCTTAATGATCCCAGGAGACCCAGCCTACCCCTTGATCCTGTGGTTCATGAACCTGACACTGGAAATACGACAGCAGCAAGGAACACTTCAACAACCAGGCTCAGCATGTGCAGAATGATTGTTGAATGTGCATGTGGCAAAATAAAGGCTCGCTGGTGATGCTTTTTTGGCAGATTAGACCTCAGTGAGGAAAATATTCCTATGGTCATAGCAGCCTGCTGTGCTCTGCATAACATTTGTGAAGCCAAGAGGGAAAAGTTTCCCCGGGGCGGAGGGTTGAGGTGTATTGCCTAGTGGCTGATTTTGAGCAGCCAGAGCAGGGCTATTAAAAGGGCTCGGGAGGGCACTATTCAAATCAGGGAGGTTTTGAAGCACAATGAGTTCCAGTAATGTGTGTTTCTGTAATGCATTCAGCCGAGCTTTGTTTACTTGCTGCCTGAAAGGACCCTTGTAATGATTGCTTCCTAAGTGTGACTTGTAGTCTGAAACTGTGCCAATTGCCACTGTGTATGAATTCCAGCAGCAACCACCGTGTCTAGGAGAAAAATAAAGACTACATTTTTATTAAACAGAAATAATCAATATGCAGAATTTGATATCTTGCAAAGGACATGACACTGAGGAGCACATTCTTAATGGAGGCTCTCATAGCTGTGTGTAAGTCCAGCTGTCAGTAGGGGACCTGTCCGAAGGGGTGGAGTGAAAGGGGTACTGTGACGGGCAGGGAATATGCAAGAAACGTGTAGGGGGAGTTTGGGGAGGGCATGGCATGCAGTTCTATACAGGCTGCAAGGGGAGGCGAGCACCATGTGTTCTGACTGCAGTGCAATCAGGGGCTTCAGAATCTCTGTTTGGTCCTCCATCAGCTTTATCATTGGCTCCTGGCCCTGCTTCCTCTCTGTTTTCAATTTTTCATTAATTGTCTCTCCCCACACCCTGTCATCACGTTCTTTGGCATTAGAGGATTGGAGCTTCTCCCTAAACATGTCCTCCTTACTCCTCCTGGTTTGCCTCCCTATCTGAGGGAGGAGCGCGGCTGGTGTGCTTCAAGGGCACAGCTGCAGAAGCACAAGAAACAATAAACAGAGGCAGTATTGTGAGTGCACTCACAGCATTGAATAATAGTTAAATACACCTCTTTCCCACTCTCCCAGACAGCTTGGCAAGTGCCCTAAACATGGTGAGTTCAGCCCAGGGTTGCAGGGGTTAGGGAAGTCCAAGATGGCACAAAGGGTCTAGGTGGTTTTTTAAGGGAATCACTGAAAGCACCTAGGGACGCTATTGTAAATTCTGCCACCATTTTCCACAGGAGAGAGTGATTGAAGCTGATATCTCATTCCTGAGGCTAACCGAAGATGCAAGGGTGCATCTCCTGCATGCCTGCGCCTTCAGAGTGGGTCCATATGCTGCTCACCTGCGTGCCGCTTTGCTCTCTGCAGAAGTGATTGCCAATTGGCATGGCAAAATTTCCTACAGCGGGGGAAGAAACAAAGTAGCTCTGCCAAGGAACCTTCAGCAGAGGATGCCAAGTACCTCCAGGAAAGTTTCCTAGAGATCTCCATGAAGGATTCCCATGAAATCTCAGTGCGTATTAACAAACCTTTCTACAGAGCCCCCACTGCATAGCTGTGCAGGAGAATGGGAAGCAGATGCAAACACGGCCAGTCTTGTACATTTCTATCCCTCAACCCACTTCTAACATATAATGAAACAAAGGACAGCGCTACCTTATGTCACTGAGCTGTATCAAATCACAATGAGAGCTCCCCTCTCCTGTATCATGAGAACCAGAGCTGGGCTGCTGGGACTGGCTTGAACCCTCTGGAGTCGAGAAGAGGTCCTGGCTTGCTACGCTACCAGATGACCCTGTTACCTGTCCCACCCCAACCTCCAACTCCACATCATCTATCACTTCAGCCTCAGGGTTGAGTCTGCTGGCCACTGTCTTCAGCCCCACCAAAGTATACACGGGGCTCTTAATGGTGGAGATGGGATCGCTGCAGAGGATGGCATCCAGCTCCTTGTAGAAGTGACAGGTCTTTGGTGCAGCACCAGAGAGACGGTTGGCCTTCAGCTCCTTGATCTTTGCATGGCACTGATGCATGTCCTGTTCATTGCCCTTCTCCAACATGCCACAAGAAATCTGCCCATAGGTATTGAAATTCCTACATCTGGTGCAGAGCTGGGACTGCACAGCTTCCTCTCCCCACAGACCTAGCAGATCCAATAACTCCAGTGTACTCCAGGCAAGAGTGTGTTTGCTGCATGGAGCCAGCATGGTCAACTGGGAAGATATGATGGAGCTTTCCAGCAGAGCAAACAGGAAGTGAAATTTCAAAAATTCCTGGGCCTTTAAAGGGGTACCTGGTTGCAGGGCAGCGGAGTTCAAATTACTGACCAGAGCGGTCTGGAAGGGCATTGTGGGACACCTTCTGGAGGCCATTTACAGCGACATAAGCAAGCGCAGTGTCTACACGGGCACTGCATCGATCTAACTTTGTTGCAAAAAGCTCTATGCCCCTCATTGAGGTGGTTTTATGTTATCAGCGTAGCAGGAGAGTTAAATCAGTGGGAGGAGCACTGTAGTATGTGCACCTTCACTGTTTTGTTGATGAAAGCTGACTTTTGTTGAGAAAAGTGTAATGTAGACAAGGAGAAATCACATCACGTGCAAGGAATTCACGAGAGGTGGCAAGTCTGCTGCAGGTCACAAATGTGTGGAGCAGTTTCACCAGAGGCAGGGCACAGTCTCTAAAACAGGTGTGGATGGAAGAGGAAGATTTTCTCTATTGTACACCCTTATCTGCCAAGTACCTTAGGTAGAATCTTTGTGGAAATTGTTAGGCCATCGTGACACAATTATATTTTAACTGAGCTGCACTGTATGTAAGGGATAATTACAGTAGGCCTGATCCAAAGCCTACTGAAATCAATGAAAGCCTCCCATCAATTTTAATAGGTCAGACTCTGCATTTCCGAAACTATTCTTACGTGGATGTAGACCAGGAGGAACTCAACTGAAGTTAATAACTTACACAGATTTAGAACAAATACAAGTGGGAGGGGAATCAGGACCTTCTTCTAATCCATTGCTTTGCTTAATCTATTCTCTTGTAATGCTCTGGAGGAATTTACTCAATTGTTTTTATCATTTGTATTATTATCATTACCTAGAGGCGCCAAGCCAAGATTGAAGCTCCTTTGTACCAAGCACTGGCTATAAACATCCATACCTGCCTGAAGAGCTTAACTTCTGAACAGACAAAGAATGGGAGAAATACAGTCACAGAGAGGTGAAACGACTTGCCCAGGGTTACCCAGTGGATCAACAGCAGAGTTGGGAAAAGAAGGGGTTCTCCTGACTCCTAGAGACAGGATTCTGCAAGAATTACCCTCTCTTTCCAATTTCTTTCTTTCAAAAACTATTTAACAAGGCTGCAGCCATGAGATCAGTACCCTTTAAACAGCACAACTATTGCATTCTTGCCTTTCCTCTGCAGCTGTCCTGCTCTCACTCCTTCTCGTATAGGGCAACAGAAGAAGGTCCCTTTGTGAATAAAGAGAAAACACAAAATAAGAAGATCCAGATGTTTGCACTGGAGAATATTAACAACACCCGGTACAAATGATTTCATTCTTCTTTGATAACCATCTCTGGGACAGCTGGTAAAAACAGACACAATTTAGCTTGGTAAAAACATAATGCTTCAGCCTTAGTAACGGACCGGACCGTACCTAACCCTGCTGCTTAGGGATGTTATGTCAGAGATTCCTTCTCTTCTGCCCCGCAGTCATGACCTTTAAGCTGTTCCTTCTTGCCCTTTGCTTTGGGGGGAATTGTGAAAAAGTCTCATTCAGAGATGAATTATGTCTTCCCAAGCCATAAAAGCAGCAGCAAAATCAATACACAGAGCAACACAATAAGCCCCCAATCCTGTACTGAGCTCCACACCGGCACAAAGCTGATGCTCGCACGAGCCCCATTGACCCAGAAAGCTCAGTGCAGGATTGAGGCTTACGCCTGCATTCCATTCATTTGTCAAACAGACTATGAAATACAAAAGCTCAAGTTCCCTGGAGAGTCAGGAACCCTTTCTCCAACATGTCCCTGTAGTAGTAGTAGTATTACAGTGGTGCCTACAGATTGCAACATCAACACCCCACATTGTAAGAGACAGCCCTGTCTCATAAAACTTGCAATCTAAATAAACAAAGGGTAGGAGAAAGGCTCCTATGGCCCAGTTCGTCAAAGATATTTAGGCCCCTAACTCCCATAGGTGTCTAAGGCCATGTCTACACTTACGCGTTTACAGCGGTACAGCTGTACCGATACAGCTGCTGTCAGAGCGCTCGTGTAGCCGCGTTATGCTGATGGGAGAGAACTCCCCTGTCCACATAATAAAACCAGCTCAACGAGCAGTGGTATCTATGCCGGCGGAAGAGAATCTCCCACCGACATAGCACTGGACACACGAGTGCTTATGCCAGCAAAACTTATGTTGCTCGGGCTGTGTGTGTTTTTTTAACCGACATAAGTGCTAGTGTAGACATGGCCTAGATATCTTTAAGGAGCTGGACCATATGCGCCTAAGGCCAGGTCTACACTGCAAACTCACATCAGTATAACTATGTCGCCCAGTGGTGTGAAAAATCGACACCCCCAATCACCACAGTTATACTGACCTAGCCCCTGGTGTAGACAGCGCTAGGTTGACAGGAGGGCTTCTCCTGTCAACATAGCTACCCCCTCTCGCAGAGGTGGATTAACTATGCCAAGGGGAGAAGCTCTCCCATACCATAGTGGCCTCTTCACTGAAGTGCTCCAGTGGTGCAGCTGCACCACTGTAGTGTTTTAAGTGTAGACCTGCCTCTAAGTCTCTCTAAGCCGGCATGATCAGCTGGGAAGATGCTGTGTGAATTTTGCAGGCCGAGCAAACAGGAAGAGGAATTTCAAAAATTCCCAGGCTTTTAAATGGGGGCAGGGAACATACCTGTGTACTTGGGTGCATGGCAGCCGAGTTCAAACTACTGACCAGAGCGGTTAGGATGGGCATTATGGGACACCTCCTGGTGGCCAATTAGGGCGCCATAAGCAATTGCAGTGATGGTGTGTTGCTCTAACTACATCACAAAAAGCCCAGTGCCGCTTGTTGAGGTGGTTTTATTATGTTGCCATAGCAGGGGAGTTTCTTCGGGGCGGGGAGCAGCATTGTAGTGTGTACACCTCCACTGTTTTGTCAACAAAACTGTGTAGTGTAGACAAGTCCTTAGGTGAATGCTCGTGTAATTTAAAGTGCTGTGCCTTCTCTCCAGCTAACCTCCCTCCTGAGCACTTAGTAAACAGCACTTGGACTCGACGAGGACTAAAGTAAGGATGACGCTGTACAAGATCTTTTTCCTGACCTGAGCTTAAGATACTGAGTACAGATATCCCCATAGATAAACACTAGGCAGTCTTGTAAGATGTCAAGCAGAGAAGTTCTCTGCTAGAATAGTGTGTGATTGTCGGCTATATTCACAACAGCTCATGTTACAAAGAAAAAGTACTTTAAATACAGTATTGGCATTATGAGACAACCAAACATATTTTAGAGAGCTGGTTGGAAAATGGGGGGGGGGGGGGAGGGGAAGAGCGAGGGAGTGAGGTTTGCATAGAAAATTTCAAGTGTTTTCTGAAAAATCAAAAACCTGAAAACTTTCTGGTTTTCTGTTGAAAAGATTTTGGTTTGGGGCCAAAAAGTATTTGGTATTCGCTTTTTTGACAAAAATGTCAAAATTCTCCACAAAAAAGCAAACAATATTTGTCTAGAAGAAAACCCAATTTTCCATTGAAAAACAGTTTTGATTGAAAGTTTTTGAACAGGACATCAAAACATCCGCAGGCCCGGTAAGAAGATTAACTATGTACTTTAGTTTAATAATAAAAAAAGGCAACAAAGGAAAATACTGGATTTTTTTTGACCATCTCTAAAAAAACCAAGGCTGGGATACCTCTCAGGATAAGAAATAAAACCTTTCAGTCTAAATACCTAGTGTCAGAAGCTTCTTAGCTCTGATGTGTTTGGATTCCACAGCCAAGTATTTCTAATATGTCAGGCATGCTAAAAAGTTGTTGAAATATGTGTTGACAGAGGGAACAGAAGTTGAATTCAGTTAGAACTCTTTCAAAGTGCCAGTGGATAGAGCTGATCCATCAAAAATTTCCAAAATGGTTTGATGTGGTCAGGGCCGGCTCTGGCATTTTTGCCGCCCCAAGCAAAAAACAAACAAACAAACAAAAACCCTGCAGGGCAGCTGGAGCCTGCGTGCAAACTTTCCCAGGCAGTGGAGTGCATGCCCCAGCTAGCAAGGGGGAGGGAGCGGGGGAGAGAGAGAGAAGCCGGGCGGCCAGCCCAGGGCTTCCTTCAGCCAGGGCACTCACCACTCGGCCCCTCCCGCTGCGCCGCCTGCCGGGAAGGCTCCGCGATGCTCCGGTTGGCAGGGAGGGAAGGACGCGGGTTGCCAGGCTTGCTGCAGACCTGGCACCGGCTGGGGCAGACGGAGCGTGCAGCCAGCTCCCACCAGGGCGCGCCCCTCCTCTGCGCCGCGTTGAACAAAGAAAAAAAAATGAGCGGCTGTGTTGCCCTAGGATTGGACGGAATGCTGCCCCTTAGAATCTGCCGCCCCAAGCATGAGCTTGCTCGGCTGGTGCCTGGAGCCGGCCCTGGATGTAGTAAAAGAGACAGTATGAAGTCTGTTTCTGCAAGTTGTGTTATTCACATATCGGTCAGTTTCCTTGTCTTTAACACACACTCGCTCTTTAAAAACTATAATTTAAAATTAGAGACATTCTCAGATGCTCCCCAAAAATATAATCTAACAATATTATGTATTTCTATCACCTGGCATCAGAAGCGCTCGAGGTACTTTACAAATAATCGTCCCAGCCCCTGGGTGAAATTGATAAAAATAATTTGTTCTTTATTACTGAAGAGGAAAACGAGGCACGATTTAAGGCCCAGACATCCAGGCTCAGATCCTCAAAGGGAGTTAGGTCCTTAAATGCCTTTGAGGATCTGGGCTCTGGTACATCAGTGACAGAACCAAGAATAGAACCCAAATGGGGTGACTACTGGGACATGCTATTATCACGAGACGCTGCTTTTTTCCTCCTTGCTAAGAGATTACTACTAGGGAAATCCTAGCATCAGCTCTGAGGAGCTTCAAAAGCTCTGAGGATCACCGACTAACAATAGAAAGAGCACCAACAAGGCCCAGTAATTCTAATTTGCAATTCTAAAAAATGAGTTAAAATAAAAAATAATTGGGGTTCTGCCCTTTTTGCTTCTTTGCAATGTACAAAAGCTGTTGTATGTTTTTCTTTAAACCACCTGCTTTGTTTTGTTTTTTATCTTAAGTATATCAGGAATGTATTCCTGGTCTTCTTTGGTTTTGGTGGAGGACTCAAAAGGTGGTCGTATGTGGGTTGTAAATTTTTTCCAGCCTGTATTTGAAAGCTTGGAGAGAGGCTGAATGCAAACAAAGACATATTTTCTCCCAAATCTTTCACAGGTATTTGAGTTATGGACTTCGAATTAACAAAAAATCCTGACTCCACTGAAGCCAATGACAAAACTTCCATTGCTTTCCATAGGGTCAGGATTTCACACACCGAGTTTTAAAAAGACTGAATAAAATCACTTTCCTGTTCAGCCAAGCTTCACTAGCATGGTGTCTCTGATTTTGAAAACCTGTTAATTTCCCAATCACTAAAAATCTCTTTTTAAAAATGCGAAACTTTAATTTTTGGCATAAAATCTTTGTTCCAGTCTCCCTGAGCTTGTTTGCACTTAAAGAGTTTGGTTAATGTCTTTTTAAAAACAAGGGTTAGGATTCCTGTGGTTATCCCACATGGCAGCTGTAATAGGGAGCACAGAAATACCACAATAGTGATTGTTTTTATGCAGTCTCTGGCCTAACATGAAGCACGAGGAAGCTTTGTCTTGTAAGAAGCCCGTCCCAGGTTCCAGCCCAAGGAAGTCTCACCAAGCAACTGATCCTTGTATTACCAAACCAAAGCATTTCAAAAATCACGAGTCAGGCCCCTCCAAAATCCTAAGAGTTAATAAAAATAACATCTTTCGGGGGCTTTACCTTTTTCTTCTGGTTTTTGACTCATGTCACACTCAAGTTGCATTTTCAAGCTTTCCTCTGCAACCATGAGGGCTCATAAATTACTCTTTTTAAAATGAAAGCTGAGATTCTCAACTAATCACAGGCCCTCCCAGAGCTGCGGCTTTAAGAAAAACGGCAAATATCAAAAGACTCATGAACGTTTGCACCAATGAAACTTACAATTGCTCACCTGCCGCAAACCTTTTGAAGAAGAAGGATGCTACACGGTCCATCTTACCTACATTACTAGTCAGTATTAGGGTATGTTTGCTGGGCAAATGAATCTGTGTCTGAACAAAACCATCACATCAGGCTGAAACTGGTGCAGCAACAAAGGTAGGTGCAATCCCCTCCCCACCTGAACTTCACTGGCTCCATGTTCAGTAAAGAACAGAATTCCAAATCTTGGTTTTAAGTCACTTGTATGCATGAATTCTTCTGTGGATAGGTTATAGCCACAGAGCTTTGCAGGAGAAATGTGTTTTCAGGAGGAATTCAAATTAGGAGGGTGAGAATCTTGTACACAAAAATGGGAGAACATTCCAAGCAAGGCAAGGAAACCAGAGTGGGAGAGGCAGGGCATTTAGATGAGGCAGTAGATGTTCACTTGTTGCATCTGTTGCACTCACTACCTGTGACATAGTGCAAATTCTATTGTAAACTCTTCAGGGTAGGGATTATTCCTTCCTGTGTGATTGTCCCAGCACAAAGGGACCCTGATCTTCACAATTGGGCTGTACTCCTGATTGGTGCTTCTGGAGCTACTGCAACATAAATAATAATAAAGGAAAGGGGAGCATGAGGAAATTAGAACAGAGATGTAGGTTGGATGAGTGTGCAGAACCTTGAAGGTGAGGACAGAAAGCTGCATGGGAACTGAATCATTATTATTATTGTTATGATTCATTTATATGGAGCCTTAAGTGCAGATGTCAAATCTGTAAAGAAAGAGTGAAAAGAATCAATATTTTCTTGATACATTTATATAGTTTGTCAAAGCCTTGTAAATTATAGTCATTTTTGGAATCAGAGATGTCACCCACCTGTATTCTGGGCTTCACGTAGAATCCGGTTACTGTGTATGTTCTAATATATAGCATCAGCACAGTTTATTGTTAGACATAAAAAAGAGAAACTAACCATAAAAGGACACTGAGCTCTATAACTCTGACCAGCTCATCGCAGTGAAGGGTATTAGCTAGGGACACATAAATATTGGATGGGAAGCAGCTCTCTTTCTTTCAGCACATTCTACAGGATAATCCATTTGGCTTCGCAATGTCAAAAGCTTTTTTTGTGTATTAACAAGATTTGTTTCGTTGGTCCCTGTTTGCTCTCCCTATGGCTCATGTTCCCTTTAAAATAGTTGTGCTTCAGGCTTAAGAACCACAGATTGAAAAGTGACGTTAAATTAAGTATACCAAACTGCTCCCTGCCTGTCAGTTATTTAAGTGAACTGCTAGCGTAGTAGGTCTGAAACTACTTCCCAAATTATTTCAGGGTTTGCATTATGCTGGTGCCTGGCAATTAGCCATCAATGTGCAAACAAGATCTTCCCACGCTCTGTGCACAGAGATTGCAATGCACTCGAATATATGTGGAGGCTGAATGGCAGGGGACCGATGGGATAAAAGAAATGTACTAATGCACAATACTTGGACCAGCAGCAGGCAATATAAATATGAGCAATGAGCCAAATTTTGATGCCTCCTATATGAGGAAAAAATTGCAGCGATCATTTGCAGTTTCATTAGAAGTACAGTCAGACCTTTTGGGGAGGTGGAAGGTTTTAATGGGATGGGGGAGAATATAGCACTACAACTAGCAGGCTTCTTGAAAATGCCACAGGAAAACCTGAATGATTTATCATTTATATAGGCTCATGGGAGAGCCACAGAAAGAGTCATTATTTACACCCAGAGATTCTGCATGAGGCTGCTGCACATCCAGTCTACCCTTCTTCCTGTACTCCTTGCTTTGTTTAACATTGCTGCAGAATATATAACTGCTAAAGAGAGAAGCAGAAAAGTCTCCAGCAACTTTATGGGTTTTGGTGCTAATATTTGTTGAATCCTTAAGTCCGTTTCACTCTAACAATGGAAAGCTCCATTTTGAGGGTCAGCAAATTGCCTTCTTTCAACATGTGGGATGAATCCAAAAGCAAATGTATGAAACTGGGACAGCATACCTTATATGGCATGATGATCTAGCATAATGTATGGCCAGGCAATCAATGCATGTGCAAACATATGTACAATAGCGGGAGAGAATATACAACAATGAGATGTGGTACAAAGCTTTTATTGATATGAGTTTTTTCATGAGGCTTATGAAGTCTGAAGTCTATATACAGGGCCACCCACAAAACAAACCAACAAAAAAACAGAAAAAAATCTTTATGCAACAGCATGCAAGCAGATGTGGCTAGGAGGCAGTGTTACCGAGAGGACCGAGCACCAGACTAAAACTCAGAAGTTCTAAGTTTGACTTTTGGCTTTTCTGGTGATCTGCAGGGCAAATCACTTCTCTGTTTCTCCTCCTACCCTCTGTCTGTTGTATCAGTTCAGATTGTTCGTTCTTTGGATCAGGGATTGTTTCTTCCTATGTATACGGGCAGCACCTATCACAATAGGGCATCAGTCTCAGTTGGAACCAATAATAGTCAGTCTGCACCACAAGTTTTACAGAAAAACTATTTTGCAAATGAATAAACCAATATATTGGGAGTATTTTTAGCATTCATCCAACTGTAAAGCCAGGTGTCATTAGTTAACATGAATTTAGGAGTTTGAAAGAGGAAAATACACAAGGTACACATTTTAGAACCTATAAAAATCACCTGAACAAGCTTTCCCATGTATAACTATGTGGAAGTGCTGAAGTCTGATTGCTTGAGCAGGGCTAGAAACCTTGTATTTTGTGGTAAGTTTGAAATCTTGCCTGACCTGAGGTATAATGCTCCTGTTTCTAGTTCTGAATGGTTGTAAGTGCTAAGGTACTTATATGACCCCTGTTATCACAGTATGTGAGTACCTCTCAATATTTCACACAGCTCCCAACACCCCTGTGAGGTAGGGAAGGTCTGTTATCCCTATTTCACACATGAAGCACTGAGAAATTAAGATGCTGATCTTCAAAGTTATTGAGGCACCTAATTTCCATTAAAATCGATAGAAGTTTGGCACCTAAATACCTTTGAGGATCTGGGGCTAAGTGATTTACCCAAGGTCACACTGAAAGTCTGTATTAGAGCAGGGACTTGAACACAGGTTTTCTATCCCTAAGACTGGTGCACCTAACCACTGGACCAGCCTGCCCCATCCCATGACTGGGCTATGGCTGAGTATTGCCTCTCCCTCATCTTTTCAACCCAGTGTTGGGACATTCATATTTTGGGGGAAACTGACACCAAACAGAGCAATGGCTGTTTGTAGCTGCTCAGAGGTTTGGAATGTTAAACACAGTCACAGGGTAGATGGATTGGTGTGCAAAGTGCAAGTGAAGAAGTCAAACTATCCATAATGGATCACGTGGCTCTGCAATTTATTAGCAGGATCACATATGCCTGCTCAGGCCGGTGGTGTGATACCATGGTGATAGCAACCCCCTGACCCTAATTAACTCTGGTGCAGAATTGCCCTGTGATAGGAACATTTCCCAGCATGCCTTGTTGTGACATGCACTTTAAATCTGGCAAAACTGAAAAGCTGCAGCCCTAAAGCAGCCATTTTGTAATTGGTAGCTGCTTGGCTTCATCCATTCCTGTTCAAGCTGATAAATAACTGGTATGTTTTCCCTTTCTTGTTGCTGAGGAAATTGCATATGCCTAGAAGGGGAAATGTGTTAGTCCCCTCATATATATTTTGCTAATCTGCATTTATCCTATCTGGCATGAGGCCTTTCTCAGGTAAAACTATATTTTTGTCCTGTCTTTTCAAGTGACATTAAGAAAATTCTGTTGGAAACTAGCCTGGAACTTGAGGGCTGAGCATTGTGGTGAGGGGCTGGCATTCAGGAGCTCTAGGTTCAAACTGCAGTTCTGCCACAGTCTTTGCATGTGAGTCTAGGCAAGTTACATTGGTCTGGATTTTCAAATGTATTTAGGCTCTGAAAGGTGCAGATAGGTAGGTGTGCCTGGTGGGTGCCTAAATCCCATTGAAATCAATGGGAGTCAAGTACTTAAACTATCCAAAACCCCAATAGGCACCTGTCTGTCTGCATCTTTAAAAATCTGGTCCTTAATTTCTGTCATTCTGTATAAAATGGGAAGAATAATCCTTCCTCTTTCGCCTGGGTTTTTGAGTCTTAATAATATATGTCTAAGGAAATCTGACAGCTCAGCGATGGGGTCAAGTCAGTACCTAGCTAGAGTGGAAACAAGGAAGAAGCAGGGTCAATGATGGGCTACTTAGGCAAGCAGAGAGCAAGAAGTTCCTGCCCCCAATAACTCCATGCCTTATTGTTATGGAGTACTCATTGGTTCCTTCGGTCTGGCCAGCGCAAAGCTAGATTACAACATTCTCTGTGGTTTGTGCTCTTCTTACAGCCACCTAAGCAGGGTCCAGGACTTAACTCATTGTGCTCTAGTTGGTAACTAAACCCAAGCTGTTTGCGAGTCACTCTAGGCCCTTAGGGCACCATATACATTTATGTGGAGTGTAAATCCTGCTAGTTAGCCTCATTCAATATACTCTCTCATGTCTGGTAAATTAGTCATGTGTCCATACAATCACTATTTTTTCAGCCACAACAATCACTTCCTAATAATATTACCCCAGGGAATGTGACACACAGAGATTTATTAAACTGAGAAAAGTAACAATGGATAAAACTGATGTTTACTACATCATTGCTCAGTTAGAAATGCATATGGCAGGGAAAAGAGCGTGAGGGAAAAAAATCCCATTTTAAACTAAACTAAAGCCTTTTAAAGTCCCAGACTGTAGGCAGTTCATTTCACTCAATGTTTGAATGAACACAGCATGCAGGTACAAGTATATTTCTATACACCCACCTGTGGCATAGGCAGCATAACCGAGACTTGCTGATTGAAGGCTCAGAGGCTAGCAAGGTGCTCAGATATGTTACACTGGTGGGTGCCAATATAACTCTGTGTAGATTGATGGAATGACTTTTGATGTGAGCAGTTCAAGTTATTCCTTAGCCCACTTCCTAATGACTTGGGGAAATTCAGCTTCTATGCTGTAAAATACTGTATTAGGATGCAACACTTAACTGCTAATTGTGCCAGCTCTCTGCTACACCTGTGCAGCTATGTTGAAATCAATGGGGCTGGAGAAGGGTGGAATTTAGCCCGCAGTGTTTAATCAGCAGGGGCTGGGCAGACAGACAAAATCAAGAGGGGGAAATATGTCAGTTCTTCTGATCAAATACCAGCGGGGGTGGCTCTATGTATTTTGCCGCCCCAAGCATGGCAGTCAGGCGGCTTTCGGCGGTATGCCTGCGGGAGGTCCGCTGATAATGCGGATTCGGCGGCATGCCTGCGGGAGGTCCGCCGGTCCCACACCTTCAGTGTACCCACCACCGAATTGCCGCCCAAACCGCGGGACCGGCGGACCTCCCGCAGGCATGCCGGCAAAGGCAGCCTGACTGCCACCCTCACGGCGACTGATAGGCCGCCCCCCATGGCTTGCTGCCCCAGGCACGTGCTTGGTGAGCTGGTGCCTGGAGCTGCCCCTGAATACCACAATGAACAATCTGAAAAGAGACAGGATATAGGGACAGACTCTTAGAGAGTGTAAATTGGCACGGCTTCGCTGCAGAGAAGTTGCCTGATTTACCCCAGCTAAGGATTTGGCACATTATAAGAAAAAAGAAAATCATGGATGCCCCTCCTCTACCCTAGTGCAGCTATAAAAATTAGCACTGACTTTATGCATTGCACTTTCTAAGAGTATAAATCCACGCTATTGACCCTTGCGTATCACAAGCAATAATAGTTTGATGGTTCAATGGCTAGGGTGCTGCCTGGCCACATGGATAGCTGGGTTCCATTCCCTCCTGGCAGCATCAGGGAAGATAGGATGCTAATATCTTTTTTTTTTTTGCAGGGGAGCTGAGAGGGAGGAGAGAGAGAAGGTGGAGGGAGGATGAAATCTGCATTGCTCATTACTGTGAGTCAGGATTCAGCTTCCAGTTCAGACCAGTGTTAAAGGTCTGGGGAGAGCTTGCCATAGGAAGGCTTGGTCCTGCTTTGAGCAGGGGGTTGGACTAGATGAGCTCCTAAGGTCCCTTCCAACCCTGAGATTCTATGATAAGGCTTGGTGTGGAGAATTTGGCCAAATGACTGAACAGCTTCATTGGAAGGATCCTATTATGGCCCAAGTACAGTGGAATGTTTTTATAGTGAGTCACTTAATTCACAGAACAGCTTCACGCTGGCAGCAGAGGTCCCCCGCAGCTCGAGTTGCAATTGCACATTACAATGCATTACATGGGGATGTTCACGCTGCATCACTGCAATTAGAGTTTCGTTGTCCGTTTTCAGTGGATATCGGTTCTACAATAACAGGCTCAGCGATACCAAAGGGAATAACTCTGTTCAAGGTGGAGCAAAGGATAAATCTGGGTTCAGACACCTTGCACTAAATTATCCATGTAGTCAGCACCCTAAAGTCAGTGCTGTATTTTGAAAGAAGAGCTCAGGTCCTATTTAGACACCCTAAATAAGGGCCAGATTTTCAATAAAGATCAGTACTCAATATGTTAAGTTCCTTTGAAAATCTGTCCTCTTGAATGTACCCTCCCTCACACTATAACTAAACTATATATATATATACACACTCACCCACCCCTCCATATGTGGGTCAAGCATGATTATTGGACCATGAGATTTAACAGCTTGGAAACATAATTACAATTAATAATGAAACACCATTATTCTTCTTTGTAATCTGTTACAGACAAACACTATCCAGCAGGCTCAAGGAGGTTGTAAATACCTAACAGGCTCAAACGCCTCTTCAGCAGCATAGCCCTGAACTTCACTGTGCTCTCAGTTTTTGCTTACAAATTATATTTAGGGCTAAATTCAGACTTGGTGCAAGCATCTTCCAGCAGCTCTGTATTCTACCCTTGTATTATAAGAAGTATGGGCCTGATTCTCCACCTTGGTAGTCATTTACACCTGTGTAAAGAGAGTGCAAACTGAGTGTAAAATTCTACAGGAATGTCAATGTTTTACACCCTGTTTGCACAGGTATAAGTGGCTACCCAAAGGGCAAGGCAATGGAAAGTAAGGCCCTTTATAAGTTGTGTTTTTGAGAGGGTCACCATGGTTCAGTAGTTAAAGCATAGGACTAGGCATTAGGGGACCTGCAGTTCTTTCTAGACAAATACTTCATGTGTGACCTTAGCCAAATCCTTTGGGTTAAAACTTCAGTTCAATGAGTGTGGTGAGTACTTTTATTTAGGTGCCTTAAATAGACGTTTAAGTGCTGAACTGTACTTTTCCAAACTTAGCAATTTTGGTCTTAATCAGCTTCAGTGTGTGCATAGTGCTTCGAGATCCATCAGTGGAAGATGCTCACGTAGCCCAAAATGTTCTGTTCTAGCATGTAACGATCCCAAGACACTAAAGGTTAATAAACTGATAATCAGTCTATATAGGGACCATTTAATCCACCACTGAAATATCACCGCCTGTGGGGTGAAACATGGCGCGTGTTTTTTTCAGAGCAGACTGCCATTTCACACCAGGTTGGAACAGAAAATTAAATCTACCTTATTCATTTGACTTCACTGCATCAATACACTTGAATCATATTTTCAAGTTTTTCTTTCCTACTTTGAGGGCTAGGAAACGCTTTAAAAAATGGAAGATGAATTTCTGATGTAATCACATGACTCCAGGAGCTGGGGCCCTAGGCATTTACAGAGCCTATGCCTTAATCTAGCCCTGTGGATACATCCAGAATATCTTCACTCTGCTTAAGAAATGTAAGTTTCAGAGAGGAACATTGGTCCATATTTTTCCGAAGTTATCTTCATTTGAGGACAGTAAATGGTTGATTTTGAACTCTGCTTATGCTTTTCCTAACTGACCTCTGCGTACAGGATGGTTGTGGACACTTCATTTGTATTGTAGGAGAGAGCAGGAAACAGTAGTCTGTGATGGGATGTTAGATGGGGTGGGATCTGAGTTACTACAGAGAATTCTTTCCTGGGTGCTGGCTGGTGAGTCCTGCCCACATGCTCAGGGTTTAACTGATCGCCATATTTGGGGTTGGGAAGGAATTTTCCTCCAGGGCAGATTGGCAGAGGCCCTAGAGGTTTTTCGCCTTCCTCTGCAGCATGGGGCACAGGTCACTTGCTGGAGGATTCTCTGCAGCTTGAGGTCTTCAAACCACAATTTGAGGACTTCAATAACTCAGACATAGGTTAGGGGTTTGTTACAGGAGTCAGTGGGTGAGATTCTGTGGCCTGCATTGTGCAGGAGGTCAGACTAGATGATCATAATGGTCCCTTCTGACCTTAAAGTCTATGAGTCTATTTGAAACTGGAAGGCGAAGAAGAAAAGAAGCCTATTTATTATCTTCATAAGCATTTAACAGACATTGGAATTACACTCTCCTCCTCCTCCCCGCACCCTTCCAAGCCTCAACTTTCCAAAAAGTGCTACAGGATTTTGAATAATCCACTAGCGATCAGGACTTGGTTTTAGCTTTCCTCCAAAGTTCTAGCACCATGCTGGGGTGCTTGTTCAATAGAGACTCAAAGGGGAGAGTGCTACTTACTGAATCACCAGCACTCTGCAGTATGTGGATTGTCTTTGTGGGTTCCCTAGCCAAGTGCTGATCAAGCCCAGCCCTGTTCAGCCCTGTGTCACGTTGCACTATATATGATTTTATGAAAATATGCTAATGAGTGTGAATATAATGTAACTGGAATATGCTTCCTACAAAAGGTCTCGTGTAAGGTATCTTTACAAAGCTTGTAATCTACTGAGTGTGGTCATCCTATTTGTATAAATGTACCACTCTTGTATCTGAAACTAGAAATATGAAATATAACTCTGAGGGCCTATTGTAATCATGCAAAGTGTGGGCCATTAATGGTGGTTTGGAATCTCGATGGCTCCCATTAACCCGGACAACTGACTGTAGATGGCTCTGTTTTACCTGTAAGTCTTCCTGTATAAGTGTGTGCTGGCAAGTGGGTAATGAAGTTTTACAGTGATGTCACCTGAACTGGAATCCATCTTTAACCTGCTGCTTTTCCATTTAGAAGGAGGGATGGGAACCCAGAGAGGAACAAAGGATTCCTGCCTTGTGCAAAAGCCGTATAAGGGGGTGGAACAGAACAAAGGGGGCTGCAGTCATGAGAAATCCCCTAGCTACCACCTGAGCTGGAACAAGGGCGGTACCAGGGGAAAGGACTGTGTCCAGACTAGAAAGGTGTCCAGGCTGTGATAGAAGCTTATTGAAACATCTCTGAGGGTGAGATTTTTATCTGTATTCAGTTTTCTTACTGTACTAGGCTTAGACTTGTGTGTTTTATTTTGCTTGGTAATTCACTTTGTTCTGTCTGTTATTACTTGGAACCACTTAAATGTTACTTTTTGTATTTAATAAAATCACTTTTTACTTATTAATTAACTCAGCGTATGTATTAATACCTGGGGGGGGGGGGACGAACAGCTGTGCATATCTCTCTATCAGTGTTCTAGAGGGTGAACAATTTATGCGTTTACCCTGTATAAGCTTTATACAGGGTAAAACAGATTTATTTGGGGTTTGGGTCCCATTGGGAACTCTGCATATGGGTGTTCGAGACAGGAGCACTTCTTAAGCTGTTTTCAGTTAAGCCTGCAGCTTTTGGGGGACATCATTCAGACCTGGGTCTGTGTTTGTAGCAGGCTAGCATGTCTGGCTCAAACCAGGCAGGGCACTGAAGTCCCAAGCTGCCAGGGAAAATGGGCTTCAGAGGTAATCTCGGCACATCAGGTGGCAGTTCCCAAGGGGGTTTCTGTGATCCAACCCATCACATCCTAATGCTCCAATTCTGCAAAGCATTTAAGCACATGGCGATGTGCACCAAGTCACTGATGCAGCAAACAATTTTGGCATATTTCTCCAAAGTCTGAGAGGAAAAAAAAAAGACATGGAAAGTGAGAATCAGCTTCTCAGAACTCATCTGAGGCTACATCTACACTATAGCCTATGCTGGCAAAACTTATGTTGCTCAGGGGTGTGAATATTACACACACTCTCTCTCTCTCTCTCTCCCCGAACGACATAAGTTACACTGACTTAAGCGTTCAAATACACAGCGCTATGTCGGCAGGATAGCTTCCCCCATGACATAGCTTATGCCGCTCGCAGAGTTGGTTTTGTATGCATACTGGAGAGCTCTCTCCCATCAGCATTGAGCATCTTCACCACATGCGCTGCAGCTGTACATATAGATATGGCCTTAGAGATAGCCTTGAGCATATGCTCAAGGCTAAGTATATGTTTAATTGCTTTATCAGAGCAATTCTAAGTTGCTCTTTTTGTTACCCCAGAATTTGACATTCCTGCGTGTACCCCAGAATTTGATAGTACTGCAGTCAGCAGTTTTGTATGTTCAGCCATTGCCAGCTGAAGACCAAACATCACATAGCTAGGAAAATCTTAGGCCCTGAGAGACCAGGCCAAATACCTGCATATTTTTACCTCTGCTATCAGAACAGGAGGATGGGATAAGAAGTGACTGTATTGTGAGAATAGAAGGAATGTTTGGATGGCCGACCTTGGTCTTGAGCGCCTCTGACATCATTAATATGTACGTTTAATTATTGTTACGACTAGAAATATTTTGAAAAGGTATAATGAGTAGTTTTGTTGAAATTAGGAGAATTGGTGACCCACTAGGAGACACTATAGCTTATGTGCTTTGTTTGAAGTTAGCTATAAAAGATGAGGTGAAAGAATTTGCTTTGGAGCAGTCCGAGGAAACTTTTTTTGGGCAAGGCTCTGACAGCTAAGGTCCCCAGCAGCTAGATGGAAGGCAGGGCCCCTCTGAAGCCTGCCGCTGATCCCTTGAAACCATTTCTTGACTTTAGGTAAATATAAATGTTTTGAAATACTCTAACCCTATTGCGAGAGCGTGCGTGTGCTTGATAATAAAAAAATGTGTTTTAGGTGAAAGTACTCTGGTTTGTATCAATTATTGATCAGATGGATGAGCTGTGCCCCCACTGATTTATTCCTGACAGTGCCTGGGGAGAAACAATTAAGTTGCCACTGTTGTAGGTTCTGAAACCCCTGGGTAATGCTCGCACAACTGACTTTGCAGAAAAAAGCTTTGAAGTAACTTGGGCATGGCACATTTTCTCATCATTACTTCTGCTTTGAGGTGAAGTCATTTCCTATTGGAATTGGGTTAATTCATAGACTTGAGGGGCTTGTTCTTCCCTCATTCTATCTGATTAACTGTGAATTTACAACTTGTCCCTAGATCAATAACTGGGTAAAACAAAGTCCCAAGTCTTAACATGTAGGGGCTGTGGGGCTTGAAATGCCCCGGGGCTAAAAATAGCAGTGTAGACAATTCTGCTCAGGCTGGAGCTTGGGCTCTGGGACTCTCCTCCCTCACCAAGCTTCAGAGCCTTGGCTCCTGCCTGTGCCCAAATGTCTACATAGCTCTTTTTAACCCTGTCGCACAAGCCCCACGAACCCAAGTCTATTGACCTGGCTCTGAGACTCACTGCTGCAGGGTTTTATTTTTTTTTCCAGTGTAAACGTGCCCATAAACTCTTCAAAGGTGCTTATCAGTGTGTCTGAGAATTTTACAAACATGAATTAAGTTATCTTAACAGCACCCTTGTGAGATTGGGAAATGTTATAGATGGGGAATTGAGGCAAAGGGAGATGAAATGACTTGTGTAAGGTCACATAGGAAACCTGTGACAGAGGCAAAAATAAAATCAAATATCTTGCCTCCCAGATGAGTATTTTAACCACAGACCATTCCTCCTCTTCTCATGGATCCCTGCCTCAATCATTTAGAGCATAAGAACAGCCATACTGGGTCAGACCAATGGTCCATCTAGCCCAGTATCCTGTCTTCCAACAGTGGTGGCCAGTGCCAGGTGCTTCAGAGGGAACAAACAGAACAGGCAATCATCAAGTGATCCATCTCCTGTTGCCCATTCCCAGCTTCTGGCAAACAGAAGCTAGGGACACTTCAGAGCATGGTTTTGCATCCCTGCCCATCCTGGCTAATAACCATTTTTGATCTGGTGTCACATTAACTATCCTCCAGTCATCTGGACAGAAGTTGATTTAAATGATAGGTTACATTCCACAGTTAGTAGTTCTGCAATTTCACATTTGAATTCCTTCAGAACTCTTGGGTGAATTCCATCTGGTCCTGGTGACTTGTTACTGATTCATTTATCAGTTTATTCCAAAACCTGTAATGACCCCTCAATCTGGGACAGTTCCTCAGATTTGTCACCTAAAAAGAATGGCTCAGGTTTGGGAATCTCCTTCACATTCTCAGCCATGAAGACCGATGCAAAGAATACATACCGTACAATAGGACAGACCAATTCGTGACACAAGTCTGCTTCGTTCTCTGGCCCTGCTGCATACTGAATAAAGTAGGAATCCTAAGGAAGAAGCAGTTCTCGTATTGAGAGAGGATTGTTATGTGCTTCAAGCCTGGACTAGGATTCATCCGAGCTGGGCTCAGTTCTCACCTCTGCCAGACACTGCCAGTGTGATCTTGGGCCAGTCACTTAATCTCTCTGTAAAGTGGGATTAAACTTTATTTTCCTACACCTTTATCTTGTATAACTCTTCATGGCAGGAGCGGTCTCTTACTATGCACAGTGCTTCGCACACTGGGGCCCTGACCTTGGCTGAGGCCTCTGGGGCGTTATCGTAGTAGAATAATAATAATAGTGTCATACTTAGAGTGACCAGATGTCCCGATTTTATAGGGACAGTCCCGATTTTTGGGTCTTTTTCTTATATAGGCTCCTATTACCCGCCCACCCCCGTCCCGATTTTTCACATTTGCTGTCTGGTCACCTTAGTCATACTGCATATGGGTTGACATGAGTTTTGGCAGCCTCTTATCCTTCCATATGCAGCCTCACTCACTGAATGAAAGAGATTCTTCCTTCCATACATAAACTCACATATCAGGAAAAGGTAGTCACTGCCAACACACATTCTTAAGCTAAATATGCACGGATGGGATCAGCAGAACATTGGCAGACCATTAACTGATAGTATTACAAAAGCCAACGTGCATGTGCAAAGTACATTATTTAAACCCTTATGACTTAGGCAAGTAACAACCAATTTTCACCAGACTCCCAAAAGAGACAGCTGTGACCTTGGGATGATCTTCCAGCACAATTTCAAATTTCTACCACTGATCTGCCAGAACTGTTTGGTTTTTTTCTTTAAGAAAAAAAATCACATTTTTACAGTGGGAAAAGTGTATTCTTTTATAATCTTGGTTCTTGAAAATAAACGTACTATTCTGACTCAAACTTTCCAGAAAAATTCCTTCCTAAATTGGAAACAAAGTTGCCAAATTTCATCCAGAAAGAAAAAAGACTGGAAAAGTTACAAGCAACTTAAAAAGACCCCTTAGTACAAAAATTTTTGGGCACTCTTAATAACAGGCATTGGTAAATTGTGTCCTTATAATTAATAAATCGCTAACGGTGGAATTAAGATTAGGGTTAGTATTCTGTCTCCACATGATGTATGTGAAGGCAGAAATTCACTCTTCTGTTTACAATCAAAGATAATTGGATGCATCCTCCTTAGTTCTAATACTAAGCCCTTTGTGCTCCTGGGTTTTTTTGGTGATGTTCATTTCAAAGCAGTTAATTTACAGCCATGTAAAAGTGGATGAAGCAGTTGCGAATAAGGCCCTATACCTTCAAAGCACTGTCTATACATCATTAGCTCAGTGTTCCGAGGAAGGTTAATTAAAGTGGGTCAGATTCTCAGCTTACTTACATCATCTGAGCTATGCTAATTTTCACCAGCTGAGGATCTGAATCAGTTGGTGTATAATGTTACCACCAGTGCAAGCAAGAGGAGAAATCTGCTTTGGTAATATTTTGCACTCTTTGAACTGGTGTAAATGACTACACGGGGCAATGGAGAATCAGGCCCTTTTTCCTCTACAGTTTCCCAATATTATTACCGAACCCCCCTCCCCAGCACCACCAAAAATCAAAATTGTGGTGCAGATGAGGAATTTGTCCATTGACAAAATTAAGGATCATCTTAAAAATAACAAATGATGTTTCTTTGTGAGTAATGACTGCAATGTATACTCTAATAAACAAAAGCCTGCAATGTAGGATCTGTACTTCTTTTTCGGACTTGTAACAAATACATGTATGTCTTTTAAGGCCACTTAAATTAAAACATACCATAAAAGTCATGTGAAAGGCAAATTAGTCTCATGAGAAATTTAATCTAAGGTAGTAACACACAGTGAGATTCCACAGTGGGGCGAAACATCATGTAGCCCATGTAATGAAACACATATATTTTATGATGAAAACGCATTCTGTAGTGACACATGCTTTGTGTTACACAATATATTAAAGAAAATTCGATCATTTTATGAGCTACTATATAAGTACCATTTAGGATGTACAGTTAAAAACTATGCAGTCAAAGCGTGTGAGTTAAAATTGCAAGGTCATCTGCCATAGAGCTAGTGGGTGGAAATAGTCTGAGTGCATAGTACTACTTGATAGATCTCAGTATATCCACAGCTTCCTTAAGCAGAATCCGCTATTTTATAATGGCTAAAACTTCCTCTTTCCCATCCCAAGGCAAATATTATCTCCAAAGTGTGAGACAAATTTCCAAGAATACCCCACTTAGGGAATGATCTGACCCGGTATAATTTAGAGGCATTCCTGAGTTTTGAAAATATGGATTCTATTCTGGATTTGCATTTCAACATCAGAGCCCTATAGTTTGGGGTGTTAAGATTTGGGACTTTTTTTTACCCTGTTATTGATATAGGGACAGATTGTAAATTCAAGTGTGCATCTAGGTTTGGTTTCTGAACACACTCCCCACCTTGAAAATTTGGGATGCAGGCTTCGGGCCCATCTCTATTGCAGAACACTCAATCTCCGATACCAGACAAAATCTCAGACACATTATTCACTTAGCTCCAGATAATGGTTGCAGTATGATTAGAACTGGAGAAAAAGGGTCAGGTTTCGGGGGGCTCTCTACTGCAAGGAGGGCCCCGGGCTGCTCTCTCTCACATGGTGGAGCCTCAGCATGTAGCACTGGCCATGCAGTGTGCTTAAGGAAGCTCTGTGTTCTACAATTCCGCTTGCCAGCTGCATCGCTTTTTACTGATGAAACATGGCCTTTAATTGTATGATATTTATTGTGTAGGTTTGCTAGTAAAGGGTGTCTCTCTTTGGCATGCTGTACATCATATAATACACGCATTGCTCCCAAATGTGATTTCATCCAGAATACAATTGAAGCTAATGGGAGCTTTGTGTTCTGAGACAGCAGGATTTGAAAAACAAGGTAACAGCCAGACATCCACTGTTCTCAAAGGAATGAATTGGCAGTTCTCTGTCTAGCAAAGGTTTACAGGGAATCAAATCACTGGGCCTCTTGCTTACATCAGGAATAACCACTGCACGAGATACTGGCGTGTGAGGCGAATCAGGGCTGCTGTCTGCCCGACAATAGTAATTAGAAGTGGAATTAGGGCCTTGTCCATGATTCAGACATCCAACCTCTCACTGTCACCAGCCAACATTAGAGAAACAGTGACAGCCTATTAAGGCCATGCAGACGTGTCCCTCTGGAGCCATAAAAAGCTGTTTAGAAAAGATTAAAGTTTGAAACAAATGATGTGACTAGGAATTACCAGCACAGAATGATTCAGGCCTCGATCCTTCACTTTCTAGCACTTTGTATAGTCTAGAGTTACCGCCTTTGAAATACAAAAAACCCAAAACCCCAGAACTCCCCCCCTACAAGACAAGCCAATCACAAGGCTACTCCGCAACCCTCCCCCTTCAACAGCCACATATAGTATCTAGAGAGAGAACACATATAGATAAGATCGATAACCTCGTTTTCTTACCATGGTCGTGTTTCTCCAAGCGGCTTTGTTTGTGTCCATTTTCACTGAGATTATTTTTTCCTAAACTGCATTGGTTCTATATTTTAACTATATGCTTGAATGTGAACGTTTTGGAATTTTATACATTAATGACATCCATTGAGTCTATTTCTTGAATGTGTGCTTGCCGTTTGATTTTGCCTTTTTCAGCCATTTCTTATTTTTAACAGTAACATCGTAGCATCTTTAGTTGGATGCAAACTTTTAACATTAGATATCCCAGTGTAGTGTGATGTTGTTGCAAATCTGTAGACCCACGTGAAAAAAAACCCTGGCAGATTGAATTATTTTTCTGGCAACTGGCAAACCTATTAAAAAAATAGCCAGGCCAGTCCAATACCCACCGGGGATAACCCTAGTGTAGTCCTGTGTAAAGTGAGTGTAAGATGCTTCCATCGGGAATGTCCCATGGCAAGAAGGCGGTGGAGAGGAACTGGGATTGGGAAGATCCTTGGGGTAGACTGCACACTTTCAAGACCTCTTTCTCTATACAGCAAAAGGGGAGAGTGGAAGGAATTGTGCCTTTGAGTCAGAATTCCTTTCTTGTGGTACTTCTTCTTGCTACATGCTCACCCTTGATTGGGTGTACCTACCAGCTCTGTCTAGCACATAGTATTTCACAGCTTTAAACCGTTGTTTGCAGTGTTGTTGTAGCCGTGCTGGTCCCAAGATATTAGAGAGACAAGGTGGGTGAGGTAATATCTTTTATCGGACCAACTTCTGTTGCTGAAAGAGAGAAGCTTTCAAGCTACACTGCACGGTTCTTCAGGTCCGGAAGCACCTATTGCAGTAGGTCCTGAAGAAGAGATCTGTGTAGCTTGAAAGCTTGTCTCTCTTGCCAACAGATGGTGCAATAAAAGCTGTTGGACTCACCTTGTTCTCTAGCACAACTTTAAATACATGCTAGCAAAAGTCAAAACAAAACCAAACAAAAATAGTAGTACTGGTGCAATAGCTGCTTTTTAGTGCATTTTTTCACTGTTTTGGGGGGGGTGTCTGATACCATCCAGAAATGAGGGCATTGTAGACTAATATGTTAGAAAATATTGTTTGCTGCCAGGTTATCAACATAAAGTCCTAAAAATATGTGCAGAACTTTTGGATTTTTCTGCCCAGTGGTATTCAAAGTGTCAACAAACTTGACGATAGTTCATGACTAAGGCTGCCAGTTTCTCATGGAGGTCATGGAAGTCATGGATTCCGTGACTTTCTGGGACCTCCGTGACTTCTGCAGTGGCTGGTGTGGCTGGCCTGGGGGCTGCCAGAGCGGCTCAGGCAGCCCCTGCGCCAGCTGCACCAGTCGCTGCTGGGGCAGTCTCAGGCCACCACACCCCCCTCCCCCAACAGCAGCAGGAGTTTGGATGTGGGAGGGGGCTGGGAGTTGGGGCGCAGAAAGGGGTGAGGGCTCTGGGCGGTGCTTACCTTGCAGGGGCTCCCTGGAAGCGGCAACATCCCTCAGCTTCTCGGCAGAGGCATGGCCAGGGGGGTTTGCGTGCTGCCTCCACCTGCAGGCACTGCTCCCAGCACTCCCACTGGCCAAGGTTCCCAGCCAATGGGAGCTGCAGAGCTGGTGCTCAGGGAGAAGGCAGTGTGCAGAGCTGCCTGGCCGCGCCTCTGCTTAGTTGCAGAGGGATGTCGCTGCTTCCAGGGAGGCGCGGAGGCAGGTAGGGAACCTGCCAGCCCCGCCAACCCCCGCCCAACAGAGTGGGGGTCCCTGTCTACAGGCCATCGCCTGCCCCTCTTAAGCACTTGTGGTGCCATGGGGATGCCCCCCAGCACCTGTAGTGCCCCCGGGCTTCCCCTGTTGAGCACCCATGGTGCCACCCAGGCCACTGCCCCCCGAGCACCCGTGGCACCCCCAGGCTGCGCCCCTCACCAAGATTTAATCAAGGGTATACAGTACAAGTCATGGACATGTCACAGGCCTGTCCATGACTTTTATTAAAAATACCCATGAGTAAAACGTAGCCTTATTCATGACTAGATGGAGATGTGCAGATTAGCAACAATATATACCCAGCAGGCCACCTGAATGTTTTTTAATGCTTTCATCCTGCCGCGCAACTCCAAAGAAGCTGCTCCTCGCTCACTGCTCAAATCAGTCTACAGATGTACTAGGGCTGTAAAATTCATTGATGCTCAGTGGTAAGGTTTTTGCAAAAAGCACCTCAACTTTATTGTTATGTAGGATCTTCCTTGACATGCCTGGTACTGGATTATGGGAGAAGTATAATAATATATTAAAATTGCATGGCAACCTTATTATGTCTATACTATTCATAATACAAATTTGAAACTAACAAAATAGATGAGCCTTGTCAACACTTGCATACCTGAGTAGCTTTGATTTCACTTGGTCTGTTTATGGGAATAAAATTAATCATACATGTAAATGTTTGCAGGATTGGGCCTCTGCTATAATCTCCTAATTTAAACACCATGGATAATACAAACATGAAATTAACAAAATACAAATTCTTCGGTATTAAGGCTAGGAATATAGACTCAAAACATGCATAGATTGATTTGCAAAACACAAAAGAAAAAATAGAGAGAGATTTTAAAGATATGGAGCTGAAACAAAATGCTCCTCTTTTACATCTGTCTGCATAGATTGTTCTCTGACTCAGACTCCCTGATCTGAATCAGGAAGTAGGCCTCAGGTCACAGGGAGAGCATCATCTGAGAAGCCATGGATATAAGTGAGCCAGCTGTACTCCATAAAGTGGTGGTGTGCCATTTTCCCGGATGGAACTTCTTGAAAGGATTGCCCATGATATTGGTGCTCTCTTGACAGTGCCATATCGTGATTGGCTGGCACTGACTACATCCGTTCTTAAAGTAACTTGTTGAGGAGTGTAACTCTGTGAGTAATGCCATGGGGCTGTCCCCTTCCATTGGTTTTTATTAGACGACTGCCTACATAGGGGCTTCCCTGCAAACAGCAAAAAATTGGACAGCTAATGTCACTGCTGTCACACTTTGGGGCACTTTGGGGATTCAGGCACTTTGGGGATTCTCATGGGCATTGACTGATTGAGCAAATAACCTGTATCTGGAGTACACCTCTACCCTGATAGAACGCTGTCCTCGGGAGCCAAAAAATCTTACTGTGTTATAGATGAAACTGCGTTATATCGAACTTGCTTTGATCCGCCAGAGTGCGCAGCCCCGCCCCCGCCGAGCGCTGCTTTACTGCGTTATATCTTGTAGTGTTAGCTATAATGTGTGAATATTGCCATTTTGGGCAGAAGAATGAAGGAAGTAGCTCTTTGGATGCATTGCTCACCCCCAAATAACCATCAAAGCTCTGAAATTTCTTGAAGCTCGCCTCTGATTTTATTATGATTCCTAACTTCAGACAGTTGCATTATAGCTAAGCCAAACAAACAAGATGAGAGCGAGGCTATCAGGTGATAGTGTACAGACATACCTATCATATTGCAAAAACACGTTATCTCTGTATTAATTTCCTTTCCAGCTTGATCAATAGTTGCAAGGTTTATTGAATTCATACAGCACTCAGCTTGACAATAAAGCATACTCTACAAACTGTGCAGGAAGGTCATCAGATCCTTCCTTATCTTCTGGATCAGGGGGCCCCTATCCAAATCCCCAATGTAATTTACTGTTTAAGGATTTAGAAATTAAAGGACTGTGTTTTTACGGTTAGAAAAAAAAATAAAGCACATTTTTATTTAAGCTACAGGCAGTGAATGACTAGTCACATGTAAACATCTTTAAAAAATAGGGTTTGTGAAAGGGGCTCATTTGCACTCATGCATGTCTGATGCCCTCTTTTCAGCTACAGAATAGGTACAGGATTGTCAGTGACTATGTAAACTAACCCCAACATGATTCTGTCAATATATTTCAACCCTGAACTACTTTCACACCCCTTCACCTGAGAGAGTGTGAAAGTAGTTCAGATTCTCTACTCAGCTGGGCCCTGATTCAGCAAAGGTGAAAGGTATCCTTTGCATAGCATGTGATAAAACAATACAATACATGGTATGTGTGATAGTATCCCTGGGTGCAACCTGGAACTGGAGTACCTCTCTACCCCCTTAACTCTTCAGCCTGGGCTGTCTCTCATACTGCTTTGCTAGTGACAAGCGACAACCCCCTTGAGGCACTGTTATCACTCAGCACAACAGCATGGGGAGCCCCACACCCAGCCAGATTGCATGAATGCTCCCAAAGCCACTCATGAATCACCCAGAGAAAGGCGTCCTCCAATTCCCCCCAGCTCCCCAGCCTTACACCCCAGAGCTGTACCATTTTTGCCCTGGTCAGAAGCCTGACCAGTGTACGTTTATTACCCAGTCCACCCCTCCCTCAATGTGAAGAGGTCTGTGCCAGCTTTTGTAAACTGAGCTGAGATTTCCCAAGCACTTCAACCACAGTGCAGTGTTTAAGTAAAGTATAAAACAGATTTATTAACTACAGAAAGATAGATTTTAAGTGATTATAAGTGGTAGGCATAAAATATCAGGGATAGTTACCAAAGAAAATGAAAGATGAACATGCAATCTAAATCTTATTACACTAGGCAGTATTTAGATCAAGCAATTTTCTCATCCCACTGTATGTTACAGTTAATAGCAGTGATGTTAAAACTGCTAGCTTCCAAAAAGTCTCTCTGGTTCACCCAAAAGATTGAGGGTCCTCAGTCCATTGTTTAATGCTCCCCTTGTTAGAAATCACAGCCCAGAGACTTAGGGCAGGAGGTGGTCAGTCTCCAATTTATACCCCCCGTCCATATGCATGGAAAAATACTGGCTCAAACATGGAGCTATGCATCACATGTTCTACGTGCCCTGCTGAATCATGGGCATCCATAGTCTGTATGCTCTCTGAGGCATCCTTGGGAGGGGCCCACTGGAAAAGTTGATTCTCCTTAAGGGCCCATGACCACATGGCTGGCTGGTCTTTACATAAATCTGTCTTTCGGATTGTTACCCAGTAATACAACATGTTTAGTAACAAGCATGCAGTAAAATTTCATCACTTCATACCCAATGGTGATATTGTATATATACATTTTAACAGGATAATAATAATTAGCAGATTGTAACTTTTTCAATGATAGCTTGCAAGGCATACTTTGTACAAGATTTATTGCAATTGTGCAACAGTGGTGATGATGATCATGTAAATATGGTCACGTTCCTTTTTCTACAGTATCACACTTCTCACCTGAATTACAAGGACACGCATGTCAAAACCAGAAACGGTTTGTGTCAAAATTTTCATTGGATTAGAAAAATAATCAAAAGAGAAGGCCATGACTCACTGTCAGCAAAATCATTATTCCATTTTCCCAACTTGCTTTTCACTGGGTTTGGTTAATTCCTAATGGGAATTTCTGCAAACAATTAGTGGTTCAAGTTACCAGTGAGAAGCATGTTTTCAAGCTACTTGCCTCCCACTCAGAACAAAGGGACCCTAATCGGATTCAATTACTGTACATGTGTAGCATCACTGCCCATAACACAGACTTGACTCTATTATAGATTCTAGAATAATTAAACAGCAATAGTGTTACCGTGGAGTTACTATTGTTTTGAGTGAATCCACTGGATAATTATTACATAGTTAGCATGAAATGTATTGTGTATTGTGCTGTAGCTCCATGCTCCCCCTGTAGGTTTAATCGATAAATATTCAAGAAAAATTCTCCTCTGCGAGGGCCAAAGCTTCTGGTTTTTAGTGACTCTATACCAGGGGTAGGCAAGCTGATTTTCAGTGGCATTCACAGCCTGGGTCCTGGCCACCGGTCCGGGGGGCTCTGCATTTTAATTTAATTTCAAACATTTAATTAATTTAATTCTTAAACATTTTAAAAACCTTATTTACTTTACATACAACAATAGTTATATATTATAGACTTAGAGAAAGAGACCTTCTAAAAACGTTAAAATGTGTTACCGGCATGTGAAACCTTAAATTAGGGTGAATAAATGAAGACTCGGCACACCACTTCCGAAAGGTTGCTGACTCCTGTTCTATACTCTTGCAAATTTTTCCGCAGGATTTGGATCATTATGAATGTGTGTCTAAACTTTCTATATCTCTTATGGTCTAAATAATGGCTCACATTCTTGAATGCAAAGCCTTTTAGAGACTGAGCTAGCAGCTTGATTGTCCTGAGTGCCACTTGTGCTATTAGTATTAACTCAGATTAGTGTTCACATGCATGATTCAGGGATCATGTCTATTCATATGTCAGTCTTGTGGGTTCAATCACAGCTCAATTTAGAGTCTGTGGAGGACATGGATGTGAATGGAAAGGCTAAGAAAAAAGTTGTAATGGCCAAGGACCAGTTCCTGACCACATCCCCACAGTTCATCTCTGTTGAATGAAGAAATCTGGTAGGTTTTAGTTCTCTCTCATCCAGCTTCTTCATCTATCATAAGATACAGCATGAACGCTCTGCCCAGAAACAGTTGGAAACCTTTTTGATGTTATCTTGTAATTTCAGCCATCACCCTCAAACCATATCTCAAATCATCTGTGTCCTATCTCAACATCTTCCTTGTATGCAGAGACCTAGCACTGACTAGGGCGAGAGATTTAAAGGTTGAGAGAAATGGTAAATATGGGATCAAGCTTATGTTTAGTGGGAGGAAGCACCCCATAACATTCTATTTGTGGTACAATGTTGTACCCAGTACATAATGATACATATGTTATCACTGTGCATCCTCCTTTCTGGAGCTGATTAAGTAACATTAATTAACAAAATTTACAAATGTTGCAGTTTTTTCAAATGACAGTTGATTTTCATGAACAAACAAACCATTAATGTTCAAGAATGTATATGAATTTTACAACAGTTTTCAAATAACATTTGTCAGTTTTTTTTTAAAAATTGCCCATCTCCAATCCTTGCAGGATGAATGCTGAAAGAAGGCACAAAAACATTCTAGATGATGACTTAATAGAGAGACAGGTAGTTGCCTTAGGCCTGGTCTACGCTGGCGGGGGCAGAGGGGATCGATGTAAGATACGCAACTTCGGCTACAGGAATACTGTAGCAGAAGTCGACATATCTTATTTCAATTTACCTCCCGTCGTCATGGCGCGGGATCGACGGCTGCGGCTCCCCCGTTGACTCCGCTACCGCCACTCGCTCTGGTGGAGTTCCAGAGTTGACTGGGAGCATGTTTGGGGATTGAGATATTGCGTCTTGATGAGACGCAATATCTCGATCCCCAATAAATCGATCGCTACCCGCTGATCCGGCGGGTAGTCTGGACGTACCTTTAGTTGGAAGTCATGGTTCTGTTGATCTCAGTAATAAAACACTTGTTACTCTCAATGAAACATCTTTATTCAAATTCTCAACAGAACCGTGTTTTCTGCCTCTCTTCTTCGCTCCTCACATGTCTTGTTCTAAGTCCAGTGACGACTCCTTCCATGTTTGTAATGTCCACCTCCAACCCCACCACCCACTTACTTTACTTAGTGCCTTTCTCCATTTAAGCCACTAGGTGTCATAACTACTCACAACTAGGTGTGAGGAGCTGTTAGATTTGTCTATCGAGCATCTATATAGTTATATCCTTAATTTTTGCAGGTGTTAATGTTGTAAATGAATAGCTTTTTGAGGACTAGAAATAATTACAGTTAAATGCGTTAATCTGGTAATGAAGGCGACTGATTTTGATTCAGGTGGGGAATTATTACTTAAAAGAAAACCAATAAGGGAGGAAATATTTTTCTATTTCTCCTTTTTGCCTCCTTTAATAATTAAGGTTTGAAAAGTGCTGCTAGGAATTTTGTGAGTGTATTCAGTTGTGATTCATATGCTCTTTTTATCTTTATGAATATATCTTGCCATACTAGCTCCTGGGCATGCCTTTCTCAGAAGCACTCAGGTAAAGATCGTAAAGTAAGTTATGTAAAGTAAGTTTATTCCTTTATAAACAAACATAAACCCTCAATTCCCAAATGCCAAAAAAGGATTTAATTAATGTGGATGGGTGTGCATGCTGATAAACCCTAATGAATATGAATGATTGATGAGAACACCAGTAAAGGTTTTCTGAGAATTTAGTTTCTACCCAAGGCATTGTTCTAGGAAAGCACAGCTTGGCAGCAGTAAACTAAGATATGGCACTCAGGAGTCCTTGGAAGAGTGATTTTTTTTTTTTTTTTATTTCTTGGCCTCGGTCACTTTATGTGGGTTAGGGTTACAAAAGTTTATTGCCCTGTCACATGATAGGGGTCAGTGTCCACTGACTTCAGTCTCTTCTGTTACAATGTCCATTAAAAGACCTCAAAGGAGTGAAATAGACCTACCCTCCTTTTCAATTTGTCACCTGGGGCTTTAGGAAAACCATTTTAAGACCTCTGGTCCTGAAAGCATAACCCATTGGTGTGTGCTACAGGTCGTCCTCTGCACCCCACCCAGATCCTCAGAATCTGTTACAGCCCCAGCTACAGATCGTTGGCTCAGTTTGTAGCAGCTCATGTGCTTAGCTCTTCCTTGTGTTAGCCAGGGTGGCAACCAGCACTGAAGCACATGTATAACATTACACCTGTGAGTAGTTCAGTAGGACACTTGCACAAGTGTTTGTACGATTGGTCCCTAAATCACCCACATGGCAGATGTGCACTGTATGCGAAAATTTGGGAATCAGCCTAGTGAATTTAAAATCATCCAAACATTGATAGTGGGAGCCACCTTTTGGGTAAACATTCCCCTGTCTCTGAGTGAAAGGAATCATTGTTCAAAATGAACAGGGTCAGTTAGGCACTTCTCTTACTCTTCCCCGCTCTCTTTAAGTTGTACTTACTGGTTTCATCCATTATTAGTAGGATTTGGATGAACCAGTGTGAACAAAACCAAGCCTGAACTGAACCTTCTTGGAGATTTGAATATGGATGGTTAACTTTATTTTGTTGTTTTTTCCCTCTAAGTGTTCTCTTTTTAAGTGTGCCATCACTTTCTGGTCTTATGGGGGGTAGTCTCATTCAAGGTAATCCAGGCTCCAGTGTGTAGACCCCAAGAGATCTGGAGAAACCATCCCAACTTTTGGCTGTTTGTCTGAACTGGATTTCCAAACCTTTTGAGCGTCACACTAATTATAGGAATAGCCAGAAGTTCAGATTTGGTTTGACAAGCTCTTTCTACTAATGCATAAGAGTGTCTTTGCTCTCCCTAGAGATGAATGCTGTGATCATTCTGGCACAGCTGTTCGGGATTAGGGATTTGATCATTAAACTCACTGAAGTCAATGGGAGGCTTTCCATTAACTTCACTGGCCTTTGGATCAATGGCTACAAGACAGATCAGATGTCTCCTTGCGGCATCAATGAGATTATAATAGTTAATAGCTGCTTTTACTAAGGTGCCTTTTCGTCAGTGCAACTGTTACAGCAATGTCCTACAGAATTTAATGGGGATGAAACCAGTAGGTGTCTTGTCCTAAAACTGCCGGTATTTATTAGTGGATATCCTTTCCATTGAATTTTTAAACCCGATGTGTGGAATTTAATAGGCAGTTCCTATAGAGGTTTGATTAAAAATGTGCAAAGAGATTATCCTCCTTAGGACTTTCCCATAAAGGAAGAGAGTGCAGCTATGGAAGCTAGCAGCAACTCCAAGAGGAGTGAATAGCTTGTACCATGTAATTTTATTGCCATTTTTTCACAGACTCAGACACCCCCAACAGAACTGATTCTAAACTCAAATTGCTCTTCAGACTCACAACCACCCTCAAATGCCTGCCACTGGAGGGGTCTTTTCACTCCAAGGAATAACTAAACAAATACCTAGCAATGGATTGTAGTTTAGCAATGGAAACTATTCTTCAGCATGACTGGCTGCCAAACCTAAATATCTCTTACATAGGTTGAGCCCATGTGGGTGGTGGTTACGCAGCTGCTGCTGCTGCTGCTGCAAAAACAAACCATCGATGAGAAGGGCAGAGGTATCTGAAAAGAAGACTGAAGTGAAGAAAACGTTACAACTACTGAGACTGCACACTAGGTGGATATGTTACATGGAGATCCTGGGTTATGATGGCAAAAGTTGGCATAACTCAGGGCTGTTTTAACCCATCGTTTGTAAAGAAAATTGGGATCTTTCTGGATGAAAGACATAATAGTAAATGTAAAGTGCATCTATATCACTATTGTTGTGTGTGCTATCATCTTAAGTGACTGGGTCCAGAGAGACACTGCTCTTTTTCAGGCTGTGGTGCAGCAATAGCGAGGGAAGGATGGTGTCCCAAATGGATCATGCAGCAATGCAAAATTGATGGGGCATGTAGTTATTTGGCCCAAATTGTTTTTAGGAATGCATTCACAGCCTGACTTTGCAAGAGTTTGTCCACCCTAACACAGTGCTTGACAGATCTTTTAACTCAGGCAACAGCAAGCCCTTCCATGCTGGAAAAATAAATAGATGTTTGTCCAAACGAATATCACTCGTTTGGCCGCTGGAAAAGCATCTAAATGCAAAGGGCTTTGTGAATGTATTCAGTATGATTCTGGGTAATGAGATTCATACTTTTTTGACTGGTAATCCTCCACTAGACAGCATTTTAAATTTTTCCCTTGATTTGTGTGCTTTATTTGGTCCATAATATACATATTTTCAAGTGTCATTTTTAATTTAATGCATGATTGAACATATTACCCCTGGCAGAGCTAAATAGTTAAACTAGAATCCATCAATTTGGCTGAACTGTTGACATGCAGAATAATATTACAGATACATTAACTTGAAATGGAGAATGGAGAGCTGGCTTGGTGGTTTGTCAGTCAGGTGGTACCCCTCTGCTCTGTACAAAGCAGAAGACATTGACTATAAACATGGGAGTCCCTTCTTTGTAATCTCCTAAAGCAGGAAGAGATACCATGTAATGAGAGATGGGCTCATGCCTCAGAATTCAGACCTTCCAAAGTATGGGGTTGTTTGGCTCTTGGGTTTTGAATCAGCACATTTATGAAGATCGTATCTGCCACAGTTTCTGGGTAACTGCATCTGTATTCCCCCTTGGCACTCCACCAATGGTACCCACTTAAAAGTTTCCAGCTCCCAGCCATCTCTCTCGCTCTGTCTCTCCTCTTCCCCTCTCCCCCCCAACTGGGGGTTTTTAAGGCTGCACAGTTCCCTGCCTTACACTGTAATATTCCCAGGAAGCCAGACTGCCTAAACAGACCAGCATTTACACTTCACTTTCTCTCCAAAGGCTCTGAATAGTGCAATTGCCAATAGCTACAAGTCACCATGCAGACCTTTCTAAGCAAGCACATTTATTCTTAAGGTGAAAGCATTATAGAGAAAATATATTAAAAACAACAAAAGATCCCCCACACATGTTAAAAAGCTTTCCAGAGGTCACTCCCCACACCTCCGAACAGGTTGTAGCTTCAACAGGCAGGATTTCTGCATAACGAGAGGTGGAGAATTTGCATTAAACTCACCTTATGTATTCCCCAGGAAATTCACTTGACACTTATTGTCTCAAAAGTCCATTCTTGCCTGGCACATTTTCAGCATAGTCCTTTGAACTCCCAGGCCTCATATCACTCCTGCTAGAGAGGTTACATACAATCCCAGTTCACAATAATACATACATTTAGCATTTAATACAATGGACCCCATAGATACTTAAACTTAATTCAGTAAGGGTTTTCAATGATATTGCAGGAAACTTGTCACAGTGCCATGTGAAAAATTCAGCACCAGGCTGGGATTTGGCTTTTGAACACCCCAAAATCTGGTGGGTATTTGGAGCTCAGGTTTTGATTTAGTTTTATGTAACTAAGAAGAGCATTCACCTCTCTGGGGATTGATGTGATTTTGAAAGATTTCTGATTTATACCTTTTATTACCTGAACAGTGAAGCCCTGCATTTTTGCATGAAATTATATCCTGATGTCACATCAATCATTGTTTGATTAGCATATAAGCAATCTATCTATTTTCGGGGGGGGGGGCACTGTACCTTTAAATTTCTAGAAGTCAACTGTTGTGTTGGAGGTAGCTGTTGTTTTGTATCCAGGACAGAGGCAGCATGTTATGGAAGACACACACTCTAAGCAGTCTTTTGCAGACTTCCCTTTTGCTCCATTTTTATATTGTTATTCTCCTAATACGAAATTAAAGGATATTTTGACAGAAAATACCTGGTAGCTCATGGCTGTATGTGGCAAACCATGACCATTGCTACTATCATGAAGAACCCACAAACACGCAGAGAAGGAAATTAATGAGCAGGAAAACTGTTTGTTAAAGAGCCATTGATGCTTCATAGCCAGCTTTGATATCCTATCGTGAAATGCTTTTCTATGCAATTATATTTGATAATTGAGATTTTCTTTATTATGAAAGATAATTGAATGAAGGCAGGATCTGCATAGATTAGGACTTCAGAGGAGGAATTATACTACTATCTAGCTCCTATATAGTGTTTTTCATCAGTAGATGTCAAAGATCTTTACAAAAGGAGACTCAGTATCATTGTCCCCATTTTACTGAGGGGAAACTGAGGCACAAATAGGTGAAATGATGTGCCCAATGTCACTCAAAATGTCAGTGGCAGATAGAAACCAGGTTTTCTGAGTCCCAGTCTAGTGCTCTAACCAACAGATGAACTCCTGAATAAGACTTTTTCTTTTTAATTTTTTTATGTAAGCAGTTTGCCAGCCCGATAGTATGAACCCTGCTGGATATCCACAGAGCAGAGACTACCGCTGCCAATGTGCCTTACCTCTGATCTAGAGACACCACCATTGGGGTGAAAAGGGTAATTTGTCTGTCCATCTGCTCAGACTTGGTGTCTGTGCTGGGGCTGCCAATGAGGGTAGTAGCCACTGTGGTGTAGATGCTGGTCCACCAGAAGCTGGTATAACCCACATGCCTTCTGTATGTGGTGTTCTGTCCCATCTAGTGGCACTGAGACCACCTAGAGAGAGAGAGAGAAATTAATGAGTTTGCTCCACAGTCTTAGCTAACAGCCAGTTGGCTTTTAGCTCATGCAGTAAATGGTCACACACTAAGCTCCAGAGGTCCCAGCTTCAATCCTGCCTGCTGACAACTGGGGATTGTTGGTGTTACACTGCCACTACATGGGAAATGGCAGATTCACTGGCCTATGTTCTGGGATTGGAGACACCCAGTTCTCCTTTCTCCCTCTCCTTCATGGAACACAATGCTCCTAGATTGGCCTCTCTTTGCTCCGGGGATATAATTCTGGAATGCAGGGCTTCCTGTGACTGGTTGCATGGCAAGTGGTTGGACTTCTTTTCCAGGAAACACCCCTGTCAGCCTAAAGTGTTTGGGGAAAAATTGTCCCTTTCCTGTTGTATGTGGAAGATGGGTTTTGCTAAGTGGACAGATTAGGAAAGTGAAAGCCCAGTCATCTTGTGGTCTGAGGATAGGCTGCCTCCTGTGCAGGTGCATAGGATAGAATTGCCCATGTAGTCTTATATTCCAAGAATTGGTTCCTGAAACCCAAGGCTCTGTCTTGCTCATACTTGTAGGATGTGCTTGTTCTGTTCTTCCCAAGCTTCAGGGATTGTTTTTGGGAGTATTAAGAGTCTGGCGGGTAACATGGAGAGCTGCTGGCCTTTCTCCCTCATGGTGGGGTGAATTGTTTTGCAATTTTCCAGGGCGTATTTTATCTTTGCTGATAGTTTTTGCTTCTTCTTCATCATCATTTTATAAAGGTTTTGTTTGTTTAATCTCCAAACTCTCTAAGAGAAAACAATCCTAGAAGCGGAGCAAAGTTAGGAGGGAACATGGAGAAAAAAATTACATGGCTTCCAGCATTCTATTTCTGAGACAAACCTTCCAATCGCCTGCTACATGCAGGGGGAAGAATTCCAATGTCAGTAAAGCCTCTTGTTTATTTCATACTTGTGTGATATATTTCCTCATCCAGAGCTTTAGAGACTGTGGAGTTATAGAGTTCCTGGTCCTCCACAGTCACCAGAGAGGACCAGAATATGTTGCAGTAGGAAATTCCTGGTTAGGGAGTTATCTAGTTGCTGCTTAAAGCATGGTGGTTTGAGTTTCACCTCACACTACATGGTATCAGAAGTAAGTGAATCTCTTTCTAAGGCTAAATCTACATTAAGAGCAAGGAGTGTGATTCTCTGCTCACATCAAGCTAGTGCAAGTATCAATAACAGTGTAGCAGTGGTAGTCCAAGTAGTGGCAGCAGCTTAGCTGGGCTGAGTACGTACCCACCGGTTTCAGGCAGGTTTGCACTCGGCACAGATAAACCATCATGCCTCCTCTCCTGCAACCTATGCTACCACATCTACACCTCTATTTATATGTGCACTAGCTTGATGAGAGCTAGTGTGAGCATGTGTATATGAACAGTGCGTTCACACCCCTCGCTTGTAGTGTAGACATAGCCAAAAGAAGGAGTAAAGGAAAGAGACCCCCAAATTTCCAGAGTTGAGAGTGGAAAGTGGAAAACTGGAGACCACCTGTGAAAGCTGCAGCAGGAAGGAGACAGAGCACTGTCTCTATACAGCAATGGAGCCCATAGCACAAATCCCTCTGTTAGAGAAGTTTGATTTTGGCACTCAGGCAGCAGAACTTGCTGGATCACGCACAGGCACCAACTTTCCAAAGTGCCAGGGGGTGCTCGACCCCTGGCTCTGCCCCAGGCCCTGCCCCCACTCCACCCTTTCTCCCAAGGTCCCACCCATGCCCCATCTCTACCTGCCCTGTTCCCACCCCGCCTCTTCCATCCCCACTCCACCCCTGCCTTTTCCCACCCAATTCCACCCCCTCCTTGGAGCACGCTGTGTCCTTGCTCCTGCCCCTTCTCTCCCATCCTCCTGCATGCCACGAAAATGCTGATTGCAGTGGGCGGACGGAAGAACTTTCTCCAGTTTCCCAAGGATTTGGCTACAAACACTGGGGGAGGGATAGCTCAGTGGTTTGATAATTGGCCTGCTAAACCCAGGGTTGTGAGTTCAATCCTTGAGGGGGCCACTTAGGGATCTGGGGAAAAATCAGTACTTGGTCCTCCTAGTGAAGGCAGGGGGCTGGACTCAATGACCTTTCAGGGTCCCTTCCAGTTCTATGAGATAGGATATCTCCATATATTTATTTATCCAATGTGGTGTTACTAGTCCCACATAGAATCTTATTTGGTCTTTGCAGATCTCCATCCCAGGATTGATTATATCGAATATATATATATATATACAAGGACTACGCCTACCAAAGCTGCCTCCAATACAAGGATTGCACCTAATAGAGAAACTGGCAAAAACAAACTATCCAAAAGATGTATCCACATGTCTTCACAGGGCTGGGAAAGCTGTCGGGGGAGTACAAAATAAAACTGGTGCCATCAGCAACTCTCTTTTCTTTCACAGCTCCATGCTGTATCCCTACACCCTTGCTAGGGAAAGGCAAAGAAGAATTAAAGAAAATGGAAGATATGGGGGGTTATTTCCCAGGTATAGAAAAACCCAATGACTGGTGTGTGGGGATAGTTGTACCAAAGCCCAATAGCAAAATTCAGATTTATGTCGCCCTTACACAACTTAATAAAAGTGTGTGTAAAGAAAAACACATGCTTCTTGCAGTGGGACCAGACATTAGCTCAGTTATCAGAAGCCAAAATCTTAAAGTTAGATGCTACAGCAGGCTTCTGGCAAATCCCCCTTGCTGAATAATCTGTACCATTTACTACATTCATCACTCTATTTAGAAGGTACTGTTTCTATCATCTTCCATTCGACATATCTTCAGCACCAGAACATTTCCAAGAAAGAATCTTTCAGATGATGTTGGTTTTGCCTGATGTCCTGTGTCATATGCTGGTACATGTCAGAGATTAAAATGAACACTGTGAGTGAATATGTGTAGTCTTGAGACACTTCCAATGAGCTGACCTGACTATGAATGAGAAACGGGAATTTGGAAAGGAGCAGATAAAATGCGTAGGGCACATAATTAGCAAACAGGGAATTTAACTGGATTCAGACAAACTGAAGGCATTACTCGCCTTATCTGAACCCAAAGATGTTTCTGCTGTAAGAAGATTCCTGAGCATGACACTTCTTACCAAACTTAACTCATCTAACAAACCCTTAAGAGATCTCCTGAATGGTCACAATATGTGACTTTAATAAAAATAAAAGCTACTGACACGATCCCACCTGTTTTGGCACAGTATTCGATAAAACTATCCAACAACAGTAGCAACAGATATGTCTTCATGTGGGTTAGGAGCAGTGCTCACCCAAAAGCTGCCAGAAAGAGACCAGAGAACTGTTACTTTCATATTAAGAAGCCTCACTGAAACTGAACAGCAATATTCTCAAATGGAAAAGGAAGCAGTCACTTGAGCCTGTGAATGGCTCAGTGCACATCTGTTTGGCTTGAATTTTAATAGAGAAACAGAACACAAGCCCTTAGTGGCATTATCAGTTTCAGAACCTCTGGATAACCTTCCAATTAGAATTCAAAGATTTTTAATTACAGCTTATACAGTTTCCTTTCAATACTGAACACATACCAGGAAAGCACACATAGTAGCAGACACTTTTTCTAGAGCCCCAGTTGAGCAGCCACCAATGGAAGAAGAAAAGGTCTTAGAGAAAGACGTCATTGTCTTCATTGACCTTGTTCTGGCAGTAATTCCAGCATCTGCCAGCTGACTTCAGCAAACTGGAGATGAACCTACTAAAAGACGAGACTTACCAGAAACTGACTCAGCGTTGTCAATAAGGGTGGGGTAAAAGGAGTCAATTTCCAATAGACCTATTACCATAGTGGCAGAACAAAAATGACCTTCACATACCCAATAGGCCGATGTCCTGCTTCTGACAGGAAGGCACATTCTTCTCCAACAGTACTTCAGGAAGAGATGCGTTTCAAAATCCATTAGGCACACCAAGGTATAAACAAGTATGGGGTACAAGCCAACAATCTGTATGGTGGCCCAGTCTAAGTAGGCAGATTCTGACCTTAGTAGAGAGCTACAGGATATGTAACAAGAAAAAAAAAATCTCTGCAAAGCTACTTGATGGATCACTGCAGCACGTAGTCACAGATTTATTTTTCTGGAAAGGACACACATACATTATTGTAGTCAACTACTTCTCCAGATATATTGACTTGGCTATTCTTACACTGACCTCATTGGTACAAATTATCCAGAAACTGAAGTGAGTATTTGCAAGACCTGGTGTTCCTGAAGTCCTAATAACTGATAATGGACCTCAATTTACTTCTGAAACATTTCTAGCATTTGCACAGGACTTTGATTTTGAACATTGCCTTATCCCCAGAGCAATGGGGAGGTGGAGAGAGCAGGGAAAACTTCAAACAGACATCTGAAAATGAAGCCATATAAAGCACTCCTGGCATATTGGTCAACAGTGCTTATGTCTGGACTATCTCCAAAAGAAGTTCTGATGAGAAGATGAGTAAAGGATGCCTTTACCTGTGGCACCAGTACAACTGAAACCTAAGAAGCTCAACCTGAAGGAATTTTGAAAATGCGACGCTGAAATATAAATTTGGCAACAACAAAACTTCAATGTTCAGCACAGAACTGGCATGGGATCTATATACCCCATAGAGGCTGAACAGTCAAAGGGTTAAACAAAGCAACTGCCTGCAGGCCTAGCCAAGGCTGATTCTCAGCCTCCCAGCAGCTGAGAGGCAGGAGGGCGAGGTGACTCCCAAACAGACTGAGGGATCTTAGCGAGAGCATCCCTCCAGCAGACTGGGGAGGAGCTGCCAAAGATAGCAACTCAACGAAGAGGGACAAGCAATGAGAGAAGCTGAGGAAGACTGCCAGGTTAGGAAGTAGCTCAGAGAAGAGTGAACGATTGATTTCTGGCTGTTCCCCAGCAAAGGCCCTGAGCTGGAACACAGCAGAGTGGGTGGGCCTCAGTTCCCCAGCCAGACACTCTCAGAAAAGAAGAGAATTAGGACCAATTAACCCCTGACAGGCCCAGAACTTTCATTTCCCCATTGCCTCAAAGGGGAACAGATTATTGTGGACTAACTCAGCAGGGCCCAATCCTTGACCAGGACTTAACAAAGCAAAGTCAGGTGTGACAGTACATGGGTGGAGGAGCTGAATCTGTGTATCTCCTTGCCTCACCGCAAGGAGGAGCTGACTGCTAAAGACTCCCCCACTCTTCATCACAAGAACAAAATCACTTCCTGGACTGAGACCAGGAAGCAAAGTTTGGCTCAAAAGCTCCCAGACATTTGCAACTATTCAGAACTTGACAGAAATGCCCAGATTTGATCTGGTGGAGACTACAAGAAAGACTTCTCCAGAGGAGCTGGGTTAATCTTCAGTATTTCCCAACACAATGAAGAGTGTACCTTGGACCTGCAGGTACTCTGTCAGGAAGTGAGCCACCTCTCCAGGGATCTCCATGCACAAACTCAACAGACATGAGAACATGGTCTGGAAGACTGATCAGGCCCACTGAAAGACTAGATCGTTAGAATACTGCTCAGGACTATTTAAATGCAATTGTTAAGGGATGTAGCAGTATACATAGTTTTAAGGAATCTGAAGGTTATTTTGAACTGTTTGTGTATATACATTTGTTTATAATGTAAGTTTTTTACTCTTTTATTATAAAGAAAGGGAGATGTGGAGTCGTTATAGAGTTCCTGAGTTACCAGAGAGGACCAGGATGTGTTGTAGCAGAGAGATTAATAAATGTAGCAACTTCCTGGTTAGGGAGGTCTCTGATTGCTGCTTAAAGACTTGTAAATAAACAGGGACAATGCTGAGCTTTCTTGGTTTGGTTTGAGCCATGTCAACTGAGCTAGATTTCAAAGGGCCTCTTTTCCCTCTAATACAAAGTGTGACACAGAAAGAGCTGCTGCACTGTGAAGGAGGTAATTGACGATGGTTGAAATTGGCAGGTTTGCTAGCAGGCACTGATCATTTAGTTAAGGGAAGACAGATAAATCTGCTCATGGAAACCATCATGTCCTATTGGTTGTGATTGGAGTGAGCATGGCAGAAGTTATGTAGCCACAAAGTTTGGCACCTGGGACTGGAGCTATATTACAATGTGGCGGTGCTTGTATTGGTGTGCAAATATTTTTGCATCACCACTTCAGTCTAAGGCCTGGTCTACACTACGGGGGAGGGGGGGGGTCGAACTAAGGTACGCGACTTCAGCTACGCGAATAGCGTAGCTGAAGTCGAACTACCTTAGTTCGACTGACTTACCCGTCCTGATGCGGCGGGATCGAACTCCGCGGCTCCAAGGTCGACTCCGCCACTGCCGTTCGCGGTGGCGGAGTTCCGGAGTTGACCGGAGCGCGTGGGGAGTTCGAACTATCGCGTCTTGATTAGACGCGATAGTTCGAACTCCGAGAAGTCGAACTCTCCGCGTCGACCCGCGCGGTAAGTATAGACCTACCCTAAGAGAGCCCCAGATAGAGTAAGGAGGAAGTATGACAGCCACATGGAGAAGCAACATTCTTCCTTACTCCAGAGCTAGGCTCCCGGAACTGTTCTTGTCCAGCTGTTTACCCTGCTTGCGCCGTCTCCTGGCATCCATACTCCAGGAATGGGTCTAGAGAGCCTGGCTTCTTCTGGGCTTAAAATCTGATGGTTGCAACATGCTGTCTGATGACAGGACCTGCTGTGTTTGGGTGGGTTAGGTGGGTTCAGTCAAGGACAGCTCAGAATTCCACCTGGGCCATTCAACCAGTCCCTAGTCTGTGTTCTAAACAAATTAAATTAATGAACGGGTCTCAGTTTAAAGGGTGCTTCAAAGGAACAGTATTTCAGACTGCAAGTGGAATAAGCACCATACAGTGCATCATACTAATTGCAAAGCTTTAAAGAGAACTAAATAGGTCCATAAAAGAGAAGATTTGGAGGGAAAATGATTATAAACTCTTCGGAGCAGGGACTGTCTTTTTCTTGTGTTTATACATCACCTAGCAAAAGAGAGTCCTGGTCCGTGACTTGGGCTCGTGGGAGTTAACACAATACAAACAATACATAATATGATCAGCCCATAGATACTTTATACCCAAGGTAGAAATGTGACTTTTATGATTGGGAATTATTTAATCTCCAATGATATTTTTTTTGCCTGAAGTTATAGAAGGGGATGTTTAGGCAACATATTAGAAAACCGTCCTTTATAGTGAGGTGGGGGACGACACTCCCAAATGAGGTGGCTGAGCTAAGTTGTGTGAATAAGCGTTTGCAGGGGAATGCTGGTCTTAAACAGTTCTTCTAAACTAGGGGAGGTGTGACTTAATGATCACAGTGGTCCATATTTGTTCTGATGTCTAGGAGACTGGTCCTGCAAAACACTTCCTCACAATCCCATTAACCAAAGTAGGACTACTCTGTGTTTGCAGGATTTGGCCGTATGATTGACTAAAATATTGAACAGGCTTCTGTGCTTCATAACATCACAGAAAGCAGTTACTATACTTTATATCTTCATGTCTTCTGATTAGTCCTGTTATTAGTGAATAAAGAGTCCTGACCTGCCTATAAAAATGCACTTTCCTTTTTCCCACTGCATAAACATCTGCACATTAGGTCTTGTCTACATGGTGCATTAGTCTGCACCAGAGGAGTGTAAATTCTAGTGCATAGTAGCATGTTGCACGCTAACTGCCCCATGTGGACCTTGCTGGTACACGCTAAAAATTCCCTAGTGAACATTAGTGTAATATTGTTTGACATGAACAAACTTAATGTAGACTAGGGAATTTTTAGCATGTACCAGTCAGGATCCCATTGGCCAGTTAATGCATGACACACTATTATGCACTAGAATTTACACCTCTTTGGTGTGGGCTAAAGCACTGTGTAGATGAGCCCTTAGGAAGAAGTTTAAGTGACCTTACTGACACTTAAGAAATGAGTGAATCCATTGAACTGTGAAGTCTTGTCATTTTCAAAGCACTGTGTGTGGGAGTCAGGTCCACAAATTCCACTTTCGTTAATGGGATTTGAATGTGTGACTCCCCCATGCAGCTTTGAAAACTTACTCCATCCGCCCCATTTTATTAACTTCTTGTTTTTAGCCCAGGAAATGGTGCCTTCTGTTTTCCTGAGGTAAGCTTTTAAAACTGTAACTTTCCAGTATAAATCATAATTCTATCAAAGCAGGGTTTTATACTCATCAGGGTTTTTTCCTATAATGGCAGCACATGTAAATTCAGAAATAGATCAAGCTGAGTTATAAATGGAACTTGATGCTTGCTCACAGACACAGACTAGAACTGATTGCCACACGTGTGGTGGAAAAGGAAGCTCAACAAAAGTATATGGACCAGGCTGAACTTGGTGATTTTTCAGCTTCCCCTGGGGATCACCTGTTAGGGTCATGTAGGTACATTACACTTGGTTGATCTCCTACCATGTATTATTTGCTAAATGCCCCATCACTGCATATGTAGGTGCATAAACATAAATTAATATAATGCTACTCAAACTTGACTACTGTCCACTAAATCTAAAGCAGATTTGTGCCACAATCAATTATAAATTGAACTGATTGGAAAATGGTGAGAAATTGAAACTTTTGAAGTTGCTTCCATTCAAAACAACAATTTTTCACTTTTTCATGAATTTTTATAAAAACATTTAGACTATGTTTCTCTTTTTTAATCTCGCCCCCCTACCTTTCCCCCTACTATCGGCAATAAAATAGATGGCGTTTAGAAGGGGGGATTTTGGGAGAGGGGTTCCACTGCTTTGCTTTACTTCCCCCCCCCATTCTTCTGTTCTTTTATCAGTATGCAGTGCAAGATAAATGTGCAAACTCTGCCAAAGTTGCATACCTACATCTTTGAATTTCACCCTGCAAAGCTCTAGCTGGTACAAGATGCATCAGCCCATTGACTCAGCAACATTGTTACTGTGAACATATCGCTGTGGAGTTCTGCTGTCTGCCCTGCTTCCCCCTTGCATGCAGGCTCCAGTTCAAGTTCTCTGCCCTGATATTCAAAACTGCTCATGGGACTGGCCCTCTCAAGCTCAGCGACCACCTCTTCCTCTGTGACCCCCCAATGAGAGCTGCGTCCCACCACAACAATGAAATGGTCGCCCAGTGGGGAGTGGTTTGGGAGTGCAGGAGATGTGAAATTTCACAGGTACTGGTTCTAGACTTTGGGACGGACTCCCAGAAGAGTTAAGAGTGACCATGATCCTTATCACCTTCAAACCAAATGCAAAACTCCTTTATTCAACTTGGCTTTCCCTCATTAATTATAGCATGTACAGCCCTTCGCCTCCACCATACAAGCATAGCCCAAACTAAACAGCCTCCCCCATTATAAACTAATCAGTCTCTGTCATCAGCAGGTGGTGGTTGTCATTTCTATTTTTAAATACTTGGGAGGTCCTTGGTTACTATGGAGATGGAGGACATGTTAGTACCCAGATTGATCTCAGGGATCTCATCACCTCTCAAAATCAAGCAAACTTGTTGTGTCCTTAGTGTTCTTCTTTCATGGGGAACATAAGAAATGCAACTTCAGTGGCTTGGTCAAGTTGGATTTTGATAGACTCATTCACTGGGTGCAGAGCCCTGGGTGAAGAAGCCATATAGAAATATATAGGGATGAAAACAGTAGCATTTTATTGCAATTACTCTAAAAACCTACAGAATTTAATAGAGAATTGAGATAATTTCTACAGAATTTCTAAGCCAACCAATGAAGTTCTATAGCAGCGACATGATTATCCATTAAATTCTATAGAATAATTTTATAGAACTCTGTAGAAATAGAGAATTATATGTAATTCTGTAGAAAGGATCTCATTCTCTATTACACTGGCTAGGGTTTTTCTATACGGGAAACCCATAGACTCTTCTGCTGTGGAAATTCTTGACACTCTTGTGAAATGTTAGATTCCTAAACCAAAATTCGTGTCAGTTAGTAAAGCAATAAAAACACACTGGTTCTGTTCTTTATCTATTCAAAAGTGCAATCCATTTATATTTACAGTGTTGCTACCAGGATATTAAAGAGACATGGTGGGTGAGGTAATATCTTTCATTGGACCAACTTTTGTTGGTGAGAGAGACAAGCTTCCAAGCTTAAACAGAACTCTTCTTCAGGGAAAGGTACTCAGATGCACCAAATACAAGGTTGAAGATATTGTTTAGCATAAGTAGTTAACACACATTCTAAGAGACCATTCAAGGTGATGTCTTCGGACCATTTTGTCCTATGACTGCAGTGGTGTTAATGGCCCACTTCACTTGTGTGGTTTAAGTTGCATGCCTTTACTTCTGATGCAGACCACTGTACTGTAAAACCAGGTATGCAAAGAATTGTCATGGTGAAAAATGCCAGTCAGTAATGGCTAATTAAAAATCAGAAAAAAATAGGAAAGCAAGAAGAATGACATCAGAACCACCATATTAAATGTCACAGAAGTGTAACTGTGTGGAGCTGTTGGGGTAATATTGTTGAGGAATTTGTTTCCAATATCTTCATTGCAGTGCATACAGATATCTCCCCTCTCTCTCTCTCTCTCTCTGAATCATGCATTTCACAGTCCAGTAATCCCTTTCAGGGGTGAAACTCAACTCTGTCTTCTGTATTCTGCTGCTATTGCGAAGTCATTCCTATGAACTCTATGGTGAGGTTTGCCATCTGGGACAGATAGGTGCAGACTACAATCGTTCCCAAGATAATATAGACACTGGCTCAGTTCCTCAGCCAGTGTAAATAAGCATACTCTGATTTAAGCCAGGTGGGGGGGGGGCTGGCCTACTTAATTTAAATATAAAAATAATTGCTAGCCAAATTAAAGTATTCTTGTTTGTGATCCTGATCCTGCAAACAATTCATCCAGTTGGACCTTATGGTTGGATGGAATCCCATCAGGAGGAAGGATGGTCCAGTGGCTAGGGTGCTAACTAGATGGAGACCAGGGTTTGATTCCCTGTTCTTCCCCAGATTTCCTGTGTCACTCCAAGGAAGTCATTTAATTTCTCTGTGCATCAGTTTCCCAACCATAAAAATGGAGCGTTGTGAGGATAAATATGTTAGACGATGAAGTGTTCAGATACTACAGTGGGAAGACCATATGAGCATTTTTAGACATTGAAATTAGTGGGACTTCACATAGGTGCCAGGGTCCATGTACATGGGCTGCTTTGCAAGATTGGGGCTTATGGTTTGTAACTTCAGTGGGATCCGGATAGGGCTCTGACTAGATAACTGCTACTCAAATAACTTGATCTGTATCATCTGTAAGCACATTTCAAAATAAATATTAATGAGAATTGAACTGGACTTCAGATTCATAAAGAATAATATTCAATATGAAAGTGCACTAGTGTGAAATCACTGTTAAATGTCTAGTACAATTAATCTATAAAATACAGTAATTGTCTTGCAAATTACCTGCTGAGAAGGCAAAGGCAATTAATTGTAGCATCGGTTTATATTCAATGAGTTTTATAATGAAATTTGCAAATTACCAGCCACAATATTTAGGCCAATTACCAGTGCAAACCTACACTGAACTGCTGTCTCGCATTCTTGTATATGAGTTTTCCATAGAACATATTACTAAAATAAAATAAGTGAGGAATTAAAATAGCACATTCACTTTTAAAGTATTTAATATTCACAAATGTTTCCATAACTATAGATGGTGCCTGGCCAACAACGATCTGTTTTATTAAAACTACTTTAAACTTTGAATTATTGTTATAAATAGCTGTGTGAATTCCATTTTTCCATTTTCAAATAGATTTCTATGTTAAGTATGACACCACTATCCTAAGTATAGTTTGAAACCACAATTGAGTGTGCAGTTTCAAACAGTTTTTAAAGCTTTGGTAACTTGCTTTGGCAAACACGGCTATTTAGTAACATATGCATTGCTATATACATTCTGAATGATTTCATCAGAAATGTCTGCACATCTTACCATTATGGCTATTAATTTCAACAGTGGAATAGCTTTTCCTTTTAAACCAGCATTCTCACATCCTTTGGCTTGGCTATGTCGATTTTAAGCTCTTCAAAGCAGACACCGTCTGTTACTGTGTTTGGAAGTGCCCAGCACAATAGGGCCTGTATTTCAGTTGGGTTCTCTAGGCATTACAATAGTATAATTAATAAGGGATTCTAAGAGGAGAGATGAACATGAGCATTGTTCATCCTAACTCCCATGTGTCTTAGGGTATTGTATAGCACTAGTCTCTTAAGTACTCCAGGCACTTTGCATGTAAACTAAATCTGCATAGCGAGTTCCTTAGTGGATAAGCAGACTGCTCTGCATTGAACATACCTATCAACATTTAAATATTATTTATATTAAACCACTATTTATTGTTGTTTTTTGAAGTTCTGTCTCTTGTTGTGGTGACATTCTTAAAGAGAGGCAAAGAGTTCTGTGGCACCTTATAGACTAACACACGTATTGGAGCATGAGCTTTCGTGGGTGACATGTCTGCATCCAACGAAGTGGGTATTCACCCACGAAAGCTCATGCTCCAATATGTGTGTTAGTCTATAAGGTGCCACAGAACTCTTTGCCACTTTTACAGATCCAGACTAACATGGCTACCTCTCTGATATTCTTAAAGAGGGAGCTCCTGGTGTTTGTAACTTCCTAAGGGACCCCTGGTTAGAGAGCTACTTCCAGAAACTGGAACTCAGTTCCTTGTTCCACCACAGACTTCCTGTGTGACCTTGGACAAGTCACTTAGGACCACATCTTTAGAGGTATTTGGATGCCTAACTGTCACTGATTTCAGTGTCTCTCTGTGTCTTCAGTGCCTATCTGTAAAATGGAGTAACAGTAATTCCCTGCCTTGCAGTGGTGTGGTGAGAGTTCGCTGACTTCTTGTTCTGTCTGTACAGCACTTAGCACAATGGGGTCCAGTCCATGACTGGTACTCCTGGGTGCTACGATAATACAAATAATAAATGCTAATCAAGATTGTGAGTGTCATAAACAGTTAGTTAAGGGTTAAGGTTTGTTTTTTACCTGTAAAGGGTTAACAAGCAGTACCTGTGACCACCTGACCAGAGGACCAATCAGGGACAAGATAATTTAAAATCCCTGTGGAGGGAAGTTTTTTTTCCTGTATCCGTTGTTTTGAGAGTCTCTCTTGGGAGTTAAGGGAGTCCAGACATCTTAATCAAGTCCTCCCAGGTTTCTGCAATAAATTCTTCTATTCAAGCTAGTGAGTATTAGCAAGGAATTAGTATTCTTATACTTTTATTTCTGTATTTTCAATTCTGTGTTTTGCTATAAAATTTCTTTAATTCTGTACTGTTATTGCTTTTACTGAGAAAGAAAGGAGGGGGGATTCTCTCCAGAGATTGATAAGTTTAGACCCTGTGTATTGTTCCATCTTGGTATTACAGAGACAGTTACTTTCTTTTTATTCTTTAATAAATCTTTTCTATTAAGGACTTGGTTGATCTTTCCTTGGGTGAATTCTCAGGGAAAGGGGAGGAGGGAGGAGGACGGCATCCCTCTGTAGTTGGATCCCGGTATCTCTCCTAGGAAAATGGAGGGGGGAGGAAGCAGGGGGGAATGGTTTATTTCTCCTAGGTGTAAGAACTCCATGGATTTGGGGCTCTTGGGATCCCCAAGGATTTTGGGGAAGGACTGTGTCCCAATACACGTACATTATTGGGTGGTGGCAGCTTTTACCAGATCTAAACTAGGATTTTAGTTTAGGGGAGTCCATGCAGGTCCCCATATTGGAACCCAACAGCTCTAAGTGGGGGTGAGACCTATGACAGTGAGGCACTTAGATAGTATCTTAACGTTAATATAGATATGTCCTGGAAGTTCTTGAGCTCCATATTAGTTTGAGCAACTCTGGGAATTCATTCTGTAGCCAGAGCTAGTTGTCTGTGTTCACTTTGTTCTGGGTGATAGTGGTCGAGGAAGGAGAAGCACTTTGAAGAATTCATCTCATCATAATTTCATCCTCCACTGAGAGCATCTGCCCTCACATTATCAAGGCAGTCTTCAGCCTCAGTGGTCTCCCAGTCAAATAGTGACAGACAGTGGCAAATAATGTCCTACCAATCAGAGATGGGAAAAGAAGACTGCATCCCTTTTTACTGAATTCAGACTTAGCCAAGACGTGGCTTCATAGACATGTGAATCCCAGGTCCGAATACTGTAACCCTGAACGTAGGTATGAAATTGCCGACCATCAGGCTACAGTTGGTTCAGAATGCGGCTCAGAGTTTGCTCAGAAAGATGCGCTGTGAGCACTGCCCTTCAGTGCCCTACTCTGCAGCCTTCTCACTGAATAGCAGGCCACGTGCGAGGTTCCATTCCTCATCTTCCCTGCGCTCCACCAGACTGGCCCAAGTTATCTGAGGGAAAGTGCCTCGCCCTGTGTGATCGTGACCCCATCCACAACAGCTGTGTTCCACTGGAACAGTGGAACTGTCAGCCTCCAGGAGAAGGCTCCTTTGGGCGGCAGACCAACCTCTTGGCCACGACCTGCAAATCTGATCAGCACCACCTCGAACCCCAGCCCTTCAGAGCAAAATGCAAAGCCCACTTCCACCTCACCTTCCTAGAGACAAAGAGCATCTCTACAGTTTCATTTCATAATGATAGGAGGCACCATCCATCCGCCTCCCCTGGTGCTGGGTACAATAGAGAAACCCATTAAACCATATTTAAACCAGCCACGCTGGTAATTTTGTTCTAATTGGCCCCTGCTAGGCCTCAGGTGGAGTGTTGCTTTTGCTTCTGAGCATTGTGTTACAGACAAAGAAATAAAACTGGAAAGAGCTGGTTGGAGAGTAACAGACATGAGGAAATGCTTTGGAAATGTAACATAACAGGAAAGGTTAAAGTGACTGGAGAAGTTAAGCAAAGGAGTCGAGATGAGTGAGCAGGTGACCTGACAACTGATATTTACAAATAGGCAACAGGAGATATTTTTAAAGGAAAGGGATCAAATATTGTGGCTGCTCAGTAAGGACAAAACAAAGGTGTAATGTACATAAACTGCAGCAGAGGAAAGAGATAAGAAAACTTTGAGTATGATTTGAAAACGGAATAAGCCGTCAGGCAATGTTTTGGGTTAGCCTTGCACATCTGCAATGATGGCAAAGAATCAGACTGTGCCCTTGTCTTACTCATCAAGGTAGGAATGTAAGGGTATATCTACACTGGAAAGTTTCTACGCCACAAGTTATACCACTTTTATTAAAATGCTGTTGCGTGTCCACACTGTGCTCCTTGTGACGCTGGAGCACATCCACATTAGCAGATCTTACAACGGCAGAGACAGCAGTGCGTTGTGGTAGCTATCCCACTGTGCAACTGGCCGCAGGGTGCTTTCGGAAGGGTTTGCAATGTCTCATGGGGCAGGCACAGCATCATATGATGCGGGTTTCCCAATCCCATTGTTCCATGGGCAACCTACTACATTGCCAGCTGCTTTTCAACTGAAGCGGGTTGGGGAAGAGTGTATGACCGAGAGTGTGTGTGTATGTATGGGGGGTGGGGGGGAGAGAGAGACTGTGGGTTCTGGGGGACAGAGCCTGTCAGCATGCTGTCTTGTAAGTTCAGACAGTGGCAGGAAGCAACCAGTCCAGAGGGAGGGGGAAACCCCAACATCAGCCCCCTGCGCCTCTCTCTCTCTCTCTCTCTCTCTCTCTCTCTCACACACACACACACACACACACACACACACTGAAAGGGGAGGGGCGCATGTCTCCAGGGCAGCCGAATTCAAAACAATGAGCAGAGCGGTCACTTGAGGCATTATGGGACAGCTCTGGAGGGCAATTACAGCGCAGAAAGCAATCCAGTGTCTACACTGGCAATCGAGTGCTGGGGCCTCCGCGCAAATAGCCGTACGACGCTCGTCGAGGTGGGTTTTTTGCAGCACTGCAACTGAGGAGTTTCTGCGCACAAAGTGGCTTGGCAGCGTGTGCACGGCTGCAGTTTGAGCACAAAAAGCTGCTTTACTGCACAGAAACTTGCCAGTGTAGACAAGCCCTAAGACCTCCCACCCCACCCCTTTGCTCACCATCCCCTGATCTTTGGGTCTGGATCTGGTGTAGAGCACAGCCCATCATCTCCAGTTAGACCCCCTTGCTGCAAGTTGATGACAAGGGGCAGGGAGTGGGAGCGGCTTTGGCTCTACCCCTTTGTAAGCTGGTGTGGCCGCACCTCCTAGTCCGCCTCTGAGGGAGGTCATGCCTCTTCGCAGGCTGGTCTGCTAGAGTTCTCTCACAACCAAGAAAAACGGGCATTAGCGGTACTCAGTAGGTCCTGGCCTTCAAGTAGGGCAGGGCAGCAAACAATCAGGATCCTGGCCTGCAGTCAGGCAGAGCTGTAGCAGTATATACGCCCAACTTCAAGAAGGATGGAGCAGCAAACAGGCAGGGCTCTGGCCTGCAGTCAGGCAGAGCTGTAGCCCCGAGCACAGTCTGTGGGGCTCAGGCTGGGGATGAGCACCAAGCACGGTCTGTTGTCCTGACTCTGGTGGGCGACAGACAAATGTAGGGCCTCTTGGCCTATAGAGGGGGAGTACTGCCACCCTAGGGGTGGGATGGCACGGCAACATGGGCCTACCCAACTCCACTGTGTCCCAGTCCAGGGCCCTAACAGTGGCAGGGTGGTCTGCCTCTGGGTCAGTGGGGAATCCACCCACAACACTGACTATGTTTCCGGTGGTGGCACAGCCAGATGGTAATCTGGTTCCCCTGGGCTGCTTCCTACTCTCCCCCTCAGGTGTAACTGCATCCAGGGGTCATCCTCAGTCTTTCAGGGATATACCACTAAGGGTAATGGGAGCAGCTCCTTGGGTCAGGGCTCTCTGGAAGCTTGTGCAGATTCTCAGGGCAGCAGCGGTTCTCCTGGGCATCCTGCTCCAGCAGCGGGGAAGGAGCGTCTGTCTCCCTTGGCAGCTCTTTCTCAACTGAGCTGCTTGGCTGGCCTTTTCTACTTCCTCTTCCTTTCCTACCCCTCTGCTTCCAGTGTGCGGGGCATGGCCCTCCTGGTTCTGCCCACCAAGTGGCTTGAGGCATTCCCTCCGAGTCCGCTTCCTCACTGCACCTAGGGTGACCAGATGTCCCAATTTTATAGGGACAGTCCCAATTTTTGGGTCTTTTTCTTATATAGGCACCTATTACCCCCCCATCCCCTGTCCCGATTTTTCACATTTGCTGTCTGGTCACCCTAGCTACACCTCTCCACTAGCTGACCAGAATAGCCAACCAGTTGTGTGGTGGATGGAAGTAGATTGCACTAATTTCATGTTCACAGACTGAAGTAATTTCCTTCTTGTTGCAAGGGTGAGAGTTCTGAGACTTCCTTAGGCTGCTAATGGGATGAAGCAAATACACACTGCTCTTCACTCAGGGCTGGGAGTAAAGTCTCAATCTAGCACTAAAACAGACATCCAGCTACTAAGAATGGATTAAAAATTGTGAAACTGATCCTTCCATAATGCAGAGAAGTGGGAAACAAGGTCCCACTGGAATTAAATGATTCTACAACACGAAGTTCCTTCCCTCTACCTTTTACTTTTTCTTATCAATTGGTGTCTTAGTAATGCTGCTGGAAGTAAAATTCTTGCATCACCCAATATGCAAATCTGGCTGTTGGGAAGGCTGGTGGGCATTTAACTTGTATGCAGTTGTGTCCAGAAGAGGAGCTGCTGTTATTTTTTAAATATATTTGAGAGCTCTTGGGGATTCCAGGTGCTTTTATGCCTCTGAAAAGTAGGTCAGTCGGCACACATGTAGCTTAAGACGTCACTTAAAATGTCAGTGATTAGGCTTTTCAGGACACTTAAGTTAAGTTTGTGTAGCTACTGTATTTTAAGGGCCCTCCAAGACCTATGTGGGGCCTTAATAAGTCCAGCTTTTTTAATTAACACCGAATGAGCCTATCTGGGGTATTATCTTATAAACCTCAGATCAGTACAAACCAGCCATCATATAAAATCTGAGGCTTTTAATTGAGTAAGACAGTTATAGAATGTTAATTAATTATCATGTCATCATTAAGATATTCTTTGTGATTAACTGCTATATAACATGTTTATTGCCCAGCCATTAACCTCAAATACTAATTAAAATATTTTAGTATTTCACCAACATGCAATAATTATTCTATTTAATTTAACTGTGCTCTTGAGAACCTTAGCCTGACGACTATCAATAATAAAGATGTGACAACCCCAGGAGTGCGAGCGAGAGGCTGGCTTCATAGATAAAGGTTACAATAGGTTATTGCTCTGTAGCAACATTGATGTCAATATCCACTGTGTTTACTGACCTTACATAGTGCCTGATCCAAAGCCTGTTGAAGTCAATGGAGAGATTCCCACTGACTTAAATGGACTTTGAATCAGGCCCTTACACCAGATTAAAACCTTGTCTTCACAGGTATAAGGTAGGGTGTGAATTTAAGCCACTATAGTTACACTAGTATAACTCTGTGTGGCCACTCTTATTCTGATATAAGAATGAATGCCTTTTCCAGGTTTGCTTATGTCACTTTGGAAGTGGTGTAAAATAAGCCCCCGCCCACCCCAAGCCACTGTTATACCAGAATAAGAATATCCACATGGGGGATTTAGGCCTGGTCTATAATGGGTGGGGGAAGGGTCGATCTAAGATACGCAACTTCATCTACAAGATCGACTTAGATTGACTTACTTTGCGTCCTCGCAGCGCGGGATCGACGGCCGCCGCTCCCCCGTCGACTCCACTTCCGCCTCTCGCCCTGGTGGAGTTCCGGAGTCGACAGGGAGCGCGTTCAGGGATCGATGTATTGCGTCTAGATGAGGCGCGATACATCGATCCCTGACAGATCGATCACTACCCACCAATCCGGCAGGTAGTGTAGACATACCCTTAGACATATCAGTATAATTATACTGGTACAACTGGAAAAATATCCTATGTAGACAAACCCTTAATCTGAAATAACTTCACTGAAATTAGTGAAGTTACACCAGTGTAAACTTGGTATAAATGAGTTTAGAATAGGTTTCCTGTGATTTTACTTATCCAGGGCAGTCTATCTCTTGGTCCCTTAAGAAGAATTTTTCTCTGGGTACCCCACTCTCCTGGCCAGCCATAGACGTCCTGATGTTTGTGTCCACAGCTTTGGAGTTTGGTGATGAGAAGGATTCCAACTGGCTAGATAGCACATAAAGCCAGGTACCTCACTCAGTCTGGGGAGAATCTTACTTGTCTAATTGTCCCACTGAAGTGAATGGGACTGTGACAGGATCCCCAAGGTGCAGCCTGAGACCGTGGGACTGCTGTGTCCCCTTAACTCTCTAGCTTGGGCTGTCTCTCAGAACGCTTTGCTAGTGACAAGCAGCAAACCCCTCCAGGCGCTGTTATCTCTCAGCACAACCGCATGTGGAGCCCCACACGCAGCTAGATTGCATGAATGCTCCCAGAGCCCCTCATGAATCACACAGAGAAAGGTATCAGCCAAATCCCCCCAGCTCCCAGACTTGTACCTTAGGAATATACCGTCTTGCACTGCTCAAGACGAGCAGTCCAAATTTATTTTCCATTCATCAATGGAAAGTGACATACACTTTGTAAACCTTTGTAAACCTGAGCAAACACCCTTACCCTTACTTCAAGAAACTCACTGGTAAAGATAAACAATTACAGTTATTGACTACAAAAGATAGATTTTAAGTGATTATAAGTGATGGGCAAAAAGAGCGGTTACCAAAAGAAAATGAAATATAAGCACGCAGTCTAAACTCTCAACCCTGTTAGACTGGGCAACATTTAGATTAAGTAGTTTTTCTCACCCCACTGGATACTGCAGTTCAGAGTATGCAGGTTTCACCTGGGCCAATCTCCTCTGTTGGAGTCTTCTGAGTGTCCTTGCAGCATAGGTGGGGAAAGGAGAAAGGTGAAGCTTGTGGCCACTGTGTTCTGTTTTATACCCTTAGTCCATGTGTTTGGAGCACAAGTCCAGGCATGTCTGGTGGGCATTGCTGAGTCACAAGATGAAGCAAAACCTCCGGTGTGTCTCCTTTGAGTGAGTCATTGAATTTTAACTCCTCTGCTGAACAATGGCTGCTAATATCTGTTCAGCACCCACCCGGGCTTGGTTACCTCCCTTGTCATTGTCTCTGGAGAGCTAGTATCTGGGCGTTTCCCAAACGCAGCATATTTTACTGACAGACATATGAAACAATTCTCATAACTTCATATGCCCTAATGATATACATATTTAGATAGAACAATGGCTTTCAGTGGATCATAACCTTTCCCCAATACCTCTGCTTTATATGAAATATCACAATTGTAAATCAATGATGAATATGGGGGTTACAGGGCACCCCCCCCAAGGTACAGAATGTTACAGGGACCATTCACCAGCAGGGCCGGTGCAACCATTTAGGCGACCTAGGCAGTCACCTAGGGCACTGGGATTTGGGGGGCGCCATTTTCTTCGGCAGCGACCGTGGCGGCTGAATCTTCGGCTGCCCCAGTCGCCACCGGCATTTAGGCGGAGGGAGCTGAGGCAGGGGAGCAAGGGGAGGGCCGCCTGCAGCAAGCAAGGAGGGGGGCCCGCAGGGGAACTCCCCTCCCCAGCTCACCTCTGCCCCGCCTCCTCCCTGAGCACACCATGGCTGCTTCACTTCTCCCGCCTCCCAGACTTGCGGCACCAATCAGCTTAGGCGCTGCAAGCAAGGGAGGCGGGAGAAGTGAAGCAGTGATGGTGTGCTCAGGGTGCTTATGCTCGTAGCAGGGGTGAGCTGGGGCAGGGGGGGTGCCTCAGGGTGGAGGGTGGAGGGTGGGGAGCTGCTGCAAGGGGGACAAGCTGCTACAGGTGGGGGGGGGCGCCTCAGGGCAGAGGAGGGGAGCTGCTGCAGTGTGGGGGGCAAGGTGGAAGTTTCGCCTAGGACGCGAAACATCCTTGCACCGGCCCTGTAATCACCAGATAAGGTATTACTGAAAGTGAGCAAGGGAGAAAAAATACACTCATAGCAATTACCCTGCTTTGAATTAGGGCCAAGGCATTGGCTTGTTCTTCACAGCACTCCTTAAATGTGGTTGTCAGTGTCTAAAATTGGCCCTATATTGAGATTGGCTGATTTTCTAATTTTATTTTTCCCTGTTACAATTCTCACTTGGGACAACAAATGGTTGCTTCTTCAGCTGCCTCCGGTGTTCCAGGCCAGCTAGCAGGAGAGAATGATGGAATAACCACAGACTTCCCTTCTCCCTCAGGGCTCCAGTGTTGGCCTCTTTTGTTGACAGCCTGCTGGCCCCAGGATCATCCAGTGCTCTCTAAATTTGGTAGGAGAATCCTCTGACCCATAACCATATTTGCCAGGAGCTTCTGAGAGGATTCTTGAAAGAAACAGGGTCTAGTGGGATCTGTTCAGAGGGTATGATTAATTATTTTTGAGCAATTGGGTTTGTGGAGGGGATTGTAGGAAGGAGAAGAGATAACGGGATACATCTCTTTCTATTGCTTTATTACAGCTGAATGAATAATTCACAAAGGATAAATTATTTGCTAGAGTCAGCCTCTTTCCCTGCTTGAGGATATTCTATGAGTAAATTGAGAAGTCCTCAGATTTGCCTGTTCAAGTTTATGTGATCTTAAATGTATTTCTCTGCAGCTTGGTTATGACTGTCAGAAATTCAAGCTGCATTGCTTTGTTGCAATTTGTCAGATTGTCACATGGAATGATTTCTGTACTCTGACTGGATGAACGCAGTGCACTTCTGGTATGTGTATTGGCATTTGCAAATCATAGGATTTGTTTTTTGAGAATGAACATCCAGTTTAACTTGATCACTTGAAGTTAGGTAGGAAGAACACACATACAAGGTTGCAAGCATTATTGAACAGAGCTTCATTCTAGTCTGTATCACTAACACTGGAGCAGAGTTTAAACGTCAACATTCAGATCTGGATGCTGAACACTTCAATGATTTACAGAAACTTGGATGTTGGGCTTGGGTTTGGGCCTTTCTCTCAATGTTAAACTAAAAATGGTAAGATTATAATCGATTCATGGGGAGTTAGATCAGGTCCCAATTTAGAGCCTGATTCCATAATCCTTACTCACTTTGAGTACCACTTACTTATGCAATCGTAAATAGTACTACTCATGTGCATAAGTACTGCTCAACATGAGTAAGGGTTGGAGAATACTGCCTTTTGAGAACATAAGAGCAGCCATACGAAAGGTCCATCTAGCCCAGTATCTTGTCTTCCGACAGTGACCAATGGCAGGTACCCCATAGGGAATGATCAGAACAGGTAATCATCAGGTGATCCATGCCCAGTCGCCCATTCCCAGCTTCTGGCAAACAGAGGCTAGGGACACCATCCCTGCCCATCCTGGCTAATAGCCATTGATGGACTTATCCTCCATGAACTTATCTAGTTCTTTTTAAAAACGCTTTTACAGCCTTGGCCTTCACAACATCCTCTGGCAAAGAGTTCCACAGGTTGACTGTGCATTGTGTGAAGAAATACTTCCTTTTGTTTGTTTTAAACCTGCTGCCTATTAATTTCATTTGGTGACCCCCTAGTTCTTGTGTGATGAGGAGTAAATAACACTTCCTTATTTACTTTCTCCAAACCAGTCATGATTTTATAGACCTCAATCATATTCCCCCTTAGTCAGCTCTTTTCCAAGCTGAAAAGTCCCAATCTCTCCTCATACAGAAGTTGTTCCATGCCCCTAATAATTTTTGTTGACTTTTTCTGAACCTTTTCCAATTCCAATGTATTTTTTTTGAGATGGGGTGACCACATCTGCATGCAGTATTCCAGATGTGGGCATACCATGGATTTATATAAGAGCAATATGATATTTTCTGTCTTATTATCTATCCCTTTCTTTATGATTCCCAACATTCTGTTTGCTTTTTTGACTCCCGCTGCACATTGGGTGGATATTTTCAGAGAACTATCCACAATGACTCCAAAATCTCTTTCTTAAGTGGTAACAGCTAATTTAGAGCCCATCATTTTATATGTATAGTTGGGATTATGTTTTCCAATGTGCATTACTTTGCATTTATCAACATTGAATTTCATCTGTCATTTTGTGACCCAGTAATCCAGTTCTGAGAGATCCCTTTGTAGCTCTTTGCAGTCTCCCTGGGATTTAACTATCTTGAGAAGTTTTTTATCATCTGCAAATTTTGCCACCTCACTGTTTACCCCTTTTTCCAGATCATTTATGAATATGTTGAATAGAACTGGTCCCAGTGAGGACCCCTTGGGGACACCATTATTTACACCTCTCAGTGCTGAAAACTGACCATTTATCCCTACCCTTTGTTTCCTACTGCCTTTTAGTAATTAAAGTAATAATGATCATTCCCTATATTAGTCAGTAATATCATCTCCCTACTACCTGAATAATAGCCCCTTAACTACTATATTCATTCCCTCTTCCACAGGCTCACACACTGCACTATTTTCTACTCAACACTATTCAGACCTCCAAAAGTCATTCTATGATAGACAGGAGAGAAGGTTTCTCTCCGCTCTTCTTTGCCCACAAGGGATCATTGTAGTATAGATTTAGCGCTTATCTACACAGTGGGATAGGATTGCCAGGCGTCCAGTTTTCGACCAGAACACCCGGTCGAAAAGGGATCCTGACAGCTCTGGTCGGCACCACTGACTGGGTTGTTAAAAGTCCGGTCGACGGAGCAGCAGGGGCCCAGGGCTAAGTCAGGCTCCCTGCCTGCCCTAGCTCTGAACGGCTCCCGGAAGCAGCTGCCAGGTCCCTGCAGCCCCATGGCACATGAGCAGCCAGGGAGGTTCCATGTGCTGCCCCTTCCCCGAGTGCGGCTCTGCAGCTCCCATTGGCTGGGAACCATGACCAATGGAAGCTGCGGGAGCGGTGCCTGCAGACCCCACACCAATATCCCAACCCCCTTCTCCAGCCCTGAGCCCCGTCCTCTGCCCCACTCCAGAGCCCATACCCTCAACCATAGCCCCCACCCCCTCCTGCACTCCAACCCTCCTGCCAGCCTGGAGACCCCTCCCTCACCCTGAATCCCTCATTTCTGGCCCCACACAGAGCCCACAGCCCCAGCCCAGAGCCCATACTTCCCCATATCCCAACCCCCTGCCCTAGCCCAGAGCCCCGTCCCACATTCCAAACCCCTAATTCCCTGCCCCAGCCTGGAGCCCTCACCCCCCTCCTGCAACCCAACCCCCTACCCCAAGTGAGTGAGGGTGGGGGAGAGTGAGTGATGGAGTGAGGGGGGATGGAGAGAGTGGGGGCGGGGCCTTGGAGAAGGGGCAGGGTAGAGTGGGGCCTAGGGGAAGGAGATGGAGCAGGGGTGTTTGGTTTTGTGCTATTAGAAAGTTGTCAACCCTACAGTGGGGTAATGCATCCTTTGGGGGTGTGATTTCTAAAGCACACTAGTGTGTTGCACAGTAATTGGTACATGTAGACCTTGCAGGTGTGCACTAATGTTTCTTTAGTGCTCTTTAATGTAGTGCTGTTTCAAACTGTACAAAGTTAAATCCTTCAAGGGAATTTTTAGAGCACACCAACAAGGTTTACAAGGACCAATTAATTTTGCAACATGTTAGTGTGCTTTAGAAATCAGACCCCCATAGGGTGCATTACCCCATCATATAGACAAGCCCTTAGTAGAATATTTCCCCACCACACTCCATCACCACTATGTCAGAAGTCCTAGACCCATAAAGTGGGGTGGCTGTACTACAGGTGAGAGAAGTGGTATTGTGGTAATTTTGTATTGTTCTTTACTTTTCATGCTTTTAAAGATTCGTTACCTCTAATTTCATTTGAACACATTCAATTTATCTCCACTAATTCTTCTCCTGCTACATTATGTTGGCAGCATCTCAGTTTTTCTTGTGAAATTCTAGATTTGCCCTTGTGATTTTTATTAGGATCTTGGGTAAGAGTTGGACTTTAAATCAAAACCGGATGCCTTCCTAAAAGATATGTTATAGCTCAAATAGAAGAGGTGGGCTTGATGCAGGAATTACTGGGCGAGATTCACTAGGACGTGTTATACAAGAAGTCAGACTAGATGACCATCGTGGTCCTTTCTGGCCTTAACATCTATAACATCTTAACATCTATAACATCTCTGGCAGCATGGCTTGTGTCCTCCTGAGAAGGTTTCCTTTGACAAAGTCAGATCTGATATTCATGTATGGGAGGAGGGTAATTGTTATATTCTCTTTTGTTTTCAGTTCTTGTTAACATCCTAGAGGACTAGAATTCTGACCATTAGGGGTAAGATTTTCCATATATCAAATAGCAGTTAGGTACCTAAATAAGGATCAGGTTTTCAGAAGTGCTCAGTATTCAGCAGCAATAACTGCATGGATACAAATCCTTCTAAACAGCCTGGTTTGTGCTCAAGTTGAGAGTTAAACTGTTTGCCTAGTTTCCAGCTAGGAAAACATTTTCCCCTCAGCCCGACAACATATTACCAGGGACTTGGGGATGGTGAATATAATTGGATGCAAAACTATTTCCTCATCCCATTAAAATGTCTGAGTTTTCCTGTTCCCCCTGGGAAGAAAGCAAGACTTTTTTTTAAAAAAGTAGGGCGAGGAAGCACAAGCCACCCTAGAAAGCCAATAGCCTGGTGGTTAGGGCACTCAGCTATGAGATGGGAGATGCAGGTTTAAGCCCCTGCTCTGACTGAGTCTGAAGCTGGGTCTCCCATTTCCCATGTATGTAGTTTATCTAGTGCAGGAGGTTGTGACCCCTCGGGGGTCGCAAGGATATTACATGGGGGGTTGTGAGCTGTCAGCCTCCACCCCAAACCCCACTTTGCCTCCAGCATTCATAATGGTGTTAAATACACCTCTACCCTGATATAACACGACCCGATATAACATGAATTCGGATATCATGTGGTAAAGCAGTGCTCCGGGGGGGCGGGGCTGTGCATTCCGGTGGATCAAAGCAAGTTTGATGTAACACGGTAAGATTTTTTGGCTCCCGAGGACAGCGTTATATCAAGGTAGAGGTATATATTAAAAGTGTTTTAATTTATAAGGGAGGTCACACTCACAGGGCCGGCTCCAGGTTTTCTGCCACCCCAAGCGGCAAAATAAATAAATAAATAAAAAGCTGCAGCAGCGCAATCGCGCTGCTCCACTCTTCAGTGGCAATTCAGAGGCGGGTCCTTTGCTCCAAGAGGAAGTGAGGGACCCGCCGCCAAATTACTGCCAAAGACCTGGATGTGCTGCCCCAATAGTGGCCAGAGGGCTGCCCCTTGGTATTGGCTGCCCCAAGCACCTGCTTCTTTAGCTGGTGCCTGGAGCCGCCCTGCGCACTCAGAGGCTTGCAGTATGAAAGGAGTCATCAGTACAAAAGTTTGAGAACCACTGATCTAATGGGCAATTGGCTATCCTGGGATCTCTCTCTCTTTCTTTGTGTAACCAGAAAGTCCATCCTGATCCTAAATAGTTTCAGTTTCAGTGAATAGGCATTTTCCAACAAAAAAATGTTTAATCAAAAAATGCCAACCAGCTCTAGTGGTAGAGTCTATATCTGGAGCATTGCTGTATGTATCTGGTTATACTTTCTAGCTATGCCCACAATGGGTCTCATCAGCCCTTCTCTGGAATTTATTTGTGCGGGGGAGACCACGGTCTCTTCCACGTCTATGACTTTGTACCGAAGCCATAAGCGCCAATGCCGTGGGTGCTCCAGAGCTCAAGCACCCACAGAAAAAAAAAGTGGGTGCTTAGCACCCACCAGCCACAGCTGTTTGGTGGTGCTGTTGATCAGCTGTTTGGTGGCTGGCAGGAGAGCGGGGAGGCCTTGGGGGAGGAGACGGAGCAGGAGCAGGAAGAGGCGGGGCAAGGGTGGGGCCTCAGGGAAGGGGCAGAGCAGGGCAAGGCCTTGGGGCAGAGCAGGGGTGGAGCACCCACGGGGAAAAATAAAAGTCAGTACCTATGAGCCAAGCCATTGCTTACTCCAGGATCTGCCTCCCCTGAGACCAGAGCTCAGTTACTGAAGTGCCTGTTGATAACTGCTCCAGCTATAACAGTTCAGCGATCTAGATCAGGCTGTTACAAACAACATGGTTTATTGGCATCTTCACAGAAATACAGAGAAAATGACCAAGTAAGACAGAGGCACACACACAAAAAATACCCCAGTTGCTTCCTACAGAAAACTTAACTTGTCTGAAGTTCAAACGTTGCAAGGATTTTACCTCTTTGTGGAAAAGTCCTTGTTCTCACAGAGACCAGAGATGTCTGTTTCTGCTCACCCACTGTCTCAGTCACATGATCCAGCGCGCACATGTGTGTCTGTCATCAGAGATACTTCCTTTTCTTATAGACTGATTTTCAAGAGTTCCTTAGTTATTTTTTGAAGATTAACTTGTCCATTAGTCCAGAGTCAACCAAAGTGGTTATTTCTTTTTATGATATAACTACTTGTAAATCATAAGACAAAACACATTTCTTGTACAGCTGATCAAAATCCAGGGCAAAAAATATGTGAAAATTTTATTGAAAATTTCTCCTACTTTTAAAAAAAAAAATCAGAAATTTGAATCTTGAAACATAATCAAAATATTGAAATTTAAATTTTGTTAACCAGCTATGTTTGATCAGTTTTATCTGTTTTAATGGTTCTTCTTTTGTCCCTAAACATACATGGATATTAGCCAATGTTCTCTTTTATAGATACATTTCCAAATGAGTCTTTTAAAATTTGCGGCACAAGGAAAAATTCTCATTTCCTCCTCCTTGCATGTACAGTTGTCAGTCAACAGTTTTCCAGATAATAACCTCTGAGATGCAGTGTTGTAGCTGTGTCAATCTCAGCATATTACAGAGACAAGGTGGGTGAGGTAATATCTTTTATGGGTCTAGTCAAAGATATTACATCACCCACCTTGTCTCTCTAACCTTTGAAATGAGCTTTAGTTCGTGTGGTAATTTGCTGATTTCTCCAAGCTGAGCAAGAGTCAATGAGGTGTATTTGTTTCCCTAATCCTAACTGGCAACATATCCAGATAAAATGTACAGAGTGGGAATTGCATAGCTAAGTTTGCAAATTTAACTCAACACTCTAAATCATAGATCCAGACACAGTTGACTCACTCCATGTGATCAATACCCTGCAACTGATAGATCTCAGACTTCTGGCCTTCTTCTGTATTGGTTTCACACAGCAATGTTTTGGTTACGGCTGCCACAAACCAGTCTTTGGTTAGGAGTTCACCCTGCAGCTGTACTCTTCATAGAAGCTGGAGACTGAAGAGACCTCTGGGATCAATTTATTATCTTGCCATTGCAGGACTGTTGACTTTACATTGGTCCCACCCATCGCTGGAAAATTATAACGAGTGGCTCCAAAAACCAAACAGCCCCCCAACCCTGAAAGTACTTGCCTGGGAACTGTGAAAGTATCTCACATTTGTCAGGCACAGCCTAGAGTTGCAGAGCTGGCTGTTTACGCGGCTGTGTTATCCTTGTAATCACACAAATACAGAGCTGTACAGTTCCGCATGTGGGTTAGTACAGAGAAAACTTGAACAGCTGTAGCTTGTGGGTATTTGCTGTTGCTGTTTAAAATCTTTTGTTACATATTTCATATTTTGATGCCCTTAGACATTTTTTAAAAGGTTGCTTTCATCTTCCCCCCTCCCCTCCCAGTTTCCCTGTCTCGAGTTATTTAAGGAATTTGTCTCTGTCTTCCTTGGAGTACTGTCAACCTCCTGCTTCTCCTCAGAGAAGAGGGTTTTGCTTGCTTGTTTTTGGTGGGGTCCAGGGGGTGTAACAACTTGTAACATCCCATGCTGGAAGGAGAGGGAGAATAGCCCCATGGGGAGAGAGATGGTAGCCTGGTGGTTAGGGTGAGATCCTTGGGGTGTGAAGATTTTACTTCAATTCCCTTCTCCATCCATAGGCTTTCTGTGTGACCATTCTGTGCCTCAGTTTCCCACCTGCTTTAAAAAAAGTGGGAATGATACCTTGAGGGGGGTTGTGAGGATAAAAACATTAAAGAGGAGCTCAGGTACGATGGACTTGGGTGCCTTACAAATGCCTTAGATAGAGTTATCCATAGGGGAAGTTCTGAGAATTACCTTGATATGCTGATACTTTAAAGAAAAAAGACTAAACTGGTGGCCTTCACAATAGGTTGCTTTATTTTCTAAAGCTCTGAGAAAACCAATCTCTTTCACTTACATCCGATATTTAAACAAGTGGCTTCTTCTCAGGCTAATTTGTCTTGTGTCTTAACAGTCTACCATCCACACAATTAGCCTTCTACATCTGCCTGAGCTGTAGACGCTCCACAGGGGATCATAACATGTAGCATTATGGAGGGGCGGGGAGGGAGAGAAGATTCCTGGCTCTGCTGTTTGCATGTGGTACAGCCAATGTGATCAGAGCGCTAACAGAGCAGGCTGTGTAATTACATGTCTCTAGTAAGTGTGTTAGCTCCACAGGGAGCTGAGTCCTTTTGGAGAGGAGGAGAAATAGATTTTATTTTTTTGGGCAAGGTGAAAAGGGTCAGTGCGTAACCCCGTTCTCATTCGAATATGATAAAGGTAATTGTTGCTCTCAAGTGAATGCCTGGCGCTTCCTGGTTCTGCTCCTCTCGTTCATTGCTCATGTCTGTATTATGCAGACGTCTGCTTTCCAAAGAGAGGAGCAGGTTTTTATGAGAAGAGAGAAGAAAATTGACCATTTTGGAAGCGGTATGTTGTGATATTTATTAGCATTGTTTCTGCCTCAGTACTGCAGGGGGGAAGGAGCAAAGAGTCTGGGTTATTGCTGCTGTATCCACAATAAAGATAATGACAATTAAATCAATTAATCCTATTCAGTATGGTGGGTGTGTGGGGGAGGGGGAGGATTATATCCTGTATTCTAACCTCTCACATAGGTGTTTGATATGAGTCTCGTGTTCCTGCAGTTTACTGTAGCTATGTACATCTAACCTTTAAATATCCTGCAGCTTCCGATATCTCATTCCTCCAGCAGGCTCTCCATTCCATTTTTCTCCTCCCTCTAGTGTAAAATTTGGCCTAGCTACAGCTTTTTTCCTGGATTGAGGAGGGGTTGTGTGTTTTTTTTTCCTCCTCCACCTCTAGGAAAATGCTATCTGACCCTGATTCTGGATTTCTATTTTTGTAGTTTGCTGTAGGTGCTGCTGGATGCTTTGCTGTGATACAGGGCCGAAGGCTGACCAAATCCGAGGGAGGATTTGTATGTAGGAAGAGAAGGTTATGGCTGTTCAGCGTGCTCCAGAATCTGCTCTTAGCTTGTTGATGGTAAGTGCTTGCTGAAATGTGGGAGCTTATTGAGAGGCTAGTGGGGAGAGTGCATGGATCCTGAGCAGAAAATCACTGAGAGACCATGTTGACTACATGCTTTTCTTTAACAGGTCCTGGAGAACTTTGAAAATGAGTTCATTTGGAGCATACATAGAAACGTTCCTCTGATGGTGGTTTTAAGCATATTCACCACTAATAATGTTCATATTTTGAAATGCCTTTAATATACAGGTATATTTGCATCCTGTTTTATCCCAGCCTATAGAGACTTCCACATAGTTCATCACATGAGAATCTAAAATCTCTCTCTTCTTCCTTCTGCTTTCTCTCCTTTTATCCTTGCTAATTGCAAGACAGCTAAATGCCAAGGAGTCTTTTCCCCCATCAGTCCACATACATATGTCGTTAACAATGAATGGATGCTTAGAGATGATACTGTTATCATCATTTGGTAAACCAGTGAATAGTCACTTGACTAGCTAATGAGTATGCTGGACGTGATATTGACTGCGACCTGGAGAGAGAAATGGCTAGTGTTTATATGAGACATTTACTACATGTTGCGCTACTGACCTACTTTTCAAAGTTCTGCAGCTTTATAATATTTCAGAGAGGATTATTTAGCATAAAACGTGGAGGCTGAGTCCCGGTAAATAATGATATCTTGCTGCAATTAAAATAAACCTTTCGTGGCATCAGAGATAGACGTTAAGCTTTATTTTTGTTTCAATCTCTCTCTCTCTCTATAAATAATTTGTGTTGCCATTTTCTATGCTGCAGCATAAGAAGGAATTTTAGTGTAAGATCTCTGCTGGATTTGCTTGTATCCAAATGTCTCCATAACATTTCCACTGGAGGCTTTTTACAAGCAAAGAGCAAGTGCAATATATATATATATTGATCTTTGCTTTCTGACTGAGAAAGGCAATGGTCTCCTGGAACATAGCATTTGCAGACATGATGAGTTTATCAAGGGGATGCTGTAGGATAATAGGTCTGTAGTGTCTTGAGTTGTTAACCAAGGTCAAGCTGAAAAGGGCAAATTTTATGTCTGTTGCTTGAAACTCTAAATACGCTATTAACTATACTGATGGTTTGTTTTTATATTTGTTGGAGACTAATGTACTATACAGGCTGCCCTTTCTTTCTCCCGACCCTCCCAGGCTTTTTAAATGGTCTCTTCCTTTTCCCTGCCTCTGACCTTTCACAGGTATACGAAAAGCTCCCCAGTTTCTAAAGCAGTCAGTGCAAATAGGAGGAGGAGGAATTTATTTATTTTGTTTTACTTCTGTCTTAATTCTCAGCCTCTATTTTTATGCTTCCAATTTACCCCCCACCTTGTTTTATTTCTTTTAGCCAGTTCTGTATGTTGGGTGAAATTCTGTCACTGTGCAAAGCTGCCTGAAAAATGTGCCCTCAAAAATCTGAGTTTCTATGGCTCTGTGCACAACAAGGCATGCCTACATGTGTATGTATCCTCTATTCTAACTTGCAGTACTGTTTTCTGCAGTTTACTGTGCATCTAATCTCTGCAGCTTCTGTTATCTCAATTCTCATGCACCTGTATGTAACATATCAGCAAAGTTTGTGTTGTAGATCCCTTTAGTGGCTACTTCACTAGTGCATAACTGCCCAATACTGCTACCAGCTATTGAAGCTACTCCTTTAGCTCAAGTGGTAGGGTTGTGTACCATGGATCTGAAAGTCCTGGTTTCTAACCTTTCTGGCAATCTATTTAGAGGGTTGATGCATTGCTGGGACAGGGCAATATGCATTGAAACTCAGTAACAAATGTCCCAACCTTCTAGGTTTAAATGTGTCTCTGGGGCTTCTGTGCAAAGGGGTGTTATTCTGGCGTCTCCCTGGTTTTGAACAGGATGAAGATTTGTAGCTAAAAACATCCCACTGCCCCTTTGCCTCTGCTGTTTTTGTTTTGTTTTGTTTTCTGCTGTATGACGAGATGTAGCCACCAATTAGAATCCCTCCCCCTGCCTCTGTTTAAAATGCATGCTTCAGCAACCTGCCCTTGGGTCAGTAACAATACCTACATCATTCATCCTGCTGTAATGGAACCTTTTCTCCGAATTCCCCTACACTATGGGGATTAAAGGATTAAACCCTTCACCTTCAGGAAATAGCTTTTCATGCTGTGGTGGGCTATCCACATCAAGGGAACCTTTTCTAAACATTTTCAGTACCACACTTTTCCATCAGTAATGTGTGCCTCAAGGGTTCCATCATCCGTTTTTTCAGGACACAATGGCAGTGGTGTTGGGGATGGGTTACTTTTCTGTGCATCTATAAGACTATTACTACTTAGCCTTTACATGGTTCTTCCACCTGGAGATCTCCAGGCATTTACATGGGGTGGTGATGTTATCCCTATTTTGCAGATAGGGAAATCAAGGCAGTTAATGGGCATGCCCAAGCTCTTACATACAGGAAAACAGTGGCAGATATGGGAACGTAGATGACCCAAACACTGGGCCATACTGCTTTCCCAAATGCCACTGACAATTGTAACGGCAAACTATCATTTGTGGGAGTGCCCACGGCATGCTAGGCACTTCCCATATGTACCAGCTGAGTATGCCCCAAGGAGCTCTCAGATTAAGAAAAGATAGGCAGGCAGGCCTGGTCTGCACAGGGTTTATCTAATGCTGTGATCTAGTTAAATCAGTGCAAACCCCTGTGTGTGGACAGTCTTATTTCAGTTTATTATTATTTTTATTTACTTATTTGTATTGCACTAGTGCCTGGCAGCCCCAGTGATAGACCCGGGACCCCCATTGCGCTAGGGCCTGTACAAACACAGAACAAAAAGACGGCACTTTCCCCATAGGGACTGTCTTTTTGTCTGCTCTGACATCAAAATAATCATGTCCACACAGGCTAGAACTAGCTTAAATAAATTGGTTTAAAAACAGATTCAAGTTCAACTGGTGCAACTTTCCCCTGTAAACAGAAGTCAGGGAATAGGCCCAATGACGGGGCTTTTTTACACAAATCCAAATTGGGTTTTTCCTGCTGTAGAGATGTTACATTTAATATAAATGGGAACGAACTGAAAAGTTTAAATGTGAATCCCTATTTCTTGGCAGTGACCCTTCATATTAGAAATGACTTGAGTCTGGGCAGTGCCTTGCCTTGCAGAATTCATGCTACCAGGCTCTAACATACTGCACAGATTGCAACAGACAAGCAGTGTCACTTCAGCTGGAACTGAGGAAGTAGCCTGCTACAGAGCATAAGCAATTTTATCTGTAGGATCACCTGATCACTAGCATCAAGGTTGCATCAGCCGCTGTGCTTCAGGAGGAGTGAGCATAATAAGAGTGTAATAGCAAGTGTATCCTCATCCCAGACAAGCTATTGCATTTTCTATGTTAGGATCTTTAGCACTGATGCAATAACAGTACACACTTTATGTTCATCTGATCAGTCTGCTGCAATGTTTTAAAGCTGCAGACATGTATTGATCATGGGGGGTTTAATGGCATAGTAAGTTATGTTACCTGGTTTCTGTTGAGAGGGCATCACAGCATTTCATACAATTAGTTATCAGGGATGTGACCTTTTAGAGTACCGTAGGTTAAAACGCCTTTTAATATGCACTAATTGACTGCAGAGTTTGAGAATGGGAAGGCATCAACCACAGCTGTCCTCAGCAGTTAAGCCTAAATGCTGCTGCACAAAATGATCTCCTCCTGTCATGTCACTCACTGGTTCCAGTGAAGCCATTGGCTCTGCTTTCCCTGTACCTCACGGTGAAGCTTCTCTTTCTCCTCAGCAAGGGCATGGTGGACCCTACTTCCGTTCACGTCTGAGCTTTCCCCTCGCATTGTCTTCACTGCCTCCGATCTAGCTAATGTTGCATCCCTATCTGCCTGGATACCTCCTTTAGTGCCAATCTCCTTACAGGTTTTGATGGACAGGCGTGGTTCTTCTGGATCCCACCTCCAGCTCAGCACAGTGTAACTTCTTTATTTTCTTCCCATATGAAATTAGTTGGCATCACTAACAATATGAAATAAAAATAACACTGACCACACCTATCTATAATATCCAGTTATAAGCGGAGGATGCTGAGGCTCAAGGTGGGGTTCAGGATACCCGGGTTCCACTCCTGTGTCTTGCTTTGTGAATTTCCTACTTAGGATAGGATATTTCAAAGGAGCTGAATGCAGTTAGGGGCCTGAATTGCACTAAATCAGTGGGTGCTCAGTTCCAACCCCCATAGGTTCCACTGAAAATCCCAGAGCCTGTTTCTCTGTGCCTCGACTGCCCCCTTTTTAAAAAGGGAATCGTAATACTTCCCTCTCAGAAGTTAGACTTAACTCTTCAGAGTCTCTCAAACACTTCAGAATGTTTGGCCCTGATCTTACTTCTGTTGGAGGTCAAAGGCTCAAAGCTCAAGGCCAGGCCCTCGCGCTGAAAGGCCCTTCTGTGGGAGTAGTAGGGCTTATTATTGCTACCAAACGTATAAAACACAATGCCTGCTTTTGCTGGCTTTAGGGGTATTGGTTTCAATAACAGCTTTGACTCTCCAGAAACATCGGGTATGGACGGACAGCTACATTTTCATCCACCACCTGGGTAGTTAGCAGCCTACCCAGCTTCCATGTGCAATGCAAGTTTTGGGCATGCAGACGCTCACGCTGGAATACACAGAGCCCAAATTTAGATCCCGGAACAGAAGGAAATGTGTTCTATGCTATTCAGGCTGTGCCCGTTACATCTATGGCAAGAAAGCTTGGTTTGGAGGATCATATTAATGCCTTTGGGAGAAGCAGTGTTACAAAAGAAGAGTGAGCTCATTCACTATCTAACTGTAAATGTCACTTCTCAGCTTGAAATTGTCTCACTGTTTACTACCCTCGCTCAGGATATGTAACAAGCATGTGACATTTTAACCTTGTGGCTCTGACCTCTACCTACTAATTAAGTGACCCCGGCCCCTGGGATGTGGATCTTAGCTGCCTCATTCCTTTCCAGCAAGTGAAAAGCACGCAACTGCAGGGCTTCATGGAGAAGCACCTGCAGCCCTCATTTGACTTCAGAAGGTTTTCAGCACTTGTTGGAGGACCACACTGTGCCATCAGTTTGTAAGCTGAACACTCCATTGTTTAGAAATGGGTAGTGCAAGATTGCCTAGAATCAGGCCAGCAGCTGCCCTTTCACCCTCTCAGGCTACTATTTCAAATTCAAATCTGAAAGGATGAAATGAAGTCACCAGACCAGGCGATCACATAGCCCTTATTATAATCCTAGCACCTAAGAGCCCCAGTCACGCAATAGGACCCCTCTTCTTGCATGTACTTTTGCTAAATAGACTAATTTGTGGTTTTACCACAAGCCTTGAGCACGAGCTGATGTGTAGCTGCACAGTTCCAAGATCACCCTCCCTACAGGCCAGCTCTGCCGGTTGTTGTGTTGGAGGATGGGGGTGGAGGAGCCAAATATCTGCTCAGGGAGGTGGTGGGAGTGGCCAATGCCCAGCATTTTTATATAACACTTTGATCTAATTTTGGTGGTTGGGTTTAGTGTGCGGGTGCTAGGTGGTGTTGGTGGCCTGTGATAAACAGGAGGCCTGACTAGATGATCTGGTAGTCCCTTCTGGCCTTAAACTCTGTAATGCTAGCTCCTACTTACCCCTCCAGACCTGGACTCTGGCCCTCATTTATTTTTGTGTAATTCTGAAACATCACCACAATGATATTGAAGCTCCATTCTCACTGTAAATTGGTGAGAGAAAGAGGCCAGGATGTTAATATTACAAATACAGAAGCCACTTAATTCAACTCAGTCAGGTTGAGTCCTTGGATTGCTATTAGCCTCTTTGTGATGGGATCTGTTATGTGATACCTGTGCTATTTTAGCTGGAGAATGATGAAATTATTACTGTTGTAATTCTGTTACAGCACATGTGATTGATTTCCTTTTCTTTCTTTTTTGCACACGTGTTTTTTAAAGTGTGAATGAGCAGATGGCAATGTTTCCATGTCTGACTTTTCCCCTTTATTACCACGCTCAAATCCAGGCACAAAACAGAATTTTAATTTGATGTTGTTTACTGAGGATAGGGTGGTGGTTTTTCAGTTCAGGAACATTTTTTAACCACTCATTCAGAATGACTGGGAAGATTTATTTATTTTTTTAATTATTTTTTTTTTTTTTGTCCAAGACATAGTCATCGATTTTGTATGAGATTACAGAATTTGGATGTTTCTGGGAGTGAGTTAGTGGGCATTTGAGTAGGCTTTCGATATGATTAATGTGAGGTTCTATACAATTAAGAGACAAGTGGTCAATTAGCATCGTGGATGGATCACTTGGTGTATTGACAATGAAAGTTCTCAGAGTATATTTTTTAAACAAAAATTGATTTGTTCATTTGACAGTGTTGATTTATCCCCAAGCCAAAATTAATAATAGATTATTCTGTAATTATATTGTTTCATCCAAAATATTTTAGTTTCACATGTGTAACTGTCTAGTCTTTACTTACTGTAGTTATTCAATTCCCTGAACTCTGGCTATGCAAGTCTTAGGCCTTGTCTACACTAAAGGGAAAAGTCGATCTAAGCTACACAATTTGAGTTACGTAAATAGCGTAACTCAAATCGACGTAGCTTAGCTTTACTTACCGTGAGGTCCACACTACATGATGTCAACGGGAGACACTCTCCCATCAACTCCCCTTACTCTTTTCAATCAGGTGGAGTACAGGAGTTGACGGGAGAGCGGCAGGTCGATTTAGCGGGTCTTCACTAGATCACTAAATCAACTGCCGATGCATCGATCGCCAAAGCGTTGATCCTCCGGTAAGTGTAGACAAGCTTTTATTTCCATAGCCCTGGTCTACACTGGGGAGAGGATTGATCTAAGTTATGCAATTTCAGCTACGTGAATAACATAGCTGAAGTTGACGTACTTAGATCGACTTACCGTGGTGTCTTCACCGCAGTGAGTCGACTGCTGCCGCTCCCCCGGTGAGTCTGCTTGTGCCTCTCGTGGCGCTGGAGTACAGGAGTCGACAGAAGAGTGCTCAGGGGTCAATTTATCGTGTCTAGACTAAATTGATCCCTGCTGGATCGACCGCTACCTACCGATCTGGCAGGTAGTGAAGACATACCCATAGTCACTCTACACGTATTTCTCAATACAATGAAAAGCTTTTATTCCACATGGCTAATGATATCAACCAGTCTCAGTATAGGGAGTTGCAAGATTTCTGTATGGTTACTTCTCAATAAATACTGTGAATGTGCAAGTCTCTGTAATCTGGCAACTATATTTCAGCCACTTATATAGACTTCAGGGTGAACAAAAATGTGGTTTTTTTGGAAAAAATAAACAGATTTTTAAAATTTAAATCAGATTATTTTGATTTTATGATGTAAACGACAGTGTTTTTCTTTTTAAAAATAAAACCAATTAATTTATTACAAAATGTGTTAAGGCCTAAACTTATTCTAATCTCTTAAAACACTTATATAAAAAATAACAATGCTGAATCCATGAGTCTCCATCAAAATCTTTGAGTTAAAGGCTGCTTTTCTATATAAAGAAAAAATTAAGGGGGAAAAATCTAACTTTTGAGGTCAAGCTTTATAAATGTGGCACATAGATCATGTATTGTATTAAGGACTTGTTTTGTTGAATAAAAATACATTTTATATTCTGTTTTGTGTGTTTAATTAAATTCCAGTTACCCTCCTAACGATCCTAAAGCAGCTTGACATAAATTGTGAGCAGAACATTAATTATCTAGTAAATAAGCAATATACCATTCACCATTTTCTAACTTACTAAAATGTACAATTAATTAGAATCTGAAAATATTAAGCTATATAATGGATTAAATAAATGTATATAATTATATTTGCATCCTCCAGGGTAGAAAAAAAGATGTACTAAATCTGATATAAAAGGCTGTGTTTGGTTGTAAATCAACATGTTGTAATAGTTATATCAACCAATGGAAAAATAGCTGAAGTACAAATGGACAAGTTGATTACAATCGATGAATTAAATTGAGTCTGTTCATGGGGTGATTTAAATCACATTGATTTAAATCAATCCACCTGTGCTGCATTTTAAGGAAGTTAACCAGCAACAAAAATGTCTGCCTTGGCTTCAAAGAAGCTTCAAAGAATAAGACGATAAAATAATACCAAAAAAGAAATTAATAAAAGTTTAAACTTATTTCTCTTTTTAAAAGATTTTATTTTACTATCCCATAGCATGTTAACAGACTGACTAAGCTGTATACTGTATTATATTTCCCAGAAGAAAAGTTTTGCAGGTTGAAACCTCTTGCTCCAACAAGATTGTAGTGACCCTTGAAACAGACAAATGTGAATAAACAGATCTCAGTATATGGCACAGAATATGCTTTAAAGGGTCATTAAGAAGCATAGAATCAAAGTTATTTGGAGTTTTTTTTAGAAAGAAGAATGAATTTAAAAACCAGTCCATGATTTGTGCTTTCAGAATAGATAAAATAAGGTGTTCATACCATTCCCTTGTCACTTGGAACTGAGCAGATGCTTCTTGCACTACTTGTGGTATCAGCATGGCCTTTTGGGGCAAACCAACTGTTAAATAATAGCATGCACTTGTCCTGAGCAATATGGATAGGGTGACCAGACAGCAAATGAGAAAAATCAGGACAGGGGTGGGGGGTAATAGGCGCCTATATAAAAAAAAGACCCCAAAATCGAGACTGTCCCTATAAAATTGGGACATCTGGTCACTCTAAATATGGATGTGCATCTCATGCTCCAAGAGGCTCAGATATGAATGCACCCAACTAATGTTCCTTAAACATTACTGAAAGATGATTGAAGTGTAAGGTATTAAGGTAGGACATTCAGCAATGAAGCCCAAGAAGCTGATGAGGTTATGAGAAATGGCAATTTGGCTATAGTTCAAAGAAGTAAAAGGCAATGGTGAAAGGATTGTAGATCACTTCCAGTGCCAGTTCCAGTCCCTGGTCCTAATCTTTAAGGCCCTAGAAGAGCTGGGGACAAAGCTTCCTTGAATGATGCCAACAACCAACCAGAGAAGATAAGATTGAGCCCAAGCTTTATTCTTTTCAGAGTGTGTTACAAAACCCACCAGTTTTCAAAAGCCTTCCTTTGATAACTGAAAACAAAGGGTACGTCCACACTACCCGCCGGATCGGCGGATAGCGATCTATCGGGGATCAATTTTTCGCGTCTCGTCTAGATGCGATAAATTGATCCCCACCGCGCTCCCCGTCGACTCCGGAACTCCACCAGGGCAAGAGGCAGAAGCAGAGTCAACGGGGGAGCTGCGGCCATCGATCCCGCGCCGTGAGGATGGGAGATAAGTCGAAATAAGATACGTCAACTTCAGCTACGTTATTCTTGTAGCTGAAGTTGCGTTATCTTCCATCAACCTCCCCACACCAGTGTAGACCAGCCCAAAGAATTGCAATGGCCAGGACAGTACAAAGCGGCCAAATGTAGGAAAGGCAAAGAACAAAATCCATTAAGGTCAACTGTACAATTCCTAATTGCCTTATCTAGTGCTCAGCTAGATCTACCGAAATTAACTACTCTTTCTCTCTGCCAGTGAAGGATTGTTCCCTACAATGAGTTCTCCTTTGCTCCCCTCCCAACACGTCCAATCCGTTTCAAACCTTTAAATATCTAAAAAGTAACTCCTTTATGGGATGCTCCAGTAATACAGACATCAAATCCATTTTGAGCATATTCGCCATCTGCGAGCAGCCTGTGATCCTAAGACTTGAAGACTCTCCGGTTTAGTTACCAGTAACTTGGGTAAAGTTAATGCAGAAATGTTGTATAACGTATATTCAGGCTAATATATGTTTGATTTTTGCAACTAATGTATTAAAGTAAAGCCAGAGACACAGCTTTGCAATAAACGTGGTTGAAATATTTTTCATTCTGAATAATAACATAATTGAACCTTAATGGTCAAAGGACAGTGTATTTCCGGGTAATTAATTACTGGCCAGGATAGTTGATAACCTAAAATTATACCGTGGGCCATTAACCCAAGGTCATTAGTAGCCAGGGACATGGCTAGTCAAGCTCATTATTACTACTATGCCACAGGCTACTATAATAGGGAAGCATGAAAATTAGCTGTATTAAAACCTTTTCCCCCACTCTCTTCCCTCGTTAGCGATACAGGGCAAATTGTGCCCTCAATTACTCTGGATTTATAATGACTTTAATTGATTTACTCAGCATTTATACAGATATCAATCTGAGCAGAACTTGGCCTGTTGTTTTTGGGTTGTGGATACTTATCCACTAAGAATTGGAATGAGATGAGACCCAAAGAACATTTGCCTCGATCTACAATGGGCAGTGGCATCAGATGAATAACACAATTATTTAATTTAAATTTTTAAAACAACTACCACAAGGCGTGCTCTTGTTAGCTGTTTCAACAGTAGGCCAAGGAATGAGTGGCCCCTGGACACTGAACTGTTGTCTCATTCCTGTTTCATTAGCAATAAACATGGCATCCGGAAGACAGTTTTGTAAGAAAGAAGTCTTTATTAAGCATTCGGAGTGGCCAGTCTTACATGTTGAAAATGTAAAGTGTGTGTGTGTGTGAGAGAGAGAGAGAGAGCGCGCAGCCTGGCCTCAGCTTGAATTCCTGAGACCTTGGTGTCACAATAAACAGGATCCCTCATGAAACCTAACCTTTTCTCCAGTTCCAACTATCATCCTACAATCACTAAACATTTTCCCTCCAGCTAAAAGCTGAGGCACGTTAATGTTTTGGGGGAGCGTATGCTAGTGTTTCTCATGCTCCACCTGTTGTGAGGATAAAACAGTACCCAGGGTTGTCCAGCTGGTTCTCACCAAACCTAAACTCACTGAAAGAAGGATGATGAATAATATCTTGAAAAGAAACCTGAGAGTCACTGTAATTACTAAGAATAATTTTTTAAAAAAATGGAAAATAATTACAATAAGAACTATCGAGTAAGGATAACTTGTATTACAGTAACGTCTTTCTTTAAAAAATGGCGATAGTCATGTTCACTGGTGGCCAAGGTTTTACATATTTATTGAATTAAACACAGCACAATAATGATGATGTATCTTGTTTGGTTGTGTTCATCGAGTGTCCGAAAGTGTGCTAAGCAACTCCCACAGAATAAGATGGCTTCCTGCTCAAAAGAGCACAGCCCCATGGAAGTTAGGCACCTAAATACCTTTAAAAACCTAGCCCTGAGCTCTTCAGGGCAGAGAGTTGTCTTAATCTAAGGCCCTGCTCTTGCAATGGGACTGCACAGGGGCACTAGTGGATTACAGTGATCCCGAAACAGCCAAAATAGGGACCAGGATGGGGAAAGCAACAGAGTACACAAGCAGTGATTGCGCTGAAGTCTGATGCACAACTTATTAGTGCGAAGATTTTTTTCCCCTCTGAAGTTATTTTTTTTTGGAGTCAGGTGCTGATTAAAAAAGGCAGCTTAATCAAACAGCATAAGTTGATTTCATGTTGAATGGAGCCAATATCACTTCCTGCATCCGTATCAAAGCATACCTTGCAAACACTTGTATGCTCACTGATTCAGTGAAGGTAAAGGTCTCTCATGTTTATTTCTCATTTTCTTTGTATATACAGTAGCTGATGCGTTCTGTTTGCTTTCCCATGCCTTGTGAGAGGACATGCATGCAATTTCATTAATTGTGTCTCTGTTTTGGAAGGCCTGAGCTTCTTATAGCATGAACACATTTTTAATAGCTCTGTTGTCAGCCTAGATGGATCTACATTCAGCTTTTTCCTGGGAAATAGTTCTCGGTTAGAATAAGAGGCTTCTTGCCTTTGGATGCAGTATTTAAATTTCATTAGGGACCACTCATTATTTAGCATGTCGTGAATCAAAGCTGTAGGGAAGATCAGCAAAAGAACGTTAATTAGAGATGGCCCAAAACCAAGTCCCAGATCCTGACATCTCTGAACATGGGGGCAGTTTGGGTTTGGATCCACTTCCAAACACTCCAGCTTTGGGTTGCCACTCATTACAGCATTGTTAACAGAGGTCCTATGGTTAAGTTTGAAGAAGCCACTTTCAAACACAAGTTGCAGTTTTGAACTTTCTACTCCTGTGCGTGCACACACCTGTGCACACACACACTTGGCACATGACATTTTTCATGTCTAGCCTCAGATTTGTCAAAAATGATGTCTGTGTAGTTAAGCACTGCCAAACTGCACACCCAAAGTGTGCACACAGGACACTTTTGAGACCCAGTTTGGACATGTGCAGAAGTGTGCATGCATATTGGGTCATACTGACTGACTGAAAACAGGGCGGTTGTTATATAATGGAATTGAAGAATACAATTGAGTCCTAGATGTGTTTTAATTATTGACTCATTGATGGGTAATAATAATTTTATTGCCAAAGTCCATATATGTAAAAGACATACTTTCTGTCTTATTTAATGACTAACCTCTTACTAAGAGGGCAATCAGGTGGATATTTTCCAAGTGGTGCTCAAATGCTATTATTTGTGGGTAGAATGTATATGTACAGAATTTTGAGAATTTATTTATTAGCAACAGTGAGGGAGTCATCTTACCATCATTGGCCCCATTCCTGTGGCCTTTAATCGAGCCGAGCAGTATTTACTTACACAAGTAGTCCCATATCAATTGACTACTCTTTGATTGATGGTTGCAGTGCTGGGTCTGTTGATTTCAGTGGAATTTTTGCCATATACTTCAATGGGAACATGTTTGGATCCTAATTCACTTGGGGATAAATTCTGGTTTTGGCTACGAGTGTAGATTCAGAGTAACTTCATTTTCCCCAGTAACGTTCATTCTGATTTAAACTAGTATAATCAAGAGCAAATGTCGGCCCTTGTCTTAGTGCCTAATATAGTTTTCGGAAACTACAACACACAAAACTCAGTCCAACCTTTCTTCACACTGTAGTCCTATGGTTTCAATCAGTAAAAATTTCTCATGTGGATGAGGGTAACAGGACTGTGGGTATGTGGGTTGTTTGACTTTGGGGTTATTATTGGCTTATTGGTGGAATATTCCTGTTCAAAAAAGGGTGACTTCTTAGTAGTGATGCGTCATCAAATATGTACCTTGCATTGATATTTTTAGGTGCTAAAGCCGCCATTTCAATGAAGCTGGGGTGGTGAAAATTGTCCATAACATTTTAGATATATAATTAAAGTACCATCTGCCTCTGAAATGCAGCAGATGTATAATTGATATTCACTGCTGATTTGCCACTTGATTTTTGCAGACATTAAATGCTATAATAGTTTATACAGTGGGATTCTAAATACCCATGTGAGAATTCTCCTCTTCACTTGTTCCCTACCAGAAGTGTAACTATCTTTCCTAGCACTCGGAAGGTAGAAGTATTAAAAGATGATTTGCAATAAACCAAGCCAAAATGTTACAGTACAAGGATGTAAATAGATAAGAAGCTGCATGACATTTTATCAATTGCAAAGAGAGCTGTTCACGCCTGTAAAATCACAATTTTAGCCAGAAATGCTCGTTAGAAAAATTAAAATGTTACTCCCAGAAATAAACACATTTTCTGCACTAATTAGGACCCATGCCTTATAACTGGGATTATAAAGAGGGAGAGGTATTTGCTTTTATGTGGAAATTTAGATCTCCCATTTGAAAATATGAACATTCCAGCAGCAGAAATGTTTAAGTTTTGGGAAGTCAGAAGACCCAACTGTAAAATGAAAGACAAGCTTTCTATACTGGAAGAACTGCACAGATGATAATCAGATTGAAACCCATAGCAAGTCCCTAACAAACAGTGAGTTTATCCACAGAAAGTCCAAACACTGTAGAAGAACAGTGGTATGTGTCTTTCTTTTGTCACTGTTTAATCATCAAGGGAATTTTGTCATTGGCATCAACGGAAGCAGGTTGAGGCTCAATATTTTATATTTGTTGCCAGCTCTTCTGATACCAGTGTCCTATTCTGGCATCCGGTTTGCACCTTGGCTGAGTGGTAGTGCATGTATAGGTAGTGCCTTGCAGATTGAGTTGTCGGGGGAGAAGAAATCAGTAATGGAGAATCTGAGTATATTCTAAGTGTAACTTGCCTTATTTACGCACATATCCCAGTCCTGGAAAAGAGGTGCTCAAAGAGCAAGCAGGCAACCCCTTTTTTCCAGGAATCTCAGCCGAGCACCACTGCCCAGGTCGGAAAGCACAACTCTGTCTCCAGAATTGACTGTAATCAGAGACCAAGGCAGTAAGCAAACTCTCCTGCAGGTCACATGATTCCCTTTCCAAAGACCACTGCATCTACACAGAACCGCATATAACCCTAAACTAACAACACACGTCTTTCCAAGACTGAACTTGAAAGACTATGTAACAGCAACACCTGGTGACACCTGCTTTAACAATATCTAAAACACAGCACTGTCTGGTGGCTACAGCAGAGGACAGGGTCTATTACTAGCTCTGCTTCAGCCAAGCATCATGTGTAAGTTTCTCCAGGCATTGTTTTTCGCCTCACATTCACGGTCCTCCACCATTCTTCTCTTGTCAACACTTCTGCTTTCATTTCATCTCACTCCCTTTCTGGCTCTACACAAACTCCTGCCTAATCGCACACATTGCGTCCTCCCACGCTGCTGTCCTTTACACTTGGATCACCTCTTCACTTAATTCCCCGCTTAACATTCATCTAATTCATGAAGGCTTTCAATGACCACTCAGCATGGAGAGCCGAGACTCACCTTTGCATGCCCCTGACTATCTCTTGCACATACTACTATACATGCGGATGCAAATCAGGATGTGTCCCAACCCCAGAGTTCTCTTGTCTACTTTTCATTACTTCCTCCTTCTCACCTGCCTGGACTGTGGCTATGTCTACACTTACAGTGGCATGTATAGTACATATGCTGCATTCTTGCCTAGCATGGATATAAATAGTAGAGTAGAGGCTGTGGCACTGTCTAGGCAAGTAGAGTAAAGATACGCCAGAACCTACACAGTTCTCTACAAGCCCAAGTCATGTTTCCCATGTCCATCTTTCTGTTTTTAGCCCTGTAGTGTCCTGCTGCCTCCCCATTGCTGGAGCCTTTCCCCATCACAGCAAAAGACTGGCAGTGGGGACAGGTTCTGGCAGCTCTCCAGCCAAAAGCTGCCAGAGCCTTTCCCTATTGCCTCTCCAACTAAAGCCTTTCACTGCCACATGTAGCCACGCAGCACTGAGCGGACGCAGCCTGCGGCATGTAGTTACATACGCCCTACATGCTCCCACCAGAATAGACGAGGCCTCTCTCTTCTCTCTCTCTCTCTTTCCTCATTATAGAGATTGGCCTGAACCAAAATCCTTGATCTGAACAGCTCTGAATGTTGTGACCTGACCCTGAGTCACATTCTGGTTTGTCACCCTGGGGTAACTCTACAGTAACTTCACTGATTTCAATAGATTTACTGCAGAATTGCAGTGGTATAAATGAGATCCCAATTTAGTCCCTTATTAATAATGAGCTAAATCAAAAGCCCAGATCAATCTAAGCATCCTTGAATAGATCTAAGCATCCAGATTTGAACTTGCAGCTCTCAGTATTGCCAGCTCCAAGTATTAAACAATCATGAGTGAAATGCCAAAAATAATGAGATTGGATTAGAAATCATGAGACTATTTTATAAAGACTAAAATTTGGGTGCTTTTTCTTTTTTTTTCTTTGCCTTCTGGTTTTTCAGCCTTTACATTCCACTCAAGTCACATTTTCACGCTTGTCTCCAGAGCTATAAAGAAGCATATATTTTTTATTTTGTGGTTTTTTGGTTTGTTTCATTCATGTATTTATTTAATTGAAAGCGGAGATTCTCTGGTAATTTCATAACTGGAACTTGGGCCTTAGTGAAAGCATCAAATATCATGAGCCTTCAGATAAAACTGTGAAAGGTACTGGAAACATCTCTAATCTATTTTCATTCTTCCTGAAAATAAAACCCATCTATTGGGGTTTTTTTTAACCAAATTATTGACTGATCTATTTTGCTTTAAAAAGACACCTCCCTCAGCTTGAAATGTTGTCAGTTTTAAAATAAAGAATTAAAAGTTTCAGGTATAGCCTGTACTCGAGTCCTCCTAATTTTTTAGTTTTAAAATCACATTTCCCTGTGTTTCTTTTAGATGTTTTTTCTCTTCCCTGTCGCTGTATGAAAAGATCACTATTTTTTGCAACATTTTTTGAAAGGTCTCAGGGCTAGTCTACACTTACCAGCCGGGTCGACGCGGTGAGTTTGACTTCTCGGAGTTCGAACTATCGCGTCTAATGTGGACGCGATAGTTCGAACTCCGGAAGCGCCGCGGTCGACTCCGGTACTCCACCACTGCAAAAGGCGGTGGCGGAGTCGACCTTGGAGCCACGGACTTCAATTCTGCGGCGTCTGGACGGGTGAGTAGTTCAAACTAGGGTACTTCGAATTCAGCTACGCTATTCACGTAGCTGAATTTGCGTACCCTAGTTCGACCCCGCTTCTTAGTGTGGACCAGCCCTCAGTTTTGTCCTGCTAAGGAACAAAAACAAATTCCAAAACTTTGAAATTTTTCATGAAATGGAAATCTTGTTTTCTGGCCAGCCCTAGTGTCAGTACATGGGAAACTGTGGCACTGACTAGCTATGAGTGCTGTCAAGTATAGAAAGTAAACAGAGAAAATTGTTTTTCTTTAATCTCTTTGTTACAGTCATGCTAGATGTTACATGTACCAACAGTAAGGGTATGTTTACACTGAATAGGGAGGCGTGGTTGCAGCAAGCGTAGACATAGCCGAGCTAGTTTTGATCTATCTATCTAGATCAAAGCTAGCTTGAGTAACAATAGCAGTGAAGCCATGGCTGGATGGGCGGCAGCTGCTTAAGTATATAGCCAGGGTCTGGGTGGGGCTAGTCAGTGAAGACACCCAAACTGCTGCCGTTGCTATTGTTACTCGAACTAGCTTGTGTATGTCTAAATATGCCGCAATCACACATCCTGTTTTCAGTGTAGACGCACCCTTTGTAATAAATATTTTTCAGACCAATGTGATTTTTTTTAAGTTAACACTATCCATACCATTTCTCTTTGGAGGGTCCTACTTGGTTTTATAACATTTTTACAGTGCTTTGACATCTTTGGATGAAAGAGAACCTATACATGTGCAATATTCTGTATTTTTGTATTACTGTAGCCCTAGTCACGGACAAGGACCCCATAGTGCTTAGTGTTGTACAAACAGAGAACAGCAAAACCAGCACCTTCACAAAAGAACATGCAATCAAAGACAAGAAAAGGGGCAACAGATGGATACTGACAGATGGGGGAATACAAGGAAACAATGAGACAACATTGGTCATCAGAACAGGCTGTGGTCTCAGCACACCAGCTGCCTAGCCTTTGTCAAGTGGTTTGTAGGCTTTGTGGCACAGGAGAGCTCTAATCTTCTTGGGCCTGTAGCGAGCTTTTGCTTCCCTTTCTAGGGTAAGGAATCATTCTGAAGTCAGTGTACAGCAGCTCAGAATCTAGCCCATGAACTAACATGCTGCAAGCTCCAGGCAGTGGTGTTTTAGCAGCAGGGCTGAGCCAGAAGCGTGTTGGGAGTGGAAGGCAGGAGTGGATGAGGAGAGTGGGAGACTGCTGGGTAGGGAGAGAAATGCAGAGGGGATGGAGACTTGAAATGGGCATGGAAAGAGGATATGGGGAGAGAGTAGACACCAGCACAGACACAGGGAGCTGGGATCTCAGGTCTTGCAGGTGGGAGTGCTTTGGAGGAAGAAGGTGTGGACTGAGCAAAACAGATGCCTATAGGGAAAACCAGCTGGCTGAATATCACAATTGTCTCTCTGACACTTTCCTTGCTCCTAAATTGGCTGTTAACATAACTTCACTGTGCTCAGCTTTTGAATGCTGCCCTGTGGATTGTGTGTGGCATTCGCTTTTTTCCCATCGGTGTCAATGGACACATTAGAACATGTAGCTCTTCAATAATAAACAAATCTCAGCCTTTGAAAATAGCAAGAGGGGTTTTTTTTTAGAAATAAATAAACTGAATAAATAACGCAGCACTCAGGAAGCGAATGACTTCTTGTGATCATTAGCCATCACTGCCTGTCCTAATAACAGGATAGTCTGTTGGATTGTGAGCTCTCCTGGGCAGGGGCTGGTCCTCTGTTCGTACAGGAGCCAGTACTGTGGGCGCCTGATCATGACTGAGCCCTGTAGGTGCTGCCAAGTTATTGACCAATATTAATTAATTATATTCTCCTGGAGTGTTGTTTTTTTCCAAAATGTTAAGAGCAAGACATGCACTTTATAGTCCCAGCACACACACACACACACAAACAGAGAGAGAGAGTTAGAAACAAACCAACCATAACACTGCTTTATTTCTTGGAATCCAGAAATCTAGCACACCCCCGCTGCTTCTTTCTTGGCCCACTCCGCCGGCAGCCCCATGGCCGTGGGCTCGCTGGGCGCCGCCACCGGGAGCCTGCTGCAGTGCCTGAGGCTGGTGGGGCAGCTCAAGAGAGTACCACAAACAGGCTGGGTGGACGGGAATGTAGAGACACCAGAGAGTATATAGGATCACACGTACAGGATGGCAGTCGTGGCTTTGGTTACTGAAGATAAACAACTTCATAAAGACAGATGGGTACGACTAGCTCTGGTTCATGATACGGCTGAATGCACTGTTGGAGATATAGCACCTGCAGATAACATCTCCAAAGAGGAGAAACGTCAGCGAGAGGAGGCAGCTATGAAACATTTGACCCAGCTGCTATCAGAAGACCTGAGAAAAGAAATCTATGAAGTCTGGGAAGAATATGAACATCAGTCTACAGCAGAAGCCAGATTTGTAAAAGAGCTGGATCGGCGTGAGATGATACTCCAAGCGTCTGTGTATGAAGAGTTGGAAAAAATGCCTGGAAGACAGCAGTACTTTTATGATTCAACTTCAGGAAAATGTAATCCCTCAGAAGTAGTGCAACTTGTGTCTTCCATTAGTATAGAAAGAAATACAAAAGTAGCTGCTACAGCAAGCGAGCCACGCTCTTGAGGCATTTTAACACTTCCGTAGCTAAAATAAAATATTTATTTAAAAAAAACAAAAAGCAGCCAATTGCAGAGGAAGAGAGAGCGGACTGCCCCCTACAGCGGAGAGGCACATCTCAACTCACCATGCTCCAGAGTGATGCTCAAGACCTAAGGCTAGTCGACACTACAAAGTTAGGAGAGCTTAACTACATCACTTAGGGCTGTGAAAAATGTCATGCCCCGTGTGATGTAATTAAGCCAACCTAAGCTCTGGCATAGACACCACTAGGTTGATGGAAGAATTCTTCCGTGACCTACGTACCACCTCCAAGAGATGCAGATTTCCTGCAGTGACAGAAAAGCCCTTTTCATTGCTGTAGTGTTTACAATACAGCACTGCAGCAGTAGCTGCAGCTGTATTGCTGTAGCATTTCTAGTGAAGATATGTCCTTAGATTGCACACTTCTCTGCTTCCCCCACTAGCATGCAAATGGGACTAGGAATGCCTTTCTAATTTACAGTGATAGCTGGTAATTTTAACACAGTTTCCAATTTACTGTATGCTTCTTAATCCAGGTTATTCTTATTTCAGTTTAAGGAAAACAACAAAGAAAGAAAGAACGAATATAAAGTCTCACTGGAGAGAATGGTTTACTCTGCAATGCTGTGCCTGTGAAATGAAACTGGCATTAGAAAAGGTTCAGAGAAGGGCAACTAAAATGATTAGCGGTTTAGAACGGGTCCTATATGAGGAGAGATTAAAGAAGCTAGGACTTTTCAGCTTGGAAAAGAGGAGACTAAGGCAGGATATGATAGAGGTATATAAAATCATGAGTGGTGTGGAGAAAGTGAATAAGGAAAAGTTATTTACTTGTTCCCATAATATAAGAACTAGGGGCCACCAAATGAAATTAATGGGCAGCAGGTTTAAAACAAATAAAAGGAAGTTCTTCTTCACACAGCCAACCTGTGGAACTCCTTGCCTGAGGAGGTTGTGAAGGCTAGGACTATAACAGGGTTTAAAAGAGAACTAGATAAATTCATGGAGGTTAAGTCCATTAATGGCTATTAGCCAGGATAGGGTAAGGAATGGTGTCCCTAGCGTCTGTTTGTCAGAGGGTGGAGATGGATGGCAGGAGAAAGATCACTTGATCATTACCTGTTAGGTTCACTCCCTCTGGGGCACCTGGCATTGGCCACTGTCAACAGACAGGATACTGGGCTAGATGGACCTTTGGTCTGACCCAGTATGGCCATTCTTATGTTAAACAAGAAATAGCAGCTTCCCTACAGCTGCACTTGCAGCAAGCAGGAAATTCCTCAATATTTTAAAGGTGCAGTACACAGGTGGTTATACACAGAGTTATGCAGATAGCTGGTTTTTTGGTTCTTTGGCTGTTTTGATAAGCAAAACAAAAAAATTGTCTTGGGTAAGACCAAAAATGAAAGTTTTCACAAATGCCAGCCAAGTGAACTTAAAAAAAAATTCATTTAGGGCTGAATGACATATTTTGACTTCATCCATTTTTCAATGTTTTTTAATTTAAAAAAAATACAATTAAAGGAAAATTTGCAACCAGAAAGTTGTTTCAAACCAAAAAAATTGAAACCTTTAGTTTCAAAAAATTCCAGATGAAATGTTGATTATTAAATTTCTATTGTTTTCAACTCGAATAATTCAGCCAAGTAGCATGAATCTGTGAATCAGTTCAGTGTCGGTGAATCTGCATTTTTCGCCGAACAACATTTCACCCAGTTCTAGTTATACACTCATCACATTCAGGGAACAGCCATCAAGTAGCTTCTTTTATCTATTTTCAGGCCATGTTAGTCCTTGTTTTCACTTCTCTGTTTGCAGTGCTGTTTGCTTTATTTTGTACATTAATGAATGACAACTTGTGATCCCCATTTGATCTCCAAGAAGATGTGGCTAGAAGAATCCTAATGGCCCAGAACGTTTTTTCCCCTTTTTCCCTTGACAGCAGATCAGACAGGCCTCTCTGTTGTAAAATGTGTTTTTTCCTCTCCTCTTCACTTGCCTCCATCTCTCATTCTACTTGAGCTTTGCTAGTTTTAATTCTAGTTCTGCCAGTCTAAATAGGAATTAAATTCCCCCTAGGAAAAGCTTTCAAAGCTTCACATAAAGCATCTTAATTTTTATTGTGTAGATCCATATGTGGCGATTATGAGCTGCAGTATTTATGGAGGCACCAGAGTACAAGAAATCACAGAGTGCACTCCAGAATGGAATACCTGGCATGCAAGGCAACCTTGATTAGAAAATGTGTTATGTTATTGCTATCATTAAAATATACAAAGGGGTCTTATTGGCACGCAAGCTTGATACGGGTCGGGTGTGGACTTCAACTTTTCTGTATTCCATATCGCTGTTCTGCGGAGTCTGTCATACAAGAGAAGTTAGCAAGATGGAAAAGACATGTTAGATTATGACGTCCACACCCATATCAAGGTGGGTTTGTTCTCTATGATAACTTTTATAGTCTAGTCTATCATCTAATACTAAATGAACTGAGAGTTGGGGCTCCCATTACTTTCTCTGGGAGATATTCCACTTCCACAGCCTGATATGGTGTTTCCCAATGTGTGGGATGTGCCTCCCCCTGGAAAGGATGAAGGACTTACAGAGGGGTGGAAGATAGGGAACATGGAGAGATCTCTTCATTGTTCAACAGGGTCTCAGCTTTCTCTTTGTTCTTTAAGTATGTCTCTAGCTGCAATAGTTATGGCAAAAACCTTCAAAATGTGACCAAAGTTTAGCCAATACACTAATATCTGCCTGAATTTGCAGAGAGCCTGAGACAATAGATCTATGGTATGGACTGCCTCGTTCATTTCAATGGATGCCAACTGAGATGCCAGTGATGATATTTTAAATGTCAACATTTTGTTAACTACGTCGCAGCTCATCCAAGCATGTAAGAAAGGAGAAGTATCACATGATGAAGTATCACAGGAGGTTGGACTGGATGACCTCCTGAGGTCCCTACCAACCCTGATATTCTATGATTCTGAGACTCCATATAGGTTTGAGAGTGGTAGCTGTGTTAGGCTGAAGCAGCAAAAAGAATGAGGAATACTTGTGGCACCTTTGTGTATATAGCTCTTCCAGGGAGGAGGGAAAGCTCAGTGGTTTGAGAATTAGCCTAGTAAACCCAGGGTTGTAAGCTCAATCCTTGAGGAGGCCATTTGGGGCAAAAATCTGCCTGGGGATTGTTCCTTCTTTGAGCAGGGGGTTGGACTGGATGATCTCCTGAGGTCCCTTCTAACCCTGATATTCCATGAAACTGTATAATCTGAGTAGGCTTTTAACAATACACAATGAGGCTGCAGTGGTGGAGGACTGGATTGATATCATTTTCTTAAGCAGAAGCTCAACTTTCAAACATTTGGGTAACTCTGGCCTAATAATGCTCATGGTCAGAAAGCTTTCCTTAACATTCAGCCTATATCTTCTCAATTTTATCCTATTACTCCTAGTTAGACCCCTATATAGTACCACGCTATTATAATCCTTTATTTGTATTACTATAGTGCCTAAGATCCTTACTCATGGACTAGACATGGTACAAACACAGAACAAAAAACTTAAATGCCTCTCTATCCTTGTCTTGTCCATCATCAACACCTGAATTTGGGGGTACTTAGTTCACTCTTCTTTCCTTGGTTTGTGAAGCATTCCTGATTCCCTTCATCAAAGATTTTCCTCTAGAGAAATTTTTACCAACGGTTTAGCTGCAATGTGAATGTGCCTCTTTTAAAGCTACAGACATGAAGGGAATGTGACTTACAAATCCAGTTAGCTGTAATGGCTACATGAAAATATCAAACAGTTAGTCATATCAAGGGTTTGCTGCGATACATCCTGCATTAAAAGGGTTCCTATACATTTCATACAGTGCCAGAGGTTTTTATGTATTTCTGGTATGTGGCTGTGTTGGGGATCCATAAAAGTTGAGTTAGCTTCTCTTTTGTTGCGGGCGGCTGGAGGAATATGTGTGTGGCTGAATTCAGTTAAAATTCATCTGGCTTACAATAGAAACAGTGGGGAAACTTTAGTGACTGTTGGGAAAATAGTAAAGCCAATTAATAAACTGTCTCTGAGTCATACGCCCTATGTGATGAAGGCACATGTAATTTTTAGCAGATGGTGCAGGGTTATAGCACATCTTTTGGATAGAATGGACTCAGAGGATATTGGCGGATCTATAGCTTGTCCCTGGTGTGGATGTGGGAAGATTTGATTTGTGGGACTGATGTGGACAGGACCTGACCAGTTGATGGATTGCTGCTTTGCTGCCTGTAGAAATTTCTCACATGGCAATGTGATGTTGGGCATTGTGTGTGTGTCTATTTCTAGCGCAGCGTGATCAAGGAATTAGGCCAGGTCTACACTGTAGAAACTTTTGCCGGTCTAGTAATGTGGGTTAGGGGCGTGGTTTTTGTTTTACACCATTTCTGTACTGGCAAAAGCCCTAGTGTAACCGCAGTCATACCGGCATAAAAGTGCTTTTGCTGATATAGTTTATTTTGCTCAGGTAATCGGTATAAGCTTTACCAGAAAAAACATTTTTCTGCTGGCATAAGCTCCAGGTTTTTTGCCGCTGAAGCGCAAAAAAAAAAAAAAAAGCCGGAATGCAGCCCCTTGAAAAGAGCCGCCCCCAAAGGGTCGCAATGCTGCCCCTTGAGAAGTGCCACCCCAAGTACATGCTTGGAACGCTGGTGCCTAGAGCTGACCCTGCATAAGCCATGTCTCCATTAGGAGGGTTTGCCAGTATAGCTATACTGGCAAACCCTTTCTAGTGTAGACTAGGCCTTAGGGTCTAGAAAAACCAGCAAGCAGTCAGCTTTACTTCACATTCTCATTTAGGCCCCAATTCAGCAAGGTACTTAGGCACATGCCTAATAAGTTTGAAGAACTATTCATGTGCTTAAAGTTAGGCATGTGGTTGTTACCTTGCTGAATCCCTTAAACCCCTCAATCAAATGGTTAAAGCAGAACTAAGCCAATGTCTTAAAGCAGCCTTCCAATAGAACAAGGGTCGGCAACCTTTCAGAAGTGGTGCACCGAGTCTTCATTTATTCACTCTAAGTTAAGGTTTCACATGCCAGTGATACATTTTAACATTTTTGGAAGGTCTCTTTCTGTAAGACTATAATATATAACTAAACTATTGTTGTATATAAAGTAAATAAGGTTTTTAAAATGTTTACGAAGCTTCATTTAAAATTAAATTAAAATGCAGAGCCCCCCAGACCGATGGCCAGGACCCGGGCAGCCTGAGTGCCACTGAAAATCAGCTCGCATGCCGTCTTCGGCACGCGTGCCATAGGTTGCCTACCCCTGCAATAGATATAGCCCACACCACTTGAAAGTAGTGCCAGTATAACTATGTGACTTAAGGGTGTGATTTTTTTGCCAATATAGGTATCAGTACAAACCCCAGTGCAGACATGGTTATACCAGTATAAATGTGCCATGTACCTTTGTAGCTTTTTCCCCTTATACTGGGAATAGCTATTCCAGTATAAAGCATCTTTTAACTGATATAACTGCATCCGTACCTGGGGAGCTGTATCACTTAACTATACCGGTATAGTTAAGATGACAGGAGAGGGAGGTAATATCTTTCATTGGACAAACTTCTCTTGGTGAGAGACACAAGCTTTTGAGGTCCACAGAGCTCTTCCTCAGGTCAGTATAGTTAAAAGCTACTTTTTAGTGTTGACAAGGCCTAAGATATTAACTACATGTTCCTGTATAGACATTTCACAGCCAGTGAATTAGGGAGGTGACTACTCTGATAGCTAGATACGAACTTGGATTTAAGAATCAGCCTCATGTATATTAAAGAACAGGTGTGATTGCTCAATATCCTTGGCATGTGCATTTTTGCACCTAACCAGTAAGGGTCTGTGACCCAGTAATGCAATGTAGCCCCAGTATTTTCAAGATGACTTGCAGACACAAATCCTGTGAAAGGATTTAGGATACCCTGACCTTCCTATCCCTTAACAAAAGGTGTCAGCAAGTTAACGTGAGGCAGAATGCATTTACTCCTGTAAAAAAAACCAAAAAAACCTCTTTATTAGTTTTTCTGAGCTGGGCTAAAGGGTTCAGTTTCACTGTATTGCCTCTTTGAATCCCACTGAATCAGGGGCAGAAGATTACTATACACAGGAGAGGAGCATGGTTATCATTACAGAGTCAGGGGTCAGCGAGCTATGGATTGCAATATTCGGCAGAGTTATTGCATTTACTTTGAAACCACAATCATGTCCTGATTATTCTATCTGCCTCCAGCCATGTGAGAGGAGAAGGATGACTATTCTGCTTTTGTTTATCTGGTCTTTTTCATTATTCCACCCTAAGCCATCTATGCTTCCCACCTACTAGGTTCTGTCTGACTGTGTTATTGATTGTTTTTAATCAAATGGTTCCAGATTTTTTCCTCACTTGTCAGTTTCCTTCATGTCACTCTCTTGATTATTGCAATACATTGACATGAAGGGAATAATCATGTGGCTCGTGAAATTTAGAGCTGAGAGAGAAGAGGGGAAACCCGCCTAGGTGAGTAAACTGGTTTTATTTGATTTGGCACCTGAAGTTCTCAAAGATTGTGTTTACATAGCATTATTTTTCTTAACATTTTCCACTGTTGCTACCATCACCGTAGTCTGCCTGTAGTAGCAACAATGACTCTGCTAATAGAGAAGAGGGGGTTTTCTAGTGGTTAAGGTGCTAACCTTAGATTTCGGACACCTGGCTTTAAGTCCTTGCTCTGCCACAGACTTTCTGTGTAATTTTGGGCAAGTCACTTAGCCTCTCTTTGCCAGATTTCCCTCCCTGTAAAATGGAGATCATAGCACTGCCCTATCTCACAGGGGTTTTTTTTGAGGATAAGTACATTAAAGATAGTGAGGCACTCAGGACTACAATAATGAGGGGCCTTACAGGTACCATAGGTAGCTGCACAGATAGTACAAACTGATTGCTTGGCTTTTTAACCATGTCATCTAACCCTTGCTCAGAGCAGGCGTTAGGCAACACAGTGGCTAAAATCCCAGTGGCTGCTGGTGCTTAGTGTACACTGAAATTCCCACCATTGCTACAACCAATGGAGTTACAACCTGGTAGCGATGGTGCAAAAGTCTAAAAATCAAGGTCTTGCGTAGACAAGACCAAAATCTGCCTGGCTTCTTATTGATGACGTGCAAATCTTCAAAGTTCAGAGCTTTGGGTCAGATGCTTAAAGCTGTTACTTACTGGAATCTCTTTGTTTGCTTATCAGGCTGGAAACTGAAAGGAAGCTTTCCAGGGCAAAGAGAATATTTCATGTATCATATTAAATACCATTGTGATGATAAAGGCCTGTGTTTCTGGATGGTGCCCCTTATCTAAGTATGTTAGGGCTCAACGACTGAGATAGGTTAGAGTATAACTTTTTCCCCCAGCTATTTGAGGCTGTTTTGGTTTTGAAATGAGTTAAAAGTCTATGTAAACTCTCTTTTCTCCCTCTCTCACACAGACCTGTAGGCCTCGACTTCTGCCCCAGGCTCCTCTTAAAGATTGCTCCAGACTCGGAATGCAATCAGATTTGGGTTTTTAAGATTATTCATTGCACCTCTAATGGGAATATTCATGTTCATAGCAAAAGAGTCCTCTGCAAAGGATTTGCCTGTGGACTCTTTTAGTGTGAAGTACATTATAAGATGTATCCAGCCTGCTGTGACTCATCCTTGTAACATATTTTGTTACCTTGCCATTGATGGCCAGATTTTTAAAAGAGCTCAGTTTCCAGTTGCTCCTGTTCTTCTCTGTGGGAGTTTTTGGGTGCTCTCAACTTTTGAAAATCATCCCATTTTATTGAGGTGCCTAACTAGGAGTGGAGGTCTTTTGAAAATCTCACCATTGGTGCCAAGGTTCATAGGGAAACAGAGAACAAAACTAACTTGCTGACCAAAAATTTGTTGTAAGTATCACCTTGGTTCCTTTTTGGTAGAGCATGTGTCCTAGATGCACCAGGGTACTTCTAGGTATGCTGCCTGGCCTTTAATGGACAGAAGCATTGGAGAGGAGTAATCTTGTATTGGCAGAGGGAATAATCTTATGTTAGTAACAAGATTACGTGACTATAAAACCCACCTCCAATATCTATTCCTAGATTTTAAGACCAGAAGACACCATTATGATCACCTGACCTCCTGCATAACCCATGCTAAAGAACTTTACTAATAATTCCTGCCTCATGCCTATTAACTTCAGCTTGAGCAACAGATATCTTCTAGAAATACATCCAATCTTGATTTGATCTATGGTCTTCTGGAAACCTGGCCTATCAAGGTACACATGCACCTGGATCCAAAGATGATGGTGACAGTGAGTTGAGGGAAAGGGAAGACATTTCAGTAAGATCAATCATGTGAATGATAGAACATGGAGAAAAAAAATACCTTCCGTACATGTAACACTGAAATCTTCTCTGAATGTGCTTGGCAGTGGAAACTCTGATAAGAAGGCAGACTTTAGTGGTCCATCTCGGAGCCTCTTCCCCATTTGTCAAAATTTACACTACCAGACAAAGCAAAAGCTTTATCCTGTTTAGAGTTTCTACTAACCACTTGCTGCAACTGAAATGAAATGATAGTACTTGAGCCTGTGAAGTGCTGAAGGTATTGTATGGGAAATACAACTGTGTCCGTTCTTTGCTATTATAGAGAACATTTGGCTAGTAGTTTAGAGCAGTTTTGCCCCTCATTATGTAGCTTTTGTCTCTCTCAACACTTTGAACCTCTCTCTAACACTTTTTTTTCCCAAGCAGAGGCTTGAAAACCACAGCAATGAATATTAATAAATGCAATCTGGATCAGAGAAGTTGCCGAGGCAAACAGCCAACTAATGGAGGATTGCTTGCTTTGAATCTTAGACAATGCCACTGAGAAATGTGCCTCTTAAAATTTCTTCTGACCAGAATTAAACAGCAATGTAGGTGACTGTTGAAAGAGAATACCAGAAGGAGAGATTTGATTTGATTTTTTAAGCCTATTCTGCTAAATATAGAGAGAACAAATAAATAATACAGAAAATGTAAACAAGGCATTCATAATTGCATTTCTCAGTTGGTTGAAGCAGAAGCCCTATTTTAAAAATGCTAAAAGTCTTGCTTCAAAGGCAGCTATGTTAAGCTTCCAGATTAGTCTATGAGTCACCGAGATATCTGTTCAGGCCACATGAAAGTTATTGTTGTTGTCATGGCAATTGCAAATTTCCTGTAGCTGGAGAAACCATTGGTTTAGCACAATATCCAAACACCTGTTCCAAAATACTGCAGTATGCTGCCATTCCCCCACACTGTACATCTTAATCTTTATTCCATCCGGCTGACTTGTTCAGAGGACCTGCACTGGTTCAAAAGTGTCAAAGGGACCTCTGAGCCAGTGGAGCTCAGGATGGTAGCTGCACCTTAGGGCTATGTTGTGGAATTAGATAAGGGCCAACAGGAACTGCAAATGAGAATCTGAAGTCACAGCATGGCCCCTGATTTGCACTCTTGAACCCTGGAGCACAAAATGTTCACAGTTCCCTTGAAAGGCCTTTCCACAAGCATGATTCAGAGTAGCAGCTGTGTTAGTCTGCATCCGCAAAAAGAACAGGAGTACTTGTGGCACCTTAGAGACTAACAAATTTATTTGAGCATAAGCTTTCGTGGGCTACAGCCCACTTCATCAGATGCATAGAATGGAACATATAGTAAGAAGATATATATACATACAGAGAACATGAAAAGGTGGAAGTTGCCATACCACCTCTAAGAGACTAATTAATTAAGATGAGCTATTATCAGCAGGAGGAAAAAAAACTTTTGTAGTGATAATCAAGTTGACAAAAAGGTGTGAGGATACTTAACTTGGGGAAATAGATTCAATTTGTGTAATGACTCAGCCACTCCCGGTCTTTATTCAAGCCAAAGTTAATGGTATCTAGTTTGCATATTAATTCAAGTTCAGCAGTTTCTCGTTGGGGTCTGTTTTTGAAGCTTTTCTGTTGCAAAATTGTCACCTTTAAGTCTGTTACTGAGTGACCAGAGAGGTTGAAGTGTTCTCCTACTGGTTTTTTAATGTTATGATGCCAGATGTCAGATTTGTGTCCATTTATTCTTTTGCATAGAGACTGTCCGGTTTGGCCAATGTCCATGGCAGAAGGGCATTGCTGGCACATGATGGCATATATCACATTGGTAGATGTACAGGTGAAAGAGCCCCTGATGGCATGGCTGATGTGATGAGGTCCTATGATGGTGTCACTTGAATAGATATGTGGACAGAGTTGGCATCGGGCTTTGTTGCAAGGATAGGTTCCTGGGTTATTCCTGTGGAATGTGTAGCTATTATACTAATAGATGCCTTAGAAGGAAATTACATTAGATTTAGTGGTGTTAGGGGAAGCTGTAAGTAATAATTGGAAATACCATTAGAAAAGTTATTCTCATTGTATCACCGTCATGGCCTAAAAACAAAGGAAGTCTTTTTTTTTTTTTTTTTAATCTCACAGAAGCCTCTTTTCTGGAGCTATCCAAATGGATTTCTAGATTCCAAAGACATTTAGGTAAATTAAGATAAGCCTTGAATAAGACTAAAGTATACAACTTTGGGATGAATAATGAAAATTTTAACCTATGAATCTGCAGAACAATCAAAAGGTCTTTTCTAATCTTTCATATCAGGCCATCTTGTCTTCACATTGTCAGTAATTGTGTTCAGCATCACTCAGCATGCAGAGAGTCAGTTGATTACTGTGGAAAATAACCTAAGAGACATATTACCAAAAGTAGTTGACCAATAAGAATGCTCTATGCGATAGGGGCCTGATCCATAGCCTTCTGAGGCCAATGGGAGCCTTTCAGTTGGCTTCAATGGGCTTTGGACCAGGCCTTTACTGAACTGCAGGTGAATTTTTGTTTGTTTATAAACACCATTTTCATATAAATGGTTAAAAAGTGGAAATCCTGGCCACTTCCGGAAGGAGTTGAAACCTTATTTGTATTTTACAACAGCTGACATACTTAGTAGGAAAAGTTTAGTTTTGCCACTGGAAAATCTCTGAAATTAACAAGCGTTGTGTTGAATGTTTGTTTGCAAAGGGAGGTTAGTAGTGGTCACATTAGATAAGATCTCAACCTCCAGGAGCTCAGGGCAGAGAGAGAGACTGCATACAATGTAAGAAATATTTAATCAATAAGGCATAGAATTTGTCTAAAAATAAACTCCCAAAATCAAAATTAAAACAAACACTGAAAAAAACAGAAATGGTGTGTACTTTATCACTTCTAAATAGCTGCATCATTGATCAGATAAGCATCATGCACATCTGTGTAGAGCTGTACCAATAACAGATTTTTTTTTTGTTGGTCTGCTGGAAATTCTGAAAAAAAAAACCAATTTGTTTCATGTCAAATTAAAAACAAAACTTTTAGATTTCTTTGTTTGTATTAAAAAGTTTAAAAAAAATAATCTTTGGGGTTAAACAAACATTTTGTTTGACCTGAAGGGAAATGTTTCATTTTGGGCATTTTTAAAATTAAAAGAAATTTTGAAAACAAAAAGTTTTGAATAGAAATATTGTGTTTCAAGAATGTTGAAACAAAATGCTATGGGGGGGGGGGCGGGGGCTTAATTTGCCTAAACAATTCATTGAAACTGGCACAAATTTGTTAAATGTTTCACTGTCGCCAACTCTGCATTTTTCACTAAAAATGAGCTTTGGTTGAAAAATGTTGTCTGGCTCTACATCTATGGCTTTGTGTTAATCATAATAGCGGGCAAAATTATGTCCTGATCCTATGCAGTCACACTGGATCTATCTGCATCCCAGCTCAGGTGTGGAGGGAGGCAGGAGCTGTATGGATGCCTGATCTGCCCTCCTGCTCCTGGGTGGGCAGAACTTCCCAGAGCTGGGGAAGTCAAGTGTTGCAACTTACATCCAAGAGGGGGAAGCAGTGTAGGTGTGGTGACTCTGAGGTATGTTTATACCAGGGATCGGCAATCTTTGGCATGTGGTCCATCAGGGAAATCCGCTGGAGGGCTGGGACTGTTTGTTTACCTGCAGCATCCACAGGTTCGGCCGATCACAGCTCCCACTGGCCACAGTTCACCGTTCCAGGCCAATGGAGGCTGAAGGAAGTGGTGTGGGCCGAGGGATGTGCTGGCTGCTGCTTCCCACAGCCCCCACTGGCCTGGAATTGTGAACCCCAGCCAGTGGGAGCTGCAATTGGCCAAACCTGCAGACACTGCTCAGGAAAGACGGCGCAGGTTGCAGCAGAGATGAGGAGCAACAACCTGACCCTACTAGGCATTAGCGAGACAAGATGGACGCAAGCTGGACAGAGACGACTGTTGACAGGAGAGCTGTTGCTGTATTCAGGACATGAAGAGAGCGACGCACCCCACACACAGGGAGTAGGCTTCATGATGTCCAAACAGGCACAGAGAGCACTGATTGGTTGGGAGGCACATGGTCCCAGGATCATCACAGCATCCTTCAGAACTAAAATGAAGAGGATTAAGATGAATGTTGTTCAGTGCTACGCTCCAACCAATGACAGTGAAGAGGAGGACAAAGACTACTTTTACAACAGACTCCAGAAAATATTAGAGACTCTCCCAGACAAAGACATTACCATCCTTATGGGAGACTTTAATGCCAAAATTGGACCTGATAACACAGGATACGAACAAGTCATGGGGACCCACGCTCTGGGAGAGATGAGTGAGAATGGAGAGAGATTTGTGGATCTGTGTGCACTTAACAACCTGGTCATAGGAGGCAGCATCTTTCCTCACAAGCGGATCCACAAGAGTACCTGGGTATCGCCAGCAGGCATGACAGAAAACCAGATCGACCATGTCTGCATTAGCAAGAAGTTCAGAAGATCCTTGCAGGACGTTAGAGTTAGAAGAGGAGCAGACGTGGCGTCCGACCATCACTTAGTGGTGGCCAGATTGAAGCTGAAGCTGAAGAAGAACTGGATAGACGCGCGTCAGACAGAAGAGCGAAGTACAACGTCAACCTTCTGAAGGACCATAAGACCAAGGAAGATTTTGGATTGACGCTGAAGAATAAGTTTTCAGTACTACAGGATCGGTCTGAGGAAGAGGAAGACAGTGTACTCAACAGATGGCAGAAAGTGAGAGACACACTTAGGTCAGCATGCCAGGAAGTGCTTGGAATTAAGAAACACCAGCAGAAAGAGTGGATCACAGCAGAGTCCTTGACAAAGATAGAAGACAGAAAGAAGAAGAAGGCAGCAGTCAACAACAGCAGGACTAGAGCAGCAAAGGCCAAAGCTCAAAAAGAGTATGCTGAAGCCCACAGAGCAGTGAAGAGGAATATTAGGAAGGACAAGAGAGATTATGTGGATGGACTGGCAGCAGAAGCAGAGCAGGCAGCATACAGCGGTAACATGAAACAGCTGTACGATACTACCAAGCGACTGTCTGGAAAGTTCAGCAAGCCAGAACGTCCCGTTAAAGACAAGCAGGGAAAGTCTATAACAGGAATAGAACTACAGATGAACAGATGGGCGGAGCACTTTGAGGAACTCCTGAACAGACCAGCACCACCAAATCCACCAGACATCGACCCAGCCAATGAGGACCTCCCAATCAATTGCGATAAACCAACCAGAGACGAGATCAGAAAAGCCATCACCATGATGAAGAACAGGAAGGCGGCTGGACCTGACGATATCCCAGCAGAGGCCCTGAAAGCAGACCTGGATGCTTCAGTGGAAATGCTGTACCCCCTCTTTGAGAAGATATGGGAAGAAGAAGTGATTCCGGCTGACTGGAAAGAGGGATATCTCATCAAAATCCCCAAGAAAGGAGACCTCAGCAACTGTGCCAACTATAGAGGAATCACACTCCTGTCAGTGCCAGGAAAGGTCTTCAACCGAGTCCTCTTAGAGAGAATGAAGGATGCCGTCGATCCACAGCTACGAGATGAACAGGCAGGTTTCCGGCAGAACAGATCATGCACGGACCAGATAGCAACGCTCCGCATCATAGTCGAGCAGTCTATGGAGTGGAACTCCTCGTTGTACATCAACTTTGTTGACTATGAGAAAGCATTCGATAGCGTGGATCGAGAGACCCTCTGGAAGCTCCTTCGCACTATGGCATCCCAGCAAAGGTGGTCAACCTGATCAAGAATTCATACGACGGCATACACTGTAGAGTGATTCACGGAGGGCAGCTCACAAACAGCTTCCAGGTGCGAACCGAGTCAGACAAGGATGCTTGTTGTCACCACTTCTCTTTCTTCTCGTCATCGATTGGATTATGAAGACATCCACTTACAAGCGTAGGAATGGAATCCAATGGTCATTGTGGACCCAGCTTGATGACCTGGACTTTGCCGACGACCTTGCACTCCTTTCGCACAGTAAACAGCAGATGCAAGAGAAGACCAACGTAGTGGCAGCCACGTCATCACAGGTTGGCCTCAACATCCACAAGGATAAGACCAAGATCCTTAGGATCAATTCCATCAGCAACGACCCAGTCACACTGAATGGAAGCCCCCTGGAAGAAGTGCAGTCCTTCACCTACCTAGGTAGCATCATCGACCAGCAGGGTGGCACAGACGCAGACATCAAAGTAAGGATTGGTAAGGCAAGAGCAGCCTTCTTACAGCTCAAGAACATCTGGAGCTCCAGAGAGCTGTCTTTGGCAATAAAGATTCGACTGTTCAACTCCAACGTGAAATCAGTCTTACTGTATGGAGCTGAAACCTGGAGGACAACCAAAACAACCACCAGGAAGATCCAGACCTTCATTAATAGCTGCCTCAGAAGGATTCTCCAAATCCGCTGGCCAGACACCATCAGTAACATCCACCTCTTGGAGAGGACCCATCAACTCCCAGCAGAGGAAGAAATTAGAAGGAGAAGGTGGGGCTGGATAGGACATACACTACGCAAGCAGCCAACCAACATCACCAGACAGGCACTGCAGTGGAACCCCCAAGGCAAGCGGAAAAGAGGCCGCCCAAGAAATACCTGGCGACGCGACCTTCAGGTTGATAGCAAAAAAATGGGCTATACCTGGAACCAGCTAGAGCGAATGGCCCAGGATAGAAGACTATGGAGATCTGTGGTTGGTGGCCCATACCCCGGTTGGGGTGACGGGCATGAATGAATGATGAATGATGCAGACACTGCAGGTAAACAAACAGTCCCAGCCCTCCAGCGGATTTCCCTGATGGACCACATGCCAAAGATTGCCGATCCCTGGTCTATACTGAAATTAGGCAACCATGGCTGGCCCATGCCAGCTGACAAGGCTTGGGCTAAGGAGCTGGTCAATTGTAGCGTAGACGGTTGGGCATGGGCTGGAGCCGAGGTTTTAGGACCCTGTGTCACAGAAAGTTCCCAGGGCTCAGGCTGCAGCCCAAGCCTGAATGTCTACACTGGAGTTAAACAGCCCCTTAGCCTGAGCTACACAAGCCCGAGTCAGCCGGCACAGGCCAGCTGCGGGTTTTTACTTGCAGTGTGGACATACTCTGAGCAACAATTCCCTCTAGGGCTCCTCCTAGAATGATGCAGCTACATGTCAGTCCCTATGCAGAACTGGTCCTAATAGCTCATTCTGTCCCCTGCTAATGAACACAAGTGATCTCCACTGTCATCTCCTTTGCCTTAATTAACGTGATTATTTTTGCCTTTTATTAACTTTGTAAACAAAAATGATTCGTTATAGGAAAAGCCATCAACATCGTCTGTAACAACAGAATTTTATACCCTTAAAAAAAACCTGTGTGCTTGGAGTGGGGAAACAGTCATTTTATAGATATTATAACTCTCTCTAGTATGTATCTCTATAGCTCTAGAGAGATCAAACGGCACTAACTGAAAACAGCCCCCTACAACAGCAGTTCTAGCAGGGCACCACTTCAGTACAGCTGCTCCAAGACCCAGAATTTATATTATGTTGAGTGTTAGCGATGGATTAAAGTGCTTTGTATCTGGAATCCTAATAGCAGCTAAGAGTGACAGAGTAGTCATTGGAGGAAAGGACATGGCTAACATGTTACTTCTGCTCTTCAAAGACTTACCAATTTTATAATCAGCAAATGTCTGTGTTCAGATTTCTGGAAGTACTTTGTAACTGCCCACACATGCCTTTAAATATTGTCTGCAATCCTACCAACACATCTCCTGCAAAATTCGGTCTAAAATTAGTTATGCTTTCATCCTCTGAATCATCTTATAATGGTATCTTGTGTTAGAATGGTAACTGTTTTCTTTAATATTTCAGCAGGGTAATTGCTAACGCAGTTTTAAGGCAGCAGAGCTGGCACCAACAGGTCATTAATTTTATGATCGCCACTTACTCAGCCAGGCTATTTCTCGCTCGCCTAGATATGGCTGCTAAGCTAATCAACTTGAATTCGACATCTGGTCAAGTACTGAGTATCAACCAGATAGTATGCCTGATTTAGAGAAAATAGATACCTCCAGCAAATGGGACTCAATTTTAACCTCACAAATCCCAGTCTGTGTGCACGGAGGGTGAAGTAATATGTTTTATTGGACCAACTTCTGTTGGTGAGAGAGACAAACTTTCGAGCCCCACGGGGCTTTTCTTCAGGCCAGCATGCGTTTACCAGCAAACTCTCTGCTAGGCATGTGAGTGCAAGAGAAATGATGGATTTGCCAAGATCCAAGGTAATGTGCTTCTGCATATTAGGCCTAGAGGCCTAATTTTCCCCTCCCACTGATTTTACACCAACTCCCATTGACTTTGTAACAGGGCTGCTGCTTCCTGAGCAGTCCCTTGTGGCCAGATTTCCCTTCGAGCGGCCTCCCTCTGTTCTCCCTCTTCAGGGCCCCTTATGGTCTCACCACAGACCTATCATCCCTCTGTAACCATTCCAAGCAGTCCCACCAATGAAGTCCATCACTGCAGTCTAAAGGTTCACACTTACCTCTGGCTCGTCTGCCAGCTCCCCAGAGATCTTCTCCTGCCACAGCCTGCTTTTCCCAGTGTCACGTCTCATGGCTGTCTCTCCGTGGAGTTTAGCCTTTCGGCTCTGGCTTCTTTCTCTGGCCAGTGTCTCCCCTGTTCTGAGGGTGAGGACAGTCTATACTGCCGTCTTCCAGAGAGCGCCTCACAACTGGCTAGAAGAGGAGGGAACTCTGCCCCACCGTACTCTAGGGCAGTGGTCCCCAACCTTTTCGTCTGGCAGGCGCCAGATGAAAGACCGTGGCGGCGGTCGAGCATCTGCCGAAATGCTGCCAAAATTCGGCGGCATTTCGACAGCGACGCCTCTGGATGACGTTGCTTGTTGGCGGCAAGCGGCGTCATCCAGAGGCATCGCCGCCGAAATGCCGCTGAACTTCGGCGGATGCTCAACCACCGGCCAGGACGTGGGTGCATTTAGATGCCCCCGCGGGCACCATGGCACCTGCGGGCATCGCGTAGGGGACCCCTGCTCTAGGGGCTCTGATCCCTGTCCCTTAAAGGAATGATGCCCTTGGGTTTTCCCCTATCCAACTCCTAATTTCCCAGGACCACTTCCTCTCTTCCACTACCAAGCCATTTCCTGCCCCTTTGTTCATTCCAACTCCCTGGGAGTCGGTCTTCTGCCCGCCCCCACACTCTCAAAGGGCCAGTATAACCCATTACAGACTTAGACTTATTCCTGATTTACACCAATACATCAGGCTCTAGATCTTTGAGATACTTGGGAAGACTGTAAACCCTGATCCCTTGCCCACCCCATTTAAACATCTTCCATTTATGAAATGCTGTGACAGGGTGTAGGGGTCTTTTCAATTGCCCTCCAGCCTTCCTGACAACAGCTAGAACTGTTTCTTTGGGTGGTTGAACTCCCAGCAAGGCTTTGGAGTCACCTCAGGGAGGCATTCCCAGCTTGGAACTAATTAGGTGCAGCTGAATCTAATTAAACTCAGCACCTTAAAGAAAACTCAGGTGACTCCAATTAGGGAGAGTAAGGGGCTTGCTAAATAAAGACCACGATAGGGAAGTATGGGGAAACTGGAAGGCTGCTCTGGTTTTGTTGTGTTGTTGCTTTGACTCTTTACTCTGTAAATGCCAAAAGCAATATTGTGCTGCAAGGAAGGCACGTGATCAGGGACCTACCCATTTGTATTGTTTTGTTTTGGCCAGAATGGAAAACTCAAGGAAGGATTGGGGTGGGGTGTTTAAAACTGAGCCACTTCTGAACTGTCTCTTCAGCTACTTAGACCATGGCCCTACCACAAGCAGAATCGCTCATTGGCATCTTTTCTTCCGTATATGGGATGAAGCATGGCAGCTGCTTAGCTGCAGAGCAGAGGTATCCAGCAGGTCGGGATAGGAAGTGAGCAGTAACCTAGCCCACTGAAACTACCAGGGAAACATAGTGACCATAGGTAGAATGAACCTGGGATCTTGCAAAGATACTGTGTTTAGCACCCTTATAACGTGCGTGTGAGAGAGAACAGGATCATGGTCAGGGCCATGAGTTAATGCTTGCTCTGGAAGGTGACACCTCCAGCAGCACTGGTCTGTATAACATTATGGGGCTGAGTCACCAGAGGGAACAGGGCTACCTACTAAATTGCTAACACCATGTTCAGCGAGCCTTACATTCTCACTGGAATCCTCCCACTCAACTACTGGGCCCATTTGTCATGAGTATGTGTCTGCATTCTTGTAGAGACCAGCCCCTTACCCATTCTGTACCTGTTGGAATTAGGAGTATTCAGTTGGTGGCTGGGGCTGGATATGCTGTGAAAGACAACCAGTCTCCTAATCCTTATCCTGTTTGCAAAGGCCACGGCTAGGTCACAGAATGCACAAGCACAGGCATACAGACCATGCCCACTGACTGCTCCCTCGTGCCCTGTTGTACTCCCTGTCAGATCTTGGAGTAGCCAGAACATGGGCCCCCAGCTTTCTTCCTCATTCTCCCTAACAAAAGAATAACAAAAAAAACAAAGGAAAAAAATTTCAGAAGTGCCTAAGTCCCATTTTCAAAAGTGCTTTAGGCACTTAGGAACCTAAATCCCATTGACTTCAACGAGACTTGCGTTTTTAAGGACCTATGTCTCTTTTGACAATGAGACTCAAGTGCCTAAGCAACTTTGAAAGGAACCTTTGAAAATTTTACACCATGAAAAGACTTGATTCTCCTTTTACTTACCCTGGTGTTAATCAGGAATAGCTCCACTGAAGTCAATAGAGTCACACTGATGTATAATTGATGTCAGAGGATAGGGGCTATACTATACATTACTTTTCATAGACTCATAGATTCCAAAGCCAGAAGGGACCATTGTGATCGTCTAGTCTGACCTCCCGTTTAGCGCAGGCCACAGAACTTTCCTAAATAATTCCTAAAGCAAATCTTGTAGAAAAACATCCAGTCTTGATTTTAAGATTGTCAGTGATGGAGAATCTACCGTGACCCTTGCTAAAATGTTCCAGTGGTTAATTACTTACTGTCAAAAATGTACACCATCTTTCCAGCTGGAATTTGTCTAGCTTCAGCTTGCAGCCGTGTTATAGCTTTCTGTACTAGACTGAAGAGCCCATTATTAAATATTTTGCTCCCTGTGTAGAGTTAAGTCACCCCTTAACCGTCTCTTTGTTAAACTAAGTAGATTGAGCTCCTTGAGACTATCACTATGAGGCAGGTTTTCTAACTCTTTAATCATTCTCATGGCTCTGATCTGAAACCTCTCCAATTTTTTCCAACATCCTTCTTGAATTATAGGCACCAAAATTGGACACAGGACTCCAGAAGTGTTCGCACCAGTGCCAAATATAGAAAGAAAATAACCTCTTTATTCTTACCGTTTATGCATCCCAGAACTGCTTTAACCCTTTCGGCCACAGCATCACACTCATGAGAGAAAGATTGTAACATTACCTCTGAGGACACTTGAAGAGGTATCTGGTTACTTTCTATTTTTTTTTTCTTCTTTTTCTTCTAGTGGTTTCAAAATAGATTAAAATCAGTAACGTTGACAGAAAAATGAGTGCTCTTTGGCTGAGGGATGGAATTAAAAGCGCATTTGTAAAAATACTGTGCATATTTCATATAATATCATGATCATTTTTGCAAGATGTGCTTTATTCATGGTTTTTTATTATCTTTCTACATCTCTTGTCATCTTTCACAAAACTGTATTCGTCAGGAGCGCAAACCAAACAAACCCCTCGGCCTGTCATACTGAAAGTGTGAAAGGCTTTGATGAACTGATTTTAAAGAGTGTTCAAGTAACACTTTGTGTTGTGCCCTTATCTTTTGTGAGTTTGTTTACAGATTTCAGGGTATTTCCATAGACTCTGCCTGTGCATACGAGTTGCCAGGTTACATCTCTTTACATTGTATCCATCACTCTGATATGGGAGGGCTAATCATGTGATTAACGGCTGCTAACTTGAGTCATAGCTGCAAGACTGGGTCTATCTAATTTCCAGGAATTTGCGGAAAGCAAGCTGGTGGCTATGGCACTAGCCTTGGCTTGGGAAACCTGTATACAATTCCCTTCTCTGCTACAGATTTCTTGTGTGCCATTTGGCAAGTCTCTTAGGCCCAGATTTGTAAAGGAATTTAGCTGTTCCTGAACTCAGCATTGCAATTCCTAACTGATTTAGGAGCTTAGAAGTGGCTTAGCCACTCAACCAGCTAAATCCTATCTACTGTCAATGGTATTTTGGCTCTTAGATAAGTCACATCTTTAAAGATATTTAGGCACTGTTGCATTGTGTCACAATGCCTAACCAAATTAGGATACTATCATTGCAGGGGACTGGACTGGATGATCTCTCGAGGTCCCTTCCAGTCCTACAATTCTATGATTCTATGATTTTCAAAAAGGGTTTAGGTACTTAGGAGTCTAAATCCCATAGGCTACATCAGGCATTGCAATGCTGAATGCAGCAATGCCTAAATACCTTTAAAAATCTGAGTGTCTGGGCTTTAGTTCCCCATCTATAAAATGAAGATAATAGCATTTCCCTAGGTCACAGGGGTTTTGTGATACATTAAAGAGTATGAGGTGTTCAGATACCGTGGAAACAGGGGACATAGACTCAATGCACAGTTGGTAACTTAGCTGGCCTGAAGACATGAGAAGATCCTTCTATAGGCTTGCCACATCTATAGAATGGCAAACTGTGTTTTAAAAAGACACTATTAAGCCCTTGATGGCAATGATGTAACCTATAAATGGCTGTCTCCACAGTGGCCAGGAAAGATTTCCCCCCTTCATGTTCAGTATTACACCATTGCCAAGCTGCATTAGGCGAGAAGTGGTTAGGTTCCTCTGAACAGCTGAAGGTAGTATGTGGGCATCTCTGCACTGATGCTTGGACATACATAGTCTTCACTTATATCTAAGGGAAGAATATTTCCCTTCAGTGCAGGAATCACTGGATGGAATTCTAAGGTCAGTGTTATATAGATGATCATATTGGTCCCTTCTGGTTTTAAAATCAGAGTGATGTGACCCACTAATTCAGATCCATTGTCTAAGCGTTTGTCGACATAGGGACACAGGAAAATTAATCTGAATTAACTAAATGTTTGAATTTAAAGTGGATTGGTTCAACAGCATTAAACCTACACAGAACACTTTTATTCCGAATTAAAGTACCCTTAATCCAGTTTAGTTTATTTATCTTTAATCCAAATTAAGGCCAGTTTAGCTCTGAATAAAAGCATTCATACCAGGGTTTAATGTGGTTTAACTAAATCACTTTACAAATTTGTACTAACTTTCCTGAGCATCCCCATGTAGACAAACCCTCAGCTGTAAATGCAGAATTTTATCTGGCTCCAGTAATGGTGTGTTATGGTAGCAGATGGTCCATGGGCATGTGCTGGTTTGAGAAACTGCAAAGCAGTGACATCTAGGCCAAGCAGACAAGCAGCAAAGTGTGCACAATCTATTTACAAGAAGGCACAAAGATCATACTCTGGTAAAGATATGGAGAGCCTACCTGAGGAGCCTGAACCGGGGTAACAGAGCACATTCCCCTTGTTTTTCTAAATTATTCAACACTGGAAGGATTGATGTGCCACTTGAAAAATCTGTTCAGTGTCTAGTCTAATGGATTTAGCTAGTGTCCATTGTAAAAAGTCATTAAATACAACTGAATAATGCAATCCTAGTTCCATTGAAGTTATTGGGAGTTTTGCCATTGACTTCAATGGAGACAGGATTTTGCCTTTTATATGAGGATTTGGGCTAAACTCCCTTGTGGGGGAACTGTTCCTCTTCCACCCTTCACCCCAAGTATTATTTGGAGCAATCTGTTCAATTCTAAAGGCTGGGGGAAAAATTGCTCTTCATAGTATCTGTGAGTTAGGGCTAAGAAAGAGATTCCTGGTTCAGCAGTGGCCTGATTCATCTACCTTCACACCTCTGCTGCTCTTCTCCCCTAATTGTTAACATTAAATGGTCAGTTCTGTTAGTGATTAATGGAAAAAATCACTGTTACTGACTGTGCTTCTATGTTCACCAATTTTACAAGACCATGGTACATTTTGTACAAAGTATGCCTTGTGAGGTATCATTTGAAAACTCATACTCTGCTGAACATTATTGTCCTGGTAAAATGTGTGTAGGCAACATTATATGTAAAGTTATAAGATTCTACTGTATGACATTGCTGGCACATGCTCCAAGTTTAGAAAAGCATCCCAAACCAGTTCCTCAGAGACAAAAGGTTAGCCAGCACCTCAGCCGAGTGTCGACATAATCAAGTGGACGATTATTGGCTTAAGCGGTCATTCTTCAGCAGGAAAGAGCAGTGTAAGTCAGAAATATACATCTTGATAGACTTACTGTTACGTGAACCCCAGCTGGAGATGAGCTTCAAAGGGAAAAGAGAACTATAAGAAATAAGAAGGGAAACCCCAAAACACTTCTCCCTTTCTGCTCATGGCATCAGTGACACCCGAAGAAACAGTGAAGTGGAGGAGGGGTCTTGACTGAAGGAGTTCAGGCAGTAAAAGCATGTGGTGAGAAAACCCTTTGCTTTGAATACATTTAGCTTGTTAAGTTAGGTATTAGTTTGTGTTTTATCTTTTATTTCTTTTCAACCAATTCTGACTTTTATGCCTCATTACTTGTAATCACTTAAAATCTATCTTTCTATACTTAATAAACTTGTTTTATTGTTTTATCTAAACCAGTGTGTGTTTGGATTGAAGTATTAGGGAACCTCCATTTGGGATAACAGCATTTGTGCATATCATTTACTATTAATAAAATGACTGACTTTCCATGAGCTTGTACTGCACAGAAGGAAAGAGCTGGGCAGTACAAGAGGCACATTTCTGGGAACAAATCTGGGACTGCGAATTTGCTGGTGTCATTCCGCAATATAATTCAGGAGTGGGTGGCTAGAAACACTCATATCATTCAGCTGGGAGTGATTTTGCATGCTAGAGAGGCCAGGAGTAGCTGCTCTCACAGCAAAGCAGTGTAAAAGGCACCCCAGGTTGAGAATTGAGGGGACACAGCTGTTCGAGTCCAGATTGTACCCTGGGGAATGTCACAATCATCATTTACCAGAGGTTTGAAAATGGTCTGTAGTAATTTAAAGTGAGGTTACCTTAAAGAATCTGAGCCACATTCTCAGAAGGAGTAAATCAACATCAGCCAACTGATTTGCATGGGGCTATGCTGATTTACATTACCTGATGATCAGGCCCAGTGTGCGTAAAATTTAGAGCTGATTAGAAAATATTTTTCCACTAAAATTTTTAATGAATTTAAAAAAAAAATCCTTTAAAAAATGAATCAACAGATAATTTGCAGTTTTTGGTTTAGGAGTGTTTAGTTTCTCAACAAAAAGTCAACCTTTTCCAAAGAAAGCAGACATTTGTGAAAAATTTCCTTTAGACAAAAACACAATTTTGTATCAAAGTTCTAACAAAACCTGTTCGGCCAGCCCCAATAAAATTGTTTAATTTGGCTGTGATATCTGAACCTACTTATTTGGTTCTCATGTTTAGAACTCAGTTCTTGTACAACATATGAATTTGGCTTGGGATAAAATATTCAAATTATAACCAATAAGGATGTGGAAATTTAGAGAGAAATGACATAGGTTCTTATGCTGCTTAGGTAAGGGACATAATAATATTAATGTTCAATATGCCTCGGACCACTGCGGAAGTTCCAGAAGACTAGAAGAAAGCTAATGTTGTGCCAGTGTTTAAAAAGGGTAAACCAAATGACAAACATAATTATGGCCTGTATGCAATGTTGTAGCTGTGTTGGTCCCAAGATATTAGAGAGACAAGGTGGGTGATGTAATGTCTTTTTTTGAACCAGTCATGAGCAAGACAAGCTTTTCAGCATACACAGAAGAAGAGCTCTGTGTAAGCTCAAAAGCTTCTCTCACTCACCAGCAGAAGTTGGTCCAATACAAGATATTACCTCACCCATGTCTCTCCAATTATAGACCTGTCTGCCTGACATTGATCCCAAGCAAGATAATGGAGCAGCTGACACAGGACTCAATTAATAAAGAACTAAAGGAGGGTAATGTAATTAATGCAAATCAACATGGGTTTATGGAGAATAGATCCTATCAGACTAACTTAATTTCTTTTTTTATGAGATTACAAGTTTGGTTGATAAAGGTTATAGCATTGACGTAATATTCTTAGACTTCTATAAGGCTTTTGACTTGGGAACGCGAGACAGTTTGATTAAAAAATTAGAATAATATAAAATCAACATGGCATACATTAATTGGATTAAAAACTGACTAACTGATAGGTCTCAAAATGTAATTGTAAATGCAGAATTGTCAGTGAGGGGGGATGTTTCCAGGGAGGTCATAAGAACATAAGAATGGCCATACTGGGTCAAACCAATAGATCATCTTGCTCAGTATCCTGTGTTCCAACAGTGGCCAGTGCCAGATGCTTCAGAGGGTATGAACAGAACAGGATAGTTATCAAGTGATCCATCCCGTGTTGTCCAGTCCCAGCTTCTGGCAGTCAGAGGTTTAGGGAAATCCAGAATATGGGTTTGCATCCTTGACCATCTTGGCTAATAGGCATTGATGGACCTATCCTCCAGGAACTTTATCTAATTCTTTTTTGAACCCAGTTATACTTTTGGCTTTCACAGCATCCCCTGCCAATGAGTTCCAAAGATTGGCTGTGCATAATGTGAAGAAGTACTTCCTTATGTTTGCTTTAAACCTGCTGCCTATTCATTTCATTGTGTGAACCCTGGTTCTTGTGTTATATCTAGGGGTATATAACACTTCCCTATTCACTTTCTCCACACCATTCATGATTTTATAAACCTCTGTCCTATACCCCTGAGTCTTTTCTAAGCGGAACAGTAACAGTCTTTTTAATCTCTCCTCATATGGAAGCCATTCCATACCCCAAATCACTTGTGTTGCCCTTTTCTGTACTTTTTCCAATTCCAATATACAGTATCCTTTTTGAGATCGGGCAACCATATCTGCATGCAGTATTCAAGATGTGGGCATACCATGGATTTATAGAGAGGCAACATGATATTTCCTGTCTTATTATCTATCCCTTTCCTAATAAGTCCCAACATTGTTAACTTTTTTGACTGCCGCTGCGCATTGAGTGGATGTTTTCAGAGAACTATCCACAATGACTCCAAGATCTCTTTCTTGAGTGGTAACTGCTAATTTAGACCCCATCATTTTATATGTATAGTTGGGATTATGTTTTCCGATGAGCATTACTTTGCATTTATCAGTATTGAATTTCATCTGCCATTTGTTGCCCAGTCACCCAGTTTTGTGAGATCTCTTTGTAATTCTTCTCAGTTTGCTTTGGACTTAACTATCTCGAGTAGTTTTGTATCTTGTACAAATTTTGCCACCTCGCTGTTTACCCGTTTTTCCAGATCATTTATAAATATGTTGAACAGCACTGATCCCAGTACAGACCCCTGGGGACACCACTATTTACCTCTCTCCATTCTGAAAATTGGCTATTTATTCCTACCCTTTGTTTCCTATCTTTTAACCAGTTATTGATCAATGAGAGGACCTTCCCTCTTATCCCATGATGACTTATTTTGCTTAAGAGCCTTTGGTAAGGGACCTTGTCCAAGGCTTTCTGAAAGTCCAAGCACACTATTTCCACTGGCTCAGCCTTGTCCACATGCTTGTTGACTCCCTCAAAGAATTCTAGTAAATTGGTGAGGCACAATTTCCCTTTACAAAAAACATGTTGACTCTTCCCCCAACAAATTGTGTTCATCTATGTGTCTGATCATTCGGTTCTTTACTATAGTTTCAACCAATTTGCCTCATACTGAAGTTACTCTTAATGGCCTGTAATTGCCAGGATCACCTCTGGAGCCTTTTTAAAAAATTGGCGTCATGTTAGCTATTGTGACAGACCCAGAGCAGTGGGGTACAGGAGTCTTGTAGAGGGCAAATATACTGGTCACTGGGTGAGTAGTTTTCTGTTCCCTCAGTGACCAGAGCAGGGGCTGCACTAGAGTAATCAGGAATTTGCTAGAACCAATTAAGGCAGACAGGCTGATTAGATCACCTGCAGCCAATCAAGGCAGGCTAATCAGGGCACCTGGGTTTAAAAAGGAGCTCACTCCAGTCAGGCAGGGGGGGAGCCAAAGGACAGGAAGTGCGTGTGAGGAGCTGGGAGCAAGAGGCACAAGGAGCTGAGAGTGAGAGGGTGTGCTGCTGGAGGACTAAGGAGTACAAGCGTTATCAGACACCAGGAGGAAGGTCCTGTGGTGAGGAGAAAGAAGGTGTTTGGAGGAGGCCATGGGGAAGTAGCCCAGGGAGGTGTAGCTGTCATGCAGCTGTTACAGGAGGCTCTATAGACAGCTGCAATCCACAGGGCCCTGGGCTGGAACCCGGAGTAGAGGGCGGGCCCGGGTTCCTCCCAAACCTCTCAACTCCTGATCAGACACAGGAGGAGTTGACCCAGACTGTGGGTTCCATCAGAGGAGAAGATCATTGAGGTGAGCAAATCTGCCAATAAGTGCAGGACCCACCAAGGTAGAGGAGGAACTTTGTCACACTATCCTCCAGTCATTTGGTACAAAAGCCGATTTAAATGATACGTTACATACCACAGTTAGTAGTTCTGCAGTTTCACGTTTGAGTTTCTTCAGAACTCTTGGCTGAATACCATCTGGCTTATTACTGTTTAATTTATCAATTTGTTCCAAAACCTCCTCTAATGACCCCTCAATCTGGAACAGTTCCTCAGATTTGTCACCTAAAAAGAATGGCTCAAGTTTGGGAATCTCCCTCACATCCTCAGCTGTGAAGATCAGTGCAAAGAATCCATAGTTTCTCTGCAATGGCCTTATCTTCCTTGAGTGCTCCTTTAGCATCTCGATCGTCCAGTGGCCCCACTGATTGTTCAGCAGGCTTCCTGCTTCTGATGGACTTAAAAATATTTTGCTGTTACTTTTTGAGTCTTTGGCTAGCTGTCCTTCAAATTCTTTTTTGGCCTTCCTAATTATATTTTTACACTTTACTTTCCAGAGTTTATGCTCCTTTCTCTTTTCCTCATTAGGATTTAACTTCCACTTTTTAAAGGATGCCTTTTTGCCTCTGACTGCTTCTTTTAGTTTGTTGTTTAGCTATGGTGGCACTTTTTTGGTCCTCTTACTATGCTTTTTAATTTGGGATATACATTTAACTGGAGCCTCTATTATGATGATTTTAAAAAGTTTCCATGCAGCTTGCAGGGATTTCACTTTTGGCACTGTACCTTTTAATTTCTGTTTAACTAATGCCCTCGTTTTTGTTTAGTTATCCTTTCTGAAATTAAATGCTACTGTGGTGGGCTTCTTTGGTGCTCCCCTGCCCCAAAAGGATCTTAAATTTTATTATGTTATGGTCACGATTACCAAGCGGTTCAGCTATATTCACCTCTTTGACCAGATCCTGTGCTGCACTTAGGAGTAAATCCAGAATTGCCTCTCCTCTTGTGAGTTCCAGGACTAGCTGGGAACTTTATCTCTGCATCCCATTCTGAGGTGAGATGTACCCAGTCAATATGGGGATAGTTGAAATCCCCCATTATTATTGAGTTTTTTATTTTTATAGCCTCTCTAATCTCCCTGAGCATTTCACAGTCACCATCACCATCCTGCTCAGGTGGTTGGCAGTATATCCGTACTGTTATATTCATATTATTCAAGCATGGAATTTCTATCCATAGAGATTCTATGGTGCAGTTTGGTTCATTTAAGATTTTTACTTCATTTGACTCTACACTTTCTTTCACATATAGTGCCATTTCCCCACCAGTATGACCTGTTCTGTCCTTCCGATATATTTTGTACCCTGGTATTACTGTGTCCCAGGTATCATCCAGGTCCTAACACATTATTTGGCTATTCCTGGTTTGTACTTATTTAGAATCACCCAGACTGGAAAAGCATTTGCAAGTTACCATGTAGGTTTTTTTGTTTTTGTATATGGTGAAGATATATGTACTGTTTCTTTAAATCTGGATGAAGATGTCAAACTGGGAGGAGGTTGGAGGAGGTGTGGGAAGCTGAACAATGAAGGGGGAAAAAGAGAGAAAGCAAACTGAAGTTGATTCTGTTTTCTAATTCTCACAAAGTTCATTGGCCCACTGTCACATGACATGACTAACAGTTGATCTGCACCCCAGGCTGTTATGAAAAGCGGTTCCAGGTGTGGAGATTGATAACAGCATATAGCAGCTGGGAAGAATTAAAAAAGCATTTTCACTAACTAAGGGAACCGCTGCAGTGCGAATATAAGTTGAGCGTGTCCACTGTGTAGGCCTGATATTAGAGAATGGGTTGTCAGGCACAATCCAAGCAGGTTTTCACCATCTCAGCCCTATCCCTTCCTCTCATTCCATGGATGGGCATATCCTGCTTGTCTGTGGCTATGTTTACACTGCATCTGGGGGTGTAATTTGCAGCTCATGTAGACAGACCTGCACTAGCTCTAATCTAGCCAGCTCACTAATAATAGCAGTGAAGACGAGGCAACATGGGCTTTAGTGCGGGCTAGCAACATGGTCTGTGTGCTTATGCTGGCCAGTTGGGTTTGTGCAGCCTGCACTGAAACTGTGCTGCTCTGTCTTCACTGCTATTTCTAGCGAGCTGGCTAGATTAACGCCAGCACAGGTCTGTCTACACAAACTGCAAATGACACCCCGTTGGTTGCTGTGTCGACATAGTCTGAGACATTTCAGTAATGAAGCATCAGAGCAGGGCCGGCTTTAGGCCTATTCCACCAATTCCCCCGAATTGGGCCCTGCGCCTAAGAGGGCCCCGCACCCAGTGAGAATCCCTTTCCTGGCTAGAGGCGCCTTTTTAATTTTTACTCACCTGGCGGTGCTCCGGGTCTTCAGCAGCACTTCGGCGGCGGGTCCTTCACTTGCTCTGGGTCTTCAGCGGCACTTCGGCGGTGGGTCCTTCAGTGCCGCTGAAGACCTGGAATGAGTGAAGGACCCGCTGCCAAAGTGCCACCAAAGACTTGGAGCACTGCCCGGTGAGTACAAGCCCCACGTGTTTTTTTTTTTTTAGTCATCCCTGCCGGGGCCCCATCGAAACTGTTCAAATTGGGCCCCGCACCTCCTAAAGCTGGCTCTGCATCAGAGGGCTGTTTCCCAAAGAGGGGCTTGGGCCGCCCCACACCTTTTATTTTAACACTCCTGAGTCTTGAGGGCCAGGGGTATTTATAACCCAAATCTAGATCCAGATCTGAAATTTGCAGTTGGCCTTTATTCCTCAATTGCCCAGTCCTAAATCCAAGATCTGAAAACAGAGGTTTTGGAGGGGAGAGTGTAAAATCTTGAGGCTAATTTTTGCACTGTAAATCCACCTCTAACTTAAACGGCTGATCTGGGATATGGAGCTTGTCATGGACTCACAGATCGTGCCCACTCTTGGCCCCATGCAGTCCATGGTGGGTACCCCTTTCAGTGCGATAGCCCTTCTTGGGGGTCCACTCTCTTTCGGGGGTCAGGCCCCTCCACCTCCTGGAGCTGCACCTCTCTGAGCCTTAGCACACCTGTCTCTCGCCGTGGGCTCCCTCAGGGAGTCCATGCACTCTGGACCCCCCGGGCCTCCTCACCCCCGAAGGGGTTGATGCAACCCTGCTCTCTAGACCAGAGTGACTCTCAGCCAGCATAAAACAGGAGGGTTTATTGAGAGTTGAACACAGCACAGGAAACTCTCAGGGCCTCAGGCCTGGCCTCTCTCAGCACAGCATATCCCAGTCTCCCCTGCATCTAGGTGGGCTCTGCCTGCTTCCCCTCGCCAGCCCCAAGCCCCCCTGCTGCTCAGCTGGGCCTCCGATATCCCTCACCCCAAGCCCCGCCCCTGTCCATTGTCTTCTCTCCAGGTAAACAGGAAGGCCTGGGTCTCCTCTCCTCTCAGCTCTCCTCTGGCTGGAACCGGCTGGTCAGGTCACCGTGGTCCTCTTTCTGCAGCCCATTGTCCTCCCACTGGCCAGAGCCAGCTGTGTCTCCTGAGCCGGGTCTCTGGGTCACCAGATCACGAGTCGCTGGGGTCTCCATCCTCCAGGCCATCAGCCGGGGTCCCGAGTCCCTCTCCGGTCCTCTGTAACAACAAACTCCCTCTCCCCTCACCTCGTTAAACCAGTAACACCCGGGGACACTGAGTCCCACCCCCTGTGCATGCAAACCACTGGAAAACACAGAAAACCCCAAGAAACGCCCCCCCACTTCGTCACAGAGCTAATGCAGAATGAGGCAGCAGGTTATTGGGAAGAGGAAGTTCTGCTCCTGCTGCTTCAGTTACTGTCTCCAAGAGTATGGATGAAATTAAAGGTTACCGACAAATGTCAAGGTCACCTTTGAGACAGGCCAATGCTTTCAAGTCTGCAGGAAAATGTATCAAACATTAGCTAGTTCAAACCCTTATACAAAAAGGGACTCAGATCCTCCTTCCATATGATCTGAAGCTCTGTCTCTTGGGGCTACAGCTCCATGTATTTCATTCTCACTGCTTCTCAGTAACAATTATCTATGTAGCTACTGGATATCAGAGCAGCACAAACCTACACGGACGGCACGGGACTAATGGTTTTTGTTTATCAAAGATTTTTTTGCCCATGCAACAGATCACAGGGCACTTTGCACAAAGTGAAGTTGTTTTTGAAGAGGAAACGCGACTAGCTGGAGTACTGTACTTCTGCAAAAACTCTGTAGCATGCTACTCACTATACAACACTGAAGACTCTTTAGGCCTATATTCAACCCACCCAGCTTCTCTCTCTAATCCTGTCTTTGCTGCAATTAAGGCTGTTAAAAGTGTCTGTTTATTGTGCTAAGATCTGCAATATTTTTAAATTAGATCAATGCAAATAGGTAGGGTCAAATCCTCAGCATGATGGAGAGATCTGGCCAAATAATGCATTCGGACCTGGATAATACCTGGATTTAATCAGATGAGCTGAATCCAAACCTACCCATCCCATGAGCTGCCTAGTGCTTCTGGAAATTTCCTTAACCATCCCAGGAAACCCAGGTGAGTGCATGATGGTGAGGATGTAGAAGCACTGGAATGCCCATGGGGGTGTGGCCCTTTTTGGTCTCTTCCTCACAGAGCATAGGCAGAGCTAGATATTCTTTTCCCTCCTCTCAGGGAAGCCTAGGGATGGGGAAAAACATGGAGGTTCTCCCCCAACGAGGTGAAGGGCGGCGGATGCCATATCTTCACCTATGTGGGTGAAGATATGGACAGGAATGCCTGGCCAGCCGATGCATTTCAAATGCAGCCACCAGGCAGAACTCTCATACCCCTCGTTGTGGACTCCCTGCTACTGGCAGCGGCACTGCAGGAACAATCACTCAACTAGTCGGTCATCCAAATGCAGCCAGCGTCACTCAGCTGACAAATATTGTTAATATTCATTCTATGGAGAAAATGTGGTTTTCCTCCCTTCCATCTCTAGCACGGAGATGCTGCATGGCAACCACATATGTGTTGTTTCAGTGAGGGGATGCTTATTTATGGACATTTGCTAACTAAATTTATTCAAACAAGCCTTGCATCTCCTGAGGAAAGTGTCAAGCAAATGCAGGTTGGAGCTGGGTGGGGGCAAATAAAGTGGAAGATTCCTGTCATATCAAGCATAGATTAACACAGGGGAACTTCTGCAGAAGACTAGAAGGCAAAGCCCATATTTCAGCCTTGATCCTCCAAGACTCTGCACAGTGGGCAGCACTGCTGGGCTCCTGACTAGGTTATGCATAGGTACAAGTAAGGCTCAACACTATGCATAATCATTCCCAATGAGCGGAAGCGAGTTTCATACTTGTGCACCTGCTGCCTCACTCACAAGTGTGGTGGACTTGAGGCTGGAGAATGGGCATGCTGAAGAGAGACAGATTTGAATGTGGTGATCTTCATGCTAATGAGGTGCGTAGCTATTCCCACTCTCAGGCTTGATGCTAGCCACAGGAACCTGGGGGCTACGCTATAGCACTTACTTTAATGCAGAATCCAATTGCCTGCACTCACTGTCTTTGAATCTTGTATTTCTACATGCAACTGTGTTGTAGGATCAGGCTCAAAATAGGTAACTACATATCTACAGAGAAAATTACTGGGCCCGCTCCTCAACTGGTGTCAACTGGCATAGCTTCATTGAAGCCAATGCAATTACATGGTATGACACGAGCTGAGGAGTGGACTCTTTACTCAAGGTGAGGAGTATCTTACTCCACAAATAGTCACGTTGTCTTCAGTGGGACCATTCATGGGGCAAGATACCACTCTAGCATGATTTAAGTAGTCAATAGGTGCAGTCAATAGGCACACTGTGGGCCAAATCCAGAACACCAGACTCTTTTGAACAGACCCTGAAATCTTTTTATTTACTTATCATTATCACTATTGTTGGGGGAGGGGGGTATTATTTTCCCTGGGGCTCTGGACCTTGACTATAGCTTGACCAAGAAATTTGGACCTTGACAAAAAATAACTGACTGGCCCTGTAAGGTATCCCACTGCAGAATGAATGGACGGCTCACTGTGATGTGCTTAGGCCACTAAATGGGAGCACTACCTACTAGGTCTTCAAGGCCTGTCCTTGCAGCTTTCTGTGAATGTTCTGTGTGCATTCGCTGTGCTCTGTCTGCATTCATTAGTGATTCCTCCTGGATGTTTTGCCCTGTATTATACATGAGGACACTCTACATGATTTAATGGTTCATTCTGGCCTTAAAATCTATGGCTGTAGCTCCTAAAGCATTTAGGTGCCCATTCTGCATGTGCAAATGTGGGTACACACAGATTTTGCAGGCAAAGTGGCCATTTAAAAAAAATTGCCCTTGCTATTTGAAAAATAATATGTTTGCTTTATTGCATGAACGTGCTTTAAATAATTTTCACCTTCAGAAGTATTTCAGAATAAGTGCAAAATGTGACCCTTGCCCAGAAAAAGTAAAATTTCATTGCCTGGCGTAAGCTGACTCATCCGTACCAGGAAGCACTAAGTTGCCTGCAACTTACTCTGTTGTTTTAACTCTTGTTAGAACATCAGTTCAGAGTGCCCTTTCGTGTGTGCACAGCATCACAAATTAATCTATACAAACCTTTACGTTTTCATAGGGAGCGGGAAATGTAAAAAAAAATTCCAGACTTACAGCTGTCTCTCCACGTATTCACTGGAGCCCACAGAGAAGCAGGTAGTGCAGGGGGAGCTACGGCGTTCCCATATTTCTTTATGAAGATTAATGAACAAAGAAATGAACAGGAAGGCCCAGCAATCTATTAAATTGGAGTGTTCAGACCTATTTGTGGAAAATAAATAGATCTAGGGCTCAAGTAGTATAGATGAGGGGCGTTAAGATGTGTTCATTGATTCGACTTCAGAGATCTACAAACAGAAATCGTACCGTGTGATCTGTCATTCATTTTGATTATGGATTACCAGGCAGCGGTGGAAGGAGCCTTTGGAGGGTACTGCAAGGAATGGCCTTTTTTTACTGAGGATTTGTAGACTGAGCTAAGCTGCTTGTTTCTAAGCACAGAGGAAGTGGATGGGAGGAGTAATTTTCAATTTGAAGCAAACTCTTTGTTTTAAACAGTGTCCGTTTACATGGTATCTCTAAACTTTGCTGTTTTATACTTCAAACTGAGTACTATAATACTTGCAATAGATATACCTCATGTTTCTAACTGAAAATGGAACATACACTTTTAATTACAGCAGTTCTAGAGGCTCTGATTATTATGCTGTACCATTCGCAATTCATTATGCTATGTGATGCTCTGTCATGGCAACCTATATAACATGTATGGCCATAATTCAGCATTACTCAACATTCTATACTGAAATCCACCGGGGTCACATTGCTGATGAGAACAAACTCATTATTCTTGTGGTGGCATTTAGAGGTTCCAGCTGAGATCTATTCTATGCACTGATGTATGCATAGTAAGAGACAACCTTTGCCCCAAAATCTCAGGTCACACAGTGGTTGAACCAGGAAAGTGATTCACATCACCTAGATTTGCCCGATCCCCTGGAGTGTGCTGCCTGTCAGACAAGTTACGTTTCTGGACCAGCACATGTGACACACAGCCAGGGGTGGCAGGTTTGCATAATTTTTGGTGGTGCTCAGGACGGGTCCAAGTCCTGCCCTTCTCTCCTACACCTGCCTAAGGCTCTGGGAGGGAGTTTGGGTGCTGGGTGCAGGCTCTGGGCTGGGGCAGAGGGTTGGGGTGCAGGCAGGGGCGGCTCTAGAAATTACACCGCCCCAAGCAGGGCGGCGCGCTCGCCGCCCTTCCCCCGTCCCGCGGCCGGGGCAGAAGTGTCTGCGGCGGTGCGCGCTGGTTCATGCAGTCAGTGGAGCATCCGCATGCCTGCGCGGCCTCTTCCGCGCGAGAGCCCAGCGCACCGCGCGCACCGCGCGCCTGCCTCTGAGAGGGAGCTCAGCCGCCCGCAGCGCGGCATGCCTGCGGGAGCTCCTTCCGATCCGCGGGACCAGCACACCCGCCGCAGTCATGCCTGCAGGAGCTCAAGCGGAGCCGCGGGAAGAGAGGACCCTCCGCAGTCATGCCTGCGGCAGGTCCGCTCGTCCCGGGGCTCCGGTGGACCTCCCGCAGGCATGACTGCGGAAGGTCCGCCGGAGCCAAATGCCGCCCTGCCGGGACAATGCCGCCCCACGTGCCTGCTTGGCGCGCTGGGGTCTGGAGCCGGCCCTGGGTGCAGGAAGGGTAAGGGGTCAGGCTCTGGGAGGGAGTTTGGGTGCAGGCTCTGGGAGGGAGTTTGGGTGCTGGGTGCAGGCTCTGGGCTGGGGCAGAGGGTTGGGGTGCAGGAAGGGTGAGGGGTCAGGCTCTGGGAGGGAGTTTGGGTGCAGGAGGAGGTAAGGGGTCAGGCTCTAGGAGGGAGTGTGGATGCAGGCTCTGGGCTGGGGCAGGGGGTTGGGGTGAGGGGTGCAGCGCTTACCTTGAGCAGCTCCCGAAAGCGACCTGCACACCCCTCTAGCAGCGGCTCCTAGGTAGGAGAACCAGGGGTCTCTGTGCACCGCTGCCCGCAGGCACCGCCCCTGCAGCTCCCATTGGCCACAACTCCAATGGCAGAGTTGGTGCTCGGGGCGGGGGCAGTGTGTGGAGACACACACACACCGCCCCCATGGACTGCAGGGACATGTCGGCCACTTCCGGGTATGGTGCGCCGTGCAGCGCAAGGGTGGGCAGGAAGCCACTTTAGCCCCGCTGCACTGCTGGTGGTGGCAGCGGGGGCCCCCAGGCCCTTTTAAATTGCCTGGGAGCAGCAGGCGGGGCCAGGAGATGCTCTGGGGGAGGCGCATGGGGGCAGCAGGCAGGGCCAGGGGAGAGACCCGGCACTGAATATTGCTGAAGCCGGGCACCCATGCTCTGAATATTCCTGGAGCACAAGCACCATGGGCTCATATAACTTGCCACCCCTGCACACAGCATCCATTTTAAGGAAGTGCTGTGGGCATGATCCATCAGAGCAGTTTACTCACACACTTGTCTCACTGAAGCCATCATGAGATTAGGGTCTGTATCTGCAGGAGGGGCTGGGTGAGAGGTTCGGGACACTTTATTCTCTTGCTGATTTATACACAGAGCCCAGGGTATGTTTATGTATGTAAGTCTAAGGACCTGATTCTGCCACACTGAATCCCTTGAGTAGCACCTTAGTCTGCAAGTCGTCCCGTTAAAATCAATGATTCAGCATGAGTAAAGGTGGTGGAACTTGACCCTAAATAAAAATTTCAATCTATTTTAATCTGATCTGAAATTTGGCCTGTCCATCTAGTCCAGTGTTGTTGTTATTATTTATTTATTATTGTTTTTAAATTTTATTTCATTATTTTATTATTTGCGTTACCATAGCAACTAGGAGCCCTAATCATGGACCAGCATGCTATCGTGGTAGGTGAAATCCAAACACAGAATAAAATCCTGTCTCTGACACAGCCCTGCACATTAGGTCTCATTCTGATCTCTAAATACACCTTTCTTTGCATCACGGTTCAATGGGGCAATTCACATTAACAACTGGTCAGGAACCTGAAGACTGAATGTCCATTTACATCATCTATAAAATAAAAAATTCAAGGCACCCAACCCTGATATCTGTTTGCACTTGTATCTTCTTTGGCTGGTGAATGGGTGTACCTCATTGTGAGAGTTCCCCAGAAGATCAAACACTATCCTTATCCTACAGTTATGGGGGCAGCGTGAAAGCAGGTGACATTTTGGGATTCTGTGGCAGGGCCGCCCGGGGAGGCGTGGGGGGGCAAGTGGGGCAATTTGCCTCAGGCCCCGCAAGGGGCCCCCACGAGAGTTTTTCGGGGGCCCTGAAGCGGGGTCCTTCACTCGCTCTGGGAGCCCTGGAAAACTCGCCCGGGACCCCGGAGTTTCTTCTGCTCCAGATCTTCAGCGGCAATTCGGTGGCGGGGGGGTCCTTCCGCCTTGGGACCCACTGCCAAAGTGCCAGGTCTTCGGTGGCAATTCGGCGGCGGGGGGAAGACCCCAGGCCTCCTGAATCCTCTGGGCAGCCCTGTTCTGTGGGCCAGATTTCGCCCATGTGCTGCTTTTAGGTTCCGTGGTTCAGATGTAAATGAATCTTTTCCATTACAAACAAATACACAGTGTTATATTTAAACTACATAATTTTTCTCCAAATGGCCAGAGGCAAACTCACAGATTTACACTGTTTAATATTTTAAAGGTTAGTTGCTTGTAAAATTCACCTCTTCAGAGACCATGGATTTATATGATCACAGGAAGCATTAATTTCATGATGTGGATGATTGAAATGTTTCTTTATTATTTTTTAGTTCAGTGATGCAAATATGTGGACTAATGCATTTGTGTGTGCTCTTGTAGATACTTACTTCAAAATGATGCATTTTACTGCCTCCTGTATTGGAGTGATAAGTTAAAGTAGTAAAATATGAAAATTATTCCCATGTAATTAAATTTTGCATACATACGCTATTGTCTCTTCCTGTAGGCAGCAGAAGAAACAGTTAAACTGATGTGTATGTCCATATAATTAATGGGATTTTTCAGATATGAAAATGTGGATGCACCCTCACACACTCCCTTTCACAATCTATGCAGGAATTGACTTCTGTGTAAGTGAACATCAACAACTTTTAACCTGATGGCCACTATTTAGCTCAATATTCACTGAAACGTGAAGCTTTGATACTGCTCTTGGCTACGCACATGTAACGTTGCTTCATTAAAATGAGGTTTTATGGTAACTAAAACTGGCCCAACACATGTATTGTTAGAGACATTGCATGAAATTCACCCCTGTGCAGACAGCCAGATAGGCTATACGCCCCTTCATTCCCAATTAAACCCTGATGTTTTGGGTTGCTTTAGTCCAGGTTCCTGGTTCAGGCTCCTTTGTAGTTTTCATTCCTTTGTGATTACTTTTAACAAACCATTTTTATTCTCTTTCCTGTGGTAAATAAGAGCGCTTTGGAGGCGTTGGGGAGGAACCTGTGAATGCTATAGTTATTTGCAGAAGAGAATGATGGAGACACTGCTGTACTGCAGGTGCCAGGTGAGCATCAAAGTAAGGTTACAACATAGATGGATGAACCTCAGAAAGTTCTCATTATAGAGGACCCAGAGCTTTAGGCTGTGTTGAGACTTGCACTTAAAGTGGGACTTCAATCTCTCTATTTCAGGCTTTAATTATTTGGATTTAGTCTCCAGTTTTAACATATTCTTCAGGGGAGATGTGATTTTTCAATAATGATTTTGTGGTCAGAGCTTTACTAAGGGCTTGTCCTCCCAGAGAGTTAGTGGGCAGCAAGCTAGGGGGTGAATGCGACACTAAGTGCCCATGTGCCATGTTAGCAAACCAGGGGTTAAAAGTTCCATAGAGTGCTTTAACCTGCTACAGTTTGAAACCATCTAGGGGAGAAGTTTGAAACAGCAATAGATCAAAGTGCACGATGGAACTTTTAGTGCATAGTAGCAGGGTCCATGCAGCCAGTTAGTGCACGGCAAGCTAGTGCGCTGCAGATTTACACCCTGGCTTTCCATGCACTAACTGTCGACAAGCCCTAAATTTTATAGAGGAAAGATCTCAGACAGAGGGTACTCTTAAAATATGAGCTTTTAAACACACACAGGCTTGTTCCCCTTATTCATCATAATCTATTTTAGATCTACAACAAGATTTGATGGGATTGTTTTATTCCACAAGCTACTTCGGTTCTTTGACTCACCAACTTGGCATGGACCATTGAGAACTAGCCAGCAGGGGGGTCACAAACATGTTACAGAATTGTCCATACGTGGCACCTTTCGCTAAAGCATCTGGCGCTGACCAAGCTTGAAGACATGACACTGGACTAGCTGGATCATTGGGCTAAGCAGGTAGAGCTACAGCGTGAATGATCCAGTAGTTTGGGCACTAGCCTGAGACTTGAGAGATCTAGGTTCGGTTCTCTGCTCTGCCCCAGACTTTCTCTGTGAGCCTAGATAAGTCGCTGAGGTATCTAGGCATTGCTGCACTACATCACAATGGTGAACTGATTTAGGAGCCTATCTCATCTTCAAAAGGGATTTAGGCATTTTAGAGTCTAAATCCTGTTGCTGTCGATGGGATTTAGACTACCGAGTGCCTTGATCACTTGTGAAAATGAGAATTTAGGCTCCTAAATCAAGGAAGGGGTTGCAATGCTGAGTGCAGGAACATCTAAATACCTTTAAAAACCTGGGCCTTGGCCTCTCTGTGCCTCAGTTCCCCATCTGTGTAAAAAAAACCCAGCACTTTCCTCTGTCACAAGGGTGTTGTGAAGATAAATATATTACAGACTATGTGAAGTCCTTTGCGATCTACTGATGAAAAACATTATCTAAGAGTTAGGTATTCTTATTATTTCTGATGTGCCTATATTATACTCCTACTTTTGCTGTAGAAAGGACAATTGTGATTCATATTACTGTAAAATAACATACATGTTAATTTCAGTAGTAACTCCCTTGAGAAGTGCTATTAGTTACATGGTATCTTCTGCTATTGCTGCTAAGTCTTCTCCTCAGAGTTGTGTGTCATTAACTCAGGAGAAACCTTTGAAACAAAGTTCGTTTTATTTTAACAATTCTCTTCCTGTGATTTCCAGTGCCTGCCTGAAGACCCCATATGATGGTGTTGTATGTTCTACAGCTGAACTGGGCTGCTTCCAAATTCTAATCATGTTTGCACTTGCGCTTCTAAGACTCTTCCTTGACCCCCTCCCTTTAGAAGAGAACCCTTTGATACCTCTCTCTGAGTATGCCCAAAGGAGTGTTGGGAATGTTGATTCCACTTCATACCAAAAAAGAAAATGAGCTTTAGCAGCTGATTGTGTGCACTAAATAGATTACAGACCCTAATTTGCCATTGTCCATGCTGGGAGGACCTTTTCAGGAAAAATAAGAACACCAAGCATCTCATGGTAAAAATTCTTGAAGGTCTTCTAGCAATTGGGCACAATGATCCACATCTACAAAGGGATTAGGTGCCTGAATCCCAGTTTTAGACATCTAAGCCCCCATTCAAGGCAACACTCTGATCCATAAACCTTGCCCCACCCCTCCCACTTGGCTATCACCTAACCTTATAGGTGCCTAAACTCACTCAGCATCCAAATTTTCACTGTAAAAGCTCATTAGGTTCCTAAGTTTCTGCCTCAGAGCATGCACACTATTGCCTCGGGCAAGCGTCTGGATGCCTAACCTATGGCTGAGCCCCAGTGTGATCCTCAAACCATGTGAGGATAGGCGTTCCTTCACCTATTTTCCTTGTGAGGCCTGATCTGGTAGGCATGCTCAAAAAATATAACTTCACACAAAATGACTGTGGAGGGAAGAGGAGGCAGCAGCTTCCCTTATAACCTTTAGCACAGTAGTTAGAGCAGCAGTTCTCAACCCATGGCTGCTTGCTGCCCAATCAGCACACAGATGCAACCCACGTGACGTCCTCAGGGCCATACAGGTTGTATGTATATTGTGTGGATGCGACCCACATAACACATAGAGAACTGCATATGGGGCCTACAATGGTAAATAGGTTGAGAGCCACTGCGTGAGAGCCCTCGCCTGAGTTGCGGGAGACCCTGATTCAGTTTCCCGCTCCTGCCTGTTGAGGAGCATGGATTTGAAGAGGGACCTCTCTGGCAAATGCCCCAGCCACTGGGCTAGTGGATATTCTAATCTGAGTCTCTCTTGTTGAAGCCATTCCACTTTAATTAAATATGAATTGGACCAGTGACCGAGTGAGAATTTGAGTCTAAGTCTCTTTGTGGATCCAGGCTTATGCATTGAGCCAGTAATTGAAGCACTTTATTGGAATAACCTTTATTTGGTCAGTGACATTTAAATGGTCACCTCATTCTTCCTGCTACAGTGCCACACCAGAAAGGTATCTTAAATCAACAGAGCAAGTACATTAGCGAAAAGGGGCAGAAATCCAGGCTCTTCCTAACAGGAGTGAAGCCTGCCTAGGAAACTAGGGCTGAAGGAGGAAGAGAGCTCCAAGTTGATTTGCAAATACTAACCTCCATTGCTATTTGCAGGAATAAAGCCCATATGCCTACCAAGCGATTGCTGTTCAAGGTAAAGCTCCACAGCACAGAGGATTTGTTGGCAGAAAACGAAAGAGGCGATGCCACTGGGTTACTTTTGCCATCTCTAATAAATCTGCAGATTAATTTCCTGGCTTCCACAACTGAACCGACTCACAACCATATGGTTCCCCATTTCTCGTGTTTGTTCTGGGGAGAGCTAAGCAATGATCAGAAGGAATCATAAATGTGGAAGAATCGTGTGACTTTATTTATCCCAGTTGCCTCGTCCGGCTGGCAGTACGAGATCAGAATTGGATTTTATTTGCCTTTTTGCAATTTCCTTCTGTTTACAGTCTGCCCCCTGATTCCCCTTCTGAATTGAAGTGTGGCATGACATGTTTATCTGATTTATTTATGTGTAAAGAAGAGTCCCTGGGACTCTTCTGAACCATGCTTGGTATAATCTTATTGAGAGTCTTATGAAATTAGTGGTTCATGGGCTGCACATGACATTTTGGTACAGAGATATGTTATTAATGCTGTGTCTTCAAGTCTCAAAGACAATTTGCTGCATGAAGCACTAATCTCAATAATAAATGGCCGAAGGCCTGGTTCCGCAGACCTTACTCATGCAAATAGCTTTTACTTATTGGGACGGTTCTTGGGCACCTTGTTACCCCCTGCTTCCAGCAAGAGGGGTCTTTCTTGTAGTGTGGGCTCCCTAACCCTCCCAGCCTTTCAGCCACTCACGCACTCTCCTCTAAGTTATGCTGTCCCTGTCTGCACCTTGCCAGTTAACAATAGGTGCACCCACTCCCCGAATCCTTGTGAAGCGTTCCCCTATGATATCCAGCTTCTGATGCTGACTCACCTCAGAAATTCCAGCTCCTCTGCCCCCAAAGGTGCAGTGATCCCCAGTTTAACCTGAAACCGCCACACAGCACCTGAGAGCACTTATACTAAAACACAAAAGAAGAATTTATTTAAGAAAAAATAAGGATTCAACTAGAAACAAGAGCAGTGATGGAAACAAATGGTTACAATACAAAACAGAATCCTAAAAAGCGAGCCGGGGTCTACTCTGATCAAGAGTTACCTTTCCTATCCCGTAAAGTAGATTTCCCCACCAAAGTTCAGACTCTTGCAGAGCTGGCTGGTTTCTCAAGAACCAGGTTCTATGTGTTCATTAACGTATCCCTGCTTCATAATGGGTTTTCCTCAGTGCTTCTCCCTCTGCGTTACACTGAAAACAGCCTTTTGTTTCTATTCACAGACAGGGCGAACCCCTGCCTTGTTGTAAAGTTTCTCTCTCTTTTTTTTTTAATCTTTAAATGGTTTTGATTGTTGTTGCCTCTGATGGTTTCCCATTGAAAGTCTTAGGATTGAACAAGGCTGAACAACTGAGCCTGACATTGCATCACCAGCCAAACAGGGCAGGGTGACAATTCCCCCTTGCCCGAATGGCTCATCACAGAGACCCATTGTCTCCTGGTGACTAATTTTTACTACAAATCCATAAACCATGCTTTCGGTATAAATACATTATTCCTTAAATATTACCTATGAATACATCTCACAATGATTATGAATCTTGACAAGTTATGAGCTTTCTGTAGATGCCTTACATGTTACTCTTTATTATCCCATAACACATTTGTGGTATAGTGCAGTGGTTCTCAACCAGGAGTATGTGTATCCTTAGGGGTATGCAGAGGTCTTCCAGGGGGTACATCAACTCATTTAGGTATTTGCCTAGTTTTACAACAGGCTACGTAAAAAGCACTAGGGAAATCAGTGCAAACTAAAATTTTGTATAGACAATGACTTGTTTATATTGCTTTATATACTAGATGGTAATATAACGTGTGCATACACTGTATTAGATGTGCGGTTTATGTCATTTACTGATGTGTTCAAGCACATTAATGAGGTTGAAGTTGGCATGGTCTGCATGCGGATGCGATGCAAATTTGGATAGATTTTTAAAATGATGAGCTGGAAGCAGTGGTAGTGGTGATAGTGAAAATTGTGAGAAATTGAAAATAACTGAAAAAAATACCCACCGTCAGTTCTGTGAGCAGGGCCGGCTCCAGGATTTTTGCCACCCGAAGCGGGGTGGGGGGGGAAACCGTGATCGCGATCAGCGGCAGTTCCACTGCGCCACTTTCTTCTTTGGCGGCAATTCGGCGGCAGGTCCTTCCCTCCGAGAGGGACCGAGGGAACCCGACGCCGAAGAGCCCGACGTGCTGCCCCTTCCCTTTGGCCTCCCCAAGCACCTGCTTGCTGAGCTGATGCCTGGAGCCGGCCCTGTCTGTCAGGAATATACGGCTTTTGGCTTCACATCTGCACATAGCGATCTACCTCGAGCTTTGTGTTTCCTTTGCGGAGAAACTCTATCAAATAACAATATGAAGCTGGCGCATTTGCAACGATGTTTGAAGACCAAACACCCTGCGCGTGTGGGTGCCAGTAGAATTTTTTCAGAGAAAGTTTTCTGAGTTCCAGACTTGCTAGCTTAAAATGAAAAAAGCTTTTCTAAGCACTATACCATCTACAAGTAGTGCAAGTAGTTTTAAAGTGAGATGAAACTTGGGGCACACAAGACAAATCAGACGTCTGAAAGGGGTACAGTAGTCTGGAAAGGTTGAGAACCACTGGTGTAGTGAAATATTATTTTTATTTTTATTTTTATTTGGTGTAGTGAGTTTGTCAGGGGTAAGAGATGTTTGCAAAGAAAGGAGACACTTTGTCCTGGGGCCTCTCTGTCACGGTTATGCTGGAAGTCACATTGCAGTTACATGAGAAAGGGTTGCAGGATAGGGCCATATGAATAAGATTTTTTGAAAGTGACTAATGATTTTTGGATGTTCAACTTTACACACCTTAAAGCATCCGCCCTCTTAAATCAAACTCTTGGAGGAGTCTGAAGCTGGGCATCTAGAAACTGAGACAGTAAATCATTAGGCACTTTTAAAAATCATTGCCTTAGACCTAGAAAATAAGAACGGCCATACTGGGTCAGACCAAAGGTCCATCTAGCCCAGTATCCTGTCTTCCAACAGTGGCCAATGCCAGGTGCCCCAGAGGGAATGAACAGAACAGGTAATCATCAAGTGATCCATCCCCTGTCGCCCATTTCCGGCTTTTGGCAAATATAGGCTAGGGACACCATCACTGCGCATCCTGGCTAATAGCCATTGATGGACCTATCCTCCCTGAATTTGTCCAGGGCCGTCCTTAGGCATATGTAGCATACGCAGCTGCCTAGGGCACCATGAAATTTGGGGCACCAAATTGCCCCAAATTTCATGGTGCCCTAGGCAGCTGCATGCTGCATACGCAGCAGCCCCAGCCCCAGCCCCAGCCCCAGCGACCAGCCCTATCCCTCGGCCGGCTGCCCCCCGCCAGGGTCAGGGCCATCCCTAGGGGTGTGTGGGGCTCCAGACAACTCCCTCCGCCCTGCCTCTTACCCTTCCCCCCCAGCTCCACCCCCAGCCCGCCCTCATTCCACCTCTTCCCCCAGTGACCCAGCACTCACCAGCAGCGGCGGGACGCGGAGCAACCAGGCCCCAGCCTGCTGCACTCTGCCAGCTCCCAGCCACAGCCCCCTGCACTCACCGGCAGCGGAAAGCAGAGAGACGCGGCCCCAGAGCACTCCGCTTCCCTGGCCCCGGCCCCGGCCCCAGCCATGTCGTGCCGGTTGGGGAAAGGACACCCCCAGCTCTCACTGATGGCGGGAAGCGGAGCGCTGCAACTGGGAGCTGGCAGAGTAGAGTGGGCTGGGGCTGGGCTGCTCCGCTTCCCGCTGCTGCCAGTGGGGGGTGGGAATCCCTTCTCCCAAGCCCCCTCCCCCGAGCGACACGGCTGGGGCTGGGGCAAGGGAAGCAGAGTGGCCTGCTCCTGGCCCCCCGTTAATCCCCCGGGCCACTCTGGGCCTGTGGGGCCCGCAAACATTGCCCCCCACAGCTCCTGCCTCCCAGATCCTTGGGGGAGGGGAGGCCAGGGGCCCTACACAGCGCTCCCCCCAATGGGGGGGCTGCGTAAGCACCCAAATGGCTAGGGACTGCCCTGTATTTATCTAGCTCTTTTTTGAACCCTGTTATAGTCTTGGCCTTCACAGCATCCCCTGGCAAAGAGTTCCACAGGTTGACTGTGCGTTGTGGGAAGAAATACTTCCCTTTGTGTGTTTTAAACCTGCCGCCTATTCATTTCATTTGTTGACCCCTAGTTCTTGTGTTATGAGAGGCCTGGTCTATACAGAGCTTTTGTACTAATGTAACTATTTCATTTTAGGAGTATGATATTTTCACCTAAATAGACCAGGACAACCTCTAGCATGGACACAACCGTACTGGTGTAAAAGGTGCCTTATACCAGTATAGATTATTCCCCTTCCCATAGGGAATAGCTGGTCTGGTACAAAGCACCTGTATACCAATATAACCTCATCCAAACTAGGAGGATTGCACTGCTTTAATTATACTGGTGTAGTTAACGAGGTACAACTTCTTCATATATAGAAAGTGTTCTTTACAGTTGCAATGCTAGAGGCCATTCAAGCTGCTATATTTTCATCAGCTCAGCCTGTACTGTAGGAGTTGGCACCCTGTAGATTTCCAGCCCTTTTTGTCTCTAGCCCATGGCTTTGTGCTATGTTCAAGGTCTGACATTCCTTTAAATGGGAGCATATTGTATCATAACAGGTCAAGTAGAATAAGACAAGCTGGGTTAGACAGTCGACCAGGCACTTAACTTTACTCTGCTTGGTTTCTACCCACACAAGGCCCTGCGGTCAACCTCTTCGACTTCTCTTTGAAATGCAGTAGCTATGGATTTGTCCACAGTGCCCAGGTTTAATAATAGCTTCCCCAGGAGGAAAGATGTGTCTACTGTCTGAGATCATCAGAGGAGATTTTTGAGAGGGGTGTAAACCTTTTGTTATGAAACCAAAGCCATGCAACTCTTGCTTGGTTTGATCTACTGTTGTTAGATAGCAATCTAGGCCTAGGGTCATTGGAAGATTTTTTTCAGAGCCACACACCTGTTCATACTCACTTGGTGTCAGGTCAAAACCCCAGTAATTGACAGGATTTCAGCTGTTAGCTAAAATCCCTTATGTGATGTCTGACAGTCCTACCAGGGAGATGAAAGTCTTGTGGCTAAAGCACTAGACTGAGATTCGGGAGAATTCACTTCCCAGCTCTGCCACAAACTACCTGTGACCTTGGGCAACTCACATAATCGCGCTGTACCTCAGTTACTTTCTTTCTCTCACCTCTTGTCCGTCATTGTCTATGCAGATTGTGAGCTCTTTGGAGAATGGTGTGTGTGTGTCTGTGCATGTGTATGTGTACACAGTGGAGCCTCAAACTCCTCTGGGCATTACCAGAATACAAATAATAAAGTCAAAATTATTATTATTTCACTGTGAGTGTTTTAGTCATTTGCACCTAAAACTCCAAGCCCTCATGGACTGAAGCTGAAGTCAAAGTTCTCCTGAAACCCTGAGAAGTGAAACTGCTGAGCTTTGCACAGCTTAAAAATTACCTTCCGGTCTAAAAGGGTTCTGTAATGGACAAAGACATAGACTCAGTTCCAGAATAGGCAGCGTGGAGCCCTAGTTTGTACACAGCCAGTAGAGAGGAAGGATGGACCAGTGAGTAGAACACTAGCCTAGGACATGAGTCCTGGATTCAGGGCCGGCTCCAGCTTTTCTGCCACCCCAAGCGGCACAAAAAAACCCAAAACAAAACAAACAAACAAACAAAAGGACGAGTGGCGGCACTTTGGCAGCAGCTAAATCGCGCCGCTTCTTCGGCGGCAGTGGGTCCTCCCTCTCTTCGGCGGCAGCTCAAAGAGGAAGAGAGGGAATGAGAGACTGCTGCCGAATTGCCGCCGAAGACCTGGACATGCCACCCGGATACTGGACGGAATGCCGCCCCTTTGACGTGGCCGCCCCAAGCACCTGCTTCCTACGCTGGTGCATGGAGCCGGCCGTGCCTGGATTTGATTCTTTGCTCTGCTACAGGCTTCCTTTACGACCTTGGGCAAATCACTTTGTCTCTCTGTGCATCTGTAAAATGCGGATAATAGTACTTGCTTACCTTACAGGGGTGCTCTGGGGAAAAATATGTTAAAGACCGTGAGGTGCTGAGACACTGCGGAGATGGGGGCCATATAAGAATTTTAGATCGATAGGGTGAGACAAAAAAGGAGAACAGATGAATGGTGACAGAGACATGAACCAGAGAATGTAGCAATGCTCTGTCAGGTTTCCCTCCCAATTCCAGGTGACCCCACCTCTGCTGCAGCAGTGGCACCTTTCTTCCCGCTGGCAGGCTTGCCACCTCTGCCAGCCCCTGTCTCACAAGGGCCACTTCCTGAATCCACCACCCCTCCCCTGGGGACTGCACCTGTCAATCACCTGCTTAGATGTCCAAATTCTACAATATGTGGCCACAACTAATTGCAAGTGCAAAACTGCTCTCACAAAATGAGGGGAATGTTTCTGGCACATACGATGTTATTCTGCAGTAATATGGAGATGTTTGCTAGTGGTGTTTGTATATTTTTGTATTAAATTCAAACAGCAGAGGTACACCCATCCTCCCAGAAGAGCACTTGAATTCTCATTTTTTTCAGAGCAAGCCTATGGCTTTTGGAGAAGATAAAACCTTCAAAGCAAAAGCACTGGAATCAACCACATCCCTGGTGTAATTCCACAGAAGTCAATAGGTGTTTACACCAGAGATGGATGCGTCCCACTGAGCTTATTCAAATGGAACATCTTTCTTTTGCTTTCATTTGTCTCTGTACAAATTTAAAACACATTGCCCTGCTCATGACTTATTTATGTTATGCCACATATTTAAACTCTAGGGTTTTGTGGGTGTTTTTTTAACATTATGTCCCCAAACACTGTTGTTCCTGGAGAAGATGTCCAAATGATTTGTCAGCAGAGGGAAAATGCAGTGGGGCATTATCATGTGAGACCCCCCAGCTAACATTGCCATATTTCAGGTTACCAAAAAGAGGACACTGCCAGGGGGACGGTGAGGGGGGAGTACAGTTGGGGGTACAGGGGTGTAGGAGGGGTTTGTGTGTCCTGGGAGGGGTATTTGGAGGCACTGGAGGGGTACCTGCAGTGGGAGTACTCACTGGATGTAGGGGGCAATGCTGTTCCCTGTCACTGTATCAAGGCAGCTGCCGCACACCCAGGATACAGCACCAGCCATCAGTTAGCGCCTCCCTGTGTGGACCTCCTCCCCAGGGCTGGGAGCCGAGGCCTGGGTGGGTGAGATCTGGCATCTGTAGCTTCAGGGGAATGGACCAATCAGCTGTGGATGCATGGAGGGACCAATTGGGAAGCAGACCAATCAAGGCTCTTTCTGAGCTGCAACGACTGCTCTGCAAAAATCCTGGACATTGCCTGTTGTTTGAAAAATCCACCCGGACAGAAGGCAGAACATCATAAAAAGGACAATGTCTGGGAAAACCCAGACATATGGTAACCCTAGCCCTGCCCTCAACCCCATGGCATGTGATAAAGAGGCTATATGGTTTGGGTTTCCTTTTTTCCTTTCACTGTCAAGGAACATTCTTTGATAATGGCCAGGCTCTCATACAGTAAAGGAAAACAGCATCCTGCAAAGCACTCCTTGGATGCCTCGGAAAATCAGTCCGTCCCCACATCATCGAAAAGCTCTGAGCTGATGTTGGAACTTATTCATCGGTGCCAAGGTGGAGTTAGCAGCTAATGCAAAAGAGGCAAATCTGGGTTCAAAAGCAACCTGAAGATTCCTGTTCCCTCTCAACTGGTAATGGGAGAAACTCTCAGCCTCTGCTTTTCCTCACTCCCTTCCACCACCACTCAGTGTGGGTCATGATTTTGATATCAGTTTCAGGAAATAACCTGTCTGTACTGAGGCAGGGTGAGCTCAACAGACCCAACTGAAGTTGAAAGGGGAAAAAGAATGGAAGACATGAGAGAGGAAAGAGAGGCTACTCAGTAAAATCAGGTGGCTTTACATGTATGTAAGTGATTTGATCCTTAGGCAAAGTCAAAGTATGGTGTGGATCTCCCATAATTTGACTTGAATGCAGTGAGTGGAAACCCATGATGTCTCTCACCTCTGCCTTTCCATCACAGAAATAAACCATGTCTATTCATTTTGTATTACTTTTTTGTGCTGCATTTTATAACAATCAGGTTAGAGCAGTGACTTCTCTTGAGAAATCCAAGAGATGAAAAATAACTTTGTGCACTAATCAGTGGCGAATACTGCATTTCCCTGACAGCCATCAGAAACATAGCAGCTTTGCTTCTCAGAGTTTCCTGTGAGCATTTGACTTGGTGAATGAAAGCAAAACTAAACTATTGGGTCTCACATTGAAACTGTGAATTTCAAATGGATACAATGTTCAACCATACATTGGCCCAGGATCATGAACATTACAATAAACTTAGCCCTAGTTATTATTGGTCTGACACATAGCACAAACGGGGTGAAACTTGTCTTCCAGACATCCAAGAAGGAACGGTCATTGCTCCAAGAAACTCACAGTTTAAGAACAGACAAGTAGGCAGAGGTCAAGAAAGAGAAACAAAGAAAAGTGATTTTCTATACAAACCAACAAGAAAGCATGGTAAAAGTGGTGCTTTAAAAGAGGCTTAAGTGGAGATGGTAAGTGTCTTTCAAATGAATTCAGGGAGCCCATATCATGTATAGGAGACTACATGGGAGAAGTCACAGAGGCAATTGTTTCAGAAACTGACAGGTGAATGGATAAGGGTACAAAATTTGGCAGGGTGGAGGGTCACATGACATTTGACAAGGAGGATCAGTAAGGAGAAATGGATTTATATAGACGAAGTCTTTATATTCATAATAAAACTCAGAGCCGAATGATTTTTCATTTAATTTTTATTTTTTGCTATTGCTTTGCAAATCTTTAATTTGAAGGGTGTGTTCCCTTTGAGACATCCCTGATCTGTCCTACTCTGATATTGCACAGAAGTTTTCTTTAGTCTATGTAATATTATACCTGGCAACTAAAGAAGAACACCAAGCTGTGCAGTGTGTATTTACATTTCACTGGGGGTAGAAAAAGTCATAGGCCAAGATGGCAAGTATAAAAGTGCACATTGCGAATCTTAAATACCCATTGTTCTACTTTGGGTGGGGTGTTAAAAATGACCTGAGCTCATCTATTTGATATCTTTCTATAAAAGAAGTGGCTTCCTTACTGGCAACAAGATATTTTAATGAGTGTTTAGTATAACTGATTACCTACTGATTCAATCAATTATGTGAACATGGAGCCAAAGAGAACATTGTGTGGCTGTACACTGTTACTGCAGCTGCTCTGCTGCTTGACCTCATGACACATTCACTGTCTGCTGTAAATATTTGCATCTGTCAGCAAAACCTGGACAGTCTCCTGCTGCCAAATTGCTCTGTTATATAGACTAAAACCCTTCCTTATTAGTTGACTCAGGGCCCCAAATACAACCCTGTTGAGAACTCAGGTTGATGTGGCTGTCAGAAGGGAAAGTGGAAGAATCATTGAAATGAAATTGTCTGACCGTCCTGGAAATATTGATGAAATTGTGATCTAGTTGTCCACGTATGGGCCTTATCCAAAGGCTCCCATTGACTCTACTGGGCTTTCAGTCAGGCCCTTCACATGGTGTTCTTTTAAGGAAAGGTTGTTTTCACTGTTTGACTTCCTGTATGCAACAATAATGGATAAAGAAGTTGACAATGATAGGGTATGGAGTAAATTGCAGTGGCAGTTTATCGGTCAGGAAAACGATTAGCAATTCTGCAATGGCAAGGCTTTGAAAATGAAAATACCTTGCCATGGCCAAGAATCTTTCTTGTAAAGAATAAGCTTAGTAGAGCTGTGTGTGACGGCTCTTCATTCAACCAATTGTTATAATTACCTATATCTCTTTGGCCTCCGAGCTTGTAGGTGATAATGTATTTGGCGCACCAATAAAAGCGATCCCTGTATCTCGCTTATTTCCTAAGGCAGGAAGAAAAGAGATAGTAAAATCACCTCTTCAGATAGTCCACAATACAAAATACCCACCACGCTGGCATGAGTTGACCCTCTTTTGGTAGTCTTTCCACACGACTTAAAGAGCGAATGGGCCATGGAGTGAATGGGCCACAGAAACGGGACTATGCTCTGACAACTGGTGACGCCTTAGCATAAGTCTGCACAGCAAAAGAAAAAGAAAAGACACGGCAGTGAGTCTTAGTGCCTCGGTCAACTGATTCGGGCTCATGTTATGGGGCTAAAAATAGCAGCATAGACATTCCCACTTGGACTGAAGCCTGGGCTCTGAGATCCACCCCCTCATGGGTTTCAGAACCTGGGCTCCAGCCCTAGCCCAATTATCTACGCTGCTATTTTTAGCCCGGTAGCACATGCCTCGTGAGCCAGAGTCTGTTTACCCAGGCTCTGAGACTCGCTGCCATCATAAGGGCTTTTTTGCAGAGTACACATGCCCTTAGGATATGTCCACACTGCAGTGTAAGCCTACGGTTTGAACGGGGTCTTAAGCCTAACCCCTGTCTGTCTACACATAAATCATGTTAACCCAGGGCTTGGTCTCAGGATCCCACAGAGGTGGGAGGGTCCAAGCCTGAGTCAAGCCAGGACCCAGGGTTCAAGCACTATTGCTTTGCTATCCCACAATCCAACGGGCTGACTTTCTTTGTCCTCTGAACAGTCAAGTTTGGTAGACGGTCAAGTTTTCCCACACTGCACTGCAGACAAAAGGCTAGAGCAGCCACATTTTGGGAGGGCGCTAGGATATGGGTGCTTGGACTCATTATAATGCAGTATAAACACTGGAGCCCCAGATTGGGTCTCAGGGTTCAACAATTCGTAACCTGGAGTTACAAATGAGTGTAGACGCTCAAGTTCTAGGTTAAAAAAATCCTGGGTCCGCAAATTCGAGTTCTACTAACCCTGGGCTCACATTGCAGTGTAAACATACCTTTAGATGAAGGGTAGAAGGTCCCACAGCTCAGGCTCCAGCCCAAGCCTGAACATCTACACCACAATTTTACATCCCTGCAGCCTGAGGCTATGTCTACACTACAGCCAGGATCGACGCTCTGAGATCGATCCACCAGTGGTTGATTTAGCAGGTCTAGTGAAGACCTGCCAAATCGACTGCAGATCGCTCTCCAGTTGATCCCTGTACTCTACCCCCAACGAGAAGAGTGAGGTAAGTCAACAGATTTTCTCCCATCAACCCCCCACCCCACGCTGTAGACCCCACGGTAACTCGACCTAAGGTACATCGACTCCAGGTCTGTTATTCACATAGCTAGAGTTCCGTAGCATAGGTTGACTTACCGTGGTAGTGTAGACATAGCCTGAGTCTTCAAGCCTGAATCATCTGACACAGCTCATCCTCAGGTGTTTAATTGCAGTGTAGACATACCCTGGGAGGTTAGGTTTGAGGGACAATGGCAGGGCAGTGTGGATAATCTTGAACACTACTACTCCCTGTTCTGAACCTCTTGATTGGAGAAACTAAGGTCTTTACGGCTATCAATCTGGCACCTTTCATATGTTCTGATTTGTTGGGAAAAGTCATAGGTGTTTGTACATTATTTAGTAGTAAATGAATAATTAGGTCTGGTCGAAAGAGAATGAGTACACAGGCAGTGCAGCTTTTCTATCGGCTGACTTTTTGCCACCTTGAAACACTTACATCCTTAGGTTTCTTGCCCAGAAGTGCTGTCTTAAATGAAGAGTTTGTCTTTCCTGCGTGAGAAGGAATGCTGGCCAAATTCTACTTCATGGTGCACTGTTGGAAATATGGAGTATTTTTGTTTCATTGTTTCCTTGTGCTCCCCACTCTGTCTGCATCCACCTCTTGCCTCTTGTCCTATACTTAGATGTGAACTCTTTGGGGTAGGGACTGTCTTTTTATCCTGTGTTTGTTCAGTGCCTAGAACAATGTGGTCATGGTGTCCTAAGCCACACTATAATGCAAATTAATAATAATGATAATAATTAATAAATGGAGTAACTGAAGTCTGGAATCATTGTGGATTTTAATGAGTATAAATGAGAGCAAAAATTGTTTCTGTCTTAAGCAGGGGATGGGTGCAGAAATTTAAATTTGACCCCTTTTGGAGGCAGACATTCTGTGCTCCCCCCTCCAGGAGCTTGCTCTGCTCCCTCCCCACTGAGCCCTAGTAAGAGCTTGCTGCCTCCACCCCGCCAGCCCCCACAGGAGCTTGGTCTCCCCCGCCCCCTGACACACACACACACACACACACACACACACACACACACACACACACACACACACACACCTCGGCAGGAGCTCACTCTTCTCTGTCTCTGTGGCCTCGGGGCTAGAGAAATTCTCTGCCCCTGATGATTACTGGGCAGGGTGGGGGTAGCCTGTGCCCCTGCTTGCCCCCCACTTGTGCACGCTCCTGGTCTTCAGCCAGCGTCTTGGTTGTTTACCAACACAATTACAAGAAGTAAAAGAAGACAAATAATGGTTTGGTTTTTTTAACTGTGAGGAGACGATACTGTAGTTCAGGGATCGGCAGCCTTTGGCCCGCGGCACGTCAGGGAAATCCGCTGGCGGGCCGGGCTGGTTTGTTTACCTGCAGCGTCTGCAGGTTTGGCCAATTGCAGCTCCCATTGGCGGCAGTTTGCCGTCCCAGCCCAATGGGGGCTGAGGGAAGCAGCGTGGGCCAAGGGATGTGCTGGCCTCCACTTCCCACAGCCCCCATTGGCCTGGAACAACAAACCGCGTCCAATGGGAGCCGCGATCGGCTGAACCTGTGGACTCTGCAGGTAAACAAACCGTCCCAGCCCACCAGCGGATTTCCCTGATGGGCTGCATGCCAACGGTTGCCGATCCCTGCTGTAGTGTGACAGAGGTCGGTATATTGTAGAATGAGAGACTCTCAGAAGGAAGGACGAATGGCGTGGTGGTGAAGGTTGAATAGGAGTGCCACTGACCCCTTCTGAGACCTTAGAGAAGTCACCTGGCATTGCGTTTCAAAACAGTGATCTCCTCTTCGTGGGTGCAACCTCACCTGCAAAACTTACACCTGAATTTTGCACCTGTAATGCAGCTATAGGTACAAAATGTGAGCACAAGCTGTTCCTCCCCAGAAGGAAATCCTGGATTCAGCCCTTTGAAAATGTACCCCTTAAATCTCCCTTGGTTTCCTTATCTGTATATGTAAAAATAGATGGAGGATCATGCTGCTGCCCTTAACAAGGATGTTGTGAGGCTGTTTCTGTTTTAAGGCACGCTGAGCTCCTGGAATGAAAGGCGCTATGAAAGTGGATGGTATACTTGTATCGCAGGCACCGATGGGCTGGAGAGACATTTAGGTCCTGATCCTTCAGGGAGGTGAGTTAATCATGGGAACAACTAACCTAGAGGTGTGGTCAGGGCCGGCTCCAGCTTTTTTGCTGCCCCAAGGGGCGAAGCAAAAAAAAAAAAAAAAGATAAAGCCGATCAGCGGCACTTCGGTGGCAGCTCAATTGCGCCGTTTCATTCTTCTGTGGCAATTCAGCAGCGGGTCCTTCGCTCCCTCTCTTCCTCTTTGGCGGCAGCTCAAAGAGGAAGAGAGGGACTGAGGTACCCGCCACCGAATTGCTGCCAAAGACCCGGACATGCCACCCCTTTCCATTGGCCACCGCAAGCACCTGCTTCCTTCGCTGGTGCCTGGAGCTGGTCCTGGGTGTGGTAGATTCTTTTTTACCTGAAGACTTTAAATCAAGACTGACTGTCTTTCTAAGAGAGAGGCTCTAGCTCAACCAGCAGTCAGGGGCTTGATGCAGATATCACTGGGTGAAATTCTCTGACCTGTGGGATGCAGGAGGCCAGCCTAGATGATCATAACCATCCCTTCTGGCCCTAAAGTCCTTTAGTGTATGTGGACCCCCAGTGAAATCAAGGGTACTCTGTTCCCACAGAGCTCATTGCAGGGCCAGGGCCTCACTTCCTGGCATTTATTGATCACCTGAGTAGTGGTTTAAAGTTTTTAGAATAAAACCAATTTTAAGATATTGGTCTCAATTCTGCCCTCAGCCATGGCTGTGCATCCCCGTTGATCGTAATGTAATTTCAGGGGCATAATATAGGGCAGAGTTTATCCCAGGATACCGGATCCAAATTTTAAACATTCTTTGTAAGTGTAATTACCAGATCTGATAGGTTTCAGAGTAGCAGCCATGTTAGTCTGTATCCGCAAAAAGAACTGGAGTCCTTGTGGCACCTTAGAGACTAACAAATTTATTTGAGCATAAGCTTCCGTGGGCTACAGCCCACTTCATCGGATGCATAGAATGGAACGTAGAGTAAGAAGATATATATACATACAGAACATGAAAAGGTGGAAGTTGCCATACCAACCCTAAGAGGCTAATTAATTAAGATGAGCTATTATCAGCAGGAAAAAACAAAACTTCTGTAGTCATGTTTTTCTGTCGCTTTTTAATTGACAACAATATCCTCGAAAAAGATGAACCTGTGTTAATGACAGTCAGGTTAGTCTGTTTTTCTATTTCAGGTTTTGTTTTTCTTGATTTGCCAGTATCTAAAACTCTGAATGTAAAACAACCTTGTATTTTAAACAGAGATTTCTTCCAAAGGTCTTCTCAAAAGGAGCTTTGTTTTTTAATGTCTCTATAATAGCTTTATCATAGCATTGCAGCCATTGTAGGAGGACTTGTGTTATAATAATGAAATAAACAACAAGGTACAACCTTCCCACAAACAAGGGAACCATTGGCATATATTTGCCTGTAATACACTATCTGCCTAATTACCTCGTATACTAGGGGTCCTACATGAGTTACAACAAAATAACAAAGCAATGGAAGTATAAGCCACGCTCACATAGCTTATGTTTTCCTGCTAATTCACATCTTCATCATCTTCTTCAGTCAGTTTACACAGCTGTGAATATCTTGCATGGTGTCCATTCAACCTATCCCTTTCATTTAAAACATGATAAAAGCAGTTTCGTTTGCAAAAACAAGGGGACTGGAATATTGGGTTTTGGAAATCAGACTATAAAAGCTAGGAATTGGGAGAGTTTAGGAGAAACACCACCTATGCTGAATAGATTCTTAGAGCAGAAGGGACCATTATGATCTAGTCTGACCTCCTGCATAGCGCAAGCCATACATTCACCCTGTGATGCCTACATCTAGTTCAACAATTTGAAGCTGACCTAGAGAATAACTTTTAGAAAGACATCCAGTCTTTATTTAAATACTCCAAGTGACAGAATTTACCTCATCCTTTGGTAATCAGTTCCAGCAGTTAGATACACTCACTTATTTGCATCTTATTTCCTATTTGAACTGTGGTGGACTTCAACTTCCAGCTATTAGATCTTGTTGCAACTTTGTCTGCTAGATTAAAAAAACCTTCCGATAGGGTGACTTGCTTTTATAAATGAATTCTTCCAGCTGGTCAAACCGGTGAGCCACATACAACTGGTTTAATTGAAGTCCATAGTACAGAAAACAGCACCTAACATAACTAACAAGTTCTACCCTTCCTTGAAAAGTTGTGAACTAGTTATGGTGGGTCTGTGTGAAGTAAGCTGGTGGTCTCGATACAGTTCCTAGTGGACAATCATCCATGACATGTAAGCCACCACTACAGCTGGCACTATATGGAACCCTGGTTGGGCCGGCACCCGACCCCAGCACGCCAAGCGCGTGCTTGGGGCAGCATGCCGCGGGGGGAGCTCTGCCGGTCGCCGGGAGGGCGGCAGGTGGCTCCGGTGGACTTCCCACAGACGTGCCTGCGGAGGGTCCGCTGGTCCCACGGCTTCGGTGGAGCATCCGCAGGCACGCCTGCGGGAGGTCCACCGGAGCCGCGGGACCGGCGACCGGCAGAGCGCCCCCCGCAGCGTGCCGCCGTGCTTGGGGCGGCGAAATCGCTAGAGCCGCCCCTGCTGGTTATAAACCTCAACAGAAGGGACCCGTGGATCCTTGTTGTAATATGTCTGTCATTTAATTAAATAACTTCAGGGCTAATTTCTGCACCTCCCTTTACAATCCTAGTAATCCAATCAGGGATGCAAATCACCTTGGATTGCAATAGAGGCTTTTAGTTCTTTTGACAGAAGACCTCAGCTGCTTTGATAAGTACTGGAGACAGAAAAGAGTTTACAATCTAAACAGACAAGATAGACAGGGGGTAGAGGGCCGGGGTGTAACTTACAAGGGTAGCCACTTGGGGGCTGCTCCATAGCTTCACCATCTAAGAAGTCACTCCACTAAAGTAGGATACCCAAGCACATCTCTCAGTGAGGGTGTGGAGATGCTGGATCAGAGGCTGAAAGAAAAAAAATCTGATCTCTTTGCTGTTTGTGAATAAGGATTTAAAGTCTGGTTGTTCTGGAGAAACAAACAAACAAAGTGGTTGTCCCAATTTTCAGATTGTGGTTTCAGTCTCCCAAATAAATTAAACTGAAATATTGTTGCTGCTGTGATTGCCTAGAGGTATCTGTGTCTGCATTCTCTCTGCTCAGTTTTTGACTATTATGCCAGGGTTTCTCTTTTTATTCTTCTGTTTTTAGTGTCTCTCTACACCTCCCACTCCCACCTTTCCGTAGTCTTATGTTTAGTTCTGTCTTTACATTTGGCCTGAGACTATGAATCAAAAATCAGGCTATATAATAATTTTGTTTCTAATTTAAGTAAAAACTGTAATAAAACTCATTTGAAATCCAGATCAGATCATACAAAATATTACATGTCTGGTGTCGCCTCTGCTCTTGCTGACTTCTCAAACTGTCACCCTGTCTAGGAATTAAAGCTAGGCAAATAACTGATTTTTTTGTTTGCTGGCATTTCCAAATAATAATAATAATAATAAAAATAATTCTCAGTTCAGGTCAAATCAAATAAACAAAAAATTCCAAAAAACTTTGGCAAATCAAAAGAATCCATTTTAGAGTCAAACAAAACACATAGGGTACGTCCAGACTACCCGCCGTATCGGCGGGTAGTGATCGATTTTTGGGGGATCGATATATCGCGTCTCATCTAGACACGGTATATCAATCCCCGAACGCGCTCCCGTCGACTCCAGAACTCCACCGGAGCGAGCGGCGGTAGCAGAGTCGACATGGGGAGCTGCAGACGTCGATCCTGCGCTGTGAGGACCCGAGGTAAATTGATCTAAGATACTTCGACTTCAGCTACGCTATTCACATAGCTGAAGTTGCGTATCTTAGATCGATACCCTCCCCCAGTGTAGACCAGCCCATAGTTCAACCCCAAATGTTTTATTCCTGGGCCATTTTTAAAGGACCGATTCACAAGATGGCTGGAGAAGGAAGTGGTACTCAGCTGGGATGCGGGACACCTAGGTTTGAACCCTCTACTCCTACGTTAGTGCCCCAATAACCCAGCCCAAAGTGTATTCTGAAGGGAGCCTCTTTCAGTCTCGCCTGCTGAACTGTGTATAAACTACCTGACTAGTCATTGGGTCAGAAGGTGACCATGAAAATCAATATAGCCTGGTGGTTAGGGCACTCATCTATGTTCAAATCCTTGCACAAGAGCAGGGATTAGAACCTGGGCATCTCAGATCCCAGGAAAGTGTTCTCCTCACTGGACTAAAAACCAGCTATGAGACAAGCACTGCCTCCTATAAGCCACCATTTTGTGACTGTAGGTGGGGGGAAAAACCAATTCCGGGTGAAACTATTCAGTGAATGTGTGTCAAATTATGTCACTCAGCCTTTCCTCCCTCCTGCGTTACCTGTGACCATCCTCCCCTTTTGCAACTTTTACTCATTTCTGGCTTCTGTGCAATAGGATTCCGCCCCCTCCCCCCGCCCCCAGCCTGGTTATGCCACAGCTGTGGGAAGAGCCTTTGAGCTTCTGGACCCTGCTTCGACATAATCAAGCTGGTCTTTATAATGCAAGATCAGAGCAGATGGTGGCCCAGTCTGAAATATATTCTGAAGCAGAAGGAAGCTGTGTGAAGATGTGTCCTTTGTTGTCTGGAAGGCTTGAGGTAATGTGGAAGAAGCGAGATCAAATGCATGGCTATTGACCATTTTTCAGTGTTAGCAGAGCATGGTTCTGTTAGACAGACTGCACTGCGCTCCCAGAAATGTGTGTGAATTTCACGTGAACCTTCATTGATTTTCTTACAGATTGCATTAGTTCCAATCACAAAGAAATTGCATCTCCTATATAACTAATGCAAACCTACAGCAAACATTTCCCTGCAGACTGGTTTTCCTGTAAAATGCAGAAACTCAAATACTTCTGGGAGCAGCCCTGAGTACTTCACACATCCTCCTCTTTTATAGATATCACAGACGCTGCACCAGTCAGCCCTGATGATATTAGTAAATGCCACTGTTACTTCTCTGCCCTCAAACTAACCCAGGAGCCGGCAATTTCAAACAGGGAAATGTGGCAAAACTACATTGCTGAAGTCTAACAGAGCCTTCATTTCATTAGACAGATTTTTAGTTCCCCAGAAACCTGGAGCTCTGGTGTTTGCTTAAAAAGGCAACAATCCTCTATTTTGTCTCTAGGTGCAAAGAACTGAGGGACAGATCTTCAGCAGGTGTAAATCAGCATTGCTCCACTGAGGTCAAGGATGCCAGCCGAGGATCTGGTCCTTAATATCTTCACTGTCTGACCATGCTTTTCAGTGCAACTGTTTCTTTGCAATGTATGGTTTTTTCAGGATTTCTAATTGAGTGAAGTGTTAGTGAAAGGTGCCAGCAGGGCAGTCCGTGGGGGGGTGCAGGGCCCAGGATAAATCAGCCCCCACCGGCTTGGGGGCCTCAATCTGCATCGGCAGCTGGGCCAGCGGGACAGATCCAGCCTGATGCTGGGCCACCTGCTACGCTACCGCGCCTCTTCATTCTTTGGTGGCAATTCGGTGGCGGGTCCTTCACTCCGAGAGGGACTGAGGGACCCACTGCCAAATTGCTACCAAACACCCAGACATGCCGCCCCTTTCCATTGGCCACCCCAAGCACCTGCTTCCTTTGCTGGTGCCTGGAGCCAGCCCTGCTGGTGCCTATCACGGGGCTATTGTTGACCATAGCGCCATGGCGACTCAGGGTTCCGGCCAGGGTGGGGGACTTGCTGCACCAAAACGTGGGTGGCTGAGCCGGGCGCTGTCTCTGCTAACTGCCAACAAGATGGCGGGCCCTGCAGAAGTGATGGATTAATCTTCCGGGACTGACCGCGCTGGCCAATCGCACCAGCCCACGGGGTCCCCCAAAGTGCGAGGCCCTGATTTGCCCTTCCCAAGGGATGGCTCTGGGTGCCGTACTACTTCACCTCTGGAGTCCCACCACAGGAATGACAATGGCAATTCTTGATTTAGTCCTAAGCAGGGCCGGCTCCAGGCACCAGCCGAGCAAGCTCGTGCTTGGGGCAGCAGATTCTAAGGGGCAGCATTCCGTCCAATCCTAGGGTGGCACCGCCGGCCTTTTTTTTTTTTTTGGTTCACCGCTCCGGCCTCCCTGTAGGGGGCAGCGGCATGGAAGAGGGGCGAGCCCTGCTGGGAGCGGGCTGTGTGCTCTGTCTGCCCCAGCCGGTGCCAGGTCTGCGGCAAGTCCGCGTCCTTCCCTCCCCACCAACCTAGAATTCACCTGCAGGCGGGAACAGCGTGGAGCCCGCTCCTTCCCCCTCTCTGCCGCTAGCCGGGTGTGCACTCCGCTGCCCGGGGCATGTCTGCAGCACAGGGAGTCCCGCTAGCTAGTGCGACTGGGGGAGTGGCACCGAAAGTTTGCACCCTGGCTCCGGCTGCCCTGCACCGTTTTGTTGTTGTTGTTTGGTTTTTTTGCTTCGTCGCTCCGGCCGCCCCGCAGGTTTTATTGTTTTTGGTTTTGGTTTTTTGCTTGGGGTGGCAAAAAAAAGCCAGAGCCGGCCCTGGTCCTAAGTGGAGCACAGGATCTGGTCCAAGAGGTGAATATAGCTGAACTGCTTGGTAATAGCAAAGTAAATGTAAACATCCCTGTAGGGACGAAAATGCCAAAGAAACCCACCATATTAGCATTAACTTCAAAAAAGGGAACTACACCAAAAACAAGGAAGCCAGTTAAATGTAAAGCAAAAGTAACAGTGGCAAAAGTGAAATGCCTGCAAGCTGCCTGAAAGCTATTTAAAAACACCATCATAGATGCTCAAACTAAATGTATACCCCAAAGCAAAAACAAAAACAAAAAAACAAGAGGGCTAAAAAATGCCCCCACAGCTAATCAGCAATGTAAAAGAGGCGGTTCCAAGCAAAAAGGCATCCTTTAAAAATCGGAAGTCAAATCCTACTGAGGAAAATAGAAAGGAACATAAACTCTGGCAGGTCAAGTGTAAAAATATAATTAAGCAGGCCAAAAAAAGAATTTGAAGAGCAACTAGCAAAAGACACAAAATCTAATTGCACCTTTTTTAAGTACATCACTGGATGATCAAGATGCTAAAGGAGCACTCAGAGAAGACAAGGCCATAGAGAAAAAGCTAAATGTGTTCTTTGCATGGGTATTCACAGCAAAGGATGTGAGGGAGATTCTCACATGTGAGCTGTTCTTTTTCGGTGACACATCTGAGGAACTGTCCTAGATTGAGGTGTCAATAGAGGTTTTGAAATAAATTGATAAATTAAACAGTAATAAGTCACCAGGACTAGATGTCATTCACCGAAGAGTTCTGAACGAACTCAGAATATGAAATTGCAGAAGTACTTACTGTTGTATGTAACCTGTCACTTAAAACAGCCTCCGTATCAAACGATAGGCGGGATACTTAATGTAATGCCAATTTTTGAAAAGGGCTCCAGAGGTGATCCTAGGAATTACAGGCCAGTAAGCCTAAATTCAGTACTGGGCAAATTGTTTGTTTGAAACTGTAGTAAAGAGCAGAATTATCAGACGCATAGAGGAAAACAATGTGTTGGGGAAGAGTCAGCATGGCTTTTGTAAAGGGAAATCAGGCCTGACCAATACATTAGAATTCTTTCAGGGAGTCAACAAGCATCTGGACAAGGGAGAGGCAGAGATATGGTGTACTTGAAGTTTCAGAAAGTCTTTGACAAGGTCCCACACCAAAGGTTCTTAAGCAAGCTAAGCAGTCATGGGATAAGAGGGAAGGTTCTCTCATGGATCAGTAACGGGTTAAAAAGATGGGAAACAAAGGGTGCGCCTTTAGCATCTTGATGTCCCTGGTGGGTTGTGGAGTGAACAGCGTCAGACTGACACCTGTGGAGCCTGAAGCTTTCTTTCCACAGAAGAGGTACAAGAAAGGGTCAGTTTTCACAATGAGAGAGGTAAACAGCACGGTCCCCTAATGATCCATACTGGGACCTTTGCTGTTCAACATATTCATAAATAATCTGGAAAAGAGGGTAAACAGAGAGGTGGCAAAGTTTGGAGACAATACAAAATTACTCAAGATAGTTAAGTCCAAAGCTGACCGCAAAGAGTTTCAAAGGGAACTCACTAAACTGGGTGGCTGGGCAACAAAATGGCAGATGACATTCAATGTTGATAAATGCAAAGTAATGTACATTGGAAAACATAATCCCAACTATACACGTAAAATGATAGGGTCTAAATTAGCTGTTGCCACGCAAGAAAGAGAACTTGTGGATAGCTTATCAAGGAATAACAAAAACCAATGACTGGAAGCTGAAATCAGACAAATTTCAATTAGACATAAGGTTCAAACTTTTTACCATGAAGGTGATTAACCATTGGAACAAACTACCAAGAGAAGTGGTGGATTCTCCATCTCTTGATGTCTTCCTATCCAGACTGGATACCTTTCTAGAAGGTATGTTTTGGCCAAACACAAGGTGTTGGGCTCAATAGCTTGGTAAAATGTAATGGCCTGTGATATGCAAGAGGTCATATTAGATAATATAGTGATCCCTTATGGCCTTAAACCCTATGAATCTATGTGAATATGGGATTAAACATAGTGATATTACTATAATTTATATTACTATAACACCTAGATGTCCCAACCAAGACTGAGACCCCATTGTGCTAGTCACTGTACAAAATATATACAGCAATAAGAGAATAGTGCCTGCCCTGAAGAGTTTTCAATCTAAATGGACAAGTCAGAGAGAAATGAAGTATTGTCCCCATGTTTGAATGGGGAACATAGGAATATAAAGTAATTTGCTCAAGGTCACAGAAGACGACTATGGAAAAAGTGGATCTGAATGCAGATTCTTTGAGGTCCAATCAAGGGGCCTAACCAGAAGACTATACTTCTTCTCGACTGTAAAGAGCCCAAAGGTTTTGAAGAGGAACTGATTACATTAGGTTCAGTGTTCCATTCTGAAAGTCTGACTTCAGAGAGAGTAGGATGGGACCCTCTCTGCCAAACTGTAGCTGCACTCAGTGTACCCTCTCAGCACTCATGGAAGGACTCAACCGTAGGATAAACGAGGAAATTCAAATCAAAGTCTGACACACAATCCATAAATCAACCAGCAGTACCAAGGCATTATGGCAAATAATACTTTATCTCATGTACTGATCTGACAGCCTGGTAATTGCTTACAATGGACTGTCACCCATAACTTTGACATGTCTTGCTCTTGTTGGTTACAATCTTAATAATGACTCAAACGCAGAGCTTGAGTTTAACTTTCAGTGTTTGCTTCTTTAAAGAGGGAACTCTTTCACAGAGGACAAATAGCATACAGATAATATGTCATGCCAGCTAATGAGTAATTTAAATGCAAATTATATGAAGGTATGTGAAAATTGCTGCTTAAAAAAAGAAAGAAAACTTGCAATTTAGCAAAAACATATTTTTTAAATGATTCCAGATTAAGCCCACTGATGCCAAGTTTCAGCTCCCATGATGGTGTTTTTTTAAGAGAGCCTTAAGGACAGCAGTGGGAATAGCAACTGTGTAATTGATTTGAGATAAAATATTCATATTCCCCTGTGATCAGGCAGCGTGATACCTTTCTTAACCCATATCACAGCTGTCCTCATTAAAGCCAGCATTGCTTAATGTGCACTTAGTTTTTGAATGGCACAGGATCACCTGTCACTTTTCTGGTTGGCTTTTTTCTCTAGCTCCAAAGGTTCTTCAGATATTTTACAGGATCTGGAGAGCTCTGGATTTTAGCACAAGATGGAGTTCTCATTGAAAAAAATGGCATCCTGAGTTAGCTCTCAGAGGATAAATTTGGAACAGCTCCTCCTATGTGAAACACTAAACAATTAGATGTAATCATTAGGTGATGGTCAGGACCCAGAAATAAAGGCGCATCAAGAGCATGCCTGTAATATACCGATGTGCACATTGTTTTAAAAGTCTGGAAGTGCATTAAAGCTAGGCACCTCAGCAGGAGGTTAGTAAAGGGGTTTCTTTATACCTCTCTCTACATAGGTCCCCAACTCATTTTAAAGATGATGTTGTGAATGTTAAGTAGCCTGGGGAGAGGGCAAGCTGTCACATTGTTGCAATATCAGTTAATGGCTCTTCAGTGCAATAGAAAGAGGTACATGCATCATCTCCAGGCTGGCAGTTTTGATCTTACTAAATTGCTAATTATTAATAATTGCTGAGCCTTATACATTGTGCAAAGGGAGATTATAACTAATATGGATTTGTAGGGGGAAGGGGTTCTATATTCTCTAAGGTATAAGCCTCAGTTGTAAGCCTGTAGAAGCTTGGTTGCCAGTGAATTCGGCGAAAGATGCTGGTGTTGCCCATAACAACCGTTGCTAAGCGACAATTGCTGGCATGCAGAAGGATTGAAATTGCTGCAGATTATGGGCCTATTTATCATAGTTGTACGAATAGTCTTGTTAAGGAAATGCATGACATATAAATTTAGCGTGCACATGGTAGAAATGTCATGCATACATTGCGAGAGGAGATTGTATTATAGGAGGAATATTTGTGAATCATGAATAGTTGTCTCAGTTTGTACTTATCTGTCACTGCTTTTGTGGTTTCTGGTTAAAACTTCCAGGAGAGTCTATAAGACAGCGATTAACTGCTTAAGAAATCTACTTTTTATGGAAGTGCCTTTTGGGAGTGGGAGAGAAATACTGACGTCAGTGTTACATATTATTATTGGGTAGTAACAAGCTACATATGCTCTGGGCCTAATTCTACTCTCAGTTACAGTGGTATAAAAAAGGAGTGATTCCTATTAATGCCAGTGCATTTACTAAGGCTTTACCCTGGTGTACGGTAAGAGCAGAATCTAGCTTCCTCAAATCTGTCTCTAACTGGCCACAGAATGAATGGCTTCTTTTCATTAGATCACTTTATTAGTAAATTACCACAGTCTTTCTGATATAATTCACTTCCTGGGGTGAAAAGAGTTTATGCCAATACTTGTTTTGTGTTTAATGGGTTCATTATGCTTTTCATCATAAAATTCATCAACGTTAATTGAACGGATTAGCAAAATGTAATTAGAGAGGGAGCGGAAGAGTACATCTCCGCTTTTTCCTATTGCTCCTTCGTTTTAGCTACTGCCTGAACGTTAAATTCTCTTTCCCTATTACCCTTTCCAATTTGGCTAATCAATATAATCTCAGCATTCATATGGCATCTTAGATCGCAGGTTAATTCAAGTTCAGAAAAACATTATTGACCATTTGTTTAGTTTTTTATATTTTTTTGGTAAGGAGCCTTCTTGGTGAAAAATGCCTGCTCAATGGAAAAGACAGTGCAACCTAATTAATTCTCCTATGGTTGTTGCTACTGAAGCTGTTAAGCACCTCCAACAGTCTTTGGGTTTCAGAGACTGAGCACCAAGTTGTGCTGCTGTTGCTTCATTTTGTTGTTGTTTTTGTGTGTGTTGGGGGGTGGGGGGTGTTCATGGCCAGTTGTGAGTAAATTAAGTAGTGAATAGGTATCTCAGGGCAATTTTTCCTGTAGACAAGATCATTAAAGCTACATTAGCTGCTTCAGGGTGAAATGGCATACCTGCCTCGCCGTTTTCTTCACGGCAAGGATGCATTGTCACGTTTTTGTAAGTCAGCAAGCAGCTATAAAGATGTTTGAGTTGTATGTTAAATAAAATTAAATTAAAAAGAAAAACCCATAATGAGCCCAATTTCCCAGCATGGGCTCCTTTAAATGTCAGCTGCGTTCAGATGAGGGCGCTGTAGCTGGTGGCATGGGCGCCAACTTATATGAGCTCGTGGGGCTAAAGCCCCAGGAATATTCACAATCAGGGGCTCTGCTCCACCAATATTTGGAGCTAGGTTTCTCCCCTGCTTGGAGCGCAGGGGAGTCAGAGGGCTCTGGGCTGCCAGCAGCCGCGGGGAGCCCAGAGCCCTTTAAATCTCAGCCGTGGCGGCGGCTGGGATTTAAAGGGCTCAGGGCTCCCCGCAGCTGTCAGTAGCCCAGAGCCCTTTGAATCCCAGCCCCTGGCCGCTGATTGCCCCCTCCCCAGACCCCTGTCCCAACTGCCCCCCAGGACCTCCACCCCCTATCTAAGCACTACTGGTCCTTGTCCCCCGATACCCCCTCCCAAGACCCCTGCCCCTTGGGTCCCCAGCCCCTATCTAAGCCTCCCTTCTCCTTGTCCCCAACTGCCCCCTCCTGAGACCCCACCCAACTTCCCCCCAGGACCCCACCCCCTACCTGTCCCCTGATGAACCTCCTGGACTCCCATGCCTATCCAATTGCTGCCTATCCCCTGACTGCCCCTCCGAACCTCTGCCCCCTCCAACCCCCAAACCGCTTACTGTGCCACTCAGACCAGCGTGTCTGGCTCCGTGCAGCTCCAGATAGTTGCTGCCATGCTCCCCCATGGAGCCCACAGCCCTCTCCCACCCCCAGCACCTGCCTTCCAGATTTGAACACCTCAAAATTCGGGAGTGCTCAAGCTCGGTTTGGGCAGCTTTTACTTCATTTCTCCCAAATCAGTTTCCCCTTCAAGGTGCCAACTGAAGGTGTTGGAGAACAGAGAGATTGGGTGGCCTCCTAATGCCTGGAAAAGAGACAAAGGCCAGAGGAGGGAGTGTCAGTGCCTGTGCGGACTTCTGGGAAGTGCACGGTGTGGAAGGGGATGCTGTGATGCTTTGGAACAACTCCATACAAAGCCAGTCAGGACTCTGGGGGAGCCTCCTCTCTTGGAGCATACTGTCTCCAGGGCAAGAAGCTTACACCTTCCTGGGTCTGACCTTGGAGCATTCAGCATGCCCTTCCACACCATGCACTTTCCACAGCGAGTCTGCCCAGGCGGGTCCTGGGGCAACCAGAGGTCCCTGCACCCCAACTCCGCAGTCAGATGTGACTCTCAGCCAGACAGTAAAACAGAAGGTTTATTAGATGACGGGAACACAGTTTAAACAGAGCTTGTTGGTACAGAAAACAGAACCCCTCTGTCAGGTCCATCTTGGGGGGTGGGGAGCCCAGAACCAAGTTCTGGGTCTCTCCCCATTTCCCCAGCCAGCTCCAAACTGACACTCCCTCCTCTGGCCTCTGTGTCTCTTCCGGACAAGGAGGCCACCTGATCTCTTTGTCCCCAACACCTTCTGTTGGCATCTTGCAGGGGAAACTGAGGCACCCACACAGTATTCAGAGAAAATATTAAGAACATTCCCACTTCATCACAACAGGTGCAACAAAATATAATACTGTATATTGAAGTAGGCAAGTGCTGCTTCTGACTTTCCACTTTTAATTGACCCTTGTAATCTTGTGGCACTGACGCGTTGTAGCTTCATTTTATATCGGCTTACAGGGCGGGAGCGGGGGGGCACCACCATTTTGGGCCCCACCAAAAATTATACAAACCTGCCGCCTATGGCTGGTGGATCTCTTTCAGGCCACGAGACAGCACTCCTGGGGCTATGGAACACACTGATCAGCAGAGAGGAGGCTGAATTGGAGTCTTGCTTTACTGAGCACCAGATCCCTGCTGCGGCTAAACGTGCTTGGGGGAGGACTTGGAGTAGCTGAGCGAGCCAGGGGAAAAGTGGATCTAGTAGCTGTAAAGAGCAGGGGCAGGGAAGTTGGTTCTAAACTATTTTTCTGCTCCTCTGATCTGGGAGCCAGCTTAGGCTTGGCGCTGTGGGCCAATGGCGTTGTGTGGAACAGATGTCGTTGTGCAAGGATTTGGGGTGTGGCTGCAGAGGTCACTCCACATTGGAAGGTGAGGCCTTGAAGTTTAGGGCCGACCAGGGATCAGGCCTTGAAGCCTTGAAGGCCTTGAAGTTTAGGGCAGCTTCTGACTTTCCTGCTGTTTATAATTTTTGAATAAAAAGAATGCAGGTTTTGCATCGAAGGGGTGAAATCCTTGCCCATTGAAGTAAATGGCAAAACTCTTAAGTCACTAGACCAGGAACTTGAGTCTTCTACATCCCAGGGGAGGATCCTAACCACTATAGAGTCATTCTCACTCTCTAGCCCAAGGACAATTTAGTTACTTATACAAAGTGGGACAGCTTCAACAGGAGACACAAAAAGACCCACCCAAGAACATCCCAAAGCCTAGTGGTTAGGGCTCCCCTCCTGAGAAGGGATGGAAGGCTCCAAATCAGGCAAAGCAGAGATGGAATCTGGGTCTCCCACATACTGGGTGAGTACTTTAACTTCTGGGCTAAAGGTTATAAAGGAGGATAGTCATGCCACCACCACTGCTACCATTTTGTGCAGGCCCGGATCCAGTAGACATGCTCTCAGGCAGCCTCTGAGAATGCCACTGGATTGGGTCCCACAGGGTGAGATAGGCAGGGAAATGCCTAATTTGGGAATCCCACTGGGGCTTAGCCTGGAGCTAAGGGCCTGAATGAGGGACATAGGAGGCTACACTCATGCCCACTGGCAATTTTTAGGCACCAAGGGAACTTTATTGGCAGAAACATAGGCACCTAGGGATGGCAGGTGTCCACAGGGTTAGGCAATAGCTGAGCTTGGGAGACATAGCGGTGGAAAGGCTCTGCAGGGCCCATTCATAGCCACAGTCGTGGGGAACGTTTATGACACGGTCTCTGCATTTGCCAGAAGCGGGCTAACAAAGCAGCAATGTTTTATCCTCTTCCTTGGCCTCAACAGTTTTCCTGGTGTAATACATGTTCTGTCTGGCTAGAATCCTATAACCATTTACCAAATAATTTCCCAGTATGTTTTCCTTGTACCGTTCATGTCTGGATATTACATGCACAGTAATGTCCCAGCACCACCAATGTGTGAACGACAGCAATTGGTTTCGGCAGCAGCACTAAGCAGCGCCCCATTCAACGGCATCGAACAGCTGATGATAATGATGTGAGAGCATGATCAGTCTCTATCACACGGAGGCTTTTCATGGCTGGCACAACGACGGCACCAGCAGTTCAGAACAACAGAGCTGGCTTATTTTGTGAGGCTCCAACATCCACCTCAGTGTGTGGCACCAGTTAGTACCCAGGAAAGCTGCAGCAGAAAGTAGGTGGAAGAAATATGAGAACAATGAATAAATCTGGGAAAATGTAATACAAATCAACAGTGGTGCTTCAGCTGTTTAGCCCTGATCTGAGACTGAAATAGACAAATGTATAGTCCATGCACTTTAAGCCATTGCCAATAAATTTACTACAGCTTCCTTGGGGTTTTCCAGACTCAGATGTTAAAAGTGACTACTGATTTGGGGTGCCCAATCTGTAACATTTTAAAGGGATCTGAGTTTCAGAGAGTGCTGAGCACTCAAATTGGGCCTCCAAAAGTCACTTCTGAAATTTGAGGCCCCTATGTTTTTCTTCACATTGGGGAACTTGTATAGTCCAGCTTTCCGTAGTATACTCACGCCTGCAAAGCTGGGAAGCATTATTATCCCTGCAGGGATGTGAGGCACAGAGTGACTTGCCTGGGGTCCCACAGAGAGTTTGTGGCAAAGCTGGCAATTGAACCCAGATCTCCTAAGTCCCATTTTAGTGCCTTACCTGTACTTGTACAGCACCTAACACAATGGGGTCCTCATCTGTGACTGGACCTCCCAGGTAGGGTAACCATACATCCTGTTTTGGCCAGACAGTCCCCTTTTTAAGCCCTGTCCCAGACATCCTGACCTTTTTTCTTTTTTTTCCCCAAAACTGGGCATTTGTCCCATTTGCACTTGCCAACTGATCATCAGCTGGCATGAGCAAATCAAACAAATGCCCAGTTTTGCCCCCGCCCCCGAAAAAAGGAATGTTCAGGAGGGCGAGTGGCTATGAGGTATTGGGTGGTGGGGCTCGAGCTCTCAGTCCCAGGCAACATGGGGCTTGGGTGGCCAGCAGGTGATGCCAGGCGGTTCCGGCAAGTGGAGACGCCAGGTGACTTGGATGAGCGGTGTCCATTTTCACTTTAGGAAATATGGTCATGCTACTCCTAAGTGTTACGGTAATGGGAATAACGATAATAATTAACTAGAAAGGGTAGTTAATTCCCTCCTTTTAATAGTAATTTTCTTTGTAAATTGGTTTAAGCAGGAACACTGGGGGAAATTAGAATAATGTAGAACATTTCACACACACAAAAAAATGTTGCTAATCATTTTCTGTCTTCTGCTGCTATTGGTTGAAAAATTGGAGAGGGTTCAGAGAAGATCCAGGAGAATGATTAAAGGGTTAGAAAACATGGCTGAAAGTAACAGACTCAGAGAGCTCAATTTATTTAGCTTAACAAAGAGAAAGTTAAGGAGTGATTTGATTACAGTCTGTAAGTACCTACATGGGGAACAAATATTTGATAATGGCCACTTCAATCTAGCAGAGAAAAGTACAACACAGTCCAGTGGCTGGAAGTTGAAGCTAGACAAATTCAGACTGGAAATCAGATGTAATTTTTAACAACAAGGGTAATTAGCCTTTGGAACAATTTACCAAGGATCAATGATGGATTCTCCATCACTGACAATTTTAAAATCAAGATTGGGTGTTTTATAAAAGATGTTCTCTAAGAATTACTTTGAGGAAGTTCTATGGTCTGTGTTATACAGGAGGTCTGACTGGATGATCACGAGTCCCTTCTGGCCTTGGAACCTATGAATCTATTGAAATTGTTACCCCTAAACTTTGTTCTCTTCCCAGAGTTGCCTCTGCTCGATCCTTCAGTGAAATGACACTCCAGTTTTAAATAATATCATTTTACACTTGGATAGCACCTTCCTCAATGTGCTTTGCAGACATTCAGTTAGCCTCCTCCAGCACGATGCGTGATGAGCCTTAATACTAAAGGGTAGAAGTGAAGCAGGAAGATATTACGGATAGCATGTGGTCCTAGCTCATATGGTGAGTCTACAATAGAGTTAAAATTAGAATCCAGATCTTGGGAAAAGATTTGTAAAAAATGATAAAAGAAATCAACAGTTTTTGTTTCATTCAAGATTTTCTGTGAAATGTTACTTTAATTTAAAAAAATACATTTTGGTGAAGGAAAAAGACTTTTTTAAAAAAAACTTTTTAAAAAAACCAATGAAACATTCAGGAAGGGATTTTTTTAAGGAAGTGTTTTTCCCTATTGAAATGAAACAAAGTTGTCCATTTCAAAAAAAATTGTTGAAAAATTTTACTGAAATGAAGAAAACTTTTTGGTCGACATTTTCATTGTGGTCAACAGGCATTTTGTGTCACAAAAGAGTTTTGATGGAGTTTTTTTTTAAAACAAAACTAAAACATCTACTCACTCTGTTGTCATAGAAACATCATAGTCTAAAGGTCTGAGTTTACTTACCCTGAGTTCTAATCCTGCCTCTGACAATGATTTGTTGTGTGAACCTGGGCAGATACTTACAGTTTCTGCTTCTGTTTCTCCATCTGTAAAAGGAGAATGACACTATTTACTTATCTATCTACTCAGGGGTCTTGTGAGAATAAGTGCTAAACATTATTATTATGGGAAAGAAAGCAATATAACAAATTTAGCTCTTTGAAAATGAATACAGAAGGAAAGAGACTTTGTCTAAACATAAGTGGGTACCATAAATGACTAATGCATCTAAGAAGATCATGATAAAATTTGGAATCTCTTAATACAGGTACACTGAGTAGATCTAAAGATGACGGGCCATATTCTGCTCTTGTTGCTTACTGTAATACTGGAACGCCAATCTGTCTTTGCACAGCACCTAGCACAACAGGGTCCTGGCCCTTAGCTAGGGTTCCTGGGCCCTAGGGTAATACAAATAATTAATTATAATAATATATGTTGTTGGGAGATGGTTGGAAGAATTTGACCCCATCCATTTTGCGGTGTTCCTGAGTACATAAGGTTTAAATACCTTTCTTTGGAGAGAATCTCAAAAGCAAGTTAAAAATGGACGATTATTTTCCCCCTTTAAAGGTCAAAATCACAACCCAGAAATAAACTGCGGGATACTAAAGTAACGTGTTGATACAATCATTACCAAGTCGTTTCCCTGAGGTCCTACAGAATAGAGAATCAATACATTAGGCCCTTGTCTTCTGAGCCTTGGTCTCTAGAGTCCAAACAAAGATATTAATTTAATTTATCCACCTGCCTATGCCAGGACATGGTATAATTCATAGCATTCTTCATAGCATGAGGCTTAGACACCTAGAACTGTTGAGCTATGCAGAAAGGCAGAGTGGATGCACTAGCTTAGAGTTTTTTCATGGTGCTTTAACTCTCCTGGACTGTCAGCAGATTGTTGCTGACATCCTCTTTTGCACAGCTGACCTCCTTTTGTATGCGCTTCTGATACATTTCAATAAAATATTAATTACAAAAAATCCTGGGTGAAACACAATGGGCAAGTTGGGGAGGACCCGAGTGCTTTTTATCTCTATGAATCTGGCCCAATATATCATTTAACTACCCAGCTGGGTCTGACTACTTCCAAGGGGAGCTAGCTATTCTAAAAGTGAATTTAACAAGTTCTTGCGGCTAAGGCACTGGAATGGGACTCAGGAGCTCCAAGTTCAATTTACATGGTCTGCCACAGACTTCCTATGTGACCTTGGGCAAGTCATTTAGTCTCTGTGCCTCAATTTTCCCATCTATAAAAAGAGGGTATCATTCCCCTTTCTTTTTATGTGGTAAGCTCTTCAGGGCAGGGACTGTCTCTTACCACATGTTTGCACAATACGTAGCTCAATGTAGCCCGAATCTCATCCAGATGCTACTGCAGAACAAATAAGTAACTTGTCCTCTGGAGTTTAAAACCAGTTAATTATCCTTTACAAATGCTAAGAGAACATGGCTAATAAAGCAAACTTTCAGCCAAAGCTACCTGCATTTGTCACTACTTCTATTCTCCTTCCTCCTTTAGTGAAGTAATATTTTCTACAGCAATGGGAGTTTTGTGTAAGAACTGTGCTCTGGCTGGAAACTCCACAACAATTGCATTGCCAGAAACTGAACTGCTCAGAAAGGTTCAGTTAAAAAAAACCCAGAAACCGATTTGGATCTGATTGTTCACAATCCTGCCACTCCCCCACGACTGCAATTTCCAGCCAGTTCTAGTCAGGAACTGCCTTCACGGCTGCCATTTCCAACTGACCCATAAGCAGTAGTAATATGTATAGGTGTGCTAGGCACCTTAGAGCACAAATACAGAGACCATCTCTGCCCCCAAAGAGTTTCCAGTCCAAGGCCCAGATCTTGCTATTGACGGTGTGTCCACGTGCTGTCAGTTGCAGGATTAGGGCTTAATTATAGAGACACCACAAGGAGTAAGGGTAAGAGACAATCAGAGAGAAAAGGAGGGAAGAATAAGGTTATAACACAATGTGATTACTATACTCTGTGTTCCCTTTCGTTGTGGCATGCAGTAATGGCTGACAGATTCCCAAATATTGGCACGGTTCCGTGTCTTTTTGATGGGGCTCCTTGCACTGGGACATGAGTTTCATTATTGCTTCCTGTGAGGGGGGGCTTATGTGCCCCATGCATGTATAAACCAGAAAAGGGTTAAGCCCATTCACCTAGCAGAAGGGAGGAACTGACCCTTAGAGACTGCCTGAGCTGCCAGCAGGGGCAGCTCCAGGCACCAGCACACCAAGCGCATGCTTGGGCGTGCAAAGGGGGGGTGCTCTGCCGCGCCACAGGGCGGCAGGCAGGCTGCGCGGCTGGGCATGCGGCGGAGTCGCCTGGTCCTGCTCGGGGGGCGCGGACCTCGGTCCTCATGCAGCGGCAGCCGCCCCTGCCCTGCCCGCTGCCGGGGCGCCAAAAGCCCTCAAGCCGTCCCTGGCTGCCAGGCCTAGTGCAAAATTCTAGCAGCTGCAACTTGCAGCTCATTAAGCTTCTGGGAGGTGAATCTGACTGCTGTGCCTCCTCTGTGAAGGGACACCCCCCCCCAAAAAAAAAAGTGGGGCGGGGGCTGGGAGGGATAGGAAAAGAAAGCGGGCTTGTAGGAGAGGAGAGGAGCAGCTGTCCTGTTCCCCCTAATTTCAAAAGCTCCCGATCCAGACTCAGGATAAGGGGAAGGAGTAACTGGAGGAATTAACTGCCTGCTCTGAAATAAGGAGGACTGTACTTCTGCCAGAGACTGCAACCACAATGAGACTCTCTGCTTTTAATTATTCATTTGGGAGCAGGTCACACCTGCCAAGTTCTGTGCTGCTCCATGTGTGGCATTTCATGCAGATTATTTAATGAGCTAATTTCAATATCTGCAATTAATTTGCCTATACAGGCTAACTTTGAGAAATAGGGTGTGGATTTAGTGTTGGTGAAAGGCAGCTGTGCTGAATAAGGGCCAGAAGGGACCAGTATGGTCATGTAATCTGACCCTGTGGAGAACATAAGCCAATAACTTCTGAATCATGCCCATCACTTCTGTTTGAGCTACAACATTGCTTTTAAAAACTGAATGATTTTTTTTTACAAGTTTCTTTTAAAAAAATAAGATGAACCAGAACATTTGTCTGGTTTTAAGCCAGGCAGTCCTCCTCTTCTAAGGTTTGTCCCCTGTCTGGTACTGAGACAAAACCAGATGTGACTTTGTCTGGCACTGGATGTGGGGACGTCATTTTGAAGAGCGCACTCCTCCGCCATGTCCCCACCAAGTGACCTCCCTTGCTCTGCCAATAGGAGCAAGGCAGTGCACTCTTCAAAATGGCATTTTCCATGTGATGTGACTTCGCATGCATGGTTGGGGGAGAGCTCCCACCAGTGGAGTTGGGGTCACACAGGTCGGGGGAGGGTCCATGCTATTCCCAGAAGTGCTGGAATGTCTGATGTTCTGCAAATGCACAAGTGACCATCCTAAGCCAAAGACGTGACTCTTCTGAGTGCTTTGAGGACAGTTTCTTAAGCACTTTCCACATCAGATACAAAGCATCCATGCTGCTAGCCTGCTGCTTTTCCCAGATCTAGATCAGTGATTCTCGAAATCTCATCTACAAAGCACTTGCTGATGGTCAGAGACAGCTGGCCAGGCACATGATGATGGCCCCTCCTACACATCTGCCCATCTCTTCCTACAGGCATCCAGACCAGACTCTTCATTGCAAAGAAAGGGCTGGATGCCTGAAGAAATGGATGGAAATAGTAGCAAAGGGATCATCATGGGGTTAACTGAGTTACCCAGAGTATAAGGGGACAGAGCTATGGTCCACCCCTCCCTACTTCCTGTTTGTCAGTGGGAGCCCCCACCACCACCACCACCACCTGCCCATCAATTTGTTGTGGTGCAATTGAACAAAGCAACTCTTGGCTGTCGCTAGCTCTCCACGGTCCGTTTCAGTAATTTTTCTGTATCTGTGGCTTTTTTGGGGTTGGGTTAACTATTACACCTGCTGTCCTTTTAACTGCCTGCGTTCTCCACCCTGTGCTGGGAGGTTGGAGCCCAAACCAGGTAGTGTTACCTAGTGGCAGTGATCTGGACCATGTCGCCCAGTGGGGAGAGTCAGTGGCTGCGGACAGGGGAATCCGGATCCCCCCTGCTCCACTGGGTTCCAACTCAGGGCCCTGTGAATAATAGCTTAAATGTGTGGCCCATGGGCAGGCAGCCTTTCGCCTGCTCCCTGGGCCACTTCCCTACCCCGGCTTTGGTTCCTCCATTGGCGCCACTGGTCAGTTTCTGGATTCCCTCTGATCGCACTCCGGTGTTACTCTATCAGCTGCGGCCCGTCGTTACCAGCCTCCGTGAGATGAAGGGTCTGTGGCAGCGGGGCCTGGTCTCGGCCACATGGAGCCCCAGCAGCTTCTCTGCAGCACGCAGCTGCTCCGCTTCTCTGTCCACCCAGACTGAGCTGAGCGGCTCCCTTTGGAGCCCAGCCACCAATTCGACCATGCTGGGCAGGTGCAGCTGGGCAGGGCCTTCTGGGCCCAGAGTTACCCGTAGTTACCTTGTGCAATCTCTGTTAAAAGTGATGAATTTCACCCTAAGGGAGGGGTACGAGGCTTTGGCTAATCAAGGAGTGTGAAATACACAGATATAAGACATCTGGGGTAGAGCTGGAATTTCGAACTCATAGGCTCTTTGCTGATAACCCACTGCACCCTCTCCTAGTCTAGGGCACTGTCAGGTAGTGTGTCTTTCTCCCTTCCTCCCAGGAGGTGACGCACACTCTCGTTACACTGCCTTAAAGTGCTGAGCACTGTGGGTTGACTCTATAGAACAATTTTACTGAATGCAGCAAGCTATTTGGGAAGCAGTGTGACCTCGTGGAAAGCCCACTGGCCTGGGACTCAGAGACCTGTGTTCTAGTCCTGGCTCTGCTGCTGGGTGACTGTGGGTAAGTCTTAGTTTCCACACTTATAAAATGATACTGGCCTCCTCTGTGAAGTGCTTTGAGCTCTACTGAGGAAGTGCTATGTGAAAATGTACTTGTTTACCTTGGAGGCTGTTTAGAGGAACTTTTATTTTAATATTTCATTACTCATGTTAAATAACACACTGCATTTTTGAGGCTGTCTTAGAAAAATCTATTATCTTTAGTAGACCTGATCTGAGATTGAAACCCATGCTTTTTATAGCTTGATCTGTACACAAATTGGCACTTTAGAATACAAAAATGCTCCGTGTTTATTAAGGTGCTCTCCATTATTGGAAATTGTATCAGTGCTTGTCATACGTGTATTAGCATGCATTTAGATTAGGTATTAGCATGCATTTAGATTGGTTATTCAGCACAGCGGCATTACATTTGACCAAGCGTCACTTTGTTTCTAGGTCACAATAGGCTCCAGTAGTTGCCATAATAAAAGGATAAGGGGGAAAGAACGGGGTGGATTCCTATTTTTAACATAAAAATAATTATAATTTAAGTTTTTCAGATATGAACAATGGTGCATGCAAGCTTAGATATCTGCCTGGCCCACTGGGGACCAGCTTTGACTTTGAAGTGCAGAACTGTGTTCATATTCAATAATGAGATCTTTTTAAAGTGGGGCTTAACTGAGGTTTGTTGATGATTATTCTGCCTCATTGATAAAGATCCCAAACACACAAGAGTTTCAAATGATTTCACAGCTGATTTATATGCACAAAGCATAATTAGCATCGTGTAATTTTCTTTGCTAGATTGATTCTCATTTGAATATCGAAAAATGTCATTTTGAAAAAAAAACTTTGCTGGTTGACTGAAATACTGAATTTAAATCATATCCCCAAAAATATCTTAAAAGAATCTCTCACTATTTCTGTTCACTATTCAAACCCTATTCTGAATACAGAATTATTTATTTCCTCATAGGCATTTTTATTATTCTGATTGCTATGGTAAGCACTAATTTATTTCACAACATCCCTGTGAGAGGGGAGGGTCAGATTTTCCCCATTTTACAGATGAGGAACTGAAGGCACAAAGAGATTAAGGTCAAAAGTGTCCACTATTTTTGGGTGCTCTATTTGAGACACCAATCGCCTATTTTTTCAGAGTACTTAGCATTATATAGCACTTACATTTAAAGCCCAGCTCCTTTAAAGTGGGTGCTCGGCACTTCTGCATATAAGATTCCAGGATCTCAAGTTGGGCATCCAGAAAATGAGGAACACTGCAATTAGTGACCTTTGAAAAGTTTGGTTCAAATGACTTGTCCAGCATCACATAGGAGCCATTAAGCTAAGGCAGGGATAGAAACCAGTTCTCCAGGGTGACATTTAACTAGAGCTGGTTGGGAATTTTCTGACTAAACTTTTTTTTGGCGGGGGTCAGAAAAATTGAAACCATTTTTAGGAAACAGTTGTCTTTGATTAATCTCCCAAATTGAACATTTTTGTGGTCAAATTGTCAAATTATCTCATTTCAACATTTTCAAAACAGTTTTGTTTTCTGGTTCAAAATGACTTTTCATTTTTAAATTCTAGTTCATTCTTAAACGACAAAAAATTGAAACAAAACATTTTGAAATAAAGGAAACATTTCAGTTGACCCGAAGAAGAGCTCTCTGCAGCTCGAAAGCTTGTTTCTTTCATCAACAATTTTACCTCACCACCTCGTCTCTTTAACTTTTTTGGATTATTAATTTGTGAAGATTTTTGACTTTTCATCTTGGTTTGGGATGGGAATAATTTCAGAATCTCAACTCAGGGCTGGCTCTTGGTTTTTTGCCGCCCCAAGCAAAAAGATTTTTGGTTGCTCCCAACCCCAGCCCTGGGCTCTTACCCCCCCACCACCACTATTGTCCTCCCCCACCCGCACTCCCTGCTGTCCCAGCCCTGGGCTCTCTCTTTCCCCGCACCCGCACCTCCTGCCATCCCAGCACTGGGCTCCCCCCTACCAGTGCTGACTCCGCCTGCTATCCCCTCGCCTCCAGCTGGTCCGGCGCTGGCAGGGTCTGGGTAAACCCTCAGCCCAGGGTCCTTCCAGCCAGGGCTGCTGCCTCCAGGACCGTCCGGGACCTGGGAGGGCAGAGGCGGGGGACCGCCCCGGTAGGGGGCTGAGGCGCTGGGGGGTGGCCACCCTGTGGCACCTGCAGGCGGCTCCGTGTGCCCCGTGGGGTGTCCCTCAGCCCGAGTGACCCCGCTCGGAGCCTGCCCGGCCCAGCCACAAGGTGCGGGCGCTGCTCCGCCTTGGCGCAAACCGCCAGGCCCCAAGGCACCCCCGGCACACAACGTGCTGCTGTTGCCAGGGCTGGCTCTAGGCTTTTGTGGCCTGAAGCAAAAAAAAAAAAGTTGGCCAGAATGCTGTCCCTGAAAATGTGCCGCCCCAAGCACAGGCTTGGTTTGCTGGTGCCTAGAGCCGGCCCTGTCTCAACTCTCATGGGATGGAAACGCCATATCCCATGCAGCTGTACATCTAAGTGCCCTGACTGTGAACTTGTGCTTGCTCTTCCGGCAGTCCCCTATCTCGTGCACTAGAAACCTTCCATCTTGAGCAACAGATGAAGCCTGAGTCCTACAGAAAACAATCCCCTTCATCGTGCAACCCTCCTCCATCCTGTACGCTGAATGAGGCAGAGTTCCTGTGGAAAAAATAGCATTTGTTCATGTAATTAAAGACTGTAGTACACTGCAAACGTACCAGGGGACCAATTTATGGCTGCACAGGCAACATTAATTCTGGCCTTTTCTAACATTTGAATGCTTGGCTTTGCAACCTTAACCCTCTTTAAATGTATTTTTGTGTATAATTTTCTTTGTTTAAAGCAAACAAAAAACACTAAAGTTCATTATGTGCTGGGCATCTGTTTTTCAAGGTTTATTTTTACCAGTGTTTGCGGTCTATGTAGATGTCCAAAAATATGGGGCTTTTAAGGCTTTCTCTTTGTCTATTCTGCCATGATTGATCTCTTTGTAATGTTCCCTAGTGTGCTATAACGTAGTGCTGTTTCAGCATGTTAAAGCACACTGGGCAGGGACGGCTCTAGGTATTTTGCCGCCCCAAGCACAGCAGGCAGGCTGCTTTCGGCGGCTTGCCTGCGGGAGGTCCCCGGTCCCACGGATTCGGCGGCAGCCTGCGGGAGGTCCGCCAAAGCCGGGGGACCAGCTGATCCTCCGCAGGCGTGCCGCCGAAGGCAGCCTGCCTGCCGCTCTCGTGACGACTGGCAGAGCGCCCCCCGCAGCTTGCTGCTCCAGGCACGCGCTTGGCGTGCTGGTGCCTGGAGCCGCCCCTGACACTGGGGAACCTTTAGTGCACACCAGCAGGGTCCGCATGGACCAATTAATAGGCAGCACATTAGCGTGCTTTAGAATTTACACCCCTGTAATCCTCATTACTTGCGCTGTGTAGATAATCCCTTAAATACAAGTAACCATTAATGAATGAACACTTTGTTTGTTTGTAACAGGGGTGTTTGTCTGTTAAAACCTAAAATCAGAAGCTCTAATTATGTGATATCATACTGACACCCATATGGGTCATCACAACGGTTGTAACCTTTAGATCCATTGCACTTTAGCTAATGGAGTACCTGATAGCAGTAGCAGGTTGTCATCCTCTTTGGTGAGCAGCACTAGAGGGGAAGGGATGCTTGGCCAGTGGTTTTCAGAGATATTTGCTGACAGCAGAGGAATGTCAAGACTCAGGATTTTTGGGTTCCATTCCAGGCTCTGGAAGGGAGTGTACTCTAGTCCACAGTTCTGTCTCTGTTCCCCTTCATTCTCAAGCCCTGATCACTTCTCCCTCTATCCCTTCCAGCCTGACCGTGTCCTGTATCACTCCCCATCTCACTCTCCCCCATGGGCTCCCTGTCTGAGTCCCCATCATGCCACCTCATTCCAGTCTCTTTACCCAGATAGCCCCAGTCTCCTTGTCCAAACTCAGCTCTTCTCTCCCCTTATCCCAGCTTCCAGTCTCAATCGCCTCTCTAGACTCTTTGCCCCAACCCACTCCTTTCATTCCCCTTCCACCCAGGTCCAGCTCTTGTCCCCTCTGCATTAGTTTCAGGCAACTTCCTCCTCCATGCTGCCAGGAGACCAATATACGCACAGGAAAGACAGTCTCCCTGCTCTCCGTTCCTGTGCCCAATGGCCTCTGCACAGTCCAGACGCATGTAGTAGCTGTGTGTGGATGGAGCATTGCAGACAGAATCGTTAGGGAATTTAGCTGCCAGACTCCAAGAAGTCTCCAAAGCATGGAGGTGCTAGAGTTCCTCAGCTAAACAGTTATAAGATTTTTTTTAACATAGGCAAAACAGCATTTTTTTTTCTTAACCTTGTTTTCTGAAATGGCTGAATGGTTTTTGCTGAAGCTTTTTAAAAAAAAAATCAAACGGAGGCAGATGGCTAGCATTGAAAATGTCATCCCAAAGCAAGGGCTTGAAATTTCGCAGAGCGTGGGATCCCCTGGTGTCAGGTGTGTACCTTTTGCTGCCACATTAAAAGTCTGTGAAAAGTCTCAGTTTGAATGTGGTCAGTAGACTTCTTGGAGTCTGGCAGCTATAACCAACTGAAAAGAATAGGAGTACTGGTGGCACCTTAGAGACTAACAAATTTATTGTAGCATAAGCTTTCGTGGACTACAGCTCACTTCATCGGATGCATGTCAAGAGAGGCTTATAATGGGAAGTGTTGGTCAACCTTAATGATAGGCCTATAATACATGCAAGGTGCTCTTAAAATTTTTATTCTATTTTTTTCCTTATGCAAAGGGATAAACGGGAAAGGTCTGGGTGCTTCCATGTCTGAGCTGTGTCTTGTGCATTGGTCAGGCATTGTGTAAGCAGACCTCAATTCATGACCTCTTTTGTGTTTATGAAATGTGATTCTTAACCTGATGACATCAGCCCCTTTTTAGAGGCGAAATGGAATTAATTTTCCAATTTGTCTCTGCTGTGGGCTTCCCTCTGGCTAGAGAATTTCTCATGCAGTGTAGTGGGGTTTTGTTATGTAGCCCCGTTTACACCTCAGGTCAGATTTCAACCACAGCCTATGAGTGAAATTGAATTTATTCTCTGAACTCCCCCTCTCTTGGACAATCTTTATTGTGCATTAGTCTTGATGTTACTAAATGGAAGCAAGATTTAACAGAATGAACAGTATATACACTTCTGTTTCAATGTGGATGAAATACAATTCAAAAAAGGGCCTGTTTAATGTGTTACAGAATTGCCAACCCCATGCATTCTGATGGGTGTCCTCTCTTCTCCCCACCCCCCCTCCGAATCATGAGCTTGGCTTAAAAATCATGAGGTATTGCAAATAATAAATGTTTTACTTTTTTATCTTTCCTTCTGGTTTTTCAGCCTTTAGGGTTCACCTTTTCAAACCTTTCTCTGTAACCAAGAAGGCTAGAAACTTTAGGGTTTTTTCCAATGAAAACTGAGCTTCTCTGATAATCCCGTGACTCCAGAAGCTGAGGCTCTAAGAAAACAAGATAAGCAAGTGCTACAAAGCTGAAAGTCCTGCTTGAAAAGGTGGTGAGCTCCCACTGGGGTGGGGGAAGGGTGTGTAACACAATGGCACATGCTACCATATTGCAGTACAGTGTGGCGGTGAAGGAACTTTGACCCCAGGCACAGACTGAAATGCCACGTTCTGTCCTTGCTTCTCTGTGGTGTGCCATGGAAGGGCATACGGAGCTGTAATATCCAGGTAGGGTGCTCTGATGCAAGCACTGCTCTTCTCACCAATGAGTCCCAGGTCAGTCGCTTAATCAGCAAGCCCACCTTCCTCTGTGTAATACTATGTGCTCCCTGGTTGCAAAGTTACTGAGGGCGAGGCCAGTGCTTTCAAAAGTGTCCAGTGCTTCAGTTTTTGGATGACCAACCTGAGATGTTTAATTGTCTAAAGTTGGCCACCTAAAGCTTGAGGGCGTCCAAAATTAGTGTTGAGTCCTTGAGAACTTTGATCTGAATGTTTAGAGCCAAGGGTATGGTTCCCATATCTCTGCAGGAAACAAACTGCTGAATACACAGTGCAGTCCATTATATTATCTCAAGACAAATTACTGGTTTCATAGTACGCAGTCAAAAGATTTGATGCCTTAATGCAGGGAACATAGTGGCTGGATATTGGCAGAGAAGGGTGGTTATGCATCTGTGCGCCAAGGAGGATCTGCCAAAATGTGCTCATTTCATTTGGCAGTCCCTCCACTGTTGGGTCCCCACGTTGATTTTAGAAGCTGAAATTTTTTTGCTGAGCTGGCTGGGGTGTTCATGCATTTGTGTATGTGAGTTGCGGCTCTTCGCACACACCCAGGGAGCCTTGTAAATCTCAGTTAGAATGCAATTGTTGAAACTGAAGTTCGCAAGGACTAGATTCGGAAGCATGTGTAATGGGGTGAAGTAGGCAGGGAAACAAGAATGGCTGTACAGAGAAATGGAAAGATTGCAGAAGACGCACCTGTTAGCTATCCCTGCTCTGGGCAAAGACTGAGAACTAGAGTCCTCTGTTTCAGCAAAGGAGTGTACAGCATGGACTGTGACAGGGCCCAAAGGGGTATAAAGCTCATCCTGGGCTGGATGTATGAAGGCTGCTTTACATTATGCTGGCTGCCAACAAGCCCAAATCATGGGAACTGCAGCAGAGGATTAGCTGGGCATGAGAAAGCCACGGGCTATGCCCTGCTTTGCGCCAGGCATGTCCCCTACTGGATTAATTCCTCTGTGGCTCAGTATACTGGTTTCTGCACTACTTTGCAGTGTTAGGCAGGAGCGATGGTCACTATGAGTATTTCTTTAGAGAGGGAGACATGTCATGGGGTGCGAGGTTTTCTTTATTTTTGCCCTTGTGTCGTATGCACCTGGTGGGGCTGGAGAAAGTAAGTGTGTTTATGAGCTTGCCCACAAAAACAGTGGTCTGTTTCCAATGCTTCTTCTCCTGACCACGCTATAAGTTAACCATGAAAGTGCTTTGTCTGCGTTCTATTTAAAAATACAAATTTCAAAGGCTGTCGTACAATAACCATAGCTTGCAGACTAACTCAGACGTGTGGTGCAGGATAGCAGGCAAAGCTTAGGGTAATGTGAAATAAACATTGAAAAATTCTGCAGTAATTTTCCCTGAGAAAGGGGACAAGGCCACCCAGAGACAGATCCTCACCTATGAAAGTCATGGCCAAATTCCCATTGTGGAACATGATGCCAGTGTATGGGCCCAGTTTTCATGTGTGTAAGGCACTCAAGAGGTGAGAAGACTAATATAATTGATAAGTATTTTATGAGTGAAGTTAGGCACCTGAGCAGCTAAACGGGCACTTAATTTTAGACCCTGAAATTTACAGACTGGGCCTTTAGACTTCAAGGCACGTGCTCAACGTATCCAGCTCCTAGGCTGTTTATTATGACAGCCATGAAAGTACAGTTCAGTTACAGTCTCGCCACTGCTGCAGGAAAATTGCTCCAAGCAACATAAATGAAAGCAAGCCAATATACTCCACATAATTAGTCAAAAAATGAAATGAAATGAAATATTGTTGGACACAGTATAAACTTCTGCTTTGCATAAGTCCTGCCAGAGTGAAACAAGAGAAAAGCTCCATCTTTAGTTGATTTTCTTAAGTTTTATCCAATAGTCGTTTTGCTGTCTGAGGTTCCTATTGCAGATATATGTTTAATCACAAATGATGACTTTCACCACCAATCACAAGTGATCCATGCAGCCCCATAGATTCACAGACCTCACAGGCATCACCAGCATGAAGACTACAGATCATGACCTCCTCAGCCCATATTTACAAAACAATACCACTGTAGTCTAAATATAATCCAGGGTCAGATTGAACTGGCCTTTGGTGACACTCTGTCAGCATTTCTCTGGTGACCTCATCAGTTTCTGAGGAACTTAACCTATTAAAAAAATTGTTTCTGTCCTTTGTGAAGAAAGCCTTCTGAACATGACTTAATGTTGTATTACTGCATCTGGAGAGAGAAAGAGAAAGGGGGTGGGATGACCCCTTTCAACATAATGGGGTTTTAACTCTGAAGCCTAGTGACACTTTTAACTATATGTCTGTCAATCTTTTAGGGGGAAAGAATCCAGCAGTTTTGAGGCTGTGGGTTTATTTGGGATTCTGAGTGGAGCTAGAGACAAGTATTTGGAGATGGGGTGTTCAGCACCTCCTGAAAATCAGGTTGTGGGTGTCTGAAGTTGTGCACCCAAAATTAATGAACTACTCTGATTGCTGTTTCTGGTGTGGTTGGTCCCAAGATATTAGAGCGATGAGGTGAAGAGCTCTGTGTAAGCTCAAAAGCTTGTCTCTCTCACTAGGAGAAGCTGGTCCAGTAAAAGATAGATATTACCTCACCCACCTTACATTTCCAGTATTCTGATTGCAGCATTTTCAATAACATTTCAGCCTGAAGCCTGAGCATAGTGTTGAGAATCATGAAAATATTTCTGTCTGTGTTTATATGTAATGGTATTTTTTTTTAATAAAAATGGTTCTTTTTCTTTGGTTTTGGCAGTTTTAGGGCCTGCCTCCTTTATGGCTGAAGAGCTGGACTTCAGTCAATTGGTTTTGCTTGTTTTCTTTGGCATCTTAGCCAAGCTAACAAAACATTGTCTCAAACATTGTTCCTTATGTATATTTAAAAGGCTTAAATTCTTTCATTTGACAAAAATCCAAACTCTTTCCTCAGAGTCCTAAGCAAGCATTCTAACTCACTGGTATATATTTTAACTTGACAATCCCAAATGTTCAAAATCATGATACTTTAAAAAAAGTAATAATATATTTTGGGGCTTTTTTTGTTTGCCTTCCAGTGTTTAAGCCTTTAGTGTCACATTTCAATGTTTTTCCCCCATAGCAATGAGGGCTAGAAACTTTTTTGTTTCACATGAGAATTTTGATTCACATTTAATCAGTTGACTCCAGGAATTGCTGGATCTTTAAGGAAACACCACATGCGACAAGACTCATGAGAAAATCATGAGCATTGGCAACACTAGAGGAACTGATTCTAGTTTGGTTCCATTCCATCTTCCTTGTAATTCATCCTAGTGCACTCTCCGTTCGAGCAAAGTCTGATCTGTGATGAGGGTCTGAGCCTTTCCAGCATTTGTGTGGGTGAATTGGTGCTGATCTGGGGGAACTTTGGGCACAGTGTGGGGGTTAAGTGGCCCCTGGTAAATGCTGGGAAGTGTTGCCAGTTAGCAGGCCAGATTGACACAAATCAGATTATATTACACAAAAATACACATTTTCTCTACTATCCAAAAGTTCTTGTTTTTCAAAAGTTCTGAAAACAACATTCTCTAAAACAACTTTGCATATGCGCTCTATTTGGTGTGAAGATATCAGTGGTTGTAAAATCATAGGGTTATGATGGCAATTGGCAATGGCCCTGGAGGTTTTTTGCCTTCCTCCGAAGCATGGGGCAGGGGTCGCTTGCTAAGGAGTGGGTGGATCGGCTTATGTGGCCTGCATCTTGCAGGAGGTCAGACTAGATGATCATAATGGTCCCTTCTGATCTTGAATTCTATGATTCTATGATTCTATGATTCTATGGTTATAGAAATTTAGGGCTGGAAGCAGGGGTGAAAGTAACTGAGGACACTTACCACTACGGGGGGGGGGGGGGGAAGGGGCATGTCCTCGGGCGGAAGGGGCGGGGCTGGGTGTCAGCATCCCCCAGCCAGCCCTTGGCCCGTGCCACCCGGGGCTCCCGTGTTGATTTAAAGGGCCCAGAGCCCCGGGCACTTGAAAATTGCTGGCTGCTCCCTTTGCCCTCAGCCTGTCAGCGGTGGGGGGGGGGGGGGCAAAGGGGGCAGGGATGTTAAAGCGCTGCAGGGTTCTTTGCCGCCAACGGGGAGGGGGGCGCAGCAACATTAAAGCGCTGCCGTGGCAAAGGACCATCTTTAAAGCGCTGCCACGGCAGCGCTTTAATGTCCCTGCCCCTTTTGCCTCCCCTGTCGGCTGCTCTGCCAGTACGGACCCTACCAGCAGGGCCCCCGACAGGGGAGGCAAAAGGGGCAGGGGCAAAAGGGGCAGCGCTTTAATGTGGGTTGGGTATGGGCCGGTGCGGGTTCTTACTGGTACGGAGTACCGGCCCGTACCGGCTCACTTTCACCCCTGGCTGGAAGGGACCTCCAGAGGTCTTAAAAACCTCCAGTGATGAGGATTCCATAAACTCCCTTGGAAATCCATTTCCGATCTCAACGACCCTCATAGTTAAACAGGTTTTCCTAATATCTTTTTAACCTCTCCTTATAGGTCAGGTTTCCTAAAACTTTTATCATTTTTGTTGCTGTCTTCTGAAGTGTCTCCAATTTGTCCACGTCTTTTCTAAAGTGTGGCTTCCAGAATTGGACACAGTCCTCCAGCTGGAGGCCTCACCAGTGCCAAATGGAGTGGGAAAATTGTGTCTTGTGTCTCACATGCAACACTCCTATTAATATGCCACAGAATGATATTAGTCTTTTTTGCAGCTGCATCACATTGTTGACTCACATTCAATTTGGGATCCACTATAACCCCATTTTGTAGCTGGGTGTTTGATTTTTCCTTCCTACGTGAAGTGCTTTGCACTTGTCTTTCTTGGGATTTCATCTTGTTGAATTCAGACCATTTCTCAAATTTGTCAAGGTCCTTTTGAAGTCTGATCCTGTCCTCCAAAGTACTTACAACCCCTCCCACCTTGATGTCATCTGCAGATTTTATACACATACTCTCCACTCCATTATCCAAGTCATTAATGAAAATATTGAATAGTACCAGACCCAGGACTGACCCCTGTGGAACCCCATTGGATTCACCCCCCCAGTATGACAGAGAACCATTTATAATACTCTTTGAGGATGGTCTTCCAATCAGTTGTGCACCCACCTTATAGTAATTTTATCTAGACAACATTTCCCTAGTTTGCTTAAGAGAATGTCAAGTGGGACTTTGACAAAAGCTTTACTAAAATCAATTGTTGTAACTGTGTTGGTCCCAGGAGATTAGAGAGACCAGGAGGGGGAGGTAGTATCTTTTGTGGACCAACTTCTGTTGGTGAGAGAGACAAGCTTTTGATCTTACACAGAGCTCTTCTTCAGGTCTGGGAAACTTAATCAAAGTGTCACAGCTAAATACAAGATTGTTTAGCATAAGTAGTTAACACATATTTTAAGGGACCATTCAAAGTGAAGTGGTCTGTTAATACACTCCCAGTCATAGGGAGGAAAGGAAGAGAGGGAAGCAGCTGGGAGGGGTTGTTAATGGGTTATAAATTGTTGTAATAAGCCATAAATCTAGTGTCTCTCTTCAGTCCATGATTTTTAGTGACTAGCAGAGTTATGAATTTAAGCTCACAGGCTCGTCTTATGTTGTGCAGGTTTCCGATGAGGACTGATAGGTCATATCTAGAGTGATTGCTGTGTGAAAAGTGTCAGATATCAGAGGGGTAGCCATGTTAGTCTGGATCTGTAAAAGCAGCAACGAGTCTTGTGGCACCTTATAGACTAACAGACGTATTGGAGCATGAGCTTTTGTGGGTTAAAAGTGTTCACCCACAGATGATGAGGTGTTTTTGTCTTTTATCATTATTCTGTGTGAGTTCATTCGAGAGCATAGTGATTGTCTGTGTTCACCTACAGAGTTGTTATTGGGGCATTTAGTGCATGGATGAGGTACACCACATGTGTAGGACCCATGGATCTTGAAAGATGTGTTGTGGGAGATTGTTGGTCAGTGCAACAGTGGAAATATGTCTGCAGGTTTTGCATCTGTTCTGGCAGGGTCTGGTGCTGCTTTGAGTTGGTGTTGAGTTGCTTCTGATGATGAGCTTGAAGGGGTCAAGAGGGGGTTGTCTGAAGGTCAGAAGATGGGGTTCAAGAAAGATTTCTTTCAGAGTGAGGTCCTCAGCAAGTATGGTGGGGACCCCTCAATTGGACACAGTACTCCAGGTGGGGCCTCACCAGTGCCAAGTAGAGTGGGACAATTACCCCCTGTGTCTTACGTACAACACTCCTGTTAATACCCCCTAGAATCATATTAACTTTTTTTGCAGATGCATCACACTGACAACTCATATTCCGTGTGTCATCCACTATAACCCCCAGATCCTTTTCAGTAGTACTGCTACCATGTGGACAGTTATTATCTCCTTAAGAAATTGCCAGCTCTCCTGAATAACTTTTTCCCTTAGATTTTCTTCTGACAATGAGCTTTTGCTGTTCACTTTTTTGGGCATGGTTGAATTCACTGACCATGACAGCTTAATGTCTGCAGTCAGCGAACAGTGTATCCTTTCCCTGTATTCTCCTGTTCTTGGAACAGAAGATTTACCAAGAAAAAGAAATCGCCACCCCCACAACCTACTTGAAGACTCCCTTTGATGTCTGCTTAATCAATGCAAAGCTCGCTGGGCACTGAATCTCAACACATCTGTATTTGCCAGTGCAGGCACCAAAGTAGCAGTAACTCCTTTGTGATAAAAGTTTGCACGTGTCTGACTCTTAGGTCCTCTCTAATTACTAATCAAAGCACAATGAATTTCATTTATTTCATTACTCACCTTGTTTTTTGTGCTGCCATGAAATGGTGCTTTTCTCCCAACACTTGTTTCTTGTTACCTTTATTTAGAGGAGGATTATTTTATGAAAGAATAATAATAATAATTTTAAAAAACCCAAACACTCCCTCCTCTGCCTGCAGTATTTGCATCATCTAAATGAAAATGCTCGTCTGATGTTTCATGCTGAGTGTTGTGTTGCATGCAGTCATTATGATCAAAATCTTTTGAACTCAGGTGTTAAATTGTAATTATAACCATGCACTATTTAACGCATAAGGCAGATGTAACGGAACTGTGCACACTAAGGACCATATCCTCAGCTCTTCTCCATCATCATAGCTCCACTGAATTCAGTGTGACTGTGCTGATTTACACCAGTTTAGGATCTGGCCACGTGGTCCTAATTTTGATCTCACATACATGAAATTTACATTGAAGCCAGTGGTGTTGTCCTACTGGAGAATTAAACCCTGTGTTTTTCCACAAAATTAAATAGTCTCTGGTTTTTAAAGGATGCATATTGATGGTGTTAATTATTTCATCACCATGTTTCGGTCCTCCAGCACTCCTTTTTATAGAATCATAGGGTTGGAAGGGACCTCCGGAGGTCATGTAGTCCAACCCCTGCTTAGGGCAGGGCCAATTCCCAGCTAAATCCCCCAATGGTTCCTTCAAGGATTGAACTCACAACTCTGGGCTTAGCAAGCCAATGCTCAAACCTCTGAGCTATCTCTCCTCCGTCTATGCTAAGTACTATCATATGCATCGTGCCATTGGGATGCGCTTACTTTCCTCAGTGACATTAATGCCAAGAAGCGCTGATGGTATAAACTGCTATTCCCCACCTTGATTGGCTGCCATTATGGGTCAATAAAACAGTCAAACTTAGTGCCCTTTGTTTACACATCTACTCAATCTCCAGTCTAACCGGCTTCAGTGACCCAAACCCATCACATTTGCTATAATCTCTCTGAAATAATTAACTGGAAGTGATTAAGTTAACATGCCTCTTTGGGAACCCAAGTCGCTTTGACTCTAGATTCAGTCCTGTGTGCAGCAACGCTCAGCTGTCACTCCATGAAAATGGGCTGCTGCTGCGAGAATTCTTCGTGATCTGGTTTAGATCCCTGATAGAAATAAATTATAGGCAACGTCAAGGCGAGGGGGTCTCTTTATAATAAGCTGGAGTTAATTATGTTACTCCGCCTCCGAAAGGGTCTTGGTAAGGCAGCAAACCTGGGTATCCAATTAGCAACATTGGAGATAAATGCTTTTGGGATAACAGGAGATGTCAGTGTGCTTCGGGTTATTTGAGATGTTTTCGGAGCGTAGAGAATCCTTGGCGATGTGCTAAAGTGGGGAGAGGGCTCAAGAACTCTGTTCCTTTTTGACGCAGATTGCACCCACAGGGAGCACAAGGGAGAGGTGGGTTGCTGCTGTTGCAATGCTAACCAGTTTAGAGGCGATGAAGAGGCGGGCCGATGGCCCGCTTCTCACTGCAGACCCACAGGGGTCAGGCTGAGTGATGCCCTGGCGGCGCAGCAAGAACCACCACTTACTGCACCTCCTCACTTAGTCCCACTGCCTCTGGGGTTTCATTGCAGTTTGGACAGCAGAGGTGCACCTCTTCGCTGGTGCCCCACCGCACCCAGAGAAATAATGTAGCCCTTCTTCAGCAGAGGTGGATGGCTTAACGTACTGATGGTTTTAGATTGGAGTAAATGATTCGCCATATTAGGACTGTAGATCAATTTCACTATTAATGAAAATGCAGTTTGCTAGGAGCCCTGGGCCATCATCTGAGGCAGTGTACTTCCTATCTGATAAGGAGAGATGACAATCTAGATTAGGCTGCAGCTGTAGCTGACTGCTGCTTCCAACAGAGTCTAAGGAGATGTGACTGTGGGTGAATAAATCCTAGAAAATGAATACACATTGCACACTATTAGTCATTTTTATATAGTAGAGGCAGTAGGCATGGTGTTTCATGGGCAAGCAAAATGACAAGATCAATGCCCCGAAGGAGAGTGCAATCCAAAAACTGGACTAGTTATATGAGCACATTAGCGGAGCAGGTGCATTCAGTCTATGATGCCTCAGGAAGCAGTCAGATCCCCGGCACTCTGTAGGATTTGTGTGGTGGAGAGAACCTCCAGCACTGTTAGGTAGGTGACCCGAGGTGCCGTCCTGGAGACGGAATGGGTATGAGGGAGGAAGAATCTTTTTGTACCTTGTCCTGCCACCCCCAACCCTTGCATAATGGGAGCCACAGTTTTGCCCTAGTTTGAAAATAATTTTCTATGAACTGCAGAAAGTCTGGGTGAACCTACTCCGCCAAGGACTAGTAAGTTGACAGAGCAGGGAGGGAAAACAAGGCCACAGGGTGGGAAATTGCAAGGATTTTGAATGGGTTCTGAATGCTTTGCTTTAAAAGGTGGCAAGCAACCAGCAAAATGGCTAAACGCGCAGTTAGTGGCGATCGTGGCATTGTAAATCAAAAGGGAAAGGCAGACTGGGTCAATACAAATAAATAAGAGGCAAGGTCCCCTGGGGGAAAGACAAGGCCAAGCTTCTGTTAATCTGAAAACAGTCTCTCCTGCCCCTTGGTAATCAAGGGCATTTCACTAATAGTAAAATACAGGCAGAGAGAATGTTGACGTGATTTATCCCAGGGTTACTCATTGTCCAGTATACCGCAATAACCATGGTGAAGCCAAACTACTGTAGTGTGATCAACAAATGGTTCCATAGCAACCATGCTGGATGAGATCTCTGCTCATCATAGATCTGCCTCTCGGTGTGTCTGAAAGCCAGAGAAGTGTATTTTCCCCACAAAACTGCTGTTAGTGCTAAGTTGGAGGTATGTGCCTTCCCAGGAAGGTTAAAAACTAATCAAACTATTAGCAAAGGCTGGCTCCGGGCACTCTAGTAGCAGCAGGTCTATGGTTAGTTTGCTTAATTACTTCCTTTTCAATCCCCAAATAACATCTCAGTCCCATCCCTGGCTTCACCTCCACAAAAATTATGGATCTCTCCTGAGCAGAGACTCCACTGTACGGTACTGGCTTGTGCGTACCAAACTTGTTTCCATTTCTAATTGAAGCAGAATTTGACCTCGAGATCAAAGGCCATGGTGTTAAACTACTACACCACCTAACCTCCACTACATCTGAGATGCTCTATAACCATTACGTTCCACACCATTGCTACGGTATTGGATGTGGAATTTATCACGAATGTGGCAGTCATATACCAGAAAGTGTATAAATAGCATCTAGTTTTGAGAGCAACAGTGATGTGTAAAGGGCAGAAGGGTTTACAAAGTGTATCATGCTGCACTTTACTGCCATGCACCGCAACTCACTGCAAAGTCCCGCACATATTTATATATTCCCACAATAATTATAATCCCAATTTAAAATAATGGGAGCCACTAACTATACATCCAGGGCCAGATCCTCAGCAGATGTAAATTAGTGGAACCCCACTGACAGCAGAGTAGCTATATTTTTATACTATATTTTACTTTTCCATACAGGTGGTTTATACCTACCTATTTTTGTGCTATACCATATATAATTGCACATCCATAGCACCTTACATTCAAGATTATCAACGCTCTGGGAGGAACCAGAGTCCTGTGGCACATTTACCTAACATTTCCGGCAGTAACAGAGATGTACTCATGATTTGGTGTTTCGTCCATTTGGTAAAAATGTAATGACTGTGCACTGTCAAATATCCATGGGCTATGTATTTCACAGCTGATGATCTGGCTGACTGTTAAGACTCATGCACATAGTGGTAAGCATGGCAATGATGTTAAAGTAGCTGAAATTTTGAGTGGCCACTCTATTCTGCACAAGCAATGGCAGCAGTTAAAGAGTACTGTCCTTCTATTTCCCCAGGCTTGTATAGGGGAGCCCTGTTTTCCAATACACTATGATGAAATAACAAAAGCTGAGCTAGGAACGGGAAGGCTGGAATAGCGTGTGAGCTGCAAATAGAACAAAATGGCTGTTGCATGTTGCAGGTACTCAATTGGGTTTTTAATGGCCTCATTATAGTCTGTGCAAGTCTCGCCATCTGCTTCAATAGGGGCAGCATCAAGCCCTAAAATTATTAATTATTTACTGTCTATATAGTGCTCTACCCAAACACCAGCTGATCCATACATTGACCTGGGAACTAAGTAAGTGTTTTCACTCCTGTTTGACAGGTGGGAAAACAAAAGTAGAGGGAGAAAGGGGCACATGTGAAAGTTTCTGAACACCTGTCTTTCTGGCTCTATGTTCAGTGTCGGAGTTAGACTCAGGAATAGAGCTCTGGTGTTCCTGGCAACCAATCTAACATGAGATCACCAGCAGCCAGTCTCAATTTCTGTCTGACTTCAAGAGCTCTCTTTTTAGGTCTTGAAAGTTGATATTTCACAGTAAGATTCAGGATCCGTGTCTCTGAAGGGTATGAGCTAACTATGGCAGAACCGTCCCTGGGTAAGAGATGATTGCAGAGGTTATGATGTACAGTATTGCATGTCTGGGTGAATGACCAGCAGTAGCTGGCCCACAAGAGGGTAAGAGACCTTCTGCTAATGTCAGTTAAGGGAGAACTCCTAATGTTCATGGCCTAGTGTTGTGATGATTAGGCCTACAAATTTACCCTAATTGTAAGCTTAACTATAAGAAATGAGTGAAAGTTCATGGAATGTTACAATAACCTTGGGAGAAAAATTGGCTACTAGAGTGAGCTTCATCATCATGGCTGCCACCCCCACCATCTCCTAGGACCCCAGATCTTCTTCACACTAATTCTGAGTGGTGCCCTGACCAGATTGCACCAGAGAGATGGAGCCAGTTGATATCATCACCTCCACCAGTTCCAGCTGAATCCCAAGCACCATGTGGGATGTGAGACTTTGTCACACATCCCTCCTCGGTGTGTCCTTTTCCTTCCCCACCTTATTTCTTCTCTCCCCCATCCCCCTCCTTTGCCATCTGTCCAATATGAGCCTGGCTTAGCTGCATATTTTGCAACACTGCTATGAGCCTGCCACCAGAGAGGCAATTAAAAGCAATGCCCTAAAACAGCCCGATGCCAATACAAGTTTGCCAGGTCTCAGAATGGCTGATCAGACCATGTTCCGTGCCTGGGTTTTTGCAGCAATAAGGTTGCATGTAAAAGTCAACGCCAGAGACAAAAGTTGCATTTTCTGTCTTTGCTACTCTTACCTCCTTCTTGTGCATGTTTGTCTTGTCTTCGGAAACTGGATCAGACTTAACAACATCAGCAACTATGACAGATCCTGCCCCTTTCAACTAACTTCTTCTCTTTTGCCAAAAAGGACAATTATCAAGCAAGGTTTTGTCTCCCTAAAAACTCTCTTCAGCTAAAGGGAAAGGGAACAAGGAATGCTGTTAAAATGAAAGCCTTATGTAATACTTTACATTTGAAATGTTTTAACTGTCTGTCCTTCTCTTCCTATATTTGTAATAAAAGGTTTAAAGGATTTTTAATGGTGTGTTTGCCATGGTTCTAAGCAGACGGAGGTCTCCGGCTATGTCTACACTGCTCGAAAGCTTGTCACTCTCATCAACAAAAGTTGGTCCAGTAAAAGATATTACTTCACCCACCTTGTTTCTCTAGCACCAACATGGCAACAACAACGCTGTAGAGGCAGCTGGCAAGGGTTGGTTCCAATAGTGTGATTTGAGGGCAACATAATGCACGCATTACTGCCTATCTAAGCAGGAGCAGAGTGCGCTTGCTTGACTGCAGTCGTACACACCAGCTTTCTGTGAAGGGAAACTCCCCCTATTGCTCACCATTGGGAACATAGTACATAGACTTGTCAACTAGACAGCCCTCTCTGCTCGAGTATGATGCAATGAGGACAAACCAACATGGTTTCTGTAGAAGAAAAACCATGTCTCTCCATGTCTTTATCCAGGAGACTGGATAAATTCATGGTGGCTAAGTCCATAAATGGCTATTAGCTAGGATGGGTAAGAATGGTGTCCCTAGCCTCTGTTCGTCAGAGGATGGAGATGGATGAGAGAGATGAGATCATTGATGCCCTGTAGGTTCCTCTCCAGGGCACACACTGGCACCTCCACTGTCGGTAGATAGATACTGAGATGAGATGGACCTTTTGGTCTGACCCTACTTTTCCTTTCTTATGTTCAATCTACTAGAATCCTTTCTGCATCACCAAAAAGAGTGCAGAAGAGTGGATTAACACAGTTTATTTGAACCTTGCAAAAGCCTTTGACAAAATCCCTCATATGAGGCTCTTAATGAGACTCTATAGGCATTTGGTGAGAGGTAAAGTACTGTGTCATGGATTAGAAAACTACAGACATTTTACAAAAAGGTTAACAGTGAGGTGTCAAAAGAAAACGGTACTAGGCCTTTTACTTAATAGATCTATTCAGAGACTTCATTAGAAAGAACTAAGATTGTTATTGTTTCTCTGGCATCCAGCTAATATCCAAAAAGTGTTACTTTGTTCTAAAACACTGCACTTTAAAAAAAAAAAGTCAGATTACTAGGAACTTACTGCAAGTAGTTCCCTTAAATAGGTATGGGATTTTATAACAGGATATTATAATGGGATTTTTTTTTACCTATTTTGGGGAGCAAAGTTCAGTTTGTGCGAGCAGTGGAAGTTGGGGGGGAAGGGGGCCGGAGTAGTGTTGCGATGGGATGAGGTGCTTGGCTCTTGCAAACTTTTACTAGTGTGATTATCATGGCCACAGTGTGTAACAAAGGCAATGATGAATTGGCTAAATCCCTAAATTCTTCACTTCCAGGCAGGGACAACCACAGCTGTTCACACGTTTACACACAGTGCACCGCATTTGGCAGTGGTGAGTAGGGGCAGCATTGGCTACCCCACTGCCCGCTCAGGTTTGACCCTGCTGGAACCTCTGCCATGATGTGGGGGGAGGGTGCACAGAGGGTGCAACACCACTCACTCAATTTTGGCCCTTCAGAGGGGCTGTGGGGCCAAACCCGAGCGGACAGTAGGGTGGTCAGCCCTGTTCCTCCTCTCCACTGCCATGGGGCTGGCTCCTGCACTCGGGGAGCCTGCCAGGCCTCACCCCACTTCCAGCAGCCCATGTCCCTTCTCAGAGATCGGGAGTGACACTGCACCTGGGCAGGCAGGGCTGGAAGATGGGAGCTGAGTGTAGCACGGACTTGGTGGGCAAGGAACTGAGACCGGCATCTGCAGCAGGGCTAGCTCCACGGGGATTGAAAATGCATACCCGGGGGCTCCCTTGCTTACAGGCATTTTAGTCTTTGGAACTTCCAAATATTTTTGTAAGGAAAGTCTATTGTACTTGAGTGATAGCTGGATTCCACTGAAACCTTACCTCGTCATAAAGCAGCATGCTGTATTCAAGTGGTTTAAGCTTTTTCATGGACGCTGTTTTTGGATGGAAAACTGGGTATTCAGCTGAACTAATTTTTCCCTGGAAATCATCTGCTTTCTTCAGAAAATGTTGCATTTTCACTGAAAACCAAAAGCTTTCAGGCTGAAAACTTTGTTTTCAACTGAATCTTTGGGGGTGTTTTTATGATAGAATATCAAAGTTTTCCATGAAAGGATCAGCTCTCTGTATGCTATCCGGGTCCTGAATGCTGAACTCTGGTAGGTCAGCAGTACAAAATTGGTAATAATGCCTAGTGTTCGAATGGTGCTTTTTCAGCTAGAGATGTCAAAGCGCTTCACAAAGGTAGTGATGGCCCTAGGAATGGGGAAACAGAGACACAGCAGTTAAATGGCTTATACAAAGTCAATAGCACAGCTGGGAATGGAACCTATGTTTGCTAATTCTTAATGCAGTGCCCTGTCTGCTGAACCCTGGGGTAAATTACTGGAGATTGAAAATTTTGGAGTTGATTGTTTAGAGCTGGGGAAAGAGGCAATGAGCGTGCACAATTTGGAATAGCTCATGTATTTTCTAAAGAGAAAAAAATAGAGAGAGCTGCCCATTTATTTTCCAATATAATTCAAGACTATATAGCCCTGCATGTACATAGTTACTTTCCTTTATCAGCAAGATGGTTTTTGCTGCATGAAGTCTTTATGTTCAATAGATCTGATTTTTTTTTCTCAAGCAGCTGGGTTTTCTTACCCTGTGAAAGCTCTGTACTAATCTCAATTTCTCTGCTTTTCTCAGTGCCATTCCCAGCTGCTCAGAAACGAGCAGAATGCTTTCATCTTTTTTTTTCTAGTTCTTATTAGGTGTGACAGCTTCTACAATATCTGTATATTAAAAATGCAGATTTTAATTTGTTAAAAAAAATCTAGTAGAGGAAAATCATGGGGGTGGGGAAGATACTGCCTCTAAATTACAAGGGAGAATACAACCCTGCTGTGAACACACTAATGATGTATTTTCTTGGAAAGAAGACTTTTCCAAGCCATTATAAAATGTGATTATGGTCAAACCTTATTTATCTAGATGAGATCGAAGAGCAGGGAAGAAGTTCAGATATTCAGCAGTTCAGATGAGTGGGGGCACTTCAAAGTATTTGGACCATGGGTGGGGGGATGACCTCATTTTGGGCTAATGAGTTTTTCTGATAATTGGGTTCAGCTAAATGAGTTTTGACAGATTAGACTTCTGATTATTCACTTAAGAAAAGTTTTTGTCTGTACATATGAACACTAGAAAATGAGAACATTGTATAAGATGTCCAGCACATCAACATCTGAGATGAGGGCAGACTATGAAACTGAAATCACTGGATTTTCTTCCTCAGCTTGGAAAAGAGGAGACTAAGTGGGGGTATGATAGAGGTATATAAAATCATGAGTGATGTGGAGAAAGTGGATAAGGAAAAGTTATTTACTTATTCCCATAATACAAGAACTAGGGGTCACCAAATGAAATTAATAGGCAGCAGGTTTAAAACAAATAAAAGGAAGTTCTTCTTCACGCAGCGCACAGTCAACTTGTGGAACTCCTTACCTGAGGAGGTTGTGAAGGCTAGGACTATAACAGCGTTTAAAAAAGAACTGGATAAATTAATGGAGGTTAAGTCCGTTAATGAGTATTAGCCGGGATGGGTAAGGAATGGCATCCCTAGCCTCTGTTTGTCAGAGGGTAGAGATGGATGGCTGGAAAGAGATCACTTGATCATTACTTGTTAGGTTCACTCCCTCTGGGGCACCTGGCATTGGCCACTGTCAGTAGACAGGATACTGGGCTGGATGGACCTTTGGTCTGACCCAGTACAGCCATTCTTATGTTCTTATGAATGTTCCTAGAAAGGGAGCTAGCTTTCTAGATATCTAGATACATGATATATTGCCCCCATTACGGAAGCATCTCAGCAGCTATCAATCTTTAATGTATTGCAACATCTCTATGAGGTAGGGAAGTCCAATCAATATCTCCATCCACAGATGGATACCCAACGCAAAAAGAGAGGTATTTAGACTTCTAACTTTCATTGAAATCAATGGGAGTTAGGTGCCTAATTGATAAGGCCATGGTCCTACAGGAAGCTGTCTGTGGTGCAGCTGGGAATATACCCCCATTTTCCTGAGTCCCAGGGACTTAACCACAAATGCTTTCTCTGCACTGCCTATCTCTGCACTGCCTATCTAGATTGCAAGCTCTTCAGGACAGGGTCTGACTCTCCCTATGGCAATTTTGGAGTCCAGGAGACTTTGAGACCTGGGAGCCTAAAGTCAGGCTCTTAAATCTATAATTAAGCACCTAAATGAAGCAGCCTGACTCTCAGAAGTACTGAGCAGCCCCAGCTCCCGTTAAAGTCAGTGACACCTCTGAAAATCAAGTTGCTAAAGTCTGGATGTAGGAGTCTAGGCACCCAGGTTTGTAGGCATTGACTGTGAAATCTTGTAGGCCTCTTTCTCTGGCAGCATCCATGTGTGTTTTGCAGGGTGCAGAGCAAGATAGCGATACTGTGAAATCTACTTTTACTGTTGCTCCCCAAATCTCTGTGAATCTTGCTACAGGGCTTATGCACCCGTGGTGGTGTGGCGGCAGCTGCTGCTGCTTATTTGTGGTTCCCAACCACCAAAGGAGAAAAGGCCACAGCTGCGATGGCTCGTTATCTGAGATCTAATCCGGAAAGAGACTGGCTCAAGAGAGTTCATGGAGGCTTTTTCATTCTCCATCACGGCACTTGCGGTTTTTGTTTGTTTAGCTCACACAGTGTACTCCATACCGTACAGCTCACAGACAGCTCCTTTCCCAAAGAGCTTACAGGCTGAGAACTTACGTCCACCCTTTTTAAAAAAAGTGTGTTCTTCACTGAGGTTAGCTAACTCCCATTAAAATAGCAGTGAAGATGCTGCTTTTAACTCTGGTTACCAGCTTCAGGTAATGCCTGTGTGGGAGAACCTGGGGTTGAACTTGTTCTGCTAACCTGAGTTAAAAACAGAGTTGCCATGTCTTCACTGCTATTGTAACATGGGTTAGCTAATGTGAGTTAAGAAAACCCTTTTTCTCTTGCTGCGTAGATGTACCCTAAAAGAAAATTGTATGAAAGGTGAAGCACACTGGAAAATCCCGAGGTGAAGAGGATTCTCTTGAACTGTAAATTCACTACTTGTGGGTCTCTCAGGCAAAGTGGGGTTTTAAGATGCACCAAACTAGAGCTGGCAGGGGCTTGGTAAGGGAGGGGAAGGGCACTGCGTGCACATGGGTCCAGCGGAAAAATGCACAGACACTGTGGAAGAAGGAAACATGTGGGGTTAACAATACTTGTGTCTTTGGTGGAGGAGTGAAGGAAAGATGTGACGAGAGGAAGGCTGGTCTTCTGGCTTAGGCTACGGACTTCCAATGGGACCTTGGGCAAGTCACTTAACCTTTTTTTGTGTCTTGATGCCCCATCTGTTATATGGCGAGGACGATGCTGGCTCTCTCTGCCCTGTCCATTTAGATTGCAAGCTCTGCAGGACAGAGACTGCCTCTCGCTACGGCTATGGCCTTGTCATTACCCCAGAAAAAGAAAAAAAAATGTGTTCACTCGAGTAAGCTAACTCAAGATAAGAATGCACATATTTTTGGAGTGAAGCAAAGGCCTGTGTCATTACTGCAAAATAGGGGTGGTTTTTATATCGTTGGTTCACCTGATGCAAATTCCTGGTGGAAATGAAGCCCAGGTAGTTTTTACTAGTCGTGGTGGTATAGCGTTGACCTCGACTAGCTACACTGAGGTAAAATCTATCCGTACCTCGCCTCCACTAGGATTTTGCATTGAGATAGCTAAGCCAATGTAAAATCACACTTTTGGTGGACGCACAGCCTATGTGTATGTACAGTGCCTACCGCCATGGGGTCCAGATCTTGGTGAGGACCTGTAAGTGCTGCTGTAGTACAAACAATAAGAGATGAGGTGGGGCAGAGACGTAAAGGGCTTAGAAGGCGTAGAATATAAAAGGACTTTGATGGGGGGATAATATCTCAATGAAAGATTCTTTGTGCTTTGAAAATTCTAGAGGTGCGAGAACTGAAACTGCATTTTTTTTTTATATTCTGTATCCTGGAGAGATCAAATTGAAGGTACATACAATGAATTCATACCAAGAAAATATGTCTGTTACCTGTGATGCCTTTGATGCTGGGGCTGTAACTGGGTAGGGGAAGGTCTCAATTATAGGAAACTGCTTGAAAAGGGAAACTAGAAACACTTGAAAATAATGCTGGATCCACATCTATTCTACGGGGTTTGGGTCTGGGAAGGAACAGACAGCTTTGTTAGTCTTCGGTGTATTCTGAATGCAGCCAGTCTTGTGGTTTTCCTTGGACCCATGCTTCCAGTGAAGGAAGCATTTCATCCTGCCCTTGCTAAAGAAGCGATGTTGAGTTCATTTTCTGAAGAGGGCCAAGCGTTTTAAATTATGATGGGTGAGGTCTATAAAGCTGTAGCTATATATTAACTTTGATCCATGGGTAGCTGGTGATCCAGCCATCGGGGGAGGCTAGCCCCCAGCCCCTCCCCTTGTGCCCGAGGCCCCTCCCCTCCCTGTCTGCCCCCCCAAGACCCTTCCCCTTTTGCCCCCCTCCCCCACAGGAGCCCAGAGCACCCCCACCGTGGCCCCAGTGGCCACAGGGAATCCTGTGCTGATAAAAATAGGAAGATGTGCTCCCAAATGCGGATTGGGGTGAGGGAAGCCTCTGGGCTGTGCTATGCAGAAGGTCAGACTAGCCTGTAATTGTCCCTTCTGGTGTTAAAATTGATGTATCTGTAGTAGAATATGGCCCCTGTACAGTAACTGTGCTTTTAGTTTGTAAAGCTACTGATGTATTTGATGTAACTCAGTGAGAAAAATGACAGGGTGCGCTCTTAGGACTACCATGATTACTGCCTTTTGTTGGGCAGTTATGTAATTTTGACCACCCAGATGTGGTATTTATGCAAACCAAGTGCCCGGTTTACACCAAAATGAATTGAAAATCTGGATTTTACGATTAGTCCACACCTGAGGGGAGTAAATGCTACCACACATGAGCATGGTGTGCACTAACTGCTCCACATGGACCTTGCTGGCATGCACTAGAAGTTCCTTAGCACACGTTAATGTCATTTTGTTTGAAACAGGACTACAGTATGCACATGAGGGAAACAACTAGTGCATGCCATCAGGGTTCATGTGGACCAGTTTGTGCATGACACACTAGTGCACGGTAGCATTGACTCCCCTCTGGTGTGGACTAGAGCAACGTGTGGACAAGCCTTGAATTCCAGCCTGAGGAGCACACTTGAATGTCCCACTTTAGAAGTTGTGAACTTCTCCATTTTTTAGAGTTGTTGTTTTAGGCTGTCAGTAAACTCAGGTCTGCCTCAGTTGTTCATCAGTTACACTCTGTTCACTTCAGGGAGACTTTCTTTGAAACTAAAAGGGCTAGACATTTATTTTCCCCACTCCCCACCCCCCAGCCCCCACTCAACGAAAGTTGAAATCCTGCAGAATCTTAAAGCTATTTTGGTGGCTGAGCATCCAGCCCCACCGTTTCAGAGGATAAGGTGATACTGAAACTAGCAGGTGTATGTTAAAATGTAGCTTTCAAATGCAGTTCCACTCCCTGTGTGACCTTTGGCAAGTCATTTAATCAGTCTGTGCCACAGCTCCCCCCTGTGGCAAATGGAGATAATACTTACAGCACCTTCTTCAGCCGGTTGTTGTCACTGGTGGACAATAAATCCATTAATGTTTGTAAACTACCTTGTAAATGACTTGTGAATTAAGTCCACTTAATTATGAATCCACTGATGTAGAACAAATTCATTAATGATAGCAAAGTGTTTTTGAGAGTCTCAGGTGCAAGCAAAACATGCGAAATGACACCTCCTTCAAACGTTTCTGGGTCTCTTTTGAGAGACCTTTCAGGAGATAAAGAAACCTCCAAGATATACCATAGTAAGTCACAACCGGTCAAACTCTGATAGGCAAATACATTATAATCAAGAAGATGAATGACAGTGTGAGATGCATCCAGGCGATGCCTTTGAGCCAAGCTTACACTGGTTCCTTGTGACCAGATGTGGTGCTCTGTTGGTGCAAGGCAGAATGATTGCTTTGTAAGGATGTAGCAATAGTGAAGGGCAATTCCAGGGAAGCAGGGAGAGAGATTAATCACGCAGAAGAGTCAGGAAAAGGCAGGAATGCAAGCACAGTTCGGGCTCCAATAATGCAGATCCATTTGAGAATGTGAAAATTGAAGTGATTAGTAATAATGATGGGACCGAGCCAAATAGGGAGAGGACACTTTAATAGAGTAGGTGACCTTGGCAGAGATCACCAGTACACAAAGCAAAACAATTCTGAACATAATCAAATAAGTTTAAATTTAGGCACGACACAAACATCATTCAGTGGCTAGTATAGATTAGGAGGGTTGTGGATAAATTGTCTGCCAACCGCAGCTCTCTTAAAATTAGAACCAGTGCTATTGTATTGCTAGTTGATCACGCTATAGCTTATTTCTGATAGGGTTTTTTTTTTTTTTTTGGTTTGTTTTCGTAATGTATCTGCTCCAGGACTTTAACTCAAGTGCAGCCTATGGTTTCTTGTAAGACTCTGCTTTTATCCAGTTTTTACAGGCGGGCACAAAATCATCCATTGTGAGGGTTTTATATTCACACTACCGCTCAGCATCCTGGCTTTGAACTGCCTGGACTGCAATTTTCCTTTGTAGCTACTTGCCTGTGACCACCCTTGTGCTTCCTTACCCATACAGAAGGGACGTCCTTGTTCTGCTCTCAAACCTGCAATACTTTGTCTGTTGAGATCAATGTCACGCTACTTCAATATGACTCTTACTTGGCTAGGGACTACAGGATTGCATTTTAAGTGAACTGCTCTGCTGTTGTGCCCAGCTCAGTTTTTGTATAATTGGCTACAGGAGCTGTTGGTATTTGTGCCTAACACTTTTTCTCCACACTAAAATCAGTCAAGCAAACAGTTCATTGCATTTCTTTTAAGTATCTTTTGGGTCTGGAACGATTGCTTTCTATAAATAATACTTTGTATTTCTGTAACACCTTCCATCTGAGGAGCTCTATTACTTAATTTAGCCTCACAACTTCCCGGTGAGATATGTAACAACCCCTCTTTAGAGTGATGGAACTAAGTATAGAAGGATTTGCCATGTGACTTATTCAGGATCACCCAGGAAGTATGTGGTAGATATGGGACTAGAACCTGCACCTTCTGATTGCTACTTCTCAACTACCAGACTGGCTATCCTTTCTTCATAATGCACCTCGATGCATTTAGGGATTGTGAGGAAGAGCAAACCTCAGCCAGTCCCTCCCTCAGGAAATCATGCCACTGAGCCAGCAAGATGTCCAAACTAGTCTATGCCCGTAAATCAAGAGCTGATCAAACAAAAGATAAAGTTCACCATGGACTTGGTGTGTCTTGATTCTCTATGACTCAGAGAACTGCTTTGAGTGGTATTTGGGTGAACCAGACTAGGATACCAGTGACAAACTGCTCACAAAGAAATCCCCTAACCACCTGTATCTGGTTACCTCTTAGTTTTACTAATCATACCTTTGGTAACTGGACAGGAACACTGTTATATTAGGCCCAGGCTCCTATGAATGCTTTAAAAAAATTGATGTGTGTAACAATCCTCTATCATGGCTCCTCAGTGGAAAGCAAAGCTAGCACTGCCAGTATTGAAGCAGAATCTCTAGTACTTGTCCTAAAGGAGTAGCACCTCTATATAGCAGCTATTGCAGGCTCTTATTGGCTATGTAACATGCACTAAACTGTGGGAAACAGTTGCATAACTCCTATTAGCACTAGTGGAAGGCAAACCTATAAATCCCCCCTGAATCAATAGGAGAGAAAACCACTTACATGTGTCCTTACTTTGATTCTATTTAATCCCACCTTAGGCTCAGAACTGTGTGTTAGGGGATGATGATCCACTGGTTTGAAATTGGTTTTAATAAGCAAAGTAAGGGAAAGAGGGATGGACAGTCAAAAAGTTATGAAGAACTTGTACATGTAATTGTAGATTAAAAGCAGGTATGGAAATGCTTCGAGAGATTGGATTCCTACCAGTCCCCACATACAGGTGATACATGGACTTAGCACTGTAAAGTGAATTAGCTAATTAACTTATTGAACAACTAGCTATTATCTTTGCAAAATAAGGGACAGCTGAGAAGGTTTCAAAAGACTGGGAGGGGAGGAGAAAAACTGGCTTGGTTCCATCTTTCAAAACAGGAAAAATAAATCTAACAGGGATTTTCTTGTTAATTGAACCTTGTCCCAAGTAAAATAGGGAACAGATATTAAGTGAAAGTATCTCAATCAGATACATTTGGAATACACCCCTCTATTCACACCCTGCACACTATTGTAATAATCTTTGCCCAAAATATGCCTTGTAAGGTATCATTTGAAAACTCATTGTTTGCTGGTTAGTATTGTCCTGATAAAATATATATGGCAACACTGTAAGCTTCCCTTGTATGGTGTTGTTAACACATCTTTCAAACCACCCAGCCCTGCCCAGGAAGAAGTCAGGTGTGTCCTAACCAAAAAAAGGAATGTGTGCTTGTCTAAATTTGCATTTAAGCAGTAAACAGACTCACAAGCAGGGAGTGAAAACAAAGGAAGTTGAAACAGGTTGGAGGGAAAAGCAGGGAACACCCTTGGACATAGACTCTTTGTCTCCTGGGTCTCAGCTGGAAATGTTTTTCAAGAGGAGGACTGAAACTATAAAACAGAGGGACAACGCCCCCCCCATCACTCCCTGCCTATTGCATCTGAAGAGACAGGAAGCAGTTCTTGGACTCTGGGGGAGAGCTCCTGACTAAACACATTGGTCAGTAAAACTGCTGAAAGTACTGGGTGAGAAAACTTTGCTTTGCCTCTAATATAGTTTGTTAGGCACCAGTAAGTGTTTTACCTCTATTTTTCTTATAACCGTTTCTGATTTTTATGCCTTATTACTTGTACTCCCTTGAAATCTATCTCTATATAGTTAATAGACACGTTTTATTGTTTTATCTAATCCAGTTGAAGTGTCTGGGTAACTCCATTTGGGGTAACAAGTTGTGTGCATATTATTCCCTTAAAGGAATCACTGCCTTAATATATTTGTAGTGTCTGGGGGCAGTACAAGACATAGGTTTCTAGGGGAAAATCTGGGAGTGTGCTGGGGTCACCCTGGGGTAATCTTTAAGGCTGCTAAGAGCCCAAGTGTGGCTGGCTGCAGCACATACCCAGCTATATCTGGGAATGATTTACATGCTGAAGGCTGTTTGTGAGCAGTCCCTGTTGGAGGCTACACTAGGAAAGCATTGTAAAGGGCACCCAAGATTACAGGGCAGGGGTGATATAGCTACTCTTTAGTCTGGATTGCACCCATGTATCACAGTGTTCTCTTATCGCCAAGAGGAACAATAACCAGCAATCAGTACACTCTTATGATAACGAATGAGACTCATAGCATACAGCCTTCATCCTTGTGTCTGATAGAATTCCAGACTCGGTGAATGCAAGGAATGCAGTGGATGTAAAATAGGGTCTAATCCTGCTCTGTGAGCTTTGCCGTTGGCTTCAGTGGAAGGAGATCAGGCACTTAGATTTTAACAAAGCATTTGATGATCGTGCCTCATGAAATCCTACTTAAAATATTCACTCAAATTCACTTTGAAGAAAGTGGGGGCAGTTGCTTAGACTGAAACTGTCTGAGCTACAGACATGAAGTCTATGAACATAAATATCAATGCGTCTAGTGGGGTGTTGGAGGGATCAGTAATTTCCATCTTGATTAATATGCTGGAAGGAGTGGGGAGGTTGGCAAACAACCCATTGCACCAATAAAGACAGAGAAAGGATCTAAGAAGGTCAGAAAGATGCACAGAAATGTCTTGCTATTACAATAGCATATATAGGGTTCCTAATGAAAGTGGGATGCCACCAGGCATGGAACGAACAGGCCCATAGTCCTAGACGGTCTCTGTCCCAAATAACTTCCTGTTTGGCTAGTGAAGGGGTGGGACTGGAAACAGAGGCATGGAGAGTTGAAATATCATGCTCGCGTTCACCAAGCAAGTCAGTGGGAGAGCCTGGGATAGAAGCTAGGTCTCTTGAGTCTCAGTCTGTTGCCTTAGCTACACTCTCTCTAAATACAATGAAATTCAAACTACAAAAGTGGGGGGGGGAAAATCTGGAAAAGAATAAACTGGGCTGCAGAGAGCCAGTAAAAGGGAATTACTTGGAAAGGTTTGGAGCTCTTAGAGCACAGTAAACTAGATATGAATTTGTGGTACAAGATGGTAATAAAGCAGCAGGAGTGTATAGATAGGTGGATCACATCACAGAGTAAGGCATGAAACCGTGCTTGGAATACTGTGTTTTGTTCTGGGCTCTTTATCAGAAGGAGATTGCTAAGGTGGTAGAGGAAATTCAGAGAAGAGTGACAAATGACCCAGGGGTTGAAGTAAAAATTGGAAAAAAAACAAAATATGTTTCGCTTCACTAACCAATGCCAGGGTGTGATGGTTCTCAGGGTGCCCAGGACCATAAGTCACCTTATTTATCCCACCCTGCCCTGCCTCCAGCAAGAAGACTTGTTTGTGCTTAACTGGGTGTCAGCTCCCTTACACCCCCAGTCTGTTAGCCACCCAAACAATCTGCTCTGGGCTATGCCAGCCCTCACCTTGCCTTGCAGGTGAACAGTAGGTGCACCCAAGTCCCCAAGCTGCTTTGAGGCATCCCCCTGTAGTATTCAGCCTCTTATCCATTGAACAGTCACAGTAATACCAGGTCTGCTGTCTCCAAGGGAACCCTATACACACCAGCTTGACTGATTCAATTCACAATCATCTTCTTGTATAATACCACAGCACTGAGATATATTTATAGTGAAAACAATCATAGGTTTATTGTCAAAGATCAAGATTGAAGAGATTGTGAGTAAGGATAATGGAAACAGAAGAGCTATAAACAAAATCAATAAATTATTTCTAGAGACTAAACTTAACAGGCTAACCTGCTGTCTAGAGCAGTCTTATCTCACCCATTGCCTTTTGCAGCATTTCCAACCAAGGCTGGTTGGGATCCCGTTTTCATCAATCTAAACGCTTTCTCTGTTTACTTTCTAGGTGCAGGGTAAAGGAGTATATTTTTGCCTTCCCCTTATTTCCCAGAGACAGGACAACCTTCTGCAGTTCAGTGTCTGGTGTCTTGTCTATCTGGCATGTTGTCTGTGTTGACTTCCCAGCCCCCTGTTGACTTTGTATATAAATAGGGCTTCCATTGTGTTGGCTTACAATGCTTAATTTACATGTGAAACCATATAAACAGGTGAATATATAGCCTTTGTCTGACAGAAACCTATTTATCAGCCCTGCCTTGATTCAGACTTTAGGAGCTTTCACTAGACATACAGGTGCTATGTAAAAAAGTTATGTATGTACATTTCACAACAATAGTAATGAACAGTGTGATCCTGGCTTTCATTTAAGATCTTGCATTAGTCATTGTTGAACCAGAACGTATGTACCACGATCAGAATATCCTTTCCGAGTTGGCATTGAGCAGTTCTTAGGATCACACAGGGTGATGCCATGATTCTCCAAGGGTTTGAAGGGTGTGGTGGCTGAAAGAGGGGCAGGACTTGTTAAGAGTTGACTAAAGTGGTATGAGAAGGATTAAAATGATGAAAAGGAACATTTAGGCTCATCAGGAAAAAATGTCTGACAGTGATTGTTAGAGGGTAGAATAATATTCCAAGGAAAAGGGCATAAACCTTATCTTGGACACAGAGCAACTAAAAATCAGTGGAAATTATGCATGGATATTGTTAACCATTAATATTTCTCAAAGCTGGAGTTGTTGGAGGTTTTAAAACAACAAACTCCTTCTGTAAAGATCACACAACAGTATTCTAGGGCCTGACCCAAAGAAGTAGTGGGTGGAGACTCCAATATTCCTACCCCACAGAGAACTACACCCCATCTGGCTGCACAGCAGGGCTCACAGTTGGAGCTGTGACAGAGAATAAATCCTGGGCTCTCTGTAGTATTTTTAGAGTCGCTCTTCCAGGTACAGTCACACTTCAAAAGCTTAGTCTGCTGCTCAGTTCTGATTTGTATTGTGAGATGCTGACTCTGTCAGAGCAAATGCGTGAGAGGGAAGTTAAAAGGAGGGATCTGCTCTAGGTTTTTATCCATTCTGCACATAGTGCCTCTCAAGAACTGTTGAAAGCACTGGAAGTGGGGGTGGAGGAAGGGGGGGGCTTTCCTAGGAAGCACAAAGTGAAGGGGTTTATGTTGTGTGGGAAGCTCTTTGGTCTTTCCACAAATCAGGGTGGGGCAGTCAGTGAAAGAAGCTGTTTCCACTGACTAACATGGTGGACGGGGTCTACCTGTACAATTCAGCATTTCAGTGAGAGATGCCTTTCCTGCAAACACATCATATGATACTAATGGTTTCCTCTTTAATGCCCTGCCTGCCCTGTATAGAGCTAAGGTTTTCTCTCCTGTTCTGAGCATTGTGCATGGGGCAGTGAGAGTATTTATTGTTTCTTATAGGATAGGCGGGAAGTCACCTTACATCAGAGACTGTTCTTGCAGAGAACATAATGGTCAGAGGTAGTGTTCTCACAGAGAACATAATAGCTGTGGTTTGCCCGAGACGTAGCTTTAAAAACCGGCATTTAATTTGACCTAGATCTTGACAAGGATGTGGAGTCCTTGACATTGCTAGCTGCAAAAACAGTTTCTTTTATCCCATTGTGTTGATTCATTCGCACAATGCAAACACACTTAGCGTCTGTTGCTATATACAGAGCACTGAACACCATGCCCTGTCTAGATGATTGCAAAGTGCATGAATGAGTCATCCATTTTACTGTTGAAAATATATATTCATACAATTTGTATGCTAATAAAAGGCTTCACACATGTCTTGATAACATCCAGGACCACAACTATACTAGTACTTAAGGAAACAGAATAGCTCTAACAACGAGGAGTCCTTGTGGCACCTTAGAGACACAAATTTATTTGGGCATAACCCACTTCATCGGATGCCTCTGTTTGTATCTGCACAAGTGTGGGGTTGGGGTTTTTTTTGTTGTTTTTTTTTCTTTTCATGAAGTTGATGGATTTCCACTTCATACAGCTAAATTCAGTGCCTTGCATGGTGACAGGTTTCAGAGCGGTAGTCGTGCAAGTCTGTATCTGCAAAACAATGAGGAATCCTTGTGGCACCTTAGAGACTTACCATTAATGATTTACCTTTACTCCTATTTACAATGCAACCTTTTCATCAGGAGACTAGGTAGGAGGGTAGCCTTGTGGTTATAGCACATAGCTGGGAATTAGGAGACTTGGGGCCCATCTCCTCTGCTATACTGAAAACTGACTCTCTTATCCAGCACTTTTCAATTCTAGATCTCAAAACACTGGTAAGTCTCATTAGCCCCATCTTACAGAAGAAGCAGCTGAGACAAAAGTAGGAGACTCGCCCAGATTGCGAAGCAGGCCAGTAGCAGAGCTGAAATAGAACCGAAGGATCCTGATTCCCAGTCGGTGCCCTATCCATTGGGCAATCCTGCCTCTCCCTGCTCTAGGATGTGGATGACCATGCCACACAAGGCAGAGCAGGTTAAATTAGGTCAATTAACCTGATAGGCAGCACCTCGGGATTTAAAGGCCAATTGATGAGGAACCCCAGCTGGCTAGGGACAGGTTGAGCTTGTGTAAAGCAGCAAGCTGAGAACAGGGGTGGGGCTGCAGCCACTCTCTGGGAGCAGGGTGGGAGAGTTTGGGGTGACAGTCTGCCAAGAAGTTACAGGGAAGTAGCCTATAGTTACTCCCTGAGAGGAAGGAGTTTGGACCAGTAAATCCAGGGGGACAGAACAAGGATGTAAGGAGTCCTGGAAAATAGCCACATGGTCTGGGAGCAAGCAGACTGTCGTTCCTAGACATAGGGTCCCTGGACTGGAATCCGGAGTAGTGGACTAGCCCAGGTGGATTTTTCACACCCCTCAGCAATGTAGTTATATCAATATAGGTCTGTAGTGTAGACTGGCCTTGGCTTTAAAGTGCCCCAGGTTGCATTTGTAGAGCTGGCAGTCTCAAAATAATAAAACCCACAACCCTGCAAATGACTTGTAAATGAAACACCTGTGACTATGAGGCCTGGTCTACACTACGTGTTTAAACCGGTTTAAGGAGCGTAAAACCGATTTAACGCCACACCCGTCCACACTAAGAGGCCCTTTATATCGATATAAAGGGCTCTTTAAACCGGTTTCTGTACTCCTCCCTAACGAGAGGAGTAGCGCTAGTATCGGTATTACCATATCGGATTAGGGTTAGTGTGGCCGCAGATGGACGGTATTGGCCTCCGGGTGGTATCCCACAGTGCACCACTGACCGCTCTGGACAGCAATCTGAACTCGGATGCAGTGGCCAGGTAGACAGGAAAAGCCCCACGAACTTTTGAATATTTCCTGTTTGCCCAGCGTGGAGCTCCGATCAGCACGTGTGGCGAGGCAGTTAAAAATCAAAATAAAGAAAGAGCTCCAGCATGGACCATGCGGATGTGATTGCTGTAAGGGCAGGCAAATCTGTTCTATCAGCGCTCCGTTACAGAAGACGAAATTCAAAATCATTTTTAAAAAATCTCCAGACAGACGCCATAGCAGGGACTCAGCTCACTGCTGCGTGACAAGCGTAACGGAAAGCCAAAGAATCAAATGGACGCTCATGGCCTGGAGGACTCAAGCTATCCCACAGTTCTTGCAGTCTCTGAAAAGTATTTGCATTCTTGGCTGAGCTCCAAATGCTTCTAGGGTCAAACACAGTGTCCGCGATGGGTCAGGGCATAGCTCGGCAATTTACGCACCTACCCACCCACCCCCAGAAGTGAAAGGGAAAACAATCCTCTCTTGACTCTTTTACATGTCACCCTATCTTTACTGAATGCTGTAGATAGACGCGATGCTGCAGCACTCAACACCAACATCCTTGCTCCCCCCCTGCCATGGGTGGCTGATGGTGCAGTAAGACTGATATCCATCGTCATCATCAGCCTATTGGCACATGGGGCAGTGCAAAAGGACTGGTAACCATGCCGACTAGCATCAGTTAGGTCGATCAAGGGTGCCTGCCCCTAATTTTTCCTGGTAGATGGTGCAATATGGCTGGTAACCGTCTTCATCATAGCAACAGGGGGCTGAGCTCCATCAGCCCCCACCCTTCCTGTGTAAAGAAAAGATTCAGTTGCCCCTGGACTAGCAGTGGGATGCTGGGCTCCTCTCCTACACACTGCTTAATGTCCTGTCTGGACTATCATAGCAGCTGGAGGCTGCCTTCCACTCATTTCTCACTAACAAGTCACTGTGTCATCACACAAGTGGGGGGACAATGCTATGGTAGCCCAGGAAGGCTGGGGGAAGAACAGAATGAACAGGTGGGGTTGTTGCAGGAGCACCCCCTGTGAATAGCATACAGCTCATAATTTCTGCAGGATCTGACACAGAGCAGCTGTGCTCTCTGGTTCTATGATACAGTGGTTCTCTAGTACACTTGCCCATATTCTAGGCAGGACTGATTCTATTTCTAGATACCAAAAAGGAGGAATTGACTCAGGGAGTCATTCCCAATTTTGGCTTTTGCGCCCCTGGCTGATCTCAGCAGCAAATGGTGCAGTGCAAAAGGACTGGTAGCCACGATCATCTTATTGCCAATTTATGGTATGGTAGATGGTGCAATATGGCTGGTAACCATCTCTGCTATCATGCAAAAGCAAAAGCATGCTGCTGTGTAGCGCTGCTGAATCGCCTCTGTGAGCGGCATCTAGTACACAAACGGTGACTGTCACAAAAGGCAAAACAGGCTCCATGATTGCCATGCTATGGCATCTGCCAGAGCAATCCAGGGAAAAAAGGCACAAAATGCTTGTCTGCCGTCGCTTTCCCAGCGGAAGGAGTGACTGACGACATTTACCCAGAACCACCCGCGACAATGATTTTTGCCCCATCAGGCACTGGGATCTCAACCCGGAAATTCCAAGGGGCGGGGGAGGCTGCGGGAACTATGGGATAGCTACGGAATAGCTACCCACAGTGCAATGCTCCAGAAATCGACGCTAGCCTCGGACCGTGGACGCACACCACCGATTTAATGTGTTTAGTGTGGCCGCGCACACTCGATTTTATACAATCTGTTTTGCTAAACCGGTTTATGTAAATTCGGAATAATCCCGTAGTGTAGACGTACCCTGAGAGTTACAGGCTAGAATAAACACAGACCAAAACACAACGTTGTTACAGACTTACCTTTCTGATCAAAATCCTTCTTTATGTGTAGTAATAGAGGCGTTCAGAAAGGAATCGACTAACCACTTGGGGGGCAGAAGGAGGGATTTATAACTTCGCTTTAAAATGAATCTTCTGCTGAGACAGAAACTCAAAGCATTTTCTATATGTCAGTCTAACCTATCTTCAGTAGTTTTGTGGGTAATGCACAGGACTAGAACTCCCTATCCCACATATTAAAGATGGGGAAACTGAGGCACAGAGGTTATGGGCTCGATTGTGACTTTAGGCCCAGTCCTCACCAAGACAGTAGTGCATGAGCTGCATCACTCTAGGACTATCACCAGTAACACTGGCCCTCAAAGACCCCTCTCTGAGTTGCAGTGCGCCCGCCCCCACTACTTCCGTGTTTGATTGGGAGGGGCCTATACCAGTAGCAAATTCTACCACCCCGTGCACTAGCTTGGCTACACTGGCCAGTGAGTGCTGGGGTGGAGCCAACATTACCTATGTCCGTCTGCTGTCCCCATTGTTCAAAATGTATCATGAAAACATAGGAAATGTTCAGGCTTTTGGTTTTGGGTTCTGTACTCTTTCCCGTTTGGCCATTGAAAAAGGAGAGCGTGGGAGAAGGGGGTGGGGAGGAAAGAATCTGTACATTTTTTCATTTTTGTGTGTGGTCTGAATTTGTTTCAAAATATTTTTTGCATGGCCCTTTTTATAACAAAAGGATGTTGGCCAGCTCTAGTTAGGAGTAAGCAGGTGCACACAGCTCCCACTTACCCTTTTGCAGGCTACCTGGATGTTGGGCCTGCAGGAGTATCTGGGCTGCTCTTACTCTGTTGCATGGACTTGTATTCCAAATCACAACTTGGCCCTGAGTAACTTAATATCCTGCAGCAAGTCAGTAGCGAAGCCTGGAATATATTCCAGATCCATGTCTCCCATTCTCTTGACAGCAAACAATCCTGTGGCACCTTATAGACTAACAGACGTTTTGCAGCATGAGCTTTCGTGGGTGAATACCCACTTCTTCCGAAGAAGTGGGTATTCACCCACGAAAGCTCATGCTGCAAAACGTCTGTTAGTCTATAAGGTGCCACAGGATTGTTTGCTGCTTTTACAGATCCAGACTAACACGGCTTCCCCTCTGATACTTGACATTCTCTTGACGTATTCCCAGGACTATGTTGCTCCCTTCTAATATGGGATTTGTTTTGCTGATACTATGGGTGTAGTGGTTTGGCCTCCATTTGTTAGCATCTGCTATTTAATAAGAGCCTAACAAAATGCAGGAGATGATGGAGAAGCTGTGAAAGAAAAAGCATAATAGCAATGAAATTCATACTCTTTTAAAGGCAAACGTTGCATTTATAGCAAACAAGCCATGAAAAGAAAAGCAAGCAGGAAAGACGCTTACAGCGTTAAATATTCACTAGTGTTCTACATGCTGCACATTCTAAAAATAAGGGGTGTTTCAACATTGCTACAGTAGATGATTGGGATTTCCCCCCTTGCCTTATAATGCCATAGCAATTCAGACTGCTGGGAAGTCACCGTGGCAACACCTTGATGCTACCTTTTGTTCAGCTGATGATCTGACTGGTCACATGATCCTCAAGCAGCGCACACAAAATGTAACACAGCAGCTGATCTTATTGTCCTATTTAGTGACATAGTGAATAGAAAGGTCACCATAAGGAAATTTCGCAGGGATTTATTTCAGGCATGACAAGACCGGAGAGGATCACTGATTGCCGCGTTTCTGAAATGTTACCGTACTGTGAATGACTCTCCTTTTGCTCATTTTATCACCGCATACTGGTGTATAAAGACAACTGGATCACCACACACCTCTTGATTAAACACCCCTAGCAAAGATTGGTGTATCAGAAAGGTATTTGATCATTTTAATTCTATGTAAGGGTCTGATGGTGATTTAGGACTTTGTCCTGCAATGTGCTATGTATTCCCGTGTAGAGTGCACTTCTAGCTTCCATTGCTCTCAAAGGGGGTTGAGAGCTCTCAGCATATTTCAAGACCAAGCTGTCTTTAAAGACCAGACAGAGCCACAGAGGTTGGACCCAGATCTAAACTTTCCCAGCCTTTGTGTGTTTTGGAGTTTAAGGATTTGGTTCCTCTATTGTTGGGGGTCAACTACAAAGCTTGGACCAGTATCTGGATTCACGTCCTATGTTTCCCAAAGTTTATGGGTGTTCATCTCTGGGGGGGCTTCATTCAGGCCCGACTCTGGTAATGGCGAGTAAACCTTAAAACCGCATATTCAAATAAGCATCAAAGTTAAGATGCTTCTATGATTGGAAAATAGATCCTGCCAAACTAACCTGATATCCTCTTCTGTTGAGATTACAAGTTTGGTTGATAAAGGTGGTAGTATTGACATAATATACTTAAGACTTCTGTAAGGTGTGACTTGTTACCACATGACATTTTGATTGAAAACTAGAAAAATATAAAATTAACATGGTACACATTAAATGGATTAAAAACTGGCTAGCTGATAGATCTCAAAGTGGTTGTAATTGGGGCAGTCATAAAGTGGGTGTGTTTTCTTGGCCCTACACCATTTAACGCTTTTATCAATGACCTGAAAGAAAACACAAGATCACTGATAAAATTTGCAGCAGACCCAAACATTGGGGGAGTGGTAAATAATGAAGAGGACAGGTCACTGACTCAGTGATCAGGATTGCTTGGTAAAGTGGGCACAAGAAAACAATATGCATTTTAATGTGGCTAAATGTATACATCTAGGAACAAAGAATGTAGGCCATACCTATGGAATGGGGAATTCTATCCTGGGAAGCAGGGACTCTGAAAAAGATTTGAGGGTCAGAGTGGATAACCAGTTGAACATAAGCTTCCCGTGTGACACTGTGGTCAAAAGAGCTAATGTGACCCTGGGATGCATAAACAGGGGTATCTCAAGTAGAAGCATAGAGGTTATTTTACCCTATATTTGGCATTAGTGTGATGGCGGCTGGAATACTGTCTCATTCTGGTGCCCACAATTCAGGAAGAATGTTGATAAATTGGAGAGGGTTCAGAGAAGAGCCACAAGAATGACTAAAGGATTAGAAAATATACCTTTATAGTAGTAGACTCAAGGAGCCCAATCTATTTAGCTTAACAAAGAGAAGACTAATGGGTGACTTGATTACAATCTGTATGTACCGATGTGGGGAACAAATATTTAATAATGGGCTCTTAATTCTACCAAAGAATGCTAGACAAATTCAGACTGGAAATCAGCTGTACATTTTTAACAATGGGAGTAATTAACCACTGGTCATGGTAGATTCTCCATCACTGACCATTTTAAAATCCTAATTGGATGCTTTTCTAAAAGACCTGCTTGAACTATTTTGTGAAAGTTCTATGGTCTGTATCAGGGGGTAGCAGGGCCGCCCAGAGGATTCCGGGGGCTGGGGTCTTCGGCAGTGGGGGGCCCCTTCCGTTCTGGGACCCGCCGCCGAAGTGCCCCGAAGACCCGCGGTGGGGGCCACCCCCTGCCACCGAATTACCGCCAAAGACCGGGTTGCACTTCGGTGGCGGGTCCCGCTTCGGCGGTAATTCGAAGTGCAGCCCGGTCTTTGGTGGTAATTCGGCGGCAGGGGGTGGCCCCCACCATGGGTCTTCAGGGCACTTCGGCGACGGGTCCCGGAACAGAAGGGCCCCCCCCCGCCACCGAATTATCGCCGAAGACCGGGCTGTAGTTTGGCGGTGGGTCCCGCTTCGGCTGTAATTCGCCAGTGGAGGGTCCTTCCGCCCCGGAGCGGAAGGACCCCCCGCCGGCGAAGACCGGGAGCGGAAGAAGCTCCTGGGCCCGGCCCTGCAAGAGTTTTCCAGGCCCCCCAGAGCGAGTGAAGGACCCTGCTCCAGGGGCCCCAAAAAACTCTCATGGGGGCCCCTGTGGGGCCCGGGGCCTGGGGCAAATTGCCCCTCTTCCCCCCCCCCTCTGGGCAGCCCTGGGGGGTAGCCATGTTTGTATGCACAAAAACCAACAAGGAGTCCGGTGGCACCTTAAAGACTAACAGATTTATTTGGGCATAAGCTTTCATGGGTTTAAAAAAAAAAAAAAAAAAGAGAGAGCTTATGCCCAAATAAATCTATTAGACTTTAAGGTGCCACCGGACTCCTTGTTGTTTCTATGGTCTGTTATACAGGAGGTCAAGTGATCACAGTGGTCCCTTCTGGCTTTAGAATCTATAATAAATGTAGAAACTGGATTATATGACCAAATTGCCTAGGATAGACACTGGACTCAATGCAGGAGGTCCCTTCCAGTCCTCTGTTCATAGGCCCCTGAAGCATGATCTGGGGTGCTTTTGTCCTGTGACATTGTTGGTGGATTTCTAGTAGGGCTGTTCAGTGCAGAGATTGTGTATTTACCATGTGCTTGTACAGGGCTCATTGCAATGAGACCTCTTAGTACTTCTATAATAGTAGTAAATGACCTGGGTTATGTTTAGTGTCCTGGTTTTGTTTGGTTTTTGTAGTTTCTAGTGGCATCAACTGAGAGCTGTTCATTGTACTAAGCACTGTAGATGCACACAGAGATTCCCTGCCCCAAAGAGCTCACAGGTCCAATACACAAAAATTAGGGTGAGAGATGTTTTATAGACGGGGAACGCAGATACAGAGAGTGAGTGACCTGACCCAGGTCACACAGGAAGAGTGTGTGGCAGAATCAGGGTTTCCACCCAGTTCTGCTGAATCTCAATCCAGTGCTTTAGCCACAAAATCATCCTTCCTTTCCCTAAAGAGGACTCTCTTCCCATGGAGTGAGGACAGGAAAACGCCCAATGCAGCTGGCCTGCTGCTCTCCAACCTTAGAGCACTGGGTTCCTTTCATCCCAGCCGCTCTCCTCTGTGTCTTTCATTTACAACTGAGAGCAGAATCCTTGAGTGAAACAGACAGGAGGGTGGGTGTCCTCCTTGACAGCCCAAGCACTCCGGAGTTGATACTCACCTATTCACCACCGCAGGCAGTCCCCGAACAGCTATCTGAGAAAAGCATGTTGCTTAAAGCTGTGGATCTGGAATATGATGTTTTAATAATAACCCCAGGAAATCTACTGCTCAGCCACACCTGTAATTGAGACTCTTTTTGTCAGTCTATTTAGCGACTCCAGAGAGTGGTTACTTGTCAGCCACACAAAAGGAGGCTAGAAAATGCAGCCTAATAACCCTCCTCGTGCTACTCTAGGCAATGCGGAGTCCCGGACCCTCCACACTTGTCCCGTGTGATGCTGCGCTTGGGCAAAGATCCCTTGTCCTGTGCTGAGCGCATTACGTAAGACAGGGAGCGTTTGTCAGCGACTCTGGTACAAATCGAGCTACAGGCGGCTTGTGCGGAGACGGGGTGGCGAGAGGGAAGCTCCGCCGGGAACCGAGCTCCGCGCCGCCGCTGGTTTCAAGTTCGCCGGGTTGGCTCGGTGGCTCATCGGGCGAGGGACGCGTCCCTGGCGGGTCTTGAGGTGACGCTGACTCCGGTGCTGGGGGAATGACTGAGGCAGGGAAGCGGGACTAGGACGGACTGGCATGAGGCTCCCGCCACAATGGAAGGGCTCCTGTCTCCGATGAGAACCAAGGTAGGCGCGGGGAGCATTGGCATTGGCTTGGGAAGCTGCTGCCACCCGGGGAGGCGCGGGGCCGGTCTGGGCGAACAGGAGACTCCCCGCTTTTGTCTCCCGGCGCTTGCACAACTGCCCTTGGGGAGGCGACTCTATGGAGACGCGAGCGGAGCCGCTTCAAAGCGGGGAGGGGTCACCTCTCCCCCCATCACTCTCTCTCTCTTGCCAGAGGGGACCTGTGTCCGTGAGTTCGCTTTTTGGAGGAGACGGACCGCGCTTTATTGGGGTTACCCAGCTGAGCCTCTCCCGTGGTGGTGGGGGTGCCACTGACTGACAACCCGCGGGGCGGCGGGGCTGCTCTCGGGTGCCGGAGGAAAAGCGCCCATCTAGGCACAGACCGGCGCGTGCTCTCTGCGCGCGTGGCGACCCGCGGGTGCGCAACAGAGCGGAGCAGGTCCCTGAACGCTCCGAAAGGGAAAGTTCAAAGTGTTGCACGTTCCAGGCGTCCCCCGGCTTCTCCGCTCTCCCGCTCCCCGTAGCGGGGCAGCCTTGTCCTCCTCCCGTTCGGGAACTTTGAGCTCCCAAGGAAATAGAGTCAGAGGCGGAAAAGCCCAGAGCTGGGCTTGGTTCTGCAAAATCTGGTGTGCCCGAAAGGTGTGTTGTGATCCTTCAATCCCACAACAGGGTATGGGACATGGCTATTGACAAAGCCCTGGCTGGGATGATTTAGTTGGGGACTGGTCCTGCTTTGAGCAGGGGGTTGGACTAGATGACCTCCTGAGGTCCCTTCCAATCCTGCTATTCTATGAGGGTGATTGAGGACTTCATCCTGCTATGTGCTAAGTATTTCTGTGTAGAGAGCAATTCTAGCTTCCATTGACATCAAAGGAGATTGAGGGCTGTCAGTGTCGGCATATTTCAAGGGGGGGTGGGACGGGTGGCTCCCATCCTACATTACCCAGTCGCCACCGACACATACTGGAGCAGGTGAAGCTCCGTTAGGCGACCCAGCTCCAGTTGGTTGCAGCTTAGCAGTGAGAGAACTGGTACAGAATGAGAGTTCTCAGCAGCAGCAAGACTGCCGGTGTGAGACTCTCTGTCTAACATGCGAACCATTTTAAGGGGGTGTATAATCTAGAGAGAACTATTAGATTGGGTGTTTTACAGTTCTGCTACCTGGAGATCTGCACTGATACTCTGACCTTCGTTACTGGGTATTTTTAAACCTCTGTTTCCAAGCTTTTACTATTAAAAACACTATATTGCCAACAAAGGGCTATAACTTAACCCTGTATCCCAGTGATAATTTTTATCACTGTCTCGCACCTTTTTTGCTTTACATGGTAATTTGCAGGTCAATGGGGGCTGCTGGAAGCAGCGGCCAGTAAGTCTCTTGGCCTGTGCCGCTTCCAGCAGCTCCCATTGACCTGGAGCCGTGAACTGCGGCCAGTGGGAGCCGCGATTGGCCGGACCTGCAGACGGGGCAGGTAAACAAACTGGCCTGGCCCTCCAGGGGCTTTCCCTACACAAGCGGCAACCCCAGTTTGAGAAACACTGCCGTTAGCATGTATCCCCTCTGCTGGGCATTATAAAACAATGTTGCTGATGGCATTTTATAAAATGAAACATTTACATGGTAATTTAGGGTCATGCATCTGCACCTACTATGATTAAAGGTGAATATGCACATTACACTTATTAAAAGAACTAAGATTTCTTTTTTGCAACAAGATATAAAAGACTGTCAACCGGTTCTCATCTTCCTTTGCACAGAGGGAAAGTCTGTAATGTTTGGGGTGATGTTTCCATTGTGTGTTCCTGTATCCACCCTTTTGAAATTCTTGCCTTAGGCAAGCTAGCATGGTATTGGTGTGTTATCAGGCTAATGTTGGAATTACAGTTGGATGTGAGTAATATCAGCACCTGCAGTATCATTTATGTTAAATGCACACACAGCTATAAAAATGATTGAGTAAAAGAGGTGGAAATTTAATGCTAGTGGGCTGGCCCCCTGGCCATATATTCTGCTTGTCAATCTAACTTGCATCATAAATGCAACTGGAATTTAATAGTAATACTGTTAATAAGACTTCATTGTGACAATTATGTCTTCAAGGTTATTTATTGCTCCTTCAGAGGAATCTAGTGGGGAATTTAGATCCAGACCTCTAGATCCTGTTTTGTTCTGATGGAATACTAAGGGTCAGACTCTGATCTTCATTATCTTGGTGTAAATCCAGAGTAACCCCTTAAAAGACAGATCTCCATTTTGTTTATATTGGTGCCGGAGTAACTCCACTGAAGGTATAAGGCCAGATTCTGAACTTGGTTAACTTCGAGTAAATTTGGAGTAACTCCATGGAAGCTGATGCAGTTACTCCAGAGTTACACCATGTAACAAAGGTCAGAGTCTGTATTTAGGTTTCTGTGCAAAAGCAGTGTGAAAATTTACTTCAAGAAACATTTTTAATTCACTTATGTTCTCTCTGAAGTCCTTGCCTAATGGGGAATTGAACATAAATTCAATAACCTCACAAAATAAAATCTTGCTGTAAATGCAGATAGCTAGAATTTTTCCATTGCATTATGATGAGGTGCAAATAAACAAATGTTTGCTTTTAAAATTTAACTTCTGGCTTCTTGAAGTCACGTGCAGATCTATTTCAAATGCTCAAATCTAGAGAGCATTTTAAAACAAGTACACACAGAATGCTCGTTTGTCTACATGGATAATTAAAAGCGATGGGCCTGCTTTTTATGTACACCAAGTCCCTTTTCCAGTACTCTGGCAGGGTGAAGGGGCCAAAAAGTGATGTAAGCTGTGAATGCAGCTTACTCTCTTTTTTTTTTTTCCTAACAGTGTAAAGAGAAGGTGCCTTACTGTGAATGAGATTCAGTTAGTTAGCAGAGAGTATTTCTAATCTTCAATGCTCCTACGTGAGACTTCAGTCTGTTATTTTGCATGGAAGTTATCTGATTTTCAGATTCCATAAAATGTTGATCCATTTGGTCACTGAAGCGTGCTAGGTTTCTGTATAGCATGGTTACTTAATAACTTAGCAACACTGGAAAATATTTAGGGTAAATTGGACATCAAACAGTAATTGCAGTATACCATGTAGTAGACTTCACCAGACTAAATCATGGGTGCTTAATGCATTTATACCTTAAAATTTGCCTAAATGGCACATGAATATGTGTAAGGTTAAGGCAAAGTAGAGAAGCGTGGTGGTAAAATAAAATTAAGGCAGCTAAGTGGAATGCATCTGTGAACCTTGACAGCATTTTTGTGTTGATGGTTACATTTCACTTGGCTTAAAATAAGGAAGTGTTGCACTACCACTCTGGGATAATCAGACTTAATTATGACATTAAATATTACCAGCACATATTAATTGGATTCTTCTGCCTAGCATGGTTATGATTAATAGAAATCTTAACAAATGAACACATATGATGGTGATGCAGCATACCACCTTTAAAAGACTAGGAAGTTGATGGAATACAGCTGGCCTTTAAAAGAAGGAAGAAATGTATAAATATAACTAGACACTCCCTTTTGATTTGTTTTATAACCCTCAAGCACTCACAGTTCTCCTTAATCCTCAATGTACTGCCTTTAGTGAATTATGCTGGCATAAGAATTTCAGTTTCTCGGCAGCTAACACATGCCGATGTATGCTACTGAATTTGCAATGAGCACCTGGCTTGAACCATGCAAAATTGGCTAACTGTACCCTTTTTTCTCCTGGAGAAGAACAGGTTTGTAAGGGGGTGGGGGAAAATCATCAAAGCAATATGTTTTCTTTGGACTGACAGAACTTTTGAGTGAACTTTTCATTTGTTCACAAATGTACACAGAGGGTAAATGGAGATTAATTACCATTGAATTTACTAAGCATTGCATCTAGAGATAATGAATTTTTAGTGTTTTGTATACAGAGAATTCAGCTAGGGAACTAAATAAATACTGTGTGCAATGTTTAGATAAAGCTTTTAAAACACTAATGGGGGTATTCTCTATTATTGAATCTTATTAACTTTATCAGTTTATTATAGGTTCTTGGGATTAGCAAATTCCCATGGTGTTTCTGGTTTTTGTTGAACCTTTTCTTGTGGCTGCATTAAAGACTTTATTTTTCAACCACTCGATCACTCTTCTGAGTGGTTGAATTACCCTTGTATATTCTATAGATAAAAGTTCACTACTTACAAATCAATTTTGATAAGCCCTGGAAGATATTGCATCCATGTTCTGCCTTACTTTGACACCCATTGGATGATGGAGACACTGGGCCATTGAGATTGATGGAGGAGATTGGGAGGGGGACTTACCCTAAACAAGAGTTCTGGAGTAGAAAATGCCCAACCAGCTCTACTCAGTAGTTGGAGATCTTGGATGTCTGATTACTGTTTTGTGTTTGTTTTGTTATAGTAGTTTTCAGATACAAAAAAGCACATCAGAGCTTCAGTGTTGTTAGGACCAAAAAAAAATTCTATTAAGCTCCAATCCATCAAATCACTTGAGCATGTTTTTAACTTTAACCTCAGTGGGACTGCTCATGCGTTTAAAGTTAAGCATGTGCATCAGTGCCCTGGTGTAGCAGAATAAAAATGCTTAGCCCCTATCTTTAAGAATTACATGAGTGTTATGATACAACATATGGGACTCCTGCATGACTTATTAACAGGACCCAGTGTGGGGACAGTTTTCAGACAGAACATTCACATCACTCCATTGGAAACTCAAATGGCATAATAAAGGGGCAATTATACATCTAAATTTGGGTGTCCTATTTCAATATCTACCTATGAAAATTGGGCCCTGCTAGTGTACAGAGGGTGGATATTTCTCAGTCACCTAAGGGATTTGAATATCTAGCTTCCACTAAATTCTAATGGGCATTGAGCATCCAAAGCTCTAAACTCCTCCCCCTGCCACCAGGTATGTTATCCATGTGTAAGATATAGTAGGTGATCTGCACAGTGTCGGTAGTATCTGAGGGTAGTACAGTATTCTGTGTGCCAACTTAGCAGGATGGCTTTGCCTCTCACTCTGCGGTTAATAATGCTGTGTCTGAGATGTGCTGAGGTTGTAGATAGTAAAGTATAATTCAAAAAGAAAATGAAGAGCTGGTCTGTCTTTCTTAATCATAGTCTTATACCTGCAGGTGATGTATGGGTGTTTCCAAGAGCAGAATTTAGCTTCATATTCGAATAGCTCTTTGCTATAGAAAAGTTGGGTTATGTAAAGTATGGGTAGAATATGAAATAGACACCACCTCCACTTTTTATAACATTTCTTCAGTCAATATAGTAATATCTGATTGGTTTTGCTTCACATTTTTAAAAAAGATATGGAAAAAATCAAATTACATGGTTTTTCTTCCCCCAATCCTGCTTTGTATCAGTGCAGCATGGTATAGTAGTCTATCTGAATGTTTGAACTGCTACTGCACTTGGGCACAATGTCGGCAAGAGTGCATTGTTTAGAATATATGGTAAATCATTGTTGCATATCTTGGATAGGAACTGGGCTGCTCTACTGCTGGTAGAGATGGTTATTTATATTGCAAAAGATCCCAGTCATTGTGTGGGGCTGGACAAACCTATGACAAACCAACCTCTTTCTCAAAGAGCTTTCTAGCTAAAATACAGGGTGGAATCTTGACCCCCAGAATTTTCCCACTGGTTTCTATGGGAACAGATTTCCCCGCAGAATCTGATACCTTGCTTTGACTAGCACCTTACTCCACTAATAGTCCATTTGAAGTCACTAGGACTGGATTAAAGGTACTATGAAGTTAAAGCGAGAATAATAGCATCTAGCCTTAAATAAGAACAAGATGTAATAAGAGGGTATGGAACATGAAAGAGGAAGAGTGACAAGGGTAGGACACATGGTTGCATATCCAATAAACTTACTGTACAATTTAGAGGCTTCAAGGCTTTTCAATCAGTGGTGAAAGATCTCGCTGAATGGCTACCTACCCTAGTGATTTCAGTAAGCAGTTGACCAATGGTGTCTGTTGGCTAGCATGTTTGCCTGTCTGCGAATAAAGAATTAAAATTCTTCCCCCTGTGAGACGTGAATCATAAGGTTACATAGGTATTAGTTGTGAATGGTCTTAAAGTCAGTACTGCTGTAAAACAAATTTAAGAGGAAGATTATGCTGCAAAAATGATGGTCCATTCATGATGATAGTAAAGCACTGAGGACAACTGGCTGCAAAGCTGTCTGGGCTGTAAGGTCATGCTGAAGGAAACTCTTGGCGGGTCACAGTGCTGTGTGCTTAAGCTAGTTGTTTATGAACACTTGGCATGCAATAAAGTACTTGCATAATGCCGGTTTCACATACAGTGGGCCCCATCCTTTGCTAGTGCAAATCAGTTTAGCGCCAGGGATTTCAAGGTTACTCAACTGACTTATGCTATCTGAGAATGTGCCTCATAATAGTTTCACTGGCTTTTTGAATGTGTGCGCACACACAGACACATTGGTCAAGGAAGGTCTAGGTATACTTAATCCTGCTTCAGCATGAGGGAGCAGAGGGTGGTGGTGAACTAGCTGACCTCTTGGTCTCTAGCACCTCAACATTTTTATAATTTGTGTGTGTTCTATAGACTTTCATCCCAAAGCACGTCTGGGTATATAACTAAATTTGAACTTCCATGGTATTTATCACAATCTCTAAGCATGTTACAATTTTAAGGCCCACATTTTAACAAACTGCAATAAAACTTTAAAGAAAAACAACTTCCAAAAGTCTTGCCAGACCCAGCATAATCCCCTTCATAGCCCAGGCATAATCACATAATCCAGCTGCCATGAAAGACTACTTCATTTCATAGCTTCCAGCATAATCACCCTCTATTTCTACTGAATCTCCTTCCCCTCGGTCTTCCTGCCCAGGAAAAGCATGAGAAAACAGATTGCTTTTGCAGCAGATCATAAACTAGCAAATCCCAACTCCAATGAAGCAAGGCAAGAAGCCAGATCTTTAGCCATGGTCTTCTTGCTGAGAGCATCCAGATCTCAGCCCCTCTTCTATACCAGAGGCTGTTAGCGCAAGTGCTTGGGAGGATTGCATCTGCCACGGCATTGCACAAAGGTAGAGGCAGTCTCTCAGGTAGATCTTCCCTAATTACATACTCAATCAATCCCAGTGATTTAAAGTGGTGAGATAATTAAAAGGGAAATCATTAATGATTATCTAAGGCTGGATCTCTGAATTGCTGGGTTTGGAGTAAGATTGTGGAGGTGAGTGTGGTTGCTTTCTTTATATATAAAAAAAAATCATTAAGAAGAGATTAATTCATGTTGGATAAGGGGAATCCTGTCTAATGCCATGGAAATTCCCTACCAGTGGGACTACTCAGGTGAGTAAGGGCTCTGTGATCTGATCCACTGGGAGTATTTGAGGTGTAAGGTTATACTCTCTGTAAGTAAGGATGGCAGTCTTGCCTGTAATGTTTTGCGGTCCTTGGAAATGGATGGGGTGAGGTGGAAAGGTAAAAAGCACTAGACGTTCACTGAATTTTATCCATCACCTTATTACATCGCCCTGTGATAGAACTATACAAACACCGCACAGGGTGAAAAGGTTAATGAACTGTGCTCTCTGCAATCAGCTCTGCCTGCTACACCTCTGGGTGTCAGGCCTGTAGGAAAGGGGCTGAAAAGGAGATAGCTGGTGCAGTTGTAGCTGGCCAGGAAGGAGACCAGATCAACTGCTCTATCTTGAGAAGAGAAGCCCGGCTGGAGCCAGGAACCAAGAAGGCTTATAGCCAGTCATAGCCTCCCTGAAGGAAGGGCAGCCTTGATTCCAGGCTGGGTTTATCAGGGACTTGCCCACTGGTTGTTTTAGCCTGCCAGGAAAAGGTACTTGGCCCCTCCTCTCTCCGCCCCCCCCCCCCCCCCGTGGGGGAAGGCTGGGCTCTGAGAGCTGAGGACAAGCAGATGAATAACCTCTTAGGGACTGAGAACTAAGCCCTTCATGGATTAAAAAAAACTCCTTTATTTCATGTTTGTTTTGGGGATGGCAACGTTGGACTTCATTTTGCTGGGAGGTGGTGGTTGTACTTTTGTAGTGACCTTCCAGAGGGCCAAGTTTTAAGATACCAGACTGTTCTGGAAACCACACTTGAGAAACTAAGGCAGAGTAGTTGTGGCAGGGCTCTGTGCTACAAGGAGGTGCATGGGGCAGAGAGAGACCCTAGCATTGCAGTAATAGTGTTAATCCTCTCATGACCACGGTACGAAAGGTACGAAAGTGCTATATTATCCCCATTTTACAGATATGGAACTAAAGTATATGGTTTAGTTTGTGACTGAGCCAGGAATTAAACCCAGGTCTCTCTAGTCCTAGTTCCATGTTCTATCCACTAGACCATACTTCCTACACATGGACTGCAACTATAAGTATAAAATTAATAAGTTGGGGGTGACCCTCCTCTGAATGTACAGGTGATTTAAGCACAACACTCTTTCCGCTGAGAAGGAAAAACATCAGTGGTTGACATTTGTAATCTATCAGGGGCGGAAGGAGTCTTGGATTAGGCTTTGAAACAGTTGTACTGTGGGAAACAGAGTTGCACACAATTGATTATCTCTTAGGCCCAACCTTGCTCCCATAAAAGTCAGTGGGAGCTTTGCGATCAACCTCAGTGGCATCAGGATCAGAGTTTTAATTAGGACATCTCATCCGTATGCGAATATCTATTAGTACAATTTTGTCCCCTCATGCCTGGTAGGGGAAAGGGACTCAAATGGGAAATCAACCTGGTGTTTAGGGGAGAGATTACGAGCTCCAGAGGAGGCATGAGCTCCCCAGGAGATGTGATAAAGGGATATTTAAAGATATGGATTTATCTGCTTGTGATAAAGGGATATTTCTCCCCAGTGCCCTAATCTCACTCCTGTTCCTGCCAGCTCTGTCCACATTTGCATCTTCTCCAGCCATCTCCAGGCCCCTTAGTGAGTAGGAGTTGGTGGTGGATTGTGCTGATTAGAAAACGGGAAGTGTTCCCCCTTGGAAAACTTCAGCTACATGCTGCAATTGAAAATTTTCAACCCAAAACTAGAAGCTAGTATGAGATTGTAATGTAATAAAAGACTGCATCATAATGTGTATGCACAAGGGCACCGAATTAAGATTGCACATGACTGGCCAATATGAATAATCATTGGGCCAGGACAAGAGAGAGCCACCAGGCCATAGAGACAAAGGGCACACACCTCAGATGTAGAAGTCTCAAGTTCCTGCTCCACTGGCTCTTTAGTTATAAGAAGTGGAACAGCTTCAACAGGAGAGGTTGAATGATAGCCCAGGAGGTAGGGCACTCTTCTGCAATGGGGGAGACCCAGCTCTAAACACCTTCTCCATGTCAGAGAAAGGCAGGAAGTGAACCCCAGCTTTTCCCTGCCAAGAGAGTACCTTTAATCTTTGGGTTACAGGCAAGCTACTCCTCTTCCTGCAGTTCACGAAACTTGTCCTCCTTCGCTTTTGCCAAAAATGCCCCAAAACAAATGTCAAGTTACAAAACGATTCTGAAAATTTTTTTCAACTTTTTGATTTGCTGGAAATTTTGAAAATTATTCATTTTCTGTTTTGATGTGAAATCAAACTTTTTATTTTGATTTGAAACTGCCAGTAAACCAAAATCGCCATTATTTGCCCAGCTGTATTTTGTGAGTACCTCCTACCTGACAAAAAGCTAACATGGCTCTACCCCTCTGATACTTCCTACCTGACAGTGATGTGTGAGCAGATGTTAGTTTTATCCAAGGAAAAAAGTCCTAGTTCTTCCGAAGTATAAGTAAATATGTGGTGGTTTTATGAAATGATTTCTTTTCTTTTTTTTGTTTTTGTTTTTTGTTTTTCCTATGGCTGACATGCTTATGGTGGAGTTTGCATATGTGGCCTTCCATATTCAGAATGGCTCTGCCATGTTTGAAGTAACTTCTTTGTAAACAACAGTATTCCTTACAAAAGCCTATATCTGGCTAGTTTGTTTACTGTAACTTGGTGGGACAGTAGATAAAGCTTTCTAAAACAGGCACAGCTTTATATTGTATTAGTTTTTTAAAAAAGACATTTTAATCTCCGTACAATACTGGTTATTCTGTCTTTATTGAATCACATGCATTTTCTGGTGGTATTCACTACCTTGAGCGCATGCATAATTTTGCTACCAAGGTAAAATGTCAAGGAGATTAAGCAGAAAACATGACCTTTATTCACTGTTCTGTAATCTCTGATGAGCTCTTCTGGCGTTCTAAATATATACTTTTTTTGTTTAGTCCACAGCTTTATCCCAGAGGAATAGGTTGGGTTTTTTAAAGGCATTCTTGATCAGATAGTAACTCTGTTCTGATGCTTCAGAAACCACCAGCAGAAGCACCACCAATTAACTAAGAATTATTCAAGGTATGGCGGTGTTTCTCGTGGATACAAGGCCAGAGGGAAGGAGGAAGTGGAGGTTGCACCACATGGGTAGATACTCTGCTGGTTTAACTCCATGCAAGTCAGTGGAGTTATGCTAGCAGAGAACTTGGCCAGAGACTGGCTGAATCCAAAGAACGATATAATTGATTCTGTCGATCATTTGTGGCCTTAAAACACTGTGGAAGCACAGAAAAGTAGGTAAAATCATAGAATCATAAATGGCCCTTCATTGTCTCTACCTGATGATCAGGTTGCACAGAAAAGCAAATACATATTTATTTGTCTAAGGCAGACTGTGCTTATGTTCTTAATGTGTTTGGCAAGCAATGCATAACTCTAGCCCATATCAATAAATTTGTATACACAGTACATACATCACACAAGAATATTAATGATCATTGAGTTATTAGTTTGCCAGTGATGCATTACGTGCCCCATGTAGGATATATACCACAACAGAAGTGTTTTAGGTGTACTGAGTACAACAGGTTCCTGACACTGTAGTGAACACCCCAAAGTGCCATGGGCGGGGGGGAGGGAGTGTCAGGGTAAAAATTATACATTTAAAAACTATAAAACTTAGAAATGTTTGGGAAAAGACTGAGTTACCTGTTAAACCTCCCCAGAAGCAAATCTTAACTCTGTTCATTTACATACGTTTGATGGAATTTATCTGTTCTTCTGCTCCATAAAAGATAAGTTCAGTACTTATCCTCCAACCCCAGAAATGTCTAGCATGTGTGCTGCTTCCCAGAGACCGGCAATACTTAGAGACACATGCAGCTGGAAGGCAGAAGTAGAGTAGGTTACTGGGAGGGGGAGCATTGTTATACAAATATCAGACCTCTCACAGCTTGCTACTTGCCTGAGGGTTCTCTACCACATTCACTTTCACAAAGGCTGGATTTTTGCCTAATTTGAACAAGATCGTAAGTAGCTGTGGGCCTTTCATTTGATTCAGCATTCAACCTGTTACGATGATGGCAACTCTCCTAATGTAATCACTGCTACCGAAGCCCCTACAGCGATCACACTCACTTTGGGACAAACCTCTCCACTGCTCTAAATGGATGTAGTTCCATTAGTCAATGGAGTGACCCTGATTTTTACACCAGCTGAGGATTTGGTCCTTGGGTGAAATTATGCCCCTATTTGGGTGTTCTGTATGGGGTGGGGGGGAGTGAGAGAGAGCAGGAGGGAATCCAGCAAGCTTTCCTTCTGACACCCTATAGTAAAGTCATGCAGCGGGTAGAGGTGTAAACTGCCTTCCAGAGTTGGGGTGCACAAGGGAGGTGGAAGCCATTAACATTGCTAGTGGCTTGTGCGGGGAGCATCTGGGCAGGTTGTAGGTGAGACTATGGCTCTGTTTCTTGCATGCCACAATGGCGCTTCAGATCTAATAAAGGACACCTTGCCCTGCATCCCCCAGAAGCACCATGGGGATGTAATGTCTCCTCCCACCAGCATTCCCAACCACCCCATTCCAAATACAGTTCAGCTTCAACAGAGGCATAGCTGAGCCTCTGTTATGCAGGGAATAAGGATTGACCTCCATGGAGCTATGCTGATTTGCATCAGCTGAGGATCTGCTCCAAAACGTATAGTTACATGGAAGGGAAGAGGAAAAGAACTTCCGTGACTACTCAGAGCTTCAGCCAAGGAACCCCATGCTAGTAGTAGCTTCTAATCACTTGGAAGTGCACCGATGCCTTCAGAATATTAAGTGGTAGATCCACAGCTGTTGAAAATTGCCATGCTCCCTTTAAGCCCATGAGCCATGATGACATGCCTCAGCCCCTAAAAGTTGACCTTTTGGTAAGCACTTTGCTTTCATCGGGGTTAAGAAGTTGATGAAGCCCCAACTCTGAATCTTGTCCATATGCATAAGTGAGGAATGATCTTCCTGATTAAAATAATTCCTTGATGAAATGCTAATGGTCTTCTCACCCACACACAGGGAACATAGGATTGCAAGGGAAATATTGTTGAAGTAATACACTGCAAAGGATAATGCACTACACACTTCTGCTGAAGTCCCCCATTGCATTTTATATAAAAATGAAAAATTAAAGGTGTTGAGGGCCTTCCCTTAATTATATGGCTCCTGTCCAATATAAGTGCACTGACAAATCAAATGCAATTGCTGGTATATGTGCTGAACATATTAATCAGGAACTCAGTTGGTATTAGTGTAGATATAACATGTAATTCCATAGGAAATTCTACTGTGATTTGGAATTAACCCTCTGGCACTAGGATTTTTCTGGCTTGACATGCTAATGCAGAATGCGTAGTGCTAATGATGTGATCTCCAGATCTGCCTGTTCCAAGGGATTAATTAATAACATGATGTGAAAGTGTTACTCAATTTTTTCAGAAAGGGCGGGGAAGGGGCAAAGGATTGTTTTGCTGAATGGGGATATTAGGGTTTGTGAGAGCTGAGGTGGCGGTAGTATAATAAAAACGCTTCTTGCCAAAGCACCAAAAAAGTATAAACGTCTAGGATATCTTAAATGAGAAAATGAATAAAAATCATATAAATTAATAAGTGTGTGTTTGGAGGGTGGGGGAATAAGTGTCCTTGTCTTTGTGCTTGCTGCTTTGATATGGGAATGGTCTGCTTTGTAGTGGGGTTTGTTGAGGCTCTGGGAGACACTGTCTGGGGGCCAGGGACATGCTTTCCATAGCTGAAAGCTGATCCTTTTCAAAACACTGCTTACCATTCAGAATGCACCTGTATGAAAAGGGCACTGTGCTTTGAATTGCACTTGGAACGAGTCACACAGAAAACTCTCTCAGGGCCAGTCCAGATTTTATCCTAATGCTGGACAAGGCTTGACTGAGTTCAGAAGGGATTTTTCTTTCCTTTTTTAAAATGGAATTCTGAACTGGCTAACGGGTGGCTCTAGGTATTTTGCCGCCCCCAGCACGGCAGGCATGCTGCCTTCAGATTCGGCGGCACGTCTGCGGGAGGTCCACTGAAGCCGCGGGACCAGTGGACCCTCCTCAGGCATGCCGCCAAAGGCAACCTGCCTGCCGCCCTCACGGTGACCGGCAGAGCGCCCCCCACGGCTTGCCTCCCCAGGCACGCGCTTGGCGTGCTGGTGCCTGGAGCCGCCCCTGCTGGCTAAGAGGGTTTTAATGCATCTCTCCAAAAGGAATACATCTCTGGAAGAAATATGTCTTAGTGGGGCAGTGCAAATATCACTACCTCAATCTCTCACCAACATGCATGCTTCTACCCTGGTCTGGACTGAGAAGGTAGTTCATGGCCAATTCAATTACTGGCTTCTCTGACCCTCCCAGTCCCGGCTGCTGTTGTACTGATGGTTTTGTGAGGGGAATGCTTTATAGCAACGTGCCCACTAAAAATTGGAGAAAGTCATAGGTTCCAAGGCCAGAAGGGACCATTGTGATCATCTAGGCTGACCTCCTATGTAACACAGGCCATACAGCATCCCCAGAATAATTCCTAGAGCAGAGCTTTTACAAAACAGCCACTCTTGGTTTTTAAAACTGTCAGTGATAGAGAATCCACCATGACCCTTGGTAACTTGTTCCAATGGCTAATTATTCTCTATTAAAAATGTACACCTTATTTCCAGTCTGAATTTGTCTACTTTAACATGATCCAATGGCTGGAAGTTTTCTCACCTAGACTGAAGATCCCATTATTAAATTTTTGTTCCCCATGTAAATGCTTATAGCCTGTAATCAAGTCACCCCTTAACCTTCTCTTTGTTAAGCTACATAGATAGACTCGAGGAACAAAGTCACTATAAGGCAAGTTTTTGTAATTCTTTACTTATTCTCTTGGCTCTTCTCTGAACCCTCTCCAATATTTCACCATCCTTCTTAAATTGTAGGCACCAGAACTGAACACCATATTCCAACAGAACTGCATCAGTGCCAAATTCAGAGGTAAAATAACCTTTCTACTCCTACTTGAGATTCCACTGCTTGTGCACTCAAGGATCGCATTAGCCCTTTTGTCCACAACATAGCACTGAGAACTCAGCTGATTATCCACCACAACCCACAAATCTGTTTCAGTGTCCCTCTTTCCCAGGATAAGAGCCCCACATCCTGGAAGTATGACCTGTGGTCTTTGCTCCCTAGATGTTTATATGTAGCCATACTGAAACGCATATTGTTCACTTGTGCCCAGCTTACCAAGCGATCTGGATCGCTGTCAGTGACATTTTAATGATGACCACTGGACATATGTACAGCATGGGTGGCCACAGTACTACCTGCCAGCCTACCCCTGGTCTGCAGCCTCCCAAATCCTTAATGTGGCTTTGTAGTTCTTAGAGACTATGGGTCCCAACATGCACTGTTCGGCCTTGAACCAAGCAACCTTCATCTTGCTTCAAGATGAAACATATGCTGGGACCTGTAGTCCCTGCAGGATACACATGGCTAGTAAAGAAGAAGGTGGCTGCAATCTGCTCAGTTACACAGGAATTAAGCACAGCCCTTTGGCTTTTGTCAGATTGTCAATGCAGCAGCTAGGCAATGTTTGACCAACACTAATGCACAATGTGAATTCAGAAACTTCCTTGATTTTAAGTGTTAACTAACTAGGAATCCTAGATGGAAAAGTTCATTCCTACCTTAACCCCACAGGCACACGCACGTTCTATTACAGACTACATTGCCATTTGCCACTAATTGTATTTTTAATTGTTGCGTTTAGACCATCTCATCAATCTAATCAAAGCTAAATCAGCCCTATGGTGTTTGGCACAGCAAAGTTTACTGAGGATGTTTCTTCAATCTGCTGGGCTGCCACCAGTCAAAAGCATAATGCTAGTGAGAGGAGAGAGAACATACCCTACTTTAATACAACTGGCTATTACTTTGGCCATTCTGAATATTATCTCACAGGCAGCAGAGAAGCAGCTGGGTGACATTATCAGTAATTGCTCAATATTGTCATCACATTTGCTTACAAGAAAAGTAAAGCAACAGACTATCAATCAGCTCACAGAATATTCATACTTTGATCCTAGTAAGCGCTTTTGAATGTCATGGCAACCGTCCCATGAGCGACAATTTTTTACTTGATTACTTCATGCTACATTCCTGACCGGGGCTGTGTTGCTCCATTAATTTTTACTTTTAAAATCTCATTTGTTTTTATAAGCTATGCAAAACATGGAGCACATATTTACTCATGCATCCTTTCTGAAATTTGATATAAGCCAACAGAACTGCAATGTGTAAACACTGCACTGTATGCATAGCTCTTACGTAGCCTGTGAGATCCTATACAAGCATTTTTCTTCCTATTTTTTTTGGAATGTGAATTTTGAAATTATGGATGGATGTTTACATGGAGACATTTCTGCTATATATATTTTGAAGATCAGACACATCATCAACAAAAAAATAATCTGTCATGGCTTTCGGACTAGGAGAAATAATTGATCTTGATGACAATTGTTTAGGCTCCATTCTAGCAAAATACTAAGTATGTAACTTTAACCACAAAAGTCAATGGGATAGTATTGCCTGTTGCCATGAGTCAGGCCCCCAAAAAATCATGATTACTTTTTAAACCTGTAAATATGAGGTTCTACTTTTTTGCCTCCTGCTTTTGAGGTTCACATTTTCAAGCTTTCATCCAGAGTCATGAGGGTTAAAACTTTTTATGAAACCTCAGATTGACATGTGATTTGTAGTGCTCCAGCTGCCAGGACTTGAAAGGGGGGAAAAAATAGGCCTTGTGATATCTATAATAAAAAATCACAAGAGGTGGCAACAATCCTGGGATCATTCATACGCTTAAAGTTAAGCATGAGCTCTTTTGGATTAGGATCCACATAGCACCTTATTATGAAGACGTATCTTCTTGTGGTGAAGAGACAGGGCTAGGAATTAGGAAACCTGGGTTTTATTTGTGGCACTGTCAAATCTCAGACAAGTCACTTATGCCAAAATCTAGGCCTTATAGATTAGACAAAATTGGAGTATCTTTCAGTCATGTTAGCTCAGTTGAGTTCATGGATTTTAAGGTCAGAATTCACCATTGTGATCATCCAGTTTGTCCTTTTTTTAATGGAGATAGGTGGTATATCTCCTAGAACTTTAAGGGACCCCCAAAGGGTCATCAAGTCCAGCCCCCTGCCTTCACTAGCAGGACCAAGTACTGATTTTGCCCCAGATCCCTAAGTGGCCCCCTTGAGGATTGAACTCAAAACCCAGGGTTTAGCAGGCCAATGCTCAAACCGCTGAGCTATCGCATAACACAAGCCAAAGAATCTCACTCAATAACTTTTGCACCAAGGCCATAACTTTGGTTTGAGCTAGAGCATAGCTTTTGGAAAGAGATCTAACCTTGACTTAGACTACAAGTGATGGAGAATTTACCACATTCCTAGGTAAAGTGTTTGTTTGGCTTTTGTTTTTCTCATGGTTAATTACCTTCCCTGTTTTAAACAAGTTCAACTTCTTATTTCTAGCCTGAATTTGTTTAGCTTCAGCTTCCAACCATTAGATCTTATTCTGCCTCTTTCTGCTAGATTACAGAGCTGCCTACTATCAGGAATCTCTTCCTCCATGTATGGGCTTGTGGACCATGATCAAGTCACTACTTCTTCCCTTGGATAAGCTAAATTAGCTTAACACAGTTGAAAAGACCCATTAAGATGCAGACAAATATGTTAGATGGCTGTGTAGTCATGCTGGCTTACACCAGTCTACAGCACAGTTGTCTGGTTGCTTCTCAGAGTAAGACCCTCATTCTAAAACTATTGCATTTCACTCATCACTGTTTTCAAGACCCAGTTCTAGTGTGAGATGGACCTCGGATCAATCCCCCAATCAGAACACCCTGAAATTACCAGTGGCGGGGGGAGGGAATCCACCCCCAGATCCAAATGTGAATTTTGCCAATGGTACATATCTTTGTAGCTGAATCAAAATCCCAGATCCATCTCCTTTCCCCAAATTTAGTCATTTTCAGATCCCAATTTTTCAGTTCATTCCCCGCTCAAGAAATGCAAATAATTTCTGTGAAATTACAGTGCAAAATGCTGTATTGAAGCCTCTGGAGTTTTGCTATTTACTTCCAATGAAACCCGAATTTCATCCCTCAGTTCTATTCCCAACTGTTTAGATCCTTCCTGTATAATCTTATCAAGTCTTTCAATTGTAATTTCTTTGCCTCAGTTTCTCCATCTCTATAATGGAACTAATACATCATAGTGCCTAATTCTAGATCTGGGCAAAAAAAAGATTTGGACACACATTCTATTTGACAAAATGCAGTTTTGGTTGACTTGAAATGATTTGCAAATTTGACACATAACTTTGGCCATTCCCAGAACAGTCAGAGGAGGGGGTGGTGCTGCTTCATCTCCTTTACCTGCTTCCCCCATAATCTTTAGCCTAGTGGCATGGGCACTCATGTGGGATACAGGGGACCCAGGTTTGAATCCGTGCTCTGAATCAGAACCAAAGTGGACTCTTTCAATTCACCAAAAATTCTGAAAAATTTCCAATTTCCTTTGACCTGAACAGAAATTTTCTTTGCGGGTTTTCAGAACTGCCACCAAAGTGAAAAATCAGTGCTTTGCCCAGCTCTAATTATTTCCTTAATGAATGAAATTCACCCCTGTGCACAAAGCTGGCTGAAGGGCTATTAATCAAGTGGTGCATAAATCTTGTGCTGGTCTTCTTCATCGGGGTGAACTTGGTTCCACACTTGTAAAGTGCTTTGATATCCTCTTTGGAAAGGAGCGAGTTAATGACTAGGCTCTTTTGGCTTGGGTGGTTGTCGCCCATCACTCCATTAAGTCCATAAGTGGAAATCAAACTGCTTGGCTTCTAAAGGGGTTTTGGAGGTGTCAACCCATATTTTATAGTTATGGAGCAGATGTCCTATTTCGCCCTGGAGATCTCATTACTGCTCAAATATGTATATGCAGATTTTTTTACATTAGCAAAGCAGCAGGTCCCTCCTCCCCCACATAGTAATATTATCTGCTGGTGTCTGTAGAAATGTTTGTCCAAAAAAATCTGAAAGTCTGTGCAAAGGGAGGTGTGTGTCAAAAAAAAAAAAGTATCCGTCTTTATTAATTACAAAATGATTAATTATTTCATCTGCCCAGATATCTGTATGCACAAGTTGGCTTCCTCTCTCATTTATCAGGCTTTCAGCACCATTAATCAATGGAAGTTTTAAATGTGAAGGCAGACAGGTTGATTTAAAGTGTTGCATTGTGGTAACCTCTCCTGTATACGCTGACCTGCTCTGGATCCCGGACAATCGATCACCGAGCACATCACTGTCAGAGCGCAAGGTTTGATTTAGAGATGAAACTCCTGAAAGGGAAGCACCAGAAATTGCCCATCTTCAAATGAACTGTGTGTATTTTGGCCAACATAGGACCCAATCCTTTGTTCTTTTGCTACGCAAAACTCCCGTGGAGTGTTCCAGAAATGCAGGAATGGGCTACTCCCCTACACACTGTGATAAAGAGAGATTCATAAACCCACCATGTCTCAATGTTAGTTACTAAGGGCTAGACGGCGACTTGGATTGTACCATCCAAGCAAAGGACGAAGAACATCCTTCATATCCCTGTGCAGGCTCCCATGGACCTTGGCTCGGGTGCAGGCATAAGCAGGGCTGTCTGTTTGCTCGCTCCCTCGCTGGAGCTGTGGGGTGCAGAAAGGGTGCAACTTTGTCTCAGGCCCAAAATCATTTCCCTGCCTTGTACTCTCAACTTCCTGCCTAAACTGAACTTCAAAAATCTCCGTATACCAAGCCACGATTGCCAACTTTCATGATTTTATCATAAGCCTCCTTATAGTTGGTATATACTCAAGCCCCAGCTCTTGGAGTCATGTGACTAATGCTGAATCTCAGCTTTTTTTTAAAAAAAAGATAAACCCTAGCCCTCATGGTTGCAGAGAGGTGACCCAAGCATAATCTAAAGTCTCAAGAGCCAGATGGCAAATGAAAAGAACTCGCATTTTATTTTTTAAATTGCATGGGTTTTTAAAGCCAATTTCATGCCTTTGGAAGGCCTGACTCATCCTAAGGGTTGACAGTGTTGTAAATTTTAGTATCACTTTGTTACAAGCATTCAAAGGTTGGGGGGGGGGGGGGAGTGATGCACTTGTTTGGCTCCTGTGCTGCCCTGAAGGCAACCTTGTGCCAGTTTCTTTCATTGCAATTTCTGCTTAGAAAAATGTGTATCTGAATGGCTAGTAAGTGTGGAATAGATACTTTTATGTATTTTCTTTTTTCTTTTAGAAGGGGGAGATTGTGGCTGATAAGATTTAAACAAGTTTCCTCTGAGTGGCAATGTGCAGAGGCCTCTAAACTAGGAATTTTTCTTTTGCAAAAGGTTTTATGACAGAAAAAGACACAATTCCTCATCTCCTGTGCCAAAGTAACAGCCTCTTGCTGTACATATACACATCTGTAGGACAAGCTTGACTCTGGTAGCTAAGAAGCTACATTCTGATTATCAGTAAGAGCAGAGATGACTCTCTCAGCTCTAACACAGGTTAGAGATCACACCTTTTCATTAGTCCAGCTCCAGATTTTTAGGTGTCCTCAAATCAGTAATGATCAAAGAATGGCTGGTTCATGTCAGCAAATGACAATGGTAAACCACAGACTCTCGTAAAATAAATTTAGTTCTGTGGCTTTTCTACCCTTATCTTTCTCCTCTCTGGCAGACCTTTTTTTTTTTTTCTTTTTTTAAATCATATTTTGACATTGAATGGATGCTAGTCACAGCCTACCTTACTGATGTTTGATTTTTTTCTTCATCGCATCCACGTTGCACCGGGCACCATCCAGAACGTACAGACGTGTTTGCTACAATGAAGAACAAGCAGGTAAAAGGAAAGGAGGCCTTGTAGCTAAGGCACTAGACAGGGATATGTGAGCTCAGTTCCTGGCTATATCTTTCCGCAAGCTTCTTAATCTCTCTCTGCCTCAGTTCCCCGATGAACATGATACTCTCGCCTCTCTGTCTTATCTATTGAAATTTTAAGCTCTTTTTTGGGGGGGGGAGGGGTGAGAGGTCTAGCACAGAACTGGGCGAACTCAAGCCTGTGGGACCCTCCTGCCTGGCCCAGGAGGCTCGCCCCCGGCTCCTCCCCCGCAGCCTCTGCTCACTGCACCGCTGGCACAATGCTCTGGGCGGCAGCACAACTGCAGAACCTGGCCTGACCCAGTGCTCTGTGCTGCGCGGTGGCGTGGCAGGCTCTAGCCGGGCAGCACGGCTGCCTGTCCTGGCGCTCTGGGAGGTGGGGCTGTAGCACCGCCAGCCACCGGTGCTCCTGGCAGCATAGTAAGGGGGTGGGGAGTCGGGGGGGGGTTGGATAGAGGGCAGGGGAGTTCAGGGTGGTGGTCAAGGGTGTGGATAGGGGTCAGGGCAGTCAGAGGGTGGGGAACAAGGGGGCAGAGGTCCCGGGGGGGCAGTCAGGAATGAGAGGAGGGGTTGGATGAGGTGGCAGGGGGCTGTCAGGGGATGAGAAGCAGGAGGGGGTCAGATGGGCAGGGGCTGGGCCATGCCTGGCTGTTTGGGGAGGCATAGCCTCCCCTAACCAACCCGCCATACAATTTCAGAAACCCCCAGTGTGGCCCTCAGGCCAAAAAGTTTGCCTGCCCCTGGTCTAGCACAATGGAGGTTGGTCCCTCAACCTGCTGCTGTAAAATGGATGTGCATCAGTGTGTTTTTTGTGGTCACTGGCTATTTGGTGCCATGCATCTTCCTTCTGTGTTTCTGCAACGTGCTTCTGGGTTAGTGTGGGTTTTTTTTGTTTTTTTTAAACAAGAGAGCTTCTTTTCACAATAAAATTCTAATTACAAGTTAACATTTATTTGATTCCTAGTGACAATACTGGTGGCTCTCTAGACCACATTGATAGAAAGAGCGTGATATATAAAAATTCATGTTTTTGTTCATTTTCCTCTTAAATATATCACCTTGTCTCTACCTACTATTTAAAATGTAAAATGATTTTTTTAAAATCCTCTTTGAATAACACAAGTGTGTAAGATTCTTCCAGATTCTATAATCTCATGTAGTAACAAGTGGCGGGGTAGAATCTGACATCAATGAGAATATCTATATATAGATGGAGAAAATAGTGATCCAGGTTTTGTTTTGCATGCATGTGCAATGCAGTGAGGAAGACTGGATGATTTCACTTCTAAGGTAAATTTGTATTTATATTTTGGCCTTAACTTTAAATCATATTCTCTGCAGATGCAGATCATTACCTTACAATTGTATCAATTTGCCTCTTCTAAAAGTGTTTCAACACAGAAAGCCAGATCTTGTAAATACCTTTGCATCCAGAACTCCCACTGGAATCAGTCAGGAGTCTTTGTGAATATAGGTCTGGGAGGATCAGGCCAAGAATATTAAGTATCTGATCCAAAGCCCACCATAATAAATGGAAAGACTCCCGTTGACTTGAGTTCTTGGATGAGACCTTAACTGAACAGCATTTATCTTGTATTGACATTCTTTGGCTTGAAAGGCCCAATGGAAACTGACAAGCTAATGAATGTGTCAGTTGTAATTGAAAGATCTTGATTTTGGGGGGAAAAAGCTCTTACGGGGTGGGATAATGACATTTGCTCTTTTATTTATTTACATATATACACCCCTCTCTGTAGATTTTGAATCAAAACTTTTGATTGCTCTCATTGATTTTTTTTTTTTCCTTCAATCTTGGTTCCAGCGGAGAGGAGAGAAATGTACCAGCTTGGAGCTATCATTGTAATAAACATTTTTCTGAACCTATAAAGGAGTCTAGATCAATAGAACAATTGCTGGGAAGCAAGGGAGAAATATGGAATTGTATCACTTAACATTTATAGAATGCCTCTCTTGAAACGATTTCTAAATGCATTCGTTAAGCATTGCAGCAATCCCGTAAGCAGTGTTATCCCCACTTCACGGGTGGGGAGTCTAGAGCACAGAGGTCAAGTCTGAGGCTACATAATGAGTCATTGGCAGAGCCAGTAGTGACAGTCAGACTCTCTAATTCTCACAGATGTGTCCTAGCCATTAGATGACGCTCCCTTCCCATAAGGTAATGAGTGTTAGTTTCGTGCCCAGACTTCTACGTTATCTGCATGTAGAACTCCCAATAAAATCAATGGGTCTTCTTTGCACAAAGCATCCACAGAATAACCTTAATTTGCGTTTCATTACATTAAAGAATGGGTGAATTAGGTTGGAAGGCCTAGAGATCAGCCACTGCTCCCATGTCAAACGCACTGGTTTGTGAGGTTTATTTTTTTTCTGTTGCTTGCTATCTTTGCCTGACTTGTCACTTTCAGGTTTTGATGGGATGCAGAAAATTAAAGCAATGGGATATGGGGGGGGGGGGAGGATTTCCCTTGCTGTGTTTTCAGCCCAGAAGGCAGCCAGAAGTACCACATCTGCAACTGAGCCTGTTTTCATGAAATTTCCAGCCCAGCGTTGTTTGTAAACCTGATAGTTCAGTCATTCCTTTGACTAAACCCTTAAAACATCTGAATTTAACTCCAATCACTGATTACCCACCACTAGATCCACTATTAAATCAATAGTGGAATTACAACAAGGCTATTCAGATTAAAGCAACCCTAATACTGACCACGTAACACTTCTGGCTACAAACCATGCCTCTTAACAACTAAAACCCCTTTCTGACAGTTTCTATTCAAATTCACCATATTTAGTCTGTACATTTAATAGGAAAAGGTGGCCTGGTGATTGAAGGTACTGGATTGGCCTTAAAGGTGGGTTTAATTCCTGCCCCTGCCACAAACTTCCTTTGTGTCCTTGAGGGGCAAGTTATTTCATCTCTACCCTTCTGTTCCCTATCTGTAAAGTGGGGATATTAATAACTTTCCTTTCCCCCCACCCATTTGTCTGTCTTGTTTAGATTGTAGGATCTTTGAGGCAGGGACTCTCTTTCTTTGTGTTTGTAGAGCACCTACCACAATGGGGCACTGATCTCAGTAGGATTGCTGTCATACAAATAGTACATAAGAATTTAGCATGTATGCAATGTAATATGCCAAGCCCACTGAGGTTAGTAGATTTTAATTATAGCTTTTCTTTAAATTTCCTTTGGCTCTTCCCTGGCTGGTTGGATCTAAAACTTCAGCCTATTGACGTTAGTGGGCAATGAAAGCTGTGGGGAGAAGCTGCTTTGCATTGATATTTTGCATGCAAATGTAATGCTGATTGAAGGATCTTGGAATGAGAGCAGGAAATTCATCAAGCAGGGACAGCATGGACAAAGGGTAGTTCGACATCAATGGCATATTCTATCTCTGGCATCTTTTGTGAGACTACCAAAGTGATTAAACCCAAATTAGTTGGCATTCAGTCATGCACCGACCTGTGTCTTGGGAGCTGGACTGAGATCTCTCTGTCATGTGCTCATCACCCTGGCATCTGGAATGAACATTCCTTATAACAATCAAGCAATCAGGAGCCAAATTCTGCTGTTGAATCCACATTTTGCTCCCTTTCTTTGGGGGAGACACTTGGCCCACCAAGGAATGAACTTGGTCTTTAGTGCATGAAATCTGAAAAGAGCAATGTCCAGCTTTGCACAGTCCCTACTATCTATAGGAGGAGTTGTCCATTTGGCTCACTTAGTAAAGCTCTTGCCTTTATTGACCATAAGGATTGCTGGTTTGAGTCTTGACTGTGATGACTCTCAAAGGTCATATCTACACAACCACTTTTTATCAGCAGAATTTGTCACTCAGGGGTGTGGAAAAAACACACCCTCGAGCAACATAAGTTACACCAGCAGAAGCACCGGTGTGGAGAACTCCTACCAACATAGCTACTGTCTCGCGCGGAGGTGGTTTTATTATGCCGATGGGAGAGCTCTCTCTCCTGGCAGCATAGAGCGTCTTCACCAGACATGCCACAGAGGTGCAGCTGCACCAGTGCAGCTGTGCTGTTGTTGTGCTTCTAGTGTAGACTAGGCCTTTAAGCTTTGCATTTAGCTGTGATGCTAGAAGTATCTTTCACAGACCTGAAGAAGAGCTCGATGTAAGCTCGGAAGCTTGTTTCTCTCATCAACAGAAAAGTGGTCCAATCAAATAACACTTGTGGGTGCCAGGTATTAACTCAGAGAGAGAAGCAGCAAACACACAGCTCCTATTTAAAAAGAGAGCAGGAGATGAGGAGGGATTTTTGTCTTGTTTAATATTTTTCATTCAAGCCCTGTTACGATATTTACAAATCTAATTCAAAGTGTACAGAATATTGCAACGTACTTTTTGTAAAATGACTTTTTTCCCCAAAGCATTTATAAACCTCTCTTAATACAGAATGCATCTTTTATCTTCAAAAGCCATTTCTGTGGCAACATTTTAAGCAGGCTTTTTTTTCTTCCCCTGAGTCAATCTTTGGGTTGGAAAATGTTTTGACACAGAGGAAAGTGTTGTTAATGGGTAATGGGCTAATCATTTGTTGTGGTTGCTTCACCACTGAAATTTGTATACATTTGAGACTGCTAATAAAAACAGCCATTTACACCTAATTTAGTTGATTTAGTTCTAACTCTCTCTTGCAGCAGCCTCTGAAGTGCACAGTTACTTAACATTATCATTTTGAGAAGGTTTTTAATTTAGATGGATGCCAGACATGCAGGCTATTCTTATTAGGAGTCATTCTGCACTGTCCTTGTACTGTGTATTATATAATTAGTGCGCACTTAACCAGTGCAACTATTTAATAACCCCTTTGTGAGTTTCACATAATGATTATAATTATAACCAGTGATTGAACACAGAACCAGAGCATACAACAGGATGTCCTTGTGTCTTAGAATGGGACAGATTTTAATAGTTTCTCACTGTAATCTGGGGTTGAAACCGCAAAGAATTCCAAGTACGGGTAGTCATGGTTCTAATTTCAGTTGTTTTGTGTTTACACCCAGAGGGAAATCTAGTTCTTTATAAAAACCTTTCAAATATAATAGGCCTGATTTATTTATTTATTTTTTCATCTCACTGACACAGGTGTAAATCGGGAGCTACTCCAATAAAGTGAATGCTGCTATGCCGGTGATAAATCACAATTAAACCTTAACAATACTAGAAGGTGCTGAGCAATCTTGTAATCTGTCGGGAGCTTTCACTGCCTCTGGAAATCAACAAGAGGGGAAATGGAGTCATAGGAGTGCTCAGCACCATGCGACATTGAGCACTGTCCTCCAGATCACACCACAATTTACCTAAGGAATTAAACCTAGGCCCTGGTGGTAGAAAGATTCCCATTTACATTAATGGACTTTGCATCAGGCCTATAAGAATAGACCATAGACTGAATTTTCTTCTTTGTGCCTGTAGAGGTCAAATTATAGTTTTAATGTGTGGGGATTTTTCTGTTTTTATGAACTGCTCACATTAGCATATTGTAACTATATTCTGGCACAGAGAACTCCTCAAACAATTATGGATAAGGGTAAAAGTCTACAGTGCGTGTATCTCATGCCTAGAGCCATAAAAAATTAGCCTCCAGTGCCTCCAATTCCTTATGGACTTCTCTGCAAGCCTTGCTACAGGAGATGTCTCAGAGGCATCCAAAAAAGAGGACAGCAGAAGCAGGCTGGCTTTAGGCCGATTCCCCGGAATCGGGCCCTGTGCTTACGAGGGCCCTGCACCCACGCCAAAGAGGGCCCCGCGCTTTAGGCGCCTTTTTAATGGTTTTTTTTTTTTAACATACCCGGCAGCGGTCCGGCACTTCGACAGCGGGGGGTTCTTCACTCGCTCTGGGTCTTTGGCAGCATTTCAGAGGCGGGGGGTCCGGAGCAAGTGAAGGACACCTCACCGCCGAAGGGCTGCCAAAGACCCAGACCACTGCCGGGTATTTGAATCGGGCCCCGCAGTTCCTAAAGCCGGCCCTGAGCAGAAGTATATTATAAAGATGCTTTTCTCTCAAGAATAGTTTTATATGTTTAAAAAAAAAATAACTTTTTTAGAAATCAAGTTCACAGCTTCTTAGAGCTAGGCAAAGTCTTGATTCCAGGTATGTGTTGAAAACTTAGTTGCTTTCCTTCCCTATTTACAAGTTGTTTGTGGGCCGATCTGGCTTTCTATTAAAGAGTTCTCCAACATGGTGTTGGACAACTTCTTAATAGAACATTTGTGTACCAGTCCTGGTTACATGGAAAAGTGACATCAAAAAGTATTTAGGATAGATTTTCAAAAGGGTTGTCCGTAGCTGCGCTCCCATTGAAGTCTATTGTAAAACTCCTATTGACTTCAAGTAGATTAGAACAAGGCCAACACTGAGCACTTTTGAAAATCCCATCCTTGTATTTTCAGTTTATTTTAATATATTTTATCAGACGGAAATAAGGAGGAGGAGCCTATCCCATGTGACCAATCTCTCTGTGGAGCTCCAGCAAGTTCTCTGTGGATCACAAGTGGTCCATGCTCCAGTTTGGGACTCATGATAGCAACACATTAATTAATGCATAAGTATTCATGAAATAGTTGAAGCCAACAAACTTTAGTCAAGGGATTCTTCCCAAGACGCACACCTCAGGCCAACTGGAGATGGCTGGTGTAAACTGGAGTTGGCTCCATTGTCACCGATGGAATGATATCAATTTACACCATTGGAGGATCTGGTCCATTAACTGTACACAATTCATGCTATGTATGTCACTAGCCACCTGAGCCACATAATACTCTTTACTACTTCCTTTTGAATGAGAGAGTAATAAAGACTGATTAACAAATGCCATGGAGTCAGTCATGCTAAAATTCGTGAAAACGCTCAGATTTCCTGGACATTCATGAATAGCTGTCAGCTATTGAAATGCACTCAGACAATAAGTAATCTGACCCCAGCCACTAACCTGCAGCCTGAATGCCTTGCTTTTATCCACAAAAACCTGTGCAATCACTTCTTTGTGTTATCAGCTCAGCTCTACAGCTTACTTTAGGCATAAACATTTTCTCCAAGCCTCAGTCTCTTTCAAGTGCTTCACTGACAACCTTGGATCACCTAATTTCATTAACTTCCTGATGAAGAGGGAAGAAGCTGGTGTTAATATTTTCTCTGATCTCATTGGAATGATAAATAGGACTCTAGGTGTCTGGGTTTTTTTTTTTTAATTGAGGCTACTGAGCTGAAATAAAATACCTGCAGGTATTTGAGTGAGCTGAGTTAGTATGAATACACTGACAAAATTCATCATTCTTTTTCATATGAAGTTAGGGCGTATTGCAATCTATGAGAAGACTCCCATTGAGTTCCCTCAGCATTAAATCAATGCCCAAGGGCCAGATTTGTAAAGATACTTAGTGCCTATCTGCATCTTTAGGCTCCTGAGTAGGATTTTTTTTTTCTGCATCTTTGGGTGCTTAGATCAGTGTTTCTCAAACTGGGGTCGCCGCTTGTGTAGGGAAAGCCCCTGGTGGGCCGGGCCGGTTTGTTTACCTGCCCTGTCCACAGGTCCAGCCGCTCGCAGCTCCCACTGGCCGTGGTTCGCTGCTCCAGGCCAATGGGAGCTGCTGGAAGCGGCGTACACCGAGGGACTAACTGGCCACTGCTTCCAGCAGCTCCCATTGGCCTGCAGCAGCAAATCACAGCCAGTGGGAGCAGTGATTGGCCAGACCTGCGGATGGGGCAGGTAAACAAACCAGCCCGGCCCGCCAGGGGCTTTCCCTACACAAGCGGTGACCCCAGTTTGAGAAACACTGGCTTAGATGCTTTACCAATCTGTCCTTTAGTTCTTCTGAAAGGCGATAACCACAGGAAATGTACAGTGCTGGCAGCAGCGTTACAAGTTTGCCAGAGTGCCTCAGCTCTTCCTATATGGAAGGAAGGATGGATGACGCTCCCTGCCCATCACTATAAAAATATTTATAGTGCTGTAGAGACCTAAAGCCCCCATCCCCTGCCCCATTAGATTAAATATGACAAAGCCCAGAAAAATAAAGGGGTGTGAGCATGTTCTGTGAAGAAAAGGGGGGCTTGTACAGATGAGTTCTAGGATGTTTAACAGATATGTGCAAGATGACTGTTCCGTGCAAGACGATGGTACAAATCCACTGGGGAGGATGACTGACTGTCAAGGAGTAAAATATTGGCGAATTCCCCCCTTGCAGTTGCTAGTAAGTTGAAGAAGGGATAGGCTCAGAGTAGGGAGGCGGAGAGATTAGCAGAAACCCACACCCCTGTACCAGCCAGGATGCCCCGGAGTGGAGGAGAGACATTGAGAGAAACTGTTCCTTCTCCTTCCCAGCAACTGGGTAGGGTTTCCAACTTTCTGCTTGCACAAAACCGAACACCGTTGCCCCACCCCTGCCCTGCCCTTCCTCTGAGGCCAGGACCTCTCTCATGCCATCCCTTCCCTACAGGGCCGCCCAGAGGATTCAGGGGGCCTGGGGCAAAGCGGGGGAGCTGTGGTGCTTGTACTTACCCAGCGGCTGTCCGGGATTTCGGCAGCAGGGGCCCTTCAGTCGCTCCGCGTCTTTGGCAGCACTGAAGGGTCCCTCGCCGCTGAAATGCCGCTGAAGACTCGGACCACCGCCGGGCCAGGGCTTGTGGGGCCCCTGCAGGCAGAGGTGGAAGTAAGCCAGTACGCGCCGATACACCGTACCGGCAAGAGCCGGTGCACTCTACCGGGGCAGATCAGCTTCTCCAGTCAGCAATTTAAAGGGCTTGGGGCCCCGGGCCCTTTAAATCACTCAAAAAACACCGACCCAAACACCTATGAAACACTTAATGTTTTCACTCAAAAAAATCCCTATAGCTATTGAGAGCAAACACCTTGCACTTTCTAGAGTTCTGAAATTTCCTATATTTCAAATTGCCTGTGCTGCCCCGCCTGCCAGTCCCGCACCTCCAGCAGCGCCCCGCCGGTCGGTCGGTCCCCCCTACCCCGCCAGCCAGTCCCCTCCTACCCTGTGCCCCCAGCAGCTCCCTGTCAGCAGCTGGAGCCCTGCCCCTTTAAATCATCCCCAAGCCCTGCTGCCAGATCCCCGGGGAGGTGGCAGCAGGGCCATGTTGGCTATTTAAAGGGCCAGGGCTCCAGTCGCTGGCGGGGAGCTGCTGAGGGCACGGGATAGGGGGAAAACAGCTGGCGGGGCGCTGCTGGAGGTGTGGGGCAGGGGGGACCGGCAGGCGGGGGAGAGCAGAGAGAGTCTCATTCAGTCATGCTTCAGTAGAATCCAGACAACATAATCCAGGGCACTGACTAGTATTTAGTGGATTATTTGTTTAGATTCCCATTCCATGCCCATCAAATCATTATAGTGTCTGAGCAGTTCACTTTCCACTAACAAGGCTGCTTACAGAGCAGAATGCAAAAGCCTGTCTATAGAATGATTAATAATTCTTAGCATTTATATAAGGCTCTTCATAGTAAAAGTCCTTTTAGTTTTACAAATGGCAGTTCGCCCTGTAAAGTAGGAAGGTGTGAATGTCTCCAGTCTGCAGGTAGACAAGTTGAATGGGACTTGGTGTAACCTTGGGCAAGCCATGTAGGCCAGAATGTTCAAAACTTGGGTGCCTAAAATTTTCAGAAATTATTTTGAGGTAGATTAAAGGAGCTTGATTTTTTCAGAGTGTGGATCCTTTTAAGCTGTCCTCCAGAATCACTAGCTACTTTTGACAATGTTTGTCCATGTTTAGGCTGAATCATGGCTACTCAACCGCTGAAAATCAGGCCCCTTTTTATTTAGGGGTGTAAATATGGATATAGGATTCTAATTTTGGCCACTTACGTCTTGAAAATGTTGGTCTTACCCTCTCTGTCTCCTCACCTGTAAGAGGACGACAATATTTTTACCTCCGACTTAAATAGACTTTTGAGGCCAGAAAGAACCATTATGATCCTCTAGTCTGATCTGCATAACACAGGCCCTTGAATTTCATCCCACAATTCTTGCATCAAGCCCTTAACTTCTGGTTGAGCAAGAGCATATTGCTTAGAAAGACATCCTGTCTTGATTTAAAGACTTCAAGTGATAGAGCGTCCACCACATCTCCAGGCAAGCTGTTCCAATGGTTAATTGCTCACTCTTAAAAATTAGTACCTTATTTCTAGTCAGAAATTTGCCTAAGTTCAACGTCCAGCCATTAGATCTTGTTATATCTTTATCTACTAGTTGAAAAGTGCTCTCTACTGTGAAATCTTCTTTCTGTGTAGGTACTTATAGGCCCTCCTGTAGTCACCTCTTATCTTAACCTATAGGTGTTGCTTAATTCATTACTGTTTGTGCACAGCTTTGAAATCTTCAGCTGCCAAATGCTGTATGTGTGAAAAGTCTTGTCGCTGTGTGTTAAAGGCTTGAAGGTTCCAGTTGGGTTTCTGGGGTTTTTAAACCTGCTAGCCATGCTTCATTGCCCAGAGTCACTTAACTTTACAGATTATGAAGAAAGCATTTTAAAGTACTTCTGACTGGGCGTTTAATCCATGAGTTTCCCAAAGTAACCAAGTGTGTCAAACTCTGGCTGTAGTTTAGCGTTTTTAATGCGTTCTCTGGGGATCCAATTTTTGTTACTTCAAATGTGAAATGACAAAAAAAAAAACCAAGCAGCTTGTTGTACCAGATGCAATTTTTAATTGCCATCATGAACCTGTTCATCTGCTGAGTTTGGGGTGCAAACAAAAGCTTCAGAGGGACAGTGTGTGGGACCAATGGGAGAGCTGGTCTGCTAGTTTAGGAAAGTCTGAACTCTAGTTTCCCAGCCAGAGAGGGCAGTTAAGGTCAGCCAGTCAGCTTTGCAGAAAACAGAGCAGGACAAGCCCTCCTGGTATAAGGCACAGATTTGGAATCTGTACTGATATTTGGCATAGGTTGTCATTCCTATTTTATTAGGCCGTACTGAACGCCATGAAGGCCTGAAGACAATTTATACCACTCTAACCATGTTAATGTAACTCGCATGTTTGTACCACAGCAATTTTTTATATATACATATTAGGGATTTCAATTATCACAGTTAACTCACATGATTAAGTTAAAAAAAAATTACTTGCCATTAAAAAAAATTAATCGCAGTTTTACTCACACTGTTAAACAATAGAATACCAACTGAAATTTAATAAATACTTTTGATGTTTTTCTACATTTTCAGATCTATTGTATTCTGCGTTGTGCCTGTGTAACAGCAACAAAACAGGGACGTCTCTGTGGGAAGATACCAGTAGAGTTATTGCATGATAGTCGCTCAGGAAAAGCGAGTGCAGAGCTGGCATAAGGGCTGTACACAAGCCTGCTCCCAAAACCTGGCAAAGAGAGAGGGTAGGCCAACGTGAAAGTGGGGTCATAGCCAGAGTGCACTGAGCTCTGGCTGTTCTCTGCTCACCAGGGTCCATGGCCAGCAGAGGTGTAAGTTGAGCAGACCTGATTAGGGTGACCAGACAGCAAATGTGAAAAATCAGGACAGGGTGTGGGGGGGTAATAGGAGCCTATACAAGAAAAAGACCCAAAAATCGGGACTGTCCCTATAAAATCAGGACACCTGGTCACCCTAGACCTGATGCTACTGTAGCTTACAGTGGGGATAGGCAGGCACCCAGTGGAGTGGTAAATAATGAAGAGGACAGATACAGAGCAACCTGGATCACTTGGTAAGATGAGCACAAGCAAGCAATCTGTGTTTTTAATACAGCTAAATATATTCATCTAGGAACAAAGAATGCAAGCCATACTTACAAGATGGGGGACTCTATCCTGGGAAGCAACGACTCTGAAAAGGATTTAGATAATCAGCTGAACACAGGCACTCGGTGTGATGCTGTGGCCAAAAGACCTAACATGATCCTTGGATGCATAAACAGGAATCTCAAATAGGAGTACAGATGTTATTTTACCTCTGTATTTGGCACTGGTGCGACCACTGCTAGAATACTCTGTCCAGTTCTGTATCCACAATTCAGGATGGATGTAGATAGACTGGAGAGGGTTCAGAAAAGAGCCATAAGAATGATTAAAGGATTAGAAAATGGTTTTACTAGTGATTGATTCAAGGAGCTCAATCTATTTATTTAGCTTAGCAAAGAGAAGGTTAAGGGGTGACTTGATCCGTCTGTAACAGTGGTTCCCAAACTGGGGTTCGTGAAATGTTACAGGGGGTTCTCAGAAAAAAATCCCCTAATGGCAGACAGCTGTCCCTAGGGACCGCAGGCAGCACGGGGCCCACAGCCCCTGGACTTCCAAGAGCTAAGTAGATCAAAGCAAGCATATCTATCATGCTGAGGAGATTTAAACTTCAAGACTCGTTATAAGAAATGGAAAGGGAGGTGAATATTTTTTGCTGTTTTTAAAATTAAATAGGCAGCTAATATTGTTTTTAAAATTATTATGAAGAACAAGTTTAAGCTTTGTTGTAACGTGCGCTGTTTGCCCGGACTGCTCAAGACCCGAATGCTTGTGTAGGAGGAACTCTTTTGAGTTGGCTTCTTAAATACCTTCATGTTTCACATCTGATACTCCTTGATGAAACATAGGAGCCTTGTCTTATAACAGGCTTATTCAAAGTGATACAAGCTACGAGAGTGAGATCTTGGAAGACTGTTGCCGTTTTCACAATGTAATAAAAATACTGTAATGATAAAAATGAATAATACATAGTGTGTAATAAGCATGTCATAAAACAAATTTTATATTTCCAAGATCACTGCTTTTATAATTTATACTCGGGTAAAGGAAAAAATCCCTGGAAATATTCATTTTTAAGAGGGGGTTCGCGAGACTTGACGTGCTAGTGAAAGGGGTTCACAGGCTGTTAAAGTTTGGGAACCACTGGTCTATAAGTACCCACATGGGGAACAAATATTTGATAATTAGATCTTGCAGTTTGGCTGCTAGATTGGAACATGATCCAATGGCTAGAACATAAAGCTAGACAAATTCAGATTGGCAATAAGGCGTACATGTTTAACAGTAAGGGTAGTTAACCACTGGAGCATTTTACAAAGGGTTGTGGATTCTCCACCACTCGCAATTTTAAAACGAGATTGGATATATTTTTTTTTAAAGATACGCTATAGTTCAAAAGGAATTACTTTGGGGAAGTTCTGTTGTCTGTGTCACACAGGAGGTCAGATTAGATGATCAGAATGGCCTTGGAATCTGAATATAAGAAGTGCTTAAAGGCACTTTTATGTCACCCTTTGCTCCCCCAAGCCTGGGATCATAGGTACCGAGACTCAGGGCCTTGTTTTGCATGTCAAACCAGTGAATCCAAGTGAGCTGTCACCTCATTGTTTGTTTGGTTTTTTTATTACTGAAATTAATTTCTTCCCTCCAATCCCATAGCACTAAGACCCCAAACCACACGGATCTAACCAGATACTTGACACTTCTATGCTGCTCAACCAACAGCAGAATAGTATTGGAGTACTAAATTTTTACAGGGAAACCAGAGTATAGAATGTTTCTGTAACATGCTTATACAGGTATTGAGGCATACGTGTAGAACCAGAAGTGAGGTCTGGAAAGATATCATATAGTGGAACAGAGAACCCAGAACCAAAGTTCTGAAGGATAAGAACAGAAGAATGGAAGTACTGGGTCAGACTCAGTTAGACCAGATACTCGCCCAGTATCCTGTCATCTAACACTGGCTGGTGCCAGATGCTTCAGAGGGAAAGGGAATGAACAGAACAGGGCAATTATTGAGTGATCCATCCCTGGTTGTCCAGTCCTGGCTTGTGGCAGTCCAAGGCTAAGGGATACCCAGATCATGGGGTAGCATCCCTGATCATCTTAGCTAATAGCCTTTGATGAACCTAACCTCCATGGACTTATCTAATTCTTTTTTGAACCCAGTTATACTTTTGATCTTCATAACATAACAATGAATTCCACAAGATGACTATGTTGTGTGAAGTATTTCCTTATCTTTATGTTAAACCTGATGCCTGTTAATTTAATTGGGTGAGCCCTGGTTCTTGCGTTTATGTGAAGGGGTAAATAACACTTTCTCCACGCCGTTCATGATTTTTCAGGATCTGAATGCTTGAGAGACTAGATGCATGATGACAAGATCAAACAGAAATGCAGACAGATCATAGGACAAAGAAGAAATAGAGGTTCGAGCCATTCAGTACTGTTGCTGAACCAACATGTGAATGATCACAAAAGCATTCCATGAAATAGAACAGAGTCACAGAGGATGGCACTGTACTGATGGCCTGTACTGAAGAAGAAAGACTAGCCTGCTGAGATGTGCTCCTAACTGCTAGGAATAACTAAATCTTCAGGGAACTGTGTGGTGGTGTTTTTTAAAGTGATAGAGGAGGTGAGAAAGGGAGTAAAATGTCAGAATGATTCAGCTTTGGTGCAGGTGTGGAAGAGAGAATTCATTCTTCAGCTCCTGCTGTTGAATGATCAGAAGTTAAAAAGGATTGTGGTGGAGATAGTATAAGAATTTATGTCAACTAATCTGTAATGTAACTTTCTTGCAGTACACTAGTCAACCACTAGATGTCTATGTGAAGGATAGGATTCCAGACAGGAGCTGGCTCCTGGTTTAAAAAAAAAAAAAAAAAAGACAAAGCTGGAATGCAAGATGTGGAAACTTATTTATATTTGTCCAAATAGTTGTCTTTTTTTAATAAATGCCTCCTGCTTTAAGATGAATTGTGATTCCATATATCATGGCAGTCTTCATGTAATAGGAAAACATTGCTGTTATTTAAGAATGTGCCTCTTACATATGCAACAGTTAGCATAAAAATAATTTTTGTGTAAAAAAAAAAAAAAAAAAAAAAAAAAAAAAGAAACCATGAGGAAAAATTTGGTTTCATGACCATAATGTGCATAGATAAATGTTGAGATAGACTAAAGCTATCCACTGTACAGAACTTGCCGATGATCAATGCAGTGTCTTCCGCTCAAAGCAGCGGGGAAGCGTATACTTCTTGCAGAGAGGGATCCAGAGGAATTGTTGGTTGCAAGATTCTCATTTAATGGTGTTTAGCTCCAGTGAAAATGTGAATCAGTCTTTAGGATAGAAGAATTTAAGCATCTTTCCTCTATTTTGTGTTGCAAATTTGGTGCTACTAGGGTTGTGGGATTTAATCCTGCTACATGACTCCCCATTGACGTCAGGGTGAGTTGACATCCGCAACTTGCAGCAAGTGTTCAGCACTATGTAGGGTCAGGCTTAGGATGCATTAATATTGTTTAACAAATATTAGCTGTCGGGGAATATAGAGCTGTTCAGTTGTTTTTATGATTAAGTGGATTGTGTTATAGCAGCTTTGGCTTTAGCTTTTGGCTCAGGCTCGGTCTTTCTCTCCCCCCCCCCCCCCTCCCCCCAGGACAGCAAGGCTCGGGCAGGCTCAGGCTTCAGTCCTCCCTCCTGGGGTCATGCAGTAATTTTTGTAGTCAGAAGGGGCTCACAGCGCAGTGAAGTTGAAGACCCCTGGGTTATAGCATAAGGAGAGGGGTATAGATTTTTAGGGTCGCTCAGAAGGCACAAGAACAAGAGCCAATTCAAACTGATTTTTGTCTGTCTTTTGAATGTTCTTGATTGGAAGGCTGAGGGTTTGCTGACCAAACTTTCTCAATGTTAACATAGATGAGGAATCTCCACACAGAATGTTGAGCGAGTACGATGCTGTGGAGGCATGTGCCACAATGCGTGGGGCCATGATCCACCTCACCTTCGGACCCCTCACCACCAATGGTATCTTTCCCCAGAGGGGTTTCCGTTGGCTAAGGATGGAAAGGAACAATGGCAGTGACGAGACCCTTCCACACCACCCTGTCCTTTCTCATGGCCAATGGCTTTACAAGAATTATGTGGGGTTAACCCACTGTATTGAAAATGCTTTACTTTTCCAAAGACATGTATGGAATAATGATGGATTTTCTTCAGGGCTAGACTTAATGCAAGAGGCAAGTGATGATGAATACAGTGACTGCTTCTTAGGCTTGTCTACACAGGGTGTTGAAAGCCTGGATGTGAATCCACAGCGCAGTACCTTGCCATGTCCTGTGTGGACACTGCTACAGAGTGTAAATGTTCCGTAGTGCACTCCAAGGTACTCCCATTTCGAACAGCAGTATGTCAAAGCATATACAGACCTTTCAGTGTGCCATGGCAGTGTCCATGCAGGATGTTATTGCTTGGGAAACTCGTATACTGTAGATTCATGCGCTGGCTTGCCATGCATGAACGTGCCATGCAGACAAGCCTAAGTTCTTGAAACTTGTGTTCTATTGCTAGGTGGTGTTGGATCCATTGGTGTCCTCATCCTTCAATTCATGATGATGATGATGATAAACTAAAAAATTACAAGGGAGAGTGTTAGGACATGAAGGCTTTATCTTTCATAGTTCTAGAAGGTAAGGCAGTATGGAAAGCTTCTAGTAGAGAGGGCTTACAGGAAACTTGCAGGTTGCTCTCTGAGAATAGGAAAGGGGAAGTGATGGGCTCCCTTACTTGAAGTATTTAAATACTGGGTGAAATCTTGGCCCCTTTGTAGTCTGTAGGAGTCTTGCCATTGACTTCAGCAGGGCCAAGATCTTACCCTAAAACCAGAAGTCTTTCTAAAAGATATGCTGTAGTTCAAACACAAGTTACTTGGCTTGATACAGGAATTACTGGGTAGAATTCTGTGACCTGTGTTACACAATAGGCTCAACTAGATGATCAGAATGGCCCATTTTGGACTTTAAAAAAAATCTATGAAAAACACCCTTAAAAGCTAATAAAAAGGATGCAGTCATTCTCTACAATGATTTTCTTGCATTAGTTTTCCCTGGCTCTCTCATGATGAAATGCTCCAAATTCCCAATACATCCTGATATTTCCATTGTCTTCAATTTAATCCCCAAGTAATCTTGTTATCCTTCCCCTCTCTATTGATCGGTGGGGGCATAAAGGCTAGTACAGCTCCCTTTGGTGCTCTTAGCGCTTGCCAAAGGGCAATATCTTAAACCACAGATAGACAGCCTGGTGTAATTAAAGGTCTTGAAGCACCGGTTAACGTGCTGAAGACTGCATTACATATACTTAATTGTATACCACATTCTGCCTGCATGCACATTAACTGGTTTATCTTAATGCAGCATTGGATCATAAATGTTCAGATGGCTACCAAAACAAAGCTCCACAACTGGGAACTACTGATTGTATCTGTCTCTGGGTTTCTAGTGGCACGCAGCACTGTGGTGTCTTGGCCAATTAATAAATAGCACCTCACAGGATCTGAGCACTTCAGCACCATGCTAAGCTACTGCCTGTACTCAGAGCACCGTGCAGAGCAAGCTGCCATTGCATATATCTTGTCCTTCCTGGACCCTTATTGCAAACTCTTCTCTTGTGTCAGCATAAAGACAAATTGCAAAACCGCAATAAAACAGCAATCAGCAGTAACAGCAATAAAAATAATTCAAGGCAGTCTCCCCTAGTTCTGTTTTGACACAAGGTTTAGAGATGTATTGACCTTCCTGTTTGCAGAAGCTCAGCAGCGGAATAAACAGTTAGTCTGCAATGTCCATATTTATATATGTATTTACCTACTTTGATTTATAAATAAGGCTCCTTTCTTCTATTCAGAGAGCTTTTGACATTATTTAAAGTAACAGTACAACCAAAACAAACCCAGCAGCAAATCCCCACCAAGCCAATAGGTAGGACTTCCCCCTCCTCCCTCCCATCAAAACTCTCTTCCCCACCCTCTTCAGTTCTTCAGGCAAAAAGGGGAGCCTTGATATGTGCCTGGAAGATCAATAATCCTGGACTATTTCAGAGCTGGTTCTAATCTGAGGGCTTCTCCTGGCGAACCCTCTACCATTTTATCTGACCCCACGTATCTAGTGTTCCTGGGCTCTCAGAATAGTTTGGGCTTGATCCTATGAAGTGCTAAGCACCTCCTGAAAGATGCCGAACGCCTTTTGACCTTACAGAGTCAGGCCATAGTGCGGTTGCTGCTATTCAGACTACATGAAGTTTACCTATCCCTGTATTTTCAAATCCTGTGTGTACTAAGAGACATGCCAGGTGACCCTATTGAGCTCAGTGGAGTTGCTTAGTAAGTCATGATAAGGGGAGCTTGTATAATATTATTGAATAATTGGACACATTTCTATTTTTTTTCAGCTAAATTATGCAACAGATATATTTTCTCATCTCTAGAGAGGATGGAATTTGTCCCTTTCTGTGTATACTGCATACCCAAACCAGACAAATGCAGAGTGCAACTCAAAGGGATTGAACAGCGGGGAGAACAGGGTGCTCTAGGATTGAATTTCAGAACTGCATTGACTTCAACAAGAGCTGAAGGCATAATCCTCCTCCTGGAAATCGGATCATAAGTGCCTGCAAATCTCTTATAAGGAACTAATTGTTGTAATTTGCTATCATGAATAAAAACCACCCAAATATACTCTCTTTTTTTTAAAATATCTCACTTATAATTAGAACAGCTGCAGATTAATTAATTTAAAGGAAGTCATCAGGTCCTTGATCCTGCAAGTGTAGCTCATTGGTCAGGGTCAGTATGTATTGCCCTTCTCTGAGCCAGCTCCACAGAGGATAGAGCTCTGTCACGCTCTGAACTTGAAAGCCTGTCTCTTTAGGTCCAGCGGTAGGAACTCTTACTTTCAACTCTGGAAATCCCTGGTTCAGTCCCTGATATTAGCCAAGATAATGGCTGTTGCACAAACACTTGTGCAACCCACTGGTGAGTGTGTGTCTATAGGTCCCCCTCGCTGTTGGTCTGCAGAGAATATGAGTTTGTTACAACTCCAGCTAGAGAGCCCTGGCTGTAGCAGCTGATGCTTTCAGCTCTGGAGGTCCTGGTTTCGATCCCCAGTGTGCTAGCCAAAATGGTGACCAACACATTCATGCACCTGCTTAACTTCAGGGGCTGAAGCAATGGGGTGAGGAGAACCCAACTCCCCCCATCCTCCCTCTCTGTTGGGAGAATGGGGCTCCCTTCCTCACTTCTCTCCCTGGCCATTGCAGTGAGAGCTCCCCCTTCTGGTTCAATTGACTTATAACTACAGCATTACTAATGTGTAGTTCCATTGACTTCAATAGGACTAACTATGGGAGTAGAGCATGTGCATAAGTGTTTGTTTGCAGGATTGGTGCCTGGGTTTCCTTTTGGTCTGGAATCTTTGTTTGCTGAGTCATTAAACCCTTCAGAAATGAGATCCACAAGTACATAGCTGCTCCTTCTATAATATCATTCCCCTCCTGCCTCCATTTAACCATTTCCATGAACAGTAATTCCTTCAAAATAAAACTCTCATCTTTTTTATTCTTGTTTCTGTGATTGTCCTCCCGGGCATGTTCACTAGATGGCAGTGAACAATGGCCAAATGAATTAAATTCTGAATTTTAACAAGATGCCTTTCAATTTTGGTATCGTGAGTCGGGCATCTCAGAACGGAAGAGCCACCCAAAGAAAATAGCTACTTCTGAAAAGGTGGGGCTAAGCAAAAGAAGTTTGGAATTGTATATTCGTGTTCAGTCTCAACTGAACTTTCATGAAATCCCTATCTATCATAAAGCGCAGACTCTGTTTTGAAATCTCATCTAAACACTTCTCTTCTGCCTTTCCTGTATAGGGGTGTAAATGGGAATTGGATGAGGCCATACTTTTTAAGTTCTTCTCTGTTCCCCTTGTTCAAACCTTCAGGCCCTTACTCCATTTTCATCCAGGGCCAGATTGTGCCACTCTCACCAAAAACGAGTAGTACCTTACTCCACGGGTAGCCTCACTGGCTTTAGGGGTAAGATGCTACTCCACACTTATAAGGGGCTCAGCACCTGCCCTTTAGTTCTTAATCCATAAACTCTTGTTGACTTAATAAAAGTGAGTAAGAATGAGAGGGTTTGGCCCTTTACAATCACTTTTATTTTAGGGTGCTGACTGTGAGCTAAATTCTGGCCTACCCCACATTCACTTGCATCCCTGTTAATGCCAACAGGGTTCCATTCATGTAGTGGAAATCTCATCCCTCCATTATTTAGCCCTGTACATCATTTTGGACTTGTGTGAAGACTATATTCAACTAAGTGCCCGTGTAGCTTAGATAAATAAAACCACTACAAATAGCGTAATGCTGAAAGGTGTTATGGCTGCCAGCAGGTGATGCATTGATCTGAAGACAATCAGGGTTTGCCTATGCAGGGTTTGCTGTGTAGACAGTCAGGGTTTGTCTACAGAGCAATTAGACACCCACTGACTCAAGGTCATGGGGCTCAGGCTGCGGGGCTGTTTTCATTGCTATGTAGAATTTCAGACTCAAGTTGGAGCCTGAGCTCTGGGATCCTCCACCTCATTGGGTCCTAGAGCCTGGGTTCCAGCCTGAGCCCAAGTGTCTACGTAGCAATGAAACAGCCCTGCAGCCAGATCCCCAGGACCCCAAGTCAGCTGGCATGGGCCAGCCATGGATGTTTAGTTTGGTATATCTCCAATTATTACCTTTACCTATCTCCTAGAACTGGAAGGGACCTTGAAAGGTCATCGAGTCCAGCCCCCTGCCTTCACTAGCAGGACCAATTTTTGCCCCAGATCCCTAAGTGGCCTCCTCAAGGATTAGAACTCACAACCCTGGGTTTAGCAGGCCAATGCTCAAACCACTGAGCTATCCCTCCCCCCTAAGTTGCTGTGTAGACATACTCTTAGAGACCTTGTTAATGCTCATGGGTGCGCCAAGCACTCTCTGGGTTCCACAGAAGGAGCAATCAACCCGTTGATGTAGTGAAAACAGCCAGGGGCTATGGGGCTCGCTCCCAAGATATTAAGTCACATGACAGGTCAAGATTAAGCCAAGTAGGCTGCAGGGTTTCCTTGGTTGCAAATACAGGGGCTAGGGTACAGGTTTCAGGTTGTGTAAGTTGGGTGCAACAAAAAAGCCAGGGGCATTCTGCACCTGAGAGAAAGCAGAGACAGAACTTCTTGGGCACAGACCTCACTGAAATGGCAGATTTGCGGGTTTCAGAACAAGGAAACTGCCAGCTGTTGTTTGTCTCTACAGTGTTTCTTTAACTAAACAAGAGTACTCCAAGGTTATTCCTATTTAATATCGCTCTCTCCTGCTAACAGAAACTGCCTTGCAAGGCCCTGAACTTCAGGCCAAAGAGACAGTAATAGAACTCGTGTGTCTAGGGTGGTAGGAGGATAATGGATGGAGACAGCCTGTTAACCAGGAGCAACCTACGAGATGCAGCCGAGTCTGAGATAAAGAGACAGATCCTGGTTCATCAAGTTGTTATCACTGCAGAGCTCTCAGCCAGCAGGAAGCACCTTGTTCTCCACACCAAGCAGGGCTAGAGGATAGAGCACTAAGCATTCTACCCGTATTTCAATCCAACCCTGATGTCATCAGGCTGTTGTGACCTGGAAATGCAGGTCTGGTCCCCTGGAGCTGCAAGTTTCACAGCATTTATACTGGTTCTGCTGGCCAGGGCCTGATCCTATAACCCTCACTCACCCGAATAGACCCATTGGACCAAATTTGCATACAGATGAATAGCACAATAAGGTCTTCCGTCCTTGTCCAGGCAAACTCGGCCTTACTTCAATGGGATTTGTCCTGTTTACCTCAATGGGACAGATAACGTGAGGAAGCCTTGCAGGGCCGGGCCCTTTTAGGGTAAGGTATAAATCTTGGTCCCATAGCAGTTGATGGTAAAACTCCTGTTGACTTTCACAGGACAAGCATTGAGAAGTGGAAATGAAAGATGGTTTTCCCCCCCTTCTCTCACTTGGTGTGAAGTTGCTGTAATTCTGTACACATGGCACTTGCTAGACCATGAGACGTTGTCCCAAGAGTCCTCTAGCAATCTTTCAGTCTCCTTGCTGTTAAACCTCATAACATTACTGCAAACGAGCGATGCAATGCCAGCACTGGGGTTTGTTTAACATAAGAGGTGAAATGAACTTTCAGCGATAACACCAACGTTGATAATATCAGGCTCTCCTGCACTGGGCACGACCAGCCATCTCATGACCACTGCCAGTGGGGCTCCAGAAATCTGTATTGGTTACTTTTGAACACGAAGCTTTTGAAAGCACCAGCTGTGCAATGTTAATTTGCTACTACAGAGCTTAGCAGGACCAAAGTGTTGAAATGCTCGCAACGCTCACGTTATTGATGTAGCTGATCAGGAGCTTTCAAGGTTGGTTTGGGGTGAGATAATCTCCACTTCGCTAAGAAGATTAAATAAATTAAGGCTAGGTTACTGCAAGCGATGACTCTTGCGTTTTCCTGCAAGACATGCTACTGTTAATTATCTTGAAGCCACTGGTCTTTGCTGTGAGTAATGTTTCAGCTCTTGATTGCAGTGGTTAGGGAAGCAGAGGTACATGCAGTACATTTTAATGCACCAGTTAACAAACAAACACTAGTTCTGATTGCTGGATTTTCTTCCCTGCTGTACGGTGGGCATGTAAGACAGAAAGGGAAATATGAATGCAAAATCAAAACACTACACAGACTTGGACTATCTCAGCAGTTCCATCCCATATGGAACTGTTTTCCAAAGGCTTACAGAGGTAAATGTTCAGATTGCTGCGTGGGAGGAAGCATGCATCAATCCTGTTGTTTTGTTAATGAGATTACTGGATCTAATGCTGACCTGAGAGACCAAAAATCCCTGCTCTGGAGAGCGTAAAGAATATACAAGGATGATCATTAAAAATCAGCTCTTACCCAGAATTAGCACACAGTGGTATGTGAACTAGCACAGGTCTATCCTATTCTATGCATAGCAGAATATTGTTAGCTGACTTTTTAATGGTGAACACTCTGGAGTGTAGTATTATTCTGCCCTCGTTCCTTGCATTGACATCATTCTGCAGAATGATTTAGGGTAGCATATGCCCAATGGGCATTCATCTGTTTTTATATAGTGCAAGCATGTTTTTTAGATAAATCAAAACAAGAAACCCCTGCTCTCAAGTCTCTTAAGATAAGTCCCTCTTAAACATCATCAAGGCCTAGGAGAAATGAGTTTATAATTATGAGGAAAATAACAATCTAGAGCTCTGGATTTCCTTGTATATCCCATCTTCTATATGTCCATCTTTTGGGTTGCAGCCTTTTCTGGACAAGGGAGTGTCTGTATTTTTTGGTACATCATAGTTTGATCAGATTGGCATAGAACAAATAACTATAATAGACTATTAGGGCCAATCAAAATCAGTACATGTGCTGCCTGGTAGGAGAGGTCCATGGACTTTGGCTTTGATCCTGCAATATGGCTCTCTGCAGGCACAAGGGTCTGTCTGTGTGGATCCAATTGCAAGTTCAGGGCTTTATTTGTTACTATTATTATAATATTTAGGAGAAGATTTGGGACCTGTTTCTCCAAAGCCTTGCCTCTTGTCATTTAATGGTCTGCAAACTGGTTTTAAAATGCTACTCTAACCCACTGAGTCTGATCCACAGAGAATGGGACTCTGTTACAGCCCTCATCCGCAGACTCTGGCTCCTCAGCTCAAGCTGTAGATACTCGTGCTTTCATTCTGAGGTTCCTGGGTGATATCTCCAGTGATGACAATGGTGGAGACCATCACACTCTCACATCACAATGCTTAAATTTTACCCGTACTTTGCTCAGGGGTAAGTGACTAACCAAGATGCAGTGAAAGAGCAAGATCTGTCCAGTACTTAGAATGCTAAAAGGGGGTTATAGATGAATTTACACAAAACCCTATGAGAATTCAGGTGAAAGACAGGACAGATGTGCATTATATTATTGGTCTTGTTCTTATTCATATTACTCTGGGAAGCACTCTATGCAATGATAATTGTTTTAACACTGACGTTTGTGAATTCTTGCGGAAAGCCTGCAGATGGGCTGGCATTTCTGCCAGCATGCCAGTGTTCTGTAAGGCATGAAGATTTCCATTTTCTTCAGGAGGGTAGAAGATAAAGTTTTACTGATTTGTGTCAAGATTCTTCAGGTCTGACACCAGAATGCTGACTCCTGCAGCTGGCATGAAAGCCCACATGGGCAGCACAGTGATGGGGGAAAGTTTATAACAGTGAGCAGGAGTGCAATTGGACATGCAGCCCATATCAGCTCAGAGCAATTTCCCTTACATGGAAAATCCCAGTGTTTGTTAGAAAAATAGGAAGAAAAGTAAGGATTGCTTTTGTGATAAATGAAGGGGGGGGTGATAGCTCCCTTTTATGGACCCAGCCAGCCAGTTAGCTGTAAAATCCCTCTTGGTAGCTGTTCTCTGCTTGCTTTACCTGTAAAGGGTTAAAAAGCCTCCCTGCATAGGTACAAAAAAGAAGAAAGAGGAGTGGGCACCTGACCAAAAGAGCCAATGGGAGGATTAGAACTTTTTAAAATTGGGGGAAAAACTTCCCTTTGTTGTCTGTTGTTCTCGCTGGGCTGCAGGGACACAGCGCAGCAATGCTATAAGCAGGAATGCTGGGTAAGGTTTGAACTAGGTATGAAAAATTATCCTCCATACCTAGAAGGATTGTTTAGGTAGACGCGATCAGGTTTATTTCTTTATTTTGACTTGTGGATCTCCTCTGTGCTAACCCCAGATGCTTTTGTTTGCTTGTGACCTTTAAGCTGAACCCCCAAGAAAGCTATTTTGGGTGCTTAATTTTTGGAATTGCTCTTTTTAAAATCTATCAAAAGCCTACGTTCCAGATGTATTTTCTTCCTTTTTGTTCTTAAAAAAGGTAAAATTTATTAAAAACAGGATTTGGATTTTTGTGTCCTAAGAGGTTTGTGCCTATGCTGTTTGATTAGCTGGTGGCAACAGCTAATTTCCTTTGTTTTCTTTCTCAGCTCTTCCCCGCGGGCGGGGTGTGTGCGTGTGCGTGTGTGTGTGTGAAGGGGCTTGAGGGTACCCCACAGGGAGTAATTCCCAAGTGCTCTTTACTGGGTCCAAGGGCGGGTTTGCATTTGGGTGGTGGCAGCATTTATCAAGCCAAGTTAAAGAGAAAAGCTGTAACCGTGGAAGTTTAATACAAGCCTGGAGTGATGAGTATTAATTTTTATAATCTTTGCGGGCCCCCACCTTCCGCACTCGAAGAGTCAGAGTGGGGATTCAGCCTTGACAGCTTTACATTAAAGTTCGCTGGTTAAGTATAAGCAAAAAGAAAGGGCACCAATGTCAGGAGGAAGATGGGTTAGGGTGACCAGATGTCCCGATTTTATAGGGACAATCCCAATGTTCGGGGCTTTGTCTTAAATAAGAATTTACCCCCCAACCCATCCCGATTTTTCACACTTGCCATCTGGTCACCCTAAAGATAGTGTAACTTGAATTTAACATGATCTTTCGCTAACAATCATTTGTTCTAACTGAGGCATCATAATCCAGTTCTGAAACCTCCATGTTTGCAGAAATCATGCCATCCCTAAGGCTGACAGAACACTGATTCTTTTGTGGCAGGAGAAGGGGCTTCAAAAAGTTGTGGCAACTGTTTTTTTTTTTAAAGGTGTGGTTTTGGTGCAGTCAGTCCCCACCCCATAAAACACCCAACGAACAGCACAACAGAAACAGGTGGTGCACCCACACACAAGCTCCAGCGTATTCTGAGTGAGTGGCATTGCGACTTGGCACACAGGGTCTCAACGCCACTCAAATTTGGGGCAACTGTCAAAAGTTGTGGTGTGTGTTGCAGGTTCTGAAACAAAATCAGTCTGATTTTCTTACAGCCTTAGCCACTCCTTTTTCCTGGCTCGCAAACCAGGAGCTCTTGTATGGCTCATGGAGCCTAGGAGGTATTGGAACTTGGAGCACAGGATGCATCAGTCAAGTCAGGCTTCTTGAAGTCAGATTAGATGATCTAATGGTCCTGTCTGGCCTTAAAATCTATGAAAGCTGGAGGCATTGGGCCTCATTTACACTGTTGTAAAGCCACTGTAACTGCATTGGTTTTATGTCTATAGGGGACATACTGGGGCAAATGTATCACTTGTGTAAGTGTGAGAGGCAATGTGGCCTGATGGGTAGTGGGACTCAGTAGAGCAAGGTTCTTGGCTCTGCCACTGGCCTGCTCGGTGACCTAGGCCAAGTCACTTCACTGCTCTGTGCCTCAGTTTCCCCATTAGTAAAATGCAGATGATGATACTGGTCTCCTTTTGTAAAGTAGTTTGAGATCACCTGCGGACAAGCCATGTGTGAGAGCTAAGTATTATCATTTGTCTTTTGGGTTCAGTGAAATTACAGCAAGGATGAATTTCGTGCAATGCCTCCAAAAGGGAGCTGAGAGTGGTATTCACTGTGCTGTTGGGGGTGCCTCCTCCACTGAAATCTTGGGATCATAATTCAGACTCTACCTCTCCAGAAGCCATAAGTTTTGGCTATCCTAGGAAAATAAGCCATGGCTGGTGGTGATGTTTGCTGGTGATGCAGCTGAACTGGGGCTGGCCCAAAGCCTGACTGCAACTAGCCAGGGAGAAAACATGTTCAGTTCTGTTTCCAAAATCATGGTTCAAATCGGCTCTGAGCAGAATTGCTCCACTCCCCTATACAAAGTTTCCCTTTTTCTTTTAGCATCACTTTATTTTGCCAGAACCAATCTGTCAGGCAGGGTTGTTTTTAATTTGGCATTTATCCCCCCTTTTCAGGTTTCATTAATGTTTGCCCTGTATAAATGTTTGTCAGCGCTAACGCTATGGATATAGCTAGTTAGCTGCACTAGTTCTAGCAACAATTGAAAGGTTCCTTGACGTAATTGGCTGCCCTGTTAAGACTAACAATAATTTGAGCAATTAGAGAGACCTCGATATGGGCTTTAACTTAGGAGTACCTCTGTGGAGCAGTTGCAGAGCTATTTATACTCCCCCGTCAAGTCCCAGACTGAAATAGTGCCTCGGGAGAGTAGTGAATAATCAGTCCCTTTGCAATGACTCGAGTAAAGCTAAATAAGTCTGATTTCAATTATATTAATGAAGCTGCAAGGGAACGGCACATCCAGAAATCACCCACACCCCTCTTGGGAAAGCAGCCTCGTAGTCTGCATGCAGCAGCTCATGGACCTTCCCCAGTGATCCCCCAGGAAATACTGCGACAGTCCCCTGGCTGCACATGACTGGTTGATATGGAAACATTCTTCCGTCTCTTTGATCTGAGAAGTGTCTTTTCAATTGATGAAGAATCCTTCCAACAAACTGAGGTTTGGACCATGGGGGACCTCCACCAGCCAGGGCCGGCTCCAGACCCCAGCATCCGCAGCCGTGCCTGCGGGAGGTCCACCGGAGCCGCGGGACCAGCGGACCCTCCGCAGGCACGTCTGCAGGAGGTCCACCGGAGCTGCGGGACCGGCGACCGCCCTGCTTGGGGCAGCGCAAATCCTAGAGCCGCCCCTGCCACCAGCAGACAGAAAAGCAATCTCCTCCCATTTAATCTAACAAGGGGTCTCCAATAGCTGTAATTTGTAATAAACACCAATCATCTCTTCTTGCTCTGGTTCTTCACTAGTGGGTCATGTCATAGAAATACTTTCGTGGTCCTACGTAAGCAAGATTTTGAATTACACAGGTAACAGCAGCATTTCAAGATCTGAGAAATATCTCCTGATCATTATCCTGATAGTTCCTGATATCCCCGCGCTGTGGTACAGGGGCACTCAACTACATGCTGATAGTCCTAGTGTAAGACCCTAGCTGCTATTAATTATTTTTAATACAATAGTGTCTAGACACCCCAGATCAGGGCCCAGTGGTGTCAGGGGCTGTAAGAACACATAGTGAGACAGTCATTGTGTCAAAGAATGTACAGTCTAAATCGATGAGACAAGCTGGGAGAAACGGGGATGACAATACAGCCTATTACAGTAGAGAACTGAGAACCGAGAAATTACATGACTCGCCCAGGGTCAGAGAGGAAGACTCCTAGAGAGGAAGGACTGGAAGGGACCTGAATAGATATAGTCCAGTCCCCTGCCCTGAGGCAGGACTAAGTATTATCTAGACCATCCCGACAGGTGTCTGTCTAACTCATTCTTAAAAACCTCCAGTGACAGAGATTCCAACGTGGCGGAGGTAGGAATTGATCCTACATATTCTGAGATCCAATCCAGCCCCTTAATCAAGATAACAGTAAGCAGGGCCGGCTCCAGAGCCCAGCGCGCCAAGAGCGCGCTTGGGGCGGCGTCCCGCGGGAGGGTGGCAGGTGGCTCCGGTGGACCTCCCGCAGGCGTGCCTGCGGAGGGTCCACTGGTCCTGCGGCTTCGGTGGAGCATCCGCAGGCGTGCCTGCGGGAGGTCCACCAGAGCCGCGGGACCAGCGGACCCTCCGCAGGCACGTCTGCGGGAGGTCCACCGGAGCCGCGGGACCGGCGACCGCCAGAGTGCTCCCTGCGGCGTGCCGCCCTGCTTGGGGCGGCGCAATTCCTAGAGCCGCCCCTGACAGTAAGGGCCTGATTCAAATCAACCTTGGTTATCTACATAACACTTCTGACTTCACAGGAGATACTCCTGATTTACTGGTGCGAGAGGAGAATCAGGTATCTTCCATGCAAGGATACTGTGGTACAAAAATTGGTCCATTAGGCTAAGTAATGAATAGCCACATTAAACTCTCATGGACACTTCATAGTGAAAAATGTTCAGTTTAAAATGTCTGTGCAATGTCATTCTGCTGGTTTAACTCTACCATTTCAGTAGCTATTTTTGGATCTCATTAGCATAGATGCAATCTACATATAAAATAAATTGCCTGCTGTATTATTTTCAATTCAGTTAAAGCTTTGCCAGTAATAATAGTAATTAACAAACTTGCTTTGTTCTTCAGTACTATGGCCCTGATGTAGCAAGGCACTTGGGTAGCTCCTAATTCATCAATTCATAAGGCCAGAGGAGACCATTATGATCACCTAGGCTGACGCTGTGTAACACAAACCCCAGAAATTCACCCAGTAATTCTTGCATCAACAGATTAAAGAACTCTCTGCTCTCAGAAATCTTTCTCCTGTAGGCAGATCAAGTCTCCTCTTAATCTTCTCTTAGATTGAAGTCAGTCAGTGAAATTGAAGCATGTGCTTAAAGTTAAGCATGTTCTTGTGTGGAATAGGTACATAAGTTAGCATGAAATATTTTTTTCACTGGGGCCAGGCCTCTAGATTGCTATTGGAAAAAAACCTTGCTGGAAAGAAGGGATGGGCAGGCAAAGAAATACCATCTGCTTTAGTGAGCAATTGGCATTCTAAACTGGGAGTGATTTCATTCTTTTCCAGTGAGTTGCAGTGTAATATGATCAAACAAGAATCAGCATCTGAAATTAGCACACACACAAAAAGGGCCGGATATTAAATTGCTGATTTCTATACACGGTAACCTGAGATAAAATGAAATTTCCCCAGGGAACTGAGAAGCTGGGAGAAAGCGTTAGAACATGGCTGGTGGGTTTTCTATTTTGCACATAATCCCCTGAAAATTGGAAGGTCCAAAGTCTGGGGGTGAAATAAGGAGGGGAAATATGCTGGGATCACGTGAGCGCTTAGTTGGTGCCTAAGCAAAGAAATAAAAAAAATGGCACCAGGAGGTCAGCAGCCAGCTAGAGGGCAACAGTGTTGGGCTGGATCAGTTATGGGTTATGCAGACTCTGCACTGAGCATCTCCCTAGATCAAGCAGTAAAAATAATTGAGGTTGGGAGGGCAGGGAGAGAGGATCCCAGATGATGTGGGCACCTGAGAAAGAACCAGCTCTTCATGGGTTGCCAGGGCATCCATCCAGTTTAGTAGAAGATGAAGATCTCTCCTTCAACACATGATGTGGGGGGCGAAGGGAGCGTGTGTGAGTGTGTGAGAGAGACTCTACAAAGTTTTTTACACTGCCACCACCTTCAGCATGGAGCAATGGCTAGGCAAGATGTGGCACGTTTTCAGAGCTGGCTCATTGTAATGTTGTTTGTGGTTTTTATTTATATGCAGACAGGAGCGCCAGCAGCCTTTTTGGCGCCCTAGGCGGCGGAAGGTCCCGACCCCAAAATACCACTGACGACCGTGGCGGACGAACATCCGGTCGCCGCCCCACAAATGTTAGCGCCCTAGGCGACCGCCTAGGTTGCCTAATGGGTTGCGCAGGTCCTGTATGCAGAGTTTGAGCTGGGGCCAGGATTTAAAGGGCGCGGAGTTTCGGCAGCCAGGCTGGGGCCAGGGCCAGGGCAGCCCAGAGGTGGGGGCAAGTGAGGCAATTTGCCCGGGCCCTGAAGGGGCCCCCATAAGAATATAGTATTCTATAGTATTGCAACTTTTTGTATGGAAGGGGTCCCCAAAATTGCTTTGCCCCAGGCCCCCTGAATCCCCACCGCAGCTCCAGCTGGGATTTAAAGGGCTCGGAGCTTCCCGCAGCCACAGGAGCTCTGGGTCCTTTAAATCCCGGCCCCAACCTGGCAAGGCTCAGGGCTCCCCGCAGCCGCGGGAGCCCTGAGCCCTTTAAATCCCAGCTGGAGCTGCGGTGGGGATTTAAAGGGCCCAGGGCTCCATGGTGGCTGGAGCCCCAGGCCCTTTAATTTGCCTGTGAGCCCCGGGGGCTCCCAGCCACCTTTGTAGCTGGGAGCCCAGGTTGATTTAAAGGTCCTGGGGCTCCCAGCCACAGCCGGTGCCCCAGGGCCTTTAAATCTTGAGAGGCCACGCCTCTTCTGGTTGAGTCCACGCCCCCCTCAGGACTCCAGCAGTACTGATCAGTCCTGTAAGTTACTTTCACTCCTGCTCCCAGATGACCTCTGCTTGGTTCTCCAGTGGAAAATGAAAATCTAGTGAAATCCCTTCCAATTTGCCCTGGAGGAAGATGCTTTCCCAAACTCATATCAGTGACCAGTTTGAAATCAAGCATGGGAGCCTGGATCACTGGAATTAAGCATCTACGTGAGAGACTTGGCCTTCTCCAGAGCCTGTTGAATAAAATATTTCCTTCTGGGCACAAGATCCTACTTGTTGGAATATAAAAGCAAATGAGGTACAGGAAAGACACTGAAGCAGATCAAAATGCAAATCTACAGGGAGGTTAAAAATATCAGGAGTTTCAAATGGTGGAGAGGGTGCCATAGATAAAACCTTTGCCTCCTAATGAGTGCTGTGATCCGGGCGTTTGGAATCAAGTGCCAGTTTTCAGTCTCTCTTCCTTGAGAGCTGGAGGAAGCAAAGGGAACACTAGGTTGTGCTGTTTCCCCTGGTTCTTGTGGATGTTGCAATTCAAGGGCTGCTCACTCGCCTCTCTCAGAAGATCCGGGCTTATTTGCTGCTGCAGTTTGTGATGGAATGGCTCTGGTGTTCAGAGACATGTAGGGAACTGAATTGCATCTGCTGGTTGGAAAGCTTCAAGTATATGAGGCAGCTCCATGTGTTCCTAACAAACCAGCCTTCAGATGAGCTATTGAGAGATGAGCTTGTTTATGCATAATTCCATCGCTATAACATTATGACAAAGGTTTGTTTTTTTAATTAGACCCCTTGTTTTCCTATCAAGGGTTCAATAGGGAAAAATATATCAAGGACTTTGGAGTGTTCCTATGAGATGAACTCAACTCCCTGCTGATGTTAAATACAACAGGATGCCATCGGGCGGGGGGACGGGGGAAAAGAAGCTATTTTCTTGATGTATATTATATGACTTGAACTGGCGAATACCTCAATCCATTTTACCTGGAGGCTAAGCATTTAGCAAACTGGGACAAAGTAATACAGTCTCTCAGTAGGGAAAAAGCTCAGACAAATGGTGTATTGACATTGTTTCCTTCACACAGTAAAGAAAATTCCCCACTCCCAGAGAGAATGTTCTTTGTATTGCTGCTGTCAAACAGCCACTGTGTGTATCTTGCGGCTTTCAGATGAATATATTAAATCAGGTAAGAGATTTTGAGCTCTGCAAAACTCCTGGGTGAGTGTAACATCTCTGCATCCCAGAAGCTTTGAGTGTTTGCCTTTAATTTAACAGGACGCCGTTGCTGCTGCTGGGGTGCTTAAAGGACTATTCCCTTCACAAATCATACGTCCATTGAGCAAAAGGCACTGGGCTTTGTTAAACCGCTGGGTATAGAGGGCAGTGACTTTGGAAGCAGAGGACAGCGCAGACTGCTTTTCAGTATAGTTCACAGGGCCGGCTCCAGGCACCAGCGAAGGAAGCAGGTGCTTGGGGCGGCCAATGGAAAGGGGCGGCACATCCGGGTCTTCGGCGGCAATTCAGCGGCAGGTCCCTCAGTCCCTCTCTTCCTCTCTGAGCTGTCACCAAAGTGCCGCCGAAGAGGAAGAGAGGGGGCGAAGGACCCGCCACCATTGCCACCGACAAATGAAGCAGCATGATCAGCTTTATCTTTTTTTTTTTTTTTTTTTGCCGCTTGGGGCGGCAGAAAAGCTGGAGCTGGCCCTGATAGTTCAGTAATCACCTTCTGTGTCGCTGTTACCTTAACCCTTCTATGTCGATTCGTACAGAAGGGACCATTCTGAACATCTACTCTGACCTCCCTGCATAACACAGGTTAAAGGACCTCACCTAATATAGGTTCGTTCTTTCTGACCATGGGTTTTCTGTAGCATGCATTGCTGCATTCTCTAAGAGCTTGATCCTGCATGAGGCTGAGCCCTCTGGCCTTGATGCTGCAAATGACATAATCACATGCTGAGTACACTGACTTAACTTTAATTATCCTGTAGGAGTGAGCCCTAAGCCCTCCCCAGATATCCACATGGTCGTGATATGGTGCCTAGGTTCTCGGGTCCACACATGTTCTTACAGACATCCTGGGGGACATGACTCATTAGATCAGTAATGGAACGAGAGAGGTTTCCACTGTTTAGGTAGCTGATGTGAACCCTATCCCAGATGGTAGTAACCAAATTTGCCTTCACAATTAGTCCATTTTTGCACCACTCCAGCAACACAAAAGAAGCTGCAGACTCCAGTCAGCTAAATGGCTAGAGTGACATAGAGCAAAAGGAATGCTTCAGTGAATCTGGTCCACTAATCCCTGTTTGTTCAGTGGCCTGCTTTAAATGCATTGGTGGACCCAGTCCACCTCCTGTGAAACTGTTAGGCCAGGTCCACGCACAAGTGTGTCTGCACCTCTAAAAGCACCAGCACACTTGGGCTCCTTGGGGGTAGCCTCAAAAGAGATAGCAAGGACCGAATGGGCCATGGAGACAGATCTCTCCTCCTACCCCTACAAGGCAGGGTTGAGATGCATTGGCAAGACAGCAGATGTGTGATGTGTCACTGTCTGTATTGTACCTATTTTGTAAACAAACAGAGGACTTCACTCCAAGTTTGTCAGTTAAACTCCCTGCAAGAGCCCAAAATGAATTAAAAGCAGCAATGTAATCTCAGTCCTTGAGCACTGGTTTTTTTAGATATAGAAAGAAAATTGTAGAAGGGCTATAAACCCTCATGCCATCAGCCAACCTCTCGCTAATGAGGGTTAGGAAGAAACTGCCCTTGTGTACAAGCTGTCCTATACTTGCTCACTTTAGGGCTTCTTGCACCATTCTCTCAATCATCTGTTAGAGGCCACTGTCAGACAGGATACTGAACTAGAAGGGTCCCTATCCTGATCTGGCAATTCCGACGTTCCTGACCTGTGCTTCGACTACTCCTATCTCAAGGTCAATGCAAACAGGGGTATGTCTCTGTGCAAAGTGTGTGAGTATCCTCTGCTGAGAGTATAACATATTCCTGAACATGGCTCCACAAATAGTCCTGCAGACTCAGAAATAAGAGTGGCTGAATTGCCTCGCTTTCCCAAGGAGATCAAAACCATAGAAATGGAAGCAGGCAGGATTTAAGAATACCTAGATATTGTACAAAGAACACCCTGGCCTACACCTCTCCTCCCACCAGTACGTCACCCTTAAAAAATACAGATCCAGACTAACACGGCTACCCCCCTGATACTTGACCCTTAAAAAAGACATTCAAAAAAGACCTTTTAAAAGATGGGCGCGTGGGGAATGTTTGGGGGAAGAGCAATCATTTCAGCAGAGGATTTTTTGGAATGTCTGTTCTTGTATTTCTGCACCGAGACCTTTTTCACGGGCGTTTGGACTGTGAGCATAATGTAGAGTCGGCGAACTTGTCTTTCCAGCTGATAAAGCAGAATTACACCAGGGCCACGTTGAAATGAACCCTGCCTACAGGTCAAGTACATAAAATACACTTGTCCTCTAGCAGGCTGAGGTTACAGATCTGATTTACGTTTATAAAGGCATATGATTCTTTTCTGAGTCTGGCATGGTTACACAGGAGGTGCTCGGTCGAGCTTGGCCATGTCCCTCTTCTTGACTTTTTCGTATGTGAGGTTTGAAAGGTGAGGACGGGGCCAGTTTTAAAAATAAGAAATTGATGGAAGTGATGTGTGTGCCATGCAGTGCATTGTGTGTGTTACTGTAGATTCAATTTTCTCTGATCCAGGGAAAGGAAATTCATGGCATTCCTTTTGCAAACTGGGACAAATGTACACGTTCCATATCCTGTGATACTTGACTCTAAAATCCTCAGTAGTAGTAATGGTTAGAAAGTGCTTAATAAAGATTAACTCTTGTCCATGGATCTCAAAGCATTTGATAAATGGTAACCAAACCTCACAACACTCCTATAAAAAGCGATCACTAGCTGTATCATTAGGCACTTTGAGAATCAGGCCCCTTGCCCACTATTGAAATGCAGCCACCTCTGAGGGGGGACATAGCCGATGTTTTACGGTGCGTCGTATCAGGCTGTGGCAAATGTTAGGTGTGAGAGGGAAGAGAAGCACCGTATCCAGTTATCACTGCATGGGAAATGTGAGCAGACAGAATATAATTAGCCCAACTTAGAACTTGGCCAGGATGCCCAGGTTAACTCTCCAGCACTTTCAAAAAGGTGTCATGAGATTTTTTTAATGACCACAGGTGGGCATAGCCTCAGTTTTATGTCTCATCTGAAAGACGGCCCCCCATGCAGCACAAAGCCTCTTGGCATCCTGCGGGTGGACTGGTTCACTGATGACTCAGAGGGAAGGGTGCCACCTACTGAATCTCCAGCACTATTTACTGCACTAGCCACTTAGGTGTTTCTGAGCAGCCTTGCATCCAATAGCAACTCTGCACAGCTAAGGCCTGATTCTGTGCTATGCTGAGCACCTACACCTCCATTGCATCCTCATGAAATGTTGGTTCTCAGCACCTTTTACGATGAGGCCCGTTATAAGTGTTAAAGGCATAATAGCTAAGGATGGGGAACCAGGTTCACACTTTGTTTGCTTCCGATGCGCATCCAAAAGTTCAGATACTGCTGAACTCCAAAGAACAGGATTTCATATGGGATCTGCTGCATATCCTCTTATCATCTCTGCTGGAAAGTGGGGTGAGAATATATATATTTAAAAACCTCAAAAAAGGGGATTTGTTTCCACCTGTCCTCCCCCTGTGAACATGTGGGAGGGGTCTTCTCATTTCCCCTGAACCAGCACGTGCAGTCGTCATTACTGCTAACCTACTTGAAAAAAAGCTAGAATGTGTAATTCATGTTTCGCCAGTGACAAGTGCCAGGGGCATTGATCAATAACTAATATTTTGTATCTCTACGATGCTTTACACATGAGAATCTCAAAGTACTCTTTAGAAAAGGAGTGGACTAAGCGTTGCAGTGTCCCAAGGAATGAGCTATAGGGTGATTTTTTCAAGAGCACAGATGGGTGACTTTCTATGGGAGTTGGGAGGTTTAACTGCCTTTTGCTTTTGAAAGTCTCTGCCATAATCTCTGTATTGTACAGAGAAATTGAGCCATAGAGAGGACTGGTCTCAGCTCAACTGGTGAGGCAAAAGCGGATCTGGGGATAGTACATCCTGACTCCCAGTCCCACGTTGTAGCTATTAGACAACAGTAACAGTGTTGCCAGCAATTCAGGGTAGAAGCCGGCTCATGTAGCATTTAATCCAGCGTGACTATGAGAAAGGTGAAGTTGCTTAACCCCAGCAGGTATAATCCTTGGCAGAGGATGTTCAATGGAGGTCCTTTCCCATTCTTCAGATGATTGTTCAGCTACAACCTCAGGTTCATGTGACATGATTCAAAAGGAGCATGGGATGCCCCAAGAGTTGGTCCTATCCATCGTTCTATCTCTCCTTGTCTCTCTCTCTCAGTCACTTCCCCAGGTAACACCTTTGGTGCTTGGTGCATTCTCGATCTGTCAGAGTTCTCCCACCACGTTGGGAAGATCTGAGGGACACCATTCCTCTGGAGTCAGGGGCCTGCAGCTGGCTGGCTGGCCCCACCTTCTGCATCTGAGAAAGAGCTGGGACTTCACTGGCTGATCCTTATAAAAGAGAGCAGCTGGCACTGGAGGAGGGCACTGCAACACTCTCCAGAAATCTGAGAGGGCAGAGGCTGTGTTCCTAGTGGAGCTGCTGCAGAGAGGAATTGCTCCAGAAACCAAAGGGACAGAAGGGTGACTGTGTGAAGTCCTCTATTGCTGAGGCTCTGAGGTAAGAGCCAGGAAATTTTGGGTTACCGACATTACTAGTGAGAGGGACAGATTTGAGGAAGGGACTACTCAGTCTGCACAAATGTTTGAGAGGAGAGTTTGCAAGGTCTGGATTTGTTTGTTGAGAAGGCTTACAATAAAACAACTAACCCTGCTGGGAACTGCTCGCCTGGATTCCTTGAGAATCCAGACAGAATTACCCCAGGAGCGAGAGCAAAACCTGCTCTTGTAGGAGGAGGGTGCGATAAGATAGGCCCCCGTCCTGTTACACATGTAACTTTAGCGCCCTTGTGGCCAAGCTGGAGTCTGCTCTGCAGGCAGCACTGGCCAAGAGAAGGTGCATGCAGGAATGCAGCAGGGACAGCCCTTTCCACTCCCAGGGCACCTGTTCTAAACCCACCCACCCACGGGAAAAGTACAATGGATATAGGAAAGGGAAATGTTTATTTACAGATGGATGAAAGGAGAAAAACAGGGAGGAAATATAGGGGAAGCAGTACAACAGGGTTGCATTCAGCTCAAGGCCCAGTGGTACCACAGTTTGAAAGGGTAGACACTGAGCAATGTGTCTGCACACAGAGATCAGGAGTCCTGGGCAAAGTGAACTTTGGATGCTCCCGATCATCTTCGGCACCAGTAAACTTCCTCCAACAAACCTCTCTGGTGCCCTCTTCTGCCGCTCTCTGCAAAGCCACACAGAGCGACCACCTCCCCACTAACTAGCTACAGCCTCCCTCCTTGTTCCCAATGCAGAGTCACAAGCCCCAGTACTCACAGCCCCATGCAGCTCTGGGCAGTCGTGATACTGGTCCAGCTCCAGCCTGTCCTTCTCGGGCGATTCCTCCCTGACACGGTGCTGCTCCTGGCTCCTGTCCTGGGGTGTCCGCGATCGGCCGCTCTGTCCCTCCCAGGTTTCAGGCAGGTTCTTGGCTGCTTCTCTCTGTGCGGGCCCTACTGTCTGGAGCTCTAGACACACACCCCCTGTTGCTCTCTCCTCTCTCTCTTTTCCCCCTCCCACCAATAGCACTTCCACCCTGAACAATCAGCACTTCGCCCTTCAGGAAAAATATTTAAAGGGGCCATGCTCTCCGAACCCCAAGGGAGTTACACTCTCCCTCCCAGAAAAGAAACAATCCTTGATGTCCTCAGCAGGGTGGCAACTCTAGGCCATGGTCCCCCAGCAAGAGACCCAGGGCCTCCATTGGTCAAGAGCGTCCCCATCATCCAATCCACAGGACTCCAATGAGGGGAACAGGTATCCCATGAGACAACTTGCCCCTGTGGCACCCCAGAGATCTGTAGGTCACTGGGTTCCCCCAAACAATCATACATGAGCACACACTTGGGCTTCCCTTCCCTGGAGGACATCTAGGCTGGCTGGCTGGCATTGGCTGGGGTGACACCACTGAACATGAAGGCAAGATGATGGATCCTTGAGGCACAAAATCGAGGGTGTCTGGGTTTAAAGTGGCTATTTGCGGTACAGGGTTCTGTGCCTGCACTGTACCTTCCTCATCAGGCTCTTGGGGGGTCACCACAGCTTTGGCCAATGGGGCCTCAGGAGTGCCCATTGTGGGTTCTTCCCTTTAACCATCTGTCTGTGCAACGACAAGAGGATCCATTGTGGTCGGGGCCTCCCAAACAGGATGTTTGCCAAACCCCACTTCATCCTCACTCTCTGAGGAGCTGGGCATTCGCAGAGGCTGGGTATATCTCCATCACTGGGACCTGTGTGGCTGGGGGGCTCAGAATCTCTAGAAACATCCTCATGGGGAAACAATACTTGTGCCACATGTAACAGATGATTCCAGTGGAGAGTTTTGGTGGGGTCGTGACTGCCTGCCAGATGTATGTGATATACTCGTAGATTCCCCCAGTTTTTCCTTTATAATGTATGGGTGTGACTCCCAACGATCTGTAATTTTGTGGTTTCCCTGTAATCCCAGATTTCGGGCCAAAACTCGATAACCAATCTGAAACGCCTATTGCCTCACTTGCCGATCATATCGGATTTTATTCTTTTGATTCTGGTGACCAGATGCTTGCATCACTATCCGATGTGCCTCTTTCAGTTGATCCCTTAGGCGAGTCACATACCCCAAATACATTTCCAGGAGTGCCCCATCTGAAGACACTCCAAACAGAGATCAATCGGCAAGCGGGCTTCTTGACCAAACATTAGCATGTATGGTTTGTACCCAGTTGCATCGTGTTGAGTGCAGTTATAGGCATGTACCAAAGGCTCCACATACTGGCTCCAGTATTTCTTCTGCTGAGGCTCCAGTGTTCCCAGCATGTTGAGTAGCATGCAGTCAAATTGTTCTGGCAGTGGATCCCCTTGTGGATGATAATGGGTGATGTGTGGGGTTATTTTTTTTGGTTGGTTTTTTTTTGGTCCCCATGATCTTGCAACGTTCTTTTATTAACTGACTTTCAAAATCCCGTCCCTGGTCTGACTGTAGTCTCGCAGGCAACCCATAGTGAATGAAGAACTTTTCCCACAGGATCTTAGCAACTGTGGAAGCTTTTTGGTCTTTGGTGGGATAAGCCTGGGTGTAATGAGTAAAATGGTCAGTGACCACCAAGATATTTGCAATACCCAGGTGGTCAGGCTCTAATGACAGACAGTCCATAAAGACAAGCTCCATGGGTACCGAACTTGCGATGCTGACAAGAGGAGCTGCCTGCTTTAAGCAGAGTCTTTTGTCGGATACATCTGATGCAGGTGTGAACATGGTGGGTGATGTCAACCCCCCATCCAGGGCCAATAGAATCTTGCTTGAACGAGAGCCTCCAGTCGCTCTACTCCCAGATGCCCCATTCGATTGTGGAAGCTATCCTGTTATCTGGTGTTCACCTAGCTGGAAAGAGTTAAGTTGGTTGTGCTCAAAGCCCTGACGCTTCTCGCTTTGGTCAGAGTTGTGAGTTTGACTGTGTGCAGCAGATGGAGTTTGTTTGTGGAGCAGGTTGGGAAAGACGTCTGATCACCAACTTCTACTGGGCTTTCCCTTATGTAAGAACATGTAGATCTTTTATTGGTATTTCATTGCTGAAGAAATTCAGGTTCTCTTGGCTTGCACCTCCTGCCTCAGCAGCAATATAAATTGCTGTGGGACTTGCATCTGAACGTTGACACTAATACAGAATTATAACCAGCCTGATCTATAGAAAAAGATGTCGTAGTGTTAAAGGCCTCTGCTGCCAGCTCTTCCAGTAAGTGCCTAAAACCTCTCCAAAGAGGCTCATTACCTTTTTGCTCTTTGTTACTCCCAGCAACTAGATTTTTCAGAACAGCATAAATGTAGTAGTGAGACGTGAGTTCGCTTACAGAGGCCTAAGGGTTTTATAACCAAGTGCTTTATGATGGATCTGTCAAGGCTACCTGGGAGCATAAAATGCCCTGTCATGCTGTACAGGGAACATTATTTTTATTTCTAGAATCCCTGCGAGCACCTTCCTTTTTTCCTATTGAATTCATAGAGGAAGAGAGAGAGGAAAGGACACAGACTCTTCTTGCATGACTACTTTGCTCTCAAAGAGAACAAAGATGAGGCAAGAAGCAGGGATGCATGCACACGGCATTGGGACAGAAAGCCTGGGCACATGGATATACAGTACCAGATGGCTGAGTGTTTTCACATGGGATGCGGGGTGGAAGGGGAGGTAGAAAGTAGCTTACAGGCTTGTGACAGCCAACCTGTTAAACTCTGAATGACCGGATGGAATGACAAGCCAGGAGGGAGGAATAAAAACTGGGATTTTGTTGTGGTTGCAATTAAGAGGAAACACATTTATTTAGGGTTGTTGTTATTATTTGCAAAGCCTAAAAATTGAATTTCATCCTATTACTACTAAGCTTTCTAGTACTGATTAGACGTGTGGAGGAATCTTCACATAGCCTGCCCACACAAATGCTCTTTGCAATGGAAACTGACCAATACTACCCACTTGGATTCTCTGCAACTTGTTAAAAAGGTGCTACTGATTCTGGATTCAGCCCTGCAAGGTGCTGATCTCCCTCAACTGCCATAAATTTCTCATTAGGTGCTCACACATCACAGGAATGGGCCCTTCTGTTGTATCGATCTACGTGGCCTAGTTTTTGCAGAAGGATGCCTAATAGGAATGATGTGGCCAAATCCTCTTTAGTCCTCTCAGGTGTGCATTCCCACTGTAGTCAAGGGGACTGCTTCTGTCAAGGTTTCCTCCCCCACTCTGAACTTTAGGGTACAGATGTGGGGAACTGCATGGACCCTTCTAAGCTTAATTCCTAGCTTAGATCTGGTAACACTGCCACCAGCCAGAAATCAGTGTCTGGCACACTTTCTGTCCCCACAAAACCTTCTCTGGGGAACACAGATCCAAACCCAGTGGATCTTAACACAAGGAGAAATTAACCATTCCCCCGCTTCTTTTCCCCCACCAACTCCTGGTGAGTCCAGACCCAATTCCCTGGATCTTGAAACAAAGAAAAATCAATCAGGTTCTTAAAAAAGAAAGCTTTTAATTAAAGAAAAAGAAAGGTAAAAATCATCTCTGTAAAATCAGGATGGAAAATACTTTACAGGATACTTAGATTTATATAGCCCAGAGAAAACCCCCTCTAGCCTCAGGTTCAAAGTTACAGCAAACAGAGGTAAAAATCCTTCCAGCAAAAAGAAACATTTACAGGTTGAGAAAACAAACATAAGACTAACACGCCTTGCCTGGCTAGTTACTTACAAATTTAAAACATGAGAGACTGATTCAGAAAGATTTGGAGAGCCTGGATTGACGTCTGGTCCCTCTCAGTCCCGAGAACGAACAACCCCCAAAACAAAGAACACAAAACAAAGACTTCCCTCCACTAAGATTTGAAAGTATCTTGTCCCCTTATTGGTCCTCTGGTCAGGTGTCAGCCAGGTTTACTGAGCTTCTTAACCCTTTACAGGTAAAAGAGACATTAACCCTTAACTATCTGTTTATGACAGCTTCCATGTGTTTGGTGAGCAGGACTGGCCCCTCACTTTTTCCACGTCTTCTAAGGCTTTGCAGCTATATAGGGCTCAGATTGGAAATGAGCAAAATCAGGAACTTAGCAAAATCTTTGTTCTCCCTTTAACCTGAATGAGCTATTCCTAGGGGAAATACCTTCTCTTGCCTTCCTAACGCACAGTGACTTTTTGAAAGACCTTACCTTTTTCTGCACAAGCTACTTGCAGTTTTCAGAGAAGGATGGCCATTGATGGTACATAAAATGCTTTTAAAAAACAAAGTGAAAACCAGCTGTAGGATGGTCTGCCAGATGGGTTGTAAAGGGAACATTTCAAAAACATGGCGGGGGTACAATCTATGTCAGAGATCAGTCCTGTATATCCACATCCATGCACCATTTCTTTACACTTTTGGTGTATCTTATCAGTTTTGGTCAGTGAAAAGTCTGGTCACTTTCATTTGTTTCTAGTCAATTCATTTTCTGGTTCTTGGATACCTCACTGTTGCCAACTATGAGTTTATCATGGGGCTCACACTACACCTCTACCCTGATATAACACAGTCCTTGGGAGACAAAAAATCTCACCACGTTATAGGTGAGACCGTGTTATATCGGACTTGCTTTGGCCCTCCCTGTTCCTTGTTCCCTGACCGCCCCTTCCAGAGACGCCTGTCCCTAATCACCCCCAGGACCCAACCCCGTACCCAACCCCGCTGCTCCCTGTACCCTGACTGCTCTGACCCCTATCTACACACCCCATCGTGTGAAGCAGAGCAACGTGGCCCCAGACTACTCCATTCCGCCACCGCCCAGCTGAGGCCCTCTGCTTCCCGCCACCGGTGAGTGTGGGGAGGTTGGGGAAAGGATGCCCCTCGTACTCACCTGTGGCAGGAAGCGGAGCACCACGACTGGGAGCTGGCAGAGTAGAGCGGGCTGGGGCCGGGCTGCTCCGCTTCCCGTCGCCGGTGAGTGCTGGGAGGTTGGGGAAAGGACGCCCTCCGCACTCACCGGTGGCAGGAAATGGAGGGACGTGGCCCCAGCCCGCTCTGCTTTCCTTGCCCCAGCCCCAGCTGTGTCACTGGGGGCGGGGGTTGGGGAAAGGTCCCGCACTCACCTGTGGCGGGAAGCAGAGTGCCACGGCTGGGAGCTGGCAGAGTGGAGCGGGCTGGGGCGGGGCTTCTCCACTTCCGCCGCTGCTTGTGAGTGAGGGGGGATCCCTTCCTCCAAGCCCTCTCTTCCGAGCAACACAGCTGGGGCTGCGGCGAGGGAAGCAGAGTGGGGTGCTCCCAGCCCCCTGCTAATCCCCCAGGCCACTCTGGGACTGTGGGGGCCCCCAAAATTGCCCTCCCACAGCTCCTGCCTCCTAGACCCTGGGGGGGGAGCCCCTGACCGCCCCAAGACCCTCGGCCCCTTATCCAATCCCTCAGCCCCGGCCCAGCACCCTTAACACGCTGCTCAGAGCAGCGTATCAGAGCTTTACTGCGTTGTATGCGAACCCGCGTTATATCGGGGTAGAGGTGTATTTGTTGTTTTTCTTAAAACCCCAGCTCCTGGAGCCAGGTGAATATGTGAGAGTCTCAGCTCTCATTAGAAGAAGGGTAGGAGGGAAGCTTCTAGCTCTCCTGACTAGGGAGAAAAGCTTGAAAACTTGACCCAAGAGTACCCTAAAGGTTCAGAGACCAGAAGGCAAAGAAAAACACCCACATTTATTATTTTTTCAAAATCCCATGTTTTTAAGTAAAGTTAATGTTTTTTGATACGTGGTTTGTGATATTTTGAATGCTTAGGGTTGGCAATACTGCAACGTCTTTATTCTGGTTTGTGTTCATGCACAGAATGGGAACATATACATCCAAAAATACTGTGTGTTTCTTTTTGCTCTCCTCTTTCTTGCCATTCTTTGTCCTTTCTAACTGATCAGAAGTCCAGTAAAGAATGAATATAATAGAGGGAAGGAATTGGAGCACTTTATATTGAACCATCAGCGGGCGTTCTGTTACTGACTCCAGTCATAGCAGGATTGGGGCCAGATATATGTAATGTCATTTCAAATTAAAATTTAAGTAGCTGAGACTAGTTTTTATGAGACTTTTCAAGACTGTCTGGGATGGAATTATACTTATCTAGCCAGGAATTAATAAATGAATATATCTGAATTGCTGCTGTCAACATCTGGTTCCAAATTATAAAAGGAGCTTTATCCTTAGCCAAAATCCTGGGGCATCTAAATAATCTTGCAGACAAAAGCCCAGATTCTGCGCTCCGTACTCCAGTGTAAACCCTAAGTGACTCCACTGAAATCAGTGGAGCAGCTCAGGATTTACACTAGCACAGAATGGAGCAGAATTTGGGCTGTGATTTTCCAAGCATGCGAATAAAATCCTGTGTCAGAGCCAGACTTCTGAAGTACAGCGTGTGAGGAGATTGTCATAAACAAAACCCTTTGAAGAATTTGGGGGGACAGTAAGAGCTCTGTTTTGTCTGGAGAAGCGGAAGTGTTTTGCAGTTGTTTCTCACAGAATTTCAGTGCATACAACCAAGCGAGAGGGTGGGAGAGAGAAGTTTGTCTCTTGAACCTTTATTCTGATCGTTCTTATTCCAGATTAACTCCACTATATACAATAGAGCTGATCCAGTGTGAAACTAGAATAAGAGAAAGCAAACTTGAGCTTGGTAACTATTTTCCTCTTATTTTATACATAGTGTGATAGACCCAGGCTAGTTGGGTACAGCAGAGTAGCAGAAGGCAGATATACTGGCCACTGACTGACCAGAGCAGGGGCTGCTCCAGGCTAATGAGAACACCTGACTCCAATTAACCTGCAAAGAGTCAGGTGAGGCCATTAAGCTAATGTGACCACCTGACTCTAATTAAGGCCCCTCTGATACTATAAAAGGACTCACTCCAGTCAAGCAGAGGAGAGCTGGGGAGCCAGAGGAGAGGAAGTGCAGCTGAAGGGCTGGTCAATGAAGACACCCTCAAGTCATTGGTAAGGGTGAAGAAAGGAGAAGCAGGAGAGCTGTGGGGAAGTGGCCCAGGGAAATGTAGCAACTCTGGCAGTGAAAGGTTGGCTGCCAACAGCTGCTACCATTAGGGTCCCTGGGCCGGAACCCGGAGTAGAGGGCGGGCCTGTGTTTCCCCCCAACTCACCGCTACAGGAACACCTCCTGGGAGGGGAAGTCAGGCCCCTGTCAGGACAGGAGGCTAAACTGTTCTGAAACAAGCCCCTAGGGACAACAGAGACTGTGGGAGTTCTCTCACCAACCTCCTTCCTGGCTTATGATGAAAAGGGCTCAGTAGACTGTAACCCTGGCCCTAGAGAGAGAAGGGCTGCAGTGAGCCACTGAGGCTAGCATAAACCACCTAGAAGCGTGGGACCCATGGGGACAAGGTCGGAGCTCTGCCACAATAGATTTAAAATTCAACCCATCATGGCAGCCCTTTTTCAAAAGCTGCTAAGCCCTATATGCTAAAAATCCATCGTGTCACTGAGAGAACCAGCCGGTACAAGCACACAGGCTTATGAGACCAATCGTGGGGGGGAAATCTTCCTACCCCAAGAACTGCCCTCATATTAGGGTGATTAGCTTTCAAAGTAAACTATAACAGAAGGGATAATGGGGAGGAAGCATGGTCTGGGGAGGAAGTGATGTCTAGTGGTTAAAGTATTGGTTAGTCTGGAGATGAGGCTCTGACATTGATTTGCTATTTGGTCTTGAGCAATTAAACTCCTATGTCACCTCTCTATCTGTAAATAGGAATGGTAATTGTGACAGATATGGAAATTTCCTGCAAAATCTCTGGGAGATTTTACAGTATTAAGTGTAGGTATCATTGTGGGCCAGGGATTGTACGTCACTCCATGGGGGAGGGTGACCACAGCTCCTCCAGGAACTAAGAACAGTGAGGGTGATGAGGCAATCTCCCTCAGTTTGTAACACCTCAAGAGAGGTACCACCCCCTGGAGAGGCTCGCTTATACTGGTTCAAACAAACTGGATTCTCCAGAGACCAGCAGACAAAGGACTTTTGGATAAACCGCCTGAGTTTAAACTGACTCAGGGCTTGCTTCGTGATCCAGAAAATGGACAGGGCCTTCTGTCCAAACAAGGCCTCCTTCCTGGGAAGGATTGGAAGGGCTTAGGCCTACTGAGGCCCCATAAGACTAACAGGTGCCCTCTGGTCAGCTTTTAGCAGGCATACAGGAACTTCTATTGGGGTTTTTTTTTTTAATGTTTTTCTCTGTAATGTTTTCATTTAAGAATAAATTTGCTCGCTCAGAAAGAGCTGTGTGGTAACTGAAAGCTGCTAGCAATCACACCGTTCACAGACTTCAGCGAGAAAGCAAAGCACAGATGCTGGGCTAGTTAGGCAGTCTGGCTTGTCTGTGAATGCCACAGTCTAGGCAGAGACGTGTGCAGCCTGGAAAACCCCCTGGTCAGGAGAGAGAGAGAGAGAGAGATGTGGCTGGAGACCTGGGATCCTAGAGTCCTTGTCCTTGGTGGATTGTGGAGAGGGAACACAGGTACAGATATCCTGACCTGTGACAGTAATATCTCAGTGTTGTACTGGTACACAAATCTCCTCTATAAAATAGCTAGTTAATTACAAATATTGTATTTTGTTATTCTACAGAAGTAGGGTGACCAGATGTCTCGATTTTATAGGGACAGTCCCAAAATTCAGTGTTTTTGTCTTATATAGGCACCTATTAACCCCGAACATGTCCTGATTGTTCACACTTGCTATCTGGTCATCCTACACAGGGGAGACTTTGTATACTACTACAACACATAGAAACAAAATTCAGACTGTCCTTACTACAGAACTCCAAATTTCCTGAACAAACTAACATCCCATTCATTTGCACAATGCAGTGGCTTTGTCTTTGCATCACTGCACTGCAGCTTTTCAGTGTTTAACTCGACATTATTACACGTGGGAATTTCACTCGAGCAACACTCAGTTGAAATTATGGACATGATCCACCTGCCACTAACATCAGTATACTACAGTGGGAGACTGGCATTGGCCACTGTCGGAAGATAGGATGCTGGGTCTGACCCAGTATGGTCATTCTTATGTTCAAAATTGGCAACTCTATCTACACCCAGCCCATGTTTGGTAGAGAGTAAAGCTGTGGTTGGTTTCTTGAAAGCCCCACCACTTTCTTTTACTGTTCCTGTGGTGGCTCTTAATTCAGAGCACAACTGTACAGGGCAAAAGACAACAGCCTTGTAGCCCAGAAATCTGCTGCTCCTGCAACACTCAGTTTAGCCATGAAAGCATCAATGGCTTGATAACACGATCACCACTGCAGCCTCTTGCAATCTTCCATCCTGAACAGCATTTAGTCTTTTAGGGAATTAAGTTTTTAAACCATCATTTGAGGACTTCAGTAACTCAGGCAGAAGTCTATTACAGGAGTGGGTGGATGAGGTTCTGTGGCCTGCAATGTGCAGGAGGTCAGACTAGATGATCATGATGGTCCCTTCTGGCCTTAAAGTCTGAGTCTATGAGAATGGAAAGGGGAGCTTCCCCAGGAGCAGGAAGCAAGGGAAAAAGCAAAAGGAAAGCAGAGAGAGGGAGGAAAAATAGGGTAAAGGAAAACAAGAAGAAAAAAACAGATACAGAAGAGAAGAGAGACAGTGGCACCTATGCTAGGGCATGAGGCGAGGAGACATAGAAGTCCAGTCAAAATAAAGTAGAAATTATGGTCACAGCTTTCAAACTTGAGATTGGTACCATTAGGCACCTCAGACCTTACTTAAACACCTCAAAGGAAGTGACTTGGTTTTCAAAGGTTCTGAGCTCCCACAACTTCCATCAAAGTCAGTCAGAGTTGCCTGTTCCCACAGATGGAGCCACTGGTATAGTGTCACTAAATATTGCTAGTTACTGTGGGGCATTTTAGTACTGAAAGGTTGAGCCAACCAAAAGTACCTTGGCAAAGGATGGTGTTGATGATGTGGATGGGCCAAAATGGAAGATGGTGCCAGTGGAGTGATGGTTTCATTACTGCTTTTAAAACAGGTTAACCTCTGAAGGCAGCCAGGCTCAGTGACGTACTATCAGTGAAATGAACTGGTGGACTCCCCATCTGCACAGATAGACAGGCCTCCGCCCAGACAGATGGATATCCAGATCTCAAAACAATTGCCCTCACAATTAGCACACACTTTGGCAGTCTTAGCAAAGACATGGAATGTTCTCCTCAGGCCTAAAGATGGCCTCTCCAGGTCAGTGATGAAACATGCTAGTGGGATTGGGTGCAGTGTCTATGAGAGCGGTTTTCTGGGTGCTCACAGGAGCTCAGATTCTTATAAGCTTAGAGCTGGAGAGAGAGAAGAGAAATATATATTTCAAGGCTGTAAAAAGCTTGAGTTGCTAAACTTGACGGGGTAACGCCGCTTCGGTCATTGCTTTTCTTTGTTGTAATACCTCGGGCCTGCCAGTGCTTCTCATTTGGAAAAAGTCTTATAAAAACATTTATCTTGTCATGTAGAAACTGCATTTTTCACTGTTATGGAGTTATGTCAATCCCACCGCAGGCAAGAGGTCAGAAGTGGGACTCCCACACTCATTCTTCAATTTACTGTACTGTGAATGGCCATCCCAATCATGGTGAACCCAAGCAGCATGTGAAACATGGTGAACCCAAGCAGCATGTGAAATAAGAGTTATGCCATTCTGCAGCAGGAGCCGTGACTGATAACTGTGTGGCTTTTTAACTGGGTTTTCTACTGGTAAAATTCAAATGCATCATAGACTTCAGTTCCTGTCCAGCACAACACATTGTATCTACAGCCTTTTTTGTGCCATGTGGGAGGGAGGGTTTTGGCTTCTGCCTAGGGGCAGAAGAGCTCATGTAACTGATTTTATCCCCTCCCAAACCTTATTCTCACTGTCTGTCCCCCCGTGCTTGTGGTGATGCAGCCAATGGGAGCTAAGGTGACATGCTCCTAGAGTCAGAGTAATTTTCCCTCTGTGAGGTCCATCAGGAGGTGTGGGAGACAGATGGGTCTTTCTTTTTCTTCTTCCTTGCATTAATCCCATTAAATGGGGTCCATTCGATAAGTCCTCTCCTTCCAAAGGGCTCTGTTCAGTGCCATAGCCTCTATCACGCCACGTACTAACATGTCTTCCTTTATAACAGCCCACCATGGCTTGAGCCAGCCCCTCTGGGTATGTCGACACTGCAATGAAAAAGCTTGGGCTGGCTTGTGCCAGCTGATTTGGCCTCGGGCTGCGGGGCTGTTTTATTGCAGTGTAGATTTCCGGGCTCACGCTGGAGCCCGGGCTTTAGGCCTCTGCAAGGTGGGAGGGTCCCAGAGCTTCAGGCTCTAGCCCAAATGCAGAAGTCTACACAGCAGTGAAACAGCCCTGCAGCCCGAGCCCCGTGAGCCCAAGTCGGCTGGCACGGCAGCTGCGGGTGCCTAGGTGCTGTGTAGACATACCCTCTGTATTTCTCTTTCAGCCTCGATCCATTGGATTCTCTTATTGACATAGTTGTTAGGACTGCGCTTTACATGGCCAATCCATCTGACTCGCCACTCCCTCATTTTTTGTGTATGAGTGTTACTTTGAGTCTGTCTTGAACATACACACTTCCTTATGTGATCTTTCTTGTTCACACCACTCATCCATCTCAACTATTCAGATTTCAGTTAGGCCTATTTTTCTTTGTTGCCCAGCATTCAGCACCATACACGAAAACTGGACAGACTGCTCTTTTATAGACTTTCCCTTTTAAACTTACTGTCACATACTTATCTCTCTCTGTTTGAGCCAAGTGTTTCTTATCCTCACTCTAATTTCATCCTGAATTTCCCTATTTTCCTGAATTCTGGAACCCAGATACCTGAAACTTTGCCATTTTGGCTTTGTTGGCCCATCAAGTTTCAAGGATAATTCTTCAGTGTTCACATTATTGAAATCACATACCATATGCTCTGATTTTCCTCTGCTTATTATGAGCCCATGTGTCTCCAGCATATCTCTCCATTTATCAAAATCCTCTTCTAGGTTATCTTTCTCCTCAACTGCAACCAGCATGATCAAGGTGCCTCCTACTGTATGTTCCTTGGGAGGGTAAGTAGGACAAGGATAAACAAATAACTCAGTGCTGACCCCGATGTGTCTTTATTTCTCTTTCCCCCCACACACACTTTGTTTAAAAAAACAAACAAAAAAAACAAATACCCTTCCAGAAGGCCATCCTTTTTCAACTCATGGTCTCTAGGCAGGAGTTCAGTATTGGGTTCCTGCTCTTGACTGGTTGACAGAAGCCTTGGAAACGCTATCACTATAGTGTTTAAGTGCCTTCTATGTAAAACTATAGCAATAGTGTAGTACCTAGTGGACTTCATGGGGTCTCTGGCACTGATCCCTTTTTTAGGGTCAAACTCTGGCGTAGATTTTTGTTTTGGAGGGGGAGGGGTTGAGTGTGGTGGGAGTTGGTAGAGGTTTGAGAATAAGGGGGGAGTTTGAATTGTGAATGTCCACTTATGGTGGAAAGGCTTTCTCAGTGAGGAAGATTTTGCAACATAAAGATGGTCAGATGACACTGGGTTGACCAGATCTCCTCTGGGGGACTCTTCTATAGCCAGATCCCCTTGTTAGAGAATGCTTTCCCCCAGCTCTCATACACTTGTTCCTGGGCATTCTCACAGGGAATTGCTGCTGTCGTGATGGTTCAAAGATCAAAGTTTGAGCTTTGGTATAGCTGGGGCTTAATCCATTAATTGCTTTGAAAATTAGGACCAAGGCCTTAGACAGGCATCAGATGCTGACTTTGAGCCAGTGGAGGGGGTTGAGAACGGCTTGAGGTGTTCACAGCAGCCTGAGCCATGGATAAGGCAGACAGCTGCATTCTGCACAAGCTGGAACCTTTGTATTATCTTAACACTCAGTTTCAAATACAATGAGTTTCAATAATCCAGCCTAGAAGTGACATGTGCAAGGATTACTGTGGCCAGGTCCTTGTCCTTGAGGGAGGTATGAAGTTTCTTAGGAAGGTGAAAGAAGGCAGTTTTGGAAACTGATACTAACCAGTCATCCAAGGTTAGTGAAAAGTCAAACAGGACCCAGGGCTTTGCACCTCTTCACAGCATTGTAACACTACATCCCAGATTTGTCATAGTAATATTATGATGATATGATTATCCTATTTGTATGCATGTATCTTTTTTGTATCTGAAGTTATGAATATTGATTATGGGTCTGTATTTCAAATGAGCTTACTCTGGAAAACACCCACAGCCAGCCTTTCAGGTACAACAATGAAGAAGCCAGACAGTGCTGATGGCCTATCTGCAAAGACAATGGGCTGTAGAATAGCTCAGCCTTCCTGTGGACGTTTTGGCCAGCCTGTAAGTAATGGTGGCTATGACATTGCAAGGGCATGAGGCCAGATCACGTGACTCAGGACTCCATTTTTCATGCCTGTATTTTTCCACAAACTGAGCTGGGAACTATTTTTGAAACAAAGGATTCTTGCCACGTGCTACAGCTATATAAGGCAGGGAGTGACATCATATGGGGTTCTTTACTTCCCTCCCACCTCAACATCTGAGAGAAGCTCCCAAGGAAAAAGGACTTGGAACAGGGGTGGGGATCCCAAGCTGCACAGCAAATGCAGTTTGTCTCTTAAGAATTGGCCAGTCAGGGTGAGAAATTGCTATTCATATCCAATCTTTCTAGTATTTTAGGCTTAGTTTGTAGTTTCATTTATTTACTAGGTAATCTGCTGTGATCTGTTTGCTATCACTTAAGTTCTAGCTTTTTGTAGTTAATAAACTTTGTTTTATGTTTTATCTAAACCAGTGCATTTTGAATGAAGTGTTTGTGTTGACCAAGTTGGGATTTTTCCTCAATCTCAGCAAGTCCTCTTCACATTGAGGGAGATGCGGACTGGGTATTAAACCCATATACTGGACAAATTTGACCAAGGCAGGATGGTACAGTTCTGGGGTCCTGAGCTGGTGGCTATGTTGACTGTATCCTCTCTATTGTTGGTTCACATGCAGTGGCTGGTCAGAGAGCCTGCATGTAACTGCAGCTGGGTGCATCCCTACCTGTGTATATGCTGGTGGAAGCGTAAGACCAGGAGCGGGGCTGAAGCTTGTCACAGCAGCACAGTGTGAGAGGGAGCCCAGGCTAGTGGGTCAGAAGGCTCAGCAGTACCCCAGTTGCAGGCAGCACTCCAGGGGAAACCCGTCACAACCACCACTGTGGTGGAGCACTCCTTTCTCTCTCTGTGGGAGGGCGCCTTCATTTCACCCCACCATCCAAGTAAGCAAACATCTTCACACTGTGCTACAGCCCATTCAGTCAGCCAGGGAAGAACAAGTCACTCACACCATAGTCAAAGACCATAGTAGCCTGACTAACATGCATAGAAAATGAGGTGGAGAGATGTTGAGATCCTAGTCCTGAACAGAGGTCACTCTTTGAAGGCCAGGGCCAGCTCTTCAAATGTGCTAATCACCCAGCACCTTCCACTAAGAGTGACAGAGGACAAGGCTCCTCTCTCATACCCTGTGGAGAACAGTGGGAGCTGATCTGTGTTCTGTCAGGCTCATAACATCTAAACAGAGATTCATAGATTCCAAGGCCATACAGGACCATTGTGATCACCTAGTCTGACCTCCTGTACAAGACAGGTCATGGAACTTCCCTGAAATAATTCCTATTTGAACTTCCAGTGATGGGAATTCCACAACCTCCCTTGGAAATCTATACCAGAATTCACCTTGTAGTTAGAAAGTGTTTTCTCTACTATTTAACCTAAATCTCCCTTACTGCAGATTAAGCCCATTACTTTCCAGAGCAATTGATCACAGCCCTCTTATAACAGTCCTTAATGTAGCTGAAGATTGTTAGCAGGTCCCCTCTTAGTCGTCTTTTCTGCAGAGTAAACATGCCCAGAATTTTAACCTTTCCTCACAGGTCAGGTTTCCTAAAGCTTGTATAATTTTTGTTGCTGTCTTCTGAACTGTCTCCAATTTGTCCACCTCTTTTGCTAAAGTGTACCTCCCAGAATTGGACACAATACTCCAGCTGAAACCTCACCAATTATCTCCTGTGTCTTAGATACAACACTCTTGTTAATACATCCCAGAAGATTAGCCTTCTTCACAACTGCATCACATTGTTGACTCATACTCGATTTGTGTTCCACTATAACCCCCAGATCCTTTTCAGCATTACTATGATTAGTCCTCGTATTGTAGATGTGCGTTTGATTTTTGTTCTTTTTCCTTCCTAAGTGAAGTACTTTGCACCTGTCTTTATTGAATTTCATCTTGTTGAATTCAGACCATTTATCCAATTTGTCAAGGTCCTTTTGAATTCTAATCCTGTCCTCCAAAGTACTTGGACCCCTTCCCAGCATGGGTCAGCTTCAAATTTCTGTAAGTATACTCCCAACTCCATTATTCAAGTCATTAGTGGGAAATATTGACTAGTACTAGACCCAGGACAGATTCCTGTGAGACCCCATTAGATATACCCTCCCAGTTTGATAGAGAACCATTGATAACTACTGTTCAACAAGTTGCGCGCACACCTTATATTTCATCTAGCCAGCATTGGACTAGATGACCTCCTGAGGTCCCTTCCAACCCTGAGATTCTATGATTTCCCTAGTTCATGAGACCGTCATGTGAGACTGTGTTAAAAACCTTACAAAAATCAAGATATATCCCATCGGCTGCTTCTCCTCTAACCTTGAGGCCAGTAATCCTGTCTAAGAAGGAAATTAGGATGGTTTGGCATCATTTGTTCTATTTCTTTATTAACCCTATTATCCTCTAAGTGCTTAAAACTGATTGTTTAATCATTTGTTCCGGTGTCTTTCCAGGTTTTGAAGTTAGGCTGACTGGTCTATAATTCCCCAGGTCCTGTTTGTTCACCTTTTTAAACATAGGTACAATACTATGTTTGCTCTTCTCCAGTCTTCTAGGACCTCACCCGTCCTTCATGAGTTCTCAAAGATAATTGCTAACGGTTCTGAGATTGCTTCAGCTAGTTCCTTAAGTACCCTAGGATGAATTTCATCAGGCCTTGCCAACTTGAATACATGTAATTTATCTAAATATTCTTTAACCTGTTCTTTCTCTATTTTGGCTTGCATTCCTTCCCTCTTAGTGTTAATATTCATTGTGTTGAGTCATCATTAATCTTTTTAGTGAAGACTGAAGCAAAATAAGCTTTAAACACCTCAGCCTTCTTGATGTCATCAATTATTAGCTCTCCTTCCCTGCTAAGTAGAGGACTGTCATTTTCCTTTATCTTTTTCTTGCTCCTAATGTATTTAAAAAAAAACCAAAAACTTTTTATTCCCTTTTATGTCCCTTGTTAGGTGTAATTCACTTTGTGCCTTAGCCTTTCTGATTTTGTCCCTAGATACTTGTATTACTCTTTTGTACTCCTTAGCAATTCATCCATGTTTCCACTTTTAGTAGGACTCTTTGAATTTTAGATCATTAAAGAGCTCCTGATGGAGCCATATTGGCCTCTTTCTATTCTTTCCATCTTTTCTATGCATCAGGATCATGTGCAGTTGTATTTTTAATATTGCCTCCTTGGGAAACTGCCAGTTCTCCTGAATACCTATTTCCCTTAGATTTTCTTCCCGTGGGACCTTACCTATCCATTCTCTGGGTTTGTTAGTCTGCTTAATTGTCCTTATTCTGCTGTCTCATTCCTTGCTCTCCTCAGAATCATGAAATCATCATTTCATGATCACTTTGAGTCAAATTGCCAAATCAAGTCTAAAATGGCACTCCCCCTGTTTACTTCCTTCATTTCCTGAAATAAAAAGTTGTCTCCATCACATTCCAAGAACGTACTGAAAATCATGTGTTTTGCCATATTACATTTCCAACAGATGTCTAGATAGTTAAAGTTCGTCATTATTACCATGGTCAGTCCAAACCTTCCTAAACTATGGGAATGTTAAGAATCTGAACCTGAAATCAGATAGCATATTTTTATCATGGGTGAAACCAGAATGCCAGATCCAGTTATGAGTATCTATGAATATTGCAGTGTTTTTGTAGCCATTTTGGTCCCAGGATATGAGAGAGACGGGGAGGGTGAGGAAATATCTTTTATTGGACCAACTTCTGTTGGGGAATGGGACTAGCTTTTGAGCTTCTGTATGCAACCAGTATATCAGTAATACAACCAGTTATGGGTTAATACGTATCTTTAATTACAAAGGTGATAGGTATCAGAGGGGTAGCTGTGTTAGTCTGGATCTGTAAAAGCAGCAGAGAGTCCTGTGGCACCTTATAGACTAACAGACGTATTGGAGCATGAGCTTTCGTGGGTGAATATCCACTTCGTCAGATGTATAGTATCTCTGAATGTGATAATGGGGCACACGGGCCACGTAAATCAGTCAGCTCACCCTTGTATACCTCTTTGCTGCATAGATGCTGGAACTGGAGGTGCTGCCATACCCCATAGCTTGAAGTGGTTTCCATCATATACAGGGTTTACAGTTTGGTTCAATGGCTCTCAGCACCCACCCTATAAAAATTGTTCCAGCACCCCTGCCTTGCTCTGACTGGTGGAGCATGTGACCATGTTAGTGACAGGTGGCTACAGAGGGAGAATCGGAGAAGTCATTATGGGTTCCCATCATCCTTTTTCCCCCTTATTTGTGCCTGACACTGTCTATTAGTTTTGAAATCTTGAAATTCGTCTTTGTGAATAGAAAAAGGAGCCTGTGTTTGTCTTAGTGATTCATCAGATAGAAAATTCATTTTGAGCCCTGAAAGACATCTCTGGTTGTTTAATCTCTCTGGCTGATATTAGAATACAGCTATAGGAAGAGTGAAAAGGCACTGTATACATGTTCTATCTAATTTTGCCCTGAACAAAATGTTGTACCATCGCGTCAAGGCATCCTATAGAAAAGAACCTATAAATTAGTACTTCTGTATTTAACAGATAGCTATTGTGTGCTAAATATAGAAGAAATCACTTGTTTTACTGCAATGAAAGTTCTTTTTAGCCAGTCTAGTCAGATACTCTCATTAATTTGAAGGTGAACAAATATATGATTCATTCCTGGTGGTTACTGGTTTCCAGGGACGTTACACCAAGGATAACTTCGACCCCACGTCAGTCTAATTGCCATTAATTGGTCAGTGTTTGCAGAAGAGCTTTGAGGGGGGGAAACTAAGTAAGACTACAAGGACTGCCATATTGGACCAAATCAATCTTTGTTTTCTGACTCGGAGTTGACTCAGTTCCTCTCTAGGTCAACTGCTCCACAATTATTAGCTCTTGAGTAGTGCTGGAGAGGGAGGGAAAGATAGCTCAGTGGTTTGAGCACTGGCCTGCTAAGCCCAGGGTTGTGAGTTCAGACCTTGAGGGGGGCCTCTTTTAGCAATCTGTAGCAAAATCAGTACTTGGTCCTGCTAGTAAAGGCAGGGGGCTGGACTTGATGACCTTTCAAGGTCCCTTCCAGTTCTATGGGATAGGTATGTGTGTGTGTGTGTGTATAGATATAGATATAGATATAGATATAGATATATATAGGTGAGCTGGAAAAGGGTTGGGATTTGCTTTTGATTCAAATGACCATCCAACAAGTTTAGGGCCTGATCTTGCAAGGTGGCAAAGCTGTGAGATGCAGGCACCTTAGCTCCAATTGATCTCACCACGACGAGAGGGCTCACAGAAGTTCACAAGATCAGGCCCTTAGGACCCAGTCCTACAAATACTTTCTACTGAGCATACTGCTTTTGACTGTGGTCAGACTAAAGTGAACATGACTCCTCATGGTAGCAAGCAGTATGCTCATTAGCATTTGTAAGATGGGGCTCTTTGCTTGCAAAATTCAGCTTTTATGAGATTTCTTGTTCTGGCCAGACATTGGGCTGAGTGAGCAGTCTGTACTTTGAATTGTGATTCCTTGAGTTTTTGCAGTCTCCAGTGCAAAACCCTCCAGAGTTTGTTCCTTGTAAAACAAAAACAAAAAAAAAATTAAATTGTGCTCATTAAGAAACCTACTCTGTCCAGGTCAGTGAAGTTACATACTTTGTCAAAGTTTTAACAAAAGAGTGGCAGGATGAACAGGCTGGTGAAGGCAGCTGCTGTGCTAAAGATTCTCCCGCCGACACAGAATCTATTTCTGGAGTGGCTAACCTATTATTTGATTATCAGAGCTTGTGTGTAGCAGAGTTTGTCCATCAGGAAAATTATATTGAAACCATCCATCACAGCATGCCCCAAATGGTCTATCATGCTGTTGTCTAGTAAAAGTCTCCCATCGCAGACAGGTCCTGTTCAGATGCCTGTCCCAGATGTCTGCAAATGTGATCTCAGCTATAACTCTGAGAACATTTAGATGGAATTTATGATTTAATGTTCTGCTGAGCTTCATCGACTGACTCCATCTCCCACCTTTATAAGTAATATTGAGCTTCTGTTCCTGAATTCTTTGGTCAAGCCCCTTATTTTTTAATTCTGAAATACATCACGTGCAAAACCACTCAAAAGATATTAGTGAGTCTGAGTAGATTTAAAACAAAAAAGTGTTTGGTAGAGTAATCCATTGGCTGATCGTGCTCCCATTGGTGCCAATGGGAAACAAAATAGTTCAGCGAATAGGACACCGTCTGGGAGTTGAGAGACTTGAGTTCTGTTCCTGGCTTTATCAGTGACTGTGGGCTGGTCATGTCATCTGTCTGTGCCTCAGTTTCCTCATCTGTAAAATAGGGGTAATGTGTCCAATCCAATACCCACTGAAATCACTAGAACTACTCCCATTTGCTTGAATGCACATTGGATCAGGCCCAGTGATACTTCCCTTCTTTTGAAGAGCAATGTGAGAGCTACAGGTGAAAAAAAACTATTTTGAGACCAACTATGATTATTTCACCACTGACTGAAATGGGAGCAGGAGCAAACTCTGGGAAACAGGGAAGTAGCAAGTCATTCGGCTCATGCTCCAGACTTAGTTCTGTTCTTTAAATAAAATAAAAAATGAGATTCTGCCTGTGGAAAGGGCTCAGTGTCCTGGACTCCTGTCAGGCCCAAGTATTGCAAGACCCTGAGCACTCAGCTCCCCAATGAAGTCCATGGGACTTGAGGGATTTTGGCCGCTACAGAAGGCCCTCAAAACCTGGCAGGATCCAAACTGGCAGCAGTTTTAGGTTATTCCGGTTCATCCCAACCTTGAAGAAGGGCCACAGATTTGCCTCTATTTTGATTCTTTTAGGAGTGAGTAAAGGGATCTAATAATATTCCTAGGAAAAAACTAGTATCCAAACAACTTTTGTTTCCTTGTTTTTTACGCATCTGTGCTCCCCTCTGTCCCCAGCTACAGTGAAGAGCTTGATATGCTCTGACAAAGAACTATTGATAGTGTGCTTGTGTGAATTGGCCCGGCACTGGTCACAGCCAACTTCTGTGAGACCTACTGCCCCCGCTTTACAATACGCTCCAGTGTCCTGAGCCATTTGTGAAAGGTCAGAAATGAACAGAGAAATGGACTGGAGTCAAACCCATGTAGTCCTATAAATATCAGTCATAATCAAAGGCAGTTTATTCCACTCGCTCCCTGTCTCTTGCTCTGTGGGTGTGGGCGTCTCACTCTGTTGTGCTCTCCCAGATGCGACACTGCTTCTGACTGTGAAGCTCTAAAAGGAAGAGAGCGCGTATACTTCGGCTTGGACTTTCGCTTTCCACGTATGGAATAATCCTTGGACCCTCTGTCAGCAGCGGGAGAGCAGGTTTTAGGTCTGGCAGCCCTGAGTCTGAGAATTACCCTGGCTCAGATGTTATGTTTTATTTACAGGTAAAGAAAAACCAGTGAAATAACACGTTTGTTACAGTTGAAGAAATAGCTTCAGCGATAGACAATTTGAACTGGGACTCTTAAGGGTTCTTCTGTTTGCTGGACCTGAACTAACATTTGCCTTCACAATGACTTTAGCAGCTAAACTAGAAGACATTGAAGTTACGCTGGAGCACCTGCTAATGGATGTGTTTGTAAGTAAACCACAATTTCCTATTCAAAGCGAGATGCTAATAACCCGGAAAGAGACATCAAATTTAATAGTACATTAAAGTGTTTCATTGACCTAACCCCTTTAGGTTTTCTGACCCCTTTAGGTAGTATGTCCAGCAATACCCAGAGTGTTATGGAAGAGCAATGTCTTCTGTTCCAAGTGATCATATAGAAAACAAGAAAAGTCTGACTCGGAGGCAGGACATATTTTGCACTTGTTTTGTAAAATATGCACAATTGAGAGATGGCTTTGGACTTAATAGCTCTAGGAATATTTTGTAGAAGGGAGTATTGAAAACTACAGTGACAGAGCATTTAGATGGCATACCCCTCAGCATCAAGTGCCCTTGTCTTTAGCATTGTGATAGCTATTAAATCACAGACCTTGATCTTGGGTTTTTGTTTTATTTTTAAAATAGATGAATGAGCCAACAAAGTATATTATGTTTTCAGGAAAATGATCCCTGTGTCTGATCTCTGCTGGTGTAAATCTGGAGGTTCTCCCTTGCAGTCATCAAGGCTCCTATCCTAAAAGGGATGGAGCTACTTTAGATTTACTCTACACCAGTGGTTTTCAACCTGTGGTCCACAGACCCCTGGGGGTCTGCAGGCTATTGCTAAGATTACCAAAGGGGTCCGTGCCTCCATTTGAAATTTGTTAGGGGTCCGCAAATGGAAAAAAGGTTGAAAATCACTGCGCTAGAGCAGCTGACTTTAAAATCCCATAATCTTTTTTTAAAGAGTTTGTTTTTAAAAATAACAAAACATTTTAAACAAGATTTGGAGCAATTTTTCTTGAATAGCGACATATTTTGAGTAATGTGCAAAGTGTAGCATTTCCAGCTGTTGTGTGTTGAGTGTAAAACACTGTGCAAAGGAGAGGATTCTGCATTTGTCTCTATGCAAACAGCAATCGTTAGGAGTCTCTGGGCACTGGACGGGGTTGTGGACAAGTCGTTTTTCCTTGGAGTGTTGCAATCACTTTAAAACATTTGGGAGCACAATACATTTCAGCCTACTCATAATTCTGACTCATTTAGTGAGGTTAGTTCTAGTGCTACTGAAAGGTTCTGGATTGGCTAACCTGGAGACTGAAGTCCCTGAACAGCAGGTTTCATTAAACAAAGCAGGGGACTGGACTAGATGACCTCTCGAGGTCCCTTCAAGTCCTATGATTCTATGGACATTTGCTGTACCGAGGTACTTTACATTGTGGTACTTGCCGTATTTCCTGTCGTTAGAATGGGAAATACTATGGTCAATTTAACCATTGCAAAGAGTGTCCAGTTTTCATTCCTATGTTTGTCCAATCACACCTGAGCAACAGTGCAAGATTCCTACGCCGCCCTGCAACAATGCTTCACCCCAAACTAAACAGCTTGCCTCTTGCACTGAGAGCAATCCACTCTCTGTTCCCATTCAGTCCTATTCTTGCGGCTGCGTAGTGACAGTTTTTTGAGTTTGAACTCTGTCCGTTATTATTTTCTACCCACTTGTCCATCCAGTCTCTCTCTGCAGCATTCTTATGACAATGTGCAGGAAAAAAGCTAAAATAATCCAAATAAAATATGGATCAGATTCATAGTAAGTGTAAATTAGCATAGCCCCTTACACACACACACACACACACACACACACACACACACACACACACACACACACACACACACACACACACACACACACACACACACACACACACACACAAAAATCCCCAACTACATTTATATAATTGGGGATGGAGCTTTTTGGATTGTGCCTAAGTTCCAGTTTTCCAAGTTAGGTGCTAAGTATCCTCTTGGAGTCAAGAGAGCTCAGCAACATTTGGCACCTTGCAGAACTGTGCCCTAAGGGCATGCTGGGTCCAAGTCTTTTTATATTCATTTCCATTTGTCTTTCAGAATCACTGTAATAGTGGATGCTGTTATGGGTAAAGACCCCTAGAATGGACAGATGGTCTTAGCCACAAAGTTCAGATCTGGATCGAAATGCCCTTGTGTTCTGATATGGGGGGGTTGGTTGGGAACAATTTCTAAATTAGAAATCAAAATGTCCCTCCACCCCCGTCAGTGCTGGATTATCATCTGTCTAGACATCAGTCTGTCTACATTATCATATTGACCTCTACTGGCACCTGATGATGTCACCTGTCTTTTGCTGGTGACATCATCTGTCTGTCTATCATCTGCCCTGTCAGCAAAAGACAGTCTCTGGGTTTTTTTTCTAGTCAATAAAAAGTGGGGGTGGGAAGAATAGGAATATCAATGCAAGCAAGCAAGCAAGCAGGGGTGGCAAGTTATATGGGCCCGTGGTGCCCGGGCTCCACCAATGTTTGGGGCCGGGTCTCTCCCCCGTCCCTGCCTGCCACCCCCCCACACCTACCCCGCATGTCCCACAGCCCCCCTTGCTGCCCCTGCTCCCTCCCCTAGGCCCCATCCCTGCCTCTCCCCTGCAGCTCCCCACCCCAGAGCCTGCACCCTCAGCCAGAGCCCTCACCCCCCACACCCCAACCTTCTGCCCTAGCCTTGAGCCTCTCCAACACCCCAAATCCCTCATCCCCCAGCCACACCCCACAACCCTCACTCTGCACCCCTCACCCCCAAACTTTCTCCCAGAGCCTGCACCCCTCACCCCCTCCTGCACCCCCACCTTCTGACCCAGCCCGGAGCCTGAACCCAGCACCCAAACTCCATCCCAGAGCATGCACCCCAGACCTCTCCCCACCCAAACTCCCTCCCAGAGCCTTAGGCAGGTGGGGGTGGGCTCTGGGTACCACCAAAATTTCTATAAATCTGCCATCCCTGTAAGCAAGGGTAGCGCTGGGGGAGAGCTTGGGTGAATAAGCAGTTTTGTATTTAGCTCTGGGTGTGATGAGATTAGTGCTCATTCTTATTCCTTGTGGTGGTAAATTCTACAGCCTTAGTCTGGCCCCTCTGAAGGCTCCGCATTCCATACTCATGAATCCCCCTCCCACCCCAATTGGTCAACATTTTCATTCTCCCAGTAGAAGGTAGCTGTCAGTTGGAGATCCTGGTTGCAAAGAGCTGGTTTGTCAAGTAGATTTAGGACCAATTCTAGGTATGTGTAACCCACACCAGCTCAGTATGGCACGCTCTCTCTCTCTGGTGGTAAATTGGCCCAGTATAGAAAATAATGAGCCTGCTCCACGCCTGGCTAAGAGAGGTGGAGACCCTAACTCAGGCATGAGAGGCTTGAGCTTTATAAGCCTGAGGTCATGGAATCATAGAAGATTAAAGTTGGAAGAGACCTCAGGAGGTCATCTAGTGCTGCTCAAAGCAGGACCAACCTCAACTAAATCATCCAGCCAGGGCTTTGTCAAGCAGGGCCCTAAAAACCAATAAGGCTGGAGATTCCACCACCTCCCTACTTCACCACCCTCCTAGTGAAATAGTTTTTCCTAATATCGAACCTAGACCTCCCCCACTGCAACTTGAGACCATTTCTCCTTGTTCTGTCATCTGCCACCACTGAGAACAGACTAGCTCCATCCTCTTTAGAACCCCCCTTCAGATAGTTGAAGGCTGCTATCAAATCCCCCCTCACTCTTCTCTTCTGCAGTCTAAACAATCCCAGTTCCCTCAGCCTCTCCTCATAAGCCATGTGCCCCAGCCCCCAATCATTGCCCTCCGCTGGACTCTCTCCTATTTGTCCACATCCTTTCTGTAGTGGAGCGGGGTGGGGGGTTAGGTTCAATCCTTGTGGCTGATGACCCACCCAGTGTACCACATTGCTTTGAAAGTCAGGCTGGTGCCTCTGAACTAGACTCTGTGCTCAGTGGAGAACCACTGCATAAAATGGCAAATCAGGACAATGTAATCCCCTTGAGCAGCAAGGCTGTTGTGTTCTGCACTAGCTGTAAGCTTCATCCCTAGCCATAGAGACTTGCCATAATTAAGCCTAGATGTTACTAATGTGGAGTCATTTTGCCTGATAGGGTCAGGCACAATCTTCTAACCAAACTCCAATGATGTACTACATGCATCTTGTATACTGGCTTGCCATGCTCTTGGGCTGTGCTTGTCATCGTTTGCTTTATCACCCCTAATGAAAAGATAGTATAAAGAGACTCTGAGACGGGGACAGAAAAGCTGACGTGAAATTCAAAATGAAGCACATGCAGAACATGAAGCACGTGCCGTTGTCCTAGATCATTCTAGTGGCCAAGCTGACATAGAGTCATTTGCATATGACCTAGCACACTACCATTACCAGAAAAATTCATACTCAGCTTAGCACTGCCCAAAGCCGAGTAACTGAAGTGAGCTGTAGGCAGCCAGTTCTGCCGTCAAGTAAAAAGAACCACTCGGGAATGATCCTAAAGAATGTTCCAAACCATACATCTTTATCAATGTCAGTTTTATGGCTTCAAGAGTGAGGTGATTTATCACTGCTGCTGTTTCAATCCTCTTGTGCCCTCCATTGCTCCAAACCAAGAGGTTGCTTACAAGACTGGGTAATTGTAGCGTATGATGCTGGAGCATTAAAATTCTGCCTTTCCTATGTCAAAGGATTGTCCTTGGTTCTTTTTTTTTTTTTCTTTTCTGGAACTCGGTGTCACTTCAATAAAACATACCTCGTAGGGCAGTAAAACAAGTGGAATTGGAAGGCTCCAGGACTGCATATCTCATCACATAAAATGAGCGCTCATGCCAATTTTATCATAGAGTGGAATGAGGGAACAGCAGATGGAAAATGAGAAGCAGTCTCGGGGGATCTAAACGTGAGGCCAGTCCTTGCTCAGGCAAACTCCCCATTGACTGTGATTGACTTCAGCAAGGACTGCAGGATATGGCCCATTGTCACTTACTGGTCTTGGCCGTTCAGCTCAGCTTGAAGCATGTTCTTCTCACTTAAGTACACTTTAACTGATAGGTCAGTATTAATAGCATTGAGGACACCAGGATAAAAGTCCTGAATAAGAGGAATTGGGGCCTTCTCAGTCACTGGAGTGGCTTAACGGAGTTTTGCAGGGTAGAAGCCAGGGCAGGATTTGGCAAAAGTTGTGTTTCCGACTTTCCCCCGTAAAGCTAAAATTCCACTTGAATATGATTTTTGCAGAGGCTAAAAATTTGCATCCACCTCACATTTGCCACAGCTTCCTCCCAGCACATAATGTACTTGTTATGTTGTCATTCTACTATCTCAAAAGCAGCTGTTCCCATATTGACACTTCCTTTCCCTTCTTACTAAAGGGCACTGGAGAGCTTTGTTGGTTTCTGTGGCTTCTGTGAGAGGAGATGAAAGGGAAACATCAGACATGACATTTCCTAATTAGCTGTCATCACCAGTGGGCTTCCTAGGAGCTGTTTGTTGAGAGGAGACTCTGCTGTGTTTGCAAGCCAAATCCATGATTCACAGACAGGAACGGGCCAAAACTAAGGACACAAATCTGAGACCAGGGCATTGGCTATTTCCAAAGGCTTTAATAATAGATCCAGGAAGTTTGGGGACCAGGGGAGAAATCCTGGTGGTGTGACACAATGTATCCAGGGAACAAATGCATGTTAAGCCAGGGCCGCCCAGAGGATTCCAGGGGCCTGGAGTCTTTGGTGGCAATTCGGCAGCGGGGGGTCCTTCCACCCGAGAGCGGAAGGACCCCCGCTGGTGAAGACCAGGAGCGGAAGAAGCTCCGGGACCCCGGGCCCCGTGAGAGTTTTCCGGGGCCCCTGGAGCAAGTGAAGGACCGCACTCCAGGGCCCCCGAAAAACTCCCGTGGGGGGGCCCTGCGGGGCCCGGGGCCTGGGGCAAATTGCCCCACTTGCCCCCCGCTCTGGGCGGCCCTGTGTTAAGCAGCTGTGCTTGTTTAAATCAGTTGCTCACCAGTACTGGAGCCATTGACCCAGAATGTCAACGTCTCCAACAAAACCAGAAGCAAAGAAAGTAAAGAGAGAATAACCCAGATGGAAAAGGTAGCTCAAAAGAGGCAGTGATGCAATGGCCTGAGAAATGAGGCTTTGTAGCAGAATTCTGATGGGTTTATTCCGAACAAGGATCCTCGAGCCAAGAATGCTGAATTCCCATCCCACTCCAGATAAAACCTGAGTGGATCACAAAATACCTGACGGATCCCTGTTGCCTCGTGGGGGACTTAGTCATCAGCCAAGCACAAAGCCAACTACCCAATCTACAGTGCATCTCCCTTCCTAACTGCCACCTCTCCAAAATCACCAGCCCTAACACTCCCTCCCTGTACACCAAGTATATCAAAAAGACCAGGGTCGAGGTGGGGAATAATGATGGGCCCTGTGTCTAGATGCAAGCCAGCCGGTCCCAAGATAAAATGGGGCCTTCTGCTGGAAGTGATGGGGCTGCTGGTACGCGGGGAGGCAGTAGCTCCTTGCCCCAGTACAGATATAGTAATGACAGCAGCAGCAGTCAACGGATAGCGTTAGCAGCCCTTGCCTGAGTCCAGAGTGCCACATACCCAGGTCCCAACATACTTAACATAATAATAATAATAAGGGAAAGAAATTTAATATACTTTATTAATACCAGCATTTATGTAGGGGAAAATAAAGGCTTGGCTACCTGTTATGACCAAATGGCTACATCCTTATTCACTCTTCTTTCAGGTGCTGAGCAGCTAGTAGAAAAGGGTCTAAACCAAACTCTCACGCCCAATTAGGTCTCCAGTAGCTGTCTTTATAGTAGGCAGGATGCAATCCCCAAATCGGAAGGTAGCCAAACACGGGGCGGGGGTTCCATAAATGAACATCTGAATCCCAAATCTGCAGGGGATGCTGATTTACTGTTTGGAATCGGTCCATTGCAGAGATACAAACTGAGATCTACAATTTGGGGTCAGGCCCATCTCGGACCAGTACCTCTGTGGTCCATCAGCAGCAACTGCACCAAGTGAGCCCAAAGGAAGCCTGACTCTGGTTGCACTGATAAGAGCTGTGCTGAGCTTTTTGTGTGTGTGGGTGGGGGAAGGGGGGGAAATCACACTCCGCTGATTGTTTCTTACAGTCACCATTGCTGATCCAAAATACTTGGAAAATATTCTCCCAGTCCGTGCAAGGGGCTGCCCACAATTGCAATACCCCGTGAAGGACTGGGGCATCTCCCTCCATCTGCCTTTGGGGATGTGTACACCAAAGGGTTGTGGGGAAGAGGATAGGATTCCCTATAGCCTATACAGTCCCTTGGAGTGAGCTGGATAGTACTGGGTGGAGCAGGCTGCACTGCTCGGGAAAGGACTGTGCCACTCTGACACAACTGTAGACAATGCCTACATGGAGGGGTGCTGGGGGTGCTGCAGCATCTCCTGGCTTGAAGTGGTTTCTGTCATAGACAGGGTTTAAGTTTGGTTCAATGGCTCCCAGCACCCCGAATATACAAATTATTCCAGCACCATTACCTACATGCTTTGGCCTTTGCATTCTGAAGTACCAAGACATAGACAGTGTCTCTTTTGTGTCTTCTACCGCAATGAGCAAGCTTAATGAATTAATATAATAGGCACTTAATTAATAAAATAGAGATGTCCACACCAGGCAACTATGACAATGATACCTAGCTCTCGTACAGTGCTTTTCATCAGCAGATCTCAGTGCGCTTTACAAAGAAACTCAGTACCATTTTACAGATGGAGAAACTGAGGCACAAAGGGAGGCAGAGATTTGCTCCAGGTCACCCAACAGGCTGGTGGCTGAGCCAGGCATAAAACACAAGTCTCCTGAGTCCCACTCCAGTGCTGTATCCGCTAGGCCACTATGCTTGGCCTGGGCATACGCAAAAGCATCCCCATCATGTCACATAGAGCCCGTGTTCCAGCGGCAAAGTGTATCTAGTAGATAATCTTTGCAATCAATACTATAAATAAGAGTGTTTATTTTCTCATTGTCGGTGCAATTACAGATTTTATATTGTACGCCGTCCATTTCATAAACACAGGCGATCAATACCCGTTATCAAAATCCGTACTCGGCAACAGCACAGGATGGGGAAGGCTGTCAGAAGGTTGTGATGGAAGACAAATCCACAAAGCAAACCCCATGCATGGTGGGCCCCTTCCCTGCTTTAATCACACAAACCTTCTCTTGCCTGCTAGTAAGCCTCTGCTACCTGGAGATTACATCGCTCTTAATAACAAATGCAATAATAAGGCATTATCAAAATGTAAAGTGATCCATTAACCTAGGTAGCGGCAATAAATCGCCTGATTTAGCTGAGCTGCCGGGACTTGCTAATGGAAGAGTGAGCAGCTAGTTTGTACTTTGAGCAGTCACAAATCATGCATAATGTAAGAGAGCAACTGCTAACGGTCGGCCGCTGTGAAATAGCTGATATTCTCATTTATTTATCAGAGGAATCAAATCTTTGAAGCAGCCCCTAATGAGATTCCCTTTGGCATTAACAGCATCCTCTGGTTTACCCTCTGCATCCACTGCCTGGTTTTTAAGCAACAGAATAAGGACTCATTTAAGGTCTGATCTTGCGCCATTGAAGTCAATGGGAGTTTTATCATTGGACAGAATGGGAGCAGAAACAGGCCCTTAGTTGTTGAATTGCAGTGGGAGTTGAGATTGCTCAGCACTTCCAAGCAGCTGTTCAACAGCTTGCAGGATTGGGTTCTCAGGGATACTATTAAGTAGATTTGGGGGCAGGGGAGAAAGTATTATTTAAAGGAGCTTTTATAAAACCTGCTCTGAATAAAAATATATATTTTTAAGAGCAACACAGAAAATGCCAGTGAAAAGAGGTGAGGAGAGAGGAGTGGGGGTTTATTTTATAAATTTCCTACAGTGATGGAAACTCCAAAACGGGTCAGTTCTCCAGTGTGTTCTTCTCCCCTTCAGCCAGTTTGGATCTGACCAGCTAGGGAGTCCCATGTTTGACCAAGCTCAAACTGGGTGTCACTAGGAGAGGTTACACTATGGAGGTCAGAATTTGACCTACCACTAACCTTGTGCTACTGCAAGAAAACCAGAAAGGGAAACTGTGCAGTCTAGGATGACTTGTCTGAGCTGAGCGAAAGGCCCGAAGTAGACAGTGTGAATGTAGAACTGTGAATTAGATTAAAGTATTTAATGATTTAAGGTGCTATTAGTAACACAAGGAACAGTGAGAGTAATTAACCACTGGAACTTACTAGGGATGTGGTGGATTCTCCAGCACTTGATGTCTACTGGAATGAAGACTGGATATCATTCCAATAGAGATGCTGTAGCTCAAACAGAAGTTATGGGCTTACAAAGATATTACTAGGGGAGGTTCTTTGGCCTGTGATGGGGGAGATCAGACTAGATGAGCATAATGGTCTCTTCTGGCTTTAAAAGCTATGAAGGTTAAAGCATAATTAAATACACGTCTTCATTTTATTTTGACAGTGTTGACAATGCCCCTTTAAATTTGTACAAATCCAGTTTTTACTCTATTAGGAGAAAGGTACCCATCATCCTCTACTTACAGGCTCCTAACAGTAAAATGCCATCTCATTGAATAGCCTCATTTTTGTGGAGGTGGTAGGGGCCTTTTAGATTTTCCTAAAAACTATCAGGACCCATCTACTTCTCTGCACTCTCAAATGACCACCTGTCATGGCTGCCTTCCCTCTGACCACGTGACTTCTCTTGAGCAACTTCACTCCCCTATTTTCCTGCAGTTTAAGATCTTTTTTTTTCAAACAGGTGTTACTTTAATTGAAGAAAGAAAGAAACTTACAAAGCATATGAAGGATGAAAGAAAATAAATCTTCATTGTTGTTTGACATAGTCCATATGTCACTTAGCTGTTGTACAGTCCTATTTAGAGCCCAAACCTGATAAGTTCTGAGTACCTCCTAGGGATGCTCAGCATCTCATCGCTCATATTGAAGTCAATGGGAGTTGAGCATGCTCAGCACCATGCAGAATCAACCTCCTAATACTTTTGGCTCCAATGCTGAGCACCTGCATCTCCCCTTGGAGTCATGGGTGCTCAGCATCTAGCCACTAACAAAAACTACACTCCGGTGACGGCCCAGATCAATGCATTACCACTCCTGTAAGTGTTGCATCCAGCTTCTGCAGCCTGGCCATGATGTGGGAACATAGCATTGCTGCCAAATATCTCCTCTTTAATTTATGTAAAGGCCAAAGGCCTGTTCCCCCGATGATGTGGCAGTGGCATGTCTCCAAGGTACTTGTGCCAGACAACTTCCCTCCCTAATTCATTACTGGCCCTCCGACTTATGTGGGAAAGTTAGTAAAACTAAATTATTCTTAACTTTTATTATACAAACCAGGGGTTAAGTATGTACAAGAAAGCTCTAGGGGATTGGGGAACCAAGATTGACCTAGAGACAGTAAAACAGAAGGAAAACTACTATATATACACAAGAAAAATTCTTCAGATAGAATACAGACAACCACTAATTCCTATGCTATAAAGAAGTTTGGCCAATGGCCTCTCACCAAAATACAGCCTCTGGCTAGCTTGTTAGGCCCTCTGAGGAATTACCCATGCTCACTTCTGTAGGGTCTATTCCTGTACCATTGTGAATGCCTCTTGCAGGCACTCGCCTCCACTGAAGTCACACCTCGCAGGATTGGGTCAGCAGGAAGGAGAGGTTCCATTTAGGGCTCCATTTGGGGATCATGCTTTTTTTTACCCTCCCCTTTCTCAGCAAATCAAAGCAACTGAAACCCTGTCAGCCCAGCTGCAAACTCTCAAGCACTCAACTAAAAGATCCTGAAAGTGTCCCTCCTTAGTTTGCCTTGCCCATGGCACACAGACATCTCCCGCTCTGTACGGTTGAGCTATCTGACATATTCATACGGGCCCCAAATATCTGAGCACTTCACAATCTTAAATACATTTATCACCACCACACCCCTGCGTGGGAGGGACGTGCTGTTATCCCCCATGTTACCAGTGGGAAACTGGGGCACAAAGAGGCCAAGTGACCTGGCCAAGGTCATACAAGAAGCCTGTGACAGAGCAGGGACTTGAACCCAGCTCTCCAGCTAGTGCCCTAACCACTGGACCATCCTTCCTCTCTTCCTGCATATGGCAGATAACAGCACAGCCCTGTAGAGAAGAGCCTGCTTCCCCTTTTTTCTGTGTCCTTAGATGGATCTTTCCAGTCCTGTGTCCCATCTGGGCCTCTGCTTAATGCTTTAGCGTACAGACGAGCCTGGACGTTCGAGTGTGCAGCACTGGGCTTTGGTTCGGCCCAGGATGCTTCAGGTCTGGATCTGAACTTCCCCAGATTTCAGACATCCTCGATTTCAGATTGTTGGATTAGGCCCACGTCTACCGGCCCTGCCTATGTACCAATGAACTTCCGCCACTAAAAGTTAATGCTTTGTTGAGGGCGCTGCCATTAGAAATGTAAATCATCAGTAACAGCAATCAAGGTGCACAGTGGATACATTACCCAAGCTGTGTGGTTAACAGAGTAAAAGCCTTCAGTCATGTCCTATGCTGGGCTTCACGTTAACACTGACCGGCAGCTACTTAACCAGGCTGTTACAGCCGGTGTGTCTGTACATCCTAACTTGCTGTTTAGTTTAATAGCAAAGGACATGGACTGCCCAGGTTAGCCGAGAGAGGGGTGAGGTAAATGGATGGTGAAGGGAGAATTTTCTCTGCATATTAGTACAGGTCAGGCAGGTACGTTGTATTGCTCTGCTTTTCCTCTCTGCTTTTCAAGTCATATGGAAAGGTAAATGGAAAGTGAGCCTTCAGAATTCTCTCATGCTGAATTTCTTCCCTTAGCATGTGAATCAATGAAAGCCTATTCCACAGTACTTGTTTGCCTATGGAAAGTTGATAGGCTCCTAGAGCTGAGCCACATAGGGCGAGCAGGCTGTGCCCAGCCAGCAGCGGCGTGTTTACCCAGAGTAGGAGCAGGCATAATATCACTGAATGTGCTATGGGGAGTTTATACACCTCCTCAGAAAACATGCTACATGTGACATGTTCCCACCAAGATGGGTGGGGCCAGGACACTGACTCCACCCAGCAATGCCTCCTTCTGGCGGTTCAGCACAGCCAGAGGCCCCTCCTCTACACTCATGCAATCCCGACAGTCAAATCATGGCTGCCTCCTGTGCAGGAGATTTAAATGGCAAAGGGGCTCCTTTTCCCCCCACGACACCCATATTAGAGCAGCCATTAGATGTTCCCCTTATAAAAGACCGGCAAAGCTAAGTGCATGGGAGTTACTTTCTTTCCCCTGCTAAGCCCAAGTTAGAAGTGTGATTTGCAATAAGACCCTTGCTGATTTTGCTCCTGGGCTAAGAGTCCTTGTGATGGGGTGTACTGGCCCCACACTGGAGCAGAAGGGGTTAAAGCAGCGCGCTTAACAGCAGAAGCCCCGCCCCCACCCGACCCTGCTGGGCATGCTCCAGCTGCTGCTGCCGTATAAAAGAGAGCAGCCCAGCTCAGTCAGGAGGAAGGACGCACCTCTAGCCGAGGAGCAGCCAGGATCCCAGACCACAGGAGCAGGAGATGGTGAGGCTCAGGCAGGGGCTGAGGTACTTGCGGACACCCCAGGGAGATCGCAGTTGACTCCTGAGGAGCCCAGAGACTCCAAAGACACCCCAACTTCAACTGCAGAACTTAAGTCATGGTAGGAAGTAGCCCAAGGAGGGACTAGCCAGTGCCCCGGCAGCAGTCGGCATGTTGCAGGCAGATTGTCTGCCGACTTAGTGGTGAACCCATTTGCCACTACCAGGGCTCTGGGCTGGGACCCGGTGGAGCAGCGAGGGCCCGGGTCCCCCTACCCGGCCAGCCCCTTTGGAGGGTGGCCCACTGAACGACCTCTCACTGACTCTGGCCATTAGGTTGCGCTTCCCCACAGCCAGCCCTACCGACCCTGGCCATTGGCCCGCTTTTCTCTGCAGCCCAGGGGAGTCCTATTGACTCTGGCCAGTGGGTCACACTTTCCTGAAGTCCAGGGAATCCTATTGGCTTTAACTGCGATCCTATCCCACCCTTGCCCCACCCCCAGGAGGACGGGGTGTACTGGCCCCGCGACAGTCCTCTTTACAATTTAAAGCCTGGATTAACCCTTTCATAACCCACCTGGGGTAAACACCCCGTCACGTACGTAACCCTTCTGAAAATCAGGCCTTTTAATTGTTTTCCTCTGGATAGTTTTACTAAATGGAGCTGTTACTGACAGCACACCAACACAGCACATTATGTTTCAGTTTATGCCAGTGCCATTGCTACTTTCCATTTCCTAATCTCCACTGGGCATTTATTGACCTGAAATATGACTCTCAGGTTCCAGATGTAACAAACACCCATGTGTTTTGCATCAGTAAATTATTTTCTTTTCCCTTTTCATTAAGGATAAAAAGATGTCAAGTCTGATATAGTAATAGATTGGAATGTAATTCTTTGTGATATGTCGTTACCACAAACCACTGTTCCTGGCAGCCTGTAATTAGCGCTGGAGAGCCTCCATCTGATTAAACAGTTTCCCCTTTCAGCAGTTAGTAAATACCTCACGTCTCTGTTGTGGGTCTTGTGGTGAGCCAGGTCAAGATGCTCGGTTGGAGTAGAGTTTGGATTTGATTTGATTGTCCCACTCTCTTTTATCAGAGGGTTTCTCTCTAAGCTTTAGGCTAGACATGAAGGAAAAGGTTTTTAACAGTTGATACAACTTTACCCATGTGCTAGACGAAGTATCAGACTGACCCATGGATCTGGGGTCAGAGGGAGCTTCTGAATGGGGATCTCCCCTTACGGAGGTGTCAGCTGCTGCTAGTCAACCATTCCTCAACCAATGGGGAAGAAGGGGGTGGGTTGAGGAGACATACATCGTTCCCTCTCATCAACCCTACTGAGAGTGCCTTTGTTTGTCAACAGAGTCTCTTATGCAGCATGTTACCTGCATACGCTCACAAAACCCCGCTGCCAGGGACATAGATGGGATGGGGCATGCTGAGGGCGCTGCATCTATGGCAAATTCTCCTAAATCGGCAACACTTTGGCTACAAACCCCTGCCCCCTGTGAGGGGGAGGAGCCCATGGAGTTCTCCTCCCCCTGGCCATCTGCTCTGGGCTGTTCCATGATGAGGGATCTGATCCTTGGTAGGAGAGAACCCATTTTTCCCAATTTCAAAGCCACTTTGCTGTTGTGGGTTCGACGGTGCAACGTGAATGTGGACATGGGGAAGGCAGGGGCAGCGGGGAAAGGAGAAAAGAGAAATTAAGAGAATTAAGGCAGCTAGCCAGATTCTCCTCCCATTTAACTCCATTGACACCAGTGGAACTGCTCCTGATTTGCAGCATCGTAAGTGAGAGAAGAATCAGGCCCATTATGGTCATAGGGCATACAGGGTGCCTGCTTGTGCCAGCCCTGCAGTAGCTTACAGGGTAGTGGGTGTCATCTACCCTGCCACTGGTCCCCACTATCTGCCCCCAGCTCCCTTCCACAGCCTCAATTCCTGGCCCGCCCCACTCCTTGCCTCCTGACCATGGTACCCTGGGCGGTTGCCCACCCATAAGGCCGGTCCTCAGTGGGACTCTTTGACCCTAGTGGCTAGACCACATTGAGAGTCCGCTGCTGCTGAACTAATGGAGCTGCTCCTCCAGCTCAGGTCATAAAGACTCTTGCTTTTAGAGTAGATCTTGGGTCCAATCATTTTAAATGACTCATCCAGGGATATCATTACACCCTCACTTGAGAAATGTTAGAAGAAATTGGGTAAGGCATAGTGGGAATGATGTAGGCAGGAACCCTGAGAACCCAGGTCCTTAAATTAGATTACTGGAGAGATCTCTGCTAGCCCTGCTGTACATTATATGGTCTAAAGCGTGAGGTTCTGGCTCAGACATGACTCATCCTGAGTCAGACAAAATTTCCAGTGGGCCAGATTGCCAGTCTTAATACACCAGTGTAAATCCAAAGAAATTCTATTGATGTCAATGGAGTGACTCCCCAGTTTTTGGTGTCAACAAGAACAGCATCTGGCCTTTAATGTTTGGTTCGAACTGGGAGGTGGTTAGCATTAGAGAGAGATTTTTGATTGTCATGAAAAAAATACTTAAAAAAAAAAAGTTGAGTCAAAATCTGTAACCCTATCTCTAGTCTCTAGAAAGAATCTATATCAGTCAGCCATGCTTAAGACATTTCCATCTTTTCCTGTCTCTCTCACTCTATTTGGCAGCACACATATGGAACTAATTAGGAACAAAGGCCAATTGTTTTTAATAGTTGGAGTTTCCCACATTAAGCTGCTGCTTTTTCTTTTTTTACTGCCTTTTAATGCATGCACATATGCTGGACAGATACATTCTTTTCTCTTTGTTATAAATGGTGTGCTGAAGGCCACATTCCCAATACCTTCTTTTGGGCTGTTAGACTTGAACCAAAAAAACCAAACAAAAGAATTCAGACATTAAATTGAGCACTATCCACAGGAGAAGAGATTAATCTCTGAAGCTTATCAGAGATCTGGCCAAAACTGGACTGATCTTAAGGAAAGAGCAGCGAGCCAAATTCTGCTCTGTTAGACCAAGTGAAATCAGAAAAACATCGTGGAGTTGATGAAGTGACTCTCAGTTTGCACAGGTTAACTCAGATCCAGCCCAGTACCTGTAACAGAACATGAAAATACAGAATAGACCTTAAAAACAATTGTTAAATCACATATATTTGCTTTGGGACATTTCATTGGCAGAAATTGAAAGAAATTTGCCAAAGCTCAAATTGCCTCTGTACCAGTAAAACAATGGATATTATTTCAACATAAGAACAGCCATATTGGGTCAGACCAAAGGTCCATCTAGCCCAGTATCCTGTCTTCCAACTGTGGCTAATACCAGATGCCCCAGAAGAAAGAAACAGAACAGGTAATCATCAAACCTCTTATCTTCTGTAAAAGAAAATGTGATTGTCTTCTACTGTACAGTTGGATTCCAGGAGAAAGCAGAAGTACACATTAAGACTCTGATTCTGTACAGAATGTGTTACAGTAAAGTCCAGTTAACTTCTTGTTTTAGTATTGGTGAAAGTAGCAGACACTTTTTAAAACAGGCAAATAACTTTATATATTTCCACTGGTATATGTGTGCATGTATAGTTATGGGGGGGGGTGTATTGTGTGTGTGCATAAATGTGCACGGTGTGCCTACCCATAATATATAGTGTGCTAGATATAATATGCAGTCTGGTGTGGGGGTATTAACTGAGCAGCCTGGAGAATCCTTTAAAGTCCAATTACTCTGTATGTGCTCCCCGATGTCTAGAAGAGAGTAATATCTGAATGTAGGATTTAACATTAATCTCTGCGCCAGATGGTGATACACCAGATATTCTTTTTAAGGTGAACATGTGATCTACTGTACAGCAAACCAGAGGGGTCTGCCATCACGTGACGAAATGTATAATAAGTCTGATAGAGCTTTGATTAGACAACTGACCTGGTTACCATCTGTAGCTACAAGAAGCGAGGTTGACATTTTTGGAACATTCTCCCCAGAAGCTTAATTCTTCCACCTCTGTGGCACAGCGATCCAGCTGAGCAAACTACACCGAGAGAAACAGAAGGAAGCTAAAGATATGCTGCTTAAAACATGTTGTTAGGGTTGCAGGGATATTTTTTTCCTTCCTTCAAAACAAGTCACATCTTGACTCACATGGGTCTAAACTAAAAACCCACTCAGCTATTTGATATCTGGGAAATCTGCACGAGACTGTAAGTTATTTCAAAGGAAGCTTCTCTCTGCTCTGAACACACACACACACACACACACACACACACACACACACACACACACACACACACACACACACACACACACACACACACACAGAGCTCTGCACTATGGTAGTGCAGACAGCTGTGACTCCCGGTAGGACCCGAAGACTTTTGTTCAAAATACCATATGGATCACTGAGAAGACGCAGTGTGGAAAGGGTAAGCTATGATTTCTTTGTACTGAGTAATTGTCCCAGAGAATGGACATGGTCCCATTGTATAATCTTTTAACTATTAGTAATAAGTACGAGTGGGGGCTATGTGATAATTTGTAGAAGTCAGTAGTAGTGAGACCTATTTGATGATGTATAGTAATTAGTACGAGTCAGAGACTATATGTTAATGTATGATGATAATCAGTGCTAGTAGAAGCTATAGGATAATGTGTAGTATCAATACTAGTCAGACTTCATGATAATGCATGGTAGTAATCAATGCTAGTTGCATCTATAGGATAATTCCTAATAATCAGTACTTGTCAGAGACTGTGAGAATGCAGGATAGTAATCAGTACCAGTGGGGTCTATAGGATGTCTAGTAATCCGTATTAGCTGGAGGTGTATGATGATGTATAGCAGGAATCAATAGGAGTAGATGCTATATGATAATGCAGCGTAGTAACCAGCACCAGTGGTGATGTATAGAAGTTAATTAGCACTCATGGGGGTTATATGATGCACACTAGTAAACAGCATTAGCATGTGCTATCCAATGATGGTATTCCTGTAATCGGTACTAGTGAGGGCTATGTGATAACACACACATAATCCTCCCTGAGTAAATCAGATGGCAAGGGTGGGAAGTTTGAGAAGGCATTGTTACTTTCCTGTTTCCAATGTGCGGCCGTGGTGGAGGTGGGGAACAGAGGGAGCAGGTCACTGCGAAAGTGTCAGACATGCAACTGCTTGTTAAGGAAGGCATCCAAAGTTGTTTCTCAGAGCCTCCCTGTGCTCTTAGCTTCAGGAAAGAGAGGCTTCAGTCTGTGACCGTGCATGATGAAGTGACACTTAGAAGATGAAAAAGTGAAGGTGTTTTTGGTGGTTTTAACAACACGCCTCAGTGGCTCTGGAGACACTGGCTATCATTTGATTTTTTTAATACAATTGGGCTAGCATCATAATTGCATTGCTAATTTCCTGAAAGCACAGCTATTGGCCGTGGTGCTTTGAGCCAGGGGAATGAGATCCCCTTAGCTTTGAGGAATAACAGAGATGATAAAATGGCTGTAGTAAAAACAAGCCTCTCAGCTGACTGATAACATCGCACTTGTGGAGACCAAAGAGGACAGATGTGTGTGTGTGTGAGCTAATGAAAACTAAAGGCTGCCTTTAAATCGTGGATTAACCCCACTGTGAACTGTCCCAAACCCAGAAGACTTGGGAGTTCAGATGGAAGTGCTGTGTTACCTGAGGGAGATGGAGACTACCCTTGGTGTGTGCACAATAACTACCCAGTTGGGTACATCTTACAGCACTTAGATGTTGCTCAGTTAACGTGTGCGAGCACACTTTGTATACTTGTGCCTTTTTTCTGCCTTGGATATTGAGGCGCATGATTAAGACTAGATGAACATAATTTATAACTGATTAATGAATTGTGGCGCCTTTATAAATCTGACTTGTCTATATGATCAGAATGTGAAAAGCTCCCCTGATAAGCTGGTCCTGTTTGCTTATAATGTATTCATAGAGGTCATCCTAGGTAAATTTTGGCTTTGACAAATTAAAGCCCTGATGCTGAGAATTGCTGAAAGACCCTCGATTCCTAATGGAGTTAATGGGCCTACGTGTATGAGTAAGGACTACTCACCTAAGAATTACTGGGTCGCGTCTTCTCTGTCTTTGGGGCAGAAACTGTCTTTTTGTTCTGTATCAGAGGGGTAGCCGTGTTAGTCTGGATCTGTAAAAAGCGAAAGAGAGTCCTGTCGCACCTTATAGATTAACAGACGTATTGGAGCATAAGCTTTCATGGGTGATTATGTGGTGGGAGATAGCTCAGTGGTTTGAGCATTGGCCTGCTAAACCCAAGGTTGTGAGTTCAATCCTTGAGGGGGCCATTTAGGGATATGGGGCAAAAATCTGTTGGATGATTTAATTGGGGATTGGTCCTGCTTTGAGCAGGGGGTTAGACTAGATGAGGTCCCTTCCAACCCTGATATTCTATGATTCTTCAGATGCATGTAGTGGAAATTTCCAGAGGCAGGTATAACTATGCAGGCAAGAAGCAGGCTAGAGATAATGAGGTTAGTTCAATCAGGAAGGATGAGGCCCTCTTCTAGCAGTTGAGGGGTGAACACCAAGGGAGGAGAAACTGCTTTTGTAGTTGGCTAGCCATTCACAGTCTTTGTTTAATCCTGAGCTGATAGTGTCAAATTTGCAAATGAACTGAAGCTCAGCAGTTTCTCTTTGGAGTCTGGTCCTGAAGTTTTTTTGCTGCAGGATGGCTCCTTTAAATCTGCTATTGTGTGTCCAGGGAGACTGAAGTGTTCTCCGACAAGTTTTTGTATATTGCCGTTCCTAATATCTGTCTTGTGTCCGTTTATTCTTTTACGTAGAGACTGTCCAGTTTGGCCGATGTACATAGCAGAGGGGCATTGCTGGCACATGATGGCGTATATTACATTGGTGGACGTGCAGATGAATGAACCAGTGATGTTGTGGCTGATCTGGTTAGGTCCTGTGATGGTATTGCTGGAGTAGATATGTGGCATCGAGGTTTGTTTCATGGATTGGTTTCTGAGTTAGAGTTACTATGGTACACGTGTACCCAGAAGACTCCTGCTGCAAGACAAGCCCAAGAAAGAAACCAACAGAACTTCACTGGCCATCACCTACAGTCCTCAGCTAAAACCTCTCCAACGCATCATCAGTGATCAACCACCCTCCTGGACAACAATCCCTTGCTTTCACAGGCCTTGGGAGGCAGGCCAGTCCTCGCCCACAGACAACCCGCCAACCTTAAGCATATTCTCACCAGCAACCACACACTGCACCATAGTAACTCTAACTCAGGAACCAATCCATGCAACATCGGCCAAACTGGACAGTCACTACATAAAAGGATAAATGGACACAAGTCAGATATTAGATGCTAGAAGAGGGTCTCATCCTCCCTGATTGAACTAACCTCATTATCTCTAGACTGATTCTTGCCTGCATATTTATACCTGCCTCTGGAAATTTCCACTACATGCATCTGGCGAAGTGGGTATTCACCCACGAAAGCTCATGCTCCAATACATCTGTTAGTCTGTAAGGTGCCAAAGGACTCTTTGTTGCTTTTTGTTCTGTGTTTGTACAGCACCTAGCACAGAGGGGTTCTACATCATAATTGGGGCTCCTACAAGCCATTGCTATAGTACTACTAATAATAATTAATAAATACATAATAAAAACCAATAACCTCTTTATATACAGTAGTTATATAGGATAAAATGTAGAGTATTCCTGTGTACATACATACACCCATAGAAATAGGCCCTGATCCTGCAATGTAATCTATGCAGACAGTTGCTTGTGCATTCATCAGCCCTCTTTGGCTTCATTAGGGCTCTGCAAGGTGGTAAGAGTCCACCTACATCAGGGGTGGCCAACCTGTGGCTCCGGAGCCACATGTGGCTCTTCAGAAGTTAATATGCGGCTCCTTGTATAGGCGCCAACTTCGGGGCTGGAGCTACAGGCACCAGCTTTCCAATGTGCCAGGGGGTGCTCACTGCTCAACCTCTGGCTCTGCCACAGGCCCTGCCCCCACTCCACCCCCTCCCCTGAGCCTGCTGTGCCCTCGCTCCTCTTCTGCCCCCCCTCCCCCCGGAGCCTCCTGCATGCCAAGAAACAGCTGATCAGGAGATGCAGGGAGGGAGGGGGAGGTGCTGATTGGCAGGGCTGCCTGTGAGTGGGAGGCACTGGGAGCGGGGATGGGGAGCTGATTGCGGGGGCTGCTGGTGTATTCCTGTGGCTCTTCGCAATGTACATTGGTAAATTCTGGGTCCTTCTCAGGTTCAAGTTGGCCACTCCTGACCTCCATGGATCACCTTGCAGCATCAGAACCACAGTAAGTGGCTCAGGCAGCAACAGCAGGGAAAAATTCCCAAGGATAAATACCATCTACAGTGCAAAAAAACCCCAACAACCACAGCAGCAAGTCTTAAAGCCTGGATCTACAGACTCAGGCTCGTGCTACGGGGCTAAGAGTAGCAGAGTAGACATTCCTGCTTGGGCTCTGAGACCCACCCCCCTCGCCAGCCCCATGGAACGTCTTGGCTTCTATTTTGAGCCACGCAAGCCCAAATCTGTAGATCCAAGCTCTGAGATTGCAGCCACAGAGGTTTCTTTCGCAGACCAGACCTACCCTCCAGCTCCAGAGATTTGTGATAAGTGGGGTGTGACTCGCAGGAGCATGAACTTTATTTCCCGAATCCAACGTGTGCATTGCCTGAAGCCAAAAACTGAGGCACTGCCTTCAAATTCTCTTCTACTTGAAATAATTGCTAATTCTCCCTGCATGGGTAAGCTTTCAGATGACATAGAGCTGACATACTCAGCCCTGCACCAACTGCCACACTCAGTCCTGGTGCAGGGAGGAGGAGTGGCCAGAGTGTGGTATGCTCCAGCTATGCTCAGGTAGCATATGGGCCCAAACCCAGCTGCCAAAAGTTAGAGCAGCCCCTGGGCTGCTCTCGTGAGCACTGCAGTTCATAGCAGTGCAGATCTGGGGCTCAGTGCAGGATTGCATCTGAGCCTGTTTGTTTTATTATCCTTTGGGACTTTTTATTGTGCTGAAGCAGAGACTTCTGGGCCTAGAGATTTCTCAACAGAAACCTCCTGCCAGATGGGAGAGTCACCTGGCTCCTCTCTCCAGCACTAGTCATCAGCCAGGGCTCCTCCCACTCCTTGCCCCTCTCCACCTCCTCCTTACCCGCTCACAGTAGGGAGCATTGAGTGCTTACCCTATAGCACAAGCATTGGGCAAGTAGCCACTGCAGCCTGAGTCACAATCTAAGCAGCCACAGTGTGGCAGAGAAAGGGCTATGACAGACAAGGCCCTAGGCAAGAAGGTGGAGGGATACAGTAGATATGGGCCATTTATATACCTGCCCATACCATTTAAATATATAAACATAGAACCCAGCCTCATTACTTGGCTGATGACTCCTAGGCTTTGTGGCCATGTTGTGTCTCAGGGAAGGATCTGAAGGAGGATATGGCCTTACAGATCAGTGCAGGGACTCTGGGTGGGACGACATTGTGGAAGAAAGCGCAGAGAAGCTGGCAAACAGGTGGACAGAGGTCAGCATTGTTGGCCGAGTGGAAGAGGCTGGGAGCAACAAGAGCAGACTGGTAGAGCAGGGCAGAGTGGCGAGGAGCCTTGAAAGTAAGTGCAAGGAGCTTAATAATAGCTAATTACGTGGTAACAACCGGAACATACTATTCACGGCTTAGGGTACATTACACACATGTATGTGTCCGTAGTATATCTCGCACATGGGTATACATACATGATGAGAGAATATACATAATGGTGGGGAGTGAGACAGTCTGGAGTGCATAAATCACAACTGTCCACAAGTGAGGCTGAGGGTCATAACTCATCTGCAGCACAGCTTGACATGACTTATGTTAGCTCCGCTCCTAGCTCACTTTTCACTGTTCTCTATAGCGACACTAATATGAATGTATGAGGCAACATCAACGCTAATACTGTTTTTTAGGTTGTCTGCTGGGTGAGAGGAGCTCTCTGAAACCACATCATATATTTATATAAAGGAAGAGTGAGCACCAGTGGCAGTGTCGAAACCAGCAGTGTGGAATACGACTTCTGGTGGCTCATTTTATGTGTACAAGCTTAGGATCAGCCTAATTTAAAATGAATGAAAATGGTTTATTTCGTTTATCCCCAATGTGTAATCCGAGATTGGTTTGTTTGGTTTTTTTCCAATCGAAGGATGTAGCCGCACCCATAATACTGCTTAGTGATCAGGTAGAACATAAATAAAATGAATATTCTGAGAAGGAACATGATTGCAACAGCTCTTACCTCTTCTTTAATCTACTGTCTGCCTCTCAAGTCAGCACCGTTGTCTGTGTTACAATAACTCTCAGAGGCCACCGACCAAAATTAAGGCACCGTTGTGCTAGGTGTTGCACAGACACATAGGAAGAGATGGATCCTGCCTCAAAGATTTTACACTCTGAATAGATAAAACAGATTAAGGTTGGGAGAATGGTGCCCTATTTTACTAATGACGAGCTGAGACAGAGAGACTAAGCACCTTGCCTAGGGTCATGCAGAAGTCTGTGTCAGAGCTGGGAGATTAATCCAGCTCTCCTGAATCCAATCCAGTGCTTTACTCCTATCTTGGGCACTTTGTTTTTCCCATAAGCCTTATATCTAGTGGTTAACAACATAATATACATAGTTAATGGCAGAGGATACTATTCATATAAGATTATGTACATGGGCCGGGTGCGAGAGGAAGATCTGTGGAGTGTTGTTAATGTCTAAACAGACAAATGCCTGTTGCGATGAAGTTTCTGTTTCCATCATTGCAAGGAGCTTTTTAAGAGCACATGTTGATTCCTCATTTCAAGGCTTCATCAGCTGTTTTCCAGCTGTGGGAATATTGCTCGACACATGCACAAGGCATTGTTCCTTAAGACCAAAAGCCAGCAAAGAAAGCAATGCACACATCCATAGCAAAGTCTGCCACCTCCTATCCGTTCAGACCTTGAAGGGTGGCACTGCAGAAGCTATGAAAAAAAGGAAAGGCAGACTCAAGGTTAAATGAAGGGTTTCATATACAAAATATTTTAAAACTGTGAGAAAATGAAGGTCGATCACACAGAGACATTGCTGGAAAAGTAATTTTAAATTAGATGTGACAGTTTGCATCCATGCTTCTTAGCTCCTGGTCCTCAACTGGTGTAAATCAATGTAGCTCCATGGATTTCAGTGGAAGTCAAGAGTGCTATGCTGAATTATGCCAGCTGAGGACCTAGCCCTATTGGCATTTTATTCTGGTCTTCCTATTATCAGCCTGATTTCGTGACCCTTTCCATTTTGCAGCTGCTGAGAAGGATAAGCTAAGAATTAAGAATGCAGCAAGGTGCCGCTGAACCACAGGCAAAAACTCTGTTGTCAATAACTCAGATGTAAATTGGCAGCAACTCCACTGATGTCCTTCCAGATTTACATCCCTGTAACCAACTGCAGGAGTTGGTGCGATGTCTATGATGCTTCCATTCCAAATGTACATCCATGTGTCGTCATTAAAACATAACCACACAAAGATAAATCCTTAAGTGGATATTTATTACTATTAAAGGCAGACAGCAAAGAAACTGCGGAGACGAGTCAGTATACGCTCCCACGTTATCACAAACTTCAAATACATTAGAAGTCTGGAGGAGGCCTCGTTCCTTCTATAAATAAATTTCTCTTGAGAAGAGAGAGCTCAGGGCAGATGAGATTCAGCCTTCGCTTCACAGGCTAACTCCATGGCAGCTTTTCCCACGCTATTCCACTGGCTTATTGTGACCTTTGCTTTTGGAAAAAGAATATTGTATTTATTACTCATTTTCCTTTAAGTGATTGCAGCCATACGCTCTTGTCCCCAATATATGCTGCCGTTGTACAGTCTACTGGCAATATTACTCTCTTGGTCCATTGACCGGTTCTTTCTTTTTTCTGCTAGACAAAACTTAATTCACAACATTTGTTTTGTTATTTAAATATCTTCCAGCATGGATTCTGGAGCAAAGCAGAAGATAACCTGTGACGGGGTCTGTTCTACTAACAGCTCAGTGGTGCCTCCTTGTGGCTCATCTGGGGACTTAGCTCTGCCACCTGGTCCAACACCCCTTCCTGCAGTTACCCAGTCTGTCATTTCCCTCAGTTATTCTGTAGTCTCACATGCGCCAGGAGCTGCAGCTCTTTCCTCTTTATGGCTTAGCGCTCCAGCTAAATCACATTAAAGTTCTCCCCCCTTCCAGGGTATCATCAAAGTCTGCTTCCAGCCATCCCCAAATGGGCTATCCCTACTGTGTCACTTCAGCAGTGACTAGTAGGGGAACCCGGGCCCGTCATCTACACCGGGTTCTGGTCCAGGGACCCTCAACCCAGCAATTATGGGCTGTTACTCTCCCAGCCCTTACTGATCCTTCCCTGCACTGCTTCCTACTCTTCCCCCTTGTATCTGGGAGCATGACTGCGGGTTTCCTCCCTTGCAGCCTACCAACTTCCTCTCTTTATAGATCCCGCCCAGCTGAACTTCATTAGCAGTTAGTCCTAGCACTCCCTGGGTTTCCTCCAGGTGCAGCCCAAGGTTAATTGGCCTGATTTACCCTTTCAGGCCTTGTGTGCGATGGATACCCCATCACACAGCCTTTGGTACCAAGAGCGGCAGTAGGAGTCTTCCCAAGTGTAAAAGATGGGATGGTTTTTGTGGAATTCCTGCTGGGCCATGCTGCTCAGTTGTAAAACTCTTTCATACGGTATAGGTGAGTCATGATGTCAGCAACTGAGCAGGTCCCACCACAAAGCAAGTTCCCCTAGAGAGAAGCTGATCCTTCCAGGTCACAGCTGAAGTCACTAAAACGCAAACTTTCAAAACATCGCGCATCAAGCCCTTTGCTTATTTAGTGGGCTTTGACCGAGTGTCTCCTGTGAAGTGTGTTGAAAATGCGCCTCTTGTGATTTTCACCACTTCAGTAGACTGCCTGGGTGACAATGGTACCGCTTGGCAATAGAGCTACTCAGATAATGGGGAGGATGCATGATTAGGGGAGGGACAGCTCAGTAGTTTGAGCATTGGCTTGCTAAACCCAGGGTTGTAAATTCAATCCTTGAGGGGGCCACTTAGGGAGCTGAGGCAAAAATCTGCCCGGGAATTGGTCCTGCTTTGAACAGGGGGTTGGAGTAGATGATCTCCTGAGGTCCCTTCCAACCCTGATATTCTATAATTTTTTGCGGTAATTCAGTGAAGGAGCTGCCTGGAAGAAAAGAGAAAATCTTGTGGCCATGAACTTCAGTAGTCTTTTCTTGCAAGGTGCTCAGATCTGAAGGTGCGGAGTATGGTATAAATACCTGGATAGACAAAAAAATGCAGTATTTTCTGATATGCGTTATTTGCAATGAATTATTCACTAGCATTAGACAACAAATAATTGTGCATCAAAGGAGGCTGAGGGGGAGGATTAGTCTATTAAAACTCCACTGCTTGCATCCGAAGAAGTGGGTATTCACCCACGAAAGCTCATGCTGCAAAACATCTGTTAGTCTATAAGGTGCCACAGGATTCTTTGCTGCTTCTATTAAAACTGTCGCCTGTATAGTGCACTGATATGAACACCACTTATGATTGCTGAAGCATCAGTTGTATCTGTTTAATCTGACATTTATTTTTTCTGACTTGTGCACGAGAACTGGTTTAATTCGACCTATGCCTAGATATCCAAGTGAGTGGATCACTCATGGTTAGTTGGAAGACTTTATATTTTGTGACACTTCCAAGAGCTGTAACAAATCAAAATAGGCTTCTCTGTGAAAGAGATCAGGAACTGTTCCTGATTTTTTTTCCCTCCTAAAAGGTAGGCAAGTTAATAACGCAGGAGGTTAGAGAACAGCATCAGCTAATAAATAGTGATGGGTGAACCGCACAGAGATCAGTATCGGGGTTCTGCTCAGATAGGCCTCCCCACAATGATGTTTAACTGAATTATTCAAATCTTTCAGGGCTGGAGACCTCATGACAAGAGGCTTTTCTGTGCAATTTCTGGGACTTCCATGTTGACCAGCAAATGAAAAGCCTTTCTCATTGCAATTTGGTACTTCTAGTCCCAATCTTGGCTGGAATCCAGGAGTCCAAGACATGTAGCAGGTTAGAGTTTGGGGTGAAAAATTATCTGAATACTTCATGTCCTGAAAAAAGATTTGGTAAAAATTCAGTTCTAAAAAAGAGCAAAGGAAGGAGCCAGGGGATGGTTCTTTCTTTTTATGCACTTAATTGTTTATCCCTGCTAATAAGCCTAATGAAAAGGCTCATAGTGCTAGCTATCAATATGATACTACCAGGCATGTTCCTTATACATCTCCAATACCAGCACAAAGCTCTGGCATTACCATTGGCTAGCACGTTACCTGGCTACCATCAGGTACCACCCTGAGCCCCAGAGACATAAACTAACATGTCAAGGAAGTCACCCAGAGGTCCTCTTTCATATGAAGACTGTACTTCCTGTAGGGATTGTGGTTGATTGTGAAGAGCAATACAGAGGTGCTTTGGGTTGTGTATTTAAAAGATCTGACTTACTCACAAGCCTCCAGACTGCTCTATATTTTAGTCTGAATTCAGAACCAGGCCTGGTCCATCTGTAGTGAATGCATTACATAAACCCACAACGGGTTTTGAAAGCCCCCACCTGGATCACTCTAGTTCCCACTGACCTTCAAACATTATAGGAGAGAGATTTTCATGGTTCTTGAATGTATGAGTAGTATTTAGGAACCAAGTGTGAGTGAGTGTTTTTCTACTTATTTTCTTGGATAATCCTTCTCCCTTCATGTCAGGATACTGTATAGCCTGTCTTTTTAAATGAGCATCCAAGGAGGGGCATACAGGCTTGGATAAAATAAGAACTGAAACCAAAACGTCACTCAGCCTTTTTTTGAGGTATAAAAAGGTCTGGCTAATTATTTCCACCTCCATTATTTTTCATCTTTATGCCTTGCTGGCCAAGTACAGAACTGGTGTAAGTGGAGGCACTTTCATTATATTTGTGATATTTGCACCAACTCTGGTTTTGGCCTCAGAAGCAGAAGCAATGCCATGAGAGAGGCTCTGCTGGCTAGATAGCTCATCAATTTCCATTGGTATCTGAGATTTGGCCTCTTCTTTCATCTGATGTTTTTTATTTTGTTTTGCCTTGCTTGTTTGTTGGCTAGTTAGTTTTAAGAATATCAATGTCTGTGACTGAAATTTACCTGGAGATACATTTAAACAAGTCCCCAAGTGATATATTTTGGACGTTCAAAAATATAATACCATGCAATCAGTGCACCCATCCTGTTAAGTGCTATTCTAAACGTCTGTAATGGGCCCTGGATCTGAACACACAGATAATGAAATGGTGAGGGTCTTTACATTGCATTGGCAGATGGAAACCTGCAACTTTTGTACCATATTTTGTCTTGCTTGCAGGGGCAGCTCTAGCTTTTTTGTTGCCCCAAGCACGGCAGGCAGGCTGCCTTCGGCGTCTTGCCTGCGGGAGGTCCGCCAGTCCTGCAGCTTCAGCGTACCCGCCGCCGAATTGCTGCCGAATCCACGGGACCGGCGGACCTCCCGCAGGCGCGCTGCCGAAGGCAGCCTGCCTGCCGCCCTCGCAGGGACCAGCAGGGCGCCCCCCGCAGCTTGCCACCCCAGGCACGCACTTGGAGCGCTGGTGCCTGGAGCCGCCACTGCTTGCTTGTACCTCCTCTATGGGTATCAAACTCTCTAATTTACACCAGGCAAAGAATGCAATTAGTCTCTGCATCCCAACGATATTGGATGAAAAGCTTGTGAAAAGATAATGGGCTACAGATGATGTTATTTAGTCACGCAAACACACTCTGCAACCCAGCTGTACTTTTGGAGTATATTTAGAAGGTGTAATTAGGGTTGTGCCAGATTTGAAATATGTAAGCAAGTCTCTTAAATGAAGTTTAACCTTGTCTTAGTTTCCAACAGCCATTCTGTAAAAGCAAACTCGGGCTTCATTCGGTCCGGGAAAGGCAGATTTTTGCATCATCGTATATTAGGTAAACTCCCTGTGAAGCAATACAGAAGGGCAGAGACCCTGCAATTCATGCAGTTATGATATGGAGGAAGTGTCTGACCTTTTGAGATTTCCATACAGCACAAGTACCAGGTATAGAGTATCACAAGGGTAGCCGTGTTTGTCTGGATCTGTAAAAAGCGACAGAGTCCTGTGGCATGTTACAGACTAACAGACATATTGGAGCATAAGCTTTCGTGGGTGAATACCCACTTGCATCTGACGAAGTGGGTATTCACCCACAAAAGCTTATGCTCCAATACGTCTTTTAGTCTGTAAGATGCCACAGGACTCTTTTCACTTTGTACCAGGTGTAATCTTCTTTAGAACAGGTGGTTGCTACGTAAGTATGTTCTTGTCTCCTGCCAGCTTGACTGCAGCGTTTGGGAGTGCCCTCCCTGCCTTCTGCCCACTGATGGAATACAGAACGAGCTACACTTTTGCAAAGAGAAGCTCTGCTAGGAAGGGTGTTGTAGTTTATATCCTTGCTAGGTCAGCGTTCCCCAAAGCAGCGCCTCATATTAATACCTTAGTGAGGGCCCCCCTTTCAGAACCACTCAATGCACATGGCTGCAAAAGGTGACCTTGTAGTGTAGTTTCTTGATTTAACAGCAACAGGGCTTTATTTCTACTCAGGCTACAAATCATTTTAACCAAGGGAGTGAATGCAGCCGTTGTTCAGCTCTCTGACCACCCCTGCTGCGTTCTGTGCCCCATCCCGTATAGGTTATAGCTTATCGGGCTAGTAAAATGTAGCATGGCATGGAGAATGTGTCTCTAATGGAGAGAACAGGGTGCAAGGGAACTAATTCTAGGTTGCCTCACACCTTGTAGTGGCATTTACATCGATGCAAAGTGAATGTCGAAGGCTGCCAGATCACAGTGCCAAGTGCATTGCCCTCATTTTGCACTGCTGACAAGAACTAGGCAAGGTATGGAGCAATAGAGAATCTGAGTAAGGAACTTGTGTTCTCTTTTCCACTATGTGATCTCTGGCCAGCGTTTTTATAAAGTGGCCACTACTTTGGGATGCCTCCAGTTTTGGGTGCCTGATTTTTAGAGGTGCTGAGAGCTTGCTGTTCCCATTGGAGATCTGGGTGCTCAGCCCCTCTGAAAATCAGGACAAGACCTGTCCTGAATTGGGCCCCCCAAATTAGTGGCTGTTGGAGCCTCAAACTCTCTGTGTATATTATAGCAACAAAACAGACATAACGATTCCCTACTGACTCCCACCTCAAACAGATGTTGTGGGATCTGATTCACTTGTAAGTGTTTTGAGTGGCTCAGACAAACAGCACAAGTTCAGAACATTCCCTTTGGAGCGGAGAAGTTGGCAGATTTTCTTTTCATTTCCATGTCGCCTTGAGCAAACTCCCCAACATCTTTCATTGGGTGGCCTTCCTTCTGCACATGTCTTAGCTGTGTTGTCTCTACTCTAACTGTGAGGTTGTGTGTTGTCCCCATGAGAGTTGTGGAGGCTCACAGTATTATACACACAGGCATTGCGATGACTTGGGAAGTTAGATGAGAAAAATCACACGCTGCTTTCTCCCCAGTCTTCCATTAACGGATCGTGGGAAGGTAAAACAACCCGGAGAGATCAGATTGATCAGGTGGGCCCTATCTTTGTGCATTTGCACCACTTGGAAGTGGAATGCATTTTTTTTTCCCATAAGGGAAATCAAGTTGCAAGCATTTCAAAAGCAGCATCTTCTTACCAGACCTATGGAGCACCCTGGCTCAGAGCAACTCCTGGTGTTAGCAGGCAAGGACTGGAGTGAACAATTTTTTTAAAGAAAATCTCTCTTGGCCTAATGATTGACAGGCCATTGCAGGAGGGAGGCTTTTCAATTCTAGGTCACAATTGAAAAATGGTTCCTCATAATACATCGAGCTTCCTGCGTTTGAGGGGCTCTGCAGACACTAATCCTCACCGCACTCCTGGGAGGGACAGTCAGGAAATATCATCATTCCCATTTGGCAGGCAAGGGATAGTCCCGTGGAGAGCTGCCCATGGCCACACAGCCTATGCATGTCAGAGCCAGGATTAAAATTCAGGGCTCCCCAGGGCTGGGATTGTTCTCCTACCCCACAGTGCCTCCCCTAGAATGTCTCCCCACCTGGTTCCTGATGCAAACGACACTCGGGATTGGGAGGGTCTCTGTTTTTCAGTATTTCTACCAGAATGGTTGGAAACCTCCCCTTTTACCAGGGGCCTCTGCTGTAATCCTGCCATTCCTGTGTCCTCCTGTAAACTTTCCAATGTGCCAGTGACAGCAGCTTCCTGGGGAAATGATTTGCTGCTGTTGCAAGCAGGGGGATCCTTGCCAAGAACAGCAATAAAGACAGAGGACATTGATTTATTTTCATTTATTTCTTTTATTTTTAAAGATGTTATTTTGGATCCGTAGCCCGGTTCCTGTGGATTCAGTCAATTGTTTTCGAGTGCGTTTTTAAACTGTCTTGAGCCAGACCCTAAACTGGTGTCACGCCGTTGAAATCAGTGGTAGGATAAACTGAATGGCGCATCAGCAGCAGATCTGACTCCACCTCCTTAAAAGCATCACAATATCTGCTGGCCAGGCATTGTGTTGCAGCAGGCACTAACCTCTGAATCCTTTCCATTCCCGAGCATCTTGACTTCTCTTTTTGTGATGCAAATAATAACCTAAGACATTTACTGTGGCCTATTTTCTGATGTTAGTCTGAAGGGAAAGAGCAAAAAAATTAAAATCAGTAATGTAGACAGGCTGTATCCATTTTACCTGTAAATAAAGAGAGGCGGAGAGAATCTAATGAGACCTCTGAACTCTCCGTACATCACCTATTATTTCTATGCTATCTAAAAAGCATCCACTGCAGCTGCTTTCCCTCCCACCAGAATTCTGTGAGCAAAGTCCATATCCATAGGCATAATTTTGTGTAGCCTTCCTGAGATGCCCCAACGGGACCTTGTTTTGAGAAGGGGGGTGCTCAGCCCTTTCTGAAAAAATCAGGACCTGTTCAGGTGACTCAAGCTGAGCACCAAGAAATAGAGGTATCCCAAATCACTAGTCATGAGAACATAAGAACGGCCTTACTGGGTCAGACCAAAGGTCCATCTAGCCCAGTATCCTGTCTCCCGACAGTGGCCAGTGCCAGGTACCCAAAGGGAATGAACAGAACAGGTAATCATCAAGTGATCCATCCCCTGTCACCCATTCCCAGCTTCTAGCAAACAGAGGCTAGGGACACCATCGCTGCCCACCCTGGCCACAGCCATTGATGGACCTATCCTCCATGAATGTATCTAGTTCTTTTTTGAACCCTGTTATAGTCTTGGCCTTGCCATCTTCTGGCAAGGAGTTCCACAGGTTGACTGTGCGTTGTGTGAAAAAATACTTCATTTTGTTTGTTTTAAACCTTCTGCCTATTAATTTCGTTTGGTTACCCCTAGTTCTTGTGTTATGAAAAGGAGTAAATAACACTTCCTTATTTATTTTCTCCACACTTGTCATGATTTTATAGACCTTTATCATATCCCCCCTTAGTCGTCTCTTTTCCAAGCTGAAAAGTCCCAGTCTTATTAGTCTCTCCTCCTACGGAAGCTGTTCCATATCCCTAATAATTTGTGTTGCCCTTTTCTGAATTTTTTCCAATTCATCTTTTTTGAGATGGGGTGACCACATTAGGCCCCAGGTCCTCAGCCTGTAATCTTTACTTTAGGTATGTCTAGCACTGGAGCTGGAAGATGTCATTTCCAGCTGGAGAAGACATGCACACTTTATCTTGCTAAAATGAGAAGTGCTGCTGCGGCGTGAGTGGCAGGTCAGGCTAGGCACCCCAAGTGCAATTCTGCCCAAGACCATAAGTATGTACATAGGCAACTAGCCTGTCCCACCCGATCACGTCGCTGCAGCAAAATGTGTATTTGTAGCACACTAGCTCAATCAACTCCAGCATGAGCATGCCTGCTTGAGCTGGAAATTACACCGTCCAACTCTCAGGTAGACATACTCTTAAATGCCGACTGAGGTCAGTGGGAGTTTTGCCCAATCCAGGACTGCAGGATCGGCCCTGAAGTCGTGCTACGTTGGGAAGATCTTTTGTTGCTCTGGTTCCTTACTGACTGTTCATGTAGTGTCTGTTTTTCCTGATCTCTGGCAGGCAAGGCCAAGAAGCCCTAGCATAGAGAGGACTCTTGTCCTTAACCTCTTGTCCTGGAGTGAGCTAATCAAGCCTGGTCAGATGAGGACAAAGAGCAAAATGTAATGTACTTGCATTTGTTTTTTTCCCATGACACTTTCCCAAACTGGGCTCGAGTGAACATGAAGTCACTACCAATGTATAATAATTTAAACTAATCTCTTCTCTAATCAGATTTTTTTTGAGAATGCCAATGTTTTTCTTCCGGGCGCACTTTAACCACTATTTTGACAAACCCAAGCACAGAGCCAGACGTGCAATCAACTGGGTTCCCGGGGGAACTTACCCGTCAGAACATCGTCTCTTGTCCAACTAGATGCCTGTCCTGGACGACGTCAGGTTTTCTGTACTCTACGTGTAAATCCACTCAGCCAGCGTTATGGCTGTCACTGTTCCCTCACGCCATGCAAAAAAATGGGCGAGATCCTTATAGCCACAGTTGGAAATCCTTTGCGTCGGATTTCAGTTGCCCTACAATCCCTTAGGCCACTTTAGCAGTGTGAAGGAGCTGTAAAGTAGCAGATCTCCTCTCCACAGTGTAATCAGCCTAGCCTATGGGCTTTCCCAGGTGGCACAGAGCTGGCATGGAGACCAAGCCTGTGAGGTATGGGGTGGCCAGAGTGCCATTGTGCTCCAGCTATTCTTGGCCAATACAGTGACTCGTAGGGGAACTGTTCCTGCTGTAATTTATGCCCAGAGCCAGGCAAGCTCCCACACACCCCAGAATACAAGGAGCCACAAAGATAGCGGAAAGCCACCTTTGCTCCCACCCCTCCATTCCTGCATTAAGCAGAACTGGGGCAGGACATAGAATTAGGGACCACGTGATAAATTGCAGCTGTGTCAAAATCTGTGTGGTTTTAGTCCCGGGGTTGGTACAAACTGATATTAGATTGTAAGCTATTTGGAGCAGAGGGATCGTTATCTTGTTCCGTAATTGTACAGCTCCTAGCACAGTTGGGTCCTGTTCTGGGACTGGGACTTTGGGCCACTGCCACCATACAAATAACAAATGTAGTGATCTTGTTTTGGTTCACACCCCGTTGGGTTTCTGGTTTGTGAACCTCAAAATATTAGGCAAATTTAACCAACATTCCCAAGTTTGCCACCTGAAACCATAAGTCATCCCAGGTTCCCACAAAACAGAGCTCAGGTCCCCAGAGAAACTCAGGTTGCGGTGCAGGTTTGTAGTGATTCCTGAAACAAGAGGACCTGCATGTATGTCCTGCTTTTGTTACAGGAGTTTTACCACTGAGCCAGAATGCCGACAAATAGCCATTGACAGACCATGCAGCCTGTGCACTGCACCCGACCTGCCACATATAGATTATATCCTACCCCGGGCACTTGAAATTCAGAGTGTTTGAAGTTTTGCAGATCATATTACAGAACAGATCTTATAACGAAGAAGTCTCCGGTAGGAAAGCACTATATCTTTTGGTGTAGTCAGATTTACAGATAGGAGCCACCCTTGTGGTGAAAGCTCTGCACTAACCTGTGAGAGGCATGAGTTTGACCTACAGATGCAGGTTTTTATTTCCCATGCCAGGAATAGCATACAGACTGCATGCCCTCCCGATGGTAGGAGTTGGGAAGGGAGTGCTTGGTGTGGCTCTGCAGTTAGCTATTCTGGACAATCTAACAAGAGTGTTGGTGGGTTACCACTTACCAGGGAATCCATCTAGCTTTTCTGTGCTTGAAGGAAGGTCACTGTGACACAAGGCATTTTGGGACAGAAGTGTGGGATAATGGGATAATGTGGATAATTCTCTATAGAGGAAGAGAGTCAATTAGGCTTAGCAAATTGGGAGAGCTTGGTCTAGTGACTGAGCATAGGGCTGGGAACCAGGGGATCCTGAGTTCTAATTCTGGCTTTGCCACTGACTTCAGTGTAGCCTTGGTCAAGCCAATTATCCTCTATGCTTCACTTTCCCTAACGGCAGCTTTCCCCAGCTCACAGCATTGTTGAATAGATTCTTTTGCTGATGGCAGTGCATTGTTGAACCAGACCCAAACTCCTGATCTCTTGAAGTTCGCCCATCACTGGTTAAAACCACACTTGTTGGGCTGTTCAGCATGATGCCCTCAACCCGTGTGCATGTCCCTTGTCAAGGTCAGTGGACCATGCACTGCCAAGATCTGTATGCTGATGTCCAGGGGAGTTCCTTGTGTGGATTGAAGACAGTTGTATGTGATCAAGAGCAGCCTGTGGCCCATTGGGAAATGTATTCATAATAGAATAGTGACAACATAACACTGTGAGTTACAAGCATGGATCAATGAAGTATGTGGCCCAGTGAGAGTTTCATGCTTAGAACGAGGCTGTGCTGTGACCTTATTGGAGTCAGACATATGAAGTCAGAAAAAAGATATGGTCCAATGGGATTTGTGCTCCTGGACTGAAGAAGTATATGAGCTACAGAAGAGGGTAGTGAGGTTAGTGCCATGTATGGCAGATGGGAATTGCATGGATGGAGGTGCGAGGGCAATACTCTTCATGGTGCAGTAGGAATTGCATGGATGGAATATATGGCCCCTAAGCAACAAATGAGGAAGGTTTTTTTATTTCAACTGATTTGTGTTACACAAAGCTGTTCAACTGGCTAACAGTTAGCCAGCCTACGAGCACTCTTCTTTTCATATTACCTCTGTGTTTGGGCAGAATTAAAACTCTCCAGTTTTCCAACATTTGTTTTTCTTAGACTCTAGACTCCTGCAGTACTTTAAAAACACTGCCATATCCTTCAGCTGCAAATGATTTGATCACTCTTGGCTTTGTGTGATCTGAATATTTTCTTGTTCTCTTGTTTCACAGCTGTGACCTACTTAATTACGAACAGGAAGCGAACCCCAGAATGATTAGACATTCTGCTTGGTTTGAAAAAAGGAAAAGAAAAAAAAAGTTGTGTGCTGCTAAATATGAGGATGTCCTTCTTAATAGCAGGAAGTCAGGTTCCAGATAGCAGAAGCAAACATTTGAATTCTTTGTGCATCAAGATAAAAGGAGAGTGAATGGTATGGATGGGGTTGAGGGAAGGGAAATGGCAGCCGTTTTGAGACAACGACCAAAATGGGAATGAGTCATACATTTCTAAATCATGGGCATAAATCCTGTCTGTTGGCTATGGGTTTTAACCTTCTGAACAGCTTCCATCTGCTGTCTGTGAAGACAATGAAGCAACTGAATCACGGGTTCAGTCTGGCTCCTTTCAATTTGTTTTCCCCTCTTTTCAGAATGTATTCACAGCCAACCTAGCAAATGACTTTGAGTTTCCCTGCAGAATCACATTGCAAATCAGCAGGTTCTAAGGCTGAGCACAAGGGAGTGTAGTAACTTCACTCCACCTCCACAATTGATTCTTTCCTGCTATTTATACTTCTTCTTGAAACTCAATACATTGTGCAAATATTATGTGATGGAGGGGGAGTCAACAGCAGTGCGGAAGTAAGGATGCCAATACCATGACCCCCTCCCAAATAGCCTTCCAACTCCCCCAGGACCTGCTTTTGGGTTGGGAGTTTACAACACTGTGAAATTTCAGATTTAAATATCTGACTCTATGAAATTTTAGATTTTTTAAATCCTATGACCATGAAATTTATCTAAATGGACCATAAATTCGGTAGGGCCCTACATATACAGTTTGTAAATCAAGCTATGTCTACACTACAATGGTAAGTCGACCTACACTACGCAACTCCCGCTACGTGAATAATGTAGCTGGCATCGACGTACCTTAGTTACCACGGGGGGTCGACAGGAGAAAACCTCTCATCGACTTACCTTACTCTTCTCATCGAAGGTAGAGTACAGGGGTCGACTGGAGAGCGATCTGCTGTTGATTTGGTGGGTCTTTACTAGACCCACTAAATCAACCGCCGGTGGATCGATCTCAGAGTGTTGATCCCAGCTGTAGTGTGGACCTGCCCTCAGTTTGGGATCCTTCAGTTTAAAAAATGCTATGTCAATGTGAGCTATATTTAGTACTGCAGCTGTTTACTGTATGATTCTAAGAGAGCAATTAATGGATTTCAAGGCCAGAAGGAACCATCGTCTAGTCTGACCTCCTGTATAACACGAGCCAGAGAACTTCCCCAAAATAATTCCTAGAGCAGATCTTTAGAAAAGCATTCAATCTTTATTTAAAAATTGTCAGTGATGGAGAACCCACCATGACCCTTGGTAAATTGTTCCACTGGTTAATTACTCTTATTGCCTTGTGGTCAGTCTGAATTTGTCTAGCTGCAATTTCCAGCCATTGGATTGTATTATGCCTTCCTTTGCTAGATTGAAGAGCCTGTTATTAAATACTTATTCCACATGTAGTTACTTAAAAACTGTAATCAAGTCACCTCTTAACCTTCTCTTTGTTAAGCCAAATAGATTAAGCTCCTTGAGTCTATCACTATAAAGTATGTTTTCTAATCCTTGCATCATTCTCATGGCTCTTCTCTGACTCGTCTCCAATTTATCAGCATCCTTATTGAGTCCAAATGCAGGGGTAAAAAAACCTCTCTTCTCCTAGTCGAGATTCCTCTGTTTATGCATCTAAGGATCTCGTTAGCCCTTTTGGCCACAGCATTGCACTGGGAGCTCATGTTCAGCTGATTATCCACCACAACTCCCAAATCTCTTTCAGAGTCACTGCTTCCCATGACAGAGTCCCCCATCCTGGAAGTATGGCCGACTTTTTTTATTTCTAGAGATATGTTTACATTTATCCCAATTTACCAAGCAATCCAGACCACTCTGTAGCAGGATCCTGTCCTCTTCACTATTTACCACTCCAAATGTTGTCACCTGCAAACTTTGTCTGTGATGACTTTGTTTTCTTCAAAGCCATCAATAACAATGTTAAATAGCATAAGGCCAAGAATGGATCCCTATGGGACCCCACTAGAAACACACCCATTTAATGCTAATTACAATTACATTATGGGCTTTTACCATTAGGCTTTTCTAGCATGATGAACACTTAAATGTATCCTCCATTTAATATCCCCTACACTATAAAGTCTTTGCACCAAGGATTTCATAGCACTCCACAAACATTAATGAATTAATCCAGTCAGGTGGGTGAATATCATTATCCTTGTTTTCTAGAGGGGGAAATTGAGACACAGAAAGTTTAAGTGACTTGTCCAAGGTCACACCAGAAACCTGTGGTGCAACTGGGAATAGAACTCCGATCCCATGACTTTCTATCCCGTGTTATTAATAAGTCCCTCCTTCCTTTCTATGATAAAGGGAAAAATTGAGCCACTATATCATACATTTTCACAGGAAAGAATGAAAGTCCTGATCAGCACAATGAGGATATTTTTAATGACAATTTATAAGGAACCTCATAAAAATGAAATGTGTCAACTTTGCATAAGTAAGAATGGACTTTCCAACAGGGGCTAACACATGAACAAGATAAAACGCATGAGAAATCTGATCAGTTGATTTTCTAAAATATCTTTGAATGTACTGCTCAACCTTCTTCTGGGAACAGAAAGAGCTTTGTATTGGTCCCTGAATGCAGTGACTGTTATGAGTGGGTCACATTCTGTCAGAATACTTAAAAATAGTTGCAGGATGAGTTATAAGAACTATCTGTATTGAAGCAGGCTCTTCAAGCTGTATGCAAGCTTGTGTTATCTAGACTTCTAGAAAGCTGTTCACTAAATTATCCATCCTGCCATGGGGCAAAAATGTAGACGGTTTTTTTTTATAAGCTAGCAGATTTGTTTTTCATACCATATGGTAGTGTCAGCTCAAAGATACCTGCAATATAAATGCAGGATCAATCCTACAAGCCTTATTTATGTGGGTAGCTCCATTGATTTTTGATGGTTTATGTAAGACACTCTGGTATGGGGATGAGCACAGTATAAATACAGAAGTGGATAGATTTCATTGGGACTAATTGTAAGCATAAGAACTACATGACTGGTGAGGTCCAAACACAGTTTTGTAGCATAGTGATAACAGTGCTGAGTGTGACCAGAGACCATGCTATAGGAAGTGGCTGAATATTATGTATGGAATAATTTATCGCATTAATTTTGCCTCTCTTTCTGTTCACAAATAACCTGTGAGCAGATCATTAATTTCTCAGTTTCATTTGTCATTCAAGATTATTTGCCAAATGATTTTGCAAATAATTTTTGCGTGTAGACTATTCATATGAGATATTTGAAAAAGTGTCCTTTTTTTACTGGGCATCCATGTCACATGACCTTGTTTCCATTCCCAGACTGGATAGGAGTAACTCAACATCAGGTTTCCAAAGTGAATACTTGCAATTAAGAGCTCACCATTCATTTTCCATTAATAATCTCCAATTGACACTTAAGATGTGCTGTTTCAAGCTAGATCCCTGACAGTAACCTCCGTCATTAAAATGTTCACAGACAAGTAGAGTTTACTGGAAGGTCACCATCAAAACTCTTTTTTTTTTTATACCAAACCTACATAGTGGAAGCAAATTCACGTGAACAATTAGAATAGTTGAACCAATACAGAAATATCTTTTCAGGATTCACCTCACTTTGCATTCCACCCAGCTTTAAATCACGCTAACTTACTAACACAGCTTAATTCAGCAAACAAAATACAGTTTAAGGATATGAGGTATTGTCCCAAAGAACAAGGCAAATGTCCCTGTAGAAGAGGAAGAGTTATGGGCATTTATAAACCCGCACACAAATAGCTGAGGTTCACACAGCTATGATAATACATAGCACTTCTATAGTACTTTGCATTTTTCAAGGCTGATCAATATAGAGGACACAAATAGTAATACATTTTCATTCAGTATTATTGTAATGTGGTATGTCAGGCCATTATGGAATATATTGGGCCATGTTGTGCCATCAATTTTTAAGAACTCCTCAGTGAAATTGACCAGGAATTCTGAGTTAAGATCTATAGCATAATAGTTAAGCGATTATGGGTAGTTTGGATAATGGCTGGCAGATCTTTAGGGAAATGTTTCTTGGAATGGTTGTTTTGCCTGTTATTCTGGAGAGATTAATCAGAAGGGTCAGTGCCTGCTTTGTACTTTTATACACAGTAATCCAAGAATATTTGCAAACATTCTGGCTCCACTACGAGACAAACATAAGGGTTATGAGCCAGATCCTATGGCCATTATGCCCAGCTAGATTTTGATCTTGAACCAGTATAAATCTGGAGTAATTCTACTGATGTCGGTAGAGTTACTCTGGATTTACACTGGTGTAATGGAGATCAGAAACTGGCCCTCAGACCTTATGTGATCCAAACTCTGAATGGGCCAAATGCTGAGGTCTTTATTCGGGCCTTACTCAGTTCTGGTAAATTTCTATTGACCTCCATATTGTTCTCCCAAGATCTGCATGCACATGGGGACCATCCATGCATGTATTATCCCCCTCCAAAATGGAAGGGGAGGTCAGTCACCTCCACAGCAGTATTTCTCCCTTCCCAAGACCCATTGGAGGGAGTAGGAGAAGGCAGAATGGGTTGCATTTGGGGGACTGCATTGGGCAGGAATGGGTATATTCACATAGTCCTCTCCAATGGCCCTGTGCAGAGTACCCGGGAAAGGTAACACAGCCTTGTGGAGCACTGTTATCTTTCCCTAGGCTATCCCTCCATGATTGCCCCTCCCCTTTATGGTGGTCACTTTGGGCAGCTGGGAGCAAGCAAGTCTCTGGTAACTTGGCTTCACTGGAGGTGCACTTCCAGGAGGGAAGGGGTGATGGGGCAAAAAGCTCTGGCTTCCTGCTGATCCACTGAGGTACACATCAGCCTTGTGGGGGCTCCACCAGGTTTTGAGACTGGGCCTGCTCACAGAGCAACTCCCTCCCCTGATGACAACTGGGGAGCAACCTATGAGAGGAGCCTTCTGGAAATTTCCTCCCACTCTGCCCCATCTAGCAGTTTTTACCACATGGTGAGAGACCCAACCCTGAGGAAGCTCCACTCAGGATTTAACTCAGTGTTTAAGTTCCAATTTATTTCAATGAACTGAGCAACAACTTTTCATGTTCTGGATCAGATCCTGTCTCCAGGACACCCTCTAAGGTCTGAGACTGTGTGTGTAAAACAGAAAGACAGAGAGGTCTGGCTCCTTCTCAGAGCATTTGGTCAGGACACACTCTGCTTGTCCAATATTGTTTCTGTACATTATGTCCATGGACACTGAAATGGAAACCGGCTGGAGAGATCATCACATTCTGGTACCTGATGCTTTCTGGGGGTATTGTGCTGAAAAGATGGTTCATAATGATATATTTTAGGGCCAGAAGGCTCTATTATGATCATCTCATTTGAATTCCTGCATAACAGTCTGTAGAACCTCCCCTGGAAATTCCTGCATCATGTCTGTAATTTCTGCTTGAGCGACTGCACACCTTTTAGAAGCCCAGCCAGTCATGATTTAAAGAATCCACCACATCCCTGGCAAATGGTTCCAATGGTTAATTACATTCACTAGTCAAAATTTGCATCTTACTTCTGGTCTTACATCTTTTCTATCTATTGGATCCCATTATGCCTTTTTCTCCTAAATTGAAGAGCCATCTTCATACAGAACCCTCTTCCCCATGTAGGTACTTGTAGACTGAGTAAAGGAACTCAGGGCCCGATTCACAAAGGGACTTAATCTCCTAAATCTGGGCTTTTAATTGCATAAATCCCAGTTTTAGGCACCGTTGTGATCCACAAACCCCCCGATCGGCTGCCATCTAACCCTGTAGGTACCTAACCTTACTTGGTGCTTGAATTTTCTCTGTGCCTCCTGGCATGTGCCCTGCTTCCTCACACAGGTATCTGGGCACCTACCTCCCACCTAAGTTCCAGTGCAATCCTCAAACCAGCTGGAGATCGGTGTTCCTCCACCTACCTTGCCTGTGGAGCCTGCTTACCGCTACACAAGATGCCGGAGGAGGCCTCCCTTATAACCTTTAGTCCAGGTTAGGGTACTTACCCAGGATGTGGGAGACCCCTCCGCTGGATGAGAAAGGATTTGAACAGGGTTTCCCACTCTACAGGCGAATACCCTAACCACGGGATGATGGGATATTCTGATGTGGGGCTTTTTACATCTCTTTTGTTGAAGCCATTCCACTTTCTATTAAATATGATTTGGGCCAGCATGTGAGAATCACTCTATAGTCTAGTGGTGCAAGCATTCACTTGTGAGGTGGTGAACCTCTGTTCAGATCCCTTCTCCTCAGGCAGACAGAGGAACTCCCAGAGTCTCCAACATCCCAGGTGAGTTTCCTGACCACAGAGCCAAAGGTTTTCAGGGAGGTCCTCCTCCCCTACCACCTAGGCATTTTGTGTGGAGTTAGGCAGTTTCCTAAACCAGCCTCTCAAGACACAAGAGAGGAGTCCCCAGCTGTGGGTTGCCAGCAGAGATAGGTGCCCAGTTCTCTGAGGAGTAGGAGTTACAACACACCTCTCCCATTGGCTAGCTTGGATAGCTTCCCACCTAGCATGTTGGCTTTTGTGGATCTCATTCTCAGATGTCCATCTCTCCGCGTGTGTTGTTTAGGGAGCCTAGATGCCTAACCCAGGCTTTGTAGAGTCCCGTGATTTTTCAGGTGGCTTAAAAGCTAGGTGTTGCATTGTTGAGTGTTGCAATGCTACATCCCTTTATGAATCAAGGCTTCTGCTTTTTGGTGCCATGGATTCCATATTCCATATGCACACAAAAAATGCATCACTGGCCCTTATCAAGAGAGACAGAGAATATACAAAACTGTAGCAACTCCTTGGGAGCAGGTCCTTCAAAATCTATGTCCCCTTCATAATGTGGTCAGCTTAAAAAAGGAAGAGCTGTTAAAGTGGGGGCAGGGGGTGTGGATAAGAATAGTGAATGATCTCAGGCAGTCCTTTCCAAAAGAGCAACACATGAAGCTACCGCATGAAATGAACCATTAGACCCAAAGATCTAATAACATTCATTCACTTGACATTATAGAAAAATGAAGGTCAAGAAGAGTGAGAGATTTGCAATAAAGTGTAGGTTTTAAACATATCAGTGACTTTAAATTGAAAGACCATTGGGAGAGCAGACACAGGATGTCTGGTACATCACAGTAAATTCAAAGGAAAGCTGCTAACTTTCACCCAAAATCTCTCTCTCTCTCTCTCTCACACTCTCACACTCTCTCTCTCACACACACACACACACACACACACACAAAACCTCTGTCCATGGAGAATTACTTGAGTGCACTTTGTAGGGTGACCAGATGTCCAGATTTTATAGGGACGGTCCCGATTTTTGGGTCTTTTTCTTATATAGGCTCCTATTACCCCCTACCCCTGTCCCAATTTTTCACACTTGCTGTCTAGTTACCCTAGCACTGCTCCAAAGTGCTAGAGTTTGTTCTTCCGAGGACAAGAAAATGTGAGTGACCTGAAAACATGAAAAGACGCCCCATCACTTCTAGTTCCTGAATGCAGACAATATCTGCTTACATTAGTGCAGTTCAGAGCATTGTCAGTTCAGCTTTCCCAGCATCGTGCTGAACAGGATTGAGTTTTATTGCTGTTTTAGCTCAAGTTTGAAAGCCTGCCCTTCACCTTCAGCGCTCATTGACATTCAAATGAAGCAACCCAGTGGCACAATGGGTGGGTTTGTTTTTGTTTTCTTTTGTTTGTTTGATTTTTGTGTGGAAAGTTACTGGCTATTTTTATATCCTAGTAACAACCTTTAGCCTGTCAGTAAAACATGGGAGGCTTTATAGTAAATGTTTTGCCTGACATTTTCTCAGAGGCGGCAGGAAATAATCAGCACAATAATTAGAGAGGCTATTTTGGACAGATCTGTAAATATCGATAGATTTATATACAGTATGAATGGCTTGTTTCTTATAGAATTTAATAGGCTTCTTTCAGTAAGAATTATTTTATATTTACACACGAAGGGAATCTGTCCTGCTGTGCCACTGCAAAGTTCCTCTCTTCCCCCATCTCCAGTAACAACACAGTGGGAGGGGTCATCTCATGGGACTGACCCCGGCACCTCTGGATCTAAAAGCATGAGTGTCTGCTGCTTGAGCTAAAGGACCAGCTCCGTTGGCTCAGAGGGAGTATGGACTTCCAGACAATGTCTATCCACTAGAGTGAGACAAAAAGCAAATACTCTGTTGGTGTGAGTTATGGGGATGTGACAACTTGGGAGGGGCGGAGTGTCTGTTTCTGTACAACTTATGAATTTCTGGTTGATGTTATGGAGTTATTATGAAATGGCTGTTTCATGGATTGATAGCCACTATGTAGATGTGGAATCCACCACTGCTGAAAGGGTCTCTACCGGACCAGGGATAATAGTCAGTCATTAACATTAACAACTGCCCTCTGACCAAACAAGGGTTACGCTAAGGAGATTGCCTGAGCGAGGAGACCAAGTTTCTCTGCAGAGTGCATGTGACATGGAGAGTAGGAAATCATCAGCAGCGGAACATAGAAACTCTAGAGACACACAGACGCTTTGGGCACAAGAGAGGAGAAGATGGGCAGGCTTTCACCGCAAGGGGGTCTGGTTTAATGGTAGGGGAAACCAGCCAAAGTCAGAGAAAGCTAGCTGATCTAAAGCAGCTCCATGATTCTGAAGCGACACCACATGCTGAAAGGGGAAGGATCCTGGGTACCACAAAGGGGGCTCTGCCCAACCCCAAAGAACTCTCCAGAGTGGTGAGGAAACTGAGGCAGGGAAAGGCGGAGAGGTGTGTTCAATATTTCATCTCAATCTGTATAGTTCTCATGCTGCCAAGCAAAGGGTAAACCGTGTTTAGAACCCCGTGCCACGTCTCTCTGTCTGTCTGTTGACTTTCACGCTCATGTGGCCCTGAAAAGGCAGACTGTAAACCCAGACCAGCCACAGGGCTGGAATTCTGGGAGCGGATATGTTTATGCTACAGGGGTGGGCCCCTCCCATGTGTGGAGTCCTGTGTGAATCCATGAAAAGAGGATGTAGTACCACAGAAGTGCCTGCCCACGCAGGAAGGGGAAGACCCATGCACAGAAAGACCCCACTCAGAGCTAGGAGAGCATGATCTACCTCAGGGGTTCTGAACCAGGGGCCCGGGGCCTCTTGGGGGGCCGTAAGCAGGTTTCAGGTGGTCCACCAAGCAGGGCCAGCATTAGACTCGCTGTGGCTCAGGGCAGAAAGCCAACGCCCCACTGCATGGGGCTGAAGCCTGGGGCCCTGAGCCCTGTCACCCAGTGTGGAAGCCGAAGCCTGAGCAATGTAGCTTTGCGGGGGTTCCCCCTGGCTTGGGACCCATGAGCAATTGTCCTGCTTGGTGCTCCCCAACGCCGGCCCTGGCTTTTATATGCAGAAAAACAGTTGTTGTGACATAGGTGGGCCGTGGAGTTTCTATAGCATGGCAGGGGGCCTCCCAAAGAAAAAGGTTGAGACCCCCTGGTCTACCTTATATTCGCCTGAGCAATGCACATGGTTTGAATTTCATTGTAAGCTGGTTTCCTCTGGTAAATCTGTATTCAGGAAACTTCCCACCCCTCCCAAAAATAATATTCTGTGTCTAATTGGCCAGAAAGGGTCCATAGGAGATTGAACACGTTGTTCTAATTGAGCCGATAAATCTGCACGTTAAAATGCTCATTACGTAGCCAGTCGATTCAAATGCCTGCTGCAGAGTCTGTCCCGGTCTATCTATTAAATAAATATAGAGCTAAATGGTTTTTGGAAAGTCATATTATGTAATCAATACACGGAAGGGCTCCTTTAGCACCATTCCCATCTACTGTGTAATTATATACTTGGGATGGGAGTGTTCATAGCCATATGGACAGGCTCGATGCCCATGTGTAGTAGCTAATTTAAAAAATGGCAGCATCTCTGTTTTTCTCTCCCCCATTTTTCAGAATACCAGAGCAGTTAGATCACGTCATGGGGCGATCGGTTTCTCCAATTCTTTCCTCCTCATTGTTGTTTAATCAAACACATTTCTTTTTCTTCCTCTTTAGTACTCCCAGACGGAGATCTTGTATGCCAACTGTAGCCCGGAGCAAATGTTTTCTAGTCAAGTTATAAAAACCTCCTCCAAATGGAGCTTTCTAATGGAAATGCTACTAATGCTTTGTCTGTATTGCTGAGAACAGGGAGAGTGTTAGAGAGAGAGAGAGAGAGAGACATACGTTGACATAAGGAGGGATGGGAAGGTTCAGAAACAGGCAGACAGATTCAGAGACAGAGAGGAGGAGAGAAAGACAGACCAACAGAAAGAGAGAGTGAAAATGACGTGCTATCGAATGAATAGCAGCTAATAAGTCAGAAGGAAATATTATGATTTTTATGATGCTGCTGTAAAACCTGAAGAAGCAATTAGGCTGAGAACATAAATTTTGCAGCTGTATTGTCCTAGCATTACACCGAACTAGTGAATGAGCTGATACAGAGCTGTACTATTGTCATTATGTGCCAGTTGTATTATTCTTTCCAGTCCTCACAGATCAAATTAACTGTTCTATAAACTGTGGAAGATCAATGAACAATTAACATCCCCTCCCCACTCTTCTCTCTCTTGATACCATCTGGGGTGTCAAGACTTCTTCTAGAACCTCTGAATGCTCAGTTTTCATCGTCCTGTGGGTCAGTCCTGCGAGGTCCCAGTGTCTGATTTTCAGAGGTGCTGAGCACCTGCAGCTCCCATTGACTTTAGCTGGAGTTATGGGTGGTTAGCATCTCCGAAAATTGTCTCCTACGGGTGCTGAGTGGGCTCAACTACCCCTGGACCGGATCCTGTGAGTGGCTCACCTATCAACACCCATTAGCTGCAAGATCAGGCCCTGTTAGTTTTCCTTTTACAGTTTTTCCTTACAGGAAGCAGTGTGGAATGGAAGGATGAAAGCAGCATGGAGAGAGAGGCAAGTGGCCTGAGGTCTAATCCTAGCTTTGCCCCGGTTTGCTGTGTAGCCTTGGGCAAGACACTTTAACTCTGCCTTAGCGTCCCTATCTGTAAAATGTGGATATTAATACTTACCTATCTACCTCCCACAGGTGTTAGGAGGTTTAGTTAGACTGGTTCTAGATTAGGTGCACCAGTTGAATTAACTGGATTTTAAACTGAGTTAGTTAAACCAGTGCAGACCCCTAATGTAAATGCACTTAAGTCAGTTTCACCCTCGCTTAAACAGGTAATACATGGACCCAGGCTAATCCTCTCTCAAACTGGGTTAAATATGTCTACATTAAGGGTTTACACAAATTTGACAAGACTGATTTGAAATCAGTTTGGTTTAACCCATGCAACTTTTCTAATGGAGTCACAAGCCCTCAACTAATGACTATGATATATGTGTTATATAAGTGCTGAGTATCATTATGTGTCTCAAAACCATAAAGACTCCAGCACTGTAGTAAAAAGACTCTGGTGCAGATATTCAGTGGTTATTCAGTGTGTTAAAATAAAGGATAAGATTTTGCATGTTGCAAAGCCATCCTCTCGGCTGTTTTTTGTAGCATTTGAAAGAGTTAAGCCTAAAACCGGAATGTCTTGGGAATGTTGGCAGAGAGGAGTGAGAGCTGCTTTTTTTTTTTTTTTTGCCCTGGATGGAATCCCAGCACTTTGAAAGCTAAGTGATGACTTTGGATCTAAGTATGTTTCTTGGTTCCACTGCAGAGAGCTGGGAAGTGAGATGCAAAGTAACCAAGAAGCCCTTTGCGAGGGATGTCTGATTCCCTGCCTACCCCGGGACGGATATTTTTACCTTGTCTCTAGTGATTCCTGGGGGCAGCGGAATTTGATTTGAGAAGATACATATGGATCTCTGAAAGAAATAATTTCCTTAAGGAGGGGACAGAAACATCCCAACCGGCTTATTTTGGCTGCAGCTGTTTCTCCTTTGATGGAAATCGTTGTGACACTTGAACCTTGCATTTCATAAGGAGTCTAGGAATTAGCTAACTGCCTTTGATAGGGGGTGCTGTGTCTTTCATGAAACTAGCTGGCATGGCTGCCGTACTCTTTGGCTTTGAGGATCTGCTCTACAGTTGGGACAGCCTGGTGTGGAATTTGACTTCCCGGGCTCTGAGGACGTGCCGGTTTGGAAATCTGCGGGTCCTGCAGCTGATGCTGAAGCCATGGTGCATTTCCAGAGCGGTTTACCAGGTAGGGAGCAATGGTTTTAAAACCCTGGGCCAAATCTCGAGGCCTTGATTCAGTCCCTGCTTGGGAAAATTCCCACTTGAGTCAGATGAGACCCAGTCCTGCAGAATGCTGAACACTGGGAGCTCCCCATTAAAGTCAATGGGAATTGAGGTTACTCAGCAGAAATAGGAAGAGATGTGGGGACAGACAAAAACAGTTTGCGATCCAGGGGAGTTCTGCCTGAGTCAAAACTGAGGGCCAGGTTCTGCGAGCCCTAAGATACCCTATTGTATACGTAAGGGAGGCAAATTCTGACCGGGAGTAGGGATCACAGGACTGCACTCTAGTGCATAAATTCTCCCTGTGAAACTTTCTCTATTCACCAGGGGCTGGACTCTGCCACCATTACTCGTGCTGAGTAGCACCTTACTCCTTGAGTATTCCCACTGGCTCCACAAGGAGTAGGGTGCCACTCAGCATGAGTAAGGCTGCTGAATCTAGCCCTGAAGAGCTATAATTTGCATGCAGAAAATGATTAAAAGTGGGCTTTAAAATGTAACAATACTAAACGGTGGAAGTCCTATATACTAATCCAGCCTTACAAAACTCTGAAATAATAGTGGTTTTAATTGGATTGGTGTGTAAAATACCGTTTGAGTATTTTCTCATCGTTATGGTAAGGGTGGGCAAATAGATTTTGTGCCTGAGCTAGTGAATGTTCCTGACAATTTTGCAAGGTTGTACTCCTTAATGAAGGGAAATGCTAACCAGCTGAGTCAGGACATTTAGGATGGTCACAGTTTGGACTGAATAACTGAGATAACATCAGAGCTTGGTTTGACAGATCCACACCTGTGTTTGGAAAAGGCATTTTTTGCTAAACTAGTTTGCTTAGTATGTGCCTTCTCTGCTCCTTGGAAGTCACCATGTTCAGCATAGTTGTGCGTAATGGATCTGATTTAAAGCCCATTGAAATCACTGGAATTCTTTCCATGGGTTTCAGCAACCTTTGGTTCATTCCCACTATGAACAATCTTGAATGCTTTGGTTCCCCTAACTTTATCAACGGATTTGCATATTGTTTGGAATTCAGCAGGCACAGGCAGCTGGTTTTTTAAAATATCAATTTGCCCTGGAAGGTATCAATGAATAGTCATAACTAAATGAATCCCCAGTCCTTCTTACCCCCTCCTCCAGGTAGTTGCTGGTTGTATTTGTGTCAGAGACCGCTTCTGAAAGCTGCATGGACGTTATTGCAATGAACTGATGCATGCTCCATGTGAATAAAGCCAAACACTCTGGCTGCATTCTGGTCTCCCTTATACCAGTGTAAATCCCCAGTTCTAGAATGGAGTCTGACACATGCTCTGTGTATGGGGTAGAATGTGGCTGCAGGACCCCAGAGGCAACACAGGGAAGGAATTGTGCAAGTTCCCTTCTTGCTTACCCCTAGCCCTGGAGGTGGGGAGTTGCTAGTAATTAGCCGCTGGCCTTTACCAGCTGTTCCCCCTCATGCTGACTCAGCTATACTGGCTCCTTTATGCCCCATGCATGGGTCCTTAATCCAAGCCACCAATCTAACCCTGGTGTAACTCCTTTGAAGTCAATGGTTTTACTGCAGGATTTGCCCTGCAGTCAGAGGTGAACCTGGCTCACCATGTTCAACTAAATTGCTTTTTCTACAATGTGCACACGCAGTAACTATACTGTACAGTGATTGCAGGGACCCTATTCATTCATCAGAACAGCCAGAGAAATCACATGGCCAAACATTGGTGCCTGCGTTCTAAAAACCGACATTGATTAGGAATGACTGTCCAGGTCTGGATAGATTTAGAACCGGCCTGGACCTTTGCCCATTCTTCAGACTGAACCTGGGAACCTTTCCAGAGCTTCAATACAATCCACACCTCCTTATTTTGTTGCTCTCGACCACATCTTACTTTCAAGCTCTTCTGCACCGCCTGGTTGGAGAAAGGAACGGAAGCAGAAGTGCCAAAATGCTGACAGAGAGACTGCACCAGGGGAGGTAAATTTGGTGAGGTGCTGAGCATCCTCAACTCCACTGACTTTAAGGGGGAGCTTGAGGGAGCTCAGCATTTCACAGAATTGGGCCCTCAAGATTTCTGGAACTGAAAGTACCATAAATCTTGTGAAATAGTCTGTTCTCATGGGATTTCTAGCCTAGTTTCACAATCAAGGGTTCAAGTACAGTACAGATAAATGTGTGATTTTAGGAAACAGGCCTCACGGCCAATCCCAATCCTGGTAATGACACATTCTGTAGCCTTGGGAAAGTCGCTTCACTTTGGGAAAGGCTCTGCACATTAGTGCCTCGATTTCCCCATCTGTAAAATGGCTACAAAACCACTTGATCTTCCCTAAACCTGAGTGTGTGTAGATTCCAAGAAGTTTGTGGGAGTCAAATCCGGTGCATTTCAGTTGAGGAGAATATTGGAATCTGGGGGGAAGAGGTGCTGAAAGGCATGCATCCATCCTTGGCCAGAGTTACGGTTGTGGGGTGTTCTCTGTGGTTGTGCTGGTGGTAGATGAGTTCCCCTGGGTGGAGGAGGAGAGGGTGTGTAATACTGATTGTCTTGCTTCTTAGGTTTTCTGTTAAGCTGTATTACAACAGACTGACCTTTACTGACACATAACACGGTGCTTTTATGTATTCTATGAATAATTTTCCCCGGTATCCGACCATCTCTAAACATTGACATGATATTTTAATAACATTGTGACTAGCCAGAGAGCCTCCCTGCATAATCATTTCCTACTTTGAGACTGAGACTTTTCCAGCTGCTTGTTATTGAGCTGATCTAAATAATGCCTCAATTACCCTAGTTTTGTCAGCCTGGAGAATATTAATTCCCTGCTGGTAGTTCATCTTGAAAGCATTGTGCACACCAGCCACGGGATCTCTGCCTCTTCCCAGGACTAAACTGTCCTTAAAAAAGGAGGATTATACAGCTCTGTGCAAATTAGGGACAACATTCTGCCCAGCACTCAAATCTCCCTTCCTTTTGTTACAAAGCAGAGCTAATAACCCAGAGGCACCACTGCACTTGCTGTGGGAGACTTACCAGTTCACCTATCATGAGATTGGCTTGAGGGTGCCAGAGTTTGAAGCATTTCCTGCTTGAGTCACTCATGTTTTGGAGAGTGGGTGGGAACGGAAGAGGAGAAGGAAAATATGTGCGTGATTTCTGGGGGCTAGATTTCAATGTCTAGGGCATTCGCAGATTGAGCGCACCGGGCTACGCTTAGGTAGGTGTTGCGGGTTGTGAGGGTCCCAGAGCCAGCCTGGAGGTTTACACAACAATGAAACTGCCCCACAGCCCCAGCCCCACAAACTGGAGTTAGCTGAACCAGCACAGCCGCAAGTGTTATTTTGTAGTGTAGACATACCCTAAGTTTCCAGATATGGCTCTGTCAGTGCACCGTGGCCCCCACACACTCCTGATCTGCAGCCCAATCCATTCAAGTAGCAGCTGTCTCCTGGCTACAGCGTGCCAATGGTGCAGTATTACTGTATGTGGGTGGCTTTGAGAGGTACTGGTGGGAAACCACCTAAACTATTTCACTGGTGAGCTGTGCTCTCCGGAGGGTGAAGGGCTAATGCCTGCACTCACTGCACCCATCTAGCTCTTTATGCTGATGGTGGCTACAACAGATGTGGCATCTACAGATCATTTATAAAAGCCATAAAGGACTATCAGGATGAAATAAGGTTAGAGTGGGATTAATGCCTCCAGAATGCTACCACCCAGCTCCGTGAAAGGAATCCGTCTTGTTCCTCCCAGCCACTGCCTGGGCCCAAATGGTTCTTCTCCCTGTATCCTGACCCAGCAGCAAGGAGCAGCCATCTGTGCGGCATCCTGCTTGCTGCTCCATGGATCACTGCTACACTAGGGCCACTTCAAACTGCAGGCCCCAGTCCTGAGGTCTATCAGTCTTCATGCTGCAGGGCATAAGGTGAATACCAGCTGAGGTCAGGAAGAAATGAATTATTTGAATTATAGTAGCATGAAGAGTGATTGCACTGTCCAAGCACAGAAAAAGACAGTCCCTGTCCCACAGAGCTTACTATCTATGTCTAAGACAAGAGACAGTGGACCAGGAAGCAAACCATGAGGTGATTATGGTCAACACAATAAACTGTGGTCAGAGCACAACCAGCTGCTACCCACTGTCCAGGTTTTTAAAGATATTATGAGAAGAGGAGAGTTTTACTGAGGGCTTTGAAAGAAATCACCCTCCATTATCTAATATGGCACAGTGAATGCATTAGGGAGATTCCCAAACCCAAGCCATTCTTTTTAGGTGACAGATCTGAGGAACTGTCCCAGATTCATTAGAGGAGGTTTTGGAACAAATTGATAAATTAAACAGTGATAAGTCACCAGGACCAGATGGTATTCACCCAAGAGTTCTGAAGGAACTCAAATGTGAAATTGCAGAACTACTAACTGTAGTCTGTAACCTATCATTTAAATCAGTTTCTGTACCAGATGACTGGAGGATAGCTAATGTGATGCCAATTTTTAAAAAGGGCTCCAGAGGTGATCCCGGTAATTACAGGCCTGTAAGACTGACTTCTGGTTGAAACTATACTAAAGAACGATATTGTCAGGCATATAGATGAACATAATTTGTTGAGGAAGAGTCAACATGGTTTTAGTAAAGGGAAATCATGCCTCACCAATCTACTAGAATTCTTTGAGGGGGTCAACAAGCATGTGGATCAAGGGGATCCAGTGGATATAGTGTACTTAGATTTTCAGAAAGTTTTTGACAAGGTCCTTCATCAAAGGCTCTCTGCCACGGGATAAGAGGGAAGGTGCTTTCATGGATTGGTAACTGGTTAAAAGATAGGAAACAAAGGGTAGGTTTCAGAGTGGAAAGGGTAAATAGTAGTGTCCCCCAGGGGTCTGTTCTGGGACCAGTCCTATTCAACATATTCATAAATGATCTGGAAAAAGGGGTAAACAGTGAGGTGGCAAAATTTGCAGATGATACAAAATTACTAAAGATAGTTAACACCCAGGCAGACTGCGAAGCACTACAAAAGGATCTCTCAAAACTGGGTGACTGGGCAACAAAATAGCAGATGAAATTTAATGTTGATAAATGCAAAGTAATGCATATTGGACAGCATAATCCCAATTATACATATAAAATGACAGGGTCTAAATTAGGTGTTACCACTCAATAAAGAGATCTTGGAGTCATTGTGGATAGTTCTCTGAAAACGTCCACTCAATATGCAGCGGCAGTCAAAAAAAGCAAACAGAATTCTGGGAATAATTAAGAAAGGGATAGATAATAGGATAGAAAATATCATGTTGCCTCTAAATAAATCCATGCTATGCCCACATCTTGAATACTGTGTGCAGATGTGGTCACCCCATCTCAAAAAAGATGTATTGGAATTGGAAAAGGTTCAGAAAAGGGCAACAAAAATGATTAGGGGTATGGAACAGCTTCCATATGAGGAGAGATTAATAAGACTGGCACCTTTCAGCTTGGAAAAGAGACTGCTAAGGGGAGATATGATTGAGGTCTATAAAATCATGACTAGTGTAGAGAAAGTAGATAAGAAAGTGTTGTTTACTACTTCTTATAACACAAGAACTAGGGGTCACCAAATGAAATTAATAGACAGCAGGTTTAAAACAAATAAAAGGAAGTATTTCTTCACACAACGCACAGTCAACCTGTGGAACTCCTTGCCAGAGGATGTTGTGAAGTCCAAGACCATAACAGTGTTCAGAAAAGAACTCGATAAATTCATGGAGGATAGGTCCATCAATGGCTACTAGCCAGGATGGGCAGGAATGGTGTACCTAGCCTCTGTTTACCTGAAGCTGGGAATGAGCGATGTGGGATGGATCACTTGATGATTACCTGTTCTGTTCATTCCCTCTGGGGCACCTGTCACTGGCCACTGTCAGAAGACAGGATACTGGGCTAGATGGTCCCTTGGTCTGACCCAGTAGGGCCGTTCTTATGTTCTGAGGCTGGAGTTCCTACCTCTTCTTCTGAAGTATCCAGCATTAGCTGCTGCTGGAGTCAGGATACTGGATTCAAAGGACCATTGTTCTTCCCTGGCATGGCACTCCTTGTGTCCATGTGGGGTGCTCAGGAGTGAGGGGAAAGTCCTACATGGGGATATGTAAGAATATTTCCAAATTGTTCTGCCGGAGTTGGGGGTAGGCTTAGAAATGCCCCATCTCGGCAGCACATCCAGGGGAATTTGGAAAAGAGCAGAGTTCTTTTCTCCTTATTGCCCTAGGAACACTGGTAGTGCACTATGGGGTTTCATGCTGCCCCTGCCACAGCAGAAGCAATGCAGCTCCACTGTGCAAGGTAAGGGGAGTGTAGAGTCTCCAAGAGCTGTGTGTGATGCAGACCCTTTCGTGAAATGGAGCTATGGGCTCTGGGCATCTCTTCCATGGCTGCATGCAGGACTGGGGCAGGCTGTGCATGGAGCTGAAGGATCCATTGCTCCACGGAGCCTCCTATCCAGTGTCAGAGCTACAACTCATCGGATGGGAAGGAAAACATTATGGGGGGATTTTCTGTTTGTTCAGAGGATGTGGTTCTATGGGGACTGAATGGCTCAGGGGACTGGCAATAGAGTAGATCTTTCACCTCTAGATCACGGTTTGAATCTAACAGTGAGTGAACTGCGTTACCATCTGATTCCTAAGGCCAAGGATGAATAAAAATGTGTGTGTGTGTGTGTAGCAATGCAACAATCCAACTGGTATTTCTCTGTCTAACTCTATGCACTGTGCATGCAATAGCCAAATGTTTGGGCAGTCTTGCCTGCAAACACCGATGTGCATTTGCTCTGGTTTTGTTCTCGACTGATGGGTCAGGGCAAGTTTTTTTTTTTGTTTGCTTGTTCCTTTTTTCTTAGAGGTTACGGTGCCGTTTCCACCACACAAACCCTGAAAATAATTTGTGGGTCTTGGCCAAATAATCTTCAGGTTTGTTTTTTTTTCCTTCTTAAGCCACATCTAAATATTGTCTGCACAGCCACGAAATGCAACCCCTCGTACTATTCTCTGCTAAGCCCGTGTATGCTGAATTGCAGCTGACACTATGCTGAAGGGCATCGTTCCAAGATTGACACAGGAACGCTAGCCAAGGCCAGCTTGATGGGTTTGCCCAAAGCAAAGACACTGCAGGCCTCAATATAATCAATGCAGCCGCCTTTATTTTCAACAATTGGTGTGAGATCTGAGAAAGCAAATGAAATACCATCAGCCTTGTGTTTATAATAGCAGCAATGAATTAGCAGAGCTCAGATGGAATAGCAGCATTTCTACAGAGTTATGCTGGGCACTATGGCCTGAGCTAGAAATTGCACCTTTCCATTAGATATTTCAGTCTCTAGCTTTAAAGCTGGAACTAAACTAGCAAGCAAATGTGGCTGGAGTGGTTCAGGCTGTTTGTTACGTGTAATATGTGTTACAAATTTAGGGTGAAATTATTGGAAGTGCCCTCTGATTTTGTGTGTCGAATCTGGACCAGTAAGCGGCGGTGCTGAGCACCTGCAGCACCAATTGACTTTGAGTGGTCCCATGGGTGCTCATTGGGAAGATAGGCACCTCCAAATGAAAGGCACCCGAATTCAGAGGCCATCCTTGAAATCATAGACTTCAGGTCCTTTTTTCCACCTGGAATCAGTTTGGGAGCCAATTGCTGGAACGCACTTGTCTGGATCATTTGGACAATAGTTTGCAGGAGACTGGGCTCCTAGATGACCTCTCGAGTCCCTTCCAATCCTACGAATCTATGAAATAACTTCTTTGCCGATGCGTTGTTTGCAAAACTGTTCACTTCTACTGTTTGCTATGTTGTGTTCATATCCTGTAACTGGTCACCTAAATTACATGGTAAGCTCCCAGATTGGATGGCAGAAACGCATTTAAAAAGGAAAACAGCAAATAATGTACTTCCAGAGCTTTGAGACAAACATTTGCTTGTGCTAGAATTCATGGAACTGTCGGGATCTGGGGCATTTTCACAAATGCCCAGAAGCTGTCTGAATACCATGAATCGCTAATGTGACCCCCGTGAACCATACTGAAATAAACACAGTGCATTTATTTCTGGAAATAGTCACAAATCAAGGGAGGGGGGGGTTGACCAGCAATTAAACGGGATTTTGGTAAATACAGTTCTAAACCACTCCAGCATATACATTTACCTCTCAAAGTTCCTTCACTATTTATTCAATCTCAGAGTCCATAGGCAATTTTTTTAGTTTCCTCGCCATGTCTGTGCAGTGTCAGAATGTTCAGCAGACAGGGGGATAATGTTAGTAACAGTCTGTTTGGGTTACAGTCTGTTTAAAATCCAACCGACTGTTCTTAGCATGTCTGAAGCTGGAGATTGGACAGAGAGCAGTTTTGGGTGGAGCTGTGCTATCAAACCTTGCAGACATTTAGTTGCTCACAGACGGTATATAGCAGTAGCATTAGCATTTATACAGGACTTTTTGTCCCTAGATCGCAAAGCACTTTACAAAGGAGATTACCATCATCTTTATTTTACTGCTGGGGAAACTGAGGCACAAAAAGGTGACGTGACTTGCCCAAAGCCACAGAGTGAGTCAGTGGCAGAGCCAGGAATAAAAACAAGGTCTTGGTATTTTGTCTAATACCCTATATACTAGACCTCACTTTTCCTTAATCCAGGTCTGTCTACATATGGACACATGGGGAAGGACCCAGGCTATAGCCTGTAAGACTCCAAGGGTCGGACGCTAACCTTGTGTGAGCGAACTTCAATGCCCTTTGAAAAGGAAGGCGTTGCACAGGGCTGAGTTTGGCCCTTTGTCTGGTTGGCAGGCTGGGAAAGAGCAAAGGGAGGCTGAAGGAAATCCAGAGGAGGGGAAGGAGAGGAAGACAGGTTGTAAAAACAAAAATAGAGAAAAAGAAGTAAGATGGGGGTGGGGAAGGAGTTCAAGGGGTGGGGGGATTAGCAGGGAAGAAGAGTCCTCTTGGGATGCTGCGGGAGGAGGATAAAGGCAACGTGAGCTAGGCGGAAGAATTTCTGCAGGCAGGCTCCAGTGATTTCTGTAGAGTTCTGTGGTTTTGGTGACTCCAGACCCCAGATCCTGCTCCCATTGAAGTCAAAGGCAAAACTCCCATTGACATGTGTGGGGCAGGATTGAGCCCTAAGTCTCAGCACACCCTTGTACATGAAAATGCTTGACACAGCTTGTAAGAAGCTACAGTGACTCCTGAATGGCCTGCCCTGAGCCAGCCCATAGACTTCTAGATCCATTTGAAAGGCTTCAGTAATAAAAATAAAGGGAGGAGGGATAGCTCAGTGGTTTGAGCATTGGCCTGCTAAACCCAGGGTTATGAGGTCAATCCTTGAGGGGGCCATTTAGGGAACTGGGGTATTAAAAAAAAACTGTTTGAGGATTTGTCCTGCTTTGTGCAAGGGGTTGGACTAGATGACCTCCTGAGGTCCCTTCCAGCCCTGATATTCTATGATAATAAACCCAGACTTTTCCTTTATTCCGCAAAGCTCTCAGCTGATAAAACCAAGAGCTCTACTCATCACCTAACAGTGTTTACTAGCAGAGAAAGTTTCACGCTGGAGACAGGGATCCCTTTGTGCATGCAGGCTGAAATCTGTCTTGCTGTATGTAGTCTTAGAACAGACTGCAGCTGGGTTGAGAGAAAGTGCAGTCCTGTGCTTTGACCACAAGACTGATTCGTGGCTTCTGTCTTTCAAAGCTTCCGTGAGCCAGGACTCCTGAGCAAGTCACTTGGCTCTTCTGTGCCTCCGTTGACCATTTGTGAAATGGGCGTAAAACTTACGTACCTCACAGGCATGTCCTAACAAGCACGCTGCCTCTGTGGCGCTACCGACACCATCTGAATGGGTTCTGCTTTGACAAGAGAAAATAAAATCTGCAGCTCCCCTAAATGAACGTGCTGAACTGAGTAACCAAATATTATCTCTGTAACCCTCATCCTCCATTACTCCTTTGTGCATGTTTTAGCCTCATTTGTCTGTCAAGTGCAGCACTGAAATTGTAAGCCGCTTAGGATAGGAATCCACCTACAGTGTGTTTTCTGCCTGGGACTTAGCATGTCACGGGCGCTTTGTACAAAGTAGTTGATTTTAGTTCAAATAGGTTAATTCTTACAATGAGTGTCATGGCGCTGGCAAAGAGCTTGGAGGCCCTTTCTTGCCACGCCACCTCTCTGTGACCCAGTTACCCCACCTGCAAAGGAAAGGGATGGTGCCTATGTAGCAGAGTGCTGTGAGAGTCAAGGGTTTCTGGGCTTTGGGTGGCATTCATCCAGATGTAGAAGCAGGGGCGCTGGAACAATTTGTATAGTGGGGGTTCTGCTGAGAACCATTGAACCAAACTGTAAACCCTGTATATAATAGAAACCACTTCAAGCCAGGGGGCGCGGCAGCACCCCTAGTTCCAGCACCTATGTGTAGAAGGCTCACACAGAGCTCTGTGAGCCACTTAAGCCCCGGTGTGAAGGCAAGAGCAAAGCAGCCAGACTGTTCACTGGACAATGAGGCGTGACCACTGGGGATGGCCCGTAGGAGATGATGCTGGACCCACAAGCCCATCAATCGCATTGGCCCTAACACCCTCCACACGTGGCAGTGGGACTGCAGCCATCACTGCAGCTTTTGACTTGGAAACCAGCTATGGTGAGGCTGTGTCTCCACCCAACTCCCTGTCCTCAGCCTGAGGGAGATGGGGACTTGGCATTCCTGCACGTGACGTCCAGGCATTCAGGCACTATATGTGGGTAACATGGATTTCACCCCCCAGGAGGCATATGGGAAAGATCCATCCTCATCTTAGTCATTTCGCATTCCAGTCTCTCTGAAAACATTTTATTATGTGTAACCACAATGAGGCGTTCTGCCTTTCCTGGGCCTGCCATACGGCTGTACACAGCCAGATGAGCCAGGGCGCATGCGGCAGGGAGGAAGGAGAGGGCTGAAATGTTAAACCTATCATTTCAAACTGGTAAAACTTGGGGCTCTTGATTTAAAGCTTCGTAGCTGACTAGATTAATGTGGAATTCAAGCAAGTCAGCTCTTTGCTTTCCTTTCTCGTCTGGTGTATTAGCATTTCACATTAATCTAGTCAGCTCTGGAGCTAGGCGGTCTGAGGAAACAAGGGATTAGGGGTGTGGGAGTGTGGGGTGAGCAAGAAAATAGAGCCAGATAAGTTCCTCATTTAACTAGCTGAAGAGAGATCAGGGGCCTAATTGAGATCTCTCAGAGCAATGTAAATCAGGAGTGACTCCTCTGAAGTCAATGAGCCTAATGCTGCTCTCATGCTGAGTTTTATGCCAGTTTAACTCCATTGATACTCCTGATTTGCAATGGTGTGAGGGTGGAAGCTGTCCACTAGTGAGTTTCACTTATGCAACACTTACTTACTGTGTTTATTACAGTAGTGCGCAGGGGTCCCATTGAGAATGGGGTCCCATTGTGCCAGGCACAGCACAAACACAGAATGAGGGACAGTCCTGACCCCAGAAAACTTACAGTCTAAACAGACAAGCCAAATCCGGGGTGGCGGGGAATGAAGGAATGAACAACGTGATGGCAGCCAGCATCATGACATTGCTACAATATTTGTTCTTTTTGTTTTGTGATTTAAATGTATCTGATTCCGGGGTAAGAGGGATCAGAGTCAGGCCCCTAGACCTTGTGCAATGGCTCTATGAACAAACCTATCTTCAGCCAGGGCCCAGTCCTGTCAGGTGCTGACATCAGTGGGAATTGAAGGTGCCCAGGATCAGGCCCTAGAGGAGCTGTCTCCTGCAGTATTGTAAATGGGTCAGGCACTTCAGAGGGAGGCAGCTCATGTAATTCCCAGCTATGAGGCGCTCACAGTGCTTTTTCCCCAGCGCTTTCGCCCAGCAAGTCAGCAGACTCTCTACCCGCCCCTGAGACTCCTCAGACCTTTACTGCTACATATTTAAGCATTTATGAGATTTGAACTGCTTTCCTTAAAACACTAGAATCCCAGAAAGGGATAATTATCCCCACATGTTTCATAAAGCACTCAAGACATTTCTGGTTTTTAAGCTTCACCCCCCCCCCCCTTCTCATTAGAGGTGGGAAGGGGAGGGGAGAAAAAGCAAACATGTTACAAATTCATCCTTGCCAGAAAACTAATCTGAGTGGGCAATAAAACCAGTCTGGGAAAGAGCGGTGACTGCACCTGGCTGCCTGTTCGCAGCTTGGTTGGAGACAATACAAGAGGTGTTCAATAAGCTCCTGGCCTGAGGTATTTTCACTAGACATTTTAAAAAGAAAGTTCACCCTGTATGATATTTCCTCCTCACGGCCCAGTTTCCCTGATCACTTTCCCTGCCTTTCTAGAGCTGTCAAGGTCGTCAGCAGTTTGGCAAGACCCCACCACCACTGCAGTCTGCTTCCTCCATAACGCGGCCGCAGAGTGGTACCAGCAGGAAAGAAGACGAAACTTTAATAACATGAAATATTCAAATAAAGTCAAGTGCTAATTGTCCTGCACAGGATGCCAAATTGGCATGCGCAGACTGGGGCTTGTTGGCCTCCCTTGCCATCCAGCTGAGCCTCTCCATGGGGGGATAGTGGCTTGTTCCAGGGAAAGCTAGCACAAGAGAGATGTGGGGAATGTTACGCTGCACCCCAGACCAGCTGGGACTGAACCTTGGGTTCGAGTTTCAATGTGGTGAAGAGCCCACACTTGCTGAAGTTCGGTGAATATGAGCGGAGGTTGTTTGCACAGCTGAGAGAGAAGGGACTCTCCCTCCCATCAGATGGCTCCCTCACTGGCCCCCAAACCCCCACAACCCCTCTTACCTTCAGGAGGCTTTGGGATGGGACCAGAGGCTTAAGGGCTTGCTAGTAGTAGGGAGTGGGGAAGTGGAGGAGAATGGACTGCCTTGGGGGACTCCATTTGGAGGCTCAAGTTTGTCGAAGTTGATCCTGTAAGTTGTACCACCAGCTGGTTTACCACCAGCTTGAGTGAGCCAATAAAGAACCACATAGGACCGCAGGGCTGTGTTCACTAACTCCTTGCACACCCAGCCTTGCAGGACTCACACAGTCATGTGACAAATTGCCCAACTCTCATGGGAAGCAAAAACTAAAACAAAAACCACATTGTCCTACCTGTACCTTTTAAGTGCTGGTGGAAAGGGATCAGATGGTCAGGTGTGGAGACTGAGTCCCTTTGCAGGGTTTAGCTACAGAAGAAACAAAGCATGGTTTGGCTTCTTCCACAGTGCCCTGTTACAACCTAGATTTGCAAGGACCTCCTCTGTGGGTAAAAGGATCCTTCAGGTCCATTCTTTCCTGTGGAGTAGAGGTGGCTGGTACAGGCTTTGTATGTGGGGGGGCGGTAATCTCTTAGGGCTTGTCTACACTACAGGACTATTTCGAATCTACTTAAGTCGAATTTGTGGATTCGACCTTAATAAGTCGAATTTGTGTATCCATACTAAATACACAAATTCGAACTTCTGAGTCCACATTCACGGGGCCAGCTTCGACTTTGGAAGCGGTGCACTGTGGGAAGCTATCCCACAGTTCCCGCACTCCCCGCTGCCCATTGGAATTGTGGGATTTCACCCCAATGCATGCTGGGGGGAAAAATGTGTCGTCATTGAACCGTCAATCCCGCCCTCCTCTCTTCCTTGAAAGCGCGGCGGAAATCTGTTCGCGCCCTTCTCTGGTCGGTTACAGCGGACGCCACAGCACTGCGAGCATGGAGCCGCTGCGATCATCGCTGCACTTATGGCCGTTGTCAACTCCTGCGCGTTATCGCCCACCTCTTCCACAGTCAGATGCTGAGAAACCGGGCGAAGAGGCTCCGGCAGCACGGTGAGGAGAGTGGCGCAGACCTCTCACAAAGCAGGGTACGCCGGGCAGTGGAGATCATGGTGGCAATGGGTCAAGTTCATGGTGTGGAACAGCGATTCTGGGCCGGAAACAAGCACAGACTGGTGGGACCGCATAGTGCTGCAGGTCTGGGATGACACAGAGTGGCTGCGAAACTTCAGGATGCGTAGGACACTTTCCTTGAACTGTGTGACTTGCTGTCCCCTGCCCTGAAGCGCCAGGACACAAGGATGCGAGCAGCCCTGACTGTGCAGAAGCGAGTGGCCATAGCCCTCTGGAAACTTGCCACGCCAGACAGCTACCGGTCAGTAGCGAACCACTTTGGCGTGGGCAAATCTACCGTGGGGATTGCTGTCATTCAAGTAGCCCACGCAATCGTTGAGCAACTGCTCTCAAAGGTAGTGACTGTCGGAAATGTCCAGGCCATCATAGATGGCTTCGCGCGATGGGATTCCCAAACTGCGGTGGGGCTATAGATGGGACTCACATCCCTATCCTGGCACCAGCCCACCAGGCCAGCGAGTACATTAACCGAAAGGGCTACTTTTCAATGGTGCTGCAAGCTGTGGTGGACCATAGGGGACGTTTTACCAACATCAACGTCGGGTGGGCGGGCAAGGTTCATGACGCGCGTGTGTTCAGGAACTCTGGTCTGTTTAGACGCTCCAGGCAGGCACTTTCTTCCCGGACCACAAAATAACGGTTGGGGATGTGCAGATGCCTACAGTGATCCTCGGGGACCCGGCCTACCCGCTAATGCCCTGGCTCATGAAGCCCTATACAGGCGCCTTGGACACTGAAAAGGAACTCTTCAACTACCGGCTGAGCAAGTGCAGAATGGTGGTGGAGTGTGCTTCGGACGTCTCAAGGAGATGGCGGACCTTACTGACTCGCTCGGACATCAGCGAAAGAATATCCCGTAGTTATTGCTGCTTGCTGTGTGCTCCACAATCTCTGTGAGAGCAAGGGCGAGACCTTTTGGCCGCTTGGGAGGTTGAGGCAAATCGCCTGGCTGCTGTTTACGATCAGCCAGACACCCGTGCTGAGAGAATATCCCAGCGGGAAGCGATATGCATCAGGGAGGCTTTGAAAGCGAGTTTCCTCGCAGAGCAGGGTAACCTGTGACTGTCCACTTGATTTTAAGAGAGCCTGATCATAAACCAAGTTTTCCCCACTTCCCAAGGACGTTTTAAAACTAAGGACATGTTTTAGTAATTAATAATAAATCTTTCGTTGACTTTTCATTTCTGTTTATTCGTTGAAACATGGAAGCATTCTGTGCTGGTTAAGGTGTGCACTGATGGGTGGGTTTGCAGGAAGGCGAGGGTGCCGTCCTTGGATAGGGGTTACCATGACGGCTGTGGGTTTGGGCGTTGGAAGGGTGAGGGTGTGGGGAAGGGTGAGTATCTGCCCCTGGATGAGGTCTATTTTTGGGGCTCGGGGCACCGGGAGGATCGTGACTACGGTCCAAATGCATGTGAAGGGAAGCCTGCCTTTACATTCGGGATGTCAGGCACCAGGACCCTGCACAAGCATACACCTCAAGGAAAGACCGGGGCAGCATACACCACACAGACTGTCCCTGGTGCCTAGTGACTGCAGTCTGTGTGTGCCCTGCAGTTGACCCTGCAGCCAAGTCTGTAGCATGGCACTGTGGGCTATGCAGTGACATTACAATTACCCCACAGAACAACAGAAAGTCTTCTGACACCAGAAACGTGACGGAAACAGTCAGTAACACCAAACCGCTTTTAATAATGTAAGACACAGTGTGGGGTTTGCACTTGGAGTTGGGACTGGTTGATGCTGTAAAGAAAGAGCTTGTACAAATTTACAGCGCGACAGTTGTCTCTAACATTATCGGTGTGCTGCGGTGCAGGGACAGTTCTCACGGCCCCTACCGCCCCTCCGTCTTGTCACTTTGGGTGAGGGGGGGACAGGACTTCTTGGCGTTGGAGGGCGGTTGCAGATGCACTGCAGGGGCTCTCTCCTCCTGACTGCGGTCTTGCAGAACATCTACAAGGCGCCGGAGCGTGTCCGCTTGCTCCTCATTAGACCAAGCAGCGTTTGAGTCGCCTGCTGGTCTTCCTGCCGCCACCTATCCTCCCGTTCCAGGTGTGTGCGATGCTGCTGACACAGGCTCTCCACGACTGTCTCTGCTCTGCCGCCTCCGCTCTGGAGCTGGCCATCAGTTCCTGGAACATGTCGTCCCTTGTCTTTTTCTTTCTGCGTCTAATCCGAGCCAGCCTCTGCAGGGGATGGCGGGCAGTCCGGGAAGGAGCCGAAGCTGTGTGATGTGAAAAAGTAGGTGATTTCCTTGAACACATACATGTTTGCCAACAGTAAACACAGTCTAGTCAGTTTCAGTGAACAAGACCAAAGAGGGAACCAAGTCTCAGGAGATCTCAGAACTAGTCCGAGATTTCGGAATACGCTCTCATTGGCGGCGCCATTGCACTGGAGAGCGCACAAGCGAGAGAGACAGCTGCATCCCTCTTGCACAAAGTCCTGGTAAGCCTTACAGTACAGAGTGCTTATCAGTTAGTGCTTAGCTGTGCTCTCCTGCTGGAGGCAATGTGCAAAGCAGAAAAGATGAGCGTTATGCGGCATCTCCCGCCAGTGAACGGAAAGACCCTGTATGCTTTTCCTCTGAGGCCTGCCACAAGTGGCTGTTAAGCGAGGGTCATTCTTATGCAAAGTAAAACTCTGTTAAGCGAGGGTCATTCTTATGCAAAGTAAAACTCTGTTAAGCGAGGTCATTCTTATGCAAAGTAAAAGTCTACCATGCACAATAGTAACAGTACACTAATTCCACTAATTAGATGCAGCACTTCCACAACGACATCACCCTGAGGCGTGTCAGGCGCACACAGAGAGAGCGGATGTTAATAGAAGCCCTGCACAGACCAGGACCCTACGCTGCCATGCTCGTGAGGCGATGGTCCCCTCTACCTGAGGATGGCATGGCGCGGAAGAGTGTGCTTCAACGGAGCACCCAATAAAGCACCTCTCCCAAGACACCTCTTGCTGAGGCTTTTCCAGCTGCTCTCTGAGAGCTTTTTGAAATATCCCCAGAGGACTATTGCTCCATTGCTGTTTGTGTAGACCTGCTGTTTGTTTAGTTTCATATTTAAAAATGTTTATATAGTATTTCTATTTTTATATAAATCCCTGTTTCTTAAAAAATAAATGTTTCCCTGTTTGTAGCACTTACCGCCTGATCCTTCCCTGATTCCGAGTCCTGGTTAACGGGCGGGACGGTTGGTAGGGGATTTCTGTGAGGGTGATGAAGAGATCCTGGCTGTCAGGGAAAGCGGGAGTGGGTTCGATGTCGCCTGCGCCGTCCTCTAAAGACCCTTCCTCATCTTCCCCATCGGCGAACAGGAGGGGAACTGTCCCGGTACACTATTCCGTCCTCGGAGTCCACCGTCACTGGTGGGGCAGTGGTGGCAGACCCACCTAGAATGGCATGCAGTGCCTCGTAGAAGCGGCATGTCTGGGGCTGGGCTCCGGAGCGTCCGCTTGCCGCTCTGACTTTTGATACCCTTGTCTTAGGTCCTTCACTTTCACGCGCACTGCATCGCATCCCGGCTGTATCCTTTGTCTTTCATGGCTTTAGAGACCTTCTCGAAGGTCTTCGCGTTCCGCTTGTTGGAGCGCAGCTCCGAGAGCACAGACTCCTCGCCCCACACAGCGATCAGATCCTGGACTTCCCGGTCAGTCCATGCTGGGGACCTCTTTCTAGTCTGGGATTGCCCGGACTCCTCTGCTGGAGAGCTCTGCATCGTTGCAGGTGCTGCGGAGCTCGCCCCGATGTGCAACCAGAACGTCAGATTCAAACCGCCCAGACAGGAAAATGAATTCAAATTTTCGCGGGTCATTTCCTGTGTGGCTGGCCAGAGAATCCAAGCTCGGACTGCTGTCCAGAGCGTCAACAGAGTGGTGCACTGTGGGATAGCTCCCGGAGCTGCTAAGTTCGATTAGCATCCACACCAAGCCTAATTCGAGCTAGCAAGTGCGAATTTAGCGTTACTCCACCTGCCGGGGTGGAGTACCAAATTCGAACTAAAGAGCCCTCTAGTTCGAATTAAATGGCTTCCTGGTGTGGACGGTTGAGCGGTTAGTTCGAATTAACGCTGATAAATTCGAATTAAAGTCCTAGTGTAGACCAGGCCTTACACTGTCAACTCCTGACCAGTAGGAAGTCAAGTGAGAACATCAGCTTGGGTCACCAACCAGACAGCAAATACTAATAACTTTCAGTTGACACCAGCCTGGAATGAATTTGGAATCATGACAGAATTTAAAGGTTCTGAATTCCATTGCCCAATCCCTGGGCTGTCCAATGCCTGCTCTTTGCTTCTGCCCACATGGGATGATCCCAATGAGAAATAACATCCACCTCAAAAATGACGAACACCCTGGGTTCTGAAATACAGTCACTTAAACCCCAAGGGGAATACTGTTAAACCCCATGATTGGTAGAAACCAACTCCAAGCTCCCCGATAGGTAGACTACCTAGGACCAGATCCTGCAATCCATACTCAGACAGAACACCCACTCACTTCAACTGTTCAAATTCACATAACTTGGTCTTATAAGTTGTAATAAAAAGATCAGTGTGGCTTCACCCAGCAGCCCATTCCTGGTAAAGAAACTGTGCCTGTCCCCAGTGATGTTCTTGCATGGGGCACAGTATTCTGGAAGTTTTTGAACCCAGTGGGGAATTTTGCCTGAGTAAGTATTGCACGATTTGGCCCTTGGTGGGTTTCCTCTTCACAAAAGATAAATGCGCACTAATCTCTAGGTGAATGCTATGGTTCGAGATGCTTCCAAACTGGGAGTTCTCTCATCAGTTTCTTTTGCCTTGTAAAAGACAACATCCATAGGAAAATGTGCTTTCCTCTCTGCGAAAGAAGCCATCTGATGTTCTTCTGCAGTGAAGAGGCACTCCATGGAGTGGGTGGTGATGTGATGATGCCTAGGAACAAAGGTAAAGCTGATTAGTGTCTTTAGTGAGATCCTTCCCTAATTTTATTTGTGGCTAGATCCGAAATGTTAGGATGAATCATCTGCACTTGTGCAGAAGCGCTCTTCACATTCAAAAGACAGCACCCAACTGTTAGGAGAAAAATAGCTTGCTCTGGGGTATTGGGCAAAACAAACCCAAATTAGACACTTAAAATCAGTCTTCTGATAGAGGGAGAGAGGGGACTCGGGTTGGGGTGACAGTCATGGTAGTTATAACAATAGCCACTACAGTTGAGGAACACTTGACCCGCTGTCACATGACAAAGGAGTTAACCCTTTGTAACCCTGACCCATGCAACATGACTGTGACCGGAAATACAGCCCAGTCTTTTACCAGCACTCCTGTGAGTCCCGCCCACATTACATTAGTGATTAAAGTTATAGGATAAATTTGTTTTAATCTCAACCCTGTTTTTGACCTTCCTCTCATTTTTTAACACATCGACCAGACACTCTGAAATTTCTCATGATGAGATTCAAGGCAGAAAAGTTTATTTTTTCTGAGTTTGAAGATTATTCGGCAATGCTTGTTTTTGTCATAGGATTTTAATATTTGCTTTTCGGTTTTTCGGTGAGGGGCTTAGTTGTTTCTTCTGTTTTGGAGAAGTCTGTTAACTGCATTTTGTCCACTCATAACTCCAAAACAGCTGGCTCTACATAGTTCAAACTGGTCTTGGTAACCAGCCCTCAAGGAGAACTCATGCATCAGGCCAATTTCACAATGCTTCATTTCAAATTTGAAAAGTTCTCCAAGGTCAAATTACGTCGTGTTGTAAACGCCCATCTGGTACCCCAGTGGAGGATTAACTTCTGGCAGACACCTGGCAAAAGTTACAAGATGTCTGTTTGGTTGCTTAACTTGTAAACTCTGTCACAAACAATAAATGTATAACCCCTGCAAAGCTGAGTTTTCAAAGAGTTAGTGAATGCAACCCTGTGGTGGTATTGCCATCAGAGCTGATGGGCACTGTGAGTTTCATAGCCTAGGCTGGCAGATCTTGTAAAAGCTTGAGTTGTGGCAAATATACCATCTATTGCAACTATAAGCTAACATTGCTTAACTTGAATGAGGTCTGCTCAGGCCTGCGGAAGCGCTTAGTTCAAACCATGCACACCTGAAGGCTTAAGATATTTGTATGGCCAGTCCCATGCTAGTACTCCTCTTGCTGGAGTAGGGATTGTCTGCTGGTACTTGGAATTTTTATAAGCATGTTACTGTACTTGGATTGATTGATTTATTTTTTAATAGTGATGTAAGAATTCTGAGAGGCTTTCAGGCATAGGTGCCTACCCAGTCAAATGGATAATCCTTTAAAAATCCACAGCTGACATAACAACATAGCGTATGGACAGGACTGGTGGTGAGGTTTGGTTCTGCAAAATCTCAGTAAGTCAAGCTGAGGTGTCACAAAACAAAATCAGGGATGGTTTGGGTCCAGGTGCCACTATATCAGATCACCCATTGCAATTTGGAGGTGATAAGAGATTTGGATAAATAGCGCGGCTTGGGCTGGCCTTGCATTCAAGTCAGAAGAGGGTCATTCTGGGAATCTATTCACGCTGGGAGAGAGGTCTGGAGCAGTTCATCGTATTGTCAAGCATTCCTCAGTTGAAAAGTTCCTTAATTGCCACCATTATCTCATTCATACATATTCCAGTAATTCCTCAATCATATCCTCTTAAAAAGTGTTTTGTTTTTTAATGTAAAACCCTTTTTGGAGAAATATTCTCCTTTTGGATTGTAGCCCTGTAACTTGACTCAGATCTGGGAACTTAAGGGGCTTTTAAAAAAACACACACACAACACTCTGGATATTGCTTTTCAGCAAATGTTTCACTAAGTAAGTATGTGACATTTTCAGCATGTTCTGTTCTGTTTGAGATGATCAGTTCTCAGCAACTGCTTTTCCTCTTATGGTAAAAGCTAAACTGTAAATAAGTGGGAGGTCTTAACTGTCAGAAAACAGTTGAGCCCAGTTAACTCAACCGGAGGGTCCCTGACACGATGCCTTAAGCATTTGGCATAACACACACAATGTATTTATACTATAAACTATCCTTGTCGGGTCTTAACTCCTGGTTCCAATTTTAGAACCATTAGAGTTTCTGGGAGTTGTATTTTCCCACCATTTATGTGAGAGCTGAAATTTTCTCCTCAGAGAAATATACTGGTATGTCAAAGGGCGAATGACCTAAAAATATCTGCAGTTTATCAGGCTAAATATAGTGCCCAGCCAAAATCTTGAATTCCTGCAAGGGAGCTAATGTAAACAATAATCTATGGAACTGAAGAGGAGGATTTTTCAGCTTGAGATCTTTTATTAATTATTTCTGCTACAGAAGCTCATAGACCCTCAGCTGAGATTGGGGCCCCCTTGTGCTAGACACTATATATACACACTGAGAGAGAAATAGTCCCTGACCCAATGAGCTTGCAATCTAAAGGCTACATTTTAAAATCCTCACTCCCACTGCTGAGCTATTATTTGCAGGTGTCCTACTGACTGCTGGGTAACTGCTCCCCAGTGATGGGTTCACCGTCTGGCCCTAAATAGGTAAGGGGAAGGGAAAACAGAGATGAGGTGACTTGCCCAAACTCACACAAGTAAGTCGGTGGCAGAGTTGGGCCTAGAGCACAATTCTTCTGACGCAGCGTCTTATTCAGTAGCGCACGCTGCCACCTGGCTGTGGGAAGTGATGTGCTATAGGCAGCTCTATCATAGAATCATAGAATATCAGGGTTGGAAGGGACCTGAGGAGGTCATCTAGTCCAACCCCCTGTTCAAAGCAGGACCAATCCCCAACTAAATCATCCCAGCCAGGGCTTTGTCAAGCCTGACCTTAAAAACCTGTAAGGAAGGAGATTCCACCACCTCCCTAGGTAACCCATTCCAGTGCTTCACCACCCTCCTAGTGAAAAAGTTGTTCCTAATATCCAACCTAAACCTCCCCCACTTCAACTTGAGACCATTACTCCTTGTTCTGTCATCTGGTACCACTGAGAACAGTCTAGATCCATCCTCTCTGGGCCTCCCCCTTCAGGTAGTTGAAAGCAGCTATAAAATCCCCCCTCATTCTTCTCTTCTGCAGACTAAACAATCCCAGTTCCCTCAGCCTCTCCTCATAAGTCATGTGCTCCAGCCCCCTAATCATTTTTGTTTTCCTCTGCTGGACTCTTTCCAATTTTTCCACATCCTTCTTGTAGTGTGGGGCCCAAAACTGGACACAGTACTCCAGATGAGGCCTCACCAATGCTGAAGAGAGGGGAATGATCACATCCCTCGATCTGATGGCAATGCCCCTACTTATACAGCCCAAAATGCCATTAGCCTTCTTGGCAACAAGGGCACACTGTTGATTCATATCCAGCTTCTCGTCCACTGTAACCCCTAGATCCCTTTCTTCAGAACTGCTGCCTAGCCATTCCATCTGAATAGAAAGGGTGCCTTGTTACCTCACCTCCTTGCTTAGAAAACACCACCACTGAATATCCCACTGAACTGATTTCTCATGTCACAAAACCAAGGTCTAAGGTGGTGGCAACAAGAGAGAGTGGGGAAGGAAGCGAAGTAAAACTGTCTATTGTAACAATTAAAGGGCCACCTAAGATGTAATGGTGCAGACAATGTACTGTGCATACAATGGCCACTGGGACCATCCTGGTGCTAGCAATTCTCCTCCCACTTCAAAAGCTGCAAGGTCCCTACTACTTCAGCTAAAGGAGACCCTCCTTAGAGGTTACCAGTTCGGGGGCTAGGACACACTGGTGTAGTTCTGATTCTGTCCACTAGAGGGAAATAGTACTCAAACACGTTAGCCAGTCCACTATGTTTCCCTGTAAAAAATACCTTTTTGGTAAAATAATTTTGATCAATAATATCTCTCTCAATCAATTGTTAATAGAGCCTTAAAGTTAAAATACCATAGGTGGTGATATTTTTGTTGTTGTTGTTTTATTTAGGTTCTTATACCATGTCTATCACCACTGTATCTGAATGTCTTCCTGGCATCTGTCATGTAGGGTGCTCTAATGAATCTTCTCATCTTCCCAGTAGGAAAAATAGTATATGGATTTGTTTTAATTGTTATGAAGTGATATGTGTTTCCGTAAGCGATGGCCAGGGTGAAGCAGTGCGACAGAAAGTGGTGAGATGCTCATGCATCTAATGAAATGTCCTATCCCATTGTAATCCCTTTGGTAAATATGTTAAGCATTCTCTCTCTGTGGTTGCTCCATAGAGGACCACCACCTGCTCCTGCTTCCAGCTAATGGATCTTTGACCTCATCCAAAACCCAGTAAAGGCACTGAGAGCCTTTCCGCTGACTTCAGTGCACTTCTGGCTCAGTGCCTAGGTCCTTGGGCTCAAGTGGTAGCGGTCTGCACTTCAGTATGGAAGGCCATAGAAGCAAACCCTGCTGAGTGCTTTAATTGAATGCTGCACCACCCAATCATGCAGCCTAAGTATATATAACTCACTAAACCTCTAACTAAAAGGAAGTCATAAACCTTGACTTGAAGGATACCACAGATGTACTGTACTGTCCAAGGAGTAGCATTCTCATTATGGGCTCTACAGAGAAGCCCCTGGCTGCCAATTTTATAACAGTGACAGTAAAACTGATCACTTGTTAAACTCAAAGTACTTAACACAAGCTAACTAATTCATTCCCCCACAACATCCAGTGAAGGGGTTTATGTACCGGTAAAATGTGAAAGAGCTGAAGAAGCTACTGAAGTCAATGGCAAAACTCCCATTGACCGTCAATGGAGCCAAGATTTCAGCCATTGTTTCTTGAGGTCTAATCCTGTTAACCCCTTCAGACACATGGAGCCTCATTGTCTTCCCTGGGATCCCTCACATCAGCAAGGATTGCTTATATGAACTGGGGATTGCAGGATCAGCCCATTGTCTGAGGCCCTCGCCTCTCTCTGCTGCCTTCTAAAAGTACTATGGTCTGCTTTCATGCAGCACTGTCCCTTGACCCAACCCAAATCCCACATCTGACCAACACCAAACTTTGGTGGGTTCTTTTCTGCTGCTCTAGAGGACTGGTCTGAAGCCAACTGAAGTGCATTGAAAGACTCCCATTGACTTTAATGGGCTTTGGATTAGGCTCAGTTAAATCACTTAATGGTGCCAGGCCTCCTGTGTTCGTTAGCACCTCCCCAGTGGGAGTCTAGTGGGTAACTCCTAAAATTTGCTGTCCCTCTTTAATCAGCCTTGAGAGACCGGGAGGTAGATGAAACCTGATCATCCAAATTCAGTAGGGAATATGTATGCCATGCTGTTGGAAATGAGTTCAGTATTCCCACAGGGGGATGGAAGCTAATTTTATCCTACCTGTTAATTGCTAGTTTACGTTACTGCTTTTCATTTCTTAAACCATATTCTCAGTAGAACTAATTACATCAGAAGCAGTTCACGAGACTGTAATAGTCGTACGACTAATGCGAGTTCCTGTAATAACACTACAGACACCTTGTTGTTGTTCCCTAGAAATTAATTGTTGTTAATATGCGATACACATAGTATTTCTCAATGGAGCATTTGCTTCGGTGTGTTCTGAAAGTTTGCTGCATTCTAGGGAATTTTGTGTGTGTTTGTGTGGATGCATTCTAGAGATTTTTCCCCAAAAGGTTTTCAAAGGAAAGGTCGTATCAAAAGCTTTCTGCTAACGTCAGACCTCTTTTCCCAGGGCACGTTCAACCCATATTGTTCTTACTGTGCAAATGTTCTCCACCCCAACCTGGGAAGTCTGGTATCTCTGTCTCTCCAGCATTGCCTTTCCAATAGCTCAAGTTCTAGCAACACCACCGAACAACTTAGGACAGGAAGTGAAGAATATGACCATATCCAATGCAAACTGCAGGGGGAAATTGAGGTAGACAGAAAATGATTAATCACATTGAGACTTGGCCAAGATACCAGAAAGAACAACTCAACTCCTGTGCTAGGATACTCTTTTATGAATGGTGCTATTTAAAAAGTGAATGATATTGTACGATTAGGGTCTCTCTCTCTCTTGCAGATTCAGCACAGCATGTGCAGAAACATTCCTCCCCCACATTTGCTCTTTGTTCTCTTGATTTTCTTGCATTTTGCCTGGGATTCGTCTCTCTCCTTCACAGGCTGTGAATTGTGCTTGGCTCCACGCTGTCTTCTGTTCAAAAGCAAATTTCATTTTTAAAGTGCTTGCAGATGATTCCGCTTCTAACTCATCTGAAGCAAAATCCAAATGCTGCTCAGAATTCGGCAGAACAGTGCAGGTTCATGCACACAGTGAGTGAATGACTGCGGACTGATTGAGTATTGTAGATTGGCAGCTGGGTAGTGGGAAGCCATTTATTTGGAGAAGCCTCCTATCTTAGTCACCACCGCAGATTTAACTTTGATTGCCCACCAATCTGTGTCTTTCTTTTTGCATTAAACTGCCTGGGAGCTCTGCATTTAAAAAACCAGAAATGACTTGATTTGCTGTTTGTACGTTTGAGCAATCCATGGGCCACTGATGGGTTTGACAGTTTTATAACTGTAAAGAGAACATAGTTTTAAAATACTAAGTTGAATAGCAATAGCATATGTTTTGGACAAAGATAGACCTCTGAACAGATCTATGGATCTACGATGTCAGCGTATTCTATTCTGAAGCTGATGTTCATAGCCTGAACATTTTTTACGATAGCTTAGCTCAAAGTGAGGTGCCGGGCAAGCTATTTCATTTGGGGTGCTTGTGGGAGGAAATCAACACCACTGGTTTGTTGCATAAGAGGAGTAGTGTAGGCCAGAGGGTGGTGCACTGGATGGGGGTTCAGGAGATCTGAGGTCTATTCCCAGCTTTGTCCCTGACCTGCTGTGTGACCTAGGGCAAGTCACTTCACCTTTCTCTGCCTCTGTTTCCCCTGCCATGTTTTGTCTATTTAGACTGAAAGCTCTTTTCGGGGGTATTGTCTCTTGTCTGTGCACTAGCCCACCTTAATCAATTAGTCTCATTAGCGTTGGTATGGCAACACCCATGTTTTCATGTTCTCTGTGTGTGTGTGTGTGTGTGTATATATATTCCTACTGTATTTTGCACTGCGTCCATCTGATGAAGTGGACTTTAGCCCACGAAAGCTTATGCTCAAATAAATTTGTTAGTCTCTAAGGTGCCACAAGTACTCCTCGTTCTTCTAGCACAATAGGGAGCTGATCTCAGTAAGAGTCTCTAGGTGCTTCTGTAATGTACAGACTGAGTAGATTTCTGAATGGGACATTGTGCAGTCCACTAATTTATGCAGAATAATTGCACTGTCTATGTCATAGACTAAAAGTGAAGTTGCTGCAGAGGGGTTAGTTTGTATGTCTTTGTTAAGTGACTGTGATGCCTAGGAATCAGGCTTGGAGACTGACATTTTTCATACATAAAATATGTACAACCTGAGCACTGACAGCAAAAGCTTTCCCCTGGGTTGAGAGGGTAGCTTAGTCTTCATGCTCAGTCAACCCTTTGCCTCTGTGCTAAGATGAGGGGTCCACCTGTAATGGCTTTCAGTGGTGCTGACATTTGCATGGTTAGGGGTCCATCCTGCAGCCTTTGAACTCAATGGCAAAAGTGTCACTGAGCAGGATGGGTGCAGGCCAGGCACCGTGACCTGGACTAAGGACCTGATCTTGAACGAGAGAAATGGATGGACGGTTTGGCACTGACTTCAATGGACACAGGCTCAGGACCTACAATGACCACCATAAGCTCCCAAACAGATCCCATCCAGTAATAAATGTGATGATTAATGAACTGATCGATTTCATACTAGCTGTCTAGAGCTGGTCAAAATTACCCAAATGTTGACTTTTTCATCAAATTTTGCATCCAACGTTTGATTTTTATCACACACACCCCAGAAAACCCTGAAAAGCTTGGATTTTTTGGTAAAAAATTCACAACCACCTATAGAACTGGTTGAAACTATTTGACAATCAAAAGCTTTTTTTTTAAAACGGGGGGGAGAACTTCCTGTGAAATTGTTCACCATTTTTTTCTTTAACAGTTCTATTGTCTAGAGTGAAAAGACTACAACCAATTCCCTCAGCTACCCACTATTTCATATGTTTTATATTTTAATAGCAGGGATATAAATCAAGCATCAGTGCTCAGCAGCTAGTATAGAAGGATTTTATGGCCTTGGTTCCTCACATGCTTAAAGTTAGGCATGTGCTGAAGTACCTTGTTGAGCTGGGGGCTATATTCTTTATAGAGAAGTAAAATATCCCACAATAAACTAAATACAGAACTCATTGTGATCAACAAACTCACTTAAGAAGAAGCGAGGGATTAGAATGAAGTAGATTTCCAAGCCATGAAGATGTAATACACAGTACCACCTAGTGACAGAGTGCAGCTACAGTACGATGGCCAATTCCACCTTAAGCAGTCATTGCTACAATGTGGTAACTGTTTGCCTGTGTGATCTACAATCCTCGTTCCCAGCTGTGTCGTGTGTAGTACTATGTTTGTCTAGCGTATTCGGCAACAGTGTAATCTTACAAGTATTGGCTCTTTCTCCGGCTGTATTTTCTCTTCCATGCTCAAGTCAAGATACATAGTTTTATTGCTGAGTCGTGCCAAAGCAGAAGGAACATCTGATCATGGGTGTATTTCTGCAGCAATGTGTTTATTACACTCAGGCTGCAGGTTGCTTCCTGCACAAACCACCCACTGAGTCATATGCCTGGAATTTCTCAGTGCATTGTGCAGAAAGGAGAAGGAAAAACACAAGGTCCAGTGAGTAATATACCCTCAGAGGGCATCTTAAGTGAAACAAAATACCACGGGCATGTTCCATTTGTGTGAATAATGCCAAAGAGCATTCTGATGGAGCTCTGTTCAAGTGAAAGCTTGTAACCTTTACCACTAATTTCTTTCCAAAGAACTGCCTATTGAAGACTAAATTGTGTGTTTATATGCGCTGGAAGCTGAGTGTGTCTTTGTCCTTTTTATTATTATTTTCACTATGCCTCTTTCTTTCTGACTTTTTAAACAGAGGAACGGGTGCCATGCAAAGGACACATTTTTGGTTTGGCCAAATAGCACTTTGCACTGATGTGGGGGATTCAGGCTGGATTCTAGTCAGAACTCTGGCTGAAGGTGAGGTTAAGTGAAGTGCCTTTAAGCTAAGGCCTGGTCTACACTAAAAAATTAGGCCAGTTAAATTATGTTGGTCCAAAGTACGAAAAATCCACACACACCCTCCCCCCCGAGTGGCGTCGTTAAGCCGACCTAAGTCCCTGTATAGACAGCGGTAGGTGGATGGAAGAATTCTTCTGTCGACCTAGCTACCGCCTCTGGGGAAGGTGGATTTCCTACGCCGACAGGAGAACCCCTACCATTGGCATAGGCAATGTCGACGCTGAAGCGCTAAAACAGCACAGCTGCAGCGGTGCCATGGTAGCTTTCTAAGGGTTGATGAGCCCTAAGAGTTCAAATGGGAGGAATCTCTATGTGATTTCCACCATATTCCAGCACAAACACTAGCACCCATTCACACCACACTTCCGAATGTGGGCAGTTGACACTCTCTGGGTTTGACTGTTCCTTGCAGTAAGGCTGCTTTATACTACTCTGGCAAACTCTTGGGTCGGAGTTCAGATGACTCCCCTTGTCTGGCTATGGGGGAGAGTCTGTAGAAATAATTCTGCTTCTCTCTGCCGGGCCTGGAACCTGACACCCTTCTAAAGAGACAAGCAAAGCTGACGGTAGTGTTCTGCATGGAGTCTCACACAGCCTTACTAATGTTGTGGGGGAGGCAATATCTTTTTTTGGACCAACTTCTGTTGGGGAGAGAGACAGGCTTTCAAGCTTCGCCTTGTCTCTGTCATATCCTGGGACTGACATGGCTATAACAGCACTGCAAACATTACTAGTATTGTAGCCTTTAGAGGCCACAACAGACCAGGTCCCAGTTGTGCTGCACATTGTACAAATGCATAGAATGAGACAGTTCCTGCCACAGACAGCTTACACCCTAACTAGAGCAGACAGACAAAAGGCACCAGGGGAAACAGAGGCACAGAAAGGTGAAGTGATTTGAGCAAGGTCGCACTGCAGGTCAATGACAAAACCAGGAGTAGAACCCAGGTCTCCGAAGACTGTGTCTTATCCACATTGCCTCCCACAGTTTTCGCTCCCTTCCCACTCTGTGTTATCTCAATAGATGCAGCAGAAATCTGCACTGGCCTTTTTTATTGTATCTTGTTATAAAAGCCTTCTTAACCTATACCCTATCCAGTGCCCAGTCTCCTTTGCTACAGGATATCTGTGCAATGCTTCCTGGGGTGCTTTAACATCTCTCAAACTGATGCATTGTCATTTATCCTTACGAGCTCGTATTCGATACTTGTGGCAATATTTGTATCCCAGCAACTTTGGAGCATTTCTCCGCTGTTGTAAATTGGCATAGTTCCACAGACTTCAGTGCAGCTACTCCAACTTACGCCAGCTAGGATCAGGCCCATATATGATCCATTTACTGCTCTCCCTTGATCCACCCAATTTACTAAGTCTTTATTAAAAAAAAATGTCTTGCTCCTTTCAGATGTCCCACAGTCCCTGGTGCTGCATCCTATCTACGCTGCGCACCTGTCCATGAGAAGTTCAGACAGCTGGGTAAACACAGCTTTACTGAATAGGACTCTTGCAATATAGTCACAAGAAAATCTAAACAAGATAAAGGCCAACTATTGAGAATGGACACAATAATATCTTTACCAGGCGTGTCCCTCTCTTGCACTAGAAAAGTACAGCTTGAATGTGGCATAACAAAGGGCCATTTCATAAAAGGGCACTGAAGAATAGTGTTCCCGATAGACAGGCCTTCAGTCTCCTAGATGGAGCTCAGAAGAATCTCCTTTTCCTTTTTTCTGTTATACTGCCACCCCAAAGCTCAAGACTTCACCATAGCAGCTGGTATCTCTCCCGGCAAAGGGGACTGAACAGGGCTCTCTTTGGGAACCATCCACTCTGTTGTTTAATCATCTTGGGAGAGCCCGTAATCTGCTGAGAGAGATTTGGCATTCCCTTCTAGTGATTGTTCAGCATAGGCTGAATGTTCCGGGCTAGTCACTGGTTTGACACTGGTGTTACTCCTGTGACCCCTGTGGAATTGTTCCTGATTTACACTGGAGTGAAAGGACAGTCAGGCAAGCCACCTGCACCGATGTCAGGAGCTTTGGGGAGTTAGACATTGACTGGGGGATAATGGAATCTAACTGTCCCTGTGCTTGTGTAACGTGCACTCTCCTGACCCCTCAACATGGATGTTTAAAGTTGAGTGTGACTTACTTTAACTTACACTTTTATACACCCTCCTGCTAGTTGCTCTCCCTGCTACATTCCTCTCTTCTGGACCTTTGGCATGACCTGCAGGCCAGTAAATGATATAATGGCCTGCAGCAGTGGTAAGATCAATATGTATATCTTGTCAGGTGTTATTCTAGGGGTACTGTCTATAAATCAGGTAGGTATACCAGGTGGTCTAATTTCCCAGATGTCTCGGTAAATAATTCAGTTCCACATGCATCCTCCCCATGGACCCAGCAGGATTCGGTATGTGGGAGCCCACACCCACCCTAACCGGTCCATATGCTCGGAAGGAGCACTGTGAATGTCCACACTTCCATCCAGAAAGTGTCCAAGTATGTCTTCATGACCACAGATCAGATGGTACTCCTGACGTGTCTGGAAGGGCAGTGGGCCAAGTCTGGTCCAGATCCCACTGCAATGCCTTCCCAGCCTCAGTGATATTCAATACCATCTCTGTCAGTAACTTCTGGGTCATAGAACTAAGGGTGGAAATGACATGTAACTCACCAACTCCAGCCTGTACTTAAGATAGCTGAGCTTCAAAAATAAGACTAGTGGCCTTTTCTAGTTGCCCCAATTTCTTATCATGTTCTTGGCCTATAAGAATAGTCCAAATGGCTACTACACTATTGGCCCCAGCCCACAGGGATCTGGTCAATTCCCTTTTTGTCCAGAGGAAATAACCCAGGCCTTTTGTTGTGCTAATCTAATGGCAGCCCCTTGTGAGCAATCTGGGTATGTAGAAGTGATTTGAAAACTGGATAAGGGCAATGTCAGTTAAAATCCAATTAGGGAGGGCAATACATACTGAAGGATTTATCCAGAACACAGGGCGCAGCCTGTAGAATAAACCCCAAAATCCAATTAATACCACAGTCCCAAGCATGGGTCCATCATTCCATCACCTTCCTCTCTTCTGGAACTTAGTTTTTCTTCGACATGAGTTACACCATTTTAAACTCCCTTACCCATAGCGGCCCCAACTCATAGTTCCTCCACTTCTGTATTTTGCAGAGGAACAGAATGAACTTTGTGTTCCCTGGATTCTTCCACCCAAACATCTGAGTGTCAGTCTCTCAGGCAGAGGAAACTAGGATCAGAGACAGACAGGTCCTGCAGGGAAAAACACTAGGAAGAGCCAACCTCAACAGAGGCCGGAGGTTTATGTTCTGTTTTTGCTGTTAAATTAAAAATGAAGGGAAACCTTGGTAAGGTGCTAAGTGTGGAGCCAGCCCAGTATGTGTATACAGAGCAGAGTGGGGTTGCCAACCTTCTTGCAACCACACTAGGAGAAAGATAGAAGCAAAGTGAAGTCAGATCAGAGGAAGGATGCAGGGACTAACTTGAGGAAAGATCTGAAAACTAAATTCTGCTCTGAGTTACACCAATATGAATCCAGAGTGACTCCACTGAGGTAGTGGAGTTAAATGAGAGCAGCATTTGGCCCTGAACATATGTTGGTGAACTGAGAGAGAGAACATTAACTGTCTCTAAATCGTTGAAGGAAGTAAACTCTAAGGAAGGAGGGAAATTACTGAGCATGGTACAAAGAGGTATGAAGTCAGCAGCTTCAAAGTGAGAGCAATTAGACTATGGAAGCCTCAGTCTTTGAGACATTTAAAGTCAGAGCAGACAAATCCTTGGAAACTAGATTATAAATCAGCAGTTCTCAAACTGTAGGTTGGGACCCCAGAGTGGGGCTGGCATTAGACTTGCTGGGGCCCAGGGCCGAAGTCAAAGTTCGAGCCCCATTGCCTGGATGATGGGGCTCGGGTTTTGGCTTTGGCCTCCCTGCCCAGGGCACTGGGGCTCGGGCGGGCTCAGGCTTTGGTCCCCCATCCTGGGATCATGTAGTCATTTGTGTTGTCAAAAGGTGGTCGTGGTGCAATGAAGTTTGAGAACCCCTGTTATAATAATCCTTCAATCATTAGAGGGCTGGAGCACATGACTTCTGAGGAGAGGCTGAGGGAACTGGGATTGTTTAGTCTGCAGAAGAGAAGAATGAGGGGGGATTTGATAGCTGCTTTCAAGTACCTGAAAGGGGGTTCCAAAGAGGATGGATCTAGACTGTTCTCAGTGGTAGCAGATGACAGAACAAGGAGTAATGGTCTCAAGTTGCAGTGAGGGAAGTTTAGGTTGGATATTAGGAAAATCTTTTTTGCTAGGAGGGTGGTGAAGCTGGAATGGGTTACCTAGGGAGGTGGTGGAATCTCCATCCTTAGAGGTTTTTAAGGTCAGGCTTGACAAGCTGGGATGATTTAGTTAGGGTTGGTCCTGCTTTGAGCAGGGGTTTGGACTAGATGACCTCCTGAGGTCCCTTCCAACCCTGATATTCTATGATTCTATAATTCAAGGGTTGTCGGTCATCTGAAAGGTCTTTCCCATCTCTCAGGTCTATGTTTGTGTGAACATGGTGGCTGGAGTTGATCTAGACAGCACTGTCTGCGAGTGCCTGCCTGTCTACTCAGGCTGGCTCCCAGCTGCAGTGTAGACACTCCCCCGACTCAGGCTCCCCGTCAGTGCATGTGGGCCGGAGAGGAGCCTTGACTTCTGGGCTCCACAACTGCCCACCGGGCAAGCTGTCGAGGAACTGAGCTGGCAGGAAACCAACCAGAACACTAACGGGAATCCATCGGAACTCCGTCGGGATCGACCTGTCTCTGGGAAATGTTTCTATTCTGAGGAATTGGTCAATTCCAAGGAGAAATGTTTCTTTGGGATTTTTCCAACCAGCTCCACCAGGGCGATTCAACACCAGCGAAACCTTTTTCCCTTTTTTTCCCCTACTCCAAAACAAAATTTTCGCAAAATTGACCCAGTTTCAGGACGTGTTTTGATTTCGAATGAAGGCATTTTCTGACAGAAAAATGTTCAGCCGGAGATTTTGCAGCTCCAATAATGGCTCCTCGCAACAGCTGGCCATATTGACAGCCTTAAATATAAACTGTTGATCGAGGAGGGGAAAACGTGGGGCTGAATCTTTTACCACAATGATGGATGTGTTAAAAATACCCAAATAAAGAGATTAGATTAGATTTACACAAATGAGTTTCTTCATCTCTGTGTGGGAGCTTGCTCTTTGCGTGGCCGGAGATCTCATTTTTTAAAGTGAAAGGCCTGTAATTTCAAAGCTGCGAGCTAAGGATGGTGTCTCAGTCATAAATCTGAATCCTTCACGCTAATGAGTTTGCGGAAAGAAGGGAAGTAGGTGGGGCCAGGATTCATGAGACGTGGGTTCAGTCCTCCGCACTGCCACCCACTTCCTGTGGGACTTTTGTGTCTCTGTGCCTCAGTTCCCCCACTTTAAAATGGGGGCAATAAGGTTTCCCCTACCTCACAGGATAAAAAAGATTGTGAGCACCACACATTGTGCTGATGGGCCCCTAGCTAGCTAGACACCAGAGCTTTATTGTGTGACTTGCATGGGAACGCCTCTGCAAACAAGATTATGTCATGTTAATATGGGTGAAACTATGCTGGTACCTTTGGGTATTAACACCAGTGGGTATTAAATGTTTCCAGGAGCCTGAGCTGGGGGCTGGTGAGCCAACCAAACAAAAAGTGCTGAGTGCTTCTCTCCTGGCACACTAGATTCCTGGGTGCCTGCTACCCATTGCCCCTCCCTTCAAAGGAAGGATCCCTTTCCTTGGGGAGCAGTCTTAACCCTGCTTCTGCCATTATCCTCTCTCTGCGTCTACACATTGTGCTTATATGATCCACCTCCTCCAAAATAAGGGGGCTGGAACATACGATCCTCTACAGACCATCCCTAAGTCATCATGGTTACCCTTCCCCTTGTGAGGGTCCCACCGAGTGCGGACAGGATGCCTGTAATTGGTGTGCAGGGTAACCTTGAGGGGAGAACGCAGACAAGGCAGCCCAGTAGGAAGTCTTCCAGACTGCCTGCTAATTATTCCATATGGAAAGTGAACTGAGGGAGCAAATTGTGAAACATGAGGGCTGTCAGTGCTGGAGGGGGATTTGCATTAGGGTTGTCAAGCACTACCTGGTTTTCCTGTCGTTATTTATTTATTTGGCTACACGCTGTCACTCTGTGAATAATTTGTAGTTTCCCTCTCAGCCGCCTCTCTCCCTAATCAAGTAAAACACAGGGCCTGATGGACTGCTCCGTTAGCCCTATTTGACGTTGGTGGGACTCCACTGCTTTCAGTAGTTACATGAACATAAGTGAATGGACAATGACACCCAAAGAGTCAGGGGCTGGCAGGTAGGACCTGATCCAAACCCTGCTGAAGACAGTATGAGAAGGGTGTGGGAGAGGGAGGTGGTCAATGAGTTTTGAATCAGGCCTTTAGAGAGAAACCTATGAGCTGGATTCTGGGCCTGATTCACTACTGTGTTACTCCAGTTTTACATCAGTGTGATGCCGCTGAAATCAATGAGGCTCCGGTAGCGGAGAGCTGGAATAATGCAGTCGTGAATCAAAGCCTCTGAACTCCGCTACACTGGTGTGCATCTAGCCTAACTGATTTAAACGGGGGTTTCTCTAAATATACCCCAGCATACCCAAGACCAGAATCCAGTCCAGTGACAAGAATCCACTGGCACTTATTCTGGTGCAAATCAGGAATAATTCATCTGAATCTAATGGAGTCACACTAGTATAAAAAAGATCAGAGTCTGGCCACCTTCTCTTCTCTCACTAGTGTAATTCCATCGAAGCCAGTGGAGTAACTCCAGATTGAAACTGGTGTGAGAGTAGAATCAGGCTCCCTGTGTCTTGCTAAATTCTCTTTGGAACTAAATTCTGATACTTGGGCTGCTTCATTTCATTTTGATGTAAATGTCCTGAATTACAGATTCCACATGGTACTAGACAGGGACTATTTCTCCCCTATTCCTTCATGCTTTTCATTATTCTCTTATATATAACTCTAAGAACGAGGCGAGGATGGGAAAACCATGACTTCAAACAAAGAGAAAACAATCTGTTACAGCTGAACAACTCCAGTTGTCCCATAAGCATCAGCTCCAGTTAAATCGGGGTGGCACGTAATACGTGGCAGCTTCGAGATTACCTAAAAAAAAGTACTTCAAAACAGCCTCCGTGCACCAGTTCTTGTTGAAATCACATGCACCATTAGAGGAAAATATGTTCCCTAGCCATACGTGCTATGTAAAAAAAAACCCACAAAACAAAAACCTACAAGGTTTCTATAAAAGAGGAACTAACTGCCAATCTCCTTGCAGTAGACTTTACTTTTATTTGATATGTCAGGGGCAGGGGGCTTGTAGGAGGGGGCAGGGGGAAGGAATGTTGTTATTTAGGACATTTGGTTTTATGCCAAGAAGTAAATTCCCTTTCCTAGTGGAAAAGGTGCCAATTCAAATATTTGAACTAAAGGGGTTGATTTCTCATTGACTGGGATTTATAGTTTGCTGGAACATTGTAACAGAGCTAGGCAAGCAAAGGTCACACGGCCAGTCATTATTAGATTCAGAATTATTATGGATTTTGATTTCATTCAGAAGGGATAGACACAAAATTCCAGATTTTAAGAGTGAATCAAACCGTTATAACCTGTAAACATGGTTGCCAGTCAATATAACAGTGTAACTGACTGTAGGATTAGACTCTGTACATATTCAATATGGCTCTTAAGGTGTGTGAGTACTCCAAGAAGTGAATCTACAATGAGGGCATATTGAGCTTACTTCCTTATGTCTGATGCAAAGCCCAGCAAAAATAGTGGGTGTCTTACTTTACACTCTCACTGACTGTTCTGTGGAAAATTATAAATCTCTAGTCTCTAGAGGCTGGTGCGGTGGTGCCTTAAAAAAAAAAAAGCATCATCGAAAAAAGTGTCAATGTTCCATCAGCTGTCACTTCTGCAGTATTATTCTGACTGCATCCCTTATGCCAACAGTGTCCAACAGCAAAAGCTCTGACCGCTGTAGTAACGAACCCTCCTATAAGCTGTAATGTTTGGACCATTACTGTTGGCCGCCGGCACATTATTTGATAACAGATGCTTTGAAATAGTTTGTTTGAAACGTGGCTAACAGGGGTAAACAATACAACCGTATTTTCCCCTCCCATGAGGCTAACGCATTACGAAGGAAATTGGATCAGCTCAGTGTATTCTTTGGGTGAGGAAAGATGGAGCATAGTAAACACACTGCAGATTTCAGAGGAGAGGGCTCTTACACTGACTCTCGCTTTACTCTTCCCAGAGCAGCAGGCTGCTGCTATAAAACCTGCTCAGTGAGGTAGGCAGTGTTCGCATTCCCATCCTGCTGTGGCTCTCTTAGCATGCAAACCCCCAACTGCTGGGCTTTTTTCTTATTCGTACATCCAAGTCAGACAATCCTTCAATGGGAGGTGGCCTCTCAAAGCAGACTTTGTTAACGACCTTCGTGTGAAGCAGCTCTTCCAACACCTGGCCTAGCAGGGCTGACATGCCTGATATTGGTCTATCAGATCCCACCTTATGAAGAGCTCACAGCAGACCCCACCTCCCCGATCCACTCTTGGTCTGTGTTTCATGTACTGCATGCTGGGTAATAGAATGAGAGGACTCCGTGCTTGTAAAAGTAAATGGGCTCTTCATCAAGAGAACAATTTACAGAGATCCTGCAACTGCAGCTAGCATTCCAGCCATGTGCACACAGACTGCCTTCCCAGTGCCTCCCCAAACCCTTCCATCCTGAAACCTGTGTTCCTTCCTTCCAAGCTCCATGCAGGTTGAAACAGTCTATGGGCAGACAGAGCAGTGGGGGGCAGAGGCAAAAAAAAGGGGGATGCAAACTGAGGGAACCCTGCAGAAGTATTTCCTGCTCTGAGCTGGTTTTCAGTCCCTGCCTTCCATGCAGTGCCCCAGTAGCCATACTGCCTTTGGATGGCTGCCCCACGCTGTGCTCTGTGAGCAGAGAGCTAACGCTGCCTCTGTGGACATCGCTCCCTACGGAGCATTCTGTAGTTTTTGGTAGGGAGTGCTGCTTCCGCCTTCTGGCGCTGCCCACTTTTTCTGCATAGTCCAGAGACCACTCAGATTTGCAAGGGCAGAAAGGTAGATAAGCAGAGAGGAGAAGGCACATCTCAGTGAGCCACATCCCGCCTCTGACTTCAAGGGTTTGAGCCCTTTTGTTTTAAAGCTCTGAATGTTGTGGCTGGGGATTCTTTACACTGTGTATTTTGATATGGAGATCTACCTATCTCATAGAGCTAGAAGGGACCCCAAAAGGTCATCCAGTCCAGCCCCCTGCTTTCACTAGCAGGACAAAGTACTGCTTTTGCCCCAGATCCCTAAGTGACCCCCTCAAGGATTGAGCTCACAGCCTTGGGTTTAGCAGGCCAATGCTCAAGCCACTGAGCTATCCCTCCCCCCTGGTTTTGGCCTGCCATTTGAACGGTGCTCTGCTGCTGGCTGCTTGCTATGGAGCTGGAGTGGACTTGCCTTTACTATGTTTGTGTGTTGCCTCAGTATTACTCCCAGAATCAGAGGCTCAGGGGGTTATCCCTGCTAGCCCTTGCTAGTGCCAGATTCTCTTCAGCCGTTTGTGCTTTGTTAGATGACTCCAACGCTGGGATATCATTCCACAGCTGAACACACCTCACCACCAAGCCTTGGTCTGAAATTCTGCTCCAGGGTGAAAGTGTCCAAGGCCCTGGTGCCCAGTGCAAGATGCCCACGGGTCTGTATTGTCTCAGCACTGCTGAAGCACTGTGCTGGCGCTGTGCAGGACTCCACCAGCAGAGGCTCTCCACAGCACGCCCCTCAGAGTTAGCCAAACGGAGGCAGAGCCCCACATGGAGAACAGTCGTGGGGCAGAGCCATGGGATCTACTATTATGTATGTCCAGGGGCCCTACTGCCTTGTCCAAGTAAATGAGAGGAGCTGTGGCTACCGTTCCAACCCACAGGCTGATGTCCTGAAATGTCACTGCTAGAATCAGGGTGCCTTACTCAGTGTCTGAGCATCAGGGTAACAGTAAACGAGCTCAATTTGCAGCCGGAGCTGCTAATGAGATGCCTTGTATCTCGGGCAAGAGGTAACTTGGAGAAACAGACCCATCCATTTGAATGGCTGCAGAGTGTTTCACAGGGGATGTTTTATATTTGTGGTATTTCGATTGCTTGGGCTCTTCAGGAGAGGAAGGGAGTTTGGGTTCCCTTGCTTCCTTGCAATGATCTGTAATTAAATATAAATGCCACACTTCACTTGCAGGCAACCAAAGGCCTTTTCAGACTGTACTGCGGGTTAGCCACGACCTTCAGAAAAATAGTGTGTGTGGAAAGACAGGGACATTCGCTGCGCTTTGTCATCATGTTAAGTAATAGCCCTGCCAAGTACGGTAAATACTCTGAGGTCCAAAAGACCATGGAGCATGTGTTTTAATATTTGCTAGCACAAAATTTACATCTGGTGAGGGTTAGATTTCTCATAGGGGACCTCTAGCGTGACTACTCTCAGTTATCGTTGTACTGAGTGCATTTTTCATCAGACCTGCTCATATCTAGGCATGCCATTACCAAGGGAGGACCTGCTCAGCATTAGCCTTATTATTAAATAGCAAATCAATCCTGCTATGCAGAGTGCAATCCACTTATTGCTAGTTGTTACTCTAGACTGATGAAGTCATGAACAAATGAGTGCGCTGGAAGTATTTAACATTTCACGCCCACTGTACCAAACCTGATCCTTCCCCTCAAACCAGGCACTGTTTGTGGATCCATCTACTCTCAATCATTGGGGCTTGGCGGTTTTTTAGCCCCAATCCTGCAGGTGTACCTCTGCAGTCTCTGGGGCTCTGTGCAGGTGCAGACAATAGGAGTAAATAGAGCTTACTTGCTTTTGTTTCCAGGGCGACACAGCATGGGTTAGTAGTCAAAGATTTGCATTCAGGACTCCCCAGTCCTCTTCCTGCTTCTGTTGTTGACTTGTTGCAGGGGAAGGAACTTGCAGCCTGATTTTCAGAAGGGCTGAACACCCACAAATCCATCTGAAGACAGCCAGAGTTGCAGGCACCCAGCACATTTAGGGTTGCCAACTTCCTAATATTTAAAAAACGGACATTCCAGCAGGAGTGCTGGAACCTCCCCCGCCCCACATCTTCCCCTCGCCAAGGCCTCACCCCTGTTCACTCCTCTTCCCTCCTCTCACTGTCACTCACTGCTTTTCCCCTCTCCCACCCCACCCGGGAAGCTGGGGCTGGGAGCTGCCTGATGCAGATGGAAGGTGGCCCCAGCTGAGTAGGGGCTGCCACAGTGTGATGACTCAGCACCTCCCCTCATCCCCAACCCATAGTAACCGGACTTTGGGTGTCCGGTCAGTAGATCTGACCAGACACTGTCAGGTCCCTTTTTCGATCAGAATTTCCAGTTGAAAACTGGACACCTGGCAACCCTAAACTGGAAAGTCACTCCCTTGCCACACTTCCTCTGTGTCTGTTCCCTTGTGGGCACAGCGATGCTGACCTCCTAACATAGGGGTGCTGGGAGGTTTATTATAGCAAAGTTTGCAGTGTCTTTCCTGGTACCCAGCCTTGTTCACCTATCGCTATTTCCACCCCATCTCCTGTTTGTCGATGTTTATTTATAGAACCTGCTTTTCAATTTGTTTAGCTTGCATTGTCAGGAAATAAAGCAGGGCCTGCACCTTATAATATACAGGCACCTAGTTACTCATTACCTCATTAGCACAAGGATGTATGAACAGCCACACAAGTAAAATGATACTCTGCTGTAATATAAACAAAGTCCCTAGTAAACCAACTCATTGAAAATGCATTCTCCTACAGCTGGCTGGCAGGCTCTCTTTCACTTCTGCTTTAAAGAACATTTTGAAACATAACTGCTCATTAAGATCATTTTAAAATGTCCAATGGACATTTTAATTGGTCTAGGAGCAAGTGCTGCATACACAAATGCATAACGTCTCCCTTAGCATTAGCATGCAAAGAGCTGTCACTCTCGGAGTGCACTCCAGCAAGCTACTTCTCCCGTCCCAACAAAAATAATGTACATAACCATATCTGTGTATGTGGCACTCTGAGCTAATACGATGCTCTTGTAGCAGTCAAATGGAGGGTTAAATGACTCTTTTGTTAAAAAGCCCTTCTTATTCACTGCTGCTGCTAGTGAGTGAGTCAAACGGACATTTAAAACATTTCACCACGATTTATATAACTTTGTGCTGAGTCACTTGGCAGCTCAGAAATGAGTTTTCTTCAGTAGCTTCCTAGAATAATCCATTTTGCCCCACAGTCTGTGGAACAGTCACATTTCTGCTTTTTACAAAGTTGATCTTCATCGTTTTGTTTAGAAGGGAATATAAAGTGTCTGGAAATTGGGCCCAACACATTGGGGATGTTTCACAGGGTTTGCGGCAGAGGTGGGGGGGAGGGAGGTTGTTGGTTGGTTGTTTTTGTTCGTTTTCCTGAAAACCTTAGTAAATTACCAACAAAAAAGCATCAACCTGAATTCCTAGATGTTTAGATTTCACAGCACAGCCCTAACAAATAGTTTCTTGGAAGCCTGACACTGAAATCTGCTTCCTTGGTGCATAGTTTACTCTCTATCATATGTATGTAGCAGTTTATTTTAGGGCTGTTCATTGCATGCTGGTCAGCACTGGATGCTCATTTGAGGCTCATCTAGAGCTTTCAACCTCTAGCTCTGCAATCCTCCATTCCTCTGCTCCCCTCTCAAAAACCTAGCTTCCCACCTTATCTTTTATGGCCTCCTAAGGTGGATCCCAGCTGCCCTCTGTCCCTCTTCTGCATCTCTAGGAGGTGAGCGATAGATGTTCTTCCCTTCCAGTCTGGGTTTCTGAGGAGCAGAGGCAGGTGCAGCCAATAGGCCTGGTCCTCTTCCCAAATCACCCTGCTGGCACTGAGTGTGGTCTGGCCTCCAGTGCTTCTGGAGCAGGACCCAGAACGCTGCATTGCTGCATGCTGGCCCGCTCACAGGATGCACCACAACACAGTGAATTCTTCGCTGATACCCATTCTACAGTCCTTGCGCTGATCCCCAAATGAAAACCCCATTGCTGCTCTGCAGAAACTCTTAGTATCGGTCTTTCGCTTCACCTGCTTCTGCATTACTAGTGACATATGCCATATGGATGGCTTAGGTTACAGCAGGTGAATGGGTGTCAGAAGAGCTGGATTCTAGTCCAAGCAACCCCATTAACTTCTTGTATGACCTTGGGCAAGTCACTTATCTCTCAGTGCCTCACCTTTCCCCTTTATAAAATAGGGACATTAATACTTTATGGCCCCTCAGGGTGCGGGGGTAAGGTTTAATTCGTCAATGTACAAAGTAGTTTGAGATGGATGAAAGGTACCATATACCAGTATGGGCAGTAAGTATGATTCTTTATTGTGCCTTGAGAGTTCAAGTTATAGAGGAAAAGTGTCTTTGCCTGATCAATAAAAACCGAAAGGGTCAGATTCTCAGCTGGTGTAAATCAGCATAACTCCATTGACTTAGATGGAGCCCCGCCGATATACACCAGCTGAGAATCTGGCCCCATTTGCTCTTAGTGGATGTTTTGTTTGTGACATAACTTCCACGGGTCATGAAGGGGAGTGAGATCTCCGAGGAGAGAAGCGGACAAAGCCTTACAGAACAGCCTGTTGTATTTGGAATCCCGCTGGCTGGAAATAAACACGCACAGACACCACGTACAGTGCTTACCATTTAAAAAGTAGTCATTAGCCAACAGTTCTCAGACCAGGGCACTAGAGACACCACAGATATTTCCTGCAACTCTGCGTTTCCCCCATAACAACAATGTGGCATCTGTTGGAAGATGACTTTTTAATGGCGACCACTGTACGCCTGCGTTAGATTTACAGTTGAGTTCATTAGCTCCACTGAATTGGAAATCCATTACCTAGAGTGACAACATGACCCAAAAGTATAGTGCAGACAAACACCGAGTGTGCAATAAGCTATGCTGCCATCTGACGATGAAACTGGAACTTATTATTTAATGTTAAAATAGACCCTATTAGCATGCAAATATCTCATAAAATATATATTTTTTAAAAGACAAAAGGGGAAAAACAGCAGTTGTGACTTACAGGAAGAATACTATGTAAATAGGATGTCCCAAGTTATCGGGGCCTTTACATTTTGCCTTGTGTTTAAAACGCTTTTATTTTAATGCACAAAGCGTTTACTCAGTTCAGTTCACCTCAGAGTTATGTGACTTTACACCAGCTGGGTATCTAGGCAGGTATTCTTAATTCTCTAATCTGAATCACCGCTTTGGGGGCAGAGCTATTGCTAAAGTCCTTCAATCTGGAGCTCCCTGGCTGTGCTACTCTGGGAAATCACCTTTTTTTGTTTTAAATCTCAGCTTGGGTTGTGTTTGTGTTTACGGGTGGCTTGTTCTCTGGGCTGGGAGCATCGATGCTGGTGGGACACAACACATACTTTGTTATCCGGTCCTAATGGCCAGACGGTGCCAGAATATGAACTGCAAACCGCCGCTGCTCTCGTCTTATCCCCAGGCTGCTCCCATTAATTTATTGGCGTTGTAATTATATTAGTTGGTGAAGTGCTTTGGGACGCTTGGCATGAATAGTGCTTTACAAGTGTAATATGTTGCTGCTGCTGCTGTTCAAAATGCTGCAAAAAGGCACTTACGCTATAAATTTAATCAACAGACAACAGTGCTGTTACTGATCTCAGCCCGTGTGTAGGATCGTTAGCATTGGAGACACATATACCTCTCCGCTGTCCCTCATTAGGATTGCCCATCACTTCAGATCTAAATTTGCCTCCATACCATGTGTACCTGCTGCCTTTCCACTTTTTCTCCTAATTGATATCAGTACTGCTGATTTGTAGAACCAAAGCTGTAGAGAATTCACTTCATGTTTCTGTCGCTCTGCCTAGCCACCCCTTTGTCTACTACCACTGGTTTTCACACTTCATTCCATGCCACCCCGTATGTCTGGAACAATCCTCATCTCTTCCTCCTTCAAAACCCCTGCAAAAACCACATACCTTTCTTCTATAGCATTGTTGTCCCACTTTGAAACTGGACCACCCAGGTCAGCTTCTCAATCTGGAAATAGTTTTTTCTGTGTTTACAAGGCAAAATCTGGAGGGAGAGCATTACTTAACAACTCTTTTCTCCGGCGGAGAAGCAGCCACTGTCTCTTTCACCTCATTAACTGCTGACTTTATCAACCTCCCTTTTGTTTGTATCCCATTTCTTTCCGTCTCCACTTTAAATAAAGTCAGGCAGCTGAACTTTCTGAACCCACTAGTGCGTCATGAAACTATGACTTGTGAAAACCACCTGAGCACTGATTGCTATTAGTATAAAATGGTCTTTTGAAAATGCTGAACACTGGCAGGGGGCTTTCTAAATTGGATTATTATACACTAGGCCAGTGGTCCCCAACGCGGTACCCGCGGGTGCCATGGCACCCGCCGGGTCATGTATGTGCGCCTGCCTAGTGACAAGGTGTGAAAAGTAGTGCCGCGGCCCCGCGCCTGCCAGGGACAGATGTTTTCTTTCCCTGGCAGGCGCGGGGCCACGACTTCTCTCCGGTTTCTCTCCGCGCTACCCAGCGCAAACTGGTCTCATTTTCGTTCGCCAGAATGACCTACCAGGTTTAGTAGTATCATGGTAGTGCAGATGTAGGCTGTCTCATGCGTGTGCTATTGGTTCCAACCTTTCATCACTCGTGTATCGCCACTCTTTTTTTTTGCTTGTTCCTGCGCACGCAGTGGGATGTCATGACCTGTGTTTCTGTATATTATGTGAGTATTCTTCCGCTGCACTGATACTGCTGTTTTCTTATGCTTTGCGATTTATTATTTTTTTAACATTTTGCCCGAAAATGAGTGGTTCAAATAAAAGACAACGTACGTATTATTTCAATGCAGAGTGGGAAGAATCCTATTGTTTTATTGAAAATAAAGGGAAATGTGTTTGTTTATTGTGCGGTGGTACTGTTGCAGTGCCGAAAAAACATAATGTCAAACGCCATTTCCAAACTAATCACGGTTCTTTTGACATTAGCCATCTACTTAAATCTGAGTTGAGAAAGGCTTGATTTGAGTTGATTAATTTTCTTCTATCTGCCCAGCAATCTGTTTTCACTAGACAAGTGGTAAAGTCTAAAAGTGCCACTATTGCTTCCTTTAAAATTGCTCATCTGCTTGCAAAGAAGTAAAGACCCTTTCAAGATGGTGAATTGTTGAAGGAAGCATTTTTGACTGGTACTGATTGCCTGTTTCAAGGATTTCCTAAGCGTGAGATTTTATCGGCGATACAACGCTTGCAGTTATCAGACAACACAGTTACGAGGAGGATACGTGCAATTTCAAGCGACATGCAAACTCAGCTAAAGCATGACTTGGAAATATGTGACTGGTTTTCACTGCAGTTCGATGAGTCGACAGATATATCGGATATAGTGCTGTTGGCAGTTATGGTGAAGATGGTATTTAGTCACTTCAACGTAAAAGAAAAGTTACTAAAAGTATTGCCTATGAAAGGGTGAACAAAGGGTGAGGACATCAATAATTTATTCAAATCATACGCAACATCAATTAGTATGCCACTACACAAGCTGTCTGCGATCACTACTGATGGGGCACCAGCAATGATGGGCAGTGCCAATGTATTCATTGCACTCTGCAAGAAGAATGAATCCTTTCCAAACTTTATGTCTTATCATTGCATTATCCACCAAGAAGCTTTGTGCATCGAAGTTCTTTCAACACATCATGAATGTCGTTATTAAAATAATTAACTCTATTCAAGTGAAACCTTTGCGACACCAACTTTTTAAGGCCCTGTTGGAAGATGTTGGTGATAAACAATCTGATCTTATCTTGCACACAGAAGTGCGATGGCTGAGCAAAGGTAAAGTTCTTGCACTTTTTTAAGCCTAATTGAAGAGATCAAAGAATTTCTGAAGTCCCCAAACTTTGAGCAACTAGAAGACTCCAGCTGGTTAATGGACTTGGCTTTTCTTGCTGACATCGCTGACAAATTGAACATTTTAAATCTTGAGCTCCAGGGAAAAGACAAACACGTGGCTCAAATGATAGGTTCTGTAAAATCATCCAAAGCAAGACTGATCTTGTGGATGTCACATATGAAGACGAAGTCTCTCGTACATTTCTCAAGTATGAAGAAAATGGTATGTGACAGTGATTTTAACCCATCACCATTTGTTATCCACATTCAATCACTTCTGGAACAATTTGAAAAGAGATTTCAGCAGTTCACCATCATTGAGCCTGTAGTTGCCTTTCTTGTGAATCCTTTTACTTGCCAAATAGAGGTAACAGAAATGGCTACATCAATTGCGAGTCTCATTCAAGTAAGAACAGAAGAAGTGGAACTGGAGATTTTGGACCTTCAAAATGATATTGTTCTAAAATCCTGCGCAATAGATGAAAACTTTTGGAATCTGGTTGACTGAAAAAAGTTTCCTGCCTTAAAAAATGTAGCATACAAAATAAAATCTTATTTTGGTTCCACTTATCTATGCAAAGTTCTGTTTTCAACAATGAACATCATAAAATCAAAATACAGATCTCGGCTTACAGATCCCCATCTTGATGATTGCTTACGAACGGGAATATCATCCTACTCTCCCAATTACGAAAAATTGGCTGAAGAAATGCAGTGCCAAAAATCACACTGACTTTATTAGAAAAACCAAGTGAATTAATGATACCTATTTTCCATTAAGTGCTGATGAGCGCGTATGATTAACTTGTGTTTAACTTTTTTTCATATTTGTTTGTTTGTTTATTGAAATCCAGATACAAGTAACAATACAAAGAATATTTTTAATTAACCATAACTGGCTATCTATGTTAAAGTAAGAATAATAAATATATCTGGACCAGCAGTTCAACAATGTTTTACTTTTTTAAAATAAATAAGATGAAAACTGTTTATGATATTTATTTTGTAAAAACTCCTTAATTTTTCTTACAGGTAGATAAAAAAGAGCAAATTCACATGGTAAGGTGAAAGAGTAATTGCCGAATAATTTAATGAATACCTTTTACATGTAAAATTACCTTTTTTATCTTATGGATTCATATATTATGTAATATTAAATGTGATGCTTTTTGTATTATTTAATGTACAAATGCAAAATAAGCCTTGAAAAATTGTTGGCGCCCACCACACCCTTCTGAAAACATGAATGTGCTACTGGCCACAAAAAGGTTGGGGACTGTAAACGTGTGGATCCGGGGCTCAAACCTCCCAGGGGAGGAGGGGAACCACACCGGCCCGTCGTTCTTACGCGCGTTCTGCGCGGTCCCTTTAAGGCTGAGCTACAAACAGTACAAAGTCTAGGAAGGCCCAGGCCCTTGGCTGCAGGGGCTGGGCAGCCAGGCAGTACAAAGTGGCTCAGGCCCTTTGGTGCAGGGGCTGAGCAGCAAACAGTATATAAGGAGTTCAGGCCCTTTGGTGCAGGGGCGGAGCAGCAAACTGTCTATAAGGAGCTCAGGCCCGTTGGTGCAGGGGCTGAGCAGCAAACTGTATATAAGGAGTTCAGGCCCTTTGGTGCAGGGCCCAGGCCCTTAGGTGCAGGGGCTGGGCAGCCATGCAGTACAAAGTGGCTCAGGCCCGTTGGTGCAGGGGCTGAGCAGCAAACTGTATATAAGGAGCTCAGGCCCTTTGGTGCAAGGGCTGAGCAAGGGGGAAAACTGCCACCCGTGAGTGGGGTGGCAGGGGGGACACAGGCCCACCCACTCCACTGTGTCCCAGCCCGGGGCCCTAGCAGTGGCTATCACCGCTGCCGGTCAGTGGGGTCCTGACCGCAACACACTGACATCGGGACCTCTGCATCTGTAGCCTGACAGGGGTCGGCTACCCCCGGGCTACTTCCATTTCCCCCCTCAGGGCCTACCTCATCCGGGGCACCAGCTCCAGGCCAGTCAACCTGCATAGGCTCCTCCAGACTGGGGCTTGGTGGCAGGTCTGGCAGCTCCTCGGGGAAGTCCGGCCAGGCGTGCTCAGGTGGCTCCTCCGGGTAACAGCAGGGGCGGGGAAGCTCCGGCGGCTCCTCTTCGTAGGGGATGCGGGGGAGTTCCGGCGGCTGCCCCCAGTACCTGTCACGGGGAAGCTCCGGCGGCTCCTCGTCGTAGTGGGCGCGGGGAAGCTCCGGCCAGTCAGGACAGCTGCCTCGGGTCCTGGAGGGTTCCCAGTCAGGAGCTCCCGCCGGCACATCTGCTCCCGGTGGTGGCTGGGCTCTGACTGAGCTGGGATGGCCGGCTTTTATACTTCCGGGTCGCCGCCTGACCCTCTGAGGGGCGGGCTCACTGCTCTGTAGCCCCCCCCTTCCGGTTTCCAGGGCTCCACCCTCCTAGGGGAGGAGGGGAGCCACACCGGCCCGTTACAGGGACCACTGCACTAGGCAATAAGGTGCTTAAAAAGCAGCATGATAAATAACCTGAAAGCATCTGCGACAAAGAAAACATGCTCCATTTTCATGTCAGTGTAACACTGTTACAAAAAACAAACATTCTGGGATGTATTAGCAGGAGTGTTGTCAGCAAGACACAAGAAGTAAATTCTTCCACTCTACTCTGCACTGATTAGGCCTTAACTGGCATATTGTGTCCAGATCTGGGAGCCCCATTTCAGGAAAGATGTGGACAAGTTGGAGAAAGTCCAGAGAAGAGCAACAAAAATGATGAAAGGTCTAGAAAACATATCCAATGAGGAAAGATTGGAAAACTTGTGTGTGTTTAGTCTGGAGAAGAGAAGAGTGAGGACGTGATAACCATTTTCAAGTACAGAAAAGGTTGTTACAAGAAGGAGGGAGAAAAATTGTTCTCTGAGGACAGGACAAGAAGCAATGGGCTTAAATTGCAGCACAGGCAGTTTTGGTTGGACATTAGGAAAAGTTTCCTAACTATCAGGGTGGTTAAGCACTGGAATAAATTCCCTAGGGAGGTCGTGGAATCTCCATCGTTGGAGACATTTAAAAGCAGCTTAGACAAACACCTGTCAGGAATGGTCTAGATAATACTTAGTCCTGCCACAAGTGCAGGGGACTGGACTAGATGACCTCTCAAGGTCCCTTCCAGTCCTGTGATTCTACAGTTCTATGAGTCTGTGATTATTGTCAATCCCGGGTGTTCAAAATCATGCAATTGCTTTTAAAAAATAATAGCTTTTAGGTTTCTTCTTATTTGCCAGCTGGTGTTTGAGTCTTTAGGTTTCACGTTTTTCAGTTTTTTTTATCTGCAGCCATGAATGCAAGAAACTTTCTTTATTAAAATGAAAGGTGAGGTTATCACATCCTGGTATGATTCCAGGAGCTGTGACTTTAAGAAAAACCTAAAATATCATAAGACTTGCAATAAAATTGTGAGAGTTGGCAACACTGCATTTTCAAAGCACAAGGTCACTGTCGTGGAAGGGAATAAGTGATTGGTAAATTGAGGCAGAGAGAGATGTGACTGGCTAGGAATGAACTGCTGTTTAAAAATTAGGAGCCCCATTTTCAAAAACAGAAGCCTAAACTGCACTCACAAAATAGTGTAATTTCCAGTTTGAATCTTACAGTGGAGCCAATCCAAAGCCCTTGAAATCCATGGGAGTGGTTCAAATGTGCATTATATATATAATATAAATGAGAGAGTTGTTGATCCCAATGGCACTGGTTTGTTCAGTTACAATCTGTGTGTGTACAAAAGATACTGTGTGCATGTAATCAGCTGTTTGCACGGGTGCACCCAGGCTGTTTACATAGTAAAAATTAGGGACCAATTTTTTTTCCACACTCATGCCCATGCAGCATTCCATTAAAAGTTCAATGAAAAGATCTGTTTTGCCAGAAAATATTCTTCTGACCAACAATGTGTGCATTTAGGCCTAATTAATTGCTTTAATAACAAACACCCAAATTACACTTACTCTGAAAACATTTTAAATGTGTTCAGAATCTTATAAATAAACATTGCAACAGTCACAATACTGCTCTGCCAAAGGCCGAACATTACTTGATGTGTGTATAGTTTTAGTTTAATTGCTGTGTATCTTACATCCCCATTAGCATGGGCTGTTATTGCTTGTCTGAATATAATTTCCATTTTGTAAATTGATCAGCTTGTGAAAAGTGTCAGACTAGCAAGTGGTGATTTGTTTATTTATTATAACTGAAGTATTTGCTCCCCGCTCAGACTTTAATGAATGAAGCGTCACAACACACGGGAGGCAGTGAAGAACTGTTCTGTCTGCCTCAGTTTCCCCACCTGTAGAACAATGTGCAATTGTATAACTTCCCATGGCCATACAAGGCATAGTAGCAGAACTGGGGACAGAGCTCAGATCTCCAACATCAACCACAGACTGTCTTTCCTCAGGCATGAAAGCTGAAGTTTTCCTATTAATCTACAGAACAAACAATGCACATTTCCTCTGGAGTGACACGAGGCTGACTCAGGGCAGAATTTAGTCCCTGATTTTTAAAATCTGGTGATGAATGTCTGCCCTGTTATCAGACTTTATGAATCCAACTGGGTCAGCTTTCCAGTCAATCCACTCAATGTCAAGAGTTTTATCATTGGTAGGACTGGATGGCTCAGGGACTGGTTATGGGATAATGGAGCCTTTCACTCAAAGATTACATCTGTGAACCAAGCTCAGGTTGGTAGTGTCAAAAGCTATTATGATCAGATGGTGGCTTGGTGATCTGAAAAATGTCCTAGTGTCTCAGCCTGCTCTTAGTGAACAGCTGTCTGGATCAAAGAAACTACCCCTGTAAATGCCTCTAAAAGTATGTCTACACTGCAGTTAGAAACCCGCGGCTGACCAGTGCCAGCTGACTCAGGCTCATGGGGCTTGGGCTAAGGGGCAGTTTAATTGTGGTGCAGACATTCAGGCTTGAGCTGCAGCCCAAGCTCTGGGACCCTCCAACCTTGCAGGGTCCTACAGCCCAGGATCTAGCCCAAGCGTTTATGCCACAATTAAACACCCCCCGAGCCCAAGACAACTGGTATGGGCCAGACAGAGGTGTCTAATTGCAGTGCAAAGATACCTTAAGTGGCAGGTTAGGTCTTAGAAAGTAAAATACCCCCTCGTTCCTAAAAGCAGGGCTTACGTTCAGCTGGAGCCCTTCAGTAAATATTTTCAAACCTGCAGGAGCTCCAGCACCTGCCACGGGCCTGAAGCCCCAAGCCCTGGTGCCACACCCTGCAGGGCTAAAACCCCAGCTCATGTACACACATCCTGGGGCTAAAGCCCTGAGGGGACACACACACACACACCTGCTGTGCAGCTGAAGCCCTGAGCCCTGGCACACCCCACAGGACTGAAGCCCTGAGTCCTGGCGCCTCTCCCACCGCAGGGCACACCTGCCCACAGGGCTGAAGCCCCAAGCCCCTGCCCCTCCTTGTGGGGCTAAAGCCCTGAGACCCTCTGCCATGCAACTGAAGCCCAGAGCCCTGAACTGGGGAGATGGGGAAGGGGGTCTCCTGGGAATAATCTCTGAGAATTTAAGCTCGGCCTAAATGTGATCTTTGAAGGAAGGATGGTCCAGTGATTAAGGCATTAGGCTGGGACACGTGAGTCCTGGTTTTAATTCCCCTGGGTTCAATTCTTGTGTGACCCTGTGCAAGTCACTTAGTCTCTCTGTGCCTCAGCTCCCTATCTGTAAAATGGGGATAATAGCACCGCCCTATTTCACAGGTGCGTAGTGAGGATAAATGCATTAAAGACTGAAAGGTGCTCAGATACTATGGTAAGTTTCATAGATGGATAGATAGGACTGAGGCACTTTGGTGGGAAAGCTTTTATTAGATAAATCAGTAGAGTACTTCAGCCTCCCATAGCTGAGGAGTAATTGTCTTGTGGTTAATTCACTGGACTGGGAATCAGGAGACCTGTATTCTATCCCTGGCTTGATTCACAGATTCCAAGGTCAGGAGGGAACATGCTGATGATCTAGTCTGATCTCCTGTATAACACAGCCCATAGAACTTCCCCATAATGATTCCTAGAGCAGATCTTTTAGGAAAATATCCAGTGTCGATTTAAAAATGACACTGATGGAGAATCCACCACAACCCTTGGTAAATTGTTCCAGTGGTTAATTGTCCTCACTGTCAAAAATGTACGCCTTACGTCCGGTCTGAATTTGTCTCGCTTTAACTTCCAGCCATTGGGTTATGTTACACCTTTCTCTGCGAGATTGAAGAGCCTGTTATTAAATATTTGTTCCCCAAGTAGGTACTTATGGACTGTAATCAAGTCACCCGTAACTTTCTCTTTGTTAAGCTAAATGGATTGAGCTCTTTGAGTCTGTCACTCTAAGGCAGGTTTTCTAACCCTTTAATCATTCTCGTGGCTCTTTTCTGAACTCTCTCTCCAATTTCTCAACATCCTTCTTGAACTACGGACACCAGAACTGGACACACTGTTCCAACAGTGGTTGCACATGTGCCTAATACAGAAGTAAAATAACCTCCCTGCTGCTGTTGCTTGAGATCCCCCTGTTTGTGCATCCCAGGATTGCTCCCCTTTCCAGTGTTGCCCTGGGAGCATAGGTTCAGCTGATTACCCACCACCATCGCCCAAATCTTTTCCAGTGTCACTGCTTTGCAGGATAGAGTCTCCCATTCTGAAAATATGGCCTACATTCCTTATTCCTAAGTGTCTACATTTACATTTAGCTGTGTTAAAACACATAGTAATTGCTTGCACCCAATTTTCCAAGAGATCCAGATTGTGCTGTACTGTTGTCGTTTTCATTATTTCCCACTCCCCCATGTTTTGTGTCATCTGCAGACTTCATCAGGGATGATTTTTATGTTTTCTTCCAGGCCATTGATAAAAATGTTAAGTAGCGTAGGGCCAACCACGGACCCCTGCAGGACCCCATTGGAAACAGACCCACTTGATGATGGTTCCCTGCTTACAGTTACATTTTGAGACCCATGTTAATGAGGGTTTAACCCATTTAATCTGTGCCAGGTTTATTTTATATCATTCTAGATTTTTAACCAAAATGTCATGTGGTACCAAGTCAAAGTATATTACATCAACACTATTACCTTTATCAACCAAACTTGTAATCTAATCAAAAAAAGATATCAAGTTAGTTTGACAGGATCTATTTTTCATAAACTCAGGTTGATTGCCATTAATTATATTACCCTCCGTTAATTCTTTATTAAACAAATCCTGTATTAGCTGTTCCATTATCTTGCCTGTCAGACTGGCAGGCCTATAATTGCCCGTGACATCCCATTTACCCTTTTTAAATATTAGCACAACATTCGCTTTTTTTCTGTCTTCTGGAACTTCCCCAGTGTTCCAAGACTTATTGAAAATCAACATTAACAGTCAAGCAAGCTCCTCGGACAGCTCTTTTTTAAACTCTTGGATACGAATTTTCTAGACCTGCTGATTTTAAAGAAGTTCTAACTTTAGCAGCTGCTGTTTAACAGCCTGCAGAGATATTAGAGGACTCAAAAGAGTGTTATCGTCATCATTATCATCATCATCATCATCGCTTTTTTCCCCAAAATACATGCTTTATTAATTAACAGGAAATTGTATTCAGAGTAGCACTAGTAGCACATGCTCATGGAGATGTAAGACGCACAACAATTAAATTCACGTTATACAACAAATTGAGTAACATTCAGCCCTTGGCTTTGGCAGGGCGGTATTATGACGGTTGCAATGTTTGTTTATAAGATACCAAACCACTTTAAATGCTTTTGGCTTAAGTGTAATTTGGGTGTTTCTTACTAAAGCGATTGACTGGGCCTAAATGCAAACATGATAGGTCAGAAAAGTATTTTCCAGAGAAAGATCTTTCCCTTGAACTTTCCATTCTGAGAAGGTTTATTTTCTGTTTACTTGCTCTGTGTGCAAGGATTGCCTGGTAAGACTCCAAAAAACAAACCAGATGTGACATAGAAATTGACGATGAAACTATCAGAAGTGAAATAGCCTTTGTTAAACACTGATTGATTAGTGTGAGGAGGTAGAATGGTTTTGGAATTAAAACAAAGAATTAGCTAAGAGTCATGAGATATAGGTTCTATTCCCCAATCTGCCCTTGATTTGGTACGTGACCTTAGTCAGGTAAATTAATCTCTTTGTTCCTCAGTTTTCCCCATCTGTTCAATCTGGATAATAATCTCACCTCATAGAGGTAGTATGAGTCTTAATTAAAGGGACAACATCAATTTAAAAACCATAAATCTATTTGGCCTGTATCATCGCAGCCATTTTCCCCTATTGTTTGTATGGGTTTTTCCTATTGCAACAGGGCAAAGAAAAAATATAACAATAGAAAAAACTTGATTGTAAAATTACAGAAATTTGTGAGACGACTCAGAGAGTACCACAGTAGTTGAGCCTGAATATAACTCACTTTTTAAACTGACCAGATTTCAAGCCGATTGTGCCCTTTTAGTGTTTGTAACCTGTTTTGAAAAATAACTTACTTTTGCAAAAATATATGAACTGCTGATGTTGTTTTCATTGCAAAGTGTTTCAAACTCACCTGTTGTTTGTTTGGGGCCATAAAACTTTTTATAATTTTAAAAGTTGCTTTAAACCTTTATATTTTGAAACATTGTCTAAAACATTATCAAAATGGCTTTTGAGATTTTTTTATTTACCAGAAAAAAGTTTCAATGACTATTTCAATATCATTTTATGTTTTCAAGATTTTTTTTAAAAAATATCAAAAGAAAGGCCCAGAGCTGTTTGTGAAAAACTTTTGTTTTTAAAATCACACCATTTTTGACAGGAAAAGCTTTTTGAGCAACGCTAATTTTGAGATAGAAGGCACTGCTGAAACACAAAATACTGTTGTTCTGGTTTGTTATAAAATACATAGGGCACTTTGGAAGAAAGAAGCAACGCAAACAAAAATGACTATTATTATAGTGACCCTAGTCACTGTTGACCTAAGTAATAATGTAGCGGCAAGTCCTACAGAGTGCTGGTACCAGTTTGGTGCCATATGGGTGTCACTTAGGAGGAAGAATACTCTATACCCAGGAGCAGTCAACTAGTTAATTTTATTTCATTCACAATTGTCTTTCCTTAACAGAGAAGACTATTCAGTGGTCTGTACTGGGACTGGTTAATTGTAATCCCTGAGATTCTTCATAAAGAGGTCAACAATCTTAGTTGCCTAAAGCTTGTCCTCAGGCCTTTGCTATCTACACAGTTTTTCTGTAGCAAAGGAGACAAGTGCCCAGCCTACTGATGAACTATCAAGAATAGTTTAAAGCCCCCTCCAATGGCTTTATTCATCCTTAAGGTGCCCTTCTGCCACTGAGGAACCTGTTTTCTGAAAGGGAAGTTCTTCCTTGCATACAACCTCCTGAGGTCTTCTGCGGCAGCAGCCCACTCCCAGTTCACCATCAAAAGGAGGATGTATCTTGTGGCATCCCACACGGGTCAGTCCTGGCTCGGGTACTATTGAATATTTTCATTAACAACTTGGATAATGGAGTGGAGAGTAGACTTATAAAATTTGCAGATGATACCAAACTGGAAGGGGTTGCTAGTATTTTGGAGGACAGGATTAGAAATCAAAATAATCTTGACAAATTGTAGGGTTGGCCTGAAATCAACAAGATGAAATTCAAGAAAGACAAGTATGAAGTGTGACACCTAGAAAGGAAAAATCAAGTGCATGTAATGAGAAATAGCTGGCTAGGCGGTAGTACAACCGAAAAGGATCTGGGGGGTTACAGTGAATCACAAATTGAATATGAGTCAACAATGGGATGCAGTTGCGAAAAAAGCTAATGTCCTTGTGGGGTGTATTTACAGGAGTGATATGTAAGACACAGGAGGTAATTGTCCTGCTGTACTCAGCACGGATGAGGCCTTAGCTGGAGTGCTGCATTCTGTTCTGGATACCACACCTTTGGAGAGATGTGAACAAATTGGAAGTGAGCCCAGAGGAAAACAACAAAAACAAGAAAAGGTTTAGAAAACCCGAACTATGAGGAAAGGCTTAAAAAACTGGGCATGTTTAGCCTTGAGAAGAGAAGACCCAGGGGGGACCTGATACCGGTCTTCAACTATATTAAGGGCTGTTATAAAGAGGCTGGTGATTGATGGTTCTCCATGTTCACTGAAGGTCGAACAAGAAGTAATGGGATTAATCTGCAGCAAGGGAGATTTAGGTTAGATATTAGGAAAAACTATAAGGATAGTTAAGCTCTGGAATAGGCTTCCAAGGGGAGGTTGTGGAATCCCCGTCATTGGAGGCTTTTAAGACCAGGTTAGACAAACACATGTCAGGGATAGTCTATGGTTTACTTGGTCCTGCCTCAGCGCAGGGGCTGGAGTGGAAGACCTCTCGAGGTCCCTTCCAGCCCTACATTGCTATGATTCTGTGCCCTTCCCATCCCCCGCAGGGTGGAGTCAGAGATATTGCACCAGCCCTGCCATAGAGGCAATCCAATTCTAATGGTGGAGGAACTGCACAGCATGCTCCTTGCTTCTCTCAGCATCCTGATTGGGGGTTGGGGAGGGGGGCTGGGGCTACCCTGGCTGACTGGCAAAGGTCTTTAATGGGGCTGTGAGGCCTATGAACAATCCTCCGTGAAGGAGCACTCCTGAGCTTTGCTCAGCATGAAGAAGGACCTTTTAGAGGCCAAAAAAACTCCTTCCACCGCACAGCAATCATGGAGAGCGGAAGCTAGGGCCAAAGCTCGCCATCCATCGCTCACTCCCAATGAGATGGAGCAGGCCCAAGCCCTTCACATCAAGTTTCAAAATAAGCAAGGTCCATCTCTTTCCACAGGACTGCTGTGACTCCCACTGCCATTGTGTCCCAACAGGAGGGTGGGACGTTTGTTGGCATGGGCTCCACATTTCCCATGCTGCTCTGTTAGTGCCACTGTGCAGCAGGGCTATTTGCTTTGATTTCCCCCTGGGTGCCCAGACTGACTTGTAGTAGGTCAGTCTGGGACACAGCCAGCCACCATGAGGTCTGGGCACCCCACAAGGCCGCAGACCAGGACTAGAGTCTTAAGCCCCAGTGCTGAGCAGCTGGTATTCCGGCTTGTGCCCATAGTCCATCTCTCATTACCTCACAGAGAGCCTAAATTATGGGCACTACCCCAGCTCGGCTTTATTTGTCTGTGTAATCGCTCAGCATCCTGCTGGCATACACTTTCGTAGTCCAATGAACCAAGAGTTCATTACACTGACTTTCTGAAAACGTCAAGCTCTGCTTTCTTCCTCCTCTCGCTCCCCGGGATCCGTTCTGTATAGTCTGTGTGAAAACTGATCTGATGCCCTGCAGGCACATTTTGTCCAAAGCCAAACTCTCCCTCTTCCCCCCACTTTCCTCCTTTGCACTCCCAGGACTTAAGGGATTGTCCTGGAAAATAGTGGAAGAATGGGATGGAAGTAAAGAGGCATAGTTTTCTCAGAAGTTTAACATTTCTGGGTAAGAGTTAACTGGAAACATCTTGTGGGCAATGCAGCCAATTTGGAGATTGTCCCAGCCTGAAATATGCTGCTCTGTGGCACTCAGTATTTTATAGCTTCTATCTCCTGAATCATTTACAGGCCCATCCAGTCCATATCCAGCTACATGAATGAGGTGCCGTTTATGACGGATTCCATTTCACATTTCTGAATGAGTCATCTGTGGTTTCTGTGTGGTTGGTTCGGGCTCTCAGTATCTAACCATGTCAGAAAGACAATTCATTCCAGGATATTACGGAACACCAATGAGATAGGAGGGGGCTGGCTTGGTAACAGGGTATGGAACTTTTCACCTCTTGGTCGCTGGCTCAAATCCAGACCCACAAGAGTGACAGCTGATGGAAGTTCAGACCTGAGAACTCCTTGGTGGCATGTATGTAATGAGTGGGTCATCTCAGTCCAGTTCCTAGTTTCCTAGTGTAAAGGATGGTTTGCCACGTAGCGACAATGACACTTGATGGCAGTCTCAATGGACAGGCCAAGGCATATGTGCATGAAACGGAACTGTCTCTACCCGTACTGCCTCTGCCCGTACTACCCCTGTTCTGTCATTCTTGAACCGAGCACTGAGGAGCACATTAAGCCCTGCTGTAACCATGTGCAATGTCCATTGACTTCAATGGGAGCTGCTTCCACTGACACCAGGGCTGAACGTGGTCCTTGCTCTCCAGGGATGTCTATCTGATTCCGTTCATTAACGGTAAGCAGCAGCATTGTCCAGTGGACACCTGGCAGTGCAGAAACCAGTTCCATTCCTACCTCTGCCAATGACTTACTCTGTGGCCTTTTCAGAAAGTGTCTAAGTCCTATTTTCAAAAGTAACTTGGTGACTTAGATCCTCAAAGATATTTAGGTGCCTAACTCATTGATTTCAGAGGGAGTTAGGCACTTAAATATCTGAGCATATGTGGGCCATGGGAGCATTGACGTTCAATGAGATTTAGGCTCCTAAATTCCTACATCTCTTTTTAAAATGACAGGCTCCGAAATCACTTAGTAACACGTCACCTCCTTGTGCCTCAGTGTCACCATCTGTCACACGGTGATAATGACATTCTCTTTAGCAAAGTCCTTTAAAGTCTATGGATGCAAAGCACTCTAAGTATTATTTCATTATGTGACATTTCGTCTAACCCCCTTCGTACTAATTAATGCAGTTCTGGCATATGCAATATTTATGAGGCTGGAAATACACTTCTGAAAACACTAGAAATGCTCATGTAGAGGCTCTCACATTTGGATAGCACCCACAGGCCTAGCATCACGTTCCATGCAAAGCATGGCAATGCTTTAATCTTTGCTAACGAGAATGGAAATGATTGTCAACATTTTTTTTCTTTCTCATGAGGCCATTGTGTGTTTTTGTAACTTTATTATCAGAAAGCAATAACAAGCAACTGGTGTGTTGTTGTTTTTGAGTCTGGGAATCTGCTTGCTAGATACTTCCCTCTGCATATTTTAAAGTTAAATATTTGGGTTGCTGTTCCCTTTTCAGGTCCTGCCATGATACAAACTGGCTGGAGCAAGAACGAGCTACGGCCTGCTTCTAATCATCCCGGTGACTGTAGCTTAGACGAGTCCAGACTAAACGGTTGTTATGTAGTTTCATTGTTTGGGTACTGACAGCCCCCAGAGACCTTGTGAAGCTGTGGAAACTTCTTGTAGAAAAATATTGTTGCTATTGCTTTTGAATTATACTAGGCCGTTTAAAGAGGTTTGAGCATAAGGCAAATAGTCACACTTGGAAGAATTATTGTTAGGTAATTCTGCATTTCAATACATATGTCCATGAGAAGAGGCGGAGACAAGTGGTTTCAGCATTGGGATTAAGGGTCATGAATCCTGGCTTCATTGTTGGCTCTGCTGCTAGCTCAGGGGGTAATGTTAGGCAAGTTTCTAGGCCTCTCTGTGTTTGCCCATGGACTTCCCTACCCCTCAGGGGTATTGCAAAGCGTAGTTAATCAATATTGTGCAGTGCTTTGCAGTGTTTGGATTAAAGGGACTACATAAATGACAACTCTTGTTTCTGTTTATGTGAGGGAATCTATATAGCATTCTCTGCTATCCCTGCTGATTGATTTGTCTGAGGGTACGTCTACACTACGGGACTATTCCGAATTTGCATAAACCGGTTTTGTAAAACAGATTTTATAAAATCGAGTGTGCGTGGCCACACTAAACACATTAAATCGTGGTGTGTCGTCACGGTCCGAGAGGCGTCGATTTTCTGGAGCATGCACTGTGGCTAGCCCATCCTATCCCATAGTTCCCGCAGCCTCCTCCCCCCTCCCTCCCCCCCCCCCTTGAATTTTTTTGAGAAATTCATTGTTCTGGGGTGGTTCTGGGTAAATGTCGTCAGTCCCACCCCTTCCCTTCCGCAGCAGCGCATGACTTTTTTTTTTTTTTTTTTTTTTTGGCCTGCAGCATGGGCAGCCATGGCATCATGGAGCCTGTGTAGCCTGTGTTTTGTGTTGTGACTGTCACCGTGTGTGCGATGACATCACAGAGCAGCAGCGCAGCAGCAGCTTGCTTTTGCATTTGCTTTTGCATGATAGCAGATAGCAGGGTTGGTTGCCACCATCCACCATACCATAATATAAAAAAAAAATAAAATGATGGCTTTTGCAGTTGCCCTTTTGCATTGTTTGTTGTGCTGCTGCTGGCTGCTGCTGGCTTAGCCAGGGGCAAAGTTAAAATTGGGAATGACTCCCTGAGTCAATCAATCCCTCCTTTTATCTAAAAAAAAATATCAGTCCTGCCTAGATCTAGAATGGGGTCCCCCAATATAGTCCTGCCTAGGTCCTCCCCCTATAGACTAGAGAAGTGAGAAGAGAGAAGAACCAGAACCAGAGAGACAGAGAGAGAGAGCTCTGCCTGTGTGTCAGATCCTGCAGAATTATGCTACTGTATCTATTGGTGGGGGCTCCTGCAACAACCCCACCTGTTGATTCCGTTCTTCCCTCAGCCTTCTGGGCTACCCATTTGTTGTCCCCCCCCCAGTGTAATAAGAATAAAGGAAGAGAATTGTTAGTGAGATATGAGGAGATGATGATATGAGTGGAAGGTGAGCTCCAGCTGCCACAGTAAGGAGCAGTAGGAGTAGGAGAGTGGAGGGTGTAGAGGAGCCAGCACTGCTAGTTCATTTTTCACATCTTTTTTTTCTTGGGCTTGGTGGGGAGGGATGGGGCTGATGGAGCCCCTGATGGTTTTCTATGCTGCACCATCTACCATGAAAATTACCACCAGGCCAGGCAACCAGGCACCAGGCAGGACCCATTCATCATCTGGTCATCATGGCATCATTTTTTTTGCCTGCCCCTTGATGATTTTGTCTGATGGAGCCACCCAGCACCACAGAGCAGCCATCAAGCCATGGCGGACGCGTGGCAAGGATGTTGGTTGAGTGCTGCACAGATGTTCTGCAGTCAGCAGCATTCAAAGATAGGGAGAGGATTGTTTTCTTGAAGAGAGGGGTTTTTTCTTCTTGTGTTCTGGGGTGGGGGGGGGTGTAACTTCCCCGGTGGGCCCTGACCCCACCCGGACACTGTGTTTTGACCCTAAGTTGTTTTTGAGCTCAGAGAATGCAAATACTAAGAGAGAACTGAGTCTTGGATAACATAGAGTGATCCTTCCAGTCCTGGCATCCATTTGATGGGCTTTCTTTCCTTTTCGTTTGTTTGCAGCAGCTTGCTGAGCCTGAATGATTTAAGAATTGGATTTTTTTTTTGAAATTGATTTTAAAATGATTTTGAATTTTTTCTTCTGATTTAGAGATTTGCAGAACAGCACAGAGGATCCATCCATTTTTCAGCCTTTTTTTTTTTCTTTCTTTTTTTTTTTTTTAACTGCGATTTTTTCTGCTTTAATGGCCCTCTTTCCTGGGCAAAAAAAAATATTCAACAGCTCGCGGGGCTTGGCTGTCAGCAGCTGGCACCGAGCGTCCAGCTCGTGCAGCTGTGAGCTGTGTGCAGGCGGAAGCAGATACTAGTGCACTCACTGCCAATACTCCCATATCCATATATCCGATGCTCACGATATGTTAATATAATAATCCTTTTATAACGAGCGATTAAAAGCTTAAAGAGCCATTAAAATTAAAGAGAGTGTGGAAATTAATGGTGTTTTGCTGTTAGTGGATTTCGTAAAGCGATGGGGGCCGAATCGCTTTTAAATCGTTAACGCCTCGTAAACGTGACTGGGAAACGGGAAAGAATGCTAACCCTCAAAACAAATTTATTTCCCACTGCTTTACTGTTTTCTGTATGCCCCACCGTTCCCACTTACCGCTGTCCCCGCAACAGTGTTCTTCTAGAGGTCTGAATCCACAGCTTCTGGGTCCTATAACACGTCGATATCAAGGCACCCAAAATCAGTGGCCAAGAGAATGAGTGAAAACGTTGGTCCTGGTTCTTCCTTGGGAACCTATCTTCTGTCCTGCAGGCTCTGAGGTTACAGGGACTGTTTCTTTAAATCTGAAGCATGAAGCCAGACGGGACCAGGCTGGGGAAGGTTCTAGGCAGCAGCTTTGCAGTGAAGCAGGGAAGGTTTGGGGAGAATGCTGCTCTCCTAGTCTAAGTGAGTTCCATGTCCATTGTTAGCAGAAAAAGCAACTGGGTCTGCACCCCTTCCTCATTGCCACGTGGCAGAGGCAATGCATGTTCCTTCCTTTGCAGCAGTGCAAGAAGCAGCCTCCATTTCCAGGCCCAAAGTTCTCTCCTTTGTGCACAAACCTGATGTTATCTCTGCTCTGACTAGACAGTTATTTAAGGGCACAAATGCTGAATCATGACAGTGAGGATGCAGAAAATGGCTCAGAAGTGAGTCCCACATTGCTTTAAGCTTCCTGCATTCGTGTTTGCTGTGTCCCTCTTTTAGGTGACTTTCCCCTGCGTTTGGGCTTCAGCTGATTGTGGGGGGGTATTATGTCTGTCAGGAGAGGGTGGGCTGAGGTTATAGCAGTGACATGGCCAGTAGATTCACGTCTACGTGGATGCACTAGCTAGCTGTTGCACCTGCATGGAATGATGCAGGAGTATTCCAGAGAAGAAGGATGTTCCGTGGTAATTCTGTTAGCCTGGGTTTCAAGAGACCTGGGTTCAATTTCTTGCTCTGCCTCAGACTAGTCACTTGGTCTCTCCGTGCCTTAGTTCCCCACCTGTAGAATGGCCGTAGTAGCACTGTCCTACCACAGAGGGGCAGTGTGGGGATCGAGATATTAATGTCTGGGAGGTGCTCGGATGCTGTGGAGATGGGGGCCACGTAAGTACCTAAGCTAGATAAATGGCCTTGCATTAGCGATAAATGCTTCTGGTGTGGGCCAGGGGGAAAGATCCTTTCCCATCTTGATGCCTGGCCAGTGCCCAGCCCATTTACTTGGGGCCCTGTGCAGAGGGGAGAGGATTTTGGCCATGTGAGTTGGCATTTGCAGCCCAGGATAATGAAAATCCCCCACGCTGCACTGAAATGTGTGAATTGCACTTCTGGGCAGACTGAACCTCACCTTCCAGTGAAGCTTTGTTACTGTACATGAAGTGGATCACTTTTCAATTAGAGGCTTCCACTGTCTCTTGCCGTTTCTTTAACACACAAGCCGTGCCTTCCCACTGTGAACAGAATAATGCACCACCAGGGTGTGGTTCCGTATGTACGTGGAGGGTGTCTGTGTCAGGAGATGATGGCTTTCAGTCAAAGGCTGGTTTGAGATGCAGAGAGATGGGTCAGGGATATTACTTTGGGGCTTTTCTAATTTAAGTAGCTGCCTAATTGAGGGCATTGGCCTGGCACGTTCCTGTGCTGGAACAAGCCTGAGCAGACGCTTGCGTGGTGAGTGATGTCGTGAGACGGATTTACCTTTCCTTACCACTGATTTTTGAGGTGAGATGGACTGCGGATGCTGTGCTACCATTCTGCGCTCGACTAGATTTAGCATGGCATTCAGATTCAAGGCCACTGAGGGCTGAGGTTGAGCGATTCCGGCAAGATTTCTGGTCGGGGCGCTGGAACGATTTGTATAGTAGGGGTGCTGAGAGCCATTAAACCAAACTGTAAACCCTGCATATGATTGAAACAACTTCAAGCCAGAGCACCCCCAAACCCCTACTTCCAGCACCTGTATTTCTGTTCCCCTCCTACCACAAATACCAAAAATCTCTTGAGATCAGCTTTCTAGTGAGATTTCAGCCATTTTGGGCTGCAGCCAATGAGAATCCAGAAAATAGGATCTTCCCTTTCATCCAACCCGGGTGAAAACTGTGGGAGGATGAGTATGAATCTGACCCGTCCCTGAAAGGATGAGTTTAAAGTTCTGGTCCAGCTTCATCTAAATTTGGAGACAATACTATAAAATGGGGACGATCCATTTCCAAAGCAATTGCACAAGGGACCAAATCAGCTGGCATTTGTGCTGTTGCCGCATAAACAGAAAGCCGGGCTATATGCTGTATCGGTGGTTCTCAAACTCTGGGTCGAGACCCCAAAGTGGGTCACGACCCCATTTTAGTGGGGTTGCCAGGGCCAGTATTAGACTCGCTGGGACCCATGGCTGAAGCTGAAGGTTGAGTGCTTTAGCCCAGGGCAGCGGGGATCAGGCTCTGCCCCTCCTTCCCCCACCCGGGGTCATGTAGTAATTTTTGTTGTTCGAAGTGCAGTGACGTTTCAGAGCCGCTGCGCTGTATTAATTGGCACCACCATTTAGGTCCATCTCGTCTAGCAAGAAAGCATGTTGGCACCAGCAGGTCAGGTGCTGTGCTTCTTAGAAAACAGGAGGTGACCAGTTCTGAAAATACCGCTCCTGTTGCCCACACGTGGCCCGTGCTGCTGCGGATGCTCTGCCTCAGACTCCGCCTGCGCTGGCTCTCCACACGCCAGCGTGCCTGGTTCCGCAAGCCCTGCAGCTGCTCCTCCCAGTCTGCTCAACGGCGTGATCTCCCTGGGGAGTTCAGCAGCAGCTTCTATTCCCCTGGGTGGGCAGGTCCGACACACGCTGGAGCACCCGGGGGGACACGCTGAACTGGGAAAGAACTGGCCCCTGAGAGCCTGTCTTCCCCTGCCTCTCGTCGAGGGTGGCTTTCCGCCTTCTTGCAGTGTCCTCCTCCTCCTCCTGTCTCCTGGCTAGGAAATTTATGGGGGAGGAAGTGGAAAGGCTCTCTCACACACTGCAGTGTTAAGGGGCCAGGCTGCACACGCCTGCCTGCCCTCTCTCTGCCGCTCTGGGCTCTGCCCTCTGGAGCCATGTCCAAAGCAGGGAGGTCAGTCCCACGTGCAGCTTACGGCTCCTCACCCCCACCTCTTCCTCACGTTGGCCCTTAGCACTCAGAGGGCATAATCACTTTTCTACTTATTTAAACAGTGCCAGCAGCAGCCTGGGGCGGAGAGATTGGGGCAGGGTTTGGAGACACCAGGGCAAGCATGGCTGCATCTAGATGTGCTACGCCATTTCACAAAGCCCAGACCACTAAGCCCTGGAAACAGGGACCAGTCTGGCCACTCTGAGCTGCACCTCCTGAGCGGGAAAATGGGCCACCTCTGATAATACTCTTACGTAGCACTCTTCATCCGTTGATCTGTCAGTGCTTTACAAAGGAGGCCAACACTCTTCTTACCATTGGACAGATGGGGAAACTGAGGCACAGAGCGGTGAAATGACTTGACCACGGTCACCCAGCAGAGGTGGGAATAAAACCAAGTTCTCCTGGCTAGTCCCACTATAGGAAGCAGAATGATTCTATAGGAATCAATCTTTGTTCAAACCCAGTCACTATTCAAAGGACCAGGGCGGTCATGCTGGAGAGGAGACACTGTGTTTTCTCCTACAGAACAAAAATTGAATCCCTGCTCTAACTGCAAAACTGAACTCAGCCTGAGCTGCAAGTAGCACCTCAGTAATATAAAATAAATAGACAATTTCTGTAAAAGCCTGATTCTCATATTTTCCTCACATCAAAACAGTGCTATTTCTGGAAAGCATTTCCCACTAGAGCTGCTGCGAAATGCTCGACAACAGCTACAGCGCAGCGGTTACCTTGCAGGAGAAACTCCAGTCCTCAAAGGGAAATGGTGAGACGCAAATGTGGAAACTCCCTTACTAAGAAAAGGAAAAACACCCTCCAGTATTTTACAGCAATCACCCCAAACGCTACAGGTAAACTGTAGTGGCTTGGACCACTTTTCACGTGGGCTTAGATTGGGGCGGGCAAACTTTTTGGCCTGAGGGCCGCATCGGGTTTCCAAAATTGTATGGAGGGCCGGTTAGCAGAGGCTGCGCCTCCCCAAACAGCCAGGCATGGGCCAGCCCCGCCCCTTATGTGACCCCCCCCCCCCGCTTCTGCCCCCTGATGCCCCCCCTGGTACTCCTGCCCCATCCAACCCCCCTCTCCTTCCTGACTGCCCCTGGGGACCCCTGCCCCCATTCAACCCCTGTTCCCTGCCCTCTGACCACCCCAACCCCTATCCACACCCCCGTCCCCTGACCACCACCCCAAACTCCCCTGCCCTCTAGCCACACACACACACCCCGCTCCCTGCCCCCTTACCGCGCTGCCTGGTGCACCAGTGGCTGGCGGCGCTACAGCCGCGCCGCCCAGAGCACCGGGACAGGCAGCCGTGCTGCCCAGCTGGAGCCTGCCACACCACCGTGCAGCACAGAGCACCGGGTCATCAGGCCCCAGCTCTGCAGCTGCGCTACCCCAGGAGCGCGCAGCCCCGCCGCCCAGAGCATTGCGCCGGCGGCAGAGCGAGCTGAGGCTGCGGGGGAGAGGGAACAACAGGGGAGGGGCTGGGTGCTAGCCTCCTGGGGCAGGAGCTCAGGGCCCGGGCAGGAGGGTCCCACAGGCCAGATGTGGCCCACGGGCCGTAGTTTGCCCGCCTCCGGCCTAGATTAAGGTGACCAGACATCCCAATACTGGGGTTTTGTCTTATATAGGACCCTATTATCCCCTTCATCTCCCCCCCCTCCATCCTGATTTTTCTCACTTGTTGCTTGGTAACCCTGTCTTAGATCTGGTCTGTACAGTGTCTGCAGTGATTTAACTGTTTTGCTTAGGGGTGTGATTTTATACTAGTATGGTTATACCGGTACAACCCCTAGTGTGGGCACAGTTATACTGGCATAAAGGTGCCGTTACCTGTTATAGTTTATTCCTCTTCCCATACAGGAATAGCTAGACTGGTCTAAGCACTGCAGCCACACTAGGGAGCTTGTACCTTTTTATACCGGGATAGTTAAAGTGGTACAAAAACTATGTGTAGACAATCCCTTAGACAGGATACAGCCCCACACTGCTGCCTCCTTGAATCAGGCTGGTGCTGCTTTTCCAACAGACTCGGGGCCTCCGGAGCGAAGGATTTCTTTGGGCTTGTGCTCCTTGATTTGTTCACTCCTTTTCCTTTTCCTTAGGAATATTTTCACCGACTCAGCATAGCTCCTTCCTGCTGCTAGCATAATTCAAGACATAACTTTGCCGTGACTGCATATGCCGGAAAGGAAATTGAAAGATTAACAAGTCCAGGCTGCTTCCCCCACCCCCACTTCTTCTCATGATTATTATTATTTAAAGGGGTGTGTGTGTGTGTGTGTTAGGCATTACAGGGAAATCCACACACACCCCGACCATACTGCCTATCTTTCATCTCCCTTCCCAGGTTTGGCATTAGTCATAAACCCAGATGTTAGAAGACAGAGCTCAGCAGATCACCAGATGAATATACTCGCACGCTGCTTGGAAGGGTTCATATGTTTCACATGACCCAGCGTCAGTTGCTGATGCTTCCCCCCACCTCTCTTCCCCCCCTCTCCCTCTCACCCCGAGCCAGCCTCCTTTCATTTAAAGTGTGTTTTTGCCTGCACGTGAGCCATTCATCCGAAAAGCGCTAGAAGCAAAGCCGGCAGAAGGGCTGTTGGTTTGCAGCTGCTCCCATGCTTTTCTGGTGGCATGTTCTGCATGTGTGAAATCTTGCAGTGTTGCAAGCCGGTCTGGGTTTTGTTTTATTTTTTTCTTCTCCCCCACTCTCTCTCGCTAAGCTGCTGAGGATGGAGATTGCTGTGGTTCACTCTGGACAGCCGCCAGTGTCTATCTAGGAGACCGTTAGCCGGGAGATGGGATGTGGTAGCATTGTGGAACTCCTTGCAGACACACACACAGAGGGAGGGGAGAGAAGAGGAGAAAAGGGCTGTGCCTGCCTCCTAGCGAACCACACAGAGGAGGAGGGACAGGGAAATGGATGCTGCTTGTTAGGCCATAGGCCTGCTTAATCTGGATTTAATGGGATGCTTTTTTCTGTGGACAATCTGGTTGAAATCTGAAGTGCTGCTGCTGCCGCTGAGGTGAAAAAAAAGAAAGGTAACGTGTGCCTTTGTTTTCAGATAGGGACTTTGGTGGGGCCATGGCTTGTGCTGCATATTTAAAATGCTGTTGGAAGAACAGCTCAGAATAGATCTTTTATCTCTTCTCATGTGTAATTAAAAACAAATCTCTCCATAAGATACAAGGGCTTCCCCTCCCCCACTGATTTTAAATGGAGAGACAGAAATGTATGTGGGTGGGTGGCTGGGGGAGTTGTAAAAATGAATAAATGTTGTGTTCAAGGAGCAGAGGTGCTAGCAGTGTGAATTCATTGGGGGTGGGGAGCAGGGATTTGGGAGGTGGAGATGTTTGAATTCAGACAAATCTGGATGCATGCTTCCATTGACTGCTAAGATGGACTGTTCTTTCTACATTCCAAATGGCTGCAGCAAGTTGAATGCAGAGCTGGGGGTTGCAAAAGCAAAGCCCCAGAAACATGTTCACTTCTTCCTAGATTACAGCAGAAAAGTTGCTACATATAAAGTCTAGAAATGGCAAATAAATGGCCCTGTTTCTAATCTCTCTGTGCATATATCTATGTGCGCTGCAATTGGGTACATGTAAGATTGTTTTCTCGACTGCATTGTTAGCCTGTTTGCTGCTGGGGGAGAATTAGAAAAGTAGATTTGAGCATCTAATGCAAAATTTCCAGGAGAGACAATTGTTTCTAATAATAGCTCTGGCACTGGTTTAATAATACACATCCAGGCGCGTGAGTGATCCAGCAATACTTGCTCGGAGACAACCCGGGTTGTGGAGAAATGTGAACTGCAGCCTTTAAAACACTGTCCTGAGGAAAGTAAAAATAGCTGCACTCAGATGTCTTTTAAATGGAAAGGGGAGTATTGTGTATGTTTGTATGTTCTGGGTGGCACTTCATGGCTCACCACGGAGCTTAGAGTTAAAGTGCTCATGCCTTTTTCTAAAGCTACGGAGCCTTATTCGGCTTTCCCTTGTGCCAGTTTTATACCAGTGTAACTCCACTCACTTCAACTCACTTCTTCTGGATTCACACTACTCGGATTTTGTGAACAGCCCCGAGGAGGTGCGTAGTGCAAGGAACTGGGAGCTCTGGTTTGTGTGACCGTGCCGTTTTCCCTGCCGAAAACTGAATCCCTGGCACCAGAGAGATCTTGATGGTGCTAAACTAGAAGATTGCTTCTCTTTCGCGTTCCGAGGATGGCAGAGGGCCCACGAGGAGGGCTGCTGTGTGAATAGCTGACTGCACACTGTTTGAACCCGTTGCTTGCTGCTGACCCTGGCAATGTTACTGTGCTTTGGCTCAGGGTAGCTGTTCAGAGCTACTTGTTCTAACCTTTCTGGCACAAGTTACCAGACGCTTATCCTCCGCTGAAAATGTGCAGCAAGGAATATTTAGAAAAGAGACACAACAGAGCCATGCTGATTCATACCAGCTGAGGATCTGGCCCCAATGTGTAAGAACTATTGGGGGTTTGTCCTGTCTCAATAATCTGGGGTCCATTCATAAAATTTTTTAATACCACTAAGGTTCGGTGGCAAAGCAGTTCTTTCAAGCAGCCTTTAATGGTAGCTTGGTTTGGGATGTAACCTTTAGGAACAGTATAATCAACCCGTGCACAGCAGCGTATGGGGGCCTGCTGCTGCTCCCATTCCAATCTTCCATTGATTTCACTGGTGCAGGAATAAACCCAAACCGGTGAGTGCTTGTAAATTGCCTTATGCTGTAGCAGGAAAAGCCGCTGGTGGGGTACAGTTTCCGAAGCAAACAAGTCTGATCATTTTCTGCCATTGAACATGGAGTTTATTTAAGCACAAAGCGTGCGGAGGGCACCGTGGCAAAAGCCGTTGGTGGCTAAATAGCTGTTGCTTCCTTTAATTAGAGACAGTATTTTAAAATGCATGGGAATGAACACCAACCTGAGCTGCTAACGGGATCTGTATTTTCTGCAAAGTGAGGGATCAATCAGGAGGGGAGGAAAATGGTAGAAATTGCTATTAGTAGTTCCTGGGGGCTTGTCTTCATGTACAGTGCTGCAGCGGCACCGCTGTCACACCTTAGTGAAGACACTACTACACCGACGGGAGAATTTCTCCATCACCGTAGTTAATCCATCTCCCCGAGACGCAGTAGCTGTGTTGACGGGAGAAGCTCTCCTGTCGACCTAGCACTATTGACACTGGGATTTTTTTCACACCCTGGAGTGACCAGTATAAGTTCGTATCATAGAATCATAGAATATCAGGGTTGGCAGGGACCTCAGGAGGTCATCTAGTCCAACTCCCTGCTCAAAGCAGGACCAACCCCAACTAAATCATCCCAGCCAGGGCTTTGTTAAGCCTGACCTTAAAAACCTCTAAGGATGGAGATTTCACCACCTCCCTAGGTAACCCATTCCAGTGCTTCACCACCCTCCTAGTGAAAAAGTTTTTCCTAATATCCAACCTAAACCTCCCCCACTGCAACTTGAGAGCATTACTCCTTGTTCGGATACGTCCCTCGATCTGCTGGCAGTGCTCCTACTTATATAGCCCAAAATGCCGTTAGCCTTCTTGGCAACAAGGGCACACTGTTGACTCATACCCAGCTTCTCGTCCTTCAATCCTTGAGGAGGCCATTTAGGGGTCTGGGGCAAAAATTGGTCCTGCTAGTGAAGGCAGGGGGCTGGACTCGATGACCTTTCAAGGTCCCTTCCAGTTCTAGGAGATTGGTATATCTCCTATTATTACCTCCCCTAGTCTGTAGCAGTGCATGGAATTCTTCCGTCCTAAGTGCGGGACTCTGCACTTTTCGATGTTGAACCTCATCAGATTTCTTTTGGCCCAATCCTCTAATTTGTCTAGGTCCCTCTGTATCATATCCCTACCCTCCAGCATATCTACCACTGCTCCCAGTTTAGTGTCATCTGCAAACTTGCTGAGAGTGCAATCCACGCCATCCTCCAGATCGTTAATGAAGATATTGAACAAAACCAGCCCCAGACCGACCCTTGGGGCACTCTGTTTAGTACCGGCTGACAACTAGACATGGACCCATTGATCACTACCTGTTGAGCCCGATGATCTAGCCAGCTTTCTATCCACCTTATAGTCCATTCACCCAGCCCATACTTCTTTAACTTTCTGGCAAGAATCCTGTGGGAGACCATATCAGAAGCTTTGCTAAAGTCAAGGAATAACACGTCCACTGCTTTCCCCTCATCCACAGAGCCAGTTATCTCATCATAGAAGGCAATTAGGTTAGTCAGGCATGACTTGCCCTTGGTGAATCCATGCTGACTGTTCCTGATCATATTCCTCTCCTCTAAGTGCTTCAGAATTGATTCCTTGAGGACCTGCTTCATGATTTTTCCAGGGACTGAGGTGAGGCTGACTGGCCTGTAGTTCCCCAGATCCTCCTCCTTCCCTTTTTTAAAGAAGAGCACTACATTAGCCTTTTTCCAGTCATACAGGACCTCCCCCGATCCTTGGTCTGCAAGTGAGGAATCAGCTACTCAGCAGGAGTAAGGCTGGCTGGATCCTAGCCCTGTGAGAATGTAAAATAAACCCTTGTGCTCTAGGTAAAGTTGTTTTTCAAGACACATGCTAGGATTGTGGTACCTGTGCTATTATGAAAACGTAGCTAGGTACAAGAGTGATCACTGGTTTAGTGAGGAATTATTACCTACTCTTGATCTGATAGGCATCTTCTAGTGCTCTCCTCCCCAGGCACTCTGAATTTATTAATGGAGAGTGAAAATTTTCAGCTACTACATCCTGTGAGCTGACTGTCAAATCATATAGGGCCTCATCCAACATCCATTGAAATTAGAGAGAGCCTTGCCATTGATTTCAATGGCCATTGGATCAGGCCTTTACAGGTGATATGACACGTGACAGCACAACTTTATATGCACAGCATCTTCCATACAAACAGTACCCCAAAATATTTTACAGACTTAAAGACCGCAACGCGGAGGAAAAATAGGATGTTGGTTATTGCTGTTGGTTAGTATTTGTATAATACCAGGAGAGTCCTGGGGGCTTAAATAACAGCAAAGGGTGAGTAAAACCACAGGGTATAGACAGGAGAGGAAAGATCCATTGAAATGAGATTTCCAGTGCAATGACCCTCCATGACAGCTGTGGCAGGAGCTGCAGTGGAGGAGGCTATCGCACCGAGCAAGGTGTGATGTGAAAAGAGGCCAGTGATAGACAGCCGTGGAGAGGACAGGGAACAAGGTCGATGAGGAATGGGGTGATGATGGAAGTGTCTTGGTTTATATGGAAGGAATGTAAGAGTTAGATGGGTTCAGTATTCAGCAGCATCTCCTGAAGATGTTGCCTGGTGACACGGTGATCTTTCACCGGGGCTAATAAGGGCTGGACTGGATCAAATGTGGATTGCAATCCACCAGGCAATGCCTTGGTGCTGCAGGAAGTGGTGTTGGGGACTGAGTACATAACAACCTCTTGGCATGTGCACCTTGCAAAGTATGAGCACTAGTTGCTTAGTCCTCCCAAGCCCCCTTCCAAGCTAGGTCCGTGAGTATCAGTATTACCCACTTTACAGATGGGGAAAATGGTAGAAGAGAAATAATTCTCTGTGGCCTTATAGTGGAGTTTAGGTGTCCCAGCTTCCTGGTATTGAGATCTATCCACTGGAGACCACAACTGATTGCCAAAGCGCTCTTCTCTCTGATTCAGTACTGAATAGGGGCTCCCGTGTGGTGGGTGGGGGGACGCTGTCATGTTGATGAACTACAAACACTAGAGGTTTGATTCTCTCTTCCTCTGTTCCAAGCCACTTTTGCACTCTGTCTCCTTATGGGGCAGCTGGGGGCCTGATAACCTACTTCTTTGGCTACAACAGCCCCCTAAGGGCCATTCACTAGATGAGTCACTGGAGCATGGTGTGCTCTGGTCATGATCACTTCCCTGCTACACGCCCTATTCCAGGGCTGGCATAGAGATGTTCCAGCAGCTCCATGAAGTATCCCTGTACAATGGGTGTATGCCCAGGGGGCTCCTGTTTAAATCCCTGGAGGAACTTAAAACACAAGCGAGAACCGAATCCAGGGTCTTGGCCTCTTTTGGTGCTTAAAGAGCCCATTGCGCTTTTCATAAGAGTAGGAATGTTGCAAATTCCATCAAAGCAGAAAGTATCTAGTTAGCTGAAAATTCCCTCTGCAATTTTCAATTGGATATGGCTTGCTTCTTTGCTGTTGTGGAATGTTGCCTCATGCTGGTTGCTGCGTTCCACCCCAGAGGTGGCTCCGTTTATGTGCTGGGTGATGAAGTGACCCTTTTGTCCTTTACCTGCTTCACCGGGGTGTTGTATGACTTAATTAAGCGAAGTTTGTAAAGTTCATTGAAATCACCAAACGAAGAACTTTATATAAAAGCGAAGTATTACTATTACAATGCTTCACACTTAGTCTAGAAGGCGAGCTGCAGTATTTGTAAAAATAAAACACGCTGGAAATGATTCAAAACAATTGCTAACTCATTTCGTCCCATATAAGTCCTTACGCGATGTGATTATTGCAGGAGTGGGTGAGTGCTTTTAGACAATGAATGCTGTGCTGGCAAATGTGCAAGGCTTTGATTCTGTGTTTAGATTTTTCCTTCTTAGAAGTTCAGAATCTCTCAATCAAAATAAATCCACTCTTGTTTTAGTTTCCTAGCCACATGGGTTCCAGCGTGGCTAGAGCCATACCACACACACTGAACTATCATCGGTATCCTGTCTGTCTGTGCTGAAAGCACCAGTCTAGTCAGGAACAGCTCTGCCAATCGCACAGCAGCAAAACATGTGACCCTAATGCTGTTAGACAGCATTTGCATAGGACAAGTGTACTGTGAAAACTGCCATATCAAGCAAATGGTTTTCAGAATCAGCACAAAATCCTGTAGTCAAAAATCTTCACAACAGCACTTTCAATTAAGCTTCCTAAATCCTCAAACCAAACAACCACTCCATCCCCTTTATTATCAGCATGCGCCTGCCCTAAGCAATGTCACAGAGAATCTCTCCAGTTTTTACCATATTCATTTGCTAGTGAAACTTTACTCCCGTCAGCGAGAGACTGTAGATCACACTGTGTTTTAAAGGTCTGTTTTGCCCTTGATATATACATGAATGGTAACTCTTATTAGCATCGCTGAAACTCTATGTTGGGTTTCTCTAGGGTGCCCGTCACCATGGTACCCAACTGCCACGTATGCTTTTGTATCAAGGGGGAGATTGGACCCCTTCATTTTCAAATGAAATATTTGCTGTAGAGGACGAGGGTGTCTTATGGGATTTGTAATAAGATACGGTGCCTGGTTTATATACTCACACGCACAACGCAATGATGAAGCAAGCTGGAGAAAAGCAAATTGCTAAGGCTGCTCCTATAGCCTCTTGTGATGTTAAAGTTGTTGGGATTTAAAAAAAACAACTCTGGAGAGGTTTAGACGCCTTGGGAAATTCTATAGCCTTTTAGGAAACGGTGACATGGCAACAGAAGGCTTCCACTTGGACTCATGCAGCAAGATGAAATTGGATGGGGGAGGGGAGAGCTATACCTGAGCAAGACCGTGGAGATTTGGAGGCTATCCAGAAGCATCTGGGAAGCATTAGAAAGTTCGGCCTGCATCAAACATGCTGCATGAGAACAGGAGGAAACTCCTTGAAATGGTCTTTCTTTAACCATTAGAGATTCTGGGGCAGCCTCTGTGCTGCCTCTCCCTGCTTAGGCACGGAATGGATCGGTGTGGCAGAAGTTAGGCACTAGTGACTTTCAAACAGTGTATAATATTCTTCACTTCCTGTCCCAAACTCTCGTGTAGTGTTGCTGTGCACTGTTATCTAGCCGCTGTGGTTCGCTCCAGAGCTGGGTGCATGTCACTGGTGGGTAAAGTGATTGCTATCCCAAGTAAAAGAGCCTGTCATTGCTCAGGGCAGGAAGCAGGGACAGTAGAGGTACCGGCTGTGTGTCCAGCAAACTGTCTTCCCCTCCGTATCTCTGCTGTTGGGCTGCCCCCACTTGCAGCTTTTACCAGGGACATAGCCAGGCCCACCCAAATCTGAGCAGGGGTCTAGCGTGGTACCTTGCACTTGTTTTTATTGAATTCCAACTTGTTGAATGCAGACTAATTCTCTAGTTTGTCATGGTCATTTTCATTCTAATCCTGTCCTCCAAAATGTTTGCAACCCCTCCCAGTTTGGTGTCATCTGCAAATTTTATAAGCGTACTCTTCACTCCATTATCCAAGTCATTAATGAAAATATGGATTAGTACTGGCCCCAGGATTGATCCCTGCACGACCCTACTAGATACGCACTTCCAGTTTGACGGTGAACCATTCCTAACTACTTTTTGAGGATGGTCTTTCAACAAGTTGTGTACCTACCTTATAGTAATTTCATCTAGACCACAGCTCCCTCGTTTGCGTATGAGAATGTCAAGTGGGGCTGTGACAAAAACCTTACTAAAATCAAGATACATCATGTCTCCTGCTTCCCCACTATCCACTAGGCTGGTAACCCTGTGTAAGAAGGAAATTAGTTTGGTTTGGCATGATTTATTCTTGACAAACCTATGCTGGCTATTCCTTATAATCCTATTATCCTCCAGGTGCTTACAAATTGATTGTTTAATCATTTGTTCCAATATCTTTCCAGGTAGAAATTCCAATCTGTAGCCAAAGTTTGCAGCTTGGCCCTGCCTCTAATAAAGCATGTAGGACTTTGATAGTAAGTCCCCCATCCTTAAGTCCAATACACTCTGCATGCTTCCCTGTCCTTCTCGTAATACAGTTTGATACACAGTTTCAGGGCTATGGTGCATACCATCATCTGGTGTAGATCCATTGACTTCCATGAAACAGCATCCACTTACGCCAGCTGAAGATCTGGCCCTGTGAATTAAATATATGGTACAGTTACTGAAAGCCTGTGTTGTGCATAACCCCAAACAGCCTACTCAGCTAATAAAAGCGGCTACACCACCTAAATGTGTGAATGTGTAGCGGTACAATAGGCACAACAGACAGCACTGAAATGGGTATTTTAAGAATTAACTCCTGATTTGCCCTTCAAGAATAATTCACACATTCTGTTGCTTCCAGCATCTGGGTCAGTTTGGTCAGTCTCCTAGGAACCCACATTGATTTTTTTTTCCCCTGCAGATCACATTAGTTTCAACCATAAAGAAATTCATAGATTCATAGATTCTAGGACTGAAAGGGACCTCGAGAGGTCATCGAGTCCAGTCCCCTGCCCTCATGGCAGGACCAAATACTGTCTAGACCATCCCTGATAGACATTTATCTAACCTACTCTTAAATATCTCCAGAGATGGAGATTCCACAACCTCCCTAGGCAATTTATTCCAGTGTTTAACCACCCGGACAGTTAGGAACTTTTTCCTAATGTCCAACCTAAACCTCCCTTGCTGCAGTTTAAGCCCATTGCTTCTTGTTCTATCCTTAGAGGCTAAGGTGAACAAGTTTTCTCCCTCCTCCTGATGACACCCTTTTAGATACCTGAAAATTGCTATCATGTCCCCTCTCAGTCTTCCCTTTTCCAAACTAAACAAACCCAATTCTTTCAGCCTTCCATCGTAGGTCATGTTCTCTAGACCTTTAATCATTCTTGTTGCTCTTCTCTGGACCCTCTCCAATTTCTCCACATCTTTCTTGAAATGCGGTGCCCAGAACTGGACACAATATTGTCCAGTTCTCCTGTATAATTCAGCCAAACTTCCTGCAAACATTTTCTCATTAGGCTGGTTTGGTCTCTTGTAAAAATTACCGCCCACATCCACATCCACAAAGGAATTCTACTGGAAACATTTGTGGAAAACATGATGAGGTGAAAGGCCGGTGACATCAAAAAGATTAGATTTTTTTTTATGATTTGTTAAAAAGAATTAAGTCAGCCGTAGAAGAGGTCAAGAGCTACTCAGAGACCTTCAGAGAAAAGGATTTATTATTAATTCTATTACATTAGTGTCTAGATGTCCTAAGCAAGATCAGGGCCCATTGTCACTTACTGTACAAACACGTAGTGAGACACTACGCCCACCCCCCATTTGCAATGAATGCAGAAAGCAGCGCATTGGTAGCATTTGCTCTTTACATTTCTGTGTTAAGCTGGCACATTGATCAAGTGCCTTCCAAGACACCTAAAGCCACTTCCCGGCGTTCGGTACACACAACATGTCAACTTCGCAGTCAGGAGTCACAAGCCGCTGAGCAGAACATTCTGAGTGACTTCAGGGTTCCCTCTATTAGCAGCACTTGCAGTCAGCTCTAGGCAGAAACTGATCTATTAGATCTATTAGCCTATGCAATAGTCTCCCAAGGGACGTGATGGAAGCCCCATCACTTGACTCATTTTAACCTAGTCTGGACAAACCACTAGGAAGATGTACTGCAGGGAACAATCCTGAACTGGCAGAGGGTGGAGCAGGTGTCCTGATGGGATAGATCATTCATTTATTTATTATTTATTCCATTTCTATAGCTCTTATCGTCTTGAGGTGCTTGTCACAGTTACATTAAAAGTACAGACGTCGGACAGGAGCAACAAACACTTCCCAGATCCAACCATAAGGAAAGTTGGATGGGCAGCAAGGCCCTGATCCAGATAAGCACTTCAGCACATGCTTAACTTTGCAAGATGGACTTGAACGGGTGCTTAAAGTTAAGCATGTGCTTAAAGTTAAGCATGTGCTTAACTGCTTTGCTGAATGAAAGCCTATATGGTAAGGAGCCATGCAGGTGGGAAGAAAGAAGCATTTTCACCCAAATGCAGAGTATTTTGCAAACTGAGCAGCATTTGAGACCTCTGACCTTGTGACCAATGACTCTTTGGCCATGTCTCAGACTAAGAAAATAGGTCATGATGAAAAACATGCTAGCTGTTCATGGTCCACCCTAGCCCTGGAACCGAGGCTAACTAACTTGCCTTAAAGGGGTTAAACTCTCGCTATACTAGTGTTTGGAAATGGGTGTTGTTAAAATGCGCCACACAACCTGTTTTCCTAGGCGCGGTCTGTTTGAAGGGTGGGTGGGTGAAATAATTGAAATGGCAAAACATAAATATTGAAATACCTCGATGCTTTGAAACAATGTCGGATTTGTGAAAGGAAGAAAGGGGAGTAGAATGTCCAGGTTTCCTTTGTTTTTCAAAAGAATATAGACACTTATTATTTTCAGAGAGGAAAGCGATCAGTGACATAAAACAACATAGCAATCATTCTGGTGAGGAAACCGGCATGTCCAGGAAAGAAATTCTTTATCTCAGGATACTGCTGAAAGTAGGCCCTTGAGGCCAGCGTTTCTCAAACATATACCACTGGTGAGCTGATCCAGAAGTCTGTTGGGTCGTACGCTGATTAGCTAAAAGTACAGTGTCAGACCAAGAATCTATTCTAACTACATGGTCAAATACTAAGTAGTTTGAGTTTTAGACGTGGGTATTCCCATTTGAGAATCTCGGCATTGTACTGTAAACGGACATAAGGGTATAAGGAGACAGACGGAGAAAGTTCACTTGGCCCTGATTCAGCAAGGCCTATCAAAAAGAAAAGGGTGTAAGCACATGCTTTGTTGAATCTGGGCCTTTACGTCCCTTGGTGTTTGTGGAAGAAACAAGCTGTGCAGAAAATCACTTGGGGAAGATTCTCAGTAGTGTGTAAGTGCCTTGGGAGCCGCAGAGTGTGTGTACACTGCAATGGGGACAGCATCACCAAGCTAGTTTTGATCCAACTAGTTGCTAAAAACACAGCAGCATAGCCGCAGCCGCATGGAGTAACCTCCCGCCTACGTACCCACGGTGCCAGGCAGTACTGTAACTTGGGCAGCTAGCTCATCCTGCCACTCGTGTTGCCACGGCTACGGTGCTATTGCTAATGAGCTAGCTCAGTCACGGCTAGCTTGGGGGTGCTCACATGTGCTGCAGTCGCGTCTTGCAATTCCTGTGGAGACACGCCCTGAGTCCCATAGACACAAATGGTGCCCTTCCCGCGTTAGGAAGAAAAGGATCCATCCGTTGGTCAAGACTTCTTTTGGCAGCTGTCAAGGTAAAACAGTGAACTCAGCAGCTCCTGGGGCAGTATTGCTCAAAACGTAAGGAGAGGTGTAGAGAGGAAGTGCTGGGGACAGAGGACACTCGCACGCTCAGGCGAGGGAACACGTCACTCCTGGGATTCGGTCTAAATTTGCTCTTTGTTTAATTTCATCCCGTTATTTCTATTTAACTCCACTTAGAGCCCATAATAATTTCTCCCCTTGTTGCTATTCCCATCCTGCAGACAGTGAAGTTATTCCCCTTAGGCTATACATATTTTGTGTTTTAATCTTTCCTCCCAAGAAGTCAATCCTCCTAACTAATCACTTACTCATTTTCGTTATAGGTCTCTCTTCCCTCTTATTTGTTGCTATCTTCTTGGCATTGATATTCACAGAAATGTCTGAAATATTCTGCATTCCCGGCCCTTTAAAATGCTTCCTGTTGTGCCAGAGGATGCCCAGCCCTGCCAGGTGAAGTCCACTGAATAACACTGAAGGCCTGTTTATAGCCACGCCACCACCATGCCCTTCCTGCAGGAGAGGATGAATTTTAAAGGGCTAGAACTGTAATTGAAGCTTCACCAATTTGAGGTCACGCCCCTGGTCTGGGCTGTAATGGTCTCAGTGTATGGAACACACAATCTCACTGTGGGTTTTTTTTCTTACCGTTAAGAACTGACGTAAAAAGCTGCACAAACGAAGCCATCTGCATTACACATAAGTTGCATATAGCCTACAAAACCAGGAACAATACTCCATATTTTTCAGTGCCTGGCATCTTCCCTACTAACTATTTACCTATATTCAGCTTTAAAGGACACTAGGAACATTCAACACTGTCGTGTTTTATGAGCTCATATCTAATTTTATGTCTGTCACCCGTGTGTATCTCTCTGCTGTGGCACTTTAGAAATGTATGAAATTTGGGATATCTGTCAGGGATCTATGGCCAGGGCTCCAAAGTTAAGGTTGTCGTTAACTTTAAAGGGGATGCTGCCCATTGCTGCCATTGCTTTAAAGGGGTGCCATAGATCCTAGTCAGTTCTGCTACAGAAAGACTTTTAGTAGATGGCAAATGCTTGAGGACAAGGCTTAGAGAACTAAAATCATCATCCTTCCTAGGGAAGAACCACAAGGCTTATAATTAACCACTTCTAGCACAGGCTGCTGAATAGCATTCTTGGTAAAGAAGAACAGCATGAATAGCTGTGAATGAAAGAAGATTAACCCACAGAGTGCCCCTGGGTTTAGTGTGTTCTTACTCCAAAATGGCACCGGGACTCTGTAGGACTTGCTGCTAAAATATTATTTAGGTCACCAGTTCCTAATCATCATTAGCCTCTTCTACCAAAGATCCTAGGTATTTTATAATAATAGAACAAATATGAAAACAATACTTTGCATTTCTGTACTGCTTTCTGTTGGGGGATCTCAGAGCAGTTTACAGACATCAGAGACACAATCAACTAGTGCGATAAACCCTAAGTGATAGAAGTATTTCCAATTGTGCCAATTTTTTTAGTTCTGCAGTCACTTTTTCCTCTCTTTTGAAAATGTTTCTTCTCTTCCCTGGTGCTACATGAAAGATCCATACAAACAGCAGGGGCAAATGGCTGACTAACAGACTGTACAAAGCAGAGAAAATGACTATGCACAAAGGCCCTGATTCTGAAAAGCATGTAAACACGTGCCTCACTTTAAACACATGTGTAAGTGTTTTCCCTAATAGGGATTGTAGGCCAGTGGGCCGACCCACTGGCTGGGGAAGGTGAATAACTCTCAGTCCTTTTTCTCAGGGCTTTCTTTTAATAAGTCAAAAACCAAAGGATTCCAGAAGTAAACAAGTCACTCAGAACAATAGACCTCAAAGGCCTGGGACTTTTCTGGTTTCTTAGCCAGCTGGGAGGGGAAGGTTGCACTGTTCCCCAAGGTAGTCACTTCCCTTCTACTTTTATATCCTTATGCCAGTCAGCCATGTGACAAGCAGGGGTCTGGGTTAACCCCTTGTACGCTGGGGTGTGTGGAGCACCTGTCCATCTTGTCACAGAGGTGCTTTCTTGAATTAGGGCCAAAGTGCTGGTAAAAGCACAAAGTAAACCAACATATTTTTTCTCTCATCTCTTCCAGATCTAGCAATTTAGGAGTCCCAGTACCACCAGTCAGTTAAAAGTTTTCAGACAGGAGTATGATTTTTAAGCCAATAGTATCCCTTTAATCAAGGAATCAATCTCTCCTTCCTCTTTCCTTCAATGGATCTGTCCAAACAACAGGCTCCGGTGACAGGTTTTTGTGTATTCAGTACAGTAATTACCTTCTGTACATGCAGCAAGCATTTAGGAAATATTCTGCTTCCAATTATAATTTTTTATTTGAGTCACGGAAGAATACACTGTATCCTCTTTATTTCTGCAGTCAACTGCTAATGAAATGTGCCAGGGATATTTATAGAACTGCCACTGTAGATAGCATTTGCATTTTGTGCCTTTGAGTTATTTAGTGTGGCAGTTTTCACCTACAGGATTTTTTTTTTTGAAGAGCAGCTGAAAGGGGATCACTTTGCAACTGTTTCTTTTTTTAAAGAACATTATTTGTGTTGGATTCAACAGTTCTGTGAGCAGTGCACACTCTTGGTAATTTACTGGCAGGCTGACCTGTGACCAGAATTTAACAGAGTGTTCGGGTGTGCTTCCAGGGTATGATGGGGACAGTCTGTAGGACTCTCGGAGCTAGTGTTTGGCGTTAGAGTCCAGATGAATGGAAAAGAGGTGAGCTGCTAAAATGGTTCACATAACAGTGCAAAACAACTACCAGCCTCTCTACGTAATACTTTCCTCAGAAACGCACTATGTAAATATTTGGCCAGCCGTCGCTAAATAAGATTTAAAGCTTTATGTTGATGTCAAACAAAGGTAGCTAGAAAATCTTTCCTTAATGCAAAAGGCCAAGATCTAAGAGTCAGCAAGTAACTTTTAAGAGGAATTTACTTTCTGCTGTGATGAAATACTCTGGGATGAACAAATGTGTATGTAGTTCTCACATAGCACTTTTCATCCCTAGATCTCAAAGCACTTGGCAAAGGAGGTCAGTATAATTATCCCCATTTTACAAATGGCAAAACTGAGGCAGAGAGGTGCGGTAACTTGTCTGTGGTCACCTAGCCTACCAGCAGTAGAGCCAGGAATTGAACCTAGGTGTCAGTCTAATGCTTTGCCCCCTAGACCACACTGCCTCAGAGATTATATACCACTGTTCTAGACCATCCCTGACAGGTGTTTGTCTAACCTGTTCTTAAAAACCTCCAATGATGGAAATTCCACAGCCTCCCTAGGTAATTTGTTCCAGTGCTTAACTACCTTGACAGGAAGATTTTCCTAATGTCCAACCTAAATCTCACTTGCTGCAATTTAAGCCCATTACTTCTCATCCTGTCCTCAGTGAATAATCAGAATGATTTATCACCCTCCTCTTTCTAACAACCTTTTATGTACTTGAAGACTGTTATCATTTCCATTCCCCCCACCACCACCCCAGTCTTCTCTTCTCCAGACTAAACAAACCCATTTTTTTCAATCTTCCCTCATAGGTCATGTTTTCTAGACCTTTAATAATTTTTGTTGCTCTCCTCTGGTCTTTCTCCAATGTGTCCCCATCTTTCCTGAAATGTGGTGCCCAGAACTTGACACCGTATTCCAGCTGAGGTCTTATCAGTGCTGAGTAGAGTGGAAGAATTACTTCTCAGGTCTTGCTTACAACACTCCTGCTAATCCATAGGCACTAAAAGCACAGATCATCCAAGTATTCAGGCTCCCAACATCCATTGGAAGTTAGAAGCCTAAATACCTCGGAGGAGCTGAGCCTAAAGCACTGCCACAAATTAATGAAATCCAAACAGATGCTCTCCCTAGCAAGCAGCAGGTACAACTCTTGAACTGAGTGTGAAAGTAATAAATCTTACAGTGTTCCAATGACACTCCGGAGCATAATTTCCTGCCCAGCTCAGAATGTACTTTTTAAAATGAGAGGGGTTTTTGTTTTTTAAATGTGCAGATATTTTTGGTTTTGCACTATCATAGCTCAAAAAAAGGCTCAGCTTTGAAGTATTCATGAACAGGGATCCTAGTTTTCCATGATAAAAAAACCCCCCAAAATTCTCTGATAAAAAAAACGTAAGAATCTGTGTTTTTCCGTGATTAAAATGAAATGCTGAACTTTAGTTTCCCTAGCCATAATACATATAGGTGTCAGTTGAACATAATGTTTGAAGCACATTCGAAGCCTATCAGTGCCATCAATCATTATAATAAAATAAAATTAATAGAATTGCAATTCAGCTGAAGCCCTAGCCCTGCTGCCCAGGGCTCGGGCTGTCAGGCCCAGTTTGGTTAATCCAGAGAGCTGGATAACAGAAGCTCGGATAAATGGGGTTCTACTATATATGTTTTTATTCTTTCACAAAATGTAAAAACTAAAGATTCTCTAAAAATGCAAATTCGGTGTTTTTCCGCGGCAAACGGATTTCTAGGATCCCTGTTCATGAACAATTTCTTATGCTCAGACATGTTTTCCTTCACCATCAGGCATACTTGTCTTCTACCCATAATCTTCCCTTTCTTAATCTTCTTCTCCTTCCCCCTTGGAATACTCCAGATGCTTTTAGTAGCTAAGGGAAAGTAAATCCCCACCCTCCCTTTCTGCTTTGAGCTCCCCTGTGCCCCTCTCGTAGTAGCAAGATCTTATTGATGGAGTTTAAAGACCTTGTGCCACTCTTTGCAGGATCTCCCATCAAACGCTTCTGCTGCTGAGCAATTGTTAATGGTTAGTGACCTCCTGCTCCCTGGTTCCATCTGTTGAGCATTGCCATTGATTTCTCTTCTCTTGTTATGTGACAATCCAAAGCTGCTCCTTGGTTCATCTCCTGAGAGACCATGGAGGCACCGGCCCAATGGAGCAGACACTGTGGCATTGCAACTTTGCGAGAGTCAGACGCAGTAGCCTCAGTGCAGCCAGAATGTGCTGGATCAGTTCTCTCTTGCGGTGCCATGAAACGCTCCTGCTTCTCACTCCAACACACAATAGAGCTTCTTTTACTTTGTTGCTGGAAAATAGTTTTCAGTGTGAGCAGGTGCCCTTGTGGAATTGGAAACAAGCAAGAATATGGGCATTGCCATAATGTCTTAGCTGATAACTAGTCTGGTAGTCCTGCCTTTTTCACTGGTCAGTACCTGTTGCTTCAGAGGAAAGAAAAACCACATAACACACTTAGCCTGGGATCCTGATCTTTAAGGAAAAGTCTGTAAGAAATCTCTGGGCATGTAGCAACTTCACAGTGCTGCACATCTCAGCCACACTGAATTTCAAGACAACAGCAGGACTAGAACTCAGCTCCTCCTGCTCCACATCCTCCTTTCCTTATGAGCTCAAGGAAAATCTCCATTTGCGGTCACAATAAAAGGCCTATGGCAGTCAGCTGAAAAGTTCTGGTTCTGCCCAGTAGAGGGCAGCAGTACCCATGCCCATTAGCCAGTTCATTACACTGTGATTCCAATCTCAAAAGCAATATGAAGCATAGGAATCTACTGACACTATAAAATTTGTGCATGAGCTCTTCACATGTAGGTCAGGATGGATAAAAATTGAGAATTTTTTTGACAAAATCAAAATCAGATTTTTTTGGTTTTATTTAAATTATATATTTTTTTAAATTTTAAACAGGTTTATATTTAAAATCTGAATTTAATACAAAATGTGTGAAGGCCTAGACTTATTACAATCCCTTTAAAATATTTCAATAAAAAATAAAGATGCTGAATTCAGGAGCCTCTGTCAAAGACTTTGAGTTAAAACCTGCTTTTTCTATATAAAGAAAGAATCAAGGGAGAAATCAGCTAACTTTTGAGGTCAAGCTTTATAAATACTGCGCAGTAGGTCAGCCTAAGTAACTTAGGAGACTGTCTCATTTTCAAGAGACGTAGGCAAATAGGAAGTTAAGCTCCAGCCACTTTCACTTAGGCATATTTGAAAATTTTCCCAGGCTGACCTGAAATAATCAGTGTAATTCACTGACTACAGTTAATCCCTCTTTTTAATAAATCATTTCGTTGTAATGTGAAACATGTTTTCATAAGAAAAGTTTATGTATCCAAAACACTTTAGGTTGTTTTCTTTAATAAAAATGCATTTTATATGCTGTTTTGTGTGTTCAATTAAATTCCAGGTACCACCCTAATGCTGTAGTTTGACACAAAGCAGGAGCAAAAAGTTGGTTATCTAGTACAGTGGTCCCCAACCTTTTTTGTCTGGCGGGTGCTGGACGACGAGCCACCGAAGACCGTGGCTGGCGGACCAGCATCCGCCAAAATGCCGCCGAGAAGCAGCAACGTCAAGAGGCGTCACTGCCAAAATGCCACCGAAAATCAGCTGCTTTTTGGCGGCATTTCGGCGGATGCTGGTCTGCCAGCCAGTACGCGGGCGCAGATAGATGCCCCGGTGGGCGCCATGGCACCCGTGGGCACTGCATTGGGGACCCTTGATCTAGTAAATAAGCAATATATCATTCATCATTTTCTAACATACTAAAAATCGACACTTAATAAGCATCTGAGAATATTAAGCTACATAGTTGCTTATATAAATGAGTATAGTTAGTATACTTCCTAGGTAGCAAAATGGTGTGTCAAATCTAGTGTAAATGCTCTATTTTGTTGTAAATTAACAAGTTTGAATGATTATATCAACCAATGAGAATGCACCTTTCTTAAGAAAAGAACTGAAGTGCAAAAGGAAAACTTGATTAAAATCAATTAGTTAAATGGTGGCTTGTCATGGGGTAATTTAAATCATGATTAAAGTTGTGATTTGCATTGCCTTCATTTAAAATCAATCCACCCTGATATATATAGTATGTGATCATACTGTATATAAACTATTACATATCCCTTGGCGTCTGCTAGGTAATTTGCAATTGCCAGTCTAACATGAAAGCTACTCAGATGCTCTGGTGATAAGCAGTATTGCAAAACCCAAAGATCATTAACTTTTCCTACATTTTTTCCATCTCTGCAAGTGATCAAAATATGCACAACACTTTGCACCTAATTGAGATTCTGTGTCATGCACAATATCTTTAACTTATTTTTGAATTCCAGGAGACCATCTGTTTGCGTTAGGGAAAACCTAAACCTAAAACAAAACCTACTACGAAGTTACAAAATTAAGGAGCAGGAAGCTATAAAGTTCCAGTTGAAAACTGAGCCTTTTTTTGAGCTATGATAGTGCAAAGCCCGAAAATATCTGCACATTTAAAAAACAAAAACCCCTCTCATTTTAAAAAGTGCTGCTGTGATCTAGTAGATTATACACAGCACTGAGAGTCAGGGGAATTGGACTGTGTTTCCGTCTCTGCCACTGCTTCAAGGTGTGGCCCTGAGTAAGTCCCTTACCTGTTTTCTGCCTCAATTAATTGAACAGGTAAAACTGGGATATACATCCTTCTCCACCTTTTTTAGATGTGGCATAGCCCCATCTTGTGGACCCTGCAGGTATTGGACAGGAAATAGGCTAGAGAGAGACATGGAGACAGGCTATTTTGGAGTTTTCCAAGTAAGACATTGAATCCAATCTCCTCCATTAAGTTGCTGATGGCACAGTTAAATAAAATCCTTTTGCTAAAACCTGAGAGTTCCTGCTTGCTCAGGAATACTACATAAGGCACTCTGAGATCTATGGGGAAGAAGTGCTATGGACACACACATTTCCTTCTTGTCTGAGGCCTTAAATGGCAAGCCTGGAGCGCATTTTTACAGCTGAGTTGAAAACCATTTAAATACAAACAGGGTTTATGGAGCACATCTCACTCATCAGGCAACATAACCAATGTAGAGCAATATTTTGCATGCCATTACTTACCAGAGAAATATCTTGTAGCAAGACAGTTTGTAGCCATGGCGGTAACCAATTGACATTTATGAGAAGTCTTGTTTTACAAAGGATTTTCTTTGAGTTGAATGCCAGAGCTCCAATTGCGCCTAAGAAACAGGAATTAGTTGGCATTGTTGGTATTCAAAAGACATTCTGGTATAACTAGCAACACAGACAAAGCCTGCAGGGTTTTCAGTGATGTTTGTACATGCCTGGGGTGGTAAATCTTATGGGTTGGTGGTAACTGAAAAGAAAAGGTGCCTTTGATTAATATTGCCGATTATAAAGCTCACCTTTAGGAGCTGAACGTTGCAGAGTGCTCTGTGAAATTGGAGTAAGGTGTGGTTTTTAGCCCATGGAATCCTGATAACACGGTCTAAAGTCAAAGCTGTCCTTGGTTAACCTATTGGGCCCGGTCGCTGTGGTTCAGACCTCTGAACTTCGAGTCAGCTCTGCTATCTCCCACACGTAGAGCTGAGCTAGTCCTGGAGGAAGGGTCTGCTTTACAGGTATAAGACCTCAGGCGCATTGTGAAGATTGCATCCTGGGGAGATTGTAGCTCACTCCGGGCTCACTTGAGGATTCTGTTTCAGCAACACCTACAGAGCTTGTCAGGGCACGAAATATTATTGAAGTGTATATGGAATCCTCTCAATACACAGAAATCTGCCTTGGCCCTAAGATAAGAATATTCTTAATTCTGCATTACCCTTAACAAGTCAACTTGGAAAGTGCTGCTAGGAGGCTTTCCCTGCATGACTTGCCTTGACTTTAAAGAGAGCAGCCAAGCCACTGCCTTAGTCCCTGAGAGTGTCTGTATGATACAGGACTGGAAGTTTCAAAAGCCCCTACATGGCTTAGGCACAAGTGCCACCAACAGCCAATAGAACTATTCCCATGTCTAAAGTTATGCATGTGTTTCAGTGCTTTGCTGAATCGGATTCTGAATGCCTAACAGTGCATAGAGATCTCACACTCTTGGCCATAGTGGCTTGTCCACAGGGGCACTCTGTAAAACTCCCGGCTGGCCATGGAGAAGCTTCCCTGACTCCATGGAAGTACTCTCATGTATTTCAATGCAGCCACAGTCTACATGAGTTTGGAAGAGGCCCGGTCTACACTTAAATGTTAGTGGTATCATGATGTCTATGAATAGCTGTTCTTGTATAAAGCACCTTTATATCAATATAGCTGTGTCCACATTGAGGGTGTAGTACCATTTTAATTATACCGGTGTAGGTAAACTGGTGCAACTTTCTAGTGTAGATGAGCACAGGTGGGAAAGATCCTGGCCAAATTTATCCCTGGTGTAACACCAGTGAATTCAGTAGGGTTATACCATGGAAGAAGTTGATCTGCCAGCCTTTAAACTATTTCAGCTATGGTTGAATCTTTGCTTTGATGCACCAACCACTTCCTTGTAACTTGTACAGAAGTTTCCCCTGGCACTGCTTGGTGGCCAAACAAAGCACCGAAGATGGGGGCAGACGTATGAAACGTCTGGGCTGTCTCCCATAGTCTGTGCAGGACTAGTTGTCTCTCTTGTTCACTCCGCACCTTGGCCTCATTTTTCATGCTGGAGCGATCCACTCTCTGTAGCTGAGTCAAAGCCACGCTGTTCAGTGACGGTAGGGTGTTATTTCTTTGTCTCATGCAACTTTTTCCTTTCCTGGTGCCAGGGAAGGGAAACCAGGGAATGAAACCCTTTGCTGGGACAGGGCTTTGAGGGAGCTTGCCTGCAGTGCTTTAGCGGCAGCTCTCAATGTTTGCCAAGCCTGTAAATGAAGCACTCTGAAATATGCTTTGCTTCTCTCTTGCAGATGACGGAGGGCCGCCGATGTCAAGTGCACCTCCTCGATGACAGGAAGCTGGAACTTCTCGTGCAGGTAATAAATTGTCTCCACTGATGGCAGCATTTGCCACAGCTCTGAATTCTGGGCCATATGAAGTAAATTGGGCTTGTAACAAGCTCCCTGCTATTCGGCTACTTTGTGCTGGGATCCTCTTGGATCTTGCAAGCTAAGCAGCATCAACCTGGGCCTGGACTTTAGAGAATGGGAGACATCCAGGGTGCTGCAGGAAGTGCTGGCAGTGATTCATTAGCTGGCACTCTTCACTCTGTGTCAGAGCACGATCAATGCTCCAAAATGGTGCTGAGGCCACTGTCTTTTGGGTGGGATGGAAAACCAGAGTCAGGGCCGCTTGTGGTCCTTAATAATCCCATGACACCTTCTGAGGCATTAACCATTATGTCCTGGCCAAATTTCAGCTCCAGGAACAACATTCTGCCTACCTAAAATTCCCTCTGCAGTGTCAATTGCACGCACACTGTTCTTCACTTCCTAAATCATCGCTGGGTGATGTTAAACTGCTGTCGGAGATGGCAGTGCTTCAGTCGTGGGTGAAGTGACCCGCACATACATAGTTTGCATGTCAGTTTAGGTTTATAGTACATGCTTCAGGATAAAAGGCAACATATGGAAATGTAAGAGGTGATTTATCTTTGGAGATATTTCAGAATATACCTATTGGGATTCATGAATATGCCTTAAACATGTGTGCAGTCCAACTAGAGCTATTGCATTCTTCTGATTGCTGGGGTTTGAACTTACATCTCCCAGATATCTGTTTTAAATCTTTGGCTACTTTTTCTGATTCTTCTGTACTATTGTAGAGTAACCACCCTGAGGTCCCAGTCAGGATCAGAGCTTTATTGTACACAGACCCGTACAAAAACATCATCCCTACCCCCCATAATCTGACCCCCAAACTAACCCCTGCAGCTTGATGAGAGATCACTCAGCAGTAGGTTGGAAATCTCTGGGCTAGCCTGCCTTAATTGCATAAGACCTGTGAGGGCCTGCGGGAGGTAGGTTCTTAGTACAGATGCTTCACTCTGTATGCTTGGGGATTCTGAAGGTACATCATCAGTCAGGATTGAGCTCCTTCTAGAAAAGCAGGAGCTGACAGTTCATGGCACATGTCATAGGAAAGGGAGCATTTCCTGACCACCACAGTATGGTCCCAGGTTTGACCTGTCACAGGGTGGCTGGCCCTTCGGATCAAGGGGAGACTGCTACTGAAGCAGGCTGGCTCCTGCAGGAGGTCCTGGAGCATGGCATGACTCTCAGACAAACGGCCTGTGGAGTGAAATAGACAGACGGACGCCCCTGTAGAAGACCCTGGGCTCGGGGAAGGGATGATTGATGCGCTGTGCTAGTTTGATGTGGAAGAAGAACAGCTGAAATCCTGGGAAAGGGGCCTGACCCAGACCCTGGGCATGGTGTCACTCCTTGCTGGGCTGAGGGGACAGGCCAGCAGCCTATAGGGTCTAGATCCTAATGCTAATGAAGTGATGTGATGGTACTAACAGAGCATGTGTGCACCCACCTGCTGCAGTGTCTCCTGCGCCTGCCAGGGACCCTCTGGGTCCTTCTGCTCACTGCCTACTGACTAAGGTCCTGGTCCCGCAAGTCCTTGAGCAGGTCACGGGAGGCTGGGTGAGGTGATTGGCCTATAGCAGTCGTGTGAGTGGAGGAGGCGACACGTGAGCATATGGCCTCCACACTGAATGGGAATAAGCTTCCGGCCCCACCCCCTCATACACCTGTCCTCTTGCCCAGAGTAATGAAATTGGCCGGGGGTGGGCTGAGAGTGGCAGGAATGTCTGAGGAAATCTGTGCTTACCTTTGATCCTCCTCATGATAATGAATGGCTGAGATACATGCCCCTTGCTTAGCCATGAACCCGCTATTCAGCAGGAATAATTCGGTAGCCATTCAGCACAGCTCTCATTACTACAGGGCTGGGTTCCCCTGCTCTTCCTTTCCTGGTTAGCGCTATTTTACCTTTCACTTACATGTGTAACGCTCCCCACCTACACTGGGCAGGATCAGTACCTAAACGCAGCATCTCTTTAAGGTACAGTAACACATATAACAAATCGATACCCGACAAGATATTCTTCATCTGCACACTCTTAATATCCAGGCATACAGGTGTATGAAGTGCAGACCCTGCTAGGATCTCCCTAATGTCCATAGATCTGCTAGCTCAGTTTGTAGAATTCATTCGTTGACTAGAATGAATTCATTTCTAAAAGGTAACGTATTTCCACTAATATGCCCATTTCTTGGTCAGGAAGCTATACCACTATATAGCTACAGAGAGACAGAAACTGAACCAGAGTTTCAAAAGTGTTCAGCACCCACGATTAGGAGTAGATCTTTCAAAAGAATCAAGCTGGTAGGAAAATGCCAATTATTTTCCACAGGAAATTTAAAAACATTCTTGCTTTCATCAAAATTTCCCATGAAAAGGTTAGTTTCCCATCGAAAAATTAGAAACCAAAAAAGAAGTTTTTTTTTTTCAAAACCATTTTGGTGGTGGTGTTTTTTATAAATGTTTTCTGTTTTTTAATCCCCAAACTGGAAACGTCTGATAAAAATGTTCCCAATGCAAGCTACTGGGTGCTAAATTCTTGTGAAAAATCTGGCTACTTATTAGGTGCCTAAATCAGGACCTGAGCTTTCTTGAAAATCAGAACCTGATTGCAGCTGCTGATCCCTCTGGAAATTCTGCCATGTCTCTCAGAGATCTCCAAAGGGTTAATAATAAGAATTAGAAAAATGACTTTCCTCTTACAAATGCTACTAGCCTCATTACAAGCAGCACTAGAAACAGGAAATGAAACTTCCCATAGCACTCAGATTAATGTCCGGCAGCTGATAAGCTTGGGGTGGGCAGGATGAGTGTTTGCTTTGCTATAGCAAACAGGGAGAAGATGAATGGGGTCTTTTGGAACCAGTTTGAATCACAGGAAATGCATTTCAGCACTGATTTGTAAGTGACTCTGGATGGTGGTTCAAAAATCGTAGGCAACAAAAAATAAAGGGTAAAATTTTCAAACGCACCTAAGTCCCATTTTCAAAAGGGATGTAGGTGTCTTTCAATGAGAGTTGGGCTCCTAAGCACCTAAGTCACTTGTGAAATTGGGTCTTGGGTTCCTAAGTCACTTGGGGATACATTTACACAGCCTGCGGTGGCCCATGACAGCAAGCCTCCCAGCCGGGGTTGACAGGTGTGGATTTGCGGGCTTGTGCTAGCGCTCTAAAAAAACCTGTGTAGACAGCACTTTGACGTTGCGATTCAGGCCTGAGCTCAGGCTCTGAAGCCTAGGGAGGGGGATGGGCTTCAGAGCCCGAGCTCTAGCCCAATCCACAGCTCTGAAGTGCTGTCTACACAGCTAGTTTTAGAGCACTAGCACAAGCCTCACAAAACCAAGTCTTTCAACCTGAGCAAGCTGTGTAGACGTACCCTCGGGAGCCTCTGGAAATGTTACCCAGAGTCTCTAGATTAACAAACCTATATGAATATCGCTCTAACGAGGCACTGTTCTCAATTTTAATAATGACAGGTAGAGGCATATTGCAGGAAGTACACAGAGTGTACCAGGGAAGATCACTGATGGTTTTGCTGGGGCAGTATTGGCGACTCTGTTTATTTGCTTGCTTACCAGCAACATTTTGTTTACAAGAAAGTTTACGGAAAGAGAAACTGTCATAACCATCGGTGCATATGTGAGTGTTCAGGAGGCCATCTTAAAACTTTTGGTGACTTGTGGAGTCATCGAATCTAAAAGCAGAACCGCCACCATATGACTGAAGTGATTGCTCACAGAGTTTGAATGGCAATGACCAATGATCATAACTTGATGTAAATAACACAGTAAATCATAGTAAATAGTTTGCTGGTGACACATTGGCTGGGTTTGGGCCATGCAAAACCATCCATTGGATATTTTCAAATAACATGCCAGCTTGTAAAGTGAGAAGTCTTATCATGGAAAATTAATGACTGAAAAAAGGGATTACATTTGCTTTATAACTGATCTTTGCAAGTAGTTCACCCAGCTCAGGGCCGCCCAGAGGATTCCGGGAGCCTGGGGTCTTCGGCGGCAGGGGGCCCCCGCTTCAGTGGTAATTTGGTGGCGGGGGGTCCTTCCGTTCCGGGACCCGCCGCCGAAGTGCCCCGAAGATCCGCAGCAGGGGCTCCCCGCCACCGAATTACCGCCAAAGCGGGACCCGCCACCGAAGTGCAGCCAGGTCTTCGGCGGTAATTCGGCGGTGGGGGGCCCCCGCAGCGGGTCTTCGGGGCACTTCGGCAGCAGGTCCCGGAACGGAAGGGCCCCCCGCCACTGAATTACTGCCAAAGACCCGGCTGCACTTTGGCGACGGGTCCCAGAATGGAAGGACCCCCCGCCGCCGAATTACCACTGAAGACCCGGCTGCACTTCGGCGGCAGGTCCCGCTTCGGTGGTAATTCGGCGGTGGGGGGTCCTTCAGCACCGGAGCGGAAGGACCCCCCACTGGCGAAGACCGGGAGCGGAAGAAGCTCCGGGGGCCCGGGCCCCACAAGAGTTTTCCGGGGCCCCCAGAGCAAGTGAAGGACCCCACTCCAGGGGCCCCAAAAAACTCTCGTGGGGGCCCGTGCGGGGCCCGGGGCCTGGGGCAAATTGCCCCACTTGCCCCCCCCTCCCCCGGGCGGCCCTGACCCAGCTCTGCGAATAACACTTTGGGGCTTATATAGCCCCTTTCATCTGAGGACCTCAAAGAGTCTTCCACTTTACTTCCAATTCTCTAGCATTTTACTGATTCTTTGGCTCATCATATCCATAAAGGGATGTAGAGAACAGGTTGCTTTTAGTTAGAGCCAGGAGCTGGGAAGCAGGGATCAGTTATTGCCTCTGCCACTGACTTTCTTTGTAGACTTAGACAAGACTTCCCTGTACATTTGTCTGTCTATGAAACGGGGGTGATACCACCTGTCTCACAGGGGTCTTGAGGCTTGATTATTTGGGGCTAGATTGTGAGACCCTTATTCTGATTGAGTAGCACCTGGCTCCTTCCGTAGTCCCGTTTGTTTCCAGTGAGATTACTAAAGTACTCAGGTACTCAGTGTAAGTAAGGGAATCACAGTCTGGCCCTTGTCGTCTGGCAATCGCTCCGAGATCCTTGGATAAAAAAGACCATGTAAATTCTAAGTATTGCTGTTATTCCATAGCTGAGCTGAAAGCTGTGTGTCCGATACAATGTTTAAATACAGTGCTCTCTGCATCATATCTAGGGCTTCTGGATGCCACTTAGAAGCAAGATTTACTTCTGGGTAACCCTATGCCAGAGTTTAAATTGAGGATTAACTGTTATGTGTTTGCATCTGATGAAAAAGACTCATCCACCCCAGCACTGGTACCTAGCAGCCTGAATGGCAATACTGTTGCCTTTAACCATGGTTAGGGCCCTACCAAATTCACGGCCATGAAAAACCGTGAAATCTGGTCTCCCCCTGTGAAATCTGGCCTTTTGTGTGCTTTTACCCGATACTATACAGACTTCACGGGGGAAACCAGCGTTTCTCAAATTGGGGGTCCTGACCCAAAAGGGAGTTGCAGGGGGCTCACAAGGTTATTTTAGGGGGCTCGTGATATTGCCACTCTTACTTGTGTGCTGCCTTCGGAGCTGAGCAGCTGGAGAGTGGTGGCTGTTTGCCAGGCGCCCAGTTCTGAAGGCAGCACCCCGCCAGCAGCAGTGCAGAAGTAAGGGTGGCAATACCATACCCTGCCACCCTTACTTCTGCGCTGCTGCTGGCGGCAGCTCTGCCTTCAGAACTGGGATCCCAGCCAGCAGCCACCGCTCTCCAGCTCCTTGCTCCGAAGGCATCGCCACCACCAGCAGCAGCGCAGAAGTAAGGGTAGCAGTACCGCAACCCCCACTTACAATAACCTTGCGAATCCCCCCTGCCCCCCCCCACAAAATTCCATTTTAGATCAGGACCCCTATAATTACAACACCAGGAAATTTCAGATTTAAATAGCTGAAATCATGAAATTTATTATTTTTAAAATCCTATGACCGTGAAATTGACCAAAATGGACCGTGAATTTGGTAGGGCCCAAACCATGGTGAATCTTGTATGAAAATTTGAGCCTTCCACAGCAACACCAGCTCTGATGGAAGCTTTGCCTCTACCTAGCAACTGTTGTTGCTACATAGGACAAGCAGTCACTGTCATGTGATGGTCTAACAGTGGTCACAGGAATCAGTGGAGAGAGAGACTTCTGCCACAGTAATGGAGGTATTAGTCTTTTTGTCATATAATTGGAGCTAGGAAATAAAGAACAGTCTCTTAGCAGCACGGCTGTGTCACTCGCCCTTATTACAGAAGGCGTTTGGGAACTTGCAGCTTGAAGGGAGGGAGACCGTATGTATCTGGGGAGGGAAATGGGGTAGATATGACTAGGAGGATGTGTACTACTTTCCAGCTGGATGCAATAGATGTCAGGGCTGTCCAAGTGCCTACAGCCAAACTTGGGAAACTGGATAGCTGGGTGCCATTTGGGAGCCAAAGTGAGGTCTGTTCCTGAAGCCATGCCCATGCGGTTGCCTGAAAGCAGTGGTGGCCTCTAGAGCAGGGTGAATGATTTGTTTAAAAGAATTTATTGGGCAAATGTATCCTCTTTTTATGTCTGTGAATTAGCTGTGATCCGACTTGGCGTCTTCCGAATTAGTTGTCCAAAGTCTGTCAACACATGGTTGATGGGCCTATACCTCAGCCCAAGTAGGGAGGGGAGAAATTTGCCACAACTATTGCTTTGAGTATTTGACCTTGGCTGTGTGTGATAGCTCACCAACGTCACGTGGTGATGTTTCAGAACCCTGATTGGACTGCCAAAGCCTCAAATAATTCTCAAGATGGCCCCAGGATCATTTCCAATGTGAGAATGTTTGCAAATGCAGATTATTATTATTTGTGTTACCCAGACCACAAAGATGGCGCCTTCCCCAAAGAGAATGTTCACAATATATTCTGCAAATATTCCTGTGAACTAAAATTGAATCGTGGCAGTGTTGGCAGAAAGTGAATACAAGAGGTTAAGAACATAAGAAGATTGGAATAGCCAAACTGGGTCAGACCAGTGGTTCATCTATCCCAGTATTCTGTCTTTCGACAGTGACCGGTACCAGATGCTTCAGAGGGAGTTAACAGAACAGGACAATTTATCCAGTGATCCCCTGTCGTCCAGTTCCAGGTTCTAGCAAGCAGAGGTTTAAGAACACCCAGTGCATGGGTTTGTGTCCCTGACCATCTTGGCTAATAGCCATTGATGGACCTATCCTCCATGAACTTATCCAGTTCTTTTTTGAACATAGTTATACTTTTGGCCTTCACAACATCCCCTGGCAATGAGTTCCACAGGTGGACTGTGAGTTGTGTGAAGAAGGCTCTTAAGCAAAGTACGGTTGCAAATACCACCATGTCCAATGTGCTGTTTTTATTCAAACTAGTGACCCTGAGGTACTTCTGTGCTGTTTTTGCAGTTTTCTCCCAACTTTAGTGGCCACAGAGCTTTATTTGCTGCAGCACAAAGAAAAAGCAGAAAAATGGGCTTTGGGGATAAAGAAACAAAAAAAATGTTTTGACAGATAAGTAGCAAAAATGAGACGCTCTAATCATAAACCAGGCAGAGTATCATTGCATGAAAATCTCTTCCTGGGGCTCTGAAATCCAAAGCCTGCTGGATTTGGGATTATGGAAAGGAGTTGCATTTGGTATGTGTTTCATTTGATAAACGCCTGTTGATGTTCTGTTGCATACGGTGAGTTTATATAAGATTTTTTTTGACCACGTTTTCTTTCTGAGAAGCAGCAGAGCCTGGCTCCTTGGATCTTCCTTACGTTTGAATTCATTCACTGTTCCATTTCTGTTTGATGTGTGTGTGGTTTATAATGCAAGTTTTTTAGGGAAATGTTTGGCTTTATCCAGTTAATCCTTTCCAGTGAGTGAATCTTCTTTCTTACTTGTGGATAATGGGTTTATACAAATCATTCCCCTTTCTCGGCCTTGTTTTGCATTAGTTATTTACTATTTCCATGCTGCTGTGTACCCTTTGCCCATTGCACATGAAAGGTTTGCCTCACAAATTTTATTTGCTTCCCTTTATTTAAGGTTTTACGTAATTGGCATTTTGCTGCTTTTCATGTTGGGTTCATAAATACAGCTTTTTGTGTGAGAGTTGAATCACCAGTACTGACTGCTGTTGTCTTCACTTCTGCCATGGATGTCTGGTCCCGTTATCTGACTTCAGCTCAAAGAATTGTCATCTTGAAGTGTTAAGCCGCTAATTCTTTCTTTTTGGAAGAATAGTTTCCAAACCTCCCAGATGCAGAGCTCAGCCAATGTTTACAGCAGACGCAAACTGCAGGGACTGGGAGGCTCATAGATTTGATAATGGGATATATGGTGCATTTCATTTCTAACCTCCCTCCACCGAAGTGTTAACGACACAGACACACACGGACACACGCTCTCAAAGTGAACAACGCGTGTGCAAAAATGTCCTGCTCAACCCATTTGCCTCTTGCACCCTATCCTGTCCATCTGTGCACTGACTTTAGATTTGGAATCCTCTGGGCTGGTGGGCTCGTCTATAAAGTGCCGAGCACTTTTTGGTGCTAGATAAACAACAGCTACTTTCTAAGTTGTGAGCCAATGGATGGGTGTTGGAGCCCTCTGATGTGAGAAGTGGTTAGAGCTTATTTCCATTGGATGAATGTCCACATCACCAAGCTACCTCCACAGTCGGTAGTTCTAGCAGAGCGGGGCCCACGGTAGAGAGGGCGAAACTGAGCTAACTTTTCATTTCACCAGACAGTTCTCCAGAACTAGACTCAGCCAGGCATGCTCTGTGGATAAACAGAGGGCTTAAGTCTCCAGGGCTGTGGATCTGGCATCTTCTGTGAGCATTAACTTCACTCACAGTGATAAGAGAGAGAAAAAAATGTCCAGCAAATGAAACTTCTCCCAAAGGACGTTTGTGTTGCCTGTAATCCTTTCAGCATTGCCTCCTGGCCATGGAGTTCCAATTAAATGGGATTTGCCAGTGTGAGCTCATGATAGACTGTAGCACTGTGTTAATGTCTCAACAGGCAACAGTTTTATCTGAGTCTGTAGGGGGGAAATTGGCAAAGGCTTTAACCAGACTGGTACCAGTTTGGGCTGCACAAACCCACTAAGCCCCTGAGGATGGACACCTGCCTTACTCAGGGCAGAATGTGTCTCACTGTGTATAGAGGCTTTCATGTGAGCACTAAGAGCCTGGCAAACATCAGTTTAGCCTCACAGAGGGGTAAACTGAGTCACAGAATGGGTTAAGTGACTTGTCCAAAGTTTCACAGATAAAACAGAAGTGGTTCCTAGTCTCCTGGGCTACAGTTCCAATATTTAAATTGAGTTTCCTGTGTTTCCCCATGCACACCCACTTATTTTCCCCTTTTATGGTGTTATTCTACGTTCTGAGTCGAAGTGTCAGTGGCCCTTTAAAGGAACCGGCTTCAAGGCTGCTGCAACTTCAGCACCCTACTGCCTTGACCGTAAATGAGAAAGATGAGTCACAATAATTGTCCTCATGCAGCAAAGCAATCACTGTGAGTCCCTCCGGTGTTCCTAGGCCAGTGATTGACACGCCCCAGAAGTCGCCTACCAGGGCCCAAGCACGGGCGTATGAGCTGCGAAGTCTGAAAGTGAGAATGTGAGTCTGGAGTCCCCCTCCCCAGCGCATGGCGGCCACTGTCACCTCCCCTAGCTCCGACGGCAACACAGTGCTCTCCTGGGGCAATGATATATAGGGCTAAATTCTGACTCTGTGTTACAGCCAGGTCAGCCCTGATGGGGGCGGAGATGCAAGGCCTGAGTGTCCTCTCTATCACGCAGGTGTAAATCGGGAGCAGCTCCGCTGAAGTCGTGAGGGGGTATGGGGAAGGAGAACAAGCCATATAGTCCCCAAGACGTGGTGCTGTGACTGGCCTCGCTGCCAAGGGCAGTGGCAGGTGAATTGCCTCAGGGATGTGTGAGTGAGAGAGCACTGACAAACACCCCGTACCAGTAGGGAATCAAGGGTAAACCCGGGTAAACAGCGCTTACCCATTTCTCATTTGGGGAATAGGGTGGTTAGGTTAGGTTAGTTTAGTCACCTCTTTTTTTTTTTTTTTACCACTATATCACTGCGCCTTACTACTGCCATAGTGTGTGCTTCTCCCGGGGCTGCTTCTAGGTGGTAGCAGTTGCACAGGGGGATGCAGCCCGGATTACGCCCCAAACCATCTGGCCACATCATCAGGTCGAGGGAGCTCTGCTAGGTGTGCCGCTCCCTCTTGCACACATGGCCCAGTAGCATCAACATCCTCCTGCACTGCTGAGTTGTGGTAGAAAGAGGCTCCCTGCAATCTGTCTTCCAACCCCGCCCCAGGACACCTGCCCAACGGTGCCCAGAATGTGTCCCTAGCTGTTAACGCAGGCACCGTGTGTGCAGAAGCTCTAGCTACTCTTTAGCAGTGGTTTATAGGTTATTTGTTTCTGTCCCACCCATCTCACAACAGCGGTTGGGTTCCTGTGCAGAATACACCACAGTTAAAACAAACTGAGCTCAGTGTCCAGTGTGCAAACAAACCGGACCAAAAAACCTCCCACCAGCGGAAGAGCTGGTGGAAAAAGAGGCCACGCTGGTCCAAGGTGGACTGACCTGTTTGGAAATCCTGGCACTCAGCAGAAATTACTCAAACTGCCAACGTTGAATTCGGTTCAGGATCTAGACCACCTGAACGTCTGGCCAGGCCCTGCATTGGTACAGTATTCAGCTCTGGAGAAGCAGCAAGTACATGAGCGCTGGTTCTCTATGTTGGTTTAATGTGTAAAATCTTTGCGGAAAACCCAAAGGACAGAAGGACAATCTGGGGTTTTGCTGTGGCCCGTTTTAGAGCTAGAAGGAGCCTGATTCTCTGCTCACCTACACCACTTGGATGTGGTGTAGCTCTGTTGATATCCGTAATGAGTCCAGATTCACACCACAAGAACAGCAGTACTGGATGAGACAAGTTGTCCATCTAGCCCAGTATCCTGCCTGCCAACAGTGGCCAGTGCCAGATGCTTCAGAGAGAATGAACAGAACATGGCAATTATTGAGTGATCCATCCCCTGTCCTCCAGTCCCAGCTTCTGGCCATCACATCAGTGAGACCGAAACAGGCCCAGTGGACATTTGGAAAATTTGAGCTAGATTGATGAATACGCACCACATTAAGGGTTGTTGGGATCCATCGATTTGGTTCATTCCAGTCCACTATGAAACCATACACCAATGTGGAGTCACAGACCTGTGCAGTCACCCTAGACTGAGGCTCCGATCTGTAATGAAATGCAAACTGGACAAGTTTCATGTGATTTTGAGTTTCGTTGTGGAATATTTTGCATGACTCTCTTTTGCAACCAAACTGGGGACAAGATTCTGTTCTGCATCCTTCAAGCTATGTGAAGAGGTGTTCAAAGGGGCTTCTCAGCCACTGGAGCCTGCTCCCCACCAACTGAGTTAGACACAATTCTTCCTGGGAACTCCCAGGGTCCTTGCATCAGAGCGGTCTCTACCACCTTTGGCGAGCATGCAGCATACTCTTGAATGGCATTAGTAGCACCGGGGAAGGAATCTTTGCATCCTCTTGCTCCCCTTTGTACCAGTGCAGGGACAGTATTCAGTTCAGGAGAAGCAGCAAGAACATCAGTGCCAGTTTCCTAAGCTGGCTTAATGTGTAAAATCTTTGGAGAAAACCCAAAAGGCAGAAGGACAGCAATGAAATGGCTGAACTTTAGGATCTTGCTGGTATTTTGAAGTCGAGCTTTGAAAACCTAAAGAGAAAGCTCTGGAGGATTTTGAAATGCAGCAGTCTGAACAGAAAGAGGGTCAGAGACATCTTAAAGGGAGAGAAATTAAACCACGTGACAGAACGTTAGAATACAAAAGCTATGCAAAGACCGAGACCGCTGAGCGCTGAACTAGTGGTGCAGACAGCAGGGGACCCTGTGCTGGGTGGCTCGGCGGGGCTGAGATAGAGGGGAGAAGAGCGACTGAAGGGCAAATGAAGTGGAATAATGTGAGGGCAGAATGAAGCTGCAGCTGGAATGGAACGATTCAAAGCAATGAGGAAGGCGAATAGGGAGCCAAGGACCGACGCAAGGGCAGAAGTGAACAATGGGATTGAGCAATTCAGATGATAAGTGGCTGGGAGGGTAGAAAGGCAGCCTGAAGTGCGAGTGGCGAGGAGACAGGCAAGTGCCGCCATTCAGAGAGAAATGAAGTGGTTGCGAAGATAAAGCTGACAGGGTGCTCGGGACAGGGAGGGACTAGAAAAGAGAACCTCTTGGGAGAAATCTCTGACAGGGCTCAGGGACTCTGAGCCACATCCTCGGCTGGTGTGAACTGGCCTCACTCCAGTGAAGCCAGTGGAACTAGGCTGACTTACCCCAGCTGAGGATCAGGCCTGGAATTTCTTACAGCAATTCACAGGGTGGCAAACCTGATCAGGCTTGATCTTCGGAGTGCCGCAAGCCTGAACGCCAGCAGTGGGGCGGCAGGGTGGTTTTCAGGCCAGCATTTCTGTGGGTAATGGCTGTTGCGTGTTTGTCTGTAGCAGGGCCCTCTGTGGGCGAGGTCTTTTGCAGACACCCCAGAAGGGACCCTCCCTGCCCCGGGGAGCACACACTCTGAGGCCAGAAACAGACAAACCAAGGTTAGGGAAAGGTGAACAAGATGGGCCTGTTTCTGCCAGTTGTCCGGGTTTGCTGTGTGAGCATCACTGCAGAAGTGGGTAAGAGGGACATAAGTGTGGAGAGGCAGATTAGAAAAGGGTGTAAAGTGTGAGGCACAGAGCCATGGTAGTAGATGAGCTGGGGACACAAATGAGTGGAGAGCCATGCAAACTATCTGTGTGCTTACAAAGGTCATGCCAGGCAGGCAGCGGTAGAAAAATGAAACCCACTAAGACTAAGAAATGGGAGGCTAGTAATTAATGAAACCCAGCAGGGATAACTTGATTGCTCCAGACTTGTTGATGAACTGCCAGGGGGAGGACATGGGGATGGGAGGAGAATTAGCAGAAGGAGGAATTACTAGTGGCAGGGGGCAATAACCCTCGGGGGACCAAGTGACCCTGGTAAATGAGTCCACTAGTTTATGGCTGACCTTGCAGCGGAGAGAAATGGACAACAAAGACCAGTTTGTATCTTAGGACATTAACTGGAGGGGGTCAGACGCACAGGGACCAGACTTTCCCTGCATTTAATATTACACATTCCCAGTTTTCCAAGGTGTAGGCTTTTTTTAATGCAGCAGCTTCTTACACCGAGATGGAGACCCAGTCCCTGTGTGTGTTAGCCTTGTCCTGTTTTGACATATAGCTGCTATAAGTGAGCACTGCGTGCATTTCGGATGACACGATCATAATTCTGTAAGGTTTAGGAGCTGTGGAGAGTAGTCCCATGTAGATAACCGCTGAGTCTCATAACAATAAATATGTCAGGGGACAACAATCATTCTGTTCCTTGGGAATGAAATGAAGATGTGGTTTCAAAGGTCCCTCATAATCAATATCCCCATTATCAGTTGTCCACAATGAATTGCATTCTAAATAATATAGCCGTGGAGCTATCTGTGAGCTGTTGTAAGGCAGATACGCTGGAGGGATATTTTTGTGTTCATACTATATATGTAAGGGATGGGATATTATTTAGAGCTGGTCAAATAATGGAGAAAAAAATTCTCTGGGTTTTGTTGTTGTTGTTTTGTTTATTGTTGAAATTTTCCAGCCAGCCTTACTATTGGGCAAAAATGGAGGGCTCAGGGATTTCCCTAACCTGGTTGTGTTTCTGATTTTCAATGCTAAAAGCATGGGGGTGGGGGAGTTTGGCAATCGAGACCATTTTACCCCAAACTCATAGCTCCGGGGAGAGGGGAAAGCAGAGGATTTGCTATTCATCTATTGATGAGTTAGCTCCCAAAATCATGTTGTGTTTCAGCTAATTAACATGGCATGGCTGAGGCACACCCATGTGCACACACCAAGTTGGCTTTAATAATTACATGCCCAACACTTAATGGACACTGTTACATAGGAGAGAAAACAGCTTGGCTCATGATTGGTTGGAAACACTCAGATGATGAGTCAGGAATTTTCTATTGTTGCTCTCCGGCTCAGCTGCAGATGATCTCATTGAAACTGTTGTTCATGCCTGAGCTAACTTGATAGTATATGACAATGGCTCTTAAAGATTTTATTGTTATGGGCTGAATGCGTTTCAAGATACAGGGCCGCTGAGGGCCATCTCCACTCCCAGCCACAATTCTGACCCTTTTCTGGGGCAACTACAGTGACTAACAGGACAGTCCGAAGGGGACAAGATGAAAACAAACTCAGTAAAGTGTCAGGCCATGGTTGGTTTGGTTATAGTCCCTCATTCTGCTCTATATCTATTTCTACTTCCTAGATATAGGGCTTTACAGGTCTTAGTACTAGCTCTGCCTGCTTTGCCTGAAGCCCCCAGCACTTGTCTAACTCAGCCACGGTGCAGATCAGCCCTCTGGAGTGTTTGCTGCCCCTCCATCTGAAAGTGGTTTGTAGGTGGGATCACAGCTGAATTTACGACAAAGAAATGCCTGACACAGAAGACACCACCTGCAGGGAGCAGAGAGGTGGAGGATTGTTTCTACTTTAGTTATTCGAAAAAGCCCCTGAAACCCTAAAAGGCTCAACCAAGATGATGGTACAATTAACAGGTCTTGTCACTGCCTGAAGACCCAAATGCTTCACGGTTGTGATAGCAGCAGCGTCACAGACTACGGTGTCTGAACTACTGACATGCCGATCCCTGTTTGATTGACTGAAGAATAGGTTTTCCTATTATTATCATTATTTATTATTTGTACAGCCATAGTTCTTAGAGTGGGGGGTTTCAACCTGTGATCCGTGGTCCCCTGGGGGTCTGTAGACTATGTCTAAGATTTCCAAAGAGGTCCACACCTCCATTTGAAATGGTTTAGGGGTCCGCAAATGAAAAAAGGTTGGAAACCACTGGCTTAGAGGCACTACTTGCTAGGTGCGGATAATTCTGTATAGACTTTTAGTAAAAAGAAAACTCAACATTTTCCAAAATGAGTGTCTAAAATTACGCTCCAAAGTTTGTATCTAGGCCCCTAAATGACTGACATTCTAAGCACCCAGCATCTCCCATTGAAGTCAAAACATAGCCTTAGGGTCAAATTCTCAAAAGTGACTTAGGAATCTACAAGTCCCATTTAAACTCTTAAGTGCCTAAAGTCCAGATTTGAAAAGATATTTTGGTGGCAGAAGATGCAGGGAGGTGGCTAGTGAGATTTTCAAAAGTTCCTATACACCTAACTTCCACAAATTTAGCTTTAGAAAATCCCAGCTGTGCCTGTCTGCACCTTTAGACACCTAAATACCTTTCAAAATCTGGCCCTTATAGTCACTTGTGAAAATGGGACTTGCACTCCTAAGTCGCTTAGGTGGTTTTGAAAATTTTAGCCTTAGTGTCTAAGGCTTAGTGTCTTAGTGTCTAGTGTCTATGGCCTTAGGAGCCTTAATATTAGGCACTTATTTTTAAAAAACTTTGCCCCCAAATAGCTCCCAATCAAAGTAGGACCCTAACTTCATCTCCCTTCAGAATGTTGGTTATTACCCTTTAGAAATTTCTGGCTGTAATGGAGAGATTGCCAAGTATTTTGGCTGGAGCCATTCAGAAGGTATGTACAATTAAAAACACACAGAGCATATTGACTTCAGGATTTATCATCGCTCAAGGTAAATACTGAGTGGTGCAATATTCAATTGTCTGTTCAATAACTCTTCATATTCCCCTCAACAGAAGTCAGGATCTGCTTATTATTTTTGAATAACAATAACACTTTGCACCTACTCAGTGCTTTTCATCTGAAGATCTTGCTGTATTTTACAAAGGAGGGCAAGTTGTATCCCTTTTTAAGAAACAGAGAAGCTGAAGCGCACAGAGATTAAGTGACTTATCCACAGCCACACAGGCCGTGGCAGACACAGGACTAGACACCAGGTTTCCTGACTCTCCGTTTCCTGTTCCAACCGCTAGGCAATGGTTCCCTGAAGGAAAATCAGATAAAAAATGCATTTAAAAATAGTGAGGAAATGTAGCACAGGACAACAACTTGGGAGCCTGCCTGCTGGGAGTCAATGAAAGTGGAAATAGCAAATTTTCTGTGGCACGTTCTGTAGGACTGAGTTAAAAATATTAGCTAGTGTTTTCAATAGATACAGGATAATATAGGAAAGGGCAGCTCTGTAGAAAGACAGATGAAATTGACATCAACTAGCATGGTAGATTAGGTTTCAATCTAAAATATAGAATTTGTGCTTCCAATCTGAGTCAGTCTTTCATGATGGAGAATTTCCTATTACTACGTCCTTCATTTTCCACAGGTGGAAATAGTAGGTTGCATGTGACTGACAGGTGCCAGACTGACTACATTACCCAGTGTAGAGAAAAAGGTTTTCTGCTCTCTCGTCTCTCTCTTTTTAATTCTAGGGAATGTAGTTTAGACAAAAGGTGCCAGTTTGACAGCTCGGAGGACTGAAGCCTTCTGTTTGTCCACAGTGCAGAAACAGCATGGGCAGCATTACAGCAAAATTCCCAGAGTAGTCCAACCTTGTCAGCGATGTGGGCAGCCTGCGTAGTTATGCGGCACCTCCGCGGGCAGCGTACAGAAACAAAGTGGCATCCTCCCATGCGGTGCAATCTTGCACATGCGCTACAAAAAGGCATTCTCCGTGCAGCATGCAGTATAGTGCCTGCATATACCGAGACTGCGGCTGGTTCTGGATTGCTCTGCATCTGGAATAGTCATTTACGCCAGTGCCATGTGAGAGCCAGATTGTAAACTCTGTGGGGCAAAGACTATCTCTTTGTTCTACATTTGTGCAGTGCCTAGTACAATGGGGACTTGGTCCATGACTAGGACTCCTACATGCTACCACAATAAAAAGGTGCCTGTCAAATACTGTCAAATACCTTTGTGCCCTCACTTTATGCTGGTGGAAAAGACTCTACAAGGTTCAGGGCAGTGGAGAATTGGGGCTTATCTACGTGGAATGTTGACTGATTTACCTAAAGGTGTGCATTTAAACCAGTTTAGTTAAACCAATGCACACCCCTCCCTGTGTGGACATTTATTTCAGTTTCAGAGTGGCTTATCACTGCCCACTTACGGCAATTGGGAACAGGTTCAAGTTAAACAGATATAAGTATCCGCAGAGGGGTTTGCTTCAGTTTAGCTAAACCAGTGCAAACAAGGCCCAGAATGTTTTAACCGTGAAGTGGAGTGACTTAGCTCTAGGAGGGAAAGGTTATTTCAGTCTCTGGGTCTGCTTTTTCATTGCTTTTCACCTTGTATCATATCTACACCTATGCAGACTGGAGAGAAAACACTTCCATTCTGAGTTGTTTAGTTTGCTCAGCTGAAAATGATGGGACCAGTGCAAGACAATGGAGAATTTAGTCCCTTTGTACCTATTTCATGCTATAACCATTCCTGACATTGAAAAACAGGGATGCCAGTTGTATTGGATGGTGGGGTTTTTTGGAGATGTGAGCACTAGTACACTATCAACTTACTCATTTTGCATAGACTTAAGAAGAGTAATCCAACAGATCATCACTGAATGTAACTGCATTAGAACCAATAAAAGAGAGGGTCTGTATCTGACCAACAACCCCTCTGTGCCTTCATATTCCCTGCCTCTGAATGATCCCCGTTTTCTATTGGTGGAAAATTGAGTTTACCCAAGAGATTGTATCAAAGGCTTCTCTCAAGGTGTAGTGTATTTTATTAGGAAGCGAAGTGAAACACAGTCTCTCTAACAACATAAATCTCTGTTCGCCGGACCCATGCAATATTTCCAGCATGCTGCCTGTCCATTCTTTTGTCTTCATTTTGGGGAAGTGCCTGTTCATGACAGTTGACTAGAAGAAGGACTTGGGAAGTTCTGGTGCCTGAATGCATTTGTCTTTCTCTTTTGTGATGTATTTTTCCAAATCTCCCCTTTCCTCCAAGGACATGTTAGCTTGCTGACTGCAGCGGTCTCACTGCCTAGAGAACAAGCAGAGCAGACACTGTTTCCAGCCTCATGCTTTTCTGCTAGAAGTACAGAAAAAAACCCTGTGGCATTTTTTTCTGTCTGTTGTGATGTGAGATGTCATGATGCTTTTATGCCCAAAGATAGCTCTCCTAATTTTCAGGACAGAGGAGCTGACTGTTGGCTCAGAATTGGGTCATCTTTTAAAAAAAAAAATCTTGCATGACCTCATTGTGAGAAACAGGACATGTGTTCATCCTGCTCTCAAATTCCTTTCCTGACCTCTCCTGTATAAGAGAGTTGTTCAGTTGAAAGGCATGCTGGAACCCATTTTACCACGGATGGGTCTAATCTCTTTCTCTAATATCTGTATTTGGACTCTGCTTGTCACTCTAATGTCTGTGCACCTATCAATATCCCTCATGCAATCACCTCTGCCATTAAAGTGGCCATATTTAACCAGAGAGAGGCTCGTGGCTAAACCCTGAGAGGTGCAAGAATTAGGGGGAAGTTTGGATCTTGAGCACAACTTTGCAGCCGGCCACTATCTCTGTAACAGATCAACCCAAGCGCTTGTAGGTAGATGCAACAAAACCATCATCTCCAAGAGTCCTTCAACTTTGGGAAAGTTAGAGCCTCACCCTCTTCTAGATCTGAAATTTGCAGTTCCCCCCTCCACTGCAGTCCTTATCTACTGCTGTAACATTCTCTTAGCCAATAAGCGAGAGTTCCCCCATCACAGGCACTGTACAGAACAGCCATAGGCAGTGTGGCCTAGGAAACTGGGACTCAGGAAACCTGTGTTTTAGTCCCAGCTCTGCTGCTGGCTGAGTTTGGGCAAGTTGCTTCTTCTCTCTGCCTTAGTTTCCCCACCTGTAAAATGGGGTGAACACCTTTAAAGTGCTTTAGGTCTATGGCTGGAACATGCTAAATAAGAGCTAGGGATTATTGTTCTAGCCATTCTAGCATATTCTCTGTCTGACTCATGATGCAGTCTAGGAGTGGTGTTGCAAATGCTTCTCATGGCTATTTTACTCCTAGGGGAATTATGTGCCTCTGTGGTGTAGCAGAAACATCCCCGCCCCCACCCCCCTCGCAGATTCGCTTTACTTTCTGCAGAAAATGGTTTCTGCCGGGAAGCAAAGAGAAGCTGCACCAGTGCTCACTCACCCCTCCCCGGAAGCTCAGATGGGTCTGTTTGGGCAGCGGGGGGAGGGGAGAGGTAAATCACTGGTGGGAGGGAGGCCTGGGGATGCCTTGGCCGCCCAGGAATGTTAGTTCTGGCTGGGCGGGGAGAGGGGTAGGAGGAGGATGGAGACCGAGTTCCCTCTCACCCTTCCCTGCACAGAGAAGCTGGGGCTGGGTCAGATCAACCTCCAGAAACTTCTCCGGGCTGCAGGAAGCTCAGCACCATGGTGGAGGAGGCTTAGAGGGGGGAGGGTTCCAGGTGCACGGGAGTGAGGCTTAGTGGAGGAGTTTGGGTGCAGGGGGGTCCAGATAAGCACAGGGGTTGGGCGGACAGGGGGATCAGCTCCCAGTACAGAGACCCCTCCCCCCACCTATGCACCTGGAAACCTCACACACACTGAGCCCTCCCCACATCAGGAGCACCCCCACACCCAGAACCCCCCCCATGAACCCCCCAAACGCAAGTCCCTATTCCCTGCATCAGCCCCAGCACCCAGACCTCCCCGTACCCAGAACCCCGCACCCAAACCCCCACCTCCCCGAGCTGCGCCCCCTGCATCAGGAGCCCCCCGCACTCAGAAACCCCCCCGAGCCCCATGAACTCCCACCCTGCTGAGCCCAAACCAGTTGCACTCTGACACCTTCACCCTAGACCCTCCCTCCCCTGAGCCCTAACCACCTTCACCTGGATGCCCCTGCAGAGTCCCATTCCCCCTGCACCCAGAACCCCGCAACTGAGCCCCTGTGCATCCAGATTCCCCCCCACACACACACACACACGCACCCAGATTGCTCCACACAGAACCCTGGTACTCTTGAAGGAATTCTGTGCCAAAAATTACAAATTTAAAAATTCTGCAAAGTCCTGCATATTTTAGTTGTCAAAATAACACAGTATAATCACACCATTTTCAATGATTTTGGTAATTTATTTCAAAATACGTGTCAGCAAAAATCATTGAAAATGGTGTGATTATACTGTGTTATTTTGGCAACTAAAATATGCAGAATTTTAAAATATTGTGCACAGAATTTTTTCATTTTTTGGCACAGAATTCCCTCAGGAGTACAATTTGATCTTTGTTAAGGAAAATTATTATTGCAGCTTCTCTATTCACTAAAAGCCAGGCTGTTGCACGGAAATAGATTTTAAAAGGTAGGGCTGTGGAACAGCTGAAGGGACAAAAAATGGAATGCTCTGAAAGTGAGAATGGGGGTCCTCATGGTAACTAGGAAGAATGTTTTCCTCTGTGCTTAGCAAAACCATCTAGCTGCTCCTTGGGCTAATTTATGATGCTTACTTTCAGTGGCTGTTTTGCTACTATGCCTCATGTCTTTTTGCCTAAACTCTCTCCTTACTTTCTAAGCTGTGGGTCCCTCCCCATTATTATTCCTGTCCACAGAGCCTAGAGAGCTTATACAATTGGATCAAATGTGTTCATTCCCTTTAAAAATGTTATACGTGTAATTAGGTCACCATGACACCTTCCATCTCTCAGTGAGGCTGGGGCCTATATGCCTAGAACCTGGTGTCCTTTTCAGAATAAAAATGTGCAAAGCATAGGCGCTGACTTTCTAATGTGCCAGGGGGTGCTCCCGCCAGGCCACATCCCTGCCCTGCCTCTTCCCACTTGCCTGTTCCGCCCCCTCCCCTGAGCGTGCTCCTCGCTCCTTCCCCCTCCTCCCAGTGCCTCCTGCATGACGCAGAACAGCTGATCCACAGTGGGTGAGGCACTGGGGAGGGGGAGGTGCTGATTGGTGAGGCCACTGGCAGGCGAGAGGCGCTGGGGGGAGGGGAAGGCGCTGATAGGGCAGCTGCCGGTGGGTGCTCAGCACCTGGAGCACCCACGGAGTCAGCATTTATGGTGCAAAGATGAAGAAGGGGTGCACTTGTGGGGCGAAGGCCTGTGGAGAACCTACCACTAGAAGGCAAGTGACTTAATCTATCTGTGCCCCATTACTCCTTTGGCACAATGTGAGAATAATACCCGCCTACTTCATGGGAATGTTGTGAATACAACTCAGCAGTTTTGGTTCCCAGGGGGTCATGAATTTGCACTCCTTGAGTTCTGGACGCCAAAAGTACAAGCGACCAAAGTTCTATCAGAACCAGTGTGTTTCACCGGGTTTTTATGTAAACCACAGGAGTTTTTCCTGGTTTCAGCAGGAAACCACCTATCAGCCCAGGTGGTTAATCCAGACCCAGGTGTTTCCAAAGTTCCAGGGTTTTCAGCTCCATCACTTGTAAGTTTCATGCATCTTTTTCACATTGTTCAGCAGACCTTCTTCTAAGTTTCAAGTTTGTAATGAAACTCAAATTTAGGGGAGTTTTCCATGGTTCAGACTTTGTTGCAAACATTTTGCACAGCTCTAGCTCCGCGGCTTAATTAATGTTTGTAAAGCAGGGTCAAAGCATGAATTGTTTATTTTCAGTGTGTGGAGAATTGAGTAGTGACAGATGCTTCAAATAATATTAAGCGAATGGAAATAATGAAAATTAGGTAATAAATTCTCCAGGCATTTACATTTGGGTTGAGTTACATTTTGCTATTAAACAATATATTGAAAAGACACATTGTGTCTTCGGCAGAAATGGAAGCTGATGTATCAGGTTTAGTTTTTCATTTGATTATTTAAAAAATGAAATAACATCTTGTCCTTAAAATGTTTGACTCAAGAGAATGATTTAATAAGTGTTTTTATGTGTCTTGAAAGACAATATGTAACAGTGACGCTGGTAATCAACAAACATTTCCCAAACCAAACAAGAAAACAAAAAAGTCAAAGAAAAAACTTGACTCAGAATGTAGATAATGGTCCAATCTTGCAGTCATTGCTTAGGCAAAATCCCCATTGATGTCCATCAGAGTTTTAACTGTGGGCTGCAGAGTTGGGTCCAGTCTAAGTGTCTAAGGCCAATGAGGAATACAAGTAAGTTGCATTCATAGAAGCGAACATGTGTACCCCTCTAAGGGCTATACCGCACCGAGCTCTGTGAGAATTTCAGGTTGATTATCACAATGGCCGTACATGTCACGTAACTGATGTGATTTATTTAAGGACGGCCGAGGGAAAGTAAATGTAGGTGCATGCCGTCTGCGCTGTCTGTCAGCTGGAAAAATAGTTGAAACAGGACTTGAGTATACATGGAGGAACAGCATATGCTGCCTCCGAATGACACATACATGACACTTATCTCCTGATTCATGCCAAGAGGAAATGAGCTGTGTTTCAAACCACCGGCGGTTTTCCTTTGGGGACTCCTCTTAAGGCATTTTTTTAAATCTCCTAGTTTTCAAGTTCAACTTCAGCAACTCAGAAATGTGTGAATGCCTTGTCAGCAGAGAGAGGTTTAGGTTCAGCTGAGATTATCGTATGCCTTGGTTTACTGTAGAATCCAAACCATTTCAATTTTTTTTAAACTCTAACCAGCCGGCTCATTTTTATATTGTCTTAATAAGCCCACTGAAGTCAATGGAAGTCTTTCCGTTGGCTTCATTAAGTTTTAAATCAAGCCCTAAGTCACCTGTCCATTATAATGTACACTACTGGGGCTCCTTGTTCAAAGAATGGGTATGTGCAGTGTAAATAAATTAGGCTCCGATATTAAAGTATCCATGTCTGTTCTTCTATGTTTAATAAAATTCTGGCAGATCTGCAAAAGTATTGTAGGACAAAGCCTCAGCTAGTGTAAGTGGGTGCACTCCCATTGATGTCAGTGAATGCACAGCCATTTATACTGGGGAGGATCTGGGCCTAGTATACATTACTTTGTCTGTATAGTACCTGCCTGTATGTTACCTGCCTGCAGATCATCAGTCCTAATACCTCTCAGGCCAGATCTGCACTAGAAAGCTTTGCTGTGATGGTAATGTCAGTTATGGGTGCGATATTTGAGAAAATTTCTACACCAGCAAAAGCCCTAGTGTAGATGCAGCTATGCCAGTATAAATGTGCTTTTGCTGGCACAGTTTATTTTGCTTGGGGAACGTGTGTAAATTATACCGGCAAAAGCCCCCCCCCTTTTTTTTTTTTTGCCAATATAAGCAGTGTCAACAGTGGGAGGGTTTGCCAGTATTGTTATCGCAGTATAACCATCTTGGCACACACCTTCTAGTATAGACTAGGCCAGAGTCACTGCTACAAGTCCTTGCTGCAAGTCTAGCAGAAAATGTCTTTTCAAGACACTTCCGTCAGCCCCTGGTAATCTAGGTCAAGTTGAAGGCTGACCATCCATACAGTCACAGTGACCTAAATCTATATCACATCTTAAACTGTTTTCAATTTGAGATATTGTTTTGGAGAGCAGAACGTTGAATTCGAGGTTTTCCATTTCAGTTGGTGGCAAAAATCCCATTGACTTCAGTGGGTGCAGGATTGGGCCCTCCGTCCTGAGAGGAGACCTGCTGTGGCGTGGTGTACATTGGATCAGTTATACTTGCTTTGCTTGCATTGGGAGACACAAACCCCAAGGCCCAATAATGCCAATAGCCCAAATGCTTCTTGCCTGAGCAGCAAGCAGTGATTTCCTGGGCTCCTCTGAGCCCATCTTTTGGCTCCATTGTGCTATCCCCACCCCCCACCCCCCACCCACGGCCTTAAATCAGAGTGGTAGAGCCTCTGCCTCGCCCCCTGTATGCTGACTTCCAAAGAGACTGCAGGCACATGCTATAGACAACCGTTTACCTGATTTTTAAAGCTTTCACTTAATCTGCAACTATTTAAGTTATTTGGAAAGAAAAGAATCAATAGAAATGCAATTCCATCCGCTTAAATAATGAACATTTGTCAGGGGCAGATGTCCATTCAATCCAAGCTGTGCTTTAAATGTGAGGGAGGAAAGAAAGACACAGTCAAATTGTGTAGGCGATAAGGAGGCATGAGAGAATTTGAACTACTGGGGGTCACTCATCCTTCAATGGTTAGAACTGACTCCCTATTATAAACCGATCGTCTATCCCCTGCTCCCTAATTTCACCAAAGGAAAAAGAAAACCCCCAAATCAAAGCACCTCAAATTTCACATGCCACATTAATATCATTGTTTTGTTCACCCTGATGTGTAAAGTGCAGCCATTTTCAAAATCATAGTATTTCTTCATCTGAAAAGTTCTCAGGCAGGCAGTTTTCATTGCTTTGTGGTGAACTTTTCTTGGTTTTCCAGTGCTATGTAACGAAGCACCAGTCTGGCAGAATGCCAGGGGGTGAGTCCATCACTTGTACAATGTGATCATCAGCTAGTCATTGGGGGGCATGAACAATTCCCTGAGGATCCTTGTCAAGGTCTCTTTGGGTCCCTTGATGCTCCCAGCTGCTCAGAGGGTTTCGTCATCTGTAGGCAGCTCCACTGGGATTCTGATCTCCTAGCTGGCCCAGCTTTCCCAATGTTTGCTCTAGCAGCCTAGGAAGTGCCTGCCATTGCTACTTTAGGGCTCAGCCCTGCTCCCATTAAGGCCAGTGAGAGTTTTGCCATTGACTTAATTTGCCATGTAGGAGGCAATACAGCCCTTAGCCTGTTTTTTTTTTAAAAAGTGCACAACTGAGGCTACCCGGGAGTCAGCAAGCAGAGAGTTAACTCTGTCCCTGAGTAGAGGAAAGACCACAACTTCCCTTGAGGGCAGGCAGCTGGGCCGCTTGGTCAGGAAACCTGTCCATGAAGGAAGCATGGCAAGACCCAGCTGTGGGGAAGGAGCTCATTCCCCCAGCATGGTGTAAGATGGGCTAGAGGCTCGAAGGGCAGGCAGTCTCCTTATGCGAAGAGGTGCAGGCTGAAACAGCCCCACTTTTGCTGGGCTCGGCTTTAAGTTGCACAAAGCCATCTTCCCCTTCGGTTCCATTTTCTCTCAATGCTGAAGGAAGCATTTTGGGCAGTTGGAGCCAAACTCGAGGGCCAATCCCTACACCAGAATGCAGTGCCCATTGATTTAACCTGTAGCCGTGGCATGGTCAGCAGAACATACCTGTGTATTAGGGCTTGGAGTGAATACAAAAAAGGGCACCTGTCCATCTGCTCTGGGCACCCTTGACTGTTTATAATCAAAAGTTACAGCAGCATCAGGCAACTTAACCCAGGGCCAGCAAACTGTGAATTCAAAAATGCCCTCGCCACCTTATACCTTTACACACACACACACACAATGTATTTCTCAACCATCTGGGGTAGAAATGAGCTTTGCAGGGTGTCCCCAAGGTCCCCTTAGCTTAAAACCCTTACTGGTGGTGATGGTACGTTGTCTCTTTTGGCCAGTTCCCAAATGGCCAGTTAGATCAGCCATTTGCCTTCAGACCCTGCTCCCGTCCTATCACTGGGCTCACTTGACCTATTTCACAGCTCCTCTGTCAGTGTCCATAATTCCAGGCACCCTTCATCTTATGGCGGGCACATAATACCTCTGACCTTTAGCTGAGAAGCTTGATCAGCTTTGCAAGTCTGTTCCAGACTAAGTGGTTAGAAACACTCAGAGCCAGATACATGATCCCCAGCTCCACTCGACAAAGGGGACAGAAACTGCCCTAATGGGGCAGCCAGAGCAAATGCTTGAGTGATGGAAAGCTGGTAGAACCAGGTAGGTCCTCAGCCCCTGCTCCTGAGCCTCGGGGACATTCCTGGGTGGGCGGTGAGAGGGGGTGGATCCAAACTGAACATAGCTGCTGTGCTCTTTTCATCAACGACTATTGTCATTTTGTTCCCCAACCCCAGTCAGGCTTCTCTGGTAGGATAAACCAAGCTGTTCCTGGGGATGTTTTCCTCTTTGTCTTTGAATATTTTTTCTCATCTTTGGCTCTGGGCTGAAGTGCTACTTACAGGATGGTGCTCGCCAGGGTCATTCCTCCTCTCTTCTGCAGAAATTGCTCCCCACCCCCCATCCTCAATAAAGTCTTCAAATCTCTCTCTCCACGGCTCATTAAATTCATTGGCTGATTCCTCGATCGCCCTAGCGTACAGACCATCATCCAGATTGGTGTGCATTTACGTTTTCCAATTATTCCCTGGCTGGCTGTTTATCACTAACAGTTTTGACGCTGCCTGGATTCCCTCCTAATCGTCTAGACTTATTTTCTTCATTTTTCATATGGGAGATAGATTTTTTTTTAAAAGTCAGCATCTCGGCTGTTTTACAGAAGTCATTCATTTCCTCCTCCTCCTCCTTTATTAACAGGCCTACTTTTCCACTGATACTGCTTTCACAAATACCGGGGGATATAGGTCTGTCTTATTCCTCTTAATCCATTTGGTAAGCATAGGTTGGAAGTATTTCTGCTGTTTTTTCTCTGTTACCCTACGAGCCTGGGCTGATTTTCAGTATCTTGTTAGTCTCCATCATGATTTATTGTAACTGTGGATAACGTGTGGGCTAGTAACAGCGAAAGTCTCCCCTCAGGGAGTAAAGCCCAATTGTGCCAGGCACTGTATGGACATGCAGCAAAAAGACAGTGTCTGTCCCAAAGAGTTTACAGGTTTGGTTTGGACAAAACAGGTGAAGGCAATAAATGGGGGAAGATGAAGCAGTAATAATGAAACGAACAAGTTTTGCACAGTAAGCCGCACTCGCAGCTTGCCACACCATTGTAGTGGACTGTGTCTTGCAGAGAGTTGGTAACAGGGCACACTTGGGAGCGGAACTGGCTGGATCCATTTGGGCTGCAGACAGTGGGATCTCTGAGAGGCAGCAGTAAAGGAGGTCTGTTTGGTTTGAACGTTGCCTACCATCATGACTGGTACCAAACTGGCAACACTGCAGCACTGATCAGCATGTAAGTGGTAGCAGGCATCACTGCAGAGGTGAGGAATAAGGATTTGAAGGATAAGGAGGTAGTTTTGCAGATTCCCCCCCCCCCCCCGGGAAGTTTTCCCATGCACAAAGGGCAGTTTGGGTAAAAGCCCAAAGGTGCTTGGTGGAGAATCTGTGTGGTGGGGTGGTAAAGGCTGGGAATGTTGCTGCCTGTAGTGAGTCTTGTTGCTATGTACGTTAAGTAAAAAGAAGCAATATGTATATATCTCATTTCTCCCAATTTCCATCCATTCATCTGTCTGTCTCTAGGTTGTGCAAGAAATCCTCAGAGGAGTGACTGTTCCTTAGTGAATTTCTTGAAATTGTCTAGCACATAGTAGGCCCTACCATACATTAATAATAATTAATACCATTTGTATTAGTGAAAGCAGTGGTCAACACCACGATGAGTTAACAGAGCATCTGGCTGCGACAGTGCTAAGCCATAAAAGGCCTTAGAGATACAGAGAAGGTACTTGTGTTTATCCGTTTCCAGTATGGAGGGGTTTTTGCTTTCAGATCTCTGAGCAGTTGCTCATAAAGTAACATTGGTCATATCTGGGGCTTGATCCTGTCTAGGGCGGAGCACCTTCTGTGCGCTGGTGAAGTCACTGGGAGTCGAAGGAGTCAGCACGTTGCAGGATCCCAATCCAGAGCTTGCTGAAGTCAAGCGAAGTCCATCCATTGACTTCAGTGGGCTCTGGGGCAAGGCCATGCAGAGGAAATTTGGGGCCAGATCCTCTGCTAGCGTTAGCGGAGCTGCACTGTGACACCCGCTGAGGATCTGGCTCGAAGTAGTTTGTTGGGTCATTATGGGGTTGAGGTTAAAAATCGCTTACTATTCTGTTCCCTAGTTGTTGTTATTCCACCCTCGTTACCATAGTATCTGAGCACTTGCCAATAGTGCATGGAGCGCTAGGACTAACATCTGTCACCTGCGGTTTGTTTTTTCTCTTCTCCCCTCCCCAGAGGGAGAATTGCGTGTACAGCATGTGATGTTTTGTTTTGGTTGGTTTGGGGTGGGGTGGGGGATGGTTTCCAGTACCTGTTTGGGGCCAGAAGCTTGAGAACACTGTAGTATATTTTAGCAAATAATTCAACTAATAATTAGTGTACATATGAAGCAGTGCATGTTTAGACTGCTTAGACAGTTTGGCACAGGGACTCGCTTTTTGTCCTGTATTTGTACAGCACCTAGCACAACGGGGTCCTGGTCCATGACTGGGGCTCCTAGGTACTATCACCATACAAATAATTAATAATAATAATAATAATAATATATATGAGGTTTTGTGTCTGTTAAGCTACAGTGGGGTTTCCGCTGGAGCTGCTGAATCTCAGCACATCAGTCTGTAACTCTAATTATTCAATTTAATTAGTCTCGCTGCACTCACAAATCGTATCCAAATGGTGAGATATAATGGGAGGATGTAATTCTACACATTAGACCTGATGCTGCTATTGATTTTATTGACTTTTATATTTATTGCCATTAAATGTACTGAAATTTGAACCAGTTTATCGTTGCACATAAACTGGTCATGTAGATACATGTTTTTGTAAATGGTTTTAATGGCTTTAGGAAACCTACCTGTACATGCAACCAAAATGAATATACCATTCCTATTTGAGCATACCCAGCAACGAAGAGGTGGCTTTGATTTGAGACAGAAATGAACATCTGTATGCAGGCTACATTGTTAAAAGTAAATATAATAATATAAAAATGGAGCCAGAGTAATAACTCTTGAAAAAATGATTTTTTTTGTTTTCCCATCAGCGATAAGAGATCAAGAGCATTTCCAAGTAGTAATTTCTTTAGCCTGGGATGAAGGGAGATGGACATTTCTACAATTGATTTGAAACTGAATGAACTGGAGAGCTTCGGAGGTTCACAAAGAGATAAATGGGTTGTGTGAGCTGTCCAATTCAATTATTTGCCCTAAGCAACCCTTTCTTTAATGGCTGATAGAATTATGATGGAATATTTCAAAATAACAATGCTGACCTCTTACTGTTGGTGACCTTGTCGGCATAGATTTAATTAAAAAACAAAACAAAACAAAAATCTACCTGTGCTGCAAAACTCCAACAGATGCAAGAGAAAGCAAAATTTTTACGTGTGGCAGTTGGTTACTTGCATCTAGTGTGCCGTGTTCGGAGAATGTGTGTCAGAATGTATTCCTGCCAAGTGAAGTTGGCTCCGAAACTAACTTGATGCTCAAAGTTTGATTTGCCATGCATGATTCAGTTGGATGGTTTTAAAAGACAATTGATTTTCTTGCAGCAATTGACTAACCTCTTGGTAATTGTATGTATCTTCAGAAACCCTAAAGCAAGTAAATGTGAAGACTGTTCTACCAAGAATATTTTAGGTCGTCCGTCTGGAATACCAATGACTTTTAGAAATTTGTCACGTTTTAAAAGTGTTTTTTTACCCTGGGTCATTTTAACTACAGACCACAGTATGTTCCAAAGAACTATTGTGTGCTACTATGTTTTTATTTGATTTAGATAAGAGCCTGCACCAAAAACTTGTATCCAAAAATTCTGAAATTTGGGACATTTGAAATCCAGATCTGAACTTTACTCCTTGAGCCATTTTTACTTATCTTACTTTAGCACTAGGTCCTAGCCGAATAGGATCATAAGCTTTGCTGCTCTGTGTAAGTCTATTGGTCCATCTAACCCAGTACCCTGTATCCATCACTAGCTATGCCAAATGTTCAGAGGAAGGTGAAAAATCCCATGTGACTCACACCAGTAATCAGTTCCATGACCTGAAGAAATAGATTGGGTTATTCTCATCATAATCTTAGTTCGCTTAAATTGATTACAAAATGTTATTGACTGTGATAAAATTATGTTTCTTTAAAAAAAAATCCAGGCACTGTGTTTTTTCTCAGTGTGTTGCAGCAGTGAATTCCACAGGTTGCATGTCTTTGAGTGTCAGCTCAGCCATAATCAGAGAATTGTACCTGGTTGGCTTTTTAAAGGCGTGGTTTTAAAAAATGGCTAGAGTACGCACCTGGCACCTAAAAATGTTAATGCGTGGGAGCGTGCAGTCTGGGGGTCTGATTTTTCTTTCACTATGCTGGTGTAAATCAGGTGTAGCTCCATTAAAGTCAGTAGAGTTATACCAGTGTGAGAAGTGAATCAAGGCCCTATTCCCCAGTGGACTAAGCCAGGGCTGTATTCATTCCTTCTGATACTAGATACACTAGAACCTCAGGGTTACAACACCACACACCTCATTTGGAACTGGAAGTACACAACCAGGCAGCAGCAGAGACAAAAAACAAAAAGAAGCAAATACAGTACAGTACCGTGTTAAACGTAAACTACTAACAACATGAAGGGAAAGCAGCATTTTTCTTCTGCATAGTAAAGTTTCAAAGGTGTATTAAGTTAATGTTTGACTGTAAATTTTTGAAAGAACAACCATAATGTTTTGTTCAGAATTACAAACAACCTCCATTCCTGAGGTGTTCGTAACTCTGAGGTTCTACTGTAGTGCTACTGCTGTAGTAAAGGAATGAAGAATAGAAACAAACTAGGTGAAAGAGACGACGAGTTGTAAATAGTCTGTATTTGTAATGACACCCCGGGAAGAGTCATCTGTAGGGACTGAACCTCTGATTCTAGCAGTGCCAGGCTCTACTGCTCGACCAAAGGGACCCAAGCCGTTAGCCTTGAGGCAGTAGTAGACTTGTATACCTCTTTATGTGGTCTAGCCAGTAGAGGAGAACAGAGACTCACACTCTGCCTGCCAATGTTACTGTCAAGAATGTGTTGTACTGAGGTCTCTGCCTGTGGGTTACACTGTATTTTTAGGGTATAGCCAGAAAGGGCTTTAGGTCCTGAGTGAGACTGAACTATATCATGTACCTGGAACTGTGGAAAACTTTTGTTACAAAACATGAAACCATCCATGACAGGCCACCTGGTTGGGTTTTGTTTCCAGACTGAAATTAAAGCTAGGTTTGTTGAAAACAGACACCGCAAGCTAATTTGGGCTCAGATTCTTGAGAATATCCTTTCTCTCTTTCGATTCTGGTCACATAACGTATTATTTCCAAGCAGTCTCCTATCCAAGTACTAACCATTGCCAACTTTGTGTGGCTTAGAAGATCAAATGAGATGGGTAGCTGAAAGGGAGGAATGACTTTGGCTGTATATTATTGCTTTGTAACAAAGCTCCTCTCTCTAACTTACATGAAGCTAATTGAATCTGTTTCCCCATGTTAAGTATCCTCACACCTTCTATGAGTCATCTGGATTGTCACTTCAAAAGTTGTTGTTTTTTCTCCTGCTGATGATAGCTCATCTCAATTGATTGGCCTCTTACAGTCGATATGGCTACTTCCACCTTTTCATGTTCTCTGTATGTATAAATATCTTCTTGCTGTAGGTTCCAATCTGTGCATCCGATGAAGTGGGCTGTAGCTCACAAAAGCTTATGCTCAAATAAATTTGTTAAGGTGCCACAAGTACTCCTATTCTTTTTACATGAAGCTGTTATTCTCCAAACTAGGGCAATGTCTGTCTGCTCTCGTGTGGATCTCTTCTCAGAACTGCCGGCATGCTGTGTATTCTGCTCTCATTTGCATGTGGAAATTCCATAGACATCCCGGAGAGCTCTCTGTGCAGAATGAGGTGGAGGGTATGCAATAGATCTTGAATGTGGCTAGGAGCTCCAGAGTGCAGATCTGAAGAGAAAAAGTAGCCCTGGGCTTTGGAGTTGGTTTTTCTGTTTTGATGGGCCTGCGATTATATGACACTGGATTGTTTCATTTCACAAAGGTGAGTGTATCAGTCTTTCTGGATTCATACCTCCAAGTTCCTTGGAAATTCAAAGCAAAACTCAGCCAAAACTATCATGTGTGGGCTGGTTTTTCTTAATCAAAATCATCTGAATCTGCATTACGTGGTGTCTGTCAAAACCACTCATCCTGCCACGGAGGGGAGAGGAGATTTGCTGAAAACATGGCGTGGGTTCACTTAGAAGCTTAGCAAAACCAATCAGCAAACCAGGGCTGGGTTTCAAGACTGCAGTGAAAAGAACGGGGTGAGTTTGAGGTGATGCTGGTTTTCACAATGAACGTTTCTTGCTGTTCTAGAGGAGACCTGCTTTTCAAAGGGGAGAGGCTGGGCAAAGAGAAACAATGGCAAGGTGCAAGCTCCCACATGCCAATCCTAGCAAGTCTAAATAAAGACCAATAATAAAGTTGTACGCTCAGGTTGGCTTGGGGCAACTTTTTAACTTGCTTCACTGGCATTTACACAGCTGATTAGCTGAGCTGACAGTTACTTTTGGGATGCACTGCAAAAGCAATTTTTACATCAGTTGGCATTAGGACTTCCACGCTTTCTTTATCACATCACCCAAAAAAGAACGGGGTCATCCCTGTGCTCCTACTTGTAATCTGTGATAGAGTCTATAGCCAGCCAGATCCCTTCAAAATCCGTGCAGCTGTGCAAGTACAACCCACTATTTTGGAGACTTTGGGGGATGTGCAGCTTGGCTCTGCTGAAGATCCAGATCCAGTGGAAAGGGCTGCAGAAAAGGAGGAAAGGTCTGCATGAGAACAGAGGATCAGAGCAAGGAGATGTTAGCGTGGGGTTCTTTAGAAATATTAGCAATCCAGTGAGTGGTATGAATTTGGGGAGCAGAGGTTGAAATGAGACGTGTGTGCATGTGTGAATTAGAACTTCGCTGTCTAAGCCATTTACACAAAAAATACCCTGCCCTGAAGCAATTTAAGGGAAAGGGCAGCCCAATTAATTATCCCACATAGAGCCTTCTCAGAAGTAGCATCACACCTATGACTTGTGGGGCCCCCAGCACGCGTAGTTGCCCAGGCTCCTGCGGGATGGGAAATCAGTCTGTGTGTGCCTGGCAAAATGTCCTTTCCTCTTCAGATCTCACTGCCAGAGAGGTGGCCCACGGTTTGCAGAGTCCCACACAGGATGTGGTGCTCTAAGTAGCCACTTAATTTGCTTCATGCTTCAGGCCTGTGAATAAACGCAGTGTGACAATGCACCAGTCACAGGAAGCAGCTTCTCCTTTTATCCCAAGCCCTCAGCAACGCTGGGAAAGCTGAGCTAGGGTATGGCTACACTTGAGAGTTGCAGCGCTGGGAGTTACAGCGCTGGTCGTACAGCTGTGTAGGGAAAGCGCTGGTGTGTGGCCACACTCACAGCTACCAGCTCCGCAGTGTGGCCACATTTGCAGCATTTGCAGCGCTGTTGGGAGTGATGCATTATGGGCAGCTATCCCAGCGTTCAAGTGGCAGCAACGTGCTTTTCAAAAGAGGGGGGTGGGGTGCAGTGTGACAGGGACCGGGGGAGAGAGAGAGAGTGGATTTTTGGAGCCGACACTGTGTATCAGCTCCCTGCCTTGCAAAATCAGAAAATTTTCCCGACCCCTTACTCTTAACTGCAAACAGCCTGCTGACCAGATAAGCAGCTGCTCCAACGGACTCCCTTTCTCCGCCCCGCCCCCACTGTTTCTCTCCTCAAGCAAACACTCATCCCCCTGCCTGCCTCATTCACAGTAAGGTAGTGGGTTTATCTCATTTGATTTGTTCAGTCAGGTACAGATTGATCACAGCAAACAGGAGCGGTGTTTGTTTTTTAGATAAGCAGCTTCCGGAGCCCCGGGTTCACAACAAAACAAAGAGAGGCAGCATAACAAAACAAAGGGAGTAATTTAGTTAAAAGCATTCTGGGATATCTCCTAATACCCTGGAGGCCAATAACAGTGCTGGTGTGTGGCCACACTTTACGAGCAGCGCTGTAGCACCAGCACTGCAATCGTTATACTCCAAGCAGACCCAGGTGTACAGCCAGTGCTGCAGCCAGGGAGTTGCAGCGCTGGATGTGCCCTGCAGGTGTGGACAGTTACTAATTGCAGCGCTGGAAAGCCTCCACCAGCGCTGCAACTCTTCAGTGTAGCCATACCCCTACTCCCGGAGGTGTTTGCAGTGGAGTTGCTCCAGCAGCAAGTTCCAAGAAGAGAGGCGGGAAGTAGGTGGGTCGGAGAGGAAAAGAGAGGCATTTGAAGGGGAAGAACAGAGGGAAGGGGGGAAAGTTGTGGAGCTGTGTCTTGTATTGCAGATCTGTGTCTTGCATGGAGGAAAGGATTTTGCACTTCGGGACGGTTATCCCACCTCTGACTGCCCGGGGGATTGGGCAGACACTGGCTTTGCTCTTGTGCTTTATGCGTTACCTGAACCCCTTGCTGGAAACACAGAACTAAGGTGACCTAGGAAAGTTGAGCTCTGGCGTGGGAGTCAAGCAGTGCTGAGTCTTAATCTTGGCACCGACACTGATTCAACGTACAGACTTGAGCCTCGGTTTCTCTAGCTAAAATAAGACTTACCTCCTTGTCAGTGTTCCTGCAAAGAAGAATTAGTTAATGCCCATCAAGATTTTTAAGATGTTAAATATTCATTATTAGCATAACTCAGTTACCTGGGGTTTATTTTAAGATGCATTGTCAGTGTGGTATATCCAGTCCTTTCTCCGAAGTTTGTTTTTCTAAATATCGGGCATTCTGTGTCTTTTTTTTTCTGGCCTTAATAAATCTTAATGGTTACACACATCCTGCAGTTGCTGATTTTTCAAGGAAGAAGTCAATTACACACACACACATACACACACACACACACACACACACACACACACACACACACACCCTCTATTTTTGAGGAGGTTGCTGGAGGCAAATTGTTTCATTTTCCTATGTAAATTGGGGCCAGAGGTTTCAGAGTCAAACACTGACTCGCTGAAAGAGGCGCTGCCTGTACCAGTGTGAATAATACCCCCATCATTTGTCCACAACAGTGAAATAGTTCGACTGTTCCGCGATAAAAAAAAAGACCTTCCCTCTGCAGACATCTTGCATTTTGGTGAATATTTTTTCACACAAATACATCTCAGCCTGTTTTGATTATGCACACTCCGTAGGTTAACACATTAATATGGAATTAACGAATGGCAAATCTAGCCCATAAGGGGAATTTCAAAGCTCCAGACCCTAAGGCCTCAAATCTTCAGCATGAGTGGATTTGTACAATGTTGTTACATTGCATTGAGATGCAAAGATAGCTGAAAGGACTGTGATTTAGTATTTACAAAACATTTGTCCTGATTGACTTATTTTTTTTTTAATTCTAAGTGCACAAAGTGGGTTAAACAATTGGGTGCCTCTGCCGTTGGTAGAACCAATATGACAAGGAAAGAACGGTGAATGACTGACAGCTAAATGGCCCCTCGATGAAGGATTTCTGTATTTCATGCACAAGGGCTATGGAAGCAAGAAAAATTATAGTACATAAGCAATCGGAGTGTAATGTACTGACTAATGCATGTGGGTATATGTGTGCACTGCTGACTTTTAGTAGATAAAAGCCCTTTCTCTGAATAATGTGTTCCTTTAGCCTGTATGCTGGAAGCACAAAGGTCCTGTGTTCTATTTCCATTTCTATCTATAGGAATTTTTAATGCACTCATCACCACGCTACATGGACATAGCGTTTATGGTTTTGATGATCATTAAGCCTATAATGCCGTATAAACAGCCACACCGTTTTTACAGTAAACAGGCGCAGCTCCACTTCATTAGAGAAATGGGGAGTGGAACTCCCATTTTTCTCATTTCCTTCTGTTCTGTAACACTCTCCAAGATCTAGCGGAACAGGGAGCCTTCCTCCAGCCAAGGAGCCCTGGAAGTTGTTAGCTCATGAGCCTGTCAGTGTTGCTTTGGATACATTATGTATTTTGTCTTAATGCAAATTGCTTCCTCTCTTCTGCCTCAGCTCCCTAGTATATGAAGGATCAATTGCACAGCACTCCCAGACTGCAAATTTCTTGCATCTCAGGTGAACAACTGGAGAGGTGTTTTACAAGCAGTGACCCACCTAATACTTGGGAAGTTGAACCCACTCATAGAATCAGATGAGTTCAAACAGGCTGATGGGTTAACTTTGAAGTTCTTCCAGCAGCGGCTAAACCTGTTTAGGGAGTCAAAGGGTCATAGAGGGTCCATGCAGTGGTCGCTAAGTCCATAATGGATGGGCGAGTCCAACTCTGTGATATCTGCGCCCTTGCTTTTGGGGAAATATGCACTCATGATGGGGGCTTTCATTTAGGACAATCTAAAATCAGTCTCCACTAGGATGGTTAGCAGGATTTTGGATCCTGCTGTTTTTTGGTCCATTTGATCCATCCATTTGGTGTTTTGTGTCTCTTTTGATCATTCTATCAGCGTTAGAAATTTGTTTAGAGACAGGCACAGCCATCGTCACATGGATCTGCTCAGACTGCAGCTTCTGGGAAATTTTAGTCCAGACTCAGATGCAAACTTTGGGCCTGCTTCTCCACCCACATTCCAATGGAAAAACACCAGCATAAAACTGAGGTAACAAAGTGGAGAATCCAGCCGCTTCTCTGTCATGGGACAAAACACAAATCAGATCCAAACCCCTTTTGTGAAGTCCAGGGAAAGTTCAGATCCTGATCTGAACTGTTTGACTCAGGCCCATCTCTGATTTTTCCATACACACTTTTTACTTACAGAAGGGGGCACTGTATCCTGGAAAGCAGTGATTCTGCAAAGGATCTGGGGTCTCATAGTGGACAAACAACACAACATGAGCTTCTAGTGTGATGCTGTGGTAAACAGGGCTAATATGATCTTGAGTGTATAAACAGGAGTCGGAGGACGGAGTTGATTTTACCTCTGTATATGGCATTGATGAGACCACTATTGGAATGTTATATACGCTTCTGGAGTCCACATTTTATAAAGACTGTTGAAAAACGAGAGAGCCACAAACATTATTCAGGGACTGGAGAAATTACCCTGAGAAATGTAAAGAGCTTAATCTGTTTCATTTATCAGAAAGAAGATTGAGAAATGACTTGATTACAGAGTGTAATTGCCAATGGGAAAGTGGTGGGTTCGCCATATCTTGATGTCTTCAAGTCAAGCATGGATGCCTTTCTAGAAGATATGCTTTAGTCAAACACAAGTTATTGGGCTCAATCCAGGGATAACTGGGTGAAACTGAATGGCTTGTGATATACGGGAGGCCAGGGTAGAAGATCTAGTAGTTCCTTCTGGCCTTAATCTCTATGAATCTGGTTTACTGAGTCAGATTCTGAGCTCTCCCTCATGTAAATCTGGAGTGACCCTATTGAAGTCAATGGGCCAGATCCCTGGCCCTAGCTAAGGTCCCTTTGCAATGCTCCCATGGCACAAAGGATCCTTTAAACCAGCCTTGGCATGGCTGGCTATTCACCACCTTCACATGCCCTGAGGCAGGGAGAGGGCAGCGAGGAGATATGTCAGGAGTGGAAGTGGTCAGAGCCAGAGCGTGATGTATTCTAGCTAAATGGCCCCTAAGGGACACTGTAGCTACAAGTATCAGAGGGGTAGCCGTGTTAGTCTGGATTTGTAAAAAGCAACAAAGAGTCCTGTGGCACCTTATAGACAGATGTTTTGGAGCATAAGCTTTCTTGGGAGAATACTCACTTCGTCAGATGCATGTAGTGGAAATTTCCAGAGGCAGGTATAAATATGGAGGCAAGAATCAGTCTAGAGATAACAAGGTTAGTTCAGTCAGGGAGGATGAGGTCTCTTCTAGCAGTTGAGGTGTGAAAACCAAGGGAGGAGAAACTATTTTTGTAGTTGGCTAGCCAGTCACAGTCTTTGTTTAATCCTGAGCTGATGGTGTCAAATTTGCAATGAACTGAAGCTCAGCAGTTTCTCTTTGAAGTCTGGTCCTGAAGTTTTTTTGCTGCAGGATGGCTCCTTTAAATCTGCTTTTGTGTGTCCAGGGAGACTGAAGTGTTTTCCTACAGGTTTTTGTATATTGCCATTCCTAATATCTGCCTTGTGTCCATTTATCCTTTTCCGTAGGGATTGTCCAGTTTGGCCAATGTACATAGCAGAGGGGCATTGTTGGCACATGATGGTGTATATTACATTGGTGGATGTGCAGGTGAATGAACCGGTGATGGTGTGGCTGATCTGGTTAGGTCCTGTGATGGTTTCGCTGGTGTAGATATGTGGGCAGAGTTGGCATCAAGGTTTGTTGCATGGATTGGTACCTGAGTTAGAGTTACTGTGGTGCGGTGTGTGGTTGCTGATGAGAATATGCTTAAGTTTGGCGGGCTGTCTGTGGGTGAGGACTGGCCTGCCTTCCAAGGCCTGTGAAAGTGAGGGATCATCGTCCAGGATGGGGTGTAGATCCCTGATGATGCGTTGGAGAGGTTTTAGCTGAGGACTGTAGGTGATGGCCAGTGGAGTTCTGTTGGTTTCTTTCTTGGGCTTGTCTTGCAGCAGGAGACTTCTGGGTACACATCTGGCTCTGTTGATTTGTTTCCTTATTTCCTCGTGCGGGTATCATAGCTTTGTAGCTACAGTAAGTTAGAACAGCCCTTTGGCTGCTCTAAATTGCAATGAAATCCTGTTTGCCAGGTGGCTTAGAGGATTCATCCCAATGGCTTTACTCTGAAGTTACACTAGTGTAAGTGAGATCAGATCTTATTACACTGAACATAGCATAGCTCTAATATTAGGATAGCCACATAACCACCAAATCTTTCTGAGCACCTTGCAAAACCAGACCAGTGGTGCCAGGAGTAAATCATTTGTTTTAACTGTCAAGCTGCTTGCAGTGGCTGAAGACCGTGAGTACCAACCTCAGGGCAGATGGTTAAGAACCAGGGCACAAACCCCAAATGGGTTGGATTTCACTAATCAAATGTAAAGTCCTCAGGTACTTTAACAGCCTAAACACGACAGACAGTCCCTGTGGGTACTCCAGTCTATTTCACCATCCAGGTGAGCATGCCTTTGTAATAGATGGTCCCTTAGACCAGTGTTTCTCAATGACTGGTCTGTGGTCCCTGAGATCTCCCTGACACAATTTAGGAAGGCAACAAGCCGGTCCCCAGTATCAAAAAGGTTGAGAAACATTGCCTTGGCCCACCAACCACAGCAATATTCATGTTACTCCTACTCCAGGGCCAGTCTCTTACCCCAGGTCAAGTGCACCTTAGACCTCACACCAAAAACAATGCTTGTAGACAATCCTATAATAAAGTATAGGTAGATTTGTTCAAAAGGAAACGAGTTATTTACAAGGCTAAAGCAGGTAAACATATGTAGACAACTGAGCTACAGTCTTAAGTTTCAACAGGTAATAGAAACATCTATAGTAAGCAAGCTCTATATATCCTTTAGGGCTAACCCAGGCTAAGCAGCTGGCGTTCTCTTGCTTATGTCTAGAAAGCCTTGCCCGCCAGAGTCCAAACAGCCTAGAGATACAGTTCCTTCTTGTTAACGGTTATTATTCCCTTTCCACCCACTCTCCCAGCTCCCATGTGCTCTGAGCTGTGAACTCAGCTAATGGGAGTAATTCACTGGTGTGTCTCCTCCTCATGGGGTGGGAGGCCAGGTAGAGCAGAACAACAAAATGTATTGTTCTCTTTAACGTTCCACAATAGTCTGTCTGGTGTCCATGGGCCGTTCTTGTTGGCCAGGACGTTACACTAGTTTAATGTCTCTCTCCTGTCTGGTGATTTACACAGTCAGAGAGTCTTACAATTCAAATGCTTAAATATTACCTGAGAATATGGGATACAGATGCTATAAGAGAGATTAATACAGGGAGCAACTCCCAAGCATTCAATAAAGTCTAAACACTAAACACATTCTTTTAATCCTAATGTTTGCTTTAACAAGACTAACACAGAGATGAGCCAGACCGATACCAGCGATGTAGTTTATGGAGATATACCTATCTCATAGAACTGGAAGGGACCCAGAAAGGTCATCGAGTCCAGCTCCCTGCCTTCACTAGCAGGACCAAGTACTAATTTTTGCCCCAGATCCCTAAGTGGCCCCCTCAAGGATTGAACTCACAACCCTGGGTTGTCAGTGTCCAGCTGAGACGTGGGGACCTTGGCATGAACAAGCACCTGGTCTGCCAGCGTCACCCCTATGGGTTGCCAACTGTCTAATCACACAAACCCAAACACCCTTTCCCCGCCCCTGCCCTGAGGCCCCGCCTCTGCCCCACCCCTTCTCTGAGGCCTCGCCCACTCCACCCCCCTTCCCTCCATTGCTTGCTCTCCCCCACCCTCACTCACTTTCACAGGGCAGGGGCTTGGGTTGCAGGAGGGGGTGCAGGGTGCAAGCTCTGGGAGGGAGTTTGGGTGCTGGAGGGGTCTCTAGGCCGGGGTAGGGGGTTGGGGTACAGGAGGGGATGTGGGGTGCAGGCTCTGTCCGGGAGGCGCTTACTTCGGGCAGCTCCCAGGTAGCAGCGCAGTGGGGCTAAGGAAGGCTTCCTGCCTGCCATGGCCCCATGCTGCTCCCAGAAGCGGCTGCCATGTCTGGCCCCTAGAGGGGTGGGCAGGGAGCTCCACGTGTTGCCTGCGCCTGCAAGTGCCACCCCTGCAGCTCCCATTGGCTGCAGTTCCCAGCCAATGGGAGTGGCAGAGTCAGGCTCGGGGCATAGACAGCACACAGAGACCCCTGCCCCCCGCAGAGGCCACAGGGATGTGCCGGCTGCTTCCAGGAGTGGCGTGGGGCCAGGGCAGGCAGGGAGCCTGCCTTAGCCCCGTTGCACCACCGGAGTTTTAGCGCCTAAAATCTCCCAGTTTGGCTTCAGTAGCCTCCAAGACATAGGGCCTGATTCTGGGAAACTCCCGGAGAAACTGGGGAGGGTTGGCAACCCTAGTCACACCACCCTTTCTCCAATTTCCAAAGCTAAGATAAAACCTCAAGGCCTTGATTTTAACCCAGGCCTCCTTCTGGCCTGCAGAAATGCAGGCTCAATTAACTGAGTCTCCAGTTGTACCCACTGAGATGCTAAACTACCGGATTTGCAGGTATAAAGTGAATGAGACTGAGCAGGTAACGATACTGCTCCCTCGCTGTTGGGTGAGATTTCTCGAGGTCAGGAGCGAGGCATGTTGCTGGGGTAGGGGACGTTTGCACTGCTCCATTCCGAACAATATCTGTTCTGAGGACAGAGCACTTTGGTCTCTAGGCCTGTTGAGCTGCTGCTACCTCTTATCAGCACCACACTCGCTCTTACACACGTGTCACCACTAGAACTGGCTGAAGTTTTATCAGGCAAAGCGCTTTTTTTCCATCCAAAAGTGGCCTTTTAACAAACTCGGAAACTTTCATGAAGGAATGTTTTTTTCCCTCCAGCAATGTCCACATTTCCCATGAAATTGGAAGCTGTAGCTTCTTGTTTTGTTTTTCCCATTTATCAAATATTTATCCTCTCCCCCCCCACACACACACGCACACACGTGGCAAAATGTAAACATTTAAACATGTAAAATGGTTCCCCTTTGAAACGTGTAGAGCAAAAATGACTTCAGCCTTTGCAGTCCCCTCCCCTTCTTTTAACTGACCTTGAGTTCCCAGGGGTTGAAGTTAGGGCAAGCAGAGAGGAGCACAGATTCCCTTCATCTAGACGGCATATCCCTCCTCTTCCTGTCCTGGGGAAGGAGTGTGTTCCCGCACCCCACTCCTCCTCAGCGTGTACGGGGAGAGCTGCTCTTCCTCTTTCACTCTGCTTTTACTATTTGTCATGTTCCTCCGCAGCCATTGTTACATCAGTGAGTTGCCTGCAAGTCCAATTAAAAGGAGACACCTGTATAATATTATCAGTCCACAGATAAGGGCTGCGCACAGAGGAATGAACCTCGCAGGCCAGTGTTAATTTGTCACTTTTGAATGCTCCTTAAAATGGACCTAAGAAAATGTAGATAGCATTTGCCCTGCACTAAAGATCTATTCATGCAATTCTCCGGGGCTGTCACTAGCATGTGTCAGCTTCAGCCACGGACATCAGGGATATTATGATGGGTTCTCTCTCAGCCAAATTTGCATTCTTTTCATGTGCTGCAAAGGAAAGTGGTGTAGCCAAGCCAGCTCTGTGAATAGAGCCAAGACTGCGCTGGCAGTTCTGTGATCAAATATACGTTGTTTTCACCAGCCCTTCAAAGCAAACAGAGGCCTTTCAGAGGCTGGTACAGGACATTTCAAATTATGGAGCAATCGCCTCCTGTTTTTAATTTAAAACAGCCTCCTGTGCAATCATGGGGCCAAATCCTTAGGTCCCTGCTCAATTTTTACTCAGCCCTCAGGGTCTGGCCCAATGGGAATGTTGTCTGAGCAAAGACTTTAGGATTTGGCACATAGACATCGAGAGACTTGCTTTTCCAAAACGCTGAGCACCCGTAACTCCAGTTGAGCATACGAGGTCTCCAGTTGCTCTGCACTGCTACCAATCAGTGCAAGGAGCTGACAAAGGCCTGTTGGATCATCCAGTCCCCCACCCCTGCCAAGCTACTGCTTAGTACTGTCTTCTGATTCACAATGGCACATTCACCCTTGTAGGCCATCCGCTCTCTGCCTTCATTCAGTAGCTGGCTCCCAGCAGCAGTTCCACAGGACCCACGCTGCGTAGGGAGCTGATTGCTTCTAGGCGGCAGAAACCCAGCCCCAGCCCTGTGTTGATTTTTGTGCCTCGCTACTGAGGCAGAAACGCCGAGCTCCTGCTATGCATTGAACGCTGTGTCAGATAAATACCCCTCTGACATTGCCCAGAGTGTGCTGCAGGGTGTTTGGGTGGCTGGGTTTGCAGCCTCTAACGAATACCCATCTGCTCGCCTTCCTTCCCAAGGGGGCAGCAGGAAAGCCTCAATTGTTCAGAACTGCCAGATCTGGTTTCAATATCCAGACTATTAGCCCGTCAAAAAGCACCTGACGGGCCCATTCAGACAGTGATGTCAATCCATTCCTAATGAGCCCATCACCACTGTATCTATGCACCAAAGCTGTGCTTCTTGTATCATTCAGAGATGCCGCTGCCCTGACTGTCACAGGCACCGAGGGCCCTGCCTGCCGTGCAGCCCTGGCAGTTGCTGTGCAATGAGACCACGCAGGAATTGAGGAGGCCAGGCGGGAATCCAGCTCTTGAAGGGCTCTTCTCCACATGCCGCCATGCAGCAGGAGTGCGGGGACAGGGCATGTGCCAGCTGAGGAAGGGGCTGCACAACACCAGCACGTGGGTCCCCCAAGCTTTCCTCCCAGATAGTTGGAGCCCAGTTGCCATTGTGGGCTCCAGCTATCTGGGAGTTCCATCCCTAAGGCTGCAGCTTGGAGAAAAGATTCCTTCTCCCCTCTCTTTTCCTCCAGCTCAGGATCTGGGCCGCGGTGATTCCTGTGCTAGAAAACGAAGAAGTTCCACTGCATTATTGTTTCTTAGTTTGCAGTTTTGTAGAGGCGGCCTTTGACGTAGGCTAAATAAGCAGCCAACTAGGGCGCCCTGGGGAAGGAAATACTGGAAGAAAGCACTGGCACCGCATCCCTCGCCAACACACTGGCTTGCAGCCCTCGCTGCTCCAGCTGCCGAGTTTCTGGTCACCTGCCCTGTCCCAGGTTTGGCCCAGCCACCTGCTGCAGCTGTGTGTTGGATATTTCCCATAATCCTTTACTGCCCTTAGAAATGTTGCCGCAGCCAGCACAAAGGATTCTGGGGGCTGCTGCTATCAGCTGAACAGAAATGGAGACAACTGAGGACAGGGCAGAGTGTGGGTTGCAGAGTAGGCTGGATGGGAAGGAAACAAAGACCGGATGATGCGGAGGGGTGCCAGATACTGGCCTCACAGGGCACTAATGCACAGACTTGAGGACACATTTTGATCATGTTTACATGGTTGTAAATCAGAAGTAACTCCAGTATTCCCCATTTCCACCTATGAGACTGATATCAGGATCCAGCCTGCAGACCTTGTCTGGACGATATATTTTAATGCAGAGAAGTCCTAATGTCCCAATAATACCCAGTCGCACCGCAGACCCCTCTGCTTCATTGGGCTAGCCTGCTTTTCTTCAGTGTGTCTACGGCAGAGGTTTTATTAATGCAAAACAAGCATCCTCTGGAAGGTTAAGTCCAGAAATTAATAATGAATTAAAATGTGCCACGGACATGGCTAATGAGCTCTTTGTCTATGTAGCTCACACGAAAGGAGGTCATGACTCATCTGTTCTCATCCTGAACTGCAATCGGCTTAACTGCTAACTTTCAGCACTCAGGTCTTATCTTGAGATGGGGACCCAGGCTGCGACTTCAGTTGTCTCTGCCAGAATTTCCCTGCCCTGGGTCCCAGCCAGGTGGGCCGTCCCCTTAGTATCAGTGAGTTCCTGCCACCGAGAATCAGCGTCACTGACGCTCATCCCTTCCAGGGCTCTCTGTGCAGGGAAGGAAGGGGCTCATTCCATAGCACTAAAAAGGCCAATAACCTTGCGCAGCTATGTCAAGGCTTAGGATGACTGAGGAAAGTAATCTTGGAGAGGACTAGCAGGGCTTAACTTCAGTCTTAAGCCGCTGCCGGGATGCTGAGCCATTAAATAACCTGGCTTGGAGCCACGGCCATCTCTGCATCTATTGTTCTTTTCCCTTATCTGCCAAGACAAGGGTGAGCCCATCTTATCTGATACAGCAGATTTTTAAAGAGGCCCACCCAATAGCAGGAGTGCTGGAAGTAGAGTGTCCCCTCTACTTCCCCTCTCTCCACCCCTCTACTTCCCCACCCCCTGCCTTGCCCCTCCTGCCCCACTACAGCAAGGGGCCAGGAAGGACCTTTTCGTTTTGTCAAGGGTGTTGTGTCAGAAGAATGCAGAGCGTGCGACCTGGGAGCAAGCAAGGGAGGCACGCCTCACTGGACGACATCATGTGTTGTATCAGTCGGCTGCTTCCACTCTGCGGAAATAATGAGCAAACACTTTGCATGTACTCAGATTAGCGGAGCTCCCCGAGGATGACGGGTGAATGGTAGTAGCGCTAGCGACTGTGGCCTGCTGCCACGCAAGTCAGGAGGCGCTTGGTGCCCTGCAGGATCAAGACCAGGTGTGTCTATATCAGATCATTTATTTAGCACGCCTTTTATTTTCTTTGCCCAGTGAAACACCAAAGCTGACCTCCCTTCTACTCCCCACCTTAGAGTGTAGAGCGGTGGCATGTCACCACATCTCAAACTTGCTTCCACCCTGGCAGGTAGCATGGCCGCTGAGGCTGACGTCTGGCTTCTCTGCTCGGCAGCATAATTGCTCCCGTATCAAATATCTCCGTGGTAGCAGAGCGGCAACCGCCAGGCAGTGCCAGGGGCAGAACTCAAGGCTGCAATCTATGCCATTGTGGGGAGCCTGCTTCACCTGGCCTCCATCAATGGCCATGGCTGCACAGACAGTGCTGTCATCACGCACGTGCTTTGTCAAGTTGTCACTGAATCGTAGGAAAACAGAAAAGCCTTTCTCCTCCTCCACCGCCGGCCGGCTGGCTGCATATGACTCTGAGGACTGCTGTGTGTGCCCCTGTGCAGGGAGGGGGATGGAAAAGGACCAAGGGAGGTTCCATTTAGTTGAGGCAGGCATGGGGGGAGGGGCTGTCAGCATTCAAAGCAGGGTGTCCGAGCATCAGACAATAATGAATGGATTTTATCCTCACAACACCCCTCTGAAGTAGGAAAATATCACACCCATTTTACAGAGGGGGAGCAGGGAGACGAAGCGACTTGGCCAAGATCAGGCATAAGAAGTTCTCAGTCAGGAACTGAAGTCAGGTCCCTGGAGACCCAGTCCACTTCCTTATCAACTAGGCCATCCGTCCTGTCCAGTAACTTGGGCCCTGTCCATATGTGGGGAACAAACTGTTTTAGCTACAACCACGTCTGAACATGGCTGTTGCTATTTCATTATTTCTGTTGTGGTGTGACCTAAAAACCACAGGCAAAGACCAGAGACCCACTGTGCTAGTCATTGTACAGGCAAGTAATCCCTACACTAGGTGCCAGGATGTAACGGGTGGACAAAACAGATGAACTGTTGTAGGATGAGGTAACAATTACATCAACACACCAGCAGATGTCTTAGGCTGTCACTTGCCTCACCAATGCCAGTGAGCTATGGGCTTCATGGCAGAGGTAAGTGTTTCAGAGGATAAGATAACGGCTCTATGAGTGCAGCAATAACTGGACTCTGTTTAGTGTGGGCTGCAGGAGGGTATGGGAGAGGTTCTTGTGGGTAAGGCATAGGGATAGGCACTGGGACACCAAGGTTCTCCCAGCTCTGCCACATATTTCCTATACAACCATGATCAAATCACTCAATCTCTCCAGCCTAGATTCATCCCTGGTGTAACTCTGTTGACTCGAACATTTAGCTGACGTGAAGTGTGTTAACCAAGCCTGCCAGTTGCTGTACTGTAACTGGGTCCCCCAAAACAGTAGGGTTTGCAGTGTAGACAGGGCCACAATCCGTATCAACAGTGGTCAGGGAACCTGTGCTAGTAGCCACTGGCCATAACCATATTTTAATGCTTCTGTCGCTAACACAACTTTGCTCCCCCAGGCCTTGTCTACGGTAGTCTTTTTCACCCACATTTCCCACCATTGCTAACATTGGCATAGCTCCACCAGTGCTATCAACAGTAGGAGCTCTAGTCTAGGTAAGACCACAGTGACATGGTGGTAAACACTAGTGGCTTCCAGTGCCTTGTCTACACTAGAGCTCCTGCCACCACTGGCGCTGCTATAGTAGGAAATTTTAGGAGGAAAGGACTAATGTTAGACATTGCCAAGGAGAATAAGGCATACAATGCAAAAGGGTCTCCTCACATGGCTTTGGGAATGCTATGTACACCTCCTGTGGTGAACCTCAGTGGTAAATTTGGGTTTGATGCTCCTGTGAAGGATAGTTTGCAAGGATGCCTTTGTTTCCTCTCTTTTCTCCCAAGACCCTAAACCCGATGACACAATCTCACCCATAAACAATGAGAGGACCTAATAAGCAACTGTGTCACCACAGCTGATGTACTTCTTATTTGATCCCTCACATCCGATCTCCTGATGCTACATCAGAGGTCAGCAACCTTTCAGGAGTGGTGTGCTGAGTCTTCATTTATTTACTCTAATTTAAGGTTTCGCGTGCCCTACGTCTTCACTACCCCCCGTATCGGCGGGTAGCAATCGATTTCTCGGGGATCGATATATCGTGTCTCATCTAGACGCGATATATCGATCCCTGAATGAGCTCCTGTCGAATCTGGAACTCCATCAACCCGAACGGTGGTAGCGGAGTTGACATGGGGAGCCGTGGACATCGATCCCGCACTGTGAGGACGGTAGGTAATTCGATCTAAGATACTTCGACTTCAGCTACGTTATTCACGTAGCTGAAGTTGCGTATCTTAGATCGATTTCCCCCCGTAGTGTAGACCAGCCCTAATACATTTTAACGTTTTTAGAAGGTCTCTTTCTATAAGTTTGTAATATATAACTAAACTATTGTTGTATGTAAAGTAAATGAGGTTTTTAAAATGTTTAAGAAGCTTCATTTAAAATTAAATTAAAATTCAGAGCCCCCTGGACCAGTGTCCAGGACCCGGGTAGTGTGAGTGCCACTGAAAATCAGCTCGCGTGCTGGTGCCATAGGTTGCCTACTCCTGTGCTACGTTTTTTATTAATGTCATAAGCCTAGATAACGTGATAGTGTCAGAAATGTGCTTTTAAAGGTTACTCAATAAAAAAGCTCTGGAAACTATGATTATCAGAGCAGGATAAGAAAGCTGGGCATGGTGAGTCTGAAGTAAGGACAACCAATTGAAGGCATGTTATCTGTCTACAAATCAAAGAAGGGAAGGTGTAAAGAGGACAGCGACCAACTATTTTCATTAGTCCACAAGGAGAAAATCGTATGTAAAAGAGCTGCTGCAATTAGAAGACTTTGCTTAAATACTGGGGTGGAACAATCCCATAGGGAGGCTATGGAATTGATTTTCTGGTTTGACTTCACACCTATAGAACGGGATAGTTTGGCAGCAGTGATAGATACATCATCCCTACAATGCAGCTGGATCTAGTCAGAGATCCAGCAAGAGATCCTATCCACCCTTACAGATTCTGTAAATGTCCACTAAGAGTTCCTAAGCTCTGCTAGCCCCAGCATAGTAATCATGAGCAGAGGTTGGTAGTAGAGTAGTGCCCACTGAAAACTGGACGTGAGTCACCTGGTTTCAGGTTTTGCTACTGACACTCAACCAGAGTCACTCAAAGGTTAGCAAAAGGGGCCCACTTTTATGTAAACAGAGAACCTTAGTTTTCAAACCCGCCATTGCAGCACTGCATTTGTTTATCGTGTCCCCTTCTCATATACTTAACTTGTCATCTTTTTGTTGTGCGTGTGTACGTTGCTTAGTACAATGGGGCTCTGATCCCTGCTTGCGGCCTCTAGTCACTACTGCAACACAAATAATAATTAATTTGTTTTTCTTTAAATGACTACTTGATTTTGACTTCCAGTGCTACAGAGGCATGGTCTGGTGAGTGCTAACCACCCTCAACTCCCACTGACTCTCAGTCATTTCATGAGGTCAGCAGAAGTTGAGGGTGCTCAGAATCTTTTGAGAAGTGAATTCTCTCATAGAACCAGGCCCTTTGAAGAAGGATTTTCATTACTGGTTCCAGATATGAGGCTCTTGTGTCATGGCCACCATTTTGGTTGACACACTGAGGATTGAACCAGGAGCTTCCAGAGCTAAAAGCATGAACTGCTACAGCTAAAGAGCCAATGCTCCCTAGAACGGACTCCTATTCAGGCACAGAGGAAGACCCGTGACACACACTCACCAAGTGGTGACACTTGCATTCTATTCCAGCCCCTCTCGACAGGACTGTCCCTTAGCGAGTCCCTGTGTGAGGGCATAAGAGATTTCACTGCTCGTGCTAGGGAACATCAAGGGAGTATATCAAACCTAACCTCACGGATCACTTTCTTTCCTTCCTTCCAGCCAAAGCTTTTGGCCAAGGAGCTGCTCGACCTGGTGGCATCTCATTTCAACCTGAAGGAGAAAGAATACTTTGGAATTGCCTTCACAGATGAAACGTAAGTGCCATGATGGAAATACCGGGAAGCAACTCTTAGATCATGAGAAAATTAAATGTCGTTTCCCCACACGCTACACAAGGGGCAGCATGAAGGTCTATTTACTTCTTAAGCCCTTAGCAGAAGGCCTACAGGGCTAGGGACTTACATGAGACTTAAGAGGTGCATAAGCCTCATACTGCACCGGGCAGGGGGGAGAATATCATTTATTGTGAATCAATCATTGTCTGCGACTCATGGAGACATTAACGATCCCATCCTAGTCAAATGTTAAATGAGCTCTTGTCATTCGGCATTGGCAAACGGTCAGCTTAAGCAGTCTTGGATTTAAAATCCAGTTGCTTCTTCACAATCGGTATCAGTACAACGGAACTGTATAATTAACGCGTTAACAGGATTATGCAGTCAGGCAGGTTTAACAGTAATGATAAATGATTTAAGGGACAGAGAAAAAATCCTTTGAAATCACACTGTCCCAGTCATTTTAGGGCCCACATCAGTGTTTCTTAAAGAAGAAAAGGGGAGTGGGTGGAGGGGGAAATGAAGGGGTTGCAAACTTTAATATTAAATAGAGATGTTTTCATGAGTGTTTAAAATAAAGAATTACAGAAAACAGGTCTCTGGAGAGTTGAACTCCCCAAGCTATGATGAAACCCAAATACAACAGCCTTGTGAATGTGCCAGAGAATCAGAAAACAAAGTTGAGGATCACAGTGTTGTCCTCTCTTGGTGCTTTTTGTGAAGCCCAAGCTCCTGGAGTAATGTGATGATATCAGAACCACAGCTTTCATTTTAAAAAAGGACATTTCTGGCCCTTGCGGTTTTAGAGGAAAGCTTGAAAACATGAGCTCTAGCAGCTCAAAAGCAAGAAGGCAAATAAATATTCATCAATGGGTAGACAGCTAGTGTGCTGTGGCCACTCTTTAGCATGCTGACTAGTACTGTCTTAGCCCTGGTCTACACTGTGGGGGATGCGGGGATGTGGGGGGGAATTGATCTAAGTTAAGCAATTTCAGCTACGTGAATAACGTAGCTGAAGTCGACGTACTTAGATCGACTTACTGTGGTGTCTTCACTGCGGTGAGTCGACTGCTGCCGATCCCCCGTCGACTCTGGAGTACAGGAGTTGACCAGAGAGGGCTAGGGGGTCAATTTATCGTGTCTAGACTAGGCGCGATAAATCAATCCCTGCTGGATCGATCGCTGCCCACCGATCCGGCGGGTAGTGTAGACATACCCTTAGTGTGCTCCCTCTCTGTTTGGTAGCCACCTGTTGGTTCTTGTCTTATACTTAGATTGTAAGGTCCTCAGGGCAGGGTCTATCTTTTTGTTCTATGTTTGCACAGCACCTAGCACTGTGGGGCTCTGGTCTATGATTGGGCCCCTTAAGTTTTACCACCATACAAATAATAAATAATAAAAAGGACCCCCATATGAATTATTTTTAAAAAGTCATGATTTTTAAGCCAGTCTCATGGTTTTTGAACATTTGGGCTTGGGGATGCTGCTATCACTAGTAAATGCAACTAGCCAACCCAATTTCACCTTCCTGGATGAACGGCAAGCAGAATAGGTGGTGCATGAAATGAAGTAGGGGTCCTATGGAAAGATAATGCACATGCAGCAGGGGGCTATATTAAGGGGGTGTATAGTACACTATAGATCTGCCATTGTTATCCTGTCCCCATGCCCAAGTGGTTTATGGAGCCTCCGTGGAGTACAGGTCTGTAGTCTGCAAAGGAGCCATGATCCAGCAAAGCCCTAATTCACATGTGTAACTTCAAGCATGTGAGTAGCAATGGGATAATCATGCTCAAAGTTATACACATGCTGGACTGGGGCCTGAATAAGGATCACCTGTTTGTGGGCCCAGAATCCTGCCCTGACGAGGTATTGATTTCACAGGTGGTGGTGATCTTCTCAGCCTTCGGCAAGTTGACAGAGTTTGTGCTTAAAAGAAGAGAAGCAGGAGACAGTGTTCCCTTACTATTCACTCAGTGTTGTTTTGAGGGGCACTTAATCCCTTTACCGGAGCTGGTGAGCTATTCTGTGTGCATTGCCCCAGGGGGAAATAGAGTCAGAGAGGACCAGCTGCTGCCAGTATTCTCAGGATAAATGTAGTGGCACTATTTAAAAAGGGAAAACAGACGGCAAGACGGACAGGGATTGACAATGTTTAACCAGTCTCATAGGCACCGAGTGGGGAAAGTGGGGTCACTGCCTACACCCACTGTGATGTGGGGGTGGGATTTCCCTGGGAGTATGGGCAGATAGTAAAGAGGAGGTGGTGTATCAACTAGATATACAGGCAGACATGTCAGACTCACCTGGGAAAACTAGGCTAAAAAAAGTCCACTGGGAGCAAAGATCTAGGTTACAGAAGGGAAAAGTGCAAGAGACTGACAAAGGTTGGCAAGCAAAGTGCTCAGAGCGTTGGGGAGCATCTGAGATGGAAACAATGCTGTCTGGGTGATCACTGATGTGCTTTGTCTAGACTAGGATTTCAAGGTGGGATACTAGATCCCGGTTGCTAGCTCGATGGTACTAACACCTTCTAAAAAGCTAGTCAAGATAAAGCAGGGGGGTTCTCAAACTGGGGGTCAGGACCCCTCAGTGGGTCGCAAGGTTATTACATGGGGGGAGTCGCGTGCTGTCAGCCTCCACCCCAAACCCCGCTTTACCTCCAACATTTATAATGGTGTTAAATATATTAAAAAGTGTTTTTAATTTATAAGGGGGGGTCGCACTCAGAGGCTTGCTGTGTGAAAGGGGTCCCCAGTACAAACGTTTGAGAACCACTGAGATAAAGCAAGATGTATTGTAACAGGTGTTACACTGACTGCGTTAAAGCCTGGGGGCTACCCGAGATCAAGCGAGCTAACACAATTTAGTGACATACCCTTAAATCCCGGCTTAGCCAAAGCCTAGTCTGCAGACTGCTACTGCCCCTCCGTGAGTGCTAACCATTTCCACAAGGCTTCTTGCCTACTGGGGAAATAAGCACTTTTCTTTTTAACTAGTGTATACATTGTTTTCCTCCTCAATATTAACAGACTTTTTCCAATCAGTCACACAGCCAGTGAAACGTAATAATGATTTTCTTTGGCCAAACACACCCAAAAAGGTAGTTGTGTCATTAAGGCACTGGGCTGGGATTTGGGTTTCATTCCTGTGTGTGACTGTGGGCAAGTCACTTAATCTCACTGTGCTTCAGATCCTCAAGCTGCAAAATGGGGAACGTTTTTCTAAATTCCCTCCCCCACCCTCTGTCTGTTTAGACTGTAAACTCTTAGGGGAAGAGACTGTCTCTCACTACACATTTGTGCAACACCTAGCACAGTGGGGCCCTGGTATTGGTCGAGGCTCCTGGGCAGCTACTGTAATAAAAACAGGAATCATTTAATTCTGAACATTTCTGCGACACCGATTCCAGGAGCTGTCCCTAGTTGTCCTCCCTGACATAATTTCTCTGACTGCAGGAGTTCACTTTTTTGCATGGAGTTTATGCTTACGCTGGCTGAGGCAGAATAGGTTCTGGTTTATAAATATCCTCTGAGGTTGGCTTAGCTGCAGTTTTAGAAAGGGAAAAAAAGCAATGAAGTATTACAGCAATTCTTTAATTTAAGAGTATAAAGCTCTATGAGAGTAAGTTATTTAGAAAGGATTTGGCCTGGGAATATCATGACAACCTGAGAAGAAAATCAATAGGAACAATCTTTGCGTTGGTGACTTAATAGTTTCTTCTCATAATATAGGGTCATTACCGCATTCAGCATGACTGAAATTAGATTGTCAGACTATTATGGGAGAAAGACGTACGCCTCATATTTTAATGATCATAGAAATGCTTTACACTCAGCATTAATCATTAGCTAAAGATCAGCAAGGTCAAAACAATGGCATCTTTATGGCAGGTCAGACACCTGGGGCCAAATGCCAACCCTGATAATAAAGCCAGTGGAGTTACGGATTTGGCTGATTGGCTAGGAAGGATGGTCTTGTGCTGAAGGCACTGGACATGGGGGGAAATGGCATTTTTTTTTGAACTCCTGAGATTGTGATTCTCCACTAACCCTCCTTCCTTTGACATCAACATTTCCAAAATTCATTAAAGTAAAATCATCTTTGCAATGACCAAAATTCAGCTTCTCTCGAGGAACATTTGAGTCTGAGAGCTGGGTGCAGGTCTGCCAAGCTGCCTGTTCTGCATCAGGGGTTGTTCAGCCTCTGCAAAACCCCAGATTATTCCCCACCACATGCTGTTCCCCATTTCCTACTGCAGGCCCTGATCCCAAGCCCACTGAAGTCATCGGGTTTTGAAGCAGGCCCCTAACCTCTTACCAGAGTGGGTCCAGCTGAGCAAGGAGAGCCTCCTCAGCCACATGCCACAGGATAAAAATGTGTAATGGAACCCTCAAGTATCAGGGCATAAACTAACCACTAGTTGCCTGGATCAGTGGTTCTCAACCTGCGCCCAATTAGCACACAGCTGAGGCCCAGCTGTGTGCTTAAAAAAAAAATCCGGGTCCTCGCTGCCCGACCCCATGCACAGCAAGGTCCAGGGTCCGGATCCCAACTGCCCAATCCCACATTTGGCAGGGCCTGGGGTCCCGGATGGCAGAGTCTGGGGTCCCGGCTGCCCGGCCCCGCTCTGTTGAGGGGCTATGGAGCGGGAGGGTGCTGGTAGGGTGACCAGACAGCAAATGTGAAAAATTGGGGTGGGGGTAGGGGGTAATAGGCGCCTGTGTAAGAAAAAGACCCAAAAATCGGGACTGTCTCTATAAAATCAGGACATCTGGTCACCCTAAGCGCTGGGCATAGGGGATTGTGGGGGGTTTTTGCAGGGGGTACTGTGGTTCTCAACCAGCAACCCACATAACACATTGTGGGCTACATATACGGCCCACAGTGATAAATAGGTTGAGAACAACTGGCCTGGATGAAGAAGAAATTTCCTCTGAAGTATCTGGTATCAACCACTGTCAGGGCTAGGATTACTATTTGTATTTCAGTAGTGCTAGAGGCTGTGCCAGGCACTGTACAAAGACATAGTGCAAATTGTCCCTGCCTCAAAGAGCTTGAAATCTAATTAGACAAGACAGATCAAAGATGGGAGGGGAAACGTAGGCACAGAGAGATAAAGCAACTTGATGAAGGTCACTCATACAGTGAATCAGCAGCCAAGCCTGGAAGAGGGCCTAGTTCAGCGGCCCAGCCAATGAACCATGCAGCCTCTCTGAAATGGGCTACTAGTCTGAGCCATTATGGCAGTTTCTATGTTACGGACTGTACTGTTGTGCTGACTCTGCACCGTGAATCCCGAGCAGTTTCCTGGACCCTCCGTGCCCCTCCCGTGAGTTTTCCATCAAAGACAAGGCTATAGCCCTAACTCTGGGAAATCGTGGGCTTAATTTTAATAGGGTTCTGCTGTAATAGTTGATGGCAATTGTAATAATAATAAAAATCTGTAGGATTTCTATAGTGCAGTCAGGACTTAAACCTGCCCTGCTGGAATGAATGGAAGTTTGACTTGGAAGGGAGGTAGGTCAGGCTAATGATCCACAGATCTCAGAGTGCTTTTTGCACACTACTAAATGTAGATCCACTTGCTATAAAACTGGACACTAGCCAGTACATCTTTATAACTGAATCCACCTTGAGGCAAAGTGTTCATTGACATGCTGCTTTCCATGGAAAACACTGATGGGAGAAAATGGAAACTACTCCATGCAATTGGAAGTGCCCAGCCCACATGCCAAAATCTATACTCAGTCCATAAAATAAATGTGCTCCATTTCTGTTTGCTAAATGCAATTACATATTTGTTATTGACACAGCAATTTAACTCCAGCACCTCTATTTGTTGTTGAATCAACAATTAAACTCCAGAGCCTCCATAGACAACAACAAAAAGTGATCTAGGTTTCACTGAAGGGACGAACTAAGTAATAATATACAAGCCCCTCTGTGGCGGGGGAGAGCCTGTGCAGTTTGGACTATTACTGGTGATTCCACTGATGTAAATTCTTAAGTGCAAAAACCAATGCGGATAATAAAGACAGAAGCTGTCATGTGCCTCTTAATAAATTGTATTGGAGAAGCGTCTCCATGCTGGAGCATATCAAGGGGTTCTTTATGCAAGCTGCCTAGTGGGTACCTAAAATACATCAAGACTACTAGATATCTAGGCCAGATTCTGCTGCCCTTAATTGTGTCGAATAGCATCTTTCTCCATGAGTACAACAATGAGACGGCTTGCGCAGTAAAGTGCTGTGCGGCATGATATCAGAACCTGGCCCCTAAGTAGCAAGTAGCAGATTCTGACAGCTGCTACAAGGCAGTCCTTGCTAAACATTTTTAAGTAGTAACTGCGGATATCATTTCCCCTGTGAAAGGAGCAACAGAGTTTTCTTTGCACTTGGGTACAATGGAGATGAGCATGTTAAAAATTGCTCAATGCACCAGCTTTGTGGCTGGTTCTCCTGCCTTCAGGGGAACTTTACCTCTTCTTCTTGCCACCTCTTTGCTACTCATGCAATATTGGCAGCAATACACAGGCAATATTAAATATGTATATTCTTTTGCACTGATTAACTCAGCTCCTTAGGTTAAAATGCAGATAGAATGATTCTTTCCAAAAGAAGCAATCACCTAAAGTGAATGGCTGTTCTCTGCCCTCAGGACTTTCCACTGTGGTTGGGGATCATTGCACATGTAAGACAAACTTGGATCTTCCCCTTGAATAAACCCATAGGACTTGCACAGCAAATCCTTCATCAACACATTGACTTCAATGGGAGATTGGCTCCTGGTGTGTAATGCCAACCCTGCGACCAACTTAGTAACACAGAGGCTGTGGACAGAATGGTAGCCTTAGGGTTGCTCTTCCTTGCTTTTGAATCATAGAATATCAGGGTTGGAAGGGACCTCAGGAGGTCATCTATCCAACCCCCTGCTCGAAGCAGGACCAATCCCCAGACAGATTTTTGTCCCATATCCCAAGTGGACCCTTCAAGGATTGAACTCATAAACCTGGGTTTAGCAGGCCAATGCTCAAACCACGACAGTGTTTTGTACATGGGCCCTGGTTTGTTGAACGCTTGCTTGTTAACAGTCTAAGTAGTAATAGATATGCTTGTCTAATTTCAACCTCCCCATATAATGTGGCTTCTAAAGTCCAGTCCAAGTTTTAGCATCACTGGGTTCATGTTCCACTTAAGGGATACTGTAGATATAAGGAACAGAGAATGGGGGGGAAATATGCATAAAAAAAATATATAGTCCAAGGTGTTCAAAAGTGACTCATGATTTTGGGTGCCTCAGGCTTTGGGTGCCTTACTTGAGACACCTTAAAGGGGCCTGATTTTTCAGAAGGTGCTGACTCCCGACCTCTGAAAATCAGGCCACTTTAAGGGCTCTTGAGCTGGGCCCACAGAATGACTAGTCACTTTTGAAAATCTCGGCCATAGTGGTTACACTGTGTATAGAGCACTCATACTAGTCAGGGGCTGGGTAGGTGTTTCAATTCCTAACACCCCGCACAAGCTTCCATTCACTTGGGGGCGGGGGACATTGTTTAAAAATTGAAAAAACACGCAGGCTGAAATCACAGGCAGAGAAAACTTTGGGAACTTGAACTGGGTTTGCAGGTCTGAGAGGGAAAGTTCAGAAAGCTGAACCTCACAGAATTCAGAGACTGTCCCTAGTTGAGACAGGCAGAGAGAGCAATGGTAGAACTCTAGGGAAATTGGCACAACAAGACTGTCTTGCTTTAGTTCCTCATGGATTGTAACTACCCATTTCTAGACTTTGAAGAGGTGAAATCATTGACCCAAATGACCTCCACGGCTCCTCTTTCATTGCTATAGTCTACAGCAGTGATTTTCTATATTTCATACCGAGGAAGGTTAATGCAGTGGACTTCACTAGGAGTTAAGTGCCTAACCTCCTTAGGTGCTTTGTAAATCCAACTGGGTGCTGATTTGTATCTTTGGGTGCCTAAATGCTTTTATAAATCTGGCCCTCTGTGTCTGCCGTGCCGATCTGTAAAATGCAAATAGTATTGTGAAGAATAATTAGTACTGAGAGACACTGTGGTTCAGTGGCCTGAGCAGTGGCCTGGGATTCAGGAGACCTGGACTCTATTCCTAGTTCTGTTGATGACTTGGTGTGATATCTTGGACCAGCTACTGCATCTCTCTTTCTTCTTGTCTCTTTAGACGGTAAGTTCTTCAGGGCAGGGACGCTTTCTCACCACAAGTGAAATCCTAGCCCCACTGAAATCAATAGCAAAATTCCTACAGTTGAAATCATTGACTTCATTGGGACCAGCATTTCGTCTTGTGTTTGTGCAGTGCCTCGTTCAGTGAGGCCTTGCTCTCATTTGGGTGGCACTGTCCTATAAATAATGATTTTTCTATAACACTGTACGTGTACATGGCACTTCACAATGTGTAGAACGTGACAAAGAACAGTACCCCAGCCCAGGAAAGCTCGTTACATAAAGGCACGAATGGATAAATTAGAGGAGAAAACAACAGAGGCAGGTACCATCCAGACAAAAGCGAGCAGCATGTGGTAATTGGAGCTAGGATGCTCTATGGAACAGCTGTGTTTTTCAGGAGCTCTTTGAAGGAGGAAAAAGAAGAGCTTGGCAGGCATTATTGAGAGGCTATTCCAAGCGAACGGGGTGGCAAATAAAATGTCTGAGACTTTGTAAGGCTGGGTTTAGCCGTGAGTGAAATATTACTGGCATTGTACAAACTCGTAGCAATAAGAATTTTTAATGGAAATCCTGACAGGCTTTTAATGATGGCGCCACACCAGGGGGCACTGTAATAAAAGGTGAAGTTCTTATCTTTTGGGTCACTTGTTCCGTGCTACCAGCTTTCACCCTGACAGATTGAACTTTATGTGTTAAATATTTAGACTGAAATGTTGCCAAGATGATATCACCTCTTTTCTCTGAACATTTCATGTGGGTTCCTCAAATACTGTACAATATAGCCTAAGGCAAATAGCAGCATGCATTACAGTGTGTGTGTGTGTGTGTGTGTGTGTGTGTGTGTGTGTGTGTGTGTGTGTGTGTGTGTGTGTGTGTGTGTGTGTGTGTGTGTGTGTGTGTTTTAACACCTCAGCCCTCATTACAATGAGTAATAAGCAGTCTCCTGTTGCTAATGTAACTAACTAAGTACCTCTTTTCTTCTCTTGTCAGGGGACATTTAAACTGGCTTCAGCTGGACCGTAGAGTGCTAGAACATGACTTCCCCAAAAAGTCAGGGCCAGTTGTTTTGTACTTCTGTGTCAGGTAAGTGTGTGATTGCCAGCAGGCCCCATGACACACAATTAAAAGGACGCATTTCCTAGAGGTCAGCAAAGTGGGCCTTTCTGTTCTTGTTTTGCTTTTCATAAAAGATGCATGTAAAAATAACAGTAATCGTTTACCGAGGCGCTTTTTGATCTGGATGTCATTCTTCTTTTGTTCACACCAGTGTCAATTAGGAGTAACCCCCTTGTAGTCAGTGGAGTTACACAGAGGGAAATCCAGTGTGAGGGGAAATCAGGCCCTATATCTTTTGTATGTTAAGAGCAAGTCAGTCTACACTACAAAATTAAATCAGCCTAAGTTACGCCACCATACAGCCACTGCAGTAATTACATCGGTTTTATACGTCCACACTACACTCCTTGTGTCGGAGGTGTGCGTCCTCACCAGGAGCACTTGCACCAATTTACCTGCCAGTGTGGGGCAACATAACCCCTAAGTTGTCTTTTCAATGCACTCACTGCCATTCATGAAACTTCGATTACAGGGAAAGAGGGGAGAAGGCAGACTTTGTTCTATATCTTTGATATCTGAAGTTGCAGGTTCAATGTTAGAACTGTGCTAGGTCCGATTAAGGCTATGACTGCCAGTGGTTCAAGAGAAGTTCTGGTGGCTTTTATGTTTGTAGGTTACTTCACATGTGGCAGCTTTGGCTGTTTGGAGCTAGAGATGGGCCCGGATCCATAAACCCCCGCTACGTGCAGAGCCACCTCTGTTTAGAAATAAATCAGTCGGTTAGGCCGTTTCTATAAAGGTGCTAACCGTGAATGCACAAATGAATTCCTGTAGAAAATCTAAGATATATAGTGATAGTTGGTGGTAATGGTCCAATACTACAACTTTCAAGAGTATTACTATAGGCCCAAATTCAGAAGTTCTTACTTGGCAAAAATCCCACTGAAGAAATTGGGAATTTTGCCTCAGCAAACACTGAATAAGCACTTCAGAATTTTAGACCCAGGGTGTATTGGGCCCATTGCTACAAATAAATAATAATAAACACATGGACCTACTGTAGTATTAATTTTGTTGTAAGGGTTAGTTCAAAAAACAACTAGATAAATTCATGGAGGATAGGTCCATCAATGGCTGTTAGCCAAGATGGGCAGGGATGGTGTCCCTAGCCTCTGTTTGCCAGAGGCTGCGATTGGGTGGCAGGAGATGGATCACTTGGTGGTTGCCTGTTCTCTTCATTCCCTTTGGGACACCTGGCTTTGGCCGCTGTCAGAAGACAGGATACTGGGCTAGATGGACCTTTGGTCTGACCCACTATAGCTGTTCTTATGTTAAAAACAACAAGTGTTACCCTATAGATCTTGTGAAAACCCTCAACTGATGTCGTAGGGCAGTGTATTGTAACCAAGAGACCATTCCACTGCAGGTGAGGAAAGAAACATCCTTAGAGCTGTGGATCAGTACAGTAGGTCAGCATTAAATGAAGGGCCTCAGGTATTTCTGTGACCACTGGCGAAAAGTCAGTGTTCAGAGGCCAGCGATGTACACTGAGCAGTGGGCTCCACCATCCCCTGTGGTAATAATGAGTACATTCAGCTATAACATGAAATGTAGCGGGATACCAGCAGGCTCAAGAGACAGCAGTGGGTTTTACTTACCTTCATTTTACTATCTAGCTGCAGCCCATTTGTGCATCAGAGGTCTATAGCAAGGTGTAAAGGCTCTCTAGCAGGCAAAGGGTTATTGCATTCCTGCCTATCCCATGGCTGATCCCAGCTGAAAGAAAGCGGTGGCTGCTGCAAAGGGGGCAATAGACAGAAAGGTTTGTCCTCTCCACTGCTAGCTGGTGGAAGCAGGAAAGGCTCCAGGCATTGGTTGCCCAGTACTTTTGAGTTGGTTTGTTCTGGTTTTGAGCCCTGAAGAAAGGGGTTGGAAGAGTCTTTAATTTTCCTTCCCCATCTAATGAATGTACGTTGGTTTACCTGGCCTTCTACTGCTAGTAGCTAAAGGAGATCCTTCCTTAATCAAGCGGTTAGGGTCTGTGTTCTATCCCCTCTGTCACTGCCAAGTCCCGGCTGGTCATGGGGTGCCATACAGAGACAACCACGAAGTTTCCCCTAGGTGTCTGCAGCTTTGTTACTCCTTAATGTATATGGTGTTAGTGGTGTTAGTGACGCCATCATTGCAGAAGTTTGAATGTGCTTGCAAATATGTCTCTTGTATTATCGCTGCTGTATACTTACAATGGACAGAGCCTGGCTTAACACGGGGACCCTAATCCAGGATATCAACGTGACTAATTCAGTGCACCGGATCTTCATTACAGAGAATTCTGTTTACCAGTATTTAAGGAGCATGTGTTTAGTCCTCTAATATTTTTAATGTGTCATTTGCCCAGGATGAGAAACCAGTAAAGACCTGGATAAAAAATGGTAAAATAGTAATTTGAGGGAAGGGGAAACTAAGGTAGAACTCCTGTATTTCATGTGAAAATCCTCATTTTTGTTATCTTTAAAATGCCTGCAGCAGTTCTGATGGGTCAAGTGCCAACCTGAGACATTTCACTGTCTAAATTGCTCCAAATTTAGATTTAAAAAAGAAGTTTTGGGCGGAGAGGAAAAGAGACCCTGCAGAGTGAGAGTATGAAAAACAGTAACATCTTTGTCAAGGAGAATTTCTCTACCTTTTAATTAATCTGAACTCTCTGGAATAATGCTACAGCCCCACCCTCATGACACAGCACAGTGTTTCTCCTAAGACCTGCCTTGTGTTCTTGCACTTTCCCATTACATTACCAAGAATCTGCTCTGACATGCCTCCCTGTGGAAATCAGTGGGTTAGTCATGGTTGTATTTGTTCCCAAGGGCCCAATTTTGTCCTCAGACCCACTTAGGCAACTCCCACTGAAGTCAGTGTCTCTCTCTTAGGTTTCTATACAGTACTTCTCGGTAAGGTTTCGAATGGGCAATGCACTGAGGGGGCGGGACTGGTTGGTCAGATGCGAACTGCCCCACGCTATCACTGTGCAATATTATGTTATGCTGCTGTGTGTTCATACGCATGTATAGAGCATCATAAGCCCACATGGTGTTTTACAAACAGATAAAACCTTTTCCCGGTCCCAAAGAGCCTTACAATACAAATAAGGCAGAAAAAAATGAGATGTAGGACAAAGATCCAGGATAGGGAGTGTATGGAGAGGACTGATAAGGAGAAAGAGGCAGGAGGGATTGGTTGCAGAGGTAGATTTTGGGGATATATTTGAGAGCCAGAGAAACTGTACGACACACAGAGAGCAGCATGTCAGAAGCCGTGAAGCTAAGTTTAGGAAAGAGAGACCGCAACATCAGACAGGTGAGGGCATTAAGAGGCAAGACACAGTGAGTCAATGGAGGATTCAAAGAGTATAGGGAGTGATGTGATCTATGCAAAGGGAAAGGAAGATGTAGCAGCACTGTGGTCTCACTTGGAGATGCAGGAGGAAGAATTCAGAGATGGGGTCCCCGGAGATAAGTAGGTCACCGTATTCTGGGTGAGAGAGGACCAGGACCCAGATAAGTGGACCATTAGAAAGTGATTTGCAATCCCCAGCCAGAAACAATGGTCTGGATGTCATGGGAGGTTAGTAATTCCTAGTCAGGGAATATGTGAGCAGGGAATAGATAGTGCGTGAATGGTTTATCTTTTGGAGATTCATTTTAGTTTTATTAATTGACATGAAGAAACAGTCAGTAGAACTCATTCCTTTCTCCAGTGCAATGTCCCTTTGGTGAGGATACCCATCCCAGGGGTACCTCTGCTCATTACGCCGCAGCCATTAATCATTCTCTGCAGAAGTAGCTATGCTAAATCAGAATCTTCATCCTGTGGCATGTGCTGCTGCTGCGGGAGGACCTGCGGTGCTGCGAAGGAATCAGTAACACTCCAGCCCCGTCGAAGCCAATAACTCGTATCTATGGCAGAGCTGTGGTCCCCCAAAGGAATGTCCATTTCAGATGAAGCCTGCAGTGGAGGTTGATTGTTACCAGCTGGGTTAACTCAGCATGGGAAGGGATGTCAGAAACCCTAGACATAGCAAGGGAGGGTTGCACTCCTGGGTAACTAGGGCTACTGTAGAACAAAATGGCTTCGAGTGTACGGTAATATGCCTCAATGAAATCCATAGCACAAGGTTCAGATGTGTTGTTGTCTGTAATTTAGCTTTCCCTTGAACTCTGTCCACACTGGAGATTTTCCCTGAGTCCAGCCATTGCTGGCTCAGTATAGCTGCCCCAGGGTGACCCCTAGTGTACACAAGACAGACCACTATAAGATGCCGCTTATGCTGGTTTCAAGCACAGGTTAGCTCCACCAGTACTAATAGTGGCTTTGCCAGTCAACACTGAGGGCTTGCATGGCTGGCTGGCCGTGAATGTCTGGCATCAGGGTAAATATCCAGAGCTGACAAGGCCTTAGGCTGCTTTAATTTTTCAATCTTTGCCAAGTCCAGTGTTTAAAACAATATTCCACCATTAGAAAAGGGCTGATATCAAAACCATTGGGGCGTGGCTGTCACTGCAGAAGGGTGAGAATGAACTACTAATGAATGCAGTGTCCGTGGGGCTAGATAGACCTTTCCTCTTGTTGCCGAAACGCCCCATCGCTCCCAGTGCCGGCTAGAGGATTAATATGGGACATTGTTCCCTTGGGGTCTGAGTCCTCAACCTTGCTTGAGTCACTTACGCAGCGATCACAACGCATCATTGTTATGTGTGTCATTCACGTCTGCTGGTTTTCTCTTGTCTTTGAGAAATTAGATTGGGGGTGGTGCTGACGGCAGCCTGCTGTGTTGTGAATATAGAGAAGTGAATATAACCGCACTAAATTAATCAGAGCAATTTATTCATCTCACATAAAATGGGTTCCGTTTGTCCATCTAAGGTGTTTGCCATGGGAAAGAACTGAAAGTAACATTCAGAGGTTTTCCCTTTTTTGGGTGAGCGGAGGGGGATTAGCGATGATAGCTCCCAAATACATTTCTGGACCAGGCTGTAAGGCTGGAGAAAGGGAGGCAGGAAACCGGTGTTTAGGTGAGAGTGGACGGTTTATAGTGCAATGCCTCATTTCATTGCATTGCCAGACGTTCCTTCTCCCCTCAGGGCCTGTCTCTCTCTCTCTCTCTTATGCCCACTGAGGTCAGATAGAAGCAGCATTCACAGAGATCGGGGCTAAAGGGCTAATATGAGATATTGGTTAAAACGGGACAATCAAAATAAGTCAGTTTCACAATCCAGGGAGCAGTGCTTTCCCATTGTATTTTAATGGAAACGCAGCAGATACTTATAGACTCATAGACTCTAAGGTCAGAAGGGACCATTATGATCATCTAGTCTGACCTCCTGCACAAAGCAGGCCACAGAATCCTACCCATCCACTTCTATAACAAACCCTTAACCTATGTCTGAGTTATTGAAGTCTCCAAATTGTGGTTTGAAGACCTCAAGCTGTAGAGAATCCTCCAGCAAGCGACTCATGCCCCATGCTGCAGAGGAAGGCGAAAAACCTCCAGGGCCTCTGCCAATCTGCCCTGGAGGAAAATTCCTTCCCGACACCAAATATGGCGATCAGTTAAACCCTGAGCATGTGGGCAAGACTCACCCGCCAGCACCCAGGAAAGAATTCTCTGCAGCAACTCAGATCCTGTCCCATCTAACATCCCAACATACGCTTCACCTGCCGTTGTACCTATTGCAGTAGAACCCAGAGGCCCCCTTATGCTAGGCTCTGGCCATACACAAAGGAAGAGCCAGTCCCTGCCCCAGATTGCTTACAGTCTAAATAGACAGGACAAAGGGAATGTTTGACCCCAGCAGGCAAGGTCCCTAAGGTACCAACCACCAGACTAAGCATAGGAGGCATTCCCCCTCCCTGTGCTGGGAGCTGTGGGGTCACCCTCTCTCTGCCCCAATACACCCCAACATCCCATCTGCACCTGGAGCTGTGGGCGGGAAGGTGCTGGAGCCAGCTTAATCAGCTCTGTGCCTATGGGGAATCCACAGCACCAGACCTGTAGCCAGTTTCTGCTCAGGTCGGTGGGGCATGGCAGGGGGGGAATAGACTCTACCCTCATGTCTCGTTATGTCTGTACAATACCGTGCACAGCTATGATGCTATAATATAAATAACAGTAACAATGAAACTTTGTTAATCCTGTATTCATGACCAGGTCCAACCTAGCTGCCAACCCAGGTTCCCCATGATTGGACGTGCCTCTTCCACAAGGCTGGCTAAACTATGCCATAATCCAGATTTTCCACAGCTGCATGTATCCAGGGTTCTTTGTACAGTGTGCACCAGGCCTGTCTGTGCTAAGGGAAAAAGCTTGGCGCTCACACGAGTGAATACACAGCTTGTCTAGCCACAGTGTATAAATACAGTAACTCAGACTTTGTTTGCATCTTGCTGAAAGCAAAAAGACCCTGCAATTTATCACTGCCTTCCCAGGATGGCCCCACGTTTTAGGCACCATGGGGAAGGTGTAATAAATGGCCTGTGGGAAAGCTCCACTCCTCTGAGTCTGTTTTAAGGCTTGAGAAACTTCCGTCCAGAAGATTTACTTGTGTGAGGACTGACCTTTGCTTGAGCAAAGGAACTAACGGAGACTCTGCGACTTAACACACATTTCTGTGTTCTGGGCACAGCCATCCATTAAACACATATCTTAAAAGCAGTTTCACTCTAGAGTCCCATAAAGTAATTTCTGCTTTTTTGCTAAACTGGGAATGCATTTATATAAGTGAGCTGTGTTTAGAAAAAGGGATAAGTAGTTTTCACTTTTTCCTTTACAGTGAGTCTTTCAGCAAACAAAACGTAAAATAAAAACCCAATCCTAGAAGCCACATTTTGAAGTTTTAAGTGTTGGCAAGATTGTGTGGCGTTTATGAAGCTCTTAGTTAATGTAGTGAGAGGCACTATACAAAAACAATAGATGAGCAAGCTGTCAGTATGAGATTTGTACCTATTTTATCTAAATTAATACTTAAACTAACGCATTAATACAGAGACTTTGAGTTGGTCAAAATCACACAGTCACCACCTCCACTGCCCTACCCCATGTGGAGTTATAGCTGTACAAAGTGGGTATGCAGTGCTGCCACCTGTATAAGCAAGTGGGTAGATCTTATTTGAGAGTGTTTCATTCAAGGCATATTACACGAGGTGCAAGGCACTGGAAACACTGATCCCATGAGTCAGTAACAGCTAGGAATAGAAACCAGACATTCTGAGCTCTAAACCAGACCAGCTTCAAAGGGTGAAACCCTGACCGCATTGAGATAAATGGCAAAGCTGACATTGGCTTCAGTGGGACCAGGATTTCACCCGAAAGATCTCTGGTCAGTGTGCCCATCTGTAAAATGGATACATGAATTACATCAAAGGGTGTTTTGAAGTTAAAGTGATTAAACTTCTAAAATGCTTTGAGATCTTCAGATGAAAAGTGCTCCATAGGTGCAAAGCAGGGGTGTTACGAAGTACAGGGCACCATCTCAGGTACCTCTGTGGTTGGGAAGTCACTGTTAGTGGAAGAACTAAGACTACCTGACTTGGAAATCAAACAATGAGCCATGGAGTTTAAGACACAGCATGGAAAATTCCCATTCAGACCCTCCTTTTCCGGTTAGATTCTGTTGTAAATTGGCCGCTGGAGAGGAGATGGGGAAGGTGATCATTTGCACTAGCCCTGCCTTCTAGTCCTCAGTACCTGCTCAGCCAATCGCTCCCTCCAGCAACGTGTCTGTGCCTGTGGGAAGTCCCCAGCACCAGAGTCAGGTGCAGAGTCAGGGATCCAGGATGCCGTTCAGGGACAACCCCCTCTGGCCAGAACACACCTTGCTACTTCGTGCTGCTTAGTCATTTTTCATCAGGTGATTCTGGCAGGTCTACGCTCAGCACAGCTGGGAGACTCACTAGAGTCAGTGCCTAGGCACAGGCTGCTTGATTTCACACCTGAATATTGTAGTGGAACGAGCACCTGCCTGAAACACCTCCTAATTCCTCCCTTCTCACCGGGCCATGGAACTGTAGCTTTTACAATGGTACATTTATCTAGAACCTCTGATCATCTCTATCAGCGCAGCCCTGCTCCTTTAAGGGGGGTTCCATTGGGAAATATGCAGCCTGAGGCTATATCTAACCCACTCCTCTCACCAGTGGGTGCTGGAAGGAACAATGCATGTGCCCCCATACAGGTATTTGGCCCACCTGTTCCTTCCTCCCAGACCATCCCCTCCCATTGTGGTTTCTGGGCCCAAAGAACCCCTTTCCCTGGCCCATGGAAGGCTATGGGGCGAATGCTGCCCCTGAGGTGGCTGACCACCCCACCCTCCCCACACACACACTTCCACAGGGTGAGGGGAAGATGTGGATATGGCTCACTGAAGCCAATGGGGGTCGTTCCATTGGCTTCAGTGGCTTTTGGATCGGGACTATGTAGATCCCCTTCAACATGCAGTTCCAAAGGGTGTCTGGCCCTAAGTAATCAGAACTCACGCTGCCCCTGTGAAGTAGGCCCCTCCCAGTCAGTTTGTATTAATCTCCCCATTTTACAGACGGTTAAACTGTAGCACAGAGAGATTAAGAGATCTTCCCAAGCCACCCCGCACATCAGTAACAAAGCTGAGACCCAAGGCTCCCAGGTCCCAGCACGGTCTGCCCCAGCCGCTAGATGCATTTTTGTCAGTCCTCCAAAAATGGTGTAAGTATGGAAAACGTGCAGTGGCTTGATAGCATGTGATACAGGCAGAGGATAGGGAGGGGGAAAAACACATTAGCTCTGGTCAAATAATAGCCCCAGCTTTCTAGGCTCAAATTTCTCTCTTAGTAGGATTGCATTCACCTTCAGAGTAGAACTAAATGTTGCAGCCATCATGTGAGGAAATGAAAGCAGACAAGGCTCCCTCTTCCCGAGCCCCATCTCCCCCGTACTAAATTGCCCATCATTAGCTTTGATCCCTGGTATCGGGGATGGAATGAGAACAGCGCCATGTGAGAGGCTGGAACTCCACTTTCCCCGCCTTCAAAGGAGGGAGGCATTCAGTGTTAAAATTGCTGTGAGGGTTCTGCCGGAGAGAGGAGATGGAAGGGGCTCTCGCTGCTTTGGATTTTCATATTTGTTTCTGTCTGATTACTTAGCAGATCTGCAGCAGGGTCATTTTTCCCTCCCAAGGAACACCGCGTACTTTAAATGTCAACGCTGAAAGTGTGCCTCCATGAACATTAACACATGGGGTTTGAACATAAAAGCAGCCCAGCAGCCCGAGCTGTCTAAGATAATCATTTACCACAAGATGCTAGGTGTAACAGCATCTCCATCTGATGTGCACATACATATCATTTATTTTTGCAGAGAGCAAATTGTCCCGTTCTCTATATATTATCCACTGAGGTTTTAAATGACATGGCAGGGAAACTACAGGCCAGATCCAAAGCTCTGCAAATGGGTAGCTCTCCCCATTCAAGGAAGTGGACACTGTATCCAAATTTATCCATTACTTTGCTGATAAACCTGAGCGTCTCTGCTTCTTTGAGAGCTTTGCACGGCATCCCACTGAGAATAGAAATGTTCATAGATTTTTTAGGCCAGCAGGGTGTGTTTTGCCCTTGTCCAGTGCCTTCCATCCTAGGAGCTGAATGTACTACACAATAGAGCTGATGGAAAGAAGGGAAGTATATAGGTTAGAAAGAAACAAAAAAAATGTTCTTTTGTTTGGAACTTTTCACAGGATTTTTTTCCAGATTTCTTAATTTTTTGTTTGCTTCAGTGGGGAATAGAATGCACTCTCTCTCCAACTGTATTTCTCTCCCCCTCACTCCCTATTAAAGAATATAAAATGGGAGGAAAGAAGTGAAAAAGTAAGTGAGTTATTTTTCCCCACCGAAGCGGACAGAGTACTTTTGAAAGTGTTTGAAAACTATTCAATCATTTTCCCAAAAAATTCTTTTCAGATTTTCTTGCAAATGAAAAACGTTGACTAAAAAAGGAAAAATCTGTACCATTTTTGTCCAAAAAGCCAAGTTTCATCCCATAAACCTTTTTTGACCGCCTCTGTGCATAAGCATGAGTTAAGCTTCACAACAACCCGGAGAAGTAGGGAAGTGTTATTCTTAAACACACGCTACCTTTGGGCAAACTGAGTCACACACATATTAAATAATGTGTGTACTCATGCCCAGTTAAATTCCTCCATATTTGAATGTAGATCCTGGACACATACCATGGCAATGCATTATTACCGACTGGCAATTCTACCTAAACTGCTAGTAAAGAGATACAGATCGTGTTATAGATACCGATCTCAAACACTAGGAATAATGCATTCAGATGAACAGTAGGTGACTAGAGAGCTACTAGTTTGAACTGATAGAACCTTTTGCTGATTGGTTGTCGAACCCAACATGGATCCTGTGATGTCAAGTGTCTATTTTAGCAGAAAGGCCCTGAATTAGGTGGGCCATTAGGGCAGAATTGCCCTCTCGATCCTAGAGGTTTCCCCTGCAGGTGTTGAGGCTCGTTGGATGGGAAGCTTGCTGCCTGTGCTGTACTTGCTTCATGGACATAGAGGTCTAGCCACCAGGGCTGTCAAGCAAGCACCATGCACCCGTATGAAACTCACACACCCAGGGTTGGGTTTTTATACAAGGTTGAACAAAGGATCAGCTAAATAATCAGAGGCAATGGAGTCTGGGGACGAGGGGCTCTCTCAGGAGGCACTCAACCCCTTGCGAAATCAGGCACTTTAATGATGAGATAATGGGACAGGGGGCAGATTTTCAAAGGCACCTAACTCCTCTTGAACGTTAATGGGAGTTAGACGCCTAATTGCCATTCATGCCTTTGACTGTCTTCTCCTCCTCCCACTCCCATCTTCCCATCCTCAGCTCTTATAACTCTGCATAACTCCAGTGAAGTCCATGCAGCTATGCCAATTTCCATCAGCCGAAGATCTGGGATTTCTACAGTTGCTTGTAATAAACACTTGAACAGAAATGTGTTTTGGCTGGTTGAGATACGAATTGCCATTGATCACTGCATGGCATGTCTGAGGCTTTGCTGTTTAAGTGCGAGTTGCTAATGTTTAACATGACCATGGTCTGATCCGAGCCAGAGGTTCACTCCCAACTAATAGATTTTAGTGCTGTTGAAATTTTAAACGGTTCAGATGTGGTGGATTCAGAAATCCTCCAATATCTATTACATCACTCACTATAATCTTCCTGCCAGTGAAAGGTAGCAGTCAAGACAAGCTCTTTGTGTTCATTACACAGTGCAATATTCACTGGTCCATTTAATTAATGCTTAGAAAATGTATTTGGTGAAGTATGTGACAAGGGAATGGGGACAGGGAGAAACAGGATTGTAATTCATGTGATCTTTTTCATGTAGATTGTGAAGTCAAACCCCTCCCCAAAAGCCCTTTGGAGATTTCATGCCACCTGCTCTAAGAGTGGGGAACTACACTGTCCTTGAAACACTTACTGGCCAGTGGAAACACTGGAATTAGCTGTCTAATGTAGTATTCTTTATTGATTGTATTACAGTAGCATGTAGATCCCCAACCTAGATGGGGGCCGGATTGTGCTAGGCACTATCCAAAAAGAGATGCCTTTCTAAAAGCTATGCTCAAGGTCAGCTAGAAGTTATGGGCTTGATACTGGGGTCATACTGGGTAATATTCTTGGCCTGTGTGACGCAGGAAGTCCAACTAGATGATCTGCATGGTCCATTCTGATTTAAAATGGATGAATATGTGAAGATACAGTAAAAGTCCCTGCCCAGAAGAGATTACAATCTAAATAGACAAGGGGTGGGAGAAAGAAGTAATATAATCCCTATTCTACAGACCGGGACCAATAGCACGGAGAGAAAGAGTTGCTCAGGGTCATACAGAAAGCCTGTGGCAGAGTCAGGAATTGAATCCAAATCACCAGAGTTTTAGTTCAGTGCTTTAACCACAGGGCCAGTCTTCCTCCCTGCTTCATCAGAGCGATTCGGTCATTGCGAAGTGTATTCTCCTTCTGTGTATTTGGAAATATGGATGGTGGAAGAAGGGTTCATAACCAGTGTGCGCACACAAAAAATAAAAGTGCCTTCCCCTACCTCCGTACTTGTTCCAGTGCTGGCTGTGAATTCAAAGGAATGAGCTGCAGTTCTGGTATTCTGAGCACATGAGTTCTCTGCACAGATCTATTTTCTTTTAAATAATAACAGCAGTTTCCCTGTGCACATGTATTGTATTATCGAGGGGTACGTCTGCTCCGGCGCCTTCCCAGAATACATTACACCAGGCAGGTCACTTGAGAACTGGGTTTTCTTTGTGCATCTAAAGTATCCTGTGCGAGCTCTCAGTTATGCAGGGACTCCCTTTTACACAGCAAAGGGGTTTGTATGTGCCCACATCGTTGCAGCTTCAAGAAATGCAACACTGACCCCTAGCGTTGAGCGGCAGGTTCTTGTTTTTTGAGCTAACATGCTAACAAGGATCTCTGGCAGTGCTACAAACGCCACTGGGGATCTGAAAATCAAGTCCTTCCCTCTTCGTACCTCAGCATCAGTAAGAAAGATCACACAATCAGCATTTAGCCGTGATGCGTGGGGTAGAATTTAGGTCTCCGTTCCATGGTATTGGCTCTCCGGCACCAGCAACAGCAATCATTTTGTCAGTGATTTCAGCAGCTGGGACTTAAGATGCATGCAGAGAGCAGACAGAATGAGAAGGTGCCTGTTTTACACAGTTCCTTTTCAGGACATAGCTGAATGTGTAAAACAGTTTGTATAAGCAGCAAAGAATCCTGTGGCACCTTATAGACTAACAGACGTTTTGCAGCATGAGCTTTCGTGGGTGAATACCCACTTCTTCGGTTGCATAGCTCATGCTGCAAAACGTCTGTTAGTCTATAAGGTGCCACAGGATTCTTTGCTGCTTCTACAGAACCAGACTAACACGGCTACCCCTCTGATATTTGACAGTTTGTATAATATGGCAAGAGAGAAGCAGTTTTGAAGGGTCTTCGGAGGAGACTCAGGATTGTGGATTGCTGTTTCCGAATGTGCATATTGCAGTGGTACCCATCACCCTAGTCAAGGTCAGAGCCCCACTCTGGTTTAGAGTGGCACTGTATAAGCACCTGCAAAGAGCTTACAAATTAAGGCCCCCAATCCTGCTATTTACCATGGGCAGATCCTTGTGTGTAGCCCCTCGGACTTCAGTGGGGCTCCTCGGAGGCATAGATCAGCTGGGAGGGTCAGGGTTTAAGACTTCACTGAAGTTGGACCAGCTTAAATCAGCACTGAATTTAAACTTGCATTTTTAAAGGGTCTTTCTTTTTCTGCTAGATCCTGATTGTACAGACAGCACTTCCCTGGCACATTCCCACTTGTAATTGCCTCTGGTGCAGTTTGTAGTGTAGTTTAGATGGGCGCTGTTTCTGCCATTGTACTGCAATTTAAAAATCAGCATGAACCAGAGTGGACAGAAGTATGATTTGATTTTTTTCCCTTTCAGTGACAATACAGAATACATACAGTATGTGCTTTAATCGGTATTTGAATCCAGAGTATATATATATATATATATTTTCTCTCGCTATAGTAATGTTAGAAGCACATATGGTACAAGTATAATTATACAAAAATAGCTTTGGGTTTTAATGCATCACACAACTTATTAAGGGTTAGATCCTGTGCCCACTGAAACCAATGAAAAGCTCCTGTGGACTTCAGTAGTACAGAATTCAGGCCCCAAAACAATAGAGAGGAGAATTCCATTTATGGCAAGTAAATAGAGCCCTGCACGGATACAAAATTTGTATCTGCATCCAATCTGCGATCCGTAAGCATGGTCCGTGGATATAAAGCAAATACCGGTGGAATTGCAGGTATCTACAAATAAAATCTGTTTGAGTGTGTTTTTGGGGGGGGGTTCAGAGTAGCAGCCGTGTTAGTCTGTATCCGCAAAAAGAACAGGAGTACTTGTGGCACCTTAGAGACTAACAAATTTATTTTTGGGGGGGTTAGCGGTAAGGATTTGGCCAAACAAGTTTCTTCTGTATATTCAGGAATCATTTCACCCATTACTAAACTGCAACCACTTCTGGGTTAGAATGCAGCCAGTTCTTAACAGCGCCCAGCAATGCTTCCCAGCGTCTTAGGGCAGGGAGTGAAAAAGATGAACCAACCAAGACTGCAGAGAAAGTTTAGCTAGGTATAAATATAGATAGCTATAAATCCAACACAGAAATAAAATAATGCACTTGGCAATCCTTTTCCTTTCAGCACGGTCAGGATTTATACACACAGTTATGCTGAATAATCAGGTCTTAAAGGACACACAAATCTCTCACCAAACCATAGGATCCTCACTATAAACAAAGGAACTTCCTCAGTCCTCATGTTTTTATTGATCACATTTTTCATGTTATCAAAGTCTAATGGTAAGTTTCCTGTGTGGCTCATCTCTCTGTCCCTTTCCTTTTCAGGTTCTACATTGAGAGCATATCTTATTTAAAGGATAATGCCACCATCGAGTTGTTTTTCTTGAATGCAAAGTCCTGTATTTACAAGGTAAGGACTCCTTTGAATTACGGAAGGGACTGAGGGATTCAGAAAAACTGGGGTACTCATCTGGACATGGGGTTTTCCGTTTGCCCATAAGTATAGATAATCTGCTTCCACTACCGGTGATTCCGGTTGTAATGAAATAAATGCCCACAGCACTTCTAAAGAAATAAGAGAGTTCATGTGAATAAGAGAGGCTGGATGGGGATGACCTTGCATTACTAGCCTTCCAACAGTCTCCTGGTCTATTTACTCTGCCTTCTGTGGATTGTCTCACCATGCTTATGCCATATGCCAGCCCTTTCCAGAGCACCCTATGTGATCTTTCATCTGTGATCTGCCATTTGTTTTGTCTGTTTTGTGTACTGCATGCTGGGTAATAACAAAAGAGGACTCCATGCTTGTAAAACTAAACTGGCACTTTATTCAGGGAACTGTTACAGAGGCGCTGCAATTGCCACTAGCATTCCAGACCTTTGCACACAGACTGACTTCCATTCCTGGTGCCTCTTCCAAACTCTTCCCTCTTGCAACCTATGCTCCTCGCTCCATGTTCGATACAGGTTGCTACAGTATCTGTCGTAAACTGAAGGCTTGAGTGTCCTCTCCCTTACAGGGTGGAAAATAATAAGTAACTTGAATGGAGTTACACCAGTGTGAAAGGTGAATCAAGCACCATGTCCCTAGGGAACAAAAGAGCCCTTAAAAAATAACCCTAGCACAAATTGAGTGGTGCAGGTATATCATGTACACAGCTGTGCAGGTACATCATGCACAGAGCTCACCTTTCTGTTGAGAGCTCTGTATGGCCAGTGGTGTGATGGTGCACGTAGGCTACCTGGCATACACACTCCTGGCCTGGCCCCCCATCTCTCCTCCTGCAATGTCTAGCCCAGGGGTCGGCAGCCTTTCAGCAGTGCTGTGCCGAGTCTTCATTTATTCACTCGGATTTAAGGTTTCGCGAGCTGGTAATACATTTTAACGTTTTTAGAAGGTCTCTTTCTATAAGTCTATAATACATAACTGAACTATTGTTGTATGTAAAGTAAATAAGGTTTTAAAATGTTTAAGAAGCTTCATTTAAAATTAAATTAAAATGCAGAGCCCCCCAGACCGGTGGCAGGAGCCGGGCAGTGTGAGTGCCACTGAAAATCAGCTCGTTTGCTGCCTTCGACACCCTTGCCATAGGTTGCCTACCCCTGGTCTAGCCTTTGCTGTTCTCTGTGGGCTCCTGTGGCAGGGGCGGGTGACTAGCCTGCCCCATGCAGAGGACACCCTCAATACTGAACCTAGCACACACCATCAGGCTCTGTGTAAGTCACACTTGTGCCACCCGCCAGTCCGTTCGTGCTACACATCCGCCTCTGGGCCCGATCCACAGAGATGAGTGCGTTACAGCTCGTGGCTTGAAGAGCCTGGATCTTTAGTTCAAGCTTTGGAGACTGATGCTTTTAGTTCTCCAAGATCCCTGGCGCTGGAACAAATAGTAACCTCCCCATTTCTAAAGGAGCTTTCATGTGAGGTTGTCAAGGTGTTTTATAGATATTAATTATCTCAGAGGTAGATTGTTATCTTCAATTTACAAGTGGGGAACTGAGGCACAGAGAGATCGAGTAACTTGCCCAGGGTCACATAGGAAGTGTGCAGCAGACTAGACCCACCCAGATTCCCTGAGCATAGGCCGTAGTAGACAGATGAGGGCTCGAACCGATGATTGGATGCCAAGAATTCCTCTTGAGTTGTAATCACCGCTCTGACAATGACTATCTCTGTAGCCATGGACAAGTCACCTTGCCCCTCTGCCTTCTTCTCGGCAGCCGTAAAACAGGGGTAATACTTGATCAGACATATCTAATCTAGATAGTGCTAGTTCTTGAAGCATATCCACTCCTTTTATATCTGTCCAAGTGCCTCTCACAAGAGTGCTGTGATGCTAAATAATTCTGTTTGTAAAGTGCTTTGAAGATGCTGCTGTTTCAGTTTCCCAGACAGTGTGGGGGTGTTCACATCCAAACAAAAACATCTTGGACTGAAAAAGAAAAATTGTAAAATATTTCCACTGTGACATTTAATTTCCACCTCAATCCCCAACCTCCCACTTCAGTCTTCCGTCCCCTCCATGCCGCCTGCCTTTCTTTTTCTCACCATACCTACATTTTTATGGCCTAGCCTACTTCACAGAGTCCCTTCCACGGAATCTGTTAGAGGTCAAATTAAAAAAAACCCACCTGAAAATAAATTGACTCAAATTGTGCCAGACGCAGATGTGAGCTTGAACTTGAAAGTATAACCCAGCGAGGGTTTTTAAAAAGAAGTTCTGCTTTGGCATAAAGAATAGAAATGAGTGAATGTGGCAGGTTACCCCGGCAGTGGTAGTGAGAGGAATCCACCAGAAGAGGGTGCCCTTGTAACTACAGTAAATGTCAGGATCGGGAATGGCTTCCCCTACGCATTTGGCGGGAGGGCGGAGAGGAGTGAAACCAGTACACAGTGAAATGTTTTTGTGCCAAAAATAATCTGGCCTTAAGGACTGTTGAAAAAACACCAGCCTGTTGTCACTAGTTACTGAAAACAAAACTAGCCCTGACGCAGAATTGAGTGTGAGATAGATAAGCGGCTTCCTGGTTCAGAACTCAAATGTGTTGAGATGAGTTAAGCCCTGCCCAGAGGCAATAGGCCACACAGTTGCTTTCTCCTATGTGGCCAAGAAAATTGTCTTGTAAAAGAGAAAAGGGGGCAGCTCTGAGTCATCTGATTACCCTGAGAGTCCTGGTGTAATATGTGCTTGGAGTCCGGTGGCACCTTAAAGACTAACAGATTTATTTGGGCATAAGCTTTGGTGGGTAAAAAATGATGCATATGTGCTTGGAGTGGCAGGGGGCTGGACCTGCAGATTCGCAGGGATCTACGCAGATTTTGGGGGATCAGAGCCATCTGTGCAAAGACCTTGTTCCTCCACACAGCTCCTGGATCTCCATCACACACCCTTCACCCCCTCCCCCTTACATCTGTGCTGCCTTGGCATCTCGAGCTGAACCTGGAGAGCCCTGCTTGGACACTGGTTGTTCTAAGAGGCGGGGGGGGGGGGGGGGCGCCGGGTGGGTGTCTCTAGTCTGGGAATTGCTGGGAGGCTGGGCCCTTGTCTGGAACTATTCCCTGTCCACTCCCCCTCTTCACTGGCCGAAACCATCCCTAGTGACTCACCTCCCATCTGCCAGAGAGGGAACAGCAGCTGGAGAAAGTTGAGAGGGATTAGGATCTGAGAACAAGGGTGTTATGCTTGTCTCAGCACTCCAAGCAGGAAAGGGACTTCTTCCGTAAGAAACATTACACAGGCTTTTGGCTCCAGTTCACAACAGCATACCCCACAGTGCCATGTCCTAATCCTCACTAGCCGTAGTCCCTTTGACTTCAATAGGCTCACAATTGGTCACTCAGATTTCGTGTGTGCAGAGCAGATGCTTAGCTGCCAACTCCCTGACTCTAGGCATACCTGCACATTTATGTGCTCAACTGTGCAAATGCCGATGCAAGGTTGAGTAATACAGTTGGGAGAGGGTTGTTTTGTGGTGAAGGCACTAGCCTGGGATTCTGGAGATCTGGGTTCAAATCCTGCCTCTGCTACAGCTCCAGGTGTAACTCTGTCTGTGCCTCAGTCCTTCCCCCTGTGAAACGGGGAGAGTAACCATCCTTCCTGTCTGCCTTGTCAGTTAGGGTGTAAGCTTTTTCCAGCTGGAGCTGCTTGCAGCACCTGGCACGATGAGATCCCAATCTTGGTTGGGGCCTTTAGGTGAGACCGCAGTACAAGTAATGCAACCTTCCATCTAAGTTGGATGCTCTGGTGCCGCACAGCACAGCACAGCTGCCATTCCCCAAAGGCAGATGGAATCCAGGGGGCGGATGGAGAATGCCAACCAAAATGCCCTTTGTTTGTAGCCTCGCTTTCACTTAGGTGGGGGAAATCCTGGCTCCTGACTCCAAATCCTGGCTGCTTTTGAAACACTCCGACAACTAACGCTCTCAAAGCCCGTTAGAGACAAGGCCCTTGGGGTTTTTGGACAGCCACATGGTCCCTTGGTTGTGATTTGAATCCACCTAGCACTATCTCAAAAGCTTCCTGCTGCGTTATATTTTTAATTAAAAAACTGAAACAACCTGCCGCATGGTAACATGTGTCTTCAGGATTTCCTAGATCCCAGGCAGGAATGAGGACGAGGGTTCCTGGTGGGAAGATCCGGGTCCCCGCCCAGGGACCCTTGCACACAAAGAATACAGTGTCTGGCAGGGTTGCTAACTAATGGCCCCATCCTGCTGCCACTGGCAAAGGCCTTACTGGGGCCCGGGGCCAGCAGACCATCATCTGCATCTGTGATGCTGTGGCGGGGACTCTGCAGGGATGGCGGCGGGGCAGGGCCCCATGAACCTAGCCCAGCAGTAACGTTGCAGAGCTCTGCTCTCCAAAGAGGCCACTGTTCAAAATGCTTACTCAGCCCACGGGTTGCTCCAGCCGCCACAGGCTCTGTACGCAATGCACTCTGGTGCCTAGGGACCGTCCTTTGGGAATACTGCCAGGAAAAGCTTATGCTGCTGTTCTTATTTTGGAGGATGCTTAATAACAGAAAGCAGAGTGGGGCGGAGGAGCCTAGAAATCTGGGTCGATCTATTTCCGTCTGACCACTCCTGAAACCATTACTGTGCACATTCAAGCCTACTGTCATCCGAATACAAAAATAGCCCTCTCTGACTGCGAGACTCCCTCCCGGGGCCTTCCCAGTCTGACTTCCTGCCTCGCTCGGGCCTTGGTTTGTTTTAAAACATGTGTTGAATTTTAGTGCCTTTGAAAGAGGCTGGGAAAAAGCGAGTGGCTCTTCTCAGTCGGAGGCCAGGCCGGGGCGATGCTGTGGAGGGATCCGCCAGGGAGCCAGAAGGGAGCTCAGTCTCCATGTGTAGACAGCGCTTGGCCACACTGCAGTGCGGTGGTGGATGGGAACTGGGCAGAGGCCACCAAACAGCCATTGAACTGCGCTAAGGAGGGCCCCTCTGTCACTCTGTCCATGCATGGAATTCCCAGGGGCCTTCTAGGTGCTGAGGAACGGGGCTGGACTCCCACTGGCCTGTGGGGCTTAGGCTGCTTAGCTATACTGAGGGCTTTCTACAGAGCCAACGTACGGGTTTAGATAGTAAGTGCCTGCTTAGAAGGTGAGCTCTCTAGGGATTTGGTACAGTGTGTGTGTCTGGGCGTGTCTGTCCTATACCAATAGTCCATAATAATAGGCAATAATCATTCCCATTGGCCTGAGGTCCTTTCTTACACAGCAGGGCTTCTGCTGCTCACCTACCCATCACCACGGATGGCTCCTGGAAAACTGGAGTGAGGCAATGTGTTCATTTGGGGCCAAGTCATGCCTGGCCCTGGCCGTGGCTATGCAGAGAGGGAGCAGGCACGAGGCGCCGTCCCCCATCTGCATGGTCCTTACGGCTCGGTCAGGCAGAATCAGAATCTCTTCACTCAGTGGAGTGCCAGGAAAGCTCCATTCCTGCTTTCCCTGGGGCCGTGCAGTGCCCCAAAGGGAGGGGGAGACATGGGTGCTCTGCCCCCTCCGACGCTGGCCAGCAGAGCTGGCTGGCTGCAGCGTAAGCTGCACCCTGAAAGGGGTGTGGGAGAGAATGTACTGCCTCTCGGGGTATGTCTGCACTGCAGCTGGGAACATGCCTCCCAGCCTAGATAGTCACCCACTCGCTGGGGCAGACTAGCAGGTGCTTGTCTGTCCAGGCCAGGAGACATGCTGTCCGATGCGGTGCAGACACACTCTTAGGATTCTGCAGCTCCACACCACCCCTTACCATGGGCTGAGTCCAAATGCCACCATTGTGCTGATGTAACTAGCTCCCCTACCGTGTTCCCTTGGCGCATACTTATCATTCGTGAAATCACCCCAAGTACATCAAACACTGTCGCAGCAGCTGAATCTGGGGGGAAGCAAGAGAAACCTCTTCACTGCAAACTACAGAGTCTTTCTTTGCTCCCACCTCAGTGCAACCAACCCCCAGTGGATCATGAGAGAGGAGGCGAGGTCAGCTGCTTTTCTCGAAAGCTGGCACTGCTAAACGACAATGCTTACACAAGAGTACCTGGGTCTTATCCTCTGTTTGCCAGGGCAGAGCCAGCACAGCTCTTACAGCAATGGTCCCCAAACTTTTTACCTCGTGCCCCCCCTTACCTTTCTCTGCGGCCCCCCGTCTGGGAGCTGCGGCCCCGGGTGTGGGGGGGAGGGGAGGGGGAAGGGAGTGCGAATAGGAGTAAGGGGGCCGAGGCTGGGGCCACAGCTGGGGGTGGGCATGGACCCCCAGGTGTGGGGCTGGCAACCAGAAACCCTGGAGTGGGGCCAGGAGTGGAGCCCCAGATGTGGGGCCAGCAGCCAGGATGCCGGGTGTGGGGCCAGGAACAGAGCCCTGAGCACAGGGCTGGCTTGGGTGGTGCACCTTCCCCGACCCCCATGGGGGCCGGCCCAAGCCCCAGCCCATGCCCCTCCTGAACATTCCTCAGCGCCCCTGTACGGGGGTGCACCCCACAGATTGGAGACCTTTGTTTTACAGCTTGTGAAATGAGGTGGGTCCATTACCTGCATGAAGTGTATCGGCTAAATTTATATCTCAGGTACCGGATCCACCTTTCTTTCCAGAGACAGTAAAGCAATTCAAACATGAACTTAAATTTCGAGAGCCCTGCAGGAACCTCCAGAGTTGGAATCCACCACAAGGTGATTTGGACAAAGTAAGACTCCAACCCAGGTGCCCCAGCAGAGCCCTATTGATTGCAGCAGAGTTGTGCATGAGTGCGGTGCGCTGCCCAGGCAGATGCAATTGCTAGATCAGGGCCTACATCATGTGGTAGTAGAAAGAAGCACAGTTTATACGACTGAGGGAGCTGAGGGAGACAAGGTGGGTGAAGCGATTTCTTTTATTGGACAACTTCTGTTGGTTAGAGACAGGGCCGGCTCCAGACCCCAGCGCGCCAAGCGCGCGCTTGGGGCGGCATTTTGCCGGCAGGGCGGCAGCCGGCTCCGGCGGACCTTCCGCAGTCATGCCTGCGGGAGGCCCACCGGAGCCGCGGCTTCGGGGGACCTCGCGCAGGCATGACTGCGGAGGTTTCGCTGGTCCCGCGGCTCGGGTGGACCTCCCACAGACGTGCCTACGGAAGCTCCACCGGAGCCGCGGGATCAGCGGAACCTCCTCAGGCACGTCTGCCAGAGGTCCTCCGGAGCCGCGGGACCGGCACCGCCAGAGCGTGCCCCGCGGCGCGCCGCCCTGCTTGGGGCGGCGGGATTCATAGAGCCGCCCCCCTGGTTAGAGAGAGAGGCTTTCAAGCTTTATGGAGCTCTTCTTCAGGTCTGGGAAAGGTAATCAGAGTGCCACAGCTAAATAGGAGGTGGAACAGATTGTTAGAGACACTGGTTTTATGCCTCATTACAACCTATAACCTGCTAACTCTCCTTTGGCCTATGATTTCAGAGAGTGTTAATTGCCCACTTCATTTTGAATATTTCTTGCAACATGTGCTAACTCTTTCCTCTGTTTCCTGAGACCTGTTGCTTGGGGAGTCCAGATACGTGTATTGTGGGGAGGGGGAGTTGAACTTGTGGCTGAAACCAAAATCGTTGTTTCCCTTAGCTGCTTTTCGTGGTGCCTGGATCCTACAGTGATAAGCATTGCAAGGAAGTGCTTAGAACAGATCACATTTGACTGCCATGCAATGTCAGGAATATGATTTCAGTGCGAAACTTTAAATCAGTCCAGGCAGTTGTGCGAGACAAACGGTTGTAACCAGCCCACTGGGTCTAAAACCCTCCTCCGGGAGCTCAGATTGGAATCCAGCTTTAGCATGGGCTCAGCATAGCACTGGCTGTGAAACCTGAGGCCCGGTCATTTTTGTGGGGCTCTGGGTTTTATTTCAAACACAGCGCACTGCTCCAGAGGATACAGACCTTCACTTTTCCCTGCTGAGGAGAAGGGGGAAAAGCCACGTTCCCATGAAGCCTGGGTGGTATTTTGGGAATAGAAAAATATTACATATTACCTTCTCCTAAAAGCACATGGGAAAGAATGAATTCTCCTCCTCCCGCGCCCCCGCCCCTGCAACTCCTCCATTCCACCCCGGTTGAGTTCTGATGTTACGCTTCATTTACCAGGAGCAGAGTTCTGTGTATTTTGCTTTCTCCACATCACTGTGAGCAGGTCCATTTGGTCTCTAGGAGTAATGGGAACCCTTTGAAGCCGAGCCAGAGGAGAAGGCACGTTTCACTGTGCAGTAACGAGCAGGTTCGTCTTGGGGGAGCTGAAATTGAGTGAACTCTCCTTTCCCCCCCTTTCTCTTTTCTTCCTAGGAACTCATTGAGGTTGACAGCGAGGTGGTGTTTGAATTGGCCGCATACATCTTGCAGGTAGGGGCAGCAGCTGTCTCTTGTTCCTTCTGTATCTGCGATGCTTAAATCTGTTGTTGGGGGTTCAGAAATCACAGACCCTCCTAGGGAGTTACACCGAGCGTACAGGAACAGAGAAGATAGGGTGTATTTTGCCAAGCTAGGGGGAAAAAGCTGGAACCCTTTAGTGCTGGATTGTAACCCTGCTGTCCCAGCCGAGCGAGGGGCATTGATTTACCGCGCTGCCCCAGGAGCAGGACGGGAACCAGCTGGAAGTGGATGTGGAAGTGAGCTCCCTGGCACAGATTACTTCCCCATCCGCTTCAGCTCCAGTGTGCTGGAGCCACGGCTCTACTCACTCCCACCCCTGCCTATCCACTCCTTGTGCACCTGTGTGAGGAGGGGAATAGCCGCCCAGCAGCATATGCTGGCCTCCTCCTTGGAGATTCCAGTGATGCGTGCTGCCCACGCAGGGATGTAAGGGGGTTCTTTGTGCCCCATCATTCCCCTGTGCTGAGCTGTAGGGTGAACTTATTTTGCATCCATATCTAGTGATACTTTACACGTCTATAGCACTGTTCATCTGAGGATCTCAAAAGGCTTTACACACATTCATCATGAATTAACCCTCACCACATCAGCAGGTAAGAACCCAGAATACAAGCCAGATCTCCTGACACCCCAGACAGGGCTGTGCTCAACCATTAGACCATGATTCTTTCCTTTCATATGAGACATAAGTTTCCTGATTCGCTGACCACCCTGTGTCAGAACCAATCCAATATCTAAAGGAAACCTAAGGTGAAAATATTAAATACAGTTTTGAAAAGCAAGGCAAGGTTCTGCTCTGTCACCAATTCTACGCTGGTGTAACTGCACTAACTTAGTGGAGTTGCTCCTGATGGACACTGGTGTAGGAGGAGAATCAGGCCCACAGTTGTGCCTGATTTTCAGATATGCTGAGGACCCACAACTCCACTTGAAGTCAGTGGGAGCTGCAAGCATCAGTGCCCCTGAAAATCAAGCCTTAAATTTCCACCTTAGGGTTCGGCTTCAGAAAAGATTTGTCAGGTCTTATTTTATCCAAATTAAAAGACTGGCCCAAACCAAAACCCTGGAAAATTTGGATCTGGAACCAGATCTGAACTTTGTAGCTCAAGTCAATCTCCAGTTCAAAATGGATCAGCTATTCCTGGGCATTTCAACAAGCTGGAAAGGGGATGGGAAGTTATATGGCGTGGCGGGATTCCCTTGTCCACACAATAAGAAAAGCAGTTGAGAGGCAGCTTTATACTGCCCATCAGGAAACACAAAATTCTCCAAGGCTTCCAGTTCAATTGGGGATGAAGATTTAATATATCTACAGGTGTGTCTTCACTACAGTTAGCTTGACTTACCTACACTCAAATTACTCCTCTCAAGTTAGCAGCATTCTAATGAAAGCAGCCAAGCTGCAAAATAACACTCAAGTTGCTGCGTCCACACTGGTGGTACTGTATACTTGCTCGTGTGTGGCACACCCCATGGTTCTTCGTGCTCTATTTTAACTCAGGTTAACTCTGCAATTAAGACAAGCCCTAATCCTTCAGCAGGTGAGCAACAAAGTTGTCTCAAACAGGACTGATTCCCTATTCCTCCCTGTACCATGTACACCCATGCAGAATGTTACCAAATCAGAATCCTCCATTCCTCCACACAGGTGTAAATGGCCAGCATTTTGCACTCACTCTGCCCAGATTCAGATGACTGACAAGGTGCAAGATGCTGGAATGTAACCTAAAACCTAGAGATCAGGGTAAACTGAAGTGGGCCAAATCCATGGGCCAAATCCAGACCTGTTGAATGCAACACCACTGGCTTCAGTGAAGTTACACCTGCTTACACCAAGATTGAAGTTGGGCCTGTGATTTTACTGAGACCACCTCTTTATTCATGATGCACCAATTATCAAGATGACAGGTTTCAGAGGGGTAGCTGTGTTAATCTGTATCAGCAAAAACAATGAGGCATCCTTGTGGCACCTTAGAGACTAACAAATTTATTTGGGCATAAGCTTTCATGGGCTAAAACCTACTACATCAGGTGCATAGTCTCTAAGGTGCCACAAGGACTCCTCATTGTTTTTCAATTATCAAGAGTGTTTAGTAATGTTTGCCGTTCAGTACAAGTGACCTGACAGGAATGATTCATAAAGGCAGAGAGGGGGTGGGAGGGGGGGGTTGGGGGCACTTCATTCTTTATGGGTGGTAATTGCCATGGGAGAAGATCAGAGATAATGGCCAGCAGGTTTCTTCTTTTTCTCCTCTTCTTAGTGCAGTTTTTAGTCTCTTTCCCGTCAGCCATGAGACTCCATGTGGAACAGCCAAGCCATCTCATCAGCATATGTTAATCAATAGTAACCACGGCTGCTACTCTGAAACATTGCACTTCTGTAGCACTTTTCATGTTAGGGAAGCAATTAGTGCTGGGGAGTTTCATTCTTCATTAAGATCAATTTTAGAGTAATACAGCAAAAATTAGAGAGAGGGAAACAATTAAAAGCACATTGCAGCATTTGCGTATTGGCCTGCTGGGTGAATACACATCTCAGACAGCAGGCTCATTGTGAGAGTAAGTGCTAGGGATAGGAATCTATTGTTTGTCCCTGCATCCTAATGAAAAACTTGAGCAATTAGCATCTATAGATGTAAGCCCTGGCTAGTATGCCACTGTAGCCCCCGGCTACTGGGATCTGAAGTATTTACCATCACAAACAAACACAGGATATTACTCACATTGCGGGAGTAGTTTGAAGTGTGACTTAATGAAATTAAGCAACACAAACCATACTTTTATATGTGACCAAGTTGCAATTATTACCACCTTTGTGTGCAATACACTCCAGTAGAGAACAAGGTGGATCGTTCAGCTAGCTGTTTTGATTCAGTGCCTGCACTGCAGAGTCAGCTCAGGTTAGCCATACTGCAAAGTCAAACCCAAGTGGCTGTGTCCTCACTGATTCTGCATGCACCCTTGTGTGTCGCCAGCACTTCTGGGGGCATATCCCATGCTTCTTTGTACTGCAGTAGCCCGAGCAACTCTACGATTCGTTCTTAGTGAATTTTGAGAGAATGTGTGTGTCCTGCACACACAAGGGGACGTATGAGAAGGCATTGGAGGACTGTCAGCACTCAAGTTCAGCTTGTGTCCTCACTGCAAAGTAAGTGGGATACCCAAATGAAAGCAGCAGCTGAGCTCTAGCTGGCACACCCAGCCAGGCTAACTAGCCCGGGTTTAAAGCACCATGGATGGGAAGGGAATTACGGGCAACACCCAGGTTAGGTCTGCAATGAAGACATGCCCATTGTGGAGGCTCCACTACTGGCCAGATGCAAACTAAATGATTACAATGCTCTGTCTACACTATAAATTTTACCGTGTTAAAGCAAAGTGTGTAACTCTTGGTAAATGTTGACTTTCCAATGGCAACCACTGTGTATTTTGGGAATGTGACACAACCAATTTTGGGGATGCTTCAGATATCAAAATATGGCTACAAGACTCCAGCAGGTACCAAATTCTGGTCCTGATGCCATCACTGGAGTGGAGCGCCACACACCAGTGTAGGATTTGACTTTGATGTTGATAGATCGATCACAATGCTTTCATGGATGAAACATCTAAAATATATGTTCAGTGTTTCCCTAAGTACTTTCTTAGGTAGGAAGGACAGAAGTTTAAGAAAAACACTGTATCCAACAAAAAGCAGAATGGGAAATTTAGATATGCAGAATGTAATTACTCAGACTGGAAACTGATCCAAGCAGTGAGGCTAATATTTGCAAAAGGTGTCGGGGTTTTCAGTGACCACAACTCACTTGTACTTTGGAGATCTTCTAGCAATGCACTGTCCCCTAACCATACAGGAGTACTGGTTTAATACTAAGAACACACTGAGGCCTTGGCTACACTGGCACTTTACAGCGCTGCAATTTTCTCGCTCAGGGGTGTGAAAAAACACCCCCCTGAGCGCAGCAAGTTACAGCGCTGTAAAGCACCAGTGTAAACAGCGCCCCAGCGCTGAGAGCGCGGCTCCCAGTGCTGTAAGCTAATCCCCACGGGGAGGTGGAGTACGTGCAGCGCTGGGAGAGCTCTCTCCCAGCGCTGGCGCTGCAACCACACTCGAACTTCAGCTGCAAGTGTAGCCATACCCGTAGTAATTCGCCAGCACTACTTCCTGCAGCACTTACCCTAGCTATCCACTAGCAGCATAGAGTCTCATCGGCCTGATCTACTTGCTGTGCCTAACCCTATTTGATTTGTAAGATCTGTCCAGATCGCAGCCCAGAGCGGTACAGCAAGTCCAACTTAGTTGAAAGGCTTGATACTGACAATACCATTGGAATTTGTTAAGTAAGGAAACTGTTGTTGACTGATATTTGTAAGTGACAAATCTAGAAATGTATCTTTTCTGAAGTAAATGTTGCTATTTTAGTGACAAATGTTGGGTTTTTTTCCATCTTTTTACAGGAGGCGAAAGGAGATTTTGCAAGGTAAGTTTGTTGGAAGTTCCTTTGTTCTGACCATGAAATTGATTACATCTGCTGGGGGACTGATGTGACAGTTTGTAACTAGATTGCAATGGGGAACTCTTCACACTGTTGTTAGCCTAGACATCATGTTTCCTGTAATAACTTAGGTCCAAAATGCAGCCCTGGCCCAGACCACATATTGAAAACCGTATTGTTTGTGACTACATTGTTTGTGAATTTCTTGATGTGTTTGTGAAGTTCAGGAAACAGGGTAGCCTGCAGAAGGAAATTGCTGAGGAAATGACTCCCCCACAATCATTGTTGTAATATCACATGTCCAGCAGGACTTGATGTTAAAATTCTCTCATTAACTGGTATTAGGTGGCCTCTGAATGGGGGGACCTCCGAGTTTGAGCCTGATTTTCAGAAGTGCTGAAAAATTCACCGGTGGCTGGGGTTAGATGGCTCAAGGGATTGTTAATGAAATATACAGCATCGGAGTTACCAGCACAGATAAAGGTAATAATTGGAGATATACCAATCTCCTAGAGCTGGAAGGGACCTTGAAAGGTCATCGAGTCCAGCCCCCTGCCTTCACTAGCAGGACCAATTTTTGCCCCAGATCCCTAAGTGGCCTCCTCAAGGATTGAACTCACAACCCTGGGTTTAGCAGGCCAATGCTCAAACCACTGAGCTATCCCTATCAGGTGCAGGTCAGGAGTGACCGAAAGTCATTGTCATCTGATGGCTGTTCAGTGCCCTGTGTAAACTCCATGGATGCTCTCACTCCGATACTTAGCAGACCTAGGTCCATGTTACAAAAACAAACCCCACTATAGATTACACTGTACTGCTCTCAAACTGACTGCAGCTGGAGAACCACCATCAATCATCCTTGCAGCTGATCTCAGAAGGAAAGCTAGCAAATGGATGGGCAGGGATGCAGCCCCTAGAGAAGGTCCTTCCAGTCAAGGCTGAGGTGCATTGGTAGAATGCTCACAGTGCTACCAGGGATGAACAGAAGATTGTGACTAAACAGAGGACCAGATAAAACAAGACTTCATTCTCCAGCTCTGGCAGGCTAGGACTTTTAAGCAGCACTAACATAAGTTTAATTTTTTTTAAAACTGGAAAGATGGAACGTGCATCGCAAACATTGTAACCTCGCCCTGCAACAACCAGGAATGTGAGATGACACTCAACAAAAAGAAACTCTGGTTCTGCCCTATCATTTTTCAGAGTCCCAGTCGGCTTGTGAAATCCTGACATGTCTGTGACAAGGAGACACAAGCCTGATCTTGCTTTATGTCTCAATTCCAACCGTTATCAGCAGTGCCATTTAGTTAGGTAGCTAGGAGAGACATTCAGCTATTTTATTATTCAGGCTGATTTAAAACACTTTGAACTGGGAAAGTGTCCCTCACTTGACAATCAAACCCCATGATAACCTCACCCTCCAGCACACACAGGGTTATGAACAGCAGAGTATCCTGTACATAAAAAAACATGCACAGGCTGGACTTAAATAAGGTTAAGGACAGAGCAGATTGGGTGAGGTGGTTCAGGGGGATTGGATGTAGAACCTTTCACCTTTAGGTGTCCGATTCCAGTCCAGTGCAGAGCTGGAAGTAGCAGTGGAGAGTTTTCACCAACTGAAGGCTATTCATTGCTCTGTGTCAAATGAGTTGGTCAGGTTTCAACATCACAGAAAATCCTACCATAGGTGGGGCTAAATGGCCCTCCATGTCAGAGTAAAGGTAGTACCAAGTTTTTATAAGGTGCTTTTCATCTGTAGATCACAAAGCACTTTAAAAAGGGTCTCAGGATTCCCATTTTACAGAAGGAAAAACTGAGACATAGAGTGTGGCAATAACTTACCCAAGGTCACAGCTAGGAGTAGAATCCAGGTCTCCTGAGTCCATTTCTAGTGCACAATCCAGTAGGCCACACTGCTGCAAGGTGTCCTCTCTGTGTAGCCAGCTAATTTTGATAAGTGAAAGAAAGTCTTCATTGCGTGGTGGTCTCTGTGAGTTTGATGGTCTCAATGTAGTATCTGCTTTCCAAACCCCACCATTATAACTGGCACCCTGTTGACGGTCTCATGATACAGAGGCCAAGCTATGAATGGGCTTTGGAGACTGACCTGTAGGCTGGGTTTGAGGCATGTTTTAGGAGCAGGGTAGGAGAAACTTGCGCTACTTTATGTCCTTTCTCCAGGAACATCCATCCAGCACCTTTCATGAGCACTTCACATTCACTAGAGAGGGTTTACTTATTGGGTGAAATCCTGACACTACTGAAGTCAATGAGAGTTTTGCCTTTAACTTCACTGGAGCCAGGATTTCACCCACTGAGATTTGTGCTTACGGGTTTCACCAACACAGCAATGTATGAACTTGAAGTCTTAGGGATAAATTCATCCAGATGCAAGCAGGAGTAACTTTTGTTTGTAGACAATAGGAGTTGTACCTATGTATGCCAGGGCTGAAGGTGGCTCCTGTTGTTACCTATCTGCGTTTGAGGTTTATCATTGTTGAAATGTTGTTACTAATGGAATTTGCTATTGTCTGATATGGAGAAGCTTTGCAGTTACAAAGTGTCTTTGTTACTGAGATTTAAAGATTGAATCTTGTAAATGACAGCATACATTTCATGAAGGCTGCACTATTGAACTCTGCTTTCTGCAGAAACAAAACTGTCTAAGAGATGCATGTTTAGAAGGAAAATGGAAAATTTCAGCAAACTTATTGCCTGAAAACAGTGTCAGATTTATCGTTCAGGAGACGGTCTCTTTTTGGCCCCAATCCAGCAAAGCACTTAAGCGGGTGCTTAACTTTAAGGAAGGGAGAATTCCCATGAAAGCACTTGTTGCAGAATTCCTATCTGTGGGGACTAGCGTGGTGTGATATCTAGCCCTATGGTGCTTTGATCTTTACATCACAGCTTGGCATCAGCACAGTGCGATGTACAGGGGCGGCTCTAGAAAGTAGGCCCCCCCCGCAGCGCCGGAGCGCGCGCCGCCCTTCCCGGGGCGGGTCCCCTCCCCCTCTCTCGCGGCTCCGGAGCTCCTCCGCCTGCGGCATGCAGGTCGGGCCCGGGCCGCGCGGCCGCGCGGTCGCTGCGCGCGCGGGCTCAACCGCGCGGGGAAGCCGGACGAAGACGGCCCCGCCGCGTCGCCCGGCTGGCGCTCGGGGCGTTCTGGCGGGTGGACAGGCATGGCAGGGCCGAGCGCGGAGCTCTCAACCGCCGCCCGCCCCCCTCTCGAAGCCCCGCCGGCGCCCCGCCTGCCAGCCGGCGATGTAGGCATGATGACATCAAAACCTCACCATCCTGAGAGGTGACATCACATGGTGACGAGGTTTTTGTGCATTCTGAACGTGATTTGGGAATGTGCAAACCCTCCTGGAAGTCAGAGGTGACCTCACAAAATTCAGGTGGCTACTTTCTGCCATTCTCCCCTGATCAGTTATCACCTCTCCCAGGATGGCTGCTCCTGCTGCAAGTCTTGGGGAAGATGAGTTGTCCAGTGCTGGGGGATTGTAGTGAGGTGGACGGGCTGTCCCTAGACACAGAGGAAGAGGGTGGGCGGAGCCCTACCCCTAGCTCCACCCCTTGGACACCAACAGCGGGGCCAGAAGTATAAAGGCGGGACCCGGAAGCTCAGTTATGGCCTAGCCACTGGAGGGGACAAATGCTTCCTCTGAGCTCTCATGCTGGGAGGTGGCAGCAGGCCCGCAGAGTGCAGACGATTGGTCCAGACCGCCTGGAGCCTGGACTGACCTGGCAGATGACTGGCCCAGCCCACCCAGACCTCTGGACGACTCGACCGCGCAGGAGACAGACGACTGTCCCGGACCACTGGCTGGCCCAACCTCGGCAGAGCTACTGCTGGCAACTGAGGTCCCCGCCGATCATCTTATCTCACTGATCAGCAGGTACCCTTGGAGGGGGAGTGTGGAAGTAGCCCTGGGGTAGTAGACCCCTATTTGGCTGCAACGCTGGCAGAGGGTGAATCAGTGTGTTGCGGCTTGGATCCCCAGTGACGCAGTGGCAGACCCCTCCACCACCCTTAGGGCCCTGAGCCAGGACACAGTGGAGTGGGAGGGCCTGCATCCCCCCTGCCACCCAAGCGGTGGGTGACAGACTCCCACTCCCTCAGGCTAGCTGAATGAAGGCCTGAGATAACTGACTTTGGTTGCAGGCCCAGGCTGAGTGACTTTGTTTACCGCCCAGTCCTGAACCAGAGCCTAGGCTGATTGACAATGTGCAACTCCACCTGAGTGCAGGCTCGAGCCATACTTTGACAGGCCTTGCTGATTCCCCCCACAGCAAGCAAAGGGGGGCCTCAGGGCAGAGCGGGGGTGAAGCACCCACCTGGAAAAAGGAAAGTCAGCACCTGTGCCTGAAGTGACATAAGTTATACCAACATAAGTGGTAGTGTAGACACAGCCTTTGATTCAAGTGGTGGCAGCCGTGTGTGGCTGAGATGCATTCTGAATGAGTTACAGGTGATGTGCAACCATCATCATTCAAAGCAAAGCAGATGGTATGTAAGCCTGGAACCGATTGAAACCTTGGGTGGAAATTGGTTCCAGGGGCAGAGATGCACTCTGGTTTGCCCTTTGACAGGATGGCCAGACAGCCAATGTCTGCAATGGGTAAGAGTGGCTTCACTGAAGGAAATGTTGGTACTATAGTGAGTTTGCTGACAGACAGTCTTTGTGACCTAACTGTTAAGAATTTCAAGGGACAGGAAGCTCTGCCCCTCTGCCAGCCTACACTTCTGTGTGGCTTGGGGGCAGGGGCCTGCCCAATGGCTATTCAGTAGCAGAATATCATACACCAAAAGCTGCCATTCAGCGGAAGTCTGTCTGCTAACACCGTGGTTATACAAAAGACAGCAGCCACGCTGCAGCACCACCCCTCAGCACGCTCCCTCAGATTCTGACTTCTCCGACTCTCCTGAACTTTTCCCCGACTCTAAATGTAGAAAAGGTTATCACCCAATGTAAAATTAAATATGTAAATAGTCACAGATGGTGCCTATTTTCCCCCATTAGAAACACATAAAGACACATGTGTGCCATGCTATAAGCTCTCTAGTGTAGCCATAGCCAAAACATAGGTCATCAGCAACCCTGGGATGGAAACCCATGGTGCAGGAAAGACAGAAAAAAATAAGCCTTATAAGGCCCAGTGTTTGCTATCATCAGTCTGCTCCAATTCTTTAGATTCCGTGCAGAGTTCGACAGTAATTATCAAGAGCCCTGGAGTCAATAGGAGCATTATTGTGTCATTTTCCTGAATATCCCTTTAGATGGAGTTTTTCCTGCTACTGCCAATTGGGTTTCAAGAATTTTCCAACAAGTTCACATGGCTTTAAAGGCAGAATTGCAGAGGATGTACTACTCAGCTGGGTTTTAAAAAAGCAGTTAAAGCCCTTTGTATGTTAAGGGAAATTGATTTTTCACCTTCGTTTTGGAGGAGTAATCAAAGGATATGGTTGTTTGGACTGAAAAATTATACATTTAGGCTCGGATTTCTAAAGGAGCCTATGGGAATGAGGTGTCCAGATCCTATTGACTTTCAATAGGAGATGGACACTTAGCTCTTGATTCTGTACTTTTTGAAGTCGTGGCAAAATGCCTATTGACTTCAGGCCTTGAATTCTCTTAGACTCATAGCCTTGGTCTACACTGGGAGGGGTGGGGGGGTGTCGACCTAAGATACGCCGACTTCAGCTACGCAAATAGCATAGCTGAAGTCGGTGTATCTTAGGTTGACTTACCTGGCCGTGAGGACGGCGGCAAGTGGACCGCTGCCACTCCCCCATCGACTCTGCTTTCGCCTCTCACGAGCTGGAGTTCCAGAGTCGACGGGGAGCGCAATCAGGGATCGATTTTATCGCGTCGACACTAGATGCAATAAATCGATCCCCGATAGATCAATCACTACCCGCCGATCTTGCAGGTAGTGAAGACTTGGCTATAGGCACCTATTCCATGGGTGCTCTGAGGCTGGAGCACTCATGGGGGAAAAATGGTGGGTGCTGAGCACCCACCGGCAGCCCCCCTATCAGAACCCCCCCCTTCCAGCACCTCCTGCCCACCAGCAGGCCCCACTGATCAGCACCTTCCCCTCCCTCCCAGCACCTACCGCCTGCCCCGGATCAGCTGTTTTGCGGCGTCAGGAGGCGCTGAGGGGGGAGGGGAGGAGCGAAGGCGCAGCATGCTCGGGGGGGAGGCAGTGGAACAGGGCAGGGAAGGGGCAGAGCGGAGGTGGGAAGGGGCGGGGCCTGAGCAGAGCCAGAGGGAGCATCCCCCGGCAGATTAGAAACTCGGCGCCTATGCTTAGACTCTTTGATAAACCCAGTCCTAAGTATCACAGACTGCCTCCCTCCTGGCGCCTCTGGGTAAGACACTGGGAAATGCTGGAGTAGTTCCAGAAGACTGGAAGAAAGCTAATGCTGTGCCAATATTTTAAAAGGGTAAATGGTGTGACCTGGGTAATTATAGGCCTGGATAATTATAGGCCTGTTAGCCTGACATTGATTCCAGGCAAAATACTGGTGCAGATGGTATGGGACTCAATTAATAAAGAAATAAAGGAGGTTAATATAATTAATGCCAATCAACATGAGTTCATGAAAAATAGATCTCGTCAAACTAATCTGACATCTTTTTTCATGAGATTACAAATTCGGTTGATAAAGGTAAAAGTGTTGATGTAATAGACTTCTGTAGGGTGTTTGACTTGGTATGCATGACATTTTGATTAAAAAACTAGAATGTTATGAAATTAACTTGACACATATTAAATGGATTCAAATGTGGCTAAGAGATAGGTCTCAAAATATAACTGTAAACGAGGAATCATCATCAGGCAGGTGTGTTTCCATTGGGGTTTCACAGGAATCAGTTCTCGGCCCTACGCTATTTTAATGACCTGGAAGAAAACATGAAATCATCACTGATAATATTTGCAGATGACACAAAAATTGGGGGAGTGGTAAATAATGAAGAAGATAGGTCAGTGATACAAGAGCGATCTGGCTCGGTTGGTAAGCTGGGTGCAAGCAAACAATATGCATTTTAATACGGCTAAATGTAAATGTACTCATCGGGGAACAAAGAAAACAGGCCATATTTACGAGATGGGAGACTCTATCCTGGGAAAAAGTGACTCTGAAAAAGATATGAGGATCGTGGTGGATAAACTCCAAGTCTGACATTGGGGCAAAAGGGCTAATGCAATCCTGGAACTTATAAACGGGGGTGTAACAGGTGTGTCCGGGGCTCAACCCTCCGAGGGGAGGAGGGGAGCCACACCGGCCTGCTGGTCTCACGTAGGCTCTGCCCTGTCCCTTTAAGGCTAGACAACAGAGTCAGAGTCTACTGGGGCTCCGGCCTTTGGCTGCAAGGCGGAGCAGGAAACAGTACAGGGGAGCTCAGGCCTCTTGTAGCAGGGCTGAGCAATAAACAGTACAAGGGAGCTCAGGCCTCTTGTAGCAGGGCTGAGCGGTTAGGTGAGGGGGATAACTGCCACCCGTAAGTGGGGTGTCAGGGGGGACACAGGCCCACCCACTCCACTGTGTCCCGGCCCGGGGCCCTAGGCAGTGGTCGTTACCGCTGACGGTCAGTGGGGATCCTGCCCGCAACACACTGACATGGGTATTGTCTGGTCAGCAGCCTGACTGAGGTCGGCTGCCCCCGGGCCACTTCCAATATCCCCCTCAGGGCCTACCTGTTCCACGGTGTCTGGTCCTGGGAAGTCCCACTGCATGGGTTCCTCACAGCCCAGGCTGGGGGGTAGGTCCGGTAGTTCCTCGGGGAAGTCCGGCCAATCCTGCTCCGGGAGTTCCTCGGGGTAACAGCACGGTAGCGGGGAAGTTCCTAGAGGCTCCTCTTCGTAAGTGGCATGGGGAAGCTCCGGCATGTCTTCCCAGTAGCGAGCGAGGGGTATCTCCGGCCAGTCCGGGCAACTGCTCTGGGCTCCAGCGGCTTCCCCGTCAGGAGCTCCCTCAGGCAGGTCTGCTCCCCGCGGTGGCTGGGCTCTGACTGAGCTGGAAGGGCCGGCTTTTATACTTCCGGGTCGCCGCCTGACCCTCTGAGGGGCGGGCTCACCGCTCTGTAGCCCCGCCCCTTCCGGCGTCCGGGGCTCAACCCTCCCCGGGGAGGAGGGGAGCCACACGGGCCCGCTACAGGGGGAATCTCAAATAGTAGAGAGGTTATTTTACCTCTATATTTGGCACTGATGCAAAGTCTACTGGAATGGCATATCCAGTTCTGGTGGCCACAATTCAAGAAGGATGTTGATAAACGGGAGAAGATTCAGAGAAGAGCCACAAGAATGATTAAAGGATTAGAAAACGTGTCTTATAGTGCTAGACTCAAGGAACTCTATTTAATTTAACAAAGAGACGATTAAGGGATGACTTGGTCACAGTCTATAAATACCAACATGGGGAACAAATATTTGATAATGGGCTCTTCAGTCTAGCAGAGAAAGGTGTAACACGATCCAGTGGCTGGAAGTTGAAACTAGAGAAATTCAGGCTGGATTTAAGGGGTACACTTTTAACTGTCAGGGTAATTAACCACTGGAACAATTTACCAAGGGTTGTCATGGATTTTTCCATCATTGGACATTTAAAAATCAAATGTGGATGTTTTTCTAAAAGATCTGCTCTCAGAATTATTCAGGGGAAGTTCTATGGCCTGTGGTGTCTATGAAAGTATTGAATACTTCATCTGAAACATACTGCACCGCTGTGGATCACTTTCCCTGGCAGAGCTGAACATATTGCTCGTGTTTGAACTTTCCCCCCAATTTAATCCTACCTGATTTGGGGCCTGATCCAGCGCCTATTGAAGTCAATGGGAAAGCTCATGTTGCCTTTGATTTAATGGAGGGTTAGGATTTTAGATCTTAAACAACAATGCCAAGAAAGCTAGACACCCCTCACATAGAGTACTTGTCCCCCAGCTTGGTTAAAAAAAAAAAAAAAAGGGTAAAAAACCCAGTCTTTTTAAATAGCTCCAAAACCAGTCCATCTTTGTTAGCTTTTTTGAGTCAGGATATGCATGGGGAGAAAAGTACAAGAGCATCCCCTCGCAAAACATTGAATAGTGACAACAGCCAGGGAAGCAAGGCAGAGGGCTAATTTGCTACTAAATGACATTTTAAAATAATGTACGTTTGTGCATATTGTAATCTCAAAAACAATTATATGCTTAATTTTCAGCCTGTGTAATAAAACAGCATTTATGCAATTCGGGTTTAAGAATTACAGGAGCCAACATGCAGCCGTTCGTATTGCACCATAACAATAGTGATCATAAAACCTTGCTCCTGTAATGGCACCTTTTCTGCCCCGGTCTCAGAGCACATTCCTCCCCTTTTATTCAGTGGAGATAATTATGAGACTGATAATAATAGGGAGATTTAGCCTGCAGTTTCTTTTGTAATTGCTGGTTGATATTACATGTAGCAGAAAGTTTCTGAATTTGCTGAGAGCAGATGGCACAAGTAACCTAGCTTAAAATTAATTGCAGGACCAGCAGCTTTTAACGTTTCATTTGCTGAGCAACTTGTAAACGTTTAATTTTTGCAAAGCCACCCTGAGGTAGATAGATACTGTTATTTGTAATGTACCAATGGGGCGGTTGAGGCAGGGGGGTTAATTGACTTGCCTAAGGAGGGAGTCAGTATCAGAACCAAGATTAGAGCTGGGGAGTTCCAAGACAGTGATTAAATCAGTCAGCCATACCATATTCTCTTTCCCTCACCCCCCCTCTTTTAAAATGGCTTAGCTGACCTGTAGATGGACTTTTTATAATCTATGTTCATATTGTTCTTCAATATTTTCCTTAATATAGTATAATTATTAATCATCATAACTAGGTGACCAAATTGCTCGGGGGACTTGGTAATTATATATTAGGCAGCCTTTCACCTGTAGATCACAAGTTCAAATCCCCCCTCAGTCAGGTATTAGTCATGATGGCTGTTTGGGATTCTCAGCTTATTTCTGGTGAGACCAGTGTCCTCAAAATAAAAAGCAGTAGTATGGCAGTCTCGGCAGAACCGGAAGGATTGAATGGGCCATGGAATCTGAACTGCTGTCCAGCCCAGGAGGTGATCCTTTGAGCTACACTTGGCAGGGTGGTCTGAGGGAGCTTGAACTATCTCTGATGGTGATGGACCCATTCTGTGGAACAGGAACACTCTGCCATCCAAGGTAACATTTACATTTAAACCACGCTATGTTGATACTGTCCGCGAAGGCCACCCTATCCAATCCCACTATGAATGACTTCTGCTTTTCCTCTGATCCTTAAAAGACTTTTTGCCATGGTGCAATTATATCCCTTACCAAGGGCAGCACCAGAGTTCACCGGATTAGTTCATCCTTTCACAGGCTGGCATTACCAGTTCTGGGATTTCTCCAACAGTTCAAGGGCAGTTCATCACCATTAGACTTGTCACCTGTTTGACAACTTTCTGGTCTGGGTCTTGGAAAGGCCCATTTTGGAAATCACTTCCCTTTGTTTCCCAGATATGTTTTGGAAACTTCTCAGACTTTTTTTTATTGATGGCAGATGTGACGGGTTGAGTCACAGAAACCCCCTTGGGACTGTCACCTGATGTGCTGAGACGACCTCTAAGCCTGTTTTCCCTGGCAGCTTGGGACTTCAGTGCCCTGCCTAGTTGTGCCAGACACACTACCCTGCTACAAACACAGACCCAGAACTGAACCACGTCCCCCAAAAGCTGCAGGCTTAACTGAAAACAACTTAAGAAGTGCTCCTGTCTCCAACACCCAGACACCCGGTTCCTAATGGGAGCCAAACCCTAAATAAATCCGTTTTACTCTGTATAAAGCTTATAAAGGTAAACTCATAAATTGTTCACCCTCTATAACACTCATAGAGAGATATGAACAATTGTTTGATCCCTCAGGTATTAATACTTGCTCTGGGTTAATGAATAAGTAACAAGTGGTTTTATTAAATATAAAAAGTAGGATTTAAGTGGTTCCAAGTAATAACAGACAGAACAAAGTAAGTTACCAAATAAAATAAAACATGCAAGTCTAAGCCTAATACAGTAAGAAACTGAATGCAGGTAAATCTCATCCTCAGAGATGTTCCAATAAGCTTCTTTTACAGACTAGACTTCCTCCTAGTCTGGGTCCAGCAATCACTCACACCCCTGTAGTTACTGTCTTTTGTTCCAGTTTCTTTCAGGCATCTCTTTGGGGTGGAGAGGCTATCTCTTGAGCCAGCTGAAGACAAAATGGAGGGGTTTCCAGGGGCTTATATAGTCTCTCTTGTGGGTGGAAACCCCTCTGTCCCCTGTGTAGAATCACAGCTACAAGATGGAGTTTTGGAGTCATATGGTGTAGGGGTTCCGCCAGGCTCGTCCCCTTCTGGGGTGGCTGGGAACCAGGCCACCTCATTACTTAGGTCCAGTGAACTGGGGGAATTAGCCTGGCTGGGCGGCAAACAGTCAGCACCTCAGGCCTCCAGGCAGGGGCTGAGCAAACAGTTCAATAACAGGCCCAGGTCCTGGCTCTGAAGGGCCTGGGGAGAGAGGGAGAAGGGCACCTGCGAGTTGGGTGGCAGGGGGGACGCAAGCCCTCCCACTCCACTGCATCCCAGCCTGGGGCCCGAGCAGCGATAGACGACCCGCTGCTGCGTCACTGGGGATCCTGGCCTCAACACACACTGACATTGGCTCTGGGTGTGCTGCAGCCAGACTAGGGTCGGCTGCCCCCGACTACTTCCTACCTCCCCCTCCAGAGGTACCTGCGTCTGGACGGAGTCTTCCACTGAGTCAAGCACCATGGGCTCCTCTGGGTACCCGGCAAGCAGTAGGTAGGCTTGGCAGCTCCTCCGGGTAACTTGCCAGCGGCAGGTTTACCAACTTCTCCGGGGTCTGGTCGGCATCTGGCCAATCCTCAGGTCAGCCGCAAGCTGCAGGAGTCTCCCTGCAGGGAGCTAGGCCACAGGCGTCTGGCTTCTCCGGCGGCCGGGCCTCTAGTGAGCTCTGGGGTTGGGTTTTCGTACTTCCTGTCCTGCACCCTGACCTCGGGCGCAAGCTCCATTGGCTCTGCCCACTTTGGCGTCTGGAAGGGCTCGTCCCCCTCCGGGGAGGCTGGGAATCAGTCCGCCTCACTACAAATGGGCAAGTCACATGTCCATGCATGACTCGGTTCACTACAGGCCGACGCCATTGCCCACATGTTAGCCCAAAGGTTCCCAGGAAAGCTCAGATGTAGATTGGTGTCTGTCAAGGTCCATTGTTAGCCAAGTACTCCCAATTACTTGATTAACCCCTTGACACTATGGTGACCAAATCTGCCTTAGGTGCTTCCTACAGCAAACACTTTAAATACAAGCATAGAGCCAATACTCATAACTTCAGATATAAAAATGATACATGCCTACGAGTAGGATGCATACATTCAGTAGAACATAACCTTTGCAAAGATATATTACATGGCATATCTAGCCTAAAACATATTCCAGTTACAGTATGTCATATTTACACTCATAAGCATATATCTATAAAGCATTATGGGGTGCAATGTCACAGCAGAATTCAGACAAGTTTCTTGTATGGAACCTACCTAAGCAGATGTACAATGTGGGTGCTGGCTGCTTCTTGGAGAATTGACTTTTTCAAGTCTTTCACAATGTTAAAAATGTTGGCAAGGGTCGAGTGCGCAGTTGCTGTAGAGGAGACTGACCTGTCTGAGCAAATACAATGAATTATGTAAGTGGCAAGGTGGTGTTATCTGGGTTGCCTCTTCTGTCAGCCGCAGAGCATAGAGATCAGATCAGCGGATAATGCTGAATAGAGCAACAACTCAAACTTGTGCAGATATGTGTTTCCTGCAGAAGTAAAAAACCAGAATGATTTTTGAACATTTGTTCTTAAGAAGGATTGACAACTGAATGATGGGGTACAAGACAATGGTAGCCCATAAAAGGTCAGCATTTGCCAAAAGTCATCTGACATTGGTATCTGAGATACTACAGTTTTTCTTTACACTTAGAATAGGAAACAGTTTTGTATATATATATTGGCAAATATTGATATTTTAGCCACTGTACATTTGCATTCCAGGATTTACTAGTTTGCACTGGTTTTGTGCCCTCGCAATTTCTTGTGGGTACTTTCCAGCATATCTTTGTCCAGATGAGAAACTAGAACCCATTTTGCAAGAAACTCTGTGCTCTCCATAGGGATTTCTCAAGTAGAGTTTGTGGTCCTGGTTTCACTCAAGTTAATTGATTGCTAGTTAACTAACTCAATTGTAAATGCTAGTCTAGACACTCCACAAATGTTTGTTCCAGGACACATACATTTGTGGTTCACCCTCTGGCTCAGCCTAGCAATTAACATGAGTTAAAACACGACCACAAACTCTAGTCTAGACATACCCATCTAGGTTCTTAAGCAGTGTCTATCACTGTGGTATGTGAGTGGAGAAATGCTGTGGGGAAAATGCTTGCTAACCATGTCTAAAGCAGTGTCAGTTGTATCACAATCTCTTCTTTCACCGGAGATAGTTCATTATCAAATCACTTCACCTGTGATGGTCACTAGGCTCCAGAGTGAAGTTTCTTGCCTGTTCTGAATGGCTTCTAAATATCACCATACTTTTTCCTTACTAACTAATCACAGATTTCATAGTGGTAGCCCTGTTAGTCTGTATCAGCAAAAAGAATGAGGAGAACTTGTGGCACCTTAGAGACTAACAAATTTATTTGGGCATAAGCTTTCGTGGGCTAAAACCCACTTCATCAGATGCATGGAGTGGAAAATACAGTAGGAAGATATATGTATATATATAAAGCTTATGCTGTATATATATATATACAGAGAACATGAAAAGATGGGGGTTGCCATACCAACTGTAACAAGACAAATCAGTTAAGGTGGGCTATTATTAGCAGGAGGAAAAAAAACTTTTGTAGTGATAATCAGGATGGCCCATTTCAAACAGTTGACAAGAAGGTGTGAGTAACAGTTGGGGGAAAAATTAGCATGGGAAAATAGTTTTTAATTTGTGTAATGACCCATCCAGTGCCAGTCTTTATTCAAGCCTAATTTAATGGTGTCCAGTTTGCAAATTAATTCCAGTTCTGCAGTTTCTCATTGGAGTCTGTTTTTGAAGTTTTTTTGTTGAAGAATTGCGACTTTTAGGTCTGTAATTGAGTGTCTAGGGAGGTTGAAGTGTTCCCCGGCTGGTTTTTGAATGTTATAATTCTTGACATCTGATTTGTGTCCATTTATTCTTTTGCGTAGAGGCTGTCTGATTTGGCCAATGTACGTGGCAGAGGGGCATTGCTGGCATATGATGGCATATATCACATTGGTAGATGTGCAAGTGAATGAGCCCCTTATGGTGTGGCAGATGTGATTAGGTCCTACGATGGTGTCCCTCGAGTAGATGTGTGGACAGAGTTGGCAATGAGCTTTGTTGCAAGGATAGGTTTCTGGGTTAGTGTTTTTGTTGTGTGGTGTGTGGTTGCTGGTGAGTATTTGCTTCAGGTTAGGGGGCTGTCTATAAGTGAGGACTGGCCTGTCTCCCAAGGTCTGTGAGAGTGAGGGATCATCCTTCAGGTTAGGTTGTACATCCTTGATAATGCGCTGGAGAGGCTAGTGGCATTCTGTTACTTGCTTTGTTGGGCCTGTCCTGTAGTAGGTGACTTCTGGGTACTCTTCTGGCTCTGTCAATCTGTTTTTTCACTTCAGCAGGTGGGTATTGTAGTTTTAAGAACACTTGATAGAGATCTTTTAGGTATTTGTCTCTGTCTGAGGGATTGGAGCAAATGTGGTTGTATCTTAGGGCTTGGCTGTAGACAATGGATTGTGTGGTGTGGTGTGGTCTGACTGAAAGCTGGAGGCATGTAGGTAAGTATAGCGGTCAGTAGGTTTCCGGTATAGGGTGGTGTCTGTGACCGTCGCTTATTAGCACTGTAGTGTCCAGGAAGTGGATCTCTTGTGTGGACTGGTCCAGGCTGAGGTTGATGGTGGGATGGAAATTGTTGAAATCATGGTGGAATTCCTCAAGGGCTTCTTTTTCGTGGGTCCAGATGATGAAGATGTCATCAATGTAGCGCAAGTAAAGTGGTGGCGTTAGGGGACAAGAGATGAGGAAGCATTGTTCTAAGTCAGCCATAAAGCTGTTGGTATACTGTGGGGCCATGCGGGTACCCATAGCAGTGCCGTTGACTTGAAGGTATACATTGTCCCCAAATGTGAAATAGTTGTGGGTGAGGACAAAGTCACAAAGTTCAGCCACCAGGTTTGCCGTGACATTATCGGGGATACTGTTCCTGATGGCTTGTAGTCCATCTTCTGTGTGAATGTTGGTGTCAACTGTAGAGGGCTTCTACATCCATAGTGCCCAGGATGGTGTTTTCTGGAAGATCACCAATGGATTGTAGTTTCCTCAGGAAGTCAGTGGTGTCTCAAAGATAGCTAGGAGTGCTGATAGCGTAGGGCATAGAGGAGAGAGTCTACATAGCCAGACAATCCTGCTGTCAGGGTGCCAATGCCTGAGATGATGGGGCGTCCAGGATTTCCAGGCTTATGGATCTTCGGTAGCAAATAGAATACCCCTGGTCAGAGTTCTAGGGGTGTGTCTGTGCAGATTTGTTCCTGTGCTTTTTCAGGGAGTTTCTTGAACAGATGGTGTAGTTTCTTTTGGTAACCCTCAGTGGGATCAGAGGGTAATGGCCTGTAGAATGTGGTGTTAGAGAGCTGCCTAGCAGCCTCTCATTCATATTCCAACCTATTCGTGATGACAACAGCACCTCCTTTGTCAGCCTGTTTGATTATGGTGTCAGAGTTGTTCCTGAGGCTGTGGATGGCGTTGTGTTCTGCACGGCTGAGGTTATGGGGCAAGTGATGCTGCTTTTCCACAGTTTCAGCCCATGCATGTCGGCGGAAGCACTTTATGTAGAAGTCCAGTCTGTTTCGACCTTCAGGAGGAGTCGATGCAGAATCCTTCTTTTTGTAGCATTGGTAGGAAGGTTTCTGTGGGTTACTATGCTGTTCAGAGGTGTTGGAAATATTCCTTGAGTCAGGGACATCGAAAGTAGGATTCTAGGTCACCACAGAATGGTATCATGTTCATGGGGGGTGGAGAGGCAGAAGGAGAGACCCCGAGATAGGACAGATTCTTCTGCCAGGCTAAGGGTATAGCTGGATAGATTAACAATATTGTTGGGTGAGTTAAGGGAACCACGGTTGTGGCATGTAGTAGTTTAGATAGTTTAGTGTCCTTTTTCCTTTGTAGAGAAGCAAAGTGTGTGTTGTAAATGGCTTGTCTAATTTTTGTAAAGTCCAGCCACGAGGAAGTTTGTGTGGAAGGTTGGGTTTTTTTTATGAGAGTATCCAGTTTTGAGAGTTCATTCTTAATCTTTCCCTGTTTGCTGTATAGGATGTTGATCAGGTGGTTCCGCAGTTTCTTTGAGAGTGTGTGGCACAATCTCTCAGCATAGTCTGTGTGGTATGTAGATTGTAATGGATTTTTTACCGTCAGTCCTTTTTGGTATAATGTCCATCTGTTTGCATTTGGAAAGGAAGATGATGTCTCTCCGTATCTTTCTTCTAGCCAATTCTGATCTCATTTACCCTGGTTTTATACCAGTGTAACTCTCTTGACTTAAATAGACTCCAGACTTACACCAGTGTGAAGGAGAATAAGATCCCTAGTTATTACTCAAGGGGAGGTTTCTTGCTATCTCACCATCAATTGGTGTCCTAGTGATTGTTCTTTTTTCCCCCTCTGTGTCATGGATGTGAGCCTAGCGCATCTTCATAGGAACTGAAAGTCATCAACAAAATGGCTATGATTTAACGTATCTGAAATGAGCTTCAGTGAAATCTGGTTTCAGTCCATATCTCAATGGAGGAGCATCCACATAACAACTCAGCAATGAGGCTGAAGACTGAATGGGCCACAGGGAGTGAATGACATTGCCTGTGCTGCTGTTGCCTGCTCTGTACCTGTTTAGGGGTGTAGAGGGTTTCGGTCTCCAGGGCTGTCAGCCTGACGCCTTTCAACAGCACACCAATTAACTTCAAAGAAAAGCCCAGGCTAGCAAGAAATTGCTATGTGCAAGTGTCTGTGTATTAGATGTTTCCATGAGTGTCAAGAACCCACAACAGGAGGAGCAACTTCAGATAATTATGCAGAAAATGATCTTTGGGAGGAGAGGGTATGGCAAACTTGCATTTTATTGAGGAAGGAAAAATTGCTGTTACAAGGGGAAGTCAGTGGGTGTATTAACTCTGGCGTTCCACATCATGCAGACTGTCTTATATTGCCCCTGTTACCATTGTAGCTGAGTGGCTTTTACATATAAAAACAGAAATAAAAATAACAAGTGTTCACGCTCTCGCTCTGTTTTTCCTTCCCCACCTGTAGGAGAAGCGGAAGCAGCCTGATTGGTTTATAGAATATTTTTTATGTTCTTATTTATTTGGGGGGAGGGATTGCTGTGATTCTATAAAAGTAAGTTCCACAGTTGAGCTCCAGGTCTTGCGATCACTTCATCGCCCATGCTCATCCGCCTCCCCCATGGGTCTGCAGTTTCATTGTTCCAGTGGGACGTAGCCACCAGAGGAGGTCGTGGAAGGGGGAGACAATCTCTCAGGTGGCTGGGGCCAATCCCAGTGAGGGTTTTGAATAATAGGACATAGGGCTCAAATTGGCCCCTGCTCAGTGAGGAACCAGTGCAAAGAGTGGATCACCGTGGTGATGTGCTAACAAGCAACCTGTGTTGCTATGACAACAAAATGCTACGTTTTGCACCAGACGGGAATTGTTTAAACAACGGTGCCTTGTGCAGCCATTTCTCCCCCCTGCTCCTCTCTCCATATGCATTTACCCACAGGGCTGCTCAGTGAAACTGTACCATTGTGGGGTATTTATATTTTAAAGCGATTATATGAGATGAATAAACGTAGCCAGCTGGGACAACTCTGCTCCGAGTGTGGTATTGGAGGAAAACATTACTACACTGCCTTTAAAAGAAAGAAAGGGAAGAAAGGAGAGCCCAGTGCATGTCGTTAAGGAGGAACAGATGCAGAGCCATAGCAGCCAGCCAGCTGGGTCGGGTCATATCAGATATTGTGGTTTTCTTGTAGTCTGATCCCCTTTTCAACTCTCTCTCTTTCAGCAATGAAATTGTAAAGACTGACTTGAAGAAGCTTCCAGCCCTTCCAACGCAAGCCCTGAAGGAGCACCCCTCCCTTGCTTACTGGTAACCTATCTATCCATGTAATTGTCTCATCCACTGTGAGGCAGCCCTGGCTAGTTACCAGCGAGCAGATCTGAAACCCAGAACCTCCTGAGTTCTAGGCCTGGCTCTGCCATTGACTTACAGTGTGAGCTTGGGCAAGTCTCTTTAACCGCTTTGTGCCTCAGTTTCTCCATCTGTCAGATAGGTACAATACCACTCCCCAGCCTGAAGGAGAGGTTTGAGCCCCAAATGCTGCTTGCCTTACTCAGGCAAGTCGGTCCCACTGAAGTCAGTAGGCCTGATTCTCCACATGTACCTTATGCAGCTACTTGCACCTGTGCAACATGGGTGTAGAGTGCTCCCAGTTTGGTACGGTAGCATCTTATATCCACCTGATACTCTTTTTGCACAGGTGTAAATGGCTAGCCAGGGGGTAAAGCCATGACGAGTGGGGCCCTGTGGGGCTGCTGGTGCGGGGAAGGTGAGCAGGATTGAGCCCATAAGCAAGGAGGAATCGTTGGGCCTGATTCTGCAAATCCTGTCTGCATGGAATAACCAACGCCAAAGGCTCTGATTCTCGTCCTGTATAGGCAGGGGCTTTCCATTTGTGGGAGGCTACATTCAGACCCAGCGCCCGTACAGCGCTCAGAACATATTCAGCACTATGTAGGTGCTAAGTGCTGCGTTACGTTTTCCTCCTCCTATGTTATTGCATTGAAAACAAAATCCGTTGGTGTGTCAAGGTAGACGCAGCACCCCATTTACTGCTCGCCCCCCCGCCACCATAGCTTCTTTGTCTGCCTCTCCCAGCCTTTTCAGCACTGCAGATAGGAATTAGTCAGAGGAAAGCCCGTTTGAGCAGGGGGCAAGGGATTGATTTGCTTTTCTGCTTGTGATTCTTTCATGTTTGTCTTTAAAGAATTGGGCTCCTCAAGCCTGGCAGTGGGAGGATAGTTCTCTTATCTGCTACTCCTTTAGCTTCTGCAGCCTGGTAATTTGATGATGGCAGGGAATATGGATTTCGTTTTCTGATTTGTGATCCCCCCCCCACTCCACCCCCTGGAGATCCTAGCCATTTCTCTTAGCGGGGCTACCTCACCGGAATTAGCTGTAACTGGTGCACAGCTGAACAAGAGCTAATCTGCAAAGCTGCTAAACATTTTCTGAGCTCATCGGAAGAGGTTTGACGAGTCCCAGACTGTAATCAGAATCCTGGGCTGGGGCACAGGCAGATCACCAGTATTTCTGTCTCTGACCCAGCACACTGAACCTGTTTGAAAACCTGAAAAATGTAGCCGAAGATGCCCACCACCCACTGCTTCTTTCATGGGCTGGCTGGGCTCATGTGCGAAGTGTGGGGGAGGGAACAGCTGAGGAGCCTACTGTTTCCTTTGGCCAAGAGTTTGGTCTCTTCAGGGTGAGACCTGACCTACCCTCCAGTACACCCACACATTCCACCTCTTGCTGGGGTCTCTTTCCTTTTCCAGAGGAAACTGGACAGCTCATTCACCACTCAGAGTCCATGGCCCATCCTCGCCAAGCCTGATCATCGTTGTCCCTCAGTCCACCAGCACAGAGCCGTGGGTCCCAGCTTTCCCTAGTCCATTGGATTTTGGTCCAGCCATGGATTTTGCTTTTTCCCGTGTACACAGTGTGTGTGCAGCCAGCTGCTGAGCTCTCACACACACCCCTGGATCTGGCCAAACTCCTGGCTCAGTGCAAGAGACTTTAACAACAAAGGCCTGGTAACCTATTTCCTCCTCTGCACATGGCCTTGGTCTGGAACTTGGATTGAGTCACGTTGGTCAAGCCAGAGAATCTGTTTACAATACTGTGATTTACAGCAATTGGGAAAAGACAAATCCTTCCTCATAGTCGTATGTAAGTTAATGGGAGTCCTCACACAAGTAAGGTGAAGTCATAGGAATAAGGGATGCAGGAACAGGCTCCAGGTTAAAAAGTTCATTTTTTTCCATAGGGTAATAAACCAAATGACTTTAGCCATTAGAATCCCTTGTGATCTTGGTTTCACTTCACTGACCACGTTCTTACACAACTTTATCCCACGTACAGTTCATTCTTTTTTACCGACAGTTTTTCTTCCTCCAAATGTTCACCCACATACTGTAACCTCTGACGGGAATCAGGCCTACAGTCACTTCTCTGAAATATTGGTCAAACGGCAGATGATCTGAAAGGAAAGAATTTTTAACTCCAATTTACGTTTCGACATTTCTGCTGTGCCCTGGCTTTTGGTGTCTCGCTGAGATTTTACGGTGAGAGCAGATTTCACACTTCCCTTTGCCATTTGCAATCAGTTTCACGCTCGCGTTCCCTGGCATTAGCACAGAGCTATGCTGTGTGCGTTTCCAGCACTACAAGGGAATGTTTAAAATGCTCTTTCAATTGCTTTTGTTGACTTATTTTTAATGTCCTAAAAACGAACTAAAATGATTATAAAGTTGTATAAACCGCATTGGTAAGACTCAAAAGAGATAGGTTGGTTGTATGCGTATATTCACCATTTTTATATGACCACTTCTAGCTTCACCCATATATAATAATGCAGCTACATGTCAACTCAGTATGATTAGAAACTAAAAGTTTGGCACCTTTACATAGCTGCCACTGCTTTAGTAGTTGTGTGCATGTACGTTCTTCCTATGGGCCGAACCCTGAGAAGTGCCGATCGCCTTGGGTATGTTTGCACTGTATTTGGGAGGCGTGAGTCCCAGCACAGGTAGACGGACTTGCAGTAAGTCAACTTGAGCTAGTGCACTGAAAATAGCAGTGTGGATGTTGTGGCATTGGCTGGGGCTGGGGCTAACCCCCCGAGCTCAGACCCAGGGAGTCAGGTGGGCTTGGGTGGGTAGCCCGAGCCATCACCTCTGCTTCAGCATCCATATTGCGATTTTTTAGCATGTCTGCCCGCACTGTTTGTCTGCCCGCACTGGGTATCACACCTCCCAGCTGTAGTGCCAGCAACCCCCCTGCAGCTTTCATTGAATTTAAGTTGGAATACGTATAGAGACACAAGTGTGACAAGTGCTGGACATTTAAGTGTAGGCAGGGCTGAATTAAGTCAGTCTGGGATCTTAGGCACAACCTACACAGACTTTCGTGGCACTGTCCCCATGCTGTTGCCCTGCCCCCACACCAGGTCCCCACCCCTCTTTGGGGTGATAGCAGACTTCAGAGGTAAAGCTGGATGGGGCAATTCACATCTCTTGGAGTTATTGTTTCAGGCCCTCTGCAGACTCAGGCAGGCATCAGTTATGGGTCACATTTGCAAGCTTTTCTTTGCATCCATGAGGGCTAGAGAGATGATTTTTTAAAATGAATGTGGAGATTCTGGTCTCACCATGCAACCACAAAAGCTGGAGCCCTAAGCATGGGTTTATGGTTCCTCCACCTGACTCCAGCCCAGAATGCAGGTATTCAGCAGGATATAGAGTTGAAATCTATAAAGCACTGATGGCAATGGAAGAACTATGGGCCAGATTTTCAGTAAGGCACCAGAAAGAAGCGATCAGCTATTAAGAACAGCTCAGCATGTTGGGAGCTGAATACTTTTGAAAGTCTGGCCCTGATTTTGGGAGCTTAGCACTTGGAAATCTGGCCCCCAGGCTCTTTTGGAATTCTGGCCCTATGCTTGCTTACGAGTTGCCTACTTTCTATTTCTATAAGCTGCGAGGGCCGAGGGAATTCTTGATCTTCATGCTTATAAGATCTTTACAAGGGTTCTTTCCTGCAGGATCTCATTCACATAAATGGTTCTTCTGTAACATTCACAGGGGATGTTTACTCGCTGACAAGCTGACTTCAGCTTCGTGTCATTTCATCAATACCAAAGCATTAGTCACTTTGTTAAGTGGCCTCTGTCACTGTCATGTGCTATGTATGAGTTTATATGTCACTGACGTGGCGACAATCTGGAGTCAGTGCTGTAACCGTGATACCAGCAGGTGGTCCCAACCAATGCCCCAGCATTTATATAGCTGTCAGTAACAGTTAGCTAAAAGATGAGCAGCTGAAAGGATAGATGAGAATTTGTGTTAACTCTGCTAAGGCTTGTCCTGTTGAGTGAATTACTTTGTTTGTTTTTACTGGCGCGTGTTGAGGTGACCCCCTTATAGCAAAACTGGAGACAGAAATTAGCCTCTGTGTCTGATGATATCTTACATATGGCAGTGGCAATGAAAAAAAAGACCACAAAAATACGTTACATGAAAGAGGGGTCTGTAAGGCAGGATGCTTTCATGGCGTCAGTGTAATCCAGGTTTTATTATCTGGTGCAAAAGAGAGAGAACTGAAGGAAGGAGGAATGATACTTTTATATATCACATTTTATCTGTGGATCGCCAAGCATTTTACAATGGGCTCGTTTTACTGATGGGGAAACTGAGGCACGGGGAGATGACATGGCTTGGCGGAGTTCACCCAGCAGGCTGAGTCAGAGCCAGGAATAGAATGCGGGTCTTCTGACTCCTACTCTAGTGCCCCAGCCAAGGACCATGCTGCCTTTTGAGTAGGCTTTCTAAAGACAGGACTTTGCTTTTCAGGAAAATGTGCCATTGATTAGCTTCACGCCCAAGGGGAAATGATGTAAGAAACATTCCGTTATTTTATGTATTTTAATAATTTGTAACAAAAGCAAGCAAAACTCCGAGGCATTGCACAGGGCAATACACAGATAGAAGAATATGTCCAGCCATGGGAGTGAAGTGAATGAAGTTAATATCAGGGATGGATTTGAACGACAAAGAACAAAAACCAAAGCAAAGCAGCGGGCTGGTTCTGCTCTCACGCGACACATTGGGGTAACTCCAGTGATTTCTGTGTCGTTACTCCTGATCTATCTGAAGCAAAGGCAAATCAGGCCTGTAAGTAATACTGGGCTTACAAGGACATTTCAAAGGACTCTAAGTCCTCTTTGTTCTTCTTTATCAGCGGGAATGATGTAGCCTGGAGCCCGCCCAGCATTTGTGTAGTCGTGTAACTCAGTGATTGTTCCAGACATTAATCTTGTCTGTGACTGTTACACAGTAAGGGCCAGACTCTGCCTTCAGATGACACATGTGATTTCAGTGGGAGACACCTGCACGAATGCAAGGCCAGAATTTGGCTCTAAGGCCATTGAATCTAAGGCAATCACTTTCTGTATGTGACATTTACTCTGCGACATTTGTCAGGAGAGCGAAAACACTCCTTTCCCAAACAGCAGCACCCTTTGCAGTAAGTAGCATGCCAGGCAACCTCACTGCCTTGCACATTGCGTATGTCAACCCTGCAGTAAAAAAAACCCACAGCACCAAGTCTCAGGGCCCAGGTCTGCTTCCTTCGGCTAGCAGCGGCTGGGGCCGCGGGGCTAAAAGTAGCAGTGTAGAGGTTTGGGATTGGGCTGGAGCCCAGGCTCTGAGACCCACCCCCTTGTGCCCATTGGCTGACTGACGTTTACAGGCTTTTTTTATTTACCTGTTATTTTGGCAGGATTAGTGGGGGAATCACTCCTAAGGCTACGTCTACACAGCGTGCCTTACAATGGCGCACCGCTCTGTATCGCTGGGAGAGAGCTTTCCCAGCGACAAAATAAGACCACCCCCAACGAGGGATGATAGCTTCGTCAACGGGAGCGTGGCTCCTGCCAACAGAGTCCACACTGGCGCTTTTCATCACTAAAACTTTTGTTGCTCGGGGGGTGTTTTTTTCACACTCCTGAGCGACAAATTTAGCAACGAAAGTGCCAGTGTAGACACAGCCTAAGAGAATAAATGAGGAAAGTAAGTTACTTGCACACAGACCAATGGCAGGGATGTTAAAGAGCAGCGGACTTGAAAACCCTTCTCCTTAGAAATGATCCTACCCCTTTTCCCCTTTGTCTGTTTGTTTGTGTTTGTTTTTCCACCTTCCCTTTGTATTATTTTTTTTTAAATGTTCTATTACGGCAAAGTGCCAGGAACATGTTCCCATATTACATCAGCCATCCGGATTCCTGGTTCGGGAGCCTGCCTAAGGATTCTAGGCTTGCTGGCTGGGGGAGCCCTCCACGGGTGACCAAATTGGGGATGTTTTGCATGAAAACAGGATCTTCACCTCCTTCGTTCAAGCTTCTGATTCCCCACCTGTTTAAGATGTCACAGTGATCTATCCTCTGCGTGGCAGCTAATTGTGATGTCACAGACGAGGGGTTATGATTTCAGCAGCGCTCTACACAGCAGGGGTAGGTGAGCACCTTTGCAACAAAGATCCCGTCTCCATGCACATGGTTCTGGCACAATAATAAACACAAGGGGAAAGAAATACAGAGAAGAAGACACTGTTATGTAAGCAGAACTGTTACTAAGTGAAATATTTTGCAAAGATTTTCACAGAGCCTCCAGGACCGGGGTCTCTAAGCACTTGGGGTGAGATCATCACCCACCCCACCCCAACCTGGCCAGTTACACCATGTAAAAGGACAGGAGAAGCATAAAGGGGCCTCAGAAGATTCAGTTCCTGCTGGGGGGAGGATTCCCTCAGGGCAGGCACTGTGGGGTTGCTACCCCATCCAGGATTTACTCAGACAGTCCAGTTTTTGGTTTCTGTGTCCGGGTGCCATTTAGGGTTCCCACGTGCCAGGTTTTTGTCCGGAAAGTCCAGTCAAAAAGGGGACCTAGCAACCCTAAATGGCAACCGAACCAAAAGTCTTATTACTGCAGGGAAGGGAGAGGCACTGGGTCATTAACCTAAGCCAGCCCCAGCTCAGCTGAGGTTGCCTCCAACCTGCAGTGAACAATGTGGGGGAGTGAGGGAGAGGCGTGAGCAATGGGGGGCGAGGTTTGAGGGGGGGAAGGCAGAGCAGGGGTGGGGCCTTTGAGGGAGAGGCAGAGCAGGCGGGCCTTGGGGGAAGAGGTGGGGCAGGTGTGGAGCTTCTGGGAAGAGATGGGGCCTTGGGGGCAGGGCCTTGGAGGTCTGGTTACCAGTCATTAGAAAAGTGGCAACCCTACTCACGGGTGCACAGCCATAAGGCTGCATCCTTATGAGTTTATTGCAAGCTCTGGATAGGGGGTGTGCTGGGGACAGGGCCGCAGCATGCAGCTCTGCAGAATTCCCAGACAGCGCTGTGGCCTGTAGGGAGGCTGCCATAACTTAGACAGGTCCCCAGGGCTGGCTGAGTTATTCCAGGGGCTTATGTAGCCCCCAGAGCAACCCAGGACTGGGAGGGCACAAAGTTGCCTGAAAGACACATTAGCCTCCTCCTGGGCTGTGAGTTCTGGGCTGTGCCTCTGAGGGTATGTCTACATTGCAATTAAAACCCCACATCTGGCCCGTGCCAGCTGACTCTGGCTTGCAGGGCTGTTTCATTGTGGTATAGACCAGGGGTAGGCAACCTATGGCCCGTGCGCTGATTTTCAGGGGCACTCACACTGCCTGGGTCCTGGCCACCAGTCCAGGGGACTCTGCATTTTAAATGAAGCTTCTTAAACATTTTAAAACCTTTTTTTACTTTACATACAACAATAGTTTATATTATAGACTTCTAGAAAGTCTAACTTCTAAAAACATTAAAATGTATTATTGGCACGCGAAACCTTAAATCAGAGTGAATAAATGAAGACTCGGCACCCCACTGCTGAAAGGTTGCTGACCCCTGGTATAGAGATTCAGGCTCGGGCTGGAGCTCAAGCTCTAGGACCCAGTGAGGTGAATCTTCAGCCCTGGCAGCTGAAGTCAGGCAGGAGCGAGCTGTGTGTGTCCAACTGCAGTGTAGACATACCAGAAGCACAGCAGAGAATCTTCATCCTCAGTGAAAAGGCACAAAGGCCAGGAGATTCTAATTTACACCAAAGGACCTGATTCTCCTCTCAGACCAGTTTACACTGGTGAAACTGGTTTGACTTCTTTGACATTGCTCCTGATTTACAGTGATGCAGGTGAGAGAATCAGGCCGGCCCACTGAAGCTAGACCAATATAAAACTAGTTTGAGAGGCTAATCGGGCTGCTCTGTTACATGGGTGTAAATCAGGAGTGACTTCATTGAAATCAAAGGAGACCCGTGTCACTGAGATCCAAATGTGGTCTATAATTTGCCTTTTTGTGCCCTTGAGAGTACCGCTCATGCTCATACTATAGCTCACATCACCCTGGTTCTATGATCTGCGATCCATATCCACTTCACTAGTGGGGGGACAATGCAGGCAGTTAAGGATGGAGTTACAAGTCTGGCTTACTCTGTAGCTCTGTGGATACTAAGAAATTGGCTCTGGGTAATAACAAGCCTCAGGCCTGCTCTCTGTAGTCAAGCCGATTCCCGTGCATGGTTTTGTCCTCTGTGTGGTAACAGTGAGGACTGAGGAGTGCTCCTGAAGGCTCGGGACCCAGCCTGCTGTGAGTGTCAGCTGGCCAAGAGGCGCCTTCAGGCCTGCAAGGCGGGACACGGGGCCGCAGTTTGTCTCGAGACAAAACTTGCATTGTCGTAAACAAAACAAAACTCAAAGAGGAGGAGACTGAGGCACAGAGAAGAAAGTCTGTGGGAGTAGATCCCATTTCCCTTAACAAAACTAGCACCGTCCAGAAACCTTTCTCTTTGCAATCCCATCTTGTATTCTGCATTGGCTTCCTTTTCTCTGGGGTTGAGTACAGTCCCATTCTGAGTAGTCTCTGTTACACACCCTCTTCGTTTCCCAGGCTGGTAGCCGTAGGTAGCAGAAATGCCCGGTCACCTATTGAAATCTTCTTTGATTATTGAGCAGAGATAAAAATAACAAGATTCTATGTCTCCCTTTGCAGCGAGGACAGAGTCATCGAGCATTACAAGAAACTGAGTGGTCAGACCAGAGGCCAAGCGATTGTAAAGTAAGTTGGGAAGGACAATGCTGGGCAGCAACTTTTGTTTGCTAAGCTGTACCTCTACCTCGATATAACGCTGTCCTCGGGAGCCAAAAAATCTTACCGTGTTATAGGTGAAACCGTGTTATATCGAACTTGCTTTGATTCACCAGAGTGCGCAGCGCACCCGTGCCCCTCCCCCGCCCCCGGAGCACTGCTTTACCGCGTTATATCAGAATTCATATTATATCGGGTCGCGTTATATTGAAGTAGAGGTGTGTATTCTACACTGGCTGTAAATTCTGCGCATAACTGTGCCTCCCATCTCCTGTCTAGTAACTTCTTTTTTTTAAGCAGATGCTTTTTCAGGAGACCCCACTCCTCATCCATGTTGTTCTTCTTCTGTTTCATTCTGCAGTTACATGAGCATTGTAGAATCCCTCCCAACGTATGGAGTCCATTATTATGCAGTAAAGGTACGTGCCACCGACGAAAGGCATTTACTGAATTAAACTGATGATGGTGACAAAAATTCTGGCCTCTGTTTACCCTGCACTTTCCTGAAAGTACTGTTTCACTTCCTTTGTTAAGATAAACTTTGTTTCAACTATTCAGTGACTGTTTGGTAAATACAATTCAGTAGAGGAAAATCCTGTTCTTCAAGATAAAATTCCAGCATCCCCTCCACTAGGGCTGGAGCAATTGACTCCAGCTTGCAGTCTTCTGATTGGATTTCATGCTGCGATGCTCTCATTAAATCCCTCTTCCAGGCTCCATTTGTTTAACAATCCGCCACCACGGTGGACTCATGATCTCGCCTCTACCACTTCCAGGCCTGCCCAGCAGTGGAGGTTTTTACAAGTGATATCAATAAACATAAAGGAAGCTAGGTTTGCTCTCCCTGGAGCATTTCCCCCTCTTCACCCACAGAGTTTTGATGTCTCGCATCATCATCTGTACTGACCTGCATGGTTTTAGGTACAAGAGCGTTACTTTGTTGTACATCTGCAAAGTGTCTTGCACACATGTGATACAACAGAAACAATTTGACAGTAAATACCCTAAATATGATCTCCCTGGCCCGCCCCACCCCCAGTGCCCTGTATTAGAGAAAGGCAGCCACAAGTCAGATAGTAGGACTCTGTTGGCTGCATCTTGCTGACCTGAAATGGTTTGCCCATCTCTTGTCATAGGGCAGGGTCCCCCAGCCCTCCTGCGCGCCCAGCTTCCATTGACTTCAGTGGGTGGAAGTTGCAGGGAATTATTTGGGTTTTGGTGCCCAAACCCTCAAACACTTGCTGCTGTGCATGGTGCTTACTACTGAGGGTTGTTCCAGTGAACTCCTCTCGATTGGTGAGTGTGTGTCAGTTGTCGGCTAGGAAGTATTACACTGGGTGGCCTTTGGATCGGATCCTAAGGGTGTGGCTACACTGCAGCTAGGAGGCGTGATTCCCACAGATTAGACGCTGCGGCAGTGGTGGTAGCTCCGCCCTGCCCCCCGAGCCCAAGCCCGCCTGACCCTCTGAGTCCAAGCTCAGAGTCACGGCGACCCTGTGCTGCAACATCCACATTGCCATTTTTAGCGTGTCACATGCGCTGAGCTAGTGGGAATCTGTCTCCCCGTGCTGGGACTCGTATCTCCCAGCTGCAGCGCAGAAGACCCAATCCAACAAACACTTACTAGCCCAGAGAAGTTCAGTGGGACAGCTCACAGCCAATGGGCTTTGGATCACAGCCTTCATGAGCAACATAGATGTTGCTGCTTAGCATAGTCATTTTCCTCCTTGACGCATCAGTTGTTTTTTGTTGTTGCTATTTTTCCCCCCCGTCCTTCACCAGCATCTTGGCAAACTGGAATCGTTTCACTGAGGGTTGCAGTTCACTAAATCTAAACAGAGCTTGTATCAAGTATCACTCATTACTCCATAAAATAGTTTTCTGGCACACTCAGATGGAAAGCATTTGAGTCCAAGTCTGTCAGACCTTATCGCTTGGTAGCCATCGGATCCCATTAGCGCTGCATTTTATCGACTGATGTCAGGGTTCCCACGCATAATCCAAGTCAGCTGGGTTATTGGGTTTCACCTCCTCCAATCTCCAAGGCCAGACAGAGCAGTGTTCAGACTGAGACATTTGCAGGAAGGGGGGCCGTGGAGAGGATGAACCATTATAAGGGGGACCCAAGGGGATCCTTCCTTGGGGATGTTTTTAGTAATTTGATGCAATTTGGTGCATTCCATAAGCTATTATATGCCTGAGATAAGAGTGCCAAGGATCTTCTCCATGTTCATGGGATCTTTGTGATCCAGGGATCATGGTGTGGGATGATCCCTCTCACACACAGAGAAATCCTTCCCTTGAATATTGGGCCATGGAGCAGGGGCACCTGAACAGAGGGGAGCAAGGGGCGCTCGCCCCACCACTTTTTACCGGCTGTGAGGGCAAGCAATGGGAGAGAGGGGGCAGAGAGGAGTGAGCAGGGGGGGTGTCTTGGGGGGAAGAGGCAAGTTGGGGCAGGGTCTTGGGGGGAAGAAGTGGCATGGGGGCGGGGCCTTAGGGGAAGGGGCAGCATTGGGGCGGAGCCTTAGGGGAAGGGGCAGTGCAAGGGTGGGGGCCTGGAGAGACAGGACAACGTGGAGGCGGGGCCTCTGAGCAAGGGGTGATGCGGGGGTGGGGCCGGGGTTTGGGCACCGGTGGCCCCCGCACGTTGAGGTCGCTTCCGCCACTCCTGCCAGGGAGTGTCTGGAATGTCCCCCTCCCATACAATGTCATTCCCTCTGTTTTATCTCCTAGGACAAGCAGGGAATTCCCTGGTGGTTAGGACTTAGCTACAAGGGCATTTTCCAGTACGACTACCACGACAAAGTGAAACCAAGAAAGGTAAGTGTGTTCTCTCCCGGGCTGCTCAGAGATGTGCTCACCTCTCGTGTTACGGATTGAGCGGCAGCATAAAAGGCGCTGGACATTGGCACTGAGTCCTATCACTGATGTATAAGGATGGTGGGGGCGGATATAAGGAGTTTCTTCCAACACTGCCTGAGTGTCTACAGAAAGTTGACATGCAGAACTCGCCCCTACTTTTTTGAAGGGCTGTAATGTTGGGGAAAGTTGAGCACTGTTAAATGCTGCAGCTTAAGCTATTGAATTCATCTTGAGTTGGCCAAGTTCCTCCAAAGGCGTAATACGTGGGAACGTATGGCCTGATCCTGCAAGATACTGAGCACCTTCAGCCCCATTGGCTTCACGTGGAGTTGAGGATGCTCAGTAGGTGGCATCCCTAAGGACCTGATCCGGTGGCGCTTTGGCTCTGGCCATAAATGATCAGAGAAGTAAAGAGAGCTGGAGACATATAAATAAGGGTGAGAGTGGAAGGGGTTGGTGGAGTTTGGGGTTTTGTTTCTCCCCCTCAGGACAAAAAGTATCATGTTTCAAGGTGCAAAATGGCAAATTTAAGGGGGCCAGATTAACTTTGATGAATGGATATTTTAATGGTTAAGGGCCCATATCAATCAAACAATGGTAAAAAATGCTTCATCACGCACCTGAAGAAAGGTCAGGAAAGCATTCCCACTTGCGCTTTAACTTGTTTGAGATCTCTGCTGTGAAAACCCCCGCAAGTTACAGCATTGCCTGCAAGCAGCTTTATTCTAAAGCACAAGCTTGGCCTACATTTTCAAAAGTGACAAGCCAAGCTGTCACTTGGGTGCCCGACTTGAGACACCTTAGAGGGGACTGGTTTGGAGGGAAGAGGTGCTCAGCGCTTTCTGAAAATCAGGCCTGAGTGAGGTGTCTCAAATTGGACACCCAAAGCTGGGGGCACCCAAAATGACTAGTCACATTGATAATTTAGGCAAAGAAATTTTAATAAAATCAGCTTAAACATCCTGGAACTTCTTCGGAAGGAATGTTTGGGTCACCTGAGCTCATTCTCCAATATAGAGTCCCATTTTCTGGTGTTATGCCCCAGCCTTTATTCCTTAGCAGTGCAACTTGTTCCGCAGACTGGCCCGCAACATCAGCTAACAATATTCATCCTACCTGGGAAACCAGTGAGATATCAGAAAGCAGCAGATTCTAGCCTGGCTTCCAGGGGGCAATGCACAGCTGAGCTCCCAGAACACCGAATAGCACATTAGCAGATGTAAATGCTTCCACTAAATTAAGAGCTCTGCATTTCTTACTGCATTGTTTCTGTGCCAAATGGCTCTTTCTCAGTCACCCATTTGTCCATGCAGCCTGCTTCAGCAGAATCAACCTTCCTCCTCTTTGTGCAAATTAGTTGGTAGGTGGTGATCACATGTAGTTCTTTAGCTATGATAAACTAAAATGTTGTCCATGGTGGAAAATAGAACTCATGCTGCGGAGAGCAGAATATATATTGGTTAACCAAGGCCTCGTCTCTGGGGGCTTTCACACAGGGAGTGACAACACCACCAGAGATGCACCTATGAACTCCTAGTGCAGATGCATTGCACTGGGATAAATCGTTACTTGCAGGGTAAGTCACATTCAAGCAAGTGATGGTTTACAGTGCGTCTACACTAGGGGGGTTGCACTCACATGGCTGCATCGGCGCCAAAGCCCCAATAGAGACATGTCCTTAGAATCTGCGTCCAAAAGTCAGGGTCAGCCGCAGAAACTGCTCCTCCAGGGCTCCTCCCTGCCGCAGCCTCCTTCCCGTGATAGGATTGAAGCAGAAGCAAGGATGATAGGGAGAATCAACCTGAGGAATCCAAGAGAAAGGAGACTTGGGGTGACCAGATGTCCCGATTTTATAGGGACAGTCCCAATTTTTGGGTCTTTTTCTTATATAGGCTCCTATTACCCCCCACCCGCCATCCTGATTTTTCACACTTGCTCTCTGGTCACCCTAAGGAGATTAGATCCTGTGCCTCCATTTGAGGCAACAGCGCTGTTCTCTTTGGGAGAGTCAGGCCTTCTCCCTCTCGTGTTTTGTCTTCCCTTCTCTCCCTGCTGCTGCTCTGAGCGGTCTTGTCTGCCTGCTCAGCCCCAAAGTAGGTTAGCGCTGGCCTCAGCCCTGGCCCTCACCCTACTTGCCTCCTGCCCTCTCGTCCTTACTGCAGCAAGCTGGGGCGCACCGTGTACCTCCCAGCCTTTCGTCAGAGCAGCGGCAGGAAGCAAGGAAAACTGGCTGAGTTTGGCGTTTGCTTTGCTTTTGCTGAGATTGTTGTTTTTACTTTGGCACATGGGCAGTTTTGTGTGTTGTGTGAAATCCATGATGACCATGACAGTAATACCGCCTGACTTAGAAACACGAGGGGGAAGTTCTGTGGCTTAGTGGGAGTGATCACAAATCTTGGGGTCTGGAATGGGCAGCCTAGATGATTCTTCAGTGGAGTCTGTCAGACGTAACCCAGAGTTAGGGTGACCAGAGAGCAAGTGTGAAAAATCGGGGGGTAATAGGCACCTATATAAGACAAAGACCCAAATACTGAGACAGTCCCTATAAAGTCGGGACATCTGGTCACCCTACCCAGAGTGTAACCCAGCGTAAAGCCTGTCTGAACCAGTGCTGCTGAGTTGCAACGTGCTTGCAAACCCCATCCACTGGGGGGAATGCAAACAGCTATTGTTGCCCCTAATATGAGCAGCGTGGCAGAAGGAAGGCATGGTTAGGTGGGCCGAGGATGCATTGTGGATCCCCAAATGCTATTTAAAGCTCTCTTTCCCTGGCACAGTAAAAAGCCCAAGCCAGAAAACTTCTCTGGTTAGAGCAACTCCTGTTGATTCAATGTGGCACAATTTTTGTTCTGCCTAGTTAGGTTTTTACATTGCACCCATCACCATGGCATCTGGGAGTCTCTTGTGGTATCTCATTCACCTCTCCATGCCAGCAGAAGTTGACTCAAGCTTTCCAAGTGAAGGAGGAGTGGGGGAAACACTCTGTAGAACTTTTTGCAGAGAAGCTGTAAATGTTAAGCAGAGTATGTAGGAAGGGAAGGCTGCATCTTATGGCTTTTTTGATCTTTTTTATTCAGTTTCTCTGTGATGCCAAGACCAAGAACAAATTGAAAAATTACAATGGACAAAAAAAATCTCTCTGGAGAATGCACAGGCAGAAAATTGTGGCGAGGAACCAGCTGAAACCAAGAAATGTCTATTAAATGCATATAAAAACCTCGCTTGTCTTATAAGAGAGATTGTAATGTTTTCCTATTATGTCATCTGAGATAGTTTCCCATGCTTATTGTGTGCGCAAGTAGAACTGTAATCCACACTGGCTAGCTGAACCTATCTCACGAGAGTCCATTAGCATTCAGTCAAAACCAACTTTTTAGTGAATGGCCGGAGTAAGTCGGCGATATGTCCATGGAATCCTAACTAGGTTTGTCAGCAGGTCTGTTGAGGTCAGAGAGGCGAAGTCATGCAGAGGATGATCTCATTTGCACCAGTTTAAATCTGGAGTGACTCCATTGACAGCACTGGGGTTGCAATGGAGCTCAGTCTCTGGCCCAGAGTATCAGATGGATTGTGGGAGTGCGGGGATATTAAATAGGAACGCAGCTCTTAGTGCACTGTGGAGCTGTATACGACTGTATGGCTTATGCTTTGAATCACTGGAAATGCCAACGTGCAGTTAAACTAGCATTCACTCTGAATCTTCTTCCTCCCACCCCGCTCTGTTTTTCTGACTTACATTTGGAGTAAGTAGTTGGCCTGGAGGGCTGGCAATGGGCTGTGCTTCATTTGTAATGAAAAGTGCTGCGGCTCAAGCCATGTTTTTACTTTCATAACTGACGTGGCAAGCCCAGAGGTGCCGGGGCTATGAGCTGCCAAGCCCAGAGGTGTCGGGGCTCAGCCCTGGCAATCCCTGGCACAAATTAAGCATTGGCGGTGCCCAGGAGCTCCAGAACAAGTATGGGTGAGTGATGGGGGGAGGGGACCGAGAGGAGCGAGCTGGGGTGGGCCTCAGGGGCAGGGTCTTTGGAGAAGGGGCGGTGCGAGGGAGGAGCCTTGGGGAGAAGGGGCAGTGCGAGGGCGGGGCTTCGGGGGGAATGTGCAGCATAAGGGTGAGGGTTCAGAGAGAAGGGGTGGGGCGGGGACTTGAGGGTGCCTGGCATGGGGGCGGGGCCACAATTCGGGTGCCTGTGGTCCCCCCACTTTTAGGGCACTTCCACCACTCCCGGCAATGCCCCAATGACATGCTCAAATGCAGATCTGGTCTGCAAGGACTGAAAATCCTTACCAGCTGACTGTTGAGTGAGCTGCATGAAATGAATGTGGTGATCTCAGACGGTTCCTGATTGACTCGCGTTTACATCACAACCGCCCTCACTGCTGTTACCCCGAATTGGTACCCTTGTCGGCACTTCCAGCAGAGAGGGCAAGGGCACAACAGACATGGAAAGTTCACACCCTTGTCACACCTCAAGGCTGTTCTTTCAGCTCTGGGCTAAGGCAGAGTGCCCTGGGGAAGCTTGCGCTTCCAAAACCAATGCTGGACCTGTTCTGTGTGTAAACAGAAGACGTCAGTCTCCAGCGTTGCACCTCTGTCCCTGCTGGTTCATTTCTTGTCACCCATTTTAGGTCCTTTGGCCCCACCCTCTTCTGAGGGGGCGGGTCTTTCATTGCTTTGATGGGCCCCGCCCAGCATCCCAGGATTTAAATAGGCTGGCACTTTTCCCTGGCATTGAATTTCTGGTAAAACTAGCAAAATATTTTGAGCCAGTTCTTCAGCTGGTATAAATTAGCCTAGCTGTGTTGGAGTCCGTGGTGCTACGGTGACATATACCAGTTATTAGGAAGGGGTTCTTCGTTTTGTGCATTTTTCTGAAGTTGAATAGCAGTTGGAATATGAAGAGCATGGTAACCGCAGCGCCACTTGGAAACTGTCCTGTCGGTGAGTGGCATTTGTTCAGTTTAGTCAGCTGTATCTCCAGTGTGTTCTAAGAGCTCCCAACAGCATTTGATCAAGCAGAAGTGGTGTAGCCTGTGGCTGTATGATAATGAATAGTGCGTGCTTGAGTGACTGTAGTAACAAGAGGCATGTCTCTGTTGTTCTGGTGAGATGCTCCCACTGTTTTAAGAGTCCAAAGGCGTCCTTCAATACATACATTTTAATAGTTTTAGCAAACAATTAACTCAAAAAAGGCTGGAGAGTGAATGATTAACAAAGTCAGCAAAGTGTTTCCATATGGCCCAATAACAGACACTGCTAGCTGGAAACAGAATGGCCTTGAAGGAATGACATGTACTTTGTATAGCTTTGCTCCAGCCAAACAGGAGACAGCGCTATTCTGGATTAGCTCGATAGTCTACTGGCAACAAAACACTGGATGTGTCCACTTCTCCTTGCTCCAAAACCTTTCTTCGACCAGAGGGAGTGTAGTTGCGATACAGGCTTTGAAAGATGTTGAGGACAGAATAAAAGGTAGAGATGTGGAATATCGCAAAGAAAACTCCCCAAGCCCCAGCTGAGTTTGTAGTGGTACAAAGATTCTCCTTGTGACAGCCAGAAAAGCGTTTCCAGTTGTGTCTGTTCTCTGAAGTTGAGCAATAAGACATTTTGCTAAAATATTGCCATTTCCTGTCATATGGTATCCACAAAGCTCTATGTATTTTACTGGATCTTCCCCACTGAGGGTCAAATTCTGAGAGTAGTACCAGTGCAAATCCAAAGTAACTGCAACAGACTTATTCTACATTTACACGAGTGTAACTGAGAACAGAATTTGGTCCCTAATGCATATAGCAAATGTGAAATCAGTAGTACGGCGTGTCACAAAATAGTCAAGTCTGGCCAGTGTCCTAAGAGAGAACTAGCCTGTGTACTGAGAGTATGATCCTAGTAATCAATAAATAGACTTTGTTTAGAAGGAGCAACCTTGCTGTTGATCTCACTTGGCCTTATCTGAACAGCAAGGAGCAGAGTGAACTTTCCTAGATTCAGAGGGAAAATGGGGTATTAACAGGCGTGGAACAACAGTCTAATTAAGAGCTCTTTTACTGCAGAACAAATAAAGATCCTCTTTGCTTTAGGGCATAAAGAAGCATTGTCAAGTTGGTAGGTTCACTGACTAAGTGGTAAAGCTTGAGTTTCCTGTGGTGAAGGAATGACAGACCCTCAAAATAAACAAACACGAAGTGTAAAATACTGCTAAAAGTATACAAAATACTGAATGGTAAGCGGAAGGCAGATCGGGAGCTTCTGTTCACCCTGTGTCAAAATACAAGAACTAGGGGACACTCAATGGAACCTAAAGGTGGCAAATAGTAAATAGATACAATAAAACAGCGTTTCACTCAATGTCTGATTAGACTGTAAAACCAAAAACAACGAGGAGTACTAGTGGCATGCCCAAATAAATTGGTTAGTCTCTAGGGTGCCACTATTACTCCTTGTTGTTTTTGTTTTTACAGTCTAAAACAGTCTATTTAGTATTTGCCACCTTCAGTTCCATTGACTGTCCCCTAGTTCTTGTATTTTGACACAGGGTGAACAGAAGCTCCTGATCTGCCTTCCACATACCATTCAGTATTTTGTATACTTTTAGCAGTATTTTAGTATCTTTTAAGAAGATATAACAGTTGACTGTTATATCTCTTCCTCCTGTATTTTCCACTCCATGCATCTGATGAAGTGGGTTTTAGCCCACGCAAGCTTATGCCCAAATAAATTTGTTAGTCTCTAAGGTGCCACTAGTACTACTCATTGTTTTTGTTTTTGCTGATACAGACTAACATGGCTACCACTCTGAAACCTGATTAGACTGTGGAACTTATTGCCACATGATACAGAATCACAGAAATATAGGGCTGGAAGGGACCCGAAGAGGTCATCTCATCCATGTCACTGAGGCCAAGAACCAAGCAAGATTGAATAGAGAATTAGACATTTATATGGATTAAAGAACATCCATATTTACCATAATGAATATTGAAAGAATAAACAAGAGTTTGGGAAGGGATGTAAACTCTCATGCTTCAACCTCTAGCTCTTGAAGGTCGGGAGGAAATTTCTCTGGAGACAGGCTATCTTATATCTTCAGGGGTATGGGATACGCAAAATGCTCCACTCTGTATAGGGGCAGGTCTACACTATGGGGCTAAATCGACCTGTTACGCAACTCTCCCATCGACTTACCTTATACTTCTCATTTTGGTGGAGTACCAGCGTTGACAGGAAAGCGATTGGCAGTCGATTTAGCAGGTCTTCACTAGACCCTCTAAATCGACCCTGGTAGATCGATCAACGCGCGTCGATCCCCCGGTAAGTGGAGACAAGCCCTAATATTGCACAGTTAGGTACTTCTCCTCCAAAGCCTCCAACATGGGCTGCTTCTCAGAGAGACAGGATACTGGCCTCAGTGGGTAATTGGTCTGTTCTTGGAATAGCAGTGTTTTTTCTGATCATTGCAAAATCTTTGTATTACAAGAAGGAATTAAAATTTTCCAGTGTACTAGTGATGGAGGGGTGGGAGGGACATGTTCATTAAAAGGGCTTTGAAAGGCTAGCAAAGTCTCAGTGGCATTCCTCTAGTCAATTATTCATTGCGCTTAACACTCTATTAAGGGCTACCCGCTGACTTCTGGTGCTTAGATGTGCTTATTTCTTTTCCCATTGCTGAATCTTTATGCTTTTTGGTGATAGCATGGGCTGATTTTCAAGCTATGGCAGGTTTTGCCTAGTAAAATGCTGTTGCTTGTTTTAATTTTGAAAACATTCAGTCTTGGAAAGAGGAGACAGACCAGGTGTAAAGCCAGATTTTCCTGGCAATGTTGTTCTTTTTATCCTTTTGGCGTATCCCAGACCCACCCTCTTCAACACATTAAACCTCTCGCACACACCAAAATGTAGGTGGAAGATCCCTCTGGGTTAGTGTCATTTGAATGGCAGCCAGAGTGTCATTGGCTGCCCTTGTTTAGTTCAGTTATGAGCAGCCAGGTCAGAATAATTCCTGGCACGACCTCTTCAATTTAGGCTGGAAATCTCCTGAGGATGGGTTTTTGTCTGGAGAGACCCAGGACTTTCTTCTTCTGGTCTGGCCAGAAATTCCATGAGAACAGCTGTTCAGAAAGCAAAGCCAACCTTTCAGCCCCGTGACAAGGTGCCGCTCACGTTTAGTTTGAGTGGTAGGTAGAGCCTGGCCCCTCTTTTAGGGTTTGTCTGGATTAGGAAAAGAAGTTGAGAATAGGTCAGGATTAGTTAATGTGTTAATGGATTGGTCACTGAGTCTTTCACCTTGATTAGCTACAAAAATTAACCCTAGGCTCCTCCCACCAGCTAAATCAAGGGTAAGTGTGTTAGTTTGTGTCTAGCCTAGGGAAAAGGTCTCTAAAATGTGTTGCAAACCCCAACCTAACCAGAGCCCCTTGACCTAACCTAGACAAATGCACAGCCAGATCACCCAGAACATGAATAGATCCTAAAGCTGCTCAGAGTCTGAGGCGTATTGCTAGAGCCCTGGGGAAGCTGGCGTTGCCAGCTGTATTGTGCCCCTGATCTGTGCATAAATGGTCTCCAAGGATTCAGTCTCCGGAGCTGTTGTTATAACATCCTCCAGGAGTTCAGCATTCACACAGAGCAGAGCATTGAACCAGTGAAGCACTTAACTACATGGTTAACTTTAAGCACATGCGCAATCCCGTTGAAGTAAACGGGAATACTCACATGCTTACGTGCTTTGCTGGATCCAGGTCTTAAAGGGTAGCCATATATACAAATGCAGTAGCCACGTCATAAAGGATTCTGTGGTGCATAGTATCAACCTCGGTAAGATACAGATGAGAAGCACTTTGCCAACACATTGGGCATCAGAGCCTTGGTGTTAAGAGTGGAGACCTGCGGTGGGATTTCCTCCCCAGGCATTCGTGGTTTGGCACTAAAGCCGAGTGGATTCCCTGTGAGCCCCTCCTCTCCCTGAAACACAGGCCTACAAGTCCTTGTGGCCTGATTTCCAGAGCTATAGTCTCTAGTATTCCCAAGAGAGGTCTTCCCGCCAACGATTCACCATCACCAGGCCTGACCCTACTAACCAGGCCTGATCCTGCTTAGCCTTTGAAATCAGAGGTGATCAAGCGTGTTCAGGGTGGGATGGCCATAGAGCAGGGGTGGGCAAACTACGGCCCGCAGGCTAGTCTTGCTGGTCCCCAAGCTCCTGGGCTGGGAGGCTTAGTCCCCAGCCCCTCCCCTGCTGTCCCCCCTTCCCCGCAGCCTCAGCTCACTCGCTCCGCTGCCGGCACAATGCTCTGGGCAGCGGGGCTGTCAGCTTCTGGGGCAGCGCAGCTGCAGAGCCCAGCCTAGCCTGGTGCTCTGTGCTGTGTGGTGGTGGTGGCAGCATGGCCCAGCTCCAGACGAGCAGCGCGCCTGTAGCTCCGCCAGCCACCGGTGCTCCAGGCAGCACGGTAACGGGCAGGGAGCGGGGGAGTTGGATAGAGGGCTGGGGAGTTCGGGGTGGTGGTCAGGGGACAGGAGTGTGGATGGTGGTGGTGAGGGGACGGGGGGAAAACAGGGTTGAATCCGGGCAGGGGTCCCGGTGGGTATTCAGGAAGGAGTGGGGGGTTGAATGGGGCAGGCAGGGGTTCTGGGGGCAGGCAAGGGACAGGGAAAAGGGGTGGTTGGATGGGGCAGGAGTCCCAGGGGGGCCGTCAGGAATGAGAGGAGGGGCTGGATGGGGCGGCGGTCCAGGGGCAGTCAAGGGACAGGGAGCAGGGGTATGTGGATGGGGCAGGGGTCCCAGAAGGGCCATCAGGGAAAAGGGGGGCTTGGATGGAGCAGGAGGCCCGCGGGGGCGGGGGGGCATAGAGGAGGTGGAGGCTGGGCCACAACCCCCTTCCCTAACCAGCCCTCCATACAATTTACAAAACCTGATGGGACCCTCAGGCCAAAAAGTTTGCCCGCCCCTGCCATAGAGCATGCTCTGAAGCCAGTGGGAGTTGTGGGTGCTTAGCAGCTCTGAAAAGGAGACCCCTAATGGGGAGGGGAGTTCAAGGAGAGAGTTTCAGTGCAGGAATAAGCTGTTTTTTTGGTTTAAGAAGTTTAAAAGAAGAGGAGAAATACAGATAAAAGGCTCAGGGAAAAGAGTGATCTCTCTAATCATTCCTGTCTAACCAGGACCATCACTGTCACATCAAGAGACTTATTATTTATTGGTGTCTTGGTAGCACGTAGAGCCTTCACTGGGGAGCAGAGCCCCATTGTGCTAGACACTGTGGCCCAGATCCTCACAAGTATTTAGGTGCCAAACTCTCATTGACTTCACTGGAGCCAGGATTTCACCCATTAATTTTTAAGGCCAGAAGTGACTCTATTGATAACCTCTGCTCTGACCTCCTGCACAAGATAGGCCATAAAAATTCACCCCGGGCTTCCTGCAGTGGGAGGAATTACACTTCTGCATCACGGTTTTTAAAAGCTCTTCAGAAGACATTGACGCTTTCAGCTAGACTCCAGTGAGTGGTGCAGAAGTAGTTGGAGTGGATCCCTGGCATTAGGCAGTCGGTTATGGCAGTCAGCGTATTTGGGGGCATTATCGCTCCCCGCAAGTGCTGTGATTTCAGACAGAGACTCTAACTGCCTGAGAGTGAAGTGAAGTTTCCCAGCCGGTGGGAAGTTCTATCCATGTGTTTACTGGGTATGCCAGCATTGCCATCCACACTCCACTGAGTCTCGATACCACAGTTAATAGACGCTACAGCAAAATAGCAACAAAGAATCCTGTGGCACCTTATAGACTAACAGACGTTCTGCAGCATGCCCTCTGATACTTTACAGCAAAATAATTAATACTGTGAGAGCACAGTGTCTTGCATCAAAGAATCACAACGCACTTTACAAATGTGAAGTGCAGATTCTCTGCTGTGCTCAGGGTTAAGGGGCTGTCAGGGTACTCCTGATTCACTGTCTAGTCTTGGGCTCAAGGGGAAGCAACCGGGGGACTGCGCTAAACTGCATCCGCTGACTGTTTCCCTCGGGACCATAATCCGGCTGGAGATTGCCAGAGTCCATGGGGCTCCACATACTAGGTCTGCCACCGCCTCTACTGGGGTCTGCAGGGAGGGAGGCATAGGCGCCAGATGATGTCTCTACACCTGCTGGGGACTGGCAGGAGGTTTCCTCTCCCATTCTGAGTGGCACAAAGGAAACCGAGCAGAGCAAGCATTGAGCCCTAACTAATTCAGCCTCATGGCAGTCCTGGGAAGGAGGCATTCTCCCCACTATGTAGATGCGGAATCAGAAGCACAGAGGGCCGGATTTTCAGAACACCGGATGCACAACTGCATGCACAGCAACTATAACTCTGTGTGTGTGCGCGTGCGCGCAATTATGCTGCATGCACCGTCATGATGAATTGTGCGGACGTGTTCAGCAGACTCACGTGCTGTCTGTCAGACCATGTGGGCCCAAACTCCTGAAAGCTTGGCTCTTAGTGTTTCGCTCAAGACCACACAGGAAGTGTGTGGAAGAGCCAGGAATTGACCCCGTTTTTTCACCCCGTCCTGTGCTTTAGCCACAAAAACCATCCTTCCTTCCGTATCGTGAGCATCCAGCATTCTCTTCATGCGGTAACGCCAGCCTGCCGCTCCTGAGTCATTCAAAACGCCCTTGGATTCGCCCAGGATCGGGCCCATAGTCAAGTGATTTGCTCAGACAAGTGCTGAAATGGATGCAGATCGCCGGGCCTCTTCTCCACCAGGCTCAACTTAATTAGGGAGTAGCCCAAGCCACAAATGTTCTCACAAAAGGGGCTGGAGACTGAAAGGCTCTGACTGCAGCTCTTTGTTACGAGTCACAAACATCTGGTGCCTGGCCAGTTAGACGGCTCCTTGGAACAATTTCCGATGAGAAAAATCTCCTAGTTTGCACCTGAACGCTCCATGGCGTGCTGTGCAACATTGAAATCCCTCTCCCGGCTCCTTGTCCAAGCTGCCAACTTTTGCAGAAAAGCATCCTACTGTTTCCGACACCAGCTTCTTACCAGAACCAACCCCCCCCACCCCCGAGCGTGGACCGGTTAATAAGGCACTAGCCAGTTTCAAACTGCACATGCTGCCTGATGTGAATTTATTATTGCCATGCAAATACTTCGTCTTAAAGATTAACATCATTTACACGCAATCTTGCAAATTGGGGCTGATTGCTTTGTTTCAGCTTGTCTTGGAGCAGTGGGCCAGAGGTCACAATGTGTGTGGGAGGTTACTAGGATAAATACTTGGTGGGGGGAGGGTTGTTTTGGTTTGGATTTTTGGGGGGAGGTTATTGTTTTCTTTTGTTTTCAGGGGGTGTTTTTTAGTAGCCACTTTTCTTTCTCTCTCTTTTAACCACGTAATTGCAGCTGTGCTGAAAAGCCAGACTTGGTGAGCCTCCTTCAGTATCCATTGGAAGACTAGATGATCTCATTACATTCAGTGCTCACCAAAAATTGTTCCCATCTGAAAGCAGCTGAGTGCTGTGCTAGGAGGGACAGGCTGGTGACCTCAGCATAGTTCCCAGTGGACATGTGTCCATATCAGAGAAACCACTGCCACAATTACCACTGCTGTAATTGGCACCCTTGCAGGCAGTCTCAAGAGTGATGCCTGTGGTTAAATGGGCATTGAAATTGATCTATCCTCTCACATTTCAGAACGACCCTCTTCCTGAGCTATATTGGTGGGGTGTCACTGCCTCAATCTCAGCAGTACCTAGTTTATGGATAGATGCAGGTTTTCAGTCTCCGGGGCTGTCAGTTTCACAAGCCTGCTAAATATACTATGGGCCCAATCCAACTTCCACAGATGTCCATGGGAGTCTTTTCATTGACTTCAATGAATATTGGATCCGAGCCTATAAATAACTGAGTTAAAGGCTGAACCAAATTCTGTCATAGTGTAAAACCAGGCAAACACATAACTGAAATCTGTGCACCCACTTATGCCTGGTCCAAAAATCATATTGAGAAAAAGAAATAGTCCTGCCTGTTATGACTGGATTTCTGCATGATTATGTTAAGCACATGGTCAGTTTCTTACTGTGTCTCCTTCCCCTGTGAAGATTTAAACAGCAGCATGATAAATGGCTCTTGACGGGTTAAAGCTATGCTCTCCATTAAAAGGTCAGGCTAATGACACCCTGTGTATATGTCACTGAATAAGCAATATTGATTTGAAACAATAATAAACTGGGGAACAAGTGAAGGAAACATCTTGGTTACATTACATTGGGGGGGAGGAATAGCTCAGTGGTTTGAGCATTGGCCTGCTAAACCCAGGGTTGTGAGTTCAATCCTTGGGGGGGCCACTTAGGGATCTAGGGCAAAAATTGGTCTTGCTAGTAAAGGCAGGGGGCTGGACTTGATGACCTTTCAAGGTCCCTTCCAGTTCTAGGAGATTGGTATATCTCCAATTATTACCAGTTGAAGAAAGAAATTAGACATAGTTTCTCCTGCTGGGTATGTGATCAGCCAACAGGAAAGTTCTGAGGATTAAGATTTTTGTATATTGCATTCCCTATTGGAAGGGTGAAACCTCTCAGATCAACACTGAGCACTAAGTGGGAGGTGGCTGAATAGCATCTAGGAATTTAAAGGAGAGCAGCATCATAGCAATGGAAAAATATGTACAAGTTCAGGAAATGAGCATCTTACACAAAGAAAAAGGCCCTAAAAATCAGATTTGTAGCATCACTTTCATCCTCTTCCTCCTAAGAACCTGGCCTTGTCTCTTTCTGTGCACAGCCAAAAGGAAGTAAAGAAAATAGAAACACAGTGCAATGATTCAGTGTGGTACAGGTTAGACTTAATCTTAAGTTAGACTTAATCACAGGAGAGGTATAGTGCAATCTAGCTGTAGCAAATGGACATTGCTTGAGCTGTTCAATAATGGACTGGAGAAAGCATCAAGGGAATAGGTGGTAGGGAACAGTTCTGCACTGGTCAAGGGGGATGGACTGGATGATTTAATCGGATGCACATTTCTATCTCTAGCCAGGTTGGCTCTGTGACTGCATATGAACAGACTTAGAGAGCAGTTGCTGACAGACACTCATCAGGCTTTAAAGTCCCATTTGCACTGAGGGAAGGATCTGTTGTTAATCCACATAAGTCAACAGTGGGAGAAACACTGGAAAGCTGTGAGCTTCTGCTTATCCAGGTATTGATGTGTCCCTCTGTGAATGCCTCCCAAACATTTACTAATATATCCTCTCCCTTGCCCTGTGAGAATGGGCACTTGGGTAGGGTTGCTATATCCCCATTTTACAGATAGACAACTGGAAGCACAGAGAGACTGAGAGAAATATTCCAAGGCACAAATGGCTACCTACCATTGGTGAGTTTGGAAATCTGCCTCTTACGTGACTTGACTGAGGTCACATAAGAAGCCCTTGGCAGAGCAGGGAACTGAACTCGGATCACCTGACTCCCAGTGCTTTCACCATAAGGCCGTCTTTCCCCTCTGCGTAAGGTCATGGATGCTTCCATGCACCCATGTTATTTCTGGGTTATTTTAATGAGAGGAAAATGTCTCAGAAGCGGCAAGTTCATTTCTGTGTAGAGATTAATTTTTCCACCTGGAAAGCAAATTAGTTCCATAATGATAATGTTGCACTGCTGGGTTTTGCTTTTGGGGTTGTTTTATTATTATTATTTTGCCAGCCTCAGCTGGATCACGGGGACAACTGCAGAGTGCAATATAACTGAGCAGCTTTTGCTGCTCTGAAAGTGAGACAAGTCCCCAGCAGCTATTCCAGGCATCTGGAGTTTTATCTGGAGAGGGTGATTGTCTGCCAAGGGGTCAGGAGGTGCTGGCGTGTGATCTCCACCCTCCACCTCCTCCTCTACACCCACCGCATTAAAAAAAAATCTCTTGGTTGGAAACTTTCACAACACAAACATCTGGCGGGTTTTGAATTCCAGCGCCACTGCAGTAGCGAGAGGGGAGAATACTTGTATCTATGCTGTAGATAGCTTTAGTTTTTAGATCTCCACTCTCCTCCTCCTCCTCCATGGCTGATCAGTCAATGAAGATGAAAGCACATTTTCTGTTTAACTGAAACCTGAGTTATCTTTGTAACTTGGATATTGAGGGGTGGGTGGTTTTGCTTTATCTCAAAGTAACAAGCTACTGCTTCTTCCTTAAGATAGGAATTCAGCTGAAGCTGCTTTTATTATGAGCGTTTGCTTAGACAGGGTGGGATCTGGTGCTTCTGTTCAGCTGCAGATACGTAACCATTGCAGGGCTTGCAGCCTTGCAATTTGTCCATGATAAATTGGCGACAGAGATGAAGGAATCCAAGATACCCATTCATGTTGTGGGTGACTGCTGCCTTTTCTCAATCAAATGGGAGAAAGAGTGTTGTTTAGTGGCTGGAAAAAGTAGCCTGAGTGTCCGGAACTTGGTTTTATTCTTGGTGCTGTCACTGGCTCAGAATGTTGACCTCAGGCAAGTCAATGAACCTCTCTGTAAGATGTTGTAATAATCATGGTCAGAGGATGCCTTGGAAACATCATGACATTTGCAGCCATTGTATTGTTCTTTCTGCTGTATGTTCTGTCCTTCTCTTCTGTCTTGTCTATGTAGATTGTAACTCTTTAGGGGTAGGGTCTGTGTCATTCTGTATTTGTACAGTGCCTAGCACAATGGGGACTACCATATAGGGTGACCAGCTGTCTTGATTTTATAGGGACAGCCCTGATATTTGGGGCTCTGTCTTATATAGGCATCAATTATCCCCCACCCCCCGTCCTGATTTTTCACACATGCTATCCGGTCACCCTACTACCATAATACATATAGACAATAAATTGTGAGGCTTAGTTCATGTTTGTAAAAGCTGGGAGTTAATCACAGATGAAAGCTCGTCTATCAATACAAGCTCATCTCTAAATCCTCAGCTGGTGACTTCAGTCGAGGCAATTTACATTCGCTGGGGATCTGGCCCACAAAATATCACCTGGGCGCCTTTAAACCTCTTCCCTGTGAACGCATGTCAAGCCGTGGTGCTGCATGCGATGCTGCAACGCATGCCAAATGCACCTCCTTTGCAGATGAAAGGAAAGGCCCCTGCTTTTCTTTTGGTGGCTTTGGTGGGTTTCTATCTTACTTGGCCGTGTTAAAAGGGGGCGAGCGAGCGAGGAATTCTGCAGAGCCCGTTGGGATGTCTTGATGCTGAAGGAATTTAGCTCCTCGACACAGATTCCTTCTTCGCTCTCCCTGTTGTGCTCCCCCCTTCAGGGCCGAAAGCCCCTCCCTGGCCCTGCCCAGGACTAGCATTGGAGCTGGGGGAGGGAGCCGTGGTGTGGTAGGAGCCATGCGGCTGCCCCGGCCTTTCCCTCCCGCCGAGCATGTGGCTCTAACTTTGCTGGCACGGAGCCGCCCCGAGAGCGAGGGCCCTTGGCGGCTTTGTCTGCAGCCAGCCCGGCCTGCGCTGCCTTAGGGTCACCGCAGCCGCCCCCGCCCCGTGCAGAGAGGCGGCGTGGCCGGCTCCGAGCCCTGAGCCGGGGGCAGCGCGCACCGGCGGGCAGGAAGCGCCGGCCCGTTCCAGCCCCGGGAGCGGGAGGACGCGCAGTTCAGCACGACTCGCCGCTGGCTGCGCGGGTGGGGGTTGCGCAAAGCGAACAAAGGGGGGGGGGTGTTTCTTGGAGGGGGGGCAGGGAAACCCGCACCACGCAGCGCCCTGCCTGGCTCCAGATCGCAGCTCTGCGCCTCTCGGAGCGAGCCGAGGAAGCAGCGCAGCGGCTGCCGGCTGGCTAAGGGAGTTGCCGCGGCGCCGCAATGAGCTCTGCGTTTCACCCGAGTCCTTTTCCCGGCAGATCTTCCAATGGAGGCAGCTAGAGAACCTGTACTTCCGAGAGAAGAAGTTTTCCGTGGAAGTTCACGACCCACGCAGGTAAGCCGGCCAGCGACATCCAGCCTTCCTGAGGCGGGTTTCCACGCGCGCTGGGTGTAATCCGGAGTCGTGCCCGTTCGCACGGGACGGGAGGGAGGGGAGCGGCTCGTTCTAGCTGTGGAATGGCCAGCAACGGTTCTAGGGGGAATGGAATGAAATCCGAGTCCGGGCCGCTGAGCTCTGTGCGGGGTCGGTTGTGGCGGTGAATGTCAATGGATGCGATTTTTATGGCTGGCGATTGCTGTCAGTTTCCAGCATGTGCTTTGCATGTAGGGCGATAGACTATCCCATAGTTTACCGTACGGTCTGTTTTTTTCTTTTCTTCCAACCTGCTGCTGAGCTAACGCCCTCTTGCAAATTGCTAGCAAAAGTTAGTTATCTGCAGATCTCAGTTATGCCTTTGAGAATCTTCCTGGCAGTACAATGTGCTAATGTGAGGATCTCGGTGGACTTACACTTCAGAGACTGAGGGGCATATTGAGGACGGGAGTACCCCCGTGTGACTCCGGAGTAATTCACTGAAGGGAATGCAGGTAGAAGTGAGAGCTGGATCTAAGCCTGGTTTCCTTAATGAGACACGTTTCTTCTTCGTTGTTTACTCTAATTTGGGAGATGGCTTGCGAATTAAGATGACCGTAACACTGTTAATCACTCTGGGTCAGAGTCTGCCCCACATTATGCCTGATCCAAAGCCCGTTGAAATGAGCGGAAAGGTTCCCATTGTGTGTAGCACATGACTCCACAAGTAGCCCGTGTTCAAATCAACTTGCAAAGCAAGGTATTACTCAGCAAGAGCCAGGGTAGAAGAATCGGGTCCTGTCTTTCCAGCTCAGATTTATTTTAGGTGCTGCCCTGTAACATGTTTTGCAACTGGTTAGCCTGCAATCCTAGTTCATGTTACAACAAAGATCACTGTCTGTTGTGCCACCTATGTGGTTTGGGGGGGCTACAGTTAAGGGCAACTGCATCTGTAGTCCACATCTGTGGTCCACCAAGGGCACCCACTTTCAGGCTCCCAGCCATTAACTCTCTTGGGCAGAGACCCATGTCTCTCCCTCCTGACCAGGGGTTTTTCCAGGCTGCACAGTTCCTACACGGTGGTATTCCCAGCAAGCCAGACTGCCTAAGCAGGCCAGTGTCTGTGCTTCACTTTCTCTTTGAATGCTGTGAACAGCATGATTGTTACCACTCAGCCCTTCCTAAGCAAACACATTGATTCTTAAGATGAAAGTATTACAGAGAAAACATAAAAACCAAGAGAAGTTCCTGTATGCACGCCTGCTAAACGCTGACCAGAGGTCACCCGGCAGTCTTATGGGGACTCAGTAGTCCAAAGCCTTCCGACCCTTCCCAGGATTGGGGTTCCCCCCTTGGACAGAAGGTCTTGTCCATTTGCTGGATCACAACACAGGCCTTGAGTCAGTTTCAACTCAGGTTGTTGATCCAAAATTCCTTTCTTTGGCTGTTGTTCACAACCTCTGTGAAATTGCTTAATCACCCCCCCCAGACTGTTCTCAATTCCTGGAGGAGCTGTGGTCACCCTCCCCCATGGAGTGATGTACAATCCCTGGCTCACAATGCTACAACATAAGCCAGTGGTACCCAACGCGGTGCCTGCGGGCGCCATGGTGCCCGCCGGGGCATCTATGTGCACCCGCGTACTGGCCGGCGGACAAGCATCCACCGAAATGCCACCAAAAAGTGGCATCATCAAGAGGCGTCGCCGCCAAAATGCTGCCGAAAAGCAGCATCACCAAGAGGCGTCGCTGCCGAAATACTGCTGATGACGCCGCTTTTCGGCAGCATTTTGGCGGATGCTTGTCTGCTGGCCACGGTCCTCGGTGGCTCGTCGTCTGGCGCCCGCCACCCAGAAAAGGTTGGGGACCACTGACATAAGCAATACAGTGAGATCTCCCAAAGATTTTGCAGGAAAGTGCTGTATCTGTCACCTGGGGTAATAATGGTTCCAGATCAGAGGCAACCGGCTCTTAGCTAGAGGGGTGGGCAGCTCTGGTGTATTTCTCTTAGGGCTACTCTACATGCAGTTTTTGTGCCAAAGCGTATCTGTACAGCCACCCACCCTTATAAAGAGGCTTATAGCACTATGGCTTATTTCTGTACATTTGTTAAAGCAGTACAAAAACTGTGTGTAAACCAGACCGTCCTGTCCCGTTGGTCCTGTTCCTGGCCCCAGTTCAGCTAGGTACTTAAGCACATGCCTAACTTTAGGCGCATGGGTAGTCCCATTGAAGGCAACAGAACTATGAATGTGTTTAAAGTTAGGCACATGCTTAGGAGCCCTACATTCCCTTACCCGTCAGACCCTTGGTCAGCAGTGAGTCCTGCGGAAGCCCATACCACAAACAAATCAAAGACCCACAGACACTCTAGACCCTAAGGCAGAATGTGTCATTTAAGTTGGGACTAATCAGAGTTACTAAAAGAACAATCCAGAAAGGAAGGCAAGTAGTTATGAGACGTGAAGACAATATTAAATTTGCAACTCAACAGCATGCAGGAAAATATGGTCACCCATTATATCTGTGCACAGTTGAACGGCTCCTATCCCAAACTGCTTGCAATCTGAATTGAGGTGGTTTGGATCCGTGGCATGGAAAACCTCCCTATTCTTTTCCGTGTAACCTTTATTGAACTGCATAAATGGGTTTGGTCCTGCTTTGAGCAGGGGGTTGGACTAGATGACCTCCTGAGGTCCCTTCCAACCCTGAGATTCTATGATTCTATGAAATGCCATGTCCTGGATTCCGTGTGGACTAGGCACTATATTGTGCAAATGATTTTTACTCTGTTAATTTTTCACTGTGTAGAATAGAAACATGTTGAATATAAAAGACAGACTGTGCATGTTTCATTCTAATGCCTTGTATCAAACTGCCGCTTCTAGTGTAAAACAGTAGCCCACATTGCACTGTCCACTGGGAGTCCTGGATCCCGAAGGAACATATTTCAGATTCTAGTCTCCTGGTCGGGGGAGTGGGGTGAGGTGGACTTTTTCATGCTAAGTTGCGTAGCCTGTGGGGGTGGGGATATAGCCAGAACTGTGCACTCTCAGCATTCCTTTTGAGTCAATCCGAACCAGAGTCTGTCAGCTTACCCACGCTCACAAGCAGCACAGTGAGGAAGGAGGGGTGTGTGTGGGTGAGTGGCTAATGCACGAGGCTGGAAGTCAGAAGGCATAGAGTTCTAGTCCTTGCTCTGCAAATGACTTCCTCCTTTGGGCAAGTCATTTAACTGGGTCTCAGAGACTATGTCTACACTACCACAGTAAATCAACCTCAGTTACTCCACTCCAGCTATGTGAATAATGTAGCTGAAGTCAGTGTAGCTTAGGTCGATTTACTGCAGTGTCTACACTGCGCTGGGTCAATGGGAGACACTCTTTCATCAACTTACCTTATTCTTCTCATTCAGGGTGGAGAACCAGAGTCGACCAGAGAGCGATCTGTGGTCAACTTGGCATGTCTTCACCAGACTCGTTAAATCGACCCCGGTGCGAAGATCTGGCTGTAGTGTAGACATAGCCTCAGTTTCCTCATCTGTTGATTGGGGCTAATAATACTTATTGGGGAAGAAGAGAAGCATTGAAAGGATTAATTCATTCATAATTGTAGAGTGCTTGGAGATCCTTGGATGAAAGTCACTACAGAAATGTAAGCTGCTATTCTCTACAGTAAGAGGAGAAAGAGATTAGGGGAATCATCTGAGGAAGACATTTCCAAGAGGTCAGAGCAAATAATTAAATCTGACCTCAATAGAACTACTCGGTGCTTAGAGTTAGGCACATGCTTAAGTACCTTGCTGAACTGGGCCCTAGGCCCTGGATATATAAGGGGCTCAAGTCACAGTACTCTGTGGCTGCTTTGCATTACTAGACCAGCACAAAGCCCCCGGAGTGCGCCAGTGTGTCTGGGCCCAGGTGCTTAAATATAAAGCTACTAACAATAGAGGAGGGGCTCTCAACTCTGGACGTTTCAACTCCCAGGGAATCGTGAACTGGTGGGAGAAGTTGTGACCACACTGCTAAGTGGGAGGACATTTCCAGCTAGCTCCTGGCTCGGTGCAGGAGGGAGGGGGGAAGCGGGGGCAGTATGGAAAAGGCTGAGAACACTGGAATATAGGATAACACCGAAACATGATACCAAGAGTCACAGCCTTTCACCTGGTTCCTGGTTCATGCTGTTTCTCAGCACTCAGAGTCTTCCACCCCTCTCCCCCCCCATTACCTTTCACTGGGTTCTTAACAGCAACCATGTGCCTTTTCATCTGCACATTTAGTTGGAAAACTTTTAATCCCACGTTGTTTAATGCTTCTGATTTGGTTCTGTCATAAAAGCGTGCAGTTGAAATGGCCCCAGACACAACGGTTGCTGTGCTCTCCAAAGCCAAGCCTGGGCTGGCAGTTTCAGTTCTGGATCCGCAGGGTTTGGGATTTGGGGGTGGTGGTTTTTCTGTAATTGTTCTTAGCTTAGTTTCAATTTTCCTTTGCAATTTGACTTTTTTTTTTCTGTGCCAATTTCTCAAGCTCCCACTTACACAAAAAGAAATGAAATCGGGCGCACTCGAACACCGACAGATCTAGCATTTAATTGGAAGTGAAAGTTAGGCTGCTGAAGAGCCAGTTAAAGCTGTAGCTAAGAGATGATGGAAGAGTGGGGGTCAGAGTGTGTGTGGGGGACCCTGTGCTTCAGCAGGGAATCTTATCACCTCTGGGCATCAGAGAAAAATCCCCTTGCTCACCCTTGTCCATTGCACAGCTGCACACCTTCCCCATCCCTGCACACCACAGATGCACCCCCTCATCACCCCATGTGTAGCACGGGTATACCACCTCACCACCCCCTGCACTGTGCATTGACACCCCCCACTACTGCACCACCTCGCTACCACCCTGCATTGCCCGGCCGCACACCATAGGCAAAAGTCCATGACAATTAGTATCAGGTTTCTGTGTTATCCTAAAACAAGGAGGAGTCGTTGCAGCACCTTAGAAACTAACAAATTTATTTGGGCATAAGCTTTCGTGGGCTAGAACCCACTGCATCAGATGCATGAAGTGAAAAATACAGGAGCAGGTATAAATACATGAAAGGATGGGGGTTGCTTTACAAAGTGTGAGGTCAGTCTAATGAGATAAATCAATTAACAGCAGGATACCAAAGGAGGAAATACTGGCCTCCCCCACTACACCCGGCCAGTGTCAGGTAAAGGGACCCCTTTACCTGAACAAGTAGGGTGTTTTGTCAGGGAGGGTGCTGGACTTCATACACTAGTGACTTGATCCAAATCTTACGTCCAGGGAAGATGGAGATGCATACTTATAAAAGCTTTGGACTTAGTGACTTCCTAAGGATGTGCAGTGCATCAAAAGCAGAGCTTGGAAGAGAACCCAGGAGTCCTGACTCCAATCCAAACTCTGTCCACGAGACCATATTACCCCTGAGATATTGTTGTAATCACGATTAGTGCTTTTCAGCTTTTGCCGCTTGCAAGTCGATGTGTAACGTAAAATGAAGGCTCAATGACTGTAGGTGGCCATCATTTCCCTTCTGTGGTTTTCCCTTAGCCTAGAATAATAAGGGGAGCAGCTTTTTCGGCACGGTCCTTGGTTTTATTCTGCAGCCCCCAGCCTGCTGTTTGATCATTTTTCTCCTTCTCCGTTTAGAGTCAGAGGAGGCTCTGGCATAAACACAGCTCATTCTGTCCTCTTGTCTAGGGCGTCTGTGACCAGGAGAACGTTTGGGCACAGTGGCATTGCCGTGCATACATGGTACGCCTGTCCTGCGTTGATCAAGTCCATTTGGGCTATGGCCATTAGCCAGCACCAGTTCTACCTGGACAGAAAGCAGAGTAAGGTAAGATGCTCACTGGAAGGGGAGCGTGCCGTAGATGGCTCCCGCTCACTCACCACATTTCCGACCTGCGGGTTCCAGTCCAGAACGTGGCTCCTGGACTGCCTCATTCTGTGCTTCTAACAAAATGAGGGCAGAATGGCTTAAAATATTGTTGGTTTGTGCTAGAACAAGGGAGTTTGATTTCCCCAGAGGCCTGTCAGGTGGGGTCTGGGGGCTTAGTTGGAACAAACCAGGAGAGTCAAACGTGACTGAGTTCCTCTCCGTGTTGTTTCAGCGTATTTGCCAGTTCTCAAAGGGATACCGCCGTGAAGTCCGATCCGTTTCAGATAAATCAGTTAAAAGTACTTTCACATTCTACATCTGCCTCTGAGTCCCGCCCTCCACCCCCTCCCGCCAGTTCTGTGGTGTTACAATCACGCTTTCCTAGGGGAATAGTTTTTCTCCCCCCTTTTGCAGTGTGAAAGACAAACTGACTAACTGACCATATACGTGAAACGTTTAGGTCTTGTCTACACTACACGGTTTTTGTTGACAGAACAGTGGAGGTGAACATACTGAAATGCTCTTCCTGTCGATAAAAACAACAAGGAATCCGGTGGCACCGTAAAGACTAACAGATTTATTTGGACATACGTTTTCGTTTTTTACCCACGAAAGCTTATGCCCAAATAAATCTGTTAGTCTTCAAGGTGCCACCGGACTCCTTGTTGTTTTTGTGGATACAGACTAACATGGCTACCCCTCTGATGCTTGACGCTCCTGCCGACGTAGCTCCCCTGCTAGACCGACATAATGAAACCATCTCCACAAGAGGCGTAGGGCTTACGTTTGTGCAGTTAGGGCGATGCAGTGTCTGTGTAGACATTGTGTTCCTTGCGTCAGCTGTTGTCAATTCCATGGCTCCAAAGCCAGGCCCTGAGCTGCCGCCTGGTCTCTGTTCCCAGCCAGCTGCCAACCAGGCTCCCGGCTTGGGCTGCTACAAGGGCTCCCTGCTGCGAGCCCTGCTGCCCTCTTGGGTCCCTGCTCCCCACTGGGAGCATGGCAGCTGTGCCCCGCCGCTCCTGGCTGAAAGCCAGATGTGAGACCAGCTGGGCTCGCAGTGGGGAGCTGCTTGGAGCTGACAGCCCTTGCTCTTAGCCCCCCCCACACTGCCTCTCTTCAGTTGGTGGAAGCACTCTGCTGAGGACATCAGCCACTGCAGTAATTAATATGGTGGCTGTAAGTCAACCTAACACAGGTCGACTTACCTTTATAGTGTAGACTTAGCCTACGAAGTGCTGGCCAATGTACAAGGAAACAACCTCAAAAATAGAGAAGGGTGTATTTTCCCCCTCTAATCCCGTTCAGTTATAATTTTAGGTGTACCCATCCTGGAAAGAGCAGCAGGGAGATCACTTTCAGACAGAGGTATGATTTTTAAACAGGTGATGTCCCTTTAAATATGAACAATGCTGGTGTAACTAAGCTTTGAGGCACTGTAGGAAATGTCCAGTTGGGGGCACCAGATTCTTGAACCTTCATCTGCTCTCCCCTCGTTCCCCAGGAAGTTCCAAACATTCATACCCTTTGCGCCCCACTTCCAGGGAGATGTGCTCAATCCTGTCATCTTCTGGCTTTATTTCGCCCACTTCCAGCACGAGAGCTTTGCCTTCCAGGCAGACACCATGGGCAGCTGCACTTTCCTCACCTCCCTATGCAGCTGTGAATAGGAGAAACCTGTATATAGCCTGGGACATTAGCGCCTGTGGGAACTTTCAAAGTGCCTAGCCCTTTTTAAAAATCAGAAGCAACCAACAAACAAAAGCAGATTCCCCTCCTCTTGGTGGGAGGGTCAGGGACTTCTTTTGTTGCCAGCAGATTGTGTTTCAGATTGTGAGTGCGCATCTGATCTCTCTCTCTCTCACGCCCACGGGCAACACCGCCCACCAGCCATCATCAGTCAATCAGTCATGTTTGTGACCCTGTCAAAATGCTTTGTCACAATAATCCCAGCTGTCATGCTATTGCTTTGGTGTTAATACACACAAATATTTTTGTCCCTTTCTCTTAAAGGGTTGGGATTTTAGCCTGTTGTCCCTGTCTTTAAGGGACGTTGCCAAGATTGATGTATAAACTTCTCATCTGGGCCCATTTAAGTTTCATGGATCTGCTTGATTAGTCCTGCTAATCCAAGTGTTGTTCCTGGGTGTGTTTGTTTTATGAAACCAGCAATGGACACCCCAAAGTGGAGCTGTGAGATTCTTGATGTCTTCAGTTCTTAGGGGTTTGTGCAAATATTTTTTGTTCACATGGGTTTGCACCCCTTTAAAATTTCACTCTGAGGGCCTGTCTACACCACTCAGCTTTAAAAGTCAGCGTGTGTAAACGCTTTGTCGGCACTTTTGCCGACAAAATACTTCCCGCCCTGCGAGCAGCGTTAGCATTGTCAGCAGGACAAAGCCACGTTCACACTGCGACTTGCATCGGCAAAACTTTTGCCTTTCGCTGCGGGGCTTTTTTAAGTATCTGTGAAAGACAAAAGTTTTATCGACAACTTTGCCGTGTAGACAAGTTGCAGCTTTAGATTAATCCCAATTTAAAAGCAGAACGTACAGGACTCCCTGGGTTTGCATCAAACCCTGTCATTTCACATGGTTTTGAGAAAAGACAATAAACCTGCTGAAACTTGCTCAAAACTGGGCCCAGATTGGTCCTAGCAGTTGAGACGAGATTAGATGCAGCACTGTATGACACAATACATTCTGACAAACCGGGCTTGAATTCTGAGTTCATAACAAAACCTGAAACCAAGCAAGTCCTGCATCTTTTCAGATTCTGCTCTGATGTTTGGCACAGCTCTGCTGGCAAAGCCCATCTGCTGGATTTAAAAAACAAAATAAATAATATGCATTGGTTTTGAGCCGCTTACAGCAAAACCGATCCACATCTTTTGTTCACAGTCCTATGCACAATTGAGCATTTTGCCAGTCCATGGAGACCCTGAACTCTTACTGCTGCTATTTCTATCTGCTCTGATCTGGAATTCAAGCAGAATGTGGAAATTTACAAGACTTCCAGGGCTCTGAATGAACTCTTCAGGGTGCAAAATTCTTGTCCGTTCCCCTTTTTTCTGCACAGAGCAGACAAACTCGACAAGGCAAAGAGCCATGTCTATGCACTGGTGACTACACTAAGTCAGACAAATGTTTGCCCTATTGGCCTCAAGAGATTTGTTTTTATAGGACTTTCTGATAACACAGATGCTCTTGAATGCAATAGGGCTCCCAGTTGCATGGAGCTTAAATGAGTTAAATTGTCAGAAAAGGTGAGGGAGATTCTAAATGTCCCGTTGAAACACACGCAGCACAAAATCCTTCAGCACAAGTGAGAAGGCCAAATTGATCCATGGTGTCAATCCATCCCTCGTGCCGCTGCAGGTTCCCTAGACTATCTGACCTCGTTGGAAGGGCACCACTGATCTTAAAAACTGCTTTGAAATTAATCCCAAATGAGCAAGTCTCCCTCCAAAGAAATGAGACTTGCCAGGTCTGTGCAGTGATTCATTAAACATGTTCAGAATTGGGGGACTGAATGGCCCCAGGGAGTGGTAGTGGGATATAGTCTAGCCGTGAACTGCTGGGCTGCCTGTACAAATCCAGCCCAGGCCTCATAGCTAGCTGTTCAGTGGCCTCTGTGAAGGGAGTTAATTGATTTGAGTCCTGTTCCCTCCAAAGAACAAAAAAACCATAAGTTAATTGTCATCATTGTAAGGCAGCCGAGAGGCCCAGGATAGAAGCAGTGTAGAAACTAACCCCTCCTCCTTTATAGAAGTGTTCCCTCTAGGTACGTTAGTGAGACTGTGGACCTGAGTCCTATCCGAAGCCTGTTAAAGTTAACAGGAGTCTTTCCTCTGACTTCAGTGGCCTTTGGATCAGGCCTTTCACTGGGGGAGCTTGCACTGCCTGTTCTCAGTTGTACTTCTCCTTGCTGTTGTCTGAATGAGTAGCGGACTTCAGGCTCCAGGAACTTCTGGCCACGGTCTTTATCAGCACTAACTTTACACACGCACATACAAAGGAGGGCATGTTCCCAGCAATTAGCTGGATCTGCATGCCAGTAATGGACTGTACCATCCAGTATTACTGCCTCTGCTCACCATTGTTCTATAAGTACATTAGCCAGGGCACAGTCTGATAGATGGGCCCAGTTTCTATTCTGATTTACACCCTGGAGATCAGTGGGGTTGGACCTCAGTGCTTCTCACTGAAGTTGTAATGCAAATGCTGTATGAGGATACGAAGTCACTAATGTGTGAATAGATCAAAGACTTGTCGCTCCTGAAAATCAGACTAGTAGACGGCCAAATATCAAGCAGGTCCTGCCCAGGCTCGTGGTCAGTAACTGGACAGCCAGTTCAGACAAAATAAGAAGCGATCTGACCCACCAGCTAGAACTGAAATTGAACCTTCAAAAGTTGTTAAAAATATTGTTCAGTTTCATGCGCCTCAGCACTTCTTGGTTTTGACCAGAAACAGCCAGGCCAAGATGCTGAAAGACTGCTTCCCCTCCCCCCATGTTTCTTACCTGAGGTGATGAGGTACTATTGGAGAGGAAGGCTGAATGGCTAGGAGGCTTGGCTGGGCATTGAGAGATTTAGGTTCAATTCCATTCCAGAGGTTTTGTGTGACCTTGACAAGTCACTTAGGGCTGAATGCTCAAAAAGAGCCTAACTCCTTTTGAACGGTCAGTCCGTAATCTCTCTGTGCCTCAGGTCCCCCATCTGTAAAATGAGGTTAATAGCAGTTCCCTATCTCACAGGGGTGTTATGGGGTTAAATATGTTAAAAATTGTGAGGTGCTCAGATATTGCAGAAATGAATGTCACATAAATACCTAAGATAGATAGAGGATGTGACACTAGTAATACTTCTCTAGCACCTTCCATCTGAGGATCTCAAAGCACTATGTTTACATATAGTCATGAATTAAGCCTAAAACCCGCCATGAAGTAGGGATCCATTTTATCCCCTTTATTATTCCACAGATGTGGAAACTGAGGCAGAGAGGTTAAGTGACTTGCCCAAGGTCACATGGCAAATTAGTAAGAGCCAAGAATGGAGCACAGAACTCTCCTTTCCCAGTGCTAAACCATGCTTCCTTCCTTCACCTATCTAAACTATCTGAACTTTTTCAGAGTGCAAAGTAAGGCTGGATATCTCCTAGGAACAGGTTTTCTTGCAAGATTTCTAGGATTCCCTGTTTTCATTCCAGTGGGTATAAGCAGCCTAGCTTTTGGGTGCCTGTCCAAATCAGACTTCCAAACATTGTGAACAGTTGCCACTTGAAAACATTAAGGCCAAACTATAGTACCCCCTCCTAGCCTAGGGGAGGAATTACTCACCCAAGTAGTCCTACTGCATCAAATGGGTCTGCTAATGTACATGCCTACCAATGAAAGTACAGGTTCTACAGCTGGGCCCAAAAATTAAACATGAAATGAAGGTTTTCAGGCCAGTGGCAAATCCTGGATTGTTCGGCACAGTGTGACACCAGTTCTCTGAGTTAATAGAAACTCCAGGTTAACCAAAGGTCAGCATGTCCTTGGGGTTGCATTACTTGAAGCTCCACACAGCAGTGGAGGTTCAGGTTCTTATGAGCTGCGCCCGGACACCCAGGTCTGAAACCAGGATTTTACGAAGTGTTCAGATAAGAAGCCTTCCCCGAGACCTTTATAAAACTGGGGTTAGCTGTTAAAGCACATTAGGTTCAAAACTACAGTAACTCCTCGCTTAACGTTGTAGTTATGTTCCTGAAAAATGCGACTTTAAGCGAAACAGTGTTAAGTGAATCCAGTTTCCCCATAAGAATTAATGTAAATGGGAGGGGTAGGTTTCAGGGAATTTTTTGTCACCAGACAAAAAACGATATTGTATATAACGCATACACCCCCCCACACACACACACACAAAGTATAAGTTTTAAACAAACAATTTAATACTGTACAATGATGATTGTGAAGCTTGGTTGAGGTGGAGAAGTCAGAGGGTGGGATATTTCCCAGGGAATGCCTTACGGCTAAATGATGAACTAGCATTCGGCTGAGCCTTCAAGGGTTAACACATTGTTGTTAATGTAGCCTCACACTCTACAAGGCAGCACGAATGGAGGGAGGGGAGACAGCATGTCAGACAGAGACACACACCCTGTGTGTGGGAGAGAGAGAGATGCGCATTGCCCCTTTAAGTACGCTGCTACCACATTCAAAGTACATTGCCTTTAAAAAGATCGGGAAGTTGAGACAGCAGCTGCTGCCAGCTCTCTCTGTCCTGAGCCCTGTTGTGTCTCCCCCCTGCTCTATATGGAGAAGGGATAAGTGGGGGGCAGGAGTAGGGGGGAGGGGGACACCCTGATATTGGTCCCCACCCCTCCCCTCACAGCAAGGGCAGGAGCAGCACTTGGCAGTGGGGAGAGGGACAGGTGAACTACCAGCAATTGGTAGCCTGCTAGGCAGCTGCTGCACAGGGAACTTCGGGTAGCGGGGAGCTGATAGGGGGGCTGCCGGTCCACCCTGGTTCCAAGCCCCCACCAGCTAGCTGCAACGGGCTGCTCTTCCTGCAAGCAGTGGACAAAGCAAGCGGCTGCCAAACAATTTTATAAGGGACCATTGCACAACTTTAAATGAGCATGTTCCCTAATTGATCAGCAACGTAACAACGAAACAATGTTAACCAGGATGACTTTAAGTGAGGAGTTACTGTAGTCTGGAAGAAAAACCGTTTCCAGAGCGGAGGCTGAATAGTAGTCAGCTCTCAGGTCCATATCCAGCATGCTCAAATCACATCCAATTGGGTTCTTTTTGGTGTAGGAATTTCTGTTTGCTTCGCCTGGCTTTTTAGTTTATTTAGTGGATTTAATAACCAACGTACAGAATAGGGTTCAAGACATAAGCCCAATACTGGGTTTACAATGGCGCCGTGGTGGTGGGCCCACAGTCACAAGGGGCCCCAACGCCCAGACCATGGTCCTGAACCCTGCACTCCGCCCACGAGACCCCACCCCTGCTCGGCCTCTTTCCCCCAAGACCCCACTCACTCCTCTCCACTCCCTTGTCCCCCAGCCTCCTGCTTACTCCTCCCTGTCCCCTCCTCCCCATGCGAGTGGCAGGTGGGACCTTTGGGGGGAAGAAGCTAAGCAGGGACAGGGTCTCAGAGGGAACAGGCCGAGTGGGGGCGGGACCTCAGCGGGTGAGGGGGGGACGCCAAGTGGGGACGGAGCCACTCTCCGGGCCCCAGGGCCCACAAAAGATTAATCCGGCCCCGCATAAGCCAGTCCTTAATTGAAGTGGGGGAAGAAACTTTCCACATGGGCTGATTCTTCCATAACTGCCTAATATGGGGATTCTTGCACATTTCTCTAAAGCAGCGGTTCTCAAACGGGTCCACGGACCCCTGGGGTCTGCAAGGGTACTCCAGGGAGTCCGCAAGTCATGTCCGGGGCCACCGGCCCTGCTGATCAACCCCTCTCTCTCAGCTGTTCTGCGGCGTGCGGGAGGGAGGGGGACGGAAAGAGTGGGGCAGTGGGGGGGGGTGGAAAGAGGTGGGGCGGGGATGGGGCCTTGGGGGAAAGGGTGGAGTGGGAGCGAGGCCTGGGGCTGAGCGGGGGTTGAGCACCCCTGGGAAAAATTAGAAGCCGGCTTCGGGGGGGTCCATGAAAAATTGTAAATAAAAATGGGGGTCCTTGGATTACTAAAGTTTGAGAACCACTGCTCTAAAGCATCTGGAGCTGGGCCCTATCAGAGACAGGATACGTAGCTAGACTGACCATTGGCAATCTGGCAGTTCCTATTGTAAGGTAGATGAGGTGGGTATTCTAGACACAAGAATTGACTAAAATTGTCACGTACATACAAAACACTGCTAGTATCTAGGGCTTGTCTTCACTGCAGCATCACTCATGATACACTCGGAGTGTTGGCCCTAACCCACCTCCTATCCACATACAGATATCTCCAGCTTGAGCTAAGTGGTGCTTTCAGCTCCAGCTAGCTGGCCCCTCCGGGGTGTGGGCGGGTTGAAAGCTCTAGTGCTGCTGACCCCAGAGCTAGTAATGCAGTGGGGATGCAGCTACCGGCTGCAACTCAGGTTAGCAAAACTCATCGGCTGCTAATCCAGTGACTCCGCTGATCCAGTCCTGCTGCGCTGCTAGTCAAAGCCCTCCATGTGGCTAACGTGTTGTTTCACAGTGTGGCCGCTCTCCGCGGAAGTGGGCTAGAGGAGTAACTCCAGCTAACCATTGCAGTGAAGACTAGCCTGTAGTCTGCACAGCCATTGTACAGGACTGAGGCCTTGCATTGCTTTCTGTTGTAGAGCTTTATACAGCCCCGCAGGGTGAAGTCCTCTGTTCTTAACATCATGGGCGCCACGTTTTCCTACCCATGTTCCCAACCCTTATTATGTAGGGACCATGTGGGGGCATAAGTAAATCTTTGTGCTCATTCAGGCCCAGATACAAAGCTGACTGCCGCCAATGGAAAGAGTCCTGTTGACTTTAGTGGGCACTGGATGGCTTCTGCTCTGAGGCTACCCAGCAAGAAGGATGCTAATTATGTTGGCATTTTTGGTGGTTTTCTTACTGTAGCTCTTAACATTCAGATTCTCTGGATGTGGTTCTTTGATTTAAGGGCCAGGAAGGGGGGAAGGGAGACCCTGGCAATGCAGAGATATTAACGAACAAAGAAGCAATGGCAGAGTTGCCCCCAGATTCTAAACACAACAAGGGCAGTAGACAACGTGGGCATTCGAGTGCCAGTTTCCTTCCATTCTTGGAAAATAATCTGAGTTGGCTTTTGAGGGCCTGTTTCCTGCTGCGGTGAAAGGATTCTTTGCTTCTGTGACACTTAAAGAAATGCCAGACTGTAAAACACAGCTCTGTGTCTATTCCCAGTCCAAGATTCATGCTGCGAGAAGCCTAAGTGAAATCGCTATTGACCTGACTGAAACTGGAACGCTGAAGACTTCAAAACTAGCCAACATGGGAAGCAAAGGCAAAATTATCAGCGGCAGCAGTGGCAGTCTTTTGTCATCAGGTAAGTTCTTTCCCTTGTAACTGCATGCAAAATATGGGTTCCTGCCCCTCTGCTGGAGAAAAGAGGAAGATGTAGCTTTGTATTAGGTAAGAGCTGCCAGGTGAGGTATGGGGCCCTTCAGAAATGAATCTGACAGTAACAAGATTCTTCCTTTCAGCTTCCATCTCTCTGGGTATGTGATATCTGTCTCTCATCCCCACCATCACCACCACCACCCAACAGGAGATCCAGACTCCAGTGTGACCCCATTCCCATCCTCACTGCGAGTTTCCTCTTTCTCCCCAGGATGCCATCTCCAGTCTTCTCAGCTCCCTGCTGCTACCTGACCTATCCCCACACCCTGCTCCCCCAAATCCCTCACGCACCCACCTCTCTACTGCTACCCAGCCTGTCTCTCACAACCTCCATCAGCTGTTGTGGCTCATTTGGGAAGCATATGCTGGGGGAGAAAGGCAGAATCTCCTCAAGAGATTCTGCACTGATTCTGCCTTGTCTCTTAGCCACTGAAATTCATTCTCCATCTTCCAGCTAGTGCTCCCTGCTCATCTGGCCTCTCAGCTTTCCAAAGAGCCAGTTTCCAGGTACCGTTCATCTAGAAACTGCCTAGTGCCCCAAGTTTTATAAGGTTTCTTTGTGTGGAAAATGCTTAGATGCTTCTGTCAAGATGTTCAGTGTGTAATAGGCTGGAGGGTGAAGGGGAGCTGGAAGCTCTCATTTCCAACTCAAGTAGACATGCTTGTGCTAGCTCTGATCGAGCTAGCGGGTTCAAAATAGGAATGTAGCAGCATGAGAGGCAGGAGGGATTAGACACCCCTTAGTTTGGCTTCTTTATAAAGTGGAATCATCAGTAGTTATGGCAGAAGCCAAACAGGGATGCCTGTCAAAGGGATTCCACCACTGGGGACTGGGAGTCAGGAGCCCGAGGTCTATTCATAGGCGACTGGTGAAAATATTCTTTGCAGGCAGCAGAGCCCACCCTGCACTCTCCACGCAGCTCCCTGCTCCGGCCCATTGGCCCTCGCTGCTTGGCAATTCAGAGGAGCCCACCACAGTGTCATCTGAGGCATGTATCCACACTCAGGCAAAATCCTCCATCCGCAGTGCCCCACTCTGCCCCTTTTCTGGCCCTGGCACTGCCTGACAGACACAGGGCCTCAAGATTTCTACCATCCCCGGGATTCCCCTTCTACCCTCCATCACCTCAGGGTCCGCCCCCTATCCTTGGACTCCCCTTCTCCTCCCCACAGATCTTCCCCCTTCCTGGGACTCCCCTTCTCCCCTCCCCCTCATCACCTCAGGGTCTCTCCTCCTCCCCTGGGACTCTCCTTCTCCCACACCAGCACCAGGATCTCCCCCCTCCTCCAGAATTCTCCTTTTCCCACATCCCCATAGGATCTCCCCTTTCCTCCTGGGACACTTCTTTCCCCCCATTTCCCTCAGGATCTCCCCCTTCCCCTGGGACCATAGCTGTTGAAACTAGGAGTGCTGGGGGTGCTGCTGCACCCTCGGGCTAGAAGTAGCAATAACAACCAAATACATCGTTTCTGCCTTCAGCACCCCCACTATAAAAATTGATCCAGCACCACTGCCTGGAATACCCCTTTCCCCCCATCCCTTCAGGACCTCCCCCCATCTCCTGGAATGCCCCTTCCCCCCCTCATCCCCTCAGGACCTCTCCCCATCCCCTCAGGATCCCCCTCCTTTGGTCTGGGACTCTCCCCTCCAGTCACCTCAGGGTCCCTTCCCCATGCCTGGGACTCTCACCCTGTCTCATCAAACCTTCCCTGGAGGCACCAGTCAGGAGCCAGCACCTCTGGGGACTGAGGAATCTAGCTCCACCTTCCAGGAATCCAGCGAACGGGCAGGACTCTCACCCCATGACACCCCATCCTGCCCCTGGACCCACTAGACATGGGGCTTCCCCTGCTGATCTGGACATGCACATGGGCAGCAGGGTGGCTCAAAAATAGATTTGGGAGGGTTGAGTCCACTCTAGCCCTAACCACCTGTTGCCTATGGGTCTATTCCTGGTTCCACCACTTCCTGCCTGCGTGAGCTGGGCAAATCTCTTAACCTCTCTGTGCCTCAACTTTACCATCTGTACAGCAGTGATCACGTACCTCTTAGGAGTGGTGTGAGGGCTAATGGTTTGTAAAGGGCTGCAAACTCCTCGGAAGAAAAGCTCGCCGGGAGTGTAAAGCATTATCATCACAATGATGGGTTATTTGAGTGAAGTGTAGACTCATTAAAATCCATAAGAATGGAAACATGTGACATGGGAGAAGGATCTTTTCATAATTACAGAGGGAAATGTACCCTCTGAGGACCACAGGCTGCAAAACCAAATCCATACTGACTCTATACATCAACTATGCAGCCGTACGTCCTTTGTGGCTAGCTTGAAATGCCTCAAAAACAGGCAATAAGAGTTACGTTTTAAGCAGGCTGCGGTCGAGAGCAACTTGTTTTGGAATTCTCTTCCTAGCCTGTGAACAGAGATGCCGTTCTGTTTCTCCTGTCCCTCAGGACGCAGCGCACAATCCACTGTTTGTGCCAAGTATCAGTTCAGGGAGTTGCAGTGGCTAGGCAGTTTCTGGTGTGGTGTTGGGTTGTTGGAGTTCTTTGTTTATTTGGCTCTCCCACTGCTGAAAGCAAACAACATCAAGTAGCCCAGGAAATGCTAAGAGCCCCTCCAGAGATCCCAGCCTTGCTGGCACCATTCCCATGCCCAAAAGCTATTTGCCACCAATGCGGTGTTTGTGTTAGTATGCTGACTTTCAACCTCACCCCCATCCCGAGGAATTCAGAGTGCCGGGTTCTGTGCTCACACCAGCCTGACTCCATTGACTTCACTGGGTTAGCCCTGATTTTCACAGGTGGAAGTCAGGAGAAAATCCGTCCCCAAAACATCTTGAGGCCAAATCCTGATCTCGATTACACCAGTGTAAACCCTGAGCAACCCCACTGACAGCAGATCTTTGCCTGCTATTTTTTACACCCTGCTTAAAACCCAGTCAGCCTGGATAAGTTTGGAGTGTTGGGTTTACACGTTCAGTAGGCTTGCCATGGTGACGGAGAGCATGCAGAGTTAAATGGCCTGGGGCTGGGCAGGTGGTTCAGATGGATCCAGCCGCAGCTGAGTGCACACCTAAAATCCAGGCGTATGTGAATTTGCTTTGGTGAAGGTTTATACTGTGCTCCCGGTGTGACAAGATGGAACGTCAGCTTCCAGCTGCCCTGTTAGAGACCCGTACTCAGAGCCAGCTTTTGGGATCCACCAAACCTATGATCAAAGGCCCCTCATATTCAGGACAGTCTCAGATTTAACAGAGGGCTCTGGAGCTTGCTACTGTCTGGTGGCTGCAGCTGTGATGCCTTATCTAATGCAGGAGGGGCGAGACAAAGGGGATCTGTAGGAAGGAGGAGCGCTTTAGAGGACTTTGGGTCCCCAAGAATGATCTAGAACCCAACAGTGATCCCACGTGCACGCTGGGAAGCCATAACAGCTGCCTAGCGGGGAGGAGCAGGTTGGCTGCTTATGGCTGACCCATGAGAATTATTTGTATTACTGTAGCACCTACTCAGGGCCCTGAGCCCATTGTGCTAGATCCTGTACAAACACAAAACTCCCCATGCTGCAGGAGCTTCGTTCTTCTCTGCAGGGGAGAGCAGGCAGCTTGGGGCTTGATCCAGAACCCAATGTAGGGAGTGTGAAGACACCACTGACCTCAGCAGGCTCTGGATCAGAGACCCCTGGTTGCTTCCTTCTGTGCCTGTAGAGCCCATTCCATTAACAAAGGCTGAAGTTTGGGTTTACTCAACTTTCTGATAAGCACAGAAACTTTGCTGGGTTCATCTCTCCTTAGAGTCAAACTGATCAAGCCCCTAAACATTGCTTAATGTGAGCAGACCAGACCTGGGAGTGTAACGGTCCTGGATGCTCAGCATACCAGATTCTGGTGCGCAGATAGCACATTCCCCGGGCTCCCTCCGAATGTTTTGCATTTCCTCCCTTTGTGCTGACGATTATTAATACATGATTGTAACAATGATGTGTTATTGTTGTAGCTGAGGGCTACCATTTATGGATCTCAAGAGAATGAGAGTTGAGTGATTAAGCGGCCGCTGTAAATTTCCAGACTATAAATACATGGAGTTATCATGAATCACAGGGGGGAAAATAGAAAATGTTTCTCTTTTTCACTGCTGGGCCCTCTTTCCTGATCCTTGTTTTTCTCTCCTATATTCCTTGGTGTTTCTTCATGTCTTCCCCTAAGTTCCCTCTCTTCAGCTGGCTCCTACTAAAGGAACAAATCAAAAACCATGGTGAGAAGCTCAGATTGACACTGCCAAGTGTCCCCTGCTTTTATGTAGATGACACATGAAACTGCAAATTATTATAGCAACACGTAAAAGTCCCAACTGAGATGAGGCACCCATTGTGCTAGGTGCCATCTAAAGACATTGTGAGAGACGCTCCCTCCCTGAACGGTCACAATAAACAGGACAGACAAAGGGTGAGTGGAGAAACAGAGGGCAAGTCAGCAGCGTCAGGAATAGAACCCAGGTCTCCTGACTCCCCAGCCAGGGCCCCATCCACTAGATCATGCTGCCTCTCTCTTTCTGTGTCTTTGCAGAACTGCACCTTTAGAATCTCTCCCATGAACCTTGGCCCATCTTTTGAGAAGAGAAAGGCCTCAACCAAAATCCTAGGCCAACCAGTGAAGAGAGCCGAGTTCAGGGCTCGATCCTCTCTCTGCAGCGCATCATGCTGAATCAGAATACCCTGGAGTTTGGGCCGGGGTCTGACCTGGATTTGGAACCTAACGTTTAGGGCTGTTGGGATATGAAGTGTTAGTTCTGTCAGTGGTAGTGATGTGAAGTCTGGTTCTGATCTCACTCTGGTTTAAAGCAGGAGTAAATGCAGTGAAGTCAACAGAGATACAGCCATGTAAATGAGATCAGACAAGGCCCATGACCTTCAAATCAAGGGTTTTGATTTGGGTCTGTCACTGGGTTAACTCAACAGTTTGCAGTTTAACATGAACCCAGCTGATCATGGCATGATTCTTGGGTTTGTAGTGAAGGTTTGCACTGCTCTGACCATGTCTCCCTGTCATTGTGCTACCATGCATCTGTGATCCTGCAGTCCCCTCTACCTGTAGAAGTCCCGTTTGTTTCAGTGGGAGGTTGGTGAGCAGAGGGGAGCTTGTAGGAGTAGAGAAGAGGTATACTTTTGCTTTATCTTTGCACATGTAACTGTTAAAATAACCCATCCCCTTCCCCCATGGCATGGCATAGACACGGTCACTTCTGCAACCGTAGGTTTCCTGTAAATATGCCTGCTTATATTTGAAAATGCCTTAGTCCTGCAGATGGATATTTCCTTCCCAGTATGGCAGTTCATCCCTCACGTCCGCTACATCCGTAGAGGTGAATTTCCTACTACTCTACACTGAGTGTTTTAGTTAGTAAACAGCAACTAGTCCCGGCTATGGAAAGGCAGATGAGCGAAGTGACTAATGAAGAGCAGTCGCTGTGCGGGATATCTGGGTGCATCCTGTTCTGAATAATTCCAGATGGACACTGGAAAGCCAGGAGCGGGTCTCTGGCCGTCGCTAAGGAGGATATCCTATTTGTTAGTCATCGCTGGGCGATAGTGGCTGTTTGTTGTCACTTTCAATCATTCCCCAACATCCTGCAGCCATGAATCATGCCGTGTTGTGGCGTGGGGAGTGTACTGTGCACTGTCAGTCCCAGCTCCACGTGGACTTGGATGAAATGCCTGCTTTGGGCCAGGGGACTAGAGCTGGCAGCCAGGCCACAGGATACAGCATGAATCATTGCCGTGCTTAGATTGTGTTTTGCTAGTGACATTAAGCTTGTGAAAAGCAAGAAATAAATGCATCAAAGAGCCATCCACAGTCACACATCTGGAGCACAGGTGATGTCACTGGCCTATGAAAATGTGGCTTCTTACTCTGGACATTCTTCCCCCTCTGCTGCTGGCTCCAGCCCTATCCCTGACAGTCACTAAACCAGTCTCACTCCTCCTGCTCTCCATGATCCTCTACTTCCTTCTCTCTTTCCCCTCAATGTCCCCTCTCCCTTCCTTGGTCTTTCCTTTGAGTTTAGCGCTTCCTGCCTTCCCTCCTGTCCCCACTACTAGCCTAGAAGATATTTAATGCAGAGAATGAATAAATAAAATTAAACTAACCCCGTACCTCCCCTCAGAAAAATCCTAGAACTAACATGACATTGCTAAGCCATCGCTTTGTTTTTTATTAACCCCCTTTCCTCTCCCACTTTTGACTGTGACGTCTATCCGACTGTAAGTCCCTCAGGCCAGGGATTGTCTCTTGCTGTCTGGGTGTGGACATGTCTGGCTCGCTGGGGCACTGATCGTGGTTGGGCCCTCTAGAAGCTACTGGAATACAAATAATAATAATAATATTTAGTAATATATTGAAAGCAATAAACATATCTGTTCAAACTACCAAAGCATACCCTGTCTTAGTGGCAGTGGGGTCTACTCTCGAGGCACATGCACAGGGCTGGGAACTAGGAGCGCCTGAATTCTGATGGCCAATCTTCCTCTGACTCATTTTGTTGCGTTGATCAGATTCCAATGCCAGAAGGGACCATTGTGATCATCTAGTCTGACCTCCTGTACCACACAGGCCAGAGAACTTCCCCAAAGTAATTTCCAGAGCAGATCTTTTAGAAAAAAATCCACTTGATTTAAAAATTGCCAGTAATGGAGACTCCACCACGACCCTTGGTAAATTCATTTGGGATCTGACAGTCCCAGCTCTCTCATTGGTTTTATACTAGTGTAACACCATTGGAGTTGTTCCTGATTTGCCTAAGCAAGAACTGAATCAAGCCATTAATCGCCACAGGAAACGTTCAGCAGTGATGTAAGCGGTTGTGTAAGTTATGCATTGGGTGTAAATTGTTCAGAAAGGACCAAACTCTCCTCCCAGCTTCGCAGCTGTAATTCCCATTGATGTCCGTGAGACAAGAAGTAATCAGGTAACTGAGAACAGAAATTTGACCCAAAGTTGGATGTAAGAGACATAACATGAACCAATCTGGCATTCCTTGTGTGTCTAAATGCCATGACTTATGCCAGTCACTATATAATTGGGAGAAGAGGCATGTAGGATTCAATAGGAATTAAACCATAGGTCTGTATATAAATGTAAGTCCCATTCTGCAAAGTATTTAAGCATATTAATGGAGCTTTTCCCGTGCTGAATACTCGATGATTACATCTCTTGCTGAATCAGGGCCTTAACAGGATTCTAAAAGAATTACTGTAGAAACCTTTTAGAATTTGGTGAGTCCTAACCTTCAAAAGGTCTTTTGAACCATTCTGTATAATTTTCTGGTAAATTCCATAGGACGGTCCAAAAACCATACAGAAAACGTATGGATTTCTATTGAATTTCAATATGACTGTTCCATAAAGGTGTAGCTCCTCGTGGCAGGTAAGATCAATAGAAAGCACCTTCTCTTGGTTTGTATGGTGGAAATTAGTTTGCAAGTTTTCTCAGCTAATAGTCCTCTTTGGAAGGCCTTAGTGGGCCTGAATTCTGTGGCATTAAGTAAGGCTGATCTATTTATTTTGTGTAGCATCTAGTTGGTTGGTTTGGTTTAGTGTTTGTTTGTTTTATGGTCTCTTGCTTTGTTCTGATTATTGGTTCTTCATTTGCGTTTGGTCTGACATTTGGGGCTGTGGTCACAGGTTTGCTAGCGTCAGTAATTTTCTCAGTATATACAGAGCTTCTCATGGACACTCTAGGCACACAAAAATACAGAACTGAGTTCTCTCCCTGGCAGCCAGTGAGGTGAGAATCAGGCCCACAAAATCCTAGGAAATGCAAAAATAATCCAAACGTTCATTAAGAAAAAAGGGGGGGTTATGAAAGAGAACTCAAACAGAAAGCCCAGCTCATCCCATCTCTTCAGAAAAGGGCTGTGGTAATAGATAGATCTTGCAAAATGCCTGAGAGATTAACAGATATGGACTCTATCAGACCAAGCAAAGTCTAGCATTGAGGGCCCTGAACTGAGAACTCCCTGTCCTGAGTCATACAAGGCTTGTCTATGCTACATAACTTTTATCATTTGAAGACCCAGTTGGAGCAGATTAGTCTAATAACCCATTTCATTCTGAACTGGTTTAGTGCCAATGTGAATGTGGACAAGCTGAAATAGTTCCGCTAGTTCTCCCCCTACTTATCCCACAGTGTATTGGTGACCTTTTGAAATCTCCCAGAATCCATTGCTTCTAGGAGCTATACCAGGAACTGTGAGATGGGTACCCAGAAAGCATTGCAACTGAAAGGGTTTTGAACAAGGCTAGTATGGCTTTTAAACTGATACAGCACAGCTAGTGTGGATGCAATGAACTGTGCTTAAATCAGTTCAGTACAACTAGTTCAATTAGACAAGCGGTTTAATTCTCTAACGTAGACACACCCATAATTAGAGGTGTCAGGTCAAGCATCCAGTTGCTGGGTGTGGTGCATATCATTTGTGTTTTTAAATGTTGCAACGGAAGCATCCGTCTAACTGCTGTGGTGATAGGTGGTTTTATATAGATATAAAATTTAAAAATAAATTAAATTTGGGTGGGGAGAAAAGCAGAAGGAGGAAGGAAAACAGAAAAAGGGCTCCAGCCAGTTACTCTAAAAGAAAAAGAAAGGAGTGAAACATCTGCCAGAATCATGAGCAGCTTGTTGTTGGAGGTCAGCAGTTCATCAGCAGTTGAGCAGAAGAGTTCAGCAGTTCGCCCGCTGCCAGTAAGTGCTCGCTGCAGTTATTATTAGGGAGGTGCTAGAGAGGATTTACCCTGCCAGCTCGAATGCAAAATGGAAATTCCTTTAGGAAGATCCCATTGCGCTCTTGCAGTGCTGAGCATTTCCTGGCTTGAACTTCTCTTACCCTGGGCCTTACTTGTGGTAAAGGCTATAAAAAGACCCGAGCGAAATCCACTTGATGCTCTTAATTTCATGTCTGGATAAATGCGCTCCACGTTCCCATGGAGTTGTCTTGATTTTTGCTGGTGATGCTTTGTAAAAAGGCACCCATCCTGTCCTAGAGTCCGGCTGATCGCTAGAGAACTCCATTCTGGTTGTGCACTTCCAGCACATCCCAGTAAACCCTGTAAATACAGGCACGTTGCATAGGAGAGGCTCATTGAGCAGGACAAGCCCCTGTTGTTTTGCGGTGTGCAAGTCACAGAAAGTAGCGATGGAGAAGCTCCATTAGCTCTAGTCCATCCCCTTTGGGCTAGTGTGGGATGTTTCCCTCTAGTTTATTTTGTAGTTCCTTTTCCCACTTCAAGTATCTGAAAGGAAAGTAGCAGCAAAGAAACTCAAACTGTAGCTGAAAGCACGAGTTTCATCAGGTTTTGATGCAAAGCTATAAATTTGCCCCTAGAGCGACTCCAAAGGTTTGCACAACTTCAGCAAAGCTTTCGACAAACCCAGACTGAGAATACTGACTGCATGCTTAGGTGTCAGTGCTGAAAGTGCACCTGTAGGTCCTTATACTCACAGGCGTGCTACGCTTCATCCTTACACTCACAGGCGTGCTAGCTGAGGTTTGGTTAAGGCCTTTTGGAAAATCTGACTCAGGTAGATAATAAGAGCCTGATTCTGCACTCCATTGCTTTGCAGAGTCTGAGGCAGCGTCAGAAAACTGGTGTAGGAGAATGGCAGTTAAGTCCTGTAGTGTATACAGGACTAGATTTGAAAGTGGAGATCAACTTGAGACACCTTAAAGGGCCAGGCTTTTCAGAGGCTGGATGCTCAACACTTTCTGAAAAGCAAGCCCCTTTAAGATGCCTCAAGTTGGGCACCCGAAAATGGATACAACCAAAATCACAACTCCCTTGAACAGGGAGGCCCTGAACAAAGATGTGTGCACCATTCAGCGGTGAAATTAAATAAGGAGATCAATCAATACCTCTTATGAAAAGGATCAAAATACAGATTAACACAAAATCTGAAGGCCAGATTCTGATGTCAGTTAATTCTGGTTTTACAACAATGTAATGTCATTGACTTCAGTGGGAGCTGCTGGGTGCTTGTTACTTGGAAATCAGACCCCTTATTTAGGCATCTAAATATGGATTTATGCATCGAGTTTTGAACATCGTGGCATATATATTCGTGGGAAACAACAGCTGCCATGAAAAGACCTTCTGTTAGCTATTGGGGGTTTTTAACTTCGTTTCTATTTTGCAAAAATCTAGCTTCGGTTACTACATTTCTTCTGTGTGGTTAGAATTAACCGCAAGTAATTGGGCTAGATGCAGCAATCATTGGGTGAAATTCTATACAGGAGGTCAGAATAGATGATTGTGATGGTCTCTTCTGGCCTTTAAGCTATGAACATGTGTTTTCTATGCTTTGTAAATTCTGTTTGCTGTTGGGAGCTTTCGTAAGAATTGTGTGTAGTATTTTCAAGAGGAGCTTTAAAAAATTACCTGATTGTTTTTATTTACAGAGAAGAGCATCACAAATCTCTTTATGCTCAGATGTTTGACCTCATTCTGTTAGTTTAAGTATTAAGAACTTGTCATAAACAAACATGACTGTGTAACACCTGCTTCATTTCATAGTCTGATTCTTTTTTGGAAAGCTCCCATCCAAAGTGTAGGCTTTGGTGAAATTCATTAATGCTCCAGATGTGTGTTCTGCTGTCAGCTGGCCTAGTGAAATCATTGTTTATTGACAGGTTCCCAAGAGTCAGATAGCTCGCAGTCTGCCAAGAAAGACATGGTGGCTGCATTGAAATCCAGGCAGGAAGCTCTGGAAGAGACACTGCGCCTGCGACTGGAGGAGCTAAAGAAACTGTGTCTCCGAGAAGCGGTAGGCAATAGAAATTTTATAACCCTGGAAAATGTTGTGGCTTGTATTTTTATATGCTCACAGCCTCATGTGAAAATGGACAGAGGCTGGAAGGAGAGGTAAAGCCTTCCTAAATCATATCTCACAAAGCGTATGGTGCCCAAGGACTGAGTGATCCCCAGGCATTTCGTGTCTAGTGCAGCACAAGGCCTTTTTTACGCTAGAGAAGCTGGACTCATGCCAAGCCAGTTGTACACCCATAAGGCCTGATCCAGCAAGGTGCTGAGCATCTGCCGCTCCTATTGAAGTCATCATGAGTGGTGGATGCTTAGTAGATACTCACCATCTTCCAACAGGGCTCCCCATGGGCAGTCTGCCGTTGACTTCAATGGAATAGGCTCAGGCCTATAGATGGCACATCTGGTCTAGCCATTGTGTGGTCACCTGCCCTGGTATACGCCACTTGGTCCTCATCTTCGGTAGGAGAAAGGGGTGTTTGTAACACGTGCGCTAACTCACCGCTTTTCCTAGTGTAGACATGGCCTTAGTTGCACTCTTTCCATGTTCATTTCCCAGCATGCTCTGCCAACGCCCAGCTATTTCACAGCGCAGGCCCATTGCCTGGCATGGGGGTTAAATCACCACAGTTTGCCCCCCTCCCAATACAAAGAGCACAGTTTGGGGTGAGCTTGTGTGCGGCATGCTGGGGTCTTCCCTTCACTGAGCTGTATGTAACATGACAAATGCTGAGGAGGTCCCTTGGCTACATCATCAGTATTACTAGTAGAAGAAACTGTTAGGTAACATTGTCAAGAGAAAATCACCTTTCTGACCTAAATATCACCATGGGGCAAACGGGGTGCCATAGGATGAGGTCATATTGTACTTGGCATGTGTCTGTTTAATTATTGTTGGGGTTGATTTAAACTGACTTGTTTTAAAGCAGGTCAGCGTGAACGTAAAACCATTTCAAATGCTGGAGAAGTTAGGATCCTTGCTGCGTTTGTGCCTGGAAACATAATAAATATTAGCAGCAGCTTATATGAAGTTTACACTTCGATCACACGTGCATACATAACACCCGTTTCCCAGGCCTGGAAAAATCCAGCTTTAACAAAAATCATTTCCAGGAATAGAGAATGGGAGAGTTGGCTCTGGGCCGTGGTACTGGGATCTTTAAGTTGCTCTTTATATTTAAAGTGCGTATCACTTTAAAAAACAAACAAACAGAAAAAAGACCATTGCCCATTTTTTAAAAATCTCACTGCACTTTGTTTAGACTTGGCTCTGGCTTGAACAGCAGCTGGGATAAGCAGGAGGAAAACAGCTTTTCAACAAAGGATGTCAGAGGAAATATGTGCGGGCCTCATCCCACAACCCTTCCTCGCATGAGCGGTCCTGATGTATGAAGTCTCAATTGGCTTCGACGGGCCTACTCTTTTGCGGAAGGTTTGCAGGATCGGGTCAGACCCCAAGTGTCCGGAAACCATTTAGCTTGGATCAGCTGCAGAAAGTGGTCAAAAGTTTCACTGGCTCTTTTATTTTAAACCTTTCCTCTCGGGGGGTCCTGAATCGGTTTGTTTGCTATGGGAATTGCTGAGTTAAAATGAGGCAGAGACAGACAAGGAGAAGAAAAGGGGGTTAACACCTGGGCTTAATCAAACTAGCATGGCCCAATCCATTCACAACAGTAGCATCATGTTGCTTCACTTACTTATTAATTCAGATTAAATTTCAGGCCCCTGCCTGTAAATCCGTTTCAGTTTATGGCGGCAGCACAGTAGCCCGCATTGATTTTGTTCTTACAGAACCGTGGCAAAGGAGCCATTAAAGTTGTAACTCGTTCTGCACCCCCTGCACGTCATGTTAAGATTGAGGTTTTAAAGGATCCCTCTGCCACTCAGTAGAAAGACACAGAATCTGGATCTCAACACACTATTTGTAGCCAGCCTTTTTGTGCAACAGGATGAACGTGTTACAGAAAAAGCTCTAAAACTGGAGAGGGAAGCATTTAAACAACCTTGAAAAAGGGTATTGTGCGCTTCACTGCAGTGCTGGGTTAGGAATTCATTGTGTTGGGAACTGCTTAAGCTAGGGACTGAAATGGCCAGGGCCTCATTTCCCAGTGACCTGAAAACAGTAGAAAGAAAGCCCCCATTAGGGAATGGGTCGTGGGGGCATGAGGGAGGCAGAGAGCCGAGCTACACGCTGCACATTAAGGTCAGCCACTGTTATACGGGATTCAGATGATTTAGAGTTTTCTGCCAGCTGGATCCTCTCAAGGCTGGTGATGCAGAACACAAAAGCCTTTTGTCCTCACTGCAGAGACTGTTCAGCTCAAGAAGCTGGGTTGTTCCTTGTAGCAACACTCTTGCCTTTCTCTGCAGGCATTTGAATGTCTTTAATTCCGATCGGTGTAGATGTATTGTACGTACCAGAAAAAACACAGAGTCAGCATCAATCCTGGCACTTGCTCCTTTGCCTGCTTCAAATCTATTCCAGTGTACATCCCTTGGCGGTGAAAGTTTGCAGGGTTTGCTGCTTCACACTTGGAACTAATCTTTGCAAATGACCCTTTCAGTCTGATATTACTCCAACACTGCACATGACATAGCTTGGAGTTTGGCAAGGATTTCAATTCATAAAATGTTTTCATATAGGTACTTAGGTACCAGACACTGCTTTAAATTGCCATTTTCACTGCAGCTGTCTCAGACAGCTCATGAATTAGATTGTAGTATTTTAACATGCAGTTACGATCAGAAAAATAATAATAAAAGTGTCACTCGACAGCTCTGCTCCCTGTGTGAATTCAGAGTAAGATCTGCTGGCTTCTCCATCAAAAATAACTGGTTTCTCTATAGAGACAACACTGCTGAAGGAATGTGAGCTAGCATCTGTGCTGGCTCATGCATCGTGCTCAGACATCCTGCTGGTGGGCAGCACCTAAGACCCTAGACAGACAGTTCATGTTAATTTTTCTAGTTGCAGAGTATATATTCCTGTTGATGATGCACAAGCCAAAAAAAGAACTCAGACTGAGCTCGCAGGCCTGGAAGTTAGAAAAAATCTTCTGTATATTTATCAGCTGAGCATATTTGATATGGAGTCACTGAACGATGATAAACAATGGAACCCTGGCCATGCCATTTTTACAATCATTTTTCAGAGTGTTACTGCACTTTAAAAAGATACATTGGATGGGTTTGCTTTTGCGTATTCCCCTCCTCACTAATAGCATCTTATGTTTTCAGGAGCTCACAGGAAAGCTGCCCAGGGAATACCCCCTAGATCCAGGGGAGGAGCCACCTATTGTAAGGAGAAGAATAGGGACTGCCTTTAAACTGGATGAACAGAAAATACTGCCTAAAGGAGAGGTGAGGACTTGCCTTCCAGTCCTATCTATCTAGCTTATGTCTAGGACATTTCTTAGCCTATTACTCGGGAACCACAATTTTTAATTTAACTGTTTTTTTTTTAATTCGTTTACTCATCTTTGCTTGTATTTGGGGCAAGGAAGAGGTGAGAGAACATGCTGGTCTGAGCATAGGACTGGGAGCCAGGAACTCCTGTATTCCAGTCCCAGCTCTGACACAGGCAAACGGAAGTAGCTTTGGGTGAGTCACTTATGGCTCTGATCCTGTTAACTATGCAAACTGCCCTTAATCGCACCGGTAGCTGAATGACGTTGCTGGTGCAGGTCTAGATTACTCATGTGACTACGGGTAGCAGGATTGGGTTCTGAGTTGCTCTGGTCTTTCAAACCACTTCTGGTATCATTTTGAGCAGTCCAAGTTCTTCTCCCTTCCTTCCTGCAATAGTCCTTACTCAGTACTAAAAGTGGTACCGTTTCCGCCAAAGTCCTTTAATGAAGTGTCACATCAATTCTTCGAACTGCTCCTGTGATTGCAAGACAAACGCACTTTACCTCCTCCTCCTCCTAAACAAAGGAGCTATCCTCCCTGCTTCTGGGCAGCTTGACTTGTGTTTGGGTAAGTTTGCCTGGGGGGAGTGTTTGTTCTGTGCTCTCTCTCCCACAATTGGCTGGGTCAGTGCCCTGAATCATGGCTGTGAAAACAGCCCTGGAGCAGCTGTAAGGCGGGACCGGAATTCACAGAAAAGCCATTGTCTGTGGAGACTGGTCTCAAGACACTTGTGGATATTCTAGTTTTGAGTTTCCTTTTATTTTTATAATAGAAGAGAATGAATCTGTGGTTTAAGGTCCGAGTCAGCTGGAGAATTAACCCTTTATTGTATTGTTAGCGTTTTCTTTCTGCTTAAACCACGAACAATCAAAGCTCTTAGGGTTTGTGTTTGATGGAGCCAGTGAGAGGAATTCCACTGAAGTAAAATACTCATGAGCTAGCACGTTTTGTTTAGCTTTTACAAGGAAAGCCCTGACTCCTAAAAGCTGTGCACTCTGTTTGCTGCAGTGTTATCAATGGGTCTTCAGATTCCCATGTCTTGGGGGTGCGTCTACAACGCACACCTTTTTCGGCGGCGTGTAGTGTACCTATGCATGTAGGCCCCACTCCCAGCACAGGTATATGGCAGTATAGACTCTGAGCAAAAGGCTCTGACAGCAGGGAGTTGATGAAGCCTTTCCCACTGCCTCCCCTTGTCAAAGCTTTTCCCTAACACATGTAGCTACACACTGCAGTGTGGACACAGCCTGCCATGTAACTACATGTATGCTACACGCCACTGCCAGCATAGACTTAACCTTAGTGTTAAGCGATGGCTTCCAGGCTAAGGACGCTGGATGGACTCTGTTTTCCTCTCAGTCCTTCCATTAATAGTGATGCACGGTCCGTGCGTGCAAGACAATGATTCTCTGTAGGGAAAGAGGGTAAAGCCACTCTCCACCTTTGCAAGTAATGTACATTTCAGTAAAACAGAATTGCCAACCTCAAGCGTTCAAAAATGCTGACTCTGCCCTCCCCGCCCCTGCCCCCCCCAAATCATGAGATTGTCTTAAAAAATCATGAACTTTTTTAAAAGGATAAATATTGGGATCCGATTTGTCTTCTGATTTTTGAGCCTTTAAGGTTCATGTTTTCAAGCTTTGATCTGCACCATGAGGGCTACAATTTTTTTTTTTAATGAAAGTTGAGATTCTCTCAGGATCACATGATTCCAGGAGCTGGGGCTTTGAGTAAAACATCAAATGTCATGAGAATTGGCCTTCCCTCTGAAGGCAAATGACAGCCCTGGTGCTCCAAGGCAGTACGCATAAAGGCATTCATCAAAAAAGAGATTAATGGGGGAGAGGCAAATGAAGACAGCTGTTTACGATATTAAGGGTGATTTAGAAAAAAACCCATTAAAGCCAGAAGCTGCAATTGAAGCCAGGCTCTCAGTATCTTCACTGGGAGTGTTGTCTGAGTAAGGACTGCAGGGCTGAGCCCTAGCTGGATTTATTTTTAATCACCCCTAGCACTGTGTTTAATCTACCCTTGCTTACTTTCAGTGGGCGTTTTGCCACAATAAGTCAGATCAGGCTCTCCGTCTTAAACCTCCATTGTGTCGAATGCACCATTAATAAGTTTAGTGTTGACAGAGCTTACGAAATCTTCAAAGCAAAACTCATTTTACAAAACAAAACCAGGCCTTCAGCTGGCAGTAATGTGAGAGGAGCTATAATTATAGATTTAAAGCAATGCTGACTCACCACTGACAGCACAGAGATTTTGAAGCCAAAATGCCCAATATGAAAACTTCAGGGAGCCATTCTGGTCTGAGGAGGGGTTATTCCTATAGCATCAACCGCGCTGTGTATGCATGTTGGTACATTGAGAGGTTTTGAATATGGCTAACAATAGGGTTTCGCTGAATATCTGACTAAAAGTGCTTGCAATCGGAGCACTGAGCATTTAGCAAAGCTAATGTTTTAATTTGCAGCTCAAATCTCATTGAAAGTTAATAGGACTTGGGTGTGTAAGAGAGCCAGACCCCTTTGAAAATTCCAACCCATGTTCTCATCTTTATGGGCTACAAGCAAAGAGTCAGATTCTCTGCTGGTGTAAACTGGCATAGCTCCATTGACTTAATGTCAAAGTATCACCGCCAGTTACGCCAGCTGAGAACCTGGCCCTAACATGTTAACGCTGCTTAAGCACAGTTTAACTCTGCCAAGGCCAAACAGGGTCTAACTTTTTGGCTCTCTGGCATGGCCAAAGCCTTCTATTAAAATAGAGGTGGGCAAACTACAGCCCATGGGCCACATCCGGCCCACGGGACCGTCCTGCCTGGCCCCTGAGCTCCTGGCCGAGGAGGCTAGCCCCCGGCCCCTCCCCTGCTATTCCCCCTCTCCCGCAGCTATGCTGCCACTCAGGCGCACTCTGGGCAGCGGAGTTGCGTGCTCCTGCAGAGCAGCGCGGCAGCGTGTCTGGCTCTGGCCGGGCGGCCTGGCTGCCAGACATGCTGCTCTAAGTGGCATGGTAAGGGGGCCAGGGCCGGGGGGTTGGATAAGGGGCGGAGGTTCGGGGGGGACGGTCAGGGGATGGGGAACCGGGGTGGGATAAGCGTGGGAGTTCCAGGGGGCCTATCAAGGGGCGAGGGTGTGAATAGAGGTCAGGGCAGTTAGGGGACAAGGAGCAGGGGGGGTTGGATGGGTCGGGGGTTCTGAGGGGGGCAGTCAAGGGGCGGGAAGTGGGAGGGGGCGGATAGGGGGCGGGGGCCAGGCTGTTGGGGGAGGCACAGCCTTCCCTACCTGGCCCTCCATGCAGTTTTGCAACCCCAATTTGGCCCTCGGGCCAAAAAGTTTGCCCACCCATGTATTAAAACCATTACACGTCCCTACCTTGTGCATGGCCTCGTGATATCACACCTCTGTGATGTCTCCTGCTGACATTGTGTCACAGTGCATTTATGCATTGCCTCACGTTAATGACATTTGGTAGGACTGGATTGTAACTGGGATGAATTTGACACATTAGTTCAATGGGTGATCAGCACTACACAAGCGCTAACCAGTAACGTTATGCTGAAATGTCATGACTTTGCACTGGGACTTATCAGTGCGACATCCTGATGTTTCATTTTCGTACAGCCCTTGGTCACCATGGTGACAGACACCTTAGAAATATGCATGGAAGAGAGGTTGGGGTTCAGACACCACCACATAAGGATACATGAGTTTGTTCTGCAAGACAAATAGCAGACACAGCCATATTGGGCCAGCAGCCGGAATGAACTGAGTTTAGTATTGACGATCCTCACAAAATAAAGGCTCGATCAGTGGCTCTCAACCTATTTACCATTGTGGGCTGCGTAGGCCCTCAGGATGTCACATGGGCCACAGCTCTGTGCTGATTGGGCGGCCCGCGGGCGGCAGGGTGAGAACCACTGGGCTAGATTGTGCAGCCTTGCGCAGCCCTTTGAAGTCATGAGTTCTCTCCTGTGAGCAAGTGCTCCCGAGCTTGAGGAGCAGTTGCACAGGCTGGCCCTGACAATGCACTTGTGGTTGAGCTAGGGGCAGGTTGGTAGATGGATTCGTCTCTTGTTAAGTGCCGTTTAGGGCCAGATCCTCGGCCGGTGTAAAGCGGCATAGACCCGTTGAAGTCAGGGGAGCTTTGCCATGCAGCTACACCAGCTGAGGATCTGGCCACGACAGCTTGCAGCCAGGACAGCCAGAATCTCTTCCCAATTTGACAGGAAGCGGAGCTGGAGCGCCTGGAGAGGGAATTTGCAATTCAGTCCCAGATCACTGAGGCTGCTCGGCGCCTGGCCAGTGACCCCAACGTCAGCAAAAAGCTGAAGAAACAAAGGAAAACCTCCTACCTTAATGCCCTAAAGAAACTGCAGGAGATCGAAAACGCCATCAATGAATACCGCATCAAATCTGGAAAGAAGCCAACGCAGAGAGCCTCCCTGATCATAGATGGTAAGTGCGGCTCAGGGCCTGGGACAGATATATCTAAGGGCTGAAGTGGGCCTTGAGTGGTGTATAAGCCTTGAATAGAGGCCTTGGTGCAGGGAGTGAATTTCACCCACACTGAGCCAGAGCTAGGAACTGAGCCCTGGTGCCCAAAACCCTGCTCTGACTTGTAGCCCAGTACTGCCCCTCTCCCTCTAATGGACTCCGAGTCTTTTTTTTCACCCTGTGTATTGTTCTGTCTCTTCCTTGTCCCGGTTGGAGAGCTGGCATGGGACTCGAATGGTGCCTAGATGATGTGCTGGCTCAGAACACATGGGTAAATTTCAGGCTATGTTAGCTTAAGCAAGGCACTTAACCTGTCTGTGAGTCAGTGTACCCACCTGTAAAATGGGTATAGTAATACTTCCTTCAGAGGGATGTTGCTTAATTACTATTAGTAAATCTTGGGCGAGAGGCATCATATAAAATCCAAGTATTATCATCACCATCATCCCATTTGTTTACAAAAGCATAATCCTCAGGACACTTTTTACGGTTTACACCGTTTTTTAAAGTAATTTCTGCTAACCTCCTTCGAAGCCTGAAAATAACAGAGCTTTTTCTTGCTGATTTTGTCCCTTTCCACATGACAAACAGAGATTTTGCTTTTCCTGTTTATAAACAGAGCTGAAATTATCACTTCTCTTGCTTCCTTATTTGTAACCCAGCTGTGTTGTGCTGCCCTTAAAGCATTTTGAGTTCCTCTCCACTCCGTGACAGTGCATATGTCAGAGCAACAAACACAAACACCAGGGAGATGTTACGTCAGAACACTTCCGGCAAAAGAACTGGGTGCTATTTCTTTTGTTGCTTCAGAGGGCACTTGGAAGTATTGTTGAATGTCCTACAATCAGAGCACCTTGTGTTTGTTTTTCATTGGCAACTGAATGGTAACTTCATAAGTGTAGGGGGGGGTCAAATCCTGAGCTCTGTAGGGCCTGATCCTCAACTAGTGTAAAATTGGTGTAGCTCCATTATACCCTCTGGGGATCTGGGCTCACAGTTTTGACTCAGTCCTAGCGTCCACTAAAATCAGTGGGAGTTGAAGGCGCTCAGCAACTCCCAGGAGGGAGCTCAGCATGTCAAAGGAGCTGGCCTGGAGTTTTTACTCAGGCTTTGCCCTGAGTTCTGCCTGAGTAAGGACTGAGTAAACTGGCCTATATTAATAGAAATCGTATTGCTTCTTGGTAGTGTGGAGAACAAGGGACGACTGTGTTTTATGAACTGGGGAAGATTCTGTTGCGATTCAATGTTAAACCACAGTGCTACTAATGGTCCTTTGATTGTTTTTTTTAATTCTCCTCAGAAGGAAACATCGCCAGTGAAGATAGCTCCCTCTCAGATGCCCTTGTTCTTGAAGACGGTATGTTGTCCATCCTTCCTAGAAAGGGAAGGATGACTGAATCCCCCTGAAAATGGAGGAAATCCCCTGTATGCCTGTGCCCCTGTATGCCAGTGCCATTTCACAGAGATGAGGTGGGTGATACCTTTTATTGCACCAACTTCTGTTGGTGAGAGAGACAAGCTTTCAAGCTTACCCAGAGCTCATCTATGTATGCTCGGAGGCTCGTCTCTCTCACCAGCGGATGTTGGTCCAATAAAAGATATTGCCTCACCCACCATGTCTGTCTAATATCCTGGGACCAAAATGGCTACACCACCCCAGTCCTTGCCATTTGAGAGCAGATAAGTTCAAACAACAGCCACTTTTCATCAACCCCCCCTGAAGGTTTTTTCAATTATATATAAAAAGTACAGAAATAGAAATAAGTACGTAGTCTGTAGGAAAAGGCTCATACATATTGTAACAAATCTGCAACCCCTTAAGACCTCCTAGCGGGCGGAATAGGGCATATGACTCTCACTAAGGGCCTGATTTTCAGGGGTGTTGCGCATCCATAGCTCCCCCAGAAGGGGGACCATTAGGATGCTCTAGTTTGACCTCCTGCGTAACACGGGCTGGAGAAGATCACCCCGTGATTCTTATATCAAGTCCAATAACTTGTGTTTGAACTAGAGGAATGTAGCTCAACCTTTCCAGGTTGGTGATTCCTGAGTCAGAGTCCAAAACTATTTGCATCCCCTCTTACATTTTTTACTCTTTTATAGTAAATGTGTCCATGAGAACAATGCTAAGCCTATTTAATTGGGGTATATTTTTCAAGAGGTTGACAGCAAATACTTGACCTTGAAGGGGAAAGGTGTGTGCAGAGTCGGGGGAAGGGAGAATCGGAGAGGGTTGCCGGCACAAACATGAAAGTGGCCGAACTATGGTGCACACGGGTCTAGAAGAGTTTTATTTTCTTTGCTTTAGATTGAAAAGTTTATTATCCCCCTGATTGCCTTTCATGACCACCACCCTTCCACCATCAGCTGAGAAACACTGAACTAGAGCCTCTGCTGGAACACTTCTTAAAATCAGGCCCTAAGTTCGTTACCATATAATTCATGCTCAGAAAAATCATCTCTGTCTGCTGCACTGTATCCAAGTGGTAATCTTGGGCATGCTGGGGGGAAGCCACACTGCAACCTAGTGTCCTTCAAAAGCATCAGCTGCTCTCCTTGTTTCTCTTTTCAGAGGATTCTCAGGTTACCAGCACAATATCCCCCTTACAGTCACCTCACAAAGGACTCCCTCCCCGGCCACCCCTACATAACAGACCACCTCCTCCACAGTCATTGGAAGGACTCAGACAAATGCACTACCACCGGAATGATTATGACAAGTCCCCTATCAAGCCCAAGATGTGGAGCGAGTCATCCCTGGATGAACCCTACGAGAAGGTCAAGAAACGCTCCTCACACAGTCATTCCAGGTGAGTCAGACAGTCGGAGATTGCCAACTACATAAACATCCTCCTTTTGGTAGAGGCCCATTTGGTATGGTAATGACAGACACTTTCTGGTAATGGTGTGGGTGTGGATGTGTGAGAGAGAGAGAGAGAGAGGTTGTCTTTAACCTGAGCCTATATAATGAAAACTCTTCCCAAATCTCATGGCAGAAACATCACTCACTTGAATGATATTTAGCTGTTTTGGTAAATAATCATGCCCTAGAAGATCGTAACAGCTATAGTCACACAAAGTGCTGGCCACTATCTGATTGTTATTTTAAAAGCCAGTTGGAGAGGACAGACGACAGTCTCTCACTGAAACTTCTGCTGAATCTTTGTAAGAGCTTGTGCTTGAACTTTTGTTACTATAAAAAATTCAGATCAGTTATGTGTGTGGAACTCCATTTGCTTCAGCGGGATGTGTGTAACTGAGAACTGATTGTGGCCCATAGACTCAAGGTCCTAGGTGCAGAGCGTTTCCGTCTGAAGTCTGAAATGCAGTGTTTGCTTTGCAGCAGTCATAAGCGGTTCCCCAGCACAGGAAGCTGTGCAGAGGCTGGAGGGAGCAGCTCTCTGCAAAATAGCCCCATCAGGAGCCTCCCGCATTGGAATTCCCAGTCCAGCATGCCATCTACACCAGATCTACGGGTACGCAGTCCGCATTATGTCCATTCCACTAGGTAAGTCCTGCTGCTCCTGAAACAACTCTCCTCCCTTTGGTTACGCAAAAGTATTTTTTGTTTTCACACTTTAAAGACAAGAGGCTTCATTTCAGGAAGGAAGCGCTCTCTTCGGTGAGGATTCGTTCCTGAATCAGGCTTGAATCTTCAATTTACTTCACATAAAAAAAAATTAAAATGCACCAAGTCCTTCGGGTGAGATCGTAACCAAAGGTTCTGACTGTTCATGGGCATTGCAACCTCCAAGCCACTCTTTGAAAGTCACAAGGTGTTAATATCAGTGCTCACGTTAAGGTTAGGGAATTACCCTTTCCTTTGGGACACGAAAGGTTGGGTAGTGTTAAACCACTGCTACGGTGAACTGGGCATGCCGAAAAGGCTGTCTAAAGTGAAACATCTGAGGGACCAAGTAGAGGTGGGTCTGATTGGTCACGTGGTATCATTTCTGTTCCTTGAGTGGCTGACTGAAACTTTATGAACTAGGGAAGAGCCCATCCAGCATGAATAAAGGCCACCCAGATGTGGATTTGAATCAGCACCCTTCTACACATGCAAATCTGGGTGTTCGCATGAAGGACAGTCACACTGTGACTGTCTTGAGCTCTAAAGCCACTCAAGAGACCAACAAAGCATAGCTGCCTAAAAGAGGTGGTTCTTCTGAGGTGGGAGCAGAAAAACATTCATTCCCTGTGGGATGGTGCTGCATGAGCTGGCCGTGACTACCCAGTGTCACTTTGTGGGTCGTTGGCCCCCCCACATTGCAAAGCAGTGGGGAGGGGGCGTGGAATCCCAAGAACAGAAACCATAGGAAAGGTTTGCACAGATCCACCACACTCTGTGTTCCCTGCCACTGTGTTGGTGAAACTCATCCGGGGCAGTGCCCTCTGCACCACTTATGTGTGATGATGGGGATTGCCCAGGGAGGTGGCTAGTGGGGCAACCATGCTGGGAGGCTTCTGTCCTCCCCCCCACCTGTGTGCTGCGGAAAGCGGGTGCCAGGCAGGCTCCAAATAGGCTGGGGAGGAGCCAGAGTATCTTGGTATTTGGACCTAGTGGCCCCACATCCGCACACAGGGAATGTGGAGGGGGAGTTGGCTGCTTTTTCAACCCACCGCAATCAGAGGGACTGCAGCCCCACAAGCTGCCTGTGGAGTCCAACCCCATAACTCTGCTTAGTTCCCCTCTGGCTTTGGGCAGGGAGGTGGGAAGTTCACCTCAGATGGGTACATCTACTTCAATTCCTGCACTAACGTACCTGCATGGTATGCCCCGTATCCTGCCTGGGGCTGGTGGAGCTGTGGGGGAGCTGTGAGCACTCAGCACCTCTCAGGCTTAGCTCCGTGTATTTGCACTGATTGGCAGATGCTGTTTTGGCTTTAAATGCTAGAGAAAGACCCCGCGGGTTTTGTTAACCAAGCAGACTCAAAACCTGTCTTCCTGCCACCTGCAGGTCAGTAGACATCAGCCCGACCAGACTGCACAGCTTAGCTCAGCACTTTAGACACAGAAGCTCCAGCTTGGAGTCACAAGGCAAGCTGCTTGGGTCAGAGAACGAGACGGGGAGCCCCGATTTCTACACCCCAAGGACTCGTAGCAGTAATGGCTCTGACCCCATGGACGACTGCTCTTCCTGCACCAGCCATTCCAGCTCTGAGCACTACTACCCTGCTCAGATGAACCCCAACTACTCCACCCTGGCCGAGGATTCCCCCTCCAAAGCCAGAGAGCGGCAGAGGCAAAGGCACAAATCTGCGGGAAACCTGGTCTCTTCTAATTCAGGGAGCATGCCCAACCTGGCGGCAAGGAATGGAACCGGGCATCCGGGGGTCTATCTGCACAGCCAGAGCCAGCCTTCCTCTCAGTACAGGATCAAAGAGTACCCCCTGTACATCGAAGGCAGCTCCACGCCCGTGGTGGTGCGCAGCCTGGAGAATGACCAGGAGGGACACTACAGCGTGAAAGCACAATTTAAAACCTCCAACTCCTACACGGCAGGGGGGATGTTTAAAGAGAACTGGCACGGGGACGAAGTGGACTCAGTCAGATTGACCCCGTCCCGTTCTCAGATCATAAGGACTCCATCTCTGGGCAGAGAAGGCCATGAGAAGGGCTCGGGCAGGACTGCAGTATCAGACGAACTCCGGCTGTGGTACCAGCGGTCCACAGCCTCCCACAAGGAGCACAGCCGCCTGTCGCACACGAGCTCCACCTCCTCGGACAGCAGCTCCCAGTACAGCACATCTTCTCAAAGCACCTTTGTGGCACACAGCAGGGTAACGAGGATGCCTCAAATGTGTAAAGCAACATCAGGTGAGGCCCGGCCCCAGGGGAAGCAGATCCAAGTTTGTTCTTAGCTGTCTAATGCGTGCATTGCGCTTTGGTAATTTATGAATGAAACCAGAGCAGCCTGTGTCCCCTGTCCTTTTGTGAACATAGCACAATGCAAAGCACAGGCATGTAGGATGGTGGGATTAGCACTGAGTGAACTTTATCGGAGAGTGTCATCGGCTGAGGGTTTGTCCCCTGGAGCTCATCCATCATGAATGACTTCTTCAGAGAGCTAGGAGAACGATCCCCAGAGCCTGAGCCAAAGCCTCCAGAAATCTATGGGAATGTTTCCATTGACCTCAGTAGGCTTGGATCAGGCCTTTAGAGTGGTAGCAGAGAAAAAGCCCATTTGTGGGGGCTGATCCTAAGTATCACGTTAGGTTTATCACTGTGGGCAGGGTCCGTTAAAGTGAGCAATGAGGAAGAACATAGCAAAACTCAAGAGAAGTTGATTTTTCCCAATAAATACATAGACGAGTAAGGCATTTAATCAGTGTGCCATTAGGAACATAAGACTATCTGGTATGGCAAAAAAAGCACAGTTCCTTAAAATAAAGAGCAAGTGGCCCCACTAAAAAAGACTTGGGGGGTGGTTGAAGGCTGAGATCCTCGATTCATACAATACCTTCAGTACAGCTACTAGAGGTGCTTGCTTGTAATCTTGTAAGCTCTATAAAGTCGGGCCATATCTTTGTACAGAACCTAACACAGTGGAGCCCCATCCTGTTTGGGCCTCTGGCCTTTCCCCTAATATTCATATTAAATAATAGCAGGACCTTGCAGCAGTTCATAAATTGCAGAGATTGTGCTATGTTTCCCTGAAATGAGATGAACTAGTTTAAGATTCGATACCTATTTGCCATCAGTCTCTGTTTTGAATAAGGCAGGGCAAGCTGGACTAACCTGAGGCTTTGCCAAAAAACCTGAATCTAACCCAGCTCCGTGAGAGTGAGGGAGCGAAGGTTGATTGATTGACGGGCTTCTATTGACAGAACTGCTACAGCCTGGGCAGCATCTTGACAAGCTTCCCTCATTTCACTCCTACCCATGTGCCTCAACCTTGCCCTGAGGACACCACCTCTAAAGATCCCATTTCTGAGGCCTGCTCCGCCCTGGGAGCCTCTGTTGAGATTGCCAGCCAGGATGCCAATTGATAGTGGTGATGCTTGTAAAACGTTGCTATTTGCCTATTGAGAGCTGAACTGAGCCTATCACAGGGACCACTGAACAGCCATCAGCTGGGAATGTTCATTCACTAGAGACCCTAGGCTGGATTTGTCTGAGCCGAAGATTTAATGGTGAAAGGCTTTACAGTCCATTACCACTCACCTGAACCACCCCAGCCCTCTTTGCTCTGCAAACTTTCTTTTATCCCTTTTTTTGACAGGAAGTTCAGGGACCTTTTGGCATTTCTGCCCCAAACAGAAGCAGGAAGTACCTAAAATTTAATTAACGTGCTTATCCTCCTGAGCTGTAGAGACCCATTTTGGAAATCCTATCATTTCAGATAGTTGGGGCATCTAAGGGTATGTCTACACTACCCGCCGATCCGGCGGGTAGTGATCGATCTATCGGGGATCGATGTATCGCGTCTCGTCTAGACACGATACATCAATCCCCAAACGTGCTCCCCGTCGACTTCGGAACTCCACCAGGACGAGAGGCGGAAGCGGAGTCGACGGGGAAGCGGTGGCCGTTGATCTCGCGCCGTGAGGATGTGAAGTAAGTCAATCTAAGCTGATCTAAGATACATCGACTTCAGCTATGCTATTCTCGTAGCTGAAGTTGCGTATCTTAGATCAATCCCACCCCCAGTGTAGACCAGGCCTAAGAAAGAAAATGCTAGTACAGACGCTCCCCAACTTACGCAAGCGTTCCGTTTCAGAACGCCTTGCATAACTCGAATTTTGTGTAAGTCGGAAACGTATACTCGACCATTATGCAAAAAAAAAGAAAAAAACCTTTTCCCATAAGTGCAGATTTGTGTAAACCAGGTTTGCATAACCCGGGGGGCGTCTGTAGTGAAACCAAAAATCATTGTCTCTTTGTTAGCTGCCCCAGCTGTAGATCGCTTTCACTGACCAGGCCAGTATGGACCTAGTCATGTTCTAAAAGCCAGTCCCCATTTTGATGATGGGATAATAGTGGCCCATGGGGCCTTCAGTTGTAAGGAACAGATTAGACTTTGCTTCTGTCTTCTTTTTGAGTGTTATTTAACCGCAGGTAAGGAATTTAACAGCTTGTGGGAGAATGTTAGTTGGAAGCATCAGTCATTTGACGGATCAGCCATGGCTCTAAAATGTCTATCGGACCCACAGTGTCCTTCAAAGATGACTATGCTCCTGAGCATGTCAGATTTGAAGAGGTCACTGTTCCAGGGATCTGCGCATTGGGATAGAATGACCAAAAGAGGGGTTTCTCAAATAGATCCTTAAAGCAGAAATGTCTTGTAAAACCACTACTGCTACATTACTGTGTTTGTCTCGTTTTTGTAGATGCTGTCATTAACATAAAATTAACTAAGATCAGCCCACTTTTGGCTCATGCTGATAAGTTCACGGTAGCCACATTTAAATGACTCTTACTACTAGTGCATGGCCAAAAACATCTTTGGGCTTTGAAATCTGTGGAGCTGTTCTTTGTACAGCAAGTGGTATATATGCCTGGAAGCTCCCAGCTAGCAGCCTGACAGCGACTAGCACAGAACTCCTCCCATGGTCCCTGAGCTGCCTGTGAAGCCTCTGAAATGAGACAACAAAGATGCAAGGCTGGCTTTGCTCCTTCATTTCGGCTCATGTGGAGGGACAGGTGCCCAGCCACTGCTATGGCACAAGGGTGCTGTGGGTTCAAATGGCAATAAAACGTTGATTTGTTTTCATGTTTTGAGGGACTGGGTATTTCCCACTCTTGGTTGCAGGGAGTTTGGTAGATGGGGAAGGATCTTCAGCCCATATTATCACTCACAGTCGGAGGCTGGGTTGGGATAAAATGTTCCCCGTGCATCTGAACGCAGAGCCAGGTACATGTGCGTGCAGCAGACGCAGTCAGGAGTTTGGTGGCTGGCCGTTCGCCCAGCAGCTGTGCTGCTCGGGGAGTACGTGCCGAGAGCCAGTTGTAAATGGGATGTTCCAACTCCTGGGCTCTTGCCGTGTTTCTTCTCTGATGAGCTGACAGTGCTGGAATTCCTTAACCCTGTTCTCCTTGTCTAACTGGTTATTTTTCCCCTCACTTTTAGCTGCATTACCTCACAGCCAGAGGAGTTCAACACCATCTAGTGAACTAGCAGCTACACCACCAAGCAGTCCCCACCACATCGTAGCATGGCAGACTGGGTGAGTCTCGGGAGGCAGAGTTAGAGGATTAGCATTCCTTGGTCTTCCACAGTTTTCTCTAGCCACTCCAAAACCATCGTCCTGGATGCTGAAGCAGGTTCTAGGCTTCAGTATGCCAGAGTTGCCTTAAAGTATGAAATGTAGATTTGATTTAATCTTTAGGTAGATGATCGCAATCGTTTAGGCACTTGAAGCGGAAAACAAGTTCTAGTACGGTGCCTTGCTATACAGTGCAAGGAGAAGACACTGGTGAAAGAGGATAGGTCTGGGCACAGGAACACTCTCAGGTATTCAATGGCCTAATCTACTCAGAACATTTTCAGATATTTGCTCACCATTGGTCTAGCATTAGTGCAGTTCTAGCAATGGGGAAACCCCTAATTTAGACTGGTTTAGCATTTGCATCAGTTTGTCATTTGCATACAATCTGCTACCAGTGCTAGCACCAGCATCCGAGCAGTGGTGGGAGAATGTCAGCAAAAGCTGTGTAGACACCACCTATGTTCCCCATGCTGTATGGAGCACTAACATTGAATTTTCTTTGTGAATGCCATTGTGGTTGTCCAAGTTCTCTCAGGCCTCAATGGAATCTTGCAGTATAAACGTGAGACGCTAGTCTATGGTACCTCTTGCACCACATCCGAAAGGTTGCTCAGAGGCACATGGTTCAAGGATCAGCAAAGAAGCTTCCCCAAGGGCACTGGTTCTCCAGAGTTTTCGTTCTGCTGCCTACGTTGTAAGCTGGGTGAAACAGGGGCCCTTTCCTGGATCTGCACAGCACCCCATATCCCAATGCTTGATTCTCAGAATGTTGTGTTCTGTTAAGCCACCAGGAGAGGCTTCAGGGATCACAGTTTGAGAACTGCTGCCCTAGGGTTGCAGAGACCTTGAGCCATTTGTAATGGTCCTCTAGGAGCAGTGAACTAAGATGTGGTGGGCTTATCCCACAGTCATTGCAGAGGAAAAACACTGGTGGGTCTTGAATTTCTTACTCTAGTCTACCTCAGTGTCACTCTCTTGTACCCAAATATTTGAGTTTACAAGAGTAAAAAAAATTTTTTTAAATCAACAGTCACTATGCTTGTAGATGCTCCAGTATAAACAAAGTATCAGAGGGGTGGCCATGTTAGTCTGGATCTGCAAAAAGCAACAAAGAGTCCTGTGGCATCTTATAGACTAACAGAAGTACTGGAGCATAAGCTTTCATGGGTGAATACCCACTTCATCAGATGCATGTGATGGAAGTTTCCAGAGGCAGGTATAATTCTTGCCTGCATATTTATACCTGCCTCTGGAAATTTCCACCACATGCGTCTAACGAAGTGGGTATTCACCCACGAAAACTTATGCTCCAGTACTTCTGTTAGTCTGTAAGGTGCCACGGGACTCTTTGTCGCTAGTATAAACAAAGATGTCCACACCTGCCGTTTGGTTTTATGGCAACAATAACCCAGAAGACATTCAGTAAGAGAAAATTGAGCTTTAAAACAAAGATGGGGGATAAAAACAGAACCTCAGATCCTTAAACAAGTTGGTCTGCATTTCAGCATGCTCAAATTCAAATTCTTGGCCCCCAAACCCATACTAACAGTTGTAGGTTTGGGACCGGTCCAAAACTGGAGTGGGTGTTTTTATTGCTTCCAGTTCAGAGGCAGCCAAAGTATTGCAAGACTCCAAAATGGCAGAAATGAACAGCTGAGATTTGCCCCATTCAAGGTATGGATCTGAGCCCAAGCCGTAGCCTTGATTCTGCCTCAGCCCCCATTGTAATCATCTTCCTCAGCACATCCCTACCCTGAATACAAGTAATCTGATCTGAAACCAGTTGAGAAGTCTCCTAGTTTTTCTCTCCATCTTCCATGCACCAGAACTTCTCCTCCCAGTCTCACGCAAAAAAAAAAAAAAAAAAAAACAGGCCAGATCCTCAGCTGGTGGAAACGGAGCTATGGAGATTTACATCATCTGAGGATCTGGACCAACATCCTATGCAAAAAGGAATCAAACAGATGAATCCATTATTGGTTTCATGCCTGAGTAAAATGACAAAACCATTAGGGAAACAAAATTAAAAAGAGGCAAGTACAATTTGTTTCCAGGTGCAGAATGCAGACTTGGCCATCACAGCAACACATTTTGATATTTCCCAGCATGAATCAAAGGCTTGAAATTCTGCCTGACATGTCTTCTTATGTCACTAACCCTTTTGTCTTAAGGCGACTCATCAACTTGTTTTCCCACTGTATTAATAAGCTCTTAACAATGTGTGTCACTTCTTTTCTTTAACATTTCCTCTTTACTGTTTCCTCCCTTGGCGCTCTCCTTTGTTCAGAGAAGCAACAGACAACTCACCCACTATGGATGAGTCTCAGTCTCCAACTCACCAAAGTACTGATGAATAGAGGTATAGTAAGGGAATGTTTTGTTCTTTCATCCTTCTTCCCTGTAACGTGTGCTCTGCAAATGATTTTTGACATCCCAGTATCCATAAGGAGCGGACGTTTGGGTTGTGTGGGCGTTTGGATAGTGACAGCAAGGCTTTGCTCAGCTCCTGGAAGAGCAAGTTGGAAGCATTTGCAAGCCTCGGCATCTGTGGGTGGCCCTTTCAGCAAGTCTGTAGCTCTTAGTTTTCCCTAGGAAGGAAGGCTTCGCGCCAGCTGGGATGGGAATGCAAGTGGATAAGCACAGCTACCCAAGGGTAGCAAGGGAAGCCCCTTTGCTCCAGTCATTTCACAGCAGTCTGGAAAAAGTACTGGGGGCTGTTTCTGTGGAGATGAAGGCTGGCATAAGTCTCAGGAGACCTAGGTTCAATTCCCGACTCAGCCACAGGCTTCCTATGCGGTCTTAGGCCAGTCATTGTAATGTGCCCTGTGCTTCCATTCCTCATACATAAAATTGGGATTATTCTGCCCTAGCTCACAGGAGTGCTGTGAAGATAAAATCTAAAAGGTTTTAGAACAAACAGATAAATTAAACAGTAATAAGTCATGAGAACCAGATGGTATTCAGGCCAGCGGTTTGAGCATTGGCCTGCTAAACCCAGGGTTGTGAGTTCAATCCTTGAAGGGGCCATTATAGGGATCTGGGGCAAAAATCTATCTGGGGATTGGTCTTGCTTTGAGCGGGGGGTTGGACTAGATGACCTCCTGAGGTCCCTTCCAACCCTGATATTCTATGAAATGTGAAATTGCAGAACTACTAACCGTGGTATGTCACCTATCATTTAAATCAGCTTCTGTTTCAGATGATTGAAGGATATCTAATGTGACACCAATTTTTAAAAAAGGCTCCAGAGGTGATCCCGGCAATTACAGGCCAGTAAGCCTAACTTCAGTACCAGGCAAACTGGTTGAAACTATAGTAAAGAACCGAATTATCAGACACATAGGCCAACGTGATTTGTTGGGGAAGAGTCACCATGGTTTTTGTAAAGGGAAATCATGCCTCACCAATCTACTAGAATTCTTTGAGGGGGTTCATAGGCATGTGGACAAGGGGGATCCAGTGGATACAGTGTACTTAGATTTTCAGAAAGCCTTTGACAAGGTCCCTCACCAAAGGCTCTTAAGCGAAGTAAGTTGTCATGGGAGAAGCTCTCATGGACTGGTTAACCATTAAAAGATAGGAAACAAAGGGTAGGCATAAATGGTCAGTTTTCAGAATGCAGAGAAATAAATAGTGGTGCCCCCCAGAGGTCTGTACTGGGACCAGTACTGTTCAACATAGTCATAAATTATCTTGAAAAGGGGGTAAACAGTGAGGTGGCAAAATTTGCAGATGATACAAAACTACTAAAGATAGTTAAGACCCAGGCAGACTGCGAAGCACTACAAAAGGATCTCTCAAAACTGGGTGACTGGGCAACAAATGGCAGATGAAATTCAATGTTGATAAATGCAAAGTAATGCACATTGGAAAACATAATCCCAACTATAAATATAAAATCATGTGGTCTAAATTAGCTGCTATCACTCAAGAAAGAAATCTTGGAGTCATTGTGGATAGTTCTCAGAAAATATCCACCCAATGTGCAGCGGCAGTCAGAAAAGCTAACAGAATGTTGGGAATCATTAAGAAAGGGATAGATAATAAGACAGAAAATATCATATTGCCTCTATATAAATCCACGGTACGCCCACATTTTGAATACTGTGTGCAGATGTGGTTATCCGATCTCAAAAAATATATATTGGACTTGGAAAAGGTTCAGAAAAGGGCAACAAAAATGTTTAGGGGTTCGGAACAGCTTCCATATGAGGAGAGATTAATAAAACTGGGACTTTTCGGCTTAGAAAAGAGACGACTAAGGGGGATATAATAGAGATCTATAAAATCATGACTGGTGTGGAGAAAGTAAATAAGGAAGGGTTATTTACTCCTTTCCATAACACAAGAACTAGGGGTCACCAAATGAAATTAATAGGCAGCAGGTTTAAAACAAACAAAGGGAAGTATTTCTTCACACAATGCAGTGTCAACCTGTGGAACTCTTTGCCAGAGGGTGTTGTGAACGCCAAGACTAACAGGGTTCAAAAAAGAACTAGATAAGTTCATGGAGGATAGGTCCATCAACAGCTATTAGCCAGGATAGGCAGGGATGGTGTCCCTAGCCTCTGTTTGCCAGAAGCTGGGAACGGGCAACAGGGACTTAGCAAGGCAATGAACTATTTATGCCGTCAGTACACCAGCAACAGTTTCCTTGTCTGCTGTAGACATGCCCCAAATATAAGGTATTCGCTAACTGAACAGGAACACACTATGAAGCTTTTGAAAGTCAGCGTGACAGGGCAACCCCTGTGTGTCACCATGAGACCTTTACATTGTGAGGTGGTAGTGGCACTATGTCAGCATGTTGTGATGCATCGTCCATCAACTGTGTAACATCACAACACCAAGATGCCGCAGCATCATGCTTCATCAGAACCTCCTCCAGTCACCAGAAAGCCAGTGTCATCACACAACAACGTTAATGTCTTTAATCCTACATGCTAGTGTGAGCCTCTTGTTCATGACATCACTGATGGAAAAAAGCCATCAGGAGGTCTGGCCACTAGTTTCCTGGCCTATCCTGTTCAAATGATTTCCAAGGTCCACTTGTCCTAGTCAGAGATTCAGCCCTGACAAAGGTTTTCACATTTCGGTAGCTATGCTTGAGAGGTGCTGAGATGACAGCACAGGTCCTTCCATTCCCCTTCAAATCAGTCACTTAAAAGAAGTAAGGTTTTATTCCCCCATCTCAGTGGCCAAGCACACAGTCCTCCAACTCTGGCCCCTAGGCAGAGGGGAGAAAAGCACCCTACAGAGAATCACTCCAAGGGAAAACCCTCCTGCTTATGAGGGATGAGAAGTCAGTGGCTGCTGCTGCTAGAATGTGAGAGAGAACCAGTGCACATATAAAGTTTCATGCATATATACAGATGAGCAAATATACCCACACTTCATGCTCTGGTAGAGAGGGTTCTTCCTCTAGCCACTCATCCACCATCTCATTTAGGGACGAATGCATGTAGAAACAAGTATTGGTGCATGTACTTTTGCACTAGACATGACCCCTGTCCTTTCAGCCATCAGTCGTATCAAAAGCGCCCATGAGACCACTACTAGAGGCTTCACTTGACCTCTGAAGGGGGACAATGAGAGAGATGTACAATTCTGTGCATTCCTTTGTGAGGAGGGGCCAGGAAATGTCATTTGAACTCAGTTTTATCCAGAGAAATTAGCTTAACCCAAGCTGGCATGGAGAGATCTGAGCGAGAACTGTTCACTCGGTACTGCTTCCACAGAGGTGAGCTGTTCTGGAGAGGACTACTGGTGGCTCCTTGCTGAATCGGCCCCAGTTGCCAGCTCTATGATTGTCTGCAGAACCAACCCAAAGTGCCAATGAACATGCTGCATTTTCGTTCCTTTCCCATTCTTGTCACATGGTGGTGTCTCTGTGGTTGAATTTTTGCATGAACTCTTGCGGCAGCATTCATTCTAATGGCAGTCTCCTTTCTTCTGTAGGAGCTACAATGATAGCTGTTTCCTGGATTCTCCCCTCTATCCAGAACTAGCAGATGTCCAGTGGTATGGACAGGAAAAAGCCAAGCCTGGGACTCTAGTGTGAACCCCTGACCTCAATCCGATCACATCAATGCCATTCTGAGATCACCTCACTGCCTCTCATTTGCCTTACCCAGATGCACTGTCGCCCGGCACCAGCTTCAGCTAAGCACTTTTCTCGAAATGCGATTCAAGATGCCATTACAGATACTAGCCCCAGGCTGCATCCGCAACCACCAATGGATAGCAGTGTTTCAAACCAGATTGCCACTGACTGACATACAACTCCTATAGCCCAAAGGGCCGGGGGTGGGGACAGTATGAATAACTATATTAGCAGCCAGATGGCAGCGGGGTTTTTTCTTTGAAAGCCTTTCAAGGTATAAATACAATCTTATAGGTCTACGGCATGGGAAAATAGTAAGATTTCTACAACTTGCAGTCTGAAGCCAACAGAACATTAGTTAAGGGGGCAAGAAACAGCGGTTGTGAAATATATTCCTTACTCGTGAAGTATTTATTTGGAGTAAAGAAAAGCTCCTCTTGCTTCAGAGATGTGTCAGAATATCGCAATCAGTTCAGTGCTGCCAAGATCACAGAATGACTACGAGACGAGAGCACGGGCAGCGTCTCTGTAAGTGTGCCCATTTCCAGAGATGACAGTCTACACTTTGGAAACTGTTTTTACTTCCTTCCTCACTTTAAGCCCTTCCAAAAAATAAAACAACCACCACCAAAACCCATTGGGATGAAGACACACCAGAGCTGTGGGCTGGGATCGTAAAATCAATCTCGAAAAGCTGCTGTTTAAACTGGACAGACACAAAGGTTTACAAGGGTATGATCTCAAGCAGAGGCAAGTGCTGCTACTCTTAGCATCTGTGGCTGGCACAGGCTAACCACCAATACATGCAGTTTTTGTTTGGGGTTTTTTGTAACACATGATAAATTAAGGTGAAAATTGCCAAAAGCCGTTCTATGAATAGAAATAACCAATAGAGGATATCCTATTTATGCACAAAGTGTTTAACATGAAATCAAAGGAAAGCACATTACGAGCTAATTGACGTGGTCAAGCCACATTAGCATAACGGTTCTGATTATTATGCTTTTGGTAAGTGCCAGTGTAGCAAAGGGCTCATCACCAAAGTATTGGTATCCAAGGGACCCCACGATGTTATAAAGCGGAAGGGTTCAGTAGGGTTCTCTACGAACCAGCAGACTAGGCAAATTTTCAGATTGCAAGAAGGGACCATAATGAATAAAAGCTAATTAATTAGTAACCTTGATGCACTCGACACAGACTCTCGTTGTCTACGGATACCAAAAGGAACCCTAGGAGAGAGTCGTGACCAGGAGCTGCAAGTTTACATATACTTTGGAGCAATGCTTTACACATGTCAAGCCATCAAACGGCAAAAGGCCTCAAAGACACTTTTGTACTGAACTAGTGCACAAGCTAGGTGGGGGTGGAAGCTGGCACGTCTCATCTTCGCTACGGTGCTACGCTGTTTTTATTGCCACTAGATGGGGTGGGGTCCTCGCCCCATTTGTGCGTGCGGATGACGATTTCCTATGGGAAAGGCAATTAAAGAAATGGCTGGAGGGGGTTACTTTGTGAAAAGCAGAAACTGAGGTTAGCTTTAGTTTAAAGAAATCAAGTGTGCTTGCGTGTGTGCGTGTGTGTGTGTGTTCGAAGAATAATGCTAGTCTACCAGACGAGGGCAGGAAATTTAAAACTAAACTTGAGGGCTGCCACACCTTTTTCTTGTCACAGTATCACTGGGAAACTGTTTTTTACCGGAAGCTTTCAAGAGCACGGATTGCCCATAATGAGGCTTGGAAAGATGAGGAGTAGGGGGAGTGTTTAAAAATGAATGTTAGCAGTTACTGTGAGTGCTTTTTCCTATATCGTTTATATGTGTATTGACTTGTTTTAATATTCTGCACTTACCTGCTACCTTGCAGTCTCCCTATACTCCTGTGAGACACTGTAGGAGCTGTGGCTGGGGGCAAGTGAGGCCTGGGGCGGTTATCTGACTTGCCCGAGAGCAGGTAGGAAGAAATAGAAGTCAGTTATAAAAATCACCTCTCCATAGAGCTGGCAAATTTTTGCACTGGCAGGAAATTTAAATTTAAAACACTAAAGCCTCTGTTTGCCAAAAGCTGGGAATGGGCCACAGGGGATGGATCACTTGATGATTACCTGTTCTGTTCGTTCCCTCTGGGGCACCTGGCATTGGCCACTGTCGGTAGACAGGATACTGGGCTAGATGGACCTTTGGTCTGACCCAGTACGGCTGTTCTTATGTACTAATCATTCCAAACCTAATCTCTGTGGAAGTCAAGAATCATTAGCTATTTAGAAATAAAAAACATAGTTGACAATGATCATCTATCTTGCCAACCAAGCACTAGGCAGATCTGACAAACGGGAGAGGGCACCTGTTCATCTAAAAATGCAATAGACCACGTGTGTTTAATTTTCCCTTGCTCTAAATATAAATGACTAATGAGGGGATTGTTCTTACTGCCCCACTTCTGTTTTTGGATGGAGAGAAGACATCATTGATGAATAGCCGTTGCTGATTAAACTCTAATCCATTCAAGTCTAACTATAAACAGAGGGCCCAGGTTAATCGCCAGGCAGGAATTAGCCCAAGAAGTTCATGGGCTTTGAGCAACTGTCTATATTTTCATTTCCCTAGTAAATAATTTTTCTGTGTAGCCTTTTTTATTTAAAAGGATTCAAGCCCAGCAGCACAACCGGGACTCTGGACCTCTGGATTCTACTGTAATACAAATTGCTAATCAAAATGAATTGCTCCAGAATCAGAGCAGGCCTGCAGTTTTGCAGAGAGCAAGGGGGTGGCAGCCCTGAAGTTCATGATGTTCTAAGTCACATTGCAAACAATTTGGTGAGCCTGCCTTGCCAACAGGCTCGAGGGGAGAACCATCTTTTGAGAAATGGATTGGGTTTTGTGTTGTGGTCTGCTTCTCTGGTTTGCAGTCAAGGCACGCGTGAGCCAGTCTGGTAGTAAAGACATTAAGTAAAACAGGTTTTACTGTTTAGCTCAATTCAATTATACACAAATGTACATACAATGTTAATCGAATTAGATTAACATGGTTAAGTATAACATGGAGGGGTAAAACAGAACTGTTATATACGAGCACTTGACTACCAACTTACCAGCCTCCCTTTTTCTTTTTCTTTTTTAATAAAGGCCCTTTTCGGCTATAAAGCCACTGTTGCATTCTTAGTCTGTGTGTATGAAAGTCCCTTGGTTTAGCCAGAAGCGTGGTGTATGCATACACCAGGCCATATTGCGAGGCAGGGTTTATTTTTAAATGATACTATATGCAGTCGAGTGTTGAAAATGTTGAAAAGGTCAAATTTGTTTTCCCTCTGTATTAGTTTTAGTTTTGGACATAGCAAACCCCATTCAGGTGCTATCAGATGACCAGTTACTGCTTAGTTCACTAGATGTAAAGTTTTACATATATATTAATGTCAATAGTTTTATTACAAGTTGTGTAAAATGGACTCTCTAGTTTAAAAAAGAAAAAAAATAGGTCTCTCTGAAACTGACTTTAGAGCATGTAAAATGATTTTACTGGATTCTGTTCACCTGTAATCAGGGGGAAAATATGTATGTTGTAGAAAAAGTTGCAGAATTTTGAAAAAAATCTGCTTTTAATTTATTCTTTTTGTATTAAGAATTTGTATAGTTACCTTTACATTTTGCAAAACAGTGTTGTCAACACTTCCTTATTAAAGCATTTTCAAAATGAAATGTTGCAGTGGCTCTTTGAGATATTAAACAAGGTTGCACAACACTCGCCTCTCTGGGTCCGTTCATTGTCCGGCTGCAGCCATAGCAGACGCCTGTAGACCCAGTGGCTGAAATTTTCTAACGTAACCTGTGATTTTATGTGCCAACCTTGAGACCTTTAATGGGAAAGCGCTTGGAAAACTCAGCTTGTAGTTTTGCCCAATATCTGCAACCTCTTGTTGTAAAAGGAAGGACAAGGTCAGTGTCACTGTGGAGCTGCCTTGGGTGGTGGGAAATTACATTGCTCATTTTAATGAAATCACCTAGGACCTGGTGGCAACAATGTTCCATTCTTAATCCATAAAAATACTCAACCAATGGGGCCTCTACCATGGTGCAAGAGCATTATCTGGTTCCCAGAGAAGGAGTTGTTAACTTCAGCTGTTTCCCTCCCTTCAGGTACTCTTGGGGAGGACTATGAATTGGGTGCTTGGGAGTCAGAGGAGATGGCCTGTGGGAAGCTCCTCACCCCCGGGCAGAGGGGCTGGACTGCATGCCAGCTTGGTAGAGTTTTCTGTTACCCTTTTATGCCCACGTTAACGTACTCTGATTTGGGGTTAAACCCATTGTCCCTGGAAGAAACACCCACACTGCCTGTGCCTGGGGGTGGATGGGAGTTCTACTGCGTCACTGCAACTTAGAACCTTTCAGAGGCAGAGTTCCCCCTTGATGGGATGCTCTTTGCAGAGGGGAGCAGGCCCAGTTTAGGGGTTGTCTGGCTCTGCACTGTGTTGGAAATTGCCAAGCAACCACTACAAGTACCAGCAATTTTCACCAGCTCCCAGACAAGATCTAACATGATTGTGAGATCCTCTAGGCAGAGACCTCGTCTCTGTGCATTTCTGTGACGTGCCACTCACACCCCTGGCCCTGTATAAATATTAAATAAAACACCAGAAGTAGCAGCACCTGTCTCAGCTTTATGGGTGTCCTCTGGGCCGTGACCTTGCAGCTGCTCTCCTTAAGGAAATCGTATGGCCACCCACACACCCCACAAACACCTGCTGCACCAGGAACGACATCACATGTGCCATTAAAGGCGCCAATAAAGAAGCCTTACTACTGGCAGCTAGTGACTCCCACCGCAACGTGGGAGAAACCCACCAGGAACTCCGTGGAAGAGTCGGCCACATTTACAGCCGTTGGGTGTTTCTGTGATGAGAAAAGCACAGTTCTGCTCACAGCCCATAAGTCCAGCCCAGCACTTGGTATAAAGACAGCTGCCCACTAACACCCTGCACGCCAAGTCCAAGTACGAATGAGTAACCGCTGCAAGCCCCACTCTGCCTGCCTCTTGTAGCTAGACTCCCCCTCTCTGAGGTCTGATAACTGCGTCTTCCCTGATGGTTCCTTTTGTCTCCTTCACCCACGCCAAGCGTTTTTTTCACCTCTCCATCCACCAGGAATAGCCTCCCAGGGAATAGACGCCATGTCCCTTACCTTTCAACAGACACCCTATGGTGTGTGGGCTGCGTACACAGCACATGGGCGTTCTAGGACTGTTAGTCCGAAGTGACACTGTGTCTTGGAGCCACGCTGACTACAGAGTGCAAGCTGTTTCGGTCAGGGACCAGTTTCTTGTTTGCCACAGCTCAGCCAAAACTGTAGCCAGTGCCTGCTATGTGCAACAGCACTATGCTGGCCATACTGAGTCGTAAGCTGTATGACTTTACTCTTCACCCAGGGGGCTGGGTCAGGCAGCTTTTTATAGCCAGATTTGAAATAAGCATCTGTGTAGCCATAATACTTAGCACCAATAGCAGCGTTCAGCCATGGTAGGAAAGTTTTATTAGCCCATTTTGCAGATAGGAAAACAGCCAGCAGGCAAATCATTTGCATTAAACTAGCTCAGCACATAAGCTGGCTCCGAATGCAGATCCTGGTGAGATGCTCCATACGGGGGCACTTGTTGCCATAGCCTCTGCCCACAGTTAGGGGTTGGCCAAACGTCATGTGGTAAAGTCTGCTGGTATCCCCCTGCCCCGGCCAGTGGGTTTTCCAAGGTGCAGCTCTAGCCCTATGAAAGCCTGACTGTGGTGCGCTCTTTGGCATATTAAGTATCCCTCTAGCAGCGTGGGTCTAAAATTGGAATAACTTTAAATAGGTTTGTCAATAGCATTAAAAACAAAGTGCCTCAGCTCCCCGTCTGTCCAACACGTCCCTGCCCCAAGGGTGGGAATGTGACCATGGTGTGAGGCTAAATTCATTAAACTCAGCGTGACTGAGGGTATGGCTACACTGCATTTTAAAAACCACAGCAGCAGCTCAGAGCCCAGGGCTACCCAGTCTCTGGAGCTGGGGGGTTGCGCTATGGTGCTAAAAAATAGTTGCGTAGCCTTTCAGGCTCAGGCACTGAAGCCTGGCGAGTGGAGGTGGGTTCAGAGCCTGAGCATCTACACAGCTGGTTTTAGCACCATTAGCAGGAGCCTCTGAAGCCCAAGGCTGCAGACTGGGCTCTGAGCCTCACTGCTGTAGGTTTTAAACCACCGTGGAGAATGTGACGTTGCACTCGATATGATGTTATGAAAATACACTAACGAGTGTGAATATAATGTAACTGGAATATGCTTCAGGCAAAAGGTCTCTTGTAAGGTATCATTACAAAGCTTATGATCTACTGAATGTAACCATCCTATTTGTATAAATGTATCACTCTTGGAGCTGAAACTAGAAATAGGAAATATAATGCTGCGGTCCTACTGTGGTTATGCAAAGTGTGGGTCATTAATGGTGGGTTGGAAGCTTGATGGCTCCCATCAACCAGGCCAATTGACTGTGGCTGGCTCTGTTTGCAGGGAGCCTTACTGTGAGTCCGGCTGGGGAGGAATGAAGGCTTGGAGTCTTACAATGCCATGTGATCATGTCACCTGAACTGGAATCCATCTTTAACCTGCTGCTTTTCCATTGAGAAAGAGGCATGGGACCCCAGAGAGGGACAAAAGATTCGCGCTATTTGCCAAAGCTATATAAGGGAGTGGAACAGAACAAAGGCGGCTGCAATCATGAGAAATCCCCTAGCTACCACCTGAGCTGGAACAAGGGCAGTACTAGGGGAGAGGATTGTGCCCAGACTAGGAAGGTGTCCAGTCTGTGATAGAAGCTTATTGACATATCTGAGGGTGAGATTTTTTATCTGTAGTCAGTTTCTTACTGTACTAGACTTAGACGTGCGTGTTTTATTTTATTTTGCTTGGTAACTCACTTTGTTCTGTTATTACTTGGAACCACTTAAATCCTACTTTTTGTATTTAATAAAATCACTTTTTCACTTATTAACTCAGCGTATGTATTAATACGGGGGGGACGACAACTGTGCCTATCGCTCTATCAGTGTTATAGATGGTGAAGAATTTATGAGTTTACCCTGTATACTCTTTATACAGAGTAAATACGGATTTACTTGGGGGTTGGCCCGCACGAGGAGTTGGGCATCTGCATGTTGGAGACAGGAATGCTTCTGAAGCTGTTTTCAATGACACCTGAAGTTTTCAGGGGACGTGGTTCAGACCTGGATCTGGGTTTGTAGCAGGCTGGGATATCTGGCTCAAACCAGGCAGGGCACCGACGTCCAAGCTGGCAGGAGAAATAGGCTCGGGGTAGTCTCAGCCCATCAGTTGGCAGTTCCCAAGGGGTTTTTCTGTGATTCAACCCATCACAGAGAGGTACCCTCAGATACCGTGGCAATGGGCACCATATAAAGTACCTTATATCACAAGTCAGCCATGTGTCAATGGCAATCATCTCACTGCAGTCAAAAACCGAGTGACCCATACACTGAAAATAAACCTGCCTGGCTTGTCCTTCAACGTCCAGCCCCCGACTGTAGCTAGAGGAACAGTAACGTGAGAGAGGGAAGGGAACAGCCCACCATGATCACCCTCAGTAAAGGCAGCCAATTCTGCTCAGGAAGCCAGGCCTTAGCTATGTAAACAAACTAGGGGTTGTTCTGGTGGTGGCATAAAATGCTCCATTTACCCTCCATCAGTTCATTGCCAATTTACAGTTTGCTTGCTTTGTGGGCTGCAGCTAAATGACATTTTGGTTTATTTTTCCTACATAATTGATGCACACGCCCTTGTTATAGAATACATTTATATCAGTAAATGTCACTCCTTGTTGATAGATTTTGAGGGCAAAAGGGACCAGTTTGATCATTCTAGCCTGAGCTCTTGCATAACACATGTCATAGACAGGAAGGCGCACAATTACTGTGCATTACTAAATAGGAGCGAGTCTAAGCCAGGGGTGGGCAAACTTTTTGGCCTGAGGACTACATCTGGGTGGGAAAATTGTATGCAGGGCCATAAATACAGGCCTGGGGCAGGGGGTTGGGGTGCAGGAGGGAGTGCAGGGTATGGGACAGGGTGCAGTGTGCAGGAAGGGGCTCAGGGCAGGGGGTTGGGGTGCAGGAGCGGGCTGGGATGCAGGCTCTGGCCTGGTGCCGCTTACCTTGAGCAGCTCTGGGGTGGCAGTGGCGCACAGCAGGGCTAAGGCAGGCTCCCTGCCTGCCCTGGTCCCACACCACTCCTGGAAATGGCCAGCATGTCTGGCACTGGCTCCTGGGGACATTGGGGGGGCAGGCAGCTCCACTGTGCACGCCCTTGCCTGTGGGTACCACCCCCAAAGCTCCCATTGGCCGCGGTTCCCAGTGAAAGCAACGGCAAAAAATCGTTTCTCACCTTTTTTCCTGGGTTACCCGTGCAGACGACATAGCACGGCAAGCATGGAATCCACCCAGCTCACTGTCACCATACGTCTCCTGGGTGCTGCTGACAGATGCGGTACTGCAGTGCTACACAGCAGCAGCTCCTTGCCTTTGCAACTTGGCAAAGAGGGTTACCAGTCATACTGCACCATCTGCTGCTGTCATGGGTGCTCCTGGCTGGCCTCAGTGAGGTTGGTCGGGGGCGCCTGGACAAAAATGGGAATGACTCCCCAGATCATTCTCTTAAGTTTTGTCTAATGGAGATTCAGTCCTGCCTGGAATATCAGGCAAGCCTACTAAAGAACCAGAGAGGCAAATGGCCACTCTGAGTCAGAGCCCCAGACATCCTGCAAAAATTCTAGGGGGGGGGTGCCCCTACAACAACCCCACCTGTTGCTTCCCTCCTCCCCCACCCCTCCCAGGCTACCTTGGACGTTAGCCCCCCCCCCCATTTGTGTGACGAATTAATAAAGAATGCATGAATTTGAAACAACACTGGGGGCAGTTGGCTTACAGGGAAGTAGAGTGAACCACCATTCTGCACTTGCTCAGCCTAACGTTGGACTGCTCCTTACTACTGTCCAGGCTTCATGAGCCATGGGAGCAAGGGGTAGGCTGGGGTAGGCGCTGCCGCCTGGGAGACCAGCCTGAGGCAGAAGCCTCCAGCTGGCATGATATTCCAGGCAGGACTGAATCTCCATTACACAACACTTACAGAGACTGAGCTGAAGTCATTCCCATTTTTGTCCAGGTGCCCCCGCCCAACCTCACCAAGGCCGGCCAGTAGCACCCATGTCTGCCCAGGTGCCCCCGACCAACCTCACTGAGGCCAGCCAGGTGCACCCATGTCTGCCCAGGCACCGCTGACTGACCTCACCAAGGCCAGCCCGGCACACCCATGGGACGACGATGACGGCTACAAGTCATACTGCACCATCTGCTGTCCGCAAGGCAAGGAAGGGGATGCTGCTGCGTAGCACTGAAGTACCGCATCTGCCAGCAGCACCCAGGAGACATACGGTGACAGTGAAAAAAGTCAAGAAATGATTTTTTCCTGTTGCTTTCACTGGGAGGGGGCTGACAACATGTACCCAGAACCACCCGCGACAATGTTTTTGACCCATCAGGCATTGGGAGCTCAACCCAGAATTCAAATGATTGGTGGAGACTGCGGGAACTGTGGGATAGCTGCAGTCGTCAGTCACCCCTCCCTCACTGACAGCATGGCTGAGAATCGTTTCATGCCTTTTTTCCACACAGATGCCATAGCACAGCAAGCATGGAGCCCACTCAGATCGCCACGGCAGTTATGAGCACAGAAAAGAGCACACACATTACCCTGCAGTATATGCAGCACCAGGACATGCAAAGGCAGGCGAGGAGGTGACGGCAGGGCGGTCACGAGAGTGCTAAGGACATGGATACAGACGTCTCTAAAAGCGCAGGCCATGGCAATGTGTCCATCCTGGTGACACTGGGGCAGGCTCCTGCCATGGAACACCAATTCTGGGCCCAGGAAACAAGCACAGCCTGGTGGGACCTCAGTGCTGCAGGTCTGGGATGATCCCCAGTGGCTGCGAAACTTTCGCATGCGTAAGGGAACTTTCATGGAACTTTGTGACTTGCTTTCCTCTGCCCTGAAGTGCAAAACTACCAAAATGAGAGCTGCCCTGACAGTTCACAAGCGAGTGGCGATAGCCCTCTGGAAGCTTGCAACGCCAGACAGCTACCGGTCAGTTGGGAATCAATTTGGAGTGGGCAGATCTACTGTGAGCGCTGCTGTGATCCAAGTAGCCAAAGCGATCTTTGACCTGCTATCAAGGGTAGTGACTCTGGGAAATGTGCAGGTCATAGTGGTTGGCTTTGCTGCAATGGGATTCCCTAACTGTGGTGGGGTGGTAGACGGAACACATATCCCTATCTTGGGACTGGAGCACCAAGCCAGCAAGTACATAAACCGCAAAGGGTACTTTTCAATGGTGCTGCAAGCACTGGTGGATCACAAGGGATGTTTCACCAACATCGACGTGGAATGGCCGGGAAAGGTACATGACGTTCGCCTCTTTAGGAACTCTGGTCTGTGTCAACGGCTGGAGCAAGGGACTTACTTTCCAGCCCAGAAAATAACCGTTGGGGATGTTGAAATGCCTATAGTTATCCTTGGGGACCCAGCCTACCTCTTAATGCCATGGCTCATGAAGCTGTACACAGGCACCCTGGACAGTAGTCAGGAGCTGTTCAACTATAGGCTGAGCAAGTGCAGAATGGTGGTAGAATGTGCCTTTGGACACTTAAAAACGCACTGGCGCAGTTTACTGACTCGGTTAGGCCTCAGCGAAACCAATATTCCCATCGTTATTAGTGCTTGCTGTGCATTCCACAATATCTGTAAGGGCGAGACGTATATAGCAGGGTGGGATGTTGAGGCAAATCGCCTGGCCACTGATTACACGCAGCCAGATACCAGGGCAGTTAGAAGAGCACAGCAATGCACAGTGTGCATCAGAGAAGCTTTGAAAACCAGTTTCATGACTGGTCAGGGGGCTACGGTGTGAAAGTTCTGTTTGTTTCTCCTTGATAAAAACCCGCCCCCTTGGTTCACTCCACTTCCCTATAAATAAACCGCTCTCCCCTCCCCACTTTGATCACCACTTGCAGAGGCAATAAAGTCATTGTTGTTCAAAATTCATGCATTCTTTATTACTTTGTCACACAAATGGGGGGATAACTGCCAAGGTAGCCGGGGAGGGGTGGGGGAGGAGGGAAGCACCGGGTGCGGTGGTGGAGGAGGGGAGGAAGGAAGGACAAGGCCACACTGCACTTCAAAACTTATTGAATGCCAGTTTTCTGTTGCTTGGGCAGTCCTCTGGGGTGGGGTGGAGTGGTTGGGTGGCCAGAGGCCCCCTCACCATGTTCTTGGGCATCTGGGTGAGGAGGCTAGGGAACTTCGGGAGAAGGGTGGTTGGTCACACATGGGCTGCAGCAGCGGTCTGTGTTCCTCCTGCTGCCTGTCCTGCTCAACAATACGCCAGAGAATGAGTTTGATCCTCAAGTAGCCTGAGGATTGCTTCATGCCTCCTTTCATCACGCTGACGCCACATCTCCTCTCGCTGGTCCCTCCTGTCCTCGCGTTCATTTTGTGCTTTCCTGCACTCTGACATTGTCTGCCTCCATGCATTCTGCTGGGCTCTTTCAGTGTGGGAGAACTGCATGAGCTCAGAGAACATGTCATCGCGAGTGCGTTTTTTTCACCTTCTAATCTTCGCTAGCCTCTGGGATGGAGATGATAGGGGGAGCGTTGAAACATTTGCAGCTGCAGGAGGAAAAAAAAAGGAGAGTAGTATTTAAAAAGACACATTTTAGAGAACGAGTATAACTCTTCCACGGTGAACCAAGCTGTTAACATTACATAGCACATGTGCTTTCTTTACAAGGTCACATTTTGACTCTTATATTGAGGGCCTGCCGGTTTGGTGTGAGAAATCAGACACGCAGGGCTGGTGGGCAACAGAATTCGGCTTGCAGGCAGCCATGTCTTTTGGCTTCTTTAACCTTCATAACATGTTGGAATGGTTTCAAGCAGCAGCGCCCTCATGTCCCATACCGAGCACCCGTTGGGTTGGCCATTTAAAATGGGTTGTCCATTTAAAAGGAGGGGCTGCGGTTTTCGGGTTAACGTGCAGCACAAACCCAACTAAAGCCCTCCACCCCACCCTATTCTCTGGGATGATCGCTTCACCCCTCCCCCCACCGCGTGGGCTAACATTGGGGATGATTTCTGTTCAGCCACAGGCAAACAGCCCAGCAGGAACGGCCTCCTCTGAATGTCCCCTTGATAAAATTCCTCAATTTCAACCAGGTGACCATGAACGATATCACTCTCCTGAGGTTAACACAGCGAGATAAAGAACGGATGTTGCTTGAATGCCAGCAAACACCGGGACCATACGCTGCCATGCTTTGTTATGCAATGATTCCAGACTACGTGCTACTGGCCTGGTGTGGTAATGAAGGACGGAATAAGGCTGCCCTCCCAGAAACCTTTTGCAAACGCTTTGGGAGTACATCCAGGAGAGCTTCACTGAGATGTCCCTGGAGGATTTCCGCTCCATCCCCATACACGTTAACAGACTTTTCCAGTAGCTGTACTGGCCACAAATGCATCCCAAGTCTTCAGGGCAAATTAATCATTAAACACACTTGCTTTTAAACCATGTACAATATTTACAAAGGTACACTCACCAGAGGTGCCTTCGCTGCCTTCAAAGACCGTGAGCTCGCCTTGGGTGGGTTGGGAGGGTACTGGCTCCGGGGTGATAAACAGTTCCTGGCTGTTGGGGAAAATGTATTCTCCACTTCCTTGCTGTGCACTAACTTCAATCTCCTCCTCCTCCTCGTTCCCTAAATCCGCATCCCTGTTGCATGAGAGTCCATTGATGGAGTTAAAGCACAGGGGTGGGGTCGTTGTAGGGGCACCCCCTAGAATGGCATGCAGCTCATCACAGAAGCAGCATGTCTGGGGCTCTGCCCCAGAATGGCCATTTGCCTCTCTGGTTTTTTGGTAGGCCTCCCTCAGCTCCTTAAGTTTCACACAGCACTGCTGCGGGTCCCTATTATGGCTTCTGTCTTTCATGCTCTTTGACATTTTTTCAAATATTCCGGCATTTTGTCTTTTAGAACCGAGTTCGGATAGCACGGATTCGTCTCCCCATACAGCGATCAGATCCAGTACCTCCCGTTTGGTCCATGCTGGAGCTCTTTTGTGATTCTGGGACTCCATGGTCACCTGTGCTGATCAGCTGTCCAGGCTGGGCAAACAGGAAATGAAATTCAAAAGTTTGCGAGGCTTTTCCTGTCTACCTGGCCAGTGCATTGGAGTTGAGAGTGCTGTCCAGAGCGGTCACAATGGAGCACTCTGGGATAGCTCCCGGAGGCGAATACCGTCGAATTGCATCCACACTACCCCAAATTCGACCCAGCAAGGTCGATTTCAGCACTAATCCCCTCGTCGGGTAGGAGTACTGAAATAGATTTTAAGAGCCCTTTAACTCAACAGAAATGGCTGCATCGTGTGGACAGGTGCAGGGTTAAATCAATATAACGCTGCTAAATTCGACCTAAACTCGTAGTGTAGACCAAGGCTTAGAGACAGCCAAAACAGAGACGGACCTGGGAAGGAAGCTGCTTAGAGATGACAGCTGTAGCCAGGGTGTGATGAAGGATTAATAAGCAATTCTACGTCAGAAAGACTACTGAGGCCAGGAAGGGCTGAAGGACAGTTCTGCGCTTGGACTCGGAGAGCCAAGCTACCCAACCAGTAGGAAAACCAATAGGAAAACAGAGGTATGAATTACCCAACTGGCAGGAGGCATCTTCAGAGCAGAGTGAAATCTGAGGCAGAGACGCATGACCTGCTGCTGGTGGCCGTCCAAACCCAGTAACAGATGCCCCTAAGCCCTTACGGTTGTTTCTCTCACCACTCAAAAGCATTGCTTACATCTCTGTCTGTAGAGAGGAACTGATGGAGAGGGAAAGTCACCTATGGCCCTGGTGGAGGTTTGCGGTTGGTGTTATGAATCTCGCCACGTCATTAACCCTGCTGCTCCTAGAGACCACAGTCATTGGTATGGAAATACCCTGGCTACATTAAAGGCCCCATCCTGCAACCCTTACTCCCATGATTAACAGGTTGTCTTAAGTGGGGGCATTCATACCCAAGTTTCTTGTGTGTGTGTAAGGGCTACACTTTATATACATTATGGTAGTGCCCGGATGCCTCAAACCAAATGAGAACCCCAGTGTGCTAGGCACAGTGAGTGTCACTGCCGTGAAGAGTTCATAAAAGCAAGAGGCAGGACTGACCGACAGTAGATGAGGAACTGAGGCACAGAGATTAAGTGATCTGCCTGAAGTACAAGATGCCAAGTAGCAAAGTCAGGATTTGAACCCAGATTGAGCTCCAGTCTAGAGCTTTCGCTACAAGCCCATCTTTCTTCTCTAAGGCTACAAGATCAAGGCCTCCTCTGAGTAAGACAGTTTCCTGCTAATGCAAAAACGGTCAAAAAGATCTTAGAAATATACAGGCATCTGGCGAAATCCAGAGGAAAACCCCAGACCTCTAACTCCGAACATACTGTGTCCTTCCAACCTGTAGAACAGCTTAATGGCTGCTGATTCTTGTTGGCTACATCCACCCTCTCAAACTATTTAACCTGGATTTTTTTTTTTCAGAGAGATTCCGTTAACTATTTCAACACAGTCTAGAAGCTGTGATTTGGGCCAGTCCAGCTGCAAGGAGCCTCAAATCTGTGATAAAAGCAGTTGCCATAACAGCGTTCCCATAGTGACACTCCAGGGACTGAAACTGGCTCGCACACTCGGGACAGCTGGAAGCTCTTACATAAAAATGCCGTGAGAAAGTATTTTTCAGTTTCTAGGCTCTCAATACGGTGCCGTTCCATAAACTGCAAGGGACTCAAGTTATTCTGTCACGGGATCCGTTTGACTGGGAGGGTCGTATTTTTGGGGCTGTCAGCAAGGAGACATTGCTTAAATTACATTCCTGCTGAAATCTGATTAGACCAAGGCAGCAGTCACATACAAAACCCAGGTCCCTCCGGGAGGAACATCCCCATTTAAACTATTAGCCGCTGCAACGTTAAAACAATCCTGGTAATTCCTGAATGGGACGGGAGAGCTAGCTAATGGTGTTATAAATCCCTAAATGAATCTGGTTCCCACTAATGCAAATATCATCATTCTGCCTTAAATCCTTCCAGGGCTATTTACTTACTGTACCTTTCCCGGCAAAGTACAGTTCTTTTCAATCAGGGACTGTAATGTTCCTAAATTATTTAGAGAGTTCAAAACTAAGGTCAAGCTAAAGAGGTAGGAACAGATCAACAAACCATTTGGGAGGATAAAGTTGTGGTGTTATAAATATTTCCTGTTGCATTAAACCCTCTCCAGGGGCTCTGTGTGTGTGTGTGTATGTACAAAACCCACCAGGCTCGTTATTAACCAGGCTTCCTAGTGTGCTCTCTTGACAACTGCCCAACTCCTCCCCACAAAACCCAGTCTGTTCTCTAAAGCCCTTTCCCTAAGCTCTTTTCACTGGCTCTTGCTTTTATTGCTTCTTCTAACCCCTCGAAGCTCTCTGTGGTTTCTCTTGGGTTCCCATACCTCAGACTGAAGAATTACTCTGACCAAAGATGCACTTAAAACTCCAGAGACTACAGAAGGGCCAGGAGATTCCTCCAGAGGCTCTGCTAAGTTTTCCGAAAGCAGAACTAGACACAAAGGATCAGTGCCTCACAGCACAATGAATTTGGAGGCAACAACTGTTTTCTAACAACGCATGTCCCTTGCCCCCTTCACAGTGAGGATCAGGACTCAAATAAGCACCAACCTGCTAAATGAAACTCCGTCGTACTTCAAGAGTTTGTCAGGGATGGATTCTGAATGATTCAGATTCTTATCACCACGGAGTCCGGGCACATACAAGTCCACATCATAAACATGTAACTGTTCAGAAAATCTGATGGCTGATGGGACTGGTAATGGGGGAGAAAGCCTCTCCCATTGCTAAAACCAGTTTGAACCCAGCCCAAGTCAGCAGCGACTAAAAGCTGTCACCATGTCAAGGCTTTCTGGTGGCCTGCGTTGTGTGTGAGTGATCTAACTCCAGTTTCTACGGGGACGATTGTCCTTTACCACAAAAACCACTCCCATCACTGGCAGTAATCAGCATCCTCTGCAGAGAGGTCAAGGATTTAAATAAGCAAGAAAAGCGAGCGACCCTCCAAACCCTGGAAACGTCTCTCCAGGACAGGGCTAAGGCACACTGGAAGGACAGCCCAGCTGCTGAGCACGCAGGAATCACTATTGTTACGACTTCAACAAGCATTCAATATTCCACTGTCTCTGCAGTACAGGTAAATGAAGGAGCATCATTCCCACTCCTCCCTACTCAGGGTGCATGATAGCAAAGGTCGGTGCCTGCCTGAAATACTGTACCTGGCCATGGGAGGTCTTGTTTCCACCACTCATTATTCTAATGCAATGTCCAGCAGGCTGCAATCTTCTCCAGATGTGTAAAACAGAATTTGAAAACCTAAAGAGCCCAAAGATTCCTCACTCCAAGCTCACAAGGTTCATATTAAAAGCTCCACGATAAAAAAAAAACAAAAAAACAAACCATACAAATCCATTCAAGATCAAAAACTTTTACCAGTTTGGCTGTACTTTTCAGCTGAGAAATATATGCCTTTTTTCTGATAAATACCACATGAAAGATTAGACACTGAAATGTTCATATTTACAGAAATAATTAGAATTCGGTTTCAACTGTTTCCTTCTAATCATCTGCCCCGTGCCAACCTCAATTGGAAAGAGTCCAATAAAAGCAACAGATGACTGTGACCTAAGCTTCCGAGCTGTGGGAAAAGAAATAATGTTCGGCCCCTGTGATTTCCAGAATAATTAAAATAAAGACCACCCCGCCCCACTCCTTCCCCCGAAAAAAACCCCAAACAAATGGGTTCAGGATCTGTTGAGTGTACTGTACACAGTGCTTAAAAGAAATGTAAATAGATGTGGCTTGTAGAAATCAAGCTCTAGACAAAGCCCTTGGCTTTCTGCTATTGCTCCAGGCCCAACCCAAGTTTCTGGTCGATTTCAAGCAAAGTCTGGGCTGTTCTCCCCTCTTTCTCTGGGTCTTGGAGAGCAGAAAATGATTTACGCCGTGGGCAGCCGAGGGACTCACAAGGCGTTGTACTCCACACATTTGGATGGGTCTGTTGGGAAGTGTTTCTGGCAAATGGTCATGAGCCTCTTCAACCCCTAGAAAGTCAAGAAAACAAGGAGAGGTCTGTAATAAACCAGCAGCAATCAAACCAACTTAACCATTTCCTGGTCAATTCTGAGTTTAGGGCACAGAAGCGACCTGCACCAGTGTAACCAGGTTTTTCAAAGTGTTCGGCATCTTCCAGGAGAGACACGTCTCTTGGACAGGGTAATTGCAGGGAAAGGATTTGCTGAATACTCCAACCAGCAGAGGGACTAGTGGGGCATAATTTATTAATTTAGTCCATCGTTCAAACAGATTCATGGGACACCACGTATCGCTAACTGTCACTGGCTCTTCAGACCTTAGGAAAGTGGTTACCTCCTCCAGGAGAGGAAACTGGCACTGTCAGGTTAACTGTGATGATTACTTTCACCAGTTAAGACTTTTTGCTTCTTATACTAAACTCAAGTTTAAAATTAAAGGACTGGAGAAGAGCTCTGTGTAAGCTCGAAAGCTTGTCTCTCTCACACCAACAGAAGTTGGTCCAATCAAAGATATTGCCTCACCCACCTTGTCTCTCTAATATCCTGGGTACACCACTACTGCCTAAGCTATCGGACAGTCTCCTAAAAAAATCGCACGTGAACAGCACACGGAGTGAAGAGTAACGTGACCCCAGCGTCGGTTGTGGCATGCTAGGCTGCAGTCTAGCAATGGCAAGGTACCACTAGCTGGCAGGTGTGACACATGCCTGCCACGAATTCTGCAACCCCTGCTACTTTAGATTGGAACGTGACCTCTAGCTGACAGGAGACATGACTTGGCAGAAGGTCTAGCCCTGGCACTGCAGGAGCTTTGGCCTTCTGTGGTAAGTGAGATTTCTGAAAATGGCCTGGCGCTGTCCATTATCACAAGGGTTTCTGATTTTCAGGGTTCATTAATTTCATTGGGGAGTGAAATTTCATGGTTTGGGGTGTTTTTTTTTTAGCAATTTTTGAGTTTAATGTAGATGTCCAAAAATGTTTCTGGGCTCTCTTTTTAGATACTGTAATGTATATTACCTACATTACTCATTCCAGTAGTAAATACCATAATGAGGAAACTCTTTGTAATGTTCCCTAGTGCAGGGGTTCTCAACTTATCTCCTTTCTGAGCCCCCCCCGCCAACATGCTCTACAAATTCCATAGCCCGCCGGTGCCACAGTAACTGATTTTCTGCATATAAAAGCCAGGGCGGGCATTAGGGGGTAGCAAGCAGGGCAATTGCCTGGGGCCCCATGCCACAAGCTACATTGCTCAGGCTTCAGGGTGGCGGTGCTCAGGGCCCTGGGCTTCAGCCCCAGGCGGGGGGGCTTCAGCTTTCGACCCTGGGTCCCAGTGAGTCTAACACTAGTCCTGTTTGGTGGCCCCCTGAAACCTGACTATGGACCTCCAAGGGACCCTGGACTGCTGGTTGAGAACCACTGCACTTTAAAGTAGTACAGCTTCGAACAGCACTAGGGAACCTTTACTGCGCACCAGCAGGGTCTGCGTGGTCCAATTAACGCGCAATACGTTAAAGCGCTTTAAAGGCCATGCCCCCGGAGGCCACGTTACTGCTCCACGTAGACCAGGGCTTAGAGACAAGTAACCATTTCTGGTGTTTTCCCACTGCTTATTGGATAAACACCACTTATTTTATTTTAAAGCAGGGGTGTTTTACTGGCGTCTATCAGTTAAAACCAAAAATCAGAAGCCCTAAATGATCACCCTTTGGTTTGGATGCTGTAACCCTGGACTTCTAGCAAACAAATCAAAGTGCACCTGATATTCTTGGGCTGAGCAGCAAAGATATTGCATAACCCACATTCACACAGTATCTACTAAAGAATATCCTGTGTGTTTGCAGCTAAGACAAAGCGCCCGCATGCTTAAAGATGACCCTGCATATGGCTGTACAGTTAGCCACGTGGTGGAGCAGCATAGACCTGAAAATTCTTCCCACAGTGTAGGAGGATTGGGATGGATTTGTACAGAAATCTGCATAGTTGGTAGATGTACACAAGGATCCCCTGGGCAGATAAATTTACCCTGTATTAGAGATAATGGAAAGAGAAACTTCTGCAGGGCACTCAAATACACTGCAACTTGAGAAGGCTACTCCAAGAGGATATCACATAGCCCTCTGGGGTAAGGATTATCCCCATGTTAGAGAAGGAGGAACATAAATGGAGGGACTTCCCAAGGCTACAGAGGAAATTTATATTAAAGCCACCATTAGAGATCAGTTTTTATCCCCCAGGGCTGAGACCCTCCTCTGACTTGAGTGCCTAAAGCCCTCCAAGTACGGTATTTTCAGAGAGAATGGCATGAAGACACTGACGCTTAACTTGAGGTATTTCAGAAAACCCCCTTTACAGAGCTTCAAACACACCCTCCAATCAGGGCCCCCAAATGCCATCTGAGTGACTCTTCCTTTTCCATTAAGTGACATCCCCTAGTTACAGGGCCACCGCTGGCTTCTGTGAACATCCGAAACAGGGGGAGCGTGCGGAAGACATTTCCTCAGATGATCAGCAAGATAAAAGACACTCTTCTTTTCCCCCCAGGGTAATGTGACAGCAGAGACGGCATCATGGCTCGTAGTAGGAGCTGGAAGCCAGGGGAGTCTTGGTATTGCGTCAGGAAGGACTACTCAAAAGAGCCCAGAGGTTAGAGGTCGCTGTCTAGTAGGGAAGTTCCTTGCCCCATGGAACTATTTCTGCAGGTCCCATAGAGAAGGTGGGAGAGCTTTACTTCAGGGCAGCTGCCACAGCAGCTGAACATGTATATATATGGGACAAGTAGAGGGGTAATTCTCTCAGAAACCACCTGCTGAGAGACCCTGCCAGACATCAACAGGAGTGAGAAAAGCTCACACAACAGTTCTTCAAGGAATCAGTCTTTAAGTTCAGGACATAATTTCTCAGGGGGCTCTATATGAACCTGGAATGTTGTACCCATTTCCAGTTGATGTCCCTTTAAGGAGAGTTACACTAAGAGAACCACCATGTTTGTCTGGCTGCAGAAATACAAGACCAAGTTGGAAACGTGTTTCACTGTTTAGTCAATTCAACAACAGCATCATAAACTCCACACAATATGTGATGTTAATGCTACAGGTTAGAAAATGATGGAGCCCAGGAGACTGAGGCATGTGTTTGTAGTTATTTCAGCCGTAATGTAGAATCATGATGGGTGATGGAAAAAGACTTATTAGACTCCATTCCTATGCCACAGCAGGAGAGCCCCAACGGGACCAGGATGCCCTGGTTATTAAACTGATCGTGCATTTGGTCAGAGCCAAAAGGCAACAGCCCGTACCTACCACCTTTTATTTTTGCCATATCATTTGTGCTTATAAAATTTGCACTATTCAAAGGTCTTCCTAATGTTTAACGTGAAGCCTCTGGAATCCAGTCTAACACTCCTTAAGCCCTTACCTGAATATATTTCCTCTGAGTCTCGTCATTCAAAACATGGGCCACATGCTTAGAGAAAATCTTTTCCCGGCCAGTTCGGGCATGGATGCCAACCATAGTGACGCCAATAGGCCAAGGAGCATTTCCAATGGCCATCTGAAGGTAGGCGTCATTAGCCTGAAGAAAAAAAGTTTATAAATACTTAGAAAAGCAGAGCGAGACAGACAGGCTAAAAGCACAGGGTCTAGAGTCAATACACCACTAGCCTGCAGAACCTGGAAATCTACATTCCTCTGCCGCCAGCAACTAGCTGTGAAACCACCTGGCAAAGTTTGAGTCTTAGCCCCTGCTCTAGTGACTGGTCCAGAGGATAGCAGCCTACTATTGCTACCAGTTACTCAGTTAGGTCAAGCAACGGAGGCCTGCGCTGTAGATCAAAAGATCTATATCCAGCTCATGCTGGAGGGTCAGTATGATTTCACACAATTAAATTGGGGGGGGGGGCTTTTTTTAAATTAGGAAATTGTACACAAAATGTTCAAAGAATGCTTAATTTTGAAACTGTAACAATCAAAAGTTGGGAAATGCCAGCATTACATGATCACATACTATATTTTCAGCAGGACTCCTGCCTCATTTAGTGCACAGGCTAGCATGAGTCAGGGCCGTGTCGTGAAGGATGCTGTTTGTAGGAGGAAGTTGGAAGATTTGCAATGAATGAGGCAGGAGATTGTAGGAAGAGAAAGAATGGCCTCCTGGTTAAGGAAGTTGAACTCCACCCTGGAGAACTGGAATCTGTTCCTGCTTTGACACAGAGTGGTATGTGATGCAGAGGTTAATCGTTTGCCTTAATTCTGGCATTTCCCCATTTTCAAGTGCTTGATTTTGCTACCTTAACATTCTTTTAACATAGTTGGATGTAATTAAATACATAGCATGCATAGCGTACACCATTCTGTACAAACCAAAGAGTATCCAAGACAGCAGAACGTGACAAAGGACAACTGAGATGGGGGACAGTGTGAAAATCAAGAAGGAGACAATGTGTTTTTTAAAGTTCCAAGCCTCACAAAAGCTTCCAAGTGTGTATTTAAAGTGCCCAGTTCAGTGGACTTAGTGAGTATAAAATCATGCACCTGTGAAACAGACAGGCACAGTTGATTCACCAACATAATATACCACAGGCCTATTGCTTTCCTTAGCAATGAGTTGGAAGGGGATCTTTTAGAAGACACAAAGCATAACTGAAAAATACACTTCAGCCTTAAAGTGACTTGAATTAAACTTGCCCTAGGCCAGCAAATTTTAAGAAAGTCAGAGAGACAAAATCAGGCTTGTTTATTAGGCAGAATCCGTCTTATCATAATGCTGGGAAAGTGAGGGGAATTACAGGGCTCCATTTCCCCTGCCACCCACACAAGGTAGTATAGAAATACCATTGGCATTCCAGTTTCATTTCTGGAGGTGGCTACAGAACACTCAAACACTTTGATTGTTCTTGTTTGCCAAACTCCTCCTTTAAGCACACTTTGTCCACAAAACTTTTCAATAATTTACCCTCAATATCACCCCCTCTTTAAGCTTGTACAGGACTACTGATGTGGGTATGTCCAATACAGGATGTAGGGAGGGACAAGGTCTTACGTGTGTTCAATATTTTACATACAGCACTCAGACACATAATGTGGTATTAATTGAGAGATAATGTTGAAATTCCCATTCAAGTTTCCTCTGCAAGTTAATATAATCATTTACAGCAAGATTCTGCCTGGACTTGCAACTGCACTGACTTCAACACAGTCTCTCGGACTGTAAATCAAGCAAGGTTTGGCCATAAAGCAGGAGATGTATCCAAGATTCTTTCCAAGCTGCTCTCTTTTCCTGAGAATTAAATTCCATACCAGAACCTGGAAACTTGCCATTCAGTTCCAGGAACTATACAATGAGTGAATTCCCCACATCCCTTTACCTGGTGCCTAACCAGCAGAGGCTGATGTCAGTTTTGTTTGAACATGTGTTTTCTCTAACGACATGTCTTTGAGAAGCTAAATGTGAAACATTCACAGTAGATCATCTAACTAATACTACATGGTTTGAACACTTTAGACTCTTATAAGCAAGCATACCTTCACGTATTCCCTTTGCAACATGAATTTAATAATATCTGTTATTGATTCTTTGATGTCTGCAGGGAGAGTCTGAAAGAGGAAAAAACATTAGTTTTACTTCTGAGCAATACATAGCTTTTGAAAGCGATCGTATTTTGAACTTACACAGAGCTTTGCGGCCACAAATCTCAAGCACTTTAAAGAGGATAAATATCTCCACAAGCTAAATATGAGTCAACAGTGTGATGCTGTTGCAAAAAAAGCAAACATGATTCTGGGATGCATTAACAGGTGTGTTGTGAGCAAGACACGAGAAGTCATTCTTCCGTTCTACTCTGCGCTGGTTAGGCCTCAACTGGAGTACTGTGTCCAGTTCTGGGCACCGCATTTCAAGAAAGATGTGGAGAAATTGGAGAGGGTCCAGAGAAGAGCAACAAGAATGATTAAAGGTCTAGAGAACATGACCTATGAAGGAAGGCTGAAAGAACTGGGTTTGTTTAGTTTGGAAAAGAGAAGACTGAGAGGGGACATGATAGCAGTTTTCAGGTATCTAAAAGGGTGTCGAGGAGGAGGGAGAAAACTTGTTCATCTTAGCCTCTAAGGATAGAAAAAGAAGCAATGGGCTTAAACTGCAGCAAGGGAGGTTTAGGTTGGACATTAGGAAAAAGTTCCTAACTGTCAGGGTGGTTAAACACTGGAATAAACTGCCTAGGGAGGTTGTGGAATCTCCATCTCTGGAGATATTTAAGAGTAGGTTAGATAAATGTCTATCAGGGATGGTCTAGACAGTATTTGGTTCTGCCATGAGGGCAGGGGACTGGACTCAATGACCTCTCGAGGTCCCTTCCAGCCCTAGAATCTATGAATCTATGAATAAATCAGAGGTTTTCAAACTGGGGTATGTGAGCTCTCGTCAGGGGGCATGCAAGAAAAATCCTGTATTGGCAGACAACGCACTTTATTTAGTAACACTTGGCAATCTAATCATAGGTATATTGTGACCCTGTCTCAGATATGTGGTATGTGGTAGAGTAGATTATTTGGAAAGGGGTATGCAGCCTAAAATGTTTGAAAACCACTAGTACAAATGAGGTAACTGAGGCACACAGAGGTTATGTGACTTGTGAATAAAACCTGGGTTCTCGACCACATAAGGAACCCATTGGATCATAGATACACATTATGACATTTGGGAAGACAATGGGCATTTATTTTAGGCAGGCACTAGGACTCAGTGGTTAAACAGGAGTGGGAGTCAGAGACTGGGGTTCTGTTCCCAGCTGTGTCACTGAATGACCTTGAGCAAGTCACTTAGCATCTCTGTCTCCATTGTACAGATGGGGAAGTGGGGTCAATCTTACTATCAATCAGGAGCACTACGCAGTTAGGAAGCAGAGGTTAAGAGAAGTCCTGCTGGGCTCTGTCATTTTGAAGATCCCTCACCCTTTTCCGCAGTTTTCTGAAGAGAGGTCTCAGATAGGATTCTGTCTGCTTTTGTGTAGCGCTGTTTAGTTTCCCCTGCACACCGCGTTTCACGTAATCCTCTCTGGCGTTCAACTCCTTTGCCCAGACACCCAGAAGAAACTGTAAAATGAAGGAGTAAAATTTATGCCACGGTGCCACCTAGTGGCTACACCAGTAAAATGTCTGCATAAAAGTGGAGCGTAAATGTCAGAACTGAAAAAAGCAGGGTTTCAGGAGGGACTTGAACGAAAAGAGGCAAGGAACCAGACATGCCATAAGAGGTAGCAGGTACCAAGGTACGAAGAGGAGAGGCAGAAGGAAACTAGGGAGATGCTGAGGTGGACACCAGTGATGGAGGCAAGATGGGCTATAAATTGAAAGCAGAGATGTAGGTGGAAGATGCCAACAGCCTCAGGCTCACTTGGAATGGGCATGTGCCCAACACTCCCTTCAGACCAAGGCCCACAGAAAGTTAAACACATTATATGTGAAGTTGAATACATGACTAGGGGCACCACGCTTCATAGTTTGTGCAGGTCAAACTCATTGACACACCAGGGGCTCCCTGCATCTGTCTGTTCTCACCCAGGGTGCCACCCCCTCATCTGTCTCTATTTCTGGGACTCCCTGAAATCTCTTCCCATGCCAGAAGCTGTGTGCCACCCTTCCCTCTCCCTACCACTATGAGTTATGTGTGCCTCCCGCCCTGTTCCACCCTTTCCCCCCAATGGCAGGAGTTCTGTGTGCCCTCAGTTCCCCCTACACCTGCATGCAGCATCAACGCATTCCAGACGAACATAGAAACACCACTGAATTAAATGTAGGGCCTCAAAAGCTCAGCCAACACGTCCAACTTGTCCTCACCATAATACCTGAACTGTCAGAGAGAGAACAATCCTGAGCCAGTGTTATCTTAACATTCTTATGCCTGGTTACCGTCAAAAACCACTCAATATAGCAACTCACATGACTAATTACAGCTCAATGGTCAAGAGACTTTTGATAATCTAATTAGTTACCTGACGACCAAGATATATGACTGAAACGCCATGTGGGTTTCTTGCCAGGAAGGCAGTTTACTTTACACTAGTTGCCTAAACATGAGTTTCCTTAGCAAAGCCATATGCGGAGGCCAGTGGAATTCTCTTTAATTCCCTTATTAAACCTGGTGAAAGCAGATGGAATTTCATTTTCTCAATACGCACTGCTTTCCTTTTTAAAAAACGGTAATTTTTGTATGCACCATATTTGTACATAGTGACCATAATCCTGCTTAATCTTTCTGAATTTAAGAACAATTGCTACTGAATTCATTGTCACAGGACAAGGCATAACCAAAAACCATGTTAAGGAAGACTGGAAAATAAAGACCTATTCTTCAGAAGTGCTAAGCACCCACCAGCTCCTGCTGGAAATAATACGAACTCCTGGGCACTGAGCACTTTTGAGAATCTCACCCTAAGTGTGGAAATAAAAACTGACATGCAGAATAACCACAACCGGCATTTCTATCCTGAGTATATTCAGCCACACCTGACTCTTTGCTACTGCTCAAATATAACTACTTAACCAAGTTAAAGTTCTTTACCTTCAAGAATTTGGTTATGATGTCCATGTCTTTGTGATCATCACCTTGTCCTAAGGATTCTCCCAAAGCCTGAAAGAGGGGGGGGAAAAGCCAAAGCAATTCCTCATCCTTCTGTGATACATATTTGTCAAAAAAGGAAAGTTGTCAGATAAATCACCAGTGTTTTGAAATACATCAGTCTAAAACATTTTGGGAACAGAGTGACAATAACCCAGCACATGTCATCAACATCCATAAAACTATGAATGACATTGAGTGATGAAGAACCAGTTTTACATTTCAGAAACCTAAATAATGATTTTGAATCTAAAAGAATCCATCCCTTGACTATTAATAATTGGCCTGATTTGCAAAGGTGCTCAGCACCCATCACTCAAATGGATTTCAATGAAAATTGTGGATACTCAATGTTCCCAAAAACTCTACAATCACCTTGAATTTATTCCGCTGTTTATACTATGCAACTTCTGTTTACTTTTTTACATTTCTCTTAACAGGGTCAGTTTTTCATTTTGTTTTTTATTTTAATAGTCAACTTCCCTTTCAGGCTCTCAGACACTACTACCCGGCTGAAATGTCACAGTGGTTAACACTATCATGGAAATTCTTAAAAAGACCCTTTCCCAGGTATATACATTTTTTATTTCATTAATTTAATTTTCATCAATTTCCTAAAATTGTGGTTTTGTTTTTAAAACAAAACCCAAATTTGGAACCTAACCTGTCATGTCCCTTTAAACAGCATTTTATTGTTCAACCTCAACTCAGTTTAAAGGCATAAAATTGTGGATGTGTGTTCAGATACCACTAAAATGGCCAAACAAATATAAAAGCTTTCCAAAAATATTCACTTCTTAGCCCAGACCGAGCTGGTACAAATACAGACCCAAAGGATCATATTTGACAAAGTTAAACAATGGAAAATAAGGTTTTAAAACATTAGCCCCCTCTCCATCATAATTAGTGATTATTAGAACTCCTATAGGAAAGAGAAAAAAAACTAGTTACATGAGTGAATCGGCCAGAAACTGTACGCCTTCCAAAATTAAATTAACATAACGTTTGGAAAACATGCCTCAAGAAGCTCAATCTATTTCACTTAACAAGTTAAGGGATGACTTGCTCACAGTCTATAAGTATCTACATGGGAAAAAAATATTTAATAATGGACTCTTCAATCTAGCAGAGAAAGGTGTGACATGATCTAATGGCTGTAAATTGAAGTTAACCCAATTCAGACTGGTTTCAGAGTAGCAGCCGTGTTAGTCCGTATCCGCAAAAAAAACAGGAGTACTTGTGGCACCTTAGAGACTAACAAATTTATTTAAGCATGAGCTTTCGTGAGCTACAGCTCACTTCTTCGGATGCATAGAATGGAACACACAGATAGCTCATCTCAATTGATTAGACTCTGCCTGTTGGTATGCATACTTCCACCCTTTCATGTTCTCTGTATGTATAAATATCCCGTCTGTGTGTTCCATTCTATGCATCCGAAGAAGTGAGCTGTAGCTCACGAAAGCTCATGCTTAAATAAATTTGTTAGTCTTTAAGGTGCCACAAGTACTCCTGGTTTTTTTGCCAATTCAGACTGGAAATAAGGCGTACATTTTTAACAGTGAGAGTAACTAACCACTGGAACAACTTATTATGGGTTGTGGTGGATTCTCCCCATCACTGACCATTTTTAAATCAAGATCAGATGCTTTTCTAAAGATTTGCTCTTAGAATTATTTTGGGGAAGTTCTCTGACCTGTGTTATACAGGAGGTCAGACTAGATGATCACAACGGCCCCTTCTGGCTTCGTAATCGATGAATGAGCTCCAAGTTATAAATCAGGGTGTTGCCCTTTAACATCCCTTTTAAGGGATGTTAAAAGGATTAACTTCTGCAAAGAGTTTGACAACTACGGGTATAAGTTTTAGGGCTTGCCTACACTACCGGCTGGATCGACGGGCAGCAATCGATCCATCAAGGGTCGATTTATGCTGTCTAGTATAGACGTGACAAATCGACTGCCGATCGCTCTAGCATCAACTCTGGTACTCCACCTCAATGAAAAATGCAAGGGGAATTGATGGGAGAGCGTCTCCCATTGACACATTGCAGTGAAGACACTGCGATGAGTAGATCTAAGTACGTTGACTTCAGTTACGTTATTCACGTAGCTGAAGTTGCATAACTTAGCTCGATCCCCCCTCCCCGTACTATAGACTAGCCCTTAGGCTATGGCTACACTCAACTGAAAGACAAATACATAGCTGGTCTGGCTCACCCCTGTGCTAGATTTGTTAAAATAGGTATTAGGATTATAAGTATGTGTACAGACTTTATTGAATGTTAAGAACATAAGAAAGGCCGTACCGGGTCAGACCAAAGGTCCATCTAGCCCAGTATCTGTCTACCGACAGTGGCCAATGCCAGGTGCCCCTGAGGGAGTGAACCTAACAGGCAATGATCAAGTGATCTCTCTCCTGCCATCCATCTCCATCCTCTGACGAACAGAGGCTAGGGACACCATTCTTACCCATCCTGGCTAATAGCCATTTATGGACTTAGCCACCATGAATTTATCCAGTCCCCTTTTAAACATTGTTATAGTCCTAGCCTTCACAACCTCCTCAGGTAAGGAGTTCCACAAGTTGACTGTGCGCTGCGTGAAGAAGAACTTCCTTTTATTTGTTTTAAACCTGCTGCCTATTAATTTCATTTGGTTACCCCTAGTTCTCGTATTATGGGAATAAGTAAATAACTTTTCCTTATCCACTTTCTCAACATCACTCATGATTTTATATACCTCTATCATGTCCCCCCTTAGTCTTCTCTTTTCCAAACTGAAGAGTCCTAGCCTCTTTAATCTTTCCTCATATGGGACCCTCTCTAAACCCCTAATCATTTTAGTTGCTCTTTTCTGAACCTTTTCTAGTGCTAGAATATCTTTTTTGAGGTGAGGAGACCACATCTGTACACAGTATTCGAGATGTGGGCGTACCATGGATTTATATAAGGGCAATAATATATTCTCAGTCTTATTCTCTATCCCCTTTTTAATGATTCCTAACATCCTGTTTGCTTTTTTGACCGCCTCTGCACACTGCGTGGACATCTTCAGAGAACTATCCACAATAACTCCAAGATCTTTTTCCTGACTCGTTGTAGCTAAATTAGCCCCCATCATGTTGTATGTATAGTTGGGGTTATTTTTTCCAATGTGCATTACTTTACATTTATCCACATTAAATTTCATTTGCCATTTTGTTGCCCAATCACTTAGTTTTGTGAGATCTTTTTGAAGTTCTTCACAATCTGCTTTGGTCTTAACTATCTTGAGTAGTTTAGTATCATCTGCAAACTTTGCCACCTCACTGTTTACCCCTTTCTCCAGATCATTTATGAATAAATTGAATAGGATTGGTCCTAGGACTGACCCTTGGGGAACACCACTAGTTACCCCTCTCCATTCTGAGAATTTACCATTAATTCCTACCCTTTGTTCCCTGTCCTTTAACCAGTTCTCAATCCATGAAAGGACCTTTCCTTTTATCCCATGACAGCTTAATTCACGTAAGAGCCTTTGGTGAGGGACCTTGTCAAAGGCTTTCTGGAAATCTAAGTACACTATGTCCACCGGATCCCCCTTGTCCACGTTTGTTGACCCCTTCAAAGAACTCTAATAGATTAGTAAGACACGATTTCCCTTTACAGAAGCCATGTTGACTATTGCTCAAGAGTTTATGTTTTTCTGTGTGTCTGACAATTTTATTCTTTACTATTGTTTCAACTAATTTGCCCGGTACCGACGTTAGACTTATCGGTCTGTAATTGCCGGGATCACCCCTAGAGCCCTTTTTAAATATTGGCGTTACATTAGCTAACTTCCAGTCATTGGGTAGCTAATGACTCATGTTTGTGAGTTGCTGCCTGCACTAATCTCAATTATAACATCTATATCCCATATTGTAAGGTAATATTTGAGCATTTGTATTATAAACCTGTGACTGTGTAAGGGACAGAAGAGAGTCATTCACCTGCGTGAAGTGCTAGTCTCCAATAAAAGCAGGAAGGTCCATCGACACCAGACTATCGTGGAACATTCAAGAGGACAAAAAATGTTTGTTGTTTTGCCCTTCCCGGCCTGTGAAGATGAGCCAACCAAGTGAATTCCTCCTGTCAGCTGAGTTTCCAGTGAGGAAACTAACTGGAACTAGCTAACTAATCCCTAACAAGAAGGAACGGTATCTCTATGCTGTTTGGACTCAAAGGCAAGGTTTTCTAAGCATAAGCAAGGGATCCCCAGCTTGCTTATTACAGAAGCTTCTATTATCGTTTGAAATTTAAGCCTGTAACTCATTTCTGTATATATGTTTATCTGCTTTAATCTTGTAGATAACTCTCATTTCTTTTTCCTATTTAATAAACCTTTAGATAGTTTATTATAGGATTGGCTACAAGCATTGTCTTTTTTGTGAGATCCAAGTGCACCTGACTGGGGTAAGTGACTGGCCCTTTGGGACAAGGCGTAACCTGAGTATTAATGTGACTCTTGGTGGAAGAGACCATCTATCACAAAAGTACCCTTTGATGTTGGTGCTCTAGGGAAGCTCCTAAAACCAGCCCCTAAATTTCTCTATGACACAGAACTGTATAGAAAAACAGAGTTAAAAACCCCTCATTGCATACCTCCAATTCTTCAATAGTAGTATTTTCTTCATGGACTTTCAGATCATTCTGAGTGTCTTCTTCTCCTGGTTCCTGACCACCTACAATTTCATTCAGATACTGCTGGTCAATCTTATCCAAAGCTGCCTTCAGGTCATTTCTCAAGCCCTAGGAAAGGGAGAAGAAATTGTTACTACAGGGGTAGGAAACCTATGGCACAGGTGCCAGAGGCGGCATGCGAGCTGATTTTCAGTGGCACTCACACTGCCCGGGTCCTGGCCATCGGTCCGGGGGGCTCTGCATTTTAATTTAATTTTAAATGAAGCTTCTTAAACATTTTGAAACCCTATTAACTTTCCATACAACAATAGTTTAGTTATATATTATAGACTTCTAGAAAGAGACCTTCTAAAAAGGTTAAAATGTATTACTGGCACGCGAAACCTTAAATTAGAGTGAATAAATGAAGACTCGGCACAGCACTTCTGAAAGGCTGCCGACCCCTGTACTAGCTAATCCCTACCTTATTTTATTTTTGATAATCAAAGGAAGCTTACCACATTTGTTCATTAAGGGCCTAATCCTGCGGAGACAAATATAGGCTTGGCAGAATTCAATTATTTTTTTTTTTTGGTTATTTTTATCTTTTTTATTTCAACATCTTTTTTCTATTATTAACTATTTCTACTTTTACGGTTGTGGGGGTAGGACTGGGATTGAGGTTAGGGCAGTGCTGAGAGCAGGGCTGCAGGGGGCTCCCTGTGCGGCCGAGCAGTCCAAGACACCAGGGTGCAAGGGAAGCAGAGGTTGTCCTGGGCCAGTGGAGCAGAGATCCCTGGCCAGCACTGTAAGGAGAATGATGAGCCCCCAGCTGCAGGAGAAGTCACGCTGCTGCTGAACAGCTTCTGCCTGGGGATGGCTCCCGCACTCCTGGTTGGTGAGTGAGCAAACAGGGTCGTGACAGCAGAGCTGCAGAGGGTTCCCTTCATGGCCAAATGGCTGATGACACCAGATCCCCACAGACATGCCAGCTGTTACTTTAGAGCCTACAAATCCAATCAGTCCTACTTCTTGTTCAGCCAATCGCTCAGACAAACAAGTTTGTTTACACTTACGGGAGATAATGCTAACGGCTTCTTGTTTACAATGTCACCTGAAAGTGAGCACAGGCGTTCGCTGGCACTATTGTTGCCGGCATTGCAAGATATTTACATGCCAGATGCACTAAAGATTCATATGTCCCTAGATGCTTCAGCCACCATTCCAGAGGACATGCGTCCATGCTTATGATGGGTTCTGCTCGATAACTATCCAAAGCAGCCCAGACCAATGCATGGTTCATTTTCATTATCTGAGTCAGATGCCACCAACAGAAGGTTGATTTTCTTTTTTGGTGGTTTAGGTTCTGTAGTTTCTGCATCTTTGTTGCACTTTTAAGACTCCTGAAAACATGCTCCACACCTCATCCCTCTCAGATTTTGGAAGGCACTTCAGATTCTTAAATCTTGGGTCGAGTGCTGTAGCTATCTTGAGAAATTTCATATTGGTATCTTCTTTGCATTTTGTCAAATTTGCAGTGGAAGTGTTCTTAAAACAAACAACATGTGCTGGGTCATCATCCGAGACTGCTATAACACGAAACATGGCAGAATGCGGGTAAAACAGAGCAGGGAAAATACAATTCTCCCCCAAGGAGATCAGTCACAAATTTAATTAATGCATTCTTTTTTTAACGAGCGTCATCAGCATGGTAGCATGTCCTCTGGAACGATGGCTGAAGCATGAAAAGGCATATGAATCTTTAGCGCATCTGGCATGTAAATATCTTGCGACATTAGCTACAGCAGTGCCATGCGAACATGTTCTCACTTTCAGGTGACATTGCAATTAAGAAGTGGGCAGCATTATCTCCCATAAGTGTAAATAAACTTGTTTGTCTTAGCAATTGGCTGAACAAGAAGTAGGACTGAGTGGACTTGTAGTTTCTAAAGTTTTACATTGTTTTACTTATGAGTGCAGTTATGTAAAAAAAAACTACATTTGTAAGTTGCACTTTCATGATAGAGTTTGCACCACAGAATTTGCATGAGGTGAACTGAAAAATACTATTTCTTTTGTTCATCATTTTTACAGTGCAAATATTTGCAATCAAAATATATAAACTGAACACTGTACACTTGGTATTCTATGTTGTAATTAAAATCAATATATTTGAAAATGTAGAAAAACATCCAAAAATATTTAATAAATTTCAATTGGTATTCCAATGTTTAACAGTGCGAATAATCCTGATTCATTTTGAGTTAATCGGGTGAGTTAACCGCGATTAATCGTCAACCCTACTTTTAACCCTACTGAAATGGGGCTAAACGACTACGCAGGCTTGAAACATGTTAAAAAATTCCTGAATCAATTTTATTTACTGCCTTACAGCCCAGTCCTGCTTCCATTAATGGCAAGACTTCTTTCAAACCTTTGTCTTGTTTATTCAAGTCTTCAAAGAGGAAAAGAAAGGCACAGGTACTGCACAAAACCACTGGGTTCCAGATTGACTGTGGCGGGCCCCTGTTTAGCAGCCTGATGGAGACCTTAGACAGGCTTGAGAGGGTTTTCAAACCAGTGACACCTAAGTACTGTAGCCCATTGGATTACTTTGCTAGCTATTATATCCTTCTAATCCAGCCAGCCATATCAAATAATATGTTTCTCTTTCTGAATTAATCCATTTTTCTTATATTTCATCAGTATTAATTCTTATGAATTTAGGATATGTTGAGGCATATGATTTGTTTCCTAATAATTATACATAGAATAAGTTTTGCTGATATGCAAGAAGCCTACCGCCATGTATCCAGTAAGATCAGCTAAATAGCTAAAAGTATAATAAATTAAGAGTAAGTAGGCATAAGGTAACCTTTGGCACAGATAGGAATGGTCCCCGAACTTTGGGAACTAAAGGGAGGAATATACACAACACTGAACAGGTTTATCCAGCATCTACAACTGGTTGGTAACCGCAGGGTACACCACAACTCGGAAGTCGCCAAGAGAGCCTAGGTTGGCAGTTTTGGGAGTGAGATCATCCTTATTAATATATAGAGAGTAAGTGTCATAATCCACTAACCCATAGGATAAGGGTACCCATAAATTTCTTAGGGTACGGAAATAAGATTTGGGTATAGTAGGTTGGGCCTTAAGTATATAGCGTCAGGATCCTATAAAATATCTTATAAGGATAACATAGGGAGCGTTTCTTTGAGCTCTCTTAGAGCTCTCATTTAGCACTTTGAGTGCTTCTTTTAGTCTTCAGCTCCTTCTTTAGTCTATAGAATATAGGAGAACAAAGACTATCTTCTATCATGCTATCAGCTCAGCTTGTGCAGTACAGTATAACTACTCGGGAAGCCAGCACCATCGTGTTATCGGGCATGCCAGGAGTAAGGCTGGTCCTTCACCTCCTATTACCGGGTCCTCAAGGAAATGTGTGAGTAAGTTAAGTCAAGGTACTTATAACAGGAATGTTACCACCAGGAGTTTTGGAATTCTTTTAATGCTTTGCAGTCATAAATTTCATAGCATTTATTATTCTTTTGTTAATCTCAATAAAGTTTTTATCAATTTGGTACTGTCCTCAGTGCAAGTGTTTTTGCCAAGCACCCCGAGAGTCCTCTCCCGATATAGAACTCTCTGAGTTCTCGAACCCTGTAGTTTGAATTGGACAAGACCCTATACATCTTCTGGTTGGATGTGGTCAGTGGGTCAACTAGCCGATAAAATTCAGGTCAACAGTACCTAAGTAAACAATGCTGATGATGAATGAGAGAGAACAGAATGAAGTTCACTCTTTCTAGTTGTGTTGCAGATACCAACAGGGTAAGCCGGGAAATATTCAGGGCTTGTCTACATGGTGAGTCAGTGTGCTGTAAGCTGGGATGTGAATCTACAGTGCACAAGCCTGCCACACACTAACTCAATGTGTGCATCTTGCTATGATGCACTAAAAGTTCTGCAGTGTACTCTGACACACTCCCAGGTAGACAGGCTTCCTCCTTTGAGAGCTCATGTCCGATTAAGGCTATGTCTACCCTTACAGAGACATACAGAGTACAGGCACTACACATGTAGCTACACGGCAGAGTAAAAGGCAGGCTGCATCCACATTTGTCACTGTGGTGTGTAGCTAGACACGGCAGTGAAAGACACTGGCAGGGGGAGAGCACAGGGAAAGCTCCGGCAGCTGGGTGCTGCTGGATTTTCCTGCTGCCTCCCCCATCCCAGAGCCTTTCCCCACTGCTGGAGCCTTTCACTGCAGTAGGGAAAGACTGTGGCAGGGAACATTACACTACTAAAAATAGAGGTGGAGAGGTGGGAGGCACTGCTTGGGCGTGTAGAGAGCCCAAGCAGGGAATATACCCTGGAGGTTTGGGCATATAGGGCATTCTACTCTGCTCTACCTGCCTAAGACATGCCTCACCATCTACACGGACATTTATACTAGGGCTAGCTAGGTGTGCATTATCTGTACTTTGCCTCTGTACATGTAGATCAACCCTAACACACAAGGAACATATCTGTTAACTAAGATGCTATCTTAAGTCACTTTTCAGAGCTGAACTGTACTTTACATTGGAAAAAAGTTTTAATTTTTTAAATCTAGAAGTAAGGAACTTGGAAAAATGTAACTGCATACCAGAAACAGTGCACTCCTCCTGTTAATAATCTGTCTCTGCTCAGTGGCAAACTATTCAAAACACTCTTCTCCAAACAGAGATGCCTATATTACAGTAGGTTAAAATTTCAGAACAAAAGACTATACTGTTCCCTCCCCACCCCCAAGTTGGAAAGGAACCAACAGCACAGCTTTTGATGTCACTGCCTTCTAGAGATCTCTTTTCCACCTCAAAGCCCTGAAAACTTTCTTCAAATTAACATGCCCAGTTTGAGCATTTTAATAGGGCAAGAGAAAGTACATCATATTTAAAATATCCTCCCAGAGACTTTATAGGTGGGAACTGAAGGTAATTTTCATTGCTCTATGATTTTTCATCCTTATGAAAATCCTCAGGTGCAGTAAGCGCTCAGAGAAAACTAGTTACACATACAACTGTTACTTATCTGGTCTTACCTTGTTAACTTCAGGTGCAAGAATTTCTATCTTCCTCAAACGCTGAAATGCATCATAATCTGTTTCTCCAAACAATCTGATTGGTTCACCTCTCTCTCTCAATCTCCTAATCACCTGCAAAGAGTCAACAAAGTGTTCCCTTAAGCAAAATTGGAGAGAGAGCAAACAAAAATAATAAGAATAAAAAAAAATATCCAAATCACTCCATTTACTTACCATAAAATAGCAACCTAAGCCAGGAGGGAAGGGAAATGCTACATTCTGAACAGCAGCAGCAAAATGTTCCACTTTGTGGTTTAAATATAAAATTCCCAAAGCATTTCTGTTAAAGGTCATTTCAATTCAAATATTACTGATCTAAATTTTGTTTAGAATCTCAGGCAGACTCCGGGAGTTTCTTACTGACTTATTTTGAACTAATATGCAAGAATATAAACCTTTGATTGAAGAGTGGGATTTTTAAAAGCATCCAAGTGACTTGAGAGCTCAAATCTCAATGGCTCTCCATGGTACCTGTGCATCTAAATAACTTTGGTGGTTGAGAAAATTCCATCCAGTATCTTTAAACTCTGCAAAATTCTACTCAGCCATTTGACTGGGGAAAGAAAAACCTTTTTCATCAACATGAGTGTGAGTGAATAGATTTGGTGCTTGGGCTGTTAAGATGTCATGATGTGTTTACAGGGATGACTTACATGAAGCCTTTCATCCATGGATCTCAGAGCACTTAACAAACATTAATATACTAAGTTTCAATATTCTGATGTGGTACTTACATATCCTCATTTTAAAGAAGGGTATACCGAGGCAGAGAAATTAATTTACCCAAGGTCACATACCAAGTGACAGGTAGTGTCAAGACTACAATCCCAGTTCCATGCACTACTTGCTAAATCCCACAGTTTCCCTCATCACCTTTACCGCAAATTTGCTAACTTGGTCTAGGTTTCCTTTTGTGCAAACAAACAGGCCCATTGGTCGCTTACATTTAACACAGGCAAAGCAGCACTCTCACTGATTGATAGGACATGCTATTGGCACTGCCACCACTTTAGGATAGCAACAGACTGTCTGGAAAAACAGCAGCTGGAAGAGTTTGAGATGTTCATTCTGTAACACGGTTCTTTGCACAGACTCCTGTATTTGGACAGGCACTGACCTTTCAGTACACATTGCAAAATTGGGCCCTGTGGTTCCATGTGGCAGCCAGCTAGTCAAACATCAGTAGACACAGTGCTAGCACATTGACATGCAAACTCCTCTCAGATGAAGTTACAGTTCTTATGAGTGGAGCTATGCTGCATGGTGATGGGACATCACGTTCCATACTAGACTAATTGTATGAAACCAAACATGAAACCAACAGCCTATGGTGCACATTTTCAATCCTTCACTCCAGAAAGAGAAGACAGGTGTCTGGCAATGCTAAGGGGGCACAGCTAAGATGCTCTGGGTATCTTAACTGTGAAGTTCCATGTTTCCACATGTTTCCGTTTATTGTAAATGTAACTTAATTCTGAATTTCCCAGCTCTCTACTGTTTTTTGGGGGAGGGGTTTTGTTTTACTAACAATGATCTTGTAAGACTTTCACTCTTAAAAAGGTGAAAGAGCATATCAGTAACTTTAGCTTAACTTTTGAGGGGGATGTATAAAGATTTTTTAAAACCTAGTTTGCGTCTTGATTGGGATTTGGACTAACAAGTCACAGACACACAAGCTGCTGGAAAAACAGAACTTCACAAAATTCAACCTGCCGCCTTCAATCCTCTAATCCCATATTCATCAGATAGTTCAAAAGTCATCTGGAAGGGTAGTAGAAGCAAGAACTCATGCAGTGATTTTGGGGGGGAAAAAAAGAGGCTCTCAACCGAACAATGTCCCTGTGCATTTAACTGCTACTGCTCTCTCTCATCAGTGTTTTCCATAATCACAAAAGAAGGCCCTTGTATGAGAACTAAATAGAACCATTGCAGTAAGCACTGAGATTCCAATTATTTAAACTAAAAACGATGATTCTGTATCAAGACCGATACAACCTGGAATAGACGGCTACAGATCATTAGGAAATGTAACCCTAATGGGGAAATTTAGACCCATTTGCTGTAATCTCAGGTTAGTTGTGATATTTGATTTTACCTCCTGTCTGGAAAGAGTCATGGGTAACTTCTCTTCTGCCAGTTCTAGCTCCAACCCTGGATTTGATGAAGTCACTGGTTTTTCCTCCTCCTCCTCCTCCTGTACCTACATAACAACAATATCTATTATAACAAACGCAGGGAAGTAAACCTATCATTTCAAAGGTATACATAGACTGTAAACTCTCTAGAACAGGGGCTGATTCTTACTATGCAATTGTATAGCACAATGGGTCCTGATCGCGATCAGGCCTCTAGGCCTACCCACAATACTAGTAAAACGATACAGACAGAATCGTACTTCTATGGAAGTATGCCTAAGCTTATTATTCAGTGTTAAATATTAAATATCAGCGTTTCCCTAAGTGCACTTTTAAGGGATGGGGAAGGAGACTTCTTTAAGGCAATGCAAAGACACAGTGGATTTTGAATACAAACAGCAAAATGACTTCTTGTTTTTTGGAAATGCTTCTTTCAGAAGAACTTGTCAAATGAACATAGTTCATTGCAAAAACATAAAAACACGCCATGCCTTCATCATAGCTGTAGCATCATATCAGCAGTTCCCCTCCATCAGAAAAGGAGGTTCTTGAATTAAGTGGAACCACTTCTTACTTGTATGACTTGGTGTTTTCATAGTGCTGTAAACTTTTATGATTAAAGATACTTAAAGACAGACAGTGCTCATGTCAATGCAACATCCTTTAAAAGCTCTGCTATAAGTTTCACATGTCAAGTTGTTGAAAATAAATGAAAATCAGATGGGCAGATTGATGTTGGTAATTTTCTGGAACAAAGGAAAAAATCAGAGGATGCGGGTGAGCAGTGTAGAAACTTTCTAGATGCTTTCTTAGGTTTTAAAAGGGTACTTTTATTTTCCATTTTATTCTACAGCACATTACATTTTATTGGCATCTCTGCATGTTGACTGTATGTTAAGCCAGTTCCAGTTTCTAGTTTTCTCTAAAACAATGACTTGATGGGTGTCCTAGACAGATGAGAAATGAAGCTTTTATATTGTTGCTGGCCAAGACCCCAATCCTGCAATGAGAAATTAGGAGGACTCTGCATGACCATAAGGGTCTACCTATTTGGACCTACACGACCAGGGCACAAATCTGTATTTAGTGCTACACTAGCAAATACGGGGCCCAATCTTGCATTACTGACTCACCCAAAACGCCCACTGATATCAATGGGAGTTTTGGGCCAGCAAACAATGGAGGATCAAGCCAATGGCTAGCATCTAAAAGGCGGGTGGCGGACAGTATACTTACTGAAAATAAAACTCATCACTGCAAGGAGGGGAATAGAAACTTCCATAAGTAAAGATAAGAAAGGAATTAGTTGAAGCACTTAAAGAGAAATACACCTCAATGTCAGAAGAATTTCTACAATCTCTAGGCTACAATCATTTATTTTTTGTTTATAACAAACAGCAGCATATGAGGGAAGATTTAAGCCATTCTGTCAGCTGGACTCAAAGTTACAAGCAATAAATTTGCTGTAATTTTTTTTTGCTTTAGTGCTTTCTCTTTACAAGTGAGTCAAATGCTTACATGTTACCAATGCAGTATAAGCAAAGCACCCGCTTCAAAAAAAAGTCAGTCTACTTTCTACCCCTTAGTAATAAATTAAAATAATTCAAATGCAGAAATCTGGGAGGCTCTAGAAAAGCACTAAGTTAAGTAGAAAGCTCATTTAAAACCTCTCTAAAGGTCATGTTTTAATTCAAGAAGATTCTTGTAGCAAAATAGATATTCCAGCTCCAGTCCTGGGTAACTTAACTTTTGTTTGTATCTCCTATCAGCCACATCCTGCATTTAAATAACAAATCTGAAACATGCAGGACTGGCTTCAAATGACACATGCGTCCTGGAAACACCTGCAGTTTAAGTAACTAATAAAACCTTTACAGGTTACCTAAAAACCTACAAGCATCCCCCCTTTCACATATATGGACCCAAGTGACTGAAATTATGCTAGAACCACTAGCCCTAGTACAGTTTTTACTTATGGTTCTCCATACAATTAGTACAAAGCATTACTCTCTTCCAAGCTGAAATGACTGTACAGTAACTAGATTCTCAGAACAGTTTCTGATGCATGTATAGTGATCACAGTGGTTCTTTCTTATCAGTAAACTGTATGTTTATGTGTCTAAAGACCAAACATTATGGGAGGAGGGATAGTTCAGTGGTTTGAGCATGGGCCTGCTAAACCCAGGGTTGTGAGTGCTGTCCTTGAGGGGGCCACTTAGGGATCTGGGGCAAAAATCAGTACTTGGTCCTGCTAGTGAAGGCAGGGGGATGGACTTGATGACCTTTCAGGGTCCCTTCCAGTTCTACGAGATAGGTGTATCTCCATATTTATTTATTATACAGTATCTGAGCAGGGTGTTGGACTGACTGACCAGCTGGGTAAAGCTCTACTAAAAACAAGGCTTTTTATTTCTCACTAGCAAACATTAAACAAGAGTCTATTAAAGCATCCAAATTTAGAGTGAAGGGAGTACCTCCCTACCTATTCATACACACACACACACACACACACCCCTAAAATAAACCACCATGCTGTCAATTCCAGCAAACTACTTAACTGGTGCTGTTCAAGAGGAAATAAACAAAGCCTTCCAGATCACTTATTTGTTTCAAAATGCACCGAGTTTAAGATTGCTTTCTATTATTTTTGCCTGAAAGAAGGTAAGTGCTGTGTTGCACTCTTTCAAGCACTGGATTTTTTGGGCCAAGAAAAACAATAACCGATTCGCATATTAAACAAGTTGGCTGGGTTTTTCCAAAGCACCCACTCAGTGTTGTCTCTGATGACCTCTCTGGGCTATTTCAACAGGAAGACCTTAAACTAGTTTACAGGCTAGCCTTTTTTTTTTTTTTAAATAAGGGAAGGTGGCTATACCAGATTCAGCACTCATGCCTAAAACAATTTAAAAAGAAAAAGGCAAGCTTCGATCCCAAGCCGCTTCATGCTTTCCACAAGAAAAAAAGCCAAACCATAACACAAACTTAAATAGCTATATATCATGCATTTTTTTCCTGCATTAAAAATGTTTTAGGAAACTCATACCTCTCCAGGTGGCTTCTCATTTACAGGCTAATGTATAACATTGACAAATTGAACAAAGAACAACAATTATCATCAACAATATTTAGAATGTTGATATTAAATATAGACAAAGTGACACACAAACCACTGAAGGACTAATTACAGTACCTTGTAGCCACATCTTTCAAAGTACGCTGCCTCTTCTTTCTTGGCTAGCTCACTGCGCTTGAAATATTTTCTGTCTCCCTAGAGAGGAGGAAAACAATGTTTTGCAGTTTTATACAACTTGATTCAAATCTTCATTCAGTAATGTCTCAAATCCAACTAGATTTCCTTACGCAGAGGAAAATATTCTCAAAGGCACCCCCAATTTACTTTCCTTTCACGCCAGTCACTACATCAGAGTAATATCAATAAGAATCAGACAGTCTGGTTGGCTGGTAAGTACACTGCATACTACAATCACTACAAAACTCCAAGATGGTTTGAAAAAGCGGCTCTATCTGTTATTGCTTTCATATTATCAGGACTTGAAACTGGTTTATACAACTTCCCCACACACACACACACTTTACTGTGCATGATGAGGCCCTAGCTATGCTACAAAATTGAATGTGTAAGAAACCATTTTAATCAGTCTCAACTAGTGTAGCTGCGTCACTACTGAGGAGAAGGCCTAACTTTTTAAAAGTTTCTGAAACCATTTGAGACAGTGAGTGTATCTACGCTAAACAGGGACATTGTTCAGGGATGTCATTTGTCTATAATAGCTAGCTGTTGTGTTTCTTCCTAAAAACGGTTTAGTGCATCCACATAGAAACAACTGTTTTTTGACAGGACCATGTGGATCTGTCCAAATACAACTCGGCTTGCAGCCCTGATTGTACAAGTGCTTTCTAGGACCTCTAAACACTCAGTGCATAGAACCCAGCACAAAAGTCTCTCTCTCTCTCTGCCTACAAAAAGGCAACAAATCCTCTGAAGTAATCTATGTCCTGTCCATAATGGCAATTGATATTATGGTGTACTCATGTCAATGCTTAATATAAAGTATCCTCAGCTACTATATAATCTCAGCTCTTCTAACAACAATAACATGAAAGTCTGGATTTTTCAGCATAAAAGCTTATCATCTAAAGAACTCAATAAATCAGATGGCCAGCAAAGTTGGGGTGTTGTGATGTGTGCAACAGCTAAACAAAATTCCCAGATCAGGGTGGAGGTGATGTAACCATGGGTTTGTCTGGCTGTGTGTGTGAACAAGTTTGATTAAAAGTTCCTGATCTTGCTGTCCTCACTCTGGCCAGACTCCACACTAACTTTAAGGAGGATTTTTGCCAGTCTCAGGACTGCGTGATCACATCTCCGAGACTTTATTTTATAGTTTCATGCAGAATTCACCAAAACAACTTCTCCCTGAGACCATTTGCAATAGACTTTCAGGTCAGAAGGGACCATTGTGATAAACTGAGCAGCCAACTTTAGCTTCTTTTCCAGGTTTGATATGTCAACTAGCAACAAAACTCTATGGGTTTTTTTAGTCACCCAAATACTGATGAACAAGGAAATGGGTTTAACTCTGTGATGTAATTGCAGAAGCCTGAGGAGGCAAAGAGGAAAGAACCTGGAGCAATTCCCTTTGTCTCCATTTCATGGGAAGCAACCCCAAACTTTACAAGCCTACCAATCCCCCAGGTAACAGCTGTCAGGACCACTTCACACAGTGTGCTGGGAAATCATTTTGGGTCAACTGCAAATGTTGCCACCTCACTGCTCCCCCTGCTCCTAACAGTGCAGAATAATACAGACAGCTTGGGGGGGGGGGGAGAGGTTTTGTGCCCCTCACTGAAGGGGGCTCAGATTTTCCTTCAGTCCAAGGTGTGTGTGTGTGGGGGGGGGAATAAATATGATGAGAACAAGGGATCTCGTGTGTGCCTCTATCACAGGAGGGGTTGTCGGAGTATCGCTAGAGGAAGAGATGAGGGGGCGGGTCACTGGCTGCGCGCCCTGATCTGGCAACGGCTAAAGGAACTAAATTCACCCCCCCCCCTCGTCCCACAAGAACCAGGGTCCATCGCACACTCCCGGCGCCCCATCCGGGGCCTCACCGCGACCCGGCCCGACCCCTCCCCGCCACCGGTCAACGATCCCGGGCCCCCGCCGCGATCCAGCCCCCACCGCGCCGCCGGCCCCGCACCCCCACTAGCTCCTTCTCCTCCAGCAGCTGCCGCTTCCTGCTGATCTCCGCCTTGAGAATGTCCATGTCCAGCGCCGAGCTCCGCAGCCGGGCTCCCACCCCAAGACCACCGCCGGAAGCGCCGCAGCAACACAACTGACGTCAGTTCCGGGCAGGCTGGGCGCTAGGCGGAAGTGGGGCCGCGGGAGAGCGCCTGGAGCCGAGCGCCTGCAGCGCCCCCTGCCGACCCCCACCAACCGGGAGGAGAGCCAGCGTTGGACGGCGTGCGGGGTTGGCTGGGCTGGCGGCGGGAGGGGGAGTGTGTGCCCTCATGGCTTGGTATGACCGATGAGTGTGTGAACTACTGTGTGTGCCAGGATGTGAGTGTGTGTGCCAGGAGTGTGCCTGGGTGTGAGTGCGTGTGCCTGGGTGTGAGTGTGTGTGCCAGGAGTACATCAGGGTGTGAGTGTATGTGCCAGGAGTGTGTCTGGTTGTGTATGTGTGCCAGGAGTGTGCCTGGGTGTGAGTGTGTGTGCCAGGAGTGCATCAGGGTGTGAGTTCATGAGCCAGGAGCGCATAGGGGGTGAGTGAGTATGCCAGGAGCATGTCTGGGTGTGAGTGTGTGTGCCAGGAGTGCATCAGGGTGTGAGTGCATGTGCCAGGAGTGTGTCAGGGTGTGAGTGCATGTGCCAATTCAACACACTTACAAGAGTTAGAATTCAGAGTCGTAGCCATGTTAGTCTGTATCAGCAAAAAGAACGAGGAGTCCTTGTGGCACCGTAGTAGCAAAAACAGTTCATCCCCCTCACTACTTAGATCCACTCCATCGTGGTAGATACTTTTCAAAATCAGTAATAATGGTTGCAGTAATTGTAAGACAACATTCAAGGATCGCTCATAGGAAAACCAGTGGGTTTTTCCAGGTTGTCCCAAAAACATCTATTTTTTTGATTTTTTCTGACTCTTGTTGAAAAAAAGAGTATAATGAAGACATTCAATTGATGGCTTTTTAAAATGTCTTTTGAAGCTTCTGCGGCTCGTACTAATGCTAGTTGAGTAGATCACAGAACCATAGAATCATAGAACTAGAAGGGACCTTTAGAGCTCTTCTAATCTAGTCTCCTGCGCTCATAGCAGAACTAAGTATTGTCTAGACCAGCGTTTCTCAAACTGGGGTCTGCGGATCCCTGGGGGTCTATGAGGATACTCTAGGGGTCCACAGGCCCCACTGATCAACCTCTCCCTCAACTCCTCCCCCTCCCTCCTGGTTCCCTGGCATGCAGGAGGCGCTGGGAGGGAGGGATGGGGAGGAGTGAGGACAGGGTGCACTTGTGGACGGGGGTGGAAAAAGGCTAGGAAGAGGAGGGGCAGCAGTGGAGCGGGGATGGGAAGAGGTGGGGTGGGACTGGGCCATTGGAGGAAGGATTGGGAGTGAGGCTTGGGGCTTGAGTGGAACTTGGGGGTCCGTGAACATTTTTTATATCAAAATGAGAGTCCCTGGGTTCCTAACATTTGAGAACCGCTGATCTAGACCATTACTGAGGTGTTTGTCTAACCTGCTCTTAAAAACCTTCAATGATGGAGATACCACAACCTTCCTAGGCAATTTATTCCAGTGTTTAACTACCCTGACAGGAAGTTTTTTCTGATGTCCAACCTAAACCTCCCTTGTTGCAATTTAAGCTCATTGCTTCTTCTTCTATCCTTAGAGGATAAGGTGAATAATTTTTCTGCCTCCTCCTTGTAACAACTTTTTATGTACTTGAAAACTGTTATCGTGTCCCTCCTTAGTCATCCTTTCTCCAGACTAAACAAACCCAATTATTTCAATCTTTCCTCATAGCTCCTGTTTTTTTAGACCTTCAGTAATTTTTGTTCCTCTCCTCTGGACTTTCTCCAGTTTGTCCACATCTTCCCTGAAATGTGGTGCCCAGAACTGGACACAATATTCCATTTGAGGCCTAAACAGCACAGAGTAGAGTGGAAGAATTACTTCTTGTGCTTACAACACTCCTGCTAATACATCCCAGAATTATGTTTGCTTTTTTTACAACAGTGTTACACTGTTGACTCATATTTAGCTTGTGATCCACTGTGATCCCTATATCCCTTTCTGCAGTACTCCTTCCTAGGCAATCATTTCCCATTTTGTATGCATGCAAATGATTATTCCTTTCTAAATGCATTACTTGCATTATCTTTATTGAATTTCACCTTATTTACTTCAGACCATTTCTCCAGTTTGTCCAGATCATTTTGAATTTTAATCCTATCCTCCAAAGCACCTGCAACCCTTTCCAGCTTGGTATCGTTTGCAAACTTCAGAAGTGTTCTCTCTATGCCATTAGCTAAATTGTTGATGAAGATATTGAACAGAACCAGAACTGATCCCTGCGGAACCCCACTTGATATGCCCTTCCAGCTTGACTATGAATAACTACTCTCTAGGAATGGTTTTCCAACCAGTTATGCACCCACCTTATAGTAGTTCCATCTAGGTTGTATTTCCCTAGTTTGTGTGAGAAAAGGTCATGTGGGACAGTATCAAAAGCCTCACTAAAGTTAAGATATACCACATCTACTGCTTCCCCTCTATCCACAAGTCTTGTTACCCTGTCAAAGAAAGCCATTAGATTGGTTTGACATGATTTGTTCTTGACAAATCTGTGCTACTGTTACTTATCTACTTATTATCTCCTAGGTGTTTGCAAATGGATTGATTAATTATTTGCTCCATTATCTTTCCAGGCACTGAAGTTAAAATGGCCTCTGCAGTGTGTATAGGAGAGATTAGGGTTATACTTTTCTCTGAGCAAAACTTGTACTCCACCGTATCTTCCAGAGAAGTTTGCAGCTCCATCAAATGCAAAAGCAGACATCTGTTTGGGGTCCAATTTACAAGCATTTAATTCTTCTAAGATGTGAGTTGTCACAGATGCAGCCCATGTGTCTTCTATAACCTGAACATCTAGAAATGCATGTATTGGCCTATCACTGACATGAAGATAACATATATAATGACTTAATACTTGACGCTTATTTGCATTCATGCATTCATCAGCCATGTATGCAACTTTTTTGAATGTGGTGAGACAATTCGTCACTTTTTCAACTGCTGTGTAAAAAAATATTGGTACATGAGTGAGGTGTTTGAGATTCACATCCTTCAGCTGAATCCACAAGGGTTCTAATTTGCCAGTTTCACTTCAGCATATCTTTGACTTGTGCTGGAGGATCTTGCAGTCAATGAGACCTTTACAAACTCCCTCATGTTTTTTTAAAATCTCTGTTAGTGAAGTGATTGGACCTGTGACAGCAGAACGGCGAGATTATTTTATGCACACTCACCTCTGCTGTCACACTCTGGAACACTATCCCACCCTTGTCACAATCAACCATATCCAGGCACACTCACCATCAGATACAGTAATTCACCTCCTGCACACACTCACATACTTATACTCGGACACACTAGTGCACCCCCTGGAACACTCATACACACTCATCCTCAGACATACTGATGCATCTCCTGGCATAATCACATGCACTCACATTCACACACACTGACACACCCTGGGGCACACACACATGCAGATACACTAACCCCCTTCACCGCCCTGGCACAATAACATGCATTCACAGTCAGACACACTAACACATCCCCTGGCAAGAAATTACTTGGGTCATTAAACAATGGCCATCCAGGCATCTGCTGCAACAGTAGTTCAGCGATAGAAGCTACAATTGGATCAATCAGAGAGATGTCAATTGAAAATGTACTGGAAGAAGCAAAGATTGTATTTCAGAAGTTGACTAATGAAGGCACTAATATTGAATCCTTAAGTGAAGAGGACAAGAAGTGTTTGTTAAGCCAGCTGAAAAAGTACACAGGCTTGATTCTTACAAATGTACAACAGTGACTTCTGGATTCTACTCAACTCTATATGACTTTTACAGAGGCCTGTCTTATAAAACATCCACAGTTGAGTGGAGTGAGGCACTACCAACACTGGGGCTGCCATGTGATCAGGACAGAATAGAGAATTTGAACAATGCGTGGAATGTCATACCATGAATGAATGAAGATTTGACTTCAACTTCTTCTTTATCATCACTAGTGGTTCAACCCGATCTTGGTGCTATGTTTCCTGGGATGAAAGAAGTAGGAATTCATCTCTTGCTACTCCCAGTCACAATAGCTACAGTTGAGTGTTTTTTTTCATCATTGAATAGAAATTTTGTGCTCTAAAAACAATTGCCTCCTGCCTGATCATGTGAATGAACTAATGAGTATATCAGTTGAAGGACTAGAAGTATAGAATCACAGGACTGGAAGGGACCTCGAGAGGTCATCTAGTCCAGTCCCTTGTACTCATGGCAGGAGTAAGTATTATGTAGACCATTCCTGACAGGTGTTTGTGTAACCTGCTCTTAAAAATCTCCAATGATGGAGATTCCACAACCTTACTAGGCAATTTATTCCAGTGCTTAACCACACTGACAATTAGGAAGTTTTTTCCTAATGTCCAACCTAAACCTCCCTTGCTACCATTTAAGCCCATTGCTTTTTGTCCTATCCTCAGACGTTATAAAGAACAATTTTTCTCCCTTCTCCTTGTAACAACCTTTTATGTACTTAAAAACTGTTATCATGTCCCCTCTCAGTCTTCTCTTTTCCAGACTAAACACACCCAATTTTTTCAATCTTCCCTCATAGGTCCTGTTTTCTAGACCTTTAATCATTTTTGTTGCTCTTCTCTGGACTTTCTCCAATTTGTCCCCATCTTTCCTGAAATGTGATGCCCAGAACTGGACACAATACTCCAGTTGAGTCCTAATCAGAGCGGAGTAGAGCAGAAGAATGACTTCTCGTGTCTTGCTTATAACACTCCTGCTAATATATCCCAGAATGATGTTCGCTTTTTTTGCAACGGTGTTACACTGTTGACTCATATTTAGCTTATGGTCCACTATGACCCCCAGATCCCTTTCCGCAGTACTCCTTCCTAGACAGTCATTTCCCATTTTGTAAGTGTGCAACTGATTGTTCCTTCCTAAGTGGAGTACTTTGCATTTGTCCTTATTTAATTTCATTCTATTTACTTCAGACCATTTCTCCAGTTTGTCCAGATCATTTTGAATTTTAATGCTATCCTCCAAAGCACTTGCAACCCCTCCCAGGTTGGTATTGTCCACAAATTTTATAAGTGTACTCTCTATACCATTATCTAATTCATTAATGAAGATATTGAATAGAACCGGACCCAGAACTGATCCCCAGGACCCCACTCATTACGCCCTTCCAGCATACCGGACACATGAGAAGCTACTAAAGATGAATACACTGCATTTGAGAAGTTCATTAACAGAATTGTGCAAAATTACAACAAGAAACCAAGAAGGATGTAGATGTAGTGCTTCACAGAAGGCTTGAGTAGCCAACTTTAGTTTGTGTGATTATTTTAAAACATGATTTAAATGTAATAATGAAATTTTTTTTAGTTTTTACTATGGTGCCATACAGCCCACCTTCGCCCTCACAGTCTCACCCCTCAGCCCTCACCTCCCTGTACATTTGAATCACCCCACCCCACCCCCGCATTTCAATTTCTGGGGAAAATACTGACCTCACCTCTCCCTGGGAAGAGACCAGGGATCGACCCCACTAAGCTAATGCATTCTTTCAACCATAGGTGATGACTCCGTGGGTCTTCTGGGGCTGGAGCACCCATGGGGAAAAATTAGCAGGTGCTCCGCACCCACCGGCAGCCAAGCTCCCCTCTCCTCGCCTCCTTCTCCCTCCACGAGTGCACTGCGTCCCCTCCCCGATAGTGACATCATGGGTTGTTAAAGTTTGGGAACCACTGCTTTAGAGTAACTTATACCTTGATCCTGCAGTGAGGATCCATGGGGGCACGGGTTTCTTTAACTCTACTCCCGGTGTAATCTTTTTTGTTGTCAGTATTGTTACAGGCATACTTCCTGACTGGTATTTTGAAATAAATTATCAATATAATTGAAATTGGCATGATTATTTTGTTTTTATTTTGACAAATAAAATTTGCAGAATTTTAAAATATTGTGTGCAGAATTTTTAATTTTTTTTTTGAAGAATTCTCCCAGGCATAAACAGTTACTACATCATTAAGGTATGGAACATTTGATGGATCCTGTAGTGGCAACTGCAGCTGGACTCAGAAACTGAACTCAAAAATGAGTTGTGCCCTTGTAAATAAGGATTCACTCACTATGTTAGCTTGATTCGTTTTTGTGATTTTATTTTCTTGTTGTCTTCATCCAGTTAAAGTTTCATAAATGAAAAAGGCATGATTGGCTTATATGGAGCTGCAGATGTAACATTGTTCATAGACAGTTTCAGAGTCTCCCCACTCGTATTATGCCTGATTCTGCAAGCTGTTCTGCACAGGCACAGGGCTCCTATCATGTGGGCAGGTTCTGGGATCAGGGCCTGAGCTAGTCAATTTCTCCTAATTGTGTGGGTCTTTCACACAGCAGCAAGGGAGAGAAAACATAGGAAACTGCAATTGTAAAATGTAGCACCCACAACGTACTGGCTGCTGGACAAACAAAAAGAATGCGTGGATGGTACCTTCCCCAAAGACCTCCCAATGTAAAAACAGGGCAAACAAATAGACAAAGCAAATAGAAAGAGGTATAACAAACATGGAAAGTGGGCGAGGTGACTATGCCTTAGTAAAACAGTTTTGACTAGATTTGAAGCTAATGGTGTCCCTTTTTAAGAATATTCTTGTTTTGAAAATCCATCTAAGATGAGGAACTCTTCCTGCAATTGGTGAGATCAGGCCCCCATACGCCACTCGTCCTGGCACTTTCAGGACAATACCAGTTTCCCCAGGACAGTCTCGCATCCGCAATCCTGATTTCACTTTTGTGATGTCAAGAAACATTAACACATTGCAATGCTGTGGTATGCCACTAAAATGTCATGATGCCTGACTTTGTCTCAAAAATCTCAACCCCTAAAATCCCAAAGTGCTTTACAAACTATGGTCCCAATCCTGCAGTCTCCAACACTGTCTGTTAGCTGCCAGTAACCTGGACCCCTCTCAGCCAGGCTTTGGGCTAGGGCACATTAAAAAGACAGTACTCTTTGCTCTGGTAGATAGCCACAAACACTGGAGTACATCCGTGCTCAGCCTGCTGAACCTCTTTGCCCTAAACTGGCTCAGGTCCTTCTGCTCAGACTGAACCCACAAGGTTGCTCCTTTACCTCCAAAGCCCTCGCTTGCTGACCCCTCAAACTCAGTCCCCTCTCCTGTAATATTCATGCCTATAAAGAGAACTGAAAATGATAGCAGTAAACAGGTGACATCCACAGCCTCATCACCTTTACATCATATGTAACGGCACCTTTTCCCAGCTTTCTCAATATCTGTCAGAAATCTGCACCTGGATGAAGAGCAGTTGGTTAGAGCTGACCCCAGCTGCAAGATTCAAGTGATGCTGATAGATATAATAATTAGCTCTTATATCAGGGCTTTGAATAACTCTCTTCCTCCATAATAATCTCATCCATCAAAGATATCTATAATTTGAAGTTCAGTGGAGTAGCAGTGAGCGCTGGGGTCTAATGAAAAGCCTGGAATCTCCTATTTCCAATGGGATAAACATCTCATTCAAGTGCAGCAGGGCCATGATGAAGGGATAATATTTGTATGTACAGAAACATTGTAACCGGCTAATGATTGAATTTTGCCTATTCTATGATAATTACTTGGATGAGATTTCATATCTGGGGGAGAAGGAAGAAACATTTCTATTGCAGGTTTCTGTGACACTGCACCCCATATTCTTTGCAGTGATATTATGATATGATTATGACATAATTATAATGTATTTTATGCAAGATAAGTCATGTGAGGTGTCATTGGAAAAGTTATGATTTGCTTAATATGATTATCCTATTTGTATGCATGCATCGTTTGTCTGTCTGAAGTTATGAATATTGACTAGGTATCTGTATTTCAAATGTAGGTACACCTGGGTAATGCCCCGTAGACAAGATGCTTTCAGTCGAGATAGTGGGTGGGGAAGGGCCTATTCAGGGCAATGGGCCACGAGGAGAAAACAATAGGCCTTAAGAGAAGCTTATCTCCCACCTGGGGAGCCTTCCTGAGAACGCTACACACAACCTCTGAGTAATGGCTGCTATGACTCTACAAGGACATGTGATCAGACCACATGATGCTGGACTCCATCTTGGGATGCCAGTATTTTTCCACAGACTGGTCTGGGAACCAAGCGTTGAAACAAAGGGTTCCCACCATATGCAAAAGCTGTATAAGGCAGGGAGTGACATCATCTGGTGTTCTTCACTCCCCACCCAAGAAGACTCCTGGAAACACCTGAGGAACAAAGACTGAATTGGCGGAAGTGCTGGGCCCAGGCTAAAGGGATTTCTAGCCTGTGAATGAAATACCCGGGGATTCCAAGCTGTAAAGCAAGTGCCGCTTGCCCCTTAAGAATCTGCAGCCTGCTTGTATCAGCTCTTAGGGTGAGAATCTGCCTATTTGTAACTAATCTATTTAGTATATTAAGCTTAGTTTGCATTTTTAGTTTATTTGCTAGGTAAGCTGCTTTGATCTGTTTGCTATATCTTTTGTCGTTAATAAACTTGTTTTTGCTTTATCTAAACCAGTGAGTTGGAGTGAACTGTGTGGGAATCATAACTCAGGGGCAAAGACTGTTGCATATTCCTCTCCACACCGAGGAGGACATGGCAGGCAGGCAGGCAGCAGCAGCAGGCAGTGGGGGTCTCGAGGAAGGGATGGGGCGTGGCCACTGCAGCCCAACTGTTCTGCAGCAGGTGGGCAGCAGCGCCAGGGCAGACTAAGCCTTCCCTGGTCTATTATGCTGGCTGCCCATGACTAGGATGTATTTCATCAGGCTTTGCTGACTTGAATACATCTGCAGAGTGATTGAAGAGTGGCTGGCCATGGCATTCATATACTATAACTGGGAGTTATACTTACATGCTGGAAGCTGTGTGAGGAGACCAGGAGTGGTAACTCCAACAACAAAGGAGTGTAAAAGGCAAAAGTGGTGGGACAACTGAGGGGACACAGATGTTCATTGGTCCAGAAAAACTGTGTGCTAGGTAACATCACAAAGACGTAACACCTACCAAACTTACAGGAGTGTTGTGATGACTCGTTAATGTCTGTAAAGTGTTCTAAATATATGAAGCGCTAAGTATTACTATTACTTGGAAACAATGAGGAGTCCGGTGACACCATAAAGACTAACAGATTTATCTGGGCATAAGCTTTCATGGGTAAAAAACCTACTTCTTCAGATGCATGTTACTTAGGAGGGACAGGAGATCTCTAAGTAAAACCTGGTTGCTTTAGGAAATGGTATTGGTGATTCAATTAGTGGCACCCTTGTCATCTGAGTCCCTATTGAATCAGTACTCCAGTATGTCAGGGGACAGTGTGCTTTCTTTTGATTGAGAAGTAAAATGGAGGCCCTGACCACCTGTGATCATAAGAAAGCACACAGAACTTCTTGCAAGAAAGTGGATGTTAGCTCTGGCTTCCTGGCCCCAATACATTTATTGTTTCTACTGCTTCAGTAGCACCAGGCAAATCAAGTTATTGCTAGAATACACATAGATACCAGTCCATTTATACGCTGAACAGTTACAATACAAATATTATCCCCCTGACACATACACAAGACAAGAAATTCAAGGGAAAACATAATTACAGACAATACTGCACAAATGTAACCAAAACATGTAAGAAATTCCTGCATGAGTCAGCCTCACAGCTTGGCTTCCAGCCTACAACTATTGACCCCGCCCAGCCCTGGTTGTGATATAACAAGTACACAGCCCAAAGTGGGGCATCTGCAGGCAATGAAGTTTCCATGCTTTGCTGGTGATATGTTGTGTCAGTGACAGCTGGAGGCATAGCTTCCAGCAGTGACCATTCAGTGCAACAGGAGCATGGTGCTGTCGTTATTGATAGAAACTCTTTCAAGGAAAGATGCTGTGGCAGATAAGGGCTGATCAATGAAAATGCAGACTGGTCTCCAAGAATAAAAAATGAATGTATATATTTTTTTAAAAACTAGTAGAACTACAGATCTGGGGAGGGGGGTAAGAGAGAAAGATGACACGTTCAGGGAGCCTGTGAGTGTAAACCCTGATTTTTAGGATTTTTTTTAAGTTGACTTAAATTATAGTTGAATACACTGTCGATTACAGTAACCCAAATGCCAAATATTTTCCAATGAAACTGTAGAAAACCTTATGAAAGCACTTCTAGTGATTACAGCTTGATTTTTTGGAATGGTCTTTGAAGATGAATGGCTCAGTGGTTTTAAAGGGGATATTGTACCTTTAATTCCGACATCATCCATTCAAATGCAGCCCAGGATGGTAATTATTGAAAGTTGTTTCCCAATGATTGCTACCTAGTTTTTAGAGAGACAACATAGGTGAGGTATTTTGTTTTTTATTGGACCAACTTTTCTCAGTGAAAGAGACAAGCTTTTGAGCTTATACAGAGCTCTTTTTCAGGTTTGTTTTTTGTCAGTTAATTTCCATTGAATCTGTCCATGTCACCCAAAAAACTCACCCCCATTAACACTATCATCTGCTGCGGCAGAGGGGTCAAAGATGAATGGGTCATGGAGACTTGAACTATCCTTTCATTCCTAGAGGCAGCTTTTCTACATCAAGAGAGAGCTATATTAGTGGTTTGTAGGTTCAAGGAAGTTTAAACTGCTGCTGCATAAATCCTCTTGATGAATAAGTACATTGGTCTCCAGGGCTGTCAATCTCCCACAGGTATGAAATTCACATAATCTATTTTTGAAATGAGGCGGGGGGGGGCACATTCTCCCTGGGACAAAAATGCTTTAATTTTCAGAACTGAAAAGCAGGCTGTTATTTCCTAGTGTGACCTAAAGAATTTCAGTTGTCTGAATTTTAAACAACATTTGAGGAAATACAGCTTCTGAGCAGGTGCTGTAGCAACTTTTCATGATTTTAGCTTATGAAGTATGAAGTAATGTCTCCATTACTAGCCTCAGTCAGGACTTACATGAGGCTGGCTGTTAGGGGCTGGGAGGAGGTTCATTGTACAGCTCCCTAGAACCCGATGGAGCTGGAGTGGCTAGTGTTGCTAAGTGCCATTGGGCCTGCAGCTGATTACGGATATTTTTTCTGGGTGTAGCTGCAGTGATTGACTACTACTATGGGTGTATTCTTGTGACTGTGTTTGAGGAATGGAAGCTGAAGGGACTGCAGCGAGAGAACAGGTTACACAATGTACTGCTGTTAAAACAGCAACTGAATGTTTTGGGAAATGCCCCTTTCAGATGAGAACAGGTGGAATATTAGCTCAGAAGGCTGAAGGGCAGCTGGGAATGACACAGGCTTGTCAGTTGTCTTTTCATGGCTCTTCTCAAGAGGTCTCACTGAGGAAAAGAGAAGATGTTGGCTAGCAAAAAGTTGTAAGACGTAATACAACCCCTTTTAAAAAAACAAATTATTCAATGAATATTTTAACTGAGCAAATAATTTTGACTGGGTGGTTTGGGTTTTTTTTATTTTGTAATATTAGTTATATGAGAACAACTCAGGGAATGAAGAAGACAAGGAGCAATTTTCAAAATACTCTCTCAAATGAAAAAAGAGAATAAGAGCAGTGGAAGAGTAAGATTTCAAGTACTGTTGTAAGAGTGTTTCAGGAAGAAATTGTGGAGGACCACAAAACAGGTTACCACAAATTTCAGAAGCATTTCTTCATGGCATCCAGATGTCCATATCCGCAGTGGCCCAATCTCCAGCTGTTTTAACATTCAGGCTCTATGTAAGGGATGCTCTGCAATGAGAGAGACAAGATATATCCCTGCTGGAATTCTGTGCCACTGCACAATGCAGAATTTGCACAGAATGAATGTTTTCTGTAGAATGTTTTTTCATGCAGAATTTGGGATTTCTGCATGAAAAAATAATGGCAGCCCAGCCGCATGGGACTGACATGATTACATTGTGTGTTATTTTGACAAATAAAATATGCAGAATTTTAAAATATTGTGTGTAGAATTTTTATTTTTTTGGTGCAGAACTCCCTGAGGAGTAAACATAGCATGGGTGTGTCCTATTAGCAAGAGAACAGATTAAAAACAGGACTGCCTGAACGTGTCTAGAAAAGTGGAAACCTTCAGGGAGAAATTGTTACCACAGCTTATAAATAATCGAATACATTCAACTAAAAACAAATAGCTGAAATTGAATTGCTAGCCCACTAACCAGTGACCTATATGCAACTCCTGATGCTCTCATCAGCCTCTTCAGCTGTCTCTTGGGCTTTCATTTCACAGTGAACTTTTCCCATCTCCAAGAAAAGTAATATTAATATTGCAACTGACAGCCACTTCTGCTTGCACAAGCCTGGCAGATTCCTTTACACATGTGAATGTAATACTTTGAACTGCCTGGAGATTTGTAAGTCAAGGCTTTTTTAAATGTACAATTTTTAAATTAAATGGCTAAGGGAACATAGTACTCCTGTACCATCACTCTCCTTTCCTCCTGTTTGCCCTGAGCTATCCTGCCTTCATAATAATTGTTTGCACACAGCTAAATATTTTAAATAGCTGAACATGCCTGTTTTTAGGATAAGCCTTGGAGCAAAGAAGCACTGAGTGTCTAGAACATCCTGATGTAGAAAGCATTATTATTTAGTACTGCAGTAATAATACCTAGCTCTTATACAGCTCTTTTTATTGGTTGATCTCAAAGTCCTCAAAGGAGACCTGTATCATTATCCCTATTTGCAGGAGTGAGAAAGAGAGAGAGAGAGAGTGTGTGCAGGCACATGCGTGCAGACATAAGATTCAACAGACCCGGAAGGACCGGTATTGATTCAGGAAATTGGTTTTGAAGGCAGAGTAACTCAGACCATAATAACTAGGAAGGAGAGAGACTGGGTCAGGGATAGAACAGATCAATTTAGGCACTGATCCTGCCTCCACATGGAGCTTGTTGTGAGATATGTCCTTGGCTTTATTTTAATTTAATGACCTTTTAAAAAAACAAATTATTCAATGAATATTTTAACTGAGCAAATAATTTTGACTATTTGTGAATATATACAAATTTCAAGTGTTATTTTGAAATAAAACATTCTCAAATAAACCCTGACTAGAACTGGATAAATAATACTCCCATGTTTCCACCAAAGAGGAACAATAGTTTCTTAAAATGTAATATTCATACAGCCCTGAGATTTAAGATGAATTAAAAGGTGAAATTAAAAGCTTTCTGCCCCTTTGATCCAGTTCCCTTTATTACAGTCACTTGCCCACCACAGAAGAGCAGGTACTGAGTATGTAGGGAAGAACATGGCAGCCATGGTAACAGAATAAAGAAGACTTTTATCTGTAGGTCTCTAGTTAGAATAATCTGATGGTGGCCTGTGACAAATGAGCTGATGGTCTGAGTCCATAACTAGGCCAGCAACAGAAGGGGTTTTTCCATCAATGTAGGTAAAACCACCTCCCTGAACGATGGTAGCTAGGTCAACAGAAGCATTCTTCTGTCGAGCTAGCTGTGTCTACACTGGGGTTAGGATGGCATAGCTACAGCGCTCCAGGGTGTGGATTTTTCACAACCTGTGCGCCATAGCTATTTCAACATACATTCTAAGTGTAGATGAGGCCTAGTGGTCCAGAGCATAAAAATACCAATGCAGTCCCAACCCATAGGCCCAGGAACACATGGAGAACAAACTACCCTGTGATCTCTCAAGGAGGTCCCATCAGGTCATGGCTGAGGCACATTGTCAGTGTAGGAAGGACAAGTGCTCAGTAGCTACCCGTGTCATATCTGTTCTATAAATAACTAAAGGACTTTGATCAAAAGGGCTGTCCAATTTTCTAATTTCTGATTCATTTCCATGCAGCACTGATTGCAGAATCAGGGCCTAAGTGTATGAGTCAGTAAATGCTTATCTAGGTGAAGTCAGTGGGACTACTTACATGAGTAAATTCACATGTATGGTGTTTATGTTTGCAGGATCAGGCTCTCACTATACAGGGGAAAGAGTGAAACTGACTGTACCCTAAGTTCTGTCATATGCACAAAGGCAACAAACTAGGGTTGCCAACCCTCCAGGATTGGCCTAGAGTCTCCCAGAATCAGCATTGCTCTCCCGGTGACTACTGAAAGCAATCTGGGAGATTTTAATAGGATATTTTAAGAAAGTGACATTACATCATGTTGGGGGAAAATATCTCCTGAAATAGCTTCAATCAGAGTTGGCAACCCTACAACAAACTGAAAAATGAAATCATTTTATGATAACTTTCTGTGACAATAACTTTAGGTGTTATTTGTAACTAGTGTTTACACAATTTTCAGACAGAAAATTTCAAATTGACAGTGTCCCTTCAAGGAAAAAAATATAACAAAGGGAAAGAACAAAAAGGGAAGACAGCCATCAATACAATTTTATCTTGTGTATCTCTTTCACAAAGTGTATCCGCAAATGCTTCACAGAAATGAACAATACAAGATATAGAACATAGAAATACTAGAAAAGATCTCTTTGGCCTACGGCATATCACTTGGTCCACTGCAGGATCCTACCATGTGATTAGATTAGCAGTAAATGAGGAACTCATAAAATTCCTCTATTGTCCTCATTAAAGATGAGTGCTAATCATAGCAGTCCCAAATATTTTAAATCTTTTGTCAGGTTAGCAGAATAGAATCAGCAGTAATTATTAAAAAGTTAACCTGATTTTTGCAAACAAAATTAAGGTACTGCACTGTAGACCTGACTTCAGTGAAGTTCCAGTGGGTATTACTTTGGCCTATTTAATTTAGCACACGGTATACAACATCAACCACCACTGCTTCAGCATCCACACCCAAAATATGATGTAGGATTTAAGACAGTATTTAAGTCCAACTTTCTCTGACAAAGTCTATCATTGACGTTTAGAAAATTTCCCAAAGTAGCATACTGATTGCCTTTTGGGATTGTCCCCATAGCAATGTAATATAAAATGACACTCCTGCCCAAACTATAAGGTTACCATCACTTCCCTTAGGAGTCCAATATTCTAGAATTAAATCTCACCATTAGGCATATTTCCTGATATTGTGATTTGAGCCTGGGAGTGTCTTTTACTTTGTGTTTGTACATCACCTACCACAACAGGAACCTGATTGGAGTCTCTGGGCACAACTGTAATAAAAAATAATAATGGTAATATTCAGGCTGTTTTTCTTTTATTCATTTCAGATCATTACTCTTAAATATGGGTTTGATCTGTACCACTGAAATCAATAGGAATTTTCCTATGGATATTGATGGGAGCAGGGATACTGTTTTCTTCAAGTAGGTAGGGTTGCCACCCGTCCGGCTTTTACCTGGACAGTCTGTTTTTTGGCTTCTGAGTCTGGGTACCATTTAGATTTGCCAGGTGCCCGGTTTTCAACCGGAAAGTCCGGTAAAAAATGGGACCTGGCGGTGTCTGGTCAGATGTACTGATCAGATAACAAAAGCCTAGTTACCACAGGGCAGTGGGAGGTGTCGGGTCATTAACCCATGCCAGACCCTGCTCAGTCGAGGCCACCTCCTACCTGCAGGCAGCCTCGTTAGGCTGCAGCAGATCCCGTCCCAGCCCCGGAGCAGAGCTAGGAGTGGGGAGATGATGGAGGCAAGCAATGGGGGAGAGGAAAGGAGCGAGCAACAGGGGCAGGGCCTTGGGGAAAGAGACGGGGAAGGGGCACGGCCTTGGGGGTCTGGTTACCAGCAATTAGAAAGGTGGCAACCCTACTTGTAGGCAAGTTATCGTGTGCCCCTTTAGTTGTCATTTCACCAAGTGACTGGGGATGGGTCTGACCCACAAGATTCTGATCTGCCCTTCCCCAGAGTTTGGGAGTCTCTGGGTCCGGGATTGTGTGTCCAGGCTGTTCTCTGCAAATAATACACTTGTCCTAAATGTACCCCTAACATATTGACTGCAAAGAAGTTACACCAGGGAAGAGTTTAGCCCTTCTACTTTAGCAGACGGCATGAGATGTAAAATAGCAATGTGTGAAGGTGTCAAGTGGTGAACAAATTAAAGCATTCATTTCACCTGTCAGTCATGTAAATATTAAACTGGGCCTCCTGTAATTCATTACACAGATTGCCAGCTATAGATTCATAGATTCTGGGACTGGAAGGGACCTCGAGAGGTCATAGAGTCCAGTCCCCTGCCCTCATGGCAGAACCAAATACTGTCTAGACCATCCCTGATAGACATTTATCTAACCTACTCTTAAATATCTCCAGAGATGGAGATTCCACAACCTCCCTAGGCAATTTATTCCAGTGTTTAACCACCCTGACAGTTAGGAACTTTTTCCTAATGTCCAACCTAAACCTCATTTGCTGCAGTTTAAGCCCATTGCTTCTTGTTCTATCCTTAGAGGCCAAGATGAACAAGTTTTCTCCCTCCTCCTTATGACACCCTTTTAGATACCTGAAAATGGCTATCATGTCCCCTCTCAGTCTTCTCTTTTCCAGACTAAACAAACCCAATTCTTTCAGCCTTCCATCATAGGTCATGTTCTCTAGACCTTTTAATCATTCTTGTTGCTCTTCTCTGGATCCTCTCCAATTTTTCCACATCTTTCCTGAAATGTGGTGCCCAGAATTGAACACAGTACTCCAGTTGAGGCCTAACCAGCGCAGAGTAGAGCGGAAGAATGACTTCTTGTGTCTTGCTCACAACACACCTGTTAATGCATCCCAGAATCAGGTTTGCTTTTTTTGCAACAGCATCACACTGTTGACTCATATTTAGCTTGTGGTCCACTATAACCCCTAGATCCCTTTCTGCCGTACTCCTTCCTAGACAGTCTCTTCCCATTCTGTATGTGTGCAACTGATTGTTCCTTCCAAAGTGGAGCACTTTGCATTTGTCTTTATTAAACTTCATCCTGTTTAGCTCAGACCATTTCTCCAATTTGTCCAGATCATTTTGAATGTTGACCCTATCCTCCAAAGCAGTTGCAATCCCTTCCCAGTTTGGTATCATCTGCAAACTTAATAAGCGAACTTTCTATGCCAATATCTAAGTTGTTGATGAAGATATTGAACAGAGCTGGTCCCAAAACAGACCCCTGCGGAACCCCACTTGTTATACCTTTCCAGCAGGATTGGGAACCCTTAATAACTACTCTCTGAGTATGGTTATCCAGCCAAGACACGTTCCTTCACAGGAGAAGACTCTATCTTTCTCTTACTTTGGGTATTCATGTTAAACTAAGCTGCATTAAATTTGTCAGCCTTAATTCACAAAGGCTTGTGCAAAACTCTTTTTGATCTTAGTTTGCATCCCCCCAAAATTTGATATTATTCTGACAGGTAATTTAAACATGCACATTGTAAAAATATGATAAAATGAGCATTTAGCTTTTAGTTTTAAATTTCAGCAAACGCAGAAATGGGGTTTGTCTATACACAGACAAGGTAGTATCTTTTATTGGATCAACTTCTGTTGGCAAAAGGCAAGTTTCGAACTTACACAGAGGGCTGTAGCGCATAATGAAGACATTACTTATGCCAATAGGACAGTTTCTCCCATCGGTGTAAGTACTCCACCTCCCTTAGAGGCGGTACCTATGTCGAAAGGAGAAGCCCTCCCATCAACATAATGCTGTCTGCACTGGGAGTTAGGTTGGTATAACTGTGTCGCTCAAGGGTGTGGATTTTCCACACTGCTGAACGATGTAGTTATATCAATGTAAGTTTTTACTGTAGACCAAAGCAGAGCTTCTCTCCTGAAGAAGAGCTCTGTGTAAGCTCAAAAGCTTGTCTCTCTCCATCAGAGGTTGGTCCAATAAATGATACTACCTCACCCACCTTGTCTCTGTAAGGTCACATCTACAGTACAAAATTATGTTCACCTCACAAGGAGGCATACAGCCACTGCAGATACTAAATCACTTGTGTGTGTGCATACTTGGCTCCTTGTGTCGTGTCCTCACCAAGAATGTTTGTATCGATTGTACTATCAGTGTGGGGCATTGTGGGATGGCTCTTGAAAGCCAGTAACAGTCATCATAAGCAACGTGTTGACATAATTACATCATGTGACGAAGTAGGGATTTTCCCTTGTTATGTTGTATGTGAGCCTATGTGAGTCTTACTGTTTTGCATGAATGGTGTGTGTGACTTTTGCGGAGGCTGCTCCAGCTGCCTGCATAGATGCTATAGCTGCCCCTTCATAACCTGAGATCCAGGAGGGGAATGCGACCGGGTGACTCTGGCCCAGGAAGAGAGACAAAGGCTGAGGAGGAGCAACGGGCAGGGCTGGGGCCAGGCAGCTGAAGTAAGTCAGTCTCGGCTGGCTTGGGGCACAGGAGGAGGGCCAGAGCCCTGGCTCTGGGCTCCATTCCCCTCAAGATAGACTTGGCTGAAAGTCACTGATTTCTGTGCTAACAAGTTCTACCCTACGCTGTGTTCCTGTTGACTAATAGACCTTCTGTTTTACTGACTGGCTGAGAGTCACTGCTGACTGCAGAGTTGAGGTGCAGGGCCATCTGCCTTCCCCAGGAGGCCCGCCCAGGCGGACTCGCTGCGGGAAACGCACGGTGTGGAAGGGGATGCTGAATGCTCCGAGGTCAGACCCAGGAAGGTTGAAGTTATGTAAACTTCTTGCCCTGGAGACAGTATGCTCAGAGAGAGGAGGCATGCTCCCCCAGAGTCCTGACTGGCTTCGTAGGGAGTAGTTCCAGAGCATCGCCCAGGTGACTCTGTGACAAATCAACTGTGTCTGTACGCCGCTTCGGAAGGTGCTGTTACTAAATGGGTGTAAAAACAACGAGGAGTCCGGTGGCACCTTAAAGACTAACAGATTTATTTGGGCATAAGCTTTCGTGGGTAAAACACTCCACTTCTTCAGATGCATGGAGTGAAAATTACAGATACAGGCATAAATATACTGGCACATGAAGAGATGGGAGTTACCTTACAGGCAGAGAAACAGTGTTGACAGGGCCAATTCAATCAGGGTGGATATGGTCCACTCTCAATAATTGATGAGGAGTGTCAATACCAAGAGAGAGAAAATTGGTTTTGTGATGAGCTAGCCACTCCCAGTCCCTATCCAAGCCCAAATTAATGGTGTTAAATCTGCAAATGAATTGTAGCTCTGCAGTTTCTCTTTGAAGTCTGTTTTTGAAGTTTTTTTGTTGAAGCATGGCTATTTTTAAATTTATTATAGAATGTCCAGGGAGATTGAAGTGTTCTCCTTCTGGCTTTTCTATGTTACCATTCCTGATGTCTGATTTGTGTCCCTTTATTCTTTTACATAGAGACTGTCTGGTTTGACCAATGTACATGGCAGAGGGGCATTGCTGGCACATGATGGCATATATCACATTAGTAGATGTGCAGGTGAATGAGCCCCTGATGGAGTGCCTCATGTGGTTGGCTCCTCTGATGGTGTTGCTAGAGTAGATATGGGGACAGAGTAGGCAACAAGGTTTGTTACAGGGATTGGTTCCTGGGTTAGTGTTTCTGTGGTGTGGTGTGTAGTTGCTGGTATTTGCTTCAGGTTGGGGGGCTGTCTGTAAGCGAGGACTGGCCTGCCTCTAAAGGTCTGTGAGAGTGAGGGATCGTTTTCCAGGATAGGTTGTAGACCGTTGATGATGTGCTGGAGAGGTTTTAACTGGGGGCTGTACGTGATGGCCGGTGGTGTTCTGTTATTTTCCTTGTTGGGCCTGTTCTGTAGTAGGTGACTTCTGAGTACCCATCTCACTCTGTCAATCTGTTTCCTCATTTCTCCAGGTGGGTATTGTAGTTTTAAGAATGCTTGATAAAGATCTTGTAGGTGTTTGTCTCTGTCTGAGGGATTGGAGCAAGTTGGTTGTATCTAAGGGCTTGGCTGTAGACAAAGGATCGTGTGGTGTCCTGGATGGAAGCTGGAGGCATGCAGGTAAGTATAGTGATCAGTAGGTTTCCGGTATAGGGTGCTGTTTATGTGACCATTATTTATTTGCACTGTATTGTCCAGGAAGTGGATCTCCACTTATAAGGTAACTCCCTTCTCTTCATGTGTCAGTATATTTATGCCTGCATCTGTAATTTTCACTCCATTAACCTGAAGAAGTGGGGGTTTTACCCACGAAAGCTTATGCCCAAATAAATGTTAGTCTTTAAAGTGTGACATGACTCCTTGTTGTTTTTGTGGATACCGACTAACACGGATATCCCTCTGAAAAATGGGTGGAGAGGCATTTACATCAGCAGAAGCCAAATTTAAGTGAAGAACATTTCCACAGCTAGTTTGATGCAAGGCAGCTTATGTCATCTTAACCCTGTAGTGTAAACCAGGCCTAATGCACTTAAGTGGTTTAACCCCCAGGGTGGATCCAGCTATGCCAGCATAAGGCACCTCTATACTGGCATAGTTGTATCCACACTAGGACTGGTAGCAGTATAAATATTCTGGTTAAAAATTCCACCCCTAACCGAAACAGTTGTTCTGGTACAAACACTGCGTGCAGACCAGGCCTAAAGGAAAACCAGGCAGAATCATCCATCTTTTTTCTTTGCTTTTAACTGAAGCCCGGTGTCAAGTATTCTGCTAGTCTGGAAAGGTGCTGCCTTTGTCTGACCCAGGGCCTGACCTTTGCTTACATGACAAATCCTTCCTTGAGCAGAGCCCCGGGCATGGGGGGAGAGAGCTGCTGGTGGGAGGCAGCCTCAGGCAGGATCTGACCCCCAGTGAAGGCTGCTTGAGAGCAGAGTCTGCCTCTTCCTCTCTGGGCCCAACCCCCTTGGGAGCTCCGCGGCAGGCCATCGCTTCCCCTCTCCCCAGCGAAGTTTGCATGGCAGGAGGGTGGGATTTGGCTCCATGTGTGCACAGCAAGCAGCACCCCCTGCAGTGGAGAGACACTAGCCCTGGCTGGCTCCAGGCCCGGCTGGGGAGATGCAGCCCCTGGGAACTGGGGGCAATGCCACCAGCCTGCCCCGCTGTCACCCAGTTCGGGATGAACAGAGGCGCTGGCTCCCCCCAGCGCCCTGTCGGGCCCGCAGCCCATGCCTCAGCCGGGGAGCACCCGCGGCTCTAGGAGGCAGTAGCGGGAGCCAGCCCGTGCGCGTGAGGGGACTGCACTGGGGACTGAGGGGGGGGGGGGCACAAAATGGCGCCGCCCCTGCGTTCCCCTCCCCCTGCCATAACCAGACCCCGATCCACCCCCTCCCCCGGGCCGGCAGAAGAGGGGGAGGCGCAGAATCACCCCGCTGTCCTCTTCCTTCACGATCATGAGGCTGAAACCGCTCTCCCGCTCCTCCCCCTCCCTGCTCCCTCGGGGCCCGCTGCCGCCGCCGCCGCCTCGGCGTGGCGTGGGGCTGCGGGCCGGCCTCGGGGTGGCGGCCTGCGGGCCGGGCTCCCTCAGCCACCACGGGGCGCGCTGTGGTGCGCGCAGGCTTCCCCCAGCAGGTGGCAGCGGGGTCCCAGGCGCCGCTGAGGTAGCGACACACGCCAGCCGCGGAGCGCTTCCCTTGGCGGCGGTGGCGGCGGCTCCCCGGAGGCGGCCCGGCCGGCTCCCCGCACACAGCGAGGGCTTCCCCCGCGCCGGGCGAGCAGCCCCCCGCAAAGTTTGGGGTTGGATCCGGGGGGAAGGAGGGAGCCCGGAGCCAACTTGTCCCAGATCGCCGCCGATCCGCAGTTGGAACTGAAATCTCCCAGCCCCGGTTTATTTTTGCTGATTAAAGGGACGGACCTTGGTCCTGCGGCTGGGTGGCTGCTCAGCCTCCAACTCGCTCTGTGCCATCCCCTTTCTCCTTCCTTTCTTCCTCCTCCTGCCCACACCATGGAGTTTACTGAGAGGAAGAGGAGCAGGAAATCCCAAAGCTTTAAACTGATCAACCAAGGTAAAGTGGGGCGGCTGGGGGGGTGGCTTGGTGTGTGACTTTTTGCTTATTTGTCTCTCGAAAGGACTTTCGGCTCAACGTGTATCAAAGGAGAAGAGCAGGATGTTATGAAATGTGTGCTTCTCCCTTCCCTCTGCCTCCCTCGGTGGCTTTCTGCCTTCTCTTGTTTATGATTTAACTCCTTGGATTTGTTTTGAAAACCCTCTTCCCCAGCGAGGGCATGGTTTTCAGGGCAGATGTTATCCAAAATAAAGTTGGATCGCAATTTCCTTGTAAACCCAGTCAACCAAAAAAAGCGAGTCAGGAAATTATCAAAATAATGGTACTTGGGGAACAGAAAACCCTTTCGGTATTCAACTCCTGTGTGGGGTTTTTTTTTCCTGTTGATTGCGTACATACACGTATTTCAAAGAAAAACCTAAAAGAGGTTGCTTTAAAAAAAATCAACGCAGCTAATTAATTGTACATGGGTAAGGAAGAATTCCTGGCATGTAACTTGTTCGCTCAGTGGGTGTTTGCTTTGCGAAAAGAAGAGGGTGTTTTAAAAGGGATGGTTAAGAAAATACTTGGATTTATGTCGGGGGAAAAACCAGACCTCTCTATTTCGACCTTTGAAAAAATAAGATACGAGTCGCTGGTGGTCATTTTCACAGGTGGCCTTTACAGCCTTAGCGTTTTAGTTTGGTGGGGGTATGTACTGCTACTCCAGCTGATTAGATCTTTTACTCTCATTGATTTGACTTCCGTGTTTTAAAGTATTGAACTGAATTATCTCCATGGAATGCTGTGTGTGTCCTGCATGCTAAGTTCAAGGCAAGTGACTTCATTGGTGTAATGTCACACTTTTTTTTGTAATGTGACGGTTTAGGCATCCCTCTTCAGTCAACGTTAGATTAAAACAAACGGGAAGCAGAGGAATTTAAAAACGAAAATAACCTCACTATGAGGAAATATTGAACAATTAAATATTTTCATTTTAACATTACAGTAGAATCTTGAGCATTGCACATAACATACTTTTTTAATCTAAAGGAATACTGTCAGGGCAAAATTGGCCAAAAACCTACATTTGCAAACACATTTCTACTGGCCATATATCTGGGGTTTAACGATCAAAAGGAAACAGGTTTTATTAACAATTATATATTCTCTTGCATTGCTTATAATATAAGCATTGCTGAATTGTGCTAGATTATGAGGATCTGAAAATGAAACTGATTAGTTGTTTGTATTTGCAAGTTGAGAAAACTGTAAGAAGTGACGAATAACACAGTCAAAAGTAAATTAATATTTTATAAACATTCAGTCTTAAGGTGTCATTTGTAATGTAGATTGATAATTTTTTTAATAATACTTTTAACTTTAAATAATAGATTATCTAAGAATTCACTAGTGAAAATTAGGTTTTTTTTTTGTTTTTTGTTTTGGTTTGTCTGAGAACCCTTCTGGTTATAGAAATTTAAAGAGGCCAACCACACTAAACACAATTTCTGAAAAAGTTGTATTTTGATTCTGGGAGACTGGAGAAGATAAAAATTGTATTTTAACCAAGTGAGATTCAGCTTTCATTTCACCCCCCCCCCCCATTTCCTATGCAAGTTGATTATCAAGATAATTATGTATAAATAGGTGTCTCCCTGCTACTCAGCCGGTGTTTCCTGCTTGAGTCATTCAGTAATTTCATAGTTTAGTGTTTACTGTGAGGAAATTGATAGGGATTTCATAGGCCCTGGACTACAGCATCGCAGGCAGAAGAAAGGACTAAGGGAGACACCCACTGTTATATTGACTTATATTATGTAAACTATTATGTTTACTGTAGCCTCTCTCATCCCAAGAAATCTCGAAGCACTTTATCATCATCATGAACTAATTCAGACTACTGTATACATAAAATTGTGTATACCTCCAGTGCAGCCACCTCTGGGTGAAATGCAGAAACTGTCATACAACAGTTAAGGAACAGTGAAGAGTACCCTATCTAACTGGAGATGGGAAATTTTAGAGAGATAGCATGCAATCTGTTTCTCTAAGCATTATGAATCTGCCCCTCACTATAGTTCTTTAGCATTATTACACACTTTTGCCCAGATTTTGACAATCTTCATCAGAAGATATCAAAATATAGGAAAAAGTGAATAATGTATCAGATTCTGGTAAATCCTCTTTTTATAATTCTCACAAAAGAGACTTAACTTTTCCCACCTCTGTGCCTGGAACTTTATGTTTGGTCCCATGTGCTGTGCAGCTTAATTCTCCTTCATCCATCTATCTGCCCCCATCCAAAAAAACCAAAACCAAACCTCATTTCTTCTGACTTACCTATCATCACTCACTTTTTCAACTTTCCTTCCTTATGTTCACAATCCTCATCCTTCCCTTCTGTCTGTCTGTCATGTTGCTGTATTATGTGTGATTTTGGTTTGCTGCTGGAGTCTTTTTTTTTTTTTTGAGGTGGTCACACTAATAGTGCTTTACAAATAATAAGTAACAATAAAGTCCGTATATTAGGGGATCTTTACATTTTGGACCTGATTATTTTGTCAGAGAGGCAGGTGCCTTTCTCATAAAAGGAGTGAACATAATACTCCTCGCTTCTGTTGTGCCATTTTTCTGACTATCTCAAAGCACTTTCCCACCCATTAATTAAGGAAGTCTCACAACACCTTTATGAAGCAAGTGAATGTTATAAAAAACACTTTACAGAGGGAGAAACTGAGACACATGGAATTCAAGAACCCACTCCTGGTGAGGTGCTGAGCATGCTCAAGTCTCGTTAAAGTCAGTAGGAGTTGAAGGTGTGCAATATCTCACAAGAACTGCTTAGTACCTTATTATTCAGTCCAAAGTGATTTTCCCAAGGTCATGGTCACTGTCAGGTTTGTCAGTAGCAGAGTCAGAAATAGAATCCTGGCGTGCTGTCTCCCAGTATTCCCAGTTGTAAATGCTACTCTCTTCTGATCTGCATGTAGAGAATGTAGTTGTTCTTACTAAATGCACACCCGTGGTCAGAGCTCAGACTGTTTATCCAGGTTGCATTTCATTTGAAATAGAAAATCAGTGTTTTTATGATGGCTGTGGAAATCAATTGCCATGAGTCAGTATCCATATATAGCGCCCAAATCTGGTCCCATAGGAATTCAATGGCCAAATGACATCAGCAGCACAGGATCGGGTCACAGAGCTAAAAATTTATTCCATAATGTATATCACTAATTAATTTTGTTTTGAGATAAAGTGTGAAAGTTACCCTTGGCCTATAAGAGGGTAAAGATTTCATTTACATTATATATTTGCATTCCATCTGTAAGGCAAGAATCCAGATAATCGGCATCTGGTGAAATAATATTCTGTGAAAATGCACAGAGTAATTTATGCCAGGCGTAGCTTGTCCGTAAAATCTGTGCAATATTTCAGTTCTCTTCAGTGTGAGCAAAGTTTTTTAGGAAGTGCTGATACAGAGCACATTTTCTGTGGTTAATTTGATGTACATGGAATAAACTGCAGATATATTGATAAATGATGTAGTAAAGCTGTAGCAATGTCTTCAGCATTCATTTTTTCCAGATCACTTGAGCTCTAATTTTTTTTTATCCTTTTTCATTCCAGATTATCATCACGAGGTATATAAGATCTCTGACTACAGCAATGATGTTAATGGGGAGACCAAAGAAACACAATCGGTTTTTTTAGGTATGTTCTTTTCTCAATTAATTTATGAGCAACACGGTGTAGCCATTTGCAATTAGGGGGCAGTGCAAAGAGCTGTATGCCATTGTTTAATATGACATTCTCTTCAAGACCTTTTTATTTTACAGATTGCCAATATATCCTTTTATTAACATTGCTAAAAGTTGTAGTTTCAGACATAAATGTTTATTAGAGTCTACACAGAGTGCTAATTATCACTCACTCTCAGAGCCAGATGCTGACTGGGCAGTTTTGCAGCTCTCTGTTCACCCCATTTACATTGCATATCCACTAGCATGCTTCACTGGCAATAGTTTGTGTAATTGGGGTATTACATCTTTGACATCTGGATAACAGAAATTCAATTTCCGGGAAGCTGCTATTTGTTTGGTGTTGCTTCTGCCCTGGGTGGGACAGAGGATTAATGTAATGTCTTAATGTAATGTCCTTTCACCTCTGTAGCCTGGCTGCTAATACTGCCATCGCAAAATTGAATTAAATCAATAGTCAAAAATGCGTAAAGAAAACAGAGATGTAATATATAGTCTGCTTTAACTACAACTTGATAGAACTGGTTATCACTGAGCCGCTCGTCATTTTTGTGGCTGTGTACTCTTCCTTTTACATTTTCACTCCTGTCTTATCAAGAGTCTGATCTTGAGAGGCTCTGAGCCTCTGCAGAAAAGAGCTAAGTGTCTTAACCCATGGACTTGAAGATACTCAAGACATCACCTCATTAAAGGCCTGATCCACCTCCCAGTGAAGTCAATATGAGTCTTTCAGTTGACATCAATGCGAGTTGGATTTGAAAGCAAATCCAGCATCTCTGATCCTGAATAGTCCCATTAAATTCACATGCGTAAAGGTTGTCAGGCTCAGGCTCTGGGTCTGATGTTTGAATCAGTAAAGCCCCATAACTGTCTGGCAGATATTGACAGCATGTCTGTTTTAGCACAAAAATGTTAGCTCAGAGATGAGCATGCAAGTCCTTGAGAGGATTGTACCACTGTATCATGCAGACAATACTATTACATATAGACACAATGTCTTTTAAAAAGTTGATTGCATACACTATTTGTTTTCTTCAGTCTTTGTATTTTATTATCTTCACAAAAATGTTAAAGTATAATGTAAGGTACCTCCTATCTGAGTCTTTTTACAGTGCTTTTGACTTGAAATTCATGCTCTGTCTTTGAAAGGTTAATGTGGAAAACTAATTATTATCCTGGTAACCAAATGTGTGATGAGACATTTGTCTGTGTAATTAACAGTGAAGAATTTTTATAGTTTCATAAAATCGAATGCCACATACAGTATGCTGTGTGCATTTGTTTTGAAGAGGTGTCCAAAACAGAGATGTTTATGGCTGATATAAAGTGGAACTGAAATGTACTGTAATGCAGGTGTCTGTGCATTTTACAGCATTTCACATTGTTAAAATGGAAGTCAGCAGATTAATAACTTTATTTTGTCATGATAAAATAAATAACATGTACTTGGAACGGTGGAACAGTGCATAAATTACTCAGTAATTCCAAGAATATATTCTGTTCCAGGAATAATATCCTCCACAATTTATTCATACAGAAAAAGTTGACTTTACATAAGTCTGTGAAATTACTTGTTAGTTTTAATAGAATTATATCCAGGTATGATTTTTTTTTGTCAGCAGCTACTATAGTTAAACTTGCAAAAGGGTTTCTTATATATAGCTGTGTTTTCAAATAAGAACGACCACACTGGGTCAGACCAAAGGTCCATCTAGCCCGGTATCCTGCCTTCCAACAGTGGCCAATGCCAGGTGCCCCAGAGAGAATGAAGAGAACAGGTAATCATCAAGTGATCCATCCCCTCTCGCCCATTCCCAGATTTTGGCAAACAGAGGCTAGGGACACCATCTTTGCGCATCCTGGCTAATAGCCATTGGTGAACCTATCCTACATGAACTTACCTAGTTCTTTTATGAACCCTGTTATGGTCTTGGCCTTCACAACATCCTTTGGTAAAGAGTTCCACAGATTGACTGTGCGTTGTATGAAGAAATACTTCCTTTTGTTTGTTTTAAACCTGCTACCTCTTAATTTTATTTGGTGACCCCCTAGTTCTTGTGTTATGAGAAGGAGTAAATAACACTTCCTTATTTATGTCCTCTGCACTAGTCATGATTTTATAGACCTCAATCATATCCCCCCTTAGTCATCTCTTTTCCAAGCTGAAAGTCCCAGTCTTATTAATCTCTCCTCATATGGAAGCTGTTCCATACCCCTAATCATTTTTGTTGCCCTTTTCGGAACCTTTTCCAATTCAAATAAATCTTTTTTGAGATGGGGCGACCACATCTTCACACAGTATTCAAGATGTGGGTGTACCATGGATTTATATAGAGGCAATGTGGTATTTTCTGCCTTTATTATCTGTCGTTTTCTTAATGGTTCCTAGCATTCCTAGTGGGGGGTGGATTTGAAGTACACTCTTCATTTAAAAAAATTCATGCAACCCTGTTAATTTAGCTACATATTGAACAACCCTCCAGCTGAAATATCTAGCTGTAGTTTAATAATTGTAATGTAGCATGAAAGTACAGTAGCCCTGCTCCAGGGGAAAATGTTTTTGATCTGACTGATTACAAGCTTCTGAAAATCTTATTCCAAGCACACACAGTAAAGGATGCTTCCCCCACCCCCACCCCCTTTGCTAAGCTCATCCAGGGCTAACTCCTGCTCCTATTGAAGTCAATAGCAAAACTCCCACTGATGGAGGATCTGACCCTAAGAACCTGATCCTGTAAATTGCTCTGCTGAGATGGATGTCTGCACCCATGTGGACCTTTGTTAACTTCACTGGGGTTTCACATGGGCTCAAGGGTTGGCCCATGTCCTTGCAGGACTGGGGCCAAAGTGTACAATGAGGAAATGTTGCTATACCAGATGTACATAATTTAGATATAAAGCGAAATGGCAAATAGCAGATAGCTACAAAACAGCCAGGACAACTTTTCAGTTGTTTTGGAAAACATATGATCTGATAAAAAGGATCCCCCTCCTGCCTCTATTTTCTCAGCCAAAATACTTCCTGAATCTAGGGAAACGTGCACAGAGCAGGGAGGCATGAGGATGGTAGTCCTATTCCCACCTTTTCTACTGACTGGCCTTCCTAATTGCCTCTATTTCAAAACCATAATTTGGTGACGTCTGAAGAGGATTACAGCAGAAACAGCTGAAGTTTGAAAGTTGTGTTTTGGTATGGAAATAGTCCTTGCAGAGGAGGGTTGCATGTTTTTGTGCCAGGAGAAATTCGCTTTCTTTTGACCAAGTGTTTGTAAATCATATAGCCTGAGTATGAGAGTTTTGGCTGGCTTATTAGCAATGCACATAAGAAAGGATGCACTGGGCATGCACATGTGTGTAGTTGTGTGCTTTAAATTCCCTGGTCCCTTGAAGTGCTTTGAATTGGGCCGTGTAGATTCTTCAAATACAGCAGCTGAATTTTGCTGGCCTTTGTCCAGGAAGGCAGCATTCTGGTGATGTTCTGAATGGAAGAACTTGAATGCTCTCTTGCGATTATTTGTAATTGAGCAAAACTTTGAAGCTGTGTAAAGTAAAAGATATATTCAGTTTTATTTTTTAAATATTTCCTACTTTTTATTTAAAATAAAAAAATGGGAAGTTAAATTAAACTGCGCTAAGGGAACATTAAGGTTATTTGTTTAATTTATGCACTCAGTCAGGAAATGCCAAAGCAAAGGATGAACGTGTAATTTTAACTCTTCCCTCTTGTGCCTATACATGTATTTCAAAAGAGATTTTCATTTCATGATCACATACCATTTCTTAGCTACTACAGTATAATCATATAATTTTTTTCACAATGTGGGATAGCAAAATTATGTAATTCTATGTACCACTGTGATAAAGACAGCCCATGAAATTATATGAAAAGTACACAATGACCTGCATTTAGACAACATACTACATACAGGGAAAGTATAACAATAAAGAAAACTAGTGAAAACATACTGGTGAAGTAGGGGTTTAGACATTACATTACAACATTACCAGTGGTGTTTCATCAATTCAAGTTGCTATAAATATGCTGTTGTTACTTAATACAGTTAAATATTTAGCACCTGGAAGCACACATGCATTTGTCAGTGGGAGAATTCAGTTTGTACCTGTTTTAATTTGAAGTATTTTGATGATTCTCAAAGCAGTATATTGTAAATTCTGTACACAAATTCTCACACATTAAGGAAACAGTTTAACATTATTTTAAAGAGAGCACATCCATTCCTCAGAATAAGTAGTATCTGAGCTTTATTAAGACACCTTGAAGTTAGGCCACTTGAAAATTACAAATTAGTTACGCTTTGGCATAGAAGAGTTATAGTTGAACAAGAAATAATAAGTATGTTTTGTCATACACCTTGGTTATGAACATTTCTCTTGAAAAATGCTTGTGATATATTAAAATAGGGCTAGATTTTGCCACTTCTACGCACAGCTCCGTGGTGGAGCAGAGCCAGACATGGCAATGTTGAAGCTAAGTCAGATGGGAGATAGATTTTACAGCTGTCCTCCCATGTTTATTCTTCACTCAAGACCAAAGCTCTCCTTCAACATAGCTGGCCCCATGGGCACACTGGGGTTGCAGGATGCACAGTTACAGACCCATACTGTGTATTAGTTTAAAAAAAAAAAAAAAAGTAGGCTCCAGTTCAGCAAGGTACCAAAGCACATAACTATTATTATTTGTATTGCTGGCTCACCTAGGAGCCCCAGTCATGGACCAGGACCCCATTGCGCTAAGTGTCGTTACTCCTGGGGGCAATCTGTGCCAAAAAATTAAAAATTCTGCACACAATATTTTAAAAATCTGCAAATTTTATTTGTCAAAATAACACTACATAATCATGCCAGTGTCAATTATTTTGGTAATTTATTTCAAAATACCTATCAGCAAGTACGTCTGTAACAATACAGACACACACACAAATTTCCCCAGGAGTGGAGAGTTAAAGAAACCCCTATGACAACCCAGTTCCTGTTTCTCTGTCACGTTCCTCCCAGCCAGGGGACCAGACCACCACAACCCCTTCTTCTCAGAGCCCACCTGTTGCTAACCCCCAGCCAATACACCCGAACCTCCTCCTCCCCAGAGCCCAGCTGCAGGCCCCCCTTGCCCAGACGCCCGTCCCCCTCCTCTCTCCAGAGCCCAGGGATCCAAGAGGGAGAAACCGCCTGATGCTCAGTCTAAGGCTTGCACAGAGTTTCCTGCATGCCGTCCTTTCCTTCCCTCAGGGCCAGGAGCGCCGGCAGCCTTTTTGGCACCCTAGGCGGCAGAAGGTCCCGCCCCCAACAGAGGCAGCAGAAAGTCCCGCCCCCAAAATACTGATGACTACCACGGCGGCCGAACATTCAGCCGCCACGGCTGCCCCCCCCCCAAATGTTAGTTCCCTAGGCGCGACCGCCTAGGTCGCCTAATGGGTTGCGCCGACCCTGCTCAAGGCATGCTGGGAACTGCAGCTGCCAGGAACCCTCTAGCTCCCTCTCCCTGCCCCAGCAGTGTCTTCTATGTGCAAGCTGGGCTCTTCTAAGTCCAGCAGCCTCTAGTGGCCACTAGCAGCAGTGCAGTCCATTTCTGTGGGGAAAAGGAAATTCTGCATGCACAATGTTAATTTCTGCAAAATTCTGCATTGTGCAGTGGCGCAGAATTCCCCCCAGAATATGTTCTACAGACACAACAAAAAGACAGTCTCTACCCCAAAGATTTTACAGTCTGTAAGACAAGAGACAGCAAATGGATACAGACAGGAGAGTACAAGGAAACAATGAGACCATGTTGGTCAACATGATGTGCTGTGTTCTCAACTGCCTAACTGTTATCAAGTATTTTAGGCATCACAACAGCCTAATTTTCATGAATAGTCTCATTGAAGTTGATGAGACTGGCTATTCACATTCCTGAAGTCGTGCATGTGTTTAAGGACCTTGCTGAATTGGATCCATTATACATTTCTTCCCAAAATCTGTTTTGTACAGCTATTTTTCCTTAAAATGTCTTATTTTGGGGTGGTATGTAAGAATGGAAATTGAAATCTTTTCTAAAGAACAGATGATGCCAAGTAGCACCGTCTTAAATGTATTCTAAGAGGAGGATTGATTTGATCAGTTTCTTGATCTTCATTATTCCTCTTGCTTGTGATGTTTGATTTTTTTTTCTATTACCAGTAAAAAATAGAAGCTTCTTATTTCAGAAGTAGTTATGAATATTTCCTTATTACTAATTAAATGTAGTGCCTACTTTAATGAGAAAAATAGCTACTATCTGCCCAAAACATATATATTCATTGTGCAATCAGTAGTTTCATACATAAAATTAATTCTTAAATGGTGCTGAGAGCATTAAGTATGTAACTGTTATTATTTAAATGTGCTGAATTTATTTGAAACACATTTTTCTTGTACATATTTTCTTTTTTCTCATATAATCTGCATTTTAAGGCATCCAGAAGTTTGGCTATATAAGGCTGTACATATATTAGCTGTTGTTTAATTTATTTCTATGTATCCCATTATGATGAAATTCCGAGGACCAAGGGACTGATCCTTTTCCAATTATGCTATGTTGTTGATTTCAACGGGAGCTGGGTCTGTCCCTTAATAGGTATCTGGCTCCTCTTTTTACAGTCTGATCCTGTACCCTTTAACTCAGGGTACGTCTACACTACGGGACTATTCCGAATTTGCATAAACCGGTTTTGTAAAACAGATTTTATAAAATCGGTGGTGTGCGTCCACGGTCCGAGGCTAGCGTCGATTTCTGGAGCATTGCACTGTGGGTAGCTACTCCGTAGCTATCCCATAGTTCCCGCAGCCTCCCCCGCCTCCCCTCCCCCGCCCCTTTGAATTTCCGGGTTGAGAAATTCATTGTCGCGGGTGGTTCTGGGTAAATGTCGTCAGTCACTCCTTCCGCTGGGAAAGCAACGGCAGACAAGCATTTCATGCCTTTTTTCCCTGGATTGCCCTGGAAGATGCCATAGCATGGCAATCATGGAGCCTGTTTAGCCTTTTGTGACTGTCACCGTATGTGGACTAGATGCCGCTCACAGAGGCGATTCAGCAGTGCTACACAGCAGCATGCTTTTGCTTTTGCATGATAGCAGGGATGGTTATCAGCCATATTGCACCATCTACCATACCATAAATTGGTAATAAGATGATTGTGGCTACCAGTCCTTTTGCACTGTTCCATTTGCTGCTGTCATAAGTGCCCCTGGCTGCTCTTAGCCAGGGGCGCAAAAGCCAAAATTGGGAATGACTCCCTGAGTCAATCCCTCCTTTTTGGTATCTAAAAATAGAATCAGTCCTGCCTAGAATATGGGCAAGTCCCCTAGAATATGGGCAAGTCCCCTAGTCCTGCCTAGAATATGGGCAAGTGTACTAGAGAACCACTGTATCATAGAACCAAAGAGCACAGCTGCTCTGTGTCAGATCCTGCAGAAATTATGAGCTGTATTCTATTCACAGGGGGTGCTCCTGCAACAACCCCACCTGTTGATTCCGTTCTTCCCTCAGCCTTCCTGGGCTACCGTAGCATTGTCCCCACTTGTGTGATGAAGTAATAAAGAATGCAGGAATAAGACACAGTGATTTGTTAGTGAGATATGAGTGGAAGGCAGCCTCCAGCTGCTATGATAGTCCAGACAGGACAGTAAGGAGTGTGTAGGAGAGGAGCCCAGCATCCCTCTGCTAGTTCAGGGGCACTTGAATCTTTTCTTTACACATGAAGGGTGGGGGCTGATGGAGCTCAGCCCCCTGTTTCTATGACGATGATGGTTATCAGCCATATTGCACCATCTACCATGAAAAATTAGGACCAGGCGCCCTTGATCGACCTAACAGATGCTGGTCATCATGGTTACCAGTCCTTTTGCACTGCCCCTTTTGCCAATAGGCTGATGATGAGGACGGGTACCAGTCGTATTGCACCATCAGCCACCCATGGCGGGGCGAAGCAAGGATGTTGGGGTTCAGTGCTGCAGCATCGGGTCTATCTGCAGCATTCAGTAAAGATAGGGTGACATGTTAAAGAGTCAAGAGAGGATTGTTTTCCCTTTCACTTCTGCGGTGGGTGGGGGGGTGCGTAAATTGCCGAGCTATGCCCTGACCCACCGCGGACACTGTGTTTGACCCTAGAAGCATTTGGAGCTCAGCCAAGAATGCAAATACTTTTCGGAGACTGCAGGAACTGTGGGATAGCTTGAGTCCTCCAGTCCATGAGCGTCCATTTGATTCTTGGCCTTTCCGTTACGTTTGTCACGCAGCAGTGCGCTGAGCCCCTGCTATGGCGTCTGTCTGGAGATTTTTTAAAAATGATTTTGAATTTCGTCTTCTGTAACGGAGCGCTGATAGAACAGATTTGCCTGCCCTTACAGCGATCACATCCGCATGGTCCATGCGGGAGCTCTTTCTTTATTTTGATTTTTAACTGCATCGCCACCCGTGCTGATCGGAGCTCCATGCTGGGCAAACAGGAAATATTCAAAAGTTCACGGGGCTTTTCCTGTCTACCTGGCCACTGCATCCGAGCTCAGATTGCTGTCCAGAGCGGTCAGTGGTGCACTGTGGGATAGCTCCCGGAGGCCAATACCGTCGATCAGCGTCCACACTAACCCTAATCCGATATGTTAATACCGATACTAGCGTTACTCCTCTCGTTAGGGAGGAGTACAGAAACCGGTTTAAAGAGCCATTAAAATCGATATATGGTGCCTCCTAGTGTGGACGGTTGTGGCGTTAAATCGGTTTTACGCTCCTAAAACCGGTTTAAACGCCTAGTGTAGACCAGGCTTCAGATGAAAATCCCATTGATGTCAATGTCTGAATAGGATTAGGCTCATAAAATGAAAGTGTATTTGAAAGAGCTGTACCCATTGTTGTTTCCTTCAGCAGAAAACAGCAAACACCATGGTATGGTATACATAAGAGCTTTAAAAACCATGGTATGGTGTATGTAAGAGCTTTAAAAACAGTATTAGGAAAGCCAAGATGAGAGGGTTTTTTAACCATAGATATCCCAACTACTGCCATATTAAAGCATGGCAGAATACATAACTACCACTCGAGTATGTCTTTTATTTTTATTTATTTGTTGTTTTGTAGTCCTGCAGCAAGAAACTCTTATTGGCATCTAAAATCACTAATCTCTACCCATTACCATTTTTGCTAATTTACAGTGATAACTGTGGCTCTGTTTTCATTAGGAGATGAAAGCCGGGAAATTAAAAAACAAATTACAGGGATGAGAAGATTACTGAATGACAGCACTGGAAGAATCTATCAGCGAGTTGGCAAAGAAGGAGAAAAGCTGAAGGAAGAACCCCAGGATTTAGATCTAGCATGGGCCCAGCGCCTGACTGCCCTGGCGGACTCCCAGACGAGCCTCCATCCTTCTCAGAATGGTGCATGGAATGAAGTATCACCTCAAGCTAGCCATTTTTCAGGGCAATATGGGACTCGGTCTAAAAGCTTCCAAAATGAAACAAGAACTGTAGGATCCAATGGTATGATCTAAATTAGCTATTCCAAATACTATTTTTTACTATACTAAATATCTACCTGTGTTCAGATGATTATAATAGGTATAAATACATTATTATAGTTATCACCTTGAAAGACTGTGGGTGTGGGCCTAGTGCATGCTGCTCCCATAGGCCTTAAGTTTTAAAGTGGATTCCTAGTGGTGGTGCATAATATTAATATTTTATTCTGTAGACTTTGTTTCTGTACTTACTAAAACCATTGTTACTGAATTCATAGCACCTTAAGGGCCAGATTTTGTCGCTCGTACTCACACTGAGGAGCGCAATGAAATCAGTAGCACAATGAGGTCAGAGGACTGCTTGTGAGTAAAATCCAACTCTGCGTGAGTAAGGGTGGCAGAATTGGACTTAAATTACTTTTTACATCCAGATATGAAATACAATTGTAGCTGAGATCTAAAATGCCAGTTTTTTCAACACAGGGCACATATACATGTAGGCTTTTGTTCTTATGGGACCGTTAGGGATAAATTGTGATGGAATCTGGAGCATATTGTCCATCTCGCTTCCCGTGTTGGCTTGTTCCCTGAGGTGGATGTTCCAGTGCTTTTAAATGTATATTTTCTTAGTGCTTTAAATGTCACTAAGGAGCTTTCTTTACTCCTTTGGAAGATTCTTCCGTAATCTGCAAGATCTCTCTGTCTGAGAAATTTCCCTGATATTCAACCTAAATTCCAAATTTCTAATATAAAACCTGCCTCAATTCCGATATCTTGTTTATCAAAATTTTAAATGGCAGTTGTGAGCGTCTATCCAAAAACATTGTCAACTAAATTGCAAGTGTCAGAGGGGTAGCCGTGTTAGTCTGGATCTGTAAAAGCAACAAAGAGTCCTGTGGCACCTTATAGAGTAACAGACGTATTGGAGCATGAGCTTTCGTGGGTGAATACTCACTTTCATCGTATTCACCCACGAAAGCTCATGCTCCAATACGTCAACTAAATTGCAGTTGTCCCCAGAGATATTAATAATTGCCATAGAACGATATCTTTTGTGTGTCTTATAAGGACACATGTATTCCTCATTTGTAGCAGATGCAAAAATGATTACTGTTGTTATTCCCTATGCTGTACAAGAGAAAGTACTATCCCTGCTCTCAGAAGCTTAGGTTTCAGTCCTCCTGGATTGACTATATCCCTGTATAGACAATGATTGGACTCACATGTATTGGGAGATTCAGAGGATGGTGTGACAGTAACTCAGGTTTTGTGGATTTGTTTGTTTTAGTGTGACTGTATATTTCAGAGATACAGTAATTTAGGGTTTATGGGCCTTACAGGTTTTTGTTTTTTAAGGAGAGATTTGAATGAATGGAGGATTAGTGCCCTGCACAAGGGGATAGGGTGAGAGTTCCAAGTGTAGAAGACAGCACAGACAAGCGTGGAAGAAAAAGGTGAAGGGGACGCATGGATTATTGTAACCAAAGGAAAGAAATAATGATAATTACAAAGCAAGGGTCTGATCCTGCACCACTGAAGCCAGTGGGAGCTTTGCTTAGGTAAGGCCTTAAGGCACTAATCCTACACATAGGCGGCGAGTTACATGGGCCCATGGTGCCCGTGCTCCACCGGTATTCAGGAACGTGGGCCTGGCTCTACCAACATTTGGGCTTATATTTTCAGAGCTGTCCGTAGAGATGAGACAGTTCTGCTTCAAGCCGTGCTGGGCATGACCAAAAATTATACAAACCTGGCACCCATGATCCTACAAGCTGATCAGGATGGACAGATTCCTGTGCTCATTTAGTGCCCCACTGATTTTAGTGGAGGTCTGTCTGGCACAGGGGTCTGGTTTAACATCCCAATCCTGCAAACACTTATGCATGTAAGTGAAGTGTTTACAGAATCTGGGCCAAAATTATTTTTTGAGATTTTTTTATTTTTATTTTTTTTATTTCTCTGATTCTTTAGAGGATCTGGCAGCAATGTGCCATCTTAATTGCTTTTTGGTTACGCTCAAATTGTTTTTGATGAATTGTACTAAGTGCTTTTCAAGAATAAATTTGTTAGTGTAGTAATGTTGTTACACCAACATGATTTACTATCAGCGGATCCATTTATAGAGAACCATCCTGGGGTACTTGCTGATTATGCAGAGAGAATTACCAAGCGATGTATCTGTGTCTCTTCCGTCATACAAGCCAGTATCAAATTCACATGCTGGCTTGCCTCCAGAATGGAGGGAGATGGGTCTTTAAAGACTCCTCCATAAAAATAAAAAGTCTGCTCTCTTTTTAAAATTAAAAATTGATTTATAACAAGTAGAAAAGAGTTGCATTTGTCCTCTAAAAATGATAAAGGTAGTGCTTGGAACAATGATTGAGACCATTCTACAAGATGTTTCTTACTCCACTATTGTAACTGATTGGAAGAGAGATGATGGAAGAAAAATAAAAACTCTTCATGAATATGTATGAAGTTGGTAGAAGTCTGCTTTGATTTGAAATACTGGTGGTCTCTTTTCCCATTTACAATACATATGGTAGATTTACATGGGTAATTTCTATCAATGCTAATGGGAATTATAATGTAAATCCCACATGCCTCAATGGGAAAACAGACCCTTTGGTTTTCAGTCAGGGCCTCTGTGCCTTCATTAAGAATGTATTATATTTGTAACAGGAAAGATTAACAGGTATTTACTGGCAGTGTTTGCTTAGTCAAAGTTTCTACCTACTAGAGACAAATATGCAAAATCTGAAAATATCTACTCTTTCAAATATTATTATTTGCTAAGCTCCTGCAATTTGCTGGATTCCCATACAAGTGAGAAAGTAAGACCGGGCCTGTCCCAAGGAGCTTATTGTTCAAAGATGAGTAGATAGGATGACCTTGAGAAGCCCAAAGGGAGGGGAGACTGGGATTTTTTCGTTATTGTTGATAATATAACTGACTCACTTTTTGTCAGACACTCAGTATCGCTATTTGCCTTGCTAGAGGCGGCAGGGAGCGGTGGTGTTGCTGCTGAATTTTTATACCAAGCACGTACACATTTGGAAGCTCCCTTGATCCTAATCTTCTACTGACAATAAGGCTTTGTCTACACTACACAGCTTCTAGCGACACGTTCATGTCGCTAAAAGTCAGGCAGTGTAAATGCTGTTTGTCAGCACTTTTGCCGACAAAATAATTCCACCCCTTACGAGCGGGGTTCGCATTGTCGTCGAGAGACCGCTCCTGCCGACAACGAGCTGTTTTCACTGCCGCTTGCTGTGGCAAAACTTTTGTCTTCGGCGGGGTGAGGGTTAAGCACCTGTGAATGACAAAAGTTTTGTTGTTCAATTGGGTGTTGGTGGAAGTCTCTTCAAGGACTTGGAGGGCTGGTCTACAGTGGGAACTTATATAAGCATAGGTATGTCTCAGGGATGTGAAAAATCCACACCCCTGAGAGACATAGCTACATCGACGCCTCCATGTAGACCACTTTAGATTGACAGAAGAATTCTTCCATCAACCTAGCCACTGCCTCTCGGGAAGGTGGATTACTTACGCTGACAGGAGATCCCCTCCTTTTGGCATAGGCAGTTGTACACTGATGCTCAGCTGCAGTGGTTCAGCCGTGCTGCTATAGCATTTCAAGTGTAGACAAGCCCTAAAGCACTACAGTGGCTGTGTGCCACTCCAGCTATTTAAGTGTAGGCATACCCTGAGTGATCTGCCACAAGACTAAAAATAAAAACCTTCCTTATGTGGTGTTTGTCTTCCCAATTGTTCACAACGTGCTTAGCACAGTTTTAGAGCTACGCAAAGTCCCATTCCTCCCCTCAAAGAACCTTAAGGCCATGTCTACATTACTAAATTATATCGACCTAACTTACGTCAGCATACAGCCACCGCGGTTATTAAATTGCTAGTGTGTGTGCACAGTTGGCTCCTTGTGTCGGTGGTATGCTTCCTCATTAGGAGCACTTGTATCAATTGTATTGTCAGTGTGGGACAGCTCCTGAAAGCCAGTAACAGTCGACATAAGTAACACAGTGTCTACGCTGACATTGCATTGACCTAATTACATTGACTTTGACACTCCCACTCAGGAAGTTGGTGTTACTAAATTGGTGTACAGCAGGGGTCGGCAACCTGCGGCACAAAGGTGGCACGCAGGCTGATTTTTAGTGGCCCCACTCAGCCCACTGCCGGCCTGGATTACGGAAGCCCAGACCAGCAGTGGGATGAGCCGCTCAGCCCGCTGCCGGTCTGGGGTTCCGGCTGCCGGCCCCTTGTCAGCCAGGGTCTTGGCCGCCGGCCCCGCTCAGCCCACTTCCATCCTAGGGTTCCATCTGCCACCCGTGCTGCCACTCTGGCACACGAAACCTTACATTAATGAAGACTTGGCACACCACTTCCTAAAGGTTGCCGACCCCTGATGTACAGAGGCACTTACGTTGAAAGGAGCCAGATTTAAGTGAAGACATTTCCACAGCTAGGTTGACGCAAGGCAGTTTACGTTGACCTAACCGGGTAGTGTAAACCAGGTATAAGTCTGAATAGGCAATGTACAAAGGAAGGATGAGGGATGGGGTCAAACTTGGACTTGTGCCAGATCAGTAAACCCCTTTTTGTTGTTTGTTTTGTTGTTTTTTAATTGAGACTGCCTTCCTAGTCTTCGGAATCACTTTTTTTATTTGAAAAAAAGAAAAAGCAAGTTGCTACCTTTTAAGATTGCAAACAAAACCATAAAATATGACTCAAGTGTAACTGGTGCAGTTGTGTTCACTAAATTCACAGAGTGCCTGAAACAGCAGGTCTCAGAAGTGTGAGGTGCCCCATTCATCTCAATGTGGTGTTAACAGTACATTCCCAGGGAGAGAATTTTAAATGGTAACATTCTTAATTACTTTGCTGATGGCAATCAAAATATGTAAGAAAGGAGAGGAAGGGTCATATTGTGAAGTTCTGTGCAATCTACTAGTAGTGAATGACATTTCACTTTGGTACCACAAATGGGGAGGCTCTTGGGAGAATTACCACTACTTATTTTCGCCCCAGTCTGATCTATGGGGATGTCACATAAAGCAGTGTGATTGAAGAATTAAATTTTCCATTAATCTTTGATTCGCAGTCTTTATTTTGATTTTTTTGGTGGGACGGTGGGAGATTCAGTTGTTTAGTTTGCCAATACTTCTCTGTGGAAAGGCCTAGGACGTTTGGAAGAAGACGCTCTTAGGAGAGACGTGAAGGAAGAGAGGAGTAAAACATGGTGGGCCACATCAGGCATGGTTTTCCAGGGACTGGGTGAAATGTGGAAGATGCTCATTCACTATAAATTAGCATGACTCCATTGAAACCAGTGGAGCTGTGCCAGTTTACGCTAGCTGAGGAGCTGATCCAGAAGGTACAAGCTGAAACTAGAAAGTTATTAACAAATAGGAGGGAGTTCCAAGAAGAGCAACAAAAGTAATTGAGGCTGGAGGGACTTCTGAGAGAAGATTAAATGAGTTAATTACTTGTCTGTACTTCCACTTGGCAAAACTTGTCGCTCAGGGGTGTGAAAAAAAGACATTCCCCTGAGCAACATAAGTTACACTAACGTAAGTGCCAGTGTGGACAGCGGTATGTCGGCAGGGGAGCTTCTTTCACTGACACAGCTACCGCCGCTCATTGTGGGTGGTTTAATTGTGTCACCAGGAGTGGTCTTTCCCGTTGGCTTAGAGCAGCTACACGAGAGATCTTACAGCAGCACAGCTGCATCAGTACAGCTATGCCGCTGTAAGCTCTCTACTGTAGACATATCCTTAGAGTTTGCTAAGTGATAACTAAAGGGCACACGATAACTCTGCTAGTCAAGTTGGAGAAAAAATAAACAATGGTACTCTCCAAAGGTCCGCACACCTGTGATACAAAAATGAAATGACTCGTATTAGGTTGTTCAGATCTTCATAATAGGGTCAGCCCTCTTTTGTGCTTTGCAAAACAGTAAAATAGTTACTAATTTAAATAATCATCATTAGTCTTCAGTATTAATGGTCATTGAAATGAATAGGGGCAGTTCATGTCTGGTTAGAGGTTCAGACAGATACCTTTGCAGCAGTTGACATTCTATTTGTATTTTGAAGGTTTTCTTTGCACCTTTAAAGGCTAGAAACGTAATTCTTTTATAACAAAAACTTTAGATTCTGCAGCACAAGATACAGCTAGCAGAGGAAGGTGCCAGCTCTTTGAGCTTGTGGGAGTCACCCCTTTTCAAGACCTCCAAGTATGTGAAAGACGAAAACAGTCTGGAGACTGAGGCAGAGTTAAGGGTTTTTCAGGGGGGTAGAACTAGAGGTAAAAGAATGAAATTAAGAAAAGGAAAATTAGGCTGAAATATCAGTAGGAAATTCTGGACAAAGCAATCTGTTGAATTGTCTCCCAAGGGGAGTTGTGCGAACATTATCTCCTGGGACACAGCATGAGAAAACGTTCTGTAGGAAACAAACCAGTACTGTCAGAAGGATGGAGCAGATTATGTAGATTTTTCTTGCTGATGGTTCTTTCCCATCAGTAATTTCTGTGACCAGAGGATCTGATTTTCATTCTCAGTTCTTCATGTTATAAAGCAACATGTGTAGGTAACATCCAATTTTAGAATTGGTAGGCCCTTATTTAATGCATAATATAAACCTTTATTACACAGACGGCTACCCATTCTTTGTAGGGCTGTTCTAGGAGATGGGTTTTTTTGTGCGTGATAAAGTGAGTACGTTTATAATGAGATTTGGAGCTATTGTTATCTGAGATGAACTAGCCTGACGATAGAGAGCCCTGCTGTGAGAGCGCATTGTGTTCACGCTTTTGTGCAGTCCTCACCAACCCCTATAACACCATGTCTCCCCGAGTATGTAAGCATATATACTGGTAACCGGATAAAACCCAATAGCCCCCTCCTCCCAAAAATGAATGTTTTGGTAATTATTGGCTGTGCTTTCCTTGGGTCCAATTTCCCGATAGCGTACATTGCTAGCTTCCAAATCCCGTCCAGCTCTTTTGATTGTATCATTATTTTATTTCATTTCTTCTTCAGGAGAACATCCCGGGGTCAGTTCATCAGTTGGACCAAACTGTTGTACTTGTAATTGCCAGTCAACTTTGCAGGCCATTCTCCAAGAGCTGAAGACCATGAGAAAGTTAATGCAGATTCAAGCAGGTACCACGATCTCTCTCTTTCTCACACTCCTTTAATCTGTGTCTGATATCTTTAGTCAGGATATTGCCAGAGCGCTTTCACTACGAAGAATGGTCCGGTGGCTTGGGAGACCAGGATTCAAGTCTCTGCTCCTTGGGGTCAATTTTTCAAAAGTGCCGAGGTGCCATAGGAGCCCATTAAGATCCTTAGGTGCCTAAGGTTTGGATCCACAAAGGGACTTAGGTGTTGCTATGCTAAGCATTGCAATGCCTAACTTTTAGATGCCTAGAAAATCACTAGAACAACAATGTGATCCACAAAGCCCGAGTTAGGCACCTAGGCTCTCTGTACAACAAATGGGAAGAGACAGGCACCTTAGACTGCAGTTCACAAAAGTCCGCATGCTAAGTGGGGAGATGCCAGTCATAGGGGTGTGTCCAATGATGAGCTGCCAAAATATTAACAACCGGTTCCCTCCTCCTCCCCCGGGGGGGGTCCCCCCCATCCAACCCCCATGTTCCTTGACACACACCCCCCCCCCCCCCCCCCCCCCCCCCCCCCCCCTGTGTGCCCCGCCCTACCCCCCCCCCGCCCCCACCTCCCCCCCCGCGGCCCCCCCCCACCCCCCCCCCCCCCCCCCCCCTCTCCTTCTCTCCCCTGACTCTGACTGCTCCCGGACCCTTGCCCCATTCATTCACCCTGTTCCCTGCCCCCCTGACTCCCACCTCTATCCACCCCCACACCCCACCCCCTCCCCCCCCCCCCCCACCCACTGCCTGGGGACTGGGTCCCGGTCCCACAGGACAGGACCCACGACCGCGCGCGCCCTCCCAACTCCTGAGCCCACCGTGACCAGAGCAGGCACGCCCGCGGAACAACCCGCCCGACTCCGGGACCGGCACGGGGCGGGCCGCTCGGCCAGAACTGCGGGGCCCCTCTCCCGGACCAGGTCGGGCTGGGCTCGCCCTGGCCCGGGCCCGGGCGCCCGGCGGCGGCGCCGGCCCGCGGCCGAGCTGGCCCGGGCGCCCGGGCCGGGGCCGGCGCGGCGCCCGGGGGCGGGAGCGGGCCGCGCCCGGCGGCCGGGCGGGCGGGCGCGCGGGGGGCCCGGCGGGCCGGGCCGCCTGGCTGCCGGCGGGGCCGGAGCTTGGGGGGCTGGGGGGGGGGAGGAGTGGAGCTGACTGGGCCATGTGGGCCATCGCCCCGCCCCCCCCCCCGCCCCTGCCTGCTGTCTTCCGTTCCTTCCGCGCGACGGAAGCAGGGGAGGCGGCGGGAGAAGAAAGGGAGAAGGCGAGGGAGCGGGCAGGGGAGAGGGAGGGGGAGGTGAAGCTGGGGCTGGGGGCAGGGGGACAGCTGCCCGAGCTTTTAAATTTTTTTACTTTAAAACCTTTTTGACAAACTGTTCTAAATTTTAAAACTTCGTGAAAACTTCAAGCTGAACAACGGCCGAACCAACTCTGCCTCTCTCATGGAGATATGTGCCTAAGTCTGGGCTGCAGAAAGGCCACTCTCTCTGCTTGTGATCCACTAATGGGAACCCCTCTTAGGCACCTTGAGTTATTTCTTATGGGAATAAGTGAGGCAGGCACCTAACGCCACATAACATGGCCCGGGAACAAGGGGAGAAGGAGGAGGAACCGCAGCTCCTTTGTAACTTTTAGCTCAGTGGTTGGGATATTCATCTGGGATGTGGGAGCCCCTGGTTCAGTTCCCCACTCTGCCTGATGGGGAGAAGGGATTTAAACAGGTTCCCCATCTCTAAGGAGTTACGCTGTTCATAATCTCTGAGAAGAAGGCAAATCAGGCCTGTGTAGGCTATCTGTCGTGCTGGAGAAGTCACAATGTAGGCAGGGAACTGTGCAGCCTAGAAGTATCCAGCCAGGAGGAAGAGAAATGCAGGTCTCCACCCAAGAGAGATGACAGCTGGGAAGCCAGAAGTCTGAGAGTGGGTGCCCTTGGTGAACCATGAGGGGGAAACACAGGAGCAGTCACCTGAACTATGACAGCCCTCAGTTAGAATTGTGTGTGTGTGGGGGGGTTCTTTTAATTGAAATACGGTGAAAGTTGAAAGGACAAAAGAAGGTGATTGTATTCATACAGTATCATACTTGAAATAATGTTACTATGAGCTAAGGATAGATGAGACAAGTATTGTAATGTGTCAGCTACTGTGAGTAAAGATGTTTGGGTTTCAAAGAAGTGTGAGAGTCCTCTATGCATATGAGAAATCCCTTTACACAAGTAGTTACATTGATTTCAGGGCGATTATTTGCATCAATAAGGATGACTCGTGGATAAAAAATGCAGGACTAGACCTTCTGCAATAAAAACTAGAATCCAGGATAACAGGAGTGTTTCTCTTTCCATGCTGTGTATCTGTAATGTAAATAAGTTCATAAATTAATGGACCTCTTGATGAAAAGCTTTGGAAATAGTTTATAGTTTGTGGTATGTAGACACTTGTTTGACGCTCTTGTTATTTAAAAGAAAAAAAATTCGCACCTAAAATACAAATGTGTACACAAAAGCATAAGGATTTATTCTGATAGTTAAGCACCTTCCTATTTAAATGACCAAGTACAAATTGCAGCCCTCGTAATCGTTGCCAGAAACCTCTCCAAAATCCATTAAGTAAATACCACTGTGAATGGGATTCCTATTAAGAAAACTTTGCAGAGGATGGCAGTTTGCAGTTCCCTGGAAGCTGTAGCATTTTCAATGGGGCTTTCAATTGCCCATATTAAAAAATAAGGTTCTACATTAAAAAGTTACATTGACACAACTTCAGTCGCTATCGAGTGTGAAAAATCCACACCCTTGAGTGATGTAGTTAAATTAATCTAACCCCCAGTGTAGACAGTGCTAGATCAATGGAAGAATTCTTCTGTCAACCTAGCTACCACCTCTCAGGGAGGTGGATTACCTATGCTGACAAGAGACATGATTGTTCTCTATAAAGACAGCAGAGGGATAAACACCAGGAGTTGTTTCCATTAAGGGCCAGTGTTGGCTCAAGAACAAATGGATATAAACTGATCATCAACAAGTTTAGGCTTGAAATTAGACTACGGTTTCTAATGATCAGAGGAGTGAAGTTCTGGGACAGTCTTCCAAGGGAAGCAGTGGGGGGGCAAAAAACTAGACTGAATTTTCCAGACTGAGCTTGATAAGTCTATGGAGGGGATGGTGGTATGAGATTGCCTACAATGGCATGTGGCCCATCTGCGGCTGCTAGTAGCAAGTATCTCCAGTGGCTGGAGATGGGACGCTAGATGGGGAGGGCTCTGGGTTACCATAGAGAATTCTTTCTCAGGTGTCTGGTCAGTGAGACCCACCAGAGTGCTCGGGGTCTAACTGATCGCTATATTTGGAGTTGGGAAGGATTTTCCCCCAGGTCAGATTGGCAGAGATGCTGGGGGGCTTTCACCTTCCTTTGCAGCGTGTGGCCAGGATCACTTGTTGGTTTGAACTAGAGTAAATGGTGGATTCTCTGTAACTTAAACTCTTTAAATCATGATTTGAAGTCTTCAGAAAGTCAGCCAGAGGTCTGGGTCTATTACAAGAGAGGTTCTGTGCCCTGTGATGTGCAGGAAGTCAGACTAGATGATCACAATGGTTCCTTCTGGCCTTAAAGTCTATGAGGTGGGAGAACCCCTCCCATTGGAGTAGGTAGTGTATACACCGAAGTGCTGCTGCAGCTGCGCTGCTGTAGCGTTTCAAGTGTAGACAAGCCCTGAGCTGCTTGATACTGATTATTTAGCCCTGATTCTGCAATCTGATCCATGTGGCTGGACCTTTACATCTTCACAAAGTCAATCCAGGCAGATCTGATTGCAGGAGTAGGGCCTTAATTTGTAAAGCACTTATGTGTCCTTCAAAGATGCTGTATAAATATAAAATATTAATATCTGTGAGAAATAAGACCCATTAGGCTTCCAAAAAAACCCACAACTGGTATGAAGTCCATGTAACTGTTTCCCAGAATGTAGAAATTAAACTGTTAAATATTTTTTTACTAATTCTTGATAAACTAGTTTTTAAATGTTCTTTTTGAGCCAATTTTCTTTAGAAAAGAGCATGATTGCTAATGCATCTAGAGTTGTCTTATTTATGTCAGTAAAAGATGTTGAAAGACCATAAGATCTTTGATAATGTCAGAGGATATACAATTTCACACAACTGTAATCATTGTTCAAGTTCTTTTTTCAATATTAAGAGTTAATTATGCAAACCTGAGAAAATATAAATGCTTCATATGCACAAACTGTATTGTAAATAGTGCTGCTTAGCCACAGGATGAATACAGCAAGTTAATAACTATGTTTAACCTGCAGTGGTGTACGTGTTCTATAAGTATATTCACAGCTTTTTTTTCCCCCTTCAGTTGGCACCCAAAACAGACAGCAGCCTCCGATCCCCCTGATCTGTGCACAGAAGTCAACAATATCAAGAAAGAGAAATAAAAAGAAAAAATTGCCCCAAAAGACTCTTGAGCCCATTACTGTGAATAAGAAGCTCAGCACTGTAGAGAAGGAAAAGAAACTGTCAGCAAACTCTGAAAGATCCAGCCTGCAAGCAGCTGAACATATGCTAAAGCCAGAGACCCATGTTTCAGGATTTGGTATCATTCTTGAATCATCTTCCTCAGATGTAAGCTGATATTTCAGTTGCATAAAATGCCAGAGAACTTTACAGCACTATAACTTAGGGATCAGTGTTGAAGTCTGCTTGAGGCTATATTGTTTCCTCTACCTCAAAAAAAGTGGGGATTTGGGTTTGGAGTCATGAAAGGGGAGTGCTGCTTCCAAAGCCTTATATTCTCTTTTCCTGACCTCAAAGAAACCAGCCTTTAGGTCCTCTGTAGGGATCGGGAGCTCTGTTTGTCTCTGAAAAATAAACTTGCTGTCCCCATCTGCCATGCTACCCAGGGCCAAAGTAAGTCCAGGAGCCCCTGCAAGGAGCTCTGTAAGGAATTCCCAGCCCTAGCCTTTCTTGACTAATGTAATTATTCCACACCTAAGCTTTGCTCCTGAAAAAACATATTTATTTACTTAATTTTACACACTTGCATAATTCTGTTGGCTTCAGGGGAACTGCTCGCATGAATAATGTTTAAGTATGTGTGTAAATCTTTGCATGAGTGGGGTATTTAACTTTCATCCCAGTTGTATCCAGGTAAAGGCCTTGATCCTGCTGTTGAAGTCAGTGGGGCTCTGTACGAGTGCAAGAGGCTGCCCAGGCAGATCTAGTTGCAGGATTAGAATTAATAGCTATTAGAGTATAAGACTGGGGCATTGGAAGGTTGCAGGTGGCATTGATTAATGAAGTGTCTATCTGGTGACCATAGGGGTGGTTGATTGGCTTTGTTTAATGATCAGATGAGTGATGTCTGAAAAGTTCACTGATGAATAAGCTGATCATTAATTTCTTTAATATATTTTTAATTTTGAGAAGGCAGTTTCCAATTTCCTAAGTACAGTGAGCTAGAAGAACATAATTAAATTTTGTATCAATGAGCGTAAATGAAAAGAATCCTGTAGATAATGTTGTACCTTTCTAGAAGTGCAAACTAATAATAAAAAAGAGCAGTCATGATAATTCAGTTATATAGATGCAAGCTACACCACTAATTAGATTACAGTGTCATGCAAGAGAGTCTGTGTAATGATATATAGCAACTAGTTCAATGCTTTTCAAAGGTTCTTCTGTTGTAGTATTGTGGTTAGAAAGGTTTGAAGCGATAGTAGATATTGGGTAACTTCTGCCTCAGATATGCAATTTACATTTATAAGACTTCTATGCCTGTGACTTGATTTTTAGGTTGGATCTCCAATTTTTCAGGAAGCTTTGTGCGTGCAATGGAATTTCATCCACAGTTTTGTGGGTTCGTTTCATTCACGCTAGTTCTGTGGTGATTCATTCTGGCCGCAGTGCCTTGTAGATGGCAGTTTTGTACCCTGAAAATGGAAGCTTGGCTTAAAAATTGAGCCACATCTTGCTTCCATTGTTTGGAACTGACATGCACTGTTTGCCGCACTTGTTGGTTCAGTATGTTTCCAGCATCTGAACCCTCCCCACCATCAAAGCAGCTTAGTACAGTTCTGAAAATAAGCAAGATGTTTTTATTATTATTTAAACCATATGGGTTTTATTTTCAAAAGAAGAAAGTTGAGGTTTGGGAGTGGATATATTTACCCGTGGAAATAAAATGAAATCTCTGAACATTTTGAATGGATTAAATAATATCACTTTAAAAAAAAGAAAGAATGAGGACATTGTTTTATCTTTTCCTTCTATTTATTTATAGGCATTTCTATTGTACTTACAACCATTGTGTCTGAGTGCCTAGGAAAACTGAAAGGGAATTTTGATAGTACAGTATATGAATACTCTCATTGGAAAATTGTACAAATTGCGTCTTGTATGTACTGACTTATAAAATTACTAACCAATGCCAATATTATTTTCACTACATCTTTGCCTAGAAAGTGATCCCCATTCCACTTCAGTTGTAAATCAAGAATAACTTCTCTGAAACGAATGTTAAGGTTTCAGTTGAGGTACCCTGGAGTCACATCAGTGGATCAGAGCTCAGAATCTGGCCCATGAACCTGATTAGCCCTTTTAAAATATAATGATCCCTTACTTATAGTTAAACTTTCTTGTCTTTGCTTTACTATTAATATAGATAATTTGTTACACTGTACATGAATAGTTACCCACTGGTTCTTTATACCCTAATTATTATCTGCTAACAAGAGCTATTCCATTTGATAAATCACATTCAAAGTTGTCCATGAAAGCTCAATTAAGTACTGAGTGCCTTTGATTGAAGAATAATTTGCTACTAAAGGAATGCAGTCACAAATCAGCATTTTACCTTCAATTTGTACCTCAGCCACATAAATTAATTTATTTAAAAAAGCCTAAACTAACATTACGTTGACTCTGTTCTTCCCCCTCCGACCTCCCCCAATGCACAGGTGTTTTTCACAGGTAATTCACAGCCGTATTAATTAGATTTGTTTGTCATTTCCTCCTTGCAACACTGGGATCTTGTTAGACCATATCTACACTAGCACTTACGTTGGCAAAACTTCTGTTGCACCTGGGTTTGAAAAAAATCACCCCACTGAGCGACATAAGTTTTGCTGGCATAAGCGCTTGTGTGCACAGTGCTATAGCTACTGCTGATTGTTGAGCTGGTTTTATTATGTCGACAGGAGAGCGCTCTCCCATCGGCATAACGTGGTTACACGAACAGTCTTACAGCGGCTCAGCTACATCAGTACAGCTGTGCTGCTGTAAGCTTGTACGTGTAGACATGGCCTTAAATTTCTAAGCCCCCATGCAAGCCTCTGGAGACTTGCTCCCTTCTCATACTCCCTGATTGAACTAACCTCGTTATCTGTAGCCTGCTTCTTGCTTGCATATATATACCTTTCCACTACATGCATCCGATGAAGTGAGTATTCACCCACGGAAGCTCATGCTCCAATACATCTGTTAGTCTATAAGGTGCCACAGGACTCTTTGCTGCTTTTACGTTTTTTATCATAACTCCTGGATAAGCTTCGTGGATGTGATCACTAAGTGACAATGAAGTCTTGCTGGATGTGCATGTAAAACAACATGTGTGAACACTATTTGAATGAAAATATTTGTTTTCCTTTGGTAGCCAGAAGTGCAACTTGCTGAAGGCTTTGATGTCTTTATGCCCAAATCTCAGCTGGACTCTATATTATCAAACTATACTCGCTCAGGAAGCCTGCTGTTTAGAAAGCTGGTGTGTGCATTTTTTGATGACAAGACCTTGGCTAACTCTTTACCCAATGGCAAGAGGAAAAGAGGACTCAATGACAACCGAAAAGGACTAGACCAAAATATTGTGGGTGCAATAAAAGGTATGTTTCTGCTTTGTTTCCTATATATATGTGTCTCCATCCTTAGCTGAGAATATGTTCTAGTAACTGAATAATGCCAGGAAATTAGAATCTCCGGCGTTTGGGTCAGATAAATGTGCATTCTTCTTTTTATAATTTTTCTATAATTTTTGAAGTGGTCCCTCCACGCCAGATTAAGCTAGAGGCTCATGCCTAGGTCCCCAGCCCCTGAAGGCATGTGATGAGATAAGAATCTCAACTTCAATTTTTTTTTCTGGCCTTCATGGATGTAAAGAAAAACTTGAAAATGTGACCAGAGAGTACTGGATATCCAGTTTGAGTCAGAAGACAGCCTGAAACAGTTGCTCCCACTAGAGAAATTCACTGCTCATTCATTAGATTGGAGCCTGCTGCCACTCCATGGAGATGCAGAGTCATGGGAGAACTCTCCTGAGTTTTACCTTGGGTCCTGGATTGCCATAATTCTGTCTTGATCCTCCCAGATCAGGGTTGAGGCACATCAGCAGGGTAGAGTGGAAAAACTTGCCATTCATCTGACTGCGTCATATCTAGTCTATGAATAACTAGATTAGTAGTTTGTGGCTGGCTGTGAGATGGGGAAGATCTTATTGAAGAAAATCTAGTAAAAGAAATGAGTTTTGTATCTAATTCTGATGTCAGTGAGGTTGTGGTCCTGCTTGTCTTGTGGGAGTGAGTTCCATAGCCTAGGTCAAGCTCCTGTGAATGTTCTGTCCACCTCTGAGTTGTCTCCCCTATTGATCAATAGTTTCAAGATAACCAGTAGAATATAGCTGTTAGAGAAAATTATGATCCAGGACTTTGAATATTAGGACAGAGACTTTGTATTCAACTTAATCAGGGAGCTAGTGCAGAAAGGAAAGCTCCGGGGTGATCTGTGTTAAGGCTGCTGCATTTTGTATCATCTGGAGCTTTTAAAGGACATGCGATTCATTCCTAGTTATGAGATGCCATGAGCTAACCTGGAAGTTAAGAATATATGGACTATGGAGACCTGGGAGAAGGGTCGGAATCTGCGGGGAGCATGGGCCTTTACAGCAGGGGCAAGGGAGAGACAAGAGGAAACAGAGGGGAAATCAAATCAGCGTTTTAGATATCTATAAACTAATGCAAGAAGGATGGGGAATAAACAAGAAGAACTAGAAATGCTAGTGAATAAACACGACTATGACAGTTGCATCACAGAGACTTGATGGGATAATACACATGACAGGAATATTAGTATAGAAGGGTACAGCTTGTTCAGGAAGGACAGGCCGGGGAAAAGGAAGGAGGTGTTGCCTTGTATAGCAAAGATGTATGCATTTGAACTGAGATGGAAATAGGAGACAGACTTGTTGAAAGTTTCTGGGTAAGGATAAAAGGGGTAAAAACGAAGGGTGATGTCATGGTAGGGATCTACTACAGACCGCCTAACCAGGAAGAAGCAGGATGAAGCTTTTTTTAAACAATTAACAAAATCATCCAAAGCACAGGACTTGGTGATGATGGGAGACTTCAGCTACCCAGACATCTGTTGGGAAAATAACACAGCAGGGCACAGATTATCCAACAAGTTCTTGGAATGCATTGAAGACAATTTTTTATTTCAGAAGGTGGAGAAAGCAGAGGCTGTTCTAGATTTGATTTTGACAAAGAGAGAGGAACTTGTTGAGAATTTGAAAGTGGAAGGCAGCTTGGGTGAAATTGATCATGAAATGATAGAGTTAATGATTCTAAGGAATGGCAGGAGGGAAAACAGCACAATAAAGATAATGGATTTCAAAAAGGCAGACTTGAGCAAACTCAGAGAATTGGTAGGTAAGATCCCATGGGAAGCAATTCTAAAGGGAAAAATAGTCCGATAGAGTTGGCAGTTTTTCAAAGAGATATTATAAAGGGCACATGAGCAAACTATCCCACTGTGTAGGAAAGATAGGAAGTCTGGCAAGAGACCACCCTGGCTTAGCCAGGAGATCTTCAATGATCTGAAACTCGAAAAAAGAGTCCTACAAGAAGTGGCAACTAGGTCAAATTACAAAGGATGAATATAAACAAATAACACAAGTATGTAGGGACAAAATTAGAAAGGCCAGGGCACAAAACTAGTTAAAACTAGCTGTAGACCTAAGGGGTAACAAGAAAACATTCTACAAATACATTAGAAACAAGAGGAAGACCAAGGACAGGGTAGGCCCATTACTCACGGAGGGGAACAGACAATAACAGAAAATGTAGAAATGGCAAAAGTGTTAAATGACTTTTTTTGTTTCAGTTTTCACCAAAAAGTATAGTAGCGATTGGAAGTCAAACGTAGTGAATGCCAGGGAAAATGAGGTAGAATTTGAGGGCTAAAATAGGGAAAGGACAAGTTAGATGTTGTCATGTCACTAGGGCCTGATGAAATACATCCTAGAATACTCAAGGAGCTGACTGAGATATCTGAGCCATTAGCGATTATCTTTGAAAGCTCATGGACGACAGGAGAGATTCCAGAGGACTGGAAGAGGGCAAATATAGTGCCAATCTATAAAAAGGGAAATAAGGATAACGGGGAATTACAGACCAGTACTTCAGTACCTGGAAAGATAATGGAGCAAATAATTAAGTAATCAGTTTGCAAACATCTAGAAGATAATAAGGTGATAAGTAACAGTCAGCATGGATTTGTCAAGAAAAAACATGTCAAACCAACCTTAATAGCTTTCTTTTGACAAGGTAACAAACATTGTGAATGGGGAGATGCAGTAGATGTTATATCTTGACTTTAGTAAGGCTTTTGATACTGTTTCACATGACCTTCTCATAAACAAACTAGGGAAATGCAGCCTAGATGGAGATACTATAAGGTGGGTGGATAAATGGTTGGCAAACCATTCCCAGAATGTAAGTCAGTGGTTCACAGTCAAGCTGGAAGGGCATGTCTGGTGAGGTCCTTCAGGGATCGGTCCTGGGTCCAGCTCTGTTCAGTATCTTCATCATTGATTTAGATAATGGCATAAAGAGTACACTTATAAAATTTGCAAACAATAGCAAGCTGGGAAGGGTTGCAAGTGTTTTGGAGGATAGGATTAAAATTTTTAAATGATCTGGACAAACTGGAGAAATGGTCTGAAGTAATAGGATGAAATTCAATAAGAATAAATGCAAAGTACTCTACTTAGGAAGGAACAATCAGTTGCACATACAAAATGGGAAATGACTGCCTAGGAAGGAGTACTGCAGAAAGGGCTCTAAAGGTCATTGTGGCTGGAAAGCTAAATATGAGTCAGCAGTGTAACACTATTGCAAAAAAGCAAATATTCTGGGATGTATTAGCAGGAGTGTTGCAAGCAAGACAGGAGAAGTAAATTCTTCCACTCTACTCTGCGCTGATAGGGCCTCTACTGGAGTATTGTGTCCAGTTCTGGGTGCCACATATCAGGAAAGTTGTGGACATACTGGAGAAAGTCCAGAGGAGAGCAACAAAAATGATTGAAGTCTAAAAAGACATGAGCTATGAGGAAAGATTGAAAAAATAGGTTTGTTTAATCTGGAGAAGAGAAGACTAAGGAGGGACATCGTAAGAGTTTTCAAGTACATAAACATTTGTTACAAGGAGGAGGCAGAAAAATTATCCCCCAGGCTCTCTGAGGATAGGACAAGAAGCAATGAGCTTAAATTGCAGCAAGGGAGGTTTAGGTTGGACATTAGGAAAAAGTTCCTAACTGTCAGGTTAGTTAAGCACTGGAACAAATTGCCTATGAAGGTTGTGGAATCTCTGTCATTGGAAGTTTTTAATAACGAGTTAGACAAACGCCTGTCAGGAATGGTCTAGTTATTACATAGTCTTGCTTTGGGTGCAGGCGACTGGACTAGATGACCACTTGAGGTCCCTTCCAGTCCTACTCTTCTCTGATTCTGTGATTGTGACCATGTCAAAGTCCTGACTTATATTTCTGATAGAATCTCTGGTATTGACTCTGAACCTGGTTGTGGTTGCAACCAGGTTTATATTAGAAGGTTGATTTTAGATTGCCTAACTCAGGGGGAAAAATTGTTTATTTCATAATTTGCCCAGTGAGGGGTTTCTTACACACTCTCTTCTGAAGAATCTGCTACTGGCCCCTGCAAGAGACAGAATCCTGGACTAGATGGGCCATTGATCTGGAATGGCAATTTCTATGTAATGTTCATTGACTCAGTGCCTCCATTCACACATAGTTGATTGTTGTGTACCAATGTACTGACAATATATTAGCACCGAAAGGTCCATTGGATGATATCAGTAGGACCCATCATACAGAATACTGTATTGCTGATAAACATTAGCATACAAGGAAAATTTATTTTTTACATGGTATCCTTCATACAAGTCACAAAAAGCTTTAAAGGGCAAGTTAGTCATAAATTAGAGAAAACAGGAAGGTTTGAATATGAATTTTTAAATCCTCTGACATGGAGGAAAGGTAGCAGGGGACAGATATTTCCAGTAGGTGGGGCAGCACCATTGAAATAGCAAAACTCGCCCCACTGTAGAAAGTAGCAGTCATAAGCAGTTAAACAAAAATGGCCACATTTCAATTAAAAAGCCAGTGTTACAAACACCTCAAAAATAGAATTTGTAATGGAAATAGAAATGTGTTTGTGGTGGTACTACTAGGCACTGCTATAATAAGAGGATTGCATTCACTGCATTTAGAGAATCAACCAAATGATAGTGCATGACCTTTGTCATGTTTCATTAGGGGAGTTCTTTTCTAGGGGCTAATGCAACAAGTTGCCAAGGCTTGACACAGTGTGGAACTTTACTCAGCCTGGCTCCAATAGCACTATTTTCCCCTGAGGAGCTATGCTATAAGACACTGTGGGTTCATTTATTCCAAGTAATGACTGAGCCAGTGTGAAATTGCCATGAGAACAACATCATGTTGTTTGCATTATCATTAAGACATCACTCTACCAAACTCTCAGATATTGTTTAGTGATGGTTTTTTGTCCTTTTCCATGACGTGGATATAGAAATGGAGAAAAAGCCACATTCATTGGAGAAATTAGCTGAGAACTCAACTTGAAAATCGTCCTTCTGTCTGAAAACATTTTACCTACCATCGTTACAAGTTATATATAAGATTCCTATAACTGAAAATGATTAGAAGAGAAATTCTCTACACTTTGTGTAGCGACAGTTGCACTGTTTTCCCTGAGTAATCATTTCCTCCTGTTGTTTGTGTGTGTCTTTCACACAACATAGAGGGAGAAATCTTGTTTAAAAATAAGCAAATGTGATTGTAAAATTGGCAGAGGAATAGAAGCTGAAACTCTATCAACTTTTAATTTACTAGAATTCAAGTTGATGTCTGTTTCAAAGGACAGTGCAATCTTTCACATCATAGACTCTGATATTATAATCAGTTGATTATTATTGTAGCACCTAGGGATTCACAGTCATGGAGCAGGACCCCATTGTTCTAGGCACTGTGAAAATACAGAACAAAAAGACAGTCCCTGACCCAATAAGCTTTCAGTTCATGCAAAGTTGACCACCTCACCTATGTGAGACCCTGTTGACATCTGTGGTACCCCATGCCCTCATTGATCAGACTGCAGGATTGGGGCCATGGATTATAAACAAACACCTGTATATTGTGAATAGTGCCTTACATTATTAAAACTGAAAGAATTTTTAAAATACATTATTTTGGGACCTTTTATACTTATTTATTCATATTTTGAAGTGTGTGTGTATGTATACACACACACATATAAATTTAGATTTTGTAAACAAACAAGCTTTTACAGAGCTTAAAATACTAGCTATATTTTCAAAAATTGTTATAATTCCAATGAAAAATAAACAGAAAAAACATTCCCCTGCTGTGTCTGCAACCCTAACACATTGCAACATTGAAAGCAAGAAATGAAACTGACTATAAACAAAAGTGAAACTGACTAATTGTTTTCATTTATATATATATATATATATATATATAAAATATAATAAAAATATCCTTCATATATCACTTGGCTATATGAAGTCCTCTTGGATTGTAAGCACTTTGAGCCAGAGACCAAGTCTTCCTTTATATTGCCCTAACATAATGGTGCTCCAGATTTTGAGACCTCGGGCCACTGCTGCAATAGCATTGTTAAATAGTCAAAGTATTACTATGATTATGTTCTGATTTACTTTTTGCACTTCTCTCAGGTGGACAATGAAAACAATTAGTCAGTTTCACTTTTGTTTATAGTCAGTTTCATTTCTTGCTTTCAGTGTTGCAATGTGTTAGGGTTGCAGACACAGCAGGGGAATGTTTTTTCTGTTTATTTTTCATTGGAATTATAACAATTTTTGAAAATATATCTAGTATTTTAAGCTCTGTAAAAGCTTGTTTGTTTACAAAATCTAAATTTTGGACCCGATTGACATTGTCCCCTTTAAAGCAGTTGTTTTTATATGTGTTTATAAAAGCTCAGTGTCCTCTTCTATTTTGCCAATATGATAAATGCCCACTAAAGATTTAGGACTTCATCATATCTCCTGTTTGCTAGCAGCCTGACAGACAAGATCATGAGACCAGAAGGACCAGGAGGAGACCTGCAGTTCTCCGCTAATGCCAAAATGCATATGGTGAACAGGCAGTTATAAATATCCACCACTTGTGAAGCTTAGTTCAAAGTTCACCATTATTTTAATACAGATTTTCTGTATGTGACATACAGGAGACGTAGACATTCTCTCTCGCTCTCAGGTTTTTATAGACAGCTAATCAATGTAGTATCTAGGCACAAATATCAATATAGTATCTAGGCACAAAATAATATATTTAAAGATAAACACATAGAACATTGAATTGACCTCTGGTCTTGCCCTCCTAGTTTTGGCCACTTTAACTTCAGTTTTTGTTGTTGTTGTTTTTATTTTAATCCTCCTCCTCTTCTTTGTTTTCCCCTTCTCAATTTTGACAAGACACTTTTTTAAAAAAACAACAAACAAACAAAAGCTACCTTTTATTTTAGTCTTCACAGAAAAATATTGCACTGCTAACCACGTGGATAAACTTCCTGGCCCCAGAGACTGGGTACAGATTCTACAGGATCAAATTAAACTGGCAAGAAGACGGTTAAAAAGAGGCTCAGGTAAGCATGAAAATGTCAGAAATAACAACTTGCGCTCTATGACTTTAGTCTTATGCTGATTTTTTTTCAGAGGTGCACTGAGCACTCACAGCTCCCATTGACTTTAATTGTAGTTAGGAGAGCTCAGTACCTCTGAAAACGAAGCCTATGCACTTTTGGCATGTTGCCGCTAGAATGCAAAATGTGGTGTTTGATATGTTTTGAATGGTAATAATCTTAAGGTGTGTCTTCACTGTAGAGTTAAGTCAGGCTGTTTCTCAGGTGTTGCCTCGAAGCCCTTCCTATCCACCATACACGCAACCATCTCACCAGAGTTTAGTGGTGCTTTAAGCCCAGGCTAGCTTCCCAGCTGGGGCTATAGACTACTAGAGGTCAGGGGCTGCTTTCACTTGGGCTGGTAACCTGCCCAGTCCTCAGTGAGGACACAGGCTAAATTACTCAAATGATGAGAGTCCTCCAGTGCCTTCCCACAATTCCCCCCACCCCCCATGCACCCAAAGGGGCAGACAAGTTCTCCCACAATTCACTGAGAGAGAATCATAGAGCTCAGTTTACTGGAGCCCAAAGAATCATAGGATCAGAGGCGAATTACTGTTTTGTGGGGCCCTAGGTCAGAGCAAGTGGGGGCCCCTCCCCACCCCTTCCACCTGCAGTTCCCCCTCCCACCGGTGCTCCTGCCGGGAAAATGGGGGCAGGGTGTGGGGCTTGCTTCACCCCACCGTCAGCACTGGGATTGGGGCGTGGGGGCCATTTCAGGAGGTCCGGGTGGGCGGAGTAGGGCAAGCCTCCATGCCACGACCCTGCTCACCGGCAGAAGTGCCTGGCAGAGTGGGTCAGGGCACGGGGGCACCCAATTGGCCGGGGCCCCTGGGCACAGGCCTCATTGGCCCAGTGGCTAATCCGTCACTGCATAGGATGTGTCCCCAGAAGTCCTAGCGACACACGTGAGTAAGTGCAGCACTACTGAGGACATAGTCGTTTAGGTCTGGCTTTGCTGTGTGGCTGCCCACACGCAGGTTAGGCTAACTCAGGTGCTGATTACCTGACTTAACTCTGCAGTGAAGACGTACTTAGGCTCTAATCTTATAATAAATGGCCTGTCGGTGCAGTGCACTGCCCGTGTGCTGTCAATTCCAGTTGGAATAAGAATTTATAGTTTCAAAATCCATGGTAGAATTCCTAGAAAGCTGAAAACACTTCCTCCCCATTATAGCGATGTATGTGTAATTATTAAACTTTTACCAGTCTCCTTTCTAAGTACGGTGCCCCCTTTCCTGCTGGGGACTCTCTTCTTATGCTGGTTCTCTCTTAACGTCTCTCCGCAGCATTTTCTTGAGAGTCTCCATATGCAAGTATTCCCAGTCCTCCAACAGCCCTCTCTCCAGTAGCACCTGATCCCCATTGTGCGAGGCACATCATTTGCATCAAATCAGTAACCCTTCCTTACAGCCACTTTTCTTAGCTTGCTTCCTTTATTTTTTCTTACTGCTCCTCACTGCAGATAAGTGCATTGTTTGTGCTGGTTTAAGGAAAAAAGAGCTAGATGAAGCACCGAACCCAAGTGTCCAATCTGACAATGTAAAGCTCTAGGCTTCTGGGCCAACTGGAGTTATTCTAACCTCTTGAAATTGTGTGTGTTTATGTATAGCCCTTTTTAAAAAAAAAAATCCATTGTGAATTCCAAAGGCTGAATATTCAGCTGGCCAAAGAGTATGAGATAGACCATGGCAGATGAACGAACTGTTGCCATTTGCTGGATCCATGCATCAAAGAGCCAACATTTTCAGTCTTGAGCTTTGTCTGTAGCATTCAAGTATCTGAGGTAACGATGCAAAAGCTGAGGCATTCTTCTGTCGCACAGTTCTGTCAACACTAATGGGAAATGGACGGAAAAGTGTAAGAGTGTAAAAGAAAGGAGGGGGAGAAATAGAAACAAAAAGGAGGAAAGAAGGGCAGATGGTTTGCTAGCAATAATCCCCCTCTTCAAAAAAGGTGAGTTTACCAAATCCCGTAGACTATCAAGCCAACTCTGCCCTTGAATATGAGGTGAGCTTGCTAGTGAGAATCATCAGATTGCTTGTAGTTGCACAGCAGCATCCTTTCCTGCCATTGATGAAGGCTTCAGAAGGCTACCTATTCCTCCGTGACTGGAAGAATGGTACTATGATGCAGTTCTTCAATGACATGAAGATTCACAGATTCATATGTGTGGTGGTGGAGGCGGGCAGGGAGAGAGACTGGGGGCACTTGGGGTATCTGCAGAGATGCAGAAGAACTTTTGTGGATAACTCCATTGACCTAATTTGATTTAGTTTGTTTTGAATATTTTCCCAACATTCTTGTTTGCTTTTTGTGGTGTCTCTCTCCAGGATGTTAGCTAGCGCTGCAGCTCTACTGTGGGAGTTAGCAATGACTTTACGGGTTTTCTTTTAAAGAGGGGCTACCAGGAACCACTCCCACCTGTGCTCTTCCCCAATATTGAGGAGCCTAACTGGAGAATGCTGCATCTCAGCCTTAGCAGTAAGAGGCTTCCTATGAAAAGATGAGTGAAACTGAGCCCGGTATACTGAACTAGGTGGGGTACTAACTATGCCTGCCCAGAGACAAGAACTGATCAACCCAGTGTGTGGGTGGACAATGAAAAGAAATACAGTAACCCATAGTCCCATTTTCCAGTTAGTATATAGAAGCTGAATTGTTGTAAAGACTCTATTTTATATTGTTTCTTATATTTTAAAATATATTTTTTTTCTACTGGCCCTTCACCTACATCCCAATCTCTCTGGATCTGGTTGCCCTCTCACTTAGGCATTGTCTATACACAAGTTGTACCAGTATAGTTGGAGTGGCACTATCTCCCCAGTGTGGATGCAGTTACATTGGTATAACGATGCTTTATACAAGTTTAGCTATTCCCATATGGAAAGGGGAATAATATATACTGGTATAACTGCGTCCCTATTAGGAGTTGTGCTGGTAAAAAAAATTTTCTTTTTAAATTACACCCTTAATTGACATATACTGGTACTAAAACTAAAAACTGTGCATAGATCTTTACACTGGTATATCAGGAATAATTCCACTGACGTCAGTGGAGTAGAAGCAGAGTAAGTGAGAGGAGAGCTAGGCTGGGAGGTGAAATTCTGGTCCCTTTCAAGTTAATGGCAAAACTCCCATTGACTTCAGTGAGGCCAGAATTTCATCATCTGTATGTGGTTGCTTTTTTTCTTCGTTATTTACTTCGTCCTCAGTTTTGACATCATCACAGAACAATGTAATAATTTTCCTAGCAGAACACGCTAACAAAAGAGTTCTCAGAGCAGAGCTGTAGCACCTTGGGGCTAATTTTTTTTCTAGCTTCCAAAATGTTGCTTCATGTTTTTCAAACCAGTTCTCTTTATTCTTACTTTAAAACTTTGCATAATGAATGTAGTGCCTGGGAAAGGTGCTGGTCTATTTGTCAGCCCCAGAGATTGAAATTCATTATCAGAGAGCACAGATATGTGGCTGGTGCTGGCCGTGCAAGCTTCCCACACGCTCCACCTACCCTGGAGAGACCGAGGTTAGCAGTCTGCACTCTCCAGGAGTGAGAATATAGACTGCTACCCTAGTACCAAAGGCAGTGGCTTGTGATGGGGATGCTTTGCCATTAAAACCCAAACTGGAGTCTGGTCTGAATTCTCAGGCCCATATCCACAAAGGTATTTAGGTGACTAGTTCCCATTGCCTTCAGTGTTCCTCAGTTGCACCAGTTTACTTGAATGTGTGATTTTTAAATTTACGGTGTTGTTGTAGCCATGTTGGCCCCAGGATATTAGAATGACAAGGTGAATGAGGTAATATCTTTTATTGGACCAACTTCAGTTGGTGAAAGAGACAAGCTTTCGAGCTCCACAGAGCTATTCTTCAGTACTGGGAAAGGTCATCAGAGTGTCACTGTTAAGTATAAGGTGGAGCAGATTGTTAAGCATAAGGAGTTTACACAAGTTTGAAATGAAGTTGGCAATTAAGATCTTTGCAGCATAAGATAAAGAAGAGAGCGTGGGTTACAAACTGTTGTCATGAGACAGTGTCTCTGTTGAGTCCATGATTTTTGGTGTCTAGCAGAGTTATGAATTTAAGCTCCCAGGCTTGTCTTTTGAAGGTGTTGGGCAGCTTTCCTTTGAGGACGAGGACTGAGAGGTCAGATATAGAGCGATCATTTTGTACAAAGTGTTCACCCCCGCAGGGATAGGGTGTCTTTGTCTTTTATCATTTTTCTCTGTGAGCTCATTCAAGAGTGTAGTGATTGTCTAGATTCACCCCCATAGTTGTTGTTTGTGCATTTGATGCACTGGCTGAAGTACACCATCTTGTGATAGTCATGTGTCGGACCATGGATCTTGAAAGGCATGTTGTGGGAAGTATTGATCATCACAGCAGTGGAGATATGACTGTGGGTAGCTTACTTCTGATGGTAAGTTTAGTGAGGCTGCGGGTGTTGTTTGAAGGCCAGAAATGGGAGTTCAGGAAACCCTGGTTTCTTGCAGCATGTGTTCTTTCACCAACAGAAATTGGTCCAATAAAAAATATTACCTCACCCACCTGAGTTTTAAGTTGATTTATGCAACTTCTAGTGCAGACACTCTTAAATCAGTTTAAGCTCTGGTCTACACAGTTTTTGTAGTACTTTAACTATATTGGTATAGAAACAGATTTAGTTACACTAGTACAACCCTATAGTTATAGCTGTATACATGTATAGGAACAAAGTGTAAGGCACCTTTTTTTTTTATTGGAATAACTGTGCCCACCGATGTAACTGTTTCCATACAAAACCACACTCCTCATTGAAATAGTAAGACCAGTGCATAAACGCTGTAGATCAGACCTGAGGGGTTGTCTACATAGAAAAATTGATTCAAATTGAGGTAGTGTGTGTAATTAAAGAACAGCTATTCCTGATTAACTCCATGTATGGGTGCTCTGATTCTGGAATAACTCCCCATGGAGACGTACCCTAAGTTCCAAGGTGCCTAAAGATCTTACTTGCAATTGAGTTAAGCTAAACTGGTTTAAGACTTTGTTAAACTGATATAAGACTGTCCACACTGGTGGGTTGCACCAATTTCACTAATTCATTTTCTAGCTAAATTGGTGCACAAACTGTGTGTGGACAGGCTTGAGACCACTGTTGTTTTTCACAAATGCCACCAAAAGCCATTTGGCCCCTACTGAGTTGGGCTGAATTTGAACTGCTGGCTTGGAAGGGAAAGGCTCTCTCTTGCATTACCAATCCTCTGATGCATTCAGTCCACCCTCTGACTGGGTTTTCTATTTAGGCCAAGTAGCTATTTGCATGTCCAAATGATGACAAATTATGTTCATGAGTAATCTTCCGTGCTGAATCCTGTGGTTTGATAATTTGATAAGCTAATGGTATAAACGCCAGTGTATTCCCCTAACCATCTGTGGCAGTAATAGCTTGAGAACTCCAGCAAACGAATGGGGAGGATCTGCCTTTAGTGCTGCTTTCTTTAGATTTACCCTCTTGAGTATTTTCAAATTAAATGATATTCTGATCACAGGATCATAGATGTTGTCCAGCTTCAACCTTATTTATCATATTTGGCTCATTTCCTAGAATTAGGTACAGAATAGTCTCTGACTGGGAAGGCTAATCAGCAAACTGCTTTTTAAAAAAACCTGTTCTCTCTTTAGAAAAAACTTCCCCTGGGTAGGTTTTGAAAGGTTGTTATCTTAATACAAATAGAAATTAATTTAAGGTTAGCATCAGCAATAACATTTTTTCATAACTGGAAATAGTCTTATTTTTCTTTGGATTTTTCTCCGTTCCATTAGATTATTGCCTTAGATCTGAGACTTGGGTTTTTTCTTTTAATTTGCTAGATCTGAGAATAAAGCTGTCATTGCCATTAAATTTTTATTGGCCTTGTTCAGTCTTTTCAAAATTTCACAGGTTGGCTGTCACAAGGGAGGAAAAAAGACTGTGAGGTTAATGTTACAAATAGATGTTATAATGAAAATAAAATAGGATGATAATATTCTTTACCTTTGACTATTGGTCCCACTTCATGCAATTGGCACAGCCAAAAAAAAATCCACACGTTTGTATGCATTCTGGGGCACTGGATCATATTGCCAATTCTGTGCCCTCCACAACATCTAGGCTCAGCTTCCTGCAGCTGCTGGGGAGGAAGGGAATATGGCGAGGGACATGAAGTTGAAGAAAAATCAGATGTATACATTTCCCTTTTTAAAACAGGGTAAATTACAATGCAAATTGCATTGTGATTTACAGCTGCCCTGACCAGCAGTATCTCCCATTGTGTAGTCTTGCCATGCTACAAAAGGGGAATATGGGTAGGTGGGCCAGTGGACCAGCCAGCGACAACACAGCCAGAGACTCAGCCGTTGGCACAGTGTTTAAGGAGGGCCATGAATGGGCTAGTCTCAGCAGGAAACAGCCCTGCTGTTGTCGTCATCTCTGCATCCAAAGCTAGTATCCAAACCTTCTGGCTATTCCACTCTATCTCCAATAATAAAAAATGGGGCATGAGCCACACATCTCTTGTGATAAGTCCTCCCTCCCTTTTCAAGTCTTGAAAAGGATATGAGCCATTATTCTTTAATGGCAGTATGTTGCTAAAAGCCTCCATATAGACAGGAATGCTGGTACAGTATGACTAAATGCTCCTAAAGCACAGAGTGAGTAAGAGTTCTTCCTGCAATCTGATTTTACTGTGTGGAACTCAAAAGCCTTAACTCAGTACCACACATAAAGGAAAATGGAGCAGCACTATGAAATGTGCTCAGACTTTTCAGGTCTGATTGGTGTGAAGTAGTCACCTGACATGATGATAGTAGTTGCAACATTGTACTATTGTTTATTTTAAACAGTGCCTGATTATGATGGAGAATGCTGGGGGCCAGAGGAGAAAAACTTATAGTAAATCCTTGCTGGACTGTGCTGTCTCACCCATCATTACCACATTTTCCTATGTCTCTTGTGGTATTCTTTTCCCCTCTGTTTGTGTCTTTGCCCCTCCTCTCAGTCCTCTGCTTTCTCTGGTCCTCTCTTCACGATGTAATTAATACACAAGGCATGTGTGTCTTGTGAGATAGCAGATTCTTGCTAGTGCTGTTTTATGTTTAGCAGCAGACACAGGAGCAGATATTGTATTGGATGGGAATCACAGGAGTAACATTATGCTTTCCTGGCCAGTATTTTATCTAGATTAAGGAGAATAAAGACAGCAGAACTAATAAGGGCAACCTCTCTATTAACCTCTTCATTCCTGCACGTACATGCTTCTGTGCAAGCAGCAAAATAGCAGGTGCACATTTGCCAGACAGGCACATTCCGCAGCAGCAAAGCGATTTTGGAAAAAGTCTGAAGGACGTGGCTACAGGAGTGTTTACCACAGTTACCGAACTCTTTCTAAACAAAGAATACAAGAGAGTTTCAAAATTCCAATCTTGCCTGCCTTGTCATGTAGGTAGGCCCATTGAAGTCGAGACAAGTCCGATTTGGCTCATGGCCGATGGGTGTGGTATTTGAAGGCAAACCACATTTTCCTGTTTAGAATGGAATGTGGAAGGGTGATCTGCCTCAGCATTTGTAGGGTCAAGGTGTTTATTGCTTATTTGTGAACTTGAACTTCGCTTGACCTGCTTCCGCAATAATCATCTGAAACATCTTCTGTTGGGAGCCAAGGGAGCTCACTGGATGAGGGCTCTGGAATAGGCTGTTTAATGTTGGCTCTGAGCAGGTCATAGTGCTTTAAGACCTTCAGCTATTTAAGAAATAAACTAATTCTTGTTTTCAATGAGTTTGGAGCTGTTTGACAACACTGTTAAGGGTAATCAGCACAAACAAGCCAGTTAAGGACATGCACTGAATTTGGTTGTTCAGTATATCTGTATTACTTTGGCCAGTTTTTGACATCTGCGAAGATGGGGGCACACTACAGTGGGAATGTACCCATTGCTTTATGACCATGATCCTCTTTGAAATAAAATATAAATATCAATATATAAGGAGTGGTACATGAAATACTAGTACAGAGATGGTGTATTGGAACTCCTGTTTACTCTTCTTGCCACTAGAGATCAAAACCTTAGCAGTGTTCAAAAAAAGATGTAGAAATTTGTGCGTGTAAAGAGAACATCTGAAGTTACATTAAATAGAAGTATAGAGCCTGATCCTTAGCCCACTGAAGTCACTGAGAAGACTGCCTTTGGCTTCAGTGGGCTTTTGATCAGTCTTGTAAATTCTCATTCTTCAGGACATAAGCCAGCAACTAAGGGCCATATTTACAAAGGGAATTAGGTGCCTAAAGATGCTGATAAGGACCTACTGGGTTTTACAAAAGTACACAAGTGAATTTGACACCTAACTCCCATTGACTTTCAGTGTGAATTAGGTGCCTAATCTACCCAACTAGGTTCCAGTCTGTATTTGTAGGTGCCTAAATCCTTTTGTAAATGTGACCCAAACTGATTAGGGTAAGGAAAAAAAAAATCCCTTTTGGGCAGGCTATTACATAATGGTCACATTTTGGGATTCTCGCACCTTCCTGTGAAGCATCTTATACTGACCACCATTGGAGACTGAATACCAGCTTCAGTGTTACCACTGCTCTGATCTGGGATGGCAATTGTTAAGTTAAATTTACAAAATTATTGTAAGCTTCCTGTATCAGCAGGAGTTTGAGTTATTCAAGGGAGTAGTGTATTACTCCAATCCAGTGCCAAGCATAAACACAAATTAATACCCAGACTACCTTTCCTAAGTTGGCATTTTTATTATGTGACATTTTCATACAAGCAGTGACTGTTTAACTGGATGCTAGCAAATTGCAGCTGAGAAGAGTAGATAGAGAAAGGCAAAAGCACTCTACAGTATGTAGCTTTTTAATCATATTCCTGTATTCAGTAAAAGTAATGAGATTTCTTGTTTATATTTGTAATCAGCAGAGACGACTGACTGTGATGAGAAACTGGACATTTCTCTACTGCAGACAGGTAAAATGCATTAAATTTTTTATCAGGTTCCAATTCTTTCTTTATTTATTTTGCATAAAGCAGATTTCAATATTCTAGGTATGTCATATATCAGGGATCGGCAACCTTTGGCACGCGGCCTGCCAGGGAAAGCCTGTGGGTGGGCCAGGCCGGTTTGTTTACCTTCCGCGTCCACAGGTTCGGCTGATTGCTGCTCCCACTGGCCGCGGTTCACTGTTCCAGGCCAATGGGGGGTGCGGTAAGCGGCAGCCAGCACATCCCTCGGCCCGCACCAGTTCCCGCAGCCCCCATTGGCCTGGAACGGCGAACCACGGCCAGTGGGAGCTGCGATCGGCCAAGCCTGTGGACGCTGCAGGTAAACAAACCAGCCCGGCCCGCCAGGGTCTTTCCCTGGCGGGCCGCGGGCCAAAGGTTGCCGATCCCTGGCATATACAGTCTGGGTAATCTGCACACAAGGCCCAAATGTCTACGTTTTGAAAGCCTTGTGTTTTTAAAAAAAAGAGAGAGAGAGAACATGCACCAGAATTTCACTATTTTCCCCTTGATTTCCTATTCATAAAACCTCCAGTTTGACAGTAACAGCTAAGTGACACAAACCAGTGAGTGATCTTCATGACTCCAGATGGCAACTTGTGCTCATTCATGATATTTCTGGATACTTTCAAAATTCTTGACACAACATTACTTCCAAGGACTGGCACAGTAATTTGTATCATAGTGTGTTTCAGTTCTGCACTGGTGTACTACTAGCAATAATATCTTGGGTTTACAAAACGATTGCAGAGCTCTTTATCTGATAATGGAAGATCACTTTTAACTCCTCCCCTGCCCCCACTCCCTCAAAATGCACCCGCTCTCGAGTCAAACATGGCAGTTGTTTAACAGCAAACTGCAGTACTATGCAACAGTCTAGGGCAGGAACTGATGAAGATTTCCATGTGCAATTGAAACGTCTAGTTGGAATTTAAGTAGGTAGGCCAAGATTTTTTTTTTTTTAGTGATTTTGAGTTCTGAACTTGAGACCCCCTACCAGGACCTGATTGTTAGAAAGTGCTGAGCACATATCCTCTGAAAATCATGTGTTCCAAGCTGAGCATGAAGAATAACTGATCACTTTTGAAAATCTTGACTATATAGATGGTAATTACCTGCGTTTAAAATTTCACCAAGTTGCAGCTTAATATCTCTAGACCCAAGAAAAATGTGGTAAAAATCTTGAATGATCAGGACCTTGGGTTTACAGTTTCTCTCTCAGATCAATACAATACAATAAATACTAATGAAAAAGATTCCTTGGAAATTAGTCACACAACATCTGTAAAAAATAAGTGTAGGCTGTTTACTGCTAGCAAATTGCTATATCCAGGGTAGTACTTTGACAGCAGCTCCTCACAGTACCCTACAAACGCTCTGTGGTGATCATGAGAGCAGTACTGCAACATTTGTCCCAGCAGACTAGCTTCCCAATTACTCTTACATAAGGCTTGTGATGAGTCTTCAGACATCCTCAGTGCTGAGGTGCTATGGGTTGGAGCATGAGCTACAAACAGTGAGGCACTGGTGGTTGAAATCCTGTTGTCAGACTATGTGGAGTTACTTCAGGAGGAAAACCAATGAAGCAGCTATAATCTTGTTCATGGGGGGCTGGGAGAACATGCTAACGGATAGGAGCTGCAGTGCTGCTTTCTTGGCTACCCATTGAGCATTTCATGGTACTATTTTGATAACAGATGCAGGAAGCTCTGGTTTTAAAGGTCTCTTTCAAGTGACATCCTGTTTGTTTCTGTTATCAGGGATGGAAGCAATTCTAGTAAAGGAGAACCCTAATAAATGTTATGTTATTATGCAGTGTTATCTTTTCATTGCTCCAGTAATTGTATTCAGTACCAGAATTATTTTATTGGAGCCTAATCTAGTTTCTTTAGTATTTCACATCTGACATTATTGGTGAAAATGAATGTGATGCATTGAGACAGCCACATTAGTAAAGAGACAAGCTTTCCATCCTGGGAATCCTATTCTCTTTTCTGCAAGATTGCCAGCGTGTATTTTTGAATGTGTGCAGACTGTACGCCCATATATCCTTGAATATGCGTGTGTGCACAATTCTAAGGCTTAATATTTGTCTTGCAGTAAATATATCTCCCTGGGATCTGTGGGAGGATGCCTAAATTGACAGTGCAATAGTCACTTTCTTTTCAGATTGTGTGTGGGGGGGGAAAAAAGGTGAACTCCAAAGGCTTTCAGCCAAGCATTTGAATGACACACATTCTTACATATGTACAAGTGACTCTTTATAGAATGTATCAATAGTTAATATTATACCATCCTTGGGACTAAATCATTTTAAGTGATATACAGACAATATAATTATGGTAATTATAATAAAGGTTACTGACGTAGGGAGCCAAAATAGATGCCTTCCATCAAGGAGGCTGGTAAAGGAGGTAGATATAACCTTTATAGCGATCCTCACCTGTAGATTAGATTCCCTTGTTCAATAGCTGGTTTTTGCAGGGATGTCACTGGTGGATCATTTAAGGAGAGTCTCAGATGCAATCAGTTCAGCTGGCTTGTGTATTTAAATTGCAAGCTCTCTGGGGAAGAGAGAGGCTCCTGTACTGTGTGTTTGTTCAGTGCCCTGCACAATGGGGCCTTCATCTCTGGGGGTGGGGAGACCCTCAGGCAGTACCATAAGACAAATAATAAATCAGCAATGGTCAAGGGCAAACGGATTACGTTAGTCCTCCATGATGTAGAGAAAACCTTTGACACAGAGTTTGAATGGGATTACTTGAAGGGAGTACTGCAGGAAGTGGGACTGGGAGCAGGAATGGGATGCTGAATCCGTTTATGGTGTGTATATTTAAAACACTTATTACCTGAGTATCCAAGAACTCGATAAAATTGGGAAGTTAGAGAGTCCAGAGCAAGTGAATTGAATAAAGTTTGAATAAACATGGAAAAATCAGATGTCTTTAAGCTGCATAGAGGGATGACTCAGAGGTGCCCATTCACCCCTTCCTTCCCTGCGTGTGTGTGAGGGGGAATCTGAACATGGGGGATACAGGCTGAGGAATCCCAGTATACAAAGGGGTTTAGATCCCTCAGCCTTTGTGTTTACAGTTAAGGAAATCCTGGACTTACGCTTTCCTGTGTTAAGATAATATGACATCCAAAGGTTTCATTATTTTTAAATCCTAAAACCAAGGAAGGATTTTTTGCCTAGCCATATTTCTGTGTTTAGGAGCACAAATCGTGTTGTAGTTAAAAAGTATCTTTGATGCTAATTATTCCCTGCTGCTTAAAGGATTCCGTGAATTGGGAGACCTTTAAAGTGAACTGGAAGAATTATGGCTGTTAAACTTTAACTTATCAAAAACTTGGGTTTTGTTTCAAACTTTGTGATTTAGGGTCCCCTAGAAAGTATAGGTAGATTACGGTCCCATATTCACTTCAGCGTAGGCAAAAGACTGCTTAGGACCTGCCAAAATCCAAACTGTAGGGACCTGCATTGAGGGAGACCAGGCAGCCAGTTACTCTAATCCAACCTCAGCACTGATGGTTATGTATCTTTAGCCGAAACATTACACACTAAGGATGTGTATGTCCAGGGATGCTACAAGGTCCTCTTTAAGCCCCGAGCAAGAGGTTTCAGGAGTGCTGAAGGGTTTACATGGACCCTCTGCACTGGAGTGAATTTCAAGCTGTGAAAGAATTTGAGACCACTAATAGGAGTACAAATGCCAGTCTTTGGGTCCCAGAGAGATGCAGCTTTGTGAAAAGATGGGAACAATCTCTTGCTAAAGAAACAGATGATAAGAAAATAACTATGAGCCAATCCTGTATGGTCTGCCTCCTTTTCTCCTGGAATACGATGTGAAGAAAATGATACCTTAGAAACCTCTTCAAAACCTTAAATATAAATCCTTTATTGTAATATAAATCTTTATCCTTTCAGTGCATGATTCTACTAGTCCTCCCTTTTCATCTTGTTGTATTTGCCTCTTACACTGATTGATGTCTGTCTCCTATATGCTCTGTATTCTTACTTCTATAGTTGTAATTCTTCTGTCCGTCTTCCATTGTTCTGTTTAAAAATATATTTTAATGTGGTTTAAAAAAAGATGTGAGATAATCATGCAACTTATCTCTGGTTTTTATTCTGCCATATGCATTTACAGTATCATGATTTTTCAAGTTTTCCAAAGAATAACCCAAAGTATATACTGTAGGCTTAAAATTCATGCGGTGCTTTGTTCACCCCTTTAGAGCCATATAACTTCAAAGACATAATCACTGTAGTGCAGTGTGTACGATAGTCTAACTCCTTACGCCTCACTTCATGTGTTCTGCATTTTGCTATCAAAACCTCTATTCACAAATTCAATATATAATAGGATCTTTTTTAGACAATTAAACTGATACCCAGCAATGACCATCTAAACACACAGATAATTCAGCAACCTCACAAGTACTACATTTGAGTCTCTAAATATTTAACTCATGTAGGTTTAATTTGGAACACAATTTTAGGAAATGACTGAACTGGTATAATTTATTTTTTTCTAATTTATTTAAATCCTCTCTTTCTTCAGGTAGCATTCTTGAGATCTCAACAGATAAGCTGGTCGACTCAAAACCAGATTTTTCTGCTTAAATTTTACTTTCTGCGTCAGTGTTTCATTAGCAGATATAAACATCCTTCAGTTTGAATGACATTCCTGCAAGATCTGTGTAAGCATTTCAGCATACTTCAAGGTGGGGGATGTTTCGTGCAGTTTTCCCTTCAAGTTTGAGTTGTTTCACCTATTTTTAATGAAACATGGGATAATAAAGCCACCAAATTGTTTCAAGATTTTCCATCATAATTAGAGATGATTTTTTTTTCAATATCCAGTACATTGTTTAATTAGTGTGGTATCCATTGCAACTGAATAAATTCCCTTGCCTTTGTTTTTCTTCCTGACTGTATTTTCCCACATGACTGTATGCATGCTACCTGTATTTCATCTTCAATTACACAGAAGTAAAAGAAACAGTTCAGGGAGTGGTGGTGGACTCTCCCCCTTTCATGGGCCCAGGAAGCTAATAAGAATGTTTGGTTAGGGGGATTGGTTAGTCCTCTCTTGTTCGGAAGACTCACTTTTCCTTTTTGCTCACCATTTGACTATGTTTGAAGAGAGATGGTACAAACTGCCTATTCCTACACTGTGTAAACAACAAGGCACGCACTGTATTTGGCCATAGAGCAGGGTACATGTGGATAATGTCTGTTTCCTAGTGGATGGCATACAGAACGTATTTGTGAAATGAGTTGGAGTTCCCAGCCAGTTTCTGGTGCAGTGGTTCTCCAGCATTTTCACTTCATAAAATCATCCTGCCGCACCTCCTCTTCAGCCTCTCAGAATCCCCCACTGCCTGGTTCTCAAAACATTTTATTTTGAAGACCATCAGGGAAAGGGTTCATGGATCTCTTCTGGTCCACATACCACAGTTTGAAAAACCGCTGCCCTTGCGGACCTATATGGATCTATGGACATAGGTCCACCTATACAAACCACCATCATTACTGGCACTCTATTGACAGCCTCAGCAGTTAGGATGAGTGAATTAACCAAGAGACTGAACTACCCTCTCACCCTATAAGTGGTCCCTTCAGATCAGGACTGAGGCTTACTGATGTGGCAGGGTGGGGAAAGTTGCACTGCTGCTTCTTATGCAACGTCTCCTGCTGCCCTCTGCACCTTTAACTCTGCACCTTCACCAGCACTAAATTCACTTTAAAAAAATAAAAGAGAGAAAAAATATAGAAAGTATCTTATCCCATAGATATATTGATCACCAGCCAGTTAACTAATAGTGTGTGTTTCCTGGAACACCACAGCATGCAGTAGCCTTTGCCATCGTGTTTCGTTTTCCTTTGTGTATTTTCAGCCGATCACGATGCTTTCTCCTTGAAACTATTTGGTCTTTTTTATCGAGTGTTTTAACAGAAGTGCTATTACAGAGAGTGGGCTTGTTTTCAAAATATTTAAAAAATGTTGCTGCTTTTCACAAATATTTGTCATGATCATTAACTAGCATAAAGACCGGCGGCCTGATTGTCACAACTGCTGAATGCCTGCAAATAACACTGAAGCCAACAGGAGCTCCTGATTCTCAGCACTGTTGAAAATCAGGCTTTTGATCTTTCCCCTCCTGTTTTAAAAAAAAAAATGTACTATTAAAGGTGGTGATGTTCTCTTTAAAACTGTGGACTATATCGAATGTGCACTGCAGACCTTAAAGAGCATTTCCTTCAAAGGCTGATGTGACTGCTTCCCCCATGGTCTGGATTTCTGAGCAGGGCTGTGGCAATCTACAGCCTGTGCAGCAAATCTGCCAGGTACATGTCACAACCCTTAACTGATGGAATCAACATTTTGTAAATTTTAAAAAATTGCATTTTGTGTTTACTTACTGTGACTACTGTTCAGACTTTCTTCAGCAATCTTTTTATAGGGTTTATTAGAAAAATCATTCCATGTTTAGGTAAAGCATCTCAATCTTCTGTATATATGTTTTATTAATATGTAAATATTTAGATATTTTTTAATTACTATGTTCTTAATAAAACAACAAGGGGCTAGTTGTGAAATGGTGTATAACGTTGTGTTGTGTTACCAATCTCTGGGAAAACCCTCTTTGTCAGTTCAGAAAAGAAAAACCCACAATAAATGACTTTAATTGAACACGTGTCTCCTGTATTATGTACTAGATGCCCATATTTCAGAAGGGGGTACCTGGTCATTCAAAGATTTTTATTAACATTTTAACAGCCTTGTATAAAAGAACTGGCATTTGCAGGGAAGCTTATGAAAAAAACCATAGCAATAAAATTTTCCCAACTATCTGAATTTTGAACTATTTTCCCTGCCAATCAGAAAAATGGCGATATGAAATCTCATCAGTATTAAGTGCTGATATGCTTGACGTCTAATTTTAATTGAATTAGGTGTCTTTTATAGTCTTCACGTAAAAGGTTACGCTCTGCTTCTATGGAAACAACACATAGAGAAGACATACCAGTATTCGTAATGCAAAAGTAGCCGCTACAACATATGTCTTCATAACTTATTACAGTAGAACACCAGAGTTATGAACCGATCGGTCAACCACACACCTCATTTGGAACTGAAAGTATGCAGTCAGGCAGCAGAGCCGTCCCCCGCCTCCCTACCCAAAAAAAAAAAGCAAATACTGTGCAGAACAATACTGTGTTAAATGTAAACTTATAAAAAATAAAGGGAAAATTTAAAAAACAATTAATTTAAATTAAGATGGTTAAAAGCAGCATTTTTCTTCTGTGTAGACATTTCAAAGCTGTCTTAAGTCAATGTTCAGTTGTAAACTTTTGAAAGAACAACCACAATATTTTGTTCAGAGTTACAAACAACCTCCATTCCCGAGGTGTTCGTAACTCTGAGGTTCTACCGTATCACACCTCATCAAACATTGTTTAGACTTAGAAAATATTTCCTGTGAAAACATGTTCCTTAGTAATAATACAGTGGCCTATTGAAATGAATGAGCAACCAGCCACACCTTGTCTATTTTATATAGTAGCACCTGTGAGGAATTGTATAGTAAAACATTATAGATCTCAGAGGTTGCATTGAGCTTCTGAAATCTTGCATGCCTGTACAGAGCTTGAATCAGTTAAATGACTTTTAAGTGTAGAATATCTTTTTAAAAATTGTTTAATTGTGTTCACTTCGGTCTTCCAAGTAATTAAATTGGTTTCCGATCCAAATGTATTTCATACCTCCTACCATTAATGCTGATCTAGCTTGATGGAACAAATCACACACACATTAGTAACTTTGCTGAACTACCCTTTGCTTAACATTGTAGTTATGTTCCTGAAAAATGTGACTTTAAGTGAAACGATGTTAAGTGAATCCAATTTCCCTGTAAGAATTAATGTAAAGTGTGGGAGGGGTTAAGTTCCAGGGACATTTTTTTCACCAGACAAAAGACAATATAATATTACACACACACGCACACACACACACACACTAAGTTTTAAACAAACAATTTAATACTGGTACACAGCGATGATGATTGTGAAGCTTGGCTGAGGTGGTGAAGTCAGAGGGTGGGATATTTCCCAGCGAATACCTTGCTGCTAAATTATGAACTAGCGATTGTCTGAGCCCTCAAGGTAAGTACGCTGACCCCCACTCTAAGTACGCTGCCTTTTTAAGTAGATCAGCAAGCTGAGACAGCAGCTGCTGCCAGGAAGCTCCCTCCATCCTAAGCCCTGTCGTGTGTCACCCCTGCTCTATGGAAGATGGGGTAAGCAGGGTGCAGGAGCAGGGGAGAGGGGGACACCCTGACATTAGTCCCCTTCTCCACCCCCCTCCACCCCGCCCAGCAAGCAGGAGGCTCCTGGGAGCAGCTCCAAAACGTGGCAGTGGGGAGAGGGACAGCTGAACTGCCAGCAATTGATAGCCTGCTGGGTGGCTGCCACATAGGGAACTTAGGGGGGTGGGGAGCTGATATGGGGGCTGCCGGTCCACCCTGGTTCCAAGCCCCCACCAGCTAGCTCCAATGGGCTGCTCTGCCTGCAAGCAGTGAACAAAGCAGGCAGCTGCCAAACAACGTTATAAGGGAGCATTGCACAACTTTAAACGAGCATGTTCCTTAATTGATCAGCAACATAACAAGGAAACAACGTTAACCGGGACAACTTGAAGTGAGGAATTACTGTACTTCTTAGGTTGTCTCAGTGTGATTTGACTTTGTTTTAACTTTGTCATCTTTTGTTTTTACACGTCTCTAAATATGAAATGTAAACTTCTACAAATATTTGTACAAAACCTAAATTGGAGCTTAAACTACATAACCAGTGTTGTCATTATACCATCAAAAGCAAATGCATGGTCAATTTTGCTATTGACTTAAAAAAAAAAATCAAATGTTATTGTAGGGCTGCCATTTCACCCAGTTGAGACAGCTATGTAAGTGCTAGCAAACAACGTAGCTAGTCACCTGTGCTTCAATTAAAGCATCAGTGACCAGTGCCTTGTTTGGCTAATACGTTCATCTAACCTATTTACAGGACACTAGAGATTATTACTTTGGGGAAAAATCCTTGTGCAGCTTAACAGGAAAAGGATATCCTCTCTGTAACATGAAAGGAAACTGGAGCCTGAGCTTTATTAAAAATGTATTAATTGCAAGACAAGAAGAAAACCATCTGAAGTGTAAGTGCCTTTGACGTGCTGGTTCAGAGGAAAAGGCTGTCTGAGCCTTTGGGATATTAGAAAAACTGCATGAAGCTAAACTTCCAAACTCTTGGGATCTACTCCACAGCACCTGAGACCAACTTGAGAGCTGACTGAGGAAAACACATCAGTCATAAATGTCATAGAATTAATTTGTGGGGGGGCAAGAGGGGTTCAAAAATTCCCACCAGCTATACCACAAACTGCTGATTTTATATTGGAAAAGGAATTTCTTTTTAGCTGGGAAAGGGAGGTGATGAGGTCCAGTGGATAAAGCTCTGCACTGGGATTCAGGAGACCTGGGTGTCACAGATTAGGTCAACCGCACCTAGGTTGACCAGATAGCAAGTGTGAAAAATCAGGACGGGGATGGGGGCCTATATAAGAAAAAGCCCCAAATATCAGGATTGTCCCTATAAAATCGGGACATCTGGTCACCTTAACTGCACCTGCATTTCCCCTCCATGGTCCAGCAAGGGAACCCACTCCAGGCTTCAGACTCCCTAGCCATCACCTCTCTTGGGTGAGACCTGCTTCTCTCTCCCTCCTGACCCGGGTATTTTCCAGGCGGCAGTTCTCTGCCTACAGTGTGATATTCCCACCAAGTCAGACTGATAGAGAGGCCAGAGTCTGCACTTTGCTTTCTCTCGGAAGACTCTGAACAGTGTAACTGCCAGCAGTCACAGGCTATCACATAGCTCTTTCTAAGCAAGCATATTTATTCTTAAGGTGAAAGCATTACAGAGAAAATATATTAAAACAAAAGAACCTCCACGTATGCTAGCGAGATCACCCCATCTCCAACAAGGCCTCTGATAGGAGTCAGTCCTTCAAACCCCACAAAGGGGGTTTTCTGCGGTCAATTCATGCCAGCTTTAGCTCAGAACTAGCACCCCCATAATAGCTCAGTTTTTACTTTATACAGCTTGGTTTCTGATCTTGAGCCTTTGGGAAAAAGTAATCATCAGACTATGGTCCTCTTCTCCAGGCCTCGCTCTGAAAGGGGTTGGGTTTGCTTAACAGGAGGTGGAGAATTTGCATTCACCTCCCCCTAGAGATTCCCCAGGCAAATCACTTGACAGTGTCCCAGAAGTCCATTGTTGTCTGGCCCACTGTTCAGTACAGTCCTTTGAAATTCATAACACTTCCCTGGGTTCACATCACCTCGCCCCCATAAAAAGACACATAATCCTCACCCACAATAGTACATTACCTTTGCATTAAATACAACAGACCCCTAAAATGTTTCAACTTAACTCAATAAGGGTTTTTCAAGGATATTACAGGAAATTGCCACATCTGGCCCAATGGGTTCAAGTCCCAGCTCTACCACTGCTTTTGTGGCAACGTTGAGCAAGTTATTTTCTGCTCTGTGCCTCAGTTTCCCCATTTGTAAAAAAAAATTGGGGAGAATGATACTGACTTCTTTTGGAAAATGCTTTGAGATCTACCAAAGACGTGCACTAGCTAGAACAGCCTGGTATCATCATAATTATCTTCCTTTTGCAGACTGCTGTGAGATCTGCAGTTGGAAACCACTAAACGGGACCATTAAGTGGTGGTGATATTGCTGTTATTATAAGAACTACTGATTATTGCCATAGAACTGGATCTGACGGTGAGGAGATTCCTTCACTCCCTGGAACAAAGGCAGAGCTGTCAATCAGCAGGATGGCCATTGGGGAGACCCCCTTTCATGAAAGGCTCCAGAGCAAGCCAATTCCAAGCTGTAGCAATGCTGAACTCCTGCTCTGTCAGCCCGGACCCTGTGCAAAGCCTTAGCTATTCGAGGCAATAGATGGTTTTGTCACAGCTGAGACTGGGTGTGCAAACAAAGTCTGACTGCACAGATGCTCACCAAAACCCAGACAAATGGCGGTTCACACTCTGGGGACGTGTCTGCAAATAATGGGGGTTTGCGTTTGTCCTGGCACTCATTTTTACATGCCACTGAGGGCATCTTTTACAGCGTGGCTAGCAGAGGCAACACATGGGGGGGGTGCCCCTCCCCCCGAGTTGCTGCTTGGCTTGTACTGAGCATGCTCACACCAACTGAGCATGCTCAGTAACATCTGCTGAAGCTGCTGCCCTCATTCTGCTCCCCCACTATCAGGGGCGGCTCTAGACATTTCGCCGCCCCAAGCAGGGCGGCATGCCACGGGGGGCGCTCTGCTGGTTGCCAGGAGGGCAGCAGGCGGCTCCGGCTCCGGTAAAGCCGCGGGACCAGCGGACCCTCCGCAGGCACGCCTGCGGGAGGTCCACCGGAGCCGCCTGCCGCCCTCCCGGCGACCGGCAGAGCGCCCCCCGCAGCATGCCGCCCCAAGCACGCACTTGGCATGCTGGGGCCTGGAGCCGCCCCTGCCCACTATCTGCATTTACGGGCAGGGCCAGCCCTGGACCAAACAGTACCCCAGGCGAGGAGCGTCTTCAGTGCACTGGTTTTCTGCATCTATGCATTTATTCAGCTTGAGCCTGGACTTGACCTCCATCCATTTGGAGTAGGCCATAAAATGGCCGAGTGACTTTTCATATTGCTTCAGAGCATCAGCTAAAATTATGCCAGTAATTGTCCCCGGACAGCACAAGCAACGATTTGGCATTCTTGTCAAGTATTTTGCAACAAAAAACAGAACACTTTGTCAGTTGATTTTGATAAACTAGCCTTTGCCAATTCAGTTTCTCACTATTCTCAGTCACTCTTTTGCAGTGTGACTTTGAGAAAGTATCACTTCTGCTCACTGACTGGAAACGTCATAGCCTCGATTTTTCCCAGCCCATTCAAAATTACGCAATCAATACTGGCAGAGTTTAGGATCACTGGCCATAAAACAGGATCTGATGTATCGATTTGTGGTGTGCAGTTTTTCTCACTGCTGCTTCTGTCATCATGCGAGGCTGATTCTTCTTTATCGTTTCTCTCCTTTTCATGTAAACCAGATTTTCCGTTGTCATGACTCTCCTTTTTATGTGAGCCACATTCTTCTTTATCATCACTCCCCTTTACATCACCAGGAAAACTGGACGATTCTCCATCACTTTCCTCACATTTCCATTCTTTATCTTCAGGTAAATCTGATAATTCCTTAGTCATAGGACTTCCATCATTTACACTTCGCTTCTCAATTTCTTCTGCACTGGGATGATCGGTCCTGCCTAAAGCCTGGTCTGTGTTGTTCTGTTCCAGATATTTTCCCATCAAATTTGCCTCTTGCTGTAAACTAGATTGCAATTGAGCTTTTTGGGACCTATACTGAGCTCCTGAAGGCTGCTTCGGGAGCATCTTTTATTTTCTGCGGAGGGAAAATAGACAGTATTAGGGAGAGCAAAAGTCTATGTTCCACAGACTTAGAAAGTCCCACATTATATGTTAAGCATGGCAGAAGATGTAACAATATTTCTTGTCTATTGTTGTGTAGATAGAGGTTCAATAGATATCTCTGGCATTTCATTAAATATGTCCTTTATCAGTCACTACTTACACTCTTCAAATCTAAAACATAAGTACATTTTCACAATTACCCAATAGAACAAGGTTCACGACATCGAAGCTGGGCTCTCCTCTCACTTCACTTCAGTTCGTTCTTATATCCCACTGACTACCTGTCGACGCCCGCCAATTAGATACCCATAAGGGCATGACTGACAACATTCTAGGAGGTTCAAGGAAAATGTAGTTTTCAGAAAATCTAGCAGGTTCCACAAAATTCTACAAAGGTCCAGAACATTCTAGGAGGTTAGTGAAAAATGAATCCACATACAGACTACCTGAAACTTGTTACTTCAAACATTCTATTTTCCCTTTTGTCAATAACAACAAAAACAGCATCCCAAGCCCAGAGCCCCCCAAGCCTGGCACCCCATGCGGTCACCTGGGTTGCCTACCCCTAAATCCAGCCCTGGGTATGGGTTGTCTCTGGTGGCTAGAGAATGAAGGTTCACCACTAGCCCCTTCCGTGTGTATCCTATCTTTGTAGAGAGAGTCTAGATCATTTTTCATAAGTAGGTCAGGTCTGATTTCTCATACACTGAATGTTAATAAATGCCACTGATGTGAAACCTATAATATTATAAGTATAAATAATTTAGCTCAGCTGTGTAAACATTGATTCTGTGCTTTAAGAAATGAAATAATTTCACTGCCTTTCTCTCTGTGGAGGTGTTATTGTGTGCCAGTGCAATAACTGTTTATAAAAATGGTTAGAACTAAGGAAGACTGAGAAATCTCGGAAACAAGCCTGTTGTGTTTCTGTTCTGGCTCCTTTCTTTGTGGAGGCCTTAGCGGCTTTGTCAGTCTGAAATTCATACAGCAGCACAGGTGCTTTGTGTGTTTCCAAGAGCTGTAAAAACAGCTTGATTTGTAATTTCCTGACTTCTACCTATTTCTCTCAGCATCTGGCCTTGCTGGATCTGAAGTGCATGGTTAGTTAGAAGAAACTAGTGGGAACTTCACTGGGGCGGATAGTCCCTGCTTCCTTCTAGTGTTTTCGTGAGTTCATGAAATAATTGGGAGTTTTCCCTTGATGTCAGTGGAAGCAGAGTTAGCCAATGCTGAGTGCTTTTGAAAGTACCACGATCAATGTTTGGGGAGGGAGACGGCTGCTGCAGACAGAGCCACTACCTCAGCCCATGGAGCTAGCCATGCTTGGTGTAACAAATAGCTGCCACACGTAGCTGATAGAGCCTATCACTGTACTATGACCTACCGGGTCCCGTAGGAGCAGGGGTGGCTCTAGGCATTTTGCCGCCCCAAGAACGGCAGGCAGGCTGCCACCCTCGCTGCTCCCAGCAGAGCACCCCCAGTGGCTTGCTGTCCCAAGCACGCGCTTGGCGTGCTGGGGCCTGGAGCTGCCACTGCGTAGGAGACATTCCGCTGGACAAGCTCCATCCACAACATGGCCCTTCCTCACCTCAGCTGGGGGCAGAATCTTGCATTTAAATTGTGAGCTCCATGAGGGCGCTGTACTTGGCAGAGCCTGCTGTCGGCATTCAGTGAAGCCCAAAGTGGGGCACTGAGAGACTTAACTGCATGCATGTAGAGATGCCACAGCAGTCCAAAGGGGCGGGCTGGTGTAATGATCACAGGCCTAGGTGCCAAGGCAAAGCGAAGAAGAAAATGCAAACTCGAAATAATCAAATAGAAAAACAACGAAGTGAACATTAAGTTAGCCGGCTCTTACTGCAACCCCAAACTTCCAGCCAACCCCTCCCCCAATACCAAACACCCACGGAACCCCGTAGGCCTAGCTAACAACAAAATTAAGTGGGATCGCCTGGCGTTAGAGACTGGCTGCTAGAGATGAACAAAGACCAGAAGCTGAAACATTGGGTGAAATGTAAAAAAGCGCCCACTTTGGCTCACCAGTGACTCGTGACAGCAACACGACCCTCTGATGAAAGCATTACCAGCAATCAGGACCCGGTTTGGTGGTAACAATCTCTTGGCTTTACCTTGAGCCTGTTACTTGCCAAACTGGTTCATAATCTTCATGATGCCCTCTCGAGAGCCACTTACTGCCTCACTGAATGGTCATTTTGCCCTCCCCTCTGCCTCATCCTATTGTAACTTCGTCTTAATGGGTTTACATACCAGCAGTTCCCTTGCATAGCTAACGTCCTGCATCATTTTCATGACAGATGCAGGATGAGTCTGTGAAATTTGTCTTCCATGCCCCTGGCCCAGCCCTTGCAGATGTATTTACTGCACCGAGGGATGGCGTTTCCCAGCATCCTGTGCCCCAGCCTGTGTCAGTGACAGATTTAACTCTTTCTCCAGCCCTGAATGGAGACTGTTAAACAGTCCAGTTCTCCACCATGCTGTGCAGGAGCCCTAGGATCTGGTCCCACCACTGGGCCTTGAGCCAGTGGGAGCTGGGATTCTTCAGAGGAACCTGCTACCTCAGCCCCTCAGGAGAGGGAGCATCTCACATCATTCAGCAAAAGAGTCAAGTGCTCCTAGGCCTGGAGACTGACGCTCTCCAGAGCTCAGGCTGCACTCCCCCTCGCAGGCCTTGCATGGCCAAGTTGAGTGCAGGAGTCTGTTTGGGGTTTAAAGATAATGTAATATGGGTGAGAGGAGCCAGCTTGACAGCCCTGGAGGCTGCAGCCCCGTATTTCTCCACAGACTCGATTCAGCATGGACAGTTTTGGCCCGGCTAGGAGTTGCCCCCAGCATCCTGTGGCATGGGGAACAGTCACAAAAGAGTTAGGTATTGATGTTATCTAATCACTGACACTGTGCTAAAACAGACAATCCCTACCCTAGAGAGTCTAACAGCACTTACCCACCTCACAGAGGTGTTGTGAGGATAAGGGGTCTCAGACCCAGGCTTGCAGAGCTGCTAAGCAGCACACACCTCCATGCTACCACGCAGCAGCACCTGCAACCAGCTTGCACCACACTTGCCATGACACACTGCAGACACAGACCAAGGGAAGTCCTATCTCAAAGAGTCTGACAGCAGCAGCCCCATGGCTGTTGGTTGGCACCTTGCTCTCTATAATCCCAAGGCTGTTCCAGGAAGTGTCCAGGCAAAAATGTGTCTCTCCTGTAGCTGCTCTGACCAGCCCTGCACTTCACCCCGGGCTTGATTTGGATCTCACCTTCTGAGCCAGACCTTAAATTGACTCGGTCTCTGATCCTTGGTATCCACCCTGGTCTAGAACTTGACTACAAACTTCTCTGCTACTCTCAGCCTCAGGTTTGACCCTGCTCCAACCCTTGGTCCTGACTGCCCTTTTCAGACTCTTGGATAGATTGATACAGTCACCTTTTTCTGGTGCTCTGGCCTGGGACTAAAAGCGTTGCCCCTTGTCCCACTTCATCTAAGAGGAGAAATTAACATTTTCCCCAACCCCCATAGGCTGCCTAAGGGACTAGAGCCAAAGGCAACAGGCAGACAAAACTTCCCAGACAGGTAAAAGAGCTTTGGATGCATTTGCCACTAGATCCCATGGATACGATTATTTTTCTTCTCACAAATAAGAAGCTTAGCGTACTCACATTCCTTGCACAGTTTTGGGGAATGGAGCTCAGCCAAGGTACCTGATAGGAGAGGGACAGGCGTCTCAGTTTCGTAATGAGTCACTGACAAAGAACTGATATCATGGGAGGTTTTCAAAAGCACAAACGGCAAGGCAATCAGTGTGAAAGTCAATGGGAATGAGGCAACCACCTGCCTAATTAGAGAGCTTTAGAGGGAAGGAGCTCTCTGCTGCCATCTATTGGTGAACCAGAGTAAGAGACAGAATGAGCAGGCCTTATTTGCATGTTGGTTACTTACCATCCCAATGTGACCATCCTGGTCATTTTGTTTAAAAGTGATTTTAAGTTTTGGCTGTAGGGGTAATGAAATGTTGTTATTCTTATTATGTGACAAAAGGGGAATAGAGCTGTAATTCATATGTCCTGAGTGGGGAGTCACCATAACTAAATTCTTGGTCTTGCATAGCTGACTATTGGAGTTTGGCTAGGCAAGGAGGATGGTCCTATTTTGTAGAAAGGACTCTGCTTCAAGGTTATATATGCTGCTGTATTCTGGTAATGATATACTACTAGAAGTGAATTCACTGTAGCTGTAAGTGAAAGAGCCTGAAGACCCAGGCTTGGTACTGTGATAAGACATAGCAGTGTGATGAGAGATGGTGTGGAGGCAACATTGCAGGGATAGCAGCATGGCAAGAGATGATGCAAAGGGTGTGGCAAGGCACCTTCTATAAAGCTGTAATCTCTATAACTGGGTTAGGAGGTGGAGCTATTGGGCTGAATTGGTGCAGAGATAGTATTGCAGCTAGAGGTAGCAGCCAGGCACCTCACAGAATCAAAGTAGCACTTCTTCCTAGGAGCTGGAGCCGGACCTGCCTGAGTGCACTTCTGGACTTTGCTAACCACTCACAACATCTCATCAGTGGGATGCAGCTGGGGGGAAAAGGGAAAGTGGTATATTAAAGGCACATCAGTTCATCAGATGGTCACCGCATCATACGGGGAAACTGAGGTGGGTGTGTTGCTCATTATTCATATAAACATATTGTTGATTTATTGTTGCTGTGGTTGTCCCAAATTAATGCTGTGTCTCCTTAATACAATTTTCCAATGGTACATTGTTAATTTTAAGAGGAACCCCTAGATGTTGAACCCAACCCATTTTGCTGGCAAGAGTGGCAACACCCATTTTTTCATGTTCTCTGTGTGTGTATATATATCTTCCTACTGTATTTTCCACTGTATGCATCTGATGAAGTGGGCTTTAGCCCACGAAAGCTTATGCCCAAATAAATGTATTAGTCTCTAAGGTGCCACAAGTACTCCTGTTCTTTTTACTAAGAAATAATGTTTCATTTCTTTCATTGCCTAGACATGCTAAAAAGGGGGCTGAGATACATGTTCTCAGCCCCCATGACTTAACTTAAAAATAGAAGGCCAGCAATTGAAGAGAATTCACCCTATGTCCCCCTCAAATGATTCCTTCTGCCAACTCTTACAATCCCCCCTCCCATTTTCAAATAGCAGTAAGAACATGACTTGGAAACCTCGGCTAGAAGCAATAATATAAAATGGTCTGTTCCTCTGTGTGTGCTCTTTAGGGTATGTCTACACTGCAGTGAAAAACCCATGGCTGGTCCGGGCCAGCTGATGCTGGGGCTCAAGCTAAGGGGCTGTTTAACTGCAGTGTAGACATTCGGGCTTGAGCTGGAGCCCAGGCTCGAGGACCTTGCGAGTGCTGAGTCTGCCTGGCCCCAGGGGAGCATCAGGAGGCCATGGGCCTGCGGTTACACCATTTTGCGGGGGTGCAGCTCCCTGGTAGTAACACAGAAGTTCTGCTAGTTGGAGCAGGAACCTGGGGGAATACGTACTTCGGCCTATCATGTTTAAATGAAAAAACACAGATGCGTTGGCCACACTGTCCAAATGATCCCACTGACCTTAGTGAAATAACTTCGCCAGTGGACTCGACACAGAGACAGAGAAATTATTTATTATTAATTTGTATTACCATAGCACACAGGAGCCCCAAGCATGGACCACGGCCCTATTGTGTTAGGCAAATATACGTCCCCACAGCAAAAAGAAGCCCCTGTTTCAAAGACCTTGCATTCTTGCGTCTCTCTTTTAATGCTGAGATGTTGTTCCATGTTTCCCTGGTGCATGTGACTGCTCTCCCCCCTCTTTGTCAGGCATTTGGTTAAAATGATCATAAATAATGATTTTTATGTTTGTCTGAACACATCAGTGCAGTTCAATCAAGTACAAAATCATCAGCTTGTAATAAAAGTACCCTGGAAGAATGTGCAACTGATCCCATATATGGATATTTCTATTAGCAAAGGAATAGAAAAAGAGATTGATTTAATACATGTGAAACTGAACCCAAGAGAGTTTTAGGACTTGATTCTCCACTCTCGTTCATCTCATGTCTTCAGGTGTAGCTGTGCAGAGTGAGCATAAAATGCCAGTGTTTTTACCCGGATTTATTTCCATTCCGTTCTTTCTTCCACACTGCACAGGTATAAATGATGACTTCTTTACAGACAGGCTGCTAGTCTAGATAGACCTTGGGTCTGATTCAGAAGGTACTTCCTGTGACACAAAGCTGTGGAGAATCAGGCATTCAATGTAAGGCTATATCTTCAGCTGGTGCCTGTAGTGTGGCTCCATTGATGTTGCTGGAGCTATGCCAATTTACCATTTACCCCTGCCTACGATCTGACCCTTAATTCCCAGCATGGTCCTGCAAAAACAGTTCACACCACCATGCACCGAGCTTCCCAGATCTACTGTAAAGATCCAATGAGTGTCAAAGCACTGCCCCATTCTGAGTGTCAACAGCCAGCGTTGGAAAGGACTGGATCAACGGTTTTTGCAAGATTAAAGAAAACAGAAGCAGTGATGACCACGTGTAAAGACATTAGAGTTATCGGTAGTGGAGTTTGGAAGGATGTTAAATCCAAGCAATCAAGGGGGAAACTTTGCATTCACCTGAAGAGCTGAAACAGTCCTGTTAAAAACAGCAACATAAAGGATGTTGAGGAGAAAACAGAATCTAGAGTAAGACAGTGGTAAAAATCACCAAAATGATACACAGGCACAATTAAAGGTTCCTAATAGGATGAGAAATGATTTGTCATATGTGTTGTTATTTACACACGGTGTGTATGTGTGTGTGTGTGTGTGCGTGTATACACACACAAAGACCAGCAACTAAATTATTATCAGGCCTGCACAATATTTGCCATCCTCGGCCCTGATCCTGCAGGTCCTTACGCACATGTTTAGCTTTACTCACATGAGTAAGGGCTTTGCAGGATGTGTGAGTCTCAAACTTTTCAGTCAGCTATAGCACTTTACCACACTAAGATCTCAGCTGTCCCAGCTAGTCCCTGCCATATTCTAATCTGTTGTCCTTGCTCGAACACACTTTGTAGTGTAGATCCCAAAATAGGTTTAGAGCAGCCTCTAGCTTCATAATTGGTAAGAACAGGCATGTTTGAATGGCAGGCAGACAGCAGTGATGCCCAGAGACAGCAAAGAGGCTTATTACTAAAGCAAGGAGCTGAGATCACCAGACACAGAGCCTGTCCCGGTACTGGCGTCTATGTCCAAGGTGGGATTTACTAATTTACCCTACAACAAGACAGGATGCAGCAAGGGATGCGAGACAGGATGAATTTTCTTTTATAAGCAAAAGGAATGGGGAAAGAACACCCTCGGGCAAAGAAGGAAATGAACACGCTTCCAAGCGTAAGAAGACCATCTCTGGCCTATGATTTATACTCTACCTTTAACACCAGCACTGGAAAGAATTTTTCTTTTTTTCAGAATTGTCTTTCTTGAGATTTTCATACGTGACAACATACAGTGCTGGGGCGCTGGAACAATCTTTATAGTGGGGTGCTGAGAGCTATTGAACCACACTGTAAACCCTGTATATGATGGAAACCACTTCAAGCTATGGGGTGCAGCAGCACCCCTAGTTCCAGCACCTATGTGCGGCAGCATCCCCGGCACCCCTAGTTCCAGCACCTATGTGCAGCAGCACCCCCAGCACTGTTACCAGCTTTGCCCGTTACTTTGGGGTACGCTCATTTATTAGGGTTACTCTTTTGGGAGGGGGAGTCTGTGCTTCTATCAATGTACTGCTTGTGTCACTTGTGTTCTCATAAGGAGCTCTACTTTTCCTTCTGCAAGTTTCCTCCCCCTGCAGGATCTAGGTTCCCCAGGGCTAGGTTCTTCCAGCCCCAGAATCAGACAAACACACACACACTAACAAACACTAACAGAGCATGTCTGAGAGGGCCGGGTCAATCAGCACTCCCAAGCTGACCCCTTATATGTCCCTGGACTCAGTAGGCTGGGTCAAACAGCACCTCCAAGCTGTGACCCTCATATGCCATGGGCACCGCACCGGAACAGAGTACGCCTGAGCAGGCTGGGTCGAGCAGCACTTTCAATCTGCCACCCTTATATGCCCCTGGACTCAGCAGACTGGGTCGAGCAGCACTTCAAAGCTGCCACCCTTATATATCCCAAGTTGTGCATGTCCCTATCCCCACTTTCACGTTACAATTGTTCTAGTAGTAACCCACTTGATAAGCAAACCCCACGGGATTTTTGGGTGCTGCAGGGATCTTTAGCTTAGGTATGAGGAGCGTTGCTGCAGAGAGAGGGCTGGTCTACACTGGGGGGGGTGTCGATCTAAGATAAGCGAATAACGTAGCTGAAGTCGAAGTATCTTAGATCGATTTACCTCGGGTCCTCACGGCGCGGGATCGACGTCCGCGGCTCCCCGTGTTGACTCCGCTACCGCCGCTCGCTCCGGTGGAGTTCCGGAGTCGACGGGGAGCACGTTCGGGAGACGCGATATATCGATCCCCGATAAATCGATTGGTACCCGCTGATAGGGCGGGTAGTCTGGACGTACCCTGAGAGAGAGAGAGAGAGAGAGAGAGAGAAGCAACCAGCTTAACCATGATAGTTATTTATTGCCAGGTAATAACCATACAAGGGGAGCCAAACAAACAAAACAGTGATAATATTAAATCTAACTTAAATTTGATTATAAAAGTCAGGTTTAGAAAACTATAATTGATCACACAAGTGAGGATCAGAAGGCTGTACCGAGAGAGAGAGAGCTGGGTTCTCAGCACTCCGTGAAGCTGGAATCGATCGGGGGTCCCAGGTGGTGGTGGTAGCTGAGGGTCCGGAGTGCTGAAGACAGGCAGAGCCCCCAGCACGATCAGTCAGGAGATGGAGTCCCAGTGGAACTGATGCAGAGTTTGGATCCAGGCATCAGAACACTTACTTGAGCATGGGTAGGGGTTTTTTGTAGAGAAACAACAATGGTTCAAGGGAGAACACCAGATTTGTTTATGGATAAACTGGTGGCTCAAGGGAGTATACCAGAGTTGTTTTGTTCATGCTAGACAATGGGAGCTGATCATTCCTGGCTTTGGGCAGAGTTCCTTGGAGGGAGCCCACAATGCAATTAGAGACCTTTGCTATTTTGAATACCAATAAAGGATTTATTACTAGAATTGGTCTGATAACTACTGTGCAGGTATGGGTTCATTAACATTTGGAGCAGAGATTCCCCAGCATGCACTGCTTCCCTGCTTTTCTGGTCCCAGAGTTCCGTGCGGTTCTTACCTTGGAATCTCTGTTCTCCATTCTGTATGTTAACGAGGCAATAATGCAGATGAGGTTAGGGGAGTTTCCTTAATCCTGTCCCCCTTGTCCGGGGAGTGGGGGGGTGTTTAGGTGTGTCTCTCCCTGCCTTTTCATTGCTTTTTGTAAGTCTTTCTTCTGATCGGCTTTGGTTCAAGCAGAGGCTGAGGGGGGAAGGTCTTTTGTGAGTCAGTCAGGCTGGGTACTGTGCCCTGGTTCCCCAAGAACACAGAGCTGCTAGGTAACAGCACCTCTAGTTCCAGCACCTATGCACAATGAGACAACAGCAGCAATCATGAGGGGAGGCCAGCTCTGAAATACACAAAATAGAGCACATCAGCGTAGGGTTTGATCAGTCTTCTAGAAAGCTTTATTGGGCCTTAGCCATCATTAACAACAGAATGTTGATCGAGAGACGCAAACAAGATGGTCCAAATTTATACTTGGTGACACCCGATGGATTTTCCTGGAGTTACACTGGAGGTGAACCTGGCCTACTGAACTGAGCAAGCATATTAAAATTATGGACAGGATCAGCCTACATGCTGAGTGAGAGGCGTACAAGAATAGCCCACGTTCTCTTGCCCTAAATAAGAGAAGGCAAATCAAATGTCAAACTATGTGTCAGTAAAAAACACAGCAAACCTTTAGCGGCATTGCCTGTGTTCAATCGCTGCTGTGGACAAGGCAATGATGATTTGCATGTATTTTTACTGGTGAATCTTTATTTCTCTTTGAAAATAAAAGTTCATCCTCTTATTTAGAGCCAGGTTGTGCATCCCTTGCTTGTGTTGGGGAGCGCTCACTCATGCGACTACTCCCATTTATGTCAATGGGTTTATCTGGGTCGGTAAGTGCTCACCGAGCTGCACAATGAGGCCATAGGGAAATTGTGAAGAGGGCAGTTTCCCTGATGGAAGTTAATAGCATGTGTGTGTGTAATAATTAATACACACTGACAGTATGATGTCACAGTAAGTACTACTAGAGTTTGGTCAGAGAGTAAACTGGATCTTCAGCATCCTCTTTACTAACATTTCTCATAGCATTTGCAATAGCTCCCTTTTGAAGCACACTGTGTATTCTCATACTGCAGCAAGACGGGACCACCACTCTACGTAGGCAGCCGTTTTGAACGGCGTGTCCTGCTGTGTTTCATTAGGACCTCCCATCACTAGCACTGCACATTCTCCCTGCCAAGGATCACACCTGGCTTACGAAGACAAAAAAAGGGCCCACATTTAATGCAAGAGCTCTAGGTTTGATGTAAGGAGCGGGATTTGCTAAAGGCACTTATAATATTCCACCCACCCAAGGTAATGGTGTTGAGGATGCAATTTGAAAACTGCTGAGGTTGCACACATGTAACATTGTGGCCATAATTTGGCCTGCAGAACATTTAGTGCTGCATGAGAAAGAAAGAGCCTAGCCTGCCTCTCAGCTTAGCGTGACACAAAGCCAATGTAGCCTTTATTCAATGGGTTTAAAACCATAACTAATAGATCACAGAAGTAATTGTACATAAGGAATCGTCATGGGGGGCGGCAAGGGTATGGTCCAGATTTCTTCTTGCCCCTCTGCTATTCAATGTCTTTATCAATGATCTGTAAGAACATATAAAGTTACTGGTAGAACTCGCAGCTGGCACAAAACCAGGTTGTATGGTAAATAATAATGGGGACAAGTCAGTTATGCAGGCGGAGATGGATTGGTTGGTAAGGTGGGCTCATTGGAGCTTTAATGCATTTTAACACAGCCAAAGGCAGGGTAAAGAACATGGGTCACACTTAGAAGATGGGAGGGACCATATTCTAAGCAGCAGTGACTCTGGAAAGCACTTGGGGGTCGTGGTAGATCATGAGACATTATATACCATTATATACAGCATTAGTACGACCATTGCTGGAATGCTGTGTCCAGTTGTGGTGTTCACACTTCAAAAAGGATGTTGACAAATTGGAAAGGGTCCAGAAAAGTGTGACAGTAATGATGCAAGGTGTAGAATATGTCTACACTAGAAGTGCTACAACTGCACCACTGGAGCCTAAATCACTTACTATAGTGACCAAAGGGGTTCTTCAGTCACTGTAATTAATCCACCACTCAGAAGGCAGTAGTAGGTTGACTGAAGAATTCTTCTGTTGCCCTAGCAACGTGTACACCAGGACATAGGGCAGCTGTAGTTAAGCTGACCTAACTTTGCAGTGTAGACAAGGCTCTGGAGCAAGAGGTTTACAAAGCTCCATCTATTTAGTTCATCCAAGAGAATGTTAAGAGTTGACTTGCTCAGTCTACAAGTACATGGGGAAGAGATTTCTGCAGACAGCTCTTTAATTAGAAGAAAAAGGCACAATGAGGCTCTGGTTGGAAGCTGATGCTAGACAAATTCAGTCTAGAAATAAGGAGCACATTTTTACAGCACAGTAATAAGCCATAGGAACTAGTTTTCCAGGGATGTGGTGGATTCTCCATCACTTGAAGTCCTTAAATCAAGACTGGATGTCCTTCTAAGCCTATGTCTACACTACCACGGTAAGTTGACCTATGCTACGCAACTCCAGCTACATGAATGATGTAGCTGGAGTTGACGTACCTTAGGTCGAGTTACCAAGGGGGCTACCCTTTCTCCCGTCGATTTACCTTACTCTTCTTGTCAGGGGTAGAGTACAGGGGTCTACCGGAGAGCGATCGGCTGTCGATTTGGCAGGTCTTTACTAGACCAGCTAAATCAACCACTGGTGGCAGGGCCGGCTCCAGACCCCAGCGCGCCAAGCGCGCGCTTGGGGCAGCATGCCGCAGGAGGGTTGCAGGCGGCTCCAGTGGACCTCCCACAGGTGTGCCTGCGGAGGGTCCGCTGGTCCCGCGGCTTCGGTGGAGCATCCGCAGGCGTGCCTGCGGGAGGTCCACCAGAGCCGCGGGACCAGCGGACCCTCCGCAGGCACGTCTGCAGGAGGTCCACCGGAGCCGCGGGACCGGCGACCGGCAGAGCACCCCCCGCGGCGTGCCACCCTGCTTGGGGCAGCGCAATTCCTAGAGCCGCCCCTGGCTGGTGGATCGATCTCAGGCCGTGGATACCTGTCGTAGTGTAGACCTGTCCTAAGTGAGAGAGATTCTAAAGCTCAGAGAGATGTTATAGGCTTGATGCCGAGTTTCCTGGATGGGGTACAGGTTGCAGGGTTGGCAGTTAGAAAAAGTCAGCTGGATCCTCAGCTATTGTAAATCAGGGTAGCTCCATTAAGCTCAACCTAACTATGCTGATTTACCCATCTGAGAATCTGGCTCAGTGTCTTTGGCATGGAAAATAAAGACGCTTGAGATGGAAATCATTGAGACACGATGGAAGAACACTTGCTTCTCAAAGTGCAACGCTATGATTCTCCCAGTTACAGTAACTCACCTGCACTGCACAGGCAGAGCTCTCTGAAGATACACAGTAGCAGCCTAACTAGTCAGCACATTAACTTAGAATCATAGAATATCAGGGTTGGAAGGGACCTCAGGAGGTCATCTAGTCCAACCCCCTGCTCAAAGCAGGGCCAATCCCTAGACAGATTTTTGCCCTAGATCCTAAATGGCCTCTTCAAGAATTGAACTCACAACCCTGGGTTTAGCAGGCCAATGCTCAAAACGCTGAGTGCATACAATACTGTAACCATGAGAACATTTTCATTTCCTGGCTTGTGTGTGTTTAAAGTCATTGCCTTCCTGACAGCGTAACCTCAATAGCATCAACTGTGCTTAACCCTAGAGCGCTAACAGATTTTGCACTGAACATTTATTGCAGTACTGTGCTAGCTGTCAGCCCTTTACTGAAGGCGATCGATAGCGGTGAGCCTTTCAGTTAACTTCTCGAGAGTCCCCTGGGGAAGTTGTCTTGTCTGGCAGCTAGAACACAGGGCAGCCTCAGGAGTCCTGGCTCAACCACTGCCTCAGCTGCAGCACCTGTACCAGTAGCAGCTGGACTCAGTGACTCGCTGGGCCCTAGGTGGCAGGGACATTAACCTTTGAAGCCCTGACTCAAAACACACGGTGGGGGCCAGAGAATGAATCAGTTTCTCCTGCGTGCTTGTCTGCCAGCGTCTCTTTCCTCTCCCCTTTGGCTTTTTATTTCTGCCACTTAATCTCTTCCCACCTCCTGTCCCTCCAGCTCCCCCTCTCCTGTCCCTCCAGCTTGGCAGGTTACATGCAGCTGAGCATGAGAGTGGGGGACATGGGCTGGTGCCACTTAGGACTGACCTGAGCACTGTGCAAGCAGAGAAGCTGCAGGAAGGTCCATTTGAGCCAATCCTGTGGCTGGCTGCATTAAGGGCTGGGGTGGGAGCAGGGAGTTGGGTAGCTTGCAAGGAACTACTCACAGCAGTGGAAGCAGAGCTCCGTGGTTGCAGCTGAGAGAGGGTGTATTGGGTCCTGCAGCTTTCCCTGTTCCCACTCCTCTTCTTTTCTCAGCTTCTCCCCTTTCCTGGACTAGTCTGGCACCCCCCTAAGGAGACCAGACTGCCAGTCAATGGGATTATCCATGTGACTTACAGACTCACCATTGTAAGCAAGGGCTGCACAGTCGGGCCTACAGTGAATTGTTCCTAGCTGGACAACACTCTTCTGAGGCGTCCAGTAACTCCTGCATGCAAGTTTTCAGGCTGAAAATCCAGCATTTACCAGCTCGCTGTCTCCTGTCAAGCCACCGTGTCAGTAATTCAACGAGTCAGACTACAAAGGGCCAGAGCCCAGCAACGACAACTCCACCTACAACACGGCACTAGCTAGGAAAGAATGTTGCTATTATAATGTAAAAACAAGAGGTTTTCAAACTGCGGGTCGTGACCCAGTACTGGGTCATGGAATTTAAAGCACTGAGTCATGGCGGCTTTGGTCAGCACCGCCGACCGGGCCATTAAAAGTCCCATCGGCGGTGCTGCCCGGCTCAGGCAGGCTAGTCCCTACCTGTTCTTACATTGTGCTGCGCCCTGGAAGTGGCCAGCAGCAGGTCCGGCTCCTAGGCGGAGCGGGCACAGGGCTCCATGCACGGCGCCCCACCCCAAGCATCGGCTCTGCCAATGGGAACTGGGGGGGGCGGTGCCTGTGGGTGAAAGCCACTTGCGTACCTCCGCCTAGGAGCCGGACCTGCTGCTGGTCACAGTGCGGTCCATGGGCTAGGACAGGCAGGAAGCCTGCCTTAGCACCCCTGCTGTGCTGCTGACCAGGAGCTGCCCAAGGTAAGTCTGTGACCCAACCCCATGCCCCAATCCCCCTGCCCCATCCCTGAGCCCCCCAAAACCCAGAGCCTCTTTCTGCACCCCAAACCCCTCTTCCCTGGCCCCACCCAAGAGCCTGCATCTCCAGCCCAGACCCCCTGACCCCCTCCCACCCCCCAACCTCCTGCCCCAGCCCTGAGATCCCCCCAAACCTGGAGTCCCCTCCTGCACCCCAAACCCCTCAGCCCTGAACCCCAACCCTCTGCCCCAGCCCTGAGCCCCTCCCATACCCCAAACCCCTCGTCCCCAGCTCTGTTGGGTCGTGGGCATCAACAATTTTCTTCAACTGGGTCGCCAGAAAAAAGTTTGAAAACCACTGGTATAAACCTAACTTTTATAGGGCAGTTACCTTCCATAGATCCCAGAGCACTTTACAAAGGGAGTCCATGTCAGTACCCCCAGTTTAGAGAGCAGGAACCTGAGCCCCAGGGGAGGAAGTGACTTGCCCAAGCGCACAGAGCAGGGCAGTGTCAGAGCCAGGAACGACACACAGGTCTCCCGAGGCCCCGGGGCAGTGCTCGATGCACTCGGCCATTTTGTTTACTAAACAGTAAGTTGCCTTTAATGAAGCTGGAGGAATTCGGGATTCTCCTCCCTTAGATATGAAATAGACACTCAGCCAAGTGTTTTGTTCCAGGCCCAGCTTTTGTGCCAAAGAGTTGCATGCTTGGGATGTGTCACAGTTGTATTTGAAACAGGAGTATTTCAGTAAAAAATAAACGAAGAATCAGTAAAATAGCTAGTGATCTGGTGCATGTGGCACTTTAAAGTGCTTTTATACTAAGGGCCCATCTACACCACAAACACAGCTAGGTCCAGGGACCCTCAGCTACTACATGGTTGCAATTTGCAGGCTGCTCAGGACCTAACACTGATTTAGCCGTGTCCTGTAACCAGCCTTTAGCCCACATCCAGGACAGGACTGACCTCTCTACAAACTGTAAGTGTTATATTAGAGTCCCATGCCCTCTCTCCAGAAATAGCTTCCCCTCCCCCAACTCCTTTCGTCTCCACTCTTATCACATGCTATTATGTGGCACTCAAAAGCCAGGAGGCTCCAAACCTGGGTCACTTAAATGCAGTGCATAATTTGTAATGAAAGAGGAGCTGGGGCCACAGGCACCGACTTCCTCTCTACCAGGGCCGGCTCCAGTGTTTTTGCCACCCCAAGCGGCGAAAAAAAAAAGAAAAGAAAAAAAAAGCCGCGATCGGCAGCAGCTCTACCGCCGCCGCTTCATTCTTCGGTGGCGGGTCCTTCCCTCAGACAGGGACCGAGGGACCTGCCGCCGAAGAGCCAGACGTGCCGCCCCTTTCCATTGGCCGCCCCAAGCACCTGCTTGCTGCGCTGGTTCCTGGAGCCGGTCCTGCTCTCTACCCAGGCAGTTCGACCCCCTACCCAGACCCCAACCCACTCTACCCCTTCCCCAAGCCTCCACCCTGCCCCTTCCTGCCCCCGCTCCGCCCTGATCCCCACTCCACCCTTTCCCTGAAGCTCCTACCCCCACCCCGCCTTGTCCCACCCCCGGCCCTGCCCCCATTCCACCCCTTCATCCAAAGCCCTACTCCCACCTTGCCTCTTCCCCACCAGTTCCGCCCCCTCCCCGGAGCCTGCCCCATCCCTTGGAACAGGGAGGGGGAGGAGTTGATCAGCAGGGCCCGTGGCAGGCAAGAGGCACTGGGGGCGGGGGATGGGAGAGGGGGGAGTGCTGAGGGTGGGTGCGCTAAGCACCTGCTAATTTTTTTCTGTGGGTGCTCCAGGGCTGGAGCTCAAGCAATTTTTTTACATTCATAACTGATGCAGCAAGCCCAGAGGTGCCGGGGCTATGAACTGCCAAGCTCTGGCACCAGAGCCGTCCTTAGGCATATGAGGCTGCATAGGGCACCAGAACATTTGGGGCACCCCTGGGTCTTAGTGTCCACCCTGCTGCCTCTTCCTATCCCTGTTCTGACCCTTCCTGCAGCCTCCCACCACAGCTGGCTGCTGCAGCCTGCTGAGTCTTCCTCTGGAGGCAGGGGCAGCTCTAGCTTTTTTGCAGCCCCAAGCACGGCAGGCAGGCTGCCTTCGGCGGCTTGCCTGCGGGAGGTCTGCCGGTCCCGCGGCTGCGGCGTACCCACTGCCGAATTGCCACTGAATCTGTGGGGCCGGCGGACCTCCCGCAGGTGCGCTGCCGAAGGCTGCCTGACTGCCGCCCTTGCAGGGACCGGAAGGGCCCTCCCCCACCCCATGGCTTGCCGCCCCAGGCCGTGCTTGGAGCGCTGGTGCCTGGAGCCCCGGCTGTCTGGAGGGGATCTAGTACTTAAAAGTGAAAAAGCCTCCAGCCTGCCAGACCTATTAGCACAACACTGAAACTGGTCAAGAGCCATTCAAGGGGTAATGAAGCTATTTAACAGGCATTTGCCAACTCCCAGGTATATGCTGTCAGTTTCTGAATTTACTGACAGAAACAGTTGTGCATGACTATAATATTTACTCAGGCCACGTTAGTCTACAGGACTTTAGTTTAAAATTTGTTTAAAAATATTTTGTTAGTATGTTGCTGAAGTTTATAAAATCACATCTCTAAAAAATCCTTGCATAGATTTTTAGATGCACAATCTGAGTATTCATCTTTAGCCTTAAAATGCTTGGATCTTCAGCCATAGAGTGTTTTTTTAAATAAATCCTTCAAAAGACCACCCTCATCTAAAATAGACATGTGAGCCTGGGCTGTCATGGGACATAGGGGCCCCAGTTTAATAATACTGCATAGGGCCCCATAAATCCTACGGACGGCCCTGCCCAGCACAAATTAAGCACTGCTTAAATGTGAATATTGCTGTAACAGTGTGTCAGGTTCAAAGGCCAGGCACAGAAATGCAGAGCTCTTCTGTCACCGTCTCACTCTGATGTCAACTTAGGATGCTGCACAGCAAGGTACAGCTCTTCCGAGTGATATACCCTCACAGCCCGACCAGATGAGTCTTGTTAGGAGCACAAGTGAGGTTACAGCCAGATAATCTGCAGGGAAAGCCAAAATATACATAATTTCTTAGACCTGGTCTACACAGGGGGGTGGGTGGGTGGGTGTCAATAGCGTATAGTGTAGCTGAAGTTGATGTATCTTATTTCGACTGACCTCCCGTCCTCATGGCATGGGATCGATGGCCGTGGCTTCCCCCGTCAACTCTGCTACCGCCTCTCATCCTGGTGGAGTTCCAGAGTCGACGGGAGCATGTTCAGGGATTGATATATCGCGTCTAGACGAGAGACGATATATCGATCCCTGATAAATCGATCGCTACCCGCCAATCCGGCGGGTAGTGTAGACGTACCCTTAAATTAGGTCTAGACTAGGAAAATTAGGACCTATGATTCACCCCTTGGGTAACTGCATTGATGGTAGCTGCAATGGGCTGTGCTAATGCTGCTCATTTGAATGTTACTCACTCTTGTCCCAAAGTTACCAGCCCTCCGCACAGATTTGGCAGCATGGTCTGTTGGATAAAACACCAGACGAGGAGAGGTGGCTTCCATTCCTAGCTCTGCTACTGATCTTGGGTAACTCATTTACCTGTGCTGTGCCTCTGTTTCCCTATCAGGCGTGGGAAGAAGAATGAGACTCATCTTATAGAAATTGCTTTCAGGTTTTCAAAGGAAAAATGTGATGTTAGTGCGAAGGTTAATGCATCAGACCTTTACAGCGTGGTGCCCTTCTAAAGAAGGCACAAGTTTGCTGGAGAATCCAGATCACTTCTTACTGAAACAAATTGCTCTTCAACTATTGCCATCTTGTGGCATCTGTGACCTGTTACTCATTCCTTTCTCTGCTAATGGTGTTAGTGAGGATCGGAAATGTACACAGGCAATTTTAAAATGAAATGTAAATGAATTAGAAACGCTGACAGAAGAGCCATTAGCATAAATCCAATCAAAGGGCTTTGTTTAACTTGTTAAAAATGACTAAATATTTAGCGACTGTGGGTGGATGAGGTGGTTTTGCTTACATTCGGTAAGTCTGAGACTCAAAACTACCTCTGATACCATAAATGACAGAACCTATTAGCAATTTTCTATCCTGATCTTTGCCGCCTTTGGCCTATAATATACTATCACACCATTGCATATACAAGGGAATAATCTGAATAATCTCATCAGCTTCACATCTTCAGCTGGAGTAAATCAGAATAGTTCCATTGACATCAATAAACTATACTGATTTACACTAGCTGGGAATCTAGCCCATTATCTTCAATGGAATTCATTCACAAGTAAGTGCTACTCAGCAGAGAAAGATGGCCCAGTTGTTAGGGCACTAACCTAGGTTCTTTGCTCAGCCACAGACTCCTGTGACTTGGGCAAGTCACTTAGGCCGTGTCTAACCACAAAAGTTATATTGCTTTAACGGTACCGTATGGGAAGCGATTAAGTCACAAGGAACACTTGCACCGGTATAGCTATATTCAGAGGTGAAAGTAAGCTGGTACGGTCCGGTACGGTGTACTGGCAAGAGCCAGTACGCCGCACCAGACCGCACTGGCTTTGGTGGCAGGGATTTTAAGAGCTCGGGGCTTCCCACAGTGGCGGGAGCTCCAGGCCCTTTAAATCCCTGCCCAAGCCCGGCTGCCGGAGCTGCGGCGGGGATTTAAAGGGCCCGGAGCTCCACAGCGGCCGGAGCCCCATGCCCTTTAATTTGCCCCTGAGCCCCAGGGGCTCCCAGCCACCTCTGCAGCTGGGAGCCCCGGGGTGATTTAAAGGCCCTGGGGCTCCCAGCCAAAGGCCCCCAAGGCCTTTAAATCTTGAGAGCCCCCGCCTCTTCCGGATGATACCAGGACTCCTGCAGTACCGGTAAGTCCTTTCAGTTACTTTCACCACTGGCTATATTAGTAAAAAAAACCCACACTCCTAGCTGACATAGTTACACCTGTACAAAAACTGAGTGTCAACCATATCTAAGCCTCGGTACCCAAGTTCCCCATCTGTAAAATGGGGACAATAGCACTGCCCAATCTCACAGCGGTGTTGTGAGAATAAATCCATTAATGAGGTTGTGAGGTGTTTAGATATTTTCGTAATGGAGCCATACGAGTATATCTAAAAATCTAGATAATGAGATAAACAAGATTTGGCCCCAACAGCTGTAATATATAAACCTGTAAGCAGGGTCTGAATGAGCTCTCCCCTGACATCGAGTGGTGAACTGTGGAAAAAGACTTCAGAAGCTGATCTTGTTTGCATGGACACACCCACCCTGCCTAGGTGCTCAGCATGATGGGATTACTTGCCTAAATGATCACTTGTGGCCGGTGTCGGATCCCCAGTCTCCTTGTTTTTGGGGGAGGAGTAATAAAGCGTTGTTATCCTTGTTGTGTGAACCAACGGCAGCAGAACTGTACCTGGCATACCCCAATGGAGGGACTCACCCTCAACTGAATGGCACTCGTTAGGCAGTTCCAAAGCCCAATGACGTCAGAGAAAGAGGGGATAGATATGTGCATCTTTGGTGTGAGTCCTGTTTAAGGGTCCTAGACACTGTTTGACCTTTTCTTTCTCTGTAAAAGAGATAATTTAGAGTCAATTGAAAATCTTATTACATGTTGTAAACCTGAAATCACTCAACCTAGGTCTATGTATTAGATCTACTTTGGTTTCATTATTGCAAGAGATGACCCTGTATGCACCAGCAGTGAGGCTCCCCACTAAGAGCTGAAATCACTGAGGGCTGTGTTAAGTGGGGGGAGGCCCTGAAGGTGTCTTGGTGAATGGACAGCTGGTGGAGAGGCACAGTAAACAACCAGCAGGGCAGCTGGTGGAAATGTGCCACAAGTGGTCAGTAGGGAGGCTGGTGGAGAGGGCCAGAACACAGCCCCACAGAGGCATGGCAACTGGCTGTTGGGGTGATGAGTGAGTGCCCTAGCAGTGGAGCATGTAAGGTGCCTCCTTACCCCTGCCCCTCCACACAGGGTGGGAGATGAACTGTGAGGATGAACCTCTGAACTCTGGGGCTGCACTGGCCAAGGACAGCAACTGTGAGTGGGGTGCAGAGAAGGGACGGACACATTAAAGGGACTTTTGGGTTGCTGGACTTAATACCCTGAGGGGAAAAGGATACTGCCCAATTTACTTGGGGGTGGGTCTTTTGCTCATGGTTTGTGTTTATGAGTCATAGTTGTGGTGGTGTTCCAAATTAATGCTGAGTTAATTCTCTCCTTTTATTAAGCGTTTTTGCTACACTCAGCCTCTGTGCTTGCGAGTGGGGAAGTTTTGCCTCTTAGAGGCGCCCAGAGGGTGGTGTGTAATTGTCCCAGGTCACTGGGTGGGGGCTTGAGCCGGTTTTGTGTTGTATTGTTGAAAAGGAACTCCTAGATACTGAACCTGGCCCTTGTTGCTGCTGGCTCCACCTGGCAGAAGGGTTACAAACCAAACAGAGTGGGCTGAAGATAGAGGGCCGGAGTCTGACATCAGTTGCACCAGCGTTGAATCCCTGTGATTCTATTGACTTTACTCTTGCTTCACACCACTACAAGTGAGAAGAGAATCAGGTTTAGGCCAGTAGCTTTTGTTTGAAATGCCATTACTGTCCACAGAGCACTAGCGTTGTTTCAGTATTGATCTTTCACTCAATATTTTGTTTAGGGTGGGGTTTTTTTTTGTTTTGTTTTAGTTTTGGATGGGGGTGTAATTATGTGTCTGGAAATCTGAGTGGCCAGACTCATGGTGAGAGCTGTGCAAATAATGAAATTTTTGTTTTGTTGGACATTTTGAAAAACCTGAAAACTTTTTTGAAAATTTCAGCAAGACAAAAAGTTTAAAAATGTGTTTTGTATCAAATAAAACACTGAGTAGTTGTTTTTTAAGAAATAACATTTTAAATTGAAGTAAACTGAAAAAAATCAAAATGTTTCATTTAAAGGAGGCCAAAACAAAACATTTAGGGTTTTGTTTTTCCGGAATTGTTCTAGCTTTTTTCTACCAAAACAATTTGGTGAAATCAACATGAATTCTTGAAATGTTCCGGTCAATCTAAATCTGAAATTTTTTGTGTGGGGGAAAAAGTCAGACAAAAAACTTGGCATTGCTCCACTAGCAGTGACTGCAGTAATGAAGGCTGCATAACAGTTTCTATTCAAATCTCCTGTCTTTACACATTATCAGCTCCCCACAACATTCACCTTTGCTCCTTGGTCTCTGGTCTGCTAGATGGTGACTTTTTGTCTTTTGTTAGCTTAAGTTAGAGGAAATACTCTCATTCATGTGAACCTCCACCATGTTTCTTATTCAAAAATCAACAGCATTCTGACCAATTTATATTCCTGTAGACTAGAGTTAGCTCATGCATGGCTCCAGAGCTGCAAACATGGGGCTAAATTCTACACCCAGTAGGGCTGGTCTAGCAGCAGGCCAAAGTATCCTTACAGCTAGCTTAGCTGGCTTCCTGGAGATGCCCCTTTTGAAGCCATTGATATAGAGCAGGGTTGGTGCGTGTGGCCAGGGGAATGGAATTCTGACTAGAAGCGGGTGAAATTTGTTGTGCAAATAGATTGATATCCAAAAGATGCGGATTCAAGTGGACCCAAACTATCTGCAAATTCAGGTCAAATTTGGCAAATAGTTTCAGGGGGGAAAAAAGGAATTTCAAAAATATCAGAACAGTTGTTTCAGAAATGCAGAAACAAGATGCTTCCACTTTTCATTTTGGAAAGATGTTTTCTCTTTCAGAATTTACCTACGTTTTATTTAAAAAGAAAATTAAACACATTTTTAAAGCCCCAAAATGAAACTGAAACATTTTGTTTCAGGTTGATCCTAAGTGATTTTTTCAGGCTTTTGGTAGGATCACCAAGCTGAAAAAAAATAATCAGTTATTTGTCCAGCCTTAGTTGTGACCTTCATCCAATTCCTAGCTGCCAGCATGGCCCATGGACAGCTAGACATAAGACAGAGCAGCCTTGAGGCTGTATTCTATGCAAGGGACTGGACCGGCATGCAGTGAACCTGAAATCAGGAGAATGCATGCGGCACACCATGGTTATTCCCTAGGACAAGTCTACACTTAAAATGCTGCATCAGCACAGCAGTAGTGACGGATTAGCCATTGAGCCAATGGGGCCCATGTCCAGGGGCCCCGGCCAATTGGCAGACCCCAGAAAAATGGGTGCCCTGCTCCACCTGGCGCTCCTGCCAGGGAGCTGGGTCAGGCACAGGGGCTTGCCCCTCTCTCTCTCCATCCCCACCTACCTGGTACTCCTGCCGGGAGCAGGGGACGTCCCCACACCCTGACCCCACTCCCCTGAAGGAGCACTGTGTGGGCAGGGGAAGCCCCTGTGCCCTGACCTAGCTCCTCGGAAGGAGGGCCGGGGGGGGGGACTGCAGGTGGAGCGGGGGGAGGGGCCCCCACTTGTTCTGGCCCAGGGTCCCACAAACCCCTAATCTTGCTCTGCACAGCTGCACCACTGTATCACTTTAATGAAAACTAAGATGACAGCAGAGAGCTCTCCTGTCAGGTAATTAATCCACCTCCCGAAGCTATGTCAGTGGGAGAAACTCTACCAACAGCATAGAGCTGTCTAAAGGTGGGGGGTTAGGTTGGTATAACTACATCACTCAGCGATGTGGATTTTCATACCCCTGAGCAACGCAGCGATACCGATCTAGGTTTGTAGTGCAGACCAGAGCCTGGAATCTGTAAACAGATTTTAATGAGCAGTACGTACGGAGTAGGGGGCGGGGGCAGCGCAGGGCAGGGCAGGGGGGAATGTTGTCTCTCAAAAAACGAGTCATGACGATTTGAACATGTGGGAATGAGCATGCCCAGTAGAAACTTAACTTCCAAGGGGAAAATTAAGCTAGTAGCTGCACACATGGGACCAAGTTTTTTAGCCCATGTAGCTGGGCTCCTCGGTAGCGGGCCAGAGGGAGGCATCTTTAGCCCAGGCTGTAGAGTGCCTGCCAAGCCATCCCACGAGGTCACTAATGCTGAAGGAACCCAGCACGCCTCCATCACAGAGCAGATAGCCAGAGGGTGTGTGCAGCAGTGAGGCAGCCCAGGAGCCAAACCGGTGGAGGCTGCTGAATCAGCACTTCCTCTAGCTGCCTGGGCCATGGCCCCTTCCTGGCCAGCAATGTCTGCTCCTTGAGCAGGTGTTGCTCCCTTAGCAGATGGGAGGCTGCGGCCATTTTCTGCAGCTGCAGCCTCCTCCCCTTTCCCATCCCAGTGGCCTCTACTCTGGAAAATGGCTCCATCAGCATAACACTGTGGAGTCCCATAGTTATAATGAGCAGAGTCTAGACCAGCTGCACCCAGCTGTCAACTCAAGAGAAGCTGTTTCTAACTGAGAGCTCACCTGGGACCAGAGTGCTCGTTGTGGCTTGGACCCTGCCTCCAGTACTAGAGACAAAAAATGCTACACCAGGTCAGACCAGCGATCACTCAATCTGGCCAGCACTAGATACTGCAAAGGAAGGTGGAGATTTCCCACAGCAGACAATTATGCAGTGACAGGCCTAGATTCCAGCATAAGGAAATACTCAGAACTTGATAATGAAAGAGGAAGGGGTTCCAGATGCGGGCGAAGTGCAGGAAGAAAGACATTGAGCCCAGCAATGGGAGAGAGTACGAAAGAGACAATGGGGGTACAATGCGCTTTTCTGTTTTTCATGTGACTGTTAATGCTGGTGAAAGGTGGCCTTGAAGACTGAGATCCACTCCATATCCACAGAACACACAGCCCAATGCAGCCTCTGTACGTTGGCCTATCTGTATCCTTCTAGCTTTTCCTGAATGAAGGCCACCTTTAGGGGTGGAGGGTGGTTCATACCTGGCAATGGTATCCATAATATTGGCCCGAGTCCAGTTCCAAGTAGGTCAGTACCAATGGCCTGCGTGAAATGAATTTGGTGCACTACTATCCGATTGTAATAGCCTTTGGTCACCACCAATCTGGGTGGAATTGGAACCAGCTACAGCCTGCATACCAGAGAGAATCCAATGAAGTCCACAGTGCAGCTCACAGAAATGGCCACACTGGGTCAGACCAATGGTGCATCTAGCTCATTATCCTGTCTCTGACAGTGAGCAGTACTAGAGCTTCAGGTGGATTGTACAGGGCAGTTGCAGCGATCCATCCCTGTCTTCGCTGCCTGCTTCTGGCAGTCAGAGGTTTAAGTTCGCCCTGAACATGCGGTTGCATCCCTGACCATCTTGGCTAATAGCCATTGATGAACCTATCCTCCATGAATTTACCTAGTTCTTTTTTGGACCCTGTTATCCATTTGGCCATCCCAACATCTCTTGGCAATCCCACAGATTAATTATGCATTGTGTGAAAAAGTACTGTCTCTTGTTTGTACTAAACCTGTTGCCTATTAATGTCATTGGGTGACCCTGCTTTTTTATTATTGGAATGGGTAAATAACTCTTTTCTGTTCATTTTTCCCCACACCATTCATGATTTTATAGACCTATCATATCCCCCCCTTAGCCATCTCTTTTCTAAGCTGACAAGCCCTAAACTTTTTAGTCTCACTTCATATGAAGCCATTCCATACACTCAATCATCTCCGTTGCTCTCCTCTGAACCTTTTCCAGTTCATTATGTCCTTTTTGAAATGGGGCAACCAGAACTGGACACAGTTTTCAAGGTGTAGTCTCAGCTCTGGCAGTGGGGTGGGCAGGGGTAGGGGGGGCACAACCCTCAAAAGTTTGGGGACCACTGATTACAGGGGTAAGGGGGGCACAACCCACAAAAGTTTGGGGACCACTGAGCTAGATGGAGTATTGCATGCTGAGACCTATCCTCTCCATGGGTCACATGTCTCCATTAAACAATGTTTGCCGTCCACTCCATTTTATGCAAATCAGGGGCTCCTGGAAAGTTACTAATGTTGTCCTCAATTTACCAATGCTTGTTTCTCCAAAAACTAGATGGACTGACAGATAGGACATGGGAATTTTTGTGTTCATAGAGACCACACTGCAGCAAAATTACTATGGCAACAGTTTGGCAGCGACTTAGTCCCTACAATGAAAGGGAAAATGTACCTGTACTTAATAGCAGTACACATGGAAATAATTGCATTTAATAACTAAATTAGACCACACTCTTCATCTTCAGATCTCAAAGCATCATGCAGAGAGGGTGTGTATCCTTATGCCCATTTCCCAGATAAGGTAGTGGATCTACAGAGGTGAAGGGCCAAATTTTCCCAAGTGACCTCTAATTTTGGGTGCCCAACTTGGCACCTAGAACCTGAGTTTCTTAGCGGTTCCGAGCACCTGCAGCTCCCACTGATTTCAGTAACACCGCACCACTGACCAGCAAGCCTCTTTAAGATGTCTCAAGTTAAGCACCCAAAATGAGAGGCCACTTCTGACAATTTAGGTTTAAGTGACTTCTTGCCCAACCTGATACACCAAGGCAGGGCAGTGGCAGAGGTGGGAACGGAACCCAGCTCTCCTGATTTGTAGGTCTGTGCTCTGAAGATAAAAGATCTAAAGGTGAATTTTGCCCCTGTGCAGCGAACCAGTATGAGTTCTTTCCTCTATGTCACGCAAGTCCTATTTGAGGGTTAAAAGGGATTTAAGTGGTGCATAGGCCTGGTGCTGGGCCCCTGCAGAGTAATCACCCTATGTGTATAGCTAAACTTAAGGGCAGAAGTTACTAAAATCAGGAGCTACTGCTGTGGGTTTGGCACCAAAAAAAAAAAAAAAATCCTGGATTGAGAGTTACTAAGAAGATGATATGCCAAAAAAATTATCTGAAGCAGGTGGTTCCAACTTGCAGGAACTCAGTTTATATTCTCAAATGACTCACTAGAAGCTGTGCACAATGCAGGCCAGGCAGATGTTTTAGCGACTGCCAGCTGCTGGAATACGATAGCCTGTTCAGTTCCACAGTGGAGATGGTAATTCAGGAAATTAGGGCTTAGGGTGCATCCCAAGAGAGTTAAGCCCACGTATCGGATATCTACAGATCTGGCGACAATGATTATGCACCTTTTTTTGAAACAAAGGGGGATGGTGGAGGTGCAATAACGCTGGTAGAAGGTGAGGCTTTAAGACTGTTCAAATTCCAGATGCAGAGAGAATGTTGATACAGAAAAATATAGCGTGCGCTGGCTGCATTCAATGAAAAATGAATCTGATGTCAGTGAGGCAACTGATTAATCAAAGCTTCCATCTTACCAGTTTGCAAAGCAGCAATCAACGCCATTTAGGAAATAAAGGTCAAATCTACAATACAAACTCTTGCCTGCATGCCTGTGTTGGTCAGGGATGTGAGGTGTGATCCCTGACCGACAGAGCCAGCAAAAGCCCCTGGCGTAGTTACAGTTATACTGGCAAGACTGCACTTTTGCAAGTATAAGCTGCATTCACACAAGGAGTGCATTGTTGGTACCGCATACTAGTGCTCCTAGTGAAGACCTGGCCAAAGTCTTTTGGATTGGAATCTATGTTCTGGGTATTGTAGCATTTCAAAAAGAAAACCAGTGAAAGAGCAACAATGGTTAATATTCAGTATCATAAAAATGCTCTAGTCACTTGTAAAGGGAGAGGGACAGAGTATCTGGTAGATAAAGAGTTATAAGTGAGAGCAGTCCCCCAGATCTGAGATGGAAGCTAAATCCTGGCTTAATTTATACCAGCAGAACTGTCAGTTAGGGGTATGATTTTTTTTTAAACTGACATAATTATGCTGGTATAAGCCCTAGTGTAGATGCAATTATATCTCATTTTGCTGGTATCATTTATTTTGTTTTGGAAACTGGTATAAGCTACACTGACAAAATAACCTTTTCCAGCATAAGGTGTGTCTGGCTATACTAGGAGGATTTGTCAGTATAGCTACACTAGCTACTTTAGACGAGGCATAAGGCTTGAAACTCATGGGGATGGTAGTTTGTGGGGGGGCATTGCAATTAGGGGGATAGCTCAGTGATTTGAACATTGGCCTGCTTAAATCCAGGGTTGTGAGCTTAATCCTTGAGGAGGCCATTTAGGGATCTAGGGCAAAACTCTGTCTGGGGATTGGTCCTGCTTTGAGCACGGGGTCTAGACTAGATGACCTCCTGAGGTCCCTTCCCACCCTGATAGTCTATGACTTTTGGTTTAAAAAGGAATTGTATTTTTTTACATGCTCCAGAGACTGTGGTAATGAGTACATTGCATATATCAAATAAAGTCCATGGGATGTTCTGAAAATCAGGAAGAACAACTTAACTTGAATTCAGAGACAGGTAGAAAACCAATGAAAATGACAGGGTGGGGGGGCATGGACTCACTTGCTGAAGTGAGAATAGCCTGGTCACACCAAAAAAGTAATCTGAGCACTGGATTTACTGCTGTCCTTAGAACTGAAATGTTAAGCACATGTTTAAGTACTTTGATGAATTCGGACTTAAACGGGTAATATGGTTTTTCTACCATCTTCTCCAAAATGTGACTTGTAATTTTTTTTTAGAAATTGCGTAAGGAATAAACAGAAAATAAATTTTTTAAGATTTGGGTTTTTTATTCTATTTTTAAAAAACACTAAGGAAACTTCTAGGTAAAACCTCTTTAAGTCAGTCGTGTAAATAAGATATTTATAAGTTTCAAACATAACTAGAATGCTGTAGTTATGATTGAAATCTGGAAACTAGAATATCTAAATGTCAGAAGCTGTAGAAATCCTCATGTAAATTGCTTTTTAAACTCCAACTTCCAATTTTGTTTAAAAGTTAAACTTTTTTAAATAAACGTCACTATGTTTTAATGGAAAAGTGACCCCATTGCCAAAATTTGGGGTCTTGTGAGTTGTTTCCTTTAGGGGGAGAAATTGGTGATCTAGTCAGGTATTTTTGATGACATCTCGTTTATTTACAAAGAATGTGCAAAGTCCTGTTTCCCTGAACACAGACCGAGACAGTTTGTTCACAATTCCACACTGGCATAACTACAATGGTGCAAGTGGTGCAGTTGCACCAGGGCCCATGAGGTTATGGGAGCCCAACCACTGAGGCTGCCATTGCCAGGGGACAGTGGAACCTGCTGGTCCCCCATTGCAGGGGGGCAGCCGGAATGGTGGGCCACTCGGGCACAGGACAACCCAAGGCTTTGGGTATAAGCAGCCAGTAAGCATGTGTGGAGAAGGCGGGGATGTTTGGGGGTTGAAGAAGGGTGTCTGAAGGTAGGAGATGTGACCATCTTAGAGATGGAGAGCAAGGTAAAAGCAGTGGCCCCTTTGCATGGGGCAGGGAGTGGAGAGAACTGCGTGGAGCCGGAGGGCTGGCTTGGAGCTGTTGAGGGTGGGGGTTGGAGTAGAGCTCAGGGTGCTCTAGATCAGAGCTAGGGGAATGGGGGAGTGGGAAGATTGGAGAAGAGCAGGAGGAGGCTAAGGGGAGATCTGGGGGAAGGCAAATGAAGGAAGTGGGGGGAAGAGGAAGGGAACTAAGTGCCTGGAGGGGTGATTCGACTGGGGCTGGACTGAAGGAGGCTGGCTGGAGGAGGGTGGAGGGAGAGTGAGGGGGACTGGAAGGGAGCGAGGTGGGTTGGGGGAAGCTAGAATGGGTGGGGGCAGCAGATGCAGCTCTATCAAGCTATAAGCAAGCTAGGCAGCTGCTCAGGGCAGCAGATTTCTAGGCAGCTGCCCCCTTTGTCCTGGCACTGTGACCCCATGCACCAGGTTGCAATGCCACTCATTCAGATTGGTCCAGCCACCCCCTTTTTCAGTCATGATGGAGGGATAGGCAGGCCAAATTTGAGTAGCATGGCGGATGGCACATTGAAGTGTTGCCGAGGCTGGCAGATTGCCGTTAGCTGGCTCTGGGACTGGATAGGGGCTGTGGAGGAGCTGATTTCAAACTCAGGAAGGGAACATCTTACCTTTTCTTGTATCAGGGTCTGCGTGGGCCTTGTTACACCACTGCAATTTCAAGCCCCCTTCTGGCCAGCACTTAACCCAAAAGCTCTCTGTTTTTCCCCCAGGGTCATACTACTAATGCTGCTGTGTCTGTCTGATGCTTCCTTGCGTGGGTTTGCAGAGTTTCTGGCTGCATCTTCACACACACAGCTCCCTCAAACAATGCCCAGAAAACCCCCTCCACCTACATACCTGAGTTTCTGACTGGCCCCATAGGGCTTGTGTTCCAGGCTGTGGCTCCTGTAGTTTCAGCTGTCTATTCCACAAAGAAGCTTGTTTGTTTCTTATATTATCCTGAATGAAGGGCTACAATTACATCCACCAGCTTCAACAAAGCTTAACCCAGCTCCCAGAATAACAAAAGTTGTGTGTGTTGGGGGGTGGGGTGGGGTGGATGTCACCTGGGAATTGTGAGACATTGGATCAGTGGGGTCAGGATTTCACCCAGTTTTTTATAATCTTGCAATCGCATCTTTGCAATCTGAGCCTCCAAAGAGCCCCCACTAGAGTCAATGGGATCTGTGCTGGTTCAGAGGCCGGCCCATTTGGATGCAGTTGCAGGATTGGGACAAAATATGCATTTACTACAGACTTTCCCGATATTGTATTTCTAGGAGTGGAAGTGGGGAAGCTATTGAACAGGACACAGTAGCATTACCCAACTGATTAGGGCAGGAAATTGGGAGGGGAGGGAGAAATACCAGACCAAACAGCTGCCCCCTCTTGAAAACAGGACCATTCAAGAACAATTGCACATGTGAGAATGATCACAAGTGAAGGAACTCGCATCTAGAGGCTGGAACTTCAAACCTCACCCCCACCATCCTGGAGGAATTGTGGGGAAGAACCCTACCTACTGAATCACCCACACCAGTTCCTATGGCATGCTGGGTTTTCTCTGGCACTCCCTCATTGAAGCCCTGATCCTGGCTAACTTTCTTGTGAGATCCAACAGGATCCGTGCAAAGTTGCGTGGCCACAAACCATTATTAAACCAGTGGCATGAGTGGGGAAATAAATACATAAAAGCGAAGAAGTGAATAGCCTATTGTTTTCAGCCATCCAAACACAGGACAAAAGGCCTAAAGTGAGGCTCACAGCAGGACTAGCAAGGGAGAAAGACAGAAGTTATGTGGGATACATTCACATGGACATTGTGAAATGCCAGAATTTTAGTTTTGGGGATTGGCATTACATTGATCTAGTATTGCACTAGCAGCTGGAGGCATCATCCAATTGGCACTGTGTAAACACAGAATGAGCAAGGAGCCTTGTGCTAAGGACTTCACAATCTAAACACACAAGAAGTGAGATGGAGTATTATTGTTCCCATTTACAGATTGGCAACTAAGGGATAAAGAGAAGTGACTTATCCAGCAAGTCAGTGCCTGACCCAGGAATAGACCCTAAGTCCCTGTCCAATGTCCTGTCTACTGGCCCTTATACCACTAAGGGATTAAACACTCCCATGTTGATGGATTTCATTTGATGAACTTCAGAGAATGTTGAGGCACAGGAATAGCAGCAGTATCCAGTAACAAAGGGGTTAAAATCATGTACAGTTAGTTTTGGTGGCAGGAGGGGGAGAAAGGAAAGATAGTCCAACATTTAGGGTTCTAACCTGGGACTTGAGACGCACATTCAGTTTCCTCTCTGCTACAAACTTCCTCTGAGACCATGGGTCAATCACTTAATCTCTGTGCCTCAATTTTCCATCTGTAAAATAGGGATAGTAGCACTTCCCTATCTACAGGTGCTGTGAGGATAAATGCATTAAAAATGGATAGGCGCCCTGTTACCTCAGTAATTATGGCCACATAAATGCCCGAATCAGAGAGAGATCTATGTGGAATGGAAGTACATCTGGCTGCAAAATTAGGACAGTTGCAAGATATGCACTTTGCTTTCCCATCATTGCGTGTGTCTGTGTGTATGTCTGTGTCTATGGGGGGAGGGGCGAAAGGGGGTAGCAGCACATTTGGATAAGTAAGCACAGCTTCCATAAGGGAAAATTGCACTCTGTACACTGTTACAATAATCTAGGGGAAATGTAATAAAACCGTGGATAACAGTGAGCTGGTTGAACATAGTTTACTTGGATTTTCATATGCTTTTGATAAAGTCCCTCATAAAAAAAAATTAAGTAAAGTAACTTATCATACAGTAAGGGCAAAGTCCTTAATGAGTGACAGAAAACAAAATCATAACAAACATCTGCTTGTCTGAGTAAAGAGAAGTAAATATTGAGCCGTATCAGAGGTCAGTATTGGAATCATGGTTATTTACTACTATGTATTAATGATTTGCAGGAGGAAGTGGAAAGTGACTTATCAACAATAACATTTATTAGCAAGAACTAGGGAAGAGTGTGAGAAACCCCAGGGGCCAATTAAATTTATCATGCAGTTCAAAATGTCAATCAGGTTAAAAAATCCCATATTTTGAAAACTCTTTTCTAACATATGAGACTATTTAACATATAAGGCCCCAGTCCTGCAAAAACTTGTGCTTAGAGTTATGCATATGTATGTTCATTTAAGTCAGTAGTCCTACTGTGCCTGTAAAGCTAAGCACATGAAGGTGTCTTTGCAGGATCAGGGCCTAATATATACTTCTTTATCACTTATCACCATTTACCACCCCAACAGAACTTAAACTAGGACACCATCATAATTGCTTTCATGGTTTACAATTATGGTTCTAATCAGTTCTATTTTCTAGTTCTCCTATGTTAGCAGCCTGTTACAATGTATTAGTTACAAGCACCGCAGGAGGATGCTTATTTGTTTTGTTAGAAATAGTTCCATTATTTTTCTTTAGTGATGAACAGAGTTACATAACCAAAATTTGGGGGCTAAACTGACCAAGCAACATTGCTTAAATGTAACTTGGCTATGTGGCTTTTGCATCCGACGAAGTGGGCATTCACCCACGAAAGCTCATGCTACAAAACGTCTGTTAGTCTATAAGGTGCCACAGGATTCTTTGCTGTTTTTACAGAACCAGACTAACACGGCTACCTTTCTGATACGTGGCTATGTATATACTCTTTGGCAAAATCAATCTAATTGCTTATAATACTGAATCATCAGAGAAAGAGACCTAAGAAACTCAGTTTTTGCGGCTGGCTTAACATATAGCAAGGTTAAGGAGTGCTGCTGCATGCTTAGTAAGGTACACAGGAGACAGCCCTGCTTTAATGCAGCTTAGGAGCCATGTAGCTCTTAAGGGTTGCAGTGGAGAGACATTGGCATTACAGTGGCATCTGGCCAAGTAGTTCCAGATCATGGAATTTATACATGCTATGGCCAGGTTTTTTTGCAAGCCAGACAGTTCTGAAGTCCTTAAAAAAGAAATCCTTTAAAAAACCCTCGGGAATGCCACACAAAAAAGTATGTATTTCTAAGATTATACTTAGGAACTGTATGATAATGCAGGAAGCAGTTAAATTACACATGCAATCTTAATGTTGGCATTTCCTGACTGCCAGGTGTTTAACCATGCAGTCTTAGTGTTCTCTTAACACATTTTGTGTGGAATATTAGTGTCATTGGGTTTACTCACCACTTGTGCACCTCCTCATACAGTGGCACTGGAATTTTTAATAGTGGGCAGGGTGGATTTGATTTAAATCAAACTAGTCATGAAGACTCGATTTAATGGATTTCTACGTAAGTGCATTCTTGTTGGTCGTTATAACCTTAATACATATTCTTCACAACTCAGAGATAGATGTAGGTTTCATTTTTAGAAGGTACAAACTATACATTTTTAAATGATTTATTTTGAAAACTTTTCAGATTAGTTTTACAGCTATATCAGAAAATGAATGACTGTTTGCTTATTTCATTTACCAAAGGTAATTGAAGCAGATATTTATGAAGTCATTTGGAGGTGAACTATCTCCAATTCAACAGGTTAATCATTAATATTTGGAGGATTTTCTTGCCATGTTGTATTAGGAGGAGAACATCACCAGACAGACATTTAAATTGTTTTATTTAACTTAAACAACGTTATATATTCTGGATTTTTTCTTCAACAGCAAACATATAATATTTTAACAAAACAAGCATATGAATTTTTGAATTTAGTTAAACATTCAAGTTTTTTTTAAATCAGGTTTGTTTTTGTTAAAATTGTTTTTAACTCAAATAGTTAAATGAAATATTTTTTAAAAACCACAAAAATTAAAATGACTATGTCAGTCAGGTCAACATGAGAAACTTAAAATATTGGCTTCTGCAGCTAACTCAGTCGTTTTCACCTTCATTTTCCTGTTTGTTCATAATCTAGGAAATAAAAGCTTTCCTGCTTTTTCAGGTCCCAAACAGTTTCTCAGTTTGGAATGAATTAGTTCTTTCTACACCGACAGAAGAAACTACGGCTGGTAAAAGTGAGATTATCACTTCAACAGTCTCTGAATCCAAGTGCTTAAGTGACTTCCACCAGTTCACTGGTGTGGCTTTCTTTAAAACATCATCAGCAAACATATATTTCTTGAATGTTTCTTATTCTCAAACTGGGTCTCTTTTACGGCCTGCTGCCATTATAGGTTTTCCCTCCTAGTGAGAGAATGGAATGGTAGATCTCAAATCAATGAAGGCTACACTCAGAAAGACCTCAAGGCTTCTGGAATATGCTGCTCAAATAGTTTCACTTTTGTTTCTACTGCCTGTCCCTCCCTTCTCACATTTATCTCCAGACTTCTCCTCCTTGTCCAGATCTATTCCGCACCCAACAATCTTCTATTCATTGAACTTTTTGAAACTTTTCACTTTTAGAGAGAGGTAAGGGATTGACTCTGTGTACACAAATTTGCAGAGGGACAATAGGGTTGAGGTCTGTTATTTCTCACCTGTATATATTATTTATTTAAACACATTTTTGCTGTTAACAAGCATGTTATCTGTGGAGACACAAATCCACAGTTTGAGAACTGCAAAACTAAGCATCTCTGATGGTATCTTCTAGACGGAGCACTGAGTCCCATTGGGTAGATAGAAAGATTAACCTAAATAATCTATACAGAAGCCCCTGGAACCCCATAAGATTGGGTCCCTAATCCATGAACTATTGGAACACATTTACAAAACTTTTCTTAAACATTACATGAATATATGGTCTCATACTATAGAATTAGAATTTATAATCCCTATTCCATGATGAGAGCTCTTTGAGTTATAATGTATCTTAATTAAAACTATCTTTAGATAGGTGTTTTCCTCAAAAAACATTTTATCAAAAAAATCCGATTTAAATAAAAAAATCCGATTTTTTTCATTTTTTAAAATAATTGCTTTTTATCCACCCTGATCGTGGGGGTGCTGAAAGCCAGCCCCCTTGCCCCATCTGTGCCCCCCTCAAGCAGGGTCATGTCTGGGGGGGGGCCCCAGACAGGTATAATGGGGCTAAGGCTGGGGCCACAGCTGGGGGCTGGCACAGGGCCAGCACTGGAGTGCTGAGTGTAGGGCCAGCAGCAGAGCCCCAGATGTGGGGCCAGCAGCCAGGACGCTGCGGGGAAGGGCCAGAAGTGAAGTCCTGGGTGCGAGGCCGGGACCCTGTGTGTGGGGCCAGAAGCAGAGCCTGGGTGCGGGGCTGGCAGCCCTGACCCCGTGTGCAGGCCAGGAGCGGAGCCCCACATAAAACCTTGGGGTGGTGCAGCACTGCCCCCCATGTCCCTAGTTCCTGTGCCTATGTCCTCAAAGCTGCATCTGGGGATCAGTTCTGCCCAGTGTGATGCCCCCTTCCCTTGGACCACAGTCCATCTTGCTCTCTCGGAGTCACAGTGACTCCTCCTCATGGCTTGGGCCTCCATCCAGATCACCAGACAGGTTTCCCCTTCCAGGGGAACAAAGTCTTACTAGACCCACTGGCTGGGTGCCATCCCAGGCAGTCTTCCCAATCAAGTGGTGGGTATGGGAAACTAAGCCCACCCACTATTCCATGTTCCACAATCAGCAGCTAAGGTCTGCACTATCTCAATCCTTATTACCATAGTCCTCAGCTTCTCCCTATTTCACCGTCTGCAGCTAAGCTTCTCTGCAGAGAAGCAACACAAGAGGTTCTAGCATACCAAATCTTTAACTTGGTCGGAGACCACTCTGACTGCACCAACCAGTTGCATTTCCTGGCATGTGCCCCCTATAAGAGGCCAGTCCTCTACACTCAGTCCTTGCAGACCTGCCGAGAATGTAGTGGGAGAAAAACATTAGTTGGAAGAAGTATGTAGAGAATCTGAAAGAAATCCCATGCATTGATGTGCTTTTCAAGGTTGTAAATATAGTCATAACACAATAGTTTCAGGCCTCACCAGCCACACTACAGACCCCATTGTTAGAGAAAGCCTGAACTGACTGAAACAACGAGGAGTCCTTGTGGCACCTTAGAGACTAACACATTTATTTGGGCATAAGCTTTCATGGGCTAGAACCCACTTCATCAGGTGCATGGAGTGAAAATACAGGAGCAGGTATAAATACAAAGCACATGAAAAGATGGGAGTTGCCTTACCAAGTGTGAGGTTAGTCTAATGAGACAATTCAATTACAGCAGGATACCAAGGGAGGAAAAATCACTTTGGTAGTGGTAATGAGAGTGGCCCATTTCAAACAATCGACAAGAAGGTGTGAGTAGCAGTAGGGGGAAATTAGTGTGGGGGAAAATTAGGTTTAGGTTTTGTGATGACCCAACCACTCCCAGTCTTTATTCAGGCCTAATTTGATGGTGTCCAGTTTGCAAATTAATTCCAGTTCTGCAGTTTCATGTTGGAGTCTGTTTTTGAAGTTTTTTTGGTTGAAGAATTGCCACTTTTAGGTCTGTTATTGAGTGACCAGGGAGATTGACATGTTCTCCTATTGGTTTTTGAATGTTAGAATCAGGAATCACTGTGCTGCCTAGCAGCCTAAGTGTACTGTATTGCTGCGCTGTCATCCCCAGAAGAAGAAGGAGCCCAGGGAGCAGTGTAACAGCGCTCGTCCCCATGCGGCTGTCCCTGCCCTCTGCAGTTACCTTGAGATCTATGACTTTAGGAAGGGGAGATTTTACATATTCATCCCTGGTGGGAAAATTCAGGGAAATTGCAAGTGGAAACTCCTCCAAAACCTGTATAGAGAGCACGCATCTCATCTAATTGTGATGGGGTGTTGAAGGAGTTCAGGTGGCTCAGAAGGGGTTAATTCCCCAGGTGCAGTGTACTGGGGGGAGTCTTAGGCTTGACTGTCAAGCTCTAATTCAAGATGGAGTCCATCTGGGCAGGAGTAGCTGGGGGCTTGTATAAAGCCAGGAAGTGAAAGCAGAAGAAGGCTGTCTTGTGGTGGTCTGCAGTCACTTTCTGGGGCTACTGAAGCGAGGAGGAAACCTGGTGGGGAGAAAGCAAAGTGGAAACCCTGGGATCCTGATCCTGTGGGAAGGGTAAACCCAGAGGAGTGGTGGAGAAGGAAGGAAGTTTATCACAACTCTTGTGATATTTGGTGTTTGGCTTAAAGCCCAGCTCCCAGAGTTGTGGGTAACGGGTCTAGGAGTCAAGGCCCCATATTTCATTGCCAGTCCCCCTGACCTGGGACCAGATTGAAGCCAGCACCCTTATGGAACAAACTGAGAATCTCAGCTTTCTTTCTTCCAAAGTAAGTTTCTAACCCTCCTGCTTGTGGAGAAAAGCTTGAAGATTTGAGTACCACTAAAGACTCAAATCAGAAGGCAAAGAAAAAGAACCCACAATGTATTATTTGACTTTAAATCATGAGTTATTTCTTTTAATCTCATTACTTTCTCTGGGCGCTTGACTCATGATTTTTTAATACTGTGAGTTGGCAATAGTGTGATGGCAAAAAGTTTGAGGACCACTGGTTAAGAGAACTAGCTTGTCACCTATGGAGACACTTTGATTTTTTTAGACTTAATTAAAATTGCTATCAAAACCGTTAGGTACACGTACATATCTTATAAAAACAGGTACAATCACACTGGCTCAATTTGCACAAAACATCACCTGATCTCCTACTGGCCCTTGCCATAGATCAAACCATCTTCTAAAAATCTAGGTCAAAAGTGATTAGGAGGTTGCTCATCCTAGTCCCCGTTTGTCCACATCATAAAAACTTTCATGAAAACAGACAATCTCCACCCAGGAGAGGCTTAGGACTGGAACAGCTGAAGAACTTGAAGTACATTAACAGATCTATATAGGGAAGTTTGCAAAGAAGCTATATGTTATTAATCCTGTTCTTTCATGGGGGCCCATCCTATAAATTGTTGAGCACCTGACCTTTTAGGGTCAGTCCTAGGACCAATCCTATTCAATTTATTCATAAATGATCTGGAGAAAGGGGTAAACAGTGAGGTGGCAAAGTTTGCAGATGATACTAAACTGCTCAAGATAGTTAGGACCAAAGCAGACTGTGAAGAACTTCAAAAAGATCTCACAAAACTAAGTGATTGGGCAACAAAATGGCAAATGAAATTTAATGCGGATAAATGTAAAGTAATGCACATTGGAAAAAATAACCCCAACTATACATACAATATGATGGGGGCTAATTTAGCTACAACTAATCAGGAAAAAGATCTTGGGGTCATCGTGGACAGTTCTCTGAAGATGTCCACGCAGTGTGCAGAGGCAGTCAAAAAAGCAAACAGGATGTTAGGAATCATTAAAAAGGGGATAGAGAATAAGACTGAGAATATATTATTGCCCTTATATAAATGATGGTACACCCACATCTTGAATACTGCGTACAGATGTGGTCTCCTCACCTCAAAAAAGATATACCGGCACTAGAAAAGGTTCAGAAAAGGGCAACTAAAATGATTAGGGGTTTGGAGAGGGTCCCATATGAGGAAAGATTAAAGAGGCTAGGACTCTTCAGCTTGGAAAAGAGGAGACTAAGGGGGGATATGATAGAGGTATATAAAATCATGAGTGATGTGGAGAAAGTGGATAAGGAAAAGTTATTTACTTATTCCCATAATACAAGAACTAGGGGTCACCAAATGAAATTAATAGGCAGCAGGTTTAAAACAAATAAAAGGAAGTTCTTCTTCACGCAGCGCACAGTCAACTTGTGGAACTCCTTACCTAAGGAGGTTGTGAAGGCTAGGACTATAACAGCGTTTAAAAGAGAACTGGATAAATTCATGGTGGTTAAGTCCATAAATGGCTATTAGCCAGGATGGGTAAGGAATGGTGTCCCTAGCCTCTGTTTGTCAGAGGATGGAGATGGATGGCAGGAGAGAGATCACTTGATCATTGCCTGTTAGGTTCACTCCCTCTGGGGCACCTGGCATTGGCCACTGTCGGTAGACAGATACTGGGCTAGATGGACTTTTGGTCTGACCCAGTATGGCCGTTCTTATGTTGTCCAACTTGCAACGACGTCAGTTGCTCAGCATCTTGCAGGACTGGGCCCAGGAACATGACATTCCCTCACAAATTAAAGATCAATTAAAAACAGAAAAGCAACAATTTATTTTCCTCTGTTTCTATTTATTTTTAGACCGGACTTTTTCAAAGACAGTCCCACAAAAGACACTCTTTGATTTAGCAGGCAATTATGGTAGAATCAGAGAATTCTAATTCTAATCCATTGTAAGGGACCTCAGGAGGTCATCAAGTCCAACCCCCTGCTCAAAGCAGGACCAATCCCCAACTAAATCATCCCAGCCAGGGTTTTGTTAAGCCTGACCTTAAAAACCTCTGAGGAAGGAGATTCCACCACCTAATTATTTAATTAGGTACTTAATTGCACATTACAATATGCTAACAGCCTTTCTGATCTATTCTGTAATTACAAAATTGGGTCCTATGCTATCCATAAAAACAAAATATTCACATTTGTGAAGAAAACTTGCCAGGCATGTGCAGCCAGACAAGTTTTAAGCTAAAGCATCTTGGCTGTTTTTATTAATGTGGTTTTCTTTTCTTGGAAATGAAATCAATTTAAAAAAATCAGAACCATTTCTGCATTATACAATCAAATGAAAAAGACCGAAATCTGGGCCCTTTTTATTGTTTTAGATTCCAAGAGGTCAGATTCATTTTTGGAAACATGTTAACAGCACATGCCCTGGAATGAGACTCTGCATTTGTAATGTTTCAGCTTGGTGCCTGTTTTAATGTATTTAGTTTGAGCAGTTGCAATTCCCCCTACTCTCCATTCCCCTTAGCTATTGCTGTACTTGGTAGGCTTCATTCTCTTCTCGCTTACATCAGCATAACCCTATTGGAGTTACATCTGATTTTACACTGATATGAGAGGAGAATCAGGCCTATTATCTTAATAAAACATGATGTGTCTGAAACATGTCAAGAGAACATACAATGTGGGCCAAATTCTGCCGTCTGTTACAACTGCACAACCCTTCTGATTTATTTGGGGCGGGCATCCAGCGACTTGAGGCTGCAATGACAGTAGACTCCCTGAACAGTTACCGGGTGAAATACATTCCAGTCCAGAGGGCCATAACAAGACTTACACCTCATGTAGGTCCTGTATTAAGTGGGACATAAGGGGCACAGAGAGGTTTGTGTGTGCTCCCTGAACTAGACTGAATGTCATCTATGTTCCTTATAGGTCTTTTTTTTTTTAAATAGATTTTTCAAATTTACACACAAGAGCTCTTTTAAAAAGAGAGATGACAGCAAGACTGCCTTAAAAGTGGCAGCAAGAACTCCTGGGTCTTGCACTGACTCACTTTTTGGCTTAGGGCAAATACGTTGGAGACATTGTCAAGGAGTGGGAGCGCCCAAACTTTGATTCTGTTAATTAAAATAGCTGGTGGTAAGGGATTGGAGGGAGGCACTCTTATAAATGGTGATAGAGTTTTATACTGCCACCGAGGGAAAAAAGCCAGTAACAGAAGAAATGTTTGATTCGTAATAACCCATCAAAGAAATCTTAAAAAAATATGCAGCATGATATTCTATTGATCTATTCTATCCAGGTTCTTATACCAGGGTGATCACCACAGTATCTGAGCACCTTATGGTCACATAATTTCATTTCAGATGCATGAAGAGCCCAATCCTACATTTGGGCTAAAACATACCCTAAAATCCCACAACTATTGCTGAAGCAAGAAGTTCCACCGAATACTAGTTCAGTGAGCATGTCTAAACCAGGTATAAAGAGTGTATTTTCAAAACACATTCAACAGGGTAAGTAATATTTTAACATGCATTAGCTGGTCAAAGTGAACCATGCGGTCAGGGGAAGCCTAGGCTACAACATGCTAATGTGTTAAAATACAACTTGCACAGTCTATGCTAGGATTTTAAAATGTTAGAACTGGACGGCTTTTCCATCAGAAAATGCTGATTCGACAAAATCAAAACGTTTTGCTGTTAACATATTGATTTCATTGAAATTTTCTATGGGAAATTAACAAAACATTTTGTTCTGACAAAACTGTTTAAACTTTTACATTGTATTATTGAATATAACATAAAAATCAAAATGATAAAGTTGAAACATTTTGACCAAATCAAAACAAACATTTTCCTAAAGCCGAAATATTTCAGAATATTTTGTTTCATGAAAAACTCCAAGATTTCTACTCTCTGTCTCAGTTTGAGATGAAATAAAAGGTTGAAATATTGTACTTTCCCATGGGACAGGAATTCCGTTTTCAACCAGCCCTACATGTTATCTAATACATTTTAAAACAACACCTCTTATCATACTGTTGGCAAACCCAGTAAGGCTTGTAGGTTCAGACCCTAAACTTAAGCATCATCTAAATTTCCTAGTGTAGACACAGCCAAAAGCAGTTAAACACTTAGGGATGGACTGAGTCTTTCTGAGTGCTCAGTGAAACTAACCTCTCAAGCCTTGCTTTAGCTAGGAACATAGATTTCAAAGATTTTTTTTAATATCTTGTAATCCTAGTGTAGACAAGCAAATTATAGTTTTAGTATGTTATCTGGATGAGATAAACTTTAGGTTTCTTCCTGAGGTTTACCTCTACTACTTAAGGTACTAAAACCCCAACTTCCATTGTCTACACTAGGATTTTAACATAATAATACAAACTTCCCCCCCAATGCAGACATGGTCAAAGGTGGTATTAAAGTACCTATTGAGACACCAAACACCATTTTTATTTTTCAGATTTGTACTTAAACACACGTATTTGCAATCGAAACACTGCCGCATGGGACCAGCCCAAGCAAACCACATGAAAGCCAAAAAGTTACTGTAAACACCTGAAACTGACTCTAGTCTATCACAGTCCACATGAAAAATGTAGAATGTGAACAAATTTAAAGGGTTGAAAGTAATATTTTTAAATTTTCTATTGATGTTAATAATCTAATGTATTATTTGCAGCAGAGATAATGACTTATTTTTAAGCAATGATTTTTAACCGAAATATTCCTATATTTTCCCTATATAGAGAGCTTGAAAAAAATGTTCCTGATACGTATTAGATCAAGAACTAAGCCTTATCATCAGGCTGAAATATAACCATGCAGAGTCATGCACCTCCCAAGCTACACTCCCTTGCCCTCTGTCTCCTGATGGTCAATCCACTGCTTGGGCCTCAAGACCAGGGGTCGGCAACCTTTCAGAAGTGGGGTACTGAGTCTTCGTTTATTCACTCTGATTTAAGGTTTCGCGTGCCAGTCATACATTTTAACATTTTTCTCTAAGTCTATAATATATAACTAAACTATTGTTGTATGTAAAGTAAATAAGGTTTTTAAAATGTTTAAGAAGCTTCATTTAAAATTAAATTAAAATGCAGAGCCCCCCGGACTGGTGGCCAGGCCCCGGGCAGTGTGACTGCCACTGAAAATCAGCACGCGTGCCATAGGTTGCCTACCCCTGCTCAAGACCCTGGGCTTCCAATGACTGCTGACTCACCACCCCCCATACCAAATTAGTTACCACCTGGAGAGTCCTCCAATCAATTTGTGTTAGCCCCCAAATACACAGTCCTCTTCTGGGGTGAGAAGTAAGGGCTGACATTTTTCTTCTCCTGTCCTAAAACAGGAAGAAGCAGCTGAAGAGCAGTGAAGCCACATCCATCCTGAATAAGGTGACCAGATGTCCCAATTTTATAGGGACAGTCCTGATTTTTGGGTCATTTTCTTCTATAGGCTCCTATTACCACCCACCCCGTCCTGATTTTTCATACTTGCTGTCTGGTCACCCTAATCTTGAAGACCAGCAGTAACAGGTCCCCTGCCAACACTACCCCACCATACAGAGGGCTCTTGGGTGGGCAGGCTTCCTACCAGGCCAGCAGAGGTGGTTCCATATGGGGAGTCCACATTCATATCCTGCAAAACCCTCTGCTGGAGTGGTGTTAGGGTTGCCAACCTGCCAGGGTTGTCCTGAGGCTCCAAAAACTAAAGATTGTTTAATTAAATATTATGCCATGTGATTAACCTCCAGGAATACATCCAACCAAAATTGTAAACCCTAAGTGGTGTTAGGACCAGCCTCCACTCTAGCCGAAACCCTCTGCTTGGTGGCAGCAGGAGCCAACCCGCACTAATGGAATAGTACCATCAACTGCCTCCCCAGCTATGCAGAGACCTCTTTTGGGGTAGTAGAACCCATGCTCCAGCTAGTGACACACCTCCAAAAGGCTCCATGCTCAAATGGGTGAGCAGCACATCCAAGACACCCTGCTCCTAACTGTACCACTAGAGCTGTCTCCCTGCAGATTTGTCACACTGTAAGTGGTATAAGCTAAACTGGAACAGGTACTGGAAAAGAGTGCCCACACAGGTAGTAAAAGTGGTGTAATTATGTTGGTATGTTTTCCTGTGTAGACACAAGCCCATAGGAAGGCAGCACAGCACTAGTGACCCTCCATATCGGATTATTTGGGCACGGTAGGAGCTAGTTGTGTGGTGTTTGTTTTTCAAATGAAAGCTTAAATTCTGTAAATGTTAATGGCATTTTCCAAGGAAAACCTACTTGGATTTTTTTCAAGCCCTATGTGTTAGTATGAACTAAAGATTTTTTTTACAAAGCGATTGACGCCCTAAGGGTGAATTATACTGTTCTCTCCCGAAAAAGAAGAGCATACTTTGAAACTGAAGGAGTTCAGACAGAGAGCGATCTCAAAACCGTGCTACAAATCTTTCCAATAATTCACTAAAGAGCATGCAAAACACAGTGCAGTTTGCATACTCAGCCTCCCTGCATGCTTAGGATTCCCCACTCTCCCAGCTTCACACAGGAGGCCCACAGAAGTTTGCATTTCAATCCCCCGCCGCGTGCATGGCTGAAGTTAGGGAATAGTGAACACTCCACTCCCCACAACTAGACGTGAGAAAACCAGTGAAGTTTACAATTCTCCCCACCGCAGGGGTTACATCCACCCGTTCTCCTACGGCGTTGCAGGGCCGGGGATCCCCGGGGGTTGCACCCCAATTCCCGTCGGGGGTTGCAGGGCCGAGGATCCCCGGGGCGTTGCACCCCAATTCCCTTCGGGGGTTGAGGGCCGAGGATCCCCGGGGGTTGCACCCCAATTTCCTTAGCGGGTTGCAGGGCCGGGGATCCCCGGGGGGTTGCACCCCAATTTCCTTAGCGGGTTGCAGGGCCGGGGATCCCCGGGGGGTCACCCCCATTCCCGTCGGGGGTTAGAGGCCTCCCTCGTTGCGGGCTCCTTCCCGCTCTAGCGCACTGAGTCTCGGCTCCTCTCTGCTCTTCCCTCCCCTTAAAGGGAGGTAGCTGCAGTTAAAGGCCTCTGGCCCCAGTGCGTCGCGGAGCCCGGGGAGGGCAGGGCCCGATAGGGGGCGGTGTGGGGTAGGGGGTTAACCCGCGTGCGGCGCGGAGCAGTGTGTGGGGGAGGGGGAGCAGAGGGAGCCCAGTGGGGTGTGGGGGGAGCGGGCGTTACCCCACCCCGACTTGTGCCGTGTGGAGCCGGTGGGGGGGGGCAGGGGGGTTACCCCCGGCCCGTGCTGCGCTGAGACCGTTGGGGGTGGGGGCAGGGGGTAACTCCCTGACTCGGGCCGCGCGGAGCCCGTTGTGGGGGAGGGGTTAACCCCGACTCGTGCCGCGCGGAGCCGTGGGGGCAGTTCCCAGTGGGGGTGGTATGTGGGGAGGGTTAAGCCCTGACTCGTGCCCCGCGGAGCCCGTGGGGGGGGGGCGGGGGGGCTGGGCCCGGGGTGTGTGTGCGCGCGCGGGCGCAGCGGGGGTTAACCCCCCGGCCCGTGCGGCGCGGAGCCGGGAGGGGGATAGTGGGGGGGGGGGGTCATCCTCCCCGCCCGGCGGCGGCGGCGGCGGCGGCGGCATTTCCATTCAGGCGGCGCTGAGGGAGCCCGGCGCGCCCGGTGCATTGTGGGACTGGGTTGGGAGTCCCGTTCGCGGGAGGAGGCGGAGGGAGGGCGAGGAGCGAGCCGGTAAGAGGGAGACCTGGGGAGGGGGGGGCAAGCGGGGAGATTTAAAGGGGAATCCGCCTCCGCCGTTAAACACCCGGCCCTGCACTGGATGGCGGCCTCCCCGCGTTGCGGCGGCCGGCCGGGGCGCACGGGGCATGCCTGGCCCCAGCCCCTGAGCCCGGCCGCGGGGGGGCGGGGGAAGGGGATGCGAGGCGCCGCCGGGGCCGCTTTAAAAAACTCCCGGCGGCGAGGCCGGCAGGCGATGGGTTAAATTTTTCACCCGCCGACATTTTTGCTGCTGCTGGGGCCCCGCGCCGCGGAGTCCCCTGGCCGGGGAGCCTGGCGCGCGCCGCTCCCGGGGAACGTTCCATCCCCTCCCCGCCCTCCCCGGGGCTTCGGCGGCAATGGGGGGCGGCAGCGGCTCTTCGCCTTTAAACGCTGCCCCTGCATCTCTGCTTCCAGCGAAGGGTTAACTCTGCTTCTGCTGACATTTTACCTGCCTCCCCCCGCACTTTTGCTGCTAATAATCTCGTGTGTAAGGGAGATCATTCCCCCCCCCCCCGCAAAGATCTGTTTGTAGGAGCCTTCTTTGCGGGGGGTAGAAGGGGATTGCTGTGTGCACGGTTCTTTCCTGTGCACAGCCAGCCAGGCTCCCACACGGCTGCACAAAGAGCAGCAGTAGAGGCCCTTGCTTGCCTTTAAAGGCAGCAGCTTGAAATTTAAGGTGTCCCAGAGCCATGTCTCTCCGCAGCCTTCTGCGCTACACTCCATGGAGAAATGCTCGGTGCAGTTCCTTGCCTTGTAGATGCACCTCACTTGTGTTGCTATTCCCTGTCCTTGGGTTTATTTTGGGTAGGTATCTGGTCCTGTTCCGCAGTCATTTTTTTTCCTTGCCACCCTCCAACGTACATTTTTATTTATGGTCAGGGTTGTAGAGCGGCAAGGGTTAAATTCTATCTTCTAATATTTGTCATTGTTTTAAAGTAACAAACATCTGGAGTATGGGGGCGATTTATTCTAATGGGGAGGGTTGTTTATTTTGCAAATACACTGGATGCTAGAAATGCATGTTTATGCAGGGTGCCAAAAGTCACATGAAATTGGATCTTGCAAGGTTGCTTCCATGGTAGTGTATGAAATTATTGCATGCAGCACATTCAGATCTTCACCAAGAAGCCTTTTGTGCTCCTTTCCCTATTGAGGTTTTTAACTAAGTATCTGTCACTTGTCTAGTACAACGTTTATTTTTAAAATCGGAATATATTTAAGTGCGTGTATTAGTACTCAAGACTATGCAAAAAGTTCTGCTTGTCTTTGGCCTCTAAATCCTTTCCTATAGAAGTGGATAGGGGGTGCTAAGAATACACCAGTGTTTGGGTAAGTGAAGGGAAATGTTTCCCCACTTGAAAAACACAATTTTTTTACAGTTTTTCTGGAAATAAGTAGCCTGATGAGTTAAAAAATATCTTTCCATTAAAAGCCACTTTTTTCCTCTTACTTCTCTCCACAGGTTGTTTTCTAGTTAGTATCTTCTCTGATTCTAGTGCTTATTGCCTTGCATTGAAGATAAAAGTTACAAACCAGATGCATTGCTCACCCAAGACACGTTCTTGTAATGAGCGCTTGGATTACTGCCCAAGCTTGGGCTTTTGAAGATTTGTTTTAAATAAGTGACACGTCTCCCAGGAAAGGAGGGAAAACACTGTAAAGCGGAGTTCAGTTCCTAATCAGACATTTTTCAGGGACTTTAAAACTTGAATTGCCATTCTATACCATAGTCAATAAAATAACATCTCTGAGAGTTTGTAGAACTTGTTGGGAGGCAGCCTGTTTATAAGCAGTATACTGGGGGATCTAGTTGCATACGGCTGTAGATTTTTTTTTTTTAAATGGTATCAAACATACCCAGCTTAACCCAGTATCAACATGATCAGCAGTCAGTGAGTGCTGCATGTTGAACCCTTTTGATAGGCATGACATTTGCTTTCTAAGACACTACTGTATGTAGGTCACTTTAAATAATTCCAGAAAAGCTTTTTCTCCAAGGAAGACAAATTGCACCATATCACCACCATTCCTGTTTAGAAGTTAAACGCTTCAGTTAGGCCTCTTATTAGTTTTGGAGTGTGCTGTAGGTCTGACTCAGTGGAAAAAGAGTTCTAAAATTAGACATGCATTGTTAAGAATTTTATTAAATGAATTTCATCCGTGTCTTTTTACATTAACTTTCTAATGGGAGGTTTACTCTGATTAAGTATGTTCAGTTCCAAAAAAAGTCCTGAGAGGCATGAACTCTGTTTCTTTTGAACAGCTTTAGTGTATGAACATCATAAAATATGCTTTTAGCAGAAATATCCTAATTAAATGTTTTCCTTTCTTAATGCTTTATATTACTAGCATATAGGTCTCCTAGGGAAAATATACCACTGGTGTGAACAGGTGTATTTCTGTTGACTCCAAATGAGTTGTGTCCTCTTAAACCAGAACTGAGCTTGCCCCATTGTTTGAAAGGTGTCATATGAAATAAAGAGGCTATTGCCTAAGGTTCTGATCTTGCAATGAGCGTAAGCTTTGTCTACACTACGCACCTTTTAGCGACGCCTTGCCGCTAAAAGGTGCGCAGTGTAGCTGCTGTTTGTCGGCAGGAGAGAGCTCTCCCACCGACAAAAACTTCCCCCAACAAGTGTCAGCAGCTTTATCTCCTGATGACAATGTGCTGTTCACACGGGTGCTTTTCATCGGTAAAACTTTTGCTGTTTGGAGAGAGAGTGTGTGTGTGTATGTGTGTGTGTTTCTTTAAACACCCCAAATGACACAAGTTTTGCTGATGAAGTTCCATTGTGTACAAAGACCCCGAGCCTGAGTATGTTGCAGGATCAAGGCCTAACTCTCCTCTTGGGGTTTGTTCCCACTAACTAAAACTGTAACACTTATTTATATATATTTCTGTTAAGTGAGGTCTGTGGACTTTTTTTTTTTTTTTTTTAAATTAAACACTCGTGTGGCATAACTAGGGGAAAAGTCATATCACTCCTCTGCCTGGCCTGACAGTGTTATAGTTTAAATGTCAGAAGATGGAAGAGGAACCATTCCTTTGTAGCCTCAAGAAACTTATCTTGTGGGATATGCCCTCCTATTGTAACAGATGATGTCTGCTCAATGCTGTGCTTTACTTTTCTTCTTTAAAAAAAAAAAAAAAGAGGAAAAAACAGCAAAAAGATCCCTCCCAAAAACCTCTACATTAATATTTTGATATATATTATTTACAGTACATACACTAACTTGTTGTCTTGTAGGTTCTAAGAATTTTCTAATGTTCCCAATTTTTCTAACTAGGTTGATCAGCAGAGAAACCAACAGATACGTTTGCTCAAGGTGGGGGGGAAGGTAGCACTCAGAACCATGTCTGTTCGGGAGTCCTTTAACCCAGAAACTTACGAACTGGACAAGAGCTTCCGTCTGACTCGATTCACTGAACTTAAAGGCACAGGCTGTAAAGTGCCTCAGGATGTTTTACAGAAACTGCTTGAGTCCCTACAAGAAAATCATTTTCAAGAAGATGAACAGTTTCTGGGAGCAGTTATGCCCAGGTTGGGTGAGTGTTTGTTTCTCTAGTAACAAGTGATACTGCTGGTTCCCTGTTTCATAAACAGTAGATCAAGTTGGCTGTTAGCCTATTAATTTATTAGCTTGCTAATTTATTTTAAAATTAAGCTGTTGTCCGATCCATATACATTAACAAGATTGGGATTGTGTCCAGAAATGTGAAGGATAAACCTGCAGTTGTCATCTTGCTGTACAAGAATAATAATTTTGTACTGCAATTATTAATATCCTATCTGCAAAGCACTTAACTATGGAGGAGAAAAAAGGAGCTATGAAATGACCCTAAACGTAGAGAGACAGAGTTCTTATAATATAAGAAGAACAATAGTCTTTTTCACTAATAGAGTCTGTACATAAATTATGTGGAAGTTCAGTAACCAAAATAGTAACAATTGATTTCTAAAAACAAATGTATCCATTTTAGTATTTCCTCAGTGAATGAAAAATGGTCATAGTACTGTTTCAGAATTATCGATATAGTTTTGGGGTTTTCCCCTAAAATACTGAACAGTTTATTTTCTGACTTAAAGTGAAACTGAGAATTGATTGTAAATAATTATCCAGCTCCCAAGTCCAGCCTCCCTTCATTTCTAAATTGAATCCACTGTTGTGAGCCAAAAGGGAAGGGGGGGGGGAAATCAGTCTTTCAGTCCTCTCATTGTGTCATGTTCTTTATAACTTTTCTGTTCTCCCTGTAGAGGTTTTATGGGAAAGGCTGTCTCTACAAGACCTATATGGCTCTTGCCAGATTTGCTTTCTCTTTGGTATTTGCATAGTGATGCAAGGAGAACAGAAAAGTAACCTGCAGAAGCAACCTTCACAGGGAACAGGGTGCATGTGGGTATTTTGATACCAGCTACAGTACCTAATATTGATATAGATAAATTAGTCAAGACAAAATGTTTAATGACAGCTTTTTAATTCAGTTCATCTGTTTATTTAGCCCTGTGTATTTAATCTCTTTTCCACAGGCTAAATTTTAGAAATTCTTTCACTTCAGGCGTACCAACTTAGTTGTTCGTTTTTGAAAATATTTTACTGTTATTTAATCTGGCATACAGTGAGCTCACTTTAAACAATTTTAATGTGACTAGATAACCCTTATTAGACTAACAGGTAACAACACGGTTTTCCCAAAGAGGGCAGAATCAGTGAAAATCAGTAGAAAGCCAATGTTCCCACTTAAACAAGGGCAATCTTTGTATGAAATATATCTATGAAGTAATTGTGTGTGAGGCTCAGTGGCAATATAATTTAAGAGGTCCGATGATAAGGGACACTGATCTTATTCTGGCCCAAAATTTAATGTTTGTGTGTCGCCTTTGTTTAAATAATAGAAATGTTTTCATGCGTTTAAAAAAAAAAAAGTGCTCATTTAATTGGATTTAATTAGTTCTCTGCACTTCTTCAACCCACTATTGTTCCGTGAGAGCTAGAAAGCAAAACTGGCTCCAAACAACAATGAAACTGCTAGTTTAGTTTTTATTGTTTAGCCTTGTGAATGGGCAACAATAAATGGGGGGAGGGAAAATAAGTTAAAAGCTGGAAGGAATTTTCAAAACTTAGTTTTCTCATCTGTGTTTATTAATAGACTTACTAAGTCTTTTTAAAATGTGCTTTAAGATGAATATCCCTTTAACAAATGCATCAAGAAATGCATTTGGCAGTATTTCTTTTGATGTGTTGTGCTTTAAAAGAAGGCCAGTGACTTCCTTATCTGTGTGTATGGATGGTACTTCTGAGATGCTGTTAGGAAGGAAAATACCAATAATAGGATTTTTCAGAATTGGGCCCTACTCCCACAAGTAGTTAGGACTCACTCAGAGTAGTCCCAAATGCAGTTCAGAATACTTCCATGAGTAAGAGATTGCAGATTTAGGCACTCAGGCCCTAATCCTCTGAGCTCTTATGTATGGCAGAATCTTTTGCACCTGTGAAACCCCACTGAGATCAGTAGAACTTCACACAATTACAGGGGGTCCATGTGCATGAACCAGCTTGCAGAATGAGGGCCGTAGCACATGTGGACTGTAGCACATTTCACTCCACCCCCCCCCCCCCCAAATGGGGAGAGTATATATTGAGGCTATATAGCCAACCACTTCCATCAGAGTGGTTTAGTTTCAGCATCTTTCTTGGTATGGATTTATTAGGATGGAAGATCAATGGATTACAAAGCTTGTTTACCAAGGAATGTTGCTACACAATTGGTGATCATGAGGGTAACAAAAGCTTCGGTGGCACAGTAAGACTGCCAATAACAGATTTAGACTGAACATCCAGCAAGACTGTTTTAAGGACCTAGCTAGAGACTGATCTGAGCCGTGCTTGATCTGCAAGAAGGCTCCGTCCCTTTGTGATTTGCCATGATGATTGTGATAAATTATTACTGAAGATTAAAACTACTGTTACAATGTTTTTGGCAAGATGGTCCGAGAACAGCCACCTAGAAGACTTGAAGTACAGCTGCCAGGTTTCTCCACAGAATGACATAATACAGGGCAAACATTTTCCAAAAATGAAGAAATTCCCATCATAATCAAACTTGCCATACATTATTCAATTGCATTAGATTGTAACTCATGGATGTTTAGCTTTCCCACTTCAGTTTCCTGTCCCATTCTCAAGTTTTTCTTTGTCTTAGTTTGTTTCATTTGTTTACAATATACCTCCTGTAAGGAACAAAATCATAATAATTGCTCCTTTGGCAGTGGCTTGTATTTCATAGGCCTGTTTTACAAATTCCCTTTTATTGAGAATTACAGTCATCTAAGGGATGAATAAATTATTCAGTTGATTGATGGTTTCCTGTCCTTGCAGGAATTGGGATGGACACTTGTGTCATTCCTTTAAGACATGGTGGTTTGTCTTTGGTCCAGACAACAGATTACATTTATCCCATTGTGGATGACCCTTATATGATGGTAAGTTGGCTAAACTTGCAATTACATGTATCGCTGACTTTGATTTGTGCTTTCATTAATCTGAGTTGTCTATGCTGGTGAGAACTTGCTGTCTTGTACAATCAGCCATTGCACTGGTTGGTTTGTCATGTTCCGTCTCTCTCAGAGATATGTATGAGACAAAGAAACTCTTTCATATTTCCACTCCTGTGTCATTCCCATATTTGCCAATGCAGTTGCAGCAGTGCTTTCTAAAGAGGGGAATGTCAGGAGAACAGCTAAGATTAAAAACAAAGCTGCCCCCTACTGCTGTTCAGTGAGTCACTTTGGTTGGGAAAGTGCTACTGAGGGAAATGGGGTTCTCTGTGAGGTACTGGGCAAACTGGTTCAGATTTAATAGAAAGCCCCTCTTATCCTCTGACCTACTCATGGAACCAAATTCGTGTTGGGATGGTTTTGGGGGTTCTCAAATGATTAGATAAAATTGTAGGACTGGAAGAGCCTAAATAATCATACTTAGCAATTATATTGCACTCTTCAACTTCAGAGCTCTTTGCAAAATCACTAGTCTCCCCAACACTTCTTTGTATTGTCTCTACCTTGCAGATGGAGAAACTGAGATTCAGAGAGATTATGGCCCAGATCCTCACGGGAATTTAGGCACGTGACTCCCATTCATTTAAATGAGAATTAGGTGCCTAAATAGCTTTGAGGATCTGGGCCTACATGACTTGTCCAAGGTTATATAGCAAGTCAGTGGCAGAGTGAGGATTAAAGCCCAGGAACAATAACTGGATTAGGATTCGGGGCTGGTTTCCAGTTTTGTACTCAGGTTATATTACGGCCTCTCACAAAAGAGATGCATGTGTTTTTACAGTGCTATGTGCACTGGTGGTGATCTGTATTATACTCCAAACATATTTTAAAAGACCATTATTAAGCTTGCAAAGTCAAGCACTCAAAAGTTAAGAAATACCTGAATTAAGGTTGCCTATGCAGCCTTAATACAGCTCCCTTGCACATGTGCATTATGCTACAGCTTTAGTAACATGATCACATACTATTTTTTCTATAGCACCTCTGCCTTATTGAGTACACTGGATGGACAGAGCTCAGGCAACCTTAATTTTGGCATTTACTAACTTCTGAGTGCTTGACTTTGCAACCTTGCTAATGTTCTTTAAACGAAGTTTGTGTGTGATTTTCTAGGTTTTAAAAAAATATATACCCGAAAAAACAAATACCATCATGTGGCATCATCAGCAGAGTTGGAACTTATAGATCCACCATGCAGACCTCTGCCACTTGAACTAATGGAGTAACTGATATAATAGTAGGTTGTCAAACCTCTGTGTGGACCAGCACTAGAGGGGGATGAGACACATTGTCAGTGGATTTCCTAGATATTTGCTGACAGCAGAGGAACAGTGAGACTCCGGAATCCTGGGTTCCATTTCAAGCCCTAGAGGAGGTGGTATCATGTTGGCGCTGACTCTTCCAACCATTTCCCCCAAGTTTCACCCCTTCTGTCTCATCCTTTCCAACCTGTCCCAGTTCTGTCTCTTCGCCATGTAACAGGTTAGCTCACAGAACCCCCCTTGGGAGCTGCCACCCAATGTGCCAAGACTACCTCTGCCCCTGCCTTCCCTGCCAGTTCGGGGTCCCAGCACCCTGTCTTGCTGAGCCAGATGCTCCCGTCTGCTGCAACAAAGACCCAGGGTCTGAATTACTTGCACCAAAGCTGCAGGTTTCCCTGAAAGCAGCTAACAGAAGTGTTCTTGTCTTTAACACTCAGATGCCCAACTCCCAATGGGGTCTAAACTGAAATAAATCTGTTTTACCCTGTATAAAGCTTGTGCAGGGTAAACTCATAAATTGTTCACCCTCTATAACACTGATAGAGAGAGCTGCACAGTTGTTTGCTCCCCAGGTATTAATACATACCCTGAGTTAATTAATAAGTAAAAAGTGATTTTATTAAATATTTAAGGATTTAAGTGGTTCCACGTAGTAACTGACAGAACAAAGTAAATTACCAAGCAAAATAAAATAAAACGCGCAAATCTATGCCTAATCAAACTGAATACAGATAATCTCACCCTCAGAGATGCTTCAGTAAGTCTTTCCTCAGACTGGACACCTTCCAGGCCTGGGCACAATTCTTTCCCCTGGTACAGCTCTTGTTCCAGCCCAGGTGGTAGCTAGGGGATTCCTTATGATGGCTCCTCCCCCTTTGTTCTGTTCCACCCCTTTATATATCTTTTGCATAAGGCGGGAATCCTTTGTCCCTCTCTGGGTTCCCACCCGCTCCTTCTCAATGGAAAGACACCAGGTTAAAGATGGATTCCAGTTCAGGTGACATGATCACATGTCACTGCAAGACTTCATTGCCCACTTGCCAGCACACACTTATACAGGAAGACTTACAGGTAAAAACAGAGCCATCTGCAGACAATTGTCCTGGTTAACAGGAGTCATCAAGATTCAAAACCACCAATAATGGCCCACGCTTTGCATGATTACAATAGACCCTCAGAGAGATATTTTATATTTCTAGTTTCAGATACAAGAGTGGTACATTTATACAAATAGGATGATCATACTCAGTAGATTATAAGCTTTGTAATGATACCTTACAAGAGACCTTTTGCATGAAGCATATTCCAGTTGCATTATATTTACTCATTAGCGTATTTTTATAAAACCATATAGACTGCAACGTATCACTCCACTCCTAATATCTTGTTCCAGTCCAAGTCTCCTCTCCTCAGACATCTCACCTCAGTCTCCTTGTTCAGCCCATCCTAGCCTCCCCCTATGAGCACACTCTGAGTTCCAGTTTTCCCCCTGACTCCTGGTCTTTCCCACACCCAGTCCCAGTATCCTTGTCCAGCAAATCCCAGTTTTCCCATTCCTGGCTCCTCCTCCAATCTGCTACTCCCATCCCCTCCCTGTCTCCTTGTCCCAGTCTCTCTGCCTGTGAGGATAGCACATGATGTGCAGTCTGAGTAATATTAGGAACTGGGAGGGGATAGAGGACAGAATCTTTGGACATTTTAATTGATAAGCTCCCGGAAGTCTCTACTGAGCATGTGCAAGCAGTGATTTTTTTCCCCCTCTTCCAAGAGCTTATAACTGGGACAAATGTGGGTGGATTTTTCACATGGATAGCAAAAGGCTCATCTCTGACACAAAGGCCACCCCCTCCTTCTAGATTTCAAGTCCTTGCTTCAAAGCATGGGGATGCTAGATCATTTTTAAGTAAAAGTTGCAATAATTTTTTTAACATGGACAAAACATTTTTTCGTAGCCTTATTTTTGGAAATGGCTGAATCATTTTGGCTGAAATTTTCCAACAACATTAAACCTGAGGCAGATACAAGGCATGCAGAATTTCAGTCCAAATGGTTATAGTTTGGCAAAGTTCTAAGCAATTGAAAACAGCTCTTCTAAAGGGACATGTTGAGGGGAGCCTTAATAGGCGGTGTGTGCTACAAGCTCCGCATGCAATGTAAGAGGCTTGTTTTAAGTACAGGAGCAGAAAAGAGCTTTGTTTTCATGAGTTGTCCTTACTCGTAAAAGCAGATCCATTTGTTTCAATGGGACTAATCATATGGCTAAAGGTTTGCAGGCTGAAGCCCCAGATAACCAGCCAAGAGCTTGGACACTTATACCCAGGCTATCCACAATTATGAACCTTCTGGTGTTTGCCAATACTGGAGGCAAAGTAAGTGTGTTGCCAAGTTTGTCTCCACCTCAGTTTTCTCAGACTTGAGAACTGCAATTCCTGAGTGTGTCTCCCTGGGGGTTTTACCTATTGGTAGCGTATTGCATTGACCTCCTGCCATTAGACCAGAGAACTGTTGTCATTGTGGTTTTGAAAACCTAATCACTTGCTCTTAAGAGAGCATAACTAGCAGCTTGCTTGGTAAACACTGAAGATAGGGCTTAATAGTTTGATAATCCCAGTACAGAAAGGAAAATGACATGTTTGAGCTTCCTTACTCATCTACACAAACTAGCAGTGGATCTCCTTGGAGCCATTCATTGTACATAGTGAGCAAGCCTTTTAAAATAATTTAAAATAGTCAATTATATTCCAATTTCAGATATATGCAGAGGGCCCCACTAACATCAGTGGGGAGCTCTATGTGTGTATCTGAAGTTGGATGATGGTCCATTGTGGTCAGATTGTATGCTGTAAAACAGTATGTTCAGAAGTTGAGCTGGGCACCTTCTAGCAAAATTATCTGCTTTCTAGCTAGGATTTTTTTCTTTGGCCCAAATTGTTGTGCTTAAATATGCAGAGCAGTTATTTTATCATATTAAGGTTTTTGGGGGAAATTCCAGAAAAATGGTTATTAAAAACATAGAGTCAGATTCTGTTCCATCTCTATAGATGTAAATCCAGATTAACTTTATTACTCCTGAGGGAATTCTGTGCCAAAAATTATATGCACAATATTTTAATATTCTGCAAATTTTATTTGTCAATAAGTGGGGCTCCAGCATGGCAGTGGGGAGCACAGACCACTGGTTGCATTGAGGTGGGAGATCACCCTGAAGCCCTGACCTCCCCCGGTACTGGGACTCTGCAGTGAGGCTGCACCTGACCTGACACAGTGTAAGAGCTGGGCCTGCCCCAGAAACACCCCGGGGCTCTCCCCCTTTGTGCCAGGTGCACCAGGTGTGGGTGGGCAGGCTCAGCCGAGCAGAATCCAAGTGTGGAGGGGCTCAGTGTGGGGGGAGAGGTTTCTGTGTGGGGCAGTCTGGGTGGAGGCAGCTCAGAGGAAGATTTGGATGCACAGGGGTTTGGGGGTTCCAAGTGCAGGGGCAATGGAACTCTGCAGGGGATCCAGTGAAGGTGGTTGGGATTCAGCAGGAGGGGTCTGGGTATGGCACGATGGGACTCGGCGGGGGGTGGGTCTGGATGTGGAGGGGCTCACTGGGGAGGGGTCCAGGTGTAGGGGGTAGGGCTTGTCAGGTTGAGGGTTTGATGGGCCTGATTATTGGGTGAGCCCCAGCTGCTGCCAAGGGGACACCACATGCTGGGCTTCCACTCCCCCCGTGATTCCCCTATCCCCTTTTTCTTCTCCATCCCCTCCCCTCACTCCCACATTCCCCTCTCCCTACCCTATTCCATCCCTCTTTCCTCATTTCCCCCAACACCCCCCTCCTTACCCAGCCCCACTGCAGACACTCACTGTTGCACAGAAAACAGGAATGCTCCCAGCACACAGAAGGGGAGCACAAGACCCAAGAGGCGGCATTCAGCTGCAGTGTCAGCAGAGCTCAGAGACAGCCTCCTTCAGGTGGGCAGCTCTGCGTTTGCAGAATTGGGGGAAGGGCGATGGCAGTGCATGTAACCCCGTGTGTCGTGCCCCCCCCAATGCCTCACCGCTGTTTGGGGGGAAGCAATCCCCCCCCCAACATCACAGGAATTGGAGGGGTGCTGTTTTCTGTGTGTGCACAGTCACACACAATCCCCCCAGAAGTACTTTATTAAAGCCTGTGGAGGTACCCCAGACATACACCAATGTAATTGAGAACAGAATTTGGATGATGATGTGGGGTTGGTTGGTTTTGTTTTGACATCCCTTCCTACTGGGCATGTTCTTCATCAGAGATCTCAGTGTCTTCAGCTCTGTTCACTCAGCAAGGAGTGCTTGCTATCTCCTCTCTGCTCTTACCAGTCTGACAAAAACTGTTTTGTAGGCTAAATAGGCCTTCAGTTTTGTCTGCATAACTACATTATGTCCTGAGTGATATCTCTGCATTTCCATCAGTAGTTTTGCACAGGTATAACTGATGGGAACTTAGTAAACAATTCTGAGATAATGTAAAATAAGGATTGGAATCCAACTTGCTGTCTCATAGCTATGCTGGTTCTGGAGGGCTAACAGAAGTGGAAAGCAATATAAACTTACGGGGCTAGATCCTCAGCTGATGTAAATTGGCTCTTATTTAGAGTAGAGGCAGGGGGCAGATCTGTGGAGTGAGAACATGCCAGTTTTACAACCTCAGAGTATAAACACGTGTTAAAGACTAGGACTGTCCTATTCTTGTGAAGTATTATCTGAACATATGGAAATGTTGATCTGGATTTTTTTGTCTTTGTTTCTTTGCAGGGACGTATAGCCTGTGCCAATGTCCTAAGTGACCTTTATGCTATGGGGGTCACAGAATGCGACAACATGTTGATGCTCCTTGGGATCAGTAATAAAATGACAGATAGGGTAAGGTCCATGATGATTACTGTGAAACAAATGAACCCAAACCTCCCACAGTGTGTTACCCTAAATGATCATTTAGCTTTGCAGTACACATGTTAATGTTTTTTTCCTCAAAGTTTTGGACCTTTTTAAAAAGGGGCTTGGTGGGTGGTCTTATAGGATGCTACACCTAAGAATCAGTCACTTGCATATTGATAGGACTTCTGTGTTTGCTTGCCGACAGGCTGGCCCCGAACATCTCTTCTCTGGCTGCGCTTTTTCTGCCAGTACTTTAGTTGTCTTCTCCCAAATGGTGTCCCTGTTCCTGCTCAGCCCTCCACAGTAGGGGCCTGAGACAGCTCTTGAATACCATGTTGATAGGTGTGGTATAAGAACTTGTATAGGTACTCTCTGGGGTCTTTTGTGCCAGCTGATATAATGCTTCCTTTGAAGCACTACTGATCGGGTGCCAAAGAAAGTGAGGTGGATTTTTGGAAAACACCAGCACCTGTGGCAGATGGCAGAGCAGAAAAAGAGCTGCTCTCTTGAAGGAAGAAATGACCTGGGACCCTGTGGGTTGCTCAGCTGGGTGGGATAGTGGGAAACAGAGAATAGAGAGCAATCTCTTTTTCAGGGGCCAAGGGCCAAATTCCACTTTCCCCTATGGCACTAACATCCTGTGGGCTGCCCCAGATTAAACAGCAGGATGTTCTGAATTTTCAGAATTTTCTTTGGTCCATAAGGAGCAGAGACTTGGATCTATGCAATCCTTGGTTCATGTCCCAGCTTTTTTAGCTCCTGTGTGACCTTTTGGGGATGTTCCTTCAACATTTTACAAGGAGCTGTGAAACCATGACAGTACTGTATGGAATGTCAGTTGCTGGAGGCTAACTGTTTTTAGGGCTTGATCCAGCTTCTGCTGAGTGAGAATCTTGCCCTGGACTTCAGTGGGAGCTGGATTGAGTTTCTAATACCCTGATCCAGTTGTGAAATGAGTAGACACTGCTTATATGAAACTCTGACCTCTGTACTTTGATCTGTAGGAAAGGGACAAAGTGATGCCTCTAATTATCCAGGGTTTCAAAGATGCAGCAGAAGAGGCAGGAACATCTGTGACTGGTGGCCAAACAGTGTTAAATCCTTGGATTGTTTTAGGAGGAGTGGCCACTACAGTCTGTCAGCCTAATGAATTTATAATGTAAGTTAAATCACTGAACAAAATCGCATGGTGCCATATCAAAGGGTTAAATAAAGGTGTATCTTCCTTTTTAATACCGTATCATGTTCTTTATTTTAATTTCTTCTGATGAATAAAAATGTATTTTCTCAGCATTTGGGTACCCTTGTGATGGATACCTTAGAGATATCTGGATTGCTGCCAACATCTTTCTTGCACTGGTTTGCTTTTTCAAAAAGAATGTACAGTATCAGAAATGAGACATTGTGCTCATATGTGCTCCTTCAAGAGGCGGATTTAAGTTTTGGAACCTTTAGATCTGAATGATAGCTGGGGATGGATAGCCTGGCTTCTAAAAACTGGTTAGGATGTTCATTTTTTTTTTTTTTAAATGGTATCTGAAGTACCATATTAATGATAGTTAAGAACACAAGAAATGTCACACCAGTGCTGTGCTTACAGCTTTCAGGGTATCTGTTACCTCGTATTCAATGTTAGCCAATGTTGAATGCTATGGAGGAAGGCATCAACCCTTCCATGTGTGGAGTATTATACCATAAGAAGGAATTTCCCCCTGGCCACAGCTGGTGATTCATGTTATCAGTCCTCATAATTCAAGGCATACATATCCTTTGTTTCTTCTGTCCTGATGTACCCAACAACTTAATAGAAAAATGCATGATCTTATGCAACTGAAGGCACTGTCCTTTATATGAAGATCTTATCTCCTTTTAAATATATTCATAAGCTCTCTGCCTCAATAATATCCTGTAACAATGAAATCCACAGGGTAATTATATGGGGTTTTTCTAAGTTGTATATGTCTTTTAAGTGCAATGGAATGTATGGTATTGTGGAAATATTTCCAACCTAATACTCCTATTCAAGTGTACATTTCACTTCGTAATTAATATGGGAACACTTTGTTTGCAGGCCAGACAATGCAGTGCCAGGAGATGTGCTTGTGTTGACTAAACCCTTGGGAACGCAAGTGGCTGTAGCTGTCCACCAATGGCTAGATATTGTGAGTAAACTGCTTAGAATGGGGTGAAGGGTCTGTGATATCGCGTGAAGGGACACGACATTTTGAAATGGGAATGCTCACTAGTTTAAGTAGTATTTAAGAGGATTGCTGTCTTATCCCTTTCCCCTCACCCTGTGTCTGCCTTTTGTGTTTAGATTACAAGTTCTTCCAGGGAGGGGCTGTCTGCTACTCTTTGTTCAGTGCCAAGCATAAGGGGGTCCATTTTTTGTTGGTCCTTAGGCACTACTGTACTAAACAAGATTAATAACAAAAAAAAAAAAATGGATCTGGACGCCTGTCAATGAACAAAGCAAGGACTTGACATCCTGGGTGAAATACTGGCCCCATTGACTTCAGTAGGGCCAGGATTTCACCCAGTGTTCATGGACTTTCTGTATATGGGTACATGGAAATATCTCTACAGTCCATATCTTACACTTGGAGTTTAAGAAAATATCTATAGTTGCACTGTGTACATGGAAATATTTCCATGTGTTACTTAAGGCAAACGTGTAGCTGCTGAGCTGAAAAGTGATTGTAAAATTGGCATCTGTTTGTGATTTGGCTCTCACTGTATGTCTTCAGAATTACCACTGCTTAGTTTGCATTTTAAAAAGATGTGTTATTACTGTTCTGGGGACTGCAGAGCCAATAGACTGGCAGAAGAGTGAGCCGATATCTAATTTGCCTGGGGTGTCAGCCACTAAATTGCCAGATGAATTCTAATGCCAGAATCTCTGTTATTAGCAAAAGAGGGGTGGGAAACTTGCTTGATTTCCCCTCCCCCCCGCCCCCCCATATGGAGCCTAGGTTGAGTCTGAAGAATGGGCAGCTAGAAAAAACACTTATTTTCTCTTTTAATTTGTAAAAGAAGATCTAAGGTCTGATCTTGCAATCTGTGTAGCTGCAGAGTCCCACCTGTGCCAATCAGATCTCAGGATGGGGGGCCTGAGAGAAAATACCTAATGTGAAAGTTATTGGTGGGAAATAAACATGAAACAGCAAGATGACCTTTTTATGGTCTCTTTTCTGACCATAGTCTCACTTATTGACATGTTTCACTGACATACAGACTCACAAATGAAGGCTATTCTGAAGTGCCACATATTTCAAGTACTTCTAATTTTTCTTGACTGTCAACCAAAGCACTTTTCTGCTGTGAAAAACAGAGGCAGAAAGGAAATCAATGTATATCTTTAATTGTGAGCAAAAGAAAAATTCTGTTGAGGTTGCACCACCATTTTTGTTTTCTTTTTTAAAAAAGAAGAGAAAACAGAGATTACCCATCATATTTATGTATATATAAAGCTTCTAAAGGGGTATTACTTTATATTATATAAATAGATTCTTTGTACCAGAAAATGCTTTGAAGAGAGACTGCATGGTACAGCAACTTTTGTACAAGGAAGAAAGGAAAGCTTGAATATGACCTTGATTACAGAGTAAAAAGTGAGCTAAAACATTAAATGTGGTAAAGAAGTAATGGAAGGTTCTTGCAGACTATAGCTATAGGGATAATGAAGTGGAAGGATGCTGTATTAGGAAATATGAGTGGGCTTTGTGTCATTCATAGGCAAAAATGAAAAGGAAGATTTTAGTGAGAGTTGAAGATAGGAAATGATGCAGGGAAGATCTGCAGCTCACATCTTCCTCCTTCAGTTGTGTAGTCGCAGGGAGTGGAGCAAAGATTGAAGAGCATGGAGTGGGATTGCTCTGACTTGCAGATATCTAAGATGGGTCAGTATCTGATTGGGAGAATTTACAAATGAAACTGTGTGCTACAGAAAGGGGTGATGATGATAATATTGGTAGGTGGAATTCTCTTGAGTCATTACCAAACCAGTGCTGCAGCCTGATGGTGGAGGTAATTGTGCTACTGAAAGTACTCTCCTTCAGATATTGGTTAATACCAATGTCCACTAGTGATTATTAATGATTGTATAGATCTTCTTATAAGAGTGTTAATCGCAGTGTCCTGACCAGATTCCAGCTTGGATAATTATATTTTCATCTATTCCAATTCTCTCCCTTGGTTTTTCATTGCATACTCTTTTCACTTCCAATCATAGTGTTGCTCTGAACTGTTTGAAACAAATCAACTGTTAATCTAGATGTAGCATTATTTCCAGGAATGAATTAAGTTATCTCTGTTTATTGAGTATCTTTCCACGAAGTGTTTTGGGATTGTTTGGGATGAAAGGCACTATATAAATACAAGTTAAGGGATTTAATATGGAGTAAATCTGTGAAAACGTTTGGAAAAAGGAAGGTAACTTTTTAAAATGGAGCTGAACCTTACAGGATGATATGATCCCGGCTTGCTTAGTGAGAGCATGCTCTCCCCTACAGTGCTCAGAACTGAGGGAACAAGGAAAGATCATTTGAAACTCTTGCTGTCAGTCCTGAGGGTTGAACTCTTGGGTACTGGTGGCCCAGGCTTCTTGGTGGAGAGTTCCCAGCTGTGCAATTATTCCCTTTCTTTGTCCAAAAGTGCCTTGGTTTGCTAGATGTTGGGGCATGTTGTAAGGTGCATCTCTTTTAATCCTGCATGAGTTCTGTCAGAGGGAGGTATTTAGAGGATAGATTACCCTGCTGCATCTGCCCACAGAGGGCAGTGTAAAATGTGTACAGCACTTAAATGTTGTATCTAATAAATCTTTAAATACAATGCCCTATGAACTGCAATATCTAGGCACAACAGAGTGATCAAATATAAATGGAGAAACTTGTTTTATATTTCTGCAAACGTAAAGACATATTAGTAAAATATCATTGACTTTAAAATGTTAGCCCTTTAAAAATTAAACTAAACATTCAAGAAGTGGAAGTACATCTGGATTAAAGTTGCATAAATTTGAATGCATTTTAAAACACGTATCCACAAAACTAAGAAAATAACTAACTAAATCATATCTCTCCTCCCACCAAATAGCCAGAAAAATGGAATAAAATAAAGCTAGTGGTAACTCAAGAAGATGTGGAGTTAGCATACCAGGAGGCAATGATGAACATGGCAAGGCTCAACAGAACAGGTATGAAGAATGAGAATGCCCTAGAGGTCTGGGGTTTTTTGGGTTTGCTTTCCACGTTTAATTTCTGCTGTCTGCTGTGGGGAAATAAGCTACATCAGCACAGCCTCTCATCTTTAATCTGTTCAATGTTCATGAAGCAAGATTAAAAAGACCCCTGTTAATTATATAGCAAAGGCACAAATAGTGCCTGAGATAAATGTTTTCTGGGTGAGTGAAGTAAATAACATGTGAGTTAGAGCAGCAGTTCTCAGTTGGGGTTCTGTGGTCCTGTTGGGGGCCCTGAGCTGTTTCAGGGGGTCCAAGCTCCAGCCTTCCCGCAGGGCTAAAGTCCAGAGGTGCTGGGATGAATCCTGGAGCCCTGGTGACCCCCCACCCCCAGGACTGAAGCCCCAAGCCCATGGGCGAAGTTGGAGGAGCACGAGGGGTGTTGCTCCCCCAAACTGCAGTCCCTTATGCAGAGTGGGGCAGTCCTGGGGTCAGCTCCACCCCCCACCTCCTCCTGTCCCCCAGACCCCTAAGGCCCCGCCCCATGGCCAGAGTGGAGGCTGGAAGCTGGAGCCGAGCAATGCAGGGCAACTGCTGCTCTGGCTGGAGTCGTGGAGTGGGCAGCCGCGGTGTTCCCCCATCTTCTGCTGCTGGGATTGCAGCTGCTCCTCTGCTCCCAGCCCAATTTGACTATTCACGCAGCCAGTAAGAGCTGCCGAGGCAGGGGTACCTGGCTCTGGGGCTGGCAGAGCTCTCGGGGAGCAGCAAATGCAGGGGGGGCCCTCTTGGCACACAGCCCCTAGCTACCCTTCTCCCTGCACCCTCAGCTACTCCCTTGCCCACATACAGCCCCTAGCTACCAACAGCCCTCATTGCACACAGCCCTTAGCTACCCCCTGCCTGCACCCTGAGCTGTTTTCAAACTTTTTGAGCTAGCATTCCCCCCTCCGAGTCCCCGAGTTTATAATTTTTGGTTGTGTCCCATCCCCTCTCTCCCCCAGCCCAGACAGGCTGGGTGGCCTGCTGAGGTGAGTCAGGGGGTGGAGGTGGCACTCTCTTCCCCGAGCCCTGCCAGGCACCGCTGGTCCAAGCCCCACCAGGCCTTGCTCCTGCAATATGGAAGTCAAATTATACTTCTACACAAGGCGCCCTCCCCTCCTCCATCCCCTCTGTCTGTCTGTCTCTTCCGCTCCCCCTACCACCACCATCACCACCGGCTGGACCCTGGAATTTTTATAGAACATTGGGGTGGCCTCAGAAAGAAAAAGATTGAGAACCTCTGAGTTAGAGAATATTTTAAAGGGAAATTGGGGTCTGTGATGCTGCTGGTTGTTTTTTTTTTTTCTTCCTCTGTGATGCCTAAAGAAGCCCTGAAAGTAGGGGTGGTCAAAACTTTAAATTTAATTTTCACAAAAACTTTTCAAATAAATGATATTTTTCATTTATTTTTAATTCAAAATTTTGTTTCAGGATCTTTTTCCCTCGTGCCAACCTCTCTCCCCCTTCTCATTTTCTTGCTTCCCCGTCCCCTCCCCCTCCCTTTTTCCAGCTGGAAAAAGTGATGTGTCAATTCTTTCCTTTAGTGTTTGGGGCTTTTTTTTGCTTTTTACCATAGAAACAGCAAGCGGCGTGTCCCTATTTTTTGTTGGACATCTTTTTGGAGGGGGATAGAACTGAATATGGGAATTTTTTAAGCTTTAGTTGAGGATGCTGGAATGCTTAAAAATCTCTTCTCCTCTCACTTTCTCAGATTTTACTTCCCTGGTACTCGCCCTCCCATTCCAGGAAAAAATAGACTAGATAATCTGGATTTCTAATGTAAAAAACCCCTCTCAAACCTTGTTCATGCATCAGAAAGTGCTTAAAAAGGGCAAAACATTTTTCTCGCTCCCCTTTGTAGGTCAGCTTCAACAGCATTTAAATGCTCTTAACTAAAGCTATTGTCCTGCACGTGGGAGTTCCTTTCTACCCGCCAGGAGCTTGGCAATTACAAATGCCCAAGGATTCCGTGAATGCCTAGGTGGGGAGGCTGGAACATTATGGAGTTGGCTCTGCTTGTCTGTCTCTACTGCCTGACCTGTACATGCTGTCTTCTCTAAGCCCTCGGAATGCAACGTGCAGGCCTCCTGTTAAAAGTTCTGAAGTAAATTTTGAAACCAACAAACCAATTCAATCTGAATCTCAACTTTACAGCTAATGGGCCAAGCCAAAACCCGGGGCACTCAACACCCTTCATCCCCAAACGTTGGGGAAACTTGGATCTGGTACCATTAGCACATTTTATATAACATGCTCATAAATATCATGTAATTAAAAATTATATTTTGCTGTATTTAATTACACTGAAAAAAACACTGTCAAATCAAATATTTAAAGGGAATCTGCTCAGTACCTGTGAATTTCTGTTGTCCCTATGTTTTCCACTGAAAGATTTGAAGCTTGATGGTTTCTGTTAGAGCAGGGAGGTTAGATATTTATTTTAAAGATCTGTAACAGCATTTTAATTGTCTCTGTCATACTCTATAAATGTTACTTTCCCTGTTTATTTTTTCTTGTCAAGCTGCTGGACTCATGCACACTTTCAATGCACACGCAGCTACAGATATCACAGGATTTGGAATCCTGGGGCATGCACAGAACCTAGCCAAACAACAGCGAAATGAGGTGTCCTTCGTTATCCATAACCTTCCTGTCCTAGCCAAGATGGCTGCAGTTAGCAAAGCATGTGGCAATATGTTTGGCCTCATGCATGGGACCTGTCCTGAGACATCAGGTAAGTGACTTATTTTTTCCCTTCAGAATTTCACATTATTCCAAAGGTGTAGCTACAGACACCATGTGTTGAGTTCTAAATGGTGTTACCAGGCTAGTAAGAGCGTTAGCCATATAGCTGCTCACAATTAACTTTTTTCAGCCTGTGAACAAACCACCAAGCTATTTTGAATGTGCCTCTCTCCTCCCTTATGAAATACTGTATTTTTAAAACCTCTTGTGGGGAATATCTGAAACATTTAGTATTTACAATTAGTGATTGGTTCTGAATTTCTTTAAATTCTTATTTCTTTTAACATATTAATTACAGATCAGTGAATATTTGAATATGTACATAGCTAGCACTGCATTTTCTCAAAAGTAACACTGCCTGCAATGCTACTGTCCATCAAATATGTATTTTGTATTTTTCTTTTATAAATCTGTGTATTAATTTTAGTACTGGATTGCCAACCCCAGAGACTGAAGCCGTCACTCTATCTAGCACAAGCATCAACAGTGCAGGTTTCTCCCCCACTGTCCTGTGACTGTGTCCCAAACCTGACCTGGAGATACTATTGCTAGTATTGAGAAAGGAATTCAGTCTCTAAGACCCATTCAATACTTAGTCTCTCTAGAGACTGTCAAGTAAGATGCGGATTGTAGTGATGATTTTGTCATATTTGCATTCATCTATTAGAAATTAAGGTGATAAAACCAAATTCATTTCACATAAGCCTCTAAACAGCCATCAGGTGGCAACAACTGTTCGTCACTACCTCCTAGAGGTGCATTTGAACTGGAGACCAGGAGGTAAACGGCTCCGTATCTTGTTAATTCCCTGGCCATACAGCCTCTCAGAATAAGAGCTCTGTTCTTCTCCTTGAAGTTTCTCTCACTACCTCATTTTTCCTCTTGGTCTCCCCTTGTTTCTTTACTCCCACTCTTCACTTTTTGTTTCCTCTCCTCTTCAACCTCTGCATCTCTTGTCTTTCTCTCCTCTCTTCAAAAGTATTATTCAAGTTCTCTGCAGAAAGAGGGCCCCTGAAAGCAAAACGTAGTCTGAAGATCTGGAAAGAGGTATCGCAATGAGAGCTATAAACTTTCCCCTAGTGAATATGCAACTTACTGTAATATGGTCAATTGTTCTTTAGCCATAATTGATTAAAGAGAAGCTCTGTTCTGGGGAGACTTTGTGGCTCAGATGCTTAGGATGTGGAATATGATCCCTTTCAAGAGTTCAGACCCAGTCAGTACAGATGAAAAATATTATGTGGTGGCTGTCTGGGGACTTACATGAATGTGTTTGTTTGCTAGTCTGAGTCCCATTCTTGGTGGACAGATATCTGCATAACAAACACCACCTCAAGTGTGACTAATTGCCACCTTAGTTAGCAGTTGCAGAGAGGCCAAACACTGCCTGGGAATGGAGACTGAACTACTTTACTCTTTGAGGCACTTCCCTCATGAGTGAGAGGCTGTGGTATAGCACTGGACAGAAACTTGCACTGGTATATCCTGGCCCTTGCGCTATCCTTGGCAATAGAGCACTTCAGTCTCAGGGCTGTCCATCCCACACCTTGGGCCAGCACTGTCTTTTCCTAGAAAAGATGAAACTCTGGAAAACAAATTAGATGATTCACAAGGAAGGTGTCTTTTAAACTCTGTGAATTCCTTTCAATTGGCTTCTCCACAATTATTTACAATCAGTGTAGATGTGGATGGATGTTGCTTGAATACCTCTCACCAGTTTTACAGGTATTTATGGACTTGGATTTGACAGGTGTTACAGAACATGTGACTTGGATTTTATGGATATTTTATAGCATATCCTGTATTTACTTATAGGATAATTGGAGCAGTTACCCATTGTTTTCTTAATTTCCTGAAATATTACATCTGTAGCTTCATATTTTGCAAACTGATTTTGGTAGCAGAGTACAGCAAATGATGGAAAGCACTCATAACTGTTGTTTCTTGAGTATCCACCAATACCAGTGTCAGGGTGACAAGACTTTAATAACAAATAGTAGACTCTACATTAGGAGTTAGTGATGTATACCTGGCCAGCACATGGGGTCGTGGTGTTCAGATGAGAACTGTTTTCAGTGGAAACTTGCAAATAGCCTCAACTTATGACATCTCTATTTCTAAAGATCATAAGGCAGATTTATTATTGGCATACGATAGCAGGATAGGCGACTAACAGGAGGGGCTGAGGGGGAAAATTGATGAGCGCAGGTTACTTCCTTGCACCTTTATTAATCATTTGTCCTGTATACTTCCCACCACTCCTCCCTTTTGTCTAATTGGTTTGCAAGCTGTTCACTGAATGCCAAATGCAAGTTATGTTGTTTTATTATTTAAACTTATTCTCTGACCCGTTTGCATCACCAGTGAAGTCACTGTTGAATCTGAACCAGAGACTTCTATGGGAATAGCACTTGCTTCCCCCAGGGGTTAATTTGGCCCATTATGTTTGGAGTAGTTTACACTTTTTTTTTTTTTTTTTGCCTTTCTGCTTTTGTTGCTTTTGATTAAAGATATTCACGGGGGAGTGAATATCTTCAAATGCCTGGGAGATGTAGGTGTTTTCATGCATAGCAGACATAGTGAGTTCACATAGCACCAAGAAACAATGTTTATATATATTACTTTTTAATTACCATTACTGTTGAAAAACTGTTTCTTCTGCAGCCTTAAATTAAAGATAGTTTCTGTTTCATGTAATTTCTTTCTCTTCTTGCCCATATGGGAGGAGCATGTTGTACATGAAGATACTCAGTATGCACAAAAAAAATCTGAAGTCCATGGCATGCTAGTAGCCTGCAGCTATACCCCTGTAAGCTGTGATCTATACGATTTTACAAGATGAGTAGGATTGGCACACTTTTACAAGAGCTTAAGAAACTCCTGTGTACTGCTGGAATTTTTGTGGGTGACTCAGTAGATGGTGCTCTTCTCCCAGAGTCTCTTCTAAATCAGTGACCTGCTATGATGATAGTGGGCACTGTGCTGCTGGATGTGCCATCCTAGATTAGATGCAAGACCCAAAGTCTTTACTATTTCTGGTCACTTAAGATACTGTGGCACTTCTCATAAGAGTGCCCTGGCTAAATTCTTCAGGGACTATCCATTTTCTGTACCAGAGAGTTGTGTGAGATTGCTATGTATTGAATGTGGTAGTTGTTTTAACATATCAGTTCCTATATGTCTCTTTCCTACCATCAGGGTGCTGTGAGGTTTGCTTAGTAAAATCAACTTATTTACAGATCTTTTTATGGCACTTATTGCCATAGTGTCTGATCATTTCACATACACTATTAGATTTGTCTTCACAACAGCACTCTGAGGTGGGAAATATTTTCAGATTTTTACACATAAGAAACAGGGGCAGAGAGATTAATGATCCTGCCCAAGGTCCCACAGGAAGAACCCATATCTCCAAAAGTCTATTCCAGTACCTTTCAATGCCCTGAAAAAGGATGGTCTTGCAAGTAATAGTTGGAAGAAATGTATTGAAGAAATACCACAGTATTCCTATTTTTCCTAAGTGAATGTTAAATATGCTGTTTTCATTAGCAAACAATATTATTTTCAATCAATAATGAGCGTGTGGGGGAGAGTTTTGTGGAGAAGACTGTATATTTGAAAACGCTATTCACATAAGCAGCCCTACTAAAATCAGAGAGACTAACTGAGCAAGACTTGTAAGGGTAAGACCTACACACAACTTTGAGTCACATTCTGACACCTTTACTCATCTTGAACAGCACCTTACTCTGTGAGAGGTTCCAGTGAACTCAGTAGAACTATTTGAGGATTAAGGTGCTATGCACATGGGAGTCAGGGTATCAGAATAGGGCCCTTTATTAATCATAATGATTATATGTGAATTTGTAGTACAGATGAGTTGCAATATTTGTTATAGTTTTGCAGTGCCTTTGTTGTGTTTCAATATATCTTTTATCAGAGGGGTAGCCATGTTAGTCTGGATCTGTAAAACATGACAGAGTCCTGTGGCACCTTATAGACTAACAGAAGTACTGGAGCATAATTCATGTATTATGCTCCAGTACTTCTGTTAGTCTATAAGGTGCCACAGGACGCTTTGTCAATATATCTTTTGTTGTCCTTAGCATGTTGCTTTTTCACTAACTTTTGCAGTGCTTATTTGGTTACACATTATTTGTTAAATTTATGGTTATAGTAAGTTTCATGTTTACAGTGACAGCAGAAAGGCCTCCACCAAATCATCTTCTGCTGTCCTTATTCTGTCAGAGAACCTATGAAACCAAGAAGAGTTTGCCTGAATAGGGGCTGCAGGGTAAGGTTCTAAATGTTTTGATGTTGAAATGCAACCAAAAGTTAATGTGCTGATCCTTTTTCTTTGCAGGAGGTCTCCTTATCTGTTTACCACGTGAACAGGCAGCACGTTTCTGCGCCGAGATCAAATCTCCGAAATATGGCGAGGGTCACCAAGCATGGATTATTGGGATTGTAGAGAAGGGCAATCGTACTGCCAGAATAATAGATAAACCACGAATCATTGAAGTTGCACCACAAGTGGCCACTCAAAATGTGAACCCAACACCTGGTGCCACTTCTTAATCTAGATAAAATAGCTATTTGTTTTGTTTTTAAATAGATCTATTCCTTTATCATCCTACAATTTAAAGAACTGTAAAAAGAAAGAAAAACTTCATTGTGTCTGCACATCTGATGGCCTTAGGTCAGTTTGAGTGGATACAATTAATAAAATAAAATCCATTGCCTTTTTTTCCTGTTACATTAACTGAAGATGCACCTAATCTTGAGGCAGCTTCTGAGTTGAGAATTATATTGTTATCCAATACTGTTGATTCATTTTGAATCTTTAGACACTTATCTCTTGCCGCATAGGCTCTTTTTAAAGGTGCTTTCACGTAGCACAGACATTACCAGTAGTAGTGTCAAATAGCAATGTGTGTCCTTTCATTATATGTATATTTATCATTGTCTAATTTTGGATGCCTTGAACGATATTCTGGAAAGGCAGTAAATTGATAGGTGACACAGTGGGTATACTCAAGTAGTAAGAGGGTTGCATGATTACATTCATTCTTTGATTTGTAAAGTTTAGTTTTACTCGACAGCATCTACAACCCTGGACATTGCTTGGTAGCACACTCTGTTAAACAAGCAAGTGCTAACTTTGCATGGAAAGCACTTCATAGTTGAAGGATAAATTTTAATTTCATTATTTGTAGACCTGACAATATTTACTGTATTATCAATAATTGTTTTCTTTATTGATAGTAAGGAAAAAATAATAATTGCTCAGTTTTGCAATGTGATTGGATGTGCTATAGTGCAACAAAGGAATTGCAGACCAAAAGGAGTTTTCTGTATAATATTCATTTACAATTCACTATATAATTAACTACACAAATAATTTTTAAATATAATCACTTTAAAAACAAACCTCTGTTCTGTGGATGGTAGTGTTTAATACATTTTACATTTTGTATAGTGATTACAAGCCCTTTTTTTGTTTCTTTAAAATCAGCAGCTGTTTAGTATATTTTTAGTATTTTTGTTCTTTGCTCAAATACCTTTTGTGAACGCTTCTGTGATCTGTGTTTAAAATCTACATTGCCAACTTTGCAGCTTGAACTTAAGCTTGTTATTCAAATAAATATTTAATTTTTTTTATTGCTCTTGTACAAGCGCATGACGTTTTTTGATTTGTACTTAAACTACAGGGATGGAAAACATCCTACCTGCATTTTTTTAAAAGTGGAATTATTAAAACTTGTTCTTGCCCTAATAGGTAGGTTGTGATAGTTGTTCCATCCAGCTTGACATCTCTTGTGATATCAAAGTAGTGGGATGAGTTGATTATCTAAAAGTGTCTAATTCTTTTTGTTAAGAAGCATAAACTCCGCGATGCTTTTTAATCCTTTTATCCATAAATCAGCAGTTAACTCTGTGCTGTAAAACACCCAAATGAGATTCCATTTAACAGTGGAAGGAATGCATCATGCTGTTTATCTAAAAGCTTATCTGCCTTCCCCAACAATGGGTTGGGCTGTGTAATTGTACCCTAGGGTAAGGAACACTACTAATAATTATACCAGGAGGAAGAGCCCTGCATGCATATGCTTAGTTTAGCTGTGCTCTATCACCTTCCAAAAAGAGTGAGACTTGCACCCTATACAGCTCTCTTGCTGAACAGAATTCAGTGTATTTTGCTGAACCAATTGCTTTAAATGTGTTTGCCAGATTGTTGTATGGAGTGTTGTAGCCATGTTGGTCCCAGGATATTAGAGACACAAGGTGGGTGAGGTAATATCTTTTATTTGACCAAAAGGAACTACCTCACCCACTGGGTCTCATTAACTGATTGAAATTCAGGCTGGGAAGGAATCAAATTGGTGATTGTTATTGCAAGAAATGTGTCCAGGAGCCACCCTCAAGAATATCAAGGGTTGTAAACTAAGAATCTTAAATAAGAGTTACCATAATCATTAGAGATGAACCTGGCTTGTTCATCCAGCAGATGCTTAAAGGTCTGGTCTTGTTTCTATTGAATCTTTAGCAAAAATCCCATTGATTTCAATGGTAGCAGGATCAGGCCTTTAGTGGCTACTTCAGAAAACTTTGGTCTTGTTCCCCCGACTGCCTCAACCTCCGGAGAAGAGCATAACTTCCACTGACGTGAATGGGAGCTGTGGGTGCTCAGCATTTGTGAAATCAGACCCAAGACACCCAAAATCTGACCCCAAAAAGTCAACATTTTCTGCAGTGCTGACCACCCACAACTTCAGATGAAATCAGTGGTAACTGCAGGTGCTCATTTGTACTGAGGCTGAGGGTCTGAAGTGGGGCACACAAAACCAGTTGTCATTGCAAAAAAATTGGATCTACATCTCTTTGGCCATTCTGTACATCCTGTGGTCTACACGAGGGAGCTGAGACTCAGAACTCAGGGTCTGACTTTCATTAACTTGCTTTTTGATGTTGGAGAAGATCACATATGAGAGACTTATGTGAGACAATGGCGGTGAGTTAATATCTTTTATTGGACCAACTTCTGTTGGTGAGAGAGAGAAGCTATCAAACCAACAGAAGTTGGGCCAATAAAAGCTATTATCTCACCCACCTTGTCTCTCTAATATCCTGGAAAGATACAGCTACAACTACACTGCATATTTTACTTTTGTATCAGTTTTAACCAATTGTAAAATAATTGTCTCAGGCATCTCATTTAGGCTAAATAAATATTTATAAAGCGCTCTGCATTCTTCAGAGATGCTGTAAGTGTAAAACTTGTTATAAAGATCTGTCACATTTCAGACCAATGATTGACATGAGACTGGGGTTGAGCAGAAGAATACACTGTTTTGTGGATATTGTTACACTGGTTAGTTGACCAGTCATCTGAAGGGAACATTTCACATTTACTGAAGATAGCTTGAAAAGATCAACATCTTAGGTAAGGGTAGAATATTTAAGACTAACAAAAGATGACATGTGAATGAAAATCTGTAACAATCAATCAGTCAAATTAACTTCTTTTTCATTGAGAACCTTTTTTACTGACCTTTCAGAGAAGCAACTTTCTCCTACCAGTGCCTTGTGTCTTCTAAACCTTCTCTCATTTTGCAGTGCCTGACAAAGCAATCAAGTTGTTCTGTCTGAATTTACATTCTGAAGTGCAAGTGCAGTGTTATCCTTAGTCAGAATTGATATGGATATTATTTCTAATTGAACCATTCTAAACTCCAAATGGGTGATTATTTAGGTGACAATAATAGAGCACTTTACAACTAATCTTGCTAGAAACATGTAATTTGTATGTCACAGGTTTTTTTTGTTTTGTCTTGGTAAATGCAGATTGTAACTCAAACAAAGCAAGAAGGCTGTAGACATTTAAAAAAACAAAACAAAAAGATACTGAGGGCATGCTCTGGTGTTATGCCTCGGACAAAGAGCCAGCAACGCCTGAGTTCTAATCATTGCTCTGGCGCTAACTTCCTATGCAGTTTTTAGCAAGTTGCTTCAGGCCAAATTTTTCAGATGTGGGTGCCAAAGATAATGAATGATTATGCATTATTTTGAAAGCTAGATTCCATCAGCCAAGTACACAAAGCCATTTGTACATGGTGTACATAAGCAGAGAGAAATGCATTCAGTTTTAAATGTTCAAACTTCAAACAAATATAATCAAGGGGTGAAAACTTCTAGGCAATAAAAGGAATTCACAAGCCAAAGCAATTAAGTTGGAAGGCAAAGTATATTGTGTTTGAAAATAATTTTTCAATATTTTTTTTAATGTCTCCAGAGCCTTTTGCTGTAAAGATGACCCAAAATGGGAGGGGAGTTCTTTTCTTTCTTTACGATGTATAAAGAAGTTGAAAGGTTTTGTCAATATAATTTTTCTGCTCTGTTGCTGCTGTTTGCTAGAGATTCAGGTCTTGTTACCCTCTTCCTCCTGGAAGAATTGAAAACTATTAGGATCATGACATGAGTCCCAAGGAAGTGAAACCTGGGCAATTGCAAAGGGAAGGGATGTCTAGGCAGATTGTTGAATACTTTATTTTGTTTAGTTGCTTTTTAACTCGTATCTAGCAAACAGTTGGGAAGAATGACCTCTTTGTTAAATTTCCATCAAGTGGGTGTGGGGAAAATGCTTCCATCCTAGTTCTTTGGTCCTTCAAAGAGACCAAAACAGGGAAGTTAAGAATGTATTTAATATTTCTAAGGTAATAAGAAAAAAGTCATTTTATCCTTCTATCAGACCTTCTCTACTCATCTAGATTTCTCTACGTATGGCCTCATCACCATTTGTTCATAGAGCAAAAAAGGCCAACAATTTTCACTCTGTCCAAGTTACTGATAAAATAGGCAAATAAATTGAAACCTCTGGTGTTTAGTTTAGTCTGGATCTATCACCGTTAGAGCAAGGGTGTTTTGTATTTTTATTTTTAATAATTTTGCTGAGTTGCAGCAGCAGCTTCCTCTCCACTATAGTAAATGAAGCTTTCAGAAGACCACATCTTCTGTATTCCAGTTCTGATCTTAATGTGGATTTTAATAGTCAATCAAGATGTTTGCTAAATTATAGTATTGTACATTAGGCCTATTCCTGCACTGCTGTAGAAATTTTGATCATTTGGTTTTTATTACTTTTGTGATTTAATGAACAAAACATTAAACCTAAATGCAAAACAGTGATATAAAAATGTTCTATAAAATCCAGAAAAATGACAGACATAGCAGTGGAAAATACTTACCAAAGCCACTGTCCCTGGTAAATGCCATTAACTTCGATCGAATGCTTCTGGTGGCCTTCATCTATTTTTTTTTCTCTCCTACGGTCCTTTTTCTATATTGAGAATGTTCAAACTGAACATCAGTATATCTTGTCACATGGCTATAAAAATAACTCACTCCAGCCTGTCTTGTTTATTAGGCTAAGATTCAAAAGTCAGAACTGATTAATCACCTAACCTTCTATCATATAAATATAGCTGCTATAAAATGAAAAATCTATACAATTCCCCTATAGTTAAAGAATCTGAATATGCCACATGCTGCAAGAATCTATCAAAAGTACTAGTTATTCTACAGAAATGGTGCAGAGCACTACAAGTTACTGCAGTGTTTGGCATCAATACTATATTTTTGTTATTGAAAAATGAATGTGTATAAAGTGCATTGGCTATGAAATGTACTAGTCCACAAGTGCTCTCAAACTGATGGACACATCCAGGTCTGGGGTGGTGATGATCACCATCCTTTTGTATATAGTGTCTAAAAGGTACTCTATTTGACACAGGAATTATTTTGTGGGCATTCTCTGGCCTGTGTTATACCGGAGGCCTGACTACATGATCTCAGTAGACCCTTCTGGTCTTGGAATCAGTGAAACTACAGCTTTATAGATGTGGTGTCCCCAAGCTGTTTTTCTGTTGTGACAACATTAAAGGGCATGGGAAAGGCTAAGAACTACTTCATCATCCAGTATTATTATTGCTCTTTATGCATGACAGGGCAGCCAGAGGTAAGGAGACATTAACAATTCCAGAACACAAAAGATTCTAGTTTGTGTGTTTGTTTTGTACATTTTCTAGCCTCCTGTTCCTTGACCAGTTTCTAAACTGACATAGATAAAACAATACTAAACTGCATGTAGACAAACCCTAAATCAAAAGGTTTCTCTCTGTTTCACTTATTGTTTCCCATTATACAAACAAAACTGTATAAGCAGCCAGTAGGAAATGTATTTATGCAGGCAGCATGAGCACCTATCTACACTACAAACAGCACCATATTAAGGGATCCAGATACAATAGTCGTCCCTCATTCCAATTAAAATGTATTCCATTTTGTAGTTTAGATGGGACCTTAACTGTGTTCTGAAACAGTGCTAAGTATTTACAGATGACCTTTACTCGTTCTTGGACATGGCCAAGGCTTCAGTGCCGTTCAGGAACACAACTAAGATTCCATCTACATTACAACATAAAGCTGTATCATAAACAGATCCTCTAATGCAATGTGACTTGTAATTGAGCCTTAATAATCAGAGGTTACCAATCAATCTCCTAGAACTGGAGGAGACCTTGAAAGGTCATTGAGTCCAGCCCCCTGCCTTCACTAGCAGGACCAATTTTTGCCCCAGTTCCCTAAAGTGGCCGCCTCAAGGATTGAGCTTACAACCCTGGGTTTAGCAGGCCAATGCTCAAACCACTGAGCTATCCCTCCCTGCCTTTATTACCCTGGTTTAGTTTATGTATTCAGGTCAGCGGCTATGGCTTGGTTTCAGTCTCTATAACAACCTGCTACTTACTCATAACAAATGGTGTTTTCCTAGAGCAGAAGGGAGAGAAGCCTGGGGGAGGGTGAGGTGATGATGAAGGTCTAGGGTAGTGATACTCTATAGGCAGCCCGTGGGCTTGTGTTTATAATTAAATTCATGAATATTGATGTGCTGCCTATCATTTGCCTGCGACTTCCTTACCAAGTAACTTACTGGCAGTTCTTAATTTATAATGAAAGAGGTGCCACAGCTCAGCCCCGGCACAAATTAAGCACTGACTTGGCAGCCAGAGAGTGGTGGCTGCTGATCGAGCACCCAGCTCTGAAGGCAGCATCACTGCCAGCTGCAAGGCAGAAGTAAGGGTGGCATTGGCTGCTGGGTGGGAACCCAGAGGTGCCTGGGTTATGAACTGCCAAGCCTAGAGGTGCCGGGGCAAAAAATGCTTACTCGATCTTAAGTTCTCATGATAGCACTGGATAAGAGTGAACTAAGACACCACCCATTTTTTCATTAGTGATGGAAATAGAGCCAAAAATGAATGTGAGCAGGAGTAAATGTTGCAAAGTAGACAGTGAAAACTGAGCTTTTAATCCAAACTGGACAATTGATTTTCCTTTTATTATGCCATCTCATTTAAATGCAAATCCTTTGTGTTTAATATGCCAAATCACTCTCTGTGTGTAAGGTGATCAACATGAGGTGCCACTTTGAATCAAAGCACAGTAACTTCAGCGGGGCCTATCCTCTTGGCAGTGTTGCAAAACGTGACAAAATTGAAAATCTGAAGTCTTCGGATCACACTTCAAATTCATTCGCAGGACATCAGCGACTGTACAGGAAAAAGAAACAGCCACTTCGCTTCGGATAATGTTGATTCTAGCTAAAAAGAAAAGGCCTTTCCTGGATGCCAAGCTTGTGAAGGAGTGCCCATTGGAAATCGTAGAAGAGCTTTTTGTTGGAGCTGAAAACAAATATGACGTTGTGAACTGTGTGAAGGCAAGTTCCCCTGTCTGATTCCACGGTACTGCGAAGATTGGAGGTAATGTACAAGAATTGCTTCAGCATTGCTTTCTGATTAAAAAAAAAAGCCGCCAAATACATGTCTTGCAGTAGATGAATCAAGCAATTTAGGTGACACTGCCCAGTATGCTCAGTAACATCTGCTGCCCTCATTCTGCCTCCCCCTCGCCATCGGTAGGTACGAGTCATCTCTGCCATCCACCACAATCTCTCCATCTCTGAGGGGACAGCTGTACCATCCATGAAATCTGACCACCAGATAGTGATCAAACTAGCGGACAACAGAGGTACCATCATAATTCTCAACCACTGTTACCAGATTTGCCTGTTATGTTGGGGTATGCTCATTTATTAGTTACTCTTTTGGGGGGGGGGTGTCTGTAATTCTATTGCTGTACTGCTTGTGTCACGTGTGTTTTCATACAGAGCTCTACTTCTCCCTTATGCAAGTCACCTCCCACTGGAGCTATCCTGTAGGACCTAGGTTCCCCAGGGCTAGGTCCCTCCAGACCCAGAGTCGGATGAACACACACATACATTAACAGAGCAAGTCTGAGTGCACCGGGTCAATCAGCACTCTCAAGCTGACCCCCTTATATGTCCCTGTACTCAATAGGCTGGGACAAGCAGCACTTTCAGCTGCCACCCTTATATGCCACAGGTTCAGCACATCCCTATCCCTATCCCCACTTTCACATCACAATTGTACTGGTAAAGGTAATAATTGGAAATATACCAATCTCCTAGAACTGGAAGGGACCTTGAAAGGTCATTGAGTCCAGCCCCCTGCCTTCACTAGCAGGACCAATTTTTGCCCCAGATCCCTAAGTGGCCCCTTCAAGGATTGAACTCACAAACCTGCGTTTAGCAGGCCAATGCTCAAACCACTGAGCTATCTCTCCCTCCACTTGATGAGCAAACCCCACAGTATTTTTGGGCGCTACAGGGCTCTTTAGCCTAGGTAAGAGGAGCGTTGCTGCAGAGTAAATGGGGAAACAAAAAACACAAAAGAGTAAAGTTCAGAGAGAGAGGAAGGTAAGCAACCAGCTTAACCATAAGTTATTTATTGGATAATAGTGATAACTACATAAGGAGCCTAAACCAACATAACATACATTATTAAAGGTTAATACCTGAGGTAGAAAGGAAAACAGAAAGAGAGAAAGAGGTTTGACCTGGGTGGGGTTTCCACTCCAGGAGGCTTGAATTGTTCGGGGTTCCTAGGTAATGGTGGTAGCTAAGGGCCCTGATTGCTGGAGACAGGCAGAGCCCCCAGCACGATCAGTCAGGAGATGGAGTCCCAGTGGAACTGATGCAGAGTTTGGATCCAGGCATCAGAACACTTACTTGAGCGTGGGTAGGGGTTTTTGTAGAGAAACAACAATAGTTCAAGGGAGAACACCAGATTTGTTTATGGGTAAACTGATGACTCAAGGGTTTTCTTTAGGCTAGACAATAGGAGCTGATCACTCTTGGCTATAGGTGGTGTTTTCTTCCAGGGAGCTCACAATGCAATTAAGCTGCTTCAGTATTTTGGATATCAATCAAGGATTCATTACTAGAATTGGTCTGATAACTGCTGAGCTGGGTGTGTGTAGGCATAGGTTCATTAGCATCTGGAGCAGAGATTCCCCATGATGCAGTGCTTCCCTGCTTTTCTGGTCCCAGAGTTGAGTGCGGTTCTCTGTTCTCCATTCGGTATGCTAATGGAGATGTCTTAATCTTGTCACCCTTGTCAGGAGGGGTCTAGTTGTATCTCTCAACACCCTTCACTGCTCTCTGCAAGCCTTTTCTCTGATTGGTTTTGGTTCAAACAGAGACTGGGGGTGGGGGTGGGGGGCGGTGTCTTTCATGAGTCAGACAGGCTAGATACTGTGGCCTGGTTCCCCAAAAACACAGAGCTGACTGGTATCACCATGATGACTACATCGGTGAGGCCAACCGGCAACCCTCTGACACCACATTCAAAGATGACTCCTCACCACAATTCACCCAGGAATTTAAGGATATAATCAAAAGTTTTCAACTAGCAATAATCGCGCCTCGGTTTAACCTCATTAGCTTCTTCCCCAAACAATTCCAAGAGGGTGGAGTCGGGGTGGGGCTAGGGATAGAGGGGGGTCAAGCACCCACCGGTGCCATTAGAAGTCGGCACCTATGACTGCAATTAATGGACAGACAATCCCCAAAACTGGTGATTATTCTAATAATTAGACTCACCAAGCCAGCAACAAAACAGCTTCTACAATACCTTACTGGTTACCCAGAAGCCAAAAACACTGTTACCTTAAAGCAATCCAGCCTTAGGCTCCCACCCAGACACCCAAGTCAAATATGATAGGGATTACTGAAAATCTTGTTAATCATATATAAAGTTCTACTTAACCACCAGGTCAATGAATATTTCAGATCTTACCCAAATACAGCCAATTCTTATTAACTAAACTGCGATTTATTAAAAAGAAAAGAGAGATTATTGGTTAAAAGATCATTAGACATACCGACATGAATAAAATTCTTAGGTCGGCTTCATAGTAGAGGTGGTGAGCTTTAGAGTTACAAAGAGTTCTTTCAGAATTAGTTCCATAGCTTAAAGTCCAATGTCCAATATCAGGGTGAACCATTCCCCTGACGAAGCTTAGGCAGATCTGAGATAACAGGATCAGGGCCCTAGCGTTCTTTTATAGATCTCTGGAAGGCTACTGACAGCCTCCTGACAGTAAGGGTATGGCTACACTGGCGATTTGCAGCGCTGGAAAGCCTCCACCAGCGCTGCAATTAGTAAGTGGCCACACCTGCAAGGCACTTCCAGCGCTGCAACTCCCTGGCTGCAGCGCTGGCCGAACACCCCTCTCGGCATGGGGAATAAGGATTCCAGCGCTGGTGCTGCAGCGCTGGTCATCAAGTGTGGCCACACACCAGCGCTGTGATTGGCCTCCAGGGTATAAGGATGTATCCCAGAATGCCTGTTCAGCCACTCTGCTCATCAGGTCAGACTCTACTTCCCTGGCCTCAGGTGACCCGCCCTTTAAATGCCCCGGGAATTTTAAAAATCCCCTTCCTGTTTGCTCAGCCAGGTATGGAATGCAATCAGTGCATCTTTACAGGTGACCATGCCTCCACGTGGCAAACGAGCCCCAGCATGGAGCAATGGCGAGCTGATGGACCTCATCAGTGTTTGGGGGGAGGAATCTGTGCAGGCACAGCTGCGCTCTAGCCGTAAGAATTATGATACCTTTGCCCAGGTATCGAGAGCCATGATGGAAAGGGGCCATGAGCGTGACGCGGTGCAGTGCAGGGTAAAAGTAAAGGACCTGCGGAGTGCCTATTGCAAAGCACGCGAGGGAAACCGCAGATCCGGCAGTGCCCCCACGACCTGCCGGTTTTACAAGGAGCTGGATGCGATTTATGGGGGTGACCCCTCTGTAAATCCAAGGACCACGATGGACAATTCAGAGCCGGTAGAGGAGGGCGGGGGGAGGCAGACAGTGAGGCTACTGTGGTGGGGGAAGACACCCCGGAGTCTCAGGAGGCATGCAGTCAGGAGCTCTTCTCAAGCCAGGAGGAAGCTAGCCAGTCGCAGCCCCTGGAACTTGGTGCAGAAGAATCACAGGAGCAGGTCCCAGGTAAGCAGCATTTATTGCAATGCAAAGGTTTTGGGAGAGGAGGGGGGATGGTATGGCTGCATGCCTGCATGCCTAGACATGGAATATCCCATTGATGTGGTCTATCACGTCGCAGTAATCTGCCTCTGTAATCTCTTCAAAAGTTTCTGCAAGAGCATAGGCAATTCGCGTGACCAAGTTTAAAGGGAGAGCCATTGTGGTCCCTGTCCCATTCAGGCTAACGCGTCCGCGCCACTGTTCCAGGAGGGGTGGGGGAACCATGCTTGCACAGAGGCATGCTGCATAAGGACCCGGGCGGAATCCGCATTGTTGTAGGAGACCCTCCCTTGCTTCTTTGGTAACCCGCAGAAGGGAGATATCTTCCAGTATTAACTCCTGTGGGAAATGGAGGGAGTGTTTCAGTGCTGGTTTCCCCAACTCGAGCACACCGCGGAAGGAAACCGCAGGGTTAATTCCTGAGGGAGATGGAGGTGCTGCGTTTAACAAAGCAGCAGCACCCTGCTCGAGCACACCGCGGAAGGAAACCCCAGGGTTAATTCCTGAGGGAGATGGAGGTGCTGCGTTTAACAAAGCAGCAGCACCCTGCTCGAGCACACCGCGGAAGGAAACCCCAGGGTTAATTACCATTACCATTTCTGGGAGGCTGTGAATTCTCTAGCAGTTGCTGAAATGTGTGAGGAATGCTTGTGAGACTTTAAAATAACTTCAGATTATACACAATGGAAGCTCTCTTAAAATGTATCATTTGCTGCATTTTTACAGTGACCTTGAGTAGTCCTGGGCCAGTCTTATCAGTGACTGAAAGAAAGCTGCAAAACCTGAGGAGGAAACCGAACAAGAGCAAAGAAGAACTCGTGAAGGCAGTTATGAACCAGTGTGCAACAGAGAATAAAAATGCGCAGGAATGGAGAGAAAAGATGCATCACTGGAGGCAAACAGAAAGCAGGAGAAAGGCGTTGACGCTGAAGAAAACCACGAGGCAGCTTATAAACCTCATTGCGCGCCAAACAGACTGTATGCAGTCAATGGTAGCAATGCAGGCAGAGCACTACCGTGCCAAACCCCCACCCTCCCAAACCTCTTTCCCCTATGCACCAATGTCAGCTCCAAGTCCCGTTCCCCAGCATCCAGGTTCTTACCTAAACCATCACCAGCTGCCCCCGACACCTGTACGGTCACCTATGAGCCCAGAGAACTACGACCCTTACCCTCTGCACTCAACCCCCATCACCATGCAACAGTACAATCCTGAGGTGCACAGCACTCCTGGCAGTACATATGAAAAACTATGAATGTACAGTTCAACAACCAACCCCCCTGCCCGTGTACTTCCTTTTTTTTAAATAAATGATTTCTTTGATTATGAATCAGTTTTTATTATTGCATAAAGTGAAAGATAACAAACCGCAATGAAAACACAGGTAACAAACATCAAGGAAAACACAGGCACTTAAAAGCACTGTAACCAGTGCACGTCACTCCTGGTCAAGGCAAAAAAACATTACTGTTGGCTTTCAGCCTCAAATTTCTCCCTCAAGGCATCCCTAATCCTTGTTGCCCTGTGGTGGGCATCTCTAGTAGCCCTGCTGTCTGGCTGTGTAAATTCAGCCTCCAGGACTTGCACCTCGTTGGTCCATGCCTGGCTGAATGCTTCACCCTTCCCTTCACAAATATTATGGAGGGTACAGCACGCGGATATAACCGCAGGGATGCTGCTTTCCCCCAAGTCTAGCTTCCCATATAGACATCTCCAGCGAGCTTTTAAACGGCCAAAAGCACACTCCACAGTCATTCGGCATCGGCTCAGCCTGTAGTTGAAACGGTCCTGGCTCCTGTTCAGCTTCCCTGTATATGGTTTCATGAGCCAAGGCATTAATGGGTAAGCGGGGTCCCCAAGGATCACAATGGGCATTTCAACGTCCCTTACTGTGATCTTTCGGTCTGGGAAAAATGTACCTTCCTGCATCTTCCTGAACAGGCCACTGTTCCGAAAGATGCGTGCATCATGCACTTTTCCAGGCCAGCCTGTGTAAATATCAATGAAACGCCCACGGTGATCCACAAGCGCCTGGAGAACCATAGAGAAATACCCATTGCGATTAATGTACTCGTAGGCTAGGTGGGGTGGTGCCAGAATAGGAATATGCGTCCATCTATTGCCCTCCTCAGTTAGGGAAACCCATTTCTGAAAAGCCATCCACAATGTCCTGCACGTTCCCCACAGTCACGGTTCTCCTCAGCAGGATGCGATTAATGGCCCTGCAAACTTGCATCAACACGATTCCAACGGTCGACTTTCCCACCCCAAACTGGTTCCCGACCGACCGGTAGCTGTCTGGAGTTGCCAGCTTCCACATTGCAATAGCCACCCGCTTTTCCACCGTCAGGGCAGCTCTCAATCTTGTGTCCTTGCGCCGCAGGGTGGGGGCGAGCTCAGCACACAGTCCCATGAAAGTGGCTTTTCTCATACAAAAGTTCTGCAGCCACTGCTCGTCATCCCAGACTTCCATGACAATGTGATCCCACCACTCACTGCTTGTCTCACGAGCCCAAAAGCGGCGTTCCACGGTGCTGAGCATTTCCGTTACCGCCACAAGCATTTTCATGTCACCCGCTTTAGGAAAATCCATATCATCATCGGACTCCTCACTGTCACTTTGGAGCTGAAGGAGGAATAGCTCAACTGCCAAACGTGATGTGCTGGCGACAGTCAGCAGCAAATTCCTCAGCAGCTCAGGCTCCATTTCACAGCGTGCTGAACTCACAATGGCAAGAAACGTGGACGGCGAAACTGAGACAGCTGGGAAGTGAAGCGATGCACCACGGGGCGTTGGAACAGGAAGCGGAATGACCCACACACTTCCTTCCCCTTCCCACAATACTCAGCGCCAAAACGGCGCCAAAACGGGATGAGGTGCTCTGTGGGATAGCTGCCCACAATGCACCTCTCAGTACAGCGCTGGAAATGCTGCCAATGTGGCCACACTGCAGCGCTGGTAGCTGTCAGTGTGGCCACACTGCAGCGCTGGCCCTGCACAGCTGGATGACCAGCGCTGCAAACTACCAGCGCTGCAAACCGTAAGTGTAGCCATAGCCTAAGTGAATAATAGGTGACCATCATGGCTTTGAAGTAAGACCTATTTCCTAAGCACCACCAGTAATTAGCTGCACGGATTACCATAAGGCAACTGCCCATCTCCTGCCATTTACAGGTAGTTTACTACAAACTTCAAAGAGAAATAAAGACAATGATATTTACTACATTCACAGTTTATCTAAATGTTAACATCTCCTTTTGATCTTTGAATCAATAGAACATAGTGACAAACAGGAACCGTCTGGTTAAATTGTTAACCTCTAACAAGATATAGGTAAACACAGACAAAAACAATCACTATCTTCTTCTAAGGGCATGTCTTCATTGGCAACGTTAAAGTGCTGCCACAGCAGCGCTTTAACATGGCTTGTGTTGTCGCGGCCTCCAGGTGACCAACCCGCCCTCAGGTGACCAACCGTCAGCCCCACCCCAGACATTCCTTTGCAAATTTGAAAGTCCCCTTCCTGTTTGCTCGGTGATGTGTGCAGTGTTTTCAGCGCATCGTTCCAGGTGGCCATGCCTGCTCCACGCACCAGGTGATCTCCTGCTTGGAGCAAGGCTAAGCTGCTGGACCTCATCGGCATTTGGGGAGAGGAGGCAGTGCAGTCACAGCTGTGCTCCAGCCATCGGAATTATGATACCTATGGGCAGATTTCTAGATCTAGATGACAGAAAGGGGCCATGACCGGGACACACTGCAGTGCAGGGTCAAAGTGAAGGAGCTGCGGAATGCCTACCATAAGGCGCAGAAGGCAAACCGCCGCTCCGGTGCTGTGCCCACGAGCTGCCGGTTCTACAAAAAGCTGGACACAATACTCGGTGGCAACCTCACCTCCACTGCAAAGGCCCCTGTGGATACTTCGTTGGCTTGCATGCCAGTCAAGAGTGGACCGAGCCAGGAGGAGGCAATCTTGGATGAAGAGGGGGAGGGGGACCCAGAGGCAGAAGATGACTCTGAGGCCAGAGATGCATGCAGTCAGGAGCTCTTTTCTACCCCGGAGGAGCCTAGCAAGTCACAGCAGTCGGATCTTGGCAAAGTGCAAACAGGAGAGGAGGCCCCTGGTAAGTGGATCTGATTTTGGAAATTGCTGAAGTGAGTTGTTAGGGGTGGGAGGGTTGCAGAAAGCAGGCTTGTCTCCCACCTCATGCCTAGTCTGAGCTGTGGAGCAGGCTGTTGATACACTCTGTCACTTCACGAGAATCTCCCTCAGAGATCTCCAGGAAACTCTTCTGGAGATACTGGGCAATCTGCTGCCGCAGGCTCCTCGGCAGAGATGCTTTGTTTCTTGCCCCATTAACGGTAACTTTCCTGCGTCACTTTGCTGTGACGGGCAGTGATGAGTTGCCAAAATATTAACAACCGGTTCCCTCCTCCCCCCCCCCCGGGGGGGCGTGCCCCATCCAACCCCTCATGTTCCTTGACACTCACCGCCTGGGACCCCTGACCCATCCCCCCTTCCCTGTCCCCTGACTGCCCCTTGCCGCCCCACCCAACCCCTCCTCTCATTCTCGATGGCCCCCCAGGACCCCTACCCCATCCAACCACCCCTTCTCTCTGTCCCTGAGTGCCCCCACCACCTCATCCAACCCCTGCTCTTTCCTGACTGCTCCCCGGGACCCTTGCCCCCATTCATTCACCCTGTTCCCTGCCCTCTGACCGCCCTGACCCCTATCCAACCCCACAACCCACCCCTCCCTGCCCCCTTACCACACTGCCTGGAGCCGGGACCGGGTCCACTCTGCCAGGACCACGACCGGCGCCGCGGGGCCCAACTCCCCAAGCCCAGCTGGACCAGAGCAGGCACCGCTCGGCCGGAACCGCGGGGCCCGACTCCCCGGGCCGGCACCGGGGCCGAGCCGCTCGGCCGGAACCGCGGGGCCCGACTCCCCGGGCCGGCACCGGGGCCGAACTCAAGCCGCTCGGCCGGAATCGCGGGGCCCGACTCCCCGGGCCAACACCGGGGCCGAGCTCGAGCCGCTCGGCGGAGCCGCGGGCCCGACTCCCGGGCGGCACGGGGCGAGCTCGAGCCGCTCGGCGGAGCCGCGAGGCCCGACTCCCGGGCGGCACGGGCCGGGCTGGGCTGGAGCGCTCGGCTGGCACGGGGCGGGCCGCGGGGCCCGACTCCCGGGCGGGCGGGCTGCGGGTCCCGAGCTGGGCCGGAGCTGCAACCATGGGGGCCGGGACCAGCACCGGCGCCGCGGGGCCTGAGCTGCAACCGTGGGGGCCGGGCTGGAGCTGTGGAGCCGAAGCTGGGGGCGCTCAGCCGGGGCCGGGACCAGGCTGGAGGGAGCCGCGCTCTGGGACCGGGAGCTGCTGAGCCAGCCGCACCTCCCCTCCCCCCCGGGCCCCAGCTTACCTGCCTGCCTGCTGCTTGTTCAAGCTTCCCGCGAACATCTGATTCGCGGGAAGCAGGGGAGGGGGAGGAGAAGGGGGGGCGGAGCAGGAGAGGAGGGGGAAGTGAGCTTGGGCCGGAGCTTTTGTTAAATAAAGCCCTAATAGAACTGGTTGTCCTGGAACAACCGGTTCTAAAAGGGCTGCTAAATTTAACAACTGGATCGTGCGAACCGGCTCAAGCTCACCACTGGTGACGGGGGATGGCGGGGGAACCATTGCTGCACACAGGCTAGCCGCATAGGGACCAGGGCGGAAGCTGCAGGCTTGGAGATTCCCTTGATTCCCTGCTCACCCTCAGCAGCGAGATATGTTCCATAATGATTACTTCCTGTGGAATGTGTGGGGACAGGAATGATTATCAGGCCCACCCTAGAGTGCTGGCTCTCCCCAAGTGCCCAAGAGCCACATGCCCAGTGTACAGCAGGATCCGGGAACAGTGAAAGATGGCACTAAATGCGGATGGAAGAACAGGGATTGCTGGGATGCAAAGCAATGCATCATGGGGCATTGGGACAGGACCCAGGATTCCCCGCGACCCCTTCCGCTATTGCAAGAGCCGCAAGTGTGAACACGCTATTGCGCAGGCAGCTGTCAGTGTGAACACACAACAGTGGTTTTCCTTCAGCACTCTCTGAGCAGTGCTGTTAACTGCAGGCACTGTAACTTTGCAAGTGTAGATGTGCCCTAAGGTGGCAAAGAGAGGGCCAGTTAACCTTACAATCTCTGGTTGAGACTCATGGCTGATCAAACCCAGTGGAGGAAGAAATTGGCTAAGGAATAAAGCCAGGAAGTTGGGGGCAGAAACAGGTTGAAGTGTAAAAGCTGGTAGTCACTCTCTGGGCTTAGAGAGGCAAAAGGAGAAACCCTAGGGGGACAGAGAGATATCCTGGGGACTGTCTGTGTGGGGGATGGGAGAGTCGGGGAGGACTTTGGGTGATGGACAATACCTGAGCCTGTAACCTGAGCTAGGCAGGGGGGAGGGGAGGTCAACACCTTTGCCCGGGAAGCTAGACAAAGGCAGAGAGCCGGCTGGAGAGGGTTGGGTCAGTTTTCGGTTTGGGGCAGGGTGGTGGGAGTTCAGGGAATCCTATGCTGGGATCCAAGCACCCTGAACCCCCGGAAGGACTTGATTGAGGGGTCCTGGTTGTGCCCACAAGCTCTGCTGTAGCCTGTGTTCCTGTTGTCCAATAAACCTTCTGTTTTACTGGCTGGCTGAGAGTCACTGTGAGTCCCAGGAAGAGGGGTGCAGGGCCGGACTCCCCCACACTCCTTGACAACTGGTGGAAGCGGTGGGATGTACTGCACCCCGTGGCCGGCGCTTCCTGCAGTAAGTGACTGGGGAGCAGTAAAACGAAGGGGCGATTTCAGGAGGCGATTAACCCCTGGGAGTGTGTGACCAGAGTGAAGGACTTTGCCGTAACAGGGTTCCCCAGGGGAGTGCAGGAGCAGTCCCAGGGGCGGAGGAGTCTGCAGCTCGACCCTGGCAGAGAGGGGGTGACCTGAAGAAGGACTGGTGCATGAGGGGTCTCCCTGGAACCGGTGGGAAGCTGAGAGCACAGGCCAGCGAGTGGCCAGCAGGAAGATGTATGCTAAGCACCTTAAGAAAGACCTGGTGGAGCTGTGCAGGCAGAGGGGGCTGAGCATTGGGAGGTCCACCAAAGACCAGCTAATTGCCCAGCTGGAGGAGAAGGATCGCTTGGGTGAACCGAGCCCTGTCCCAGAGGGAAGCTGCCCAGCAGACGCAGTGTGGGCCCCGGGGCCTGACATGGCTGGGAGGGGCCAGACTGCTGCCGAGGACATCCCAAGACCCTGCCCACCTATGCCTAGGGGAGGGGTTGGGGGAAGCCCAGTGAATACTGAGGGCACCCTGACCCCAGCGGCCAGCAGGGGATCGTCCCAGCGGAGCTCCCCGTCCCTGGAACGGATGCAGTTGGAATATGACAGGGAGGCGCTTGAGTTAAGGAGGCAAGAACTAAGGGAGCGGGAGAACCAGTGTAAACACGAGGAGAACCAGCGCCAGCATGAGCTGGAACTGGCCCGGCTGAGGAGCAGCGGGGCCCCGGCTGCGGTGAGTGAGGGGGGACCCAAGCCTACAAAAAGCTTTGATAAGGGCTTCCTGGCCCAGCGTAAGGATGGGGAGGACATAGATACCTTCCTGATGGCCTTTGAGAATGCCTGCGAGCTGCACCGGGTTGACCCTGCAGACAGGATCCCGTTTCTCACCCCCTTACTGGACTCCACAGCCGTGGAGGTGTACAGCCGAATGAAAGGGGTGGAGGCAGGGGACTACGAACTGTTCAAACAGGCCCTGCTCCGCGAGTTTGGGCTGACTCCTGAGATGTACCGGAAGAGGTTCCGGAGTCAACATAAAACCCGTGAGGTGACCTACAACTGGTCAACTGGGCGCAGGGGTATGCCCGCAAGTGGACAGCTGGGGCCCAAACTAAAGAGGACCTGCTTGACCTATTCATACTGGAGCACCTGTATGCACAGTGCCCACCCGACCTGAGGCTGTGGTTGATGGACCAGAAGCCGGAGAACCCGCAGCACGCAGGCCAGCTGGCCGACCAATTTGTGGACAGTCGGGCAGGAGATAACAGGGAGGAGTTTCGAAGGAGCAGGCCTGCCTCAACGCAGAGAGAAAGTCACCATGGGACCTCCCAGCAGGGGCCTATGGAGAACCCCCACCAAAGGGAAACATCCAGCGTCAGGTCCATCCGACCCACTCGAGGGGACCCACGAGACATGGGCTGCTATCAATGTGGCCAACGAGGCCACATACGGGCCCAGTGCCCCAAGCTCAGGGACAGACCGAGCAGACCCAACCCGCAGAGGGTTAACTGGGTAAAGACCCAATCGGATGAGGGGCAACATTCCCAGGAAAGGGGAGCTGGCAGCGTACCACCTGGGAAGGAGGGAGGAGGGCCCCAGGTCAGCTCCTCTGGGGGGCTGGATGCTCCAGGCTCAGGGTTTTTGGTTTACAGGGTGGGCACGGGGCTGCCCCTCTGGAGACAGTGCCTTGTTCCCCTGGAGGTAGATGGGAGGAAGGTCACTGGGTACTGGGACACAGGCGCAGAGGTGACGCTGGCCCGGCCCAAGGTGGTGGCCCCAGATCGGATGGTGCCCGACACCTACCTGACCCTGCTGGGTGTGAGCGGGACCCCATTCAAGGTGCCCGTGGCGAGGGTACACCTGAAGTGGGGGGCCAAGGAGGGCCCCAAGGACGTGGGAGTACACCCACATTTGCCCACGGAGGTGTTAATGGGGGGGGACCTCGAGGACTGGCCAACCAACGCCCGGGGTGCCCTGGTCATGACCCGTAGTCAGAGTCGGCGCAGGGCACTGCGCCCTGACAACGGGGAAGGTACTCTGCCCAAGGCGCAGGACCCTAACCTGGTGGGGAGGAACGCCCAGGGACATGGCTCAAAGAGGCTGCAGCCTCAGACCCAGCCGGTAAGAGAGAGCAGGTCCCCATTCCTGTCCCAGCTGCTGAGTTCCAGGCCAAGTTGCAGAAAGATCCCTCCTTGCGGAGGCCAAGGGACCTGGCTGACCTCAGTGTGGTACAGACCATGAGGAGAGGTTGCAAGGAGAGGTTCCTGTGGGAGAAGGGGTTCCTGTACCGAGAATGGGCTCCCCCAGGGGAAGTGGAGTCATGGGGGATCAGGAGGCAGCTGGTGGTTCCCCAGAAGTTTCGCCACAAGCTCCTGTACCTGGCCCATGACATCCCCCTCGCAGGGCACCAGGGAATTCGGCGCACCAGGCAGAGGCTGCTACAGAACTTTTACTGGCCTGGGGTCTTTACCCATGTCCGACAGTACTGCCGATCCTGTGACTCCTGCCAGAGGGTGGGGAAGGCCCGGGACAAGGGGAAAGCAGCCTTTACCCATCATAGAAGAACCTTTCCAGAAGGTGGCCATGGACATAGTGGGACCTCTCAGCAAGACGACTCGGTCAGGGAAGAAATACATTCTGGTGGTGGTAGATTTCGCCACTCACTACCCCGAGGCGGTGGCCTTGTCCTCTATCGAAGCAGACACCGTGGCAGATGCACTGCTGACCATTTTCAGCCGGGTGGGGTTCCCCAAGGAAGTCTTAACGGACCAGGGGTCCAACTTCATGTCGACCCTGCTCCGGTACTTGTGGCAGAAATGTGGGGTCCGGCACAACTGGGCCTCAGCCTATCACCCCCAGTCCAACGGGCTGGTGGAAAGGTTCAACAGGATGCTAAAGATGATGCTAAAAACATTTATGAACCAGCACCTGCAGGACTGGGACAAGTACTTACCTCACCTGCTGTTCGCGTACAGGGAGGTACCCCAGGAATCTACTGGGTTTTCGCCTTTCGAACTGTTATATGGAAGGCGGGTAAGGGGGCCCCTGGACCTGATGAGAGACGAATGGGAGGGGAAGGCCGCTCCCGATGGAGAGTCGGTGGTGGAGTATATCCTGACCTTCCGGGAAAGACTTGCCGAGCTCATGGGCCTGGCCAGGGAGAATCTGGCCCGAGCCCAGAGGAAGCAGAAGGTCTGGTATGACCGCATGGCATGGGCCCGCGCCTTCGCCACCAGGGATCAAGTGATGGTTATCATCCCCGTGAGAAAGAACAAACTCCAGGCCGCCTGGGAAGGGCCCTTCAAGGTTGTCAAGCAACTAAATGAGGTAAACTATGTGGTGGAGCTGTCGAACCGGGCGCACCACCGCCGGGTGTACCATGTGGCTATGATGAAGCCATAATATGACAGGGGGAATGTGGTGTTGGCCGTGTGTGGACATTGGGAGGAGCAGGGAGATGACCCTTTAGTGGATCTATTCCCTGGGACAAAAGCTGGTTCCCCCCTGGAGGCAATTCCCCTCTCTGATCAGCTGACCCTGGCCCAGCAGGCTGAGATCAGAGGGGTGCTGCATCTGTACCGACAGCTGTTTTCCAGCCAGCCTGGATGCACTAATTTGACTGTCCACCGGGTGGAGACCAGGTCACATCCTCCTATAAGATGCTCCCCTTTTCGGGTCACCGGGAAAACTGCCCAGGACCTAGAAAGAGAGGTCAGGGACATGCTGGCTTTGGGGGTGATCCAGTCGTATTCCAGCCCTTGGGCCTCGCCGGTGGTGCTGGTCCCCAAGAAGGACGGGTCGATCCGGTTCTGTGTGGACTATCGAAAGCTCAATGCCATCACCGTATCTGATGCCTACCCCATGCCAAGGCCTGACGAGCTCCTAGACAAGCTGGGAGGCGCTCGGTACCTCACCGCCATGGATCTTACCAAGGGCTACCGGCAAGTGCCGCTGGACGCAGATGCCAGGCTGAAATCGGCCTTTATCACCCCTCTGGGGCTCTACGAGTTTCTGACCCTGCCCTTCGGCCTCAAGGGAGCACCGGCCACCTTCCGGCGCCTGGTGGATCAGCTACTGAGGGGGATGGAGAGTTTTGCCGTGGCGTATATTGACGACATCTGCGTCTTCAGCCAGACCTGGGAGGACCACGTGTCCCAGGTTAAACAAGTGTTGAGCCGACTCCGAAAGGCTGGGTTAACCATAAAGGCTGAGAAGTGCAAGGTGGGGAAGGCTGAAGTATCTTACCTGGGCCATCGGGTGGGGAGCGGCTGCCTAAAGCCAGAACCAGCCAAGGTGGAGGTGATCGGAGACTGGCCCACTCCCCAAACCAAAAAGCAGGTCCAGGCCTTTATTGGGATGGCGGGGTACTATCGAAGGTTCGTGTCCCACTTTAGCGCCATAGCTGCCCCATCACTGAGCTGTGCAAGAAGGGGAAGCCAGACAAGGTGGTCTGGACCGAGCAGTGCCAGCAGGCTCTCCGGGCGCTGAAGGAGGCTCTGGTTAGTGGCCCAGTTCTGGCAAACCCAGACTTTGACAAGCCCTTTATGGTGTTCATCGACGCCTCAGATACGGGACTGGGGGCGGTGTTAATGCAGAAGGATGAAAAGGGGGAGAAACACCCCATCGTGTACCTGAGCAAAAAGTTGCTACCCCGGGAGCAGAACTACACGGTCATTGAGAAGGAATGCCTGGCCATGGTGTGGGCCCTTAAGAAACTAGAGCCATATCTCTTTGGGCACCACTTCACCGTGTACACCGACCACTCTCCCCTGACCTGGCTGCACCAGATGAAAGGAGCAAACGCCAAGCTCCTGAGGTGGAGACTGCTCCTGCAGGACTATGACATGGACGTGGTCCACGTGAAGGGAAGCGCCAACCTGATAGCGGATGCGCTGTCCTGGAGAGGGGGCCCTGAACTTCCCCAGGTCACTGGGCAGAGTGACCCCGCTCAGTTCAGTCTCGAAGGGGGGAGAGATGTGATGGAGTAGGGACTGTCTGTGTGGGGGATGGGAGAGCCGGGGAGGACTTTGGGTGATGGACAATACCTGAGCCTGTAACCTGAGCTAGGCAGGGGGGAGGGGAGGTCAACACCTTTGCCCGGGAAGCTGGACAAAGGCAGGGAGCCGGCTGGAGAGGGTTGGGTCAGTTTTCGGTTTGGGGCTGGGTGGTGGGAGTTCAGGGAATCCTATGCTGGGATCCAAGCACCCTGAACCCCCGGAAGGACTCGATTGAGGGGTCCTGGTTGTGCCCACAAGCTCTGCTGTAGCCTGTGTTCCTGTTGTTCAATAAACCTTCTGTTTTACTGGCTGGCTGAGAGTCACTGTGAGTCCCAGGAAGAGGGGTGCAGGGCCAGACTCCCCCACACTCCATGACAGTGTAAAAGCTGGTAGTCACTCTCTGGGCTTAGAGAGGCAAAAGGAGAAACCCTAGGGACAGAGAGATATCCTGGGATCCTGGCCCTGAGGGAAGGATTTACTCAGAAGTTGTGGAGGAGAAACCCTGTGGGAGATGAAGCAGGAAGCAGCCCAGTGAAAGAGCAGTGAGATCAGAGGTTGTGAAACCCAGAGTAGCAAGCAGGTGGGGTTCCACTACCAGCCACTGGGATGTGGCACAGGATTGTGGGAGACATCAACTGGACAGCTTGTCCAGAGGCACTTTGACAGCCCCTAAAGGGGGACTATATAGTTACCTAGCTGGAGAACTGAGCCACGAAGAGAGAGAGCAGCATGAGTTGCACAGAGAGAGAGGCCACAGGGTGAATGTGAAGTTCTAGCTTGAAATCCAGACTAATGAAGAGTTGTCACCTTTTACCCTGTGCCTTATGATGCCTTGCCACTTTGGTCTTCTGCCTGGAACACCCACAGACAGCAACAAGTATGAACTTAATCTCTGTGTATTATACCGCTCTAGTCAAATGCTTTGGATTTCAGGAGCCTGCCTGCCACACCATGGACTTCCAATGGTCTTCCCAGCCTTGGTTAACCACTGGTAAAATGACTCCACATTCTCCCCAGCCCCAATTTCCCCCCAAAACCTGGGTTCTGCACTGTTCAGCCCTCTCTGGGGCAGGCGAGATATTAAAGGTTCTGTAAAGGCAATATTCACAGTCTGCTACTTTAACTAGAGTTACTAAACAGTTCAGTTTAAACACAGCACTGGATTAGTTTAGATTAAAAATAAAATAAGCTTATTTAACTACAAAGAAAGATTTTAAGTGAGTACAAGTATTAAGTATTTAAAGTCAGAAATGGTATAAGAAAAGTAAAGGTAAAATGCTTTCAAGAAGACAAAACTTAACAAGCTAGACTTGGTTCAAGGTAAAATCCTTACTACATGTTCCCAGCAATATGACTGACCAAATTCTCATGTCAGGATCTCCCCTCCAAGTCAAAGGGCTGGTTTCTTTGTCTTCTTGGGTGAAAGAGAGATGAATCAGGGTGTTTTTGCCCCTCATTTTTATAATCCAGTCACCCTTTGAAATGCATTTTCCTGAGGGTTATCCCCAGATAAAGTTAATTCTAGTTGTGAGGAAGGAGACATGGTGAAAGAGGTTCCAGGCTGCTGTTTGCTAAAATGCAGATCAAACTGTTTCTGCCCCGCTTCATTGCCAAAGAATGGCCACTTGACAGGTGATTGCCAATCAATTTTGATGACACCTGGCTAGAACACCAACTTGTCCTTTGTCTTTGATAAACCAATTTACCCACTCCCCAGATATGTCTGGTAAACCCATTATAATCATAATTTCAGTTTATGTTCATCTTAATATGCATTTCATACATACATTATAAAAGAATATTAATGATCAGTGTGTTATTAGTTTTAAAGGATATCTCACTAGGCATATTTTGCACAAAGATTATTACAATAATGAGTAGGGTGTGAATACAGGGGTGCTTTCAGTCACAGTGAGCAAATGATAGAAGGGGGCGCCACACTGGATGAGAGCTGATACCCTAGACACAGCCATTAGGAGGTGCCCCAGTGGTGAGTGAACCCCTTTACACATCCCAAATACACCAAGAAATTTATCTACAGCCAGGTCCTCAGACACCACAGAATATGCTGCGAGGAGAAAGTCTGGGATATACACCTTAAAACTGCCTTCATCAAACAAGGATACTCTACCAGAGAAGCAGATCGTATCATGGAACAGGATACCTGAATACTCTGAGATAACCTGCTTCAATATATAAAAAAACCCAACCCTCTGATCACACACCCCTAGTTGTCAACTTCCACCCCACACTGAAACCCATACAGGGTATCATTAAACAATTACAACCCATACTCGATGGGGACCATGTCATGAAAAAAATCTTTCCTGAAACCCCTGTATTGGCCTTCAAACAACCTCCCAGTCTCACGAAGTAAACTCATCATCAGAAGTAAACTTCCTATAGACCAGGAGCCACCAACTCAAAGTGGCACCAGACCCTGCCAGAATAACCGATACAAAACCTCCAGACATATCTCCACTGCTACAATGACCAATACCCCCCCAAAACACACGTTTCAAAATCCATGGTCCTTCACATGTCTGTCACATGTGGTGTACCTCATCCAGTGCACTAAATGTCCCTGTAACAGTTATGGGTGGGTGAAACCAAACAATCACTACACTCTTGAATGAACTCACAGAAAAATGATAGACAAACACCATAACACCTATTGAACACTTGTCACAAAAGAGCACTGCATATCTTATCTCTCAGTCCTTGTCCTCAAAGGAAACCTGCACAACACCTTCAAAAGATGAGCCTGGGACCTGAAATTCATAACTTTGCTAGACACTAAAAATCATGGTCTGAATAAAGATTCTGAATTTACAGTTTATTACCACAATCTGTAATCCGCTAACCCCTCTATTTTGATCTATGACTGAAAGGATGAACGGGTCACTTCAGTTTGAATGGTCCTTAGAATATGTGTTAATTACTTTTGCTAAACTACCTGTCCCACCTTGTATTTAGCTGACACTCCGAGTATCTTTTCCCAGACTGGAAGAAGCTCTGAAAGCTCGTCTGTGTCACCAACAGAAGTTGGTCCAATAAAAATTATTGCCTCACCCATCTTGTCCTTCTAATGTCCGGGGACCAACACGGCTACAACAACACTGCAAAGATAAATCATGGTATTCTAAGGACAATGAGTCATAAAAGTACCACTTTTAAATAAATGGAGTGAAACTACATTTACCGTGGCTTACAGGAAGTGGAGTACCATTCAGGCAACCAGAAGAGTAGGTAAGACAAATGTGCGAGCTGCTGTGAGGTGATACACGGACATGTTACGCCTATGTAAACTGACAGGGAATTACTTTAACACCAAAACCATATGTGATAATTATGAACCGTTCTAGGGTGGTGGGTGTGAAATATCATTTCTGACCCAGAAGAGCAGCTTTCGATGGGCATTCGTGGGCTACCCACGAACAGCCTTGTGGAAATGGTGCTGAGCTGTTTCAACCACCCCGCTGTCTCTGCCTCCTATATGGCCACCCCTGCAGCTGGCTCACCCCCGGGGTGATAACGTTGATCCCACTGCTGCTGTCTGGCAGCTCATCTCACCCATCCCTAACCCCAGCCTCCTGCAGCCTCACCCTGATTTAGGGTGTCCAGACAGCAAGCGTGAAAAATCGGGATGGGGGTAATAGGAGCCAATATAAGAAAAAGACCCAAAATCAGGTCTCAGGAGGTATCCGTGTTAGTCCCTATAAAATCAGGACATCTGGTCAACCTACCCGGACTCTGCCTATCTGCCCCCCCTCCAGCTGTCTGACCCCCGGCCCCGCCCATACACACAACCTGGCCTCGGCACAAACTCCGCCCACCTCGCTACTGACCTGTCCTCTTCTAGAGCAAGGCGGCAAGTAAGGGCGGGCAGGCAGACTGAGGGCAGCGGCTTCAGCAGACCTTATTGAGCATGCGCAGATCGTTCACGCATGCGCAGAAGCAGCGATCGCCCGCCTGGCTCGGACGGTATGTAACGCTCCCCTTTTGGGGCGTGCCGGTGGTGGGTGAGGCTCGGGGCCCCGCCCCCGTCTGGGCGGGGCCCGGCGTCGCCCCGCCCACCTCGGCGTTGCAGTCAGAGCCCTGGCTTGTGGCAGTGACAGTTCACCAGCCGCAGGCGCCATGGAGGATGCCGCGGCCGCAGCCCGGCTGGGCACCATCCTACGGCACCTCCGCCCCCGGACGGGCGCTGCCGCCCTCGTATCCTTCCCGAGCCGGGCCGCGGGGTGGGGAGCCGGGGGGGGGGGAGGCAGCCTCGACTGCCCCGTTACTCCCTTCGCCCCTCCTGGAGTCCGCGGCCCAGGCTCCCCCGCGTGTGTCTGGGGTGGGGGCGGAACCCTGGCCTGCCTGCCCCTTCCCGTCCCCCCCCATTGCCTCCCCTCTTCCCACCCCCCTTCAGCCTGGGCTGAGCCCCTCTTCCCTCCTCCCCTTCCTGGGCTGCCTCCCCTCTTCCAACCCCCCCTTCAGCCTGGGCTGCCTTCCCCCTTGTGTGTGTGCCCCCCCCCACCTCCTCTTCAGCCTGGGCTGCCTTCCCCCTTGTGTGTGTGTGCCCCCCCACCTCCTCTTCAGCCTGGGCTGCCTTCACCCTTCCCATTTCCCCCTTCCCGGGCTGCCTCCCCCTTCCTGTCCATCCCTTCCCCAGATTACCTTCCCCCTTGTGTATGTCCTTCCTCCCCACCCCTTCTTGGGCTGCCTTCCACCTTGTGTGTGTGTATGTGTCCCCCACTTCTGCCTGGGCTGCCTTCTGCCAGGGCTGCCTCCCCCACCTTCTGCCTGGACACACACCTGCTGTCACTGTTTTGCCCTGTGATTGTATTAGACTGCAGGGTGGGGGTTATGTCTCTTTCTGTGTACAGTGCTGAGGATGCTGTTCGACTGGGTAAATAACAGTGATTCTACCACCCACTGCAGGCTGGTACCTTTGCCCTTACCCCCTGCAATCATCGCTCCACAGTTGCTTGCTACTTCAGAGAATCATTTTACAGGGAGCAGGGTGTTTGTTACCCTTGTCATGCACCTCCTCCTTCCTTGTGCTTTCTTCCTGAAACTCCAACCCTTTAGCTGCTAGTTGGCCTTTGTACCTGTTACATTTTCCTAAGGGGCATATGACAGCCTTACTATTACTTGGGGTGTTCCCCAGTTTGAAATTGGTTTGGAATTGTTTTTTAAATGCTAGACATGAAAGGGCAGATTTTCAAAGGTGCTCTGCACTATTTGTGCACAGAAATTGCATAGCTATGCAAAGGAGTTCCCGTTTTTGTGTACAGCTACCTGATTTGCTCACATATATACCAGTTTGTGCACACAAATCTGGGAAAGAAAAGAGGCTTGTACATGTTAAGCTTTTGCCTATTTTCCAAGAGTTTGTGGGGGGCTAAATTCTGTGGTACTCAAATTTCATGGTGAATTTCAGACCATGCTGAGATATATGGGCTCAGCCCCATGTGGAAACAAACACAGAAAGGTTATTGGTTAAGTATGTTCTATACTTCTGAAAAGGTCCCTTAAAACATAAGGTCATGGGAGGTGAATGGGAAACTTAGAAGGTTGAAAAACATAAGGTATAGGGCAGAAATGGGATGAGAGGAAGCTTTTTATAGTGATTTATTTTGTATGTGCTACATTTCAACCTAGTGTCTTAAAGGACTGCATGAAGGCTATTAATTATTATCTCTGTTTTACAAGTATGGAAATTGAGGTATGGAAGAGTTATGTAACTGAGCGATGGTGAAATACTTTGTTTTTGCTGCAGTTCAGCTATAATATGTAACTAAATTCACAGCAAAAGTTGGGAGGTCAGCAGCATGCTTTTGAGTAATAATTTGGTGAAGAGATAGTGATAGAGAGGGTCATAAGTCTACAAATATCTGAAGGTTATAGACACCACAGATGGATAGTAATTATTTAGGATGGCATATGAGAAATTTGATTAACTTAAGAATGGGAAATTTAAGCTGCATATCAGAAGAAACTTTCTGTTAGTGAGAAAGGAACAAATTTCTGATGAAAGGTCTAAAACTAGACAGGCAAACTGTAGGGAACAGTTTACATCTGCTGAGTATAGATGGGGTGACCTAATGCTGTAGGTATTTTCCATTATTATTTTTATTATATTTAACATATTTTAGTGCACTTAGGATTCAAACCTGGTTGAGTCCTCTATTGTGCTGGGCATTGTACAGAAATATAACAAATGACAGTCTGCCCCAGAGTTTAGAATTTAAAAGATATGACCCAGCATGAGATAAATGAACAGGTGGGGGAAGTTGAGACTAATGAAAATAAATAGGATGGGACTAGCTGTGCGTGCAATTCTTTTCCATCTTAAACTCTGTGGAGGATTTGAACATGGTTAAAAGGTTGCTTCTCATTGTAGAAAATGTCATTCTCTTTTTTTGTTATTCCCTTCAAGATGGCAAAGCCTCTCTATAGTGACATCGTACATCTCCAGGGTTATGAAAGATTCAGGCAGCCTTGAGACCATCTAACCTAACTCTGAGGGTATGTCTTCACTACTGGCCAGATCGGCGGGTAGCAATCGATTTCTCAGGGATCGATATATTGCGTCTCATCTAGACACGATATATCGATCCCCGAACGCGCTCCTGTCGACTCCGGAACTCCACCAACGCGAACGGCAGTAGCAGAGTCGACATGGGGAGCCGCGGACATCGATCCCGTGCCATGAGGACGGGTAAGTAATTCGATCTAAGGTACTTCGACTTCAGCTACACTATTCACGTAGCTGAAGTTGCGTATCTTAGATCGATTTTCCCCCCCTCCCCCCCGTGTAGACCTGCCCTGAGCTGGTATTGGTGGGCATGCAGATGTATGCATGTGTCTTTTTTTTTGTGTAATAATCCTCTAGTTTATACTTGTGGTGCCAAATCACTTCAGGCTCTGGTCTTGCCAAATTTGATAAGCTAAGCAAAGCTGGTCTTGTCAGCACTTGAATCAGCGACAACTATGAAAAATGCAGGTGCTGCATAAAGTGGTGTTAGTGATTTAGAAGGTGACACTTTTCCCTCTGAGCTTTTTCTGAGCAAATGCTGCAGGAGGTGCTGTCCGTCCGTCCCTCTCCCCCCACCCACCCCCCAAAAAGTGTAAAACTCAGGTCCTGTCCAGCTGTGTTTATTTAAAATTAATCCCACTTCATTTTTTTTCTCCATAGTAGAGAGGCGAACTCCAGTGTCCTGGATAAATTCCCACTGAATGTTACATTCTATGTGCCTAAATGGTTTTATATAGTACAGTAATTCTCAAACTGTGACCCTTGAATCCTGATCGTGTCCAGAGTGAGGTTTTCAAGGATAGAGATAATCCATCAGAAGATTTCTCACGGGCACCTGAATTAAGAAGCTGGAGTACAATATTGCATACAAAAAAGCTACACAAAAGAAAATGTATTTAGGAAATGCCCATTTACTACTGCCCATGCAACTTTAATTCTGCCCCCTTGTGTGTCCAACCTTTGCACTGACTGAGGCAGGGGTTCTGTGGGAAAAATGTGAATTATACAATTCACTGCACCATAATGCAACTGCATAAGGGAGCAGAAGTAAGATTGCACGGGGAACCATAAATTTGGCCTTTCCTAACTTATGAGTGCTTAGCTCTGCAACCAAGATAACTTCTTCAAATGCAGGCTTTTTTGTTTAATTTCATTGGTGTTTTTTATTAAGAATTTATTTTTACTTTTTTTCTTTATGTCCAACTGGAACTCTCGTGCCACTGTGCAACCCCCCCCCCCCAAAAAAAAAAAAACCAAAACCAAAAAAACAACCAAACCTCATCATGCATTATTAGCAGGGTTTGAGGCCTGAACTGTCAGCACTGTGGCATAGAATTCTACCACTTGTTAGTCCTGTAGATCTAGAAACAGGACAAAACCATTATCTTAAAGGGGAGATGGACTGCAGACGTACTTGGTCTGACTCTTTCTCCTCCCCTGACTTCCCATCCTAGGAGGTGGGAGGCTCCTGCCTCATGTGGTGCTCTCAGAGGTAGGGTAGGGTTGGGCTGCTGGGGCCATATCTAGCATTTGGGAGGGGGAGCCCAGCCCTGTACCCACTTGCTAGGAGTTTGTTGAACTGCCCCATGAGGTGCCCGTGAAGGGAAGCATCAGATGCTTGTGCCTTGTGCTTGGTCTGGAGAATGTGATTGTGGGGGAGGGACAGCCTGGCCCATGTCATTCCCTGCTCCAACAGCTGCTCCAAGTAAGGCATGTGCTGCTCTTTTGGTGATAGCGTGGGCCCAGGACTGTAGACTTTGTGCTTGGTTATTATTTTGACATGCTGGTAGCATTTTCCTGAATCTCTTCCACAAGAAAAGGGAAATGATTTTTAACGGTTCATAATTTTGCTTAATCCGAATGGAATTTCAGGAGAGGTACTTCTTTGTCCCTACGCGGAGCTTTTTCCCTGGCAGATTTCAAAATCCCGCTTCACACAATGGAGGTGTTAGAGCTTGTAAAACAAAGCTTTAAGGATTTTTTTATAGCAATGGGAAGTGTTAGGCAACCTAAATGAAGTTGCTGCCAGTGAAGAGCAGTTGAGGAACTATGAATGAGAAGGTTTTATGAAGGTGTCAATCATCAAATACTAAAACAAAAATATTGGAGTCTGTAGTGTTAGATATTTGTTTATTTGGTTTAACATGTGTATTTTCCATGAATAAAATATTCCTGAAGGGAAGTGGGGAGAAAAAGGTATCATGTACCCGGTCCTATTGTTCAAATTAAAGATGAACATACCATTTGTAGCTTCTTTATGTTCTGTGTTCCATTTGGTTTTGTATTTGCGAAGTGTGTGTGCAGGGTCTAGAATTGGTATGGTTTGGGAGTTGTTTGCATTAGTCTTTTACAGGCTTGTCAAAGCCACGCATAGGGTTGAAATTACCTAGGATTTGGTCTTCTCTTGGTATTTCAGTTCATAGATAGTTGCACCATCATGATAAATAATTTTGAGCACATAAATGGCTCCCTGAGGCATTAAAAACCTAACCAAGGACAGCAGAACTTCACATATCCATACTTCACTAATATGCACAAAAATAGAACGATCTATCTCTCAGCAGTGGTCTGATAAGCAGAAATGAGGCTGTAGTAGAATCTCATTCGGTAGTATGTGAGACTTAATTGTTTTACAAATTAAATTATCCATCGCAAAGTATTAACTAATTAAAGCTAAAGTTGTTAAAATATCACAAATTTATTTTACCTCAATTAATCTTCATTGGGTTCTCATAGAGGGCCCTGTCGTGTGGGGTGCTAAGACCCCCCGCATCTCATTTAAGTCAATGAGAGCTGAGAATGCTCAGCACCTCAGGATGGGGCTCTAAGAGGCTGATCTGGCTCCTATTCGGAGTTTTGCATTGACTTTAGCATGTGCAGGATCAGGTATTCTCTATTTTGAGTAGACAGTTTTGCAGCAAAGTAAGAAGTGGGAAGGGGGAGTAGATTCTTGGGGGGGAGGGAAATGGACAACAATCTAAAACAAAATACGTTTTTAATTATTTAACCTGGATTACAACCAAGTATCAGATTCTGGAATTCTAAACCAACTTCAGATCTGATACTCAAGTTATTGTGCTTTATTATTTGCCTTAATTTATGCTCTAGACAACATTTCCTACTTCAACACAAATTGCTTCTGTTAAACACCCAATGGAGTTTCAGTAAGTGACATTTTATTATCTTTCTACTATTACATTTGAAGATTAATTTATCATCTGTATATAATCTTTATTCTTATTTCCATATCTCTTCTTGTGAATTATAGAAGACATGTTGATTAGAAGTCTTCATCTAGTTTCAAATCTTGCAAGGATATTTTCTGAGCTGCTTAATTTGGCTTAATAAAGTAACTTAGAGCTTGATCTTGAAAATGTGAATAGTTTGACTTCAAGGGTCTGTTTACATAAGTACTGTTTCTATGAGTAAGAATATTGAAGATCAGACATCACCTTTCCACTCCCTCTTTTTGACAAGGTATATCTTTTGCCTCAAAATATTTCCCATTTACAAATGGGAAAAACAGTTGTGCTGAATAATCATGTAATGCATTGGATATACTCAACAGGATTAAAGTACAGGTGTATCTTGTGAAAGGGCTCATTTCCTCTACACGTCTCCTCATGGCGTATTGTGTGCATCTTATCCTACTTCTAGTCATGTTGTTCCACCCAAAACTGCAAATTTCTGAGGACTGGGCCATTTCTGTGTATTCTATATAAACTGTCACACACACATCTCTGGAGTTGTATACAAATATTAACTCATAGTAGAAATTACTGTATAAATTATTTTTTCTACTGGAGATAAAAACTTCACGTTGAGAGAATAATTCTCTCCATTTTTAAAATTATTTTTCTGACTATTTGATTTCACAGAGCAGATTGTAAGACCAATGTATGTGTTTTGGTTTTTTCTTTTTGTTTTGGTTACATCTTTTGAGGCTTGTTCTAATCTACATTAACTACTGAGAGTCTGCAGATAATTTTTGACAGAAGAAAATTAAATACGTTCTGTTAACTTCGTCCTCTTCCTTTCAGGTCACTGCTGAGAAAATTCTCATCAGATTGCTTTTTGTTGAGCCTTCTAATTTCTCTTGTTTCTTTGTAGTTACACCCTGGACAATAACCTTTTAACTCCAGAGCAGAGGCACTTTTATGATGAAAATGGTTACCTGGTCATTAAAAACCTGGTTTCTGGTGAAGACATTGAGCGTTTCAGGTACAGAACAGCTGTTTTGCTAGACAGAATCATATTGATATTTAGTAATGCTGTGAGGCTTTTTGAAACAGCATGAACTTGGGTTCTCCTAAAATGGAAGCATTTTATTAACAAATAACTTATTCCTTCATTTAAACAAAATGTTTTGGTATAATAAAATGGTAGAATGTGTGTTTGAAATTTTTTTTAACTGTGTTTTTTTTTTTCTTTCTAGAAATGAATTTGCAAAGATCTGTAAAAAGGAGGTACAAGTGCCCGGCTTAATCATAATGAGGGATGTGGCCATTGCTAAATCAGAGTTTGTTCCAGATCAAAAAGCAGTTACTAAAATACAGGATTTTCAGGAAGATGAAGAGCTCTTCAGATATTGTACCATGCCTCAGGTAAAAAGGGAAAATCCTGGTGTACGTTTGTTTTAAGTATATGCCCATGAAAAGTAACTGAAATCACTTCCTATAATTTTTCTTAAAACAACAAGAGGAATCTGTGTGAGTTCTCAGAATAACCAACTGAATTTTCATGTTTAGATATTTAGATGCAGCTTAACTTAAGGCTCTGTACAAGTTTAGAAAGCTTATGTTAATGCTCAATGTGAATATTTTTTGCTATTCCTCACATTCCTCTTCCACATGTATGGCAATGGATGATGGCGTATTAAGGTGACCAGACAGCAAATGTGAAAAATCGGGACAGGGGGTGCAGGGTAATAGGAGCCTATATAAGAAAAAGACCCAAAAATTGGGACTGTCCCTATGAAATCGGGACATCTGGTCACCCTATGGTGTATGGAAGTGATCTTTGGAAAAGAAATAAGTCTATTTAAAATGCAGTTGCTGTATAAATAAATCCTCTTTGTAATCAGATTGTATTGCACATATCAACCTAAAACCAGATAATGTTGCTTTTGAAGGACACTTATCTTGCAGACTAATTTAGAAAAGCACAGATAAATACACAGAATATGTTGTTGTTCTTCTGTCATTGCTCTAGCCAGGTATAAGTATATGTGAGTTCACATTTTCTTAACCACTTTCATAGCAGCAGACACTGCAGCTAGGTCTACACTAGGAATGCTTTGCTGATATAGCTATACTAATATGCCAGACTTAGTGCAGTGCTCCTAGCATGGATGCAATTTATAGTGGCAAAACTGTGCTTTTACATATGTTATTCCAACACTTTTCTCTCGCCTCACCCCCAGCTGAGCAAAGTAAGCTATAACCGCAAAAGTGCATTTGTGCTTGAATAACTGTGTCTACACTAGAGGCTTTTGCCTAGCACAGCTATGTCGGTCATAAAGCGCACCTCATCATACCCCAGACCAACGTACTTATTCAGGAAAAAGTTTGTAGTGTATACTTGGCTTACATGATGTGTGGTGATCAGTTTTGGTTTGATTGTAATATATATTGCAGTGTAAACATCTAACTTTTTTCCTAATATATGTTCTACACCTTTAGATCCTAAAATACGTTGAGTGCTTCACAGGGCCAAACATCATGGCCATGCACACGATGTTGATAAATAAACCTCCAGATTCTGGTAAGGGACACTTGTGTGAGGAAGAAATAAGGACTTTTATTTTGTATAAAGGGGACATGATCTAGTTTTTAAAAAAACACAAAAAAACAAATGTCTAAGATATTAAAAATGTTACCCTATTAATTTTAAAAATTCTTTTGGTTTGAATAAGAGTAACATTCATTTTGACAATTAAAATAGTCTTGTTTCACTTTCTGGCTGTTAGGCTCCGATGCAGCAATGTACACATGCCTAACTTAGCATGTCAGTAGTCTCATGTAGTGAATCATGGCTCTGTGTTTAGGATCTAGCCCTTAGCAGCCTGCATTGGGTACTCAGCAGCTCTCATTGACCTCCGTTGAACAGAATAGAGGAAGAGTGTCCTTCAGCTATACAACATACACTCTCTTTGGACTGAGAGTTTAGATACAGTATGTCAAATTTAGTTTAGAAATGTAGATAGTGACCTCAGTGCAAGCTGCTGGGTGCTCTGAACTCTTGAAAATCTGGACATTTAAGTGCCAAAATATGGATTTAGAAGCCTAACTTTTGGCTCCTGTTTTTGAAATCTTGACATTAAGATGTATGAGATTAGTGAGGTTTGTAGTACTTTAGATGAAGTAATGGTTTCTAAAGAGACTTTTATTCTGGATACACTATTATGGGTTCATAATATTCAGATATATGCTACTTTTATTATTCACAATGATCTTGCTTTGTATTTTCAGCAGATATTATGTCAAAAAATTAAAGTACTTAGTTCATACATACCATCAACCCTCTCACCCTAGTTAAAAAATACAGAAGGGCTACAAAATAGGAGTTTAGAAACATAGTAGGAAATGGTTGATAGCCTTGGTCCATGTGGAATGTTATTTAAACAGCACAAACTACAATTTTAAAAAAGTTGATAAAATTAATAAGCAGCAAAGGCAGAAGTAACCTGTTGGAAATACAATGGATTTCAGTGTTTGTTCTGATGCCCCCTGAATATAGCTGTTCTTTTGATCAAATGCAGAGCAGGACTAATTCTTGCAGCATGCCCTGTCCCCTCAGTGGAATTGAACAGTGAGAAATCTTTGTTTAGTATAAAACAATTGAATTTTTTTTTCTTATTCAAACTCTCTTCTCTTTTATTCCAGGCAAGAAGAGCTCTCGCCATCCCATGCATCAGGATTTGCACTACTTTCCATTCCGGCCTGCAGATCTCATTGTGTGTTCCTGGACTGCCATGGAGCGGATAGATCGCAGCAATGGCTGCCTGGTTGTTTTGCCAGGAACACACAAGGGTTCCTTGAAGCAACATGATTATCCTGATTGGGAGGTAGATCTGCATGTGGGATTAATGTGGTCTGCATTTTGGAGTTGGTGGAGGCAAGGGGATTTGTTTTTTGGTTCGCAACAGAGTTGGTGAAAATTAGTCAAGTTTTACAAGGCAATTATGAATATTCTCTTTTTCTTGGTCAAAACCTTTTCATGTCTCTGAAGTTCTTCCACGTCTAATCTTGTGACAGTGTATGCTTACTGGGGCAGGGACTGACTTCCTCTGTAACTGGAAAGTGCCTAGCTTGTGGTGGGTGCTTCTGCAATCAGAGTAATAATGATTGTAATGTGTGTGCTTCACATGCCCTGTAGACAGCTGCACAAGTCAGCTGTTCACTAGGCTGACCTAGCCAAGGTCATTCCAGCAAACAGTAGGGCAATGGAAGGAGCCCACCCATATGCAAATATTGAGAAGGCATTGTGATTGCTTAGTGGCTCCCTGGTGTTGTTTCATGGCATTTAGGTGTGTTAGTGTCAGATTCTATCCCTGGGGGAGAGAGGAGTTTGGCCACCTATGGGCTATGCAGCTACCTCTGGAGGGTTGAGGATATTCTCCCCAGCACTCCATTGTCACAATGTCTTGACAGACTATTAACCTCTGTCAAGCTGTTTAGCAGATATGGATGCAGTGTTGTAGCTGTGTTGGTCCCAGGATATTAGAGAGAAGGCGGGTGAGGTAATACATTTTATTGGATCAACTTCTGTTGGTGAGAGAGACAAGCTTTTGAGCTTGCACTGTAAGCTCAAAAGCTTGTCTCTCTCACCAACAGAAGTTGATCCAATAAAATGTATTACCTCACCCACCTTGTCTAGCATATACAAAAGAATCTAGGGCCTAAAAGGTTTTGTAAGTACATGTTTATCTTCCTAAGGCAATTGGGAGCACCACACATCCATTTCATATGCATGTCATATTTTTGTATCTTAGCAAAATGTGCATCCCTCATTAGGGTGATGTAGAAGCTGAAGCTTTTGAAAATTAAGGTGTTTTTTTTTTCTTATCCGAGTAATGTTCTTGAACAGAACATTTTCTCAAAGCAAAAAGTTGTTTTCTCATTTAGTATAAATAAAAGACCAACTGAACTTTAGCAGACTTTTTCTGTTCCACACAAAATATCCTTTTGCTGGAATTTTTCATGGCTTTTATTCAAACCAAAGTCAGTCTTTGAAATCTGGGAGAGAGTGCTTCCTTACCCAAGTGCAAGACTATGGTACTGGACATTATTCATTTCTGGATCAATGTGCTTTTTGGAAGCTCGAACATAAATGCACCAGAGTTCTCTGTAGTGGGTTAGGTACTCTGAATGACAGGGTGCATTGTTACATTTCAGACACACACTGTGGTGTCCGTGTCCAGGAAGTTTTCAGTTATAAGTAACAAGCCTTTTCCATCACGCTGACCGCTCATTCCAATCTGTCCTCTTAAAGCAGAAAACAAACATTATGGCATCAAATATAGTTGTCTGAAGTGAACATTTCAGAGGGACTTGGAAGCTATTATAGGTCAAAAGAAAGCAAATGAAGAATGTGGAATGTGAATGTCATGTAAGACTAGAATCTTGTTTCTTTTCAAGGAATTCAGATTCGGATATTGGGATCTGAACAGCCCGTTAGGCCGAGCCCCTGGGGCCCAAGTCAGCTGGCATGGGCCAGCCATGGGTTTTTAAATGCAGTGCAGACATGTCCTTAGCGGCTGAGCTAGACTTGGGCTTTTAGGGGTGAGAAGATTCAAAGGTGAATAGGCAGACTCTCAGGCAAGCGTATTGCATACTTTGGATTCTTATCTGAAAGAAAGTTGAACAGTGCAGATTTTTGTCCACATTAAGACACAGTAGTTTTAATAATTATCCCATGATGTAAACTCTGTTTTTTAGGGTGGTGTTAACAAGATGTACCATGGGGTGCGTGATTACAACAAAAACCTTCCCAGGGTTCACCTTGTTATGGAGAAGGGAGACACAGTATTCTTCCATCCCTTGTTGATTCATGGCTCTGGAATGAACAGAACTCAAGGCTTCCGGAAGGTAGGAAACCATTTCAAGCCCCCCTCCAAATTTATGGAGATTGTATAGTCTCTTGCATATGAATAGATTTTTGTAATCTTATTTTTTGTTTTGGTTTTATAGATTTCTGGTGTAATTTTGCTGTAATGATAATCTTGGATAATTAGTTTTGGAAAAATTATGTAACCCTGCGTTACATTTCTTGGTAGGCGTACGTTGCAGCTCTGACTCAGGGAAGTGATTAAACATGTGCATTCCTTAATCGGGACCTTTAAAAAACATGTTGGTGGACAGTTTTGGATTCTTCTTGTTTGCTTCTGCACAAGGTTTCTTCCTCAGTCCTGACCAGCTGTGAATGAAATTTTTGTCATTGTCTTCTCTGAGGACCGGAGGCCACTGCAATCTGATTTTAACAGCATAATTTAATTATGAATTACCTGTATACATGCATACCTGCATAGCACTTTACTGAAAAAGTAAATGGAGTTATACTGCACTCTACTCTAAGGGCATGTCTACACTTACCAGGGATCAACGCTGTGGTGATCGATGCACCGGGGGGTCGATTTAGTGGGTCTAGTGAAGAACCGCTAAATCGACCACAGATCGTTCTCCCGTCGACTCCAGTACTCCCCTTACTCTTCTCATTCCAGTGAAATCAATGGGAGAGCGTCTCCAGTAGACCCAGTGCTGTGTAGACACCACAGTAGACCTAAGCTACGTCGACTCCAGCTATGTTAAGCTAAGGTCGACTTACCCCCGTAGTGTAGACAAGGCCTAACTGACTGTAGAATCAGACAAAGAATTTAGGAAGAAGGGCATAGCTATGCTGAAAACAGTGTGTGCTGATGTGCACTAACTGAGAATCTGGCCCATTGACTTTATTTATAGTGAAATGGAGCGATAGTTATAAATTGTTTTATAAAAACCTAGAGTGTTATGAGGGTTCTTGTTTAACACCTTCCATTAGCCTCCTACAGAGCTAAATAAGAAGGAAGAGTAATATGCAATGTTATGGCTGTTGATCCTATAATAATAGAGAGATGGTGAGTGAAGCAGTATCTTTTATTGAACCAACTTCTGTTGGTGAGAGAGAAACATTTGAGCTTACTATCACTACTCCAATTCCATCAGCAGTATAGAACTTGGGTTTTCCTTGGAGGTCTCTTATCCAAGTACCCACCCAACACAATTCTGTTTAAGGTTGAGATCAACACACAAGATTGCGTAACTGTGGAAAAAAGCAGTTCACTTTGCTAGTGCGCTTTGTGTTTTCCTTGATGATGAATGTCTTTTTTTTTTTTCCTCCTCCCAGTCCAGCTTACCCTTTCAGAGCAGTCATAATTATGTCTTTATCATGTGCAATTTCACAAAATGGGTGCTTTGACCTCACCGCATGAGTGAGGAGAAGATGGAAAAAGTGATTCATTAAGCTTACGTTATTGTGCAAGTTTTCTGTGTGAATCTCTAGCAAGATTTTTTTTTCCAAGTGAACATTTCCAAAAGCCTGAGAAACAGAGAAAATATTCAAATTTGGTTACAATGGTGATATTTGCATTTAAGATAGTGGGGTGTTAATACAGGTCACTGATCAACAATTCTTGACTTGCGAGCTGTGTTGTGATTTACTCCTGACTTTCTTCATGCAGGCGATATCTTGTCACTATGCTAGTGCAGATTGCCACTATATTGAAGTCAAGGGCACGAGTCAAGAAAACATTGAGAAAGAAGTTGTAGAAATTGCACAAAGAAAATATGGTGTGAGCACGCCTATCACTCTGAAGGTAAGCTTAAAAGTGTCCTGCAACAACAGTATATTACACACTAACTCTATTTACACAGCAAAGGGTTAGTTACATTTTACTTCTATAAGTATCTGTTTACTACTTGTGCTTTTTATAATAGTTTTAATTGCATCAACCCATCCAATCATATATAACACTGTGGGTTTAAGTAGGACTGATCCTGGGTCTAAGCAGATACTTATCTGAGGGGGAAAAAAATCCTGATTTCCTTTGGAAGACAATTGTTATGGTGGCTGGCAGATTTAGTTGTTGTTAATCACACCTTTTATTAAAGCACCTTTCTCTAACTGGTTTAACTGTTTTGTGTGGAATGGCAGAGCTACCTTAGGAAATGATAGGGATAGTGCTAATGAGGTGATCCCCTATATGGCAGTGTGGATACAGATTTCATATTGCTAGCAATACTCCTCCTTCTAAGGTTGACAGTGTGGGTGAATATCTAAAAAAATTTTAAAAGCTCTTTTCAGTTACATGTGGACTGCACAGAATGGATATTAGCAGCTAGAAGGTACTTGCCCTCCTAATTTGCAGATGCAGTTTTTTTGTACTTGTTAGCAACAGGCTGAATGCTACTATGTTCAGAAAAATAAGATTAGTGCATGGTTATAGGATTAGGGCAAAATTCTGTCTTCAGGTAATGGGTGCGACTCCTGTTTGAAATCACTACTTACACCCATATATCTGATGGCAAACATTGACTCATTTTAATATAATCCAGTAGCAACCACTTAAACTTGGAGTATTTTGAGGGAGTGGATGCATGGGAGGTATTCCTTTGTGCTCTGATCCATTCCAAAAATAACGAATGCAGCAAGTTCTTCTCAAATCCGCAGTACAAAAATCTGGTTTCTACAGTGGGGTGACAACTGGAGTGGGTTAAATCCAACTATTGTTTTGGGTTTTGGTGCCACCTAATCTTCCAAACTCAGATCTGCTGCATTTCTAAACCACCAATCAATATAGTATCTGGGGTTAGATTTAAAAAAAAAAAAAATTAGGCACATAGTGGACTTCTCAAAAGCAGCTAACTCCTATTGGAAATCAATGGGTGTTAGGCAGCAAGGCGCTTTTGAAAATCTCACTAGGTGCCTTTCTGCATCTTTAGGCCCCTAAGTATCTAGGGACAGATTTTTAAATACACCTCTACCCTGATATAATGTGACCCGATGTAACACAAATTCGGATATAACACGGTAAAGCAGCGCTCCAGGGGTGGGGGTGGGGGCGAGCTGCGCACTCCGATGGATCAAAGCAAGTTCGATATAACGTGGTTTCACCTATAACGTGGTAAGGTTCTTTTGGGGTTTTTTTGGCCCCCGAGAACAGCGTTATGTCGAGTTAGAAGTGTATATTTATCTGCAAAGCGTAAGTCTGCTTTGCCTTTGACTCCTGCATTACTAGTTATACACTGATATTTTGAGTGTTAATGTAGGAACAGTTACTTGTTTAAATGAGCAGTTTCTATAGTTTGCTTGCTTACATTGATAACCCTTTACATCTAAATTAATTCAGTGCATTTCACCATTACTCCTGGGGGAATTCTGCGCCACTGCGCAGGCACAGAAATCAGATTATCCGCAGATTTCTTTGCTTCCCCACAGAAAAATGGGGAAGCAACAAAATCTGCAGGTGACGTGCCACTTCCCCGGCAACCCGGTCCCGGGCGCATCTGTTCGAGCGCCTGGAGCAGCTGGGAGAGGTGTAACAGCAGGGAGTGGGTATGTGTGTGTGCTGGGTGTGTGTGAAGACATTAATCAATGCCAGGGGGTGGTGCTGTGCGTGCAAGTGAGAAACTCTGTCCCTCGCACGCACCCGGCATGGACGGGTAGGGCTTGTGGGCTTGAGGCAGGCCCCTGAGGAAGAGCAGAAATGTAGCAGCCTGCCTACGTAGGTGTTAATGATCCTATTGTTAGTTGTTCCCGTTCTTAGTCAATTCCCCCTAGGAGCATAAAACACATGTAAAGGTTTTAAGGCTCCTTTACATTGCCAGAGTGGTGTAAAGGAGCCTTATTGTAAACATCGTCAGGGAGATCTGTGTGCTTTCTTGCTCTTCTTTTTTTTTTTTTTTTTTCTGTGCCAGAGTGGCACAGTGGTTACAACTCAGGATCTGTTTTACTTACCCATTTAAAAAAAAAAAAAAAGACTGAGAGCAAATAAAATATCAGCCCAAAGTAGCCCCTCTGGATTATAGCTGGAATGCAGGGTATGAGGTTACCAAGTATTTGTAACTTAACTTTCATGTGTTTAGGAAATACTGGATAGTTATTGTGACTATTTATTTCCTGTATTGTAGTTGAAACAAATTACCAACATAATTGAAACTGGTGTGATTTATATTGCATTATTTTGACAAATTAAATATGCAGAATTTTGCAGAACTTTTTATTTTTTGGCACAGAATTCCCCCAGGAGTACACCATTCTTCAAATCTGTTTTAATCAGATTTTAAGCTTCCTCTGAAGAATGCTTAGCACTTAGTTCATGCCTGTAAATGCTTTGAAGATTAAAAATAACTAATCCATGCAGCATCTCCAAATATTCCCATATGGAAGCTGAGGTAGAGAGGTTGCATGACTCGCCCAGGGCAAGAGTGAGTTGCTATCAGAACTGCAGTCAAAGCTGACTTAATAGCTGAGTTCTGTGCTCAGCCTCAGCCCATCACTCCTCCCCCCCCTGCTATCTCATCAATTGGCACCACTGTGACTCTTTGCTTTGTGATAGCAATCATGATAAACAATCATTCCTTGCTCTTTAATTGTCTAAAGTGAAAAGTGAGAAAGTTCCTATTTGCAGTTGATATTGGTCCACTGAATTCTGTTTTAAATCTGTTCCCTCCCTACTTTCTGTGTGGTGCATAAGTAGTAGCATTGCATGCCTACATAATGTTCATTGCCAGCAGTAGATGGACTTTGAGAAATCCCTTGTGCTTTTTGAATTGTAGAGAAGATAGGAGCAATTGAAAATGCATTGAGGAGGCATAATATAATGTGTACAAGAAAATGAGAAGGAATGTTTATTTTTCCTTGTCATCTGGCTTTCTCTATTTGCAATATAAGGCTGATTCTCGCCAGGAACATTATTTTTAAATGTGACAGCTTTGTGGTTTTGGTTCAATAATTTCAGTGTAGTGCTGTTCATGTATCTCTTCCTGTTGCTGCCTTTCTTGATTGCCTTTTATGCATCATGCAATTCATATAAATCTCACAGATGAATTCATCTTTTTGGTGATCTTCAATATTTTTGTTTGACGTTAATAAATTATAATGCAACAAATGGTAATGTGTTCAGAGCCTATGGATTTGGAGGGAAGATCAATAATTTTGTTGATGTTGTACTTTGTTGTTTTTTAAAATATGTATGTAAGTAGAGAGAATTATTTCTGAAGACAGCAGAAGTTAACATTGTGTCCTGGTTTGTGTAATAAGCTCTTCTGTCTTTGCTCTTTTTTTTAGGATACTTGGATGATACGAGGGCGGCTTGTAAAAGGAGAAAGAACTAATCTTTAGAATAGTTTTTTGATGGCAGAGTTAGAAAAATGTGTGCCTGAGTATTGTGTTCCCTGATCAGAAACCACGATCCTCACAAATTTGCATTTGCTTTTTTTGTTTGAATTTATTCAAATATTGTACCAAATGTTCATTTACAACAAAATATTGTAATATGAATGCACTGAAGTTTAACAAAATTTAGCTAATATACTTAGCATATTTTTAACCTATTCACTACAGTAAATACTTCTATTTTTGTAATTTTAAAAATCATTTGTTTTAAAATCCACTGTTTGTTAAATGGATGAGAACTCCCATAAGATCAGCTCTTTAAATACTCATCACTGTGTTACTTAAGAACCAATTTGAATTCAGATTCTATCCTGATGTAATTTTGGGCTGCTGTTAATGTAACTCTTATGCTAACTCATGGCTCTAGTGAGTGTAAACCTGGGTGGAAAAGACCAATAGCATCATCTAGCCCTTTCCCCTTGTTGGAGCATGACTGTGCATTTTCTAGTCCTTTGTCTAGTTTATTAAATGTCTGAAGCGATTGTGCTTTTACCAGTTCCTTTGGGAGGCTATTGCGGAGTCTAATGGATCTCACTGCCAAGAAGTCTTTCCTAATATTTAGCCTACCTTTCCCTTCTTCAACTTTCTACCATTACTCCCTATCATCCTAAATAATTCTTTCCTTGTTACTTATGCGTCAAATAATAAGACTTAGTGTGTGCATGGAATTCACAGTAACTATCAGCATGTACTATATTGAAATGAACACAATTTGGAGGAAAATGGCCCTTTCCCTAAAAGACATGTAATATTCTGATCGGAAGCAAAGCAATTTTAACTGTGGTATAGTCATCGCTGGAACAGTGGTTATCTCTGTGGACAATGAATTCATTTGAAACTGATTGTGTGGGGTTGAGTAACTTATCTTTAACCTTACTTGCATCCTTTCCCATTTTTAAACAACTGAGAAGGGGTTTCCTCTTTTGAAGCTGGCATTTGTAGGGGTAGGCTAGGTAGTTGACTCCAGTGCAGGAAAGTTATACAAAATGAAAGAAAATAAAAATTGGAAGAATGGGGATGCTCATAATTATCACAGGGCATAATATCTGTGGTGTATTGAAATGCAATTGTTTTTAAATCATTTTGTTTCAAAAATAAAAATGTTTTTTTGAAATACAGATTAAACTAGAGCTAAAACCAAGTATCATGGGTGCATTGTTGTATTATTTGTACATATTAGATAGTCTGGTGACAGATCTATAGAAAACCCTTATGACAGAAAGATTGTGGCTTGTGGTGATTGATCTCTGTCAATTTCATGATCCTTTTAAGAGGTAGCCTTAAAACTATTCCATAAATAGTTAAAATATGCTTAACCTGAAAACATGGAAACCATTTTTCTATGGCATCTTTGTGCCTGATCCAGAGCCCACTGAATTTCTCTAGTGGAGCCCTCTTCAATTAATGGGAGTCTCTGACTTCAGTAGGCTTTGGATCAGACCTTTTCTAACTACCTTCATGGGATCTTTGTGGTGACATCTGACAGCAACATCTTAAAGACAAGATTCACTAGCAGACTTGATTCTTTACAGCTGTGTGCATGTAACTTAGCTGACAGCAGAGGGAGCTGTGGTCATGGAAGAGCTGCAGATTTTCTCAAATTCCCAGTTAACTCCATCTTTAAAAAAAGGTTTGCTAAGTTTTGAGTTAAATTTATCACTTCAGGGAAAACCCCTTAAGCGAACATTTACATTTTTACAGAATCCTGTAACTTTGAATTTGCAGCCAAAATGATTTTTATGTTCCTTAAAGAGTATGGAAAGACACAGCTAAGGTCAACTAGTCCTCTATAATCTAAACTCAGCCCTTCTACTACCTGTGAACCACTAGAGTTAGACACAATGGCAAAATGCCCATTGACTTCAGTGGGAGCTGGCGTGAGCCTCGAATTGTGTGTGCACACATGATATTGTAGGCTGCAACTGTTAACACTTTTCATTAAGCTAATTTAGCCTTCATCAGGGATTGCACACAGTTATATCATTTAAACCATCCCTGTGCCATGCAAGTATCCATTCCGTGAATCCCACCCTCAGATGCTTATTTCTCCCCATTCGTTGTGCTGGGAGCCAAGGCACCTAACTCAGGCTTTGTGAATCCCAGTGATTTTTCTAGTTGCCCAAAAGTGAGATGTTGCCATGTTTCCTTGTGACTCTTGTCTGGAGTAGATCAGGTCACCAAAATAGCATATGAGAGGTCGTCATTCACTGTGTACGCAATACCAGAATGAAGCCAGTGAGAAAATGCTTGTTGGCAATTTACAGTGCTGCAACTTTCTTGCTCAGGGGGTGAAAAAACGCTCCCCTGAACGCAGCAAGTTTCAGCACTGTAAAGTGCCAGTGTAGACAGTGCACCAGCGCTGGGAGCTATCTATGCCTCTTGTGAAGGTGGTTTTGCCTTGTGTGCTGCGACCACACAAGCCATGTTAAAGCACTGCCAGTGTAGACTAGCCCTTAGTCACTGAAGCAGTGACTCTCTCCCAGGTGAGTGCCTCCTACCCCCGGGCTGGGCTATAAAGTCATATTTTCTCCTTTTCTAACCCCTGTCCCCAATGACTAATTAAGCATTGTATACAAAGTGAAGCAGCTTCAATAGGCAAGACTGAGATACCCCATAGCTCATAGAATATCAGGGTTGGAAGGGACCTCATTCCAGCCAGGGCTTTGTCAAGCCTGACCTTAAAAACCTCTAAAAAAAGAGATTCCACTCCCTCCCTAGGTAACCCATTCCAGTGCTTCACCACCCTCTTAGTGAAAAAGTTTTTCCTAATATCTAACCTAAATCTCCCCCACTGCAACTTGAGACCATTACTCCTTGTTCTGTCATCTGGTACCACCGAGAACAGTCTAGATCCATCCTCTTTGGAACCCTCTTTCAGGTAGTTGAAAGCAGCTATCAAATCCCACCTCATTCCTCTCTTCTGTAGACTAAACAATCCCAGTTCCCTCAGCCTCTCCTCATAAGTCATGTGCTCCAGCCCCCTAATAATTTTTGTTGCCCTCTGCTGGACTTTCCAATTTTTCCACATCCTTCTTGTAGTGTGGGGCCCAAAACTGGACACAGTACTCCAGATGAGTCCTCACCAGCCTCTAATAGAGAGGAATGATCACATCCCTTGATCTGCTGGCAATCCCCCTACTTATACAGCCCCAAATGCCATTTGCCTTCTTGGCAACAAGGGCACACCGTTGACTTATATCCAGCTTCTCGTCCACTGTAACCCCTAGGTCCTTTTCTGCAGAACTGCTGCCTAGCCATTCAATCCCTAGTCTGTAGCAGTGCATGGGATTCTTCCATCCTAAGTGCAGGACTCTGCACTTGTCCTTGTTGAACCTCATCAGGTTTCTGTTGGCCCAATCCTCTAATTTGTTTAGGTCCCTCTGTATCGTATCCCTACCTTCCAGCGTATCTACCACTCCTTCCAGTTTAGTATCATCTGCAAACTTGCTGAGGGTGCAGTCCATGCCATCCTCCAGATCATTAATGAAGATATTGAACAAAACTGGCCCAAGGGTCAACCCTTTGGGCACTCTGCTTGATACCCGCTGCCAACTAGACATGGAACTGTTGATCACTACCCATTGAGCCAGCTTTCTATCCACCTTATAGTCCATTCATCCAGCCCATACTTCTTTAACTTGCTGGCAAGTATACTGTGGGAGACCATATCAAAAGTTTTGCTAAAGACAAGGAATAACACTTCCACGGCTTTTCCCTCATCCACAGAGCTGGTTATCTCGTCATAGAAGGCAATTAGGTTAGTCAGGCATGACTTGCCCTTGGTGAATCCATGCTGACTGACTGAGCCGCGATCGGCCAGACCTGCGGACAGGGCAGGTAAACACACTGGCCTGGCCCGCCAGGGGCTTTCCCTACACAAGCGGTGACCCCTGTTTGAGAAACCCTGAGTTAGTCTATGGTTTTAAAAGGTGACAGTTGTAGTAATCTGTCAGCTCTGAATGTCTTTTAAGGCTAACCCTGGTTGACCCTGGAGATCTCTGTTTCTGCTGAGAGTCCAAAAAGCACATTTTTCATCTTTTTTTTTTTTTTTTGGCCAGCTGTTTTTATTTCCTTCATCCAGGATTCATGATGATGGGATGAGTCTTTTTGCACATAGCCTCTTCTTGGGTGTGAAGGGGGAATTAACAAAGTCTTTTTATTGTAATGTTTCACAGGGGCCCATTCAGTTTTCATAGGCCTTCTTGAGGGTTAGAAGAATAGGAGTACTTGTGGCATCTTAGAGACTAACACATTTATTTGAGCATAAGCTTTCGTAGGCTACAGCCCACTTCATCAGATGCATAGAATGGAACATACAGTAAGAAGATATATATACACACAGAGAACATGAAAAAGTGGAAGTAACCATACCAACTGTAAGAGGCTAATTAAGATGAGCTATAATCAGCAGGAGATGGCATCTCACCCTGACTGGGTTCACAGTTTCAGAACAACATTTTGTACAGTCATAAAGCAAAAGCATAATAACGTGATAAAGCTATTATCAGTGAGCTTAATACATGCAGCAATTTATGAGCATATCAAAGTTTAAATACTAAACACTTTATGTTAAGTTCAATACCTGTCTTAACCATACTACCACACAGGGGAGACAGACTGGTTTCCAGCAATGAATTTGTCAGTGCCCAGCTGAGTCTATATCACGTGCTCCCCTTTCGGTTACTTTGTTCAGTGGCAATAAAGAAAATGGGCTCTGTCCTATTTCTATTGAACCCAGTGGCAAAACTCACATGGACTTAAATGGTATCAGACTCAGCCTATCAATAGTACAGAATAGCAAAGTCAAAAATATTATTTTCTGGAAGTCAAGCTCAATAATATGCTACTGGAGGGAAAACAAATTGCAAGACTAACACTCTTTCCAAATCTGCGATCAAAGGTTTGCATAGTGTGAGAAGATATTCGGGACATAAATCAATCAAGTTGGGGGGCAGATGCATCACACCACAACTTATAGGGGAGCATTATGTTGTTCTTCCCTCCTACTAGAACTGACCATAGTCCAAAGCTCAGCTAAGGGAGAGCTTTCGAGGCTGGTTTCTCTTGCATTTGGCCATACTGAAATGCATATTGTGTGCTTGTGCCTAGTTTACCAAGCAATGCAGATCAGTCTATATCAGTGACCTGTCTTCTTCATTTGTTACCATGTCCCTAATCTTTGTGTCATAAGCAAACTTTATCAGTGATAATTTTATATTTTCTTCCAGGTCATTGATGATAATATTAAATACCATTGAGCCAAGAACCAATCCCTATAGGACCCCACTAAAAACACACCTTCTCAATGATGATTCCCTATTTACAATTACATTTTGAGACCTGTTAGCCAGTTTTTAATTCATGTAATATGTGTCATGTTGATTTTGTATTGTTCTAGTTTCTTAATCAAATTGTTGTGCAGTCAAATGCCTTGCAGATGACCTAACTATATTAGATCAACAGTGTTGCAGGAGCAGCAGTGATCTGTATGTGCTGTATAACTATGCTATGTATAACCTGTATACTCAAAAGGTCTGTTGTACTCTCCCCCCCACACCCTTTTGTCTCCGCTTCCTCTCTGAATACCTGTGAAGTGGCTTCCCCCACCCCTCCTTCCTGGAATGCTTGTGGGATGAATGGGCTGGTTGAACAGCTGGAAGATCAGAAGAGCTTCCAGGTAGTCAAGTATCAGAGGGGTAGCCGTGTAAGTCAGGATCTGTAAAAAGCAATAAAGAGTCCTGTGGCACCTTAAAGACTAACAGATGTATTGGAGCATAAGCTTGCCTGGGTGAATACCCACTTCATCAGACGCATGTAGACAAGGTGTCTGGGACTCTAATTAGGCAGCACTCACACACCCAATGCATGGACACTGCATGGACACTGGCCGAGATGGAGTGTGACCAACCAGGTGCGGGCAAGTCATCTCTAGTCGCAGGCCATGAGGAGCAGGTCCTTAAAAGGGGAAGGGGCTCTGTGCTCAGGAGTACACTCACAAGCTTGTACCTCTCGTGAAGGCCCTTCGCCCGGACCACCTGGCCAGTGATTCACCGTGTTGCATTCCATCGTGCCTCGGGAAGACTTACCTACAGCGCACCATCCATCACTGTGCTGTGGAACACTTACCTTGAAGGATCCTGACATCTCCAGTGCCGTGCCTGTCCTGGGAGCGTGAGTATGCAAATATGAGTGTGACCCCCCCTGCTTCTTTTGAGCTAGCTATCAATATACTAAACGTGCTTCTTTCTGCCAAACTCTGGTGGGTCATTAGTCCTCCCTAAGCTTACTAGCTGGCCCAATTTCTGGTAACAAACACTACTACCTTTATCAACTAAAGTTATAATATCAGGAAACAGGTAAGTTAGTTTTACAAGATCAATTTTCCATAAACCTCTGATGATTGGCATTCGTTATATTACCCTCCTTTAATTCTTGATTAACCAAGTCCTGTATCAGCTGCTATGTTGTTTTGCTGAAGATTGAGAGTACACTGACAGGCCTATAATTATTCAGATCATTTTGTTTACACTTTTTAAACATTGGCACAACATTAGCTTTCTTTGTGTCTTCTGCAACTTCCCTGGTTGTTCAAGATTTAATAAAAAAAAATTTGCATTAGTGGTCCAGGAAGCTCCTCAGCTAGCTCTTTTAAAGCTCTTGGATGCAAGATATTCAGATCTGCTGATTTAAAGATGTCTAGCTTTACTTGCTGCTGTTAAAAATTTTTCCTTAGTTACTGTTGGAATGTAAAGTATTTCATCATCAGCTTATGAACATGAGTATTGCATCTGGCTTTTTCCCACATACAGAACAGAAATATTTATTAAACACTTGTACCTTTTCTGCATTACTACTGATAATTCTACCATTTACATCTAGTAATGGACTAATACCATTGTTAAGTATTGTTTTGTTCCTGATGTACTTACAAAAACAACCCTCCTTCCTATTGTCCTTAACTCCGCTGGCCATAGATTCTCCTTGGGTTCTTTTGTGTCCTTTATTAATGCGCTACAGCTTCTAGTTTCTTATTTATATTCATTCAGATCAACTGTCCCTAGGTTGGTTTTTGTAACCAGTGTAGCTTTCTTTCTCTGTCAGATTGTGGCCTTTGGGGCATCTCAGAAAATATTCTTAGATAGAATTTAAACAGAAAAATATGAATGATGATTGGAACTTTCCCCCAGCTGATTTGGCTAAATTATTAAAATTAGCTTTGTGAAACTGGCTTTTTTTAAAGCACCAACTGTATATATAGCGTGTTGAGATTTTGTTCTGTTTGTACATAATAAATGTAACCGTGTCATAGTCATTTCCATCTAAGTAACCATCAGCTTTTAATTCTGTGATCAGTTATCTTTATCTGTCAAGATGGGGGCTAATATAGAATTATCCCAGTTGGACGCAACACTTTTTGAGTTAGGAAACTGTCATCTATCACTTTTAGAAATTCCAAGGACATTTTAGTACTGACAGCATGAGACCTCCAGCATATATCACTCACACTGAATAATAATGATAATACAAGTGATAATACAAGTTTTTTTTCTCCCATCCCAGTATAATATAGATAGGTGGTTAAGAAGCTGAGCCTCTTGTTCCTTAGTGTGATTTGGTGGTCTGTAGCAGACACCAACTAGCACCCCGCCTTGTCCTTTATCTGTTAGAGCATTGATCCATAAGCATTCAGGAGGTGTCAGTGACTCAGAAACAGGTAATGCCATTTTTTGACAGAGTGCCACTCCTCCACCCCTTTTGCCTACTCAATCCTTCCTAAATAGCTTAGAACAAGTGATTTTAACATTCCAGTCGTGCCAATCTTCCCACCGCAGTTCAGTAATACCAACTAAGTCCAGTTTATGCTCATAAACAAACAATTCCAATTCCTCTTGCTTATTATCCAGGCTCCTAACATTAGTGTATAGACACTCTGCCTAGAGGGCCTGGAGCTGGCCAGAGCAGCCCAGAAATTGGAGCAATCCAGCCAGGAACTTAAAGTTGCTCCTGCTTGGTGAAATCCCTGGGAGTGAATCTGCCGTGTGGCACAGCTGCCCCTACAGGCTCGGGGGTACAGTCACACTCACTGATGCAACCAAGGCCAGCAGGGCAATATAACTAGATGTAGTCCCACAGAGTTTTTAATTGGTTGGTAAACTTTGTTGAGTGCTTCAGGAGCTTTTAGTCAAAAATCGTTATGTGAATGTCAGTCATTATCATTAACTTTCAGAGCCCTGGGAAAATGCCATCAAAGGCCATGGGGGTTTACCTTTGCCATGATGACAGAGTAAGCAGATTCTGTATGAGCTCTCCGCTGGCATCTAGTGGTGAGCTGTGGAAGAGGACTTCAGGAGCTGATCTCGTTTGCATGGGCACACCCACCCTGCCTAGGTGCTCAGCATGATGGGATTGCTTGCCCAAATGATCACTTTTGGCCGGTGTTGGATCCCCAGTCTCCTTGTTATTGGGGCAGGAGCAATAAAGAGTTGTAATCCTTGTTGTGTGAATCGAGGGGAAGCAGAACTGTACGTGGCATAGCCCGATGGAGGGACTCACCCTCAACTGAATGGCACTCGCTAGGCAGGGGAGGGGACATGGGTGCCAAAGTTGAGGGGAGGGGAGCACAGCATGGCACTTGACTTTACTTTTGTGGTGTGGGTCCTGTTTAAGGGTTGTAGATACTATTTGACCTTTTTTCTCTCCACTGTGTAATAACAGAGCTAATTTAGACTCAATTGAGAGTCTTGTTACACACTGCAGAGCTGAAATCACTGATATCTAGGTCTAAGTATTAGACCTGCTTTGGGATAGTGTCTCTGACGCAAGAGACTGCACAGTATGTACCAACAGTCAGGCTCCCTAACAAACAGCTGAAATCAATGAGAGCTGTGTTAAGAGGTAGGCCCTGAAGACATCTCAGTGAGAAGGGTGGCTGGAGGAAAGGCAAGGTAATCAGCTGGCAGAGAGGGCCGGAGACCGAGTGCCCAAGCAGCGGAGTGAGTAAGGTGCCTTCTTATCCTCCTCCTCTACCCCAGGGTGGGAAGTGAACTCTGTAGATCACCTCTGAATTCTGGGTCTGCACTGACCCAGGACAGCAGCTGTGAGTGGAGTACAGAGAAGGGACGGGCACATTAAAGGGATTTTTGGGTTGCTGGATTTCAGAACCTGAGGGGAAAAGGACACTGTCCAAATTAGTTGAGGGTGGGTCTTTTGCTCATGGTTTATATTTATGAACCGTTTGCTGTGTTTTTCCAAATTAATGCAAAGTTACTTCCCTCCTTTTATTAAATTTTTTTTGCTACACTCAGACTCTGTGCTTGCAAGAGGGGAAGTATTGTCTCTCAGAGGCGCCCGGGGGTGGTGTGTAATTGTCCCAGGTCACTGGGTGGGGGCTCAAGTCGGTTTTGTGTTGTATTGTTGAAAAGGAACCCCTAGATACTGAACCTGGCCCTTGTTGCTGCCAACTCTGACTGTCAGAAGGATTACAACAAAATAAGATTGTTTGTTAGTTCTCAGTAGATAATGAGCCCAAACCACAAAGTTTGGAGCTGAAGTTCCCAATGGCTTGAATTGTTCAGATCACAGGCTTTGGTTCAGGTCATTATAGGCAGCTGGGTTCCAGATCAAAATTATGCCAAGGGCTGGGGATGTTGAGATATGGAGTTTGGATGCAGTCCCATTTCGGGTTGTCAGTAAAGTTACAAGGCCAAATTCTCTCAGTTACGCTATAACTGATGCATTGGCTTCAGTGCAATGGCATCAGTGTTAAGAGGTTAGGCCATACCATTTATTTACAGATTACATATTAAATATAAGTAAATAAATACTGAGTTGAAAACAGACTGTCCCCAATAGACTGTTGTATATTTCACCTGATAGAGTCTGAACTGCTAAAGACAGCTCACTGTGTAATGAAAGAGGCTATGCACACTTTCCCCCATTGATGCTTTTTTTAATGAGAAGCTTTGCCAAGCAACAAAACAAAACGTTCATGCAATCAGTTTACTTCCACAAACAGCAGATTAATGACCAGTTCCAAGCTTAGGGGTACAAAGTAACTTGCATTCTAACAGCAGGTTTTTGAGGGCTAGTAACAGATGCAAAATCTGCTGTGACTGGATGGATTATTTCAATACAACAGGAAATGATAATGGGGCAAAAAACTATGCAACAGCCAATTGAAAAGGAAATTTGTTTCTCTTCTCCAAAAATATTACTGTTAGTTCCCCTTTTTTGACCCGGAGCAGTTAACTAAAGTTTGTGGCCCTGCAGATTGATTCCATTAGGAGGATAAATTGATGATGAAGTCAGCTGTCTTTGATGCAACCCTGTTTATTTTTAGAGTGTACAAAGTCCTCTTTCCCTGAACACAGGAGAGATCAAACAGAAAATAGTTACTTTGCTTACAGCATCAAGACTTTTTGCTCACAACTCCAAGCCTCTTCCACTCCAGCACTCTGCCCAAAAGCTCTATCATTTAGCTTTTTCTCAAGGTCATGCTACTAATGCTTCTGTTGCTACATCTGATACTTCCTTCTCTGTCCTTTCTACTGTTTCTCTCATCAAACAATAGCCAGCGAAACCGCTCTGCTCTCATGTGCCTTTGGTTTAGGTGGTGACAATGTGCCTCTGTTTGGGATGGAGAATGCTATCCAGCTACATAAAGGAGCATCTTACAACAATCTGAAATGTAGGGCAGCAGGTACAACACTACTGTAATGGATTGGGTTTGAAAGTGGGGCATGTAAAACAGACTCTTAAGGAGCTGACAGGTATAATTTAACTAACCTGCCTAGTGTGCTGCAGCAGTAAAGAAAGCAAATAGGGTGCATGGGTACACGTGTAAAGGGGAAAGAACGTCATATGGACAATCTTAGTGACATGATATATACCTAATATTAAACTCCCTCATCTGGCATGCATTGTTCTTTTTGGTTACTGTTACCTGATTTAATGAGAGCCAGAGGGATGATATGGTCAAGGTTCAAAGAAGGGCAATGAGAATGGTTACTGTTAGAATATTTAGATTGGCTGGCCTTTTTGACAATGCAACACCCATGCACCAACTCCTTTGTCCCAATTTTGTATAAAAAGTCAGTGGAAGGGGAACTTGTACTTGGCTCTCCCACATCCCAGTTGAATGCCCTTACCAGAGGACTATGGAGTCCAGCTTGTGTTTTCTGTGGCCTAATGATTTATATATGCAAAGGGGAACAGATTCAACAGGAGAGACAGCGACCCCACACCCAAATATCTCGTAGCCCTGTGCTTAGGGCACTCGCCTGAGACCTAGGGTCAAATCCCTACTCCACATCAGGCAGAAGAGGGATCTGAACCTAGGTCTAGCACAGCCCTGTAAGTACTCTAATCACTGGGCTAACAGCAGGCACTGTCTCATATTTTTTGAGAAAGGGTTTAGATACCTACCTCCAGCAGAGGGCTCACAGCTGTGAGTCCTGAACAGAGAGAGGCACCCCCAGCAGCCCCAAGTTAGATGCCTATCTCTCTTTGAGGGATGGGGCATAGACCACACCCCTTGCCTCAGTATTTCCTGTTGGCTAGTTTAGGTGACTCCCAACTCAGCTTGCTGGCTTCTGTGAATCTCACTCTTAGGTGACTAACTCTCCCTGTGCATTGTATAGGGAGCCTGGGAATTTACTCAGGGGTATGGATTGCACTAGGTGGCAGGAGTTAGGCATTGCAACATGAGTTTAAGTCCCCTTTGTGGATCTAGCCCAGGGGTGGCCAATCTGAGCCTGAGGAGGAGACAGAATTTACCAATGTACATTGCCTAAGAGCCACAGTAATATATCAGCAGTCCCTCATCAGCTCCCTCCTCGCCCACCTCCCAGCACCTCCCACCCATCAGCAGTTCTGCTGATCAGCACCTCCCCCTCCCTCCCTGCACCACCTGATCAGCTGTTTCATGGTGCGCAGGAAGCTGTTGGGGGGAGGGGGAGGAGTGAGGGCAGAGGAGGGGGCAGGAAGGGGCGGAGTGGGGGCAGGGCCTGTGGCAGAGCCAGAGGTTGAGCAGTGAGCACCCTCGGCACATTGGAAAGTTGGCACCTGTAGCTCCAGCCCCAGAGTCGGTGCCTATACAAGGAGCCGCATATTAACTTCTGAAGAGCCACAGGTTGGCCACCCCGATCTAGCCCAAAGGGACAGCTTTGAACTGCCCTCTCTCTCTTTCTTTCAAAGTGTCAAGCTGCCCATTCACCAATAGTCTGTGGACTCTCAGCAACTTTTAACCCATTTTACTCCCAATCCTGCAAAACTTTAGTAGACAGAACTTCCATGAATTCACTGGCACTACTGGCATGAGTAAAGTGAGCAGGATTTTCTTAGAGGTATAGTATGTTAGCCAATACATATGTTAGGCACAGTATACACCACATTAATAGGTATTATGTGCATGGTATTAATATGATATGTGTGTGTGTTGGGACATCATGTTAACTGGGCACAAGCAAACAATATGCATTTTAATACAGCTAAATGTAATGTATACGTCTAGGGACAAAGAATGTAGGCCATACTTACAGAACGGGAGCCTCTATCCTGGGAAGTAGTGACCTTGAATGAGATTTGGGGGCTATGGTGGATAATCAGCAGAACAGTAGTTCTTTTGGCCAGTGTCACACTGGGAGCTCACGCAATCCTGGGATGTGTGAACAGGGAAATGTTAAGTAGGAGTCGAGAGGTTATTTTACCTCTGTATTGGCACTGGTGCAACTGCTGCTGAAATACTGTGTACAATCCTGGTGCTCACAAGTCCAGACAAATATTGATTAATTGGAGAGGATTCAGAGAGGAGCCATAAAAATGATTAAAGGATTAGAAAGCTTATTTTATAATGACAGACTCAAGGACCTCAATCTATTTGTCTTAACAAAAAGAAGGTTAAAACTTGGCTTGATTACAGGCTATAAGAAGCAGCAAAGAATCCTGTGGCACCTTATAGACTAACAGATGTTTTTTTGCAGCTGAGTGAATACCCACTCTTCACCATGCAATCTGCAAGTCAAGCTCATTCTGCAAAGCTCATGCATCAAAAAGTTCTTCTAGTCTATAAGGTGCACTTCTTGCTCTTTAGACAGACTACAGACTACACTCTCTGACATACAGGCTATAAGTACATACAGAGGGAACAAATATTTAATTTGAGTTCTGCAATCTAGCAGAGAACGGTATAACACAATCCAATGGCTGGAAGTTGAAGCTAAACAAATTCAGACTAGCAATAAGGCATGGATTGTTAATTGTGAGTGTATTTAACCATTGGCTTCATCTGAAGGTCATGGAGAAAAATTCTGTGGCTGGATTTAGTGGTAGTAATAATGAACCTACATTGGATGAAAGATACTAGATCAGATCGTTCCTGAAGTCTTTACAAGCTTTATTAAATGACTGAATAAAATGATATCCTGCATTATTGCAGTATTGAGTGTTGGGTTTACAACCCAAACTCTCAAGAAATGCTAAAGTTGAAGCTCCCTCAAAAACATTAACTTGCCCTTGCTGCACATCCTGTGTTAAGTCATGGCATACATTGAGCAATATAAACAGTCATATATTGGTAGGGCAGAAGAAATACACCTGTGCCTAAGGCACAGAATTGGAAGTATGGAGACATCATGGGTTCTAACTTCTAATCCTACATCTGCCCCAGGCTTCCTGTGTGACCATGGGCAGCCATGAAAGCCAAAAGTGCTGACTGATTTTGGGCATCAACCTGGAACACCTTGTGCCTGGTTTTCAGAAGTGCTGAGCACCCACAGTTCAAGGTGAAGTCAATGGAAATAAGGGCATGTATGAGCACTTCATGATCCTTAACATACTTATCCTGACAACAGCCCTGTGCGGTAGGGAAGTGCTATTATCTCCATTTCACTGATGGGAAACTGAGGCACAGACAGACCAAGTGACTTGCCCAAGCTCACACAGGAAGTCTGTGGCAGAGTATAGGAAACTCCCACAACAAACCCAAATTCTTCATTGTCAATTTTCAGCTCTATTCTGAGTGATCCATTTGTCTGCAGCAGTGGTTCTCAACCTTTCCAGACTACCATATCCCTTTCAGGAGTCTGATTTGTCTGAGTACCCTAAGATTCACCTCACTTAAAAACTCGGGCTTTGGCTTTCTGCCCTGGGTCCCAGCAAGTCTAACACTCGCCCACAGTTTGAGAACTCCTAATATAGTATATAGAACAGTATAATCGTCATTGTGTTATGAAATTTTAGTTTGTACTGACTTGGCTGGTGCTTTTTATGTAGCTTGTTGTAAAACTAGGCAAATATCTCGATGAGTTGATGTACCCCTGGAAGACCTCTGTGTACCCCGAGGGGTACATGTAAACCTGGTTGGGAACCACTGGTCTGCAGGGTGACTCATATCTGTGGACCTTATTGCTCAAAAGAAATTTTCAGATAAACATGGATAAATATTCCTATTCTTCACACGGCTCCAGCACAATGGGATTTTCATAGCATTGTGCCTCAAGTGTGGGAAGCAGAATCATCCTTTAAATGTGGACATTCCAAAGGAGGTATGTTTTATTATTGTACGTATAACCCCTCTGCCAGGTGGAGCCAGCAGGAAGCAGGGCCGGGTTCAATATCTAGGGGTTCTTTTTCAACAATACAATACAGGACCGGCTCAAGCCTCCACCCAGTAACCTGGGAAAATTACACACCACCCTGGGCACCTCTGAGAGGCAATACTTCCCCACTCGCAAGCACAGAGTCTGAGGGTAGAAAATAAACTTTTAATGAAAGGAGGGACGTCACACAATATTAATTAGGGAAAATGCCACAAGCAGGATTCATAATCATAAAACTGTGAGCAGGACACCCACCTCAGAGTGCGTGGAGCAGTGTCTTCTTCCTCATGTTCTTGAGTTCTGCAACCAAAAGTTCCTTTTCTGTGCCCCTCTCTGCTCCCTCACCACACCCCACTCACAGTGGTTGTTCTTGGTCAGTGAGGACCTAGGGTTCAGAGGTGTATCTGTGTGAGTTCATCTCCCTCCTGGGGAAGAAGGCGCCATCTGAGCACTGAGCCGTGGTTCCTCGCTGCCTGGCCACCCCACCAGCTGTGGTTCCTCTCTGCTGGCTGCCTCACCAGCCACAGTTCCTCGGTGCTTGGCCGCCTTGTCAGCCGTGGTTCCTCTCCACTGGCCATCCCACCAGCCGTGGTTCCTCGCCAGCTGCTCGTTGCCTCGTCAGCCACTCATTCACTGGATGACTATCAGTTACCTTCTGCTGCCGCTCTGCTGTAATCTCTGCACATCAGTCTCAATAATTTTCAGCTCTTTGCAGGCTGGGAAGAAACACAGTCCCACCACGAGTGATTTCAGCTCTTATTGGGCATTTAAAATAACAAAGAGGCTCCTAGAGAAGGCTATTTAGTTCTGCTTTGAACAGTGAGGAGGAACAGGTTAAACCAGACCGGGGACTCTTAGGGAGAGTCCACACCTTCTGGCTGGGACACCTGTCCCCACCCCCTCTGCTTTCACAGGGGTCTGGCATTCGAGCGCCTGGCTTAAAGAGGTCCTTTCAGCTGAGGGATAGGGACTGAGACTCGATCGAAAAGGAGACTGGGACGGTGATAAGAACCGGGGTGGGAAAGAGACAGGATTTGACAGGGACAGGTTGGAAGGGCAGGAGGGGGTGAAGCAGGGGTGGCGGGACAATGGACAGAAGTCTGTGTCCACCGGCGAATATTCCCGAACTTCAAATGGAACCCAAGATTCCTGAGTCTGACCATTCCTCCGCTGTCAGCAAATATCTGTGACGCCCACTGGCAAAGTGTGTCTCATCCTTCTGTAGCGCTGGTCCAGACTGTGCTGGAAAGTGTCACTCCTCTGGTGGGTTTCCCCCTCCCCCTTCTTCTTCTTCTTCTTCTTCTTCTTCTTTAATATATTTTACTATTTTAATCCACTGCAGCCTTCCTCCCCTCCGAAGAAAGAATTCCCTTTTGAGTGAGGGAGTGGTGGGCTTATGTCTCCCATCCCGCATATGAGCCCCGTCTGGGTCTTTCAAGGAAGGTTCTGGCTTGGCACTCAAGGATGGGCTCTCCAGATGCTCTACCCCTCTCTAGTTCAAGGGATCCACGTAAGCCCCCAGATGGCTGTCAGCCTGGGATATGAGTAGGTATCTTCTGGGGGTAGAGGAGGCTGTTATAGAGGAGGCAGCATGAGGGCAGAGCTGGCCCTGAAGGCCCCTTATGCACTGTCCAGACTCAGCAGTGTCCATGCTGTGTCTGGTGCCCTCCATTTGTACCCTGCGGGAAAGTGAAAGGGGACGAGGTGTGGACTCTAGGGATTCAGGCACTATCTTCCATCTGGTGCTCTGCCCTTCTGCCATTACTCACCTCTCAGAGATGGGGGAGCGGGAGTTGCCTGCCCCAGAGCCATGTCTTTTCCAATCCTGCTCGCCTTCTTTCCTGCCTGGAGAAAGAGGACAGAGGTGACCCCTCCCAGCCTGGGCTGCGTCTTACCCAGCAGAGCCAGCATCTTCAATCCTGCCTGCCCCTTTGCTGCCTGGGAAAGGGGGACAGCGGTGATACCTCAGCGTGGGCCAGGAGGGAAACAGCTCTCTGCCCTTAGAGCCACCTAAGCTTCCCAACAAGAGACACTCACTAAGGGTTGAAGCAGGAGATACAAGCCTTTCCTTGGCCTGGCTGTCTCCCTGAAGCCTGCCGAGGCAGCAGCCACTGCAAATGCCTATGCAGAGGAAGCGGAGCATGGCGCGAGTGTGGGGAGGGGGGAAGAGATGATCTCCTGGAAAGGTAGACATAGTCCTGGGACACAGCTGAGAATCAGAGGGACCTGGTTAGTCGGAATGTTTGTCAAAACACCTGCCCTCAGTACGTAAGTGTGTTTGCCAAGTGTTGCCCTCTTCCCTGATTGTGGTTGTGGTTAGGGGAAAAGGTTCCTGTTTAAATAGGAAAGTGCATGAATAGGTTTCCCATTCCTTCTCCTCTCCCCTTTGAGTACATGGGCCCCACTCCATGGGTTTACCACAGGTGAAGAGGAAACCTTTGTGGGAGGCTCCTGTTAAAATATGAGTAACACATCTCTGACAGTGCATGGTTGTTTCAGGGGCTCATCTGGTCCCCTGCCTCCTGGCAGCAGAGGGTGCCCAGGCAGAGGAAATGGTGTGGCTCTGCTGTGAAAGTGCAGGGTTTTTTTGGAGGAATCACAACAAGAACAGCCCTCCACTCCCCCATGGGACCTCCCATGCAGTATTCACATGGTGAAGCAGGGGTCACATGGATTTGCTAGTCCTCCCTCCTGCAGGGTTATTGGGGGGTGGGGGGAGGGGCACATAAAGGTCAGTAGAAGCTAATCAGACCAGACCATATATGAAGGAGTGAACTACCCCTTTGAGGGACAGGCTAGAGCATACAGCTGGGACAGCCTGGGGCATAATCAAGGAAGGCTTAGGGTGGCTGGGCTATTTAACCAGGAAGCTGAGCAAGGGAGAAGCCTGTGGGAGCTATTTTCTCTCTCAGGCTTTAGAGGTGAGAGCTACAAAAGTATTTAGGGGCTAAACCCCAGACTTAGGGTTTAAGTGCCTAAGTCCCACTTTTGGTTCTACTGTGACTCCCCGTGAACCCCTGCCCATCAGCTCGTCCCCGCTCCCTGCCCGGGCTCAGGTGTCGGGGTCCCCAGCGCTGAGCCGGGTGGGGCGTGGAAGCCACCTCCTCCCCAGCCTGGCTCTCTCAGGCAGCTGCCAGGCCGGGCTGCAGAGCAGCGACTGGGTGGGGCCGGCTCCCTCCTGCTCCCCACCTGGGCTCCTGCCCGCTAGGGAGAGCAGCAGAACGTGCTGCAGGGGGGAGGCAGGCGCAGCAAGAGAACAAAGTGCTCCCCCCCTGCAGGTAACATGAGGTGGGTAGAGCGCGGTGGCCCTAGGCTGGCAGGAGTGGGACACGTGACCTGCCCTTTAGATCATCCCCCCCCCCACTATGGGGAGGCACCAGTTGTATATGGGGCGCCCTTGGGGGCGGGGGCAGAACAGGATTGGGGGAAGGGGCCTAGGATGGAGTGGGGGGATCGAGCGCCTATGCTGGAAGTCGGTGCCAATGCTCCTAGGCGTGGGCAGGGTGGTACGGGTGACAGCGAAGGCAGCCGGGCGGGCATGTGGAAGAGCCAGCAGCTCGGGGGCCCATTGACTGTTCTGCCTTGGGGCCCAGAATTGCTGTTAGCTGGCCTGCTCTAACCACTGAGCTAAAAGTATAAGGGGAACGGCCCCACCATCCCTCCACCTCCTCTGTGTGGAACGAGGCAGGTGCCTAACTCGTTGCCGCAAGGAACCCCTTCGGCGCCAAAGCGTTGTCTGTTGGTGAATGGGCAGCAGGGATAAGGGTCTGTCACCAGGAGAGGGGTGGGGCTCAGCACAGAACCCTCCGGTCAGCACCTCCCATTGCTCCCCGCTTTGCAAGCTGGCTGCTGTGGAGCCCATTCTCAGGCGCCATTCTCTCCCCATTCACTGTATAAGGAGCCAAGGTGTGTAACTTGGCCTGGTGGATTGCAAGGTTGTTCCTGGATTTTCTAGGTGCCTAAAAGTTAGGTGGTGTCACACTCAGCAATTACAATGCCTAAATCCCTTCATGGATCCCCCCACAAGAGACCAGCCTAAATTGACTCAGTCTTGGTTTTGTAGCCTTTAAATTCGGGAGCAGTAAATCAAGCTCCTCATGAATGGTTTATTGTAATTTCCTCTGCTCTGAAGCTTTATCAAACTGGGATGCACTATTTTGTTACGATATGTTGGCTTCTCCTTGCCATGGGCTGTTATAGAAAATTTATTGCTGCCCCAATCAGAGGACATTAAGGCAGAGCATATCTGCAATACCACACTGGGTTCCAAGGGGGTGTATGGGGACAACCCACAGCTTTACACAACAGCACAGGATTCTTTCCCCATGCACATCTGCCTAGCACCCAGCCCAACTTGGGCTGGGCACCAAGTTTAGGATTTGTTTTCTGAGTATGCCTCTATAGAATTCAGGTCTTTATTGTGCTGAATTATTACTCTTTGTTTCAAATGGTTATAATCTGTTATGATTTTATTTTGAATCTCATGATATTTGGTGGTGGTCTTAAATCCCAGCTCCTGGAGTCCTGTGATTGCACAAGAACCTCAGCTTTCAAGGAAGCTTCTAGCCCCTCATGGTTATGGAGAAAAGCTTGAAAACATGACTATAGTCCCAGGATATAGAAGAGACAAGGCAGGTGAGGTAATATTTTTACTGGATGAGCTTCTGTTGATGACAGAGACAAGCTTTTGAGTCACACAGAGATGAAGATAATACCTCACCCACCTTGTGTGGCTAACTTTGTGTTCATTGGTCTCACTTCTTTTATGAAATAAGAAGTTTAATCAAATCTCATGCTTTGGAGTGAGCCAATGTGGCAAATTGTGCCGTGTGCTATTGTGTTTCCGCCAACATGTCCCGATGGAATAATTCTATATGATTAATTGTTTAGGTGGCTAATAAGTACATCATTTTAATTGAGGAAACACAAAGCTAATATTTGCTTTTATTTTTTATGGTGGGTAATTCATCATTAATAAAAGCAGACGGGAGCCAAGATCCAGACAGGTCTGGTGACTTACCCATTTCACATACTGTACATAAGTGTGACACCCAACTTGTGCCAAAATGTCAAGGCCTGCAGGGAATTCAGAACACAAACCACACATTCACTGAATTCTCAGGCTACGAAGCCAAGTGCACAGCTCTAGCATTCACATTGTTTATTTTCAAACCCTCATGTATATTCCATTACCTGAGTACTGCCAACACAATTTTTCTGACCCTTGGAATGTCCAGTCCAGCATGTGAATCTTTGCCTCTCAATATTCATCACTGAAAGAGCGAGATCACCCCCTTTTCTATGTAAAACACCCCTTTCCCTTCACTCAGGTTGTTTCTGTGCCCCCATCTGATATAACAGGCAATGTGAGCTGATGCCACCAACTGAATTTCTATCTTTCTTGACTTTAATTCATGTTGCAGTTTTCCCCTCTACCTCCCTATAATTAATTTTCTTGAATTTACAATTTCTCTCTAATGCACACAGATTTATATACTGATACAGGGCTGCCCAGAGGATTCCGGGGGCCTGGGGTCTTCGGCGGCGGGGGGCCCTTCCGTTCCGGGACCAGCCACCGAAGTGCCCTGAAGACCCGCGGCAGGGGCCCCCCGCCACCGAATTACTGCCGAAGCGGGACCCGCCGACGAAGTGCAGCCGGGTCTTCGGCGCTAATTGAGCGGCGGGGGGTCCCTGCCGCAGGTCTTCAGGGCACTTCGGTGGCGGGTCCCGGAACGGAAGAACCCCCCGCCGCCGAATTACCGCCGAAGACCCAGCTGCACTTCGGCAACGGGTCCCACTTCGGCGATAATTCGCCGGCGGGGGGTCCTTCCGTCCCGGAGCGGAAGGATCCTCCGCTGGCGAAGACCAGGAGCGGAAGACGCTCCGGGGGCCCGGGACCCGCGAGAGTTTTCTGGGGCCCCCGGAGCGAGTAAAGGACCCCGCTCCAGGGGCCCCGAAAAACTCCCGTGGGGGGCCCTGCGGGGCCTGGGGCAAATTACCCCTCTTGCCCCCACCCTGGGCAGCCCTGTACTGATATAGCAGAAAGTATAGATATTTGTTACTAGCGGGCGCTTCATCTAGCAGACAAAAGTATAACAAGATCCAGTGTCTGGAAGCCAAAGCTAGACAAATTCAACCTGGAAATGAGGTGTGCATATTTAAATGTGAGGGTACTTACCCATTGGAATAAGCCAACAAGCGATGTGATAGATTCTCCACTGCTTGAAGTCTGTAAGTCAAGACTGGATGTCATCCTAAGAGATATGCTGAAGCTTAGCCTAAAGTTGTTGGACTTGATGCAGAAATCACTGGGTGACATTCTATGGCTTGTGCTATGCAAGAGATGATTGTAACGGTTCCTACTGGCCTTAAAATCTGTTAGTCTTATTTCCAGAATGTAAGTTTCTGAAAGCCATTTCCACAGATGAGTGTCCTGCAATATGATAATATAAGAAGCTCAAAAGTAGCCCTAGGCAATATTCAGGTTGTTTTGGAGTTCTTCAAGAAGTCAGGCAATTCAAACATCCATCCAAACGTCAGACAAGGTGTTACACTAAAGCTTTGGTTAAAGTTGTCCAAAAATTCCTCTTATTTAAAATGAAGTCATGTCTCTTGACCTGCATCATACTCATCAGGAGCAAAGAGTCCTATGGCACCTTATAGACTAGCAGACATATTGGAGCATGAGCTTTCGTCTGATACCATACTCATTAAGTAGCCAAACTCCTCCCAACCTTATCCACATTATTTTTATATTCCACATGCTGTTAAGATAAACAAGGTTTGACTGTGCTGCTGCTACATATTCCCAGCTCTGGGCACATACTTAATGGCTTTCCAGAAGCTCAGAGGGATAGAATTCCAGACACTATGTTTCGTACACCAATTTTAAGGCCCCTTTATGCTGCCAGTGCTATGTGAAGGGGCATTTGTGCATCTGAGAATTCAGGCCCTAATGTTTATGTCCTCAGTGACACCTGTGCAGTCGCATTGCCTTCAATGGCACTTGCACAGATGTAAATGAATGAACACAGTAAACCATTCTGCTAGTAATGCACTAGCAGCAATAGAATCAGGCTCCTTTCTTAGCTGTGCTGACTCTGGAGGGTTAACGGAAGTTTAAAAAGCACTAAAAACTTCGTATAGTCACTAAACTCACTAGATTTGACTCTGATACAGGCAGAGAGCAGATCTTCCGAGTACAAAGGGTTTTCTTCCCCCAGAGTTTAATTGTACTTTAAACTATATACAATAGATGACCAAAAATAATATGCTGTATAATCTTTTGCTTATAATAGTCATCTCCCAGCCAGGCCATCCCAACTGCCTGTCAGTTTGTAACTCTGACTTCCATCAAAATGCTGATGATCACAGGATATATCTTATAACGATGTTTTCAAATTGCCTGAAACCTCCTTTGGTCTGGCAAGGAGCAGCCAGCTGAAGTGCTACCCAGTGCTCCTCCTCCCCCCCGACATCCCTGCTCCCTGCTTCCTTTTCCAGCTAACAGGAGGAATTTGCAAGCAGATCTCAAGAAACTTCTTGTGATATTCACTATTTTTCTGAGGAGTCAACCGGAGCGCAACAAAGATGAACTGGAAAGAAATCCTTTTTCTCTCTTGCTTTGCAACTTTTGTGCTCTTGATTGGTATGTATGATCCAGAGTAATAACAATGCTAGCAGGAAACATAGAATTTCAGGAAGGAACGATAGAAATCTGAACTCGTGTCATTGGGGTAACATAAGAACACTGTCATTTTCCACATTGCTAGTCAAATGAGCATGAGAGTATGTGAGAATCTAATCTAATCCACTGTAATCTAGTACAATCTCTACAGGATTAAGGCATCAAGTTACACTAAGAATACACAGACAATTTTTTTAATATAATGGGATAAACTGGACTAAATGTCCTCATAGGTCTTGTTAATTGCTATTTTTATGATATATAAAAATATATATATTTTTATGATATATAAAATATATATATCTACATAGCTGCTGATTGTACTGTTGCTCTTGCTGTGTAAAAGTGAATTTCCCAGGCAGATTGTTATTGGACTGCAGGATTTTTAGGGTTTTAGCAGGTAGCAGCTTTCAACGTCTGCTTGAGGTTTTTGCTGTGGGATGCTGCATTTTTTCACTGAATTCAACACTATGTTTGTGCTGTTGTCATCCAGTTCTTGAGGAAAGCGACAGCGCTGCTGTGGGCACCAGGAAGGCAGCTGGAGAAGAGGACAAGGAAAGTAAGTGGAGCTGCAAATTTTAGGAGGGAGAGGAGAAAAATTGCTCCCACGGCTTTCAAATGTACATTGATGCCCCTATTTACTATCCATGGCCGATCAAGTCCTCTTTCTTTGCTTTCAGGTATGAAAAAGAAGATTTTTATACAAGAATCGGATGCCTCTAACTTCTTCAAAAAGCGTGGCAAGCGAGCCACCAAATCCAGAGATGAGCTCAATGGTGAGGCTGTTCAGGAGTGTTTATGGAAAGCTGTATTTTCTTTGCCCTTCTTTCATCTCCCGCTTCCCTTGAGACAGTTCTAAGTTGCCTGCTACTCTCTACAAGGATTTATTCACTGATCAAAGTTGTTGTTGTTTCTTTTGGATTAGAACAGGTTTCTTCTCAATTATCTACATTTTAAATTATGGAATGTACCTACAAAGAGCAATTGGTGGGGGGCAGCCAGAGGGATTAGTGTGTGAGCGAGAGTGGATGGAAATGTAATTTTTATGAATTGAATAAAAAAAATATGGGAGAAGGACAAAAAATGAACTTTATAGACTTTCAGTCTGGAAGATTTAGGGCATATAGAATCATTTCTGGGTGGGTGTAAGGGATCGGTCGTTACTGAATTCTCCAAAATGAGGGTTGTTCATTGGCATCTTTTTAAATGAGGCAAGAGGTAACTTTGGAAAATGAAATATTTTTCATCTACAAAATCTCTTGAAATTGGCTAATAGAACTGAAGTGGATGCCAATTCTTTGGTTTTCAAAAGGGCTGAGACATATAGCAGGGCAGGCCGAGCTCAGCAGGCTGTTGTAGGAGGTGCAGGACAGCACGGTGAAGTGAATATAGGGGCCTATTTAGTTCCTCTCCTCAGCTCCTTTCACACTGTCATCTTATGAAAGCTGGTAAATAACAAGCAGGTTTCAGGCCCAGTGCTGAATGAATGTTTTCAGCTCTTCTTGGAAAACATTTGCAAATGTAGCATTAAGTAATATGCACCTGGCTTTCGCAACACCGTTTTATTTCCACATGGGATGGAAAACATAACTGAATTCACATGGCTTGTTTGCTGAAGCACTGAAGAGGATAACAGTCCCAAGTCAGTGAATTTATCTATCCTCTGGTTCAGCAAAACTTCTGCTAGGTTATTGGGAGAGATGTTAACCTTTCAGTAATAATCTGAAAATTAGCTCAGTTAAAGTGCAAGGGAGGGCTGATTTAACTGGTAACACTTTAAAATACAGGGCACAAATATCATGTATTTACTATATAATAGTATGTTAACCGTTGACTATTTAATTACATTGTAATTACCAGGTAGTGTCCATGTAATTGGGTAATAAACATATAGGAGGAGGAGGATAGTGTGTGTTCCTTCTAACATTACAGGTAAGTTACAACAGAGTCTATAAAAACAATACTTGCAGTGAGGTAACCGATAATGTAATATTTTAATGAGGTGCAATTTTTTAGGGTTATATAAAGTGAGCACGATTAACCTTCTGCCATTCCATTGCCGATCTCAGTTACTTGATGGGTTATTGTCCAGAAGCAATATACCATGTGTGGTGGGGCGGCTGCCCCACTCCCATGTGAGAGGGGGCTAAAGTAGGCCAGAGAGGCTGCGCAGGTCAGCAGCCAATCAGGAAAGGGCTTACTGAGAGCCAATCAGGGCCGAGATTGGAGACAGCCAATCAGGGCTCAGCATGGGCCTATATAAAGGCTGCCCAGAAGTGCAGCAGGCAGTCTGTCCCAGACCTTCATGGGGGGAATGTCTGTCTCCAGAGCAGGAGACCAGCACCTCAGACAGAGCAGTGCTGGGCAGGCTTAAGGGGAGCATAGTAGGGCCCAATACCTGCCAGACTGCAGGCCCTGATAGAAAGGGCTTAGAGGATATGTGGGGCCAGAGGGGAAGTGGCCCAGGGACAAATGGACAAGGGGAGAGAAGGAGGGCAGGGAGGCTGCCCCTAAAGGGTCCCTGGGTTGGGATCCAGAGTAGTGGGTGGGCCTGGGTCCCCCCCCACCCGCCTTCTCCCTTGTACTGCACCTGGCCATGCAGTAGGGTGGCTGAAACAAACTGCAACTGGCCCTTGAGACAAGGGGCTAGACTTTGGAGGTTGTGGTTGCCTACTGAGGCCAGTGCACAGACTGTTGCTACCCGTCCCCGTCCCCCCCCTGGAAGGGGGTGAGGATGGACTAGGGAGCACTGCTGGAGGGAAGCGTCCTGAAGAGGATGCCGCTGAGCAGGGAGCAACGCGGGTCCAGACACCAGCAAGGAACAGACGATGGACAGGACACCACCAGCAGAGGGTGCTCCCCATGCACTGAGCTAATTCCAGAGGTAACCAGCGGGTGGTGCTGCGGTGGTGAGTCCCAACCCCGTGACACCATGTAACCTATTTTCCCAGACATTTAATAAAGCCATTGGGTCAGAATGTATTCTCATTTGCATTAGGGTAAACCCAGTGAAAGTCACTATTCCAATACACAATTCCACTGAAGTGAATGAGTTTACACTGCTGTGATTCAGAGTAAAATTTGGCCCCATTAGTTTTATTAAATATGCACAGGCGTACAGATTATATGGTCATTACTTGTGGATGATGTTCCATCAAATAACTGAGCAGCGGGATTGTCCATGATCAGCCTCCTGATGTTCAACCTGGGATCAGGCTGAGATCCAGAGCTTCGTAGTGGTAGGGTCTGATCTGTAGAACTCCCTCCCTAACAAAGTCTAGCCAGAGTCCACAGAGTCATTGTACATCCTTTCTGTTTAATCCAGTTTAACCAAGAACCTCCATTTCCATCCATCCTTCCATGCATTAGTGATCTGGTGATGGGGACCTTTAGCTGGGATTAGGTGCTTGGCAGTAAAGTGCTTAATAAATTAAACAGTTTCATGATATTTGTGTCCTGTAACACAGAGGGCTAACTGTCAGGCACTTCCTTTGCTATTAAATGATGTAGAAGTGTCTCTGAACCATGGCAGAAAAATAGGTTAGTCACCCTCCGTCAAACAAGTACTGGTTTATTCTATAAAGGGTTGCATCCAGATAGAGATACAGACAGGCTTTGGCTGATGCGAACCAGAACAATTTCCTCCCACTCAAGATAGTTTGGATGAACTCATTCTTGCCCAACACTAGCATCAGATGGCACAGTTGGTTACATTACCAGCCTTTCATCAGTGCACAATTCCGATCACATCCTTATGTTATGAGTTAAGAGAAGCATGGTGCTTTTTGTCCTAATCCTCTGGGAATATTTAGCATGAACAGAAAATTATACCTTGGAGATGTCCTGATGTTCTGCATCTGACTGGCAATTCGGCACATTCGGGAAGCTTATAGTACATCTTCCTTATTCTGTAGCCTGATGTTTTAGAAAGAGACACTGGCTCATGTTTTTCTTTCAGTTACTCTGAATGGTGTTACACTGGATTTATGTCACTGTAGGTGAAAGAGGAATTTGACCCATCAAGTTTTTTTCCTATCACTCATCATAAAAAAAAAAAATGCAAGGAGCCTGTGCCTCTCCAGCACTGTCCTGAAATAAGGATATTTCCAGTTGCCCAAACCCAACCTGAAACCCAACTGAAGACTGCTAAACTTCCAGTCTAATCAGACCACATCTGAACTGAGTCTGAGTACCAACATAGATGATCATATGCTAAATGTAAGGGCAGTTTTCTCCTTCGCCCAACAAGCAAAGATCTATACCCCAGCATTGGTACACATTCAAAGTGATGCCAATGAGAAGGAGAACGTAAAATACTGTTTATTCTAGGTCGAGTCCAGAAACATGAGACCTTAAGTAGTTGGCAGACTGGAGCAGACCACAGGCCCATCTGTCTCCAACAGTGGCCAATATTACTGGATGTTTCAGAGGAAGGTGCAACACCTTCCAAATATAACTAAATGTGCAGTGCTCTACCTTGGGGTCAATACCTCATCCAGAACTACGATAGATCTTGGAACAAAAGATTAACTCAATACTTGTTCCCTTCCATTTTCCTCAGCCATTCTCATCTACTTCCTACAGTTCTTTAATCAGTGGTTATGTTACCTTCTTCTTTCAAGCCAATATATTTATATTCCACTTTCTCAAAGCTATTCTTACATTCATCTCTTTTCCAATGTCACAAAGCAGGTTTCTGAACTTTCAGGTATTCAGCTACTTTTAAAAATACCTACACATGGGAATTGATTTAATACCTATTATCAATATCTATACCTTAAACAAACCCAAAGAAAATGAGCTAATTGCAATTGTCTTTCATTGATGCCAAGTCTAGTACGATACAGAACTTAGCTCTGCTCTTTTGCGTGAATTCCTCCTGCTTATTCTATCTCAAGGAAAAGCACTAATTTTCCACCTCCTCAAGTTTGTTTCCTGGATTAAATCCCTGCACTTCCATCCCTCACTTCTTTCTACTCATCTGAAATTCACTTTGCTCTGCCTCTGAAGCACTGGACTGGAATATTGTTCTTTCATGTTCTTTTTGCATTGGCCAAGGAGACCTGTTGGACTTTCTCTATTTGAATACCTATAGTCTTTCGACTAATGACACGTAGGGCCATCAATACAAACAGTTTCATTTATTTATAGGATTAGTCTTGATTATCAGTATTTAACATTTACATTGCCCCCAAGGTGGCGCCCCATTGTGCTAGTGTAACTCACACACTTCCTGGGTGTGGTGTTCTGTCCCATCTAGTGGCACCGAGGCCACTTAAAGAGAGAGATAAAACGAGTCTGCTTTACAGCCTGAGCTAACAGCCCGTTGGCTTTTAGCTCATGTGGTTGAGGCTCATGCACTAAGCTCCAGAGGTCCATGGTTTGATCCTGCCCACCGACGACCAGGGTCTGTCAGCATTACACTAGGAACCATACAAGTGTATGGCAAAGGCTTCCTATAAAGTGGTCACGGTGCTTGCTTTACACTTGTTTTCAGGTGTTCCTTCCCCGAATCTCTCCTAAACAATATTGACTCAAGCAATCTTTGGAAGGGGCAGGATTAGCCAATTCCGTTGTCGTTCAAACAAGCTCCTTTGGCTTGCACCCTCAGTTATCCAATAACATTCTTCAGGATTCTCTCAGTTCGGTTCCCAGTCCCATGTGTACAATGAGATTTATTCAATTGTCTGTGAACCTTTTCTTTGGTTACATCCTATTTGATAATAGGGTGGGACAGGACTGGCTTGGTTCTTGAGAGTTCAACCTTCCTTGTCACAAGTGTGGGTTGCTACCTCTGCAGCAAAGCACTAGTACAGGGGAAATGTGTGGTCTGTGGTGGGAGCTTTTATCTTGTTCATGTTGCTTATTGCCTGAAAAAACACTTGAACTCTTTGGGAATTGATTCAACAAACTAGCTAGTAAAAATTCTCCTGGGTCCCTAAACCAAAGTTACTCTATCTAGGTCTGCCCATCCACTGAGCAAGACCTTAATTTATAAAGCCTTATTTTAAGAATGGCTGTAAATAGAAACTGGTTATTTACTTTGCATTTCCAGGCAAGCCAACAGGTAAAAGGAGAGAGAGAGAGAAAGAGTGATGTAAGAAATAGAGGGAAAGAAAATGATGTAAGAAATATGTATAAGCACATGGACATAAGAAACAGATGAAGTACAAGCATCTTGAGGATATGCACAACAATTGCATCTCCTACCAAAATACCTTGCCAAAAATCTTATCAAATTCCAACTAAAACTCACTTTCTAGAAAAATTCATCTTCTGGCAGAGACCTACACCTTCTAAGATTGGACTCTAAATTATCACCAAGCAAGGTGCAAATGACCAAACCAGGGCTAGATGATGTCATCTTCCTAGCTGTTTTAATGAGATTTCAACCCAAAATGGCAGAAATCTCACAAAATTAGCTTTTCCTGTTCACTTTCTTCCAGCTTGGGCAGAAATAGTGTGACTGAAGAAAGTCACACAAGATTTCCACCATCTGGGGCTGTATCCAAAGATCCAAAAGGTAGAGACAGAAGGGTATTAGGTCATCTTGCTGCCTCACCAGTCTTGGGGACAGTTTGGCCTCCAGTGCAATTTAGAGAGACTTGAAGGCTACTCTAAATTATGCTGGCTGTTTATAGCCCCCTAGGAGCTATTCTGTCAACCAGGATTGCTGGAGCATAAGGCACTCTTGCCATACCACCTCCTGCCCCAGCATGCCCCAGAGAAGAGGAGATGACTATGCCATGAGAGGAGGAGCCTGCTATGCCATCTTTGCCACCCTGGAATTCCCCTGTGCAAGGGCAGTTCTCCAGCCAGCTGTTTAAGCCAGCTCTCTGTCCCCCTTTTGGAACAGCTGAAAGGGCACAGAGCATGGTCAAAGATTGGGAACACAATCCCAAAACACAATCAGGTTCTAAATCCAGGATTTGATTCCAATCCACAGCCTGAAATTAAAGGTTGACTGTATCAGAGGCTTCAATTTGGGCTCCTCTCTATTTGAAAACGTAGCAAACTTTTCAACAAACATAGTATGCATTTTGACATTGGCTGGCTTTGGGGTATTATTACAATGTCATAAGATTTCATTTTCATTGGGAACTTTTAATTAGGAAGTTTTAACTAGTAGACATTTATAACAGGGTTTTAAATCATTGGACAAATATGATAACTACAATCCACTAAACTAAATTAGAACAACCTGTGTTTTACCTATGGAATTTAAAAGGCATAACACGGGAGCTAGCAATTTCTCTACCAGCATCATTGCATGTATTGTTTCATTGTACTGCACAATGGGATGATGAAATACAGATTGTCTAGTTCTTAGCCTGCTGTAAACAAGGATTTTAGCAACTAAGCCTCCAGTGAAAGCCCAGGATACAGGTGCTGCTATACAAGGCTAATCAGATTCACTGGGTTTTGAGGACAAAAGTTATGCTCTGGCGTCTTAAGATTTTTTTGCTGCTAATACGATAAACATCTCTTATGCAGCGGAGACCCGGCAAATGCTGATTGCTGATGAGCAAAGGAGGGAGTACTTTGAAGAGCAAAGGAATGAATTTGAGAATTTTGTGAAGGAAGAACGTAAAGGTAAGAACAGCAAAACAACAAATTGTGAAACTTTAGATGGAGGCTGGCAGGATATTATTATTATCACTGTTATTTAACATTGATATGGTAGCAGCACCTAAAGGCCACAATGAGGTTGGTCCCTGTTACGCTAGGTGCTGTACAAACATATAATAAATGACAACCCCTGCCCCAAAGAACCTGCAATCAAACTCTTTGCTCGAGAGAGCAACTCTTGCCAAATTCTACAGAGGTTTCACATTGTTCATTCCCACAGGCTCAATATTCTGTTCTGTACCATATGATTTATATCCCCACCTACTGGTGATGCTCAAATTCTAGATAGGACTATATAATGGGATTCTAGGTTTGCATTTCCTAGGAGTGATTCTGTGGAGTCTCTTCACTGTCACTGCCACTGCGAAAGCCTATTCCATGAGGTTTTATTTATTGCCTTAAGATGAAAAGGGGCTGCTGGAATGAGGTTTCCGTTTACTGGGATGGGAATTTAGGAATGGAGAATGTCTCTTGGATTGCGTTTTCTCACTGCTTCCACACATTCTAGCCAGCTGACCACTCTTATAAAGTCACTGCTAACCAGTGTGAGCAGCAACTCCTCCATACCAAACACTGTACCTGGAGGCCATCATTTGGGGGCATTCCACATCCCATATATCTGAAACCCCTCTGGTTTCAATTGGGCTTTGCATCCTGCATGGTAACACTTCCATCTGACTTGCTCAAGGCCACCTAGCAGGCCAGTAGCACAGCTAGGAATAGACTCCAGGTCTCCCAAGTCCCAGTCCAGTGCTCTATCCACACTGTTTTAAAATGGTGCTTTGGAGAATGTCTATATTTGTGCCTTTGAGGGCTTGTCTCCACTTACCGTGGATCGATGCTGTGGCAATCGATCCACCAGGGGTCGATTTAGCAGGTCTTGTGACGACTCGTTCAATCGATCACCAATCACTCTCCTGTCGACTCTGCTACTCCACCGGAATGAGAAGCATAAGGTAAGTCAATGGGAGAGTTTCTACCATCAACCCAGCATGGTGTAGACACAACAATATGTTGACCTAAGCTACGTCGACTCCAGCTATGGTATTCACGTAGCTGGAATTGCGTAACTTAGGTCAACTTAACCCCATAGTGTAGACCTGCCCTTAGGAAATTAAATGTAGCCTTAAGCCTAAAAACCTGATGACCATTTTTATCCTTTACCTGCTAGCCCTGGCGCTGGACACACTGTGCTTCTGTGGGCCTGTGCCATACTACTGAAATTAACCTTAGAACACCGGCGTTGTCCAACCAAATAAGTACTTAGAGTGTGGATATTAAGATGCACCTATCCAAAGTTTATGTGAAGTCCAGAATTTACACTTGTTAATGGGTGATCAGCACACACCTGTTACATTCAGCAGCACAGCAGGTGCAGGCTAACTTGACAATAGCTTGAGCATTCTTTACCCATCAGATAGTTAATCTGGACTTCACGCAGCCGTGTGATCCAGACATACGGGGGATGTACCTGGAACACTCAAAGCCCAGTTGGCAAATGTGAGTGACACCATTGTATGACATTCAGAGTAACTTACTTCGTCTAGAGCCCAACTGTCAAAGCATCGCCAAGATGATGCATCCTGCTGTGCTATCAAATGTGCCAGCAAGGATCATTCCAGTGACTTCAGTAGCATATATGGTGGCACCATGGCCTATGGTGGACCAGCACCTAAAGGGTTAATGAATAATTCGAGAATGATTTGAGGAACATACATCGAAATAAATAAAATGTAAGGCAACCTTTCCTCACTTCCCCAAGATCACTCATCGTGAACATTAAAACCCTCCCATTAATTGTGTGTTTGTAAGATTAATACAAAGATACTGTAGTGATGGGGCAGGTAGGTACCTAGATAGATCAACCTGAAATAGTAAGCCTGGATCCAGTATACGTTGGAGGTAGGAAGAGGGTCATGCTGTGCAAAATAGTCACAACAAAACCCAGAGGCCCATGTGATTTACCACATTCAAACCCTCAGTCTTTGGGGAAGCATATTGGGCCTAACCTACCCCACAACCTCCCTTGATATGATACACAGAGCTTGACAGACAGGGATGCACAGTTGGAGATTTGAGAGCCAACAGTCCTTGCCACCATTTCAATGCTGGATTGGCATTAGATTAGTTGGCTGTCAGAAAATGAATCGCAGTTCACATTGTCTCTTGTTCTTTCCCCTCCCACCCCCATTTACAGAGCAGCAGGAGAGAAGCCGGGAACAGATCGAGCAATGGCGTCAATATCACTACGACGGTCTCTACCCGTCTTACATGTACAACCGTCACCACATCTAGATGTGAGAAGCGTGAACTAAAAAAGTTAAATATTTGCTGACTAAGCCGTTCACAGGACACCAAAGAAGCAACCACATTTCCAAAGTCTTGGCCATGTCATGGATCCCACTGTGCAATCTACTCCACCAAGCCCTCCTCCTATATTATTTGCATTGACTCTGTTTTAATGGATAGAGCTTCTCATGGGGTGCTGCTTTGCTTTGTATTTTGAGGTGCTCGTATGTGTGACAAAATCTGGATTTAAAACACAAAAGTGGATCAATGCAGACAGAATTAGGTCCTTGAGACACGTATAAATCAGGATAGTTTAGGCTGTTCAGAATTTGTCCCATGTAAACTGATAAGAATGGGTTGTTTTTTTCAAATCACTATATCTTGGGAATCACTGAAAAGAAAAGCTATGTTTGCTGTAATCCCAGGGTCTCTGTAATGTTTTACTTTGTTTAAAAAAAGGAACTGTATTAACATTCTAATAGTTTTTAATTAAACAGTAGTGTTAGCTTCTGCAATATCACTCAATATTACTCCTCTTTACTAAGCTTATAAATAATGGAAATTCTGTATGTTTGAAAGAGCATAACTTCCTTTTTAACTATCATCAGTCCCTTCAAGATGCATAAGCAGCTAGTGATGTAAGTTATATGCAGGAAAACTAATAAGAAGAAAGTTTGAAACTATCCTTAGACTTGCATTTACACAGTAGAAATGTTTCCTCTACATTATTCCTTTTCTAACCAGCCATTAAATAACTATCTTCACTTTCTATAATAGCTGTTTATCAATAAACATAGCTCCATAGAATCATAGAATATCAGGGTTGGAAGGGACCTCAGGAGGTCATCTAGTCCAACCCCCTGCTCAAAGCAGGACCAACACCACCTAAATCAAGCCAACTTTGTCAAGTCGGGCCTTAAAAACCTCTAAGACCACCTCCCTAGGTAACCCATTCCAGTGCTTGACCACCCTCCTCGTGAAATAGTGCTCCACCATGATTCTAGTACAAGCTAGGATCACACTAGGGAACTTCCATCTGGAGGATAGGTCCATCAATGGCTATTAGCCAGAATGGGCAGGGATTGTGACCCTAGCCTCTGTGTGCTAGAAGCTGGGAACATAGTTACTGGAACTAGGGGTGCTGGGGATGCTACCACACTCCCTGGCTTGAAGTGGTTTCTATCATATACAGGGTTTACAGTTTGGTTCAATGGCTCTCAGCACCCCCACTATAAAAATTGTTCCAGCACCCCTGGCTGGAAATGGGCAACAGGGGATGGCTTGCTTGATGATTATCTGTTCTGGTAATTCCCTCTGAAGCACCTGGCATTGGGCACTGTCAGAAGACAGGATACTGGCTAGATGGACTATTAGTCTGACCCAGTATAGCCATTCTTATCTGTATACAGAAGCTCTGTTAACTGGGGCAAAATTAATCAGAGCCTGTGACAGTTGTTCATGGGCAGGAGGCATGGAGAGACAATTTCTCTCACAGGGAAACCCTCTCAAACCAGCAATTCTTATAGGAATGAGGGAAGAAGAACACGGGGAACACATGGAAAGATGCCCCAGCACAATAATATCTTTGTGGAGAACCAAGGGCAGGGGGAGGGGACACATTTTTAAAATGTAATATCTCACAACGGGGAAGATCAAACACTTAACTACGTTGCTAGCTTGCAAATCGAAGCACAGCACCATTGGAAGCTTTGGCTAATTATCCTGCTATTAATCAAGGAGGGAAATCCCTGCAGAAATGCTAGTGCTAAGAGCTACTTTCTTTCTGTTCCAAATGCACTGAACCGGGAAAGATACCTGGAGCTCTCCACTCAGAGACCTATAAAACCCTTGGCTGCCAATGTAGGGTAAATGTGATGAGTCAGGATCACTTGCAGGGATCAGATGTAGTTCAGTTTCCTTCAGTTGAGACTGATCGAGGGGGGCTATTAATAGGAGTAGGTTATGGAATGTGGCTTCAGCCACTGGGAACTGGAATGGGACCGTTTATTCATGTTAGATCAATTATCACGTGATCAGAACATTGCATGAAATGAAAAATGGTTGACAAAACTAGGGCACAGCTTTCACAATGCAAAATTTCCCAGGATAAAATGGCTTGTCCATCTTATGAAGGCAGGAGGCAGACTTGTATATGTTACTATTACAGCACTCCTGCATGCTAAGCCTGAAGCTGAACCACTCCTTGGTGCTCTTGAGGTGGCCGGTGTATGGCTTCATGAGGAGAATAAGGGGGCAAGATCCCCCAGGATCTCTCCTGGCATTTCAACATTGCCAACGGTAATCCACCAGTTGGGAAAGAAGGTCCCTGCTTGTAGCTTTCTGAACAATCCTGTATTTGTAAAGAGATAAGTATCATGCACCGTCCCTGACCAGCCAACACTGATGTCAGTAAAGCATCCCCGGTGATGCATCAGCGCTTGCATTCCCACTCTGCTCACTCATTTGAGGACTGTAAGGCTTATGTGAGAAGCTGTTGGTGTTACCCACACACTCTAGAGCAGTGGTCCCCAACCTTTTTGTGGCCAGTAGCACATTCATGTTTTCAGAAGAGTGTGGCGGGCGCCAACAATTTTTCAAGGCTTATTTTGTATTTGTACATTAAATAATACGAAAAACATCATATTTAATATTACATAATATATGAATTCATAAGATAAAAAGAGTAATTTTACATGTAAAAGGTATTAATTAAATTATTCAGCAATTACTCTTTCACCTTGCCATGTGAATTTGCTAATTTTTAACTACCTGTAAGAAAAATTAAGGAGTTTTTACAAAATAAATATCATAAACGGTTTTCATCTTATTTATTTTAAAAAAGTTAAACATTGTTGAACTGCTGGTCCAAATGTATTTTATTTATTATTCTTACTTTAACATAGAATGAAGCCTGCAGCCCTGGAGTTCTCTGTCCCCGGCAGGCGTGGGGCCACGGCTTCTCTCCAGCTTCGAAGCTGGAGATGAGCTGCAGCCCCGTGCCTGCCAGGGACAGAGAACACCGGTGCCCGCAGCCAGTGGGCCCTGGAGTTCTCTGTCCCCGGCAGGCGCAGGGCCGTGGCTTCTCTCCCCTGCTGGGCACTAGGCAGGCTCACATAAATGCCCCGGTGGGTGCCATGGCACCCATGAGCCCCCACATTGGGGACCACTGCACTAGGGCATCCACCTTTACCCAGTTCCCTGGGCTCAAGGCATAACACAGGTAATTTAGGCATCCTCTTACCCCTACCTTGGGCTCAGGGCACAACCGTCTGTGGGCTTATGGGACCTTTTAGCAGTGAAAGAGTCTTACACAGTAATATCTTGAACCTCTATTTATTAACAGTTACCAGAACAGAATGCACATGCTAAGGATACAATGCTCCCCACTCACAATAAGGCAGATGAACTTTTCCTGGTGGCCAGCCAGGATCAGGTCATCTGGGGACTCCAGCTTCTGCATAATATAGTTGGCAGGGTGTTGAGGTCTGGCATTTCTGATCTCGGGCTGTGTCTTGGCCTTGGTGCCAAAGAACTTTCTTTGGGACCCCCAAACCGTACATATAATAGAGAAGTAGGGCTCATAAAGGCAAACCAATAAAGAAGCAGAGATTTCACAACCCCAATTGTCGATAAGTGATTCCTTGCCAGACACAAGGCTGTTAACGTTTTCTTTAAACGATCTAAAGATCGCTTTCTTTATTCGGTGGTGGTGGGTGTTATTAGGACAGGAACACCTTCTTAACAGCACAATGTTACATTGTTTTAATGGAATTTAGATAAACTGTGAGGTGGTGACTTTCTGCTGCTTGGCTGATGGCTGCTGCTGTTCCAATGTCCCTGCTGAAATGGCCTCAGATCTTACACTGGTTTTGTTAATTAATGTAGTTAATTAAGAGAAGTACATTATCTAAGGCTTTGACAAATCTAGTTTTAAATGTTTCAAACAATAAGGCTCCATTACTTCTTTTGGGAGACTATTCCATAGTCTGATACATCTCACTGACAGGATTATTATTATTGGGGGGGGGCGGGGCTTTTTTTTTTTTTTTTTTTTTTACATTTTCTGCAGCTTAATTTGAGCCCAGTGCCTGAATTTATAGCCCTGTGTTTTCCCTTAAATGTTGTATTTTCCCTACAACCTTCAAATAATCACAAGGCCAAATTCTGCTCTGTGTTAACCCAGACTCATTCCTTTGGAATTAATGAGCAGAATTCAGTCTATATACTTCAAGGGATGTTGTCACTTGGCGTGTGTCTGTGTTCTCGCCGTATGCTGTCCTGGCTCTGCGTAGATAGTTAGTTCAGCAGACCTTACTAGTACTACCCAGAAAGACCACAGACTCAGTTCGGTGGCGAAGGTGCTCTGCCACATTTATTATCGACAAAGCACAGTACTAGCACCCTGGCTCCATGGTGACAGGTACATTAACACGTGGGCTCATCACAATGGACTCAGCTCAATCAGCAGTGGGACTTTCTGCTGCCCCCCTAGGCTGGACAAAGGTGCCCCTCCAATGATTTCTCTTTTATACATTGGTACAAACCAGTTACGTATCACATGCCTGACATGGTTAGTTACCAACCCGTGTACCTGCTCATTCTAACCAAACATCCCCATCCATCATTCTATCTTCCCATCTTTGTCTTCCTCGGGGTTGGTGTGTTCCTGTACCATCTCTCGGGAATGCGTTTACATGGATAGTCTGTACCTAGTACTTAGGAGTGACAGTGTTTTAGCAGCGCTCACTGGACCGTTGGTTCCGACCTCAGGTCTTGCACCAGGCCTTGTACTCCAGGTTCTCTCCTTCTACTATGGGGGTGTTGTATATGTAGAAAAATGTATATGCATCCATTGTCTGGATAATAATAATTAATACCTAGATAGGAAAAGTAGCTGGAGGAAACCTTCCTCGACACCCCTTAAAGTCATGTAATGCCCACATGAGAAACAAAGCAACTTCAGCCACGTTGTAGTCATCTTTAGTTTATGACACTACCATACTGAAATTATGATTAGTTTCAGACAAATTGTAGGATTTTTTTTTATTTATTTCAGCCATTAGCAGGAGATAACATTCTGCATGGAATGAACAATGTTTTTGCTTGTCTATGGCCATTCTTATTTGCATTAATGGGAGATTGAAGGATACAGTGGCAGGAGCTGGGCAGTTGGTGTTACTAGAGATGGCTGTAGCTATGTGAACTGTAAGCTAGTAGACACGGTGGCAGCAGACGGTGGTCAAGAATGTAGGCTGCTTCCTGCATTTTGTAGGACCCATAAAAGTTGTTGTTGTTGTGCGGTGCCGGTAAAATCTTGTGTGCAGTTCTTCACATGGAGCGCCTAACAGTTGGCACTGAGGTAGGCAAGTAAGACATCACAAGGCATCAGTACAGACAAGTGACTTTTAAAAGTAGGCAGGTTAGGCCCGCCCACTTTTTACTGGCCATGGGAGCGAGTGAGGAGGAGGGGGCGGAGAGGAGCAAGAGGGGTCAGGGTCTTGTGAGGAAGCGGCAGCGCAGGAGCGGGCCTCGGAGAAAGCGGCTGCGAGAGCATGGGGGCGGGGGAGAAGGGGTAGTGCGGGGGCTGGGCCTTGTGAGGAATGGGCGAAGCAAGGCCGGGGGCTTGGGGAGAAGGGGCGGATCTGGGCAGCTCTGGACTCAGCAACAATCTCTCCCCCTTCTGGTACTTGTGTATCCCTCCCACGGAGCAATGCCGTCCCTTTGTAAGTCTGTGCTGTGGACCTGCGTCCAGTGCTGAATGGGGGAAAGTGTGTTTTAAATCTGCAGGTTGGGTTGAGGATTTTCTCGCTGACTGTCGTGTCAGGTGGGTGGGGAGGACACACTGACCCCGTTGGCTTCACAGATGGTGTGTCTCTGTGGTTTATTTATTTTTTTACTAATCATAATACCTAGCATCTTTTTGGTGCTTTTTCTCTGTAGCTCTCAAAGCTCTTTATAAAGCAAGGTTAGGCTTGTTAGTGCTCAGACCTGCTGACTCCCAGCCGTGTCCTAGCCACTGGACGGCACTGCCTCCCTTATGGGAAAGTCCTGGACTCAAAACTGTTCTAGAGAATGTTTAAACCAGGACGTCTATTGGGTTTTGGAGTAATTTTTACTGAACTTTATTCAATATCTATAGAATCCTATAAGTTTCATGCTGATTATATTCTACAGGACTTTTCTGTACAGATAATAGAGCCCTTGGGGCAGCGACTGTGTCTTCCTATAAATCTGTACCGTGCTGAGCGTGACGTGGGGGCCCAAGAAATACCTACGCTCCTCTATCATCCCCTGGGACTGGCACCTTTCCCACAAACTATCTCCACACAGTTTGCCCCTTCAGGTGAGTTATTTTGGGGAAGGTTATTTGGCTCTGTGCACTTCCTATACCCTCTGCGCTCAATTTTGCTTCCTAGAACTACCAAATGCTCCAGTCCCCAGCCATTATCATTGTTATTTTGTAGGGTTCCAGACTAAACGAGGCACTTCGCCGAAGTCCTAGGAAGAGGTGGTCCCTGCTCCAAAGAGCTTCCAACTTCACTGTAATTGTTATACACACTGCATGGGGGTAACAAGCTGCCGGGAGGGAATGGTGGAGGGGAAGATGGTATAATAATACGCGTCTCCACTGACAAGAGGTGCACATCTCGCAGCAGTGGGATCGTTTTAAATAAGTAAAACAGATCAGGTTTAAACTAGTGAAAAGTCCTGGCTCACTTAGGGGTGAATATTGTCAGAGAAAAACAGAGTTCTCCCTCTCTTGTTGGGTGCAGCAAGTCAGATACTTTATTCTCTAGCGATTGCATGGAGGGAGAGAGTGCACGAGGACACAGGGTTTCCCCCACCTAGGCAGGTCTCTCTCCAGGTAAACATTTACAGCAGCATTTATACCTTTGATTTCATACAATAATAAGCAACAGCTGCATTTTGTTTATACATAGGTCATCCTTGTATCTTATTTTTCTCACCTCTATTTACACTCTAGTCTACATTCCATACTTATCTAACACAAGGTCACAACAACTTCTCATACAGTTGGATGGAGAGTGGGAGTCCCAGGGGGCTGTCTGGGGGCAGGGGTGTGGATAAGGGTTGGGGCTGTCAGGGGACAGGTAGAGGGTAGGATCCTAGGGGGTAAGTTAGGGTGGGAGGGGTCTCAGGAGGGGGCAGTTAGGGGACAAGGAACAGGAGACTTAGGGAGGAATCCCCTACTCAATGGCAGTTAGGCACATAACCTGCTTAGGTGCTTTTGAAAATCCCACTAAGGGGCTACCTGCATGTTTAGACTCCTTTGACAATCTGGCACTTAGAACACAATCTTGCAAACATGCAAGTCCATAGCTCTGAACTCACGGGCCCATCATCCTTCCAAGATCTGCCCAAGGAAACGACTTTGCACAAGAATCTTCTCCCAACTGTGCACAAGGCAGGCTCAGCCATTCCATGGCATCATCCCTCTTTTGGCTGAACCTCACAGAAGATTCTCCAATGGGCCTAGTATCAAGTTACGGAGATTTAGTAACATTAACTGCTGACATTCTGTCTATATTTAAATGAACTCCATTCTCTTCCTTTAACTGCTGAGACCATTCTGTTCAGATCACTTCTTGCCTAAATGAGTTCCCTGAAGATTTTTTTATTCCCCTCACAGTTGCAGCCTGGAGAATGATCGGCTGACCATAGAAGAGAGGTGCTTTTGTGAGGAAAATGGTTACATTATGGTTAAGAGTCTGGTTTCTGAGGAAGACATTGATCGCTTCAGGTACACAGTGATAAGCTGCAGCAACACAATCAGATTCTTTCAGACCACAACTAATTTGGACTGTCCTGGATTGTCACAAGACAGAAGCATCTCAGTAATCAAGGACTTATTGCTTCAATTAAATAACAGAAAGAAAGTAGGCCAGGTCCTCGGCTTTGCCAAGGGTGAACTGTATAAAGCAGCTGAGACACCCAAATGGCCCACAAAAATAACAGGAGTACTTGTGGCACCTTAAAGACTAACAAATTTATTTTAGCATGAGCTTTCGTGAGCTGCAGCTCACTTCTTTGGCCCCCTGCTTTTCTCCTCTGCTCTGCGAGTAAGGGAAGAAAGCTGTCTCTGAGCCACCCTCTGCTCATCTAATCCTGGGCCACCCAAGGCCTTAGCTGCTCTAAGTTACGCACTGGCTGAGGATAGGGCAGAGTGCTGTGAGTGCCACACATCTTCCACTTCCTCATGTCCCTGGCATGCATGCTACCTTGCCTTGCCAGGTCCATCAATGGCTATTAGCCAAGATGGTCAGGGATGCAACCCTATGCTCTGCGTGTCCCTAGCCGCTGGCTGCCAGAAGCTTGGAGAGGACAACAGAGGATGAATCACTTGATAATTGTCTTGTCCTGTTCATTCCCTCTGAAGCACTTGGCACTGGCCACTGTTGGAAGACTGGATACAGGGCTACATGGACCATTGCTCTGACCAGTATGGCCGTTCTTATGCTCAACACGACTACCTAAAGTTACTGGCTGCACCACAGTTGAGGTGTCCCCTGTGTCAGGGAACATCCTTTGCTACCCAGTTAGGGCAGCTTTCCACCTGTTTCTGGCAACACAAAACTGCCAAGGCAGAGACTCTGGGGTAATATGTTTTAAAATAGTGAGGTGGCAATGCCTGAAAACTAAAATGGTTTTCGTCTTCTCCTCCACCCTCCAGAACTGAGTTTATAAAGGTCTGCAACAAAGGTGCAAGATAGACTGATGTTATCGAGAGATTGGGACGCCGCTAAATCAAACAACATTCTAGATGAAAAATTGCTTATTAAAATTCAGAATTTCCAGGAAAATGAAGAGCGCGTCAGATACTGGTCCTTGGCTCAGGTCAAAAAACCCAACATTCTGGTGGGGTTTGGTTTTACAAATAACTGTTGGCATATATGTTTAAAATGACTAGTTACTAGGAAGCTTTTGTTTTCAGAAAAAGGAATCCATAGTTGTGAGTTCTCAAAGTAACTAACTGGATTTTACTGCAGTTCACTCTCAGCCATTGTGCAGTTTACAAAGTGCATGGGAATGTGTACTACTATTTAACACTCATCTTTCCTAGGCTCCTGTTTACCAGGAGTTCCGAAAAGAGAGATGATGCCTTGTGGCTGAAAGGCCCTGTCTTGAGGATATGTATTTCCAGTCATATTAGCTCAACTGAATTAGCTGAACACCACTGAAAAGCCTTGCTAGGAATGGGATGCAGGTTAACTGGGGCTGATTGAAAAAAATATATCAAAGCTTCATTTCAAAGGAAAATTACTTTTTGGAGAAAATACAACTTTTTCTCTAAGTGTCTGCTTTCCTCAAAAAAACCCTGGCTTTTTGTAAGAAACCTGAAAATTGGTTTGTTTGGCAGGAAAAAAATTTTTTTGTCCAACTGCTGAAAACCAAAAATGACAAATTTCTGGAGTTTGGGCTTTCAGCTTTTCAATGAAAAGCCAAAAATTTCCACTGACCCCCGTCCCCCAATATTCTAACCACCTCTAACACTAATATATTTGAAGCCCTGTTCTAGCCTAGGCTCCTCTCAGGCTTGATCTGGACCAGTTAACATAGTTGCAAATATAAGAACATAAGAATGACCCTACTGGGTAGACCAAAGGTCCATCCAGCCCAGGATTCTGTCTGCCGACAGTGGCCAATGCCAGGTGCCCCAGAGGGAATGAACAGAACAGGTGATCATCAAGTGATCCATCCCCTGTCACTCATTCCCAGCTTCTGGCAAACAGAGGCTAAGGGACACCATCCCTGCCCATCCTGGCTAATAGCCATTGATGGACCTATCCTCCTTGAATTTATCTAGTCCTTTTTTTTAACCCTATTATGTTAGCCTGCATCTTAACAGAACATAAGGTGATGGAAAAGCCACTTGATTGAACGAACACATTTGAAGAACATACCCTTTTTTCAGTCAAGACATACCCTACAGATGTTCTGCACTCTCAGCAAGTCATCTCACACTGCTAAAGAGAACGGATGTGGAAATGCAGAACGGATAAACGAGTGCTGTATGCTGCACTGTTGTGGTAGCATTATTTACTTATTTCATCCTTCAGTGCCATATCAACTGGATTGTAACTGGACACCTGATGTTCATTATTGGTCTAGCTGAAGTGTGGGATTTTTAATACTGCAAGTAAGTAACAAGCAAGTACAAGTAAATAGCCTGCAGCAAATACTTCTGTACACAACATTATTAAAGGAGCGCTCTAAGTGGTGGGAGAACGGCGCTGAAAGGTCCATCCATCCCACTATATTGCAGTGGGTAGGGAAGGAAGAGTGGAGGACTCTGATTTAGCATGAGCCTCCCGACAGCACCCTTTGCAGCTAGATCTGTTGTGCTGGGGAAAGCTGTGGGAGTGAGAAATCGCACACATGTGCCCACACATCGTCTGGGGCCAGGCGCAGAAAAAGGAGGAAAATCATTGTCATTCCAAAGTCAGTGGCTGCTGCAGTTGGCTCCCCCAGTGACATCACTAGTGAAGGGTTAGAAACAGCACAAGTACATCCTGGGATCGAGTGCATTATCTGAGTCACAGCTGAAGGAACAACTGAAGGAACTGCACAGTACCCGTGGGACTAGACCTGATCTAATTGGATGGTAAATTGCTAAAACAGCTTAGTTCTGGTAAATACTAGGAGAGTTGAGATCCCAAGAATGGCTGGTATTGTAGGATGCAATTTTTAAAGGAGCATAAAGGATTTAGGCACCTGACTCCCAATTAAATTAAATGCGATTTGGGCCTGTAAATCCCATATGCCCATTTGAAAATCCCAGCCAGGGTTTTCTTGCTTTGTTCTGCTCTGTGACAGTCCTGAGCAAATTTTACACCCAGTTTATAAACAGCCTTCAAGACAAGCACTCACATGACCTTAATTATAGCAAGCTACATAGTCACACTAATATTAGCCATGTCTTACCTGACCATGGAAAGAATCTCAGGGAGAAATACGAGTGACATGTCATGCTGAGTTTGCTGGCTAATCCTTCAATGCAGAAGGGAAGCAACTTTGAATGAAAGCACTGTTATAGGTTAGTTAATAAGCTTATTGATGAAGCAGCCCGTTTCTGAGGTGGTTGGGGGCACTGACTAACAATTAATAATAAACACAATAAAAATACCAATGTAGTACTGTAAAAACCCACCCTCCAATACAAGCCTGTAAAGACAAACCCAGGGAGTACTTCAAGGGAAATGTGAGTGCCTGCCGAGTGGTGGAATCCCTAAAATACAGCTAGTGTCTGAGCATGGACAGCTGTTGGGATTAGGCTCAAGGAGAAGACCTTGAATGTATTGTTATTTCTGTATTTGTTTATTTGTACTGCCATAGGAACCTAAGGGTTCCAGTCATACCCCAGAGTTCCACTGCATCAGGCGCTGCACAGATACGTAACCAAAAAACAGCGGGAGGGATAGCTCAGTGGTTTGAGCATTGGCCTGCTAAACCCAGGGTTGTGAGTTCAATCCTTGAAAAGGCCACTTGGGGATCTGGGGCAAAAAATGGTCCTGCTAGTGAAGGCAGGGGGCTGGACTCCATGACCTTCCAGTTCTAGGAGATTGGTATATCTCCAATTATTACCTTTAGCTCCTTCCCATGGAGCTCGAATTAATCTAGCCTGAGTCTACACTGGTCTGCCACTTCATTCACTTTCTCCTTGTTGTCTGCATTTCCTTACCCCTTCCTGTGTAATCAGGCTGGACTTGTGTTGCTAGTTACAGTATGGGTGATGTTACTTTAGTAGACCATATATACTTTATGGGCAAAGGCTCCAACCCTGCAAATGCTTATTCCCATGCTTCATTTTACTCTCACAAGCAGCAAAGAATCCTGTGGCACCTTATAGACTAACAGACGTTTTGCAGCATGAGCTTTCGTGGGTGAATACCCACTTCTTCGGATGCAAGCAGACTGCACAAAGTCTCTTTCACATAATGTCGTCCTCCTCCCTGGATGTGTTCAAAGCACCACATGCAATACATAGGATCTACCACTCAGCTGCCAGCCTGGTTAGTAAACGTCAACTCCAGTGTCAATCAAACGGAGACCTGAAATGGAATAGTGCAGAGTTTTCCAAAGCTGAGATGCGGCAGCAGTTTTATGGATGCTAGTTCTCCCATGAAGTAAATTCAGTTTCGGTTTGTTTCTAGGGTGGTGTTCATAAGGTGTACTATGGAATCTCTGAATAGGGTTCACCTCATTATGGAGAAGGGAAGCACAGTATTCTTCCATCCCCTGCTGATTCATGGCTCTGGAATGAACAGGACTCAATGGTTCCGGACAGTAGGAAACTTTTTCAAATTATGGAGTCTGATGGTCCAACAAAATGAATAAGAGTGAAATGCTCTGATAATTTTATGGATGTTTAATAATCTCTCTAAAATATTATCATAGATTTCAGATCCAAGTTTAGATTTTGTTGACTCTGATCTAATTCTGTTGCAGTTTTCCCCTTGTCTATCCAGTGTTTGAAAATGTATTTAATTCTGCAGCAAAATTCTTAAGTGGTGCATTAAAATATTTACTTAATTACAGAATTTGTGAGCCAGTTTTCCTCTCACTTACACCAATGGAAAACAAGGATAACTCCCTTAAAGTCAGTGTGTAAGACGGACCTGAAGTGAGAGTAGAATAATGCCACAAATGTCTAATTCTCTCTTTAAAGCACCGAGGAAGGGTTTGCTACATTTAGAATGGGGCTGACATGTTTAAAAGAGATTGCCACCTTCAGAAAAGAAGCTTTGAGCCCATCTAACTAAACTGGGTAACTACTGTATGCAATTTCAATGCATATTCATTTCAGATGGATTTTTTAACAAATTTGTTTTAGTATGTTTATATCTCTGTTGTGTTTGCTGACCATAGATATTTTAGTGAATCATTTTATTCAAAGAAATGGAAACAGAAAATTGTAAAAAGCAATATTGGAGAATACTTTCAGACAACTTATTTCAAATTCATAATTGCAAGTATTTACAAGAACACATGACTCTAAGGTCGTGTCTGGAGGAGGATTTAAGGTGGGATGATTGCACATATTAGTTACCACATTTCAAAAGTCTAGTGTAGACAAGGTGCATAAATTCCACATATGCTAAATTGATCGAGTTTAGCCTGGTCTTTAACTCAGCAGTTCTCAAACCACTAAAACTGATAGAAAATTTTCAGGAGCCATTTCCATCGGAAAAAGCTAATTTGACAAAATGGAAACATATCACAGGAATGTAATGATTGCTTCGAAATTTTCTTAAAGTTTGGATATGGTCAGAACAGTTTGTTGCTAAAGACTAAGTCAATACACTTCATTTTGACTTAACTGTTTTGACTTATTAACATAAAAGTTGAAACAAACTGTTTCAATACGGTTGAAATGAAATATTCTGGAATATTTTGTTTCATAAAAACATTTTGACATTTTATCTTGATTTGGGACTAAATCAAATTTTGAAATCTTGTAATTTCACAGGGGACAGAAATTCCATATTTGGCTCAGCTCTTTCGACCAATTTAGCATGTGTTAAGGGCAGTGGACTTTGTCTATACTAGACTTTTATATATGTTAGCTAAAATAGGCCTAAGAGCTGAAGGGAAAAGCATCACACTAACTGACTTATGTGCTCAATAAAACCTAACCAACACAGCTCTACTTTTCCATATCAGATACAATACTCCAGCACAATCTATGAATCAAGAATCATTTGCAGACATTACTGACTGAATAATGAATACATTTCAGAAAATCATGAGCTGTTCAGAGACAATTTATGAAGAGAAAAAGAGGTTAAAATCTTTTGATCACTCATTTGCTCAGCTCTATACTTAATGTACTTACAGATCTTACAACATCCCCTGGGGCATGAGGAAAATGGAACTGATTGTTTGCAAATACTATTAGTTCATTTCATTATCTTAAAAACAAAAATGGGATAAAACGTTCTAGGATAACTAATCCTTACAGGGGATTTTCACACTGAGGAAAACTAGAAGAGAGAATATACATAGTTTCTTTCATCCAGAGGGAACCCAAAATGCTATAGAAAGTATTATCACAACATTGGTCTATGTTATCGAGTGGCTTTATTACCATTTCTCTCCTCCATTCCAGCCTATTTATTGTTATATTTATTTGTTAGGTCTTGTGTTATTTTTAGATTGTGAGGAAGGGATTCTGTCCGCCTAAGTGTTTGTAAACTACCTACAACTAAGGGACCTTTGTCTTGTTCAGTGCATGTAGGAACTACTATAATCTGAATAATAACTAGTAATAAATATAGGAATTATTTCACCCACTACTGAAAGGCAAGACCTTTGAAACCCCACAACTGTTTAACAATACAGTATGTTTTTGGATAAGAAGTGGACAGTATCTAGTTCTATTGAAACGACAGGGTAAGCAGACTGTGATAAACTTAGTGTTTTCAATAAATTTTTATTTGGGCAAACACTCCTACTCAGCTACAATTGGTCCATTTTAAGTCTTATTTAAGAGACAACAACTTCAGAAGCACAATCTTATTCTGAACATAATGCAAAGGTTTTTCAGCTCCTTACAGACTCAGAGGAAAGGTCATCTGCTGACCCACCACCACTTCCATCAGGATTGTAGCACCTTTGGTTCTTCTTACCAGGGCTTCCATCCAAATACTGTTCTTACCCAGTCCTGCTTAACTTATGATCTCAACATGATCTCAAAAGGTCATAGCAAAAAGTAACGCGCAGGTAATAAAATGTTGTTATTCTTATTGTATGAGTAAAGGGCAGAAGAACTGTACGTAGCCTGTCCTTATTGAGGGGGGTCACACTCAGTGCTTAGTTTGTTCTGGGGCTTATCAGGGCTGAGCCCAGCATATCTAGGCTTGGCAGTTCATAGTCGCAGGAGCTCTGGGTTTGCCACATCAGTTATGAAAGTAAAAAACTTACTTGAGCCCTGGCACCTAATTGCATCAGCTCCAGCACCTCTTTCATTACAAATTAAGTGCTGGTTACCGTCAACTGAACTGCACTTGCTAAGCAGGGGGCCTGAATGCCAGATCCACCACTGTTATATAATTATGATATGTTTTGTACAAAGCATGCCTTGTGAGGTATCAGTCTAAAAGTCTTGATCTGCTAAACAGCAATATTTCGTTGAACTGAATGTGTTATCATTGCATGTGAAGTTATGAAACCTTGCTATGTGTAAGTTACTAAGGTATGATGTGAGGCAGGAAACACCCAAAAGCAGCCTTCCAGGTACAACAGTGGAGTAGCCAGACAGTGTTAACTTCTGTCATCAACACCCCTCGAGGGAAGAATCCACTAACACAGGAACTCCGTATAAGCACGTTTCCTCAGAGGGAGCATGTAGGCAATGGAGAATGTTTGGCCAATGGGGGCTGGACCCCTCATGTCATATTACGGGCTTTCGAGCAAGCAGGAAGAATCTATAAAAGATGGGGATTGACATCATAACTTGTCTTCACTTCCCCACAACTCAACACCTGAAAGAACCTTGGGAAGACAAAGGACTTGGAATGGGGGAGGGGAACCCAGGCTGCACAGCAAATGCAGCCTGGGCCTCAGTAATCTGTAAGTCGGCTTCTAGCATCAGTGAGTGTGAGCTATTGCTGATTCAACCCCTATCTAGTTTGTATAAGTCTTAGTTTGCGATTTTGTTTTATTTCCTAGGTAACCTGCTTTGATCTGTTATAACTTATAATCACTTAAAATGCATCTTTCTGTAGTTAGTAAACTTGTTTTATGTTTTATGGTAACCAGTGGGTGTTTGAGTGAAGTGTTTGGAAAATATCAGCTCAGTTAACACAGGCTTGGTGCATATCCTCCCCACATCAAGGGGAAAGCCGATTAATGAATGAGCTTACACCATACAGATCCCTGTGCAGTGCAAGACGGCATAATTCTGGGCTTATACTCCAGTAAAGGTGTAAGGCTGGGGAGCTGGGAAATTGGCTGAGGCCTCCATTGCCAGTCCATGAGTGGCTTAGGTAAAGCATGAAAGTGACTCCGTTGGGTGTGTGGCGCCATCTGGTGTCATGTTGGGTGATAAGAGGGCCTGGGAGGCTGGCTGTGTGTCATCAGCAGAGCAGTGTGAGAGTGGCCAAGCCAGCTGAATTGTGAGGGGGCACAGCTGTTCCAACGGCTCCCAGACTGCACCCCGGGGGTACAACCTGTCACAATGGGAATGTTAAAAATCCCCCTACCCTAGTCAAGAAGGAAAGTGTGGGCAAAAGGGGTGGTGGGTTTGACAGTCTACATTAAACAGACCATTACCTGTTTAAAAACTGATAACTCAGAGCCACAGGAACTCAAATGCATATGGATCAATGTGCTAACAAAGCCCTGGAGGGGATACTGTGGTGGGGTCTGTTACAGACGACCAAATCAAACCAGAGAACAGGATGAGTTACTCTTTAAAGACCTTTCTGTACTCTGGAGCGAAAACAGTTCTTATTGGGGACTTCATTTTGAGAGACAACTGCTGGAGGTCTCATACAGCCAATAGTAAAACATCATTAGAGTTTCTAAAAATTGTAGATTATTTTCTAACACAAAAGTTATCACATTTTGCACTTCATTATGATGGATAAAGATGCATTAATCACGGGACTGGAAGTTGGTGGCTGCCTAAAGACCAGTGATCATGATCTAATTGCATTCAGTCTGAGGTGTGATGGGATCCCCAGGGTGCAACCTGGACTGTGGGACCACTTTGCCCCTTTAATTCACTAATCTGGATTGTCACTCATAATATCTTACTGGTGACAAACAGCAAACCCCTCCAGGTGCTATCACTCATTACAACCACATGTGGAGACCCACACCCAGCTAGATTGCATGAATGCTCCCACAGCCACTCACAAATCACACACAGAAAGACACCAGCCAAAGCCCCCCAGCTCTCAACCTCATACCACCAGAATATACCATCTTGCACTGCTCAGGACCCTTTCTTGAGCAATGCGGGTTTATTAAATGGTTCACCGTTTCATCAATGGAAAGTGGACACGCCTTTGAAACCTGAGCAGATTTACCAAGCACTTCAGTCAAACTCACTGGTAAGAATAGACATGAGAATAAGTTTATTGATTACAAAAGATAGATTTTAAGTGATTATAAGTGACATGCAAAAATCAGAGTAGTTACCAAAAGAAAAGCAAAGATAAGCATGCAGTCTAAATTCTCAACCGTAGGCAATATCTAGACTAAGCAGTTTTACTCACCCCACTGGATACTGCAAGTTGGTTATAGTCTTTCATACACAGGCTCTCCCTGTTAGCCTGGAGACCAGTCTCCTCAGCTCCAGCATTCTTGTTGCCTTCAGCATAGGTGGGGGAAGAGACAGGAAACTTTGGGAAATTAGCCCTTTTTGTTGATGTACTCTGTGGCAAGGTGTTCTGGGGCCGAAACAGGGATGTGCATAATGTCTGTTTCTCCACCACAGTTCGGGAACCCCATAGCTGCAAAGCCATCCACTAGATCCTACACATTGCCAAGCGTCACAGTCCTGCATAGCAGGAGACGATTAATGGCCCTACACACTTGCAGGACAACTGCCCCCACAGTGGCATTTCCCACTCCAAAATGACATCCCACTGACAGGTAGCAATCCGGCATTGCATGTTTACACAGCGTGACTGCCACTTGCTGCTCCACTGTTAGTGCAGTGATTATATACCAATGCACAAGTATTACTGCATTTTCCAGGGCATTCCTCCACCACACCCACCTTTGTGTGGAAACCAGCACCTGCTTTTAAAATAAAGAAAATTACTCCAGTAGCACAATTTCAGGAAAGTTTTGTGTGGGTACCAACCTGCAAACAGGTTAAAAGAGCTGCCTTCCAGCCCTTGCACTGAAATAAATCACTAAAACCACCTCAGCCAAGCACTAAAATGAGATACTGTTCATTTGACTAGAATAGTTAATGAGACCGAACTGATTGCAGCAGAAAGTTAAAATGTGAAAGGTTTCATTTTTTTCAAAGCATTTGTAAAGGGCAAGGTAAGAAGATTCATTTCAGCAACGCAGGTTTTTCTTTTCAACTAGTGAGATGAAGTTTGAAGGGAAGAAATGTTTAGCCCATTTTGATTAGATATGAGGTATTATAAAAGGGCTTGAACCGCTCCCGTGCCTTTTGATATGCATACTTGGCAGTTTGCATCTGGAAAAAAAAGAAACAATCCCATGGCCAGGTAAATATTTCCTAGCTTTCTTTGACAGGGTAACAAGCCATGTGGATAGGAGGAAGCAGTAGATGTGGCATATTTTGACTTTAGTAAGGCTTTTGATACTGTCTCGCATGACCTTCTCATAAACAAACTAAGGAAATACAACCTAGATTAATCTATTATAAGGTGGGTGCATAACTGGTTGGAAAACCATTGCCAGAGAGTAATCAGCCGTGGTTCACACTCAAGCTGGATGGGCATATCGAGTGGGGTCCCGCGGGGATCAGTTCTGGATCAAGTTCTCTTCAATATCGTTATCAATGATTTAGATAATGGCATAGAGAGTACACTTCTAAAGTTTTGTGGATGATACCAAGCTGGGAGGGGTAGCAAGTGCTTTGGAGGACAGGATGAAAATTCAAATTGATCTGGACAAACTGTAGAAATGGGTCTGAAGTAAATAGGATGAAATTCAGTAAGGACAAAAACAAAGTACTTCACTTAGGAAGGAACAATCAGTTGCACACATACAAAATGAGAAATGGCTGCCTAGGAAGTAGTACTGTGGAAAGAGATCTGGGGGGTCATAGTGGATCACAAGCTAAATATGAGTCACCAGTGTAACACTGTTGCCAAAAAAAAAAAAAAAGCAAACATTTCTTACCCCTTTTGGCGCAGATCATTTAGGGCCTGATCCAAAGGCCATTGAAGTCAATGGGAGTCTTAGTACTTTTACCCTGAAGGATACCACTAGATGAATGTTTATAATTATTACCGAGCTGATTTAACAGGACTTATCAGTTGAATATCTGATAACATGGTCCAACAAAGAAATCTCTGTGCCTGCAAATATTAATTAATCCCTACCACACCTCTATGATTGAGGTATGTTATCCTCCATAGAGAGGGGAAGACAGAGGTTAAGTGACTTGGACTCGGCCACATAGCAAGGTGAATTAGAACCAAGGCGTTCATGCCTGCCAGGCCCCACTCACTCCACTAGAACAAGGTTTTCTAACCCCTTTCTCACCCAGACCAAATTGACAGTTGTCATTTCTTGCTGTGACCCACAATCCTTTGCAGCCACAAAGGATTGCAGGATTGGGGTTGTTACAAACCAACCCACTAACCCAGTGGATGGCCTGTTGTGAGTGGGCCCAGTTGCTGGGTCCCACATGCTTCCAAGCCAACTGGACCTAGGCAGAGTCTAGTCCTGGGACTCTAGGGCACCTCTTGTCTGATGCCCTTCCTTGAGACATGGGATGTTATCACCCAAACCCTGAAACCAGTGCCTAAGACCTCCTGATCCTTCCCTCCCCCCGCCTCATCCATTGCTTCCGCAGGCTAAGCATGGCACTGTGCCACATCCCTAACACATTGGTACACAGGGAATTAACATTAGTGCTCTGAGCACCGAGGAAATGAAATGCTCCTGTCTGAGATATTTCATTTCTTGGCTCTCTTAAAACAGTCCTACCTAGGTATGTGCCTACCATGGTGATAGCAACACTAGAAGTTTGGAGAAGAAATTCTGTTTCCCCAAGAGTATAAAAGTACAGACACCTTTATGACAGGCTGGATGCCCTGGGATACCTGGTGTGCTGGGACACCACCGAGGCCGACTTCTGCTAGCCTGTGTCCCCTTTTACCTGGTCTTGCTGGGCTAGGCTCCCCACCTTTTCCAGCCAAGTACACAGGCAGGCCCACACCCAGCTGCACAGAGAGACAGAGATCCGCTCTGAGAAGATTCAGCTTAAGGGGCTTGCCATACAACTATGCTACTTGCTCTGGCAAATAGAGCATCTTCTCATGTCCGGACTTGGAATTTTCCTGCTTTTGTGATGTACTTGACACCTTTAAAAGGCTTGTATTTCGCTCCAAACATGTCAAGTCGATTTACTTTCAATCCTGAAATAACTAGTTGTTGTATCTTAAACTGAATGTCCCCTCCGCCCCGCCCTTGGAGTACAAACCTAAAATTATATGAAATTTGCCCCCTCCCTCCATGTGGAGAGAGGTGTGCACACTTCTTGCCCCCCTAGTCAGAAATTACAGAAATGGGGTTTAATAATAAACAAATATTAACTATAAAGGGCAGATTTTAAGCAGTAAAAGGAGTAACAAACAGAACAAAGCAGATTACTAAAACAATTAAATCAAACACGCAAACTAAGCTAGATTTACTCAAGAAATTGGTTACAAATAGTATTTCTCACCCTAGATATTGTTGCAGGCAGTTTGCAAAGCTTCTGTGGTTCAGAGTTCCAGTTACATTCCTTTTCAGACTAGACCCCTGTCTCAATCTGGACTCCCCCCTTGCCTGCAGTGTTTTCCTCGGGCAGACAGGCCATGGAGAGGAGTCCTGATTGCCTTCCTCCCCACCCTTAAATAGGATTTACATAAGGCAGGAATCCTTTGTTTCCCAAACCTGACTCCCCTCCTACCCTTACAGTGGAAAGTTACGAGAAGTCCCAGGTAATGTTTTACTACCAGGTAACAAGACCACTTGACCCTGTGAGACCCCAGGGTCCATGAGTCAGTGGCAGAATGGAGCATCCACATGAAGGCCGAGCTTTTCACAGTCCATTGTCCTTACTGATGGGCCATCCGCCCGGTCTGGCTTTTCAATTGTTGTGCCTGAAGTGTTAGCAGTAGGCATCACCCAAAGTAGCATAGTTGAAATACAGATGGTCAATATTCCTAATTTCAGATACAGAAATGATACATGCATACAAATAGGATAATCACATTTAGTAAATAATAACCTTTCCAATGATCTCTCACATGAGCCATCTTGCATAAAGTATATCTCAGTTATGCCAGTCATATCATATGCATATTTTCATAAAGAATATGGAATGACACATCACAACCTTACTGATGGAATTTAAAGGACAAGCCAGAGAAGCTCTTTAACATCAGAAGCCCAGTGCAAATGCATTCTGGTTTGGGAATTTAATTAGAAACAATTTTTGCAAAGACAACTCTTCTTCCTTCAGGGCTTTACCTTAGTTGAAGAATGAAAGCCTGGACCTCTTTCCAGTTCCCTAGCTGTACACTGAGAGAAGGTATTAATGAATCTGGGCATGTCTACACTATTGGGTGCTATAATGGACAGGGTTTTTCCATCACTGTAGGTAATTCACCTCCCCGACTGGCAGTAGCTAGATCAACAGAAGAATTCTTGCATCGACTAGTCACGTCTACACCAGGGGTTAGGTTGGCTTAACTACGGGGCTCAGGAATGTGAATTTTTCATACCCCCAAGCAACACAGCTAGGCAGATCTACATTTGTAGATCATGGCCCAGTGTTAATTTCTGTAGTGACAGATTTTGTGCATAGGCAGTGAACTCCTACCAGTCTGAGACCATGTCTACACACAGGGCTTGTCGCTGATGTAGGAAGTCCACATCCCAGAGCAATATTAGCTAGGCTGATGGAAGCATTTGTCTGCTGACATAGCTATATCTACATCGGGGGCGAGGTTGGCATAGTTACGGCACTCAGAGGTGTGAATTTGTCACACGCCGGAGCTCACGGCTACGTCAACCTAAATTTTAAGCCCAGGTCTGAAAGAGAGAATGTTGTCTAGCAATTAGGGCCAGAGACTGCGAGCCAGTTCCTCTCAGTCACCAGTCAAGTATGTACTTGGGTAAACCAAGTACTTTAGCTCCTTGTGTCTGTCAACCTGCCTAAAAGAATTGATCAAAAAACAAAAGCTCTTCAGGAGTTATCATTTATTGCAATACAAACTGTAACATTTAAACCCCTGGAGCTCTTTATTGTGCAGTGTATTTACAAAGATTCCAAGAGACACCGAAGTGTCACAATTAAATATTTACAATCGTCAATAAATGGCAGTCCCCGCTTGTCAGCTGTTCCACACAGTGGATTAAAGGCAATGATTCTGAACCTCATAGGATGGGTTCAGAAATCCACAGCACCAACGGGGGACACTAATTGTTGTAGAGTGTACAGATAAGTCTTTATAATTCAAATTACTCACTCCTCATCTGCATATCTTGTGCAAAAAAGGGTAATACGAGAGCTTTCAACCTAGAAGTCCACTGGACACGTTAGGGTATGTTTACATGACAGAGCCTATGTTGGCATAGATATGTCAGGATAGCTCCCTAGCGTAGATGCAGCTTTTACATCAACAGATTTTCTGTTGGTGAAGGAACATCACCTCCCCGAACAGCAGCTACATAGACAGAAGCGCTCTTCCTTTAACATAGCTGCATCAGCACTAGGGGGTTTATCAACACAGCTGTTGGTCAGGGGTCCAAAAAAACCATTCCCAGACCAACGTAGTTATGCTGACATACCTTTTAAGTGTAAACCAAATCTTACATTGTCTCTGGGAGTTTGGTCTGAACGTCTACAAATATATTCATGGTTTTAGGAACCTGACGGACGCTGATGCCACAAACCAGGGCTGCTTCCAAGGAGATTGTCAAATAGGGTAACATTTGCCAAACACAGCCAGTACTTCTAGGGAAACTCTGCAGGAGACCTGGCACTGGGGAGCTCACACAGCTCAGTGCGAAGCAGATCATATCCCACAAATGGCTGCTTCACACATTCAGGCCCTAGGGGGTCCTAAGGACTGTGGTATTTGTATCCATTAAAAAAAAATATTAAAAGGCTAGAAAAAGGGTTAAAAGCTATCGAAAAATAATCTGTTATTTGTCTGCTCATTAAAGCCACTGACAAAATATTAGCTGATTCATTAAAAGAATTTAAAATTTACCATTTTATAAGTGGCACATTCTGGGTGTGCAGTTGTAAAGATAACATGTTATCAGTCGACATCGGGCAGCCTAGATGCATGTGGTGGAAGGCGGGGGTGCCACTTTCAAAAGCACCTTAATGGCTTAGATGAAAGTCAAGTGCCTATGCCACTCAGGCACTTTTGAAAACTTTACACATTAAGAACTCACACAAACAGCTTGAAATTTGCCCTGTGGATTTCTGGAAACAATGGAAAGTGTCATGCCACATCATGTACCTCTATAAGTTCAACCTTCTATATGCTGCTGCTTATGCACCCTGTAACAACGTGATGTAATACATCCTAGGACTGGAATAGCTGAATTAAGACACCATGATGGATGTGTTCCCCATGATGGACCACTATATGAACCACAGACATGCTACAAGTACTTGCAGACTGTTTCAAAAGGTCCCTCCAAGATCATAATTGTTTACATCTTACGAGTCCGGTGGGGTAGTTCTAATGAAATGTTCTATACACACTTCAGGATCCAGAGGAAACCACTTCTTGGTTCAGATTCCATGATACTAGATGTCTCTTCCCTAAATTAAATAATGTGAACAGCACGTTCCTAAGAATGGGGCACGAACAAGAAATTCACATGAGGTTTCTTCAATCAGTTTAAAAAGTTCAAAGCTGGACATTCCAATCCGTACACTGGAGGACAGACCTTGTCCCAAGAAATCGATTGTCCTGCTTGTTTGTTGCAAAACCCAGCACCCAGTTGCTTTATGATAAACAACTGATTCATTTGGAGACAAAAAATGAGGGGTATGTTGTGAAAAATCACTGGTGGATTACTTAAGGCTACTAAGAAATTTGGGTTGCTCTTCCCCTCTTGGTAAAAGCGTTTCTCCACCAATCTTCGGACCTTTCTTCTCCTAGAAATATCAACATACAAAGGAAGATTTAAATCCAAGCTAAGTCAGCTGCAATATATCATCATCAAAAGAGACATGGGTGGGCTAAATTATCTGAATAAGTATGATTTATGTAGATAACAATGTTTCAAGAGTTCCTACAAACAATCCTGCAAACGCAACCTCCCACCATGCCAGTTAAAATAAGGAACCAACACAACAAAAAGCAAAGAATAAACTAAGGATGGCAAAAAATACAGAAACGTACAATTCTGAAGCATAAAAGTGGAGGTTTGGTAGTCCCATACCACGATTTTACACATGCACACTACAAAGCCTAGTGAAAACTGTGTGAGTTGAAGGGAAACCATCTAGTTAACATTCTCCCTGCTTTTTCAACCCAGACACAACATCTCCGTGTTAATTCATGAAAAAATGAATTCGGAAAATGAAATTGACTAGAAACTGGCTGAAACACAAAAGTGAAACTGACCAGTCTGTTTTCACTATCAGAACTGTTCCCTTCTTACATTTCTCCAAAACAGCATGCACAGTGAAATGTTAAAACAGAAAAATCTTAAGTCTCTAAAAATCTAACAAGTGTTCTTTCTAAGCAAGGCAGCAATATATTTTATGTTTACAACAGTATCATTTTTAAACTGTCAGTGACCCTTCCAGAACAGGACAGCCATCTGAGCCTGGAATTCCCTGGTCTAAGTCAGTGGTTTTCAACCTATGGTCCATGGATCCCTGGGGGTCCGCAGACTATGTCTAAGGGATCCATATGAAAGGTGACTATGAAAATAAAGTCTCAGATCCCAGAAAAGGCATTCCATTTTTCGGATCAATCAGAAGTACTGTACATGAATACCCCATCTACAGGTCAAAACCTGGAAGTGTTATCGTTACCATAGAAACCCACAGTTTAGTGCCCTTTCTGACATGTCAAATGCCGTGCTGAGCACATGCAACATTTGTAACTGAATTCTGTTCAGTTGGTTTTCAGTCTAAGATTTCTGTGTTAGGAGTCTGTGGACCACAGGTTGAATTTCCAAAGGGACCTGTACCTCCGTTCAAAATGTTTTAGGGGTCCGCAAATGACTAAAGGTTGAAAACCACTGGTTTAAAGGTACATTGTGGAAAAACAAAGCTGTCGTTGTAAATTTGCATTAAGGGTTTACGTGGAATGTACTACCCCCTTTAAGGGACAGGCAGGAGCGCACAACCAAAGCAGCCTGGCTGTAATCAAGGGGGCTTTCCCTAGGGCTGGCCTCTTTAAACAGGATAAGGAAGCTGAACCAGGGCGAGGGGACTAGAAGCACTGTAGGCTGCAATGGGTGGATCGTGCTCTCTCTCAGGGTCCAGGAGACCAGCCTGACCAGGTTCAGAGACGGTTTTGTGGACTTGCAATTTGGGAGCTCTGAGCCAGCAACCTGAGGTAGGCCGTATGATCTGCTGTTACAAATGCTCCTTCCATTTGGTTAGTTTGTGTTTGGCTTCCCCTCACCCGTGAATTTACTGACGCCAATTGGAGAAAGTAAGGCTGGGCACATCTGCAGCACCGCACCTGGCCATAAGGGGGCGTACAGTGATGGCACAGGCCTTTTACCATTCAACATATGGACAAGTCAGTCTCCACATCATTGCACTACAGATACTTCAGGAGGAGTGGAAGGGTTTACATCTTACCGTAGCGTGTGGTGGTCTGGGCCCTGGCTATTTTTTAAACAGAGAAGCTGTCCCGTTCTCAGACAGCTCATATTAGTGCCAAAGCAAAGCTTGGGAAAACCTGCTAACAAAAGCAGCCCGATTTACACTGTGCAACAGAAAACGTCGGCCCAGGCTTACCTTGAGCATTCCATCGCGTTCCCATTTGAAGAGGCCACAGGTGCTGAAAGAGGAAGATGGAGCATTAGGGCTTCTCTTCATGTACAGTGGTGCAGCTGTCGCCGTTTAATGAAAATGCTACTACGCTGACAGGAGAGTCTCCCATCAGCATAGTTAATCCACCTCCATGAGAGGTGGTAGCTATGTCGGTGGGAGAAGCTGCCCCGCCCCCATAGTGCTGTCTACACTGAGAGGTTGGGTGGGGATAACTGCATTGCTCAGAGTTGTAGATTTTTCACACCCCTGAGCGATGAAGTTATTCTGATATAAATTTGTAATGTAGATTTGGGGTTAGTTTGGTGCCCTGTACAGAGAGGATCTCTAGCTAACACAAATCCCTCCCATAATGCTTATCAGCAGGGAGTGACAGTTTGGGCATTAGCACATGTTAATGTTAATGGGATAAAGCATCCTCAGATTATTGGTTGGTGCAACTGAACCTGTCAACATATTGCAGGGAGCCCCTCCTACCTGCAGGGCTTTTTCGGTAGCCTGTCAAGAGATAAGGCTCTGTTTCCACAGGGACACTTGAAGAATCGCTTGACACCATCATGCCAGTGGTATTCATGATTCTCTTTCACACACGTCTCTAGGAGCTTGAAATAGGTGTATTTACACTGCAAGGAGAGAGAGAACGAACACTATGAGAGAAGCAGAGACACTATAAGTGAAAGAAGTGTTATTCTGCGGTCCAAGGAGAAGAGTGTTCATTCAGGATCAGCAGGATGTGCCCCACCCCCCGTTCTTGCATGCCCAAAGAAAATGGTCACTTGATAAGATCACTGCCTCCAAACCCTTCCCATTCTGCCCCTTTCCCTTCTTCACTACCACCTTTTGTCACGTTTGGCCCAATTCCCTGCGAAGTGCAGAGTACAGATAACCTTCTGTGCAGCTATAGACAGATAGCAGTGAAAGTATGTCAGCGGTTCAAACTATTCAGGCAGGAAGAAACTTCCCCCTGCCCCAGGGCATGTTAAATGATGGTAAAACACCACCTCTGCCTTCCAAATGGAGCTACTGAAATGCAGATTAAAGAATCTAGTCGTTAGGATGCCTTTTGCTATGTTCCAAGGCACCTGAGCTCATTCTTCACCCAGTCCTAGAACCTCCAGAGTCCAGTACAAAGTCAGACTGGCAAGAATTATGGGAGACTATCCAGAAGTCTGATCTAAGTGAAACAACCTGGTAATCAGTTGCTGGGAAGCAGCTCTTCCCCAGCGTGACTTATGTGCTGGGAACCCATTAGCACACAAAGGGGCACTTAACTTTGCTTCTGGAAATCTCAAATGCAATACCAAAGTCTGTGCTATTTCACCAAAGCTCTAACTCCCTCAATATCACTCACCGCTCCAGCTGGTATAATCAGGAACGTTCATAAGGATCAAGTGGTTTTCTTGCTAATCACCAATCCAGGCTTCAGCAGAGATAGCAGCTGAACTCCTCACTCACATCCAGTTCAAACCAGTCTGCGTGCTCCATGCACCTGCCTGCTCCAGGGTCACTCACCGTTTTACACGTCACAACCCGACACTTCACTTCTTTAATATTCTTCATCTTCTCTTCCAGTTGTTCTTTTTTCACCAGAGGTTCAAAGTAGAGTTCCTGCAGCTCAGCCTCAGCCTGCCAGAGCACAAGAGAGGCACAGTCATCTGATATGCAAACAGCACACCTAGAAACAGTGCAAGCAGTTCCACATCTAGTGGGTTGGCCAGGATGGCTACATACTGCCCCGGAGAGACTGAAATCTCTGAAAGACAGATGAATGTTTAGACGCTCCGAATAATCCATTTTGTGTGCGCTCCTTGTTTGAAAAAGTACAGTATATAATGCACATGCTGCACTTCACCCACTGCTGAAATGCAGCCATCTCCCAGGTAGATCTCAGATGCTGTTTAAGAGCTAACACACAACTTGGGTACAGTACTCGCTTCTGTACTGAAGTGTAAAGTGCAGGGAGGCATGCAGGATGACCTGAACTGGGATTTGCCCAGGCCACCATAATCAGCATTCAGACTCTTACGAAGAGTGCCGTGAGATCTTTACTGATTAGTATCTTAGGTTTACACATCTCATCTCAAGCCTCACAGTGCCCCTCACACCATCCTGGGGAGTTTTTACGGTACTGTTATCTAGAGAGGTGGTGGAATCTCCATCCTTAGAGTTTTTAAGGCCAGGCTTGACAAAGCCCTGGCTGGGATGATTTAGTTGGTGTTGGTCCTGTTTTGAGCAGGGGGTTGGACTAGCTGACCTCCTGAGGTCTCTTCCAACCCTAATCGTCTATGATACAGACTCAGATGAAAGAGCGCCATCTACTGGATCGCCTGTACCACTGCCCACATTTTATTCAAAGGCTTGGGCTCTGCAACCCCTCTGCCTGCAGCCATGGTTACAACACAGAAGTGGATTGAAATAGGCATGTGTCCATTTTCTGGAGAGCAAAGTGACTCCATAGATATAAATATTTGCAATAGCTGGCCTGCTATAAAACAACTGCTTAGATTATAAGATCTTTGGGACAGGGACTGTCTTGTTGTTCTGTTTGTCCAGCATCTAGCACAATGGGGTCCTATCCCATGACTCGGGCTCCTGGTGCTGACAACTGGCACTTTCAGTTGTGCACAGGGGAGAAGTAGATTCCAGAGAAACCTCAATCCCGTTATGATTTATAGAAAGGGAGAGATGGAGGCCACATGGATGGAGTGTGGGTGGGGAGCGAGCCAGGCTGGAGGAAGAGGATGTTCTGTTAGTACAGAGTGCACGTCAGGCAGCTGGGGACAGACAGGGTGCTAGATGGCAGCTAACTGCAGAAGAGTGAGTAAAGGGAAACAGGGACCGAGGCTGACAAGGTGTAAACGCCCTCGTACCAGGAACTAGTCCGTCTTTGGTGTTTCAAGTCTCTGGCTCTGACTTCAGATCAAATTTGATCAGTTTAGCAGTAAAATGACAGGGAGTAGGTCAAATCCTCCTCTCAGGGTAAATCTACGCTGCTGCCAGCAGTGTAATTTCCAGCATAGGCACTAGCTTTGATCAAGTCAGCGCTATAAACATAGCAGTGCAGCCACCATGGCATGGGCCAGCTGCTCGAGTACACACTTAGGGTCTCAGACAGGACTGTCTGCGGGGTGGCAAGCCCATCCCGCCACCGCTATCCTGCTATTTTTAGCATGCTAACTCGAGCAAAACTTGCGGGGGAATGTCTACCTGAGCTGGAAGTTACAGCTCCAGCCGCAGTGGAGACACAGCCGCAGTGGAGACCCAAAGTTCAGCGGAGATATTCCAGATTTACACCAGCAGCAGAGCAGAATTTGGAGCTATGAGAAGTCAGCCTGGGCTCTCAAAAGCCTTGTCAGCCACACCAGAGAATCACATAATTGCAACCAGCACTGTGTTTTCATTGGCTTTTTGCACCTCATGCAGCTTGAACAATGATGCTAGACTAGTCCGTTTTACCTCCTAGCTTTCATATATTATACTCCTGGGGGAATTCTGCACCAAAATATTAAAAATTCTGCACACTATATTTTAAAATTCTGCAAATGTTATTTGCCAAAATAACACAATATAATCACACCAGTTTCAATTATTTTGGTAATTTATTTCAAAATACCTGTCAGCAACTATGTCAGACACAAAAAATCATTCCCCTAGGAACAGAGAGTTAAAGAAACTCCTATGACAACCTAGTTCCTGTTTCTCTGCCCCCTCCCCTCCAGAGCCCAGCCAAGGGACCAGACACCCACACGCCCTCCACCAGAGCCCAGCTGCGGGGTAACCCCCCAGAGCCCAGATACCTGCATCCCCTACCCCCCAGAGCCCAGACACCTCTACCCCCTACCCCGCCCCGTGCACAGCCACGGGGCAGCCTCCAGAGCCCAGACACTTGCACCCCCTCCCCCCAAAACCCAGCTGCAACCCCCACCCCGAGCGCAGACACTCGCATCCCCCTCCTCCCAGAACTCAGCTGTGCCCCCCCAACCCAGACACCCGCACTCCATCTTCCCCCAGAGCCAAGCTGCGAGCACCCTCCCAGACACCCTCATCCCCTACCCCCAAGAGCCCAGTCGCAGGGCACGTCCTCCAGCCCAGACACTCACACCCCTTTGCCCCCAGAACCCAGCCACAGCCCCCCAGCCCAGACACCCACCCCGCTCCTTCCCCAGAGCCGAGCAATACCCCCCTCCCCAAGCCCAGACACTTGCACCTCCTCTCCCACGGAGCCCAGTCACAGGGTCCAACCCCAGCTCCGACACCCTCACCCACTACCCTCCAGAGCCCAGCTGCAGGGCAGCCCCCAGCCCAGACATTTGCACCCCTTCTCCCCCAGAGCCCAGCCCCAGCCCAGACACTTGCAATCCCTCCCCCAAGAGCCCAGGGATCCAGAGGGAGAAATAACCTGACGCTGGGTCATTTCCTACCCATGGCCTCCTTCCTTTCAGCCAGGAACTGCAGCTGCTGGGATTCCTCCAGCTCCCTCCCCCTCCCTGTCCCCCTGGCACCTGAGCTGGGCTCTGCCGGGTTGAGCAGCCCCTAGTGGCAGCCAGCAGCTCTGCAGTCCATTTCTGTAGGGGGTGGGGCGGGGAGAAAATTCTGTGCAGAACATTAATTTCTGCACACATTCTGCATTGTGCAGTGGCGCAGGATTCCCCCAGGAGTAATATTCACACAATGCTGCAGTGTCTACAAGGGAATGTGGAAGTTCAAACAAACAGATTTCACTGGAATTTTTTTAAATTGTGGAAACATTTCTATTCAATGTAGATTTTGTAAAAGCTCATGTACCCCTCACCTAGGTTTGGAAGTTAGAGTGTCTAATTATTTGTAATGATCCTGAACTTTAACTCTCATTGCAAGTATATGTACTAAGCACTTACCTCCTTAAGGACGCCCACATGCTTGGACTTGGCATTCAGGATTTTCTGGAACTCTTCAGACTCCAGATATGCCAGCTGTTCTCGACGTTTCTTTTGGGCAGGTTCTAGTTCATCAGCAGCTAGAGAAACAAGACAGGTTTGCTGTTTATGCCACGGGGTGAGTTTAAAATCATGCTCTGCTTTCTAAGCATAACCATCCTTTTGTACTTTACAAACAACAAGCACTGGAAGCGATGGCTCAAGTTGTATGAAATAACATTTTGTAAAGGAGAAGTGAATGAGAATAGGGTGGGTAATTAGTGCAGTAGCTACAGATCTTAGGCCAAATTCCAATCCGATCACAAGAGAAAATAAAATGCTACTAACAATGTCAGCTTCCTCTTCTGCGGATCTCAAAGCACCTTACAAACAGTTAAGCCTCAACACTTTTATGAGGTTGGTATTATTCCCATCAGACAGAGGGGAAAACTCAACCAGAATTCACACAGCAAGTCAGTAGCAGAGCTGGAAGGAAACGCTAGGAATCACTCTCACACTGTAGCCACTAAATCACTTTCCTTGATGAGATTTAGCCAAGTATGCAATTTGTGTACAATTACAAATACTATAAAACCTTGAGGTAATGGGAAGAAAACAGGCCTAGAACAGCAGGTATTGTACACACAGAGTGAGGCTCCTTGCCCGAGTAGGATCAAAGCTCAGTGTATTCTGTACCAAGCTGGACCCAAATTCTGCAGTATTATCCCTGGATTCTGCAGAACATTGGCGCAGCAGACTAGAAATTCTGCAGCAGCCTCATTAAAATGAAGAGGCTTGTAACCAATTAACTATGAGGGTCAATCAGGATAGCAAAGCGCTTGTTACCTATTGGGATAGTCAGTTTATGATAAGCCCACGTTTGCAATATGCTGCACTGCTGACAGGCAGCAGCATTGGGGAAGTTGTTTGGGGAGAGTGGGGAGCAAGCTGAAGATTTCGGCAGCCTTACACACACACACACACACACACACACACACACACACACACGATACTGAAGAAGCCAGGGGAAGTGCTGTGGGGTAAGTAAAGCAGCAGGAAGTATTTCTGCTAAAATGAACAGCAGCAAAGTAGTCAGCAATAGTGACATTTACAAGTGAGATTTTCAACAATACCTGACTTAGGACCACAATTCCCTTTGCCTTTCAAAGAGACTTGTGCATACCCCATTCATCATGATGGATTGTTAACTCTGAAAACTAAGGATGACGTTATAGGATGGGATTAGGAGATTTAGGAAAAGAAGCCTCTCAGAGTCCGTGGGACTCCTGCTCCTACGTCAGTTGGGCACAATTGGAATTCCCAGCCTAAATTGTCATCTCTTGATTTCAGAGTTAACACTCCATTGTGACAAATGGAGCAGTGCGCACTTCAGGGAAACGAGGACGACTGTGAGGCATTATACAATGCTTTGCTCTGCTAGAACATCTTCCAGCCAACGATTGCAACATACTTGATATGTTCATGAATAAATATGTTGATGTTTCTACAGTGCTCTCAGCTCTTGCATCATATATGATCCAGGAGCACTTAGTAACTTAATACACATTTAAAAAAAAAAAATCACAACTAGAGATCATGACTAAGTTAAAGATTTAAAACCAGAATTACAAATTTTGTGTTTCTATTCCTTCCAACAGAAGAAAATCCAATAACACTCATCCTATTTTTAATTTTTAAAAAAATTCTGGGCATGATCTCTGACAGATTAAATCTAACAGAATGCTGAGTATTTAAAGGTAGGGATCCAATACCATTTCAGATACATTTTATAATACAACAAAACAATTGATATCTATTTTAGTAGTCCACTCCGAGTGAATTTCCACTATTAGATAAAAAGGGAAATCACTGAGCTACTGTTCCACATAATGCAAAATGAGCAAACTGAACTCAGAAGAGCACTGCTTTTATACAGAAGCCCAGTTATTTGCTGCTTTATTATTATTTAGATTGCATGATATTGGGCAAGTCCTTTAGTCTCAGTTCCCTATCTGTGAAACTGAGTCAGACTTCCCTCCCTCGGGAAGGTGCTGGGAGGATAAATTCATGAATGTTTGGGAGGTGCTAAGGTACTATGGTGATGGGAGCCATAGACGATGAATATACGAGGCTGGAGCTATTGAAGCCTAGAGCTTTCAGGGTCTGTCTCCATAGCAGCAGGATACTCAACCTTTGTCACCAGATCCATCATGGAATTAGGCCTTTTAAAATCAGGTTTAAAACCTGTTTTAGTTCCAAATCTCTTTGACCCAGTGTGCGATTCTAGTTACAAAAGTAATTCAGCAGTAGCTGCTGAGCTGAGCATAGTCAGTCATAAGGCACCTGGTGATACTTGGAGGGTAGTGTGTACAACACACTCACTTTTTAAAGTCAGTTCCGTGCTTTCATACCTTGTGATGAGGGGATGTTTTTCTCAACTCTCTCCGTGATCTCCAGAACATCGGCAAGATCAGATCGTTTCCGTTTAACACTGTTTGGGTTGGTTTTATTGAGGATTTGGCCTTTTGCTCGCAGTTTGTTAATAGCAGCCAACTAGAAAATGGAACTAAATATTAACGTTGAACACACGTATCCAAGGTCACACATTCCTAATTCTAAGGCAGATGGGAAAATGTCAACTGGAAGAGGCAATAAGGTGCTCTAGACTGAGCATGGGCATCCCAACCAAATTCTAATCCCAACTCTGCCATTTCCTAGTGGTGGAGCCTTTGCCAAATCTCCCAACCTCTGACTCAGTTTCCCAATCTGTAAAATGAGGCTGACAATTCTCATTGGCATGTTACTGGGCTACATGTCTGAGATCCAGACGAAGATGCTGCACAAGATAGAGAGGAGCTAGAACAAAGAAAATTGCATTTTCAAAGCAGCAAGGAAACATCACTGGAGATTTCTGTATAAATCACTCTAATAACTGGGCACTAAAAGAAACTTGCAGATAAGAACATAAGAACGGCCATACTGGGTCAGATCAAAGGTCCATCCAGCCCAGTATCTGTCTACTGACAGTGGCCAATGCCAGGTGCCCCAGAGGTAGTGAATCTAACAGGTAATGATCAAGTGATCTCTCTCCTGCCATCCATCTCCACCCTCTGACAAACAGGCTAGGGACACCATTCCTTACCCATCCTGGCTAATAGAGAGTTTCTTTAGCAGATATCCTACCACTTTGAATACTTACAAAAAGACATACCAGTAGCATGTGCCTTGGAAACTAACAGCTAACAGGAATTAGAAGCTTACAGTGGGGCACAACAGAGCTTAACAGGTTGATCTCGGAAGTCAAGGCTGCATGTTGCAACATGACCCATGTCAGGAGCTCAAAGTCCAACCGTTCAAAGGGATTGTTACCTTTTTAGCTTCTGCTAAACCATTCAATTTGGGTACTGGAGGTGGAGAATCATCCAAGAAGAGGATGTCATCGCCCTCAGTGAAGCCTATCCCCAGCCTGGGTGCTTGAGGGGTTGACATTTTTGCAGCTTTGGGAAATTCAGCCCCTGGGGTTGGAGAGCGGAGCCCTGAGGAGGATGGTAAAGCTGGGCTATTGGTTTTTGTTGTATTCTGAAGAAACCTAAAAGAGGAAAAAATACTGAAGTATAATCAGGAGTCATCCTGGCAAATCAAAAAGCTGGAAATAGTACAATTGACTTTAGAACACATGTTGTAAGCCATCGTTCAATGAAAGATGCCTTGCCTGCATTGTTATTAAAGCATTCTGCATGTCACCCAGTTGCACAGTGCAGTTAGGCCGGTCAGTTTCCTTTTAATCAGAGCTCAAATCACTTTGCAAACATTAAGGCTCAGCGCAACTCTCTGAGGTAGGTAAGTCAGTCACAGAGTAGGCAGGTCCCAGGAATCATAGTTCCCACTCTCCCTGCTTTATCCTTTCTGGTTCTCAGGCACAATGCTGGGGCGCATGGCTGTTCATTGAAATAAGCCTCATGATATTCCTGGTTAGATTAGGTTTTATAAAACTTTAAACCCTCCCACCCTACAGGACAGTCTGCCTGTAAAACATCAGCAGATGCTGGAGAGAGTTTTACCGCCTCTGTATATCTTCTGATCGCTTTTTTCTGGCCTCCAGCATTTGCTGCTTCTGTTGTTTGAGCAATGCTGAAGCGGAGATAGACTGGAAAGCAGATCCTTGCTTCCCTCGAGCATCTGAAATAAATATACAGACACTGAGACTTGCAAGCAATGAGCCAAGGCTCTGCAAAGGGGAGTGTTATGGGAGTACCTGGACACACCTGCTGCGTCTGCTTTGGCCAAGTGTTTGCAGAGGTTTCGTGCTCCAAAGGTTGGCATTGCCAACAATTCTTTGAACTCATCAGTACACGGCATGGGTCTCTTCACCATACCTGGAGCAGCGCACAAAAAACCCAACAGACTCAGAACCAGGAAGGGAAATGTAGGTCTGGCTTCAGCACTCACACTTAATGCATCAGACATTTCTAACAAGAGAATTGCTATGAAACATAATATTCAGTGCTCACATATTACTTTCCTTTTAACAGAGGTCACAAATTAGCTTCCCAAAATCCCACCTGTTCATTTTTGGGACTTAGATGGGCCCATTACTCTAGTATCTGAGCACTTCACTGTCTTTAATGTATTTATCCTCACAACACCCCTGGGAGGTAGGGACGTGCTATTATCCCTGTTTTACAAAGGGGGAATTGAAGCAGAGGGATACTGAGTGACTTGTCCAGCATCACACAGAAAGACACCAACCGGACCAGGCAATTGAACCAAGTCTCCCAAGTCCCACACTAGTGTCCTAACCACTAGACCAGCCTTCCTCTCTCCCCTGGGCAGCCCAACAAGGACTATCCTATGTACAGAAAGGAAAACGGCGGCAGAGAGGTTAAGTGACTTGCTCAATGTCATGGAAGAAGTGTCTCAGAGCCAGGATTAGAACTCTGAGGTCCCCACCTCCCAGGACTGTGCTGGGACCGCCCCAGAATGCCTCTCTTCGGGGTATACTCAATGTCCCCAGAAATCATGAACACCCTATTTCCAATGGTTCAAGTCATTTGTTTTCAGCCTAGTGATTCACAACTGGAGATCTTAGAACTACCACTGCTCCCTCAGTCTAGCAGTAACTTTTCCATGCTGGCCAAGGACTCGATGGAGCAAGTTCCAGACTTTGGCCAGTAATTTTCTATCCCAGAGTTATGTGCATGTGGGAGGTTATATAATAAACGGGAGGTACAAAACATACTCAGAAGAGAGCTGGACAATCTCTGGGCAGCTTTTTCCCTGCAGCTGTGATACTAGGGAAGGAGTTTCGATCATTTGGGGAAGTGAATTCAGACTGGCCATCTTTGTAACTACAGAGTTTCCCAGAGGCTCTAAACTAGCTCACACATCATGGGCTCCACAGACATATCACACAGCAGGCGGAAAGCATGTGATGGGAAAAAAGAAAGTTACCTATTTTCTCTCTAGTTTCCTGTACAATCGCGTCGGTTCCTTTTACGACCAGATTCGTGAGAGTGGTTTGTATCTTCTTCTTAGGGGCTGCAGCTGCTGCACTACAGAGACAAAATCCCACAAGACGTGAAGCAGTAAAGGGTGAGGAGCAGTACTGGAGTTTGAGTCTCAGCTCAACAACTCCCAAAACGCTCCAATTACCCATCATTCACTCTGAGCAGGTGCTTCCCTCACAAGTAGGGACATTGAGATACAAAAGATTACAGCACAAAGACTTGGGTTTTCTATTTCTGTCTCGATTTAGACATACACTTCTGAGTATTAAGGAGACACAGAGACTTTGATAAAATCTGGCTAATATTAGCTCCAGAAAAAGACAGGAGAGGTTGCTACATACAGCCACACATGTCATTTAATGAGGTAATCAGGTAGCATTGTTAGGAGAATCCTAAATGATTTGCAAGTATTGGGTATGATCCAGCTTCCACTCAAGTCAATGGGAGTCTTTCCATTGCTGACTTCACTGGGATTTAGAAAGGGTCCAGTTAAGTCTCAGAATTCATGTGAAGTAGCAACCAGATACATACATCAGAGGGGTAGCCGTGTTAGTCTGGATCTGTAAAAAGCAAGAAAGAGTCCTGGGGCACCTTACAGACTAGCAGAAATATTGGAGCATAAGCTGCTCATGCATCTGACGAAGTGGGTATTCACCCACGAAAGCTTATGCTCCAGTACTTCTGTTAGTCTATAAGGTGCCACAGGACTCTTTGTTGCTTTTTACAGATACATACAGCTCACTTCGTCCACCACTCCCAGGTGCGAGGCAGTAGCTATTTAATAACACACAGCAACATCTTATCATTTAGGTTAGGAAGTGAAAAAAAACAAGATCCAGGGATATGTCATCAGAATGTAATTACCCAAGATAGCATTTGGCCAGGACACAGTGGTTAAAAAAATGCCCAGGGATCTTTAATGTCCTAAATGCTCAGGACTCAAGCTTTATCCCTCCTTTGAAAGAGAGCAGCACAGCACCCTCAGCCTCACAGTGCGGTATTGTTGTGGTAAGGCTTTTGAGGTAAGCATATCACATACCAACTCACCACCACCACCTTAAGGATCGGAAGATGTTTTCCATCCAAGCACTGCCTCTGCTTACCTTGGGTGGCCAGGCAGACTCCCTGCCAAATGTGGTGTGGCTCAGAGCAGTTTGATTCCTGTTTGGTTAATTTAGTTAACCCAAAGGAATGCTGGCCTCTTTAAAGGTAACTTCAGACGCACTTATATGTAGTTAGGAAGGGAATTCGGTCAAAGAGCCAAAGGCTGCAAGGAAATTAAGCAGTTTCTCTTACATTGAGGCTGCATAGGCTGCTGAAGAAACACCTCCATAGTAAAACCCATCCTGACAGAGCCTCTCCTTCAAGCTGGGATTTTTGCGAGCTACCCTTTTTGGAGCACGGCCACTGGAGAAGCTAGACTGTAAATCTGCCCGCTTCGAGCTGAGCCTCTTGTACTGGGATTGTACGTGATACTGGCAATATTCACAGTCATTCTGAAGGAAAGAAATAAGGCAGCTCTGTTATTGAAGACTAACTGGAGATTGATAGATAACATTTCCCCTGAGAAAAACAACAATATCTTTTTGTAACTAAGCTGTGCTTGTACAGACATCATGAGTCACCAGCAAGTACTGAATGTGACCAGCACACACACAGGCCTCTACCACTGTGCGTTGAAGGCTGTTATAGTGCAGGGACCAGTCACTAGAGGGAGACAAGATCCCACACACTAATGTCTTACATATTCCCTGTTAGACTAGCTCATTCTCAAATGAGATGTTTCCTACAGCCATTTAAAAAAGTTTACAGACATGTTTCAATATAAATCCAGGAAAGAATAGAGATTAAAATCAGTGATTGTCCTAGTCTGTCTGTGAACAGCACCCTCCACCCATGGTGTTAACTTTCCATCAAAACTGAAACAACATTATTCTCTATATAGTTATATGTACAGGGTTTCCAGTAGCAATAACCTCCAGATCAGGCATATTGTGCCTGTTAGCCAACAACCAGTCACCTCCTCCAGCCAGTTTAGCTGCCAGGAAATGTCTTCCCCATGGCTCGTTATTGCTGGCACTAGATGTTTATTGATGCAGTTGCGGTTTAGGATACTGCACACCCATGTCTCCATGTGCTGATGTGTAACCATGTTCCAATGTTGTTGCAAACGTCTTATACAATTGCTGTCCTCCTCCATCTCCAAATGCTTCTACCCCACTTCCAATCCTCCCCCATTCTGCTGGTATCCTTCAAGGTTCTGTACTGAGTCTGTACTCTTTTCCTTCTACACCTACCTGTGGGTGCTTGGCTCTGCTCTTACTCGGACGATTCCCCTCTCTTCTCATCCCCACATCTGTCTGATCTCTCAGCCTGGATGAACTACCACTAACTCAGACACCAGTGGAAACTAGAATATTCCTCACACCCGAACCCTCCCTTCTTTACAACACTATACTCTTGATATATGGTCTTGACGTCAGAGTTGTGAGCATGTACTGAGTCTTAGTCACATGGGAACAGTTTTCAAGATGCATTTGCTTGTGTATATATCTGGGTAGACCTGAAGCCAAAGGTTATCAGAGGGGACGTACTCGCATAGGGTCCCTGGCAGAGATGTCAAAGCTGACATCTTAACATAGCATATGATGGCCAAAGGATATTTAGATTAGATTAAGATTTCATTTCCTCCTTCTTGACCTTCCCACTTTTAATGGGGAGGTGCGTTTCTGGACTTGAGACGAGTTTTAGCAATTTGATTGAGAGAGCCCTGAAAGATGGGTAAACTGAGGCAAGCCACCTGCAGAGCACTCACAGGCCCATTGACACAACTAACGATACACACACGTTAGTTATAAGTTATGATCCAATAATAATACACAGAATCAGAGCACTGGCTCAAAGGCACCAGCCAGATTTTCCTTCATCAGTGACCCACAATGGTAACAACTCAATGACAGCCTAGAGACTAACAGATACATACCAGGTTAACAATCTGGGTACATGGGTCACCATTCTTCTTCCTAGCTTTGCAGGTTCCCAGGTCCAGAGCTTCACCCAAAAGTAAGATCTTCTGGGGATGATCAACAGACAAACACATCTAAAAAGAAACAGCACAAAGAGTAAACCCAAGGCTCAATAAACAGATTTCTGGAGAAGGGTTGGATGGGTCAAATGATGGTAATGAAACAGAGCCTTTGATCCTCAGGTCATTGGTTCAGCTCCTGTCTAGGTTGGTAGTGACCAAATGTAATTTACCATGGGACAGCAAAGCCAGTAGATGACCTCAGTCCTAATTTCTAGAGAACGTGTGTTCGCAGGACAAAAGCCACCATCAAGTGGCCCGGCTGCTGGCAGTCTCCACAGAGAAGCCAAAGACCGAACAGGCATGGAGACCAAATACCTGCTCAGCCCTGAACATGGTCATCCTTGGAACAGAGCCTAGCTATACTGGTATGACTAGGCTGCATTGTTACGGACCATGCTGTATGCATTCTGTGGATAGACAGAGGGCTTCAGATGTCAGTACTGGAAGTTAGCACCTTTTACAGTTCACTTGAATTGAAAGATTTGTATCAGGCTAGACTACTGTACACTGAGGGGTCAGGCTAGCCCACTGTCCACCACAGTGCACCTGTACCGGAAGGGGTGTGTTGGCCTTCCTCAGAAGCTGATTGGCAGTCATCGTGACAAGGGGTCAAATACCACTATATGCCCATAAATCATGTACAGGGAGAATGACTGAAAAACAGTGGCCCTAATGGAAAAGGGGGTAAAAATTCCTAGTCTTCTGCTCAGATTGGGAAAAAGGAAAGGAGAAAAATGAGAGACCCTCTCGACATATAATCTGTTTATTGTCAAGTGAGGAAAAGGAAATTCCAGCTTTATATGCTCAGGGTTCCAGGGAAACAAGACAAGGAGCTGTGGTAAGGCTGGAGGTATTTTATAAAACGCATTGCAGGGTGGGATATGAATTTCCAAGCACTTTTCCTTCTGAGGGCACTGTGAATTACATTGTCAGTTGGACAAAGTGTTTTGAAACATTTCCCAGCGACAGCCCAAATAAAATTATGAGTCCAAGAGGAAAAAAACCCCATTGTTACCTCATCCGAGCCTTCTTTAGGTTTCATGGGATTAGCATTGAGCAGCCCGATGACCATGCCTTGGTCTGTCTTCCAGTGTTCTTTGTGGACATCACCAAACAAAAACAATGAGACACAGCTGTTCAGATCACGCAGGTCGTTCAGCCGCCAGATACTGAAAGTTTTGCCCTGGAACAGACATTGGTTATCCCTTTAAGATCTTAATAAGAAAACCACTGATATTGCCCAGGCTTACAGCAACCTGCACGAAACTCGTTACTATTTTGCCTTTGTTCTCTATACTTAACATAGGCCAAGGAATACTGTGGCAACATTATTTACTTACAAAGGTAACTGTACATGTAATTGTGACCGCTGTTCTTGCTCCTGTTACCAGTACTTAATAGCTATACAGCACTTTGCACAGACTCTCGTTAATCCATAATAACCCTGTACAGTACGTGTTAACCCCATTTTGCGGATGATTAAATTGAGGCAGTTTTGCCTAAGACCACCTAGTTGGATCTAGAACACACACCTTGTGTTCAGCTCTGTGTCTAACCATTAAACTTCTGCTGGACAAAATATTAGCCTGTAGTATGATCACAAGGGAACTGGTAGAAGCCCCATGACTTGGCACTTTTAGAACAAGATTGAACAAAGCCCTAGTAAGTGTAAAATAGGTAGGCTTGGAAGGATTGGAGTTTTAATTGGTAAATGTCAACAAACATCTATTTCACTTTACACACAAACCAACAAAAAATATTTCCAATGATAACTGAAATTTACAAATACGCAAAGAAAGAAAAATTTTGTTTGAAAACTTATTTGAGTTTGATTTATGGCTATGCACTTTGTATATTTTGACATGGGATGTTGACAATTTGTTTTTTTAACAGTTATAACCCTTTAACTTTTTGAATCTCAACATCTACTGTCATTAAATCGTTATTGCTTGTCCCCTCCATAATTTCCTGCAACTGTGAAAATTTAAATGGATAAAAATTGAAAAAAAATGCTTAAAAATAAACATTGATACCTGTCAAAATTATAAATAATAAAAATTTAATTCTGCCAAGCCTAACAATAGGCAATTATCCTTCATTGGAAGGGAAAACAACTAAGTGACCTAACAGATCTTTTCTATCTCATGATTTCATGCGCTAGCACATCAACTCACCTTTTGGGACTGCAGGACCAAGTGATTGAAATTTGGAGCATAAAGAATGAAAATGAAGTTTGGTTTTATTTTTTTGGTGCTATTTAATATTGTGACTTCTGCTTTCATAGAGGTAGCTGCTCTTCTGGGGGCCAAAGCTAGTGAATTTAGCAGTTCATAACAATGTAAGTCATAATAAAGATGAAATAATCCTACAGAATGCATGTACCATAACAGAATGAGCAGATTTATACAGCATTCTGTAGATGACAATCTTATGCCATACATCCAGGTCTCATATGAGAGCTGACACTAGCAGCACTGAATTAACCTAGAGTACCTAGAATATTCAAATTTAATATACTAGCTTGTTTTAATTAAAACAAGAATGTGGAGTCGGCTGACAAAATGTGCAAAATCTAATTAGCCTGTCAGTGAAAATACCCTCATTTAATTGAGAATAGAACAAAACTGCTTACGTTATTTGAGCTCTGAGGGGTGATTTTCTTTATTATGACTCCAAATGTTACCCAGTCTGTTTCCTCCAGATTCCCCCCAGCCAGTTTGCCTTGCAGTTGAGACAGTCTGATCAGCTTCCGTCCAGCCATTTTCCTGTCTAGTTCCACTGATGACACACGGGGTTTTCTACATGAAGAAATAGGGCATATAGAGACCACTAACATTAGCACCGCTACAGGGGATTACTAAAAACATGTACAATAACTTTTATATTCATGAAATTACAGTAAGAGACCTATTAGACCATCTATCCCATCCCCAACCACCATCATTGCAGGACTGTTCTTGGGAGTGTAGTATGTAGTGCTCTGTTCTTAAAGAACCCAGCATCCCCCCTGGCAGATCACTCCACAGGCTAATAGAAGTCCATGAAAAGTATGTTCTGCACCTGATTTCATCCCATTCCTCCTAGCTATATAACCTTAGATCACCTGAAACAATTCCTGTCAGTTACTGGTGTTAAACATATACAAATATTTGAAGGCTGCTGACGTATTTAGTTGTGTCCAAATACCAACACAGCAAGGTAAACTAGTATCTGTGGTTAATTCTATTTATTTCAGCAAGGACTGAACAATATTGCTGCCCAAGCATGAGTGCGGGTTGGAAATTCACCGCTCTTTCCAATGAGGAAAGCCATTTCAAGTAATAAGAGACCTTTTGTGGTCACAACAAGTATTGGGAATATGGGGTCAGCTCCTGAGGGCCCCCTTCTGCTCACAGTGAAGTCCATAGCAAGACACCCATTTGTTTTGATTGGAGCAGGAGCAGGCTCCATCATGTCTCCCTTGCCTCCCCACCAGCTCTGAACAGAAGCAGTTCTAAGCACACTGTCTAATAAAATGACTGCTACATTGTTAAAGATGGACTCTAGGTGAGAACAGCATTGTTAGCATCTGTAGAAGAGGACAAAAATGGTAAATAAGCCAGCAGAGATGTTGCTGTCTAATTAATGAACTATCGATCAGTGCTGCTGCTAGATTATTAACATTCCACACTGATCAGAGAATATTCATTCTGGGATTGGAAAGCTATTTATAAAATACAGCCAACCAAAAATTTCACCCTGATCTGACAGCCCAAGATCCGCATTCACAATGCATTTGACGTAGGAAGCACCTTTGGGACAGTCCATTAGAAGGATCACATCTCTCCCGTTATTTAAAAATTTTCCCTTGATACCCAGAACAGCTTTAGGTCACTGACCTTAATCTGAGCCCAGAGAAGGTTTCCACAGAGACTGGCTGATCAGTCATGCTGGAACTCCCTTGCACTTGGGGAGTCCGGTCTCTGGTGGCCATTTTGGGCCTGTTCCCAGGAGTAGATCTGAGAGGCTGAAATGATGAACTTGATATTGGCCTTGGAAGAGGATTCTTATTCTCTGTAAATAACAGGGGGGGGAAAAGAAGGAAAATCTGCATAAAGAATGAAAAACAATATTCTCAGTTATAAAATACAGCTGTAGTAAGATGAGGCCCTGAAACAAACTCTTGTGTCAGAAGCCCAGTCTGAGGCCTGAAGCCTGAACCGAAATATTTCCAGGCATTGCTAAGCAAAAGCTGGGCTGTGAGCAGGAAGCAGGCGCTGCTCACAGAAGTTGGCGACAACATACCGGTAGCTACTGACAACAGCAGCAACTTAAACTTAAGAAGGGACACCAATCTAGACCATATTACCCACGTTAGCGATGGAAAAAAAAACTTATTCAGCTAGTCAGCCCTGCCTCCTCAGTACAGGATTGTTCCCTGTAGTGGAATCTCAAGGACTAGCTCTTGTTCACTTGTAAATGACTCAAGTAATGCAATTTCCTTTAAGAGACTAAGCCAGTGCCTCAGATCTACAGTGTAACTTTCATATTCTCAGACGAGAGCCCAAACTAATATTTACCAGACAGCAGCGTAGCGCTAAGGCAGCTTAACTGCACCAGAACCTAGTTACTAAGAACTATACCTGATGGTGAATGTTTTGGTTTCTGGGCTCCCAGTTTAGTTATCGATAAAGCAGGGCTGTTGAGCTGAGCAGAGAAACATGGTGACTCCTGGAGTTTCGGAGTTTTCCTTTCCTTGAAGGGAATACATGGCGATTTACCTGATCAACAAAAACAAAGAATATTAATGAGACCTCATTGGCCGGACACAAATTCTAATAACTGCTCCAAACTAAACACATCCTTGTATAAATTAAATACAGGAATCAATGTGGAAACCTTTCCATATAGCTGCCAACTCCTGAAGACTGCATTTGAAATGTAACAGCTGGGTAGAAACCAGGCACTCATCCTCCAGTGACTCAAGACAGCAGGTGCAAATGAACCATTGAGTTGTATTAAGCTGGAGCTCTGGTAACACACATTGCTAGCCCCAAATATGACCCTCTTCCCTACTACAGTCACCACACAGCTGTATCACTCACAGTAACACCACAAAGCAATCTGATCTGTATGTTGTGTGAAATGTACCACTGCCTACCAACAATGGGCTCCAATGTAGCGCCTTCAAAGAGCTTTATGCACGAGTCAGTACAACACCCTCCAGAGTATCATCCCCATTTTACAGATAGGGAAACTGAGGGTCAGTGATTTAGTGACTCGCCCCAGGTGACACAAGAAATCTGTAGCAGCAAGGAATAGAACCCAGGCCTGTGTTCTCTCAACTGGGCTGTCCCCCTCCTACTAGTTGACACCTTTTGCCTAGACACCTAGTTGTCTGCAAGACTTGACTATAACTACAAGTTTGGATGCAGAGACATGAGAAATGTGTTTAATTAACCTAGTTACCAAGGGTTTTCTTCTGAGGGCCTGAGCTGGATGGCTGCCCAATTGCAGTCATTTGTAACTGTTCCTGTAACAACTTCATCTGCTCTTGCAATTTCCTCAGTTCGTCTAGGAGAGAAAAAAAAATAATAAAGCTAGCAGGAAACCAGCATAAATTAAGATTTATAAGGTTACTGGAATCATAGTGGGTTTACTAAATCATGGGAATTTAGAAGTGATTCTAAGGGAAGAGAGAAAAAAGGCTGAAGCCATGATATAAAGAAAGCTCAAGTTCTGTAAGACTCATAGGGAGCACAGACTTTCCCAACAGCCCCCCGGAGCTGAATTTTTCTTTAACAAAGGTATTTCTTCATACAATCAACACTACTTAGGTGATTTTTTTTGTACTGGTGAAAGGTGCCAGAGTGACAGCCTCAGAGGGTGAAGAACTCTTTATCCATAGAACAGGTACAAGTTGTCACATAAGCTTCCCTGTATTGGTGTGCTAATGTACCTCAACCCTAACCAGAACCACCTGTAGGGTTGAGGTGGTAGTTCAGTCTCCATGGCTCATTCAGTCCTTGGTCTCTCTGTTGACAAAGGTGGCATTTGCGATGGTAAATTTTGCCATGTGGACATTTAAAACTGGACTAAACCCAATATGCTTACTTAACCCAGGGCACTCAACAGTCAAAAGCTCATGAGAGCTTTCAACCACTTCCCAACAGGGCTGGAGTTGAACTGGAGACCTTGAGAAGAAGGGCTCTATATCCCTAACCAATCCCGTGAGCCCTCTGGTATGCCCCAATCAGCTCTCTAGTGATCACCACAGCTTGTAAAGAGACGATATATATTTGAAGGTCATGAGCTTGAAGGACATGACAAATCAGACAAAAATTGCTGTTTAGCAAACCTTGCAAATCTTGATTGTTTTTCTCCTTCTCCTGATTGAGAGCTGGAGAACAGGGTATTTCCTGTACAGTTTCTTCCTCTTCCTCCTCTTCTGTCAGGTCATCCACATCTCCAAACAACACAGATGCATTTTCCTTCTGCTCACTGGCTTCACTCTCCTCAGCATCAACCTCCTCGGTGTAGGAGGCATCATCCTCTGCGTCAAAGAGCTCATCATACTCATCTGGTTCTCCAGCCTCATCTGAGTGAGCTGTGGTCTCTTCAGGAGTATTCCCGTCCTCAGCTGCCTCATTCTCATCTAACAGGGAGGCCAACAGCTCCAAGTCATCATCACCTGGAACAAACCAATCAAACCAAGAGTCACCACAGCCCAATTAAAGGAAAACTGCAATGTAATATGTGCCCAAGATATTGCAATCACATCTAATTACAAAGAAAAGTCAATCGCTAATTAGATGTAATCAGAGCACTGATTTTTTTTTATAAAACTGTAAGTTAGCCCCAAGCGAAACTGCTGTTGGAAAAAGGAAGACAACAATAGAATACAGAATAGCTTCCAATCTCTTCGTCTAACATAAAACAATGTGTCTGAGACACTATTTCTTTAAAATTTGCTATGTATAAAAAAAATTACATGGGAAACAATGAAGCAAGGAGCAGAAATTGTCAGCTATGTTGATCAAGAAAGGTAGATCGGCGCAGCAGGCAGAAACACAGGGAATGACAGGAGATTTCTACAGCTTGTTAGGTATGCTCTCTATTATTTTGGTTCTAGATTAATTTTTGGTTTATTGCACAGGCTTCCAAACTGTGGTCCAGAAAGCTGGCAGGCCACACTTTGCTAGCATGTCCTTGTTGGCAGCCTCATTACAAAGAAGAGTCTGGAGGTCTGAAAAAGTAGAAACAGGAGCTGTCCAAAGGGATCAGAGCTAATAGTGGAGGTGGAAGTGCCAGTCATCAGCGGGAAATATCAATGGGATCGAAGGAGAAGGGGAGCATATTCAGGACAGCATGGGGACCAAGCAGCTGGGCAGCATGCCTGTGGAAGAAGGGAATCAAGCACCCAGGAAATATGTGCAGGGCCAGAAGGGACCAGGCAATAAAGAAACATGAGTAGAGAGAGGGGAACGAAACAGGCTGAGGGGAGATGAAATTCAGAGGAAAGAACAATTGTGTGATTTAGCCTTTGATGCTGAAGATGTGCCAAAGCAGCTCAATTGAAGAGGATTTTGATGGAGGCATTTTGTATAGATTGGTAGGGGATTTAGGATAAGTCTACACTACAGACCTTACAGCGGTAAAGTCTCCTGTGTAGCCGCTCTATGCTGGCGGAAGAGAGTGCAGTTGCTATGCTGGTGGGAGAGTGTCTCCCGCCAACATAGCACTGTCCACACCAGCACTTTTGTTGGTGAAACTTTTGTCAGTCGGGGGTGTGTTTTTTCCACACCCCGACCGAAAAATGTTTTAACGACAAAAGTGCAAGGGTAGACATAGCCTTAGTCTCTGGACCTCAAAAGCATCTGCTAATAAACAATTACTGTGATTTAATTTTACACTAGTTAAATGCAGTTTACAACCATGTTCTCTGAACTCATTCACTACACTCATTTATTGGCCCTAGATGCAAAAGGAAAGGCTGGGGGAAGGAAAACTGCAGATCTCACCATCCATGATTTCAACAGGACTGCTTCAGCAGAGTCCCCAAAGGGAGAATCTCACCTGTTAGGGAGAGAGAAGCAGCAATATTGTTAACTTGCATAACAAATAAAACAAGGATTCAATGCATAAACTAGGAACACAAATTATCACAGATTTCTTAATGTGTTTAACCATTTAAAACAGCAATGGTCACTGTCTCGGCCACTTCATTATTTCACCAAGCCCCTACATACAGATGATGATAATGCTCTCAAAGCTTCAAACTGAAATAATTTACACTTCTATACCACTACATAGCAAATTAATGGCAGAGCAGGGATGAGAATCCAATCCCACGATTTAACCATTAGACAACACAGCCTCCCTTAGCCTGGGGAGCTTTATCTCCTCTACTTTGCATGTACATATGATTTCTTAGTCCATAAACTAGGCACACATTGGTTTCTTATTGTAGGGACACACAGTGACTTTTTAGACACTGAATTACAGGCTCACATTTATACCAAAGTAACTCAGAAGTAACTTACAAACCATGCCCACCTCCCTTTAGCAAGTATTTCTTCTCCCAGTTCCTCTATTCACTATGCTTACTTTTTGTCTCATCTTATTTTTGTCAATTCTAATTTCGGTTTAAGATCTCTACAATGTTGCATTTCATTTTTCTGCATTTAGATTCTGATCTTGCAGTGAGCTACATGCAGGCCCAAGGTCGACAACTGAAGTCAATTAGGCTCCATGCTGAGCTCTTTGCAGTATCAGAACATTAGGTTCCTTATTTAAAAAACAAACCACCCAACCACATTCATAGACTCATAGTTTTTAAGGCCTGAAGGGAACAATGGCTCTCCTATTTGGACCTCCTGTGTAATACAACCTATAGAGTTTCATTCAGTTACTTCTCTATTGAACCGAATAATTGGTGTTTGATTACAGAGTATCTTCCAGAAAGGCATCCAATGTTGATTTGAAAACTTCAAGAGATGGAGAATCCACCACTTCCTTTGATAGTTTGTTCTAATGGTTAATCACTCTCACTCTTAAAAATCTGTCTCTTTTTTCTAGGTTTCTCATGCTTCTTTCAATACAGTTATTAAAATAGATGGACCTGTTTTTATTTCAGTATATGATGATTTGAACAGATGGACTCTTCCCTAGAAATCTGGAGTACCAAACTTTGATATTATTATTATTTAGACAGAAAATAAGTGGTGGTGCGTGGGAAGAACTCAGTTTCTCCTATCGCTTATTATAGGTTACTGGGCAAGCAGATTTCTTCAGACACTGAACACTGCTTTAGAGATCAACAAACAAAAATCTGGAAAGTTTATTTAATGGGGAAAACATCATTTGGTCCGCACTAAAGAGTCAAGTGGATAAACAAAATGGGGTGCAACACCCAAAACTGTGCTTAGGAGCATTACTGAGAAAAACAGATATGGACCCAGGCCCCAAAGAGTTTAACTCCTGAAGTCAGAAGATAACATACAAGGGACAGCAAAAACAGAGTGGGAGAAGGAAGAACAAGAGTTACTAAAATCAAGTAGCATAGTTTCTTATACACACACAAAGATATGTGATTATGTAGCACTTCAGTGTAGACACTCCCTATGTCCACCAGTGTAGGTACTCGATTCACCTCCCTGAGAAGGGTCGATGTAAAATTTTTTCCATCAACCTAGTGTTGTCTACACCTGGGGCTAGGTAGGTATCTGTACATCTCTCAGGGGGGTGGAATTTTCACTGCTGGGCAGCCCCCCCTCAAGTTTTATTCATTAGTACTTTTAGTAAAAGTCATGGACAGGTCACGGGCCGTGAATTTTTGTTTATTGCCCATGACCTGTCCGCGACTTTTACTAAAAATACCTGTGACTAAAACATAGCCTTAATAATGCTTAAAGACTACGGTGGCCGACACACTATTACTATCACACAGGTAGGTGAATGTTTTTGGTGTAGCACAGGAAAGGGAATTATAAACACTTGAAATTATAACTTTCAAAGTTCTCTTCAGATGAATTTAGTATGATTTAAAAGGATTTAAACATTTATATGGATACAAAATACCCAGATCTCTAACACTTAATGCAAACAAGAGTTTTGGAAGGGATACCCCCTCAAGCCTCAGGTCTGAAACATAATAGGCTGCTAAATATGTAGTGATTCTCAAACTTTTTTTCCCCCCCACGGACCCCTTGAAAATTGCTGAAGGTCTCTCAAGACCACTTAATGATCTTTCCAAATGTTGTTTGTACCGTTAGCTAACTATTGTAAAGTGCTTTGAATAAAAGCACTACATAAAAAAAACCTTTATTATTAACTTTCTTGTTCTACAAATAAAAGCGCACAACTCATGTTTTAATATCAGTAGTCTTATCTTTCTAATGCGATGGATGTGCCCTCCCCCCGCCGCGACAGCCCCCAAGCTGGGGCTGGGAAGGAGGGGGGGTCTCTCCCTCTCTTCCCCGCTGCTGCAGTCCCTGAGATGTGGCTGGGAAGACTGGCCTTCTCTACCTGGCAGCCGCACCCCTGGAGCTGGGGAAAGTCATCTCTTTCTCTGGCCCTGCACGTCCCAAATTCCCCCCACCCCCTCTTCTCACCCAACTGCCCCCTCCCACCTACCTCCTGTTTCCCCCAAGGCCATCACCTCACCTTACACGTGCATCTCCTCCAGGGTCCAGGCAGCTAATTAGTGGAGCCACGCCCACTTCACAGCCTCATGAGACTCCTCCCAGAACTATCCGTGACTCTTCCCCCAGCATCTTCCCTTCCCTGGGCACCGCCAGAGCCACCCTCGCACCGCGACCCCACATCCCCCAGCACAGAACCTGTCCCCCACTGGACTCCCCCCCACCTCCCAGGGATCCCCAACCCCCTTCTCCCACCCAGGGAATCCACAACCCTGATCGCCTCTCCTCCTAGAGCCCCCTCCGACCCCGACTGCCCCGATCCTGCCCCACCCGGGACTCCTCCCTCACCGACCCCCCCTTACCCTCCCCCAGAGATGACAAGCGGATCCCTCCCCCTATGCGACCCCCGATCCTTCCCCACCTGGGACCCCTCCCCGCAGCACAGACCCCGTGTCCCAGGGGACTCCCCTTCTCGCCCCTCAGAGATCCCTGCCCGGGAACCCACAACTCCGACCCCCTCCCCCAGCTGGGACCCCGCTCCGGCGACCCGCGTCCGCCCCGGGACTCCCACAGATCCCCGAAACCCGCGATCTCACCTCCTCCTCCCTCCCCAACGGCCCCAGATCCCCCTGCTCCGGGCAGCCCCCGCACTTACCGCGCCCAGCTCCGCTCTCCTCAGCCGGGTCACCCGCCAAAATTCTAACTAGGCCCCGCCCCCTCGCCTTTCGGGTCACACGCAGGCGCAATTTCCTCGGCAGCCGCGTCCCCGGCCCTGGGACAGAAGCTGGAGTGCTGCGCATGCGTAGTCTCTGGCCCGCAGAATGGCAACCCGTGCGATCTGCGCCATCTTTATTAAGGGCGGCTCAGTCCCGTGTATGGTAGAATAGCGTTGTGAAGCCAGTGGTGCCATCTTGCTTAGCATGCATGCTGCTCGAGGGCTGGCGCTTTGGTACTAATGGTTCTTAAATGCTTGTCTTGAACTCCCCGTTCTTCCGCCTGAAAGCCTTGGCGCAACCTCCCAGGGCAAAAAACACTAGCCGCTGACCTTAATGATGATGTCATGGGAAACTGCCTGCCGATGTCACAGAAAGCAGGGTGATGACATCACACCAATAGGTCACCCTAGAGACTGCCCCGCGTCACAAAGTGTCGCAGTGGTGCCACGCAGAAGGGCTGCCATATTGATTACCACACTTACCCTACTGCAGTGGGACAGCCCGCATGTATATCAAACCCATGCCAAGTGGCGTGCTGCAGCATCTCAATACGTCACCCTGCCCCCAGGGCAGCTGCATGGCCCTCTAGTACACCGACCTCTGTGCCCCAATAGAAAACTGCTTGACACCCCCGTATGATACCCCCTGCCCTTGAGGAGCTGTATGGCACCTGGCCTAAACCCCTGCCCTACATCCACCTACGTCAGCATTCCCCAGCTCCGTAAAATTTTTGGAACCCAGCTCAGCTCAGCTGCAAGCCAGGCAGCAGCAGTTGGCTATGCTTCAACTGTAATTCCAAGGGGGATAATTACATTGTGCCTATTTAAAGTAGCACTGAGGGATTATTGTAATTGAAATGAATGGGAAAAAAAAATCTCATTTTCTAATTTGCTTGCATTGTGAATTTTCCAGAAATTTTTTGTGCAGTCTGTTTCAACATTTCCCATGTATACTCAGGCATGATCCTGCAAACACACATATGAATAGTGCCAATGAATGTGTGTAAGTTTGGGGCCTTAGTCAATTTCTCCCTTGCACAAAACATCCTTGCCCCACTCCCTACCCTGCTCCTTCCTGGAGGCCCTACCCTTGTTCCACCCCTTCTCCAAGACTCCGCCCCCACTCACTCCATCCCCTTCCCTCCATCGCTTGCTGTCCCCTATCCTCACGCACTGGGCTGGGGCAGTGGTGTGGGAGGGGGTGAGGGCTCTGGCTTGGGGTGTGGGTTCCAGAGTGGGACCAGAAATGAGGGGTTATGGTTGCAGGTGGGCTCTGGGCTCCAGGCTGGGGGTTGGGGTGTGGGAGGGGGTGAGGGCTCCAGCTTGGGGTGCGGGCTCTGAGGTGGGGTCAGGGCTGAGGGGTTCAGAGTGCAGGCGTGGGTTCAGGGCTGGGGTGGGGGTTGGGGGGTGGGAGGGGGTGTGAGGTGCAGGATCCAGGAAGGAGTTTGGGTGCAGGAAGGGGCTCAGGGATGGGATTGGGGTGTGGGAGGTGGTGAGGGCTTTAGGAGGCAGTTTGTCCATGGGAGGGGACTCAGGGCCAGGGCAGGGATTTGGGGTGTGGGAGGGGGTGCAGGATCGGAAGGGGGCTCAGGGCCAGGGCAGGGGTTTGGGGTGTGGGAGGGGGTGCAGGATCAGAAGGGGGCTCAGGGCAGGGGTTTGGGGTGTGGGAGGGGGTGCAGGATCAGACGGGGGCTCAGGGCTGGGGAAGGGGGTTGGGGTGCGAGCTCTGGGAGGGAGTTAGGGTGCGTGAGGGGATTCCTACCTGGAGTAGGGGGTTGGGGGTGCAGGCTGCAGCTGGGTGGCACTTACCTGAGGTGGTTCCCAGTTGGTGGCACAGCAGGGCTAAGGCAGGCTCCCTGCTTGCCCTGGCTCTTCTCGGCTCCTGGAAGCGGCTGCCATATCTGGCTCTTAGGCACAGGGGTGACCAGGGAGCTGTGTGTGATGCGCGCTGCCTGTGTCTACAGGTGCCGCCCCCGCAGCAACCATTGGCCGCGGTTCACAGTCAATGGAGCTGTGAAGCCAGCGCTCAGCGTAGGGGCAGTGCATGGAGCCTCCCTGGCCGCCCCTGTGCATAAGAGACTGACATGGTGGCTGCTTCTGGGAGCCACGAGGAGCCAGGGCAGGCAGGGAGCCTACCTTAGCCCTGCTGCTCCACCAACCGGACTTTTAACAGCCCCAGGGTCCCTTTTCAACCGGGCATTCCGGTCAAAAACCAGATGCCTGGCAACCCTATCTATATTAGACAGGATCATGCTTCTTACAAATGGACAATGCTCTCAATAATCCAAGGTTGATAACCCCAAGGACTCGTCCAGGCACAAAACACACAAATGAGTGTGGCTACATACTTCACTTTCTCACTTGTGAGTGTGTTTGTTTCAACATTTTCCTGAAAAGCAATACATTGTGGCAAAAATGGTAGTTCAGATTATGTCACCAAATGTCCACCTTTCAGTCCACCAGAAGAAGAACCACTGCAATTCTGCTGTACAAAGACAGATTGAGGTGTCGTTAGAGGAGGTTCTGGAACAAATTGATACATTACACAGTAATAAGTCACCAGGACCAAATGGTATTCACCCAAGAGTTCTGAAGGAACTTCTGGTACACTTTCTGTACCAAATGACTGGAGGCTAGTTAATGTGATGCCAATTTTTAAAAATGGCTCCAGGGGGGATCCCAGCAATTACAGGCCGGTAATCCTGACTTCAATACCAGACAAACTGGTTGAAACTACAGTAAGGAACAGAATGGGGTGTATGGGAGAGGTAGTACCTTTGAGTGATTCGAACTGCCGTACTCCTGGAGTGGTTCTTTTCCTCTTTGGTCCTCACTGTACACCCAGCTCTCGCCTGTGGCTCCAAGTAGCTGTAAGTATGCGACAGCGGCCACACTCGGTAAACTGCCTCGGCAGGTGGGCTAAACCAGGTTTGGGTAACCGGAAGTGTGGAAACTGACGGTGATTTAGGGATTGCCCTGCCAAGTATACGAAGACTGTTCTGGTAGCCAAGGCGGAAGAGACCATATCTTGGTCCAACGGCTTAAAAAGCAGTGCAGCAATGTATTGTGGAAGGTGAAAGTCATGATGGGGCACTACAGAAGTCCTGGCTATCCACTGAAGCTAACGAAGTCTCCAGTTGTAACAGCCTTTGTGCCACAGGGCCAAGCTTCAGCAGCTGAGAGAATGGGATTGTCCCAGTGCAACGACTCTCCCATTTTAATCAACTTCACGCACACGTCATTCATGCACATCTCTCTTCAAAAGTCCTGTGGCAAGGGGGAAGTGGCAAAGCAATAGGTGAAGATGATTCCTGGCAGTTGTAGCCACAAGTCTGCATGCAGGCAGCCTGGGACATTGGTCGCCCATCCCTGATCCACAGGCAGCAGGGAAGCTCGGCAACACCCCAGGTGACAGAGCAGCCCTTTTTAGGATTGCACTACCCTCCCTTTGTAAGGGCAGGGGCTAGAAAAGGTGCCTCAAACATTGCCTGCCCAAATTAAATCTGTCCAGTTTACCACGGCTGGAGGATCATCCTCAACACAGTTGAAAACCAAAGATAACTAAAAAAGCACTAAAGACTGCTGCTTGGAACATCAGGACTATGATAGACAAAGACGATACCTCTCCATCTGAAAGAAGAACAGCTCTCCTTTCAAAAGAGCTAGCCCAGTATGACATTGACATTGCAGCACTCAGTGAAACTAGATTGGAAGACGAGAGCATTAATTATAGAACTGTCTGGAAGGGAAAAAAAAACACACAAAGATAGAATCCATGGAGTGGGAATTGCCATCAAGACCAAACTCTTGCAATGTCTTGAAGACTTTCCAATAGGCATTAACGGAAGACTCACGAAACTCCAATTACCACTAAATAAGTCGTGATTTGCTACCATCATCAGTGCATATGCGCCGACCTTAACAAACCCTGATGATGCTAAGGAATGGTTCTACTTTGATCTCGACTCTCTCATAAAGTCAACACCAGAAAGTGACAAACTAATCATCCTAGGAAATTTCAGTGCAAGTGAAGGTAAAGATAACAGCAACTGGCAAGGTGTCATTGGAAAAAATAGCACTGGAAAAAATGAACGAAAATAGTCTCCTACTCCTAAGCAAGTGTGCAGAACATAGCCTGACAATTACAAATACCATCTTCAGACAGGCAGACAAATCTAAAACTACAGAATGCAGCCCAGATCCAAACAATGGCATCTAGTAGATTACATCATTGTCCGACTATGTGATATAAGGGACGTCAGGATCACCAGAGCCATGCGTGGGCAGATTATTAGACGGATCATAGAATGATTAGGTCAATACTGAATCTACACATTATACCCACATGCCTGAAACGCCCAAAAACAACCAAGATGTCTCCTGATATTGTTAAACTAAACCATGCATCCTATCAAGACAAGCTACAAAGTGCAGTAGAAACCAACCTGGGTGATAACCGTGTCTCATGGGAGGAATTCAGAGTGGTAGTACAAAAAACTGCAACCGATGTCCTTGGATGGAAGAAAAGGGCTCACTGTGACTGGTTTAATGAAAATGATGAAATCAGAGTACTCTTGAAAAAAAAAAATGAGGCTTTCCAAATCCGGCGGTCTACCTCAAAGAGAGACAGATTTAAACACCTGCAAAGCAAGGCACAAAGACTACTATGCTTGATACAAGATAAATGTTAGGAAAAGGTAGCAGAAGACACTCAAATGTATGCAGAAACAAATGAAACAAAGAAGAAGTTCTTTGATTCCTTGAAGCTAGTCTATGGACGTTTAAAGGTGGGCACAGGTTCGCTCATGATGATTGATGGCAGGACAGTCATCAAAGACAAACATGACATGGAACAGAGATGGCTGAACATTTCAGCCAACTAATGAACACACCATCCTCAACTGAAACAACGGCTATTAACCAGATACCTCAAAAGCCTATTCAGCACCATCCTGACTCACGACCCTCACTTGAAGAAATAGAAAAGGCAATCAGTTTGATGTGCTCAGGAAAGCCCTTGGGCAGAGATGGAATACTGGCAGAAATATATAAATCTGTGGGCCCAAAAGTGGTAACAACGCTTCAGAAGATCCTTTCTAACATCTGGGACAGTGAAGAAATGCCATAAGACTTTAAAGATGCCACAATTATTCCTTTATTTAAAAATAAAGGCAGGAAAATGGTCTGCAATAACTACTGAGGGATATTTCTCCTATCTGTCGCTGGAAAAATCTTTGCTCATGTCCTCCTGAACTGACTGATTTAATCTATCTCAGAAGTCAATCTACCTGAGACTCAGTGCGGATTCAGACCTGGTCATAGCACCATAGATATGATTTTCTGTATCAGGCAAATACAAGAAAAATGTATTGAACAAAACATTAATCTGTTCAATGTTTTCATCAATCTGACAAAAGCATTGGATAGAGAAGGATTATGGATGATCCTCAGCAAACTTGGTTGCCCACCAAAACTGGTAAAGATCATTTGTTTATTTCATGAGGGAATGCAAAGTCACTGACTCCTTTCCCATTTCAAATGGAGTCAAACAAAGCTGTGTCCTTGCCCCTGTACTGTTCAATCGCTTCTACACCCAAGTTCTCAACCATGCTACAGATGGGGCTCAACAGAGGCATATACATCAGATACAGACATGACAGCTCAGTCTTCAATCTTACAAGGCTTAAAGCAAAAACAAAAGTAACAGAACTACTAATAAGAGAAGCATTCTTTGCGGATGACTGTGCCCTCCTAGCACACACAGAGGGAGATCTCCAGTGCATTGTCGATCACTTCGCTGAAGCATCAAAATTGTTTGGCCTCACAATCAGCCTGGAGAAAACTGTGGTGTTTGCCAAAAGCTGGGAATGGGCAATAGGGGATGGATCACTTGATTACCTGTTCTGTGCATTCCCTCTGGGGGCCTGGCATTGGCCACTGTCGGGAGACAGGATACTGGGCTAGATGGACCTTTGGTCTGACCCAGTATGGCCATTCTTACATTCTACAGATAGGATTTTGTAATTCAAATTTAGCCTGTCACTCTAGCTAAACTAGCTCAAACAGGGAGTAATTCAAATATAGAAACTTGGGGTAACTGTTTCAGAGAAGAGCAGCAAACAGACACAGTTAACAGAGGGCATAGCTGCAGACTCTACTTGAAGGTAACAGGACTTGGTGAGTGGTACAATTTGTCCATCTCTGAGTTGGTTGTTGGACTGTTTGTTTGCAACATAGTTAAGCTGACCTAATTGCCAATGAACACATAGCTAGGTACCTACCAGCCTAGCTTCCACCTTTTGGAAAGGTAGATCAACTACCTTGATGGAAAAACCCCTTCCATCAATGTAGGAAGCATCTACACTATAGTGCTACAGCAGCACAGCTACAGCCCCGTAGTTATGCTGCTGCTGTGTTGACATGGCTGTTGCAGAAGCACTCCACACCGAGCTCCCCACTTAACTCATTCATTCATTCATGTCTCCATAGTCTTCTATCCTGGGCCATTTTTTGCTATCAACCTGAAGGTCGCGTCGCCAGGTATTTCTTGGGCGGCCTCTTTTCCGCTTGCCTTGGGGGTTCCACTGCAGTGCCTGTCTGGTGATGTTGGTTGGCTGCTTGCGTACCACTTAACTCAAACCACTTAAAAATTGTCATCACTGGGTTGATTGTTGAATAGGTAATTCTCACTATGGCCTTTTGCACTCATTTTCTATGTTCCAGATATGATTAATGCTCCTTTTATTAAATCAGCTCCATTAAGATTCTATTAGAAAAGGCTGAATGACAGTACTTCAAACAAATTGCTATCAATGCAGAATCTCTAACAACTGCAGAGCTACCACAATAAAATTGGGTACAAGGAAGGAAGACCATAAGTCCCACTGTCACAGAGAACTAATTCAAAAGTCATCAGAATCTGCATCTGCCAAAGGCACTAGCAATTCTTGGAGAAGGTTATGGCCAAGCTTATGATGATCCTTCAGAGACATTTTGGTCAACAATAGAATAACCTGAATTTATGGAGGAAATATGAGTGAAGTAACACAGTCTTTGGCTACCAAACAAAGGGATTGAGAGCCAGGTGTCCTGTGTTCTAGTAATGACTTTTGAATGCAGCTGGAAGCATTACTTAAATTGCTTAGTGCCTGGGTTTTCTCATTTGCAAAACAGACACAAAGTAATTCATAGAATCTCAAGGTTGGAAAGGACCTCAGGAGGTCAGCTAGTCCAACCCCCTGTTCAAAGCAGGACCAATCCCCAGACAGATTTTTACCCCAGTTTCCTAAATGGCCCTCTGAAGAATTGAACTCACAACCCTGGGTTTAGCAGGCCAATGCTCAAACCACTGAGCTATCCCTCCTTCTTGGAACTGGAGAAGCATGGATGGTGTGTGGGCTGGCTGAGGGAGCTTAGCACACAGATCTGAGAATATGGCCTTGTGCATACGAAAGTTCTGTGGCCACTGCTCATCATCCCAAATCTGCATTACAATATGATCCCATCAGTCAGTGCTCATTTCTTGGGCCTAGAAGTGGCACTTCACCATTTGCAGCTGCTCTGTGCATGTCACCTACAACCTTGAGTTGGTTCTATGTCCCACAGCAAACTGACCACTAGGAAATCGTTATGTTCCCCATGATTCCTGTTGAGGCTCTGTGAATACTGGAGGACAATGCGTCCTATGCTTGCAACACTTATGACAATAATGCTGAGCTATGCAGTCTCCATACTCCTATCTGAGCCTGTAGACCAGGGGTCGGCAACCTTTACTATCAAAAGAGCCATTTTGCCCCCTCTTCCACTAAAGAAAAATAGTCTGGAGCCGCAAAACATAACACTGCTTATAAACTTTTAAAAGTTTTAATCTTTTTTTAATTTTACCTGTTACAAAAACAGAAGTGCAGTGTGCATGTGTAGGCCTACTTTGAAATAAATTAAACTCTGAACTATGCAGGCCTTTTTGAGTCCTTCCTGTATTTGTGTAAAATTAAAATAAAACGTAGCCCACTTTAATATAAAAAAACATATAGTTGCAGCTTAGCAGTTTTAAAAAAGTAAACATAAAATTAGGAACGTTTTTTGACAAGTCCATTTCAGTGTGCTCTCATCCTCTTCGGGTTTCATTCCATTTGTGCTCTTTAGCGAGAGTGGCCTTCTGACGGGCGACTTCTTTGAGATCCGCTGTCAGGCTTTTGAACTTGGACACCCATAAGTTTTTATCCGCTATGTCGGCCAGTTCAATTTCAAGATCGGGCTGACTTATCCCTGTGAATGCGGATATGTTCAGCAGGGATGGGTCGATGTCCAGCGGTGTGACAGGGAAGGACAGAGTGTTTTTTTCCTTTCTGAACTTGCTGAATCTTTCTCCAAATGCAGCTTGCATTGCCATAATTGCACGGTGTAAATAATCACAATTTATGTGCTTGTTCTCTTCTTTGAACTCTCTCAGGGAGGGGAAGTGAAAGAGCGTACCTCTCTGTACATCTCCGGCAAACACTGTCATCTTGCGCTCAGACGCCAGAACGTGCTCCAGCAACTGCAGGGCCGTGCTTCCCTTTCCCTGAAGATTTTTATTCAGCGTGTTTAAGTGACTTGTCATATCCACCATGAAATAAAACTTTTCCAGCCAATCGAGGTCTCCCAGTTCGGGATAGCTGAGGCCTTTGCTTTCCAAGAAGGTTTTCACATGTTCCAGACACGCAGCGAAGCGTTTCAGCACGTCTCCCCTTGATAGCCACCGAACTCTGTTGTGCAGCAGGAGATCCAAATATGCGCTCTCGACTTCATCTAACCATGAACAAAATTGTCGGTGGTTTAACCCGTTTGCAATTATTTTGTTCACTATCTTAATAACGAGGTTCATCACTTCTACACATTCAGGGGGGAATGTTTGAGCACACAGTGCTTCTTGGTGCAAGATGCAGTGAAACATCATCAGCTCTCGATCCAGCGACTTTTGAAGTAAATTCACAAAGCCCTTCTGTGCTCCTCTCATACTGGGTGCACCATCAGTAGACACTGACACCAGGTGAGTGGTGTTTATTCCTTTGGCTTTTAGACAACTCAAAACAGCCTCACAAATGTCCTGTCCCCGCGTTTGGCCCTTTAGCGGTATGAGTTCAATCAGTTCTTCCCATCAGAGTTCACATATCTGCATAACAGTGCTGTCTGCTCAATATCGTTTACATCACTTGACTCATCACAGGCAATTGAATATGCTTGAGCTGAATTGATGTAATCAATTTGCTTACTGGTGATGTTTGTTGCCATTTTAATGGTCCTGTCCTTGACGGTCTTTGCAGAGAGAGGCATTTCTTTAATTTTCTGAATAATTTCCTGTTTGTTTTTGAATTCGGAGAATAGATGCTCTGATATTTTTATGAACAATTCTTTCATGTATTCTCCGTCTGTGAACGGCTTCCCCCTCCTTACGATCTCATGAGCTGCCACAAAACTAGCAGCTGTAGTTGAGTTTGGAGAGTTGATCCACTTCCTGAAAGTATGTTTGCTCTGCTCAACTTTCCGTAGTAGTTCCGAAATCGCTCTCTTTTGCCCATCTTCAGTTGGGTACTTTTCAGAAAATGCTGAGTGCTTGTTTTGAAAATGTCTTTCAACGTTACATTTTTTGTTGTTTGCTAATTTCTCGCCACATATCAAGCACACAGGTAAGCCAGCATCGTTGGCAGTGAAGGCAAAGGAATCTGTCCATGCAGAATTAAACTCTATTTTCTTCTGAGATTTTTCTTTTTTGGGATGTATTCATGGTTAGCTTACCGCGGGGGTCGCACACTCAAGAAGCCGCCTGCAGGTAAAGGCGAGGGCTATAGATGTGGATGTGACGCATATTTTAATTGACAAATTATAAAACTTTTTAAAAATTTGATGTTAAAGTATCACCTCGAACTCCAAGATAACTGTGCAACAAAATAAACAAAAATAAAATATATAAATAAAAATTAAATTAATAAATAACCGTTATTCTTTTTTTTTTTTCTTTTGTCAAGGCCGAAGGGAGCCACAAGGAGGCTGAAGAGCCGCATGCGGCTCCGGAGCCGCGGGTTGCAGACCCCTGCTGTAGACAGTGTCAAGTCCCACATGGGTTTGTGGGAAATTGAAAATACGCATGAAAATTATGGGATAGAGATAATATTACGAGATGAAGTACATTATGAGACCCCTTGCTTCCAGTCACCACTGCACAAGTCATTTCTGCCCCGCCACACCACGCATTGCCAAAACTACCCAAAAGACAGCACGCTGAATGATGGGGGGTTGCACAATGGGATACCAACCCATGGTGCACCACACTGTACATTGACACATGCACTTCTGGTGAATAAGTGCTGTGCCAACAGAAGGAGCCAAGTATGCATATGACAAGCAATATACTAACTGTGGCACCTGTATGCCGATGTAACTTGCATCAGAAAAACTTTGTAGTGTAGACTTGGCCTCAGTATTGGTAAACGTACACCAAGTGCAAAGTATCAGTTATAAAAAAATATGCTTTGCTTGCACATTGTTCTTCACATTGGTGTAGGAGTACTGCCTTCTCTACTGGATGGCATGTCATCCTACTACAGTACATGTTCCTGTGTGCTTGATTTTTCATAGGTCAAAGTATTCACAGCTTCCACTGACTGCAACAGAAGTTCAGCACCTGTGAAGTCAGTCTTTCTAATGACAGCAGCTAACAAGGACATAAGCTTTAATACTACTGAACAATACTAATGTGAGCAGTAATGGACTGGAACATTTATGGTTATTACATAATGGTCAACCTCAAAAATAAGGGCAAACCACAGTGCCCCCATTAGCCATCAATGATACCTGCATTTTGTAGCATGGATTTAATTTAGCTATCACTGTGAGAGGTCATTAGTGTCCTGTCTTACTGATGTCTGGAGCTGGAAGTATGATTTTGTGCAGCCCACCAATTTCAAGCAACATATATCTGGAACATTCACACAAATAGAGTCCTGCAAATCTGCAGATCTCTGCTTTATATCTGTGGACCATGTTTGTGGATCAGATGTGGATACAAATGTTGTATCCGCGCAGAACTCTACACACAATGTAATGAACCAAGCCAGAGCCATTCCAATAGGGGCTAGGGATCTGTCATTCATAGTGGCTGAATGCAAGCAATAAATTAACACCTCCTTTACGTAAATAGCAAGAGGATGGGGTGTGGCAGACCTCATTGTGGGTGTTCAAAGTTTTTCCATGTACCTGCATCGATTCCGCAACAATCTTTTGGCCTCCCATCTCTGCCAATTCTTCATACCCAAAATTCAAAGCTATGGGATATCAACTGTTTGCAAACAAATTACATTCCTTTTGCATTGCATGCATGTTTATCATTGGTGCTCATTTACCAAATATGGTCCAAGTTTGGGGACTGGTAGTTTATAGCAATAGATTTAACAATTCGATCAGCTGTCCAGACAGGGCTCTAATCCTGCAGTTCTTACTTGGGGAGAAATCCCATTTGAAGTCAGTGGGACTTTCATCTGAATAAGGAGTACAGGATCAAGCTCAATATAATTTCCATTTTTTCCCCGATTACAATCCTCATTCCAGTAGTCCTTCACATTATTTGATGTATGATCCTGCTGCTTTTTTTCCTTTCTTTTTTTGCTGTCACAGTAGATTCTGCATTCTAGATTTCAATGGTAATTCAACAAAAGCAGCCGACTGAGGAGCTGAGCTGGAATCCCACCACAATGCCGAGGAAGATGGTGATAGTTTTTAGATTTGGTATTATACAAGCAAAGAATACACGCACGCATCTCTGAAAGCATCAAAAGACCTAACCCAACACAGTTTCCTACCAGAAATACATATGGACGAAAAGCCAATCCAGAATATAATGAAGATCTAAAATGGGTAGGCAACCTATTACAGGAGTGCCAAAGGCGGCACATGAGCTGATTTTCAGTGGCACTCACACTGGGTCCTGGCCACCAGTCCGGAGGGGCTCTGCATTTTAATTTAATTTTAAATGAAGCTTCTTAAACATTTTATAAACCATATTTACTTTACATACAATAGTTTAGTTATATATTATAGACTTATAGAAAGAGACCTTCTAAACACTTTAAAATGCATTACTAGCACACAAAACCTTAAATTAGAGTGAATAAATTAAGACAACACACCACTTCTGAAAGGCTACCGACCCCGATCTAAAATATGCACAAGTTGCAAAGTCGGTTCTTGTGTTTTGCAACAGATTTATTTTTGTCTCATAAACATGAAACTCAATTAACTCTCCTAAATGATTAAGTTACATCCACCATACCTGTTTCCAGCAAAATATTTTGAGATCTACTGTACAAGTTCAGGTGAATTTATTACAATTGAGAGGAGTAAAGACAGCTTCTTTAAATTGTGAATTGTTCTATAAAACCAAATGACTTTAATATAGCAGCAGCTACATATTTCAGACCCAAACAGTTTAATCTTACACTTTGCCCACATCTGGTTAAAGCAGAGAGTACACAAACTACAGTATCAAGAATCTAACATCAGATTAGCCTGGTTGCAGGGAATTCAATAAAACTGCTATTCAGCGCAAGAGCAGGATTCTTTTCAAGTGTGTAATGAATACAAAACTATTCCATTTTATTAAAAGCTTCTCAAACATGAGTTAGCTTCCTGATTAAGCCTATACCTACTTCATCTCTCATATATAAACTGATCAGCTGTATCTATCTTTTCTCCTTTGACTGCATTAATTCAGCCAGATACAGTGAATCATTCTCTGCTGAGTGATCATAAACTATGAGAAGTAGAGCTTCTTGTTAGAGGATGATTAAAGATTCCACTGCAGCAGATATATGTGGAGTTCCGTAAATTAGCAACTCATTTTACAAGATGAAAATTCTCTCTTCCCTAAAGCAAGTGGAAATGCTTAAAAAAAAAAAAGTGGTGTTGCCCTGTTGTCAATGAAATCAGTGGAAAATAACCCTGTAAAACTTCACAGTGAGTAGGATCAGGTCCTATTCTAGAGGGAAAGAATGCATTTGCTTGGCAGGTGAAAATTTCCATTTATGAAGAGTTGGAGATCAGCGTTCAGATGATACAGTCCATAACGTGGATCTGAAGCGTGTCCATGTCAGGTAGAATTTCTCCACATTTGGGACAGGAATGTACTGGAATATTCCTCTGCTGCTGTCGCCAGTCCTGAGGATCACTTCCTGCAGAGAAAGAGAATTAAAACTATGTTAAACTAGATTGTCACTCTCTTCTGTGAAAATGTGAATTTAGTGCTGGCAAAAGATGCCAGATTGATAGCTCTGCGGACTGTAGCTAGGGGGTTGCAATTGCTGGCCTATCTTCAGTTACAAAAAGGCCCTGCAGGCTGCTGGGCTAAGACAGAGCAGTCCTGAGAGTGCTCAGTATTGTGCCACTTGACTGGCCTGGCAGCAATGCGAAGCTGGCTTATACTGGGGACAGCAGGGCCAGGCCCATAACAATTATCGTCTATTAATTTACCTCTTTGTACAAGATGAGGTGAATGATCTTGATCCACTGATGCTCTGGCTCCGTGACGACTCTGCATTTCCACCAAAGAGCTTCTGCAGAGATTAAAGAAGTTAAGAGGGTGCTCATTTTCAAGCACACGCACAAAGCCTGGTAGGAAGAGAAATCTAGTCTAACCTGAAACAATAGGGAAAGCAGAAGGATTGTTTGATACGAACTGCTGAAGGGAAGAATTTTAAAGTAGTATGGCATCAACACAGAAGCTTCTGCCCTGGGACGAGTGCTGAGAACTCTGTCCTTTGGAACATTCTAAGGACTCAAATCATTTAATGCACAATTTTAAGTGTTAAAAGACAAAGTTATACAGGAAAATATTTTGGGCTACATGTCTTGGAGAAGATGGGGATTAATATGTGAATTGAAAGGTGGGTAAGGAAATGGGGAGACTACAATCGGTTATGCTGAAAGATGAACTGCCAGGCTGGAGGGAGGTTACCAGTGAAGGATCTGTCTTGGGACAAATCTTATTTTATATTTTAATTAATGGCCTGGCACAAAAAGTGGAAGTGTACTAGTAAAGTCTGCAGGGGAACAAAGCTGGGAGGTAGTGTCAATAGGGAGAGGACCAGATCATCATATAAGGAGATTTGGATGACTTTGAAAACAGGAGTAATAGAAATAGGGTGAAATGCAACAGTGAAAAGTGCAAGGTCATTCACTTAGGGACTAACACGCATTTCTGCTATAAATTGGGGACTTATAAATTGTAAACAACAGAGGAAGAAAACAACCAATGCACCAAGGTCTATCACAGGATGACTATGAGCCACTAATGTGATGTGGCCATGAAAAAGGCTCATGCAATCCTAGGATGCCTCAGGTGAGGTATTTCCAGTAGTGATAGGGAAGCATTAGTAACATTGGACCTGGCCACTGGTGATACCTCATCTGAAATACTATGTAAAATTCTGGTCTCTCATGTTGAAGAAAGATGAATTCAAACTGGAACAGGTGCAGAAGGGCTACTAGCATGATCAGGGGAATCTTATGAGAGAAGACTTATGGACCTTGACTTGTTCAGCCTAACCAAAGGATGAGACAAGATACGACTGCTCTCTAAATACATATGAGGGATAAACACCAGGGAGGGAGAGGAGTTGTTTAAGTTAAGGTCCAATCTTGGCACAAGAATAAATGGATATAAATTGGCCAGCAATAAGTTTAGGCTTGATAGTAGACAAAGGTTTCTATCTCTCAGAGGACTGAAGTTCTGGAACAGCCTTCCAAGGGGAACAGTGGGGGCAAAAAGACTTCGTTTATGGAGGGGCTGCTATAATGAGATTGCTTACAATGTCACATGACCAATCCATGACTGCTATTAGCAAATATCTCCAAGAGCCAGAGATGGGACACTACACGGGGAGGACTGAGTTACTACAGAGAATTCTTTCCTAGGTGTCTGGATGGTGAAGCTTGCCCACCATATGCCCATATGCTCAGTGTCTAAATGAGTGCCATATTTGGGGTCAGGAAGGAATTCCCCCAAGGTCGGATTGGCAGAAACTCTAGGGTTTTTTGCCTTCCTCTGCAGCATTGGTCACAGGTCACTTGCTGGTTTGAACTAGAGTAAATGGTGGATTCTCTAACTTGAAGTCTTTAAATCAAGATTTGAGGACTTCTGAAATAGGCCTGTAGTCTCTGGCTGAATTACTGAAGTAGGGAGTGGGGGTGAGGTTCTGTGTCCTGTGATGTACAGGAGGTCAAACTAGATGATGATGATGGTTCCTTCTGGCCTTAATGTCTAAACATTCTTATGTCTATTTGTCTTCAGTGTTCTGAACACAGCAGACTGCAATTACATGAAATGTTTGCAGAGAGAATTTGGTTTCAAATTTTCATCTCTCTTTGATTGTATTGCCAACACAGATACTGTCAAATGCATGTATAACTTATCAACCGGGCTATCAAGCGATTAAAAAATTGATTGCGATTAATTGCACTATTAAATAATAATATAATACCATTTATTTAAATATTTTTGGATATTTTCTCCATTTTCAAATATACTGATTTCAATTACATCACATAATACAAAATGTACAGTGCTCACTTTATATTTTTATTACAAGTATTTGCACTGTAAAAACCAAAAGAAATATTTTTCAATTCACCTGATACAAGTACTGTAGTGCAATCTTTTTATCGTGAAAGTTGAACTTACAAATGTAGAATTATGTAAAAAAAACTGCATTCAAAAATAAAACAATGTAAAATTGTAGAGCCTGTAAGTCCACACAGTCCTACTTCTTGTTCAGTCCATCGCTCAGACAAACAAGTTTGTTTACATTTGCGGGAGATAATGCTTCTTGTTTACAATGTCACCTGAAAGTGAGAACAAGCATTCTCATGGCACTGTTGTAGCCAGCATCGCAAGATATTTACGTGCCAGATGCACTAAAGATTCATATGTCCCTTCATGCTTCAACCACTATTCCAGGGGACATGCGTCCATGCTGGTGATGGGTTCTGCTCAATAACCATCCAAAGCAATGTGGCCCGACACATGTTCATTTTCATTATCTGAGTCAGATGCCACCAGCAGAAGGTTGATTTTCTTTTTCGGTGGTTCGGGTTCTGTAGTTTCTGCAGCGGAGTGTTGCTCTTTTAAGACTTCTGAAAACATGCTCCACACCTTGTCCCGCTCAGATTTTGGAAGGCACTTCAGATTCTTAAACCTTGGGTCGAGTGCTGTAGCTATCTTTAGAAATCTCACATTGGCACCTTCTTTGTGTTTTGTGAAATCTGCATTGGAAGTGTTCTTAAAATGAACATGTGCTGGTTCATCATTCAAGAATGTTACAACATGAAATATATGGCAGAAGGTGGGTAAAACAGAACAGGGGACATACAACTCTACCCCACAGAGTTCAATCACAAATTTAATTGACACATGTTTTTAACGAGCATCATCAACATGGAAGCATGTGTTCTGGAATGGTGGCCGAAGGATGAAGACAGATATGAATGTTTAGCATATCTGGCACGTAAATACCTTACAATGCCAGCTACAAAAGTGCCATGCAAATGCCTGTTCTCACTTTCTGGCGACATTGTAAATAAGAAAAGGGCTGCATTATCCCCTGTAAATGTAAACAAACTTGTTTGTCTTAGCGATTGTCTGAACAAGAAGTAGGACTGAGTGGACTTGTAGGCTCTGAAGTTTTACATTGTTTTGTTTTTGAGTGCTGTTACGTAGCAAAAAAACAAACCAACCTACATTTGTAAGTTGCAATTTGAGGACAAAGAGATTGCACTACAGTACTTGTATGAGGTGAACTGAAAAATACTATTTCTTTTATCATTTTTACAGTGCAAATATTTGTAATAAAAATAACACACACTTTGATTTCAATTACAACACAGAATACGATATATATAAAAATGTAGAAAAACATCAAAAAATATTTAATACATTTCAATTGGTATTCTTTTGCTTAAAGGTACGATTAAAACTGCGATTAATTGTGATTTTTTAAAAATCGTAATTAATTTTTTTGTTAATCACATGAGTTACCTGCGATTACTCGACAGCCCTACTTATCAATAACAATGTTTTACATTTTTTTATTGTTAGATTTGAATAAAAACTGGAATCCCAAAGATCTCACTACATAAAAACATAAGAATGGCCACAATGGGTCAGATCAAGGGTTCATCTAGCCCAATATCCGGTCTTCTGACAGAGGCTAATGCCAGATACCTCAGAAGAAAATGAACAGAACGGGGCAATTTATCGAGTGATCCATCCCATCGTCCACTCCCAGATTCTGGCAATCAGAGATTTAGGGGCATCCAGAGCATGGGGTTGTGTCTCTGACCATCTTGGCTAATAGCCATTGATGACCCATCCTCCATTAATTTATCTAATTCTTTTTTTAATCCAATTATAGTGTGGCCTTCACAACATCCCCTGGAAACAAATTCCATAGGCTGATTGTGTGTTGTATGAAGCAGTACTTCCTTTTGTTTAAACCTGCCTATTAATTTCATCAGGTGACCCCTGGTTCTTGTGCTATGTGAAAGGGTAAATAACACTTCTTTATTCATTTTCTCCACACCATTCATGGTTTTATAGACTTCTATCATATCCCCCCCTTAGACATTTATTTTCCAAGCTGAACAGTCCCAGTCTTTTAAATCTCTTCTTATAAGGAAGCTGTTCCATACCCCTAATCATTTTTATGACCCTTCTCTGTACTTTTTCCAATTTTACTATATCTTTTTTGAGATGGAGCAACCAGAACTGCACAGAGCCTTCAAGGTGTGGGCATAGCATAGATTTATTTAGTGACATTATCATATTTACTGTCTTCTCATCTATACCTTTCTTAATGGTTACTAACATTCAGTTAGCTTTTTTGACTGCTGCTGCACATTGAGTAGATATTTTCAGAGAGCTAGCCACAATGACTCCAAGATCTCTTTCTTGAGTGGTAACAGCTAATTTAGATCCCATCATTTTGTATGTATAGTTGGGATTATGTTTGCCAATCTACATTACTTTGCATTGATCAACATTGAATTTCATTTGCCATTTTGTTGCCTAGTCACCAGTTTTGTGAGATACCTTTGTAACTCTTTGCAGTCTGCTTTGGACTTAACTATCTTGAGTAATTTTATATCGTCTGCAAACTTTGCCACCTCACTCTTAACACATCTTTTCCCAGATCATTTGTGAATGTTGACAGTACTGGTCTGTGACGGGGTGGACTAGGCCCCGAGGCTCTCTGCTGGAGGCCTTGTGGCCCTGCCACACTCTGCCCGAGAAAAGGGCAGAAGAGAGGTCCTCCAAGCTGCCTAGAGTGGCTGTGTGGGGAGCAGCCAATCAGGGCCCAGCAGGTCAGTATAAGAAGAGCTGCAGGGGAAGAGCGAGTTCAGTTCTTTGCTAGAACTGGAGAAGCATGGATGGTGTGTGGCTGGCTGAGGGAGCTGCAGAACCTCAGATGAGGTAGTGCTGCCAGAAGCCAGGGAGAGTGAGAAGGAGTCCTGAGCTGGTTGCGGGGACTCCATCAGGACAAGACTCTGAAGTAAGGGTGAAGATGGCACAGGGCTGTGGGGAAGTGGCCCAGGGAATCAGAGCAGCAGAGCCACTTAGATAAAGGGACACAGCAGACAGCTACTATCTACAGGGTCCCTGGGCTGGGACCTGGAGTAGTGGGTGGGCCCGGGTCCTCCCCAAGTCCCCATAAGCCCCAAGGTGGGAGTGGCCTGGACACTGAAGCACCCCCAAAGGGGGGAACTGAACTACAGTGGCCCAGCTGGAGAGTTGTGGCTGGAAAGGTGTGTGTGTGTGTGTGTGTGTGTGTGTGTGTGTGTGTGTGTGTGTGTGTGTGTGTGTGTGTGTGTGTGTGTGTGTGTGTGTGTGTGTGTGTGTGTGTGTGTGTGTGTGTGTGTGTGTGTGTGTAGACATTGCCTCCTGGGAAGGAGCCCTGGGGCACCGCTCTATTCTGGAGTGGGGACAAACTGAGAGACTTTACAGAGGGCACTCAGAGAGACCCCTGTTGGACTTGTACCCCAAAAGGGATTTGCTTTGCTTTTATCTCACAGATGGACTGTATATGACTTGGATAGGGGGCTGAGTCAGCAAAGGCCCACCAAAAACAGGTAGAGAGAGTGTGCAGGCACACATACTTGGTCAGGGGGTTCTCGTGAGAGGTGAGTGCAACCCTGTTACACTGATTCATTCAGACCAGCCCCTGCACACAACGGGATCATGGAAGAGCAGATAAGAGCTCTCGGCCAGCAGCGGCAGACTGCAGGAACTGCAAAGTCCCAGCAAGCTGCCCAGTGGCAACATGACAAAACCCTGGAGGGACTTTAAGAGCAGCAACTCCAGGACCAGGCATGGCAGGGAGCTTGGCAGCCATGACAGCCAGGCCCAGCCACTGCAGATGCCACAAAGGAAAGAGTGGGAAGACCCCACCGTGGAGCTGCAGGTACTATAGACAAGTGGGGAAGGTGAGATGGGTTTACTCTGATACAACCATGGCTTGTAAGACAAGACCAGTTGCCATGAAAGCCATCGAGACCAGTGAAGGCCAGGCTGACCAAGACACCCGGCCACAAATGGCTGAGGCTCAGGCTGTAGTGAAGGTGGAACAGAGGATCATCAGGACTCAGTTTAGGGCTTGGAAGGCTACCCCAGGGACAACTGGTTTCCATTACAGGGAAAAAGGTCACATAAGAAGGTACTGCCCTGAGAAAAACTCTAACTCAGGAAGGCAGTACTAGCACTATCATAGAGCCAGGCCTCCCCATAATTGGCAAAGCTGGGCTAGACAAAGAAGCAGGATTGAGGCCCACAGGACAGAAATGAGAAAGCAGTCGTGGGGTTTGAACAGCCTTTTTGCTGAAGGCAAGACCCAGTCTCTGTCATGAGGGAACAGAACATGGGGAAATGTACCTAACGTCTCGCAGGAACTGAGGCAGGACCAGGGCCCTGAAATTACTCTGGTGGAGAAGAGCCCAGTGAGCAGACAGTGGGGTTCCCTGACGAGGTGTCAGACAAAGGGAAACCTGTTTCACAGGGCCTGGGAGCTCAGAGAACAACTGATAGCCAGGACTCTTGGTTGGGCACCAGGCGCCCCTACAACCTGCCAAACCAGATGAATGCTCTCTGGCATGAACTAAACAACAGGTTGAAGGCTTATGAGACCCAGATTCAGGGAATAGAACGGAGGTGGTTTTAATCAGTAAAATGGGAGCAAGAGCTGACCCACCTCAGAGTGGAGAAGGAGATGGGGGAACAGCAGTGCTTTCTGCTGCAAAAGGAGCTGACTAGGCTCCAGAACCTGCTCAAGGTCCAGCCAGGATCAAAGTGCAACTTGGCTAAGGAGAAAGAGCTGGAATTATGTAGTCTGAGGTCACTACAAAAGGAAGGTGGCTTGGACAGAGATATACAGCTTCTCGCTGAAGCGGAGAGCTGCCTGACTCTGGCTATAAAATCCCAGAATCTTGAAGTGGTAGCAGAGCAAGGCCACAAGCAGATCTCTGCTAAAAAGAGAAGCACTTCTCAGAGGAAAAAGGAAGGTAAAAGTGGTCCTAACATGCTGGATGTCAGTCATACAATAGTGTGGGTATGGAAAGAACAAAGTGGGTGTTGCTAAGCCAGGTATTGAAAGCAGTGGGCAAAACAGTACAGTCCCTGGTCTTTGGAAACCTGAACCTGAATAGAGAGATCCTTAACTCTGAAGCATGTACAAGCAGATGCATCCAGAAGGACTCCTCTCCAAATCAGAAGGCCACAGTAAGGGAGTTTATTTCAGGGGAAAACCCAGCTCTGTTAACCACCCTAGAGGCGATAAAGGCTTGATGATTTGAACGACCTGCATGTGGTAAATTATGACATGCCACTGAATATGAAAGGTTATATTCACCGTATGGGGTACCTACAAAAAGAGGGACCCCAGGCGGTGGTCATTTCATATTTATCTGAGGAAGACAGGGGTATTGCCAAGGACCTGGTTAACTTCCTAGTGTCAGCCAAGCAAGAAGTTCCCCCTTGGCTAAAGAATATGCTTAACGGGTAACTTTGGTCGAGCCCACCTTTGAGATAGGTTGGCACCGAATAAAAGGAGCTCCCAGGGAGCCTGAGCAATGGAAACCTCTCTAGACAAAGAGGTCTGAGAGGAACCCTGACTAACTGGGGCAAGGAATTGTTAAAAGCTCTCCAGGTAGAGAGGCCTAGGAGAGAAACCCTGAGGCGCCAGGGCAGAGATTACCATCACTAGCTCTCCAGGTAGAAAGGCCTGGAAGAGAAGTACCCTGAAGAAGCAGGGCATAATTGATAGGTGTGTCACAGAGCTACTTAAGGAAGGAGCCTGATCTGGAAAACCTCTCCACGCAGAGAGGCCTGGGAGGGAACCCTGACCAAAAGGGGCAGAGATTATAAAAGCTCTCCAGGTAGACAGGCCTGGGAAGGAAGACCTTGAGCAACCAGAGCAGAAAGTAAATAGCTCTAGAGGTAGAAAGGACTGAGGGAGAAGACCCTGATCCACTGGGGTGAGAGACTGCCAAATCTCTCCAGGCAAAGAGGCCTGGCAGGGAAACCCTGAGAAACCAGGGCAAGGACTACTAACGCTCCCTGGATAAGAGAGGCCAGGGAGGGAGAACCATGACAAATGGGGGTACAGGCAAAGGAACTCTTCAGACAGAAAGGTTGGAGAGAGTAAATATCCTATGAAACTGGGGCAAAAGGCTGGGTAAGCAGAGAGACTACCTGCAAGAGCACCACTTCAATCTTGTCTGAAAGGGGAGGTGTGTGATGGGGTGGACTAGGCCCTGAGGCCCCCTGCTACAGCCTGCCCCAGCAAAGAGGTCCTCCAAGCTGCCTAGGGTGGCTGTGTGAGAAGCAGCCAATCCGGATCCAGCAGGTCAGTACAAGAAGAGCTGCAGAGCAAGAGCGAGTTCAGTTCCTTGTCACAGGATATCAAGGTTGGAAGGGACCTCAGGAGGTCATCTAGTCCAACCCCCTGCTCAAAGCAGGGCCAATCCCCAGACACATTTTTGCCCGAGATCCCTAAATGGCCCCCTCAAGGATTGAGCTCACAACCCGTGGTTTAGTAGGCCAATGCTCAAACCACTGAGCTATCCCTCCTTCTTGGAGCTGGAGAAGCATGGATGGTGTGTGGGCTGGCTGAGGGAGCTGCAGGACCTCGGACGAGATAGTGCTGCCAGAAGCCGGGGAGAGCAAGAAGGAGCCCTGAGCTGGTTGCGAGAACTCCATCAGGACAAGGGCCTGAGGTAAGGGTGAAGACAACACAGGGCCACGGGGAAGTGGCCCTGGGAATTAGAGCAGCAGCGTAACTTAGATAAAGGAACACAGCAGACAGCTGCTATCTACAGGGTCCCTGGGCTGTAACCTGCAGTAGTGGGTGGGCCTGGGTCCCCCCACAATCTCCTCCAAGCCACGGGGGGGAGGAGCCTGGACACTGCGGCACCTCCAAAGGGGGGAACTGAACTGCAGCGGCCCCGCTGGAGAGTTGTGGCTCGAAAGGCCCTAGGAGGGCGAAGACATTGCCTCCAGGGAAGCAGCCCTGGGGCACTGCTCGATTTCAGAGCAGGGACAGACACACACATGACAGAGCTGGACTTGTACCCTGAAAGGGGTTTGCTTTGCTTTGCTTTGATCTCACAGACAGACTGTGTACGACTTGGCCATAGGGCTGAGTCATTCAAGGCTCACCACAAACAGGTAGAGTGTGTGTGTCCAGGCACATGCACTTGGCCAGGGGGTGCTCACAAGAAGTGAGTGCAACCCCATTACATGGTCCCAGTACAGATCTTTGGGGGATGGTTCCAGTACAGATCTTTGAGGGGACACCACTATTTACCTCTCTCCATTCTGAAAACTGACCATTTACTCCTAGTCTTTGCTTCCTATCGCTTAATTAGTTACTGTCCCATGAGAGGACCTTCCTGCTTATCCCCAACTGCTCTTTTGCTTATGAGCCTTTGATAAGGCACCTTGTCAAAGGCTTTCTGAAAGTCCAAGCACTCTACAGTCACTGGATCACCCTTGTCCACGTTTGTTGATCCTCTCAAAGAGTTTTAGTAGATTGGTGAGGCATGATTTCCCTTTACAAATCCCACATTGACTCTTCTCCCAACAAATAGTGTTCATTTATGTGTTATCATTCTGATTGAAACTACAGTAAAGAACAATTTGCCTGGCATTGAAGTTCAGCTTACCAGCCTGTAATTGCCAGGATCCCCTTTAGCTATCCTCCAGGCATCTGGTACAGAAGCTGATTTAAGTGATAAATTACATACTGCAGTTAGTAGTTTTGCCATTTCACATTTGAGTTCCTTCAGAACTCTTGGGTGAATACCATCTGGTCCTGGTGACTTATTACTTTTTAACTTATCAATTTGTTTCAAAAACTTCCTCTATCAACACCTCAACCTAGGACAGTTCCTCAGATTTGTGGCCTAAAAAGAACAGCTCAGGTGTGGGAATCTCCCTCTCATTCCCTGCAGTGAAGGCAGATGCAAAGAACGTATTTAGCTTTTCTGCAATGGCCCTGTCTTCCTCTAGCACCTCTATTGTCCAGTGGCCCCACTGATTGTTTGGTAGGCTTCCTGCTTCTGATGTACTTCTAAAAACTAACAGCATACTATTTTTTTGTCTTTTGCCAGTTGCTCTTCAAACTTCTTTATGGCTTGCCTAATTATACTTTTACACTCTACTTGCCAGAGTTTATGCTCCTTCCTAATTTCTTCAGTAGGATCCAACTTCCAATTTTTAAAGGATGCCTTTTTGCCTCTAACCACCTCTTTCACTCTGCTTTTTTAGCCATAGTGGCATTTTTTTGGTCCTCTGTTTTTGTTTTTTTTTAATTTGGGGTATACATTTAGTTTGAGCCTCTATTATGGTATATTTAAAAACTATACTTCATAGACTATATATACCCAGATATCACTCCACCCCTGACTGATCTGCACCTGTCTCTTGGGAGCAGCACAGTACCAGTAATCACAGAATAACCAGTATTATAGTTAGGACAGAAATGAAAGAAAAAACTATTCAAATGAAAGCACAGGGGGAATTTAACTTATATTGGGCTTACTTATCCAAATTGTTTATTCCTGTGTCTGGGCCAAATTTCAATCTTATGATGCAAGTACAAATTATTATTACTGTCATAAAATAAAAGCTTAGATATCAATTTGGCTTTCTCCTCTTAGAGAAGTTAACCTAAGAGGAAGAACAGGAGTCTACAGGGAATGGATCACTTGATGATTGCCTATTCTTTCCCTCTGGGGCATTGGCCACTGTCAGAGGACAGGATACTGGGCTGGATGGACCTTTGGTCTGACCCAGTATGGCCGTTCTTATGTAACTCAGTGAAGACCTTTCTGTTTATATCTATTGACTTAGTTTTTAGAAGAGACCTGAACAATTTGAATAAATGGGGTTTCAGATGAAGCCAATTTATAGAGAGAGTCTCCTTAGGTGAAATTCTAGCCCCACTGAAATCAATGGGGCCAGGTTTTCACCCACTGAGTTTAACTGTATCTCTCAAGTAGAATACTTTCATAATTCACAGGGGGGTGTCATATGGCTTAAATAATTTTGGTGCTTTGAGTTCTTTGGATCAATCTCGCACACACGCTCACTGTTCTGTCATCTGGCTAATTTCTTGCTTAAATCAGCTAGTTCACTATAGAGCCAAGTCTCTGGCTCCTAGAGCTTTTTTGTTGTTTGTTTTTTTAACTTATTGATGAGCACAGGTGTGTTGTGGCTTCAAACACTCATTAAAGCCAATGTTGATTTTAACGAGTCCCTAGCCAGCTCCCCAACATAAGAGATAACAAGACGATCCAGACAATTAGGTCAGAAACATGTTTGGAATTTCCCTTAATCAGTTTCTCACCTGCCAAGATTTTCAAGAGTATGTTTCTCTTGTAGCAGGTATGTCAGCTGTACAGCCAACTGTTCTTTTTCCTCATGTATCTTCTCTCTTGCTTCTCTCTCAGCATGGAAGTCAGAACAATAAACCTCCATCTGGTCAGAAAAAATAAAATCATGTTCAGCATTTACTATTTAGAGCAGATCTAACTCTATCAGTGTACAAATTAATCCCATTTGCCAACACAGCCAACCAGTATGTTATTTGTATTGCAATAACCCTTAGAAGCCCCAACCAAAATCAGTGCCTGCGTTGTGCTCAAAGCTGCACATCCACATGGGAAGACATAGTCCAAGACCTAATAGAAAAGAAAGGCTGGGAGAAATCAGGCATCATCATCTCCATTTTACAGGCAGGACTGATGCAAAGACAGTGAGCAGGTGATTTGTCCAAGGTCAAACAGAAAATCTCTAGCAGAGCCAGAAATTGGTCCCAGAACTCCAGAGTTCCAGTTCAAGACCAGCCTTCTTCCTATTCACACTTTACACCCATGACCTCATTTAATTTGACTAAATCCACCACTCTAACATTAAGGGAGCCAATTGAAAATAGAATATTTTTGTTCTATATCAGCTACCAAACATTTTATTGGTGGTGCGAAATTGTGTCACGTTCCAGACTCATTTAGTTCCCAGAAATCCCATCCACTAAGGTCAATGGTAGCTGGGAATTCACAGAAGTACAGAGTCTACAAGGATCTATAGGGGAAACTCAAAAAGATATTTATATATCTCGACTCTTGTAAGTCTGTTTTAAATTATTCAGAGCAATTGCTCAAGCCATTGTGGTTTTTCTTCCAATTTCTGAACAGTGGGAAGGAGAACTATCCAAGCCTCCCTGACTTTTCTGAAGGGCACCCCGTACCTGAGCTCGGAGGACAGCCATGGTTTCAAGGTCTTCCTCCTGCTTAGCAATGGTCTGCTTCATTGCATCCATTTGTAGCTGTTTTGTAGCCAAAGCTCTCTCCGCCAGCTCTAGCTTTTTATTCAGGTCCTCTACCACCGCCTTATCCACTCTCGCCAACTGCAAGGAAGAATTCATTTAAATGGCCTGATCTCCCTCCCCACCTCCCAAAAAAAGATCCGTTAGCTCAAGGCTACTTCCAGCTCCCAGATATACAGTTCCCACCAGTCCCCACTGAGTCAAGCCCAAAAGGAATCTCTTTATGCAGTCTATGAAGGAGATCTTTTTTTTTTTTTTTAAACTGAAGAGTAAGGTCTCTGTTTAAAGTACTGGGAAAAGCAACCAAGTTCAAAGCTAAGGCTTAATTAACCCTATTCTTCCCGCTACTGCAACATGTATTGTACTTTATTATATGTATTCCAGGAGCCCCAGTCATATATTGGGACCTGACTGTGCGAGGCACTGTAAAAAACCAACTAAAAAGATGATCCCTGCTCCAAAGACCTTACTTTCTTAAGATTACACTAACATTTAGATGCTTAACTTCTGGCTCTTGAGTTGGGATAGACTAAGAATTGTTGAAACGTATGCAACTGTGTTGCATTGCCATAGCTTGCAGCCTACAGAGGATATCAGAGGGATAGCTCAGTGGTTTGAGCATTGGCCTGCTAAACCCAGGGTTGAGAGCTCAATCCTTGAGGGGGCCATTTAGGGAACTGGGGTAAAAATGTGTCTGGGGATTGGTCCTGCTTTAAGCAGGGGGTTGGACTAGATGACCTCCCAATCCTGATATTCTATGATCAGCACTAACACAGCAGAGATGTGGTTCATCTTTAGTTGAGGTGGCATTTGTGTTTTTGGAGCAGGAGATGTCAAGGTCTGTCCTTACTAATGACCATGAAATCTATGTGGCTATGGTGTATGGTAGAGCTGAAAAATCATGAAGTCGTTGGCCACAATATTGTTACAATCCACATTCATTTCTCTCCCCTAAAACTCATTGCAATTTCTCTTCATAACCAGTTTACCTCGTTGCTTTTTAGTTCTTCAATGGTTTTCATTGCATCACTGAGTTCAGGGAGAAGCTTGCTGTACGTATGCTGCAAGTCAGAAAATTTTGCCCTGTTTAAGGGGAAAAAAATTACATCTGAAATGCTCCTTCTATCATCTTCCATTTTGTTAAATTGTTTCTCTGGCTCCTACTTTAGCATTTTTCATCACTCCTCCCCTTCAAACTTGCAAATCCCCAGAGTTTAAGACACGCCAATCCAGAATCCAGAAAGCTGAAGGACTATCAACTATCAGAATTTTCTCCTGTCTGACTTTTTACTTTTACAGGAAAATAAAAACAAAACAAAAAAACCACAAAACCCTCTAACAACTTACAAACGGTGTTTCAGTCTGACGATAAAATGTAGCCTTCTACCCCTCACCATACCCTCTCTCAAAGTCTCTGGTGCTGGTCTTTTCACAGATTTCGAGTCCAGAAGGGGCCATTCCGATCACTTAAATCAGGCCTCCTGCAGTACAGGCCAAAAAATCTCACCCAATAATTTCAGCACCAAGCCCATAGCTTCTGTGAGAGATACAGCATATATTTTGAAAAGATAGCTAGTCTGGACTTGAAGATTTCAAGTGAAGGAGAATTCACCATGTCCCTAGGTAAACTGCCCCAGTGGTAACTTACCCTCATTGTTAAAAATTTGTCCCTTATTTCCAGTCAGACTTTGTCTATCTTCAGCTTCCAGCCATTCAATCTCATTATGCTTTTTTCTGTTAAAATTGCCATATACTATCCAGGTAGGTGCTTATAGACCATGGAACAGTCACCTCTTTAACATCTCTTCATTAAATAAAATGGACTGAGCTAAGCTTTTGAAGTAGTGCTTCTTAACAGCTTTTAATTCTTTTATGATTATTATTTGTGGCGCTTCTTACCAAAACACTGACCCCAGCAGAGTTTGGAGGCATTCGTGTTTCCCATGCCCTCTTCTCTCACTCTTTCTGAGCAGCTTGTTTTTTTGCCTTCCTCTGCAGCATGAGGTCTGGGTCACTCATAGGTTTAAACTAGTGTAAATGGTGGATTCTCTATAACTTGAAGTCTTTAAGCCATGATTTGAGGACTTCAGTAACTCAGCCAGAGTTTAGGGGTCTACTACAGGAGTGGGTGGGTGAGGTTCTGTGGCCTGCAATGTGCAGGAGGTCAGACCAGATGATCATGATGGTCCCTTCTGACCTTAGAGTGTATGAGACTTCATCCATTCTCCTGATGCCATCTGGGCCATTTGGGTTGCTTCCTCTAGAGCAGGGGTTCTCAAACTTTATTGCACCCCCTTTGGGCAACAAAAATTACTACGTGACCCCAGGAAAGGACCAAAGCCTGAACCTGCCCAAGCCCCTGCTACCCTGGAGGGGAGGGCAATGCCAAAGCCTGAGTCCTGCTGGCCCAAGCTGGGAGGGGGCAAAGCCTGGGGCTTCAGCCCAGGCAGGGGGCCTGTAACCGGAGCCCTGCCACTTAGGTCTGAAGCCCTCAGTCGTCAGCTTTGGCCCCAGGGGGTGGGGTTTGGGCTTTAGCCCCGGGCCCCAGCAAGTCTAATGCCAGTCGTGGTGACCCCATTAAAATGGGGTTGTGACCCACTTTCGGGTTGTAACCCACAGGTTAAGAACCACTGCTCTAGAGCACTGTGCTCATGACCAGAGAGCTTCCAGTAACAACATGAACATGTCTACAAACATTTGAGAGTATCCAGGGTACGGTCTTGTTCCCACCAGAGTAATGCTCAGTTCCCAAGCCTTTCCTTAACATAACTGTGTTCAAGCCCTGCATATAACTGATTGCGGCTCTTGGGTCCAAGGAAGTGACAAATTAGGGAACTGCTCACAAGAGCCTATTATAATCCACTTGATCTGCCTTGGTACTGAAATGCCTGGTAGACATTGCTCAGTATCTGCGAGCATAAACTGCTTGTCTTGATTTTCAAGGCCCCACACAGCCTATCCTAAAATTTGCATCTATGTCTGTCAGACTGGAGTAGTTCAGTTCTATGGCTGGTCACATGTAGCCATCATTTGGATGTAACCATCAGAGGGAAGGTTCCTCAGATTTATCCTTAAAAATAATTCAGTTGAGTTTCCATTTTCTTTTGTAAGCCAAGTGAAGAAAATGCCTATTGTGTAGCAACCTGGGAAGTTAAACTTAGTCCAGGCAAGTGAAATTACTAACTGGCTGCTGGACAAAACTACCAACCTGCAGAAATTCCTGCTGACTGGGAGATGGGCCCCATGCTACACTCTCGGGATGGCATATGGGTAACTAACCAAGTGCAGTCTTTCAAAAATGCATTGTGGGTATGTCTGTGCAGCTCCATAGGAAGAATTTAGTAAAATACAGTAACAGGCTAGGCAAAGTATCTATCTCTTCACCGTTTGTAAGGAAAAAGCCAACACGGGAAGCCAGTTTGTGTTTCTGTCCTCAGGCTGGACACAGTAAGTTAATGTACCCAATATCTGAAGGCAGGGATCTGTTTAGATCAGCAACATGTCCCTGAGATGGCAAAGTACAACTGTATACAGCTAGAGAACAGCACAAGTCAGAGGTTAGAGCTGGGACTTCCGCAAAGGTTGGGGCTCTTTGGATGTGAAGATCCACTTTGGGCCTATTGTAGAGAGAGGTTTGAATGGTTAACTTTGATAAACTGAGGCTATCTGGATCCAGGGTTCCAGTTCAGATTAATCTCTACAAGCTTAATTTAATGGAGGTGGTGGTGGTGGGGAGAATGTGCACACACAGTCACATCTGAGATTCAGTTACTCCTCGGACACACTTCTTGAACACATTACAATGATATGTAGAGGTCAGGTGAGGAGACTCTATGGTAAAGTACAAAATCTTGTCACACTCACTTTTCTTCCTTTGTTTTGGCTTGTTCCAGTTTGAGCTCTGACTGCATGCTCTCCACCTGAAGCTCTAGCTTTTTAATGGTATATAGGAGCTGCTGCCTCTCATCCAAATCTGCTGAAGTAGCGGAGTTTTTTCTTTCAAGTATCTGACACCTGACAAAAAGGAAGGAGAGTGGTTATCTTTCCTATCTCCCTTTCTTGATTGAAGTCATCATGATGGGTATCATACAAAGAGAACCTATATTTATGATTAATATTTACCTCCAAAGCTTAGTTCATGATACTGAAGAAAAAACCCAATGCATAACTGTAAGAAAATAAAGGGACTGAACCATATCCTTTTCCTTAGGTTATATGCTCTCAAAAAGATGGGAATCGTGGCTAAAAGTTTTAAAAAATGGGTGCCTGAAGTGAGGCTCTTAATTAGGTACATTTTAAAAAAAAGTAAGTGGCCTGATTTTCAAGTGTGCTGAGAACTCATGTGAATAATGGTTCAAATTGGGCCCTTAACTGCTTTTCTTAAGATTGCAAATCTCTTCCTTCAAGGGATTTCATTTTAAAATGCCCTTTCACATCAGGAAGGAGTAAATCCTCAGTCTGTAAATCAGGATTCCTGAGGTCTATTGCTAACTCTGCTTGACTCGTGGTGGCATCTCAAATCTTGTGAAAGCCACTGAGGACTAGATCCTCAAAGGTACTTTAGGCACCTAACTCCCACAGAAATAAATAGTAGTCAGGTGCCTAAATACTTTTGGATATCTGGGCCCCGTTTCCTGACCTGTAAAATGAGATTAATACATACCCACTTCTCAGAAGTATCATAAGGCTTAATCAATAACAATACTTAGCTTTAATATAGTGCTTTTCATAAGTAGATCTGAAAGCACCAGTTAGTGTTTGTAGAGCTTGTTAAACTCCCCAGACGGAAGGGGTTATGAACATTAAGATTATCATCAGCAGAACATTTCCTTTTCTGAGCCTTACTTTTCTTGAAGCCTCTTCTGGATCAGCTCAGCTTCTTTTAATTTAGCATGGGCCTCCTGAAGTTCTTTGAAGAGGGATGAGACCTGCAGGTTCAGGGTTTCTATTTCACTACCAACCTGTTAGAAGGAAATTATACTCAGATAATTCAAGATTTGAAAATTGCAAACAAAATAAACACCTGTATCAGGCAACCACCATTCTCTTTCTAAAGAGAATAGCACAAATCATTCAGCACCAGAAAACTCTGCTCCACTGTGAGATTAATATAAAGATCTTGCAATTACTGAGCATTCCTAAAGAAAGCAGAACTGCAATTTTGGGCCCAAACTTCTTTAAAATTGTTGGGAAAATGGCTGCAGACTACCTCTCCAACCATCACCTGTCTCCAAACAGGAAAGTAATGACAGGCAAACTCCAGCATCATGTGACCTCTCAACTTCCTGAAAACTTCAAGACCAGAGGACAGCACAGCCACAACCCGAGTGGCACTTAAAACAACTCTCCTCCTAACAAAGGACAAAGACCATCTCCAAGCTGCTGCTGACCCGCCTACATGACATAGCTGGAGTAGATGGTACAGCACTGCAACATCTGAAGTCTTCCCTCTCACCCCAGACTCAGTGGTGATGGCAACTGCTCCTGATCCCCAAGGGCTCTCACCTGCATGGTCTCCAAAAGATCCACCCTACTCTCCTGGCCCCCTACAACATCTGCATTGGTGAGAAGCTGCTTGGAGAGTTGGTGAAACAACATAAGCTCTGCTTCCAACAATACATTGAGGAAACCCAGCTGTACACTTCATGTTTTCACAGATACAGCCAACACAGTCATGAATATGTCACAATGCCTACATCTGGATTAAGGGTATCTGACTCAATCTGAACCCAGGCAAGACTGAAGTGATCAGAAGAGGAAAATACTTGAAGAAATTTGCTGGGACATCTCCCTCCTCTCCCACAAAGGGCACATCTCCCACCCTGTCCATCAGACTGGTATGGAGAGGTAGTTTGGCTGGGATACTACCTGGTCATTTAGGGGATGGTGGGTATCAGTGGCTGGGACTCCCCTACCCTTCAAGTGGTTTGTGGCAGCAACCCCCCACCCACCCACCCAAACACACCACCAGCTTCTTCCACCTTCAGCTGCTACAATCCTCTACCCCTTCTTCCTTGAAGATCTAGCCCCAATAATCCATGCGTTTATCACCTTCAGACTTGATTACTATAATTCACTGTACTTGTGACTAAACATTCGAGCAACAGAGAAACCAGCTTATGCAAAATACAACTGCCAGCTACTGTGAGCTTACTACTTTGTTCTTTATTGGCTCCCACTTGACAGCATGGTCAAGATAGTTGGGCATGAGTGGGACTCCACTATGTCCCACTGATTCCAGGCTGCTATAACTGTCTCTTGGGGCTATTGGTAGTTTGTGTAATTTAGAACAACCTTCAGGAGAACCAGAGCAGGATCAGGGGAGCATGGAGTTCACCTTTGTATCTTCCTTTTGAGCTTTGCCCAATGCTCCTCAGGTGCAGCCAAAGGGCTGGACACCTGTATCATTAACACTAATCCTACCTGCCCCAACAAGTTCTTTCTAGTTGCTCAAAATCGTGTCCCCCAGATGACTGGTACATACTGTCTTTGCACTTTCATCCTCTTCTTCTGCCCATTCTGTTTGAGTTCCACTCTCCAGATAATCAGCCACTTCCTTCTCCAGCTTTGATAGCCTGAGAAACGTAAGAAGCCAATGATGATAGTTTCAACACACATTCAGTATGAGATAATGAGCATTTTAAAAACAGTAGGAGCATTCAGATACCATATGCTATTGCTGTATATATTACTCTAACATTAACATTTCCCATAGGAGTCAGAATTAAAAAAAAAAAAAAAAAGCACACATTGAAATATGAAGATATGTCCAAAAGCTGATTTTTTTTTGGATTCTCCCACATACTTTGCCTTACTTCATTTTATATAGAAAGACATACAAGTTTATTTTCATGGTACAGGAATAAAGTGGGATTCAGCTGTAGTGATCATCGTTCATAGTGATCATTCCACAGTACAAATGAAAGCTATTTTCTAAAAATCTTTTTCTACGGGTATGGATGCATCTGTCCCTTGCGTCTCTTGGAAGTTGGGAATACGATCAGAAATATTAATTCTGAATCCACTTTTTCCTTTGAGGTTTTCAAATGGTAAGGAGAATTTCACACTTTTTTGAGAATACATCTACACTACCAATTAAGGTGCAATTATATTGTGGGTAGGTATATCCACACTAATATGGCAGCATGGACTCTAGTGTGGGTTAACAACCTGAATACACAGTGTCCCAGGCAGGCTTTTACTGGGGCAGTCAGCCTATGCAGAAACCTGTGATGACTACGTCTTCACTTCTATTGTTACCTGGCTAGCCAGATTAAAGCCAGCATGGGTACGCCTGCCAACACTACAAAAAACAACTTAAACTGCAGTGTAGACATACCCTGAGGATATGTCTACTCTGCTATTAAACATCCTCAGCTTGCCCATGTCAGCTTGAGGGGCTCTGGCCATGGAGCTGTTTAATTGCGGTGTAGCCATTTGGGCTCAGGCTGGAGGTGTTTAACTGCATAGTGTTTAATTGCAGTGTAGACATTGCCAACAGCCAAGTGATAAGCTTGTTAACACTTCTAGGAAGGCCGTTTAGAACCATTATGTGACTGATTTGCACTGGTATAGTGTCTACTCTGAACAGATCTCACACTGTCCTTGCAAAATGGTAATTGTGGAGCAGCTTCTACTCACACCAGTGAAATTTCATTAACTTGAACAGTTACTTCCAATTTACACCAATGTGATTGAGCTTATGCAATTTCATCTGGGACATTCATTTTATGTATCTGGAATTAAATTTATTTTAGGCATTCTAGGGAGCTTTCGAAAAGGAAGTATCAGAGTCCCAAACATTAAAGAATTAAAGCCTTGTGAAGTAACTATTTTTATTCCCACTATATAAAATTTGACATGCCCAAGGTCCCATAGAAAGGACATCACACCATGAGGGGAGGGATAGCTCAGTGGTTTGAGCATTGATCTACTAAACCCAGGGTTGTGAGTTCAGTCCTTAAGGGGGATCTGGGGCAAAAATCTGTCTGGGGATTGGTCCTGCTTTGAGCAGGGGGTTGGACCAGATGACCTCCTGAGGTCCCTTCCAACACTGATATTCTATTTTATATATTTCATTGGAAAACTGCAGAGAACAGTGTGTGAGCAATTCAGGAGGTAAAATGTTCTCAAATATCCATCATACCATTTCACTTCAATTTTGGGAAGCTGCAAGCCCAGAGGGGACAATGGGAAAAGGATCCTGAACTGCTGTGTGTTAAGAGAATTAAGAGAACAGGAGATAGAAGAAGAGAACCTGTGATTTACCCCTTCCACGGCTACAATAAAGGAGTCATTATGAGATAAATGTTGGTCAACGCACAGCTGCATGTACTACAGCCCATATACTACTGTCAACATCATATTGACATTTTAGCTTGTCCTTGGTCTACCCATGGGTTTGGTAGCTTTGGCTGAAACGGCTCTGATGGATAATGGTTACAATTCAAAATATTTGTTACCATCTATTATATACCTCTCCTTGTGTTCTTGAAGTTCCTTTTCAAGGGTCTCCCTCATCTGAGTCTCATTTCTAAGGCAACAAAGAAGTTGGCTAACAGTAAGCTCTTCAGATTCCAAATTCTTTGGTTCATCCACAGATCTGCTCCTTCTATGATCAAACATGCTATTAGTACAGGTGATTACAAATTAATTTTACAGTCCACCATTCGCCTAGCTGGATGCCAAGATTTTCAGAAGTGACTAGTGATTCTGGGTGCCCAACTTAAGACACCTTATAGGGATCAGAAATTGCTGAGAACCAGCCCTCTGAAAGTCAGGCCCCATTAGGATGTCTCAAGTTGGACATCCAGAAAATGAGTCTTGCCAAAAGGCTAAAATAGTGGCAGCCCATGATCCTCAAGATCTGGCTCCATGACCATGAGTGCAGGTCTTGCTTCGAGCACCACTTCAAAAACAGCTCACAACAAGAGGGAGGATGTATTTAACCACTTAACTGAGTAGGTCTATGCAAAAACAGAAATCTGACATTTAAAATAGTCACAAATATATTATGGCTCATTTTGTGGAACCAAAGTGTTGCTTTTCATGGTGGATGTCTTCACAAAATGGCTTTTCCAATTAAACATGCAAAATTTCACATCTCTCTACAAAACAATTCCCCCCGCCCCAAAATAATGACATTTTCATTAAAATTGCCTTATTTTTGAGCCAAAAAACCCTGTAGTATTTCACCCCCATAAAGTGCTTTTTTACGTCAGATTATGCTAGTGGAAAACACATTAGTTCATGACATCAAATTTGAGACCTCAATACAAGTAATAGGGAAATTAACTGTCCTGTGATATGACACAACCTTCCACTCCTTGTGGCGTGGGGAGTGTGTGTCTGGCTATTCACTATGTTCATACTCCCTAAATTTTGAGATAGGATGTATAGGTATCATATTACATGCTATGGAACTGTAGCTAGCATGTCACATGGGATTATCTAAGCCAGTCCTTGCTACTAAATTGGACAGCATCCAAAATGGAAACTATAATAGTATCAGCTGCCTAACCCTATGAAGAAGTAGAAGTTCAGCAAAGAAAAAAGCCTCAGGGATAAGAGTTCATGTGAAGACAGAATTGTGAGAGGAGTCTTAAGGACTACATTCTGTGATTTTGGTTTAAAAAAAAAAAAAATATCAAGCTTGAAACAGCCCCAGACTCCACATACATGTAGGCAGCTGCGTTGTTGGTCCTTTGGCTATTAACATCCTGATTTTCTTTTAAAGCTGCATTTGATTCTCCCTCCTATTAGGGATAAAAATAACATTAGCGTTGATATTACACTAGCTAGCAACAACTTGGAATCTGCTTTTATTTCATTTACTTTTTCAGTAAGAGAAAGGTCAGGAAGAATCACAGCATGACAATACAACTACACAAGATTCCAGGGAATAAATCTCACATTTGGAAATTTTAAAAGTTAATATTTAACATGTACTCTGGCCACCCCGTTATACAGATCAAATGAGAAGGACAGTAGGGAAGCCATACCTTCCCCCTGCAATCTTTTGCCATTAATTTTTTTCCCTAACAAAAAAATAAATAAAAAAAAAATCAGAGATCAGGCAATTGACATGCTCATCAATATCAGAGATGACTTCCACTATAGGTTTAACAACCACTCATTTGTGGGAAGCCAACAACCTGCCCTCCGATAAGGAATAATTTTTCTCTGCCAATGTAGAGTCCAATGCCTTCCTGACTGAATTTTGTAGCCATAATGGGGCATAAGTGAAGCTCGCAGCTTGAAGCTTCCCCAGCAACTCTAGAACCTCAGTGAGTGAGGGTGAATTAAACCCCCTCAGCCTCATGCAGCGATTGCCCTTCCAGACATGGATCCATTACCATAAAAATGATCAAGAAACGATTGATTTTGTCCATGAAGAAGCTTCCACAGATTCAATGGCGATGGTAAAACTAGCTCTCTCTGTCTTTAGCACAGTTACGGCACAGAACTTTTGAATATCTAAAATTTGAGCTAAGCTGAGTTTGACAGCATCTCTGATTTCTGTCAACAGAAAATGGAACCCTTTCCTTGCCACTAGGAGAAAAAAAAAACCCCACACATACAAGTTTCCCCTGAACTAAATACAGCACAAAAGCGAACCTATGGCATGCAATGCCTGCTCCAGGCATCTCCCTGGAGTGGAGTCAGTGTAGTGTGCAGGAAACAGACTGAACAGGACAGAATGGAGAACAGAAATGCCATTTAGTTCTCCAGCCCTCACTCACACACGCATAAGGGCCCTCATTACTATAGGAGAAGGGAGACAAAAATCCCTTTAAAGAATAATCCCCAGCATAAAGTTAACTACTCAAAAGACAGTATGTTATTCACTCATGCTAGGGTATATCTTCTGTGCAACCTGTGTTTCTGCTATTATGGTTGGGGTTGCTAGTCCCCCTCTCAAAGTGGCATACTGCCTTTTCAACACATTGCACAGGGACTGAGCTGTGCATTTACCATTACTATTACAAGAAACTGCACTGCTACATCCCTCACAGATCACACAGAAATTTGCCCTCACAAAAAAATCCTGTCTTAACCACAAAGACTTTTCAGATTGTGCTTTCTGTACTCTTCCTGCAATAGGCCAACTGATACTTCTTGAAGCAAAAATATGGTGCTGTTAATGGTTTGTTCCCAATAACTTACACTCATTCTGATCTCAACAAAAGAGTCCTCTGTCGAAGGGACACTGAGTTTGAGCTGTAGTTCTGAAACGATGGCAAGCAGATCTGCCTTCTCAGCCTGAAGCCGCAGCAACTGTGTCTTCAGCTGCTTAGTTTCCTGGGTCATTTCCTCCCTAGGAACTGTGCAGTTCTCCTGGGAAAGATGCAAAATACACATCATATTAGCCAACCAAACAGAAATCCAAAACTACTCAAGCAGAAGTGCTGAGGCAAAGACAACACAACTGCATCCCAAACACCCTGACCACCGTTAGGTATGCCTAGAAAAAGTCAGTGAATAAACTATTTAAATTTGCTTTGATCAAACTGCATTAAACTAAGTTATCAAATGATGCAACCACCTCCTGAAAGGCTGGAGCCCAGTTTAGAAACATGCACCTGATTCTCCTCATCAACACTGAGGTAAACCAGGAGTAACTCCACTCAAGTCAGCGGAGCTGCTGGTGTAAGCAAGAGGAGACTCAAGCTCATCAAACTCAGTTCTCCCCTATCTACATTGCAAGAATGTGTTTTCACCAGGTCCTTCAATACAGTAAATTCCATAGTGCTGACAGGACTATTTTAAATACTTGGACAATACAGTGTTGGGGCCATGTAAATAGGTAGACTCTAAATCCTTTATCTCTTCATTCCTCATTCCCCATCATTGACTCCAGCACTCTGGGCCCTGTTCCCCAATCCTCACCAGTCTCTTCTTGGACTTGTAACTATTCCCTCTCTTGTGTACAACCTTCTTCCTCACTTCTTTTTCTCCAACTCATCTGGGATCCTCCGTCCTCTCTGCCTGGAATCTCTCCAAATGCTTGTCTGCTCCTTTCCCTACAATCTCTCCCTCTATTCCCCGTCTCTTCACATCTGCGATTTCCCCCATCCCTTCTTCCAAATCTCTCCCTCTTCCCTCTTCCTTGGAAGATCTCTCCAAATCCCTACAGTCTCCCCACATCTTGCCCTGAGTCTCTCCTCTCTCCTCAGGGGGTGGGGGAAGGATTTGAGGACCCCTTTTTTTGGCTTCCACTTAACCACTAAGCTCCAGTTTCCACCCCTCCCTATGGCGTCTTGCACCACTTCCAATCCTTCCCCTTGAGTTTGTCTCCTTCTGCCCCAGCTTTTCCCCTCCTGCCCCGGGGGGCTTCACCACTCCGCTCACAGCCTACAGCACTGCCACTATGAGTTCTGGGCAACCCTCTCAGTCTCCTCCATTCCCTTCTATGCTGCATCCTCTGCCCCAGTTCCTTCCCCAGCCCCTCCCACTCTACCTTCCCCAGCTCCTGAAGTTTTGTCATGCTGGCATCTGCTCTGGTGCTGCCTCTCCTCATATAGCATCTCCTCCACCTCCTGTTGCCTCTGATTTTGTGTTCAGACCAGGAGGGAAAGTAGCCTTATCACAGCCCTTGCTGGCAGGAAGGCAGAAGTGTAGGGGTTTTTCCTCTCAAAACCATTCTGAGTGCTAGTGTTTACAGCCTGTGAAGGCCAGAGGATGGATCTGTGGTTGAAACTGAGAGAGCACATGAGGTTACCTAACGAGCAGCAAGTGGCTATGATGTATTTTAATTAAGAAAAGGCTGAAGTAAAAACATAGGATTCAAAGTGGCACTGAGGAGTTTATTAAATAAAGTTCATCTTAAATAAGGGACTGTTTCACGTTCTCTCTCTGAAGAGAATTTAGGTTACAATGAGGACAATTCCTTAAAAGGGAAAACAGTCTTGGCTTAAGTGACATTGTTAGGCTAGAAATCACAAACAGTAATAAGTGTCCTTGCCTAGGTCACCACCATAAGAAATTCTTAACCCTGGAAAAAAAAAATCTAGTTTTACTTCTTGAATTTCTTTTAGTTCAGACAATGAAAACAAACTTGTCTCTAGTCACTTTGATGTTTCCGTGCCCTGGCAAAAGCTGAAGGTCTTACTTTGCAAATCTTGCAGTCTGTTGGTTAGCTTTTTTTAAACAGAGTTTTCACAGGAAACAAAATAAAATATTAAAAAATATTAAAAGAAAAGCATCTCTCTCTGTGGTAGGCTTTGCAAAAAAATTAATTTGGCGCAAAGTCTGATCTGACAGCATCACTTTAAATAGAGCTTTTGAGAAACTAGTTTAACATACTATGAATTAAAAAATGAACAGTTTTTTCTCCCTTAGAGCTCAACAAGGTCTAGACTGACAAACTCCTGGGCCTGCCAAGGGCCCCCAATAACTTCTGCCTATGCAGAATTCATTGCAGGATCATTACACTAATTGAATCTATTTCCCTATGTTAAGTTCTCCTCACACCTTCTATGGGTCATCTCAATTATCACTTCAAAAGTTTTTTTTTTTCCTCCTGCTGATGATAGCTCATCTCAATTGATTAGACTCTTCCTGTTGGTATGCATACTTCCACCTTTTCATGTTCTCTGTATGTATAAATATCTCCTGTCTGTGTGTTCCATTCTATGCATCCGAAGAAGTGAGCTGTAGCTCACGAAAGCTTATGCTGAAATAAATTTGTTAGTCTCCAAGGTGCCACAAGTACTCCTGTTCTTTTTGTGGATACAGACTAACACGGCTGCTACCCTGAAACACTGCAGGATCAGAATCTCAGACCCCATGTTAGACCAGAGTCCTAACTCCCGCTCCGTGTTTTCTGTCTAAAAGGTGCTCTCATTCTTTTTACAGGATGTTTGTTCTTTTCTGATTTGATCATTCTCCTCTGTTCTACCTATAGTGATTTCTCTCTTCCCCCCATTTCCCACACACCCCACTCCTTTGGGGTTGGACGATAGATAGAGAGTCCTGCCCACCAGCCAAATGCAGAAAAGCATATTTCAGGGGGCAAACAGGCGACAGAGTGAATTTATGGACATCATACTTTGAATGCCAGTGAGATGACAGCCTTGAATTTGAATGAACATAAGAACTACCAGATTGGACCAGATTTGTAGTTCATCTAATACAAACTAATAATAATAATAATAAACCACCAGTATCCTGCAACATTGGCTAGCACTAGATGCTTCAAAGGAAGGTGCAAGAAATCCCTTAACAGGCAGATGTGCGATAATCTGCCACCATGAAGATCTCATCCTAATCTCTAATAGTTGGTTTAAACCCTGAAGTATGAATTTTAAATAAATGTTCTACACCTGAAGGTGCAAATATATCTCCACATACATATCCCAGGTACAAACCTTAAGCAGGTTTCTTTCATATAGGCCTCCTACATGAGGATACATGCAGGTCAATGTTGCCATGCTATTAGATGGCTACCTCAGGGAGCAGAGCTGGCGCTAAGCATAAGCAGACCAAGCTATTGCTTAGGGCCCTGAGCAGCTCAAGAGGGCCCCCTATTTGCTTTTTAGTATTTGTTGTATGTAGGGAAGGGGCAAAAATATTCCTGCTTAAGGCGCCTCCTACCCTGTTTCAAACCACTCAGTTACAAAGCAACTTTTCCCATTACTTAGAGGGATGCAGACAGGCAGTTTAGATTGACTCAAAATATAGGTACTGCAGACCAGGGATGTATTTGGCCCAACATGAACAAAAGTATTTTTATGACTTAAAAAAAAGTTAGATGGAAATAGTGGGAAGGGTTTCTGGTGTTTTTGTTTTGTTTTGTTTGTTTTTTGCATTTACACTTCCCCCTGTAACACTGGAAGCCCAAACAGAAGAGCACTAAACTAATGCCTGAGAAGGAAAAAACTAACTAGGAAACAAACCCAAAAGAGAAACCAAAAGAGAAACATGACTAAACAGAACAGAGAATGAAAAGTGAATGAGATGTCCGAAGTTCAGTTTTAATTCTCTCAGCTGTAGCCTGATTTCTCAAGTCTCCTGGAAGTCGGTTACCTTCGGAAAATAATCAGGCCAATGATTTCCATTATGATACAATTCCTCTAAAGTAAAAACAAACCAAAAAATGGAAAAACGTTAAAAAATACAGTGTAACAAAGTGATATGAATGCTCCTCCCATTAAAAAATAAAAAGTTGATTGGCCACGTTTTATTTACCATTTCAGACCCTACCTCTTTCTCTTTTAAGCTTTGAAGTTGTTTCTGCAGCTCTTCGTTTTCAAGGCACTTGGCTTGCAAGTAATGTTTAGCTTCTTTGAACTTGGACTCGTAAAACTCCCGCTCTTCCTTCTGTTTCTCTCGCCATACAGAAAGCTCCTCATACCGATCCTTCATAGCTTGGTTATGTATCTTCATGGCTTCTAGAGAGTGTTCAGAAACAACATATGAACAGATACTAATCCCTTGCCAGAGAAACAGGAAAGTGAGCCAGCCCAGTGACAATGTTCTGCACAGAAGAGCAGAGTATTTTTATTTAGATGGTCAGCTATCTGTGATAAGGACTCTCTTACTATAGGTTTGTTGTATCTAGTACAATGGAGGTGCTGATCTTGTTTGGGGCCCTCTAAAAAAATAGTATTGCCATAACACTAAATTACCTGTCCGTGGTCTCTGAATCTCTTGAGTTACCATTAGATCACCATTTACAAGTAAGGCATGACTTGCTTCTCCACTACCTTGCATCTTGTGATTGTCAAATGACTATACAAGGTACAGGTAGGGGAGAATCAGACCATACTCTTGAGCCTCACTGGAAAAATCCTGGCTACATGTTTACATAAATGCAGTCTAAATATTCAAAACCCAAGATACTTTAGGATCCAATTATGCACTCAGATACCCATGCAATTTCCATTGACTTCAGTGAGAACAACATGTAGAGGCCAATGCTGATCCTTATTTAAATAAAAAGCGATCTAGCCAAAGGAAATTAAAGAGCTTTAGGGCCATTACACAAAATGTCAGACTCAGCCAGGGATCATACATTCTAACATCCACAAAAAAAAAGTCACTGAATTTAAAAGACATGCTGTCAATTTGAAAGTCACATCTCTGTCTGAAAGTGTTACACGTTATACTGATGCTTACTATGGCTGAAAGTGGTTAGCTATATTATTTCCCTGTTTGATTAGACAAAGTGCTGTTAAACACACAAAGTAAACACCCTCATTGCTGCCCTGTATATAGTCATTTTTTCCCTTGGCGAGAAGACTTTTATAAACATCATGAATTTGTGAGGATATACAATTACGAAGGGCTCCAACAGATCAATTAAAACAGGGGTCCCCAACGCGATGCCATGGCACCCGCGGGGGCATCTAACTGCGCCCGCGTCCTGTCCGGCGGTCAAGCATCCGCCGAAATTCGACAGCGACACCTCTTGAGAGGCGTCGCCGCCAAAATTCAGCAGCATTTCAGCGGATGCTCGACCACCGCCACAGTCCTTTGTCTGGCGCCTGCCAGATGAAAAGGTTGGGGAACACTGAATTAAAATATTTCATGTCAGAGCCACTTTAAAGACTAATTTCTTTCAGGGTTACTGGATTTCAAACACAATGTACTTTTCTTTAGCTTCCAACAGTAAAGCGTGCCAGAGCTGTAATATACACAGAGGACTATTTCTTCTTCTGGTATAAATCCACTGAAGACAATGGAGCTACACCAGATGAGCTGAAAGTTTGGTCCTGAAACTTTACTTCATATGGTATTGGACTGCCAAGCATGGTATTGAAAAGATATTAATAAAGTTATTTTACACACTGCTTCCCAGACCATGAAAGATACCCTTGGCTTTACATCCTAGAGGACCTAATGACTCTAGAAATCTCTGACGGCTGTAGAAATACGAGCTGTTACAGCTAAAAAGGTGGTACTCAAATTGGGAAAAGCATCAATATATGTTTTAACAATTAATGAGCATTATTAGTGATGTTGCGTCTACAGAGATGGCATCTTACAAGATGCTAGACAAATGGTATGTGTGTACAGATACCTGGTCTTCATTTTTTAACCTCTGATGAATTATATATGTTGCTCTAGCTTTCCATTTGCCCTAAGAGCTGTCAAAGAGAGCTTTCTTATTTTATCTCAGCATAATTCCTGTGTATTGTATTGATTTAAGTCTCTGAAATGTATCCCTTTATGTAACCCATGTAATTAGTAATGCATGATTAGTGCTATAAGAATTATTAATAATCTAAATTTTAAATACAGAATGTTGTTTTGAAAAATAAACTTTAAAAGCCTAATGGCTCATGGAACTCTCTGGCCATGGTCATACTAACCCAGCCTTAAGGAGGGAAAAAACACTTTATTTGACCAGGGCAAATACATTTGTTTCCTTGATGAGGAAATGTTATTTGTTTTTGTATCAATCATCATAGCCAAACAGATTTTGTGCCCAGTCTGTTAAGTTTTCATACTAATTTTGCAAACCTATACTAACTATTTCTATAATTCTCAAGAAACCAAGTTATACTTCAATCTGGTTGTTTCCCCTTATTCTTCCATACAGATTCAATTTCATAAGATCATCTTAAATATTACCATATAGCATGAGGGAGATTCTGTATTGCCTTACACCTTTACACCTATGCATAGTGCAAGCAAGTGTGGTAAAATGTTACCACGCCACTGTGATTGGGTGGGGAATTTGTATTTGATAGTGCAGGGAATTTGTATTTGATAGTGCAGGGGTCAGCAACCTTTCAGAAGTGGTGTGCCAAGTCTTCATTTATTCACTCTAATTTAAGGTTTCGCGTGCCGGTAATACATTTTAACGTTTTTAGAAGATCTCTTTCTATAAGTTTATAATATATAACTAAACTATTGTTGTAAGTAAAGTAAACAAGGTTTTTAAAATGTTTAAGAAACTTCATTTAAAATTAAATTAAAATGCAGAGCCCCCCGGACCAGTGGCCAGGACCCAGGCATTGTGAGTGCCACTGAAAATCAGCTTGTGTGCTGCCTTCGGCACGCGTGCCATAGGTTGCCTACCCCTGTGATAGTGTATTTAAACCCACTTGGCACAGTACAAGACCATGGAGAATCTAGCCTCTACATTTCAAGGCAGGTTCTCATTCACCTTTTAATTCATTGTTCTCTGTAATCAGCTCTTTCATCTGCTGCACCATCTCTTCTGGTGTAAACGTGCCAAGCGTAGGAGATGCCAGATTGTGGGGTCCATTTCCCGTTTCACTCTTGTGACATTCACCATTTTCAGCAGGACGCCTTAGCGGCTTGCTGGACATCACTGCAGTGACTATAATAAGATTAACAAAGAGAAATTTAATTTCCTGCTGCAAAGTTGCATACCAAGAAAATCCAGTAGCTAGCCACCACCGAGACATACCATGGATACACCACTAGATCATTCTGCCCTGCCATGACAAAGGAGTGTTGCTACTGAGCTTATCACAACAGACTACACCCCATAAAACCCCCAAAGATCTGTGTGAGCCTTTCGCTATTTAGTTTATTCACATAACACTCAGCCCAGACTCATTAACCATTCAGCAAACGTGGGCTTATATCATCACTTTGGGGCAAACCCCTACAAGTTGCACATGGCTTTGACTTGAAACCAGGGAGCACTTGACTGTTTCATCCACATTTTGTTCAAGAGATTCATCTACAATGCTGAGCCTTCATACAGAACTCTGCAGCACATCTCAGCAATACACAATCTACTGTGAACACATCAGGGTGGATAAAAATCAATGATTTAAAAAAAAAATTAAAATCTGTTTTTTTTTTTAAACACAAAAACTGATTTTTTGATAAAATCCTTTTTGAGGAAAAAAAACTAAAGATAATTTTAATTAAGATATAATGTAATCTCAAAGATATCTCATCATGGAATAGTGATTATAAATTCTAATTCTATAATGAGACAATATATTCATGTAATGTTTAAGAAAAATACTTTAAAGTTTTCTTTCCCTCCATACACCAAAAAGGTATTTCTAGAACAACCACAGATGGCCTTACATTATCTAATCTACCTGTCCCTTTCTACCCCTTCTTAAACCAGGCCTTCTCTTAAGTTTCTGGGCATTTGGATGTTAAGAGGCTGGTATGTTATACTTTATAGTGTATTTATTTGTATTCCATTAGGAGCACCACGAAGCATTTGATGGTTGCCACAGAGGCCAAGCTCAAGAGACAGACAGCCCGGTGAAAGTGGTGCTGGCATGCAATACATAATTATTGAAATCAGAAAACCAAATACTCAGGAATGTGGTCCTGTAGCTGTAATTCTATTGCCAGGGACAGATACTGCCCTTTTCTTATACAGCACTTTTCACCTGCAGAACTCAAAGCTCTTTACAAAGGAGGCCAGTATCATCATCCCAATTTTAGATGAGGGGAGACCCAGGGAAGGGATTTGCTCAGGGACACTCAGCAAACCAGCATCAGAGTAAGGAATTGAATCCAGCGCTGCCAAACTGGGTCTAAGTCCTAGCCCGGTGCACAACTCACTCTCACTACACAAGTTAATTGTAAGGGAGGGAGGGATTTTAGAGCTAACTCCATAATCAGAACAAAATTAATGAAACTTATGATGCTCCAAAACATTCTCAATTTTAAAAAGTGACAGCTTAGGATTTGTTTACAATAAATAGTATCTGCTCTTTTATCCTTCCCTTTCCTAATTCTTTTCTTTGTTGATTACCTTTATTTGCTTTGTCCAATACAGATTTTAAGTTCTTCAGTGCAGGGACCTGGCCTTCAACTCTGTAAAGCCCCATACAAAGCTTTGGCACTATCTATATTTAATGTGTATTATTAATTATAATACATAAATAAAACAAACAAATAAATGGGATAAGCAAATAACACATTTATAAGAAATTGTTCACATGGAAACCCCCAGAACAGAAATAGCTGCAAGCTGCTCAGCAAAAAACACCATTTGTTTCTGCTCTCCACAGTCATGGTACAGGTTTGAGTCATATGGCCCAAATCTTTAATTCACCACACTGGTGTCACTCCAATGGAGTGACACGGGTGTCAAAAGCAAAAAGGAGGAGAAAAATCAGGCCTCCAGTTTCTTGTCCCTGGTCTGTAAGGAGCTGTAAGTGCTGGTTTCAACAGGTAACATGAACAGTTCTACCAATAGGTTCCAGTGAGAATCTCAATTATTTCTTCTCATCCAGGGGAAGGGTGGCCATGAAACCAAAACCTTGAGGTCATGTAAAGGGGCGGGCATGAAGAGGTATATCTGCCTGTCTGTTACGGAGGTCATGGTGACCTCTGTAGTGGCTGGTGTGGCTGGCTCCAGGGCTGCCCGAGCAGATCAGGTAGCCCCTGCGCCAGTCACACCGACCACTGCTGGGGCAGTCTCAGGCCATTGTGCCCCTCCCTGTAGCAGCAGTTTGGGTAGGAGCTGGAGCAGGGGATTGGGGCGTGGGGGGGCTCCCCGGAAGCATCTGGCACATCCCTTCAGCTCCTAGGCAGAAGGGCCAGCGGGCTCTGCGCACTGCCCCCGCAGCTCTCACTGGCTGAGGTTCCCGGCCAATGGGAGCTGCGGAGCCAGAGCTCATGGTGGAGGCAGCATGCAGGAGGTCCCCCTGGCCTTCCCTCCACCCAAGAGCTGCAGGAACGTGCCAGCTTCTTCCGGGGAGATGCGCGGAGCTGGGTAGGGAGCCTGCCAGCCCTGCCAACCCTCCCCCTGCCCAGCACCAGCAAGGATCCTAGGTCATGCACTGCTGTCTGCCCCCTCCAACACCAGTGGGGGTCTCAGGCTGCACCCCACTGCCCCCCCCAGCACCCACAGCCCTCTTGGCCAAAGTTTTAGTTAGGGGTATATAATATAAGTCATGGACAGATCACAGGCTGTGAATTTTTGTTTACTGCCAGTGACCTGTCCATGACTTTTACTAAAAATACCTGTGACTAAAACGTAATCCTTAGTAATTAGCAATGCCGTAGTTCACGCCCCTTCAGTTTGGTAAAAATCATTTATTCTTTAAATACATGGAGATGGATGTAAGTCATCTCTGGACACTGACTCTTATCATGGGACCTTTAACTTTTATTCTACAGCTCCAGTTACCTGACATGGGTCAAGGCTAGGAGAGAACAATCTCTTAGCAGCATTCCTAAGTGTCACAGCTTTATGACAGCAGGGAGAGATCTTGTTTCGAGATTTAGCCTTTCAGCCTCACTTTTAAACTATGCAGTTTTTCATGTCTCCCCTCCCAGCTCTAGCCACCTGCTACCAGGTTCTCTTTACAGAGGTACAGAGCAACCCACAAAACACACTGCTGATTCTTCTGGTGCCTCCATTGAAAGGCCACAACCCCCAGTGCCTTTTTTATCTCTAAGTCTGCAGGGCTCTGAGCCATGACTCTGCAGTACTATCATTTCTTGAAGTAATGTCTATTTTGAAGCACGATGGGGACGGGTGACATACAACAATGATTCAGACATGTCAAACCTACAAAAAATAAACACAGAAATTGGGCTTGTTTTTGGCTTAATTGGCTTGTGAGTTGCTTGTGACTAGTTTTTGGCTTGTAGCTTTTTTTTGATTGGCTCCTGGCAACCAGGGGTAATGAGGGGCAAGCAGGAAAGAGAGTCAGGGGGAACTGCAGGCCCACCACAGTCCCAGACTACACACCGGAGGGATCTAGTCACACAAAGTGTTGGGGTTCTTAGGGATTGGCTTTTTTTGAAATGGGATGAACTTGATTTTTGGTGTATTGTGAACGTCGGGGTGCTTATTTACTGTGTGACAGTCAACAACTGTGCAGTGGCTGTGGTTTAAAACAAACAGATGCCACACTATAGTCCAGTTCTAACAGGAAATATTTGGGGGGAGTTCTCTGGCCTGTGGTATACAAGGGGTCAGAGGAGAGGATCACAACGGTCCCTTCTGGCCGGGGGGACCCATGAGCAAGGAGGAGGCTGAGAATGCCCCAGCTCGCAGGGTCTCTAAACGGTCCCAGGCTCCGAGTACTTCGCCCTCCGGGGGGACCCAGGGGCAAGGAGGGCAGAGCCGGGCTCTCCCTGGGGCTCGGGGCCGGCTCCCCGCATTGGCACGGTGCCACCGGCAGGTCGGTGTTTGGAAGCGGCACCGGCGCCAGCCCTTTCCCCTCCCTCGCGCTGCGGGGTTTTAGTTTCACTTCCCCTCGCCCCAGGCCCCGGAGGGCGAAGCTCACCTGAGCTCAAGCCCGCGACCTGCTTCCCCCAACGGCTCCGTCCCTCGGCCGCGCCCGGCCGGCTGCCGCCTCCTTGCTCCGCCGCCGGCTCCCGCTGCCCGTCCTGCGCGGCGCCCCTCGCTGCGGGGGCGGGTTTGTTGTGAAGGCCTCGCTCGCCGCCCTGCCCCGCTCAGCTGACTCCCGTGACGCCGGCCGCCTCCCGGGGACTTTCCCGGGCCCCGCCCGCGGAGGGCGGGTCCTGCCTTGGCGCCGAGCCCCCAGCCCGGGATGGCGCTCACGGCCCGTGGGAGGGCGGCTGCGGGCTGCTAAACTGCGGCGTGATCCGCCCGTCCCCAGCCAGCGCCTCACAACCCCCCCGGGGGGAGAAATCCCCGCCCGCCGCCTGCCCTGGGACAGCTGAAGGACAAGGGTCAGGGCCCGCCTTAGGCTGCTCCGCCCCTTCTCCGGCTCTTCCCCAGGCCCCGGCTCGGGTCACTCCATTTCTCACAGGAAGTGGCCAATCCCCTCCCCCCCTGCAGGCCTGGGGCCAGCCCACTCCTGCCCGCGGAGGCCTGGTGCCCCCACAGCCGCCCCACGGGGGGGTCTGCATAGGGCACCAAAATAGCTAGGGATGGCCCAGACAGGAGTGGGTTGATTTCAGTCTAGGATTCGCCTTGAAATGGCTGCTCCCATTGGAGACCCCTTTTACCTCCGTCCCACCCCCAATCTCTTGCTGTGGGTCAGGCTCTCCTCCCCTCTTGAAGCTCTTCCCCTTTGGATTAAATAATTAACTGTTGGAACAGAGGGAGGGGACCCTGGGTCTCTCATCTCTCAGGTGGGTTTCTTAACCACCAGGTGTAGGGGCTGGAACTAGGGTGGGCTGGGGGTGCTCCCACACCTCCTGGCTTGAAATGGTTTCCATCATATACAGGGGTTTAGAGTCTGGTTCAATGGCTCTCAGCACCCCTGCCACCAGGCTACAGCATGTATCTCTACACAGCACCTAGACACCCACCGACTCGGGCTGCAGGGCTGTTTCATTGCTGTGTAGGCTTCCTGGCTTGTGCTGGAGCCCAGCTCTAGGACTCTACAAGGTGAGAGGGTCCCACTGGTCAAGTCTACACAGTACTCCCCGAGGGGAATTGTGCCCCATTGTGCATGCTGAATTTGCACAGAAATTAATGTGTGTGCAGAATTTCTATCCCCCCCCCCTGCTCAAAATGGGCTGCAGAGCTGCTGGCCACCACTGGGGGCAGTTGGACCCAGCTGAGCCCAGCTCACAAATAGAAGACACTGCTGGGGGTGTGTGAGCTGGAGGTACCCTGGCAACTGCACTTCTCAGCATGCCCTGAAGGAAGGAGGTGACATGTAGGAATCTCTACACAAGCGCTAGATCCAGCATCAGGCTGTTTTTCCCTCTGGATCCCTGGGCTCTCAGAGGTAGGGGGTGTGGGTGTCTGGGCTGGGGGGAGGGCACCCTGCAGCTGGGCTCTGGTGGGGAGGGGTGTCTGGGCTGGGGAGTGCCCTATGGCTGGACTCAGGGGAAGAGGGGGCAGAGAAACGTGAACTGGGTTATCATAGTGGTTTCTTTAACTACTGGTGGAATTAGTTTGTGTGTCTATTGTTATAGACTTGGTTGCTTACAGGTATTTTGAAATAAATTACTAAAATAGTTGAAACTGGTGTGATTATATAATGTTATTTTGACAAATAAAATACACAAATTTTTAAAATGTGTGTAGAATTTTTAATTTTTTGGCACAGAATTCCCCTAGGAGTAACAGAGCAATGAAACAGCCCCATAGCCTGAGCCCAAGTCAGCTCTCGTGGGCCAGCCACGGGTGTCTAGTTGCTGTGTAGACAAACCTAGAGTCATTCTCTCTCTCTCTCTCTCTGACCTAATGATTAGTTAAGTATTCATACAAAATGGAACAGCTACAACATGTGTTAGGGGGGAGAAGATGCAAATATATCTAAGTTTACCTTCATGGGGAGATCAGAGTCTCCTCACTTGGGGTACTCACAGTCCCATTCCCATGAACAGCTGAAATCCAGAATCTGTAGGACATCTGAGGCCTCAGTCCACCAATGTTACAGAACTCTGTTCGGTTTCAGTGAGGGCATGACAAATGAGGGGAAGGCCCCTTGCAACGACTAACCCACTCAACCCTGGTGTGAAGCACTAAGTAACTAAGGGTTAGCTAGGGTACATAGTGTATTTATCCCTATCTTGTGGCTGGGGAAACAGAGTAATTGTGCCCCTCCAAAGAACATTGCAACAGAACTAGGACTAGAAGTCAGGAGATCCCAGCATTCAGGCTGCTGCAACAGAGACAACTAGACCATACCCCTCCCTCCTTTACTAAATAATTATGCACCCATAATCCACTATGTTAATGACTAGGGTTGCCAAATTTCTAATTGCAGAAAATTGAACACCCCTGCTCTGCCCCTTCCCTGAGGCCCTACCGCTGTTCACTCCATCCCCCCTCCTACTGTTGCTTGCTTTCCTGCTCACTCACTCATTTTGACCGGTCTGGGGGAGGGGGTGATGGCTCTGGCTGGGGGTGTGGGCTCTGGGGATGAGGGGTTTGGGATCTAGGAGGGGGCTCGGATGGGAGGTGGGGCAGAGGGGTTCAAAGTGTGGGAGGGAGCTCTGGGCTGGGGCAGGGGGTTGGAGTGAAGGGGGGGTGAGGACTCGGGCTGGGGGTGCAGGAGGGGGTCAGAGTGTGGGAAGGGGCTTCAGGCTGGGGCAGGGGGTACGGGCTCTGGGGTGGGCTAAAAATGAGGGTTTCAGGGTGTGGGCTGGGGCTCTGGGCTGGGGCAGAGTGTTGGGGTGCAAGGAAGCAAGGGCTCTGCCTGGGGGTGCGGGTTCTGGGGTGGGGTCAAGGATGAGGGGTGTGGGGTGCAGGAAGGGATTTTGATCTGGGGCAGGGGATTGGGGTCCGGGAGGGGGTTCAGGGCTGAGGCAGGGGGTTGAGATGCGGGCTCTGGCTGGGCAGTGCTTACCTCAGGAGGCTCCCGGAAGCAGCTGGTATGTCCCTGCAGCCCCTAGGTGCAGGGACGGCCAGGGGACTCTGCGCCTTGCCCTTGCCTGCAGGCAACAGCCCCCATAGCTCCCATTGGCCGCAGTTCCCAGCGAATGGGAGCTGCAGAGACAGAGCTTGGGGCAGCATGCGGAGCCCCCTGACGCCCCTGCGCCTAGGGGCCACAAGGACATGCTGCTTCCGGGAGTCACACAGAGCTAGGGCAGGCAGGGAGCCTGCCTTAGCCCCGCTGCACTGCCAGCTGGACTTATAACGGCCTGGTCAGCAGTGCTGACCGGAGCTGCCAAGTCCCTTTTCTACCGGGATGCCTGGCAACCCTATTAATGATAGCAGCCTTTCTACTTCATTTCTTTTGTGCTGCCCCTGTGCCTGGAATACCAGTCCAAGGTGGCCCCGCTCTCCTCATTCAACTCTATCCTTGAGACCTCTTTGAGCCATAATACTCACAAGAAGTTGCTAACTAATGAAAAAGTTTGAGGGGCAGCTGGGAAATGGCCATATATTTAATAAACAACACTCCAATAAAAGTCCATTGTGCTAACACTCTTTTCTGAGGGGGATTTTCAAAGGCACATGCGCAATTTAGCTTCACCTTATTTATTTTTATTTCAGCATATAAGAGGAACACAGGCACTAGGCGGCTGTAAGAGGGGCCTGTTCCGGAGCTAATCCCGTGTGGCACAGTGTGGCCCTGCCAGCACCCAGCCCTCAGTTCCCTCAGGGGTCTTTCAATAATTTTCTCCATACCAGAATACTTGTGGGATCTTATTTATTAAATGTTTTCAAAATTCAGACTCTTTGGCCTCTCAATCTCCAATCCTTCATCCTGTTGGTTCAGGACTCCTAATGCTTCCACAGCTCTCCTGCTCAGGGCCTGTGTTGTGATTCGAGCCATCTTCCCCAGCAGCCAGTTTCCAGCCCTGCTTCACAGAGCACCTCTTCCCACCCTTGGTTCAGGGGTCCATAGCCCTCCTTCTAAGGCCAGGTAGGCATTCTCTTTGAGTTGTCTGCCTGTTTTCTTCCTTTGGCTCTCCGGATGGTTCTTGTTTATCCCTAGGCTTGGACTGATTTAGCTATATGATCTGTCATGTGACTGGAATAACTTCCCCACCTGGGGAGAAGATCTGAGTGAGACACTGGTGGAGTTGGATGCATTACCTCTTAAAGGGGCCAGTGACCAATGCGACAGCACATTTGGCAGATCATTGAAAATCCAATCTACGACAACAACAGTTTTTCTCCACACAAGAGGAATTGGTCCACAAAAGTGGAATTTCCCAACCTCAGCCTCCGCAAAACTTTATTCCTCCCATCCCATTCAAATCTCAGCCCTCCCCAAACAGATGAGCTTTGCAAAAGGTTGTAAAGGTCAACAAATTTGGTCATTTAGACTGAGTTAGGAAGTGAATTGCAAAGTCAAGGGATGGGGAAAGTCTTGCAACCAGCCCCCTCTTGTATTCTCTTAAAGGACTGGCACATACAACTTATAGTGAAAGATTCAAGGCACTCGATCTATTTAGCTTATCAAAGATAAGGTTAAGGGGTGTCTGTAAGTAAAAATTGCTGAGGTGGGTTTGCCTTCCTCTGCAGCATGGGGCACAGGTCACTTGCAGATTTCAACTAGTGTAATAAATGGTGAATTCTCTGTAACTTTAAGTCTTTAAACCATGATTTGGGAAGTTCAGTAACTCAGCCAGAGGCTAGGGGTCTATTTCAGGAGTGGCTGAGATTCTGTGATGTGCAGGAGGTCAGATTAGATGATCACGATGGTCCCTTCTGACCTTAAAGTCTATGAATCTGTCTACATGGGGAACAAAAATCTGATAACAAAGGGCTCTTCAAGCTAGCAGACAAGGGTGTAACAAGATCCAATGACTGGGAGCTGAAGCTAGACAAATTCAAATAAAGTGCAAATGTTTAACAGTGAGGATAATTGACCATTGGATCAATTTACCAAGGGTCATGGTGGATTTCCCATCACTGGAAATCTTTAAATCAAGATTGAATGTTTTTGTAAAAGATATGCTCTAATTCAACCACAGCTGTTGGACCTGAAGCAGGAATTAATTCCTGGAAGTGCTATGGCAAGTGTTATGCAGGAGGTCAAATGATATGATCATAATCGTCCCTACTTGCCTTAAAATCTACAAAATTTATATCTAAGCCAAGGGAACTCCACTTCAAACCCCTCTGCATGTCCCAACCATGACAGGGTCTCACACACTCATGCTCTCTCTCTCTCCTTTATAGATCAGAACCAGCATTTTAAGCTCCACCCAGAAACTAACATGTAGCCAGTGCAGATTCTGGGAACTGGTGTCCTGTGCTCACACAAATTACCACTTTCTACATGAGCATCTGTTTGGAATTAATATAAGATGTTGTCTCATGTAGAGTACATATCAACAGGCTAATCTCTAAGTGATAAACACGTAGATAATGATTGCAAAGGCGTCATCCAAGAGAAAGGCCCTCTTGGCCAGATGCAGATAGAAAACGTCAGCCTTGGCCATGATCATCTATTAAATGAGTACTCCTCTGAGCTAGACTCCTGTGTTCTCCTACGACTCCTATTGCTTTCTCTCATGCCACCCCGAAGCATGGAACTCCTTCCCAGTCCTTGTTCTCTAAGACGCTACTCTCTAGTCTCTGTATTTTTACAGTCCTTATGCTATCCATTGAGACTGTCAATAGGAATGTCAGTTGTGCTGGTGATTTTTGCGATGGAGGCCCTAATCCACTAGGAACTGGACTGAGATTTCCATTTCACTTAACCTCAGAGCAGCCAATGAACATTTTCACAGAGGTCATTTCATGCAGGCTACTGAACAGCCAACAGATGATAATTTTATGTATACCAAACCCAAGCTAGATATGGACTAAAAAACTGTTGGTGAATGCCCCAATGAATACCAATGCCCCAAGACAATGTATCGTGTTGAAGAGGAACATTGCAAACTTAGTGAACTTATGGTGTGATCCAAAGGTCATTAGAGTCAATAAGGGTCTTTCCATAGAGAGCAGGAACTAATCAATCCCCTTACAGGACAGGCTCAGTTTAGGGATGATCAAATATTTTCTGTCAAATCTGTTTTATGTTGGAAAATTGGATTTTTGACTAAAGGAAATTTAGCAAAAGTGTCTGCTGTCCATGGAAACTTTCAATTTTTTGTCAAATAACCAAACCCCCTTTAGTAGGTTTCTCAGTGGGCTAGGTGGCCTAGGGGTTAGCATCCTCCCCAGCTGAGGGGCAGTGGTAGGGGAGCTCAGGCCCACCCACTCCACTGGGTTCCAACCGAGGGCCCTATGAGGGTCAGTGGTTCTCAAATTTTTGTACTGGTGACCCCGTTCACATGTCAAGCTTCTAAGTGCGACACCCCCTCCCTTATAAATTAAAAACACTTTTAAATATATTTAACACCATTATAAATACTGGAGGCAAAGCGGGATTTGGGGTGGAGGCTGACAGCTCGCGACCTCCCATGTAATAACCTCGCAACCCCCTGAGAGGTCCCGATTCCCAGTTTGAAAAACCCTGATTTAATCAACTAAGGTGGTGGGGTCTTATTGGGTAAAGATTTGTTTCACAATATGTTAGGATTGATCAAATAATTATTTTGTAATATTTTAGTAAAATGCTTGGTTAAGGTATGGCTAAGCAGGACTCAAGTTTCACTATATAAACTGGAGTCCAAAAGGAAGTTCTTTTGGAACCAACTCCAGGACAAGATCAGAGCTGCCAGACCTCCACACTCTGCCAGCTATATCGTGCAGAAGCTGGAGTCCCCGGTTGACCCAATCCTGACTAGCCACCAGGAAAAGTGAATCTGCTTTATTGGGAGTGGTGAGCATTGTATGCTTAGCGTATGCATTCTGTTTTGATGATTGTTAATACATAGAGACTAAGGATATTACTGTGTGGTCTTTCACTGGTAAAAGACCCCATAAACCCACAGTAGGTTATGCCCTGAGCCTGAGGAATGAGGTGCCCTAGAGTGTGCGGGTAACAATAAGGTGGGGTGCACATCTAAATGGCCTTACAACACAAGACGAATGGTCACCCATGGAAATATTCCTTCACATCAACCTCCTAGAGCAGGGGTCGGCAACCTTTCAGAAGTGGTGTGCCGAGTCTTCATTTATTCACTCTAATTTAAGGTTTCGCGTGCTAGTAATACATTTTAACTTTTTTAGAAGGTCTTTTTCTATAAGTCTATACTATATAACTAAAGTATTGTTGTATGTAAAGTAAATAAGGTTTCAGAATGTTTAAGAAGCTTCATTTAAAATTAAATTAAAATGCAGGGTTCCCTGGACTGGTGGCCAGGACCTGGGCAGTGTGAGTGCCACTGAAAATCAGCTTGCGTGCCGCCTTCGGCACACGTGCCATAGGTTGCCTACCCCTGTCCTAGAGCTAAGGGCGGTCAGGAATGCTTGCACCTGCTTCCTCCCACTGCTCAAAGGATCACACACAAGAGTCCTAACAGACAACGTAGCCTGCATGTACTATATAAATCGATAAGGGGGAGCCAGGTCACCCTCCCTCTGTGTGGAGATGATGAGCCTATGGAACTGGTGTATCTCCCATGACATCATGCTGCCAGCAGCCTACCTCTCAGCACACAAAACTCCATAGTGAGCAATCTGTTGCAAATTCCCACACGACCACAAGTGGGCGCTAGACCCAGCAGTACTTCATGATCTGTTCAGGCGGTGGGGGACACCAATCACAGACTTGTTTGCCAATTACCTGAACCAGAAATGTCCACACTACTGCTCCAGACAGGGATAGGACAACACTCCCTGGACGATGCTCTCCTCCTCCCCTGGGACGCGGACCTTCTTTACGCCTTTCCTACTTTTCCCCTACTATTGAAGGTCCTGCTGAAAATAAAAAGAGACGGAGCACACGTCGTTCTGATCACTGTTACTTGGCCGAGACAGACCTGGTAGCCTTAGGTGTCACAACTCATGATGTGCCTGCTGATCCCTCTCCCACTCACTCTGTACCTCCTCTCCCAGGACAGAGGACATACCCACATCCCAACTTGGGGGTTCTCCACCCCCAGGCATGGCTCCTCCTTGGTTCAAACACCTAGAAAGCTCCTGTTTGAAGGAGATGAAAGATGTACTATTATAATTAAACAGTAGAAAGTCCTTGACACGACATACTTACCTGAAAAACAGCTTCAGGTTTCGGATTTGGTGTACTTCCCAACAAATTTCCCCTACGTCCGTGACTCTTCCACATATCTTAGACTGTGCACTGGCCCTAAAAAGATCAGGGCTGCCTCTAAGCTCTCTCAGAATCCACCTGGTGGATATAACAGCCTTCCACCAACCAGTAGAGGAATACTCAGTGCTGTCACACCCGACAACCCAAAGGTTCCTCAAGGGTATAGTAAACCTCTTCCCACAACCTCGACTTCCTATTCCCACATGGGACCTCAACCTAGTGCTGAACTGACCAGGCCTCCCTTCGAACCCATGGCCTCCTGTTCACTCACATACCTCTCAGTGAAAACACCCTTCGTGATAGCGATTACCTAAGCTAGGAGAATAGGATAAATAAGCAGCTCTGATGGCACATCTTCCCCAACACGGTATTCTTTCGGGACAAGGTTATGCTCAGGCCACATCCAAAATACCTTCCTAAAGTAACCTCCCCATGTCACATGAACCAATTGATGCATCTTCCAACCTTCTACCCCAAGCCTCACAAAGACAACAGGGAGGTTGTAATATACACTGATATCAGGAGAACCCTAGCCTTCTACCTGGACAGAACAAAGGTTTTCAGGAAGTCCCCCTCTCCAAGTGTGTCTCGAACTGCATCAGACACTGTTACCAAGTTTGCAGATACTATTTGTACACACTTCACAAGGTCAATCTCCTCATCCGTCGCCTTCTTCAAGAATGTCCCTATCTCAGAGGTCTATAGAGTGGTGACATGGGCGTCAGTCCACCCTTTCGCAGAACCTTATACGATCACTGGGGACTCCGCCTCTGATGCCATCTTCGCCTCCACAGTGCTGTCATCTGTAACTGACACGATTCCAAAGTTCCAGCCCTCCAGAAGGGATACTGCTCAGGAGTCACCTAGAGTGGAGCACCCATAGGGATGTTACTCGACGAAGTTACCTTGTGCAGTAACGATGGTTCTTTGAGATGTGTGTACCTATGGGTGCTCCACAACCCACCCTCCTCCCCTTTACATCAGCGTTCTTGTCAATGACTCTGCAGTAGAGAAGGAACCGAGGGCGTTTAGCCCACGTGCACTGATTAGCCTCATGGTGCAGCAGGGGAGACACAGCACTTATATGGTGCTAGCAGACACTGCTACTGAAATTCTCCAATCAGCAGTGCAGGGACACAAGCACACCTACAGTGGAGCACCCATAGGGACACATGTCTTGAAGAGCCATCATTGCTGCACACTTCATGTTGGGCATAAAATTTAAAAATAAACTAAAAATATGTTCATGTTTGCATGTCTCCAGTAGATGGTGCCAGTGATCTTTTCAGGTCAGTTGCAACAGTATCGGTCAAATAGAGCAGCTTGACAATACTGGAAATATTTAAAAACAAATCAGGGCATATCTTTGCTCTGTCTAAGTGTGAAATTTGGACCCCGAAGGCAACAGATTGAAGAAAATGAAGTTTTTGGAATGTAGCACTATTGCCAAATACTGCGGTGTAATGAAAATAAAGACAGATCAATGAATGAATATTAATTAATATTACAGAGGGAAGGAGGGTAGTTTGCTTTTTGCTAGGGAAGATCACCAGGTAAAAATTGGGATATTTTAGGGATGTATTAAGAAGACATGAAAAGACATCTGTACAGGAGTATGAGGCAGAGAAATGTGGGAAGGGCAGGAACAAAGAAATTGCCATATTGGATCAGAACATTTGTCCATCAAGTCCAGCATTTTGCCTTTGATAGTGGCCACTAGTTGATGCTTCAGAGTGTGAGAATACATGCACTGTTTCTTTAAAAACGGAATAGGAAGCCAGGCAAGACTAAGAGTGGGGTTGGGAAAAGATATAGGCAGAAACCACAGTGAAGCAGAGATAGCAACAGAGAGAGAGAGAGAGAGAGAGAGAGAGAGAGAAAGAGCATGGCTTTAGGGCTAATACAGTTTTTCCTTTATGCTATTAATGTTTCTTGTTCAGTGTTAGAAGAAAACAACTCTGGGATTCTTTACCACCATCATATGACACAAAGGAAGATGAATCCCTGCTCCCATAGCCCATGTTGACGTGCAGGTGGTGGAGAAATTCCTTCCTGACCAGCGTGGAGATTGATTTATGGTCAGAAGCATAATATGTGATTAACCTTATCTTAGAAGGCATAACATTATTCTTAGATTCATAGATTCTAGGACTGGAAGGGACCTCGAGAGGTCATCGGGTCCAGGCCCCTGCCCTCATGGCAGGACCAAATACTGTCTAGACCATCCCTGATAGACATTTATCTAACCTACTCTTAAATATTTCCAGAGATGGAGCTTCCACAACCTCCCTAGGCAGTTTATTCCAGTGTTTAACCATCCTGACAGTTAGGAACTTTTTCCTAATGTCCAACCTAAACCTCCCTTGCTGCAGTTTAAGCCCATTGCTTCTTCTTCTATTCTTAGAGGCTAAGATGAACAAGTTTTCTCCCTCCTCCTTTATGACACCCTTTTAGATACCTGAAAACTGCTATCACGTCCCCTCTCAGTCTTCTCTTTTCCAAACTAAACAAACCCAATTCTTTCAGCCTTCCATTATACATTATGGCTGGGAGTTTAAAGGGAACCTAAGAGAGTTAGGCATCCAATGAATTTTGTTGGAGTTAAATCCCTAAATCCCTACCACCTTTGGAGCAAAAATCCAAGGTTCAAGTACCAGGACAAAGACTACCTTTACCTTCCCATGTGGAGAACGGCACACGTTGGCAACGATAGGCTCTGCAAGAAAGAAAAATGGAGATTTTCCAGAGACTATTTCTTCAAGGTAGCAAAACATACAGAAGTTAGCTTATGCTCAGATAAATTTGTTAGTCTCTAAGGTGCCACAAGTACTTCTGTTCTTTTTGTGGATACAGACTAACATGGCTGCTACTCTGAAACCATACAGAAGTTAGAATTTTTCTATGAAACCTTTCTCTGGGAGTGAGGGGGCTCAGTACTTCTGGGCAGTTCTCAGCACATTAAAGGATGGACCCCTGAGACATACCATGAAAAATACATTGAGATTTGAATTAAAGATAACACTGCTTGGTTCACAAACCTCTACCAGGGATTAGAATCTAACACTATCAACAAATGCAGCTAAGAAATAAAAGGCCTCCAGCTTGTTATCTCGTTCTTGGATCAGTGTGAACTTAACACTTTAATTTTTAACACCATTTTAAAAGAACTCTTTGATCACATACTTCCCTTAGGCAGCAGAAGTGCTTTTTAATTTTTTTTTTACAGTTTTGAGTCTCTCCGTGTGAAGTTAGCACTGAAGAAAATTGCCAGATTGACACCCCTGGATATTTATACTCTGAAGAAGTGTAGCAGGAGCTGTGGCAGGGTAAGTCTATTTGTAATGTCCTATCAATGTGCTTCAACTCTCTTCTTTAGGGATCACCTCTAGGCATAAGTGTGTAGGGACCCACTCTTGGAATAGGAATCACCACAAGGAGAAGCAACAAAAATGATAAAAGGTTTAGAAAACCTGACCTATGAGGAATAGTTACAAAATCAGGGCATGTTTAGTCTTGAGAAAAGAAGACTGAGGGGAGACCTGATAACGGTCCTCAAATATGTTAAGGGCTGTTATAAAGAGCATGGTGATTAATTGTTCTTGTCCACTGAAGAAGACAAGTAATTTGGAGAAAAAATAATAGGTTTAAACTGCAGCAAAGAAGTTTTAGGTTAGATATTAGGAAACACTTTCTAACTATAAGGATAATTAAGATCTGGAATAGGCTTCCAAGGGAGGTTGTGCAATCCTCATCATTGCAGTTTTTTAAGAATAGGTTGGACAAACACCTGTCAGAGACGGGCTAGGTTTATTTGGTCCTGTCTCACTTGATGACCGTCTGAGGTCCCCTCTGGTCCTACATTACTATTGTTGGAAAGCTTGAAGAACTCAATAGAACAAAGGACGTGTTTCTACCTATGTCAGCTATTTCGCTTATCAGTTTTGTTTGGCTCCCCAAGTATATGTTGGCTCCCCAAGTGTATGCAGCTGTGTTCCCATGTAAGTCTCCAGAGTATTTAGTACAAAGGGTCAACAGATGTATCTTGTGTCCCCTTCAGAATGACAAATGTATCCTCAACAGCTGTATGTATCTTGTGTCCCCCACAAAATGATATATGTATCCTGTGTACCCAATTATCCCCTAACAGATACATGTACAGGTTCTACAGGTCAACCAAATGACGTAGACGAACGTAGGCTAAGTTGTTTGTTACTGGTTATAAAAGAAGGCCGCTTGGCCATAAAGGGTGTGTCTCTCTTCTGGCACTAGCCGATGAGAGCACCCGCTCAGCTGACCGATCAATAAAGGGTGTGGTACTCGTCTTTCTGTTCTCCGTGCCTCCTTGGTGTAATTAGGTAAGCTCCGGGGGGAAACGAGCCCTATTTGGCTAACACTATGATTCTATGTACATCAGTCCTGGAGATCCAAACCGGACTCCAACAAAGTTGGAGTACAAGCTTTGGTGGTGGATTTTGTGACATGGACACTTACCACTAGGATCCAGACTGATACCTTCCGAACTCATTTTGCATTGGCCACAGCTAAGGGTTTTTGTTTTTGTTTTTGTTTTTTGAATTGCAAATGCAATGCTCCTAAATTTATCTTCCATACATTTATATGGGTTACTATGACCACTAAAAATCCTCTGTGATCTTTCTTCACTCATCGATATTCTTTGGCAAATGCTCAGTTAGCTAATCCTTGTAAGGCACTTTGGGATCCTCAGTGCTACAGAGGTGCAAATTATTATCAATCTTATTTCTCTTTGTACAATTGCCACCAGTTTCCTGTATAAACAACAAAGTTCAATTTATATTTGTTTCTTTAAAAAAAAAAAGATAAAATAATTAGCACTATTAAAATATCTGCCTAGCTGGGCATTTCTTTTTGTGTCCTCAGGAAGAAGGATTAATCTAATTATAATGGAAATGATTTCTATTCTTGTTTAAGCATCAAGGGGCAGCTTAGCTTAGGAGATGAAGTAATGGATGTTGGAGACATACATTTTTAAGTCCCCATTTCTAATATAGTCTGGGTCAATTGTGACAATGGGCTTAATTTTCAAATGCTGTCCAGTTTCATATTTGGAATACAAATGATCAAACAGGCACTCATTTATCTCTTTCAGGTACTTGTGTACCAATCTGAGTGCTTAATGCACAACCAATCACCTTAATTTAGGGGTTCAAGTAGGAAAACTGGGATCTGAAAATCACTTCTGTCTGGAAGTTAAGATCTCCATGTAAAGAGTAGCACGTAAATGTAGCCATTTATAGAGCACAATAACAAAAAGTTTTATTGGCCCAACAAAACCCAGGAACTATGCTACACATTCTTAAGCAAAATCTGCTGGCACATTATCTAACTATTTACATATACATAGAATGGAGCACTCCTGGGCTATTCTGTGCATAGAGAACTTTAGCCTTCAGGGCTCTTAATCTTAAGCATTACAGTGCATTAATTTAAGAGAAAAAATGTTTAAATGTTTCTAATGACATGGGGTTCCAGAGGGTATATTAGGGACCATGACAAACATTCATTATGGGATCTTTTGTCCTCTTTACACAGGGCACATAATTAAAATTAATGGTCACTTAGGTACAAGTGATCATGACTCAATCACATTTAATGAGCAAACAGACTAAAGTCCAAACAAGTAATATATAAATTTGGTGCTTTAAAGGGGCCAGCTTCACAAAGCTGAAAAAAATAATGAGCCATATCAGCTGGGAGGATGAATTTAATTTAAAAAAGTGAATAATACTTGTAAATTATTTAAGAACACTTTACTTGTGGCCCAAAAAGCCATAATTCCACAATCAGGAAAGGAGGTGGTATTGGTTTAAAAAAAAACAGATTTAGAGGGGAAGTGAAGGCAACCATAAAAATAACATATATATATAATATATGAAAAATACATATATATTAGGGCTGTCAAGTGATTACAAATTAATTGTGATTAATCATGCAATTAAAAAAAGTAATCGTGATTAATTGCGTGATTAATTGCACTGTTAATAATAGAATATCATTTATATATTTTTGGATGTTTTATACATTTTCAAATATATATAAAAATGTAGATGGTGTCAAATTTGCAGATGAACTGAAGCTCAGCAGTTTCTCTTTGAAGTCTGGTCCTGAAGTTTTTTTGCTGCAAGATGGCTACCTTTAAATCTGCTATTGTGTGGCCAGGGAGATTGAAGTGTTCTCCTACAGGTTTTTGTATATTGCCATTCCTAATATCTGATTTGTGTCCATTTATCCTTTTTCGTAGGGACTGTCCAGTTTGGCCGATGTACATAGCAGAGGGACATTGCTGGCATATGATGGCGTATATTACATTGGTGGACGTGCAGGTGAATGATCTGGATCGCTTGATAAGCTGGTTGCAAGCAAACACTATGTTTTTTAATATGGCTAAATGTAAATGTGAACATAGGTCATACTTACATGATGCGGGACTCTACCCTGGGAAACAGTGACTCTGAAAAAGATTTGTGAGTCCTGGTGGATAATCAGCTGATCATGAGCTCCCAGTGCAACACTGTGGCCAAAAGGGCATATACAATCTTTGGGAGCCTAAACAGGGATATCTCAAGTAGGTGTTAGAGAGGTTATTTTACCTCTGTATTTGGCACTGGTGCAACTGCTGCTGGAATACTGTATCCAGTTCTGGTGTCCACAAGTCAAGAATGATGATGATAAGTTGGAGAGAGTTCAGAGAAGAGCCACAATAGTGATTAAAGGATTAGAAAACATGCCTTATAATGACAGACTCAAAGAGCTCGATCTATTTAGCTTAACAAAGAGACTGTTAAGAGGTGACTTGATTACAGTCTATAAATACCTACATGGGGAACAAATATTTAATAATGGGCTCTTCAATCTAGCAAAGAAAAGTATAACATTATCCAAAGATTGGAAGCTGAAGCTAGACAAATTCAGACTAGAAAGAAGGTGTACATTTTTAACAAGGAGGGTTATTTAACCATTGGAACAATTTACTAAGGGTCATAGTGGATTCTCCATCACTGGCAATTTTAAAATCAAGATTGAAGGTTTTTCAGAAGATCTGCTCTAGGAATTATTTTGTGGAAGTTCTCTGTGTTATACATGAGGTCAAACTAGATGATCACTGTAGTCCCTTATGGACTTGGAAACTAACTTTGACATTAATGGGAATTATATCGGTGCTTATAAAAAGTAGATCCAGTTATTTTTAGAGTCTGAGGGCCAATATCCAACTATCAACCCTTTGGTTACATAGTGTAGGGAAAGAGGAAGTTTAACATTATTCAGTCTGCTTGTTTATAGTCTGGAGCAGTTCAGATTAGGATTCTCAAGGCATAGTTGACTAGTTCCCTGGACAGGCTGTGGCTGCACTTAGAAGTGAGGCATATCTCTTAGATATCTCCTCTTAATCTGTCATCAATCCATATTTGGCTTCAGAATGGCTCTGGATTAGGAGGAATTCATTGGTTGCTAACACTCTAATGATCTGAACATGAAAGGTATTGAGCGCCATACACTCCTACTGAGTTCAGCAGCCCACGAGCTTGGCCCTTATGTAGTATAGGAAGAGTTTGCAAGTATGCTAGATGGGGTATGTGGCTATTTCCCTCATCCCCATTAGCCTCCTAGTTCTCTCTGCAACTTTGGTTTTCTTCTTTCAGTAGCTTGCGCCAGTTCTATCTTTTAGAGGATAACAGTGGTCATGGTTATATAAAAGTTTAATTTATAAATTATTTATGAGAGGTTAATAAATAACTAATAGATTAAATAACCATGTTAGACATGAGTACTACGTGTTATAGATGGTTATAAACATCACTGCGGTTCCGGTTGAGCTCCCGCAGGCATGACTGCGGCAGGTCAAGCGGAGCCGCGGGACAGTCACTCGTCCCGGGCTCCGGTCGACCTGCCGCAGGCATGCCTGCGGGAGCTCAACCGGAGCCAAATGCCGCCCCCCAGGTCTTCGGCGCGCTGGGGTCTAGAGCCGCCCCTGAGCGGGGGCCCCCCGCCGCCGAAGACCCCGGGCCCCCGGAATTCTCTGGGCGGCCCTGAGCAAGATTATTATAAACTATGGTTATGCACAACCGATTGATCTGTTGGACTCTATAAAAATCAATTAACAATTTATTAAAACACCTACTAATCAGTTATTAACATTTTTAAAAATGGAACTGTAATAAAGTCAGCCACCTCTTGTGCACCCTCTTGTGACCAGTAGTGGCTTTGCAGAGCCAGGCCTCTTTTTCCCCTCTGGGTTCTTTAATAAATGCAAAAAGAGGCTTTCACAAATCTGGTAACAGCCCTTCTTGGGCTCTGGTTTTATTAGCACAAAGGTCCAAAACAAACATGAAAAGTCTCCTACCCAGCCTTAAGTTGGGCACTGCCTCTCCTTCTGGGGTACTGTCCTTTCCTGCTCTTGAGAGCTGGAGAAGATATAAGGTCTGGCCTGCCTTCTTTGTCTTCTCCCTAAAAGGAAAACAAAATTTTGGCTGGGTCTTCCTACTCAGCCACAGCTCCCTTCCTGTGGGACCACTGCAGGAGACAGCTTCTCTCCGCAGTTCCCTATTTTGGCTGTCCATGGGCCTCTGTTTCTCTATTGCCTTAGAAGCCCAATTTAGTCACATGACCACCGGTCACATGACTTTCTTTGTTCTCTCTGCCTGGCAAGGCAAATCAGCTGTGCCATAAGTGGACTGAGACCTATCTCCCTTTGGAAGGGCCAGCCACCCTGGGACATGAACCTTAATATAAAGTGTGACCATCAGCTTTAGACACTATTTGTTATTTCCTTCTCCTCGTTTCCCCACTCCCTTGTCCTCCCCGTTTGACTCATTTCGTTTATGCAGGTTGTTGGAGGATATTATACAAGGATCCAAATCGTGTTGTCATATCTACCTGTGAAACTCACCTGAAGTCAGATGAGCTGCACAGATGTGACCACGAGCGGCATTGGACCCAAGATGTCCATCTCTGCTTACAGCTTCTTCCCCATCATTCATATTCTGCTTGTTATTTTCTTTATCACCTTCTCTTTCTATCTTTTCACCTCTCTCCACTGGGTGCCTAGTTCTCCCCTGCAGGATACGTCACCTCCTTTGAAGTCAGTGGGGAGAAGATAAAAAGGAGAGATGGTAAGTAACTTCAATGGGACGCACTCATACCCTGCAGGGAGAGACCAGGCTCCACAGGGTGATGTAGGCTTCGGTTTAATGGTATTACACTGTGGAATAATGATTTGAGAAATGACACGTTTCTGATCATACAATGTATTCATTAGAACCATAGGTGGTGGGTAATAGGCCAGGGGAGGCTAGCGTCCCCTGGTGCAGCCACCGCTGCCAGACGCCAGGTTGTGAGTTTTTGTTGTTTGCGAGGGCTGGGCTTCTGCCGGAAGACGTTTTTTGCTTATCATTGTGTGCCGGGAAGGTTCTGGGGTGGCTGAGGAGGCAGTATGTGCTACTCAGCTTCCTGGGTTCATCAGTAATCTACCCGGACTCCACGTGCCCTGCTGCCCCATCACCGGCACCCAGGAGTTGGAGGTATGTATCCCTGTCTCCGAGTGCTGGGAATGGGGCTGCACCCCCACCCCCCTCACTGCATCACTCCCCATGCCACCCCCCTGCACTCCCATCCCCTCACTCCGTCTCTCCCCTGTGTGAATAAAATTTGCAGCCTAATTCTGATTTTTACTCCTTTTGCTGGCTTGCACACAAAAACATTGATGACATAAAATACGTATGTTTTCATTTCATAACAAGTTTTTAAAGGAGAAGGGAACTCTAACAGAAATGTATTATTAAACAGTGAATGTTGTTGACTAGTAATTGCAGAAGAGCCAATGTATCAGACATTTCTCCCCACCTCTGTCTAGCTACATTATAAACTCTTTGTTGCAGACTCACTCTTGTCATGTGTATGTCCTGCACCTACCACCCTGGAGCCCTGATCTTAGTTGGGGTCTCTAGCACTAAATAACAATTGTAATAATAAATCATGTGGAAGTATATGTGTTAGCGCATGCTAGATGTGTACACATGAATACACGTGTGTATCTGCATGTAGGTGTGGGAGTCAGTTTCTACAGATTTATTTATATAGGTATCTGGACAGGCGTGCATTTCTGTGGTTGGGCTCTGTGGATTTGTATCTGAGCTTCAGGAGTGGGCCTTTAATGGCCTCATTGCAGCTGTGATAATGTGTGGTCCTAACGGAGGGAGGGGAATGGAGTGAGCAGGGGGGCAGGGCCTTGGGAAGGGGTGGAGCGTTAAGTTTTCTGGAATTAGAAAGTTGGCAACCCTAGTTGCAGTTCCCATTCAGGGGCTGGGTCTGGCCTGGGGCTTGGGCCAGCCGGTGTGTCTGGGGCAGCTCGGGCTGACCCAGGGCTCCTCCAGCCATGGGGGGAGGGGCAGGGGCAGTGGGGGGCTTGGAGCTGTTGGGCGGGGCACAGGGCCTTGGGCAGAAGGGATGGGGCTGGGGGGGCTAGCCTCCCTGAAAGGGGGGGTCCACTCACCACCCATGAGAGATAGGGTTGTCAACTTTCTAATGGCACAAAACCAAACACCTCTGCCCCACCCCCTGTCTACTCCCTTCCCCGAGGCCCCACCCCTGCTCATTCCATCCCCTTCCCTCCATCACTTGCTCTGCCCCACCCTCTTTCACTTTCACCAGGCTGGGACAGGGGGTTGGGGTGCAGGAGGGGGGGTGAAGGCTCCAGCTGGGGGTGCAGGCTCTGGGGTGGGGCTGGGGATGAGGAGTTTGGGGTGCAGGAGAGGGCTCCAGGCTGGGGTACGGGGTTGGGGTGTGGGGAGATGTGAGGACTCCAGTTGGGGGTGCAGGCTCTGGGGTGGAGCCAGGGATGAGGGATTTTGGGGAGCAGAAGGGGGCTCTGGGTTGGGGCCAAGAGGGTTCAGAGTGTGGGAGGGGGTGCGGCTCCGGCTAGGGGTCCAGGCTCTGGGGTAGGACTGGGAATGAGGGCTTTGGAGTGTAGGAGGGGGCTCCGGCCTGGGGCAGGGAGTTGGAGTGCGTGGTCCTGGCAGCACATACCGCGGCTCCCAAGAAGTGGCTGCCAGGTCCCTGTGGTGCTTAGGTGCCCGGGAGGCCAGGGAGGTTCCACGTGCTGCCTTTGCGCTCACAGGAGCTGCCCCCACAGCTCCCATTGGCCAGGAACCGCGACCAATGGAAGCTGCAGGGGCAGCGCCTGTGGGCATGAGGGCAGTGTGTGGAGCCTCCCTGGCCGCCCATGCACCTAGGGGCCACAAGGATCTGGCAGCTTCTTCCAAGAGCCGTGTGGAGCTAGGGCAGGCAGGGAACCTGCCTTATCCCCGGACCCCCACTGCTCCATGGACCGGACTTTTAACAGCCCGGTCAGCAGTGCCGACCAGAGCCACCAGGGTCCCTTTTCAACTGGGCATTCCGCTCAAGAAACAGATGCCTGGCAACCCTAATGAGAGAACTTACAATTCTGGAGACAGGCCCAGATCACAAGTTCCAAACCAGGTCTGAACTTCCTGAGAGCCTGGGGAGATCTGGATCTGCCATTTTGGTTTGACCCATTATGCAGAGGGGCCCCAGTCCTGGAGCTCAAATCCACACCTGGATTGGAGCTTCACTGATGTCTGGCAGAGTTCTGAGCAGGGGTTTGGATTTAGGGATTTCTTTTATTTATAAGCATTTCTATAGCGCTCATCACCACAGTATCTGGGCCCATCTCTAGATGTTATAACAATAACTGACTGATTTATACAGTGTCTTTTATGACACTGTCAAAGCTATGGTATTTATAGGTAAAAAAGTCACTTTTGAAAATGGAACTTAGGCTGCTAAGTCACACAGAGGCTTTTAACATTTTTACCCAGAGTGCTGATCAGTGTACTGAGTGCTGGAGCTTTATAGAATTACAGACTGTACATATATAGACATCCCTTAACTCACTGGCCATTATAACGGGGCACAGCAACCCTACACATTTTAGGGGCAGGAAGCAAAGAAAAATAATGTATTTAGTTAAAGCAACTGAGGAAGTTGAACAGATGTGTGAAGACCGAATAAAACTTCATAGATTAATAAGGTAAAATAATTCAGTGTCAACTTGGACTATGTTGAAATGAATGGCTTTGATACTAGACATTACTTCTTCTTTGCTCCTTTCCGTATCTGTTCAGTTTTTCGTTACCAGGCACAGAGAGCAGAAATCAATAGTACTCTTGCATTAATTATTGATAATAGCAGTCAGCCAACTGAATACAAAACTTCCCTAATTCAGAATCAGATTAATCAGTCTCATAGTTTGAGCTAACATAGCTGAAAAATAAGTGCAGTGAGAGGTCTAGATTTAAGATGCAATAAACAACACTAACCCCCCCCCCATAAAACCCTGCAAAGCAGTCAGAGCATGCTGTGATGTCATGGCTCTCACAAAAAGAGCTGCTGAAGTGAATAATAATGCAGTCTCATATTTATTTATATAGCTCCTTTCCTTTAAAATGATCCCATAGAACTTTAGGCTGGGGAAACAATCTCCCACAGGATTTAAGAACCATCTCAAACGTCACCACATTCTGTTCCAAGTGCCAGACACTCTCCTTTGATCTTGTCTTCAGTAGCAAACACACGGAGCACAGTTCGCATAACGTAAATTAGAAAACCAAAACCAACCCTCACATAATTTTTGACTTGGAGAGAAATTGGGAAAAAAGGGGAAAAGAATCTAGTCACGTTGCTTACTGCACTTCTGGAGGTTCTCAGATATGACCATGATCAGGGTGGTAGAATTTTACAGTGTATATGGGGTGGGGTCACTTCACACACTGAAACACAGCCACCTCTAGACTGGAATGCAGCAATCCTTTAATATCCCACTGTAAAGCTGCAAAACAGTCTGAGAACAGGCTGTCCTCTCCAAAACAAACTACGGGACAGATGTGCAGTGCGGAGGGAGTGTTAGGTAATTTTAATCATGTTACCCTTTGCAACTTGTGTAGGTATTTCACGAATGGTTTGAGAGTGTGGAGGTGCTAAACCTGAAGGTTTTGTGGTTGAACAGGTTATAGAGACACCATTCAGTATGCAAAGTTTAAATAAAAATGTTGTAAACAGGGGATTCAATGAATAGCTTGCGTTTTTAATGAAGGATTTATTTGGAACGTATGGATTATTCTCTATTGATACAGCTATCAGCAAAGCAGTAAATATTAATTGGAGGCCTCCAAGTAGTGTATGAAAAGAAATCCGGTTGGAGTTAATGCCAAGATGGCTATGATATGTATGATGCAGAACTAAAGGACAAAAAGTACAAAGTAAAGATTTTCTTTCTTTCATGGGAGTCCCAGGAGGGTTTCTGCACAGCTTAGGTGGAAAGTGCTTAGAATTCTAAGTAGCATAGGACCAATGGAAGAAGTGGCTGAGAGAGCCAGAAGCTTATTATGGCACCAGTCGAGAGGGACAGCAGAACAAGTGAACAGCAAATGGGCAGCTACTGAGCACCACAGATGGTGGTTAGCCTGCACCTGATCTGCACCAGTAGTGATCAAGAAAGTAAACGTGTCCAAGCACTAATGAGAGATAGGATGGATGAGCAGAATCAGCAGATACTCTAGAGAAAAACTAGGGCAGGCCTTCACTACCCGCCGGATTGGATTGGCGAGTAGTGATCGATCTATCGGGGATCGATTTATCACATGCGATAAATCGATCCCCGATCGCTCTGCTGTTGACTCCGGAGCTCCACCACTGCCGAGAGGCAGAAGCGGAGTTGATGGGGGAGCAGCGGCAGTCAACCCCGCGCCGTGAGGATGTGAGGTAAGTCGATCTAAGATACATCGACTTCAGCTACGCTATTCTCATAGCTGAAGTTGCGTATCTTAGATCGACCCCCCCCCCAGTGTAAACCAGGGCTAAGGGCTTGGTTGTGAGAGATGTTAGTGATTTCAGTGAAGCAAGCATTTTGGGGTAAGCCCTGGTCTACGCTGGGGGGTGAGGATCGATCTAAGATACGCAACTTCAACTACGAGAATAGCGTAGCTGAAGTCGATGCATCTTAGATTGACTTACCTCCTGTCCTCACGTCAACTCCGCTTCCGCCTCTTGGCAGTGGTGGAGTTCCGGAGTCAATGGCAGAGCGATCGGGGATTGATTTATCGCGTCTACACTAGACACGATAAATCGATCCCCGATAGATTGATCACTACCTGCAGGTAGTGAAGACCTGCCCTAGGTTATGTGGTGTACTGTTGCAATTCTTCCATAAGTTCAACTGGTACACAGTCAATGTAGTCTATAGGGAATCATGTGTCATTTAAGGAAGGAATAAGAATTGGAAAACCTTTTGCATTTGAGTATGTAAGAGTTCCACTGCCTAACTCTCTAAATTCCTCCTTGAAAGGGGAAAAATTGAATGAAGTTGTAAACTCAGTTTACAATATGTGAAGCTGATATATAGAATTAGGGTGAGTTTCATGGGACCTCAGTAAATTATCAGTGCAGCCCTTCTGCTGGGTGAAGTTTGCATCCCCCTCTCAAACAACAGCCAGATCGGATTCTTAAATTTTCTTTTTTGTGATCTTTATCTGCTGTCTGCCTAGAGACAAGAATAGCTTGAAGATACTGTGATTTTAAACAAACACAAAACAAAAGTCTTGTTAGACACAACCCATCTGCCCCTCCTGTCACAATGTATTTTCTTCCAGCTTTCTTCCCAGGGCCAGATGGTAGTGTGTACAAGTCCAGGAAAACTCTCTGTAACGCATTGGTATGTCTACACTGTAATAAAAAAAACACCCTTGCTGGCCCATGTCCTCTGTCTCAGGCTAGTGGGACTTGGACTGCAGGGCTATAAAACTGCAGTGTGCTGTAGTCGTTTGGACTCAGGTTGGAGCCCAGGCTCTGGGACTCCACAAAGGGGGAGGGTTCCAGAACCTGGGCTCCAGCCTGAGCCCGAACAACTACACTGCAATTTTATAGCCCCACGGCCTGAGCCAACTGACCCACACCAGCCGTAGGTGTTTTACTGCAGTGTAGACATACCTTGAGTTATTTCTATGGCCCTCCATTACAGTAGTAACTGAGCAGCTCACATTCTCTAACATATTTAGCCTCACAATACTCCTGTGAGGTAGGGAAGTGCTGATATTCCCATTTTACAGATGGGGCAAAGAGACTTGTCCAAGGTCATACAAGAAGCCTATGGCAGAGCTGGAAATGGTACCCATGTCTCCTAAATCTCAGGCTAGCACCTAGCTATGATTTCCAGTCTCTTTGCCTATGAATTTCCAAACTACCCCAAGCACCTGCAAAGAAAGAGGAGCTAAAGGGAAGCAAATTTAAAAATCAAGGACCCATCAGAGAGAATAGTCTGTTAGCAGCTCCCTCCATTATACACAAAGGATCTTTCATACAAAATGCCTCTTCTGACCTCAGTTGTGGATGTATGGCCCAGAGAGCTGATCCAACTCACTTTGAAGTCAATGGGAGTCTTTCCACTGACTTCAGCTGGGGTTGAATCAGGCTCTTGCAGATTATTAAGATTAAAAACTCCACACAAGAGATGGTACAACTCGCCGAGTACTGACTACTTCCTGTGTATTGCACTAGTAGTCAACAAACGGAGCAGCATTCTGTATTAGCTTGAGCTTTTGAGTGGTCTAATCCACGTAGAATGCATTACAGTACTAGAATTAACATATTTCTGTTGCTATAAACTAATTTCTTAGTTAGACTGCAATAATGTCTCATTAATCATGACATTTTAAATATTAAAAATGAACCCCACTCCATCCTACCTATAATATCACAACTCATAAAAGCCAGAGGGAAGCCTGTCTGGAGGCAAAATTAAATGTGGATGAAAGCAAAGTACTGATTGTTAACTGGAATGGGACCAGAAAAACACAATTGAAAAGAGGGGAGAAATCTCAATTTTTAAAACTGGCCCTTGGTCTTATATAGCCAGTTTCAACCTATATAAAACTTGGCCAAGAGCCTGTTATTAATTTTGATTTAACACAAGCAGACTTGCACTTTTTTAATACGAAACTTACAAGGTGAACAAAGCATTACCTAGTATACACTCTGAGAGTCAGATTATACCATTAAGTCACATGGGCAACACCCATTGACTTGAGTTTACACAGACGAAGCTGGAAAGCTTGTCTTTTTCACCAACAGAAGTAGATCCAATAAATGATATTACCTCACCCAGCTTGTCCCTCAAAAATCTTTGAATCTATACGACTACAACACCACTGCAAACAACGATAAAAGGTATTACTCCTCACCCACCTTGTCCCTCGAAATATTTTAGTTTCATTTGTTACAAAACAAATATTGGCCCATGTATGATCTAAGTCTGAACTTTCTAAAAATTAGTTTACCTTATTTCACTTGATCCACAGGTGTGAGTCAGCATGGGTCTCCATTAGCACACAGTTATTTCAGTATCATAAAGACTATCAGAGGTGTAACGACATTAAAAGATGCAGGATGTTAGATATCGTAGCAACAAAAAATAACATCTGCCTTTATGCTGGAGACTTAAAAACAAAGTTGCCATCTGCTTAATGTGGACGTTAAATGCCCCATTGCCTAAGAATAGAGGTTTACTCAGGCCCTTCCCATCCCCTGCTGTGTAGCTGGCTGAGTGTGCTGGTTCATTTGTGCCCTCCACCCCAGAAGTGGCTGCTGTTCATTTGAGTTGTGTGTAAATGACCTTGATTCATCCCTCGTTTTTTTTCTGCCTTCTACTGGCATGGCCCAGGGTGCAGCACCCTCAGCAGCGTAAATTCTGCATGGGAGGACTGTGCTGGCACAAGGAGCCTGCAAAGGCCGTGCTGCAGTTGGAGAACCGCAGCAGCTAGTACAGCCCCTAAGGTGGGTGCTGCTAGCTGCTGAGGGGGCTTGGTAAGGGTGGGCCAGTTCCGGGGACATCCAGTCAGTCCCTGCCTGCAGGGCTTCACTACAGACTAAAGCTAACCTCCCCTGTGGAGGGCAGAAGTGGGAAAGCTACCTGCCTTCCTCTGGGGAGTAGATCCCGTCATGGGATGCAGCAGTGCCCGGTTTCTCAAAGGGGTGCGAATAGCCATTGCCAAGGCCGTATCAACCAGAGTGAATGGAGCCCAGTCGGCAAGATTTTCAAATGTGCTCACTCCCAGCAGCTCCAGTTGCTGGGAGCTGGGCACGTTTGAAAATCTGGGCAGTTGTTTCCAAAGCACTTTGGGATGAAAGTTTCTACATTCATGAGGAATATTCTTCAATCAAATGTTTCTTTGTTTCAATGAGACCAATAGTAAAAGAGGATACAAAGCTGACCCTAAGGCTGAAGGATCCACCTAAATCCCAGTTTATTAAAAACCCACACCAAACTTTTGATGCCTTTTTTAAGACCCTCTCGCGAATCACTCTAACTAGGGAATGAACCATCTGACACATCAAAAGGCAGTTACTATGGTTCCCACAGCAGGTAGCAGGACTGTACAATTTATCTGTTACACTTTCCTCTCTCATGTATTAATATGAGTTTTATCAGCAAAGTGATAGTCATAGAAAAGCTAATTATGCTTAAAGCAGAGTGAAGGAAATTGTGTATCCACGGCCATTCACAGCAATCTTTAAAAAAAAAGTTAACACCTGTGCCTGGCTCAACATGCCATTTTTTCAAGTTTGCAGTTCTCCTCCAGGGAATCAAAGTGATAGATTTATGCAGAGCTGCAGTTTGCATCTCCCTTGAGCAACACTTTTATCTGGTGTTTCTTTCCCCACCCTTAGTAACTCTTTTAAGAAGACGCTGAAGAGAAATACATCAGATCTGAGAAAGGCAAAGGAAAAAAACATCTTTCACAGCTGTTCCTAGCAGCTGGGATAAATCTACTCAGAATTAGAAATTAACACACATCACAGCAAAGGAGAGATTCTTCTCCTTTTTTCTCTATAGTAATGTTATCACATATACAGTGGGGTGAGATTCTGTGCAGCACAGAAATTGCAGTCCTAGCAGTGGGGTTGTTTAAGGTAGAGTTAAGTCACCTTTGCACCATCCTCATTCCAGGATGCTCAAGGGACCCGAGTGGCCTCTGGTGTAATTTGGACAGTGTCTCAGGGCTGTCTAAATTATGGCAGCCTCGCCTGGCTGGCGGTGCTGTTCAAAACCCCCACAATACTACATGCTAATACCCTGCACTTCTCCTGCCCCAGCCATACCCCTGACATGTCCCTCATGCCCGGTCTTACAAAGGGGTCCTTTGAACGCAGGCTTATGGCTATCATCTGCCGTTACGGTGCTGGGGAAATCATTTCCCGGACAGATGCAGGACTTTTAGAGACCCACGATGCTGTTCTTGCCCTTTTACCTAATTTTTGAGTGTTTGACTCTGCAACCACAATAATGTTCTTTTAACTAGTTTTTGTGTGTGTCATTTCCTAGATTTTTAAAAACAAACTGAATCCCCCCCCCTGAAATTCCATCATGTAGCTTCATATTGACATCCACATGGATCATCAGCAGGATTGGAACTTTTAGATCCACCACACAGACCTCTTCCACTTGAGCTAACGAAGTAACTGAGAGCAATTGTAGGCTGCCGTCCTCTATGTGGACCAGCACTAGAGAGGGATAAAATATACTTTGCCCATGGGCTTCACAGGTACTTGCTGACAGCAGAGGAAAGGTGAGATTCATGAATCTTGGGTTCCAATCCAGGCTCTGGAAAAAGTAACAAATCCATATGTGACAGCCAGTGAAGACACATGTACAGCAACAGAGACAGAATGCTGGATTGTCTGCTTCAGCCACACAGCCCTCCATTGCTTGAGCCAAAGGAGAATCTTTGTTAGGAAGCAGTAGCATTAGGGCTCATAGCCTTTGCAGGCTAGCCGCTAGTGGAAGCTCTGACAGTCCATCCAGCAGAGGGCAGTGGTGCTCAGTGCATTAGCCAGGAGATTTCAAAAGGAAGAATGAAGAATTCATATGTGGAACAGTACTGGACCTGTTCCGCAATGTTTGTTTCTGCTACATCGCACATAGCGCCTACCGCATTCAGCTTCCTCTGCTCAGAGTTGTGCCGCAGCATTACAAGAGTGCCCCATTTTGAGCCACGCTAACCATAACTTATTGTCCATTACACAGACCAATGCAACTACTATGGAAGTACAACTAACCCCCCGACATGTAATCCCAGGGTGAGTGTTTTGATAAAGTGAGTGCAAGGACATTGCCACAGTCTGTTTTTTAAACATGTTTCCTTTGTAAAGCACCCGGTGAACCTTGTTTAAAGGTGCTCTACACAAGAGTGGTGTGTACTCCTGGCACACAAAGTAACAATAATACACTGCTCTCACATATAGCACCTTTCACCCAGTAGTTTCAAGTCACTTTAGAGATATTAACGTCCTAGGCCTCGCAGTATTTAGTTTTGTGCATCTCCTCACGCAGGAGATATTGACAGATTGGAAGGAGTCTAAAGAAGTGGGAATGATCAGGAGGCTGGAGGGATAGATTATGAGGAATGATTACAAGAACTAAATGTGTGTAACTTGGCTGAGTAACAGCCCAGGTGGCGGAGGTGGAGGTGGTGGTGATGACTGGGTGAGTAGGCGGAATATAATGAGGGCCAAAAATATTCAAATGCTGTCAAAACCAGTACAGAGGAGCTTCCTGACAGTGAGATCTATTGGGTTGTGGAACAGTCGCCCCAGAGAAATGGTGGAAGCCCCCCATTCTCTGGGATTTTTATTAAAAACAGACTGGTCCAAACACTGGAGATGGGAGTAAATCTAAGGCTAGGGTGAGGCCTATGAGGCAACAGAATGTGGGGAAAGCGGGGCTATGGTAGGGTCATGTTCAGGATTTATGGGGGAAATAGACAGTGAGAGGTGGATGAGGCAGTTACAAATGTTTTGGGAATAGCATGACTAATGAAGGAGCTGTACTAGCACTCAGTGGACATTGGGGCCATACTATAAAACAACAACAAGCTATGGCCAAGATTTTCAGAAGAGACTAGTAGTGATTTTGGCTGTCCAGTTGGAGACTGTTAAAAAGGGGCCTCGTTTTCAGACAGGGCTGCACACCTGCCCTCTGGAAATCAGGCCTCTCTAAGGTGTCTCTAGTTGGGCACCCAAAATCACTGGTAATTTTTTAAAATTTTGGCCAAAGTCAGTTTTTTTTCCCCTCCTTTTCCTTCTCCCTTCCTATGAAATATATATTTTAATACAGCTTTGCTTCACTCTTTGGGGAGTCCGATTTTTCCTCAGGTTATTTGCTTCTAATTTCTAATCCGTTATTTCCTCTATCTCCTCCTATCTGTGACCCAAACTATTCCTTTAGTCCTTTCCTGCCTCCATTCCCACCTCCCGTGTTCGCTCCCTGATCTCCCTCTCTTCCTCCATAGGTTCTCTCTCTGACTCTGCTCCCCTTTGTCTGCCCCACTTACCATAGTGCTCCCCCTCCTTCCATTCTGCCTGCCTATCTCTCTTTACTACAACCACTGCCCTCTCTCCAACAGAGATGCTTCTCACTCTGCATTCGGTGTGACTTTGAACCTCCTCAGCCATCCACAGATCCACACACCAGACACACGGACACACAGGCCTTTGTGCTGGAACCAAGTCCAGTCAAGGATACTTCCATTAACTTCATAAGCAATGGATAGTGCCCTTTGTGTGTTGACTGATACACACATGTGACACGTTAGTCACATTGCTCAATGCACTGCTGGAAGGTGCTCAGACAGTATAGTGATGAGGCTGTCATAAGAACCTGTGTAGAATAGAATAGTTTCTGCTGCTGGGTATGAAACCTAGGCTGTCTTGGAATTCGAAAACATTTTAATAAAACCTTTAAGCATAATGTTTTTATTAAAATGCTTTCAAATTCCAAGGTGTTTTCAAATTCAAAGCACAGCTTTATAAGTAGACTATAATATGCTATGGGACAACTTTATTGGAAAGAACAACTGTAATGAGAAATAATTGTGACTAACCTTTTATGCAGTGCTTGAAAGCGGATTTCCCTTGAGTTAAGGGGATTAATTTGCACTCTAGCAGTGGACGAATTAAAACTTTTTTAAATTTAACATAAACAAAAGAGCTTTAATCCAGAATCCTAATGCAAGCGTATTTTCTGCTCACTTAAAAAGTTTAGTAATTCCATAAGGAAGATGGACACTTAGATTATTTGAATCTCAGCACAGTTGGGCAACAATATAAGGGACATTGAAGGAAATTAGCTCACCAACATAAGAATCTAGTTTTGAAAACTGAGCACAGTTTGAGTTCAATTGCAATTAACTATATGTTGTACCAAAATCACTCATTAGTGATACCTCTTCTCATTTTTAATCTTTTCCAGTCTGAGAGTAAGTGAAAATATTTGTTCATACAGGCCAGGATTGGGCAAACTTTTTGGCCCAAGGGCCACATCTGGGTGGGGGAACTGTATGCAGGGCCATGAATGTAGGGCTAGGGCAGGGGTTTGGGGTGTGGGAGGGACTGTGGGGTGTGAGAGGGAGCTCAGGGCAGGGTGTTGGGGTGCAGGAGGGCTGTGGGGTGCAGCAGGGGGCTCGGGGCAGGGGGTTGGGGTGCAGGAGGGGTGTGGATTGTGGCGAGGGCTCAGGGCAGGGGGTGGGGTGCAGGAGGGGTTCAGGGTGCAGATTCCGGCCTGGTGCCACGTACCTCGAGCGGCTCCAGGGTGGCAGTGGTGCACAGTGGGGTTAAGCCAGGCACCCTACCTGCCCTGGCCCCGCACCGCTCCCGGAAGTGACCAGCATGTCTGGCAGTGGCTCCTGGGAGTGGGGTGGGGCAGGCGGATCCGCCAAGCTCTGCCCTCGCCTGTGGGTACCACCCACAAAGCTCCTATTGGCTGCGGTTCCATGTTCCCGGCCAATGGGAGCTGCGGGGGGAGGTGCCTGCCGGTCAGGGCAGCGCACGGAGCCCTCTGCCCCCACCCCAGGGGCCACAGGGACGTGGTGCTGGCTGCTTCCGGGAGTGGTGCAGGCCAGGGCAGCCAGGGAGCCTGCTGGCAATCCCGTGGGCCACATTGAAAGCCCTGATGGGCCGGATCCGGCCCGCGGGCCGTAGTTTGCCCTCCCCTGGTATAGGCTCTGATTTTCTTACTTCAGGTTAGTGCACACAGAGACCTATCCTGAGCTCAATGGGAGTCCTGTACATACATATTCCAACTTACCAAAGGTTGTGGTGGATTCACCCCCAACCCCAATCACTGGCAATTTCTAAATCAAGATTAGATTTTTTTCAAAGATATGCTCTAGTTCAAAAGGAATTATTTTAGGAAAGTTCTCTGGACTGTGCTATACAGGATGACAGACTAGCTGATCACAATGGTCCCTTCTTGCATTGGAATCTATGAATATCTGAGGATGAAATTAATCTCAGTGCAGGGGCCCACACAAGGATCCCCGAGAGCAGAATTTGGCTCTTGGTGAGGGAGGAAGAGGTAAGTAGTGGTTTCTTGTAGGAACACTATTAGTTAGCCTGTAAACTGGAAGGTCGGCCCATGAGAGCTACCAGACATAGTCAATTCCCCTCCCTACAGAATCACAGCAAAACATCTTTCATCCTTGCTAGCACAGCATTCTACTAACAGTCTCGGCACAAAGGCAAAGATGGAATAGGCACAGAGTCTTTACGCTCTTGTCCCCTTTCAGAGGTGGTCCCTCCCTCCAACTGAAATTTGGGTGGCAATTTGTTCTGCTGCTGCTCTTGCTATTCCTGTTCTGTGGAAAGACACAAAAATTAGGACTGTCAATCTGGTACCATTTATAAGCACCCAATTCACTTTAAAAACAAGCAGTGTCAAGCAGGTCTCTCAAAACTATAACAGATTCAGCTCTTTGAAAATAGGATAATGATGGGATATAAATACTAAAAGCTTGAGCAATAAAGACAAATGCAAAACACTACCCTGCTATGCTTTATGAACTCCATTCATTTCAGAACAGAATTCAGGGTCGTGGACTCAATTGACAATACTATAGATGGATTGCAACTTAAGTACTTCAAATACTGCTTTGTCCTCCAAGACAATTATACACCCCAGAAATGGTGTGGCTGTAGAGAACCAGGAACCAGTAAAAACTATTCGATCCTGGGGCTACAGCTGTGGGACTCTTTGCCAGAAGGGGTTAGAATTGCCCTAGCTTGAATGTATTCAGGTCCAAGAGCAAAACACACCTTTTCAATAAAACTCAGTAATCTGGGAAAACCCCTGGGTGCCTCTAAGAGGCAATACTTCCCCTCTCGCAAGCTCTGAGTTTGTGAAGGAAAATGAAAACTTTTAATAAAAGGGGAAAGGAACCCGGCATTAATTTGGGAAATCACCACCAGCATGATTCGAAGACATACAGCCATGAGCCAAAAACCCACCCCAGCATATTTTGGGCAATGTCCTTTTCCTCAGTCTCTTACCTTGTGGTGTGAAAGTCCAACAAACAAAGGTCTCTTTAACACACCACTTCCCTCTCCCTCCACCGCACCCTACTCAAAGTTGTCCTTGGTCAGCGGTGACCCAGAGTTCAGAGGTGCCTTCGCATGAGCTCACTTCCCACCCTGGGGGGTAGGAGGAAGGCATCAAGCAATACATCATCTCTGCTGCCCGGCCATTCACTCTGCATCGCTCACTCAGGCATGAGCCACTCCATTGTTGGCTACTCCATGTCAACCACTCTGTTGTCAGCTGCTCCGCCACCTCATAGACTCATAGACTTTAAGGTCAGAAGGGACCACTGTGATCAACTAGTTTGACCTCCTGCACAACACAGGCCAAAGAACCTTGCCCACCCACACCTGTAATAGACCCCCAGCCTCTGGCTGAGTTACTGAAGTCCTCAGATCATGGTTTAATGACTTCAAGTTACAGAAAACTCACCATTTACACCCATTTAAACCTGCAAGTGACCCACGACCTGTGCTATAGAGAAAGGTGAAAGGTCTCTGCCAATCTGACCTGAGGGAAAATCCTTCCCAACCCCCAAAACAGCAATCAGTTAGACCCTGAGCGTGTCGGCAAGACACACCAGCCAGACAGCTGGGAAAGAATTCTCTGTAGTAACTCAGGCTATCCCATCTATCATCCCATCTGCAGCAGTTGGGGAATTTTGCTACTGGCAGTCGCCAATGGGCTATATGCCACTGTAGCCAATGTCATCATACCATCCCCTCCATTAACTTACCAAGCTCAGTCTTGAAGCCAGTTAGGTTTTTTGCCCCCACAGTTCTCCTTGGAAGTCTATTCCAGAACTTCACTCCTCTGATGATTAGAAACCTTCATCTAATTTCAAACCTAAACTTGTTGATGGTCAGTTTACATCCATTTGTTCTTGTGTTCACATTGGCGTTTAACTTAAATAATGCCTCTCCCTCCCTGGTATTTATCCCTCTGATGTATTTATAAAGAGCAATCATAGCTCCCTCAGCCTTCTTTTGGTTAGGCTAAACAAGCAAAGAAGCTCTGAGAGACTCCTTTCATACGGCAGGTTTTCCATTCCTTGGCTCATCCTAGTAACCTTTTTCTGCAGCTGTTCCTGTTTGAATTCATCTTTCGTAAACATGGGAAACCAGAACTGCACACATTATTGCAGATGAGGTCTCACCAATGCCTTGTATAATGGTACTAACACTTCCTTGTCTCTACTGGAAATAGCTCCTGGATCTGCATTATTCTTTTTCATGGCCGCATCACATTGACGGCTCATAGTCATCCTGTGATCAGTCAATACACCCAGGTCTTTCTCCTCTTCTGTCACTCCCAACTGATAAGTCCCCAACTTCTAGCAAAAATTATTGTTGTTAGTCCCTAAATGCATGACCTGGCACTTTGCACTATTACATTTCATCCCATTTCTATTAGTCCAGTTTACAAGGTCATCCAGATCTTCTTGTATGTTATTCCAGTCCTCCTCCGTGTTAGCAGTACCTTTGTGTCATCTGCAAATTTTATTAGTGCACAACCACTTTTTGTGTTGAGGTCAGTAATAAAAATGTTAAATAAGATAAGTCCCAAGACCGATCCCTGTGGATCTCCACTAATAACCTCCCTCCAGCCTGACAGGTCACCTTTCAATATGACCCATTGTAGTCACTCCTTTAACCAGTTCCTCATGCACCTTTCAATTCTCATATTAATCCTTATCTTCTCCAATTTAATAAATTCCCATGTGGAACTGTATCAAATGCCTTACTGACATCTAGTTAGATTAGATCTACTGCATTTCCTTTGTCTAAAAAATCAGTTGTCATCTCAAAGAAGGAGATCAGGTTGGTCTGGCACGATCTACCTTTTGTAAACCCATGTTGTATTTTATCCCAATTACCGTTGACCTCTATGTCCTTAACTACTTTCTCTTTCAAAATTTGTTCTGTAGTCACTCATGCTGCCGTCTGCTCCATCGTTGTTCACTCCGCCTCTGCCCTCTCTCCTGCAGCCTCTAGGATGTCTTGAGGTCCCACCACTTAACACAGCTCTCAGTGATTTCAGCTGCTAGTGGGGGAGCCTCACTGCTTGCACAGGCTGGGCAGTCTCTTTCACCAGAGACACTATCCCACAGGCAGGTCTAAGGCTTAGCACTTGATCTGTTTATCAGTGATTTCAGCTCTGCTGATCCACAACAAAAGACTCTTAATTGAGTCTTAATCAGCTCTGTCCTTAAACAGTGGAGAGGGGGAGGGTCAAATGGTGTCTAGGACCCTTAGGCAGCACCCACACCACTAGGCAAAAACACCTATCCGGGAATATCAGTTGGTGGCTCCTTCATGGGGCCGTGAGCACAGGCGTGTATTTGGCGTGGTTTACCCCTGTCCCAGACACCTGCCCCTTCTGAGGCGTGAGGGAGACCCTGGTGCATGTTTACATGGAGTGCGCCAGGTTGCAGCCCCTATTCAAGCTCCTCTTAGATATCCTGTTATGTTTTTGGTTGCACTTTTCCCCTCATCTTCTTATCTACGCACTCCCTTTCTGTGGCCCCACAAACTCAACGGGACCTCCTGGTCAACCTCATCCTGGTCCTGGCTAAAATGGCCATCCATAAAACCAGGGAGAGGAGGTTGGCCGATGGGGTCTCCTGTGACTGTGGGGCCTATTTCTGATCCTCCGTCCACTCACGCATCCGGGCAGAGTTCCTCTGGGCGGCATCCGCTGGCTCCCTTGACGCCTTCGAGGAGCAGTGGGCACTGTCCAGGGTTCTCTGCTCGGTGTCCCCGTCCGGTTCCCTTCGTTTGGCCCTTTGACCTCACTCCTGACCCTGTTATCTCATTAGTTGTCCCCCAGAATCACTTGGCTTCCAGGTCCTGCGGATTCTCCCCTTAGGCTAAAAAATCAGCCAAAAGTGATAATTTGGGCAAAGCAGCTCTAGCCTGCTGCACACCTAGGCAGAGTGGGTATGTCAACACAAACAAGGCACAGTGAGGATAATTACCTACTCAAACCTACCAAGGGATGCAGTGAGGTCTCCATTGCTACAGACTGGAATTAATGTGTACATTTTAAACAGAGAGAGTAATTAAATATTGGAACAATTTACCAAGGGTCATGGTGCATCCTCCATCATTGACAATTTTAAACTCAAGATTGGGTGCTTTTTCAAAAGATCTGCTCTCTGAATTATTTCAGGGAAGTTCCATGACCTGTGTAATACAGGAGGTGAGACTAGATGATCACAATGTCCTTTCTGGCCTGGGAATCTGTCAAATCTTTAAATCAAGAATGAAAGTCTTTCTAAGAGATATGTTTTAGCTCAACCAAAAGTTAACAGCTTGATGCAGCAATTACTGGGTAAAATTCTATAGCCTGTACTCTGCAGGTCAGACTAGATGTTCATAATGGTTCTTCTGGCCTTAACATTTATGAATCATAAGAGTCCAGTGCAAACGGTATTTTCTCTCTCAACTCATTTGGATTACAGGGGGAGTGTGACTTAGACAATCAAGGATCGTCATCTCACTCCATTCCTCCGCAGCTGTATGAATGATATGTTCAGATATGTATCCCCTTGCTAAGGCTGCCAGTTGTGGATGTGTTTTTTGTTATGTAGATGTCTGTCCACTGGCATCTAGGCTGAAACACAAATTTGGTTCACATTGCTTAATGAGTAGACACCTGATTGCAACAACCTCCTGTGTCTGCTGACTTAGGCTGGATTCAATCTGGGAAAGTATAGGTAGAATTGAAGACTCCATAATCACTGCCAATTCCCTAATCCATCCTGAGCACTTTTACATTAAATTCTAAATTGTTTTAGGAAAACGTCTTTTATTGTCATTTATAAAATCATGCTTGGCTTTTTGCATTGCTGTTCATCGTAACAGTGTATTACAGCTGATCCCCAAAAGGCAGATCTTATTTCATCAGATCATAAATATTGTCCAAAAGAAACAAAAAGCTAGCAGGAAATTTGGGGCAGCAGAATGTTTTGTTTGATAAGGGGAAAAAAACAGATGGTAGAAAAATCGTGAAATGCAATGGAACAAATTTTAAAATGTACAAGAAGAATAAACCAAATTATGGAAACAGTCATAAGAAGGTAAGGAAAAACACTTCCTTTTGGGAACGAAGAAAGCCAAATATTCATCTTTCTAGGTCACACAGTTTAAAGGGGGGAAGAAAATCTGGGTTTGATATTTTGTACCCTAGACTACAAAGGAATCGCTGAGGATATATAAATAAAAGACAGCTGAGTTGAGGTTTCAGGTCACCTACACTCATCCATAAAACAGCCAGAGTCTGATACTGTGCTCTTTTGTTTGGTACCTGGACTAACGCTCAGCTCTGTCAATTCTTTAGAGGCAAAGAGAGCAAGATCAGAGCTATGTTTATACTAAAATTCTTAAATCACCTGTATTGCCATAGAAACAGGAAGTAAAATGACAAAGCCCTGAGGGAGAAATCCCTGGCTTTAATGTTCATTAAAATGTGTGAAAAGGAAGGAGAGTTCCTGCCTGGGAAAACCACAGGTCTGTCTCAAAGTCTACAAGACTATCTAAGAGGAGGAAGTGAATGAATAACCCATGGTGCATGCATGAGTGGTTAAAAGCGTGGACGCAGCTATAATTGGCTCTATTGATGCTACTTTGATTAGTTAGTTTTGGCTACAGTTCTCGTCAGATACATTCTGAGTTCACAGAAAAAAAATCATCACATGGCACTTCACAGGGCACTGAAGAATGTCTCAGATCAGCCTTAGGATCCCTGAGGAGAAACAGCAAACACAGATCTTAAAGATGCAGTCTCCTGGCTGGATTGCTTAATCTTTGCTTTATGTCACTAATACCTTGTTATCCAGAGCTAGAAGAAGAGGAACCCTGGTGAGAATTTAGAAGGTCTCACTACATTTCAATACATCAGCCGCTTACCAAAAAAAAAAAAGAAAAAAAAGAGCTGCCGTGAAAAAATTAGAAGCAACATTGAATTAATTGTCATGTCCTGAATCAAAAGAGCTAAACATCGCCACTAAAATATCAATCTAAAAGTAGTTGATAAAATCCCTAACTGAAACAGAAAACAGCATATGGGAGCCAGTTTTGTTGTGATGGCTCTGGGTTGAAAGGTCAACTACTGCTGATTATCAGGAAAACTTTCTAACAATTAAGCTACCAAAATGTGGAACGTCTCCCAAAAGGAAGCCTCATTGTGTTGGCCATTTAGAACTAGACTGGATAAGGCACTAGCAAATATAAATGGAATAGATACAGGAAATATGAGTCTTTAAAATGAAAAGTATTGTTATTTTTATATAGACGTGGTTCTTTATAAAACTAAGGATAGGACAACATTTATGCTCAATGACTGAAATCCTGGGTCCATTGACATCCATGGGAGTTTTGCCATTGACTTCAGTGGGGCCAGGATTTCACCAACTGTGCCTCCACAATGTTCGCATCATCAGCACTGCTGGATCATGGAGAGAATTCCGAAGGAGAGAAATTACTCACTTCTACACCCCAGTAATCACCACAGAAAAGGAAATTGGACAGCTCCAATCTGAGCCAAAGGATGCAGGCAAATATGTCAGCACACACATGCTTTTTGGGACTGCAGTGTTTCAGACATTCTGGTCACACAACATATTTATTCACCTTATTAACAGTGGCATTAAGAAAACACAGCACTACAGTAGGGCTCTAAAAAAAACAAAAGACCCCTCCCGCCCCCCGCAAGCAACCCAATGGTAATATTGTGGCTAAATGAAATAAAAGGAATAGCAGCTATGGAATCAGTCACAGCTCACATGAGCTATTCCCAAATCTGGTTTGAGGATTGTTGAGCCTTCGCCAATTAGGTATTTGCAACACACACGAAACAAAACAAAGAACAATGAACCTTCCACTGAAGCTGCTCTCGTCTATCTAGAAAGCTACCAATTTCTTATTTAGACGATCAATAAATAGTATCTACATAGCTATTCGAGTATAATAAAACTGCTCTAAATACACATGTATCTGTATAAACATGCTTCATCGGCTACTTTTGTCCTATGACAATGGTGCACCAAATTCCCACATATGAACATGTTTCAGAGTAGCAGCCTTGTTAGTCTGTATCTGCAAAAAGAACAGAAGTACTTGTGGCACCGTAGAGACTAACAAATGTATTTGAGCATAAGTGTTCGTGGGCTACCGCCCACTTCATCAGATGCATAGACTGGAACATACAGTAAGAAGCTATATATATATATGGAGGTATGGCTACTTCCACTTTTTCATGTTCTCTGTATGTATGTGTGTGTATATATATATATATATATATATATATATACACACACACATACATACAGAGAACATGAAAAAGTGGAAGTAGCCATACCTACTGTAAGAGGCTAATTAATTAAGATGAGCTATTATCAGCAGGAGAAAAAAAACTTTTGTAGTGATAATCAAGATGGCCCATTTTAGACAGACAGTTGACAAGAAGGTGTGAGGATACTTAACATGGGGAAATAGATTCAATATGTGTAATGACCCAGCCACTCCCAGTCTCTATTCAAACTCAAGTTAATGGTATCTAGTTTGCATATTAATTCAAGCTCAGCAGTTGCTCATTGGAGTCTGTTTTTAAGCTTTTCTGTTGCAAAATTGCCACCTTTAAGTCTGTTACTGAGTGACCAGAGAGGTTGAAGTGTTCTCCTACTGGTTTTTGAATGCTGTGATTCCTGATGTCAGATTTGTGTCCGTTTATTCTTTTGTGTAGAGACTGTTCGGTTTGGCCAATGTACATGGCAGAGGGGCATTGCTGGCATATGATGGCATATATCACATTGGTAGATGTGCAGGTGAATGAGCCCTTGATGGCATGGCTAATCTGATTAGGTCCTAGGATAGTGTCATTTGAATAAATATGTGGACAGAGTTGGCATCAGGCTTTGTTGCAAGGATAGGTTCCTGGGTTAGTGTTTTTGTTCTGTGGTGTGTGGTTGCTGGTGAGTAATTAGCCTCTTACAGTTGGTATGGCTACTTCCACTTTTTCATGTTCTCTGTATGTAGTTATATCTTCTTACTATATGTTCCATTCTATGCATCTGATGAAGCGGGCTGTAGCCCACGAAAGCTTATGCTCAAATAAATTTGTTAGTCTCTAAGGTGCCACAAGTACTCCTGTTCTTTTTACATATGAACATGTGGATAATAATGCTGCACCAAGTACCTGTATATATATTCCGCCACACAAAAAAAAACTGAGTTAACTTGGAGTTAAAGTTGGTAGACTTCATTTCCCAGGAATGCAAACCATATAAAGCAAAGGGGTGGGGGTGGGGAAACAGTTGAATAATTCAACAATCCACTCATCCATTCTCTTTCTCAACCTCAAATGCCTCCATTCTATCACCCACAGCCCACATGCCTCCACCCTTAACCAGGACAACTGACACAACAGACTTGAGTCCAGTCTAGTTTATGTTGATGTGTTTAGATTATTAATAGAATGAGTGTGGCATGGATGAAAAACACGCTACATAGTTCTGTTCACGGTTTTGCATTGGGGTGCATAAGTATGGTCTGATGTCAGATTGCTAAAGGTAGCTGTGATATATGATTTTCTGTAATGGCTAGGAAGAGTTCTGTTAATACGTCAGCTATGCTTTTAGTGGTTGTGAATTTGTTAGTAGTTTTTATGTAGGAACTACAGAACATAAACTTGCATGTGTGTGTTGGTGTATTACACTTATGTTTGAGTTAAGGCTGCATCTTGGTTGGATGAAAATATATGGGCTGTCGGCAGTGGGAGAGAGATTCAACTGCTTATTTCCTTGCTCTTCACAGTTTTAAAGATTTTCAAACACCCATATTCATAATGTGGTCCCATTTGTAAGTACCACTGTTGCCAGATGTAACTGCTGATACAGCCAAGCATTTCAAAGCTAAATATAATTGGAAAGCAGGGGTGCATGGTGGGGTAGGAAAAGCATGTTAACAGGGATGTGGAGGGCCATGGGGACAATCCCAGGGGGGGCGGGGGGGCCATAGGATTCCCTGAATGGGAGAAACAGGATTTGTGGGAGAAGGGGTTTCCCCATAGCACTGCTGCCTTGGCCCCTGGGTGGTGAGGTTTGGAGATTATGGTTGTTTAGTTAGAGGAACCCAAGTAAATGTGAGAAAAACAGGGCAACATTTCAAAGAGGGAGTATTTTTAAATGTTTCCTTGGCAAACGTTAGTCAAGATTTCTCTTTAAAAATTACATGGACTATTCAAAAGTCCCTGGAAGACTTACTGTGCCAAAAGTGGAGCTTAAAATCAATGACCGAAGTCTGACAGGGGGTTGAGTACTGTTTAAGTGCAAATTTCAGTACAAACTTAACGAAGAGATTACCACCAATGCCTTCATAATCGTTACATACAGCATTGCACAACAATACATGAGGGCCCAATTCAGCGCCTTTAGAACTCAATGGCATTGAATCTTCGACTTCAGTGGGAGCTGGATCAGAACATTAGTTCTTATTTGCACCCAAAATCTGTAGAACAAATGTGAACTGTTCCCTAATAATCACAACTCTGGCCCAGTTTGCAAAAAAAAAAAAAGAACCTTACCCTGGAAGATTACATTAAAAATCACATGCAATTTGTTGACCTTTGTTTTGGAATTTTTCTTATTATTATTTCTTATTATTGTGGCTTCCTCATCAAGCTTTTTTTTGACAGTTATGAAACAATATGTTGCTCTCCAAGAAACAGATTCTGAAGAATGCTGAAAAAGACTTGAGTCCATCAGTCAAATTTACTCTAGAATGTGTGTGTGTCTGTGGGGGGTAGGTGGGGGGGTGAATAAATTTTAAAAAATCTCTTTCAGACAGATCTTTGCTGTTTTTCCATAAAAATTATGAAGAACTAAGGTATAGGAGAACTGTCTACTAATGAAAAGTGTATATTGCATTTATTTAAGATTCTGGACCACATTCCGCTGTCAGCTTCATCAGTGTAAATCTGGAGTAACTCCACTGATTTTATTGAAGTTACTCCAGATTTACCCCAGTGCCACTGAGAGCAGAAGTTGAGCCAGTGTTATTTAACTAACTCTGCGTGATGTATAGCTGCTAACAGGACTGTTATAGGTGCCTTGGACCTATTCCTGGTTCCTATCAACTTTAGTCAATAAGATTTGGGCCCTTTGAGATCCTCAGATAAAGGACAGTACTAATAAATGTAATTATTATTATAACAGAGTTGGGTGGTCTTCAATGCCATGGGTCTCAGGAAATACTTGCAAGAGGTGTGAGAACCAAATGTTCCCTGGTAGATATATCCTGTTGCTGAAGTGGTAGTCAGAGCCTTGGAGGTATTCTCCAAGGCCTAGTGGTCCCGCTAACCAGAAGAGACCAAAATGTGCCGTTAGACACCCCTAGGTTCTGATGTGATAGGATAAAATGGTGGGAAGAGGTTGATGTGCTTGGGCCTGCCTTTCTATTTTTATCTTTCTTCTTGTGATTTAAAAAATGCTTAGAGCTAAAGATAGGAGCTTTTAAACACGTGTGATTGAAACAAATTATTATAGGTAAGCAATGTGGGAAAGCAGGAGGTGGAGGAGAGAAGTGGCCTGGGGTAACCTGTGGCTGGTCAGAAAAGATGGGCTGGCTGGCTGGCAGGAAGGGGTTCTCCCCTGCCCAGAGGTTGGTCTTCTTCCTCCTCATCTCCTGTGCATTGAATGAGAGAGGGAGGTTAAGAGGAATTCTCCCACTCCTCCCCTTCCCACTGGGTGGGGGAAAGGAGGATACAGGGAAGCTGCAGTCCACACATTCTCCTTTGCTTTCTTCTTCAATCATCCCTCACTTCACCATCTCAATCCCACTTCCTTTCATTTCTTACTCCATTCCTCTTCTCCCACTCTAATTCTATGGACTCAGTCTCTACTTCCCCTTATCATCCACTCCTCACCCCATCCTTCCTGCCTGCGTTATGTAGGGGCCCTCAGCACCACTGACTCCGAGTGCCTGACAAACACCATCATTCTAGTCTATTATTTGCACTGCAGCAGCACCCACAGATCCCAGACCAGGGCCCCATGGTGCCAGGCACTGTACAAATCCACCGTTCCTGCCCCATCACATTTACATTGTCTCCTGCTCCTGCCCAGTGTGGTGCCTTGTCAGCCTTCCCTGGGGGGGGGTCAGCCTGGGCACAGGGGTCTCCCCACCCAGAAACAGCTGCAAGAGCGGGGACCAAGGCACCTTCATGCATTTTATCTTCACACGGGTGGATAGCGATGCAGTTTCCTCATTTGATGGATGGGGAAGGTGGGGCGCAGATCCCCAAAGGCAGGTGTTTGCCTTCAGTGGGAGTAAAGCACCTACATACCTTTGAAGAGCTGGGCCGGGGAGATTAAGTGAGGTGCTCAAGGGCACAGAGAGAGGCAGAGCCAGAGATTGTTTGCAGCCCAGATCTGCCTCCCAGCCACAAGACATCGCCCTTACTCCTGCTTCTCCTCCATCAGTCTCCTTCCGCCCGCCCGCCCGCCTGCCTGCCTGCCTGCCTGAGCACAAGACAGGCTGCGGCCGGGGGCTCCGTCCCCTCCCCTCAGGCAGCGCGCAGGGGCAGCAGACGCCTGGCTCCAATTTTGAAACGTCCCCTGTGCGCCTGCGCTCCCGCTGCTGCCTGTAGCCCGTGCGAGGCTGGTTCTGGGCAAGGCGCAGCGGCCGGGCTGCTGTCACTGCCCCTCCCTCGCTCCCCGTGTGACTCCAATTGGACGCCGCCTGCTTGAGTGGTGGGGCTCAGCCCCCAGTCACCAGCCCCAGTAAGCGGGTTCAGCGCGCAGGGATCCTGTTTCACGCGGCGCAGCAGCCTGGTAGCAGCAGTTTTTGCCTTGGGAAGCCAAAGTGTCCGGCGTGTATTGTGCGTTCATCCATCATGCTGCACATGCTGCTGCTGCTGCTGCACCTTGGAAGGCAGCTCAGCCCATGCTGGGGCTGTCAGCTGCCCTCAGACTGGAGACCCTTGAGTGAAAGTTGCAGGGCTGAGCTGGCAGAGATCATAGTGTACGCCAAGGTGCTGGCACTCCACCAGGAGATGTACAGCCTGTATAATTACCTGCCCTGGCAATATGAAGCCAGCGAGGGGGGGCTCTTTTACTCGGCTGAGATAGAGATGCTGTGTGACCAGGCTTGGGGAAGCATGCTGGAAGTCCCTGCAGGCTCCAGGCTTAACCTCACTGGACTGGGCTACTTCTCCTGTCACTCCCACACAGTCATGCAGGATTACTCTTACTTCTTCTTTCTCAGGTGAGTAAAAACGTGTGAACCATGCCCTGCTTGAAAATGAGAGAGAACATTTTCTCGTTCATAAATGCTCGGCACTTGTATAACACTTTCACCCCAGCATCTCAAAGCACTTTGTCTGCAGCTGAACCTCTAGAGCTTCTCCGAGCCAGACAAAAGTTAGTCCGTCCGGTACGTTTGCTGTAACTAAAATACACAGGGAGCCACCAGACATGACTTAATATTGTATAGTGAGTGAATAAAAGGAAATGTTCTCTGGTGTGTAACTATATCATGGATGAGCCTTGTACATTTCTCTTAGAGATAATATTACCGAGCTGCAGCACATGTGGGAGAGCAAGTCTCTTTACTTTAGATAGTGGAGTTTCATACTCATTGTTACTCAGGTAGGCACAAATTCACCTAGCAGAGAAGACGTGAGTGTTATGCATTTCAAAGGAGAATATTTTCTATTGTGATTTTTCTTGGAAGGAGTGTTGCTTAATTAGTGTTTTCCTAGACTACAGAAAGTAGAAACAAACAAGTTCAATTTATTTGAAATCTAGGGTGTGACACAGACATATCTGTAAATGATTTTATGACCTCAACAAAAATCAAACACTGCACTTTATTATAACTTTTTTTACAGTTGGTGTGGATTGGATCTTACATTTTCAGTGTTCAATATTTACATGGGTCTGTAAATTTTAATCATCTGTGTCAGTTTCTTTGATGTGAAGTAGTGTACAACTAGCCAGCTGAAGTATGAAGACAGTAAATGCACCATGATATATACAGACAGTTTGGAAAGTTGTCCTTTTAGAATGTTTTCGACAGACAAGTTGGTATGGTCATGGAGGATAGGTCCATCAATGGCTATTAGCTAAGATGGTCAGGAACACAACCCCATGCTCTGCGTGTCTCTAAACCTCTGATTGTCAGAAGCTAGGACTGGATGAGAGGATAGCTTACTCAATAAATTGCCCTGTTCTGTTCATTCCCTCTGAAGCATCTGGTACTGGCCACTGTCAGAAAACAGGAGACTGGACTAAATAGACCATTAGTCTGACCCAGTATGGCCATTCTTATGTTCAGGTTTAGAACTGAGCATGTTATTGTTTTTTTTCCAACTTGAGATAGAGAGTGTAAAGTTTTTCAAGCATTCTAGCGAATAACTGCGATGTAAATCAAGTTATCTTTTGAAAACTAAACTCAGTAAAAGTGATTCCCGCCCCATATCTGTTTTAGAAGCCTACAGCAGATAAAATAGTAAATGATGAAGAATCACTTTCTAAAGAAAAATAAACATCCCAGCAGATGGCATTTGTTCCCATCTTGTTGCTAATTTCTGCTCAGTGATTTGTGGTATTAACTTCTTAGTGAGCTTGCTCATTTACAAACCATGGTAATGTCTTTCATGACCGAAAGGATACAGCATTTCAAAACAATAATTTGGCATTCCTATGGAACAGATTTATTTTGAGCTGTTATTTATCTGTGTACAGCTCAGCCTCTCTTTGTTTCTATGAGACCAAAGTAGGTACACTAGATTCTGGTCTATTTTACAGACTGGATAGGTGCCAGTGTCTATTCTCAAAGTTTAGCACATGGGTTTAGCACTGATCCCCAAGTATTTACTCAGAAGATTTCTCTTTGCTCTTCTGGATACCAGCCAAATCCTCATTTTAAGCCCATCAAAAGAATAAGAATAAGAATTTACAATGCAGGAATAAAGCCATCACAGTGAACCTTTAAATCCAAAAATATTTGTGAAATTCACTCAGTAGCTTGTTTAGAAACATTCAGTGTATCTCAAACCAGGGGAGTGGTGGCAGAGAAGCACAACAAAACATGTTTTGATGGTGCCTGCTAATGTCTCTAAAAGCTAATTTTGTATTAGTTATTAATGGATTATTTTAAATTGTGCCCATCTAGATCAGTGGGTACCTGGAAAGAAATGGCAAACTAAAGCATAGAAAAAAATCAAACAATGCCCAAAATATAGGACCACCCCAAATTATGTCATGCAATTGGCCCTTGGTGGGAGGACACCTGTGCCCATGAGGAGCCCTGTTGATATCTGTGTGGTTGTAGGGGCCTGCCTGTGTGAAACTCATTGCAGGACTGGAGCCTATTGGGCAGAACCGCCGCTAGTTTACATTGCTGTCATGATAGCGGGTGTCATGGACCAATGGCTGTTTACACCCTCTATGAATATATGCCTAGGAGTCTACTGCCACCCACTGTAGCCTATTCAGGCAACAGTCCTGGTATAGGTGAGAAACACAACATAGACGGAGGGAAAATACCCAGTGATTTGACATGACATAAGTACTATCTGATTTTTGTTTCAGAATGGATGAGAATTATAACCTCCTTCCTCACGGAGTCAATTTCCAGGATGCAATATTTCCAGACACACAGGAGAACAGAAGGATGTTTTCCAGTCTCTTCCAGTTTTCCAATTGCTCTCAGGCGCAACATGTCATAACTTTCTCCAGTGATTGGGAGATTCAAGAGGACAACAGGGTAAGCCTCAGTGGGTAGGTGTATCCCCACGTCACTTGCAAACACAAGTGTATGAAATATACAGCAGTTGCAATTGATGGTACCTTTCGTCTAGATGGTCACGTAATGTTTTAACATAACATGGTATTGCCACAAGCAGCCTCCCTGCTCTGGTCTTATCTGAAATGCTCAGGGGCATGAACTTGAATGTTCCAAGTGAGATATTGTTTCAACCAGTGTTTTCTGTGTTATGAAGCTTCCAACCTCACTCTTGCTGGAAGCAAATCTATGTCCTTGATTGGGTCACTCTGCACTCTAAAAGAACACATTTTGAGTAAGTATCAGAGGGGTAGCCGTGTTAGTCTGGATCTGTAAAAGCGGCAAAGAGTTCTGTGGCACCTTATTGACTAACAAATGCATTGGAGCATAAGCTTTCGTGGTGAATACCCACTTCGTCGGATGCATGTATGGTGCCACAGAACTCTTTGCCATTTTTAGTAAGCAAAGTCTCAGATGCAGATACCACTGGTGTGTGTGTCTACATTGGCTTTTGGCCTTTGCGGGAGGGAGTGGGCATGTGTGTCACTTTCAGGTTTAAAATAAACAGGTGAAATACTTTGTTAGCAGTTTTGGTGGGGACGATTCGTGCTTATTTACAGAATTAAAACTTTTGGATTATGTTTTCTCTGCCATTGCTGATAGTTTTATGAAGTTGGTGGTTTCTCCAAGGGGCTGTGAGAATTGTAAGTGTCTCTCTAACTTAGGAATGACTGGATAGTTGTCATTGGTTGCAATTTCTGTCATGTTGATTCATGCAAGATCTACGAAACCACTGTTTACACATAGGAGAAGGAGCTCTATTGCCTTGTTCAGGAGAATGATGGTAGAAGCTCAACAGCCAATTGAAGGCCTCTTATTTACAAGCTGGCTCATAGCCAGCATAAGAAGTTTTAGCTCCTGGTTTTCCAGCTGGCCAGTGGTGCAAAATAATCAGAACGTGGCTCAGGTCAGAGAGCAGTCACCATCAGGTGGAATTTTTATAGAACCCTGGGGGTTTAACTGTTTAACACTAATTTTCAATCATGTATTGGGGTGGGCCATAGAAATCAGGTGGTTTTTAAGAGGGTGGGGACGATTTATCCTACAAACAGATCCCATAGTTACAGAAATATAAGGACATGAGATAGGACAGGCTTGTAGTCAAGGCACAGGGCTGGGAATCAGGGTAGTCTAGACTTAAACCTACTTCAGTTTCTCCATCTGTAGAATGTGGGGAATACTTACAGGTTACAAAACACTGAGATTTGGGCATAAATCCACCCACACTGGGAAAACCTTGCTGGTCCTCTGCTCCAGCTGAGGGATCTGGATTTGAGCAGATAGGGGATAGCTTCTATGTTGAGGCTCCAGTCTGAACCCCCTCAGAATCTGAGATGTTTGCAGGCACGGTATTGATTTGGGTCCAACTCTACAATTAATTAATGGGGAGGGAGGTTTAACTGAATATTCAGTCCTCCAGAGACTGCTTGGGGTGAACGTTTGGCAGCAAGGAAGGAGGTGAAGGGCAATTTATTCAACTTGTTTCACCCATCCCTGTTACTACACAGGGATAGGGCAGGGGGACTGGGAGCTGCATTCTCCAGCCCTCAAAGGCCACTTGGCATGCAGGGAAATGCTGCAGGCATAAATCTTGCCGAGGTGGCTCCTATACCAGCACTGTTCCAGGCAATGAGAGAGGGTGGGGCATATTCAGGACAGTGAAGGGAAGGGGATGTGGCAGAGAAGAGCTCAGCTATACCATGTGCTCTGGTGGACCCTTTGCAGCCTTTACTGGAGCCAGGGCCAGGCAGCCCTGACTCAAGGAGCAGCAACCAGCCCTGTAGCTGTCAGTGGGTTGGATATAGTGAAGGATAAGAGCCTGAATCGCTTTGGTCAGAAAAACCTCTTGTCAGCACGGCATACATTTAAAACCACTGTTTTGATAGGACCCTCCCGTGCCGCACAGTTTTCCACATGCCTTAGAAGAATGGCTCCAAATCGAGTTGACTTCCCTGGCGTAGCACCTGGCTATGCCAGCCGTGAATCTGGCCCATTCACTTTCATGGAAGCCACAAGGCAAAATCCCCAAAGGCCACTTGGGGAAACTTAGAAACAAATGTAGCAAAAGTGTGTTTCAGCTGTTGTGCTCTCTGACCCTTTGCAGCTGCGAGCAGCTTCCAGAGTGGAATTGTTTTAGCTGCTTGCTTTATAGGTTTGAACTGAGATTTTTATCCACTTAGTGTGGATAAAATCTAACCAGTTAACAGGTACCTTGTCTCCCCTCCACTTCCCTTTACAATAAAAAGTAAAAGCTTCCTTTGCACAATTAAAAAAAAACATCCAGGCTGGCCTCTTTCTCATTCATCTGGGGTCCCCTAATGTCTCTGTTCTCCAAGCTGACTGCTGGTTTTCCTTTGAACTGTCCCTTCAGGCAGGCATTCCCCACCCTTGGGAAGGGCTGCAATGATGTGGAGGTGTCAGGGTTTCATCCTCACTCCTTCATGGAAAAGGAGTAATAGCAGTGTCTCCTTCCAAAGGCAGTGCCTGATCTCCTCTGTTAACTGCATGTTCAGGCCTTGTCTACACTACAGTTTAAGTCGATGCAAGTTATGTCACTCAGGGGTGTGAAAAAACCCACCTCCTGAGCAAAGTAACTTGCATCGACTTAATGCGATGTCCACACGCTCTCCCACCGACATAGCTTCTGCCTCTCATTGAGGTAGATTAATTACCTTGATGGGAGAGCGCGCTCCCATTGATGTAGTGTCTTCACCAGATGCGCTTAATCGATGCCGCTGTGGCACGGTAGTGAAGAAAAGCCCTTAGTGTCTTCTTCACTTCTTCCCCATATCAGACAAATGCCATGCCTGTGATTTCCCTTTGTTCTCTCCCACTTCCCTCAGTTGTACTCATCCTACCAAAATCCAGACTATTTCAATTTCCAAATCCATATTAAAGGGGCTCCCAGAGGGGGAAGGAGGCAACACATCACGGGACTGTCTCTGAGACACTGTCAGGCTTTAGGATTCCTGTGTGGAGGTACAGAGTTATTTTCTGGACTCACCCTGTTAGTCAGACCAGAGAGGTCTCATTAGCTGATTTGCATTGGTGTAAATGGCTTCACAAGGTGCAGGGCAGTGGAAATCAGGCACCAAGGGTTTCTTTGAGATAACTGAGAGCCTGTCAGGGAGAAGTCATGGGAATAACCAGCCTCGGAGGCTTGGGCTAAGGTCTATGTTGAAGAGTTAGTCACAGACCTGCTCGCAGGCAACCTGGGATTCTGGTCGCTCAATCTTGGATTCTGGGTTTGGCAACACCCCAGTGGCTGAGCAGCCCTTTTTAGTACATCAATGTTCATTCTAGTAAGGGAAGGGGTTAGAAAACACGACCTAAGCATTGCCTGCCTAACTTTAATTTGCCTAGTTCACCACGACTGGGGGATCATCCACACACCAGATATTCTATAAGAAAAACAAGATCTCACTGTGGAGCCATGGAACATGCAGACTCTAGTGGACAACAATAACACATCAAGGCCTGAAAGACATACAGCGTTAATTGCAATGGAAGCTACTACATATAGCATTGACATAGCTGCCCTTAGTGAAACCAAACTTTCAGTCAAAGGGTCTAGTAGCATAGCTAGGGGGGTGCAGGGGAAGCAGCCGCTTCCCCTCAGCACATTTTCCAAAACCAGTGCCTTAGTTTGGGGTTACCATGGCGCCAGCGGGCGGGGCCCACACTCCGCTCTGAAGCTTGGCCTGCCGGGCCAGTGCTGAGCTCCTGCAGGCAAGGGGGGGCATTGTGGCCGGAGGAGCCATGGGGGAGCGGCGTGGCCGGAGGAGCGAGGGGGAGCGCAGCATGGCAGCCTGCAGTGCGGCCGGAGGAGCCATGGGGGAGCCGCGGGGGCGGCACGGCACAGCTGGAGGAGCCATGGGGCGGGGGGGCGCGGGAGCGGCACAGCATGGCCGGAGGAGCCGGGGGGGGGCATGCGGAGCGGCCGGAGGAGGAGCCAAGGGGGTGTGGCCAGAGGAGGAGCCAAGGGGGGGCGCCTTTTTAATGTTTGCTCCCCCTGCTCTTAGAACCTGGCTACGCCACTGGAAGGGTCCATAAAGGACCCTTTGGAGGTGGCTACATCTTCTTTTGGAAAGGGAAACCAGCAGAGGAAGACAATTTATGGCATTGTTCCTGTTAGAAATAGCCTCTTGAAATCACTGAAATACCTTACCTGTGGGCAAAACTGAATGCCTAGTGACTCTACATGTTCCCACTGGAAATTCATGCTTTGCGGCTCTTGTCAATGCTTATGCTCCAACCATGAACAGTACAGAAGAAATAAATGAACGGTTCTATTCTGGTTTGATTATGTCATTCTACTCCTAGGGGAGACAAACTCGTACTACTGGAAGACTTTAATGCCAGACTCAGAAAAGTCAGTGAGGCTTGAAGTGGTGTAATAAAGAACAGTGGAATTGGAAAAATGAACAGCAGTGGTCTTCTGCTACTCAGCAAGTGTGCTGAGCATGAGCTCATTCTTACTACAAGCTTTAGGAAAGCAGACAAATACAAAACTTCATGTATGCATCCAAGATCAAAGCACTGACATCTGACTATGTTATTACATGGCAAAGAGATATCGGGGACATCACAATCACTAGTGCCAAGTAAGGAGCAAACTGTTGGGCTGACCACAGGATGATTGGAGCCATTTTCAGTTTCCACATTGTTGCCCCTCAGTGGAATAAAGAATTCTGAATAGATTTAAACTGAAACTGAACATAGCAAAGTTGAGACATTCATTTAATCAAGACAAACTGAAGGAAAACAAAGGAAAAATTTGATAGCATTACATCCTCACCCAAGAACATGCCCCAAAAGTGAAACATATTCACATCAACCATCCTTCAAGACTTGGAAGACAGCACCAGGACAGGTCTGATGAAAATGATGAAATAAAAAAGATCCTTCAGGAAAAGAACGATGTGTTTATGTGTTGACAAAACAACAAAGAATCAATATCGAAGAAGGATAAAGTCAAATAGGGCTTCATGTTCTTCAGGATAACTGGGGAGAAAAGAAAGTAGAAATACAAGCTTACATCGATATAAACAACAGAAAGTTGTTTTATGACTCCCTGAAGGCCATTTAAGGGCCATCGAAATGGACCATCTCCATAAATCTGTTCAGATGAATCTACCTCAAAGAAAGAGAGGCACCTCTGAAAGATAGGGGCAGCACTTCGAGGAGCTACTCAACCATCCTTCTACTGTCAACCAACAAGTGCTAGAGGAACTAACCCAGCACCCTATACATGAAGAAATTGCCCAGTTGCCTACTGTCGAGGAAGTGCAAAAAGCTATCAAACAAATGAAGTCAGATAAATCACCAGGCAAAGACAGCATGCTGCTGTAATCTTTAAACTTGCAGGCCCCAAAACTGTCATCTATACAAAATTAAGGATATCTGGGAAACTGAGAAAATTCCTCAGGATTTCAAAAATGCAATCATAGTTTTATAGTTACACAATACAAAAATAAAGGCAACAAATCTGACTGTGGCAACTACCTGGGTATCTCCCTGCTATCTGTAAGTGGCAAAATCCTCGGTTGTACCTTGCTCAATTGGCTTGTCAAAACAGTATCAGAAAAGCTTCTACGAGAGGCCCTATGTGGGTTTAAATCAGGTCAGAGCATCACAGACATGATTTTCATTGAGAGAGAGAGAGAGATTCAGGAACAATGCATTGAACAAAACACAGAACTCTACGCTGTCTTCATTGATCTAAAAAGAATTTGCAACTGTGAGCAGAAATGGCCTGTGGAAAATTCTTGAAAAGTGTGCCTGCCCCACCAAATTCATTATCCCACGTCAATTCCACAAAGACATGACTGGACAAATACTCTCAGAGGGTGGCCTCTGTAAACCATTCCCTATAGCTAAGGGGGTGAAACAAGGCTGTGTGCTGGTACCAGTCCTCTTTGGTCTCTTCTTGGCAGCTGTTCTAAATTACACAACTGACAACCTTCAAAAGGGCATCTACATAAGGTACAGAACTTATGGAAAACTCCTCAATCTCCAAAGGCTTGCTGCAAAAACAAAAGGTCTTGAGGAACTCCTATTTGAAGCTCTTTTTGCGGATTATGGTTCCCTACTTAGTCATAGTGAAAAGTGACCTACTGTTTATGCTTGACAGATTTTAAGAAGCCACTAAACAGTTTGGACTCGCTGTCAGCCTGGAAAAAACTGAAGTTCTCTTCCAACCAGCCCCAGCAACCACTACCACTGAACCAAATATAATTGGTGGTAAAGGTCAATCAATTACTTTACATACCTTGGCAGTACTACTTCAAGGGATGGTTCAGTAGGTCAAGAAATATCAAACAGAACACGAAAGGCAAGCCAGGCTTTTGGAAGACTTCATCATAGGATACTCAACCAGCCTACCATCAAACTGCCAACAAAACATGATATCCATTGCAGCAGTGATAGCATCCTTTGCTATATGGGTGTGAAATATGGACAGTTTACTGCAGACACATCAAGCAACTTGAAAAATTTCACATGCATTGGCTTTGCTCTGTTATGAGGGTCTGCTTGCAAGGGTCAAACATTAACATCCTTGAAAAAGCCAAAACAACCAGCATCGAGCCAATGAGTATCAAAACTCAGCTTAAATGGAGAGGTCATGTTATCAGAATGGACAATGATACACTCCTGAAAATAGACCTCTGTGGTGAGCTGAAACTCGGAAAGCCCTATAGAGGGTCAGTCAGTGAAAACGCTTCAAAGACACCCCGTAAGCAGAATCTCAGCTCATACTGCATAACTACTGATAACTTCGAAGACATAGCCAAGGACAATCCTGAATGGAGAGCAACCCTCAATTAACGTAAACACTTTGAGAAAGACAGAAATGAAAAACCAGTTGAGAAGGACCAACCGTTATGCCAAATCTTCAGTGGGAGCCTGCCCATTCCTATGTGTAGGCGTAGCAGAATTCAATTTTCATTTACAGATCTGTCTCATGTTACGCTGGGGTTACGTTCCGCAGTCAGCGTGTAAAGCGAAAATCACGTATAATCAAAATTATATTGAGTGTAATGGGGGGGCGGAATCTCCCGCACTACAGAAACAGTATTTAAATTATTTCTCTTTATTTTGTTTTTTTTTCTTGTTTTTGCCGACCGCGTAAAGCTGAAATTGCGCATGTTAAATGCGCCTAAGGTGCGACAGACCTGTATTTGCAATTTCAATGATTAGTATAGATTTCTATTTTTAATTAATTATTTTTATTTTTACGGTTGTGGGACATTAAGGAGGGGTAGAGATGGGGTTAGGGTTAGGGAAGCACTCGCAGTGGAGCTGCATTCGTGGTCCCCCAAGGTATGGGGGAAGCTGCATTCCTGGTCCCATGGAACAGAGACCCCAGCCCAGGGCTGTAAGGAGGAAGACAAGCCCTCAGCTGCATGAGAGACCACCCTGCTGCCGAACAGCTCCTGCCCGGGGATGGCTCCTGAACTCCTGGCTGGTGAGTGTGCGAGCGGGGCTGTGACAGCAGAGCTTCAGAATGCTCCCTGCACAGCCACAGGGCCGCTGACACCCGATCCCTGCAAGCGCAAGGAGTGGCATTGGACAGGCTGCTCTCGCGCCAACTGTTACGGATGGATTTTTTTTTCCTCATTGATTTCAGCGTGTCAGCTGAAATCAACGTTTACTGACAGATACCGATTTAAATCTAATCCCGCCAAGCCTACGTTTGTGACATCTGGTTACGAACTTGCTCCCTGCAGATTGGATTTTTCAGCCACAAGAGAATGCACGAGATGCTGTGATGTCATTGTCAGATAGGATGGATGGCCATAAAGTCCTGCCTCAGGGCTTTGCTTCTCAAATCTCTGAGACAGCAGGATACCGGGAAATGTCAGGTAGGGGGTGAGTTTGGACAAGAACAGCGTGTGTGTGATGGGAATGGGGCGAGTGAGGAAATCTCTTGTTTACAGTCTCAGGTTCATTCCTTGTAGGGGGCCTTCTGAAATCCTAAATTTGCCTCTGGCCCTCTGTCTTACTTTTGATAGGGCTCTGGAGTGGACTTTTAAAGTTGTGAATGCACGTACAGTTGCACTGCATATTTATGTGAGTATTTACCTGATTTGCCATGTATAACTGGTGTTTGCAAGTATAAGGCAGGTGCACCCAGTTGCTGGACTGCAAACATGTATGCACATCTTTGGAAAATCTGGCTCTTTTTGACTGTCACTTAATGTAAGATCACTCCTAATGACTCAAGCGATACCTTCTCCTGAATGTATTTGAGTTGGGAACTTGGTTGAGCTTGCATTGTGGATTTGTGCTCACACATACTCGTCTATGCCACTGTGTAGACTTGAAGGAAGTTGTACACTGCATCCGTGCACAGAAAATGTTAATAATCATGTATTCAGTACATCCTTCTTATTAAACTTTTAGGAATACATTGTTTTTCCTTTTCTCAGCCGTGCAGAATTTAAATCTAAAATGTATTTCTTTAACCTGACCTCACCCAGCTGCATAGCGTAAGTTACTTTGCAAAACCGACCAAGTGTACTTTGGAATTATCCTACCAGTGTCTCATCAGGCAAACAGATTAGTATGGAAGTCAGTGCCAGGCTTGTGTTGCAGGTCACAACTGGAACTCAGGTGACAGTTTCACATATGTGGTTGTGGTGGGACATTGGAGGCAAAAGGCATGTGGGAGGGATCCCTGGAAAGAGGCGTAGTAAACTGAAGCATGGCCTACCATTTGCACCATGTGAAAATGTTTTTCTTAGAAACCACTTGGGCATGTAGTAGAGAGAACTCACGGTAAAGAGCCCAAACTTGGGTATATTTGGTTGGGGATGAAGCACAGACCTTCCTCCATGTGGGCCTGCTGCTGCTGTTGTAATCTGGGATGACTGAAGGTAATGTGTTATCCATGGTTTACAAACAGCCCTTGTATTCTCAGAACTTCACTCAAGTGGCTATACTCAGCACGAGGAGGAGCTGCAGTAGGTCTGGATGTCTTTTCTGTAGCAAAAACAAGGAGAAGTCCTTGTGGCACCTTAGAGACTCTGAAACCTGTTTTCTGTAGCAAGTTGCATTTTGTTTCTGTGGGAGAGTCATTGGACTTTGTCTTGACTCCTCCCAAAGACCACTCCCCCTTTGTGATGTTTGTAGTTCTCCTGCAAAGTACCAACTTGCTGCTATACTTCTGGTCTGCTCTCATACCAATTTCCTTAAAGTCGCTCATCAAGTGCCTGTGGTGTTTAGATGTTGCTTGTGATTATTAGAACTGGGAGCACTGGCTGTTGGGAGTCTGAAAGGACAGGAAACAGGAAGGAGTGGAGAGGAGTTGAGGAGGCCGACTGAGAGTTAGAGGGCGCAGCAGCAGCTTGGTAAAGGGGTTTCCACTGTAAATAAAGTCCTGTTGAAGCTTGTTAGTACCTTGCCTGCTTGATACAACAGGGCCAAACTCCAGGAAGGGTTTGTGGCCAGCGCTTCGGCTTCCGAGGCTGGATTTCTAACAAGTTGCTATATTTTTCTCCACTCTGCCAGGGGATCATATAGCCTAGTTGTAAGGCCAGAACTAATGTAGGTGGAGATGATATATGTAGAAGTGCTGCTATTTTTCCTTTTAGTTACCATTTTAGGAAGTGATTGTTAGAATTGGTCCTTTTGCCCTCCTCCCACAAGTCTGGAATATTTGCCTAGGAAAAGGAATCTTGCAGTCACAACAGTTTCTTTTTATTTTAACAGGACATGAGCATGCAAAAAAATTAAAGTAATAAAACTCTCAACTTTCTTAAAAGCTGCACATTTTTACTGTGCTCTCCTGTGGGGCCCCCTCAAGGGAGAGCCACAGATGTATCAAACAGTTGGTGAAATTTGACAACCCAATAAATAGACATACCAAACTGCTTCTGTATTGGCTCCAGAACAATCGCTACCTCACTTCTGGCTCTAGAAATTGCCTCAAAGGTCTCTCTTCATTTAACAAAACCCCACAGATAGTTCGCAGAACCTTATATGTCACTTAGTCATGTGCATTCTCAGAGATCTGTGCAGCCAAGGCCCGTGCTGTCAGTAGCAGTCGCTTTACTGCTACCTCGTGCTACTTGTTAGACCCAATCCCGTGAACCCTCACTCACACAAGCAGACCCAGTGACTTCAGTGAGACTCCTCACGTGAGTCAGGGTTTGCAGGATTTGACCCTTATTCCCAGGGCCATCCTTAGGATTTATGGGGCCCTTCGCTGTATTATTAAACTGGTGCCCCTATGTCTGACTTGGGGCACAGCCACCTCTCCCACCCGTGGACCCCCAGAAAAAGTCCCCCCCCATTGCTGACACACACTGAGCTTTTTATGCAGCAGATGCTGCAGCAGCCTGGGGTGGGGGGGGAAGGAGGAATGAGGCAGCAAAGGATACCAAGCCTCCTGGCCTGCCTCATGGCAGCGGAGAGTCACAGTTCCCTGCAGAGACCCCCGTGCCCTCCCCTCATGCAGAATGCGCCGTGACGGCTCATTTGGCTCTGTGAATATAGCCCCTGCCTAAGGAGGCTGTAGCACGTGCTGGGTGTGCAGGAGCCAACCCACTGTTACCTGCCCCAAATTTTCAGGTGCCCTAGGCAGCCATGTATGCTGCATATGCCTAAGGACAGCCCTGCTTACTCCCTTCTCTAGACTGTACTCAGTCTCCTCTTTATAACAGAGAATGTGACTACTAGGAATTGCCGGAAGTTTCCCATCTCTGTAGAGGAGCAACTCCTGGTGCGATCATAGTAACCAGAAGGCATTAAGTGGCTGTAGAAACTTTCTACCTGTAAAAATGCCAGTGTCACACTGCTGAAGCTCAGACATATCAGCCCTGGTCTACACTGGGGGGGGGGGGGGGGAAAATCGAGAGAAGTTATGCAGCTTCAGCTATGTGAATAATGTAGCTGAAGTTGACGTTCTTAAATCGACTTACCATGGTGTCTTCACTGCGGTGAGTCGACTGCTGCTGCTCCCCCATCAACTCCCCTTGCACCTCTTGTGGTGGTGGAGTACAGGAGTTGATGGGAGAGTGCTCAGAGGTCAATTTATCGTGTCTAGACTAGACGCGATAAATTGACCCCTGCTGGATTGATTGCTGCCCGCCGATCTGGTGGGTAGTGTAGACATACCCTCAGGGTATGTCTGCCCAACAGTCAGAGGTGACTGCAGCCCATGTAGACATACGTGAGCTAGCTTTCTTTACAAGCCAGGTTTCCCCTATTTTAAACACAGGAAATCAGAGAAATGACCCAACATGTATAATTAAGGGAATCAATACAGATGCATTAACTACTTCTTGAACAAGCTGTTAAAGTAGCAGGGGCCTGATCCAGAACCTACTGACATCAATGAGCATCTTTCCAATGACTTCAGTGAGCTTTCCATCAAGACCTAGGAGAGAGATATTCAGCCTTGGAATAAGCCTTTAAAGTCCATGGTGTTGTACTAGAGATGGATTTGACCCCTTGTTTCTATGTATCTAGTGGGCTCTTTGCAGACTCAGTAGGACAGTTCAAGACCACAAGGATTTCTTCACAACCATAAGGGCTAGACATTTAATATTTACAAAATGAAAGCTTAAAAAGAAGCTGATTGTGACACCAGAGAAGTACTTGTACATTTCACCATGGAGAACCACTCAATCCAACATCTGGCCATGCGTAGAGACTACAGAATCTCCTTTAGTACTGCTCTTAATCATTAGTAGGTGTGTCGCTAATGAAACCAAACGTAAAGAAATCTAAGAACACTGAGTAAATGATGATTTAGGAGTTGGTTGGATTTTGCTGTTTAGACTTTCCCTCACCCCACCCCAAAAGGAAGGCTTCTCATATCCTCACAACATTTCAGAAACACTCTAATTTTTCCCACACATATGCAGAATGAATTTTGTTATGTGCACCAATACGGAGGTGATGTGTGACACATCACCTTCATATTGGTGCACATAACAAAATTCATGTCATGGAGGTGGGGCCAAGGCCTTTGAACTGTGAGAGGGGGCTCAGGGCTGTGGCGGAGGGTTGGGGCGTGAGGACTCTGACTGGGGGTGCAGGCTCTGGGTGGGGCTGGGGATGAGGGGTTTGGAGTGCAGGAGGGTGCTCCGAGGCTATGGCGGGGAGAGAGCAGCAGCACCTGAGCTGTGGGGGGAGAGGTGCCTCTCCTTGTCACGGCAGTTCCGGGGCCTCAGGATAGGTGCCGTGGCAGGTCTGGTCCAGGGCTGGGTTCAGGCTGGGGGAGGGGCAGCCCTCCCTCTGCTGTGGCAGGGCTGGGTTGGGACCGGGGGAGGGGCGCCCCGGCCACAGCAGGTCCGAGCCGGGACCAGGGGAGGGGTGCCCCTCCCTCAGCTGTGGCAGGTCTGGGGCTGGGTTGGGGTCTGCGGCAGGTCCCAGCTGGGGGGGTTCCTTGAGCACCTGTGTGGCGCCAAATAGGCCGCTGCGCGGCCGCGCAGCTTACAGGGGACTTAGGTTTCCACCGATCTATTCCCCTCCTCCTAATTAAATCCCTTTCTTCAACTTGTGTCGGAGCTGTGGCTAAATATTGCAGCACCCGCCTTTGTAGCCCTGAACTCTTTCTTTCAGAGGGATTATGACTCTTCAGACTGGTGGCTACAGGAATCTACTCTGCCCCGGAGAGGATGAGAGCATGAAGCAATTAGAGAGAGCAGACTGAGCATTGATTTTGTTTGTCGAGTTATAGTGCTTCTAAAGGTTCTACGATGGCTACCTGTGGGAGCCGGCGCTGTAGGCTAGGGTAGCATGGCAATGTACAGTCATTTGCCAGGCCCTTTGGTACAGGTATAGGCCAAACTTTTTAAATGGGGTGGGGAGAGCACTCATTGAAGGCAGTGTCCTCAGTCTCATCTGTAGAAGCTGTATTTGCTGTGGAAGTGGGGTCAGCTCTCTAGTATTTCCGCCTCGACAGCTCAGACTACGGGGCTCTCCCTGCGATAGCCAATCCTGTGAGTCAAAGCTCTAAGTTAGACCTGGACTTTCCGCATGCCTGGGCAATGTGCTGTCAGCCAAGCCATCGGGCCAAGTCCATTAACCCTGCCTCTATCAAATGCAAAGGTCAGCCTTGGGGCAGTTAATCTCAAAGGCTTTTAGTGATAGGCCTTCTGAGAACCAAACCCACTTCATAAATATGGTAAGAGCCTCTGTTCCTTTGTCTCCTTGGTGAAGCACACCCAAATAGTGTGTAGAGGGTTAGGGCAGTGCATCTCCACCCCTCCGCACTATGAGAGTGATCACAGCTGGGTTGAGGAAAAGACGCCTGAGGCCATCACAGTGGAGACTGGGCGGAGCTCTATGACATGGGCACAACAGGCAGTTGGTACATTAACTGTGTCGCTCTCTCCATTCACAAGGGAGGCAGGGAAGCAGTAGAAGTCTTGCAGCCTCATCCCACTGATTTGCCATGGCACACTGTTCAGAGTGCTGCAGTTGTGTGGTAAGATTCCCATCCACATTCTTCTCAGAGACACATTCCCCTCCACTAATTTAAATCACAGGGCCAGTTAAAAATAATGTTTGTAGTCCTGGGGGAATTCTGCACCACTGAGCATCCACAGAATTTATGTCCCCTGCAGATTTCTTTGGTTCCCCACAGAAAAATTACTCCCTGACAGGGAAGCAAAGGGAAGCCACAAGAGCAGTAATGCAGTCCTCCCCATCAGTATGTTTTGGGTGCCCTGGGCAGCTGGCAGAAAGGTAAATCACTGAGGGGCAGGGGCCAGGACTGGGGAAGACCCAGTTGGTGGCTCCTACCCTTGTGCTGGGCTGAGCTGCTAGTCGCAGCTGGGCTGGGGAGGATGGGACTTCCTCTTCCCCTGCACAGGATCTGGGGTAGGGTCAGACCCACCCCCAGATTTCTCCCCGAGCTGCAGGAAGTTCTGCAAACTCTGCCCCTCCCCCGCTTCCTGCGCCCATGGCTTCTCTGCTGCAGGGGGAAGGATCCCTGTACAGGGAGCTGCTCATGCAGCCACCCAACCCCTGTGCATCCAGACCCCCTCATACCCCCCCCCCCCACAAGCCCCTGTGCATCCAGATCTCCCCCCGCACCAAGATTGCCCCACACAGAACCCTCTCACCCCACACCTGGATCCCCCCGACACTAAGCCCCTCCAGACTTGGATCCTGCCTTGCTGGTGCACCTGGCATGGAGGAACAGGGCCATGGGGTGTTTGTGGGGCAGGCCCAGTCTTTTTGCTGTGTCAGGGTTGGGTGCAGCCTCACTACCGAGTCCTTGTCCTGAGGGAGAGCTGCAGTGACCTCCCACCTCTGTGCAGCCAGTGGCCTGTGCTCCCCAGTGCCATGGTGGAGCCTCTATATTTAATTGACAACTAAAATTTGCAGACTTTTGCAGAATTTTTACTTTTGGGTGCAGAATTTTTAATTTTTTGGCACAGAATGCCCTCAGGAGTAATGCTTTGCACTTCTGTACAAGTGGCTCTCACCCTTGTCAGACTTCTGTACCCCTTTCAGGAGTGTTATTTGTCTTGTGTACCCCCAAGTTACACCTCACTTAAACTACTTGCTTACAAAATCGGACATAAAAATACACGTGTTACAGTACACTATTACTGAACAATTGCTGGCGGTCTCATTTTAACCATATAATTATAAAATAAATCATATGGAATATAAATATTGTACTTACATTTCAGTGCCTAGTATATAGAGCACTATAAACAAGTTGTTGTCTGTATGAAATTTTAGTTTGTGCTAACTTCGCTAGTGCCTTTTATGTAGCCTGTTGTAAAACTAGGCAAACATCTAGCTGAGTTGATGTAGCCCCGGGAAGACCTCTGCATACCCCTGATTGAGAACCACTGTTCTATAGCACAAGAAAGGAGCAGCATTTCTCTTTGCACCAATCACTTTAACTGAGCCTCATTAAACAGCCCTCTGAAATAGGTGTGCGGTCATTTCATCCACCATCACAGGCAGGCTTACACACACATGGTGGAACGTGGTAGCTGCATGGTACTGCCCAACAGTTTAGGACAGTGGTCCCCAACGTGGCACCCGCCGGGACATTTATGTGCGCCCGCCCAGTGCCCAGCAGGGGAGAGAAGCCACGGCCCCGCGCCTGTTGGGGACAGAGAACTCTGGGGCACACAGGCTGCGGGCGCCGGTGTTCTCGGTCCCCAGCAGGCGCAGGGCTCGGCTTAAGCCGGAGAGAAACCATGGCCCTGCACCTGCCGGGGTCAGAGAACTCTGAGGCTGCAGGCTTCATTCTATGTTAAAGTAAGAATAATAAATATATTTGGACCAGCAGTTCAACAATATTTTACTTTTTAAAAAATAAAAAAGATTAAAACTGTTTATGATATTTATTTTGTAAAAACTCCTTAATTTTTCTTACAGGTAGATAAAAAAAGAGCAAATTCACATGGCAAGGTGAAAGAGTAATTGCCGAATAATTTAATTAATACTTTTTACATGTAAAATTACCCTTTTTATCTTATGGATTCATATATTATGTACTATTAAATATGATGTTTTTTGTATTATTTAATGTACAAATACAAAATAAGTCTTGAAAAATTGTTGGCGCCCACCACACTCTTCTGAAAACATGAATGTGCTACTGGCCACAAAAAGGTTGGGGACCACTGGTTTAGGACATTGATGAAGAACACCATTGCCAGCTGAACTGCAGGGGAAAGTTGGATAGGATTGTGAGCTGGAATCTGGAAAGCAAATGGGAGCTGACATCACAGACCGGTGTAATTTTAACACCACCTAACAAAGCAAAAACAGTGGGATCTTTTATCCCCAGCAGGGGCTAGAGAGTTATTTTACAGCTGATCTGAAAGATGGCACCTTCAACAGCACCATTGTCCTCCGACACTCTGCTAGCGTATGGAAACAATGTTGGCTTATGGGAATGGTGTTCCTTAGAGCACAGGTTCTCAAACTAGGGCCGCCGCTGCTTGTTCAGGGAAAGCCCCTGTCAGGCCGGGCCAGTTTGTTTACCTGCTGCATCCGCAGGTTTGGTTGATTGCAGCTCCCAGTGGCCATGGTTCGCCGCTCCAGGACAATGGAGACTGCAGGAAGCGGTGGCCAGTATGTCCCTCGGCCCACGCTGCTTCCTGCAGCTCCCATTGGCCTGGAGCGGCGAACCGCGGCCACTGGGAGCTGTGATCTGCCGAACCTGCGGGTGCGGCAGGTAAACAAACTGGCCCGGCCTGACAGGGGCTTTCCCTGAACAAGCAGCGGCGGCCCTAGTTTGAGAACCACTGCCTTAGAGTTAAATAAGGAGACCTCTAACCGGGCTTGTCCCTGCTTGGTCTGAGACGTGACTTGGGTTGAGCAAATCAGATGGTATTGGCCGTTTAAACCAGAATTGTTTTGCTTTATTTTCTGCATGGGAAGCCGCTTTGTCACAACTGCTAGAAGAAAGATTGGCATTAAGCTAGTTTGAAAGGTGGGCGAGGTAGTGTCTTTTATTGGCCCAACTTCTGTTGGTGAGAGACAAGCTTTCAAGGTACACAGAGCTCTTCTTTCAGCTAATTTACCGTGGCATTAGCTCATTAATGAAAGTGGGATCTACATTAGTCATTGGAGGTCCTATGTACTAGAAAAGTCATCCTAGTAATGCCAGTAGCTTTCAGTTTAAAGACTCAAAATATTCAGTGGGGTAAAATAAAGAGTGAAGGGAATTAAGTTTACTTGTTTAAGAAGCTAGTTTTATAAACATATTTACAACATTCACCCTAGTGCTTGAAGAACTGCCTTACTGACCAGGTTTAGAATGGAAGGAATGCTGTGTGAAACAGAGGGGAAGACCCATCTCTTCTGTACACACAAGAGAGGCAGCCTGAAGCTGGCCTGCCATTTACACCTGGCTTGTTGGCTACAGGTCGGTTAAGTTCACTGGGCCCAATTCTCATGTACGTTAAGGCCCCTTTGCATTGCCCTAATTGTATAAAGGGCCTGAAAGTAGGTGTAAATAAATATAATTTGCTCTCATTTTAAAGCACACAGCAGTGCAAAGTGGCCTTGGTTATAAATCAGGCCCAGTGACTTATAAAAAACAGTAACTTTTAAGGATGAGCAGGAGTAGCCCCCCCCCTTCCATTTGATAAAGCAATAGTCAATACATTAGCCTAGCAGCATGAAATGCAACTGTGCACAGAATTTTTGTAGTTTGAATAAATTGCTCGGCTTGATTTTCCTTCCTAATAATCCATCACACAGACAGGACGCCCATTCCTACAATCTGTATTTAATTTAAACGCATGCAGGCAAGATTAGAAAAAAAAAATGGGTAACTGCTGGCAAGCATCTGAGATGAGCTGAGACGAGGAGACAGTCAACATATTTGGGTGACATCACGGACTTCTCGATCTGAGGAAGGGACATGATTAATGTCTAAATCATCTTCTTCTACAGAGATAATCAACTCTTTCAGGGTTGCTTGGTATCTAATTAGGGGCTCATTCTCCTCCCACATGCATACACACTGTTGATAGAAACACATTGCAAAAGGAAAAGGGAGCATTTAAGGGCACAAAATAGTCTCTCCCATCCATGGAAAACATACATTCCTTACAGTTTTTATTATGTTTACAGCTCCCAAAAGTGTTCTGGGCACTTACAATATAAATAGAAAGACAAGGCATTGGATTTCCTTTGAGAATCTAGGCCCAAGTGACTTAGGAGCACAGGTCCCATTGATTTTAAACACATTTGGAAATCCTACCCAAGATCCCGGCACTTAAAGAGCCTCCAGTTACAGTTTGAGGTTCTGCTACAAGTGGGGGTTACAAGCGGTAGAGAGAGGATAGGGAAAGGGGTGAGGTTTACAGTGTTAAGATCATGGGGGTTATTCATCTCAGGCATGGGCAAAGTCTGGCCCATCTATTACAAGGGCTGGTTTTTTAAAAAACTAAAAAAATATTATGGTCAACCCACTTCTTATGAGCATCTTGGAAGCAGCAAGGTGGTGATTTTACTGACAAGACAGAACTTGTCCTCTAGACTGCGCAGGACATTTCATGAACATGGGTGGCATGGGAAGAAACACAGAGATGGCTGTTTGAGAAGCACACAAGCAGATCACCAAGGCAGACATCACTGGCAGAGGGGAGATGAAGGGATACAAGGCTAGGGTGGATATGGAGGCAGAGGTGCAGTTATGTAGACCCTCAAAAGAGCTGGGTATGGAGTTTAAACCTGATGTCATGTAGAAGGGCTGGGATTCAGAGAGCGGGTGATGTGAGCAGATCAACTGACAAACATTTCAGCAGCCACCTTTTGAATAGAAGGGGAGGGGGGAACATAACTGGATGTCAGGGAGGACCCAGAGGAGGTGGTATGGATGTAACAAAGTAAGCGAAAAAGTGCAGAATTTATTGTTATCCATTAGTGGAGCTTGGGGGATTGCATCACATTCTGCCTAAACTGCCTTTAATTCATAGAAGGTTGGAAATTTCTAGCCTACCAGCCCAACCGATGCTGCAAGAGGTGAAGGTATATGCCTCTCTTGTCTCCAAAGGGTTAAGGGGGAATCCTTTCACAGTCCAAAGATGAATGAAGACAATCATTGCTTAAGGCTGCTTTTAATTATTCAGAGCCACATGTTAAACAAGTTCTGCCAAATTCACAAAAGCACTTAGTAGTTTGTGGCATGATAATAGCTGCTGTCCTGGATCTTCACAGGAGGCAGGCAGGCTGTGAAATCTACCACAGCTGAAATACAGAGCACACACTTATAGATTGGGTGCTCCTTCCACAGCCACAGAGGGTGGGAAATTGCAGATGGCAGTGGGGACTCCGATTACCAATGTGCTCAGCTCCATGTGTTTAGAGATTCAGAGACAGGCTGGCGCTCATCCAGGGCTTAAGAAACCTGTCGTTTCCCCCAGAACTTTTCCAAGTCGTGTTCTGCACTGGCACTGCCCAGGTCCCAGGAAGGATGCAGTCAGCTGGAGGGCAGTAACGCCACAATGCTGCTGCAGCATTTCCTCAGGTGGCCTAGGCAACATCAGTTCTTTCTGACCACTGATCTGCTGCTCTCAGCCAAGGCTGTATGCATGTGAAGTGATCAATTTCCTTTTGTTGCCAGGAGGATGAACTGGATTAACTAATAGAGGCTAACTGTCCCCCACCCCTCATATTCCCTAAACTAACCTGTAGGATACAATTCAGCGACACCCCCTCTCACCTCTGGAGCATGAAGGCTAGAACATTCAGATGTTTTTGCTCCAAGTGGTGGGGTGTATTGCCCCTATATTTGTACCAAATCTGGCCCGAGGGGAAAGGCAGAGATGAAAGGGGCCTCTCCCCCAGCCCTAGATGAGAGGGACATTGTAGGACATGCTTAGATTTAAAAACAGTTGCATCATTTGTCATTCCAAGTTGTAGGCCTGTTCTGGAGCATCATTCCTACCTAGACCTTCTGCCCTGCCACATCTAACTAATGGTCTTTGAGAGCCATTCTCTGAATGGGTTTGCCTCCCCCTCAGGGAACGAATGTCAAGCTTCACCCCCATGTTGGAGTTAAAATAAGCATTGCCTCTGCTGAGAGAAGCATCCAAACTTGGGGTGCTACCTGTAGCCTCTAGAATGTGAAGTTGGGTAGGAATTTGGCGAGAGCTGGTTCTCTCGTGAGATTGTCTATGTTTGGAGATAGGTCAGAAATACTGTGCAAAGAGCCCTTGTGTTGTTATATACAGATAGAAACGTGTATATTGGGTAGGCAACCTATGGCATATGTGCTGAAGGCATCACCCAAGCTGATTTTCAGTGGCACTCACACTGCCCGGGTCCTGGCCACAGATCCGGGGAGCTCTGCATTTTAATTTAATATGAAGCTTCTTAAACATTTTAAAAACCTTATTTACTTTACAGACAATAGTTTAGTTATATATTATAGACTTAGAGAAAGAGACCTTCTAAAAACATTAAAATGTGTTACTGGCACATGAACCCTTAAATTAGCATGAATAAATGAAGACTTGGCTCACCAGTTCTGAAAGGTTGCTGACCCCTGGTGTATATCTATATTATAAAGAAAACCCCAAATGCCCCTGCACACACATCTCTTCTTGGGGAAAGCATGAGACAACACAGCAGGACCGATATTAGTCACGTCGCTTAATGCGCCAGAAGGCACTCAGATCCTACAGCAGGGGCGGGCAAACTTTTTGGCCTGAGGGCCACATTGAGGAATAGAGATTGTATGGTGGGCCATGAATGCTCACAAAATTGGTGTTGGGGGTGTGGGAGGGGAGGAGGGCTCTGGTTGGGAGTGCAGGCTCTGGGATGGGGCTGAGGAGTTTGGGGTGTAGGAGGGTCCTCTGGGCTGGGATCGAGGGGTTTGGAGTGTGGGAGGGGGTGCAGGTTCCAGCTGGGGGTGTGGCTCTGGGGTGAGGCTGAGGAGTTTGGGGTGTAGGAGGGTGCTCTGTGGTGGCATCAAGGGGTTTGGAGGGGGCGGGATCAGGGCTGGGGCAGAGGGTTGGGGTCTGGGGAGAGGCTCGTGGTCCAGGCTCCGAGGGGCGTTTACCTCAAGCGGCTCCCGGAAGCAGTGGCATGTCCCTTCTCCAGCTCCTACACATGCAGTGGTCCCCAACCCTACTAGCTCTGGGGCAGGGCCATGCGGCTGCTTCCAGGACCCTCATGGTAAGGCCCTCGACCCTGTGCCCTGGAGCAGGACCATGCCACGGCTTCCGGAAGCCATGTGGCATGGCCCCTGACCCGGCACCTCAGCTGGAGCAGGGCAATCCCCAGACCCTGCTCCCCAGTGGGATCTCACGGGCTGGCATAAAACGGCTCATGGGCTGGATTCGGCCCGGGGGCTGTAGTTGCCCACCCCTGTCCTACAGTGATAAGGGTAATATAAGAACCGGTGGAGAATAAAGTAGGAATATTCCAGGGCTTCTGCATCTAGTCCTGGCTGGAACTGGGAAAAGAAGAGCTCTACAAGCTGAAAAAGTTAATATATGGAGATATACCTATCTTATAGAACTGGAGGGGACCCCAAAAGGTCACTGAGTCCAGCCCCCAGCAGGACCAAGTACTGATTTTGCCCCTAAGTGGCCCCCTTGAGGAGTGAACTCACAACCCTGGGTTTAGCAGGCCAATGCTCAAACCACTGAGTTATCCCTCCTGCCTTAAGTGAGAATTAAGAGCTTGTCTCCCCACTCTTCAGGTCTCCAGTACTCTGCAACGCAAGCCCTCCATGGTGTAGGAGTTTAGGGAGGGAGCATGGCCAATGTGAATCTTGGGCATGGTTGCTGGGATAGGGCCACCCAATTCAATGATTTTTTCAAGGGCTCCCGCGTTTTTTTTGTACCTAAACCTGGCTGCTGAAGCCACCCAGATTCTACATGGTCCTAAAAATCTGTAATCAAAGGAAGTGTTCTAGCGTGAAGAAGAATGGCTTAAACAGTAGGGAAGGATGACTCCCATGGCACTGAACAGGCACATCTGGGCCAACTCCTCTTTGAAGCATGCACGCTGCCTCTATCCCAGTGATCTGGAGCACCACACACTTAGGGTGGAATACAGGCTTTTGGTCAGTAATTTGCTGTGTGCAGCACAGATTCCAGTGAAAAGATTCTTCCAGTGGTTGTTTTCCTTTCTTTTGCCCCACATGTGAATACAGAAACTGTGAAACTTATTAAAAACAACCACCTCCAAAATCCAACTGGCAGCTGGCCATTAGGACACCTGTAATGTTGCCTGTAACCGAATCAGCCATTGTGGCTAAAGAGAGATGAGATCTTTCAACCCAAGACATAATTTATCCTGTTCTCTGTATTTTGACATTTATTTTCACAAATCACAAGCCAGCTTGGCTGAGGCAGAGCAGCAGTTTGTATCCCTAATGGACGCTACAGATGGAACCTTTTAAAGCCTGGCCTCTCTTCATGAGTGAACAATGTTTCCAAATTCATCCTATGTAATTTCCTTTCCTTACAGTGCTTTTCAGAAGCAGCAACAATTTCAGAGACATGGTTCCTTTATCTGCGTCTGGAAATGCAGAGCACATTAAAAGGGTGCAGAAAATAATGAGACATGACAAGCGAGAGCAGCAGATTTCTGGGAGCTGCAAATATAGTTTGAGTGTGTTTGTTCCTGACCAATAGTAGCTGGGTTCTGCTCCTGTCGTTCCAGGTGCGTTTCACATCTGATGCGAATACTAGCTCCATTTCCCCCTCCCCCACATTCCTTGCACCGGTTTTGTTTTTTTGGGGATTATTACTAGAACAACAGTCCAATCATCTGTAAAATGAATGAGAGAAGGAATGTGCATACCAAAATAGATGCAAGTCTCCAAGATTCAGCTGTATAAAATCAAGAGCAAACAATACCTATAAAATAAAAATCCAGGTCTGAATCTATGCCTAAAAACCTCAACCCAAACTAAATGTGACCATTTTTCTCTGAGGTCTGAGACAATTCAGTTGTTGTCTGTTTTTGGCACTTCTCCATTTCCTAGATTTGTCTTAAACCATTATTAACTACAGCAAGAAAAATTGTTACTGCAGTATTTCTGGCCCAGATAAAACTAGAAGAATAAGCTTGCACTTACATAGCTTCATCTTCCAAGCACCTTGCAAGTATTAAACTAATAAATCCTCATAGTGCCCTGGCATGTGTGTGTGCGTGCGCGCGGAGCAGAGGCGTGTATAATAATGCCCATTTTACAGATGGAGAAATTGAAGCAGAGAGATTAAGAACCAGATCCCTGGTTCCACAGAAACAATGGGAAATTCCATTTGATTTTAGTGGGACCGGGAGTTGCCTCTACTTGAGTTATCCAAGGCCAAAAAGGATGTCAGAAATGGAGTTAGAACTCAGGAGTTCCTGGCTGGCTCCATGTCATGTGCTGTAACTACTATACCATGCCTCTAAAAGTCTCTTAAGCCAACCCTGTTTGCATGAGAATTCCAGCTCTGCTTCGTGACTTAGGTAAACTTCACACAAGCAGCCAGATTTTTGGTTGTTTATTGAAACTGAAGCTTTTGAAGCTCAACCATCAGTTGTGTTTACCCCAGCTCACTTCAAGGAGGAAAGAGTGATGTACGGTCGCTGCACGGAGCCACAAAATTTAATGAACTTGTGGCTTTTGTTTCTCTTTTCTGTGAGCCTGTTTCAAATCATATTAGTTTGTTGAGGGCTTATTTTTCCTTCTTCTTTCTTTTATACTTGCATTGGATCTGAGCACAATTACTTTTCCCAGGATGTTTTTGATTATGTTTATTGTGGGGGAAAAAATGTTTAACTAACAGCATAACTAGACAGCATCTCACAAGAGGTTTAAGAGAGAAAAGTAAAGATGATGGCAGTTTCTATCAAGACAGACTAAGGATATGAATAGAAATTAGTATACTGCAAGTCCAAAAAGATTCACATCAGATTGGAAGAGGAACCCTATTTCACACCCTTTGAAATGTGAATACAATGCACTTGTCCATTGGAAGTCCTCTATTTAGCCACGGAGCAGGCAAGCTACTTCCAACTCTCTATAAATGTTAACTGGATTATTGGCTATATAAATAGGAAAATGTTGTGCAGAAAGTTAATATTACATCTGCATATGGCACTGGTGAAAACATTACTCAAATCCTGCATCCAATTATGGTGCCCACACTTTAAAATAATAATATCTAGCTCTTACAGAGAGCACTTTTCATCAGTAGCTCTCAAAGCACTTTTACAAAGCAGGTCAGGATCAGCATCCCCATTTTACAGATAGGAAAAACCGAGGTACAGAGAAGTGAAGTGAGTTCCCAAGATCATCCAGCAGAACCCAGATCTGTGTCAGATTTGGGAACAGAACCCAGGTTTCTGTAGTCCTCATCTAGTGCGCCATCCATGGGCCACATTGCCTCCACTTTTGGAAACCTGCAGGGAGGTTAGAGAAGAGCTAAAGAATATTAAAGGTCTAGGAAACATGCCTTATCGTGAAAACGGTAAGGAGCTCCGTCTACTTAGTTTGCAAGAGGGAAGGCGAAAAAGGCAACTTAATCAAAGTCTAGAAGTAGCTGCACAGAAAGAAGGTAACTAACATTAAGAGGCTCTTTAATGTATCAGACAAAGACATAAGATCCAAGCTGAAGTTAGAAAAAATGGTGCAATAAGGAGTAAATATATAACAGTGAGGGTAAATAACCATTGGAAGAATTTAACCATGGACTAATGTAAATTTTCCTTCACTTGTGAGACTTTAAATAGCAATTGGTGGCCTAAGAGACACGTCTTCCTTTCTGTGTAAAAAGGAAGAATAATTAATTCCCTTCACTGCCATAGCTACTGGGTGAAATTCTATAACCCATCTTATGTAGGAAGTCAGACTAGATGATCATAGTGGTCCTTTCTAGCCTTAAAATCCAAGAAGTCATGACCTAGAGGGACTACCACAAGGTGTCAGAGGGTAGTTCAGTCCGACTGTCCTCTCTAATCCTTTGTCTCTAATGACTGACAATAAAAGGGTGAATTGTGACCTGTCCATTAGAAAGTGAGCATAGCTCACTAACCCATTTCATTTAGGCTGAGAACCGTAAGGTAATAACAGCATTTGCTCTTTACCTCCATTACCTAGGTTTGAACCAGTACCCTACAGATGACAGGCTCTAAAGCCCATGACCTAATCTGAGCCACACAGACAGCTGCAGTCATATTAGACACAAAGAAACATGTTAAGAAAAGGTTGCTAAGTCCAGTCCTAAAGGAGACTCAAGGGAAGGTTGGTTATTAACATCAGCGCATTGGGTGTTTGCCATTTGACAAATTTAGGGCTCAGTCCTCAAGAGACATTTTGCTTAAGTGAAAACTACGTGATCCGTTCCCTAAAAATCTTCTTTGGTTCCACCTTAAAGTATAATTTCCACAAAGCACAGGGCAGACGACTATCATTCCAGGTTCCATTTCCAGAGATGCCCAGCTGTAGATTAAATGGATTCAAGAAACGGTATTGAATGCTTGAGCCTTTCCTGCTTCGCTCTAAATCATTCAAAAATAAATTCAGCGACAAAACCGTACGTTATTTAACCACACTCAAAAAGCTGCTGAAATACTGACATGAAAAGTCCTGATGCTTCCAACTTAGTGGCATTCGGTAGCCACTGGAATGCATCCCACCCGTTCTAAACGATCTCGGCTCCGAAAACATTTTACAGATGTAAAGACGCAGGCTCCATCCTCCACAGTGTTGAGATAATTAAGGGATTAACCAACCCCCTCCCTCTCTCCATCACTACCAAACTCAAGGCATTCTTATGGCAACTGCAAGGCTCATCTGTTTGTGCACTTCAAAATCAACCTCAGCTTTGGTTTCTATTCAGCCTCATAAAAAAGTTAAAGATGGAAAAAACTTACAGTGGGCACCACTAAAAAAAAAGCTACGTTTACTACGCCATGGTAATTGCACTTACCATGGTATTTCCTATACTTAGGATAGGAAATACCACAGGAAAGACAAATATTGCAGATTTTTTGGTTCTTCTCCCTCCCACCCCAACACTGCATTTGGTCATATAGCTTTGCTTATCTTCTGTAAAATTACTCATGAAGGGCAAAAATCAGCTGTCAGAGGCACACAAGAGCTCTTAATTCTGCAAGATAGCCGTGACTCCTCTGAACACACAGGCATGTGCTTAATTTTAAGCATGTACATAAATGTTTCCAGCATCAGGGACCAATATGAACAGCACGGTTAACCATTTACATGGTGTATGGTATTGATACTGTATCAAAGGGGAATATTTTGTTCCCTCCTCTGCAGATCTGGGCAGTCATTTTTGTACTGCTGTTGCGGGGGGGGGGGGGGAATCTGAGGTGGATGGAATAGACTGACACCTGTAGACATGCCATAGCTCCTGGGAGGGGAAGGAGGGATTGAAAGTGGGCAGTATTTCAACCCTAGCCAGAAAGAGGGCTGTGTTAGGCCAGCAGAGACTAAGAGCCTTTAGGCTAGAGTAGAGGTCACTGGAGTGGCTTTGTGGCTACAGCTGAGGAATCTGTCTTTCCCCAGCCCAGCGTATACCAGGAGGTCCCCAGGTTCTAACAAAGTTACTCAAAGGTTGCATGCGCCTACTTAGCCTAATTAGAAACATGGCTCCAATTAGTGTGGGGTGTCTTAAAAAAAAAAAAACCTACCATCAAAATCACAATCAAACCAGTTTCATGATATAACTTGAACCCTAGAAAATTCAGGGCTGAGGCTGGCTGTAGGTCATTGCTAGCTCCATCTCCACGTCTTATTTAATAAATTTATTTTTGAAGACTCACAAAAGTTCCAGCTGTGACCTATCCAGGAGAAAGTGGGCTTAGATCACTAATCCATTTCACGTAGGCCACTAGGACCCAGGAAGTGATAGCAGCATTGTCACTTTGTTATTTTGCACCATTTATGATTTCTTTGCTCGCACACTGATCTTATAGTGGGGAGTGAAAGAAGCATTGAATATAAACACTCTCTTGTAGCTGTATCACTTTGGCATGTAATCTTGTAAAATCTCACAAGCTAGGCAGCTTCTGGCATGGACAATATTTGGACAGGAGGCCTGTACCAAAAGCCCATATAACAAACTATGCATTCTTACAGAAACAACTGTCTTCAACAGAGACTGAACCTGGGTTCTTCAGTGCCAAAACCACAAGCTCCTACTGTTGTAGTTAAAGGAACAACCTCTCTTAGATCTGAGTATATAGCTGACTATCATCAATATTAGGGCCTGCCACTAGACAGACACTTGGGCCTTGTCTACACAACACAGCAGTGTGCACTAGAGGGGTATGAAATCTAACGTGCACCAATGTATTGCACACTACCTGGCCCATATAGACCTTGCTGGCACACACTAAAATTTCCCTAGTGCACATTAATGCAGCCCTGTTTCAAACAGCACTTGCACAAACCCAGTGTATCACATCCAGGTATTAAAGGAAGTGATACCGGTGATTTAGGGTGTGTCTTCACTGCAATAAGACACCCATGGCTGGCCCAGACAAGTGACTTGGGCTCACAGCGCTCAGGCTAAGGGGCTGTTTAATTCTAGTGTAGATGTCTGGGCTTGGGCCACAGCCTGAACTCTGGGACCCTCCCACCTTGCAGGATCCTAGAGCCCGAGCTCCAGGTGGAGCCTGAATGTCTACACTGGAATTAAAAAACAGTCCCTTAGCCCAAGCCAGCTGGCAGAGGCCAGACGAGGATGTCTATTTGCTATGTAGATGTACCCTGAGTACTCCAGGTGGCATTTCCTTCTCAGAGTCACTACACCAGCATGTTATTAGAGATCACTGAGCAAAGGATCTTCTAGGAGACCTCCGGGACCAAGGTCTTGACCATTTATGATCCTCTGATGGATTTTACACAAGTAAGGGCATGGGTCAAATGTCCAGGCTACATTCAAACGTGGGTAGTTCCTTTCTTTCCACCTAAACTATTCTTGACGTTTCAACAGTGCTCTGTTCTGGGACCTCATCCTCATAATATCTGAGGATCTATCAAAAAGCTGCTACATTCCACCCCAGAAATCACTGAAGTTCAGCAGAGGGTGAAGGGACTCATTTGCAGCCAAATTCAGATCTGTAGTGGTCCATGGCCATCCCTCTCCATCAGGCTTGGAGGGAGGCCACTCTGCCACACTACAAGATCCCACTCAAATTTTGTATATTAGCAGCACAAAAGGAGTGGTGATGTGAGCCTATATTCTGATCCAGACTACACAGATTTATTAAGGGCATGAATGATTTTAGTAGGTGAGTTAACACAGTCCTGGAACATGTGTACTAAAATATTCGGACCATTATCTCTGACCTAGTCTCCCAAAAGAGGAAGTCAATCAGCAATGTAGTTTCTGGGGGTTCCCACAGGTTCTGGGAAAGCCCTGAGCTGATGTACCCCTGTTTGACTTCCTCTTTTCATGTGTGCGCATCTGTGGAAAGGTGGCCTGAGTTTAGTCTATAGCTGGTAATGCCTTTTGAATCCTTGAGCCTTTAGCTTGTAAAACCTTTTGGATGAGAGCTGCAATATGCCTGCGCAGTGTGTTTTTTATTTTGTGGATTTCAATCCAATCTTCTAAATTGCTTTAAAGCAGTTCCTTGTGTTACTAAATTCAAAAATCTTTTTTTTTAAATCAACCTTTGTGGTAAATTACAAAATGGTTTAGAAAATGATGCAAAAGGTCAAAACAAAGTTATATAATCTTTTAAAAAAGATTTTTAAAAAAATTTAACACACAAAAACAGTATAGCAAAAGAGCAACAATTTCTCCATCCCTTGAAAACCCATGCTAAAGAGATGGAAGTGGAAATTAACCCTTGCTTGGAGTAGCAACAAAAATGAACTTTCCAACCCATGGAACACTGTGTTGCAACCATCATGTGAGAAAACCTCTTGCAAATGGCTCGTTGTTGAACGACATTATAATTGATTTTAGGACTCTGTCTAATGGATGCACACGTGTATTCTCTGGGGAGCTGAAGTGCAGGTTAGAAGGGATTTACAACTCCTTTCCCCAAGCATTTGATGTATTAATATTCTCAAAGAGGGTAGTTTTAGGCAGGTTGACTGCTTTGTTCTTGTTTAATTTTTGGTAGTAAAAAAAAAGTGACATCTCTGAAAGCTCTAGCAATATAGTTGTTTTAAAAGAGGTGCGCATTAAAAAGCCATTCAAATTTCACATGCTAGGAGTGGAGTTAGTGTCACCAGGTACAGAGTGCATCTCCAAGATTTTCTTGGATGGTGGTGGTGTGTTGCTGGATTTTAAGATGCTTGAAATTGAAAACAAATTGCTTTCAAGTGAGGTGAGCCATCAAATAGCACGATCTACTGTGCCTTGTAAATTCCACTTCTGAGGAACAAACAGACTAGGGGTTGATCTTGTTCCTATTTTAGCTCCCACTGAGTTTAAAGGAATCAGGCCTTAGGGGGCAAATCCAGTCTGTTCTGGCTGGCCCAAGTATCTAGAAAGGGAGGAATCCTGCAGAGCCACTTAGCAGCCACTACAGCCCCATGGAAGGTGCCTATGTGAGGTGCTTACAAAGAGCCCTCTAAGTTGTGGGGGAACAGAAGGAGCTATACAGCTGCACCCAACCCATGCTCAGCCCCCGCAGCCACACACATCTAATCCTGGGCCTCTCATGGAGCAGGTTTCTGTGCCTTTTTGTGTAGATTCCCTCTGTGAAAGAAGGGGAAGGCTGGATGTGGGAATTGCCTCCTTCAGCCATGGAGAAAAGTACTGGCTTTGTCCATGAGAGAAAACAAAAGGTTCTGGGCAGCCTTACTTTCGTGAGTGATTAAGATACATGGTTTGTAACTTATTTGGGTTTTGTTTGTTTTGATTTAAATGACAGTCATGACATTTCTGGTTGGGCTCTCTGGGGGGACTGAGCCCATGACCTCTGGATCTAAAAGCCCAAATCTCCACTGCTTAAGATAAGAGACCGGCTCCAATGCTGAGTGGTACTTGAAAGCTTCCTACAAGGTGTTCCTACTAGGCCTGATCTTTTAAAGTGCAGAACACTTCCTTGAACTGGTGGCCTCAGCATGGTTCAACTTCAGACCTTGTGTGTGCAAAAAAGCCTGTGTGATTGTAACCCATTGGTGAGCATGTGTTACAGTCACCTCCTCCCTCAGTGCCAGATCCACCAAGGATATGGTTGGCTAATGGCTCTATGTACCAATCTCTTTAGCTCAAGCGGTAGGAGCTCATGCTTTTAGTAGTAGGAAGAGAGCCTAAGACATAAGCCCTTGTATGAGGCAGGACCTGCTCATACAATCTGGCAAGAATAGGGCTGAGATTGCAAAAATACTCATTCCTAAAAAGTGCTCAGCTCAGAGTACTCATGCAAACACATCCCGATATCAAGTGGTACCAGAACATCCCGATATCAAGGATGGTACAAAAACATTCCCCAAGAATAATGGGAACACACTAACCCCTCCTAAAAGATGACAGTAGGTAATAAAGATATTTAATTGAACCAACATGAACAAGGTAATAGCTAGCCACATCAGGGGGCAGTAACTAACTATGTCAGAGGCAGTACTAACTTGTTTGTATCAGTGTATAAAAATGTATCTCAGAGGAAGTATCTTTGTCCAGCTGGGGGAGGGGGGGAAAGGAGAGTTCCGCCATTCACTGAGCTGCATCCATTGTCACAAGTATACGTCTTAGTATCCTTGTAGAGTCTGCCAGGTGCTATTACCGTGTTTTTGTCAACAGTAAACTTGGCCTGGTGCCTTTGTACATTAACAGATCTTGTGGTCATTGAGCAGTTTCCTCGAGGTCTGCTGTCCCAGCTGTCTGTGCAGAGCTGAGGCAGCACACAGGGAGAACACACACACATGCAGCCAAACATCTGAGGCTGTGGGATTTTCCTTGAACAGGCCATTAAAACAAAGTGCATTTGGGCAGAGACCAAGCCCGAGATGTTACAGCCTAAAATTTTTATTTTTTTTTTAAAAAGAGAAAGAGTTGTGAGTGAGTGTAAATGGGTTCCTGATGAAAGTGAATTTGCAACTTGAATTCTAATGAACTGTATTGAAAGCAGATTTTTAGATTAAATAAAATTTCCATCAAGTAATTACTTTAATCTTCAGAAACTTCACTAAGTGAAAGTATGAAGTGACTGACTTTGTTTTGAGGTGGTTGGTAAAGGAACACATCACCTTTCTGAGAAACTGCCAGATCAATGGCAAGTGTTGATGGGGTGCTATACTATAGTCCTACAACTGTTCAAAGGCCTCATTAGGAAAATATTTTACAAAATCCAAGTCTAATCTAAAGTCTTGTTCAGAATCTCACTCCTACTACTTCTGTTACCAAGGAAACACACTGTAATGCAGCAGGAGGGATAGCTCAGTGGTTTGAGCATTGGCCTGCTAAACCCAGGGTTGTGAGTTCAATCCTTGAGGGGGCCACTTAGGGATCTGGGGCAAAAATTGGTCCTGCTAGTGAAGGCAGGGGGCTGGACTCAATGACCTTTCAAAGTCCCTTCCAGTTCTAGGAGATTGGTATATCTCCAATTATTACCTTTAGTCCCCACACTTTTCAGGGTCTCTCCTCCCAACCTCTGTCCATGCCCCCCTGAGCTGGGGGCAGGGCCATGGCTTGGAGGGGGTTGCAGACAGGAGTAAGGGGACTGAGGCTGGGGCCACAGTGGAGGGGTGGTGCAGGGGGCAGGAGCAGAGCCTAAGCCGGCCCCCCCCAAACGTTCCTCTGTGGCCCCCAGGGGAGCACACCCCACAGTTTGGGAACCTCTTCTGTAATAGGAATCCATGGAAATGGTGGGATTCTTTTCTTGTATGTTGAGTTACACGTAAAATTTGCTCCCACCATCCCCGTTTTGTTTGTTTAGTCTTCTAACAAGATATGCCCCAAGCCAGCTCCACAGAAAACGAATGCACTTCACAGAAAGCAATTATTTTTGCATCCATTCTGAAGGCACAAGTCATCCTTCACTCGCAGAGAACAGAGGGCAAGAGATCCTCAGTACAGTAGTCATTTACTGAGGAGTTTTGGATGAATATATATTTGTTCATCTCTCCTTGGATAGTTTTACCCAAGCTACTCTATCCAATTTGCCATTCTACCCACCAACTCAAAACCCCTCATTTTCCAGTTCTGTATCTAGTGCATACCTGCTTGGCCAGCCACTCACCTGTCTTCCGCTACCCCAATAACATGCACCATTGCTAATGCCTAGCCTGGCAGTAAGCCACAAGGTGTGAATAGGTCAGGACTTCCTCAGGGTGAGTGTTGATCTACTCCGTCTCCAGGAAGGAATTCCCCAAAACAATGTCACAAGAAATTGTTCAGGGCACCAAAAGACGTGCCGTGTTTTACCAAGTGTGACTAGAGCTATAAACTATGGCAGGAAAAAGCCCTGAGCTGTGAAAACTCATTTTAAAGCAGAAGTCTTATGTTCTTAGTCAAAACTCTTTACAGAACAGCTTTAAAAAAATAGGAAAAACTGGGGGCCAGGATATATGCCATCACAACGACATCCAAGAAAGATTAGTCGGACCTGAGTGACTTTAGGCCGATTCCCCCAATTCCCGTGAATCAGGCCCTGCGCCTGAGAGGGCCCCACAGTGTCCGGATGAGGGGTCCCGCAAGGTGAGGCCCCGGAAGACAACTGCTTCTGAGGAAGGACCCTCTGCCAAAGTGCCACCGGAAACAGCAGCAAGTCTTTCAAATCAGGCCCCGCACATCCTAAAGCCGGCCCTGCCTGAGTCCATCTAAAAACATAGATTGTGCTATTTTGTACCCTTTGGGCTGTTTGCTAAAGTATTAAGGAATTGGGAGAAGTGCCAGAAAACTGGTTCAACTCATCAAATACTATGAAGCTAAAAAGAGAAACCCTAGCCAGGGAGAGTGAGGAATACAGGATACCGCTAGCTTCCCATGGAAGCAAGACACTGCTATGCAGAATCTGATTCACACCAGGAGCAGGAAGATGGTTGGAGCTGCTGAAAGTGAAGATTTATATAAAACACACTCTAGAGTTTTCAGTTTGCTGATGGAACAAAGGCAAAGGGTTTGATGAGACACGCTTCAGAAAACTGTGGACTGATGTTGCCAATGAGAAAGGATGCACTTGAACACTACAAGGTTGGCTTCTGAGACATGGAGAACATCTGCCCCTCTGAGCCACTTGTGGTTTGTCAGACTGAGTGGTGCTTGTCTCCCTTCTCCTGACCCCCTCCCTCATAGTTCAAGCCTTGCAATCCCATCTCCACCCCCCACCACACACACTTTCAGCTGATATAACTGTAGGGCCCAATCCCAGAAAGACCCCGTTCACAGCCTTACCTTTACTTACTGAATAATTCCATTGGTGTCATAGTGTGTAAAGTTAAGTCCAGGCATAAATCTTTGCAGGATTTAGGACATGGGGAAGTATACTCCTAGGCCTCAAGACGCTCTCTGTACCACAGCCTTTAAAGTTGTCAACTCCATTTTCCCCCTAAACGGATCATTTAAAGTCCAGGACACTAAACTGCATTAAGCTGATTCACTATAGGGATTCTCAACACTACTGTATCTGAATTAACGACAGGAATACTGAAGCCTGGTATTGCTATATGGTGAACCAGGTGCCATGTTTCACCTTACAGATGCTTTTTCTGTAGTGATGGATGAAATATTTGTAAGTGACAGTACACCTCTACCTCGATATAACGCTGTCCTTGGGAGCCAAAAAATCTTACTGCATTATAGGTGAAACCGTGTTATATTGAACTTGCTTTGATCCACCAGAGTGTGCAGCCCTGCCTCCCCGGAGCACTGCTTTACCGCGTTATAGCCGAATTCGTGTTATATTGGGTGGCATTATATCGAGGTAGTGGTGTATGTAGAAAGTAAGCTTTCCACATTTGTAAAACACTTGAGGAACCTTTTGGATGAAATCTGCTATATAAGTATAGTATATTGCATTATTATTAGAAATGTATCTGAGATAGAGGCTTTCGACCTGGGTCTGATCTTTCTCCAAAGCTTGTAAGTGTTCAGAGGTGGGGCTTAGCTTTGGTCCATTACAGAGATAAAGTTCAGACCCAAGCATCCCTCAAAGGAAGTGTCTGGGCATGGGAATTCAGATCTGATGTTGAATCCATTTGGGCACATCTCTGATTATCTTTATAATCCTGCTTATCTTCATAAATTACTCTGTTCTTACATAGCATCTTTACTCTGGAGATCTCAAAAAGTGTTCTACAAGCAGCTCATTGAGTTTTGACACACGTAGGAAAGATATGGGGATAATTATCCCCATTTTACCAATCAGCAAACAGACAGGGGTAAGGCCTAAATTTCCAAGTCTCCACTAAACTTGGGTGCCCAATTTAAGATACTTAGGCCCCCCATTGCCTTGCACCTTGTGGAATCTTTTACACCAGTACAATTTGCCATTCTTGATAGTATATTACACCTATGTTGCACCACACAAGGTACAGCGCAGTGACAAACTTGGCCTCTTGGGACTGCTTTTTAGAGGTGCTGAGTGTCTGCAGCTCCCATTGAAGTCAGTCGGACCTCTAGGTGCTCTGCAGCTCTGGAAATCAGGCCCTAGGTATTTAGCGTTATCCTCCCATACATGGCAGTATGAAAAATTACTGGATAGTTTTTAGGTTAAAATGACTTTGACAAGGTCGTTAACTATGGTGGGACTAGAACCCAGGAATCCTTGGCTTGCTCACTTGCTCTTGCCACTAGCCACATTTCCATCTTTACACATAGCTCTGGAACAATATTACAACCTCTTTGTCTGTATTTTAACGTGTGATATTTTGAGACAACATATTAAAGTTTAGCTCAAGTGTAGCCAGTACAAGTTACAAGTGCAACTATATTGTGAAAGTCTGTCTTGCATTAGTACCTCTCCAAAAAACATTAAACTATGATGGGCTCTGCATTCTCCGGGTGCATGTTGATTCAACTGTTCTTAAAAATGTGGGAGTGAGGGAGGGCGTGAATGTCAGCACCAGTGGGAATTCTGAATGCATGTAGGAGGGGAAAACAGATCTAGCTGACTTGACCATCCTCTCCACTCACCCCCTCGTGTAACTGCAAGGATAAAGGCTCAGTTGGCTTCGGTAGCATAGTGCCTTGGGGGAGCCACCAGCTGCTACTTGTGTGTTACAATTGGATTAAACAGGAGCCGAGTGGAATGTGCAGTGTGGGTAGGAGCAATTGCACATTCATCACCAGCTTCTGTCCGCAGCAGTTTAAATATAACTTACAGGCCTAAAATCAGCTAAACAAATGCTACCTAAGAAGTGTGGGAGGGGAGAGCCGCCTCTGGCTGAAAACAAGGGAGCAAATGCTGAATGGGCTGCACTGCAGCCATAGCAATGACAACCTACATTTCTTATATACAGCATCTTTTGATCTGGAGATTCCCAGAGCCCATTGGAAAACAAATGGTTCCCCATCTATTTCACAGTGTAGAGGGGAGCAAACAAACACACACAAGGTCTGCACAAATGTAAGGAAAAGCATGGGGGGAGGGGTCACCCCAGCATGCTCCAATCTCCTAGGCCATTGCCACAGTGGGACTGTCTAGCTTCATGAATTCCCATCAGATCCCCAGGGTTAGATGCTGGTATCCCCAGGGTCCAGTAGCTGTATGGGGCTTCAAATCTGTGTGTGTGTTGGTCTGTACGCACCATACACTGTTCACCCACCACTGAAATAGCTCCATCTCTGGTCTGAAACAGCTGTTTAACACTCCACAGCAATATTGCACAGCAGAGTGGATCATGAATTAAATAGCATATGTGATTGAAAGGCCCAAGGAATTCAGGTCAGCAGAATGGAATTACTCATGTTAGAATTTACCAGGATGATTTAATTTCTGTTCACAGTGAAAATGTCAAGATGTATTTTGTGTGTTCCAGTTAACCTTAAATCAAGCCTAACCATGTCACCACTTTCCTTTCATCTACTGACTGATGGGTAGCAAGTGCTTCTTAAATACAACAGCATGGAACTATAGACCAGTCAGCCTAATGTTGATATCGGGAAAGATACTGGAACAAATTATTACACAATCAGTTTGCAAGCACTTCGAGGGTACTAAGGGTACAAGGAATAGCTAAAATGGGTTTGTCAAGAACAGATTATGCCACACCAACCAAATTTCCTTCTTTGAGAGGGTTACTGGCCTCATGGATTCGGAGGGGAGGGGAGCTGTAGACATGATATATATTAATTTTAGTAAGGGTTTTGACACAGTTCCACAAGACTTTCTCATAAGCAAACTAGGGAAATGTGGTCTAGATGAAATTACTATAAAGTGGGTGCACAGTTGGTTAAAAGACCATCCTCAAAAAGTATTCATCAGTGGATCACTGTCAAAATGAGAGGGCGTATCTAATGGAGTCTCACAGGGGTCAGTCCTGGGTCCGGTACTGTTCACTATAGTATTAATGACTTGGACAATGGAGTGGAGGGTATGTATAACATTTCTGATGACATGATACTGGGAGGGGTTGCAAGTACTTTGGAGGACAGGATTAGAATTCAAAGTTATCTTGAAAAATTGGAGAATTGGTCTGAAATCAACACGATGAAATTCAGTAAAGGTAAGTGCAAAGCACTTCACTTAGGATGGAGAAATCAAATGCACAACCACGAAATGGAGAATAACTGACTAGGTGGTAGAACTTCTGGGAAGGATCTGGGAGTTATAATGGATCATAGAATCATAGAAGATTAGGGTTGGAAGAAACCTCAGGAGGTCATTTAGTCCAACCCCCTGCTCAAAGCAGGACCAACCTCAACTAAATCATCCCAGGCAGAGCTTTGTCAAGCCAGGCCTTCAAAACCTGTAAGGATGGAGATTCCACCACCTCCCTAGGTAACCCATTCCACTGCTTCACCACCCTCCTAGTGAAATAGTGTTTCTGAATATCCAACCTAGACCTCCCCCACTGCAACTTGAGACCATTGCTTCTTGTTCTGTCATTCGCCACCACTGAGAACAGCTGAGCTCCATCCCCTTCGGAACTCCCCTTCAGATAGTTGAAGGCTGCTATCAAATCCCCCCTCACTCTTCTGCAGACTAAATAAGCCCAGTTCCCTCAGCCTCTCCTGCTCTGGATCACAAATTAAATACAAGTCAACAGTAATATGATGCAGCTGCAAAAACAAAACAAAAAAGATACTGTCATTCTGGGGTGTATTAACAAGAGTGTTGTATGTAAGACATGGAGGTAATTGTCCCACTCTATTCTGCACTAGTGAGGCCTCAGCTGGAGGACTGTGTCCAGTTCTGGGCCCCACACTTTAGGAAAGATGTGAACAAGTTGGCGAGGGTCTAGAGGAGAGCAACAAAAAGGGATAAAGGTTTAGAAAACCTGACCTTTGAGGAAAGGTTAGAAAAATTGGGCACATTTCATCTTGAGAAAAGATGGCTGTGGGGGGACCTGATGCCAGTCTTCAAAATATGTTCAAAGCTGTTATAAAGAGGACAGTGATCAATTGTTTTTGTCCACTGAAGATAGGACAAGAAGTAATGGGCTTAACCTGCAGCAAGGGAGATTTAGGTTAGATATTAGAAAAAAAACTTTGACTATAAGGAGTGTTATGCTATGGAATAGGCTTCTGAGGGAGGCTGTGGATTCCCTGTCATGGAAGGTTTTTAAGAACAGGTTAGACAAATGCCTATCAGGGTGGTCTAGGTTTACTTAGTCCTGCCTCAGTGAGGGGGTTGGACTTGATGACCTCATTTCTATGACTCTGAACATATATATAAAAATAATTGGAGATATACCAATCTCCTAGAACTGGAAGGGACCTTGAAAGATCATTGAATCCAGCCCCCTGCCTTCACTAGCAGGACCAGGTTTTTTGCCCCAGATCCCTAAGTGGCCCCCTCAAGGTTTAAACTCATAACCCTGGGTTTAGCAGGCCAACGCTCAAACCACTGAGCTATCCCTCCCCAACATAGGCATTGCTGATTACAGCGCTCATGTGGGTATAACTACGAATAAGCCACAACAGCCTCACATCAGCAAGGCTAGTAGATGTTACAGTTTTAACTGGCCCACTTGTTGATCCAATTAAGCGTTTAGGATTACATGGGGTCCCAACCCAGGCACTCTAGGGGTGAATCAGAGCTACCCTATCCCAGCTGGAGCACAGGGAGGTACAGTGCCTCTTGGGACAAGGCATAAGGTAGGGATGTAGCATGGGCAATCCAGGCGAGAGAGGGAGTTAGGAGGAGCTGCTTCTATTCACATCCTCTGTCTCTACATGAGGGAGAGGAAGGAAAAAAAAAAGCACACAGACTAATTCAACCACTGGCATAATTTAGCTTCTGGGGAGTGGCCATGTAGCTTCCCCAGTGGCTAGAAGGCATAATTCTCTCCTTCCCACTCCCGTCGCCTCTGCCAAGCACCTGGCCAACGCTGCTCGGGGTCAGGAGCTGTGCTGTGCCTTTGGCCATACGGATTTTTTTTTTTTTTGCGCTTGTCTTACTGAGGCTGGAGGACTTGGGCTCAAAGGCTTCCAACGAGAATGATGTGGAATGCAGCAGTTTTGCTTGTCAGAGGCTCATGGGAACCTCTCATTAGGTTTCAGCTCAAGGGGTGTGTTCTCCCTAGGTTTCAAACAAATCCACAAGCTCCAAGCAAAACTCAGCTGAAACCACTACATTTCACCCGCCGTTGAGTGGAAACATACGATATCTCCAAGTTTCCCTCCGTTTCCACATGGAACCATTAGCTGACCCAGATTCACCTGGCTCAGCCGTGTGCACAGGAGTCAAAATTTGGCTGTTTGGAGGAGCTGCCTCACCCCCTGCCCCCCACACCCCAGCGGCCAGAGGAGCTGCATCTCCCTCCCTGCCCCCACGGCCCTGGGGCCGGAGGAGCTGTTATCTCCCACCCTGGCCCAGGGCCAAGGAGTTGACTCTTCCTGCTACGGCAGATGGAGCAGGCTCTCACTCGGCAGCCAGAGAAGCTGCCTCTCCTTGCAATGGTCCCGGTGGAGCTGGCTCTCCCTCCCTCTGCAGCTTGCAGTCCCTGGCACCAGAGGAGTTCTGTGCCCCTGCTGATTTGGGGGGGGTGGGGGGAGGGCTGTGCCCCTGCTTGCCCCCCCTTATGCACGCTCCTGGCTTGTGCACCTTTCAGTGAATCCCAGGTCGAGTTTCCAGTCTGTAATGAAAGCTTGACACTTATACCTGCTGTTTTCCTTTGCACGCAAAGAGTGGTCTGCACTTCCACAATAAAGCCTCCCTGGGCCAGGCTCTCAGTCCTGTATGAGTCAGGAGTTACTTTATACAAGAGGAGAGAAGAAGCAGGTCCTCTACCTTAAGGATGTACAGCTTGGCTACAAACACTGACTCCCAGATAAAACATGACAAATCAATCTCAGCTAGGAAGTAATTTACCTGTCTTGCCTTCCTGCCATGAGCACATGCTATTTTGTCAAATTAGTGCAAAAATGTGGTGTTTATGGAGTGCTGGTGTTGTTGTTACTGTACAATAAATCGAACACAACATTGCCCATGCCCCTTGCAAACCAAACAAAAATAGCATGTAGACATCAGTGCCCACCCCAGTGACCAGATGCCAGGTTTATTCCTTGTAAAATCCCTGCACATTTCTTTCTATAAGTGTCCTTTGGGCTGTTGGAGTAACCCTGATGGTCTCCATGGTCGAAGAATGTTTAAGGAAGGATTTAAAGCAGTCAGTAAAGGAGTTTCCTGCACAAAGGGGGGAGTGGAAGGAGAGAAACACAAAATGCTACAATTTCAGATAATTTTTGTGTGCGCCTTGAACTGAAAATAGTCTATGAAGTGTATTGAGCAGCTTTGTTTCCTTGTAGATAACTGCAAAGATTGGTTTGGGTTTTGGGGTAATGCCATTAGTAGCTTTAAAAAAAAACAACTATCCAGATATTATCTGTGATTACACTAATGCAGTTAGTAAAGGAATTGAACAGATCAGTGCAGATCTGAGAGGTTTATTTGGATTGGAATCAGACCTTGAACAAGTTAGTCATTCAATCCTTCCACCTACAGTCATGGCATGGTTTCTTATAGGAACCCTAAACCAGTGGTTCTCAAACTAGGGCCACCGCTTGTTCAGGGAAAGCCCCTGGCGGGCCGGGCTGTTCTGTTTACCTGCCGCATATGCAGGTTTGACTGATAACGGCTCCCACTGGCAGCGATTTGCCACTCCAGGCCAATGGGGGCTGCAGGAAGGGCAGCCAGCAGGTCCTTTGGCCCACGCTGCTTCCCGCAGCCCCCATTGGCCTGGAGCGGCAAACCACGGCCAGTGGAAGCTGCGATTGGCCAAACCTGCTTTCCCTGAACAAGCAGCAGCCCTAGTTTGAGGACCACTGTCCTAAACCATCCCTGATAGATTGAGAGGCAGGCCTAGCCTCCAGCATCAGTCGTGAAAGTGACTCCACCACCTCCTTTGGCACCTCCTTCCTTTGCCCGGGATTATGAAGTACTTCTCCTGCTCAAACCCCACCACATTAGTTCTTGTGCAGGGTGACTAATGAGAATAAAGGGCTCTGTCTGCCCTGTGATAACCCTTTATGTATTTGTGGATAGTTCTTGAATAAAAAAAGTAAACGAAAGTTCCATTTATGTTCCTTGCAAGGCCAGTGCTGTTTCAAACACAGGCATGCAAGCAAGCCCATCCCCTTTCCAAAATGCCCTCCCTGGACTAGCTTAGTGGTAGGTAATCCAGGACAGCCACCTTCTCACCACAGAGGAGCTCCCTTGGGTGGTGCTGAGCACCTCCTGCACAGACAGTGTCCAGTGCCCTCATCTCCCACTGAAGAGGGGTTGAAGGCACTCAGCACCTCTCAGGACTGGGCACTAGAGTAGGGCACTTTGTAATTAAGTACAGCTCAGCCAGGGGTGTAGACTTATGGAGGCAAATCCTGGCCCCATTGAAGTCAATGGGGAAACTCCCCATGACCCAGTGAGGCCAACATTTCACCCCAGTTCTCAGCATCCGGCCCAAGTCAGTGCCCACAGAAGTCAATGGAAAGACTCCCTTTGACCTCAGTGGGCCTTGGACTAGGTGTCTAGTGTAGAGAAAGTGTCCTCTCGGTCACCAAGAGGAAAGCAGAGTTCTAGTTTGGTTTGTTCTAGTAGCTTCAATTTCTGAACCCTAAAAACATAACTAGGAAAAAATAAAAGGTGTGGTCACTAATCAAATATCACTGCCATTTCCCCCCCACCTCCCAAGCCCATTGCCAGTCTATCAGTGACAGGTTCTTCTGGCAGCATCATGCATCACAGCTTTCTCATGATTCACACTATACAGTATAGCTCTTAGTGCTACTTGAGCATCATGTTTCAGGGGCCATAACAGCCATATTTCATCCTTCACCAGGTAGGTCTGAAGGCAAGTGGAGAATTTGTTTCACTGGCTGGTTGAAATTACTCATACTCCCAAATGCCTGGCCCTAGGGTCAATGATCACACACCCAGCAGAGGACATGGAGGTCACGTGTTAGTCACAGAATAATGGTCAGACTGTGTTTAACCTATTAATAAATGGTGCATTGCTCAGCTGTTGAGGCAGCTGTCAGCTGGTAAAGGAAGGAATTTCATTGCAGGTGGTGAGATGACTGTCCCTCCTTTCCTAGCCCTTTGTCTCAGCAAGATGTAGACAGGTGTGGAGAACATTCATGGCCACCCTTTCATTTGTCCTCAAGAGAAAAAGGAAGGGCTGTCTTGCTCTTTTAGAGAAATATATTTTACATCTGGAAATTCAGCAAATAGAAGATAATTATTTAATACTACAGAGATCCCCCTTTTTCAGGCATATTAAGCTGTTGAAGTAGGATACAGACCCTTCTCTAAATCAGTTGTTGTTCATCTCTCCCTTACTTCTGTGCCATCTGGAAGCATAAAGATTAAAGGTTGGGTGGGATTTAACCACTGGCTTCCATGAGAATTGGGAGGCTAAATACCATGCAAGTCTGAAGATTTTCAGGGCTGTCTAGGGGATTTAGACATATCAGGTGGGATTTTAGATGTGCCTAATTGATTTAGGAGTACAATGCGCAGTGACTTTCAATGGCATCCATGTTCCTAGCACCCATAGGTGCTTTTCAAAAGCCCACCCACCTGTCATTAATTTTGGTGGAACATGTGTGTCTAAATCCCCTAAACAGTTCTGAAACATCTCAGTCCACATGTCCAGGGAGCACAGACCTGTCTCCTACTCAGAAGTTTCTCTCACACCGTGCACTCAAATGCCTTATACCGAACAGTGAGAAAGTCAAAGATGCAGCTTTCTGGTTACTGAGATTCATAGGTTAAAGCCTCTGTGCTGTAATGTGACTCCACTGCTACAGACCATGCAGTGTACTTGCTAATAAGGAGGCTCTGGAGCAGCAAGACTTAATTGAACAGCTTAGATACAGCAGATTACTGAAGGATGTGTTTTAAGTGCCCATGATTAATATGCACACATGGCACCAAATCATATTACAGTTCTCTAACTAAACTCCTATCCCAGAGCTGCCTCTGCATTTACTTCCTATTACTTATAGCACCAGCTGTGTGCACGTAAATAGGACACTGCAGCATGTACTTATCTTGAAGAAATTTAATGGGGGAGTATTCTTGAACAGAAGAAATGACAGAGCACCTCACAGCCAATTAGTTGTATCATGATTTACTGTATTTGTTCCATAAAAGCTCTGGCCAGACTTTGTAAAAGGCCCAGCAGCCTATTTTCCAAATATTTTAGGTTGCTTTAGTAATTGATACTATTGTGGAGGGGGACAGTTTCTAAGACAGCGAGGAGGAGGAAGTGTGTAAGTAAAAGCTTTGGGGGTTACAGTGGATTGCAAATGGAATATGAGTCAACAATGTGATGCAGATGCAAAAAAGCCCAATATATATATATTCAATAGTATCAGTTACTAAAGCAACATTATATATTAGCCTTTTTTTGCAAATGTACCATATTGTTGACTTGTTCAATTTGTGATCCACTATAACCCCCAAGTCATTTTTGGCAGTACTACTACCTAGCTAGTCATTCCCCGTTTTGTAGTTGTGCATATATATGAGAGAGAGATCATATTATATAAGGGGGGCAGGGACTAAGGCCTCTTAGTCAGAGCTGTGTGTGGGTGCAGGAGTCCCTCTAAAAACAAGAAAAAGGAGTAGCCTGAAAACAGGACTGGGAACAAGGAATGCCCAAGTTCTAAAAGCAGACAGACATGACACCCTCTTGGGGGCCTTTTCCACATCCTTTTCTCCTTCTGCCACAGTTTCTCCATCTGGCAAAAGGCAATCATAACACCATGGATACTTACACCCTTTTGAGTCAGAAGAGTTTTAAGTTTTTTATTAAAAATTCAATAATTTTTGGCCATTTAGCTAAATTTCAAAATTTGGGGAGGGAAATTGTTTTTAATTGTGAAATGTTTTATGTACCACCCTCACCATCTCTAATGTATGTAATTCTACAGACACCAGGCCAGTTCAATAAATTACTTACATTATGTCAAAAGTAAATTATATGGCGCAAGACAAGGAACAAAGTATTGTTGGAAAAACATTCACTTCAGAATCTCAGCCCAGCAGCATAGCATGAAAATTATTGTTTTTCCATAGAGGCCTCTAAGGAAAATATGAGAAGTTTCATGAAAGAGCCAAAATTCAGATGTAAATAGAACAAAATATTTCTGTTAGCAGATGCATATTTCACTTTGGCATTCAGTTTTTCATCCATGTACCTGTCCTGCTGCCTTCTATGCCTGGAACTACCCTCTTCACCTTTTGTGCCAAATAGCTTTCCCTCCTCCATTCAAATCCCTCCTTATAACACATCTTCTTCCACAAAGCTATCAACTGAAGGTAGGGGAGATTATAAAAACAAAAACTACACCAGTCCCATAGATTCAAAAGCACAAGTCTAGTCCCCCAAAATCATGAAGTTTAAAAGAAAAATTATCTTGGGGTCTTTTGGGTGCACTTCTTCATGTTTCTAAGCTCTGCAATGATGAGGGCTAGAAACTTGCTCTCTCTTTAAATGAAAGCGGAGATTCTCATGCAACAATGATGATCCCAGCAGCTGGGGCCTTAATAGAAACACTGAAGATCACGAGACTCATGATAAAAGTCATGCCAACACTTGCGTCCACATTGGGGAAAACAATGAAGATCCAAATTCTGCAATCGTGCTCTTGCACTGACTCCACTGTATAACCTTTGAAGGTGCAGATAACTCCATAGTACAAAACACGTAGAATATCAGCCTTGGAAGGGACCTTAGGAAGTCATCTAGTCCAACCCCCTGCTCAAAGTACAACCAATCCCCAGACAGAATTTTACCCCAGTTCCCTAAATGGCCTCCTTAAGGACTGAACTCATAACCTTGGGTTTAACAGGCCCATGCTCAAGCCACAGAGCTATCCCTCCATGTAATACAAAGAAAAGCAAAATAAACCTGTATAAAAGAATCTGTACTGGAAGGAAAAAAAAACTATTGATGATCCAATTTAAAAAAAGACAAAAAAAAAAAAGAGTAACACCAAGTGAGCTGGGACAAATATCCTCAAACGTCTCACTAATTACCTGGTCACTAGCAACAGTAGGTTTCACTAGTAAATGTATCATAACAGCAGGAGTTACAAGTTCCTACAGATTACTATGTAATCATACTTAAAAGATCCCAAAAGTAATTGCCATGTGACCTGTGCACTGTAGTTCAGAAGACATCAATAACCATGCTTGTAATGGTGTGGCATTTGCCATGTAATTATCTTGCCGTGACAATTATTAACCTAGAATTAAATGGTCAAGAACTACCATAATAATATTAAAAAGAGCAGTTATAGGATATTATGTGTCCTATAATTTACATGGTTTCCCAGATAAGTTCATCCAAGGGTACACTTCTGCTCAGTGAACATGACGTCAGATATAACCCACTGTTCTCCCATATAGAGCAACCCAGCAAAGCTCCTCAAGCTTAAGTCTCAAACTCATCCCCTGAAATCAGGATAGAAAAATAACCAAAGACATTTTCTGGCTTGGGAGATGAAGGCTGAATCTTGCTCTTTCAAGTTATTATCTGTTAATCAGCATCAAATGTATCATTATTGCAATCATGTAAAAGCATTCCTTCTTGTGGAGTACTTACAGTTTTCCAGCATTTGCTGAGGTTTACTTAGCTATATGAAATATGTCTAAGCTGTTTCAATAGAGTGTCTTGAGCAGTAAAATTTGAGTATGGATTTCAAATATTCCACAGGACTTGCTGGAGGTCAAGGAGTCAAGGCTCTAGACTGGGCCCATATCTAATTTATGCATTTTGGAACCAATGTTCCTGGTGAAATCAATAGATTAACTCCCATTTACCTCACCTGGAGCAGGAGCAGGTCACTAGTAGCACTAATACTTAGGGCCAGTTTCTGCTATGCTTTCCACATGGAGTTGTTCCTCACTCCATGCAGAATATGGTAATCAGCTGGATTACTTGCTGAGTAAGATATTGCTCAGTGTGTATAAGGGAGGCAGAATCTGTCCCCTAGGGAATAAGACTACAGTAAATCTAAGTCTGCAAGTGGTAAATACACAAGATCACTTTGTATCTGGCATGTTGGAAGCCATTCCTTGTATGCATTGGACACTGTCTCCTCAACCAGAAACATTGTGGAACCTGGGAACACAGATTGACCCAAGACCAGCCTCCATAGTGAGCCTTCAGCCTGGCACCATAAATCAGGCCCATGTCCTTCTGCTCCACTTTAACAGTCATAAGTGCATTCAGAGGCAGAACAGAGGGGGAAAAAAACCACCATTCCTGAGCCCTGAAGCCCAAGCTATTTCAGAATTCTCCCCATTCCAAGCGTGGTATGTTCTACCATTATCACACATAGGATCATCCGATTCATCTTTCAAGATTTACGGCCCACTCACCAGGATGCATTGTACTCAGCCCCATCACTTCCACAGTACACCATGAAAAGGATATCTGTTCCATGAACACCTCTGATAATTAGCACTCTGCGCCTGTTTTCCAGCTCTCCAGTTCCATTCAGAGTTTTATCCCTTTGCTTCAGAACGATGCCATGTGCCAGAGGTATTTTACTAACCGCAGTCCTTTAAATTTCCATGTCTTGTGATAAACTCAGGACAGACAGACAGAGAGTGTGTGTGTGTAGAAATCAGTCTCAGAGGGTTAAAAGGCCCTCCTCCCTATCAACTGGGGAGTAACTACAGGTCAATCAGGTTCAGCTGAGAAGGGGATATCAAAGTATCAATTAGAATCAGCTGAGAGGGAGCTACCTGAGGTTAATTAGGATCAGCTGATTCCAACTAAGGGCTGCCTGAGACCTTTTTAAACCCTCCCAGGGGAGAGAGGGGAGGAGAAGTCCTGTTGCCAGGAGCAGCAAGACCGTGAGCCTCACCAGGAGGAGAGGCTGCATTCCCTCCCACAAGGGAGAAAAATAAGCTAAAAAGGACAGGTGGAGAGAAGGAACAGACTTCTCCTGTGCCTCAGGGGGGATCATATTACCCAAGCCTGTGTCACCAGGGCTAAAAGCAGCAGAGGCTGGGGAGACCGAGAAGGTGCCTTGCCACAGTCTATGCACATAATATTGCTACCTTACTGAAGCTTTCAGACTTCCTCTCTGTTGGCTCATGTATCACATCACTAACATCTTTAGTTATGGTACCACCACGTGACTAATCAAGCTGTCAGCGCCTGATAGTGTGACACCAAAAGTAGACTGGCCGTTGCTGAGGTCTCCTGGTTGCTGGTAGTTCACTGAGCCTCCTAGTAACCAAAAATACAATGGCCTCTGCTTTTCCTTACTCCTCTGTGTGAAGGGAAGCAAAACCATTCAGAACCCCCTGTGCAAACTGTGATGAGGTAAGGTGCTATGCAGAATGCTTCCACGGAACCAGCCTTTTCCTCTCTGCAAGATAATCCACGTATTTCACTGGGCCACATTTACATTGTCCAGTCTCATTTTAATGGGGCTTCCACCTTCTCTGGAGGTTTCATACATTAGGCCTTTTCAATATAAAGGTCTAGTATTGGACCATCCTGTGCAGCCATTGCCAGATTGCTCCCTAAAGTAGCCAATGATTGTCCAGTCTATTTTCATATTACTCAGATGTTGCTATTTTCACCCCTTCTTTGCAGCAGCTAGTTTAATAGATCTCAGTCAGGAAGATCCTTCCTACTATTAAACCTAAATCAATTATTGCTCAACTCCCAGTTATACCCCATGCGTCATCCTAAATAGTCCTCTCCCTTGTGGGGCCCAACTCACTATCGCCCTCTATTTGCATATTCCTTTACACTAGTGCAAAGTGTAAAATGCCAGAATGGTAGCGCTTTGCACCGGTGTACGTGTCTAATACAATACTCAGGACAACCTGCATATTTATGCCCTTTGTTTATCTGTAGGTTGTCGTCATGTCCCACTCCACTTAGACATTTAGACAAGTACTAAAAGTTTAATCTTTTCCTTGTACATCAGTCCCTCCAGCCCCTTTGTATTTGGGGGCTCTTCCTTCTATTCCCTCTCAACTGGCAAGGCCCAGTATTACAGCTATGGCCAGACCTGGGTGCTCTTTAGAACTAGGTACTTACAGGACTTTAATCATCATAGCATCTGTCGCCTGACCATTGTTATTGGTTTTTATGCTCACAACACTTCTGTGAGGTAGGGAAGTTCTATCCCCATTTTACAGATGAGACTCTGGGTCACAGGATAAATTAAGTGACTTGACCAGGGTCGCACACAGAGTCTGTGACTAAGCCAAAAATTGAACCCACGTCTCTCGCGTTCCAGTCCCATACCCTGTGCACTAGACCAGCCTTCCTACTTATGTGTATCCTCGCTGATTTCATGAATAGAGCAAAATGAAAGTAGTAAATGCAACTTCACACCTGATTCTCATAAGCGATACAAGAACTCTGCACTTCCTAATCACAGCCAACAAGCAGCAGTGTGCTCTGAGCATATATGCATTTGACTTTCAAGATCTGAACATAAACAGCAGCAACACATGTACAGTATTCTGAGCTAACAACTCGGCTAAGGAAATATTTTTTTAAAGGCACCTGAGCTACAGAGGCTTATGTGGGGTGAGAAGTCAAGAGGTCAGGCCATGGAGCATTTAGAAGGAATTATGATATTTATTAACTGTGTTTTAACTTTAAACTGATGCCCTGCCTGACTTGGGTCTCTTGTCTAAGTAAGTCTCTCGGTCAATAAGCAGGAAGCTTCCAGAGCAGCTATTGCTGTTAACAACTTTATTATTATGCAACAAACCACCCCCCAAAACTTTTTTGCCATATGCATATTGATGTTACACCACGGTTAAGGAAGTCTTGAAACTGACTGCAGCACTGTCCTCTTACACTGGACCTTTCTTTTTGAAGGAGATTTAGCAACTCTATAGCACTGTCCAACCAAGGATCTCAAAACATTTAGCATTAATTAAGCCCCTGTGAGCTAGGAGAGTGCTAATTCCTTACGTTTGATTTAGCAAGAATTCCTCCCGGGGCTGTAAGGAGAGACGCCCCCGGGGTAAAGCGTATGCTGCCACCCTCGTGCAGCTGAGGAGGCATGGAAGGGAGGTGGGATCCTAGCTTTGCTCATGCCGCTCTGGGAATCTAGAATCACAGGCAGCTCTAGGCATGCAGTCCTTGCACTCCCTAGTGGGACTGCAGCTGACTTGTGCCCAGGGAAACAAAGAGTTAGAGGAAAGGCTCCTTGATGCACTCCCCACCTCCAAGGTCAGAGAGAATTCCTCCCTCAGGTGTGGGACATCATGCTAGCCATGCTCTGTATTTGAAAGCGGTAAAATATGAGGTAGGAGAGGAGTCGTTTATGGAGGACAAGGAGGCTTAACTAGGGAGTTAAGTAGAAGATAAAGTAGGCTAAGTATTAGGCGAAACTTCCTAACACTGAGACACGACTCGTTCTCCCTAGGGAAGCAGTGAAAGCCCCATTGCTTGAGTCACTTACAACTAGACAGGAGAAAACCCTGGAGAACACTCTGGGAGGCGAGCGAGTCCTGAACTGGCAGGAAGATGGACTACAGCAGATGACCTAGTGGGTCTGGTCCATCTCTGAGGGCTAAGGCTCTGTGAAGATGGATTGCCTGTCTTGGGGAATGGAGGGGTGCAATTTAGCAGAGCAGTTTAGAAAAAATATAGTTTGCAGTGCTGCTTCGCAAGCATGTTTGGTGGGGAGAAACTACCAGATTCCATTTACAGTAGATTACACGGTTATGCTTTCTTTGGAAACATAGGCAACGATTTATGGTGTGACACTCCCCCGGCCACCTTCTGGCCAAAAGAACCTGCAGAAATTTGCTGGGCTTCTTCCTTCCCTGGTTTTAGCTTACAGGTGACAGAAAATTCCCCGCTTTGTCATTTTGCTGTCCACAAGTAATAAATCCCAAGGGAGATAGAAAGGGGCCGAGGCGGGAGGAGAGCACTCTTCGTATTTCAAAGCAGGAATCATTCATTTACCTTTACTCAGCAGAGGGGGGAGACTTTGCTTTTTCTTGTACAAGGCAAGAGACTTTTTCTTGGCTGTGCTTTTTCCATTTGGAAGTACAAAGTCACAAATCTAGCACTTGGTCTGAGCCTAGTGTTGTAGGGGATTCTTACGGATATAGGAATTGCCTGACTGGCTCAGATCCGAGATCCATCTCGCCCAATATGCTCAGAGCTGGCTGCATTTCTGTGGTGAATAAAGCAACCTACTGGGTTCAATAGTTCATAGGGCACTTTGGGACCAAAGGCACCGCATAAGCATAAGATTTTTTTCATGCCTCCAGAACAATGCTGCCAGTAATAGCTAGGCAGGTGACAAACTGAGACAATTTATTAATCAGCTTAATTGTCTTCACTAATAATCAAAACAACTCAGCACCTACAAATTGTGCACAGTTTGTCTATGCAAAAATATGTGAATGTTTATCATCCCATCTTCTCTCATGGAGAGAGCTTGTTTGCTTGCTTCGTCCACCTGTTACATCTCCTCTTAATCTAAGACATCAAACTCTGTGGGGCATGCTTTTTTACTAATTGTACAGAACCTAGTGCAACAGAACCCTGCCCTGGTTGAGGCTTCTCGGCACTAGAGTAATACAAAAATAAATAAGAATGAAAAACCCATCCTCATAAAAAAAAATCTTCTGAGCCAAGTTTAGCCCTGGCATAATCTGGTGCAATTCCAGTGATACTATACTGATGGAGATGGATATTTCATTGATACTGATGGAGATGTGTTTGTTTATCCAAGAGTTGAATTTAGCCCTCAGTCTTCACTGCATTTAATGATGGTGACTTTGAATAATTTTGTATGCCCCCATCCCCACTGCTGTCTAGTTACCCCAAGGTAGATAGTTTAACATCCCTATTAAACAGATTGAGAGAATATGTAGCTTCTAGGAGCTGCTGTAACACAAGACTTGCAGTAAGATAGTCTTTTAAAGGTCTGTGTAATGGGTCATTAACTCACTACCGCGGCACCTCCTGCTGATCGTCCTGGGAATTCGCTCGGGGTTGCCAGTGCACCCTCCTCAGGTGGTGTCTCACCCATCACCACTTCTGTCTCCACCTCCAAGACCCACATTGCTCCTCAGACCACATCGTCCTCTTCTGGACACAGCCCTCCAGCCATGTCCCAGAGGGTTCTTCCCCCCCTCCGGGGGACCAACAATTCTCAGTCCTACCACATGCCTCAGTGGCAAACTGCAGTCCTGGTTCTAGCCACTCATCTCAGTGGCAAACTGTAGTTCATACACTGGCCACACCTCTCAGTGGCAAGTGGTGGCAAAAGTCAGGGGGTTACCCGGGACCGCCCGCTACTCCAGGTCCCGACCCAGGGACCATACAGCCAGCAGCCATGTACTGCCCCTCCTCCAACTCTGCCGTCTCCTTCCCTGGGCCACTTCCCCAGCACCTCCTCTACCCTTGTAGCCAGGACTCAGTTTGGCAGCTGTCAGCCTGGAGCTTTCTCATACTCTGCTGACCCTGCCCAGCACTGCTCTGTCCATGGTCTTCTAGCCCTCTAAGCAGCCAGTCCTCCTCCCTTGAACTCCAGGGAGTGCCCTGTGCTCTGCTGAGCAGCCCCTTCTTATATGGGCAAGCCTGGCCCTGATTGGCTCCTCCAGTAAACCTTCCCCTAATTGGCTGGCACAATAAGCCTTTTCTTTATTGGCTGCCTCCCATGCAGCCACCCCAAGGTTGCTTTAACCCCTTGCATACCAGTGAGGGGTAGCTGCCCCATTACAGTCTGCCATGACCATCATGCGTTCAACAGAGATGGATTCTAGGTTCTTGACTTTTAGTTGCAAGATGCCTGGCTTTTCACACCAGCGCTTCCTTATTTCCATGCAGCACTCTCAGGCCCTGTCTACACTACAGAGGCTTTGCTAATACAGCGATGCCAGTATAGCTATGCCAGCAAAGTCCCCTAGTGTGGACACAGCCTATGTCAATAGAAGGAGTTCTGCTGTTATAGTAACATCATCTCCCCAAATGACATTAGTTCTACCGACAGAAAAACTCTTCCGTTGATGTAGCTACATCTATGTGGGGGTAGTGGGTTGCCGGCATATGGCTTTACTGGCTATATCAGCTATGGGAAGTGATTTTTTCATACCCCCACCATGAGAGCTAAGCTGACAAAACTTAGTACTGTTGACCTGACCTTTGTTTCAGTCAGTGATGATGAACACAACACACTTCCATTTCTAGGTCATTCTGTTTTTATTCCTTCCTTGAAATGTTAATTCGAGGGGAGAGGGGAATCATTAAACTAATCCTAGTGAAAGATGAGTGAAGTACTGTAAAACAAAACTTCAGCGGTGTCAAGTTCACACAGCATCTTTCAATGTCAGGCCATGTCTACACTACAAAATTATGTCGACCTAACTTACGTCGGCATATGGCTCCTGCAGTTATTATATTGTTTGTGTGTGTGCAAACTTGGCTCCTTGTGTCAGTGGTGTTCATCCTTACCAGGAGCACTTGACTTGTATCTATTGTATTGCCAGTGTGGGACATTGCGAGATGGCTCCTGAAAGCCAGTAACAGTCTACGTAAGCAACGCAGTGTCTACACTGACACTGCGTCGACCTAATTACATCGACCCTGACTCTACGCCGCTCAGGGAGGTGGTGTTTTCTAAATTGGCGTAAAGAGGCACTTACATCAGTGGGAGCCAAATTTAAGTGGAGCCATTTCTGCAGCTAGGTCGATGCAAGGCAGCTTATGTTAACCTAACCGTGTAGTGTAGACCAGGCCTCAGAAGATATACATAGGCCAAAGGACACTGACAAAGTAGTTTTAGGCACAACAGGGCCTTGTTGGGTTTTGTAATAATAATAATAATAAATGAATGTGAGGAAAAAATAACAGAATTAGAAAAGTTTATGTGAATTAAAAATAAAATGGATGGAAAGGTTTTATTATATGTTTTATAGAGTACATATTATATAGAGTCTTAAATCTGAATTAGAATTGTACTAGGGCATAAATCTGAAATGAAAATGACTATTAAAAAGGAGGAAACATTAGCAGTCTAATTTCAGTACCAAGCTGAGTGAAATGCAAAAAGTCAAGAAACAGCATATCATGTAAACTAGATTATAAAAATCCTTTCAGTTATCATCAAAGGTGCTTTTAGTAACAGAGGGAAAGGTTTTATCCTTACTCAAAATGTGATTTTTTATCTTGATAATGCCCCTTTAAGAGTCATTCAGAAGCAATCAACCTAGCACATGCATCCCATGCCCTATGCTATACCTTCCTTTATTGCCCTGGGGATGGGGCAGGACAGGGAGGTACCTGGTACATTCATCATCCCTGCCCCGTCCCTGATGGGAATCCATGCAAAAGGCTGTATTACCCGGTGCATGCTGTGGTCAGCCACACTGGAAGAGAACCTGGAAATGTAGCTCCAAGGTGGACCTTCAAAAGGCCTGGGCTCAGGATGGAGACGAGAGAGATGGGAGTTAGGCACTGAATGGCACTTATACCTTTGTACTGCAGCATGAAAACAAAGTGCTGGCAGGGTGCTTAATTACCTGAACTCGGAGGTTAATAAAAACATCACAGAGAGTGTTATTTTACTGGAAATTACCAGTCAAGACAACACTAGGAATACAGGTCTCAACAAACAGGTAGACCTCACCTACCCTCAGGGCTAAAGCTATGGGAGTGTTCATGCTAGTCTCCCCCCCAACCCCATAAATTACAATCCTTAATGTGAATGGTTCTCAAGCTACAGCACTGGGGAAGCTGCCAAACAACCGGAAGGCTATTTTAAATCTAAAAGGCAATGGGTATTCCTGGCCTCAGCTCTCACGGGGTGCTCAGCACCTTGCAGGGTCAGTGTAATGTGACCATGTTACAAATGTTAATACACACAAAAGGAAGATGAGTGCTTTAATCCCCAGCCCAAATGGAGACTCCAGAGATCTAGGTTCAGTTCCCAGCTCTGCCGCTGCAGTCCTGTTGGACCTTGGGCAAGTCATTGGTGGGCAACAGATAGCAACTGGGCACCTAAGCCCCAGCTGAGCCCTGGAAAATCAGCTTAATCTCTCTGGGCCTGAATTTTAAAGGCATTTAGGCGCCTAACTCCCATTGAAATTAATGAGAAATAGATGCCTAAATACCTTTAAAAATCTGGCCCTCCACATCACCTCTGTAAGATGAAACTACTTCCTTCCTCCCACTCTTTGTCTTTCCCATTAACTTGGATTGTCAGCTCCTTGGGGGAGGGACGGTCTTTTGGTTTCATATCGGTACAGCGCCTTGCCCGGTGGGGCCCCCGATACCTGACTGAGCTCAACTGCGATAGAAATAATAGGAAAACTGATATACATGGAGACAATAGTGCTCCCCTGCCCCAGTCTCAGCAGAGGGGCCACGGGCTGAACAGGACCTGGAATCTGTAGTGTTGTCTCTTCTGTAGACGTGCTCCTTGCAGCTCAGGGTTCAAAGCATAGTGGGAAGGCAGTGTTGGGGACCCCCTCGCCGGTGTTGTACCTATATGATGGACAGAGGGGGCTCTCGGGTTGTCAGGTTAGCTCCTTTCATCAGCACTAAAGCCACCCAAACCCAGCTGTACTGTCCAAAGCAAATCACCCTTTATCCATAAGAACCCAGAAAGGCTGGGAACTTGAAGACAAAGATGAGGATTTTAACATTGGATGGCTCCAATATTTTTATAGATCATAGATTATTAGGGTTGAAAGGGACCTCAGGAGATCATCTAGTCCAACCCCCTGCTCCAAGCAGGACTAATCCCCAAATGGCCCCCTCAAGGATTGAACGCATAACCCTAGGTTTAGCAGGTCAATACTCACACCACTGAGCTATCTCTCCCCTCCCAAAATAAAAAAGTAAAAAAAACAAGAAGTACCCACCCAGACTCCAAACACCCCACCAGAAACGAAGGCTGTGCTTTCAAATTAATGGGCTCTTTGTTGTAGATATGTTTTTCAAGAAGTCCATCGCTGAGTTTAAGAACATGGTTAAAAAAATAAGAGCAAGTTGTTGAGTTTTTACCCTTTCAAACACCCCCTGGCCCCCAAAATCCAACAACCCCTCTTCTCCAAAACAAAACAGTCCTGCCTGCTGAGTCAGTGCATTCTGGTGAAGCAGCTGGCACGCTGGCAACTGGGAAGTAAATTTTGTCACAATTTGTAATCAGAGATCGCATTTTCCAGGGAGAGTGCAGGCAGCAGGAATCCTTGGCCTTTTCGCAGCCTGCAATAGGAATGTCAGCAACGCATACTAGCAAGCACAACAAGTGCCTGGGAAAACAGCACTTTGGTCAATGCTGCCTGCATCAGGCTCCTTAAGTTATCACTCAGGCAGCTTGTTGTATCTACAGAGGGGCGTTAGCCCCAACTATCAACTTTAAGAGAATTTTAAAACTTTATCACACATGGAACCTGAATTTAGGTTCAACCTCTCTGCCCCAGCATTTTCAGCTTCTAGGACAGGGATGAAAGGTTGCGGGGTGGGGGGGGGGCTGTTTGTTTTTGTTTTTTGCGACTGAAGTAGTGAGAGACTAAAGGACAGTTGAAAAGGCTGTCCTTGCTCCCGGGCTAGTTCTTCATGACTCATGCTTTGAGGAAAGTGAATGCTTCACATTGCTCTTCACTAATCTGCTGATGGCTGGAAGCGAAGACAGCAGTCATAGGCAAACCATCAGCCATCACACTATCAAAGCTGATGTGGGCTTCTTGCACTTGGAGGGTCTCCATAGGAAAGGGCCTTAACTCTTCCCTGACAAACACATACATCTGTGTCTAGGAGTCAGTGACAGGCATCCATATAGCAAGGATAACCATCAAACTCCGCTCCCATGCACACAAACACACCCGGTCCCCACCCAGCCTCTCCGTTGGTACTTTACATGAGTTTCCATAACCCTCCCACCTGCCAAAACCCTCCTTCACTCCCTGCATCAGTGATAAGCAATCTGTCATGGATTCCTCTCACTAACTCCTGCTGACAGGGGCTGAGTATGCTGAGGAGGCAGCATGCTCAGGCCCAGCCACGGCAGGAGGCAGCACTTCAAATCTGAAATCGGGACGTGTAAACAATCCCGCTGATGGACTCAAAGGAGTTCCCCATCCAGCCCTCTTCAGCCAAGGCAGGGGGGTAGCATTTTGTGGGTTATCTGCATCATGTCTTAATTACACTGGGGCCTAGAGAGAGCCCTTCTCCTTGCTGGGCAGACTGACGGGGCTCAGTAAATATATCCAGTTAGAATTAAAAAATACAGATCGAGGTTTGGCTCTCACGTCTTTCTAGAAAGAGTGAATCAGTTCTTTCTGTGGTTAAACAAGGAGCCAGAGGTAAGCATCTGGGGCTGGCTAAGGTTTCACGAAGCACCTAAGCAACATGCAATGAATCTGACCAGCTTCTCCTGGTCTCTGTGATTTATAGCATGGAAGGCAACTGGAGATAAATGCTGGGATGCAACAAGATCTACTGTAGGGGAAGATAGAGCATGTGCAGTGCTTAATTTGTAATGAAAGAGGTGCCAGGGCTCAAGCAATTAAGTGCTGGGCCTCAAGCAATTTTTTTACTTTCATAACTGATGCAGCAAATCCAGAGGTGCCAGTGCTCAGCCCTGGCACAAATAAAGCACGAGTATGTGCAAAGGGAGCAGCCAACCCCTGCAGCTACCTATCTGTAGCATTTGCACCGCATTCCCAGAGAGCACAAGTGCCATTTGTTCCATCAGGCACTCCAGATGCTGTTGGTAACTTGTTTTTGTTGGTGCGATCTTGGTTTTGGAACTCTGTTTTTTGGGAAGAAAAAAATTCTGGACTGTGCACGCTGCTTAAGGGAAAGGCTGAAATCTCAGCCAGAGCAGTTACTTACTTACATGTGCTCCCTTTGAGCAGTGAGGATATCAGGGAAGTAATCGTCTCATCACTGAGGGGGCCTACTTTTTAAAGCTAGGAATTATTGCGGGGGAGGCCCTAATTCCTTTTTAAAAAAATGAACCCCATAGTAACAACAGAATGTAATAACAACATAAACATCCGTTGACATCATGCCAATGAACAATGAGAGTAGGGATGGGAATTTTTGGCCCAGGACACCACGGCAACCCTCCCCCAACTCTTAGAAAGAGTACCGGAGTAGCTTTATTATCCACGGAGAGCAGAGGAAACCTTGTTTCATAGGTTTTAAGGCCAGCAAGGACCATTATGATTAGAGGTCTACTAAATTTGCGGCCGTGAAAAACACATTACGGACCGTGAAATCTGGGCTCCCCCGTTAAATCTGGTCTTTTGTGTACTTTTACCCTATACTATATTATAGGGTAAAAGTATACAAAAATACACAGCGTTTCTCAAACTGGGAGTCCCAACCGAAAAGGGGGTTGCAAGCCTGTTGTATGGCGAGTTCAGTATTATCACCCTTACTTCTGTACTGCCTTCAGAGCTGGGTGACCAGAGAGTGGCGGCTGCTGGCTGGGCACCCAGCTCTAAAGGCAGCGCCACTGCCAGCAGCAGCGCAGAAGTAAGGGTTGCATGGAATATACAACTGTATAAACACATCTGTGAAATTTTGCTCTTTATGCCCTGACCAACCCATGAAAAATGTGTGATTTTACCACAATTTAAGTAGACCCCTAATTATGATCATATAATCTGACCTTGTGCATAACACAGGCCGAAACTTCTGGTTGAAGGGAAGCATATCTTCTAGAAAGACATCCAGGCTGGATTTAAAGACTTCAAGTGATGGAGAATCCACCACATTTGAAAATCTTGTAAGTAAGTTTATCGTGCGTGGTTCTATCTGGAACTCAATTTATGTCCCTCAAATAGATGAAGGGCTGAGTTGGCACTGCTGGGGTTTGAACTTGTGGCTAACCTACTTGATCTCTTCTATGCCAGCTTAATCATTTGTATACTGTTCATAATGTATAAATGCTACCATTGTGTCCCATTGCTTTTGACAGCAGCGCAATCACTGTTCATTATGCCGTTACTACAAAGCATCTTTGTGATCCAGCCATAGGAGAACAGAGTCCAGTGCTTCAGCCATTCAGAAATCAGCTTATGTATGAAGTACAGATTTTATAAATAAATGTAATGTGTGTGCACATGCTATAAAAGTGCTCATTCTTGCAATCGCATTAGCAAAAGCAAGTGTTGTTTGATACAGTGTTGGTTTTTATTGGCTTGAATACATTTTGTTAAGCCTATGGCTGGAGTGAAGCTTAAAAGGCAGCATACATTTTTAAGACAAAATATTTCAGACCTATATTTGGACAAATGAATCTCTGATTCCACAACAATAGACTCTCTGGGCTAAATCCTGAGAGGTGCAAGGAACCTGCAACTCTAAGGAATATCCCATGTCCATGCTACACCTCTACCCCGATATAACGCTGTCCTTGGGAGCCAAAAAATCTTACTGTGTTTTGGTGAAACCACGTTATATCGAACTTGCTTTGATCTGCTGGAGTGTGCAGCCCTGCCCCCCCGGAGTACTGCTTTACCGCGTTATATCCGAATTCGTGTTATATTGGGTCACATTATATCGGGGTAGCAGTGTGCTTGTCCTTACCTGGGTCCTGCAGTACATTTGACTTCAGGCCACCCTTGAACTTTGCTAGCTAAAGAAACTATGGAACACAGAGAGAGACTCCTAGCAGAAGTCATTTCAAGAAGAACAGATTGTTCTGAAGTGTTACTGGCTAGAGGAGGTAAACACAATACCAGCAGAGCCCAGAAGTGTAATTCGTAAGCTGTTCTAAGCAATGTGTAGTGCTGCATCCTCAGTCTGGGGTCGCTTGGCAGCATCGCTCGGTTCCATTAGAATGCATTGTAACTAAGTATTCCTTTCAGAAGTGGTATCTTATCTGTTTGGCCTTAGAGGCTCTGTGGGACTGGTAAGCTATCCACTCGATTGCCAGCACTGACACTAAAGCTGCCATTCAGTAACAGCTTCCAAGAAAGTTTTGCTCTTTCCTCTCTAGTCTCCTCGCCATCCTCTCCTCACTCCACTATCCTCCCATGAGCCACCTTCAGTTCTTTCCACAGCCTATGGGGGTCAGGATCCCGCTCAGCACACCTCAGTGTGCTGCTGAAGCCTGAAAAAGGCTTCAGATTCCTTCACTTTGGCACACCTTCCTCTTTCCCTCTAGCCCTCCGCAGAACTGGTCCTTCTGCTGGAAGCGTGCAGGACGACTCTCTTTAGTGACTCCTACTGTGCGGGATCATTATGCGGGAGACTTCAGTGGCCTGTTAACTGAATCTGATGGGCAGGAAAGAGCATTTTACTTAGCTGGGTTTCAGCCCTTCTTAAAAATTTAGCTCACAGAACGTACGTGGTCACGTGTTTCATATTTTATACCTGAAGTAGCTTTCCATGGACAAGGAAATGGAGCCTGCTGGCAGAAGATGCAGAATGAATGAGGCCACAGAACCTGCCCAGAAGCAAAATCCAGTTCTCTGTGGCTTTTGGAGGTGTGAGTGGTAATGAGTGATCCCATTTACACTAGTGTAATTCTACGGGACCTACCTGGGATCACTCCACATTTATACAAGTATAAAACTGGGCAAAATGTGGCCCGAAACTGGTCTATATTAGTGGAAAGCTCAACATGTTTGGAAACCACTTTTAATGGAAGTCCTATCTATGCTACAACTGGGTTCTTCTAACCAGCTGGCAACACAGTGGTGATTTCCAGGCTCATTGTGTCTCAGTGATTTCCATATCAACTGTGCTTTGTGCACAAATAGAGATGATTGTTTTCTAACTGAGAATCATGCAAATGGAACCAGGGATCAAAATGTCAAGCTGGTTTCTGTCTAGTACATGCCTCAACAGCAGCAATAAAAAGTTCCTCAGGACCAGTTCTGCCCTACCTCTTGTGCAACCACACTGTCTTCAGTAGATTTACATAGGGTTAGTTGGAATTTAATAAACAATGCTGTTGATGATGCACAAGGAGGAATAAAATCCAGCACATACACGTAGGTGTATTGGTTCTGACGGCCTAGCAGAAGTTGAAGATACTCAGATACGAGTCACACCTTATAAGAAGATAGTGTGGATGGATAGATTAATAGTAATCAAAGCTTATTTTTGTCGCTAATGTCAGCAGTCAGGGATTCTGAAACACACAGTGTACATCTCTTGGGTAACAAGGTACCATTCTGACATAGTTGTTTCTCACATTAGAACCATACTTCTATATAGGAATTGCCAGACTGAGTCAGACCCAAGGTCCCTCTAGTCCAGTACCTGTCTCCAGCAGAGGCCAGCACTGGATGCTTCAGAAGAAGGTGCAAGAAACCTCACAGGAGGTCAAGATGGGATAATCTGCCCCCCCACCCCCGGTGAAAGTCGTGTTGTAATCCCTAATAGATAGGGATTGTTTTAAGAAACTGCAAGTGAAAGCTATAAACTTGATTTAAGATTATTCTTATATGTTCAGGTTGCAGCTTCGCAGGGGACTGGGAAACATGAAAGCCAAGAATTCCTGGCTGTTTCCAAAATGCTTGTGGATTTAGCTTGCAATATGCATTACTGGAAAAAACAAACAATCATTCTCCTTTTCTGAACAGCATTTGGCCCTTTGTTTTGGGGTTACCGTTCTCCTTGGCGTGCATTTATAAAGCCGTTCTGGTGGGAGTGTGGTCACTGCGAACGGTTCCGTCCCTAGGAAAGTCTTGGGTCTCGTCTGTAAAACGGGCTGAAGCAAAGTAGCCAGCTGCAAGTGAAAGCTGCTGCAGTGTTATCCCGCAGAGGTTTTTGATGGCTGGCGGATTTCCAAAGCAAATGAAACATGACACGTCCACCCACCACCTCCTGGTTTGCTGAAAAACATTACAAAACAAGATGGAAAAAATAGTATATAACAGCATGTAATTATTCATTATCTCTGCAAGTATTCACTTATTCATTTAGACTTTAGTCTTATTAAACTCCACACCAAAGGAAGCCTATCCAAAGCTCTGCGAGCCCTCGATGTCTATTTAAAAAACAGATGATGACTGGAGATACAAAGTAAAATTTAATCAAAGAAACAGCATTCCTTTCTCCTCCCTCTCCCCCGCACCAACATTTGATGGCCTGTTGTGACCAGTGCAGCTTAAATTTTAATAGTGTGATTGGAGTTTTAAGAGGAATATTTTCCTAGCGAGAATAGAAAAAAGCAAATGCTCTAGAAGGGACTTCATTTCCTCCAGTTGCTACTGTACTTGGGAGTTTATTGGTAAGATGTACAGATTTACTAACATGATGCATTAGGAACTTAAATCCTTTGTTTCTCTAAACTCTGCCCTGAAACAATGCCTGGGATCAAATTTTTGTTAGCACTAGTTTTCATTTTTAAAATTGATTTTTATAACCTTGTTATGACAACCACGTACACGGGAGGTGAAACCTAAAACAAAGGCTGAAATAAGAGGAAAAACCATCCAGTGATTCTATAAACCAGAGATACAACAGCACTGTTGAATCATTACAGGAGAATGACACAGAGTGACGTGGCCATGTGATAGTACTTGATACATTACAAACAAGTTACTTAAATATTTGATACTTTAAAAAAATATTCATCAGTCCGTTCCTCAGCTTTACAGTTCTGCTCAGACCCTCTCATCCTAGAGGATTCCAAAGTGCTCTGCAAATTATGGCAGCATTCCTGTTGTTGTCCTGCTGAAGTCAGTGGGAATTTTGCCTAAGGACTGCAGGAGTGAGAGGAGATTTATACATTTAGGAGCACTGAAATGCAGCAATCAACTGATGCATTGCGCACTGTGCAACAATGGGGTTGGATTGGGGGAGGAGAAAATTTTTGACCAAGGGCAAATGTCTACTCTTAAGAATAAGGCCATGGGCGCTTTAATGCCCACATGGAGATGACAAGATCTTACTTTTTAAGGTCTCCTCTAAAAGACCTATAGGTAATAAACTGCATAAAATCAGGGGGAAGGGCGGGGGGTTAAACTTTGGAAGGGCAGAGTCCAAACTTGCCAGGATTTGACCTTGTGGTTCCAGGCAATGTAGGAACATCAAGTGTGAGATTTAGATCATTGTGCCATCTTCTTCTGTCTCTAGTAGAAAGAACAAGAGGCGGGCTTCAACCAAAACCTGGAACTTCAGAAGGGTTATAGATTATAGATTTTGCAAATGGCAGAACTCAATGGGCTGAATTCAAATCCCAGATCTGAAACACAGAGCAGAAACACGCCAGATCTCCTCCTTAAGTTCAACTAAATGCCACTGATGACCTAGACCGGTGGTTTTCAAGCCGTGGTCCGTGGCCTCCTAGGGGTCTGCAGACTATGTCTAAGATTTCCAAAGGGGTCCGCACCTCCATTCAAAATTTTTAGGGATCCACAAATGAAAAAAAGGTTGAAAACCACTGACCTAGGTTAACCTCTTGTAGAGCTCATTAAGGTGATGTTGATAGCTAATGTTATTAAGATCTGAAATAGTTTGGTCTTATATTCAAAGAAGACTAAGGGATAGAGGATTTTAGGAGAAAACTGCAAGGTGAGGAGGAGCTTCCGAAAGCAACCATACAGTTGTGGGGTGTTCCAGCAACAGAATGTCTGGGGAATTTACATGTGCCTTCATAGTACAAGTGGCTTCCTGGCTTTGGTTTAGAGCTCATGTGTCCTGTTTCCTTTCTACTCTTTCCTCAGCTCATGTGTTCTTCAGTCCAGAAAGCCCTATTTGAGGAAGAGGATCAAGTGAAGAAACTGCAGCAGAAGGTGGCAACCTTGGAGAAACGCAACAAGCAGCTGCGAGACCGGGTGAAGAAAGTCAAGAGGTCCCTCCGGCAAGCCAGAAAGAACAACAGGCACATGGAGCAGATAAACCGAAAGCTCAGTGAGAAGCTCTCCTCTGCAGGAGGCCAAATCCCACATATTAACTCTTTAAAGCAAGAGAACTCTCATGCTACCTACCTTAAAGTATAATGCAAGGTTTAGGGCACAAGCCAATGATATTGGTGACTTAGGGCCTGATCTCATGCTCCTTACACAGCCAAATACTCCAGTGGGAGTTTTGCCTGCATTAGAGTGCAGGATCTGGTCCTCACACCTTGTCTACACTGGCATTTGAACCATGTATGAAAAACAAATTGGAACTCGGTTTAGATACAGTTCTAGATAAGCAGGATCCATGCGAGATTTGGCTGGACACTGTAGACTGGACCAAGCTGTCTGAAGAGTCCTTCCAAAGTCTGTTTGAGCCTTATGGGGATAGCAGCATCAATACACTTTGGCTCCATTTTCACTGCTCAGCCTGGCAGTATTTGAAACCAGGTTACCTGGACCTGCGTCTAGGATTGGATCCAGCTCTCACAGTCAATGGGCATCTTTGCACTGACTTCCAATGGGAGCTGAATCAGGACCATAAAAAAGATTTCAGATCCAGTTTTCAAGCAGGCTTCAATTTTCAGGGTAGACAAGGTCTCCTGTCTTGTAATCACTGTTTTAAGACATGATGGAGGTTGCTGGGCAACCTCATTTACCTAGGTTTAGATACCGTAGAGATCACATCAATATCAACAGGGCATTAAAATTAAGGTAGTTTATATGTGTATATATTTTAAAATCCTATAGAAAATATTTTTATTACACATTTGATATAGTCTAATTTCTTAAAGTATGAAACAAATCCTGTTTCATGGAGGCAGTCATCCCTTAAAATATATTTCCCAACATTCCTCCTTAGGCACTGCCAAAAGAGGTTAGAAACGGAATTATTAAAATGGCTTAAGTTAAGGCAGCAATCTCATTGGTTGACAAGGATGCTGACCTTGTGTATATAGATCAGTTCATGGCTTGGAATTGGTTAGCCAAATCACCACTCTTCATATCAATACGCCATGGAAGAGTAATGAAAAAAAAATAAAGGAAGGTGTTCGGTGTGTTTCCCCTTTTTGTTTTTGTTTTTTAATATTTATTTTATAATCAATGTACGTGACCTGAATACAAATACACTTAATATTTGCAACTTTAGGACAGAGGCAGACAGACTTTGCCCAACCAAGGGCAACACTGACAATTTGCCAGGGCTACACCTGACTTTCATAAAAATGACCAGATAGCAGCTTATATTTATTCCAGAAATGTGGGCCATGGAGGTATAGGTCCCTGCATGCAATGCTTGATCTGAACCTCCAAACCTTACTAGACTATCCAGATCACAGCAGAACATTGCATGCTGGGACATGTAGTCTCCACAGACTGCACCTCTGTACTGAAGAGAAGAGCAACCACAGGCTGCATTGGGCTCATGCACCATCCTTGCATTAGGACCTAGAGGGAGCCTGTACCAGCTTTTATACAACCATTTGTATCAAACCAAGCTGACTTTGATACTTAACTGTTGCTTTGGCTTCTAGGAAGCAGCTGAAGCTTAATTATCTTCTAATTCTGCTCTGCTTGGAAACAGAAACATATATTTTTCTCCTGAAATAATGCTGGCATTTCTTAAAAGTCTGACGCTTCTATAAACTGCAGCAGCTTCAAATTGTCTGCCTGTCAAGTCTGCATAATTCAGGTTGAAATAGTACAATTTCTGGAGAACTACTGAAGGTTTTCTTAGCATCCTAAAAACTGTCAATGGATTTTTACTCAGTCAAAAAATAAAATCCAGAAGAAAGTATCTAGGTTTTGTGTTGTTTCTATTTTTAAACTGTTTGAATAAAATTAACTGTTTTCTTGGCATTGGCACTAAAATTCTATGTTTAATTTTTTTAAAATAAAAATGTTCCGTGTTAATCACGTATGTTAGTAAGGCCGATAAGATGTTACTAATACAACTAGATTGTCATTTTTAAAAGAAAAGATGATTTTCAATCAAAACAAATTCATTCATTCATTCATGCCCGTCACCCCAACCGCCAACCACAGATCTCCATAGTCTTCTATCCTGGGCCATTCGCTCTAGCTGGTTCCAGGTATAGCCCATTTTTTTGCTATCAACCTGAAGGTCTTTGTCTGTGAGAGTCTCTAATATTTTCTGGAGTCTGTTGTAAAAGTAGTCTTTGTCCTCCTCTTCACTGTCATTGGTTGGAGCGTAGCACTGAACAACATTCATCTTAATCCTCTTCATTTTAGTTCTGAAGGATGCTGTGATGATCCTGGGACCATGTGCCTCCCAACCAATCAGTGCTCTCTGTGCCTGCTTGGACAACATGAAGCCTACTCCCTGTGTGTGGTGTGCGTCGCTCTCTTCATGTCCTGAATACAGCAACAGCTCTCCTGTCAACAGTCGTCTCTGTCCAGCCATCTTGTCTCGCTAATGCCTAGTAGGGTCAGGTTGTTGCTCCTCATCTCTGCTGCAACCTGCGCCGTCTTTCTGACTCTCATACGGTCCTCACGCGTCCATGTGCCGATGGTAATCCTCCTGGCTGCAAGAAGGGTGATCGGCAGTGTGGCTTCCTCGGCTTTTTCACCGTCGGCTTAGTGGCTTCCTCGCTTCTCCATGCATCTTCGAGTTGAAGACCCTTCTTTTTCTAGGCTAAAAGTCTCTGTTAACTCTATTGTTGGCGTTTCTGTAGCAAGCTGATTTTTACAGGGTGGAGTTGCTAGCCCCACGCCCAACCCTCCTCCTTTACCCTGACTTGGGACAGGCAGATGGCCCCAAAGGACCTCTCTGGTGGAGTTAATCAAAACAAAACTTTGCAGAATATTTTTGTTTTGGTCAAAACTTTTTGTTTGTCAACAAAAATACTGAAATTTCTTGTTCTGGTTTGTTGGGGGAAAATCCCATTCTTTCATTTAAAAACTTTTTTCCTCTTCTTTTCTAGTGGGGAAAAAGTACAAAAAAGCAGGAGTGTTTATTTCCCTCTAGGAATTTCAAACATTCATTGTATGTTTGATCACTTAGAAAAGTTAGATGCCTGCAAGTCACCAGGGCCTGATGAAATGCATCCTAGAATACTCAAGGAGCTAATAGAGGAGGTATCTGAGCCTCTAGCTATTATCTTTGGAAAATCATGGGAGACGGGAGAGATTCCAGAAGACTGGAAAAGGGCAAATATAGTGCCCATCTATAAAAAGGGAAATAAAAACAACCCAGGAAACTATAGACCAGTTAGTTTAACTTCTGTGCCAGGGAAGATAATGGAGCAAGTAATTAAGGAAATCATCTGCAAACACTTGGAAGGTGGTAAGGTGATAGGGAATAGCCACTAAGGATTTGTAAAAAACAAATCGTGTCAAACCAATCTGATAGCTTTCTTTGATAGGATAACAAGTCTTGTGGATAAGGGAGAAGTGGTGGATGTGGTATACCTAGACTTTAGTAAGGCATTTGATACGGTCTCGCATGATATTCTTATCCATAAACTAGGCAAATACAATTTAGATGGGGCTACTATAAGGTGAGTGCATAACTGGCTGGATAACCGTACTCAGAAAGTAGTTATTAATGGTTCCCAATCCTGCTGGAAAGGTATAACAAGTGGGGTTCCGCAGGGGTCTGTTTTGGGACCGGCTCTGTTCAATATCTTCATCAACGACTTAGATATTGGCATAGAAAGTACGCTTATTAAGTTTGCAGATGATACCAAACTGGGAGGGATTGCAACTGCTTTGGAGGACAGGGTCATAATTCAAAATGATCTGGACAAATTGGAGAAATGGTCTGAGGTAAACCAGATGAAATTTAATAAAGACAAATGCGAAGTGCTCCACTTAGGAAGGAACAATCAATCAGTTTCACACATACAGAATGGGAAGAGACTGTCTAGGAAGGAGTACAGCAGAAAGGGATCTAGGGGTTATAGTGGACCACAAGCTAAATATGAGTCAACAGTGTGATGCTGTTGCAAAAAAAGCAAACATGATTCTGGGATGCATTAACAGGTGTGTTGTGAGCAAGACACGAGAAGTCATTCTTCCGCTCTACTCTGTGCTGGTTAGGCCTCAACTGGAGTATTATGTCCAGTTCTGGGCACCACATTTCAGGAAAGATGTGGAGAAATTGGAGAGGGTCCAGAGAAGAGCAACAAGAATGATTAAAGGTCTTGCGAACATGACCTATGAAGGAAGGCTGAAAGAACTGGGTTTGTTTAGTTTGGAAAAGAGAAGACTGAGAGGGGACATGATAGCAGTTTCCAGGTATCTAAAAGGGTGTCATCAGGAGGAGGGAAAAAACTTGTTCATCTTAGCCTCTAAGGATAGAAGAAGAAGCAATGGGCTTAAACTGCAGCAAGGGAGGCTTAGGTTGGACATTAGGAAAAAGTTCCTAACTGTCAGAGTGGTTAAACATTGGAATAAATTGCCTAGGGAGGTTGTGGAATCTCCATCCCTGGAGATAATTTAAGAGTAGGTTAGATAAATGTCTATCAGGGATGGTCTAGACAGTATTTGGTCCTGCCATGAGGGCAGGGGACTGGACTCAATGACGTCTCAAAGTCCCTTCCAGTCCTAGAGTCTATGAATCTATGAATCAGTTGGTTGAATTTTTCGTTAAAAAAAATCATGCAAATTGAAATTGAAATTTGAAATTTTTCACTTTTTGTTTTGTTTTGGACCAGCTCTAAAGATGTAGTCTAGCAGCCTGAACACTGCACTAGGAGACAGAAACTCCTTAGTTCTGATCTTCGCTCTGATCCTGATCCTTCAGAATCATATAACTTAGACAAGAGTTTTCAGAAAGTTGTGTGTGCACTTTGCACATGCAGACACATGCATACAATTCATGCCTTGTTTTTACATGGTTACTACGGTCACACTTTGAATCCCAATAATTAAACGTACCAGTTTAGGTGTGTAATTTTAACACACATGATTCATAGAGTTAAGATCAGAAGAGACAATTAGATCATCTAGGCTGGGTGTAATTTAATGACCTGCGATATACAGGAGGTAGGTTACCCCCGAACTGAGCCCAATAACTCGTGTAAATGACCTTAAACTCTACCTCATTCTCTCCTCTGTAAAATGTGGCTACTACTACTACTTATCTATCTGGCCAAATAGTGAGAATTACAAACATTATCTAGACTTACTGAAGTGATACGTATTATTAGCAGACTACATCCGAGTATGCAGATACTGGGAGATCCACATTTCACAAATACCCACTAGCTTCATAGATCGTATTACTTGTGAGATATGTGCATGTACTGTATTTAGTAAGGGCTGATACATGGAGTCTAGTGATGTGTATATGTCCCTGCATTAAACAGAAATGCACTGTCACTATGCTCATGGTCATGCACTGTGGTTGCAAGGGGTACAGTTTGTAATGCATGTAATGATGGAAGTATTGTCCCTTTCCATCTGAGGAAGGTACCTGGTGGAAACATGTGTAACCCTTCTGCCCCTCTGAGTTGGCAGCAACAAGGGCCGGGTTCAGTATCCAGGAGTTCTGTTTCAATAACGCAATGCAAAACTGGCTTGAGCCCCCACCCAGTGACCTGGGACAATTACGTATCACCCCCCCGGGCGCCTCTAGGAGGCAATACTTCCCCTCTCGCAAGCACAGAGTCTGAGTGTAGCAAAATCCTTTTAATAAAGGAGGGAAACAATGTGGCATTATATTGGGGAAACACAATAAACAGGATTCATAACATAAACCATGAGCAAAAGACCCACCAAGTAAGTTTTGGCAGTGTCCTTTTCCCCTTAGGGTCTTAAGTCCAATCACCCCAAAATCCAACAACCCAAAAGTCTCTGTCCCTGGTCAGTGCCGCCCCAGAGTTCAAGAGTTTATCTGCAGAGTTTTACCCCCTCTAGCCTGGGTGGAAACGGGGAGCTGGGTATTAAGGGACACCTTACGTGGGCCAGGGCCGATTGCCCTGCCTCTCCGTGGAGTTCTGCTGCAGCCTTCATCACAACCGGCTCCACTCCACCAGCTGTGCCGCTCCTCCAGCCGACCCATGAGCTGCTCCAGCCGTCCCCGCAAACCACTCCACTCCGCTCACTTGCTGTTCCGTGGGCCACTCCAACCGTCCCACAAACCACTCCGCTCACTGTTCCGTGGGCTGCTCCAACCGTGCTGCAAACTGCTCCGCTCTGCCCGCCGCTTAGCGATAGATCTTCAGGCTCCCCCACTAGTTAACACAGCACTCAGCTCAGTAACTTTAACTCTTTTCATGATTTCAGCTCTTAGTGATTTCAGCTTGTAGTAGGGGAGCCCCAGTGCTGGTGCACCATTGGCCCAAAGTAAATTCAGCTCAGTAGTCTCTAGATGGACTCCTAATGGAATCAGAATTAGCTCTGCTCTTCAACAGTGGAGAGAGAAGGTGCAATTCGTGTTCTAGGCCCTCAAAGGGGACCCATACCATCACATACACATGCCAGTCCCCAACCTCTCTCCATTCACTGGGTTTTGGAACCCATGTCCCTTGTCTAGCGAGTGCTACTTAGTTGATGGTGAGATCCTCTGTCATAAAACAGGTTCATAGTCCCTCATTCACATAATCAGGGTAACAACACTTTATTCCTCCTGCCCCAACAACAGAGAAATTGAGGATCCCACAGCTGTCAAAGTGACCATTTGGGGCTGCCGTGGGCTATGCTAGGCGGGGTGGGTGTGCCTATGCAAACAAGATCAGCCCCTGAAATTATTTTCCACACTCACCATAATTCACCACCAGATGTCAGGGTAGAGCTCATCCTGACTCTGCTTACACATGTAAAGCCAGATTGTCACTGGCCCTTGCACAGGTACACAACAATGGTGTAACATCCTGGCTAAGTGTGAGTGTCCATCTCCAGTGGGTGATCCACAGAGGATAAGAGCGTACTACTCCTACCAGTTAAAGGAGATACTCCTTTAGCTCAAGGAGTAAAAGCCAGCACTAAAGGTCTTGGGTTCTTTCCATGATGGTTGTTAGACATTGGTAGATTTGAAATCTAATGTGCAACTCCTTGGCTAAGTTTCAGATTATTACATCAGCACAAGGTGCAGGGTACAGGCACAAGTGCAGTTCTTGGTAGCGGCAGAGTGCACACTAGATTTCAAATTCAGGGATAGAACCTCAAAAACAATGGAAAACAATTGTCTGCTGCTGCCACCTGGTTATGGTGGGGAGCTCACCCTCCTAAAAGCTGGAGCAATACCCCTCCTTTCGGGAACACAACACTTTCTGGAAACACCTCAAGGGCAGTGCAAATTCTCCTTGTTTCCAGCCAAAGCTCTCACATGTACTATATTTTGTGGGATGTTCTACATTTCAGTCAAATCAGGCTCCCTGTCTCACTAATTTAGGAAGTAATACATAGAGGAGAGCACATGCCCCCATCAAAATATCCCTTAGCCTGGAGGGAGGTGTACTGGACTAGGATCCAGGAGACCACAAGGTCAAGCCTCACCTTTTCTACTGAGTGGTGTTAATAATGTACACTTCACACCCCTCTACTGTGGAGCCCGGTTATAAGCCAGGACCCCATTGTGCTAGGCGCTGTACAAACACAGAACAAAAGGATGATACAGTGGCACCAGGTAATTTCCATTTTTCCGTAACTTAAATTATGTTGGTGTGGGGAACAGCATGAGTTGAATTTGGGGGTAGCCTGATCACGCTTTTCCTCCCCCTGACACCCCAGGTAAAGAACTCCCCTCACACACACAATCCTTTAACAGCCAGGGTGGGGACCCCCTCAAACCTCCACCCACATCTGTAACAGATTGAAGAACCATTTCGTTTGATTCACACAGAGGCAAAATCCTTAACAATGGGTTTATGGTTTAAAATACATATGAAATTTATCAGCTATGGCGCGGCGTGTTTCAAAACCCAGGTGTTACTTATGTCAGTCTTTGGTCACATGTCAGTGGTCTGTGTCACTCAGTCTTTGGTCACATGTCAATGGTAAGTGACCCTCATCAGATTTGAAGTGGAGGCCACCAACAGAGGCCTGTACTTCACAGGCACAGACTGGCCCCTAGATCGTTTAGGATGAAAGTTCCCCCAGATTTAGAGAACGTGTCTATTGACAGAGCAGAGCAAACCAAGTGAGCTGGATGATTCCCTCTCATGAATTACAAGCATCATCATGATTTAACAACCCCACACAGGTGGCGACGAGAAAATCATGCAGCGAAGGAGGAGGATTTATGGAGGACAGTGTTAGCAGCTTTCTCTGGATTGCAGCAACAAAGAAATATAGGCAAGACAATGATTCCCATATGTCTGAATATTAATTTGGAGGAACAGCCACGTTCTGTTTCTGTGTTGGTTTATTTATTTTATTGGAGTGCGGGTGACAGAATAATTGTGTTCTGGAACTAGGGACAACAGTACTGCTTCTGATATCACTTGCACTCCACAGAATAATTCCACTCAAGTTAGATTTATCCTGTTGCAATGGAGATCACAATCTGGCCCAGTATTTTTAAGGTTGATCATAGAATCATAGAACTGGAAGGGACCTTGAGAGGTCATCTAGTCCAGTCCCCTGCCCTCGTGGCAGGACTAATTATCTAGACCATCCCTGAGAGGTGTTTGTCTAACTTGCTCTTAAAAATCTCCAGTGATGGAGATTCCACAACCTCCCTAGGCAATTTAGTCCAGTGCTTAACCAACCTGATAGGAAGTTTTTCCTAATGTCCAACCTAAACCTCCCTTCCAGCAATTTAAGCCCATTGCTTCTTGTTCTATCCTCAGGGGTTAAGAAAAACATTTTTTCTTCCTCCTCCTTGTAACAACCTTTTACATACTTGAACACTGTTATGTCCCCCTCTCACCTCTTCTCTTTTCCAGGCTAAACAAACCCAATTTTTTCAATCTGCCCTCAGAGGTCCTGTTCTCTAGACCTTTAATCATTTTTGTTGCTCTTCTCTAGACTCTCTCCAATTTGTCCACATCTTCCCTGAAATGTGGCGCCCAGGACTGGACACAATACTCCAGTTGAGGCCTATTCAGCACGGCGTAGAGGGGAAGAATGACTTCTTGTGTCTTGCTTACAACTCTCCTGCTAATACATCCCAGAAGGATGTTCACTTTTTTTGCAACAGCCTCACACTGTTGACTCATATTTAGCTTGTGGTCCACTATGACCCCCAGATCCCTTTCCGCAGTGCTCCTTCCTAGGCAGCCATTTCCCATTTTGTATGTGTGCAACTGATTGTTCCTTCCTAAGTGGAGTACTTCCCATTTGTCCTTATTGATTTTCATACTATTTACTTCAGATCATTTCCCCAGTTTGTCCAGATCATTTTGAATTGTAATCCTAGCCCAATAAAGCCCCAATTTCTCCTATTCACAGAAATATAAAGTCTCCCTGGGCCAGAGAATCCCCCCTCACAGTGACAGAGGAGAAAGGTTTCCATCCCAAAAAGGAAAAACATCCAGAGACCTGAATGAAAGAACATGACAGAACATGGACAGCAGATGAAACCAGCAAAGCCTATCAGCTGGTTCCAGCAATAAATCTAAGTAATTGCGATAAATTTCCACTTTCCCCCCATTTAGCCACAAATTATTTTAATTTCAGTCACAGGAACTTTGATATTTCACCCAAGCTCAGAGCACTTGCCATACAAAACACTGTTTCCAGCATCAGTTTTAGTCTAGGCACATTTGTGTTGCCAAAAATGATAAGACAATGAGCAGCAGTGTGGCCCCGAGGGAATGAGGAGAGCTGTTATTTATATTACAGTAGCGCCTGGAGGCCTCAATCCAGATTGGGCTCTCATTGTGCTAGGCACTGTGCAAACCTTCGTAAGGCACAGCCCAACCCAACCCCAAAGGACTTACAATCTAAATACACAGACAAAATGAAACAGGAAGCACCAAGAGGTGAAATGATTTGCCCAAGGTCACACAGCAGGTTAGTGGCGGAGGTGGGAACAGAGCACAGCTCTCTTGAGTCACAGTCCAGTGCCCTATCTACCAACCACACTCTTTCTAGTTGAGTTCCTTTCCCAGCATTGCCATTGACTTGATGTATGATCACTTCACCTCCCTATATGAATTTTGAATGGGCCAGGGTCAATGTACAGCCAGCCTTCACACTTGGGGCCAACGAGAGCGTCCCACATGCGGCTGTGGCCAGAGACAGACAGGGTCACATGCCAGGGATGACTGCCCTCTGATAAGATTTGCTGGTGGTCTGAGGGCTCTGCACTTGGCTGATGAGGCTGCCATAAATTGGCTTGGCAAGCGCCTCATCTGACAAGACGATAACCTCCCTATGTCCTCAGTTTTCCCAGCTGTGAAATGGGGCTAGCGACACTGAAATTCAGTGACTTGTGTCACGCAGGACATCAGATAAGATGATCGCAGTGGTCCGTCCAGGCCTGAACATCTATGAATACTTCTCTCGATTCTGTGCTCACTTTATGCTGCCTACATCCTTGAGATTCTCTGTGTCTCCAGATGTGTGCACCTCAGCTGTTTCTACAAATTGTCCGAGTTCTGGAATCCACATACCAGAACACCACGGATGCACTAACTAAATCTGTGATAAGGCTAGAGCCAGTCTGAACACAGGATTTTTTTTCCCTTGCTGAAAATTTTGATGAAAACAAAAATATTTTCATTGCCATGCGTTTCCCGCAGAAAATGCCAACTTTTTGGCCCCAAAGTTTGGCTGCACACCAAAATATTTCCGCTAAAGCCTTTCCTGGTTTTGAGCATTCAGTCCCCCCTCTTCCTCCGACAGAATATTGAAATTTTTCATGTAAAGCAGAAAAAAAAATCCATCAAAAACCAGTTCTGACAGAAAATATTTGACCAGCCCTAGGTAAGACCCTGCCCTGGCCCCATTTCTGTATGGCTAACTCCAGCAGCGAGACCCTATTCCAGAAGCTATTTACTATTGCAATTATGTTCTATTCCAACTGCCACCTTCCAAAATATGTTAGAGGTGGTGTCTCCCCAGCACCGCTGTTTTAATTTGAGGACATAAAGTGCTGTACAGAATTGCAAATGTCAGTACTATTATTTATTTCATCACCTTCTCCTGCATCTTCCTCCCATAGGGGAAAAAAAAAATCACACAAAGGTCCTGAATTAAAGGTCTGGAGACTTTCATGCACATCAGAGGTGGGCAAACTACGGCCCGTAGGCAACATCCAGCCTGCAGGACTGTCCTGCCCGGCCCCTGAGCTCCTGGGTGGGGAGGCTAGCCCCCGGCCCCTCCCCCGCTGCCCCTTTCTCCCCCACAGCCATGCCGCCGCGCGGGCAACGCTCTGGGCAGTGGAGCTGCGCATTCCTGCCGAGTAGAGCGGCAGCATGTCTGGCTCTGGCTGGCACGGCAGCCAGACATGCTGCTCTGCATGCTCTGCTCGGCATGGTAAGTGGGCCAGGGCTGGGGCTGGGGGATTGTATAAGGGGTGGGGGGTCCCGGGGAGCAGTCAGGGGATAAGGAGCAGGAGGTGGTTGAATGGGGTGGAGGTTCTGGAGAGGGGGTGGTCAGGGGATGGGGAACAGGGGGGGTTGGATAGGCATAGGGTTCCAGGGGGCCTGTCTGGGGGCGGGGGTGTGGATGGGGCGGGGCAGTTAGGGGACAAGGAGCAGGGGGGGTTGGATGGGTCAGGGGTTCTGAGGGGCGCAGTCAAGGGGCAGGAAGTGGGAGGGGGCGGATGGGGGCGGGGGGCAGGCTGTTTAGGGAGGCACAGCCTTCCCTACCCAGCCCTCCATCCAGTTTTGCAATGTGGCCCTCGGGCCAAAAAGTTTGCCCACCCCTCATGTACATGGTATAAAACCAAGACCATGCACTAGGATCCAGCATACAATCAAATGCATGTAAAAATACGCTGACAGGGCAATCTGCTAGAACTGAGCATAGGAGCTTTGCTAAGGGCCTGATCCTGTGAGGTACTGAGTGCCCTCAGCTCCCATTGACTTCAAGGACCATGCGGGATCAAGCCCTAAGCGTTCTTGTATTCTATAGTCTCCTGCAGCTACACTGGGCAGAAGATGTAAGTGAGTGGCACAGCAATTCAGCGTGCTTTATTCAAGGGTAATGCTACAGTGGGCTACAGATTAGCGTTAGTTTTCACTGTGGAATAAACAATTACCCACGGCCAATTATATTTCAGCCACAGGCAATTATTCTAGCCCAAGTGTGAATCAAATTAGTCCTTTCTTGGTGGGTCTGAGAATGCAAATAGGTATTTTTCCACAGGTAAATGAAGTAGGGCAGAGGCCGGAGTTTAATAGCTAAGTGTTTCTCTTTTTTTCCATATGCAACACTGCATTCCACACAAGGCTGTAGTGGAACCAAACGAGCATGTTTTTAGACCAGGGGCAGGCAACCTATGGCACGCGTGCGGAGGGCGGCACGTGAGCTGATTTTCAGTGGCACTTACATTGCTCGGGGCCTGGCCACTGGTCCAGGGGGGTCTGCATTTTAATTTAATTTTAAATGAAGTTTCTTAAACATTTTAAAAACCTTATTTACTTTATATACAACAATAGTTTAGTTATATATTATAGACTTAGAGAAAGAGACCTTCTAAAAACGTTAAAATGTATTACTGGCACTTAAATCAGAGTGAATAAATGAAGTCTCGGCACACCACTTCTGAAAGGTTGCCGACCCCTGGTTTAATGGTTACAAATGGGTCTCCTGGGATCTCGTCTTGCTCCAATACTAATTCACTGTGTGAACTTGGGTAAACCACTTAACCTCTCTGCCCCTCAGTCTGCCCCCTGGAAAATACATACCTGCATCTCCACAAGTCCTGTGAGGCTTTCATAGTTCATCTCCGCAAAGGACATCGAGGTCCTCGGATGACAAATGATACTCATGTGCCCCAGGCAGCGACATCTACAAAAACATCACCATTGTTGTCAGTAGAATCTTGGACGAGCCAGAGGGGCCATACAAGTGCCCCGTCTTTTGGCATGTGAGCTATACAGAGGCTTTACAATGCTCTTTGTCCCTTGGTTGGTTGGTTGGTTCTTTCTCCACATAGAATAAAAGTGCCAATCCCGAGTGCAGCAAACTTGGATTTCTGCCTAGGGGAAATGTGATCCATCAGCAGCAATTTGTTTCCTCTTGCTTCTTCACTACCAGACGTCATTAACAGTTAGCAGCAGGCCGAGGAAGAAAGCAGCTAGGCCTAAGATGACTGCAGCTGGCACAGTGAAGAGAATGAGGGTCTAGGCAGCAACGAAGCAGCCGCGGCTGGCCTGGGTCAGCTGATTCAGGCCCGCAGGGCTGTAAAATGGCTGTGTAGACATTCGGGATGGGCGAGGGTCCCTGATCCCAAACTCCAGCCTGGCGGCTCCCTTTCACCACATCAGCACCCCCAGCAGACACAGGGGGAAGTGACCTCATGCTGCATCTGTTACATGCTCACCTCCTTGTGCTGATCAATGGGCCTTGATCGGCAGCAGTCCTTTTATAGCTCTCACTGGGGAGGGAAGGCAGTGCTGGTTTCCTGCTGGTGGAGTCAAGTATTGCTTTCAAAGCCATGCCTTCCTAGGGCTGGAGGGGCATGTTTAATTAATAAGAGATGGTATCAAAGAGAGATGTGGTTTCAAGTTGGGTGGAAGAGTCATAAGTGAAATGAGCCTGGTGGCCGTATTCTAATCCCCAAGGATGCTTGGAATGCGAACGGAGACATTCATGCATCAGAATCAGTGCAGAGTTAATTAAAGGAAATAGTACTTGGCACTTGGTTTTCATCCTCAAAGCACTTTACATATGTTAACTGAAATTAAATAGTGATACCCTCAGAGACCAAGAGAGAGGATACTGTACCAATCGCATCCACTGCAGAGAATAAGATTACACCGTTCCCTTTATGTTTAGTGATGCTCTAAGCAATCAGCTTGGATCATCGTAAAATGGGCAAATTTGTCCATGGTATAAAGCTACTGACAAAAGTATCATTACATGGTCCCAGGGTGAACGTGGTCCATCATGTTTAGTGTCACCGGAGCTAGCCATAGAGAATTATTACCATACCTCCTTATTACCCAATATTCAAAGGCTTATTCACTTGAGGAGGATTTCAGTTCCTGCACACACTGGAATTCCCACACCTACCTGATTCCTATAGAAACAGCAGACAGCAGCAGCCCCAAAGCTCAGCTATGTCCTATGAACGAGTTTCCCAAAACGGACTTCTGAACACAGGAAAACAGAGCAATGGCTATATTTTATTTATCATTTTCTCACTGTGGTAGACAAATGTTTGTCACTGGGAGGGATAGCTCGAGGTCAAATTCCTTTAAAGTACGCTTAACTCAGGTAACTGAAACCTCAAGCTGCTGAAGGAAGGGACCCAGGCATATTTTCAGAAATCTGTAACCATTTTATAATTTCACTAATGCTGCTTCGAATGACCATTTGGAAGTTAGCTGCATCCACGAGTCTAGAGCTCAGATGTTCTTGGTCCAAAAGTACAAGCCTCCACCACTCAAGCTAAAGGAGAATCTCCCTTCAATAACTATCAGTATAAGGCCTATAACAAAGCAGAGCAGTTCTGAGTCCATCCAGTGCAGGGTGTGTGTATATAATACACACATCCGTATGCACATGTTGATGCACCTACGCGCGCACACAGAGTTTGTTATGGTATTCTTCCAGAGTTAATTGTCACTCTCAAACCCTTTTGAGTTCTTCTAAGCCTTCCTTTCCTGAGGTTCAGAATAGGCTGTCTTCGTGTGTTTTGTTTGGAAGCACAAGGGTGTTAAGAGTTCCGGTTAAGCTTTCAATTATCTAAATCCAAGACTAAGTGGAAACTGAGTGGAAAGTTTCCTACTAAGTAAGAGTCTTTGTAAATGCCAAGCCTGTTCCTATGCAGATAATCCCTAGACTGTTTATATGCTGGAGGAGCTGAAAGTCAGATTCACTCAGCATCCCATCCTTCAGATACACCACAGATCAGTCAGCAGAATGGCTGCCAGGCCTGCCTCAAAGAGCTGAGCAGAGTATGTTTACAGTGGAAGGTGCCCATCCCACACTGCATGGTGGGAAGACCTGTCCGGTTCCAGGGTCAGTGATACTCACCATCCTGTGAGTGTAAGAAATATAGCAGCAAGGGCAGAGAGGGCAGGTCTTCTTCAAATTAACTCCTTGCCCCTTGGCTCTCCTTTCTGCTGGAGCACTAACAAATGTTCTCCAGCTGCAGCCTGGATCTTCAGCAATGCACAGGGAGGGGGAGGGATGAGGCAGCAAAGGATACTGAGCTGCCCAGCCCACCTCACAGCGGTGGAGTGCCACAGTTCCCTGCAGAGACCCCCATACCCTCTCCCTCATGCAGAATGCATGGCGCCGGCTCATTCGGCTCAGTGAATATGGCCCCTGCCATAGGCGCCGACTCCGTGGGTGCTCTGGGGCTGGAGCACCCATGGGGAAAAATTGGTGGGTGCTCTGCACCCACCGGCAGCTCCCTGCCCCACCCCAGCTCACCTCCGCCTCTGCTCCGCTTTCTCCCTTGAGCGTGCCGCTTCTCGCCCTAGCTCCCAGCGCTTCCCACCGCGAAACAGCTGTTTTGCGGTGGCAAGCGCTGGGAGGGAGGGAGGGAGGAGGAGGAATGCCGCGCGCTCAGAGAAGAGGCGGGGCCGAGGCGGGGATTTGGGAAGGAGTCCAATAGGGGCAGGGAGGGGATGGAGTTGGGGTGGGGACTTTGGGGAAGGGGTTGGAATGGAGGCAGCGCAGGGGCAGGGCATGGGTGGAGTTGGGGTGGGGCCGGGGGCAGGGAGGGCGCGAGCACCCACCGGCACCGGGAAAAGTCGGCGCCTATGGCCCCTGCCTAAGGGGACTGCAGTGCACGCTGGGTGTGTGGGAGCTGACCCGCTCTTACCTGCTGTCCTGGTGGTGCCCCAAATTTTCAGTTGTCCTACGCATTCGCTTTTGCTGCGTGTGCCTAAGGACGGCCCTGCCTCTGGCTGACAAGTAACTACCTAGTTACCATCCAAGTGAAGTGAACTTGACTGATTGACCCTTTCTCACTCCTGATTGGGAAGGGGTTCATCCCATCACAGGTCCCTTTTCCTCCTCACTAATATCATGTCCACTAATAGCACAACCCTCTGTGGCAGGGCTCTGTACAGCAAAGTTGTGAGACATTCTCGTGAGTGACACAGCACAACCCCTTGCCACTGGGAGCATCACCTCAGCCCTACTGCCCCTTGTGCAGAGCCCATGGTGAACTGCCTATGTTGGTGTCTTGGATCGCAGCATGATGCCTTCTCTCTACTGAGCCATCAGTCTGACGAGCAGTTAGATGACCCAGGACAATAGTTGCGGATTAAAGAACTTCAGATACTTGTGTTTAAACTCAGAAGTTACAAGGTTGGAGAAAGGGAGCTTGGCAGGATGCCCCGCTCTTCCAGCTCTCCAATGCACGCGAGGGCCCGCATAAAACACTTTCCATTGTATTGCTTAGCAGAAAGTTGGAGCCTTTTCCTCCAGTCTTGGCCCCTGATCCTGCTAGCAATTAGCAGTGTATGTGGACTGGCAGTACTTGCAAGAACTCAAGACTTGTGGTTACTGCACAACTTGTCCACATGCTCAACATCAGACCCTGCTACTCCTTCAAAAACCCATTAGAGTGCCCTGGATTGACAGCTCAGCAGGCTTAGATAGACAGCACGAGACTGCGGATCTCTGCAGTGTCAGGCCAATGCTCCTGGTTGGGCCTCTCCACTTAAATATAATGAATCTGCTTCTCCTCTTATTTGCACCGGTGTAAATGAGGGGACCACCACCGAAGCTGGTAGAGACACTGGTGTGGAACCGGTGCAAGTTTTTGGCCCAATCCCTTCTGAAGCGAAACAATTGACTGCGTGTGTCTGTAAAGCAGTCATCTGCCTTCAGCCTGCACAGCAAAGTTTTCTGTGATCTAGAAAACAACTGACCCAGTGGCCAAATGTAATATGATCTGTGCTGAGTTGCATAAATCCAATTGTATTTCCATTCAAAGCAAAGGAACTGATCAAATGATCACTTTTGTCCAGAGACACTGGCTATTTATCATTATAAAATGGCCTTTGGCTCAGAGCACTGGTAAAGGTATAGACGTATCTACAGGTGACTGAATTCAGCCCAGCTACAGTTGACCTGCAGTTGGCGCTGTCTGATGACAGTTTGGTGGCCTCTATGAAATGAGGTGGGGATCACAGTCCAGTTCCTAACTGACCATCACACGATTGATTCCTCTTCCTTTTTTCCTGCTGCTTTCATCGGTAACTAGACTCCTCTCTGCAAGGAAGAGAGCCAAAACCATGTGAGCTGACTTTCTTCTGGAGACCGACTGATAATGGACCCCAGCGGAAGGACACAGATCACAATTTAGGGATGCTGCAGCAGTACAATACATCGCACTTCCCCTGAAACTTTCATCTGGAGCCTTTAAAGTGCTTTATAAACATTCATTCATTAAGCCTTTCAAACAGCTCTTTTTACCCAGAAGCACCAAGAGATCGGTAGCTCACCCAAGTCCACACAGCAAGTCCGTGACAGAGCTGGGTTATCGAACCTGACCCCCAGTCCATGGCAGCAGTTTCTAGAACCTGCCAGTGCCCAAATAGCAGGGACAGGATGTGTGAATAAGACCAAAAAGGAGGGATACAAAACACTGACTCATGCAGGAAACTGAGAATGCTGGGTGATCCCTGTTTTTCGTGTAATTCTTTCCACAACTTCTCTCTATCTAAGGTACTTATATGGCCCCCCATTGCTGTAGTATCAGAGTCTCACCATCTTTAATGTCAATTAAAACTTCTACATCAGATGGAGGATTCTGCATTTCTGACATGAATCATTTCCTACAATGGAGGGGAGAGAGCGTGGGACAGAGATAAGGTTGGGACTAAAGTGAGTGACATCTCGTGATCCGAGGGACTCTCGAGGGGGGCGGGCATGACACTCCACTGCTGTAAAGATGCAAAGAAGCTGGAATGCGCTCACGTGTCTGAGAAATCACCCTGGAGCATCTCACTCTCTAGTCTTTTCTAGCTTGGCCAATGTAAACAGGGGTTTGAAAAGAGCTGCTTTCTCCAGGTGTTCTCCCCCGTGATTACACAGCGGACACGCTTGTTGGATCAGAGAAAAGGATTTACAGTTTCCTTTTTCTATTTCGTCTGTTTATTCTAGAGGAGACACCATAATCCAAACACTAATTTTTACAAGATTCAATCAAATCCTCTGTCTGAAATCCTGCACGTTTCTATTATGTCATCTGCTCAGCTCCTCTGCCTGTGCTTATGTTTCAAGAATTCCCGAGAAAATGTTAGGCTGTGCCGGGGCTTTCACGCTAAACTCATTCAATGAGCCAGAATCTATGGGATCAAGATTTTTTTCTCTTTTTCGCAGCCTCCTGTACAGCACGCACCCAGGGGCAGGAAACACATCTTAAACTCTTTGTGGCTTGTTAGACACACATCTGCTCTCTGTGAGTATGAGAGCTCCAATGGGTCATTTCCTTTATCTGATGATGGTACACTGCACATGGGTCACCCAGGGGGCTGCTGCTGCTCAATTCCTGAGGGACCTGGTGAGGTGCAATAAGAGGCAGGAGAGCATGGGGAAAGCTGAAACTGATGATGAGGACAGCAGGAAGACCAGGACAGCAGGTATAATCATTTATTTACATCTCCAAATACATTTTTGTTGCACCTGCACTGCTCGCTGGCTGGAGGAAACGTACGATCCTCCAAGCAAAGGAAGCTTAGAATCAAACATACCCACCAGAGGGAATTTCCAGACCAAAAACACAGAGGAACAAGAGGGAAGATGAAACACACTATCCCCATTTGAAGTATAAGACAAAGACATGACTATACTGCAATGCTCTGTCTGTTTGAACTGCTCCCTTGCATTTCTCAGAGGAGCAGGGCACTCTTAAGGTGGGGTGCAGGGGGTTACTTTATTAATTATTATTATTATTTAAATAATACAGCTACAGACTTCAACTCAGGGGATAAGGAAAGGGGAATGTCACAGTCTGTTGTCAATACAGTATTTTCCTTTTTCTAGATGCCAGTAAAAACAACCTTACTCCAAAGTGGGAAGAGAAAGAAAGAGAAATGATGCATTATGTTTGCCTCAAGTAATTTTTTGGCTATATCTGTAGATTATGTTATTTATACACTGTTGGGGTTGGTCCTGCTTTGAGCAGAGGGTTGGACTAGCTGACCTCTTCCAACCTTAATCTTCTATGATACATGAAATACATTGTTGGGGAGTAGTCTAATATTTTCCATGATAAGAGTTTCTTACAACTTTAATTTAGCCCTCTTGTGCATATGCATTGTGAACAGTCTTTAATGACATGATCACATACTGTCCCACCCCGACACCTCCCCAGAAAACCAGGACCCTATTGCGGGCCAAGGCGATAGCAGCAAGGGGCGGGGTTCAATACATAGGGTCCCCCACAAACATAATGCAAACCAGCTGAGCCCCCCCCCAGTGACCTGGGAAAATCTTACACACCACACCCGCCTCAAGAGGCACATTTCCCTCCTGCAAGCACAGAGTGTAGCTGTAGCAAAGGTTTACAATACATGACAAACACAAACAATTAAATTTAAAAAATAATACCTCCAAAGTTCAAGTATCAAAACCATGAGCAAGACCCACTCCAGCAAATTGGGCCATGTCCTTCTCTCTTCTCGGGACCAATTGAATCCAGCAACCCCCCCCCACCCACCCCCCCCAAAAAGTCCCCAAAAGTCAAGTCTCAGTCCCGGGTCAGAGCTCCCCCTCTCAAGAGTCTCTCTCTCCCCCCCCTCCCCCCCCAGCCTGGGTGGGGGGAAAGGGGGGGTTGTCGTTGCCTGCCCCCTGCCCTGCCCCTGCCTTGGGTCCTGTTCTCTCCAGCCAGCCAGCTCCTCCGCTGACTCACTCCTGCTCCGCTCTGTGGCTGCTCATGCTGCTCAGCTCCTCCAGTGTCCCAGCTGTCCTGCTCTCTGCCTCCTTGGCTCCTCTCGGCAGCACTCCTGCCCCAGTGGCTGCCTCCGCCTGCTCCTCTGCTCTCCTGCTGCTCAGCTCTCCTGCTCTCCTCCTCCCACTCCCTCTCCAGCAGTCAGTCCAGCTCTCAAGTTGATTCCAGCTCATAGTAGGGCCCCCCAGTGCCAGTGGTTCAGCTCAGTAACCTGTGTATCTAGATTCTTAAGATCAAAAATTAACTCTGACACATTCCACAGTGGAGAAAGCATAGGGTAGAAGGTGCTTCTGGCTCACACAAGAAGCCTGCACCACACAGTACAAATATCTGTCCACAGCTCTCTCTCTTTTCAATGGGTTTGGAACCCATGTAGCTCTCCTATCTGCAAAGATCCCCCCCATCTGCTAATGCGAATACTTGAAAACTTCCACTCTGCACTCCCCATAATCTACCACCAGATGTCAGGGTAGAGCTCATCCTGACTCTGCTTACACTGGCTCTGTACAAACCCATCAACAAAAATAAAGTCCCTGCCCCAAAAAGCTTACAAAATAAGTCAATAATTATGGGCAGGGCAGGTAGCACTGCTTATAAAAGTTCCCCCACACTACCCATTGTAAGACCCTGTTTTCAGTTGTTTAGAACTTTGCCAAACTGGCACTGTTTGAGCTGAAATGTCCCATGTCAGATGTCTGCCTCAAGCTGAATATTTTTGGAAAGTTTCAGCCAAAATGGTTTAGTCATTTCTGAGAACAAACCTAGTGCATGCGGGGGGTAGAAGGGGGGGGGGGAAACCATTGTTTTGCAATGTTAGAAAAATTCTGGTGAGCTTTTATTTGAAAAGCTCTGGCTTCTCCATGGTCTGGAGCAGGGACTTGGAGAGAGAGAGAGAGAGAGAGATGGGGTTTTTGCTGTTCCTATCAAAATCTGCCTGAATTTGGCCAAATTGTAAGCCTTTGAAAAATCTCAATTTGCACACGCTCAGTAGAGATTTCTTCAACTTTAGCAGCTAAAAACTCCACTGATTCCATACTCACACAGCATGCTCAAGCCTCTGACACTTCTTAGTACTGACCAGACTACACATGTACTATCCCCATAGCACCACTGAGCACGCTTCACCCCAGGATTATAGGGGCTCAGAAGGACTCTCCCTGTAATTGCTGCTCTTTGCTGGACACCAGAGCTGTCTTTCCTGTACTTTCACTGACCTCCCGGCTGGTGCAACATGGAGGAGGAAGCCACCTGACTTGAATGCAGAGGGGACAAGAGCTGGATGGGGGAGGGGAAGGAATAGATTGGGACTGGAGGAACAAGAAACTGAGTAAGAGCTGACTGGGCAAGAAGGCTGAGGGGGAGTGACTGGGCAAGGAGGGGGAGTGACTGGGCAAGGAGGCTGGGACTGGGAACCGGAGAGAGGGGAGGCTGGGACTGGAAGCTGATGAGGAAAATGGCAGCAGGGTGGGGGGAGACCCACTGAAATTCGATGCAGAACGGAGGAGACTGGGACTGGCTGGACAAGGGGACTGGGACTTGGAACCCATGTGGAGAAGAGGGATGGGGAGGTCTGACAAGGAACTAGGCTGTGGGTGTAGAACTGGCACTGGATGGACAAAGAGACTGGGACATGGAGCCAGAGAGAATGTGTTGGGATGTTGGCAATTCAACAGGAGGTATATTCCCCTGTATGTCCATATGAACACAGAGCCCCTTCATGGTGCTAAATATTACCGTGTCTTTCCAATACCACATAAAACCCAGGACCATTGAAAAACCCATCGCACTTACAGCAGATGTAGGTTGCTATCTGAATTCTCCTGCCAAAAATCCAACTCAGGCAACTATATCCAGCTTAAGCTCCTCCTGGTATTTCTCTTCACTTCCTAAGGTGCAAGGGGTAGTTTGGTGGCGAGAATGCATTCTCCTAAGGAATCTGTCAAGGCAGTGAATCCCACACAGCTACAACTCCTGCTGTATTTCAGGTCAATCTAAAGGCACCAGCTAAGGCCCCAAGGGCACACCCACTGGAGTCATTGGAAGTGCCTCCATGGAAGATTGGCACTGAGAGTGAGAAATAAGCGCGCGTCTCTACCATGAGGCTTATTTTATGCTTCATCTACCTGGGTCAACAGTTTCCTTGCCATCCCTCCCCACATCTGGCAAGTTTAACTGAAGGTAATGGAATGTGGTTACTTTCCCTTTGGGTCCAGTAACCCAGTGCAGCCTGGGCTCCAGTTCGGGGCAATTAACCTCCCCTGGAAAATCCACCCAACTTGCGTCCCTCTAGCACAGGGGAGCACAGCGGCAGCAGCTGCTTCTTGTTTGTCTCCTGGTTGTTTACGGTGCTTCCCCTACCATTCACTTCCCCTCACTGCTAAGATACTGTGCGAGCCATTCGTCACCACAGCCTCTGGCAATTTCTAACTGGCACCGGAGGGCTTCCTGCCACTCATCTGATCTGCCCTCCCCATATGGAAAGCTAAAGTGAGCCCCAAACCATCCACATAGACAGATTTGAGTAATGATTGTGGGGTCTACCTGGCTCCCTCTCGCTGAGGAGCTGTAGGATCAGTGATTCCAAGGAATCTTTATATGCACCTTGGGTAACACCAGTATCAAATAAAAGGCCTTGCTGTGTGTCAAGTGCTGCCTACAAGCTGTAAATTACCCTTAAAGCAACTGTTAATGAACAAGGGTCCAGGGTGAGGCAATCCCACAAGTCACAGAGGTAAGGTGACCTAATGCGGCCACTGAGGTCTCCCTGGGCTGCAAGTCAGGGTGATGTTCCAGGAATATTTCCCATAAATTACCCAATGGGATGGGAAGGGAGGAAATGTCAATGGTTTCCCAAGGCATCATATGGTGCCAACATTTTTGTATCTCCTTTGATTGTCCTCACAGATGGTTACAGCTTCGTGGAGCTAGAGTTTTATCATGCTACTTCTCCCAATTCAATCCCCCTTAACCCCCATGTCTCTTTCATCCCATCGCAACCTGAGACCTACATTGTAAGTTTAAGAGAGGGGACATTCAGGAGTGTGTTTTTCAGTGTCCTCACTTGAATGAACACTCTCAGAGATCTGGCAAAGGAGTTACCCACATCTAATACAGGGTCTGAAGGTTCAGCTGTGGTCACGGAAGAGGAAACTGGTGGACTGAGAAGCAGAAGTATGATCCACTTGGGTAAACAGAATTCAAAAAGCTTCTCAAATCAATTACTTCATTGCATGCAAGTCCCCTTAGGTACTCAGGTGACAGACATCATTTAAGACATTGACATCAGCTATGTCAGTGAGGCAGTTATTGTACAAAGCGAAATGGCCTGTGTTGTTGTGACTGTTTGTGGGGACTGTCTATGAACAACTTGTGAATCCTTTTTGATATTGTGAACTCTCTGTACATTTATGCCCTTACAGTTGTGGTACTGTAACTGTATTGTTGCATCACACTTCTTGTGGCAAGGAGAGGGGGACTGGCACCAGGGTGTCTGCCTCTGAATGGGATGGTTGTTAAGGACCATCAACAACTGAATGAGCCCTGCCCTGGCAGAGCAAAGGGGTGACTGCAACCTAGGTAAAGCCAGATCTCAGCCAGCGAATGGAAAAAACCAAGAGTAGGAACAAGGAACCAAAGTGTTAGTGCTGGATTTTAAAAATTCAGAGACTGGTCAGAAGCACAAAGGGATCTTGCGGCAGGAGAAGAGACTCCATGACCTGGGAGAGAAGCCCAAACTGGAGGTGTGAAGTCCAGGAGAGAGAGGACCTGGAACCATGAATGGACACTGACTGAATCCCAAAGAACACTCAAGACTGAAGTAGGGAATTGTGTACAGGTATTTCTAGTTTTGCATGGATCTGTATATTTCTTTTACTGTCTAAAGTAAAGAGTAACTGGTTTAGAATTCCCTCAACAAAGTTTGTCTTATTTGCTTCAACTATCTTGTGTCCCTCAAGGTTTATGTTAGAGTATCCACGAGGGTGGAGCTCTGGGGAGGGCGGGCTTAAGCTATTCGGCCTTGGGTGGTTCAGTTCTGGTCTTGGGACTAGGGCAGGTGGACCATGAAAGCCCACTTCCAAAAAGGGGCACCAGACAGAGAGTCTTTGCACAGGGAACGAGTCTAGAGGCCAAGGGAGGGACTGTGCCTGGAGCCGAGCTAGATCCTGGGGAGCTTAAGAGCACAGAGATACAGAACATGAGTCCAAACACAGCAGCCTGGTGAGTGTCCAATAGACAGGAGCTTGACCCTTCAATAATCATTATGGCCTTAAAAATGAGGAATAAAAACTATGAGTGCAAATCAATTTGCCATAGAGGTAGTTGCCAAGGCAGGTGGGAACAGGGAGAATAGGAGTATTAAACGTCAGTCCGAAAGACAGCACACGCTACATGGCATCCGTTATAAATATAGGACTGGTCATACCAGTTTAAAATCACCAGTGCATCCAGTCCAGTAACCTGCCTCCAGCTGTTGCCACCGACACATGCTTTAGAAGAAGGCAACAAAAAATACCCAGCCCGATAACATGCCTTTTCAGTTGCTCAGAACTGTACATGTTGAGTCACTGACCCCAGTGGGAGATTACACTGTGATCTGCTGAGTGAGCTTTACACTGGTCTACAATTTTTGAGAAGTCGTCTGCTTCAGAGATAAAATGTGCTATTTATTATGTATTTTGATGTGCTGAATTCAAATATGACAATTTAAACAACTGATTGGCTACTGTTTCTAAGTTATTTAAGTTTTTACATTTTATATCTATGTATATTGTGTAGATAGTAGAGTTTTAATCATAAATTGTAAACCTAGGTCTTTTCATGTGTTTATGGTTGCTTTACATGATAATATTTCACCTGTCCTGTTTATGTAACACCTTAAAAATCAGCAAAAGGGTTATATAAATAAAATTTATTATGAAACAAAAGGCAAAAAACTATTATGTACATAGTTTAGTCCTATTCAGTGTCTACTCGGCGCTTCTTGGCTTGTCTCTTGTATTCATTAAATGGAGCATCTCTTGTCACTGTCCAGCAATAGTCTGCAAGCATTGATGGGCTCCATTTGCCCTGATAGCGTTTCTCCATTGTTGCAATGTCCTGGTGAAATCGCTCGCCGTGCTCGTCGCTCACTGCTCTGCAGTTTGGTGGAAAAAAATCTAGATGAGAGTGCAAAAAATGTATCTTTAGTGACATGTTGCAACCAAGGCTTTTGTATGCCTTGAGGAGGTTTTCCACCAACAACCTGTAGTTGTCTGCCTTGTTGTTTCCGAGAAAATTTATTGCCACTAACTGGAAGGCTTTCCATGCCGTCTTTTCCTTGCCACGCAGTGCATGGTCAAATTCATCATCTCGAAGAAGTTCACGAATCTGAGGACCAACAAAGACACCTTCCTTTATCTTAGCTTCACTTAACCTTGGAAATTTTCCATGGAGGTACTTGAAAGCTGCTTGTGTTTTGTCAATGGCCTTGACAAAGTTCTTCATCAGACCCAGCTTGATGTGTAAGGGTGGCAACAAAATCTTCCTTGATTCGACAAGTGGTGGATGCTGAACACTTTTCCTCCCAGGCTCCAATGGCTGTCGGAGTGGCCAATCTTTCTTGATGTAGTGGGAATCTCTTGCATGACTATCCCATTCGCAGAGAAAATAGCAGTACTTTGTGTATCCAGTCTGCAGACCAAGCAACAGAGCAACAACCTTCAAATCACCACAAAGCTGCCACTGATGTTGGTCATAGTTTATGCACCTCAAAAGTCGTTTCATGTTGTCATAGGTTTCCTTCATATGGACTGCATGACCAACTGGAATTGATGGCAAAACATTGCCATTATGCAGTAAAACAGCTTTAAGACTCGTCTTCGATGAATCAATGAACAGTCTCCACTCATCTGGATCGTGAACGATGTTGAGGGCTGCCATCACACCATCGATGTTGTTGCAGGCTACAAGATCACCTTCCATGAAGAAGAATGGGACAAAATCCTTTTGACGGTCACGGAACATGGAAACCCTAACATCACCTGCCAGGAGATTCCACTGCTGTAGTCTGGAGCCCAACAGCTCTGCCTTACTCTTGGGTAGTTCCAAATCCCTGACAAGGTCATTCAGTTCACCTTGTGTTATGAGGTGTGGTTCAGAGGAGGAGGATGGGAGAAAATGTGGGTCCTGTGACATTGATGGTTCAGGACCAGAAGTTTCATCCTCTTCCTCATCTGACTCAAGTGAGAATGATTCTGGTGCATCAGGAACCGGCAGTCCTTCTCCGTGGGGTACTGAGCGTATAGCTGATGGAATGTTTGGATAATGCACAGTCCACTTTTTCTTCTTTGACACACCTTTCCCAACTGGAGGCACCATACAGAAGTAACAATTGCTGGTATGATCTGTTGGCTCTCTCCAAATCATTGGCACTGCAAAAGGCATAGATTTCCTTTTCCTGTTCAACCACTGGTGAAGATTTGTTGCACAAGTGTTGCAGCATATGTGTGGGGCCCACCTCTTGTCCTGATCTCCAATTTTGCAGCCAAAATAAAGGTGATAGGCTTTCTTAACCATAGTGGTTATACTGCGCTTTGGTGATGCAAAAGTCACTTCACCACAAACATAGCAGAAGTTATCTGCACTGTTCACACAAGTACGAGGCATCTCTGCTCACTTTGGCTAAACAGAAATGTTTGCAAAATCAAACACTGACAAATAAGAGAGCACGACACTGTATGATTTCTAGAGCTGATATAGGGCAATTTGTTCAGCAGAGTGATGTAAGCTTCGTTATGATTGCATCATCCATGACTTCTAGGAATAACATGATGCAATTCATATCATGTATGACGCAATACCAGCTTCAGATTGCATCATTCATTGTTTTGCCTAAAAAGCAAGTACTGTCCAAACCCAGTCATAGATTTATTCATAGATCCAGTCAAAGATGTATTTTAGTCATTTCTGGTTTAAATTGAGATCCCTTCCCTTTATAACTCACTTATCCTCTGCCATTCCCAAGTCAAGGGTCGTATATACTGACCCAATAGCATAACTTGAAAACTAGAGCCAGTCAACAATTTTAACCATCATTTTCATTCTCAGTGACCCAGAATTAGTAAAGTTTGACTACATTTATTTCAGAAGCATTTTGGCTGTAGAGCAGTTACCCATATCATTATCTTAGCTTGCACTGATAGAAAGCCATTTGAAGGTCATAAAACTATCCAGCTTTTCCAAACCCAACCACAGTGTTTGTCTCAAATACACGATCTGCAGCTGTGAATGGGACAGCTAAGAGGTTGAATGTGACATGTTACATAAAGGATTGGTTCTATTATGTGATGCATCCCCACTCACTGGCACAACAGTCATACTGTGTTCTGAGGTACAAATGACTCCCCCAGACAGCCATATGGCAGCAAAAGCCGGTCCCCTGAGGGATAACAAATATTGGCCAACAGGTGGCTGATGCAACCTGGGAGAACATAACTGAATGTCATTAGGAACACAGGGTCAGTCCTATTTATCCATTTCACTGGACGCAAAATCAAAATAGTCAAAACAGTTAAAACCTGGGCTAATGTTGACCTATGGTCAATTGTCTACAGTTTCCAGCCAAGCTGGAAAATGATTAGGGGGCTGAAGCACACGACTTATGAGGAGAGGCTGAGGGAACTGGGATTGTTTAGTCTGCAGAAGAGAAGAATGAGAAGGGATTTGATAGCTGCTTTCATCTACCTGAAAGGGGGTTCCAGAGACACTGGATCTCAGTGGTAGCAGATGACAGAACAATGAGTAATGGTCTCAAGTTGCAGTAGGGGAGGTTTAGGTTGGATATTAGAAAAAAACTTTTTCACTAGGAGGGTGGTGAAGCACTGGAATGGGTTACCTAGGGAGGTGGTGGAATCTCCTTCCTTAGAGGTTTTTAAGGTCAGGCTTGACAAAGCCCTGGCTGCAATGATTTAGTTGGGGTTGGTCCTGCTTTGAGCAGGGGTTGGACTAGATGACCTCCTGATGCCCCTTCCAACCCTGATATTCTATGATTCTAAGCTCTAAAATAAAAAAGCAGCATCGCTTGAGCAAATCCATGTCCCTTCTTGGGCTGTTATTTCTGTGAGATCTATAGTAGAGGTCCCATGGGATCCACTGTGGAACAGTCGCACGTGTGCACTGCAGAAATCCAAAGGCAAGTGGACTCACTTTGCCAGAGCAGTGATCACGGTGTCACCGGTATCAAGTACGCCGGGTGAACACTGAGCCTTAACACACTATAACTGTGGGATGTTCATATCTCAAAAGAGTTTTAGGAGTCATGTCAGTAGCCTTCTGCATTAAAGGGAAGAGAGACAATAAACAGCAACTAATAACTAGGATCTTACATTTACACAGTGTCTTTGAACCCAATCTATCCCAACAGCCCTAAATTTCACCTGTCCCTGAACTGCAGTCGCCTCTGTGATTGAACAAGGCAGCTATTTAACAGCACCCAGCAACAGCACCGATTAGTTTAAATGAAGACGATCACATCTAATGGAGACTGCAGGGGTATTCGTGCAGGCAGATGCAATCTGGCCAAGGCACCAGGACAGGCATCCTGACTTGTTACGAGTCTCTAGTGTCCAGAAGGCGTCAGGGTTTTACATCTCATCCGGTACACTGGATCTCTGGCAGCACAGCTCCCAAGAACTGGCAGGCAGACCAGTAATGGTATATTAGGTGCTAGTGACTAGTAGTATAGACAACCCATCTAGTACCTTACTGAGAAGCACAGGGCTTATTGCTACAGCCTGCCTCCAACAGTGCCCTTAACAGACTGCAGGGGCACTGGTTCAGCACATACTCCAGGGGGCAAAGAGTTCCCTACCTGAATCACCAGCATCCCCTGCTGCAGTATTTTGACTTTTCCCTGGATATCGCTAATGTCTCACTCAACTGTTCACCAGCCCTGACCTTGCTTGGTTAGTCAGATCTAACAAAATCACAGCCCGGGGATGCTACGGCCGCCAACCAAAGATCACGCTGCAGTCAGGATAACTGACAAGCACCAAAGGCCCTGTATTTATTTTTTTGGTATACAGCCGATGCCCGGTTCTTTCCCTGTGCTTATTGAGTCGAACTACAATGTCAACATTAAAGATGTCATTCAAGTTAGTGACTACAGATGTCACATTCTGAAGTTTGCTTTCACCGATTTCCTTCTGTACATCCTTAATACCCAACTTGGTACGTCTCTGGAGACTGTATTTACTATTTATCTAAGGTACGTGTATGGTCCCCACTGCCACCACATCTTTAATGTATTTATCCACACAACAGTCTTCTGAAATGGGGAACTGAGGCACGGAGAGGCACGAGTGCTCTCCTACAGTTGGGTGCCTAAGCCAGGCCAGCTCTTTCTCAAGAAATGCCTCCCCTGCTCAATATCCCAGTAGTTAGAGCATTCACCCAGGATGTAAGAGCTCAAGGTTCAAATCCCCACTCTGCCTGACTCAGAGCAGGGACTTGAATACAGACCTCCCACCTCCTAGTTGTGTGCCCCAAATAGGGTGACCAGACAGCAAGTGTGAAAAATCAGGATCAGGGGAGGGAATAGGCATCTATATAAGACAAAGCCCCAAATATTGACTGTCCCTATAAAATCAGGACAGCTGGTCACCCTTGCCCCAAATAGTGGGCTATATAGGAGGTTATCCTGGTGTGGATCTTTCTCAAGCTCTCCTACTGAATCTAGTGCACTTTGTACGAAATACCTGAATAGGCACTGGACTGAAAAGAAAGCATGAGAATGACTCCATGGCCTGGTGGTTTAGGCCCTCCCTGGGGAATGGGGAAAACATGGGTTCAAGTCCCTGCTCAGTCGGGCAAAGGGTAGATTTGTATCTGGGTGTCCCAGGGAAGTGCTCTGGGCTGTGGGATAGACGAGGTGCTGACCCCTCCTCCGCAGCAGGGTTTTGTGCAGGGCCCAGTCTGGCAGTGTGCTGTAAAGCAGCCTCGTAGCCCACCTATTGGACAGACCGGGGACTGCCTCCTTTGTGAAGCCCATCAGGGACCGGGTGTGAGTTAGGCACCAAGCAGCCTGCTGATGTCTGGGCTAAGGCAGTTCTGTGCATACCCAGCAGCAGAAGTTTTGGTACCCGGGCACTTCATCAGTGGAAATTTCAGTCCTTATAGACTTTAAATGCTTGCAGGGCCAGATGGAGCTGCGCAGTGGTTTTGTGAATGCCAGAGGTGCCTAAATGTTGCACTTTGGCACCTTCAGGCACGGCAAGGTGCCCAATTCCCCCTTATGAATCTAGCCCTAAGTGACTCGCCCAAGGTCACACAGGAAGCCTGGGGCAGAGCTAGCAATGAATGCAAGGCTCCCATGTGGTAAGCTAGTGCTCTAATCAAGGCACCATCCTCCCCCTCCAGTATAAGTGAGAAGTGTCGGGCCATATAGCACCACAATTTCCCCCTAAACACCTGTGTGGCTGGCCGCTCTGAATGTGCCAGGGCTCTAGCGGTTAATCTCTATTGCTGCACAATACCTACGAACGCTTTAACCAGGCTCAAAATTCAACCCCTCTTGACCAAGCAGCAAACAAGAAACCAACTCATTGAAATACAGCCTGAGGCTCCAGCTCCACTAATTGTAAGTTCGAGCAGCTACCAGAAGAACACAAAGCTGCGAACAATTATGCAGCAAAGTAGAAGGCAGGGATAATGGATGGCAGGCCAACCATGACCCGCTGAACCTTGAATGCTGTGATTGATTACTGTGCTCGGGTTGGTTCCAGCTGGTCACACAGGGACAAGAGACACTGCTGCATCCGCAAGGCGGGAGAGCCACGTTTACACCGGGAGGCTGAGTGTTTAGCGCTAGGGCTCCAGAATAAATCAAACATCTGGTAGGGAGAACAAGACAGCTCTGCGCTGGCAGCACGGCCTGGCCCTCATTTCAAGGGCAAAGATGAAATCACCGTTCCAAAAGCAGGAGAGACGTTGCTTACCGGAAAGGCTCTGCGTGCAGGCGAGAGCACCCTTTCACGCCTCCCGCTTCTCCCCTACTGCCATCCGCAGGCTTAACACACCTCAGCACAAGAGCCTGAGTCCACACATGGTCCACGTCCGTTTGGCCTCCTTTTACTTCGGTGGAGTGGAGGAGTAACAGACTCCTGCTCTGTGGATCAGACACAATAACACTGACCAGTCGGTTACACATGCACTGCGCCTGGTTAAGTGGTGTAGCAGCAGCCACTCTGGACCACACTCCACCTGGCACTCCTGGAAGCTCTGTGCCCCATTGTGATCTCATTGACAACGGTGTAAATCCGGAGTGATACTCAGGGCAGGTCTACACTGGCTGCGCCGCTATAGTGTTTAAGTGAAGACACTCCTACGCCGACGGAAGAACTCTCCCATCAGTGTAGTTAATCCACCTCCCCGAGAGGCAGTAGCTATGTCAATGCTCTCCCATAGACACAGCGCTGTCTACATAGGGGGGTTAAAGTCGGTATAACTAAATCAATCAGGGGATGGAGCCGCACCCCTGAGCGACTTAGTTATACTGAGATAGGTCTGTAGTGTAGACCTGGCCTAAGCCACCCCACTGAGAGAGAGGAAGGAAGCCTAAGGCTTCCAGGAGTCCCAGATTAGCATGTGCCCCTCCCCCTGCAACCTGTAACTGAAGAGCCACCACTTAGCCCCCAGTTTTCTTTCAGTCACTGCACAGGAAAAGAAAGAAGGAAGGAACGAGACTCCCACGGAACTGAGGGCCCATGGTGCAGAGTTAGGACATGCAAATCTGGGGCTAGGCCACACACTTGTGTTTAGGTATATTTCAAGGGGCACCATCTCCTTCAATATCACCTGTCTGCAAATGTTTATGACTGTTACAAACAGTAGCTAAGGTTCTTATAGCTGAGAAATTCGGGGATGGGGAGGGAACAAGAGGGGGGGGGTCGATTTTTCCCACTTTGTGCTACAATCTTTTGGGTCAAGCCAGTTCCCCCAGTACAAATAGTTGGAACCCCCTGTTTTTTGGGGGGTCTCACACACAGCATCAGAAGACAGGGCGGCAGGACGTGTTGTGTTAAAACTTGGACAACATGACAGTAAAACCACTGTAATCAGCCAGGGGATTAAGAGGCAGGAACTCATTTAATTACTTTTAAAACCTGTCTGGATTTCAAACTGATGGTGCCTCTGGAAAAGCCCTAGGGCAGCTGGGGTCCAAAATCCACAATGATAAAGGAATCAAACAATGAGCTACTTGCAGAATACAGAATAAACTCTGCATGGAACCCACATGCTGACTGCTGATTTCTTACCCGTAGCAGTGAAATACAAATATAATACACACAGATAGCTCAGCATAAGAAGGGGGGAAATATAACCAGAGGGAAGGCCAGTGGATGGAATCAGAAGCAGCCAAGTTTCAAAATGACCAAATTCAGGCCCCAGCTGCTTGTCCCTGACAAATTTAAAGAGCCAGGCATTTAAAAGGAACAGGCACCTATAAAAAGGAGTGCCAACCCCAGGAGTTCAAAAATCATGAGATTGTGACCATAAAATCATGAGATTCTAAAAAAGCTTGTGGGGGGAGGGGGGTGTCTGTCTTCAGGATTTTGAGTCCCCCCCCCCCGCTCCCATGTGCATTACCCTTAAACACACATGAAATGTGCACACACAGAATGCAAGCCCCTTTCCCCTGTAATGTCCAGAGCCTTTAGCAGCTACACTCCCACAATCCTCCTGGTCCCCTAGCAGGCTCCTTCAGCCCTCTCACTCCCCCAGCCCCAACCAGTGCCAGACTCAGAAATGGCCCCCCTCTCTCCGGCCTGCAGGGGTGGGGGTTTCTGCTGAGTTCTTACCTCCAGTCATTCCTCCTTCCTGCACTGTGGTAGGGGAGCAGAGCTGCTTCTGCTGCTCTCAAGTTTGGGAAGGGATTAGTCCCACCATGCAGCATCTGTTTGAGCCTCTCTGCCCCACCCAGGGCACCCTGGTATTTATTGCAGCCTGCTGTGCAAAAGCAGCCCAGCAGCCTCTAGTGGCCAGAGGAGGAAGGCAGATGGTTGGGACAACGTTCCTGAGCCTGATTCATCCGCGCTAGAGCCTCAGACGTCCATTTTAAAGCCACAAAGGATCATCATTGTCACCTCGGCTGCAGTACTGCCAAGCCCAACCATTCAAAAATCATGAGTCAGGTCCCCAGAAATCATGAGATTAGTTTCAAAATCATAGGGGATTGTGGGGTGTTTTTATTTAATAAGAAATTTTAGGCTTAGTTAATTTGCCTTCTGAGCCTTTAGGTCTGTGGTCCCCAAACTGTGGGGTGCCCCCGCTAGCAGGCCATGGAGGAATGTCCAGAGTGGCAGGGTGGGTCCTGGGCCAGCCACCATGGGGAGCAGGCAGGGAGCACCACCCAGCCCCACTCTGCCCACAGCTCCGCTCCGGCCTCGCCCCAGCCCCAGCCCCTGGCTGCAGCTGCAGCACTGGCTCCACCCCCAGCTCCCACTCCCAGCCCTGGATCTGCTCCCAGCCCTGGCTGCGGCCCCTGGCTCAACCTTGACTCTGCTCCCGGCCCAGGGCACAGACACATTCCATTCCTGGTAAGGGCAGGGGTGTGAGAGGAAAAGTTTGGGCACCACTGCTTTAGGTGCACTCACTTCACATTTTCAAGCTTTTCTCCACAACCATGACGGCTAGAAACTTAGAAACTTTTTTTAAAGATGAAAGCTGAGATTCTCATGCACTGCTGTGATTTGAGCAGTTGTGGCTTTAAAATAAACCACCAGCTGTCACGAGACTTGCAATGATATCATGGGGGTTGGCAACAGTGGGTCGGACCTGTTGCTTAGCTCAGGCCATAGATGGCCACCCAAGGACCATCTCTGGGGGAGGGATAGCGCAAACCACTGAGCATTAGCCTGCTAAACCCAGGGGTTGTGAGTTCAATCCTTGAAGGAGTCAATTAGGGATCTGGAGGAAAAAAATCAGTACTTGGTCCTGCTAGTGAAGGCAAGGGGCTGGCCTCAATGACCTTTCAGGGTCCCTTCCAGCTTTATGAGACAGGTATATCTTCATGTAAAAGGACTCCTGCATCAAGGCTCATAACATCATAACCACTGGGTATAGGACTCCACACTGAAAGATCTGCTATGGGTGGCACCATCTACAGCACAAGAGAAGAAACTGAGCAAACTTCTGACCTATTTGCACACACAAGGCACTAGAGGAGCAGTACTAAGCTTTCCAGTGAAAAATGTTTGTAAGCAGGCAATTTATTTGGGGTGTGATCTGGGCTATATTCTGGGGAGGCTTTGTGGTGGCCCAGATGTAGATTCCAGCCTGTTAAGTGGAAAGCTCCAAAGGAATCTTTATTATACAGCAGACTGATGCTGACTCCTAACATTTTGGATGGATAAGTACTGCTGCAGAGAAGCTGAATCTGAACAGAGCTATCCCCAGAAAAGCCAGATGAAGATTAGCTAGGGAGGAGACATTGGATCAGAGCTAGGGTTGTCCTAGGAGAAACCAGGCCAGGTTGGCCTGAATGAAAAAGTCAGGCCCCAACTACATTAGATGTTGCATCTCCAGCTATGAAACACCAAGACAGTTGCTCTCCCTATAGGTGGATCAGAAAGACTAGGACAAAGTGCAGAGGGGAGGCATTCTTGATCCAGGGGATCTGAATATTATAAATCAAAATATATAAATAAAGTCGTCTCTAGTGTGGATGCTCTCACATTTAAGGTATCTTAGGAAGAGTCTTTATAGGCAATAGGCGTTCCCATCCCCAGAGCAGCTGGTACACTGAGCTCAGGCCCACTGCCAAGTACTGGCATATCATCTAAGGGCTTGATCCAATGAAATGCAGCAGGTCTGCTGTAGGGGTCTGAGACTTCCTGGGATTGAAGATGTTCAGCAATATGTTCACACAGCACACACACAGAGAGAAATTAGGTAATAACATAAATAGTCTTGCTGGGAGGTTGCACTGTAACACTCTCTTATTCTTTCTTTTATTATTAAACCTTTAGCTTTCAGTTACTAAAGGATTGGCACCAGCATGTTTATTGGGTAAGAGCTGAGTTATATATTGACCTGGCTAAGTGGCTAATCTCTTGAGATTGGAAGGACCCAATAGTCCGGGTGTGGACAACATGTGGCTCCGGAGCCACATGCGGCTCTTCAGAAGATAATATGTAGCTCCTGCTAGGATCCAACTCTGGGGGAAAAAAATGGTGGGTGCTCAGCACCCAACTGCAGCCCTATCAGCGCCCCCTCTCTCCCCCGTGCATTCTGCCCACTGCAATCAGCTGTTTTGTGGCATTCAGGAGGCTCGGGGGGGGGGGAAGGGCAGAGGAGTGAGGATGTGGCATGCAGCCTCCCTCCCTCCCTCCCTCCCCTAGCACCTCAGCTGCGATCAGCTGTTTTGCGGCATTGGGGAGGCTCTGGGGGAGAGGGGGGAAGAGAGAGGATGCGGTGCACAGCCTCCCACCTCCCTTCCCCAGCACCTCCTCCTCTCTCTCTGTGCCTCCTGCCCACCATGATCAGTTGTTTTGCGAGGTGCATGTGGCTCGGGGGTGGGGGGAGGAGTGAGGACACAGCTCACTTGGGGGAGGGGGCGGGAAGAGCCAGGGCAGAGGTGCTGGTAGGGACTTGGGGAAACAGATTGAATGGGGGTCGGAGCCCAGGGCAGAGCCAGGGGTCCAGCACCCCCTGGCTGGCACCAGTGTCTCCTTGAATAAAGCACACGGTGACTAGCTCGTGTGGAAATTTTTAATCAAAATTTTCTTACACCATCTAACAATGGGAGGCAAATGCAAACAGAAAAGAAAATACACAGATGAAAATCGAGGCATCCAACAGGAGTGGGAGAATAAGTACTTTTTCGTTGAACGTAAATGGAAGGGCCACGTGTCTTCTTTGCCAGACGTGTATCTCTCAGTTCAAATCTTCAGACTTGCAGCCTCATTTCGCTTCTAGCCATGTGCATATGGATCAAGAATTCCCACAAGGTTCTAAACTCTGCACTTTAAAACTGAAAACTTTGAAAAAATAAACAGATGTAGAAGCCCAGCTCTTCACCAGATTTGCCAACCGATCGCAGACTGTAACGTTAGCCTCCTATTATGTGGCCTGGCCCATAGCCCACGTGAAAAAGCCCTACTCTGAAGGAGAGCCTATAAAAACGTGCCTCACTGATGTGATTTCAATCCTGTCACCAGAGAACGAGAATCTACAGAAGAAAATTTCTGGCCTACAGCTTTCACGCCACACAATAGAACACAGAATCTCCAACCTGAACAGTGACATCGAATTGCAACTGCACTCGCAACTTCAGCAGTGTGAGTATTTGAGCATCGCTTTGGATGAGTCGTGCCATGTGCAGGATAAACCTTATTATTGGTATTTGTCCGCACTGTGTCTGACGACTGTGTTGTAAGGGAAGAACTCCTCGATATTGGGTCACTAAAGGACAGAACTCGAGGACGAGTTCTAAAGGAGGCGTTGATGCTGGTAGTTGTGAAAAGCCACTTGCCTTTACAGAAGCTCACTGCCATTGCAACGGATAGGCTACGTCCATGTGGGGATCTGCAAATGGATTAGTAGGGCTTTGTAAAGCTGATGAGAGCTTTCCCGAATTTTGGACGTTTCTCATTGGGAGCAACTGGTATCTAAAAATCTCAACTTTGATCACGTCATGAAACCTGTCTTGTACATTGTGAAATTCATTCTTGCAAATGCACTCAATCACAAACAATTTCAAAATCTAATTCAAGAACTGGATGCAAATTTGCTATTTCACTGTGCAGTTCAATGGCTCTCAAGAGGTAAAGTTATTTCCCGTTTTTTCGAGCTCCTGAAACCAGTAAATTGTTTATGGAGGAGAAGCGCAGAATACATCCTGAACTTACAGATCCTGGATGGGTTCTAGACTTGGCATTTCTTGCAGACATGCTGCTGCATTTGGATAAATTAAATGTGGACTTACAAGGAAAATTCCGGTTAATGGCTGATCTAGTGCAAGGCGTATTTGCATTCACGAACAAACTGCAGTTGTTTCACAAACAAATGCTTGAGGGAGAGCTGACACACTTTCCCTCAATATCACAACTTCAAACCAGATCAAAAGAAGATGCAGCAGAACTCCTAAAACAGAGCACAACTAGGTATGCGAGTGTGATTAAAGATCGTATGGATAGTTTTGAGGAAAGATTCCAAGATTTGCAGCAGAAGAGACCTCAAATCAGATTTCTAATTGACCCTTTTAGTGCTGAAGCCGATTGTCTGAACCCCCTTTAGTCACTGATGAAGCAACATCCCAGATGGAAATAGTAGAACTTTTGGAAGATGACAGATTGAAGTCTGTTCAGAAGACAGAAAGGACCCTCACTTTCTGGAAATTTGTACCAAAGGAAAAATACCCCAACATCAGAGGCAGGGGAGGCTCTAGACATTTCGCCGCCCCAAGCACAGCGTCATGCCATGGGGGGCGCTCTGCTGGTCGCCGGTCCCGCGGCTCCGGTGGACCTCCCGCAGGCGTGCCGCTGAAGGCACCCTGCCTGCCGCCCTCCTGGCGACCGGCAGAGCGCCCCCCACAGCACGCCGCCCCAAGCACGCGCTTGGCGTGCTGGGGCCTGGAGCCGCCCCTGATCAGAGGTGCAGCCCTAAAATTCATCTCGTTGTTTGCCTCAACCTATCTGTGAGAGTCTGTTTTCGCAACACTCAAACATGTGAAATCCAAGCACCGATCCATTTTGACAGACAGCTACTTAAGAGAACTGCTGCATGTGAACACAACTGAACACAAACCAAACTTCGAGGGAATTGTTGAAAGCAAAGATTGCCAGAAGTCCCACTAAGTAAAAGATTAAGTTATTATTGTTAACTATACATTATAAATGTATAATAAATACACATTATCAACTTATATAATGATTATGTGTGTGCATATATATACACACATAATCATTACATATTACTGTGGCTCTTTGGCAATGTACATTGGTAAATTCCTGTGTCTGGGTGGTGAGCCAGTGCCGGAATGCCTAAAGAGACTGCATTTTTGACTTCTTGTTAACCAGTGCGGTGCAACAGAAGTTTACTTTTGTTACTGGCTTGGTATAATCTAATGACCACCAGTTGGGGGTGAGTCTGCCCTATTTCTCAGCAGTTTAGCCTGAATCTGGCATTCTCAGCTGTGACCCACTGAGGCATGGTGACAGGTGTCCTGTAAGCAGAGTGAAGTCCTAGGGCCCAGATCCTCAAAGATGCTTAGGCACCTAGAGGCTGTTGGTTTCAATAGGAATTTGATGCCTAAATACCTTTGAGGATCTTGGCCTAGAAATCTGACCTGCAAACCCTTTTCTTTGGGTTAGTCCTTGCTCAGGCAAATGATCCTAATGCAGCCAATGTGAGTCTGAAGCAAGTTCCTCAAACTGGGATCCAGAGGGCCTGTGATCCAAGCTTTATCACTAAGTCACAGATGAAAAGCCACAAGCTTTGATACTCACTTAGTTTGCCAGCTCGTTGGGGTAGGGCGTGTCTTTTTGTTCTGGGTTTGCGTAGCCCCACAGCACGGTGGGGTCCTGTCTATGAATGGGGCTCCTAGGAGCTACCACAACTGCAAAACAAACCAATAATAAAACCATAGTATTAATAATAATGAATGCCTCTAATGCTAAGCATACATTTTTATATCAATGGTGTTATGACCTGAGGGCCTCTTCTGGGCTAGCTCTAATGCATGGAAAAAGCCCACTCCCCTCGCCTTCAAATCCCTCTTCAAGCCCCATTTTGAATGTGACCCTCTACAAGAATCAGCCAGCTCATGAGGGTCAGCTTGAGCAGCAGAAGCCGATGGTCGATGATACTGCTCTAGTTATATTTTAAACAGGTAAACCAAAAAAAATAAAAAACTAACCAAAGCTATTAAATGTGTGCTGCCTGTATTTCTGGATGTGATTATTCTCTGGTCATTCTTATTTGGGGCACTTAGTGCCATAATTTTGATGAAAGTTTCCTGTGAAAGTTCTGTCTCCTACACTCACAAGCCTGTCCGCTCTTGGTTGACGGTTTCCTTCTTCCAATGGAACGCAGCTGTTGTGGCCAGAGAGGTGATCTTCTGAGTTGGTAGGGTCACTTTAAGGCAGAGACCACCTTGAATGGGTCAGGATGTTGAGGTTTGTCATGGAGACTGTTGGCAACCTGAATTAGAGGTCATTAACATCAATCACTCTGTGAAGCGGTGGTTGCATTGTTCTCACAAGTGTTTCCCTTTCGACAGTGTAGTGACTATGAATGGTTCCCCACAATGGTCAGCATTAGTGTGATTCCAAGTGTGTCAGCCTTCTCAGTAAGGACCTGATTAAACATTGGTGCAAATTACCAAAGGAAGTGGTGGATTCTCTAACTCTCGGTGTCTTCAGATGAAGACTAGTTCATAGATTCCAAGGCCAGAAAGGACCATAGTGATCATCTAGTCTGACCTCCTGTGCAGCTCAAGCCAGAACCTCCCCACAACAATTCCTGGAGCAGATCTGTTAGAAAAACATCCATTCTTGATTTTAAAATTGTCAATGATGGAGAATCCACCATTATCCTGGGTGCATTCTTCCAACAGTTAATTACTCTGACCATTAAAAATGTATCCCTTATTTTCAGTCCAAATTAGTCTAGCGTCAACTTCCAGCTTGTTATGTTCTACTTTTCTCTGATAGATTAAAGAGCCCTTATTAAATGTTTGTTCCACATGCAAACGCTTATAGACTGTGATCAAAGTCATCCCCTAACCTGTTAAACTAAATAGATTGCGCTCTTTGAGTCTGTCACTACAAGGCAGCGTGACAAAGTTCCTCCTCTACCTTGGTGGGTCCTGCGCCTATTGGCGGATTTGCTCGCCTCAGAGATTCACCATGTGGGTCAGGAAACAGCCCAGAGACCTTCCCCTCTGGTAGAAGCCACAGTCCAGGTCAATTCCTCCTGTGTCTGATCAGGAGTTGGGAGGTTTGGGGGGAACCCGGGCCTGCCCTCTACTCCGGGTTCCAGCCCAGGGCCCTGTGGATTGCAGCTGTCTAAAGTGCCTCCTGGTACAACTGCACGACAGCTACAACTCCCTGGGCTACTTCCCCATGGCCTCCTCCCAACACCTTCTTTATCCTCACCACAGGACCTGTCTCTTGGTGTCTGATAATGCTTGTACTCCTGTCTTCCAGCAATATGTCTTCTCACACTCAGCTCCTAGTGCCTCTTGCTCCCAGCTCCTCGCATGCACACTACAAACTGAAGTGAGGTCCTTTTTAACTCAGGTGCCCTAATTTAGCCAGCCTGTCCTAATTGAGTCTAGCAGTTTCTTCTTAATTGGTTCCAGGTGTCCTAATTAGCCTGCCTGCCTTAGTTGGTTCCTACTTGTTCTGGAACTGCCCCTGTTACTTTACACAGGGAAAAGGGATCTGCTTAATCTGGGACTAATATATCTGCCTTCTAACACTCTCCTGTAGCCATCTGGCCTGACCCTGTCACAGCATGTTTTCTAATCCTTTAATCATTCTCATGGCTCTTTGGACCCTCTCCAATTTATCAACATCCTCCTTGAATTGTGGGCACCAGAACTGGACACAATATTCCAATATAGCAGCAGACACACCAGTGGCAAATATAGAAGTAAAATAACCTCTACTCCTACTTGAGATTCTCCTATTTATGCATCCCCGGGTCACATTAGCTCTTTTGGCCAGAGCATCACACTGGGAGTTCATGTTCAGCTGATTAACCACCATAACCCCTAAATCTTTTGCAGAGTCACTGCTTCCCAGGCTAGGATCCCCCATCATGTAATTATGGCCTGCATTATTTGTTCACAGATGAGTACACTTACATTTAGCTGTATTAAAATGCACATCGTTTGCTTGCGCTCAGTTTACCAAGTGATCCAGCTCAATCTAAGTGTTTGTCTGTTCTCTTCATTATTTACTACTTCCCCAAGTTTTGTGTCGCCTGTAAACATTACAAGTGATTTTGTTTTCTTCGAAGTCACTGATAAAAATGTTAAATAGTGTAGGGTAAGAACTGACCCCAACGGGATCCCACTAGAAACGTACCTGCTTGGTGACAATTCACTTTTTACAATTACATTTTGAGAGCTCTCACTTTGCCGGTTTTTAATCCAGTTAATGTGTGCCACGTTAATTTTATACCCTTCTAGTTTTTTAATCAAAGTGTCGTGTGGTACCAAATCAAACACCTTAGAGAAGGTTATGTCAACACTATTACCTCTATCAACCAAACGTCTAAGCTCACCAAAGAAAGATATCAAGTCAGTAACAAATAAACCATGTTAATTTGCATTAATTATATTACTCCCCTTTAATTCTATATTGATCGAGTCCCATATCAGCTGCTCCATTATTTTGCCTAGGATCAATGTCAGGCTAATAGGCCTATAATTACCCAGGCCTTCCTGTTTCCCAGTTGCCTTTCTGGAAGACATGATTTAGCCAGACACAATTATTGGACTGAATACTACGGTAGCATGTGAAATTTGGTGGCCTGTGTTATGCAGGTGGTCAGAGTAGATGATCTGATGGGCCCGTCTGGCCTTAAATGCTGAATCAATGAATCTATGATCCAGTGGTCATGGAAATCAATGGGAATTTTTCACTGGACTTCAATGGGATTTGGATCAGGGGCCATGAGGCCCTGATTCATCAAAGCACTTAAGTCCACATTTAAAATGAAAGCACGTTCTGCTTAAGTACGGTATCTTGTTGAATTAGGCGCTAAATGTGGTGGCGGGAGCAGAATCTAAGCCCATCATGTTTATAAAAGTTATTGGAACATCTCCATCTAAATCACTGTGCACCAACTGGAGACCAAAATCTCCATGCGCATGAACTTTCAGTAAAGGGATAATAAACTCACCTGTCCTGCTGGGGAGCTCTCTGATCTGAGCTTTATATTCATCATCTGCTGTGTATTTAATCCCCTTTATTTTTAATTAACTGCAGATTTTCTTTGGTTTCACATTTCTGGCTCTTTAACTTCACAGCAGCATTTTCCATTTAGTACAGAAACAGGCCTGGGGACAGGCTGATGATAAGCAGCATTGGACCGAGCTGGTGGGCTGATGCCTAATAGGGTCCAGCCATAGACTGGGGTCAAGGCTGGTCCTAGGTCAGAGCTTTGTGAATGACCTGGAAGAGGGAGTAAGCAGCATGATAACAGAAGTAACAGTTGGCATTCAGGCGGGAGGAGCTGCATATGTCGTGGAGGGCGGAGAAGGGAGAGAGATTAGAGCAATGGGAAGAAAATCACCAGCTGGATCCCTTCCCGTGTGAAGTTTGCTAGCAAATCCATCGCGCGCGTGTGTGTGTGTGTGTGTGTGTGTCACAGGTCCTCAATGGGCAGGAGAAAGCTGGGACACAGTAATGCTGAGAGAGGGGCAGGCGTGATTGTGAGAGCAGAGCACACATGAGTTTCCAAAGGCAGCAATGGCATTCCAGGCTGCATTTGCAGAGGCATCATGGCACAAAGCCTCCGGTAGAAGTACCTCTCCTGTGGTGCTGGTGAAATCACACCCGGCCTGCTGCGTTCTAATCTGGGCCCCGCCTTGCTAGAGTTCAGGGCAAAGCAGCAGAGCTGGGGGAGCTAAGCAGAACATACTCTTCACTCTGTGTGTCCAGGTTCTTGCCATAGTCCAGCATCTGTCAAATCCACCTCTTCCTCTTTGTCCCTAATTCCAACACCCTCACCGACGATGCCCTGGTTATCTCTTGCCTATAACCTTCTGCTCTCCAGCCTCCCAGCTCTTCCGCCTCCAGTCTGTGCACCTTCTCCTCTCCCATCTCCCCCACCATATTAGTGCTCCAGCACGTCCCACTCAAACTCATGCTTCGTGGGGCTCAGTTCTGCAGCTGGATGCAGTGTTTGCCATAGGCTCACTTTCCATGCTCTGCCTCTGGCTGCCTGCAGGGTGCTGCAAAGTGCCCCTTGCAGCCTTGGTCCTGCTTAATAGCTGGCCCCTTGTTGCTGCCAGTTGCTGTGTCCCATCCCATCTGTGATCAGCTGGCTGTGGGATGCAGGCCCACTTCACCGAGCTGTTATAGCCTTCACCCTCCCCTTGATGTTCTCCTCCACATTAGCATCTCTCTTCTGAGGTGGCTGCACGATGCACATAGAGGCTTGCAAGCTCCCTCTGGAAGGAGTTACTTGCCCTACCACCTTCTCTGACCATGTGCTGCAGGAAGGGGGCACATACAATGTTTTGCTGTTCCCCAGGCCTTCTCGCTACCTGCAGCCATGTCCAGACTTTCTTGAAGCAGTTCCTGGGCTAAGCATTGCTGGGAGACTGTGCCTAGCATGGCTGATTTGGTGTATGCTGCCCATCTTCTCCAACATGGAGTGGGGCACCTTTCATTTGTCTTGCCCCACTTGTATGGGAGAGAGGAAAACCCTTCTTTCTATAGATCAATATGCTGGGAGTCAAAAACATCTCACCTCCACAGAGCTCAGCAGTTTCTTATTAGTCCCCCTTGATCGATGGAGAAACTGAGGCTCAAAAATGGTGAGCTCAAGCTCGCAAAGGAAATCAGTGGCAGATTGAAAATTAGAACCCAGGCATCTTAACTCCTAGCGCCAGCCCCCTGCTCCAACCAGTAGCCCACACCTTCTGCTTCCATTCACCCTTGGGAGGAAAGGGGGCCCACCTTTGGCCTGTTCCTCTGCAGAGGTTATTCAGAAACAAAGGGTTTCTTTTCAATGGAGCATCCGCTCATCACACCGGGCCTTCCTCAGAGCGCACCTTCCGGAACGTCCCCTTCCAACGTGAGGCAGGCTGTTGCTGCTGGGCCACCTCAAACCACAAAAACCTCCATGCCATCGCAAGTGGCGAGATGGGAGGTTTTTTGGCTGGGGAGATGAGCAGTGGTTTGAGGAAGGGGTCCCCTTCCTTCCTTCCATCATGTGGCAGCTGAAATATTACATTATCAGATTTACATTCTAATTTACTGAGCCTCCAGGCAGCAATCACCGTGGATTACTGATGTGCGCATTTGTAGATGATTGGAACCAGGCTGCCTTCTCCTGGCTTTGAATCTGTGGCCAGGTTTCGTCCATGTGTTTCCTTAAGATCCCAAAGGAGCCTTGAAGACAGGCATAGACAATGAGTTGGCAAGAATGAGGAACTGTTAAAACTTTATGATGTGCATGTAGGAAAATACAACCCGCAGGGCAACTCAGTATATTTCTCTCTTTCTCACACAGACAAAATGAATGGGCTAAAAAAAAAAAAATTGAAAAATTACAAGTTTTTCTCTGATTCACGCATTTATCACACGTTTCAGGGATTGCTGACGGAAGCATTATGGTGATGCTATAATACTAAGCTGTGCTCCACTAATGGGCTTGCTCCGAGGAAGAACCAGGGAAAGACACTTGAAAATAAATCCATGGCCTATGGACAGAAAGGAGACAAGTGAATTCAATAGCTCACAGGGTAGAAACGGCCCAGGATGTCAGTGGAAAAAGGGAGGAAGAGGATATGTGGGAGCGAGAGAGAGAGCGGGGCAGGCTTCTAGTCAGAGCCACATGAGATCTCACCCTTTCTTGCCTCAGGAGAGGCATATTTTGTAAAGATGGTGGAAAAGAACACTGTAAATTGACCGCACCAGGCATTTTACCCAAAGAAGGTCTCTGAGCCATTTGTGGGCTAGAAAGTAGGCAGGAGCAAATCTGCCCTGCCAGAGGCATAATGTTGTAAACTGGGTTAAAATGAAACACTATCACTTTCAGAGTAAGCGCTTCCTGGTCCTGCTTGCAGGGTAAGAGGCTCTGTAGGAAAGCATGCAATCAGAGTCAGTCAACAGAAAGCCTAAAGTGGCGTGAATTGTGCCTCTCTGTTTTAGGGAGCAGCCCGTTTTTGCTCTCTCTGCTTTTGGTTCTTGTGTGTTAGGATTCTGAATCCTAAGAAATAAAATATTGTTATGGTGAGTAAATACTCCAGAAAGAGTATTTTAGGTTTTTAGGTAACTTCTCTGTATGTGTATGCCATGAACATAACATAACATCCCCAATGGTCATGTTCTTGCATCACAATAAATTACTTTGGAGAAAGATAATCAGGTGGTTGCATTATATCCAAGATTCCAAGCCTCTCTCACTGTAGCTCAGGGATACAAATAGAAAACTGAGGAAATCAAAGTGGAGATGAAATTTATTAGATGATTACAGATGATCCCAAACCAGACCTGATCCAAACCCTGTCAGACTTTGATGTGCTATCAACCCAGGTCTGAATCTGGCCCAAATCCATTTCTAGATCAGTGTGCTCTAAGGGGGAAATAACTCGAAGCAACATCTCTCCTTCCTCCTCCCTTCATACCCAAGCCCTTGCCAAATCCTGTCATTTCTTTCTCTATGACATCCCTATAATCTGTCCTTTCCTCTCCAGCCTGTCAGACTTTTGCTCCAGGCCCTGATCACCTCTCTGCTTAGCTTTTGCAAACCCTTCCTCTTTGGCCTCTCTCCATCTCACCTCTCTTTCCCATCCAGTCCACCTTGTCTGTGATACGTTCTGCATATAAGCTAATTTTACCAATCAAATGCTGATGCTGGGCCAGACTCCATAGGGGCCAGTGAAATGAAAATCAGAGCAGCTCAGAAGGCTTTTGCTGTCTCTGCCGTTTCTTACATGTCTGAACTCATTTTTACCTCTCTACTTTCTCTGAATCTCCACATCTTCTTGCGTAGCCATTCTTCTCGTCACTTTCCCCCACACTCAGTAACCTTTCAGGTTACTCCCCACACATTGAGCCACTAATCCTTTATGCCCAGGGCTGTTCCTCTTCTATGGATCTCACATCAGCATCCACTTCTGCAGTGAAATTCTCCTGCCTTGACCCAGGCCTGTTTGGCTTCAATATTGTTGTCTGGTATTTTGTCTTCATCTGAGTGAGGACCCTGGAGCAGCGCTTTGCCTTTCTGTTTGGTTTTATAATGCACCACGTAGGCTTAAGCTATAAATCCAGGATTTTCAGCCGTGAGTGCCTGTAGTTAAGCACCTATTTTCAGTCCTGTAGTGAAGTGTTAGATGCACCCAGCTTGTTGAGTTGTGTGTAACCCCCTAGTCAAATCAAACTGTAGAAGCTCATGTTTTTCACTGTGGAGATCCTGGGTTCGATGCCCAGTAAGTCAGCCAAGATGGTGGCTGTCCCACATATCTCCCTGTGTGCTGATCTGGACGTATATCCATTATCCAGCAATTACCATTAACAGTTGTCCATGGTGGTATCTGAGTTATCCCTGTAATTAGCATAGGCTATAACAGTGATATCTCAGATACCTCTGTGGGTAAATGCTGACTCTCAATAGAATCATAGAAGATTAGGGTTGGTAGAGACCTCAAGAGGTCACCTCAAGTCCAAACCCCTGCTCAAAGCAGGACTAATGTAACCCACACACCTCCTGGGTGTGGTGTTCTGTCCCATCTAGTGGCACTGAGATCACTCAGAATTAAAATGAGTTTGATCTGCACCCCTAGCTAAGAAGCAGTCAGCTTTTAGTTCATGTGGTAGAGGCTCATGCACTAAGCTCCAGGGGTCCCAGGTTCAATCCTGCCCGCCAGCGACTGGGGTCTGGCAGTGTTACACAACCCCAACTAAATCATTGCAGCCAGGGCTTTGTCAAGCCGGGCCTTAAAAACCTCTAAGGAGGGAGATTCCACCACCTCCCTAGGTAACCCATTCCAGTGCTTTACCACCTTCCTAATGAAATAGTTTTTCCTAATATCCAACCTAGACCTCCCCCACTGCAACTTGAGACCATTGCTCCTTGTTCTGTCATCTGCCACCACTGAGAACAGCTGAGCTCCATCCTCTTTGGAAACCCCCTTCAGGTAGTTGAAGGCTGCTATCAAATCCCCCCTCACTCTTCTCTTCTGCAGACTAAATAAGCCCAGTTCCCTCAGCCTCTCCTCATAAGTCATGTGCCCCAGCCTCCTAAATCATTTTCATTGTCCTCCGCTGGACTCTCTCCAATTTGTCCACATTCTTTCTGTAGTGGGGGCCCCAAAACTGGATGCAATACTTCAGCTGTGGCCTCACCAGTGCCAGATAGAGGGGAATAATCCCTTCCCTTGATCTGCTGGCAATGCTCCTACTAATGCAGCCCACTATGCCGTTAGCCTTCTTGGCAGTGAGGGCACACTGCTAACTCATATCCAGTTTCTCATCCACTGTAATCCCCAGGTCCTTTTCTGCAGAACTGCCGCTTAGCCAGTTGGTCTCCAGCCTATAGCAGTGCATGGGATTCTTTCATCTGCACTTGTCCTTGTTGAACCTCATCAGATTTCGTTTAGCCCAATCCTCCAATTTGTCAAGGTCACTCTGGACCCTATGCCTACCCTCCAGTATATCTACCTCTTCCCCAAGCTGAGTGTCATCCATGAACTTGCTGAGGGTGTTATCATATAAAACTGATATGTGGCTCTCAGGAATGGAGAGTCCCAATCCAGATGGCCTCCTACAGAAATAAACATTTGTTTGTAATTTTGTATTTATTTTTAGCCATAACTAGATTGTGATGCAAAACAAAGCCATGTGGTTCTTATACCCTAGCAAAATACAGCCAATATCATCACAGAGCACTGCCATTGCCGGGGGAACCACACAGCCCAGGGGTTGGCCTAACAAATGGACCCTTTAGTCCTGTTACTGCTTCCTAAATGAAACCCTTTGTGAAGGTTGCAAACAGACCATCAGCCAACCACTACAGGGCCAGATGCTGCAGTTCTAAAAACAAGAACTAAAGGATGAAAAATGAAAGATGGGTAACTGGGAATTCAGGTTTACTAAACAAAGCCGGAGAGTCAGGAACATACAGCAATGTAATTCAAAAACCCATCTGGAAGTAGAGAGCTGACTACATAGAGTGCTGATCAAAATGCTCCCGCTACCCTGCCCCTCCCAGCTCTCAGCAATTCTGTATGATTTCTACTGTAGGAGCGCCCAGAGGTCCCACTGAGACTGAGGGTCTATTGTACCAGGCACTTTACATACACACAGGAAGAGACAGTGCCCCCCACCCCCAGCCAAACTTACAGTCTAAACAGACCAACAGCTGGAAAAAAGGAAGAAGTATCCTCCCGATTTTACAAATGGGGAAATGAGGCACAGAGAGACTAAAGCCCAGATCCTCAAATGTATTTACGTACCTAACTCCCCTTGATCTCAGTGGGAGTTAGGTGTCTAAACACCTGTGCAGATCTGGGCCCAAGTGATTCACTCAAGGAGTCTTTGGCAGAGGCAAGATTTGAGTGCAGATGGGTTGAGAGTAGACCAGTGCCTTACCCCCAAGAGCACTCTTCTTCTTTGCTCTTCAGGGAGGGAAGGTCACCCTTCGCCCCACCTCTGCCTCTTCCATTCCCAGGGCCGGCTCTAGGCCCCAGCAAAGCAAGCACATGCTTGGGGTGGCAGAATTCCAGGGGCGGTATTCCGGTTTTTGTTTGTTTGTTTGTTTTTTGCTTTGGCAGTTGTGCTCTTGAAGCTTGAAGAGGCAAATTTTTTGCTTGGGGCAGCAAAAATCCTAGAGCCGGCCCTTTCCATTCCCCCTTTATTTCTAATAGCTGCAACTACCAGAGCTCCTAGAGAGATGGCACAAACACTCCTTCCCCGCGTGTTCCCGCACCATTGTCGCACTCAGGCTGCTGAGGGGGGACTCTGGGGTGTTCTGTCTTCTGGGAGTCTCATCTACTCCATGCTGATAACATAGATGGTTCCTCCCATCAATGGACAGAGCCTCCAGGAAAAAAGTGGGGAGGGACCATCAGGGCCCCTATGCAAAGGAACATCCTTTTTAAAAGAAAGAGACCAGGTTGGTAACTGAATCAGCCTGAGTCTCACTTTCCTAACAGATGAGGGTCACCAAAAGGCACTCTCCTGAAAGCTAAGGGCACAACCCTGCACCCATTGCAGGCAGTGGGAGTTATGCTATTGAGGTTAGTGGGACTGGGCCCTAGATCCTCAATATCAGCAGCCCTGGAGTGGCTGTAGTTCTCTCCATTTAGGGGATGGAAGAAATGATGATGGAGGCTCAGAGAGATGGTCTTGAAGCCAGAACTGATCCTGGGCATCTAGTAGAATTTAAGTCCATAATAATAGGCGCTACTCCAATACAGGAAGCTGCACAGCAGCGGCAGAGGCCAGGCCTGGGGCAATCACCCTTTAGCTCAGCCCTTCCATTGCTCATTCCCCTCTCTGTGTCTGCAATCCTGAAGCCCTCACTCACGCACAACTCCCATTAATCTCAACCAACAACAGCAATGCCTGAGCAGGACCCCCAGGAACAGGCTCCACGTAGGACAGAGTGAAGTTCATTGGAAAGCCACTCACTGTATGGAGTAAGAGTAAGGTGTTCAAGATACTCTCTGCCATAATTTCTCTGCACACAAAGCTCCCCAAGCCTTTTCAGATAAGACCAATGGCCTTCCCCTGAGGAGCGGAAGTGGCTGTGTTCCTTGGCAGGGCTACAGTAGCAATATTTTCAATAACCTTGTCTCTGTCCTGTCCCTTTGCTTTCCTTGCACTGTTTTATTTTACAAAAGAAAAAGGAGGCAAAGAATGTGGTGCTGAGCCCACGCCCGCGAGGTGAAGGCGGCGAGGTCAAGTAAACACCGACACGATGTACGCAGTCCTGCCCTGGAGCGAAAGGCCTGCAATTGTTCTGCGCTGATCTTCTCTTCCTGTTTCACAGGGGACTAGTCGCTGCTCAGTGCACATGAGGCAATTGTTGAGTCTACAAAGCAGCCAACAATCTTCCAGCCAAGAAGTGGGGCTAAGGCTGATAGAACTTTCTGGAATTTTATAGAGAACTCAAGGGCCAGATCCTCTGCTGGGGCAAATCAGCCCCGCTCCATTTAAGTCATGGGGGCTGATATATGCCAGCTGAGGATCTGTCCTAAGGGGATGAAAGGTGGTTAAAGTCCTGTAGCGAAAGATTTTGCCTCAGTTCCCAGGAACAGAGCACTTACCTGTGGTGAAACCACTTGTATTTCTGTGAGCGCCTCACACCAAGTCACAAAATTGTGTCTTGACTCAACCGAGGACACAGAGAGAGTATGTGGCAAAGTCAGGAACATAACTCAGAACTTCTGGTTCCTAATCTTGTGCTCTACCAGAATGGCCCAACTAGCAACATCCTCTGCTTCCTGGATGTCCTTAGGAGCCATGTTTCCCTGGTTTACCTCTCCCTTTCTCCAACCCACCAGAACGTTCAAAGCTCTTCACATGCAGTCACTGTTCTCTTTAAGAAGCACTGGGAGGGATAGTTTTTGCCGTTCTTTGCTTGCCTGGAGGGGTCTCTGTTGAGTGACACAAGCAGTCCCCAGGGGCTGAGCCCATTGTCTGCATAGCCTTCCCAGCCCCCTGCTGAAGGCGGCTGTTCATTGGTACAATGCTGAAATAATTTTCAAAGGGACGAGATGTACCACAGAACCACCTTCTGATATTGCTATAATGGGTCAAAAGTTCATCTCCACTGATCTCACGAGAGGCACCTGGGGGCATCTAACATCTTCTAATGTGACATTCTGTCAGAGGTCGTTGTTTCACATAGCAGTTTCAGGAGATATTTGAGAGGCAAACTTTCACAGCAATACATGGAAAATGAATGTACAAGTCCTTTAAACAAGTACATTTTTGCAGTGCCACAGTCCTTTGCATTATATAATCGTTTCAAATGACAACACCGATCTTTTTAAACAATGCTGCACTGGTCCCCACCGTGAGCTATTTTGGACCACTTTAGAAAGGACTGAATACACCATGCCTCGTTGACGGGGGCAGAGCTGAAAGCATAGGCACCCAGAACTGACTGGTATGGAAATCCCAAAGGGGCAGATCACTTTGTCAATCATGTAGTTTGTGCATTACACACCAGGCATTGGAGAGCCGGCCCCACATTCTGCAGCAAAGGCCTTAGATCCTGCAGTGCTCTGATGGAAATTCTGCTGTCGTTTGTTTCCCCATCCTTTCTGTTCCTGGGTTATTTAGAATCAGGGGTGGCTCTATGTATGCAACCAGGCGGCTTTCGGCAGCTTGCCTGTGGGCGGTCCGCTGGTAACGCAGATTCGGTGACTTGCCTGCTGGAGGTCCGCCGGTCCTGTGCCTTCAGTGTACCCGCCACCAAATTGCCGCCAAAACTGTGGGACTGGCGGACCTCCCGCAGGCATGCCGCCGAAGGCAGCCTGACTGCCGCCCTCACGGCGATCGGCAGGCTGCCCCCTGCGGCTTGCCGCCCCAGGCACGCGCTTGGTGCCTGGAGCCGCCCCTGTTTAGAATGACGGCTTTTTGGGGCACTTATCTCGAATTCTTATTGGTTCTCTCTTTCACTACCTAGCACACTGTTGGTGCTGTTTCAATAGCAAATAAAACAATAATGTTCCGAGAGCATTTAATTAATAAATAATATATCCTCTCTTTGGGCATCATATCCTGTATTGACAAGGAGATGGAATAGATAATTGGTTTTTTTTCATCGCTTGTAGGTCTGTTTGAATTCAGTGGGACATGAGGGAGCTAAGTACATAGAATGATGGACTCATTAGTTCGCATGACTGAGCGATCCTAATAATTCATACTTGTTCCATGCACCAGAGAAAGGTGACATTAAACCCTGGACTAGATCCTTCACTGGTGTAAATCAGGACAAGCCCACCGAAGTCATTGGAGCATTGGTGAGTTACATTAACTAAGGCTCTAGCCCCCTATAATCATCATAGTCAACTTTAAGAGGAGGCTGAGGAAAGAGCTTTTTTTTTTTTAAATATTTGTTCCCAAAATTACATCTTATGCATTAAAATTTTGTAACTAAAGCAATAACAGGAGAGAGTGTGGCCTAGTGGCTAGAGCACTGGCATACTACTTAAGCAACCCACGTTCTAGTCCCAGCTCTGCTACTTGCCTGCTGGGTATCCTTGGTCAAGTCACTTCACCCCTCAGGTTTCCTATCTGTAAAATGGGAAAAATGGTGCTGACCTCCTGTGAGGATAAGAGCTAGGTGTTATAACCATCTCAGCCATACAATTCTCTTCCTCTCCCAAACGTGCAGAAGGATTAGTGTATCTGAAAATAGTAGGACACTTCAGACCATGGTGATTTAATTGGATTTATTGGAGGAAAACAATTAATCATCCCTTTCACTTATCATTATGATAGAAATCTCGATATGTATACATGATTGTCAAGGCAGAGAATCATTTGCGACGTAGCCCCATTAACAATTTGCAGGTTCGCAAACCCATTACGCAGGTTAAACTTTTTGCAATGCCTTAGTACATGCATGGAGTAAATACACTATTTCCCTTCATTTGGACAAGGATGTTGTTATGAAATTGTATCAATCACAAGACCTGTAATATTAGGCACACTGACATTCCTGGATTAAAATTGTAAGCTTTTTTTCCCCTCTTTTTGTTAATAAAACATGCTCGCATCTTTGTAAAAATAAACCAAGAGATGTTTTGCAGTCGAGTGCTATTTCGGGAACCCTTCCCAAATTTCCCTCTGGGCAGGCTGGGCTTTTTTTGTCCCAAGCCAAATGTTAAAAATAAATAAAATGCAGAAATGCTGCTTCCCACCCAGAAGCAAAGACTCAGAGAGAAACGTCACTGGCCTGGATGAGCGGAAACACGAATCACCTAATAACTCACCCACTAATTAACTGGTTCGATATTCTACTCAAGTCTGTGGGATGTCAGGGCTGCAGAAGCTGGGCATGAATAAAGAGGTGGTAAATACTGACCTGGCTTTCTCACCTAGGGCAAGATTCAGCCCTTGCGACCCCAGGCTATGCTTGGTGGGTGTAGAGGGTGATGCGGGAGGGATTCTGACTGAGGACTTCCTCTGTGTGCACAGCACAGCAGCACTTCTGTCTCCCTTGGGCCCTGATTCCACAAAGCACGTAAGCACATGCTTACCTTTAGGGAACACAAATTCTGTTGACTCCAGTGAGACTGATGTGCTTGGAGTTCTTTGCTGAATCTGCTTTGTGGGCTAATGCGGAGGGCAAGGCCATAGCATAACCATTCCCCTTCACCCCTCCCTGTACCCTGTCAGCCAGTGGGAAGAGCAACTGTGCAGGGCTGCAAGGGTAGAAGAAAGTCCCACCTGGGACTCTCAAAACAGCTAGAAGGTTTTAAACTCACTCCCTACATCACCCTGGCCTTACTTTTGCTGAAATTCCACTGCCAAGCATGCTGCTTCCAGGGAAATTGATTGTGAATGAATGACTGAACCCATCTTCCTACTGGCAAGCAATTTCCTAGCTCTCAGCTGCCTCCCTTTGTGGATTTTGAGCTTTCAGTAACGTCCGACTCTTCTGTAATATAAACAGCAAACACTGAGCAATTAGGCAAATTGCGCTCTCAGCTGATTAGTTGAGTGGGGTTCCAGCATTGATACTGAGAGCTCCGGGTGACCTCCTCTCTCTTGTCCAGCCTCAGAAAAAGAAATCACAAGTCAAAATGATTTGCAGAGATCGATCAGCAGAAGAGAAGACTACAATCATTTCCAGGTAGTACAGAAAATAGGGTTGAAGTCTTCTGTTGATAAATACAGACTTGAATGCATGGAGCGCAATGGGTTAAATGCAACTGAAAACACAAAGTTCTGACACTTGATGCTTTGGGAACAACATGACTTTAAGATATTCAGCAGCTGGCTCGGTCCACAGCAACAGTGTTCTGCAACAGATCTGCAAAAGCCAAAGCCCAAGGGCTTCTCAGGAAAAGGGGGGGAAATATAAATCGACTGAGCCTACATTCCAGTCTAAGTTTTGCTGTTATCTTAAAGCGCAGAGACATAGATATAACTAACATGTTTGCTTGGCAGCCCTCGCTGTGCAGTAGATCCAGTACAAGGGATTTTAGTTGTAGATAATTGTTTTTAAGGATACGTGAAAACAAAACAAACAGTTTGATTTCCCTGAACCAAGACAGGTGTAACTGACAGGTGCATAGAATGAAGCCCCTCTAGACAGAGATCTTCCCTTAAAAACTGCACAGCATTTAGTAAAAGGACAAAATACATTCTCAGGCTTTGCAGTGTTTTGTTCACAAAACGTCAGCTTTTGCAGTTAGCGCTAGGTAACGATGGATTTCGAGTTACAGATACATATAGTCATTTCAAAACCAAACTTAAAAGAAACCCCAGGGGACTGGGTCCAAGATGTGTTTACAGCAAAGGCTTGGGAAATGTAGAAATAGTACAATTTAATACATGCAGTGCAGTATCATGCATCAATTGGACATTTTCATGTCATTGTGAGTTTAGCAGTGATTTTCATGACACTCAGCGCACACATGCCCTGTTTTCCCTCTCTGTCATGGAAAAATGTAGGCACTGTGAATCTGACTGTGCTAATAGAAACCAAAGATCAATGCACTGATCAGCTGTTTTGTTAGGTGGAGTCCTGAAAAATAACATCTGAGATTAAGACGCTCCTATGCTTAATTACAAATGTAGTTTATATGGATACAATCCTAAGTGAAGCCAGAACAGGAATTTGTGTCTTGGGGCAAACTTTTAAATATCCGCAAAATCTGTATAAAATAAGTAATCACACCAAGGGAATATTGCACACACAATAAAGAAATTGTCTAGTAGACATGAATCTCAGGGTAAAATACGACTGTACTGGAAATTTGGGATAATTTACAGGGATCACATACAACTACTGCTGGGTGAATAATCTTCTATTGAATAATTTACCAAATGAATTTTGGTTCACCAAATATCTATGAGCAGATTGCAATTCCCTCATATATCTGTTACTTGAAATTACTGGTTGGACAATACTTTGCATTAGCGAGCGTTCTGTTGCATCTGATTTTTATACTGTTTTGATTAGACGCACAAGTCACAGGATAGGTTTCTGTTCTTTGAGTGGATGAGCATATTTCTTAGAATCAGGTTTCTGGTTCAAATGGTCATGATAATGAAAGCAAAATTCCCTTTCCATGAATATTCTCTGGTATTTATTTAGGCCCAATTCAGCAAGGTACTTAAGCATGTGCGCAACTTGAAGAACATGAATTGTGCCATTGAACTGATGTATCTGCAGAAACAACACTTTGAAGCCCTAATTCAGAAGGTTCTTATGCACATGCCTAACTTTAAGCATGTGATGAATCCCATTAAAGTCAAATGGGAGTCAAAAGTGCTTAAAGTTAGGCATGTGTTTCTGTACCTTGCTGAACTGGGGTTCCATGGTCTCTCGCTGCGCAGTCTCGCCAGTAAATTGATTCCCGGAATATCTGCAGAGAACACACACAGAAGTCTAAATTCTGTTTGTAAATTCAGCCCAGTGTTTTGCAGTATTTGCCCAACTCTGCTCAAGACAGAAGTTGTTGGTTAGTGGGGGTGGAAATGTTAGCACAGGTTTCACTGAATCTGACAAATACAGATCCGCTTCCCCATTCAGAATGTTCTCACTGCTTGCTAATGACTAAAGCGATTTGGGCTCGAACAAGGGCTTGTTTCCTTATGGCTCATCTGCCCTTCCTGCTTCATCCTGCAGTGCAGGATACACACCCCCAATGCCCTCCCTGCAGGCATGGAAGGCCCTGATTCAGTGGGAAGGGTGTGATTCTGTGATATACCAGACCCCTTGTGCAACACACAACCCTGCGCCATAGTTTGCAAAGGCTTTGGTAGGCAGGGGTGGGTTAGGGGAGAAGTCAGGCTAAGCCATTGAAACTCATCTACAACTCTCTTCTATGGAGGAGGAATATACCAGTCACCTGTGGCGGGCATGGCAATGATTACACTGATCCAATGCCAGGCTGTCAATTTGCAAGGGTAAAACTCCTTTCTCCATGAGTTTCACCCCAGTGCTGAGATTCCCAGGACACGCCCGAGCCACTAAAGTGCCATGATGTTTTTTATCAAGGTTCTTGTACGGCCCTTCTCATGGTGATGTCCAGATTTGTCTCCTAATGCTTCATTTGTGACACTACAATGACCACCAGGGCAACTGACTGCGATGTCATAAACATGGGATTCTGCTGTCACTGAAGGATCAGGCAGAAAGAGAGGAAAATAAAGCAGGGCTGTGAAGGAGAGAAACTTGTTATAGATACAACTGTTGTCAACAATAGCAGAGCAAACCCAGGAAACGCCTGGATCAGAGGATACACCTCCTCTTTCCTCAAGCTGGCTTCCATGTTAAAAGTCCCCATTTAATTTCCGTTTTCAGAACCACCTAAAAATCGCTTCCCCCACAGAATGCACATTACATGATCATTGAATCCTTATCAGCAGCGAATCAGTGTCTACTATTGGGTTTTTTTTAATTTCAGTCCACTATACTAACAGACAAACTAGAAGAAGGTGAAATAATAAAGCTTTTCTGAACTGACTAGTTTGATGGCCCCTGCATGATAGTGATCAATGCAGAAGAGACGTTACCTGCCCAGAAATAACTAAAGCATAATCAGGGAGGGTGTGTTTCATGTTGCCACAGCCAGTATTTTCCCATTCACCTGCCTCCTCACTAGCTGTGCTGCAGGGTCAATATCCAGTTTGTCTTTAGGAATAAAGAGTCAACCGCAAAATCAGCAGCGTGTGGCATTAACACTGCTGCAGAACTGACATTCAGTCTCAGGAAGTTCCCAGGCAGCCTACAGTCGCCAGTCTCCTGCAGGCAACTGGTGTTAGCTGGGTTAGTTTTATGTTTTCCTGACAAGAACATTGGTGTTGGTGTCACAGATGAGAACTGTGACTCTGGAGGTAACAATTCAACAATCGAGGCTGCAAGCAAAGACCAGAAGGAGGGAGTCCAGGAAAAAAAAAAGAGTTAACAAATCACAGTGGTGCCATTTAAACAAATAAAGCTAAGAGCAGCATAACTCAGAGAAGCATAACTCGGGGCAAGTCTCCGAGATGTGAACCACATGCAATGAGTGAACCACTAATGGTTTGCTGAGATGGCCCCTTGGAAAATAACCAGCCGTGCTTTCTTATCATACCTCACACCACCTGCATGGGTTACATACTGTTAGTTTTTACACTCATTCATAACACTGGTTTAGAACTCAACCGGCAGGCCAGGATGGGGTGTAATCTGCTGAGTTACACCTGTGCATGGGTGTAAGTTGAAAAGATTTGTCTCTGAAGGGGGATAGATCCTTAGTGAATCAATGACAGTAAAAATCTCCACTCTCTCCTCACCACAAATACCTGTCAGATCCCCAGCCACAGTTCTTGAGAAACACAAGCTTTCCATCTCCTCGCCTTCTGGCAGAAAGAAACGTTTTACTTTTAACGTCTTCTGATCCTTTTCTTAAGGTACTAATAGAGTGCTAATAAAATGATCCAATTCTTGTGGAATACCAGCAACATTAAGGCAAATCTAATTTCCAGTCTAGAATGAAATGGAAACTATTGTAAAGCCACAGCTAAATGTGATACTATTCTCATCCAGCATGGAGGTATTGTAGACATACTGGACCAGAGCAGAAAATTGACCAAAAATCAATTGAGGGAGTGCACTCTTGCAATGGACTCACCTTTATGTACGTCACTCCTCTTTATTTTGCAGAAGGAAAACATTTTACTTTTGCAAGACAAATTTGGACCGGGCCATATTCTGATTATTGTTATAAGCAATTAAATCAAAATCAGAAACTTCAGTATGATGTTAGAAAAGAATGCAAATAGGGGCTGCCTGAGCTTCATTTTATATGCCATCGGCCAAATTGTGGGTTAAACCAGTTTAAATGTGGTGTAATTCCTCTGACTCAAAATCAAGTTACTTCATATTTACACAGGTGCAACTGAGATCAGAATTTATTGGGCCAACTGAATTTATTTGGAAGATGAAGTTTTGAGATAAATTAAGGCTTTTAGGGACTTATTATGATTTAAATTAAGGTCCCTTTACACCAGTCTGGCAGTATAAATAGGTCTTATAGTGGGCATAAATTGCATTAATAGCCACTTTAACCCCCATTTACACTGCCAGAGAGATGTCAAGAGACCTTAGTATGAATATGAATAAGGCCCTAAATGAAAAACCCTGTATGTCAGGGGGCACGCTCCAGTTTTAGATAATGTAGGATTTTGGATAAGAGGGGTTCAGATCAACAACGTCCCCCAGCATTGACTGCTGTTCCTGTCTACCAAATCTGGGGCAGGATTCTGCATCACTGAAGCCAACGGGAATTTTACCGCTGACTTCAATGAGACCAGTATCAGGCATTTTAACATGTTTCTTAGAAGTTAATGGCTGTGGATTTTTGATTTTGCTTTGAGAATGGAGCCAAATAACCTCTTTGAAGAGCAATTACTCTATTAAAAACTGAGTGTGCATATCAGTGCTGTGGTATGTCACTATCACATGTTAGTCCAGATCCTCAGCTGGTGAAAATCAGAGTAGTTCAACTGACTTCACTGGAATGACGCCACTTTACATTAGCTGGGGATCTGGATCATTATGTCAGAGACTGGATGTATCTATGAGGTTTTACAAGGTGATATATTGGAGTGTCAGATATTCACAGTGGAAAGTCAGATGCACACTAGTGTTTTATGGAGTTCACATTAAATCATTATAGTTTGAATGTCTGTGATAGGCACAATATGATATAGGGTTGTTGGGAACTTGGAGGAAACTGGTTAAATCATACTCCAAATCTCCAGACTAAAAATGGTGCACAGATTAATACTGACTCAACCGAGATCTATTATATGTAATATCTTTATGAGCAGTGCAATGACATCTAATGCAATGACATCTTTGTAAAGAGCTAGCACTGTGTACCACCTGGTTTTCTTGAAATCCTGGCTCCTCTGAAGTTAATGGCCAAACTCTCACTGACTTCAACAGGGGCAGGATTTCACCTTACATCTTTGAAATCCCAACGAAATGTAAATGTCATGGCTTTTCGTAGCATGTTCACTACAGCCGTATACATTCAGGTGTGTCTGTGACTGGTTCATCTAATTCTTTAAAGACAATAACTGATGTGGATGTGGCAACAGAATCGTTTAAGGAAAAATGATTCCTGCCTGCCTGTGAAGATGGCTGTCTTTGGGTGTAGGGAGCTAGTAATAGTTTAAATGTGCCTGATTCTCATGAACTCCCCTTCTACCTTTTCTCCTCCAAGAAGAAAAATCAAAGCTGGGAATGACTTGTAGAGATCTGGACACGTCTCACAAGGTTCGTAAGTGCGGTGAGCTCTGAACACTGCTGTCTCTTCTGTTCCAGGACAGGGCCTGTTTTTGACCTTTTCTATGCTTGTGGTGGTGTATAGGGTACAGGCAGCTCACACGCCACAGTGAAAGGCAGGCTGTGTCCACATTGCAGTGTGTATCGTTATCACCACTTTACGGATGGGGAAACTGAGGCACAGCTTTTTTTTAGGGCCAAAGCTTTAAAAAAATGCTTTCTTATTTTTGGTGCCCGGCTTGGGACACCTGGCGCATAACTCTGAGCCACCAATAACTTCAGCTGAGGTCAGTGGGTTGCAGTGCTCACCAGCTCTCAATTAGCAGGCCCCAAACTGGAGGTACTCAAAATCAGAGGCCACATTTGAAATTTTTGACCCTGGGCAGTGACTTGTCCAAAGCTCAAGCAGCGAGTCAGTGGCAGAGATGGGAATAGAACCCAGGCTCTCCTGACTCCTCGTTATGGGGCCTCACTGATGGACCACAAGGGGTTTAGCAAAGGAATAAGAGCTGCAGGATGAAGCATTATATCATTTTTCACGTGCTTGCTGAACTAAGGACTGCTCCTGGCTGAGAACTTTGCCACTCCCGTCAAAGTCAATTAATGTTGCAGGTTCACAGCACGTCATGATGGGTTGTTTTCAATCAACTCTCACCATTGTTTCCAAGAAGGAGGAAGAGAGGGAAAGCAGGTTGTTTTAGTGTAATGGCACTGCTAGATCCGGACAGGTTTACAGTCCAATTTTAGGACTTAAAAATGGCATGCAAGCCTTTGGAACCCTCCTGTTTTGGAAGGTCAATGCAAATCTCTACCGACAGAAGTAACCTATCCCTCAGCAAACTGGAAGGAGGGATGCAACTGGAAGTACTTGCTAAAAGAAGAAAAAAAAGTCTATTTCTCAAAAATTATCTCTATTTAAATAATCCAGCCGAGACCTTTTTAGTTAATGGAAAAAAAATACAACATATACTGTTACCTACACTGAGAAGAAGAGAGTAAATCACCGGGAAAAAGAATGCGCGTCTGTTAGTTAGAACATTGCTAGACTCATATATACAGCACCAGAGGCTGTTAAATCCATTCCCCCTGGAGTCATTGCAGTTTGTGCTAAATGAAACATTTCAGAATTGCAGTATAAAATATGGCCATAAAAAAATCTTCTCTCTTCTAGTCCTTCGCCGAGTGCACAATGCAGGATGAAATCACTCGGAGTAGGTACGCTCGACACGATGGCTTTCCCGTCTCTATCCTCCTCCGCCGATCACTTGCTCCCTGTGTGCACTGTTGTTACTGTGGTTGGCCTGGGTCTCCGTTCTCCTCCTACTGCAGAAATACCCGAAGAAGCAGATGAAACAAAACTACAGAGAGCAGATGGGGACATACCTAAAAGGAAAGCCAGAAAAACTGATGAGCAAACTGTTAGAACGCTGATTTGCTGAGCCAGAAATGACCAGGGTCATTCTATAAAGCGGAGAGGAAATAGCCACTGGAAGGATAACCAGCATGGTTTTCTCATTTTTCCTGCAGTGATGAAATAGCAGCTGTGGATTCATTGGGGCATATTTTCCCCACTTTTCCATGCGCAGCTTCTCCCATCAATATCAATAGGCGTTTCATGCATGGATCATGAAGAGAACATGCCCAATTACGGTACCCATTTAGTTAGAATGGTGCTATATGTTTTAATTGGAGACTCGTATCTTTTATAATAAAGAGTTTTCTGATACCTGCCCAGATTTTCCCTGTGGGCACCAGCAGAACCATAGTTAGACAGCATGAGATACAGATGCACAAACTAGCTGTGGTGTTAGAAAGGCTGCTGAACGGTAAGCAGCTAAGGTGACTATGCCCTAACCAGATACAAAATCACAGTTAAGAACATTAGGGTCAGATTCTCTCATCTGCTCAAGGACCAGAGGGTGGGTCAATTGACGTGGTTTAAAGTCACATTTACATTCCCTCCATCCTGAGACTGACCCCCAGTATAAACAGCCTGAAGCCTGCTACAACTTTTGCCCAGGTGCCCCTAGCCAAAAGGACATTCCAGCATCTGGGGATCGCTTGTGTGTAAAGATATCCCAGCCACATCCCCTTTTCCAGCACCGTGGAGACCTGCTATTCTGGCTGTGCACTGTAATCCCATATGTTTCCCCCTGACACAAGAGGGAATCCCCAGAGATCCAGATATCCTGGCTTTATTGAAGCTCTACACTGCTTGAGCAGCATAAAGCAGCCAGGCAGGGCTAAGAGTCTGGTCCATATCCTGGGAAGGGCCTAATTTACTTATTTAGACGCTCACCTCCTTTACCGACATGTAATTTATACCATCTTCATACAGCACCTCTGAGTTAGCCTCATGTCCTCACACAAGTAATAGAGAATTAGAACGTACCCTGGAAAATCTAGTCTCAGACTATTGTAGCCCCGGCTGCTCTTCATCAGTGTTGAAACTATTACAGCACAAATATCAATGTGCAGAGGGCCAATATATTTTGTGACAGCATAATATTTACTATTAATGGTATTAATCAGTATTAAAAATCTTAGCACTGACAGCAATTGCTTTATGTAGCTCACCATTCAGTCACAGCTGCTTGTTACTTTGAGCACTGCCATCTGAATAATAAGATACATTCCAGTAACGGAGCCGCATAATTGGCTTCATTGTTGTATAATTGTTAATAAGCATCTCTTGATGCTGAAGGGCTGCATCTGTAGAACTCTGAAATATTCTTTTCTTCCCCTCCCCCTCTATCTGACGTTCTCTAAAATAAAATTAAGTTTGAAAAATTTGAAGATGAAAGTGATGGCCAGGGCATGACAGAACCTGTACAGCTAGCATGGCTTTCCCCCAAATCCCATCAGAGAGCTGACTTTGGAGGCACTACCTGAGAGGCACTTTGGAGGCACTGTTTGAAACAAGACTGGTCAGTGGATTGAAGAGAGACTAACCTGTTACATTGGCTGGCAATGAACTAAAGATTGGTTGCAGTGAATAGCTCAGATGCTCCTCTTGTTGTATAGAGTAAAAGCCATTGACCTGAGTGAAGTTATTCCTGATTCACATGAGGGAAAGCAAAAGGGGAATGAAGCCTCATATCTGTGAAGCAGGAAGAACCTTGGTTTTCTTTAGTCACTCACTTAGTGTGGGACCATGGGCAAGTCACTTGACCTACTTGTACATCTATTTGCAGCTGTGCAGTACTTTTCCCATGTAAGAAATTCTTTCCTAAATAAAACTAATGAGGAAGAAGGAGGCAGGAAAGAGGTCTTCAGAGATATTCCTTTTTCCCAGGACCCAGTTGATCTGCAGATTGTATTGGATGTATAAACTTTCCCTTATTTTCAGGAGTTGTATTTGCAGTTCCTTTGGGGTTCTACCACTACTTGCTGCATTCCCCCTAACTGTTCTCTTTAATTTATTGCCTATTCACTAGTAAGATCTCTCACTGAGTTCAGTTTGGGATGCTAGGAAATCTGGCCATTCTTTTCTGCCTTAAATTCCAGGTGACATACAAACATAACCAGCTCAGCATGTCTGGTCCACTCTTAATGTCCTTGGCTGCTTAATCCATCCTGCAACCTTCCACCGCCAGATACTGTACTGGGCTATCTTAGCATTTGTAACAGCTGTAAGTGAGTTTTGTTCTTGGTCTCATCCTCCCCTTCACCACCCCTTGTAAACAGTGATTTCCTCATTATAATAATCAAAACCCATTTGAGGTCAGAAGCAGTGACAGTTTAATCTTCCATTATCTACAGTTAACAGTGAAATCAGCAATCAGATTCTCCGGGTCTAACTTACGTCCCGCATTTGTGTACTGTACTCAGATTCAAAATGAAACCTCAGATCTTCATGCAACAGGCTCTCTGCTGCAGTCTACCTTGGTGAGAATGCTTTAGCTCCACAGGAGAAGTGATTTGTAGATAAGAGGCATCATATTATTCATATGTCGCTGACAGTTGGGTGATTTAAGAAGACCAACTGGGAGAAAAGTAGTGCTTTCCTGCCAGCTGCTGGAGCATGTGGAACTGGGCTAGAATGGATTATTCCAGGCAAAAAGGTTTTAGTGTGATATATTTCCACCAATGAAGATTATCTGTATGAATCTCTACGGTGCCTGAAATGCAAATGGAAAGGGCTCTGTTTTGGCTGACATTGCTTGAGTTGGGTGGGAGGAAGCAGAGGGGTTTGGCAGTAGTTGTTGTCCTTGCAGGCATTCTGGCTGATGCAGCCGGAGTGTTTCCAAGGTGCTGGAGGGTGCGCATGCCAGAACGGGGGCTGTCACGTCTTTTAACTGAGTCCCTGGGGACTTCCTTGCATTCAGGAACGGAGTGTGGCAGGACTTTGCAAAGGGGTGCACAGTGGTGGGCAGGGGTGTGAAGGGGAGAAAGCAGGGTCAGCCAAAATCTGGCCCAAAGAGTAGGGGGATTGGAACTGTATGTTTAATCCTTATATACACCATAGCACAATAGTACAGTGAATCAAACACTGTGGTATGTTGCTGTAGAAAGAGCCAATTAAACCACCTCTGAAACTGTGCAGTAACTTGCGGTCTAATAAGCCATTAGCAGCCTATTCAGTTGCACATCTTAAATCTCCATATAAGAAGACCTGATCTAATGGCTAAGTTTATCTCCTCCATTTTAATTGGCTTTTTGTGATGTAAAATCCTCAGAAGATAGAGAGCAGGGAAGAGTAAATCAATGCTGAAAGGGCAGGGATAAAATGAACTTCATTGTGAAGGAAACCCTGCGCTCTCCCAAATGATCCCTGTTGCTGCCACCTCACCGTTCGGACATTCAGAAAACGATATAGGGCAGGTGTTTAAATCCCTTAGGCCAGGGGTTGGCAATCTTTCAGAAGTGGTGTGCCAAGTCTTCATGCCAGTAATACATTTTAATGTTTTTAGAAGGTCTCTTTCTATAAGTCTATAATATATAACTAAACTATTGTTGTATGTAAAGTAAATAAGGTTTTTAAAATGTTTAAGAAGCTTCATTTAAAATTAAATTAAAATGCAGAGCCTCTCAGACCCAGGGCAGGCCAGGACCCGGGCAGTGTGAGTGCCACTGAAAATCAGCTCGCGTGCCACCTTTGGCACACATGCCATAGGTTGCCTACCCCTCCCTTAGGCAGCTTTGAACTATCAGTCATGATGTATAACAATCAAGACCCTGGGCCAAATCTGGTCTTAGTGTAAGAGGGTCTGACTGCTACCAAAATAAAAGCGATTTGTGTCCACTGACATCAGAGCCGATTTGCCCCACTGATTCTGGTGTCTCAGCCAAGGGGTGAATATTACAGCCAATCAGAAAATAGTTTTTTTCCACTTGGGAAAATGAAAATACTGTAGGGTCAAATTTGTTGGGCTGACACAGTGGGAGGAAAGTAGAGTGATACGAGCTTTGATCCAGGTTGCTGTCAAAGCTGTCACACATTGCAGGAGAGAGCAACAGAAGGTGACTTCTGATTGATCACCGGTACCCTGCTAGGAGTTGGACAGCATAGCAAGGCTGCTGCCATGTACTTACAATCTTTCCTGGTTGTTCCATCGGGAAGTGGATTGGCCAGGCTGAGGGTGCTTGCCACGCTTGCATTTGAACTGTCCAAGCTACTGCCAAGATGTAACTTTCTCATATGTCTCACCACTGCTGTGGCATTAAACGCTTGCTGGAAAGAGAAAAAAAAACCCACAGAAACACTTGGTTGGGAATTTATTCTTTTCTTTCAGAATTGTCAGATATGGATCTAAAAATAACAACTTTAAGGAGTTACTCTTTTGTAAACTAAATACAGAGGGGGAAAAAAAAGCCTTTCTTAAGCCTTGATCCTGTAACTCTTATTTCCAGTGAGTAGCGCTTAGGTAAACGCAGCTGTCTCCCACGGGCCCCTCTCTGTGCCCAACAGCAGAAGATGGGAATCTGTTCTAGCAGCCGCAGCAGGGTCTTGACTCTTTAGCTCAGCCTATAGCAACTCACATGTTTGGGTCTGGGGGTTCCTCGTTCAATCCTCTGTACAGCAGCTGTAGCTTACTGATGTAAGTAGCACTAATCTATCTACAGTTCTGAGCCACGAATAAGATATTGCATCATCCCTTTAAAAGACCGTAACACAATTCAGTGCACAGGAAGATCGCACCTGCTTTAGAAAACAGGTATGTGTAACTGGCTTGCAGTGTAACCCCCTGAGAATGTGACACTTACTCTCCATTTGCTTTTTGCAAAGTTCTTTCGGATCTGAGCACTGACGGACTCATGGATATTTTTGCTGAGGGCTGTGTCCCCTGCGATCCTGAAACAGAAAAACAAGATCTTTTTACAGATGCTTTGCTTAACACCTCTCGCTTTATAACTCATGGACTCAAAGATTCTAAGGCCAGAAGGAACCACAGTGATCATCTTATCTGACCTCCTGTATAGCACATGCTTCCGAAATAGTTCCCATTTGAATTAGAGCAGGTCTTTAGGGAGAAAATACAATCCTGATTTAAAACATACCAGTGATGGAGAATCCACCAAAACCTTTGGCAAGTTGCTCCTATGGTTAATCACATTGACTGTGAAAAATTTGCATCTTATTTCCAGTTTGAATTTATCTAGTTTCAACTTCTAGCCACTGTATGTTGTTATATCTTTGTCTGCTAGATAGAATAACCCTCTATTATCAGATTTCCGTTCCCCATATAGGTACTTACAAATTGTGATCAAGTCACCTCTTAACCTTCTGTTTAAGCTAAATAAATCAAGCTCCTTCCGTCTATCACTATAAGGCACATTTTCCAACCCTTTGATCATTTATAAAGGTGACCAGAACTGGTCAGTATAAAGCATGATTGTTCATGTATTGAAATTCTGGTATAATCTTTTCTAGGGTTTTTTGTCTCTAACTTCCCACTATTGTTACCAATGGCTTAGACCAGTACTGATAGCACTGATGGGAGCATTCGTGTAACAAAGTGCCGACGGACACTGGCATTTTGACCACTGTGTAATGTAGACTCGATGTAAGCAGAATTAGACAACATGGTTGTTAAAAGGCCATCTATAATCCTGTCTCTGCTAGCCAGTGGAACCCAATGTTGCTTCCATTTTATTTTGTTGGTGTGTGGCTGCTTCCTAGTACGATTAGAGATCTGGGTAAAAACACCCGTTTTTTCTTTTATGTGATTTATAAAGTTCTAACATCAACATTTTATCCTCCAAACACGAGGCAGTTTCCAAAGGAACTCCAGCGTGCCTGAATTCTGTTTGCACTGGAGATTTTCCTGCCACACTGAAATGTATGGAGTTGGTCATCATAACTAATGTAAGTTTGCACTCAGTAAAGCAGATACATGGAGTCTCTTAGCAAAGAAACATGGACTGTATGAGATAGCTCAATCTCCACAAGACACAGCCTTAAACATTTCCTATTCTTGCATCGATAATTCATTTGCACAAAGGGACAAATTCATCCCTCCAGTAAACTCAGTTATCTCAGTGGAATTACACGTGGGGTGAATCTGGCCCATCAGGCCAGAAGGGCTGTTATAATAACAGTCACAGGAGTCAAGGATACCATGCCATATGACAGAGGTAAATCCTACTGTAAGCCTGGCCCAAATCCTGGGGCTGAAACCAGGAAGTAAAGGCTGGGCTCCTGGGTGATTTCACACATTCGTTACATGGTTCCAGACGTAAATTCAGTCTTTGGAAAAAATGTAGCAGATGAAGCCACCTGAAACCTTCAGACTAGCAGGGACCCTGACAAAAAAAAATAATAATAATAATGCAGGAGCTGGTTACAGTGCCCCCAAAATTTCCTGGAAGCCAAGTGACATTGCAGAGAAACTGGAGACGATGAAATCCTCCATGCTGATAGATCTGACAGGTCCAGAGACCTTCCCAGTGGGCGCACAAAGGGGCCTACAAACTGCTAAACAAAGTCATTCATAAATTTCAGGAACACTATGCCCCACACACAAATGTTGTTGGTGAAGGCACAGTTGCTTAACAAGGTACCAGCTAAGACCATTATAGCGTTTGTTTGCAGGGCTAGTGGAAACCTGTGCTCCCTGAATGAAAGTGTTAATAAACTGGACAGGAGCAGTTTATGTTCCCCTCTTGAGCTTGTCCAATTTTATTTTAGAAACATGGGCAGCACCACTGCTTGGGAATGTATTTACTTCTATACTCTCTTCCAGTGGATCCTTGCTTTTACTATGTTAAAAGTGCTCTAGAATGCACATCTGCTATACGCGACTCTGTCCCGGGCCTGGATTTCATAGATAGGCGATACTTTTACAGTTTGGGGATCAATTTCTGAAGTTCAGGTGGTATTTTGACCATTGTTTTCAAGGCTTCCAATGGCTTATGATCTATTTCTGCCTCAATCAATTTCTGCCCATAAACATGTTCATGAAACCACACCCAACTAAATACAATTGTTCAGCTTGGACATAGTCCTGTTGCGTGTTAGCCAGTTCTTTCCCTGCTCTGCCACAGACTTCCTGTGTGACCTTGGACAAGTCATTTACTCTCTCTGTGCCTCAATTGCTCCATCAGTAAAATGGGGATAACAGTACATCCCGATCTCACAAAGATGTTGTGAGGATAAAAACATTAGAGCCTCTGAGGCATTCAGCTACATAACGGGGACCATATATCTTTGTAAGTATGGGCAATTGTCTTGCAGGACAACCCTCAACTAATCATACAACAACAACAATAATAAAGAAAAGAAAAAGACTACTTTGTACTTATATAAGTCCTTCCATCTGGAGGATCTCAAAGCACTTTGTAAATATTAATGAATTCTGCAGGCGGAAGCTACTTAGAAAAGCAACATGATTAAGGCCTCTGTCTAGAAAAAAGGACTGGAATAGAGTATGGTTTCATGAAGTGCTGAGTATCACACAGGATTGGACCAAGGCTAGCCTAAGCGGATTGAGCTTTCCATTGCTGGGTAGCTGGCTCAATCTGGCATACGTCTACTATACAATCTGAGTACTCTTTGTGAGCAAGCTAGTATTTAGTCTGGTTGTGAATGGAGAGGTATCCGCATCACAAGCGCTGCTACTTGGCATCACTGTGGACAATCTCAGTGCAAAAGCTGAGGACCCAATGAGCCCCAGGAGCTGAACTGTCCTAGAGGGGTGAGGTATGAAGCACGTTGGCAGGGCAGTGTGTAGAAGCTTGTTTTGTGGATACATCCAAGACTTCAGAAGCCAGTATGGGAAGTCTGACAACTTTCTCAAGAACTCCTGGCCTGATCCAAGGAGGTGTGCTTGCAGTGGGAGCTGAGGGTGCTCAAGAACTTCCAGGAAGGGACAGCAATGGCCAGGTTGTTATTGACATAAGTAGCAGCACCTTCCTCCATATGTAGCTTCCCGGAAGCTACTGGGACTGTTCACCTCAAGTAAACATAATAGAATCTAGCCCTAAAGTTGCAAAATAAATTAATGTATTTATCAAATTTTATTTTATCTAATCTGATTTATTTTATCCATCTATCTAGGTTCAGTTCTATCTTTACTATCTATCTAGACATAGTATTACTGAGCTTTAAAGGAACCTCCAAGACAGAGAAAAACAGTACACTCCCTTTTGGATGATTCTTCAGCAAAATACCGCAAGCATGTTTCTTTCAGTCTGTCCCTCCCTGCCCACAAGGGCAGTCAGGATCTTTCATCTAGTATTATCTTCAGAACCCTCATGCTTATCGAAGGCAGCCAATTCAAACTTTCTACGGGCCAAATACTGCTTGGAAATACTCGGGAGTATGATGACAGGAAACGTGGCGTTAGCTGTGATGGATAATGCTGGAGGAACATAACAGTTCTGATTTTATATACACATATACAAACACACACACATGCATACAGTATCAGAGAGAGTCCAAAATAAATAGCGTGCAGGGATGAGCTGGAGAGGAGTTTGATTTCATGTTGTACGCATCCCTGGTTCCCTTCGGGGAGCCATTTCACACTTCAAACAACACTTTCTGAGAACAGAGCTTTTTGTAAACTATCTTCCTCCTCTGGATGGGAGTTATCTGACTAGTGCGTTCAGCACACAAAATACATGTAGTGGGACTATTATAATTTGCAGAGGCCCAAGCAACAGCAGGACAACAAGCTTCTGCATGGGCAGGGGGAAATCAAGTATCTGAGTGCCTCACAGTCTTGACTGGATTTATCCTCACAACACCCTGGTAAGAGAGGGAAGTGCTGTTATCCCCATTTTACAGAGAGTGAGGAAGACAGTCTAAAGTCACCAAGGAAGTCTGTGGCAGAGCAGGGAATTAAATGCAGGTCTTCTGAGTCCCAGCCCAGCCCCATAACCATTGGACCATCCTTCCTCTCCTAGACAGTGGTGCTGGAACAATGTTTATAATGGGGGTGCTGAGCACCACTGAACCAAACTGTAAACCTGTATATAATGGAAACCATTTCAAGCGAGGGGGAGCGGCAGCACTCCCAGCACCCTTAGTTCCAGCATCTATGCTCCTAGGGAGCATGTAAGAGATCTGGTTCCTTTCCCTCCAACCTGACTGATGGAGGCTGAGTTAGGGCCAGTTCACGAACTGCCGACCTCTCATGGATTTCAATCACAGCGCTGTGTATCCTGATGGAAAAATCAGTCCTTTGGGTTTCTACCTCTTGCTTTTAATCGCTTCACTCTGAGCTATGTGGCTATGTACCTTAGAGTAGGATCTGAATTCTGCTCTAGCAACATACTTAATACAGACAAGGTAGCTGAGATAATATCTCTCACTGGACCGTGAAAAAGACAAGCTTTCAATCTCCACAGAGTTTTTCAGCTCTGTGGAGCTTGAAAGCTTGTCTCTGGACCAACTTCTGTTGATGAAAATCAAAGATATTACTCACTCATCTTATCTTTCTCATATCCTGAGACCGACACAGCTACAACAACACTGCAATAATATATTTAATAAACATAACTGCTATCATTAATACTAGAACAGAAAATATTAAAATGTATCAAGCTGCAGGAAATCACACCCCTTCTTTTGTTACTCTAGTTTTCCATGTGATTTTCTGAAAGGTCACAATGGAATGATGAAACTGTATATTCACTTTTGCAACAAATCATAAAGGATAGCCCTGGCAAAAGAAAGTATAAATCACCTGTAGATTAAGCTGGAGAAGACTGTTTAAATGTGCAGCTTATTCAGTTTAGGATGTAACCATCTCTACCAACAGGGCTTATATATTGCACTTTTTCTTTTGCAATACTTCATTGTAATTATTAGCCTCCTTTTTCTGCCAACTCTGAGTTTAAGCATACTGTCTTCCTGCCAAGGCCATTTGATTATAAACAGAAACACAGCACATAAATGCAGGCAGCTGGGGAACAGATACAGTTCAGAAAAATGGATCATTGGGAAGAGGCGTTTTAATTTCTTAGGCCCTGATCCTGCAAACATTTAAGCACCTGAGTAGCTGTACACACCTGCGTAGTTTCACCAAATTCAATGGGACTATTCACCTACATAAAGTTACTCACACATTTAACATTTGGCAGGATCAAGCCCTTAGTTTTCCCACTTTGCTTGTTTCCTTGGGAATTTTTTACTGAAAAGATGTGCTAGTTAAAGTCATAGGCACACTTTGAAGTGAGCCATCTCTATGTACGTGCAGTACTGGGATAACTAACGTATGTAGTTGTTGTTGTAGTTGTGTTGGTCTCAAGATATTAGAGAGAAAAGGTGGGTGAGGTAATATCTTTTATTGGACCAACTTCTGTTGGTGAGAGAGACAAGCTTTTGAGCTGCACAGGTTGTCTTCAGGTCCTGAAGAAAAGCTCTGTGTAGCTGAAGCGCTTGTCTCTCTCACCAACAGAAGTTAGTCCAGTAAAAGATATTACCTCAGCTACCTTGTCTCTGGAATAATTAAGCCTTTCTGACTCGCCAGGTAGTTTTCTCTTGCATAGTTAAATGTTTTTGTCCACAGTCAAACTCTGATATGTTTTGTGAAACAGTTTCTTTTATTTGATGAATTTTTACCTCATTGCTTGTGGCGGATCCCAAAGACCTGGCGTCACAGTAAAAACACATAAAACGGAGGGGGAAGCAAGAAAATGTCACTGCATGCATAAGCTAATGGGCTCTCTCAGGAAGGTCAATGCCACAATGTTCCGGGCCCTTCACCCAGGGCACATGTTATTAGTTAAACAGAAAATTTAGGCATAATACCAAAATAAAAGAGTTCCTTTACCAACACGGGCTACATTTCCCAGAGGCTTTTCCTCCACCTCTCTTAGCCCTGCCAGATCTTTGCTCTGACCCAGCAACTACGACAGGAACCTATCTTTTTCCTGCAATTCTGCAGCTCAGCTGAGCTCTTGCTGGTCTTTATAAGGTGCTCTTCAGGCTATCACCTGATCCCTAACTCCACAGCCTCAGCTGGGATGCAGCTGATTATTGCACTTGGGGTGTGGACCTTTGCCCTTAAAGGGCCAAGTGACCTTGTGAGAATGTGGAGCTCTCTCATCTCTTCTACTATTTATTATTTGTATAGTGCCAGCTAGATGTTTTATATCCAGCTGTGAAGACTATGGGTCAAATCCTGTCTCCTCTGAAGTCAGCAGCAACTCCCACGGACCTCAGTGGAGCCAGGATTTCACTTTGTGTCCTCCTATCTCAAAGAGCTTAAAAATCCATTGCAATGCGACTCTTTTTCTCTTAGCTTCAAATACATTTTTATCTTCTACAGGCCCAGTCTTGCAAACACGCAAATAGTTTTTACTCTCATCAGAGCCCCATTAAGTTACAAGGGTGTGCTTGTAAGAGTCAGAGTTCTGCAGCAGAGTATGACTTGCAAGACTCTGTGAAGTCTGCAGGAAAATACGGCATGTTCTGGTGAGCTCTTCATCCAAAATCTCTGGAACTGTGCACATCGTTCATTTACGTCACAGCCCCTAGCATGATGTAGTCTGTTTGGAAGGTGAGATTTGCAAATGAGTATGTGTGTGTGTTAAAACTAAGGGTATGCATGGAAGGGTGGCGCTGGCAGACCCCTAATATAGCCACAGTAGTGTCTGTCTCTGTAAGCTAAATACCTGTGCCATATTTCAAAGTGCTGCCACACTGTGTGGCACAGTGGGAGACAAGACCTCAAGAATAGACTCAACTTTCCATTTGCTGAGCCTTACTGGCTCTGGAAAGGCAATAGCTGAATCCACACAGGCCTTGTCACTACGACGAACCACCCAACAGCCAGATGACTGGTGAAATCAAGAGGCCCAAGCTCCCCTCCTTCAGACTGATGGTAAAGCAGCCTAGTGCAAATGGAGACAATGGTTAGAATGACAGAGGGACCAGTAAAAACCCTATCGTTTCCCGGCATAAGCAAACAGGTACACCCACAACTAGCCCGTCAGGTACAACAATGAAAAAGCCAGACAGGGCTGATGGCCCATCAGCAAAGACAATGGATTGTGACAGAGCTCAGTCTTCCTGTAGACACTCCAGACAGCCTTCGAGTAATGGCTGCTACGACCCTGCAGAGACCTGTGTCTGAGTCACCTGGTACTGAACCCCGCCCTCTTGGAATGCCAGTGTTTTTCCACTGGAAGACAAAGGGTTCCTGCCAGGGGTGGCTCTAGGCATTTTGCCGCCCCAAGCATGGCAGGCAGGCTGCCGCCCTCGCAGCGACTGGCAGAGCGCCCCCAGTGGCTTGCCGCCCCAAGTACACGCTTGGTGTGCTGGGGCCTGGAGCCGGCCCTGGTTCCCGCCATACACAAAAGCTACATAAGGCAGGGGAGTGACATCATCAGGGTCTCCTCTGCCTCCCCACCCAAAGAGATAGTAGGAAACATCTGAAAAGAAAAACTGAATTGAGGGGAGAAGAGTTGAGCCCAGGCTGGAAGGTTGTCTAGCCTGTGAGCAATATCTGCCTGAAACAACGTTTAGGGTGAGAAATTACTATTTGAAGCCAATTTCTTTAGTGAATCAAGCTTAGTTTTCATGCTTTGTTTTATTTGCTTAGTAATCTGCTTTGTTCTATTTGCTATCTCTTACAATCACTTAAAATCTGCCTTTTATAGTTAATACATTTGTTTTGTTTATTATTAAACCCAGTTTGTTCAATTTCTAATGGGGGGGGGGAAGTGGTGTGAATACCTCTCTTCACATTGGGGAAGAGGGTGAATTTTTATGACCTTGAGCTGTGCAGATTCTTCTATATAGCGCAAGACAATATACCTTTGGGTCTGCACTCTAAGGGAGGAGGACACCTGAGTGCTGGGGCAAGTCCCCTAAGCTGAATCTTCCCAGAGCTGATCTCAGTGTGTGTGTCTTTCTGCAGCTGGGTGTGGCCCTGCCTGTGTGTGTGCTAGAGGAGGCTTCAGAGCTTGGCTCATCAAGACAGGTTAAAAGGGGGCCCATGCTGGCAGAACAGCTGGGCTTAGTGGTATCTCAGCACATCAGGTGGCACCTTGAAGGGGGGCAACGCGTCACACTTGGATTCAGCGATGCTTTACATGGCTGGGAAGGACCTTATAAATAAACCACTGCCTTGAAAAGTCACACTTGCAGAATTGTGTCTCTGCAACAGAAATTACTGAAAAACTTTTTTTTAGTTGATTTTAGACAGAAGGTTGGATTCTGTGGAAAACAGCAAAACTTATGGAGCAATCCATGATTTTCTACTGGCCTCTGGCAATGACTTGCAAAACAAAACAGAAACAAAAACCAAAAAAACCCACAACACTTTATCTTCCTGCTCCATTGGTAGGGCTTAGCAGCTGTGTGTTGGTCTTGCCACGTTTCTTTATTTTAGTCCAGCAACCAGCAGCAATGTTACCAGGCCAAGACTTGGATTTGTACATTTTGTGTATCTTGGATAATAACATTCTGGAAAATTTGTCCTTCAGAAATATAAAAGGTCCCCCAATTCTCCACTGGGAGTTGCATTTCTGGTTCTTTACTCTGTATTTGGAATATCCACTTCTATCAATTGTTTAATTTCTTAAGGCTCAGAATTATATAATTTGAAAACACTTTTTTTCCTTCTCAAAAATTACAGTTTCCCAAATTTCCTTTTTGTTACCAAGACAATAGGTTACCAAGACGATAGGTACTGTTATTGATGGGACAGAGGAGAATTGCAATGATTTATGTTTTGACTTCTCCACATTTCTCATTCATATTGATGCTGGCCATTGATCTTGCTAATATTTTACATATGCAATGTATTTATGATAGTGGGTAGACGGGAGGATGAAGACAAATAATCTCAATTTCCCAGATTATTTGTGTGACATCCTCCATGTCTCATGTCTTATTTTTTATTATTCAAAAAGAGATATATTGCTCTTTTCTCCACTTGTTTTTGACCCTTTGATTGAAAAGACTGAGTCTCAATCTAGTTGTAATCACAGCTATTGTGAGAGCCTGCCGTCATTGCCTGATGTGGTACTCTAGTTAGGATAACTCTGTGTCATTATACCAAGGTTTCCAGGACTATCACTTGCTTTCTATACATTCACAATTCATTGACCTGCATCACAAGTCACTAGTTAACTAGACGAGAAAACCATGACCCTAATTTTTGGACATTGCAATCAGCGAGGAAACCAGCATAGCAAGAAGCATGTTTTTGAATTGCATTGATTTATGAACATCAGGTTCCATCCCATACCATTACACAATCTACTGCTAGGTAGTGGGGGATAATTTTCCTATAAGTGAATGAAAGCAGCATCAGTCACAAGTTTATAAACACAGGGTATTGCAAGGCTCATTGTGTCCAGACAATCAGCAGGAGGTCATAGTCCGCTACAGCTCCAGTGTTCTGCTGTAAAAAACTTGGAGACAATCTACCTTTTCTTCTGTCCCAGAATTTAAAGTAACAACAAAATGCAAACACACCAATAAACTTCAGTGAAGGGTACCAAACACCCTGAATCCTAATCTAGGAATCTGTTCCATGCTACCACTTTTAAGCCTTATTGCAACTTAACATGCTTTTTAAATGGATAACGTGGTGTGCACCCAAGCTACATAATTTGCAAACTGTGCTACAAGGATATTACACATCAAATCCAATTTTAGAGTCAGGTACCTAGACAAGTATGCTACAGACCCATGATCAAGTCTGCAGAGAGAGCAGTTCTGAACAACAAAGTTCACTGCTCCTCAAGAGATCAGAGCATATTTTTTGAATTTCCATGTTCCAGATACACGAAGCAAGTGACTGTTATGTTAACATCTCTGCATGTTCATTTTATGCCAGTGCTGTAACTTGGCTGCATTCTGCATTCAAGTACACTGCTGCAGTGGAGTTGTCCAATGTAACTGAGTGCAGAACTTGGCCCATTGTGCTCCAATTCTCCCACAGGACAAGTACTGCAGTAAATCAAGCTACTGAACTTATTATTGTTCAAGCTCAGCAACTTTATAAACGGCTAAGGGTACATGCAGGATGAACTTCCGGTGCTGAGGAAACACATTGGTCAATGTACCATCCAACCTTATGAATGCAGTGATATTTTCAGTAGCTGTGAAGTTTCTGAGTGGAAAAGGATTTCTACTGTCATTGATTCCAGTATCCTTTCCATTGCAATTAATGTCATTATTGCACAATGCCCAAAAGCAGCTTCTCTCAGCACAAACTTGCCTGCCCTAAAGGAGTTGTATTGAAAACCCTGATCCCCTGAGTGCTTACAATGACGGCCTAGTGCAGTGGTTTTCAGGCTGCGTACCTCTTTCAAAATAATGTAGTCTACCACATACCCCTATCTGAGATAGGGTCATAATATACCTATGATTAGATTGCCAAGTCTGATGAAATAAAGTGCGTTGTCTGCCACTACAGGATTTTTCTCGTGTACGCCCTGATGAGAGCTCACATACCCCTCTTGAAAACTACTGTCCTAATGTAGCCTGATACTCAGGAGATGTGGGTTCAAGTCCTGATTCTGCTACAGACTTTTTGCATGATCTTGGGCATATATGTCTGCACTGCCAAAAATAGTGTGATCTTATCTTCGGTTAAAATAGTGGTGAAGACATAGTCACTTGAGGGGGAGTCTTGGGTTGAGCTTCAGCTGCTAGTCAAATTGTGTCTGTACTGCTATTTTAACCCAAATTTGTGAACATGGATTAGCTAACTCCAGTTAAGAACATACCTTTCTTTTAAGCAGTGTAGACATATCACGAGTCTATGCTGTACCTATGAAATTGTGGATGATATCTCCCTATCTCACCAGGGTGTTGTGAGGTAAAGTCTTTCAGTCGTTGTTAGGTGCTCAGACTCTACTTGGATGAGGGCCATTTAAGTAAGCAGATGACTAACTTTAATCACATCCCATTGACTTCAATCTGAGTTTTAGCAAAATGGCCAAATTCTGCACTGATTCATGCTGATGCAACCCCACTGCAGCAGTATAAGTAACTGAGAGCAGCAATTAACTAATTATTCAAGGATTTCAGTGGGACTGCTGGCACGCTTAAAGTTTTTGCAGGTTCAGGGCCTAATTTCAGATACAATGGAACAAGCAGGGAGAACTAGGGGCCAAAGACAGGGGTTGCAGCAATAAGTTACTCAGCAAAGGCTAGTATACGGCACAGTGGAGCAAACATTCCCTCTCGTACACACAAATTAAAGAAAAGTCTCATTTCTTGAGGTCATTGCAACAGAAGTCATGTGTTTAGTTGCTTACCATGGGTGCCGGGCTGCTTGCTCACAGGTATATCTTTTGTTAGGGTCTTTCTCCATCAAGTTCCGAATAAAATCTTTAGCTGTAAAAAACAAAATAAAATAAGCAAAAGCAATTGGGCTGACGCCTGGAGAAGCAAGGACACACAGTGGTATTTAAAGGTTCGTCTTAATGACACTGATGTACGACACAATGACTTTCTTCCCCTTCCCCCACCCACTCATATGGGACCCTCATCAAAATGAAATCTGCCTTTCATAAGAGTAGCCCAATAGGCAAGATCAATAATAATAATAATAATAATTAATAATAAAGACCCAGGAGTCAATTATCAAGTTTGAGCCCACAGACTGAGCATTCCAACTCTGTATTAGGGAGGTCAGACAGATATTTAAAAGTCTCCACATTCTTATTTTAACCATTTAATCATTTAATAGGCCTCCCCAGAAGTAAGCTAGCGGCTTCACAGAAGACACAGTCACTGGCCCCAAAGGATTTGTGTGTTACATTTTAAATGTGACACCATGAGGGAGAGTAACAAAAAGTAGGGAGGGGATGGGGAGAAGAAGAAGAAGGAGGGTTACAGAGCCTGTGATTACTCATTTCAGTCAAGTCACATCTGGGTGGTTCTGTTAATGTTTTGGCTGCTGTTTTTAAAATATCAAATATAAGAAAGATAGGTGGTGAATGTGATCAGCTCACTTGGGCTTGAAGCAGTGTGTGTTCAGGAGACTTTTAAATGGAGAGAAGACCATTGAAGGGAGGACATCAAAGGTGTCTGGGGCAGCCTGAAAAATGTCACCTAACTGCTTGTCTGAGAAGCCAAACTTGGAATGAAGTGGCTTGATTTAGGCTCCTGGTGTTAATCTGATCTATTTGGGGGAGATTCCCAAAAGCACTCTGGGGATTTCTCAGGAAAAGTCCCACTGACTTTCAGCTTTGTGCTCCTAAATTCCCTAAATCTTCCTCTGGATGGATTTCTACCATCACTGTGGTATCTGGGCACCAGATGTACACAGTATGAAATTTTGTAGCACTAGGAAGTTGTTAGCTGCCCCAAGCACAACCCGGCCTGGGACTCCAGTACATAATTGGGTGGCTGTCCCATCCTGCCACCTGTGCTGTGCCAGATACACTGATATTTTTAACATGCTAATTTGATCAGAAATAGCACATGTACATCTGTCCGAGCTGGAAATTATACCTCAAACTCCAGTGTACACATACCTCAATAACATGCCTGGGTTAAACAGCAAGTCTGGCAGATTCATGAATGGAATCCAGAACTTCTGATTCCCAGCCTAGTGCTATAACTACTAGACCACATGCCCTCCCTTCCCAGGGGATTGATGGGATTTTTCTTTCCTTGTTGTTTTAAGCCATTTTCATTTGGAAGCCATTGATTTCCTGGGTTTGCTTCTTTCCTGTTTACACTGCACAGATTCATCAATCAGGCCAGCAATACACATTCAGGAAAAAAAGCTGAATTATCTTGTTTTCTATTATTGGAGACAGATGAAAAAAGTGGATTTTATTCAGATGTGCTGGAAAAATGAAAGTATGTTGTTTTCTTGGGGCTGAATACCAATTCTCATTTCATGGTCTTCTCTACAAGTCAAGTTTGGGTGCTTTATGCCTGACACTGGGAGGAGACAGGACTTAATTTGAGGCTCTCATGGAAATAATTTCCCATGATGCTTAAAAAATATTTGGGTTAAAATCCTGCCCTCAGTTGACCTCAAGTTAACTCCCTCTGACCTCAAGTTAACAGGAGTTAGGCATACTATGGAGATCTAAATTTCACTCTTGGAAAGTATGCATGGTAGACGTCAGTAATATGAAAGAATGTGCAAGACATGGCTATTGCAATTAAACGAGCTCCTTACCAGAGTCTGAGATGTCATCCCAATATGGAGAGTCAAATTCATATTCCGCCTTAAGAATCTGCTCAAAGAGCTTGGAGTCATTTTCATCATAAAATGGAGGATATCCACAGAGCCTAATAAACAAAACAGATCAGCGGATGTGAAGTACTTTAATCACTTTCTGGGAGAAGGTAACAAATGAGGAGGAGGAATTCATAATCGTGAATCATGACTGAAATACATGGCACCATTAAAGCTTCCCAAAAGAGTCACGTGCTTCTCTAAGAGATGCTCTCTTTGGTCAGGAGCAAGTGCCTTGTTGCAGCTACAGACAGAGTCCTGATTGCTGAAGGCCCAATTCTGACCCTTGTGCGAAGCAAAGATGAAGATGGGCTTTATGCAGGAATTCTCCATGGAAACCCCAGCACAGTAGCTACTACAGCCTCAGAGTTGCAGAGGCATCTGTGCCCCTCACCCCACCCCCGGCTCCCTTTTCAGGGGGCATTTGGCCAATGGACCCATAGGATCAGACACAATAGCCATGAGCCCTTCAGCCATTTCTGCCCCTCTGAGGGAGTAGAGGAAGTTTTCATGGAGTGCTGCTCTGTGTTGCAGAGAGAGATCAGAACCCCCGGCACAGCCTCTATCACTGTTGGGACCTTTCTCCATGGCCTTCCTTAGCCCTTCTGAAGTCTCTGGTCCCCAAAACAGTCCACACACAATTTAAATCGACTTCCTTCCAGTGGTTTAGGGCCCATGCAGCTCCAATGTGGTGAGAGTGCAGAGGCCGGCATCCCCTACCCTTGGAACTCTGGAGCGCACAAAGGAACATGGCTCCTGTAACAAGCTCTGCTGGCTGGGGCAAGGTAGGGGCAAGCATCAGGACTAGCCCTGAGCACTCTCTGGTACATCTGCATTAAAGGCAGCTGTAGTGCAGGTGTACCCTCCCTTTTGTGCCACAGGCACTAGCTATGAGGGGAAGGTTCCTTGCCCATCCATCCCATCTTACTCTTAATGTCCCACAGAAAATAAAACTCCTGAATCACTGCTAAAGAAAAGCTGTACTTATCAATCATTATTATTTGGATTTGGGTAGTACCCACAATGCATTAGGCACTGTTTACCCACACAGTCCCTGCCCCAAAGAGCTTACAATTTAAGGGGAAAAGCAACATATTGATAAAGGGCAAGGGAGGGTGAATACACTCAAAATATAGATAATTATATATATATATATATATTATATATAGATATAAAATTAAATAAATACATTCTAGCTCTACCCAACTGCATCTCAACCTACCCATTATTAGTTGGCTAATTTCTTGTAGGTGTCATATCATCTCTCCCCCTATGTACCTAGCATATTTATCTAGCTCCAGCCCTCATGGTATCTAGATGCTAACAAGGGTATATTTGACAAAGAACTACAAATAATTTAATGCTTGATCTTTTGCATCCATATAACAAAAAAAGATCCAATCCCAGAATCCTTGTTTTATCTTCACTTAGGCAAATCTCCTGGCCCTATGTATTTATAGCTAGGCATTTTGGAAGCTTAGCACTAAGATAACTAGAATGTTAGCATACATAAAACATTGTCTGTATAGTTAGACCAGATGAGCAGTGGCATTTTAATTAAAGCGTTCAAAGATTTTCCCCAGCTGTCTTGTTTTACATACAGGTCTGAACACCACAACTGTAAAATGACAAATGTACTTTAGAGACTGATCCAGCATTTAAGCGAATTGTGCTTTTGCTCACAGTAACACAGGACCTTTCTATCTGCTCTGTTCCAAGTACTGTGTCTGCACTGAGTTGCACCAATCTTCATCACTTATCTTTAGATTAGGTTAGTTCTCATGCTGTCACTTGAGCAGCGTAGGGGCCAGGTGCTTCCATAATGTTCTGTCCTGTGTCAAATCTGGCATGTTACACCTATGAGGGACAGGTGTTTATTGATGCTGTTCGGCCACTGTGTTTGAGGAGGTCTTTTCCATCCTGCATTCACTGGGTCAAAGTCGAAGATGATTATAGCAGAGAAGTTGGTAGGCATTTGGAACAAAAGACCATACCACCTTAGAGAGCACTGGGTAACTGTTTGAGAGCACAGGACCTGTTTAGTTAGAAGACAGGTATCTTCATTTGGCTTGAATTTCTACCATTCAATGTTTTCGATCATTCAAAGATGCTCAATCTGAATGGTACTGAATTAATCTTTTTAATCTTGACAGTGGGGGCCATGTTTCAGTCCCATCTATCAGGATACTGACCACCAAAGCATTATATATACAGTAACTCCTCACTTTAAGTCGTCCCGGTTAACGTTGTTCCATGTCTAGTTGGCAGCCGGTTTCAAGTGGAGTGCCCTGTTACCCTGGACGGTGAACACTTTTTACAGTTGTGTGTTTCTCAAGAGCTTGTCATTATGAACACCTGGTTTCACAGGAAGCAAATTCACCAATTTACTTGGCAGAGTAACGACGGCCCAACAAAGAAGATGTTTGATTACATGATAATCTCTTATAATTGAAAACTATCCATCTGCCACTGAAGAACATAAAGTAGTCTCTGCAAATTTGTCTTAGACTAAAAAGCACAGGCAAAGCAATGATTGGGTAACCAAAATTTGATTTATCTAACCTAAAAATCGATAGCATTCGAAATCGCTATGCAGCTGAAATACTGAACAGGTCTGAGACCCTGCCAGAGTGTACTGATACTGAACCTGCCTGAAAGGACTTCAGATCCCACACAATCAATGCCACTATGACCAACACTGGACCCCAAACAAAGTGCCCAAGAAGCCCTGGATCTCTGTTAATCCTTAACCATCACTGAAGAGCATTGCATGGCTCATTTGAGAAGTAATGTGTGGTCACATATTGTAAGCTACCGGGTACTTGTAATAAAGCAATCAATACTGACTGCAAACCTTTTATGGAAATCAAAGCCATCTCACATGAGGAAGCAGAGCTTTGCTGGAGCTTACATGGTGTGACAGCTCCTTGCCAACTGGTTTGTCTGCCTCACCAGCAAACTCCTTGAGACTCTGCCAGTCTAAACCTTGCCTTGCAAGTATCATTTCATGAACCCCAGTTCCCAAGAGGTGTCTCTCTGCAGTGTCCAGTCCCTCTCACTGGTCACTCACAGAAATTAAGTATGCTGCCTCCAAAGAGGCCATGCGCAACCCAGCCTGTTAGATTAGCTGAGGACCCACACTTTAATATAACAGCACTGAGGTGGTTTATAGTAATACTAAAGAATGCAGATTTAAGTGATACTAAGCAAGAGAAAAAGAGAGAGATCTGGTTACAAACAAAACAAAAATAACATGCTGTCTAGTAACTGAAACATAACTTTAACAAGCTACAATCTTGGCCTGAGCAGCTTTCTCACTTACATCAAGCTACCAGCATCTCCAGCCTTCACGCCAGAAAGATCCACTGTTCACAGAACCAGAGGGTGTTGCTCCTTTTGTCCCCAAATGACAGGTACCAACACAGCTTTTTGCTTTTCCTTATATTTCCCCAAACTCATTATTTTGCTCCCAGAGTCAGGATGACTCCCTGCTATTCTCCTCTTCCTATGGTCTTCCCATCCTCCTGTTGACTCTTATGTAAATGGGGCGTCCATTGTGTTGGTTCTACAATGCTTTATTTCATTGGTGACAGGGAGATAGCTGCCTTCCCTCCTGTCTGGAAGAAAACCTGTTTCTCCCTTTGTTTGGTCACAGACTTTAAAGCATAATATCAATGAGTATCCATAATTCCTCATATAGTGTTAATACATGCATTTCACAATTATATTAATCACCAGTGTGTCACTGGCTTTCATAAAAGACCTTACTCAATACACTTTTATAGTACCATGATATTGTATACAATCAGTTAATTCAATTGCTTATTCTTTGTGGTTCAGAGCCCCCCGAGGGTGTCTGGAACCTGATTGTCACAGCTTCTGCCAGAAACGATGTTGCCTCCTAATATAAACACTTGCGCGACCTCACTGAGGAGAAATGTAATTCACTCAGAGTGGTCTACTCCAGTTTTGGCCAGCTAATCAATACAGAAGCGGAGTGCGGGGCATCCTGGAGTGAACTTGAAATGTACCTCCAATTTCTTTGCACCCTGACATTAAGGCTGCTGATGAATTGACCCATTACACACAAAACGATCCTGGTGAATTCGCTATCGACAAACTCCACAGCGTTGTAAAGAAGAGTAAGGGAAATAAGGAGGCAAGAGTCTGTGGAATTCCTGCAGATCGGTTAAAAAGTGATAGATCAGCTGTTGCTAGTGGCTGCACACACTGTTCAATCATCTGGAGAACAGTCAGTCCATCCTTCTGGCAAAAAGGCATTATTTTCCCGCTTTGGAAACAAAGGCAGCAAATGAGACTACTGCAACTATCACAGCATTACTCTTCTACCCTTCCCAGAGAAAGAATTTGCTTCTGACTTGCTGGCCCAAGCTGCCAATATCTTAGGGAGAAAGAGAAGACCACAACAAGGTGGCTTTACTCCTGCCCATCCCATGACAGAGCAAATCTTGACAGGGCAGCAGCTCATAAAAAAGTGATGAGAATTCAAGCACCCCGATTACATTTCTCTTTAGGCCCTGATGTGAATTCTACGTTCACACACCTGTCTGACACAGAACTCGTATAATACTTTCATAAGGTTTTCTTAACCCCCAGGATGATTAACCTGAATAAAGTACTTAATTCAAGAGAGCCAACCATTGTAAACAGAATAAGGATCTAGCTGAAACATTACTCTGTAGCACCAACAGGAGTGAGAGAAAAAAATCTGTAAAATATAAAATAGTAGCGTTATTTATAACAGAGAGCCAGCTTCCTGCCCTTAAGGTTATTTGAACCCACTTAACACACACAGTAAAATTATCAATATTTTGTTAACTCTGAAGATTCAGTCTGCTTTACAGATATATTTTATATACTGGGCCAGATCCTGATCTAAGGCACAACAGAATAAATCTGGAGTAACTCCACAGGAATTTGTAGTGTTACTCTGGATTTACTATGGTATCACTGAGGTTGAAATCTGGCCTTTTATCTTTCAAAGCTGATATACTCTGTTGTTGAGAGGTGTCCCATTTGGGCAAGTGCTCTCATCAAAGGCCTATAAAATGTTTTCACACCAGCCAAGCTCTTACATTTAAATCAAGATTGGAAATGTTTCTAGAAGACATGTTCTAACTCAGCCACAAGATATTGGACTCGATGCAGTGAAATTCTATGGCTTGAGTTATGCAGGAAGTCAGACTACATGATCACAACAGTCTATCTATGCATCTAAACAAGACATAACATGCCACATGCCTGATCAATGAAAACATAAAATAAAAATAATTCAGACAACTGGGATAAAGCGCCATAGTTACTTAACTCTATGACTGCTTAAGAATGTTAACGTAACCTACATTATTATGGCAAATATCAACGTTCAGAGCCCACAGTCACAGGGACTGATCATGCCCCCACGATATGCACACAGAGAGGAAGCTATTCATCCTGAATAATACCATTATGGTTATCTTACCTGTGCAGATACCTTCAGGTGTAGAGATCTGCATACAAAGGAACCTAGCCAGTTTCGCTCTTCAGCAAAGGGCAGTAGTGAAAGCTTTCCACATAGAATGGAAAGTGACTAGAATTCTAGCCTCTCTCTCTGTGTGATCTCTACTCTGTAGCCTTTCCATGCCAGAGTGGGAGAGTGCTGCTCACTTTGCAGGCTACAGAGGCAAGGTGGGTGAGGCAATAGCTTTTATTGGACCAACTTGTTGTCTCTCTCACCTACAGAAGTTGATCCAATAAAATATATTACCTCACCCACCCTGGCGCACTAAGGGTGACATTTCCAAAAGGGCTGAAGAGACTTGGGGACTGAGGAGCCTCAGGCCCACATCCTGAAAGGTGTTTCCCCTACGGTATGGAATATTGGGACTGAAGAGTGAAGATCTGTAAGGGCAGGGAGGGAAATATAAACTTATGAATGGCTCATTTGCTACCTGTGGGTTATACCGAATTGTATTGCTGTGCTGCAGGGAGAAGAGCTGCTTATTTAAATAAAATGTACATAATTGTTACATACAATTATTGATATAAATTTCACTATTTTTATTTATTTATTTATTTAACTTTTTGTTTTAACCAGTCTGCAGGGTGGTCGAAATCTCTCTCTCTTTCCCTAGGTGGGTTCTTATCCCGTGATCTAGATAAGAGAGGCTCCATAGCTCTTGGCCCCTCTCCTTCATTTCCCAGTATCCTCCTTAAAAAACAAACAAAAAAACGTCCTGAGGAAATTACAAACCCTGGCTCTTGTGGTCTGCACGCTCCTTCCTGTTCCAGCGAACAGGCATATGCATGTCCTCTCAGGCGGCTCTAGCGAGAGTAATAACTCATGTAAAGTGTACAGTATACTGATTACTTTGGCCAAGGTACAAGAGCTAAGTTAGGTTTACAGAGGTTTATGGCTGAAAAATGTTCCACCTTCAGGTAGCTGCAGGGACAGACGGTGGCAGTTAAATACTGCCTTGTGCTAGGGAGCCGTACAGAAGCATATGCCTAAGAAAGAGCTCCAGGAGAGATTCTCCCTTAGCAGGAGCAATCCCTTCTAGAGCTCCTCCAGGAGGGCCTGCACTGCACCATCCCCGAGAGGAATGTGCTCCACTCTCTGCATATGGTCAGCTCTGCTGACAAGTCCAGAACTAAGGGAGTCATTTCCCCACTCCATTCAGATATTTGCATGTTCCTCTCATCACAGTGCAAGAACAAGCTCTTGCTCCAGCTGATTAGCTATTATTAACTATCCCTGACATTAACACTTTTCCAAGGTCTCCTACTATGGGCAATGCAACAGAACCTGCTAATAGGTGAACTAGCATAGAGTTAAACTCTGTTAATGCTGAACATAGGGAAGAACCTGTATGTGGCTGGCAGTGTTCAACTGAAACACCCCACCCTGTTAGGAGTAAGTGGGTTCTGTCAACTCATTGAGCCAGGTCATTCAGTACCACTATCTTGATATATCGGAGATAGCAGCAATTTTCTAGGGAAAAATGATATAGGGTGTGGGCAGGACAGCTCTGAGAGAGGAACCCCAGGAGTAGCCAAGTATGGAGAGAAGGTGTGAGTAGAATTTTATGTCATCTTATTGTTAATCTGTTTAATAGAGCCAAAGCCCAGGAAGGGAGATGAGTTTGGATTTTACACAGAGCATGGACTGGCTTTGCAACGCAAAATGGGAAAGGACCCTGCTCAGAGTCCCAAAGTCATCCCACTTGCAATTTGTGATGGCAGTGAGTTGTAGTGGGATTCCACTTTCTGGGCCAAATTCCAAGGTTCTTACCTAGTTTTTACTTGATCCTTACTTAGCCAAAATCCTTGTGACTTAGATTTGGCCCATTATGAAGATCCTGTGTGAAAAAAACGAACTCACTTTCAGAAGGTTTCGCTATATTTCTTTAGTTATGTGAATAGTCGAAATAAAATACACAATCTCTCTCCAGTGGGAAAATCCTAGTTCACCCTGGGGGAGTTTCAATCAATTGTTAGCTGTCATCATTTTCTTGAAGTTTCACCAAAGGCATAAGCACTTTAAGGACTATTTAAGGCTCTTGCCACGTCGGAAATAGCAACTGGCTGTTTCTTATGTTTTCTCTGTGCCTACCATTCCCACCCTTCCCCAAATGTACTCCCACCCTGTAACCAAATAATAAAATGGGATGCTAATAAGAAAAACACAGCTGGACTTGCAAAAGAGAACCATGTTTTCTGATGTTCTAGGGCAAGTGCTGTAGGGGCTTGCTTAATGTACCTATTTCCTTACCAAAGCAAAGCAAAACCAAACAAGCTACACACGTTCCCACTGCGTAATGGTTGTGATTCCACTTACAGGAGCGGCTCTACACATCACATGCATATTGTCAGCGTATAGCTTGCAATCAATGCAGGACGTACCAGGGTAAATCATGCACACTCTTTATTGATATAATAGCACATGTTGAAATCTGTGTGTGAGGGGTGCACAAACCCCACACTAGAGAATAAGGGGTTAAGGAGCAGCAATGGGCCCAGGCAGCCCTGCCCAACCATACCTGCAAAGTCTGTACAAGCTGGAGATGGGGCTTATAAGGGGAAGCAGAGCAGCTTAGAGGAGAGTAGGCAGTGGAAGGGAGCAGAACTCTGCTCTGAGTTCTGGGGAAGTACTTCCCAGGAGCTCTTATGGCCTGAGACTTGGGAAAACAGACCTGATCGGACCTACAAAGGAGAGACTTGGGAAGGTCCGAGACTTTATTTGTGATTCTGTAATTTACTCCATGAGCAGAAGGGCAATCTGGGTAGGAAGTGGTCCGGGGGCAGCTGCATAGCATCCTAACGTGCAGGACATAGCTGCCCACCATTGGACCCCGGATTGGAGCCCAGGGGAGAGGGTGGACCCAGCCTCCTCTAGCCACTCCCAAAAGACAGGGCATCAACAGAAGCCTTCACCTCAGTAGAGTCCAGCTGGGGAAGACCCTAACTGTTCAAGGGCCCAGACCCACAAAGTGCCCATAATAAGGTGAAAGCCCAGAAGCCCTTGGAGAAGCTGAAGGACAGGACTATAACTGAAAAGGGGTAATCACCTGCTGCACTCACGCCTGTCCCCAGGGCAGCATAGAGGTGAGTGTTCCCCTTTTACACTCTGTCATGGGTAGAGGTAAGGCCTGGGGCAGACAGGTCTGACTTTGAAGCAATGCCTGTATGGGAAGTTGTCCAAGTGTTACTTATTGTTGGAATATATGTATTTTTCTCATTTTGAGCTGACACACTCGTTCTGGCTGACACTGTCACCTCTGATTGAACTGTACGGCTCTCCAGGGCACAACAATAAAGAGAACACTGAGCACATTTACAAGGATAATGAAGCTACTGAAGGACTGATTTTGGATTGTATTTTCTCAGGGTTTAAATCTGGCATCCTGGGTCCCAACATGGGTAACCACATTTTGCTTTCATTAATTCCCCCTGCAGTGTCAAATGGATGTCATTGCTCATTTCCTCTTCTAAGGTATTGGGTAGTGACGTTTGGTATTGCTAAACCTGCCACAATTCTCCCTGTGGGGGGCTCTGTCTCAGTGGTAGTGGGAATTATTTCCTGTATATCAGGCTGTTACATTTTGTACTGTACTTTGGGAAAATTTCAAGAAAAAGTGTTATATAATGTAAGTTGTTAGAATCATTTCATGCACATCTACATCAAAGTAAAAAACAACCCAACAACAGGGATGGCACAGTCTTTGGGAAGGGGACTGCCTTCTACAGATCATTGTTGTTTAACAAATAATAATAATAAAACAGTAACGATGCTACTCTATCAATGATTTGTTAAATATAAATAATCAGAGGCTCAAGCAGAACGTGCTGCAGCCCATGACTCTTTTCAACTTTATAATGCAATTTTCCATTTTTTGCTTCTATTAACTTAATCTTCGCCATGTAAAGGAATCTGAGGGACCAGAATTTTAGCCACCTGGCATTCATGAGCTTGTCCGTGTGGGTTCAAACCCATGGGATAGGAATTTGATAAAGTCTCTCACTCTTTTTTCTATTAAACTGAACACAAACCAAAACTGCCTTGACACCAGTGGGAAAAGGAGCCCTACAATGAAGCTATTTCAAACTGGAAAATGTTACAACTGGAATAACAGGAAGTTTCAAGCTGCTAAAATTAGTTCTTGTGAGTAATGACTTTTTATATAAAATTAGTTTTTGATACAATAAAACTCCATTGCTGCAGATGCTGAAATATGGATGTGATTTTAAAAAAAAAGCATTAGTGGCTGGCACTGAAAGAAGGGAAGTATTTCCTAAGACATCTTCACGTATCAGGGTTACATTTTCCTGTGTGCTTATGATCTATTATATAGCCAACTATTAATCAAAAATAGCAATGCATAAGAAATAGCTTGTTTTCTCAATGTCATAAGCTCAAGACTATCCTGGGAGAGTGTGTATTTCTGTTTGGACGTAGTTAAAGCACTAAAAGTAACAATATTTTTAAACATTTTTCATTTATGCCCTGCTTCTGAATTGGGTTCCCCTAAACTGCCATCTTTTTAAATTCAACAACAGTGACATGCTAAGAGGAAGTAAGCGCTGGTAAATGTTTTCTGTTCTGCACAGAAATTACTTTGAATCTGACTCCCCTCAACCCAATGATCGGAACTAACAGCCTGGTTTGTTAAGCAGATATTGGCTTCACCTTCACCCACTGGAACTTTTTAGCCAGTCTAGATACAGTAGCATTCTCTGCCTAGTTGAGAGAGTTATTTTGGAAGTATACAAGTATAAAGTCAAATGCAGTCACTCATCTCAGGCCAATTATCATCTTACCTGAAGATCCAAAACTGGTCACTCTCTCTTCATCCAGTCTAGGCACTAATACTGTTCCCATCAATGTGGTATCAAAAAGCCTGCAGGGCTATTTACTATGAAGACTGGGAGGGAATCCCATTCTCTTTTTCACCGAACATGTACCATTGGCTAAATCCATCACAGGGGCTTCCACTTTCTTTCAAAGCATCAGGTATTGGGTATTACTGGAGATGGGATGTCGGAGTAATGGAGTGGCAAATCATTGTTATTATTATACTTTTTAATGTATATAGCAAAATTAGATTCCTATTAGATAGCTAATCCAGAAGCCTTAAAATTCCACCTCTTCTTATAGGACCTCATTGTTATTCAGTGGATTTCACCCTGCTGGGCAGGAAATTCCTGATAGGGTAGGTGGAATTTTAAGACTTCAGAAAAGTATGTGTATCTTTTTTGAAAAACACAAGCACAAATTGATTTTGAAAACAAATAGGAGATACTGTTGCATTGATGCCAGCAAAAAACATTGTTTCACTGGTGTGAAAAAAAAAAGTGTAAATTGGTAACATTGCTTGAGCCACGTCTCAAGGGCAGGACGGAAACCTTCCATCTGATAGTTACACACAGATCACTGGGAGGATGTATTTCTTAACCAAGTGCTGGGGGGGTACATTGTTGATCATCTTCATGAGCTCAGCTCCTGCTTTCCTGCTTGCAGCAAAAAGCATTTGATTGCATGTGCCATGGCTGAATGGAGCTGAGGACATGGAGAGAACATGGACTAATTTTATCTCTGCATAACCAGGCAGCACTAGCCAGGCCTGCTTGTGTGTAGCCAGATCAACACAAGTATTTCTATGGTAAAAATTTTACACTGAACTGTAACCGGGAAAGAAAAGCTAGTAGTGGCCAAGCCTCTGGCCTGCTATTCTCTACCATCTAGCCTCTGAGCCAGGCTGAAGTCCCATGCTTAGCATAGGCAGGACTGAGGACTTGACTTAGAAATGGACAGAAAAACCTTGCTAGACTGTCCCTCTAACCTAAGATTCAAGCTTCAGGAAAACACATGAGGAGGAGTGCTTCACTCAGCAATGTGCATATTTGCAGCTGTTAGACGGCAGGTCTTGAGGGCAGAGAATGCCACTCCTTTTAAAAGGAGTATTAATGAGTTCCCAGTGATCTCTAAATTATTTAATATTAGGGCTGTCGATTAATGGCAGTTAACTCCCACAATTAACTCAAAAAAATTAATCGCAATTTAAAAAATTTAGCGTGATTAATCAAAATTTTAATTGCACTGTTAAGCAATAGAATACCAATTGAAATTTATTTTCAGATATCTTGATTTCAATTACAACACAGAATACAAAGCATATAGTGATCACTTTATCATTTTTACAGTGCAAATATTTGTAATAAAAATAATATAAACAAAAGAAATAATATTTTTCAATTCACGTCAGACAAGTACTGTAGTGCAATCTCTTTATCATGAAAACGCAACTTAGAAATGTAGATTTTTGTGTGTGACATAACTGCACTCAAAAACAAAACAATGTAAAACTTTAGCACCTACAACTCCACTCAGTCCTACTTCTTGTTCAGCCAATCACTAAGACAAACAAGTTTGTTTTCAGTTACGGGAGATAATGTGCTTGCTTCTTATTTACAATGTCACCAGAAAGTGAGAACAGGTATTCACAGAGCACTTTTGTAGCTGGCATTGCAAGGTAATTACGTGCCAGATATGCTAAACATTCATATGCCCCTTCATGCTTTGGCCACCATTCCAGAGGACATACACCATGCTGATGACTCTCGTTAAAAAATAATGTGTTAATTAAATTTTTGACTGAACTCCTTGGGGGGAGAATGGTACGTCTCCTGCTGTTTTACCGGCATTCTGCCATATATTTCATGTTATAGCTGTCTCGGACAATGACCCAGCACATGTTTTTCATTTTAAGAACACTTTCAGTGCAGATTTGACAAAAACACAAAGAAGGTACCAATGTGAGATTTCTAAAGATAGCTACAGCACTTGACCCAAGGTTTAAGAAACTAAAGTGCCTTCCAAAATCACAGAGGGATGAGGTATGGAGCATGCTTTCAAAAGTCTTAAAAGAGCAACACTCCGCTGCAGAAACTACAGAACCCGAACCACCAAAAAATAAAATCAACCTTCTGCTGGTGGCATCCGACTCAGATAAGGGAAAGTGAACATGCGTCAGTCCGCACTACTTTGGATCATTATTGAGCAGAACCCATCATCAGTAGGGTTCCAAATTCATGGCCATGAAAAATGCGTCATGGACCGTGAAATCTGGTCTCCCCCTATGAAATCTGGTCTTTTAGGTGCTTTTACCCTATAGTATACAGATTTCCTGGGGGAGACCAGTGTTTCTCAAATTGGGGGTCCTGCCCAAGAGGGAGTTGCAGGGTGGTCACAAGGTTATTTTGGGGTGAGAGGGGTCGCGGTATTGCCACCCTTACTTCTGCGCTGCCTTCAGAGCTTGGGGGCCAGAGAGTGGTGACTGTTGGCCGGGTGCACAGCTCTGAAGGCAGCATCCCTCCAGCAGCAGCACAGAAATAAGGGTGGTGATACCATACCATGCCACCCTTGCTTCTGCGCTGCTGCCTTCAGAGCTGGGTGACTGGAGAGTGGCAGCTGCTGACTGAGGGCCCAGCTCTGCAGGCAGCAGCGCAGAAATAAGGTTGGCAATACCATACCATGCTCCCAACCAGCAGCCGCCACTCTCCAGCCCCCCAGCTCTGGAGGCAGCGACGCTGCCAGCAGCAGCACAGAAGTAAGGGTAGCAGTACCGCACCCCCCACCCCACAATAATCTTTATACCTCCCCACAGCTCCTTTTGTGACAGGACCCCTATAATTACACCACCATGAGATTTCAGATTTAAATAGCTGAAATGATGAAATTTACTCCTTTTAAAAGCCTATGACCATGAAATTGATCAAAATGGACCGTGAATTTGGTAGGGCCCTAATCATCAGCATGGAGGTATGTCCTCTGGAATGGTGGTTGAAGCATGAAGGGACATATGAATCTTTAGCGGATCTTGCATGTAAATCTCTTGCAACGCTGGCTACAACAGTGCCATGCGAAAGCCTGTTCTCACTTTTAGGTGACACTGTAAACAAGAAGTAGGCAGCATTATTTCCTGCAAATGTAAACCAACTTGTTTGTGTGAGTGATTGGCTGAACAAGAAGTAGGACTGAGTGGATTTGCAAGCTCTAAAATTTTACGTTGTTTTATTTTTGAATGCGGTTTTTTTTACATAATTCTACATTTGTTAGTTCAATTTCCATGATAAAGAGATTGCACTACAGTACTTGTATGTGGTGAATTGAAAAATACTATTTCATTTGTTTTTTACAGTGCAAATATTTGTAATAAAAATAAATATAAAGTGAGCACTGTATACTTTGTATGCTGTGTTGTAATTGAAATCAATATATTAGAAAATGTAGAAAACATCCAAAATATTTAAATAAATGGTATTCTATTATTGTTTAACAGTGCGATTAATTGTGATTAATTTTTTTAATTGCTTGACAGCCCTATTTAATATTTGTCCATCCTGCCCCACAATAGCTCTGCTCCTTCAGTGCTCCTGAGACTGCACAAGGCAGGATTTGGATCTAAGGATTTAGCAGTGCCAATAGCTTTGATTCTCTCTGCAAAATTCTTTTGCCTCCTTCTGCTGTTAAAATTTGCTCTGAGGAAAATCCAGCACTCAATGACGTTTTCAGAGGAGAACATTGCAGACACGCAAGCAGAACAGCAAATGAGTCAGAAATCTGACATTATTCAGGATTGTGTTGTTGTTAAAGAAAAACCGTGCAATATACTTAAAAAAGAGGTAAACAACCATTTGGGTGGCACTGGGGAAAACAAGTCATAAAATTTATACTCAGGACTAAAAGAAAATGCGGTTGACAGACAAACAATATGCACTGTGCAGCAATGGATAATGCAGCAATTAAATAGTGTGTAGACAAAAATAGCTCTGCTGCATTATGCAAAAGTTATTCATGTTGACAAGCCATCAAATGTTTACACAAAGGGAAAAGGAACAAAGTAGGAACAATTTGATGCTGTGGCACTTCAGTCGCTTTTTGCTGCAGACTTATTTGACTGTGACAGTTGTATAAAATGAAAAAATAATATCACTGGAAATATAAGCATCAACAGGTCTAACTTGGCTTCTGTTATACTTAGTAGCAACAGGGTTGTTCCCTGCTTCAGTGTACAAAGAGAACAAGTTTGTCATGTTAGCTGTGCCCTGTCTGGCCTATCTGAGCCAGCCTATTGCAGCAAAGGAACCAGACTTGGTACAAATGCCAATTGATGTAAAGAATCTAATGCTGCAGACAACATGCACAATTACTATCTAACCCACATACACGCACAGGGAGCTGGGCCCAGAATGCTGATATTTATAATTCGGCATTCCTCACTTGAGCTGAAGGGAATCTCCCATAGACATCACAAGCAGCAGGTCCCTTCTCTTCCCTGTAGGCCAACCACTAGAGGTTGACCTCACACATTCACACACACACAGAAGATTTCAGCTGCTGCCCATTGATCCCCAGCACTGTTATAGGCATAGCCACCTAAAGAGCCTTAGCTCTTCAGCTCAAGCTGTAACTGCTCTAACTTTTAGCTCTGGAGGCCTGTGATTTAATCCCTGCTGCGGGGGCCAACATGGCAGCTTTCACATCAGATGAGGCTTGTCCAGGATTCCAACTGCTGTGGGCTCAGCCAATTGGGATGAGATTCCCTTGATCAGAGGAAGAATATACACAGGTGAATGTGTTACAAACCCTGTAGTTATAAAATTAACGGATACTTACAAAATGTATGCAATTACCCCAATGGACCAACAATCCACTGCTTTGCTGTAGGGTTTCTGGGCCAGCACTTCAGGAGCTGGGGAAAAAATAAAAAAAGTCATACAGCTAAATGTAACAAGACCAAAAACTGCACATGTTGCCAACATGTAGGGCTCCACAGTCATTCATGGTACATAGAATCTCTTAGCCAACATAAGAACATCTGTACTGGGTCAGACCAAAGGTCCATCTAGCCCAGTATTCTGTCTTCCGACAGTGGCCAATGCCAGGTGCTTCAGAGCGAATGAACAGAACAGGAAATCATCAAATGATCCATCCCCTGTCATCCAGTCCCTGCTTCTGGCAAACAGAGGCTAGAGACATTCAGAGCATGGGGTTGCAACCCTGACTATCTTTGCTAATAGCTACTGATAGACCTATTCTCCATGAGCGTATCTAGCTCTTTTTTTAAACCTGTTATAGTCTTGGCCTTCACAACATCCCCTGGCCCAATTCTGTGTAATGCTCACTATTTATTTTGGGAGCTGAGACGATCTCGACTTGTTCCCTACCTCCCAAACTCAGGTCTCATATTAGCAGGCCAAACCAGAAAGCTTTAAAGAGTATTTATTGAAAGAAAACTGTGAATCTGAATGCAGAGTTAGCTCATCATCTTCCGGCAGAGATTAGAGGACTGAAAACAAAAACAAGCACATAAAAAAATATAAAAGACAGTCAGGCCACAGGATCATCAGCTTCCCGTCAAGAGAACTTTTGGTAATGTGAAGAAAAACAAGACAGTGTTGCACAATTGCTCAAATGTACATTTATAAGTTGCCAGCTCTGCGGCATTGTGCTATCAAACGGAAGATTTCAGGAAGCAACTCAAATCGAGGGCCATGTGTCACCAAGCTGATATGCTAAATCTCCAGGAGAGGGATGAGAGCTAGACAGCTGTCATCGTACCTCCTACAGCCTGACTAATGAAGCATCACAGTTGTCAGAGTCAGAGGGAGCCACTTGCCCTTCTGTCTCAAGGAGCAAAGAGACCACAATAACCGAGAGAAACTAAAAGAGCTAAGAATTAGAGCTAGACACACACACACAAAAGAACTGAGCCTCATTTGCATTTAAAACTGTTAGCTACTGTATCTCGAGTTCCCATGGAAGATGGAGGTTGAACATTTATTCAAATGCTTGTGGGGTTTTTTTTTGCTTTTTTTTAAATCACTGAAACTTAAAAAGGCACATTTATTATATGAAAGTCTGGAGAATTAGGTCTATGCTGGTAGCTTTCATTTGCAAATGCTTAACAGTGAATTTTAAACCCCATGACCTTAATCTTTTTCATGTAAAGAAGCTTTTGAATTTTCAAAGCAAAATGCCCACAGTAATGCAAAAATCATTGCTCATGATATTTATAAAGTTGACCTGCCATGTTGGGTTTAAAAGCACAGGGTTTTCTCATGAGCACTGAGGAGTTTAAGGGCCAGGTTCTGCCACAACTATTCATGTTGAGTAGTACTTTACTCGGCAGGTAATTCCACTGAAGACAACGGGGCTACTCCAAAAGAAAGGGGCCACTTAATGTGAGCAAGCAAATCACAGTCTGGCCCCTTGCAGTACATTTACAGAGTGCCCAGATAGAGATTTCCTGCTGCAGAGAGCGAACAGTCTAAATAAAACAAGGCAAAGGAACCCAGGACAAAACTTCTGGAGGAGGAGGGAGTGGAGGTTATTCATGACAAGGAGTTGCTTGGAGGAGAGTGTACAAGGAGGGATTTAAGGAGGACGAGGAACTTGGCTTCCAGCCTTCTCTCATACTGCAGCCTATATAAGATACCATCTCCTTGCTCTCATCTGCCAAGAGTAGGCTTGGGAGATGTAACGAGTGATGACTGGGAGGAGTCTAGGGGGAAATGGGTACAGAGAGATGGCTGGAAGTGAGGTTATGAAGAGCCTTGTAGGTTAGGATGAATTAAGCTTCACACAGCCCTGTGATGTAGGGCAAATATTATGCCCACTTTAGAGATGGGGGAAGAACAGCGTACCAGACTTTGGCCACTAAAAAATAACAAATGATAACACTTCTGTTCAAATATAGGATTAACGGTATGTGAGCACGTATGCTGGACATTTGCATCTTCAAACACAAACACTACTGAACCCTCAGGCATGCCTGTGAGGTAGGCCAGTGTTCTCTTCCCCATTTTACAGAGGGGGAAACTAGACCCAGAGAAGTTAAGGGACTTGCCCTGTGCCCTAGAGTGAGTCAGTTTCAGAGCTCGGATTAGAACTCAGAGGTTCCTGGTGCCCAATCCTGTGCACTGAGAACATATGCCTCAATGTTTATGAGAGTGGAATATATGAACAATGGACTTGCTCCTTCTCCTATTGAAGACAGTGACAAAGCAGCCATTGACCTTAATGGGAGCAGGCTGTGACTCATGTCAATAACAACATTAACAGTCATTGCAGGCTCCGATCCTGCCATTGACTCTGCAGGGGTGGATCCTGAACTTCAGTGGAACTCCATGTAGTGCAAGGTTCCACCTACATAGTTCCTTTTGCAGGACTGGGGCCAAAGTTCTTTCCTCAGTTTGCACCACTCACACCTCTCAGAGCCAGCCATGTACCATACTTCTCCTTTTAGGCTCCTCTCTGCACTGGGGGGCCCAGTCTGGCTAGAGTCTCCTGCAACATGATGCTAAGCACATCACACGATCATGCCGTAGGTGAGCATGGCTGCAGTACTTCGTCTGCATCTTTTTCAGGGTGGTGCTTTCTAAAGCAGAAGGGAAGGTACTCAAAGAGTTTTCTAAATGCTAAAGTAGCATGGCTATAGGTTTTTGTTTCAAAGGGCAATAACCCAGCAAGATGGCCTTAGCTTGAACTCCTTGAAGTATCTGGTTTTGGATTGGAACTGGAGAGATCAGAAGTTAAGGAGAATGATTGATATCCCTGAGATAAGAAGAGAAGCAATTGACCTTCTGGAAATGGGAATTATAAAGCTGTGCAGAGAGAATTCTGTGAAGCTGGGACTCTTTTAATGGTGTAACTAACACGGATGCAATTTACAGCTGTATTTCACTTCTCATTGTCTGTAGTAGGCAACTGTTCAGTGGCTGACTGGATTCAGTTCTTCCGTTTCTAAGATGCTTAGCAGAAATGCATATTACAATGTTTGTCAGCTTCTGGCCCTCTTATAATAAAGCAAAAGTTTGCATGTAAAAAAAAAAAAAAATTAAGGTAGGGGCATGTGAAGAAAACAAGGCAAGAACAATGGCCCAATCTGCTTTTCACACATATCAACAGGACTTCCACACATGCACCTGAGGACAGGATTTGTGATAACAGTGGTGGACACATTTTATCTATGGCTCTTCTATGGCCTTCATTACCTTACACACCTTCTTCACCGGGGTGGGCAAACTAAGGCCCGTGGGCAGCTTCCGGCCCATCAGATGTTTTTATCCGGCCCACGAGCTCCCACTGGGGAGCGGGGTCAGGGGCTTGCCCCACTCTGCCTGCCTGGCACTCTGCAGCCCCCGACTCACAATTCCAGCATCTTCTGGCATGCGCAAAGCCATACTGCGCAGGCGTGACTTCACCGTGCTGTTTCTGGGATTGGAACCCCTGCCCCTACATGGCAGCCCCTCGCTATGCAGCAGCATGCCCAGTCCCTTCCAGGTCTCCAACAGCTCCACCCTCGAGAGCCTCAAAACTGCCCAGGGGCTGCACCTGTCCCAGCTAGGGTGCCTCTGCCCATGGTGGTGCCTGGTATGACCACCTAGGTGCCTCTGCTGGCATGGCTGCTAGGAGGCCCCAGCACCACCCCTGTAGAGACCCCTCCCGGGCCACACCCCAAGAGTCCCCCCCTTCCCCCACCTCAGTAACATCCCTTATAGAGCCCCCACTACATCCCATAGAGTCCTCCTCTCCCGCCAGGCATTCCTGGCCCACCATACAATTTCCATAGCCAGTTGCGGCCCTCAGGCCAAAAAGTTTGCTCACCCCGTTCTACACTGTCTATAATGTATTTATCCTCGCAATATCCCCATGTGTAGAGAACTGAAGAACAGAGACACTAAGCGACTAGTCCAAGTCACACAGGAAGGCCATGTCTTCCAAGACCCAGACTAGTGCCCCAATCAGTGGGCCAACCTTCCTCCCCAGGCCAGGCCAGACCAGACCTCATAATGATCAAGATGCTGGGGGAGAAACACTTAAGGGAATGGAATTCTAAAGGAAATTGATGTGATTAGTGATCTGAAGAACCAAGTCAGAGAGAGCTGTGAGAACCAGTTGCTCATGTTGCTCCGATGGGTGAAAGCAAGAACTGTGATTAATATAGAGGCCGTTGGTGCTATGCAGTAATACAAGACAGATGGCTGCGGGGAAACGGAGACAGAAAATGGAGGTAGGGAGAGTGAAATTAACAAGTGGGGAAGAATTCACTTCTTTCTTTCTGTAGGTCTAATTCATTAAAACATATGTGATGAGTTACGCCGTAGCAAAATCCCCACTCACTTCTGCCAAGTACCCTGAGGCGCTGCTATTTTCTAAAGGTTTACACACTGATGTGAATTAGGGGTTTTCAACTTAAATTTCCATGAAGCCAAGGGCTGTGTATGCTGGCACCAGGGAGCAGCAGGCTGGACTGCAGCTTCCATCACCACACCCCACCCTGGATTCCCCAGGAGTCATTGAGGACACTAGGCTGCCCCAGCAGCGGTGGGAAGAGCTTAAAGCTCCAGCTCCTAGAGCATTCCTGACTCTTCCAGCAGCAAAATTTGGAGCAGGGGGCCATGTAATGTATATACTACACATCAGCCACAAGGAGATGCAATCGGAACCCCAAACATACCTTTAGGACTGTTTTTATTTACACCTGCTGTCTGACGAACTGTCTGTTCTCTCATCCCTCTGTCTCCCACGTTTAATTTGCTACCAGATCACACATTCCCCTGCCAATTTCTGGTCTACTCTTCCCCTTTCCTCTCCTACCTTTTCTATCATCCTCCTCCATTCTTCTTTCCCCTTAGCTCCTCCTCCACTACTCATACTCACCCCTTCTACCCTTCTCCCTCCACCAAACAAAAAAACCCCAAGCAAAGAGTCAGCTTTAATCATAATCCTATTTATCCTATAAAACAAAACATCTATTTAAAGAACATGTCACCAAGATGTGGGCCTAGCCACGAAAGCAAACTCATGATCCTTGTCTGCCTCTTCCCCTCCCTGCTCTCTTGGTGCAGGGCTTCATTTCTCTTGTCTCCAGTACTATTTTAAGCTCTTTGGGGCAGAGACTTATTATCTGTATTCATAGATTCACAACTCTTAAGGCCACAAGTCGCCATCTAATTTGACCTCTTCTCATAACACAGGCCAAAGAACCTCACCCAATAATTTCTGCACCAAGTCCACAACTTCTGTTGCAGTGATAATATATCTTTTAGAACGATATCCAGTCTTGATGTAAAGACTACAAGTGATAGAGAATTCACCCATGCCCCTAGGTACTGCAGTGGTGCCTAAGAGCCACACAGTCATTGACTAAGCCCCATTGTGGTAGGCACTGTAGAAACACAGAACTAAGAGATGGTCCCTGCTCCAAAGTGCTCACAATCTAAATATCTTTCTTTATGTGCCTGTGAACTGCCTAATATAGTTTCAGATGCTATAAAATAATACTAAGCATGTCTGAGCGTCTCTGTTTGGATTAAAATGCCCAATCAAAAATGTTAAAGGCAAAAAATATCACACAGAGCTCTTCACTTCTGGGTCATCATGTTTCAAATCCAGCCAATGTCAGCCGTGACTGCTTTACTGCCATCTCAAGGTGGTTTGGTGGACAGCTGTGAAATGAGCTGGTGGTCTCAATTTGTAAGCAGACAAACGTATATAGCTCCAAAAGCACCGCTAGAAATGATGCCCACTGAGACTGCAGTTGGCAATCTCTGGAGAGACACTAAAGGAGTGAATAATCTAAGATCACGATCAACCTTTCCCCCCGTCTAAGTAGTCAAGATTAAGGCATGTGAAGGAAGCTAGCACTGCTTCTGTCCATTCTTCAGATAAACGGAACACTTGGCTTCCCAGTCCTGGCTATCCAGTGTCTTTCACAATTTCATTTTTTAAAAATCTAGAAAGAAAAATGGAAGGCTTGTTCTGAAAAGAGATTTTTAGAAAAGGAATCAGAAAAGTTGCTGGTTTCAGCCCTTCAAAGTGAGTGATCATACTCTCCACTCAACAGCTAAAAACATGCTAATAAGCTCCCCAAAAATGCAATAACTGAATGCTGAAGAATAGTAGCAGTTCATGTTCTTGAAAAGAGCCTAGCACATGAGATTTTAAGCTTGCCGAGTATGCTGCATGAAGTTAGTTGTTAGAGTGCTGACAGGACTCTACCAGCTCTCCCCGCTCATCTAAGGGCTGAATGTGGCCTTCATTTGCTCCCATAATTCTATCTCCTGCTGGCAGCTTTTGCCACCCCACAAGAACAAAGTATAATGCTATTTTTCCTGTAATACATGATTTCAGGTAAACTGACAGGAAATGGCACCTTTATACGTGTGGGACAGGCTGTGCTATAGCTACACCGGCGCCAATTTCCCTAAAGTTGGGGAAACAAAGGGGGGTTATGATACACTTCTGTACCCACAAAGATAATGGAGCAAATAATTAAGCAATCAATTTGCAAACATCTAGAAGAAGATAAGGTGATAAGTAACAGTCAGTATGGATTTGTCAAGAACAAATCATGTCAAACCAACCTAATAACTTTCTTTGACAAGGTAACAAGCCTTGTGTATAGGGGGGAAGTGGTAGATGTGGTATATCTTAACTTTAGTAAGGCTTTTGATATTCTCTCGCATATGACCTTCTCATAAACAAACTAGGGAAATACAACTTAGATGGAGCTACTATAAGGTGGGTGCATACTTGGTTGGAAAACCATTCCCAGAGAATAGTTATCAGTGGTTCACAGTCAAGCTGGAAGGGCATATTGAGTGGGGTCCTGCAGGGATCAGTTCTGGGTCCAGTTCTGCTCAATATCTTCATCAATGATTTAACTAGTGGCATAGAGAACACTTAAAGTTTGTGGACAATACCAAGCTGGTTGTAGGTGCTTTGGAGGATATGATTAAAATTCAAAATGGATCTGGACAAACCTGAAAAATGGTCTGAAGTAAACAGGATGAAATTCAATAAGGACAAATGCAAAGTACTCCACTTAGGAAGGAACAATAAGTTTAACACATACAAAATGGGAAATGACTGCTTAGGAAGAAGTACTGCAGAAAGGGATCTGGGGGTCATAGTTAAGGCTAGTCATGGAGATCACAGAAGTCATGGAGGTCATGGATTCCATGACTTCCAAAGACCTTCGTGACTTCAGCCAGCCCTGGCTGGGAGCTGCAGGGACCCCTGCCGCCGCTGGCAGCAGGTGGACCTCCCGCAGCTCCTGGCCACCATAGGTGGCAAGGGGGACCCCCGCTACTCCTGGCCGCCACAGGCAGCGGGGTGATCTCTGCAGCTCCTGCCACCACGGGTGGCTGGGGGGACCCCCACCACTCCCCGTCACTGCAGGCGGCAGGAGGGATCCCTGCAGCTCCCCACCACCGCGGGTGGCAGGAGGGATCCCCATAGTTCCCCACTGCCGTGGGTGGCAAGAGGGATCCCCGGAGCTCCCAGCCTTTGGAGTTTGGAGCCTACAGTGGAGGGGGACCCTGGAGCTCCCAGCCCACCCGCAGCTGCCCAGGCTTCTCATTTTATCATGGATATTTTTAGTAAAAGTTAGGGACAGGTCACAGGCTTCTGTGAACTTTTCATTATTGCCCGTGACGTATCTGTGACTTTTATTAAAAATATCTGTGACAAAATCTTAGCCTTAATCATAATGGATCACAAGCTAAATATGTGTGAACAGTGTAACACTATTGCAAAAAAGGCAAACATCATTCTGGGATGTATTAGCAGGAGCGTTGTAAGCAAGACACGAGAAGTAATTCTTCCATTCTACTCTGCACTGGAGTATTGTGTCCAGTTCTGGGCACCACATTTCAGGAAGGATGTGGACAAACTGGAGAGAGTCCAGAGAAGAGCAACAAAAATGATTAAAGATCAAGAAAACCTGACCTATGAGGGAAGATTGAAAAAACTGGGTTGCATTTGTCTGGAGAAGAGAAGAGTAAGAGGGGACATGATAACAGTTTTCAAGTACATAAAAGGTTGTTACAAGGAGGAGGGGGAAATTGTTCTCCTTAACCTGTGAGGACAAAACAAGAAGCAATGGGCTTAAATTGCAGCAAGGGAGGCTTAGGTTGGACATTAGGGAAAACTTCCTAACTGTCAGGGTGGTTAAGCACTGGAATAAATTGCCTAGGGAGGTTGTGGAATCTTCATCATTGGAGATGTTTAAGAGCAGGTTAGACAAACACCTGTCAGGGATGGTCTAGATAATACTTAGTCCTGCCATGAGTGCAGGGATTGGACTAGATGACCTCTTGAGGTCCCTTTCAGTCCTGCAGATTCTGTAATAGCCTACAAATATAGGAAAGGTGTGAACTTCAAGTGTGGAGAGGAAATATTTATCGTGATACACAGGAAGTGGTACAACAAAGATTTATGGGATAAGACTTAAAGGGAAAGCCTGCATTAACTATCAGGAAATACTGCCTGACAGTGAGATGTATTACGCTGTGGAATAAGTCTCCACAGCAAAGGGAATTGGCATAAACCTCAGTGCTTGGGACTTATAAAGCCACAAACAGTGGAAAGTCCGCTGTAAGCAATGAAACTGTATTGGCAGGCAGATGCGCTGGGTGGGTGTATTTAGAGTAAATACAGCCCTTAACATTGCAGCCATGAAGGGCCCCAATATAACAGATCTGGTATGGTTCTGCAGTACAAGGAAGGCGGCTGGATTCCAAGAGACGCCACAGAGGGCAGGGGAGGGCAGGGCATTGGTTGGCCTAGGGAGAGTCAGGGCTGGAGAACATCTCATGGCATGAATCCTCCTTTATAGCAGGGGTATGCAAGACTGCTTCAGCCACGACAACAAAGCAGGATGCACAGAGCAGCTCTGCAGCAGCTCCATAGGCTCGTGAGGGGAATGCCTCCTTCGTCCACCTGCCCATAGATCCCCCCAGCATCCAGGTCACCTGCTTAAGCTGGGTGCTGCCCCTTAGAGCGGCTTACAGAGCAGAACAGTATTTGTAAAGAATGATTGCAGTCTATGGTACAGGAAAGGTGGAAACTCCAAGTGGGGAGAGGAAATATTTACTGTGGTACACAGGGAGAGGTAGAACACATATTTAAGGGATGGTTCTTTCCTATCTGTTGTTACAAAGATAACTTTAAGTGGCCAAGCTGGAATTTACACAGCTTCAGCCATGATAACATACAAACAATCCCTATTTTCTGTACGTTAATGCAATTGGGGTGCCAGAACATTGCCCTGCAATTGGCTACAGTCTCCGAGGAAGGTCTGACAAATGCAGTACTCATGCTTTATTTTTGCTTTATTACTCATGTTACTGCCTAAACAATTCCTTGTGTTGTTACTTGCTTATAAGGATATTCCAAAAGACTTACTGTTATTTTCCACCCTTTGGCTCAAAGTGATACCAAGTAACTCAAAAGCAAACATGAAAATCTATTAATTACCTTTGTGCCTTGGCCTGGTGTCCTATCCAAGGCTATAATAAAATTACAGCTTTGACATGAGCTGAGATCTCTGCTGGATTTCTGGCAAGTCAGAAATATGGTGAAATGGCCTTTCAGGAATGCAAGACAAAGACCCAAAACGAAGGGGGGAAAAACAGATACCAAGGGTCCACTCCAACTCCCACTGAAGGAAATTTTCCATGGACTTCAGTAGGAGCTGGATTGGGCCCTAAAGCAGTAAGGTTACATTTAGGTGGGATTAATATATTAGAGAGGGTCTCATGGAATTATATTTCCATGATTCAGCATTCCTGATGTGTCTAATTTACAGATCTAAAAGGGGATAACACCAGATCTGTGTGGACCATGGTTCTGTAATGAGGCACAATTGAGAAGTATTGCCTGGGATAACACTCCATGCATCTGAAGAAGTGCGTTTTTTACCCACAAAAACTTATGCCCAAATAAATCTGTTAGTTTTTAAGGTGCCACCGGACTCCTTGTTGTTTTTGCCTGGGATAGTCTTTAAGGTCTTGAATAAAATGTTCAAAAGCACCTAAGTGTCTTACGAAAAGCACCTAAGTCCCATTTTCAAAGTGACTTAGGCATGTAGAAGCCTAAATATCATTGAAAATCAACAGGGCTTGGACTCTTAAGTCACTTTTGAAAACAGGACTTTGGTTTGACTAAGGTTTTCAAAGGGGACTAGTGATTTTGAGTGCCCCTACTGTTGGGTGCCCAACTTGAGCTGCCTTAAAGAGGCCTGATTTTCAGAAAGTGCAGAGCACCCATCTTCTCAAAAATCAGGCCCATTTAAGTTATCTCAAGCCAAAATTTCTAGTTACTTTTAAATATCTTTCTCTTAGGTTCCTAAGTAATTTAGGCTTAGTCTACACTACAGAGATAGGTCAGCGTAAGGCAGCTTATGTCGACCTAACTAGGTCAGTGTCTACACTACAGCCTTGCTCCCACTGATGTCAGTGCTCTATTACACTGACATAATAACTCCACCTCCACGAGAGGCATAAGGCTTATGTTGGTGTAGTGAGGGTGACACAGTGTCTGTGTAGACACTGCGTTCCTTACATCGGCTGTTGGATGTCTTACCAATTTCACAGCTCGGCTGACAGGGAAGTTGGCTCCCAGCTCCCCAGCTGGGCTGGTGCCAGGTCCTTCTCCAAGTTGGGCTGCCATCCAGGCTCCTGGCTGGGGTTGCCACCTGGGCTCCTTGCTGCCCTCCTCAGGGTCCCAGCTCCATGCTCCTCGCTGAGAGCCTGGATGCACCGAGGCTCCCGGCTGGGAGCCCAGCTGCCCCCCTCAGCTCTCGTTTCCCTTCTCGCTGCTGGGAGCTTGGCAGCTGACCAGACTCTGGGTCTGGATCTCCCTGCCAGAGGCGAGAAGCCCTGGGTGGCTGCCCTCCTGCTCCCAGCTGGGACTGGGGAGGTGAGACACTCGAGGCTCTCAGCTCCCCACAATGCCCCTCTTCAGCCAGTGGAAGTGCTCCTGGTGAGGACATGCACCACTGACAAAAGGAGGGTAGCGTAGACATCTCCCCCCGCAGTAATTACTGAGCTGGCCGCACATCAACCTAACATAGGTCAACTTAAGATTGTAGTGTAGACATGCCCTTTAGGTACTTTTGAAAATTTTACTCCTTGTCTGAACTAGGAGAAAAAGGTGTTTTTTAAAATCATGTTAATTAACCCCACTTGAAACACCACTCAGCAACTAGCATTTAAGACCTCTAAAACTGTCCTCACCTGGTGGGAGGAAAGTCAATGGGACTATTTACACATTGAAAATTAAGCATGTGCTTGAGCACTTTGCTGGATCGAGGACAGACTGCTCGGCATGTTGCAGGATTGAGCCCTAAATTCACTCACTGATGAAAAGGCAGTAGCTTGCCGGGGACAGAATAATGTAATTGTCATATGAAGAGACTGAAATGTGAGAAGCCTCCTTAAATAAGTAAAAATGTAAAATTATCTCTTGGGAAAACACCCTAATTGAGTTTAATCGGGTTAAATTATCCTAACAGTCACCTTTTTAACCGCAGAACCAATATCTCTGACAACCCTCCTGAAAGAATAAAACCTTCTCTGAACTGCTCATATTGATTTAATCTGTAGTGCTGGGATTTAAAAGCCTAGTTAATGTGCTAATGTACTACTGGTTTTAGGCATTAGACACTCACAGACCTTTTCCGATACAGTCTAACTCGATAAGTAATAATTTACTGTTTAGAAAGAAAACAGGGATATTTATCAAGAAGTTTAACTCTAATTACACATTTTGTTGGCTTAGCAAGTGACTGAACCAGGTAGATAGCAGTTCAGTGTATCACTTACCACCACTCTTTTGAAACAAAACTGAGTCTATGGGCTTCTCTACACTGGCACTTGACAACGCTGCAACTTTCTTGCTTAGGGTGTGTGAAAAAACACCCCCCTGAACGCTGAAAGTTTCAGCACTGTAACATGGCAGTGTAGACAGTACTACAGCGCTGGTAGCTACTCCCCTTGTGGAGGTGTTTTTTTTACAGCCCTGGGAGAGCGCTCTCCCAACCCCGGTGCTGCGACTACACAGCCGTGTTAAAAGTGCTGCCGCAGCAGCGCTTTAATGTTGCTAGTGAAGACGTGCCCTAAGTCTACACTGAAAACACTACAGCAGCACAGCTGCAGCGGAGAGGTTGCACTGGGGTCGTGCTTGAGTGTAGACATTCACTACAGTGCTGGGAGGGATTCTCCTGTCACTGTAGTTAATCCACCTCCCCAAGAGGTGGTAGCTACGTCAATGGAAGAATTCTTTTGTTGACCTAGCGCTGTCTACATTGGGGGTTAGGTCTGCTTAGCTATGTCACTCGGGGCGGGGGGGGGGGCCTCACAACCCTGAGAGATGTAGTTATGCCGACGTAAGTTTCCAGTGGAGACCAGCCCTAAACAAACTCCACTTTTGTCCCAGCCACTAGAGGGCTTGATCCTGTAAAGTGCAGAGTCCTTCTCTCACTAGTGTGGATAGAACTTGAGGGAATTCATCACTTTTTAGACTGGAAGCTGTTTGGGGAAGGAACTATCATTTACTAGTTAAAGTTCAGCTAAAGACTTTGGGGGGACCCTCGACCTGCTAACTTGTGTTAAAACTACAAACTGCCTTGTCTTCACTAGGATTTTACCTCGAGCTAAGAGCCCACCTTTGTTTCACTAGTGAAGACAAGGCCATAGTGTTTATACAGTGCCTCACACAATGGGGTCCCTATTGGGTTGGCTTCTGGGCGCTCCCACAATATAAGTGCTAAATAATAATAATGGATATTAATAACCTGACAGACCTGGGCCCTTATGCCTTTTGCCCGGAGGTATTCAGGCACGTGTTCCCAAGGGATTTAAGAATGAAGTGGCTGAACTAACAAACGTAGGTGATTTCTCCTTAAAATTAGCTACAATACCGAAGCACTGGGTGTTGTACCTGTCTTTAAAAAAGGCATGAGGGATGATCTTTGGAGCTATAGGCCACTGAGCCTTTACTGCAGCACCAGATGAACTAGCAGAAACAATAACTAAAAAGAGACAGTCATTCAACACCTAGATTAACATGATACGATAGGGACTACACTGGCATGCCTCCTGTGAAGGAAAACCTCGCCTCGTCAGTCTACTAAAATCTTTACTAGCCATGGTACTCTGACACCATGGCAGTGGGTGCAGTAGAAGAAGCTAATTAGAACAGTACTGTCATGGATCAGAAACTGGCAGAAAGATGGGAAGCAAAGAGTATGAATAAATTATTCATTTTCAGCGTGCTAAAAGGCTAACAGTTTTACAGCTCAGTGCATCAGGTGTTGGCAGAATTGATCCCTAAAACTGTTAACCTTTTGTCACTGACTTAAGTATTGTGGCTTCCGATATACACTGGTGTCAGATAGATCAGAACCAGGACTTAAAGCTGGCTATCTAATAACAATATCCCCTGTCTCTTGTACAGCTCTTTTAATCAGTGGATCTCAAAGCATTTTACAAAGAAAGTCACCACTATAATTACAGACAGAAAAACAGAGGTATGGGAAATTGAAGCAATTTGTCCCAGGTCATCCAGGAACAGAACCCAGGTCATCTGAATCCCAGTCCAACACACTATCCACTAGGTCACACCAGCACCCTTAAACCTTTATATAATAATTCAGTTTGTGTTTCAGGGAGGAAGGAAAGTTACATTTATGCAGGGCCATTAGGCTACTGCTGAAAATTTTGGTGATACTACAACCCAAGAAACCTGTTTGATGTAGATAAATTGCAGAGAAAATATGCAGATGATGTGCAATCAGGTATAGCACTAGCAGTGGCCTTGTGGCAGGCATAAGTGCAGTGACTGACAGCACAATTTCACTGCGCTTGGAGAGTGTTGTCTGGGCAACCAATGACGAAAAAGAGACAACATTGAAGAGGAGCTAGCTTCTACAGAAGAGGGAAAAAAACAGAACAAAACTCTAAATATGATGCAAATGCAAAGTTGTCTGGTCTTTAGGAATACTGCAAGTGTTGGCTCACACCACCTGAGTCAGTATCAACATAACCCAGTGTCTTGAAGCAGTGGGGTCTACAGCATGAACATATTCTGCTTTTGAATTGTAGAGAAGAAAAGAAAATGGGGGAAAATGAACATTTAAAAGGATAATAGCTGCTGTGAAGCAAAAACAAAATTAGAGAGGCAGACATGAAAATACAACTGTTAGAAAAGAATTATTCCCATAAGCTTATAAAGATAGATACACACTATGTTATCATCCAATGACGCCACACAACATTGTGGAGCTGGGAGTACGTGTGAATTTTAATAAATAATATCAACAACTTTTATAACTATAGCACTTTCTATTATTTCCAAGAGTTTTGCAACATTAATGAATGAATCTTCATGCCCTCCCACACCGTGCTGGTAGGTTTTATCCCCATTTTACAGACAGAACAACAGAGCAGTTTATGTGACTTTCCCAAAGACACACACAAAGTCTGTGGGGAAGTCAGGAATAGAATCCAAATCTCTGGACTCTCCATTCTGAGCTTTAACCATACAACTTTAATCCAAATGTAATGGAGGACATGGAAGTCATTCAGGTATCTGAGAGTTCAGCGAACCTGGGGAGCCATTTGTCTTAGCTGAAGTAATGATGTGAGCATGTAACTTTGTATGTGCCAAAGCCTTTACTTGAAATCTGCAGTACAAAGACTTGTGCACATAAAGCAGAGGGATCTGATCATATTTTAGGAGAAGAGGTTACTTAAGGAGTAAGATTCAGGTGCCAATGTACATGATTATAGTGAAAACTTGACAAAAAATGAACAGAGGTAGTGAGGCAAATAGTTCAATACAGAAAGAAAGATTGTGACTGGATCTCATAGACACAAGACCTCTACCGTCAAGAATCCAGCATCACCATCCTCCTAACAGAGGTCAGACAATCAAGCCATCATTTCAGTGATGAGCTGCCTTAATCTACCAGGAAGACCTAACACTGTGGTTAGAGTCCTGTCATCAGCAAGATAATGATGAATATGGAGTCACCTTTCTAGGAGTGGCAGGTCAGTATCCAGACAGTGAATAATCAGAACTCCCTAAGTGGCAGCACTTTTACTCATGTGATCAGAAGAACTTTATTTCCAGAATGTGTAAATGGCAACATGAAGAGGCCGCATGAGATTATTCTCTGCCAGATTGGAGTCAGACTTTCTCATGTTCAGCCACTCTTCAACAAACAGAATCTTAAAATTGATGTTTCTTACAGACTTATTGTTTTTGGCCAGTGGCCCATGGAGAACCTGCTGAAACATTTTAATTAAGAGAGCTGAGCAGCCTACATGAAGAATTATCGAATGTAGTTTTAGCTCTTACTCAATTCCTCTATCGAGCTTCAAAAACAAGGTCTCTGATTCAGCTTGATTAAATAAAGTAGAGTCCAGAATGTAACCTAGTGCAGGCTGTCTTATGTTTCACAAAGTAATAAGAGATATAAGGCCATGATTGCTGCAGAGTGATCAAGACAAAAGAAAAACTGTTTCTCTTTCCAAGGTTACCAAGATAAAATCAAGGGTATTTTGTGCAATATAGAGATAATGTGATTCCATGGATTTACACCAGGGATGAACCTGTCTCTCTGTGTCATAGGCTCTGCTGTGTTATATTCAGGTTTTTATACCATGCTTATCACTATGGGATCTGAGTGGTTTCTATTTCCTCCTAAATGTATGTAAATTCAGGTGACTTGGCAGTCACTAAGCAAAAATCGTAGTGCCCAAAGTCATTAAACTTCCCATGTGGGTTTCTCAACAATTAGAAACAATGCACACAGGAGAATGTTAGAAACACAGCTGGGCCATTCTTTCACCATTATTGCAACTTGCAGATTGAAAGGGAACAGCAATCTTGCTGTGTTGGAAATCAGCTCTTTAACTGAGTGATCACTAAAGAGTGTAATATTTTTATAGACTGAGCTCCAATTCTGACCTTAAAATCTATGAGAGCAGCCAGCTAGGGTTCTGACATGGTGTAAATCCGCCCGATGGTATTTTTGCTCCTGGCTGCAATTGTAGTCCTAGGCCAGAGAGAGAGCGTTTCCACATTCTTCTTTTCAAACATGTCAGCGTGGTTGCAATGTTTACGCGGGGTGTGTGTGTGGGGGTGTTCCTATACTGCTTCAGTGGGCATCCCTGCGTGGGTGACCATCTCCGCCTCAGCCCTCCAGGGCCCAGTTTGCTCCCGACAATATTGCCACCAAAATTCTGAAGGGAAACTGACCTCCTGTTCTTGCCAGTGAACGAGGAGATCATGAGGGTCAGCCAGGAGATGCCGTGAATGAGAGGGAAATGGGGGGATTGAATTTCACCAAATTGCAATATTTCTCAGTGCCCCTGGATAATGGCTTCCAGGGGGACTGTCCAGACTTGATCATAAGACCTGAAGACAGAGGGGAGCCTTCAATACTTTCTATTAGGTCCAGAGTGGTCTTGTGTCACAAAGTAATCTGCAAAGCCCTGGCTACCCCTGTATCTATGAAATCGTTGGCTGCTCCTGAATTGATGAGGGCTCATTGGATGGACATCTGTTTGGGCTCTCCAAGGATGTGTAGTTGGATGGACACCTGCAAGTGGGAAGCCCTTGGATGGAGCTTGGTGAGTGTTCCAGTCAGGACTGAGGTGCAGAGAAATTCTTATCTCACAGACCCTAGGCTGGTTCTCCTTACTGAACCTAAGGCGACTCGTTTCCCAGATTCCTAGGAGCTCAGATGGGACAGGCAGAAATGGTGTGGCCAGGTTTGCTACAACAGATGCATATGTGGTGCCATTGGCATAGTTCCTTTTCTTCGGGTGGTCAATGAGCCAGATCCACCTTCATCAGTTCAGTGGGTGAAACAGGTACCGAGGTAATGGTAAGTGGATGGGGAGGTGGTGGGCGGGGGCTGCACAGACCCTCCCTTTTCCTCTCTCCATTCCCATAACTGATTATTTATGCAGAGGATGAGGTTGATGAAGGCATCCAGACTTGTGAGCATCTCCACGTGGGTCACTTCATCTTTGATCTCCTCCCTCAGACCCCACCAGAGTTGGTACAGCTCCACCGCCTCATACCACTCTGCGTCTGCAATGAGATGGCAGAAGTATGCTGCATAGGAAGCCACAGTACCCTGTCCCTGTGGAGTTTCTTTAGAGTGGCCTCAGCCAAATGGTCATGATGCAGACCATCCAAGATTGCTGATATTGATTGGAGAAAGGTGTTCCAATTTGGCAGGACTGGGCTGTTACTCTCCAGCAAGGGGGAGGCCCAGTCCAGAGCCTCCCCCTTCAGCAGACTGATTACGACAGAGGCATAGGTCTGGGGACACAACAGGAACAGAAGATGGCACTGGTTCATGAAGCCCCAGAACGGCTGGCGACTCCCACTGGATTGTTCTGGTAAAGGCATTGCGAACCGCTGTTCAAGGCAGGGCACTGTGGTCTGTGTCTGAAGCGAAGTGTTTTCTATGTGAAGCTGGCTTACTTGATCCCACAGCAGCCCACTCTCTGAGGCAGTTGCAGAACTTGGGCCTGCAGTGCTCGGTTCTCCGCCTGGAGGCAGGCAGCCCATTTGGGCAAGCCCAGTGCCTCTGGAGGCAGCAGTTGAGTTGCTAGTTCCATACTTCTTGTACTGGGCCCACCCCCCTTGGGCATAGGTGTGCAGGGGATGCTGCAGCACCCCCAGGTTTTACATGGGGCTCTGCTGCTGGTCCCGCTCCCAGGGTCCCGGCTGCTGAACATGCGCCCGGGGCTCTGGCTGCTGATCACACTCCAGGTCCCAGCTGCTGCTCCCCCCCAAGGTCCCAGCTGCCTTCCCGTGCCTGAGGTTCCACTGTCAGCCCTGCACCCAGGGTCCTGGCTGCCAGCCCCATTCCTGCCCCCACCTATGGCCCTAGCCTCGGCCCCCTTAGCCCTGTCCAGGTCCCTGCTGCCCAGGGAAACACAGCCCTGCTCCCGGCCCCGGCTCGGGGGAAGGAGGGAGCACGGACAGGGGTAAGGGGGCTGGCTTCCAGCATCCCCACTATTAAAAATGCTCCAGTGCCACTGCCCTTGGGGATGACTGTATGGTCTGTACAAACCGTTGGGGCTGGGATGTAGGCAGCTGGGCCTAGTTTTAGTGGATGAGTTGGGTCCTTGCACCAGCCAGAGTTCAGAACTAGAAGGTCAGAAACTGAGAGTCAGATACCAAAAGTCAGGCCGAGTCAAGAAACCAGGAGGTCAGGGTCAGGTCGGAAAATCCAGACTCATTTGACCATACACACAAAACTGTCTGTCAGCACAGGTACAAAGAACACCTACTTCTGGCTACTGAAAACCTTAAAGTTTAGATCCTTCCTAGGTAGAAACACTAGGCCAAAGGTATCCCTGGCACAGGTGCCATTATTTCAATGTAATAAAGGAATTACACTAAAGATGAATTTTACACTGTAACCTGTTATAGTATCGCAGTATTGGAACAGCTACTGCCATTTTGCATGCTCCTCTGAAATATGATGTTTGCCTTTTAAATAAAGTCTCTTAAAAAGGTATCCTGCAAAGATATTTTCCAGTATTTGTTTAATTATTCTTTTTAAACTATGCTGGTAAAAGGGAGGGAATGTAATCTGATCAGCAGTGCAACACAGCATCTTGATACATTAACATCTTAGACTGGACAAAGCATCAGAGCGTATAAAAGGGAAACAATCTGAGGACTGGACTACGTATAGGGTTTTTCCATCTCTATGAAATTTCTATGAGTCTATAACTCAGTGTGGCTGGACAAGAGGTTTATTTGAGACTTCAAAATAAATGCAGCTCATCCATTTTACTTACTAATACTTCTCTTGGAAGGAATTTGTGAAATGTGATCCTTTATCATTAAAAACAAAATGATACCTCCGTTAAAGTGTCTCAGTTTCATATGTGATTGAAAAAATAAATGGATTAGAAGGATATCATTCAAATGCTCCCAATTCAACAGCAGGCACTGTGTTCAAGACAGCTCACCCTTTGAAGGAATACAATTATAGAGCTTAATCCCACAACCCAAGTTGACCACAGAAATAAATGGCAGGATCGGGACACAATAGATGAAAAAGACCAAAGAAAGAGAAGCATTAACTTCAGAAAACTAGCTAACGCCCTCAAAATCTTTCACCTACTATACACAGTCACCAGAGAACAAAGAGCATTCTCATATATTACCACCATTTTCACTTATGCTTCTTTAATATACCTCAGAATAACTGATGGTAATTATGACCCAACCACTTACCAACATATCCTGGGGTTCCACATGCTGTGGACATGACGTCTCCTTTATCCTCCATCTTTGACAATCCGAAGTCACTGATCATGATTTTGGATTCTTCATCCTGGCTGTAGTACAGCAGGTTCTCAGGCTAGGAAGACGTTTGAGACAAACAGTTATGAATATATGAGTCCAGTAAAGAACAAGGTGACACTTTACATTTTTGAAGCGGAGGGGGGAAGGGGGAGGATTCCCCAGAACCCTCAACCAATTCCCCATAATAATAATTCTTCAGAGGCAATACCAGCCAACCTAGTCTCGTGACTGAGAAGGATTCTACAGGGAACCAATCAGTGCCACTGTTAAGGCAACTAGCCAGAGGCCCTCCTCTTCAGATGTTGCATGTACCATCTCTGTTGCATGTAACATCTCTGAAGCCATTCCTTTTCTTTGACAACCCAAGCAGGAACCATGGCTCCTTCTTTCTCCTGACCAGAGACATAAGGGGATTGACCTATATACAAACAAAGACAGTCTCTTCAATCTATGGTGATAAAACAGAAGAGTATCAGAGGGGTAGCCGTGTTAGTCTGGATCTGTAAAAGCAGCAAAGAATCCTATGGCACCTTATAGACTAACAGACGTTTTGCAGCATGAGCTTTCGTGGGTGAATACCCACTTCGTCGGATGCAAGTGACTTGCATCCGACGAAGTGGGTATTCACCCACGAAAGCTCATGCTGCAAAACGTCTGTTAGTCTATAAGGTGCCACAGGATTCTTTGCTGCTAAAACAGAAGAGTTCGCTTATATGCAAGTATAAATGGTAAGTACTATGCAGAACATTCAAAACATTTTACATAGATGCAGTATGGGGTTAAATTGTAGTTTAAAAAAACTCATTAGTGTTAGAGAATTTTTATATATATCCTGCAGGAAATAAACCATGATAAAAGAGTAAATGCCATTACAGTTAATAGAGTTATACCAACATTGATTTGGCTCCAGTTATTTAGAAAAAATACTGCACTACTGAGAATAATGAACTAGGAGCCAGGTAGAAACCATGGGTCTCTTCACTGAGCTCCATGGAGTTGTGCTGATATTAATCTGGTTTGAGATCAGAATCATGCCCCAGACACCGATGTGCTACATTGTTGCTAACCCAAAATGTTCAATACATCTGCTTTTAATAATTTGTTATGTTATTAACAAACAAACAAACAAACAATACAGGTCTTACTAAGTACAGTGTACTTCTGGGAAGTGTAATTTGAGGTTTTACCTCCCAGGGTGATTCCATTGCTAAGGGTTTGAGCCTGCAAGGTGCTTAGGATCCTCTGTGAACTCCCAGTGAAGCTGTGGAAGCAGTGGACAATCCACACCTTGGAGGGCCAGGCCTTAAACTTGTTACATTTTTACAGCACGAGATGACCAGCTTTGTGATATAGTATTGGAACAGTTTCTGCCAAGAAACTGGTACAAATACCTACCACAATTTAACACATTTCTTCTATAAACCCAATATGCGCTCCAGCTGTGGATTTCCAGGAAATAATATATGAGATGAATACATGAATGGACAGCACACATGCTTGATATGTAAGCAACAGGTAGCTGTCATAAAAGAATACAGCATTCAAAGACACTATGAAGCAAACCAGGATGAGAAATATGATAAGTAAACAAGATAATTATGTGAAGATAAATACTCCAAATTAGCACAGTTGTTAAAAATGCAGCCACTAGTGTTTACTAATGCTTATCATGTAAGTAATTCTGCTGGTAAGGCAAGCTATGTGATTGCCCATGAAATAGCTGTCTCATCAAAACCATTTTCCGAGGGAGAATTTTTGAGGAACTTCATGCTGCAAGCTTCAGAAGTACTGTGTCCAGATAAGTGGGAAGCTTTTGCAAATATCAGCCTCTCAGGAAACAAAATTGCTGAGAGAATCAAGTTAGCTGAGAATCTGAACAGTCAACTGCAGGACAAAGCAAAGTCTTTTGCTACTTTTTCAACAGCAATTGATGAAAAAACAGATGTAAACGACACATCTCAACTAGCAGTGTTAATTCATGAAGAACATGTGTGTAGCAGAGGAGCTTGTAGAATTGTAGACACAACAGCAGCAAATTATCTCTTTATCAACTTGGTGGAAGCTCTAAACAAATTGGATGTGGACTGCAGGGGCGGCTCTAGGAATTTGGCCGCCCCAAGCAGTCATGCCTGTGGGAGGTGCACCGGAGCCGCGGGACCAGCGAACCTCCCGCAGGCATGACTGCGGAGGGTCTGCTGGTCCCGCGGCTCCAGTGAACTTCCCACAGCTGCGGAGGGTTTGCTGGTCCCGCGGCTCCGGTGGAGCATCCGCAGGCATGCCTGCGAGAGGTCCACCCGAGCCGCGGGACCAGCGAATCGTCCGCAGTCATGCCTGCGGGAGGTCCACTGGCGCCGCGGCTCCGGTGGACCTCCCGCAGGCATGACTGCGGAAGGTCCGCCGGACCCGCCTGCCACCCTGCCGGCAAAATGCCACCCCAAGCGCGCGCTTGGCGCGCTGGGGTCTGGAGCCGGCCCTGGTGGACTGGACAAGAGCTCTGAGTCTGGCCACAAACAGGGCATCCTCGATGGTAGGTAAGAAAGCCGGAGTTGCAACAAAATTGAAGACAAAATTGCAAACTATCAACCACAACCAACAGTTTAGCAGTTTTCATTGTATTTTACATTAAGAAGCTTTCTGTAGTAAAATTTTGGAAATAAATCACGTGATGAATGTGGCTGTTAAAAATGTAAATTTTATTCGAGCTCGAGGGCACTAATCAGTTCAGCCTGCTGTTGGAAGAATGTGACATTCATCGCGGACTGCCATATCAAACTGTAGTTCAGTGGCTAAATTGGGGAGTTGTATTGAAGCACCTTAAGAACATAAGAACGGCCATACTGGGTCGGATCAAAGGTCCATCTAGCCCAGTATCCTGTCTTGCGACAGTGGCCAATGCCAGTTGCCCCAGAGGGAATGACCAGAACAGTTAAGACATCAAGTGATCCATCCCTTATTGCCCATTCCCAGCTTCTGGCAAAGAGAGGCTAGGGACACTATCCCTGCCCACTCTTTCTAATAGCCATTGATGGACCTATCCTCCATGAACTTATCTAGTTCATTTTTGAAACCTGTTATAGTCTTGGCCTTCACAATATCCTCTGGCAAAGAGTTCCACAGGTTGACTGTGCGTTGTGTGAAGAAATACTTCCTTTTGTTTGTTTTAAACCTGCTGCCTATTAATTTCATTTGGTGACCGCTAGTTCTTGTGTTATGAGAAGGAATAAACAACACTCCCTTATTTACTTTCTCCACACCAGTCATGATTTTATAGACCTCTATCATCTCCCCGCTTAGTCATCTCTTTTCCAAGCTGAAAAGTTCCAGTCTTATTAATTTAATCTCTCCTCATATGGAAGTTGTTCCATGCCCCTTGTAATTTTTGTTGACCTTTTTGAATTGCATTGTGAGATCCACCTTTTCATGGATCAGAAAGGAAAAGCCATCACTGAATTACAGGACAATGAATGGCTTCAAGACCTTGCTTTCATGGTGGATATTACAGAGCACTCGAACTCGCTCAACACAAGAACGCAGGAGGGCAACCAAGTAGCAATAGAATCCTATGACAACATTCATGCCTTTGAAACTGAGCTTCAGCTGTGGGAGAAGGAACTTTGCCAGAGTAACTTAGCACACTTACCTGCCTTGAAATCACTATGGGACACTGTTAGGACTCACTGTGATGACATCATGGGCAAAACTGCTGAACCGAGAAAGGAATTTCAAGAATGATTCTCTGACTTCAAGAACCATGAGGAAGAGTTTGCAATTTTCAGCACAACCTTTTCTGTTAGTGTGCTAGATGTACTAGAGGAGCTCCAACTGGGACTTCATGAAGTGTAGTGTGACACTGCTGAAGGGCAAATTTTCCAATATTGGTGTTTTCAAGTTTACCAATATCTGGATCAAATTATTCCAGACTGAAGTCCTTTGCATCAAGAATTCTTTCCATGTTTGGGAGCATATGTGTGTGTGTGTGAACAAGTATTCTCCATCATAAATATCAACAAATCTAAGCTACTTTCTGAACTAAGCGACACACACCTGAACTCGATACTCAAGATAGCTTGAACTAGTGCATCAACATTTGGAGCAAATGACTGGGCTGAGGCTAAGAGGTACCAGGTATTGGGGGAGCAGCACTAGCAATCACTAAAATCTAAAATAAATGTAATTACCAACATGGGTTCTCTTTATCTATTTCTATTTTAATAACTTTTGCTGAATGTGGCCCATGCCAAGTGGCAGAGTATCGGATCAGGCCCGCCATATGAAATGCATTTGACAACCTTGCATCACATACGCTAGTTTTACATTGGTATCTGGCTGTGTGGGAATTACCCCTGATTTACCTCGGTGCAAGGGAGATCAGAACCAGGCTCATGTCTCTAGCCCCACACTTGGGTCCCAAACTGTGCCAGTTTGGCTCACCTTGCTGCTTTCTTTGTCTCCTATTACCATAAATGACACTTTCTGTATCCTCTTGCTACCCCCACCTCTCCCACGCTCAGAGCATCCTCCCTAACCTTGCACATTAGAATGGCTGAGACATTTTTGACAACAGCAAAAGCACGATGAAAAACAAATGAAATTTCATATATATTTTCATGAAGTTTTCCTCATTTTCCAACCACCCTTACAAGCACCCCCAATTCCCTTTCTTCACCTCCATCCTTACTCCTTTCACTACCCCTTCCATCGCAGAGCTCCGTCCTCACTCTCTTTCCTGTCTTAGAAGCTGACTGAAATTTTCCTGAATTTCAAAATACTGCTGACATTTCAAAATTCAAAAAATCCCACCTCTCTCCCCAAAGTCCTGCTTTTCAATCAGTGAGAGAGGGGATACAATAGTTTTTCAATCAGTGAGAGAGGGGGTACAATAGTTTGAATTCCACACATTTTAATTTCTAAAATCTTCAATATTAAAAAAAACTAACAGGAAAAAATTGAAAACATTTTCATGATTTTTTTTCTAACCAGTTTTACTCCTGATTGAATTCCAATCTCAGGGCTTGTCTTCACTGTGGGCTAAATCGGCGCTGTTGAAATTGATGCAGTGGCGTCGATTTAGCAGGTCTAGTGAAGATGCAATAGGTTAATGGAAGAGCACTCTCCCATCAACTTAATTACTCCACTTCAACGAGAAGCGGAAGCTATGTCGGCAGGAGAGCATCCCCAGACGACATAACGTGGTATAGACGCTCGCATTCTGCCATATATTTCATGTTACAGCAGTCTCGGATGATGACGCAGCACATGTTGTTCATTTTAAGAACACTTTCACTGAAGATTTGACAAAACACAAAGAAGGTACCAATGTGAGATTTCTAAAGATAGCTACAACACTTGACCCAAAGTTTAAGAATCTGAAGTGCCTTCCAAAAACTGAGAGGCATAAGGTGTGGAGCATGCTCTCAGAAGACATAAGAGCAACACTCTGATGTGGAAACTACAGAATCCAAACCTCCAAAAAAGAAAGCAGCTTTGGATTGTTATTGAGCAGAACCCATCATCAGCATGGGCACGTGGCCCCTGGAATGGTGGTTGAAGAATGAAGGGACATATGAATCTTTATCACATCTGGCATGTAAATATCTTGCGACACCAGCTACAATGGTGCCATGAGGATGCCTGTTCTCACTTTCAGGTTACATTGTAAACAAGATGTGGGCAGCATTATCTCCTGCAAATTGTAACCAAACTTGTTTGTCTGAGCAATTGGCTGAAGTAGGACTGAGTGGACCTTCAGGTTCTAAAGTTTTACATTGTTTTATTTTTGAATGCAGTTATCTTTTGTACATAATTGTACATTTGTAAGTTCAACTTTCATGATAAAGAGATTGCACTACTTGCAGTTCTTATATTAGGTGAATTGAAAAATACTATTTCTTTTGTTTTTTACAGTGCAAATTCTGTGTTCTAATTGAAATCAATATACTTGAAAATGTAGAAAACAAATTTTTTTAAAAAGATGGTATTCTATTATTAACAGTGCAATTAATCGTGATTAATTTTTTTAATCCCTTCACAGCCCTCGTATTAATTGATTAATTTAAAAGGGTGCGAAGAAGATGAGTCTGTACTGATCAGAATCTCTCAGGACCTTTCATTGTTCTAACCACTGTCCTCCACCCTTTGTTTATTGTCATTCTTTGCTGTGTTATTTAGATCAGACTCTCTCGAGCTAGCGACCTGCCTTTCTCATCTGCTAAATGGTGTTCTACAAATAACGATTATAATAGCAATAGTTAATTACTGATGTTGCAAAGTAATAGTCCCAATACCAATCTTGATTGTGGGACCGTCTGGCCTCCATCAGGAACTTCCCCAGCTTAGGAGTCCACAGGACCTGCTTGCCCACTTGCAGCCTTCTGCAGCAGCCACAACAGAGTGCACTGCCAGCCCTCTGCTGGGCCCAGGTTCCTTGATGGAGTTGGGCCCTCCTGTAGCTGGAAATCACCAGTTCCAATCATTAGATTCTGTCCAGCTGGGTTGGATGATTCTCACTAACTATCTGCTGGGCTCCTCTCCAGAACAGGGCTGGTTGTTCCCTGGTACTCTGGCCCTTAAAGGGGCAGACTGGCCTGTTTACAGTGCGAGGGCAAGAGGTGAATTCCCCCCAGCTACTGCCACTTGGGGAGTACCTAGACAATGAGAGAACCTCTCTCACTGGCATAGGTGGCATATTCATTGTAGCTGTTTATATGTCGACAAGCCCAAAAACTTTACCAACATGTAACGGACCAGAAGCAGAACCAATGAGCAGACGAAGGTAAAGATTGTACTGTGGCTAACCCAAAGCAGGGCCAACTCTGTCTGCCATGAAGAGCCTCTCTTGTGCATTGTTCCATACAAAACCTGTGCAATAGCAATGCTGAGCGTTACTTGTAAAAATCGGACTCTGGTCTGTCTGCCACACCCACATGTTTTGGGTTTATCATTTTCCCCCAACTGGCCCTTTTTATCAGATGTGAAAAATCAACATCACCACAACTCAGCATTGCCATGTTTATGCAAAGTTAAGACAAAGCAATGAGAGGCACAGTAGAGTCCTTACCATCTGCTCAACAAATATTTGCAGCAGCAAATTGCTTTTGTAAGACTGGAATAAAAAATGAAACCACCCATGTAAAACATAAAGCTCTGTTACCACCGGAGTGTGATGCTGCCTGGATTCTCTTTAGGTTGGATTCCCGTTTTGTGACCTGGGAGGACAATGTAGGGGAAGAGGCCAGACTATCAACAGCTGAAAGAGATGGTTATAAAGTCCCACCAAGTCATTGACAAAAGATTGCTTGGCCTGGCACTTTCCCTCAGTCTTCTGATAGCCAACAAATCCACTGGCCTCTGTAAAAGAGTACAGGTCCTATACCCTAAGAGGAAACATGAATCCTACCTCAAAATGGAGAAGCATTTTCCATCTCTAACCTCTGCCTATCCAAGTATTTAGATAGCTCCCATCCCCAGAGTCACTAGGCTCTTCAAATGTTAACTAAACTTATCCTCACAATAACCTTGGAAGACAAGGAATTCTTATTCCCATATTAAAGATGGGGAACTGAGGCTGGGAAAGACTAAGCAATTGACCCAGGAAAACTAAACTAAGCTAGTGGCAGGAATTGAACTTAAATTGCAGTTTAGTTTAGGTCAGTGCTTTAACCACAAGACCATCCTTTCTCTCTTGTAAGTCTATATTTTGTTACAAGCTACATTAGTTTGCTCTTTCACTTTTATCCTACACTAAGTGATAAATTTGTGACCCCAATGCTGAGTATATATATTCAGTTATTGTCTTTTATTAAAAAATATGCCTTCTGCTACTGTATTGTTTAGGGTACCAAAGCTTAAATGTACTGATTTTATCTAGCTATGCACACTGTTACATCTTTACAAAGAAATATCTGCTTATCATCTCAATGGCAGCATTCAAAATGAAAGGAGAAAAGCATGAAGAAATAATGCTATTATTTGAATAGAAGCGATGAGAGATTCTGCTATAATGACACCTGGGCACAGCAAGGAACAAAGAGCAATCTCAAAATCATACAATTACACCGTGTTCTTCAGAAAAGAATCACTTGTGCAGAAAGCACTTATAAAAACATTGGCTCAAATGGAATGACCGTAAAGGAGGATTGATAGGGAATTGGTAAACATTTTCAAAACAATTAATCCTGTGACACTCTGTATCTAAAAGCAGCACCCTGGAACCCCCATATTCACCCCGTCATATAATTATGATATATTGCACACAAAGCACGCATGTAAGACATCATATGAAAGGTCATGATCTGCTGAAACCCATTATTCTGTCCAAATACGTATATCATTTGTGTGTATCAAGTTATGGGATTTTGCTGTATGGTCGTTATTGAAATATGTGGTAAGTTTGCTGGTGACATACAAAGGAGGCAAACCACTCCCAGGAGGATGTTCAGAGACCATTAATCAGCAGGGGAGTTGTAATCAAGGGATTTACAATTCAGTGGCAGTTGCACAAGACCACACCAGGGGTGTTGCTTAATACTGACTCAGCAAGGCCCACCAGGACAAGTCTGGGCTGATATTTTCCAGTCACATGGATTGAGGATATAAAATAAGGACAGTGGCATCATGCCTGGGCCTTTCTCCTCCTCCACCTATGCTGGAAGCATCAAGAATGCTGGAAAGACAAAAACTTCAACTGAGGAGACATCCAGTGGGGTGAGAAAACTGCTTGATTGAACTACTACCTAATGTAATAAGGTTTAAGATTTAGACTGTGCGTTTACCTTTTATTTTCTTTGATAACTATCTCTGACCTTTTATGCCTACCACTTATAATCACTCAAAATCTATCTTTCTGTAGTTAATATGTTTTGTATTTTACCTAAAACAGTGAGTTTTGGTTGAAGTGCTTGAGCAATCTCAGCTTAATTTACAAAGGCTTGTTTATGTCCTCTCCACATCGACAGAGGGGCAGACTGTCCAATAAACCTACACTGGTCAGGCTTCTGACCAGGGAAAGATGGTACGGCTTTGGGATGCACCGTTGGAGAGATGGGGGGAATGGGCTTGTGCCTTTCTCTGTGTAATCCGTGAGTGGCTCAGGGACCATTCATGCAATCTCGCTGGGTGTGGGGCTCCACATGCGGTTATGCTGAGTGATAACAGCACCTGTAGGGGTTTGCTGCTAGTCACTAGCAAGGCATTGTGAGAGACAGCCCAGGCTGGAGAGTTAAGGGGGCACAGCAATCCCATAGTTCTAGGTTGTAACCCAGGGATTCCATCACAAATCCCTCATCATTTTAAGTAGTATGTAGTATTTAATGCAGCACTGTAAATTTGCAAGGCACTTTTCAGCAGTAAAAACACATGCGTCTGCCCAGAAGAGCTCACATTTTTAATGTAATGTGTCTGTTAGTCTATAAGGTGCCACAGGACTCTTTGCTGCTCTTAATGTAACGGAAGTCATTTTCCCCTGGGACAGATTTGCTGTAATCCCATTCACCACTAATGTTGGTGAAGGTAGCAGGATAAGGCCCTTCATGAGACAAGATAAAGAAACACTACTCTAGATAAAACCCAGGACAGCTGTTCAGATAAGTGAGGGTATGGATTATACAAAGCCTCACTTAAAAGATGAATCTCTACTATCCATGATAGTCCCGAACAGTGTGAGTTAGGCTTTGCGGTAATTGGGCCCACACTCATTAATACTATCTAGAGATACAAGTAAGTAAGTGGCCTTACCTTGAGATCTCGATGCACAATGCCCATTCTGTGCAGATAGTAGACAGCATCTAGGACCTGCCGTATCAGAGTGCTTGCATCCTTCTCGGTGTAAAATCCTTTCTCTACTATGCGGTCGAAAAGCTCGCCTCCAGACACTCTGAAAAACAGCATGGAATATGGAAGTGTGAAGATGTGCTTGCAACTCTCTAAAGGTATGTCTACACTGGGGCCAACTGCAGCTTGGGTAGACACACCCAAGCTAGCTTTAATCTAGATAGCTCGGGTCCTGGAGTAGTGAAGCTGCTGAGGCAGCGCATGAGTAATTACCCAAGGTTCTGGGATGACTCATACAGCCCATATGGAAGCCCATACAGCCCCAGTTCCACAGCGCTGGCACCCAAGCTAGCTAGACTAAAACTAGGCTCCATGTCAGCAATGTATATATACGCTAAACGATGGCCAATGAGAGTAGGGTGACCAGATGTCCCGTTTTTATAGGGACAGTCCCATTTTGGGGGACTTTTTCTTATGTAGGCACCTATTACTCCCCACCTCCTGTCCCGTTTTTTCATAGTTGCTATCTGGTCAATCTAGATGACAGTACAGAATCGGATTCCGTTCAAGCAAGTGATTATCTAGTGCTATGGGCATGCTCAGACAAAGTAGAAAAAGCCTCAAATATTAGGATTTGGGGGGGCTTCCCATAGCACAGAAGCTGCTCAGTTTGCTTTTAACACCGAATCCACCCTAATGGGACAAAAAGGTTGATTGAAAACAATAAGGTAATAATTATAAAACAAAAAAACATCTTGACTACCCTACTATAACAGAATGGCCCATCTAATCCAGTGTACTGTCTCGACAAGGGCCAAAGAAAAAGTAGTGGGCCAGACTCACTAGGGCTAGCTAGCACTGGGTAATTACACTTTCCTAGGCCAGCAAGATCCATGAGTAGATGAGGAAGGACAGGGAATGTTTCTGATACTGCCCAGCAGTAATGAACTTTGTGTGTGTAAGTTAAAGTCTGACATCGCCGTCTAGTGGCCGGCCCAGGACGATTATAAGGCTCTTACTACTGTCAGCAGCTTGACTAATACTTTAGGGGTAAAGACTTGTATTTTTGGAGCTGGAGGGCAGGGTTCTATTCTCCTTCCCCATCTGAGAGAGATTTATACAGTAATTGTGTCTGATACCTACAGCACATTCATTCATTTTGCGGCTTTGGGATTCCTACTGGGGAGAAGAAAAGGGCAGCCTCTTCCAGAGGCTTCACCATTTTACCCATTCCTACTTGTTCATATATCACAACCTAGACACACGCTTATGTTGCAAGCCTGTTGTGCGAGCCTGGCCTCAGACTGAATGGCAGAGCACAGTTATTAACGAGAGAACAGAGACTATGAGATCAGTTCCCCACCAGGTAACCCAGACTGGGAAAGGGTTCCATAAATCAAAGAGAAAAATAAAACAGAACCATCCCAATATTATACTTATACTACATTACACTTCTCTTCTGCTCGGCTAGAAATAACATGCTCCTTCACCCATCTTACATAAAGAATGGGCCACATTAAACTTTTTAATGGAACTTTCTGTGAAAAAAAGAGGAAGGTCTTTACTACGCTATTGAAATCATAAAACTGTCAGCAAGAAACTTTAACTGCCCCACCAGGACAAATAAAAGATTTCTATTTTAGCAGGCAAACAAATTTAAAAAAATTAATGCGATATGTTTTCTGCAAGCTGTACCACTTAACATATAATAAATAACAGACTGAAATGTTCTTTAAAAACAAACCTAATAAAGGAAAAATAATAGGGTCATTAAATGCTCGTGGGGGGAGCTTTACATTATACAAACACTAGGTAATTCAGTTGCAGGCACTCCAAGCAATAATCTATTTGAATAATGACATGAGGTCACTTCCTAAGGAAAGTTAGGACCTGAAACAGAAGAGAATGCTGCTCGTGGAAATTAACATGTTCAACTTGGAAACTGAAATGAAATCTAGGAGAAAACAGCCATTTAAACTGAATAATCCACCAATTAATTACTAAGCAACTAAACTGAATGAGCCACTGAAATATTGAAACTAAGATGAAATTATTCAACAGACGTGAAATTCACTCAGGGCCTGGTCCAAAGCCCACTGAAATAAATGGAAAGGCTCTCACTGGCTCCGATAAGCTATGGATCAGGCCCCACATGGGTCCCCTCTGTGTCACTTACACTTTGTAGTTCCACACTGAGAGCAGGGCTGGAAGCCCGGATCCAGAGTGGTCATGCAGAGGCTCTTTGCACTCCCTATGCACCATAGTGGGGGCTCTGTGCTGGCCACAGAAACAGACTGATGCAGAAGATGGCACTATAGGGGAAGTTTGGCAGCAAGTTGGGTGAGGGGCTCCTGGATCCATTATGTAGTTCTAGAGGCTATAAACATCTAGCCCAGGTGGCAAGTAGGTACCACAGCCTACGGCTATTGCAACTGAGGAGAAGGAGCTGTGATGCAGCTCCACACCCTGGATTGCGGTGATTTTTGTCCACTCTCCATCCTGGGCATTTCACTTGCATAAAGTCTGAATGCTCACCCTATAGGAATCCTCCTACATAAAGATTATCTGGTTGTCACAATAGGAGCTATATAATGAAAAGTGAATAGATACAATGGACAGGCAGGTGCTATTCAGTACCGCACAGGATGCTGCCCCAAATCCTTGGCTTTTAGATTCACGTTCAATATAAAATCCAGCCAGACTCCATTCTCCTTGCCATGGAAGAGTCTCCTAAATGCTGTGCAAAGAATCTATTTCTCCATCCGCAGAAGGCAGATACAGTTTTATTGAATCTGGCTTTTATTAACTGCCTGTCTTTTCATATTTCCCCCAACTCCTCTTGTACCCTGTGGATTCACTGCACTGAAAATTTAGTCCATGCCATAATTAATGTGATTGAATACAGCATGTTTTCCTATGAAATCTCTGTGTGCTTTGTTGTGCACTCCACACAGTTCCTTGGCTTTTATTCCTGAGATATACAGCTTTACTAGACACTGATTTACAGCATGTGCTTTTATGTGCAAGGTCTCTCTCCTCCCTTACTCCCAGAGAGAATAACTCCCTACTATTTTTAATCAGAACTACTTGAGATTTCACACACACACACTCCACAAGTCTTTTATCTCTTAATCAAAAGCTCTTCTAACTTGAATTTAGTTCAGTTGATCTACTGTACCCAGGCTCAATCTGTTTATAATTTACTTTCAACACACGGAATATATTTTCAGCCTATTGAATGACGCATTGCAAAACAGAGCTGAAATACAGACACAAGATCGATGTTCCACGGGTGGTTACCTCTTACTAATTCAGGACATGACTTTGACACCAAGTGCGCATCATGCAGGGACCAAAGGGGGCATATGGCATCCTTTACTCTCTTGCATGGGTTACCTGTGTTACAAGTCCAAGATAATGTGCACTGGCACAAGACACTTTGTATCCTGGTGCAGCATGTCTACACTATGGGTTTGCAATGGTGCATCGACACCGGCATAACTATACCGGTGCAACAAGCCCTGGGATAGACAAAGCCTTGTCTCTTCAAGCAAGAAGCTTCATAGCCACAGGTTCTGCCCCCAAGAATGTTCTGCCCTAAGGGCCCCTAATGGTCTAAACCTGGGTCTCTCTAGCTGTGTCATCCCTGTCTTGGAGGGTGAGCAGACTTTTCGGTAGCCGAGTCTCAGCCCATTATATTGAGACCAGGACTTTGCACTCTGTTCTGAAGTGAGCAGGGAGCCCGAGGCGTTTATGAAGCGTTTATGAAGCCCTCCTGCAGTGTTTGCACTGGTCTTTGTCACTTATAGGATGAGCTGCCGGTGGGTGTGGCACAAACGTCCCACTTTCTGAGGCAGTTACATTCAGCCTCAAATAGCAATAGTAACAGTAGCTGAAGCTGGAGGATGACAGTGTAGCTACGTCCCTGTCTTAGAGGAGGGGGATGTAGTTTCCTGGCCAGACGGATATGGAAGGAGACATTTCTCATCACTATGGCAATGTGTGACAGAGTAGACTGTCTCTGCCTCGCAGCTGTCACTATCTAATCTGACTAGATGTACTTTACCAAACGTCGGCACAAGGACTGTGAGCAGAGGCAATTTTTCTCCCTTCGCTGATTCTGATCTTGTCTCTGTGCAAGGAAAATGGCTGGACAGGAACAGCCAAGCGTGATTACTTGAAGGCAGTCTAATCCTGGTAATGACTCAGGTGTTACGGGAACCTGGAGTAACATTAACACACAACAAGTGCCTAGGGTGTACGATGCATATTCAACAAAAAGGGGCTTGTGCCTGGCCCTATTACAGTTCAGTGCATTCTACATTCTGATGAGTCACTGCTGACCATTTATTTTAAAAGGAGACAAAGAACGGTCTTGTGATTAAGTCACTAGACTAGAACTCGGAAAGCATGGGTTCAGCTGCTAGTTCTGCCCCAGACTTCCTGTGTGACTTTGTGCAAGATGTGATCTCTCTGTGCCTTGGCTACCCATCTGTAAAATGTCTAATACTACTTCTCTGTTTCACACAGGGTGATGTGAGCTACTCAGCTATTATAGCAAAGGGATGTGTATCAATATCTGCATAGACAGGAGGTGGGCCTTTGGTTCCAGAGTAGATGTGGTACTGAATTTAATACCACTAACAATGACATGTGTTTGAGTAAAAATGAAAACCAACAAAGTTAATACTTTCTACTTCCATAGCACCTTCCATCTGGAATGATCAACAATCACTGATCACCCAAATGAGGTAGGCCAAAATGAGTATTATCCCCATTTTTCAGCTAAGGAAACTCAGACACCGTGATTAAATGACTTGCCCAAGATCACACAGAGAGTTTGTGACACAGCCAGGAATAGAAGCAAATCCTGACTCCCCATCCAATCACAATACCATCCTTGCTAGGAAAGGTGCCTTGCCCTTGGTCCACTGTCCCTGCTTCAAGACACTGTGTAATACTGTCTGGCTTACTGTTTGAACAAAAGGCCATTTTCTGGAAGTGGTGTGCTACATGTGTGAGTTGTAAGCTGAACTTTGCTTTTGACACTTAACATTTGTTCCAAAAGGTCTATACTAAATAAACCAGACTAAGAGTCAGTATAGCCTACTTGGTGACCTTGGGTATGTCACTTTACTGCATAGTGCCTCAGTTTCCTGATCTGTAAAATGGGGAAAATTATATTGACCTCTTCTGTAAAGTACTTTGAGATCTACTGATGAAAAGCACTATATAAGAGCTGGATATTACTGCTATTCTATTATTAGTATCCTGGGTCTATTGCAACTCATTTTCCTCACAACTGGGAAATAATCCATTGCAGCGTTCCTGGCCAGTTGGAAGACAAGATTACTAATTTTCCTAGCAGAAATGGTAGGTGCCTCAGAAAAACAAGTAAAAGACACGGATCATAAACTCTTCATTCCATGGAGCAAGAGTGGGCATGGCAAAACAAGTGAGAATTCAAAATATACTGGGGGAAGGGAAAGGAAGGACAAGGGTGACAGTAAAAAGGTCATGTAGTTATGTGGTAAGAGGTAAATCCACTTAACAGTCAGCATAGCGCTTAGACATTTGTACTGATCTCCTGGGACGGGGTCAACGTCACCCAAAGACATGAACCCATCTTGATTGTGTCCTTGCAAATCTGTTGTTTTTGTTTCCTTTTTTCTCCTCAGATTAAATAAGAATAAATTGGTATTCTTGAAATAGTAGAAAAATGGGTGAAAATATGTATGATAAAGCTGTATGCACACCATCCCCATGGAGCTAGCACACAGCAACTGAAATAGTAAGAAATGCACAAAAGAAATAATGAGAGAAGAGAACATTAAAGTAGGGTCTAACTTAATATATATCAGCACAGTCAAATTAAAAGTAAAACAATAAGATAAAATGCATTTGACAGTGGAAGATATTAAAAATCTGTTATTGGAAAGTGGACAGATTAATACTGTATATTTTCTGAGTCTGTGAAAAGGGTAGGTAGAAGGAATAACAGGCAATTTGAGTTAGAGTAATATGTAGTTCCATAAGAATGTACTGACACAGATTGCCATTGCTTGGGTTTATTGTGCATAATAACGGCTTGTGTAACTAGATATTCATGATCTGGTGGTAAATTGGGCTTGATTCTCCTCTCTGCCAATGTAAATCAAGAGTAACTCCACTGAAGTCCATACAGACAGACAAGTATAAAACTGGTATGAGATCCAAATCAGAGCATCTGGTTTTATAGGGGGAAGAGTGCCCAAACAGAAGATATTATAAATAGAGCTGTTAGACACTTGGTTCGTTAAGGAAGTGGAAAGTTCACTTTAACAATTTTGTTGCTTCAGTTCATGTGCTTCAAATGAAGCAAAGTAAAATTCAGTTGAAATCACCTTTTTTTCTGGTTTCCAATAAAAAAACCTGCATGGTTTCGACCTGAAACCACAACTTGACCAGTTTGTTCAAAACTTGACTCAAGTTCACCAAAAACAGACACAGGCCAAACCAGATCCTCGGATCTAAACCACCAGATCTGGATTTGGCTCCAAGATCACAGTTTGAATCTATACAAAAGAGTGGGCAGGATACAAATCCCCACTGTGAACTCTGAGAAAGTTTGCTTTTCAATCCACCAAGTTCAGGACTGTTTCAGTTGTGCCCATGTGACGTGACGGACATAACCCGTGACCATATAGATCATTGTTGCAACCACTGTTATATATTTGCATCAAATATTGTACAAAGGTTGTCATGTAAGGTGTCTATGGAAAGGTTATAATTTGCTGATTATGATTATGCTATCTGTATGGGTGTATCATTTTGTAGTTGAGGTTATGAATATTGGCTATGTACTTGTATATCAATGTGTTTTGATTCTAAGTAGCCTCAGTGAAGCATTTGGTCAGCTTCTTGAGAAGAGACTATTCTTAGTAAGTGCCCAATCAAGATACACTTAACGGACAATGGACTTTAGGAGACGCCAATTCACATCTGAACTTTCCTGGGAATGTTCAAACTAACGTGTAAACAATGGCATCAGCCTATAAAGAACTGAATCATGCATGGACATGTGACTTGCCCATGTGACTCCAAACTCCATCTTGCTGTGATCTTGCACAGGAGAACTAAGGTGTTTCCACCCACAAGAGAAAGCCTATAGAAGGCTGCTGCATCTCCTCCATTTTGTCTTCAATCCTGCTTCTTGCCTCTGGAAAAACTTTGCTACAAACTGAAGCTCTGAACAAAGGACTGAATGATCCTTCCCAGCTGTGGGTGTACTCCAGAGACTTGATTTGAACCTGCAGTTTATTCCATCACTCTATAAGCCTGAACCAAGAACTTTGCCTTTAGTGTATGTAATTGATTCCATTTAACCAATTCTAGCTCTCATCTATATCTTTTTCCTTTTATTAATAAACCTTTAGATTTTAGATTCTAAAGCAGGCCTGTACAACATACAGCCCGTGGGCCGCAAGTGAGCCAGGCAGGGGAAGGGGGCTGAGAAGGTGAGCGGGTAGCGGGGTGAGTAGGCGAATCAGGGGGGTTGGGGGCTGGGCGTGCAATGGCAGGGGGGCAGGTGAGCTGGCGGTGGGGGAGGGGGGCTGAGGTGAGCGGGTGAGCTGGCGGCGGGGGAGGGAGGCTGAGGAGGTGAGCCGGCGGGCAGGTAGTGGTGGGGGAGCAATTGGGAGAGGAAGGTTTTTCTGTTGCTACACCGGCAGCTGAGGAGGCAAGCGGGGGTGGGGGCAGGTGAGCCGGCGGCGGGGGACCGAGGGCTGAGCAGGCGGGCAATGGCGGGGGGACAGGTGAGCTGGCGGCGGGAGGGGGGGGCTGAGGAGGTGAGCGGGGGGGCAGGTGAGCTGGTGGCGGGGGGTTGAGGAGGCGAGTGGGCGGGCAGTGGTGGTGGGGCAATTGGGAGAGGGAGGTTTTTCCTGTCGCTCCACCGACAGCTGAGGAGGCAAGCGGGCGGGGGCAGGTGAGCTGGCAGTGGGTGAGGGGGGCTGAGGAAGCGAGCGGGTGGGCAGTGGCGGGGGGTGAGCAGGCGAGCCGGGGGCGAGGGGCCAAGGAGATGAGGAGGCGGGCAGCGGTGGTGGGGGAATTGGGGAGAGGGAAATGGCAGAATGCCCCTGACAGTCCCAAATGTTCAAGTAACTGCCCCAGGGTGGTAAAGAAAACTGGGTCATTAAGGCTTGACAGTCTCTGGGGGAAATCACTGCTAATCCCAGGACCAGACAGGCTGCTGTGTTTGGATCAGGGGCTCTTCAGCTTTTTCATAGTGTGGAAAACTGGTGAATGCAGGGACTGCCTCATGGGTTCATGTGCCTGTTGTCACTGCAGCAACTGCTTCCATGGAAAAGCCACCTTAGGAGGATGTTTAAATGTATATTTAGCTTCTTTCTATCTTGCAGTCAGAAGAAGCTGGCCCCACATGATCTCACCCAGCTCTCTGGACTCAATCCCACCACACTTTGGGAACTTGTGCAGCCGAGTCAGTCCCCAGCAGTGCAAAGGCAAACTGAGGCCAGGATCAAATCAAATGTCCATCCCCATGTTAGAGAAGAGAGAACTATGACATACTGCACATAAATCCGAACCACTTCGTTAGCTGAAGAGTTAAGCTGTAAATTTTAGAGGAGCCCAGTTAAAAGCCCATCAACAAATCTCACTTACAAATACTCGACAGCTTCCCTAAAAACCCAGAGGCAGGACAGTCTAGAAATGAACAGTTCAGGGATCCAACCCCACAGCCATATCATTCTTCCCTGTTCCTCACCATCCCGCTTGCCCTGCCTTGCCCTGCCCCCAAGAATCCTAGCCACATCCCACCCGATCCAGGCCCCAACCTCTTCCTCTGCAGAGCAGCCCTTGCCGCAGAGCCAGGACTCAGCAGAAGGGCAGTTTAAATAATTTACAGAGTCAACGTTATAAACACGACACAGGTCTTTGTGATCCCCCAGCAACACCCAGAGGCCCCCCTCCGACTCAGCCAAACACCTGGTGTTTGGGGCCAAGCCATTTTGGGGGTAGAAAGCTAGGAAAATGTTCAGAAAGGGAATGATGGGTATTTGTGAAATACCTTAATTGCAAAACCCCTTTTCTGAAGGTTTACAAACCTCCCAGACAAATCCTACCTGGCCTAGGAGAGCTCAGGATATCTGGTAATTTTTTCGAGAAGTTACACGGAAGTTAAAAATGGATCTTAGTTGTAAGTAAAGGCTGGTCTACACTGCGGGGGGGAATTGATCTAAGATACGTAACTTCAGCTACGCTATTTGTGTAGCTGAAGTCAAAGTATCTTAGTTCAACTTACCTGCCCGTCCTCACAACGGTGAGTCAATTCCCGTGGCTCCCCCATCGACGCTGCTTACTCCTCCTGCTGAGGTGGAGTATGGGCGTCGATTCATGGATCGATTTATCGTGTCCAGACAAGACAAGATAAATCGATCCCCAATAGTTCGATTACTACCTGCCAATCCGGCGGGTAGTATAGATGTACCTTTAGGATCAGTCTGAACTATGGAGTGGCTACCACTGGCCCATTACATCTGGGTGAGCATCTCTATAGCAGCATTGGCCCTGATCTGGTCTGGCTCCCATCCCCTCTCCAAGGGTTGCAGCTGTCTGAAGATGCTTGCCTTCCACACCTTCCTCGTTCACACCTCATTCATTCAACAGAGCAACCAATTACAAAGTGGGGGGAAGATCTTATTCTACTTCTAGCAAAAAGACATTTTTCTTTTACCTTAATTATACTACCTCAGGGGCCCGCTATAACATATTACCAAGGTTCAATACAAAGTCATATAAAAGTTATACAAAAATGCATAATGCAGAGATTTATCTACAACTGCATTGATTGACTGTTGTGTGCAGTAATATAGTGACCCCTGGATCTTTGAATGAGGCTTTATACTCGGGGGGAGGGGTTAATCTCCCTTTTCTCATTAAATTTGCAAGGTAATTATGAAAAGTACAAATGTTTTCTTTCAATGGAACAGGTGTTTTTCATTTTTCCATGATCCATAAAAAAATTTTAAAAATTGTTTGCTTTAATTGAAAAATTCTTAATAAAGTATACCACCCCACCACCTTCCTTTTTGGCCCACAGCTGTTTCGGTGGGGCGTTGGGGAAGGAGGGTTTGTTTCCGCGGGGCAGGCAGCGCTGGGGTGTGTGTGTTGTGTTTCGGGGGACTGGGGTGGTGGTGTTTCAGCAGTGCTTGGGGTGGGGGGTTGGCCCTCAGCTGTTTTCTTTGGAGTAATGTGGCCCTTGCCACTTTACGAGTTATGCAGGCCTGTTCTAAAGGATTGGCAACAGCGTGATTTGTGGGTAAGATCTGATTTGTCTATTGACCTGGGTCTGGGGCTTGGTCCTTTGGGATCAGGAGAACCTTTTTTCTTTTACTGGGGTATTGGTTTTCATAACCATTTGTCCCCATAATGAGTGGCACTGGTGGGGATACTGGGAAACTGGAGTGTCTAAGGAAATTGCTAGTATGACTTCTGGATAGCCAGTGGGGTAAAACCGACGTCTTTTCTGTTAAGCTAGTTTGGTTTGCCTTGGTGTGCAAAGGAACCCCAGCCTTGGGCTGTAATTGCCCTGCTTTAAGCAATTTGTCCTGAATTGGTACTCTCAGTTGGGTCCCACCAAAGGCAGCATCGTTACAGCCCGTTGCTGAGATATGAAGTTTGGATCTGGATCTAGTATCTATCTTTGTGGTTTGCAACAAAATCCTTAACTCCCCTGGGTTTGGGTTCTGGTATGAAAATTTCATGAAGCTCTCATGAGAAAGAATCAGAAACCACAGAAATATCTCTTAAAATGAAAAATTACAAACTCAGTCACCATCTATTATTTTCTATTTTTTAACTTCTTGGTCCTCCCCACCTGGGATTTATGATGCATAGTAACTTACTATACAAGAAGATCCATTGATTTCAATGGAAATACTTGTGTCGGCACTACTCAGTAGGAGTTTGTGTTTCAGAGTCTGGCCTCAGACCAAGTTTAGGGTCAGACACGGAGTCCAGTTTCATCCATTACATTGACTGTGTAATTGATAAATGAAAGCATTTTGCTGTAACCTCAGATTCATTGCTTCTTCAAGAACACGACAGCGGGTTCCATTGCTTCAACAGAAAGTCAGCCACATTCTGTTTTCATTCCCACTTTCCTTTAGCAGTACTTGACTTTTTTAAAACGCTAATTTACTTTTATTACCAGATAAAGACAAGTCCCAAATAAAACCACATTGCCAAACATCTCATTCAACTTCATAGCTGCCTCCTATCCCCTCTTATCAAAACCCACGATCCAAACACCCCTGTGTGCTGGGCAGTGAACTTTGCACCTGGGACCTGAAATCTGCACCTGAGCTTTGCAGCTTGGACCCACCTCTATTCCATTTTCAAAACAGGACCAACCTATGGCACTGCATAACTCTATCTCCAAGTTCTCTTAAGGCTAACCACCTGTCCAACGCCAGAGTAGGATAGATCTGCAGAAGGCACATCACTAGTTACAATAGCAAAGAATCCTGTGGCACCTTATAGACTAACAGACGTTTTGCAGCATGAGCTATCGTGGGTGAATACCCACTTCGTTGCATCCGATACATTCACCCACGAAAGCTCATGCTGCAAAACGTCTGTTAGTCTATAAGGTGCCACAGGATTCTTTGCTGCTTTTACAGATCCAGACTAACACGGCTACCCCTCTGATACCAGTTACAATGTTAATCTTTATAAAATAATATATATGTTGGAATTTGGAACTAATAGACGTTAAGTTACATTTAAATGATAATTTATTTAATGTCTTTTCCCTTGTTGTCCATACCAATTTTTAAGGGATATATCCTCCCCTTAATATAGCCTTTCAACTTCCTATTGCTATCTGTAAATACAAGTGCTCCTATGCCATTTGGCAAAACATTTATATGTTTGATGCTGACAATTTAATTGTTTGTTTGTTTTTCACAAAAGTCTTATTGATGACATCATCAATGGTGGATTTAAACAAAAAACAATAAAGCTATTCAGTATCAGGAGGCCAATCCCTCATGAAGAACTGCTACTGGGAAGTCTGCCTGATGTCATGACTACATCTTCAAGTCACAGTGCAATAGAAGGATGTATCTTTAACAAAACACAATGTTTTAATGTGGCATCACAACAAAACCATGATGGTGCTTCACTGGGACTTACCATTCACCCATCAGGGATGATCCTAGAAATGTGGAATAGGTATGAACCCTAAATATAGGCCAATATTAAGGTCAGCAAAAATTGAGGCTTTTACTAATCATCAGTCAACAGTTGAACTGCTTAGAATTTAACTGTCAATAGTTAACTGCTTTAGGATTTTCTAGTAACAATTTATTGGGGTAAATGTATTATGGAGGCAACTCAATATCGTTGCTTCCCGTCTTTCACATTGGCATCCTTGCCGTGGCAGCAATTTCTTAATCTGATGTTCCGCTGAAATCATTATAGAATACAAGGATAAATGTGGTAAAATGTGAAGTACTGGAATTGCGTTTTGCTCAACAAACTTAGCATGTTGGACGACAAGTCATAAGCGACCTGCACTTCGTAAGGAACATTGCCGTTCTGAATTCTCCAGTGCACACTTGCTGGCAGGGATGAGCTGATATCACTGGGAATTCCAGCACAAAGGCAGTATAATCATAATAAAAAGCCTAAAGGATCTAGTACCAATGAAAGAACTCAGTGATGAAAACAGCATCTAGTGTAAACTCTCTCAAAGATAAATCTGTGACTGCGTATGAGGGCTTGTGTTCGTTTTCATGATAATGTTAAACACAGCCCTGTCCTGTTCTTACTGAAGTCAATGGCAAAACACACATTGATTTCAGTGGAAGCAGGATCAGGCCCACACATTCTAAATACGATTAACTTACTGCAGCATTCTTACAAGCCAACAAAAGCACTTAACTCAGCCCATCAGCAGGGCCGGTGCAACCATTTAGGCGAGGGCACTGGGATTTGGGGGGGGCGCCATTTTCTTCGGCAGCGACCACGGCAGCCGGATCTTCGGCTGCCCTGGTTGCCGCCGGCATTTAGGTAGAGGGAGCTGGGGCAGGAGAGCGCGGGGAGGGCCGCCTGCAGCAAGTAAGGGGGGGAGCAGCACGCAGGGGAACTCCCCACCCCAGCTCACACCTGCCCCGCCTCCTCCCCGAGCACACCGTGGCTGCTTCACTTTTCCCGCCTCCCAGGCTTGCGGCACCTAAGCTGATTGACGCCGTAAGCCTGGGAGGCAGGAGAAGTGAAGTAGCCACAGTGTGCTCGGGGAGGAGGTGGGGCAGGGCTGAGCTGCTTCACTTCTCCCGCCTCCCAGGCTTGCGGCGCCAGTCAGCTTAGGTGCCGCAAGCCTGGGAGGCGGGAGAAGTGAAGCAGCGATGGCATGCTCGGGGTGCTCATGCGCGGAGCAGGGGTGAGCTGGGGCGCGGGGGTGCCTCAGGGTGGAGGGTGGGGAGCTGCCGCAAGGGGGGTACCTCAGGGCGGAGGGGGGACCTGTCACGGGGGCAGGGGGGCCTCAGGGCGGGGGCGCAAGGTGGAAGTTTTGCCTAGGGCGCGAAACATCCTTGCACTGGCCCTGCCCATCAGGTGCAGAGCTGGGACAATCAGGTGAGCTAAGAATGGTCTGAGAGAATTAAAGGTGCACTACCGGGAAGTTCAGGCTCCAGATATTACTTTTATCAAATGGAAGGGGTGACAAGAACTATTATTAATACAAATATTTTCATTTAAAAAATAATAATGAAAACTTGTTTTTTTTTGTTTGCATTTAAATTTCCTTTGCATTTTGCAAGTTCCTGAGAAACGAAAGGAAATATGACTAGCACGTAATCCCAAAGGAAAGACATACTAACAGCTCTAGTCTCATTGTTCCAACTTAGTGAAATGCAAAAAGACAATGAACAAACAGCCAAAATAGTGAAACTCAGATTTCAGGTCCTGAAAGGACCATTATCACCATCTAGCCTGAGCTCCTACAAATATAATTAGGCAATTTAAATTCTCTTAGTGCCAGTAATCTAAGGTGTTAATAATCAGGTAAGGATGTTTGTTACTATAAAAATATTATAAATCCTACAGAGCCTTGTGTCATTCAACATGCACCTTAGAAAATTGCACCAGATGCCTCATTCACTGCACATCATAAAATATTCAAACTGAATGAGGCAAGAATTTTCCTTGCTATTGTAGCTTTAAATCAGAACTTCAAAATATGGCCCTTTCACAAATATGTGCTCGTAGGCCATCAGAGGAAGAGTACAAGACTAACTGTGATCTGTTTTTAAAAAATACAGATATATGTATTATAGGCAGCACAGGTAGCGATGCCTCTGGTTAAGGTTGCATGACACTCCATTAAAAGATGCTGTGGATAGCTCAGTGGTTTGCGCATTAGCCTGCTACACCCAAGTTCAATCCTTGAGGGGGCCATTTGGGGATTTAGTTGGGAAGTGGTCCTGCTTTGAGCAGGGGGTTGGACTAGATGACCTCCTGAGGTCCCTTCTGACCCTGATACTCTATGATTTTTCAGGTGCTTATAACTTTGCCAAATTGTAATAATTTAGGATGAAATTTGCCAAGCAGGCTGTCTGCTTCAGGTTGGCTTTTTTTATTTATTTATTTTTTTTTAATTTCAGCAGAAATTATTCAGCCATTTCTCAGAATGAGATTAGGTGAAAATACATTGTTATGCCTACGTTAAAAAATTATACAACTGTTTATTTGAGAATCTCTACTGCCCTCATGCTCTGGAGCTAGGAGTTGAAATTTGACTAGGGGTTTTGCCACCCTTATGAAAATCCACCCAAGGTTGTTTACACTATGAGCCTCTGGATAATTTCAGTTTGTATATTCTCAGTAGAGGCTTCTTAAGAGGGTTGCAGCTAAATTCTCTGCAGTTTCCATCTGCACTGAGCATGCTCGATTCCCTCATCCTGACTGTATATGTGCTATCCCCAAATAGGGTGACCAGATAGCAAGTGTGAAAAACAGGGGCACTTTTTTGGGGGCTGGGGAGTATAGTTGCCTATATAAGACAAAGCCCCTAGTATCCGGACGTCCAGTCACCCTATGCCCAAAGGGCAACTAAGTCCGCTCCACCCCAGAGGCACAGGCTGAGTAGAACTTTCCCTGCAATTCCACAGGGAGACTGTCTCTCCTGTGCTCTCGATGTACCCCCGGCTGGCACCCAGGCTGTGAGGAGAAAGAAGAAGCTCCTGACTGGAGGTGAGGAACTGGGCCTGAGGGAATGGTCAGGGGAGAGACTGGGACAAGGAGGTAGGAAGGGGATAAGGACAGGGACTGGTACATGCAGCCAAGATCTGGGGGTGGGGGGGAGGAAATGAGCCTGGGCCAGGAAGAGCAGAATAAGGAGCTAGAGGAGTGTGGGTCTGGGAAACAGAGCCAGTGAGGACTGGGGGTGAGGGATAGGATGTGGAGTTGGGGAGGCGGGATGGGGACTGGGACATGGAGCTGAGGGGAAGTGGGGTGGGAGACTGGGCCAAGGAATTGAGGCGGCAAGACATGGTCTGGGATGTAGAGCCAGGGAAGACTGGGACATAGGGATCAGAGGAAGGTGCTTAGTAGGGGGCTAGGTGATGTAGAATGGGCACCAGGACTGGAACAAGGAGCTGAGGGAAAGTTGGAGGAGGAGGTGGCAGGAAGAAGACTGGCACTGAGTAAGGCACACGCTGTACAGGCTGGGACAGAAGTGTCTGTAACCTCTGAAATACACTCCCTAAACTAGAACCCAGGATTCCTGAGTCTCAACATTCCTCTGCTGTCAGCAAATAGCTGTGAAAGCCACTGGTAAAATGTGTGCCTTATCTGCCTCTAGTGCAGGCCCTCACTGAGGAAGACAACCTACTACTGCTGCGAGTTATTCTGTTAGCTCAAGTAGCAGAGGCTTGTGCTGACAATGAACCACGTGGGAGCCACTGCAATTCCACATGATGGAATATTCTGTTTTTTCAGTTTGCTTTTCTAAAAACCTAGACAACTAAATAAGTAATAATAAATGTTAAAAGAACGTTAATGTTGCAAAGTAAAATAATAAAAAATTAGGAAATTGCCTGTGGAACCTTAATTTGAACCCTGGTACATATGCCTTATGATTCAGTCTTCAGTTACACAATCACACACTACTTTTTTCATAGAACCCTTCCAGAGCTGTAGCTCTTGGTGGGGTCTACACTACACTTTGTCCAAAAATTCCCTCTGGTGCTAACACCACTGCAGCTCTACCAAAAGGTAGCAATGGTGGGAGCAGTAATACAGATGTAGCTGCAGGTGAGAGCCTGTGTTTTACATACAGTGTCACCTAACCCTGCTCAGAACAGGCCTATGTCATGGTGCTTAAAACAACAACGGTTTGAGAGATCTTGTCTTGCCAGTGTGCTCACTGGTGATAGCAACGACGGAAAATGTAGGGCTACAAAAATTCAGAACAACTCGACGAGGTTTGACTTGAACTGTATTTTAACTCTACATGTAACAAGTGCAAGGCCTGGCCTGAGACACATCAGTTATGGCGAAACTAGTGACTGTCATTTACAGCAGGGCCGCCCAGAGGATTCAGGGGGCCTGGGGTCTTCGGCAGCAGGGGGCCCCCGCTTTGGCGGTAATTCGGCAGCAGGGGGTCCTTCCGCTGCAGGACCCACTGCCCAAGTGCCCCGAAGACCCGAAGGACCCCACTCCAGGGGCCCCAAAAAACTCTCGTGGGGGCCCCTGCGGGGCCCGGGGCAAATTGCTCCACTTGACCCCCCTTCTGGGCGGCCCTGATTTACAGTGATACTCATGGTATTATTATTAGTAAGGCACCTATCTATATTAGAGAAATGGCACTGGTAAATTTTCCTAACGTAGCTAGGCTTTAAGAAATTCTATAACAAATTTTAAATTTCAAGCTCTGCTCAGCAGCCCACAAACAAAATGAAAGGCAGATGATGGTTAAACAGTTTCCATTCAGGCTATCCTTTTAAATTTGTTGGGTGGCGCCTACAGTAGCCAAGCAAAAGAAGCAAATCTGCAGATTACGAGGTTTAAAGTGTGCACGTTCCCATATGTATTTTTAAAGGGCAATGTTAATTAGTTATGTGTTTGTTTTCCCCCACACACACAACTTTTAATTAAATCAAAAGACAAAAATCAAAGTGAATTATGGCACCATTAATTCACAGTCAATATGTTGTCAGGCTGGTTGCCAAAGACTCAGTGTCGTCAGCCTCCCAACATTAGAATACGTACACCGTAATTCAGACCCTGAAGGGTCTCGCTGAGATCATAAAATATTTTTTTAAATGGGCGGTATAAGTTAACTCACTAATGAGGTTAGTCCTGAGGAAGATATTACTCTCTGCTTTACTCATTTTCTTAGGTGGAATTCCAGCAATTCAGTCCGAGCATGACTTCTCTTGCCCAGCTTTTATAGATATACACACACGCACGCATATATTATATACATATATGTATATGCGACTCTGTAGTCTGAATGTTTCTCAGTTTGCTGCAACAGAGTAGAAGAATGAAGTTCTGTATATCCACTGTACATACACAAAAAAACCATCTGAGATATTCTTCTTACATTTCTTGGGGCTGGAATAGTGTATTTTATAACTATTGTCCCACTTCTACCATACTAACTAAAATAAATTGATATTTAGAATCCGGAAGAGATTCGCCACCTGACAGCAATTTAAAAGTAGGTCAGATTTCAGGACTAGTAGGTCAGATTCCATTTTCCCTTTATCCTGTTTTCCAGTGGAAACCAACCTCAATGTCCTGCCAGCATTTACTAGGAAAAACAAGGCTCTAAAAATACACATAATTGAAGTAACTGAAAATGGAGGCCTTAAATTACGCAAGGGATGGTAAACAGCTATTAAATGTGGAAATCTAAGAGAACTGCTAGTGTATCAGTAAGGATTGTCTTGATTCTGAAGAGAAAAAAGAAAAAAAACAATGCACGCCCCAATAAGAGCAGGTTTCAGCCCTCAACACATTTTCTTCCGTTTGCTCAAATAAAACACTAAAAATTCACTTTCCCATTTTCATTCCCCTTTTAAGTTAGATTTCCACACAGATTCCAGTGAATGAGTTTGCAGGTAGACATGTTTATGGAATCAGTGATTTTTAAAATTATATTAGATAATAGTCACAGAAGGTGAAATTCATCGGTGGGCAGACGACCAGAAGAAGTCCCGCGTAGCCTTTACTTTGAGATTTTCTACAGGATCTGTGTGGTGCATAGGCTTTGAGTTGGTCCTCTGCCCAGGAGTAAAGTTAACCCAGAAAATGTATTTTGAACTCAATATCTAACTATTTGTCCCAGAAATCTAATTCTAAAAGTTAAGCTAATCTAGAAAGCGAATGGAAACAATAAAATGAAAGCTAAATGTCAAATCCAAACAAGTCAACACAACTCAAATTTATCACAATATCAAATTTTAATCAGGTACTTTATTTAACAGGTTATAATATAAAAAAACCACGCATGAAAAATCTGCATAGCAAAATTATTCCCAGAAATTGTTCAGTGGCTCTTGAACAACAAATCTGAGAAAACTGTAAGCTTCTTGCAGATAACTGGCAAACACAGACAGAGAAGAAATCCATCAAATAAATTATTCACTTAAAATTATTCACTCAACTCTGGCCTGAATGTACCACAAAGACATTTTTTAAAAAAAACCTCTTCAATTTACTTTCTCAAGATAAAATATGACAGATTCATAGATTTTTAAGGTCAGATGAGACCATTATGATCATCTACTCTGACCTCATGTATGGCACAGACCATATAATTCCTGCATTAAATCCGTAATTTCTGGTTGAATTACAGCATATCTTTTAGCAAGGCATCCAATCTTGATTTAGGGACTTCAACTGATAGTGAATCCATCACACATCTTGGTTAAATTCCGCCCAATGATTAATTATGTTCACTATTAAAGATTTGCATCTTATTTCCAGTCTGAATTGGTCTCGCTTCCACTTCCAGCCATTGGATCTCGTTGTGCCCCAGGACCACACTCTTGTACAGATTAATGATTTTATTCTCTCTAGCTCATTCTCCTCTGATCTCACAGTCTCTCTTCTTCTCCCTAAATTCACAGACTCTGCCATCCCCAGAGGCTGGAAGCTACTTTCCCCATATGCATGGACACCCCACTACCCAGTAATGCAGATGAGGGCTTCAGTGCACAGTGCATGAGCTGAATGGTTTTGGAGAAAGCCGCCATGCATTTTAGAAGGGAGCATTTCTCCCATGGTGAATCATTCAGGCTTGGGTGAGCCAAATGGGAAGAGAGTGCGGTTCCCAGGGGTAGAGCCCACAAAGCCTTCCTTTGTCTGGAGCGGAGGTCAGAAATAGCAGTAGCAGAGCAGTAGAGTTGAAAGGAGTGAGGCATCTTCTCTATCTCATGGACACCGGTGACCTTAGCAGACCCTACGCTCTGCCCCTCTCCCTCACAGTCCCTCCACTGCTAGCTGCAATCTCCCTGACCTACATGCTCCTCTGTCTCCCCTAACTCTTCCTAGCTCCCCCCAATCCCTTCCATCCTTCTACGCCCATGCTCCTATTAACTCATCCCCTCCTGGCTACTCTTTCCTCCGCCTCATTTGTCTTGTCTGTCTAGATTTTGTTCTGTGTTTGTACAACACCTAGAACAATGGGGGCCTGGTGTATGACTGTAGCCTCTAGGCAACACTGAAATGCAAATAATAAATCATAAGCAATTGTGAGCTCCAGGGGGTAGGGACTATTTTCTCTATGTACTTCTACAACATCTCATACAATGGGGCCTTGATTCTGTTTCGGGCCTTTCTGGTGCTACCATAATGCAAATAATAAACAAATAATAATAAGTTACTGCAGACCTGGAGAATCCTGTCAACCTTCACCCTTAATTAATCCTGAAAAGTGGGTTTTATTCATTCTATTGCTTGTGTATCAATAACAGGTTAGAAATAATGTTCAGAAATAAAACATCATGATTAGATCACACCTGGAATTTTTTGCACTGGAGATCAACAGACATCCTCTCCCATTAGCAAGGGCTGATTTTCCAGGCCTTGCAGTCTGTGCTGATAATGCACTGCAGGGGCCTGCAAGGACCAGCTAATTTATTTTTGTTTGGACGGAGGGTGGGCAGTGTAGTCAGGCTCTCAGGCCCTCAAGGAAGCTTTTATAATGCACAAAACAGACATTAAAAAAAACTGCATCTGGTCCTAATTCCTAATATTCTCCAGATAAAACCAGAAGTCGACCATGTGAACCACCAAGACAGCTGCATTTTATGAGAATGCTGCTCCAAGCTCAGCTCAGTGGGAAGCTCTTAAGACATATAGCTCTTGGGGGAGAATCCTTGACCATGGAATTCCTTAGTGGAGGAGATAAGAATGAACTGATGTCTGACCATTCACGGAACACAATGCAAAACCCACCTGTGCACAAAGACCTTCCTGCAATAGTGTAAGGGGAAAAAAGGCAAACAGAGACACTCACTAAAAGTACCTGGACACAGAAGGGGCAGAGTGAGGTCTTTACAATTTTAATGTGGCCATTAATTCTGTGTTTGGTGACTGATGTTACTGAGATGGACTAAACCAGATCAGATAGTTAACTGATTGACAGAAAGAGTCAGCATCGTTAGTATATGCAATAGCAGAATGTATTGCATTTTGAAAAGAATAAAAGCTACACTTCAAGGGAAGCCTTTTGTCGAAAGATAAATCAGGATCATAATATGCAAAAATCTCCAGGGTGCCTACATAAAACAAACAAGCCCCACAGTTTATTTTAATAATTCCTCAATTATTGACCTATTAATAGCGGACTTAAACTAGACCATTGAGATGTCTGTAATGAAACTCAGCATGGAGAGAGTTATTTTCCAGGAATCTATTCACACAAATGAAAACACATGCACCCTGATGTTAATAATGAGGACACCAGCAAAATAAGGAAGATTTTTTTTAAAAAGTAGTTATTTGGTACTGCCACTTTTGGAAATGTCTTAAGAATCCAGGCTGGCCTGCTGCCAGATGTTCTATTTTTACTGGGACCATTCCATGGCCCAAGGAGAGTTTTTAAATGTCTGTTTATTTATTATTGCTCCTGGGCTGCAATGTATTCTCACATATTACAGAGAGACATTTTAAATGCCCTGCAACTGAAAACACTTCAGATTAAGTCATTGGCAGTTAATGAGAGTAACTGCAGTAATTTTTTTAATGAGGAGAGCAAACTGGTGTCATCCAACTTACTGTTACACTAACACAGTAAGATCACTTTCTTATGCTTTTAGGGACATAAATGGACAGTGCCATGTTACCATAACAACAGGAAAAAATACACATCACATTCATTTTCCTTAATAAGAACAGGAGTACCTGTGGCACCTTAAGAGGCAGATTTATGAGAGGTTTGCTCTATAAGCAAATTAAACTATTGCACTGTAAATGTTGAAGCTGGGAAAAAAAAAGTCAGAACAAACACAACTAATTAGACTTGTACAGGAGCTGGGCTGATTGAGTAAAACTACAGCCAGGTTCTCACAGATTCAGTAGCACACAGGACCTAAATTCTGCAGCAAGGCCCTGCTATCAGCACAATTCAGACTGTCTCTCGTGTTTTATGGAAAGCATGACAGTCACCTGTTCAGGGCTAGATTGTGCCTTGCCCCTGCATGGGTCTGCAAATGGTGTGAGGGTGGGAAAGTAGGATACAAGAAGCATTTTGTCTAGTCCTCACAGGGACTAGACAAAACTGCAGTCCCCTCTCTCAGCCATAGGTGCTGGAACTAGGAGGCTGGGGATGCTCCCACACCCCGTGTCTTGAAGCAGTTTCCATCATATACAGGGTTTACAGTTTGGTTCAATGGCTCTCAGCACCCCACTATACAAACTGTTCCAGCACCCCTGTCAGGGACAGCCCCCTACTAATATCCTGTGGGTTGCTAACTATGCCAAACAGGGTAGGAAGGAAAACTATAGCTCCTCCTCCCCACCCCACACATCATACAGAACTGGGCTGATGCACCAGGGAAAACATGTTGCACTCTACTAATAGATGGAGCAATGTGTGCATTTGCCCTGTGCATAATCCCTCCCAGAGTTCCTCCTAAGGCAGTTCCGTATTGCACCCCCACCCCCACAGGCAGGCCCTGGGTGTTAAAGCCCCAGTCTAACCCTCCCAATATCTTGTGTTCCAAAAATATTATATAGCACCATCCACAAACCCTAGGTGCATCCCAGAGCAACAACAATACAAGCAGCAGAAATACACCAGCTTTAAATCACAGCCACTTCACTAATCGGCCCTGATCAACCATCCCTCTCCCACAAAAAAGCCCAAATAAGTAGATAAGCCTTGAAGCATGCTGTGTGGCAGTGAGATTTTGGACACTGAAGAAACGTAAATCAGCAAACAATGTTATCCTGTTTCTAATACGTAACTTTCAGGAACGCAAGTTGATGTGATAATGGGCAAGCATGTTTTTGTAAGGAAACTGGGGGTTATTGGAGCTGGATTGAACTATCACTATAACAATTTAGTAAATTCTTAGTGACTTTAGGGAGTTAGTGTTTATCTTCAGTGTATTTAATTTGGCCTAGGTGGCATCTCCGGTCGCTCCAGTAGATAAAACCACATGACTTCACAGTTTTATAGAATAAAGGGATTCAGCTTCAACTTAGAAATAAAATTATCTGATTACTATATTTCTGTATAATGTTTCTTTAAACAAAAAGCTCACTGTTGTAATGATTATTGTTTTATTTCTGATATTTACATTGCAAGGATTTGTAACCCTGTTAATACTTACTAAATAAATGTACAGTATTGAAAAAAGAAAAGAAATATAACAATTCAAGCTTTCTTTTTCATTTTGTAATGATTTTTAAGGATCAGTCCTGGACGGTAGATGCCTTTACCATATGTTAAAAATACAATAACGTGAAATATAAAACCAGCAGCTTCTCTTCAACCCAAAATCAAAAATAACCAAACAGATTAAATCAAACCCAAAAAATAACCCTCACTTACTGACAAATATAGCACTTTTTATATTCCTGTGCTGCATGCCATATATCTTCTATCCTCTAAGAATTCTGGCAGGGGAGGGGAGAGGGGTTAGAAAATGACTGTAGAAATTATTATGTTTATATAATACTCACAGCATACTACAAGATTCAAAAGCAAATATGAAGAAAAAGACCTTGACCCAAAGAGCTTGCAGATGATGAGTGCCATGTATCTCACATTGAACTCTGGCACTTAAATACTACAGGCCAGATCCTCAATGGTGTAAACTCATTGACTTCAGTGGAGCTATGCCAATTTACATCAACTGAGGATTTGGCTCAAAATGTACTTAAGTTTGAATGCGACAAGGGATCAAGTTTGTGGCTGTTATGTTCAGATCATAAACAGAGAAATTAGATAAAAAGATAAATATTCTTGATGGAAGATTGCAACATAATACTACTTCATTTCTTAGAATTCAGCCTGATAACATACAAGAACAAAAAAAGAGAGAGAAAACAGGCTGCTCTCTATGGCAGTGAGGCACAACTCACCCCTCTTGCTTTAAGATGGCTCTTTCCATACTGACTCTGTTCACATGATTTGCGAGAGAGCCCACTCGTCTGCAAGCAGGACCTGGAAACCCCCACACTCTTATAGTGATAGCTTGCAAGTCCAACATAGTCCTCAATACACTGCACCACAGTGGCATATACAGGCATCAGCAGTAACCATGGGAATTTAGCTGTGCAACTCACAAAGCAGGGTAATTATTTCAGACTAAAGTGACTTTTTATTCCAGAAAAGAGAGCCCATACATGGAGGTATTCTGAAATAGCTATTTGGTTCAATTTCCCCATGTAGACAAGGTCTCAATATCATTAGGTTCAGAGACAGAAGTAGTTAGAAATGAAAAAGACATACTAGATTATTGGGCCTGGTCCTTAAGGCGCTTCAATTCAAACACTCATTTTGCACTCACAATTAGTTGTGGGTGCAGTTTTGCAGATGCAATTAACCTGTTCAGGCATTCACACCACATCTATTACTGTAGTATCTCAGGGTCTGCATGCTGCAGGAACAGATGCTGGGATGTAAACATCTATATTGCACGCGGTTAGTCACCTCTATGGCAGCAGTTATTTGAGGCTGCAAAATGAGAAACCAGTCTTAAAAATCAGGCCCACTGAATCCATCCCCCATGCCAGGGCAGAACTCAATCCTTAGGTGCATATATTAAGCTCATTAAGCTGATATTACACTTGGCCTTAGCCAAAAGATCAAAGTAAAAACATTAAAATGCTAAATGTCTATAGTCCAGATGACTTGACTGGATAAATATGGCATAGATGCTACTCCAGTTCCATATTAAACCAAAGCACACACTATAAGGAAACAGGATTTTTCATAGAATTGGTGTTGGTAAAAAAGTCAACATTATTATTAATATAATAATCATAACTGATGTGTTCATGGCAGCTGCCTTCCTAATGGATCCTAAAGCACTTCAGTATGAGACAAATCATGATTCACAGGTAGTAGAAGTAAGGGTTACCTGAGCATCTTACTGCTATGCAAGCCAGCAGGAAGAGAGTTAGCATAGCCCAGTGGTTAGCACCATAGCCTGCAATTCAGAATACCTGTGCTCAGTTCTCTGCTCTGCCACAAACTGTGTGTGAGACCTTGGGCAAGTCACTGTCAAAGCCCACTACACAACTCTTAGTGCACGGCAGCAGGCTCCACACAGGCAATTAATGTACAACAGGCTCGAGCGCTGTACGTTCACACCTTGGCGTGCTGCGCACTCACAGACCACGTAGACAAACCCTTAGTCTCTCTGGCCCACAAAGTTACCGAGGCTTTGTGATGCTGAGTGTTGCAATGCCTGACTTTTAGCACCTACAAAAATCACAGGTACACATTGCGATTCACAAAGACTCCCTGCAGAATGCATGGGGAAAGAAAGAGAGACAAGATGGGCGAGGTAATATCTTTTATTGGACCAACTTCTGTTGGTGAGTGAGACAAGCTTTCAAGCCACACAGAGCTCTTCTTCAGGTCTGGGAAACGTATTTCTACACTGCAATTAAAAACTTGCAGCTGGCCTGCACCAGCTGACTAGGACTTGTGGGGTTGTTTAATTGCAGTGTAGATGTTTGGGCTCAGGCTGCAGCCCAGGCTTTGGGGACTTCCCACCTCAAAGGGTCCTAGAGCCTGGGCTCCTGCCCTAGCCCGAACACTTACACTTCAATTAAACAGCCCCTTAAGTCTGAATCCCACAAGCCCAAGTCAGCTGGCCGGGGCCAGCTGCAGGTTTTTAATTGCAGTGTAGACATACAACGGGGTGTCACGGCTAAATACCAAGGGCAACAGATTGTTTAGCATAAGTAATTAAAAACATATTATTTCCAAGGGACCATTGAAGGCGAAGTGGCCCATTAACACCCCTCCGGTCATAGGCGGGGAAAGGAAGGGAGGGGAAAAGAAAAAAAAGGCAGCTTGCAAGGGGAGGTGGTTAGTGAGTTACAGATTGTTGTAATAAGCCATAGAGCCAGTGTCTCTATTTAGTCCATGATTTTTAGTGGGTGAGGTAATATGTTTTATTGGACCAACTTCTATTGGTGAGAGAGACAAACTTTCAAGCTTACACAATGCTCTTCTTCAGGTCTGCAGAAGCTCAAAAGCTTGTTTCCCTCACCAACAGAAGTTGGTCCAATAAAAAAATATTACCTCACCCTCCTTGTCTCTCTAATATCATAGACTTTAAGGTCAGAAGGGACCATTATGATCATCTAGTCTGACCTCCTGCACAATGCAGGCCACAGAATCTCACCCATCCACTTCTATAACAAACCCCTAACCTATGTCTGAGTTATTGAAGTCCTCAAATTGTGGTTTGAAGACTTCAAACTGCAGAGAATCCTCCAGCAAGTGACCCATGCCCCATGCTGCAGAGGAAGGTGAAAAACCTCCAGGGCCTCTGCCAATCTGCCCTGGAGGAAAAATCCTTCACGACCCCAAATATGGCGATCAGTTAAACCCTGAGCATGTGGGCAAGACTCACCAGCCAGACACCCAGGAAAGAATTCTCTGTAGTAACTCAGATCCCATCCCATCTAACATCCCATCCCAGACCACTGGGCATACTTACCTGCTGATAATCAAAGATCAATTGTCAAATTAATTGCCAAAATTAAGCTATCCCATCATACCATCCCCTCCATAAACTTATCAAGCTTAGTCTTAAAGCCAGATATGTCTTTTGCCCCCACTACTCCCCTTGGAAGTTCCAGAACTTCACTCCTCTAATGGTTAGAAACCTTCGTCTAATTTCAAGTCTAAACTTCCTAGTGTCCAGTTTATATCCATTTGTTCTGGTGTCCACATTGGTACTAAGCTTAAATAATTCCTCTCCCTCCCTAATATTTATCCCTCTGATATAATTTATAAAGAGCAATCATATCCCCCCTCAACCTTCTTTTGGTTAGGCTAAACAAGCCAAGCTCTTTGAGTCTCCTTTCATCAGACAGGTTTTCCATTCCTCGGATCATCCTAGTAGCCCGTCTCTGAACCTGTGCCAGTTTGAATTCATCCTTCTTAAACATGGGAGACCAGAACTGCACACAGTATTCCAGATGAGGTCTCACCAGTGCCTTGTATAACGGTACTAACACCTCCTTATCTTTGCTGGAAATACCTCGCCTGATGCATCCTAAAACTGCATTAGCTTTTTAACAGCCATATCACATTGGCGGCTCTTAGTCATCCTGTGATCAACCAATACTCCGAGGTCCTTCTCCTCCTCCGTTACTTACAGCTGATGTGTCCCCAATTTATAACTAAAATTCTTGTTATTAATCTCTAAATGCATGACCTATGAGTCTATGTCTTCCAAGCATCCCATACTCTGTTTATGTTCATGTTATAAAAAAAAAACCAACAACTGGCTCCCATTAAAGTCAATTCCAGAGTTTTTGGGTTAAATTTAGAGGTGAGAGCAACAAGGGTGATGTCGTAGGGGGCATGTGCTATAGACCACCAGATCAGGAGGATGAGGTAGACGAGGCTTTCTTCGGACAACTAACAGAAGTTTCCAAATCGCAGGCCCTGGTTCTTGTGGGGGACTTCAATCACCCTGGCATCTGCTGGGAGAGCAATACAGTCATGCACAGACAATCCAGGAAGGCTTTGGAGAGTGTTGGGGACAACTTCCTGGTGCAGGTGCTGGAGGAATTAACTAGGGACCGTGCTCCTCTTGACCCGCTGCTCACAAACAGGGAAGAATTGGTAGGGGAAGTAGAAGTGGGTGACAACCTGGGCAGAAGTGCCCTTGAGATGGTCAAGTTCAAGATCATGACAAAAGGAAGAAAGGAAAGCAGCAGAATATGGACCCTGGACTTCAGAAAAGCAGACTTTGACTCCCTCAGAGAACTGATGGGCAGGATCCCCTGGGAGGTTAATATGAGGGGAAAGGAGTCCAGGAGAGCAGGCTGTATTTTAAAGAAGCCTTATTGAGGGCGCAGGAACAAACCATCCTGATGTGTAGAAAGAATAGCAAATATGGCAGGCGACCAGCTTGGCTTTACAGAGAAATCTTTGGTGAGCTTAGACCAGGGGTCGGCAACCTTTCAGAAGTGCTGTGCCGAGTCTTCACTTATTCACTCTAATTTAAGGTTTTGCGTGCCGGTGATACATTTTAACCTTTTTAGAAGGTCTCTTTCTACAAGTCTATAATATATAACTAAACTATTGTTGTATGTAAAGTAAATAAGATTTTTAAAATGTTTAAGAAGCTTCATTTAAAATTAAATTAAAATGCAGAGCCCCCCGGACCGGTGGCCAGGACCCAGGCAATGTGAGTGCCACTGAAAATCAGCTCACGTGCCGCCTTCGGCACCTGTGCCATAGGTTGCCTACCCCTGGCTTAGACACAAAAAGGAAGCTTACAAGAAGTAGAAACTTGGACAGATGACTAGGGAGGAGTATAAAAATATTGCTTGAGCATGCAGGGGTGTAATCAAGAAGGCCAAAGCACAATTGGAGTTGCAGCTAGCAAGGGATGTGAAGGGTAACAAGAAGGGTTTCTACAGGTATGTTAGCAACAAAAAGAAGGTCAGGGAAAGTGTGGGACCCTTACTGAATGGGGGAGACAACCTAGTGACAGATGATATGGAAAAGGCTAATGTACTCAATGCTTTTTTTGCCTCGATCTTCACAGACAAGGTCGGCTCCTAGACTGCTACACTGGGCAGCACAGCATGGGGAGGAGGTGAGCAGCCCTCAGTGGTAAAAGAACAGGTTAAGGACAATTTAGAAAAGCTGGACATGCATGAGTCCATGCATCCGAGGGTGCTGAGGGAGTTGGATGATGTGACTGCAGAGTCATTGGCAGTTATCTTTGAAAACTTGTGGCGATTGGAGGAGGTCCCGGACGATTGGAAAAAGGCAAATATATTACCCATATTTAAAAAAAGGGAAGGAGGAGAATCTGGGGAACTACAGACCAGTAAGCCTCACCTCAGTCCCTGGAAAAATCATGGAGCAAGTCCTCAAGGAATCCATTCTGAAGCACTTGGAGGAGAGGAAGGTGATCAGGAACAGTCAACATGGATTCACCAAGGGCAAGTCAAGCCTGACAAACCCGATTGCCTTCTATGATGAGATAACTGGCTCTGTGGATATGGGGAAAGCAGTGGATGTGATATATCTTGACTTTAGCAAAGCTTTTGATATGGTCTCCCACAGTATCCTTGCCAGCAAATTAAAAAGTATGAATGGACTATAAGGTGGATAGAAAGCTAGCTGAATCATTGGGCTCAACGGGTAGTGATCAATGGCTTGATGTCTAGTTGGCAGCCGGTAGCAAGCAGAGTGCCCCACAGGTTGGTCCTGGAGCTGGTTTTGTTCAAGATCTTCATAAATGATCTGGATGATGGGATGGATTGCACCCTCAGCAAGTTTGCAGATGACAATAAGTGAGGGGGGGAGAGGGAGAGGTAGATACGCTGGAAGGTAGCGATAGGGTCCAGAGTGACCTAGACAAAGTGGAGGATTGGGCCAAAAGAAATCTGATGAGATTCAACAAGGACAAGTGCAGAGTCCTGCACTTAGGAAGGAAGAATCCCATGCATTGTTACAGCCTGGGGACCAACTGGCTAACCAGCAGTTCTGCAGAAAAGCACCAGGGGATTACCGTGAAGGAGAAGCTGAATACGAGTCAACAGTGTGCCCTTGTTGCCAAGAAGGCTAATGTCACATTGGGCTGTATTAGTAGGAGCATTGCCAGCAGATTGAGGGAAGTGATTATTCCCCTCTACTCGGCACTGGAGAGGCCACACCTGTAGTACTGTGTCCAGTTTTGCCTCCCCCGCTCCCCCAAAGGAATGTGGACAAATTGGAGAGAGTCCAGCAGATGGCAACGAAAATGATTAGGGGGCTGGGGCACGTGATTTATGAGAAGAGGCTGAGGGAACTGGGATTATTTAATCTGCAGAAGAGAAGAGTGAGGGGGGATTTGATAGCAGCCTTCAACTACCTGAGTGGGGGTTCCAAAGAGGATGGAGCTCGGCTGTTCTCAGTGGTGGCAGATGACAGAACAAGAAGCAATGGTCTCAAGTTGCAGTGGGGGAGGTCTCGGTTGGATATTAGGCGGGTGGTGAAGCACTGGAACGGGTTACCTAGGGAGGTGGTGGAATCTCCATCCTTAGAGGTTTTTAAGGCCTGGCTTGACAAAGTCCTGGCAGGGATGATTTATTTAGTGTTGGTCCTGCTTTGAGCAGGGGGTTGGATTAGATGACCTCATGAGGTCTCTTCCAACCCTAATCTTCTATGATTTTACAGGAACCTAAACACATCCCTATAACAAGTATGTTAATATGTCCATTTTTGGTACATAGCAATCTTATTCTGTAGCTTCTGTAACATATAATAGATGACAGAAAAAACTCAGATCCTGGCCTGGTCTTACAAAGAAAGAGTCTGTCTGTCTGTCCAGGGAGTGAGCCAGATGTGTTTATGGGATGGAGGAGGCTATTCACTTATAGAACAATATGAAAAACAGATTTCAGGCAGATAATTTATGAAGTGCTTTTAGATCTCCTTTAAATAATGTGTTATAAAACTGCATGAACATTCACAGCCAATGATGAAAATGCTCTTCTGCTCTAGCCATATTATTTATGTTGCCCTGGTTGTTATACTCAGCTCTCTAGTCCCACTCCTTTACCCCAAAGCAAGAATTGATCAATTTAAATGTTGCAGCACCACAAACATCTGGTTTCTATTTGGCTGCGGTATTCCCTGTACAATATTAAAATGTCATCAGTTCAGTTTTACAGACCACGTAAAGGCCTTAGTCAACCATTTCACAGCTAAGAAAAACATATGGCAAATACATATCAGTCCAGTGACTGTATTAAAAGTTTAAGGATTCATTTAAGAGGAATCCTTTCTGGGGTATTCTCAAGAAGTTCGGAAAACAGAAATACCAAATGTTTCTTTACAATAAATATAAAACACAAGGTTGAAAATCCCTTTTTTCCCCCCTAAATATGTATGTGTGTGTGTGTGTGTAGATATTTACACAGCACTTAACTTGGTAAGGTACCTAATTAAAATAAACTACCGATGTGAAAAAATGTTGATATTTTTACTGAGGAAGTTGTGTCTATTTTTTTTTTTAATAAAAGAAGGTAGCTCTGGCCCAAACTCCCTGACTCAATCGCCCCATGAATTCCAGGGATGTTCACTCTGGATCTGAATGTCAGAGCTAGCTACAACTCCATTATGGTCCAAACTAGCACATTAGATCTGACCACTCAAGTATTTTGAGAGCTTAGATTCAAAGCAAGCTGCGCTCTACTCCCCGGACTGACTGCAGCTGCATTTTGAATGGCTACCCAGCTGCATTATTTCCATTCTCCACTCTTAGGTGCTTTAAAAAGAATGGCGTCTGCCTCGTAGAAATAACAGGTAGTAAAAAGGTAATGTCCTAGATGCACCAAATGCAGTGCACAGACACTACAGCCTTCTCCAGGTTCCAATGTCTAACAAGTGACAATGTTGTGTTATGGTATAACAGTAATGCTCCTACAACATTTCATAAAACCAATCAGCTGGTGACAGAGTCTGTGGATACAAAACTGCTTCCCGATAGAGGTGTCTAGTGGTTAGAGAACAGGACCTGAGTTCTATTCCCAGCTCTGTCAAGACTTTTAAGCAATGGCTTCCATTTTTGCCCTTGCCATTACTTGCAGATACAATATACAGTATATGGCAATGTAGGTGGAGACTTTCAAAATCACAAATGGCAATTAGGCCACCTGACAATTGTGTTTTTGAATATCTCCTCCCTAGGTGCCATCTCCCACCACTGCAATGCAGCCCTGCCTGGTTTGGAGGCCAACAAACAACTGGCACACACCGGAATACTAAGGGACAACTTCTGTCGGGACACTGGAGCAGAACTTCATTCTTACCAAAAAGCACTAATGCATATGCAGGTCTTGATCCAAGATCAATATGAGTCTTTCCATTAACTACTCATTGTCTTTGGATCAGACCCTTAATGGCCACAAAGAACAGACAAGACATGGTTAAAGTCTCATCCCAAACAGCCCTGCACAATAATAATGGGCATGGAATTCAAGCTACAGCTGAAGGAGAAAGGACTGAGTCAACCCAGCAAAGATACAAACCAATAATTTCAGAGTCTTAGGGTATGTCTAGACTACCCACCGTATCGGCGGGTAGCGATCGATTTCTCGGGGATCGATATATTGCGTCTCATCGAGACGCGATATATCGATCCCCAAACACGCTCCCGTCGACACCGGAACTCCAGCAGCGCAAACGGTGGTAGCGGAGTCAACAGGGGGAGCCGCGGATGTCGATCCCGCGCCGTGAGGATGAGAGGTAAATCGATCCAAGATACTTCGACTTCAGCTATGCTATTCACGTAGCTGAAGTTGTGTATCTTAGATCGATCCCCCCGCCTAAGCCCTTGGTGCTTAGTTTGCTAAGGCACCATTTGCCTTATCTGTGCTGCTATGACACTTTCCCTTCCTCTTTAACATGAGATCTCTTCAATGATTTGGGAGGCTTATTAGTTTTGTTTTGCTGAGGACTCCTAATGAGTGAGGTGGAAATCAGAGGCCAGAATCTGACTCTACCTGCACTTCCCTAATTTAGGGCAACATTTGTTGCTCAGAAACTCACAGATCTCATCTCCCATATTCTACTCTCATTCCATTCGCAGCTCTCCCATTAGCTCACAGTGTGACTTTGAGCAAGTCACTTGTTCACCCGATGCCTCCTGTTAAATGAGAGTGGCAGCTTTGTAAGATCCAAGTATTGTTATTACATGGGTCAAACTTCCACTGCTATCAATACTGAAAGAATATTGAAGCGGAGAGCCAGAGAGAGCTGGGAAAAAAGCACAAATTTGCTTACCTGGGAATCTATTTGATTTTAATTTTTGTGGGGGTTTTTTGTTTGTTTTTTTAAATTAGGCACCACTAATTCAACCTAAGAATGCAAATAGATTTTTAAATGGAAATCATACTGAGATGTGAGCAGAGGGCATGTTCTGAAGGAGACTATGGTTTGCAGACATTGATGCCTTTTATTAAGCAAATATAACAAAATACTTCAACGTATACCTCAGAATCTACAAATTATGCTCACAACTATGCAGAACTGCTTTACATTTCAGCTTTGGGGCATTGTTTAAAAATTTACTCTGGTACTCTTTTCAAGAAAAGTCAATTTATTACACCCAAGTGGAGATTTAAAACATCAGGGAGCCATCTGGTGGCTTGATTGCCTTCTAATTAAAATCCATCTCTTGGGTTCTCCACTTCCTCTGTCTGCACTCTGTTGTTGAACTACACTGGCCAGGACAGAGCATAACTGGAAAGGAATTAAATATTGTTATGTTTCATGAAAATAAAATGTAAATATTTGGAAACCACCAACTACAGCACGGGACCTAAAAAAAAAGAAAAGGGGGAGCATGTTTTTTGCCACCAGTTTGGAAATACAGTTGGAAAGATGTTTATACAGAATGCTTAGTTGTTCGAGTGAAATGAATGAGATATTTACCTTAAGATTTTTTTTCTTTTTTTGCAAACTGCTCTATATTTCATAGGACTTTTACAGGGAACATTTATGGGGAATAAAGTTATAGTCACAGAACAAAAAAAAAACCCGCACAAACAAAAAAATCCTCCCTCAAAAAAGAAAATTTTAAAATAATTAGTAAAATAATTACTCTTATGGGAAGGATCTAAAAGAATTTTTTTTTAAAAAAATGAAAAAAAACCACCCTTCCAGTTGGTTTCCCCCACTATCTCATAAAATTTGATAGAGAATTATATCCTTGCTATAGAATTCTATGGGATACCTTAAAACCTATAGAATATAATAGAGAACAATCTCCTTTCTAAAGGGGTTTGGGTTTTGTTTTGCTTGTTTGGGTTTTTTTAAAGTCACTGCTAATTTATTGATTTTATCTCTATTAAATTCTATATGGCCCTGATTCATCAAAGAACTTAATCACATGCTTAATGTTATTCACATTCTTAAGTACCAATTAAATAAATGGGATTTAAGTACATGCTCAAAATTGAGCATGTGCTTAAGTGCTTTGTTGAATCAGGGCTGAGGGCTGTAGATAAACAGAAGACTTAATCCTGTCACGCGTTTGGTGAAGACCTTAAAGGATACAGACAGCCTTTTATGGCCTAACAATACACAAGTCATTCCTGTCAACTCTACTCAGGATTCCTTGGCTCTGTTCCTGGCTATGCCACAGAACTCCTATGTGACCTAAGGCAAATCACTTAATCTCTCTGTGCCTCATTTTATCCTATCTTGGATAATAATACTTACTTGCCTCACAGGTGTATGGTGAACATTTAATGAAAGTGCTTAGAGGTCCTCAGCTGAAAGGTGCAAAACAGGTATTTAGGAACTTAAATCAATGCTGAATATGAGACTAAAGATCACAAGTCCTACTGACTGTTGATGAGACTTAGGCTCCCAAGTCACATAGGTGTTTCTGAAAATTTTACCCTTGGTTTCCAACTTCCCAAGCGTTCAAGGAGAGTCAGATCTGGTGTTCCATTTCAGGCCCATGTCTGTCACAAAGTATTATTACCACCATCGCAGCATGACTGCCAACTGGGCTAAGTCAGCTGTGCGAATGCATTGTGAGGAGAATGGCCCCTTAGACATTTTGTGAGTCCATAAGGGTTTTCTCTCCACTCTCATAAGAAAACCTAATGTAACAATCTGCATCATGAAGAGGGCCATTACTGTCATTACTAGATTTACCTGACACACACAAATCAATGTACTTGCTTCTTTCCCACTGTGTGGAGCCACGCTCTTGTTGACATTCAGTCAATGAGCCCTGGTGAGAAAATGGTTCCTTTTCATTTAAGAAGATGACTAAGGCCTTGTCTACACTACCAAGTTTTGTTGGCTGCCTTTTGCTGACAAAACGAGGGGAGGTGTACACCCTACAAAGCTACTTTTGCCAACAAAATAAAACCACCTCAACAAGAGGCATAAAGCTTTTTGTGGCAAAGTTAAAGTGACAAAGCGCCAGTGTAGACACTGATGTTTGTTTTGTTGACATAACTGGCTTCACCAGTATCCCACAATGCCTGCCATAACCACTCAGCTCACTGTTTTGATCTCTGCTGCCCTGAAGTCATGCACCCCTCCCCGTTCAAAGCTCCATTGCTGCTCTGTTTGGGGGGACAAAGAGCAAATCATTAATGGTAGAATGCTCCTGTTCTGCCCCACACTAGGAACACAGCGGCAGGCAGACTGCTGCTGCAGGGAGCAGGGGTGGGATGGGACTGCTGTGCTGCTTTGACATTCTTCAGCTCGGAGAGCTCACAATGCTGCTCAGGATGCCACTCACAGCAGCTGAGGAGGCTGTAGGAGAACTCGGAGGGAATCACAGAACCATAGGCAGGAAGGCAGAGCAGGCTGCTTCAGGAGAGAGTGCTGTGCCGAGCAGAGCCAGGGGCTGATGTGTGTGTGTGGCAGGGTGCTGTCCCTCTCCCATGCCTCAGGACAGGTCGGTCAGCTTGCTGTCTCACCCGCCCCAGACACACCATTTTCCTCTCCCTCACCCCCCCGCCACCCACTTCAGTTAAAAAAGCTGCAGACAATCTACTAGGATGCCCCTGGAAAGATGGGATTGAAAAACCTGCATAATGTGATGCTGTACCTGCCCCATGAGGCATTGTAACCCCTTCTGGAAGCATCCTGTGGCCAGTTGCACAGTGGGATAGCTACCACAGTGTACTGCTCGCTGTATCCATGTAAGAGCTGCTAGTGTGGATGCACTCTGCTGATACAAGGAGCTAGTATGGACATGCAACAGCAGTTTTAATTAAAGCGCTTTAATTAAAGCGGCATAACTTTTGCTGACAAAACTTTGTAGTGTAGACAAGACCTAAATGTCATTCATCATTATCACCTTTAAAAATGCAATGCATGTCCAATCCTTGCCCCTGTCTAAAACATTTTATTCATCCATGTCCGACACAGTGTGGCTGTGGGGACTGCACATAAGACGGTGCTTTCCTGTAAGAAAGCTAACTCTGAGGAATCCATTTTGAAGCACTTGGAGGAGAGGAAGGTGATCAGGAACAGCCAAAATGGATTCACCAAGGGCAAGTCATGCCTGACCAACCTGATTGACTTCTATGATGAGATAACTGGCTCTGTGGATATGGGGAAAGCGGTGGTCATGATATCCTTTGACTTTAGCAAAGCTTTTGAGATGGTCTCCCACATTATTCTTGCCAGCAAGTTAAAGTAGTATGGATTGGATGAATGAATGAACTATAAGGTGGATAGAAAGCTGGCAAGATCGACAGACTCAATGGGTAGTGATCAATGGCTTGATGTCTAATTGGCAGCTGGTATCAAGTGGAATGCCCCAGGGATTGGTCCTGGGACCAGTTTTGTTCAACAGCTTCATTAATGATCTGGAAGATGGGATGAATTGCACCCTCAGCAAGTTCGCGGATGACACTAAGCTGGGGGGAGATGTAGATATGCTGGAGGGTAGGGACAGGGTCCAGAGTGACCTAGACAAATTGGAGTATTGGGCCAAAAGAAATCTGATGAGGTTCAACAAGGACAAGTGCAGAGTCCTGCACTTAGGATGGAAGAATCCCATGCACCGCTACAGGCTGGGTACCAACTGGCTTAGCGGCAGTTCTGCAGAAAAGGACCTGGGGATTACAGTAGAGGAGACGCTGGATGTCAGTCAACAGTGTGCCTTGTTGCCAAGAAGGCTAATGGCATATTGGGCTGCAGTAGTAGGAGCATTGACAGAAGATCGAGGGAAGTGATTATTCCCCTGTATTTGGCACTGGTGAGGCCATATCTGGAGAATTGCGTCCAGTTTTTGGCCCCCCACTACAGAAAGGATGTGGACAAACTGGAGACAGAGTCCAGCAGAGGGCAACGAAAATGATTAGGGGGCTGGGGCACATGACTTATGAGGAGAGACTGAGGGAAACTGGGCTTATTTAGTCTGCAGAAGAGAAGAGTGAGGGGGGATTTGATAGCAGCCTTCAACTACCTGAAGCGGGATTCAAAAGAGGATGGAGCTAGGCTGTTCTCAGTGGTGGCAGATGACAGAACAAGGAGCAATGGTCTCAAGTTGTGTGTGTGTGGGGTGTCCTAGATTGGATATTAGGAAACTATTTCATTAGGAGGGTGGTGAAGCATTGGAAGGGGTTACCTAGGGAGGTGGCGGAATCTCCATCCTTAGAGGTTTTTAAGGCCTGGCTTGACAAAGCCCTGGCCGGGATGATTTAGTTGGGGTTAGTCCTGCTTTGAGCAGGGGATTGGATTAGATGACCTCCCGAGGTCTCTTCCAAACCTAATCTTCTATGATTCTATGAAGACCTTGAGTCTACGAGTTGCACTGACAATTGCCATTTGGCGTGAGCAGTATCTTGCTGTGGTATTAAGGGGAGTTGTAGAAGCGGATGACATGGGGTATGTTCACTTCTGAAAGAGAGCGAGTGTACCACTCCCATGAATAGGGGGGTTATGCACACACACACACACACACACACACTAAGAGAAGCTATAGACACATCTCAAGAGGATGATATATCCTGCAGTGTTTTGACTGTAGCCAGATCATTGAGTTGCTAGATCCTGATGAATGTTCCCAGGCTTCTGACATGTAGGTAGCCTGCCAGGATGTTACTGCCTGACCGAATTCATTTGGGGGGTATATTTCCATTTTGATGAGTGGCAGTTTGCCTCCTTGCATGGCACTGATGCTGATGGGAGCTTCTTGTACATATGGCTGTATTTCAAGTTGAAAGAGTTCACTCCTGGGTATATAGATGCTATAGGTGCATATAGATGCTGAAATGAATAATGCTCAGAAACAAAAATCATTTATAAACAGATGGCAAGTTATGAAACCACAAAGTAAAGCAAATGTAAACACCATTTTTAATTTCTTGGCACTTAAGGTATATCACTCAAAGTGGCTTTTTGGGATTTTACTATGATATTTAACTAATATTCCTCCTCCTGTTTCTCAATCATCCTTTTACTTGTTTCCATTATTTTAATCCTTTGTATTTCTCTGCAATCCCCATAGGAGGAGCCTCTGTACCACTGTGTTTGGATGCTATGCCTGAGAGCAGCCAGAATTTGAGATCTTTGGATAGTATTTGCAGTTTTGCCTTTTGTGCACAACTGTTTCTTTAGTGATTAACCAGCACGCAAGCTTTGTAAGCCTGACTCTGAAAGAGGCCATTTACCAGTGTGAAAAGAGTTTCTTGGGATGGTTTTTATAAGTTGAGATCTTTTCATTCACAGATACTTGTTGCATCTGCAGTTATAATTACAGGACCTAATCCTAAAATCCCTGTAAAGTGGGATTATTGATGTGAGTCAAGTTACATCAATAAATGTTTGACCACAAATTCTCTGACCACAGTACACAGGAAAATTGAAAGTGCTAGTAACACAGCTAGGTAACTTCTCAACTCAAAACGGCAAGGGAAGGAGAAGGGTCCTGGATATGGCTAGGACTAGGATTCAGGAGAACTGTTTGTTGAGTGACCGTAAGGCATGTTCACCTCTCTGTGCCTTTGTTTCCCCTTTCCTCTCTTTGTCTTGTCTATTTACTATTCAAGGCTTTCCACTTGTCTGCACAGTGCCTAGCACAATGAAGACCTAGTCTCAGCTGGGGACTCTAGGCTCTACCATAATACAAATAATAATTAGAACTGTCAGTTAAGCGCAATTAACTCAAGCGATTAATGCAAAACAAATTAACTAGATTTAAAAACAGTCGCAATTAATCACTGTTTTAATTGCACTGTTAAACAATAATAGAATGCCAATTTAAATTTATTATAAATATTTTGGATTTTTTCTACATTTTCAAATCTATTGATTTCAATGACAACAGAATACAAAGTGTACAGTGCTCACTTTATATTATTTTTATTACAAATATTTGCACTGTAAAAATTATAAAAGAAATAGTATTTTTCAACTCACCTCATAAAAGTACTGTAGTACAATATTTTTATTGTGGAAGTGTAACTTACAAATGTAAAATTATTTTCTTATATAACTGCACTCAAAAACAAAACAATGTAAAACTTTAGAGCCAGGGCCGCTCGGGGTGGGCAAGATGGGTAATTTGCCCAAGGCCCCAGGCCCCACAGGGGCCCCCATGAGAGTTTTTCGGGGCCCCTGGAGCAGGGTCCTTCACTCGCTCCGGGGGCCCTGGAAAACTCTCACAGGGCCCGGGCCCCCGGAGCTTCTTCCGCTCTGGGTCATCGTCGGCAATTCGGCGGCGGGGGGGCCTTCCGCCCCGGGACCCGCTGCCGAAGTGCCCCGAAGACCCGCAGCGGGGGTTCCTTCTGCCCCGAGAGCCACCGCCGAAGTGCCGGGTCTTCAGTGGCAATTCGGCAGCAGGGGCTCCCCCCTGCCGAAGACCCCAGGCCCCCTGAATCCTCTGGGTGGCCCCGTTTAGAGCTTACAAGTCCACTCAGTCCTACTTCTTGCTCACCCAATTGCTACGACAAACAAATTTGTTTACTTTTACTGGAGATAATGCTGCCCTCTTCTTATTTACAATGTCACCTGAAAGTGACAGGCATTCCCATGACACTGTTATAGCTGGCAAGGTATTTATGTGCCAGATATGCTAAACATTCATATGCACCTTCATGCTCCGGCCACCATTCCAGAGGACATGCTTCCATGCTGAATTTAAATTGGTATTCTATTATTGTTTAACAGTGTGATTAAAACGGAGATTAATAGCGACTACTTTTACGATTAATTGCCTTTTATTAATCATTTGACAGTCCTAATAATAATAAAAGTTTATGCCTATAATCAAAATTTGCTGGTAGTATCAACAGCTGCTGGAAGGGATGGTTTTTTGTGTTTGAATTCTGGCTAATAGAAATCTTTATACTTATTAGAAGGTAAATTACACTGGCAGGAACAAATATTTTATTTTGTAGCTGTATAATTATTAATAAATTTAATGAGATGGAAACTGCAGCATAAGAAAAAACAGTTCTAAGTCTTTTCAGGATGAAACAGAAAGTTAATATAAAATCTAGTATACATTAATTTATCTGCTTAGATTGATGTCATGAATAACTTTAGGAGTTATATAAGTTCTCTCTTTTTCTTAAACTAATAAATTCAGTTGCACTAAAGTAATTTATTTATTCAAGATAGACCAGCCCAAAGAATCTCTTTCAATGACTTTTTTAATTAAATAATTTTCCAGCTAAGCCACCTGTAAAACTTGTCAGACATACAGATCAGTTCTATCTAGCCAGAAAAATCTTACTCTTATGAAAGAATAAATCCTAATCCCTCCCTGTTACCATTAGACTGCAGAATCTCTAATCAAATACCAAGCTGCTTGAAGAAAAATCTAAAGACAGCATGATAAGGAACATAACTACCTATGCTCTACCATCTCTTTTATATCCCTAAAATTAGCTAGTTTTAGTTCTGATTTTCTTTGTACTAAGGAATATTTGAAACTATAGAAATAGAAATGGGAAAAACCTACTAGGTCCTTTAGTCCATCCTCCTGCCAGTGTAAGATTGCTCCCTACAACTGTGTAGGGAGGTTCCCTAGTGCTGTGTCCTATTCTGTTTGAAATGACTTCAGCAAGTGGGCTCCCACAATTTTATGTGGAGGGTGATTTCTCCATCTAGCAGATCTCACCATTAGGAAAGTGTATCCCAATGCTCATTTTAATACATATCCTGTCACTTACTAGCTTTCTTTTTATCCCAGCACTGGTAGTCCCCTGAACAAGCTTGAGTGCCCACCCTATACTCCACTCACACCTTGATTTACTGTCCATAGTGTCCTCCCTGAGGTTTGGCATTATAGATAGCTCAAAAGCAACAACTCCATAGAAACCTCAGCTTTAGCTTCCTCACATAAATTGGCTGTTCTTGATGTCTTTTCTGAAGCAGCTCCTCCTAGAGCTGTTGCTAGTCTTCCTGCTGGGCTGCAGCCCAGGTTTCTATCACTCTTGTTGTGCTAGTCATCTCAGGACTTCTTCCACCCCTCACCCATTGTGTCTGGAGGGAGTCTGGAAATCTTATTACTCGTACCAAAATGGGAAAGGCCTGAGTCCCTACCCGATCACCCACAAAGGCCTGGAACACAGCTAACTGAAGTCAGTAGAAAGTTACATTGACTCCAGTGGGCTTTGGATCAGACTCCAATAACACAACATGGACACTCAGCCTAAACTTCCTCCACTAGGAGTCAGTGTCTATCTTAGTTCCCTCTTCCCAAAGGGGCTCTGCCACCTCCCATGTGTCATAAGTAGATTTAATGAGCTACACCTGCCACAATGATTCACCAGAACTTCAGCAGCTACATGCCAGGTTCTAATTGCTGCTAAGAGAGTGAGTCAACAGAAAATCCCTGACACCTTTTCCCAATTTCCTTGTGCTACACTAACGAGTTCTTCTCTCTTTTCTTGGGGTTTGCATTCACCAGATACTTGTGCAGAGTTAATATATCCCTTTCTAATCATCATTTGGCCAAGCAACTAAATGTGTGTACTTTTAATGTATCCTCAGTCAGTTCTACCAGCCTCTTAATCATTTCTGTAGTTCTTGTCATGGCTAGTCTCAATGTACTAATGCTTTTTCAAATGCCATAATAAACTCAACAATCACTTGTGAGGCACCGATAGTAACCATTCTATATGCCTAGAAAAGGAAAGATTACAATGTCAAAATCACTGGGAAATCTTGAGCTCTTCATGGTGCACATGGTACTGTATTTTAAAACTCACTAGAATATGTTTCACTTTCCACCTTTTAATGTCTCTACTAGGACTAGCAGAAATTTTTCCAAAAAAAAAATATTTCGATGGAAAATTGAGTTTTCGACAAACTGGAAATGTTCACATAAAGTGTCTGTTTCGGTTCTTCATTGTAAAACTGAAAGTGTGAAAACCAAACATTTTTGGCTGAACACCAAACAAAAACCTAAATCAGTTTTTGGGTTTTTAGTTTTCCATCAAAAAAAGTTAAGATTTTCTGCTAAAAACATTGATGGAAATGGAAAATGTGCATCACTGAAATTTTCCATGGAAAAAACCCCAACCACTTCTTCTGCAAGTCACCCAAAATTGGCTTCATTAAAGTTCCACATTATTACAACAACATATGCCTTTCTAGAGAGTAGACAGATAAGCAATTAGATTCTTCGTTACTCCCTGCCCCAGTTTGAATTCTAGATAGCCTTCTTTGCATTTGCCAGATTTTCACAACCGGTGTTCTCTTAAGCTGGACAGATAGCACTTACAGATCTTGCACTGGGCTGGGTTTTTTACCTTTCTGTTTTTAACAGTGGGAAGACTCCAGGCATCTGGAGTGTGGGCTTCCCCTCAGCCCACCAGAGAAGCACCTGGGTTTCTCACACACCCTGCTGGCTCTGACTCATCACCATGTAGGACTGCAAGCAGAAGTGAGAAGCACTCAAATGACAGCTTTTCTCCAATAAATTCCCTCCTCCCTTCACTCACCAGACAGCTGCTCTTCACACTCCATGTGAAGTGCTGTACATCATCTTTGCATTAACTCCTACATACCAGCTGCTAGAATTAGCTTGAGATTGGCAACATCCTCCCAGTGCCTGGTAATTTAACAGTCTTCCCGGCCTCTGTCAGCTCAAGGATCTGAGACACCTGAAGTCAGTCTTATCTATGCTTTGATCCTGTAACTGGATTTGTGTAGGGAAACTCTTACCCCTGTGAAGAGCCCTGCTGATTTCAGAGAGGCTCCGCATGCGAAGGCTTGTACGCAGAGATCCAATTACAGGATTGGGAGTCTCAGCATGTTGAGGAGGAAGACACTTAGATCCCACTTTTCTTTCCATGAGTATCAGTCTCTGTCCCTGCCTACACTGTTTGGCCTGTCTGGTCATGCTGCCAGGGGATTTGGTTTTCAAAAGCTGTCTCTGCTTCCTTGGCTTATCACAGACCCTGTATTGCCCCTGTAATTTTTAAACTATTTGTTTGTTACAATTCCACACAAAGGGGCCTGACTTCTCCCTTGGGGCCTGATCCATCCAGGGCCCATCAAAGTCAAAGGAAGGACTCCTAGTGACATCAACAGCAATGGAGAAGGCCCGGGCTGTGGGCATGGAGGCACTCGGACACACTGCAATGCAGTTACATTATATGGGGTAAGTGGGCAGGGTTTGGGAAGCCCACAGAGAGTACAGAACATGGCACCCCACACAGAGTTGGACAAGATGGTTTGGGGCAGGGCAGAGCCAGCAAGACCAGTGGATTTGCAGCAACTCACCTATGATGGTCACGAAAGAGAGGGGTGCAGGAACCATGGGAGTTACTGAAGTCTCAGGGCTCCCATAGCTGAGTGAGCAGCTCACTTCAGAGTCCTTCCAATGGTGTCATGTGAAACGGGCTCCCCAGATACTCAGGCTGTACCGAAGGGGATGATTTGCCCCTCTGTTAATTATTTCTGAGTGTGGCCGGAGATGTGTGAGGTGCTGTAATCTGATTAGCTGTTCTTTGTTAATGAATTATTGATAGGGCTGTTGCTTGGCTCAGTGAATAGAGCACTGGCCTGGCTGCTAGTCCCAGCTCTGCTGCTGCCCTGCTGGGTGGTCCTGGGCAATTCACTTCACCTCTCTGTGCCTCAGTTTCTCCACCTGTAAAATGGGGATAATGACATTGCCCTCCTTTGTAAAGCATCTTGAGATTTACTGATGACAAGCCAATATAAGAGCTTGGTCTTTCCATTTGTCATCTGTATGGGACAGGAGGGCAATCCACCGGCCAATACTAGTAAGACAGCTAGACTAAGGTGCCGGACCAGATAAAAGATCTTTGTTTCCTCTTTATTGTACAGTATGTATTGGTCACTTGACAGAAAACATTAATGAAATACTACAGCCTTGAGGAAAAGGAAACCGCAAAGTTATTGGATTGACCCTCAGACTGTATCGTCACAGGGCTTTCAACCCAAATTTATGAATCATGCTTAAGCATATACTTAAAGTTTGGCTGTGGCCAAACTGGGAACTAGCAGATTTTAGGAGGCTAGCATAGATAGGGCAGAGTTCAAAAGACATGCCCAGGTTGCAGCCTAGGCTAACGTCTGATTTGGCCACTGTGACAATCTTTGGGTTCAACCAAGACCAGTAAGGGGTTGTGTTACTGCCTGCCCTGTAACTCTGGGTGCCTTCAATGTTATGCTGCTGTGGCTCACAGCCCTGGCACCAACAGCCATCCTACAACCATGGAGGTCACACCCTGGCTTCCATCGCCCAGTTACTTTTTGCAGGGGGACCCCCAACACCCTCCCATTACTGAATTTCCCCCAGACCATCTGCCCTGCAGTGTCCAGCCCTCTCCCGGAACACTCACAGAAGTTATTAAGTTTGTTGCTCCTTTAAAGAGACAACACACTGCAGCTCATTAATTTAACTGGGGTTTGACAAACACTTATTTTAATCACAGCACAGAATTGCTTTACAGTAAAGGGAAAACAAATTTATTTAACAAAAGGACATAGATTTAAGTGATACCAAGTATAAGGAATAAAGGTAGAAAGGGTTACAAGCAAACAAAAGTAAAAATAGGCTTCTAAGACTAAAACTTAATTTCAGCAAGTTACAATCTTGGCCTAAGCTGGGTTCTCACCTACACTTGGTTCCTAGAGACCCCCTTGGGTGAAGAATCCAACTTTCTGTGATTTCAAGAGCTCTAGCCCCTTAAATTCCTCAAGTGATGGACACCAAAATGGTTTTCTGTTTCTGCTTTTATCTCTGAAATTTCACTAACCCTATTACAAAAAGCCAGAAGGTTTCCTGGGGTACAGTCTCCATCCCCAACTGAGGTTGTTAAATATTCATCTTTCCCCACTTCCTCTCCTGATGGCGTTGTTTGCCTTGTATGTAAATGTGCTTTTCTTTGTCTTTGATCACACCTTACCTAGCTTACATAGGAGACCCATTCAAGCCAGTGGAACCACATGCCTTTTTCTGAAACAAGCATGGCTTAGGCACTGCTTGCCAAATACATGTTAAGAATACATTTTCAGCACATATCTATAACGTCCTTTGTGGGTTTACCATACATACATCATGCAGTGATTTTCGGGACCAGAGTGTTACTAGTTTGTATACAATACCTTACATGGCACCTTTTAGATACAGCTTATGATAAGTGTGTTAGGTGTGGTGAATATGTCAGGTTTGATAAGATATATACAAATACATGTAAAGTGCTAAATCACAGTTGTTAAATTTGGTGGAAAGATCTGAAGTTTCACTCCTGTTCTATAGCTTCCCAACCAAATTTGCTTTTTCTGTGGTTTGCATTAGCATTATCACTTGTTAAACAAAGCCATAGCTATCTAGGAACACGTTGCTATGCTATTGCCGCTCGGAACTTCACAGTAAAGACAATAACCAGGGCATTATGAATCTAAGCAGCTCAACTTTTGTTTCACAGGCTTATGGGGCTTTTACATAGATATCTGATCTATTTTTTACATATATTGCTGAGATTCTGTAATGTTCATTCTGAAAACTACATGTAGGGTATATAAGGTTTATAATTGTAAGAAAGAGATTGACATTATAATGAAATATTGAGGAAATTGAAAAAAAACAACAATAATTACTTAGCATCACTATCTGTAGGCACAACTGAATACGGTCATTTTCTTGCTGTAGGAAAAGATTTACAAAAAGCCCTTCACATTATACGAGGTTTCAAGATGCTCTATACAGGATTATGAGAACAATACAGTCTATTTTCAGCTCACCAAGAAGAGTGAATCAACAGCCTTTAAAAAACAGTCTTTCTGGTGATTCATCTACAGAATGTATGTGTTTGAGTCAACAGAGTGGATTTATATCACCTCCGCCCAGCATGTAGCCATTCTTTCTTGTAGATCTAAGTCCAGGTCCATCAAGACATCCAGACAGCCGATTAAGAGGCTGGAATCACAGGGGAACACACAAGAAAGACGTAAATACTATTCTACAGTGTAGCTGCATGTACCAGGAGGGCTAAATTAAATAATAAAATATATTTTGGAGAAGCTCCTTTATGTCAAGTTGAGCTATCGGTGCTTGCCAAAGGTTGGTTTTTTGGGTTTGATGCCACTTGCTATAGCTATAAGAGTTTTATCCACATTTATCAGAAAGCTCCTGTAGAATTTTCTGAAAACTTCTGGGTATATTGTTGGAAGCGGAAACCTTGTGGCCAACAGCTTCTGCTTTCAATCTTTCAGGTCTAATGGGTTCTGCAAATCAGTATTTTTTTCTTCATAAGTTAATAGCGCAGTATATGATTGCACTGAATGTTATGCTACATATCAAGTGATAACTCAAGTTTGAGCAAAGTACAACAGCTTGTATTGCAGGAATTGTCCTAAAACAGGTAACTGTCACTTAATCTTGTTAAGAGGCCTGTGTTATATAGGAAAGAACTAGCTGGAGGAATAGTATATTATCTGAGAACAGTGCTGATATTCACCCTCTAAAGGATACTCCCATGTTTGGCTTAATGTGGTGCATTCAAAGTTTGAGTAGAATAAACACAATGTGGGTTGCGTTTTGCCTTGCAAATCATCATTCAAGACCATTCAATAGGACTGAGACCTTGAGGCCATTAATATAATTTATAACCAAAAAGCTGTATAAAATAACACGGAGTTTGGTAGGAAAACAATTTTTGCACTAACAAATATCTGGGGGCTGATCCACCTCTGACTTACATCAGTGCACAACAGGAATAACTCAACTGAAGTCAACGGGGTTCCATGGGTGTCACCCTGGTGAGAGGAGACTTGAGCCCCCTCGTGTTAGTTCATGTTCCCTTTCCCACATTTCTCTCGCTCTCTGGACTGTATTTAGTAGAGAACCAATTACCATACAAGGTTATGCTGATAAGTAAAATGGACTGAATTATGATAGTTAACAGCGTATATCTTTGCAAAATACTTCTAATGACTCAGATGGCTGGATACTTACTGCCCTGAAGCATGAATTGTGTCAAAGCAAGACACTGAAAAGAGTATGTCATAGTGAAGCTCTTGAAGCAGTAATTTTGACTTCAGGGAAATCTACAAGTAGTACAGATGCTACAGACAATGCCACACAAACAGATATGCTATTTACACTGAAAAAGTAGGAATAAAGCCCGAATTGCAATTTTTTAAAATTAAAATGGCCATTTCATGCACAACTACATCATCTTCCTTTTTGCAAAACAGTTATTTAGGAAATACACTGAAATCAAACTAAATGAGTCATTAGGATACATTATTGTGCCCACACTCGTATTCTCAATCATTATGCTGGTGTGTGTGTTGTATTCCTTTCTATCTATCCAATGAACTTATATGCCTCAACGAACAAGCGTCACAACAATTCACAGCCTTTAATGTACTGATCCTCACAACTTCCATGAGGTCAGTGGCTGCTATTATTCACATTGTACAGAAGGGGAACTAAGACACACAGAGACCAAGTGACTTGCACAGGGTCCCACAGGAAATCTGTGACACAGCAGTGAACTGAGACTTGGTCTCTCAAGACCTAAGCTAGTGCCCTAACCACTGGACTGACTTTATTTTCATTCCACTTGCCTTACCACTGTTCTTCATGGGTCTTTTTGTCTACTGAGCCTGTTGGCCATTTGGGGCAGGGACTCATCTTATTATTTACCTATAGCACGTACCATTGTTGTAGTATTTGAGTACCTAGCACACCCCGGAGGTGCTATATAAGTAACAATAAATTTTCCAGATTTGGGGCTGGACTGTGCATGCCCCTTTGCATATGACCAGGTAAGAAAGCTGTAACAGGAAGACTTTCCTGTTCCTTGTGCCCTTGAGAAGGGTCTGGGTGCAATCTGGTCCTTGAGTTTGGCACTGAACTTTCCTAAAGAGGGCAGGAAGGGCAAGAAAGGGAATCCAGTGATTAGGGCACCTGCTTAGTCTGCAGGACTATGCCCTTGAGGAAAGCATCTATTAATCCCCTGCTGTCTTCAATAAGCAGCTCCACCTACTCACAAATAAAGAAACAGATATTCCAGATATTCAAATTCTGGACACAGCCAGTCATGAGCCAGCCTGGGCTCAGTTTGTTCAATCCTTAACAACACCCTCATACTAATACAAATGTTCCCCATTGCTACCTTCAGTGGTTCATGCATGCTTCTAATGGCATCCACCGCTATACTGCACACACTGGGTGAAATCCTGACCCAAATGAAGTCAATGGGAATTTTGCCATTGACTTCAGGTGGATCAGGATTTTACCCATTATAAGTTTGGATGTCATACTACTACACTGTTTAGTACAGCTACATACCTATCTCATAAGAACAAATAAATATGCATGTTCTTGTTGGCTACCTTAGTATATAATGTTACAGAATACAATATATTGAGTAGTTTGCATTATGATAGATAAACTTATGTGAAATAACAATGAAAGATGGATGTGTAAAGTTACTAAACAGATACCTTAGTAGAGCACTTGGTGAGAGATGATAAAACTTTATATTATGTGCTTTGAAATGTTCTTCGTAGTGGTCACAACTACCACGCCAACAGCACATACTCTGACTAATTCTCGGTACTTCTACAGCACCTTCAAGCCGAGGAACTGAATGGACTTCACAGGCATTAAGGGCCAGATTCTAATACCCTTATTCCATGAGTCCCACTGACTTCAAGAACTAATTAATTAATTAACTAGACTCCTATTAGGAACGTATTACACCATTCCCACTTTGCAAACAGGCCAATTACAGCAGAAACTGAGTTGAGATCACACTGGAAATCAGCGGCAGAGCTGGGAGTAGTACTAAGGTCTCATGACTTCCAGACTTGTGCCTTAACCATCCTTTCTGAAAGGCTTGGGAGACTTTCCTGCTACTAGCCTCTGGTTCTCTTTACAGCTAGAAGGGAAAGGCCTAGATTTTGTTCCCATAAGTAAAGGGGGGAGGGATAGCCCAGTGGTTTGAGCATTAGCCTGCTAAACCCAGAGTTGTGAGTTCAATCCTTGAGGGGGCCACTTAGGGATCTGGGGCAAAAATCAGTACTTAGTACTGCTAGTGAAGGCAGGGGGCAGGACTCAATGACCTTTCAAAGTCCCTTCCAGTTCTAGGAGATTGGTATATCTCCAATTATTTAAAATATATATATATAAAGTGGTGTGTCCTTTACCCCACTCTGCAGTGCCACTGTTTCCATGTTGTAGAAAGTTGTAATTCCTGTGGTAGAATATTATCAGACTTCCTAAATACACAAGCATCACAGTCGCACAGGCACCGACCATTGGGAAATGTTGTCTCACATGCATCCACTTTCACTTTTTGCACCATATGTTTGACTTCTGCCTAATCTCCAACAAGTTATTCGCTCCCTCTGTTGCTCACACAGAACAGCTGTTGTGCTCTACTTTACTAAGCATTAAGGGATGGAGACCAAAGGGAAACGACGCAGTGCAGTGTAATCAAATTCAGAGAAAAACACTACATCCCAATTCATGAGTAAGGCTACGATTTAGTCATGGGTATTTTTAGTAAGTCATGGAAGGTCAAGGTCAATAAACAAAAATTTATAGCCCCTGACCTGTCCACCAGCCGCCGGGGGCCATGGACCGCAGCTGCTCCAGCCCGCTGGGGACCACTGTCGGGGCTAGTGGACGGCAGCTGCCTGGCGCTGTGGACCAGAGCTGCTCCAGCCGTCCCAGGACGGCTGCCAGGATCCGCTGGAGCAGTGGCTGGTGCCGCAGTCTCCAGGACCACACCAGCAGTGGTTGGTGTGGCTGTCCTGGGAGCCAGCTGCTTGGGCAGCTCTGGAGTCAGCCACACTGGCCCCTGCAGAAGTCACAGAGGTTGCGGAAAGTCACAGAATCCGTGACTTCCGTGACCTCCGTGACAGACACAGAGCCCTATTCATGAGATTATGAAGAAAGGGCATTTGGACTAGCTCTTGATGCAGTTATAAACATGGGACATAGTGCAACTTCCACTGGTGCAGCTGGGGATCAAAACTGCTGAAAACCCATGCAAAGTATGTCACAGGGTGCCATGCAAAAGGGAAAGGCCTTTACAGAATGGAACATTCCTCCTCTGCTGATCTGCCTGTGGACACAGATGGGGCTACAGGGTGCAAGCTGAGTTTCATGCGACCTGGAGCAGAACAGGGGACAAATATCACTGTAGTATGTTCCCCTCTCAGGGCAGCGTAAATTAGGCTGCAATTTGCATGGTGAGTTACTTCTGTTCTGAAGAGTAGTAACTCGATCAATGTGGCTAAGAAACCCTGCAGAGAGGGGACTTATGCAGCAGGGGCTTGTGAGGAGATGGCTAAGCGATGGCACTGCAGCAGGGACAGGTTGCTTGGTCCTTGCATAGTGTGGACAGGGCAAGATCCTCAGGCAATGGTTCTGTTTATTCCATATACATATTTTTTCTGTCATGTGAGATCAGAGGAATAACTACTGTTTAACTGAACTTTTGTTTTGGCCTCTGAACATTTCCCTTTGTGAAAGGCTAATAGATCTCTCGAATTAAGCAACCTGAGGCCTGGTCAGTTCTTGGATGAGAGACTTCTCATGGACACCTCTATCAAAGTTGCCTAAAAGCAGTACTGCCCTGCAAAGGAATTATGTTGAGTTCCTTGGTGATTTGGTATGTGGCACTCTTCCCTCTGACACAGTGATAAACTAATGCCCCAATCAGGGTGCAGTTTATAGTTGGAAATGTTACCCTTTGCATGAGACATAAGGTCTTGATCATTTCTTAGTTTGCAGTCTAAGAAAACTACATATTTCTTAGACTGCAAGCTGTACGAGGCAAAGCCCAGGCTTTCATGTGTGTTTGTACAGCACCTTGCACCATGGAGCACTGATCTTAATTTGTGCCTTTGGGCACTACTGTAATATAGCTATTTAATTCAAATAATAGCAACAACTTTAAATACTTCTGCAGTTTCAACTGAAGATTTCATTCTTCCTGTCCCACCTGCTTCCTGACCTAACCTGTTCTTATTTTAAGCTGCTGTTGTGTTTCTTCCCACAGATGGATGTATTTCAATGGCAAGCAAAGGGATTCCAGTTTACAATTTGTTAAACTTGGGGGATAAAATGTGCTATATAAATGCAAGATCAAATTTTATTCCCCCAGATAATCTCTTTATATTTAAAGCATCTTTCATAGTATCTGGTGTATCTTAAAGAGCTTCCAAAAGTTCAATAACAAAAAAAAATCTTATATCTATATATATTATAGCTAGACAGTAAAATGCAAACATGAATCAAACATCTTAAAATAGCAAATCTAGCTGTAAAACCCAGTGAGAAAGGAGCAGATTTAACAGTCTCTGGCAGAAAATTTCATAATCCAGGAGGCAAAATGTCAAAGTATTTTGTCAAAATGATTGTGTTTAGTGTTTACATGAAGAACAGCATTAATCAATCAAAAATGTCTTGGATTGCAGTGACAAATGTTCAGCCAGATGGTACTGGTGAGGGAATGGAATCAGGAAATCTCTCTTCTCTAAATGCTCATACTCAACCATATTTATTTTCTTCCTCCTTATAGTTTTTCTGTGGTTTCCATTATCACTCATTACATAGGCAACAAAGCTATCTAGGAACTTCATTACTGGTTCTATGATGCACACTAGCTACTCAGAACTTCAGAACAACAGCAGAGCCTGAACACAGCTTCCCAAGCACAGAACCCTACTGACTGACCTACAGGAGAACCATAACTGACATCTAGCAGTAAAAAGCTTATGACATACTGAGGAATAGTTCTGATTCTTTCCAGCAGTGGTGGCAGAGAGAGAGAGAGAGAGAGAGAGAGAGTGTGTGTGTGTGTGTGTGTACGTACACTAGCCCATCACTGCATTATATTGCACAATGCATACAGGTACCCAGGGGTGTCATTTCAGAAAAAATTGGGAGAGGAGAGCAAAGTTGTGTCAACGTGTAGAACAGTATATGTAATTATATTCTATCCAGCAAAGCCAGGGTAGGGGAGTGGCAGACATAATGGAGCATATAGACTTATGAAAAGTCGGGGGGTGCGGGTAAACCAAGGTCAGGGGAAGATAATTGTCCCATTGCTAAGACTACGATTATGTCACGGAGGTCACGGAATCCGTGACATTTTCTGCCCCAGGCTGGAGCTGTCAGCAGGCATCCCCACAGCTCTCAGCCACTGTTGGCAGGAGGCCCACAGCAGCTCCTAGCCACTGGGCAGCAGGGGGACCCTGGAGCTCCCAGCCACCGAGGAGACTCCGACGCAGCTCAGCTGCCACGGGGGGAGAGGGTACCCCACAATGCCACAGCTGCCCACCTGCAGCAGGAACCCTCCCCCAGCAGCTCAGCCACTGCAGGCTGCAGGGGGACCGAAGAGCCATCAGCCTCTATGGGGCTGGACACTCCTCCCTCCGCATTTTGTCAGGGATATTTTTAGTAAAGATCATGGATGGGTGATGGGCTTCCGTGAATTTTTGTTTATTGCCCGTGACTTGTCCATGATTTTTACTAAAAATATCCGTGATAAAATCTGAGCCTTACCCATAGCAAATGATATCCCTGCATTGTGTGGCTCTCCCTCCTCTAGTAATCAATACAGTACATAACATAAGAACGGCAACACTGGGTCAGACCAAGGATCCATCTAGCCCAGTATCCTGTCTTCCAACAGTGGCCAATGCCAGGTGCCCCAGAGGGAATGAACAGAATAGGTAATCATCAAGTGATCCATCCCCTGTCGCCCATTCCCAGTTTCTGGCAAACAGAGGCTAGGGACACCATCCTTGCCCATCCTGGCTAATGGCCATTGATGGACCTATCCTCTATGAACTTATTTAGTTCTTTTTTGAACCCTGTTATAGTCTTGGCCTTCACAACATCCTCTGGAAAGGAGTTCTGCAGGTTGACTGTGAACTGTGTGAAAAAATACTTCATTTTGTTTGTTTTAAACCTTCTGCCTATTCATTTCATTTGGTGACCCCTAGTTCTTGTGTTATGAGGAGTAAATAACACTTCCTTATTTATTTTCTCCACGCTAGTCATGATTTTAGGAACCTCTATCATATCCCCGCTTAGTCATCTCTTTTCCAAGCTGAAAAGTCCCAATCTTCTTAATCTCTCCTCATACGGAAGCCGTTCCATACCCCTAATCATTTTTGTTGCCCTTTTCTGAACCCTTTCCAATGCCAATATATCTTTTTTTGAGATGGGGCAACCACATCCGCACACAGTATTCAAGATGTGGACATACCATGGATTTATATAGAGGTAATATGATATTTTCTCTCTTATTATCTATCCCTTTCTTAATGACTCCCAACATTCTGTTCACTTTTTTGACTGCTCATTGGGTGGATGTTTTCAGAGAACTATCCACAATGACTCCGAGATCTCTTTCTTGAGTGGTAACAGCTAATTTAGACCCCCTCATTTTATATGTATTGTTAGGATTATGTTTTCCAATGTGCATTACTTTCTCAACACTGAATTTCATTTTCTATTTAGTTGCCCAGTGTTGTGAGATCCCTTTGTAGCTCTTTGCAATCTGCTTTGGACTTAACTATCCTGAGTAGTTTTGTATCATCTGCAAATTTTGCCACCTCACTGTTTACCCCTTTTTCCAGATCATTTATGAATATGTTGGGCAGTACTGGTCCCAGTACAGACCCCTGGGGGACACCATTATTTACCTCTCTCCATATCTTATCCAGTAAGATATTCAGACCCCCAAACCATTAAGGGCTTATAAAAATGACTCTTGTAAGGGGGAGAATGGTGCAGTAATGTGGTGTTTAGATGTTGCTTGTGATTATTAGAACTGGGAGCACTGGCTGTTGGGTGTCTGAAAGGACAGGAAACAGGAAGGATGGGGGGAGGAGTTGAGGAGGCAGAGTGAGAGTTACAGAGGGTGCAGCAGCAGCTTGGTAAAGAGGTTTCCACTTTAAAAAGAAAGTCCTGTTAAAGTTTGTTAGTACCTTGCCTGGTTGACACAAGAAGTAGCCAGGACACTAGTCTGTATCTCAGAAGACAGGGGTTCAATTATCTGCTAGTCTCAGATCTTCAGAGGCCTTTAGGTGCTTAATTTCCATTGAAGTCAGTGGGAGCTAGGCACCTAAATCACTTTGAGGATCTGAGCCACAGTACCCAGGACTGGCGCTTCCATTAGGCAACCCTAGGCAGTCTTCTAGGGCGCCAGAATTCGGGGGCCGGCATTTTGTGGTGCATGGGAGCTTCCGGTTCCGCTCCTGTTGCGCCGCCAAAGAAGGACCTTCTGCCGACGTGCTGTGGAAAACAGCGGCAGGCAATTGAGCAGCTCAATGACTGCTGCTGTCGCCTGCGGCATTTCGGCGGAGGGTCCTTCTTCAGCGGCACAACGGGAGCAGAACCAGAAGCTCCCGCACGCCCCGTGGGGAGCACACAAAATGCTGCCCCCTGAATTCTGCCTAGGGTGCCAGAAACCCTGGCGCCGCTCCTGACAGTACCCCATCTGCCAAATAGGAATAACAGTACTTCCCTACCTTACAAGGAAGTTATGAGGTGATACCATAGTAACAGGGGCCCTATAAGTACCTAAAATGGACACAACTTCAAGACTGTGGTAAAACAAAAGGTGTTAGAATAGATACTCTTTTTGCTGGTCTCCAAACAAACTCGTAATAGCAAGATGTTGTCAGGGCTTCAAGAAAATTATTTCATCCATCAAATTTCCTAAGTTGTGGAGCTGCTTCCAAATGCCCTGCACCCCTTGTGCAGTATTTAGCCCACAAAATATTTCAAAGATCCTGTAGAAAGTGTATGTCCTAATGATGCATTTGTCAAGTCAGAAGCCCTCATCCTTCTTAAATCTTCATTGACTTCAGTGGGCATGACATCAGGAAATGTGAGCTGAAAGCATCATCTCTATCTTTAACCAGTGATGACAGAGGCATGGTAAGACCATCCCAAAGACATTGGATGAGGTTGTATGTTAGCTAGCCAGGTTTTTATTGCAAGAACTCAAACCTCAGCTTTAATTATACTACTTCTTTGCACTTCTATAGAGGCCTCAAAATTCAACCTCTCCTCCAGTTAATTTCAGGGTGTAATTCGTGGAATGACATTGATTTCCTGAAAAATGATTCTCCCTTCCTGCAGAATATGTGGAGCTGAAAGAACCATAGCACCTGCCACTTCAGGATGTCAAAGTTCTATACAAAGATGGATATCATCGGTTTACAGCTGGGGAGAAACTGAAGTACTGAATGGTTAAATAATAATAATACCTAGCTCTTATATAGAGCACTTTTCATCCATAGATCTAAAAGCAACTTACAAACGAAGTTAGTATCATTACCTCAATTTTACAGATTGGGAAACTGAGGCACCAATGACTTGCTCAAAGTCACACAGCCCTCACTGGGAGTTTTGTCTTAGAAAGGAGTGAATAAAGAGTGCAGGATTTGGCCCTGTGGGTACAGTTTCCTCCCAGATTAAGGGATAAATAGTCTTTAACGTGGACAGGATGTGCCCATATCATATTAATCCAAATATGATGAGTGCATATTCTGTAAATGCATAATCAAAAAAGCTATAATCACAAGGATTTTTTTTCTTTTTCTACAAAATACTCAATTTTTTGAAAACCATAGTAGACCTAAATACCATTTTTGGGAAAAAAATCCAGAAAATTTGTACTTGTTATTTAATTTTCCAGTGAGAATGGCCAAAGCACAAAACTATGACAAGAATTCCTGCAGCTGTTATAAAAATAGTTTCTGTAAGCAGAGGTAACCATAACACTACAGAAGAAGGCAACACAGTGCTTCAAACAGGAATTTGAATTGCCTTAAAAAGTTCTAGATATGAGAAGATCCCTCCTTAGGGCTCTGATCCCAAACCCATTGAAAAGAATGGAATGAATCCCATTGACTTCAAAGGGTTTGGATCAGGCTCTAGATGAATCTAAAGTAAGATGCAAGCTCGCTTTCAATACAGATATAAAATGCTTTTGTATTTGATGATCACGCTTCATATGCTTGGCCTCCTGCCTAATGGGATCTTTTCCCCATTAGGTTTTACACATGGCCTTTAGATAATGTAATTAAAATGAAAACTGCAAGTCAGCATTACATTGATTTGAATTTGCTGATGGGAACTTCAACAAAACAGCCCTCCTGACTATGCCAAGTACAGAGAGTCTGGAGCTTGGGGGCGACAGTGCTTGGAAAATTGAGTTTGGAGCCTGCTTACTAATTTTTATCAGAATATAATCCTCACAAGCCAGACTTGACCACCTTTACTCACACTGTGTAGTACAGTGCTCCATGAGTAAACTCGGGGAGAGAGGCAAGTTTTAAAACAGAGGTTGCCAAATAAAGAATAAAACTTCAGCAAACGGCAATTTTAGCCTTGTATTTTCATTTGGTACAGTATGTTACTTCATTTTAAATCTTTCTAGGCTTCTATGGAAGTCCTCATCTCTCCAAATCAGTGCAGTTACTTAGAGTAATAATTAGTACACCTCAGTGCACTGCCTAAGAGCATTCGACTCTATCAGAATGTACTCTCGGACTGTGCTATACATGGACTTAATATTTATTATGCATCTCCTAGTAAAGCTGCTTTGCCCCAACTGCTAGCTGTTTTATTGATTTTAGTGCTGGCACGGTACGATTTAAAATTACCGGTTACATCTAGAGCCAGAGCTAAATGCAAGAGACTAATTCAGCTACTATACGAACAATAAGTAACCAGCAATGAAACTTCTGGGCATGGCAAGGCATGAAAGAATGAAATAGTTATTGAAATCCATCAAAATGAGATGAAAATTGCTATGCCTCTAAATGGCAATCTGCCTGCTGTTTGAAGAGAAAGGGCTCATTCCTGCTCTCGGGGAGGCAGGGATATTATATGTGGCTACTGGCAGTTATACATCACTGTCTGTCTTGTGACTCATCTCTATCACATGCCTGCCTAGTGCTGTGGCTAATTTTTACAAGTTATGCAGCACTGGCACATGCACCCACATAGCCAGGTGCAGCATGGAGCTCAGAAATTAGAAAGCGTAGCTCCATGAATAGCAGCCTCCAGAAGTTCCTCTCTTCTTCAGCACTCTAGTACAATAGCTAGATCTGGATATCTTACTTAAAAATCTTTATTTACCTTCCCAATCTTTATGTAGCTTTTTTGTTAATAATAGGAGTTGGTGATTTATTTATTTATTTGTTATCTTGCCAGTGCAGGTAGGAGGGATGCCATGCTTCCTAAGGGAAACCGGGACCAGACTTGTTTAGCCACATCCAATCAGTACATATCCCACACTGTAAATCATACCTAATCCTTACAACTACAGGCAGGGAATTATCTGGACACATCTAGAATTCATCTTGGGAATCACTCTGCTGCTCATTAAGCTGTTACTAAAACATCTGCTTATCCATTCCTGATCACTTCCTGTACTTTAATCCTTTCCACCCTGCTTACCTCCTCTCGGCCACTGGCACAGAAAGGAAGAGAAACAGCTTCCTATCAAGTACTTTGGAGTGTACATTGTTCAGTTTAATCATCTTTCTTTCGAAGACAAAAATATGCAGAAACTGCTCCTGGAGGAATAACCATTGCTCATTTACCAGAGGTACAGAGCCAGTGGATCAGTTTACTATTAGTTCAGTAACTTGCACAGCCACAATGGCAAATACTGGACTATAGGGCAATTAAGATGGCTATCAGTATAGTGTCATTCAGTCAATACGTCTTTGTAGCATGACAAACCACAACGAACCAATAAAATGACATGTTCTGTGTCCATTAAATACTAGGGATGGCTTGAATCCAAACCCACATATTTTGTAGTTTGGGCCCATTTCTACAGATCTAGATTCTGAAAAACCCAGTTTTGATTCCTCTGATAGGCAGCTGAAGCTTGAGTAGCAGAACTCTTACCATTCTTAGGGTGTTCTTCATAAAGTAAAAAAAGGAAGCATAGTACAGGGTGCAAGCTGGAGACCTAGGTTCAATTCTCTGCTCCTCCACAGATTCCTTGTGTGAGGTTCGGAAAGACACTTGTTCTCTCGGTGTGTGGTAAAACCACTTCCCTACCCCATAGAGGTGTTAGGAAGATAAACATATTGAGGACTGTGTTACTATGGTGATGGGGGCCGTATAACTACCACTGACAGAAGTAAACCACTTCTTTTGTCTTGTCTATACAGTACCCAGCATCATGGGGTTGGAGCATCTTGTCTCTCTTAAAAGCAAGCATATTCACACTCACTATCATGACCACCTATCTTCTTGTTATATCCCTTTGCTTTCTTCTAAAGATTACTTACTGTGGGAGGGGCAAAGGACCCACATTCAACACTGATGTTCAAGCTTCCCCCTGCAGGAGCCTTAGGCAGTAAATAAGAGCAGAATTTTATTTCAGACATGTTAGGAAGGAGGTGAGTGGACAATAGAAAAGATGGTGAGAACCAGACTTCTGGACCTTGGTGCCACAGAAAACAATGCCAATGTGCAGTGGGATCTTTGGACCTGGTTTTTAGAAGCATGGAACTCACAAATCCCACTGACTTCCTCTGAAGCTGCGGGTGCTCAGAGCTTCTGAAAATTGGGCCCTTCCATCATGAAAATCCATCATGTGTCCTATTCCTCATTGCCAAGAATGGGCATTTTGGAAACAGAGGCCGGCATTTGCAAAGCGGTCTAAGGGTGGCTTTCAATGGGAGTTGGGCACTCAAAATTCTTAGTTCCCACTGAATGTTCCAGTCAGACTCTTGTAGGACATCAGAAGTATGGCACTATCAGAAATAACAAAGAGAACACTACGCTGAGACCTAGCTGGTTTCCTGTCCTCTTCTATGAAATCAGCCAGCTGCTGAGTGCCAGGTACATCTACACTTACAGTAGTATGTAGAGTACAGACATTGCGCACTCAGCTAACATGGGTATAAACAGAAGTGCAGATGGTGAGGCAAGTAGAATAAAGTGCCCTACATGCCTGCACCTTAGGGTATAGATCCTACATGGTCTCTCTACATCCCCAAGCAGTGCCTCTCGTGTCTACACTGCTATTTTTAGCAGTATAGTGTCTTTCTACCTCCTCACAGCCGGAACCTTTTCCTGCACAGCCTTTCCTTCAGCAAAGGGGAAAGGCTCCGGCAGCAGGGGGGAACAGAGAACAGCTCCGGCAGCAGGGACGCAGTGGGGAAAGGCTCTGGCAGCTCCACGTTGCCGGAGCCAGTTGCCAGTGCCTTTCATTGCAGCTTCATTGTCACACCGCAGTGACAAGTGTGGATGCAGCCTGTCTTTCACTGAGGTATGTAGCTACTGTGGAATGTCTGTACTCTACACGCCACCTTAAGTGTAAACACAGTAGATCCTGCCTTTTCCATACTTAATGTACCATGTAAACTGCACAGCTCCTGTTTAAGCTGCATGTTTGGAGAACTGTATATTCTGCTGTTAAAGCACTAATCCTGCTGCATAGAAGTCACTGAAATATCATCATGAACTATTGAGTACATAGACATTAAGGCCATGTCTACACGTACAGTGCTGCACTGGTGCAGCCGTACCAATACAGTGGCACGCTGCAGCGCGTCTGGTGAAGATGCTTTAGGCCGAAGAGAGAGAGCTCTCCTGTCAGTGTTAAAAAACCACCTTGGCAAGCGGCATAAGCTACGTTGGCATGAGAAACTCTCCCGTCAACATAGTGCTGTGCACACCAGCACTTATGTGGGTTTAACTTATGTTGCTCAGGGGAGTTGAATATTCACACCCCGAGCGACATAAATTTTGCCGACATAGGCGGTAGTGTAGACATTGACGTAGTTCTGGGCTGGCTCTAGTTCTGGGTAACGAGTCATGAGAAACATGCATCTGAACGAAATCCTAGAAGGCATCCTGTCCTGTAAGTCTGTGTGTTGGTTTAATTAGCATCCTGATGTGATATCTGTGTGGCATTTGTACCAGTGTTTTGTAATATAGCATATACTTGCTATACTTCTTAGGAAAACTGGCAAACAAGGCATTTCCCTTAACTGTTTGTAGTTTTTCTTTGAGGCTGAATATTTTAATTTAAATGTCACTTTCAAATACAGTATATGCTTCACTGCATTCAGAGTGCATTCATGCATTGGTTATTAAAACAAGAAATTCAATGCTTAACTACTGCTTAGTGCTTTTATTTACTTAATATTCAGCGGGCTTAGTGTGTGCTTAGGGATATAGCTTTTGATAATAATAAATAATAATAATACTAAAGTCTATAGACGTTAGTGCAGATATGTAAGTATCTGATTCAGCTGGTTTCCAGAACTTTTACAAGGTTACCATAAGTCTGCGTGTGTCCGGATAAAGCCCATCAACAGCAGAGGTAGAACTCATTTGGACGGCAAATGTTTTGCACACAAACTTAGATGTGGCTGTTCAAACTAGCTCATTAGATCCCTAGCTCCATGCTTTGTAGGTGCAAACAAAGGGCCTGTTCTTGCAAGCTATTCTCCTTTGAACATTACAATTGCCTCCAACAGGACTAACACATGAGGAGGGCCTATATGTGCGAATAGAGGGTGGCAGGATCAGGCCCATAATTTGTACATCAACAACTGAGTTCAACGCATGAAAAAAAATGTAGGTGCCAAATAAACATTTCCAGGCCAGAGTGAGGCCTTCTTGAACATATGGAATTTGGAAGAAGCTCCTGATCAGATTTAAAATCATTTTAAAAGCAGGTCAAATCTGGGGCCTAAACTTCTAGACAATAAACACAATCCTGTTCCCACTGTAGTAACTGACAGAAGTCCAGTTGATTTCAGTGAAATCATAACTGAGCCCAGTTATGACGTAGAGTGAATTCCTGCTCCATACTACTCTTGCAAGTATTATTTTGTCGGGGTCTCTTACTGTCCCTTACTATGTATCAAATAAATACATGCATATCCAAATTAGATCCATTTTAATATACAACTCTCTAGCATGAACAAGAAATACCAGAGTATATAATATACATAATTAAAAAGTCAGTATATTATTTGCAAATAGTAACTGCACCAGTGTATCTAAAATACAGTGGAATATCCCTGTACATAGAAGAGGAAATAATTGCTCAATCTCAGGAAACATGGTATACAGCTATTGTTGGTCAATGACCCACCCGCAACCAGAAGTCTCTAGCAACCAGAAAGTCTATGATTAATCTCAAACAAAGCTTATCTTCAAAACAAGCCAATGAGTTCAAGCAAACATTTACTACTGGAAATACTTTAGCTTCCCCACTCCTCTCCTGTATCCCCTGGAGAAATATTGAACTCAGCAAACAAAAGAAACAAACCCCTTTCAATATTTTATTGTTTGTCTTCATTCTCAGCAGGTAACTAGTTGATCAGATCTTAATGTTATTACATGGCATCAACATTAGGAATGGAGAAGTGGGTACCTTAGTTTGAAACCTCATCATTTGAATTCACAGAGGAAGCACGAAATTACAACAATTCTGGTAAAAATCAATCCTATATGCTCTATGGTGCTTTTCTACACACATCTCCATTGTGCAGTATTAGTAATTTCTTTGCAGAATCCTCATGTGGAAGTGGTAATAGCTCCTATCTCATTTTCATATTTTTATATTATATGTGGGGCTGGTAGCACCACCTATTATTAAGGTTACCCAACACTTCCCATTATAAGTCCGCATTTTCAGTTGCTTATAACTTCAACAAACTTTAACCATTTGGGCTGAAATTCTACACGCTGGGTGTCTGCTTTGGACTGAACTCCTCTAGAAGATTTCATCCAAAATGGTTCAGCCATGTCTGAGAATGAGGCTACAGAAAAATACATTGGTTGGTCCATGTTAAAAAATCCTGTTCTTTGTACAGTTCTAGCTCCCACCAGGCTTTAGAGTAGGGACATGAAATTTGGCAGGGAGGTGGATTCAGTATCAGGAATGTATCTTTTGCTGTCCCTGTGCTGGTCAGGCTTATAGCAGGGACCCCAACTCTCATGTGTTCTTAATGGCACTCCTTCTCAACCCTTTTGGACTGAGGCAGAGTGGAGAAGGACATGGCCTGTTTCAAATGCAGCGGGGACAAAAGCCAGACCTGCAGGAACGATGTGTGGAGTAGACCAGGACAAGGAGCCTAGTGCGGACTGGGACTAGCTGGCCGAAGAGACTGGGACCCAGGAAAAGACACAAGATGGGGAAGGCAAAAGCAGTAGATGGGCGGAAAACTGATACTGGATGAGGAGCCAAGGGTCATGGGGAGAAGAGACACTTGCTAGGAATGGAGCCAGGAACTGGCAACCTATGGGTTGGGTGAGAACTGGCAGTGACTGGAGCAAAGAGACAGAGTGGGAGGACAGGACACTGACCTTTTACAAGGAGCCCAGAGAGGGAGATTGGGAGTAGGAACATGGGTGGGGGAGAGAGGGGGTTACAGCAGGCCTGGGTAAAGAAGAGATTGCCAGACATGGGGGGACTGGCTGAGCAAGGAGACTGGGACCAGAAGAGAAGCTTGAGGAGTGGAAACTGGGACTGAGTTGAGGAGAATGGGACTGAGATGAAGACTCATGTTTGGACAAGGTGTTTGTTATTGAATGTAAAATTGTGATGGCTGTGGATGAAATGGATGAGTTTGGTGATGTGTTTGGGGTGAATATCTGAGGGTTATCCATTGCCTTGTAAATATTTGATGCATGCAGCTATGACATCACTTTGAGGGATGCTGGTGTATAGGGAGATGACATCTGTGGTGGCAAGGATGGTGTTTTGAGGGAGATTGTTCATGTTGCAGACTTTGTGGAGGAAGTCGGTTGTGTCCTGGAGGAAGCCGGGCCTTTGTGTGGTGAGTGGTTTGAGGATGGTTTCTATGAGTCCAATAAAAGATATTATCTCACCCGCCTTGTCTCTCCTAGGACTGACACAGCTACAACAACACTGCATAGCCTATTACTGCTGTCACTTACTCCATTAGCTTATGCGTGGTGGCTCTAAAGTTTTCCACCCTGCTGAGGACCCACGTGGGCGTCAATACAATGCCACATGATGGAATTTCTGTTTTTTCATTTTGCTTTTGTAAAAAGCACAGAATTTTCACAGAAAGAAATATGTTAAAAGCATAGCACAGTTGCAAATTCACTCAAAAGTTAGGAAATTCCAAAATTAAGGTTGCCTGTTAAACCTTAGCATGGCCCCCTTACGCCTATGCATTATGATATATTCTTTAACTACACGATCACACAGTTTCCCCCTCCCCCACAGGACCCCTACCTTGTTCAGTGCATAGAATGGATTCTGCTCCAGGGATGAAACAGTCTCCTTCACTGCACAACACTATCTGTAGGACTCATGCTTCCTTTGTTGCAGAAGTAGGATGGTATGTAATGAACGAGGCAGAGAACTGCTAGCTCAAGGCAGTTCAGTGGTGCTTTGGAGACACGGACTTTATCTCTGCCCTGCCACAGAGTTCCTATGTCATGCTGGGCAAGTCACTTAAAACAAACTTTTCAGAGGTGGTCCCTAATTGCGTATGCCTCATTTTCTGGGTACCCCACTTGAGACCCTGGCATCTGATTTGTAGAAATGTTTGTTAGGAGACTGGGTTGTGGGCAGAGCAACAGTCACAACCAGAGTCAGAGTCCAAATGCCAGAGCCAAGGCAGAGTCCAAACCAGGAATCAGAGCCAAGGGTCAGAACCAAAGTCAGGGCTTGAATGACAAAGCCAAGGGTCAAGACAGAGCCAAAGCCAGGAACTGGAGTCACAGGTCAGAACCGGCTCCATGGAATCAGAGAAGGCAGGAGCAGAGCAGGGCTGGTTCCGGAGCAGGGCTGAGACAGGGCTGGAACACAGCCAAGTACAGGGAAGAGTCAAGGCTGGGTGCAGGACAGAAGGAAGCCAAGCAGAGGGAAGCAGAATCCACAAGCATGTGCATTAAACAGCTAGGGACTTGCTGCTGGGCTTAAGAAAAGGCCTGCTAACTTCCTCAGAGACTCGGGTGAGGCAGTCCGTCAGCTGGCCTCGCTGATGTGGCCCAGCTGTGCTCATTAGTCAGTCAGGAGACTTACAGCTGCAAGGCCTTATTCCTGACAGTACTGAGCACTCGCAGCTGCGACTGAAGTCAATGGGAGCCAGGCTTTAAACACAACACTAAATCCGCTGAAAAATCAGGCCCTAGGTGTCTCAAACTGAGCACCCACAGTGAGTGGGCACTTTTGACCTAAATCTCTCTCTACCTTGGTTCCCCATCTGTAAACAGGGCTAGTAATAGCCCCATATCTCACAGAGTTGTTGTGTAAATAATGAATATTTGTCAAGCACCGTGATACTGCAGCAATGAGCACTACACGGAAAAGCCCATGAGAAAATTAGTAATACTTTTTTCAAAGCAGTGTTATATAGACCTGGGTTTGACACTGATTTTGTGCTGTCTTGGAAGCATCACTTGTTGATGTTATTTGAACAAAATAAATGTGGTGACTTTTTTTTTTTAAAACTAGAAAAGCTTGCTTTCATGCACTGTCAAAATTGCAAACATTGCACTACAAGCTCTGAAGCCTTCTAAACTGTTTACTCCCCGGATTTTAAAGCATTTAATGTGCTGCAATTCAATGTTATCAGAGTGCAGCTTACAACACTTCCTGTGCCTTGTATAAAAAAGCTAGAACTCTGGAGTGTATTCCCTGTTCAGTGTAGAAGGGAGGGTTCTTTTTCTATTAACACTATTCAGTGTTACTTACATCTAGAGCACAGATGGATCCAAACTACAAAATTTAGATCTAGATTTCAACCTCCACAAAGTGTGGGGGTGCTCACATTCGTTACAGTCTATCAGAAATAAAGGCCAGCCACCAAATTCAGATTCCTACTCAAACATTGAATCCTCCCAACACTGGGGATCTCTGGATTTCTCACAAAGAGAAAAAAGACCTTTCTGCCTGTAAACTATCTATGGTTCTAATGTTCCCTCCGATTGTCTCTATTTTAATCTAAATGCCCTTTCCCAGAGTTCAGCTGAAGTTATACTCCATTCCTCCAAACAAAGGCAGGTTTTAAATAAAAGTAAAACATAGTAGGATTGGCTTTTTCAAGGCAAGAGATAAATAAAGACTACAAGCTAAGAAACACAAGAAATATAATAGCAAATTAGCCAGAGATGTAATCAAATGGGTGCCTAGCTCCACATAATGTATCTGAGCTATTGTAGCAACAAGTTGATGTTCCCTAGGAAACATCATGTGTAAATCTTCCTATATGGAATCCAGGAATGGGGCATGTTAAATGGATCTTAATTCTTAGGAACTTAGTGGCATTCCAGTCCTAAATGCCAAACTTTCAGAAGTTCATGCTATGGACCAGCACAGAGCAGGGCTGAATACTTGTCTATATCCTACCCTCCCCGCCCTTGTGTGATTTGACCCTCTCCCCACGGAGTGCTGGAAGAAGAGTATTTCCTTGCTGTATCCTATGCAGAGCCAGAACCAGTCTGGCTTTGTTTGACTTGCAGCAAGTACCTGGGATAAAGGGCAATAAAAAGTCATTTCTATAGGATTTTTCCTCATATTTTAAAAGACAGGAAATACAGGATTAATTTCAATCTAGTGTATAGCAATCAGAACATATGCAGCAATTTTTCACTTCTCTACCTGAAGGAAATATTTAGTGCTACACCTTCTATTGGTATAAATGGGATCAGCTCTATTGGTTTCAGTGGAGCTCCAATGCATCTTAATGGAGCTGTGTTCATTACCCTAGCTGAGGTCCTTAAAATCCAACTTCCAGTCAACCTATTTTACAAATATTTAAATAACAAGAAGAGAAAATTTGCTATAGAATGAAGAGGTAAATTATGAATGAGAAGAAAAGTACATTGATCAATATCCCCCTGGCATGCCAAATTATAGCTAAAATACAGAAACATGTAAGAGGGCTCCTCTTCATTGCAACAGCTAGCCTGAGCTAGTACACTCAAGATACTCTATTTCAGGGGTTGGCAACCTATGGCACGCGTGCCAAAGGTGGCACACGAGCTGATTTTTGATGGCACGCAGGGCGGGCGGAGCCTGCCAACAAGGGTCCCACCACTGATCCCACTCAGCACCCGCTGCTGGCCTGGGGTTCCTTCCCCCAGGCTGGCAGTGGGCTCAGACCCCAGCTGGCAGGAGCCGGCAGTGGAATCCCCAGAGTGGTGGCGGGCTGAACGGCTCAGCCTGCCGCCGCTCTGGGGTTTCGGCTGCCGGCTCCTGCCAGCTGGGGTCACAGCCTGCTGCCAGTCTGGGGTTCCTTCCCCCAGGCCAGCAGTGGGTGCTGAGTGGGACCAGCGGCGGGACCCCAGCTGGCAAGGGGCCAGCAGCGGGAACACCAGAGTGGCGGCGGGCTGAGCAGCTTCCATAGACATTCATCAGTTGTCAGCAAGAAATTGCATTTTAAAAGTATGCGATAAAACCTCTTTCAACTGGATTACTTCCAACGGGATTATTTTTCTAGGAGACTATCTCATCAACACGAATAGCTCCTTCTACAGGTGTTATGCCCTGAACAAAAGACTCTGACCTGATTTATGCCGATGTAAATCAGGAATCACTCCAATGTGGTCACACCAGCTGGAGAATTGGAATTAGGCCTAGCGAACACAGAAGAAGGGATGTTTCCCAAAGAAAAAGAGAAAGAAAAATAACAACAAAACACAAGACCAGGCACCATCTTGAGGGAGAAGTCAGCACAAATGAGTTCATAAAATGCAAAGCAAATGCGTTGTATAAACTAACAGTGTGGTAGGAGAGAGTTTCACTTAGAAAGAACCTATCATAAATCACTCAACACTCAGTTTTGAGGTGCCATTTAAGAAAATATTTTTCATATCCTGCTCTCTTTTCCACATGGATAGGTGTTTGTACATACAGCAGCTTTGCAGAGTTCTACTCTTCTAGGACAAGTAGGTTTTTAAAATGTCAGATAGATCCTTAGTTATTTTTTGTCAAAGTTTATAATAAGGCTAAGTATTACAATGCAGTTACATAGCAATTACAATAAGGTTTTGCTTTTCAGTATGCATTACTACTGATTCATATGATCAGAAGCTGACTAGATGCTTGATTTACTTCGCACCATCCCACTGGTGTTCTTAATACATATTCTGTTGGAAGCCAAGTATGGAAAATACAATGTACTAACGCTGTGACTTTTCTCGATGCAGTTTATAATTACATTGTAATTACACTGTGGTTTTTGCTATGTAATTACAGTTAGCTTTTAAGGTTTGATCATTTCATCCATTATCCTGAGAAGAAGTGGGCAAAAAGTGTGTTGCTTGGGCTGCTAAGTTTCATGACAGCTCAGTCTTGTCAGGCTGCTGAGATTGCATACAAGACAGAGAATGACAACTTGGAGTAGGGTGTCATAAGGTCCTATTGCCCTGAGCTGAGGATGTTTTCGGTACAAACCTTCTAAAAAACGTTAAAATGTATTACTGGCACGCAAAGCCTTAAATTAGAGTGTATACATGAAGACTCGACACACCACTGCTGAAAGGTTGCCGACCCCTGCTCTATTCCAACAAGTGAGGGTGATGACCACACTGCAAACAACACTGGAGCTTCACAGAGTGATTGGATTAACAGAGTGATTGGATTAGCAGCCGATGAGTTCTTGTAACTATAGCTGCTGCATTCCTACTGCATTACCAGCTCCAATGTCAGCAGCACTCCAACTTCAACCCACCCAAGAAGGCCAGCTGGCAGGAGTATAAAGCACCCCTTAACTGGGGATCGTAACCCATTAGGGCATCATGAGGTTATTACATGGGGGGCCACGAGCTGTCAGCCTCTATCCCCAAACCCCACTTCACCTCCAGCATTTATAATAGTGTTAAATATAAAAAATGTGTTTTTAATTTATAAGGTGGGGGGGTCACTACTACAGAAGTTTGAGAACCACTGACCTAACTTAAGCTAAAGACCATACTGTGTGTAAGGGAGTTGGGTTAGGGCAAAACTCAAGTTATAGTTTGAGCTATCAATGCAGTGAAGACAAGCCCATAACAATTTAGAATTCAGACAAGGGGAATATCTATCTCCTTGATAGTATGGAATTGTTCTCTCTGAGATATTTCTAGTGCTTTGTCCAGACTGCTTTTAAATAACCTGAGCTATGAGGCGTCCACTACTTCTTTGGGTCTGAGATCTCACAGTGGAGAAGTCTTTCCTGATATTCAGATTCAATTGTCCTCCTCTTAATTTCAGCCCAAACAGTCCCTTAGCAGGTTACCAATAACAGAGAAAACAGGTGAACTCCAGTTTTACAGAAATGGTAGTGAATGTCTGAAGCCTTAAAATCACAATTTCAGAATAACGGATTTTGGATTAAATAAAAATTTGGATTCATGGAAGACACACATTTCAGGTTCAAATATGTGGGGTTTGGAAAATCAGGGTTTGCCTGAAATTAAATAAGTTAAATAATAATAATAGATATTTTACTAAAGAAGTTAAACCAAAGCCAGCATTCTTAGACAATTGGTCATAAAATTGATATTTTGAGAAATTCACTTGGTTTGTTGGAATTTTTAGGATTCTGATATTCCTTTGCTGCTTCCCCTGCAGTACTCTGGGCAGGGACTGTCTTCTTTGTACAGAACCTAGCACAGTGAGCCCCCAATCTTTGGTTAGATTCCAAGGTGCTATCATAATAAATAATATTAACTATATCTGGCACTGGGCTGATCCAGCTGACTGAGAACTGGAACATTTATAGCATTATGTAAGTAGGAGAACATTTTAATTTCAACTCAGGGTTTCTAAACCAAATTTTGAAAAGCAAAATGTTGAATCCCGGCCAATGGGAGTGTGGGGCCGGTGCTCGGGGCGGGGACAGTGTGTGGAGCCCCGTGGCTCCCCGTCTAGGAGCCAGACCTGCTGCTGGCCACTTCCGGGGCACAGCGCGGTGTCAGAACAGGTAGGGACTAGCCTGCCTTAGCCAGGGAGCACCGCCAATGGGACTTTTAACAGCCCGGTCGGCGCGCTGACCAGAGCTGCCACAACCCAGTGCCTTACATTCCATGACCCAGTACTGGGATGCGACCCACAGTTTGAAAACCACTGGACTAGATTATAATGACCTTAAAATCTATTCATTGATTCTAAACTGCACCAATGGGCCTCCTTTTGGACAGAGGCCATTCCTCTTTTTATTTTCAATGTACTCTTTGCTACAGCTGGTGAAATTTTTTGAATGAAAAAAGTGAAGGGGAGTAATCAAGAAGTGGTGGGTTGGTTTTTTTGTTTTTTGAAAATGAAACACTTTGCAAAAAAAATTGACTTTTAAATTTTCTATTTTTACATTTTATCAATTTTTTTATCCAAAACATTATCAAAATCATTACTGAAATCTTTCGTTGACCCCAAACCCAACACTTTCCATTAATGTTTTTCTTGTTGTCTTTCGTCCATCCAGCTCTAGTTTTGCCCTCTCTGATACTTCCAGCTTGTATCAGTTCAGGTAATGAGTTAAGGCCACACCAGGATCAAGAAATAATTCTCAATGTTGCCAACACAGTTGTCTCCACATAAGAAGTTTACATGATTATAATGGGGCATGGAGGGACAGAAATATTATTCAGAGAGCTAATATCAAGGTGAGCCTATATTTATACATATTTCCACTGGTGGCGGTAAATGATTTCCATCTGACTTTCTGACCATCCGAGAGATCAATATTTGGACAGGTGTTCAGTGTACACCCCTCATCTGCTCTACTGGTATTGTTTGAGCACAGTGGTCAGACAGGGCAGACATTTCCTTTCACAGTTGGCTAATGGGTACAATCTTCTCATTTCCATATTTAAATACACATATGTGTGCTTATCATCTTTGATTCTCTATATCTCAGTAAAGACTACATCAGCCAGGGCTCATTCTTATGGTTGCTTTTACAATCTTTTATTACAGAAGAATGAAAAAGGGGAGAGAGAAAAACTAACCTAGATTGGTTCCCAGACAACTGAATTGTAGCAATTTTATACATATGGGGCCTGATACTGATCCCCTCGCACAAACCAGCTAGTACTTTACTCTGTGAGTAGCCCCACTGATTTGAACGAGACACTGACAGATATGGCAATTTCTTCCATAACCTTGGGAGACCTTATTAAGTTTAAATATCTTTAGGGATACGTTGTGTTAAAATGAAACGTTTATGTATTATGCCACAGGTCATATAGCCATAAGCCAGGATTGTCTGTAACCCTTTTAGGGGAAGATGTGATGTGAGGCTTGGGAGTTCAAAGGTCCATATTGAAAATGTGCCAGAGAAGAATAGACTTTGGTCACAATAAGTGTGAAGTGTATTTCCTGAGGAATACTTAGGGAGAGGTTAATGCAAATTCTCCACCCCCAGTTATGTAAAAACCAAGCCTTTTGAAGCTACAACCTGAGGAGTGGGTCATTGTCTGCTGATTGCCTGTTCATGGAGATTGGAGATCAAAGGCATGAGCTGTATAAAGTTGTGGTTTTGAAGGACTAACATCTACCAGAGCCAAAGGTTGGACTTGGGGGCTGACCTCTCATAAGCTTTTTCGCATGCATGCAGGTTCTTTTATATTTTTAATGTGTTTTGTCTGTAATACTTTCACCTTAAGAATACATGTGCTTGCTTAGAAAGAGCTATGTGGTAACTTATAACTGCAAGCAATACACTGGTCATAGCCTGTAGCGGGAAAGCAAAGTGCAGACACTGGCCTTTTAGGCAGTCTGGCTTGCTGGAGATGTCACAGTGTAAATCAGGGAGCTGTGCAGCCTTAATACCCTAGTCAGCAGGGAATGAGACAGGGGTTTCTTCCCAAGAAAGGTGACAGCTGAGGAGCCAGGAGCTTAGAGTGGGTGCCCTTGGTAGACCATGAGGAGGGGAATGCAGGTGCAGTTACCTGAAACTGTGACAGAGACTATTCATAGAATAATATTATTACACAATTTCAGCAAGAGCATCAATGTCTGGCCCATAGTGTTTTAAGCATCACTTCACCCATCTTCAGGGTCTTTCTCAGCCTGTAGCAAAATGAGTACCGGTACATACTTCTAATCTGTTCTCAACTTCTTGGTTAAAGAAACAAACAAACAAACAAAAACGCTGACAATTTTGACAAGATGGTTAATTAATGGCAGTACTTACAGTTGCATGACCAGGTACAAGTGGTTTGGACTCTCATATATGTCTTCCAGTGCAACTATATTTTCATGTTTTATTCTGAAAAGCAATAACAACAACAACAACAACAAAAGGTTAAATGGTTAACTTTAAGCAGCTGCCCAACAGAAAGCTATTTTTAATTAGATGTTACTTGGCGTTTGCGATTTACAGTCAGAACTGAACCCAGTTCCGTATAAGCTGTCAGAAGTGCCCGGCAGCCCAGGATACTGTTATTACTTAGCTAGCAGGAATGTTTCCTGATGAAATATTTAAAGCATTAGACTTTTTTCTTCTCCTGTCAGATGAATAAAATGAACATCCAAGGTGGTATTTGGATGTTGAGTTCTCAGGGCAGTAGCACATCAGAGTGCAGGGATTTGCAAATTGTAGATTTACTGAAGCCAGTATACAGTTAGTAGCCAAGAGTGCAGGGATACGCATATATACAGATGCTGACAGCAATGTTGACATCTGAGGGGCCGCAGCTGTACAAAATCCTCATACTCCAAGTGGCTCCATTCCAACAAAACACCCCATATACAGCATCTTCTCAGCACTTCCTCACAACATTGTCTATCATAACAATATACTTTATGCTTCAACGGGTCTTTCCACCCACAGATCTCAAGCACCATAATAAATTAATTATTCAAACCATGACTCCCTAGTATTGTCATGACCCTCATACAGAAACATTCTTATAATTTAAAAATCCAGCTGAATAGTTGGTATCAGGGCACAGGTCACTGCTGCTCAGTATCACTGGGCCCCTGCTTTGTTAAAAGTATTAACTTTTAGAGGAGAATCACCTCATCAGATGACAGTCTCATTAAATACTTGGAGCAAATCTTCTCTGGGATTATTGTTTAAGCAATTCCAAACAATTTCTAAAGCATACATTTAATTTGCATTAACCCTAAACTTAAGACCCTAAAGAGTCTATCCATTTAACTGCAAGGGCTATAATATTAATTATACAAAGTATAGATGATTGCCTTAAGTGTGAGAGAAATCCCTCAAAAACTGTATGCAGAATGTGCTGATTAAAGAACACACACACACAGACAGAAAGAATAGCAGAGGACACTCATCAGTGAATGCTAAACCCAGTAAACTTTTTGGGGCATAATCCACCCCAAATTTATGAGAGGTGCAATTAGGTACACAAAGCCCAGTACTGAGCAGTGTTAAAGCATCTGACACTCCCAGTAAGTTGATGAAAGTGCAGAGCAGTCAGCATCCTGCAGGCTCTGACTCATCATAATGTGCACATATTGGGTTGGTCTAGCTTCCAGTGACATCACTGGAAAGATTGCCATAGACGTCAGTGAGAGAGAGAGATCAGACCTACATTCAGGAATGAAAAGCCACATTCATATAAAAGACAAAAAGTAATGATCTGCCTTAAAACCTTCATATTCAGGAAGTTCCGTATCAGTGGCATATTAACCCAAATCTAACACGCTGTAGGACCGGGGTCGGCAACCTATGGCACGCATGCCAAAGACGGCACGCAAGCTGATTTTTCATGGCACGCTGAGTCCCGGCAGGCAGCAGTGTGCCATTAAAAATCTTGCCCAGCCCGGCCCGGCCCCCTCTTCTCTGCCCTCCACTCCTCCCGCTCCCCTTCCCGTGGGAGCAGGGGCAAGGGTCAGGGGGCAGAAGCTTGGTCCTGCCGACTCCCCTGCCTCTTCCTGTAGTGTGCTGGGTTCCTGCCCCTCCTCCGCCTCTCCGTCCCGCCCTCCCTGCCGGCTGATCAGCTGATGGTCCTTGCGAGGGGGGGGGGTCGGGAAGGAGCAGAGTCAGCGTGCTCGCTGCGGAGGCAGAGAAGCAGGGGCAGGGCCTTGGGGAAGAGGGGGTGGAATAGGGACATATCCCCCCCAGCCCTCTGCCCTGACCCCCTCACACACACCCAGCCCTCTGCCCTGAGCCCCGCACACACACCCCCCGCAAGCCCAGGCCCTGAGCCCTGTGCCCCGCACCCCCCCAGACCCCTGCCCTGAGCCCGGTATGCCCCTCCTCCACCCCCAGCCCTCAGCCCGACTCTCTCACCCCCCACACCCCCAGCCCCGACTCGTGCACCCCCACATCCCCACCCCCCTGAGCACCAAACGGGAGCTCCTGCACCCCCCACCCACATTCCCACCTGCACCCCTCGCATCAAATCAGAGCTGCCCAGGTAAGTGCCCCCACAGCCAAACCTTCTGCGCCAACCCTGAGCCCCCTCCCTCATTCTAGCTCCTGGCCAGACCCTTCACCCCCAGCCCTTGTTGGAAAATTATAGTGCTAATGAAGCCTTTCCGTATTAGGCCTGAGTAAACCAAAGTTATGTTATGCTTGTCCAAACTGTGTTGGAAAGCTTACAGAACTTATTAGACTGAAGGCCGTGTATCTACCTAAGTCAGCTATTTTATCAGTTTTGTTTGGCTCCCCAAGTATATATGCGTGTGCAGCTGTGTTCACATGTATGCATCCAAAGTATCTAGTACAAAGGGTCAACGGATGTATCTTGTGTCCCTTCAGAATGACAAATGTATCCTCAACAGATGTATCTTGTAGCCCCCACAAAATGATATATGTATCCTGCATATCCATTATCCCCTAAGAGATGCATACAGTTCTTCTAGTCCAAAAAATAATGGAGACAAGAAGTAGGGGCTGTTTGTTTTTGGGGGGTATAAAAAGCCAGCCAGCTGGCCATGTAAGGTGTGTCTCTTTCTCTGGCACTAGCCGAGAGGAACACCCGCTCAGCTGACCGATCAATAAAGGGTGTGGTACTTGTCTTCCTGTCTCCGTGCCTCCTTGGTGTAATTAGGTAAGCTCCAGGGGGAAACGAGCCCTTTTGGCTAACACCCTGTGCTCAGTGCACTCCCACCCTCAGCTCAGTGCAGAGAGAGGAAGAGAATGGGCCAGAACCAGGGAGAAGGTAGGTACCCACTGTCTGTGGGCGGGGCCGGGACCTCAGACTGGCAGCGGGGTGAGCGGGTCCGGCAGCCGGGATCACGGCTGGCAGGAGCTGGTGGATGGAACCCCTGAGCGGCAGTGGGTTGAGCCGCTCAGCCCACTTCCGGTCTGGAGTCCTGGCCACCAGCCCCGCACAGTCCGCTGCCGGTCTGGGGTTCTGGCTGCTGGACCCTTGCCAGCCGGGGTCCCGGCCGCAGGCCCCACTCAGCCCGCTGCCAGCCTAGGTGAACAGAACCTCAGACCAGCAGTGGGCTGGCGGCATAAGATCAACATTTTAATTTAATTTTAAATGAAGCTTCTTAAACATTTTGAAAACCTTGTTTATTTTACAATACAACAATAGTTTAGTTATATAATATATAGACTTATGGAGAGAGACCTTCTAAAAAACATTAAAATGTATTACCGACACACGAAACCTTAAATTAAAATGAATAAATGAAGACTCGGCACACCACTTCTGAAAGGTTGCCGACCCCTGCTGTAGGATATCATACAGCAATATATGTGTGGCTATAGGTCTTCTGCTCTCTGGAAGTATAAAAATCCTTTGTTGCTCCAGTAAATTGTCCAGAGAAACAGCATCATAGCTCAAGCATTATAATATTCATAAGAGAACACTGAAGAAGATAAGCTTTTAAGTCTTAATTCTGGTGCGCAGGAATGGATGTCTAGTATCTTGGCTTTTCTATGGAAATTTTCCAAAATTATATAGAGCGGTTGCCTTAAATTTCTCCAGTCACCTGTCCTATCTTATCCCAAAACTCAAAAGATAACAGGAAAGCAGGACTCCCTGGTGCCTGATTTTCATGATGAAGTGATGAAAGAGGCAGTAACTGAGCAGATCAACCAGCTGTGTGTTTTTCCCAACCCTCGCTGACTTGATGTCATTTACATTCTAAGCTGGATTTGTTTGTATTTAAATAAATACACAACATCAGCCCTCAATATGGATCAAGAGTTTGTAAAATTCCATTAGGAAGAACACAGCCAGTTTTGCCGCAGTGGCTCCATCAGATCAGCAGAATCGGCAGCTGCCTGGCCAGCAGAACATGTAGGAACCATTTATCTGGTGTGGCTCTGTGATGTGACAAGCAGACTTTTTTTTTCAGTTTGCTTCAGGCAAACTCCAGACCACAAGGGCCTGATTTTTGGAAGTAAAGCGAACCCACAATGCTACTTGAAGTCAATGGCTCAACACCTCTGAAAATCAAGCCCTAAGGCTAGTGCTACATTTTTGAGCTAAGGGAGTAGAAAGCATCTCCCAAACTGTCAACTTTTATTTTTTATCCTGGCGAGGTGGAGGAGGGCTGGAAGGCGGTCTACATTGTAAGTTAAAAACTCTTCAAAGAAAAGAGAAGTTCACAATAAAAATGCTCATAAGACCTGCTACGCTAGCAAGAGCGGCTAGAGAATACATTTGTGCTTATTACCAACTTGCTGGCTCGCTCAATGAAGGCCAAAGATGATCAAGCTCTCTATACCTTCCAGCAGAAATCACTATAATCAATCGGAACCACTTATTGTTCATCTGCAGTGACATTCAACTTGAGCAGAAATATAATTTTATAAACAACAGGAAAGAGAAATTGCTTCAAGTTCTGATAAAGAATGACTCAACTTTCTTCACTGGTGCACCCACCTAATCGTGGTAATGGACGTGTGTAAGCAGGGCAAGCGACAATCCTGGTCTACCAGATGTGTGTGTGTGTCTCTCTCAGCACAATTCCCTGGCTCAGAACGTCCAGAAAATGGCTGGATACACCAAGTATGTCCTTGCATTCCATTCACTTGAATAGATGTTCTGTTAGATCAATTGCTGAGGATTGTTCAGAGGGAATTAGGGAAGTACTTTACAGTGTTGGAACAAGAGAGAGTTTGGAATGGTTTAATTAGTTCTGCTTTTATCCTGGGCTAGTAGTGCAGCGTGAATCTCAAAAGGTTCAGAGGATTCATTCTGATAAGCCCCAAAATGTCTGGATGCATATCCATGTGTGATCTATCTTATCTTAGGTACTTACCTGGTCCCCATAACTGCAATATCTGAGCACCACACAGTCTGATGTATGTATCCTCACAAACCCTCTGTGAGGTAGGGCATTGCTATTATTCCCATTTGACAGATGAGGAACTGCGGCACAAAAAGACTGACTTGTCCCAAGTCACACAGGAAGTTTATGGCAGAGCAGAGACATAAACCCATGTTAACCACTGGCCATCCTTCCACTCTTGAACTTTCCTGTTCCCTCTCCTCTCTTTCAGAGTCATCTCCTTCCCTCCTTCTAACCCAACCAAATCCATCTTGTTCTCCTCGAGTCTGCCATCCCACCCTGGACTTCATGGGAGAGTCCCGATTGCCTCACATCCATTCCACTTATTGCTAACTGGAAGAGATAAAAAATGGGCCCTGTATTTATTCTGAGCTAGACAACATATTGATGTTCCAGCACTACTTGATGACACAACATTATGACAGGACCATGGCAGTGACAGCACAGTGTGTAGATACCATAGTGCTGACAGTTTAGATTAGAAAGATAATGTCCACAAAGAAAAATACCTTGGTTAAAAAACTGTTATGGTTGCTTTAAAGAAACCTCATCCTACACAAATCATTACAAAATGTGTCCCGTTAAGGCATTCTCCGGTAACAGACCTCAGTCCTCCCACACATCACATTCACCATTTTCACAGACAGGTTCTGTCCCTCTATAAATCCTGTGCACCTCCATCATGCAGGCAAAACACACACCATGTTGTCCTCCATGATTAGTGCAGCTGTCTGTGAAATGGAGATAATACTGCCTACTTCACAAGGTTCATGAAAACGGCTCACACAACATTTGTAAGGTGCTGAAATAGAATGAGGATGTCAATAAACAAATAAAAGGAAAAGGCCTCTAGTCTCACTCCATAATTCTGCATCTCGAATACCAGGCACTAAAGGGCTTTTCGAGCTAGTGGAGAAAGGCATAACAAGAACCAATGGCTGGAAGCTAGAGAGAAACTAATTCACATTTTTACAGTGAGACTGATTAACCATTGGAACAAACTACCAAGGGCAGTGGTGGATTCTCCAGCTCTTGATGACCTCCAGTCAAGACTGGATGCCTTTTCAGGAACATATGGTTCAGTCAAACAGAAGTTACTGGGCTCAATGCAGGGGTAACGGGTGAAATTCTGTATAGTCTGTGATATGCAGGAGGTCAGACTAGACAATCTAATGGTCCATTCTAGCCTTTAAAAAAAAAACTATGACTCTACTTACATCCCTTTTCCAAAAACAAAGGCTAGCAAAATAAAGGAAGGCAGTTACTGTATCTGCATCAGCACTAAGAGAGAACAGTGCACTTGAGCAGCATCTAACACCTCAGATGAAGCATCAAATAACCAATCGGAGTTTATACCAGCAAATTGATATGAGCAACCAAAATGCCACCGATTACTATTCTAAAAGTAGCAGTGTACAGACAAGAGCTCCCGAGAGCTGCTTTGATTTGTTTTAAAACTTACCTATTACAATGCACTAGGTACAGACTGGGTTTCCTTTGCTCAGCATTTATTTGTTTGGCTTGACCTGTTGTAAAACAACTAAGAGCAGCTTTGATAAGTGGATCAATAGCAGGTTGTCTTATTTCATAGATGTTCACTAAGAACCACTGCGTCCACTACTAGGGAAAGTCTATGTCACAGCTTCCTAAAGCAAAACTGAAATTTCTGAAAGGCCAGATTCTGCTCCCAGGATGAGACCTATCCCACTAACTTCAATGGGAGCAGGATCTGTCTGTGAATGATAACTGATATTTCTCTGCTTCATGCAGCAGCAGACAGTGGTGACTAGCACATGGTACTGAGTGTCCAGAGACTCAAATTTATCCATAGTACATTGGGCACACACAAGGCAACTTGCATTACATAACACCACCTTAAATGCTTAAGCGGTGACTCGGGGGGTGCACAGGAATCTGAGCTGGGCCTTTGCACTAAGGGGTGAAATTCACTCCCATATTTATAAAACAACTGCAAGGTCTTTGGATGGATACTGCTGTAGAAGTGCAAAGGATTACAATGTGGAAGTGGCGATATAATGAGAGAAAGTATATCCCTGAATAACTAAGCGGTTTCTACACCTCCGCCAGCTCCTGCTTGTCCCAGACCGTCGCTTGTATATTACTAGAGATCACTAATTATGGAGGCAGCATTCTCTGTTGATTAGAGCAGGGGACCCAGGTTCTATTGCTGCTGTGGCTGCTGACATGCTGTGTGACCACAGGAAGGTCACAACTGCTAGTCTAGTGTGTAACTGATGATAATTAGCCATCTGATAAAGCACCTTAAGAACCTGGATGAAAGCCGTGTGCAAGTGTAAACTATTAGGATTTCATTAATAATTATATTTATCACATTTGGCATATTTCTACATGGGGGAGTAGGATCACGGGTGGTTGTTTAGAAGGACATTGAATAAAAAACATGGGTAAACAAGAAAGGTGTTTATGAAACACAGGTTTCCAAAACAACAACTCGTTACTGATCAGACGCCGTCAAATATGTGGGGCATGAAATTAAATGATGCAAACATGTAACCAGGATGCAGGGTAAATACTTTGCTGAAGAGAAGAAAAACCTCCTGTCTCACTCATCCTGACATTCTCCATCCTCCTCCCCACTCAGTCCCCTGAAGCTTGAAGGCCCAACTAGACCACCCTCTGGGATTGTATACTCCAGTCAGGATCTTATTCTCTTCTTGCTGAATTTTAGTCATCATCCCAACAGGGATGCATCTTATATCCTCATGGTTGGGTCTAAAATATTCTATTGATTGACAGAACAATCCATAGCAAGTTAAAGCAGTCAGGAAAGATCGCTCGGAGCACTAAGTACTAAGACAGCAGCAATTGCACACAAAGGAACTGCTTGAAACCATGTTTACAGAGAACAGTGTGTGTTTTTTCTAACCTGATCTACAAAAGGCCACAGTGGAAAGTCTGGAAGCCTAGGCTTTTAAAAATCACCATGCAAGCCTGGGTTAGTAACCAAAGCTTGTCACCCTCGGAGGCACCACTGCTCCCAAAGGGCAACCTTGCAGGCAATCTCGGGACTTGTCTACACTGGAAGTGCGCAGCAAAATAGAGTGTGAATTTTTAGCACACTGGCTATTCTGTACTAACTCCCCCTGTCGACACTCTTACTAAAAGTGCCTTTGTGCACTTTAGCTTAATACACTTTAAACTGTATGAAGCTAAATTGCCTAAAGGCATTGTTTGTGCACAGACTATCCACCCAGGGAGTTAGGCCCAGTCTACGCTACACAGTTAGGTTGACATAAGCTGCCTTGTGTCGACCTACCTGTGGAAGTGTCTTCACTTAAATTCGGCTCCTGTAAGTGCCTCTCTACACCGATTTATTAACACCACCTCTCTGAGCAGCATAGTGTCACGGTCAATATAATTAGGTTGACACAGTGACAATGTAGACACTGCATTGCTTACATTGACTGTTACCGGCTTTCAGGAGCCACCCACAATGCCCCACACTGGTGAGGACGCACACTACTGACAAAAGGAGCCCAGCGTCCACACACTGTGGAGGCTGTATGCCAAAGTAAATTAGGTCAACATCATTTTGTAGTGTAGACATGGCCTTCGTGTGGAGGGGCTAATGGGTTGAACATTCACACCCTTGCTTGCTGCACATTAACTTTCCGTCTGGATGACCCCTCAAAAGAGGCTGAGGACTGAATGGGCTACTGAATCTGGACTGCTATCTTGCCTCCAAAGTGCTGTTCCTCCAGGGAAGAGTGGAAGCGCATGGCGTGAAACAGAGTGTGGCAGGTTCTGTCGATAGTGGACTTTGGTCTCTAGTGTTTTCAGTCCAGCACCTTTCATCAGCAGTAAATCAGATGCATGCACATGCACATGCACAAAATAGAGATAAAGCAAGGAAATAAACTTAAAGAAGCCCCTGCAGTAAACTGGCCTCAGCTATACATGGCAGAGAGATGTGGACAAAAGCAGGCAGATGCTGAGTGTTCCTATGACACAGATGACTCTGCATAATGGTAGTTCACAAAGCTAAAACATCTGCTTTTTTTGTTGCTGTCACTGTAAGATCACTGGTTTTAAGACAGTCATGTTCTTACGTTTCTTATTATTGAGCCATACAAACCTGAAAGAGGTTTGCCAGACTTAATAAATATTCCCTTGAGTCAAATAGGAAATGACAGAAAGGAAACGTATTGTGTGCTCGAAGGGGGGAGGAGAAGAAAGGTATCCTGCAATGAGCGCTACAACTTATCTACTGTGCCCTTCCTCGGAGGTCACTGCAGAGAAGAGTGTTGTGAACCATCCCACTGCAGTACCGCATGCTGCAAGGGACTCCCAGCAGGCATCCAAAGGTAGCTGGGACAGCCGACTCTCAGGACGAAACCATACAGCCCCCACAGCTCTGTTCCTATTAACCCTGGAGGAAGATGATTTTAACTTCGATATTACTAGTCGATTTAGTTACCTCAGGGTTGGAATTACTTTAACATTGGATGTAACATTTTGTATGCAAAGAAATGGACCAACATACGTGTTCACAAATTTCTAATTTGTTCTGAAATGGTTTCCCTGCCTTGCTCTAGAGGTATGAATGGTCCCTTAGAATCTGTGCTAACTATTTATGCTAAACTATCTGTTCAATCTTGTATTTAGCTGTGACACTCTTAGTACCTTTCCCAGACCTGGAGAAGAGCTCTGTGTAGCTCGAAAGCTTGTCTCTCTCACCAACAGAAGTTGGTCCAATAAAAGACATTACCTCACCCACCTTGTGGCTTTCAGTTATTTCTGTATCCGCCTATGGCAATGTGTATTCTGTATTTAACACACCTTTGATTCAAATAATTTCCCAGGAATTGCTCTTGCTATAGAGTAATTCCCTACTTAAGCACAAACCATGACCTATTTTGGGCGGCTACCTCATTTGTCACACAGCTTGTTACTGGCATCAATCCATTTCCTTGTCTTTAAAATCTTATTCATCCTCTCTAAGATCTCCCCTTAGTCTCCCTTATTCTAAGCTCCACAGGGTAAATCCAGGAAGACTTTCAGGCCCTTGAAGTCTTGAATCATTTTAATTGCCTTCCTCTGCATACAATCTTTTTCCTCTCAAATGCTGGCCTTAAACCCTGGTAACTGGTGAGGCATAAAATATTCAAATGAGATTTCACTAGTGGAGTACACTACACACAACTTCCACATGTTTAGAATTCCATGGTTGGAAAACCTAAGCTTGTATACGTGACCACTGCCAAACCCATAGTTCCTGAACAGTGTCCTCTCACATATTCTACTCACTGTGACTAGGTTATGAAACCTTGAAAGGTCATTGAGTCCAGCCCCCTGCCTTCACTAGCAGGACCAAGACTGAACTAACTGGCAGCCTTAACAAGCAGGACTTTGGCTTGAACAGGCATCAAGGTGGTACTTTTCTTCTACGCCCAGAGCATGATTCAAAGCCTATTTAAATCAATAGAAATATTCGCTTTGTCATCAGTGAGATTTGGATCGAGCCCCTAGAAAATAGGGCTGAGGTTCATTGGAAGGGGAATGTCTGACCACAGACAGAACAGCTATCCTGGTATGCCATACCACAAGAAAAGAAAGCATTCCTGGTTTACACTGAATGAAGATTTCACTGATAACTGGTACAGCATTCTTTTCCTAACCTCAGTGGATCTGACATGACTGTGATGTGTGCAGGGATATCCTGTTACATCTAAAACCATTTTGCAGGCAGTAAACTTACATAAAGGGATATTAGTCATCCCTGAAATATTCATTTCACACAGACACAGGGATTTTTCTAGTTGTCTCCTTGTATCTCTGGCATTAGTTTGAATATACACAAATGCAGAGTGAGTGCCACACACCATGATCAGAGGAGTTACACAAAAATGTCGAGAGCTGCTAGTCTAAACTGTACTAGGACTCAAGAGTTTTTAAAACTGTCGATCGCTCTATGTAGAAGATAAATTACCCTTAGCTCTTTTATGTAGCCCATTTCACACATAGCCCTCTAAGCAAGTGCAGAAGTCCCAGGAGCTCCCTTCTACGGGTGGGGAAACTGAGGCACAGCCGGGGGAAGTGACTGTGCCAAAGTTCACACAGCAGAACAGTAGCAGAGAGCTGGGAACATAACCCAGCTTTCCTGACTCCTGTGCTGCAGTCTTATTAACTGGATCTCCCTGCAAATTCTCTACATAGTTTAGGTAAGGTATCTATCAGTTTGGTATTTATGCATTCTACTCTTCACCTTCACGGCTCTTCACAATTCTGACCTTGCCTACTTCCCTCACAATCCTTCCACTAATGATGCCAGACCCAACTGCCTGCTTCTCCAGGTCCCACAAGCTCCTTCAAGCTTCCTTCCATGCAATCGCCCATGAAAAGCCCATGGTCTTCAAATCAGGACCACAGCGACACGTGCAAACCCTCTGAAGGAAATGAGGCTTGCATAGGTGTCACTGACTGGGGTATAGTGGATAATTCTGCTATGGGTTGAGTTAAACCTGGTTATTGTAGTCAGAGCCTTACAAAAAGAAGCCACTGTAATCAGGTGGCTGAAACAATAGCAATGCCACTCAAACAACATGGAAAAGCTGAGTAGAAGCTAAATTCTGTAGCTCAAGGAGTTTCAAATGTAGGGGCTGGGGCTTTGATTGATGGAACTAGGGTTTTTTTGGGTGGGGAGGAGGTGAGAGGGAGACAGGTATGTTCTGATGAGTTACAAGGTGTCCGTTTTTTCCTGAACCCCTCTCAGAGTAAGACCATGCGTTAAAACGGGACCATCTGCTGTGTGTCATGTAGGGTACCTGTTAGCCAAGGATCTGCTTTGCCCATGTTAAGGGAAACAGGAGAGGATTAGGGCAAGAACTTGGCATTCAGACCCCGAAGCCAAAGGAGGAGGCCTGGATGCAGCAGTGAGTCAGACGCAGAGCATCAGGCAACAACACAGTACTCAGCCAAAGTGGTGCCAGCCAGCTGCCTGTTGGGCTGGGCTGCCTCCATTGGCAGGAAGATCAAGGACTTAGGAGTGGGAGGAAAATAGGAGTCCACCCTAGGGGCTGGGAAGGAGAATCTGTCTGGGGGAGGAAGGAACAGCCTGAGAGTCTGTGAGTGGGAAAGGTTGGGCTGGGATGAAGAGAATGCCAGGGAGAGAGGGATTGAAGGAAAAGCTGATCTGACAATGTCCTGAAATTCTGATGGATCTGGGGCTTCAGTCCTAGGCTGTGCCTGAAGGGAAGAGGGAGATCAGTTTTTCTGCCAATGCAAACGGTGCTAAGATACTATATTTATGGTAGCCATATAAGCACCCAGAGGGCACTGATGTAATCAAGAGGAGAATTTGGCCCATCGTATGTACTGGGCTGTGTTCATAGTCACATCCAAATAGGAATATGCCTGGAAATGGTATTTTCCCCATACATAGTCAAATAACAAACACTGAGACCGATTCATATGGAAAACCAGTTCAAATTCAATATAAAACACTCCCTTCTGCCCCACTGATGAAGGCAGCAAGTTCCAAAGCAGGCTCAGCTTGCAGGCAAAGTTTTCACTCAACACAAAATGTGTGGGACAGCCTCAGTTATCACAGATCTGTCCCATCAGCCCCCAACCTGCAGAGCAACTAAAGCCTGTTTTGTTTACCTGAGACCTTGGCACATTGGTTGCTGGATTTCCCCATTGGGCTGGTTCCTGCAAGAGGAGCTGCAAATGTTCACAGGAAGCAGTAGGATTGTGCAGGGCGAGCTAGTAATTGCACTGGGTTTTGATTTCATATATGAATGCCAACAAAACCAGTGCCTCTGAGCCTCACTTACACCCTCCCCCAGTTTAGGACTAGCCAACTATGGGCTTACAGGGGGGTTTAAGCCTCATAGCCTTAGGCCTGAAAATAAGAATTCCACTGGGCCCTCAGGTATCCTAAAGGTGGCATCTCAGCCCTCCTGCGTCCTGGGGCTGACCTCGGCCTACCACGTTGTGCAACAGAGACTCCCTTGATTTTTTGCAGTCTACCTCAAATGCCTCCATGCACAACAACCCTCTGCATGACAGACCAGAGGGGGCAGCCACATGCCACAAACTCTGTTTCGCAAAGAGCTTGGGGAGCTGTATTTTCTGAGGAAGGCAGAGTATGAAATTAAAAGGCAATGTAGCTACCCATATTTCATAATCACTATCATCAGGGCTTTTCCTCGGTCGCCCATGTGAAGTGCTTTTGCCATGAGTCATGTATATAGTGTACTGTAGCAGGGTACGTAGGACACTTTCCAATAGGGGAATAATGGGAGGTGGCTCTCGGGCAAATGCCTATTCTGATGTTGTGCCAATTTTAAAACTAGTTATTTATTATGCATGACTGTACTCACCCCCATGGTTCCTCTAAACTCAGTGCAGACAGCACCACTATCCAGACCTATGGGCTGATCTATGAAGCCAGCATAACTCTATCAGTTTCAGCTAAATTACTGACTTACACCAGGGATTGTGAGAAGAGACTCAGGACCTGGGTCTTATGCTACTGAACATTAGGTATAAATGCTAGAGATGGGCAGATTTGTTTTGCTTAACTTAGAACTCGCACTAACATTGTGGGTTCAGACACGCTCTCTAACCCATTTGTTATGGATTTACTATGTTCTTAGGAGAGATTGTGGGGGGGGGAGAGAGCAGAGAGTGGAAAAGAAGAAACACTCAATGAAAAAAATCAAACACACTGAGCAGAATCAATTCATGGAGTAATTCAACGGGGCCAAATCCGGTAGCCTTACTCAGGCAAAACTTCCAGGAGTCTTACTTGGCCAGATTCCAGTTTCCGTTACACTGCCATAGAGACTGGAATAACTCCATCAAGTGAAAGCAAAACTTGACACAGTGAATGGTAATGACTGCTGCTTAACCGGGGTAATATTATTAGCATAAATTCTCCTTAATAATAGTGTATTTGGCTGGTGCTGAGGAGTTGTGGTATTTAACCAAGTGATGAATAGGTCTAAAATGTTATGCTCTAGAGCAGGGGTTCTCAAACTGGGGGTCATGACCCTTGGGGGTCGCAAGGTTATTACATGCGGGTCGCGAACTGTCAGCCTCAACCGCAAACCCTGCTTCACCTCCAGCATTTATAATAGTGTTAAATAAAATGTGTTTCTAATTTATAAGGAGGGGCTCGCATTCATAAGTCACCAATATAAAAGTTTGAGAACCACTGCTCTAGAAGTTTTACACAGAAGTTGACAAATAAAGATTTTTTTAAAAGAAAAATATGAAGTGTGGTAGGTATCATTTATATGTTTGTAGTTTTAGTAGAAAAAATCTGGTACCCAGGGGCGGCTCTAGGATTTGCGCCGCCCCAAGCAGGGCAGCACGCCGCGGGGGGCGCTCTGGCGGTCGCTGGTCCCGCGGCTCCAGTGGACCTCCTGCAGACGTGCCTGCGGAGGGTCCGCTGGTCCCGTGGCTCCGGTGGACCTCCCGCAGGCGTGCCTGCGGGAGGTCCACCGGAGCCGCCTGCCACCCTCCCGCGGGACACCGCCCCAAGCGCGCACTTGGCGCGCTGGGGTCTAGAGCCGGCCCTGCTGGTACCACAAACCCTCAACATTTATTTGGAGTGGCAGGGGAAGAGCAGGTGGCTGTGCTATATATATTGGTCCAAACCCAGAGCGAAACATGGTGGGAATTTGAAATCCAGATATGTATTTATCAGAATCTTTAATCGGTCTTTTAAGACTTTTTTTTAAATAGCCTCTTCTTTCAATTGGTCACGCTAGCCACTTAACTGGGATAATAGCCTTTCCAATTTAGAGGACTGTACCATTCAGTTACCCTTACCATGTCGGGAAACTGGGAGTAAAGTTTTCAAAAGCATCTAGTGAAAACAGGACTTTGGCTCTGAAGTTCCGTTGACTTTCAATGAGATTTGGGCTTACAGGGTTAGATCCACAAAGGGATTTAGGCACCTAATTGCCACTTTAGGAGCTTAAGTCCAAATATTTAGATCCTTGAACCCACATCATCCATCTCTCCAGTTGAAACTGTTCCACTTTGTATAAATAATTAAATAGACACTAGAGCAGGGACTCAAATTTGGCTCACCTACAGGCCAGCTGAGTGTCCTAACCACCACACTATACAGCTATTCTCACACTTTCTCGCTCAGTGAGTATTTAATTATTGACGGATAGTAGCATGGCTTCAACAGAAGAGAATGAGAGGCCATCCCATCATGTCTCAGAACCCACTGCTCATCTGAAAGATGGGAGATATGAGTTCAATTCCCTGTGCCAAATCCAGCAGGATGGGGGACTTGAACCTAGGACTCCTACATCCCGGTTGAGCGTGCTAACCACTGAGCGAAAGGTTATAAAGGAGTACAGCTACCACCACTTCTGTTTTTTGGGAGAAAGAGCACAGGTGCCTAACTCTATGGTTCATGGCTGTGGATCCGAAGTAGCGATAAGGACCTCCCTCTGACTAGTGTGACCATACTTCCCAAAGTAAAAACAGGCAACTGCACAGGGCTGGCCTGAGCCACCTGGCATCGCCGCTTGCCTGAGCCCCCCATGCAGAGCTGGCCCGAGCCACCTGGCGTCCCCACTCACCTGAGCCCCGTGCTGCCCCAGGTTGGAGCTGACTGCCCGAGCCCCACCACCCAGCACCTCCTGTCACCACTTGCCCACCTGAATGCTCTTCTGCACCCCCTCAGGAGAGCACACCCCACTTTTTTGGCAAAACTGGGCATTTGTTCCATTTGCTAAGAGCATATCCTGGCCAAAACGGGACGTATTGTCACCCTAACTCTGACCTGGATTTAGACCCCTAAATTCCTTTGGGGTGGGGTTTAAGGCACACCCCTCTCCTTGGCCTCTTCTATTGCCTAGCTTAGCTTAACGTGCTGGTTTTTGTGGACCCCATTCTTAGGTGCCTAACTCTCCCCATGCATTGTATAGGGAGCCTGCGTGCCTAAGTATGGATTCCACTGGATGGCAGGATGCTGAATATTTTTCATTGAAATGCTGAGATTTTGTGGATCTACCTCCTAAATGCCTCAGTCATTTTTGAAAGTGTTACTTCTCCTTAGCATGGAAGGTTAACAATTGTAAGAATTCCTTTAATAACGAATGCTAACAAATCAGACAGCATTATCCACAGTAATAACTGGTTGCAAGCAGATTATTGATGTTATAAACAGTAATTAATGGCATGGGACAACAAACCCTACATGCCAAATTAATGTAAGTTCTTACTGTAGGTACAGCAGAGTAGAAAACACTATTGAAATGACACAGAGATTCTTTTTTCATCATTCTAAATTATGTAACTGCCCATTCATTAGCTGTTTTTATGGCTTCATGAATCATAGGCAGGAGCAGGAATTCTATGAAAAACAATGGCCACATGTGTATTTCAGAGACTACAGGGGATAATGATGGTATGTTTGCCATTGTGAGTTCTGAGGTTTCGTTCACCAGAATCAGAAAAATAGCAAAGATGGAAAATTAATTGTTTCCTGGCAGTTAACAGTCTGATTTCCAACCAGTAAGAGATATACACTGCAGTGCTATAGTTTCTAATTCTTTATGCAGCCAAGTCACACATCCAAGTCACACACGGTGACTCATTTTTTCCAAAACGTTGTATCTAGTTAATTCAAGGTGTTTAGAATGAAAGGTAGCTATTAAGTGGTGTCTGTAATAAAGGGCACTAAATGCTGCATAAGGGCTGATGGGCATAGGGTATTTTGATAACATAACTCTTGCCTTTGATGTGCCAAAGGCTTGGTGGTACATCATAAATGAATCTTGTGCTTCTTACTTTAATCCATTTTCTTTCCACCTTATATCCATTAATAAAAATATGCTGGATTGACAATGCAGGGAGAGAACAAGACCCAACAAACATTCCCTCACCAAATGTACCTGAATTGTGAGTTAGAAGGAAAGTATCTTTGGAGAGGAAGGTGATTAAGCAGTTCAGCCTCTGTCAAGAGTAGGTGTCTGTGGAGGTGGTGGTGGTGATTTTGTGGTATTGACCCTTGTCCACTGCATGCTGGACTGGGACAACCAATTCATATAGGCAACAGAACAGTCATCAGAGGATAGCTGTTTTCCATCACTACCACAAGTTTGCATGGTGCTATTTAAAGTGCATGTCTAACCTCACAATTACAGATAATTATTTTCGCACACCATGATTTTTTAGAATGATACTTAAAACCTCTTGTACAGTAATTAATGTCATGATTAACACTGAGCAGTCTTTAAAGGTTTCCAGGTTCCTTTCTGAATGATCATCCAAAAGTTCTTAGGTCTTGTTATCTGCGGTCTGGAGATCTAGAGTTTGCAGAATGTTTGAACTTCATCAGAAATACAAGCAACAGCCTTTCCCACAAAATTTCCAGTTTGTCTCCCAGCCAAAACTTGGCACTGCAGAAATTCATAGCAATTGGATGTATTATTGTGAATCTTTCACATTGGTCTATGAAGACCTCTTGGGATTTAATTCCGAGCTACTTAGATACGATACTATAATCTACTGTAAGGCTTGACAAATCTTTTCCATTTAAGAATCGTGTCCTCCTTTTTTAAATTGCTTTAGCTGTCTAAGCTGTATTTCAGCTTATATATCATTGCATTATTCTGTTTCTGTCAACTTTAATAATTAAATAAGGTTTGATCAAAAAAACCTATTTCCTTCCAAATGAATTCTTTTCTTCATAAATGAGACCTATAAATGAAATTAAGACTCCAATCCTGAAAACAGTTAAGTGTTCTCAATGAATTGTAACATGCATAGAGTTACTTGGGTGAATAAGTATTTGCAGGCCTAAATATGAAGTTCCTAACTTCAAAGTTTTTTAGATCATGCAAAAAAAACAACTAAATAAATAAATAAAGCAAACATACGGAAAAAAGTATATTCCCCCCACTAGCATAATTCCAAAATGTGGCTGGAAATACTGTGCTCATATTTAAGAAAAAGTTCACCTCTGGATTAAGATCAAAAAGGAAATTTGCAAAGCAAATGGAATTTGTTAAGAAGATACATGCAGATTTTAAATGGGGCTGGAATTATCATGGAAACAAACCCAGTCTGCAATACAGCATAAACTGCTCACAATGTATTTGAAATGTTTAGGGAAAACACACAAACCCAAAGAGCCAGAATAGCCTCTACACTGCTATAAATCAGGAGTGTGACTCACTCAAGTCAATGGGCCAGATTCTCCACTGTCTGGCACCTGGTGTCCTCATTTACACTTGTGCAAAATGTTTGTGGATTCTGATTTGATAACATTTTACATTCATTTTGCACTGATCCAGATGACTACACAAGGTAGGAGGCAGTGGAGAATCAGACCCAAAGGGGTTACACTTGTGTAAAACGGGTGTAAGTGAAAGAAGAATCAGGCCCATGGTTTTGATAAAATACGTATTCCTAATCTGCCATGCAGTTAACGTTACACCAGTCATACATGTGCTTAATACAAACACCATTCAATTTGATCATTTTGATTAAAACTGAACCTGCTGAACTATGATTTACAGATTCCATATCCAGATATGGGAGGGTGGGGGCGGACGGGGACCTGTTGGTTCTGAGATGTCAGTTATCCTTTTGACACGTATCAATACACTTCTGAGCAGATAATGAGACTCTTCAGCTCTGACAGCCTTTAATCTCTCAACACAAGCAGTAAAAACACCTCTAAGTAGGTAAATCCTGCATTAGTCTAATTATTACTCAGTGCATTTTCTTTCGTTTGCCTTTTTGTTTTCACTTCTTATTTTCACCTCTGACTTTGGATTTCTCCTCCCCAGCAAGTTAACCAACCTTTCGTTAAAAGTCCATCTGTTTTAAGGCAGAAAGTTCTCTTCTGTCCCCTGACAGAAGCTCCATAATGCATGCTGGTAATCTCTAAAGCTGTTATTTGTTCCAGTTTTGCTATGTAATTATAGTGTGTCAGGTATTACGTGGAAAGATTGGTGCTTCCATTTGTGCAGTGTGTGAGCATTTGCTCAGGAGAACAAAAGGGGCCTGTGTGATGCTCCTTGAAAAATTCCAACTAAATTCCATCAAATGTTCCCACTAAATGGAACATACATAAAATCTGGTCTTCACCCCCTATGCTAGCTCCCTATAGAATTTCAAATCAAGTTCAAGGTCTGGGTCTTTCAAGGCACCCCATGGCCTGGCCTAGGGTATCAAAGGGTATTTCTACAAAGCAAACAAACCCACCAACCCCACAGCACCAAGTCTCAGAGCCCAGGGCAATTGACTCCGGCTCATGCTATGGGGCTAAAATTAGCCATGTAGACATTCAGACATAGGCTGGAGCCTGGGCTCTGAGACCCTTCCACCTCGCTGATTCCAAGAGCCCAGGCTCCAGCCCAAACCCAAACATCTAAGTTGCAATTAAACAGCCCGTTAGCCCAAGCCCTGCAAGCCTGAATCAGCTGGCACGGGCCAGCCATGGATTTTTAATTGCAGTGTAGACATACCCAAATAAAGCATCCTACCCTGCACTGAGTTTTTATACCCTGAAAAGGGAGGGGAGATAGCATCCATGTGAAGGTCACTAGGGACTTTGTTATTGCTAATCAAGTTTACTACAGTGAGGGGCAGCAATATTAAACACTGAGACAAACAAATAATATACACCAGCTTCAGGCAATTAATCCTCACAACACCCTTTGAAGGTGGCATTTATTGTCCAGCATTTTATCAATGGGGAAACTGAAGTAGGGGGTTATGTGCTATGCTCAAAGCCAAGAAGGGAGGGAGTGTCAGAGCTGGGGTTATGTACCTGATCCAATGCCCATTGAAGATGGTAGCCCATTTGCTTCAGTGGGATTTAGATCACGCCCTAGAACTCACAGAGAAGTTCCTGCCTTCCAGTTCTCAGTACGGTCATTAGTCCACAGATGACTCTAGGGAGCTGACCTATGGGCCTGTTTGGGGTTTCCACAGGCACTAGCCCCCACAACTCCAGTTGACCACAAAGGGAGCTGGGAGTGCTTAGCACCTAAGAAAATCAGGCCCAGGTTTTTATTTTCCAAGGTGATGGAAAGCCTCCAGCATGGCGTAATACATTCCCTTTGTAAAGAAGGCTCCTTGGGTACATAGCGGCAAGTCAGAAAAGGTCTCTTAGCTGAAAAAGAAAAGACAAGTTACAGTGCATCCCTTTCCTTAGAGCCCCAGAGTTCATGCGAGCCTGACAAAAGGGGTGGATACCTTACTGCTTTTTGTAATTGCATTCAGGGAATGTCACAGCTACCCACAAAGCTGGGTTTACGGAACCTACCAGCAGCACAGGGAAAGAAAAATATCACCTCTCACTGCTGTGTTTGATAGATAAAGGGACTGATTTTACACCAGGGTAATCAGGAATAATTCCACTGGATTCAAAGGAGTTAAATAGGCATAGAACTAATACAAGTGAGATCAGCATTAGAGCTTGATGTGTTCATGATCTGCAAACACACTGCTTAGGCAAAGTAAAGGGGAAATAAGCCATTTTTTCCTTATGGTGGCATTTTATTTTTGTTTCATTAAATTAATTAAAAAGTCTGTAGTACTCTCTTTGAAGGCCAATTTCAGAGATGTAAACTCACTCACCTTCAGAAGGAACAAATTCATTGGAAGAGCTGTGTTTTATACCCCGTCCCAAGAAGTCAAAGGGAGAGAAATTAATGAGAGAGAGAAAATGGTGGGGAGAGACTGAGACAGTGAGGAGAGAAGAGAAGAGAAGAGAAGAGAACAGTGAAAGTAAAAAACGGATAGGGGAGAAAATGTCAAATCAGCAAAGAAAAAACATTGTGATGTCCCTGCAGTGGATGAGGGAGCAGAGGAGGGACCCTCTCCCCAGACCAGAGTACTGTTTCTCTACAGGGAGGAATAACAGTTTTGGGGTTCAGTCATTAGACTGGGACTCAGGAGATCTATATTCTTTCCCCAGCTCTGCCCCCAGACTCTGTGCAACTGTGGCCAAGTTAAATTTCTCTATATAATGGGGATGATATTTCCTTTCCCCCCAACTCTGTCTGTTTTGTCTAATTAGACTGGGAGCTCTTCAGTACATGAACTGGCGCTTACTATGCATATGTACGGTGCCCGGCACTATAGGGCCTCTAGGCAGTATTGCAATACAAATATTAAAATGGCAGTCAATGGTAAAATCTCCTGTTGTTTCAATGCGACCAGAATTTGCCTCCGTAATTAAAAGGAGAACAAAATGTAAAGGTTTCTTTCCATAAGCACATTAATATGGTTTGTCATAGCTGCAGGGTAAGCTGAGCTTTAGATCCCTTTCAGTCCCTCTGGAATGCAAGCTTCAGGTGACAGGGATGGCTTCCTTCACCTCTCTCAGAGGGTGGAACCCTGTAGTGCAACCGCTCTTGGATTGGATCTCTGGGAAGCAGCCCTCCAGCCACAGTGTCACCATGACAGGCCCAACTTAGGTTGGCTCCTGGAAGCCCCTTTTCCTTTGGAGACCTATGACCCATGGCTGATTAATGTGACTCAAAACAGCATCTTAGCAACACATATTATTTATTTACCCAAAGACAAATAGCAGGCATGGAAAAGGGATAAAACAAAAAAAAAAGGACTATACAGCTCGGTCTTATCTATGTTTTATTTCTTCCTTGTACGTTTTGGAAAACCCCGTTTAACCCAGCTACCTGTATCTCTGGGCTGAGAGAAGCAGGCTGCACTGCTGCAGCATGCTCTCTGGGTGTCTCTCTGTCAGAGACATCTCTTCACGTGCTGCTGCCCACTCAACCCCCCTTCCTCCATAGGCCAGGATCTTTAAGGTTTTAGTAACCCCTTTTGTCCTATGTTTGGGCCTGGGCAGCATAAATAGGATGGCCAGGCCCAGGTATCGGGCTTTCGACCGGAAAGTCTGGTCTAAAAGGGGACCTGACACTGTCCGGTCAGATCTATTGATTGGACACCCAAAGTCCAGTTACTGTCAGAGGGGAGACAGGGAGGCGCAGTGTCATCACCCACCTCAGCCCTTACTCAGCCAGGGCCACCTCCTACTTGTGTCAGGCAGCTGCAGCTCCCAGCCCCGGCTCCACAGGCAAATCTCTCCCAACCCAGGCAGAGAAGGGAGGTGGGGAGAGGAGTAATGGGGGCAAGGCCTCAGGGAGGAGGTGGGGTAGGGGCTGGGCCTCATGAGGAAGATGAGGGGCAGGGGAGGTTCCAGCACTCCTGCTGGAGTCTCAGTTTTTTAAATATTACAAAGTTGGCAACCCGAAACATAAACCTTGCTAGTATAGCTGGAACCAGACATGTGGGTATTTCCCCCAATTAACAGCATCTCCATTGTTTCTTCAAGGAGCCTTGGTATTCTCTCTGACCTATCTTATCTTTGCCATTGTTTCACTTCCTGTGTATTTCCCTCTAACAGCCTTCTTTGATTTAACTCCTTGAGTCAGGCAGGATAATATTAAACAAGTAAACTGAAATGCACATGATATTCATCAAAATTATACAGATATTTGCCTCATTCTCCACAAAGCTCCTGACATATCTCAAGCAATCCCACTTAGAAAGGGGAATATACGTTTATTAAATACACAGTTTACCATCATGGAGCCAGCAGCTGCAATATCTCACTGTGTAACTTAAAGTTACCTTGGGCTGAAATATATTTAATTTTGATGAAACCAAGAGATATAGGGATGCAAAAACATCATCATTCCAGGAGGAAGAGTCAAAGAGAAATCCCCTGGCTGAATTTTGAGGAAAGGAAATTATTTAAACAAATACTTATTTTCTGGAATGTAAATGGATTTTTGGTGGTGAGCTGTATAGACTCACACATGTTTGGAGAGACTTTTTCCCCTCTTTGACACTTTCTCTTAGATATTGGTATTCGTTTCGGAGTCCTGCCTGAATACAGTATTATCTCAAGTGGTTGCTCCACAGACATAATGCATGACAACAGAGTTATGGTTGCAGTCAGCACTATGTGTGTAAAGATGTTTTGTTGAAAGGTTGAACAGTAATCAGATGAGATGGACTTTTGTGGTTTCTAAATCTTCTTTGTTCTCTCTCTATTACAAACTGTGGACTGCAGAACTCATGAGTATTGTGATGGTTTTTGATTAGTTGCTTTTTCCTGCATGTTATGCCCCTATTAAAGTGGTGAAAGCAGGTTTTAGAAAACACAAAAAGTGAAGTACTACATAAGAAATACAGAAGCTTTATCACAGATGCCATGGAAACAGGTCCCAAGCACAATAGCTGGAGAGCTGGATAAAGACGTCCACATTTAATTATGCAACTACTGTTTTTAAACCTATTTTTGTTTAAATCATTTTAGATTTTTTAAGAAAAGTTAGAACAAGGTATAAAAATATTTGGGGAAGTCTTGAGATTTTGCATCAATAATATGTTGTAGATTTAGAGGAAGATGCAGAAATATGAGGCAAAAGTCAACCTTTCTAATAGTCTATAACTAAAAACCAATTTGATAATTTCCTTTACTCTTTGCAGAAATATGCTCTTTTGACTTCCAGGTTACTTTCTGGGCCAAAATTACAGGATGTGTGTGTGTGTGTGTGTGTGTGTGTCAAAAGTACAACGTTATAATGGAAGCTGGTTCCAACCTACGCTACAGAAACACTTCTACTTTATAATATAGACACACGTACCTTATAGATACACATGTAACCCACTGGTGAGTGCCTGTCACAGGATCCCTCTCTGTGCTCAATCCACAGAGGATATGAGTCTGGTTATAGCCCCAAAAACAGAGCTCTTGCTCAAGTTGTAACAGCTCACACATTTAACTTGACAGTCACCATTTCAATCCCTAATGTGCTGGCTAAGACTGCAGCTTTCACACATGTACATGTTATTATAGGCATGGAAGATAAATCAGCGACAAATATAGAATCTACTAATGAGAAAAATGTGTCTTTATTTGCAGGGGTTTTTTGTTTTTTTAAACAGACACTGAATAAATAAAAGTGATCGCTAAGATAAAGATCCCACACTAGCAAATATCACACCCAAAGCCTTAATAGCTTAGGGCATGTAAAGAAACTTGATCAATATAAAAGACAAGACGCTACATCTTCAAGACAACATTTTTTTTCAGTTGAGTGCCAGTTTGACAAGTGTCACACCCTAGACAATTATTTGCTGTTGCACAGTTCCATGTGAGGTAATTAAAATAATAATTAGAGGGCATGTTTATTTACACGTATGTACACAATGGCATTCCTTAGGGGCTTGGTTACAATGTCACGTGAGCATGGAGCCACACCTGGCTACCTGAATAAAACATCAATGCAAAATAAACAAACCATGTACAGTCTAGTCCAGTATGCAACTTCACTGGGGTTCATGGCATTGTTTAGTACACAATAGATTCATTGAAAGAAGGAAAGATTTCAAAGAACTGGCAAGCATCGCCACCTCATCTTCATTGGAGGACATTTGTCCAGCTGTAGTGAAGCCTTGGGGTTGTGCTGGCCTCATGACTGGCCCTGGAAACTCAAATACAGCAATCACTAAAACTACCTTCTTTCAACTCTAGCTAGCATCCAGTCCTCTCTGGCCATCACCATCATTCTGGACTATTGTAAGGCACTCTACCTAGCTCTGGTCAAAGAGTTCACAAAGAAACTGAGGCTCATGCATAAACAAAGTTTGCTCCTACAGTGGGTCAAGACAATTATTGTATTCTATTATCCCAGCATGCTGCAACCTGCACTGGCTCCACACACATTACAGCATCCACTCCTAGTTTCTAATAGGAGGCCTGGTCGAAGACTGGGGCTCCTAGGCACTACCATCGCAATACAAATAATAAATGTGACTAGTAACAATACCTTTGCTATCTTCAGATCATGCTGCCAGACTCATTTCTTCAACAAAGTACTTCCCAAGGAACCAGAACAGAAGAAAACCCAGCAGTGTGCTCAAATATAGAGGACAGGGACAGTGACCTGCCTGTACTGCTCTGGTGCCTATGACACTGGTAAAGCACCAAAACACCAAAAACCTTGTGACTTTAAGTCCGGAGACATTAGTGTTGACATGCACACCATGAACTGACAATATTGAACTTCTTTAGCCTTTCCCAAGTCAGAAACACACATGCAAATTACAGAAATCAAACTGTCTGCTGTCCAGCAAAACAGGGCTCCTGAGTGTGTATATTGCAGACAGGCTGTTAACAGCTTCCTTTTAAGACAAGCCTATTTGGTAATACATTGTGCACCACTTCTTCTGTATGAGACAAATTTATACCCAAAAAAAGATTTTCTAAATGGATAAATTATTTTGGGCATCTCACTAAGAAACTAACATAGAAAAGGAACTGTTGCTTCAAGCAGCAGATTGTTCTGTCTGTCTGTATGCAACATGCAAAATTAAAATGGTTTACTCTGTGTCATCTGCTCACTTAGTGTATGAGCTCCTGAACTAGCCACTCCTTCACAACACAGATATGGATTCCTGTTGATTTATTGACTCAAACAGTAAACTATGATGGAGATCAAAGCCCCTTTTCCATAATGGGCTAGATTCGGATCTCAGTTACACTGGCATAGAACTGGAACAAATCCACGCATGTCAATGGATTTACATTGGTATAACTGAAATTAGAATTGGGCCCTGTGTTTCATTCTTAGTGATGAAGTTTGGAGATATTTTCCCAAGTCCAGCTATGGTCCAACCCAGGATTGACGTGGCTCATTATAAAGTTGAGGCCAGCTGTAAAATTCAGATCTATAGGCAAATCCAAACTTTGCCAACATTTGAGGGGGTTCAGAATTCTAGTTTAGATTCCCACCTGTTCATAGATTCCAAGGCCAGAAGGAACCATTGTGATCATCTAGTCTGACCTCCTGTATAACACAGATCATAGAACTTCCCCAAAGCACTCCTCTTTCAGGAGTGTTTTCTATTCTAAATTGGGGACCAACCAGCCTTGCAGGGATTGACATTTTGGGAACCTCTCATACCTTTTTTGAGTTCAAGTTTGTGAAACCTTTTTCTTGTGATTTAGACTCTTTTCTGACTGTCTGCAAGGGAGATTCAGTAATAAAACTATCAAAACACACCCATATGTTATACATAGGAAGTCACTGTCGACTAGCATATAGACCACTCATCGGGAAACACGGATTCTATTCCTGGCTCTCCCATTGGCCTGCTGTGTGACCTTGGGTAAGTCACTTCACTGGTCTGTGCCTCAGTTTCCCCAGCTGTGAAATGCAGATAATGACCCTGAACTTTTAATGAAAGTGCTTTGTGACCTATGGATGAAAAGAGCTCGGTATTATTATTTTATATATGAACTTATTTCCCTATCTAAAGGGGTGCCTGTGCTATATATATTAGGGAAAGGTGAAAGAAGCCCAGTGTCGAGGGCCCACACAAGGAGCATGTTTGCTATCTATTGCAGGCTAGAAGGCTCAAGTTCCATTGAGGGAGCTGTGCAGAAAAGCATGCATAACTCCTGACTACATTATATGTTTTGCTCTTTCATAAGCAGCATAATTCCCCAACATTATCAAAACTGAAAAGGATGAGGTGTGAAGAAAACTGTTTACTAACCTGCAAGACCAACTGTTTGTGAGGCTCAATTTTATTTTTAACACAAGGCAAAGCAGGGGGTTGCAAAGCAGCTCTTAATTAATTTTTGTTTTTATCCCACAATCCTTTGGCTCTAGATGATGGTGCCAAATGCCAGTTTTATATAGCTCAATAACGGTTACATTTCTGCATCAGAAAAAATATTTATTTGGGGCTTTGTAACCATTTGATGAGCTTTGCTGCACAGCCTTGTCCTGCTGCTAAGCAGGAGAATCTCAGACTAAAAAGCACATGTCAGGCTGCTGAGAGAAAGAGATGCAGAGAAGAGTTTAGTTTGCACACAGACCCAAACAAGCATTTTGGAGCTTCCCCCCACGGAAAAAAATTGGTAGGTGCTCAGCACCCACTGGCAGCTCCCCGTGGACTCCTCCATCCCCCGGCTCCTGCTCATCTCCGCCTCTGCCTGTCCTACTTCCACTGCAGCCTTTCCTGACAGTCCATGCTGTGTCTAATCAATATTATCCCAGTCTTAGCTACACCTTAGTGCATCCCATTGCCAACACTACCTGCTCCCATTGCAGCCTCCTCTCCTTATCCCTAGGGTCTCTAATCTACCCTTCTCTTTCTCCCCTGCTGCTTCCCCTCCTCAGTTTCCATACAAATACCCTGTACTTTGCTAGTACCAGAGGTTGAGCTCACAGAATTAAATCAGCTCCCAGCCAGTGAATCAGCATTTCAACTGAGTTAATCTAACCCTACTGCAAGAGTTTACTTTATAAACGAAGAGAAAATCCAGCCATGGATTATTACTAACTCAAGTTTTCTTTTCATGATCAAACTCCTGCAGCTATATTATTTTTCTCCCATGGATCTTCTATAAATCATGGCAGATCCATCCCTTAGCTTCATAGGATTCTGGAGAAGAGAGTATATAAGAGAGGAGGCCGTACATTGTTCCCTTAGCACCATGGGGTTTGTCTAAAGACTTAGGGAGTTCAGTCTGTCTAGTTTATCAAAAAGAAAATTGAGTGGTGGGTTGATTAAAGCATGCTCTTCAATCTAGCAGAGAATGGGATAACATGATCTGTTGGCTGGAAGCTGAAGCTACACAAATGCAAACTGGAAATAAAGTGGAAAATTTTTAACAGTGAGAGTAATTATCCATTGGAAAAAATTACCAAGAGTAGTGGTGGATTCTACAATGGCAATTTTTAAATCAAGGTCAGATGTATCAGAGATAAACTCTAGGAATTATTTTGGGGAAGTTCTCTGGCCTGTGTTATACAAGAAGTCAGACTAGGTGATCACACTGGTTCCTTTTGGCCTTGGAAATCTATGAGTCTATGAGAAAATGCCAGATATTAAGGAACTCTTTAATGTAGCAGAGAAAAACATAAAACATAAACAAGAAATAATGGTTGGAAGTTAAAGCCAGACAAATTCAAATTAGAAATAAGGCACTTTTTAAAAAAACATTGAATGGGATTAACAATTGAAACAATCTTCCAAGGGCAGTGGGCTTGTTACTGGGCTCATCTAGTTACTGGGCTCAATACAGGAGTAATTAGATGAAATAATGTGGCCTTTGTTACACCGGAGTTCAGACGAGATAATTTAATGGTCCCTTCTGGCCCTTAAACTCTATGAATCTAGGAATAAAGGCAGATTTCATTTTAGAGATATGTCTAAACCAAAAACCCTGTTCCAATACCCCTGTGGGGAAGTTCATGTCTTGATCTAAACTTTGCGGGTTTGGCCTATCTCTAGGTAAAATGAAGGTTTCATATATGAACACATTTGTTCAGATCCACAAGGGGACTGAGGTACCTAAACCCCAGTTTTAGGTACCACTGCAATCCACAAAACCCCCATGTGCCTGCCATCTCACCTTGTAGGCACCTACACTTACTTAGTGCCTAAATTTCCACTATAATGGTCCTGTAGGTGCCTATGTTTCTGCCTCTGGGTGTGCATACTGCTGCCTCACTCTATGTGGGCAGATGCCTATTTCTCACCTAAACCCAGTTACAAACCACAAACAGGGGGCAAATAGGTGGAGGAGGGATGTAGGAGATCCTGGTTCACTTCCTGCCTTTGCCTCATAAGAAGATATTTGAACAGAAGCTCCCTTGCCACTGGACTATAGAGTGATTCTCACTCTCTCTCTGCTCCAATTAATACTCAATTAAAGTGGAACAGCTTCAACAAGAGAGATTGAGCAAGACCCCCATCAGAATATCTCACAGTACAGTTTAAGGTACTCACCTGAAAGGCAGGACTGCTGTTTGAATCCATTCTCAGCAGGCCTGGGGGACTGAACCAGGGTCTCCTACCTGGTGGCTGACTACCCAAACTACTGGACTACAGCTGCTAATTTCCCAACATCTCTCCCTAGCTGTTTTCTGTGGAGTTCGACAGGCACCTAAGCTGCCTGACTCCAGAAGCAGGATTCCTGGCTGTGATTCACTACCAGAGATAGGCACCTAGCTGCAGCCCAGATGTAGGCACAACTCCCTGAGGGGCAGGGCTGAGGGGACATCCCTTTCCTCAACACCTCCCCTTGGCTAGTTTAGGCAGCTCCCTACCTAGCATGCTGGCTTTTGTGGATTGCATTCTTAGGTATCTATCTCTCCCCATTCATTGTATAGGGAGTCTAGATGCGTAACCCAGGTTTTGTGGATCCCAATGTTGTTCCAATGACTTCCTAGCTGCCTAGAAATTAGGCGTTGCAACATGTAATCCCTTTGTGGATCTTAGCCATGGCTCTTTAACAACAGAGTTTTAAAGGGGTTTCCTAAAGGACACAGGTGCAGAACAAGTCCTTGCACTCTGAATGGAGAGCCACGGTATGGAGAAGCCCAACCATTAATGGAGAATGGAGTTTTCTCTTCATGACAGGCACAGGAAAAACACCTCTGAGGATGAAAGAAAAGAGGCAGACTAAAGAGAAGGCAGGCAGACCTTATATCGAAGGCTTCCTGTTTGTATCTGGTACACAAGAGAGAAATCGTTCATCCATGTTAAAGTGACTCTGTCATGCTGTGAAGGTTAGCAAGGTACCGATGGCCACCTGCTGCTTCAGTGCTGCCTAGGAAAGCTAAAGCTGCCTGACAGGAGAACAAAATGTGCACTGCTCAAATGAGCCAATTTACCAACTGAAAAAACCCCTCTCTTTTCACCCTTCATGCCCCACTGCGTAAATTATTCCTCCAGTCACAAGCAAATGGATTGAAAAAAAGCCACATCCGGTGCTAAGGAGACTACCAAATGCAAGTAAAGCACCTAGCATACTTTGAGTGCTATAAAATATTCATCGTTCCAGCCTGAAATCCTATTTCCTTCAAAAGAACTGAAAATCCCAGAAACCCACGCTGAGAAGAATCCTGTGTTAGCCTGGTAGTGGTCTAGTGATTGGGCTCACTACTGACATGTAGGATTGAATGAGATTTGGATGCTGGCCCATGACTGCTAGGGGCTGGAGGAGATACTACATTATTAGCCCATAAGTGGAGGGAACAGTTGGCATCATTCACCATTGGCTCATGATGGTTAATTAAGACATGGTGATGATGAGCTCTGAAGGGAGTCCCATCTAGTCCTCTACAACTGGAAGGAGCACCTAAGTGAGTTAGGCACCTCATTCCCATTGAGTTCAGGGACTTCAGTGAGAGTTAGATATTTAACCTGCTTAGGCACCTTTGAAAATCCCACTAGGCATCTATCTGCCTCTTTAAGTGTCTAAATGCTTTCCAAAATCTGGCCCTTAGGGTCCCATCCTGCACTCATTGACTTTAAAGTCTGCAGGATCAGATCCTTAACCCTCACAAAATTCCCATGTATGTGGAATGGTGTAGAGATGAACCATTCATATTCACTTGAACCTAACACTTTTTTTTTGAGTACTTACCCCCACAAATCATCTTGCTCAGACTGCGTAGCCCAGCTGTGTTAGGAACATGTACAGGCAATGAGAAAAAAGATTGTTCCCAGCCTGAACAATCATTCAGCCAGCTGTAAGTCATAGGAGACAACACTAAAGAACTGCCAGAAACACTGACAGCAGTTTTCCGCTCCAAAAGACATTCAGAATGATCCCAAATATATTTGGCTCTATTATGAAAATGGCTCCCAAGTTAGAGCTGAAAGAAAACAATGTCACCATAAGCAAGCAAATTAGAAGTACATGCTTCTAAGCAAGCGGGACTGGGGGGAGCTTAAACAAATTCAGCTATTGAGTTTCATGGACTCAGTGTGACAGAAGGAGGAGATTTCAATCCATCATTCCAGTCCTCTCAGGACTGAGCTTGGTGGGGAATTGCTGTCATAATGTCCACATGCAGAGAAGAAGGGACCCAGTCCAGATGGGAAGACATGGAAGGAAAAGTGCTGCCTCCAGGACATGCATTAGTTGGTCCTTCACAGAAGTTCTCCCTGGATGTTCCACAAGGTTCCAGCTCTGGCTAGAAGGAGAGATGGCGGAGGGGGCCTGGCAGCTGTCTGCTGGAGTCTCTTAAGTTCCTGTGGAGCAAAGCAGCATAAGCTGGTGCGGAGTGAGGGCCTGATTCTGGTCTCAGTTATGCCAGGGTAAATCAGGAGTAATGCCATGGTAATCAGTGGACCTGTGCCAGTGTGAAATTGGTGTGGGAGAAGAACCCATCTCAGAGACTGCAGAGAATAATCCTCAAGGGAGCAAATGGGGCCCAATACTAGCCCATGGTACTATCCTTCCTTTTGTATTTTTGCTCAGGCCCAATCATTCTGCTCTCAATTACACGGTTGCAAATCTAGACTAACTCCAGTGGAGTTACTCTGGTTTGGCACCAGTATAAATGACAACGGAATCTCGTCTTCCACCCTACTAAGTGTGCATAGGCACTCTATTAGTCATTAAAAATGTATGGGCAGAATACAAGAACATTCTTGCTCAGCATCATATTTTCCTTCTCACTTTAATATTGAAGAATCAAAGCACAGTGTAAAATCTGATCTCCATGAAATTATGCAGGCACGTATGTCTTAATGTGAAGCAGTGAAGAGGTTTAGGGTGAACTCTGTAGCCCCTAGAGTCAATTTTAATTTTTTTCTCCTATTTGGTATGAGCTGAAGCTTGGATTTTTATAAGAGCCTATTGTTCCATTACATTTGAATTTTTCCATTGACTTCAATGAAAGCAAGGTCAAGCCCTGGGTTTCTATTGCAGCCAATGAAAAAGGGAGAGCTTATTTATCCTGGGTAAATCCTCATATTTTGTAACCAGCGATGTGTGTGTTGCAACAGGGCAGGGACGATACCTTTAGTGTTCTGGACCTTGCTGAGCACATGAGCAGCACAAAAATGTTTTCAGATACTCCCCTCACACACACACACACACACACACACACACACACACACAAAACAAAAGGATGAAAACCAAACTTTTACAAAAAATTTCATCAACTTCCCCCAATTCTAAAAAAATGTCAAGTTAGCCCCCTTGCACAACTGTACTTTATCCATCCTAACAAAGTTGGGGAAGACTAGAATAGGGAGGTGGTGTTGCCTAGCAGATAGAGCACTGGCCTGGGACTCTGAAGGCCTGGGTTCTTTTCCCCACTCTGCTACAGGCCTGCTGCATGATCTGGGGCAAGTGACTCCCCCTCTCTGTGCTTTAGTTTCCCCATCTGTAAAATGGGGACAATGACACTGACCTCCATTTGTAAAGCACTCTGAGATCTACTGATAAAAGCCTTATGTAAGAGCCAGATACAATTATTAATATAGTTTTGTGTATCATATCACATACATATGTTTGTGGTGATTCATAGGCAATACTTATAAAAACTAAAAATAACCCTTTCCACTTATTTTTCCATCTGGAAAAACACTACATCCCTTCCATCTAAGGAAAGACTAAAAAGATTAGGGCTGTTCAGCTTAGAAAAGAGACAACTAAGGGATGATATGATAGAGGTCTATGAAACCATGAAGTGTGTGGGAAAAGTGAATAGAGAAGTGTTATTTACCTTTTCCCACAATATAAAAAACAGGGGTCACCTGATGAAATTAATAGGCAGCAGGTTTAACACAAACAAGAGGAAGTACTTTTTCACACAATGCACAATTAACCTGTGGAACTCATTGCCATGGCATGTTGTGATTGCCAAAAGTATAAGTGGCTTTAAAAAAGAACTAGATAAGTCCATGGAGGATAGGTCCATCAATGATTATTAGCCAAGATGGTCAGGGATGAAACCCCATGCTTGAGATGACCCTAAATATCTGACTGTTAGAAGGTGGGAGTGGAGGGAAAGGATTGATCACTTCAACTGTCCTGTTCAATACACACATCTAAAGCTCTGGTACAGGTCACAGTCATAGACAGGATACTGGGTTAGATTGACCATTGGTCTGATCGAGTATGGCTGTTCTTATGTTCTTTTAGGAAAATGCTTTGAATAGCAGTTATTTTCCATTATAATTACAGTTATGGGTTCCCAACAGATTTCGGAGTAATCAGCTTGTTTTGCTTCTGAAGTGCTAAATAATGGCAAAATCTAGGAATATTTACTATGCCAAATAGAGCTACCACATGCAGACTCTTCTGTTTGGTATATGGTAAAAAGTAATTAAAAGAAAGTTGAAACAACAAGTACATTCCACGCTGATGTGCATTTTTCAAACAATTATGCCTCAGCATGTGTTACACATCACTGTCAGTGCCTAATCCACAGCATCTGTGAGGCTATTATAGCTCCCAACTACAGAGCTTGCTCTTTAGATGAAGCTGTAGATATTCATGATTTTAGTTCTAGAGGTCCCTAGTTTAATCCCTGGTATGTCAATCAAGGTGGAGGCCAAGACAGGGGATGCAGATTTGCAGCTTATCCAGAACACACTCAAAGAAACTTAAAATGAATTTTGGATCACGCTCTTCCTCCACTTTTGGAAATAGAACAGATAAAATGTACATGATTTTTTACTAAGCTCTTGATTGTACAGGCAGGAGTCTCCATGAATGTGTATAAACACACTCTGAACACCTGACTGCTGTGCATAATCCATCTGTTCTAGACTTAGCATTGCAGCTATCAAGTAAACATTTAAGATTACTTGTTAACATTTCCTTTTCAACGTTTTCATTACAGTCATTTGACATTGTACTTTCAGAGAAGAAATTTTAGTTAAATATAAAAAATAATTTTTTTTAAAAAGCAACTCATCACCCATAAATAAGGTTGTGTTGACTTATTATATCTGCTCTTCTGGGGGAAAAAATTGCACAAGTGAGTTAAAGGAGGCAATAGTGTCTGTTTAATGTTACTCTCCGTAATTTTAATTTGATAAAACGTCTGGCAAAGTAAAAGCTTCTTGCCACATTTCCTTTGGGAAATTATTCCATAGGTCATGTAATCACATAAACTGTCAGTATTGAAAACAAAACTAACCCACAGCGCTCTGTATCTCTTATAAAGATTTAAAACCTGAGTGACGATATCTCTGCTAACCACATACAGAAATAACTAAGTGCGGATGCAACTCAGAGGAAATGTTAGTCTTTATTTTGCCGAAGGTCTTGTCTACATAACGTTCGAGCACTGACTTAACTAAAAGGGTTTAGAATCCAACTTACAGTAGAACCTCAAGAGTTAGAAACAACAGAGTTATGAAATGACTAGTCAACCACACACCTCATTTGGAACCAGAGTACACAATCAGGCAGCAGCAGAGACAAAAAAAAAAGCAAATACAGAACAGTGCTGTGTTAAACATAAACTACTAAAAAAAAAAAGGAAAGCAGCATTTTTCTTCTGCATAGTAAAGTTTCAAAGCTGTTGTGATGATGCGGTTCTGGTGGGACCCAACTGAGAGTGCCAATTCAGGACCAATTGCTTAAACAGGGCAGTTACAGCCCTAGGCTGGGGTTTTTCCACCTTTAAGGCAAACCAAACCAACCAGACAAGAAGGACTTCGACTTTACCCCACTGGCTAACCACAAGTCACACAAGCAATTTCCTTAGACACTCCAGTCTCCCAGTATCACCACCAGTGCCACTCGTCCTGGGGATGAATGGTTATGAAAACCAACACCCCAATAAAAGAAAAAGGTTCTCACGATCCCAAAGGACCAAGCCCCAGACCCAGGTCAATATACATATCAGATCTTACCCACAAATCACGCTGTTGCCAATCCTTTAGAATCTAAAATCTAAAGGTTTATTCATAAAGGGAAAAGATAGAGATGAGAGCTAGAATTGGTTAAAAAAGAATCAATTACATACAGTAATGGCAAAGTTCTTAGTTCAGGCTTGTAGCAGTGATGGAGTAAACTGCAGGTTTAAATCAAGTCTCTGGAGAACATCCACCGCTGGGATGGGTCATCAGTCCTTTGTGTAGAGCTTCAGTTTGTAGCAAAGTTCCTCCAGTGGTAAGAAGCAGGATTGAAGACAAGATGGAGATGAGGCATCAGCCTTATATAGGCTCTTTCAGGTGTAAGAACCTCTTTGTTCTTACTGTGGAAAATTACAGCAAAATGGAGTCTGCAGTCACATGGGCAAGTTCCTGCACACCCTGCTGAGTTACAAGGCGTATCTGCCTCTTCTCAATGGGTCAGTTGTGTAGCTGATGGTCCTTAATGGGCCATCAAGCAGGCTAGGCAGAGCTAACACCAACCTGTCTGGGATTTTTCCCAGAAATACAGCACAAATCTGAAATACAAACAGTACAGAGCCAATACTCATAACTTCAACTACAAAATGATACAGACAGCATAATCATAACCAGCAACCCATAAACTGGTCTTAGACACCTTTTGTGACCCCCTTTACATAAGATTTGGTGCCACTACAGGACCTTGGTTGCAAACCATGTTCTATATGGTCCCAGTTTATATTAATAACATCACAGCTGTATTAAGTCAATATTCAGTTGTAAACTTCTGAAAGAACAACCCTAACATTTTGTTCTGAGTTACGAACATTTCAGTTACAAACATCCTCCATTCCTGAGGTGTTCATAACTCTGAGGTTTTACTGTAGTTACATCAGCACAACTCCCTAGTGTGGACTCTTATTTCAGATTAAGAATGTCCTATTTCCATTTTGATTAAATTAATTCCTTACCAATGTAAGCAAAATCAAAACAAGCTGTTCTTAATCTGAAATAAGCCCTGTCCACACCACTCCATGCTCAACTGTTAGACTATCCCAAAGAATAAGTAAATCTTTTGTATCGGTCTCCTAGTCAAAATACAAGGCCCAACCCTAAAAAAATTCTCATGCAAAACTCCCGCTGAAGTCAAGGGGAGTTTTGCATGAGTCAGGATTGCAAGACTGGGACCAATATGTGATACAGATGACTCCTTTTATCATAATGGGCCAAATACCAGTCTTATCTATATGGCTATAATTCCAGGATAGCTCCAAAATTGTGGGGCTGCTATTGGCTTTACACTGGTGTAACTGAAAGCAGAATTTCATGCAAACACTGTCCCATCTACTTATGGCCAGATGCAAAGCCCATTTAAATCAAGCTTCCATTGATTTCAAAGAGCTTTGGATCAAGCCCTTAATCAGAAAAATGACGCAAATTTTTATTTTATACAAACAATGGGTTAGCAGGTTATTGGCAGGCTAAATTCTTAACCAGGGTAAAGTTTACATTGCCTGTCTCTCAACATATGACAATTTTATTTCTCAGATACACATGATTTATAATTCTGTTATAATCAAATTCAGCTCTTGCCTATATCTGAGCTTGGAAATTGGGCCAAACTCTTTAGGAAAATACTTCCTTTGGATTTGATTTCACTTATTTTGTCTTTATCTATTATAAGATGGGGGAAGGAGTTAAAATGCACTTAATAAAAAAAAAGCAGCTATTATAAATAAAAATGACCAAATTACAAGATAAATAAAATAGTCCAAGACAACTTAAAACACTAAAAGAAATACACATTAAACACAGACCAGTTCTCTAGCCTCCCAAAGAACTGAATTTCAGATCACACACAGAATATATTGTAGGAGTCGGATTCTGGACCCTCACTCCAGTTACTTTGCACCACTTCAGCACTACAACGCAGCGGAAAGCCAATGGGTCTGGCCCCATGAAGATTCCTCCAGTGTAGGAGGGAGTATCTGGCCAAATCTACCCCAGCATATCTGAGTGAAAGGCACCATGGCTGGAACACCTTTAGAGGTTGTTGGCTGTCAGTGCAAAGAAGAGCTGCCACTGGAGACCAGACTAGCAGCTGATCAGCAGCTTTACAGGTGTGGATAATGATGAGTTAATGTCACCTTTGCCCCACATCACCATCAAACATGCACTGAGTGCAACCTTGAATCTAGGCCCAAGTATTTAAACATATATAATATTATATGGCATTATGCAACTTCCCTTTTTGCAAAGTCCTATAGAAAATCATATCCTCTCATCTGGAATTTTTGAGCCATCCCCTAAAATTTAATAGAAAATGATCTTTCTGCTACAGAATTCTACAAGATGATTCAAAATACCTATAGTGATAATACCCTCTATTAAATTAATAATAACTTCTACAGAACCCTGTTACATTGCTAGAGAAATGTGTGGGTTTAGTCCCAAATAAATTCCATGGTACTCTTGCATAAGGCCTGGCCCATATCTGGAATAGTCTGTGGGAACTGTTGGGTGCTCTGTGCTTTTGAAAATGAGGAAGGTGCCTAAATATGGAAGTGGAGCCCTGATTTATAGCTCTTGGATTTAGCCCAGTGGTTGATCCAGATTCAGATCTCAAGCAAACTTCCCCATATGTGAGAAGGCATTTGGATCCAGTGTTCTGGTTCTGGCCCTTCTCTACTATAAAGCAACCAAGAAGTATTTTTTTTTTACATAAGCAAATGGAGTTTTAAATGTCCTACATCAGGAGTCGCCAGCCTTTGAGAAGTGGTGTGCCAAGTCTTCTTAAATTACAGTGAATAAATGATTTCACGTGCCAGTAATACACTTTACATTTACAGGGGCTGGCGGATGGAACCCCAGACCAGCAGCGGAGGTGGGGGCAGACTGAACCCCAGACCAGCAGCGGGCTGAGCCACTCAGCCGCTGCCAGTCTAGGGTTCCCTCCACCAGCCCCTGCCAACCGGAGTCCCAGCTGCCAGCCCCACCCAGCCCACTGCTGGCCCGGGGTTCCGTCCATCCAGGCCGGCAGCGGGCTGAGTGGGGCCGGTGGTCAGGAACCTGGCTGGCAAGGCGCTGGTGCCAGAACCCCAGATCAGCAGCGGGCTGAGTGGGGCCAGCAGCCAGGACCCCGGCTGGCAGCAGAGTGCCACTAAAAATCAGCTCACGTGCCACCTTTGGCAGGCGTGCCGCAGGTTGCCGACCCCTGTCCTACATCAATCAGGAAGGGCCCTGAATTGTAAGTGTATCTATCTATCCTCGCATGAGAACTTTGGACAAATCTACAGGCAAATGCAGAGGAAGACTGAGCCACAGGGTCCCAATGACACTTTGAATAGTGACCCACTGTCGCTCCACACAAGTCACTTAACCTCACATTTATCCATTTGTAAAGCATCTACAGTAACAGTGGCCCATCCCCTGCTCTTAGTCAATTCAGAGTAGTTCCACTGACTCCAACTGAGTTATTTTGTATTTTACACTGGTGTCACAGAACAGAATTTGGCCCACTGGTAATATTACATACCTAGCTTCATAGGTTTTAAGAATAAAATAGGGCCCTGGGGTTCAGAAAGCCCTTTGAATTCCTTGGATGAAAGAATGCAAATGTAAACTACTCTAATCTGGTGTCGGAATCCTGTTTCTGATTTCTGGAATACAGGCGAGTCTCATCTTACATGGGGGTTCCATTCCGCGGTTAGCGCGTAAAGCAAAAACCGCATATAGTCAAAATTACACTGAGTTGAATGGCGCGCAGAATCGCCCGCACTACAGGTACAGCATTAAAATTGTTATTTTTCTCTTTTTGTTTGTTTGTTTTGTTTTGTTTTTGCCAACCGCATAAAGCTGAAATCATGCATGTTAAGTGCGCGTAAGATGCGACAGACCTGTAGTTATTCTTCAAATACTTCCCGTGTGTCTTCTTGCCCACTCTGATCTATTCGGAAGTTGCATATCAGCGCTTTCAGATCAGAGAGGGAGTTTTGCTGCACGTAGTTAAGCTGCACTCTTAGCAGTTTAAGGCATAGATATGCTTATTACAGTACACCAACCCTCCTTGTTCTGTCAGAAAGCCAAATAAAGATAATGGACCAAATTCTCCTCTCGGTTACACTGCTACAGTTCCATTGATCCAATAGGGTTGCACTTGTGCACTAGAGGAAAATTCAGTCTAATTAAACCAAAACAACAAAGCCTTTCTTTTTATCTTTCTTTACATGTTAGTAGAATCCACATAGCTATCCGCTCTTGCTTAATTAGACATAGCTTGTTTCCTACACAGGAATAATCCACATGGGTTTTCCTTGGTTTCTTCTGGATTATTCCCTGAGGGTAGCTGGCTAGTTCCTAAACCCCACAAATCTTCTGAAATCTATGTGTATCTGGGGAGAGAGGAAAATCTGGTCTAACTGTAGGCTGTTTAAATTGCAGGCCCTGTTTGTCTCTGTTCTTACCGTTGCAGAGTGCCTTACAAACAGTGGACTCGATTCACTGCTCTGGTACACCAGTTTGACACCAGTGTAATGCCATTGATTTCATTGGCATAAAACGGATGTGAAGGAATAGCACATGGGGCTGTAAGACTACACATATGGATGTACCAGTCATTTCCCACATCACTGAAATGCAGCCATCTTTGATCTGGAAAGTGGTGGCCAACAATACATCACAATATTTTAGTGCAAGAACCAAAGAATACTATGTCCAATTAATACTTCAAGGTGAAGTCACTGTAGACAGGAAGACTGTAATATACAATTAAGAATTTGACCAGGACACCTTTATTCTTGCAACTCATGCAGTGAGATTTTTAACTAGAGCTGGACAATTTTTTTTATTGAAATATTTTTAAATTATTTTATAAATTATTTTAACTATTTAAAAAATAAAATGTCTTCTCTTGTAAAATTTTCATTTTGGGCAAAAATTGACAAAAAGAAAAAAAATAGTTTTTCCCAAAATCTGAAAAAAAATTTACTGCAAACCATTTTGAAAATGTATTTTTTTAATGTTGCTTTTTAATTAAAAAACCAAAAAATTTCTAGGGATTTTAAAAATATATATTATTATTAGAGAAACAATGTGGGTGAGGTAATATCATTTCTTTGACCAACTTCTGTTGGTGAAAGAGACAAGCTTTCGAGCTTACATACAGCTCTGTAATTAAAGACTGTATTATAATGCATACATACTGGGAGGCTAAATTAAAGTTTTCTGGTATTTACCAACATTTGAGTGCTTGATTTTGTGTCCTTAATGTTCTTTTGCGGTAGTTTTCTGTATTAATTTATATAAAAAATGTAAGATTATTATTATTATTAATGTTAATGAGAGATAGGGCTTGATTCTGCTACCACTGAAATGAACAGAAGTTTTGCCACTGATCACAGTGACTGGGGGGGACCTCTGGGTAAGCTCGAAAGCTTGTCTTTCTCACCAACAGAAAGGTATTACCTTACCATCCTTGTCTCTCTGAACAAAACACACAGCTGGCACTGAAAAGAAGTTCTTACTAAGGCTGCAAAATCCAGACCCTGAATCTACAAACACTTTAAAATGGATATTTCAGAAGCAACTGCTTCTGCGGTTACATGTGGAATTATTATATAGGCCAGGCCTCTGAGCTATGATGTTCTTTAATCAACTCTGACCTGCCCTTTCTCTCAGGATATGTCAATTTTCAGTTGAGTCAGGGTTTACGTTGACCTTGAATAACAGTTATATAACTGAGATTCAACATATCAAAAAAGAAAAAAAATAGAGCCCTACTGCTCTGAAACAATTACAGTAAAATTGACTAATCCCACTATATGCCATTTAGATGATCTAGGTATATATAGTATTATGATGATCTAGCTATATATAGTAATATGGTGTGTTAAAATTCATAGACATAGAACATTACTAAAGCAATTATTGAACATATTGCATGTAGATGAAACTAGCTACAACTCTGTAGAACTGGAGAGGATATAAAGGATTTTGTGACACTTACTAGTCTCAATGGGATTTTTCTCTCTCATGTAATGTATTTTAGGATTTTTAAGAAGCCTTGATCTGCTTCCCCATCTACTTAGGTTTAATCTACCAGGAAACATAAACCAGTGATGTTTAGCAATCCTGGGTGTTTAGGCTCCCTCTGCAAAGTATCAAAGCATTTCAGTTGGTCAGAAATAGGATGATTTTTAACTGTGGAATTATTTGATTCCATCTTTAGCAAAATTCCTTGAATTCTTTCCTGGGTGTCTGGCTGGTTAGTCTTGCCCACATGCTCAGGGTTTAGCTGATCGCCTAATTTGGGGTCGGGAAGGAATTTTCCTCCGGGGCAGATTGGCAGAAGCCCTGGGGGGTTTTCACCTTCCTCTGCAGCGTGGGGCACAGATCACCTGCTGGAAGATTCTCTGCACCTTGAAGTCTTTAAACCATGATTTGAGGACTTCAATGGCTCAGACACAGGTTTGATACAGGATGGGTGGGTGAGATTCTGTGGCCTGCTATCATAATGGTCCCTTTTGACCTTAAAGTCTATGATTCTTCAGGTCATGACATGGGCAGAGAGTCTGTTGCTAAAGCAGCATTCAAATAGAACAACTGCAAAAGATGCACTGTCCCATATGCAAGTCAGATTCATCCCTGCACTGCTGCAGTTCATGCAGTCTGCACCTCCCCTGTTCAGGAGCTTGCAGGATCTGCCCCTGGGATCTGCACTAGCTTGTGCCCTCTTATCTAATGGAACTTTGCAGGAGCTGCCCCCATTCCATTCCTGACTTACCCAAACCTGGGGCGGCTGAGAAGATGGTGCAGAGATGGTAAAGCCAGCTCCGTGGCTGGGCGTAGAGGTCCCCTGCATCAGGATATTCCCCAAAGGGGAACTTAGTGCCTGCCTGAGGCCCCACATTTCATCAGCCTAGCTGCCACAAAGAGACCACAGGACAATGAAGAAGTGAACCATCAAGTTTAGTAACATCGTGGTGTCCACACACATATACATACAAGGGCCATGAGCCCTCTGCACCCAGACAAAGCCCTCACTGACCTGATAATTTACCAGGCTTTTTTAAAATCTCCAATTTCTACAAAAAAAAAATCACAAGCAACTTATAAACACAGCAAACATATTTTACACACACACTGAAGATAGAAATACCCAGTGTGTGCCAGATCAGACTTTCCATCTAGTCTGGTACTCTCCCGTCCAGCCATAGCCAATACCTTATATTTCAATGGAAGAAAGAAATATATGTAATGCTGCTGCACGTTGTCAAAAGAGACTGCCTTGCCAACTCCCACAGCTGATCAGCTTATGCCATGCAGTCTGATGTTCAGATTCCCCTTGCAGTAATTGTGATATAAACACCCCCACTAGTATGGCATAAAATAGAATATCTGCTCCTATTATTCACTTCATTCTGCCACTCATGAGCTTTGAGGTATCCCAAACTGGTGGCAATTCAGAGCATACACTGCCAATCTTCACACACATTATCTAATACATGGATGGGGGCTCCTAGACAGCACTCTTTATCTCTACAGCTCCTGTGTTTCTCTTTCCTCCTCCTTGATTCAGCCTGTTGTCATGGCCCTTTCGTCTTCATAGCAGGCACTCAGGGCTAGAGTTGCAAAGGTATTTAGTGGGCTTTTCCACTTTTAGCCACCTCAGGATATTGCAGGATTCGATCCAATGCACCCAAGTGGATCCTTCCCCAGGGGAGGCCCACAAAAGGGGTTTGAGGAACCCAACTTCACATTGTGCCTGGGAGCAGTGATGTGTTTGAGACTCCCCAGAGGATCAAGCCTCCCAATATCACAGATTCCAGGCCTGGTCGGGTCTCCTACCAAGTCAGGAGAACAGGGAAGGTGGCAGGGCTCCTCTCTTGCAGGCTGACTACCCAGCAGACTGTGGATTTCTATCTGCTTCGCAGAGGCTATGGGGATGATCTGGACAATCCTACATTCCAGAAATGCCCTAAACTTCCTAGAAGCTAATGGGAGACTTGGGTGTTAAAGGAATACATGATCAGGCTAACAGTTACCTGCACTTCACCTGAAGTCCCAATATCTGCTCTGAGGTACTGGCCCATCTTCTGTGATTAGCAAACAGGTTTTGCTTAGGAGGAACTGAGAGCTGCATTAGTATTTCTCCATGAGAGCATCAGGTAGAGTTCCCTGTGTGTCAGCAGCCTCTGCCCCGTCAGGACACAGAGCTGGCCTATAGTAGCAGCCATACTCTGCATGCCCTCGCTCCCACATGGGTGTTTGGCTAGTCGACCCATATAATAATAATACCCCTAGCTCGTATAGAGCACTTTTACATCCATAGATCACAAAGTGCTTTACGGGGGGGGGGGTGTTAATATCATTATTCGCATGATGAACCCGAGCCACAGAGGTGAAGCAACTTGCCCAAGGTTGCCCAACATCTCAGTGGATATACTTGGGTTGTAAACTCTTTGGAGCAGGGCCGCCTTTTTGTTCTGTAGAGTAGGGCTGCCCAGAGGATTCAGGGGGCCTGGGGCAAAGCAATTTCGGGGGCCCCTTCCATTAAAAAAAAAGTTGCAATATTATAGAATACTGTATTCTCGTGGGGGCCCCTGCGGGGCCCGGGGCCTGGGGCAAATTGCCCCACTTGCCCCCGGGCAGCCCTGCTGTAGAGTGCCTAACACAACGGGATCCTGGTTCATGACTAGGGCTCTTAGATGCCACTGCAATGTGACAAATAACAGTCAGGATTCCTTTGGCACAGTCCATGGCCTACACCCCAGTCGCGAGCCACCTTTCCAAGCTGCTATGATGAGAGTAGCATAGTCCCATGATACAAAGAAGGATTTGGGACCATTTGCACATCTCCTCCACAGCCTTCCAAGCCTACCTAGAAACACTATCCTTCAGTATCCATTGTGAGGGCTGGGCAAGATCTGGTCATTAGGAAGCACTGAATTTGCGCTCGATAGTGATTTAAACTTCTGTCATTACAGCAAAATAGCAACAGCATGAGCTAGCCAGGTTTTAACAAGTAAATCTACATAAAAGCTTGCTCTGAAAGTGATTGCTTAATATAACGACCAGCTGCCTCTTCAATTCTTGCTGAGGCAACCTATGTTCTCATTATTATTCAGTGAAAAAAGCTTGTTTTGTCTATACGGTAAGTTTCTGGGAAATAACAACTTTACTTGACAGACTGAGATGCCAAGTGGGTCTCCTCTCCCCCCTCCCCCAGCCATGCTATTCATTTCCAAAAAGGGAAGAATGCTGATTACTATGAATTAAGGCAGTGGCCAGTGTCTGTCTGTCTGTCTCTCTCTCTCTCTCTCTGGCCTAGTGACTGTGGATAAACACTTAAAAGGTTATCAGGCCAGAGAGCGAGAATGATTCTGTAGTCTAGGGGTTAGGCAGGGCATCCGCCTAAGAGATGGGAGACCCCGGTGTCCAGTCCTCTGTTCCAATCACTCTCTCTTTATTTATTCACAGTGGAACAGCTTCAAGAGGAGAGTCTGAGGGAGCCCCACATGAGGTTATCCCATAGCTCTGTGGTTAGAGTACTCTCCTGGTAGCTCAGGGACTCCTGTTCAAAGCCTTTCCTTCCCCCTCTGGCAAAGAGAGGGGAATGGAACCCAGGTCTCTCATATCCCAGGCGAGTGCTCTAACCCAGTGTTTCTCAAAGCCGGTCCCCTGCTTGTTTGGGGAAAGCCCCTGGTGGTCCGGGCCGGTTTGTTTACCTGCCGTGTCCGCAGGTTTGGCCGATCGCGGCTCCCACTGCCCACGGTTCTCCTCTCCAGACCAACGGGGGCTGCTGGCAGGGCCGGCTCTAGGTTTTTTGCTGCCCCAAGCAAAAAAATGTTTTCGCTGCCCAGCACCCCAGCCCTTGGCTCCCCCCCGCACTCCCCTGCTGCCCCAGCCTTGGGTTCTCCCCACACACACCGCCTGCCGCCCCAGCGCTGGGCTCTCCCCACGACCTGCACCCTCCTGCTGTCCCAGCCCTGGATCATTGGTAACTCGCTCCCAGGGTGGGTCATTCAGCAGGAATTTTGGATGTTCACAGAACACAGACAGGATTGGTTCCCATATGGTTACAGAACTGCGGTAACGTGGAACAATCTTCAGCTTGTGTGATTGGAAGATATCTGGATGCATATTATAAGACTATTCTACATAAATGAGGAAAAGTTGAGGTGCCTTTATTATTCTTTTGTTCCACTCTTTCTTTCTATGGGGAATTTGCCAATGCAATATCACTGTCTTCCTTTTAAACAAATAAATTTTAAAAAAAAAGGCAGTAGCTGTTGAAAATAGCAATTCCAGTCCTAAAAACCACTGGGAAGCATTTCTTGCTCAATTTTATCCTACTTTTTCTACAGCAAGTTACAGTGGATCAGTATATTTGATCTGGGAGAAATGAAGTAACAGCTGCCCGAATTGAGCTTGAGCACTCCTGAATTTTGAGGGTGTTCAAATCTGGAAGGCAGGTGCTAGATTCTCTTTCTGAATATTAGCTATATCTAGAAAGGAAAAGTCAATTTCTGCTTCCATGGCTCAGAAGTGGAAATCCTCCTAAGTGCCTGGTACTGTATCTAAAGCTGCCCAGGTCCAGAGCCTCCCCTCCATTCATTTTCATTTTAAATTCTAGTGGGATCCACGTACCTTCCTTGCTAAGCTTCAGCTAGAGAGGGGCACTGCCCATTTAGTCCACCCAGTTCCTTCTTTGGGGGCTGCAAGGTGAGGTCACACCAGTATCCCTAATCCAGTCTGGGGAAGTTTTCTGAAGGAGATATCTGGGGCAAAGCCTTGGGCATACTTGTTCCCCATTTACAGTGCCACCCCTTTCGACTCACAGCAAGCCGCAGCATGGCTCAGCTACCTCACTCCCTATCCCTTCCTTTCCTGTTGATAGCTGCCAAGGGATTGCTGGGAAATGTAGTTCTTTCCCTGCTCCAGGGCTGGCTCTATAGGCAGGGAGCTAGGCAAGGAACTACAGCTCCCAGAGTCCCATGGCTTCTCAGCTCCCATGCTGGATCCCCAGCTGCTCCATGGCTTTGCTTCTGCAGAGTTGTGAGAGGGGAGGAAGTGAGTTAAAAAAAAAAAGCCTGAATTCTGCCCCCCTGCAAATGTGCTGCCCCAAGCACCTGCTTGTTTTGCTGGTGCCTAGAGCCGGCTCTGGCTGCTGGAAGGGCAGCTAGCACATCCCTCAGCCCGTGCTGCTTCCCGCAGACCCCATTGGCCTGAAGCAGCAAACCACAGCCAGTGGGAGCCGCGATCGGCCAAACCTGTGGACACAGCAGGTAAATAAACCGGCCTGGACTGCCAGGGGCTTTCCGCAAACAAGCGGCGGCCCGACTCTGAGAAGCACTGCTCCAACCGCTGGGCTAAAAGTTACAAGGTGGGTGGCAGCAGCTGCTGCTGCTTTTGAATGAGACCCTGGCAACTTAGGAGGCTGAACACCTGTCTTCCCCTGGTTTGTATATCCCTCTAGGGCAGGCCGCAGGTTGCCCACCACTGCTCTATGGCCTAGGTGGGAGACCGCCAGCCAGCCAAACATCTAGAGAGAGGCAGCAGTGAGCATGCCCAGAGGAAGATACAGGTGCCCAGGGAATTTTACTCTGAAAAATCTAGGCATCAGGTGAGTTTAGTGCCTATGGAGTTCAGTGGGAGTTTTGTGGAGCCAAAACTGGGACTTAGATGCCTAAAACAGGGACTTAGGCACCTACGTCTGGGGTTTAGGTGCCTAAGTAGTTCTGTGGATCTCACCCTTACCGTGTGAGAATATTATAGCAGTCACCAGCGAAGCCTGGTCACTGGGTGACAAGGTTATGCCGTTGCTGCACCTGGTTAGCTGGTGCTGAAACCCTACAGGGTAATAACTACTGACTCACTGTAGCAGCCATGGCTCATTCGAGTCCATCCTGAGTAAAAAGGAGGTGGGGGCCTAGGACAGAGACCTCTCAAGGGGAGTTGTCAGAGGGGTGGGGAAGAAGGGTTAGTTGATATTATATTTTTCAATGATCCTCGTGTTGGTTTAAAATAAACCCCAGGGGAGGGTGATATTTTTTACAGAGTTTGTTACCGTTTGTCTGTTGGGTGGGGACTTCACCTGCTTATATTACTTAAACTGCAAGCTCATTGAGGTCTTTTTGTTATGCGTGTACAGTGCCTTGCACAATGAAATCTGAACCACTCCTTTGGGTATTACTGCAATACAACTAAGAATGTTATTAAGGTTCCACAGCAGTTTCCATTCTAACCTCCTGTTTTCACAAGCTCATAACTTTCTGAAACATCTTGGACTGAGACTCTTTGGCTATTTTTGAGTTATGCGAGAGCAATAATTACACACTCACACTTTCTCCAGTTTTAAGAAAATGTTAACCAATTGGGGTTGTGGAAAGAGTTAGGACTCTTTTTTCTGGGAATGGGGTAGGTATAGTTGGGGGGAGGGTGTTCGTTTGTTTTTTAAAGAAAAGTGACTCAAATTTGAAATTGGGCATGGGCATATTCTGTGGTAACAAGTTTAAGGGCTTTTTCTAGGTTTGGGGGAAAACAATCAGATCATTTATAGGGAACTGGAAAAAAACCCACTGTTGTGCATGTTCGGTAGGAAATAGCTAAAGCAGACTATGGTTACTGTAGCATACGGTATTTGTTTCACAACACACAGGCTGCTCAAATCACTGATGTCAAATTAAAAACATGTCTAAGCTCTGGGATATGCACTGTTCTTAACCGTGGTTTATTGCTTCTTTTTAGTCAGCTATTGAACTCAGTGGGCCCGAATCTCCATTTTGGCTTGCTGGTTTTCCACAGATGTAATTCCACTGACCAGTATAGTTTCTCCTGACTTAAACCAGTGCAACTGAGAGGAAAATCCAGCAGATTTTTCCCCCAATGTTTTAAAAAGAGACGAGAATTTAAAAAATTTAAATAAAGCCACAAATTGGTGCTTGTTTGGAGTCTAACATTTCTTTTCACATCACCTACCCTCTATGAGAACCTGTTTAAAGTAAATTTATCTTTCAACACATTCACACCTGCACAATAACCATGAATGGAAGAATTTTGCACTATTCTACAAAAGCAACTGAGTGGAATTCATTGCTCTATTTGGTTAAAAAGCAGAAAGTAAATCAAAATATCTCACCTCCATCTCTGCCCCCACATCCTGTATTTTTCTTGGGGGTTTCTTGGAGGTTTCCATTTAGGGTCACAGGGTCCTAATGTAACAAACTGGTGAGTGTGTGTTACAGGTGCCCCACTGTGTCCCATCCAGGGGGATATGAATCTGTTATATCTCCATCTAGAACGCATTGTCTTTCTAAGCTTAAGCTGTAGCAGCTCATGGTTTCAGCTCTGGAGGTCCCAGTTGACAATCAAGATGGCAGCCATCACACATGGCCCTTGCACAGTTTGAGAGCATGGGAGAAGGGGAGGCAAGGAACACCTGGGATCTGATCCTATACCATAGCTACTGGTAAATGCACACTGATTTCAGTGGTACAGGGTTGGGTCTATGGTCCATCCATCACAGTCCTTGTACCTCTTTCAGTGAAAGGTCTGGTTGAGGCCTGTAGCAGTAGGAAGGAAGAAATCGACCATGGCCCTTCCTCCCCCCACTCCATGTTGACCAGCAGAACAGTCCAGCAGCAAGGCAGAGAACACACTGTTCCCTATTCCTTTTTAGGTGGGGCACCGATGGCCTAATCCAAAATCCACTGAAATCAATGGGAATCTTTCAACTGTGGATTTAGGATCAAGCCCCTAGTGCTTACTGAGGCCTTAATAAATGGTAAGCAGCTTTCCTCCTCTAACCAATTGTAGCACATAATATCTCAAAATTTCCATTTAAAAATAATTAAATCACTGAGTGGCCTAAAATAATAAAGTCCAGATTCTGATCTGAAACTAGATTTTGTGCACAGTGAAATATGTGTTTACAACTTCGGCCAACCTTCTGCGTTCTGTGCAGTTACATACAGCTGGGATAGCGATTACAAGGGCTATTAAGCATCATGCTTCAGGGCGTAATCTGGTCCCTGGTGTGGGGCTCTTTTGGGCTAGTACTGAACACAGGTGCACTATAGGATTTTCATCCTTGTCTGAAGTATCCAATGCTTCAGCAAGGTATTTTGGCATGTGCCTAAACTTAAGCACGTGAACAGTCTATTGACTTTGCTGGGACTGTTCACTATTTGAAGTTAGGCATATGCTAAAGTATCCTGGTGAAATGGGGCCACCAGCTTTTGTCAGGGACAGGCCGCCAGACGAGATGCACCATTGTTCTGTTCTGGTATTGCATTGTTTGTGTTCAAAGGCCTGCTCCTCCCGCGCAATGGGGAATTTTGCAATTGATTTCAGTGGGAAAGGAATGAGCTCTCACTCAAGGAACACTTAAGATTGGAAGGTGTAAATATTGACATAATGTAACTTAAAGGTTCTTTGGTCTTTTTCCTTTTTACAAACGGACTGTTCGGTGTTGGTGGAAAAATAATGATCGTGTGTATGTGATTCACTGTGGGACTCAGAGAAGACACTTAGGCTACGTCTACACTAGAAACTTCAAAGCGCTGCCTTGGGAGCGCTCCCATGGCAGTGCTTTGAAGTGTGAGTGTGAAGTGGGAGAGAGCTCTCCCAGCGCTCCTGGTAATCCACCTCCACGAGGGGATTAGCTCCAAGCTCCCAGCGCTCGGAGCCTGTCCAGACTAGCGCTTTAAAGCGCTGAAACTTGCTGCGCTCAGGGGGGTGATTTTTCACCCTCCTGAGCCAGCAAGTTAAGCGCTATAAAATGTAAGTGTAGACAAGCCCTCAGATAACTAGCACAACTGTGAGTGGAGCAGTGTTTGTAAATGTGTAGTCTTGGGGCAGGAGCAATGCCCGACTCCATAGATAGAAAAATCCAAAAGGTAAAACCTTCTGCTATGCAAATATTTCCCATAGACCACTGGCCTCCCACAATACACAGGCACGCTCTCCTCACAATGCTTAGTACTTCGGTTAGTTCACGCACACGGAGTGATGGAGAGAACACTGTAATAATGTGAGACTCAAGAGTCAGTCCGGCAGCCTTTTCTCATGTGAACAGTCCCTACTGAAATCAAAGGGATTGCTGTCATGCATCAGGACTGCAGGACAGACCCCTGTATACAACATTTTATTCAAAGATCTCAGAGTGCTTCACAGACACTAAACAATTCAGTTTCACAAAGGGGACTTCCAGGAGCCATGGGTGGGGTGGTGGCTGCATTCTTTATAGCTCCCTTCCCCACCTCCTAAAATCCAAAACCAGCGGCAGCTGAATCACTTTCTGTCCCCATGTAACAGTCATAGACTCATAGACATTAAGGCCAGAAGGGATCATCATGATCATCTAGTCTGACCTCCTGCACATTGCAGGCCACAAAACCTCACCCACCCACTCCTGAAACAGACCCCTAAACTCTGGCTCACTCATTAGTAAGGCTTTGTTTTAATCATGGGTATTTTTAGTAAAAGTCATGGACAGGGCATGGGCATTAAACCAAAATTCACGCCCGTGACCTGTCCATGACTTTTACTATATACCCCTGACTAAAACTGAGCGGTAAGGGGTGCTCGGGAGGATGACCCTGGGTCCGCCGCAGGTACTCAGGGGGCTGCTGCAGGTGCTGGGGGGGGGCATCACAGGTGCTCAGGGGCAAGGGTCGCAGCCCAGGGGGCACCACAGGTGCTCAGGGGGATGGTGCGGTTGAGGCAGGCTCCCTACCTGGCTCCTGGGAAGCTGTGACCCCAGCTCCTAGCTCTACGTGCTGCCTCCACTCTGCCCCAAGATTGGTTCTGCAGCTCCCATTGGCTAGGAACCATGGAGCTGCAGGGCCGGTGCCTTTGGGTAGAGGCAGCAGGTGGAGCTAGGGTGACCAAATGGCAAGTATGAAAAATTGGGACAGGGAGTGGGGGGGTAATAGACATCTATATAAGACAAAGCCTTGAATATCAGGACTGTCCCTACAAAATCGGGACATCTGGTCACCCTAGGTGGAGCTAGGAGCTGAGGGAGGGGAGTTCCTGTCATCCTTCTGGGGAGTCCCTCCTCCCCCGAGGTAAGCACCGCCCCGCACCCCAACCCCCAGCCCCCACACACACCCAAACTGCTGCTGGGAGGCCGGGAGGCCTGAGACTGCCGCAGCCGTGGCTGATGCGCCTGCCCCAGGGGCTGCCTGAGCTGCTCAGGCAGCCCCCGGGCCAGGTGCACTAGCCGCTTCAGAAGTCACGGAGATCACAAGCACAGAGCCTTACTCGTCAGATATTATTCTACAACTCTTTTCTTTTAATGTGATTCCATTATGAATGCTCCTTTGTTGCCAGAGTTTCCACAAAATCCTAAAAAACAGAGGTTGTAAGACAGCCCTCCTGCAGCAGGGAAAATCTGCCCCTCTGAGACTATATGAAATTACAGGCTGGTTAAAACAAACTAAGGGAGCAGACTATCTTCAGAAAAATATCTTAAGATATAATGGAGATCCCACATATAACTAGTGCACATCGAGTGAATTTGCAAGGCTTGCCACCTAGAGGAGAGGAAGCCGAGAATAGAATCTCCTCACTAGAAGACAGTGAGGACCATGAATATAACCTTGGAGCAATAGGAAATGTCTATTAAAGCACTGCAGGGGAAGGGGAAGGGCATCAGTGGAAGATCAAGGAGAAATAATCTGAGAATTTTCAGCCTCCCAAAGGGGCTGGAAAAAAATGAGGGCTGTGGAAATTTTATCCACCATCCTCCCAACACTTTTGTTTCTCCTCTCAAACAGAACTTAGATATTAAGATAGTCCATTGTTCCCTTGCACCAAAATCCCCTCCAGATGCAAAGTCCCGGGCCATAATTGTGAGATTTTTAAAATACAATATTAAGGGACTCATTCTTAAGAAAAACAACCCATGAACATAAAATCCAACATGGAAGGGACACAGGATGATGATTTTCCCAGATTACATGAAAGACGTGGTGGAAAAGAGGGCTAAATTCAATAGATCAAGAGCCCTAGCCATAGGGTTGGGTTGAGACTACTTTATTTCCTTCCCTGCTAGGAGGGCAAGGTGTTTAGTTTTTAGAACAACAGAGGAAGCTGAAAGGCATCAGATCTCACTCTAGCAAAAGACCCCCACAGAAGGTACAGATGGGATTCATTAAAACAGCTTTACCAGATCAGTCACTGCAGTGCTAGAATTCAGTTCTGTGTTTAGCAACAAACTGGACAGGGCAAATCCATAATTGCTCCTCCCTTCCTTCAGTTTCCTTCCCTTCACATTCCCGGGATTACCAGCAGACAGAGCAAGCTGAGGAGCAAGTGGTGGGAAGAAGAATTTTGTCTCTGATTGAATTTTGACCCTCTAGGCCCTCAACCCAAACGCGGTAAGCAGCTATGGGCTCCAGCGGCTGCTGTTAGCAGGCTGGAGTTTTACAATATGGATGCACCTCCTTTACTTGCATCTACCCCACCCTCACTCATGATTCCAGTGCACCAGAAGCATATCCCTCTCCAAAATTCTGACTCCAGCCAAATCACTGGCATCTTTACGCCTATGGATCGGCAAGATTGAACAGAGAAGTGTGATTTTGTTTTCTTTCTGAAGCACTCTCCCTTCTGGTGTCTTTTCCAATCCTTCCCTGCACCCCTTTTTAAATATTTTTCCCCGATGATTTTACTTTGTTTCATCCCATCTAATTTCCTAGATTTGGGGTTTATAATAAACCCGGAAATATTCAGTCCATTTGCCATCAATGTACACTTATAAGAGATACCAGATCTAAATAATGTAATGAAGATTTCCGTTTATTGATTAATCCCTTCAATTCCCTGATATCTTATTCTAATAATTTTTTTCCAATTTCTCTGTACATAAAAATAACAATAATGATAATAATAACTAAATAAAAAGATTTTGCGGTCTGTTCAAAAGCCTCTAGCGGTCCAGATTTGGCTTGCAGTCCGCCTATTGACTACCCCTGATCTAGAGACTAAGGCTAGGTCTACACTGGGGGCGGGGGGGCGGTCAACCTAAGATACGCCGACTTCAGCTACGCTATTCGCATAGCTGAAGTTGCGTATCTTAGGTCGATTTACCTGGCCATGAGGACGGTGGCAAGTCGACCACTGCCGCTCCCCTGTCAACTCCGCTTCTGCCTCTCGCCACGGTGGAGTTCCGGAGCTGACAGCAGAGTGATTGGGGATCGATTTTATCACGTCTACACTAGATGCGATAAATCGATCCCCGATAGATCGATCACTACCCACCACTCCAGCGGGTAGTGTAGACGTACCCTAAGAAGGAATGTCAATATGTCCAACTTAAACATGCCATCTCCCATTTGTTTGGCCCTGATGTCTGCACTATCCCAGACTCAAACGAACTGCTTTCATTTCTTCAGATATTACCCAGATTACCAAGACCTATGGCAACATGATCTGCAAATTTGGCCAGCAAACTTGAATTAAACATGGATTTCCTAGAAAAGAAACAAAAGAAGGAAATAGGCCAATTATTCTCTGCTAACTAATGGTAACAAGTTTTAGCCAGTGCTTTGAATGCTCTTTGGACCTCTGGTTAAGATTAATCTAGTGGAAACTCATGAATGCAGTGGACCTCTCTCCAATTGTTCGAAACAGGTGCCGTTAAGTCGGACAAATGTTGGCGCTGCGATTCAGCAGGCGCTAATTTAACCTATATCCTCCGGAATATTCTTACATCTGAATGTTTGGCCAGAATTTAATTGCAGTTATTTTTTTCTTGACAAATAAAATTGTGTTACAAGCTAAACATGTAATTTTAAACTTAATGGATATTAATTGGAAGCTAAATAAATATGAAAAACGTTGGCACTAATAATTGCTAAAAGACTAGTGCTACAAAAATGGAAATCCAAAAAGCAATCCACAATTGAAGACTGGAGCACAGACATCGTAAGGTTGGCTACCCTGGAAAGAAATGTATACCGTAACTGAAATACCCCATATCTCAGAGACATGGAAACCTCTCCTGGAAGTATCAGGATGATCCTATTAAATGTGTAGAGGCTCCCCTCACCTTCACCTCTTCTCTGCCCACTTTCTTCCCTCCTCTTCTCTTTCCTCTTCCTCTAAAGTTTGCTTCTTTTATTTATCTTATTTTAATAATTTTTTCCAATTTCTCTGTGCATAAAATAAGGCAGAAGAAGATTTAAAAACTAGTTGAATTTGTATAACTGTGCAATACAAATAATTAATTTATACTTTAACCATTCATATTATATATAATCAAATGTTTTAAATATATTTAAGACTAGGTAGCCAGTGGTTGAGATACTTAAGGTGATAGAGGAAATCAATGGCATGCCAGGAATAGGATCCAGGAGTCCTGAATCCTAGTTTCCTGCTCTAATATTAGGTTTTATGATATCCAGAGTTGATCCTAAATAGGAAGGTAATACTACACTCCATTTTAATATATGATATACTCACTAGGATCCAAATTGTCAGTCTGGCAGTTCAGTGGTATGTAGCCTGCCAGAGCTGCCATGATCTGGTGGGACTCTGCAGCTGCAGAGACCTACATGGACTTGGAAGGGAGGTGCAGACAAACCTCCTCTGGAGCAATGGGGTAAGTGTAACCCACTGGCCAAGAGTTCTGTCTTCTCCCTCCTACATTTGACTGGGTGGGGGTTGAGTTGTTCATCCTCAAGGGGCCTTGTCTCCTGGCAGCTGTTATCCAGCGAAGAGTGCTGTCGCGCATTGCCCCTCTCAGATTTCTTGTGGTTCCCTATCAGTTGTGAGGAACCAACCCACATCATGGAGTCAGGGCAGTCCCGTGAGTGCTGAGTGCCTCCTCAGTGTCATCTCCTAGCTCTCAGGTAACCCCCCACACACACACACACCCCCGTGCCTCTGTCACTACAGGACTGTAAATAGTTTGGGTGGTTTCCTTATATGATGGATGCTACTCTTGGCCAAGCCACCAGGGATTGCACTGGGGACCTCTAGTGCTAAAAGAATGGACTGCCACAGCTTGATGTAATGCTCTCTATCTGGGGCTGTAACAGAATCTCATCCTTTGCAGATCAGGCAGAGGGAGGGGGAAGACAGAACTCCTGGCCAGAGACTCTTTCCCAAAGAGGTCACAAATATTCTGTTTGTGCTACAATTAGAGTGGTCCTTTCTCTTCTCCAGTGAGAGCTAATGGCATTAGCAACCTCCATGGGGACAGTGCAAGGACAATGGGAAGGACTGGGATCCAAAGAGGTCTGCATATTCACGTGCAGGGGCGGCTCCAGGCACCAGCACACCAAGCGTGTGCCTGGGGTGGCAAGCCACAGGGGGTGGCCTGCCAGTCGCCGTGAGGGCGGCAGTCAGGCTGCCTTCGGCAGCATTCCTGCAGGAGGTCTGCCAGTCCCACAGTTTCGGCGGCAATTCAGCGGCGAGTTCACCGAAGGCGCGGGACTGGTGGACCTCCCGCAGGCATGCTGCCAAATCCGTGTTACCAGCGGCCCTCCTGCAGGCATGCCACCGAAAGCCGCCTGACTGCTGTGCTTGGGGCGGCAAAATACACAGAGCTGCCCCTGTTCACATGAGATGTTTTTTCTGAAGGATAAGCTCTCATTCAAACAGGAATTATTTTGGGGAAATTCCATGGCCAGTGTCATGCAGGAGGTCAGACTACATGAGCACAATGGCCCCTTCTGGCCATAGAATCTGTTAATATGCGATCTCTGCATCTACTCCTAGTAAGCTCTATACTTCTCTCTCATGGAATGGGGGTGAATCTCTATCACCTCCTACAGTCATGCACCATTCTCAGGATCAGACAGCTGGGTAAGGGCCTCCACCAATCCTTACAGTCTTTTAAATCAGCCCAAGGCTCTGGCGCTCCAACCAGTAATTAGACAACATACACACTAAACGTTACCCTGGGCATTAAGCTCACCAGAAACAAAAGCAGGACAATTAGAGATACCTTGGCAGCCTAGCAACCGCAGCTCCGGATCCGCCCAACCATGTTTAAAGCTATGTCTAATATCTGCCTATCATATAGAGAATTCATTTGGAGTGTCTGTTTGAACAGTGAAAGAGGCTGATTTCCCACCCCCTCATCAATTGTGAAGAGAAGGGTTTTTTTAAAAAAAAAATTCAGTGTTTCCCTGGTGCCACACACAAATTCAATACTGGGATCATTAACAAAGTGAATCTATTTTCAGAGTAAATACAGAGACCTCCTAAGGTTGTATTAGCAACAACTAAGTAGCAGACATTAAGAGATAAAAATGAACAAGTCTTTCTCTTTGCAGCAAACTCCTAATGTGTAGTGGGCACAGAGGTGGATTTACAGTGAAACACAGGGTGCCCTGGCACAGGGCCCCCCAACAACAGGGGGCCCCAGGACTGGGCAGCTGTGGGGGCAAAAATTTGGTCCTGCCAGCTCCTAAGGCTCCTGCTGCAAGCTCCGCATTCACCAGCAGCCAAGCTCTCCCCGCCTCTTCCCCCGAGCATGCAGCGTTCCTGCCCCTCCCCATCCCTTCCAGCACTTCCCCCACTGCCAAACAGCTGTTTGCTGGTGCTCAGGTCGAGGGAGGAGCGGGGCCACAGTGCCCTTGGGGGAGGAGGCAGAGAACAGGCAGGGGTGGAGCCTTGGGGAAGGAGGTAGAATTGGGCAGGGTGGAGCAAAGGCGGGGCCCCCTCCTACACCCTAACTCCCTCCCAGACCCTGCACCCCCAACCCCTGCCCTCTCTAACTCCTGCACCCACCACACACTCCCAGCCCTGACTCCTGCACCCCCCACACACTCCGAGCCCTGACTCCTGCACCCCCTCACACACACCCTGCCCTCCCTGACTCCTGCAACCCCCCACAGCCACAGCCCCCTGCCCACCCTGACTCCTGCACCCTCCCCCACATCCCCACCTACACCCCTTGCACCAAACAGGAGCTGCCCTAGATAAGTGCTCCACACCCCAACCCCCTCTCCCAGCCCTGAGCCCCCTCTCGCACCCTAACTCCTGGCCAGACCCCACACCCCAAAGCTTTTTTACATTTTTTTTAATAAAATGCTCTTATCCAAAGTGCTTTACAATAGTTAGCTAACGGTACAAACAATGGTACAAACAATATTTGGAAAGATCATTAAGTGGTCCACCGAGACCCTCAGCGATTTTCAAGTGGTCGGTGGAAAAATAAGTTAGACTACAAAAACAATGAATGTACCTCACTTTATTTTCATTTACTTCCTATTACTTATAGAAGGAGGATGAAGAAAAAAAGAATGAACTACGGGGGTGGGGGGAAGATAAGAGAGAATGTTCTTTTTCTTGGCTGGATCCCAAGGAGAGGCCCCAAAAATGAAGCTGAGCAAAGGGCCCCACTAACTCTACATCCGCCACTGAGTGGGCAGCAGACCAAGTGGATCTAACTGTATGACAAATAAGGCATTTTTCATCCACATGCTACTTTGCCATTGCAGTTCGAATGGTGTAGCCTGTGCTGCTGCCTTCTCTTCTCTCAAGAAGTGCTTTGTCAGAATATAGGAGAAATACTTTACAAAACAGAAGCAATAAATGACCCTAAATTATTTGTCCGCTGTGCATTCCTGGGGTCAACGTTTATGCAAGCCATCATTACGGTAGGCAAAATTACCAGTCTCATACCAAGATGTAAACATTGGTGGATGATTCCATCGAAGCAACATCTACTCTAGGCTGCTCGGTTGTGCTGCTGGCTCCGGTTGCCTGGATGTGGCCACTAAACAGCAGATGAGCTTTGTTGCTTGGCAACAATACACAACTGTCACAGCCAGCTCGTGGGCAGCAAGACCTAATAGTCAGAGCCAGAGTCCACAGTCACAAGACAGGCGTCGGCTGGGTGAGGACACCGGGAGGTCAGAAGCAGGAGACAAACTGGAGATCAGAATCATGAGGCATGAACCATAATCAGGCCAGGTCAGGTTACTAGGGGGTAAGCGGCAGGAAACAAACCGGAGGTCGGGAACCACAAGTCACATGCCAGGAGTCAAGCTGGTTGAGATACCAGGAAATCAAGCAAGAGAAGCAGAAGCAGTAGTATAAGGCACAGAGTCTAGAACAGGGCAGAGCCTAGCTGTTCAGACAGCTTCCTGATCCTACTGCTGGCATAGGCAGGGCCAGGGGGCCAAACAGCCATTCTGGGACTCTGCCAACTGGACCTTAGGGGCAGAGGCTCACAGTGGGGCTGGGTTTCATGGGTCCCAGCAGGGCTGGCTCCAAGGGCAGGTCTACACTAAGGGCAGGGGTCGAACTAGGGTACGCAAGTTCAGCTACGTAGCTGAACTCGAATAGCGTAGCTGAACTCGAAGTACCCTAGTTCGAACTACTCACCCGTCCAGACGCCGCGGAATCGAAGTCCGCGGCTCCAAGGTCGACTCCGCCACCGCCATTTGCAGTGGTGGAGTACCGGAGTCGACCGCGGCGCTTCCGGAGTTCGAACTATTGCGTCCAGATTAGACGCGATAGTTCGAACTCCGAGAAGTCGAACTCACCGCGTCGACCCGGCTGGTAAGTATAGACAAGCCCCAAGTTTTTTCAAAAAAAGAACAGGAGTACTTGTGGCACCTTAGAGACTAACAAATTTATTTCAGCGTGAGCTTTCGTGAGCTGAAATAAATTCGTTAGTCTCTAAGGTGCCACAAGGACTCCTGTTCTTTTTGCGGATACAGACTAACACGACTGCTACTCTGAAACCTGTCCAAGTTTTTTGCCGCCCCAAGCAAAAATATTTTCCCACACCCCTCCAGCCCTGCCCCAACTCCGCCCCTTTCCCACCCCATTCCAACCCCTTCCCCAAATCCCTGGCCCCGCCTCCTCCCCTGGGCGCACCGCATTTCCCCTCCTACCCCCTGGGAGGGAGGGAGGGAGAAGCGGAGTGGTGGCGCGCTTGGGGGAGGAGGCAGAGGTGAGCTGGGGGGAAGCGGTTGCTCTGTCCGCCCCCCCAGGGTTACTTCCTGCGTCCCTCCCCGCACCCCCTCACTGCCGCAGCTCTCCTCCGCTCCGCCTGCTCCCTTGAGCGCGCCGCCGCCGCTCCGCTTCTCCCCCCCTCCCTCTCAGGCTTGCCGCAAAACAGCAGATTCACGCGGCTGATTCACGCGGCAAGTCTGGGAGGGAGGGGGGAGAAGCGGAGCAGCGGTGCACTCGGGGGAGCAGGCAGCAGTGGAGCGGAGGTGAGCTGGGGGGGGAGTGGTTCCTCTACCCCCCTCGGGTTACTTCCTGCGGCCCTCCCGGCGCCCCCCACCGCCGCAGCTCACCTCCACTCAGGGCCAGCTCCCGGCTTTTTGCGCCCCAAGCCAAAAAAAAAAAAATGGAGCCGGAGTGCTGCCCCTTGGAAAGTGCTGCCCCAAGCACATGCTTGGAGTGCTGGTGCCTAGAGCCGGCACTGGGTCCCAGATAAGCCATTGTCAGCATGCTGCCAGGTAGAGCACTGGAGTGTGGCTGCTCCCATAAACGGGACCAGGTTTGAGACCTATGGTTATACCAACAACCTGTTCTTCCTCCTGCAACTCGCTCCTTAAAACACAATTCTTTCTCTCAACCGTCCCTTAACAATCTCCTCTTTGGGGCAGTCCCCTCCCACTCTTGTGACTGAACCCTACGTGTTTTTGTTGTAGGGGGTCCACTTTAAGCCTTGATCTTGCAACTGGGGCAGACCCCTGAGGCCCCATGGAGCCCCATTCACTTCACTCCGTGGGACTGGATCCCATTCAGCTACTGGGATGGTTTGCCTGAGAGTGACTGAGTTTGCCCTTTTGCCCCAATCTTTCAGCTCTTGCTGTCTGTGTCTTTAGCATGGTTGTGGCACTTTTGATTTGAAGGTTTGGGATTGGTTTTGTTGCACGCTGCTGAAATAATTATCAATGTGAACCTTATAAATGATCAAGACTTGGGGCCTGATCCTGCAGTCTTTGCACACCGAAACCTCCCATCAGAGTCAGTAGGAGTTTGGACTGTGTGTGAAAAATGCAAGGATTGGGCCTTAAATGGTTACAATGGAACTGTGCTGAGAAGTCAATAACAGAGATGGGCATGTTTAATCTCAGTGATACAAGGTGCCGCCACCAACACAGTCTGCATTACATGGAGTGAGGGTTGGCTGAGAGCATTGATTTCAGTGGAACCAGGATCAGGCTTCATTTACAGGATCTTAAGCTCCCCAGACCCATTCCCTTCCCTCCTCCCACCATGCATTAACCTAGCTGCATTAATGCACAAGGATAACAGATAATTGCTGAAACTACCGTATTTTCCGCACTATAAGGCGCACCTAAGAGCCTTAAATTTTCTCAAAAATTGGCCGTGCGTCTTATAATCCGGTGCGCCTTATGTGTGCACTGAGTTCCAAAATCTGTAAAAATGTTGTTGTGCGACTTTGGTAAGCGCTTTGCTTGATTGACTGTCGGACCATTTTTCGCTGACACAGGGACGTAATACGTAAACTACGTACGCTGGCAGCGATAAACCAATCAGAGAACATTACGTAATACGTACAGTACGTACGTTTACCTTCTCCACTCCTCCGGTAGGTATACTACCGGTATGCTGCAAAACAACATTTGTTTGTCTAAGGACCCCCGAAAATGGCACCAGTGAAGAGACATGCTTACGAGGCACAATTCAAACTACAGGCTATCAGTTACGCGGTTGTAAATGGGAATAGAGCAGCTGCGAAAGAATTCAACATCAATGAATCTATGGTTCGGAAGTGGAGGAAGCAAGAAAATGAACTGCGCCAAGTTAAGAAGACGAAACAGAGTTTCCGCGGGAACAAATCGAGGTGGCCACAGTTAGAAGACCAACTTGAACAATGGATTATTGAACAAAGAACAGCCGGGAGAAGCGTCTCTACAGTCACCATTCGACTGAAGGCAACAACGATAGCACAAGACATGAAGATCGAACACTTTCAAGGAGGTCCGTCTTGGTGCTTTCGTTTTATGAAAAGGCGTCATCTCTCCATCCGCGCAAGAACTACCGTGGCGCAGCAACTGCCGGCGGATTACAAAGAAAAGCTGGCCATCTTCCGCACCTACTGCAGTAACAAGATTGCTGAACAGACACCTGGCAACGAGACTGACTCCGACAATGATGAGAGAGAACCCGGCATGTTTGATGGCGAAATTGCCCAGCTGTTCAATTCAGACACAGAAGATGAGGACTTTGATGGATTTGTGGGAGAAGATTGATTAAAAAATAATGTGAGTGTATTGTTAAATAGTAGAATAAAGTTCAACTAAACTCACTGTTTTGCTTCCGTTACCTTTTTACTACACTATGAACACCGTTACCTTTTTTTTGTAGACCGTATGTTTTAGCATGCGCCTTATAATACGGTGCGCTTTATGTATGGGTTAAGTACAGAAATAGATCCCGTAATTGAGACTGCACCTTATAATCCGGTGCGCCTTATGGTGCAGAAAATACGGTATTTACAGCACAGTTTATGCCCAGACGTTCCCAACCACCTGCAGTAAGCTAAGCAACTCAGTCACATTTACAAATCACAATTCTCGTTCACTGACCACAGCCCTTCCTGCTCCACAGAGTGGACAAACGCGCCAATTCAAACCGTAGAAGGGGATGCGTGTATTCAATACTTACTTTCTCAGGACTGCGATTTCATTCTCTATGCTGCTTTCCTTCCCCTTCAGTGCTTTCTTGGGGATGCACTTGACTGCAAAGAGTTTTCCACTAGCCCTCTCTTCGGCCAAAACTACTTCAGAAAACGCACCCCTGAAAGAAGGAAAAGATTGGTCTCAAAATATATCTTTTCTGTACCTGTACTTCAAGTGTGGATCTAGGGCTATGAAAGCTGCTATACCCATTTTGTTATCAAGGACACATAGATAGCAGCTTTCATTTGATTTATAAACTATGCATATGTTAACATTCATGGCATATTCCTGTTGCCAAGACTTACTGAGCAAATGGACAGTTTTAATAGAAAATCATGGTCTATTATTATTATTATTTGTATTACCACAGCACCTAAAAGCTTAGGCATGGACTGGGACCCTGTTGTGCTAGGAGCTGTACAAACACAGAAGAAACAGAAAAGTCCTTGCCCAAGGGGTTTACAATCATAGTATAAGCACAGGTCTGGAACCTAGTACCTCCAAAATTCTATTGCTGGTTTTGCCACTGACTTAACATGTGACTTCAGGTAAGTTACTTAGCATCTTCTGCCTAAATTTCCCACCTATAGTAATACTTCACTCTCTGGGCCTCGTTCATAAATGGTCATAAGCACTTAGTGATCCTTGGCCAAGACACTTGCAATAACTTCCCAATTATTGTTAAAAGTGCCATGGGATCTGAAAGGATCATCAGAAGTTAGGACCAGAGCTATAAACCTCCCTTGAAAGATGGCACATGTGAGCAGCCCAGTGTGCCCCAGCAACATTTGTTCAAACCTGCTTCAGATGGAGAAGAATAGCTAATGAGGCTTTTTACACAATGTAAAACTAACCCTTGGAACAAACCATAAAGCCACAAGAGATTACTGAAGAGCATAAGAGGATTCAAGACAGGATCAGGCATGTACGTGAATAATATGAACATACACAGTCACATCAGATAGGAGAAAATGTATAAAGGATATTTATGTTTGAGGGTACAAGCCAGCCGCTAACTTCCAAGAGTGTGGGGGAGGGGAGGGCTGGGAACCTCACCTTTAATGTACATCTCTTATATCTTCTTCTGAAGTATCTGGTACTGGTCAGAGACAGGATATTGCACTAGATGAACATTGGTTCTGATTCAGAATGGCAATTCCTACCGTACGGCTAATCAAAAAACATTTCCTGTAGCACCTTGGTTTGCCCTATAGGTCTCACAGCCAATTGCTTATCTGACAAGATCACAGCCTAAGGTCATACAGCTGCATTATCATATTTATATAAAATAAAAAGAACCAGGATATGTTTTCCTTCCATCAGTAGATTATTCTGCCAGCCACATGGCACTCCATAAAAAGACAAGTCACTAGCAGCCTGAACAAAACACAGCCATGCTCCAGCAAGCTCTTAAAATGTTAATATTTGATCACAACCTCATTAAACTGCCATGAACTTTCTCAGACTTTTCATTTCCCAGGATTGCTGGTTATCTAAGTGTCTGTGAATAAACATAAGCTGTTCCTTTTCATGGCCAGGTTCTTCCTTCATGATTCATAGATCTGATGACATAGTCAAGCATTTGTAACCTCAAAATTGCTCCCGTGGATGTGAAAGAACTGAATGAATCATTCCATGAATGGATAAATGAATCCGGGAATAGCAGGAGGATGGTGATTAGGAAAGAGAATGCTTCCGTTTACATAGAAAGACTTTTGTAGTTAATAGTAAATAATAAGGAAACTATAACAGGAAGTTAGGAATAGATTCTTGGGATTGCTGCAAAGCGTATGTTGTGAATTTTGCCTACATGCAGAAGTGACATTTTAGCAAGGGATAGCATGGTGTTCCAGCGAGCTTTCACTAACCCAAATTCTGATCTGACTTGCACGTTTCTACAAACAAGGTAACCTCACTGACTTCTGCTCAGTGCTTCTGTGCTTAGATGATAGCTTTTCAGCACACCGTGGAACCAACATACTGCATTCTGGGGCTCACACACATCTAATGGCTTGAGTAATAAAGATCCAAGAAGAGCAACAGGATTTTTAAAGACCTATGCAGTGATTTCATTATGCCTGAATACTTGTAATTATTTAATGAATGAAATTATTCTTTAAGCCAACCCTAATGCTTAGAACAGCCTAGTCAATGATCACACATGTCCTGATTCAGCTAGCTGCTGAGAACCTTCAGTTCCCATCGATTTCTGTAGGCAATGAAGGTGCTCAGTCTCCCACTCATAGGCTCCTGTTCCTCCAAAGAACTCCTCAGGTCCTGTTCTCATATGCTTTTGATGCATACAATCGACTCTGTGCTCTGCATGTGTTTGGTTGTGTATCACAACAGTCTCTTGTCTTTAGACTGCAAGTGCTTCAAGGAAGGGATCTCTTATCCATGCAGCTCGTTCTACCTATTGTACAGTATTGTATACATTTAAGGTGCTGTAAAACTAAAGAAAGCTTCCATTTTTAGCTCAAGTTCATTACTGTTCTAAAACAATGAAATAAATGAAGGCCCGGCCTCTATGTTTCTTTTCAGTAGGTGCTGCTCTAGGAAATGCCTGGGTTTCAGCTGCCGTAAAAATTTTAATGTATTTCCTCCACCGTTTACTGGCAAGGCTTTGGGCACGGAAGTTGTATCCAACCCTGGATGTGAATTTATTGCCCACTGAATGTTTTCTGGGAACTTAGAGTTCTACTCATTATGATTAACCCTATTTCTTTATTTTAGAAGGACAAAATGGGGCGATCCTCGCTGAATGACAGCTTTTGGCACCAGGGGCGGCTCCAGGCCCCAGCACACCAAGCGCGTGCTTGGGGCGGCAAGCCACTGGGGGCGCTCTGCCGGTTGCCGCGAGGGCGGCAGGCAGGCTGCCTTCGGCGGCTTGCCTGCAGAGGGTCCGCTGCTCCCGCGGCTTCGGCGGACCTCCCGCCAAAGCCGTGGGACCAGTGGACCCTCCGCAGGCAAGCCGCTGAAGGCAGCCTGCCTGCCGTGCTTGGGGCGGCAAAATGCCTAGAGCCGCCCCTGTTTGGCACTCCTAGACCACTTTTCATGTTGCGAGTGTTGAACAAACACAGGGCTAGATTCATGCAGCCTGTGGTAGTGAAAAGTATCCCCAGAGAGTGACAACTTCCAGCAATGGTGGGCACCTGCAACCGCCTCCCCTTTGGGGGCCCACAGCCCCAAAGGTGGCATCACTGGTTAGGGAGAGGATGTAACCAGAGGGGCAACAAAAGACAGTGACAAGCTTAAGAATAAAAGGGAGAGGTGAGACCTATCAGAAGCCAAAGAGAAGGAGGTTGTCGTAGTCAAGTGGGGATTAACTCAGTCAAGACCCAGGGAATCAGGGATGGAGAGCAAGAGGAAGGAAAGGATTGCATAGATATGGTAGAAGAAGAAGGAACAGGGCTTAGAGAGAGAGAGAAGAATCAAAGGGTATGTTGCCATCACAGGGTGTGATAGCAGCAAAGACACAGCAGCACAGACTTCCGCGTGCACAAGTAAGTATCCGGGGTTCTGGGGTGGGCTGGTACAACCTGTGCTAACATGCATCCTGCTGTGGCCTGACTGCTCCAAGCTAGCTACATTAAAACTAGCTGGGGTGTGTCTACACATGCCACAGGCACACTGTGACTGCAGTATAGATATGCCCACAGACAGCTCCAAACAGTCTTGGAGAAGTTGTCACCAGTGATGTAGTGGGGAGAGATTAAAGTGTATGGCTGGACTGGAATTTAGCTTAATTGTAGAGCTTTTGGGCCAAATTAATCCATCCTTAAGGGTCCGATCCAACTCCCATAAAACTCCTCTTGATTTCAGCAGGAGCCGGATTGAGCCTTAAGGGCCAGATTCAACTCTAGCATAATCACTGAAGTTGCACCAAAGATGCACATGGCCCAATTCAAACAGGAATTATTTCAGGGAGGTTCCATGAGCTGCGATATACAGGGGGGCTGACTCGACAACCCCTTCTCACTTTAGGATCTACATCTGCTGTATTTATCCATTTATTTGTGCAAATGGTACTTCTCCCTCCCTTCCCCTTACCCCCTCTTCCTCCTCCTCCTACAACCCGCCAGGCATCAGAACATTCTGCTACCTCATTATTCTGAATTGACTCTCACCCCAGCTTCCAACATTTCAATCCTTCTCACTAGGAACTTTTCCCCTGGATTCAAGGAGGAAGACCTGCAGCCTCTCAATCCAAAACCCAATCTTATTCCAAGATTTCCCATTCGCATCTCATACACAGCACATTCCAGCATGCCACGGCACTGGCTCAGTGACTGACTCAGAGTGCCACTAACTGAATCGCCATCGATACTCCCTGTAGCACTTGAGTTTTCTGTGGGAGTTTCCCTTCCAAGTATTGATCAGCCTCCAGTCTGCTGCTTAGCTGATGAGATCCATCAAATGACATCCCAGATGGCATTGCTGCTGGAAGGACGGTGCATGCAGTCTGCTAAGACTGGTAGATCCATTACTCAGACCGTGGGGAAGGCTAGGGAGGGAAGTGGTGAGTTCCCTCCTGATTCTAAGGTGACCAAAGTATTAAGGCCTCTATTTAGCAAAACACTTATGCACATGCTTTAGTCCATTCCGTCTTGAACAAAGCACTTCTGCATTTGCCCAACTTTAAGCTTGTGCTTTCATCACTGAAGCCAACAGGATGTAAGCACATACCTACAGTCAAGCTCATGCTTAAATGCTTTCCTGCATCAGGGCCTAAACCTGTGATGCACATAGCCTGTCTCGCTACAAAGTTCTCATAAGTTCCTCTCCTGCTAACATTTAAGTATGAAAAACTTTTGGCATGTGAGTGAGCCCATTGCATTTAATGGGGCTATGAAGGTGCTTAAGTGTTTGCCAGATCCACTCCCTAGGGAGCAGTCTTATGGAAGCTACATTTCCAAAGTAGTTGTGGAGTCCTGAAACTGTGAAAAGCAAGACTATGCTGGGGATGACAGAATCAATGACAAAAATCAATGTCTTTACAAACTGATCAGTAAGATTATGAAGTTAGAATTTATTTTTATCGGAAATTTCATGGGTGGAAAAAGTACAATGTCTATGAAGACAACAAGTAAAGTGAGTTTTCTACCTTGTGAAAATGTCTTGCAGGATTTTGTCCCTCTCCCACAATATGACCAACAAATTATTTTCACGCTGAAGGGAAAACTTGTACGGTATTTTGCACAGATAGGCCAAGATTTAAAAAAACATAAGACTAAAATTAGGCACCAAGTGGCTGAGATTTTAAAGCTACTAAGTGATTTGGATGCCCAATTCCCATTAAATGGGAAATAGCAAAGAGTGAGGCTTTCAAAGTGCCTAAGGGAATTAGAAGCATATTTACTACTCCTAAATCCATTAGCAATTTACAAAAATCCCACCCAAGCCTCCAAAACTTTTAAGCGCCTTGGAAAATCCCAGCCTACATCTACAGTTAATACAGTATATTAGATAAATAAGGAACGTGATTTTCAAAAGTGAAAATCAATGGGAGCTAGTGGGTACCCAGCTCTTCTGCAAAATCAGACCCCCTTTTTAGCTGCCTAAATATGGACTTAGGAGCTGAATTTTGGGCTCCTATTTTAAGAAGTCTTGGCCATGCAGTTTTTCATTCTAGGGGGTTGGGTCTTTGCAAACCTCTAATTAAGCCACAAAATGCTTCTGTGATCTAGGTACGTTTTTAATACATGTTTCAAAAAAGGGTATAACAGAAGCACAGAGGGGTTAAGTGACTTGCCCAACATCACACAGCCAGTGACCAAACTTTAGAAGACAGTCAAGGAGTCCTGATATCCTATCACCGTCTAAAACCATTGGACCATGCAGCATCCCACAACGAGTCCATCTTCTATGATTTGAATTTGTTTATATCATTTCCCATCCTAATTACTCTCTTTAATATAGAGTTACAAGGACAGATTAGGGCTTCAAGAACTTTGTTAGAACATGTTGTATTTGCATCCAAAAGGATTCCATCTTTGCCAGTTTTCTAACAGAAAACAATAGCTACAATATTAAACTGTAGTGCATATAAAGATGTATTAAGGTGCAAGAATCTTTGCCCTTCCACATTTCTCTAGGGTTTGTTCAAACTGTGATTTAAATATGAAAATTCAAGTCCTGAGATAAAATTAATGAAATGCACTTATGGCAGAGTGCATTTGCCATAGTATCTCAATATGCTTCATTGCCACAAAAAATACAAATACAGGCCCTATCAAACAAACAGCCAATGAAGGAATAAAACTTGCATTTTCCATTCACTGAGACTTACATGTTGAACAGATTTCCACTGCACTAGCAAGTGCACTGTCATACTAAATCAACAGTAGTCATGCAGCAGATTTCACATTGTCAGGTTCTATATGGCTAATGATCTTAATTATGATATAGTTAGGTTTTGCTGTGTACTTTACCTAGCCATGCTATGGAAAGTAATCAGCGAGTACCAATGGTGTGAAAATACACCGTTTCCAGTGTGAAGAGTCCTCTGAGATTGAATTGACCAAACAACAGTAAGCCATTTCATAAAAAGATCTTAAACAACCACAGATTGTTGTTTCTCTCTTCCTGGATTCTCCACAGACAGGCTAAAGGCTTGTCTACACTTGTACTTCGCAGCACTGCAGCTTTCTCGCTCGGGTGTGAAACACCCCACTCCCCACCTCCGAGCACTGCAAGTTTCAGCACTGTAAAGTGCCAGTGTAGACAGCGCTGGTAGCTACGTCCCTCGCGGAGGTGGTTCTTTTAGCACGCTGGGAGACCCCTCTCCCAACGCTGTGCCGCTTTTACATTGCTAGTGAAGACATGCCCTGAGTTTAAATCACCGAACACACTGACACAAATAAATAGGAAAAGTCTTCACAGGCACTTTCATAACAGGTAAGTTCTGGCATGCCCTAAGCAGGGGCAGCTTTAGGCACCAGCAAAACAAGCAGGTGTTTGGGGCGGCAAATTACCAGGGGCGGCATGATGCTGGTGCACCAGCAACGACCTGAGGCAATGTCCTGGGCTGGCTCCTGACTGCCCTTTGTTCTCTAACCAGCCCCCCTCAGGCAGGAACCGGTAGTGCGGCCCTGCCCCGGTCGCGGAGCGCAGGGGGTGGCGGCAGAACATGCGGGCTCCTCCTCAGCTTGTTCCTGCCTCCGCCTCCCCCTTCCCCCTGCACTGCCTCCTGCCAGGGGAGGGGAGCAGTAGCCTGGGCTGAGCCAAACTCTTGCCACTGCGCAGGCCGAGCCCACAGTCGGCTCGCGGGGGTCCCGGGGAGTGGGAGGCCCGGGCACGCTGCCCTGCGATCCCCGGCTGCTCTGCCCCGGGCCCGGCAGTCGAACCCTGCAGCCGAACCCCGCAGCCACCTGTTTGCTCTGCGTGAGAGGTACATGCGGTGCCCCCTGCCTGGCTAGCTCTGTCCCCGGCCACGCCGTGGGGTGACCACCCGGGACTCTGGGGTGTTGCTGAGGCTGCCCCAAGCCAGGCTCCCTGGGGTCCACTGCCCCTCCAGCCCTAGGCCAGTGTGGGAGCCAGGCTGCAACCCTTCTCCCCTCCCCGTGCTGCATAGCAAGACATGGGACCATGGGCAGGGCAGCTACAGCCGTTTCAGACTGGGATTGGCGCCGGGGGAGCAGAGGTGATTGTGCCCTGGCTGGAGGAACCCAGGCAGCCACCTCCAACGCCCGCTGCTTGCTTCTGCCAGCACAGGGCTGCGACGCCCAGCTCCGGAGAGCAGCGCCCTGGCGTGCTCACAGGGAAGGAGAGACAGGAGGCAGAGCTGTTCGGTGTCTCCCACGCAGCTCCAGGCCCCTCTGGCTACTCGGCAGCGACAGCCAGGCTGGGTAGCCCACCAGCAGTGTGACTTAGTCCGACCCGCATGGACCACATGAGCCCTAGGATTGGCGCTGACGTCCTGCCTATGCCAAGGCCTCCGGCGCAAGGGCAGCCTTAGCTCTGCCCAGGCAGACACAGCTCACTCCTTGGCCGGCCCACTGAGTAAATGAGTCACTAGTAGGACATTGTTTTATTTCACTAACTACAAATTCTCTGTTTTCATTTTTTTTTAATTTTAAACAGTCCAAAACAAAACAAAACATTGCAAAGTCCAAACATGTAGAAGCCAAAAAAAAAAGGGGGGGGGGGGGGGTTACGGCCAATTTTTTTTTTTTTTTGCTTGGGGCGGCAAAAAACCTAGAGCCGGCCCTGGCTCTAAAGTGCACTAAGGTGCTAGCTGATCATACTGTCACCTCTTATCAGCTAAGAGACTGTGTGGTTTACTGGTCAGAGCAGGGACGCAGGAGTCAGATTCTGTTGCTGGTTCCACAACTGACTTAATGCCCATTATCATTTCCCTCACCCACACACACCTCCAAAACCAACACAAAACTAATAACTGAAAGTAAAAATTTTTGGTCACAAAGTCATGTTCCAGAAAGCAGTTGGGTCTGTGTAGAAATGGACCCACACTGCCACGTTCAGACATGGACTTGGCTCCAAAGTTCCCTAAAGTTCATGGTTATTGAGATGAGAGGCCCAACTCTAGTCCAGTGTGAAACCAAGAGTGACTACTGCCGGGGTATTTTTATCTGTGTCCTGGCCAGGAACAAGGGCCTTCCAGGATGTGCAATATCTACTGTACTGTAGTAAAACATTTACACATAGAATCATAAAATCATAGGCCTGGCAGGGATCTTGAGAGGTCTTCTAGTATCTAGTCCAGTCCCCTGCACTCAAGGCAGGACTAAGTATTATCTAGACCATCCCTGACAGGTCTATTCTGTGAAATTTCAGTGACATTAAGTGACTTAGACAAGGTCATACAACAAGTCAGTGGCATATATGAGACCAGAACATGGGTCTCCAGACTCCCTGTCTACATATCCCAGAACAGATCGATATAACAGAACGGGAAAGGCCACACAAACTTTTTGTTCCATTCACAATACTCTGTTCTATCACAGAGCAAGTGTTTTTTCTGCCTGTTCTCATTCATCATATATAACGGAACTAGTCCTGCAGTCCGTGCTCAAGCAATATCCCCATTGAAGTTAAAAGGCATTTTGCCTGAAAAAGCACTGCAGAATCATACCTTATGAGTTAAAGCCACAAAAGTTGGCACTTGCTTAAAGTTAGCCACCAAAGTTTGAAAATTTTGCCTCATACCTAGTGGGCCACATTAGTCTCTAACACAGGGGTCGGCAATCTTTCAGAAGTGATGTGCCGAGTCTTCATTTATTCACTCTGATTTAAGGTTTCACGTGCCAGTAATACGTTTTAATGTTTTTAGCAGGTCTCTTTCTATAAGTCTATAATATATAACTAAACTATTGTTGCATGTAAAGTAAATAAGGTTTTTAAAATGTTTAAATTCATTTAAAATTAAATTAAAATGCAGAGCCCCCCAGACCAGTGGCCAGGACCCGGGCAGTGTGAGTGCCACTGAAAATCAGCTTGCGTGCCACCTTTGGCACGCATGCCATAGGTTGCCTACCCCTGCTCTAACATAACACTAGGAGAAATTTGCTCCAGTGTTGCTTTAGTAACGTCACTCACAATGTTCCCTCTCTCCCTGACTTCTACTGCACAACACAGCTGTGCTGCTTGTTTTCCCATGCAGACCATCTATCACAAATTAAAAAAAACCTCTCATTCACCACGCTGTTATTACGTGTTCCAGACAACGAACAATGCTGTTAGGCTTATTTAAAATGCTGTTGCTGTTTGCCTAATGGACAACTGAATAACAAGGACAAGGGTCAATGTTATTCTTCACTGCACTGCTGATGAAGCAAGTGGTTCTTTCCTGCATCACTGCCATTCCTCTCTGCAGACACAGAGCCGGTTCCCCCAATGAAGCTCCACGTTTTAGGGGGTTCGTTTTGTTCAAGGTAAAAAGTATTGCAATATTATTTAAACAATAAAGTAGATCGCATTTCCCTGCTGATTCCCAGGCTCTTTTCCCACATCACCTAAAAGTACACAGGAACACGAGAGCTGCGATATTGAATTAGGTCACTGGTCCAGCTACTCCAGTAGCCTCCCGTGGCCAGTATCAGCTGCCTCTGAGGAAAGTGCAAAACTCTATAGTAGTCAGTTATGGGTTAACCTGGGCGGTAGGGTGGCCGAAAGCGTAGGGCACTGCCGTAGGAATAAGGATACCTAGGTTCTATAACTCTGCCACTCACTTCCTGTGCGATCATGAGCTAGTCCCTTTGCACTTCTTCTACCCTTGTACTTTAAGCCTGTAATCCTCTCAGGCACTGCATTCTTCTCTGTTTGCAGAGCACCACCTGGCAAATGGGCCCTCTTGATGCCCTCTACATGTTACCCTACTATCAAAAATAATAACTTGCTTCCAAGGGATTTTTTCAGGTTTTATAGCCTTTGTAAAAACTGCCTGGTTTTCTTGCTCCAGTATGTTCCATGCTGGCAAAGAGCCCCGTGCAAATGCAGTATCGCAAAATTTCAATCTTAAATAGTCATAAGAGGAGATTGGATTTGTTTGGATCCATTTCCCATTTTGTTGTACTATTAGCTACAATTACAGATTAGTGTTTTGACAGTCTTTGTCACCACAATGAGTTATAAGAATTCTAATGTTTATTTTAGTCTGTGATTTCTTTTTGTTTCAAATCTTTGATATTTTAAGTTCCCAGACAAAAAAACTTAATTCAGCTGGAGGTATGGTTGAAAATACATGTCAGAGGAAAGCTCTTTGGAAGAAGGCTGTAATTTAACAAAAGAATGTTTGTTAGAAAGCCAGGAAATTCAAATTTAAGGTTGTAAGCAATAACAAAAATGTTTGAAACTATGGAAATGCACAGGTAAGATCACCCTAACATCCTTAACTATACCCGATTCACCTCCTGCAGAACAACTGAAAACCAGAAGATACCTCCTTGTTAACAGGAAAAAGGTTTTATTACACTAGGAAACTGCAGCAACACTGAAGCCAGTATTGATACTGAAAACTAGCCCTTTGCTTTGGGGTAAATTTCACCCTAACAGAATATATTACATTAATTACAAATGCATTGTAAAGCATAATGTGAAACTTCTTAGCATGGTTAAACTTTTGTGTTCTCCCCCATGCAATAGTTGGTACATTGCACACAACTAAAATAAAGCAGGGAGCTTTTTCCTGCATTGCTTTCATCAGACTGCTGCAGTCCACACACAAATACTGAACTTGGGACTTGCCAGGAAAGGAAATGAGGCCTTCATGGTTTCTGCGCTAAAGTATATTCATGTCTTATTTTACCACTAGGAAATATCGCCTAGTGGGCTGAACAAGGCGTTAAGAATCAGGAACTCCAATGTTGTAATCCTGGTTCTTCCACTAACTCACTGTAGTTTGTAAAGTCTCTTAACTTCTTTGCTCCATCTCTTGGGGGAGGGAGATGATAATACTTTGCTAGAAAGGTTATTTGGACAATAATCTGCAAATGAAAAGTGCCACTGTTATGAGGGTTGAAATCTGCACAAGATTAACTGATTTGGGAACATATCAAGCCTTTGCAATTCACCTTAAAAGACAGGTTTCAGAGTAGCAGCCATGTTAGTCTGTATCCGCAAAAAGAACAGGAGTACTTGTGGCACCTTAGAGACTAACAAATTTATTTCAGCATGAGCTTTCGTGAGCTACAGCTCACTTCTTCGGATGCATAGAATGGAACACACAGACAGGAGATATTTATACATACAGAGAACATGAAAACCTCTCTAACCACTCAGTGACAGATTTGAAGGTGGCAATTTTGCAACAAAAAAACTTCAAAAACAGATTCCAAAGAGAGACTGCTGAACTCGAATTAATATGCAAATTAGATACAATTAACTCAGGCTTAAACAGAGACTGGGAATGGTTGGGTCATTACACTAATTGAATCTATTTCCCTATGTTAAGTTCTCCTCACACCTTCTATGGGTCATCTTAATTATCACTTCAAAAGGTTTTTTTTCTCCTGCTGATGATAGCTCATCTCACTTGATTAGACTTTTCCTGTTGGTATGCATACTTCCACCTTTTCATGTTCTCTGTATGTATAAATATCTCCTGTTTGTGTGTTCCATTCTATGCATCCGAAGAAGTGAGCTGTAGCTCACGAAAGCTCATGCTGAAATAAATTTGTTAGTCTCTAAGGTGCCACAAGTACTCCTGTTCACCTTAAAAGAGGCTCCAACAAATACATGGGACTTGTATGCACAGTCACCACACAGTTCGGCAATAAATCTCTATTCTACAGCAATCAAGCACTGGAAAAGCCGGGATTGCAGGTGAGGACTGACGTGCAATGCAGATACAGCCGTGTAAGGATGTTTGCAGAATGACTGCTGAATTATGCTTGGCACTAGAAATCCCATCTGTCCCCCAGATTCAAGAACACTCCATTCACTGACAAATTTATAAAGAGAAAAATGGATATTCTTAGTATTTAAACAAACACTAAAGTTGAGTTTTCTGAGATACTATTGTATTACCATAGTATCAGAGCAACAAAGAGTCCTGTGGCACCTTACAGACTAACAGATGTATTGGAGCATAAGCTTTCGTGGGTGAATACCCACTTCATCAGACACATCCACGAAAGCTCATGCTCCAAAACGTCTGTTAGTCTATAAGGTGCCACAGGACTCTTTGTTGCTTTTTACAGATCCAGACTAACACGGCTACCCCTCTGATACATAGTATCAGAGTGCCTCATAATCTTTAACATATTTCGCTTCATAACCTCCCTCTGATGATCCTTCCTTGATAATCAATATAGAATTTAATATACTAACAAATGCTGTCATTGTATTACATTAGATATTACATAGGAAAGAGGCAAGTAGAATACACTACGGATATGCAATACAGATGTGTGGGCAAGTTCACACTTTTGTAGACCACGGGTCATTTTTGGTCTTAAAACAGCAACCCTAACATTGCCTTAACCGAGTTTGTCATATTTAATTTCCCATGCCAGGGTTCCTCCCACACCCAACATGTTTTAATGTGGTTGTGTATCATTCTGGCAAAGTCTGTGTCATGTCTCCCTCTACTGGTCTGCTAGAGGATATCTGCCTACTACTACTATGAGCTAATGGAGTCACACCTTTAGTTTGTGCTCCAGTGTTGAAAATCCCCAGTATGAACCCTGCTGGCGACCCATACAGGAACTCAGATCATTACAGTAGCACTTCTGTAGGAAAGGCTCCATATCTCATGTCCAACAATTCCCCTTAGCCACCTTCCAGCTCCCAACCAAGAGGATTCTTTCAAAGGTGCCAACAAAAAGTGCAAAATTTTCGACCTCATCATCATCCCTCTTTTCTCAGCATATAAATGAAAGACATTTGTGATTCTGAAGGGAGCTATTAAATGGGATGGGTCAGCAGCACAAGAGACTTTTTTTCTCTAGTTGTCAGAGCTTAGCAGCAAACCCAGCGTTGGTCCTCACAGATAAGGAAATTCCCAGTGTTATGTAAATCAGTTGGACAGAAATGAAACGAATGAATTGACAGTTCAAATATATGCCTCGGTGCTCAACACTTAGCAAACTGCAAACACAGCCAGCAGAGATGCCCTCATTTTAACACAGGAAATTGTCAAAGTGATTAGCCAGATAATCTAAGTTGTTAATTGGTGGCTGTTGGGGGGAAAAAATCCATAAAAAGGGCTCAATTAAAGCTCCTAAAGACAGAGCCACATAGTGGGGGGTGAGGGAGGGAGGAAGGTGAGACATGCCACCTGAGCAGTGATAGCTAGAGGCACTGTGTCTGCCTAGAACAGAGACAGTCCAGAACTTCTACACTGCACTTAAACAACCACTTAGCCCAAGCCCCGTGAGCCTGAGTTAGCTGGCAGGGGCCAGCCACAGGTGTCTAACTGCAGTGTAGACATAACATAGACAGGTGTGTCATGCTACATCTTAGGAAAAAGAGGAGCCCGGGCCTCTGGCATATGCCAATGTGAAGCAGCAAAGGGAGTTTGGATCACAGCCCCAACCCACCCAGCCATACACCCCTACGGGGAGTTCATCATTGCCTACCATGCTAGCGTCCCCACTCCCACCACTCAGGGACCACTGGTTATCTCCAGTGCAAAAGCACTAAAGGGGAGAGAGGCTCTAACTGGCCCTTAATATACTGACTGAGAGGAACCGTAACATATAGATCACAGCAAGATTTTCATAAAGAACATCTAGGGGTTTAGCTGCAGTAAATGTTCAGAACTGAAAAAGATTCAGCTCCGTGAGATGCTAGAGAGTGGTGGCTAGGTAATATACTAAATGACAAGCCTTACGTCATCAGAACAAGTTCTCATTGGCTGGTTGTACCCTGAGGGCAGGACACTTACCTAGCAACATCTCCTATTAATTATTCTTGTTATTATTGATTATTTATATTGGAAGATCACCTGGGAGCCCCTGTCACAGACCATCACCTCATTGTGCTAGGGACTGCGCAAACACCCAACAAAAAGACGCTCCCGATCCCAAAGAATTTACAAGCTAAGGAATTAACTCTTTCATGGGTCATAATTTTTCACAGACCAAAAAATAAATAAAAGGATAACACCCTGCAGCTGACTACAAGAATGATGTTTTGCTATGAAAACAGAAAAATTATCTGTTTGCAAAAAAAAAAATACATTTCCACATGCAAGAATATTTGCTATTTTGCTCATAACAAAATGTCACCATGTGAATAGCTGTGTTCACTGACAAAAACAGTGTCTTTTCCCCTCTCCCAGTGGATTAAATCCCATATGCTAGGAAACATTCTAGAAAATATCAAGTATTATTTGGAAGTTGTAATATTATTTTCCAACACGAGTATCATCCATTGAGGAGCAGTGGGAGCTGTCAGGAAAGTCTGTAGAACCTCATGTTTCTCAAGCCTTTTCCTTGGGAGGATACCACTTCCGGAAATTCCTTGCACATTTCTCCATATTTCCTCACACTTTTTAAGGGACTACTATATGGTGTGTCCGTGTATTCTACTGCTGCTTTAGTACTTGGAATGTAATGGCTGGGAAGAGAGAGTGATATTTTGTGTGTGTGTGTGTGTGTGTGTGCGTGCGTACATACATGCTCGTGTGTGCTGCTACCCTCTACTGGAGAGATTCCAAACTGTTCAGGTGTTTATAGTAGGTCTTCTACTGCTGACAGGCAGAGGTGTTTCTCTTTTAGCTCAAGAGATAGTAGCCTGTGGTTTTGGAGCAGAAAGATCTGAGTTCTGTCACATGATAGTCCAAGTGCGCACCATGGTGTGCAGCACACTGTGAAGTCCTAAGTGACCTAAAATATAGTGCAATAATAGTGCTTTGTACTTACATAGCGGCTTTCCTGGGAGAGTTTCAAAGACTTTCACAAAGGTATCATTATCCCCATTTTACAGGCGGAGGCACATAGAGTTGAGGACAGAACCTGAAGTTCTGACTCCCAGTCCTCTGATCTAATCAATACACTTAAAGCTGTTCCAGACATTCATCTCATCCTCTGAGTCCAGGCCACCAGCCAGTTAAAATTAAAGCTCTCTTGATCTAGATCACGGTTAGCTTAATCTATCTGCATCAACAGGCACCTTTAATAACAAGTAATACAAATATATGCAATCAGCACATAATATTGTCCTGTACTTGTATTTTATATGACAGATTAATAGAAATTGATTATTGTTTCTGTCTAACAACAAATACCTGATCAGCTTTGCCCTCATCACGCAGTCATAATGAAAGAGCAGCTCTAGCCCGTTTTTAGGGTTCTGAAGGCCAGATCTGAAGGTACACTTTGGGACAGCCCTATTGTTGAGATGTTCAACTGGAAAAGAGCAGCTTAGTTTACCTTGTTATTCGTGTGTGTGTGTGTGTGTGTGTGTGTGTGTGTGTGTGTGTGTGTGTGTGTTCATCATACCCCAAAACAAACTCTTTTTTGCCAGCATATACATTCAATCATGGGGCAAATTCTGAGATCATTGATTAGTAGCAGAAGTTGCACATAGAAATCTCACTTTAATTGGTTATCCCACATTAGTCGCACAGGTGGAAATCCAAAATAACTCCCTTGCTTTGCAGTCTCAAATCTCACCTCAGATCCCTTAATATGCTAGCAGTTTGTCTTCCCATGCACTCACTCTAAAGTGCTGTGGTACCCTGTCCAGAGATCCTGCGAACTTTGGTATCAACTCATCATCTTCAGTTACCTGTTGTGTGCAAATTTTAATAGGATGCCACATGTCTTCTTCCAAGACAAAGATATAAGGGGATAAACAAAACTGACCCAATACTGTCATGCCTCCCTTATTTCAGCCCTCCTTCCTGAACTGCCCCCCTTTATGATTAATCTTTAAAAAGCCAAGTGTTATCTTTAAAGACCCATTACATCTAGTTAAAAAGCCAAGTGTTATCTTTAAAGACCCATTACATCTAGTTCCCTTGCGGCATAATTGCATTAGCATTATCCTGAATCAAAGGCTGTACAAACAGCTCTCAGTATTGAGCTTTTTCTCCATTATACTCATCAAAAATGAACTGCTAAGCAGTTTATTTTCGCTCCAAAGTGATCACAAAGTGTTTTTCTCTGTCATCTTATAAGACAAAAGGAGCTCATCATCTCCTAGGGCTTATCTGGTAGGAGCAAGCTAGCGAAGAAGTAACCTCTCTGTTTTGAATGCTACACTCAAACCTTTAAAGAGGCATAACTGATCTGCATAACTGTTTTCCAAATCTCTCTCCCAATTAAGACACTCAGATACCGGACATGTATTACAACACATCTGTTTTCTGGTGATCCTGTCTGATCATGTAAAGCAGATTACATCAATTAAAAACATCATGCTTTTTTCCCCTTCTTGACATGGTGCTTTTCATGTGAGAAATGGTCTGGTGGGCAATGATTCATTGTCCAAATCGGCTGGGTCAATTAAAAAACACAATCAGATGGTATCCACAGGGAAATTTATCTCAAGAGACGTGATTTCTAAATAAATCATGAGTGAGGCTTGATTTTACTTAGAAATCACTGACAGCCCTGGGCGGCGGGGTTCCTGCTGTCAACCCCAGATGGCCAGGCTCCCGCTGTCAGCCTCCCTTGTCCCCTCCTCGCGGGGCTGACTGTGGGAGCCCCTGCTCGCGGTCTCCTGCTGTCAGTCCCAGGTGGCCGTGCTCCCGCTGTCAGCCCCAAGAAGAGGGGCTCCCACTGTCAGCCCTGTGAGAAGGGGCTTCCCTGCCAGCCTGGGAAGTGGGAAAGAGTCCCCCACTGCAGTCCCCCCAAGCCTGGGAAAGGTGAAGAACCCTAAGAGCAGCAGAGGTGAGGCTGGGAGGGCTGAACTATGGCCTGGAGGCTGCAGGGGGGTTGAAGTGCAGGGGGGGACTGTATGATGGTGGATTCTGAGCAGATGGGGTGAGTGCTGGGAGGGTGAGCTGAGGGCAATGGGCGTCGAAGTAGAGGGGCTGTGCTGATATGGTGGTGATGATAGGGGCTGGGGTACAGAACCGATGGGGCACTGAGAGACAGGATAAATTGCTGGTCAGGAGACAGACAGATGTGGGGTTGAGAGCTCCTGCTACAGGGGCCAAAATCACACTATCCAATACATAAGGGAGAGCGGGTGACACTCCGTGTCACACGCACACACCCTGGGGATGGGCGGGGGAGTTCAAAAATCAAGAGACTGACCTAAGAAACACAATATCACCTTTTTGAAAAATCTCATGACTTTTGGGGGGTCCAACTCATGATTTTTGATCTCTTGAAACTGGCAATACTGAGTTTATTATATAAAAGGTCAAAGGTTTAAGGGATACCAAGTATGAGGAGTAAAGACAGATAATTACAAACAAAAAGTAAAACTAGGCTTCTAAGACTGAAACTTAACTTCAGCAAGTTACAATCTTTGCCTAAGCAGGTGTCTATCCTATACTCACTTCCCAGAGACTTCAACCAGCTTGGCTGAAGGATCCAACCTGCTGTGATTTCAAGAGTTCTGGCCCCTTGAATCCCACAAATGATAGACTCCTATGAGATTCTCTCTCCTTTTTTATATAGTCCAGTAAACCTTTGAAATATATTCTTTGAAAAGTAAGCCCAGACAAAGCCTCTCTCTCTTCTGCTGGGGGATAGATGCCATACTTTCCCCCAAAATTCACTGACCCTCATACAAGAAGAAGGAAGGTTTCCTGGAGGGGTGCACTCTCCACCCCTTGTCATGATTGTTAAGAGGCTATCTCCATCCCTCACTTGCTAGATCAGGGGTTCCCAAACTATGGTACGCATGCCCCTGGGGGTATGCAAGACATTTCTGGGGGGGTACATGGGAGAAATTGTGTAATGGTGGATTATATCTATTAATTATTTTATTTATTGCATTTTCATAAGAAGCTACTCAGACAGAGCTTTAAAACTATGGAAATGTATTATATAAAATACGGTAGTTAATTTACAGCAAGATGTACCAATGAGAACACAGATACACTGAGACACTGATGTACGGAGCCCTCACTTCCTATCACCGTACAGCACGGGTTCAGTTGCCCAGCAACTGTACATTCTAACTGAGCTCAGAACTTAAGAGTTTTTTTCAGTTGTATATGTTGCACTGTAACTATATCTGTTTGTAACAGTGAAATATGGACAGATGGCTAAAGATAGGTAGTGTTAAGAAGAACACACAAAGTATCAGTGATGAGATGGAATAGGGTATGTGGTCAGCTGGTAGGTCTGGAAGAGGGTACACAATAAAAAAAGTTTGGGAACCTCTGCACTAGGTTGATGGCTTTGTTTACCTTGCATGTAAATGTGCTTTTCTTTGTCTTCGGTCATGCCTTGCCTAATGTACATTGCAGACACATTCAAGCAGGCAGAACCACATGCCTTTGTCTGGAACAGGCATGAATTAGGCATTGCTTGCCATTTTAAGAACATAATTCTAGCACGTATTTATAACCCATTCTAGACATCCTGTATACACATCTCACAATGATTTCCAAGACCAGCGTGTTACCAGTTTGTATATGATCCCTTACATGACACCTTTTAGATACAGATTATGACAACAGTATGTGAGGTATAGTGAGTATGTCAGGCCTGACAAGAGTTGCTGACAGAGTAGTGATGCACCAATGGGCCTCTGGTTACATATCCCCATTTTACAGATGAGTGAGCTGAAGCATAGAGAGGTTAAGGGTCTGAGCTTGCTCTGGTTGAAATGATGAAGGCCTAGGTCCTAAGTGAGTTGTGCGAAGGAATAGTAAATCAATGTCATAGCTAGGATTAAGTCCAGCAAGTCTCCAAGACCCATGACTAATCCACTAGACCATAACCCTGCCCTCTTTGAAGAACAAACTCAGCTTAGTCCTGAGGCTAAGACTCAGCATCTAAGATCTGCCTTTTCCAAAGTAGCCCTTTAGACCTGCATCCACAGTCTGCACTCCGGAAGAACTCCCCCTGACTTTGATGATACGTCAACCCAAGTAAGGACTGCAGACGCAGGCCATTTCATGGCTGTGGCACCACACAGCTAAGCAGTTTTATAATATCCCCTTTGTATGGCTATGAAACATTAATTGGCTTGTTCTTATTCTGTTGTTACCCATCCAGCCGGGCATAAGAATCTGTTTTAAATATTTGGACTCAGAAGGATGTATATGTTGAATCTTTGCCCACTCAATCACAGCTTAGAGTTAAAAAAAGGAGAGAACGTGACAGAGAGAGCGAGCACCACAGAATGCAAAATTTTCATTGTTCAGAATCTAACTCCGTTAATATTAACAACCTCAGCAGTTAGAATTCCAGCTGCAGCCTTATTTTTAACAGACTTCTCACAGAACAACAACAAACAGGTGTTTGCTTTCCCACCCCCAGCCCCAGCCCCAGCCCCAGCCCCAGCCCCAGCCCACTGACTCAAGGGTCCGAATTGTGGTTTTATGTCCCAGCTAAGGAACATTAAGAAATCTAATGGACTTGTTTGCCTAGTAACTGCTGCATTTCAGAATAAACGTTCTGGAGAAGATTAGTTCAGTGCAATTGTACAGGGAAGTTACCGAGCAAAGCTGGAACTTCTGCAAACAAGTTTGACTTGTTTTTTAAAGTATACTAAGGGCCTAATCCTGTTCCCATTGAAGTCAGTGCAATTGGATTTTTGCCATTGACATTAATGGGACCAAAATTTGGTCCTTGGTCCATGTGTAAATTGTTCCACTAATATCCTGGTTATTCACAGAACAGGTACAGGACCGGCACAAACTTCCCCATATTAACCACTCAGGGTGCCTCAGTGCTGTTCTGAAAGGACCATTCCTGAGATTATTGGGTAGTTCCAGGTTTGCTGTGGTGTTGTAATCACTGGGCCTACAAATTTACCTTAACTGTGAGCTCAACTGTGAGAAAGTTTATAAAGTGTCGCAATAACCTAGAACAGTAAATGTTGATGGGAAAAGATGCAAAAGGGAGACAGAAAGACTAAATTAGTCCAAACAAGGCCTACTGATATAACTCAAGGACTATGTTCAAATCGTACCTGGTAAATAAAAGGAGTATGAACCCAAATTGGTATGTTGGAAATTAGGCCTAACTGGTGGACAAAATAACGAGAAGACAAGCTATTCTGACCATCTCTCCATTTGGAGTCCTCAAAAAGAGACTCTAGAGGTGGGAAAAAGCTGGCTACTGGTACACTGGCTGACTGAAATACAAGAGCAGGGAGAAGGAGCAAGTTTCATCATTATGGCTGCCACCCGCACCATCTCCTGGGACACCTGCCCTTCTTCATGCTAATCTTGAGAGATGTGCTGATCAGATCAGGCCAAAGAGAGGGACCCGGATGACACTGCCACCTCCACCAGCTCTGGCTAAATCCCAAGCATCTCCTGAGATGTGAGACTCTATCTGCACTCCACCTCCAAATGGATCCTTTTCCTTCCCTACCTTATTTCTTCTCTCTCTACTTTTTCTAATAAGAGTCTGACTTAGCCAGCCAAGACTGAATACGTTACAGCACTGCTGAAAGCCTGTGACCAGAAAGACAGCTAAAAGCAAGGCCCTAAACAACCTCATGCTAATATAAGTTTGCCAGGTCTTGGAGTGGCTGACAAGACCATGTAATGTGTGTGTGTTTTTTCAGCAGTGAGTTTGCAAGTGGAAGTCAATACCCGAGACAGAAGCTGCACTTTTTCTTTGCTGTTCTTTTCTTTTCCCCTTTGTGCGTCTTGTTTTGTCTTCTAGGAAACAGAATTGACTTTAAAAACAACAGCATGACAGCTCCAGCCCATTTCAATTAATTTCTTCTCTTCTTCACTTTTCCCCAAATAGGACAGTTATCACTAGAACATCACCTAAGAGACCGTGACACAAGGTGGTTTTTTCCTTCTAAAGACTCTCTCCAGCTAAAGAGAAAAGGAACAAGGAATGCTGTTAAAGTGAATGACTTATTTAATACTTTGAAATGTCTTCAAATGTTTTAACCTTCCCCACCTTCTTTTCTGTTTCTTTAATAAATGGCTTAAAATATTTTAATGATGTGTTTGCTATGGTACTGAACAGGCGGAGGTCTCTGTATAACAAACCCCAAACCTTGTTTAATACAGTTTAATGTTGGACTGTGTCATGTTAATACCTTTGACTTTTTGTGCCCATATTCCATCGACACATAAACAACAGTGACCTTCAAGGAAATTTCCTGAAGGCCTCAAGAATTGTAAGTCACCCCAAATTCCATTTAAACCATGGCACATTAAGCACAGATTCTACTGATCTGTGGTTCTGAGTCCTGGTAGCAGGGAGCCCATGACCCAACACAACTTATATCCACAGAGCCAGCTTGGCGTGACCCCACAATAGAGAAGTGTCAGACCAGAAGGCATAGGTGGTGACTGAGGTAGAGCAGGGGCTGTCCTTGGCTGCCCAATGCTGCCTCTTGTGTTTGAAGTTAGCAAGCAATTGTGCTGTAATTATTATAGGGCATGAGGGGGCATATTCTGAGTTAAACTCAAAGGCAAAAGGCAGCAAACAGCAGGAAGCCAGCTCACATGGCAGGCCAGTCATTGTGACATCTGAGCCCACCAGAGAATCGCAGCATGATGTGGTGACAGTGCTGCTTCCAGTGCCTTTATCTGAAAGAAGGAAAGACCATAACTGCCCCAGTATCTTAGAGGGGAAGACAGTAGGTAAACTCTGCATTAGCCACCAGCGCCTATACCACCCTGGGAGATCCCACTCATCTGTCTTTCCTGGAGACACCTCATTCTAATATTGAGTAGTTCAATCTCCACCGTAGATTCAGCCTTTGGCCTCTCTGCTGACACTGTCAGAAAAGGGGTGAATTAAGATACAGGTCCCTGATTGTTATGCGGACACCTGTCTGCCAACCACAGAACTGAGGGTGAAATTCACCCCTGTACAAAGGGCCAGCAAAGGGCCTATGCACCACTTCAATCCTATTTAAACCCTCAAAACAGAGTTTAAGTGGTCTCATGCTGGTTCTCTGCATGGAGCTGAATTTCACCTTGAGGGCACAAATTCACTTTGTGTGACAGTCACCCCCGGAACAAAGGACAGCATAAAATCTAGGTGTGATGGTCACCATACTGGCCAACACACCAGGAGTTAAACCAGGGACCTCCAAGATAACAGCAGGAGCCACTACAGCTTAAGCTAGAGAACCAAGCCTCCCTTGGTGGGGCTGTAACAGACTCACACCCTCTGCAGACTGGGCACCAACAGAATCTCTAACACACACTCACCAGCAGGTTACATATGTCCTATTTAAGCCCATGCACATTTCACCCAGAAGTCACTGACAGTAATAGCTCTCAATCACTACTGCCCTGGACTGCCAAACTAGAGGTCAAAGTCTCTGTATGCCATTCTCAATCCCCATAAGCTCCTCATTACTTGTTTTTCTGAGAGCAATGACATAAGAGGAATAATCTCAGTACAGCAACCCTTTCAAGAAAGCCAACCATAACTAACTATTATAGACTTGTGACTTTCCCTGTTGGAATATGTTAGCAGAAACAATCTGACAGCCACTTCTAGTCTATTCTATCTGATATATAATTACCATACATTATATTCTCATAATACGAATATGAGTTTCCTAGGAGATTGCTGCCACGCACCCAACCTATTTTTAAAAATAAAACTTCTAAGAATTCATTTCCATCTCATGCTGTTTTGTACACATTGCACACACAATGGCAGACACTGCTGTCATTGTGCTTCTCATCAATAACACAGTTCAAAACAATCTGGCGTGGATCTCGGACAGTATGTTTGAGAGGACACTGTAATATGCATACTGATGAGTTAGATAGGTGGAAGGAGGAAAACCTGGAAACCTGAAGCTGCTAATTTTCATGTTTCTTTTAATGCTATCTATCATTTTAACATGAACAAAAAGGAAGTGACATATTATCTTCCCAGGGTGAAATTCACCCCAGCAGATCTATTTAAGCCCCACAGTAATTTGGTATGAGGACAGTGTTGGAGTGGCAAGGAAGAGGGGGATTTTGCACCCCCAAAGCACTACAAATGGTGACTGAATATTATGGCATGGAATGGGCCACTTCAGGAGAGCAGGGGAAGGAACCAGTGAGTCCAACCTTCTGCTGACCCAGCTGCTGAGAATACCCACCTGAAGAAGGTGGCAGGGATGAGCTTTGCTCAGACACTACAGACAGGCTGCACAGCAACGAAGCAGATGGAGAGAGGTGCATTCCATCCCTCTAACCCCTCCGTGGAGTTCTGGACTACTCTGATTGAAAAGGCTTTGGACATTTCAGAAATGTATCAAAGTGGGACAGTGTTCCCGCAAAAGGAAGGGTAGCAATGTGTAAATAAGCTTTGTGTCTTTTAAATATATGACAGCTAGAAGGACAGCCTGATAGACAGATTTCCTAATTTAGCTCAAATAGAGATGTGTAATAGTTACAACAAAAGACAAAGTAAGTTGATATTTTGGGGGTGGGAGGTTTTTGCATTTTGCTATGAACTGGAAAACTTGGGTCCATTCCATTTGGAAATTCACATTTCACCTTTTCACATATACCTTTTGCAAAAAAATTAGCCCCTTTCATTTGCAAGTGAAAAGGAGCTCATGCCAAGTGGGAGGGGACTTCAGATTCAACAACTGAAATGTGAAATTCCACATAGTTTGGGTGTGAAAGTTGCCACTTCCTTGAATTTAAAGGAAAAGCTAATGCGAGGAGCATGAAAGTCATCCAAAGCAGTGGAAATGCGCGTGTTAAATTTCACAGAGAAATGTTCAGTAGTTTTGCACACTCCAGGGTTAAATGATTTGCTTCTGCCATGCAGCAACGCCTTTACCACAATATTTACTAAGGGACGGTCGGGATTCTCCATCACTTGAAGTCTTTATATCAAGACTAGATGTCTTTCCAAGAGCTATGCTCAACTCAACCAGAAGGAATCTTCCTTTCTCTGCCCTTATCACTCAGCCTCTTCAAATATTTTTGTCTCCACTTCTTGGTTTCTTTTTCCCTGTTCAAATGCTAGTTTTGAACTCTTCACCACTAAACTTTCCTCTCTTTTCACTCACCCATAGCCTGACTCCTTTTCCCCATGGCCACTCTTTCTTCCTCTCTCATTACCCTTCTGCCCTCTCCTACCACCTGTCTTACCCCTCATTTTTCCACATTATCCTTTCTTTCCTTCTCCTTCCTTGTTCTCTCTCCACTCCCTGTCCTGTTGTCAGCCTTATGTAAGTACTTCTAGTAGGGGTAGGCCAAAATTTTCCATCAAAACTTTTTTATAAGACAATTGGGTTTTTAACAAAAGGAAAATTTTTGTGGGACGTGTCTACTTTCCTCCAAAAATTTTTGTCATGTTTTTCAGCCAACAAATATTTTTTTCAATTTTTAGCAGTTTTTGGCCAAATAACTAAATAAATTAGTTTTTCCACCAAAAACTTGCCAGCGTTTGAGTCTTTTAGGAGTCTTTTTGTTTGTTTGTTTTTCCTTTCTAAACAAAAAGTTACATTTTTCCACTAAAAACCTTGATGATACCTTTTCATCTTTGTCAAAGTTTTCTGTGGGGAAAACAAAAGCTAATTTTCTACCCAGCTGTAATTTTTAGCGTTAGATGCTGGACGCGGGTTTCTCCATTGATTGCCCCTTCATTGTGTACCTACTTATCCTTGGGCAAAAGGAGGGAGTGGGCAGCATCTGATATCCACATTACACAGGTGTAACGGACAACATGGGGCGCGAGGCTGAGAATCAGTTCTGGACACAGATAGATGGGTCACATCTTCAATTTGAATGCACTATGGAAAGTGAGTGCAAAATAGGTATGGAACACTACCCAGTCAGAATGGCAGTGTTTTCACCTACTTTGCACAGCGTGAGCCAAATTATCTGATGATGACAAATATCACCATTGACTTCAGTGGAATTATGCCCACAGAGAATTTTGCCCTATGTCAAGATGACCAGGGGAGACTTCTATTACCAGTAGGTCAGCACCTTAAAAGGTAAGTCAGGGAATTTAGTGAAGAAAATACCATATTAGATTATCTGCTCCTTTCCCCTGCCAGAGGAGGATTGGTCCCTATGGAATTTGTGCAATGTCTTTCTTTAATCTGGTTTTAAATGATTCATATGATGGGGCTTGCTGGTGCAGACCGGGTGGCCCTTTCCAACAGACCTAACCATTGCAAGGTATTTGCCACTACTCAGTTTAAATATCTCTAGGATTCATTTTATCCCTTGACTTGATGATAGCCTCTTGGATCACACTGAACAATTTCTCTCCTTTCTCTACATTTACATCCCTTCAAAAACTTGCATCATCATTAGATCAGGTAGCTGTTTCTCACCACCTCTCCTCAGAAGCCAGTTCCTTCGGCCTTCATTCACTTTGCTTTGAAATCCCTAGAGTTTGTTGGCACCTTTCTCATACTGTTGTGCCCAGAAGGGAAGGCAAAATTGTATATGCCAGCCTCACTACTGTTCTGTATGGAGGGAAGTATCACCTCTCAGGTCTGAGACATGACAATTCAGTGAATGCAGCCCCAAAAGTCACAGAGGTCCCTTCTGTTTTATGGTTGAGGCTTGTTCTATCTATCTAGGGTACTTATCCATCCCCCATTACTACAGTAGCTGAGCAGCTCACAGTCTTTAATGTATTTACCTCATAATACCCCTGTGAGGTTGGGAAGTGATATAACACCCATTTGACAGAATGGGAACTAAAGCACTGAGAGGCTGAGGGACTCTTTTAAAAAAGACTCTGTAATAGATCAGGATCTTGAACTCAGGTCGCTCAGCCTAGTTTCCTAACCACGTGGCCATCCTTCCTCCTTGAGAAACTGCATTACAAGCTCATGTGCAGTTGGCTGTCCACTGTTACCACAGCCCTTTTTCAGCATTATTGCTTCTAAGTATCTCTCTCCTGTTTTACTGAGTGACTGTCCCCCAAATACATATAATCTGTTCTATGTATTTAAATGTGGTTTGCTCTGAAAAGTGACTTTGTGAAAATGGCATCATTCCACACTGATCTTGTCTCGGTGGCTCCATATCAAATTTGCTCATTTCATAAGTAAAAAAGATAGCGTAGTCTGTTCCAGCCCTGCACACGCCACCTTAGCTTTAGCGGGGTCGTCGAACTATTGCTGAGATTGTAGAGATAGTTCTGTAAAGGGAACTTCATTAACAAGTCTGCTGATGATGCACAAGCCAGAAAGGAATTCAGTTCATTCTCCCATGGCTGCATTAGATCCACAAGGCAGTCAGGAGCAAGAGTAGCAAAATTGAATTTTTCACTACAGAAAGCAGAACAGAGTTTGAATATATACAGCAAACATATAGGGGAAGTATTTTTTCACACAAAGCGCCGTCAGTTTGTGGAACTCTTTGCCAGAGGATGTTGTGAAGGCCAAGACTATAACAGGGTTCAAAAAAGAACTAGATAAGTTCATAGAGGATAAGTCCACCAATGGCCATTAGCCAGGATGGGCAGGGATGGTGTCCCTAGCCTCTGTTTGTCAGAAGCTGGGAATGGGAGACAGGGGATGGATCACTTGATGATTACCTGTTCTGTTCATTCCCTCTAAGCACCTGGCATTGGCCACTGTCTGAAGAAGACAGGATACTGGGTTAGATGGACCTTTGGTCTGATCCAGTATGGCCATTCTTATGGGAGAGTAAGATGGTTCCATTTTTAGAGTCACTTCTCAGAGTAGGACCGCACTTTAAAGTTTTATGAGCCTTTAATAAAATTATGCCCCGTTTCCTATTTTGCTAACTTGCACACACATAAAAGGCAGTAGTATTTCAGCATATAAACCAGCGACTTTTTGTTAAGTCACTGCATTCTACGGTTAAGCAAATGGTTCCTGCATTTGTCAGTGGATTCATTTACATAACTTAAAGTAAACAGTGTAAATACACATTAGCTGAGCTTACAACAAAGCCTTTATGAGGAAATAAATCTTTCCAATTTGTTGGCAAAAGCTTCAGAGGAGCACTTATTTTACAAGGACGTTAGCAGGTGTTCGTATTTAAATTTTTTCAGGGAGGGGGTTTAAAAGCCTCAGAGGCATAGAGTGACTGACAATTACTGTTTATTCATTTCTATGTAATGGGGGAAGTTATTTCATCTTTCTTATACATATTTAGCAGCCCATAGCACAACCAGCAACTCAGGTCTCTTTTTCTCCCACCAGGGAAGGTCTGTTTATTTTAAGCCTAGGTTCTAAAATTATTTATTGGCAAATAATTTATGAGCAGGATCCTCAGCAGGTACATATCAGCATAGCTCCATTGAAGGAGTGATGCTGATTTATTCCATAGCACTAGATCAATTTACACCAGCTGAGGATCTGGCCACGTTATTTTAAACATATAACCTTATTTTTAATTACATATAACGTGTACATTGACCTCTGCACAAAGGGCCAGTTCAAGGCCTGTCCATCACTTAAGTTCTACTGAGGGTCTATTTTGATGGCTTAAGAGCAGCTTACGTTGTGCATGGTCCTTTAGCTTGCTTTCCATATGAGGCTGAATTTCACCCAATAAGAATAAAGCAGAAGCATCACCAAGTGTCTTTTAATGGCCTAAATTAATAAAAGGTTCATCATTTTTAGTTAACTTAGAAAACACACAGGGCACAACAGTGGCACAACTGAGCCACCAACATCTTCATGCAGTCCTCCCCCTTCCAAACACAGCAGGGGCTCAGCTGTCACCATGGCGCCATTTCTTCTTTCCATCACACCAGGGACTCATTCAGAGCGGGTGGCCATGGGAGAAGTGGGCAGACTGCACATAAAAGGCAGTTAAGGTGATGCATTTTTTATGTGTTTGTATACGGGGAAATGAAATGCCTTGACAATAGAAAAAAGTTGCTACTAAAGAATTAATAATGAAACTGTCTAGGTCCCTTCCCACCACGATGTCACCAGTTCAAAGCCAGGATCAGTAGTGCTAGGAAAGTTGTTACCAGGTTGTGTTCATTCAGTGTGTAATGAGTTTGGTGGACCCAATCCAGATATGTGTCCACAGCGCAAAAACCACAACTAGGGACCTGCACCCGTCTTGACAGTATGAGCAATAGTGCCAAGGAGCCAAAGAAAATGAACTTGCCTATTAACCCTAGAGATTGCCCCTCCAGGGTGAGCATATGCACTGAGAAAAACTTTGTACTCCCAGCTCCTGGATTATCCTTATTCTGTGGATAAATAAGGAGGCTTAACTCCTCTAGAGTTTTCAGTCCTTTAACAAACACTCAATTTATTTCAGATTCAGAAGGAACAAAACAACATTTATAAAAAGATATATAGATTTTCAGCCTCAAAGGCTTAATAAAACTAAACGATTTGGCATGATTCATATTAGACATGCTTGAGCACTAAAAGTTTTGATTAAAATGACTGTGATGTGGTGTATCTAGATGAAAAAACAAACATCTTTTTTCTATAGCTCTGGGTTTGAAGATGAAACAGAGCAACTCTCCTGCTGAGAGGCATGTGCAACTCTCGGTAGCACCAGTCAGAATTATAAACACACAAAAAAGGAGACTACACGCTGATATGTGCAATAAAAGCACAAGGAAACATAATTCCTGTGAACTTATAAAACATACAGTATCTTCTTGCCAAGTTCCTCTGACGTGAATCTTTTCAGGATACTCAGCCACAACTGATGTTATCTTGGAATATTTGCAAGAAAGGGCTAGATTGAAGTTTTGAACTATGTACCTGCCCAGGGAAATGAGAACCACTCTCTTATGTGGCAGGTTTCAGAGTGGTAGCCGTGTTAGTCTGTATCAGCAAAAAGAATGAGGAGTACTTGTGGCACCTTAGAGACTAACAAATTTATTTGAGCATAAGCTTTCATGGGCTAAAACCCACTTCATCGGATGCATGCAGTGGAAAATACAGTAGGAAGATATATATACACAGAGAACGTGAAAAAATGGGTGTTGCCATACCAACTATAACAAGACTAATCAATTAATGTGGGCTATTAGCAGGAGAAATAAAACTTTTGTTATTGATACAAAAGTTGTGGTGGGGTTTCTCCACCTTAATTGATTAGTCTTGTTATAGTTGGTATGGCAACACTCATTTATCACTACAAAAGTTTTTTTTATCCTGCTGACAATAGCCCACTTTAATTGATTAGTCTCGTTACAGTTGGTATGGCAACACCCATTTTTTCAAGTTTTCTGTGTGTATATATATATATATATCTTCCTACTGTATTTTCCACTACATGCATCCGATGAAGTGGGTTTTAGCCCACGAAAGCTTATGCCCAAATAAATGTGTTAGTCTCTAAGGTGCCACAAGTACTCCTGTTCTTTTTTCTCTTATGTGGGCTACTACTCCCATCTTAGTTCTAGGCAGGTAGGAAGAAGCAGGGCTGTTTGCTCACTTACTGCCTCCCAGAGCGGACAGGAAATGAGTGACCAGAAAAGCTGAGCTAGCACAGAATCGAGGTCCTATTTTGTGGCATAGGCCAGCAGTAAATTACTAATCCCCGTATCCAGGCTATATCGGGGAATAAATGTTGTCACCCTGATTAAGTAAATGAGGAACTATGAGACTGCTTTATGACAGAAATGACTCAACCTACATTAAAAAGTACTTGCTAGACAAGGGACATGGGTTCCAAAACCCAGTAAATTGAGAGAGGTTGGGGACTGGTGTGTGTACCTGATGGTATGGGCCCTGTTTGAGGGCCTGGAACACCAATTGCACATCCTCCTCTCTCCACTGTTGAAGAGCAGAGCTAATTTTAAATCCTTTAGGAGTCCATCTAGAGGCTGCTGACCTGAATTCACGTTGGGCCAATGGTGCACCAGCACTGGGGCTCCCCTACTACAACCTGAAACCACTAAGAGCTGAAATCACTAAAAGAGCTAAGCTTACTGAGCTGAGATCACTGAGTGCTGTGTTAACTAGTGGGGGAGCCTGAAGATCTATCGCTAAGCGGCTGGCAGAGCGGAGCAGTTTGCAGCATGTTGGAGCAGTGTGGAGCGGTTTGCGGGGACGGGAGATGCGGTTCACGGGTCGGCTGGAGGAGCGGCGCAGCTGGTGGAGTGGAGCCAGTCGTGGTGAAGGCTGCAGCAGAACTCCACGGAGAGGCGGATCAGTCGGCCCTGGCCCACGTAAGGTGCCCCTTAACACTCAGTGTGCACTTCCCCCCCATTTCCACCCAGGCTGGGGGGGTAAAACTCTGCAGATAAACTTTTGAACTCTGGGGTGGCACTGACCAGAGACAGAGACTTTTGGGTTGTTGGATTTTGGGGTAATTGGACTTAAGACCCTAAGAGGGAAAGGACACTGCCAAATGTACTTGGAGGTGGGTTTTTTTGCTTTATGGTTTGTGTATAGTCCTGTTTGTGGTGTCTCTCCAACGTGATGCCGCATTGTTTCCGTCCTTTATTAAAAGGATTTTGCTACACTCGGACTCTGTGCTTGCGAGTGGGGAAGTATTGCCTCCTAGAGGCGCCCGGGGGGATGGTATGTAATTGTCCCAGGTCACTGGGTGGGGGCTCGAGCCGGTTTTGCATTGTGTTATTGAAACGGAACCCCTGGATACTGAACCCAGCCCTTGTTGCTGCCAACTCAGAGGGGCAGAAGGGTTACACATATATATTTTGTGTGGTTGTGGCCCAGTAACACATAGAGAGCTGCATATGTGGCCCACAATGGTAAATAGGTGGAGAACTACTGGTTTAGAGGACTGAACAAAGAAGAAAGCTCCTGCCATTCCTAATCAGCTAACTGAAAAATGCCTCTTCTTTAAAATACAACAACAACATTTCAGTCTAAATGGGTTGTTCAACCAGCTAAGCCATAGGCGCCGACTCCGTGGGTGCTCCAGGGCTGGAGCACCCATGGGGAACAAAAGGTGGGTGCCCCCCTATGAGCTCCCTCCATCTCCCCCAGTGCCTTTGCCACGGATCAGCACATCCCCCTCCCTCCTGCCTGCCACGAACAACTGTTTTGCGGTGAGCAGGAGGCTGGGAGGGAAAGGGGAGGATCAAGGATGCAGCATGCTCGGGGGAGGAGGCTGAACTGGACGGAAAGAGGTGGGGCAGGGGTGGGGCCTTGGGGGGAGGGATGGGGTGGGACAGAGTCTGGGGCAGAGCTAGGGGTCGAGCACCCCCCAGCACTTTAAAATGTCGGCGCCTGTGAGCTAGGCAATGGAGAATAGGCAGGCAGAGGACTTCTGGTTAGCTAAAAGGGGAGAATGAAGATAGCTGTTTTTTTTTTAAGTGGACCTAACAGTGGCTAGAAATGGGCATTCTGGGACGGTCTACTTAAAATATCATGAAACTAATCAGGTGAGTTCCAGTCGTCATGCTGATTCCTTGGGAGTACTGTGTGTAACCCTTACATGGGGGAGCACCCAGGGCGGTTCCAGGCACCTGCACAGCAAGCGCATGCCTGGGGCGGCAAACCGTGGGGAGCGGCGTGCCAGTCGCCGTGAGGGCAGGAGTCAGGCGGCCTTCGGCAGTGTTTCTGCGGGAGGTTCGCTGATCCCGCGGCTTCGGCGGCAATTCAGCAGAGGGTGCCGAAGGCGCGGGACCATCAGATCACCCGCAGGAAACACCACCGAATCCATTTCACCAGCGGACCAGCCGCAGAAACACCGCCAAAGACTGCCTGACTGCCGTGCTTGGGGCGGCAAAAAACATAGAGCCGCCCCTGGGGAGCACTCACACATACGAATAATGTGAATGACTGCAGAAAGCACACCTGGCTTGGGTGAATGCTCACTAATGGGAGTAGGGGTTGCACAACCTAACTCGTTGCTTGTACGTCATATCACTTCCCCGCCACTGTTAAATCTGAGTTTTGCCTTCTACTGACCCAGTCCTGCGAACGCTCCCAGGTGTAGCGGTCACTACCCAAAGTACATTGTCTTCCACAGGGAACTATTGTTGTGTACCTCCTGGCAGGATTGTGGCCTAATATTGCAAGGGTCAGAGACCCCTGCCCACACTCACGCATGTGTAAACCAGGAAGACAGTGGAGTTACACTTCCTAACTAATAACTATACAGTTCCCAGTGAAGCCAATGAGAAAATCCCAATCGACATCACTGGGAACAGGACCGGGCCTACCACTTTCTTTTTTAAAACACCCTTTCGTCCCTGGAGCGAAGCATTGTATAAAATGCTATTGGGATTCCCTGAATTAGTTCTGGGACCACCTGAGGTGATGCACAAAGATGATATCTATGTTATGCTTGTCTCTAACATCTGTGATATTTTCCCCAAGCCAGTTGCCTCATAATTGACTCTGTATGATTAAATTGCTAATTGTAATACAGTGGTACTCTCTCGCTGGTATGTCCTCCTGCTGTTTAATTCATAAATGCCAATAGGAAGGCACAATATACATAAAAATTACCCACATCAAACACAGTGCAGTTCCCACTTATGAACAGATAAGAAGACTATACAAATAAATAAAATTCTAAAAAGCAAAGCCAGAGGATGTGTGAATGCATGCAACCGTTTAATCCAGTCTTTCCAAATTTCACATGTGTTTGAGTCTTATCCATTTAAATGGAAGGCCAGGCATAGCATTTGACAGAGACATTGCATAGTATGATCGGCTCTGGATGCTATTTTATATTTAAATCTTGATTTACCAATAGGACTGCCACTACTTATCTAAAAATAAAATGCTACAGCACACTCCTACTCTGAAAAAGAACTATGTAGAAAAAGCACCTTCTTACTCAAGGGATCTGTTCTTTCTGTGTATTTGGTATAATATTTACTCACACAAATGAGTCCTCCTCACTGAGCCAACCCAGCTAAGGAAGAGTGAGCTCACTTCTGCCTCTTCTTGTACATTGTCGGCAGAATGGTTAGCTAAATTTCAATCTGTTACACCTGTGCAACCCCAGTTAAGAAAATGGAGGTTGCACAGGCCTATCAGAGCATAATTTGGCCACCAAACTCTTTATTATGAGTGACAATGGCTGAGAAGGAAAGAACCCAGCTTGACTCAAACCCAAGGCTGAGTTTACAGGAATGGCAGTAAAAAAACAAACAAAAAAAACAGCTTTTACTTGTAAACTGAGTATGGAATATAGGGAAATTATTGAGATAATAAACCCGGAACCTCATGAAGCCACTACTAGAATAATTTTTTAGAGCAGAATTTGCCCTTTAAAGAAACTCTGCTTTGGAGAAACTGCATTTATCCAAATCTTCTGATGTAGCAGTTTTGTATCATCTCGCATGTAATTATGTTACAGGAGTCTACAAGGAAAGAGTTCCATTCCACCTACTGCTGAAAGCACCAAAAAGCCATCTGATAATATGAGTGAGGGTCAGTGTAATTTAAAAAAGAAAATTCAATGAATTTTCACAGATTGACTGAAATTCACCCTTCTGCAGGGACTAGGTGAGGGTTATGCATAACTGAAGTCCCACTAAAGCCATATTTTAGGGCTTAAGTGGGATTTAAGTAGTGAATAGTCCTTATGCTGTCTGTCTGCAAAGGTGTGAATTTCACCCGCTGAGCAGCTACAGACTCAAGCCCAATATTTTATTTGAAAAATAGCAATTGTGCAATTTAGGGAAAGTTGTATGGCAAGGTCACCTCGCCCATCGATGCTGAAAAATGAGCATGAACTGCAAAATTCAGATCTCTATTCTGAACACTTTGAAATGTGAGAACTGGGGCTTTGGTTCAGCCTATTTGTAATCAGAAGTTGCAGGTTAGATATGCACAACCTTAAAGGTGACCTGCTAAGGATTAGAGTAGAGGAGAGGATTTGGCATGGTTTTTGGCTTCTAATAATAATTAAAGAAGACCAAAAGGTTTCCCCCAAACAATAATTTTTCTTTATCTTGTGTCTCATATCAGAAAATCATACTTGTCTATCTTAGAAGACTCTATAGCCAGCTGGAGAACTAGGAGGTTTATGATATTTGAGAAACGATACGAGTGAAATTTTACTGATTGAGAGAAGTGATTTTTATTCAGATTATTTAAAATTCTTTTGATTTTTTTGTTAGCACATTGGGAGAAAAGCTTTCTTCCTTAAAGATTCAGCAGCCTTGTCCCTACATTTAAAGGTTAAGAAAGGTACCACTACCAAGCCACCTGAGGGTCCTTCAACAAAAATAGGAAGATTAAAGTTAACATGTAGCAGCTGAGAGTCTCAAAACTGATTGATGGACAGAGCCACTAATTTCAATGGAAGATGTATGGCTGTAACCCCTTCTTGTCTCTGAAAACCTCAGCCTACATTTCTAATATTTTCACAGTATAAAACACGTAGAAACCAACCTACCAAAACAAACCAATAAAACACCCAATTTTTTCAGGCCTTTTTTATACATTAAAAAGCACAACAGGGTAAAAACCTCTTTTTGGTATGTGTGCAGATCACCTTTAAACTCCATGTGTAATTAATACTTAAGCAAGTGTGATGGAGTGGACTAGGTCCAAAGGCCCCCTGCTGGAGGCCTCAGGATCTGGCCACAACATCCCGGGAAAGAAGCAATGGACAGGTCCTCCAAGCCTGGCTAGAGTGGCTGCTGGGGAAGCAGCCAATCAGAGAAGCTATAGGGAGCAGCCAGTGAGGGCCCAGCAGGCTCCTATAAAAAGAGCTGCAGGCCAGTGTGAGTTTGGTGACTGCTTGCAGGGATTGGGGGAGCTAGAACTAAGACTGACCCAGCTGGGGTCAGAGGACTAGAGGGCAGGAGAAGAGCCTCCAGGGAGGAAGCCCTGGGGGTTGCTGCTCCACCCCTGAGCAGGAATCTGCGCGTAAACTGGCCAGTTAGGATACTGAGAGAGGCCCTATTAGTCAGACTGAGGAGTGGAGCCCAGGGAGGGCTACAGACATATTGCCAATTGAGGGGTACCAGGATTGGCCCTACTGGGCTATGAAGAGACTGAGCTGGAGAGGGCTATAGGATCTTACTGGGCTTTGAGACAGGCCCAGTTGGACAGTGCACTCAAGAAGGGGTTTGTTTGCACACTGACTGTGGGTGACTTGGCTGGAGGGCTGAGTCACTGAAGATCCACCCAATAAGTGCAGCAGCTGATGGGGGCACCGTGAGCTGAGAAATTGACAAAACTGCAGGAATGCACATGACCAGGGGGTGCTCACGAGAGGTGGGTGCCACCCCATTAGAGCCAGGATCAATCTTTCTTGTCCATGCATTTGAAATCTCTATTTGCCCTGAAATGTAAACATAATACCATTCAGCCTGAGCACTTAAATCAAACTCAGAAAAAGAAACAAAGTTAAATGTAATCTCTTCCCTTTTGTCCATCGGGTATGGGAACTGTAAATAAGAATAAGTCTGTTTGCTTGTTATTTTCTTAGACTCTTTGGGACAAGCTGAAAACATGTGAGTCGGTGATTGTATTTGCTGAGCTGAGGGGTGACAGCAAGTGACCTGCTGGAAAGCCCATGGAGGATAAACCTCACTGGGTGGACCTGATTCACACCAATTTAGAATCTGTCCCGTTGGATTTTCCAGCCCCCTACACAAGGGATTTCCATATAGAAAAATCAGACCAGTGGTCTGTCTAGTCTAGTGTCCTGTCTCCCAGAGTGGCTGTTATAGAGGAAGATGCAAGAAACTTTGCAGAAGGCTGTTAAGGGGTAACCTGCCCCCCAGGGAATCTTTCTTCCTAATCCTCCCTGGTTAGATGTTGGCTCATGCCCTGAAGCATAAGCATTTGTATCCCTTCCAAATCCCAGCATTTTTAATCCTTACTAACATAACTCTGGCTGTTCTTGTTATATGTATAAATGCCCAATCCCTTTTAGAATCTGTTCTTGTCCTCAATGAGATATGCAAGGAAACAATTTAGCCCCTAACGTCCATATTCCCCTTTTCCTTCTTTAAAACCTAAAACTGGTGATTATTGTGCTGAAATCAAGAGTGACACAGTGCATCATTTAAACATTTTTCACACTGCATTTCATTTCTTTCTTTAAGTAAAGAACATGTTATTACGGTTAAAGAAATCCAACAGAGCTCATTCTGCATCTCTATTAGCATCAGTTTGCTTTACTCCAGTTACCCTTTTTTCCCATCACAATTTACTGTCTTAAATGTTTTGTGAGATTTTGAATGTTATTGTGAGGCATTACAAAGGATTTCTGGTTGCAAGGGAAGCCAACGCCGTATCTGCCATTAGCTACTGAGTGCATCCTGTCCTGGACTGTCATATCCTGGTACCAACGTACAATGACAGGTACGTTAGTGACTTCTGTAAAGTTAAATCTCCAAGCTGCTCGTAATGAGCAAACAGATTCCAGAGCTGCCCTCATTTGTACAGCAAAATCATTGCTTCAGCTGTGTTTGTCATTTCAAGGACTTGCAGGTTTGGTTTGTGTGCGGGCATTGCTAATACTAGAAAGCATGTGCCCCAGTGCAAACAATGCAGGTATAAAGGCACTCTGTTTTGTGCCACACATTTGTTGATCCAAAGTAACTCTCTCGTTTAAGCTTTCATTTCCCTTGTTGAGCCAGATTCATTCCTAGGATTAAATGAGTTACAATAACAGGAGGATTATTAAATATCTTAAGGGGAAAGACTCACCTAAAGTTAAGCAGAATTATCCATCTGCATGAAAGGTTCAGGAGGCTTACAAGTTGCCTGCCAGTAAGAAGTCTAAACCCATTTGCCACAGGTGGCTGCAAATATAAAAGCAGGAGGGGCTCTCCATCAGTGAGATCTAGAGGCAAAGTTCCTGCTCTTCTCAGCGGTAGGAAAACCAAGCGCAAGTTGCTGCCTTGATCCTACGTAGTTAGAATGGAGAATCAGGCCTGTTGTTTTTTCCATTCTCTCCCCATATTGTGATTATAGATGGGCCAAGGAGACCAGGATTTGGTTTAGCAAAAACGGCCGGGATTCAAATTCACATTCCATTTTTCTCCAAGCCACCAAAGTCCAGATCAGAGGTTTGGGATGTGTCCCATCTCCACAATGAGCAAAATAGGGTCCGGTGTCGATTTTGCAAACCACAAAGAACTGGGACCGGCTAGGATCCAGGATCCATTTTCTCTGAACCACCAACATTTGAGGGAGAGAGCTCCACAGAAAAGGTTCTAATTTTAACTCATCTCTTATCACAATACAGAATAGTATCGTTTCCACCTATCACTGGTGAAAACCTCTCCCTCTCAGCTAAGTGAGTTATGGAATCTGTACTTAGACTCAAACCATACAGCATGTTCTGTTTGGTGATGCTCTTAAAATGCAAGTTTGGATCCAGATCTGTTTTTCCCAAATTTTGGGGGTGCCTTGATTTGGACCATCTCACCCTGTCTTATTAAATGCCATCTACTGAAGTTGGGTTTCTTGTCTTACCATCGCTTTCTAAGAGAAATGAAGGAACACAAAATCGCAGTGGAAGGCTGGGAAAAAAATGGATGAAGGTCAAATGCAAGTTTTGACACACCTTGTTGTGTGATAGTGGCACCTGCATGTCCCACAAGAAAACTTGCAAAAGAAAGAAAAATAAAAAGTAAATCTGAAAGGCAAAATTCAATAGTATTTGGTTGGGATGTTTTTTAAAACTATTTTTGTGGCCTAATCTCCTACGAACAGAGAGAAACTGATAATTTTCTACTTAATATTATCTCTGCTTGATAGTAGCAGCAATAACAAATTTTCCACCTCATTTCTCCATCAACAGGCTCCCTTCCCCACTCTTCCTCTCTCCCCTTTGTTATATATGGTTTGACTGCAGTGACACTTATCTCAGAGCTGCTAGCTGCAAGATTGACTCACAAGAGAACTTTTTTTGTTCACCTGTCTCATTGACTTATTTAAAAGGACAGTCAGGTTGGAAAGAAGATTTTTAAAAATGAAATCAAAATCCCTTGCCTCTGTTAGACTGACTACACCTTAAATTATTTTTAAAAAGGAAGGAAAGGCTAGTTTTCTTTTTGCCATTTAGAATACCAATTGAAATGTATTAAGTATTTTTGGATGTTTTTCTACATTTTCAAATATATCGATTTCAGTTACATCACAGAATACAAAAGGTACAGTGCTCACTTTATATTACAGTAACTCCTCGCTTAACGTTGTAGTTATGTTCCTGAAAAATACGACGTTAAGCAAAACAATGTTAAGCGAATCCAATTTCCCCATAAGAAAATGTAAATGGGGAGTTTAGGTTCCAGGGACATTTTTTCACCAGACAAAAGACATTATATATATATATATATATATATATATAAAAGTTTTAAATAATTTAATACTGGTATACAGCTATAATGACTGTGAAGCTTGGTTGAGGTGGTGAAGTCAGAGGCTGGGACATTTCCCCGGGAATGCCTTACTGCTAAATGATGAACTAGCACTTGGCTGATCCCTTAAGGGTTAACACATTGTTGTTAATGTAGCCTCATGCTCTACAAGGCAGCACGAATGGAGGGAGGGGAGACAGCATGGCAGACAGAGACACACACCCTGTGTGTGAGGGAGAGAGAGAGAGAGAGATGCACATTACTCCTTTAAGTACGCTGACCCCACTCTAAGTACGCTGCCTTTTTAAGTAGATCAGGAAGCTGAGACAGCAGCTGCTGCCTGGAAGCTCCCTCCATCCTGAGCCCTGTCGTGTGTCCCCCCCTTCTCTATGGAAGATGGGGTAAGCGGGGTGCAGGAGCAGGGGGGAAGGGGACACCCTGACACTAGCCCCCTTCTCTCCCCTTCCCCACACAGCAAGCAGGAGGCTCCTGGGAGCAGCTCCAAGGCAGAGGGCAGGAGCAGCACATGGCAGTGGGGTGAGGGACAGCTGAACTGCCGGCAACTGATAGCCTGCTGGGCGGCTGCCGCACAGGGAACTTTCGGGAACGCGGAGCTGACAGGGGGCTGCCAGTCCACCCTGGTTCCAAGCCCCCACCAGCTAGCTGCAACGGGCTGCTCTTCCTGCAAGCAGTGGACAAAGCAGGCAGCTGCCAAACGCCGTTATAGGGGAGCATTGCGCAAGTTTAAATGAGCATGTTCTCTAATTGATCAGCAACGTAACAATGTTCACCGGGATGACTTCAACTGAGGAGTTACTGTATTTTTTATTACAAATATTTGCACTGTAAAAATGATAAACAAAAGAAATAGTATTTTTCAATTCACCTCATACAAGTACTGTCGTGCAATCTCTTTATCATGAAAGTGCAACTTACAAATGTAGATTTTTTTTTTGGTTACATAACTGCACTCAAAAACAAAACAATGTAAAACTTTAGAGCCTACAAGTGCACTCAGTCCTACTTCTTGTTTAGCCAATCGCTAAGAGAAACAAGTTTGTTTTCATTTACGGAAGGTAATGCTGCCCACCTCTTATTTACAATGTCACCTGAAAGTGAGAACAGGAGTTCTCATGACACTGTTGTAGCTGGCGTAGCAAGATAGTTACATGCCAGATGTGCTAAAGATTCATATGTCTCTTCATGCTTTGGCCATCGTTCCAGAGGACGTGCTTCCATGCTGATGACACTCGTTAAAAAAAATGCGTTAATTAAATTTATGACTGAACTCCTTGGGCGAGAATTGTATGTCTCCTGCTCTGATTTACCCTCATTCTGCCATATATTTCATGTTATAGCAGTCTCAGATGATGACCCAGCACATGTTCGTTTTAAGAACACTTTCACTGTAAATTTGACAAAATGCAAAGAAGGTACCAATGTGAAATTTCTAAAGACAGCTACATCACTCGACCCAAGGTTTAAGAATCTGAAGTGCCTTCCAAAATCTGAGAGGGATGAGGTGTGGAGTATGCTTTTAAAAGTCTTAAAAGAGCAATACTCTGATGCGGAAACTACAGAACTCTAACCACCAAAAAAGAAAATCAACCTTCTGCAGGTGGCATCTGATTCAGATTATGAAAATGAATATGTGTCGGTCCGCACTGCTTTGGATCATTATCGAGTAGAACCCATCATCAGAATGGACGCATGTTCTCTGGAATGGTGGTTGAAGCATCAAGGGACATCATCTTTAGCGCATCTGGCAAGTAAATATCTTGCAGCGCCAGCTACAACAGTGCCATGCAAACGCCTGTTCTCACTTTCAGGTAACATTGTAAACAAGAAGCAGACAACATTATCTTCTGGAAATGTAAACAAAGCTGTTTGAGCGATTGGCTGAACAAGAAGTAGAACTGATTGGACTTGTAGGCTCAAAAGCTTGACATTATAGAAAATGTAGAAAACATCCAAAAATATTTAAATAAATGGTATTCTATTATTGTTTAACAGCGTGATTAATTGCGATTAACTTTTTTAATCGCTTGACAGCCCTAATTTTATCATATGTCATGAGGTATTTGGTGTTTTTGCAAAGGTTCAGCTTCTGGAAATATTACCTGAGAAGTTCAGCTTTCTTTTTCTTTTTCTTTTTTTCTAGAAGAGTAAGTTTCTAGCCCTTGTGGTTGCAGGGAAAAGCCTGAAAACATAACCTGAGTGCACCCTAGGCTCAAAAACCAGAAGGCAAATATAAAGAATACCAAAATTATTTTTAAAATCTCATGACTTTTATACCACTCTCAGGATTTCTCTGAGACCTGACACATGGTTTTTGAACTCTGGGTCTTGCAATACTGCATTTAGGACTTGATTCTCATTTACGCTGCAGCCCCCTTACACTATGAAAATTAGCTCCACACACTCCCCAAAAAATCTCAGAAATAGGAGGAAGAGGAAAGAGCTTCTCAATACAATGATAACTAACGGTGGGAACTCCCTGCTCAGCAGCACAAGGGGGAATCTTTAATCTGACACCTAGGAGGACAATACAGGGGATCCTTCACTCCCAGGTCTGTTTTATTTTAGGATTGTGGTCTCCTGTGGTCTTCCTTCTTTGTGATCCAGGTGGGCACGGGGGGGAGGGGGAGGAAAGATGGTCCTGGGTAGAGCTGGTTGAAATTCTTTTTTTCCATGGAAAAACTGCCTCTTTTAAATGAAAATCTTCATAGAAAATCTTCTTTCTTTCTAAATTTTCCAGTTTTTTTCCTATGAAAAGCTAACGGTTTAAAGATTAATTTAAAAAAATTTTGGTTTTCAGTTTTCAAAAATCACTGAGAGGGAAAATCAGTGTTTGGTTTTCCATTAAAAAACAAAAAATTTCCATGAAAAAAGATAATGAAAATTTTTTATTTCTTTTGAAATTTTCCCATTAAAATATTTACCATTTTCTAAGCAGCTCGAGCACTGGACTTAAGCTCTTCCTCTCCTTCAACTCAGCCTAGGCAGCATCAGTTTCATCACCCTAGGACTGGGTGTATTGGAGGCCTTTCCTTTCACCGAGCTGACACTTCTACAACTTTTCAGGTTTGAGATTCCAAAGAGCAGGGTTATAATGTTCTCGATCAGGCCTTGACATTTTATGCACCCATCATCACCAGCATCTAGGCAGCCGCAAAGCAGAAGTACTGACAGGCTCAGTGGCATGGAGATGCTATGGGGAGGAGATCTCCAGCAAATAGATTAGGTTACTGACTTTTATGTGAAAGTCCCCTGTCCAGCTATTTGTTCAGATATGCACGTCTCCAGTTCAAAGACTGTAACTGAGCTGAATAGAAAATTCCTCTCAGTTTAGAGGTTTGTTTTCTACTGGAATCCTGTTATAAAATCCAGCAGCGTGTCACCTCTCAGACACAAAGTCTCCTTGCGAGGGCCTTGGAATAGTAATAATTTAAAAAAAACAGTTCAATCAAAACATCTTGAGGGCATCTTTACATGAAAATTTTTATTTCCCTTTCAAGTAAACGTATTGTTTTTAACAGCCAATTGCAAGGTAAAAATGTTAAATATACATATCAGGGTAGTTTATTTCAGAACTGCTTGAAGATGTGCTTCAAGCAGAGACTACAAAGACACACTTTGTGCAACAACTGGCTTATCGCTTGCTCCTAAAATAACCCTGTTTTTTTGTGGCAGGAATAAAATCTCCAGCATACAGCATGGCAATGCATTTCCTGCCTGGTTCTGTGCCCAGTGTGGTGTACAATACTAGTAGAATAATATGCAGAAAAGAACATTTAAATAAAAATACCCTTAATCCAATTTCTGGTTTTCCTGCGTTAGTGACCTTTGGTCCAGATTGTGGCTTTAAGCCCCTGACTGAATTGCAAGCACATGGCATGTGACAAGATGAGAAAACAACAGCAGACAGAAAATAAATAGTATTTTTACCATTTCCTAGTAAATGCTGGTCAGAGAAGTATTTTGCATATGGACAGTGTTAGAAGTTCTGCTGAAGGATAACACATAAAGGGACACCCCCTTCAAGGTTTTGAATCATGCTAAATCTAGCCAAAAAGGGGCCTTATTAAGATAAGAGAATTTAGGGCTGGATGGTCTCTGCTTTCATGAGCTGAAAAGGTGGGATTCAGATCCATTGAGATTCTCTTGGAAGGCCCAAACAGAGCCTGGTTGTGGGGCCGTAGCAGTATGATGATGATTTATTATCTGTATTACTGTGACTGGCCCCCGTAGGGGAAAATGGGGCCAGCCACACCTATGCCATAATTAATTAGCTGCTTCCTCAGCCTGAGGGGGTAGGACTAATGAGGGTCAGGTGACAGCTGAATGGATACCTGGGCCTCAGAAAAGGACTGAAGGTGTCAGCCTAGTGTTAGAACCGCAGGCAGACGGCACGGCACCACGCCCGTGGAGTGCCCCAGGCCAAGGTCTGCAGCACAAAGGGTACTCTAGGGGAACCAACCTGGGGCCACTGCTCTCAAAGTTAACCTCCACACCCCCAAAGGGAGCTGGGAACAGGACCCAGAGAGAGGACTGAAGAGAAGCCCCAAAAGGCAAAAGAATCTTTTTGTTTGTTTGGGACTCTTAATTTGAACTGTTGCTACCCTGGAAGAGGTGAAGTTTTTGGTGACTTGGCCAGAGGACTAAGCCACATCTCCAGCCTTGACTGTTATCTGGAAAGCTCAAGAGACCAATCGTGGGGGAGGGAAACTGAGGCAGAGAGAGCCAGCCACACTACACTTGACCAGCAAGGGGTGCTATGGGGAATCCATGCCTATCTACAGCCCCCAACTTAGATCAAGGCCCCACTGTGCTAGGTACTGCACAAATGCAAAGCATAGTCCCTCCCCTGAAGAGTTTAAAATCCAAATAGACAAGAAAAAGGATGAGAGGGTAAACAGACACAGAGAGAAGTGACTTGCCCAAAGTCACACGACAGGCAAATGGCCAGTTTGCCAGAGAAATTCAAATAAGGCATACATTTCTACGCAGGAGGTAATTAACTAATGGAATAATGTATCCAGGGATGGGACGGATTCTCCACCACTTGAAGCCTTTTAATCAAGATTTAGTCTTTCTAAAAGATGCTGTAATTCAAGCAGAAGTTATGGGCTTGGTGCAAGAATTATTAGGGGAAATGCAATGCCAGGTGTTATGCAAGAAGTCAAGCTAGATCATCGTAATGGTACTTTCTGGCCTTAAAATCTATGAATGAAATATTGACTATATTAAAGTTAATACCAAAACCCCCACTGAAGTCAACAGGCTCAGTGGGTGAATTTTTGAATCTATGAAATGATTGGTATCAGATTTCTGGGCTATATGAATACAGCTATTTGGTCTGCTTATTTTATTCCATCAATAAACACAACTCCAATCCTATGAGCTCTCAATCTCACACTGGATTATGCTAAAAAACAAACACACAATAGCAAAACAAAGAAACTAATGATAAAATCATGGAACTGCAGGATAATACCTGATCTGAACTCTTTGTAAAAAATGCTCTCCCAGGAGCAGTTTTCCTTCTACCCTGGTTCTCTCCCCTCCCCTGCCTTTCCTCTGCCCCTCTCAGGGTCTGTCGTCATTTCTTATTATGCTTATTTGTCTTATTGTAAGCTCCTTAGGTCTCTGACCTTTCTTCTGATTAGTCTGTCAAGCAGAAATGTGCACTACCAGCGCTATGTAAATTACAGAGGAAAGCACAGAACATTAAGTGTTTGTAAAAAGGTGTAAAGCACCCAAATGCAGTGATCTATTAGACACTGACCATGTGGTAATTGGAAGAATCCTGCCATAGTTCTAACTAACTAAACAATTCCCTTGACAGGCATTACACAATTTTCAACAGGGTTACAAAGGTAGCACAACAGATGCTGTCATTATGAGCCCTGATTGTTTATGAGAAAAGAAAACAGGGTTATCTGTTCATAAAATAGATCTACATGAAAGCTGTTAAATGGAAGCTACAGAGATTGTTGATGTGGCAAACTAGAAATAACTATAATTTCACTAAAACTCTTTAAAATTAATAAAAATGATATAGAATGGAAAGGGAGTCAAGATCCTCTGTTCTAACACACTTCTCCCCCTGTCTGTCTTATCCAGTGTAGATATAGCTCGTAAGCTCTTTGGGGCAGGGGCTGTCTCTCTCTTATGTTTGTACAAGGTCTGGCACAAATGGAGCCCTGGCTTCTAGGTATTATCACAACAGCAATAATAATAATTAATTAAGGGGCAGCTATGGAAGAGAGCCCCCGGCTCAGACAACAACAAAATAGGGGACTCCTGCATGGGATTCATAAAAGGCTAATTCCCTTTGCCTTATTCACTGCTGAGCAGCTTTATTTTCTTCTTTTCAGTATGCAGGTGATTGGATTTTTCCTCTAGAAGATCAGCTGGAAATACAGACGTTAAAAGCATCATTTCCTACTTGAGGGGTTTTATTAATGGTTAAGAGCCTGATTCTCCATTCCCACACACTTTGTGCGGTCACTCACACCAGGGTAACGTGGGTGGAAAATGCTACCACTCATAATGGTAGTATTGCGTACCCACTTTGCACTAGTGTAAATGACTGCACGTGGGTCAGGGCCACAAAGAATCATTCCTGTATGTTCACTGTCTGTGTATTTTGCACAATCTGTTCCTCCATGGAGGGAGGTGGGAGGGGGGGGTAATAGTATGGTTGAGACCAGCAAATATTTAATTCCATTACTGGTACTCTTAAACTTATTAAGTTCTGAAATGATTTGATTGGGGCCCAATCCTGATACTCAGTACTCACTGGAGTGGTCCCATTCTCTTACAAATGGACAGCAGAGTTCCATGCCATCCTGGCCTCCCTACAGATAGCAAATAATATATACTGTTCAGGAGGTAAGTTATTCACCCTAAAAAGGTGGGATAAGTCATCGTGAGGTGCCTGTGGGCTACATTTTTCTCTACCCCAGCTAGATGGCCAGTCACTTGTTATTGGAGACACAAAAGGTTCTCCTTCAGTGGTGCAGGGCTGAATTAAAAGAGAGCTGAAGGAAGAGGCCGGTGAAGAGAGAGAGAGAGAGGAAACTAAACTGGCGATAGCTCAGCTGATCAGCAAAGCTGCTGTACACATTAGCTCCTATTTCTCCACATCCTTCCAATCTCTATGACCTCTGTAGGTGAAACGTGTGTTGTGTGGAAGGAAGGTGAGGAGCAGGGTGTAGATCAGATTGTCTTGCCCCTGCTGATCTGCAGATTCACAATATCTGCTACTTATGGGCCACCAGGCAAGGACATTCTGGAGGCCTGCACTATTGCACAGGACTCTGTGACGTTGCACTCCATAACGTTTTATGGAAATAGGCTTATGATTGTAAATATAATGGAACTGGAATATGCTTTATGCAAAAGGTCTCTTGTAAGGTATCATTACAAAGCTTATGCTCTACTGAGTGTGTTCATCCTATTTGTTTGCATGTGTTATTTCTATGTCTGGAGTTAGGAGAATAAGATATAAACTTGTATTACTGAGGTAAACATATTGAGTGGAAGCCATTAAGGGTGCTTCAGAATCAATGAACTGTAAATGGCTCTGTTTACTTGCAGGCCTTCCTGTGTTCCTGTAAGCCAGCCCAGGAAGAATGACGGAATCCATCTTAAACCTGGTGCTTTTCCATTTAGAAAGAGGGGTGGGGACCCAGAGGGACAAAAGATTCCCGCCTTATAAAAGGGGGTGGGAGAGAACAAGGGGGGCCCAGTCATGAGACAGCCCCTGCTTTTCACCTAAGATGCCTGCTGGAACTAACAAGGCCTGTACCAGGGGAAAGGATCGGGCCCAGACTAGGAAGGAGGCTAGTCTGTGAAAGAAGCTTTTTGGAATATCTCTGAGGGTGAAATTTACCTGTACTCAGTTTCTTAATGTATTAGGCTTAGACTTGTGTGTTTTGTTTTATTTTGCTTGGTGACTTACTTTGTTCTGTCTGTTATTACTTGAAACCACTTAAATCCTACTTTTTATACTTAATAAAATCACTTTTGTTTATTAATTAACCCAGAGTAAGTGATTAATAGCTGGGGGAGCAAACAGCTGTGCATATCTCTCTATCAGTGTTACAGAGGGTGGACAATTTATGAGTTTACCCTGTATAAGCTTTATACAGAGTAAAACGGATTTATTTGGGGTTTGGATCCCATTGGGAACTGGGTGTCAGAGATAGGTGACCTGCTGAGCAGTTTTTGGTTAACGTCTGCAGCTTTGGGGGCATGGACCAGACCTGGGTCTGTGTTGCAGCAGGCTAGTGTGTCTGGCTCAACAAGGCAGGGTTCTGGAGTCCCAAGCTGGCAGGGAAAATGGGCCCAGAGGTAATTCCAACACGTCAGTGACAGTGCCAAGGGGGTCTCTGTGTCCAAACCCATCACAGACTCCACCTGTAACTTGCTGATAAACACCTGTCTATGTGCCCAAAAGAGATGAGCACACAACTCCCACTCAGATCAAGGGGATTTTCACACATGCAGCTAAAGTCAGAATTTGTCCCTAATCATATTTTAAAATCCATTTTCAGATTGTTTAAACAAGTTTTTTTTTTTAACCTCAGACTAGGAGCATTCAACAAAAGGCAAATCAAAACTCATTTCAGTTTAGTTGCTTACCCTTAATTACATTATTTCCATCCTTCTGTAAAAATGTATTATTATAAAGCACAGAGGGATAAACCTCTGTTGATGTAATATTCATTTGTACAGAGTGGCATAGTTACTTCTTAGTAAATGTGAATTACTTATGAGAGTCATGTGCGGTGTCACTGTAGCTGTGTTGGTCCCAGGCAATGAGAGTAATGTCTATTTGCTCAGTTTACAAATGAAAGCTGCCATTTCCTTTCATATCCCTAAGAAATACAGCTGATGAAACGTATTTGCAATGATTCAAGTGCATAGATTATTATTATTATTTACTTAATCCAGAATCAGAAGCAACATCAAGTCAGAACAGAACTGGGGAGTCTATGGCCAATTTCAGCTCTTATTTTACTGTGTGCATGGCAGCCAGGAACCATGGTGATGTGCATATTAGAAATGCATAGATTAAAGAGAGAGAGAGAATTATCATAGGCTGACAGAGAGAAAGGGACAGACAGATAGTATGGTGATGAGTGCCATAGAAGTGCTAATACAGATATGAAATAGACAGCCACCCTCATGTGGATTGGAGCTATTGCAGAAGATAAAACAATAGTGATCCAAAATCAAAGTTTGCACATCACACACAGTCTCTCTCTTAATGTGTAGGTAATTAGTTTAATGGGATTTTTTGTGGGGCGGGATTATGTGTTTTGTTTTTGCTGAGTGAGTATTCAAGCATTGAATGGTACCAAGCTATTTACATCCTTGGATGGTGGGCAGAGTCTACCAGAATAACTAGAGGCCCGCCCCACAGATGAGCTGAGGGAGGTTCTACAATGCCCAGAATTTAATTGAGGGCTTGTCTACACATGCAGTGCTGCAGTGGTGCAACTGCACCAATGCAGCACATCTGGTGAAGACATTCTATGATGAAGGGAGAGAGCTCTTCCATCAGCATAATAAAACCACCTCTGCTAGGGTGACCAGACAGCAAGTGTGAAAAATCGGGACAGGGGTAGGGAATAGGAGCCTATATAAGAAAAAGACTCAAAAATTGGGACAGTCCCTATAACATCGGGACATCTGGTCACCTTAACCTCTGCAAGCAGCGGTAGCTATGTCAGTGGGAGAAGCTCTTCCACCAACATAGTGCTGTGCACACTGGCACTTATGTCAGTGTAACTTGCGTTGTTCAGGGGGGTAGTTTATTCACACCCCTGAGTGACATGAGTTATGGCAACATAAGCTGTAGATATAGCCTAAATACAGGGGACAAAGAATGAAAACACAGGGATGGGAGTGTAGGTCAAAGGGTCAAAATGAAGGAACCAGACGATGCTCACTGTGCCTAGAAGGAGTCCGAGGAAGCGGCGGATGTCATCCAGAGGAACTCTGCCCAGATGCATCCATTGACTAGGAACTGGGAAAATGGCTCAGTCACAAAACATATGCACCACTTGCCCTTGAGCTTCTTCAAGATGAATGGCCATCTTGGCCAATGCCAAGAAGTAGTTCATAGAGCCACAGATTCCAAGGCCAGAAGGGACCAGTCATCATCTAGTCTGATCTACTGTATAAACAGGCTATCGGGCTTCCCTGAATTAATTGCTGTTTGAACTCGAGCATACCTTTCAGAAAAAACATCCAATCTTGATTTAAATAAACTTCCAGTGATGGAGAATCAACCATGTTCCTTGGTAACTTGTTCCAATAGTTAATTACCCTTACTGTTAAATATTTCAAGTCTGATTTGGGTTAGCTTCAACCTCCAGCCCCTGGATCATGTTGTACCTTTGTCTGCTAGATTCAAGAGCCCTTTGTTATCAAATTTCTGTTTCCCATGTAAGTACTTATAGAATGACTTAGTCACTTTTTTCTTTGATAAACTAAGTAAATTAAGCTCACTGAGTCTTTCATAATAAGACATGTTTTCTAATCCTTTAATAATTCACATGGCTTTTCCCTGAGCCCTCTCCACTTTTTCAGCATCTTTCTTGAATTGTGGACGCAGAACCGGACACAGTATTCCAGTAGCAATCACACCAGTGCCAATTACAGAGGTGAAATAACCTCTCTACCCCTCTCTGAGATTCCCCTGTGTAGGCTGATCAGGTGGTCTCAGGACCAGCCTGACTGTTCTATCCAATGAAGTCCTGATCATCCACCAAACAGGTAAAGCCAGGGAGAGTGCAAGTGACAGCTTCTTGCTTCCCCACCAACATGGTCAACCCTCTGCTGAAAAGGCAAACTTAAAAGATAATCACCTCTGTCCACTCGGTCATTGGCCTGTCTTCGGAGACGATAATTAATGCCAGTTCTGTGGTGTGGACACCTGCATCCACTGAGAGCTCGAATGAGATCAACTTATTTCATATATGCCATGAAAAAGTCATCAGACAGCAAGCATTCTTCCAGCCACACAGCTGGATTCAAATTAGGTTCCTAGAGAGAAGTGACTAGAAAATTCTCAAAGCAGCATACTGTGCAACCTTTTCTAGAGAGGATAAGTTCTGTATCACAACAGCTGATCACATGGAAGAACTATTCCTGCAGCCTACATTTTCCAACAGATCTTAGACTGCCTGATTAGCAACAAAATAGAGCTATGGAAACCACCATTCATAGAAAAGAAACCAATAAGCACTTGTAATTTGAGTCACTCTCCTCCTATAAATAAGGATCCCCTGCGCTCCTGGGGTGTAGACAATGGTTCAAACAAATAAATTAACTGAAAATCCAGAAGAATCCAAGAAGGATTATTAGGGTGATATGTTTTCAACAGAGCACTCAGGAGCTGCAAATGATGGCTCACCAAACAGGCATGTCTTAAATCCCCTACGAAAGAAGAAGCCCTGAAACATGAGAACCTGACTTGTATTTGCATAGCATCATTTATTTGAAAAGGATCCAACTAAGAAATATCTTAAGCAAGAAAAAAACGAACACTCTACAATATACGCTAGTCATTAGGTTCATTCTATGGTTCTCAGAGCAACTAGCTAGTGTGGGAAACAAAGAATGAACTTCATTAGATTTCATGGGAACACAGAGGCAAAACCAAATTCCAAGAAAGAAATGTGACAAAAATCAAGCAAACATGGAAAACACGTGAGGATTAGGCCACAACCAGAAAAATTTCTGCTCCAAAGATTTACCCACATAACACTAAGTACAGACCGATCCCTTCAAATAGTTAAGGGCTCCATTGCCCTGCATCTTGTAGTAATTTACACTAGTGCAAGGTAGGAGTAAAATGTTTTGGTATCATTTTATACCCACTTTGCAGAAATGTAAGGCTAGGTCTTCACTGGCAAAAAAGGAGGGTGGGGAGGTTTCACACTGAAATAGCTAACTGTAGTATATACTGTAACAAGTAACCTCCTTGTAATATTCCCTGGTGCACGTTAGTGTTGTACTGTTTCAAACACCACTGCATTAAAGCGCACTAGGGAAACTTTAGTGAGAACCAGCAGGGTCTGCTCGGACCAATTAATGCACAACACGTGAGTGTGCTCTAGAAATCACATCCCAATAGCCCCCATCGCTGCTCCCTTTGGACAAGCGCTTAGGTGCAAGTAACCATTTCTGGTGTTTTTCCAGGATTCATTGGATAAACACAGTTTCAGGTTTTGTGTCGGGGAGTTTTATTGGTGTTTATTGGTTTGTAACAGGGCAGCTTGCCCTTGGGCTGGAGAGCCTGGGGCCACACCAACCCTGGTTACAGAAGGAGCCCCACCTGAGGGGAATCAGGTAATTTCCTATCAAGAGCAGAAGGTAGATGCAGTAAGCTCAGAGGCTGTAGTGAGAGGCTCCTGCAGGGAAGATCAAGATGTAAGAGAGTTGTTCCAGCTTGGAAGGGCCAGGAGTAGCCTGCTAAGGCAGGAAGGATTCTGATCAGACCCGGGGAGTTTGGGCTATATCTGGCTGAAGGCAAGACTTTCGTGTTTAGTTCTGAACTGGAAATTGATAAATTAGGCCCTAAGGACAGCTGTTGTGACTAGACTGGAAAAACCCAGTGTGGAGTTTATGTGGGGATCCAAGAAGAGAAACTGAGGTGAGGGCTGCATGCAGGGCTCCCTTGAGGCCACCAGGGGGCGCTGAGAGGCAGCCACTCATCACAGTTCAAACCAAAAATCAGAAGCCCTAATTATAGGGTTGATTATAGGATAATTTAGAATAAATATATTAATCCAATATTATCTCTAGGTACATTAGTCTCTCATAAGTGTGACTGAAATTCAAAGAGATCCTTAAGACTTTGTACACTCTTTTAATAAGAAAGAATGGATTTTGGAGGTCTTTGCCTCTTATTCTTGGAACAGATCACTATATTAATTTTCTCCTGCATCTGGATTATTTTAAATTATAAATTATAAATTTCGAGGAGTCCTCCCTGGGATTTTTTTTTAACTAGCATCAGATTACCATTTAATCAATAAAACATTAAACAACAGTCAGGATTTCTCTATTGTTTTTCATCCTTGTATCTCACGTTACAGATGAAAGTAAATATCCCATTTTACAGATGGGAAAACTAAGGCTCAGGAAAAAGGATTCTATCAGGTTAGTGGCAGAGCTAGGAACAGAAGCCAGTTATAGTATCCCCTCATAAGCGCTCTTTATCCCATACAAAGAAACCAATTGTAATATCTTTAGGGCAGGACTACCTTCTTGTTTTATGTTTGTAGAGTGCCTTACATAATTGGGGGCTGGTTCATGAGTGGGACCTTTAGGCACTACCACAATACAAATAAATAAATAAATACAATTAATAATTAATTACAGGTAGTTATGAATTTCACTATCTTACCTCAACAATATTTATCTCATGTATATTATTCCTTGAAGCTACTCATTTCTTGTTTGGAGGTGACAGATTTTCAAACCATTAACATTATGTGACAGTTAAAGCTGTCAGATCTAAGTATTATTCCTCCCACTACCCTGTCTATTATTTGTAGAAACTACTTCCCAAATGCTTGTGTACGTGGGCACAACCACACTATTTGCCCAGTTAAACAACTGCTTCCAACATGCTATCTTCAGAAAGGTTATTTTAATGGTGCTGATCAGATGTCTAGTTTATTTGGTGGTAAATTTCCAACTGAATTACCCTGTAGCTTGGATTCCCTGGCCATATTTTGCAGTCCTTGCTGGATATGACATCAATGGGAGCAGCATAACCAGGGCCGGCGGTCGCCTAGGGCGCCAGGATTCGGGGGGCGGCATTTTGTGCGCTCCCCACGGGGCGCACGGGAGCTTCCGGTTCCGCTCCCGTCACGCCGCCAAAGAAGGACCTTCTGTCGACGTGCCGCAGAAAACAGCGGCAGGCAATTGAGCAGCTCAATGACTGCCGCTGTTGCCACCCCCTGAATTCTGCCTAGGGCACCAGAAACCCTGGCGCGCTCCTGTGCATAACTATCATATTCCTCCCTAAGATAAATTCCCAAATAGCTACAACATAGTTCGAAGGGTGGCAAAGGGATGCTGGATCTATATTGTACATTATGGGACAAAAAGACCAAAGTTTCTCAGTATGTGGCAAAGGGACACTTGGCCTCTATTTTGTCAGATTCAAATGCCATATCATTGTGGTGTAGAAGTCAAAACATGGGAAAGACCATAAACTGGCTTTACCATTAGTAGGTGCTACTTGGCTGTCTTAGTGAGGTAATGTTCAGTAGACATGAGAAAGTGACGCGATGGTGAGGCAGTCATAAGGAATGTGATGACAGTTACAAGCACAGGAGCTATGTTTCACAACACTTATCTCACTGTAATTAATTTTGAAACAAGTTATCATTCATTTTACATTTCCGTAGAGTTCCCAGGTCAGAGAACACAACCAAAATATGTTTACAAAAATATGACATACACTAAGCTCCCCCAGGTCAAATTAATTGTGATTTAGGGTTTGATAGATGCAACTTTTTTTTTTTAAGATATGCTCTAGTTCAAAAGGAATTTTTTTTGTGGAAGTTCTATAGCTGGTGTTAAACTGATGGTCAGACTAGGGTCCCTTCAACCCTTGGAATCTATGAAGCACAGGCATCGCATGGTTTCACAACTGGACACTAGAAGATTTAGATTTTGCTGATGATATAGCTCCTATCCATGACAGCTCAGCCAACATGCAAGCAAGATGATTGTCCAGCATTGCAAGAAAGTCCTATGTAACTAAAACTATTGGAAGACAGGATTCTGGGCTAGATGGACCATTGGTCTGGCCCAGAATGGCCGTTCTTATGTTCATTCTCACCTTTTAAGGGCTGGAGGGCCTGGAGCTATCCAACCCTGATTACTAAAGAGGCATACCTGAGAAAGATTAGCTCTTTTCCCTATGAAGGGCAGCAGGGAATGGGGGCAACTCAGGAACTTGCAGTGAGTGAGACAGATTGCTGCAGGCAAGACCCTGACACCAAGGGAGTTTAAATTGGGGGCCAGGCCCAGAGCCTAGGGAGCAGGAGGCTCCAGGAGGAGGCCTTGACTGGGTTTGGGTCTGCAAGTCAACGCCAAAAGGATCAGCTCCAGATGAGAAGAACTGGGAGGACAGGCTGTGAGAACAGAATGGGACAGGAAAAAAGCTCTGGTGGTGAGAGAAGACACCAGAGCTCCATATGAACTTGTGTGAGGTGATGAACTTTATTTTGGGACACGGGATTGTCATGAACTGTTTCTGTCATTAAACCAGCCCCAGACAAATACCCCTCTGCAGTTCTCAAGGGGACCCTAAAGTGGAGGAGAGAGGCAGGGTGCCGCAGAGTGACCTCAGGCCATAAGGCGGGGCTCAAGAATCAGAAGGCCCTATTACAATAGGGTTAATAATTAGCTGTAAAACAACAAATCTAATGAGAACCGCAGCAACTCCCAACTCAAGCAGTAACATGCAAGGCAATGGGGACACCCAGAAGGATATGAGGTCATGAATTTGGCAAGGTAGCAGCCGCGTTCACCAGCTTAAACAAGTTTTGGTCATCCAAAATCTACAACTTAAAGAGCAAACTACTAATCCTCAACTCAAATGTTATTAACATCTCAGCATATGCCTGTGTAAACTGTTAATCCACAAAAGGTACAACTAGATATATGGCTACACTGGCGATTTGCAGCACTGGAAAGCCTCCACCAGCGCTGCAATTAGTAAGTGGCCACACCTGCAAGGCACTTCCAGCGCTGCAACTCCCTGGCTGCAGCGCTGGCCGTACACCTCACTCAGCATGGGGAATAAGGATTGCAGCGCTGGTGCTGCAGCGCTGGTCATCAAGTGTGGCCACACACCAGCGCTGTGATTGGCCTCCAGGGAATAAGGTGTATCCCAGAATGCTTTTATAAATTACTCTCTTTGTTTTGTTATGCAGCCTCTCTTTGTTTTGTTGTGAACGAGCTCCGATCGGAGCTCCGTTCTGTACCTGGCTGTAAACAATCAAATGAGAGGCAGGCAGGCAGAGTGAATGAAACAGAACGGAGCCGATCAGAGCTCCGTTTGAACTGCTTATCTATAAAAACAAACACTGATCACAGCAAACAGGAGCTATCTGTACCTGGCTGTGAACGATCAAATGAGAGGCAGGGGAAACAGTGTTGGATGCAGGCTGTTAGGGTTCGCAAACATTTTGTGATTTTTCCAATCTCTCTCTTCCCCGCTCCCTGTCACAGTACACCACAGGGAGTGAGTGAAACGGGGCAGTCCGTGTTGGAGGCAGGCTGTTTGCAATTAGAGTTAAGACTAAGGGCTCATGAACATTTTGTGATTTTTCCAATCCAGGAAGCTAACACACAGTGTTGGCTCCAAAAATCCACTCTCTATCTTCCCCGCTCCCTGTCACAGTACACCACCCTCCACCCCCCTCTTTTGAAAAGCACGTTGGTGCACTTGAATGCTGGGATAGCTGCCCACAATGCAGCACTCCCAACAGCGCTGCAAATGCCCCAAATGTGGCCACACACCAGCGCTGGTAGCTGTGAGTGTGGCCACACACCAGCGCTGCTCCTACACAGCTGGATGACCAGCGCTGCAAACTACCAGCGCTGCAAACCGTAAGTGTAGCCATACCCTAAATGCCTTCCAAAGCAAATGCCTTAGAAAAATAATAGGTATTAAATCAAATAAATTTATAACAAGTGCCGAGATTCATCGGAGAGTTCAACAACCTCTTATCTCCAAAGTTATCCAGAAAATAAAAAAAACATCGGGGATGTGTGCTAAGAATGAAGCCAGAGCATCTATCATGGGATACATGAGTAGCTGGAGGAACACATAAGAGGGGCCAACCAAAAGAAACCCTCTGGTGAACATTACTCAGAGAGGGAAAACGTACAGGACTTAACAACACTGGGAACATGCAAAGAGTGGCCCAGGAGAGTTAGGGATGGTGGAGCCTTGTTTGTGGTCTAAGTGGTCTAGGAAGGATTCAGATCCAGATAGGGCTTGACCACGCACAAAGATGGATTGGTTTAATAAAACAGGGGATTTTATACCCGTTACAGCTTGGGGCCTGGGCCCTTTCAAACCAATTTAAACCTGAGTTACTTCAATTTAGTTTGCTTTGGTAAATATAGAGGCACAAGCTAAACTGGCAATCGGTTTACAATTGATCTACAGCTTGGTCTACATATAGTTTTTGTACTGGTATGCTATGCTGATTAGAGGTGGGATTTTTTACCACTATAGGTTTACTAGTACAGTCTCTAGTTTGGATGCAGTTATAGCAGTACAGACATGCCTTACACCAGTATAGCTTATTCCCCTTCCTGTACAGGAATCGCCATACTGGTGTAAAGCACCTTTATATCAATGTAGCTGCATCCACACTAGGAGGGGTTGTATGACTCACTACACCAATATATCACTACAGCATTTCTAATGCAGACAAGGCCTGACAGTGTCTACACAGGGGTTTGCACTCGTCTAACTAAGCTGTTTTCTAAATCGATTTTAGTTAAACTGGTGCTTATGTGTAGACTAGCTTCTACGTGCAGACAAACCCTCAGAAAGAAAAGTAGGGAATCACTGTAAATTTTAAACCGTATTCACAGCTAATACTGATGCTTCCTTTTCCCCTTTACCAAAAGAAAACAAACACTCTGATAAATGTAATCGTTGGTAGCTGCGTTCTGATAGGATTGGGACACACCTACTCAGCCAAAATGACTGAGCTTTTCAGAATGTTCACATGTTCAAAAGGAGAGACAAGAAGCCTTTAAAACTATTCCAGTGTTTATTTCACGTCCTTCCTCCCCTCCATCCCTACCCATTTTTGACCCTTTCCAAGGAACATCATGTACAGCAGCACATTCCTTCAGGCTCAAACGGCCCCACAGGCTGTGCTGAAATGCTAGAACAATGTACAATAGGTTTTCTGGTCTCTTAGCACTCACTGTGGCGAGGGCAAGTTTGTTTCTCGATCTTCGGACATGGGAGGAAAGATCACGCTGGGGAACAATGTTACGTGAACTGGAGGGCTGGGGGACAGGGGATAGAAAAGCTAACAAGGGAAGGTGGAAAGTTCTCCCTTCCCACTACATGATCTACGAGACCACAACACGGGAAACAATTGCTACCCATCCATTATCTGAAAAACAAATGGTATGGTAACATGAAGTGTCCCTATGATCTTCTGAAAGGTGTCCTACTAATATTTAGGCCTTGTATAACATTTTTTTATTTTTCAAAGCAGAGGATGGCTGTGATCTACTGGCAATCCGGAGACTTTTTTGCTCAAACTTTTTAAAGCGACTGATGATTTTGGGTGCCCAACTCGAGTCCTCTCAGAAGAGTCACGTTTTCAGGAAGTACTGAGCACCCAGCCCCCCAAAATCAGGCCCCTTTAAAGGGGTCTCATTTTGGGCACCCAAAGACAGAAGCACCCAAAATCACTAGTCACTTTTGAAAATTAAGGCCTTTGTCTTAATTCAGATCTCTCTGACATACACACACACCGGTGTGAATCAGGAGTAACTCACAACAATGGAGTTACATTGGCATAAAACTGGTGTATGTTCAGAATCCTCAGCTGGACCAGGCAGAATGGACAAAGCCCCAGCAGTGGCTGCAGAAGTCGGAGGGGGTAGGGAGAAGGGGCTAGCTGAGGCTCTCCCTGGGTGCTCCCCCAGACTGGATCTCAGAAACTGGGGGGCACTGGACCCCTTAAATACAGCCTAGCCCAGACTGGACAGGAGCCCCAGTAGTATCCCTGAGAGCATGGCTCCTCAGAGGCACCCACTGTAAATGCAGAATGGTGGGATATAACCATGCACTGCAAGTATTATGTTTATTTTCACTGCCATTCCTTAATAGTGCCCTAACCTTGCTTTTTCATGTAATCAGGCACTAGCTGGTAAAGAGAACATGTGGGACTGGGACTGGATCTACAGGAGGATCTCTGACTTAAGCAGTAGTCGTCAATATGAACAAAGCTGAGAACAGCTGGTTTAAAAGATAATGTCTATGATTAAATGTTGTCCATTGTTGAGTTCCAAATCCAATATGTCAATCTGGCAGATGATAGCATTCTTTACTTTTTGCAGTCCTACATAGCAAACAAGTGTAAGCATGAACCATCCAGCTCCTTTAACTCATCATCTTAAACAGATTGCATTTCTCTGAAATTAGCAAAGCACCATTAATACCAAGCAAGATATAAAGCACATATGGCCCGATGCCTTCTCTTTTCCAAATCAACTCAGACAAAAAAAGAAAAAGCTCCATATACCCTCTTTCTCCTATCTCTAGTTCTTGCCTCTTTAAACATCCAAACAGCACAGGACAGAGTTTAGTCCCTACTATATATACATCCTGTTGTAAACAAATCAGGGGCCAATGTGCTCTTACACAATATCTGTAACAGATGGAAATTTTCATGGCCAACTTCCAACTTATCAACTTAGGCAGCATCCCTTCATTAACTTTGGAGTATGTGTTCCTGCTGAAATATGCAGTAGGATGCTGAGAACTCTTGTTTTAGCTCCCCCCAGTCAGCTTTGAAGTGTAATGAACTTTTCACATTTCTGACACTCCACCAATACCCTCCAGTCAGTGACAGATGTTGGTTCAATCAGCCTGCTGCTGTTAGAATAAGTCATGTCTTCCATCAGAACTTCTCAATAACTTCACTGGACAACATAAAAGCCAACACCTTTCTCACTCAGGCAAAACTTCCACCAAAGATAACAGAGAACCAGATAAGCTTCTGGTGAACAAAAATACTACTGCTATGGAAGCTGCTGTGGCCTAGTGGCGAGGACGCTGCCAAGACGTGGGGTCTAGTCCTGACCCTGTTACTGGTTTGCTGAGTGATTGTGGACGAGTGATTTCTCTTCCCAGATGTTTCCCTACCTGTCTTGCTGTTTCTACAGTGCTCCCAGACTCTGCCAGCCAAAGAGTGAAGGACTCAGTCTGACTCCAGATTCCCCTTGAATGCTGCTGAATACCTTGACTTCAGGGTCTGCCATTTTTATTTAAGTGTCACAGATCCACTTTCTTTACATGATATTTAAAACACTTTCTCCTGCCACCATTATGATAAACAGACTAACGTGTTGGCTGGTATTTAGATGCTTTGCTGGAATGCTATAATTTTCTAACTTCACAATATCTGTCCCATTGCTCCCAGCAGGGAAAGAACTCTCTTTCCTTCTCTGCTGCAGTGGGATCACACCAGTGCTGCAAAAGACTGTGCATGCCAGGATTCCAGCTCTGTCCAAAGTGAAATCAATATCTTCAAAATACTTAGGGCCAAATTCTTATTCCCCACATAAAGACCAGCTAGGTAGACTTCATATCAGGGGAACTCTGCTGGGGCCAGGGTACAGAATCCTCTGTTCCCAACTCTGGCATTGTGGCAGTTATGAGAGCTGTATATAAAAATAGTATCCACAGGTAAAGATGGGCATCTAGTCGCATGCAAAAACAATAGTGCCTGTAGTATTTAGGGTTGCCAACAGTCCCTTATTACAAGGGGTGTCCCTTATTTTTCATCTCTCTACAACATGATTAGGAGCTGCTTATTAATTATTAATTATTATTATTATATCAGGAGCACAGGTGGGACAGAGGTGCTAAGAAAACAGTCCTTTATTTTTGAAATACCTTAGCAACCCTAGCGGTATTGTTCATAACTTTACAGGTTCAATAAAGTTGGTTTGCAATACAAATGGCTTCCTATTTGCTGCTCTTAACAGCAGCCACTACTTCAGTCAAACCCCAACACACAAAAGCGTAGTACACAGAAGTGTAGTTCCCAGGCCCCATGATCCTGCCCCCATCTGCCCTCACTGTCCCCTGCACAGTTGCAGAGAAAGCTGCCATGCACGAGGAATGCAGAGCTCTCCCTTACCACCATGTAGCCTGCAGTTGAACTGTGGCAGTTTCACTTATTTTTGGGCCTGGGCCATCTATGTAAGGGAGGGCAATATTTGTATATAGTTTGTGAAGCACTGTGGGATGAAAGGTGCTGTTTAAATGTACGTCATCATTCTAGAAACTAACGTGCTAACCCTGTGCAATCTAGCCACCTTGGCAGCCTTGGAGCGTTTGGGTTTTGTAAGGTTAATGCTAGAAGAAGAATTGAGTCTGACCCAAAGCAAATATGATCCCAAAAATATTCCTGTGGCTTATTTTAATAAGGGATTTCAATGTCTGCTGAGAAGGAGTCACCTCTAGAAGGCTACATTCTCTTTCAGTGACTGTTCTGTCTGCCTGGGTTCACTGCTAAGTATCAGTGAGTACAAAAACTTAGAGTTTGCCCTGTCTCCTAAGGGCTGGGTTAATGGGATGAAAAAAAATTGGAACATAGCCAGTTCTACTTACCTGGAGTGTTTAAAAAAATCATAGGTCAGGCCCCAAAACTATAAAACTTGCTGAAAAATCTTGAGATTTTACAAAAATAATACTTGTGGGGTCCTTATATTCGCCTTCTGGTTTCTGACCTTTAAGATTCAAGATTTCACATTGATCTCTGCAACTATGAGGGCTAGAAATGTAATTTTTAAAAAAAAAAAAGAAAGCTGAGAGTCTCACATAATCACATGAGTCCAGGAGGTAGGGCTTTAGGAAACAATTGTGATACTTGTGATAAAATTGCTGAGTTGGAAGCACTGCATTACAAAGTGAAGAAAAACACTTGGTGCTAATCCTACCAGGCATGTGCTGAGAAAGGGTACAGGAACCTTGGCCAGTGCATCTGTCTGCTCCAGAAATCCTGGCAGCCAGGAAGAGGGGATTGTGCAGTGGAACATAATTTTAGAAAGGAATACCATACAGCCCTGACTAGCCTGTGTTGCAGATGGCTGGTAGAGGGAGCTGCAGGGGTGAAAGTAACTTACAGGACTTACCGGTACTGCCGGAGTCCTGAGGGGGCGTGGCCTCAACCGGAAGAGGCGTGGCCTCTCAAGATTTAAAGGCTCTGGTGCACCGGCTGTGGCTGGGAGCCCCAGGGCCTTTACATCAACCCGGGGCTCTCAGCTGCAGAGGTGGCTGGGAGCCCCTGGGGCTCAGGGGCAAATTAAAGGGCCCTGCCGCGGAGGTCCAGGCCCTTTAAATCCCCACCACTCCGAGCCTTGCCAGGCTGGGGCTGGGATTTAAAGGGCCTGGAGCTCCTGCCGCTGCAGGGAGCTCTGAGCCCTTTAAATCCTGGCCTCAGCCCGGCCGCTGGAGCTGTGGGTGGGATTTAAAGGGCTCTGGGCTGCCCGTAGCCGCGGGAGCTCTGAGCCCTTTAAATCCCGGCCCCAGCCCGGCCGCTGGAGCCATATGCGGGATTTAAAGGGCTCTGGGCTGCCCACTGACGCGGGGAGCCCAGAGCCCTTTAAATTCCCGCCGCGGAAGCCGGTGTACTGGCTCTTGCCGGTACGCTGTACCGGACCGGACCCGCTTACTTTCACCTCTGGGGAGCTGCCCACAGCTAGCTTACTACCACCATCCTTGAGCATTAAGATGGAATTCTGCCCTGCTGCTTTGTTGTGGGGAGAAGCTCCCTACAACCTCCTCCCCTGCTGGTGCACAATGGAGGACAGAATCTGGCCCTGAATATTAGCTGTTGTGAACCTCACCCCCCTTTCCCCTCCATCTGCCCTTACTGTTAATATATTGTAATGTAGAATGTTAAAATAATTCAGATGTTATGTGCCCCAAACATGGTTAGTCTTTTAATAGCTCTTTAGATCGGCTCCTGCCTGCATGGTGACATTTTGATTACACCACCTAGAGAAAGCTTCTTTGCTCTAATGATTTACTGCAGCGCATGGGCAGTGCTGGATCTCTGCTGAATACAGTGCAACCAGCTGCCTCCTCATTTTTATCGTTTTTAGAAAGAGAGAGATGCTGTTTGGGCTTTAGGAGTGCAGAGACCTGCCCCCAACCTGCAAAACTTCTCTGAGAAATTAGCCTTAGAGCTGACAGCGCATGGCAGAGGACTTCAGAGTAGCCTGTGAGCTCTGCACAGATCTATCAGTTAGGAAATAAACCTTTTGGGAGTGAGAAGGAACAGAACAGTTCCTGGAAGTTTTGCTGCAACAAGCAGGCCAGATTCATCTCTGGTGGGACACTTTGATAGAGAATGGTGTGAAAGTAGAATTAATTATATTGTAAAAATAAGAATGGATTAAAGAAATGTTGTATGTACCTTTAAGCAGAAATAAGAAATGTTGAAATACAGGTGCCAGGAAAACAAACATTAGGTATAAACAATGGTGCTAATGGTGAAACATTAACAGAAGATCCGTAATAGTTAGTAAGGAAATAAGATATGCATGCCTAGCCCAGGTAAACTTATCTGATTCTGCTTCCTTTATTATCTTGTTAAGTTCTCACCCTTTTATCTGTATAAATAAGATAGTTTGTGTCTTGCATGGTGCTCACGTTATGGGTGTTATTAGCAGAGCGCTGTGCTAATAAAACTGAGTGGTCTGACAAACTGTGAGTCCTGAGTCTAACTTTGACAATTACCTGACAAGAGACACCAAACTTGGTAAGAGCCAGTGCATCTGCTCTGTCCCTCCCCTCCCACTTCCACTCCTATAGGTTTTATATAATGCCATTTCTGTAACTGTTTATTTTTTGTTAATTAATATTTCCAATTACAACACTGTAACTGTGTGTGTATATATATAACTTTTTTTTTGCTATGCTGCTTCCAATGTCCGTAAAGATGCTCTGGGATGAAAATAAGAATGTAAAATATAGTTTAATAATGGTACATTTTGGGCAGGCACTAGGGGGATTCTTATAACAACCGCTGTGGAATCTTTAATGTCCACACAAGCAGATAGGTTCTCGGTTTTTAAGGTCTCATCAAAAAGGCATATATAGGAGGATCGTCAATTTATCTTCTTGTTCACACCAAACCACATCCCTATTCTCCTGTTTTCTAGCTCTCCTCAAAACTCCCTTCTTCTGCTTAGCCTTCCATCAGCTACATTCACCCCTGTATTGCCACCTATCACTCTTACACAAGATCTTCGACTTCTCTTGTTGGGTTGTACCTGACTCATTATTTACAGCCTGATCCCGCAGCCCTTTGTCACACCAGTAACTCTTATCCACGTGAGTAGCCCCTTCAAAGTAAGGATTTACATGTCAATAAAGCGTGCGGAATTGGATGCCTAGATCGTTTGAAGCACCATGCACATTAATAATAATAATATAATAATAATAAAATAACAAAGTTAATAGTCCTTGGAAGTAGCAGAGTGGATCTCATACTGGACTAAAGGGAGGGTAATTGGGGAGTAGTCCTGGCTGTGCCACTGACTTGCTGTGTGACCTTGGACAAGTCACATCACTTCTTGGTGTCTCTGTTTCCCCTACCACCCTTTGCCTATCTTGCCTATTTAGATTTCAAGCTGTTCATGCCAGGGACTGTCTCTCGCCATGTGGTTGTAAAGCACGTAGCTCACTGGGATCCTGAACTCAGTAGGGGCCCCTAAGTGCCATTGTAAAATTAAAAAATGGGCCATATCCTGAAGTCCTTATTCAGTGTTTGCTCAGGCAAAACTCAGACTGCAAAGGGATATTTGCCTGAGCCAGGAATAAACAAAAACTAAGTAGGGATTCCAAGATATGAAATAAGACAACATAAATAATTGACCAAACTAGGCCCTTCTTAGTTTGTGACATCTGACAGCATCACAGCACAAGTTGGTTTGATAAGAATCCACTTTGTGTGTATGTTTATTCGGCAGAGTCTCACGTTTCCATGTCAACATATTTTCTAAAGGACATTTTTGATCCCCTACCGAAACGTAAGAACTGCAGGCAGAAAAACAATCGCTGATACAAATACTACAGGGTTTTTTTCCTCCTCTTTTTAAATATTTGCTTTGGAGAGTTCAGCTCTTGGAAGCATGCCATATTGCTGCTGTAATATTTTATAAAGAACTGCATTTACATGCAATTACATTCTCCCAGTAACAGAGATGTTGCTTCAATAAATCTCTCTGTAGTGAAATATCATTTATTCTGCCTGGCTAGTGATTTCAGAATTTTTGTAATAAAATATTCTATCTTGTAGGCTACACTTTAACCTTTTTATAATATATAAAAAATGAACATTCCTGAATAAACAGCTTCACAACCCAATTGCTTTTAATTTTTTCTGTACGTCATTTCGTTCAGTTGTCATTGAACACAGCTGCTAGACAGGAAATAGAATATTCTGGGCTAACAATTGGAATTCAAACAGCTGAAAATTAGGTATAAAGGGCAGTATCATACTTCTTTAAGAAAAAGAAAAAAAGCTTTTCTTGATTTTGCAAGCTAGATTTATGCCTAGGGTCCAATTTCAAAAGTATCCATCTAAATTGCATGTATCAATCATGCATTTGCATCTGCAAACGCCAGTTAGGTAGACAAATGGGCAATTATGCACATGGGTGGATGTCTGCTCACACTCAAACTCTGGGTTTGTAAATGTAATTTACGCAGCCACTTTTGAAAACTGGAACATAATTGTCAAAAATGGCCTCTAAAATTTTGCTTGCAAAACTGCCCATGCAACAAGGCTGTTTGTGTGCGCAGATGTAGTTTGCGCTTGGCAATCAAGTGGCTTGGCGAGCAATTACCTACTTGCAAATGCAAGTGTGGCAATGAAAAACTCCCATTGTCCTCAATGGGCTTTGGATCAGGCCCACTAGAGTTAGGGAAAGTAGTTCCATTTGAAAACCTAGCCCCTATGTGTCAATCTCCCAAGGAAAAGACTTACAGTGGGAGGGGAGGGGGGGCTGCCAGAACAGCTGACTGGCAGCCAGCCCCGGGGTAGCGGAGCAGCAGCTGCCAGAACAGCAGCCACGGTCAGCCCCACGAGCAAGTGTCAAGGCTGGAGCAGCTGTAAGCCCCGGCAGCGCTCTGTCAACCCCATGAAGTATTTGTAGTAAAAGTCAGGGACAGGTCGTGACCTGTCCCTGACTTTTACTACAAATACCCGTGACGGAATCTTAAGCTTTCAGGGGCATGGGCAGAAATTTAACTTTGACCCCTTCCTGCCCCAGCCCCAGGAGGAGCTCACTTTTCCCTCCCCCTCACCTCCCCGGCAGGAGCTCATTCTTCCTTCTCCCAACCCTGGGCTGGCAAGAGATTGCTCTTCCCTTCCACCCCCGCAAACCTGGAGGAGCTTGCTCTCTCCCACGCACCACGGCCCCAGGGCCAGAGGAGTTCTGTGACCTTAACAATTATTGGGGGGGGGCGTGCCCCTGCTTTCCTCCACCTTGTGTATGCCCCGATCATCACTGATAAACTTTGCAGGTAACACAAAAATTGGGGGAGTGGTAAATAATGAGGAGGATAGGGCACTGATTCAGAGCAATCTGGATCATTTGCTAAACTCGGCACAAGCAAACAGTACTTTTTTTTAAGACATGTAAATGCATACATCTAGGAAGAAAGAATGTATGCCAGATTTACAGGATAGGGGACTATCCTGGTAAGCAGTGACTCTGAAAAGGATTTGGTGTTCACAGTGGATAATCAGCTGAACATAAACTCCCAATGTGATGTTGTGGCCAAAAGAACTAATGCAATCCTGGGATGCATAAACACGGGAATCTCAAGTGAGGGTAGTGAGGTTATTTTAGCTCTGTATTTGGCACTGGTGCAACTGCTGCTGTAATACTGTGTATAGTTCTGGTGCTCACAATTCAAGAAGGATGTTGATAAATTAGAGAGGGTGAAAAGAAGAGCCACAAGAATGATTAAAGGATTAGAAAACCTGCCTTATAGTCATCAGGGGCATGCACAGGGATTTAAATGTGACTACTTTGGGGGGGCATTTTAAACACTGGCTCCCACCCAAATACAGATATTTAATAATGGGCCCTCCAATCTAGCAGAGAAAGGTATAACACAGTGGTCTCCAATGCGGTGCCCATGGGTGCCATGACGCCTGCCTACTGACAAGGGAGTGCCCCGCCACCAAGCAGTCACCGAAATGCCACCAAGAAGCAGCAACGTCAAGAAGCATCGCCATGGAAATGCCACTGCTTCTCGGTGGCATTTCAGCGGCAACACCTCTTGATGATGCTGCTTCTCGGCAGCATTTCGGCAGTGGCGCTTCTTGGTGTTGCCGCTTCTCAGCGGCATTTTGGCGGCTGCTTGACCGGCGGCGGCACTCCTCAGTGGCATTTCAGCGGCTGCTTGTCCGGCAGCTGTGCTCCTCGGTGGCATTTCGGCGGCTGCTTGTCTGGCGGCCGTGCTCCTCGGCAGCATTTCAGCAGCTAGTCGTCCAGTGCCCACCACACTGAAACGTTGGGGACCACTGGTATAATACAATCCTCCAATGGCTGGAAGTTGAAGGTAGATAAATTCACACTTGGAAATAAGGTGCAATTTTTTAATTGTGTGGATAATTAACCATTGGAACAATTTATCAAGGATCGTGGTGAAAACTCCCTCACTCGCAATTTTTAAGGCAAGATTGAATATTTTTCTAAAAGATCTGCTCAAGCAATCATCTCTGGCCTGTGTTATACAGGAAGTTAGATGAGATGATCACAATAGTCCCTTCTGGCCTTGGAATCTATGAAAGATTACTCATTTTTTACTTATTTCTGGTTTTATTAAAAAGGCATTTCCTGGGGAAATCTTGGGGATTCATTTGTTATATAGATCTTCCTTTACATGTTTTCTCTGGCAAATGATCACTGAACTCAGCAGTTTCTGTATCTAACTTTGTTTCCATTTTAAGCACTAAAAACAGTAATAACCAGATGCTCATGCCAAAGAGTAAACATAAAATAGAATAATGTAGATGATCCCTCTTTAAACCTACATAAAATTGATTCAGACACAATAGACCACAAATGGCTAACTTAAAACAAAAGGCTCTTGAAATGAAAGACAAAGACCTCATCACCTTCAGCTTCAAGTAGGCATTTAAGCTAATGAGCACTACAAATCAATGAATGAATTCTGAGCTGCTATCTTTCAGGACTTTAGACAGATTTCAGTAAACAAATGAAGACCTAAAAATAAACATATGGGAAAAAATATCTTGCAGGAAATTACTCACATATAAACAGAGAGCGGAGGAGGAGGAGGGAATAAGAGGTTAGAAGAAGATACTGCAAAGGTAACTTAACCAGTGCATGAGAGTAAAGATCTGTCAGGAGTCACCAGTTCTACCCTGCATCTATTGGAAAATCAGCAACTATTAGATCAGTAGCTGACTTCATAATCAAAATATGTACCAGCTCAAGCTAAATATATGGGCTATGTTCCCTGCCCTAAGCTGACTTCAGGCTATGTCTACACTACACAGCTTTCAGCAACATGGCTGTGTCACTAAAAGTCATGTGGTGTAGCCACTGTTTGTTGGCTCTCCTGCAGACAAAAACTTCTACCCCCAATGAGCTGCATTTGCATTGTCAGCAGGAGAGTGCTGTTCACACTGGCGCTTGTCATGACAAAACTTTTGTCTTTCCGGGGGGGGAGAAACACCTCTGAAAGACAGAAGTAGTGTCGTTCAATTGCCAGCGTAGACATACCCTTGGTAAGAGTTGTGTATACAAATCCAGAGATGGAATTTAGCGCCCTGAAAAGGAGAACTGACTGAGTTCTGATAACATCACAGTGAGAGCAGCTAACTACAACAGCAAAGTTGTAAGTGGTGTCCAAGTATCTTCCTATGAGGCCTATTCAGAGTCTTCTTCTGCTGAATTTTATGTATTTGATGGTTCAAACAAAGTGTGTGTTAAAATTCATACAAAGCGATCACCTGGCTTCCCCTGGGTTTTGGATGAGATTCTGATATGGAGACTGTATCTGCTATAACAGGAAAAGCTCTGATTTTTTAAAAGATATGTATTGGTATAATTTTAACTTTTCTGAAATCTCTCATTCACAATTGTGTTGTGAGGCTGTGAGCCACCTACTCAGAATAAAATTAACCTTTGTTTTAGAGATGGGCCAGAAACAAAACCCCAGATCTGGGCCCTGGTGTTCAAACTCCAAACCCAGGTCTGACCTCTCCTGTTTGACAAGGAAATCCAACCAAAACCCTGGCAATAACTGTTCCTCCACATTTTGAGGGTTCAACAAAGTCTAGAACTATGTCTCCAGATTTCTGGCTGTATATCTCTGATACAGGTAAACATATAACGTTGTTGTTCATAAGTAATCCCTCATAGCATGACAGGCAAGGTTCTCATCAACTACACATGCACTTTGGTACATACACCTCTACCTCAATATAATGCGACCCAATATAACACAAATTTGGATATAACGCGGTAAAGCAGTGCTCCGGAGGGGCGGGGCTGCGCAGTCCGGTGGATCAAAGCAAGTTCGATATAACACGATTTCACCTATAACGCGGTAAGATTTTTTGGCTCCCGAGGACAGCGTTATATCAAGGTAGAGGTGTATAAGTAAGATAGAAATGGAACAACATTAATCCATCTAGGTACTCATATACCACCCCTCTCATCTCATCATTAGCAAACAATACCCATCTTTCTATTTATCTTCCTTCTGCACCTGTAAGAGAAATAGCTTGATTGGCATATAGTTCTTTGTTTTTATTTCTTTGTCTCTGTATATTATAATTTCCTAGAACTGGAAGGGACCTTGAAAGGTCATTGAGTCCAGCCCCTGCCTTCACTAGCAAGACCAATTTTTGCCCCAGATCCCTAAGTAGCCTCCTCAAGGATTGAACTCACAACCCTGGGTTTAGCAGGCCAATGCTCAAACCATTGAGCTATCCCTTCCCCCTGTGTGTGTAAAGCAAAGTCAAAGGACTAAGTTTTGCATTTAGTTCAGGAAATGGTGAGTCATTCTTATCCCTTACAGGATATTTATTTTATTTTATTTTTTTTATTTATTTTTTATTTTTTTATTTTTATTTATTTGCCTAGTTTCCTAACAGCCTGGGTCCTTGGCAACCTGCCTGCCGGACTGCCTAAGAGACGAGGAGCCCCATCTTTCAGGGTCTGTAGCTCTGGGGACCCCGCGAGGCCAACTGCCCTGAAGCAGGTGGTCTATTCCCTCGTGCAGAGAATTTCTAAAATTTTGGTTGTCATTCTGAAGCGGAACAAAATCCAATTTCAAAATATCGAACTCCTCCACAAAAGGAATTACCTTTCTCTGCACAGCTCTACCCATGTGCCTGTTTGTTGGCATCTTCATTGTACTAGTGGAACACAGCTACCGTGGGAGGTCATGTGGCCTCAGGTAGTAAGGGCCAGTCCCATGGAAGGCTTTGAAAATCAGGACACAGACCTTGAACCGGGTTCCATATTCAACAGGGAGCCAGCGTTGAGAGTGGAGCACTGGAGTGACATGCTCACAGAGACCAGGATTGCTAAGCAGATGGCTGCTGCATGTGTATTGTTTGGCACTTGCTAAAGGCATGTGGCTTCATTCCTAGGTATAAACTGCAATAATAAAAGCCTGGAAAATGAGGGGTTTTCAAGACGCAACCAAATCAAAGTTCATCTGCGAATCTGGTACTTTCAATGCACATTAAACTCTCCTGCTGTGCTGGCACCACATGAAGGATATGCCTACACTACAGTGTAAGCTCAGGGTTAGAACTCAGCATCAAGCCCAACCCACCTTCTCTCAACACACAAATCGTGCTAACCCAGGGTCCCCAGACCCCATGGGAGTGGAGAGTCCAAGCTTGAGTCAAGCTGGGACTATTGCTTCGCAGAATAGACGCAACCCCACTGGACTTGTGCTCTGGGAGTCTCCCAGAAGTACAACAATCCCACAGGCTGACTTTCTTTGTCCTCTGAAGAGAGTCCAGTTTGGTGGACAGTCAAGTTTTCCCACACTGCACCACGAACAAAGGACTAGAGGAGGGCGCTAGGAAGAACAGGATATGGGCAGTTGGAGTCAGGCCTGCATAATGCAGTGTAGATGCTGGAGCCCCAGGTTGAGACCTAGGGTTCAACAACTCTTAACCCGGGGATACAAATGAGTGGAGATGCTCAAGCCCTCGGTTAACAAACCCAACATCAGCTAACTCAAGTTCCACTAACCCTGGGCTTACGTTATGCGGCAATTAAACACCCGCAACTATCCCGTGTCAGCTGACTCAAGCTAAGGGGCTCGGGCTAAGGGGCTATTTAATTGTGGTGTAGAGATAGTACTCTTAGCACTGCCTCTTAGGGTGCTAAGTGAGTTGCAGCTATGTAGGAGTGTGACTCTGGCACTGTGTTGCCCTTGCTTTGTAACACTTTGTGCTGACAGACTAATGTATAGTAGGCCTGCGCATTGAAACCATCATCCAGCCAAGGATTCCAAAAGCACTTTACGGACACCCCTGCCATGTAAACATTAATATCCTCAAACTAAGAAGCTAAGGGCTAGATTCACAAAAGGACTTAGGGGCCTAACTGCCACTTTAGGCACCTAAATCCCAGCATCAGGCCCCTCTGGGATCACAAAGCCCCCACTCAGCTTCCCCTGAACCCTGTAGATGCCTAAACTTGCTCAGCACCTAAATTTTCACAGTAAAAGTTTCCTCGGCACCTCTGTTTCTGAGCATGTGCACTGTAGACCCATGCCAGGTGTCCATACACCAAAGCCCCAGAGTGCTGCCTGAACCAGGGAAAGATAGGTGTTCCTCCACCTAACTCACATGCAGGCCCAGAGCCAGTAGGCATGATCACAGCTTGCCTACCTGACTGGGTATGGAGAAGCTTACACGAAATGGTTGGGGAGAGGGGTCAAAGAGGATCTCCCTCATAACCTTTAGCCCAGTGGTTAGGGCACTTGTTAGAGGGCTTTCCCTTCACCCCCTCCCCTGTTTCTTGTCATGCAGACAGAAAGTGGAAGACCATAAGTCTAAAGTGCAGACAAAGCAATGTATATTGGGGTTTGTTCCAAGCAAGCATATCCATAGTTCTACACACCGGCAGAGTCTGTTTCCCAGTGTCCTGTTCCCAGCTCTTACGCCGCAGAGCATTTACCTCATGTCCCCCTTCCTAGCTCTGACAGGGCAGAGCTTTGCCTGTGTCCCCATTCCCACCTCCTCCTTCTTAGCAGGCCCAAATATACCTACAATGCACACCTCTGTCCCACCCCTTACCATATATGGTCATGTTCTGTTTTGGAGGGTCATGAGTCTGGGGTCTTCATCCCACCGCTTTTGTATCCCGTGGGAGGGGTTGTGTTCTGGTCAAGGCCAGGCCTTTCTTTGTTTTTAGTGTGTCTTATGCGTCCCCCCCAAACCTCCTTACCCCTCCTAACTGGTTGCTTGACCTTGGCTTGAGAGAGGAGCCAGGCAGCCTTCCAGTGTATGCTCATATATTACACTCCCATTATACCCTGTAACACTTTAATTCTATCCCTTATCTCTTCCTGTTATACTAACAAACCCATCTGGCCAGGCAGAAGCAGCACACACAGTGTCTTTGTCCTTTGGTCACACATGTTAGTATAAGATATAAGAGTATCAAAAAGTCAAACCCAAAATTCTATCTCAGGCTGACAAACAGGCCTATATGCTAACAGTACCCACCTGGAATGTGGTACTTTCCACCTGAGGGGAAGAAGGGATTTCAGTTGGGATCTGCCGCCTTTCAGGTGAGCACCCTAACCATTTGGCTATGGGTCAGGCCCTTTGTTTTCAGTTTTTACCAGTTCTTACTTAAAAATTCCCAGGTATTACAAAAGCTATTTGTTTTTTTACCAATTTTCACCCAAATTTTGGACTACTCGTGTGCATGAAAATACCGATTATGTTAAGGAAATCCAATATATTCCATTAAGTAAATATGTTTGTGTTAATAATACATTAGCCTGAGTATAAATGCAAGGTTGTATTTTAAAGTATGACAATGTTCTAGAAGATACACAGACACATTCATGTGCGTGCACGTGTACATACTGTTAATGTACAGTCGGTGATATAAAACACAGCATTAAACTGCTTTTACCTTCAATACTTCTACTTTTCTCTATTTGTTGCTTTTTATTGTTCTCTCATCCCCATTATTAGCCCCTATATTTATCCAGAAAACAATTTATTATTATATATATATTATAATTTTTTACACTGATTTCCATCCATTTTACTTTTTGTAACAAACACTGATAAATTCCCAGGAATTTTTAAACAAAATAAAAACTGAAAACGAAGGGCCTTTTGCTATGGGATATTCTGACATGAGGCTTACTCAGTCTCTCCTGTTGACGTTGTTCCACCATAAATAATTAAGGCTATGATTTTATCATGGATATTTTTAGTAAAAGTCAGGGACAGGTAATTAACAAAAATTCAGGGACGTTGCAACCTGTCCCTGACTTTTACTAAAAACATCCCTCACAAAATGGGGAGGGAGGAGGGTCCAGCACCCTGCCCCCTGTCTACAGTGGCTGGGAGCTGCGAGGACCCACTGCCTTGCAGGGCTGGGAGCTTGGGCAGGGGCGCGGGGGGCTGGGGGAGGGGCGCCCTGTGGGGCTGGAAGCTGGGGAGAAGACCCCAGATGCTCATGCTGGCTGAGCATCTGCGAGGGGGCCCTGCTAGTGGTGGCAGCTGGGCAGCTCCAGGGTCCCTGCCAGCGCCAGCAGCTGGGGAGCTTCAGCGTTCCCACGCCACCCACAGTGGCTGGGAGCTGTGGGGGGGTCTCTCCACCGCCAGCAGTGGCTGGTCGGCTGCGGAGGCCCCAATGTCACAAGATCTCTGCAAGTCAAGGATTCCGTGACGTCCGCAACTTCTGTGACATAATTGTGGCCTTATGAATAATAAATGCAAGAATCAAAGTGTCAGAGAGAGAACAGGCACAAGAATGATTCTGTAGCCTGCTGGATAGAGCATTCACACGGTAGGTGTGAGACCCAAGATCCAATCCCCCTGCTTGTGTGCCTTTTTAAAATTATTCGTCCACAGTGGAACAGTTTCAAAAGGGGAGATTGAGAGAGCCCCACATGAGACTATACCATAGCTCTGTGGTTAGAACACTCCCCTGAAAGGTGGCAGATCTCCCTTCTTCCCCTTATGTAGAGGGGGGACTTGCCCCAGGGTCTCCTACTTCCCAGGTCAGTACCCTAGCCCCTTGGCTACATCTTATGTGGGAAGATGTTGCCCTTTCCTCCCTCTAACTTCTTACTTAATTGGCATAGGTGCCAAACTCCAAGAGAGGAGGCGCCTCCTGCAGCCTGGACGTAAGCAGCTACCTCTGTGAGGGGGCGAGGTTGAGCACACACCCCTTGGCTTGGCACCTCCCACTGGCTACCTTAGGTGAGGAGCCGCCTAGCGCACTGGTTTCTGTGAATCCCATTCTGAGGTGCCTGTCTCTCCCCATTCATTGTGTTGGGAGCATCAGCCAGGGCTCCGGATTCTCGGTGCTGGACTCTAACCCCTGGAAAGACAGCACTAGCCAGAGTACCCTTTTGAGCTACCTTTTCACAAAGACAATTTTTTTCTCTCTTTTCGTTATTTTTAACATGTTCCATAATAGAGTTCATTGCCTGTAAAGCTATGTCGCTCCTTACTTCTCTAGTGTGCATTTATCTAGGTTCATCTGTAGCCCCTGACCCAAAGTACCTCACATGCACTAATTAATTTATCCTCACAGCACTCCTGAGGGGCCAACTGAGGCACTGAGAAATTAAATGACCAGCCCAAGATCTCATAGGAAATCTGTGGCAGAGCCAGGAATCAAAGACAACTTTCCAGACCCCAGCCCAATGTCGTACCCACTATACCAGGGGTCGGCAACCTTTCAGACATGGTGTGCCGAGTCTTTAGTTATTCACTCTCATTTAAGGTTTTGCGTGCCAGCAATACATTTTAACATTTTTAGAAGGTCTCTTTCTATAAGTCTATACTATGTAACTAAACTATTGTTGTATGTAAAGTAAATAAGGTTTTTAAAATGTTTAAGAAACTTCATTTAAAATTAAATTAAAATGCAGAGCCCCCCGGACCGGTGGCCAGGACCCAGCAGTGTGAGTGCCACTGAAAATCAGCTCGCGTGCCGCCTTCAGTACGCGTGCCATAGGTTGCCTACCTCTGCACTAAATCAATCTTCTTCCCTGTGAAGGCCTAGAAAAAAGTTCCCAACAGAGCCAAAATGCCAGGGATTTCAGTGGAAATTTTAAAGTGCATAAGCGATGCCCCCAAGTTGTAAACACAGCTATAGTAGGGTGCCCCAAACACCTACCCCGTCTTTCAAGGCAAGGACAGAGTGCCATAGTCGCCATCTAGCAGCTTAGCTGCCAACTCACCACATACCGCTACAAGGAGCTTGCTGCCTTCACCCAGCCCAGCAGTGTTGTTGCTGCAGCACAATAAGCTCAGCCCAACTTTCCTGAGCAACTAAGGAGCAGAGGTGATGGCAGCAGAACACATTCCCACACTTGCCTTTCTGTTGGCATCATTTGGCGAAGAAGATGGCAGCCTTCTCTGTACGCTCAAGCTTTTACCTAAAGCAGAAGCTATTATTTACCTACGTAAGTTCTTAGGAGGTCCAGGCATTTACTGGACCCCACCGTGTGAGGTGCTATACAAACAGCAAAAAAAAGACAATTCCTGCCCCAAAGTACTTACTGTCCAAGTATAAAACAAGTCACAACAGATAGAGACAGATGGGGGAGCACGAGGAAACGATACCGGTCAGCATGGTAAGCAGCGGTCTCGGCACACCAGCCGCCTAACCATTATTTTTTTTTTAGGCAGGATGGCAAAGTAACTTCTAGCTGCCCCTGGCTCTGCCTAGACAAAAGCAGAGTTCAGTTTTTCGCTCCAGTAAAACCGGAGTAAATGTCCCAGCTAACAGACCTAAGACTCAGCTCAGGTCTTAAGTAAAATATTCTTTTCTTGGCAATTTTAGAGAATCAGAGAGAGAAATAAGAGGTTAAAAATAAACAAACATATGCATATCAAGAAAAACACTAAGGCAAGCAATGTGAGGTTAGCTCTAAACAGGGTGCTGAAATATTTCTCTAGGCCTACTGTAGTCATTATTAGCTTGTGCTTTTCTCTTAGCCCTATGCAATATGTAAAGGAACAGTTTTCCATGAAAAAATAAAAAATATCAAAGAAAGCAACCATTTTAAAACTGAGCACTTTTACAAATGTATGCTGTTTTTTAAAGATACAGAAGGGTGGTGGTATGTTTGCAGAACAACTAAAGGAGTGCCATGTAGTCCTTTAATATTAGGAGTGGGTATTGTTTGCTCTTTAATAAACAATAAAATAATATCACACCAATAGGGACTTACTTGGGCATGTCTGAGGAAGGCAGATGATTACTTTGTACTGGCATGAAGAGTAAAGTCACTTAGAAAAGGAACAAGGTAGTTTTGCATGAAGGTGAAAATCCTAGTAATCATCAGATTACTGGTATCTATCAGAAGGTCCCCCAATTGTTCCTTCTAGTAACCATGTTGTAGGGAGAGATTGAGAATGCTGTGAAGTAAAGCAGTCATTGCAAAGCTTTCTTGTCAACTTGGCTGCTACCCAGAGTGGAGTCCCACTGGTAACTCAATTATATGGTTCAAAATCTGCCCTCCCCCCCCACCACCACACACACAAACACACACACTCTCACACCTTTGCCACTCCCTTGTCTTCAGCAGGGTCTGCGTGGCATGGAGGGAAGAATCTGTCCCTTTGAAAATACCATCAAAAGTGACACCGACAGCCCATTATCAGTCTCAGATAGAAAGATTCATAAAGACAGAACTCTTCTGTCACCCCTAAAGGTGGCCCATGCAGATCCAGTTGAGGCATATTGGTGTGTGCGGTATAGGACAGCTTGCACTGCCCCTGCCTGTTCTGGGGATAGAGAGAGGACTTCAGTTTCCCATGTTGTCAGGCAGACATCTTTGTCAGGCACTCGAGTCACTTACAAAAATTAAATGAATCCAAACAGGGAAGGGGAAAAAAACATCAGGATAAATTATTTCAAGACACAATTCCAGTTTTACAGTCTGACTTCAAAATTGGCAGCTGCACATCTCAAGGATGCACATTTAGAGTCAAATTTCATGTAGCGTTTCCGGGATTTTGAAAATAGAAGAAACAGGAAAGAAAGCATGTCTCTAGGACATTAATTTATTTAAAAACTGAAAGGAAGTGAGCTGCTTGTATAACTCCTGAGTTGTGTGCCCTTTAAAATCAGGTGCCTGTTTTGATTTTTTTTAAATAAAAAAACAAACAAACACTTTTAAAGTAGCCAACATTTTGTTTTCTTTCAAACAAAAAATTAAAAGTAACCTTTAAAAATATCAGTTGAACATGTGCATTTTGGTTCTAGTGACAATAGCTGGACAGACAGCACTGGAGACTGAAAGCTTTTATCCACGGTTCAGGTGTAACACTATTACCACATGCTGCTCTGACAATGTGCCTAGGCCCTAAGCAGGAGGTAGCTAGGGTGACCAGATAGCAAGTGTGAAAAATCCGGAGGGGGGGGGTAATAGGAGCCCATATGAAAAAAGCCCCAAATATCGGGACTGTCCCTATAAAATGGAGACATCTGGTCACCCTAGAGGTAGCATGCTGAAGCATGGGGGATGGAGGAGGGGAGGAGGAGGAGTTTGTTCTATCGAACTGGGTACTTACGTGCCCCCATCACTGCAATGTCTAAGCAGACACTGAGAAAGCTGGGAAATATCTTGTGCTGTTTGCATTTGACGTAACAGAGACACATGGAGGCTGCTGGCACTTCAGCCCAGGTTGTCTCACCAGCTCTCTCAATGGCTCCACTTCAGTGTCCATTGTGCAGTCAGTCCTCGGCTTCTCTGTTGAGAATGCCCATAGTGGTATCAGTTCTGATAGACGTGGCACCTGTTCTCGGGGAATTGCATGAATGCTAGCAAACATTCTACATATATATATATACCCCCCCGGTGGAGCAGCCTGGGTCCCAAAGCAGGGTAGAGCCTACGTATTCCTCCCTTCTAACCAGCTGTCACACACCTCCTCTCCTTCCTTCCAAGAGCAACAAGGGGCAGCATTTCTTCCTGCTGCTAGAGCATCTCTCTCCAGCCAACCCAGGTGCTGTGTCTCTGAGCTGCCTTGGCACGGCACTCAGGGTCCTGGTTCAGCCCCTCCTGGCTGTTCATATTTCAGGCACCTTTGAGTCCTTCCTCTTTTTGGAGCCTCAGAAATAGCCCAGGCTACACATAGGTCACCAAACTACTAACAATCTCTGCTAACTTGGGCTGAATTTCAACTGACAACCCTGATCCGGCAAATACTTACGAAGAGGAGTGGGGCCTTCAAGTCCAATGGGACTACTCCTGTACATAAAGCCACATGCTTGAATAAGAGTTCCCAGGATGAGGGCACTAGTGGTGAAACCCATGCTATCTCTGCACCAATCTACTGAGACATCCACAGCAGCTAAGATATTGAAATCCAGCACAAGAGTTACACGTGGAGCGCATCCACGGCAGACTGTTTGTTTCATATACAATTACAAAGAGTTATGTAATGTAATTAAATGACGTAATTTTAGGTTCTAACAATGCTTTTTTGTGGTTGAAATTAAAGTATGTTTAATGGTGTAATTACATCCAAGAAGAGTCACACAACAAAAGCTTCATTACAATGATGTTAAGTATAAAGTGTATGTTTGGTAGAATCTTCCCATTTATTCCAAGTACCACAGTGCAGAATACTAGGGACAGGTACCCTGTCTCCTTCTGAGTCTCGCGCAGCACTAGGCACATTGTCAGTACTGACCACACAGAAATGACAACATCTGCCACATTAACAACTCTTAGCACTCTACATTTCTGAAGTGCTGTACATGGATTAGTCCTCATCACCCTAAAGGATCCAGTGGTTTGTAGACCCCGTATACCCAGCACCACTGGGGTGGGAGAGTGGCAACCAACCACACAGCAACATGGGGCCAAGCAAACTTACCAAAGTGGGATCTTTAACAACCATGTTGAGCAGACAGGACAGTGGTTCTTAAGCCTTCACCCGAAAAAGTCCATGTGGCAGAATGCTGGGAATCACCCTGTGGGTCACTGTTTAACCCATCAGTCCCCAGGGGAGGGGATTTACAGAGGGGACTTCCTGATTACCAGATCAGATTGGGGCTGGGTAGCTAATGAGCTAATTGACTCATTAGCAAGGAGATTGGGTAGAAGAGCATAGGAAGGAAAGGCAGGGGAGGAGAAGCAGAAGAGAGAGAAAGATTAGCAGGGCCTGACAAAAGGGAATTCTATGACAGCTCCGCCCCACCACAGCTGCAACCACTGCGGAGGGGGCTGAAGCTGAAGAAGTCAGAAGATTCATTAAAGTTATGGAATCCATGACTAAATTGTATCCTTATACGTGGTACTCACTGGAATCTGCTTGGGACAGATGAAGGGTTGAACAACCCCTGCCAGAATTTGAACCTAAGATTCCAAATTGTCCAGGGGCAGCTGCTTTGTGATGCTCAGGCAGCCAGAGATTCCCCTAGCACAATGGAATTCCCCAGGTGGCTTACCCGGCTTTATGCTAACCACAACCTCCAGGTGAGGGGCATGTTCAGGGAGTGTCAGGGGATGTCCTTGGCCAGTGGAGTAATCCCTAGGGCAGTGGTTCCCAAACTGGGGTTCATGAACCCCTGGGGGTTCACAAAATGTTACAGGGGGTTCTCGGGGGAAAAAATTCCCTAATGGTGGACAGAGAAGTCCCTAGGGACCCCGGCATGGGGCCAGCAGCCTGGAGCCCCTGGACTTCCAAGAGCTAAGCAGATCAAAGCAAACATATCTATCACACTGAGGAGATTTAAACTTCAAGACTCCTTACAAGAAATGGAAAGGGAGGTGGATATTTTTTGCTGTTTTTAAAATTAAATAGGCAGCTAGTATTGTTTTTTAAATTATTATGAAGAACAAGTTTAAGGTTTGTTGTAACGTGCGTTGTTTGCCCGGACTGCTCAAGACCTGAATGCTTGTGTAGGAGGAACTCTTTGAGGTGGCTTCTTAAATACCTTCATGTTGTTTCATATCTGATACTCCTTGATGAAACGTACAAGCCTTGCCTTATAACAGGTTTATTCAAAGTGATACAAGCTATGAAAGTGAGATTTTGGAAGAGTGTTGCCGTTTTCATAATGTAATAAAAATACTGTAATGATAAATAATAAATAGTGTGTAATAAGCATGTCATAAAAACTAATTTTATATTTCCAAGATCACGGCTTTTATAATTTATACTCAGGTAAAGGAGAAAATCCCTGGAAATATTCATTTTTAGGAAGGGGTTCGCGAGACTTGACATTTTAGTGAAAGGGGTTCACAGGTTGTTAAAGTTTGGGAACCACTGCCCTAGGGGAACACTGTCTGCAGCCCACATAACTTAGCCTAAGTCAGTTACACTAAGGATCAAAACTAGACCCAGTGGGCACAGGAATGGCCAAGTGGGAAGGCAGCTTAAAGCCCATGCCTGCCTCACCACACAAAGCATAAACTCAGCACACGTGACAATCTGGCCTTAAGTATTTCAAATTCGCTGCTAAGCCCAGTAAACTGGGTCCCCTCTAGCCACATAGGTGAAGCTTTGGATAGCCCACGATTTCCCAGTGCATTGGTGTGAAGTCAGGAAGGGGTGATTCATTCCTAAACGCCACTTAATCCAGTTTCAGATTGCAAAGTGTCTATATAGACTGCTGTTGGGAAGAAAGTGTAACACGCCAAGTCGTGAAGGGAGGACCATTGCATCAGCTATTCTCTCCGGGAGGGAGTAGACAGAGAGGGAATAACTAATGTAACCCAAACTAAGAGCAGGGACATCAGGAGAGTCCAGAGATGGGGAGGCAGGGTTAAGCCCTCTCTCCGTTGCTATTCCCCTCTGCTTGTGGCCCATTCACAGTCAATACATCAGAGGGATAAATACCAGGGAGGGAGAGGAGTTATTTAATGTAAGTGTCAATGCTGCCACAAGAACAAATGGATATAAACTGGCCATCAACAAGTTTAGACTTGAAATTAGATTAAGATTTCTAATCATCAGACCAGTGAAGTTCTGGAACAACCTTCCACAGGGCCGGTGCAAGGATGTTTTGTGCCCTAGACGAAACTTCCACCTTGCGCCCTCCCACTGAGGCGCCCCCCTTGCGGCAGCTCCCCACCCCCGCTCCGCCCTGAGGCCCCCTCCTTGCCCCAGCTTACCCCTGCTCCGCCTCCACCCTGAGCACGCCGTCGCTGCTTCACTTCTCCTGCCTCCCAGGCTTGCGGCGCCCATCAGCTTAGTTCCCCCGCATGCCGCTCCCCACTTACTTGCTGCAGGCGGCCCTCCCCGCACTCCCCTACCCCAGCTCCCTCCGCCTAAATGCCGGTGGTGACTGGGGCGGCCGAAGATCCGTCCGCCGCGGTCGCTGCTGAAGAAAATGCTGCCCCCCAAATCCTAGCGCCCTAGGGGACCGCCTAGGTCACCGAATAGGTTGCACCGTCCCTGACCTTCCAAGGGGAGCAGTGGGGGCAAAAAACCCAATTGGCTTGAAGACTGAGCTTGATAAGTCTATTGAGGGGATGGTATGATGAGACTGCCTACAATGGCATGTAGCCAAGTGCCACTGCTAGCAGCAAATATCTCCAATGGCTGGAGATGGGACACTAGATGGGGAGAGCTCTGAGTTACTACAGAGAATTCTTTCTCACGTGTCTAGCTAGTGCATCTTGGCCATATGCTCAGAGTCTACCTGATCACCGTATTTGGGGTCAGGAAGGAATTTTCTCTCAAGTCAGATTAGCTGAGATCCTGGGGGTTTTTTGCCTTCCTCTGCAGCATGGGGCACAGGTCACTTGCTAGTTTAAACTAGAGTAAAAGGTGGATTCTCTGTAACTTCAAGTCTTTACATCACATTCTGAGGACTTCAGTAACTCAGTCAGAGGTTATAGGTCTATTACAGGAGTGGGTGGGTGAGGTTGTGTGGCCTGCAGTGTGTGGGAGGTCAGACTAGACGATCATGATGGTCCCTTCTGGCCTTAAAGTCTGAGTCATTTTTTCCCCCATTTCCTCCCCAGTGACTCTCATGATAATGGCAGTAGAGAAGAACAACATGTATTTTTATTCTTCTCTACGTAAAGATGGGAGAACAGAACCTAATGAAGACAATCTGTTCCCTGCTCCCAGGGGCGGCTCTATGTATTTTGCTGCCCCAAGCATGGCAGGCAGGCAGCTTTCGGCGGCGCACCTGTGGGAGGTCCTCTGGTAACGTGGATTTGGCAGCATGCCTGCGGGAGGTCCGCCGGTCCCATGCCTTCGGCGTCCCCGCCGCCGATTTACCGCTGAAGCCGCGAGACCGGCGGACCTCCCACAGGCATGACTGCTGCCCTCATGGCGACCGGCAGGCCGCCCCCTCGCGCCTTGCCGCCCCAGGCACGCGCTTGGAGCGTCTTCCGCTGACATAGCTTCTGCTGCTCATGGAGGTGGGGTTTTTATGCCAACAGGAGAGTTCTCTCCCATCGGCACAGAGCGTCTTCACCAGCTGTGCCACTGCAGAGCTGTATGTACAGACATACCCTAAGACTCGTGGGCTTTTACTCCCCTTTGTGCACATGCTGCTTGACAAACCTTGCTTACTCATTGTTGTCTTATTAATGTATTTTACCTAACAAAACTCAGCCCAGAGGGAGCACTTGGTTTTTGGTGAGATCCAGCTTCCTAGCTTCAGCATATACAATTCAACTCGATCTGTGTACCAGGCCTCAGACAATCTGAGCACTGGCATTTAGTAACATATTTAGATTTCATAAGTGGTGAATGTAAATGGCGCTAATCTAGCTATGGGCTTGTCTACACTGGCACTTTGCAGTGCTGCAACTTTCTCATTCAGGGGTGTGAAAAAAACCACACCTCTGAGCACTGCAAGTTTCAGCACTGTAAAGCGCCAGTGTAGACAGTGCACCAGGGCTGGGAGCTACGCCCCTCATGGAGGTGGTTTTTTTGCTCTGCCATGACTACACAAACCACATTACCAGTGAAGACAAGCCCTATGTCTGCAGACATACCACTTGGCGGTGTATTATTTTGAACTACTGCAAACTCTGAAGTGCGGGGCTTGTGCAATGTTGCTGTGTGATTTTAAACAGCTGCTGCATTCTACTCCAGAGGTGACCGATTTCAGTGGTGGATAATGTGATCTCTATTGCATATCCCTTTCCAACCTCAGAGGAGTGTTCTGATGTTTAACTGATGAATGCTTGCAAAGTGCTTCAGGATCTGTAGATAACAGAAGCTATAGAAGTGCAAATGACAGGCATAATTGTTATACTAGCCTTGGGGTTTTTTTAAACCCTGGCTACAGATCTTTTTGTAATTGCAGTCAAATAGCAGGAAAGAGATAATAAACATAAATGGAAAGTGGTAGACAGATAAGAAGATTCCTGAAAGTTAAAGACTGTAGAGTGCCTTTAGGATTAGGCACCTAAATGAGATGATCAGACTTCCAGAGTGAGCTACTGGGTGCTGATTTCTTTTGGAAATCAGGCCTTATCCATCCCATGATGCTTAGGTCTCCTTAGAATTTCTCTATGGGTTTGTCTTGAGCACATAACATTATTTGAAAGTAGTATTTACAGTTGGTTGGCTCTCCCCATATATGAACAAATTCTGTCCTCAAGCACGCCCTGAAGTCAATGAGATGCCCCCCATGCTTCACTGAGAGGCCCTGCATGCATTTCTATGTCCAATTAAAATGTCAGTGGTATGGCTTAATAGCCTTGTGACAGAACATAGAGGGTCTAGCTTGTTACCAGCAGACAGGGAGTTAGCACCCTGTGTAGCCCCCCCTTGGGTTTACGTAGCACTCCAAAGTCATACTGTACATGCTAGGGTTAGGGAGCTGCAGAGCCGCTGTTGGCGCTTGGGTCGTGGACAGTGCACAGAACCCCTATGGTCGCTCCTTGCCTAGGAGCTGGACATGATGGCTGCTTCCGAGAGCCAGGGCAAGCAGGGAGCCTGTCTTAGCCCTGCTGCGCCACTGACTGGACTTTTAGCAGCCCGGTCAGCAGCACTGATCAGAGCCGTCAGAGTCCCTTTTCTGGTTGAAAACTGGATGCCTGGCAACGCTAGCTACAGTAAATGTAGTCTGTTCTGGGGTGTTACTTGTCTGCTTTACACTTAACTGGATGTAATGCAAGGTCTCTATTTCTCAGTGCCCAGTTTCTTTAAGGGTAACTACACTACTGAATGACCACTGCTCTTGTGATTGCACCAGAGATGAGAGGTGCTGGAAAACACCCAAGCAGTGGGTTTTTGTGAGCTCTGTGCATGTGTGAATCTTGCTCCTCGTCTGGGAGCGTAACACATACAGGGCAGAGTAACTGATGCAGGGTTGGTACTGAAGGCCCGATCAAGGCAAACCAGGGAATGAGATAGAAGTATCCTCTGACCATCAAGGGCTGAAAGGCTTCTGAGGAGACAGTGCTCCACAAGCAACTGTAATAAAGCCAGCATTGCCAACCCCAAGCATTCAAACACCATGAGATTTTATCAATATTAAGTTCTGGCTTCTTATTAATATTAAATGTTTATGATTTGTATTACCACAGCACCTGTGGGCTCTAGTTGTAGACCAGGATCCCACTGAGCTATATTTGCCTTTTAGTTTTTAACCCTTTAGATTTTATCTGCAACCACAAATGCTAAAACCTATAAAAAAATTTAATGCAAAATGAGATTTTCAGGTGATAAAGTAATGCCAGGAAGGGATGTTAAGAAAACCAACGACTATTAAGAGCTTCACGATAAGCAGGCCTTTTTCTATAAGAACTTTATTGCTTTTTGTGTTGTAAACTATGTACAGCTGAACCACAGGCACAAGGCCAGGGCTTCCGGGAACCTTCCTGAAAGGCTGCTTTTTACTGCAGAGCAATTCCACCAACTTCTAAGGAGAATTGCTTTTCGTTTTCTTCTCCTGTTGCTCGAGGGGATGTATGAGTGTGTCAAAAATTGTAACACTAAGTGATAGTGATTATGTGCACTATACCAATAAAAATAAAATCAGGTAAATTGAAAGTACCTGCTCATAAGGGAGAGCATTGCAAAGAGCAACCTGTGGTTATTGAATGCCTAGCTGGATTTGGAACAGCTGCAGTGTCCCTTTAAAGTCTTTTTAGGTCTTCAATGGAAATGAATGTGATGCATTAGGCTATGTCAGGACTCATTATATCAGGAGGATGTGATTAAAGCTGAAGTTGCTCTACAGAATTAAATGCATCTTCAGCTGCAGCACAAATTCTAAGGGATGCTGTCTTTGGTAGGATTTCTCCTCCTCCCATGCGAGACATGTTTAGAACTAGGTAATCAGGGGCGGCTCCAGGTACCCGCGCAGCAAGCATGCCGGTCGCCATGAGGGCAGCAGTCAGGCTTCGGCGGCATGCCTGCGGGAGGTTCACCGGTCCCGCGGCTACAGCAGCAATTTGGCGGCAGGTACGCCGAAGGCACGGGACCGGCAGATCACCTGCAGAAACACAGCTGAATCCGCGTGACCAGCAAACCGCCCGCAAGCGTGCCACCGAAGGCCGCCTGACTGCCGTGCTTGGGGCAGCAAAAAACATAGAGCCGCCGCTGCAGGTAATTACTTGTAGATATAAGGCATTTTACTACAATAAGCTAGTAAAAGGACCAGAGGTATTGATTGTGATACATCCTTTTAAAATAGAGGGTGTTATTTTGTTATAAGAAAGGAAGGTGAAACAGTTTAGCTGTGCATTGTATAATTACACCAGCAGGGCTAGGTCTTTTCAAATCATGAACGACTCAGCACTAATTTTAAAATGTGCTGTCAGCTATTGAATGTCACTTGCCTTGGTGGTAACAGGAAAACATGGGAGCGAATACACAACTGATTCTTACTCTCTCTTTTCTACCATCAGTGTTTCTAAACCACTGATTCATATCTAATTCCCTCAGTTCTTTTACATATATGTTTTTCTGGACAGTGATTACAATGAGGCGTGGAGGAGAAGGACTCACTATCCTGTACTGTGTCAGTGGCGCAGAGTTGTATATAAAACTGGAAAAATGTAAAGGGCATTTTGTTACAAAATTTGACTTTTCCTAAATAATTTTTTTTTTAAATTGCTCCAAGTCATTGCAAGGGCAGGAATGAATGAATAATGCCTGATCCTGCAGCCCTTACTCATGACTCTTCTCCTTGATTTCAAGAGTATGCATGAGGATCTGATCTGTTCTTGGGTAGAGATGTGACTTCTTACAATGAGTAAGGGCTGCAGGACTGGGCTCTTTATTTGTTCTTCTTGCTATAACTTTCTTTGGCTAATTGTTTGCTTCGGTTGTTGGTCAGGCTGGTTACTACTCATAATAGCATCCACTTGAGTTGTCATAGCATCCCATCTGCTCAGAGAGCAAAGCATGTGCTCGCCTGCAAGGCTGCTATCAGTGGATTTAGCTGAGGGTGAAATGAGCCAAAGTTGTCACACTGCAGCAGCTTGGAAAAGCTCAGCCTAACAGCAAAAGGCACCGGAGTTCGGGAAGACAGTCGTTAACACAATTTTTATTTGGAAGGGGTTTTGTTGCTTTGTTTGTTTCCCCCCCCCCACATACACACACACACAAACACACCCCTCAACTAAATGCTAGAAACTCTTCTTTTTAATAGGAACTCGTGCATTCACCTTCTGCAGAGCCTAATCCCAGGAAAGCTTCTGGCTTCCCACAGGTGAAAGGGCAATGGGCTCTCTTAGGCCCTATAACTTTACAGTCAGCGGGCAACATACATTATGGGGAGAACAGAATTTCAGTTGCACACATACAAAATGGGAAATGACTGCCTAGGAAGGAGTACTGTGGAAAGGGATCTGGGGGTCATAGTGGATCACAAGCTAAATAAACAGTGTAACACTGTTGCAAGAAAAACGAACATCATTTTGGGATGTATTAGCAGGAGTGTTTGTAAGCAAGACACAAGAAGTAATTCTTCCACTCTGCTGTGCTCTGATTAGGCCTCAACCGGAGTATTGTGTCCAGTTCTGGGCGCCACATTTCAGGAAGATGTGGACCAACTGGAAAAAGTCCAAAGAAGAGCAAGAAAAATTATTAAAGGTCTAGAAAACATGACCTGTGTGGAAAGATTGAAAAAAATTGGGTTTGTTTAGTCTGGAGAAGAGAAGACTGAGAGGGAACACGATAACAGTTTTCAAGTACATAAGAGGCTGTTACTAGCAGGAGGGAGAAAAACTGTTTTCCTTAACCTCTGAGGATAGGACAAGAAGCAATGGGCTTAAATTGCAGCAAGGGTGGCTTAGGTTGGATATTAAGAAAAATTTCCTGTCAGGGTAATTAAGTGCTGGAATAAATTGTCTAGGGAGGTTGTGGAATCTCCATCACTGGAGATTTTTAATAGCAGGTCGTTAGCCAAACACCTGTCAGGGATAGTCTACATAATACTTAGTCCTGCCAAGAGTGCAGGGGACTGGACTAGATGACCTCTTGAGGTACCTTCCAGTACGATTCTATACAGGAGTTTACATCCATTGCTGTGGGCTGAAAGTTCCTGCCGGCATAACTGCTAGATGTGTTTGTGGCATAGGGGGAACAGGCACGTGAGCAGCACCCTACAGGCTGGATCCAACTACCGCCAGAATTAATGGTCAGACTTCCACTGACCTCAGCAGTAGTTGCTTCTGGCCCCAGAGGTGGTTGACTATGGCAGGGGTTTTCAACCTGTGGTCTGCAGACCTCTGGGGTTCCCAGACTATGTCTAAGATTTCCAAAGAGGTCCACTCCACACCTCCATGTAAAAAATTTTAGGCATCCATAAATGAAAAAAGTTGAAAACCAGTGCTCCATGTAGGCTGCACTGCATTGTGACAAGGCTACTTCCATTTATCTGGCTCTCCAGTTTCCAGACCATGCATATGTAACCCACTGGTGAATGTTTGTAGCAGGTCCTCCTCTGTGTAAATACACACAAGACAGGGGTTGTCACTACCCCTAAATACAAAGCCTTGACTCGTTAATGCAAGCTGTAGCAGCTTATGCTTTTGGCTGTAGCGGTCCTTGGTTCGATCAGTGTAGAAGGCCGTCATCACACATACATGGGCAGAGTCAGTTCTATGGATGGGAGAGCTAGGGTGACCAGACAGCAAATGTGAAAAATCAGGACAGGGGGTGGGGGGTAATAGGAGCCTATATAAGAAAAAAGACCCAAAAATCTGGACAGTCCCTATAAAATCGGTACATCTGGTCACCCTAGAGGGAGAGCAGGACAGTCACCCTGGGTGCCAGCTTCCAGGGAGCTGTGGCTAGCCATTGTTGTGAGGGGAGTTGCTCAGAAACTTGTAGGAAGGTGCCAAAAACATTTTCCGCCCTGGCCAGCAAAACTCCTAGGGTTGCTCCTGTACATGACTTCTAAGCATCTCCTGTAATCCGGTCTGTAAATGTTTTTTGCAACCATCTCCACTGGAAAAAGAACTAGACATTTTTGTGCACTGCTGGCTGAATTTCACCCCGTGCAAAGTACCAGCACAAGGGCTATTCATCTCTTACTTCCCCCTCAAGCTTAAGGATGCATTGGCCTTGAATAGCCCTCTGCATAGGGGTGAATTTCACCCTTCTGAGGGCATGCTATCTGCCAACGTCCGTAACAGGTTTTCCAAATATCAAAGCAGCAGAGTTTTGCTACTTACTTGCCCTTAAAAAAAAAAAAAAAGACAAGCACACACACGCACCATCACCATCTTATAGCCCTTAGAAATTAATAAACTGCTAGATCTCAGTCATTGAGTAACAGCACACCAATTTATGGATGGCTACAAATATATCTATTCATTTTGCTTGATGCATCATTGGCAATCAGCTCACTTCTGTAAGTTCTGATCTCTATTATATGATTATGGGTCTTGAATATACGAGCAATTTTTCTTCCATTTTAGATGCTATCGGTCAACAGTCTGCACTCCATGCCTCTTCCCATATTTCTCATTAGGTCATAAGTAACACAAAAATTAAACTGATCCCGAGGTGGAAAGAAAATCAATCTCCTCCTGAAAATCATTCCAGTTTAAAAACCTCTATCAATCTTTCGTCTGCTCAGAGACCGGAGAGAAAAAATTACAGCAAGAATACATCAAAGTGAACACTGAAAAATATTTCACATGGCCAAAAGCTTTGCTGAAATAATATTCTTCCTAAGACCAGCATTTTTAGAAAGACAGATAATGTCCCAAGGTTTTTTCTCAATAACTTCTGTGTGCTTTCAATTTTCAGTAGATCACAGCCATTGTAACAAGTGCATTTAGAGTTTTAAATACACATTTCTCTACTAACACAAATAATACACTCAAGCTGGTAATGAGATCACCTCACACCGAAAGTTAATTAATTGCAGAAGAGTTTTCTACAAAAGAGCAGTCAGACTTCCTTTTATCTTTCCCTTCCCCCATATTTGTCTGCATCCACCTGTTGTCTGTTTTATATTTGGGTTGTGAGCTCTTTTTGTTCTGTGTGTGTACAGTGCCTAACACTATGGGGTCCTGCTCCATGATTAGGGTTCCTCGGCACTACGGTAATAAACTGAATTATTATTATTATTTATTAGTTATAACAGAGTGATCTTGTGGTTAATGCACAGGACTGGGAACCAACAGATCTTAGGTTCTGAGTCTGACACTGATGCTCTGTGACATTTAGGCTAAAGTTTTCAATCTTGTGTATTGATACACAGGCACCTAAATCCATATTTGGGCATATAAATTAATCATGATTTCCAGAATTTAGATGCCAAAATACAGACTTAGGTGCCTAGCTATATGCACACGTTTGAAAAATGTGGCCTTTCTTTTTGTGCCTAAGTTTCCCCATCTGTAAAATAAGGATAATACAGTAATCTTTACCTACCTCCCAGGTGTGTTGTGAGCCCTTCATTCACTGGAGCTTGTAACACATGCTGAGCGACTCGGATGGAAGTGCTAAGTGTTACTATTTCGTTGATATCACTTCCAAGCACAGCAGTCTCCTCATTGCTCTATAATGGATTTTGGCTCATCCCTTTCTGTGGATATTCCTTTTCCAGTCCCTATTATTTTCCCAAGTCATTAGTGGCCCTAATACCAAACTGATGTAGTTACTTACAATGGACACATTGGCTCATTCACATTCTGGTTGCACATAGCAGCTGGATTCTGGCCATAGCGTCCCAGCTAGGATTTCCCCTGCCGGAGGAGACCTCACTGTTGGCATTAAGCCAGTGGAGTCATCTTCCACACCAACTTCTCCCCCAAATCTGGCACAAGGGGCATATTGAGATGGGGGGTATGAAGCTACTCTATCCTACAGTGATCTTTCACTGACATAAAGCCTCTAAGGTATCTTACACCCGTGGCATAAATTAGAGCAGCCTAGGGATTGCTCTAGCTCACACTGGAGCCAAGGCCGGCATAAAATGGCCACAGGATTAGGGGGCCATTACAAGCTCCTTCAAAGCCTCACATATGTCTGTGGAGCAGAGCATGGACGCAGGAGAGAAAGTAGTCCATAGTTTTGTACTTTTCTTTTACACTGGGACATGCCTGATTCCGTGAACTAGCATGATATATCATGGTGTCCCTAAAGAACTTGCCAGCTGCCTTAGAGATCTAAATATTTGCAGTGAGATGACCCCAATATTTCTGTAGATGGTGTGTACCCCTCCCCGCCAATCACCTGAATATCTGAGCACCTCACAATCTTTAATGTTTTCATCTTCACAACACCCCAGGCAGGTAGAAAGTGCTATTAGCCCCATTGTACAGAAGGGGAATGGAGGCCCAAAGAGACTGTGGTCAGACTGGACATCTGATGGACCTGGGAAATTAACCCTGGTCTCCTAAAGCTCTGGCTAGTAGCATGATCATTAGGCCATGCTTGCTCTCTATATGTAGCATTCAAGGTATTTAGTATAGTACATTTGAATACTGCAGATACTGAGGAAACCTTATCTATTTTAGACAAAGTTGGCACATTTCTGAGTGTCACCATAGTGAAGCATATGGGTATTTTCTTTTCTTTCACCTTGACAGTTATGAACTACCGCCTTTATTCCTATTCCGTTTATCCCACGGGGAACTCTCCGATTAAAGAGCCAGGAAAATTAGTCATCATAGACATGTATTCCTTGTGACGAACTGCAACCTTGAAATAGAATAGGTTTATTCAGCAGTGCTAACACAGATGAACTTTACATATCTAAGTCTTGAGGAGTTTATTTTTCCTTTAATATAAAAAGCTTCAAACTAAAAAAATGTGAGACTCTCCTGCCAAAGGAAGCCCTTCCTGTGGCCTGGAAAAAGGAATTATTTTGTTCTTCAATATGGTTAAGAGACAGACAAAAGAAATCGACCACAGAGAGTCTGATTCTGCCAGCCTTCCTCACACTGAACGGTGTCTTACTATGCACATAATCTTACAGATTTCAACATAAGGGTTGCAGGACCTGACCTGAAGACTTTTAGCCACTTGTTCAAAAAGCAAGGGCCTGAATTCTCAGCTACTTGGGCTTGCAACATCAAAGCCCCAGGAGTCCAGAAGCTAAAATAGGTTCAGACATTTCTGACCTAAAAAGAAACCCAGTCACCCCACAACACTGTTTTCTAACTAGAATCATAAGCTGTCAGGAAAGGGCCTATTATAATTATACTTCCATCTGAGGTTCTCAAAACCCATCAGTCACTAATTCATTATGCCTTGTAATATCCCACTGAGGTAAGTGGATATTATTTTACTGATTGGGGAAACTGAGGCACAGAGCAGCCCTGTGGCTTGAAGAAGGGCACAGATGGGATCTCTGAAAAATCCAGAAATAGCACTCAAGATTCCTGAGTCCCATACTTGCATCTTAACCACACGACAACCCTCCCACCTTTCATTAGCAAGTCTGTCCTGTGTAAACCCCCAACACACACTGATTTAATAAATAAATAAATAAAGCCAAAGGCGGCTAGACAATTTTAATACCTATCTCTGGCTCCTGAACACATGCACAGAGTCATTTTGATTTAATACCCACTTTGGATGCAAAACTCATGCTTGCTTAGCTCCCTACGCTTACACTCGTGTGTTAAGATAGTATATTGCTAGCTAAAAGCTGCTATGTTATTATTATTAATAATCATTCATGTAAGTCACTGTCTCAGATGCCAGCCAGAAATGGGTTGAGACAGACACACCATATAGTGCTGCAAATGCCACCTCTCCTCTGTGGCAGCAACACCATCTTGTTGGCATCTGTAGCAGGTCAGTCTAATGACCAGCTGGCCTAATGGTCAGCCAGTGGATTCACAGTTCTTTTCAATCTGCCTGTCCCAGAGGGGCCCTGCCTGGCCTCAGTCTCCCCCGTTCCCCCTCCCCTCTGTCATGACTGAACACCAAGAGGAGGAGAGGAGGCACCCAAGAGAGGGGACCCAGGCCTTCCCACTCCACCAGATGCCAACCCAGGGCCCTAAAGGGGCAGCAGTGTCCAGACCACCTGTTGGTCTACCCCAAGCTACCCTCCCACCAGGCCACTTCCTACCAAGCTATGGTTCCTCCCTTTGGGGGCATGGTCACAGTCTTAGTAGCATTTGCTTCATCTGCCAGGGGACAACAACCAATTCTTCAGGGCCTCTCAGCTCCAAGGGATGGGGAAGAATATGAATCATTGCTCCTGGAGTTGCTTTACCAAGGCTGCAGTTGCTCTACCCACAGTTGCAGTTGTCAACTTTACCTCCTAGCACAGCCTGTAACTCCTTCCCCCTGTCCCTGGGCTACCAGTGCCCTTTTTAAACTGCCCCTCCACCTGGAGCATTCCTTGCACAGCTGTGGAGGGGTAGCCCCCCCCTGGCCCAGTACTGCTCCAGGCCTTGCTCTGGTTTGGGGGGGGGGGGGCTGTAAACTCCATCACAGCACCTGACCACAGTTACCTGTTTTTACATTTTAAAAAAAAATCAAATTGTGGCTCTCATTCACCTTCTGCAAGTTCAAAGTGAATAGGGCAGTAATAATTGTTTCCTTAATCATGCAAACTAATGGTACTATCATGATAAATGCGGCATGTATAAAATGGCAACAAAGGATTATATTGGAAGTGTAACCCACTGGCTCAGAGTATATGTCCCCCTCTGTGCCCAATCCACATAGTATGTGAGTCTCTTACAGGTCCTAGCTGGCAAGTCTGGCTCTTTAGCTCGAGCGTTATGCTTTCTAGTGCTGAAGATCCCCATTCAACCCCTGCTGTCAGCCAGAATGGCGACCCTCAGGGCAGGCTCCAGACCCCAGCGCGCCAAGCGCACGCTTGGGGCAGCATTTTACCGGGAGGGCGGCAGGCAGCTCCGGCGGACCTTCCGCAGTCATGACTGCGGAGGGTCCGCTGGTCCCGCGGCTCGTGTGGACCTCCCACAGGCATGACTGCGGATGCTCCACCGGAGCCGCGGGACCAGCGGACCCTCCGCAGGCACGTCTGCAAGAGGTCCCCCGGAGCCACGGGACCGGCGACCGGCAGTGCGCCCCATGCAGCGCGCCGCCCTGCTTGGGGCGGCCAAATTCCTAGAGCTGCCCCTGGCGACCCTCATATAAGCACCACTTTTGCTCAAGAATGACTGCATGCCATCAAGATTGAAGGCCAAATTCTGACCTGCTTTGCATGATTGGCATTTACTGCCAGACGGAAATATTGAGGCTAAGAACCTAGAGGAATAAAAAGAAAATGGTCTCAATCTGGTTTGGGAGTCAAGAGATTCCCTCTCATCCCCACAATAGGTGCCAGTCACCCAGCATTATTTCTACCAACCAACGAACGACCCCACCCAACTACATACTAGATTGTTCAGTCTTGCTCAGTTCTTGCGAAGTGCCAGCAAGATTCAATGTTCTACTAAGTGTAAAACTCTCAGGGAGGGGAAAAGTCTGCACAGACAAGAAATGTTCTTGGTTGGTTTCCAAAGAAAACTATGTGTTTGCAACTCGGAGCTACAATGAGAGTGTTTGGTCTTTTTTCAGTAATGTTACATTATGCTGAAAAGGACACTTGCTGACAGAAAACAGCTCACTGAAATTTAAAGGAAAGGGAGAATAATGGCGGGCAACTTTGGAGATTTCCCCCTTCAAATTAATCCAAAACAGATTTATTTTTAGGTTAAAAAAACTAACAAAAATCAATACTGCTTGGGTGTTATATGTCCTCTTTCCAGCAAGTCATCAACATATACAGTAGAACCTCAGAGTTATGAACAGCAGAATTACGAACTAACCAGTCAATCACACACCTCATTTGGAACCGGAAGTACGCAATCAGGCAGCAGCAGAGATCCAAAAAAAGCAAATACAGCACAGTACTGTGTTAAATGTAAACTATTAAAAAAAAAAAGGGAAAGCAGCATTTTTTTCTGCATAGCAAAATTCAAAGCTGTATTAAGTCAATGTTCAGTTGTAAACTTTTGAAAGAACAACCATAATGTTTTGTTCAGAGTTACGAACAACCTCCATTCCCGAGGTGTTTGTAACTCTGAGGTTCTACTGTATGCTATAGGCCACATTCTACCGTTAGATACATGCACACAACTGATGGCAGTGGGAGCTCCTCACATCTGTTTGGAGAGGCACTGTGACAGGGCCCAAGACTAGGACTCAGAAGACCTGTCTTCTACTGTATGCAGACATATGACCATGGGCAATTCTTTCTATGCTTTTCTTATCTTTTCCCCCCTTGGTCTGTCTCGTCAAAATTGGAAGCACTTAGAGGCAGGGGCTAGGAATGGCTAAACCTGCTCACTGTACTCATGCAAGAGGTCCATCGTAGTCAATATCACTGAATTTTGCATGAGCAAGGTAACCAGGATTTGGCCTCAAATGATAAAGTCATAACAACGATTGTCATCATTCTGCAAACTGACCCGTGCACATCACACTCGGAGGGTCTCTCCCCAGAAAACTGGAGCTTTTTTTTTGCAGGGGGAAAGTCAATTTTTTTTTACAAGTGAATTTCACTGCTACTGAAAGGTGACAGAATGGCAGCACTGCAAAATCAAGTCCTCTGTTTATCCACAGAAGAGAGACAGCATGAGTAGCAGCAGTGTAAACTTTCGCCATATGGCCTTCTGCTGACAAGAGCACCAATTCCAACAGGGGCCTGTTTGCAACACTGAAACCTGTCTACTAAGAACTTAACTATGACCTCCAAGTTGTTTCACAAAGGCCATCAGATTGTAAAAGCTTTTGTCCTGTATTAACCTGGGTCATAGTTTTTGACCTGGACATGAAAGGCTCAATCTCCTAATCCCCAGAACTGCTGCTCCCCTACCCTTTGTCCTCTTGATAGAATGATGAGACAAATGAACCATGCCTCAGTGAGCTGACATAAGAGTGCAAAGCAAAGAAGCAGCTGAAGCTAAAAGAGCAAAGGGATACTAATGGTTGAGACTGACTACTCCCCAAAGGCAGCATTAGTAAGTGATAAGTGGTTAGAAAGATGATGTCAAGGCAGAGCTAAAATGTAACCTATGACTATGGCATTGGTTATTCTATGACTCAGAAGAGTAAGGTTGCTTGTGTACATGATGCTGTGCCAGGACTTATTATTGTAGGTCACAGACTCTGGTGGCATTGGGGTTTATATTCCTATGTAAATAGAAAAGTCCTTATAGGTGAAACTTGGACAGTGGGTTATACTTTTGCAGCTACCACCCTTTAATATGATGATTGCGGGCGGGGCGGGGGGAGAATCACATGTAAAGCAGCATGCTTTTACAAGGTGCTTCATAGACACCCCTTGCCCCCTAAGAAGTTTACAAATCATAGATAAACAGGGCAAATGAAAGGCATGGGCAGAGGGTGGGGTGGGGAGGAGTTTAGGAAAGGAAGAGTGTGGTGAGATTAATGGGGAGAAGGAAGAAGTATTTCTAGTGTAATGGCAGCTTTAAGGATGTATTGGAAGGAGGATTTTAGAGATGGGGCTTAGTGAAGGGACACACAAGGTTCTTCCAGGCATAGGGAACAGCACACTGGAATACATACAGTAAAGAGTGCGGAGAAAAGCGGCTGACCTGTCCAAAGACTTTCCACCCCTCCCCTGTCTCCCAAACAGCCACTCCTGCCGCCCTTCCCCTGAGCACCTGTACAAAGGGTAAAGCTGGAGTTAACCCCTTGTTTGCTGGGATCAGGGAGTGCCCCTGCTCCCTACTGAGTAATGTTGTGCATTGACCCTGCTGGAAGGTGGGGGACGGACAGAAGCTGTGCAATACTCAGTGATTTCACTTCACGTGGGGCCTGATCTCAGGCAAAACTCTGACTGGCTGAGGAAGGACCAAAGAAACAGGCTCCATTTGCTATCATCTACTGCAAGTCCACACCCTCTGAGGTTCAGGCTTGAACTAACCTGAAAATTTGGCTGAAATTGCTACGTTTTGTGTGATTTCAGTTTGCAACTATATATCCCTCCCCAGTACCCAGAGAAGGAATAGGATTCCCCATATTAATCTAAAAGGGTTATTGGTCTCACCAGACCTGGGTTCAGTTAGGGGCTTAGAAACTTTCGGGTTTTATTATGGGTGCTCAATGCTAGCAGGATGAAATGTACCTATGTAGATGTTCCCACAATGCCCTGTACGGGCCCTTTGCTCTGGAGTTAATTTCACCATAATTATCATCAACAGGAACACTGTCTCAAGTAAGAATTAGCTCCTATTAAGAACTGGTGAAAAACTTGTAGTGGCATCCACTAGTACTGCCAGAACTAAGAGTCTTGGGGTTTCCATTTATACTCCCAGCGTCATAGAGTTAGAACAGATGTACAAATTGGCTGCAGGCTGGAAACTTGGCATACAGGGTCTGAACCCTGAAGTGAGAAATTCTTTCCTTTTACAATGTTTCTAATAAAATAATATTGGATATTTTTAAACAATTCAAATTTGTATTAAAATACAGTCTTCAATTATTGTGTGTTAATTATTAGAAGGGGATTATGTTTTGCTGGTGTTTAAGTACTTTTAAAATTGTATTTTTTAATGTTTTTTGCTGAAAGAGTGAAACACTCTGCACAGCACTGTGGAGACAAGGGCTGAGGGAAAGTTTAGGAAATATAGGACCAAGCTGTGCAAGCACCATCGTGTGCTTAGCACACAAGCACGGAAAGCAGCCACTTAGCTGCAGCTAGCACTTTGGTAAAATTCTCCCCTGAATAGAGAAGTCTGCCAATGCATCAGGCACCACTCAAGTCCTATGTTAAGGAGTGAAGCGGCACATTGGGTCTTGAGTAGATCCTCTACCCAGGCGTGAATTTCATGCCTGAGTGTAGAGTGATCCATGACCAGGTGGCTTGAGGGTGTGGCTAAGGCCCCATTCCGATTAGCGAGATGCCTTTTTTGCAACACCGTGGTGTTTCAGGTTGTGCACCAAAAACTGAGGCATCCAAAAACTAGTGGACACCTTTGAAAATGTAAGCCCTCGCCTCCCACAGGTGCAGAGGTAATACTGCTTATCTACCTCGCCATCATGAGGCCTACATTAATTCATGGTTGTAAAGGGCTTTGCGATCCTTGGATGAAAAGGATAGTATAAGCACTGTGTAGGACTACTCAGATGTTATTAAATCCTGACAGGTCCATTGGACTGGAGGTTGGGCTTTTCACATGATTAACTTCAGCTTTTCCATTTTAAGCCTTCTGTCCCTGCACGGGTTAAAAAACACTTTAATACCCAGGAACACTCAGCCAAATTGGAACGCTCTAATCCCTCTCTCATTCATCAGGTGCATATTATACTTGAGGCCTGGAGCCTGGTCCCACTGAGGACACGGGGAGTTTTGCCATTTACTTTGCTAGGAACAGAACTGGGCCATCAGTCTGGATCTCTGCATTTTGTGCTTAGCCTTTAGGAAGCAAACCAAATAGCTGTGCCCTTACTGCTGCTCTTTCCTGGGAGCCAATACTGAGTAGGCAAAAGGAAACTTTAGGCTAAAGATCAGAAGCAAATGAATGAAAACTGGCAGACTGCAGGATACAGTATCACCATGGAAGCAGTGGGAAACCCATTGCTTGAGTAATTTCTGGCTACTTTGGACAAGGCAATGGAGAATATTATGTAGGAAACTATCCTGCACTGGGCCAGGGGCAGAAGAGATGATCTCATAGGTCTTTTCCATCTCTGATTTCCAGGCTTTCTGTGCCTCTGACACAAACCCCCAAAATAGCTACAGTAGTCCGGGTCAAGGTATCAGTGATGTCATGTGTTTGGTCTGAAGATCTGGCCAAGGGTAGATGTGCTGTACTGGGGTTGCATGAGTAATTCCTAGACATGGTTCCAAAATACACTGCTCACTCAGAGCAAAAACACCAAACCCAAAGATTTACCCAAGACAGGCTTCAATTAGAGTACAGTGGTTGTGCAAGTATTGGCATAGTTACTGCACACTGAGCAGTAACTCCAATGGACATAATGGGGACGTATTCAGTGACTCATCCTAACACTACCATATTATCCCTCGCTAGCTGTCACTACCACAACTGTGAGCAAATTGCTTAATCTCCCACTGCCTCAGTCCTCCACCTCGCAAATGGGCAGGGCCTCAGTTTTCCCATCTGTGAAGCAAGGGTAATATTTTCTTTCCCGACTGGGGCACTGCACGGCATAATTAATTGACTGTAAAACATTTCAGCCCAGATACTCAAAAGTATTTAGGAGATCAAAACCCATAGACTGCAGTGGAAGTTAGGAGCCTAAATACGCTTGAGGATCTGGGCCTTTGAAATCACAAGAGCACATGGTTTTATTATAGTCATGGGAGAGACAAGCCCAGCTGGATTTTGCACTGCAGCTCATTAACTAATCTCCTCAGTATGTATAAATAACTCCCATTGGTATAAAAGGAGTTGAAGGAAAAAAACAAAGCTCTCAGGGATCAGTAACTGCTGCCTCCCGGCAATCTTCTAGCCAAAGCAAATGACAAATACTAGAGACAAATGAGGAAGCTCAAACAAACTCTAGGCTTCTAATGTAGCCCCCGCTAAAGGCAGAGAAAGGCTGGGGAAAATATTCCTTAACTGTTGTCACTGCTATTCCTGACCAGATACTAATGAGAAAAATAATATTTGTTGAAATCATTAATCCATGTAAAACTATATAAAATGTACTTTACAATCTGGTTTCAGATGTAGGTTTTTATTACCAAGATATTCTGTATTCTATGGTTTGGGGATTGGGTCAGTATTGCCAACTTTTGCAATATTTGGCATTTTCCCCCAAAGACCCAGATCCTGGAGTCATAGGATTACATGGGGTTTCATTTTGAAATATAAGATGAGTTTCTAACCATCATGGCTACAGAGAAAAGCTTGAAAATATGAACCTTAAAGACTCAAAAAATCATCTGAGTAGGTACCCACAGGGTCCAGATGGGTTTGTACTCAAGCAGCTAGCTTAAGCCACTGCCAGTGTTACCCCTGGCTAAACTGCTATTTTTAGTGCACTGGCTAGAGCGGAAGTAGTGCATGCCTGTCTGCCCATGCTCAGAAGCACACTCCCAGCAACCGTGTAGATGTGCTTTAAATCCAGATTAGAGGGCAGCACCGCTCTCCGCCCAAGATTCACAACCACGAACCCTCTCCTGGAGTTAGGTGCCTACGCCTCGTGAATCTAGCCCCTAGCGTGTGCACCAAGTGAACTCTCCAGGGCTGGCTAAGAGGCTTGCACCACCCCGGCATGTTAGCACAGTGACATACAGGGATCCATAGCAAGCAGAAGAATCCCTCCTCCTCTTGCTCTGGGCCCAAATCCCAAAATCTTTACCAGCATGCAATGTCCAAACCAGCCCTAAGAAAACAGCCCCACACAACTCTTGTTCAGGGCCCAATCTGTAACAGTCAAGCACGACTGTTATTTAGGCTCTGTAACTCAGTGCGAAGAGATACTCTAAAAGAAACTGAAATCAGCCATGTGATAAATGAAGGGGGGGTGGGGAGCAGCCAGGGTCGGTTTTAGGAAGTACGGGGCCCGATTCGAATAGTTTCAATGGGGCCCCAGCAGGGATGACTCACCCGGTGGGACCCTGGGTCTTCGCTCCGGGTCTTCCGCGGCACTGAAGGACCCGCCGCCGAAATGCCAGCGAAGACCTGGAGCGAGTGAAGGACCTGCTGCTGAAGACCCGGAGCGCTGCTCGGTGAGTAAAAATTAAAAAGGTGCCTAAGTTAGGTGCTCTTCTTTAGGGCACGGGGCCCTCTTACATGTGGGTGTGGAGTCCTCTTAGGCACGGGGCCCGATTCAGGGGAATCAGCCTAAAGGCGGCCCTGGGAGCAGCTCCTTTTTATGGACACCCAGCCAGCCAGTTAGCTATAAAATTCCTCTTAGTAGCTGTTCTCTGCTTGCTTTACCTGTACAGTTAACAAGTGCACAGGTAAAAGAAAAGGAGTGGGCACCTGACCAAAAGAGCCTATGGGAGGGCTAGAACTTTTTAAAATTGGGGAAAATTTTCCCTTTGTCTGTGTGTTGTGGTTCTCCAGCAAAGAGGAGAACAGGGCAGCAGTTATGCTGTGAGAAGCTTTAAAACCAGCTATGAAAAACCATTAACTCATACCTCAACCCTACTTATCTGAAACCCCAAATATGTAAGTAATCAGGGAAAGTCAAGGAAGACACGATTAGGGTTAGTTCTTTTATTTCAAATTGGCTCATGGACTCCTCTGTGCTAACCCCAGATGTTTTTGTTTTGCTTGTAACCTTTAAACTGAACCTCAAGAGAGCTATCTTGGTGCTTAATTTTTGTAATTGTTTTTTAAGCCTAGCAAAAAGCCTAAATTCCAGATGTATTTTCTTTCTTTTGGTGCTTAATAAAGTTTACCATTTTTAAGAACAAGATTGGGGTTTTTGTGTCCTAAGAGGTGTGTGCATATGTTGTTTAATTAGCTGGGGGAAAACAGCTGATTTCCTTTGTTTTTCTTTCTCATCTCTTCCCCAGAGGGGGGTGAAAGGGCTTGAGGGTATCCCACAGGAAGGAATTCCTAAGTGTGCCTTTCTGGGTTCTCAAAAGGGGTTTGTTTGGTTTTTTGGGGGTGGGGGAAGGCTTTGGGTTTTTTTGCATTTGGGTGGTGGCAGCATCTACCCATCCAAGGTCAGAAAGAAGCTGTGACCTTGGGAGTTTAGTACCAGCCTAGAGTGGCCAGTATTAATCTTTAAAATCCTTGTGGGCCCCCACCTTCTGCACTTGAAGTGCCAGAGTGGGGAATTAGCCTTGACAAGCCATTTGGCAAGCTAGGCAAGGATATCCAGTAAGAGTTTGCAGTCTGTATGCGGCCAAAGCTGGAGCATGAGAGAGAATTTAAACGTTTTAGACAGACAAGCAGAGGGTCCTTAGAGATCTTTCCTCCTTCAGAGGTATCATACTCATTTCATTTCTGAAATTAATAAACCCTAGGAGACCTGAGCTCTAACAACCACCGTTCAGATCAAGGTCTGCTCGATCCGTGTTTGTGATTCAACAAGGGAAATGCTTAGTAAAGTGAAATTTGACGTGAATACTATCCTGGGACTTTATTTAATGTGTCTAGTCTGTCTCCCTTTGCCAACTCCAGCACTTAAGAAAAACGACTGATGCTCCATCGCAGCTTTGAACAAAAAAGCACAGATTTGTTACAGTGCAATTTGTGTCATCTAAAGCAGCACAGTGTGTTTTATTTTTAAAGCAGGAAAAAAAATGCTTCTCTTATGAAATTCTGTGTAACATTTCTTGCATTAAACACACATTTTCAAACACAGCAACACACACTTAATTCTTGTTAACCTCCAGGCCACAGGCCAATTCCTTAGCTGGCGTAAACTGGTGCAGTGCTATTGACTGCAATAAAGCTATGCTGATTCACACCAGCTGGAGATTTGGGCCCTTGTGTCTCCTGAAATTCTAATTGACTAATTAGATCCTGACTACCTAAATTCTCCTTGCATTTTTATTGGGAAATGAGGTTGTTCCCCTCCTGCTTTAAGCTGGTGTGTGCAGTGTTAAAAAGCTGCAGCATTCTGCCCCAGAGATGGCTGCATTTCAGTGGTGGGTGAAGTAATTTCTGTACAAATAATACGTAATTTGAGATGAACCCTAGCCACAAAATTCAGTCCCAGAATGACCCCAAATTCCAAGGTGGCTGGAATCAAATTTCCAGGTCCATATCTCTATAGTATATTTTGCCCTCCTATAACCTCTTTCATCTGAAGATATCAAAAGATTTCATAAATGATTGAATTAGTCCCCAGCCATGCCTGTGAGACAGGTACCAATTTCATTTTACAGATTGTGGATCTGGGTCTCAGTTTCCCAAAGGTATTCAGGCTATTCAAAGGTATTCCATGGAAATCAGGTGCATAAATACCTTTGTGGAGTTGGGCCTAAGCGACTAAGGATGGGATTTTCCAAAACTCCTAAATGATTTAGGCGTGCAAGTCCCATTGATTTTCAGTGGTACTTCTGCTCTGAGATGGTTTGGGCACATTTGAAAATCCTCTCCTTGGTGATTTGCCCAAAGTCACAGAGTGAGTTTGAGGTAGAGCCAGCAATCGAATCCAAATCACCCAACTCCCACTCCTGGGCTTTAGCCACAGAACTACCTGTCCCCTCCCTGTAGTAGTTAAAATGGGTGAAGAGCTTTTGGTAGGAAAGGTTCTATATAAAAAATAATCATCACTTATTTGTTTTTATAGGGTAGCAACCCTGCTCCTTCGTTAGGGAGGATGTAGGAGGGGATAGCAGGAGCTAATGCAGCCTGCCCCATCCCAGGCAGATTCTACGTAACATGCAAGGGAGAGAGGCAGACTCACCTCTTTTGAAGTCAATAGGAGCACACAGGAACACAAGCAGACAGAAGCTGCAAGTCAAAGATTCTCACCATCCACCTTGAAAAGAAACACCCTTCACACAGGCCTCCCCCCATAACAGAGATGAAAAGGTGTCCAGGATTAGATGCTTGCTGCACACTTCAAAACCCTATTTGTGGTGATCTGTCCTGAAATAGCACAGCTGGAAATGCATTCTTAAGAGCAAGGGCCCTTGTGCTGAGACAGAAATAACACAAGAAGTGCCTCCCACAGAGTTCATTTACCTGTGACACAGATATTGACCCATATATGCTACACTTTGCCACAGCCAGAACCCAGCACTCTCACTGAACAGCCCATGGAGGGAGTCAGATCCAGGAGTTGACCACACTGGGGTCAATGACAGACAGACACTACTAGGCAGCTCAGAAATGCATGCCATAATAATGGTTCACACAGGGGCCCATAACACAAGGTAGCCTCCTTGAGACAGAGTTGTAGAGTCTCATAGACTTTAAGGCCAGAAGGGACCATCGTGATCTAGTCCAGTGGTCCCCAAACTGTGGGGCGAATGGGGGGTGGAGAGGGAGCATCACCCAGCCCCACTCTGCCCCCAACCCCAGTTCTGCCACCAGCTCCGCCATCAGCCCAACCTCCTCTGCAGAGCCAACTCTGCATTGGGGCAGGGGGAAGGGACAAGACAGATTCCATTATGGGTAAGGGATGGTGTGGCAGGAAAAGATTGGGCACCACTGATCTACTCTGACCTCCTGCACATCCCAGGCCAGAGAACCTGACCCATCCCCTCCTGTAATAGACCCATAACCTTTGGCTGAGTTATTAAAGTCCTCAAATTAAGATTTAAAAGACTTCAAGTTACAGGGGTTAGGGTTTTTGCCCCCATTCATCCTCTCGGAAGGCTGTTCCAGAACTTCACTCCTCTGACAGTTAGAAACCTTCATCTAATTTCAGGCCTAAACTTGTTGATTTCCAGTTGATACCCATTTGTTCTTGTGTCAACATTGGCACTTAAATAACTCCTCTCTCTCTCTGGTATCCATCCCTCTGATGTATTTATAGACAGCAATCATATCTCCCCTCAGACTTCTTTTGGTTAGGCTAAACAAGCCAAGCTTCTTGAGTCTCCTATGGTAAGGTAGGTTTTCCATTCCTCTGATCATCCTAGTAGCCTTTCTTCACACCTGTTCCAGTTTGAATTTATCTTTCTTAAACATGGGAGACCAGAACTGCACACAGTATTGCAGATGAGGCCTCACCAGTGCCTTGTATAACGGTACTAACACTTCCCTGTCTCTTCTGGAAATACCTCACCTGATGCATCCTAGCATTGCATTAGCCTTCTTCATGGCTGTATCACATTGGTCGCTCATAGTGTTACCCGGGGTTCTTTCAACCCAAAGCTCTTGGTAACTTTTAGTCTGTGCGAGGAGGTGTCAGGAAATAAATCAGGGGAGACACGGCCGTCCGACCGATAGATGGCTGGCACAAACAGGACAACACAAGAGTACTTGCACTTAAAGCTACACTCTACTTAGTCTTAAGCACTTACACACGTCCGCAACAGATTAGTAAAACACCCCCAACCCTTGATAATTACCAAAGCTGAGTGTGGCTCTCGAGAGAGAAAGAACAGCAGGCTTTCGGTGACCAAATCTTCCGTCTGCCAGTGGGGACCTCAAGATGTATCCAGAGGGAGAGTCCCCAAACGAGTCCAACTATCTCAAGCTTTTTCCCCTTATTTATACATTAGTAATAGAATGACATGTCCCTTAAAGAAAACTTGTTAAGCACGCAGTTCCAATGGGCAAGCAAGAGGCTCCTTCTGATTATTGATTAACCAGGTGTGGGTTTTTCCAGAGTTTGCAGCCTTGAGACCTCAATAGACATTGCTGGGACACATCCTGCTCTTTTAAAATGCAGGTATCAGCAACTTCAACACAATTCTTATCAGGAAGGACGTGGGGTCAAGCTGCCCTTTCTGTGGCACCGCAAAACTTCACCCCGCCCTCGCCTTGGTCAAGCTGAGACTGCTAAATGGCCAATTTACAGCTTGCTAACTAGGCTGCCTTTAACAATAAGCCATAGTGGTTTCTGGCACTTTACTGGTTTGCCAAAGTCTCCCCGTACAATAGTCATCCTGTGATCAAGCAATATACCTAGTCTTTTTCCTCCTCTGTCGCTTCCAACTGATATGTCCCCAGGTTATAGCAAAAATTTTCATTCTTAGTTACTAGGTTCATGAGTTTGCACTTTGCACTATTAAATTTCATCCCATTTCTATTACTCCAGTTTTCAAGGTCCTCCAGATCTTCTTGTATCGTATTCCAGTCCTCCTCCGTACAGTAGAGCCTCAGAGTTAAGAAACCAGAGTTACAAACTGACCAGTCAACCACACACCTCATTTGGAACCAGAAGTACACAATCAGGCAGCAGCAGAGACACGCCCCCGCAAAAAGCAAATATAGTACAGTGCTGTGTTAAATGTAAATTACTAAAGAAGTAAAGGGAAAGCAGCATTTTTCTTCTTCATAGTAAAGTTTCAAAGCTATTTTAAGTCAATATTCAGTTGTAAACTTTTGAAAGAACAACCATAATGTTTTGTTCAGAGTTATGAACATTTCAGAGTTACAAACAACCTCCATTCCCAAGTTGTTTGTGTCTCTGAGGTTCTACTGTATTGGCAGTACCTCCCAACTTTGTGTCATCTCAAATTTTATTAGCACAGACTCACTTTTTGTGCCAAGATCATGGATGAAAATGTTAAGTAAGATTGGTCCCAAGACTGATCCCTGAGAAATTCCACTAGTAATCTCCCTCCGGTCCAAAAGTTCACCTTTCAGTATGACCCATTGTAGTCACCCCTTTAACCAGTTCCTTATCCACCTTTCAATTCTCATATTAACCCCCATTGTCTCCACTTTAATAATTTCCCATGTGGAACTGTATCAAATGCCTTACTGAAATCCAGGTAGATCTACTGCATTTCCTTTGTCTAAAAAATCAGTTATCTTCTCAAAGAAAGAGATCAGTTTGGTCTGGCATGATATACCTTTTGTAAACCCATGTTGTATTTTATCCCAATTATTGTTAAGGACCTCTATGTCCTTAACAACTTTCTCTTTGAAAATTTGTTCCACGACCTTGCATACAATTGAAGTCAAACTAATGAGCCTACAGTTTCCTGGGTCACCTTTTTTCCCTTTCTTAAAAATAGGTACTATATTAGCAATTCTCCAGCCTACTTATGAAATAACCTGGATCCTAAGGTAAGGTGGAAGGAGGTGCTGCATCTACATGGCTCATTAGCTTATTAGAGACAGGCTGATTCTTACAGGATAGGCTCCGGGCAAGGCTCTACCAACCAAGTACCTGGGGTCACCCAGGTTACAAAGGATGCCATGAGGTCTGCTGCCCCTCACCAGCAGAGCTGAGCACAGCAAATGATGACACCCACAACTTTTAAGCATATACTGTGGGTCCAGCCCTAGCAGGGAGCAGTAAGCAAGATTTGCCAATGCAGCTCACTCTGGAATGAAATGCAGGAAGTAAAAATGGGGATGCCAAGGGAAGAAGCTGAATTTACTGGAGGTTTTGCACCCCGGAGAGCCCAATTCAAAGGCAATGGATGTCAATGGAAAGACTCTCATGAGCACCCAGGATCTTTTATCAAGCCCAGAGATGACTGGAGGAGGGGACAGGCCTTCTCTCCTGAAGTGTTTTGGAAACGGATGCAGTTTGAACACATTTTAATGCTGAAGGAAACGGAAACTATTTTCTCCCTTTTCTACTCCTTTGTCTTTTGTTCCCATTTTCTTGCCTTAATAGCTTGGGTCTCCTTATCGCTCCAGCAGCTTCCCGACGATGTTTCTGCCTCTGGGCATGTGTACTGCTGCCTCCCTCGAGGTCTCTGGATGCCTCTTTCCCAACCTAAGCCCCAGAGCAATTCACAAACCAGCCAAAGGTCAGCATTCGACCCCACCTAAGTCGCATACAGGGACCGAGCTGGTAGCCATGCTCAGAAGTTGCCATTCAAAATCCAGCTACTGGAGGAGCGGGAGGTGGCGGTGCCAGTGTCATCTCCCACTGTGGAGCAATGGAACCATCACAGGACCAGAGAGAGAGCATGAGAATGACTCTATAGTCCAGTGGTCAGGGCAACCACCTGGGAAGTGGCAGATCCCAGGGTCCAGTCCCCCTGCTCCAATCACTTTCTTTATTTATCTACAGTGGAACAGCTTCAACAGGGGAGATTCAGGGAGCCCCCACATCAGAATATCCCACAGCTTAGTGTTTAGAGCACGCTCCTGAGAAGTGGGAGACCCCTGTTCAAATCCTTTCGCCTGCTCTGGCAGACGGGGGGCCTGAACCCAGGTCTCCCGTATCCCAGGCAAGGGCTGCAACCACTGGGGTAAAAGTAATAAGGTGGGAAGCAGCAACTCCTCCTCCACTGGCTGTTGTGTGTGAAGCAAAGCAGGTGCCTAACTGATTCCCTAAGGAAATGCCTTAGGCTCCTAAGCTGCCTATAAGCAGGAGAGAGGTTCCCGTTTGTGGATCAATAAGCAGGGCTAGGTGCCACCCTGCAACCTGGACTAAGGAGACTAGCTCCGAGAGAGGGGTGGGACCTAGCATACACACCTGTCAGCCTCTCCCATTGGCTAGCTTAGGCAGCTCCCCACTTAGCGCGCTGGCTTTGTGGATCCCAGTCATCTCTCTCTCCCCGTTCGCAGTATAGGGAGCCGAGGTGTGTAACTCAGCCTTGTGGATCCCAGTGTTGTTCCTGTGACTCCTTGTTGCCCAAAAGTTAGGCACCATGATAGTCACCGCCCAATGCCTAAGTCCCTTCGTGGACCCTGCAGTTACATAGGACTGCTCATGACACCCCATGAGGTGGTATCCCCATTCTCCCGAGAGTCAGAGGAAGTCACAGGTTAAGTGACTTGCCCAAGGCCACAAAGCAAAGGGGATTCGAATGCAGGAGTCCTGACTCCCAGTCCCCTGCCTTAATCACCAGACGTTTCCTCAGAACCCATGTCTTTCCTTTCCTTCCCCAGTTTTTGCCTCCCTTACCCCCACCCCAGCTGTCTAGCTCCTTCCCACTCACCCTTCCCATCTCTTCCCTCCTCCACCCTCAACCTAGCGCTGACTCTTGCTTCTCCTCTTCCCACCACCTCCCCCGTGACATCTGTGTCCATCTAGACACCAACCTGTCCTCCACCATCCTTCAGGATGCGCCTTTGTGCTGCTCTGAGCTGAGCTGACACGCACAGAACAGTGCTTCCTCCTCCACTGGGTCATATGAAGGCCCAACATCTGGATTGCCACCCCAAGGTATTGCACCTCCTAGAGCTTGGTAGCTGCCTAGATTACCTGTCCCGAGGGCTACAAAACACCAGCAGACCTGAGTGTGGTTGCTAGGCTGCCTCAAAATCCAACATCCTCTCCTTACAGTTAGCTATTAGCACATTCTGTTACAATGTTTTTTGTCAGCAAATTATATCCCTCTCTGTATTAAAATTAGTCATAGGGTGGGTGGATTTAAACTGGCCATAGCACTAGGCAGAGATTGTATGTTTGCTTATTGGACTTGATTGAATTGCATATTAATCTATTGTAGGTGCTTATTGAGCACCAAATTACTGTAGTACCTAAACCCTAATTTATTAGCTAACATAGCTAACGCCCTGCCTATGGCCTCCTATAAGTACAGTAAAATTGTCCTCATACCACATCTCTCTTTTCTTGGCAGCCTTTAAAGTTAAGGGGTTGTACACATTGCGGCTTCTCATTGCACACACCAAGAGCTCCCTGCATCCCTACGTCCTCCTGCAAGCTCCCTGTGTGCCACTCTCCCATCCCCCCCTACTTCATGAACTCCCTGCAACCCCTCCCTTCCTTATGGGTTCCCCTATCTCTCCTTCCCCCCACCATTCTCCCAATTCCCATGCCAGGGCACCCCATTCTTCGCCCCACTGGGGATTGTGTGTCTCGCCATTCCTCCATGCCAAGGGTCTCTAGTCTCCCACTCCATGCCAGGGACTTTGTGCACCCCCTTTCCTTCATGGCACCCTAAGGGAGAGAAAAATATAAGACTGGGAAGGCAACATTTTACAACTTTACTGGGAGGAAGGGCAAGCTGGAATTGAGGTGTTGTTATGCTAGAAGGTGTTAATGGCTGCCATCAACCAGTTCTTTGATCTGCAGACCATGACAGAGGTGGCTAAAGTGGCTGGCTTTGCTAACCAGATGCCAGAGGCTCCGTGTATCCCCCATTTCTTCCTTTTGCTTTTTTCCAATTTCTCCCAAAAAATCAATAGGGTTCTGCCCATTGATTCCTAGAACACTCCCTGAGGGTTTGGAATTGATTTGATGCAGCGTTCAGAAGTTATCGTGCTGCAGACAGAGAAATGGCACTGAGTTGAGAGAGAGGCCAGGTCTACACCAGGAGTGCTTGGCTGGTAGAGCTATACCAGCACACCATGCCAGCAATGCGCTCCTAATGTGGATGCAGCTTACACCAGCAAAACTGTGCTTCCCGCCGTTCCTGCAGAAACACACTTTTACTGGTATAACTGTGTCTACACTAGGTGCTTCTGCTGGCACAGCTATGTCAGGTCAGGGATCACACCTCATCACACCCTCGACTTGCATAGCTATGCTGGCAGAAGTCAGGAGCGTACAACTGGCCTTAGCCCTCACTTTGGCCAACAACATTATGGACCTAATCCCCCACCCCTCATGCAGCCTAGTCTCCCTGTGAAATCAAGGGGAATTTTGCCTGTGTGAAGAGTAGTGAACTGAGTCCCATTTCTAGAACAGTATTACCTCCAACACACTAGCCAAAACACTCAGTACATTTCCCCCACCTTCCATTTATACAGCAACCATCACATCCAGAGCCACAGACAGCCCCAAAATGCCCAGTTAATAGCTGGCTCTGAATTCAGTCCAAACTCCCCCAAAACTCAGACTGGTTTCATATCCAGTGTTCTGGTTCAGGCCTGTTTGTCTCTGGAAGGAGAAAATCCAGAACGGATATACTATTCTAGATTTTCTTGGGGCCCATGGTTGTCACACTATGCCTCATCCCTCATTTTCACATGTTCTTTATTTCAGTCCCACCCTCCTTCTAATGACTCTGAGAGATGACAGAGGATGAAAGAAAGAACAAACCTCACACGACAGGTGTGAGTTACACCATTTTGATGCACTACTTTCCTGGAAGGAATTCAGATGCTACAATGATAAGGGCGGTATAAGAATCTGAATAGAATGGAACAGAATAGATGCATCTACACTAGGCTCATCTAATCGGAGTAGTGATTTCTTGGGGCAGGACCTGGATGTGCTACATGTTTGTAAAGTAGCTACACTCAGTACTACACAAAAAAAGACAGAAGATAAAATAAGCCAATGAAGGAGTGAATCTCCATTTAGGTAAGCAGGAAGTTACGGCTTTAAACAGCACCCTCACAAATTCAATTAATCAAAACAGCCAAATGTCCCTTCTTGAAGCACGAGGCCTCAAGATCAAATTAACATCAGTTGAGCAGCTGGAGCACAAGCTACTGTGACAACTGAGACCACATCAGAGAGATATAACAGACTCGAGTTCTCTGGTTGTGGACCACAACACCCAACGCAACTTTCCATGAGGTCTGCAAAGTGCCTGAATTTTTCCTAGCATGGTGGGTAGGTTTATTTGGCAAGGGATCTAGGATTTCTTTTAAAAAACAGAGGAGAGCTCCCCATACAGCGAGTCCAGAGCATCTGAGAGCCAGTGAGCTACACTATCCCTCAGTTCTTTCCAAGAAGCTCTGTAGAATGCGGTTTGTTTAGGTTTCATCTAAAAGGAACTCTGCACCCAAGGGAACCCATCCAAAATTCTGGGCACCCTACATAGACATTTAAAAGACACAATAACATAGGAGTTACAAGTCAGACATCATCCAAAGCAGCAGCATCTCGCCTCCTTCCTGAACCTGAAGAAGAACTCTGTGTAAGTTCAAAAGCTTGTCTCCCTTACCACAGAAGTTGGTCCAATAAAAGAGATTCCCTCACCCACCTTGTCATTCTTCCTACTCAACATTTTACCACCAGGCATATAACCAATACAGCTTGAAATCCCTACCATGCAAGGCTATGTTAATACTCCTGGGGTCTAATTCTCTCCCAGTTCCCCAGTCCTCCAAAGAGAAATTCTCATTGATATGAAGAATGAGCCATTTTTAGCTTTACTCAACAAGTGGCTACATAAGCCAAGTGTGAGGCAGGAGCAAAACATGAGAACAAAGTACATTAAGTATATTATGTTTTATGGGGCATATTTATAACCTAAACAGAACTCTCCATAGAGAGCCCATTAAAAATGGGGGGGGACTCAGATAAAGGATCTTAGAGAGCTCAGGGAGGGAAATGAACCTAATCTAACTATACCAGTAGCAAGTGAGTTACAGACTTCAGCAGACAAATCATTAACTTCCCCAGTGACTGTCTCTGCTCATTAGTATAAGCTCTGTTAGGGAGAACAGAGCTGTAGGGGAGCCACAAAGATTAACTAAAAATAGTAAAAGACCCACGGAGGAATGGTATTGTTCTAAACTCTTCACGCAGTTTAAGATAAAACTTTAACCCAGATGACCAGGCGAAATGCATGTGAAGTAATTCAAGCCCTCAGCACTGGGGGAGGCTGAACTGAAGCATTTACAAACATACAACACAATTCTTGTGTCAATATGGCCAGCAGGGGGATGGGGAAATAACACCCTACCAATCCCATGCAAGAAGGATTTGTTTATTTAGGAACTCATTTATCATTCTCCCTTTTGGGGGCGGGGGTTGTTTAAAGGGGTATTTGCACAGTCCTCGAAATCGCTTGCTTTTAATTCACTGCTTAATCCTCAGGCAACATGTGACCAAGGCATTTTTTATATAGAAATAAGAGGCCATTCAATTATGTTCAGGCTGTGTTGGAAATAAACCGGAAGAGTACTAAAGAGCAATGCCAAATAAAAGAAAACTCTGTTAGATGCATAGCTATGAGTTAAAACAGTAATCTAGAGATGAACCAGGAAGGCCCATTATTATGGACCAATGGAAGTGGCCAATGGAAAGAATATGTCAATTTTATACATGTTATGGGGGTGCTGTAAGGTATTTAATACATATCAACACATATCTGTGTTTGAAACATACATGAGAGTATTACAACATACAAGTCAAAAATCCTTAACAGCTAGAAACACCCACTAGATGAAAACACATAAAATCAGTAGATAAAACATAATCTTCTTACATAGCATTTGTATACAAATTATATGGCAGTCTGTATACATGGACTGGACATTTATATGGATAAGAAGACTGTCCAGAGTTGTAATAAAAGTTTTTGAAGGGATATTAAACCTCATGCCTCAGGGCTATGAAGGGATATTAAACCTCATGCTTTAAGGTTTAAGCCAATTTCTAAGTATTAGAGATCAAGATGACACATGGGAGAGTGGGGGAGAGGGGAGATTATCACACAACTGACTCCTGCAGGATTCTTACATCTTCCTCTGAAGCATTTGGTACTTGCCATTGTCAGAGACAGCATACCAGGCTAACTGGATGTCGGGTCCGAACCAATCTGGCAAGTCCTATGCTCCTATTTTGCTCTGAGTGGGATATGATTTGGAAGAGTTTCCATTTTATCCAAACTATCAAAATTCAAGAAGATTTCAGATAAAGAATCAAGTTCTGACCCATCTCATGATTAAACCATAAACAAAGAATAAAGCTCTCATTCACCAAAGGTTACACTGCACTTGCAGTGAGATCTACTTAAAGTATATACTTTCTGAATGCCGAACTAAAAAAATATTAAGTATGTAACTTGGTGAAGATAATATATATTTGTTATGCTGTCTGAAGTGGCTCATCACCATGCGTGCCAACCTCAGGGCAGACTGTCAAGAAGCAGGGCAGAGACTCTGAACTGGTTGCATGTTCTATACAGAGGTGCTGGAACAGTTTTTATAGTGGAGGTGCTGAGAGTCATTGAACCAAACTTTAAACCCTGTATATAATGGAAACCACTTCAAACCAGGAGGTGCTGCAGCACCCCCGATACCCCTCATTCCAGCACCTATGGTTCTATAATTAGATTTCACCAACCCAGTAACAAATGTGAATTCCTTAAGCACTACAACAGTCTTACCACAGAGTCACAGACTTGGGCATTCCTGTCTATCCTGCTGCTCAGGCAAGCTGGACTGTGATAGTTGGTTGCTATACACAGCAAAGATCACAAAACATTCAGGTCGCTTCTAGTCCCAAGAGACCAGTCACTTACCCCAGGTCAATTTGTACCTTAGATCAGAGGTTCTCAACCTGTGGTACTCATACCCCTGGGGGTACCCAGAGGTCTTCTGGGGGTACATCAACTTATTTAAATATTTGCCTAGTTTTACAACAGGCTACATAAAAGCACTAGCAAAGTCAGTACAAACCAAAATTTCATAGAATGACTTGTTTATACTGCTCTAGATGCTATATATACTGAAATGTAAGTACGATATTTATATTCCAATTTTTCAGCAATAGTGTGCTGTGACACTTTTGTATTTTTATGTTTGATTTTGTAAGCAAGCAGTTTTTAAGTGAGGTGAAACCTGGAGGTACGCAAAACAAACCAGACTCCTGCAAGGGGTACAGTAATCTGGAAAGGCTGAGAGCCACTGACTTAGCTCTCTCAGGAAAGACAATATAACCAGTCCTGTAATAAACTAACTAAAGATTTACTAACTAGAAAAAAGAAATGAGCGAGTTATTACAAGGTTAAAACAAACATATACAGAATACACAAATGAGCTGCGGTCTATAGTTTCAAAAGGTGACAGAGTCGTAGTAATCTGCCAGCTCTGAATGTCTTTCAGGGCTAACCCAGGTTGACCCTGGAGATCTCTGCTTCTGCTTCATAGCTCTGGCCCTGTGAGAGTCCAAACAGCAAAAGAGATTAAAAAATTTCTTGTCGGCTCTTTTTATATCCTTCTTCCACAATTCAAGGTGATGGGATGAGCCCTTTTGCACATAGCCTCTTCATGGGAGTAAGGGACAATTAACAAAGCCTTTGTATTGTGATGTCCCACAATGGCCCATTTAGTTTTGACAAGCCTTCTTGATGGGCAGGAGACAATCCCTCCTAACTGGATTCACAGTTTCAGAGCAAACATTTTTACAGTTACAGAGCAAGAACTTAAATATTACCTTATGGCATGTGATATAAGTGAGATTAATGCATGAAGCAACTTGCATGCATTTTGGAAAAATCTAAACACATTGTTATAAGTCCAATACCATTTTAACCATACTACCACACAGGTGAAACAGACTGGTTTCCAGCAATGAATTTGTCAGTGCTCAGCTGAGGCCTGAAGCCTTGGCAATTGCTGGCAACAGGTCTGCCAGCGTCACAGCATTTTACCATTACTTTAATGTTTTCATGTGAAGAGTACCATTTGGAAGGTCCCATCAAAGTTTCAAAAGGGAGGTATTAATATACTATTTTAGTGTGTTAGTTTTATTAAGACAGTGAGGGAAAGAGGCTAATAGGATTGCACTGTCAAGAAAACTAATATATAAATAGCAAAAGAAGTCAGTGGGAAATTGATTGCATGGTATGAGCCTCACATATACCCCTCACACACACACTATGCTTCCTACTCATACATCTCTTCAAAACCACGTTCAGCTATGTCAGCAGAGTGAGACTGAGAGGGTGGCACTAAGGATAGACTCTGTCTTACTGCAGCCTGCTGTTGTTGCTGATTTGAATGCCCAAGCTGCTGCTTCTACGACTGAGTCAGGATGAGACAATGGTCATTAGCTTATCTTTTTGCACAGAAATGACAGCAGTGTCCATAACTTTTCACTTGGTCTTTATCATGTTGGATAGAGTAAGCATGTGTTTTGTCATACATCACTTGTCAGTACAGCTCATCTTATCAACTCAAAATGCACAGCAGTGCCTAGTGAAACAGGGACAATATGAAAATGAAAAACATTCCTCAGAGGAGGGACCTGCTTTTCCATTTAGATCTATCGCTCTGTAGTTAAGGGCATTTTGATTAGGGAGAGGTCATTTACCCAAACCCTGGAAGAAAAAAATAGGATTTGGATCCATGCTACCCATGGCTTTGGTTTTGCAAAACTGAAACCATCTGGGGTCCATCATTACATTCTCTCTCTTTCATTCTTTCCCTCGCTCACTCTTTCATTTCACTAGTTCTCTGTCAATACAGTGTTCCAATGGCTAATAGCCAAATTCTGCTCTCAGTTACATTGGTGTAAAGAAGTCCGTTATAGTCAATAAGCTAAATTGACATTAGATACGCCAGTTTTGGAGATAATCCACATTCACAGCAGTGTAACCGAGAACAGAATTTGGCCCTGAAGCAGTAAGAAGATTGGAGGAATGCAGCTCACACAATTTCACTGAGCGTTCCCAACAAACTTTAAATACAAGTCATTGTTCTGTAAATTGTTTGCTCCGCACTTGCTCCTATTCTGCCTTAGACTCCAACTGGAATTCGGTGCAGGGAGCATCAGCAGAATGAGGCCCACATTAAAAGTGAAGTCTAATCGTTTTTCAGCCCAGCAACATCCTTATTGATATCAGTGGGAGATTAAAAGCCCACGTAGCCCGTGAACATGTGCTGCTTAGTGTTGCACACTGAACCCAGCGAGCTGAAATTTACATTGTGAACAAAGAGGCCTTTCCAACAGGATTTACAACAAGACGGTCACCTTGATTTGAATGATTCCTTTGACCAAAAAGCCTTCTGCTGCCGTGTCTTTGACTGTGCACTGTTGCACCAAGAAAGCATGCACTGATTTCCACAGATAAATCATATCCATAACATTTAACTTACAAAATACAGTACATTCCTGAAACAGAACTCAGATTACACAGGCCGTACGTCAGATTTCAGGATAAACATAGCTGCATACTTTATGCAACACGAGGGAAGAAAATACAATGAAGTCATTATCAGGGCTCTAGCTCCTATGTCTTCTCAGGATCTTTTCCTCTGTTTCTGCCCCAGGGTCTCCCTCCATTTGTGATGTAGGAATCTATTGACAGGTGGATACTCAGTGAGTTGAAAAAGTAGGAAGTCAGTACTTCCTTTGCCATTGTGAACTCCTTGCTCTTATTCCCACGCTTATGGAGATCTGTGGTTGGCGGCCCATACCCCGGTTGGGGTGACGGGCATGAATGAATGAATGAATGAATGCATTGCCAACTCCTACGAGTCTCAAAGTTGATTCCGAGGCAGATTTGCTTCATGGGGGCATGATACACCATAGGGCTACCACACAAGGAGGAAGGACATCTAATAGCCAAGTTAATTTTAGTTACTGAGAGGGGAGCTTAATCTTTGTATGAAGATCTTACCATGCAGGGAGCATGGCAATTGTAAGGAACAGCGGCTATGCATGATGGTGACAGGTGCATTAGAGTAGGGATGGACAGACTGAATAAAATGAGAGCACATCTGTGCTCCTTGCACTCTCTCTCCACCTTGTGCACTCGCACAAGATTGAGCATAGCCCAGCCCTCAGAATCCAGGAACTTGTAAACCAAGCAGAGGACATGCACTCAAAGGGAGCTTGAAGGCTCATTTGACCAGTGTGACAGCAAACCAGGAATGCACACATTCCCTGGTCATCGCACGTCCTCTTCCCATCTCTCAAATGTAACCGAGGAGCTTGCAAAGGAAAGTGAAAAGTGTCTCAATGGGTGTTAAATGGTGTAACATGACAGTTATCAGAGCTGTAAGATAAACTGCTCTGCTGTATGCTAGGTTCTATATTATATCTTTGTTCAAATTCATCCCTTATGTAACATTGCTGGATCCTGACAAGTGGCTGAATTTGTCCCTGTATATCTGGTCACCCACCTCTATGTCAATATGGAATCCACTTAAATAAATACCAGTAAATACTAGGACCACTTACTCTAAGTATTCAGCTTATTATGGCAAAGAAGAAAGAAGGGGGCTAGTAAAGCATTACTGCCTACCAGTATTAGCAAAGAATAACTGCCTACTCACATACAGTGTTGCTAAAATGGCAAATCAAATGGCTAACCATGGGAATTAGATACTTGGGGGTTTCTTGGAATCAAAGGTTATTCCTCTCATAAATGTGTGTTGATATAGCAAATTGGAGTAAAAATCCTATACACTCTTATAAAGAGCATGATCCTGCAGACCTTATTCCTGCAAAAACTCTCATTAAACATTCAGGAGGAATAAATTAGGTGCCGGAACTGACTAGTCATCATTCCTTATTTGATGGGGACTGGAAAGAGTAATGAAAACAGGTCATAGGCCCAATCCTGCACTGCTTTTGCACCCCAAACTCCCATCAAGATGAAAGGGTGCTGAGGGAGGGAGGTGAGTCAGAAATGCAGGAGCAAGCCTTACAAAAGTAGGAGTGGGAAAGATCAGTATATCAATTAGTTGTCAATTTGCATGAAGGTCGGACTCTGATTTCTTCAATGAAAAGACAATAACGGTCTAGTGCTCGATGAAGAATTATCAGTCACACTTTCTTCTAAAGTTCTATTCATACATAGTTTACTAAAACGTTAATAAACTATTAATAGATGTAAGCATGTGACAGACATGAGCAATGTGTCATAGATGACTATAAGCACATCAGTAGAAGGGATCATAGACAGCTATAAGCAATCTGTTGCATGTAACAAACTATAACAACTAATTAACCATCTATTAAAATATCTATGAATCACGTATTAACCCTTTACAAGCTATTTAAAAATGGAACCTAAACATAAAGTGTGAGCATATCAGCATATAAAGGACCGAGCAGTTGTTTTGTCATGTCCCACATTTTAGTGAATAATAAATAATAGTACTTAGCACTTGCATAGCACTTTTCAAACGTGGATCTCAAAGCACTTTTGAAGAGTGAGCATCCCATTCCTTGGCTCCATTTTAGAGGGAGAAACTGAGCCACAGAGAGGTTATGAGGCCTAAGGCCACACAGTGAGTACATGACAAAGTCCTGAAGAGATCTCAAGTGTCCTGACTTGCAGTCCTGAACCCTCATCCACTGGTCCATACTGCTTCACCTTCATACTGCTTTTTTTGTTTCTATTATTGCTTCATATTTCCAGGGTATACTTGAAATTATCCATGCTATTTTGCAACAGTATTCAATTATATTTTAGATACAGATAAATATGGTGGGGTGGGGTGTCCAAGGGTCTAGGGAGAAGACCACCACTTATCTTATTTTCAAACCACGGAAGTTTTCAGGAGTCATTAAATGAGGTTTAAAATAAATGTATTCCATACAACGTCTCTGTCTCTGGCCAGATGCTGGAAAACACTTCAATGGGGAGAAAAATTAATTTTCCAAACTAATCAATTTAATCTGCTTTTTAAAAACATTAATTAAAACCAACCTTACAAATCGGATTCAGATGAACCAGATCTAAGCTAAACTGTCTTAAGATCATGCAGGCACAGCTGCTCACCAGACCCAGGGCTGCTGCACAAAGCATCCTTCTCCTTAGAACCGTAATTAAATCCCCAATCAGGTTAAAACAAAATCAGAACCTTTAAAAACAGCATGTTTCTGGCTCTCATGAACCCAGGCAAGACTGCCCCTCAGACAGCTGCTTCCTGGTAGAGGGGGAAACACTAGGGAGGGTATTTAAATGACTTCTGTTATAGAATTTCTGGCTTGTGAGACACTGTTGCTGGAAAGCTTGAAATGGTGAGGCTGGAGAGGAAATTGGAAATCTGACATGGACAAATACTGACAGACATTAAAACAATGTTCATTGAGGAGCGCAGCAGGTACCTATGGGCATGATCTTGCTTCCATTGAAATCAGTGGCCAAACCTCCACCAGCTTCAAAAGACACAAAATCAAGAGCTGAAATATTAAAGCTGAGAACCCCTTCATGCCTGCAAGATTGGTCAGTCTCTCTATTCCCCCACCGCTCCAATTTGTCACCCGTAAAGGACTTTAATAGTAGGTTTCAGAAAAGGCTTTAATAGTTCGACCCCACCAAAGGGCTCGTGCAGCAATGCTGAACTCTGGAATTAGAGTTATACCAGGGGTTCTCAAACTGGGGATCGGGACCCCTCAGGGGGTTGCAAGGTTATTACATGGGGGTCACGAGTTGTAAGCCTCCACCCTAAACCCCACTTTGCATCCAGCAATGGTGTTAAATATATTTTAAAAGTGTTTTTAATTTATAAAGGGGGGTCGCACTCAGAGGTTTGCTATGTGAAAGGGGTCACCAGTATAAAAGTTTGAGAACTACCGAGTTACACCATCCCAGGAGGGCAAGATAAGATTAAGATTCTACATTATGAAAAATGGCGGCATGCCGCGGGGGGCGCTCTGCCGGTCGCCAGTCCCTACGGAGACCAGCAGAGCGCCCCCCGCGGCATGCCGCCCCAAGCACGCGCTTGGCGTGCTGGGGCCTGGAGCCGACCCTGCGTAGGGACCATTTATGCAGGGGAGCAGAAGCCAAGAAGAATTGGGCAGGGGGCATGAAAGGGACTCTGCAACCTGCCCTCGCCCACAAGTCCTTCCACAGGGTTCATGGCATGCCTTAGCAGAAGTGGGGAAAGGCCTCTATGTGGTATGCATATTCCAACCCAACAGAAACACAAGCAGCAAAGCCAAGGAGATAGCATGCTGCCAAAACCAGCATTAACATGTGCTCTTTGCTGAAGATACATGAGGTGTTCACCATCGGAGGGCATGTCTCAGGGGACAGCACAGAGGGGTAGACCCAACCATGGAGCCGCAGCCTCCTTTTCCTGAAGATCCCTGGATTCTATAGAACTTTCTCTGCCACCACCCGACGCCCCACCTGTCGAAGGGAGCACTGACCTGAACTCCACCAGGATCTCCTGGCTGACTTTCCTGCACCCTCCTCCCATCAATTTTACCATGGGAGGTTACAAAATGAGCATTAGATATCAACCACTACACCATTTGTAAAAATTCCTGCTCTTCTGCATAATGATCCAGAAATAATTTTCAGCAGATTGTCTGCATTGATGTGACACTGCAGGGTCCGATTCACCTTTCAGTGTAAATGCCAACTCAGATAAAGGATAACCATGGGCTTTCAAAGCTGATATGGAGAACTCGCATTAGAAAACTCAGAGGTACTCAAAACAATGATGATGGCTATTTTCAATCAAAGGGAGAGTTAATGTTTAATTTCTGTTGTCTGTTCAACAACAGAAGCTCCCCTCCGCATAACAAAATTCACTGTGAACGTATATAAAGGAGGCTTCCTTCAGAAGGACAGCTCAAATGGAGGGGAGGGGTACTTTGGGAGGGGGGGTTGTTTTTCTTTTTAAAGGCTTATTTGAAAACCTTCAGCCTAAGAGCAAAGTCTTATGTATGCCAACTGAATCTGTGCAAGGAAAAAACGCCTGCCTCCCTCAGTGGAATGAGAAAGATTAGCTAAAATTTCCAGAGACATTTAGAAAGCTGGTAAAAAAATAAGCAAGAAAGTGAAGGGAATGAAGTCAATCCTAGCTGAGGGAACGTTGCCTTCTGCCAGCAATGGAAGATTTTAAAAGTTGGCTCTTTTTTATTATTTTTTTTTGCCTTTTCTCCACCTAAATATGCGGCTGGGAATTTCCACTGACTGCCAAACTATAGTAACCCTTCAACTGCATTATAAGTAAGCCTTCAAAGCAACATCTTACACACTAATGTAAAGTAACTGCATTAGACCCAACCAGGCAAAGGCATGTTGCTATATCCATCACATCCTGCCTCCAGGATCATTAGCAGTATTACATATGGAACTCATGCTTGCTTGGTGTGTCACTTTGTCCTCCTCTAGTGGTGGCTAGGCCAGCTAGAGATTAATGACCTTGCTATAGCCTTGGCTAAGAGAGCTACATCTTTTAGCTTAGGCAGTAGATGTGTCTGCCTTAAGCAAAAGGTTCCAGGTTTGATCCCCACTGCCTACAACCCACCAATGGGGCATTACACATAGACAGGATCTAGCTCTGCACAACCAAACCTTCTACTGACCTAATTCTGGACTAGTGATTAAAGCACGGGTCTAGGAGACCTGGAATCTAAGCCCAGCTCTGTCATGGGTTTCCTAAGTAACTATGGGCAAGTCAGCCCATAGTCTTCAAAAGTGGCCCTTGATTTTGGTTGTCTAACTTGGGTCTGATTTCAGCAGTGGAGAGCTCCCAGAACTTGGCCTCTCTGGTGAGTCTGTGAACAAAAGGGCCAATTTGTTCCAGCTAGCATGGCAGTTTTTGCATTGTGGACACTAGTCTGCTAGGAACTGGTCTGACACCACCAACTAAACGGATGTACAATCTGTAAGTCACAACCCAGCCACCATGTGGCAGTGACTTCCAGTCACTAACACAATGGACTGGATTCAAATCAGCAACTTAGGGGTCCTATTTCCATATCCCTCAGGCATCCAGCCCATTTCTGGTTTTCTGTCAGAATTCTGGCACTCTCTTAGGCCACTGTCCTGTGAAGGGATTTCAATAAGATTCCTTGTGGATACAGAGTCCCTCCTGTGCTGGTCCTACTGCAGCTTGAGGTGAGTGGTGGTCTTAAATGGGATTTTGGCTGGGGGAATCTGGTTATTTTACTTTATTTTTAAAAAAGTTATTTAAGGATTCATCTGAAAAGGGCAGTCCTTTCTGTAAATGCTGCAGGTCCTTCAGAGCAGGAAATAAAGCCCTGTAAATAATGCATATTTCCTTTGATTTCCTGCAGGGTTTCACAGGTCTTTCAGTCCCTTACAGCAGATCTTTAATGTTAACTGCAGTCTTCAGTTGCCTCTACCACTATACGGGTGGTCCACCATCAAAAATTATACAGTACACACAAGAAATAGACTCAAACTAGACACAATAAATTGTGTATGTTCAGAGCTGAGTTGGTAGCCGTAGGTTCTTTTTTGCTTCAGCCCTCATCCCAGAAAAGCTACAGCTCTTCAGAGATCCTAGCGACCCCTCCAGACCCAGACATGTAAGACTAGGTCTCATTGGCATGTCTACGCAGTTCACAGAAGCAAGCCTCACAGTTTGAGCTAGCAGGGCTTGCACTAGTGCTCTAAAGATAGCTGTGTAGACAGTGCTTTGAAGTTGTGGTTTGAGCGTGAGTTTGGGCTCTGAAGCCTACGGAAGGGGGTGGGCTTCAGAGCCCAAGCCGCAACATCAAAGTGCTGTTTTCAGAGTGCTAGTGCAAGCCCCACTAGGCCAGGCCTGTTGACCTGAGCTGGGAGGCTCGCCTCCACAGGCTGCATAGACCTACCCATTGACTTCACCCCTCCAATGGGACTTAACCTCATGCTTAGAGTCTGTCATGTGCTTAAGTGCTGAACGGGAAAGGACTGACACTTACATGTAAATGCTTTGCTGAATTGGGACCTTAACAGTATGTCTACACTGCAACAAAACACCCACAGCTGGCCTTTATCAGTTGACTTGGGCTGGCAGGGCTCAGGCTATGTGGCTACAAAACTGCAGTGTAGACATTTGGGCTTAGGATCACTGCAACTTTCCCAGCTTCATGTTTTCAGTCCGAACGGGATCATTGAAATCTCTGAAAAATCCCAGTGGGTTAAGCCATTTGGTAAAAAGCCTATGAACAAGGGTGAGCAAGAGTACAGTATTTTATACTATTAAAATAATAATGTATTTGGCTTGACACTGAGGCCTGAAACACTTCAATGCACTTAAATCCATCTCTGTTCAGGACAGCACTTAAGCACATGCTTAGCTGTAAGCACATGCTTATGTGCTATCCCGAATAAGGTTGTTTTCTTGAGGTCTCAGGCCTGTTTGAGCCCCCTCATTCAGGCTGAAGAGCACCCTCAATTCCCAAGGAGAAAAATGGAATTTCAGAGCTCCCTGTATCTTGCAGAAGGTGCTCCAGATTTTGCAGAATGAGGGTCAATGTCATTTGCTTTTTCTACAAGTTTATGAGAAATTCAACAGGCCATCCATCAGCCAGCACTGTACTTCAAAAAAGAAAGAGATAAAGAGCTTTACCTTCTGAGTATATAACTTTGCATAATAAAACTTGGAGATTTTCTGATGGATGCTGAACACTCTAATGCAGCAGACTTCCCCGGCAGATGTAAATCATGCAGCTTTAATGAAAAATCTCTCCACAATTTAAGCTGCAAACTTTCCCTTTCTCCAGAGCCAAAGAAAAAATAAAAATGTTTTCCACTTACAAAAGACATTTTAGAACAGCAGTGGGGAAATGGGAACTAGGCTCACCATGATCTCTTCCTATAGTGCCTTTAATAAGTGAACAGAACGAGAAGTACTTCTGGCACTTTAGAGACTAACAAATTTATTTGGGCATAAGCTTTCATGGGCTAAAGCCCACTTCATCAGATACATGCAGTGGAATATATATATAGTGAAATATATATATAGTGAACATGATAAAATAGATGTTGCCATACCAACTCTAATGAGACTAACTGATTAAGGTGAGCTATTAGCAGGAGAAAAAAAAAAACTTTAGTAGTGATAATCACGATGGCCCATTTCAAACAGTTGATAAGAAGGTGAGAGTAACAGTAGGGGGCAAACTAACATGGGGAAATAGTTTTTAGTTTGTACATGACTCATCCACTCCCAGTCTTTATTCAAGCCTAATTTAATGGTGTCCAGTTTGCAAATTAATTCTAGTTCTGCAGTTTCTCATTGGAGTCTGTTTTTGAAGTTTTTTGGTTGAATAATTGTGACTTTTAGGTCTGTAATTGAGTGTCTTACTAACAAAAAATTATTTAATGCAAGTGAAGCCCTTGCATAGCACCTCCTGTCTCCCATTGCCACAGGCAATCCTACAGCCATCCCCAAAAGTACTTTCACTTTACATCCCCTCCCAGCTTCTCCCAAGCCATACCCACCTACAACTCAGCTAGCAGAGGAAGGGAAAACCCCATAAAACGACATTTTCTGGGTTGCAATCTCTTTAGCATTTCCTGGTAAAGTCATACATCTACAGCAAACATTGTTGTAAAACCACCAGTGGGCTGGATACAAATATAACAAAACCCTCTAGAACTGCCCTGTCTGGATTCCCCACCCACACTGAGATGAGTTATTCAGCAGTGTCAGAATATATGAAATATTTAATTTGATTTGGTTTATATGCCCAATTTATAATTGGTCCTCTGGGGACCAATCCTGCTCACCCTGGAGTCAATGGCAAAAGGCTCATTGTTGTCCACGGGAGCAAAACAGGGCCTTAGCAACACTGAGTGTCTCACATACAAGCAGCACTCACAAGATGCTAATGCATCATTACGACCTGAGTCCTAACACACTAGAATATATCTTAGTGTGAAGGTGAAGACTTTGATAATAATTTACATTAAGCTACCTCTTATATAGCATTTGTCATCTGTAGCTCTCAAGGTACCTTACAAAGGAGATCAGTATCATTATGCCCATTACACAGATGGGGAAACTAAGAGAGATGCAGTGTCTTGCCTGAGGTCACCCAGCAGGCCAGTGGCAGTGCTGAGAACAGAAGCCTGATACCTGAGCTCCAGCCCAGTGCACTATCCACTAGGCAACCCTACCTCTCACAGAGCACATTTCATTTCAATGGTCCAGGCCTGCAAGATTTCTGCTCCCAAAACACACTGACCTCTGTAGCAATTTTCCATACACATGGAATTTAGGTTGGAGTCCTATCAATTTTCCGGCACTAATGAAATGCAACACTGTCTCTGGGGTAGACAGTACTGGCAGCACTTTTGATTTGATCGCCAGTTTCGTGATATCCGGTGTTTTTCTCCAGCTCCCATGTCATGTGATTATAAGAAAACCTCAGCTTTTCATTTTTCAGACGGGAAAATAAGTTTCTAGCCACTGTGGTTGTAGAGAAAAGCCTGAAAATGTGGCTCTTAAAGGCTCAAAAACCAGAAGGCAAATAAAAAGAACTATATATATATAAACTCATTGATTTTTAAGACAGTCTCATCATTTTTTGGGACCTGACTCCTGAGTTCTGACTGGGTAGACGGCAGCAGCCAGCACTCAGGGGAAAAGAGACCATTCAGTGAAGGACACTGAGGGTACATCCAGACTACCCGCCGTATCAGCGGGTAGCGATCGATTTATCGGGGATCGATATATCGCGTCTCGTCGAGATGCGATATATCGATCCCCGAACGCGCTCCCCATCGACTCCGGAACTCCACCGGAGCGAGCAGCGGTAGCGGAATCGACGGGGGAGCCGCGGCCGTCGATCCCGCGCCGTAAGGATGGGAGGTAAGTCGGAATAAGATACGTCGACTTCGGCTACGGTATTCCCGTAGCTGAAGTTGCATATCTTACCTCAACACCTCCTCCCCCCCAGTGTAGACCAGGCCTGAGGAAAACCCATTCCCTTACACTCAGCTTACTGGGACTTTAATGTGCATGCACAGCAGCAGATACTCTGCTTTTAAGTTCTCATCTGACTCCACAGTAAACTTCATGGAATTGAATCTAACACCTCCCTGGAAGGATGAAAGGTTAAATCAGCCCAGCTGGGATTCAAAGTCCCAGGGAGTCTAGGTATTTAAAACCTGTGACTCAGTCCTATAAGGGGCTGAGCACCCCGACGTCCCATTGACTTTAATGGGAAAGCTTATCACCTTGCATGATCTGGGTCCTGGTGCTTTAAGAGTGAGGCTTTCAAAAGTTCTCAGCATTGGCCTAATTCTGGAGTCAATAGTAAAATTCCTACAGTCTACAGACTTCACTGGGAGCAGAGCTAAGTCACTGTTGAAAATCCCACCCTAAGTCATTCTGACATCTGCTTGCACTTGTCATACAGCAGAGACAGATACTGATGGGAAATGAAATCCTCTACTTCTTTTCACAGCCAGGGCATGAACATGGCAGCTGTAATGAAACCTACAGTCAGTGCAGACTCCAGCTTATAAAAAGGACTGAGCTGAGGACACAAAGCTAAACTTGACATGACAGCATCTTAACAAGTCAGCCACGTTGCCCTGCACAAAAAGGAAGACTTCATTGTGGACTCCGTGTGAGACTCTGCATGCATTTTCTTAGTCCAATCCTCTGTGGATTTTTCATCCAGTGCCTGCCCAGCATTATTTTTGCCATCAAAAGCCCCATAAAAGAATACACAATGCTATGCTGAAGGGCAAGGCTGACAAAAAGCCCATCAGTCTGACAGATAAATGCTGTTTAAGGATTACTAATCTTGATTGTTCCTTGAACAAAGTTTTGCTTCAGGAGCTCAGGCAGGTATAAAAGTTTAATGCGTGTCCTTTTGTGACTGACAGCATCCAATTATAATTTCAAGGAGCTTTTCTCCTCCAAACTGGGGGAAATAGTTTAGCTCTGACACATTTACAGACACAAAACTATCAGCAAAATTGGAGAGACCAACGCACATGCTGGGACAAATTTATCCCTGAAGTATGCCCATTTAAATCAATAGTTATGCCAGAGATTAACATGTGTGTGTTATATAAAATGTACTCTTAAGGCCCAATTCTGCTCTCACTGACATCACTGAAAATGCAGTGAAGTCAGTGAGATTGCATTAGAGTAACTGTTGGCAGAGACCTTAGTCCTTACAACACAAGTTAAACATAAGTATTCAGCAACAGTCACAGCATAAACAGATGCCAGCAGATGGTATTACACTGAATAAAATCAATCAAGGGCATATACAGTATGTCAAGAGTGCAGTTACAAAAACAAAGAGGAGACCTGTACATCTGTTTCTTAATGAAGCCATTAATAAAAAACCTATTAGCCAGCAAACCGAAAGATAAAGTCCAGGAGGACAGCAACAATGCAACAGTGGATAAAGAAATGCAGTACGTATCCCAGTTCAACAGTCAAAATAAAACAGGATGTTAAGCTGACACTGAAGCACCAGATCATGCAAGGCACTGCTGTGCAGAACTCTGGTAGACATATGACGACCCAAGATTTCAGGCTCATAGTCAGATTCGGGGGTTTGCAGTGATTTCTCCTCATACTACCTTGCAGGAAAGAGTAACTATTTCCCATTCTGCACTGCTCTTCAACCACTGTGACTTACTGCTAACAGAGCAGAGGAAAGGGCCAAAAATAAGATGTTTTAGGCGAACTAAATAATCCCCAGGCTACCTTCCAAGAGTGACAAAACAATTATTGTGGGGAGAGTTAGAGCTGTCTTTGACCTGGAATAACCAACTGCCTCGCCATAGTTACTGCTTGCAAATGTCTACATGGCAGATGGCATATAATTGCATTCTCTGGAGTGCACTATATTTCTGGTATTTTACCAGGAGGAGTTTGCACTGGCCACGTTAGTCACAAACGGGGAGTAACTGCTAACCTACAGTTAATGTTATATATTGGTTTCCATTCTAACCTCCTCTTTTCACTCCATCAAAACTTTCACCTTTTGTGACGAAGATTTCCATTCATGGACTCTGCCTGAAGCTGAATATATTTCAAAAGTTTGAGCAAACCAAACAAAAACAAAACAAACAAAAAAATCATTCAGCCATTTTTACCTATAAGGAAAGTGACAAAATATATACTTTTCCAATAGTACAAAAAAACCTCATGACCTTTTTTCTAAACAGCTCTACAGCCTAGATGGCTGGAAGCTGAAATTTGAAATATACCATTGATGTAGTCCTCACTGACAAGATATGCCTTTGGTTGTACTGGTTTTCATTTGACTGAGTTATGAGCCTTAGAAATTAGCATATTAAGTATGTGTAGAAAATGTTTTTGCTAATTCATTAGGCATTCAGCTAAGGACTTGCTTCAGGAGTATGTGTGGCTAAGCAACCTCTGCCAGATCCCTCATTATAGCAGACTACATGGTTCACTCTGCCACTAAGCTTGCCTTCTCTCTCTAGGCACTTAGATGGCCCTTGTCAAAGAAATTCACAAACTATAGTGACAAGTCTCATTTATAGGTGATGGGAGCCATATGACCTAGATCAGTGGCTCTCAACCTTTCCCATGCCAAAACTCCAGGTTACAACAGAAAAAACAAAATTGGGAACCTTCCTGTCTAGCCATAAAGAAAGGAAAGGTGGTCATGACTCGGTGAAATCTGCCTGTGACTCCCAGTTTGAGAACCCATGATATACAACAAAGCTACATGCCTAGCAAAATGTGTAGGCAAGTATACTGATGGCTCCTTATAGACTATGTAAGAGGCAAAAGGGTTGAAAGAGAACTCCCACATCCTTTGTAAGGGGAGCAGAAGAAAGCCCTACTCAGATACACCTTAGGCAGTGCTTCATTTGTAATGAAAGAGGAGCCAGGGCTCAAGAAAAGAGGTGCCAAGGCTAAAGCAATGATTTGCTTTCATAACTGGTGCGGCAAGCCCAGAGGTGCAGGGGCTATGAACTGCCAAACCTAGAGGTGCTGGGGCTCAGGCTTGGCACAAATTAAGCACTGGCTTTTCGGTGTTTCACGTGTGGGGCAGATGTGAAGATGAACATGAGGTTCAAACACGTTACATTTTAGAAGGTGGCATAGAGCGGATTTTACACCATGCCAGACAAGTGCATGGGGAGAACAGAAGAGAACAAACAAAGAATATGACCAACTAACACCTACATATTTAAGGCTCAGATGACCTGAAATAAACTGGGTTGCCATGGAACTGCCATTTAACAGCAGCATATAATATGGATCTCACAGCACTCAGAGTGCTCCTCCCCCACACCCCCAACTTTTTAATGCTGGTGAAAGTGCCACACTGACAACAGAAGAAAATGAAACCTATTTATCCATAAAACAGGCACATCACCACAGACTAGCTTCCCCAATGCTGCCCTCCTAATATTCCTCAGTGTGATTAGCCGTCTAAGGGCAGCTGAACATTCATACCCAATCAGTCTTGCTGCCAAGTATGCCATCCTGTGTATTAATCAATGCCAACTGGCACAGTTCTGGTCCAGTTGTTTGTTTGTTTCATTTTTGTTTTTTTAAAGGTTCATAACCTGCCGCTAGGAAAGGGACTAAGACCATCAGCTTTTTCCCACAGGACCAAACAGCCATTATAAACTGACAAATTTCACCTGCCAGATTACAGCCAGCAGCCAACCCACTGCATCATCCAGGACCATTCAGTGCAGTATAATGAAAGGCCTGGTTTGCAGTAAACCCCCACATCTCTCCAGCTTACAGTGCTCATTCGCATGTGGGTTTGGGATTTTTTTTTTTTGGTTGATAGAGAAAAATAATTTAAAATCGCTAACATTTGCTCCAACCTTTCTGCTACTGAATAAATAAATAAAACACCAAGAACAATTTAAACTGAGGCTAAGTCTACACTGGGGGGGGGGGGTGTTGACCTAAGATATGCAACTTCAGCTATGCGAATAGCGTAGCTGAAGTTGGCATATCTTAGGTCGATTTACCTGGCCGTGAGGATGGCGGCCAGTCGACTGCTGCTGCTCCCCCATCGACTCCACTTCCGCCTCTAGCAGCGGTGGAGTTCCGGGAGTAGACAGCAGAGCGATCAGGGATTGATTTTATCATGTCTACACTAGACGCGATAAATCGACCCCCGATAGATCGATCACTACCTGCCAATCCGGGTACCCTGAGAGAATCAATGGGAGCTGAGTGCCACACCCGCTTAGGTCCCTTGGAAAATTCCAGCCTTAGAGCTGGGCAAAAAGCATAGCTACCAGGGGTGGCTCTATGTATTTTGCCACCCCAAGAACGGCGGTCAGGCGGCTTTCAGTGGCATGCCTGCGGGACGTCCGCTGGTAACGTGGATTCGGCAGCATGCCTGCGGGAGGTCTGTCGGTCCCGTGCCTTCGGCGTCCCCGCCGCTGAATTGCCGCCGAAACCGCAGGACCAGCGGACCTCCCGCAGGCATTCCGCTGAAAGCCACATGACTGCCACCCTCACGGCGACCGGCAGGCCGCCCACTGCAGCTTGCCGCCCCAGGTACGCGCTTGGTGCGCTGGTGCCTGAAGCTGCCCCTGATAGCTACACTGTATATTGAAGCAATACATCATTAATTTAGGTCCAGACCACACTATGATTAGACCAGAGATGGATAAATGACAAGTGATCCAGAAAATAATGTCATTATTGGCCATGAAAGACTATCTGAGCAATACTGCTGAAAACAAATGAATGGATTGGGATTGTACTGATAAAAATCATAACATTTTTATGACACTCACTGAAAAACACAGCACACCTATTATATGCTCTATAAATTGATTTTTTTCATGGTTCTCTTGTCAAGCCACTGAACAAACTGAATAATTGCTTAAGGAACTATGACAGATGTGACCAATTTTTGTGATTTTTTTCCCTTCATATTAAAGTGTAGTGAGACTCAAGAAAGTAACTCTCTCAAAAGAACATTGTGGTGTTCTGTTTCCTCATCATGATTTCAAGTATAACTGGTTCCATTTACAACTCTTAAAGTGAGTTCGGGAACCACTGGTACTGCAAACTCAACCTGGGATCTGCAAATCCAGTTGTGTTCTGACTCAGACATCATCCCCAGCATTGCAGATCCTGCAATCAGAATGTACTTTGCTGATGGGGGTTTTTAAAGATGCATGAGGCAGGAAAAAAAAATCCTGCTCACTCCTCTGCAGATGTATTGCTTCTGCAGGGTTAAGTGGAGAAAAACTTCTGTGTATCAGTGAAGTCAGCAGATGTGACTCAAAGACACTCTGGACCTGATTCTCCACTACTTTATACCTTGCATTGACATTTGCGCCATGTAAACTGCCGTCGTGACTTGGTAGCAGTTTGCATCCAATCTGCACAGTTGTAATGACAACGCAAAAGACGCAGAACAATGGAGAAAGACACCGTGAGTGTCTGAGTGCTATCTGCCGACTTCACTGATACAAACAAATTCTACTCCTGTTCACATTGCTGAGCCAATACGTAATGAGCAGAAGATATCTGGAATCAAATATATAAACTGCTCCTTAAATGGTATTTCTGCTAGTCATTCCCCTTGTCTTTCATGTTCTTGTACTGCTATTTACCACCACTTATGGTAATAAAAATTAAGGAAATGTATCCCACAATCCCATGGGCTGATTTTCTTTGTCCTCAGGACAGTCAAGTTTGGTGGACAGTCATGTCCTCCCACACCGCACCGCAAACAATGGGCTAAAGCAGTTTGAGAGGATGCTAAGAAATCTGGGATATGGGTGATTGGACTCAGGCCTCATACTGCAGTGTAGATGCTGGAGCCCAAGGGTGGGACCAAGGGTTCAACAATTCCTAACCTGGGATTACAAATTACAATTACAGATGCGCAAGCCCTAGGTTAACAAACCCAGGGTTTGCAACTTGAGTTCTACTAACCCTAGGCTTACATTGCGGTGTAGACATACCCATAAGCCCTAGCTGACCCCAAAGGAAGAACTCCACTCACAGCCTCCCAAGCTGTGCCAACCCATGGAAAGTTGTGAATCCAGCTACCACACCCAGTTAAGTGATTCATGAGGAACAGGGAAAGGACCCAGGAAGCAATTCAACATACCAGAAGGGGTGGCAAAAGAGAGAGAATCAGGTGAAGAAAGAGGAGCCTTCACCTCCCACCTACACTGGGGTCTCAAGTCACTTGAACGAACAACGGGCCACTCATTGGTTCCTTTGTTCAAACTTACTCAACAGTGGCATTCTCCCTCCTGTAATATTCTACACATTATATGGGAAACTTGCCAGATGAATGAGGCAGCACAAATGCTCAAAATTAAGTAATAAGAAAGAAAGAAAGAAAGAAAGAAAGAAAGAGGAACTGGCCCAGTCTAGATACTTACATGCCTCCTATTCATTGTCTGTCTTTCTTTTAACTCTTGAGAACGCTGTGCACATACATTACAGCTGCTTTGTAACTTGCATGCATGGTATATTCCGCCAGACACCATATGAGTTAATAATCCTGGAAGCACTACAGGAATTACCACCAAAGAATAATGTCAGATGTTAGAGATGGGAAAGAGCTGTTATATCATATTATCCACGTCCCCCTGCAGGATATAGCCTTCATATAGAGAATGCTTCAGATATGGAACTGAGAATAGATGCTACATGTAGTTAACTTGATTTCCTATTCTTAGTCTAGCTGAAAAGGATTTTCCTTCAGCAGATGGAAAGATACAGTAATGCACCACAAAAACAGCATCATGAAGCCACTGTATATAGCAGAAGATGAACAGAAATTGGCTTGAGCTGCAAAATTTGAATCCAGAGGCAAATTTTAATCCATGTCTGGGGGTATTCACATGCTGAGTTTTGGTTTTGACCCATCATTAAAAACAACCAGCCAAATTCAGCTATGGTGTACATGGGCATGACTTCACTTGAATCTGACCTAGTATTCTCTTGAATTTGACATCACCACAGAAATATGAACTATATAATAACACCACAACACATTTATACAGCTTCTTTCATCCAAAGATCTCTGCATATTTTCCAGCACCGAATAATGAAGCCACACATATAAGGCTGGTATCACAGTATCCATTTAACATACAAGTACATAGAAAGTAGCCTCAGTTCACACATGGCAAAATCAGGAACAGAACTTAAAAAGTCATACTTTCCATTGTTCTGCCATAACCACTGGACCACATCAACAGCCACAAGAAGAGAAGAGTTGCTGCAGCACCATCCCATCCCCAAACTAGACATATGTGTGTGGGATTTGAGTCATAACATGAAACTGCACGTGGTGTTCAGGTCCTTGGTGGAAAAAGGTTGAGAGCCACTAGGCTTAGAGTATGTATTACACTGTCCACAGAAACTGTGCCTTATGGCAGAATAACAAATTCTTCATCTGGGGTTTTATCTGCATGCTTTGTTTTGTTTTTTAAACTTTGCATTTCTATAGTACAGCAGTTCTTAACCAGGGGTCCACAGCTCCCAGGGTGGCTGTGAGCTGGTTTCAGGGGACCCCGAGGCCCTGATTCCCAGCACCCCTGCGGGGCTGAAACCAGGAACAGAGCCACAGGGCTGCAGCTGTGAGCCCACTGCCCCATGGGGCTGAAACTGGGAGTGGAGCCGCGGGGAACCCTGAGCCCTAGCTCTCCCCCGGTCTAAAGCCCTGAGCCCCAGTGCCCCACAGGGGGAAAACCCCAAGATCCCACACCCCACCTGGAGCCTCCCTCACCCCGTGGCTGAAGCCTCAGCCCCACCAGTGGCTGAAGTCTGGAGCCCTGAGTGCCCTCCCAACACATACATATGCGGTGGCCAAAGCTAGGAGCCCCAAGGCCTCCCATCAGTCCCAGGAATTTTTTTAGTATGTTGCAGGGAGGGCTCTACTAATTAATTAAATCTCACAACACTCCTGTAAGGTAAGTCAGTATTATTATTCCCACTTCACAAACAAGGAGGGAAAAGCAGAGAGGCATTAAGAGCCAGATATACAGTGATATTTAGGCACCTAAAGACACAGATAGGCATCCAGTAGGACTTACAAAAAAAACTAAGCAGGTTAGGCACTGATCTCCCATTGACTTTTGTACATCGGCAACCTAGGACATTGGGGGGAGGGATAGCTCAGTGGTTTGAGCATTGTGAGCTCAATCCTTGAGGGAGCCATTTAGGGATCTGGGGCAAAAATCTGTTTGGGGATTGGTCCTGCTTTGAGCAGGGGGTTGGACTAGATGACCTCTTGAGGACCCTTCCAACCCTGATATTCTATGACATAGATGGGACTACAACCCAGTACTGTTCTTTAACCAAGAGACCATCCTCTGTCTTTTGACTTTCCCCTATTGCAGATAATGCCACACGACTATGCTTACCTGTCATATTAATATATTTTCAGTTTTATTTCTGTTTATGATCTCTATTAATATGTCAGGGATGCACCTGCTTGCTTGTCTGAGTAAGAATTATCTGAGCTGTCAGTAAAGAATATTAAAGTTGCTTGATTTTTTTTTTAAATGGGAAGTGACAGGACCGATTATAGCAGTTGATTCAATGTCCTTGATTGTGAAGCTCTCTAAAGCCTTTTATCTAGGTCTATCTTTTAATAGGCTAGGATTTAGGTCTATAACATTTCTCTGAACAACATGGTCTCACGGCTTCTGCTAAAAGTACACTGCATTAGACAGTGCAAATGTCAATTCCGCATTAGAAATACAAATAGAACAATCCAAGCCCGATGTACTTTTGTTGCCAGCTTCTGTTCTCAGTTACTTCATGTCAATCTGGAGCAACTACAGCAAACTGGAACAACTGAAATCAATACAATTACTCCAGATTTACATTGGTGTAAATGACAGCAGACAACTCTATTTCCTTCAGACATCTCTTACTTAAAGTGATGCACAAAGAGTTTTCTATCTATCTAGGTACTTACATGGCGCTTATCATTCTAGTAACTGAGCACCTTACACCTGTTTACCTTTGAGAAGCTTTTCATTTCTGCTGAAACTTCAGCTCATTCCCAGCTTCTTTTCTACATGTGAGCTGATTCTTGCCTAGTAAAAATCACAAGCCCTCCCCAAGTCAGTAAGGTGAACATTAGCTTAGAAAAGAGATGACGAAGGCAGCATATTATAGAGGTCTATAAAAGCATGAATGGTGTGGAAAAAGTGAATAAGTAAGTGTTATTTAACCCTTCATGTAACACAAGAACCAGGGGTCACCCAATGAAATTAATAGGCAGCAGGTTTAAAATAAGCACAAGAAAGTACTTCTTTGCACAACCCAGAATCAACCTTGGGACTCATTGCCAGGGGATGTTGTGAAGACCAAACTATAACTGGGTTCAAAAAAGAATTAGATAAGTTCATGGAAGATAGATCTATCATTGGCTATCACCAAGATGGTCAGGGATGCAACCCCATATTCAGGATGTCCCTAAGCCTCTGACTTCCAGAGACTAGGACTGGACAACAAGGGATGGATCACTCAGTAATTGCCCTGTTCTGTTCATTCCCTTTGAAGCATCTGTCCTTGGCCATTGTTGGAAGACAGGATACTGGCTTAGATGGACCATTGGTCTGACCCGTATGGCCATTCTTATGTTCTTATTAGGTTTTCTCTCACCATTTCAAACCTGTTATTTCCTTTATTATAATTTCTAGCCCAAGTAAACACAGATGAAATAAAAGAAACCTATTAGGGTGGGGCAAGGGGGTATAAATAGAAGTATAGGATTGAAATTAAATAAGAACATTTACACTGATATCAGGACAAAATTCCTAATGGCAAGAGCAATTAGACAATGGAATAGTCTTCCCAGGGAAATGGTGGGAAAAAAGACTAGATTGGGCAAAGCCCAGGAGGATGGAATTCTGTTGTGAATGATCCTATACTGACCATGTAGATAGACTAACTATGCTATTCCCTCTTTTCTTTCTATCATTCAACAATTCCTCTTTATTTTTAAGCAGCTGGGTAATAAGGGTAAAAATAAAGTAATGGGAATAGTGCATAGATAGTGCTTCGTATTTTCAAAGTCTTTTACAAGTGTTAACTAATTAAAATTAATTAGACATACAGTCCCAGCCGGAAAGCCATATAAATATGTCTAGAAGAAGCTAGTGATAACCCCCCTTCAAGAGACAGCACAGTCCAGTTTATAGGGGCACTGAACTAGGATTCAGGAAACCTGGGTTCTAGCCCTGATTTTGCTACTAAGATGTTGTGTGACCTTTGACTAACTCTTATTTCTCACCCTTTTTGTTACCTATTTAGACTGCAAGCTCTTCTACATAGGGATTGTCTCTTACTATATGCTGTATATACTACTATGTGCCTAGCACAATGGAGCCCTGACCTATGTTGAGGACTATCATAGAGTTCAAGGCCAGAAGGGACCACCAGATCATCACATCTGATCTCCTGTATATCACAGGCCACCAACAGCACCCAGCTCCCACACACTAAACCCAACAACCAAAATTAGACCAAAGTTATTATAGTCCACAGCTGTATACACCTACTATAATACAAATAATAATAAGAGTGATGTTATCTTTACATTTCCCTCATCAGGGCCAAGATCCAAACATAAACAATATGTTCAGCATTTGCTAGTCTCTCAAATCAAAAGAAAAACAAAAAACAAAACCGAGATCATTCTCAAGTGTGGGTAGGTCACTGTGCTGTAGCATTTTGAACTACCAAAGCTCCACCCTTTTCTGAGAACTCTTACATATCAAGCATCATAAATGTAAACATATTTCTGCGTGATAGAATAATATAGCTTGGCAGGCATTTTTAATGGGGTATTCTGTTAAACCACAGGGATATAACCATGTTTCTGTAATATTCTAACACTTGAATAATGATGCCTTGCACTAACAGAACCTTCATTTCAAGATCTTAGAAAGATGTGCAAGCCTGAATTCATTTTCACAACACTGCTGAAAAATATATTAGGGTCTAATGCTACCCTCATAGACACCTATGCCATAACTGCCATTGACTTCAGTGGTCCAAGCTCAAGCATTATAAACAGAGAATCAAGGTAACAGAGTTTAATAAAGACCAAGATGTGTAGATCCAGGTACCAAAACTCACAAACAATTTTCTCCAGAGATACAGAGAATCCATAACTCCTATTAACATTGGCTTGGATTTGTGAGTCCTCTGCATCTCTGATGATCAAGCCACTGCTTCGGGTGCCCTCAGGTTTTGAGAGAGAGAGAGAACAGGGCAGGAAATTAGAAAATTAAAGGAGAGAGCAGGCTAACTGTCAATTCCAAGGGCCTCTGTTCAGGGCTCCTAATCACATTGCTGCTGGTGTTAACTCTCCATGTTCATTTGCACTGTTAAAAAGAGCCTTTTCTTTTGTTCTTCCTGGAAAGTGTAATTAGACTAAAACTATATTGTTTAAATTGGAAATTTATGTGAAAATTAAATGGATTCCTTATGAGAACTTGACTTTTTTAATCCAAAAATCACCTCTCCACATGCACTCTGCCTCCATCCTCTGAAAAAACAAAGGGTATTTTAGTTCTTCTCCCTGGTTACACAGGCTGTTTGTCCAAAGTTACTGTTGTTTCTAAATGTGATATCTGATACTACCAAGATAAAGAGCAAGAGAAGTCATTGATCTTTTGCAATAGGAATGCTGAAGCTCTGGTCTCAGATGTTTTACTGTCAAATCAAATCCAAGTGTCTCATTATCTCAATAAATTTTTCTCAACACAGCTACTGTTAAAAAGAAACAAATTAGGTTTTCAATTCAGCCTAGAAATTTGAATAACAAAAATACATATTAGTTTAATTTAACCTGTGCAAGCTGCTTGGTGATTAAATCTGGCATAAAACTCAATACAAAGATTTAAACGTGAAAACACCAGAAAGGGGCCTTGGAAAGTTCATTAAAAATCTGTTTTTTATAGTTCCCTTTTTTTAAAAAGAAAAAGAGTGATTGACACATCTACAGAAAACTATAGGAACTGATAAGCCAGACAACACACGTCAGTAGTTAGATTAGATAGATAGATAGATAGATTTTGTGAGTCATAATGATTTTTGGGAAATGATGACAACATAAATATTTTGATTGCTAGGCTATTTGAGTTGTCATTAAGTAATATGTTTGCAGCTATGTAAATTATTATTATTATTATTTTATTTTATACTGCATCACTGATGTTCAAATCTATTTGCAGACTGATAAAGTGCCAGATCCCTGCCCCGAGGAAATTTCTCATTCCTCATCTGATTCATTAACCTGCTTACTAATAATATCTTTTCAGTTCAACTTTGTTTTCATACTACTGGAAATGACTGGAAAATTAGGTCCTATTAAATAATCATGAGTGTAAACTGTGATTCACCAGTTAAGTGAATGCCATTACTGGCAATAAATTGAGAACCTTATTATAAGCTTTCATTATTATCAAACAAACCAAAACAGTGCAACTTTGATATAGACTGTACCCTTTGATGTAAATAAAAAATCATTCAAAACCATATTCGGCATGTAGCAACATGTAAATTACACAGTGTAGGGAATAAGAAAGTATTCGAAGTGAGCAGCAGAGAGAGAAAAGAAATTCTTTTTAAGCTGATATTTGAAAAGAGGTGGATGGTGAAGGAGGCAGGCAGGCTGCTCCAGATGGCAAGAGATGTAGAGAAGAAGGATTTCACACGAACAGCAATGAGATGAAGAGAGGAAGGATAGTCTCATGGTTAAGACACTAATGCAGGACTTGGGAAACCCAGGTTGAGCTCCATGCTCTACCACAGATTTCCTGTATAACCTTACCCAAGTTAGGGCTTGTCTACACTTAAAATACTGTAGGGCTTCAGGGAAGATATTCCAACAGGAGGGGTTCTCCCATCAGCGTAGGTACTCCACCTCCCCATGAGGCAATAGCTAGGTCAATAGAATTCTCCCATCAACCTAGTCCTGTCTACACCAGGGGTTGGGATTTTTCATACCTCTCAGCAATGTAGTTATACCAACCTCATTTCCTAGTATAGACCAGGCCTTAGTGTCCCTGGAACTGTTGCCGCACACCTCATGTAGCCATTTATATCTGTGCAGAACACTACTGAAGAATGGCAGTATTTTATACTCACTTTGCTCTGGTGTACCAGGTGCCAGATTGATGAATTGCAGATTGATGAATTATTATTAATGATTTGTATTACAGTAGCGCCTAGGAGCCCCACTCATGGCCAAGGAGCCTGTTGTGCTAGGCGCTATACAAGTACAGAACAAAAAGCCCCAAAGTGCTTACTATTAATCCATATGAATGCTGAATTGCTGCTCTAACCATCTCCTTCCCCCCACACACACACCATTGTATAATGGGAATGACATTACTTCTCTATGTCACAGGGAAGTTGGGAGGATAAGTACATGAATGGTTCGGAGGCGCTCAGCTACTGCAATGACGGAGGATATAGAAAGACAAGCTGTGGAAAGAGAAAGGAGGGTGGTGCTAGATGAGGGAGGAGGAGCTGAAAGGGAAGTAGTGGAAGATAATGTTTGTAAAGTAAATTGGTGCATACCAGGGAAGATGTACTGTATGTAAACTGGCTATCCCCCCACAATCTGCCTTCTTGAAGATCTTCGATTAAACAATATTTTCAGACCTGCCCTGGATGTTTAGGAGGCTTACGGCAATCTGACCTCTGTGGTACCTGGGCAGTAGTTTTGCCTGGTTTAGAGGATCAGTGGCCACTTTAAAATCTGGTATCTTCATGAAGCATCATGACTAGAAAGTAATGCTATAAATCAGGGGTCGGCAACCTCTGTCATGCGGCTCGCCAGGGGTGGCGGGAAGCGCCGCGGGCCGAGGGATGTGCTGGCCGTGGCTTCCCGCCTCCTGCATTGGCCTGGGACGGTGAACCGCGACCAGTGGGAGGATAAGGACGTGGCAGGTAAACAAACTGGCCCGGCCCGCCAGGGTGCTTACTCTGGCAAGCCGCGTGCCTGAGGCTGCCGACCCCTGCTATAAATCACTGCAGAGCTGGGAAGAATTCCCTCTTTCAGTCAATGGATAGCAGTTTTTTGTCTCTAGCCTTTTTGATTCACTAGTTATCAGACCTTAATTCTGATCACCATCTTGCCTTTTTCCCCTCCCATTTCAATTCCCTATTACCATTAACACTAGACCCAATGTTCTATACTATCTAAGAGCCTAAAATCCACTTTGCAAATTGCAGGAACTCATCGTTTCTAACTCTAGTAAATACTGGTTTCTAAAGTCAGGCTGCAAGATAGCAATCAGAATGACCTGACTTGAAAAACATGAATATCACCTTAACTTATTCTTCCTATTATTTTTATTTTGATCCTGGATGCTAACAGTGTCCATTAAACTTCTCAGCAATTTCACAAAATGTAAAGAAATGTTAGTATTGGACCTCAGCTTTGAGTCCTCCACCCAGAGAAGCCAGAGAAGTTATTGTATGTCCCATGCTGTTGTGACATCACAACCAACTCCTGTACCCAGGTGCTCCAATGGCACAATGATCCATAGGGTTTAAAGCCAGAAGAGACCATTAAATCATCTAGTCTGACCCCTGGCATAATACTGGCCATAAAATTCCATCCAGTTATTCCTGTATTGAGCCCAATAACTTGGCTTTGACTAAAGCATATCTTACAAAAATCTTATTATACAGTCTTGATTTAAAGACTTCAAGAGACGGAGAGCCCACCACTTCCCTTCAAAGCTTGTTCCAATGGTTAATCACCATCACTGTTTAAAAAAAGGGAGGGAAGGGGGGCTTATTTCTAATTTGAATTTGCCTGGCTTTAACTTCCAGCCATTGGTGCTTATTATGCTTTTCTCTGTTAGAGTCAACAATGCTGTAGCACGCCGTAGTTTATCCATGTGAAAGTACAATACCTTGGTACTCATGTATGTCCTCTAACGCAGTTAAGCAGAGAGAATATCAAACTGAGAAAACCAGATGATAAACCTCAGTATTTCCTCCATTTAACTCCACTGGAGGGTCATAAGTGTACAAGAACCGCTTGTGATGTCAGCAGCAGAATGGAACTCTGTCAATGGGCATGCCTGTTGTGTAGTGCCCCCTGCTGGCCAAGCATGGCTGTGCAGCATACTGCCTCTTGTTTCCCTTTCACAGGTTCCCAGGAATAATCCAAAGAGGTGTATGTCCAATAACAAACCCCGTTATTGAGGACTGCTTTATTAACTCTCTTCCGCCTCTTCTGCCCCAGTCTCCTCCTGGGCACATCCCTCCTCCTGGAAGTCTCTTGCCTACAACTGCAATCCTCTCTACCAAGCACAATTTCCCAGGCTCTGCTCAGTCTCTCCCCTTAGCTCACCTGGGCACATCCATTCCCAGGCCTGTAGTCTCATCCCTTTGTAGTCAGGGGGTTGCGGTGCTTCTGGACTCTGAGCCATTGAACTCTCTTCCCAAACTACTTCCTTCAGAAACCCTTTCAGCAACAGCAATAGCTCTCACTCCCCACCACCACCCCCAGCTTCCTCATCCTGTTTTCCTCTTTATAAGGCCCAGATGCCTTCTCTTATGCCCAAGTGGACAGCACATAATCAGTCACAGGTGCACTGGACACCCCCTTCCCTCTTAAAGGGGCCAATTGCCCTATGACAAATTCAAACAGCTCCTCAGTCTTTTCAGGGATAGGGAACCAGATGAGGGGCAAATATCAATTTTTTCTTTAAGTTTCGAGAAGCTATTGAAGTTTCACATAATTAAATTACAATAACTGGAGTGAAAACTATTTAATAATTTAGGTGGCACCCACAATTAAAGGTTTCATGTTTCATGATTCATCCTGACAGCGAGAATACAAATGCTTTCAAGAAGTGCAAACTTTTCTTATCTTAGGCCATCAGAAAGAAAGTTTTCTGAACAGTGAGAGCCAGTACCACCCATTTACCTGAACCCACCTATCAGCCCCTCCTACCTGCACTACCACCCAAATGCACATGGCACCATCCACAAAGAGGTATCCTCAACACTAACACATAAGGTGGATATCTTCCTGCATCAGGTGGAGGAGGAGGAGGCTGGGTGGCTGCTTGCACAAGAGAGGAGGAGGACTCATTGTTTTTACAAGGGAGGAGGTTTATCCACCTCTACTAATAGCATCTTGGTATGAGACCCAGGCAGTCACCCGCAAGCAAAGGAGTGAGTTAGTGGTTAGAGACAGCCTCTGTGAGCATGAGGAGTGTGTGGGTGAGTCAGTGTATGTTGAAAAATATATGTGCATAGGTGAGATTGTGTGATTGAGACACAGCATACGTGAGAGTGTGCATGTATGCAAGAAGAGCCTTTAGTCTGGGTGTGAGAGACAGAGACGGGGTGTGAGAGGAGAGTGCTTGTGGGACAGTCTTTGAGTGAATGTGTGACAGAGTGCAAATGAGTGTATGGGAGGGGAGCGAAAAGTAATGTCACGGTGAGTGTCTGAATATGGAAGGAAGAGTGAGGACACGGGACTTGAACAGAAAGGCCCTCAGACAGTGCAACCACCTCTGGGTTCCTTCTACACTGCACTTTACAACCAGGTTGGGACACAGTTACGGTTCATTGGTGGCCATACATAACAACTGAGTTGTTATAACATAATTTGGGGTTGTCTGTGCAAATAGGGCCATATCTCTTTACTACCAAATTAAGGGAATCACATTCCACCCCTATCTGTTCAGAACAAGAGCAACAGTCCCATAACATAGATATAACAGCATTTGCTCCATTCTAAACATGCAAAATGATGGCCCCAACAGAGCTATAACTGTAATGTAAACAGAGCCTAAATTCTACAATGATAGATGCTTTAGAAATGCAGGATGATTAGATTAAACAGACCAGCTGACCAACCTAAGGCTTTCTCTCCTTCCCAACCTCTGTTCATTCCCTCTGGAGCACTTGGCATTGGCCACTGTCAGAAGACAGGATACTGAGCTAGATGGACCTTTGATCTGACCCACTAGGGCCATTCTTATGTTCTTAACCTAATGCATAGACAGCATTCTGCATCTCATGATCTCTTGGAATGTCACATTATCAGCTTTAAAAATTACACTGATGTGGCTTTAAAATGTCAAGGGCTTACAGAGAGAACGGTATTTAAATGATTATCTATTTTCTTAACAGATTCCATTACTGTTGTGAAACTTTACATCTCCCAGTGGCAAGTCGATGCAGTTTTCCACCTGTCCAAGTGGGTGAATTGATTGTCTAGAGCTACAACAGGTGAATTTGTTGGACTTTGTAAAGATAAACAGAGGGCCAGCTCCTCAGCTAATGTAAATTGATGTTGCTGTACTGACTTTAATGGAACCATGACAATGTACATCAGCTGCGGAACTGGGCCAGTATTTATCACTATGTTTTTGTTTGGTTTTAGGGGAAATATATTTCCTTCTGCATTGACTTTCCTCTTTAACTGGACTCTTAGTTATTTGTCCCAACACAATATACAGGAGTGAACACGAACAACTTCAAAAATGGGGATAAAGGCAACAAAGGCACTATCAGACTTACTTACATAGAGTCTGGTTTACCACCATGTTATTCTATTTATACACCATTGGATGGGGTGAAACTGGAGTAACTCATGAATAAATCAGGACCATAATTTCCAGTGCAAAGTGATGTCAATACAAAACAAAAGAACACAATTCCTGAAGTCAATGGGAATTTTGCTTGAGTGCTAGGCTCTCAGAGAGATTTTTCAACAGTATTCTCTCACTCTCGCTTTCCTTCCTTCCGATGTCTTCATCTTCTCACTTCTCCTTTCTAAGCAGTTTCCGCTTTGGTCTTTCTTTTCTGCCCTCTTCATCTCCATTTCTGTCTCCTTCCCCTTTTTTCTTCTCTGTTTACATCTTTCTCACACCTCACTCTTTTATCTCTGTCTCTTTATATTTGTCCCCTTATGTCCTTTCCTGGTCTCCTCTACTTTCAGGACTGCCAAGGAGCAGAGATTTACTGGGATTTTGCTATTGAACAGAAGCTTTTTCCCTGTAGGCCGAGCCCTAGTGTGAAATTGACCAGGGCTAATGTTTGTGACTTTAGTCAATTTCACACTGCTACCAGCACCAGGGGAAAAATTTTTGCAAAATTGTATGATCCAAACCAGTTTCATACTACAGCCAACTCCTTAAGAAAACACCACTGCACAAGAGCATTCACTGAAGGCAAATGACCAAGACTTCAGCATTCCAACAGGAAGCAGTTCCCTATGTATCCCCTGCTACTGTATTATATTTGAAAAACAGTTTTTTCAACAAAAGCTGGCTTTTGTAGGTGACAAATCTGAGGAACTGTCACAGATTGAAGTGTCACTAGAGGAGGTTTTGGAATTAATTGATAAACTCAACATTAACAAGTCACCGGGACCAGATGGCATTCACCCAAGAGTTCTGAAAGAACTCAAATGTGAAGTTGCGGAACTATTAACCAAGGTTTGTAACCTGTCCTTTAAATCGGCTTCGGTACCCAATGACTGGAAGTTAGCTAATGTAACGCCAATATTTAAAAAGGGCTCTAGGGGTGATCCTGGCAATTACAGACTGGTAAGTCTAACGTCGGTACCGGGCAAATTAGTTGAAACAATAGTAAAGAATAAAATTGTCAGACACATAGAAAAACAAACTCTTGAGCAATAGTCAACATGGTTTCTGTAAAGGGAAATCGTGTCTTACTAATCTATTAGAGTTCTTTGAAGGGTCAACAAACATGTGGACAAGGGGATCCGTGGACATAGTGTACTTAGATTTCCAGAAAGCCTTTGACAAGGTCCCTCGCCAAAGGCTCTTACGTAAATTAAGCTGTCATGGGATAAAAGGAAAGGTCCTTTCATGGATTGAGAACTGGTTAAAGGACAGGGAACAAAGGGTAGGAATTAATGGTAAATTCTCAGAATGGAGAGGGATAACTAGTGGTGTTCCCCAAGGGTCAGTCCTAGGACCAATCCTATTCAATTTATTCATAAATGATCTGGAGAAAGGGGTAAACAGTGAGGTGGCAAAGTTTGCAGATGATACTAAACTACTCAAGATAGTTAAGACCAAAGCAGATTGTGAAGAACTTCAAAAGATCTCACAAAACTAAGTGATTGGGCAACAAAATGGCAAATGAAATTTAATGTGGATAAATGTAAAGTAATGCACATTGGAAAAAATAACCCAACTATACATACAACATGATGGGGGCTAATTTAGCTACAACGAGTCAGGAAAAGATCTTGGAGTTATCGTGGATAGTTCTCTGAAGATGTCCACGCAGTGTGCAGAGGCAGTCAAAAAGCAAACAGGATGTTAGGAATCATTAAAAGGGGATAGAGAATAAGACTGAGAATATATTATTGCCCTTATATAAATCCATGGTACGCCCACATCTCGAATACTGTGTACAGATGTGGTCTCCTCACCTCAAAAAGATATTTTAGCACTAGAAAAGGTTCAGAAAAGAGCAACTAAAATGATTAGGGGTTTAGAGAGGATCCCATATGAGGAAAGATTAAAGAGGCTAGGACTCTTCAGTTTGGAAAAGAGGAGACTAAGGGGGGACATGATAGAGGTATATAAAATCATGAGTGATGTTGAGAAAGTGGATAAGGAAAAGTTATTTACTTATTCCCATAATACAAGAACTAGGGGTCACCAAATGAAATTAATAGGCAGCAGGTTTAAAACAAATAAAAGGAAGTTCTTCTTCACGCAGCGCACAGTCAACTTGTGGAACTCCTTACCTGAGGAGGTTGTGAAGGCTAGGACTATAACAATGTTTAAAAGGGGACTGGATAAATTCATGGTGGCTAAGTCCATAAATGGCTATTAGCCAGGATGGGTAAGAATGGTGTCCCTAGCCTCTGTTCGTCAGAGGATGGAGATGGAGGGCAGGAGAGAGATCACTTGATCATTGCCTGTTAGGTTCACTCCCTCAGGGGCACCTGGCATTGGCCACTGTAGGTAGACAGATACTGGGCTAGATGGACCTTTGGTCTGACCCGGTACGGCCTTTCTTATGTTCTTATGTTCTTTCACTTTCTGTCCTGATTTGGGGGTTCTGTGATTTCCTTACCACAGCTTATTTCATCACAGCCATCTAGAGAGATCCTGAGAACACAGAAAAAGGGCTGCTCTTGTGTTATAGGTGCTTTTAGCACTTTGACATCCTTAGATAAAAGATGACAGAGAAGTACAAAATATATGCACCTTCATCTAGGACCTTTCATCTGAGGGCCTCAAAGTTTTTCACCTCTGAGGCAAATAAGTATTATTATACAAGTTTTACAGATGGGGAGACTGAGTCACGGAAATTAAGGTCCCATCTACACTATGAAAAATCTATTCTATTGTGGAATTAGCTTACATATGTCATTTCTAACATGGTTCAGCATTATATTATAGAAGGGACCAAATCAGGCTTCAGCTTTGTTTGTAAATCATGTTATAAAGGACTTGATCACTTGAACCTCATGGCCTGAGATAACTCCCAATTAAAACACCGAGAGCCTGTCCACAGACTTTAATGGAAGGGCCTTTGGGGCCTTGGACCCCGACCCTCGAAGTTATTTAGGTTCCGATCTTCCACTGATTTCAAGGAAACTAGGAGCCTTTGAGGATCTGGGCTTTGTGAGTTGAACAGCAAATGGTCTAATTTGTCAGAAGATCTGAGCACTGTCAAGTTCCATTTAAATCAATGAGATTGGCAGGTGCTCGGCACCTTTGAAAGTCTGTGGCAGAAACAAAATTAGAACTCAGATTTCCTGATTAACAGGCCTGCACACTGCTACTAGGCCATGCTCTCTCCAGGAGTGGTAAAGGAACTGATTCACAAATATTGGGTTTTAAATGTAAAAATATTTATAATTGTCATAATAGGGCCGGTCCTACTTTCCTTATGCCAGCTCCCTTTGCCTTTGATCTGGCTTCCATAATATGTAAATTATTTCTAATTTAATTTGCCTTTTTTTTTTGCGAAACTTTGCAGTTTGACTATTAAACTAAGTCACATCTAAAAACTTCACTGCTTACAACTATAGTTAAATAGAATCCTGTAGCCTGAGCTTGCAAATTGTGACATTAACAAATAATCTTTAAGGGCACAAACTACTCAGTGGCTACATTTAATTAATTTCAATGGCAACAGTAACACCAGCATAATTGAACCATTGGATAAAATGCACATAGCCACCTTGGGGCTCTAATGTGCTTCCACTGATTTCAATGGAGACATGATCGATCAGCCCCAGATGTAGGAAGTTTTCAGCGGCACAGCTCATACAATGTGGAGACAACTTCACAGAAAATTTTCTGTGGTGACAGAGGTTTATAATTAGGCTTGGAAGGATTCGATTTTTAATCAGTAGATGTCAGTAAATGTTGATTTCATCATACACACAGACCAACAAAAATATTTCCATTGATAATAATAAAAATTTACAAATAGGCAAAGAGAATGTATTAGAATTTGATTTAAATTTACCTTGCACATTTTGACATGTGATGTTGACAATTTGTGTTTTAATGGTTATAAAACTTTAACTTTTTAATCTCAACATCTACATTAAATAACAATTATCTGTGACCCCTATTGTCTGATCCTCCCATAATTCCCACAACTATGAAAATTTAATTACATGAAAATAAAAAATGCTTTAAAATAAATATTGATATTATCCATTAAAAAATAAATTGAATTATGCCAAGCCTATTTATAGTGGAAACCACAGGGAACAGACTTGCAGCTTTAATTAATCTCTTCATGTTATGATTTTACTTTTTCCAACACTCTTTAGTGCAGGCAAAGAATTACATACCTAAGATGACAAGTAAGGACATGTTTCTTATTACACCAAATGATGTCAGTACAAGAGCTAGACAAAGAGGATGAGAATAAACTAAAATAATAACAACATTTAGCACTTATACTGTGCTTTGCATCTTGAAAGAGCTGTAGAACATTAGTTTGATTAACTAAACTATGCATTTTACTAAATATTACGTCTACTCTACTTATTATAATCCAGATGCATGACCTAGTTCAACATTAAATGTCTAGTCTGATTCTTACTCACAGTTTGTTCACAAGGAAATCAGTGAGTTAGTGAATCAAAAATATACTAATGTTTACAGAGAGCCCTCCTTTGGAAGCAGAAAGAAGTTGAAATACTATGTTAGTCTAGTCTAAAACTGTATTTTGTAAGTAGCACATACAGTGCTCAGTATGTAAAGTACAACCTAGAATTAATATCACTTATAGTCATTCTAAAGTTGCGTGTAAAGCTGCTCAAAATACAGCTGCCAGGGACACGCAGAATGTGACTGAGACAGATGCTATAGAAGCATACAGTCAACAAATACAAGCAGTCCATATGCTAACCTCTCCTAGAACTCATGGCCATCCACATCCACAATGTCTTTTAAAAAAACTTGTTTTAAAACAAATACACACGCCTCCTTGCTGAAGTGAAAAGTATTTTACTACATCCTGTTCCCTTTTTTTTTAACCATCTGTACATGTTTATTCTGAACCTTCAAAAAGTCTAACATTTTACTAATCTTTATGAACAGACACAACATAACAGTGAAACCAGCAACAACAGTTAAACTATGGTAACCTACTAGATGAAACACATCCAACCCACTCTTATTATTTCTGATGTTTTTTCTACTAAGAGACTCTGACATCAGCTTTAGCAGAAAGCATGAAAGTTAGACTACCCTTACCATTGCCCAATCTCTCTCTCTTTCTCAGCCTATGTATATTTTAAATTACATGTTTATTAATATTTTTGATAAAACAAACATAGTAGTCTGAATACTGGGGTGAGTTGACCAGAAAGTGAGTTGACGGGGGTCAATATTAGATATACAACCATTTTCTCTGTATACAAATATATTGTTATTTCTATTACTGATTCAACCTAGTTCTTGCTACACACCCAATGGAAAAAGAAAAAAGAATGAGATACTGTATACAAGCGGGGCTGTCTTTTGGATGCTTTAGTGACCAGCAAAGTGCTGGATGGAATAGCACATATGCACAGGCGCTCACAGTAACACAAACCAAACACACAGGTACACTCACACACTTACTAAAACACATCTAGCCACCAATATATGCACACAGTCTTATATCCGTACTAATACATATCAAGGCATGTACCAGCGCGCGCACACACACTAATTCTAACACATTTTCAAATATATATGAAACACCACACACACGAAAATGACACAATCACAAATCAGCAAGCCTTCAAATGCATAGAAACACAAACACACACTTACATACTCAATCCACACAAACACAAACCTTCTCAAACACACATTCATGAGACAGACACACACCAACACAAAGGTATCCGGACTCACACACACTCAAATGCATACACACACACACCACGAACCTCCTCAAAACACACAAACACAAACCTTCTCAAACACACACACACACACACGAGACAGAAACAAGAAACAAGCCAACACCGGTGCATCCCGGACGGACACACACACAACACGACACACTCAAACACGCAGCAAGAGACACGCTTTGGCTCGTACACACAATCGCACCCCACCAAACACAACCTCGGGTGCAGGCTGGCACACGGACACCAGGCACACACACTCTCTCAGATTAAACACCCTCTAACACACACCCCATCTGTGTGCAACTCACACACACACACGACTGACGGGGATGGAGGGGCAGGAGCCAGCCAGCCCGGCCCCGCCAGCGGAGCGGGACGGTGGGTCCGGCTCCCATCACGCCCCAGCCCCAGCAGCAGGACCGGCTGGGCTGCCGCATCCCGGCCCGATCATCACTTACGTTCCCAGGGTCTCCTTGAACTCGAAGATCTTCTTGATGTCCTCGGCTTGCTTCTTCCAGGAGGCGCTGCCCTCCCCGTTCTCCCGGGCCATGGCAGCGGCGGCGGCGCAGCGTTCCCGCCCGGGCAGGAGCCGGAGATGCCGAGTCCAGCGCAGGCAGGCGGACGATGGAGCAGCCGGCGGCACGGGGAGCTTTTGCTTTCTCTTCTGCCGCTGCCGCTTCCTCTTTCCCCCTCTCTTCTCTCTGCCGCGCTCCCACTCAGACTTCCTGCTCGCGGCGGCGGCGGCGGCGGCGTGTTTCCTCCTGGCTCCGGCGGACCCCGCGTCCCCCTCTCCGCTCCTGGCTTCTTCCTTCCCTCCTCTCTCCCGTCCCCTCTTTTTTATTTTTCCTCCCCTCTCGCTTCCCCCCTCCCTTTCCTTGTTTCCTCCCTCGCTTTTTCCCTCCTTCCTTCTTTCCTCTTGTCCCTTTCCGTCCCTCTTCTCCCGTCTCTCCTTCCCCCCCTCTCACCGACTGGTGCTGCTGCCTTCAAGGGGGATTTCCTTGGCAGGTTTTATCCCCCCCCCCGGGTCAGTTTGCAGCCCCCCCCCCGGGAGGTTTCCAGCCAAACTCAGCAGCAGCAGCCCGGCTGCGGGGAGCAGAGGACACTTGGAAGCTGCTGCTTGAGTTACTTTTGCCGCCCCCGCCCCCTCCTCCAAGCAAAGCCCCGAGTCCTTTTCTCGCCCGCCCGCCCGGGTTAGTTTTCTTGCAGGAGACTCAAGCGGGGTTTAGTGCGCGCCAGGCGAGCCTCGCTAGTGCGCGCGAGCCACGGAGCGGCCGGCGAGCGGAGCGCGCCAGGCTCCCCGCTCTTGTCTCAGGCTGCTGCCGCTGCCGGCCATAGGGGTTTCACGGCGCCGGCACCGTGGCGGCGGCTGGTTGTTATGGCAATGGGAGGCGGAGGGGAAAACAGCGCCCCCCACTCCCGCCAGCCCCACAGCTCCAGCCTCTCCTGCGGCCGCGCCGCCTGTCAGCGCCCCTCCTGACTGAGTGACTGGCGATAATTCGCATTGCACCAAAACCGCGCACGTCAACCCCCCCCCACTACACAGGGAGCCCAGCCAGCCCGGAGTGGGGGGGCCGCCTCCCTCCCTCCCTCTGCCAGGCGCGCGCGGAAGCCCCCAGCCCTGCAGGGGGGAGCCGCCCGCCGAGCAGACCCGCCCGCCCCCGCAGCTCCTGGCAGGCGCAGGGGTGAGTGCAGCAAGGGCAGGAATGCGACAGGGACTCTGCAGAGGGCCGGCGAGCCCGGCCTGGGAGGGGCAGCGAGCTGGGGGGTCGAGCACTTGATTTGACTGGACGTGCCAGGAGTTTTCCGCTGCCCGCTGCAGGCTGCGCTAGAGCTGCCCAAGACCCCCCCCCCCCACACACACACACATTTTTCTGATTGGCCCAGCCCAGGCAGCTCCAAGGCCTCTTTGCTAAGGGACTGTCAAACAAGGGGGCCAGATGGACACCTATCCACTGGAAACTGGACTGTTGTCAGTCTTTGCATTGCTGTAGCGCCCAGATGGGGGGCAGAGGGTGCATTGTACAAGCACAGCAGGAAAAAACCCCATGGCCCAAAGAACTTCCAGTCTAAACAAGAGAGACAAAAGCAGGGTGACTATCCCCATTTTACAGATGAGAAACTGAGGCACAGAGGGACATTATTGACTTACCCAAGGTCACACAATAAGCCTAATTTCCTGAGTCTCAGTCCAGTGCTTTAGCAGCAAAAATCATCTTTCTGCTCTAAAACTCAACCCCCCCTGAGTGTCTTTACATAGGCCACCAAACTACCTTCAACTCAAGGGAGGCATTGCTGGTGGGTGCTGGGATAGATCATGCAGCTGACAGTCAGGAGACATGGATTCTAGATTCATATCTTCCACTGGTTTAGTGAGAAACCAGGTTCAAATAGTTAACGTCTCTGTGACTCAGTTTCCCCACTAGTAAGATGGAAGTAAATAGGCCAGTGTTTTCAAAAGCGGGTGTGTCAATTCAACACCTAAATCAGTGACCTCACTTCCAGAAGCGTCTAGTAGCTGGGGGTAGTCCTCTTGCCTTCTGTGGGTTTTGGATCAGGCCCAAAATCTGGCCTCTAATTTAGGAACCTAAATATGGATTTAAGTGTCTAACTTCAGGCACCTGATCTTAAAAATCTGGCCAACAATATTTACCCATACTTAAAAGGCATGTTGACATTTTCACATGAAAAGCATTATGTAAGTGAACAATATTATTAATTACTACAATAATACTACTAATTAGATGCAAAGTATTAGTAATTATGACAGACATGGGCTGGATTTCAGCCAGCAATTTAGGGGTAAAAATCACTGTAGCCCGTATTGCCAATCCCGTAACTGCCTCATGTAAATACTACCCTTGTCCTCTACCCTCCACCAACCACATGTATGATACTTGTAGGGTGACCAGACAGCAAGTGTGAAAAATCAGGACGAGGTGGGGGGTAATAGGAGCCTATATAAGAAAAAGACCCAAAAATCGGGACTGTCCCTATAAAATCGGGACATCTGGTCACCCTAGATACTTGCCTGTTTTAATATAGTAAGTGACAAAGTTCACTCTCAAAGTGGAAAATAGTAAGAGGGGTAAAGCTCAAAATGCTGTGAGATTCTTTAACATGTGTAAAGTTTTTTATAATCTTAATTTCAAGATTAGAAAACAATGTCAATAATTTACAAATATCGACAGTGAGATAACACCAGGATTTGGGGGGCAGCAGTAGATTCATTTGGGTCAGAACTGAGGTGCACCTCATAAAGGGGCACAACCATGAGAGGTAGTAAACCAACAGTTATTTCAAATTATATCGATCTAGATTACAGTCTCACAACACAATATGGTAATAAACTGGCTAGTTTGCATGTGTAATACTGCCCTCTACTGGATAGAATAAGATCGGCTTAACTGTGTGTCATAGGCCTTACAGTATTAAAAGTTCTCCTTTCGCTCAAGGGGTAAGGATGTGGCAGTTCTTATGTTCATATCATCATCATAAGAATCAATAGAGTCATAGAATCATAGGAATTATTATGGTCATCTACTCTGACCTCCTGCACAACACAGGCTAAAGAATCTCACCAATAAAATCTGCCTCAAGTTTATAACTTCTATTTGAGGGCTAGCATAACATAAGCTTCCATCACTATTATTTATGATGTCCCTTTTTTGCACATCATGTTCTACATTTGAGTATGATCAGGCTGAGAGATTTTCACACGTCTCTATGCCTAGGCAATGCAACAGAAACTCACGCTATCCACAATTTTAGCTAGTATTGTGCATGCTGCAATTTCTAGGCACCAAAACTGTGTGAGTTAAAAGTAGGGTGTCAGCCTATTACTCCAAGTTTTCTTTTGGCAATTTAACTCACACTCTTATCATGCTAATACAATATACTTTTTTGTGCGCTAGTATAAAAACGCATATTTGAAATAACTAGTAAGGTAGGAATCCTCAATAGCCTTTACGCTTTTAAGTACATCAGACACTCCCATAAGCCAAGAATCATCGACACAATAAACCATATCAGCTCTTTCACAGTCATTACAGTCTATCATGTCAGGGTGAAATCAGAGAGACTGTAATACTATTTGATTGACATGATCCAAGAGAGATATTGTAGTATATTTTAAAAAATGAAAAATCTTACCCTAAGGTGAAAGTATATAACAATACATGCTGGGGTAGAATGGCTATGTATAACTATATTACATGTAATTATACACAAAAAGTACATTAAAATAACTTTATTAAGGTTACAAAATCAAGCCCTCAAATGTTAAGAAATACCTGTGCAACCTTAATTCATCCCCTTTTAGTGTGTATATTATGATACAGTCTTTGATTACATGATCACGAACTATTTTTATTGCAGCCCTGCCTATAATAGATATTAGGTTATGGAGTCTTAACGGTTTATTTGGTCATCCTAAATGAGTGCCAATAAAATCTGTATACCACACCATTCTATCAAGCATTCTCTAGCTACAACCTTACAGGGGAAAAAATTGGGGTTTGGGGGGTTTTTTGGGCAAATGTTTTAGAGGGTTTTTCTTCAATTTTTATTTGGACAGGTATGTGCAGCATTTTAAAGGTTCACTTTTCTAAACTGGTTCAGAGTCCTCAGATGGGACCCCTTAACTCATCCTTCAAGTCCCATGTTGCCTACTAACCCAAATTGTATTTTTATTCCATTTTTGCAGGTTAAAATGATTGAAGTCCTTACAGCATCGTAAATCAGTCTAAAGCCTTCGATCAGTTTAAGTCCTTTAAGATGATCTGAGGCCCTAGCTCAACATAAACTGCTAAAAACTGAGTCCCAAAAAACACAAGTTGGGGACAAAAATATTATAAAAGTTTGGAGCTTATTCTGCTTTAATGATTGGAAGGGGCTCATGTTGCTGTGGCAGGGCACACTCGCCCCGCACTGGACAGTGAAAGGTTAATCCTACATTGTGGGTTGAGGAAGCCACACCCCCTTTACTCTACTGGGTATGCGCCAAGTGCACTGGTATAAAAGGGAGCAGCTCAGCTCAGTTGGGACTGATTGCTGGGGAGGAAAGATGTGCTCTGTTGGCTCCAGCTGAGGATCAGCCGAAGCCCAAGGCTGTGGAGGCCAGAGACACTGTAACCCAAGCAGATACAAAGGTACCTTGCTGCGTCTGGAGTTGCAGGGAACAGCGCAAACAGGGGAACCTGGATAAAGCAGAGGTGCCAGACTGCAGCAATGGGAACTATAGTAGGAAACAGACCAGGGGAATTAGATAGTGGCCTGGTTAGCGAACCGGTGTTGTGAGTCAATGGGTTTATAATAATAAAAATAAAATAATATATGGAGATAGGTCTATTGCATAGAACTGGAAGGGACCCTGAAGGGTCATTGAGTCCAGCCCCCTGCCTTCACTAGCAGGACCAAGTACTGATTTTGCCCCAGATCCCTAAGTGGCTCCCTCAAGGATTGAGCTCATGATCCTGGGTTTAGCAGGCCAATGCTCAAACCACTGAGCTATCCCTTCCCCCCAGTTAGAACACCCCCCACCCCCGATGACTCAGTGGCACATGCACCTGACACTACCAGGACCCTGGGCTGGGGTCCAGTGGAGAGGGAGGGCCTGGACCCCCCCCTACCAGGGCTTCCACTCCTTCCTTGTGCATGGTGGCCCCCTCCCTGACTGCCTGTGGCCATCAGGCCTTACTGCCCTGCTGAGAAGGGCAAACCTATGGACTTGGGCTGCTAGGCCTTACTGCCCTGTCTTCCCAGAGGTGAATGTACTGATTGGGGCTACTAGGCCTTACTACCCTGCTAAGAGGAGCGAATCTATTGATGCTGGCCATTGGGCCCCATTGCCCAGTCTTCTTAGGGTGAACTGACTGTAGCCGCTGGGCCTTACTGCCCTGCTGACTGGGGCCAATTCATTTACTTTGGTCACTGGGCTGCACTCCCGCACTAAGATGGGCGAGTATATAGACTGGGGTTAGGAGAATGATGGGCCACACTTGCCCCGCACTGGATTGGGTTTTCCCCAACCCTGTCACAGTTCCCCTAAGGATTTTTTAAACTGTATAATGGGATAAGCCTGCAATGGTATGGGTGGCTTGCATACTTAGCCTACAATTAGACATTAGTTGAACATCTGGTGCCTGTTAAGTCCACAGGTGCACAGATTTCTGAAGATCTTAATAGGTCTATTGGTGCCTACTAGTTTTAAAACAGGAATTTTTCTTCCTTTCTTTTATTTTTGTTTGATTAAATCTAGGAAATTAAATAATGATACAAACTGTTAATATAAGGCTAAGATTACACATTTTCACACTCAAAAGTCAGGAATTTTAAAAAAGTGAACATATCACTAACTCTTCCCCTGGAACATATGCATTACAAAAAAAAATCTTTCAATTCATGATCATGTGTCTTGGATACATACGTGTATCTAACGCCAGGTCTACACTACAGATTTATCTCAGTATAATTACGCAGTTCAGGGGTGTGAAAAATCCACACCCCTAAGCGGCATAATTATACTGACTAACCCCTAGTGTAGACAGTGCTATGTTGGTGGGAGAGCTTTTCCTGTTGACATAGTTACCAACTCTCATGGAGATGGATGAACTACACTAATAGGAGAAGCTCTCCCATTAGCATGGGGCATCTTCACTTAAGCACTTGCTGCATTTTAAATGTAGACCTGCCTTAAGACTGTACATAAGAACGGCCATACTGGGTCAGACCAAAGGACCATATAGCCCAGTATCCTGTCTTCCAACAGTGGCCAATGCCAGGTGCCCCAGAGGGAATGAACAGAACAGATAATCAAGTGATCCATTCCTATTGCCCATTCCCAGCTTCTGGCAAACAGAGGCTAGGGACGCCATCACTGCCCATCCTGACTAATAGCCATTGATCGACCTATCCTACATGGATTTATCTAGTTCTTTTTTGAACCCTGTTAGTCTTGGCCTTCACAGCATCCTCCGTCAAAGAGTTCCACAGGTTGACACTGCACTGTGTGAAGAAATACTTCCTTTTGTTTGTTTTAAACCTGCTGCCTATTAATTTCATTTGGTTACCCCTAGTTCTTGTGTTTTGAGAAGGAGTAAATAACACTCCCTTATTTACTTTTTCCATACCAGTCATGATTTTATAGACCTCAATCATATACCCCCTTAGTCGTCTCTTTTTCAAGCTGAAAAGTCCCAGTCTTATTAATCTCTCCTCATACGGAAGTCATTCCATACCCCTAATCATTTGTGTTGCCCTTTTCTGAACCTTTTCCAATTCCAATATATCTTTTTTGAGATGGGGCAACCACATCTGCACGCAGTATTCAGGATGTGGGCATACCATGGATTTATATAGAGGCAATATCATATTTTCTGTCTTATCTATCCCTTTCTTAATGATTCCCAACATTCTGTTCACTTTTTTGACTGCTGCTGCACATTGACTGGATGTTTTCAGAGAACTATCCATGACTCCAAGATCTCTTTGAGTGGTAACAGCTAACTTAGATCCCATCATTTTCTGTCTATAGTTGGGGTTATGTTTTCCAATGTGCATTACTTTGCATTTATCAATATTGTAGGAAAAAAATGTGGATGGGAGTAGAGAGGAGTCAGGAGGCATGGGGTAGATAGGAGCAGAGTGTGAGGGGAGCAGGAGTGGAGAGCAGATGGCTTGTAGGAGGGAGAGGTGGATAGCAACAATTACTAATTCAGATTTAAATCTACTAATTCTGCAAGCAGGGGTGTGTGTGTGACTCACCACCCCTTGGCTCCGACAAACACAACAAAGCACACCGCGGCCGCCTAGGGCACATGTGCAGACTATGCAGTGCGGGTAGGGTAGGAGGCAAGCCTTGGAGATTTTGAATTGGTTCTGGATTCACCACCCAAGCAACAGGCAGCATGTTGCACTCTAACTGCCTGGTGTGGACCCTGCTGGACTATGATGATGCGTTCCAGGAACCTACAGTGCACCAGCAGCATCTACACAGGACAGTATGCAGCCTGTGGCTTGGGTGGTGAATCCAGCACCCTAAGCCCAACTGACAGTCGCTGCAGCTGGCCTCCTAACAGACCTTCACTGTGCAGTCTGCAAGGAAGGAGGTGGTGGAGGAGGAGAGAGGGAATGTGACAAGGGAAGAAGAGGAGGAGAATTATCCCAGGAAGGAGGTCCAGACTTGATACTGGCCAAGGTAATTAAGGGCCCTAAGTGTCAGAGTACGGCAACTTTCCTAGGGCTGATCCTTCTCTTCTCCAGGTTACTCCCAGTCCCAAAGGACCAATTGCACCTTAGATCTCACACCAAAGACAACATTGCAGCCAATCCTATAATAAACTATATAAAGATTTATTAAATAGAAAAAGGAACTAAGGGGTTTTTACAAGATTAAAGCAGGTAACATATATACACAAACGAGTTACTTTTTGAAACTAAAGATTGTAACAGAAGCCTCTATAATAAGCAAGCTCTTTATGTCCTTTAGGTCTATCCCAGGCTAAGCACTGAGGATCTTTTGCTTATCCTTGGTAAACCTGACCCCCAGAGTCCAAGTAGCATAGAGATAATCCGTTCCTTCTCCTTGGGGTTTTTATCCCTTTCCTGCCATGTGCTCTGAGCTGCAAACTCAGCTGATGGGAGGAATTTGTTTGCATGACTCCTCTTCAGGGCAGGGGGAGCAAGACAACTGAGTCTTTTGTCCTCTTTAATGTCCCACAATAGTCCCTCTGGTGTCGATGAACCTTTCCTATTGGGCAGGACATAACACCATCTGTTGCAGATTAGCACTTTACACTAGCTAATCTCTTGCTCCTGTCTGGTGATTTATATAGTCCCAGAGTCTTATAGTTCAGCCATTCAAATATTACATTACAATTTGGAATACAGATGTTGTAAGTCAGAGTAATGCATGCTGCAACTCTCAAGCATTCCAAGTCTAAACATATTCTAAAACCTGTTTTTAACAATACTAACACAAGTAAGCCAGACTGGTTACAGCTATGTAGTTGTCAGCATTCAACTGAGGCTTGGAAACCTTGGCATGAGCTGGCACCTGGTCTGCCACCATCACACTTCCCTATTTTTTTCCCCAAACATCAGTAAAAGTCTCAGAGCAAGTTTGGCACTTCTGGGATAGAAGTAAATGGAGGGTGGGGCAGGATAGGAGTAGAATGGTACAGGGGCAGGCTGGAGTCCCAGTAGCAGAAGGGTCTGTACCCACTAGACCACATTCTGGAAATGAAGCTAGGAGTCCTGAATCTCCCTTTCTCTGCTGTCAGCAAATAACTGTGAAACCCACTGACAAAGTGTATCTCATGCCCTTACAGTGGCTGGTCCACACAGAAGATAACAGCCTACTACTGTTTTCAATTACTCCATTGGCTCAGAGGTCAGTGCTGAAGATCTAAGGTTCAAACCCTGCTGATTATAGAAGTTAGTCTATATTGATAAAAAAAGACGACCTGAAAAAAATTGTATTAGGTAATTACGTTCACTACATTAGAAGAACATTATTAAGGTCGCAAAGTGAAGCCCTGAAATTAGGAGATGCCAGAATTAAATTTGTTTGAGCAACATGCATTATGATAGTCTTTGATTACATGACCACATACTATTTTGGGGGGGAAGGGGGCAGGACCCCGCCTCGCTTTCAGTGTGTAGGATGGACAGTGCTTTGGGGATGAATCAGAGTTTGATATTGAAGAGACTGATAGTGATAGTTACAGAGACTGTTTGTTGGTCCTCTGTCTGATTTTCTGAGTACCTAGCAGGAAACAATTGTGGCCAGATGTGCAGAAGAGCTGAGATTTGTGACTGCAACTGTTGTTAGTGGGAGCTGTGCAGTACTCAGATACTATAGTGAGGGGTACCATAGAAAAGCCCATAAGGAAATTAATTTTCTGTTCAGTATATGGATTGAATGGTGACTATTAAATAAAGTCTGGAGCCATACGTTGAATGAGAAGGATAAAAAGAAATGTTGAATAATTATAAATAAAAAGCAAACAAACAGCAGTGTGTGATCATGTAATTAAAGACTGCATAATAATATATTCACACAAAGGGCCCTGTGATGTTCCCCAGGCCTATCCAAGCTTCTGAGGCACCTTGCTACCACCTGCCTTTAATGTGAGTGAGCCTCATCTGTGCCAGCCCAGGGTCAGCTCCCTGACACCACTAGCAACATGAGCACTCCCCTCTAGGTCTCCTCATGCCTCATTCTCTCTTTACAGGTTAACGATAGGTACACTTCAACCCGAGCATCCCCTGTAGTGTCCATCCCCTTATCCACTGGACACTCACCGAGTGACCAGACCTGCTGTTCCCTAAGGAACAGTACATCACAATTTGCTAGTCCACCTTAGAGCACAGCTCCACTTAACATGCACCATTTGGGTCTGTTTAGAGAGAAAGCAAGTATAAGCTAATTTAACAAATACAGATTCATATGACAGTAAATAGAAATTTTCGTGTCACTGACCCAGAGGATCAGTGCTACACCCCCCAACTTGGGACAGACTCTTGGAGAAACCCCTTCTGATTGGGTCTCGCTTTTCCTTCAGGGTAGGCCTCACTGCCTCCTGAGACTGAACCTCTATCGTGCTTCACTCTGTGAGGTCTGTTCAGCAAGTCCAACTGAGATATAGAATCCTGGCAGAGACTTGTACACTCTGCTGGCATTAATGCACCTCACCAAGTATTTATAGTGACACTCAATTAGAGTTTCCAAAACAGTAGGGCTTATTAATCAAGTGGAACAAACACCGCATTGGAAGTCCTTAGATTAGCATAGAGAAATGAAGGTTAAAGCATAGCACATTCTAGTTAGCCCAGAGCAATCCACCAAACCAAGCTGGAGTGAACTCCATTTTCAGGCTCTGTGTCTCTCTCTGCTTTCCTTCCTTAATCAGCTTTCTGGTAAGAGAGCCCAGATTCCTTCCAGAAGCCAACCCTTTATTCCATACCAGTCCTTTGTTCCTGAGCTGGGGTTTCTGCCCAGCTTCCCTGCTGCAAGGCTGGGAAATCCATGAGTCACTGGAGTTTGCAGGGAACTCTCTGGTCCCCTGGTTGATCTGGGTTGGTTTCAACTAGTTCCTTGATGACTCTTCATTCCACCCAGACAGGTTAGATGGACACACAGCTGTGTCTCTTAGTTTGACCTAAGAACAAACTTAGTCCTCCCCTCCTCCTTGGGTACTGTAGCAATGCAATGTATAGGGAAAACTAAGGCACACAGGCTTCTCAAAAAAAAAAATTACAAAAATTCCCACTTTGTCAGACCTGGAAACAAAGGGGACCAAAATAATAACATGCTTTCTATGGCCTCAACTTAACTAACAAGTAATCCTGCTGTCTACAGAAGTATCTGACCCAAAGTTCTTCCCAGCATTTTCAGCCAAGTCTGGCTGAGATACCTTTTTGGAGAAGCAAATACACTGTCAGTTTACTTCTTCGGTGAAGGGTGCCAGGGCATCTGTCTGCATCCCCCAGTTATTCCAAACCAGTCCTTTGCTCTTGAACTCTAAATAGGATGGCCATACATCCTGTTTTGGCCAAGACAGTCCCTTTTTTAAGCCCTGCTCCAGCTGTCCTGACTTTTTCTGGGAAAAAGTGGGCGTTTGTTCCATTTGCTCTTGCCAGCTTGATCAGTTCCAGTGCACAGGGGACTGGCAGGGTTAAAGTTACCAGCAACAGCTTCACATGGAGAGGGGACAGGGGGACGACTTTGGGTAAGCAGCTGGGGCCAGCCTCATGGGGGGAGGTGGAGAGCAGCTGAAGGGCACCAGCATGGTGTCCTGTTTTTCTTTTGGAAAATATGGTCATCCTACTTCTGAAACAGGATCGGCTTCCCCCCCTGCCCCTTTATCTCTTCCTATTAATTTCCTTCTGAAGTCCCTGGGAGCTCTTCATTAGCATTTGACTCAGGATGCTAATTGACTTCTATTGTAAGCAGGGCCAGCTCCAGACCCCAGCGCACCAAGCGCATGCTTGGGGCGGCATTTTGCCGGCAGGGCAGCAGGTGGCTCCGGCGGACCTCCCGCAGGCGTGACTGCGGAGGGTGCGCTGGTCCCGCGGCTCCGGTGGACCTCCCGCAGGCATGACTGTGGAGGGTGCGCTGGTCCTGCGGCTCCGGTGGACCTCCCGCAGGCATGACTGCGGAGGGTTCGCTGGTCCCGCGGCTCCGGTGGACCTCCCGCAGGCATGACTGCGGAGGGTTCGCTGGTCCCGCGGCTCTGGTGGACCTCCCGCAGGCATGACTGCGGAGGGTGCGCTGGTCCCACGGCTCCGGTGGACCGTCTGCAAGAGGTCCCCCGGAGCCGCGGGACCGGCGACCGGCAGCGCGCCCCCTGCGGCGTGCCACCCTGCTTGGGGCAGCCAAATTCCTAGAGCCGCCCCTGATTGTAAGACACACAATTGCTAGCTGGGGAAATAAGTATCTCCCACCTCCTGTCTGGAGAAGTTTGTCTCAAGGCATGCTACCTCCAGGAGACCTGCCTTTAACTACAAGGCCTTAAGAACATAATTTTATATATATATATATATATATATATAAAATTATGTGTGTGTGTGTGTGTGTGTATCTTCTTACACCTTATCTGCACATACATCTCACAATTATCATGATGACCAGTGTAACACAGGCTTTCTTAGAGACCTAACATGACATTCTTTGGTGAACTACAATGTAAATACCACTCCCCAAAGATCCTTATAACCCATTTGCCCCCGTGCCCTCTGACAGTTGGCATCAAGAGGTCCTTGGGTCACAGAGCCAAAGTAAAGTTGCACAGGATGTCAGACTAGATTAGTGGTTCCCAACCTTTGTCTGGCGGGCGCCAGACGAAGGACCATGGCGGTGGTCAAGCATCCGCCGAAATGCCACCGAATTTCGGCGGCGACACCTCTCGATGACATTGCTTGTCGGCAGCATTTTGGCGGATGCTCGACCACCGGCCAGGACGCGGACGCAGGACCCCTGGACTAGATGATCACAATGGTCCCTTATGGCCTAATAATCTACTAAACAATTAACCTTAATTCTGGCATATCTTAACTTTTGAGAGCTTGACTTTGCAACCTTAATGTCCTCTAAACATAGGGGTTTTAAATGTAATGTTAAATCTATTTGAGAAATAGTGTATGATCATAAAGTTAAAATCTATGTGTCAGATCACTGGATAGTGTAAATCACAGGATTTACACCAGCTATGGGATATGGCGCTCAGTGCCAAATTCTCTTCTCTCTTCGGTTTCCATTGATGGTTTCAATGCAGTTCCATTATGTGGGAAAGCAATATTTGGCTGTATGTCATAATGAAAAGTTAAGGTTAATGCTTTAAAGGTTAACTTTCACATTTCCTGACTTTTGCATGCTCATCTGTGCGTTAATGTAGCATGAACATAATTCAGTTGCATTGGTGTCAATCCAGAATAGTTCCATTGAAACCAGTGATGTTATTCTGAATTGCCACCAGTATAAACAAGTGCAGAATTCAGCCCAAAGCTATAGAACTATATACTACAATTACAGAGTCAAATCTTAATAGCAAAGGGAGAAAGAAATTAAGAGACCCAAGCAGGGAAGAAAAGATGTGGAAAGTAATTCACTACCTCGTGAAGTAATCACTTCCCTCGTTTCAACAGGACACTCAGCCATCTTTTATATTGTTGTTGGTAATACCCCTCTTAGAAACTGGAAATTAAAATTTCTTTATCTCCTAATTTTCTCCTTTTCCATTTAGCAAACACTTCAGTTTTCCTGTGTTTCTAACAGAGCTGAAATTAACTTGGCTCATTGTGTTCTTTCCTTGTCTGAGCATTAGCATCATTGAATAGCGCAGAGGGAAGTGTTTGTTAATTAACCACTGCTACTATATTATGTCCAGTCCTACACTACTCTCACACAAAAAAAATCTCATTGGCCTCAACAGGAGATGCACATGCAACACTACTGCGGGACTGGAGCTATATTGTTTTTGTTGGTCCCCCAATAGGGGTAATGTGTTTTAAAACTTTGTCAATGAAGTGGGGATTATTAGACAAAGATCCCATCCAATTACACAATTGGGAAATCAGTTGCATCAGTGCCTATTTAAATCATTACAATTTTTAGGCACTGTCCAACCCCTAAGCATTCAAAAGTCATGTCAGGTTTCAAGAAATTATGAGTGACTTAAAAATCATGAGTTAAAAAAAAAAAACCAATAAATTTTGGACTTTGTCTTCAGGTTTGTGAGCCTATAAGGGTGCACGTAGGGTATATTTTCAAGTTTTTCTCCACAATCATGAAGCCAGAAAGGCACTCTTTTTAAATGAAAGCTGAGATTCTCACATAATCACTTGGCTCTAGGAATAGGAGCTATAAAATAAAATAGTGAATATCATGGACTCACAGTAATATCAAAGGAGTTGGCCACACTTACCTCACTATGAAAAAACGTCCATACATGGAAGGAAGCCTGAACCCACTGAAGGGGAGATTTCTGTCAAGGCAGCTCCTTCCCTTCCCTGTAGAAGTCCCACATAGGAACTGAGAAGGGATCAGCCACCCTGAACAAGGAAGGTGGCTCAGAGGAAGGCAAGATCGGATAACCACGTGGCTCCTCCAAATTCTTCTATCCAAGGAGAAGCCAGGATATGACAGCCCGAGTTTATATTCATTTACACTCTTTCCCCCACCTCTTTGTTATAGACCCTGCCCCTTGCCTCATGGGGCAACCAGCAGCATCCGGGAGCAGCTCCTTGGAAGCAGAGCTTTGCTCCAGGAGCACAGTGATAGGAAAGAGCCAAGATGCACCCACACAAGATGTCCCTCGTCTCTTGCAGAGCCCCCAATAACTGTGTGGACATCAGGGATCCATGGGTTACAAGGTACAAAAACCCACATTATTTTCCATGCTGGAATAAACCATGCACAGATAATGGAATAATTCCTGGGGAGCTCCAGGAATGGAAACTCATGGAATTTCCTTGGCCCTGGGAGTGTTAATCCTCCAAAGGGGGCAATGGGACCCATAACCTTCTACCCACAGACTTATTTGGATTATAAGCTCTTTGGGGTGGGTACTGTCTTTGTTTTTTGTCTGTACAGTGCCTGACACAATGGGGTCCTGGTCCATGACTGGAGCTCCTGAGTGCTACAGGACTACAAACAAGAAATACTAACAACATCATACACATAGTCTTGGGTAGCTACAAGGATGCATCAGAAACCAAAATAAAAGTTGTTCTTCCTTCATTAAAGGAGCATGTCAAATTTGGCAAAAATAAAATCTACTCGCAGGTCAAAATGATAAAGGCTCTGATCCTGCAATCCTTACTCAGGCAAAATTTGCATTGATTTCAAGAGGTTGCTAGTGCTAGGGACTATAGAGCTGGGCAAATGTCAGAATTTCTATTCTATGGGATATTTTGAAAGCAGAATTTCAGAGTTTTCTCGAAGAGAAATTCTGAACCAAAAAAAATTTTCAAAATAAAATATTTTGTTTAGACAATTCAAAGTGAAATTGACCCAAAATCCAAAACTCCAGCTCAGCTATTACTCCTAAGAATTTAGGGGCCTGGCTCCCCATCAGTCCTAGCAGACTGCCAGAAGACAGAAGCCTAGATGCACAGGGAGCTACAGCTGAACCAGGAAACTCTGAGTCCTGGGGCTCCCAGGGTTTTCAGGTTCCCAGTACCACAGCAGGGAGACTGGAAGCCCTGGGGTTCCCTGGCTCCAGGACAGTCCACATGGCAGGGCTGAGCCACAGACCCTAGAAAGAACATGACTCCCTGCCCTAGGGTAGTCAGTGCGGTAGGGCTGTCAAGGAGCTGCGGATCCTGGAAGCCTGGGCTCCCCAGTGGCCCACCAGACAGGCTAGCAGGAAAGCTGCCTGTGGATTGCCAGAAGATTGTCAAACCAACATGTTTCTGCAAAACATTTGGGGTTTGATGAATTGGCATTTTCTGACAAAACCCTGTTTTTAATGGAATTGCTGACATGCACTCAACTGTCCAAGTGCTGGAATCAACCACTATAATTCTTCCAGCTTTCCAAATTCTTGTCTACCAAGATGTGAGTAGACTTTGAGAAGATCTCTAAAAGGTAAGTTATGCAGAGGTTTGGGAGAAAGGAGGGTTATTAGGAAAAGGTCGAATCTCATTTTTTCAGAGATCTATAACTCAGCTGTAAAAATGTGCTTCCAGATGATTGGTATGAACAATAAAACTCCATAAAAGTTGCTATACTGTGTATAATCAAAGAGGTGTTTCTAATCTAAGTGCCAAAATGCAGGTGCTGTCCCTGATGGAACTGATGTTCATTGTTGCACTCTTTGAAACTATTTAATTGAATAGCATATTTTAAACAGTCTCTCTTAATTAAATTTGCATAAGCATATAAGGTGAGCAGGGTCAGGGCTCTTTATCAAACTCCATTCCTTTTATATAGCTATATCCATTTTCCCTAGCGCGCTATTCTTTGCAAGGCAGAACTGTCAAGGCTCCTGTAACAAGCTTCCCGATGTGTAGGAAGAAAAGTAAATATGGCAGGCGACCAGCTTGGCTTAACAGTGAAATCCTTGCTCGTCTTAAACACAAAAGAACAGCTTACAAGAAGTGGAAGATTGGACAAATAACCAGGGAGGAGTATAAAAGTATTGTTCAGGCATGCAGGTCGGAAATCAGGAAGGCCAAATCACACTTGGAGTTGCAGCTAGCCGGAGATGTTAGGAGTAACAAGAAGGGTTTCTTTAGGTATGTTAGCAACAGGAAGAAAGTCAAGGAAAGTGTGGGCCCCTTGCTGAATGAGGGAGGGAACCTAGTGACGGAGGATGTGGAGAAAGCTAGTGTACTCAATGCTTTTTTTGCCTCTGTCTTCACAGACAAGCTCCCAGACAGCTCCCAGACAGCTGCACTCTGCAGCACGGTATGGGGAGGAGGTAACTAGCTCTCTGTGGAGAAAGAAGTAGTTCGGGACTATTTAGGAAAGCTGGACGAGCACAAGTCCATTGGGCCGGATGCGCTGCATCCGAGGGTGCTAAAGGAGTTGGCCGATGAGATTGCAGAGCCATTGGCCATTATCTTTGAAAAATCATGGCGATCGGGGGAGGTCCCGGATGACTGGAAAAAAGCTAATGTAGTGCCCATCTTTAAAAAAGGGAAGAAGGAAGATCCAGGGAACTACAGGCCAGTCAGTCTCACCTCAGTCCCTGGAAAAATCATGGAACAGGTCCTCAAGGAATCAATCCTGAACCACTTAAAGGAGGGGAAAGTGATCAGGAACAGTCAGCATGGATTCACCAAGGGCAAGTCATGCCTGACTAACCTAATTGCCTTCTATGACGAGATAACCGGCTCTGTGGATGAGAGGAAAGCAGTGGATGTCCTAGTTCTGGACTTTAGCAAAGCTTTTGATAGTCTCCACAGTATTCTTGCCAGCAAGTTAAAGAAGTCTGGGCTGGATGAATGGACGGTAAGGTGGATAGAAAACTGGCTAGATGGTCGGGCTCAACGGGTAGTGATCAATGGTTCCATGTCTAGTTGGCAGCCGGTATCAAGTGGAGTGCCCCAAGGGTCGGTGCTGGGGCCGGTTTTGTTCAATATCTTCATTAACGATCTGGAGGATGGTGTGGACTGCACCCTTAGCAAGTTTGCAGATGACACTAAACTGGGAGGAGTGGTTGATACGCTGGAGGGTAGGGATAGGATACAGAGGGACCTAGACAAATTAGAGGATTGGGCCAAAAGAAATATGATGAGGTTCAACAAGGACAAGTGCAGAGTCCTGCACTTAGGACGGAAGAATCCCATGCACTGCTACAGACTAGGGACCGAATGGCTGGGTAGCAGTTCTGCAGAAAAGGACCTAGGGGTTACGGTGGATGAAAAGCTGAATATGAGTCAACAGTGTGCCCTTGTTGCCAAGAAGGCTAATGGCATTTTGGGTTGTATAAGTAGGGGCATTTCCAGCAGATCGAGGGATGTGATCATTCCCCTCTACTCAGCACTGGTGAGGCCTCATTTGGAGTACTGTGTCCAGTTTTGGGCCCCACACTACAAGAAGGATGTGGATAAATTGGAGAGAGTCCAGCGGAGGGCAACAAAAATGATTAGGGGGCTGGAGCACATGATTTATGAGGAGAGGCTGAGGGAACTGGGATTGTTTAGTCTGCAGAAGAGAAGAATGAGGGGGGATTTGATAGCTGCTTTCAACTACCTGAAAGGGGGTTCCAAAGAGGATGGATCTAGACTGTTCTCAGTGGTAGAAGATGACAGAACAAGGAGTAATGGTCTCAAGTTGCAGAGGGGGAGGTTTAGGTTGGATATTAGGAAAAACTTTTTCACTAGTAGGGTGGTGAAGAACTGGAATGGGTTACCTAGGGAGGTAGTGGAATCTCCTTCCTTAGGGGTTTTTAAGGTCAGGCTTGACAAAGCCCTGGCTGGGATGATTTAGTTGGGTTTGGTCCTGCTTTGAGCAGGGGGTTGGACTAGATGACCTCCTGAGGTCCCTTCCAACCCTGAGATTCTATGATTCTATGATAAGAGCCTCATTGCTGAATCAGACCTTCTTCCACCGCTTCACACATTTCCATGCTGCCTGTCTTTCAGTCAGCTCTCTGCCCTGTCGGGGTTACGAGCAGCTACTGCCCCAGTCACTTGAATGATGGACTGTTTTACAGCTGTAACAACCAGGAACTGCAATGAAAGAGAGACATTCTGCATGAGGATTTGTAATACAGCAAACTGAAAAAATAACACTATTTTGTATTTCATAGCTTCAAAATTTAGCAGCAGCATTAACTTATTAATTTGCATCGCCTCACCCTGATAAATATCATCATCCTCATTGTGCAGGGGGGAAACTGAGGCACAGAGAGATCACTGGCCTGAATATTAGAAGCACAAATAGAGGAGACACAGCCCCTCACTGTATCGTAGGTGAGTTACACTGAGCATCTGCAGAGCCTAACCAGGGCTTTAGTGGTTTGCCCAAGGCCCCTCACTGAGTTTGTGGCAAAACTGGGGTTCAGCTCTCCTGAGTTAGTTTTGTTTGTGAGCTCAGGAGAATGTTCACCACCCAAGTCTCTGGGCACCACAGAACATTCAGTGAAAGCTCAGGTGCCTCCCCCCTCCCCCATGTCTTCTTCAGAATGGGGGAAAAGGCAGTGATGGAGAGGAGCAGAATTGAGAGACAGGATGAGGGCATAACTGGTGGGGACAGAGGGGAGCAGAACTGAGGAGAGGGGCAGGTTCCTGTAATCCCCTACCAGCTGCAAGGCTCCCAGTGCCCTGCAACAATGCTCTCTGGGTTCTCCACACACACACACGGCCCACTCCCAGGCAGTACCAGGGTCTCCCAACAATCCTGCAGGCTCTTTCCTCCAAACCTAACAAAATCCATCTGCCCTGCCCCTTGACTCCCCACTACACTCTATACCTAGGGTGACCAGACAGCAAATGTGAAAAATCGGCACGGGGGTGGGGGTAATAGGAGCCTATATAAGAAAAAGACCCCAAAATCAGGATTGTTCCTATAAAATCGGGACATCTGGTCACCCTATCTGTACCAGACTGACTCTCCTGACACCTTCAACTGCCCCTGTTTCCCTCCTGCTCCCATTGATTGGGCAGGGAGGGCCCTCAAGGGGAGATTGGTCACCTATCTTCCTCTTGAGAAATGTCTGCTCAGCAACTGTGGAGTCTGAGCACTGATAAGATCTGATCCGTGCCATGCTGACGTGTTGGGATTGCCAATACTAGCTAGCTAAGGGGTTATAGTGCCACCCATCATCTTAAGATCTGAGGCCCAGATCCACAAAACAGTCTAAGGTGTTGTGACACTGAGCGTCACAACACTGAACTTTTAGGTGCCTCAAAAAATCCTAGGCACAATCCACAAAGCCTAAGTGAGGCGGCCAATGTACCTGTGGCGCCTGAGGATGAGATTCACAAAGCCAGCATGCTAGGGGAGGAGCCACCTAAACTAGCCAATGGAAATGTCAACAAGAGGGGTATTTGCTAAGCCCCGCCCCTCTGAGTTTGGCACCAATGGCCAGGCTGCAGGGAGATGCCTATCTCTGCTTGTGAGTCATGAATCAAGGGAAGACAGGCATTCGGCTGCCTGGGGGCTTGTCCATACTTAAAACACTACAGCAGCACAGCTGTAGTGCTGCTGCTGCGCCACTGTAGAGCTTTGGTGCAGACATAACCTATGCCGGTGGGAGAGGTTCTCCCACCGGAATGGGTAATCTACCTCCCCAAGAGGCAGTAGTTAGCTTGACAGAAGAATTCTTCTTAGCGCTGTCTACATGGGGACAGGTCGTCTTAACTATGTCGCTCAGAGGGTTGGATTTTTCACACCCCTCAGCAACGTAGCTGGGTTGACCTAATTTTCTAGTGTAGACCAGGCCTGTGTCACATGCGGGGTCTGATCAGAGGCCACCTAACTCAGAGGCCATCCAAAACAGTGGGCAGAGGGATCTGTACCATAGAAACTCTATGGATAGAAATTCCATGCTTGAATAATCAGAGTACAGACATAGTAATATACTATCGGACTAAGATGGTGACAGTGATTGTGAAATGCTCAGGGAGACTGAAGAGACTACAAAACCAGAAAACTCAACAATAATGGGGCCACTGGAGGACTGAGGTGCTAAAGTAGCACTCAAGGAAATCAAGGCCATTAGGAGAAGCTATAAGAATTGTTTGCATTGGTCTTCACTCCAGAGGGAGATTCCCACACCTGAGACATTCTTTTTAGGTGACAAATCTAAGGAAGTGTCCCAGATTGAGGTGTTGATAGAGGAGGTTTTGGAACAAATTGATAAAGTAAACAGTAGTAAATCACCAGGACCAGATGGTATTCACCCAAGAGTTCTGAAGGATCTCAAATATGAAAATGCAGAACTACTAACTGTGGTATATAATAAGACTAATCAGACTTTGTGCCCGATGACGAGAGAGTTTTTATTAATTTTTTTCTTTTACCTTTCCCATGCCAGGAGTTTAGGGGTAGAAGGGAGTGTCTGTGTTGTGACTGTCATTCACTGCAGGGGAATGTTTACACTCTGCAAAATGGTTTCCATAAAAATCCCACTTCTGTTCATAGAGATTTCACCAAATCAGCTTATCGCCTACCTTTGGGCCTGACTGCCACACAGTCTCTTTAACAAAAGCGTTTTCAACTCTGTGTGGCCCTCACTTTATCCCGGTGTAACCTGGCTTTGGAACCCAGCCATCTTCCCCTATGGTCACTCACCAGAATGAATGCCCACTCTGTTTTCACATCAGCAGTAAGACCTTAAGTATCTGAATGATAACATTCATTCCGAAATGAGCCTTGACAGATGATGGGATCTAGTAAAACGTATCCATGAACTTAATCTGCCTGACTTTCCAACATCTAAAAGCCTGCCGGCTTCTTCTAAGCTATCACTCGCAGCTGAAGGACTTGCTCAGAAGTGAATGCACAGTACCTAAGGCTAAATAAACCCTGAGATTGTAATAATCCAGTTTCTGGTTCTAGTTATAAAGCAAATCTACAAGGGCTGTCTGAGCACACAGACTTTTTTAATGCTTTTATATAGTTCACACATGCATATCCACCCAAAAAAAAAAAAGAAGAAAGATAATTTCTATATATGTTCTACAAAAGGAGCAGTGCCCAAATCTTTTTCATCTACATCTCTAGTGATGCACAAAGCTGTAGGGCAAAAAAACCTATGGGAATGTTTTCTTTCTTATCCAGATGGATGGCACACGCCTATGAAGTGTTACATAACCAGGGTTTGTCAGTCTTAATCAGTCTTAACTCAGAACCCTAGAAGCCAGGGTCAAATGGTAAGTAGGTGACACCGGTCTGCTAAGGAGCAGCTTTGTTTATCTTACAAAGATTTCTTAGCACAAATATTCACTGACCCAGAGGGATTAAAACTCTTTGAGAGTGTATGCATGTACACACATGGACACAATCCCTTGCTAACCTTCTGTATTAACCTTTCCAGGCTGGAGACAACTGTTTGTAGAGTGCAGTTCTACTTGGACTAAATTACACCTTTTTACCCCACAGAGCAGCAGCTAACGGGTGTATCCAGAGTCAGATCTTGCATTAGAGACTGTAACAGTTACTCCATTAGTTCTGCAAAGCAAACACAGCTAAAAGAGAGTGGGCTGGAGGCTATTCCTTCCGAAGCATCTACAGAATTGTTTAGTAAGTTCCAATCAGTCAGACCTATGCAAACCCCGTTGAAGGCAATGGGACTGCACAGGTATCACTCAGGGCATATAGCCAGGAATCAGGGCAGAATCAAAACTAGAACTCAAGTGATCTGATTGCCAATCCCCTACTCTAATCACTAGACAATGCCGACTCCCACGTATATCCTGGGCTATCTGTATAAGGAGGTGAACTGTACGAGTCTATTTGACTCCAAATGTTCTTTTTTGTGAGTCAAATGAGCAAACGGGAATTTGAGCTGTTTTCTCAAACTTTCACTCAACTGTTGTTAGCCAAAGAGGCTATTGCAGAAGTACACATCAACTACTGGGGAAGTGGTTACTTGTTCCTCTCTGAACGCTAGCTGTCACATCAAATTACCCGTCCGTGAGTCCTGCTGTGCTCAATGCTATTCTTCCTCATGGTCAAACTAGAACACAGTAGCACCTCAGATAAGCAGCTGCCTCTCAGAAGCAGAGACACACAGTGATGGAAGAGCCTGTGGAGTTCACCAGCTGGTATGTGACCGTTCACTTCTCAAGAATGCTTTTCAGGTCGCTTGCCGTGTTTCCAGTAGTAATGCCCCCTTCACTTTGCTTCTTTCCTGCCTTTTCCGCTTGTCCCGTTCTCCCACTGCCAACCACAAACCTTCTTCCATGCCACCTCTTCTACGCTGAATAGCCCCTGAACTAACACACACTAAATCCCCTCCCTCTTCTCCTTTAAAAATCTTCTCACAACCCTCCTCTTCCATGATGAAATCTAATTAAAATGTCCATCCGCCCCTTTCTCTGTCGATGTATCATTCCATTCTATCCCAGTCTGTACCCTTACTCTATTATCCCTTTGGATGGGGACCTATTGTCTGGCACACCTCACCTACTGGACAAAGCTGTGTTTTCCTATAGCACCATGTAGAAACTAATCCAGATCTATGGCCCAGGAATGTTCTGTGACACTCCAAACATAGGATTATAAATGACATTATGGGTAAGAATTCGAGAAGGGAGTGTGGAATCATGTTTGCTCTGTAGATGTCCATCCCTGGAATATTTCCTAAGAGAAAGGACAGCTTAAAGATCTCCTTTCCTTTCCCTTCTGCTCTGTATCTTTCCCTAACCACTCCTGCTGTCTGCCATCCATCTGCCATAATACACCAAGTAAAACTATTTCCCCATACTAATTTTTCCCCCTACTGTTACTCACACCTTCTTGTCAACCGTTGGAAATGGGCCATCCTGATTATCACTACAAACGTTTTTTTTTTCTCCTGCTGATAATAGTCCACCAATCGCTCTCCCCTACCCTCACTCACTTTCACTGGGCTGGAACAGGAGGTTGGAGTGCGGGACGGGGTAAGGGCTCTGGCGGGCCGCGGGGGTGCAGGCTCCAGGGTGGGGCCAGAAATGAGGGGTTCAGGTTGTGGGAGGGGGCTCTGGGCTGGGGCAGAGTGTGGGAGGGGGTGAGGGCTCCAGCTGTGGGTGCAGGCTCTGGGGTGGAGCTGGGGATATGGGGTTTGGGGTTTGGAGTGGGCTCAGGACTGGGGTAGGGGTTGGGGTGCAGGCTCCTGGGTGCAGCCAGGGATGAGGGGTTTGGCGTGCAGGAGGGGGGTCAGGGCGGTGGCAGGGGATTGGGGTGTGGGAGGTGGTCTGGGTGCTGTTTCAGGAAGGGAGTTTGGGTGCAGGAGGGGGTTCAGGTCTGGGACAGGGGGTTGGGGTGCAGGCTCCAGGAGGAAGTTTGGATGCGGGAGGGGGCTCAGGACTGCAGTAGGGCTTTGGGGTGTGGGCTACACGAGGGAGCTCTGACCGGGGCAGAGGGTTTGTGCTGCTCCCGGAAGTGGCCTTAGGCACAGGCATGGCCAGGCAGCTCTGTGTGCTGCCTGAATCTGCAGGTGCCGCCCCCCGCAGCTCCCATTGGCCATGATTCCCAGCCAATGGGAGCTGTGGAGCCAGCACTCAGGGTGGGGGCAGCACACGTAGTTTCCCTGATTGCACCTGTGCCTAGGGGCCACAGGGACATGCCAGCCGCTTCTGGGAGCCACGCGGACCTAGAACATTCAGGGAGCCTGCCTTAGCCCTGCCGACTGGACTTTTAATGGCACCACCAATTGGACTTATGAGAGTGCCGCTGACTGAACTTTTAACCGGAGCCACCAGGATCCCTTTTCGAACGGACATTCTGGTCAAAAACCAGAAGTCTGGCAACCCAGACTGGGTGTTTCAGGGAGGGAGCAGAAGAGCTCTCCCATTGCTCATGGCGTGAAGAGGGCACTGAGTCACCCAAAGCCACAGGGCTTTCTCTGCTACCCACTCCCTCCCCTCCCGTGAGAATAGTGTGAGCTCCTGAGGTGAGAGAGCTCTGCCTGCTTCCTGCAGCAGCTCTGGCTCTTCCCCCGGAGATGGGGCCAGCAGCCACTCAGGGTATGTCTACACTGCAATTAGACATCCCCAGCTGGCCCATGCCAGCTGTCTTGGGCTCGGTCTAAAAGGATGTTTAATTGTAGTGTGGATGTTCAGACTCAGGCTGTGGCCTGAGCTCTGGGATCCTCCTTCCTTGCAGTGTCCTAGAGCCTGGGGGTCCCACCTGTGCCTGATTGTCTACACCACAATTAAACAGCCCCTTAGCCTGAGCCCTGCAAGCTCAAGTCAGCTAGTATGGGCCAGCCATGGGTTTTTAATTGCAGTGTAGATATACCCTCAGACGGGTTTTCCACCAGACAGGGCTAAAATTCACTGGATGAGAGGGCTGGAGCTTCTTGTGTCATTGCCAGGCAGGCTGCAGCCATCACTCACAGAAAATCAAGGGAGTTGGCAACAAGATTCCAGATCAGCCCCATGTCTTCACAATCCGTTCTTGCACCTTCCTCTCAGCATCTGGTGCTGACCACAGTCAGAGACAGGACCTTGAGCTACATGATTAACTGGTCTGATCCAGTGCTTAATTCCTATGTTCCTTTATTCACACAATAGTAAGATTGCGCAGCTGAGCACTAGAATGTCAGGCCCTGTAAAAGGGCCCCATTCTGTAAAGCTTTACGCATATGAGTACTCCAATTTTTCAATAGGATCCCAAGTGAAAAATCTGGTTGCCTGAACAAGGGTTTATAGGACTGGGCCCAAAGATGAGACTAAATACTCAACCGTATCTCTGCTTCCTAGTCTGTAGACACATTATGATTCAGTCTTTAATTATGTGAGCTCATGTGGGAACTTGGCAGATAAGTATGTGAGAGCTGAAGTGTTTAGACTTCAAGGTCGAGGCTAGTTTTTATCTGCTGGTAGGCAGTAAATAGGATGATAAGTCAAACAGGTGTTAGGATGATAATTACCCTATGGGGTTACAGCTGCTGCGTGTGTGTTTTTGTTAACCAATTGTAGCAACTTGCTTGCTTTCTGAGTTCAGAGTATAAAGATGTAATGAGAGAGAAGAACCCAATCAAACTGAAACTGAAAGACTTTTTGATTTTTTTTTTTGCGATGCAACAAATGGTGAATGGTGACTTGAATGAGGATGAATGGAGGTGGGTGTGCTGAACTGAAAGGAAAAAAGGAGGGAGGAGGGAGTCTCCGGCGGCTAAAGTCTGAGCCGCAGGAGCGGCGCAGGGGCGGCGCAAGTCGGGCGAGGCGGCGGCGGCTGCAGGGCAGGGCAGAGAAGAGCGAAAGAGAAGGGCAAGAGAAGGCGAGCGGGAGCGGCCGCGGCGCAGGAGCCGAGGCGCGAGCGGGCAAAAAGCGGGCGCGGCAAGGAGGAGGCGCAGGGCCCAGAGGTGAGCAGCTAACATCAGAGCAGCACAGCCGGAAGAAAGGGCACCGACATGAAAGGGCAAGGATCAGCTGGAATGAATATCTGCATGCGCATGAATATCTGATCCCTGATGATTCGCCGCAGGGAGAGAAGCTGGAGGGGCTGACCGGAAGTTGTTCTTGACTTGGGATGTTTGGAATTGCTGTTTTCTGGTTCAACAAAGGCTTTTGGGCAAGCGCGAGGAGCAGGGCGCCTCCTCAGCCCAGTCCTGAGGTCAGTAATGGGCCAGAGAAGAAGGAAACTCTCAAGTAAGGAGTAAGGAGCAGGAGTGCAGGTGGGCCTTTCTGAGCTTTGCCCCGGCTTCCCTTCTTTTCTGTGTTTTCTGAGGAGCCCCTGTTTTGCCGGGGAGCTTCCCGAGAGCTTCTGTGATGCTTTTGACTATACCCCCCCTTGATGGGCTACCCTACCCTCCATGTTGGCTTGCCCCCTGCTACGCTCCACTACCCTGATTGATCCTGCCCTACGTGACCCGATACCCCCCTGCCTCCGCCCCCCCCCCTTGCCCCTGCGCTCCTCCACAAGCCATGCGCCGTGTCGGGACTCCAAAGCCAGTGGAACACGGGACCTGGGGAGGGGGCCATTGTGGGGGGGAGCCATATCGTGGTGATTGTGACTCCATTTACTCCTCATGCTATGATGCTTGCCAGAAAGGAGATGCTGCAGCATATGTGACAAGTTGGACCATGTGCGCCAGGGTCGAGACAGCTGCATGATGTCACCTGGATCATCGCGGTGCACTTCTCCTGGCGCTTTCATGCTTTCATGATCTTCGCCTGCGCTGGCCGCCGCCTTCAACCTTCCCCCCCCGCCGCCCCGGACCTCCTGGCTGGGAGTTTACCCTCCGGATCTTGGGAACATCCCTGATCCTGAGGCCTTTCCGGTGATTCAAGCCCCTCCCCCTTCACTTTCACCTGATTACGATCCCCCCCCTTTGGACCCTCATTGATCCATGGAGGCACGATCATAATCATTGCTTATGGACTCAGATAACAGGTATGTACAGTCTATCATTTAATGTATCCGTGAAGTCCAAGCAATGTATGATCAGTATGATCTTGAAGCAGTGTGTGTGCCAATAACACCGGCTGATGATTTGATTGTTGTGCCTACTGGGCTGAGTTGGTTGATTGATTGTGAATGATGATTGAGTGGCCTGGATGATGTGATTGGCAGGCGCGCGCTGTTGATTTTGGGATGATGATCTGAGCCGTTTATGATATTGCATGCCTTTTTGGAGCCGATCCGATTGACCACGCAAGCATTTCCCGCCGCGCCCCTCGGGTGCAGCAGCACCAAGACGGCGCCCCCTCCTAAGCTTTGCCCTCAGAGCCCCAGAGGAGCGGAGATCCTTCCCTCCCTAGCTGAGCATCCCTATCGATTCTCTATGACCTGATCGGCGCCAGAAGCCAGATTCTGATATCTTGCATATGCGAATGAGATCTGAACTGCAGTTGGAATTGATCTTGCAACCCCACCTCTGCAACCAATGCTGAAAATCCACTAGGCCGTGCGCACCTTTGAGGGAATTGAGAGAGGCAGCATGGCATGCTAAGGAGCTCTGGTAGGGGCCGCGCTGCTTGAGAGACGGATAAGGCAGCAAGGCATGCTAAGCACAGGGGCCTGCACTGCCCAGCCCCTGCGCCCTGCCGCGCTCGCGGAAAACCCGGGCAGAAACCGAACCCCTGCCCCGCCCAAAATTGCCCCGGGAAATGATTGCCCATGCGCAAGACTGCCCTATGCATGATGGCGATGTGAGCTGGTGTGAGCTGCTGAAAGGCAACTGGCGCTTGCACACATCACGCCAGGCTGACGCGCCCATAAAGCGAGATGCGGAAGCGCTGAAGAGAAAACGGACGCCCCGGGAAAGAGCGCCGCAAGCGGAGCGCCGAACCGCCGCACACGACACAAGTGCCTCCAACCGAGTGGACTGCCCCACAGTGACAGATGTAGTTTTAGAGACTTCACAGTTCAAGTTCTTCCTTCCAAGTGACAGATGTAGTTTTAGTTCTTGGACGAGGTTCAAGTTCTTCCTTCCAACATTTTGGCGCCCAAGAGGATTTTTTTTTGCCCGACCATACCTTATTGATACAAGGTATTTTTGTTTTTTGTTTTGCTACGCCTTATTGATAACTGGGAATATTGGGATATGGTATAATACCTTCCTGCTGGTTGTCCCCTGTGCCTATAACTGCTGGTACACGCGAGGCCCTGATACCCTGACCTTGACCAGGCCTCTCGAGGTTTGACCCACTGGCTCCCCAACACGCCTTTGACTGGGCTTTCGCTCCCTGCCTTTGCTATCAGATCTCACTTTGCGGGATGATGCCGGCGGCGGGCCAGATCCAGGAAGCTGGGGATGCATGATGGGCAGCAGAGGGTGAGGCAGGGATGAGAGTGGGATGAGGGGAGTGTGTGCTGTTTGGAGGATCAGAGAGATGAGAGGAGATGCAGATCTGAGCCCCCCATCTGAATCAGGGTGCAGCATGAGGGTGGAATGCAGTAATAGAGAGGCCAGGGGCCTCTCAACAGAGCCTGTGTAGAGCCAAGGGAGACAGAGCTGTGGAAGGCCATGTGTACTGTGGAATACTCTGAGTGTCAAAAAGTGCAGCTGAGAAGTGCTGGGAAAGAGAGAAGAAGAATTGGCACTGATTTTTAGCACTGAAAGCTCTGGGGCTCAAAAACTGCTCAAAGAAACAATGCTCAAAGCTGAAATACAACAGCAAAAACTAACACAGAAACAACTATGGATTTAAAACTGGTCCCTGCTTAAAGCCTTCCTTCTGAAAAAACTTGAACTGTACTAGAGACTGAGATAGATGCTGCAAGTGTGGTAGTAGGAACTGAGGCTGCAAAGGGTAGGACTGAAGAAACTGAAACAGTGTCAAGTGTGTAATGACTGCTGCAATGGTGGATGAAGCATTAGCTGAAGTAACAGAGAAGTACACATGCTTGTTTGAAGATTAAGGATCTGCAGGATCTTGATTGTTTGATCCTTGTGATTGATGATATGATGATTTTTTATTTTTTGTTTTGAATGAATTGAACAGATTTTCCTTTGAGAACTCAGAATAGATGATGGTGGAATAAACAGAAGAAAAAAGAAATTAACAGAATTGGCAATGTCTGAAACTAACTGATTCCTGATAACTAGGAAAAAATTGAAAAAATGGGGAAAAATGTAGTGAGGGAAAAAAAATGGTAAAAAAAATATTTGCTGTTTATGAAAATGTGGTATTGATTTTTTTTTGGTAATTTATTTGTATTGCCCTCCCCTTTAGTTGTTTTTACTTTTATTTTTTGTTGTTTTTATTTTTTTTTTTTTATGTTCCTGATTTTTTATGGTTTTTGTTTTTTAATGAGTTTTGTTTTATTTTTTTTTTAGCCTTTTTTTTTAAAGATTTTAGTTGTGAATTTAATTTTTTGTTTTTATTGAAAAAAAAGGCAGGTAATGTAAGTAGGTAATTTAATGAATTTTATGGAAAATGTTTGAATTTATGTAGGAAAAAAGGATTGGGCCCAGGCGGGCGAAGATGAATAGGATTGGGCCCAGGGAAAAAAAAGGATAGATAGAGAAGGCAGGCAGGCAACAAATACTTGGAAACAAGGTTGAGAACTGGGGGGGGTGTGGCGGTGAGATTTGAACTGTTTGGTAGTTAACTATAAATGGCAGAGTAAGTAAAGAAGTTTTTGTTAAATTTTGAAGTAAGTAAAAATTTGTGATTTTGTTAAAGTTGTAAAAGTTTTAATTTTTTTTATTTTTGTTTGAAAATGTTTTTAAATAAATTTAGTTTGTTTTGGTGTTTTAAATTTATATAAATGTTGTATTAATGAGAGTACTATTATAAATAATATATAAAATGATGTGTTTGTGTAGTAATTGTGATATGTATGGTTATTGTTTTGTTTTTTAAGTGTTTAGAAGTTGATTAGTAGAGTAAATTGTTTTATTGAAAGAATGTTTAAGAGAAATTGTAATTTTAATATTGTTTTTTATTATTTTGTAATTTTATTTTTGTATTTTTTTTGTTTTGCTTATTTTTTTTTTATTTTATTGTTGTATTTTGTATGTATGTAGTTAGAATGTGCTTTGTTTATTAGTTTTGTTTTGTTTTTAGATTTTTTTAAAATTTTTGTTAGCTTTTTGGTATTTTATGTGTTTGTTGTTTATTTATATTTTTATGTTGTTGTATTTTTTTTTTTTTGTGTGTTTTTTTTTGTTTTTTTTCTTATTGTTTTTTTACTGGTTTTATGTTTGTTTTTTTTGTTTTTTTCCCCCCTCCCTCCCAGTTTGGTGTCAGTGTCAGTTTGATCGCCTGGATGATGAGGTATTTTAGAGTGTTGTGTACATGTTGGCTTTAGAAGTTTGTGAAAGTTTTAAATTTTATATTATTTAATTTATTTATTTGGCTTTTTATTTTTTTGTTTTTATGTTGTTGTTTAAGAATTTGTTGTGTTATTATAGGTTGGGTTTTTTTTTTTGATTTTGTTTTGTTTTTTTTTTGTTTTTTTTTTTGTGTGGTTTGGGTTTTTTTTGTTTTTTTTTTTTTTTTTTTTTATTATTTTTTTTTTTTTAGACTTAGGTTAGATGCTAGTTTTTAGATGCTGGTGAGCTGCTGAAGTTAGACTTCAAGGTCGAGGCTAGTTTAGAGAGTTAGTATGGGGTTAGTATAGCTGCGTCTGTGTAAATTTATAGGATGATAATTGCTGTGGGGTTACAGCAGGTACTGTGTAGGTGTTAACCAATTAAATAAAGAACTTTGCTTGTAAATTTATCTGAGAGTGAAAGAAAGATATATTTTGCAGAAAAAAAGCTCAGATTGTTTCTCAAATAGTACAGCATACTTTTCCCCTACAATCTTTTTTCCTCAATGTCTAAAGTGTGTGTTCACACTTCTTTTTTTTTAAATGTCTAAAATGTAAGGGAGTTAAGACCTTGATCTTGCAAACACATATGCACATGCTTAACTTTGCTACCCTAAGCACTCTCATTAATTTTAATGGGACTACTGACAATAGTAAAATTAAGTATGTGCCTAAGTATTGCTAGGATTGAGGCCTAAATCTTTAACAGGACCTGAGTCACTGATCCATTGCATTCCAGGGGAGTCAGTTCTGTGTAAAACTGGAGTAATGCGGTACCTTAATTTATCGTTCTTTGTAAACACTTAGGCTTTATTAACTGTCAAATTCCTAGTAAAGCACTCTGAGACATAACCGAAAAACCCAAACAAGCCACCTAAAGTATATACATTTTGTGACGGGGTGGATCACAGAAACCTCCTTGGAAGCTGCTATCTGATGTGCCAAGACTACCTCTGCTCCTGCTTTCCCTGCCAGCTCAGGACTCCAGCACCCTGTCTTGCTGAGCCAGACACTCTCGTCTGCTCCAACAAAGACCCAGGGTCTGAATTACTTGCCCCAAAGCTGCAGGTTTACCTGAAAGCAGCTCACAGAAGTGTGCTTGTCTTTAACACTCAGATGCCCAACTCCCAATGGGATCTAAACACAGATGAATCCGTTTCACCCTGTATAAAGCTTATGCAGGATAAACTCATAAATTGTTCACCCTCTATAACACTGATAGAGAGAGATGCATGGTTGTTTGCTCCCCCAGGTATTAATACATACTCTGAGTTAACTAATAAGTAAAAAGTGATTTTATTTAATACAGAAAGTAGGATTTAAGTGGTTCCAAGTAGTGCAAATAGGATTAATACATTCAGTAGATCATAACCTTTATGGAGATATGTTACATGGCATATGTAGCATAAAACACATTCTAAGCATATTTCCATAGAGCCTTATGGGGGGTACCGTCGCACATTTATCAACAATAGCAATAATCCTGCATCTCTCCTTTCTTACATTTTCAAACAAGCACCTTTGTGCTTTCGCCCATGTTGTTCTTCATGCATGGGAGGAACTCCCTGTAAAAGCTACCTCATTGTCCCCCTGCAAATCCCTCCTTAAAACTCTTCTTTGCTGTAATCCCAACAAAAAACTTTACAACAGTTACACAGCGGGAGTGCTGAGACCACTGCCTGTCATGCTGACCAATATTAGCGCATTGTTTCCTCGTTCTCCCCCAGCTGTCTGTTTCCACCTGTGGGCTCCTGTCTTATATTATGGCTATGCCTACACTGCACTGCAGTGTGTACTACAGGGGTGTGCAGTGCAGAGCACACCAGGGTGTTGTGATCTAAGGGCCCCGGATGGATGGTGCTGGCACAAACTAAAAGGTTCCTAGTTTGTGTTAATATAGACTACGTTAATGTGAACTAGAAACCTTCTAGTTCACATCAGCAGTGTCCACATGGGGCAGTTAGAATGCAAGACTTTGATGCACATTGCCATTCACACCCCCGCAGTCTACACTGTAGTGCAGTGTTCACATGACCTTAGATGTAAGGTCTTTGGGGCAGATCCTGTCTTTTTGTTTTGTGTTTGGATATTGCCAATGACTGAGGCTCAGAGGTGCTCCCATGATACAAATAATAAATTAATGTACAAATGGTGTTTAGATTAACTGAAAGGAATTCTGATGCTTGGTATACTTGGTAGTGAACAATCCTGCACTGACAAGAGTATGAGCTAAAGGATCTAACAGGTATTTTCCAGCCATAATTTCCATGTTTCACTGCTGATTGTTCTATTCAGTAGAATTCTACTGGGGCTAAACTAGTAGAAACTTGTACATTGAAGATACTGGGTGGAGACATGTCTCTTTTCTAGAGCCAGAATGCTATCCAGTGTTAGGTCATGGGACTGGGGCATCTGAGGCTGATTTATACTAGCTGAGATTCTGCCTTCTTGACTCTTCTGTTCTCTTATTAACTTTCATTCTCTTTTCTCTGTGACCTAGGGCAAGTCACTTGGGGTGACATCATGAGCAGTAGGCAGAGGCCCATGCTGGGGCAGTGCAGAACTACCCTGAGCCTGGGGAAGCTTAGAGAGTGCAATATGCAGACCAATGTTGCTGGATTTCCCACCCCCCAGTAGTCCATATTGTCCAACAGACATCCTAGACACTGTGAGTAATGCCTCTGACTTGCACTGTACTTGCACAGGGGAGAATTTGGTTCACTAAGTCTATGATCAGTTCAAACGTTCTAAATCCCTGCCAACATGTGAAAAAAAAATTGAAAAAAACACAGTGCTCTTTAACTCGTTCCTATTGTAAAATTATTTTTAAAAGGTTACGGGACAGATCTTCAGATGATTGAAAACTGGTGCTATGCCGACTTACGCCGGCTGAGGATCTGGCTTAGTATTTGAAAAATTAGAAGACCTGAACTAAGTAGAATATTTTACTTTTATCCCAATTTCTGAAAAGAAAGGAAAACTATTCCTCTAAAGGGAGACATGATGAAAATGTCTCCAGTCTAGAGGTTACATGCAGTGCAGTTTTAGCCTTGTCAGTCCTAGGATATTAGAGAGACAAGGTCAGTAAGATAATACCTTTTACTGGTCAGACCTGGAGAAGAGCTCTGTGTGGATCAAAAGCTTGTCTCTCTCACCAACAGAAGTTGGTCCAATAAAAGACATTACCTCACCCACCGCGTCTCTCCAGTCTAGAGACTCTATTATTTGGCTTTGTTAGCTGAGATCTCTCTACTGGCAGAAATAACAATTTGCTCTTCTGATTATAAGAAAACCTTTGGATTTTCTACTTTCTTGTACAAAACTAAACTCTAAATTAATGGCTAGGACTGGGGGTTTCCTTATCAGTATGCTGAGAACTCTGGGAATCCTGCTTTCATGTTAGGATCAATAAAATGACAACACATGCTAAGTTCCCCAACCTTTGCTGGACCAACAGTCTGGTACAGTCATTAAAACATGCTGTAGAAAATATCTTTCTGCTGATGGAGTATACACAGGGGGCCTGGAATTATGTGTCTGAAAGCCACAAAAGGTACATTTTTTTTCTTGTCCAGTAGGAGAGAATAGTTCTTTCTATTGCCAATTAAGTTTTCTAGCCCTTTTAGAAACTATATAAGAAATAATAATGTTGTTATAGTACCTGAAGGAGCATAACCGAGACAGACTCCATCAGGAGAGACACAACAGAGTCACTTTTATTAGAGCCTATTTTATTATAACCTTTAAAAAAAGCTTTTGGATTCTGAGTACCCAACAGTCAATGGATGACTTAGGTCTTGTCTACATACTCAAGTTGTACCACTTTAACTATACCAGAGTAGTTAAAACTATACATGCCCCCTCCCAGTGTGGACAGTTATACCAGTATAATTGTGCTTATTCCTGTACAGGATGGGTATATCTGGTATAACGGCATTCATGCTAGGGGTTGTACTGGTATAATTAATGTAAAAAACCAAAACTCCCCTAACCGACATAATTGTACCTTAACAAAAATAGTGTACAGGCCAGGTCTAAGCTAAATAGGGTATCTATAGATTAGGGTCACCTAAACCAGATTATTGCATTATGGTTAGGATTACTGACCTACTATTTGTGTTATTGTTCTTTTTTTCTGAAACAATCAGCTCTTTGACAGAGCTAGATATGTTATGTTTAACTTCAAGTCCTAGCAGTCCTCTCCCAGAGTTAAATTTACATGTTAATCAAAGAAGGATGTGATTCTACCATTAATGGGCAAAGTAAGTTCAGTACTTTGTACTAATTAATCACTAATTCATCGCAATGTACTTGAGAAACCATAATTAAGAATCAGAGGGGTAGCCGTGTTAGTCTGGATCTGTAAAAGCAGCAAAGAGTCCTGTGGCACCTTATAGACTAACAGACATTTTGGAGCATGAGCATGCATCCGATGAAGTGGGTATTCACCCACGAAAGCTCATGCTCCAAAACGTCTGTTAGTCTATAAGGTGCCACAGGACTCTTTGCTGCTTTTACATAATTAAGAAAGCATCATAACTCTTTTGTTGGGAAGCGATTGCATCCCAATGTTACAGATAGGGTAAACTGAGGCACAAGGAGGTTAAGGTTACATAGCAAGTCAGAGGCAGAATCATAAATAGAACCCGAGAGTGCTGACTCTCAGTCCCCTGCTCTAACTCCAAGATCATCATCCATTTTTACTAAAGGTGGCTTAGAAAAGGCTGATGGCTTCAGAAGTCCAATTTAGACACCCTCCCCCACACACACACGAGTCTGATGTAACTTAGCATACACCTTCTGGGAAAATGTGCTACCAAGTACAACCCGTGCTGCAATAGGCTTGGGTGTTTATGCACTGAGAGGTCAAGGGCTTTAATACTTGGCCATGTATGTAATCTTGCCCTCTAGTAGCTGGATGTCTGGGAGAAGATGTAAATTGTAAAGATTCCTGCAAGCACTACTGCTAAGCACAAACAGACCCACTTAGTCCATGTAGGAGTAGTGAGGCCCCCTTCAGAGCAGAAAGTACATGAGTCACTTCCCAGCAGTGAAAGTTACCGAGTCTGACCATGCTTAAAGTGGCAAACTAGAAAGCCTGAGATTTTCTTCTTGGCTACCCCTCCCTTCCATCACTACAAAATAAATTACATTATTTTAATAACGAAAAATAGCAAATAATTAACATTTACAATACACATTTTGTCAGGGCCAGACTTAGGGAAAACGGCACTCTGGGCAAACTTGCATTTTGGTGCTATTTTTCATCAGAATGTCATGCATACTAAGTAAAAGACCTTACAACAGTCTATTAAATCTATGCAGTTACCTTTATCAACTAAATTTATAATCTCAGAGAATGAAATCTGCTTTGTTTGACGAGACCTATTTCCATACAATCATGTTGACTAGCATTAATTCTAGTCCTAATCCTTTCATTCTTTATCAATTGAGTCCCATATCAGCTTTTCCATCATTTTGCCTGGGAATGACGTCAGGCTAACCAGCCTATAATTACCTGAGTCATCTTGCTTGCCATTTTTGAATATCAGCACAACTGCAGCAGTCTTTTGGAATTTCTCCAGTATTCTAAGATTCATTAAAAATTAACATCAGTGGGCCAGAGATCCCCTCAGACGACCCTTTTTAGACTCGAGTGCAAGTTATCTGGGCCTGCTCATTTTAAAATGTTTATCCCAAATGGATGTTAACATCTCCCTTCGTTATAATGAACTGAAAAATCCTTCACCATCCTCATGTGTTATGAATACAGCCTCCTGCTTCTTTCCAAATAGAGAACAAAAATGTTTGTTGAATATTTCTGCCTTTTCTGAATCATTATTAACATCTAACCCTGGCAATCTACTAAGGAGTCTCTACCATTGCTGGCATTGCTTTTGTTTTTAATATATTTTAAAAACTGCTTTTCATTGTGCTTAGCCCTGCTAGCGATGGATTTTTCCCTGATGTGTTTAGCTTCCACATATCAATTTTCTACGTTCCATAACTTCTAATTTGTATCTATTGCTATTTCCCCCTTTTTCCATTGGATATAAATTGCATTTTTTCCTGATTGCTGCCTTCACTTTGTCACTGAACCAGAATGGGCTTTCAGCCAAACTTGTCCTTTCTTGATTGTGGAAGTGTGGCTTTGTGGCCATCTAATAAAGTTTTCTTAAAGAACTCCCAGTTTCCATTCACATTTTGTCTAAATGTTTGTTCCCAATCAATTTTGCTCATAATTTGATTAGCTTTGGGAAATTAGCCCTTTTTGAAACATCAAGTAAACACATATTACTGGTTGGGATAAACTCCGTTAGCCCATATTGAATGCAGTTCGGTCATGCTCACTGGTCCCTCGGCAGCCACCAACTTCCAGTCCAGGGATTAATTCAGCTTTCCCAATATAACAAGGTCCAAAATAGAGTCACTGCATGTTGCTGCAATACCATTTGTGTTAGAAAATCATCATCTATAATTTTTAGAACTCTAATGATGCTTACCATTGGCTGCCTGAGAGCTCCAGCATATGGCCCCCCCCACCCCGGACGCTGGCTGACAAGATCATGCCAGAGTGTATTCAGGTCAATTCACTTGTATATTATATCAAATTGATTGTAAATGTAGAAATGGTTTGGGTATTTAAACTTCATAAAACTAATGGAAAGTTACTGATATTGTTTTCGCTTATCTATTCCTTTCATAATATAATAGCAAACATTTACATGGTAAATACCCTTGCAACTAAACTACCCATTAAAGAAATCTTGTGAAATGCTAATGAAGGACTTAAAGAACTTTGCATTTTCTGTTATTTCACAGCAAGTGACCATTATGTATATAGTGAAGGGTCAAATGTCTTAAGTGCCTTCCTCAGTCACTGTCATCAAAGGAAAAACCCTTGGGGGTAGAAAGAAAGTCAGCTTGTCTTCTGTGAGAAGATATAAATATGGATTCAAGGAAAGATCCTTTATCTCTGGGCTATTTGGATTCTAACAGTGCAGAATAACTGAATGAGAAGACACAGATCCCCAGAGTTATTCTGGGTAGCCCTGAAGGGACTTTTGGGAGACTAGCAGCCTTTGGAGTTACAAGCTGTGATTTACCTGTTATATTTTTACCTGCTTTAACCTCTCAATACCTCTCATTCTTCTTCTTAGCTAATAAACCTATAGTTAGTTTACTATAGAATTGGCTGCCAGCATTGTCTTTGGTGTAAGGTCTGGAGTATCAATTGATCTGGCGGAGAGACTGAGGAGCAACCTGATGTGGTGTGGTTTTTGGTTTTAATAACCTTTCATCACAAATTTCAGTTTGTCTGGATGGCAAGATAGACTGGAGAGGTTAAGGGGGCTGTCTGTGACTCCATGGTAAGACTGTTACAGTGCTCCGGAGTTCATATTTGTTATTGGCTTGGTAAAATCTAATTATAAAACATACCGCCAGTTTAGAGTGTCTGCCTTTGTTTTCTGACAGTCTGCTCTGGGATAGTCACTCTCAGGGTACGTCTTCACTACCCGCCGGATCGGCGGGTAGCAATCGATTTCTCGGAGTTTGATATATCGCGTCTCATCTAGACGCGATATATTGAACCCCGAACGTGCTCCCGTCGACTCCGGAACTCCACCGGAGCGAGTGGCGGTAGCGGAGTCGACGGGGGAGCCGCGGACGTCGATCCCGTGCTGTGAGGACGGGTAAGTAATTCGAGCTAAGGTACTTCGACTTCAGCTACGCTATGTACCTTAGATCGACTCCCCCCCCCAGTGTAGACCAGGCCTCAGTGTGAGCCACTCCAGACAGTGTAACACCCTCCCCACCATAACAACACAGTTGCTTTCCGCAGAGAACAGGGAACTGTTGAAGGAGTAGCTCATGCTGTTCTGTAACAGACCCCTATCAGTGTATGCCCTCTTTGGCTTTGTTAGTTAACACAGTGACCCATTTGCATTGGAGATACTGTGGTTCTGAGTTAAACTTTAAAACAGGTAATGGTGTATTTAACATGGAGTGCCAGCCCCTACCACTCCTTTTACCCACTCTATCCTTCCTAAACTGGCCATAGCCAGTGATTTTAACATTCAAGTCATGAAAATCAGCCTATCAGATTTCAGTAATGGTAATTACATCAAATTTCTTCTCATTAGTAAGAATTTCTAATTCCTTGTGCTCGTTACCCAGACTCCTAGCAATATTTATATTAGAGTGAGTGTGTGTGTGTGTGTGTGTGTGTGTGTGTGTGTGTGTGTATATTGAAATTGAAAATTTTCTTCTCTTCACATTCTTTGTCACATCGGTTCAATTTGTTCACAACACGCTGAATCTGTGTGTGAGCTTGTACCACATGTGCTTTCAGGAACACTCCTGACTGCTCCGGATAGTCTCCACCTGAGAAGATTAGTCCCCTCTACCTGTGGGATCCAAGCCATCCTGTTTGTACAGCTCCCCTCTCTTCCTGGAACATGGCCCAGTGCTCCACAAAACCAAAAGCTTCAGCTTCACACCAGGCGCACAGCCAACAGTTCTCTGGGGTATTTTCTGCCTTCTCTTGCTCTTGGGACTGGAAGGCACTCTGAGAAGATCACTGGGACTTTCTTCAACTCTCTTCAAAAATCCATTTCCTATCTCTATTTAAAGGAAGGGAAACTGAGGCACAAAGAAGTTAAGTGCCCTCCCCAAGGCCACACAGCATGTCAGTGACAGAGCCAAGGTTAAATGTATGAGCTGCTGGCTCCCAATTCTCTACATTACATATGGCCACTTGATATAGGGCCCGATCCAGCTCCATCTGAAGTCAATTGACTCCACTGGGAGTTAGATCAGCAGCATAGTCCTTATTTCAAATGAGTGTGGCCAACAGCAGGACTCAATAGTATCAGCACCACTGAAATGTAGGAGGCAGCCCTCATATCCCCAAGGAAATCTCTGAAAGCCTGAAGCTGCTCAGGTATGGCCCTGACCCATCTTTTATCTGAAGTACTCACCAAACCAGAACAGATGACCAAGTGGTGGTGGGGATGACATTCAGAATTGTCCCAAGAGTGTAACGTAGGCTGTTGTTGTGTCTCTTGCCCTGAGCTGCACAGCTCCAATTCAGGCATAAACCAGCTACATCCCTTCTTAAACCCAGCTCAGGTTACATTCTGCACCCAGGCCCTAATCTGGTGCCCATGGAAGTCAGTGGTCATTGGCTCAGGCTCCCTAGCTGTGCAGCTCAGACATATTTCCTCCCCTTTTAGACCACGTGCTTTAGGTTGCTGGGAAACCCCAGTAAAACCCGACAGACTATTATACCCAGGGTCAAATTCTGGTCTCATTAAAGTCAGTGGCAAAACTTCCATCGATTTCAACGAGACCAGCCTTCGACCCTCAAAGTATTATTAGAAAAGAAACCCTCTGCCCCTTATTTAATTGGACAGGCATTCGGTTCGTTGGCACACGTCAAAATGTTGTGGGACAAGGACACCGAGGGTGCTTTGCAATCCCTGCGGTCAACGGGAGCTGAGAGTGGCTCAGCACCTTTCAGGATCTGGCCAAAGCACCCTCACTGAGGCTAAGCCAATGTAATTAGGAGTCAGACAGGTGCAAATTGGCTCCTATGCTTCAGACCATCACATAGTGTTTACAGTGGCCCCGGTGTGGGTTCCATCTTTAGGATTCCTAGTTTAAGGCTAATGACTTTTCACACGGAATATTGGCTTTAGACAAATTGGCCGTCCTAACGAGCTGTTTTTGTTTGAAGGACGGAAGCTGTTCTTTGGAAGGAAATGAATGAAGGTAGGATGGAAGGAGGGAGGGCGAACAAATGAGCTGCTCACTTCCGGACCAGAAATAACTATAATAAAGTTTACAAGGACTCGCAAAGTTTCAAAATGCATCTCAGAAATTCCTCGGTGGGACTATCTGCTGCCCCACAGTGCTTTTGGGCATTGAGCTAAACTGTGCTGTGTCACTGGCTTTACATCTTGTTGGGCAGAGGGGTTTGCTGCCCTTTGCCTGCTAGGTAACGTGTGCGGTCACCCAGCACACAAACAGCTACGAGCAGGAGGCAGGGGTTCACCCTGCTACTGCTTAGAGCAGCAAAATGGAGTATATCTCCTCGTAGTTGTCCCTCAGGCTCGGAGGGAGGCCATTGCGTGTCACTGCGTCAGGCAACAAACAGTCAATTAACAGTCTATGGCTCTGGCCCTCTGGCAGGTAAAGCGATAAGCAGTCCCCAGTCCAAGCCTTGGGGCTCAGGAAGGGCCAGTCATAGTCAAAGGCCCTGGCCCTCTGGGCGAGGGTGAGCAGGAAGCAGGCTTCAGCCTAAGCCTCCTGGCTAAGGGAGCCAGCCAATGCAGTCTGGGGCCCAGTCTCCTGCCTGGGGCAAGCCACAAGCAAAGCACAGGCCTTCTGGCCTAGAAGTGCATAAGCTAACACCCCAGGGATGGGGATGGAGTCAGAGGGGAGGGGGACCCAGGCCCTCCCTACTCCCAGCCCACAGCCCTGACAATGGCGAATGGTTCCACAACAGGGTCAGCGGAGATCCCACCAAAACATGCTGACTTGTGCTCCAGTGACAAACCTGGATTAAAGTCTGGTTTCCCTGGGCTACTTCTTACCACAGTCTGGGTGTGTGGAGGGGGTTCCATAGTCCAAGGGTCCTCTGTCTCCACGGGGTACACTGCAGACAGCCATCCTGGCAACTCCTCCCCAGGGTTGGTCTCCTGCAGGGCAGGGTGCTGCACAGTGCAGGTTCAGCCCCGGAGTTTTGCAGCAGCCTGGAGATATCTGCCTCCTTTCCTGGCTCCAGCCCAACTAAGCTGTTTCTATTTCCTGTCACACCCCTGTTTCCAGCATAAGGGGGCGAGGCTGGCCCAGCTCCACCCAGGGGCGGCTCTAGGAATTTTGCCGCCCCAAGCATGGGAGGCAGGCTGCCTTCCGCGCTTGCCTGCGGAGGGTCCGGTGGTCCCGCGGCTTTGGCGGACCTCCTGCAGGCACGCCTGCGCGGGGTCTGCCGAAGCCGTGGGACCACCGGACCCTCCGCAGGCAAGCTGCCAAGGGCAGCCTGCCTGCCACCCTTGCGGTGCCGGCAGAGCGCCCCCCCGCAGCTTGCCGCCCCAAGCACGCGCTTGGCGTGCTGGGGCCTGGAGCTGCCCCTGGCTCCACCCACCAGGAGGAGTGTAGTGGTCCCTTGGGCTCAGGCCTCATGCCCACCAGGGGGCCCTATTAGGTAATAAGGTAATAATTGGAGATATACCAATCTCCTAGAACTGGAAGGGACCTTGAAAGGTCATTGAGTCCAGCCCCCTGCCTTCACTAGCAGGACCAATTTTTGCCCCAGATCCCTAAGTGGCCTCCTCAAGGATTGAACTCACAACCCTGGGTTTAACAGGCCAATGCTCAAACCACTGAGCTATCCCTCCCCCCTATCCCTGCAGATCAGCGCCTCTCCCTCACCGTGAACAGCTGTTTCGTGGCATGCAGGGGGGTGAAAGGGAGGGGGGAAGGAGCGAGGATGTGGCACGCTTGGGGTGGTGGAACTGGGTGGGAAGAGTTGGGGTGGGGGTGGAGGGGGGTCAGGAAGCGGCAGGGTGGGGTGGGGCTTTGGGGGAAAGGGTGGATTAGGGGAAGGGCCTGGGTCAAGCACCCCCTGGCAATCTGGAAAGTCAGCGCCTGTGACCAACATTACCCTCTTTGGCAGGTTCTTTCAATGCAGGACATGTTGGCAGCATCTGCCTATTTAGTTACTTATATGGCCTTCATCACTGAAGCATGAGCACTGAGCATCTTGCTAGTTTTGCTCCTCCTTGCATCACCCTCCAAGGCAGGATTTGGCTTTAATTCTTTTTTATGCAGTATAGTTGTAGCCATGTCAGTCCCTGGATATTAGAGAGGCGCGGTGGGTGAGGTAATAGCTTTTACTGGACCAACTTCTGTTGGTGAGAAAGACACGCTTTCGAATGACAAAGAGCTCTTCTTCAGGTGCACATACATACACACACACACACTAATTTGCACAATCAAGTGCAATAGTACAGTCTCTGGGCCAAATTAGTTTGATGTCATTCTATCAAGGATACACTTAGCTCTAAATGCACTTTGTATATTGATTCAATAAACTATCTAATAATCTTAAGCCCATGTTACATCATCTGTTGGGAAATGAACAATTCTGTGGGCCCTATTTTTTTTTAAATTCTCTCCTCACTGGTGACTGGGTGATATTTTTCCTTTTAATTCAAGGGCTGATGAGTTCAAAAACACTATGGACTGGATGGAGCCATCTTGTGGAAAACTCCTTTAGTTATTTAAATGAATCAGACTATTGCAATTTACTTTTTAAAAGAACAATAGAACTTAGCACATTATAAACTAGGGGCACCTGCTGGTGAACCTCATAGAAGTTGAGGTTTTGCAAAACTCTCAAACTACATCCAGGTGCACAAAATTAGCATGAGTTTTCCCTAGTTTTTCAGGATGGTTTCATTTAACAAACAAGCTATTTTTCTGCATAAAGGGAACTCTGTGCTATGTGACGCTTAGCAAAGAAACACACACAAAACACCACCAACCACAAACAAAAAAACACAACAAAAATAATTCCGCTGGCACAAAGGGGAAAGTTATGACCTGTATTTTTTTTCCGGTTTGGATTTCTTCTCTATCTCTCGCTCTTGTCTCTCTTTCAACCTCCCCATATTTGAGCCTCAATCCTGGAAAGATTTATGCACCCCTTTAACTTTACCCATTGTGAGTACAGTAGTTTCACTGAAGTTAATGGGGCTATTCAGCATGGGTGAAATCCTGGCCCCATTGAAATCAATGGGAGTTTTACAATTGGTTTCAGTGGAGCCAGGAGTTCACACAACGCGTGCAAAAATACACGTGTAAGTCTTTACAAGATGAGGGTCTGGATTTTGCACTCTGCTGTGCTTTACTCTGAATTTTCACTCTGGTTTTATTTTCAATTTGAATTACACACTCTCCCTTCTCTGCGCTATTGTCCCTGCATAGTCTCTCCTATGCCAAATGAGAATCGGCTACCATTTGAGATCTAGCTAAACTTTCAAACCCATGAGGGTTATGGAAGATTGCCATTAGGCAAAATGAATTCTTCAAAATCCATTCTCTAAGGAGCCAGATGTCCTGTATTGAAGTTTCCCACCACAGAGTGAAATTATGAACATTTAATTTTGGATAACTGTGTAAGGAAGGGTAGATATTTAAAAAGCAAAATAAAACTAGCTTTTAAATGGAGCTGAATGATACTTTAACTCACCGAATAGCAGCTCAGGCTTTTAATGACCAAACAGAAGAAGAAGAAGAAGAAAAAAAAAAAGCAAAGTCTAGAATTCAGAATCTGCAAATTGCATTTTTAATAAAATAGATGAACAGGTTTCATAATAGCACCTGACTTACTTTCTTTGCAAATATAACATATTTTTAGTGTTTAATGTTAATTATTTTGTGTAATGTTAATTAATTTAATATAAAGATGAACCTAATCTGTAAGTAGAGGAAACACATTTGAATGGGGGCTGTTGCCTTTAACTAGGGCACCAGTACCGGATCTATGAACGGAAACAGTAGCTGGGATTATCTTGTTTAATGAGCTGTCTGAGCCTTATGGAAAACTCTGAAAAACATTATGGGCCAAATTCTGCTTTCATATATACATACATTGATGTCAGAGCACCAGATGTGACTTAAATGAGAAATCAAAGCATGGATCTGAAAGAAGGTTGTGGACAGATGTTGAGACACACACAACTCTCCTCCCGCCACCGAATTACCGCCGAAGACCGGGCTACACTTCAGCGGCGGGTCCCGCTTTGGCGGTAATTCAGAGGTGGGGGCGCCCCGCGGCGGGTCTTCGGGACACTTCGGCGGCAGGTCCCAGAATGGAAGGGCCCCCCCCGCCGAAGACCCCGGGCCCCCGGAATTCTCTGGGCGGCCCTGCCTGGCCTCGTGCCGCCCGGCGCCGGCCCCGGCCGCGCGTCCCCCGCCGCCCGGCGCCGGCCCCGGCCGCGCGTCCCCCCCGCCCGGCGCCGCATCACCCGTCCCCATCCCCGCGTCCCCCGCCGCCCGGCTCCGGCCCCGCATCCCGGGGCTCCTGGCTCCAGCCGCGGCCGGACTGTAGTGCCGCCAGCCACATCCAGGCAGCGCAGTAACGGGGCAGGGAGGGGGTGTTGGAGAGAGGGCAGGGGAGTTTGGGGTGGGAGGTGCATAGGAGTTGGGGGGGTCAGAAGGCAGGGAACAGGGGGATTGAATAGGGGCAAGGGTCCTGGTGGGGCAGTTAGAAAGGATCAGGGGATGGATGGGGCGGTGGGAGGCAATCAGGGGCAAGGGTTCCAGGGGCTGTCAGGGGACAGAGAGAAGGGGTGGTTGGATGGGGCAGGGGTCCCTGGGGTGGGGGGAGGTGTCAAGGAACATGGGGGGTTGGATGGGGCAGGAGTTCGGGGGGGGGCCATGATTCCTAACCCTAAGAACATTTGCTAATGTTGTTGATTGTTGTGCAGGGGAGAGGGTGAGAACTGTTCCCATCAGTCTCCTTGTTGTCCATTCCTTTTCCCTTCTTTATTTACAGTATAACTACAAAATAGTTTTCAATATTTCTGAGTATATAACATATGCCGTCAAAAGCAGGACTACCAAAAGTGTTAAAAGTGTTAAAAATACTGCTACATGTCTTCCTATTCATTAAATAAAATACTGTTTTACTGTTCTACTAATGTGTATATTTTCTTTAAGTTAAAAAAAGTTAAAAATTTAATTTTTTTAAAATAGCACCAAACTTTAAGGGTGCGGCTTATAATCAGGAGCGGCCTATACTCGGAACAATACGGTAATTATTTTGGTCTTTACTAACAAAGGTAGTTGCAGGAAAACAAGACCTTTGTTTCAACGCCATCTGCTCCTGCTACTTATTCCCTGCTTGGGGCATGAACCTGCTGCTGCTCCCCATAAAGAGATCTTCTTGGCTTGTAGCTAGATTAGGGAGTCCCATTGATGAGGTATTAACCAATGTTCCATCTAATTTTTTACATCCATGTGTGGCATGAATTTTGCTATGTGCACCAATATAGAGGTGATGTATGGCGGAGGTGGGGCTGAGGAGTTCTAGGGTGACCAGACAGCAAATGTGAAAAATTGGGAAAGGGGTTGGGGCAGTAATAGGAGCCTATATAAGAAAAAGATCCAAAAATCGGGACTGATCCTATAAAATCAGGACATCTGGTCACTCTAAGGGGTTAGGAGTGAGGGAGAGGGCTCAGGGCTGGGGCAGAGGGTTGGAGTGCAGGGGGCTGAGGGCTCTGGTTGGGGGCACGGACTGTGGCTAGGGATGAGGGGTTTGGGGTGTAGGAGGGGGCTCAGAGGGTTGGGGTGGGGGGGTGAGGGCTCCAGCTGTGGGTGCGGGCTCTGGGGTGGGGCTGGTGATGCAGGGTTTAGGGTACAGGCTGCGCTGGGGCTGTGGCAAGGAGAGAGGACTCCCCCCAGCCCTTTTTCTCTGCAGCAGCCTGGGGAGAGGCATCTCTCCCTGGCTGTGGCAGCTCCAGGGCCAGGGGAGAGGTGCCTTTCCCCAGCCACGGCAGCTCCGAGGCTGGGGCTGGGGGAGAGGGGCCTCTCTCTGCCTGGGCAGCCCTTAATAGCCTGCTGCGTGGCTGCACAGCTTAGAGGAAACTTAGGTCATAACTCTCTGCAAGTGACATCATAATCTTCTGCTGTGGAAATAATTGTGATGTCATACAAAGAAGATCACATCATCATGTGGGGAACAAGCAGCAAGGGAAAATGAGGTCTTAAAAACAGAGGGGGAGATTCTGTGTGGTGCTCCCTGGAAGTACAGCAAGAATGCACAGCCAAGGAGTGGGAGGTGAAGGTGATTTTAAGCCATCCTTGTGGCCTTGCTGTTCTGTTATGAAGGCTGGTATGGAGTTTCTAGATTCTCTAATTTACAGCAACTTCCTGAGTACAGCCTATAAGGTGCTTGCAGCTCAAAATTTCCATAGTATAGTGATTGTTCCAACATGTCCCTTCCCACTCCCAGCATCCCCCCATGGCAAGGCTTGTAAGTAGGGGAAGGCACAGTGTAGGAGCGTTTATGGTAGCCCAGTGCAGCTGCTACAGGGCTTATATGGCCCCAAGGTGCCACTGGAGAAGCATACAGAGGGCACAGTGGATAGGAGAATCCCATCCAGAAATTCTATTTGCATGCAAATGTCCTTATTAGTTAAAGATTAAAGGAAGAAAAACACCAAAATTACGCTATATATACACAGCATGCAGAACAGCTCCTGGGTTCCAAAGATTTCCCATGAGGTGTTAAGGGCATTTTCCAAGAGAAGCACATTTCTATGGCTATAAAGCCTGTGACTCAAAGCCAGATGTTTAGAAGTAGCAGTTTCAGGTGTCTGACAAGATTCTAGTTATTTTATTCCAGGGCTGGGTTTCCCTCCTCCTCCCCCCCTGCCCCATGATGTTATTTTTAAAGTGGATTCCACAGTCATGAAGTCATTCCAGCCCTCATCTCTCAACATGTGGGAGCCTCAGACTGACTAACTTTATCATCACTCTACAGAATTTAAAAACTACTTCGAAGTTTAACGCAGACTTCCACACTAGAGAAAGAGGCTATGTAAACAGCATATGTGCAGCCATGTGCTGGAGGTAATAATTAAGGAGAATTATCTCTCGTACGTATTGAAACAATGTAATTGATAAGGAATTACGGTAAATGTGCAGATTAAAGAGAAGTGGATGATCTCTTATTTAGGAAACGTATGGCAAAGGGAACTAGAACATCAAGCTGAATTGTTTCCACAGTGGATTGGAAAATCATGTTTGCACTTAAACTTTAAACAGAGGGAAAAGGGGACCAGAAATACAAACATGATGATCTTTTGTGCTTTAACACATGAAGTCAGGTGCCAGCAGTCATTGCTCTTCAACAGTTCTTTCCAGTCTACGTCTGAAGTACCATCAAGTGTTGGTTTCTGAAGAGATTAAGTTGTAGGCCTTGTCTCCCTGTCTACAGGAAGTCCAGTGGTAGAGGCACCAGCCTAGGACATCGGAAACCCAGCGTCAAGTCCCTGCTCTGCCACAGACTTCCTGTGTGACCGTGGGCAAATCACTCAGCCTCTCTGTGCCTCAGTTCCCCACCTATAAAAGAGGGGATAACAGCACTTCCTTGCATCACAGGAATGTTATGAGGATAAACACCTTAAAGATTGTGAAGTGCTTTGAGATCTAAAGAAAAGGACTATAAAAACTAGGTATTATCATCATAACTACCAGAACAAACCCATAATGCAGTTTAATCTAATTTCAAACCCAGGGGAAGGGGAGCACGGCACCAGTATATGCTAGGGAGTGGCACTAACGAGAAAGCTCTGAAACTAGAGCTGACATTGCATTAATTTCAAGGTTTCAATGGACTTCTTCATTATTATTCTTTATTTATTTTCAAAGGGAAAAAATTGTCAACCAAAATTTTAGTTGACATTTTTTGAGGTTTTCCAATCAGCTGGTTGAAATTTTTTTAAAACTAAAAAAAAAAAAAAAAGATTTCTAAATTTTAAAAGTAAAAAAATATTTCAGAAGATTACTGGGATTTTTTTAAAATTTTTTTCCACCAGTTAGTTCCCTGTACAAAAAGCACTGAAGAGCACCAAATCCTGTTTCTCAATAAGCGCACATTCCAAAAACAAGGGCTTAACTCAAGACTTTTCTATCAGTTTACCACCACAATCATATCTCCTCCTAGAAAGAAATAACACCCCTTTGCAAGGGCTACACAAATACAAAAGATGATGGGTTAGGTCTCTTCACAGTGCAGTAATGTTACAGAGAAAACAATTCTCCTGAAACCATAAATTATCACAAAGTCAGCCTTATCGTCTGCAAATCACTGTTGCCAGTCAAATGGTCGCTATGACAAACTAAATTGCTCTTCATTCACTCTGGGTTATTTCAATATTTGATGCTGGATATTTGTTTCCAAAAAGGAAAATTATGAACAGTGGAAGTGAAATCCTGGCCTCAATGAAGTCAATGGCAAAATGTCCATTGATTCAATGGGGCCAAGATTTTTACTGTATTGTTTCTTCCCTTGCAGGCCCATTGAATGTACAAGAATTTACCACAACAACGAATTACACATCTGCAAGTGGAAAGACTGCAAGCAGGTGAACAAAAACTCAAGACACCATGGGAACGAGCACGCTAGAAATACCCCCACCCACCCCGGAGACAGAACTGGATGGACCCTGCACTATCATATCTCCATCTCAAATGGATTTAACCATGCACATTCCTGAAGAAAAGTGTAGATCAGAGAAGCGTGTGGTAGAGGCATAAGAAACAGCTGCTGCTGAGTTTAGTTCCTTAGGTTTAGATGATCCAGGACTGTGGACCCACTTGAGCAGTAGCCTGAGGGACTTCCTTGTCCTGCATGGGCCACAGCAAGTGAAAAATTTCATGTTCCCCAAAGACAATGAAAATAGAAGTTTCCATCCAACTCATTACTGGCATGAAATCCCCAATGGTGACAATGTGGAGAGGCCACAGCTTATGTACTCAAAAACTCAGAGTGCTGCCTACTGGTTTTGTTGCAAACTCTTCTAATGTTCCAGCCACATTGGGTTCTACAAGAACAAAGAACTGGAAAAATCTGCCTAGAAATCTGGCATGCCATGAGAAGGCAGCAAATTACCAGAGAGCATTCCATAGGCGGAAAGAGCTTGAGATAAGATTAAGGTTAAAGGCCACCACAGATGATCAGCATCAAGAGAAGACTGCATCAGAGTCTCTTTACTGGCAAAATGTTCTGAAAAGGCTCATTGCCATTGTGAGAATGCTTGCTACCCAAAACTGCGTGGCACTTTAGATCAGCTGTATGTGCCAAACAATGGAAACTTTAAAATTGTGGTGCTGATGCCTGAGTTTGATTCTGTACTCCAGGAGCATCTAAGAAGAGTCACCACCCAAGAAATGTACACACACCACTACCTTGGAAAAACAACTCAAAATGAGATCATACAGTTATTGGTAACAAAAGTCAAACAGAAGATTGTGGCAGATCTGAAGTCAGCAAGATATTACTCTGTTATTCTGGACCACACAGCTGACGACAGCCATACAGAACAAATTACTTTAATGGTGCGTTTTGTAACAACAGACCCGAGCGAAAATGTCCCTGCAATGGTGACTGTCAGAGAGCATTTTCTAGAATTTATTGACATTGATGATACTACAAGAGCTGGTATGACAAATGTGCTTCTTAAAAAGCTGGAAGATACGGGAATTGCGATAGCTGACATGAGAGGTCAGGACTACGATAATGGTGCCAACATGAGAGGAAAGAACAGAGGAGTGCAGACACAGATCCAAGAGTTAAACCCTCAAGCTTTTTTTGTCCCATGCAGTTCTCATTCATTGAACTTGGTGGCCAGTGATGCAGCATCAGCTTCTAGTGAGGCTGCTGAATTTTTTAATGTAATTCAAAACATCTATGTATTTTTCTCTGCATCAACTCATCGATGGCAAATTTTGAAGCAACATCTGGGAACATCCTGACACTGAAACCACTGAGTGCCACACGATGGGAAAGTCTAGTGGAGGCAATAAAGCCTATCAAACATCAAATTGGAAAGATAGATGATGGCATAGTTGCCATTATGGAGGATAATGCTATGTAGGAACTGTTTGTGGGAGAACAGTGGCAGAGGGAAATGGAATCACCAGAAACATACATAAATTCAAATTTCTATGTGGCTTAGTGTTGTGGCATGACATACTGTTTGAAATAAATGTTGTAAGCAAGAGACTCCAAGGTGTTGACCTTGATATATCTGGAGCAATAGAACAACTGGACAAAGCAAAGTCAGACCTACAGTCTTACCGGTCAGATGAGGGATTTCAAAACATTCTAAAGAGTGCACAGAAGTTGGCAGAGGAACTTCACACCCCATTCAAGAATACAAGAGTCGCTGAAGAAAAAGACATTTTGATTATGAGGCACGAGATAATCCCATAAGAGACCCCAAACAACAATTCAAAGTTGAATTCTTTAACCAGGTGCTAGATTGTGCAAGACAGTCAGTTGAAGAACATTTCATGCAGCTCAAGGAACACAGCAGTATATTTGGGATGTTGTGTGATATTCCCAAACTCCGCACTATACCTGAAGAAGACCTACACCAGCAATGCAGGGCATTAGAGACAGTGTTGACACATGATGCCATATGCGATATTGATGCGAGTGATTTAGGTGATGAACTGAAAGCTCTTTCAAGATACATTTCAGCAGGATCAATTCCAAAGGCTGTTCTGGAATATATGTGCACAAATAAGATGACCATACTCTTTCCAAATGCTTTTGTTTCTCTGCATATACTTCTAACACTTCCTGTAACAGTTGCCAGTGGAGAACGCAGCTTCTCCAAGCTGAAGATGATAACACATCTACGCTCCACAATGACACAGGAGAGGCTGGTCAGCCTTGCAACCATCTCAACAAAGCATGAGCTGGCCAAGACTGTGGACCTTCAGGAAGCAGTTCAAATCTTTGCAACCACGGCACGGAAAGCACCACTTTGATTATTCAAACAGCTAAAAATGCCCGTGTTTACTATGCAGACAAGAAAAGTTACATTTGCTGTTCAGGCAAATCCGCACAGACACAGCCCTAGAAATCCAAGCAGGGGTATTCTATCTGCTACCCAAGACCCATAAACCTGGTAATCCTGGACGCCCCATCATCTCAGGCATTGGCACCCTGACAGCAGTACTGTCTGGCTATGTAGACTCTCTCCTCCACGCCCTAAGCTACCAGCACTCCCAGCTATCTTCGAAACACCACTGACTTCCTGAGGAAACTACAATCCATTGGTGATCTTCCAGAAAACACCATCCTGGCCACTATGGATGTAGAAGCCCTCTACACCAACATTCCACACAAAGATGGACTACAAGCCATCAGGAACAGTATCCCTGATAATGTCCTGGCAAACCCGGTGGCTGAACTTTGTGACTTTGTCCTCACCCACAACTATTTCACATGTGAGGACAAACATATACCTTCAAATCAGCAGCACTGCTATGGGTACCCGCATGGCCCCACAGTATGCCAACATTTTTTATGGCTGACTTAGAACAACGCTTCCTCAGCTCTTGTTCCCTAACGCCCTTACTCTACTTGCACTACATTGATGATATCTTCATCATCTGAACCCATGACAAGAAGCCCTTGAGGAATTCCACCATGATTTCAACAATTTCTACCCCACCTTAGCGTGGACCAGTCCACACAAGAGATCCACTTCCTGGACACTACAGTACTAATAAGCGATGGTCACATAAACACCACCCTATACTGGAAACCTACTGACTGCTATACTTACCTACATGCCTCCAGCTTTCATCCAGACCACATCACACGATCCATTATCTACAGCCAAGCTCTACAATACAATCGCATTTGCTCCAACCCCTCAGACAGAGACAAATACCTACAAGATCTCTATCAAGCATTCTTACAACTACAATACCCACCTGCTGAAGTGAAGAAACAGATTGACAGAGCCAGAAGAGTACCCAGAAGTCACCTACTACAGGACAGGCCCAACAAAGAAAATAGCAGAACGCTACTAGCCGTCACCTTCAGCCCCCAACTAAAACCTCTCCAGCGCATCATCAAGGATCTACAACCTATCCTGAAGAATGATCTACTCTAACAGATCTTGGGAGACAGGCCAGTCCTTGCTTACAGACAGCCCCCAAACCTGAAGCAAATTCACACCAGCAACCACACACCATACAACAAAAACACTAACCCAGGAATCTATCCTTGCAACAAAGCCTGTTGTCAACTCTGTCCACATATCTATTCAGGGGACACCATCATAGGACCTAATCACATCAGCCACACTATCAGAGGCTCGTTCACCTGCACATCTACCAATGTGATATATACCATCATATGCCAGCAATGCCCCTCTGCCATGTACACTGGCCAAACCAGCCAGTCTCTACGTAAAAGAATAAATGGACACAAATCAGACGTCAAGAATTATAACATTCAAAAACTAGTTGGAGAACACTTCAATCTTCCTGGTCACTCGATTACAGACCTAAAAGTCGCAATATTACAACAAAAAAACTTAAAAAACAGACTCCAATGAGAGACTGCTGAATTGGAATTAATTTGCAAATTGGACACCATTAAATTAGGCTTGACTAAAGACTGGGAGTGGATGAGTCATTACACAAAGTAAAACTATTTTCCCATGTTTATTCCCCCCCCCCCCCAGTTCCTCACTCTCTCTTGTCATCTGCTGGAAATGGGCCATTTTGATTATCACTACAAAAAGTTTTTTTTTCTCTCCTGCTGGTAATAGCTCACCTTAACTGATCACTCTCATTATAGTGTGTATGGTAACACCCATTGTTTCATGTTCTGCATGTGTGTGTGTATGTATATGTGTGTGTCACACACACACACACACCCACACACACACACACCTTCCTACTATATTTTCCACTGCATGCATCTGATGAAGTGGGTTTTAGCCCAGGAAAGTTTATTCTCAAATAAATTTGTTCATCTCTAAGGTGCCACAAGTACTCCTGTTCTTTTTGTGAAAGTTAAGTGTTACTTAAATTTTTTGAACAAGGCATTTTAAGTTGTTAGTTCGCCTTTATTGGGGTAGGTAGCAGAGCAGTACCATGAGAGGCATAGAATAGGAAGAAGGCAGAAGTGAGACCTTTCAAAGTTTTGGCCCAAGCAAGGGGGCATGGGGGTGTCATTTGAGCTCCCTGTCTCAGGTGCCAAAATGTTGTGGGCCGGCCCCGCGTGAGACAATTATTTTTGTGACACAGACACCTTTCCACTAGGTGGTGGACCGAGAGACCACCACTTCATATCAGATAGCATCTTGAGTGTTTGCTGACCTAACAACTTTGGTCTGGACTGACCTGGGCTGAGTTTAAAAAAAATGTATCCTACAAGAGAAAGGCTCTCATGATCAATTTCCTTTAAAATGAATTAACCTTGTTTCTTATAAACGAACACCCATGTGCTCTACTCCTCCTCCATTTCCCTCATTCCCTTCACTCTGCTTATGGCTTCTGCTAGGTAGCCTTCCCTTAGTCATCTTCATGCCTTTTTTCCTGCCATCCTTTTCACTTGGAACCCCACTGCTGTCCTTCTACACTAGATGATCCCCTTCTCTTCATTCAAAAATGTTCCCCAGGAGACACATTTCTACCCTGGAGCTGGATAAAGCCACCTACTAACACTGAATAAAGGTGGAAATTATTTATCTAAACAAGTAAAACAACACAGTCAAGACACTACTTGCCAGAGATGATGTATTATGAAAGCACCGCCTCCCCTTAAAAGTGGCTCTCTCCTCCTGCTATGTATTGCTGCCCATCGTAAACCATTTCTACTGCCATGTTCTAGCCCTCTTCTGAGGTTTTGTTGATAAAATTTAGAGCCCAGTCATGCAAATTCTACTATGAATTACTCGTGCAAAACAGTCATATTGACTGTAATGAGGTTACTCACATGTAAGGGGTTTCAGATGGGGTCCTTAGGTCAAAGTCATTGTCCTAGGGTACCTGGCCTTGGATTTTAGTTTTATTTTACTTTACACACGCGCGCTCCCCTCCACCCCCGATTTGTGTCTCAGCTTCTTTTCAGGGATAACAGCACCACTTCCACCCCACCAGCAGGGGCGGCTCTAGAAATTACGCCGCCGCAAGCAGGGCGGCGCGCTCGCCGCCCTTCCCCGGTCCCGCGGCCGGGGCAGAAGTGTCTGCGGCGGGTGCGCTGTTTCCGCGGCTCCGGTGGCGGGTGCGCTGTTTCCGCGGCTCCGGTGGAGCATGCCTGCGGGAGCTCCGTCCGAGCCGCGGGACCAGCGCACCCACCGCAGTCATGCCTGTGGGAGCTCAAGTGGAGCCGCGGGAAGAGGGGACCCTCCGCAGTCATGCCTGCGGCAGGTCCGCTCGTCCCGGGCTCCGGTGGACCTCCCGCAGGCATGACTGCGGAAGGTCCGCCGGAGCCAAATGCCGCCCTGCCGGGACAATGCCGCCCCACGCGCCTGCTTGGCGCGCTGGGGTCTGGAGCCGGCCCTGCCCACCAGACACACCAGAGCTGAAAGAGGAAGACGGGGGAGGTCATTTGAATGTGTGTTTCTGTCCTCACTTCCCTTTACTTATTCCTCTTTCAGTCTGATGCTTTTTGAAGAAACACCACATATCAAAACAAGGATGTGATGCTCTGGCTACATCTTGCTACTTCTCCCCGCACCCAGCCCTGAAATCCTTAGTTAGGCAAAACACCCACTGATACGGGGAAATTCTGGGAATTCTTAAAGCACTTCTTCTTATCTTCTGCTGAAGTCAGTGGGAGTGTTGCCTGAATAAAGACTTCAGGAATGGACAAACTTTCCAAGGTACTCAGAATCCAACAGCTCCCATTGTTTTCAGTGGGCATCAATGTCTCCCACTCCCCTACAGAATAAAATTACTGTACAATGTAGCCTCATCGGAGATTTGGAGTCTGAATTTTACCCAGGGTAAGGAACTGAAGCTTCTTACCAGCTGAGGACTGTTCAGTGGCCTATGTGAAATGAGTTGAGGATCTCAGTCCAATTTCCAGGGGACCAGTGCCCACATCACAAAAACCATGGCTGCCCATAGCCACTTGTTGGCAGACTCAGCAGAGAGGCCAAGGACTGAATAGATTTGGAATCTTAACTATCAGGCTCCCTTTAAAGTTGTTCACTGTAGCTCAGGGTTCAGACCCGCTAGCAAGGCAGCATATGAGGTCCTTGCAATGCTGCTGTCCGTGTCACCTGGTATCTATGCTATGGAAATTATGTCCAGCTCTTTTTGAGTGTTGTACAAATGAAGGCTCTTTTATAGTTAGTATTAGGACCTGGGTAGGAAAGAAGGCATATCACTGAAATATTGCTGGAGGGTGTTAGGCCAATCCCAGCTGTTAAACAATGTGAGCAGGAACAGTTGGGGTTGAACAACGGAAAACAGTTTCTCTAAAGCACCTTTAATTTGCATGTACAGGTTTGCATAATTAACCCCTGGAAAATGGCTGTTCCTGCAAGTCCTAAGATAAAATGTTCAGATGTTTTAGGAGCCTAAGTCTCATTGTGACACATTCAGAACTCAGTGGAAAACCCTTTTCTCCCTATAGTTCTTCACACAGTTAGTCATGTCCACTTACACACCCCAACACTCAGCCAGCCACCCACACACTCTACCTATTCCAATTTTCCTCCTGCACATGGAGGAAGATCAGATTTTTTTAAGTGACTTTGGATATTCTCAGATATGACAATGATAAGTGTTTTGCAGGTACTAGACAGTATATTTCATACTTTACCAATATTGTGCAATATTTAGCATACATTTAAAACATCTCAGAAAACAAGAATCCCACAATTGTGTTATGCAGAGAAATGCAATTTTAATTACATCTAGTCTCAGGATTAGCATATGACATGTATTCTTCAGAGGGAGCTACCAAAATTCATCAATAACAAAGGAACTACAAATCCAATTTCTGGTTGAGTTTTCATTATTTAAAACAAACCAACAAACAAAAAACAAAACAAAACCACCCCAAAGAACGCCCCCCTCCCCAACATGTTAAAAGATTTAGAAAGGAGTTTCATGATACTGTTGAAGAGCCACAGTTTAAGCCTAAAATGTATATAGGGTAAAAATGATCTAAACTTATTTAAAGCACACTGATACCAAGCCTCTAACATCAGGATTTCTCTAGGGCTCACCATGTGTCAAAAGTTGTGTGACTGTGGCCCCGCAATTATACTTTTAAGCACCATCTCAAAGACCCAAAGATATGTATTCTATTCCAGTGTTCTTCCTAAAATGACAGGTTTGAGGAGAAATGCTATCCAAACACAGCCCTATCTGCAGGACCCTGCCACTTCAGAATGAAGAACTTTGCCAGGCTGATTTGCTTATTTACATTTTGGCTGCCACACTAGCAGATGTCATTCAGCCAGATGTCCTTCCCCTCCAGCTAGAAAAGAGACATCAAGAGTTGTTTCAGCACATTAAAGGGAACTAGCTTAAATGTGTACTAAGGAAGCAAATTTTTATCTATGCTTGCCCATTTCCGTTCTACCAACAATGCCAGCATTGATGGCTTGTCCCCTCCTCCTACAAAGATCCATGCTTTCCTCTGCTGTGCCTTATGCATGGAACTGATCTGTAAAGTTTTTACCCTCTCCTCTGTGCCAACTTTCTGCCCCTGACACCTACAAGAATTCCCCAAGGATGGCGACAGGCTGATGGGCAGTTGGGAAAGCTGATATTTATAAAATACAAAACAAAATAAGTGCATGCATGTATATGCAAGACATATCTGTCCTCCTCTCCCCCCCTCCTTTGTAAAATGACAAGCAACACAGATGCTCTTTGTTTGCAGAGCATCACACATAACACGGCCCTGATCCTCTGGGTGTTACTGTAATAAGTATTTAATAGTAAAAATGCTACCCAAGATCTCACTACATGCGAAGGGTCTGCTAGCCTTTTATAAACCTACCAAAAGAGCCTTTACACAGAGTTAGTGACAAATTAGGAGATGCCACATTCTTTAGGATGTCATGGCACTATGCATTGCCAATTAAAGGCTGTGTTGTGACTCTTATCCTAATGTCTATATTCTCACTCAACTGTGTCTCATTGGGTTTCGACTATGCTTACTATGGTGTCCTGGGTGCCAGCCATACATGGGCACAGAAGGATATGTGAAAGATTTACACAGAGTGCCTGACTGAGAATGTTGGATATGTTCGCGAGGATAATTTTATGGCCATATAAGGTGTCTAGAATGCAACAGGTGGTACTCATTCTGCCAAAGGAGGTGGTACAGGGGGGAGAATATTTCCATCATTCATATTTCCCTTTCCAGACTTGGCAAAGCAGCACACTCAGAAATGAAATCTGCAAATCTGAATCATATAAAATATTACGCAGAGCAAGGTGATTTTTTTTGGTTCTGTTCAATATTACATTTTCTGTTTCTTCTGATGTTGAGATTAATCAAAACCGTTTATCAGTGGGATTAGGAAAGAGGAGGGGGATATTAAGAAAGCAAATGAGCCAAAGTAACTACAAAGGAGACCCATGGCCAAGGGAAGGAGTAAGGCTACATTCATCAGATCCTCTTCATTAAGTAGGCACACCGTACTGCAGGTAACTTTTACTCTTGGTAATTTTTTAAAAGATGTAATATTTTTAATGGAGGAGTTCAGTGGAATATTGTTAAGACTGCTGTCCAGCTGAGAAATTAAACACAGCTATTGGGGGGAGAATTTTCTTAGAACACCAGGAAGAACTGCAATCAAAGAACCATCACTGTCCCACTGAGACGATGCATAGCTCAGACCCTGGGCAATTCCACCATTTTATAAAAGAGGTTACTAGTTAGCAAAGTGTCTTTTCACATAAGTAGTCAATAGAATGATTCACTCATGAACATGGGCTTGATGAAATGGATTCTTGTAATTATTTGTAATTATCATGGTTCTGTGTAGAAATTCATCTATGACCTGACGTAGGACTAAAGGGGTTGCTACATGTGAAATAGACAAATATTCAAATAGAGGATTGGAGAGGTTAATATTATCCTGAGGCAATGGTACTGACACCCTGTCTACCTCTGTCTGACCAAAAAGAGAATTATCATTCCTTTTTCTCATGGTCTTTAAGTACAGTACCTCCAGTAGAATGTTATGACCCTCTCTCATGAGTGCTACAAGAAGACTTCTGAGAATAGACCTCCTCAATCTAGCAGAAAAAGTTATAACAAGATCCAATGTCTTGGAAGCTGAAGACAAACAGTGAGGGTGGATTCTCTAGTACTTGAAGTCTTTAAATGAAGGTTGGGTGTCTTCTTACGCGCATGCTCAAACACAACCAGCAGGTATGGACTTAATGCAGGAATTCTTTGGTGAAAGTCTATGGTTTGTGTTATTCAGGTGGTCTGACTGGATGATCCTAATAACCCCTCCGCCTGCCCCCCCCGCCCCCGGCCTTAAAATATATGAATTTTCTCAACATTTCCTTCAAGTTTTTTTTTTAAAGTAATTCCTGCCTGATTTAGCAACCTTTGATACCTCATGCTTAAATGGCAACTCTTTCCTATGCACCTCAAGCTTCAGAAAGAAATACATTTTGTAATTTCAGACTGCAAGAGCCATTGCCTGTTACTTCCTCCATATCAAAGACAGCAATCTTCCAGATGCATGTTTGAAGAGCATATATGGTTGATCAGGACGTACAATCTGTACAGCCCTATGCCACAAGTAGTGATCATTCAAAACTAAAATCACAAAAGGATGGTTTTAACCACAATTTTCTAAGTATTATCTACCTTTTTATAGAAAAACTGAGGAACAGCGAGGCAAAGGTCTAAATTTCTTAAAATAGCTGTTAATTTTTGGATGGCCAGTTTGAGACAAATTAGTATTAGATTTTCAGAGCCAACGAGCAACTGCAGCTCATATGCACTTCAACTGCAGATGAGTATGCTGTGCTCCCCTGAAGATAAGGCCCCACCTATCAAGCTGGACACCCAAAAATGGAGTTACTCAAATTATTTGACACTTTGGCAAGTTCGTAACAAATCTAGGAAGAGAACCCAGGTTTCATAGCTCTGTAGTCATTGCATCAAGCTGCCTCCTATCACTAGAGGGGGCTGAAGCACCAAATGAATCCAAAATCCATCATAAATTACAGGGCCAATCCTTTTCCCATCAAAGTCAGAGATTTTGGCCATTGGATGCAATAGGAGCAGAACTGAGTCCACACTTAAACACAGGCTTACTTCACTGTATGAAGCCACAGCTGATTGCTTGAGACTTATACTGAAGGAATAAAACTCAGTTTCAAATATGAAATTGGTTTCTGAAGTAACCCCATTTCTGCAAATTCCCTGACTATATCTGCACTCTGAAAAACATGACTTCATTTCACAGCGCTTTCAGGATTTAGAAAAAAACAAATGCCATCCACATTTGTTGGTAAATTGTTTAGCCAACATAATGGGTTAAATCTATTTTTTCTTTAACATGAAATACACTATTGGTGGTCTTTACTGAGAAAAAATTATTTTTTCTCAGCCTTCTCTTCTATAAAAACAACAAAAGTGTTCTCAAAACTTAAATTAAATTTACAAAGTTAAAGGAATTTTTTGTTTGTTACCCTACAACTAGACTGTGCTTTAAAATAGCCTGTGTCTAAGCAGGAGGGATACTTAACATTTTGACTGCACAAGAGTTAAATTTGTAGGATGTACTAGCACATGAGTGAAAGTCTTACAATTTCAGTAAACCTCAACGACTGGGGTGCACACAATCTTCAAGAATGGGGATTTGATTACTTAGATGTACACAGACCCTGACTTGCTTGCATTTGTACAAGCATCTAGCTTGGACTCTAAAGATGTTGTATCATACAAGACAGGCCAATGTACCATGTCACCATACCAGAATGGTTTCCTAAAATTTGTATTTATTAAACCAATACACACATTGGATCAGGATCTCTTCAGTTGTTTCAGATGAATATAAAAAGCAGGTAATTCTTTAAATTGATGGCTGTTGAATAGCTACTCTATTATTTGGCCTTAATTAGCCAAATTTCTTGTTTTAAATTTCATCTTACACTTCATGGTTCCTCAGTCATCATCTTGCTGATTTCTTTTCTGTCAAGGAAACAGGAAAATTAATATCAGTGTTAGATACACTTATCTTAAATAAGGCACCAACCTAACATTACATATATTTTCCAGAGATTGACATTGGGATGTGGCAGATTCTGTTCCCTACTGGAAACCACCACAGGTTTTTATTTACAATAGGGAACAAAATCTGTCACATCCCAATGTCAACCAATAAAAATGCTCCCCTAAATAAGAACTCTGGAAAACTAAGAATTACAGCCAGGGTAATACCAACATTCACCATCAAAGAAAAATCTGACCACACAGGTGCATCTTGCATTGCATCCTGAAACTGGAAAGTCTCTAGGTGTGACAAGCTGCTGGTTGTACCACACTGCAAAGCAGATGACCTACCACTAAGAGTCTAGGTTTTCATAAGGCTCATCACTATCTATTCTAGGTATCTAGGCAGCTCAATGCAAACTTCCCTATGTGACACTCACACAAGGAATACACAGATCTCAGCAATAGGTGCACCACAAAAACCAATACAGATTAGATGGTGTTCCCATCAGCCACTGCCTGAACAAAAGATCCTGAATGTTAGCTTGCTGAAGGTAGTACATCAATCGGATTAATGGGCTTGGCTTGTTGCTTAGGCTTTGGGGAAGGCTGCACTTGCAAATTTTTCATAATGCGCCCCCTTCCCACTCAGTAGTACATATACTAAAGGTTTTCTTCTGGCCCTGGGACAATGCAATCTATTTTCCTCTTAACTCTTTTTAGGGCACCTCATGATGAGACAGCAATGGTTTCTGCAGTCCCTCTAGCAAGCTTCTCAGCTAACAGCTGAAAATGCCTGCATCATAGGCTAGTGCAACAAGTTTCGGATAAGCCTCAATATCATGGATTCGAAATGCAAATTCTGATCCTTCTAGCTCATAGCTGAACTTCACAATACATATTACTAGCAGACAAGAGAGTCATTGTTAGGTCATTACCACGGCCCCTAACACTGCCAGCCTCCTGTGAACATTTCTGAGAACTGAAGTTATTCCATTTTACACTCCTATACAAAGGACCTGCAAAGTTGCATAGCTGGAGAGGTGACTTCAAGTACTAATAATTAGTTTTGGTTTGAGCATAAGAACATCGTGCTCTTCAAAACCTCACTATAAAGTGCCACTCAACTCATGGCTCCTCGAGTATATTTCTCTACTGAGAGGATTCACCAAAACAGAATTTTTTAGCTACGTTTTTGTTAAGGAGACTTCAGAGTACACCATACTGTGGGCCTATTTAGCCCTAATACTGTGCCCAAGGGCCAATGAGTAATTAACCTTCATTAGAAGGTCAGAACAGAGATTCATTCAAACCCTGATATTGTGGGCTGCCTATCTGAGGACTAGAGTACAAGTGGCTACTGAGCAGTGCTAGTAAGGAATTTTCCATCAAAAATGTATTTTAAGGATAACTGTTGATGACTAATATTGAGGATACTTGGAGTCTTATAGCTGGCTGATGCCAAACAAATCCTTGGGCTTTACCTGCCCGCAAAATCTCGGAGATAGAGCATTAGATCTTTCACTGTTGGTAAGGAAGAAAGGAAGAGATTTGTGCTGGTACAAAAGGAGTATAATTAGAAGTAATAGGATGAAATTGAAAAGGGGGAAGTTACAATGGATGTAAAAAGATTGCTGATAGCAAGTACTATTAGACTGCGGAATAGTCTTCCAATGGAAGTGGGGAACATTGCAAACTAGACTGGAAAAAAGCACCAATTTGTTTTTATTATATATAATCATCCAGAGAATAGAGACACTCTGTGCCCTGAAGAAGGACTTCCGTCTAAGACAAGTAACATGTAAAAAGTGAATCTCTCACAGCACATTACACTGTTCTGAAGCCTGCAATTTGGATTATTTATGTCGATCTACAAAGTTGTGAGTGGTTGTGGGCTTGACCACCTGAGAGACTGCTGTTGTATAGAGCACTACTCTTGGTTAAAATCTTTCAAACTGCCTAAAGTGGTTGAAAGGAGGCAAAAAGATCATTTCAGCCTATGAACAAGTCATGGATACTTGTTGAAAAAAGAACTGAGAAATTAAGTTTGCTTGAAGTAAAAACTGCTTAAAGCGTTTAAAACTTCTTGTGACATTACAAAATTCTTTTGGTATTAAAAAATTTAAGTTTTTTTAGCTTTCAGCCATTCAAACAGCACATTTCCACTTAGCCTATATTTATCTTTAAACAAAGAAGTGAGCATGTGTTCCAGTAACATTTTCATATTCTATATTATGCAGTAGCTTTGCCTAAGGTAAGGTAATAATAAAGTGACAGTTTGTTCTTGGTTATTACAAGGAAAAACAATAAATCAGTCCAACAATACACACACACATACACACCTCTCTCTCTCTCAAAAAAAATCTTGATTTTATAAGCCGAATGCTGTAATCCTTTTATATGAGAATACCATAATTCTATGTGCTTTAGTGCACCTGTTTTACAGACTCCATGGTCAGAAATCCCTCCATTGCGGTTTGCTTACCAGTTTGAGAAAATCAACTAGTTTGTGAACATCTTCTCCAGTAGAAAGATCTACAAAGTCCTTGGGCAATCGATAGCTCAGGTAAGGGCTAGGCTGGACGGTCACTTTGCTGTTTGTACAGCGGAATGCTGGATAGTCCTTAGAGAAAGACAGGTTAAAAAAACCTTAAAGCGTCTAACTGCAATTAAACACATTCATTTTTTTTCAGCTACTGGTAACACTGTTTCAATTGCTCTGGCATTGAGTTTATTCAGTATACTAAAAATGGAATCATCACAGAGTGACACTGGCCTTTTAAAATGAAGCTGCCTCCTGGTTCATCTTACAAGAGGTCACTTGGGCCCTAGAGGGGAGAGAGACCTGGTGAGTCTGAGCTACATGAGAGCCTGACAACAGGGTGAATCAGTCAGCGAAACGGGTGGATGAGAACGGCCTGGTCCAGTGGGGGAAAAGGGCAGGTGAGAGCTGCCTGTTGGCGACTGGAAGAGGTCTCCGGGGAAAAGCACAGAGAGCAGAAAGCTCTCTGCAGGATCTCCATGAAAAGAGGGAAGAATTATCACAGAAGCCAGAGCAATAGAGGGAGATACCTGCTGGCTCTCTGAGCCAGAGAGCTGAAGCCAGAGGACCAGGGAGGGCTAAAGTCTGGGAGTGAGGGACACTGAGGCTAGACTTGGTGTTGTCTGTACTGTTTGGACTATGCTAGAGAAATGGACGATGTTTAGGGACTTTTGTAAAGGACTATTTTGCACTCTGTTTTTATAATAAACGGGCCCCCTGGAGGGCTACACTGGGGTAAGAAAGCTTCCAGTGGAGCTATTGGGGACTCTGATAGGGAAACTGAGGCAGGTGCAACCATTATGTCATGGCCTGCTACAGGAGGGCATTCCAGGTGGGGATCGCTCCATGACAGGAGCATTCACAGATACTAGGGTTTCCTATAAAAAAAAAACTTCTGACCACTTATGGGTGGAAATTAAAATGCTGTTAAATATTCAGATCTCTCCACACCTCAAGCCTCCAATCAGACACTCACTATATTAATACTATTGATACAGTATTGATTAAGTAAATAAGAAGTAACAGTGCCATAATGATTGGTCTCCCCGTCTGATAGTGAACTTTAGATAAGGCTGTTGGGTCCTCAGCTAAAAAGCCTATCTGAACACAAGGATCTAGTATATAATTTCTAGCATCAAGAGCCTTAAATCCCCCTTCAGTAAGGGCTTCTGATTTAAATCCATATTTACAAGTAAAATCCTGCCAAAGTTAAGGTCAAAGACTTATGCAGCAAATATTTGTTGAAACCAAAAGATTTTTTTTTAAGCTTCCATTGCTAGCCATAAGTTCTGGGTAGCCCCATCTCCCTTTTAGTTTCACAAACAGGGATATGTAACTTTATAGCAGTGGTTCTCAGCCAGAGGTCCAGGGCCCCTGGGGAGCCACAAGCAGGTTTCAGGGGGTCCGCCAAGCAGGGCCAGCGTTAGACTTGCTGGGGCCCAGGGCAAAAAGCTGAAGCCCCACCGCATGGGACTGAAGCCCAGAGGCCTGAGCCCCTCCACCTGGGGCTGAAGCCTGAGCAACTTAGCTTCATGGGGCCCCTTGTGGTGTGGGGCTGCGGGCAGTTGTCCTGCTTGCTGCTCCCTAGCGCTGGTCCTTGCTTTTATATGGAGAAAGACAGTTATTGGGGCACAAGGGGGCTGTGGAGTTTTTAAACAGGAAGTTGGGGGGGCCTCAGAAAGGAAAAGGTTGAGAACCCCTGCCTTATAGCATGGTCAATCTTCAAAGTGCTCTATGGGTGGCATGAGAGGTAGGTAAGTTTCCTCATTTTACACATGGAGGCAGAGAGATCCAGCAATTTTACCCAGAATCAGTAGACCTAGTTGCTGAGCTGGAATTAGGACAAGATAAGCCATTCTACTTCTCATTCCAGTTTACACAAGGAAGCTGAACAAAACATCTGGTTTGCACACATGCAAGAAAAGTGAAACCCCTCAAAATTGACTAATAGCTAAACCACATCTCCTGGACAAAACACACTCTGAATTATTCAGGTAATAAACATAAGACAGAGCTGCTCTCAAATCTTTTCATATCATGTGGGCCACATCTTAATGTCTTGTGGACCACCTTCCATCACATTCACCACCACACAGTCCACCTATCTCCACTTCATTTGCAGTTTCTTTGTAGCATCTAGAGCAATTGCTTCCATATAAGAGTAAGACCTTGGTGAAGACCCTGGGAGCAGTGGCTATCCCGAACGGGAGCACCCTGTGCTGGAAATGATGGGTGTCCACTGTGGAGTGGATGGATATCTGTGTGAAAATAAGCATCCTTCATATTGAGAGCTACAAACCATATGCCTTTCTCCAAGGACAGAATAACTGCTGCCAGTGTGACTGTATGGAACTTGAGTTTGTGGATGAAGTGACTGAGATGGCAAAGATCAAGGATCAGTCTCCATCTCCTTTTCCTCTTGGGTATCAGGAAGAAAGCTGATTAGAATCCTGTTCCCTGATATTCCGTGGGAACACATACTATTGCTCCCCACTGTAATAAGGAGTTCATCTCTTGGGTGAGAATGCTGTTGTGAGAGTGATCCCTGAAGGGGGACAGGAGGGTAGTCTTGGAAAAGGTAGCATGACAAACTCTATTGCATTGCCATGGTGGATGATGTCCAAATCTTGGCTGGAGGTTGAAGCTATGACAAAGCCTGTGAAGGGAGCCCCGGGAAGTGAGGTCTCGGTCTCTTTTGGCTTTTCCATAGAGGCTCATAAGGTCTCAGAGTAGAATTGAAGAGACCTATAATGTTGGGTGGAGGGTTAGTGGTGGAATTTGTACTTTGGGGCAGGAGTATAACTGCCTAGTGAGCGAAGGGTGGCCTGGAGTCCTTGAGGGTATGCAGCTATTCATCTGTCTTTTGGTAAAAAAGATGGGATTCATAGAAAGGGAGGTCTTCAGTAGTGTTCTGTACCTCCATGGGAATACCCGAAGAATGGAGCCAGGACTCTACGCATAACTATGGCCATTGCCATAGCCCAGGAAGAGGTATCTTCTGCATCCACTGCTGATTGGAGGCTGTTCTGGATACCAGCTTTCCCTTCTCAACAAATACCTGAAAACAGGCTTGATTGTGTTGTGGCAGGCTATCAGTAAATTCCTTGAATTTACTGTAATTCAGGGAGCTATATTTGGCTAGTAATACCTGATAGTTCACGATCCTGGATTGTAGGCTCCATAAGGAAAATACTTTATGTCCCAAAAGGTCCAAACACTTGCCCTCCTTATCAGCTGGTATAGATTGAGAGTGTCACTCAGTTGCAGCCTGGACAACTAGCAAGTTTGGTGGAAGGTGAGAAAAAAGGAACTCAGACTCCTCCTTGTCAGTAACATAGTAACTTTTTCTGGCCCTTTTGGGGGTAGCTGTGCATGTGGCAGGGGTGTGCCACACCATCCTAGCAGGCTCCAGAATAGCATCATTAATTGGTAGTGCAATCCTGACCGGTCCTGAGATGTGGAAGATATCCAGAAACTTACACTGGGTGTCTTGGATTTCGTTCAGGGGAATCTGGAATTCCCCCACAACTCTAGGTAATTTCAGGAACTGTTGCAGAAAGTTATTCAGAGGTGAAGGGGATGCTGCAGTCACTGCTTTCATCTGGAGATAAGGAGAGAAATCTTGCTGGTCCCAGCAGCACTGCTGGGACTGGACCAAGAGGTTCTTCCTGTACCACTGGATCTGAGCATCTGCTGGAACGACCCGTAATGGGGAGGCAGGCCAGAAAATTTCCCTTGCAAGACCAGGCTGGTTGTGAAGAGGGGCAATAGGACCAGAGTCCTCACTATGGCCAATAGGCCAGATCCAAAGGGGGTTGTGGTGGTCCCCATGGCATGGCGTACCAATGGCTCTGAGGTGGCTGAGATGGTAGATGTTGCCAGGGACATGGTGGTCTCCGTGAAGGTGCATAGGGGTGATAAGACATAGTTGGCTCTTCTCCCAGTTCTGATTTGTCAGAGGAGGGGAAGGCGGTACCAATGGTGGTACCGGTGAAAGGGTGTAGATTATTGGAGAGGATGGTGAGAGGTCTCATACCTGGGGTATATCCTGTGGTGGAGAAATGATCTCTCTAGAGGTGGAGGGGACTGACGGGCAAGGTGACTCCATGTCTGGCAAAGCAAACACATCCTGGATCGCAGCTATGGCTCTGGATCTCCTAAGTGTAAGAGGCACACTCTCCTTCCTGGGTATCTGTGCTGGCACCGTGGACTTTCCCAGAATAAGAGGATCCCATGTCTTGTGGGGTGCCAGTGATTATGGTACTGATGGTCCAGTGCTTGGAACAGCCAGATACCAATGTTTGTGGGACATCTTGTGCCTATGGGAATTTTTCTGACCTGCCTCCCCATTACGGGTCCTTCCAGCAGATGCTCGGATCCAGTGGTACAGGAAGAACCTCTTGGTCCAGTCCCAGCAGTGCTGCTGGGACCAGCAAGATTACTCTCCTTATCTCCAGATGAAAGCAGTGTCTGCAGCATCAAACTCATGGAAGCAGAATCCACTTTCTTCGATTTTGAGGAAGACAGTCCTAGGCTTATGGATCGGATTTGAGCACGGTAGTGAAAGCTGTGTTACTTGCTGATTCAGGCCGATGAATGAGAGGGTTCCCCAGCCTGCATGGGTGGCGGGTGGCATAGGATGGGGAAGGCTGTGCCTACCCAGAGAGCCCAACATGGCCCTGCCCATGCTCCTCCCCGAAGCCCTGCTTGCTGCCCTTCCCCCTTGGACCCAGTTCAGGCAGGCTGCTCCTCTACAGGGAAGCAGTGTGCTGGGGCGGCCGGGACTTAGAGGTGGCTGATGCCACACAGTGCGGCAGTGGGGGGGGCGCTAGGGCCGTGTGCTGCCCAGCTGCCCTGCGCTCGGGGGCTGCCCACTCGGGGATGGGTGGGGCTCCGGCAGAGGAAGGGGGTGGGTCCTCAGGCAGGAGGCGGGTCCGGCCGGGGGCTAGCCTCTCCCAGCCGGCGGTTCACCCACGGCCCATGCCAGGCCTGGGTCCGAGTGAGGTCTCATGGCAAGCTCCATGGAGGTGTTTCTGGAGGCAGAGAGCCTGGCCTTCTCGGCTGTGGCTGGAGAAAGATAGGCAAATTCTGTACCCGGATGTGAGGTCAGCTTCCTCCAAGCAGTACAGGCAGCACCGGTGTTAGTCATTGACCAAGAAGCAGCGTGGGCAGAAGGTTCAGAGTTTGAAGCCGGAAGTCCTGGGCAAAGTCCGGTACCCGCATATGGGTACAGGGGTTTTGGGGGGGCGTTGTCAAAGAAAACAACCCCTCCCCCCAACTCTATCTAAACTAAGCACTAAAATTATGATAAAACTACAACAAACAGGCAAAACTAGTCTAAAAACTGGCAAACTATGTACACTATCTTATTTAAAAGTGCATCAGAGATGAGGCCACTGGAAGTTCCGACCCAGACCATGTGGTGATGAGAAGGAACTGGAGAGGTGGGTCAGTCTGCCCTGCACTTTATCACCTCAGACAGAAGCACAAGGCGAGCCAGGGTGCATGGATGGACCAACAGACACTACTTTCAAAATCTCCCACTCTGGGTGCATGCGTAACCCTTGGAATACAATACAATAAGGATCATCACTCGAAAAAGAACAAAAGGCCAGCACCATGTGACGACTCACTTCTCCACAGATCACCAGACAAACGCTTCACAAAGCACCAGTAATCTATGGTTTGAGAACCAACATTTTAAATGCTCCCTCCAAGAGTTGCACTGGCGTTGGATGAACTGAGTCTTAAGTTTTAGTCACACGGGAAGAATGCCAAAGGACTGATAAATGAAGTGTTTTCTTCCTACCACCAGAATTTTGGGTTTACAGAGGAATTGCAACATGGAGCAGGGAGGTGAGAGCCTCTCTATACAGTTCCAGTGAGACTGCACTTGCAATATTAGGCTTAGGGGTCAGCTCTCCATGCAAGGAAGATCGAGAAGTTGGTGGGAGGCTTAGAGAAAAACAAACGGGATTATGGAGGTGGGGTGATTAAATTAGAAACACTGGGAAAGAAGCAGAGGTTGGTTAAGTAATGAAGAAAAAAGACAAATATTTGAAGGGTAAATACCAAGGAGTAAAAAGAAATTGTTTAAGGTGCAATATGTGCAAATAACAAGGAGTAATGGGACAAAGGGAACAAAGGTAAATATTAGGACAATTTCTTATAAATCTGGTCAAGGCTGCAGAACAGAAGCCCCATTTTCCATTGAAAACTGGACAAAAAACGTATTTGTTGAGCTTGAACACTGTACAGACAAAGAGGAGACATAGCTCCTGCTCTCAAGGAGTTTACTATGTAAGGGGCTGATGTGAAGCCCACTGAAGTCAATGGAAGTGCGCACACTGACTTTAACAGGCTTGGGATCACATCCTAAATACACTGGTGAAAAAAATCAGAAGCTAGACCACCTTTTGAGTTATCTAAATCCATCTCTCTGACACCGCAGTCTTATTCTTTATCATATTTCCTTACCTGTTCCACAGCCTCCCCTTCACTATGGTCACCTTTCAAGTTCTTCCCAGATGTCAATTCTTCCCATGTAAACAGCAGAGAGTCTGTTACTTCACCAAAGGGGTTAAAATCGATTAACCAGACCTTACTCTGCAGTACAACAATGAAGAAAATAAAATATCAACAAACAAGAGTGTATGTGAAATAAGAGGAAAAATTATTATCTGCTTAAGCGTGGAAACAAAAACATACTGCATGGGCTGTTGGAAGACAGTTTTCATAAGAGGTCAAACAGGTCATGTAAACTGATGCAAATTCTATGCCGTTTCCTTTGGAAGGACCTTTCAGATTAGGCTTTACAGGGATTCTCTCTGCTCTGTGTAGACCTTAGAGATCCCCTGACACTTTGGGTGACAACAGGCATTTGCCCTACATGTCTTTTTCTAAAAGTTCATTTCCTCACACCAATCTTGTGACAGTGCTATATACAGTGGCAGTCTGCAGGATGGCTGCTTCCCACCCCGGAGATGGCTGCATTTCAGGAATACTGTGTAGTTTTTTTTTAAAATGCTTTGGGATCCTTTATGTTGAAAGAGATTTAGAGTCACAGATTCTAAGGCCAGGAGAGACCACTGGGGCCACCTAGTCTGACCTCCTGTGTAACAGGCCATACAACTTTCATGAAATAATTCAGGGGTTGGCAACCTGCGGCACAATTTTGAGCGGCACGCAGCTGCCTGCCGCAGTCCTGGCCCTTAGCCCCACTCAGCCCCCCCGCCCACCGCTCTCCCCTGCGGGGGCAGGAGGCAGAAGCTTGGTTCTGCGGCAACCAAGCTTCTCTCTCCCCCGCTTCTTCCCCCAGAGTGGTGCTTTCCTGCCCCGCCCCCTCTCCTTCCCTGCGCCAATCAGCTGATGGCCCGGGGGAGGGGGAGGGGGAGGGGGAGGGGGGGAGAGCGGCAGCCTGCAGGCAGTTCCCTAGAGGAGACAGAGAGAGGTAGGGACGGAGCCTTGGGGGAAGGGGTGGGGGGAACAGGGCACATCCCTTCCAGCCCCCTGCCATGAGCCGCTCAGGGCAGGGGGCTGGGAGCACCCCTATGAGCCAAGCACCCCAGCCCTCTGCCCTGCACCCCCCTCACTGTCTTCTGTCCTACACCCCCCCACCCCTCTGCCCTGACCCCCCACACACTCAGCATTCTGCCCTGTAGCCCCCACACCCCGTCCTCTGCCCTGACCCTTGAACCCCCACCCAGCCTTCTGCCCTGCACCCCACACCCCAGCCTTCTGCCTGACCCCCACAGCTTTCTGCCCTGCACCCCCATACCCCCAGCCCTCTACCCGGACCCATGAACCCCCACATACCCCCAGCCTCCTGCCCTGCACCCCCACCCCCAGCCTTCTGCCCTGACCCCCACAAACTCAGCTTTCTGCCCTGCAGCCCCCATACTCCCAGCCCTCTGCCCTGAACCCCGCCCACCCCAACACATACCCAGCTCTCTGCCCTGCATCGCCACAGCCCCAGCCCTGAACCCCCCCCACAGCCCCAGCCCTCTGCCCTGACCTCCCACACACACTCAGCCTTCTGCTATGCACCCCCACCCCAGCCCTCTGCCCTGATCCCCCCCACACTCAGCTTTCTGCCCTGCAGCCCCCATACCCGCAGCCCTCTGCCCTGACCCTTGAACCCCCACACAGCCTTCTGCCCTGCATCCCCAACTCCCTGCCCTGAACCTCGCCCACCCCAACACATACCCAGCCCTCTGCCCTGCACCCCCACAGCCCCCTCCCTCTGCCCTGAACCCCCCCACATACCCATCCCTCTGCCCTGCACCCCACAGCCCCATCCCTCTGCCCTGAACGCTCCCCACATACCCAGCTCTCTGCCCTGCACCCCACAGCCGCATCCCTCTGCCCTGTACGCCCCCCCACATACCCAGCTCCTTGCCCTGCACCCCCACAGCCCCATCCCTCTGCCCTGAACCCCACAAATGCAGCCTTCTGCCATGCACCCCCAGCCCTCTGCCCTGACCCTTGACCCCACACCCAGCCTTCTGCCCTACACCCCCCATACACCCCAGCCCTCATCTCTGAACCCCAGCCCCAGCCCTCTGCTCTGACCCCTGAAACCTCCCCATCCAGGTCTGGGGTCCCGGCCGCAGGCCCTGCTCAGCCCGCTGCCGGCCTAGGTGAACAGAACCCCAGGCTGGCAGCGGGCTGGCGGTGTAAGATCAGCATTTTAATTTCATTTTAAATGACGCTTCTTAAACATTTTGAAAACCTTGTTTACTTTACATACAATAGTTTAGTTATATAATATAGACTTATAGAAAGAGACCTTATAAAAACGTTAAAATGTATTACCGGCACGCAAAACCTTAAATTAGAGTGAATAAATGAAGCCTCGGCACACTGCCCCTGAAATAATTCCTGTTTGAACAAGAGCAGATCTTCTAGAAAAGCATCCAATCTTGATTTAAAAATCGCCACTGATGGAGAATCCACCACAACTCTTGATAAATTGTCCCAATGATTAATTACCCTCACTCATTTCCAAAATTTGGTGCTGCATTGGGTGGGACTCAAACCCTGGTCAAGCCCTTGGAAGGCATCGTTGTCACCACTATCCCACTTGGCAGATAATTTAAAGACTAACTTGCATTTATCTAAGCTATGTATATGTAGCCATTAGCATAGCATCTGAGTGTTTCAATCTTAGTGCATTTATCCTCACAACGCCTCTGTGAGGTAGAGACATACTATTATCCCCATTGTATAGATAAGGAATGGAAGAAAGCACAAAGAGACTAATATGATTTGCCCAAGCTCATACAGAAAGTCTGTGGAGGAAATTGAACCTGGCTCTTTCAGGTCTCAAGCTAGCACCATAAGCACTGGACCATCCTTCCTTTTCAGTAAAATTTTACCTATTCTGATATTTAAGACAAATTAGATTGCAATGAAGCATTACTCCTTATCAGTTGGTAGCAAGAATTCTCTCAATTTAGGTATCATATACAAGCCTAGATTTACCAAGTAGAAGAAATGCTGTATGTACCATATTTGAGTGACCAAGGAGTTTTCCTTGTTATTCATCAGAGACATAATTCAGTGCAATTTGAAAACAAAAGACTAGATAGCTTAGGTCATGGCATATTTAATTTTCTATTCCTTCCCTCCACTCCATCAAGGTCCTCTTTCTCTAGGACTACCAGAAGATCCTTTCTGACTCTGTCTACTCTACGGGAGCTACAGCAGCATAGCTATGGTGCTGTAGATATGCCACTGTAATCCCATAGTGTCGGCACAGACTACGCAATGGAACAGGGTTTCCTTCATCACTATTGCAACTCCACCTCCCTGAGTGACAGTAGGTAGGTTGACGGAAACATTCTTCTATTGACCTAGCTGTGGGCAGGGAGCGGGGACTATAACGAGGGCCAGATCAGCATAGCTATGGCACTCAGAAGTGTGGATTTTTCACTCACCTAAGTGCAGTAGCTGTGTTGACCTAAGTAGACCAGGCCTCAATCTCCTTGATACAATTGACAACTTCCATCCATTTCCTCTAAAATCCCTTTAAAGCTGTGAACACCAGCTTCGTTGCTGAGCAACATGAAATTTCCTCCTCTCCCACTCCCTCCCAACTACAAGTTTAACATGCTGCCTATGGAGCCCTCATAGGCCCTGCTGGCCTGGAAAATGGAAGACAGAAATGGAACCCAGTTTCACACAGCTTTTCATGAGACTCCCTTGCTGCAATATCATGACACTTATCATACTGCAAGTAAATGAAGCTTCAATAAGCTAGTGCCAGGGCCGGCTCCAGGTTTTCTGCTGCCCCAAGTGGCGGGAAAAAAAAAGCTGATCGACGGCACTTCAGCGGTAGCTCAATTGCGCCGCTCCATTCTTCAGTGGCAGTTCAGCGGTGGGTCCTTCACTCCCTCTCTTCCTCTTCGGTGGCAGCTCAAAGAGGAAGAGAGGGACTGAGGGACCCGCTGCCAAATTCCCGAAGATCCGGACATGCCGTCCCAATGGCGGATGGAGTGCTACCCCTTTGTATTGGCCACCCCAAGCACCTGCTTCCTTAGCTGGTGCCTGGAGTCGGGCCTGGCTAGTGCACAAGCTCACTATGGTAAATGATAGTACTGAAACCATAACACATTCAGAGAACTAGAGTTTGTTAATATGGAAAATACAAGCTGTAGAGAGAGTGTGACACTCTGTACCTCGGGGGAACACCCTGCACCCCCATGTTCATCCTTATAATACGATTATGTGGTATCCAATGCAAAGTTTGCCATGTCGGGTGTCTTCGGAAGGTCATGATTCAAGACGGCGGTTCCTAGGGTTGTGTCTGGGACCGGAGATATTGGCTAGTGTCATTCAGTTGCACAATCCAAGCAGCGGCTGGCCAAAAGTGCTCACTCACGTAGCTAGGAGCAGCTTACATGCTAGAGGCTATGTGTGAACAGCCCAGGAGTGGGGGTTCTCATAGCGGAGCAGGGTAAGGCCGGTTCTCAGAGTCGAGGACTGGAGTGACCTAGGAGATCACTGGTCCAGATAACACCAGGGGAACGTCACAGAGAGACACTTCAGCTGTTAGTTATTGCAGAAGGGTAAAGAAACAGAGTTGGTTTTGCACTGTTGAGCTGCAACCATGGTGTAGCAGCATTAACACCACCAGGGCAGCACTCCAGGAAGCAGACTATTTGCATCAGCCTGGCTTATCATTTTCAATCCCTCTGCTTCTCTTCGCAAATAGTCAGATATTCTAATTATAATGATGTTTTGCCTGTGCTATCATCAGAGCATCTTGTCAACCCAATGACATCAGGAAGAAGAATTTATCATTTGGATTCCTACCACACTGGAAAACAAGTTAATGAACCAATTTGTGTTTCAGAGACAGGCAATGGCTGGCAAAGTTCGCTCTGCGGTTCAGAGGATCTTTCCTCCATCTCTGAGATTTTTCAGCTTGTTAAAAGAGTGGGTTTTTTTTTATTAAATGTATTCAACTTAACGGTTCATAGGGATTTTACAATCAGTTCGTTAGGGAGTTTTACACTGCATAGGCTTTAATATCAAAAAATAAATGATGGGACCGGTGAAAAGCAAGAACTGAGGTCTATGGGCACCACAGCAGCATTTTCCTCTTCCTGCGGAGACGGAAAAGAGCCAATGTGCCTTCCACAATCTCTAACTGTTCCCAAAGCTTCTCCTCTAGTTGCTCTTATATCCCCACTGAACTTTGGTAATTGCTAATTGGTAAGAGGCGGCATAAAAAATGAACAGATCTAAAACACTCCCCTTCAGCCCCTCTGAAGATTTATTAAAAGTAAGGCATCTATCTCTGGGTCAGTCACTGAACAGTCTTCAGACTAAGTGGAAAAACAAGACTGAAGCATACCTAGGAAACCCAGAGTAAAATTTTTGCCAAAGGCCCTAAAACATAATCCAAGACCACTTTCACATAGTAGCTACAGAGCAAGAATAAAGCTATTTAATTGCAGGCTTCCAGTATTAGCAATCTCTTGTCACTTAAGACAGATTAACATCGGCTTATATGTCTGAGCTGCATGCAATTGTTTTTGATAAAACCACTTACGGGCATCTGCATACATGTTAGGTGTGTCTCTCTGCCTCTTGGTAAGTTGCTAATGCAGCCTTTGCTGTCTCAAAGTTTGGGTGCCTCAATACTGAGTGTTTACTAGGCAAGCATAGAGTCATTTTCCGTCAAAGATAGCCTCCTTTTCTATGTTCTCAAACTATGTAGCCTCAAGACTATGCCTGATGTTTTCTGAAGATCCATTCGTGTAGCAAAACCACCACCACCACAAGAGTGAAATTAACATAGGCTATATTTGTATATGATGAGGGGAAACAAGCAATAACACATGGAATGTATTTAGCACCCTAAAAATATACACTGGTCGGTCTATTATAACATGATAACATTCATTTTATTTTCATAAAAAGATAAAAAGCATACTGCTTTAAGGAAGTAGCTATAATATAAGAACATTTAAAGGAAGTTACAAGATAGATAAGAAATATCACATTAGTAAAGGTAACCAGCAAAGAGAATTGTCACATTTCCCTAATTTCAGCCGTGTATGCATGCCCACAATGACAGTGCATATGGGGCTATGAAGCCCAAGTGTTAGTTTAAAATTTAGAAAAAAGAGTTGTGAACTAACAATGGTCTGAAATACCTTCATTATAATACTTTGCAGTTCTACAGTAACTTTTATCTAAAGATCATAAAGTGTTTTACACACAATTAAGATTTGGGAGGTATGCAAGAAATGTACAGGGATTAGTTCACACAACACAAAGTACAGCTACCTCCAGGCAGCCCATCACTAGACAACAGCTGAGAGCAGAAGTAAAGAAAGGTATCCAAAATGGGCCATCCAACCCTGGAGCGTAGCCTCTCCAGTGCTAGCTGCCTAGCTTTGGAGACCATCTGGCTGTAAAGATTGTGTTAGAATGGGTATCCCTTAAAGCTGGCTGGTCTGCAAAGCCAGTCAAGAACTGACAAGACTGAGTTCAGGGAAGCCAGTGCACAGCAGAGGGAATATCGGTAATATCACCTGAGAGCAGAAGCAGAAGGACTGAACTGAGTTTACATGAGCTGTATTAGAAGGTATATGAAAGCTTGCATAGAACAGATACATTCAAGTTGCTTATGTTGTACTCCAATCTACTGACGCGCAAATTCCAAACCACTAGGACTTGCAGCAGTCTCCCCAGTGTTCTTTCAGTCACGCTACAGAAAACCTACAGGATTCTTGTTCTTCGAAATGTTGCAGCCCTTGCAAAAGAACAACACACACATCCAAGAGACATTTTGCAGGTGAAAGAGCCTTAAATAGGCAGAAGCTGGGCACTTCTCTCATTCTATAGGTGAGGTTGCCATGCAACCATGTTGATCTGGAGCACAAACTCTGGAAACTGATTGATCTACACAACACTCAACACCATTTCAGCACCTATAATTCACACACTAAAGAGACACTGAATAATACACTGGCAAGTCATGAAAGTGTGTGCACAGGCAAGGGTGAAGGAGGTGGGTCTGACACACCAAGGGACTAACTGGTAGTTTTCCAGGAGCCTGAGGGCTGCATGGAATTTGCACAAATAATTAAGAGATACACAGCTAGACACAGCTATATTAACTTGATAGATGAAGAAAAAATGTCTTTTGTCCAAAATCACCAGGATTTAAATCTTTCACTTAAGTAATCTTTGTCTTCACCCTTCAAGTTACAAGACAAGGCAGCTACAGGCTGAATTTGGCCAGACTTGAAAAATTCTGCTCATTAACTTGGCTGTGGTAAGTAAAATTTCCCCGCTTTCTCTCCTCTCTGCCCAGGGGCGGCTCTAGGAATTTTGCCGCCCCAAGCACGGCAAGCAGGCTGCCTTCCGTGGCTTGCCTGCGGAGGGTCCGCTGGTCCCGCGGCTTCGGAGGACCTCCCGCAGGCATGCCTGCGGAAGGTCCTCTGAAGCTGCGGGACCAGCGGACCCTCCACAGGCAAGCCACGGAAGGCAGTCTGCCTGCCGCCCTCGCGGTGCTGGCAGAGCGCCCCCCCCCGCGGCTTGCCGCCCCAAGCACACGGTTGGCATGCTGGGGTCTGGAGCCGCCCCTGTCTCTGCCCCCTCCTCCCATCATAATCAGGTAGGGTCAGCGGTTCTCAAACTGTGGGTCGAGACCCCAAAGTGGGTCACAACCCCATTTTAATGGAGTCACCAGGATTGGCTCAGACTTGCTGGGGCCCAGGGCCAAAGCCCAAGGACTTCAGCCCTGGGCAGCAGGGCTCAGGTTACAGGCCCCTGCCTGGGGCTGAAGCCCTTGGCTTCTGCTTTGGTCCCCCTGCCTGGGGTGGTGGGGCTCAGGCTTTGGCCCCCACCTGGGATGGCAGGACTCAGGTGGGATCAGGCTTTGGTCCCCCCTCCTGGGGTCGTGTAGTAATTTTTGTTGTCAGAAGGAGGTCGCAGTACAATGAAGTTTGAGAACCCCGGACTTGGGTAAATAGGTTTTGTACCTGAGCTGCGTTTAGCTTTTAGGCTGACTTGAAACCAATGTCATAAAATTACCTGGTGTTGACTCGATGCATTGGTACAAGAAGTACTTCCATCCAGACACACATCTGTTTAGGTACTATTTTTGGCATTGGCATTGTATAACTACAAAACCCAGAAACTTTCTCTCCATATCAACCACCGAGAGGCTGAGAGTAAGAATCAGTTCTTAAAATCATCAGTATTGCCAACTCCATCTGCTGGAACATTGTGAGTCAGGCCCCTCCCCACAAATCACAACTGGTTCAGATAATGATCAGGGCTGTCAAGCGATTAAAAAAATGAGTTGCGATTAATCGCACTGTTAAAAATAGAATACCATTTATTTAAATATGTTTGGATATTTTCTACATTTTCAAATATATTGATTTCAATTACAACACAGAATACAAAGTGTACAGTGCTCACTTTATATTATTTTTATTACAAATATCTGCACTGTAAAAAACAAAATAAATAGCATTTTTCAGTTCACCTAATAAAGATATTGCACTACAATACTTGTAACATGAAAGCTGAACTTACAAATGTAGAATTATGTACAAAAAATAACTGCACTCAAAAATAAAACAATGTAAAATTTTAGAGCCTACAAGTCCAATCAGTCCTAATTCCTGTTCACCCCATCGCTCAAACAAGTTTGTTTACATTTGCAGGAGGTAATGCTGCCCGCTTCTTGTTTACTTCACCTGAAAGTAAGAACAGATGTTGAGGCTGGCATCACAAGATATTTATGTGCCAGATGCACTAAAGATTCGTATGTCCCTTCATGCTTCAAGCACTATTCCGGAGGACATGCGTCCATGCTAATGATGGTTTCTGCTCGATAACGATCCAAAACGTGTTGTGCACCGACGCATGTTCATCTTCATTATCTGAGTCAGATGCCACCAGCAGAAGGGTGATTTTCTTTTTTGGTGGTTCGGGTTCTGAAGTTTCCGCATTGGAGTGTTGCTCTTTTAACTCTTCAGAAAGCATGCTCCACACCTCGTCCCGCTCAGATTTTGGAAGGCACTTCAGATTCTTAAACCTTGGGTCAAGTGCTGTAACTATCTTTAGAAATCTCACATTGGTACTTTCTCTGTGTTTTGTCAAATCTGCAGTGAAAGTGTTCTTAAAATGAACATGTGCTGGGTCATCATCTGAGACTGCTATAACATGAAATATATGGCAGAATGTGGGTAAAACAGAGCAGGAGACAGGCAATTCTCCCCCAAGGAGTTCGGTCACAAAAGTAATTAACACATTTTTTTTTTAAACGAGCATCATCAGCATGGAAGCATATCCTTTGGAATGGTGGCTGAAACATGAAGGGTCATATGAATGTTTAGCATACCTGGCACATAAATACTTCGCAATGCCGGCTACAAAAGTGCCATGTGAATGCCTGTTCTCACTTTCAGGTTACATTGTAAATAGTAAGCAGGCAGCATTATCTCCCTTAAATGTAAACAAACTTGTTTTTCTGAGTGATTGGCTGAACAAGAAGTAGGACTGAGTGGACTTGTAGGCTCCAAAGTTTTGTGTGGTTTTGTTTTTGAGTGAAGTTAAGTAACCCCTCCCCCCAAAAAATTACATTTGTAAGTTGCACTTTCATGATAAAGAGATTGCACTACAGTACTTGTATGAGGTGAATTGAAAAATACTATTTCTTTTGTTTATCATTTTTATGGTGCAAATATTTGTAATAAAAATAATAATATAAAGTAAGCACTGTACACTGCATTTTGTGTTGTAATTGAAATCAATGTATTTGAAAAACGTAGAAAAACATGCAAAAATATTTACTAAATTTCAATTGGTATTCTATTGTTTAATAGGGCGATTAAAAGTGCAATTAACTGCGATTAATTTTTGAGTTAATTGAGTGAATTAACTACGATTGACAGCCCTAATAATGAGATTTTTAAAAGGGCCCCTTTTTGTTTGCTTTCTAGTTTTTTAGCCTTTAGGATGCACATTTTCAAGCTTTTCTCCACAACTGTATGGGACAGAAGTTTTTTGTTTTTTTTAAATGAACACTTATCCTCACATAATCACATGACTCTGGGAGCTGGAGCTTTAAGAAAACATCAGCTATCACAAGGTTCACAATTAAAATCCTGAAGGGTGACTGTTGCGTTGCAGTGCCTTTTAGGCGGGCATGGACAGAGCCCAACAATTAATGTGATTGGTAGCTAAGTTATTTTTTTTTTAGCATGCTTTTATATACAATTAAGGCAGGCAATCAAGTAATTGCTAATTGGTTAATAAAATACACACAGGCACAGCTATAACTTTATAGGGTAATTGTCATCCTGTACAACTTTCTGATTTATTATCCTGTTTACTGCCTACTGGCAGATTGAGAACCAGCCCAAGGCCAGCATCTCACAACACAGTTCACAGCCTAATTAGCCCGTCCTAGAAATCTAAACACTTAGCTTCTAACATACCCATCTGCCAAATTCCCACAGGTGACACCACTGAATCATAGTTTTTACTTCATTAGATTAAATCCATTTTTGCTCTCAGATCAGGCAAAGATGTATGTTTGATGCAAGAATTAGTGGATGAAATTTGGAAAGTATGATTAGATTATCATAATAGTCCCTTCGAGCTTCAAATCTGTGAGTCATTCCCTCAGATACTCAGTAGAGCCATCATCCAAACTCTTATACAATTCAGAATATTATTTCTAGATTACAGCAAAAGGCAGAGTCCTTCAAATAACATCAGTCTCAAGCAGAGAGATGACGACCTGTTCGGTAGTTAAGTCTACCCAATTCCCTTCTCTTCTATTAGGAACTTGTCATCATCAGTAGTTTCTATCACACAGACAAACACAACTAAGGCTGCAAAGTTAAGCACTAAAAATTAGAAAATGCCAAATTAAGGTTGCCTATGCAAACCTGATCTCCGTGTTTGCAAGCAATATCATAGTCTTTGGGCTTGTCCACACACCGGGGTAATGCACTCCACGGGGATGTGATTTTTAAGGTGCACTAATGTGCTGTGCATTAACTGTTCTGTGTAGATCCTGCTGGTGCACACTAAAGTCTCCCTAGCGCACTTACATGTAGTGCAGTTTCATTGCCACATTGTGTAGACAAGCCCTTTAATTACATGATTTTTCTACAATACCACAACTTCATCCAGTGCACAGGATGAACAGCCCTCACTTAGTGAGCAGCTATTCGATATTTTGTTTTATCCTTGTTTAATGTGTGGCCCAATGCCTTATTTACTGCATTCTACTCAAACCCTGTTATGAAGACAGAATTATTAATTTCCCCCGATTCAGCCACAGATAGTGCTCATCGCTAGTAGAGTGCTTTACAAATATTAATTGATCTTCACTGTACCCCTGTGAGCTGAAGGGTAGTGTCTCCACTTTACAGATGGGGAGCTAAGGAACCAAAAGACGAAGGTCAAAAGCATCCACTGATTTTGGGTGCCCAGTCTAAGATGCCCAAGACCTGATTGTTCATAATACTTAGCATTATTTATCACTTTATATGTTCAAAGCACAGATCCTATTAACTTCAATTGCAGCTACAAATGCTCAGCACTTCTGCAAATCAGACCCCAGGGTCTCAAGTCAGGAACCCAGAAAATGAGGAACCACAAAATTAGTGACGACCTATGAAAAGTTTGGTTTAAGTGATTTGCCTAGCATCACATAGAAACACTGTGGCAGAGGCAGGGATATCATTCAACTGCCTTAACCATGAGACTATCCTTTCTCTTCCAGCAGTCTTCTGCCTCATTCACTACACACCTTCTAAGTTCTGCAACAAATGAGGCAAGGGTCTACAGACAAGAGTCTCCTTCACTACACAACCCTGATTCATCCCCAGAGGATGCCCATCCTGTGTTCCGGAGGCAGGAATCCTGTAGGTGATTGTGTAATTTAAAGACTATCTTAATGCATACACACAGGGGAGGCCAAATTAAGGCTGTGCAGGTACTTCCTAGCTTTTGACTGCTTGACTTTGCAACCTTAATAATGTTCTTTTAATGTAGTTTGTGTGTAATTTCCTAGGTTTTTAAAAAGAGCAAACTGGAAAAAAAAAAACATCGACCAGAAATTCCATCACATGGCCTCATACTGACACTGGGCCACTAGATCCACTGCACAGACCTCTGCCTCTTTAGCCAACAGAACTAAACTGACAGCAGTAGTAGGTTGTCATCCTCTGTGTGGACCAGAATGTAACTTGCCAGTGGACTTCTCAAATATTTGCTGACAGCAGAGAAATGCTCAGAATCAGGTATTTTGGGCTCCATTCCACACTGAAGGGAGTGTATCTAGTGGGCACAGACTCTTCTGCCATGTCCCCTCCAACCTGTCCCTGGCCCAGTCCTGTCTCTTCCCCATCCCTGGCTCCTTGCCTACCAAGTCCCAGTATCTACTCCTCCAGTTTGTGATCACAGTTCCAGACCCCTTGCCCAGCCAGTTCTAGAGTCCTCCTTTCCAGCACTTTATCCCACCTGTCTGTCCTCTTCCACTGGCTCTCAGTCCTAGTCTATCTTCCTGGGGTCATCATCCAATCTCAGTCTCCCCCATCACCCCTCCCTGGCTCCTTGTACAGCCAGTCCCAGTTCTCCTCCTGCACCACTGCTCTATCAAGTTGTGCTCCCTTCCACTCCCTGCTGCCTCCACCTCCCCCGCATTCTAGTTCCACTCTCCTTGTTCAGACAGTCCAGTCCCCCACCCTCCCAAAGCTCCTTGTCTGATCTCTGAGGTTCCCCTTAACCAACTGGTTCCCAATCTCCACTCCCCTTCCTTCATCAATTCCCAGTTTGCTTTCCCCCAGTTCCCAGTCCTAGTCTTCTTCGCTAACCTGTCCCAGCCTCCCCCACACGCTCCCAGTCTCTTTGCCCAGACAGTCCCATTCACAGTTTCACTCTCAAGACCCCCTCTAGACTCAGTCTCACTGGTTCTCAAACTATGGAGCAGGTCTCCCAGGGCTGGTAGGGAATGTGTCAAGCTGTGTGCTTCCCCCGCCCCCTCCACCCCATGAACCCTGGATGGCTAGGGCTCGTGCAGAAGGGCTGTGCACACCCTTGCCCCAATCCCTCACCTGGGCAGCCTAGGTTCAGGCTCTCCTTCCCTCCCCCTCATTCCCATACCTGGAGGCAGCAGAGCTCCAGCTGTCAGCCCTCGGGCGGCTGCAGCAGCGCAGAAGTAAGGGTGGCATGGGGTGCCAAGTCTGCTGTGAAAAGTGGTATTGACGAAGATCACTTTTCACATTGCCACCCTTACTTCTGTGCTGCTGCTGGCACAGCCCAGCTAGCAGCTGCTGCACTCTGCTCTGCCTTCAGAGCTGGGTGGCAGTATATGTACTTGGGGTGTCGGGTGTAAACTACTACAGGCACAAAGAAAGGGGGCCTGACCAAATAATCCTGATGAAATAACCACTGCACTAGATTCCTTGTTACAACCTCCTCCTTTGACTCTCCCCAGTCCGTCTTTCGTCCCCTCTGCATTCAGCTCAGACATCTTCCTCCCCCATGCTGCCTGGATGTTCCCGCAGAGAGAGAGAGGCTCCCTGCTTTCAGTCCCAGTGCCTAGCCTTACCGTGGTCTGAAGCACCTGGGAAGAGTCATTCTTGGGAAAGTCCAGCTTCTCCCTATTGCCCTCGGGTGGAGCATATTAAGCTGGTATGTGGCCGAAGGCAGACACCCAGCATGGAAATTTTCAGCCCAAACAGTCCAGGTTTGGCAAAGTTATAAGTAACTAAAACCAGGCTCTTATAGTGGGGACATGTCAGGCTACCTTAATAATAGGTGGCACTATCAGTCTCCCCTATAATATTTAATTGCGATACTGTGACACAGACATCCATTGATGGTTCACAATTCTACATCAGCAACTCTTGTCAGGTCTGACATACTCACTGCACCTCCCACACTCCGGTCATGGTGTTTATTTAAAACATGAGATGTAATGTATCATTTGAAATTTACCACTACACTGGTCATTAATGTCACAGTGAAATGTTTGTAACAACTCTGTAGGTGAAATTATGAACATGCTCTGATATTATATCCCGAAGACTGTAAACAGACAAAGGAGACAAAACAGGTTTCTTCTCTATAAAGGAGAAAGAAAATATGGTGGCAGACACCCTGCCAGAAAAGAGGGTTCTGACCTACTGCCTCTGGGTCAGCCAGTGACTAACCCTCCTGCAGCTTTGTAAGGGGGGAGGTGTGACCCTGAGAGCAACCCAGTGTCTGAGGGCAAGCGGCTTTCTGGTATCTAACAGTGAGTTTCAGCAGGCTTGGCCAGTGTACCCCAACTCATTAGTGGCATGATCTGTATGTAAAAGGTGTCAGGTCACTGCAAAATTATTGACACACTGGTGATTAATATCGTTGTGAAATGTTTACATTAATACCACATGTGGATGTTGTCTGCTACTATGTTTTAAAGTCTGTATTTGAATGAAGTAGAAAACAGGTCTGCTTGGGCCTTGAATACAAATGAAGCAGGGTTGACCAGTAACAATGGGACAGTAATTTACATATGCAGTAAACAGAACCATTAAAACTCACAAGATGGCTGGGGAGTCAGTCAGCATGTACAGATCACAAAGGACTGTGTATTTGCTTGTCTGACCAGCCTGGCTGTCAGGCAGAGACAAATGTGGCATATTTATATGCAAGGTAACCCCAAGTCATCAGGAGAGCAAGTGGGGAAAGACGACCACTTACTCTTGACAGGAGATGGAGACAGCACCCCCCAGGGAACTTCCCTGCTTCTTGAAGCAAGATCAATTAACTTAGAGATATGCTTTTCTAAGGTTTACTGGACTATTAAGGCAGGGGGCAGAGAACCCCTAAGTTATCTATCACTGCACAGATACAAGAGACCAGATCTTTTGCAAGCTGAGAAAGATAGATCCTTCAACCAAAGGGGTTGAAGTCTCTGGGAATGGAAGATTGGTAAGGAAGCTACCTCAAACAAAGACTCCAGCTTGTTAATTTAGGTCTTAGCCATTACAAAGTGTAATTTTACTTTTGTTTGTTTGTAACTCTTTCTAACTTTATTCCTTCTACTTGGTATCACTTAACCTACGTCCTTTCAGTAATAGATTTGGTTAATTTTTACAATAAACCAACTCAGTGCTGTACTTGAAGGGAAGGGTGTATTTACCCCAGTTAAGTTAAGCTATGATGTGCTTCTGTCTCTTTAAAGGAGCAAACAACTCACACTATTCTTTAGAGTGTTCCAGGAGAGGGCTGGCCACTTCAAGGCAGATGGTTTGGGGAAAATTCGGAACTGGGAGTGCATTGGGGTCACCTCTACAAATAATAATTAAGACTGGGAAATCAGAGTGGATCTGTTGTGTTGTAGGCAGGCTGCTGGGGTCAGAGTGCTGAACCAGGCCTGCACAGCACATAGACACTCAGGAACTGTGTGCTTGTCTGTTGGTGTCCAGGCTGTGAGTCACAGCAGCAGAACATTCAACGCACCTAAGGTTACAGGGCAAGCGATAATCCCACACTGGTCTGGATTGCACCCCAGAATGTGACAGACACCATTAAATGTCTTTTTTTTTTTTTAAATCTTTTCAAAGATTCTGTTAAATACTTTTAAAGATAAACTACTTATTCTCTGGAGAAAATTATTTGCAGAAGAACTACAAACATTATTGTTATATGACACACATGCACATCCCAACCATCTTAGGTTAGATACCATTCAGGTAGGAAAGTAAGAAAATCTAAGAGAAAAAGGAGTTCTGGAGAGCTGGCAGTTTTTCAAAGAGACAATGTTAAAGGCTCAACAGCAAACTATCCTAATGCAAAGGAAATGGAGGAAGAATAGTACAAGGCAAATATGACTCCATCAGGAGCTCTTTTAACGACCTGAACATCAAAAAGGAATCCTACCAAAGATGGAAACATGGACAAATTGCTAAGGAGCAGTATAAAAGTAGACATAAGCATGTATAGACAAAATCAGAAAAGCTAAGGCACAAAATGGTTCTATAAATACATTAGGAACAAGAGAAAGAAATAGGAAAGTGTAGGTACGCTACTTAGCAGGGAAAGAAAGCGAATGACATATAAGCTCAAGAAGGATCAGGTGTTTAATGCCTATTTGCTTCAGTTCTCACTAAAAAGGTTAATGGTGACCTGATACTTAGCACAATATTAACAACAAAGGGGAAGGACATAAGTCAAAATAGGAAAGAACAGGTTAAAGACTATTTAGATCCATTAGATACACTCAAGTCAACAGGACCTGATGATATAAGAAAACAATTGCAGAACAGAATGCTAAATAAAAATCTAGATACTTTTAATTCACTCATCACAATATTTCCCAGGAGGTTGAAGCCAACATTCATTTCTCCTCTATGGTACTTAGGAAGCATAAGAATTTCCATAGAATACAAATAATAAAATCAAAGAATATGCCAATAATATGAGCCATTATTAGCTTACCATGCTGTCTCTGTACACATCAAAAACAACTGGAAAGAAGAAAAATTGATTTGTTAGTTTCAAAATATATGTGGTTACACACATGGCTAAGCATAAATAGATAAACAAGCGTTTATAGCACGATGCTCAAGTTTAATATGTCTACAAAACAGAAAGCCCAAGACAGCGCTCATTTATGATGGAGAGTAGAAACAGTAATAGAGAACTCCTGTTGCCAGTGCATAGACTGGGTTTTCTACGGGTCTTTATTGTTTAATACAGATATTTCCACCCCAAAACATTTTATTAGCTCTTCAGAACAGAAGAGAGCTTATCTTCAATATTACTGTTTGTACTGCAGTAGCACTTAGAGGCCTTAATCAGGGATCAAGGCCCCATTGTGCTAGCTGTGGAACACACACAGAATAAAGAGTCCTTGCCACAAAGAGATTACCATCAGCTCCTGATGAAACAAAACAGACAGTGAAAATCAACCGGGGTGGGTGGCTGAGAGAAGGTAGCAGTGAAATGATCACTTTTAGTACACAACACAGTAGTCACAGCACACCAACTGCCTAGTGATGTCTATTTTAATATGAACTCGTCACTATTCAGAGATTTAAACAAAACAGTTGTTTCTCCATATCTATATCTATTTATCTATATCTTTCACAGTAAACTTTTTTGTATTGTTAAACAAATCCATATATTTACTGCGTCTTGGAGCAGCTTGTCCTGGAACCCATAAGAGATGAGGCAATTCTCCTTTTAGTCCTAAATGGACCACAGGATCTGGTCCAAGAGATCAATATAGCTGAATCACTCGGTAATAGCAACCATAATGTAATTAAATTTAACATCCTTGCAAGGGGACAAATGCCAAAGAAACCTACCACGGTACCATTTAACTTCAAAAAGGGGAACACACAAAAATGAGGAAGCTATAGTTAAATGGAAATTAAAAGGAACTGTCACAAGGGTGAAATGCCTGGAAACTGAGAGTTAAACCAGTTTACAAATCTGTGCCATGTAAATATCAGACACAAAATAATTACTACAGTTAACTTCTGTTTAAAGAGATATTATATAGAAATATAGTCATCAGATCTCTTGTTTAAAGGTGTTACAACATCTATGACATGTCTTTTGTAGTGACTGTATTAAACTGAGCGAAATCTAAGAAGACATTTAGAAGACAAGGCATATTCATCAGATGTTGATATTAAAAAAATTTGAGGTGTGCTGTTTTTTTTTTTTGCAGGTGAATTAACCATTGAATAAAAGGTAACCAAATACCTATTTGCCCCTCTATCTATTTTGTTGGGTACATAATTAATGTGTAATTTTTCCTTTTCGCCAACCTCCCTTTTTTTTTTTAAATCATTCCTCTACAGGTGGAAGGACTGGCATTTTCAGTGAATACAAAACTGTCTCAAATCAAAGAACCAAACACTGTGCAAGCAGCAACTAGCATTAGCATGCAGTCAGAGAACAAAAACATTACATAGCTGTCGAGTTAAGATATTGGGAATGTCAAATATTACTTTTCACTGGTATTTCCAAGCAACTGTAGGAAACAATCCTGGGCTGGCAAGCAGCTACACAGGATAATTTGATAGGCCTCATTTCTACTTTCTTGGTCATGCAGTCCCCTTTGAGCCTAGAACTCACATTGAAGTCAATGGGAGTTCCATGAAGAAATGTTTGAAAGATCAGGCCACCAGATTCTATTTTAAAGTTAATTTTTAATAGTGTAACTATTAAGCAATTGGGGACTTCCATAAAACATTTCCCACTTCCCACAATCTTGCTTTCTAATACAACCCTTAAAGAGATACTTACAGTCTTCATCCAAGAATTTATATTGAATATGTTTCTTGAAGAACTCCTGTATACATCTACAAATCTCCTCATTTTGTTTAGAGATATGCTCATAATATTGCGTGTAGTCTCTCTGGGATATACCTGTTATGAATTCAATTAGTTAATTAATTACATATGTACATTTTACAGCCTTTTTTTTTTTTTAAAGTGTTACTGAGATGCGAAGAAGTTAATGGGACAGGATTGAGTTATTAGAAAGATGCACATTGTGATCTATATTTTAAAATACCAATTTCAAATGCATCAAAATAACACTCCCAGCTGCTTACTCTTTGGTTTTACTTTCCAATGTTTGAAGATTTCCCCCCGCTACCAGACAGACAGACACACACACACACACCCCTGGTGGTTTGCCACATTCACTACACGAGGACACTGTCTCAATTTCCCACGTTTTTAGTAACTCCCTTTCCCATCAAAAGCCTAAAGCTGAGTTCGCACTGCATTACTAGCTTGACCTTCAGTGGTTCTCAAGCCAACCCTCCGACGGGCAAGCTACCTCAAGCTTAAAATCCCACTTAACTTGAACTAGAGATTTTGTGTGTGGGCACGAGTTGGATTAGGGGCAACACTTGAGTTATACCTGTAGCTAACAATGCTGTGAAAACAAGACTGTCAAAGCCTGTCAGGTCCAAAGAAGCTGAGCAAAACACCTTTTTTCAAACACAAATCATAGAATCATAGAAGATTAGGGTCGGAAGAGACCTCAGGAGGTCATCTAGTCCAACCCCCTGCTCAAAGCATCAGAGAGATTGAATCAGAGAAGAGGAGTCACTGCTGACTACTGCATCCTGCTGCAGAACACTTATTTTGCTGTGCTGACAGAAGCCAAGGTAGCTCTTTACTTCTGTCTGTACATCCAGAGTCATTGAAGCTAAGTGGCACACAGCTCTGGAAGCAGTACTAACTGCTGCAGCTGCACAAGACAAAATGGGAGTTCACTTAACCCTCTTTCAAGGGTATATAACCTCCTGTATAGGAGCTCTTAAAATTATCACCAAATGGTAAAATTCCAAAAGAAAGTAGCCTCCATGAAAATCGAGTGCCATTCCAACGGATTTCTACTTTGGCCCTTAAGGTAGTACGGCTGGATGTTCAGTCTATGTCCATTACTGGCAATTTCATGGCACCACCGAAGCTTTTGGTGACCACATGATTACCAATCATGTTGCAGCATTCCTTGGTCCATATGCTTTGTAATTCATGGGTCTTCCATCCTAATAATATGTCCATACCAAGAAAGCCACAAAAACTGAATCAACACTGATTGAGGTGGTTGCTGGGTTCAGCTTTGCATGTCCTCATTTCTGATCTTGTCCTGCCACTTAGTATTGAGCAGCTGATGAAGACAAGAATCGAACATGTCAGTCTGCCACTCTTAAACCTTCCTCTGTGCTCACCTGTCATTGCCATACAGCAGAGTTAGCACAAGTGGGGCTCTCTAGATCCAAGCTTTATAGCTAGCTTGACATTATGATGTTCCCACAGAGGCCTCTGAAGGCCCTGAAATATGGCAGCAGCTGCTGCTGCTATTTGAATATGCAGATTCTTTGAGTATCCTCCAGCACTGTCTACAACACTGCGCAAATATTTTTAAATTGCCACCTGCTCGGTGGCATCTGGACAGGTTACTACTGAACTGGCTGTAATCTGGAGCTGGAGGCTGCTTGATGTTAATGGCCAGGAACTTAATTTAAAAAAATAATTCCAGCTCTGAAATGGGGTGGGGCAAATTAGCCCCAGCTGCATCCGATGTACGCAGCCAAACCTTTTCTAATGTGGCTGTTTTATAGGTAACATCTTTACATAGATGAGAAGGTCCTTTGTCATTACATTTTTAAAATTAGAATTTAGCAGCTAAGGGCCTGTAATACATCTAGAGGGAAATATAGGAGGGGGAAAAAGATTCTAATTGAAACTCTCAGCATCACATCCCACTTATGTTTTATTATATATTTAACCCTTTGGATACCTGCTAATCCTACAGTTAACAAAGGAAGACTGACCTTTTAATCACAGTGAGCAGGAAGGTTATGTGGCCACCTTGTGCTCCAGTTGTTTTCTGGATATTGCAGCTACTTAGGACTCCCTGAAGAAGTCTCTACCCACCCTGCCTACTTCTGCCAGGAAGTTTTTCTCCCATGTTCTTTACTTGATGCAGTGCTGGGCAACCAGCCAGGGCAGAGGAGGCTGGACACAGTGCAGAGAGGGGAGGAACTTAGCTCTGTATAGTGAAAGGGACAGTGGTCATGACTGCTCGTCAGGAGACAAGACACAGTCTAGGATAGCAGACAAAATCTAGGAAAGCAGGAAGGCTCTCATTTGATTAAAATTGATAGGCCCTCAGTAAAATGTGTGAAGGGAAAAATGCCTTCATTTATAATGCTCTCAGGTTAAATCCAAATATAGTCTCACAGTATCTTAATATTGATAGAAAAGAAACTTTCATAATGATTTGCTTCACTGGAATGAAACCCAAGGTGTTGTTTCGCTAATTCACTTCAATAGAGTGATCTCTTGTATGCAAAGCTTCACAAATGATAAACTGCCTTGCATTTGAGGCTCACAATTGCAGAAATTTTCTTTGTTTAGAAGACACTGGTTTAAATCAGCATCAGTAGGATTATTGCAAACCTGATACACTTAACATATATCTTAAGTGACAGAAGCTTTGACACCAGATACATAAACACGACCAACTGCACAAAACTCTGCTGGATGTTCTATTATTACAGCATGAGTAACTTATGAAAAGAGAAAGCCATAACCTCTCAATACAGACATATGGATTACAACTGTTTGCAGTACTATTAGTAATTAAAAATTCAACTAAGTTCACAAGCTCCCTGCTTTACATACATGGATTAAGAACATGCCTGTGAAAAGGTAGTCGATATTCTTATGTTAAATTGCAAGCTCTGATTTTGTTTGCTATTACTTCTAATGTCTTCCTTACAACACTGCTGCTAATACATCCCAGAATGATGTCTGCTTTTTTCCCCAACGGTATCGTGTTGACGACTCTCATTTAGTTTGTGATCCACTATAACCCCTAGATCCTTTTCTCCAGTATCCCTTCCTAGGCAGTCATTTCCCATTTTGCATTTGTGCAATTCATTATTCCTTCCTAAGTGTCGTACTTGGCATTTGTCCTTATTGAATTTCATCCTACTCATTTCTCCAGTTTGTCAAGATCATTTTGAATTATAATAAGATATTGAATAGAACCAGACTCAAAACAGATCCTTGTGGGACCACACTTAATATGCCTGTACATCTTGACTGTGACCCATTTAGTTCATAGAATATCAGGGTTAGAAGGGACCTCAGGAGATCATCTAGTCCAACCCCCTACTCAAAGCAGGACCAATCAGAACCCTGGGTTTAGCAGTTCAATGCTTAAACCACTGAGCTATCCCTCCCCCCGTCGATAACTACTCTTTGCATACAGGTTTCGGAGTGATAGCCATGTTAGTCTGTATCAGCAAAAACAATGAGGAGTCATCGTGGCACCTTAGAGACTAACAAATTTATTTGGGCATAAGCGTTTATGGGCTAGAACCCACTTCATCAGGTGCATGGAGTGGAAAATACAGGAGCAGGCATAAATATATGAAAAGATGGGAGTTGCCTTACCAAGTGTGAGATCAGTCTAACGAGACAATTCAATTAGCAGCAGGATACCAAGGGAGGAAAAATAACTTTTATAGTGGTAATGAGAGTGGCCCATTTCAAACAGTTGACAAGAAGGTGTGAGTAACAGTAGGGGGAAATTAGTATGGGGGAAATTAGGTTGTTTTCTCTGCGTACAGTTTTCCAATCAGTTGTGCACCCACCTTATAGTAGGTTTGTCTAAGCTATATTTCCTGAATTTGCTTATGAGAGGGTCATGTGAGACAGTATCAAAAGCCTTACTAAAGTTGAGATGTATCACATCTACTGCTTCCCCCCCCCATCCACAAGACTTGTTACCCTGTCATAGACCAGTTATACCATGATTTGTTCTTGACAAATCCATGCTGCCATTACTTATTATCTTCTAAGTGCTTACAAACTGGTTGATTATTTGTTTCGTTATCTTTCCAGTTACTAAAGTTAAGCTGACTGGTCTATAATTCCCTAAGGTGTTCTTATTCCCCTTTTTATAGATAGGTATTATATTTGCCCTTTTCTGGTCCTCTGGGATCTCTCCCATCCTCCAAGAGTTCTCACAGATAGCCACTAATGGCTCAGAGATCTCTTCAGCCAGTTCCTTAAGTATTCAAGGATTCATTTCATCAGGCCCTGACAACTTGAAGATATCCGATTTGTTTGTTTGAACATGCTGACTTGTTCCTTTCCTATTTTAGCCTCAGATCCTAGCCAATTTGCACTGATATTCACTGTTAGTCGTTTGATCACTGCTAACCTTTTTCGTTCATGTTCATGTTCACCCAAGCTGTCTTCCACCTTCAAATTCTCAACCAGTTCTTCCCTATTTGTCAGAATCAAATCTAAAACAGCCTCTCCCCCACTTGCTTTCTCCACCTTCTGTAATCAAAAGTTGTCTTCTATGCATTCAAAGAACTTGTTGGATAATCTGTGCCTTGCTGTATTATTTTCCCAACAGAAGTCTAAGTAATAGAGTCCACCATCACCACCAAGTCCTGTGCTTAGGATGATTTTGTTAGTTCTTAAAGAAAAAAAAGCCCCATCCACCTCTTCTTCCTGGTTAGGTGGCCCTACTATAACGCCACCCTTGTTTTTTTACCTCTTTTATCCTTACCCAGAGATTTTCAACCAGTCTGCCTCTGACTTCTATCTTAAACTCAGTGCACGTGTATACATCTTTGACATACAAGGCAACACACCTCCTTCCTTTTTTCCCTGCCTGTCCTTCCTGAACAAGCTGTATCCTTCTATATCAATATTCTAGTCCTGTGAATTACCACACCAAGTCTCTGTGATGCCAATCATGTCATAATTGTGGTTATTCATTAGTATTTCTAGTTCTTCCCATTTATTCCCCATACATCTTACATTGGTAAGCGGTGAGGGCCGAGGGACGTGCTGGCCGCCACTTCCCGCAGCCCCTATTGGCCTGGAACGGTGAACCGTGGCCAGCCGGAGCTGCGATCGGCCAAACCTGCAGACACTGCAGGTAAACAAACCAGCCCGGCCCACCAGTGGATTTCCCTGACAGGCCACATGCCAAAGGTTGCCGATCCCTGATCTAAGATGTTCATTAGATTTCACATTTATATTCCTTCTTGTCCCCCCTGGATTCGGACCCCTTGCCAGGTCTCCAAGTAGGTCAGGTCAAATTCAAGATACATGTATTCTGGTCCCGAAAACATATGCATTGATAAAGCAGCAGTGTGTGACCAGCGGCACCTCACAAAATAGCTTTTAGCTACAGGATCATGGCCAAATTAGAGCCGTGAACATGTGAGCCATACCCTTGATGACCACTCCAAAAAACCTAATTCTTTGCGGTGGCTTTCTGCACAGCCTATCCACAGATTTCAAGGATATATCCACCATCTTGCTGTGCATAAATATGTTGTCAGGCTGTTGGATTTAATGCAGAACAGAATTTAAATCATGTTTAATATGACAGAAGGAAAAAAAAATTAAACCCAAAAGGTAAAACAAATATAGATAGAAGAAGCAAGAAGGAATAAGAATCCTATGAAGACAGTGTTGTGATAGGGGAAGAAAGATTTTCATGTTCTACTGTTTTTAAAGGAATAGGAGCAAACCTTAGATACCCCAGTGAATACTACGGAGTCTTTAAGAAGATCCTCACCTATAAGTTTGTTTTCTTTCACAAAGCATCTGAATTCTGCCCCAGGAATTAATTCACACCATTTTCGAAGCACAAGCTACAGGAAAAAAAAATACAACATGTCAAAATATGGCTTAAGAGAACGAATTGACTTTTTTTTTTGTCAATAAACACACATTTTGGTCTTAAGATAGTACCTGCTGTTAAGAGTATCCTGTGATATTTTTCTTAACACAAGGGGAAAACCCCTCACAATTGTAATGGGTGTAATTATCTTGGCAAATAAGCCAAATTTCTTTGAAATCTTATCTTGTCACTTATTTACCTGTGAAAAATACATGTAAAAACAAAATCTTATCTCTAATACACCATAATTTTGCCAATTGGATCTCTCTCCCTATACTCCACTAGCATGACACAGAACTCAAATATGAAAAGCAATAAACATTTAAAGACAAGCACGGCATTTCACAGATATGTACTTGAACACTGTTTTAAGCCTCAGGCTCTGCCATGCGATTCAAAAGAATACATCAGTAGCAATTTTAAGGACTCTGCCATTGTGCAAAAATAAGCCAATGTTAATGAGTGCATAAGATCCGAACAGTCACCACAGCTAAATGCAAGATTTAATTACCTAGCTTCTCATTCAATACAATGGACTCCGAAGATACTTCAACTTAATACTTAAAGGGATCACTAATGCACTATGCCTAGGTCAGTGGTTCAAATCCAGTACATTAAACAGTGACCAAGTCTAGGCAAAAGGAGCTGGTGCCTCTGTCCTGTTCTCAGTGGACAACGTAAAGCCACCTCAATTGGCCTGCCCACTGGCAGTCTCAGCAGAAAGGCTAAGGACTAAAATAGGCCATTTAGAGAATGAACAACTCCCTCAGCCATTCAAGTTTCCCCTCCCGGGTCAAAGTTGACAGGCTCTGGAAGAGTATTATGGAGAAGCTTGCAAGGCCTCTGCTTGCAATGTATCTGGTGTGTGGACAAGCAGAGAGAGATGCTCGTCAGTCTCTGTAACTATTAGTCTGGCTTTTTTTTTCCCCCCCACAAGCACTAAAGTGTTTTCTTGGTGTCATCCAAGCATAAGTATCAGCCCTCTCAAGGGTAAGATACTTAAATTATCTAGAGCCAGGAGAGGAGTCTTACCTCATATTCCAAGCGAGGATCAGGGGTATCATCAGTACAGTGAATAAATCTGGAAAAATAAATTACACTGTCAAGATCTATTGTACATAAAACTGTTTTTATTCAGAGCAAGCATTACAAACTGGAACCATGCATCGCAAAGACATTGTTAAGCATTTCTAAGAGATTTTAACTCTAGAAGTAAAAAACAAGTATGGGTATGCCACTGGCAAATGCCTCTTCCTTGGCACACCCGGACAGTTACTCAAATGACCCACAGAGATCACCTATCACCAATTAAGGAAAAGCCTTTCTTGGGCATGAACTTCATAGAGAAGTTAACTTAAGACAGGTTAGAGAAAAGGGAGAAAATTATTTTAAAAAGGAGACACTATCAAGTTAGATTTGAGTCAAAGTTAAACTGTGTCAGAGCAACCTTCAACCAATAGAAAGGTTTCTACAACCACACACAACATTCTCATCCAAACTATTGCTTTTTAACAATGGGTATTTCCCTAGAAATGGTTGGAACATCAACACAGTAGCACTAGGAACCTCAAAGTGAAACTGACTTTCTTGGATTTTCATTGACCACGCTGAGAGAAATGCAAAAAGATAAACAGTAAAAACACAAACAAGTACTCTTAATGATTTAAGAATTTATTAGTAGCAGAGAAAAGTATTTGTTTATCGTGTATGACTGTTATATTGATGGTGTCCCTTCAAAGTACCTCTTCATTGCCAAGATATTATTTGCTTGCGATAACTACACTTTGCCTTCCTCTTAAATAGTTATCCTGACATGATTGCACTGACACAGAAATAGCACGCACTTTGATGTTCTAGTTTCATTACATTGCTTGGAGCAAATGTCTCCAAGTACCTTTCTCTGGTAACTTCCTAAAGCAATGCACCCTTCAGTGAACCAAGCGATATCACCATGATTCTTACAGCAACAGTGGATCTACTTTTCCTTTCCATCAATGGGAGAAGCAAAGTAGTTTAACTTGCCACTGCCTATACCAGAGCATGGCATCTTTCTGAGTCAACAACAATAAACAATGCATTTAGAAGCACAGATCTTAAAAGACTGAAACAAAAAAACCCCAAAATATCCCTGCTCCCATGTTATTCACACACATTAGATATCTGTAGGCAGACACCAAAGCTTTTTCTCTTGTGAGCTAGTCTCTTATTCCTTCGTTCATTAGCCAGTAAGAACAGAAGCAGTTATCCCAATGCCAACTATTATGTAATCTCTATATTTTCACCGGAGTAGTTATGAACACTACAATAAATCCTGTAACTTTCAAAGGAATGATAACAAAAGTATATCCTCTTTCTAAAAGTAGAGCTCCCAATCTCATTTGAGCTGTTAGGAAAATGCCTACCATTTGGTGAACAGCTCAACCGTGAGGACAAGCTGGTTAAAAGGGTAACAACTGAGTGCCCTCCCAAAAGTGACAAGACTTATCCAAATTCAGTAAAGATTAAGTAAGTAAGAGGAGGTTACTTACCTGTAAGTGGAGGTTCTTCAAGATATGTGGCCCCTATCTGCTTTCCACTGAGGGTTTACACATGTGTACCATGTGTATAGAGCTGGAGAATTTAAAAGTAGTGTCCGTTGGTCCACGCACGCATCCTGACTCGTCTCAGGGTTTCATCTGGGGTGACAAAGGGCGGGGCAGACCAACCGCGTCTCCAGTTCCTTCTCCACTGCAAATCAACAGATCTACCGCCTTGGGGAAGGAGGGCAGGAAGTGGAGCCCCTATGCAGCCCTGACAAGGTTCTCTCCACCAGTGAAGGGATAAGATTACCTTCGGGGCGGAATTGTGAGCCTGATGCCCATGGTGTGATGAACAGGCGAGTAAACTTTCTGAAGCCTCCTCTGGAGGCAGCGAAGGCAGTGATGTACGTGCACGAGGCCACGTGACTCAGGATAGAGAGGCAAGTCCTGGCTGGGACTGAAAGATTGTTGACTACATGCGTTATGAGCTCTTGCAGAGTCTGGAACCTGTCTTGTGGGAGGTAGGCTTGAGCCGTGATTGAGTTGATGGTGGACCCTATGAAGTCTAGGCATTGTGTAGGGTTTAAAGTTGACTTTTTGGTATTGATACTGACCCTTATAGAAGAAAGGAGGCCCAGCAACATAGAGATTGAGCCCTGAGCGTCTCGTCTGGATTATGCCACCATGAGCCAGTCGTCGAGATATGAGAATACAAGTACCCCATAATGCCTGCTGTGGGCTGCTACCATGGAGAAAACCCAGTGAGTATATGCTTTAATATGTGCTACAGCACATGAGATACTGACTTCCCTCATGTTGCATACTATGATCAGTGCTCCCTTCCACTGCATCTCTGAATCTTTGAAATGAGGGTATCTGCAAGCTGCTCCTTTTCTATGCCAGTTTGGTGCAGTCCTTGGGGACCTGGCAAGTTGGCCAGAATAGTCCTAAAATGGATCAAGTTTAAATGCCCCTCTGGTGCCTTTGGCAGATACTAAGAGATGTTACTGCTCCTCTCCCTTTAAGGCAGGAATTAAAAACCTTGCATTCCACCTTCAGCACCTGTAGGCTGCCTTGAATACAGGTACCAAGTCCAGCAAACCAGCAAAATGTCTGATAGACAACAGAATGCAACTGGGACACAGTGTGAAAATGATCAGGAGTGTCCGCCGAGCCACACCTTGAACACTGCATGCAGCTCTGGTTGCCCCATATCAAAAAAGATATATTAGAATTGGAAAAGGTGCAGAGAAGGGCAACGAAAATGCATAGCGGGATGGAACAGCTTCCATATGAAGAGAGATTAAGGACACTGATGCTGTTCAGCTTGGAAAAGAGACAAGTAAGGTAAGGGGGGATTTGGTAGAGGTCTATAAAATCATGAAAGGTGTGGAGAAAAGTGAATAAGGAAGTGTTCTTTACCCTTTCCCAAAACAATAGAACCAGGGGTCACCTGATTAAATTAATGGGCAGCAGGTTTAAAGCAAACAAAAGGAAGTTCACTTCGCACAATGCACAATCAACCTGTGGAACTCGTTGCCAGGGCACATTGTGAAGGCCAAAACTATAATGGGGTTCAAAAAAGAATTAGATAAATTAATGGAGGGTGGGTCCATCAAAGACGATTAGTCAAGATGGTCAGTGATGCAACCTCATGCTCTGGGTGTACTGAGCCAGTGGTTCTTAACCAGGGTACATGTACTCCTGGGGGTATGCAGACATCTTCCAGGGGGTACATTAATTCATCTAGATATTTGCCTAGCATTTCACCAGGCTACATAAAAAGCAGTAACAAAGTCAGTACAAACTAAAATTTCATACAGACAATGACTTGTTTATACTGCTTTATATACTATAAACTGAAAGATAAGTACAATATTTATATTCTAAATGATTTATTTTGTAATTATATCATAAAAGTGAGAAAGTCAGCAATTTTTCAGCAATAGTGCGCTGTGACACTTCTGTATTTTTATGTCTGATTTTGTAAGCAAGTACTTCTTAAGTGAGGTGAAACTTGGGGTACGCAAGACAAATCAGACTCCTGTAAGGGGTACAGTAGTCTGGAAAGGTCGAGAGCCACTGTACTAAGCCTCTAACTGCCAGAAGCTGGGAGTGAACAACAGGGGCTGGATCACTTGATAATTTCCTTGTTCTGTTCATTCCCTCTGAGGCATCTGGGGTTGGCCACTGACGGAAGACGGGATACCAAGCTACATTGACCATTGGTCTGATCCTGTATGGTCATTCTTAAGTTCGTAATGAAACACAACTGAGTCCAGTCAAAGCTAAAGTGGAAAAATGTTTAAAAAAATAAAAAAAAATATCTATGAATCCTTCTCTCTCCTGCTGGAAATTGCCATGGATATTTCCCACAAGATAATGCACCGCTAGCCCTGAAGACCATCTTGAATGTATTCATTCTATTAAGTGTTAGCACTGCCTATTTTATACCAAACTTACTGTGGTACTGAGTGTTAACAGGCACAGCCAAAGCCATCCAGTTACTGATCTGTGACAGATGAGGTTTTCCTTGAACACTGGAAGCAAGAGGCTGAGCAGAGTTCCTCTAACCTAAACACTTAAGGTTTAAAAGCACTGGGAACAGCAGCAAATAATTTGCACACATGAACAATTAAGAGATGCCAGGGACCCTATTTCTGAAACTGTGTCAGAACTTATGTTTCAGACACTAGCAGGGGCTGAAAGACCTAACCCCCACAGCTTATAGAGCATTCGTGAAATATGGTTGGTCTCCATTTTACTTATTGAAATCTTATTAACAGGCAAACAGGAGAAAGATCCCTTTTTGTATATTTCACAAGTATACGAATCCCCACTGGCACATACTTGCTAAAACACTCACTGCATTGAGCAGATATATGCTGTTTAATTCCGCTCACCCTTTGCCCATAAAAAGGAGTGATGTGATTTACCAGGATTTACAATGCCTGCAGTACACATCACACTAAAGGGGCCACGAATTGATTTGCAAATCACTGTAATTACTCTTGTGGATAATAAAACAAACCATCAAAGTTGTAATGAAAATTGTAACAGTTATTTTGTACCTGAAGAATACTACAGCCTAACAGTCCGATCCAAAGCCTGAACACAAGTCTTCCCTCTGACATGAACAGGCTATTCGATCAGGTCCTTTTTCTCTACCCTTAGATTTAATTGTTAGAGATTTTTACTTTAAGCACTTGAGGCAAGTTGGAGGAGGTGGTTCATATGCCACTCAAAAGGGGCCTTGCACCTAACATTCTTTTAAGTTTACAGAAATGATGGAAAACCGAACCAAAAGATACCTCCAAATGTCTAAGGGCATGCCTACACTATGAACATCAGTAAACCTATGTAAGGTTGACTTACAACCACCTCAGTAATTACTGCAGTGGTTCATATCCACACTGCCCTTCTTCTGCCAGTGGTGCGTGTCCTCACCAAGGGTGCTTCCATCGACGTAAGAGGGGACATGTCGGGGGCTGAGAGCCTGGGCTCTCAGCTCCACGCCGGGAACAGGGCAGCCACACTGGACTTCTTGGCTCCCTGCCTTTCCTCAACCTAACGCTGTAGCGTAGACGAAGCCTCAAATTGCAGATGGTACACTTGAGTTAGGTTAACCTACCACCTGTATTAGCAGTGCATGCAGCAAAAGGCTGCTGTGTTATCAGCACACTTTTGTACAGGAATGAGGTATGGACCTTATACTCTCCTCAGGAAAAGAGACTTAACAGCTTTCAGATGCATTGTCTTCATCGAATCTTTGGGATCTCCTGCAGGGGACAGAGTCATCAACACTGAGGTGCTCAAGTGAGCCAGTATACCCAGCATGCAAACACTCCTCAAACAAAGATGCCTCTGCTGGCTTGGACATGTGCACCGAATGGATGATGGGAACATCCCAAAGGACATCCTCTCTGGCAAACTGGCATCTGGAAAAAGACCCAAAGGACACCCAAAATTGTATTTCAAGGATGCCTATAAGCGAGACCTCAATGAAATGGACATGGATAACTGGGAGGATCACATTCAGGACAACAGCCTTTGGAAACAAGAATTTAACAAAGGTCTGCTAATACAGGTGGCAGGTTAACCTAACTCAAGTGTATCATATGAAATTTGAGGCTTGATCTACACTACAGTGTTAGGCTGACGTAAAGCAGGGAGCCAAGAAGCCCGGTGTGGCTGCCCCGTTCCTGGTGGGGAACTGCGCGTGGAGCAGAGAGCCCTGGCGCTCAGGGCCGCCCCCCCCCATTTTCCCTCAAGTCGATGGAAGCACTCTTGGTGAGGATGCGCACTAGCACCACTGACAGAAGGGCAGTGTAGACAAGAGTTACGAGAGAAAGCAGTCCAGCTTGGCAGAGGAGAAAAGAGCTTGCAGAAGACAGAGCCCAAAGGGTTGAAACACCACCTTTAAATGTGACAGATGCAACAGATTGTCTCTCTCGAGTGGGTCTCTTCAGCCATGGCTCCCATAAAATAATTGAATAAATTCTCTCTCTCTCTGGGGCACATATCCATGGTTTATCCAGACTGAAGGATGCCTACTAGAGGTCTGACATGAGTAATTAACACATGAAAGGAGGCCTCATTTGTTGGAAGATAGAATTAGAGAGGTAAACATATCATTAGGATGAAAACAGAATATTTGTGCTAAATATGGTAAGTAAATAGATCAGTAGGTGGGGGAGAGGGGAAAGAATGTGAACCAGCTAAGATAAGAGGGGGGACAACCATTTACTAACAATTGACAAGATAAATTAGGAATGTAGAGATGAAGTAAGGAGTAGGTCAAGTGTGGACAACACATGGACACAGCATCCTGCACAGGGATTGGTTCCTACAAGGTAACCAATCCAATCCAAAATGTATGATGCAACGTATAGTAAATGCAATGCAATGTGTAAATGTATATAAAGGAAATGGTTTTCTGTACAGCTTTGGATGTGTGGTGTGCCCTATGCCCACTCCTATGCTTGAGTCTGATCAACACAGCATAGCTTGCTGTAAGCCAAATAAAAGAACCTGAGTGATGAAATCTGTAGTTTAACTGAGTTTTTTGAATCCCAGAGAACTGGATGAATTGTTCTTTCAGAACTGGACAAGGTGTTCTGGATAAGCCAAGTGGAAAAGGTCTCAGAGGGAATCCCACTATATACTAAAATCATTTACTGAAAGGCAGATAAAAACAAAACAAGAAAGTTTTGTTTACAGGAGGGACAAGGTTTTCAGCTTGATACAGAATCCAGTTAAAACAGGGGAGTTCTTACTGCCTATGAACTACATTAGGTTATTTAAAAAACAAACAAACAAACAAAAAACTGGCTTAAGGCTCATACCACACACCAAACCCTGAATAAGCTGTTTTCTGTTAAATCAGGTAGGTAAAATACAATGCTTACATGAAAGAGAAATAACACTGACTGCACTGTCATTCGTGTGCTGTGTTCAAGTCCTTGTTACTCTATTAGTGTTCCATGAGGGAAGTTCTATATCTAACAATTTTTAAAGCGATTGAAGTGCCAGCTTCATGTCAGAAGCCAAACATTTAAACATTGGAAGTGCAGCCAGTCATATTCAAGATGCTCTGACTAATCAGATTGTATATTATTTATGATCTGTACTACAGTAGCACTTAAATTGGGACTCCATTGTGCTAGAGACGGCACAAACACCATCCAACCCTGACCTAATCAGTTTGGTACAAACAAACAAGACTTACAGAGGGTGGGAGGAGAAAGAGGCACAGAGAAATGAGGTGATTTGCCCTTGGTCACAAAGCAGATCATGGGCAGAGCTGGGATAAGAAACCAGGTCTACCCCATAACCCATTCAGTATCTTTTCCATTAGACCATACTACCTCCCAAACAACAGAGCTTCTTTTACTAGTTGGACAGTTCAGGAGCACAAAGGTAACAAAATATAAAGAAACGTCTAATAAAAAGGTTTTGGCTGTTGTTTTATGTCTGAGCAAAAAGTTTTTTCATCCCACTAAATACAATCAAATCTATTTCTCTCTCTTTTTTTACAAGCCCATCCAAGTGAGAGGACACACAATGTCTCCAGTTTTCACCTGCTCAGCATTTTACTTCCATATGCTAGTTGCATTTCTAATTTTTGCTTGCCAAGGTCTATGGTGCTGGCATTTAATCAATAGCGTAATTAATAGAGACAACCTTGTGATTCAGCAAGTCTAATCATTTAGCCTGTTTGACTGCTTATGTTCGTATGAATAATTTAGCAGTTCAGGAATGCTATGAACGTACTGGATTAAAAGCAGGATGTTTTATTCAACTACCTTTTATTTACAACAGTTCATCTAGGAGGAGGCCAAAATGCTTCACAGATTAAGGTGAGATGAATTTTGCCCCAGGTAGGTACAACTCTCATTCAAAAATCAATAGAAATTGCCCAGGCTAATTCACCCTATTACAAACTAAGGCCTGCTCTTGCAAAAACTAGCACAGTATTTTACACTAAAAACATTACAAAAGTAGCTTTTAGGAGGGAAAGTAAAGTGTAACTTTTCCCCAGCTGAAAACATGTCAGTCTTTAGATTAGATTGTAATTACCTGTACCACAACTTGCCGAGAAGCCCAAGGTCTCTTGCTGGGCATCTTTATACGATGAGAAAATAGGGGACACAATCCCATTAACTAGCATGCAGGCCTTGGGGTCATCATACAAGAAGGCTGAGACCATTAAATCCAAACTGGACTGAGAGTCTAAAATGAAGTCCTTACTAAGAACAGTTAAATGTCTATCCTTGAGCTAAGGGAAAGAGCAAAGCCAACATATATCTCCTGCATAATGAATAACGATGAAGTCCCTGGGCTCATAAGTGTCTTCTGTTTACTTTGGCCAAAGTGTTTTCCATCAGCCTCACTGGGATTGGCACTAAAATTTCAATGTGTCCATTTGCGTAGTGGTGATAGAAGCAAACCCTCCGCTGGGTTATTAAACCCTCTTTAGTAAACTGTACTGATATACTCTCCTCTCACTTACCAAGGCATGGCATCATTTTAAAATACAATAGAACAAGACTAAAATTAAATAGCCAAACTTAACAGACAGCGAAGCATTACTAGAAAAGAAATACGGAGGTGTCCAACACAGGAGTGAATTGAAAACAATCCAATCACAGGAAAAAGCTAGAAAACCTACTCTGGTTTGCTGTAAAATAAGAGAATAGTGCAGGTTTTCACTGAACTGCATTATTGTTCAATTTCTTCTCTAATAGGATCCAGTTATTTAAATGTATTTATATCCCCTCTACGAATTGTCAACCTTACTTCCAGGTCCATAGAATTTTTCATTTGAGTACTCTTGATGCTCCATGACTAAAATATGTTTCACCCAAGTCCACTCAGGCCTTGCAAAAAAAGAGGTTTTTTTGTAATTTAATTTGAAAGTGTTTCAAGTAAAGTGTTTCAAGTTATGGCACATTTCAGTGAAAAGAGGCCACAAATCCTTTTATCATGAGATAAGGCACTGAGACTAGTCAAATTCAAAGGTGTGATGATGCATTAATGCTGATAAGAGGTGCATCACAGCACCCTCATAGCCCAAGACCACTAGTTTAAGGGCTATTTATTACTATGTGTTTGTATGGCAACCTAGGTCCCAACCCTTGATTGGAACTTCTGGTGCTTTTTTAATACAAATTATACAACAATGCATTTGTGTGCTGCAACAATACATAAAGGCAAGACATACATAACGTTTCATTCACACACAGTACAACTGGGTGGTTTACAGAATAAAGAATGTGGCCTGCATTAGAAGTTTACAAGCTAGTATTACGCACACAATGCAGTGTTGTCTTCCTCAGACTACCGACAGCTCATGTCTCTGCAGCTAATTAAAATTTTGTCAAACAGCAGCAATGCCAAATTAACAAGGATCTCATCAGTTTCACTGGTGCACTTTAGAAACCACACCACAATTTATGTTTTCCCAATGTGACCCCTAGGAAGACATTGGAAAGAGAGGCTAGGTAGGGAGTAGAAAAGGAGAGACCTATTTGCTCATTTCCACTCCCACACTGCAGGAGACTGAAGGGTAGAATAGCAGAAACTCGGCCAGTAGGATCTGTGTGGGGGAGATGATTTCTTCAAGCAAATTCAGAGGCGTAAAGCTTCATATTTATAAAAAAAGATAAAATATGTACTAGCTGGATGCTCATACTGAAGACTGACTCTGCCTGGAGACTTTAAGGACACCATCCTGGTAGAAATCCCAGCATCCTACCTCTCCTTAGCAACTGTGCGTCTCATGAAGGCACAAGCCCTGAACTCCGCTAGTGCAGCTACTCCCACCCTTGCATTTCCTACCTCTAGCTAGTAGATTTAGTCCTCCTGCTAGTAATTACTGGGTACATTTTCCCAAGACTTATAAATAAACAAGTAGCAGCAAATTTTAAATGGCCGAAATTTCCAAGGATAACACATAAATATCACCTGCAAGATCTGCACACCCAATGGGCAACAATGCACATGCTCAGTAGGCTTAGCAGCCTCCTTCCCTCATCCCTGGGGAACAGTCACTAGCAGGATCTTGTTGGGAAAAGTATGGAAGCTTCCAGACCCATGTCTCACTCCCCAAAGCAGCCAGCGCCAGCTACAACACAAGGCACCACATGGGTTAAGTCGGGGTCTTCCAACTCTTTATGGATGGAGAGGAACCTGCCTGAGGCATGTGGCTAAGCAGCCTCCCATCCCCTGTGAACAGCAGGAGCCAGAGCAGCTGTCAGAGTTGTCACAGCCTCCAGAAATCTTCACTTGACTCTGAAAACTTGGGATCTGGATAGGTTTTTCCTCATTCACTGTATTGTTACTGGCTTTGGGTCCTATCTACTGCTAATTCTCACCTGCCCCAGCTCATTACCCACGTCCAACCTCCCTCCCTTCCTCCTCAGTTCAATCTCATTTCCATACAGTTCTCCTCTTCCTCTGCCATTTCCTCTGTTACTCTCACAATCCCATCCTATCTCCCACCTCAATTCCAATGAGTAATCCTTCCCATCAAAACAAAGACACTAAAATTTAGCTATCACCACCCTGATCAGTTTGCATATATGCTATCACCTTTTCCTCCACCCTTTATCTTTTTAGCTTTTAAGAGTATAAGTGCTTCTGAGCAAGGACCATGTCCCATTTTCTTGGAAGTTAAAGCTAGACAGATTCAGGTTAGAAATAATGAGCATATTCTTAACAGTGATGGTAATTAACCACTGGAACAACTTACCATGGGTTCCGGTGGATTCTCCATCACACAAAATCTAAATGAAGATTGGATTTTTTTTCTAGACAATAGGCTCTAATTTAACGACAGCTATTGGACTTGAACCAGGATTTTAACTGAGAGACGTGTTATGCAGGACGTGAGACTAAATGATCACAACAGTGCCTTCTGGTCTTAAGAAGCTTCAAATCTATGACTTTCAGTGTTTGGACAGTGCCTAGCAAGTTATGGGCATTACCATAATATAAAAATACAATTCTCTGTTTTGCCTACAAAATTGTGAGTTGTGTGTTTGCAATGACTGCCAATATTGCACAAAACTTAATGCTCCATCCATGGAAAAGTCTGAATTTTCCAGGATAGGGCAATGCACATGGACATCATAACTTCCAGAGCTGCTTTGACTTCACTACTGGACTGAAACCGTTGCTAAGCTCCACAGAGAAATTTGGGGACCAGGGTGAGAATTTTTTGGACCTTGACACATGGGCAAAGTCTGTTGCCAAAGTTGCAGAACCAGAAAAGAAAGCAGTTGCACAGCAACAGCACAATTAAATTTCATGTTTTAAACAAGAAAAGGACTCATTACATGGTAAGTGCTCTGGGGCAGGGACTGTCATCTTTGTTATCTGAGTTGACAGCACCTAGCACAATAGGTCCCTTGCTCTTGACTGAAGTTCCTAGGCACTACTATACAATAAATAAGCAGCCAACAACTATATAAAATATATAAAACTGGAGTATTAGTTTAGTTATGGAAGGCTTTTCTCCCCCTCCCCCTGCTGATCTTGATTTTCAAAGAAGTACTTTTTAAGCTAGACAATTAAACAGAATTTCCAAGATGATTCTTAGCAGGGCACCAGCAACTGGAGTTAAACACTAATTAAGTTTCAAGTAAAAATTGAAAAAAAGAGTGGTCTCTTCATTAAACACAACACTTTCATTGCAAGGAAATACATTTAGGATGAGTCACATGTCTGGAGGTCACAGATGCCAAATGATCTTACCCAACTGACTGTCCCCTCCTAATTAGAAGATTGAAAAAAAAAAAACCAACCCCCCCCCCAATCCCATTGTACTCTTATAATTTTATCTCTGACCACAGAAAGACATAGTTCCAGGCAATGGCATTTGTCCACATGCAACAAAAGGAACTGGGATCAAGGAGCTCCAGAAAAAAAGGAGAGGTGACACAGCAGCAGAGGTCTCAGTTTCCTCCCAGCCAGAAATACTGAACCCAAAAGTATTAGAAGCTGTAAATGAAGTGACTGAAAGTGATGATGGACCACAGTGAAGACAAGTACCGGTAATAATAAAACTCCCTAGCAACAAAGAACTGAGAGAGAAAAATGTTGATTAAAATGTGATTCAACTCTGAGAATAGTGCATTTAGTCCACAAAGGCATTTTCTGTATGTAGTCAGGGTCAGAACCCATTACTTAAATAAATAAATAAATATTTTACTGCTTTTTACCCATTAACACTGCAGAATCAGCACAACTAAGAAAGAGAGTAAGACAGTCTATTTCCTTCTTATCTGTTTGGAACTTAGTAGGGTACGTCCATACTACCCGCCCGGATCGGCGGGTAGCAATCGACTTCTCGGAGTTTGATATATCGCGTCTCATCTAGACGCGATATATCGAACTCCGAACGCGCTCCTGTCGACTCCAGAACTCCACCACCGCGGACGGCGATGACGGAGTCGACGGGGGAGCCGCGGACGTCGATCCCGCGCCGTGAGGACGGGTAAGTAGTTCGAACTAAGGTAGTTCGACTTCAGCTACGCTATTCGCGTAGCTGAAGTTGCGTACCTTAGTTCGACCCCCCCGCAGTGTAGACCAGGCCTTAGTAAACAATTCCATTACACCTGTATAGCAGTGAGGTGGGTTGCCCTGGTATTGCTGAGGGGATAATTTGGCGTACAGAATCTTTTTTCTCATGCATCATCACTAGAAACAAAATCTGGTTTCACTCTCATCCTGGAATCCAATTTGTGCAGAGCTGGCAGTTAAAAAACAAAAAATAATTTTTTTAGTTGTGTATCGAAGTCACTGAGAGACAATGAATCAAACTCCACAATGCCTTTTACAGTTACTTTTCAGAGAAGATCTATTTATAGGAACTCTTACTTTAGATTTCATCAGATTAATAAAACTGTCTGTCTGAACTATACTTACGGCTGAGTGAAGTCACGAGTAATGAAGTCTGAACTCTTGAAGAGGAGGAAGATGTCACTGAGGGTTTTACATTTCAGAGAACTATTCATTGCTATCCAATAGGCATCCTAAACAAGAAGGAATTATATCATTTGAAATGCACCTTTACGTGACTTATCAATAGCTGACCTACAACTACAGTAACTCCTCACTTAAAGTCATCCCAGTTAACGTCGTTTTGTTGTTACATTGCTGATCAATTAGGGAACATGCTCGTTTAAAAGTTGCGCAATGCTCCCTTCTAATGTCGTTTGGCAGCCACCTGCTTTGTCCACTGCTTGCAGGAAGAGCAGCCCGTTGCAGCCAGCTGGTGGGGGCTTGGAACCAGGGTGGACCAGCAGCCCCCCTATCAGCTCCCCCATCAGCTCCCTGCTCCCCTAAGTTCCCTGTGCAGCAGCTGTCCAGCAGGCTATCAATTGCCTGCAGTTCAGCTGTCCCTCCCCCCACTGCCATGTGCTGCTCCTGCCCTCTGCCTTGGAGCTGCTCCCCGGAGCCTCTTGCTTGCTGTGGGGGGAGGGGGGAAGGGAGGCACAGGGGGGCTAATGTCAGGGTATTCCCCTCCCCTCTGCTCCTGCACCCCGCTTACCCCATCTTCCATAGAGCAGGGGGGACACAGGACAAGGCTCAGGACGGAGGGAGCTTGCTGGCAGCAGCTGCGGTCTCAGCAAGCTGATCTAATTAACAAGGCAGTGTACTTTAGGATCAGTGTACTTAAAGGGGAAATGAGAACCTCTCCCTCTCACACACACACACACGGTGTGTCTCTGTCTGCAATGTTGTCTCCCCTCCCTCCATTCCTGCTGCCCTGTAGAATGTGAGAGTTAACCCTTAAGGGCTCAGACAATTGCTAGTTCATCATTTAGCAGTAAGGCATTCCCTGAGAAATATCCCACCCTCTGACTTCTCCACCTCAACCAAGCTTCACAATCATCATCACTGTGTACCAGTATTAAATTGTTTGTTTAAAACATATATATATATATATATATATATATATATATATATATACACACACACACACACAGTATATTAGTCTTTTGTCTGGTGAAAAACCCTAACCTAACCCCCTCATTTACATTAATTCTTATGGGGAAATTGGATTTGCTTAACATCGTTTCGCTTAGAGTTGCATTTTTCAGGAACATAACTACAACGTTAAGTGAGGAGTTACTGTACTGCACACCATTTTGAAGTACACCTCTACCCCGATATAATGCGACCCAATATAACACAAATTCGGATATAACGCAGTAAAGCAGCGCTCTGGGGGGAGGGGCTGAGCACTCCGGCAGATCAAAGCAAGTTCGATATAACGCCGTTTCACCTATAACACGGTAAGATTTTTTGGCTCCCGAGGACAGCGTTATATCGGGGTAGAGGTGTATGAGTTGACAAGCAGGACTACAAGGATGAACAACTGATTTTGGCAGGAATTTCTCTTCTAATCATGAACACATGACTCAATGAAGCTATTGTTCTGTGCATGGACACCTACTGAAATCAGTGCAAATCAGAATAGGAACAAGTCTTTTCTTCAGTATTTCCAAGCAATTTCCTGGGTCCTTTGGGCAGAAACTCCCTTTAGGAATCCGACAGGAGAACTTTGGGATATGCTAACATTACGAGTCAAATTTTTAGACATGTTTTAAACTAAAAAGGACAGAATGAAGAGCGTATTTTATATCCTGATAACACAGCAAGTTTAAACAGGCAGCTAGGTTTTTTTCTTCATTTTTTTTGTGGGAGGTGGGAGATGTGATGGAGAGGAGGGGAGATTATTATTATTTTTTTTTTTAAAAGACTGATTTTTCTCTAAGCCAAAAATACTGAAGTATGTGAATTATGGAGAAACCACAATAATCAAAGCAGGGGCTGTTGCCTATCAGTAAAAACCTTTTTAGATTACTACATTTAAAATAATCTTTACACTATTCACTGGGATTTTAATCTCATAACACTTTGTTTTGACAAAGAAAAGCAATTCAATTAGCTACATATCTCAGAATTGTCTTGGCAAAGCAGAGCTAAAGTTCCTGCTAAGCTGTATATCTTCTAGACCTTGATTCTAGACATTTTTATTTTCTCTACAAACCACTAATAAGTGCCTATCAAATGAAGAGAACAGCTGAATGTTTGGAAAGGACGTGCATACTGTACCTCTTCCCATATAAATTCCAGCTCACGAAACAGTACCAGGGTGATGCAATGCTGTACTACATCAGGGTGTGCAACTCGACTGCACCAAATTGTACTGCAGAAGCACTCCACTGAGAACTGCTACTGCACCAGCCTCTGTCAGTGCAGTTACTCTCCTCCCACGTCCCAGATACATCAAAGAGTTGATTACAACAAAGTCTGTTAAAACATTTAGGATTTAATCAGTGTTCTTACCCTTGGAGCACTCCAGTTGAGCTTCGGGAAGATGCTGCCCCCCAGGGAAGCGATAGCTTCTTGAACTTTAAGTGCAAACTCAGGGAATTCTGGTGCCTAAATGGAGAACAGAAGGTAATTCACATTCCATCAGGAAAAAGGTTAGCTTTAGAAATATAATTAAGGATGTAAATTACAGTTGCAATAGATTCATATGCAAATCCAGTATTACCATTCAAAAACCATGAGGCAGGCTCCAAAAATCATGAGATTTTAAATGAATTTTTGTTTTCTGGTGCTTGAACCTTTGCAGTGCATGTTTTCAAGCTTTTCTCTGTAATAATGAGGGCTAGAAACTTGTTTTTTAAAATGAAAACTGAGATTCCTGGGGCTTTAGGAAAAAAAAATATCCCAAGACTGATGATAAAATCATGAGAACTGGCCACACTGCAAGTCAAACAAATAAGCAACTTTTAAAGAGACACTTGTAGGTTAAGTCAAGACTATAGATGATAATGAAACATTTGACAAGATTAGATTTTTTTTCATGCTAGTTTTAGACATTTCAAACAAATGGTCTTTTTTTGGGGGCGGGGGGAGGGTGGAAGGGGGCTTTAGACATTCCCCTGAAAAATTTGCAACCCAAATATTGTAGCATTATGCCAAGGTATGAAAGCTAGAAAGTGAAACAATAAAGAAAACTGACTGGTCTAATTTCAGCATTGAAACTGATACAAGTGCAAAAGTAAACAAACCAATTAAATAACAAGATATGCATCAGATCTTAACACCTAGCAAAACTAAAACTTAATTTATTAGGAATATATATGTGTGTATTTTGTGTGTGTATATTTTATGTATATATATTATATATATAAAATATACACACTTTTTAATGTTTATCACTAAACATGACAAAATCTCTGTAGAGAAGAGCAAATCTTAGAACATCTATATAAACAATCCCAGATCCCGCTCTCCCAGCTGTTCTGCATCTGAAGTTAATAGGGCTTCATGCAATGTGGCTCCCCCTGATGGGAAACAGCTTGTAGGGCTGGGGCCTTGAAGATGCTCTTTAGTAATACATGTTAACTTGCACCAAGAGAATAGACTGTGCTGGGAATCTTTGGCTTTGAAAAAGAATGTGATGCTTGTTTAAAAATAAGTGATTTACTGTATAGTAGAACACCAAAAATAGAAAAAAAAAATCCTTCACGATGCTACAAGCACTACTAGTGTGGGTGGCTGGCACAGAGGAAGGACTAAATCTCTGCCCTTCAAAAGAATATCAAAGACTTGTGGACATTTGCCAAAGATTTTTCATCCTGAAGAATAAATAAATGATGTCACAGTAAGCAGTGTTTAGAAAATGCTATTTCCATCAATGTTTATATAAAAATGCATCTCAAAAATAACACCTAGGTTAAAGCTAAGCTAAGATCTTTCTCCTCCCCTCCCGCCCCACACTGCAAATAAAATCTTACATCCACAAGAATATTTTATTCTTTTTTAGTTTCTCCCAACACGATTTCCCACCAAACCACTTAAAAAAAATTCCCCACTTAAGCGGAATGATTTAAGTTGTACTTGGCTTCATATGTTCTGAGTTTTTACTTACCGCACTTTTTAGTTTTCAAGAGGAATCATACTTGAAGTTCCTCCCCCCCAACCCTGCCCCAAAAAACCTGAACAAGCAATTTTTTGCACCATCGAGTTACTTTTCAAGGTCCCCTCCGGAGACTTTCACCGAGGGATAGCTGGGAACACTGATGCTCTGTCACTTTGTGGGCATGCAGTCTGATCAGCATGAAGGGGCTGGGAGGTGATGGGACATGCTCAGTGTAGACGGCATCTTCTGAGCTTTAAGCAGCCAAAATCTCAACTGAGCATGTGCAAACTGCGATTTTCAGACTCAGAATGCCAAATTCAGGCAGCAAAGACCGTACTCTGGAACTAGGGCAAAACTGATCATATTTCATGTCCCTGCTCCAATGCACGGTAATGTTAGGAATTCGCAATAAAAATAATTGTACACATTTTGTTTAACATAAGCAAAACACATTAGTCTCTAACCTTGTTATGAAAAATTACTGAGCCGTTCCATTGTACTATGCACCATACCAAAACAATACAAAAGAAGTCCTTGCCCCAGAGAGCTCACAACCTAGCACAAAATTAGATCATCCAGAATCTTTAAAAGAAATTAGGAACTGATGGACTGAAACCAGCTTCAAAGAATCAACTTTGCAAAAACCACCTTTTTGCAGAACTCATGCTGTGAACTAGTCAGACACCCAAAAGAAGTCTTTTAAACCTATTTTTCCTGTGTTTTCTCAATGTAAGAGCACTCACGCTGCTTTTATAACCATTAGTAAAGCAACACTGCCTTGGTCATATAGTCACAGAATTTAAGGCCAGACGAGACCACTGGATCATCTAGTCTGACCTGATGTATATCACAAGCCGCCACCACCACCCACACACTAAACCCAACAACTGAAATTAGACCAAAGTACACCTCCACCCTGATATAACGCGACCCGATATAACACGAATTCGGATATAACGCAGTAAAGCAGTGATGGGGGGCGGGGAGCTGCACATTCCGGCAGATCAAAGCAAGTTCGATATAACGCAGTAAGATTTTTTGGCTCCTGAGGACAGCATTATATCGGGGTAGAGGTGTATTACAGCCCTCAGGGAACTAAACTATTATGTGCCATAGGCAGAGAAAAGGGATGACTCAGGCCCCTGAAATGGCAGGGAATTAAGTGGGAGTGGGATATATCCAGATGATTCTGACAAGTGACCTACAGTCACATGCTGCTGAGAAAGGCAAAACCATGCCAAGTAGAATGGCAGGCCAGTGTTGGGGAAGCTTGTGTTGGCAATGTGCCTGTGCTGTATAGTGCCTGACCTGTGGACAGAGGACTGAATTCTATCGGGCTGTCAATCTGGCCCCTTTTACCAGCATTCAGTTTAATCTTTACTGTATTAAGTACATGTGAGATGTCTGTCCAGAGCCTTTCCATTTTAATACATTCCCTGCCCACCCCATCCCTGCACAAATGGATTTCTTTGTGAGGTTTATGCAGCTGGCTTTTCTATGTAGTTAAATTCTCTGTCATGCATTTCTTAAGTGTTCCTAGTGGCCATGACAGTCACTGCTGCAGGGCACAAAGTAAGGTTCAGAATGTAGATTATGAGCCAAGTAAAGAAGTTATTTTCACTGAATCTGAAAAAGACACTTTACTTTGTACGTGTGATGGATTTTCTTAGCAGTTTTTCTTTTAAAATACTTTGATATTTGAGAAGGCACTTCTTTGTGTTCTACACATACACTTTGTTTAAAAAACAAACATATTATTTCAACACTGTAATTACTAGGGCTATCACGTGATTTAAAAAGTTAATTGCGCAATTAAAAAACGTAATGATGATCACAGCACCTTGGAGGGGCTTGCTGCTGGTAACTAACAAGGCATTGAGAGAGACAGCCAGGCTGGAGAGAGTTAAGGGGGCTCAGGAGTCTCACAGTCCCAGGCTACACCCTGGGATGATCCCATCAGAGTTTGTCTTAGTGATTGGCTGAACAAGAAGTAGGACTGAGTGGACTTGTAGGCTCTGAAGTTCTACATTATTTTGTTTTTGAGTGCAGTTATGTAACAAACAAAAAATCTACATTTGTAAGTTGCACTTTCATGACGAAGACATTGCACTACAGTACTTGTATGAGGTGAATTGCAAAATATTATTTCTTTTATCAGAGGGGTAGCCATGTTAGTCTGTATCCACAGAAACAACAAGGAGTCCGGTGGCACCTTAAAGACTAACAGATTTATTTGGGCATAAGCTTTCATAGGTAAAAAACCCCACTTCTTCAGATGCATGAAGCATAAATATACTGGCACATGAAGAGAATAGCTACCGGCTATTGGGACTCTCTCCCTTCAGATCCTATGCTATGGGCACTCCTAGCTATCTTTGAGACACCACCGACTTCCCGTGGAAACTACCATCCTGAAAACACCATCCTGTCCACCATGGATGTAGAAGCTCTTTACACCAATATTCCACATGAGGATGGACAACAAGCTCTCAGGAACTGTATCCTTGATGAGGCCACTGCACACCTGGTACTGAGCTCTGTGACTTTATCTTCACCCACAACCATTTCAGATTTGGGGACAACTTATACCTTCAAGTCAGCGGCACTGCTATGAGTACCCGCATGGCCCCACAGTATGCCAACATTTTTATGGTTGACCTGGAACAATACTTCCTCAGCTCTCGTTCCCTAGCGCCCCTCCTCTACTTGCGCTACACTGATGACATCTTCATCATACGGACCCACGGGAAGGCAGCCCTTGAAGAATTCCACCTGGATTTCAACTATTTCCACCCCACCATGAACCTCATCCTGGACCAGTCCACACAAGAGATCCACTTCCTGGACACTACAATGAAAATAAGTGATGGTCACATAAACACCATCCTATACTGGAAACCTACTGACTGCTATACTTACCTACATGCCTCCAGCTTCCATCCAAGACACATCACATGGTCCATTGTCTACAGCCAAGTCCTAAGATACAACCACATTTGCTCCAATCCCTCAGACAGAGACAGACACCTACAAGATCTTTATCAAGCATTTTTAAAACTACAATACCCACCTGGAGAAGTGAGGAAACAGATTGACAGGGCAAGACCCAGAAGTCACCTACTACAGACAGGCCCAACAAGGAAAACAACAAAACACCACTGGCCATCACAAATAGCCCCCAGTTAAAACCTCTCTAGCACATCATCAATGATCTACCACCTATCCTGGAAAACGATCCCTCACTCTCACAGACCTTGGGAGGCAGGCCAGTCCTCGCTTACAGACAGCCCCCTAACCTGAAGCAAATACTCACCAGCAACTACATACCACAGAATCACTAACCCAGGAACCAGTCCCTGTAACAAACCCTGTTGCCTACTCTGTCCCCATATCTACTCTAGCAACACCATCAAAGGACCCAACCACATCAGCCACACCATCAGGGGCTCATTCACCTGCACATCTACTAATGTGATATATGCCATCATGTGCCAGCAATGCCCCTCTGCCATATACATTGGCCAAACCAGACAGTCTCTACGTAAAAGAATAAATGGACACAAATCAGACATCAGGAATGGTAACATACAAAAGCCAGTAGGAGAACACTTCAATCTCCCTGGACATTCAATAACAGATTTTAAAATAGCCACTCTTCAACAACAACAAAACTTCAAAAACAGACTTCAAAGAGAAACTGCAGAACTAAAATTCACTTGCAAATTTTACACCATTAATTTGGGATTGAATAGGGACTGGGAGTGGCTGGCTCACTACAAATGCAATTTTCCCTCTCTTGGTATTGACACCTCCTCATCAATTATTGGGAATGGACCACATCCACCCTGACTGAATTGGCCTTGTCAACACTGGTTCTCCACTTGTAAGCTAACTCCCTTCTTTTCATGTGCCAGTATATTTATGCTTGTATCTGTAATTTTTACTCCATGCACCTGAAGAAGTGGGGTTTTTTACCCATGAAAGCTTATGCCCAAATAAATCTGTTAGTCTTTAAGGTGCCACCGGACTCCTTGTTATTATTTCTTTTGTTTATCATTTTTACAGTGCAAATATTTGTAATAAAAATATACACTTTGATTTCAATTACAACACAGAATACAATATATATGAAAATGTAGAAAAATATCCAAAATATTTAATAAATTTCAGTTGGTATTCTATTGTTTAACAGTGCGATTAAAACTGTGATTAGTCGTGAATAATTTTCTTAAGCGTGATTAATTTTTTGAGTTAATCATGTGAGTTACCTGCGATTAATCGACAGCCCTAGCAATTACATCAGAAAGACATATTTTAAAAGGGCATAAGAGCATATAAAAATCAGTGATTTGTTCAAGACAAATAAATCTCCTAAAACATAATGAAGGGCAGAGAGGAAAAACAAAAGTATACACGTCAGAGTTAAAATCCTGGTCCCACTGAGTTCAATGGAGAATTGCCATTGACTTCAACTGGGCCAGGATTTTACTCACTAAGTTGTAAGATCATATAACTCAGATCTTAATAAATGTATAAAAATTAATCAGTTTTACTTTAAGTAGCATAAAGAATCAGTTATACAATCAAAACATCTTAATACTGAAACAGAAAAAGCAACATCCAAACCATTAACCCTGCTTCCTCATATTTCCAGCCTAGGAAAGCTTGCCATTTCTCAAAAATCGGAACACATATACCTCTTGACCTTTATATAATATAAGCTTTTCTACAAATATTAATCCTCTAACTTACTCTGATAGAGCCTCTTGTAACTGTAACCCAAATAGAACAACTAAGGTGATGATCGCCAATCCATAGCCTGGACATGATGCTTAGCTGGTCTAAACTGGCATAGTTTCACTGCAGTCAGTGGAGTCACACCAATTTACACCCCTTTGTTGGATACAGCATTTTTTGAATGTACTTTCTTTGACTATAATTATGAGATCTGATTCAACAGCCAGACATTATTTCCACAGCACTGTAAACAAAACATGACACTTTACAAAGGTAAAATGCAACGAACAACACACAAAATCCCTGGTCTGAACAATTTACAATCTAAGGCACCAATCTGAAAAAGACATAGGTGTGTAAGTAGCTCCACTGAAATCAACAGACACTACTCACAAGTGTAAAGTTAAACACGTGTACGTCTCCATAGACTCAAAATGCAAAGCTGTAAACTCTAAGTGAACATATAAGCTATTTAGAGCAGGGACCAGGACACGTACAGTGCTTAATACAATTACTCTTGTGGGGAATTCTGCGCCACTGCATGCACACATATTTCATGTGCCATGCTTATTTTTAATCATTACTATTATTATTATTTTACAGAAAATAGCTTCTGCTGAAAAGTTGCTACCCACCAGAGGGCGCTATGGCACTAGAATACAGCAGCCGCTCCTGGCAAGCCCCAGCTATGATCGGGAAGAGAAAGAGCCTGCGTTCTTCACCGTGCCTGTTGGACCAGGTCAGGAGACAGGAGATATGGGAAGTCAGACAGCGTGGGGCTGCTGGCGGGGGTCAGACAGGGACTCATAAGGGCTAGAGGGAGAGGACAGACTGGGGCAGGGGCTGAATGGGAGTGGAGGTGCAGGGCCACGGGGGAAGCTAGATGCAGAGCCACATGGGCGGAGGGGGTGCAGAGCTACAGAGGGAAGGCTCAGTGGGGGCACAGAGACATGGGGACGGGGGTGCAGGTACACATGCAAATGAGGGGAGGGGACTGGCTGAGGGGGGTGCCTGGGACACATGGGCAGAGGGGGAGGGGTTGCAGAGCTACAGGAGGAACGGGGCTGGCTGAGTGGGGGCACAGAGACACATGGGGACGGGGGTGCACAGACACAGGGGAAGAGGGTGCACAGACACAGGGGGATGGGGGAGAGGGTGTCTGAGTGGGGGTGAGGACCACACGAGAGTGCAGGGTCACATGGGGACAGGAGCAGATGTGCCTGACTGAATGGGAGGGGTTAGGGGTCAGCCAGGATCTGCCTGAGGGATGCTCCCTAATAATCCCTCCCCATCACCATGCCCAGAAAACCTGTTCCATACTTTTCCCACCCATATCCAACAAACCTTCAAGGTCATACCCAGGCTCCTTCTCAGCAATTACTTCCCTCTCCCTCAGCTCCTCCGATACCCCTGACTCCCCCAAGCCTTTGTGTGCTTCTGAGAGGTGTGGAAAATACGGTTCTGTACTGCAGTTTAAATGAATTATTACTCAAAGTTCTGTATTAATATCCCTAGTAAGGAATCTATTTGTCAAAAAACATTTCCTGAATCTTTTTTGTTGTCTATATTGTTAGAGACATACTTTCTGACAGGTATTTAGAAATAAGTTACCAAAATTATTGAAACTAGTGTCAAATAACACAACATAATCACAAATAAAATAAGCAGAATTTTAAAATATTGTGTGCAGAATTTTTAATTTTTTGGTGCAGAATCCCCCAGGAGTAAACAATGGAGCCACAAAACTGATCAAAACACTTTGGTTCTACCACATTAATAAGATGGATGGGCGTGGCACAGATGGTCAGCAAAAAGGGATGCAAGTACATTAATATTTGTGGAATAAATGGACTTTTCAGAAGTGATTTGGAAGAGAAGAGGGAGGGGGCTTGGTTCACAGTAGTCAGGATCCTGTTTTAAGGGCAGGGAGGGGGCTGCACAAAAAGGATGCAAAGACAGGAGAAGATAAAAATGACAATTTGAGCAGAGAGTAGGAAAGGGACATAGGAGGAAATAATGGCAAAGGTGTAGGAGAGTGGAGTTGCGGAGAGCGCTGAAAGCAGAAAGCTACAGGGCCTTCATCTCTTCTGCCTAAGGTTTGATTATGTAATTGGGGAGACATGTTGGAAGTGGCAAGAATGAAAGATGGCTATATTTAGTGCTGAACTTCAGTTCATTTCCTACAGCCTGGTGAGAGTCAAATCCTCAAACACTGGCCCATTTTTATTTTTGATTATCCACAAAGGAAGCAATAACAACTTGATTTTCATATTACAATTTAAATAAGTTTCCGGTCACTGGTGTGTTTTGCACAAAAAGTGAGATTCCACCAGGTTCTATAATGAGAAACATCCACCCTGCTACAAATCTGGAATGGCCTGATACAGGTTAATTGTAACAATGGGTAAATTTAACCTTCTGAAAATGAGCTTAATTCTCAGGTTACAGAAAGAATAATGTGGACAAAATCCCATGTTTTTAGGTACATAAAGCATCCTTACCGTAAGTGTTGTGGTATTCTCATCATCCGACCACTAAATGAAAGAGGAATAGAACTATTTTTAATGGTTTCTTGGATGTCCTAGCAAATATTATTTATGCAACACCATAAATCTACATAACATTGTACAATAGGTAAAACATGCCAAACAAATCCAGTTTCTGTCCTGGAGATCTTGTATCATAAAGATGAGAGTGGGTACAGCACCTAACATATAGAGAGGTGCGGTTTTTGTAGACAGAACACTTCACATAAGTGAAGATAGCAAATAAGAGCTTGTCTACACAGTAAGTCAACATACAGTAAGCCAGAGTGTGAATTTACAGCGCACCAGTATGCTGCACGCTAACCTGATGTGTAGACCCTGCTACAGTGCAGTGAAAGTCCCAGAGCATGCTGGGTTTCTGAGCCACCCCCTGGAACTTTCACTGCGGTGTAACAGAATCCACACAGCGAGTTAGTGTGCAGCAGACTGTCATGCTGTAGAGTCATACCCCGGCTTGCCACACACTAACTCACCGTGTAGACAAGACCTAATAAAAACAATGGCCTAAATGAAAAAGGGAGAGGCAGAACGGTTCAGGTATTATGGGACTATGAAAAGCCATGGACAGCACAAAACCTTGGGTTCAGCATCAGTATCACCGCCCTTAACTGTAGAAATAAGTCTTGAAGTCATCTTTGCAAATTACAACCAGAACATGACAGAGAAGCAAGCCAACGAGATGTGCAGTGTAAATCTTGGCACAGCTCTGTCCCTGCCTAAATCTTGTCCCAATTCCCACCACTTCTCAGTTCTAGACCAATGGTTAGCTAACTTCACTTCAATTCTTTTTCTCTTCAAGAGCTTACATTGTTTTTCTCAGGATGCCTCCTTTGCCTGGAATGTCCTCCCTGATCCTGTTTGGTACACAGCCTCTCTTTGTTCCTTCAAATGCCCCCTATAAAACCCACTTCTTTCCACTTGTTTCTTTCTGAGCCTAACAAAACCAATTAATAAAGAAACTAATAATATATATGCCTTGTGAGAAACAAATATCATAGCAATATTTTATGCAAACTTTCCTCGCTCCCTGAAGTCAGGATGTATCTAACCCAGGGATCAGCAACCTTTGGCATGCGGCCCATGAGGGAAATCCGCTGGCGGGCCAGGATGGTTTGTTTACCTGCAGTGTCCGCAGTTTCGGCCAATCGAAGCTCCAACCGCAGCCAGTGGGTGCTGCGATTGGGCAAACCTGCGGATGCTGCAGGTTAACAAACCCTCCCGGCCCACCAGCGGATTTCCCTCATGGCCGTGTGCCAAAGGTTGCTGATCCCTGATTTAACCTAGGTTTTAAGTTCCTCACAGTAGGGACCATGTTTTTATTATTCTGTAAAGTGCTATGCCTCCCTATAGATCTCTACAGATGTGGTAATAATTAATACATTTACTTTGTAAGAGACTTCACACAAGTTTTATTACATTTTGTACCAACCTGTATTTCCTCTGCCTGATCATCATCACTGTCTTCCTGAGAACATGTTGGGGGATCATCCCTGAAACAAAAGTTAGAGAGAAGGAAAAAAAAGTTGAGGTTTTTAATGGTTCTTAGATATTATTGGAATTGACTCCACAGTCTCAGCCACAGCTTGAGAAAGTTCTGTCCCCTTACAAACAAGCTGGACTGTTGGTGCTTTGTTGTGCCTGGTGAGTGGAGTGGTTGACCATAATCTTCATCTTAGAGCTTTAGGTGATTTCTTAGGTTCCTTGGCCCATATCACTGAGCACCTCAAGGGAAAGGACCGAGTTCATGCCTATGACTCCATATTCTGCGGGAAGTCAGTGTAGCAAGCAAGACAGGTTTCATGTTTGCCATGCTGCTAATGAGACAGTGTTACTGGAGAGCAAATACTGCAAGCAGCTAAGGCCTGGTCTATACCTAAAACTTGGGTCTCTCTCACTACGTTGACTCAGGTTTGTGATTTTTCAGCCTCAGAGAGATGTAGTTAAGCCAATTTAAGCCCTGGTACAGACACCATTATGTCAACGGAAGAATTCTTCTGTCGACCTAGTCACCACCTCTCAAGGGGGTGGATTTACTACAGTGATAGAAAAACCCCTTCCATTGCTGTAGCAAGTATCTACATTGTAGCTGTGCTACTGTAGCACCTGTAGTGCAGAGAGAGTTTCTGCTGTTCATCAAAAGTCAATGACAAAGATCCTGTGGAGCAAACTACAATTCAGCTCTGCAGATCTAAGATTCAGATGCTGATTCATCCAGGTTTAAAAGCAAGACTAATCGTGATTGAGAGAAGATGATGCCTAAGACATGTGTGTTTGTTTCTAGCTAAGAAAATTCACCTTCCAGAAAGACTGTACTTTATATAGGATTGTATGTTTAAAGACACTTAAAAATCAAATTATGCAGCAGTATATGACAACCCCTCCACTGAACACAGTAGATGCTGCTCATGTCCAGCAACTGCATAATCAGACCTTGAGTCTTAGATTTTCAGAAACTTGGCCATAAATTGAATAATAGCTGCTAAGTTGATTTACATAGTGATACAGGATCAGAGGGAAGATGCAGGATCAGAGGGAAGATGCAGGCCCTTCCTAGCCATAAAAGTTTGATGACAACTCTAATTTCCTATATACATCCTTTAGAAAATATTTCAAATTTGAAATAAAAACAAAAAACAAAAAACACCCCACCATAATATGGTTTCATCTTTTTTAAATATTTTAATTCACACCCCCTCACTGTGACTTTACTCCTGGGGAAATTCTGCACACATTTTAAAATGCTGCAAAATTCTACATATTTTTTTGTCAAAACAACACAATATCATCACACCAGTTACAATTATTTTGGCAATTTATTTCAAAATACCTGTCAGCAAGTATGTCTGTATCAATACAGACAACAAAAAAGATTGAGGAAACATTTTTTGACAAAGATTCCTTACTAGGCTTATTAATACAGAACTCTTGAGTAATAATTCATTTAAACTACAATCACTGGGGCCAGCTTCCTCATTTCCCAGGGGGTGATCAATCCCCACTCTGCCCCAGGCCATGCCCCCACTCCACCCCTTCCCCCAAGGCCCCACCCCCGAACATGCCCTGCCCTCGCTCCACCCCCTCTCCCCAGTGCCCCCCACACACCGCTGAACAAATGATCTGCGGAGGGCAGGAGGCACTGGGAGGGAGGGAGAGGAGCTGATCAACATGGACACTGGCGGGCGGGAGGCAGGCACTGGTGGGGAGAAGGAGGAAGAGCTGATTGGCGGGGCCCCTATGGGTGCTGAGCACCCACTATTTTTTTCTGCGGGTGCTCCAACCCCAGAGCACTCACGGAGTCAGCACCTATGATCAGGGGCGGCTCTAGAAAGTAGGCTGCCCCAAGCAGCGCGCCGCGCCGCGCCGCCTCCCGGTCGCGGGTCCCCTCCCCCTCTTCCGCGGCTCCCTGCCGCATGCCTGCCGCAGGTCCGTCACCGGGGGACCAGGGACCCGCGCCGCCGCGGCGTCATGCCTGCGGAGCGCGGGAGGCGGAAGGAGGGACGGGCCGCCCGCCGGCAGGTCAGTCCGGCAGCAGCTCCGGTTCGGCGGCGGTGCATGCGGCCAGGCAGGCATGCGGCCAGCCAAGCTGCGCCGAGCCCCGCCCCGCCCCGCGCCCGCCGCGCGCGCGCCTGCTAGAGCCGCCCCTGCCTATGATGACAATACAGAAATGTATTTCTCACACCCCTAAGAAGCAGTGCAAAGGCTTGTGGGAGTCAGGAGTAATGGAAGAGCTGAAGGAGAGGGAAACAATTTCTGGGAAGGAGCCTGGGAGTGAACCTGTGGGGTTGTTGGGTATGGGTGAAAGAAATAACTAACAGTATTTCTTTTGGTGGAGGAGGGGGATTGTTAGGGAGCCTCCTCCATGCAGAATTTGGCTGACCCCTAGCCACTCCCACTCAATCAGGCACATCTGCCCCTGTTCCCCATGTGTCCTGTACCCTCACTCAGCCACCCCCTGTCCTGTCCTCATGTGGCCCTGCACTCCCCTGCTCTCAGTTCCCATGTGGCCCTACACCCCCATTCCCATTCAGCCCCTGCCCCAGTTTGTCCCCCACCACTAGCCCTGCTGAACCCCAGTCTATGTGATCCCCCAGCAGCTCTTATGCCCCCACATATCCCATGCCTTCTAACCTGGCTCTGCAGGCTGGGCACTGTGAGCAATGCAGCCAGCTGCTGTTTGCTACTGCTGGTGAGCTAGCTGCTCTCTGTTCTGGTGCCTCAGCAGCCCCTGGTGGGCATAACTGCAGTGCCTCTCTGGTGGAATGTATTTTTCGCAGAGGAAAAAAAATATGCAGGGGACATGAATTCTGCATATGTGCAATGGTGCAGAATTCCCCCAGTAGGATGACTTTCTAGAAATGCACCACAACTTTCTGATCTACATCTCTTAATCATTAGATCTGCAACAAAGGCAAAGTACTAACTAGGAAATTATAGAACAAGGACTGACTTCTGAATTTGGGTATTACCAAGCTTTATGCATAAAATAAATCACTTTACAAAGAAGCAGCAGGGAGAGACTAACAGGAAATCGAGAAGCAAATGTATGCCTCTGCCCATTGTTTCTCTAATATATCTGCTCCATCGTACTCCACCATCAAGTAATCACCATCATGGCATTGACACAGGAGATTTAGTCTGCTCCATATGCACTATTAGTTCTGCTTAAAATCAACCTTAATCATAAGACAGTCTAAGTAGCCTTATTCTTTTGCTAACTCCCATCTCATTCTAAGGGCATGGCTACACTTGCAGATGTAGAGCGCTGTGAGTTAAACCAGCCCTCGGAGAGCGCAGTAGGGAAAGCACTGCAGTCTGTCGACACTGACAGCTTCAAGCACACTGGCGTGGCCACATTTGCAGCACTTGCATTGGGAGCAGTGCATTATGGGCAGCTATCCCAGCATGCAAGTGACTGCAACATGCTTTTCAATTCTGAATGGGATGGGGTGAGGTGAAGTGTGACAGAGAGTGCGTTGTGTGTATGTGGGGGGAGAGAGAGTGGGTTTTTGGGGTGCAGAGAGTGTGTCAGCATGCTATCTTGTAAGTTCAGACCCCCCCTCTCCTCTCCCACCTCTCTCTCACTCACTCAAAGCAAACAGTAAAGGTTTGCTTTTTCTCCGTGCTGATAAGCAGCTGGCTTCTCTGAAAGGGAGCTTTGAAAGGGCATTTTCGCATTCCTGCAGCCAATTTCACAACAATGACAAGAGTGGCCACTTGACTTAAGGGGATTATGGGACGTTTCCGGAGGCTGATCATAACGCAGTAACCAGGGCCGGCTCTAACTTTTTTGCCGCACCAAGCAAAAAAAAAAAAGAGCGCCGCGCCACCCAAGCCCCCTGCCCCCTCCGAGCGCCACGCCGCCGAACCAAAACAAACAAACAAAACCCTCCAGCGCCGCCCGGCCGAACCAAAAAAAAAAACCAAAAAAACCCGAGTGCCGCCCCAAGCACGTGCTTGGTCAGCTGGTGCCGGCCCTGGCAGTAACACAACACTTCATTCACACTGGTGCTGCGGCACAGCAAATGTTATTCCACTCGCCGACATGGAGTATCAGCAGCACTGTAGCCACGGAGTCAGAGCGCTCTACGTGCCTTGCCAGCGTGGACGGGGAGTGAGCTAGGGCGCCCGGGGCTGCTATATTGTGCTGTAACTAGCAAGTGTAGCCAAGGCCTAAATCTCTTTACTACAACTCCTAGGTCTACCAGATCTCCTACTTAATCTGGGGGCCAGAGAGAGAACAAATTCATGGCCTGATTTCCCCTCTTCCATGTGCTTCTCGCTATTTTGAGGAACTATGGCTAGCTGTATATTTAATGGATTCTCCAGCCTTTTCCTCCTTCCAGATACAGCCATGCTATCTAATTTCATTACAACATGATTGGGTTAACCTAAAGGCTTAGCTGGAAGAGCAATGACCTGCTGTGTGGAAAACTCATTCTTGTGCCTAAGGAGAGGGAACATTCCCAACTTCTGCAGGGGAGGGTATAGCACCCTTTGTTAATCCCTATCAGGATGAAAATTAAATTAAAGCAACTGAAATCACTGATTTTAATCATGATTTAAATTAGCAACCAGAAAACATTTACTGAAATAATTGATTTTTATAATTGTGTTTTATAGTTGTATTTTTAAGTTATTTTCCTAAAGAAAGGTTGATTCTCATTAGTTGGTAACCATTAAAATATGTCATTTGCAACTTGCCTTTACACAAATGTGTTACTTCTTTGTGCCAAACAAGAGGATACAATATCTATGCACATTTATTTATGAATAAAGGTAAGTTAAGATATGTAGTTGCTTATTCTTAATTTTTACATTTTTATATTAGAAAATGATAAATTATACATTTCTTATTTACTAAATGATTGATTTTTCACTTGTGATTTGAGTCAAGCTTATTTTGGACGGACATTCAAATTTAATTCAGAATGCACAAAAGAACATTTCATTTTTGTGCTGGACATCCAAGAAAAAAATAATCAAAAGATGTTTTTCATTTAAAATCAACCGATTTATTAAAAAAATGAATTAGGATCTGTAATTGGTGAATTTAACTGTATCTGGTCACCATGTCCTTCAAGATTTTAGAACTAGATGATGTCATCCTCTCAATCCTAGTTTTTATTTATAGATCAGAAGAGGAAACAAGCTTCCCTGCGTCTTCCAACTCCCAATTGGTTTCTTAATTTTGAATCAACTAGTCATTTAACTAAATTAGCTGAATAAACTAAAATGAAAAAAATTCTCTCTCTAAACTTGCAAAAAAGAGGCTATTGTTGTCAAAAGTTGGTTTAGCACTTCAAACTCTAGTTTCAGGTGCCTAACCAGTAACTTCCACTGGTTCAGTGGTCTGACTTTCTTTAAAACTTGACAGCAAACAGGTACTATTTATTATATAATCTGTTCAAATCATTTAAATTAAGTTTAGACCTGCCTATAGGTTGTCATTTTCAAATTTAATTTTAAAAGGGTTTATTAAAAAAAATAAACCTGTATTTAATTTAAATAAAGAATCTAATTTAAATTAAAAACAGGGTTGGGTTTGTTTTTTAAATAATTGATTTTCATCCACCCTATATTATCAAATATATGCAGATGAACTAAGTATAGGGAGACAATTTAATATTTGAAAAATAATTATTTTTACCTTCCTGAAACTACCAGAGTTCCATCATCCAGCAAATAATCCTTCACATTCTGTGGCAGTGGAAGTATAGCACTGAACAAACAAAAGGCAGAAAATTTATTAGAATAATTAAGGCTAAAGAAACTAAAAAATCCCAATAACATTCCATGTCCCTTTAATTCTGTGGAAGAAACACACGGACATGAACACAGTTGTTGTGTTCTATCCCAATCTTATGCTCTTCCCGCCCCCATCCCCAAAAATCAAACCAACACACAAAAACACTTTTTCCTTAGATGGGTAAGGGGGGGGCAAAGAGGAGAATAAAAGTGCATGAAGGGTTTCTTTAAATGAAACATTTGCTATGCAATTCATTTTGTAACTGTATTCCTCAACCATGAAAAGTTGTAAGCTCCATGCCCTGCCTCCCCAGCCCTCAATGCTCTCCCCTACACTCTCACCGCAGCCCTCCATGCACACTCCTCTCATACCAGTCTCTCAATAGGTGTTCCTAAACCTCTAACTGCCAGATGCTAGAACTGTAGGACAGGGGATGGATCATTGGATACATTGCCCTGTTCTGTTCATGTCCTCTGAAACATTGGACACTAGCAGCCACTGTCAGAAGACAGGATACTGGGCTAGATGGACCACTGGTCTAACTCAGAATAGCCATCCTTGTGCTCATGCCCTCCCCATCCATCCCAGCTCCTCCATGCCCTGCCCTCACACCAGCTTCTGCATGTTCTCACCCTCAGCCCAGCTCTTCCATGTCCTGCCCCCACGCCCCCTCCCCAGCTCCTCCAGGCGCCACCCCCACACGCCCCCTCCTGACCCAGCCCCCTCCAGGCCCTGCCCCCACGCCCTCCCCGGCCCAGCCTCCAGGCACCACCCCACGCCCCTCTCCCGGCCCAGCCTCTCCAGGCCCTGCCCCACACCCCTCTCCCGGCCCAGCCTCTCCAGGCACCACCCCACGCCCCTCCCGGCCCAGCCTCCAGGCCCTGCCCCCACGCCCCTCCCCGGCCCAGCCCCTCCAGGCCCAGCCCCACGCCCCCTCCCCCGACCCAGCCCCTCCAGGCACCACCCCCACACCCCCTCTCCCGGCCCAGCCCCTCCAGGCCCTGTCTCACGCCCTCTCCCGGCCCAGCCTCTCCAGGCCCTGCCCCTCACGCCCTCCCCGACCCAGCCTCTCCAGGCCCAGCCCCACACCACCTCCCCAGCCCCTGTCCAAGCCCCTCCCGGCCCAGCCCCACGCCCCCTCTCCCGGCCCAGCCCCTCCAGGCCCTGCCCCCACCTGCGGATGGTGAGGGCCCGGAAGCGCGGGTACCACGCCGAGAACTGGCAGTGCAGAACCTGCTCCTTCTTCATCGTCGCGGCTCCGAGTCCGCTCCAGCGCCCGGAACCCTCCGCCCAGGCCCAGCGGAGCCGCCCGGAACTCGCTCCCTCTGCACCAGCCAGGGGACCCGGCGGGAGCTGCCAGCGGATGCACAGGGGCGGGAGGAGCGGCAGCCGAGACCCGGAAGGGAAACTGGCGCGGGTGGAAGGTTGGGGGTCAAGCGATCCCTGCGCGAGGCTGGGAGCGGGCAGTGAGCGCGGAGGAGCTGCCGGCGAGGGTCCCGGCCAGCCAGTCACCGCGCAGCGGGCAACGGTCAGAGGCGGCTGGAGGGAGGGGCCGCGCCGCGCGGAGAGCGGGTGCGCCCAGGGCTGGGGCGGGAGGGGGATGGGGCGGCAGGAGACGAGGGGTGGCGTCGGGGGGGGGACAATGGGGCAGTAGGGATGGGGGCGGCATAATGGGGGTAGGGACAATGGGGCAGTAGGGATGGGGGCGGCATAATGGGGTAGGGACAATGGGGCAGTAGGGACGGGGGGCATAACGGGGCAGGGACAATGGGGCAGTAGGGACGGGGGCAGGGACAATGGTGCAGTAGGGATGGGGGCGGCATAATGGGGTAGAGACAATGGGGCAGTAGGGATGGGGGTGGCATAATGGGGGTAGGGACAATGGGGCAGTAGGGATGGGGCGGCATAATGGGGCAGGGACAATGGGGCAGTAGGGATGGGGCGGCATAATGGGGTAGGGACAATGGGGCAGTAGGGATGGGGCATAATGGGGCAGGGACAATGGGGCAGTAGGGATGGGGTGGCATAATGGGGTAGGGACAATGGGGCAGTAGGGATGGGGCGGCATAATGGGGGCAGGGACAATGGGGCAGTAGGGATGGGGCGGCATAATGGGGGCAGGGGCAATGGGGCCGTAGGGATGGGGGCGGCATAATGGGAGCAGGGGCACGGGGGCAGTCGGGATGGGGGCGGCATAATGGGAGCAGGGACAATGGGGCAGTAGGGATGGGGGCGGCATAATGGGGGCAGGGACAATGGGGCAGTAGGGATGGGGGCGGCATAATGGGGCAGTAGGGATGGGGGCAGGGACAATGGGGCAGTAGGGATGGGGGCGGCATAATGGGAGCAGGGACAATGGGGCAGTAGGGATGGGGGCAGGGGAAATGGGGCAGTAGGGATGGGGGTTGCATAACGGAGGCAAGGGAAATGGGGTGGTGTTATGGGGGAAATGGGGCAGTAGGGACGGATGGCATAACGGGGGCAGGGGAAATGGGACGGTGTCAAGGGGGGAATGGGGCAGTAGTGTTACCAGCTTTGTCTGTTACTTTGGGGTATGCTCGTTTATTAGGTTTACTCTTCTTGGGAAGGGGGGGGTGTTCTGTATTTCTGCCAATGTACTACTTGTGTTTTCATATGGAGCTCTACTTCTCCCTGCTGCAAGTTCCCTCCCAGTGGAGCTATCCTGAAGGGCCTGGGTTCTTCTAGTCCAGAGGTGGCCAACCTGTGGCTCCAGTGTCGCATGCTGCTCTTCAGAAGTTAATATGCGGCTCCTTGTATAGGCACGGGCTCTGGGGCTGGAGCTACAGGTGCCAACTTTCCAATGGGTCAGGGGGTGCTCACTGCTCAACCTCTGGCTCTGCCACAGGCCCTGCCCCCACTCCACCCCTTCCCCGAACCTGCTGTGCCCTCTCTCCTCCCCCCACTCCACCCCAGCCTCCTGCACACCACAAAACAGCTGATCGGGAGGGAGGAGGAGATGCTGATTGGTGGAGCTGCTGGTGGGTGGAAGGTGCTGGGAGCAGTTGCGGGGAGTTGATGGGAGGCTGCTGACGTATTACTGTGGATCTTTGGCAATGTACATTGGTCAATTCTGGCTCCTTCTCAGGCTCAGGATGGCCACTCCTGTTCTAGCCCCAGAATCAGACAAACACACATATATTAACAGAGCGCGTCTGAGAGGACTGGGTTAATCAGCACTCCCAAGCTGACCCCTTATATGTCCCTGGACTCAGTAGGCTGGGTCAAGCAGCATTTCCAAGCTGTCACCCTCATAGGCCCTTGGATTCAGCAGGCTGCGTTGAACAGCACCTCCAAGCTGTCACCCTCATATGCCCTGGGCACTGCACCAGAATAAAGTACGCCTGAGCAGGCTGAGTCAAGCAGCACTTTCAATCTGCCACCCTCATATGCCCCTGGACTCAGCAGACTGGGTTGAGCAGCATTTCAAAGCTGCCACCCTCATATGTCCCAGGTTCAGCACTATCCCCACTTTCATGTTACAGTTGTTCTGGTAGTAACCCACTTGATCAGCAAACCACACAGGACTTTTGGGCACTGCAGGGATCTTTTAGCTTAGATATGAGGAGTATTGCTGCAGGGCAAATGAGGAAACCAAAAAACACCCACGAGGGGCGGGGGGATAAAGAAGCAACCAGCTTAATCATGAAAATTATTTATTGCCAGGTAGTAACCATAGGGGAGCCAAACAAAACAGTTATAATACACCTCTACCCTGATATAACATGAATTCGGATATAACGCGGTGAAGCAGCGCTCCGGAGGGGCAGGGCTGCACGTTCTGGCAGATCAAAGCAAGTTTGATATAACACGGTTTCACCTCTAACATGGTAAGATTTTTTGGCTCCCAAGGACAGCGTTATATCGAGGTAGAGGTGTATTAAATCTAACTTAAACTTGATTATAAAAGTCAAGTTTAAGAAAACTATAATGGATCATACAAGTTGGTCAGTGTCAGAAGGTTATACTTAGAGAGAGCTGGGTTCTCACCACTCTGTGAAGCTTGAATTGATCAGGGGTCCCAGGTGGTGGTGGTAGCTGAGGGTCCAGAGTGCTGGAGACAGGCAGAGCCCCCAACATGATCAGTCAGGAGAAGATGAAGGCCCAATGGAACTAATGCAGATTTTGAATCAAGGCATCAGAACACTTACTTGAGCATCGGTAGGATTTATTGTAGAGAAACAACAATGGTTCAAGGGAAAACAGTAGATTTGTTTGTGTAAACTGGTGGCTTAAGGGAGTATACCAAAGTTGTTTTGTTAAGAACATAAGAATGGCTGTACCGGGTCAGACCAAAGGTCCATCTAGCCCAGTATCTGTCTACCGACAGTGGCCAATGCCAGGTGCCCCAGAGGGAGTGAACCTAACAGGCAGTGATCAAGTGATCTCTCTCCTGCCATCCATCTCCATCCTCTGACGAACAGAGGCTAGGGACACCATTCTTACCCATCCTAGCTAATAGCCATTTATGGATTTAGCCACCATGAATTTATCCAGTCCCCTTTTAAACATTGTTATAGTCCTAGCCTTCACAACCTCCTCAGGTAAGGAGTTCCACAAGTTGACTGTGCGCTGCGTGAAGAAGAACTTCCTTTTATTTGTTTTAAACCTGCTGCCTATTAATTTCATTTGGTGACCCCTAGTTCTTGTATTATGGGAATAAGTAAATAACTTTTCCTTATCCACTTTCTCAACATCACTCATGATTTTATATACCTCTATCATATCCCCCCTTAGTCTTCTCTTTTCCAAGCTGAAGAGTCCTAGCTTCTTTAATCTTTCCTCGTATGGGACCCTCTCTAAACCCCTAATCATTTTAGTTGCCCTTTTCTGAACCTTTTCTGTGCTAGAATATCTTTTTCAGGCTAGACAATGGGAGCTGATCATTCCTGAATATGGGTGGTGTTCCTTGGAGGGAGCTCACAATACAGTTAGGGAGCTTCACTATTTTGGATACCAATAAAGGATTTATTACTAGAATTAGTCTGATAATGAGCTGGGAGTAATATAGTTACTATGGTTAGGAAGGGCCGCATCGCCAGTGCCAATGCTGCTCCTGTCTCCTCCACCTGCGACTGTATCCAGACAGACAGGCTAACCATGGATGCCTCTATGCATATCCTGATGTGGATTTGCAGAGACCATGGCCTGCATTTCTCACTCTCAGAAAGCCAAGCTAGGGGGGGACCATACAGTGCGAAAGGTGCTTGCTGGTGGAATGTCTCAGGAAGCAGATGGGAGAGCTGCAGGAGGAGGTGGCTAGGCTGAGGATCATCCGTAGAGTATTCACATGGAGACATCCAAGACTGAGGAACTATCCAGCTACAGAGGACTGCCATCACACCACCAGGGGAGGAGCATATGGCTCTGTCACAGGGAGGACACTGGGTTACTTCTGCCAGCAGGCAGTGCTCCACCCCTGACTCCAACCCATCCACCATGGTGATGGAAAACTGATATGCTGTCCTGGCAATGAGGAATCACCCCCAAAGGAGGAGGAGAAGCCACATACCCTTTGCCCCCCATTATGCCACCCCCCATCCCCCCCCAGACTCTACCCTATTTCCCCTGCCCCCTCTTACGCCATCCAGGGCTGGCTCTAGGCACCAGCAAACCAAGCACTTGCTTGGGACAGCACATTTTCAGGGGCGCCATTCCGGACACCTTTTTTTTTTTTTTGCTTCGGGCGGCAAAAGCCTAGAGCCAACCCTGGCGGCAGCAGCAGCGCGTCGTGCGCAGGGGGTGCCCTGGGGCCGCTGCGGTTCGCGCCTTGGGGGAGCAGCACCCATACTTTGTGGTTGGGCTGGGCAGGCTCCAAGCGTGGGACACTTAGGCTGGGGGCCACCCCGCGGGGCACATGGAGCCACCTGCAGGTGCCATGGGGCGGCCGCCCCCCAACGTCGCGGCCGGGGCTAAGCGAAGCGGTCCGAGCTGCCCAGGGACTGCGGCAGGGCAGCCAGAAGCAGCAGGGCCATAGAGGGTGGGGCACTGCCGTGCAGGGCCTGCATCCCGCTCTCTGGGGCTCCGTTCCCTCTGAGTCTACCCTGCCCTGGCTCCTCAGCCCCCTGCCAGGGCGGTCCCCCAGCTCTGCCGTCCTGGCCGGTTCTGGAGTTGGGAGCCCCGGCTGGAGGGACCCAGGAGCCCTGCTGCTTACCCCGACCCGGCCAGCGCCGGACCGGCTGGAGGCGAGGCAGGAGCAGGCGGAGTCAGCACTGGTGAGGGGGGAGCCCAGAGCTGGGGCGGCAAGGGGTGGGGGTGGGCACTGGTGTGGTGGGGGGTGAGAGCCCAGGGCTGGGGTGGGGAAAGCCAAAAGTTGTTTTGCTTGGGGTGGCAAAAAACCTAGAGCCGGCCCTGATGCCATCCTGTCGCTACTGCCCCATTCCCCCTGTAACATTGCCCCATTGCTCCTGCCCCGTCCATTCCTACTGTTACCTGTCAGTTCTGTGTTCTTGGGGAACCAGGGTGCAGTACCCAGCGTGCCTGACTCACAAAAGACCTTCCCCCCCGAGCCTCTGCTTGAATCAAAACTGATCAGAAGACAGACTTACAAAAGCAATGAAAAGGCAGAGGGAGAGACACCTAAACCCCTGGGATAAGGATGACAGGATTAAGGAAACTCCCCTAGCCTCATTTGCATCAGAGATGGGACAAGGAGGCATCTACATTAGCATACAGAATGGAGAACAGAGATTCCAAGGCAAGAACCGCAGGAAACTCTGGGACCAGAGAAGCACTGCATGATGGGGGATATCTGCTACAGACTGTATCCCTCTCAGACTCCTGTTTGTGGTCCCTTGGTCGCTTAGCCTCTGGCTTTTAAGGCCTTCTCTCCTAGGTCAGCCCTACCCCCTCGTTAATCACACAGGGGAGGGTGATCAAAGATGATCCAGGGAACAAAGGCTCAAACAGTCCCCAGACACACAATCCTAACTGAATTAAAACAAAGGCTCAAACAGTCCCCAGACACACAATCCTAACTGAAAATAACTGAATTAACCTGAAAGAGAAAGAAAAACACAAACAGCCAAACAAACTCACTCACCCCAAAGTTAGTACTCGCACCTTGTTCATTCAGCAGGGGGTTCTCCTCCTCTCCCTCTCGAACTCCCTTTTGTGGTCCTCTGTTCACCAGAAGGAGATCAGGCTAGATGGTCTAATGATTGCTTCTGGCTTTAAGAATCTTTGCATTTACCTAATCTGTGAATAATCTAATTATATGCCCCTGTAACTTATTTTTTTAGGCCTCCCAAAATTATCAGATAATCATATAACGATAGATTTTCCTCTTCTTGTCTTACTCCAGTCAGCAGGGTCTGGATTTTATTCACTGTGTGGTCATGTTAGTTCTTCAACCTATACTGCCCCTATCTACTCACCTTTCCAACCACACTCCTTATTCCCACTATTCTTTCACTGCCTCTCCCTTTTTGTTTCAGAGTGGCAGCCGTGTTAGTCTGTATCAGCAAAAACAATGAGGAATACTTGTGGCATCTTAGAGACTAACAAATTTATTTGGGCATTAGCTTTCATGGGCTAAAACCCACTTCATCAGACACACGGAGTGGAAAATAGAGTTGGAAGCGATATAGTCAGAGTACATAAAAAGATGGGGGGTTGCCTTACCAATTCTAACGAGACAATTCAATTAAAGTGGGCTATTATCAGCAGGAGGAAAAATCACTTTTGTAGTGGTAATCAGCGTGGCCCATTTCAAACAGTTGACAACTTGTGTAATGACCCATCCACTCCCAGTCTTTATTCAGGCCTAATTTGATGGTGTCAAATTAGGAGTGGATGGGTCATTACACAAACTAAAAACTATTTCCCCATCCTAATTTCCCCCCTACTGTAACTCGCACCTTCTTGTCTGATCAGAATGTAGAATTAACAGTGAGATCAAACTCACTCCTCAGGTAAGCAGGTCTGAATTGAGCCCCAGGAGAGGTGAGTGGAGCAGATAGCGTGACAAATTTAATGTCCTATATTACTAGCCGTAAGAGGCAAGTGGACAGGACTAGATGGACCTAAGTTTCTGCCCATGTTTACAGGTACGTATCAGCTGTTAGGCTGAGAATACAAGCTAAACCTGAATTCACAATTTAAAAAAAAAATTTTTTTTACTGAATTCAGGATCTTAAAATTGCCCTGCTAGCCATAAGCATTACATTAGTGGCATTCATCTAATCCTGATACAGGACTACATATTGTTGTAGGTGACAGTACAAGAGACAATCCTGTTCCAGGGCTTTGGCATGATGTGTGTCCATAGATCTGATGCACAAATACAATGCAGCTTTAGACCAGCTTATTTTCCATTGCAGTTAATTTTGTTTATTAATCTTTAACTGTGTTGCTGCTCAAATTATGACAGTATATGAATCATAATCCTCAGTGAGCCAAATGATATTTCAGTGTTTTGACACCTGAAAGTCCTGGTTCCATGCCATCTGCAGAATGGGGAAATCTGACACTTCTTTCAAGACCTTGTCTAAATGTCCCTCAGAGTTATTGCACCAACTAGTGGAAAATGTCAAAACTGCTGAAGCAGGGACACTGACCTGAAGAAAACCTTGTTGTGTAAGCTCAAAACTTGTCTCTCTCACCAACAGAAGTTGGTCCAGTAAAAGATATTACACTTCACCTACCTTGTCTCTCTAATATCCTGGGACAGACATGGATACAGGAACACTGCATATGTCTTTATTTATTAGATTATAATTGGAGATATACCAATCTCCTAGAACTGGAAGGAACCTTGAAAGGTCATTGAGTCCAGCCCCCTGCCTTCACTAGCAGGACCAATTTTTGCCCCAGATCCCTAAGTGGCCCCCTCAAGGATTAAACTCACAACCCTGGGTTTAGCAGGCCAATGCTCAAACCACTGAGCTATCCCTCCCCCCTGTCTAATCTCTCTCATTGCCTCTTTCTGAAACGGTTGTGAAATAGAAGGAGGCATTTTCTGTCTATTTTGGATTCTGATATTACTAACCATTCAAGCTTAGTTTATTATAGAAAATGTGACATTTTCCTTGTATCTCTTTGCTGCAGGTCTCACTTAACAATAACTTTAAAGTCTGAGTCTTTTTTTGTGAAAGATGCTTTGGCTTCATCCTGCAGTCATTAAGCTGGGAAGGACTCTTGTTGGCTAGGATGGTGCCTCCTCCTGGCTACTCTGGGGATTAGCTCCCTCCAGCTCTGATGCTCTCTTCCATCATCCCACCCCCACCACAGCCCCACTTGCTCTATGGGATTCTATGCAACTTCTGTTTGTAACTCAGCCCTCCAACCACCTCACTATAGAGTCCCCCCTCTTCTGGGGTAACAAAGTCTCTCCAGACCAACCATCTGGCTGCCTTTCCAGGCCATCCTTTAATCTAAGACTATGCCACTATCCCAGTGGGTGATAGGGGAACCCAGGCCCACCCACTACTCCAGGTTCCAGCACAGCAATCCTCTGTCTCATGGTCTGCTTATGCCAAGATCCCAATGCTATTTCCCTCTGCTCTTTCCTACTTCTCTTTCACTGTGGTTCAAGTCAAGTGCCCAATTCTCAGGGAAAGACTGTAGCCTACTTCCCCTACAGCCCACTTCTGTTCTCAGTTTGCTGGCTTTGTACAAGGCCCAGCCTATACCTGCTCAGCTGAGCGTCATCTTCTGCTAGGGCTTGCCTATCCTGTCTAATTCTTCCCCAAGTGCTGCCTGGTATGTTAATTAGCCCCTTCCTAGCAACCTTAACCCTTTCAGCTGAGGTGTGGCATGAAAACTCCATCACAGACCCCATCAGACCTACGAGTCTCTCTGGCCTGAGTATGGATTGTAGATTTGGGCCTTTAATAAATTAGTTGTGTTTCTGTAGTAGTAGTAGTATTGTATGGCGTCCTCCAGAATATGTAACATGCCTTGTCTTTGTAGGCCTGTGCTAGGGGAGATGTGCCACTGTGCATATACCCAAGAAAGCTGAGATAAGCACATGTCCAGTACTTTAAAAATAGAGAACGGATTTTGTGAAAGAACAAGCTAAAGTCAGATGTACAGCAGGCAAGTACTGTGCAAGCTTCCCAACCCGTTGGTCATTTCTCATGATCGTTATCCAACACATCCTGAAGTTGGGGGAAAGACTCCTATTGGCTTCGCTGAGCGTTGGTGTAGGCTCATAAACAGTAAATAAAAAGCTATTAGGTCATCTCTTCCACCTCATTGCCAATGCCGGATTGTTCCGCAGTGGGTTTTTTCCTCCCCTTCTGCTTTGTCCTGTCTGTTATCTCATTTCAGTAGTAACCCTGGGCTTCCCTTGAAGAGCAGCTTCTCTGCTGAACTAATTGATAGTTTTGTGATGTAGACAAAGCACCAAACATTTCACTGACTTGAACCCAAGATTTTAGTGGTAAAAATGCACAGCTCTGCATCAGTGTGCTGCCTGGCATGTCTTCTGCTTTAGAACTAGACAGGACAAATTCATTGGCAAATGGATAATCCTGCAGTGCCTCTTGAGTGGGAAAGGGACTGAATGACCTAAATTAATATTATTATTTTTTCCTAGTCTAATCGCTGAGATTCCTCCATTCTCAGCAGTGGTGGTTTTCACTCTGAATTCCCTTTGATATTTGGGGTTAATTCCTTAACCTTACCTATGCCATGCTTTGTCCTCTAGGCCAGTTTGCATGCTGTGGCAATAGTTTATTGAGCTAAGATTCCATTGAGAGCAAAGTAGCACTGTGACTTAAAATGGGCAACCCTAATCATACACCCTGGCAGGCATGGCCTATAAATACAGTGGGCAGCTCCTCAGCTGGTGCAAATTGCTCTAGCACTTTTGCTGTCAGTGAAGCCATGAGAATTTATGTCATCGGAAGATTTACCCCCATATGTCTTCGCAGCATCCATGATATTTGCAAGCTGATGAGTGTGTGTGTGATCTTAAATGTTAATGAAGCGTGTTTAGGAGAAGGATTTGTTAATTCAGAATGCATGGATGAATGGTTTGACTTTACTCTGAAGGTAAATATTAATTCTCTGTTTTGTAGTAGTGTGGACTTTGTGCAAGAGACATCCCTGAAAATGGAAAACAACGCAACCACAGAAATTCTGGAATCTACTAGACCATCCATCCTTAAAGAAGAGGTATACACTTTATATATTTATATTTTATATTTTTAACAACTAATATAGCATTTATTTAAGGCTGCTATTGAATGTTGGAAAATATTACATCTGTGCAGAGTGAGAGAACCTTACACTATGTAGTGTGGTAGATTTATGAAGATGGGGCTTTTGTCCTCAAGTCATTACAGTCGAAGTAGGTGACATGCAGATGAAAGATGAGGAACTTTCACCTTAAAACTATCATCGAAATTACACAAAGGTTATCTAGTGCATCTCCCCTTTCCCTCAGACCCGCCCTCCTCAGGCACAGTTGTTCCTGGCAATACTTTCTAGGCTGTTCAGGGTAGTTTTGAATGTCTGAAATAATGGGACTTTCATCACTTCCCTGGAGAGATCATTCCACTGTAACTGAACTCACTGCTTTCTGATATCCAGCCTACATTTTCCTTTCCTTAAAGATGACCTGCAAAGGATTTTTAAAAATTGTGTGCGCACCTTTTTTTTTTGCTGCTTTATGGTATATAAAGAGGACCTGACAGGTTTGTTTGTCTTTTAGGGGGGGTTTCCAGCAGTTTGTGCTTCTTCCTATCTTAGCAGTATTGGAAATATCAGATCTAGTCCCCTCTGGTTATAGTGGTGGTGTCCTGAGAGTATTGTGGATGTTTGCTCTGACCTCGTGCACCTTAACTGAAGCTGCAGGAGTGTTGAGTCTTTTAACAATGAAATCCTTTCTCTACAATGTTTATTAGCCTTTGGAGTTAAAAAGGACTTTTAAACTGTCGTATTAAAAATCTCTTCCCCTTTCGGTTGCTCAGCTTTCATGATGCTTTTGGTGTCATAATTTCATTAGATCTCCAGTCACTATAGTTTTCCATGGCAGAAAAGACTCAATTTTTTTACGTAAATAAGCAAGTAGAAAAACTTTAACATTTCAGGGGGGGGTTTATTTTTCAATGAAGCAAAACTGGGCACAAGCCTTTTCAGGCTACTTTAATTTTAGCCTATTACTCCTCAATCCCTTTTGCTATTCTAAATGATTCTTCTTCTACTTTGTCTTTTGTACCCTCCAAATAGTGGTAGCAGGTTGTAGCCAGTTCTAGTATATTTCAGGTCATTTGTGTTTCCCAGTGCCATGCTGGTTTTCACCATACTTCTTGTGGCATTGTTTGAGAATAGAAGTCACAGCCCCTCTGCCCACGACCTTTTACTAAAGCAATTGTGTACTTCTGATTCTGGGTCACCTAACATTGGATACAGTTTCTCTCTAAGGCACCTGCTGGTTGTGCCCTCTAACTGTTTCTGCAGTCAGGGTATGTTGGAGAGGAGCAGATTTTATTGGCACATAACAGCAATAGAGAGAAGTCCCAAACAGAAGGTGATTGAAACTGAACATGCTTAGCTGAATGTTATGTGAAGCGTCATTAGCTAAGGTCTAAGCAAAGGATTTGTCTCTCACGGCATAAAGCTTTCTCTATCAGCTGGCACAGAGTTTGACCATGCATCAGACCAGGCATGTGACAGCAAAGTTTCTTTTTCCTTTATAGGTAACACTGAGGGCTTTGTAGTTCTCCAGTGGCATGTAATTCACCTGGGCTTTGGGGTGGATTCTGGAGCATTTAAATAACAACCACTCTCAGGAGGTGCTGGATGACCTGTACCCTGTTAACTGTTACATTGGATTGCCTCTTAATTGTAGCTTTTGGCTTCTGTTGGTATACCAGACATTCTTATGACAGGTATCCTGTTTTACTACGTACATGGCATCCCCTTTTGCCGCCTCCTTTCTCAGGTTTGGATGTGGTCCAATTCCTGGTAAATTTAGTCATTTCTTCCTCCCTCACGCTTTCTTGAAGCTGACTGACATGGTTCTGACTTCCGCCATTCTCCTCTTTGCTATTTAGCAATGCCGAGATGGATACTGGGGTAATTATTTGCTGGGTTTGCTGCCTATGCAACATTGTTGGGCCACAATCAATAATCAGGACCTTTGTATCTTCTGCAAAGTTTAAAAATAATTGCTCAATCCCCATTAACTCAAAGGTGTAGAAATCTTTGGGTTTTTTTTTTTTTTTTAAATTAAAATATATAATTCCCTTGGTTTGGGCTGCAACTGCAACATGATTTTCGTCTCTTCCTATTTTGGGTCTCATGCAGTTTATTCTCTGTATGCCTTAGGAGTTAATTCAAAGCAATAAAATATACCTGGGGGCTTGCAATCCTGTCTTATATAAGTCTGCATGCTTCCTACATGTTGCACCTTGGCAAAGGAATTAGAAACTTCACCTTCTCCATTCCTGCTACACTGTTGTGATCACAGATCATCCAAAAGCCCTTGGAAAGTATTTCTGTCTTCCTGTAATTCAAGGATAACTTAGAACAACCTTGCGAAATAACCATGTAAATTTCCAGGCACAAAATCTACTTGGCCACCTTTACCATGGTGATGGAAAAGCGGTTGGTATTTTGTTTTGGTATATTGTCAAAATAACTGACTTGCCCCAGGCAAGTGGACAAGTAAAATGCTGTAAGATGGACTTAGAATTGGTTTGAGGGATGAAGTGAGATGATCCATTTCCATTGTCAGTTACTGAATTCTTAGGTTACTGGTGGTTCAGTCTCTGTCTCTTCATTCTGTGCTTGTTTTTCTCTCTTCACATGCTCTAGATGTTGCAATTCTTTTTTGGGCTGCATTCTTTTTCTCTTTCTAGCAGGAGTTTCTCCAATTTCATGACCTTTGTGGCCAGATGTCCCATATACTCCCAGGCCTGGTCTGCACTACAGAAATTTGATGTACTAGCCACCTGAGACTACACTGGCCTTTAGAGAGTCTTCCTGTTTATCCACCACCACAGTTCCCTGCTTCTGTCAGGTTTTCTCTCTCCTCACAGCTTGAGAGTGGAGTGATCCTGGTTCCCAATGGCTAATCGGAAACCCTTCTCCTCTGTAGCTGCCAGTCCTTCTCTCTGACCTCTTGCTGTTCCCAGTGCCATTGGTTTGGTATCACCCTGCTGATGTAACCTATCCCCAAGCCTCCCAGTCCCGTGCAGGATGTTAGAAACAAGTCGTCTGTCTGCCCTCCCAGCAGCCATTTAATTAGCAAAGACTACTCCACCCTTACAGTGCAAGCCATAATAAATGAGAGAAACAGCAAAACTAGCATCTAGTTCCACCTCTCCTCAAGGGACCACACACGAATAGGCAAAACACTAGATGGAGGGAAGTTAAGAATACCTCTGCTCGGCTGAAAAGCCCACAGGCATCTGGGTGGCCATGGAGTTGATAGTAATGATAATGCATAGAGCTTTTCATTGGTAGAGCTCCAAAGGCCTTCAAATCAGGTAAGAATCACTATCCCTATGTCACAGATGGGGAGAATGGTGACAGTCCCAAAGTGAATCAGTGGCAGAGTTGGGAATAGAACCAGTTCTCCTGACTCCCAGATCTCAGATATCTGGGCAGTCACAACCCCCATCATGGCTAACGCCCATATAGGCAAATTCTCCATACCCCCTTTTCACACAGCTGAAACCAGCCCCCTGCTAGGGGCAAGGCATTGCCTTCCTGTTTTATTTTAAAGATTAGGGCTCAGACTTTCAAAGCAGCCCAAAGGCGTTGGGCACCCAAATCCCACCAAATTTAATTGAAACTCCTCTGAAAATCCCAGCCTAACTGTACATACACCACATGAGTTATTTTCAGTTCCTATTTCAAGAACTCCTCAGTGCATGCATTACAGCTTCCCCCCCACACTGAATTTGCAACTTATCTTTCCAAAACAACAACAAAATTGCCCAGCAAATCTCCATGGGGACAATGTCCAACTTGTTTAATTTATTATTCTTTGTTAGGCAATTGCAGAAAGAAAATGGGTGAAGCTTGAACAAACGACCTACGTTGATCCCTCAGGTAAAACCAGGTAATTTCCTTGCTGAGACATTTTAAAATTCTTGCAGTTCTTCCCAGTTTCTCTGTCTGAGGCAGCCAAAGGCTATGGAATGTGAGCACCTATAAACCAATTACTTGACATACTGGGCTAGATTACCCCTTTGACATTAGTGCAGTTACTCTGAGGAAGAATCAGACCTTTTTTGTTGTTGGCCTATGTGTTAGCAGATATACTTTATCCTGTAGGTTAATACCTTGGATTTGGTCCATGTGTTTATCTCGCAGTTCCAGTCATTTGCAAAGATGCTGTGCAGACCTAATGCTGCAAGGTTTTAACATGCAAACAGATGATTATCAAGAGCTCCCTTTGGTTTTTCTGGTCCTTCCCAGAGAACTCCCTTTCCCCTGTTCATGGCATGATGTCTGAGACTGTGCAGGGTCTTGCATACTGTTGGGATGCTATTGTTTGGAGTAGGGGTGGTCTTGCCTGCTTCTTACCCTCTCATTCATATTCTCGGGCCTGTCTAATTCTCTTCATGTGTCAGACAAATCTATCTTTTTAATTAGTCATGATGACTGGAAATGACAGTGCTACCTTATTTTCCTTCTTCCTAGAGCATTGGGGTCCTTTCTGATTGCTCTCTCTAAAGTCTCCTTCCCCTTTAAGAGTAACCTCAAGAAGTGGCAGTGATTGAGGCCTGTGTGACAGGTTTATTTTTTGTGTCAGTCCCATCACTTACTTTTGATATGCAAGAGAGGCTGTGTCATTTTTTTTACTTCTAGTTACTAACAAGAATGGGTAACTGAGCTAGGAGCTTTCAGAGTAACCTGCTTTTAGTTTCACGTAATGATTGTTATGCATGAGGCAGACAGAATGTAAGCATTTGCTTATTGCTTTTTCCAGGCAAAATTAGCCAGTCTATAAAACCTGTCTCTTCTATTTTATGTTGCAGCTCTTCTAAATACATTGACCTGCTGACTTAATTTCACCTCTGTGCTTCAGTTTCCCCATCTGTAAAATGGGGATAATGATACTTGTCTTCCTTTGTAAAGTGCTTTAAGATCCATGGATGCAAAATGCTATATAAGAACTAAATATTATTAGGGCTGTAAATTAATCTCAGTTAACTCATGCGATTAACTCAAAAAAATCACAATTGATTATAGTTTTAATTGCACTGTTAAATTGAAATTGAAATTTATTAAATATTTTTGGGGTTTTCTACATTTTTCAAATATATTGATTTCAATTACAACACTGAATACAAAGTGTATAGTGCTCACTTTATATTTTTATTACAAATATTTGCACTGTAAAAATTATAAACAAAAATAGTATTTTTCAATTTACCTCATTCAGGTACTGTAGTGCAAACTCTTTATCGTGAAAGTGCAACTTACAAATGTAGGATTTTTTTTGTTACATAACTGCACTAAATAATAAAACAATGTAAAACTTTAGAGCCTACAAGTCCACTCAGTCCTACTTCTTGTTCAGCCAATCACTCAGACAAACAAGTTTCTTTACATTTACGGGAGTGTGGAAGTAGAGAGAGAACTGACAGGGATTTGTAGGGGATCCCAATGCATGACAGTCTCTGTTAGCAAGAGTTAGGCTAACTGTAACCCTAATAACGTGAGATTTGTAGAAGCGAGGATTGTGTGAGGCAAGTGGAAAAGAACTGTGTGAGAAGTTGTTTTGACCTTGTGTAGATAATACGAAATGTAGACTGGAGTCTCTTAAGTGAGAAAAACAAGATATCAGGATGACCTATGTATAAACAAAATGCAGCTGTTGCTTATTATTGTCTGTAACAAAAGTATAAATGCTGCTGTAATTGTTTACCTGTTGAGAGACCTGTCTAGGAAGGGGAGACCCTATGTCCTAGTGCACTCTCTCCCTGCTGTAGCTGCTAAACAGAATAAAGTATCTGACTTTGCTGTACCCAACCAAAAAGTTCAGAGGGCGTAAGCTTATTTACAATGTCACCTGAAAGTGAGAACAGGCATTCACATGGCACTTTTGTAGCCGGCATTGCAAGGTATTTATGTGCCAGATATGCTAAACATTTGTATGCCACTTCATGCTTCGGCCACCATTCCAGAAGACATACTTCCATGCTGATGATGCTCATTAAAAAAATAATGCATTAATTAAATTTGTGACTCAACTTCTTGGGGGAAATGTATGTCTCCTGCTCTGTTTTATCTGCATTCTGTCATATATTTCATGGTATAGCTGTCTTGGATGGTGACCCAGCACATGATGTTCGTTTTAAGAACACTTTCACTGCAGATTTAACAAAACACAAAGAAGGAACCAATGTGATATTTCTAAAGATAGTTACAGCACGCAACCCAAGGTTTAAAAATCTGAAGTGCCTTCCAAAATCTGAGAGGGATGAGGTGTGGAACAAGCTTTCAGAAATCTTAAAAAAGCAACACTTCAATTCAGAAACTACAAAACCCAAACCACCAAAAAAGAAAACAACCTTCTGCTGGTGGCATCTGACTCAGATGAAGAAAATGAACATGCGTCGGTCTGCACTGCTTTGGATCATTATTGAGCAGAACCCGTCATCAGCATGGACACATGTCCTCTGGAATGGTGGTTGAAGCATGAAGGGACATACGAATCTTTAGCACATCCAGCATGTAAATACCTTGCGATGGCAGCTATGACAGTGCCATGCGAATGCCTGTTCTCATTTTCAGGTGACATTGTAAATAAGAAGCGGGCAGCATTATCTCCTGCAAATGTAAACAAACTTGTTTGTCTGAGTGATTGGCTGAATAAGAAGTGGGACACAATGGACTTGTAGGCTCTAAAATTTTATATTTTATTTTTTGAATGTAGTTATTTTTTGTACATAATTCTACATTTGTAAGTTCAACTTTCATGATAGAGACTGCACTACAGTACTTGCATTTTTCAATTCACCTAATGCTATTTCTTATGTTTTTTACAGTGCAAATATTTGTAATAAAAAATAAATATAAAGTGAGCACTGTATTCTGTTGTAATTGAAATCAGTATATTTGAAAATGTAGAAAACATCCAAAAATATTTAAATAAATGGTATTCTATTATTAACAGCGTGATTAATCATGCGATGAATCAAGATTCATTTTTTTAATTGCTTGACAGTTCTAAATATTTATTTATTGTCCTAAGCAACCACCAAAAAAACATTTTCTAGCAAGACTCTCTCTCTAACTAAAGGTGAAACAAAATTGAGACTGAGACCTTATGGATACTTTCCAGTGATCACTTAGAATAGTGGCTTGCCTCGTGGCAGTTGCTAATCAGTACCATTCTCACTGTATGTTTGCATGTTTTGCTTTTGAATGAAAGTAGCAAAGTTCCAAGTTGGCTATTTGTGTGGAAAGCATGTATATTTAGTACACTTCCTTTTTTAGGATTAACACATCCACTTTCTCTTCTTCTTACCCAACAGAATTTGGGAAACCGTAAAGCGTACTACCAAGAAAGAGGACAGTTCAGCGGATGGTATGGCGACAGTTACATTTTTGTGCATAACTTCTTCTAATATTAATAATGATGAGGTGGTCTGCTTCCATAAATGGCAACAACTGACACAATAAAAAGATGCAGAGAATAGGAGTAAAATGAAATGAATAGTATAAATCATGTAGAAATATGGGCTGGATAAATGGACTATAAGGTGGATAGAAAGCTGGCTAGATCATCAGGCTCAACAGGTAGTGATCAATGGCTCCATGCCTAGTTGGCAGCCGGTATCAAGCGGAGTGTCCCAAGGGTTTGTCCTGGAGCTGGTTTTGTTCAGTATCTTCATTAATGATCTAGAGGATGGTGTGGACTGTACCCTCAGCGAGTTTGCAGATGACACTAAACTAGGAGGGGTGGTAGATATGCTGGAGGGTAGGGATAGGATATGGAGGGACCTAGATAAATTAGAGGATTGGGCCAAAAAAAATCTGAGGTTCAACAAGGACAAGTGCAGAGTCCTGCACTTAGAATGGAAGACTCCCATGCACTGCTACAGACTAGGGACCGAGTGGCTAGGCAGTAGTTCTGCAGAAAAGGCCCTAGGGGTTACAGTGGACGAGAAGCTGTGTATGAGTCAACAGTGTGCCCTTGTTGCCAAGAAGGCTAAAGGCATTTTGGGCTGTATAAATAGGGGCATTGCCAGCAGATTGAGACGTAATCATTCCCCTCTGTTCGGCATTGGTGAGGCCTCATCTGGAGAATTGCATCCAGTTTTGGGCCCCACACTACAAGAAGGATGTGGTAAAATTGGAAAGAGTCCAGCGGAGGGCAACAAAATGATTAGGGGTCTGGAGCACATGATTTATGAGGAGAGGCTGAGGGAACTGGGATTATTTAGTTTGCAGAAGAGAAGAATGAAGGGGGGATTTGATAGCTGCTTTCAACTACCTCAAAGGGGGTTCCAAAGAGGATGGATCTAGACTGTTCTCTGTGGTACCAGATGATGGAACAAGGAGTAATGGTCTCAAGTTGCAGTGTGGGAGGTCTAGGTTGGATATTAGGAAACACTATTTCACTAGGAGGGTGGTGAAGCACTGGAATGGGTTACCTAGGGAGGTGGTGGAATCTCCATCCTTAGAGGTTTTTAAGGTCAGGCTTGACAAAGTCCTGGCTGGGATGATTTAGTTGGGGTTTGGTCCCGCATTGAGCAGGAGGTTGGACTAGATGACCTCCTGAGGTCCCTTCCAACCCTGATATTCTATGTATATAGTGCCATGGGGCATTTATGGTGCTGTACTGTTGATCAAGTGTAGCTTAGGAGTAGAGCCTCTGCCCCAAGGAACTTACAAATCAGTACTCTGATTTTTGTGAGTAATCACATTGTGTCGTTAAAAAGAACAGGAGTACTTGTGACACCTTAGAGCATAAGCTTTCATTGGATGCATGTAGTGGAAAATACAGTAGGAATATATATATATATATATATATATATACACACAGAGAATATGAAACAATGGCTGTTACCATACACACAATAAGGAGCAGCATAGTCTGTGTGGTATGTAGATTGTAATGGATTTTTTACTTTGTCCTTTTGCTATGATGTCCATCTGTTTGCATTTGGAAAGGAAGATAATGTGTCTCTGTATCTGCGCAAGTTTTTTCATGAAGTTGATGGATTTCCACTCCATACGGCTAAATTCAGTGCCTTGCATAATGACAGGTTTCAGAGTAGCAGCCATGTTAGTCTATAACCGCAAAAAGAACAGGAGTACTTGTGGCACCTTAGAGACTAACAAATTTATTTGAGCATAAGCTTTCGTGGGCTACAGCCCACTTCATCAGATGGCTGGAGTAAGAACTGCTTGCATGACTAAGAGTTGCAGGATCGGGCCTTACAGCAAAATATTGCCAGAAAATGGATCCGTGGTCTGGGGAAAATCAATGTCTGAACAAATATTTCATTTGATCACTTTCCCAATGGGAAGTCAGTTATGGTCCTGGGCAAAGGATCTGCAGCTTCCAGTTTGGAACCTGTTGTTCGGACAAGGGTGTGGGGGACCAAATTCAGGTGGAAAGACTGTTAAGATTGTAGTAGCAGAGGGAAGACTCTAGGGTTCTTGATTGGAGCTGTTGCTTTCAGACCCAGAGTTCCTGATGGTTATTAGGGTTTAAATGGAGTTGAGATCATCCAGCAGAGAGCAATAAATTAGTCATCTTGATCCCTTTCAGTGCAATTTTATTTTTCAAAGTCAGTGGAAGTTGAGGGTGCTCACAAGACATGTGTCAATGTTTTGAACTACTCACATGTAGGGGGGAGGGATAGCTCAGTGGTTTGAGCATTGGCCTGCTAAACCCAAGGTTGTGAGTTCAATCCTTGAGGGGGCCACTTAGGGATCTGGGGCAAAAATTGGTCCTGCTAGTGAAGGCAGGGGGCTGGACGCAATGACCTTTCAAGGTCCCTTCCAGTTCTAGGAGATTGGTATATCTCCAGTTATTACCTGTTACATGCTGTGTTTTCATTGCTCTTTTCTCTATGCTGGCAGGTGTATCAGTTATACCTGTGCTACAAAGAACTCTCCACTATGATTGCATTGTCCTAGTGAAACAATTCAGGCCTCCAATGGGAGGGTATTGCTTGGAATTCCCTGCAGGTAGGTAACAAAAATCTGAAGATGAAATGCACAGAATGTATGTGTAGTTTGTCCATCTTGCTGAGGCTTGTAGATTTCAGTGTGTTGTGTCTTTTGGATTCCAAGATCAGTGGTGGTTTCTGTACTAGAATATAGGCTGTTGAGAAAGAGGGATATGCAGTAATAAAAAAATGTGAAATAGCACAGTGTCAGATTTTATTTGTAGAATCTGTCAAACCCAGTTTTTTTCCCCTTTCCCTCCCATCTTCCATCTCCAAAAGAGGAAAAACCCTTTGTGAGCTTGGCATTGGCATTCTCATTGTGAGAGATGTAATTCCTTTTGGAAGGAGGCAGCATGATTTGGGAATAGGAGACAGAACTCCTGGGTTCTGTTCCTGGATCTGACACTGACCTCCCAGTGCCTCAGTTATCCCATCTGTAAAATAGGGCCGACGATACTTTACCTTCCATTGTAAAGCTCTCTTAGATCTAAGGATGGACAATGCTGTAAAAGAACTCAATTTTAACTATTTTTAATGTAACATTTACCCCGCAGGCCTCATTGAGGGAAATGAAAGCCCAGAAAGCGCTGCCTTGCGAGAGTTGGAGGAAGAAACGGGGTACAAAGGGGATGTCGTTGAATGTTCTCCAGGTCTTTGTTGTTTCTTGACTACCTGACTCAGAGCCAATCCTGCCCCTCTTCATGGTCACAGAATGCCCTAAATTCAATGAATCTACGATGGGTCTGCTGTTCAGGATGGGGAGGGTACAGCGAGGGAGTGTGCACTCCCACAGTACCACATGGCAGCGCCCCAGGACAACACCAAGGAGCCATAGACATAGTCTGTGTGTCTATGACAGATGCGGATCCACTGGATAAAACCCAATACAGAGGGCTATAGAAACAGCTTCACTGTTGCTCTGAGGCATGTGGGGGAATGATTCTGCTCTTAAGGAAGATCCCCGTTTACTCACGTTCTGCTTATGGGGCCAAACTTTGGTACTTGGTACAAAAAGTTCAGTAACTTAAAGGTCTGGCGTCTTGTAATTAAAAGGTCTAGATGCCTGGACTTGAGTTGACTTCTTCTCCAATAGGTTTAAGTGGCTTTCTTGAACCTACCTACTGAATGAATAGCAGTTGCATCATGCAGTCTCTGTGCAAGTCATCCTCATTTCAGTTGTCCAAAGGAAGGAGACTCAGGTTCTCTCAGAGCTGATTAGCAGGGATGGGGAAGAAGGAAGTGCTGCCTGACATCAAAGTCCCCAAATCCTTTGCAGCCGGCATCTGTACTTAAATATTTTGTGCTGCCTGCCACAGAGCAGAGGCAAAACTGGGATTTAAGGAGAACCTTTATAAAGGGGGAAATGCTAGGGAAGAAGTGGGAAATCTGGACCATGGATTTGAGCATGTTGCTATTAAGATTGAACTTTGCGCCCTTCTACTTTTGCAAAATCTCCACAGACTGGAGTTGTGTGTGTAACGGATGGCAAAACTGGGTGCTTAGTATAGTTTGACTAGGAGCCTGCAGTTTAACCTTTGAGGTACAGTGAATGAGGAGAATGTTTGTCACTGCAGTAGAAGTGATCAGTAGGTCCTAACACAAATATGAAAAAGAATCTATGTGCATTTAGAAGAGGAGACGGTTGTGGGAAGAAGCACTTGTAAGTAGAGCTGGGTGAATAACTAATTTTTTGGTTCAATGGCAGTTCGGGGTGGGGGTGGGGAAATCAGTTCAGATTGAAGCGCGTCTGAATAGTTTTTGGAATTTTCAGTGAACTGAAAAAAATCATTTTGGGTCTGTCCAGAGCAGGGATTTGGACCTAGGTCTCCTAACTCAAGTGCACGCCTCAACTACTGGACTAACAGGATGCAGCAGCACAACTACTAGCTCCTTTTCCTCCTCTGGCTGTTTTGTGAATGGCCAAAACTTTGTGTGACTCTCACAAATAGTTTTGGGTTGACCAACACTGCATTTTGTGGCAAATAAACTTTGTCCAAAACATTTTGCCCAGCTCGCCTTGTACGAACAAATAACTAACCCAGACTTTTTGCCTGGCTTTGTGATGCATGCTGGTGAAGTTGCCTGCTGAATAAGTTTTCTCTTATTGTATCAAATAGATCTGGGTGAAAGTCGTGGTGTTTAAAATGTCCGGAAGTCTCGTGTCTTCTTTCTCAATGAACGTCCTTTACTTTGTAGCTGTTTGCTTGGACCCTGGTTTGACAAACTGCACAACGCACATTGTGACTGTCACCATTAATGGAGATGATGCTTGTAATACAAGACCCATGCAAAAACCTGGTGAGTCCAGGACTTGTACAATATTCAATTTTTATCTGTCTCATTGGAGGGACCGTCCTCTCTAAATATGCTTGGAAACTGTTGAAGGGCTCAGCAATACAGGATTCTACTGAACTCTCTAACTTCTGTATGAGCTTTTAGGGCCTCATCCACCTCCCACTAAAGTCAATGGAAAGGTTGTCACTGACATTTGTGGGTGTTAGAGCAGGAGCAAGCACTAAGCTCCAATGTGTGTCCAAACTTAGTTTTCTTTGTGTTAACACTTTTCTTTCTTCTTGTCTTTACAGAGGAAGGAGGTATGTTGCTCACTTAACTTCACTGTGGCTCGGAGCACAGCAAGTATGCTTCAGCTATACCGGATGTCACTCTGCAGGCAGGAGATATTTTCTCAACATCATTAGGATCACAGTCCTGATGGTGACACACTGTATCAGCTCCACTGACTTCAGCGCTCTTTAGATCAGACTTGAAATTCCCAAACAATTGTACCACAGCCAGGTTTAAGGAGGGGAAATTTCAGTTGAAATGGTCTCTATGACCTATCTAGGATCAGTTCCTCAGCTGGTGTAAATTGGTGTAGCTGTATTGAGGCCTGTCGATCTGGCCCCTAGACTGAAACTCTGCAATTGTTAATCCAGATAGGGGGAACTGCTTGGGTAGTTATAGGCAAATAAGCAATGTCGTGCATTCCTCAAGCATGTCTGCCAGGCATCATGTCAAGAATGAGCCCTCAGTTCTCAGATGTCTGTCATTCTTCCTCCACTCTGTGAAGTTAAAGGTTTGTGGTCTCTTACCATACCAAGTATGCAGGCCCAGGTTACATTAACATTTCAATAGTGAAATATCTGATCAGATGGACCAAATAGGGGGAAGGGGAATAGCGTCTGTCCTTGCAGTACAGTGGTTCCTGTCCCTAATATGTCACCATTCTCCTAGCTAGTTCTGTAGTTATTTCCCAAATTACTTCCTCAAAACTGCATTTCAAAGGCACCTTTGATCTTGTCTGTGTCTTCATCAGCTGAGCATGGCCGTGTGCCTGGGTGATAATGGTCTCTGGCTGAAGGGTGAACCTGAATCCAGTTCCTTGTCTGCCTTCCATCTGAGTTTAAAAAGATGGCAATGAAATATACTTCTCTCAATATTAACTGAACTCTATATCAGATATGACTTGACAGATTAAAGACAATCCTTGTAAAATACACAAATTATCTATTTAATTTTTTTTGCTAGAATTTGTGGAAGTTGTTTCACTACCAAAGAATGATCTACTGCAGAGAATTGAAGGTAAGAGCACTTATTTTCTCTTGCACATTAAGCCAGTTAATAAAAGCTTTGAAAATTTCTTAGCTTCTTCACACTTACTGTAAATCAACCCACTTCTTAGCCCCTGTATTCCAGTTTCTCTGGAGATCTCTCAGCCTGGGAGACTTATAACCATTTTTAAAACCAAAACCATCTACTCTCTTAATTCTGTAATCTGGAAAACTTGCATATAACATGCCATGTATCAGGTGAACCTTCAAAATGAGGTTTGTCTTCCAGACGGGAATGTTCATTAGCAGTCTATCCAGCTGCAGTCTTGTTAGAAGCAATTACCAATGCAATGCCTGTTCCAGATAGCCTCCTATATCAGAGTAGCTACCCATTTCCACCCTGAGGCTTATCCTTTGTGCTTCAAGTCCGTTCATATGCTTTCTTTAATTCACTACTACTAAATTAGTTAGTAATAATGCTTCAGAAGACTAACACGTCACAAGACTTTAAAGGACTAATGTCTTATAAAATAAATATGGCAAAGCCTCCAAAATTTTTAAACGTGGCCTGGATTTGTTCTGATACTTCCCACATTCATGCTACTTGTCAGCCTCTGTCTTGAAGTCTCCAGAAGTCTGTTTTTAATTTCTTACTAATAGTATGAATATGAACTTGCATTTGCCCGTTATGTCTGTCCTGTCCATGCCTTTCTGTTTGGAATTCATATTATTGGTTGGTTTGGGTGTTTTGCAGAGCTAGTGGCAGAAGACCATGTTTTAGTGGATGCCAGAGTTTACGCCTATGCATTGGCACTGAAACATGCAACACAAAAACCCCTCCAAGTGCCTTTTATGAAGTTCTAAGGCTGCATACGAAACCTTGTTGAATACTTCCAGGATGGAGTCAAATGGTCAATATAGACTTGGAAACTGTATGTTTTCCTACAATAAAAGGTCCTGTAGATTACACACAGTATTAAGCAATCATAGTTCCAGGAAAGATTGCTTGAACCTATTTGTACTATATAAAGCTTTTCTCTAACTGTTCAACCTCTAACTCTGAATGGAAATTATCCTTTGCAGAAGAATAAAAAGAATCATGACCTGGGTAAGAGATCACGTATTTTCCTTCCGCTTAAAGTATTTTTTATTGTTGAGCACTTCACAAGTATGCTGAAACTATACACCGGGGTCACTTAATCCACCATTAAAATGGAGCTGCTTCTCTAGTATAACACCCTTGGATTAAGGTAAGGGGAGGTAATTTACCAACCTGACCTACACTCAACCTAGCTGCACAGAATACACCGCAAAGCTTGAAGCCTTGGCTGTGCTAAGTATATACACTTTGAAATTGGATCAGACCAGTGGCATTAACAACATTAGGAAAAATGCCATGTAATCGCCCGTGACAAGAAGAAATCAAGCCTTTTGGTTTTTATATCTTCATCAAAGATATCAGCCAAAGTTTTCAAAACTGTCAGTCCCTTAAAGGTGTCATGTTGGGTACCCAAAAATCACTAGTCACTCTTAAACTTTGGCTGGTATCTTTGAGGAAGATGTAAAAACAAAGGGTTTGATCTCTTCTGGTCACTGGCGATTACATGGCATGTTTCACAGTGGTAACTGCTTTGGATTGACCCTATCCAAACTACTACTTTGTAAATCCTGTGGTTGCTTAGCATGTAAGATTTCATGGGTTTTCAGCCTTAGTCGGTGGAAAACTATTTAGGTTCTTTGAATATTGTGCTTGGTTCAAATTCTTCTGTGCCAGCCATATAATGTCTAAGGCTAAATATACACAGTGCTCTACTTCCCAGTTCAATGCTATAACAAAGGGATTTAGTAAATTCCCTAAAATAAATGATGGGGGAGGGAGATATTCACATCAGCATTTCTCAGAAGTGCATAATCAGTAAGTAACTGAACTTTCATGAGAGTGGCTTTGGTGTGACGAGTAGCAACACTGTAGGTCTGACAGAGCTTTTACAGACGTAGCTTTCAAGTTTTCTAGAGAGAGAATGTCAAGCTATAGAATTCTGCAATCTTTCTTTCCTAAGGCTGATTGAACTGGGTTTGACTCACTATATTATTAATTCCAAGGTAGGATTCAGCTCATGGAATGCTACACCTGCTAAACAACTCTGCTACTGTTGTTCTACTCTTTCAACGTGCTTTTGAGTGTGCTGTATCCTACCATCTTCACAAGAGCAGCAGCGATAGGTTATCAGGTGAGGGTGAAGGAAAGGAAGTCCAGTTGGAGTTCCAAATCCACATTGAACCTATGCCTGGGTGCCCTCTACTGTAACTGAGTAAACATTTGTTCAGTGGGTGTTACTGCCAAATTTATTTTGTATCAACATCCCACCCATGGACATATGATGTCACCAAACAATCTTCAAAAATACTAAATGAGAATCTGTACATTCATACCCTTTGGATATCTTACGATTTAAGTCTATTACTACTATGCAATATGTGCATGGGGGGCACACTGCAGCCCTTAAAGGAAACTAAATGGAGGATAGTGGTATCAAAACATGTCTAGCAACTTTGTTCATACACATTTTTTGTATATTACTGGATGTTTTAGACCCCATGTTCTGTATAAAACAGCAAGGTGCAGAGAGGTAGTATAAAATTCAATTAGTACTTACCCATTCTACAAAAATAGTTAAAGGGAGTCCCATGAAAAGTGCAGTCTGTTCATCACTCATCATCTGACCAACAGTTAGGAGCTAGAGATAAGAGCATACTTCCAGCCCTGAGGCAGTACCTATTTGTAGTTTTTCCAAGAGGCTTCTCATCCCTGACTGCCATTTTTGTGTTTGAATCCCCTATTAACTTCGACATTGCCACATCAACTTCCACAAGCAGCACACTATGAGGTGATGTGCCAGTCAGTGGTTTAAAAAGTCAGCTGGTTAACTTTTAGGAAATCAAATTAACGAAGTTAGGATCCAAGACTTAGAGTTGTCTACACTTGAAACACTACAGCAGCACTGCTAAAACTGCACCAATGTAGTGCTTCTGTGTAGACACTACCTATGCTAAAGGGAAGGAGTCTCCCATCTGCATAGGTAACTACCTCCCTGAGAGATAGTAGCTAGGGTGACGGAAGAATTCTTCCATTGACACCACTGTCTACACTGAAAGTTAGGCTGGCTTAACTATGTAGACACATAGACTTTAAGGTCAGAAGAGACCATTATGATCATTTAGTCTGACCTCCTGCACAACGCAGGCCACAGAATCTCACCCATCCACTTCTATAACAAACCCCTAGCCTATGTCTGAGTTATTGAAGTCCTCAAATTGTGGTTGGAAAACCTCAAGCTGCAGAGAATCCTCCAGCAAGTGACCCGTGCCCCATGCTGCAGGGAAAGGTGAAAAACCTCCAGGGCCTCTGCTAATCTGCCCTGGAGGAAAATTCCTTCACGACCCCAAATATGGCGATCAGTTAAACCCTGAGCATGTGCGCAAGACTCACCAGCCAGACACCCAGGAAAGAATTCTCTGTAGTAACTCAGATCCCACCCCATCTAACATCCCATCACAGACCACTGGGCATACTTACCTGCTGATAATCAAAGATCAATTGCCAAATTAATTGCCAAAATTAGGCTATCCCATCCCCTCCATAAACTTATCAAGCTTAGTCTTAAAGCCAGATATGTCTTTTGCCCCCACTACTCCCCTTGGAAGGCTGTTCCAGAACTTCACTCCTCTAATGGTTAGAAACCTTTGTCTAATTTCAAGTCTAAACTTCCTAGTGTCCAGTTTATATCAATTTGTTCTTGTGTCCACATTGGTACTAAGCTTAAATAATTCCTCTCCCTCCCTAATATTAATCCCTCTGATCTATTTATAAAGAGCAATCATATCCCCCCTCAACCTTCTTTTGGTTAGGCTAAACAAGCCAAGCTCTTTGAGTCTCCTTACATAAGACAGGTTTTCCATTCCTCGGATCATCCTAGTAGCCCATCTCTGAACCTGTTCCAGTTTGAATTAATCTTTCTTAAACATGGGAGACCAGAACTGCACACAGTATTCCAGATGAGGTCTCACCAGTGCCTAACACCTCCTTATCTTTGCTGGAAATACCTCGCCTGATGCATCCTAAAACCGCATTAGCTTTTTTAACGGCCATATCACATTGGCGGCTCATAGTCATCCTGTGATCAACCAATACTCCGAGGTCCTTCTCCTCCTCCGTTACTTCCAACTGATGTATCCCCAATTTATAACTTATAATTTATTAATCCCTAAATGCATGACCTTGCACTTTTCACTATTAAATTTCATCCTATTACTATTACTCCAGTTTACAAGGTCATCCAGATCTTCCTGTATGATATTCCGGTCCTTCTCTGTGTTAGCAATACCTCCCAGCTTTGTTTCATCTGCAAACTTTATTAGCACATTCCCGCTTTTTGTGCCAAGGTCAGTAATAAAAAGGTTAAATAAGATTGGTCCCAAAACGGATCCCTGAGGAACTCCACTAGTAACCTCCTTCCAGCCTGACAGTTCACCTTTCAGTACGACCAGTTGTAGTCTCCCCTTTAACCAGTTCCTTATCCACCTTTCAATTTTCATATTGATCCCCATCTTTTCCAATTTAACTAATAATTCCCCATGTGGAACCGTGTCAAATGCCTTACTGAAATCAAGGTAAATTAGATCCACTGCGTTTCCTTTGTCTAAAAAATCTGTTACCTTCTCAAAGAAGGAGATCAGGTTGGTTTGGCACGATCTACCTTTTGTAAAACCATGTTGTATTTTGTCCCAATATGTTGCTTAGGGGTGTGGATTTTTCACACCCTCGAACGACATAGCTGACAACTTTAGTGTAGACCAGACCTTAGCTTGTATTTAACACAATGCAAACTACTCTAAGGGCTAGTCTACACTTACCAGCCCAGTCGGCGGTGAGTGAGACTTCTCGGAAGAGAACGCTATTCTAATCTATCCAATCGTTCAAGTTCGAAGCGCGGAGCGGCGGGTCGGTACTCCATACTCCACCAAGGCAAAAAGCGCGAGCCGGGAGCAGCGGACGGCGGACTTGACCGCGCGGCGGTGGTGAGTAGAACCAACTAGTAACTGAAGTCAGCTACGCAGCTCACGCTATTCTGAACTGAGAAACTTAGTTCTAGACCCTCGCTGTCCCTAACAGATCTTACTTTGAAATACCATCAAGGATAATTAGGTATTTTAAATCTCAGCTTAATTATGACTCAAACTAAGTAATTTCACCATGATGAAATCATTTAAGCGAACAGGTGGTTTTTTTTTACAAAAGAAAAAACTTGTATAGATAAGACAAGAACAGAATTTAATTAAATAACTTTATTGTCTAATGTTTATACTTGTTACATTGCCGTTGTAAACTACAACATAAATACTTTTTCAACAGGAATTGCTCATTTCCCCCATCTCTCGATACCAAACACTGCTTTAGGAAGCAGGCCTCTGTCCTTCAGAATCACAAAAGCAAAGTGAACATCAAGTTTCAATGGCACAGTTTTCACAAGTACTTGTTAAATACAAAAGGTATAGGCCACCTGGTGACATGACTGCACCTACCATGCAGGAAGCCCAGGGCTGAGAATGGAAGTGCTCTCTGGGCCTTGCACATACAGCACCCCTCACAGCAGAACCAATTCACAGGTGAGATGAGTAGCAATCTCAGGTAAAACATTTGTCCACCCTCATGGCTAGGAGTTGGGTGTCCAAGTGGAGACAACACGAATGAATAGGGATACTGAAGCACAATGATGGGGAAATGCACGTTAAAAAAGTATAAAAAGTAATTCATGTAAAATATAGATTACATACAAATTCTGTCAAGAACTTATTTAATAAGCTCAAGAATATTGGCATGTGGCAATCTGCACTCTGGTATTTTTTTCTGACTAAAAATGGGGAAATCAATTTAAGATCTTAACACTGTGTGCAAAATGTTTACTAATAATCAAACTCTTACATTTTACCATCTCACTGTAGTGTCTGAACAGCAAAGTAGATGCATTGATTTCCAGCATTACAGGCAACACTAGATCTATTTAAACAAGATAATGTAAACTTTATTCTTAAGGCAGCTGGTACTGATGCTGCACACAGGCATTGCTCAATGCCCATTACGATAATGGGACTTAGCACTTGAAAACAAAGAAAAAGACGACAGCATTATTGGACCGAGTGAGGCATGTTGTCAAAATACTTTCCCTTTCAAGCAAATCATGAAATTTTTGGACATTTAGAAAAATAAAGCACCCACTCCTCCAACTTCAGCCTGTTCTTTTACAAATATTTCAAAATACTGATAAATAATAGTGACTGCAAGCAGGATGCCAGTGCCTGATCCAATGGCTCCAAGAAAGTCTGCTAATACTGAGAGGGCACCAATGCACAAGCCACCAAATGCAGCTGCTGTAGGGATGTACCTGAAACAGAAAGTTTTCACAATTAATCTTTTCCATCCAAGGGTCTTGTTTTGCTTGTGCTATATCATTGTGTGTGACCAACTGAGGTAGCAACAGGAATGAGTGGATTCAGGCATTAGGAACTTCAGAGTTCCATTCCGACTCTGCCAGTGGCTACTGTGCTTTTGGTAAGTCGTCACCTATCTGTGTCAGTTTCTCCAACTATACAAAGTTAAAAAATATTTGTCTACTTTACAGCACTGTGATGAGGACTAGTGTTTATATAGATAGATAGATAGATAGATAGATAGATAGATAGGAATTGGAAAAGGGCAACAAAAATGATTAGGGGTATAGAACGGCTTCTGTATGAGGAGAGATTAATAAGACTGGGAGTTTTCAGCTTGGAAAAGAGGCGACTAAGGGGGGATATGATAGAGGTCTATAAAATCATGGGTGGTGTAGAGAAAGTAAATAAGGAAGTGTTATTTACTCCTCATAATACAAGAACAAGGGGCCACCAAATGAAATTAATAGGTAGCAGGTTTAAAACAAACAAGAAAGTATTTTTTCACGCAACACTCTGCCAACCTCTGGAACTCCTTGCCAGAGGGTGTTGTGAAGGCTAGTACTATAACGGTTTTCAAAGGGGAGCTAGATAGATTCATGAAAGATAGGTCCATCAATGGCGTCCCTAGCCTCTGTTTGCCAGAAGCTGGGCTTGGATGACAGGGCATGGATCACCTGATAACCTGTCTGTTCTTTCCCTTTGGGGCACCTGCCATTGGCCACTGTCTGAGGACAGGATACTGGGCTTGATGGACCTCTGGTCTGACCCAGTATGGTCGTTCTTATGTTCTTAAAGTAGTCTGAACACATAGCATGCTACGTACGTGCTAAGTAACTGTTGGGAGGCTAAAAAGAGACCAAAGACTGCTGCTTTTCAGTAGCTAAGCATGCTATTGATTTTGGGGCAAATTCTGCCCTTGGATACAAGTGTAAAGTCCACACCTGAGGGTAAAGTTTTTCTCTAAATTTTAAGGAAACAGTTAATTGGAGTCATTTTAATGTGTGATCTTCGATAGAGCAAAAACTCACTCATACAGCAGAGTCACTTTTTAACTATTAGCAAACAAGAACATTGTTTCTTTTGCACCAGACCTCACTATGAAAGAGGGGGAAGAGGCAAGATTACAATGAAAGTCATCAGCAAGAGGACACAGTAATTAGCTGTCAATTCCCTCCAATCAAGTACCTGCCAGCAGAAACACCCACAGATTGTGCTGCCACAGACCCAATCAGAAAAAACAAGGCTGGGGTATAACTACAAGGTTTACAAAACATACATGAACACTGTATAATGTGATTAACTAAATGCCTTCCACTCCTATTTCCAGCTCATTAATGGTCTTTACAATGGCAGCACCACTGAGCAATATCCAGCCTTTATCCAATGTAGTTTTCAAATATGCTTCCACACATTTGAGTATTTAATAACTACATGAACCACAGTTAAAGCATGGAAGAGACTAATGATCTTTCCAGTTACTCTGAATGTAGCTTTCAACACCAATACCTTTCTAGAAAACATTCCACAACCCAACTAACTGTAATGCAAGTTGCTTACTTCAATCCTTGATTTTTAAAACACATGAGCCCATTCAGACAATGCTGCCAAATCTGCACGATGGAGGGAGCCCCTCACCCCCACATCAGGGACAAGGCATAATGTTTGTTGCTTGGGCTCCAGTGCCACATACTGTGGAAGAAGAGCTGCTTCATGATGTCAGAGCTCTGTAGTGCTCTGGGACAGCTGGGAAATCAGGTCGTCTCCCCTTTAATAAAGCCACGCATGGGACTCATCCCAAATTCCCCCATTCTCACGTTTAAACAGGAAGCCTCCCTTCATCTATTTTTCCCCAACTCTTCCATAAACACCTTGTCCCTCCTGTCTGCCTGGGCCCTATCCTTCCCCAACTAACATGACAGCACAGTATGGAACACAGGAGGAGAGTGAAAAAGTACGCTGCATCTGCATCTTTCACTGGGCACAAATCTGAGTGGCTTTGCAGAGGACTCCACCTTTGGTTGACCCAATGTATTAAAGGTGTTGATTACATAGTACTGTAGCGAACTGTTGCAGAGAGCCAGCATTTCCTTACCTATTAAGCTCATGAACCATCGATGTATCCCTGTGGCCTCTCATCACCATTTGCTGTTCTTTCAGTTGCTTAGCAACCTGCAGACACACATTTCTGTCAGACTTCCACAGTGTTTTATAACCAGCTGATAGTCATACAGAATAATAGCTGTAACCTGTCAGAAGCTAGTTATCTAAATTAGAGGCAGGATTTTAAAACACAGTATTTTAGAGCAGTTATCAGAACACTTACATCTTTTGCTGATGAACCAGACACCTCAATCCATGTCTTGGAGAAGAACGCACAGGATCCCAACATAAAAATGATGTAAACAATTACATGGACAGGATCCTCAAATATAGCACCCATGGATTCTGGGGGAGATAGGTAATAGCAGAGACCACCAACTGGGTAAGAGCGAGCAGGGCCACCACCACTGACATCCTACATGGGAGGAAGAAAAGGCAACTCATCTCTGGGACTCTCCTCCTTACCCACTTTATGGAGGTTTCAGATTCCTTTAATTAAGACAGTAGATACATGAACTTTAAAGAAAATTAATATTTAAACTTTCCCCTTGTTAAATACCAAAATACTTGTTATCAACGTTATTTTATAAGTGATAGATACTTACTGCCCACTGTCCTAGTAAGTTTACTAAGAAGTTGCCACTAAACCGAACAGACAACATCTGGGAAATGACATAGAGGTTTGAAACTAAGGCAGACTGAAGAATGATGGGAATGTTGGAGGTATAGAAGAGTTTGATGGGATAGCTACTGTATTGTCCACGGTATCGAGCAGACTTGATAGGTAAATCAACACGAAATCCCTAAGAGAGAATTAAGGAAGTGTTACATTTATTTCTAAACCCAAAGGCATGTCATAACAGCACTCTTAAGATACAGTATTCACTAGATAACCTAGAATTCAAGGACTGAAATAAACAGCCTTTGGACTAACTTGTTTGTTTGTTTTCCCATAATACTGAACAGAACAGTGGTCTGGAATCTTCCTTGGATTGAGCCAAATATTTACACTGTCATATTTATGCACTTAAGTCATATGACTGACTGTAACATGGCTGTCCTATTTAGTATGCCATTTCTCCTAGAATTTTCATTCACCTAAACAAACAGGTTAAAATCACTTAAGAACTTTTTTGGTCTCTTAGTAACACCTTGAATTAGTTATCATTTATGCCATTTTGCTTGACTTGGAATGTTAAAAAAATGGATGAGTTTCATGTTCTGATTTTCACTTGTTCACACAGTGCTACAATTGTTGTCCTACTTGTAATGAGGGGAATTGGATTATAAATTATTTGGGTCAGACAGAGTGTGTTTGATCAGGAGCTAGTACCATGGGGCTCCGAAACTAGTAATGTCTCTAGGTGCTACTGCAAATATAATGTTTAAGTCTGATTTAAATAAAACCTTGAGGATATTTAGAATGTCTTATTGCTGGGTTCCATAAAAACTCTTGTACACAATCCTTTCCCGCTCTAAACCCAACAGCACCCTTTTAAAATGCACTCATTTTGTAACTAGGATTTGGGAAAACAAAGCAAAACAAAAAACTTATCAGCTTTTAATACAAAGCCTAACCAACCTCCGAAGATAGCTGCAAGCAGAGCATTCTGCTGTTTTCTGGCTATAGCTAATCTCCTAGACTGAACAGGCACGCTATGGTTTGGGAGCCAGAGATTTCAGATTTCAGTTCTTACAGCTTGGATCACACTTATTGCACATGGGGGCATTCTTTTGAAACTGATCTCTCACAGAAACCCAATCGTAAGTGTCCAATTTTTAAATATGATCAAACATTTACATAAAAAGGCATATTGCATAGCTGGATATTTAGAGAAAACTTACAGGGCAAAAGCTATGCATCAGTTCCAAGATTCTGGAACAAACTGCGCCAGTTATGTCACAGAGAAGTATGGCTCTCTGGCTGAGACTGAATATATTCTTTCAAGAGCTGACCATGAAAACAACCTGTGCTGTATTAAGTGTATTCTGTACACTGCAGAACCACTAAGATATGCAACAAAATTATTTTTCGTTTCCAGCACATGAAAATACTTCAACTGAAAACATTAGTGGGGCATTTAATGGCAATGCTAAAGATCTTACAAGTAACTAATGTAATTAGTAGTAGCATTTATCACTGTTATTGTGATAGTGCCTAGGATCCCCAATTATAGACCAGGACCCCACTGCGCTAGGCACTGTACAAACAGAATCAAAATGTATCTGAATATCAGCCACAGGTCATTTTGGGTATAAAATTAAATAGCTGTAATGTCAAATGTCTGTTAGTGAAATGACAATATTAGAAAAAAAAATTCTTACTTTGTTACTCCCTGAAATTATAAGACAAATACTTGTGCCATTTTAACTTTTGTAATTAATTCTTTCAATACAAGACTAATAAATTAAGAGTCTGGATCCTTCTTCCTTTTGTAATTAAGTAATTGCCCTATAGCTGTAGATTGCACTTTTCATTTACCTGAAAATATATGACCACAGCAAACACAAATACTGTAGCAATCAGATTCATGAGATTGGGCAAGTTCTGTCGGTAGAAAGCCTCCCGCAAAGCACGGACTTTGTCAGTTCGTGTAGCCAGAAGATGGAATAATGCAATCACTGCACCCTCAAACTCCGTTCCTATATAAAGCAAACCAGAGTAAACCACTCCATCTTTCTTTCTGAATTTTAAAAGTAAAAAATTTCTGATTAACAAGGTCTGGTATTAATTTATATTTGAAAAAGTGCTGTACATGTGTTATGAGATATGTTGTTCTGTAGTCCTATTAGAACATGTATGTCATAATGTAAGATTCCCTTTCCAGCCTGCAGAATACCTGGAGATTCAGGACACTGCCTTTGTGATAAAACCTATTGTTCTCAACCATGTGACAAAAACAATTCCCCCACCCCTTTTTAATGGAGGGGGGGAGAAGTGGGGGAAGAAGAGAAAAAGAGAGGTAGAAAGGAGCAGCAAGCAAGCACAGTAAATAAAAATGCCAGAAACCGGAGATGCAATCAATCAAGGTAAAATTTGGTTTAGGATTTGGAGTTTACAAATAAACTATCTGATAACCTCTCAGAATAGATAGAAGCAGCATTTCTCTTTGGCCCAGGCTGGTCTCACAGTGCAGCCATGGACACTGAGGGCATGATAGAGAACTGAAGGTGGGATTCCCATTCTCCAAAATGTCAAACATACTTCAGAGTGTAATGAGGAGACACTAAATACAGGAATGTCTTATTCACACACTGTAATTGTACCACAAACATCTTCTTTGAAAATACTAAATCCACTACCTTTTCTATGTCTGTGCACCACAGTGTGCTAAAAATAAGATGCAGGATTCAGACTAGGAAATCCAGATTCCTGAGGTCGAGGAAGGATTAGGGTTATGAGGAAAAAAAAAGCCTCCACTGCAACCACTAGAATTTAAAGTGGCAGAGGCAGACTTTTGGATTGTTGTTCTTGATAAAGTTACTCTTATGGATCTACCAGTGTTTAGTCTCCATTTTTGGACAATGACTGTTAAAAGCTAATCAGCACTTCACTAAACCAACAGTTCTATAGTTAACTGTTACTCTGTAGTACAATAAAGTTAATTTCTAGCACGCATCAAGTGAAACTTGTGCTGTTACAGTTATCTGTGCAATGTACCTCTGCCAGTATTAATGGTAGTGGGACTAAAAGCCTTCCAGACAATGGTTTCACAGATGTTGGTAGCAATAAAGAGGGAAATACCAGACCCCAAGCCGTAACCCTTCTGCAGCAGCTCATCTAACAGCAGCACAATCAAACCAGCAACAAACAACTGTGGGGAAAGAAATGCGAGTAAGCAGAAACAAGAATAAATCAGTCAAGAATTTAAGTATTAAAAATATTACTGATTATAGTTTCATTATAATGTGGGAGTATTCAACATTAAATGTAGATGTCCTGTTCCCTTGTAACCCCCCAACACCGATTTAAAGTCAGCAGGTCAGGAATTTAAGAGCAAGAGTCTTCTTGCTATATTTACATAACTTTTCAGTATTGACAATAATAGTCACATTGTTTAATAAATAATGGTTTCTACACAGAAGTGATGTGTTGGTTTCTTCCTTTGTGCATGGACTGCTTTGATAAGATTTGCACCCTTTAAATCAGAAATGTCCTAAATACAGTGTCCACTGCTTTCAAAACCGCCTACTCCTGTTTTAATACTTAACAGCTTTGACAAGTGGGATCAAACATGACCCACTTATCTGGAACATCTTGAGCATATTTAACCACTGCTTGTCTCTGTCCTTCTGGGAGATTTTATGCCTTTCACGTATATGCATTACATACATTTAGGATGCGCTGTTTACAATGTTAAGAACACTTAGGAAAAGAGAAGAAAGCCAATGGTTTGTTAGGGGAAGTAGGAGATGGGTCAGGATTTTCAATCCATCTATATTGTATCTGAATGTCACAGAAGTCCTTATTCATAGAAGAATTAATTATGTACCTGAATTATGATAAGGAGACAAATTCCAGCACCCATTTCAGCAGGATCTCCATACATCCCAGTCATGACGTACACAATGGCCTGCCCAATGGTTATAATCATCCCGAACACTGAAACAAAAAGAAAGCAACGCTCATTTATAGGCAGCTGCTGAGTTAGTATACTAAGGATGCCTCGTATGTAGCATTTTAGTTATACACATTGGTTTGCCAAGAATAGAAATGTTTAGTAATTTTAACCAGAATAATGCTCACATTTCTGGGCTCCATTGAAAAGAGCTCTGTCTTTTGGTGTATCACCAACTTCAATGATCTTGGCACCAGCTAACAGCTGCATGATCAAACCAGATGTCACAATGGGCGAGATACCCAACTCCATCAAAGTCCCTGAAGAGGAAGAAAAATTATTAAACCACATCCCAAACCCCTGCACCTCTAAGGATCAGGCCTTTAGAAAGGGTCTGACCTGCAATAATAAATAAACAAACAAACAAACAAACAAACCAACCAACCCACCCCTATTCTTAATATCCTTTCAGTCAAACACTTTCCAGTCTAGTGATGTTTCAAACTGCTGTCAAAGAAAAAGATCACTATCTCCTCCAAAACTGTGCTGTGTCACAATCTGAAGTTTTGAAGGTAATGTGGGAGAAATATGTGTAGGCTTTCACTTCAAACATTTTTGTGAAACAACCCTACGATCCAAACCTGGCGTGTACAGAGGCTGAACAGGATATGTAGTTAGTTCTCCAGTATTTCACAATACTGAACTCTTCACAGGGGAAAGTCTTCCCCTGGATTCTCCTCTCATGTCAGCCCTATCACTCAACTGCTTAGTCCATATTGTGGACCACCAGAAAGGTCTCAGAAGCCCACTGTGATTTATCACTCACCAGTCAGAGAATCACTGAATTTCCAGCTGAAGGTGCAGAAGGCATTTAGGAAGGCAGAATGTAATTACCCACATTAGAATTTGAATTAGAATTATGCAGGATTAAATTGACACTTTTAAGAAACAAGTCATCTGGCTATTAAAATGTTGATTTTTTTTTATCATAAACTAGCACCATGCTGCTAGCTCTCTGCTACGATATTGATTTAGTATCAGCTCTGAGGGTAAGATGCTACCTATTGAAACAATACCTCCTGAGATATAGATATCTGCAGTGTAGCCTGTAACAGTTCAGGGCAACTGCTCCTGAAACTACTTTTAGCCTTCCGGCTCTCCAGCTGTCAGCAATCCTGGGGAGAGTACCATGTCTCTCCCCATCCTGACCAGGGTTTTTCCAGACTGCAGTTTCCTGCTTAGAGTGTGAGTTACCCAGCAAGTCAGACTGCATGAGCTGGCCTGCATTGCTTTCTCCTCCGAGGCTATGCACAGCATAATTGCACACAGTTAGAAGTTACCACACAGCCCTTTCTAAGTGAGCACATTCATACTTAAGGTTAAAGTATTACAGAGAAAACATTGAAAACAATAAAAGGACCTAAACACATGCTAATAAGCTTACTAGAGATCACCCCAATTCCAACAAGGGGTCGGGCAGGTGATCAGTCCTTCAAATCCAACCACAGGGTTTTCTGGGGTTACAAGTTCATAACAGCTGTTAGCTCATTCATCCTTTCCTTTATAAAGTTTGGGCCTTTGATATCGTCCTCATGTCTGCCAATCACCTGTTACAAAGGTCCTCTCCTCAGGGTGAAGGTTCAAAAGGATGAGTTCTTACATAACCAGCAGGGGACATACACCTCCCCCCAGAGATTTCCTGGGAAATCCCTTTTAACTTCGTTGTCCCAAAAATTCATTCTTCTCTGGCACACTGTGTAAAATAATCCTTTGAAGCTTATAACACTTCCCAGGGTTTACTGCATTTATAATACAGTGGATTCCAAAGCTATTAAAACATAATTCAATTAGGTCTCCCAAAGATATTGCACATTTGGTCCTAAGCCAGCATTATAAATTGTGACTTTTTGAAGGTTTATCCATCGTTCAGTGAATCATAGGAAAGTCTCTCCTTTCCGAGCATGGTGCAAGTTTAACTGTTTGGTCCAAATGCTCAATGTTTCAAAGAACTAAAATTAGTATGTGGTCAGTTCAACATTTTACATTATTTTCATAGTCAGAATCTTAACTATGAGGAAGAACAAAAAAATTTACAATTTTGATTCAAATAGGCCATATCAAGTCTCTCTCTCTGTGTGTGTGTGTGTGTGTGTGTGTAAAGTGATTAAAATGAGATAATATTCTGAAAAAAATATATATGCAAGCCAAATATTTACATTGCAGTATCATTTAGAGGCATCACTTGGGGCTCAGGACAGCATTAGTTCAGGCACTGTGCAAATGAGAAACAAAGACAGCCCCAACAAGTTTGATTACCCTTCTTTCACTTGCAATGAATTAATATACTGTCACATAAAACTATCAGCAAAGTTAATTTAAAAAATAATAAGGGACCTAAACTGCTGCAGACTGAGAACAGATACTGACCAACTAAAACATAACAAGAATTAGCAATAGAGGCAGCATGATCTGATAGACTGAGAGAAGAACTAAGAGCTAGGAGTTCTAATCTCAGCTCTGTCACAGGTGCACTGTGATCCTGAGCAAGGCTCTTAACTTCTCTATCTTCAGTTTCCAGACCTGTGAAATTATTTGATCATCTACTCTGTAGTTGTAGTGTGTGGCTTAATTCACTAGGATTTATAAATCATCTTCTACTCCAAGCATCTCAAAGTGTAAACTAGTATTATCAATAAATGGGAATCATTAATGTGCCCCATGTATTCATATGGCAGGTTACCTGTCATACATATTTGAGATACTCTTTCCAAAAGTAGAGCATCAAGCTGAATTTCATTTGCTCCTCAGATGATGCCACATTCCTACGCTAATTTCAAATAGAAGATAATTGTATTGGCTTTTGAAAAATGTTATGAATTTAGAGTATTACATCTGTCCTAAACACTCACAAATTACTTAACTCTGACTCCTAGACTCCATGAAATCAAATATTTTAAAATCAATCTAATGTCTATCAATTGTCAATCATACCTGTTTAAATTAATACAATACCAGAGAAAAAAGAGTGAAGAGAGATGACTAATTTACTAACCTCTGTTTGATGCAAGAATGACTCTCATCCAATAGAAAGGATCTGCAGAGTCTGATGACATGATTCCGAACAAAGGTATCTGTAAAGATATGGGTAGTATTAAATGTCTAGACTTCTCTGTAAAGCTAGACTGCACAAAGTACAAACAAATACATACTATAAAGAGTAATTGTGAACTGCTTTCAGGTTATAGATACTTTGCTTAGAATAATTTATTCCAATATTCTTCATGTTTCGGACATTAAAACCAGAGCATAAAGTTTATATGACAAGCAATATAATCCTCTGAAGAAAACCCAAAGCACAATATGAGAGAGAGACATATTTAATAACCTATACAAATTAAATATGCTGGTCTTCATGTGTTACGAAGACAATAAAATAGTAAATTCTATTGGTTTTGTATTTCACTGACATTTTTGCATCAGAGTGTTTGAGCTTTGGATGAATATATATATAAAAAGTTTTCAGATTTGAAAATGAAAACAGAAAGCATTCAGTTGCTAACTTAACTTTACCTTTGGGTCCTAATATCGCGTTTCCTTGCAATTAAGGGATATAGCACAAAACGTAACACAAACATTTTTGCCAATGATTAATTCCCCAACCATAGAAATTAAATATTTAAAATCTTTCAACTATGAAAAGTACCATGAACTGAAACAATCATGAACTTAAGTCAATAAAAGCCAGCATGAAAATTAACTTCATCTTTCAGGTTTTGATACCATATATCAAACAGGCCAGAAGAACAGAAGAACGGCCATACTGGGTCAGACCAAAGATCCATCTAGCCCAGTAACTTGTCTTCCAACAGTGGCCAATGCCAGGTACCCCAGAGGGAATGAACAGAACAGGTAATCATCAAGTGACCCATTCCTTGTCACCCATTCCCAGCTGCTGGCAAACAGAGGCTAGGGACACCATCCCTGCCCATCCTGGGTAATAGCCATTGATGGACCTATCCTCCACGAATTTACCTAGTTCTCTTTTGAATCCTGTTATAGACTTGTCCTTCACAACATCCTCTAGCAAGGAGATCCACAGGCTGACTGTGCGTCGTGCGAAAAAATATTTCATTTTGTTTGTTTTAAACCCACTGCCTATTAATTTCATTGTGACCCCTAGTTCTTATGAGGAGTAAATAACACGTATTTACTTTCTCCACACCAGTCATGATTTTATAGACCTCAATCATATCTCCCCTTAGTCTCTTTTCCAAGCTGAAGAGTCCTAGTCTTATAAATCTCTCCTCATATGGTAGCCATTCCATACCCCTAATCATTTTTGTTGCCCTTTTCTGAACCTTTTCCAATTCCAATATATCTTTTTTGAGATGAGGCGACCACATCTGCAAGCAGTACTCAAGATGTGGGCCTACCATGCAATTATATAGAGGCAATATGATATTTTCTGTCATATTATCTATCCTTTTCTTAATGATTCCCAACATTCTGTTTGCTTTTTTGACTGTTGCTGCATATTGAGTGGATGTTTTCAGAGAACTATCCACAATGTCTCCAAGATCTCTTTCTTGACAGGTAAAAGCTAATTTAGACCCCAACATTTTATATGTATAACTGGGATTATGTTTTCCAATGTGAATTTCATCTGCCATTTTGTTGCCCAGTCAACCTGTTTTGAGAGAAGGCATACTCTCTCTTGCTGCTGTTTTAACAGTGCAGACCAGGAACTCTTGATGTAGGTTAGAATTTTGTTCTACTTTACCTGGAACTGTTTTTTATTGGTTCAGATTATCTTATTCTAAAAGCATCATGAACAATGATTACTCCGTTTTAACTCTACTTACTTTCCAGACTGTATGGGGAGCTCTGTTGGTTTATACACCTTCACCATGTACTGTTACTTGTTCTCTCAGTCTTGATACCATGTGAATGCAGCATTTCTGCATATATAACTTGGTCCCTACAGATACTAGGAAACAGTTTTAAGTTTTGACTACAGTAGAACCTCAGAGTTATGGATACCTCAGGAATGGAGGTTATCCATAACTCTGAAATGGTCCATAACTTTCAACAAGATGTTATGGACTTCAGCGGGGGAGTTGGGACTGCAGCCGCAGGGCTGGGGAATGTGGGGGGCAGGATTCAGTGAGGGGGGACGGGGGTTGAAGGCGTCTGATCCTAGGGGCCACCAGGGCTCCTGGCGGGGGGCTCAGGTCTTCAGCCCCATGTCTCTCTTCTGACTTCAACCCCATGGAAGATGCTGGGATCTGGGCTTCATCCCCGTGGCTCCGCTCCTGGTTTCAGCTGGTGGGGCGGAGGGAGACTCAGGGCTTTAGCTACAGGGAGAGCACTGGGGCTGAAACCGGCATTCCCTTCATAACTAAATCCCTGAGTCTCAGCAGCCCCCGCAGGGCTGAAGCCAGAAACAGAGCCACAGGGCTGAAGCCCCGAGCCCCAGCGTTCCCCCCCTCAGTCTAAAGCTCTGAGCCCAGGTGCTCCAGAGGGTCAGAAATCCTGAGCGCCACCCCCACTGGAGCCCTGACACCTCCCCCTCTGGGTCAGAAGCCCCAAGCACCACCCCTGCTGGAGCCCTGACACCTCCCCCCTCTGGGCTGCAGCCCAACCCCTCAATGGCTGAAGCCCTGACACAGTACAATATTTGCTCTTTTTTTGGGTCTGTGCTGCTCCTTGATTGAGGACTTCCGGTTTCACAGGGTGTCTGGTGGACTGGTAAGTCCATAACTCTGGTGTTCGTTATCTTTGAGATTCCACTGTACATACAAGTTTTGCGTAATTCTCTATGATGGAGAACTGCATGCGTCATCATATCTTCTAAAGCTTAACAGATAAAAATCATCTGTTACTGATTGGTTTGTTGGTTCAGAAGTCATGCTTTTTCTCTTATGCTACTCTTTGGAAGCAGTTCTTTAACCCTTGATGAGTAGGGCCCTACCAAATTCATGGCCGTGAAAAACGCATCACAGACTGTGAAATCTGGTCTCCACCGTGAAATCTGGTCTTTCGTGTACTTTTACCCTATACTATACAGATTTCATGGGGAAGACTAGTGTTTCTCAAACTGGGGGTCCCAACCCAAAAGGGGATCGTGGTGGGGGATCGCAAGGTTATGGTACGGGGGTCGCAGTATTGCCATCCTCACTTCTGTGCTGCCTTCAGAGCTGGTGGCCAGAGAGCAGTGGCTGCTGGCCAGGCGCCCAGCTCTGAAGGCTGCGCCTCGCGAGGAGCAGCGCAGAAGTAAGAGTGGCAATACCATACCATGCCACCCTTATTTTTGCGCTGCTGCTGGTGGCAGCAGCAGGGCTGCCTTCAGAGCTGGGCTCCTGGCCAACAGCTGCCACTCTCCAGCCACCCAGCTCCAAAGGCAGCGCTGCTACCAGAAGCGACGCAGAAGGGTGGCAATACCACAACCCCCTTATAATAGCCTTGAAACCCCCCACAGTCCCTTTTTGGATCAGGAACCCTACAATTACAACACCATGAAATATCAGATTTAAATATCTGAAATCATGACATTTATGATTTTTAAAATCCTATGACTGTGAAATTGACCAAAATGGACCATGAATTTAGTAGGGCACTATGGATTAGCAATTTTGGAACCTACCTCAATTATGGAAAAAATGTGTCCCAGGAATCTTGTCAGGCTGAAATCTACATTCTTCTGAACTAAACTACTTACTGAAAATTCAGTCTATACTTGTTTCTTCCCTATTTTACTACTGTAATCCTTGTAAAGCTTCCACTATTCAATACACATTTAACAGCTACATAGTGCTGAAATAGCATGTTCTTCCCTCTCAGATAAACATTTTAATCGCTCCCCAAAAGAAAACAAGTCGATTTTAAAAGACTTCCTTCGGCCTCTAAATAGCCTTTCACTGTTCAAAAATTTACAGATTGTATTTTGTGGATCACTTGACTATACACATTACTCAGTGGATCTAGAATGGTTATTTTATACACTACAATTTCAGAATCAGTGTTTTAAAGTGCAATTTAAAAGCTTTGCAAAACCATTAAAAAAAGGGTTTTAATGGCCATTTATATTAACTTTGTGCAATTTTTAGAGGAAATCAGGGGTAGGTGTGAAACCTGAAACTACTTTTAACTTCTTTTTCAAATGAGACTAGATTTCAAGTTGACACCTCCCTTCTAAGGTCTGAAAATTAGGGGGTGTAACAAGTTAATTTTTGGGGGGGGAAAACAGTATGAATTTTAACAAAGGACACTTCACAAGAGCAAGTTTCATTGACAGAACTACTTAAATGTTTACTGTAAAATTATAAAATAACTGAACTGGTACAGATATACAAGGAATCCTCACTGCTCCAACATTAAAAACAAACATTATATCCTCTTTCATGTCTTAGAGAAAGGGGTGTGCATATGTGTGTGCACATGCGCATGTAAAGAGGTACATACCTGACAGCACACTAAGAAAATAAATAACGTGATAGCTGTCCATAGTACTTTCTCTCTGAACTGGATCTATAAAATAGAATTTAGAAGAAGTGGATTAATCACAAACCTGTGTTAACACTACATACTAGAGATCATAATATAATAATATTCTATGACATAAAATGCTACATCATGTAGAGTTCAGAGCCAGAGTATTCAACCATAACAGTAGATTTCTAACACTGACTGACTAACACTGATTATCTGATATATCTAATGTGACAGTAGTGAAGTTCCTATGTAATAATTGAAGAATACTGATATGTAAACTAGCTGTTGAGTTACACAATCTAACTTACACTGGCATTAGTGGAATGTTTATTATACATCTATAATACAAGTATCAGAGGGGTAGCCGTGTTAGTCTGGATCTGTAAAAGCAGCAAAGAATCCTGTGGCACCTTATAGACTAACAGACGTTTTGCAGCATGAGCTTTCGTGGGTGAATACCCACTTCTTCGGATGCAAGACATCCCTTGCATCCGAAGAAGTAGGTATTCACCCACGAAAGCTCATGCTGCAACACGTCTGTTAGTCTATAAGGTGCCACAGGATTCTTTGCTGCATCTATAATACATTAATTCAAGAGGGACTGGGACAGAAAAGCAACACAATGGCCTCAAAAAAGAACATCCCAGGACACACCTCCCAGAACATACCTGAAAAACAATGGGGAAAATTATTAGCTTCAAAGATCCTACCACCTTTTCCAATAGTTTAGGGTAGTCCTCCATCTTTTTTGCACTCATATTTTAAGGCACCTCCTGTGATAACTAAAATCCATTTTCCCTCTGGCTCTACAAGACTATGGTGACACTTCAGTATCAAAGAAAACACAGCTTTGTATCATCCAGTACACCCTTAAGCCACAAAAGAAAGAAAAGTTTCTTTAGCTGTGGTCTGACACTAAAGGAAAAAGGAAATGAACTTTGAGGCCATAGGCCAGACACAGAAAAAGGTCATCCAGGTACTATCGCCTGAAACAACCACCAGTATTGAAATAACATGCAGTTATATGATCAGATATGCCTGGACACTTCATTCCTTTGACATTTTCTCACCTACAGTTGGTGCAAAATGAGTGACTTAAGTGTCCTCCTCACAGAATTTTCAGTCTGGTCAAGTTCTTAGTTTAGAAAACATCCTGTTCAAACAGATTTTAACTATGCATACCAGGGGAATATGAACCACAGCTATCTGTTTACAACTAGTAGTAATTACTTCCAATATTAACATATCCAACCAAGACTCACAGACGATGCTTTTTCATAAGAGAGAAAAGCAAAGAAAGAGAAAAGCACATTTCTTGCTCTCATGGAATACAATGGGAAAACTGATTTAAAAGGCAGGAGGATTGGATGCAACTTTCACACATATTAGAAACTGATCAATGACCTGGAAGAAAACAAAATCCTTACTGATAAAGTTTGCAGATGACACAAAGATTGAGGGTAGTAAATAATGAAGAGGCACTGATACAGAACAATCTGGATCACTGGCCCAGCTTGACAAAGCCCTGGATGGGATGACTTAGTTGGGGTTAGTCCTGCTTTGAGGAGGGGGTGGGACTAGATGACCTCCTGAGGTATCTTCCAATCCTAATCTTGTATGATTCTATGATACTTGGCAAACTGGATGAGGGTAAACAATATGTATTTTAATGCGGTCAAATGTAAAATTCTACATCTAGGAGCAAAGAAACGTAGGCCATATTTACCAGATGGGAGACTCTATTCTGGGAACCAAGACTTGGGGGTCATAGTGCTAATGTTGTGGCCAAAAGGGTAAATACAACCATTGGTTATATAAACAGGGGAATACTGAGTACGGGAAGGGAGGTTATATTACCTCTTATTTGACACTGGTGTGACCCCTACTGGAATACTGCATCCTGTTCAGGTGTCCACAATGCAAGAAGGATGTTGATAAATTCAAGAGGGTTCAGAGAAAAGAGTCATGAGAATTATTAAAGGAAAACATGCCTTATAAGTGAGAGACTCAAGGAGTTTGATCTGCTTTGCTTAAAAAACTGAATTTAAGGGTTGATTTGATCAACTTGATAATAGAAGGTGTCAGATTCAGTCAAGTGCCCCCTCTCTGACACGCATTAGACTGCTGAGAGGGAACCCAGCCGCTGAGTTCCTGGACATTTTAAGCCTCCAGTGCCCAGCCATTGCTACAGTCTTAGAGTCCCTAGGAACACTCTTGGAACACAGACCCTCTGTGACACTGCACGCCAAATTATTCATAGTGATGTTATCATGATACGATTATGGCATAATTCTTATGTATTTTATGCAAGATAAGTCATGTGAGGTGTCATTGGGCAAGTTATAATTTGCTGAATATGATTATCCTATTTGTATGCATATATCATTTTTGTTTCTGAAGTTATGAATGTTGACTATGTAACTGTATTTCAAATGGAGTTACATCTGGGTAACGCCCACTATACAAGATGCTTTCAGTCTAGACAGTGGGTGGGGAAGGGCCTATTCAGGGCAATGGGCCATTAGGAAAAAAAACAATAGGCCTTAGGAGACGCTTATCTCCCACCTGGGGAGCCTTCCTGAAAACACTACAGCTAGCTTCCGAGTGATGGCTGCTATGACTCTACAGGATATGTGATGAGACCACATGTCTCTAGACTTCATCCTGGGATGCCAGTATTTTGCCACGGACTGGTCTGGGAACCAAGCTTTGAAACAAAGGGTTCCCGCCATATGTAAAAGCTATATAAGACAGGGAGTGACATCATTTGGTGTTCTTCACTCCTCACCCAAGACGACTCCTGGAAACACCTGAGGGACAAAGACTGAACTGGGGGAAGGGCTGGGCCCAGGCTAAAGGGATTTCTAGCCTGTGAATGAAACACCCGGGGATTCCAAGCTGTAAAGCAAGTGCCGCTTGCCCCTTAAGAATCTGCAGCCTGCTTGTACCATCTCCTAGGGTGAGAATCTGCTATTCACATCCAATCTATTTAGTATATTAAGCTTAGTTTGCATTTTTTGTTTATTTGCTAGGTAAGCTGCTTTGATCTGTTTGCTATCACTTATAATCACTTAAAATCTATCTTTTATAGTTAATAAACTTGTTTTTGCTTTATCTAAACCAGTGAGTTGGAGTGAAATGGGTGGGAATCATAACCCAGGGGCAAAGGCTGTTGCATATTCTTCTCCACATTGAGGGAGGGGGCAAATTTTATGATCTTATGCTTACAGTTCCCTGTGCAGCGCAAGACAGTATAATTTTGGATTTATGCTCCAGAGGGGGTGCACACCTGGGGAGCTGGGAGTTGCCTTAACTGTAGCTTTCCTATGCAGGGTCTAGTCAGAGAGCCTGCATGTAACTGCAGCTGGGTATGGCCCTACCTGTATGTATGCTGGTACAAGTGCAGGCTGGAGGGCTCTGTAGCTTGTCACAGCAGTACAGTGTGAGAGGGAGCCCAGGGTCAGGGGGCTCAGTGGTACCCCAGCTCCCAAGACTGCACCCCAGGGGTTCCATCCTAATAGCTGGAACCCACTGTCCAGCCCTTGGGCTCAGTACAGATCATTTATACTCCCTCATAGCTTAAATACACCCACTCCTAGAATTACACCCAAAGGTGAGACACTTCTGGTTTACCTATTCCAAGGGCCAAGTGGTAAGTGTACAACACACACAGACACTGACAATTTGCGTATTCTGTGTGAGATTATGAAGTCTTTGCAGGCACCTATATCAGAGTGCACGCTCCATTTGATTGTAAGGCTGGTCTTACCACCTTTACATTCCCACTGTCTTTTAACCTCCATCTTGAACTATAATTCCTGAGATGTGTTGGCATGCGGCTATCAACAGACTTGTTAAATTTTGAGGATTGTCCATCTACATGACAAAGAGATGGCTGCTGCCCAGGGCAAACCATTTTTTCAAGTCTGAACTCAAAGGCAGAGGTAGTCTGGCCACAAACCTGGTATGGGTTTCTGGTCACCTGTTGAGGGGCACACCCAACAGAATAGACTGGAAGATTATAAAAAAAGGAGCATCTTTGGTGACAATTTTCTCCAGCTCAAGAGGAGGGAGAAGCAATCCAACATATAGGGTGCTGATGAGGCTAGGGAACCTGACTACCTCCCTGAATACTGAGGAACCACAAGGACTCCCTAGGGAAAGGTGAGCTAGAGAGAGACGCTGCTAAATTATCTGTACTCGCATGCTTTATCTGTTAAGTAAAAGAGCAATGGTATTAGATCCTGTACAAAGTGTCTGTTATCTGCTTTATACTTGCCACAGGCCTCCTTGCACAGTTAAACAATAACCCAGAAGGCTCACACCTTTGGGTGGAGTTCTGGAAGTGGGTATGCTTAACGTATGGAGCAGTCTGAATGGTTGGCACTGAGCCCAGGGGCTAAACAACTGATTCCAGCTCTCAGGAGAGGGTGCTAGACAGAAGGTTTGCACCCCAAGAGCATACTTAAGGACCCCAAGGATGGGGTATTGGCTCAGCTCTATTCAGGCTCTGGAGGCTTAAAATACCCAGGGACCCAGTGGTTGAGTCCCCTCACAACTGTCTATTGAGTGGGGACATATGACAGAGGGCTCTTCAGCCTAACAGATACAGGTATAACAAGATCCATTGGCTGGAAGTTGAAGCTAGACAAATTCAGACTAGAACTAAGGTGCAAAATTTTAACAGGGATAGTAATTAACCACTGGAACAATTTACCAAGGGTTGTGTGAATTCCCCATGACTGGAAATTTTAAAATTAACATGAGATGTTTTTCTAAAAGATATGCCATAGTTCAGACAGGAATTAATCTGGGGAAGTCTCAGATGATCACAATGGTCCCTATAATAATCTATGAATTAACCAATACAAACAAAAATCAAATGCAGCACTAACCTTTCTTTCAGGCTTCTGGATTTCAGGTAAAACTGCACAGAAAGGCTTAATAACTTCTAAAAATTTAACTGTTTAAAGAAAAAAATAAATAAAATAAGTTTTTCAAGCAGAATAATAGTGAACGGTTACTTATTACGGCACTCACTTTCTTACCTAGGATTCAGCCCTTTAAATATGCACATTAACTACTTGTCTGACATTCAAAAAAATGAGTTTCATGAATAAATTCATACTCTTATCACTCCCTGCAAATTCATGACTTGCATTGATCCGAAGACAGAACATGGCAAAAGTTTGAGATGGAATTTAATGGTTATCACTAAGAAGGTCGGTCTTTTCCTTCACATTAGGCTTGGTGTCATTTTTATACACTCATGAAAGGAAGTATTATATATAATAATGACAGTGAGCTGTAACTTAAACATTAACTGAAGATGAATCTCTGCTGTCTTTCCAAGTTAGGTAAATACAGAGACAAGATGTTGATTTATAACAACACTAAAATATGCATAGGGAAAAAATCATCCTAAATCATATAACAGAATGGAATTTCCCAAAGTAGTTACTTAAACGAAACACCTGTGATTTTAAGCCCTCTAAAATACTAGATGTAATCAGAGCAGTGTGGGATTTTAGTTCCTTTAACATTTGATGTGGTTCTGCCTAATATTTCTATCTGAGAAAGAGTGAACAAGTTAGATAGTATGAGCCCTTTAACTGGAACAAATTCCAGAGCAAAGAATGATTTTTTTTTTGGCCTCCAAAGTATGTGCATTATAACAAGACACATGAGGTATAAATATCAGCAAAGATCCAGTCACCAATCCACCCACCCATAAATATGCAGGCAGAACTGAAGATGATCCCTTTTCTTATTTTCTAATCTATTGGGCTATACTTTTACACTTTAATACTTGGTACCATGAAATAATAAAACAGATCATTAAAAAAGATGTTTTGTTTATAAAGCTGAAATGATTCCATTGTTGGTAAACTAAAGCCAGAAAATCCTAAAAAATCCAACAGGTGCCAACAGATTAGCTGGATTATTTTGGCCTGATAGCGAACAGAAATTTGGAAATTAAACAGTCAGAATGAGATTTCAATTTTCGAACCATATTCTTCTCTCAATTTGTTGCTTCAGCGTGTTCAGTGCATACAAACACACAATACACATAGAGTGAGGCTACAGCTCCCATACAGGGGATCTCAGCCAGTCTTATTGTACAGGCATGGTGTCACTATGGCAGGCATGGCCCCACTGGCCATAGATGGCACTTCAGCAGGCAAGGGCAAAGCCTCACTCAGGCTAGTGTGGTCAAAGCCTCCTGACCTGCGGAGAACAAGCAAGTTGGACAAACCCACAGAAAGATCCACAGACCTGACGGTTCATTTTTCTTTGCCTGGGGCAGGAATGTTCCATAGGCATATTCCCCAGTGGGTTAGCCAGGCAAAGTCACGCCCTCATGGGCATGGTGACCCACAACTTCTCCCAGCATATTTAAAATAAACGGTACAAAGTGTTTAAAGCTTCAGTTATTGTGTCATTGGGGGTTACATACAGGTTGTGGGGGGATGTTAACATTTTGATGTTAGGCAGCATATACATATACACAGTCTGTCATGTCCCCAATGCGGGGTATACGGTGGGTGAGTTCAAGTTCTACAGTCACCTCTGGGCCAATCCTCCCATACCTCCCTTATAAGTCACAGTCTCATCACCCTCTCCTGTCGCAACTCCCTGCAGCCAAGGCTTGTTCCTCCCCCTGGATTGCTCCATGCGCCTCATCCTGGTATCGCTGTCGTCCTAGTGTCTGTCAGTCTGCCCCCTTCCGGTCATCCCAGGCCCTCGGCCCCGTGTCCCTCACTCAGGTCGCCTCAGACGCCCAGCCCGGGGAGCTGTCCCGTCCGTCCCCGCCTCAGCTCGCCCCAGACGCCCAGCCCGGTGCCCGCGCCCCCCGTAGCCGCTGCCCCCGGCCTCCTCTGTCACCGCCTCTCGGTTCCCGCTTCTCCGCGCGATACTCACTGCCCATGGCGGCGGGGGCCGGCCGGCCTGGCCAAGGGGAGTCCGGGCTTCCCCTCCCCCTGCAGCCTCCTCCTCGCTCCGAGGGGCCGGCCGCTGCCAGTCACGTGACTGGCGGCCTGTTCCGCGACGCAGGGACAATCAGGACCCCGTCCCACTACCGGTCCGGTAACGGATCAGGCAGCGCCGTGGCCACCCACTTGCTCAGCAGTGTCCGTGTGGGAATCTGGGGGCGGGGCGGGACCCGGGACAACAGGCACCATTCCCCTTTCCGGGAGGGGCCCTTCGCCCCGCGAAAACGACCCCATTCCTTGACCCGTTAAGCGGACCAGGGCAGATGGCTCAGGCGCGGGAAAGTCGCCTAAACATGTTAAAGGACCCAAAGCGTCACCCCGGGCGGCTGAGCCGCAGCAGGTCAGAGGTCAAGGTCTGCGCCCCCTTCAGGCGGGGACGTGAGGTTCCCATTTAACTTTGACCCCAGAACGACCCCCCCCTCCCCGTCCTGGTTCCCGCCGGAGCTCGCTCGCTCGCTCTCCCCGCCACCGCGGCCCCGGGGCTGGAGGAGTCCTGTGCCCCCGCTCGCCCCTCCCCCCTCGCGCGCGCCCCTAGGGCCCGATCGGGGGGAGGCTGGAGAGGCACCAACCGGTCCCCCCCCCCCCATGTCAGGGGGCCGGGGGAGACGTTGATATTTAGCCTTGACGCGTCACCCGAAGCCGTTCACACCGAGACCTCCCGGCCTGTGCTCCCCTGCAGAAGGCTGGCCCTGGGGTGGGGGTGCGAGGCTGGGGCACAGGGGAGCCGGGCTCAGGTCCCTGCTCTGCCGCAGCCTCCCGCCAGGAGCATGGACCGCACGGGGGTGCTGTGAGACTAAATACAGTAGAGAGCTGGCTGTGTCTGCACTCCCAGCAGGGGTGATGCCCCTGCTCAGGTCCGTATCCCCCCCCACCCCCGGCTCTTATTGAGGTAGGAGAGAGATAAATAGCAGCATCACCACAGTTTTAAGGCGGGAGCTACCTACACAGCCCGGCTCAATCATACCTCCACTACAGTTAAACCGCTATGTATCAAGTATCAGAGGGGTAGCCGTGTTAGTCTGGTTCTGTAGAAGCAGCAAAGAATCCTGTAACACCTTATAGACTAACAGACGCTTTGCAGCATGAGCTTCCGTGGGTGAATACCTACTTCATCAGATGCAAGTCGCTATGTATATTCGCATTAGCTCAGCGGATGTAGGCTAGGTATACCCGAGCCAGGGGTCATAGCTCTAGCTAGAGACAGGCCCCGTTCTAGAGTTAAGGTGCAGATGATGATGGCGTTTCTGTACTATAATGAAACCTGGTTGTAAGGGTAGAGTCTCTTCCTCAAACCTTGCTGTCATAACAAGCACAAGACTTGCTTTCTTTCAAGAAAAAGAACAGGAGTTCTCTGAAACCTTTCTTTCAACAGGGACCAAGAATTTTTCAGCACTACCCTGGGGCTGGTGGAGTTTCTAGACCTACCTCAAATTCCTGCTGTTTGGATTCCTGCTACAAAATTAAGGAAATATAATACAACCCGCCCGCCCTATCATTTCCTGCTTGGAAACACACAAACCCAGCTATTACTCCTCCTACTTTAAGGGATATAAGAGCAAAAGTGCCAAACTTCCATTGAATTTTAACAATATGCAGGAGCCTAACCATAGGCTTCTTTTAAAAAAAAAAAACCTAGCCTACATGCTATTGGACAATAGCAGGATCTGCACACTCTTTTTGCTATGGCCACAAAACACTCCTTTCTCCCATCTTCATTGCATTCAGTGTCATTCTGAAAGTGGCTCCTAACAGCCATAGCTACACTTAATGTGGGGGTGGTAGGGGCAGGTATAGGAGGGCTTGAAAATCCCACACAACTCAGCTACCGTGAAAAGGAAGAAAAGGGTTAAACATTTTAACTACAAAAAGCATAAATAATTAGGGCAGAGCTAGAATGTGACAAAGAACAAATGGGTTCAAGTTTAATTCAAAAAGACAGGATTCCAGCAGATGCAAATGGGCTTAATAGGACAAAATATACATATAAATTGACAAGTAATTTGTGAGGGGGGGGGGGGGAAAGGAGTTGTATTTCATTCTCTCCTCTTATTTGAGAGTCTCTTTGGTCAAACTGAGCTTTTCAAGGAAGAGAGAGTTGTCTTTTTATGTGGTTGTAGAGTGCTAATATGTAACAATGCCTACACAGGTTTAAACAACTATCAACCTACATCACCGCTCTAAAGCTTCAGTACTACCCCTACCATATGAAGTCAAACAGGAATAGAAAATAAGAGCATATCCTCTTCATTCCCCGAAATGGACAGAACTAAAATTTCTGGGAGGAAAGTATAGGAAGATGGTCAATAAACAGAGACTGTTCCCCCAAGGAGAAGTGTAGGGACTTAGGCATAGCTCTGCGTTTAGACTTTATGCATGCAACTGTCTGCAAGTTTGTCATTGACAAGACATCACTGTCAACTTGGTAGAGGAAGGAGATTATGTAGAGCCCACTTTTTGGGGGAGGGAAGGGGGAGAAAGACAAGTGCTATACTGATGCAGTATTAAATAGAGGAGAGCAAAGACAGCAGGGGAGTAAGGGGTAATATACCACAGGGCTGAACTCTGAAGTGCCCCAATTCAAATAGGGTTTGTTGAGTGAAGGCAGTAGGTTAGTACACACTCTGCATTCGGTCCCAGCTGTGGACAATGAGTAGATGCCAGCAGACTACACAACACTGGAGACTCACTGGTCCAGCTATGACTTTCTGTTTTTTCTTGGAGCTCATTTACTAAGAGATGCCTAACATTCTCCAGAACCTAACAGATAGAATGTAAAGAACGCTAGATATGGCTGCTTATACTGACTATTATAACTAGCAAAAGTTTGAGATCTGCTGTTGCAATACTACTCTATGCAGCATACCTAAAGACGACCAGAAAGGCCAATGCTAGTGTTGCTATTAACCTCAGGAAAATGCCACACAATGTTCCACAAGTACTCCCCCTAGGAAGACAAAGTGTCACATAAGCTCCTGCTGCACTCTGTCAGCCAAAGTAACATGTTAAGCAACTGTTGACAAAGGTATACTCTGGACACAAATTCCAGCATACTATTCTCTGCCTTGCTACAGATTCCCTCTGTGGAGTTAGGCAGGGTCACTTAACTTCTATGAAATGGAAGAATAAACCTGCCTCATACAGGAGTGTTCTGAAAATTAGTTTGACACGCTTGTTTAAGATAAATGCAATTCCATTTTAAAAATCAATGTGACTACTTATGTTAGTGCCCACCAGTGTAACGGCTCCAAAATCTAGTCCACTGAACAGAAAAAAAAAGTTTCAGTGAAAACAAAAAAAAATTTTTAAATCTAAATCCCTGCCTGGAGCTGTTAACCTCTCCCCACCATGTGTATCTTAGCCCTACAGAGCATCTTCCAAGGGCTTGGGTGGCAAATGTACAATGGAGGATCACCCCACTACCCACATGAAAAGGGTGAGATCCATGTGCAGATTTGGGGATTATGATCTGGTCCAACATCTCTTATGTTTGTGTGCACTTTATACTTAGTACATAAGATGTCACTAATTGAAGATTTCTCTCCATGTCCTAGGAGCTCACTTAATGTATTTTTCAGTAGAAATTCTCTTCATTTCTGAAAAACATTTCTACTGGAAAAAAAATGTTAAAATGAACTTCTTATGCAAATGTCATAACTTATGTCACAGTACTGAAGAGCTCAACAAAATATTACAATAGCATTATTTGACAGTTTTCTAAGTGCCAGCCAAAAAAGCGAAAGGAGGTCATTTAACCTTTACATTAAAAAAGAACTGGGCTATTCAATGTTCCAAATGCTAGATATCAAATAATCCAATTTGAACTTGTATTACGCTGCATGTATTTCTGCCATTCAAATCTTTTTCAAAAGCTAAGACAAGAGTTAAACTAATGAACTGCAGCAACATTTCTCATCCACTAAGAACAGACAGCTGCATGTTAGAGATGTGTTATCTCAGATTGCAATAGTTACAGAATTCAGCATAGAAAAGGGCTTGGAAATGGAAATATAGGGTGAAAAATTAATATTGTATTACAGTAATACATGCACTAAATGTCTGATGTTTCATATTCAAGAGTGTTGGGATATGAGCAACAGCAATGAACAAGGTAAACAGCCATTTTGATACATCACATCTCAGAAAGCAATGGTTAATTCTTTAAAAATGGGTGAGTGAATTTTTTGTTGAAGAAAGGTGCTGGTTTCATAGTCCTGGAGGCTAGAGCTCTCTGTTTATCCTCAGAATAAACAGAACATAGGCAGCCAGCACTGCCATTTCCCCCATACACTGCCCAGCCATTGTGCTTCAACCCTGACAGAGGCGTTGCTCAGGGGTGAGAAGATAGTTGTGTCCATGACTCATTCAATTCTCAGCTGAAATTGTCAATCAGGGAACCTAAGTGTGGTGGTATTTTCCCCCACCTCTGCCCACTCAAAGAGAAAGGGACTGAGACCCATCAAACCTGGTTCTCAAAGACCAATGAAAAACACTTTATTGTTATAGAAATGCCATTGTTGAAGGCATTATTCAATTCTTAAACATCCACTGAGGTTTAAAAATCTAAATTTAAAGTCAAGGGAAAACTTCCCAGAAATGAACAATATCAAAGAACTATGGATTTGTACTGCTATGTGGGATAATGCTTTATAAATGAAACATTTGATTTCCCAGTTAACTGACTCATCTCACTGCAGATCTGTTTTTATATAATAATAAAAAAAAACAAAAATACAAAAAAGGACAGTGAGAATTATCCTCTGCGTAATACACACAGGCTGAGGTCATTATGGGTTTTGTTACATCCGTACATTTAAAGAACTGTCTGCTCTTTCCAGAACAGTCCCTGATTTGTTCTTCCTTTTTAGGATGAAAAGGCCAAGGGGTTTTCCTTGTAAGGAGTTTACAAATATGATAAGAAACTGGTTTCCAAGTAGAGAGGCCTTAAACAAAAGTTTTGGCAAGGAGGTCTTCCTGTTGCTGCTGGTGTAGTGTTCCAATGCCCACTGCTGGGGCGGGTAAGGGAGGTCTACTCACAAGATGGAGCTGCAATTAAAGTTCAAGAAGGGGGGGGGAGTGATTTAGACTGATGTCTGATTAAGATTTATTTTATTCATTTAACTAACATGATTCTATGCCATTATCACCATGGCACTTGAATGCCTCAAAATAAATGAAATACAAACACTGGATCCTCGAGTCCCACATATACATGATTCAGGAAGCTATTGCTGTTCTTCTACTAATCAAGAAGTATCTGCTTCACCCTAACTCAACAATGGGATGACTGCCTGAGTAAACTATGCCCCCCAAGACCAAAATATTAAAGGTGACAATCCACCCCAAGGAGATTTCACAGTGGAGAACCCATAAGGTCCTGAAAAGTTCAGTTCCAAGAATGAGAGCAAAAGTGCCTCAGCAGATCTTAACCACCCCGCTCACTCCACCCGCTCCTTCCATCGTTTGCTCTCCCTCACCCTCACTCACTTTCACCAGGCTGGGGCAGGGGTGCGGGCTCTGGCCTGGGGCCGTGAGGTTTGGAGTATGGGAGGGGGCTCTGGGCTGAGCCTGTGGCTGGGGAGCAGGCTCCGGGCTGGGGCAGGGGGTTGGGGATGCAGAAGGGAGTGCAGGGTACAGACTCTGGGTGTGGGAGAGGGCTCAGGGATAAGGCAGGGGGTGGAGGGGTGCAGGCTCCAACCAGGCAGCACTTACCTTGGGCGGCTCTCAATCAGTGGCGCAGTGGGGCTAAAGCAGGCTCCCTGCCTGCCCTGGCTCCGCACTGCTCCTGGAAGCGGCCGGCATCTCCCTGCAGTCCGTGAGGGGAGGGAGTAGGGGGCTTTGCATGCTGCCCCCGCCTGTAGGCACCACCCCTGCAGCTCCCATTGGCCACAGTTCCTGGCCAATGGGAGCTGTGGAGTTGGTACACGGAGACACCCTGCCCAGCCCAGTGGCTGCAGGGACATGCCGGCCACTTGCGGGAGTGGGACAGAGTCAGGGCAGGCAGGGAGCCTGCCTTAGCCCCGCTCAGAGGTGAAAGTAAGCCAGTTCACAGCTGACTGTACTGGCAGAGCTGCTGATGACAGGGGCCAAAAGAGGCAGCTTCCCCAGGCCCAGCAATTTAAAAGGCCCGGGGCTCTGGCCCTTTAAATCACTGCTGGAGCCCCAAGGTAGCACTAGCGGTGGCCGGGAGCCCTGGGCCCTTTAAATTGCCACCAGACCCCAGGCAGCATGGGCTGGGCTGGGCTGGGCTGGGCTGAAGGGCTGCCTGGGGGAGTCTGGACCCATCCCCGCCCCTTCCGCCCTCCCCCCCCCTCCACACCTTGCTCAGGACCCCAGCCGCCCTGCGTACTTAAGTTACTTTCACCCCTCGCCCTGCTGGACTTTTAAGCTGCCTAAAATCTCCCAGTTTGGCTTCAGTAGCCTCCTGGAGATAGAGCCTGATTCTGGAAGACTCCCGGCGAAACCGGGAGGGTTGGCAACCTTATGGGCGGGCGGGGACAACCTCATCTAGCCATTCTATATGGGTTTAGGCATGCTTTTTATTGAATCAGGTCCCAAAGGCAAGACAGGTGGGGGAACGCCTTGTTTGTGCATCCCACTGGGGCTTGGGCACTGAGCTGCTGGGCGATGTCAGGAGTTGGGCACCTGTGCACAGCAGCTAAAATTCAGAGGCCTCAGGGACTGCAGAGGTGGAAATCAGGGAGTCTACATGACTAGGTGGCAGCTGCGCAGCAGTTTTGTGAATGCCAGTGGTACCTAAATGTTGGACTTAGGCACCTAAAATGGACACCTATGCCCCTACTACTTGGGCCTGTTTATCTTGTCTGTCTATATCGTAAACTCTTTGGGGCAGGGTTTCTCACTGTTCGTAGAGCACCTCACACTACGGGCCCAATTCTATCTGTGACCACTAGATACTATTCTAACATATATAATAGCCTAAGTTGGAATATTACACTTATTTGAGGGGTTTTACATTTAAGAACATTAAACTAAATCACTACTAATTCCTGGTAGCAAAATATATATAGTAGCTAAAGACTCAAACATAAATTTAAAAAAAGATTATTGTAAACCTTACCTTACATCCCAACTGCTTCTCAAACCTTGGTGACACGAAGGCCCAGGGACCCATGTTCTGTGGCTCCTCCTGACTCCAAATAAAATCTGTGGGAAAGATAAGAAGCCATGTGTTTGTATATTCCATATATACACCAACTGACCTTCTCACTGAATACAGAAATAGGTACTAATGAGCCTCTAAGCTAGTTTTCTTAGATGTATATTCCCATTCCATCTACAATGGTCCTGCTATGACAGCAAAAGCACCACTCTTCAGTCTGAGGATTACTAGACTGGACTGACTTTGTAACCACACAATGCTGCCGCTAGGGGTGAAAATAAATGTGGATAAAAATTCATATTTTAAGAACAAATTATTCTTCCCATTTTCTTTTGTTCCTCTACCTCCAAATCCTTGCATTACAGAGAACACTTCCATGTGCTTTGAAGGATATCCCTCCCACCAAGCCAAGGGGTCCAACAAAGGTGATGAATAGGAAAAACACCAATTAACTGATCTGCAATATTTGTTTAAATGCATGTATTGTAAAATTAAACCATTGTATCAATAAGCTCTTTAGGGCAAGGATTGTCTTAGTCTGTTTGTACAGGGCCTAGCACAATGGGAACCTAAACTCAACTGGGCTCCCAAGTTCTACTGTAATACCAAGTCAATTTGTACCACAGCCTTCTGCTGGATAGATTCAGAACTGCTTATTTGCATCAGAGGTTCCATACCGGTATATTCCCTTATGGTGCAAGTAATAAGGACTTGTGTTTCTAAAGCTGCAGATCTAAAGTTGTATCTATGGGGCGGGGCGGGGGAAGACAGGGACAACAAAACAAAACCAAACCTAGGCCTTTTAATCCTAGAACAATGTGGAACAGCAACATGTGGAGTTCCTAGATGGCCATGGATTTGTTTCAATACTTTAAAAGAGGTTAAACGCAAAGTATAAAGATCTGCCTGACCTTTGGCATTTTTGTACTTGTTCATCTCTTGTTGTAGAGCTTCCAGGGGGAAAGGACACAGTTCTTCTAGTCTGACGATAGCAGTACTGTGCTGCTTCTCTCCTAGTGCCTCTCTCTGTTTCATCAAAGCATAGTAATGCTTGCCAGAACACAGCACCACTCGGCTGATGCTAAAAGGCAGAAAAATTGAGGGGTTTTCAAGTACAGCATTTTAAGAGAGAACTTACAAGGCCACTTGTTATACATTAAATCCTAACATCTGGACAAGGCCAAAGAGCTGACTATCAGATCAAAAGAAAGAAAAGAGGGCAGAAGAGAAAGGACTGTCCAGCTATTAAGTTCCCAGTCTTGGATCAAATCCCTGCTCCACCCCAGACTTGGGCAAGTCACTTAGTCTCTGTGCTTCTGTTTCCCATCTGTTAGATATGGATAGTAGTACTTGCCTAACGTATAGGGTGTTAGGGATAAATACATTAAAGATTCGAGTCATTCAGATTCTATGGTGGTACTTTGGCTACTATCACTATAGATAGAAGCTTATCCAAATAGGGCTCTTAATATTCCTACCTAAGGAAGGGAAAGAGACAAAACATACTTTTGAAATATAGTTCTCTGCTCCAGCCATGGTTCTCATCTCTACAGCCTCCTCACTTCAGCATGTGAAGTGTTCAAAGAGCAATAACAAAAACTATTATTTTTCTCATAAAAATAGAAGCAGAGTGGGGGATTCATTTGTTTACGAATGAGCAGCACTAGTCAATGTCAAGCACATGATAGGCAGAAGCAAGATAAACCATCAAACTCAAGCTCTCTGAATACACCTGAGCTCAGGCCTCAATGATTATATCTTATCCACTCCTGCTGTTTCATTCCTGGGGCTTCTTTACCAATTGTCAGTTGTACTGAAGTTTCTGGTGGTGTAAGATATGCCCATCAACTATGCAGAGATCACGTTTCCTAAAGATTAGATCAATCTCCTTTATGTGCAGTGCAAAACCTTCAGGCCTAATTCGGCCCTCATTTTCATAGAATATCAGGGTTGGAAGGGACCTCAGGAGATCATCTAGTCCAACCCCCTGCTCAAAGCAGGGCCAATCCCCAGACAGATTTTTACCCCAGTTCCCTAAATGGCCCCCTCAAGGATTGAACTCCCAACCCTGGGTTTAGCAGGCCAATGCTCAAACCACTGAGCTATCCCTCCCTCCATAGGGGTGTAAATCCGGGCTAACTAATAAAATCAGTGGAGTAAGTTTTACAGAGGTGACAAGAGAATAAAAGGACCTATAATTCTATCTTAGGTCTCCTACTGATCCTGTTTATTTTTTCCTTCATAAAATTATCAGAAACGAATTTTCAAGGGGGAAAAAAAAAAGGCAAAAAAACCCAACTTATTTTACAGCCAATTATGCTTACATGCTGTTTCGAACTGTGAGTATTAGAAACAAGAATCAAGTTACCTGTTAGGATCCACTGACAAATCACCAATTACAGGCTTGAATGTTGTCCCTGGGGCCATTTCTTGAAAATTTGACACTGCCCCCTAAGAGGGGAAAAAGTAGGATATTTAACTTGTGGTTTTCAAATCTAAAAATCAACGTGCTGTATAATGATTAAAATATGATCCCGAAGACCCCCACCCCACCCACCCCCAAGTCTGGTACTACTTGTTATTGATCAGAAAAGTTTGTCTGTCAGTTGTTTATAGGGATTCTGAGTTTCTTGGCCTAACATTCATTATTAACAATGGCTACAATCAAACTGATTAACAGCTGATGCCAAGGGATTAAAGAGACATTGTCAAATAAATTTTAGCCCACAGATTTAGATTAAAATTTTACTGAAACTATTATGAAGAGTTATCCTTTTTTTTTTTTTTGGATTTCCAGGATTTCCTCTCACCCTCTTGAAAGGGCAAAGGGTGGAAGAATTAAAAACAAACAAAACAAAAAAACCCCCGACATTCTTTGCCAACACTGAATGCCAGAACATAGTAGGACATTTCGCTAATGGCATGAGAACCGGGAAGTGAAACTCACCAATGTAGTCTCAATATCTAAGATGAGTGAAATGGAAAAAGCAAACGTAAGTGGAGAAAGTCAAATTAGATACCATTTTAACTAAAATCCTTTTGAAAACCACTGTAGTGTCAACATGGTAAAAAAAACCTGTGTGGACACACTTATATCAGCGTAAAACTGTTATATTGGCTTAGCTTGCACTGTCAAAGTTTACAGGTGCAAACTAAACCAATATGTGCCATGTTTAAATATATTTGAGAAGGCCAATGCACAAAGTTTGAACCAGTTTAAACTGATGTAACAGTGTGTTTTAGAGTAGGTCTTGAACGGTAAAAGCAAACTAAAAGTAATCCTAGCAGAAAGTGTTTCTACTTACTGGAAATCTGAGTAGCATTTTGGGAGAAGCAACAATTAAAGGTTTCCGGAAGTTTCGGATCATCTGCCTACGGAGCAAATGGAAATACTGTGCTGGGGTGGTTGGATGCACAACTGACATGTTCACGTTGTCACCATCAACTCCCTCTTCTGCACTGTCACACATCTGTGCAAGGAGAACAAAATAATCCCTCACCAAGAAGCAAGCTGTCAACCAAACATGCTTGATACAGCACAAATGACTGAGGTACAATCACTGGTGTTTGTACAGGGAACAGATATACACTCCAATATGTGCTGAAGGTCTCAATTTACAGGAAAAGGCGATAAACAAATAAAGTCGCTCTAATTCTTTTATAAAACATTGCTAACATCTCAAGTAAACTACAAAAGCTTTGACTGTGGTGTAACCAGGACCCTTGATTCTATTGTTTTTAAAAGTGTAAATGGGCTCTTTTAAACAACAACTTCTGTATTTGATCCCAGACCTCCCACACACACTGCAATCACCTAGTGAGTTTGTAAAGCACTTACGGAGTTACACAAAGATGTATTATAGCCTTTAAAAATAAAATATTTATAATGCAACGGTTTTTAAGACAGCAACAATGGCAAAATGATAATATGCAATTCTGAAGTGCTTTCCAATAGAGGATCCCAACGTCCCTTTGCAAACATTAGTGAATTCAGCCTTAAAACGCATCTACATGGCAGGTAAATATTGTTCCCATTGAAGGTCAGTTTCCTGATTGGTTAAATGGCTCATCTAAGATCACATATGAAAAGTTTGTTTCAGAGCCTAGAATAGAACTGCAGTCTCCAGACTTGCACCTTAAGCACATGATCACCCTTTGTCCCAATCCATGCCATTTCTTTTTCATAGCAACCACCTTGGTTATATGATCTTGCAGAGACCTAACATCAACGCCAAGCCTTTAATTCAAGGTGGATAAAAATCCATTATCTTAAAAAAATACATTTTAAAAAAAAAATAAACTGATTTAAAATTAAAATTGAACTGATGACAACCTACATTAAGGCTTAAACTTACAATAATCTATTAAGATAATTTAAAATGGAATCAAATATTCAAGCAGTGCATGTTTACTGCCAAAGTTTTACAGAAAAGTCAAACCACTGAGCTTGTGGAATTCTCTGCCTGAAGTTTTAAACTAGCTTTTGACAACATTAGCCTTTTCTTCTGGTGCAAAGATAACGTGTTATTTACTTCATTTGACTAGTTCAGTTCAATTCAATGACTAGTTCCATCCAAAGTTGAAAAAATCAATTCGGAGTTGAAAAGAACAGGGAAGTTTGTTTTCATCTACCAATTTATGAATAAAAAATAAGTTCAAGAGGATAAGATCTATTGTTCTAAAATCTGGAAGGACATAACCACCAGAAACAATCAGTTCAGTACAAATAATTCCTTTTAAAAAATAAAACCTAATTCAAAAAAAGTGTTCTGAATTCACGTTTCAATAAACTCATTTTTTCATAAAATGTACTGATATATAAGGAAAGTTTTCTTTAATGAAAAATAATTTTACATGCTGTTTTTATACATTTAACTCAATTTCAATTTTCATCGAAATGCAGCTTGCCACAAGTCACAAGTAAAAAAATTAGAGACAAGATGGGTGAGGTAATTTCTTTTACCTCAATTTACAATCAATTTCTGTTGGTGAGGGAGACAAGCTTAGAAGAAGAGCTCTGTGTAAGCTTGAAAATTTGTCTGTTTCACCAACAAAAGCTGGTCCAATAAAGGATATTACCACACACATCTCTAATATACTGGGACTAACAACTACAACAACACTGCAAAAAAGTAAAATACAATCATCTAATAAATAAGAAAGGCATTTTCTATTACAATAAAATATTTTCTAATATAATAAAAATGTAAAAAATTAACCTACATTTATTCAGATTCTTTATTTATACAATTAGTTAAATAAATGTGTATAGATATAGTGCATCAAAAAAGGATCAAATTTTGCGCAAAGGCTGTATTTAGTTGCAAATCAGCATGTTTTAATGGTTACCAATCAATGAGAATCAACCTCTCTTTGGAAAATAAAAAGGGCAAATGCAAAACAAGATTAAAATTAATGATTTATATCTAGGCTTCCCACTTGCTGATTTAAATCAATCTATACTGCTTGATTTGACTGGCAAGTGCTACAGGCATGTATCAACTTTTAACAGAACAGCCTTCCTGAAGCATCTGACATTGACATGCATTGACAGAGGGTATGATACAGGCAGGTGTGTCCAGCTACCTGTAAGAAACGTTCCATTCGGCAGGAAGAGTGTTCAGGGCCTGCACCCTCATAGCCGTGGGGAAGAAGAATGACTATCCCGCTCTGCAGGAGCCACTTAGCTTCACCTAAAGAAGCAAGGTCAGGAGGGAGGAGAGAAGAGTGTTACACAGAGTATAAGTCAACATTATACAGAGTCACTTGGTAAGTCTATGCAAATCCTCTCCCAAAGGTTTACACACACAAAAATATCTAGCAAGATATTGTCTTTAATTAAACAAAACTATGCAACTTCCTGTGGGAGTTTTGTACTGTCAGAATTTCACTACTTTGATTATCTGAAAGTCTCTGAGGACACTGAAGCCTTTGTGTAAATCAGAGACGCTTGCTTCTGAGGAGGATTCTAAGTCTGCAGTACTGACACTAATTCCTCTGTTTCAATTATAAATCCTAAATTTGGTTTTAAAAATTGCACCAAAAGTTACAGTAGAATCCTCTGAACTGGACAGTGTCATCCTGATTAGGCAGGTGTTCAATTAAAAGCCTCTTAAAAAAATCCAAGAACATTTAAAGTTCAACAAAACATACTGAATAAAAGTGATTCACTGCATGCCATCTTTTTAAATATTTATTTGGAGACAGGCTTCTATATCAAAATACCAGCGCTGAGCATTTCATACCTATTTAACCTCTAGTAAGTCATTTCTTAATCAGTTGCCACTGTTGAAATGTGTCCATCCGAAGCAGAGTGTATGCTAACACTGTCCTGCTTAAGGATCATTTCCTAGTCTCAAAAAGAACGAGGAGTACTTGTGGCACCTAAGAGACTAACATTTATTTGGGCATAAGCTTTCGTGGGCTAAAACCCACTTCAGAGACATGCAGTGGAACATACAGTAGGAAGATATATACATATACATACATACACACACATATACATACACACACACCATGAAAAAATGGGTGTTGCCATACCAACTATAATGAGACTAATCAATTAAGGTGGGCTATTATCAGCAGGAGAAAACATTTTGTAATTGATTGGTCTCGTTATAGTATGGCAACACATTTTTTCATGTTCTCTCTCTGTGTGTGTGTGTGTATCTATATCTATATCTATCTATCTTCCTACCGTATTTTCCACTGCATGAATCCGATGAAGTGGGTTTTAGCCCATGAAAGCTTATGCCCAAATAAATGTGTTAGTCTCAAGTGCCACAAGTATGCCTTGTTCTTTTTGCTGATATAGACACACATGGCTACCACTCTTGATTCCTATTCTTAGTTTGCCAGTTTCCTGGGAACTATGTCAATTAAAGTGCCATCTCAGATTAAGTCTAGTGTGCTGGACAAAATTTACAACTCAGACAATTCCTTCTTTCCAACAGAAACTGAAGTCTGTGATAGATAGTTCGTGGTGTGTGTACAATTAATATATATATTAAATCTATGTCCAGTTTATCTCTCTCTCTGTGTCTGGTTGTAAATTCCATTTGTAATGGTAACAGACATTGTGTAGCCATTTTGTAGCAGAAATTTGACACATAGTGGAGCGTTTACGTTTGGAAAGCTGTGCCAGAGCATTCACAGGCCATCAACAATGAAGAACTCTCCCCTACTTCAACAATGGGATTTCTGCCAGCAGAGCCTTTAACCTTGAATGGGCTCTTTCTTCACAGAAACCTGTCAGGTCAGAGAAGAGGGTGGGATGGATACCCCTCCCCCAAGCACACAGCTGAGGGAATTGCAGTTTCTCTGCTTGACCACCTGACCCAGAGGCGGCAGGGACTGTTAAAAAGGCAGCTTGCTTTCTAAGCCAACAAAGCCCTTCCCTCACCAGAAACAAAAGACCCGGAAGGAGTGGAGGCAGGATGGACTTTGCCTCCCCTAAGGACTTGTATCTGACCCAGAGAGTCACAACAGGAGGCAAAAAAAATCAGACTAAGGAGGATTGTGTTCAGGAGTTTGTGGTTTTCCCCACAGACCTATAATTCTTCTGCTTTTCAAAAGCGTGTGCTTGCAAGGAACCCTTTGCTAAGCCTTTGCTTTCCTTGCTTTACTGCTACATTGTCCCTGAAAGTGGTAACTAGCAACCAGAGCTCCCACAGCCAAGTGGTCTTTGAGGGGCAATCGGTCCAAGCAACTTGTGCTTTGGACTTCCCGAGCCCCCTAGTTCCAAAGGCTAGGTAGCAAGAATGTGGGGTCCTACAGCTCAAGGAGGATGTCAAACATGGGATCTGTATAACCGTTTTATCCTTTCAGTGCCAACTGTCAGAGGGCCCCCCCATAGCAAGCCTGATACACTTTTTGCCTCCAACACACTTGTCATAATATGTATCTAAAAAGGTATCATGTATGATATATGTAAACTGATGCCATGGTGGTCCTGAAAATCATTGTGTGAAGCATGTAAGGGTTGTGTACAAAGAGATGTGTTCTGGAAATATGTTCGGGAGGCAGTGCATGAACCCAGCCTGTCCTAGACAAAGGAATATGTACCTACCTGTCTGACCGGCTTGGCTACAGGTACAGGACAATGAAACTACATTTATATATAAAGGCTAACAAAGTTATCAAGCCAACAAGCAGCATAGACAACAGTTTGGCGATCATGCCAGGGAACAGAATCTGCACCCGAGGAAGCCTTCCGGGCTCTTGAACCCAGACAACGGATTTTGGGTAATAAGGGGAGGGGGGGAAAACAAAAAAAACCCCCACACCTTTAGTGATCCATCACCTAGGGGACATGGGGAACAGCACCTTCTGAGCCTGTGAAAGTTGGATCCCCAGACCAGGAAGGCTAGAGATGTCGGTAACTTTATGTAAGTGAGAAAACTGCTTAGGCAAAGATTGTAACTTACTAAAATTAAATTTTATCCCCCAGAAAGCATGTTTTGTTTTGCTTGTAACCATACCTGTCTTTTTCTCTTACTTAGTATCACTTAAACCTCTGTTTTTTGTTAATAAACTTATTTAGTTTTACCATAAACCATCTCAGTGCTGTTATATTAAAATAAAGTGTGAGTCTTTAGCTAAACTAACAGGCTGGTACGTACTCTGTCTCTTTGGAGACAGAAATTAAGTTTGCTGTGAGTGTCCAGTGAGAGGGGCTGGAACTGGCAGGAAGATGTCTCTGGGGAACTTGGGAATTGAAGTTCACTATTAACGTCAAGGCAAGGTTTAGACTGGCAGAGTGTCAAGGAGTTTCCTGGCAAGGCAGATAGGCTGGAGTGTCAGGGAGCAGATACGCAGCTTAGCAGCAGCAGCAGTGGAGCTCTCGCTTGCTGAGGCAGTAGGGTAACACAGGGGCTTACAGTTCTGGGTGTCCAGAGCAGAATGTCTCAGTCTGTGCCTGGGGGTGCCCCTAAGTGACCCAGAGCTAGGAACAGTGCTTAGCAGCACATGAGACTCAGTGACTGGATCCCATCATCACAGACTGCTGTTCATTCAGGAAGCAGGACTAGATCATGCTATGAAAAAGTCCAAGTCAAAAAAAGAAAAAAAAAACCCAAACCCAACAACCTGGTAGCACTGGAAGGATGATGCAGTGGTTAGGGATTTAGCATGAGTCTCTGGGGACCTGGTTTCAAGTCAATGCTCCTCCATGGACTTCCCAGTTGACCTTGGGGAAGTAATTTAATCTCTGTGCCTCAGTTTCCCCATCTGTAAAATGGGGAGAATAGTACTGCCCTACTTCAGAGGTATTGTGAGGGTAAATACAACAAAGACTGTGAGGTGCTCAGACATAACAGTAATTGGGGCCATACAAGTACTATAGCCAGATTACCCAAATAGATGGCTTATACATGATACAAAGATACAGAATTGCTTGCCGTGAGCATTGGGCCTTTTAGTTAAAAAGGCATTTCTGTAACACATGTAAGAAATAACTTTATTTTAATAAATTTGTTCCACTCACCTCCAGAGATGAAAGTGTCAAATATTATCTGGGCTCCATTAAAGAAATCACCAAACTGGGCCTCCCAAATTGGCAGTAAATTGGGGCTTTCAATACTCATTCCATACTCAAAACCAAGCACAGCTTCTTCAGACAGGGGGCTATTGCTCACCTAACAAAGAAAGAGAATTTGGAAAAGGTAGGTGGGTGAAACAAGATGTTTGAATTTGACTCTGTTTTTCAGAATCAAAGCATGCCTATGATAGGAATGTTTGGCAGGCACATTCCTAGGTAAGAGGCATTCACAAATCACTTTTGAGGGGGGAGGGGGGAATTGCGGGAGAAAGCTACAAGGCTACTTCATAGTCTCATTCACCTCCACAGCTGATCTCCTCCCAAAAAAAAAAACCAAACAGAACCCCTCTTTCTCAACTATCCACAATAAAATAATCAACTAGGAGCTTGAGTTGAACGAGTTGCTGAATTGACACTATTATCGACCTGCTCCCTGTAAGTCAGGCCACAATTCTTTTCACCTGCAGTCACTTCTATGGCAACAAGTTGTTAAAACAAAAAAACCCACAACGCAATTCACCCATCCCAGTTATTAGAGAAGTGAACTGGAATTCTGCAAACCTGGGCTCTTCAAGTGACTGTCCACATGGATTCAACTCCGGATGTGCACATGCCCTGTGCGCATAAAATTGGATTCTTGTGGCCAGTGGTGTCTGTTGGAGCAGCATCTGCATTCTACATGTCCTCTTTACTCCCACTACCACCCAAGCACATAAAAGGCAGAATGGGCCCCAACCATTCCTCAGGTCCTTCTTACTGCCCATGGCAGCGAGACTGAACCCTCACAGAGTCTGTCTTCTTCACTGCACGTTGTGCTAGTATAGTTAGTGTCCTACTACTTAGTTGTTTGTTAGTGCCGGTTGTCAAAAAAACAAATGACATTATATTGTAATGTGTGTCCATAATTTTTCTTGAGTAAGTTTCAGTTAGGCTAGACTACACCCATCCTCCCATTCAGGGGTGCTAATAACATGGCAAAAGCTAAATATCTGGGATTCAAGACATGTCTCTCATGCAAAACTTCGATGCCATGACAACACACACTTCTGGTGCCTGCTTTGCCTAGGAGAGGGATACAGCCCCGAGCGAGGCTCCATATGTTGCCCCTTCTTTAAGAGAACTCAGAAAAGCTAGAGAAGCCCACCTGAAGCTGCTACGTGAGAGCACAGTACAAGCCTCCTCACAGAGAGAGAAAAAGGTCAGAGCTCAACCATAGTCATCTGGTCATTCCCTCTCCATTAGTACCCAGTATCCTCAGATGCCACCACCTCCATAATTCCCTTGTTAGATCCTCAAGACCGATTCAGTGGTCTTGCAGGTCAAGAGCCATCTTTCCACTAATCTATTCATGCAGACCAGACAAAATACCTCAGATTTCTAGCAGGATCATTTTATTATTAGTACAGGATAGTGACCTCTGGTCTCTCCACAGCATCAGAGGTATTTAGGAAGGGCTTGGCAGTTGTGGCAGCTCACCTAAAGAGGCAGGGAAGTCAGGTCTACACACACCTCAAAGACTGGCTAGTTTGAGGAAGATAAACCCCACAGATGACCGCTTCGATCCAAGTAACTTTAAAGATCTTTACTTCATGGGCCCTGACAGCCAACAGAAAGAAGTCCACACTAATTCAGACTCAAAGCACACAGTGCATAGGAGCAGTGCTAGATTCCAGGTCAGCGAGAGTTTACCTTCCACAGAAAGATTCTTGACAATAGTAAACCTCACCAAAGCACATCAGTAAGAGCATGCCTCAGACTTCCGTGACACATGGTCTCATGGCTGTGTGACACAGTTTGCCAGAATTCCCCTATCCTCCATGCAAGGGTGGCTGAAATTAGTGTATCTACCCAGTCACATGGAAATGATGGTTGCGGACTCAAGTCTTTTTGTTAATCTGGTGAAAAAAGCATTTTTAGGTATGCAAAGATTCTCTGCACCTCTGCCTACCAAGACTCTGATGACAGATCTCCCACTGAGGGATGGAGAATTCCCCTAGATCATCTCTGAACTCAAGGCCCATGGTCCCTTCAGGAAGCTCATCTCCACATAAGCATCCTAGAGCTCAAAGCCATCTGCCTTCCATGCAAAAAGTGTCCCTACCTCTTCTTCATAGATCCATAATCTAAGTGTTGACAGATAACACCACAATCACACATTATGCCAATAGATAGGAGAGCATGATGGTCTCACCAGTGGCTCTGCACCTTTCCTGCCTTCAAAACACATTAGGAGAACAACCCAGCAGACTGTTCTGAGAGACTCAGTCCTACAGAATGCCTTTTGCAAGTGGGAATTCCCAGGAACAGATCTATTTCCCACTCCAGAACAACAGGTGTCAAACATTCTGTTCTAGAGGGGGTTTTAGCCCAGACTTTGACAGATACCCCTCATATCCCTAGTACTCTGGGATTGATGTATGCCTTTGTGCCAATTCCCACAATACCAAGGGTTCTGAGGAAACCAAGACAAGACACTGGACTAATTATTACAGTGATTGAGCTCTATAAAAGTCTGTTTAGTTTATCAAAACGAAGATTGAGAGGTGAATTGATTACAGTATGTAAGTACCTTCATATGGAGAAAATACTGAATACTAAAACAAAATAAGAACCAACAGATGGAAGCTGAAGCCAGACAAATTCAAATTAGGTACAATTTTTTCTTCTTTTTAAACAGTGAGTGATAAACCATTGGAACAAACAATCAAGGTAAGTGGTGGATCCTCCCTCTCTTGATGTCTTCTTATAAGACTGAATGCTTTTCTGGAGGATGTGCTTCACTCAAACACTAGTTATTTGGCTTAGTACAGGGGTAATGGAGTGAAACATTAATGGCCTGTGCTATATAGGTCATACTAGATAATCTAAAAGTCCTTTCTGGTCTCAAACTCTGAATCATGATAGCTCCAGCATGTGCTGGATAGTTCCGTTATTTGGATCTGACAATCTCTGAGTTCAGCCCCTGATCACCTTACCTGCTCAACCTAGCAGTCATTCAGAACAGTTGTTAGATCCTGCCCCTGGACCCAGCACTGTTACACCTGATGCTGGCTACATGACACCCATTGAAATTAGCTGCTTAGATAAAGTTCAGAAAATTCTTCTCTAAAGCAGGAAAGCCTCAAGCCGACTTTGCTTTTTAAGTGGAAGAGGTTGTCTATCTAGGCATCTCAGCACTAGCTGTCTTACCGGACTACAATCATTTCAGCAATACTGGGCTATTTACTAGCCCTGAAACAATCTAGACTGTATCAGCACCACCTAGCAGCTACATCTGCACACTGCCCTCCTATTCAGGGCCATACTGTTTTCCACTCTCCTGTGGCAAGACTCCTTAAGGGCCTTATTCAGGTTTTCCCCCCCCTCAGTTTGGGCGCTCTCTCCCTCTTGGGACCTCAATATAGTATTAGCAGAGTTGATGGATTCCCCATCTGAGTCCTTAGCCACCTATTCCATTTACCACAATCTATGAATACTGCCTTTAATAGCCATTACATTAGCTCAAAGGATAGGAGAGATTCAGGCCTTCAGGGTGGGCCCCCTTACCCAGTATTTCCTAAGGATAAAGTTACTCTCAGGTCTCAGCTCAAGTTCTTGCCCAAAATTGTTTCAGAATTCCATGCAAACCAATTTATATTCGCCAACTCCTAGTTTTCTTCCCCAAAACTTCCTGCACCCCAGAGAATGTAACACTTGATGTATTAAGACAAAACCGTCCAGGAACACACCTAGACTGTTTGTAGCCTTTGCAGAAAGCATTAATGGGCAGGCAATATCCCCTTAGGGATAATCTATCCGCATGAGGACATGTTATGAATTAACCAGGCTAGATCCATTTGGCTATATTGGAACTTATTCCACTACAGCTCAGGTAGCCTCTGCTGCCTGTTTGAAGAGTGTCCCTATTCTGGAAATCTGCAAGGCAGTTATGTGACACATGCAGTGGACACTACTCTGTGGTAGAGGCTTTCGGATTAGATCTCTTTTGGTAGGGCTGTGCTACCATCCTTGCTTAACTGGGACTCCTACTACCCCACTCCAACCAAACATATAACTGTTAGTCACCAAAAGTAAAGTCTATGTGGACAATCACTTGAAGAATGAACAACTGCAAGTTAATGTAAGGTAAGTTTCTTGGAGATCTGTTTGTCCACATGGAGTCTACATACCACCCTCCTTCCCAGCTACTAGAGTCATACTTCTGACATTCTGCTCCAGCAAAGGAACTGAGGGATAGGTGGGGCCATGCCTTCTATTGTGACTAAGGCCAAGATTCTGTCCTGGTTATTTTTAGTAAAAGTCATGGACAGGTCACGAGCAATAAACAAAAATTCACAGAAGCCGTGACCTGTCTGTGACTTCTGCTGCTGTGGCTCCATGGTTTCCCCGCCATGGTGGTGGCTGGGAGCTGTGGGGTTTCCCCTCTGCCTGTGGCAGCTGGAAGCTGCAGAGTGACCATATTTCCCAAAGAGAAAAAACGGGACAACCCAGCCGCTCACCCGAGGCATCCCCCACCCACCATGCAAAGTCACCCACTGCCACCATTGCCCAAACCCTGCTAGCTCCCCGCTGGCCGCCAGCTCCTGAGTCCTGCAGCCCCAGGGGCTGAAGTGGAGAATGTCACAGAGGTCTCTGAAAGTCATGGATTCCGTGACTTCCATGACCTCCGTGACATAAACATAACCTTAATTATGACCTCGTTTTGCAGGGTGGGGGGTGCACGAAGACATCTCGGGCACAAGCATTGCTCCAACAGACACTACTGGCCAAAATAATCTGATCTCATAGGCATGGGAGTGCAGGTGCACTGAAAGTGGAATCCACAGGGACAACACATCTTGAAGAACCACAGTTACTATAAGGTAAGTAATTGTTCTTTCTATTCCCAACTCTCACTTTGGCCTATTGTGTGACCTTGGGCAACCCAATTCATTTCTGAGGCTCAGGCTCCCCATTTATAGAATGGCAAGTTATCCACCTTTGAGAAGTAAGTTTTGCTTCCCAAACTGTGTTACCTGCAAATTATTAAAACAATGCGAAGTCATGGACAAGTGACCTGCTCTATAAAGCATACACCATACCTCTAGGAAGCCTTTCTGATCCGGAGACATATGATTCAGCGGGATATAGGTTTCATCTGTCTCTTGGCAAACCAACATTGCGTGTCGTTGGCTGAATGTTCCTCTGCCAACATCCTGACCACTTAGTCGGATATTAAACCCTTTATCAAGTAAGAAACAAAGTAACCTTAAATAATCAAAGTCATAAAGGTAGAGACTACTAGTGATAACTGCTCCTTATTCAACAGTATCACTTCCCTCTTCAAAATCCTCTGGTTTCTCCTTATCAAGCATATCAAATTCAAGCTTCTTTTTCTAATCACCAGGGCTCTGTGCAACTCCACTCTTGCTTACACATCCCTGCACTCATTTCTCCCTTCTCCCCCACCACTCCCAAGGCTTTTTGCAAAGCTTGTTTCTTAACTCCCTAGGTATCCTTTCTACCACTCTTATATTTTATACCTTCTTCCACTCCACTCCTTACTCTTACACCAAACATCTCTAGTTCTCTTGGGCCAAACCTTACTCCCCTCTTTCAAAGGCAGACAGACATCCCTCCTATTAAGACCCAGCATGCTCTCTGCACCACTCCCATGTAAATACCTAGATCGATGTGTTTTAACTGTTTTTAGTTTGTCTGCATGAGTCTTAAAAAAAAAAAAAAAAAAAAAAGTACTGAGATTACTTCTGTGATGGTAAAGCATCAAATTTACTATCAATAATTAAAATTACTATTAGTTTACTTATGTGGTGGAAGAAAAAAATTGTACTGATATCTGCCTTCTACTTTAGAACTGGATGCTCTTGAGCAGAGACCTCCACTAGTGACAAACTGCTTAGCTATTTTGTAATGTTAATAAGTGTACATGAAGCCGGAAACAAACCACAAAATGCATGTGCCCTGTATGCAATGTAATGCAAACCTGAATGCAGGCCTAGGAGGTGAAAAATTCAGTCTTACACTTCAAGTTAAACATCTACTTATGAGTAGTCCCATTTATGTCAATGGGACTACTCACATGCTCAGCTTTAAGCACAAGAATATATGTTTCAGTGAATCAGGGCTTTAACCTCTGGACCCCCAAGTATCTAACCTCCAAGTATAAATGGCACAAGAAGGTCACAGTTACCTTTTTATTGGAATAAAGATGCTACTTTATTGGGCTTTTATATAGTCACAACACTTGGAATTGATCATGAGATACATTAAAAAAAAGTCTTATGGCATATTAGATTGTCACTGAAGCAACACGTTATATTATCTGCTGTCTAGTTGCCTCTTACCTTGGCTGAGCAGTGAACCAAAAGCTAATGTTTCAGCTGTAGCCCAGTCCAACTTTGTTCCTTCCTTCACTTTCTGTATTCTTGCCTGAATATTTTTAGAAAAGTAGATCAGTGATTTAGCTTTGTCATTCTGCACCTCAGATGTTACTGATCAACCGAGATAGCTAGAAAAATACACAGAGCAACATCTCTAAAGTTTTATTAGTCACTATAACAGAGGGGCTTGCCCCTTTAAGAACTGGCAGCCTGGAGCTTGTCAGCTCTGTACAATTAGCCCTGTCTGCCACATCTGGGATGAGCTGTGGGGTTTAATTAGAGCCAGCTGGGTATGGACCAGGTGACTCCCCTTTAGCATCAGAGTGAGAGGCTCCTGGAGGGAAGGCCCTGAGCTCAGGAGAACTGCTCCAGCTGGGAAGGGCTGGGAATAGCCTGCTAAGGCAAGAAGGACCCTGAAACACCAAGGGAGTTTGGGGCTGTGCCCAGCTGACGGCTGGAGGGAAGACTTGTGTTTATTTTTGAACTTTAAGTTCAAACTGTACTCTAAAGGAGGGCTGATATTGGACTTGATAGAGCCATTTTGAGTTTAAGGAATCAAGAGCAGAAAATCAGGTGGTAGGGCACTTGCAGGCCACCAGGGAATACCTGGGAGGAGGCCACTCACTGACAGTCACCTTAGGCCCCAATCCTGCAATCAGTTCCATGTGGTGGACACGTGTGTCCATGCAGATCATCAGTGAATCATGGATCCAATTGCAGAACCTAGATTTTAAACTCCTTGGAGCACAGGCTATGCTTTTAATATCACAGTTTGATAGCTCTGGAGACTGGAAATCTTCCATTTGGCATCTTTCCCCAGCACTAACTACATAAACAATCTTAAAACAGATTAGACAGCAACGATGCAAGATGTTCTCCAAAACACTGCCCTTCCAACATGCACCTGGATGTGGAGGGAGGTAGGCTAGGTCAGTCTTCCCGCCCATTCAACTCTTGGCCTCTCTAAGACTGCCTATCAAGGGCCAACCGATGCCAATAATTTTGTTATGTGGATGCATTCGCTTAGAACTGGGTTAACAAAATAATTTAAAACCAGCAACTTACCAGCCATCAAACATTAGTAATCAACAACCTGGTGCACATTCATACTGGGGACCTAGGTAGTAGACTCTATATTCCTTTACCAATCCTTGAGACAGTCTCCCATAAGATAAGTTTTTATTGCATTTAAGAATGTTTTAAAAAGACCTAAGCCAAGTTTGTTGAATGCTTTTTCTTCTATTCTATCAAAAAAAAAAGTGCTATAATTTTTGGGAGATTACTCTGTATTTCTCACACACACAAAAAGTGGTTCAATCCTTGCAAAGCTCAAATCAGCCTCATCATGGAAAATTTCTTTTACAAGATGACTTTGTTGTTTAGTTGCATGCTTTGTCAGATTTCTCCTGTAACAGGTTTTTTTTTTTTTTTTTTGAGCTATGGAATAAGAAGTGGAACATCATTAAGCCTTACAGACCTGTACATATGTCCTCAAAAGATGACTGTGCATCTGGAGCTCTTCAGGCACCTCCACAGACTTGATGCCGATGAACTGCAGGAGTGGCACAGGCAGGCCTGTGTCCCAAATGGTGATCCTAGCAGAGGGTTCCACCATGCCACTCCAGTGAGCTTGCAGGTTGGTCGAAGGGGGGCTATACATCATCATGTTGGCTAGATGATCATTCAGCTTGGAGTAATATGAAGTCTTTATCTCCAATACCTCATCCTCAGTCATGAGCCCACTGGCTATTAGACGCTCTGCATACATGTCTGGGATACTCTTACGGGATCTGTCAGGGAGGAAGTCAAACCCCACACATGTACACTGTGCCATCACTGTAGTGACAAGGAAATACAACCCTGTTCCTGCCAGATGGCAGTATAAACTCATTCCAAGAACTGGAGTGAATGATTTGCTGGGTTATAATCATTCAGATGGCAGCCCTCCAAAAAGTAAGGGACTGAAATTCTCCAGGACAATGTGTGCTATATTGTTTATTATTGAGAAGCATCTGTAACTGGCAGCGATGGTCAAAAAAGACTCACAAACAGAGTCGCACCCTAATAATGATAAACTCAAAGCAAATTGAGCTCAGACAAGGAATCTAAGTATTCTCTTCCACCAATGTAAACACTGCATGCACACTCCATCTGAAGTGCCAGAATATACTGGCTAGCACATTTTGAAAAAACATTCTTTTTTGGAGTGGGGATAAAATTAGGGTAAGTTTTAGTACTCATAAAAGAGAAGATCTAGCTGAACTGGCAGGAACCAGCTTACGCAGGCATTGTGCAAGCTTTCCACACACAGCTCTGCCAATGGCCATCAGCCCTGATCTGCAAACCCTCCCCAACCAGTTGTCTGTGTCCTGAACTCCACAGGTGCTGATGAGCAAAGGGCAAACCAATAGCTATTGGGAAGTTTTAAAATGCAGACGGAATATATTAACTTGTTCTTAAAGGGGCTTCAAACTGCATATTCAAGCACTAACACCATCATCAGTAATGCCCAGACTCTCTTTAATATGCAAGATGTCTTGACAGTGTGCTCCAAAGAGCACAGCCATGTCCACACTAGTACTTACCCTGCTGTGAACACAGATGCTGGTGCACCATTGCTGACAGCAGGACAGAATGTGCTCGTGTAAACAAGGACCTTAAATTTCATATAGAGGCTTCTGTTACAATTGAGGATAAAATGATCATTACTGAAGCTGGTTTAAGGATGAGTTATACACCTTCCTTTGCTAGCATTAACCTACCTGATGATTTTATACATGCTGGGGTTGGTGAAGAATGGCTCATCGAGTTCATTGTGGCCCCACTGTCTGTAGCACAGCAAGTCCACAATCACATCCCTGCGGAAGCAGCGCTGGTATTCAACAGCTAATCGCGTCGCTCTGATGACTTCTTCAGCATCGTCACCATTCACATGGATAACTGCACACCCAATTATCTTACCTGAATAGAAATTCAAAAATATGGATTTATGAGTCAAACTTAGGGCGAGATCGAACAAAGTGCTCCCTACCCTTTGCAATTACAGGCGAATGAGCACATGGGATATGCTCACTGGAACCCAACATGTGATCTCTGCTCAGTGCATCTGAGAGAGGCCAAAAAAATCCAGAGACAGCCTGTCAATGTGAGCAAGGAGAAGAGTCTTTTTTGGTTGTTACAATTGCCTCGACCCTGTGCATGTATGCAGATGGGTCCACAGTATGGTTCCAGAGTGAAGGAAAGCTTCTAACAGGTTTTGTGACGCAGTCCTTGGATCCTCTCATTCTGGATGGAAACTAAAGCCCACACAGGCTGGCAGTCTTTTGGTTGCATCTTGCTCCAGAAGAGAAACAAAATACAGTTTTCAACCTGAAGCAGGGTTTATCTGAAATCTATACAGCATTTCCTTGGTCAGAAGCAGCCCTTCCCCTAATCCACTCATGCTAGGTTGCTCCCAGCAGACCCTGGACAGGTTTGTCAGAATTCAAGTCTTCTCAAATAAGCAGAAGAAAACCCCAAACTCACATTAGAGTTCCCTTCCCTCTGTGTGGCCACTAGACTGTCTAGGCAGCAAATCATCTAGTTCCCAGCTATTGGCTTGTTAACTTTCCTGGAACATATAAAAGGAAGTACATGCTCCAGCTATTTCCCTGGCCCGTCTGGTGAATTTTTTTCCTCTCCACATAGAATACCAGTTCTCTGACCTGATCACCCTCCAGGGACAAACGGATAATAAACCGCATCACAACCAATACACAACAGGGAAAGGAAATCTAGAGATGTGAGCCACAAAACCAATGCAGGGAGAAAATGGAAGGCAATTTGCTTTCCCTATCAGCTATCATGGGTCCACCCTATAACATCTGGTTTGCTAAAGCCATGAAACAAAGATTTAGTGTGAAACGCCCAAGACATTAATATGTTTTTAGCTGTAGGGGATATAATTACATCTACATACATGGGAAGGATAAAGCATATACAATCTAGCTAATCAAAGCAGATTTGTGAACAAAGATAAATCAGAGAAAGACTCTTTGTTGACCTTATTCAAGTAGTGGCATCAACCTCATATTTCAACCACTTCTTTGAACACACAAGCCCACCAGTTACACTACGATCACAACCAAGATAGTCATACAGTAGAACCTTTTTAAGTCAATGCTTCAGAGACCCACTGTTTTTAAAAAAATGTTTGTTGAATTCAATGAATCAGCAATAATGTCTCATACTACATCACAAAACATCCTTGAAACACTTGTCAAATTTAAAAAGTTTGTTACTGATAAAACTTCACAATAGCCTTGTTAACATTCTGTAAAAATACCATGTACATTTTCTCTGCTATTAAATCTTTGTCATGAAGTACATGAAAATTTTGTGTGTTTAAATTATTATTAGCAAAGTGTATCTATTAACAAGTCCAATTTACCTAATTCATCATAAGTGTGGAAAAAGATTCCCTAGGATACATGAACACTAGCTGTGAAAACCAAAAGAGGAACTTGTACTTGACATTCACTCTGGAGTATAAATTTATTTGACACCGGTTACATAACCACTTGTCTGGTGACTCTTTTACACATACCAATATCGCTACAGTATAGTGAAGATCTTCCTCGCTCTGGAGGAGTGGTGTAACCCAGCTGATTATTAACAATCAAATGGATGCTTCCACCAACTCTGAAATGTGGGAGGTTAGAGAGTGTCAACGTTTCAGGAACAATCCCTTGACCAGAGAAAGCAGCATCACCATGAACCTAAATTACAGAGGGAGACAGAAAAGGATTTGTTAATAGCCATTGCTGAAAGAGAGGTGTCACAATGAGAGAAAAAAAAATCCATTACACAAGATCTTTCAGAGTGATCATCTAGCCCTATTAATACCAGCCACTCACTCCCAGGTTAATTTTACAGATTTTATATAATCTTTTAACTCCAGTGAAAAGTCACAGCCAGCAACTGTGCACATATTGGCTGAACTCTTATCTGCTTGGAGCAAACCTATAATCTCTTAAAATAGACTTTACTATTCCACACAGCATTATAACCTAACATGGTGGGCCAACTATAACAGTGACAGTCAGTAGTCTGCAGTAGATTTTCAGTAAAAGATCAGTGAACAAAAATAAGCCAGTCACCATATGATATGCTGCCCCGCCCCCAAAAATTAAACATTGCAGGCCCAAGTATACATGGCTTCTGTCTATCTACACTTCAGTAAATAAAGGCGGAGGATAGAAATACAGAGAAAGGATAAAAAGGGATGAAAAACATAAGTGAAGTATTTAGAAGTAAGATAAAAGGATTTTAAAAGGGATTGAGAGCTACTGAAGAGCCTAAAAGAAATACAATTAAAAACATATTTGAAGAAACTTTAATAAATAAGTTACAAACAGCCCAGGTTTTTTAAAAAGTTGAAGACACTGGGCTCAATTATGGGTCTGCATTGAAACTAGATACCGTCTTTAGTTGCAGAGCTTGAAACCAAACTTCCCCAGAGTTCAGAGTGATTCAGATTGAGGTTCTATTAAAGCCTCTCTCTAGTCAAAATCATTAAAGATTAAAAGCTTTATCAAGCTGCTAGGTAAAACCAAGTGAGAGTCTTACCTTCAGATTCAGGGTTCACAGTCTCAGGACTCAACTGATACTCTATAGCAGGTGTTGGCAACCTTTCAGAAGTGGTGTGCCGAGTCTTCATTTATTCACTCTAATTTAAGGTTTCGCGTGCCAGTAATACATTTCAACATTTTTAGGTGGTCTCTTTCTATAAGTCTATAATATATAACTAAACTATTGTTCTATGTAAAGTAAAGTAAATAAGGCTTTTAAAATGTTTAAGGAGCTTCATTTAAAATTAAATTAAAATGCAGAGCCCTCTGGACCAGTGGCCAGGACCCGGGCAGTGTGAGTGCCACTGAAAATCAGCTTGCGTGCCACCTTCAGCATACGTGCTAGAGGTTGCCAACCCCTGCTCTATAGATACAAATCCAGCCATAACACAATTGAAGAGAATGAGCATGTGAAGCCCCGGTGACATGAAACCTCCAGATTTTAAATAGTTCTAAAAAACTTCTCAGTTCACCTTTACAAGCACGCACCACAGATAAGCAGGATTACTCATTACAAGAGAGACCCTCAGCATTCAGTCCTGTTTCCACTCCTGACCATGGCGCTTCCTCTGCGTATTTAGAAATGAACCGTGGCAAGTTTCTGGCATCTCAGAAAGGATTTCACTTCTCGCTCCAGCTGTTTTGCTGCTCCTCAAAAGCCTCCATTTTGCATGGTCCCACTCAATAGCACCAGCTTCATTCCAGTACACACACTAAAGCAACTGAAAAGGCTTGTTGGACAGTGCTCTGGTATCATCTTAAGACCTTCAGAGTGTGTCACTGAAAAAGGCTCCTCAGAACCCAGCACACAAGGTTACAGGACATTTGATTTGAGAATTTAAGTCTCATGCTCTCTTTCTACTTAAATCTTCCCCCCTCAGTAACCAGCTAGCCTCCAGCCATGACATTTCATTCTACTGAAGGAAAAGCTTTTTGGGTCTTCCAGTCCACTTAAGGTACAAGAAAACAGAAAATAATAAAATATAGTGAAACTCATGATAAACAATCACTCAGTGCACCAGCAAGTTGCTTAATAATCTTAACTGAAAGTTGAACCAAGTTATACTCAAGGATTTTGATGCTAATATTTTAACAAGGGTCTTCCACAAAAGCTCTGACAATGAATTATTGCTACAGAAAAGGCTTCTTCAATCTGCGCACCAGGAGTACGAAAAGCAGAGTGCTCCCTCCTCTACAACCAAGGAAAGCAGCAACTCCACCTTGCAAGCAAACTTAACTCCTGCTGAAATTCTGTTACTGCACAATGCAGAATTTGCGCAAAATTAATGTTCCACACAGAACTTGTGATTCCCCCCCCACCCGCCCAGGGCTGCCGGCGGGAGCCCAAGCTGCCAGTGGGAGCATAATTATATTGTGTTATTTTGACAAAATAAAATATGCACCCTTTTAAAACACTGTGCACAGAATTTTTTTTTTTTTTTTTGCACAAAATTCCTCCAATAGCAAAACTTCTCTTATATGTACTTTGGTGTTAATTTATACTTTGTATCTGAGAACTCCAGAGCACATTGATCGGAGAGAAAACTGTTCAGCTTCTGTGATTGGAAATGGACAGAAAGGGGATGAGAGACACTGTAAAGGATCATTCCTCAAGGATTATTTGTTTTTGAACATCAGATACTTGGTGCTATCTGGTGCACTCCAAAGGCAAAGGACTTGCTCTTCTGAAGCATTTTGATGAGCCTCTGAAATAAGTTGTCACTGGCAGGGATGGTTCAGAAGTATCCAGAGAAAGGGTGAATTCTACCACAGGCCAGGCTTCAACTAGACGACAATATTTTAATAAGGGAATACAGATTATATTGGAAACCACATCAAAGGGTCACGTAAGGCATGAGGCTGCCTGTTATCTAACTAACGGTATTTTATATGCCCCACTCTCTTACTATAGAGTCTGATTGCCTTGGAATCTTGAATGCCTCAACACCACTGTGAGCTAAGGAAATGCTATTATTCCCCATCTGTAAAACTGAAGCACAGAAAGACAGTGACTTGCCCAAAGTCACACCGCAAGTCTGTAGCAGAACAGAAAATTCGATCTGGGTCTCCTGAGCCCCAGGCTCATGCCCTAACCATTGGTCCATCCTTCCTGTCTCTACTGAAGGTAGGTCCCTTAAGCTATGTCTGTGCTATGGTCCTTACAGCAGTACAGCTATACTGTTCCAAAGTCTCCTGTGTAGCCACTCTATGCCAGCAGGAGAGAGCTCTCCTACTGGCATAATTAAGCCACACGCAATGGGCAGCAGAAGTTGTCGGCGGAAGAGCGTCTCCCGCTGACATAGCGCTGTCCACACCGGCGCTTTTGTCGGTGACACTTATATCAATCAGGGGTATGTTTTTTCACACCTCTGACTGACAAAAGTTTTGCCAACAAAAGTGCTAGTGTAGACAAAGCCTTAGTGAAGGTTTCACTACGCAGTGGTCATTTTATTCAGAAGGAGGGAAGAAGAAAGTGCACATTGTGGGTGTCAAGGAGATTAGGCTATGGAAGGGAATCAGAGACTCTTTCATGGGAAGTTACTTTAGCCATTCCCCCCCACCCCCAAAGAAAAACGGAAAAAATTAGAAGGCAGGAGGGTGCCTACTGGTAAATAAACTATTAGGGCATGTATGACATGGGGCTAAGGATAGGGAAGGATTTATTTGTATAAAAGAGATGGATGGGGCTGGGGAATGGAATCTGGTGGCAAAATCTAAGGTAATAAACAAGAAACAGCCTCAATGGTATCAGATGTGAGCATCACTTTCAATTCTGCCCATGGCATTTGAGTCCTCCTGGAATTTACTGGGGTGGGGTGGGGGGAATGTATTGTGTCTCATATGCTTCTCAAATCTAGGATGTCCTTTGAAATACCTTGACACGAACAGGCTAGACCTAGTTGTTTCAGTAAAACAACTCCTGGAGAAATAAGTTTATATAGACCACCCAGCAATGTAGTACAGGATTTTTCTGGAAGCCTCCATATTACATTTGAGGAAGAAAAGAATAAAATAACGTTGGCTGATGTTTTAATTGCTGTAATTAAGATTTAAAAACTGATGGGCTGAAATCTCTCTCCCATGGTAGTCACCTACCACCGTCATAGAAGCGGCAAAGAGATCTGTGGCACCTTATAGACTAAAACGTATTGGAGCATGAGCTTTCATAGGTGAATATCCACTTCATCAGATGCATGTAGTGGAAATTTCCAGAGGCAGGTATAAATATGCAAGCAAGAATCAGGCTAGAGATAACAAGGTTAGTTCAATCAGGGAGGATGAGGCCCTCTTCTAGTAGTTGAAGTGTGAACACCAAGGGAGAAGAAACTGCTTTTGTAGTTGGCAAGCCATTCACAGTCTTTGTTTAATCCTGAGCTGATGGTGTCAAATTTGCAGATGAATGTTTCTCTTTGAAGTCTGGTCCTGAAGTTGTTTTTTGCTGCAGGATGGCTACCTTTAAATCTGCTATTGTGTGTCCACGGAGACTGAAGTGTTCTCCTACAGGTTTTTGTATACCGTCATTCCTAATATCTGATTTGTATCCATTTATCCTTTTACATAGGGAGTGTCCAGTTTGGCTGATGTACATAGCAGAGGGGCATTGCTGGCCCATGATGGCGTATATTATATTGGTGGACGTGTGGGTGAATGAACCGGTGGTGTGGCTGACCTGGTTAGGTCCTGTGATGGTGTAGATATGTGGGCACAATTGGCATTGAGGTTTGTTGCATGGATTGGTTCCTGAGTTAGAGTTACTATGGTGCGGTGCGTAGTTGCTGGTGAAAATATGCTTCAGGTTGGTGGGTTGTCTGTGGGCGAGGACTGGCCTGCCTCCCAAGGCCTGTCATAGAAGTCTTCTTCTAATTAAAATCACCATAGCTAATTAAATCTTCACAACAGGCACAACCTCTACTTTGGGGAAGGAGAACCTGAGGCACAGAGAGGCTAATGGCCCGATTTTCAGAGATGCTGAGAAATCCACAGTAAAACAATCGGCGGGTGTGCAGTGCCACTGAAAGTCAGACCACAGATGCCTTGCTCAAGGAGAGAGGAGTCAAGGGCAGGTCTGGCTCACAGACCTGTGCTCACACCACTAGCTCACAATAGTTAGAGAAATGTCAAGATTATTGTATCAATGGCAAATTTTGAGTCACAATTTTGGGGGGGGGGAAGAGAGGAGAGAAGAGAGAGATGTTGTAACTTAAGAATATTTCCAAGGTTTACAACAACCAATGTCCTGCAGGTCAGACGTTTCCTTTGGTTGGGTTTGCTTATGGCCCACAACTACTCTGGCTGGTCATTAGTTTCTAGACAATGCCTGATCAGGAGGCCACTACTGCTTATTTATCAGCTCAGTCTTCAATAATAGTCTGAGCCTTAATTTCACCCCCTTCAGAAGTTACTGAAGAGTAACTGAGGAAAAGAGATGGGAAATTCCTAAGTCTGTCAGTGAGCGATGATTACAGAGAGATAGGTCAATTGGCCAGACAGTAGAAATCATTAAAAACTAAAGTCATGCACACAATTAGAGTTCCATTACCCAAGAACTTGCAGAAGTTTGATCTTTTCCACTACAGTGGATGGCGAGTTCAGAGAGGCTTGATCATAGAATGAAAAAAGATTATGCTGTATTTTCCTTTCCCCTTCTTACAAAATTGATAACTATTTCAAAAGTGCTCCAGATGTTTGAGTCTTTTCCTTTCCTCACACTTGTGGTTTGGACAGAATTTCTCAAATTATCTTGAAGTTAGAGTGCAGCTGTGCTGAGATCTTGGGAGAGTAAGATGAAGATAGAAGTTGGTTTAACAAAACAAAAACTCACTAAGCTTAACTAGAGGTGAATTCCCTGCATTCATGGCCAGAAGATACAACTACAGGAAAAACAAATCCTTTAAAGAGCTTTAAAACAAAACAAAAGTAGATGGGTGGAAGCCACAAGACACACAAGCCGTGGGCCCAAGACATTTAAATCAACACATATGTATGGTCAAAGACTGGCATTTATATCTAAAAGCCCACCATGACTCAAAACAAATTCTCAGAGCAGAAATGTGGCCCATCTAGACCAGTTCTCATTTCCTGTACTGGTTCATGCCAGGTGCTTTATGACCTGTCCAGACTACAGCTGAAACTTTGCTAGCAATAATTGTATTTTATAGTCTTGCACTATGGACAGAAATTCCCCCTGCCATTTACAATCATATTTCAAAGAGAATATTATAGGTTACCTCAGCAGTCTAATGGTATGTCACCAGGCTTATCCCACTCATGAGAAATGGTCTGTATGATGATATTGGAATGAAATGCATATCAGGAGGCCATATTTATGGACTTTGAACAGCACGTGTCAATGAAAGAGGGAGTCAAGGAATGCGAGGTAAAAAACTGTAACTCAGGCATAAGAGATGGAGAAGTACTGAGGATACTTACAGGTGTTGAGCTCCCAAATGGACCCGTTTTACAATCTTGGGATATAGAACTTCATTCAGAAATTTTGTGAAGGAAGATCTAGAGACCTTGGAGAACTGGGTTGACTGTTAGCCTCACTGCCATTTTAGCTGTACTGCTTCCCTTTCACCATCTATAACCAGCCATAAAACAGAGAGAAGGAGCCAGCTGCCAACACTACTGTCCCTAGCCAAAAGTACATGAGCAAAGAGAACTAGAGTGTAGAAAGTCTCAAGGCTGGCTTTCTCATCACTGGGAAGAGGAAATAACTTGCAGGGAGCTGTGCAACAAAAAGCCTGAAGTGAGGCTCTAAGACCAAGACTCTGAAAGAAGAAGAGCTTTATACCTATTTTCTCCCTCTTGACTGGCTGAGTGCCCCCAACCAATAACCACCGTAGTCCTATGTTCACTTTATTTTTAATGCCTGACCCAAACCCCTATGAAAAAACAAACAAACCACATGATCATCAATATAACAAAGCTATACTAAGCCTGACAGCAATCCCCCACATGGGAGTTGGCTTGTGTTGCACAGAAGTCGGTAGAAGATCTGACACCAATACTAGTTTAACAGGAAACACCAAAAAAACAAAACAGGGCCTGGTTGCTCCCTGAACATCTGTTTTGCAGGAGGGGAAAGAGTTACACCTGTTTAAGTTTATGAGCTCGCTTCCCCCACTGTCTCCACAAGAAGAGGTATCACAAAAAGGCCACACAAACAAGACAGTTTTCCATATCCTCTCTAAATCCAGGTGGAAAAGTGCAATTTTCATCAATCCAGTAGAGCACTGTACAGTGTTGCCAGTTTTGCAGAATGTGCAAAGAAGTGTTACACAGTTCAATTTGGAACCCAAACTTCACACCAGAGTGATCACTAGCTAATGCAAAGGAGGAACGGGCTAGTAAGCTCAGGGGCATTTTATTTGTTTGGCAAAACATGCAAGTAAGTTTCATGTTTAACAAAAACAAAAAAAACAAAAAGTTCAACAAATGCAAAAAGCTGCACTGTTTTGTTGGGACTGGATGGCTTCATTCATGTTTCCAACAGTATCTTTTTTGCATTATCTTAACCTCTCTTTCCTGCTTTTTCCAACAGTCCATCAATCTCCCTCTCCAGAAGCAAACTGAGGCATTTCTTTAATTCCAATTATTTCCCCACTAATGTCCTCCATGTTCATTGCTCTTGGCATGAAACTGTTCTTCCCCAGTTTCCTATTTAATCCTAGTTTCTAACAGTCTAAGAGCTGAGTTCTCAGTTGTGGACTCAACAGAATGCAGGGAAAAAAAACCCTCTTTACTAACTTTGAGGGTTTTTCACAATTTTGATGCAGATCTGAAGGAGAGAGAACCCCTTTCGGTAGCCAGGAAAGGTCTTCCTGGACAGTACAGTGCTGAGACACCCCCCTACCCACAATCACATACTCCAATGAATAATACACCCTGCAATGTTTATTGTTCATTTTTCTCCAAGGACATGTTTCCAGAGGCTGGGAGACTGAAGGTTCCTGCTTGGTTCTATTTCAAGCTCTAATCACCCTGATTAGAAACAACGGGTGAGCATGACCATTTAAACTACAAAAATGACAAAATGGCTGGAAAATAGATGTGTGCAGCTTTCAAAGCATTCTTACTAGCAGGAAGACTACTAGAAAAAAAATCTAGATAGAGATTGTTGGTTTGGAAATCTTAAAACTGGGATTCTTAAAAACTATGCCAGCTGCATTGACATCTGGAGATCTCCCTTTTTCTAATAGCGAATAAACCTAGCTCTTCACCTTTCCTCTGATTTACAAACTTTACACCAAGTATCATCTTTCATACTCTCATTTGGGAAGATTTGTTACTGAGCTCTCCAAGTACCTGTAGGCAGATGACTTTGTCTCCAGGTTGTGCGGCACAGTCTAGCGAGTAGTCTCCATCAAGAAGAGACTGTTGTCTTCCGCGTGTCTTGCCAACAGCCACCGGATTAATTGCTTCTAGATGTGATGGATTAGGCAACATGGTGACATGCAGAGGGCGGTGTGAACCAAAGTCTAGATCTACAGAGGTTGTCAGGTGGGACAGGACATCCCCAATCGCTGGCGAATTCTCTGGAAACTCACTTAAGCCACGCATTTTACGGAACATCAGCTGCACAGAAGTAAGATTAGTTATACAATGCACATTTGTATTTATGTTACAAATTTTGGAGATGTTTTTGTTTGTTTTAAGTCACACACTTTGGGTGAAGTCCTATAACCCTTTGGACCTTGCCATTTAAGCCCTTTTCTTGCAATTCTCTAAGCATTTTCACAAGGAGATCTGCAGGACCCATGGCAGGAAGAAGTATGCGCTCACATAAATTGACCTATCACTTGTACTCAAGCGCTGGCAATGAGATATTTTCTTGTCAAATAAACTTATTACACAAAAATCTGAGTAAACAGTGAGCCACTGCTAGTGAGACAATCTGTCCCTTACCTCAGGTGGAAACTGAAGCAGCCCAGTGAGGAGATTAAGCCTTCCTCGATGAGGCATTCCAAGAATGATGTCTGTCACCCCAGTGTACACACACATCTTTAGCAACTCATGAAAAAACCCCATCATGCTCTCTGCTCCTTCACCACTGAATCGTTTCACTGTGGCAAATTTGTTGGCCAAGAAGCGGTCAAACTCCTGATAGAAACAACAGAGTATGACTACAAGTCATTGAAAACAATATTGGACTTCCTATAAAAGTACCAGTTACACAACCCTACGCAGCGTATAAAACCTGGACAAAACCCCAGCTCGCCTCAGCAGACCTTTCTCACCTACCAACACCCAATTTAGTACAAGAGGCTATGACTGAGATCAAATGAGAGATCAGCCACTGCCTAGTTTTATGTTAGGGTGTGAGATCATGCATTTCTCCCTCCTTTCCCCCCCAAACATGTACATGCATCAGGAGGTGTAGGAAGAACATGACACAATGTGGAGGGTGGCACAGAGAGTCAACTAGTTCAATCTGAAAATAGTGTTACTAACAAAGTTACTTATTTCACAGGGGCATTAGGAAGCTAAGTTTGTTAGCATTTGTAAACCCCTTAAAGAGCCTCTGATCCAATATGCAATATATTATTTTGATTAGTATTATACATGGCCCTGGGTGCTCAGGCACAAGTACTGTTGAGGTGGAAGGGAAGAGGAAAAGACACTCAGTTCTATGTCTAGTTTTTCCCCATCACTAACTTTGTGCAACAAAGTTTTTGGAGAAACCTTAAAGTGTAAACAAATCCCTGCAGTGTTTACAACTATGGACTGAAAATAAGAACAAAAGAAGGGCCATACTGGGTCAGACCACAGGTCCATTCAGCCAGGCATCCTATCTGCCGACAGTGACCAATGCCAGGTGCCCCAGAGGGAGTGAACCTAACAGGCACGGATCAAGTGATCTCTCTCCTGCCATCCATCTCCACCCTCTGACAAACAGAAGCTACGGACACCTTCCTTACCCAGATATAGGCTATATCTATACTATAGACCTTACAGTGGCACAGCTGTACCAATGTAGCTGCGCCACTGTATGATCTCACATGTAGCCACTCTATGCCAATGGGGGAGAGCTCTCCCATAGACATAATTAAATCACCAACAAGTGGTGGTTGCTATGTCAGTGGGAGAAGCTCTCTTGCCAACATAGCACTGTGTGCACTACTACTTATGCCAGTGCAATTTGTGTCACTCGGGGGGGGGGGTGATTTACACATACACACACACACCCTGAGCAACATAGTGTAGACATGGCCTAAGACTGTAATTGAGAAGGTTTAATTGAGCAACAGCCTCAGAGTCTGGCCGGCTGGTATTTGTTTGTAGTTAGCCAATACTCAGCAGCCTTGAATTTAAAAACATACACACAAAAGTGGTATATTTAAAATTTAAAAACATACACACAAAAGCAGGAGCAACATTTCCTATACAATCTTCTCTAGACCGTGAGGGCAATCCTGGTACTATTGAAACCAAAGGAAAATTTGCAATTGATTTCAGTAAGGTCAGGAAAAACCCTAGATTACTAATTTCCTTAATGAAACAGCCATTGAGGGAAATAAGCCTTTCAACTGCATTAAAAAAGAGAAGGCAACGAAACACATAACACTCATTTGCACAGAAAAATTTGTGCCACATAAAAGCCAGAAGCAGGGACATCTTCATATAAATACTCTTGTGCCACTATATGAATAAGAGAAAAAGTAAAATGAAAAAACCCATAAAATTTTACATTATGGAAATATTTGGCTAGAGTCCCCCAAAACACTCAGCCTATGCACTTGATCAGGGCCAAAGGAGGGAGCCTTTCACTACCCCTTACAGAACGCACTGGGAATGAGACAAGAGGTCCTTTGCCAAACTCTTTGGCAGTGCTATCCAACCAGCTATTTTGCCAGATCAACGCTACCGGAACCCTGATCATGCCCACATTTAGCTACCCTCCTCTCTAAATAAAGGGCTTTCTTCCAGAATATTCCCTGTTGAGAGAGATTGACTAGAAGCTGATGATGAGGGGAACAACTGACAGAGAGGGAGGGTGAAACTGGAAGGTAAACAGAACACTGGGACAGCAGCACATGTGCCTGAAGTCTCCTTGAGAGCAATACCTCACTGTTTCCCATGCAACTACTAACAGAGTAAAGTACTGCAGTTTTCTTTTAAGAATTGCTGCCGTAGTTAATGTGAACAACTCCCTCCAACTAGAATTATTTCATTTCTACATTGCATCCATCAGATAAAACGCAGGTCTTGCCCATCTCAAACACATGCATATTTAGACTGTAAGCTTATCATGTAGAGTCTGTTGGGGGGGCAGGGGTTGCTCTTTCTCCCCCTTGTATTTGTAGTGCGTTGTTAGTGCTGCTGATACTGCAGCACTGTTAATGCAGCTAGTGTTGCTGTTCCTGGCGCTCTGGTGTCAGCTGCAAGCAAACAGTGCAGCATGTTGATTCAGCAGACCTCAATGTTATTCATAAGAAAGCCCACAGGCTTGGTTTGGTGGTGAAGGCACTCGGCCAGGTTTACTGTCAAAGCACGTTCCTAGTGTGCCACAGGAACTACGGGTACATTAAACACACGTATGCCTGCAACAAGGTACCAGTTCAACCAGCACACCAGGATGCTGTCCCCTACACTAGAATTAAGATGCCTCTCCTATGACTTCCCCTTTTATACATTAAAGGAAACAAGTTACTTATTATTCTCCAGATGTTATTACCCTTATACTTGTACCTGCTCGTTTGAATGAGACATACTAATCCATCATTCTGTTATCCCCTCCTCATCTTTATGAAGGGTCAGCGTGCTCTTGTATCTTTTCTAAGGAATGAGTTTATGTAGTTACCTGAGAAATCTGTGTTTTGGTACCATCCTCCCTGGTCAGGAATATGCTTCCTTGGTTAGCAGACACCTAGTGTTCTACCAAGGCCATGCCTTCTATGATTCACAGCTTTTGATTCATACTGCTAGTTATGCCTATGGCTCCAGCAAGGCTTATATAGTGCCTAGCACAATGGGTCCTGGTTCATGACTGAGGCTCATTGGCACTACTGTAATATAAATAAAGATATACAATGTACCTGAGATTCTAGCATCACTTTAGACAAATGCTTTCTCTCTTCTGTTGTAAATGCCTCCTGTTTTAATTGCTCAAACCTTTTAGCAAACCATTCTCTCTCCTCCAAGCTTGACAGCTGACTTGTTTCTATAGAAATATGTCCACAATATATGTGGTCAAGATAAGTCAACACGTCCTCTAAGGAAGCCTCTTCCTTTCCCATGTTCAGGAGCCCTGGGATGACCAAAAAAAAAAAAAGAAAGTGATACATTCAATAACAATGTGATTAATGATTTGAAAAAAACAATTTTGTGTCCTGTCCCTCTACTCTTCATTTGAAAGTAAAGGTCTCAAGAATCTTTATAAAAACACTACAGTGTTAAAAACACTAAAGACATCTATAGCACTTTTCATTCAGAGGTCTCTGAACACCTTCCAAAGAATGGTATGTATCACTGTAAGCTTTTTCGGTCAGAGCTGTCTTTTTACTACGTATTGTATAGCATCTAGCACAATGAGACTCTGATGGATTATTGGGGCCCCCCCAAGCACTAGTGCAATTCAATACCCACTTCACAGATGGGGAAAATGAGGTGTACAGAGAATCTGAGTGATCCAAGGTAACAATGAGTTAGTGGTAGAGCCAGGAAGAGAAGCCAGGTCTTCTGATTTTCACACCAGTGCCCTACCCACTGGACCACAGTGGCTCTGTTACTGTAGTGCTTTATAATGTAGTTGAACATGGTATACTATTAATATGTAACCTGAAAGCTACATTAACAATTACAGAGTTACCTAAGAGTTATGAGGTTTCAGGAAATGTTATAAGCTGGGCACTCAGCTGCCACAGTGACTGGTATAATAGAAGAATTTATATTTAGATAAGATAAAATATGTTTTTCTCCCCAAGAACTGCCTCACTAAACAGCAATGCACCAACCGGCTCTTTCACACAGGCAATCATTTAGGATAAGAACATTTTAAGGGATGACTAAATTATTAGTGAGAAGTGGATATGATTCTGAATGCCTAAGCAACAGAAACAGCAGAGCTGGTGGAGCACTCATTTCCATCTGTTCCATTACAGCTAGCCTTTTGTTAGGTAATACAGGAATAACGTGCAATGGCCCCTTCAATAAATTCCTGTGTTGTATTGAGAATATTTATCATTTTGAATGCATATTAGAAAACACCTACCAGGAAGTGAGATGCTGTAGAATAACTTCCAGAAGGACTCAGTGGAAGTTTAAGTGTTTGCATCTCTTAAAGGCAGATTAGATAAAGCACCAGAAAAAAAAAATGCTGCAGGAAACAATCCTGCACTGCAACAGATGACCAAGTCTTTTCCATCTTAAATTTCCATAATTATATAGTTAGAAGTGGTCTGAGGCAAAAATTTCTGACCAGGACCTAAATTTTTGCATGTTTGCAGAGACTTTAAAATAGGCAGGAACTAAAAGCATAGATTAGCCTGAGGATTTTGAGTTATTTCTGAACTAAACAGGACCATGCCCTTATCAGCATTTCCAGCTAGACGGCTCCCTCAGTTAAAGGTGTTACTGCAGCTTTAACAGTGATTGATACTGAAAACTCTCTCTTTGCTATCCATAGCTGTCCGTATCTCTTAAAAATCCCTCAGCCTTAACAAAAACCATGAAGACAGTTTGCCATACTAATGTTGATACTAACCTCATTTTCATCCTACAGGAAAAAGAAAAAGCTCAATCATTTCCTTTGTCTGACAGATTCCAAACACAGCCCAAGTCAGCTGTGCACCAGGAAGCAGACTTACCTGTGGTATTGAAAGGTCCCTGAAGCACTTCTGTCAGCACTCGAATTTCAGGTACCATGTCCATCACAGCTTGGCCAGCAAACAAAGGGTTAATTTTGGCAGCTTTGTGGCCATGTTCACAGTATGCAGTTACTAAACGAGCAAGGCCATGATCAGCTAAATATAAAGGGGAAAACAGAAAAATTTAGCACATGCATGGCTAATCTATGAATAGCCTCAGTTTAGTGGTCAGAATACAGGTCTGCATACAATCATAGGACTGGAAGAGACCTCGAGAGGTCGTCTACTCCAGTCCCCCGCACTGATGTCAGGGATGGTCTATAATATTTCGTCCTGCCAAGTGACTGTCTAATTTGCCCTTACAAACCTCCAATGACAGAGATTACACAACCTCTTAGGCAATTTATTCCAATATTTAAACTACTCTGACAGTTAGGAGGTTTTTCCTGATGTCTATCCTAAACTTCTCTTGCTGCAATTTAAACTCATTGCTTCTTGTCCTATTCTCAGAGATTAATGAGAACAGTTTACCTCCTTTCTTCTTGTAACAACATTTTACGTACTTGAAAACTGTTATGTCCCCCCCTCAGTCTTCTCTTCTCCAGACTGGACAAAAAAAATTTCAATCTTTCCTCATAGGTCAAGTTTTCTAGGCCTTTAATCATTTTTGTTGCTCTTCTCTGGACTTTCTCCAATTTTTCCACATCTTTTCTGAAATGTGGCGCCCAGAACTGGACACAATACTCGAATTGAGGCTATATCAATGTGGAGTATAGCAGAAGAATTACTTCTCATGTCTTGCTTACAAACACTCCTGCTTATATATCCCAGAATGATGTTCGTTCTTGCAAGAGTGTTACACTGTTGACTGATATTTAGCTTGTGGTCCACTATGACCCCCAGATCCCTTTCCGCAGTACTCCTTCCTAGGCAGTCATTTCCCATTTTGTATGTGTGCAACTGATTGTTCCTTCCTAAGTGGAGTACTTTGCATTTGTCCTTCTTGAATTTCATCCTATTTATTTCAGACCATTTCTCCAGTTTATCCAAGTCATTTTGAATTTTAATACTGTCCTCCAAAGCACTTGCAACCCTCCCAGCTTGGTATCATCCACAAACTTTAAGTGTATTCTCTATGCCACTGTCACACCATGCATAACTCCTGGAGGAATTCTGCACCACAAAATTAAAAATTCTGCACACAATACTTTAAAATTCTGCATATTGTATTTGTCAAAACAACACAATATAATCATTGAAGTTTCAATTATTTTGGTAATTTGTTTCAAAATACCTGTCACCAATAAAAGTTTGTAATAATACAGACAAAAGAAAAGATTCGGGTATTTTTTTTGACCAAGAGATTCCTTACTAGGCAAATTAATACAGAACTTTGTGTGCTGTAGTTTAAATGAATTACTCAGACATATTTCCCACACCCCTCAGAAGCAGTGCAAAGGCTTGGGGGAGTCAGGGGTAACAGAGGAGCTGAGGGAGAGGGAAGGAGCCTGGGAATTAAGCTGGAGGGTTGTTGGGTGTGGGTGGAAGAAGTATGGAACTGGGTTTTTTTTTGGTGGGGGGAGCTCTGGTAGTGGGGAGACAGCAGGGAAAAGCTTTCTACTGGAAAGTCTCTAGCAGGGGACAGGCAGAGGGGAAAGGCTGAGCCTCCTCAGCTCCCTCCTCCCCCCCCCAATCAGAGCCTTTCCCCATGGAAAAGGGAGCAGGGGAGGAGACAGCTGGGGAAAAGCTTTAGCGGTTCCTTGATGCCGGAGCCTTTCACTGTGGAAAACAAAGGCTCTGGGAACAGGAAAGATCCTTGCCACATATATGGAAATAGTCCAACAGCAGGTAGGGTTGCCAATTTTTGGTTGGATGCATTCCTGGAGGTTTCATCGCATGACATAAATCTTTAATTAAAGATTAATTTTTAACTCCCAGGATTCCAGGACAATCCTTGGTGGTTGGCAACCCTACTAGCGGGGAACTGGTGGGGGCCGGGGCCTTTTCCTACACTTCTCCCCCAGCTGCTGGAGATATTCCCTGCAGCCGGGAAGGGCTCCAGCTGCAGGGAGCTGCCCATGCCTTTCCCTTCTGCCTCCCCCTTGCCAGAGTCCTTCCCCACTCTCGCTTTCTTGGCAATTTTTCCTGGAGAGGAGAAAGGCTCTGGCATCAGGTAAGCAGGGGGACACTACACCCACACCTTTCAAGCATGTCTTTACTCACCTAAACTGTGCCTCCAGAATGCAAGCCCCCAGAGAACTTGGGTATGTTGCTAGCTACTTGGGTTGCCAGCCCGGGCTGAAGCCCCTGGCGCCACGTCTACACTGCTGTTGTTCCCCGTGCTAGCCCCGAGTTAAAGCTAAGAGGGGTATGCTCACCCTGGGGCACAATCACACCTTCACTTTGCAGTGCCGACAGACCCTATGCAACAGCTCCTCAGGAGGCGGTGGGCAAAGGCCAGACCCGGTCTCGGGGAAGGAAGTCAACACACAGTGACCAGCTCTGGGGGAGAGGGATGCATCCTCCAGAACCAGGACTGACAGACAGCACCTCCCCAAAACACAGCAGAGACTGACAGCCAGACAAGGCTGCGAATCAACCCCAGCACGGACTAGGGTGACCAGATGTCCCGATTTTATAGGGACCGTCCCTGATATTTGGGGACTTTTCTCATCTAGTCCCCTCCCGTTTTTCACATTTGGCGTCTGGTCACCCGAGCACAGACAGGGGGACGGACGGACGGACGGCGGCACAGTGCAGCGCCCCCCCGCCAGGCTCGGACAGACGGGCGGACGCACCCCACGCGCTGAGGCAGAAGGACTCGCCCACCTGCTCTGCCGCCCACGCAGACCCTGCTTGGCTCCGGGGCGTCCGCGCTCTCCGCCTTGCGGGGCTTGTAGCCGTACACCCCCCGCTCCGTGCGGTACCAGCGCCGCAGCGGCCAGGCCCGGCCGGCCCGCGCCAGGCTCCTCGCCGCTACGGCCATCGCGCTCCGCGGGGCTGGCAAGGCAGGGGCGGGGCTGCGGCCGACGCCCCAGCACGGATTGGCCCGGCGCGCCCCGCGGGCGAGCGGGAGAACGGTTAGTCCCGCCCACGCCAGCAGGAATTTGTAGAAGGAGGGAGGGTTAAATGGTTGAGAGGAGGGGGGAGGAAAAGAGTTGAAGGGGGCGGGGCGTGGTGTGAGGGGGGAGATGTGATTTGATGATGGGGGCAGGAGTGGATGTGGGGGAGGGATAAATCAAAGGTGGTTTGGGGGGAGGGGCTTTTGAGGGGGAAATGTTAGATTTGGGGAAGGGTCGGTGGGATTATGTGATCTGAGGAGGGAGGGGTGTTTTGAGGAGGGAGGGGATATGTGGTTTGTGGGGGAGGGTATGTTGCGGGGGGAAGTGTGTGGGGGAGAAATGTTAGATTGGGGAGGTTATGTAGCTTGGGGGGTATGTGATTTGATGGAGGTGAGGTGCTTGGGAGGGCCATGCTGGAAGATATTTAGGTGTTAGGGGAAGGGTGTCTGGTGGTGGATGGTTTGTGGCGTGTGGGGAGAGGGTTACTGGGGGGAAGAGGTATTTAAGTATAAGGCATATGGTTAGTAACAGAGAGGTATTTTGGAGAATAGTGGCTGGTTTGAGGCCAGGATGTTGGACGTTAGTGGAGGGGTATTGTGGTGGATCGGGCTGATAAAAGTCCAGCCGGCGACGCAGCGGGGCTAAGGCAGGCTCCCTGGCTCCACACAGCTCCCGGAAGCGACCGGCATGTCTGGCTCCTAGGCACTGGGGAGTCTCCATGTGCTGCTCCTGCCACAAGCACCGGCTCTGCAGCTCCCATTGGACGAGAACTGCGGCCAATGGGAGCTGTGGGGGCGGCACCCTGTGGGTGTGGGCAGTGCACAGAGCCCCCTGGCCCCTCTGCCTAGGAGCTGGACATGCTGGCTGCTTCTGGGAACCGCCTGACATAAGCACCACCCAACCGGAGCCTGCACCCCAAACTGCCTCTCACACCTCAAACCCCTTCCCCAACTTGGAACCCTCTCCTGCACCCTAACTCCCTCCCACAGCCTGCATCCCTCACTCCCTCTCGGACCCCAACCCACTGCCCCAGTACTCCAAACTCCTCGGCCCCAGCTTTAGGGAGATGAGGAATTTGTTGGGAAGAGCAGTTTTTGTTAAGGAGACTGTGAGATCAGAAAGAGAACGTGGCTGCAAACAGAGTGAAGGAAGTTAATGCAGCCTCCCTTTACCCCAAATTGAAACAGGAAAGGGCAGTGACAAACAGACTAGTGCTTCCCAAATATTTTCTAAGTTGCATGCATTGGGAACCATAACGAATTCCCAGGACTTGTTACAAACACATTCTTTTATCTAATAAAGGGTGAGCACATATCTGTGCTCCTGTCTCTGAACTATAGGAGCTCATACTCTTTTTATGCAAAAATGATGTGGTACAGTGGTTCTCAACCTGTGGGCCATTTGTGGCCCCACCACAGCTGTGGTCCATGTGACATCCTCAGGGCTACACAGACAGTACATATATTGTGTGGATACGGCACATATAATACATAGCTGCATATGTGGCCCACAATGTGAGATAGGTTGAGAACGTAGGATGTAGTATCAACATCATTAAGAAATGTGTTGGCTCTGTCTGCAACCAGTTCACCTTGTGCTTTGATCCTGCAGATAATTTAATGGTAATTATTATAATTAAGAAAATACATTAGAATGAGAGGTATTATTCAAAGGTAAGATTATTATAATCATTACCCCAGTTGTTTTCCTCCTGTTTCGCTCTTTCTTCCCTTGTGACAGAGTTGCCAGTTTTAAGCCAGGGTCAGGTTTAATGTGGTTATGGAGGGAGAGAGAGAGACCGAGCGAGAGCACAGGGCTGCAGGGAGATTTGAATGTCAGTAGACGATTTGCACACTCAGTACTTTACTTTGATTATCCGTTAATATTTAATGTGAGGAAAATGTAACTATTTTATTTAAGTATTCTTAGCCAGCACACAGGAAGGACACCAAAGTTTCAGAAGCTCTGTAAATGTGGCCTTTTTTTTTTTAAGAGCATAGACAGATAATGCAGGACTCTCTGCCAGTAAGAACTAGAAAACCATCATCAGCTGGTTGATTTTTAGATAGTGCAGGCAGCTTGTACCCTGTATATTCTCAGGTCATCATGCCCAGATCCACAAAGGGATTTAGACTTTGCAACACTGAGCATCATGGCACTTAGAAAATCAAAATACCACTGAAATCCACAAAAGTCAGCATAGTAGGGGAGCTCCCTAACCTTGTCAATGGGACATGAGGATTGTGTGAAGTCACGCCGCATAGGGGCATCATCTTTACAATCACGCCATGCAACCCCTGCTGGCTTGACTTTGCATGTGTAGTGTGTTCAAGGTCATACCAAAGAGGGCAGTGCGGTGCACTCTTAAAGATGGAACCCTCTGTCTGACACTGAACAAAACCACATCCAGTTTTGTCCTAGTCCTGGATGGACGACAGACTACCCAAAAGGACTGTCCTGTTCAATGACCTTCCTAAAGGGGAAAGGCACCGTGTGTAAAAAAAAATGGTATTACTTGTTTCAAAGTCACTAACTACCCAGAAGCAAGTGATTTTGAATGCTTATAGATCCACGCTCTAACAGATAAAGCACAAGATAGGATGTCACAGTTTCAGGGTAACTGCACCTTTAACCCCCTCTTTGTGGTCAACTCCACGAATGCCCTCTCAGGTCCCTGGCCCCTCTCTCTGGGTGAGGACCCATGTCCCTCTGCCTTCAGACCAGCGATTTAGGTTGCAGCTGCTTGCTATTGCACTGTGATTCATCCCCATAATGAGTGGCACTGGTGGTGATACTGGAAAACTGGAGTGTCTAAGGGAATTGCTTGTATGACTTATGGTTAGCCAGTGGGGTAAAACCAAAGTCCTCTCTATCTGGCTGGTTTGGTGTGCATTAAAGGTGGAAAAACCCCAGGCTTGGACTATAACTGCCCTGCTCTGAGCAATTTGTCCTGAATTGGTACTCTGAGTAGTGAGTTACCAAAGGCAGCATTGTTACAGGTCCTCAAATGGAATTGTAAATGGGGAATCATCATTGAGTAGGTATTTTTATTGTGGCGTCCCCCAGGGGCTGGTTCTTGGCCCTATGCTATTTAACATTTTTATTAATGATCTGGAAGAAAACATAAAATCACTACCGATAAAAAGTACAGATGACACAAAGATTGGGAGAACAGTAAATAATGAACAGGACTGATCATCCTGGTTCGTGATCACTTGGTAAGATGGCCACAAGCAAACAATATATATTTTAATATTTTTCCAAATATAAGGTCATATATCTAGGAATAAAGAATATAAGCCATATTTACAGGATGGGAAACTATGCTTAGAAGCAGTCACTATAAAAAGACTCGGGGGTCATGGTGGATAATCATCTGAACATGAATGCCCAGTGCAATGCTGTTGATAAAAAGGCTAATGCAACCCTGGGATGTATGAACAGATAATATCAAGTAGATCTAAGAAGCATATATGACCTTTGTATGTGGCACTGATGTGACTGGTACTAGAATACTGTGTCAGTTCCAGAGACGACACTCCAAGAAGGATATTGAAAAACTAAAAAGGGTTTAATCATACTAGTCATTAAGATCGGAAAACACGCTTAATACTGAAAGACTCAAGATGCTCAATCTATTTAGCTTATCAAAGAGATGGTTAAGTGGTGATTTAGTCACCGTCTACAAGTATCTACGTGGGGAACAGAAATTGGACAAAGAGTTCTTCAGTCTAGTAGACAAGGGTAAAAAGGTAAAAATCAACCATTGGAACAACTTACCATGGGCTGTGGTGGGTTTTCCATCACTGGAAATGATTAAATCAAGATTGGATGATTTTCTAAAAGATATGCGCTAGTAGTTCAAACACAGCTATTGGATTTGAACAAAGAAGTAATTCAGGGAAGTCCTGTGGCCTGTGTTATGTAGGCATTCTGACTAGATGATCACAATGGTTCCTTCCGGCCTTACAAATCTCTGAATCTGTTAGACTTTCCAATGGGCAAAGGGTTTCTCTGATTCCAAGGTGAAGAGATTTGGTTGAGTTGCCGTACCCTGGAGTCCTGAAATCCTGAAGGTTATCCACTGTCTGCTTTATCATCTAGGACTCTGATGAGAATTGCTCATGGCCTGGAAATGCCAAATTTGACTTTTGTTACTTCCCCTACTTTTGCACAAGGCCTTGCTGCTGTTTTGCAGTTAGAGATTCAACACTGCCAAGCCAGTCCATGCCCCTCTCCCTACCTCCACACTCTCCACCCCCCAAGCAGGATCTCTCTCTGTGGTGTAGTTTTCATAAGTAGTCTTTCTCCCCTGTTGCAGGGCACTTGCTGGGCTACCCATAAAATTCAGGAATAAAATCTATTGGATAAAATTCTCATTCAGTTAGAGTGGATCTTCCCATAAACCACTATCCCCTTATAATGGACTAAGGAGAGGGTTGTTATTTCTACTCAGGAGTTCTAATGACAGCACATTTTCCTCATGTTGAAAAGGCAGCAACACAGTCAAATCATTCTGCAAAAAGAACAGGCAGGGCTGGCCCTAGACCAAATGGCACCACAGGTGAGGAGCATCTTCCATTTATCTAAATTTTTTAATACCTTATTTTTTATTGCGTTTGTAGCCCATTTCACAACTTTGATGCACAATTTGCATGCATGATTTATCCCTGTCATATAAGATGATAAATTTGCACACTAGGATCTGTAAAGCTGTATTTATTCATGCCATATATAAGCAAATAAAAAAAGCATGATTCCTCTAAGCTTTAATTTTAAGAATAACTTAAATCTACTAACAGCAAAATATTGAACTGTGCACCAACACTAGGTAAATAATGTTACTGTAGGTAACAGCCTTAGAATGTTAACCCTAGTCCTTTAGTTCAAAAGGTCGCTTTTCCTGCCTTTGCCCTTGCTAACTGAAGTGCAGCATCAGAGAGATCCAAAGACTGGCCAACAAGCAATAAAATAGCAAGCAATGTCAGTCTCTAATCGGCCATCGTTGATGAAAGATATGTTTTAATGAGCCTGAACTCTGAAAAGCTGTGCTCACCACTCACGACTGTGACTGGCAGTGTGAGCAGAATCCTCACCTTAGGAAAAATGTCCTTCAGTTCTGCATCATGAATGAACTGGAGAACTAGGAGTAGACTGTGCTTCCTGTTGTTGCCGGCACAGAGGCCCGAGGACAGCAACAGGGGTTCGTTGCCCGGTGTGCGCCGCACTAATTAACACACCAGGGTGGAGAAGCAAACCAAGTTTATTTGAGCCCAAAAAAAGGTGCAAGGGAGACATAGCAATCTCAAATCCTGCACACCGATACAAGCCGTTTTTCTCTTCTTATACATGATTTCAGCTAAGCATTCCCATCACCCCCACACTCCTCCTCTCCCCCTTTCATTCCCATGCAGCAAATACACTTTGCAATAGCAATTACATTAAGCAGTTAAGTCATACTTGGCAAAAACCACTTTAGCTCGTTAGTAACTCTTCTGTGAACAGTTATCTTGTTTTACTTTCCTGGATCCGTTATTCTGCCCCCCCCTTAGCCAGGTGTAAGCAGGCCTCATCGTTATCTCCTGGCAGTACCACGGTTGAGCTAGCTGTTGTACATTCCATTCTCTGTTACTGGCCTGCTAGGTTGATTAAAGTTCAAACATAAACATGGAAGCGCTTTGGTCAGACATGGAGTGACTTTAGTTCATTCAGGCCTACTACAGAAGGCTTTATTGACACTTATGGCTTTCCACCCTCCTGAGTTACCTAGGGTTATGCCTAGTGACACCAACACTGTGTTGCAAAATCTGATGGATGTTGTTCTAATTGACATACAGATCTTTATCATTGACATTTGAACATTCCGCATGTGTCAGCGTCCGATGAAGATCTGTACAATTGTTCAAGAGTCTTTTCTTGTTTGCTGGCAGCTTACTAATGTCATACCAACCCTCCCAGGTCTTTTCATGGTGCTTCATTTGTCCAAACCTTTCTTTGATGGACACTTGAGCAATGTCAACGAATGAGCAAAAAAACCTAAAACCCTCTTGAATTTTTCTTCTGAGCTTCCCATCACCTCATCTCTGCCCTTGTAACCAAACTTTCTCTTCTTCCAGTGAATATGAGTTTCCTTGAAGACAGGTTAAGTTTTCCGCCCTTTCTTTGGCAGCAGTGACGGCATCTTCAAATCCATTGTCTCTGAAGGCCACAACGAAATCAAGGCAGCTTCTCATCAAAGTAGTAGGGGTTTGATAACTATTTCTGGCATCTCATTAAATATGTCCTTTTTCAGTTGTTACTTACACTCTTCAAGACTTAAAACATAAATACACTTTCACAATAAAATAAGGTTCACAATATCGCAGCTGGGCTCTCACTCAGTTCATTCTTATATCTCACTGACTGACTAGTGACGCCCCATCCTTTATATACCTGTGAGGGGATGGCTTACAAAATTCTAGGAGGGTCAAGGAAAATGTAGTTCTCAAAGAGTCTGGAAGATTCCACGGGATTGTACAAAGGGTCAGAACATTCTAGGAAGTTAGTAAAATGAATACACATACGGAATACCTGAAACATTTCCCTTGTGTTGCTAACAACAAAAAGAGCACCCTGAGCCTGCGTGTCCAAGCCCGGCACTCCAGGCGGTTGCCTGGGTTGCCTTCCCCTACATCTAGCCCTGAGTACAGGCCAAATTCCTCGCCAGTTTAACACCATTGAAGTCAATAGACTTACACCCGGGATAAAGCTGGCCCTACTCGTGCAAACTTTGCAGCTATGTCCACAAACTGAGTTGTGCAGAAGTGGATCCATCAAAGGCAACTTCTGGGTGGCTGCACACCTGGCAGCTTCAGTGAAGAAAGTACCAATACCAGTGTTAAGCTGTCTGAAGTGGTTCATGAACAGACTGTTAAAAAACAGGGCACAAACCACAAACTGGTCATGAGTTTTATACTTAGATTTCACCAACTAAGTATCAAGTGGAAACTCCTCAGGCACTACAACAGCCTTAACATGGAGTCACAAACAGTCTCCTTGGGTACTCTGGTCTATCTTGCCATCCAGTTAAGCCTGCCTTTGTGATAGATAGTCCCTTACACCAAAAAATCACAATATTCAGGTTACTCCCAGTCCCAAAGGACCAGTCACTTACCCCAGGTCAAGTGCACCTCAGATCTCAAACCAAAAGACAACACTTGAAGCCAATCCTATGATAAACTACCTAAAGATTTATTAACTAGGAAAAAGAAACCAGAGCATTATTTACAATGTTAAAGCCGGTTAACATGCACACACAAATGAGTTTCAGTATTAGAGTCCAAAAAGCGATAGAAGCTGCTGTAATGTCCAAGCTCTATATGTTCTTTAGCCCCAATCCAAGATAAACAGCAGGGGTCTTCTCCCCTACTCCCTGAAGTCCAAACAGCACCAAAATAACAATTTCTTGTTGACAGGGATTTTTATTCCCCGTCCCCAGAGCTCAAGCTGTGATGGGACAAGAATTTATGCACATCTTCTCTTTATGGGTCTGGGGGGAGCAATCAACAAAGTCTTTTGTCCACTGATGGTCCACAATGGCTTGACTGATGTCTATAGGTCATCTTTTGTTGGACAAGAGATGACACCCCTTATGGTAAACTAGCATTTCTCACTTGGTAATGCTTCTCTCCTGACTGTGGGGATTTACAGTTTCATAGCAAACACTATTACAGTCACAGAGCAAAACACTTAATTACCTTATAAAGTGGGATACAGATATTATAAGTGAGATTAATGCATCCAGCAACTCACAAGCATTTCAAAAGGCGAAACACGAAACACATTCTTATAAACTTAACATCTATTTTAATAATGATAAGACACAGGTGAGCCAGACTGGTTTCCAGCTAGGCATTTGTCAGTGTTCAGTGAAGACTAGGGGCCTTGGCATGAACTGGTCACAACCAGCATAATATGTTTTGACTTCTCTGCTGGAATACCATTTTGTCTGAACAGTGTCTGGATCATCTGTCTTTTGGTAAATCCACTCTAATCAGGCAAGCGGTTCTCGTTTTGGAGATCAAGTGAGGTCACATCTATGACTAGCAGGGAAACTGCTGTAATATTTATAAATAATACCCAGCACTTATGAAGTGCTGTACAGTCTCAAACATTGACTATTGAAATTCACCAGGATTTTGAACACTTCTGGAACTGCTAGGTGGAGATAGAGCTCCTCTTGGAAAAAACTTGTTTGGTCCTGTAAAAGTTGGCAATGTACACTGCATCATTAAACAGTGCACACAGTCTTTTAAATATGAGCTGACTCTTGCTTTTGGATAAAGAGCAGCTTTAAAAGCAGAATAGGCTTGTTATGGCTGTTCAAGCCATTCCATAGCCAGCGAGTGACTTTGTGATCAAGTATTTTCTCATGCCGATTACCATAAATGTAGAGCTATATGAAAATTATGTTATAACATTCAAAAGTAAAGAAAGGCTCAGACCAAGACCCTGATACTGCTTGCAACAAGAACCAGGATCCTAACTGCAGCACTGGCCCTATCTCTGTAGCGAACTGAGGCAAACTCCTGGATTCAAACTTTTGTAAACTTCGGGTAGTTCAAATTCCAGATCTGAATTTTGCGGCTTGGGCCAATCTCTACCCCAAAACTGGAGAAATATGCTTATGACTTTAGTCACCAACCAATAATACGGCCCAGGCTTACGGAAGATTGTGAATCTTTCAGGATAACTCAGAGTTGTTGTGCTTCTAAATTAATATTTGTAAAATGGTTTGAGATGCTCAGACAGATTTTGCTATGGAAGTGCAAAGTAGTAGTGTAGCAAGGTAACAGGATTGGGATACAAGGATCTTTTTAATGACTCATTATCAAATAGGCTGGGAACTCCAAATACTTGCAATTAATTATTTTACTATTATTTTATTATGTTAAATGAAAATAAGCAAAGACCCACACTGAAAGGAAATACACAAAATAATCATCAGATTCTATGATGCAATTTAGTGTTCTGAAGTTATACACTTGCGAGAGAGACAAGGTAGGTGAAGTAATATATTTTATTGGACCAAATTCTGTTGGTGGAAGATGGTGGTGTAGCTTTCAAGCTACAGAGAGCTCTTCTAACATGGTTACAACAACACTGAAATCATTATATTGTTATTATTACTATTCCTAATTTATCCTTTTTTATCATGGTAATGGCTAAAGGGTCCCAATCAAGATTGGAATCTGAGTATGTTAGGTGTTGTAAGTAGATATGATCAGTGCTCCAAAGAGTTTGCCATCTGATTAAAGCCAAAACACAATTGAAGGAACAATAATAGGGAAAAAAGTAAGAGAGGAAAAAAGTAACAGTAATGTGATTACATAGGCTAACAATGTGCACAACTGAATGATTCCAAATCACAAACTTTTTTAGTTAAAAAATTTCCCTACCAAACGGTAAACCCAATGTGTTCCCTTATGCTTTAGTCCCACCTCCAGATCAGAAAAAGTAACCCTGATATCATGTTGCTGACCATTTTAAATTATAACATTTATTCTGCTGGAATTTTGAGCTGCTGTGCAAGGCAGAATTTGTGCAGAAGTAATGTGCCCTGCAATTTTTTTTTCTTCATGCAGAATTTGTGATTTCCTCCAAAATGCTTCCTTTTCCCAGTTTTGCACGTTTCAAATGTATTAGTTATGTATAGACGTAATATTTTTGCCTGCAGATGAGCCAGAACCACCTCCATGCTCACTCCCACCTATCACTGCCCACACCCCCAGCACTCCCACCTGTGCCTGGCACAGGAGTGTGCATACCACCTCTAGAGACAAAGGGATGTTGGCTGGTGAACCATGTACATGACCCAGCACACACAAACACACACACACTCCTGCACACACACACACACACACACGCACACACACACACACACACACACACACACACACACTTGCATCTGAAGAAGTGGGTCCTGTTCACAGCTCAGGCTTCATGCACAACTTTCTTAGTTCTAAGGTGCCCACAGGGATCTTTTGACCTTACAGATCCAGACTTTTACCCTTTGTCTCCCTTTCCCATGCTAACTACCTGCTATGCTACAGCTAACCTATAGCTAACTCACCAACCCCCCTCCCGCTACTGTGGTGTGACCCAAAAACCTTAAATACACATAGAAGCTTGAACTTGGACAAGACATGACAGACACAAAACAGTCCTTAAGGATGCTAGTGCCCTCTTAGGCCAGGTTGTTACAATACTTTTGTATAATGTCTTTGTTTAACTTAAATATTTAATTTCACTGAAACAGAAGATACTGTCAACAAAGATACATCAAGTTCTGTATTAATATGCCACGTAAGGAATCTATTCGTCAAAAAATATTTCTTGAATCTTTTGTGTTGTCTGTAACAACTTGTTGACAGGTATTTTGAAATAAATTAACAAAAAATTTAAACTGCCATGATTATATTGTGTTATTTTGACTAATAAAATATGCAAAATTTTAAAATATTGTGTACAGAATTTTTAATTTTTTGATGCAGAATTCCTTCAGGAGTATATAATGCTATATATGTGATAATGCACAAAGTGCCATGGCATATGTAATGAACACAACTGCCGAGGACCTAATTTTTATTACTCATCTAAACCCCAAGCAGTACAGAATATACGATTGGAAGGGACCTTGAGAAGTCATCAAGTCCAGTTCCCTGCACTGTGGCAGGATCTAGTACACTTAGAGCACACCTGTAAGGTGTTTGTTCAACCTGTTTTTAAAAACTTCCTCTGAGAGGGATTCTACAACCTCCCTTGAAAGCCTATTCCAGAGATCATAAAGATTTTCCTAATATTTAATCTAAATCTCCCTTGCTGTAGATTAAGCCCATTACATCTTGTCCTACGTTTAGAGGACATGGAAAACAATCGATCACAGTCCTGTTTATAGCAGCCCTTAACATATCTGAAGACTGTTATGAGGTTCCCCCACTCAGTTTTCTTTTCTCAAGACTAAACCTGGACAGGTTTTTTAAACTTTTCCTTATAGGTCAGGTTTTCTAAACCTTTTATAATTTGTGTTGCTCTTCTTTGGATTCTCTTTGTCCACCTCATTCCTAAAGTATCATTGTGGTAGCCAGAACTGGACACAATCCTGAAGCTGAGGCCTTACCAGTGCCAAGTAGAGGGGGACAATTACAATTGACTTATTCACACAATGCACAGTCAATCTGTAGAACTTGTTGCCAAGAGATGTTGTGAAGGCCAAAACTATAATGGGGTTCCAAAAGAATTAGTCATTTTAGGACCCATATGTAAATCTGTGGTAGAGATCATCCTCAAATTGAGGGATTGCCAATGATGAGATAAATTCATGGAGGATAGGTCCAATAAGGCTGTCAAGATGTCCAGGGATGCAACCTCATGCTCTGCGTGTCCCTAGCCTCTGACTGTAGAACTGGATGACAAAGAATGGATCACTCAATGATTGCCATTCCCTCTGAAGCAACTAGTATTGACCACTGTCAGAAGACAGGATACTGGTCTACCTGGACCATTGGTCTGACCCACCAATTAGGGATGTAAATATCATTTTAAAAAGTACCCATTTAAACTATTAAAATTATATTGGTTAACCATTTAATTGTTAAGATGACAGGGATCAGGATCTGGGGTTGGGACTGCCGCCCAGCCCCATACAGTGGGGTCTGGGCTGCAGCTGGTGCTGGAAGGAGGTGGGCGGTGGTGCACAGCCCAGGACCCCTGCTGGTGGGGAGGGGGTTTGGTGGGAACAGCAGGCTCCCTACCCGGCTCTGGGCTGCTCTTACCTGTGGGGCTCCTCGGAAGCAGCAACATCCCCCTCACTCAGCTGCTAGGCGGAGGTGTGGCCAGGCAGCTCTGCATGCTGCCTCCACCCAGAGTGCTGGCTTTGCAACTCCCATTGGCCAGGAACCATGGCCAATGGGAGCTGCAGGGACGGTGCCTGCAGGCAGAAGCAGCGAGCAGACCTGCCTGGCCACACTTCTGCCTAGCAGCTGAGCGAGGAGGATGTCGCCACTTCCGGGTAGCCCCCCAGGTAAGTATCCCATCCCATGCCCCAACCCCTTGCCCCCTCCCAGATCTAGGGATCAGGGGCAAAAATTGGTCCTGCTAGTGAAGGCAGGGGGCTGGACTCGATGACCCTTCCAGTTCTAGGAGATTGGTATATCTCCAATTATTACCTTTTATCCAAACTCTGCTGGGTGGGGAGGCATGGTGGCCCAAGACTGCCTAGCAGTGGCCCGTCTGACTGGTGCAGGCGCACCGGCCGCTGCAGAAGTCATGGAGGTCACGGAAAGTCATGGAATCCATGACAAACTTGTAGCCTTACTTATCAGTTAACCGTTTAATATTTTACATCCCTACCAGCAATGTGGTTCTTATGTTCTCCAGTGGCTTATATATGACATTCCTGTAAATACACCCCTCAAAATATTAGGGTTTTTTGCAACTGCATCACATTGTTGACATATTCCATTTGTGATCCGCTAAAAACCGCAGATCCCTTTCAGCAGTACTGACAACTTGCCAGTTATTTTCCATTCTGTAGTTGTGCATTTGAAGTGTGAGGGCACATCATGCTCCACAGATATCACTGAGGTGTGCCATGAATGTAATCGTACTGCACTGTGCCACCCCCAGTATGCTTGATGTGACATGAGCATACCAAGAGGGCATCACACATGACATATGATAAGAGACCCATGCCTCATGAAAACCTCATCACATGTTGCTATGACATAATACGATGCAATGTGATGTAATCCCACAAAACAAGCCATGTGTCACGTCATAACCTGGTGACATCACTGCTTAGAGCCACAGGTGGGCTGCTGTCCCTGGGCTAGGGAGGGGCAGTGCTCCCCACTCTGCAGGATGGTGGCCGGATCCCAACACCTGTCCCCCCACCCGCTCTGGCCACTTCCGCCTTCACAACCTCCTGCTCCTAGTAACCAGACTCAGAGCAGCCCGGGCTAGCCCGCCGCCTGCCGCAAGGACCCCGCCCCAGCCCGGGGCTGCCCTGCGCGCTGCCTGATACGTACCTGTCTGCAGCCGCCGCTGGCCAACGAAGCTGTTGGGGGCGCGGCGGAGCGGCTAGACTGGAGCTCTACTCGCTTCCTTCCCCTGCAGCCAGGAGCAGGCTGAGCCGCCCCGCCTCGGCGCAGTGTTTTCAGGCCGGCGGCGCGAGGGGCAGCCCGGGGTCCTCTGCGGGCAAGGGGAGGGGGCAGAAGCTGGTGGTGGAGTAGGGGCTAGAGGAGTCCGAGCCGATGTTTACACCGGGCAGAGGTAACCGCCCCCGCCGGCCTGAGGGCGGGGGAGAGGGGCCGCGGCGGGATGGAGGGGGCGGAGCAGGCTTTTGGGGGTGGGGGGCTGCTAGGAGCGGGGCCGGGGCAGAGAGAGGGCGGCCTGCAGGGACATCCGGGACGGGGCAGGGCTGGAGGGGAGCAGGGCTACCTGGAGGAGAGCGGCTGGGGCGTGAGTGGGGCCTGGGGAGGGGGCCGGGGCCGGGGCCGGGGCCCGGGGGTGGGGAGGGTCCTGGGGGCGGGGCGGGGAGAGGAAGTCGGGCTTCAGCGTGGGCAGAGGTGAGTGCGGGGAAGGGCCTGGTGGGCGTGGAAAGGTCACAGGGCAGAGAGGGGCCGTGAGCGGGAGGGAGCTCGCTGGGGTCGGGGGGACATGCGGGGGGAAGTTGGCTTCTGGGGTTTCCTTGAGGGGGGAAATGTTGGGGAAGGGCGGGGCGGGTGGAGGAGGGTAAGATGAGGCGAGGGGCAAAAGGGCTTGGCGTGCTAAGGGGGTGAGGAGGTGGAGGGAGAGAAGCGGTGAGGTGCCAGTCGGGCAAGTAGAAAGCGGGGTGGGGGGCGCTTGGTATTTGAAGGGGTAGACAAAGGAGGGGACGCTCAGTTGAACAATGATGTTCGGTGGGGATTGGTTTGTGTGTGACAGTTAGAGCAGGCGAGAGGGTTGTTTGTTTACTTTTGTGTGGAAAGATGTTTTATTTCCATCTAGTGACTGGTTTTTAGGCCTTTTCTTTTTCTGTTCACCCTAGCAAAGGAGGCCCATCTGTAGCGTTAGGACAGCAAAAAACTTTTTTTAATAAGGTAGGCGGAATAGAAAGTAAAACTCAGTCATGAACGTTAGATCAAACCCACCTCTTTCATGCTTGTGTTTAATTATGAATTTTTCCCTTCCTCCATCTCTTTTGGTTTGTTTTGTGGGTTTGAGTTTAGGTTTGACTGGGTGATTGTGGCATTTCACTGATGCAGATTATTTGAATTATTCTTGAAACTTGTTTAATTCTGATGGTTTGTACAGCTGTCATGGAATATTTGTCATATTTGTCAGAGTTTGCACTTTGCATTTTTAAGTACATTATCAAAATGGGATTAATTTATAGAAAGAATTCCTGACTTTGCTTAGCCAGCATTTTATAGAACACCTGGACAAGAATTTGTAATGGGAGTCTTCATATGACTAATATGTAACTTCCCATAGCAGCACAGAGATTTGGGAAAAAACTTTTTTTTTTCTAATCAAACACAAAATCTAGTCTTTAGTATTTTACATTTTATATATTGACTTTCATCCCTGGATTTCATAGTGCTTACAAACATAAGTTAATGAAGCCTCAAAACACCACTATTATTGTATACCCATTTTGCAGATGGAGAAAAACTTAAGTACAGAAGGGTGGGTGCTGAGCTTCCTCCTTTCAGCTTTTAAGGTGGTTGCATTAATTATGCTATATGTATATATTTGTGTATAACTCTTTGGGATCCTTCAAGATTATATTGCTTTTTTTATAAGTATTTTCTGCTAAGCATTGTCTCTGTACTATTTTAAAAAAAGCTGGACTCCTGTGTATATTGTAAGTTCCCCAGATGTCCTAGAACTGACCGTCTTTGTACTCTGAACTATTGTGAGTACAACTATATCAAGTTTTCACATATCAGGCTTGTTATAAAGAAATAAAAATTCAGAAACAAATCAAGAAAATTCCCAAACAAAACTTAAAGATTGTGTTAAGGGAGGAAACTAATTAATTAAAAACATTAGAAAGTTGTACAATATTTAACAAAACCGAACATTTGGAAGTGATGACACTACAAGGCTATACGTTCAAAACCCCTGAATGTCACTACAGAGCACCCCGGTAAAGTTTTCAACACCTTCCTTAACTCTGACCTTCCTCTTTACCCCCATCTTTTTGTATCCAACATTTAGTTATGAGCCACAGGTTTCTACTACACACTTGGTTATAAACTGTTAATGCCTGTTACCCCAATACACACTCAAATGAGTGGTTCAGTTTCTTTATCATTTACATAGTATGGTCAAAACCTCACAATTTTCATATAGCCCTCGTCATCCATACTAGATCTTGTCTTTGTTCACCACATTATGAATTGTATACCTTTCCTGATCCTATTCCTTTATCCAGTGTTGGCCAGCTATAGATCAGAGATCAAAATTCTCAGTATCAGCCTTAATATACAGGCCGCATACCTGCAAAGATGAGGCATTCCTTTGCAGAAGACAGTCCTGAATTTCTCCCTGATCTTGATGTAAGCTAGCAGGGTGAGTGCAAATTATGACTATTCCGCAAATGACCATACTACTATAATTTATATGTGCAACATGGGATGCTTAATTTTTTTTTTTTTCAAGAAGCAGCTAGTGGGTGAGCAAAGGTAATGGTCACAGTGTTAGAGTATTAACAAATATTTAGGGTCTTTCTAGCATTTATTTTTTTGACCTAACAGACTTTTAATTTCTTGTCTTTCAGATGTTTGTTTTTAACTTTAACTCCAGGTTTACTAACTTTCAGAAATCTTTTTTTGTGCTAAAATTACAACATAAATTGCCTAGGGATGTTGTGGAATCTCCATCATTAGAGATTTTTAAGAGCAGATTAGACAAACACCTGTCAGGGATGGTGTAGATCAGGGGTCAGCAACCTTTCAGAAGTGGTGTGCCGAGTCTTCGTTTATTCACTCTGATTTAAGGTTTCGCGAGCCAGTAATACATTTAATGTTTTTAGAAGGTCTCTTTCTATAAGTTTATAATGTATAACTAAACTATTGTTGTATGTAAAGTAAATAAGGTTTGTAAAATGTTTAAGAAGCTTCGTTTAAAATTAAATTAAAATGCAGAGCCCTCCTCTCCCCGGACCGAAAGCCAGGACCTGGGCACTGTGAGTGCCACTGAAAATCCGCTGGCATGCTGTCTTTGGCACGCGTGCCATAGGTTACCTACCCCTGGTGTAGATAATACTTAGTCCTGCCATGAATGCAGGGGACTGGACTAGATGACCTCTCAAAGTCTCTTCCAGTCCTATGATTCTATTTTAATAAAGGTCATTTTAAATTTATAGATATGTTTCCTTTAACTTTTTTCCAACAAAGCTTTTTATTTAGTGGTGTAATCAGGAAAAACACAACTTTATCAAGTACAATTGTTAAAGAGAATCTAGTGGAATATTAAAATGGACTGAATCTCATTGGTGGGGACATTAAGCTGACTTTAATATGGAAGAGCATTCAGTTTTAAACTCCCTCTCTCCTCCCAAAAAAAACTTGAGTAGCTTTCTTGGATTGATATGGCCTCCATTATATGCCATTTGTAAGCTTCGACTGCTAAATGTTACTTTTGAACTTGGGGCAAAATGTTTAGAGGAGCTGATCTTGCAACTGGATGCATCTAGACCCCAAATACCTACATATAACCTATCTCCATAGATCCAGTTGCAGGATCTGGCCTTTAGTATGTTGCTTTTTAAATGTATTGACTTAACAAAAAATCTATTAAGTCAATTTTAATTAAACCAAAAAGTCAAAATACAGTGGGGATTGGATGGCTGAAAGGATCAGTGATAGGCTCTGGTCAGGGGCGGCTCTACCGTTTTGGCCGCCCCAAGCAGTCATGCGCGGGAGGCGCCCCGGAGCCCGCGGGAGCAGCGGACCTCCCGCGGGCATGACTGCAGAGGGACCGCTGGTCCCGCGTGGCTCGGGTGGACCCCCCGCGGCTGCGGACGGTTCGCGGGTCCGGCGGCTCCGCTTGAGCTGCCGCAGTCATGCCTGCGGGAGGTCCAGCCGAGCCGCGGGACGAGCGCCCCCTCCGCAGTCATGCCTGCGGCAGGTCCAGTCGTCCCGGGGCTCTGGGGACCTCCCGCAGGCATGACTGCGGCAGGTCCGGGGCCCCAGCCTTTTGCCGCCCCCTAGATTTGGCCGCCCTAGGCGCCAGCTTGTTTTGCTGGTGCCTAGAGCCGCCTCTGGCTCTGGTCCTATGGAGTCTTTCAGCAGTAGCTACCCAATACTTTCATTACTTATCAGGTCATTAGGGAGTCAAAGTTGTTATCTGCTTGCAGCTGTGTAGCTTGTGTGAAATTAATTGCCCTCTGTCCTGTTCCCAATGAATACAAATCAATACCCTCCCCTTCCAAACCCTGGCAGTTGGCACTCATTGGGACTTCTGTCAGCAGAAAGGCCAAGTATTGAACGGGCCATCCATGGTAACTGACCTCTCTCACCATTATTGGTATGTCTTCACTGGAAAAAAAAATAAAAAGAGAAAAAAAGTGTGGTTTTATCTCGGGTTGGCTAATTGAGGTTAAATTAGCAGTGAGGACATAGCAACTTGACTTTTGCCTCAAGTTAGCACCACAAGTGGGAGCGGGGAATGAACTCAAGCTGCTAACCCAAGTTAAAAGTAAGTTGGTATTCACTGCTATTTTAAATCATATGACCATAGTTAACTTGAGTTAAGAAAGCACCTTTTCTTGTGGTGAAGACGTACGCTGCATGTAAGGAGCACAATGTGGAAAACCTTAAACTGTTGCTATACGTGGTGAATTTTCTGTTGCTATCTTTGGTGAATTTTTTTTGTTCTGTAGGTAGATTGGTTTAAAACAAATATTTATAAGAATCAGACCAACATTTTAGGAAATTTTTAATGGAAAACTCCCTAGGTTCAATAAAGTATTAAGACTAATTATAATTGGGGGAAAAATATTGAAGAATTTTTCCATATAATTAGGAGAAAATGGAAAAAGTACTTAATTAGAAATAGGGATTTTCTTCAATGTGGTGTTTTATTTTTAAATGTATACCTTTCAAATATGTATCATCGAGAACAGGTAAAACCCATGGATTAAAGGGCACTGTTAGATAGCGAAGGCCCACAATGTGGGTGTGTAAAATAAAGTTTTTCAATATTGGAAAACATTTTTCTTACATTTTTATTTCTGTTGACATGCAAATATCCCATTGTTTTGTTTTTTACCCAAACATTTTAAGAAAATGAGAAACAAATTAATCTGACTAGTCAGTTTTCGTTGTCCAAGATGACTGAAGTGTAGAAAATACATGAAAAGAAATAGCAAAAAGAAATTTTTCACTTTTCATTCTAACAATTTAAGTAGATATTAGTAACATAGTGAAAGATGTCTCTCCTCCCTCCCCCTAGAAGATTTCAAATTCAGCAGTGTCACTTCAAAAGTTTTTAAAATTTGCTCTGGGGAAAAAGGAATGCATTTTAAAAGCATAACTTACTAGAAATGAGGGTATTAAAAAACCCTTTCCCTTCAGCCCTGATTCTGCAAATAGACTCATAGACTTTAAGGTCAGAAGGGACCATTATGATCATCTAGTCTGACCTCCGTGAATAATCACAATGGAACCAAGGCTCAGATTTTTAAAGGCTCTCATTTTCAAAAGGCTTTTAGGGACTTAGGAGCCTAAATACCATTGTCAATAGGTTTTAGGCTTCTAAATGCCGTTTGAAAATGAGTTTTAGGTTCCCGAATCGGTTATGTATTGCAACACTAAGCACAACAATGCCTGAGTATCTGTAAAAATCTGGATCTAAAGCTAAGCACGTACATAAATATTTGCTGAATTGGGGCTGTAGTTTTTGTCAGCCTATAAACATCCCACTTTAGCCGTTTCAATACTTCAGGATCCAAAAGTGCATAGCAGTATTGATCATAACAGCAGTCTCAAGCTGAACTACATGAACAGTAAAAAAAATTTTTTGCAGTCATGGTGGAGGGAAAAAAGATTTCTGGGAAAGCCTTTCTTTTGAGTTTTTTTTTTTAATTAAAGCTTGTAGGTAGTTGGCTCTGGTCAGGAAACTTTTTTTTTTTTTTATGGAAGTGTTAACCTAATCTTTGCAGCAAAGCTTTCTCCAGTCTGTGGTAGTTTTGAACAGTCATCTGACTGCACAGCTCAGGTTGAAGAGAATTCCATAATATATGCTGAAAGCAATTACAGGTATTTGGATTTTGTGCAGTCCTCACATTTTCTTCTTAATCATGATCTTAGTACCATGGGAACAGTGTGGCAGTGTAGTTCTTATGAATATCATCCTCCAAGTTGCTTGCTTAGCTTCACCCAATTTTCTAATTGATTTCATCCTCATGCAGATTTACCTCAACTATTCTAAGTGAATGTCAGGATACAGTGAAAACTAGTTTGTTCATGTATTGAGAATACAATAATAATGGTGATATTCCTGTATTTCTGCAGATTTGCCTGGGTAACAATGCCAGCTGAGCGCAAAAAGTCAGCCAGTATGGAAGAAAAAGAATCTTCATTAAATAACAAAGAAAAAGACTTCAGTGAAAGGCGATCAGTGAGCAGTAGAGAGAAACCAAAGGAGGATTTGAAGGTTGGCCTGAAGAGAGAGACTCTCAAGACACCTGAAGATAAAAAGAAAAAACTGGAGGAGGATAAACGGAAAAAAGAAGACAAGGAGCGAAAGAAAAAAGAAGAGGACAAGATAAAAGCTGAAGAAGAGCAGAAGAGGAAAGAGGATGAAGAAAAAAAGAAATTTGAAGAGGAAGAGAAAAAGAAACAAGAGGAGGAAGTAAAACGTCAGCAAGAGGAGGCAGCTGCACAATTGAAGTAAGATTTATGTTTTAAGTTTTAACTGTGCCTAACAGGATAGTCCTTACTCATGCAAAATTCCCATTGAAGTCAGTGGGAGTTTTGCCAAAGTGAGGACTGCAGTATTGGTTCACTCTTTTAATTTTATGAATAAGAAAGTAAAAATATATATAATTGTTTAGTAAATATAGATCAGGGGTTCTCAAACTGGGGGTTGGGACCCCCCAGGGGGTCGTGAGGTTATTACATAGGGGGTTGCGAGCTGTCAGTTTCCACCCCAAATCCTGCTTTGCCTCCAGCATTTATAATGGTGTTAAATTAAAAACACTTTTTTATATATTTACAAGGGGGATGGCACTCAGAGGCTTGCTATGTGAAAGGGGTCACCAGTAAAAAAAGTTTGAGAGCCACTGATATAGGTAGTGTCAAGTGATATGCTCAGTGCTATTTGTGAGAAGCTAAAAGTATGCAGTAGTTGGATGTACATACTAACCACTATCGTTTTAGCTTATACATTGGATTTCGGTAATGTCATCTGTCTGGAGATCTCATGTGGTATACAAATGTGCCTGAATTAAGCATCACAAAGTCTTATTGAGGTTTAGATGTGTTATACCCATTTTACAGATGGGGAAACAGAGGCAGAAAGAAGCCAAGTGACTTGCCTAGGATCACAATAAAATCCATCCAGGAATAGGTGCTGGGCAGCTTGACTCTCAGTCCGGTACTTCAGTCACAAGACTAACCTTACTATAAGCTGTTGCTGTAAACTTTTAAGCACTGGAAGTGGGCTGTGATCTCTAAAGCTGTCCAATAGTCAGCAGTCATGAATAATTGGTATTTGGGTGGAAATCCTGCAAGGAGAACCTGGGTAGGATACAGCAGAAAGTGGTGTTAATTTAGTTTTTTCTCCAAGTCAGTATCCATAGCATGGTGTTAAGAGACACTATGGTGTTGGAGGAAAACAAAACCAAGATTCTGACCATTTGTGTTCATTAAAGATACCATGACACTTAAAAAGAGTAAGGGTATTAATGTGTCTGTCTTGGTCAGACTCCAGGCTGGGTGAATACATTTTATCTACTTAAATTGCCCTTGCAATTTCAGTTGGATTTGGAATTCTTCTTATCTAGAACACGTGGGTAGTGTTACTGTGTTCTGTTAACAACTGCTGTGTTTTGTCCCAAAGTTGATTTGTATTTCTTTCTTGAGTAAAAGGATTGTAGTATTTATGCTTTGTTAATGATTTGTGATTAAAAAAAAATTCTGTATAGAGCCTTGCTAATATGTTTATTTTAATACGTAAATGGCACTTTCTTAGAAAAGGTTTAATAGAAGAGTGCTATTTAGTGAAGCCTTGGAGTTACTAGGACTTCCTTATTATCAGTAAAATATATTACAGAACATTCATTAGTACATATAAAGTATCAGGAAAAATTTAAACTGCACTACAATTGAGATCAATTAGCTTGTGGTGCATTATCCTTGTTTTGAAATGGTTCATTTACCTGTCAGTTTACAAAATTCAGTAATCTATAATGGAAATTAGTGCGGTCTTACCAGGTTATAACTATTGTTTTTTTTCTTTAGAGAGAAAGAGGAAGCACATCAACTCCACCAGGAAGCTTGGGAGCGCCATCAAGCAAGAAAGGAACTCCGCAGCAAAAACCAGAATGCACCAGAGAACCGCCCTGAGGAGAATTTCTTTAGCAGGCTGGACTCGAGTCTGAAGAAGAACACCGCTTTTGTTAAGAAGCTAAAAACTATTACAGAACAACAGAGGGACTCCTTGTCTCATGATTTTAATAGCCTCAATTTAAGCAAGTACATTGCAGAAGCTGTAGCTTCTATTGTTGAAGCAAAGCTGAAAATATCAGATGTGAACTGTGCCGTGCACTTGTGTTCTCTGTTTCACCAGCGCTATGCTGATTTTGCTCCATCACTTCTTCAGGTTTGGAAAAAGCATTTTGAAGCAAGGAAAGAAGAGAAAACTCCCAACATTACCAAACTAAGAACTGACTTGCGTTTCATTGCAGAATTGACAATAGTTGGGATTTTCACTGATAAAGAAGGTCTGTCTTTAATCTATGAACAGCTAAAAAACATTATTAACGCTGATCGAGAGACCCACGCTCATGTTTCTGTGGTAATAAGCTTTTGCCGGCACTGTGGAGATGATATTGCTGGTTTGGTACCAAGGAAGGTTAAAAATGCTGCAGAGAAGTTTAACTTGAGTTTTCCTCCTAGTGAGATAATCAGCCCAGAGAAGCAACAGCCCTTCCAGAATTTGTTGAAGGAATACTTTACATCTTTGACCAAACACCTGAAAAGGGACCACAGAGAGCTACAAAATACTGAGAGACAAAACAGGTGACATTTAAATACTGTACTTCATAAATTGATATAACAGTGCAGCTCATAGAATGCTTTAAGATTTCTGTAATTGTTGCCACCAAAGTAAAATTATATGGGAAGATGCGCTTTGTTGCAGAAGGTTCTCTGAAATAACATGCTGAAAGATTTCCCAACTAGAAAATCTTTTAGAGCCTGGAATGTTAAGTAATGGGGCATTAGGTTTTAAATAATTTTTAGAGGGAGACTGTTAAGTAAGTTTCTCTTGCTTTAATTTTTTTTAGCTCCTCCACTGGCTTTGTAACACTCCTCTAACAGCTTGAGACTAACATTTCTTTCCCAGCTGGTTTTGTCCTTTTCCAGTTGGCACCAAATGTTTTTTTTACCCTTCCCACCCACATATTTCTTAAGGACCATATGCTGACATGGATTTGTTTTTTTTTTTTTTGTGTACCAACATTGTACATAGTGTCAGCGTAGTTCTAAGTATAGGGGGGAAATCATGTGTCAAAGGAAGTGTACTTTCCAAAATTCTTGTATATTAAAATCTAAAATCAAAATTTGGGCCTAAACTACTCAACCATGTCCTGTTAAACCTTGACTCAAAACATTAAATGCTTCAGGACCTCAGCTAACTATAAATGTCTTAGGCTGGAAAGAAACTTCCACCATAGGCATGTTGTTGAATAAATATGCACTTTTCTCTGAAGCATCCAGTACTGGTCATTACTGAAGCCAGAATGCTCTCCTAGGTGGACTGATGGTCTGATAAGGGCACAGGACTTCCTGGGTCATCAAGTCCAGTCTTCTTATATGACAAGCATTTTCATCATATGATCTCATTTGTATGATGTGGTAATTCCTATATTCCTAGAATATTTCCAATACACATAAGCAAAAGCACATGAATTGTGCAGTTATTGGTGATGGGCCTGAACCAAAATTCCGGATCTGAAATATGTATCCCTCTGATCTGAACACGTCCAAACTTTGGGGTTTGAAATCTAGACTCAAATTTGAGCTTTCCCAAAGTGTGGGGTGATCAGTTTTGGTATTGAGCTTGACCTATTATGAGGATTTAGGTGTGAGATACAAACTCAAGCATCTGTTGTAGTCCAGTCCCATCCCTATCAGTTGTTAAGTGACTGTATTTTGCTATGTAAGAAGTTGGAATGTGTAGTGACTTTTACTGTAGTCCAATTCCTTATACTACTTGCTTGTTCAGAGAGAGTCGAAACACAAGTATAATTTTTTTTGCAACGTAATGTGTATACCTTCATTATTTAAACTAACATGGTTACAGTCAAGTAAGTCTGGGATAAAGACATGTAGCAGAAACAGCGGGAACAGGTAGATGAACTTCATTGCTGGCTGATTTGATTGCATTTATCCTTCCTTCTCTTTTTGGCTGTTCATTTAAGCAGCAGCTGTTCTGTGTGTTGAGAGGACTGGCATGTCCAACTAATCATTTAAGTCCACTGACATGCATCTTTTCTTGAATACCAAACAGTTAAAAACAGTTGTAAAGTTCTGTAGTTTATAAAATTTTCCAGGAGTATTAGTTTACTAAACTAAAAAGAGTTTTTAAACACCTGACTGGGTGTTTCAATTACAGAGCTACTGATATAGAGCTGGACAGGAAACTCTTTTCCTGTCTTTGAAACTCTTTTGGGACAAAACCAAAATCTTTAGAAGCTTTTGTGTGTGGGGAAAAACCACAGAAAAAAAGAGAGGCCCCAGAATAGCCAATAGGTGGAGAGGGCACTCAGCTGAGGTATGGTAGGGAAGACCCAGGCTCAAGTCCTTTGTCTGAATCAGACAGAACAGGGTCTCCCGTCCCCAGGCAAATGCCCTGGATGTCAGCCTATTAGCTATTCTCGAGTCTGTTTCTCAACCACAAATTCCATCCTGGACATGAGAAACCTTTCCTGACCAAAGATATAGAACTTAAGGTACAAAGTTTTGTTTTGGTGCATACGTGATAAAACAGTATCATTTAGGGTCCTGTGGAGATGGTTGCACTGGTTATATGGATTTTTAAAATGTTAGCCTTCTGCCTTAACAACAATTGGAGTGAGTGAGAGATTCTTCTCAATTTCTCAAAAATTCTCTTTTCTGCTTAATTTAATGTGATTAATTGTTCTTTCTCCATAGACGTACCAAATACTTGCATACATTAGATTTGGATGGCATGAGGCCAAAGACCAATGAGAAGTTTAGGTATGCAATTGAATTTCATTTAGAGAGTGGTTCTAGTCTAAAAAGTGACTATAAAAAATGCTAGCTCCTTCCTTATTCAACAGATCTATTGAAAGACAATCTGCTTTACTGATAAAAGTAAGTTTACTGTTTTTTATTCCCATTAGTAATGCAGAACCAACTTGAAGAGGGAGAGAGCTAGAATAGGTTCTTCCTTGTATATCAACTGAATTGTATACTTAGGGCATATATTCACTGCAGAGTTAACTTGAGTTAGCCTAGTTCAACTGAGAGTAGCCATGCTGCAAAATAACACTCAAGCTACCCAGAGTGCAGTGTAGTGGTTGTGTTAGCAGCTGACGAGTTGTATTAACTTAAGCTGTTGCCTATCCACCCCACTGGGCCCACCAACTCAAGTAAAAGCACCATCATGCTCGAATGAAGGGTTTTTCCGTGAGGATGGGACTCTAGTTAGTAGTGACACTCAAATTATAACTCAGGTTAATACTGCAGTGAAGATAAACCCTATGTTCCAACCAGTTGCCCTTGTATAAATCAACTGAAAGCAGTAGTAGTGTGCACAGGTGTTATTGATAGCAAAACCTGAAGATAAAGTGTCACTAAGGACATAATCTGGCTTGTAGAATCTTTGTTACTGGTGATGATGGATCAGCAAGAAAAAAACATGCTTGACTCTCAGATCCCAGGCTGAGTTCTCAAAGCTAACTGCTGGGCAAGGAGGAACTATACTTTTTCTTGTAAATTAAGCATGTTAAGATACAGTAAACATGGAACTCTACAATTTCATCTTTAAACACTTCAGATTAGTACTGAGTTTCAAAGTGTTATTGGATCTATAAACCTAGTGAATAACAGTATAAACAACTTAGTAGCGAGCTCTGACCCACAAGTTCATTTATAGAGGAGGCCAATAAATTTAAAATCTTTGTCAACTAATTGATTTTTTCTTTCAGAATGCTTATTTTAGAAGATGGAAACTATCCCTAATTCATGCCTTTACTGGCAAGGAAATACTGTTCATTGTTGCTGAGGTGTAAATAGCACCTTTTAAATGCAGTAAAAACATTTTTCATTGAAAAACTATGAAACCAGCAAAACTTATGTCACTTGTGTGTAGTAATGTCGAGGGGATGTTGACGATGCCTACAATGGCATGTGGCCCATTGGCAACTGCCAGTAGCAACAATCTCCAGTGGCTGGAGATGGGACACTACATGGGCAAAGATTTTGAGTTACTACTACAGAGAATTCTTTCCCAGGTATCTGCCCGATGGGTCTTGCTCACATGCTCAGGGTATAACTGATGGCCATGTTTGGAGTTGGGAAGGATTTTCGCCCCAGATTAGATTGGCAGAGACCCTGGGTTGTTTTCTTGTTGTTGTCTTCCTCTGCAGTGTGGGGCATGGGTCTCTTGCAGGTTTAAATTAGGGCTGTATAGCAAATAAAAAATTAATTGCAATTAATCACACTGTTAAATAATAGAATGCTATTTATTTAAATATTTTTGGATGTTTTCTACATTTTCAAATATATTAATTTCAATTACAATAGAGAACACAAAGTGTACAGTGCTCACTTTATATTTCTTTTATTACAAATATTTGTGCTATAAAAAAGAAATAGTATTTTTCAATTCACCTCATACAAGTACTGTAATACAATCTCTTCATTATGAAAGTTGAACTTAAAAATGTAGAATTATGTACAAAAAAAACCTGCATTCAAAAATAAAACAATGTAAAACTTTAGAGCCTAGAAGTCCACTCAGTCCTACTTCTTGTTCAGCCAATCACTAAGACATACAAGTTTGTTTACATTTACGGGAGATAATCTGCTGGCTTCTTATTTACAATATCACCTGAAAGTGAGAACAGGTGTTCACATGGCACTGTTGTAGCCAGTGTTTCAAGTTATTTGTCAGATGCGTTAATGATTCATATGTCCCTTCATGCTTCAGCCACCATTCCAGGGGACATGCGTCCATGCTGATGACGGGTTCTGCTCGATAACAATCCCAAATAGTGCGGACCAATGTATGTTCATTTTCATTATCTGAGTCAGATGCCACCAGCAAAAGGTTGGTTTTCCTTTTTGGTGGTTCGGATTCTGTAGTTTTCACAATGGAGTGTTGCTCATTTAAGACTTCTGAAAGCATGCTCCCTACCTCGTCCCTCTCAGATTTTGGAAGGCACTTCAGATTCTTAAATCTTGGGTCAAGTGCTGTAGCTATCTTTTGAAATCTCACATTGGTACCTTCTTTGCATTTTATGAAATCTGTAGTGAAAACGTTCTTAAAATGATCAACATGTGCTGGGTCATCATCCAAGACTGCTATAACATGAAATATGTGGCAGAGCAGGGGACATATAATTCTCCCCCAAGGAGTTCAGTCACAAGTTTAATTAGTGCTTTTTTTAACGAGTTTCATTAGCATGGAAGCATGTCCTCTGGAATGGTGACAAAGCATGAAGAGGCATACGAATGTTTAGCATATCTGGCATGTAAATGCCTTGCAATGCCGGCTACAAAAGTGCCATGCCAAATGCCTGTTCTCACTTTCTGGTGCCATTGTAAATAAGAAGATGGCAGCATTATCTCCTGTAAATGTAAACAAACTTGTTTGTCTTAACAACTGGCTGAAAAAAAAAGTAGGACTGAGTGGACTTGTAGGCTCTGAAGTTGTCATTGTTTTGTTTTTGAGTGCAGTTATGTAACAAAAAAATCCTGTTTGTAAGTTGTACTTTCACGACAAAGAGATTGCACTACATTTCTTGTATGAGGCGAATTGAAAAATACGATTTCTTTTGTTTATCTTTTTACAGTGCAAATATTTGTAATAAATAACATACACTTTGATTTCAATTCCAACACAGAATACAATATATATGAAAATGTAGAAAAACATCCAAATATTTAATACATTTCAATTGATATTTTATTTAACAGTGCGATTAAAACAGTGATTAATTGCAATTTTGTTAATAGCGATTATTTTTTTTGAGTTAATCACATGAGTTAACTGCAATTAATCGACAGCCCTAATTATTATTATTTATTATTTTGTTTTATCATTGAAACTTACCTGGATTAGTTGAACACTGAAGCCCTTTGGGCATGCCTGGAAATTGACATTTTTAACAACTAGAAGATATTGAGTACCATGCTCTCGTGGTCAACTCCCTTTCTTTTTCTTCCTTTTAGTAGTCAAAAGTTGATAATAAGCATAGTAATGCAGCCTGTTCCCAAGAAGGTGGAGTTGACATTACATTCCAAGTTACTGGCTTCTCTGTTTTGAATTGCAGCATCAGGTTCAGATCAATTTTCAGTCATTGGTAACAACTGGTCAATCAGATGCCACTAACACCACCACCATTCAAGCTACTATAAAACCAGTCAGAGAGGACAACTAGCCAGGAAAATACTGTCATCTTTCATTTGAAAGTGCACATTGGGCCCGTTTCGCAGTAGTCTTGGGGCCCCTTAGGTATGCAAGATGAGAAGGTCCCAGACCTCAGACTGCAGCGTGAGCCCAAAAGTCTACACCACAATTAAACAGCCTCTTGGTCAGAGCACCACGAGCCCGAGTCAGCTGGCACAGGTTGTCTAATTGCAGTGTAGACATACTCTTAAGCAAAGTCTACACTACCACTTACTTCAGCATAATTTACAGGACTCGGGTGTGAATAAACCACTCCTCTGAGGGCCGTATGTTACACCGACGTAAGTGCCGGTGTGCATAGTGCTATATCGGCGGGAGAATATCTCCTGCTGACATAGCTAATGCCTCTTGTAGAGGTGGAGTTATTATGTTGATGGGAGAGTTCTTTCCTGAGTGTGTCTTCACCAGATGTGCTATGGCAGCTTCGCCAGTGTAGTGTTTCTAGTGTAGACTAGCCCTAGGTGTGAGCTTACGCTTTTGTGTAATGGGCCCTGGATCAGCTGAACAGGCCCCAAGGAGAATTCCCTTGGCAAAGGAGACCAGCCCTTGTCCTCACCCCTCCTCTCCCCCACCCCCAGCACAGAACTGATTCTGCACCTTCATCTCCATGAGAACCTATCAAATAGCAGAGGACATGTTAAAGACAGGAAGTGGTGTGGCTGGGGCAGTACAGTGTCGCAGCTTCTGTAAAACCCACAGGGGCCTTGGCCGACTAGGTGCAAGCTAGGGCAGACCTAACCTGTGCCAGAAACCACATTTAATTCCTAGCAGTCTGGGATCAACAGTGGCAGAAACTGCTCGTTTCCCTGCGCCAAACTCAGCACTAGCACAGGGATTAATTTGTTCCATTATGGGCAGATCTGCATTTAAAACTTGCATCGGCACAGCTTCAGTGAAGAGGCTTCTACACAGACAGGAGAGCTGCTTCTGTCAGCATAGTTAATCCATCTCTGCAAGAGTGGGTAGCCATGTTGATGGAAGAAGCTTTCCTGTTGACACAGTGCTGTCTACACTGGGGATTAGGTTGGTATAACTACGTCACTCGGTGTGGATTTTTCACACTCCTGAGCAACGTAGTGATATTGATGTCATTTTATTGTATAGATCTGGCCTATGTTTTGAGCTAATACAGAGCTCTTCTTCAGGTCTGTGAAAGGTACTCAGTGTATCAGCTAGATACAGGGTGCAACAGGTAAGGAGTTAGCATGTTTTGCAAGAGATCATTCAAAGTAAAGTAGGCAGTTAACACCTCTACAGTCGTAGGATCAAGGAGGGTTAAGGCATGTCTTCACTAGCAACGTTAATGTGGTTGTGTAATTGTGGCTGTGTGAAAAATTGTGTTTTCACACCCCGAGCGAGAAAGTTGCAGCGCTGTAGACAAGCCCTTAGTGCATTACAGGTTGTTGTAATGAACCACAAATCCAGTGTCTTTATTAAATCCATGATTTTTGGTGTCTAGCTGAGTGACAAATTTAAGTTCCCAAGCTCGTTCTTCCAAAGTGTTGTGTGTAGGTTTCCTTGGAGGACAAGGACTGAGAGGTTAAATATGTAGTGATCATTTGGGAAAAATGTTCTCTCTCAGGTGATATGGTATTTTTATCATTTTGCTGTGTTTTATCATTTTCAAGAATCTAATAATTTGTCTGGTTTCATCCACAGAGTTGGTATTGGTGCACTGGATGAGGTGATAAGCATGTGTAGGACCCAGGGATCTGGAAAGGTGCATTGTGGGGGGTATTGATCATTGTAGCAGCAGAAATATGTCTGCAGGTTTTTGCATCTGTTATGGCCAGAGGTGGTGCTGCTTTGAGATGGTGTGTCCTGGTCGGGGGAGAGCTTTCTTCTGACGATGAACTTTGTTAGGTTGCGGGCTTATTTGAAGGCCAGAATAGAGGAATTGGAAAAGATTTCTTTCAGGGTGTGGTCTCTATCAAGTGTGGGTTGTAGCTGTTTAATGATCCACCCCAATAGGTTCAAGTGTGTGGTGGTAGGTGACAACTAGAGGTGTGCAGTTGCAGAGGGGTAGAGGTTTTTTGGGTCCTGTATTGAAGCAGGTTCTTTCCAGGTATTTGGGTGGCCCATTCAATGAAGCAGTCAACTTCTCTGGTGGAGTGTCCTTGTTTGGTGAAGATGGTTTTAAGTGTGTGAAGATGTGTATCCTGGATTTCTTCCCAGAGCATATTCTGTGGTGTCTGAGTCTCTGGCTGTAGACAAGAGATTTATTGATGTGTTTTGGGTGGGTCCTGGATCTGTGATAGTGTTTGTGATCCATAGGTTTCTTGCATGTAGTTGTCTATAAGCTTCCATTGTTGAAGCTGATCCTGGTGTGCGGGAAGCTGATGCTAGTGTGGTAGTGTTCTAAAGAGAGTTGGACGGATGGGTGGTAGCTGTTGAAGTTGTGATGGAAACCTTTTGAGGAAGTTTAGGTTGTCTGTCAAAAAGTAGAAAATATCATTAGAATATCTCAGGTATATCATTGGTTTTGTGGTGCATTTGTCCAGAAATTCTTCCTCAAGGTGGCCAAGGAAAAGTTTGGCCTATTCGGGAGCCATCCTAGTGCCCATGGTGTGGGCAAAGTGTTTGTTGAATGTAAAATTGTTATAGGTGGGGGTGAAATGGATGAGTGTTTGGGGTGGATATGTGAGTGTTTGCCTTCTAGATACTCAGGCTGTGGCTACACTTAGCACTTCAAAGCTGCGCAGGCAGCGCTTAAACGCCAGCGTGCGTCAAAGCGGGAGAGCTCTGGGAGCTCTCCTGTCCCCCCCCACCTCTCACCTCCCTGTGGGAATAACGCGCAGGCGCTGGAGCCACAGCACAGCACTGACACCACACACACTGGCGCTGCAGCGCGCAAGCTGTGAGAGGTGGAGTGTGTGTGTTGTTCCTGCTGCGCTGCAAACAAGCAAAGCCTAAGAAAAACAGAGCCAGCATCAAATTGATAATTTCCATTCTTTTGGTTTTAAAAAAGCCCAAGAGGATTACTATTGTTACTTCTTGTTTGAATAGTGTGGTACAAGATTTGATGTCTTTTAATGCCAAAGTCATAAACTGGCTTAAACTCCACCCTGTGGTCTTTACAAGGCCTATTCTGCATTGTATGATGCTTCTGTTACTTTAATTTCCAAGGAATCAAAGGTAAAAGAGACACAGACATGCAGCTGTATATAATAGGCCAGCCTTTAATATTGGTGGTGGTTCTTTGCCATAAGCTGGAATTACCAGAGATTGTTTTCTCCAGGATGCAAGTTTAATAAATTAACAAATACCGTTGACACTAATTTATTAAAATGTTGTTTTAGAATAGATGAGAGCAGCCTAATAAACTAAAGAATACAATACAAGTTTGGGGAGGAGATTTTCTTCAAGCCTAGAATGTATTTGTCTGATTTATGACATGGCTTACTTCCATGTACTGTGGCTCTAGCCAAATACTGAAATGTGCTTAGAATGCATAAGAATCAAAAATTGCACAGAGCTTGATATTTTTTTTTCCTTAACTGATGACAGGGAAGTGCTCCTGTAGACCAGTCATGGTTTTAAGATCTGAAATTTTATAAATTGGTATTGCTAGAAACAAATAGTACGTTATGAAAATACAGATATTTTCATCTGTATAGGTATATGTAATATTTATTTCTAGACCTAGCTATTTACCAGATATTTCACCTTAATATCATGCCATTGTGATTAATCTTGCTTTTTTCCACTTGAATTCAGTATGCTTTTAACAGCTGCTGTCTGAATCTAAAAAACAGTGTTGCCTTTCAAACTGTATAAAAGATTAATCAGACTGGAGTTGACTAGAAACTGACTTGAAACAGAAGTGAAAAGGAATAATTTCCCTTGAGTACCTGGGATGAAATCCTGACCCTATTGAAGTTGACAGGAGTTTTGTGGACTACAGTAGGGTCACAACTTTGCCCCTAATGTCCCAAATACATCTGGTAACTTTCATCTTAGTTGCCATTTCTGAGGTCTCTTAACCTTGGGACAGTATTTGCGGAGGGCATGTCTACACTTCAAAGTTAAGTCATCTTAATTTAACTCGGTATCCAGCCACCACAGTTATGTTGGTTGTGTGTGTCCACACCAAGATCATTGTCTCGGTGGAGTGCATCCTCACTGGCAGCACTTGCATCGATGCACAGTGCAGTGCACTGTGGTAGCTATTCCACAGTGCAACTAGCTGTAGTGGGTTTTGGGAGGGGCTTGTAATGCCTAATGGGACCAAAATGTTGTTGCAGGGTGAAATGGGAACATGGCTTCGGGCTCCCATGATGCAGTTTCCTCCCTCCCTACCCTGATATCAATGGCAAACAACCCTCGTGCCTTTTTTCGAAAGCCAGTGTTAGCTGTACGTGCACCATAGACTGAGAAACCTGGACCCTGCTCAGCTGTGCATTCTTGTTGTGAGCATTACAAACATCTTGTGCCTTATCCTGCAGTATTTTCAGAGCCGAGACAGGAGTCATCACGTGGAACATTGCGATGTCATGCAAGCAGCCCTGCTGCAAGCCATAAAACAAAACAATTTCTGGTTGCTGCTGGCAGTCGCGCAGCAGCTGAACATGGTGGAGCACCATTTCTGTTCCTAGGAAGCAAGCACTGACTGGTGGGATCGCATCATTCTGCAGCTATGGCTGCAGAACTTTTGAATGCGAAGGCCACTTTCCAGGAACTTTGTGCAGAGCTTTCCACATCCTTGAAGTGCAGCAACATTAAAATGAGACCTGCTTTGACAGTGGAGAAGTGAGTGGCAATCGCTCTGTGGAAGCTTGCAATGCCAGACTTCTACTGGTGAGTGGGGAATCTATTTGGAGTTGGTAAATCCACTGTGGGAGCTGTTGTGATCCAAATGTGCAGGGCCATTAATCGACTTCTGCTAAGAAGGGTAGTGACTCTGTGCAATGTGCAGGACATAGTGGATGGTTTTGCCATGATGGGTTCCCTAACTGCAGTGGGACGGTAGATGGCATGCATATCCTTATCTTGGCACCAGATCACCTTGCGAAAGAGTACATAAACCGTAAGGGATACTTTTCAATGGTGTTGCAAGCGCTCGTGGATCACAGGGAGCGTTTCACTGACATCAACGTGGGATGGTCAGGAAAGGCGCATGGTGCGCACATCTTTAGGAAAACAGGTCTGTTCAGAAAGCTGCAATCAGGGACTTTCTTTCCGGACTGCAAAACAACAATGGATGACAGAAATGCCAATAGTGATCCTGGGAGGCCCAGCCTACACTTTGCTCCCATGGCTCATGAAGCCGTACACTAGCCATCTGAACAGCATTAAGGAGTGGTTCAACAATAGGCTGAGCAAGTATATAATGTTGGTGGAATGTGCCTTTGGACATTTAAAGAGTCACTGGCGCAGTTTGCTTTTTAGGTTAGACCTCAGTGAAAGCAATATCCCCATTGTTATCGCTGTCTGTTGTGTGCTCCATAATATCTGTGAGGCAAAGGGAGAGAAGTTTCCACGGGGTGGGACGTTGAGGCAGATTGGCTGCTCAACATTAGCTGCCAACCTGATACCAGGGCAATAAGAAGAGCCCAGCAAGGAGCTCTGCATCTCTGGGAGGCTTTGAAAACCTGTTTCAGTAATGAGCCACAGTAATGTGCCCTGCTTATCTCCGTTGTGCCTTCCCATGCCCTGCCATCCATTGCATCAGTTTTCTTGTACCCCCCTTAAACCCTCATGATTGCAATAAATAAAGAGCATTTCATTCTTGAAACGTTTACTTTTATCACACACACATAAAGAAACTGAAAGATCAGGAAAATAATCTAACTTTGGGCAAATGGAGTGATAAAATTGGGAGGGGAGAAACCAAGTCAGCTTGTCTGTGAAAGCACAGTAGTCTTGACCATCATAGGTCTTTGAATGGCTGCCTTTTGTTCTTGGTACCCTCCCCCGGCATTGAGTGGAAGGGATACTTCCCTCTCACCCTCCCCGCCTCCTGGAACATTTTTGGAAGGGGAATTGAGAACAGAGAAGTGCTTGCAGGCAGTTCTGCATGGACTGCAGAGAGAGTCTAGCCTCAAGGTGCTTTTCTTGAAGTTCAACTAGATGCCTCAACATGTCTGACTGGTCCTTCATAATCCACGGCATCTCGTCCTGCATGGCATGCTCATGCTCCTGGAATGCTCTCCTGCTCTCCATGTCCAGTTTTTCAGACAGTGAAATGCTCCAGGCTCTTAGCTCCATGTCAGCTGTCCTGGAGGTGTTCATTATGGGAGGTGAACATGTCATCACATGTCCTCTTTTTCCGTCTTCTAATCTGAGAGAGCCTCTCTGTTGGTGTGGAGGATGTGCTAAAGGCCAAGCTTTCCACTGTAAGGCATGCAAAGCACAAGGCAACCATTGTCAGCACATACCCCGGGTTTAGTGCAAGGTTGCTATGTAAAAAATACTCCCCCTTTTATACTTAGTGCAAGCCAGAACATAATCAGAATCCCTAGCTAGTCAATGAACCAGTTTGCTGTTCCAACTGTGGGGAGTATGTCTCCGCGGCATGGGTGATGGGCCTTTTGCTGCAACTTGTAGCAAACCTGCCTCGGGAGCACAGGTGGGCAGGTGGACAATACTCCCTCCCCCTAACAACATGGACTTCGGTTTGAGACCAGGGACCAGCATTAAGCCTCCCAAATTGCTGTCATTGTCTGAGGCAGCTCCGGCGAGGTTTGAGGCCGCAAGAGAACACAGGAAGCTCTCCCTCCCTTTTGCTTAATACTGCTGGTAGTAATTGTCCTGAACTTGCAGAATCTGAGGTCAACGCCGATCCCTGCCAACCAAACCATTGGAATTTTAGGGAAAGCGTGGTTGAGGGACCCGGAAGTCACCATGGATGGTGGATCACATGCTCTATTGTTTGCAGTACGAGCACTTGTAATGAAAACTTCCCCCGTTTCTCCTAGGTGACCCTATGCGATATCAGTCTCCTGTGGGTAACAGAAGTGGCAAGAGAGCAGATGCTGTAAGTGTCTGGGTATAGACCTGGTCCTTATGCTACTATGTTGTGTACCACAATGATGCCAGCAGAGTGAATACTGGAGTGGCATGGAAAAATGTTTTACCGTGGTGGAAGAAATAAGGCAGCCCTCTCCAGGAACCTTCTGCAAAGGATTGCAGAGAACCTCCATGAAAGGTTCCTAGAGATCTCCATGGAGGATTCCTGGGTGATTCCTGTGCACATAAACAGTCTTTTCTGGGGGGCACCCTCTATGTAGCTGGAACAGTCACTAGGAAGCAGATACACACTGCACCTCCCTTTTTCTTCAGATTAAACATAAAATATAAAAGCATCAAAAACTCCTGTGACACCTTATAGACTAACAGACATATTGAAGCATAAGCTTTTGTGGGTGAACACCCACGAAAGCTTATGCTCCAATACGTCTGTTAGTCTATAAGGTGCCACAGGACTCTTTGTCGCTTTTTACAGATCCAGACTAACACGGCTACTCCTCTGATAATATAAAAGCACGTAACGCCTAAAGTTTGATTGGAATTGCATACCCACCGGACGTGCCTTCCCCGGCATCACGCTCGGCTGCCATGCTGTCCTGAGACCGATTGGGCTCCATGGTTAAGAATAGCTCCTGGCTCTCGGGGAGAATCTCCTGCTCGCCTGTCTCCCATTCTCCTCCTCTGCCTCTTCCTCATTCAGAATGTTCTCATTGTTTCTTGAGGTGGCCCAGAACTCAGACTCCTGGTAGGTATCAGCGCTGCATTTGGGGGTAGTGGTGAGGTTGCTGCCGAGAATCGCATGCAGAACCAGAATGACTATTCGCTCCCCTTGTCTTCTGTTACGCCTGCCGAAGTTCTTGGATTTTCATGTGGCACTGCTGCATGTTCCTGCTGTAACCCTTGTCCCCCATGCCCGCGCAATCTTTTCATAGATATCTACGTTTCTTCTGCTGGATCGGAGCTGTGCCTGCACAGACTCTTTTCTTCACAGATGAATAACTTCCACCACCTCCTGTGTACTCCAGGCAGGAGCACATTTTGGGCATTGAATCACCATGATCAGCTGGGCTGGTGAGCTCTCCATGCTGATGAAAGAGGAAATGGGAACTCAAAAGTTCCCCAGGCTTTAAAGGAGGAGGGGGGGACAGGACTGTTTCCCATTTACGTGGCTGCCATGCAGCAGAGTTGAAAATGATCTCCAGTGCGGTCACAGCAAAGCATTGTGGGACACTCCTGGAGGCCAGTTCAGTCAAGTTACACAACCCATAGCCCGGGCCCACTGCCTGGGGGACTTGGGCTTCAACTTCAGCCCCGGGCTTCAGCAAGTCTAATGCTGGCTCTGGTGACTCCATTAAAATGGGGTCACAACCCACAGTTTGAGAACCGGTGGTGCAGAGTAACCTGATCTGTTTTTTTGTGGCTCATTATGACAGTGGCCTGCAAGCCACTGATATACCACCAATTTCCCGAGGAACGTTACTTATTTAGCTACTGTGCAACAGTATTTTAAGAAAGCAAGTTTCATGTATGTTTTTACATGCCCACCGAGAAGAATAGAGGATGTGTAGAAAAAATGGAGTAGAAAATATAAATGTGCACAGCATTTGTGCACATGCCTCTATTTTAAATGTGATTAATAGGTGAAATTTTTGACCCATCACACTGGTAGGATGGTGTTTCTAGCAGTGGCTCATAGAACTTTAACCTGAGTCCATTGTAATAAAATAGGTGAGACAAGAAAGCAGTAACCTTTTTTGCTCACCACAGTACCCTAAAGTTCCCATGATAAGAAGATTGCTATACTATTTAGGACTTGTAAAATGTATTTGAAAAAAGGTTTTGATTAAAAACAGCATTTTAAATTTTTCCTTGATTAAAAACTGTCAGGTATTGTATTGCAAAAGAAACCAAAATGTACATCATGAACTAATCCTTTTAGACTTTATTTCAAGGATGTCAGCTCATGTTACTGGGCTAACTTGGAAATAAACATCTCCTTCTTAAAACTGGCATTTCTGAGCCCCTTGGTGATGGCCATCCCCTTCTGATACCAGGAGAATGGAAGCCTATTGTCATAGACTGCAAAGCAGTCTTTATCCTGCTTTAATACTAGTCAAATATTTTACTTAAAATATTGCACATTAAAACTCTTGCATTACAGAATATTTAAGGGAAAAAAAGCTTCAGTTCTTTCAGTCTCCATAATCGGATTATTCTTAATGACATTAAAGTTAAAACCGCTGTGGTTGTAGTGCATTTAAGTTGATCAAATTTGGTATTAAGTTGAATTTTGATAGTAGTGTTAGCCAGATTGTTGTCTCTCATTGCTACCATCTCATTTAGTGTGTGTGTATAATTCTGTGCCAGAGGGAAGACTGATGTTGTTCAGTGGAAAACTTTGTCAATGGTTCAGTATAGGTCAAATATATCTCTAATAAGCGGGCAATGTCTGATTGTATTTTTTTTTTAAATGTGGTCTTTATAGGCGTATTCTGCACTCTAAAGGAGAGTTGAGTGAAGATCGACACAAGCAGTATGAAGAATTTGCAATGTCCTATCAGAAGCTGTTGGCAAATTCACAGTCTCTGGCTGATCTGTTGGATGAAAATATGCCGGATCTTCCCCAAGACAAACCAACACCAGAGGGTAGGACATCTTTTAGTGTGATAGGTTATATGATACTGAAAGCTTTCCTTTATGGGGGAAAAACAAAACCCTCCCATTGATCTGTGTTTTCAGTGCAAGTTTCCTTTTAAATGTTAATAGCTTAGCCTCTCACATTTAAATATATGGAATAGGGCAAAGTGTTCCAGGGTATGCCAATAAAGCTTCATTTTAAATTTATTAACCTCCAGTGAATTATTGAGCCTAAATAGGCCATCATAAGACCAAAATAAATGGTGGAAACTGGTGGGCGCCCTATGCATCCAAGGACATGGGAGGTTAAAGAAAAAGATTGGACTATGAGTGTTAGTTAATTTTGGCAATCTCTTGTACTTCTGTTAGGATGATTTTATTAAGGCGGTAAAGAAAATCATATTTATACCTTTAATCCTCCCCATCACTTTAAGTAAGTATATTTAATTTATTTTTATAATAATTACTTGGTCAGATAACTAGTCATTCATCCGAAGAAGTGAGCTGTAGCTCACGAAAGCTCATGCTTAAATAAATTTGTTAGTCTTTAAGGTGCCACAAGTACTCCTTTTTTTTTTTTGCGGATACAGACTAACACGGCTGCTACTCAGAAACTAGTCATTCACAGGCTTTATTTTACATTGAGAGACCATTTGAATCTGAAGATTATATGAGCTGCATTTAAAATGAAATTTACTAGTTGTTTCCTTGTTTCTCAAATCGCACAGAAGGCACTTTGTTTTGATTACTTCTTAATGTAGTTTGAATCTGCTTTAGAAGTTATCTATTAATTGCATCTCAGAGCTTAGCAATTCAGTATAGTTTTAAAATATACTAATTGCCCTTTAAAGTATTTCAAAATGCAGCTAGGAAAATGTTGCATGACCTGTTAGATAAACCACTAGATGGCTACCTGTGACCTTTGAATATGACGGCAAAATTTAATGTCCCACACTAGTATTGATGGCTGTCAACTTTTAGTATTTACGTATTCAGATTCTTGAAATCACGGACCTCAGGTTTGTCCAAAAATGCTCAAGCTTAAAAAAATAATTGCTAAATCCATTTTGAAGAAGAAATGTGTTTATCCCAACAGTTTCCTTACCATGATTGCCAGACCCAGATTAAGCAGTTTGTAGTTGCACAGGGCCTCCAATCTCAGGGACCCCCGACCAACTGGCTGGTATTTAACCCTCTTGGCTGGTTTTTCTTCCCTTTTGCAATGTGTTGGGGCTTTTTTCCATGTCTAAGTTACAAGTTGGGGGAAAAAACCCAGCACAATGCAACTGGCAACCATTGCTGCATGCATGCGCTGCTGCGTCACAGCTGCTTTCACTACAGCATTCAGGTCATGTGCCTACTGGTGCCACACCCTGATCCCTCTCCACATGCCAGGCCCTCAATGAGCCAACGTGGTGGCTCCTGCTCCTTTCACTGCCAGAAAGCAAGGCAGACCTGAGGTTCAACAGCAGGGAGGAGTAAGAAGCAGGGACTGGAGTGGGTGAGGCAGGGACTCCTGGGAGCTTGGGAGGAAGTGGTAGGGGGCATCCTTGGGCTAAGACTCCTGAGAGGAGGTAGATGTAGGGGCTTATGGGCTATCGGGCTTGGGGGTGGGGGGTGCCTGAGAGAGGAACAGGAGGATCAGGCTTCTGTAGGAGGGTGTGTGCGCACTGAATGGGGTACAGGAGGGTCAGGATGCTGCAGGGAGGGGCAATGGCTAGTTTTTCTGCTTCTTGGAGGTGGGCCAATCTGGTTGAGGCCCATAGGATTGCCAGCTACTCCCCCCTGCCACCGCTTTGTACCCTGGCGCAGTGTTGTTGTGTTACTCATGTTTGGTGTCCTATGCAGTTGGGCCTCTTGGAGCCCTCTTGGATTATCACTGCAATCGGGCACAAGTGTAGGGGGGCTTTTGAGAGAGGTCTGGTTTCTCAGATCCCTTTTTGGAGTTCTGCTCACCTCTGGTTCATTCTGCTTCCTTGCTGGTGTTGGTATTATGAGCCATCAGAGCCAGTGTGTCCTCTTCAGGTCCTAGTAGCTCACCATTGACACCCCAAGACCATCCTTCTTCCCAGGGGAAAAGAACTACTTTTCCTGCTCATTCAGCTACTGAAGCCCAGTCCCACAATCAGTGTCTGAGTCAGTCCCTTATCGGTACTGATTTGAATCAAACTTGTGCCCAGAGCCAACTGAGACTCAGTACCCCTTTCCCTTAGGAGCTGGTAAAATTCTTCTCTTAGCCTGTCTGTTTTTCAAAAGGCAGCAAAGCAACTCTCGCACAAGAGGCTCGGGTAGCCAATGCACTAATGTTCTTGCCGTTGTTGTATGGTCTCTGGCAAGTTCTGCTTTTGTCAAAAATGCCTTTCCCCTATAACTGGAGAGTCAGCTAGGCATGGTCAAGCTAATTTCTAAGCCATGTTTCATAAATACTTCCAAGCGCTTAATCTATTTAGGAAATGTTTCCCCAAGCCAAAGGAAAGAGTGAGTATTCAATTAAAAAAAATAAAATAAATTGCAATATATATTTAAATGAAATATTCCTAGATATATTATTATTAACATGTCATATTAGTTGATACCTATCTCATAGAACTGGAAGGGACCCTGAAAGGTCGTTGAGTCCAGCCCCCTGCCTTCACTAGCAGGACCAAGTACTGATTTTTGCCCCAGATCCCTAAGTGGTCCCCTCAAGGATTGAACTCTCAAACCCTGGGTTTAGCAGGCCAATGCTCAAACCACTGAGCTATCTCACCCCTTTAAGTCTTTTCCAAACTACTACTAATAAAATGAGATGTTCTCGTATTTATAAACTATATATCATGTGCTCTGTCTAGTTTAAGGAATGTGGGGAGGGTCCAATTTCCATACTGCACAGGGCCCCAAAATTTTTTAATCCATCCTTGCTAATTACCCCTGGACTGCAGTATTCCAGATTTTGCAAGCATTTACTTATATTCTGAAAATAAAACATCTGTGGCAGTTGGTGTATGATCACCCCCAAAATGATGTATCTAAACACTTTCTGATGCTAATATGGATGAATTCTACTATAACTCCATTTAGCAATCTCGTTTAATATAATTGTGATTACTTTTTGATTGCACAATTTAGTTTTGTAATTTCATTGTTTTGATTTCTTCTTGAATGAGACTAGTCTGGTTGTACTTTAAGATGCTGGGGATATGTGTTTAATAACTTTCAATTTTAGAAACCAAGGTAGTGGCAGTAACAGGGAAACATTTTTTTAATGTTTATCCCAAAAATCTGTCTTTTTAAAATTAGATGATCTGAAACTTGTGTATGTAGCTTTAACCCTTTGCTTAAAAGAAAATCTTTCTTTTAGTATGATTATATTGATGAATTAGTCATTTTGTGCATTCTGTGATTCCAGAACATGGGCCTGGCATTGACATTTTTACCCCTGGCAAACCTGGAGAATATGACCTGGAAGGGGGCATCTGGGAAGATGAAGATGCTCGAAATTTCTATGAGAACCTTATTGATCTAAAAGCTTTTGTGCCAGCCATTTTGTTTAAAGATAATGAAAAATGTTCTCAGAACAAGGACTCCAGCAAGGATGAATCTAGAGGTAAAACAATTTGGAAGAAAATGGTCTAGATTTTTAAAAAATTGTATTGTGTCAACAGCCATGCAAGTTTGGCAAAAGTAAGGGAAGTCTTTAGTTGAAATAATCGTTATTTATATAGCAGTCAGAACATTCCACCAAGATGGATGATCTTGAGCACAGAAATGATGCTAGATAGATAATCTGAACACAAAGTTTTTATGAAAATAATAAATACAAATGAATACTGGCAGCATTTTTCACCCAAATATATCAGTGTGGTTTTGGTGGGTAAGTATTAATATTTGTATCTTTATATATGAAAGAAACAAGGCTGTGCCTTCACCGCAAAGAAAGGTATGGGGTTTTTTTTACATTGAGATTATTAATTTGTTAGCTATCTTGATGCAAATTTCTAGTGCAGACAAGGCAAGGTAGTTTTTACCTTAATGTAGCTAATCAAGGTCAACCCTATCCCACCTGCACCCCCAACACACCTGGGATTGACTTGGATTAGCTGCATTGAGGTAAAAACTACCTGTGCCTTAATTATCTCAGTGCAAAAATCCTTGTGGTTAAATATATTCCCCCCCCCCCCCCCCAGTAAAGGGAAAACTTAAGTCACAAAGGTTAATGCATTATCCATGATCACAGAGTGAGCTAGTGCCTGTCAGGAATGGAACTCAAATCATTTGACTCTGAGGGCTTGTCTACACAGCAAGTTACTGTTTGGCAAGCCATAGTGTGAATCTTTAGTATACCAGCTGGTGTACTGTAGATCCACATTCTGGCTTGACGAGCAGTAACTTGCTGTGTAAACAAACCCTCAGTCCTGTGTACTAACCACTAAACATATTGTGTGCCCCAGTAAATATTATTTCCATATAAAGCACTTGAAAGTTTTATCAAATATTTTGTTAGTTTATGAAAACTAATAGTTAAGGTATATCAATTTTTTTAAAAAGAGGGCTATATGTTTATAAAATGCAAACTAATTTAATTTAGAGATTATAGATACAGTATGCAGAAGAATAGTAAAACCAGGAAGAATACTGCTGGTTATGATTAGGTTGTAGTCTTAGGCATACTAGGGGGTAAGAACTCTAGCTATGATGAATTAAGATGGTCATCTAAGAAAACAAAAATATATTTTAATGTCAGATTCTTATCATGAGTTCATAGATTTTAAAGACAAGAACTGGCTATTAGATTATCTAGTCCAACCTCCTTTATAACACAAGCCAAAAAATGCCTGCAATACAATGTTTTCTGATGGGAGCAAAAAGGAGATGCTTGAAAGTTCATTGTAAATTTTTTGAAACTTGCAGTGTTTTGGGGACTGGGACTTGGCCTTGTGTATCTCACATTTCAGGCAGATTTGGTGGAGATGTTGTAACTGTAAAATCTCCATGGAAGATACCACGGTTTGCCCTACGTAGTTTCGCTTCTTAAGTTTTTGCATTCTCATCCTAGACTGTGCAGAACAGCTTCACAATCTTATTGTTCTCAAGTTGTACCACTTCTGGCATGACGTGATGTCATGGGTTCCACACATTAAAACAGAATAAAACTTCACTTTATGCGTGATGGGCCAGCCTTTCAAAGTTTGCTGATAGACTCATGTATTCAAGTTCTTGGGTCCTCCCAGTTGTTTGGATTTTTCTCCCTGATTTGGATATGCAAATCCTTGGACATTCAAATTTAAAACTTTTAACTTCTGCTGGGGATTTCAACAAACTCCACTTTTGCAATTTTAGGTTTATTATTTAATCATGATATTAAACACAGGCATTCTACACATAACCTATAGTGTCCTAACCAGGGGCGGCTCTAGAAAATAGGCTGCCCCAGGCAGCGCGGTGTGCTGCGCCGCCCTTCCTCGGTCCCGTGGCGGGTCCCCTCTTCCCGCGGCTCTGGTTGAGCTCCCGCGGCAGGTCCACCGGAGCCCCGGGACGAGCGGACCTGCCGCAGGCATGACTGCGGGAGCTCCACCGGAGCCGCGGGAACAGCGGACCTCCCGCGGGCACGGCTGCGGACGGTTTTGAGCTGCCGCAGTCATGCCTGCGGGAGGTCCAGCCGAGCCGCGGACGGCGCCTCCGCAGTCATGCCTGCGGTAGGTCCGGTCGTCCCGGGGCTCCGGTGGACCTGCCGCAGGCATGACTGCGGCAGGTCCACCGGCCCAGCCTGCCGCCCCCTAGATTTGGCCGCCCTAGGCAACAGCTTGGTTTGCTGGTGCCTAGAGCCGCCCCTGGTCCTAACAAATAACATCCCAGCCCAAGTACAATTGGGAACAAACCAAAACACTCAAAAGGGGTGAGCACCTTTTAACAGAAGCACATCACGCAAGGAAGTGAATTAGGAAGATTGTTCCAGGCAACAAGAAAAATGGCACAAAGTCCAGAGTTGACACATAAGACTGATGTATTGGTCAGAAAAGAAGTGTGCTGTTTCTCCTTAGACATGAATAAGGGTGTGTAAGAGGTCAAGCTAGAGATGCAGGGATGCACCAACATGTCTTAGAATATTTTTAAGCCATGTCTACTTGTGTTTACATTGCATGTTCAATATTTCTGCTTTCTTTGAAACAGATTCAAAAGATGCCAAGGATAATAAGGATGTTGCTGGTAGTGAGGACTTGGACTTGGATATGGAGAATTTGGACATTAATTATGATAACTTGGAGTTAGACTGTGGAGATGAAGCAGAAGATCTCACAAAAAAGCTTCTTGATGAGCAAGGTAAAAGCAGAGCTGATAAACATTTTTAGGACTACTGTATTGTGTTTTAACTAGGTCCTGGTGTTTTTTCAATTCCTTGTATTAATGTGGAGGGATGCTTTTGATTCTTTTGGGCAACGTCTGTAGTAGCTAGAAGCAGTTTTGAGCAAGGTCATTCCTTCTTCCATCCTTTTGTGCTCAGCAGGCACTTCTAACAAAACATTCAATAAAGAGAGAGAAGAAATAAAAGTGCTCTGCAGAAAGAAAAGAAAACTGGTCCAAAACTGCTAAAGGATAAAAATAGAAATAACAACTTCTCCTGTTCAGTAAAGACACTAAGATGGTTTAGTAACCACTATTTTTAGGTTTGTGTGGTGAAGGTTAAGAGATACCTTTGTTACTACTTTGGCATTTGATTGAATTGTAAAAAAGACTAAATGTAGAGGCAGCTCTGCTCAGAAAAGTGACAGTAATAAATGGCATGTGAGACTTCATGTTTGTGTATCAATTATCTTATCAAATGTGTTCAGCTTACAAGTAAAAAGATGTTTTACTTTTAAGCCCAGTGTGGATTCTAAAAGTCAAACAGGATTCTTTCTTTCTTGTGCATCATCATCAGTAACACAGATTTTGCTCTCAGTAACAATTATTGCCTTCCCTGATAGACACTTAGTAAACATTCCTGCTAATGATGCACAAGAAGGAATAGAATCCAGCACATCCTCTCTCATGTAACAATGTTAGCATAGATAGCAGAGGTGAAAACTGGAAAAATCTAAGTTGGTTGTGGTGTACTCCCACCTGTGAGTTATGAGCTTCCTACCAGTGCTGCTGAACTTTGGGAACCTTCTAAAAAGCAGTACCAAATGTCAGGAGCCAAGGGCCACGTACTTTTCAATTACTTCCTTTCTGCAATTAGCTGCAGGAGAAAGGACTTCCTTTGTGTGCATTGTGTCTCATGGTTTTCCTAGAGGTGGATGTGAATGATGCTCTTCATTTTGCCTGGGGATATTTCTTCCCCAGATTTCTGCTCTGTGTATAAGGTCTTCACATTTGAGCCTGCATCAATGGTCAATAGAGGCTCTGTGGCCTCAAAACAGAAGCCTTATGAATCCCACCCCAAGTCATCCTTCTGCCCCCATGAAGGAATAGACCACATTTGACTTCAAAGCCAAACAAAACGGGGATGACTTTGGCAGTGAAGAAGTTTGTGTCAGTTCCTAAGTCTTAAGTGGGCTCTGAAGCTGCAACAGTTCAAAGATGTGAGCCTTCAGGAGCAAGAACTTAATCAATTCTGAGGGTGTTTTCTGCTTCTAAAGTACTTGCCACAGGATCTCTTTTATCAGGGCCAGGAGCTTCCCATATACCAAAGAGACCTAGTACTAAATATGCGTGCCAGTGGATGGGTGGTTTTGCTAGCCAAAGAATGGAAATAAAGTTCCAAACCTCAGTCCTGACAACTTGTGATGGTTCAGATGTGTTGACTCATATGGTGGCATTAGCTCTTTTGGAGTCAGTACTTTGGGCCTTTTGTCTGAGGCTTAAGTCTGTATTGCAGACCACCTTTTCAAGGGGGAGGGTCTCTTCAGCTGTAAGATAGATGACCTGATGAAGAAGGTGGAGGACACTGAGTTCACTGCTAGGTCATAGTGCATTCTCAATGGGTGCTGTTTTTCAGAAGGTTTTTGAAGCTTGGTGGTAGTGGCTGAGGGTGCCTCCACAATGCAAAAATATGCAGAGGCAACACTATCAAGAAAGTACAGTTATGGTAAGTAACAAGCTTTATAACTCCAGTCATTAGATATGATTCTGATACACAAAGGGAGCAGATCCATTGGCTAAGAATGTGCCATCTTTACATAGTCACTTTTCATAGTAGACATACTTCAACTATATTTTTTTTAAAGTACTGCTAAAATACAGTAACTCCTCACTTAGTTGTCCTGGTTAACGATGTTACGTTACTGATCAGTTAGAGAACAGGCTCGTTTAATGTTGCGCAATGCTCCCTTATAAGATTGTTTGGCAGCTGCCTGCTTTGTCCACTGCTTGCAGGAAGAGCAGCCTGTTGCAGCTAGCTGGTGGAGGCTTGGAACCAGGGTGGACCGGCAGCCCCACTATCAGCTCCCCGAAGTTTCCTGTGTGGCAGCCGCCCAGCAGGCTATCAGTTGCTGGCAGTTCAGCTGTCCCTCCCCCCACTGCCATGTGCTGCTCCTGCCCTCTGCCTTGGAGCTGCTCCCCGGAGCCTCCTGCTTGCTGTGCGGGGGGAAAGAAGGGGGGCTAATGTCAGGGTGTCATCCTGCTCCTGCTCCCCGCTTACCCTTTCTCCATAGGGGGAACATGACAGGGCTCAAGACGGAGAGAGCTTGCTGGCCGCAGCTGCTGTCTCAACTTCCTGATCTGTTTAAAAAGGCAATGTACTTAGAGTGGTGTCAGTGTACTTAAAGGGGCAATGCGCATCTCTCCCTCTCACACAGGGGGTGTGTGTCTGTCTGACATGCTGTCTCCCCTCCCTCCATTCATGCTGCCTTGTAGAGTGTGAGGCTACATTAACAACGTGTTAACCCTTGAGGGTTCAGCCGAGTACTAGTTCATCATTTTGCAGTAAGGCATTCCCTGGGAAATATCCCACCCTCTTCCACCTTCTAGTTTCACCTCAACCAAGCTTCACAATCATTGCTGTGTACAGTATTAAATTGTTTGTTTAAAACTTGTACTCTGTGTGTGTGTGTGTGGGGGGGGGAATTTCCCTGGAACCTAACACCCCCCCCCACGCCCCCATTTACATTCATTCTTACAGGGAAATCGGATTCGCTTAACATCGTTTCGCTTAAAGTTGCATTTTTCAGGAACATAACTACAATGTTAAGCGAGGAATTACTGTAGGGTAATTGCTATAAATTGATGTTCTCCGTGCCCAAGAGAGCTTTCTAAATATGACAGTGCAAACAAATGCAAGACATTAAGGAAGGGAGCAAGTATTAATGAGAAGGAAGAAAGGATCCTCCCTCCCTCCAGTCTCTCATTTTGGCTACTGATCTTTCTTCTCAACTTCCTCTTTCTCTGCTACTGTCATCAACACCAACGACCTTCTTGTCACTCAGTTCCACAATTTGGGGGTTATTTTTTGATTGCCCAGCTCCTCTTGCTGCAGACATCCAGGCTTAATACAAATCCTCCTGTTCTTTCCTCCAGGGTATCCAAGATGCATCCTTTTCTTTCCATCCCTGAAACTAAATCTCACCTTCATGTCCTCATTATGTCCTGCTTTGCCTTCTATAGCATCCTGCCCTAACACCCATGTTTCTTTTAATCTATATACAATGCTGCAGCTTAAGTCATCTTCCTTGCCTGTCATTTTGATCATCTTACTCCTCCTTTGGAATTCCCTTTCATGACTCCACATCCCCTATGTTACCACATACAATCTTATGGCCATCAATTCAAACCCCTGCATAAATCATCCCTTCCTTACTTATCTTCCTTGTTCTTGCTTTGCATTGTCAACCATCCAGCTGTCGGCTTCTTGCATAAATATATCCATGTCGTCTTCCACGTGGTAGCCAACCTTCCTTTATCTGCACTTCCTGTACACTCTTGGTATTTAAGTCCCCCTTGAACACCCACTTTTGCCATTCTGCTCACAGCATCTGTTTGACATGTATAGTTAAAAAAACAAAACAAAAAACTGTTTACCTCTTCCTCTGTCTACTTGTCTGTCTGTCCCTTAGCTTGTGTTATCTTTGGTGCAAGGACCATTCCTCCATGTCTGTCTTGAAAGCACATTATGTTGTGCCCACAAAGTGATTATTTCTGAGAGACGTATCTTTTTTTAGGTGAGAGGAGTGTAGGGGTTTTGCAGAAAATGAGATCAGAAATGCAGGCAGGTGATGTCTTGACATACTCTTAGCTCACTGACACCCCAAAAAATTGGGAAACAATGCCAGGTTACCAGACTAACATTCACAATTGAACAATGACAGTGCACAGAACCTAGCCAGTATGGTAGTGAGAGTATGTCTCAAACACATGTCACAAAATACGGATGGTCCAGTAATTAAGTTAGCTCAGCATGGAAAGTTAAGGTCCAGAGTCAGTGGTGGGGCATGGAGGGGAAGGGACTCGTTCAAAATAGAATGAAAATTATTATGGCATAACAAAATACCAAATGTAAAAATTCGTTTTCTTGAAGCATATGGAGGAATGTATGAAATGCTCTGTGAAGCTGTGAATACATTGTAAGTGCACTGCAAATCCTACATATTGTACACAAATTTAGGGAAGTGTGTTACAAAAATCTAAACTGAGACACTTTTATAAATTTGGTTTTTAATTTCCATTTGATAAGTTGATTTTTTTTTTAGCTTGATTCCTCCATAACCAAAATCTAGTGACAGTTTGGCAAGATGGCCTTACTTGGGGAAGCCGAGTGTCTTTCTCTTAACCACCAAATGCATCGTTTGGTGACATTTTTTCTTACGTTCTGGAAGATTGAGAGATAACCGTAATTGAGACAATATATTATTACTATTATTAATCATGTTTGTTTATGTAGTACTTAAGGACCAACCAAGAATAGAGTCCCATTGTGCTAGGCACTGTATGCACAGAGTAGCTGACAGTCGCTGTCCTGACGAGCTTACAAACTAAATAGATAAGACAGATACAGGGTGGGAAAAGGGTAGAACACACAAGCAGAGTGAACAAAGCGAAGGCGGGAAACATCATGTTCGTGCCACAAAATTTTAGGGTGGTTTAGTTAGGAGGGGATAAGTTTAAATGAAAAGAAAAGTGAAGGGAGAGGGAATGTTGAAAGGAAGGGGGAGATGATGGGGACAGAGTGAAAGAGAACAGGGGAAGAGGGCCATGTGTGGGGTGAAGCTGAGATGAAGAGACTAAGGGAGTGGGAGGGAGAAGGTTGGAACAAACAGCCAGTCAACATGGAGTAAAGAATGTCACGTCAAAACTGTAGCAAGTTCTCTGAATGTCAGAAGCTGCTTCTGTAGCTGGTTCTACTGTCTCTAGAGTCTGACTGATTTCTCTCTGCAATTTTCTCCTAAAAGACCACATAACTTGGGGAGGGAAGGCTCTAGTTTCTCTGAAGTGGTCTCCCCTGCACAGTTATGGGTCTGGAGCATGCTAGAGGGAGGGATGGCTCCACCTGGCTCCCATTTTACCTTCTCCTCCCCACCCAGTGCAGCAGTCCCTGCTTTGCCTGCTTCTGCAGCTGCTCCTACCAGCTAAAGTCTAGTTTAGTCTAGTCAGCTAGAGTTAAAGTCACAGACTTGTCATTACTAGAAAAAATTAATAAGGGGTGCTTAGTGCGCATGTATAAGTCTCACATAACAAATGTGCTTTGAGACCTTCCAAATAAACCACATAACCATAAAATTATGTAAGCAATCCAGTCCTCTGCCAGCTATTTGAAATTTGCTAGTGAATATTTTTCACTATTAAAACACGGTTATACTTACTGAAATGTTTAATGTTTTACTCTTGTACACCCTAGTGCTAAAACTATTAAAAAGCTTGCCATAGTTTAAAGTGTCTGGCATGGTGTGCATCCACATGTTTTATAACTTAGTTTAACAGAACTGTTCATGTCATTGGGGCAGTTGCAAACACAATGCTGATTAAGAATGGTTTAACACATCTGCTCTATAAACAGGTTTCTCACCACTTGTTAATCAGATAGAAGCACTAAATGAGCTTTGAGATTGCTTTAGTTAAATCACATTTGTGAAACCATATTCATAATTGTCTTTCCATCACACTATGTGAAAGGGATCTTTGAAATAAAAGTCTGAGGGTAAGGGACGGGGAAACATAGGTGATAAAATTGAGAGAAATCTCTTTTCTCACCGCTTACTCTGCATTTCTAACATGCTCATTACTGCATTATAATACTACATAACAATGATAACAGTGATTCACAGAGAAAGGATACTACCCAAGTGTGCCCAAAATCCTGTCTTTCCCACATTGAAGTTTTGCTCCCCATTTTTTATATCATTTAACTAATTCAGGGACAGTAATTGAATAAATCATTTTAAAGCGCAAGGAGAGATTTTTCTTGCATGTTTGCAAAGTATTCCCAATGCTGGTGTAGAAAACTTGGTGGTTTTGGTTTTGCTTCTTTCTGACTGGTGCTATATAGTTCTGAAACTGCCTTTTCTGTTGTTGTGGTGACAGTAACTATTTATCCTAAATTGTGAGAGTGCCAAGTTACTTTAGCTCTGTACACAAGTATCTTTGATAAGTAATACCACCCTTCGCCCTACCCTCAATAAAAAAAAATGTTAAAATGACCACCAGTTGGCTGGCCTGGTATTCCAATTGCTGCCAGTGCAGAGGAGTCATTTCAGTTTCTGAGCTTTCCAGTCCATTAGGGAGTGGTAATAACATAGTGGAAGCCACAGATTTTCACCTTACCCATAACCAGTTTTTGAACTAGTTTTTACATGTCACCAGGCAGTGTGGATAGAATTGACATCTTTTGAAGATGTCCTCTTGGATTCTAAATTAAATTCCAAAATAAATTAACTTTGTCAGTTTGACTTTACACAGAGAAGACTATTACTATGTAGCATCGTATGTGTGGAGTTTTACTGATGAATAAGAAGAAACAGTCCCCACCCCAAGAAGCTTAAAGTTTCTATTGAATGTAACTATAATAAGTAATAAAACCATGAGGACGGAAAGGAAGGATCTGATATTCAGAAGGAAAGTTGAAACTGCTCATTGAAAAGTATTATTTATAAGGGATTTGGATCAATTTATTTTACTTCTGTCGTGTTTATTTTGGGTACATTTTAATTTTGTTTTATTTTTAGTATGCTCAGGCAAGAGAGAGGGAGCAGATAGCACCGGAGCTGAAAATAGTGACGGAAAACAAGCTGAAAGAAGTGAGTTTTGAGGTGCTGCTTGAAGGAGAGGAGGGTGCTTGGCACGTGGAAGGAATGAAGCTGTGTGGAGGGAGACAAAGGGAGTATTAAGAAGAGAGGAATGGACATAGCGAAGGGCATAAAGGTGTTGGGAGTAGAAGGAAGTTAGTGCCGACACATAGCTAGGGTTTAAAATAGGCTTCCAGTACCAAGTAGTCTACAACAGAGAGAACGTTCAGAAAATGAGGTTGAATATTATGCCTGTTACTCAATATCCTATTTAGAGGACTGGGAAAGCTGTTCTAGAAATAAAAAGAAAAAAACAAGATGTTGAGGAATATTTGCTGTGAATTATCCTGAGGGGTTGGATGGCTCAGGAAGCTGGTAATTATGATCTGGAAGTTAAGCAGTTAATGTTAAGCACATGCTTAAGTGCATTGCTGAATCGGGACCCAAGACACCAACTTGAATCCAGTCCTGGTTAGTAGCATCTGAAAGCTGTCACCATTTAATGGCTGCTCAGTTTGAAATTAATTTGATGATTTTAATACAGTGGACAGGTGACTGCCTCACAAAAAACACTTCCATAATTGTTACCAACTTGTTCCTTTGTCAGCCGTCTAAACAGAGAGGTCAAAGACCAAAAGGACCTAGAGGCTGAAACACTCTCTGCTCCCTGGCAGGGTGGAGCTTCTAGGGGATAGAAGCAACTAGCCTAGATGCTGATAAGCAGCTGTGGAGCCAGGGGAAGCAGTACCAGGCGCTTCTATAGAATTACCAGGTAGAATGTGGTCATTGTTATATACTAATGGAAGAGGGGTTAGCAGGAGAGGAACCCATGCTTCCTGCGACAGTAGGGAGGGAAGAGGCAAATGTCGCTTCTATAGTAGGTATTATGAATAATTCATGTCTAAGAGGCTATAGTCTCTTCCCCTTCTCTGTCAGCCTATTCGCCTGAAAATTATAAGACCCCATCAACTTGACTTGTAGTAAATTAAAAATATTTTCAGATACTACAGCAATATTTGTATCCCCTGCCAATTTTTGTGGCTTTTCTTATTTAAAACATTTTTCTCTTTGTTGCTGTGAAAGACACCTGGAATAAAAGGGGGAAACTGAGAGACTATACAGGAGAAACAATGAAATACTTTATTTAGTACACTTGACAGTACATTATTTTTCTTTTCTCTCTTCCAGTTACAGTAATTCTAATTACTTGTAAAAATAATACATAAAAAAAAAATTAGAATTGTGGAGTAGATGGAGTATGAAATGATAGTGGGACCTCCCAGAAGGGTTGTCTGAGAGGTAATTGGAAAGAGGAGTGGAGCAAAGAGGTGGCTTTTAAAAATTTTTATTTATTTATTTTTAATTTTTTTTAAGAGCCATCACCATAGAGATGAGAGCTGAGATAATGAGAACAGGTGTGGTCCCCTACAGAGAGTATAGAGGCTGTTTGCAGAGGGAGCCATGAGGAATGCTAACAGATAGGAGGTAGAGGGAAGGATGAGAAGCTACCAAAGAAAATGCTGGAGATGAGCCATGAGAGCGTAGCTAGAGAAGCCTAAATAGGAGAAAATGGAGAGGGGAACATTTTAAATCTGTAGCCATAGACATTTCTCCAAAGATGAAATGCCTCTGGTTTGGGGGCTGTTACATGCAGTCTCATGAAATAGATAGATTCTCAGGGCCTCAGTGTTTGAAGTTAAATTAAGTATTTAGAACTTTATGGGCCTCTTTTCTCATCTCCTTCCCTCTTCTTCCCCCTCCCCCCCCAAACAAAGATCTCCCTCTCTCAATAGCTCCTCCAACCTGCCAGTTGCCTTCGAAAGGGAGGAGGCACCAGTGGCCTACTATGTTATCTCTGGCATCTTCAGTGGAGGATGGAAGTCTAAGTTCTCCTCCGTCTTCAGGAGGGATCTCTGTCACTCTCGCGCTTGTGCAAGCCCAGTGTTCTCCCCCTTTTTTTTTTCTTTCCTGGCAATGGAAAGAGGTTTGGAGTTGCACAAGTTCTTTTGGATTCCCTGTTCCCTACGTTTCCCTGTGTTCTCTATTCCTCTGCATCCCACTCACACGCATCTGTCTCCCACTCAGCCCAAAGATGGTTGGAGGAAGGATTAGGCAGTCTTTTTCCCCCCTCTATACTTTAGAACCATGTTGAGTGTACTTTCTGCCTGTTTCCTGGACTCTCTTCCTTGTTACAGTTGTGCTGCCCTGCTCAGCTCTGAAGCTCCAGTAGACAGGAGAAGCTTAGAAGAGGCCATGTCTCGGGCATCCTTCCCATATGTTCCCCTCCACAGAGACTCCAAGGTCAAAAGGCCAGCTTTTTAACTGCTCTACCAGCTGCCTAGGATTATAACTAGGACAGGGAGTGCGAAGGATGGGTTTTAAATATCAGACAGTTGGCAAGTATGCTGGAGAGAGATTTCAATAGCATATGGCTTCCACTTGCACATCCAGCACCTCTGCCTCTCAGGACTTTGACACCTTGGTTTGTAGTCTGTCTTGCCAGTCTGTGGAGCTTATGGGACTTTCTCACCAGATGCTGTTGGTTCCACCAGACTCTCTGCCCTGTGTGAATCATTGGTTCGCCTTTGAGTGATTGTCCGCATGGATTCCACTTCTGGTGCACATGTACCTGAGAGCAGATTCTTTAGATCTATAGTGTCATTAGGGCTACACCTGTGCTTTCGATGCACTCACACTCCCCCCACCCTGAAGACATAAAGGGCAGAGTGGGCCCAATCATCTCTCAGTTCCTTCTTTCCACACAGGGCTGTGAGATGGAACCCCTGCAGTGTCCACTTTTCTGCGCACTGTGCAACTTGCATACCCCATGTGGGAGATTCAGGCCCACAGGGCTAGTCCACCTTGCATAGTGTCCCTAAAAGACTCTTAGGCTGTACTCTCCATTTTACCAGAAATTGTCTGATTTTTTCATTTAAATCTGGTGATTCACTTTCCAGTTTTTTCCCCAGGTCCCAGTCAAACCAAAGGAAAGCCATCCTGCACACCCTTGATGTGTACAGTGTTGTCTCATACTACTTACATCAAACAAGGCTCTTCAGGAGCGCTCGCTCACAGACTGTTTGTAACATTGCAGATAGGAGCTCTTCTAGGCTGTTAGTAGCATTGTAGATAAGGTTAAATGTCAAGCAGTATTTACTCAAAGATTGTCTAGGCAGGTATCACATTTTATTAAATCATACTATGAGATAGCTAGATTAGATCCATCCATATAGGCGAGACACCAGTCCATCTTCTGTGGCTTCTTTGAGAAGCATCCCAATTTCTGAAACTTGCGAGTCATCTATGTTGGGATTAGCAGAAGAAAGGACAGTTACTTGCTTTATAGTAACTCTGGTTCTTTGAGATGGCTTGTTCACATGGATTCCATGACCTGCCCCTTTATTATGGAGTCCTATACCATCTGGATTCTATATTGCCAAAAGAACTGAGGGATCAGGTGGGCCCACTCCACCTTTTATGCCCTTATGTGGGGAGGTACCAGGGCATTCAGGGTGCAGGTGCAGCCCCAGCGGATGCTGCGGGCCAAAAGTATCTCATCTCATGTGCATGAACACCAGAAGTGAAATCCATGTAGACATCACACCTTGAAGAACCACAGTTACTGTAAGGTAAGTAACTGTTCTTTCATTGCCCATCTCTCCTCATTCAGATCTTTTGTGGCCCACATCCTATGGTTGAAAGAACCTTTCATGTCTTGGTAAGAATATGTAGTTGCTGATGCACCCACTGGGTGCAATTTATCAGGTAGAAAATATTTATTCATAGTCCATGAATAGGAAGATATCCAGCCAATAGCCCTTTAGATTAGTTAATAGTTAACTTCCTTGTCTCTTCCCTCTCCCCCACAGGTGTCTGTAGGTGAGTATTGTAATCATTGAACAGATCCCTGTATCACATTTAGAGAATTAAATACAATCGTTGTTTATTGTGCACCATAAAATGTGATGTTTGTTTGCTTTCTACTAGAACAAGAGGATGAAGAAGCCAGTACTGGGTCTCACTTAAAACTGATAGTAGATGCTTTCCTTCAGCAACTCCCAAACTGTGTCAACAGAGACCTCATAGACAAGGTAAAGTGACATTATTATATTATCCTCCCATAATCCCACAATATTAAGCCTTGCATGTTAATTTGATTAAAAATATACTTCAGGTGTTTGTTACCAGTGTAATAGCAAGAGAAACTGTAAGCAACGTTATAGGCCGTATAGGCTTCAGGGAGAGGATTTTAATGTTTTTACACAATAATTTTCAGACTCTTCTGCCTTTTTTCCAGGCAGCTGACTTGGCTATTTCTTTTGTATTTTATGTAGCCATATCAGATCATAATAAGGTAGAATGTGAGTTTCAAGTGCAACAGCTAGTCCCGATTAATTTCATGTGTGGATGCTCTTATTCAAGAATAAGAGTGCTTTATCCCAAAATGGTGTAATCCATGTAGGAAATGGATTAAATTAATTCAGAATAAGGCATTCTTATTCTGGAATCAATATCATCCACATATGGAGTTAATCAGTAATAGCTATTGTACCTGCACAATTGCCATATGTGGCTGTTGGTCCTACAGAAAAGGCAAACTCCCCACTCTCTCTCCATAGCTAGTGAACCTTGCAACTGTTTACCTGACAGTTGACTGATTCTTTCTCTCCCTCCCCATCAGTCCAAAGTTTCCATTTTCCATCTAGTAGTCCAAAGGTTCGATCAAAATCTATACTAGAGTATAAACATTCATGTCTTTTGAATGTGTAAATTCTAGCTAGAAAATGAAGATATTATTTATTTTTTAAGCAATTGCATGTAGCAAAAGCTTGATTTAAGTAACAGACACTTTTAATATGTAGGTTTTACTGCTTTATGTGTAGAAATTTCGGTTTAAAGGTGAAACATTGACTTTTCTCTTACAGGCAGCAATGGATTTTTGCATGAGTATGAACACAAAAGCCAATAGAAGAAAGTTAGTACGAGCTCTCTTCATAGTTCCTAGACAAAGGTAGGAAAAGGAAAAAAATCGTAGAGCAACACTTTCTTGTCTATTTAAATCACTAAGGCAAAGTTAAATAATGTTCACTGCAACTACGAAGTCACACGTGTCTACTACGTTTGCCATTGATGCACACTTCTCTGGTGGTATTTGCTTATTGATTAAGGATAAACTTAAAATCAGCAAGCAAACTAAGATTGTTGGTACTGGAAAAATTTTCAGTATGGATACTATTGCAACTTACCTTTTCTGGTGATGATTACAGTTATAATAAATATTTTGGTGGCTCATGTTTTTGTTCAAACAGTGACATCAAAAATAAAGCTTTTCCAGGAAAAAGTTGTTCACGTGTCAATCAGAACTTCAATACTAGTAGCTGAAAATCCATCCTGTCGCACAGGTATGGCATTTGGGCCAAGTAATCCATTATCTATGCAATCTCCCTCATACAGCCAATGAAATTGTTGCATGCAGTTAAGCTGTAGAGTATGGGTGGTGTTATGGCCTCGGAAGGCCCAAGGTACTCTGCAAGAACGAGGCCGACTCCAACGCTGAGAGTAATTGGTTTTAATGAAGGATACCGTGACACACCCGCAACGGGGACTCCACTCGTTGCTGTCACTGAGGCGGGGAACCCAGCGCCCTACAACTCGGCCTGGTTCGGAGTCCAAAAGCCAATACAAAACGGGCTCCTATTTATCTCACTAGCAGCACAGCAGTGCATACATAGCAAGGCAAAAGCTACCCGCCCTCTGGGACCGCCTCCCATGGCCCACCGCCAGGGGCATTCCACATAGCGGTCTCAACCGGTCATGCTTGGTTGAGGCTGGTGCGCCGTGACCTATAGTAACCGGCGCTGAGAAAGCGGACTCAGGGAAATGCCTAGCTAGGCCGTAACAATATCTTCCGCAAATCCCTGCTCTCCTACAGGTGGTGATTGGTTGAGTTACCTTTCATAGTGATATCAGAGGTAATTCAACCTCTGTGGTCTAGCACTCTTGGCATATATAAGGCATAGCTGCCTTACTATATACTACACGTATATAACTTATAGAGTCAAAATAGCAAGAACTTAAAAACTGGACAGTAACAGACTGCAAATCCTAATGATTGAACCTGGTGATATTCTAATAAAAAGGAGTTCTCAGCCATGCTTCCAGCTGTTTCCATTGCTTCACACTGATTCAAAAGACATTCATTCTAGGCTTCAGAGTGATATAGAATGATAATCCTCGAATCTTATTATATGGATTATCCTGGGAAGCATTGCAGTAAGATACAGTGGTGATGTATAGTAAATTAGTTTCTATGTGAGATCTTGCTATATGTTATGAAAAATCTCAAGATAATAGCTTTATCTCACTGAGCTGTCATGGGAGTTTTGCTATACTGAAACCCTTTGTGCCCTCTTTCTGCCTCTCCTTATGGGCAGCCAGCTTTTCCCATCCCTTTACTGACCACATCAGTTATCAAAATGCCACTTAGATGGGAATTCTATTAATTAAGAGCTCCAACGTTTTCTCCCTGACCGCCTGTTTTAAGAGGTCAGAGACTTTAACTGCAAACAGCCTAAGACTCAAATGGCATGTTGTTATTTAAAAAAATAAATCATTTTTTAAGGGAAAAATATATATAGAGAGAGAGAGAGAGGAAAAAATTATATTAAACCAAACTAGTTGATCTGTGTAATGTATCTAGCCTTACTCTCTGCCAAAGCTCATCTAGATAAGTGCACCTTATGTGCTTGACATGAAGAAAAAATCTTACCTTTCTAGAGTGTGCATTGCCAACATCTCATCTCATCTTTTGGCTGGCAGATGTTAATGTTGCAGCCTTTGATTTTCAAATTTCATGTGTCATCTCTCTGTACCTTCCTGGAGCCCCTCCCTTGTAATTTTCATGTTCCTTTGGTCTGCCTCTTCTCATTTGACTTGACCCATACAGGTAGTACTTTGTAGAAGAGAACAGTCTCTTAAAGAATGTCTTGTTATGGTCCTAGTCCATTCAGGATTGTATTAATTGTTATGAATAAACAAGCTTTGGTTCTTTGTTCTCCTGTACCATTTTTTCCATTTAAACAGCTGTATGCAGCAAAAGCTGTGTTATCCAGGACTTTAACAACTGGAGAGCTCTATAAACTGGCATTTTGGATCTTCATTGAAAATCCGGTTTATAGTCCAGTTGGCACGAGGCTGGCAGGCTCCCTACCTGGCTCTGGAAGTGGCGGCATGTCCCTGCTGCTCCTAGGCAGAGGAACGGCAGAGGAACCCCACAAGGGGTTCGGAGTGCAGGAGGGGGTTTTGGGCGTGGCCTTTGAGAGGGAGTTTGGATGCAGGAGGGGGCTTGGAGCAGGCGGTTAGGGTATGGGGGAGGGTGTGCCAGATTTAGGCAGTGCTCACCTCCGGTGGCTGTGCTCACTGCTTCCACTCTGCTCCAAGCCCTGGCTCCCCAGCTCTTATTGGCCGGGAACTGCAGCCAGTGGGAGCTGTGGGGGCGGCGCCTGTGGGTGGAGGCAGTGTGCAGAGCTGCCTAGACACACCTCCACCTAGGAACAACAGGGACATGTCATCGCTTGCAGGGAGCCACCTGAGGTGACTACTGCCCGGAACCGGCACCCCCTCCTGTACCCCAACCCTCTCCTCTAAGCCCCTTGCTGCACCCAAACTTCCTCCCAGAGTCTGCGCCCTGTACCCCCTCCTGTGCACCAGCCCTGAGCCCCCTCCCACACCCAAACTCCCTCCCTCTTAGTTAACTGGAATTTTTTACTTACCAGCACCTCCATTCCCCCAGCATGCCGGATAACAAAGCTTTTACTGTACATGCTGAAATAGCTATCTTCCAGCCCATCTTTGCATCCTATTAGTGTGTACTATTCAAAGGACCTTCTATTCTTGTGTTCTTCTGTAATGACCATGCTTTTGCATACTGATTATCCTGGAGTTAACCTAAATGTCTGCTTTGCATCTAAGATTAGAAGGATGTGCTCATGTAATTCTTTAGTGGCGGAGCTGTCAAAAGATGACATTTGTTAGAGCTCATTGCCCCGTTTGTGTTAGTGGGATGTGTCCTCACCAGCAATCAGCTGATCCTTTGTCCTTGCAAGTTATTGGGGTAACTTAAAAAGATTATCAGGCAACAAATTGATTGAACATGTTTGCATGTGGATGCAAGGGGCATTTCAGGTCTCTCTAGTGTAGACCAAGCCTAAAAAGCCTGTCCTTTTTTATAACACTACATTATACTGTGCTTAAATCAGTTTTCCTCTTTATCTTTACTGTAATACCTGCCAAATTATACTGAATTTACAAGATGTAATATTTAATAAATTATCATTATGCATAACAAAATAAGTCCTTTTTACATGGATTTTAGGTCATTATTATCGAGTACTCTTTAGTGGCTCATTGAAAAAACAAAATAAACAGCTTTTAACAGCTAGAACTAATGATTAATTTGAGCAGTCTAATCTCTACAGCATGCTGGAAGGATGCAAGTATGGGAAATAGAACAAGTGATACTGTACGTTTCCAGAACCTCACTTGAAAAATGGAAATGGTATAATACTTTTATCACTGCAGAAAAACTTGTGCTGATTACAATGGGGCTGAAGTCCAAATGCCTTACTGGTTTTATTAGTTTAATGTGAATCCAAGTTTTGAACAAGTGCTCTTCTTTAATGATCCCTGAGCAGGTTTCAAGATTATCAAAGGCTGATTCATAAACAGCTCTCTTTCTGAGCATCTTTCATTTATTCTGAAGAGTGCATTCTTTATTCTAACATAGAACAAAAACAGTTACTGAAATAATTCCTAGAAGAATTTGAAATGTGAATCTATCTGACAGATCAGCATTAATCTGCCAATTACTAATATTCGATAACAAGTGCAATCAGTGTTGAGTGAGAACTAATAGTTAGTTTGTTGGCTAAGATCTTGTACAGCTCCCCCTTTGCCTATTATGACTCCCTTAGTATCCACTCTCCCACATGAATCATAGAATATTAGGGTTTTAAGAGACCTCAGGAGGTCATCTAGTCCAACCCCCTGCTCAAAGCAGGATCAACAGCAACTAAATCATCCCAGACAGGGCTTTGTCAAGCCGGGCCTTAAAAATCTCTAAGGATGGAGAGATGCTTCAATAAGTTTTTTCCTCAGACTGGACACCTTCCAGACCTGGGCACAATTCTTTCCCCTGGTACAGCTCTTGTTCCAGCTCAGGTGATAGGTAGGGGATTCTTCATGATGTTCTTTGTTCTCTTCCACCCCTTTATATATCTTTTGCATAAGGCGGGAATCCTTTTGTCCCTCTCTGAGTTCCCATCCGCTCCTTTTCAATGGAAAGACACCAGGTTAAAGATGGATTCCAGTTCAGATGACATGATCACATGTCACTGCAAGACTTCATTACCCACTTGCCACCACACAGGTATACAGGAAGACTTACAGGTAAAACACAGCCATTTGCAGACAATGGTCCTAGTTAATGGGAGTCCTCAAGATTCCAAACCACCATTAATGGCCCACACTTTACATAATTACAATAGGCCCTCAGATTTATATTTCATATTTTTAGTTTCGGATACAAGAGTGGTACATATATACAAATAGGATGGTTACACTCAGTAGATTATAAGCTTTGTATTGATACCTTACAAGAGACCTTTTGCATGAAGCATATCTCAGTTACATTATATTCACTTATTAAATTTTTATAAAACCATATAGACTGCACAACGTCACAATAACGCTTCCTAATATCCAACCGAGACATCCCCCACTGCAACTTGACACCATTGCTTCTTGTTCTGTCATCTGTCACCACAGAACAGCCTAGCTCCATCCTCTTTGGAACCCCCCTTCAGGTAGTTGAAGGCTACTATCAAATCCCCCCTCACGCTTCTCTTCTGCAGACTAAATAGCCCAGTTCCCTTAGTCTCTCCTCATAAGTCATGTGCCCTAGCCCCCTAATCATTTTTGTTGCCATCCACTGGACTCTCTCCAGTTTGTCCACATCTCTTCTGTAGTGGGGGAACCAAAACTGGATGCAGTACTCCAGATGTGGCCTTACCAGTGTCGAATAGAGTGGCATAATCACTTCCCTCGATCTGCTGGCAATGCTCCTACTGATACAGCCCAATATGCCGTTGTCTTTCTTGGCAATGAGGTCACACTGCTGACTCATATCCAGTTTCTCATCCACTGTAATCCCCAGGTCCTTTTCTGCAGAACTGCTGCTTAGCCAGTTGGTCCCCAGCCTGTAGCAGTGCATGGGATTCTTCCTTCCTAAGTGCAGGACTCTGCATTTGTCCTTGTTGAACCTCATCAGATTTCTTTTGGCCCACTCCTCCAGTTTGTCTAGGTCACTCTGGACTCTATCCCTACCCTCCAGTGTATCTACCTCTCCCCCCAGGTTAGTGTCATCTGCGAACTTGCTGAGGGTGCAATTAATCCCATCATCCAGATCATTGATAAAGATGTTGAACAAAATTGGCCCCAGGACCGACCCCGGGGGCACTCCACTCGATACCAGCTGCCAACTAGACATTGAGCCATTGATCACTACCCGTTGAGCCTGGCAATCTAGCCAGCTTTCTATTCACCTTATAGTCCATTCATCCAATCCATACTTTTTTAACTTGCTGGCAAGAATATTGTGGGAGATCGTATCAAAAGCTTTGCTAAAGTCACAATATATCACATCCACTGCTTTCCCCATATCCACAGAGCCAGTTATCTCATCATAGAAAGCAGTCAGATTGGTCAGGCATGATTTGCCCTTGGTTAATCCATGTTGACTGTTCCTATCCGTTCCTCTCCTCCAAGTGCTTCAAAATGCCCTTCCCATGTTTTCTCCCGGAAATGTCCCTCTCCTGCTCTGTGGGTCCTCAACTGGACAGTGATACAGCTGTAGATTTCTGGCTTAGACTGCATTCTGTGCACTGCCCCATGTTCCCTTACCTTTTTCCAATGATGCCTAACTCTGGTTGTGCTACTCAGCTGGAGAACCACTGATGGTATGTTGGTTGGTCTGCTCGCTCTGAATCACAGGTGTCTAGTCACAGTAAGAGTATCTGCCATGGAGCTACAGATGGAACGCTGGCTGGGGCTGCATTAGGAAGAGCAGAGCTGGTAGATATGCTGTTTGCAGCCCTTTGGGTACCAGCTCCTCAAGAAACTCACTTTTTTCTTTTGTTTTTAAACCAGACTTTTAAAATATTTTTGTAAGAATTCTAGATGCTGTATTATGTACAGCATATAGTGCCAAGAATATATAATTATACAATAAAATATTAACGTGATTTACAAAAGTAGATAGCATATTCCCTACCCTAAAAACTTACAAATTGTTCATTAATAGACTCTTCTCTGAGGGATACTGTGTTACCCAGGATGCTAGTTGCCTTTTTGTACTGCTGCTACAAACTATACTTACCATTTCCAAGAATTTCCAACATCCCTCCATAATGTCAGTAGAGAAACAAAATGTCAGAAAGCATTGTGTCTGTCCTTGATTTAAAAGGTCAGAAGAACAGCATCTTTCTAGAAAGTAGAATAAACAGTATATTTCAGATATATTTAGTCTTCATGGATAATTGTACTCATTATAATTCATATAGTCTGAATTATTACATTGATATCCAAAACAGTAAGGTTAGACAAAGGTTGTTCTTTTATTTTAAAAGTGGTTTTTGTTTTGTTTTTGCTTTCTGTTCAAATAGGTATCAACTGTTAAACAACCACTTCCCCCATGAACTCTTTGCTACTGCATGCAAAACACTGTATTTGTGCACTTACCGATTAATGTGAACAGTTTCGCGCACCCATCATCAACTTTTTTGTAAATTTATTATTCAGTATTGCTCTTTGTAGGCTTTCTGAGTCTCTCGTTAGGATAAAGTGTTTTGGCATAAAAATAAAAAGGCAGTTTGTTTTTCAATTGAATGAAAATTGGTGTCAGAATAGCACTGCATTGCGCTGTGTATTGCTTACGAATGGGGCACATTTAAATTCTTTAGCTGAAGTTTGACCCTCTGACCTCCAACAGTACAGAATGTCTTAGTTAACCAAGATTTTGCTTGCTAGCTTTCATACTTGTAATTAAAAAGTACCCATTTAAAACTAAATATCAATAGATTAATTCAGGGTAATTTTATTTTTACAAAGTAGCTATGCAGTAGTTAAAACACTATTACCCTTGATTTCAAGACAATTATGGATAATTTATTGTTGGCCAACTGGATTGTTAATATGTCCAGTAAAAGAGTTAATTTTGGTTTATTTGCATATTGCAATCCTATTGGTATTCTCCAACTTGCATGGCCTTCTAGGTTTTAAATTCTGGTAGACTTTGAATTCTAGAACAAGAGATGATGAAAGTTTCTGTTACGGATTCTGAGTTCTCCTATTGTCTAATATTTCTTAATGTGTTAGGGTTAAAATGACATTCTGGATTGTGAAAACTATTGCCCATATGATATTGAAATTTTGAGCATTAGTTATTTTTAAGTCAAGAAATATTAGTTTTCTGCTTTAAGGTGAAAGCTCTGCATGTTTTATTTAAATTTAAACAGACTTCTTAAAAACTTTCGACTCCTTGGCTTGTCATTATCAGCAACAAGGTCAGTTTTGTTGAACTGTTAGCATATCCCTGTTCCTGAGGATTTTACATTTCAGGATAAATCCCTCTGAGGGCTCTGCTTAGGTTATTGATCCTTTTTTGCTAAGGCAAGAAAACCCTTTGAGAAGCATGAAAAGTCAGTGGCATAATTTGTTGTGATTATTCCCACTGTCTTGATTGATGGCAGTGAGAAAAGAGTTGACATCACCAGTCAATAATTTTGTGACTGTTGATCAGTATATGGGTAAGAGCATTGAACTATTTAGATCCTATGAATATATTTTAGTTAATTGAATTACAATTTGAAGTACGAGGTGGGCATTTTGTATCTTCTGTTACCTAAATTTACACATCCTTAAGCTGCCCCTTTGGCAAAATCCTATTTTCCAAGTACCAAAGATCTTTGGTTTTTTTACATTGCAATTTTAAAGATCTCTCATTTGCAGAAGCCACATATATAGCTTTAATTGAGATAGGTCTTTACATTGCAAGATCAGTATTTTGAAACCCCCCGGGGACTAAGATATCCCAGAAATATCTCTTTAAAAAAAAAAGTACAAGTACAGGCCAGCCTAATGTTCTAATGGCAGTATAACACAGGGATCCAAAATCAGGATATGATTCAGTCTGGAGGACCTGCACCAAGAAGGTGGAGAGATAAAACAACACCGTGTGTCTGACTAGTGATTTTGTTTGACCTTGCTCAAAGCGCCGGGGATAGACTTCGCAGAATGCTTTGTCCATGAGGCCAGATCTTAGTGAGTGAAAGAGGAAATAGAGGACCCAGTTCAATATGCTTCCCCCTCCTCAAAAAAGGGAAGGTATATGAGACGTGGAAAATGATCAAATGAAAACAATTTGAATTAGAGCAGGAATTTACAAAATATAGGTACCAGTAGATGGTGCTGTTGCACACTGTAAACTTGTATTTGTGTGTGTGAGAAATAGAATAGATCTCTTGCTGGTTGCCAGTTTCACAGTAATTGAGTTCAGGCTTCTTCACTATATTTTACCTATTTGGAAATACACACTCTTAATATTTTCCCCTTTAAAGAAACCTTTTGTGTCCTCTGATGGAACAGCAGCAATGTGCTCTAAGGCAGGGGTCCCTTGTGGGGCTGCGAGCAGGTTTTAGGGGGACCGCCAAGCATGACCATCATCTAGGGCTCAGTGCAGAAAGTCAAAGCCCTGCAGCAAGGGACTGCAGCCCAGGACTCTGAGCCCCACCATCCAGGGCTGAAGCCGAAGCCTGAGCAATTTAGCTTTGCGGTGCCCATGTGGTGTGGGGCCCAGAGCAGTTTACCTGCTTGCTACCCCTTAATGCTAGCCCTGGCTTTTATATGTAGAAAAAACAGCTGTTGTGGCACAGCTGGACCATGGAGTTTTTATTGCGGGGGCAGAAAGAAAAAGGTTGGGACCCCTTGCTCTAAGGCTTAATTTTCCTCAAGTATGTTGGGTTTAAGGAGATAAAATTAATTAATAGCTCTTAACATTCAGGTACTTTAGATCTAAACAAAAAACGTCATGTTTTTTCTTTTAAGAAAGAGGAATTGAGCAGCCAGGAAAAACAATAACCTCAAATAAAACAGAACCCAGCAAAAGCATTTCTTTTTGTTTGAGTATTTCAGCCTTCTCATGGAGTTAATGGATAATGTTGATAATGTGGTATTAATTAGCTGTGCCTAGTATCCTTGACTACCTGTCCCAGTAAGCTTTTAAATTGTAAATACTAGTTAGGTTATTGGTTAACAAGAGGGAGAATAAAAGCCATTAAGCATTTAACTGAAGTGTTTGTAATGTTTCACTGGGATTTCTATGCACCATTAAGAGTCAGCTTGGCTTTCTGAGGTGTAGAGTGCTGTGTAACTTACTGCGCAGTTGAGCTGAAAATTTAAATGGACAAGCTCCTGTCTCCTCTATGTGGATTTTAAAGATTTTCCTGGGAGACATTGTGCATTGTTTCTGCTCCACCCTTTGTTGTGCCACGTGTGCTATTTACACTTGTTTTCTGTCTGGCTGCTGCCCTCTAATCCAGAAATAGCTGAACTTTAGTGGTGACATGATTCCTATGGATGTTTAATTTGTAAAGTACTTCCTTTGGGGGAGAAATGCTACATAAATGTAAATTAGTTTTAAATTACATAATTACCTTATTTTTTTAAAGCCTCAACACTTCAGTGTTCTGAGCACTCTGGCCACAGTTTAGTAAAACATATAAGCATGTGCTTAAATGTTTTGCAGGATCAGGGCCAAAGTGATCAGCACCTTGCAGATAGAGCCTTCCATGTGTTTTGATTTTAAAAACACTTAAACTACTTAACATCTTAAAATAATACATTTTAAAACTTAATCTAATAAGTGTTTCTCTTCAGTTCTAGTAGTATAGGAGAACCAGCCTTCTTAAAGTGCAATCCTGAAAAACGATCAGTTTTCTCTTCACAACTGCTCACCTCTCTTGTCTGTAAATGATTTTAAGGCACCTTCTCTTCTTTACTGCTAGTCTATAGCCCTGGACTTGTTCTAGAGGTTCAGCTCCTAATATATCTTAAAATTGTTAGGCATAAAGGGAAGATTTTTTTTATTTTTTTTAAGTTGCTCTTCATAGTTTTGTGATTCCCAGGTTCTCTGGTTTCCAAAGCTTACCTTTGCAAGTGGGACTATATGACTGAACAGAGCATCCATTTTTTCAAAAGGGCTTACAGGAACTTGTTAGACTTTTAGAAACAGATCAAGTTCTGTGCTTAGGCCTGGTCTACGCTACGAGTTTATCTTGAATTTAGCAGCATTAAACCGAATTAACCCTGCACTCGTCCACACAACGAAGCCCTTTATTTCGATATAAAGGACTCTTAATATCAATATCTGTACTCCACCCCAATGAGGGGAGTAGTGCTGAAATCGGTATTGCTATTTCGAATTAGAGTTAGTGTGGCCACAATTTGACAGTATTGGCCTCCGGGAGCTGTCCCACAGTGCACCATTGTGACCACTCTGGCCAGCAATCTGAACTGGGATGCACTGGCCAGGTAAACAGGAAAAGCCCCGCAAACTTTTGAATTTCATTTCCTATTTGCCCAGCGTGGAGCGCTGATCAGCACAGATGACCATGCAGTCCCAGAATCAAAAGAGAGCTCCAGCATGGACCGTACGGGAGATACTGAATCTGATTTCTGTATGGGGAGATTAATCTGTTCTAACAGAACTCTGTTCCAAAAGACGAAATGCCAAAACATTTGAAAAAAATCTCCAAGGCTATGATGGACAGAGGCCACAACAGGGAGTGTTGCGTGAAACTTAAGGAGCTGAGACAAGCGTACCAGAAAGCCAAAGAATCAAATGGACGCTCACGGAGGGAGGGGCAACTGACGACTGTAGCTATCCCACAGTTCCCGCACTCTGCAAAAATCATTTGAATTCTGGGCTGAACTCCCAAAGCCTGAAGGGTCAAAAACATTGTCGCAGGTGGTTCAGGGTATATGTCGTCAGTCTCCCTTCCCCCCTACCCCCTCCGTGAAAGCAAAGGGGAAAAAATAGTTTCTCAGCTTTTTTCAATGTCACCGTATGTATACTGGGTGCTGCTGTCAGACGTGGTGCTGCAGCGCTACACAGCAGCATCTCCTTCCTTTCCCTTGAGGACGGCAGACGGTACAGTAGGACTGGTATCCGTCATCGTCGTCCCATGAGTGCTCCTGGCTGGCCTCGGTGAGGTCGGCTGGGGGCGCCTGGGCAAAAATGGGAATGACTCCAGGTCATTCTCTTCTTTAAACTTTGTCTAATGGAGATTCACTCCTGCCTGGAATATCATGGCAGCTGGAGGCTGCCCTCCCCTCCCCCCTTTGATCTTTGCTTGCAGAGGCAATAAAGTCAGTGTTGTTTCTTATTCATGCATTCTTTATTACTTCATCACACAAATGCGGGGATAACTGCCACGGTAGCCCAGGAGGGGTGGGGGAGGATGGAAGCAACGGGTAGGGTTTTTGCAGGGGCACCACCTAGAATGGCATGCAGCTCACCATTTCTGTGGGATGTCTGGGGCTCTGACCCGGAGCAGCCATTTGCCTCTCTGGTTCTTTAGTAGGCTTGCCTGATATTAAAGAAGAGAATGACCTGGGGAGTCATTCCCATTTTTGTCCATGTGCCCCCGACCGACCTCACCGAGGCCGGCCAGGGGCACCCATGACAGCAGCAGATGGTACAGTATGACTGATAACCTCATTGTCAACTTGCAAAGCAGCAGACGGTACAGTAGAGCTGGTAACCGTCTTTGCTAACTTGCAAAAGGCAAGGGGATGCTGCTGTGTAGCGCTGCAGTACCGCATCTGTCAGCAGCATCCAGTAGACATATGGTGACAGTGAAAAAAGGCTGAACTGGCTCCGTAGTTGCCGTGCAATGGCGTCTGCCCGGGCAATACAGGGAAAAGGGCGCAAAATGATTGTCTGCCGTTGCTTTCACGGAGGGAGGAGTGACTGATGACATTTACCCAGAATCACCTGCGACACTGTTTTTGCCCCATCATGCATTGTGATCTCAACTCAGAATTCCAATGAGCAGGGGAGACTGCGGGAACTATGGGATAGGTACCCACAGTGCAACGCTCCGGAAATTGATGCTAGCCTTGGTACATGGACACACACTGCCGAATTAATGTGCTTAGTGTGGCTGCTTGCACTCAACTTTATACAATGTTTCCAAAAATCGATTTCTATAAAATCGGAATAATCCCGTAGTGTAGACATACCCTTATTTAGTGTTTGAAAGTGAAAGGAACAAGGAGAAAAAGATCAATCAAAATATAAACAGTACACTAAAACAACTAAAAAGTGAAAAGATGGGGAGAAAATGGTGACAGCAACACATGAGAATGGTAATGAGGGGAAGTAGTCAAGGAATACTTAAAGGGAAATAAGGTAGAGTTTAACAATTTGTCAAATAAATGCTTATATACTGAGACTGAAAAAGGTGAATTTGTGCTACATTATTTTAGCTTGTTTTTTTCCACAGCTGGTTACAGTATATTCATGATGGCCTTCTCTGGAGCTTTTCTTTTAATTAGTAGCACTGTTACAGCTGTTTGGATGTTAGTTTGCTTAACAGTATAGGATTTTTTGTCTCACTGGTATGTTTGTCTCTTAATGCATATTTCTGGTTATCTGTGGGAGTTGTCTGCACCCCTGCAGGAAATGCTATCATTTAGAATACTGACAGGCTTCTTAGTTTCCTTCTGAATTTCTCTTGCATATAGAAGTACATATTACTATAGAAGCTCTGCTCAGCGTTCCATAGTTAAGGTTGAGTTGAATTTTGCACTTAAAGCAGGAATATCTAAAGGAAATCAAATATTGTAATACGAAGTAGCAATATAACTAGTAAAAGTATAAGCCAGTACACTGTATATGTAACTATACATATATGCCCATAGTCATGAATTGTCCTTTCCGCACACAAATTGGTAGTTGTATGTATCTCTGTGGGCATAAATACATTTTTACATAACTTGAATTAGATCTGTGCTTTGTCCTCTCATTTTATACATGTGTGTAAATTTTATTTACAGGTTGGATTTGCTACCATTTTATGCAAGGCTGGTTGCCACATTGCATCCCTGTATGTCTGATGTAGCAGAGGATCTTTGTTCCATGCTGAAAGGCGATTTCAGATTTCATGTATGTTTGGTTTGTTTTACTGCATACAGATTAAGAAATCTGATATACCATCTTTTGGAAAAAAATGCTTGTTATAAATTATATTATTTTCACTAAAGCAAATGCTGACTCAAACATAACAGAATAGTCAGATAGCTCTGAAGTCTTATTTTCTAATCATATTGCTTTGTTATAGTATGTTGGATTCATTTGTACATTGAATAACCTTTTTGTCAGACTGCATGTCACTTATTTATACACATTCATATAGGGTCTTCTTCAAGATACATTGTTAAACCACAATTAAACTTAGTTCAGATGGTAGCATGCCTTAGAAATTACATAAAAGCTAGGGCAGAAGCTTCAAAAACTAGAAATAATGTTATAGAATTTATAGTTCACAGTTAAAATTGACATCGACCTGTATTAATAGCAGTTTGTTTGTTTTACAAAAAGATGTCTGCTATATATTGTGCTTTATCAGTCCTCCTACATCCATTTTGGAAAATGTCAAGAAAGGTAAATATTGGAATGTAAGAAGGTTAGAAATCTGAGAACATAGTTCTTCACAGTTATTTCTCAGTCTCGTTTCCTGCACTATATTTAAATTTGATTATAAAATTATGATGGACAACTGCTATTTTTTTCCAGTGTTCCCCCCTGAACTTTATTATGGATCACTCAAAATCTGTTTTCTCTAGTGGCATCAGTTAACAGAACAAATACATGGATTATTTAAATGTATGGTAGTTTTTTAAAACTAACTTAAGTTAATTATTGTTTATGCTAAAGCCAAAGCATCGGTTTGAATGTAGGGAGAATTCCATTATTTGCATTTTATTAAATAATATTTTGATTAGTGTCCATCAGTACATTTTAAAATTTTCTTTTAATGAAACGGTCATCACTTTGGTTAAGACAGTCCTGTTAACTCTACCAATTTGGTTTGAAGACTCCTGATTTTGTCTGCTCCCTTCAGAATACTAGCTATAGACTCTACCTATAGCATGCTACAGTCATATTGGGCAGGGTGATGTAGAATGTCACACTAGCCATGTTTCTAAGGCTATCAGTATTTTGGGGGACCATGTTCTTGGTAGGAAGGAAGTTCAGAGATGGAGACATTGAAGAGCCAGAGCAGAGATGATTGGGGGGGGGGGGGGCGGGGGAGGTTTGTAGTGTTAGCCAAATTAGGGGAACAGGGGGAGTTTGAATGGAATAGTCAAATTAGAGGGGGAAGGTGGGGAGCCAGAGATAAGTGAAGACATAGTGGAGGGGAATCAGACTGGAAATTTCCAACTTTGTGAACTCTCAGCCTTAACAAGCATGCTAAATGAAAGGAAATATATTAGACATACATAAAAGGTACATATTTCTGAGACCCTAAAATTAAATGCATATATATTTCCCTCTTTATTTAGGTGAGAAAAAAGGACCAGATCAATATTGAAACAAAAAATAAAACTGTGAGATTTGTTGGCGAGCTTGCCAAGTTTAAGATGTTCTCCAAAAATGACACCCTGCATTGTTTAAAGGTTAGTGTTGAGACATGTCGTTAGAAAAGAACAGTACTTGTTTGTAATGCATAAGATCATCTTCCCACTCCCCTCCTCCACTTTGCTATTGTTAAAGATTTTATTATGTTGCATAAAGTATTTGAACCTTGATTTTCTTTTAACTTTTGGTTTAAAAAAAAAATTTTTGTTTTACAGTCACTTTAGAAACATCCCGGGAGTGTTTTAATCTCCCATCGTAAAATATCTATTACAATATACTTCCCTATTGGGATATGAGAAAATGACTTGCTGCTAATTGTTTTTCTTAGAAGGTAGTTGTAAACAGTCCCTAATCATCCATCCAAACTTCCTTGCAGAGCTGGAAATGAGCTTTCTGTTATTACTTTGTTTCTTATTACTTCTCCAATAAAAAGGAAACTTTTCAGTGAGCATTAGAGAGGCTGATATGCCATCTCAGTAGGCAGGCATGTGTCATTTATTGAGGAAGAAGTAAATCATCTCAGAACATTGAGCTCCAGCTATTTAGTCCCAGATGCATATGTGGTATTAAGGTTAAGTCTGACTGTTTATCTTCACAATTGATTTTTAACTCAGATTTTTAAAATAAAATAAGATGTTTAGGACATTGTAGATAAATTTGTGTTCAAGTAGCTTCTGGTGGTGGTGGTAATTTTTAGATTTAGTTAGTTATTACAACTGAATTTTAAAAATCGGATAAACTAATAGTTTATGCAGTTTCTCTAGTAGCTGGTGAGTATCTGGATAGTACTATAAAATGCGAAGTCCTATTCTTGTACCTGTTGCTCAGCTTGAACAATAAAACTAGATTAGTTAATTTCATTTTGGGTAATCATGTGCGTGTACAATATTAAGTGTTAGTTTTCCAATCTAGCAGAGCAAATTTTAAAGCAGGTATGAATTATTTTTAAAATATGTGCATTATCATTTTTTAAAATGTTATGAATTTTCTATAGTAGGTTTTGTAAACATCCTATTTTTTAAAAGTACAAATCCTATATTTGAAACCTAAACCACCACTTTGGGAGTCACATGGGCAAGTCACATAGAATATCAGGGTTGAAAGGGACCTCAGGAGGTCATCTAGTCCAACCCCCTGGTCAAAGCAGGGCCAATCCCTAAACAGATTTTTGCCCTAGATGGCCCCCCTCAAGGATTGAACTCACAACCTTGGGTTTAGCAGGCCAATGCTCAAACCACATGAGAACCTTGCCAGTATCTTAGCACTCAAATTGAGATGAAATAGCATTTCAATGTTTTTTTAAATAGTTTTATTAATAACTGTCTAGTTAATAAAATCATATTTATTAGCATTCTTATGAGTGGAAAAAGAGGTTCAAAATGTGGTGACTGTGTGTATATTTACACAGATGCTTCTGTCAGACTTTTCTCATCACCATATTGAAATGGCATGTACTCTGCTGGAAACGTGTGGAAGATTCCTATTTAGATCACCAGAGTCTCACTTAAGAACAAGCGTTCTTTTGGTAAGATAAACTATAGCCATTTTGTTGTAGAAAATCATGTACTGAATTCAACTGTCATTGTCTTTTCTTTGTTTTGCAGTTTTGTCATACAACCTGGCAATAATGGCCATAACTACCGTAACATCAACTAATGCAAACTTTCATTAGATTTTATCCCTTACTATAATAACAGAGTTTACAAATAGTGTTCTTCATATAAAACACCAGAAAAATCTTTAGAATTAATTTATTGTGATCTAAAGCAAAAAGCAAAGTTTTTTTTTCCCCATATGAAATTGCTTCCACAAGCTCCTACTGAGTGCTGAGCTGTTCCGACCTTGGAGTCTTAGGCCTGGTCTACGCTGGGAGGGTATTGACCTAAGATACGTAACTTCAGCTACGAGAATAGCGTAGCTGAAGTCGACATATCTTAGGTCGACTTACCTTGCATCCTTACAGCGCGGGGTCGACTGCTGCCGCTCCCCCATCGACTCCGCTTCCGCCTCTCGCCGTGGTGGAGTACAGGAGTCAACGGCAGAGTGATCGGGGATCAATTTATTGTGTCTACACTAGATGCGATAAATAGACCCCCCAAAAGATTGATCACTATCCGTGGTGGGTAGTGTAGATGTACCCTAAGAAGCAGTTAGAATCTCACCAAAGTCACTTGCCTGAAGATCTCTAGGATGCAGAGATTGTAGCTATAAAGTGAGAAATGCAGGCTCCATTTCCATTCTGGTTTTTTTCCTGTGTGTCTGCTGTAGTTCTTTGAGCTGTTGAAACATGTTTTCTTGGATAATTTTGGTTTTTTGTATAGCTTAAAATTTAATTGCTGTTTAGAGCAATTCTAGGGCCCTACAAATTTCCATGCATCAGAGCAGAGACTGACTTTTAGAAGTAGGGTTTAAGTACTATCAAGAAATCTTTTCTGCCCAGCACATGCTGTTTTTAGGACAGGACTTTTCTTTCAGAGACTCTGGAATGTGTTTGTAGCTTATTCTTGAAGCCATAGTGGAGATAGACAGGTTTCTCACACTTTAACACTGTTACATCAGTCTGACTCCTTTGGCACATAACAGTTCCACTTTAGTGTCTGTATCTTTTATGATGTTGTGCTGACACAAACACTTAGCACTGCTCAGTGTTACAATGTAGACTTCAATGCCTTTTTGACCTATACAACCTGTTCAGTGCTGGCTGTGTTTTCATATTTCACCTGCAAGGATGGTGGCTTTCTGAATATCATGTTTATTGGAGAACTCAGTTACTTATAAATATCCTTGTGATTTACAGGAAAGATTTAGAGAGAATTTAGTTTATTGGAAGAAAAGGGGATTGCATTTTAGTTAGAAGTGACAATACAGAGTCATGGGCAGAAGTCAGAGGATGAGACTGGAGGAATTAGAGTGGTCTGGGGACCCAGTAGCTAGGAGTTGAGAAGTAGTTTGGAATAAGTTAGTTCAGAGCTCATTAACAAGGAGAGCAACTTGTTAATTGGGGTGGAAGAAGGTTGTGGAAGTGATGGTCTCACTTAATAGAGTAACAAAATCTGAACTCTTAAATTTAAGAGAAAAGGATTAATGAAGATTGTGAAAGAGGGAATTGCAGTTGTTGAAATGGATATACTTAAAGCATGAAAAGAGATGTCACCAGAGGCAGTGTTGATGTGAGGACAAATGCTGGCAATGACCTAGAAATGGAGATAGATTAAGTTTTTACTTCCATGTTTCTGGTGTATAATTTTGAGTTCTAAGATGATGCCAAGATTTCAGGTCTGGAGAACAATTTTAAGGTCTGGTTAAAGACACCAAATAACTAAGTTGTACATGATACAAAGATTCAATGACAAAAATAATCAGTAGGAGGAAATAAGATTGAAGGCAGGAGCTGGGCAAGTAGACAGAGGGCAAATAGAGCGAGTTGTGAGTTTGCCTTTGTTTATATAGGAGGTTAGACTAAATGTTATAATGATCCCTTCTAGCCTTCAGATCTATGCATCCAAGTTATGGGAGAAGTAGATGTATTTCGGTTTAGGTAATTTTAATACCCATTGATTTAAACCTTTCACTTGTAACAACTGCATGTTTTCAGATTGTAACTTTTATCTACTGTTATAAACTACAACAGATTTGTTTGTTCAGCATTAACTTATCAAAAAGACTATTATATTGTCCAGTGAATCAGCTAACAAAACATATTACTATCTCTAAAGAAGTTTAGTACTCTTATGAAAAGCAGCCTTCTCTAAAGGCACTGTCTAATCAGGGTTTTCAGTCCAGGGTTTTAACTCCTTAGTGCAAGGGGATAATTCTCAATTTTTCCTGTACCTCTTATCCCATCTACTATTTTGCAGAGGAAGGCAGGGCCTTCTCCTTTTCCTGGCTCTCCATTGACTCAGTCGCCAGAGTTTAGGGTCACTGGTGACTTTCCCCACTGAGTGCTCAACAATGAGAACTGGAGTCAAAGTGCTGGTGCCTCTTGAGCCTTTCATGCAGTTGCAGCTTTGAATTTGATGCCCCTTGTTGTAGGGGTGCAGAAGTGAAAGGAAGGGGGTGTGAGTGAGAGAGAGTGCGATGTTTTGGGTATCACCCAAACAGATAAGGAGTTCTGTCACTGCCTTCCCCATAACCTTGGGTGCCTTTATACTGTGCAGATTTGTTTCAAATCCCTGACATCAGTAGCCTGCCCACAAGCACAAGGTCTCAACCTGGCTTCCACCAGCTTAGTTTCCTTGCAGGATGACATCAACAGTCCTTCCAGGCTTGAGTCTCCTCACATCCATCCTCTGAGTTCTTAACTATCAGACACTCTGACTTTCCCTTCTGTTTCATAATTCCTGAAGGTGTGCAATCAGCCCTCCAGTTACCAGCTCACTTTCGCACCCACACTGCACACAGTTAACACACCACAGATCTGCTTGGTAGAAATAAACAAAAAGTTTATTTAATAGAAAACATACAAATTTAAAGATGAAATAGTAAGGGAAGTTATCATATACAAGTTACACAGAAAATAAACATAAAGAAGTAACTTCAGATTTACACAGCTATGTTAGATAAAATCCCTTTTCTAATACAAGTTACCTATTTCCTTTGAACAGTTTTCCCAGAGTATCCTCTAGACATAGTTGGGATCCATCCTTCACAGAGAGCCTCCTGCTTTCAAGACTGTCCCTCAGGTTCTGGATGCCAAATCTCAGACACAAGCTTGCTTTTAAAAATGCTTTTTTCCTCTTTTCCTTTTTTTTTTTTTTTTCCGTAGTCCATGGTGACTTGTGTATTCAGTGTGTGGAAATCCTCTGTTAATTTGAGAGCTGGGATGTTTGAATGTCTTTCCATTTACTTTCGTGGTCCACCATTGTCTCTTCCTGGCTGGACCAGGATCATTACTTGGAACTGGTTTTATGTAAACACCTGGAGGTCCCTCTTCTTGCTGTGAGGTATAGTTGAAATTGTAGTACAGATTACGAACACAGTTTTCTGTATGCATAAATACATAGATTCATAACCACAGTGTGTGTGTGTGTATATGTCATAATGACCATCAAGTTTAGAACATTACAAATTTTTGTAAAAGACCTTACTAGATACACTTTTATAATATAATAATACAGTGTTACTGGTTGGTTCAGCTGTTCATTTCTGGAGTTTAAAACTTCTGTTCTCCCCTTGGGGTGTCTGTAGCTGATTACCACAGTGGGTATTTGCTATATACCTGTATGTGATTCCAGTTCAAGCCCTGATACATTAATTTAAAAAATAATGTATTTGCATAGTATGATCGCTTTTCTGTATCTTATGCTCAGCAGTAAAATGTGTCCACTTCCCCAATCTGGTATATGTGCTTGGAAAACAAAATGGGTCTTTTATCCTTTTAAAGACATTTCTCTTGCTATATTGCATCACTTGTAGTTAGTACAAGTTTACAAGTCAAGATAAATAAAATACACCTTTTGCCCAAATACACCTTTCTTGACTGGTCACCTTTAGTCTTGTCTGTGCTACAAAAATTCCCCATTGTTAGCTGTTCCCACTGGTAACACATACTGTATCAATACTGAATGTGGTTTCACTGTAAGTATTGCCAAGGACAACCCATGTTCACCATTTCAGAAACCGTGGTTAAAATCTGCTCAGAATTGCAGGTGAGTAATTTTCCCTTGTTGTACACAGGGGGGCCTTGATGTGGGAAGTTGCAGATGGCAGAGAAGCATTTGAAACATCTCATGAATTGGAAATATAGCAGATTAAGTAGATGTATCCACTACAAGCTCTAGTACTGCCTTACAGTAAACACAAAAATCCAATTTTTTACTTAAATAGTATTATACAAATTGGATTGTAGGCTTATGTTAGCAGTAAAGGTGAACTGTGAAAAGGATTACTATCAGAACAAATAATTTGGGGCCACCACAAGGGAAAATCTAATCGGGTTTAAAGCCTTTCTTAGCAGTATCTAATATGTAGAATTGTAGCCTCTTGAGTTCTGATGGATATTTTTTAGCCTTAAGCTTTTCCTGCTGAGCATAAATTTTGTAATAAGGTCTCCAACTAGCTGTGTCTTACAATGATTGGCAGTCACACTGCAGCTAACTGGATCATTTCCTACCAACCACATACAAGGATCCAGGTGGAAAATTGAAATGAGAGCAAGTTCTTGAAAATCATAGGACCAGATTTAAAAAAAAATCTGAGTAGTGATAATGTAACCCATACACCTCCTGGGTGTGGTGTTCTGTTCCATCTAGTGGCAGCAAGACCAGTTAAAGAGAGAGTTAAATGAGTCTGTTCTACTGCCTTAGCTTTTAGCTCATGGTGTAGAGGCTCATGCACTGAGCTCCAAAGGTCCCCGGTTCGATCTTGCCCACCGACGAGCAGGGTCTGTCAGTGTTGCAATAAGATAATTTTTTCTTTCCCAGGGGGAATGTTTTGAGTCCTAAAAATCCTTTTTCTTTAATTTTCACTCCCTTCCAAGGCTCTGTGTCACAGTGACCAGCAGAAGAAGGCTGGAAAAGATTCGATTAGAATTGCCCACTAATGGGCCATAGGTGTGACGGGTTGGATCACAGAAACCCCCCTGGGAGCTGCCAACTGATGTGCCAAGAATACCTCTGTTCCTGTTTTCTCTGCCAGCTCAGGACTCCAGCACCCTGTCGTGCTGAGCCAGACACTACCGTCTGCTCCAGTAAAGACCCAGGGTCTGAATTACTTGCCCCAAAGCTGCAGGTTTACCTGAAAACTGCTCACAGAAGTGTGCTTTAGCACTCAGATGCCCAACTCCCAATGGGGTCTAAACCGAGATAAATCCGTTTTACCCTGTATAAAGCTTATACAAGGTAAACTCATAAATTGATCGCCCTCTATAACACTGATAGAGAGATATGCACAGTTGTTTGCTCCCCCAGGTATTAATACATACTCTGAATTAATTAAATCACTTTTTACTTATTAATTAAATACGGAAAGTAGGATTTAAGTGGTTCCAAGTAGTAACAGACAGAACAAAGTAAGTCACCAAGCAAAATTAAATAAAATGTGCAAATCTATGTCTAATCAAACTGAATACAGATAAGATCCTCACCAGTTCCAGAACACTCCCTTTTACAGGCTAATCTCCTTTTAGCCTGGGTCCAGCAATCACTCACACCCCCTGTAGTTACTGTCCTTTGTTCCAGTTTCTTTCAAGTATCCTGGGGGGTGGAGAGGCTCCCTCTTTAGCCGGCTGAAGACAAAATGGAGGGGTCTCCCAGGGGTTTAAATAGACTTTCTCTTGTGGGTGGAGACCCCATCCTTCCTCCTATGCAAAGTCCAGCTCCAAGATGGAGTTCTGGAGTCACCTAGGCAAGTCACATGTCCATGCATGACTCTCAGTCTTTACAGGCAGACGCCATTGTCCACATGATATCTTGTGTGTCTCCAGGAAGACTTTTTATGTGGATTGGGGCATTCCAAGATGCATTGTTCCCCAAGTGCTTCCTGACCGGGTACTTAACCTTGTGAATTCCTTCCTAAAGAAGCTGACCAAATGCCTCACAAAGCTTACTTAGAAATCAAGCAAGTATACAGCTAATATTCTTAACCTCAAGTACAAAATGATATATGTGTACAAATAGGATGAATAGATATAGTAGACCATAACCTTTACAGAGATGTTACATGGCACAGGCAGCACAAAACATATTCCAGTTATGTCATATTCCCATAAAACCTTACGGGAGGTACCGTCACACTAGGCTATGGGATTGACAGGTCAAGGCTTGAGACTAAACTTGTTTCTCATATAGTAGCTCATTCTGGGCTCAGCTGACATTGTGGAGCTATCTCTGGAGATGAAATATTGTTGAGTCTGATCTTATGGCAAAGGAGTAACAAAAATAAGTAAAAACTGCCTTTGATATATATTGGTTGTGTTTGTTGTGTTCTCTCATAGTATGTCTGTTTTGTAGCTCATTCATGTCATAATTGTACTTGCCTTCACATCAAAGTCTATACAGTCCTTTGGGTTGATGTGCAAGAAAATGTCTGATTTCAAAGTGGAAGAAAATCGAATGTCCATTTGTTAATGTAACATTTATTTTATATTTTACATAAAGAAATGCCTCAAGTATCCATCTGAACTCGATTTTTTTTTTAATCTGGGTAAATCCCTAACTGCCACTTTCTGCTTCTTGTAGAGCTGCTAGGGGCTTGTATTATCAGCAGAGCTCTTATACATTATTTTACAGATTATGAGATGAGTTTTCATAGAGGAGGAAACTTTAAAAATGAGAACATTTTATGTTACGTTATATGCTTGGACTGGTTTTTTCTGTATTAGGGAGGATTATTTGTATAAAGCTTTCTTCTCAGCATGGTACCGCCTCCTGATGTGAAGTGCAACACAGAATTTGTTGCTATCTAAATAACTTATGATTTAGTATTTTGGGCTGTGAAGAAAACAAACTCTCTTTTTATTAAATGCACACACTTCTGGTAATGAAAAAACATGCTAAGAAAAAAATAAATCCATATGTTGTATCTTTCTGATCTTGTTTTTCAGTAAGAAATATTAGAAATTTGTCTCCAGATAATCATGGTTTTGAAGAAAAGGTCTTTAGTTATTGGACAATCATAATACTTTTTCTATGGCCCCTTCTAGCCTTAGTGATATCCAGGTGTTATAAAACCACCTCTAAATTAAGCCATATAGTGCCTCTGGGGGGTAGGTGAGTCATAGTTACCTATTTACAGAGGGGGAATTTTACTTGCAGTAATTCAGGAAGTCTGTGACATAGCCAGGATTAGAACACAGATCTTCTAACTCCTCCTGTACTTTAGCAACTAGACCTTGCTTCCTTTCTAATTGTTGTATATAAGCACCAAAAGCATGTTAGGCACTTTGCTATAGCACAGTCCTTGATCGAAGAAGTTTGTCACTTAATTTTAAATGTGATGCAAAAAGTGAGTGCAACAAAGTGGGGCAGAGATGGTGAAGGAAAGAAGAAAGGAAAGATCATGGCTATAATATTATTACATGATTCCATAGGCTTGTTATGATGCTGATCCAGCAAAGGACTTAAACATATGCTTAATTTTAAACACATGAATAGTCCCAGAGACGTCAATGGGATTAATCATGTGTTCAATGTTTAACATGTGCTTAAATGCTTTGCTTGCCCTTTATTACTCCTGGGGGAATTCTGTGCCACTGTGCAATGCAGAATTTTGCAGAAATTAATGTGCACACAAAATTTCATTTTTCCCCATAAAAATGGCTACAGTGCTGCTAGTCACATTAGGGGCCACTGGGCTCGGCAGAGCCCAGCTTGCACATAGAAGACACTGCTGGGGAGAGGGCACTAGAGTGTTCCTGGCAGCTGCAGTTTCCAGCGTGCCCTGAGGGAAGGAGAGGGCAGCATGGAAACTCTTTGCAAGCCTGGGATGCATCATCAGGCTGTTTCTCCCGCTTGGATTCCTGTTCCCTGGGAGGGAAGGGGGACAGGTGTCTGGGCAAAGGGGGGCCCACAGCTGGGCTCTGAGGAGGAGGGGGTTCGGGTGTATTGGCTGGGGTGGGGCCGCAGGTGGGCTCTGGGGGGGGAAGGGGTTGTGGATGTCTGGTCCCCTGGCTGGGCTCTGCGGGAGAGAAGAGGGGACAGAGAAATAGGAACTAGGTTATCATAGTAGTTTCTTTAACTCTCTACACCCAGGGGAATTTTTGTCTCTCTTTATTGTTAGACATACTTGCTGACAGGTATTTTGAAATAAATTACCAAAATAATTGACATTGGCATGATTATATAGTGTTGTTTTGACAAATAAAAATTTCAGAATTGTGCAGAATTTTAAGATATTGTGTGCAGAATTTTTAATTTTTTGGTGCAGAATGCCCCCAGGAGTACTTTAGGCACATCCTGTGATGATACCACTGTTCTGTTTTTGTTTTTTTTTAATTTAGTTGGCACTTCAGGTTTTTCATTTTGAAGGCTCCTTTGTAACATTAATTCTCGTTTTACTCCTGCATTGTAAATCGGCATTGTCAGCATTTTACTCTTGGGAAAACAGATAGGGATGTCCACAGAGGAAGTGTCAGAGCTGAAATCAGAGTTCAGGAGCTCCAGGTTCCCAGACCTGTGCTCTTACCTTAGTCCTCTCTAAAAATGGGTCTATATTGTACATATATGTAAAGAGTCTTCTCAGTTAATATAAATACTCCTATAGCTCTAGCACAGACACCAATATTCCTATTCTTTGGTATCTGTCTTATTGTTGGTATGTTTTGAAATTAGGTAGTTTTTCCCATCGTCCCTTCTAAAATAACCCCCAAATCTATAAAATCAGGACCCATGGAGAATTTCAAAAAATTATAGCTCAGTGAGCTAGTCCTAAACCATTTTAAAAGGACTACAGGACTTGCTGTATTAATTAAAAAAGGAATAGACTTTTTAGTCTTTGCAGTGTAGCAGTGAACTTTCTACTTCCATTGATACTGACGACGAGTATTTTTAAGTAGCCAACGTGTTTGTTTTTCTGTACTGCTGCCTACCTTAGGTTTTGCTATGTAAAAAGAGAGAGATTGAAACAGTCATTTACAGAAAGGAATATATTTAATAACACATCTGAGAGCACCAAGGGGTCTGAAAACCACCTTCTTCGAGTAGTGGGTGTTCGCGCCCCCTGCACCTCAGATCAGAGATTTTAGGTAGTAGGGTCTGTTTGGCCTGTGTGTGCTTTCCCCATCTCACACCCTGCACTGGGGCTAGATAGTGCTGGGCGAGCAAACCACCCCTTCAGTTCCTTCTCAACCACCTCACCCTGCGATGGAGCCTCAGCAGCATCCACATTGATAATATCTCAATTACATCTTACTTTCTGGTGCGAGTTAGTGTTAGTTCATAGGGTTTCCATTAGTTAGTGTTAGTACTCCCTCTTTTTTCCTTTTTTTCCCCCTGAACCTCCTCCCCACATACACAACCTTTTTTTTTTTTTCCTCTCTTGTTATTAGAATAGCTAACTCACTGTCCTTAGCTATTTTTCCTTGTCTCTTCCCTTTGGGGAAGTGAAACCTGGACAGAGCATGCCTGGCTCTCCCAGGTTTAAATGTTGCCTCTCCTGCTGTGAAGCAGTCCTGGTCAGTGATGGGCATTCCCACCACATTCACTCCTTCGGGGAGTCACACATGCCTCAGAGATGTACTTTCTGCCTTAAATTAAAATGAAGAGTCGGAAAGAACCTTGAGCTAAAACTCCGGCTACTAATGGTGGAAGGTTCATTCTGCCAGCCCCTGATCCTGGCCCAGGAACCCGCCATACAATGGTCCCTGATTAGGCTAAGTCCATTGACTTCCTTGGCTCAACACTCTCTGGTGGCTTCGAAGATTAAATCTTTGAATTCCTCTCAAAAAAGTGGGCTACAAATCCCCTGGGTAGAGAGACAATCCCCGACAAGGGGCACCAACTGATCTCCAATTGGCACCCAAAAGGCTGCAGGTTCCTCAGGTACAGGTGTGGCCAGCAAACCTAAAGACCCCAAAGGTTCAGGCTCCAGAAGATTGGTACCATCGAGTGAATGGAGTGATAGAGAGAAAACCAGTTCCTCTAAATCGGTAATGACAGAGTACTGTAGGGCTCAGGTACCGAGTATTTTGGCTCTGCAAAAGACCAGATCAACACCTTCTAGTCATTCATCGGAGCGCAAGAGACCTCCAGTACCATTGGCTCCTTCTATATTGGCTACTTCTGCTCATCTTACCTCAACAGTACTACCCACCATTCTGGTACAGCAGAAATTTTGATTTCCTTGGGACTTGCTGGTTTAAGAAACGACTGAATTGCCCTTGCTTGTCACCAATAGGTTCTAAGTACCAATCACATCTCACTTCCCTGGCATGCATTCTGTATTTATGGAGTCTCCCTCAGCATCCATAACTGCTCCACCTCTGCCAGAAGAGGAGGAGAAGGAAGAGGATCACAACAATTTCTCTTCAGTCTCTGTTGAAGGCTCTCCATTTTATTACCAGGGACCAAGCCAACCAGAGACTTCTGCAGAACCAGCTTACTGCAACTAGAGACACGGCCTGCCTTGTTGGTATGATTGATTTTGCATCCTTGCCCATCCTGGTTAATAGCCATTGATGGACCTATCCTCCATGAACTTACCTAGTTCTTTTTTGAACCCTGTTATAGTCTTGGGCTTCACAACATCCTCTCGCAAAGAGTTCCACAGATTGACTCCACATTGTATGAAGAAATACTTCCTTTTGTTTGTTTTAAACGTGCTGCTTATTAATTTCATTTAGTGACCTAGTTCTTGTGTAATAACTCTTCCTTATTTACTTTCTTCACACCAGTCATGATTTTATAGACCTCTATCCTATTGCCCCTTAGTCGTCTCTTTTCCAAGCTGAAAAATCCCAGTCTCGTTAATCTCGCCTCATACAGAAGCTGTTCCATACCCCTCATCATTTTTGTTGCCCTTTTCTGACCCCTTTCCAATTCCAATATATCTTTTTTTGAGATGGGATGACCACAGCTGCACACAGTAATCAAGATGTGGGTATACTGTGGATTTATATAGAGGCAATATAATATTTTTTGTCTTATTATCTATCCCTTTCCTAATGATTCTGTTCACTTTTTTGACTGCTGTTGCACATTGAGTGGATGTTTCCAGAGAACTATTCACCATGACTTCAAGATCTCTGTCTTGAGTGGTAACAGCTAATTAGATCCCATCATTTTATATGTATAGCTGGGATTATATTTTCCAATGTGCATTACTTTGCATTTCTCAACATTAAATTTCATCTGCCATTTTGTTGTCCAGTCACCCAGTTTAGTGAGATCCCTTTGTGACTCTTTGCAGTCTTATTTGGACTTAACTATCTTGAGTAGTTTTGTATCATGTTCAAATTTTGCCACTTCACTGTTTCACCCCTTTTCCAGATCATTTATGAATACGTTGAACAGTACTGGTCCCGGTACAGACCCCTGGGGGACACCATTATTTACTACTTTCCATTCTGAAAACTGACCATTTATTCCTACCCTTTGTTTCCTATCTTTTAACCAGTTACTGATCCATGAGAGGACCTTCCCTCTTATCCCATAACCGCTTACTTTGCTTAAGAACCTTTGGTGAGGGACCTTGTCAAAGGCTTTCTGAAAGTCTAAGTTCAGTATATCCACTGGTTCACCCCTGTCCACGTGCTTGTTGACCCCCTCAAAGAATTCTAATAGATTGGTGAGGCATGATTTCCTTTTAGAAAAACCATGCTAACTGTTCCCCAACAAATTATGTTCATCTGTGTGTCTGATAATTCTGTTCTATCTATACATCTCATGTATGTTTTACATAAACTGCCAGGGAGGAGCAAGATCCTTTGTACCGAAGCAGTGAAACTCTCGAAATGGTGCATTCGCCACCAAATCAACATCTCAACAGCTTACCTCACAGGCATACAAAAAACTACAGTGGACACTCTCAGCAGGAATTTCTCCCAGGATCATGAATCGGAAGTAAATCCCTCCATTCTCCACAGCATATTTCTACGTTAGGCAGTCCCAAAGATAGATTTATTTGCCACAGCCAGAAACAAAACAGTTTTGCTCCAGGGCCGGCCTGGGTCATCCCTTTCTCAGAGATGCCTTTCTCCTACAATGGAACACAGATCTCTTGTATTCCTTTCCACCGATTCCTCTAATATCCAAGGTCCTGCTCAAGATAAAAAAAAAAAAGTGCCACAGTTATACTCAGAACTCCCATGTGGCCAAGTCAGATGTGGTTTCCACACCTTATTCTACTGGCAATTTGCTCTTGAGGCTGTTCCTCACCTCCTCTCTCAGAACGTTGGCCAGGTCCATCAACCCAATCTGCAGGTTTTCCGGCTGAAGGCGTGCTCCTCAATGGTTCAAAGGCTTGGAAATGACCCTCTCCAAGGATTGAAAGGCGGTGCTGTTACATAGAAGGAAGCAAACTACTTGTCACACATGCACTCAAAAGTGGAAGAGATTCCAGCTCTGGTGTAACTTGAGGCACATGACTCCTACATTCTCTCCGCTATCACTTGTGCTAGATTACATCCTAGAACTAAAAAAATCAGGATTCTCTCTAAGATCTGTAAAGGTGCATCTTGCAGCCATCGCTGCCTTCCATCATAAGGTAGACTGTTCTGTTTTTGTTCATCTTACAAGAAGAAGTTTTCTCAAGGGTATGGGTAACTTCTTCCCACAAATCAGATGCCCTGTACTGACATGGGACCTCAACTTTGTCCTCAGGTGTCTAACCAGACCAACTTTTAAACCCATGGCCACCTCCTCACTTCTACACCTCTCTAGGAAAACCACATTTTAAGGAGCCATTACTTCTGCTCGAAGTATGAGAGAGATAAGGGCTCTAATGAGTTACCCTCACCCTTTACAGTCTTATTCAAAGACAAGGTTACACTATGACCACACCCAAGATTCCTACCAAAAATATCTTTGCACTTCCATATAAACTAGATTATCCACTTCCCAATCTTCTTTCTGAAACCACCCTAGGACAAAAGGAAGGCGACATTACACACACTCGATGTCAGGAGATCGTTAGCCTTATATTTGGATAGACTAAGCCCTTCAAGAAGTCTCCCAGATGATTTCTTTCTATTGCGGACAGATCTAAGGGATCCTCAGTCTCTTAAAAAGACTCTCTCTAGATGAATATTGGACTGCATTACCTATTGCTCTCACAATCTTCAACCTCCTTCTAGACTTTTCTGATTAGCAGGGCAAGACTACAGTGAAATAATGTAAACCGTTCTTCGCTTTGATTAGACCACTTGGGCTTCACTAACAGCTTTTGCATGTGGGAATGAAAAAAGTACTGGAAACCTGAGTTTTGATGATAGCTAGATTTGATGCTCTAGGTTACTATGCATAGGCAAGCGAAGATTTGGATACATCCTTAAATGGTGTGATTGATTACTATTTGGTTTCTTAATACGTAATCATCCAAAGTTAGGTGATCCCTTTAGGCTCTGGGCCAGCTTCACAGTTGTTCAGACTATGTGGAGCCTGTGATAACCTTGGTGTGATTTATATAATTTTGTTTTAAATATTGTATGATAAAATTTCAATTAAATCTTAATATTTTTAATTGTGCAATATATCAGTTTAGAACTGCTTGTATTCTTGTGTGTTGATGTGTATATGTGTATAGCAGGTTTCAACCTCTGACGCCTGTTCCCATTTTTCCTGAAATAGTCATGTACTGTGGTATTCTGTTTGCGATCTATTATCTTATCATCCCAAAATCTAGCTGCCAACACTGAAGTATACAATGGGAAATATAAATACCAGAGGTTATACCACTGAAAGAAAGTAAATATTGAATCAAAGTGTAATTTTTTCTGATTCTCACCATGTTGTAAAAAGTGTGCAAGAAGTCTTTATTGATTGACTGTGCTAATTTAAATAATATTTCAACTCATTATTATTTTTTATTTCTATTTCTGTAGTATCTAGGGTCCTTAATCATAGATCAGGGCCCCATTGTGCTAATCACTGTACAAACACAGGATTTATGTTTGATAGCTGAAAAGCTTAAGTAGAATCATTATATGAATAAATAGGAGCATTATAGGTTTCACTAAGATAAAACTTAAATTTCTCTTAAGTCCTCTTCATATGATCCTTAGTGAAACATAGATGAAAATAAATGAGCTTTATGATGGTTATGTGGAACGAACTACTTAATTTCAAGCGTTCACCTGACTTTTTAAGATGGGTGCAAAAAAAAAAATTGTCATAGTCATTGAGTTTAAGAGACCACTGCTCATCTGGTCTGACCTCCAGTATATCATAGGCCACCGACATCACCCAGGACTTGCACACTAAACCCAGCAACGGAAATGATTCCAAAGTAAATGAGGCCCACAGGAAACTAGACTTACGTGCCAAAGGCAGAGACTAGAAGGGACTGAGGTTCACTAGTGCTTGAGGGCCCTCCAATGGCAGGGAAATGATTGAATTAGAAATACTCAGATAGTCCTGGCATGTGACTCATGCCCACACGCTACAGAGGAAGGTGAAAACCCCCCAAGGTCATTGCCAATCTGACCTAGGAACAAATTCCTTTTTAACCCCACGTATGGCGATCAGACCCTGAGAGTGTGAGCAAGAACCAGCCAGCCAAGCACCTGGGAGTGCGAGACTGCTCGGTGCCACCTCAGAGCTGTATCCCACCCAGCCCCATGTCCCATCTCCAGTTTTGGCCATCCCTGATGCTTCTGAGGAAGGAGATTTTAAAAACCTCCCAGAATACATTGCAGGGAAAATAATCTCTTCCTGACCTCTCCCAGTTGCCAGCGGAAACCCTGAAGCATGAGCTTTAGGAACATAAGACACAAACTGGAAATTAGCCCTAGGGCTGTTGAGCTCTGCTCCCCACCATCACAAGCAACATACTTGTAATTTATTTTTCTGCCTCCAGCCACCCATCAGTTACACTATGAAGACTTTTGCTGTGAGGGAAATTTAATAGCTTAATGAGAAACATTTTTCACGTACGTTTTTATTTGTTTCTAGGAACAAATGATGAGAAAGAAACAAGCAATGCATCTTGACGCACGGTATGTCACAATGGTGGAGAATGCGTACTACTACTGTAATCCCCCTCCAGCTGAAAAAACTGTGAGGAAGAAACGCCCACCTCTGCAGGAGTATATTCGTAAGCTTCTTTACAAGGATCTCTCCAAGGTCACCACTGAGAAGGTGAATCCATGTGAAATCTTGATGTGGTAGATGGCAGTACTTGTGACATGATACAACTCTTCCTCTTAAATTATTTATTACAAGAACAATAATTATAGGTACTCATTTAGAACCTGAGAGTGAAAGGATGAATCATTAGTTAACTAATGCTAGGAAAGAAGGCTTCTGCTTGACCCATGTAAATGATTGAGGTTGAAAAGATGGGAAGAGGTTTTGAATTATCCAGGTCTGACATATGTTTTGAAGGATCCAAGAAAGTTGGGACACAGAACATGTCTGAGGGCAGGGTTGAGATTAATGTTTAATACTCCCAGGAGAGGAGAAACTGCTTCTGCTATGCTTTGATCAGGATTATATTAGAGACGGGCACACTGTCTGAGTTATTAAAATCAGAGGCATGTGCATGCTAACAAGGCAAGATATTTTAAGGTGAGTCAATGGTGATGTCCAGATAGAGTTCCAGCCATGATTTTAGTCTTCCAGGAAGAAAAGAGGAGTAGGTCTGAGAATATACAAGTCCCAGAGAAGGACACTGTCATTTCTCATCAAGTCACACTGGGTGGTGAGGCTCTCAAACTCTAAAAGGACACCAGTCTTACTCTAAGACGTGTGCAGGGAGAGTCTACAGTATCTCTGGGGTATAACCTTGGATGTCTATTAGACCAGTGGTTCTCAACCTTTCCAGACTACTGTACCCCTTTCAGGAGTCTGATTTATCTTGCGTACCCCCAAATTTCACCTCACTTAAAATCTGCTTACAAAATCAGACCTAAAAAAGTGTGTCACAGCACACTATTACTGAACAATTGCTTACTTTCTCATTTTTATCATATTATAAAATTAGCTGGAAATATACATATTGAACTTCCATTTCAGTGTATAGTATATAGAGCCATATAAATAAGTCATTGTCTGTCTATGAAATTTTAGTTTGTATGGATTTTGCTGGTGCTTTTTATGTAGCCTGTTGTAAAACTAGGCAAGTATCTAAATGAGTTGATATACCCCCTGGAAGACGTCTGCGTACCTCCAGGGGTATATGTAACCCTGGTTGAGAAATACTGTTACACATCCAGTGCTGAGTGAATATGGTACCAAAGCATCTGGGAGAGGTGTTTTCATCCTGCACAGTGTTTGCATTAGGTCAGACCAAATGTATTCCATACCTTTTTATAAGTGGTCTGGTTTGTTTCCTTTTATGCTTTTAATAGTACTAGGCAAAATAAATAACACATGTAAATAAATTAAGGATCAGATCCTTCGCTGGTGTAAATTGGTGGAGCTTCTTTAGCAGCAATGGAACTCCACCAGTTTATGCCAGTTGAGAATCTAGCCCTAAAAGTTCATGGTATATTAGACTCCTTGTTTTTATTCTGTAGTCTTCACTTTACACATTAAAACAATTTCTATGTGTAGCTTAGATGTTAAGGTTCATGTTTGGTTTCAGATAAGCTTTACTTAAGTTGTGACTCTGTTTACTTTGTTCAAGAGAAGTGTTTTAATCTTAGTATTTTTTTCAGCGCTGTTCCAATATTATAGTTCTGCTCTTCCGAGTCCCATTACAAGTATCAGCTAATTTCCGTGGATATTAGGAAAAAGAGGATAAAGTGCCAGCTTCACTGATGAAGTGGTGCTTCCTGCTATCCAAGCCTTTCAGAAGAGGATGGTCTTGGGGTTTGTAGTGAGTTAGTTGTTCTAGATCTTTCTACTCCCAGTAACATGATTTCTTACTGGCTTCCTGAACGATCGAGAGCACCTCAATAAATGACAAGCTGAAGAGGACCACCAGTCTTCTCATGGAGTAGGGTTTAGATTAGGTACCCATAGCTTGGGATATATATCCATTAGATTTACTTCATTTGTATTTAGGGGTGGCATTTGTAATGACTACAAGATATAATAGGTTCCATTTACACATAAATCCACCCAACTTTGCCTACTGAATTGTTGATTGTGTTTTACAAATCTTGTTTAGGTCCTGAGACAGATGCGCAAATTGCCCTGGCAGGATCCTGAAGTGAAAGACTATGTTATATGTTGTATGATCAACATCTGGAATGTGAAATACAATAGTATTCACTGTGTAGCTAACCTCTTAGCAGGGTTGGTGCTTTACCAAGAGGATGTTGGAATTCATGTTGTGGATGGAGTGCTAGAGGATATTCGCCTAGGCATGGAGGTAAAATATATTATAAGTTCATTCACTTGTTTATCAGAAAAATTAAAATAAAACCTTTCTAAATAAAATTTAAAAATAGAAATAGAGATTATGGAAAATGTTTTTCATTGATTATTTTTGTACCTACCTGCCAGCTGCTTTCTTTAAGGTCAATCATAAAGTCAGAATAAAAATGAGAGAGGGTTATTGGGGTAGTTACTTCATCCTCTTGCTATACTGAGATTGTTCCCTATGCACTATTTATAATGCTTTTCTAGTCTAGCATTCAAATGTCTGAAGCCATGGATTTTCATATGATTTTCTTTGGAAGTCCATAGTATGATAGAGCTCACAGTTATCGAAAGCTTTTTCTAGATTTAAAAAAAAAGCTAAATTCCAGAAACATTCTTTTAAATAATACAGGACTGGGCTTCATTCATATCAAGGAGTGACAATATTATTTAAAGCAAAACCATACTTTTTTAGTTTACATTTCTGTAATGGACACTGTAAGGCTCCTTATAGTAATTTATATTGTGTCCACATGTATAAAAGTAAATGTGTGTCTTGCAGTAAACTAGTAAATGTTGGGTTTTGTTTAAGGTTAACCAGCCAAAGTTTAATCAGCGACGGATCAGCAGTGCCAAGTTCTTGGGAGAACTTTACAATTACCGAATGGTAGAGTCAGCTGTAATATTTCGAACTCTATATTCATTTACATCATTTGGTGTGAACCCTGATGGTACTGCTAGTCCACTGGACCCTCCAGAACATCTTTTCCGAATTAGACTCGTCTGCACCATCCTTGATACCTGTGGGCAATATTTTGACAGAGGTTCCAGCAAACGGAAGCTTGATTGCTTCCTTGTGTACTTTCAGGTATTAATAAACTTAACTTTGTGTTTAAAATTAACTTTGTGTGGTGGGTGTATCTTCGCATGGTGCTAAAGATTTATCTATATAATATCTAAAAAACCTGTACACTTAGGTTTTTATCATTTGGGCTCCAATTCAGCAAAACAATTAAATGTGTTTAAATGTAAACACATGGGCGGCCCTGTAGATTTCCCTGGGACTATTCACATGCTTAAATTGAGCACATGCTTAAATACTCTGCTGAATTGAGGCCTGACTGTGAACTCTACAAGGTCAGTAATGATTTTTTAAATCCATTCTGATGCTCATAGTTTTAATGAGAGAGATTTTTGAAATGGCATTAAAATGTCAAATGTAATTGGATGATGTCATGGTAACTCCATGGAATATTCTGAAGCATTCATGGACTTTAGAGTGCTTGTGTTAATCTCTTATTAGAAGGATAAAAGAAAAACGGAATTTAAAAGATAACTGCAGTGGAGGAGTATTGGCATTAGGGCTGGCAAGTGATTAAAAAAATTAATAATAATCTACATTTTCAAATATATAAAAAAAAAAAAAAAAAAAAAAACAGGAGTACTTGTGGCACCTTAAAGACTAACAAATTTATTTAAGCATGAGCTTTCGTGAGCTAAAGCTCACTTCTTCGGATATATTGATTTCAGTTAAAACACAGAATACAAAATGTACAATGCTTACTTTATATTTATTTTTATTACAAGTATTTGCACTGTAAAAATACAAAAGAAATAGTATTTTTCAATTCACCTAATACAAGTACACCTCTACCTCGATATAATGCAATCCGATATAACACGAATTCGGATATAACGCAGTAAAGCAGTGTTCCGGGGCGGGGAGGCCAGAGCTGCGCGCTCCGGTGGATCAAAGCAAGTTCGATATAACGTGGTTTCATCTATAACGTGGTAAAAAATTTTTGGCTTCCAAGGACAGCGTAGGTAGAGGTGTATTGGAGTGCAATCTCTTTACCATGAAAGTTGAACTTACAAATGTAGAATTATGTACAAAAAAACCTGCATTCAAAAATAAAACACTATAAAATTTTAGAGCCTGCAAGTCCACTCAGTCCTACTTCTTGTTCAGCCAATCGTTTGGACAAACAAGTTTGTTTACATTTGCAGGAGATAATGCTGCCCACTTCTTATTTATAATGTCACCAGAAAATGAGAACAGGCATTCTCATGGCACTGTTGTAGCCGGTGTCACAAGATAGTTACATGCCAGAGGTGCTAAAGATTCATATGTACCTTCATGCTTCAACCACCATTCCAGGGGACATGCGTCCATGCTGATGACGGGTTCTGCTTGATAACAATCCAAAGCAGTGTGGACTGACACATGTTCATTTTCATCATCTGAGTCCCATGCCACCAGCAGAAGGTTGATTTTCTTTTTTTTGGTGGTTCAGGTTCTGTGGTTTTCGCATCAGAGTGTTGCTCTTTTAAGACATATGAAAGCATGCTCCACACCTCCTCCTTCTCAGATTTTGGAAGGCACTTCAGATTCTTAAACCTTGGGTCAAGTGCTGTAGCTATCTTCAGAAATCTCACATTGGTACCTTCTTTGCGTTTTGTCAAATCTGTAGCGAATGTTCTTAAAATGAGCAACATGCTGGGTTGTCTGAGACTGCTATAACATGAAATATATGGCAGAATGCAGGTAAAGTAGAGCAGGGGACTCCCCAAGTAATTGAGTCACAAATTTAATTAACGCATTATTTTTTTAACGAGCGTCATCAGCATGGAAGCATGTCCTCCAGAAAGGTGGCCGAAGCATGAAGTGGCATACGAATGTTTAGCATATCTGGCGTGTAAATACCTTCCAATGCCGACTACAAAAATACCATGCAAATGCCTGTTCTCACTTTCTGGTGATATTGTAAATAAAAAGAGGGTAGCATTATCTCCTGTAAATGTAAACAAACTTGTTTGTCTTAGTGATTGCCTGAACAAGAAGTAGGACTGAGTGGAATTGTAGGCTCTGAAGTTTTACATTGTTTTATTTTTGAGTACAGTTATGTAATAAAAAATACTATATTTGTAAGTTGCATTTCCATGACAGAGATTGTACCACAGTACTTGTATGAGGTGAATTGAAAAATATTATTTCTTTTGTTTGTCATTTTTACAGTGCAAATATTTGTAATAAAAATAATATATACTTTGATTTCAATTACAACACAGAATATAATATATATGAAAATGTAGAAAAACATCCAAAATATTTAATAAATTTCAGTTGGTATTCTGTTTAACAGTGCAATTAAAATTGTAATTTTTTTGAGTTTCTCACGTGAGTTAACTGCAATAAATTGACAACCCTAATTGGCATATACACTGGACCCTTGATAGAACGCAAGATTTGGGATCCATGTGCTGTACCACATTAAAATGAATTGCAATTAAAGTAATTAAATTTGGGATCCATGGCCACGACCACGTTTTATGTGAATTCGCGCTATCTAGATGCGCATTCTAGTGAGAGTCCCGTGTATATTAATTCAGTTCCTTTGTTGTCAAACTAAAGAAGTGATTATTTAAAATACTGTGGGGTTCGATGTTTCTATCTCAGTAAATACATATCAAATTTGATCAGTCTAAAAATTAAAAAGATGTTTTTTCCTAATTGCTGTTAGTCCTGAAAATCTCAAATTCAGACTGAGTTCTTTCTGGCTTGAACATCACCACCATTAATAAAGGTTCTGCTGATCATACTTTGCCTTCAGATGCACCTGCACAACCTCATTGTTCTATCATCCTGCCCTTAAATAGACTTGTATAAATAAGGGTAGAATTTACTTTGCATCTTACAGATGAATGTAGTACTGGTTTGCTATAAAGATGTCCATATTATGATGATTCTTTTGATAGAATATCACCCACTGATACCCAAAGTTTTAACGTTCTCATGTTTGTGAAAACGGTGTTGCCTTTTAAAAATGAACATGATTTGTATGGCTGCATTTGTACAAGAATTAAAGAGGGGTTTTGAAATGCATGAAGGGCAGGTAGGTGCCCATCTCCCATTTAAAGAATCTGCCCTGAAAAAGAGTATTTACATTCTGTACCTATTTTTTACGATATTGTCAGTTGCCATAGATTTATTTAGTTATGTAATTAAAATCTGGATTGTCACTTTAAAATTCCGTATGGATTTTTTTATTTTAGGGATTTTCTTTGAATTGTTTCAAACTGTTTTAGCAGGATACATGACTTTAGTATCTTTTTCGTGATTCGTATGCTGCTACATTTTCTTTAATGTTTTGGTAATGTCTTTTTTCTTGGTAAAATAGCTTCAGTCAACATGAAGTACAGTACGTATATAACATGAGGATTTTTTTTTATTTCAGAGGTATGTTTGGTGGAAAAAGAATTTGGAAGTTTGGACAAAAGACCATCCATTTCCTATTGACATTGACTATATGATAAGTGATACGCTAGAACTGTTGAGACCAAAGATAAAACTCTGCAATTCTCTCGAAGAATCTGTCAGGCAGGTACAAGACTTGGAACGAGAATTCTTAATAAAACTAGGTAAGAAATAATACATCATCAGAGTTCATGTCTTTTTACACTGTCATTATTATTACTACTACTACTATCACTACAAAAACTAATTATTCCTCTGCTGTTACTCTCACCTTCTTGTCAACTGCTTGAAATGGGCCACCTTGATTACATTGAACTCATTAGCACTACACAAGTGATTTTCCTCTCTTCTTGTCAACTGTTGAGAATAGCCCACTTGCACCTTAATTGAATTGGCTCGTTAGCACTGACCCCCGACTTGGTAAGGCAGCTCCCATCTTTTCATGTGCTGTGGATTTATACCTACCTCTGTATTTTCCACTGCGCATCTGATGAAGCGGGTTTTAGCCCACGAAAGCTTATGCCCAAATTTGTTAGTCTCTAAGGTGCCACAAGGACTCCTCATTGTTTTTGCTGATACAGACTAACAGCTACCACTCTGAAAACTATCCCTCAGGTGTTTTTTAACCTTTTTCTGCATTTCCTGACCTGTTCTGAATCTGGGTAACACATTAATTTGCTGTATCTAAAGAAACACTAGACACAAAGGTGACTGTTTTTTATTTATGATGACTGGTATAAAAGGAAGAGGAAATCCACCAACTCTAACTTTGTCAGTACACAAGAGCTTTTGGCTGCTTTGATACAGTATTTAGTGCATCCAGCAGGCCTGGTGGCTGTGTAGCTCATCACACACAAGCATATCCATTGGTTCTATTACCTGGACTCCTTTAAGGTATATGGGACCATTACAGTTAAACACTGGACTTGTAGAACAAGTAGGGTGGCCCAGTGCCCGGTTTTTGACTGGAAAGTCCGGTCGAAAAGGGGACCTGACAATGTCCGGTTACTAAGAGCAGGGGAGACGCCAGATAATCACCCGCTCCAACCCCCTACTCAGCCGGGGCCACCTCCTACCTTCATTGGGTCCCAGCTCTGCAGGAAAATCCCTCCTGAACCGGGAGGTGGGGATGTGAGGGGAAGAGCAGCGAGTGAGGCAGGGGAGTGGGAAAGAGGAGTGGACGGGGATGGGGCCTATGGGGAAGAGGCAGGGCAGGGGCGGGACCTCGGGGGAAGAGGCAGGACAGGGGAGATTCCGGCGCTCTTGTTGGAGTGTCCAGTTTTTAAATACACCTCTACCCTGATATAACGCTGTCCTCAGGAACCAAAAAAATCATACCGTGTTATAGGTGAAACCATGTTATATCGAACTCGCTTTGATCTGCCGGAGCGCGCAGCCCGGCTCCCCCGGAGCACTGCTTTATCGCGTTATATGCGAATTCATGTTATATTGGGTCACGTTATATCAGGGTAGAGGTGTATTACCAAGTTGGCAAACCTAAGAACAAGGCATTCAAATAAGCATGTAGTGTAATATCGAGTCATTGAAATGAACAGTTGTGCCCACTAATGTGGTCTAGTGTATATTATGTGAAACTGGGGGTCATTTGAGTTCTGTTCCTTAGTCTTGACATGTGACCTCAGACAACTCCCTTGACCCTTTCATCCAGTTTTTCTTTTGCATTACCTGCCTCATAGCAGTTGAAGCTTAAATTGATTGAAAACCATCTTGATAGTCTTCAAGGAAAGACACTGCAGAAATGCAGAGTGTTAGTGTATTTGTTGTTTGTATATCCATAGGCACACTCAAGAATGCATATAGATGGGCAGCTGGGCTCCAGTGGACTGAGCATAGGGATGGGTGTCAAGATCTGTGTAACATCCCTGACTTTGCTACACCACCTTCGGCATTTCACAAAATCTCTCTGACCCTCATTAACACCATTCCATAAAATGGAGATAAAATTATTTACTAAACCACCTATTGGAAGAGCTTTGAAATATACAGTTCTTTTCGAAGTGTGGTGTTAGCCTGTCTCCAGTGAATACTTAAAGAGATGAGAAAAATGGTGCTTTGGGCATCTTTTTCAGCACTCTAGGAAGGGTAAACTTGACCATGTAGTATCTTTCTCTTTAAGGCTAGGCCTATAAAATGTCATGAGTGTTCCAGTGTTTGCTATGTAGAGAGATTAACAATGTCTTTAACAATGATGTATTACAGAAATAAAGTAGAAGAAATACTATTGCTTGAACTTTTGGAATATTTAGCAAGTAGCAAGCAGATCTGGAGACAAACAAAGTCATTCTTTAAGAGACTTTAATGAGTCGAGGAGACTTCAGGAAGTGGTTGACAGAATGGGTTTCTGGAAGAAATTCCTTCCCTTCAGGATGCATAAAAGTCACCAAGGAACTGCTATTGGTGGTCTGCATAAGAGGAAGAAATGACAGTTGTGTCATGTGGAGTTACAGTATTCTTTATTCACTGGGTTGAAAAGGTTCAGTATAATCCTGTATTTTCCAAGACACATGTTGGCTTACTCTTATGTTAGGCATGGCAATAGCAATTTCTCTCGAACTGGAATAGTCTGGAACTACAATAAAACAAGGGAACCTGTTTGCTATTCTGTTTACTGACCTCAGCTCTATTTCTAGAAAGCTGACTGTCAAACATTTTGAATCTTTTATATTTTCCTTGGAATGCTCATAAATAGGCTCACAGTTTTCAGTGGAGGAAATTACTCGATGAGAATGTGACTCCCTTACTTATGCTAAATATAAACACTACTTCTGTTCTCTTTATGCTTCTATTAAACTGGATTCATAGACTGCTTTCTTTAAAGAGCATATGGAAACTAGTGTTGCATTTGTGAGTTACTAAAAGGTAAACCTGTTCTTATTCCAACTACAGTGGTGTACATTTATGAAACACTCCAAAGTTATCTGTGTTGAAATTAGTTAGCATAAGGAGCAAACACCAGGCCATGGGGACCCCACAGCTCAATTGAGCAAACACTCCCTAACGTTTATATCTAGAAACACTAGGGCAGTGATGCATTTAAAAAAAAAAATCTTTATGCAGTGCCATTGGCTGTTAATGTATTCAGTCATTGAACTGATTTATTTGATAATTTTGAATTTCTAATTGGAAGCCCTCTTTTACTAGAGGCTGTTTTGTAAGTGGAAAAAATCCACAAGTGTTAATTTATAGGCAAGTACTTGATCCACGCTACTTGTAGTTAAATCAGTTCTCAAAGTAAGCTCTTAATTTAAGGGTCAATATATGGAGAAATTATGCATTGATTTTTATTTTTAAGAGGAATTTGCATTTTGTTCACTGTGCTATTCATTTAATTAAAATTCTTCAAATATAATTCAGTATTAATATTAGACTTTGACTTCCTTATATATGTTATGATGATCAGAAAGAGAAAAACAATTTTGGAATGGAAACCATTTTAGGTGGAATTTTTTTCCCTTCCTCATGGCATGATCTAAACTACTGCTTTTATAATCTCTAACTCCCCCCAAAAGGCAAATTATGACTAATTATATGCATTTTAATATATTCCTTTCAAAGATGCCCAGCAGTTTCTGCTGTAAGTCAAAGTAATTTCCACCCTCTGAACCATTTTCTGTAGATCAGTTGCATCCAGTACAGTAGTGGGATCTCCTTATTCCTGGAGCATGAGTGAGACAGTTTTGGGAGAATGGCATTCCATTGTGTTCATTGTGGCACCAGACAGGCAGATCACCGTTATTTTTAAAGGTGCTATTTAATGAGCAACTACTGAGTTTCCAATATCTTTTTCTCCTAGTTAAACACACATATGGTAGAATAGTCGCTAATCCTTTGCTGTTATGACTATACATAGAATAGGGTCCAGAAGATTCTTACTTGTCTTTTTCTGTTCAGATCTTTGAAAGCTATTATGATAGGCGCAAATGTTTTCATTGGAAAAGATTTTGTTTGAATAGTTTTAATGAGGGATCTGACCAAACTCCAAATCATAATCTATTCCTACATGATTTTAGTAATTTTGTTAGATAGTATTTCTATGGATTTATTTCTGAGATTCGGTAAACATTCCAGATAATTAAAATGGGTATATGACAAAATTTATACTATTTACTTGACGTTGTTCTAGCCTGTGTTAATATTTAGTACTTTCGCACATATGCCTATCTATCTCTACATATGTGGCATAAATAAGAATAAGACATTCTGAAGAACTTTACAAATTATTTACATGCTCATACAAGAGGAGCCAATACACGGTTGGAAATGAAGGTGTAACAATTTGATGCAGCAGCTTGACATGTAGTGAAGAAGAATATAGTGTCCAGTTGAAATTACTGTGTAGGAAAGACACTCTGCTTGCCTAAGGAAATTTAATCAAGACTAAAAGGTTAATAGTCCTACTCCAGCAAAAATGGCTTGTGATTTGTAGTGATCACAAGTGGCTAGGACTATTATTATATTTCTTGTTCGTGTGATAGCAAGTCGAGCAAGTATAGTGCTCCTCTAACATTTTTGCTTGGCATTTAATCAGTATGATACAGGGAAGATTGCTGCTAACTGCTCTCACCATTATTAACAGTTTTGTTTTGTTTTTTTATGTGGTGGAGATGCTAGTTAAAAATTTCACTAGTCTGATGGCTTGGCTGCTCTCTAAATAGGCTGGCGTGGAAGCAAAAACTAGTAGTACTCTTTACTCTCATCACCCTTTCTCCCATTCTAGTCACATTCCCTTTACCTCTGCAAATACCTTCGTTAGGCTTTGTATTCCCTACACAGTTCCCTTCTCTCTGATGATTACTTTTCTGGTGCTTGCTCCTCAGTAACAACTCTTGCTCTCCTTGATTTTTAACTCATCCAGTGTAAGTGGATGTTGGGGGGTAAAACTGGAACAGCTTTAAATATATTTCTTTTCGTTAAACTTCAGGTGCTGTTTAAAAGTGTTACAGTTCTTGATAGTAATCTGTTCATGGAAACCCAAGTTTGCATACTTGCTCCTTCAGCCAGTACAGTAACTCCTCGCTTAACATTGTAGTTATGTTCCCGAAAAAAGTGACTTCAAGCAAAACGAAGTTAAGCAAATCCAGTTTCCCCATAAGAATTAATGTACACAGCAATGATGATTGTGAAGCTTGGTTGAGGTGGTGGAGTCAGGGGGTGGGATATTTCCCAGGCAATGCCTTATTGCTAAATGATGAATTAGTAGTCTGAGCCCTCAAGGGTTAACACATTGTTAATTTAGCCTCACGCTCTACAAGGCAGCACAAATGGAGGGGAGGGAGACAGCATGGAAGACAGAGACACACACCCTGTAGAGTAACTCCTCACTTAAAGTCATCCAGGTTAACGTTGTTTCGTTGTTACGTTGTTGATCAGTTAGGGAACATGCTTGTTTAAAGTTGTGCAATGGTCCCTTATAACATTGTTTGGCAGCCGCCTGCTTTGTCCACTGCTTGCAGGAAGAACAGCCCATTGCAGCTAGCTGGTGGGGGCTTGGAACCAGGTTGGACCGGCAGCCCCACTATCAGCTCCCCGCTCCCCTAAATTCCCTGTGCAGCAGGCTACCAATTGCCAGCAGTTCAGCTGTCCCTCCCCCCACTGCCATGTGCTGCTCCTGCCCGCTGCCTTGAAGCTGCTCCTGGGAGCCTCCTGCTTGCAATGCAGGGGAGGGGGAAGAGGAGGGTTAATGTCAGGGTGTCCCCCTCCCCCTCTACTCCTGCCCCCCCCTTGCCCCTTCTCCATATAGATCAGGGTGGGGACAGGACAGGGCTCAGAACAGAGAGAGCTTGCTGGCTGCAGCTACTGTCTCAACTTCCTGATTTTTTTTAAAGGCAATGTACTTAGAGTGGGGTCAGCATACTTAAAGGGGCAATGCGTATTTCTCCCCCCCCCCCCTCCGGGTGTATGTCTGTCTGCCATGCTGTCTCCCCTCCCTCCATTCATGCTGCCTTGTAGAGTGTGAGGCTACATTAACAACAATGTGCTAATCCTTGAGGGCTCAGCCGAATGCTAGTTCATCATTTAGCAGTAAGGCATTCCCTGGGAAATATCCCATCCAGTTCCACCCTCTAACTTCACCACCTCAACCAAACTTTACAATCATCATTGCTGTGTACAATATTAAATTGTTTAAAACTGTGTGAGTGTGTGAGTGTGAGAGAGAGAGAGAGAGAGAGGTTCCAGGGAAATATTTCTAACACCCCCCTTTTACATCCATTCTTACAGGGAAATTGGATTCGCTTAACATCGGTTCACTTAAAGTCACATTTTTCAGGAATATAACCACAACGTTAAGCGAGGAGTTAGTGTGTGTATGTGAGAGAGATGCGTGTTTCCCCTTTAAGTACGCTGACCCCACTTCAAGTACATTGCCTTTTAAGTAGATCAGCAAGTTGAGACAACAGCTTCTGCAAGTAAGCTCCCTCTGTCCTGAGCCCCTTCATGTCCTCTTCCCCCCCCCCCACATGGAGATGGGGTAAGCGGGGGGCAGGAACATGGGGGAGGGAGACACCCTGCCATTAGCCCCCCTCTTCCCGCCCCTGCACAGCAAGCAGGAGACTCCCAGGAGCAGCACATGGCAGTGGGGGGTAGGGACAGCTGAACTGCCGGCAGTTGGTAGCCTGCTGGGTGACTGCTACACAGGGAACTTATGGGAACGGGGAGCTGATAGTGGGGCTGCTGGTCCACCCTGTTTCCAAGCCCCCACCAGCTAGCTCCAATGGGCTGCTCTTTCTGCAAGCAGTGGACAAAGCAGGCAGCTGCCAAACAAGGTTATAAGGGAGCATTGCACAACTTTAAACGAGCATGTTCTCTAATTGATCAGCAATGAACAACGTTAACCAGGACGACTTTAAGTGAGGCGTTACTGTATGGGTTTGAAGTGCAGATGAAAGACAATACTCTTGTCTCCTCTTTAGGAATACCTTTGTGATTCAGCATCAGTCCATTTGCTTGTCTGTGGAGCATCATTGGTTCTGAGAGGAGTTGGGGGTGGGGCAGGACTAGCTCAGTGGTTTGAACATTGGCCTGCTAAACCCAGGGTTGTGAGCTCAATCCTTGAGGTGGCCATTTAGGGATCTGGGGCAAAAAATGGGGATTGGTCCTGCTTTGAGCAGGGGGTTGGACAAGATGACCTCCTGAGGTCCCTTCTAGCCCTGATATTCTGTGATCATTAGGGAGGAAAATTGATAGCTTGGAGCCTCTGAAAGTGGAGGGGAAGGGCGTAGAACTTGAGTCAAACTCCACTAAATATAAAACAATATCCTACCATTAATAGTATTACCAAGATTTGGCTAATTTAAATGTCTTATTAAGGACTTAGGTCCAGATTTTTCTAAAGTGACATGATATTGGGTGCCCTGTCCGAGACCCCTTAAAAGGCCCTGGCTGATTGTGGGTGCTCAGCACTTTCTGAAACTCAGGTCCTTTTAAAGTCTCCAATTGGGTACCAAAAAAAAAAAACTATGGGGTTCCCAAAATCACTATTCATTTAGAAAATCTTAATAGATAAGAATTGTATACATCAGCATGGCCAAGTTTGATCTAAGTACCTCACATGGCCCCCATTAAGGCTCTATCTGAGCACCTCGTCTAAGAATGTTTTGTTTTTTAAATCAAGGGAGTACTGGATCCTCTTGTATGAAATATTGCATTGTTTAATATAAGCATTTGAGTAAAAGATGTGCTGTGAAGCCTCAGTATTTTGTTGTTATGCTTCTGGTATAGATTTATATTATTAAACTGGAGTGTCTATAAAATTGCAAAAGTTACTGCATGACCTGTTTTAGGACACTTAAAATAAATTTCAGAGGGGTAGCCAAGTTAGTCTGGATCTGTAAAAGCAGCAGAGAGTCCTGTGACACCTTGTAGACTAACAGACGTATTGGAGCATGAGCTTTCGTGGGTGAATTCCCACTTCATCGGATGCATGTCTGTTATCAGTGAAGTGTCTAACAGCCAACCAGCAAATTAATATTATACAATAAACTAGAGAAGGTTAAAATTTGTCTACTTTGAGTCATGGAACTGAAACCAGGAAAAGGCACTGCACTTGTTTTCTAGCGATCTATAGATTTGAAGGCTACACAGACCATCATATTTTCAAAATGCTTCCTTGTCGCTTTTCTTGACTTATAGCGCAAATCATGGATAGTGATCAAAGAAGCAATGTGAATAAGATTTCTGCAGTGGATTCATGGACATAGCCAATACAGTTGTGTTTGGGGTAGTCTGTACTGAGCTGATCATTGTTGGTCTGTGTTGAAGCCCCAATTTAATGCACTTATGATGGCCCATAGAACCAAAAATCTCTCTTGCTACAAAAATTTGTCCTCAGCTCAGGTTTCCACAGTTATGAAAATGAACTCCAGACTTGCTTGAGTAGATTCAAGTATTGCTTGCTGCAATAAGAAACAAAACTAGCTACTCAAAGTTCTAGGAGAATGGAAATTAGTTCTTTCTTAGCGCTCCAGAAATAACTAACCTAACTGTAGATCCTAAGTGTATGGGTCATATAGCTTAAACTATGAATAAGGTACTGTGTACTGACTACACCAGTTTTGAAGGGTATCTTCAAAAAATCATTGGCTGAAATCTTCTGTGTTGGGCAAGACTAGCATCAATATCATTCTCCGCTAGCTCAAACCACAATCCCCGTGAGTATAAAGTGGCTTTGTGGATTAATGAAAAAATTTAAAGAATGTATGAAAGAGTACTTGTGCTAGAAGCTTGTCCATTTTTGTAGTGGATGGCTTAGCTTTAGCAAGAGTTTTTTCCAAAAATAAAAACAAATAACCTTGTTTTTCCATATTTCAGAGCCATATTAAATTCTCATATGTCTTTTTTATGAATAATTTAACTATTTCTAGACTAAATTGTAAGCTGAAATACACCAACTGCATTTTCTGTTCTGATAATGTATAATGGGGTCCAATTCCATAAAGGAGAATTGAAATTATATCTCAGAATATTTAGTGAAGTAATAGCAGGGTCTGGGATAATCCAAAATTATCCAAACCAAAATTAAAATACACTTGTAATTATTTAAAGGAGACAATATAGCTAAGAGAACAGGCCACGTTGAAGGATAAGAGCATTAGTGAGTTGGTTGTCTAGTCAAAATAACACAAAACAAAAACCAGAAGACAAAGTAGACTTAACAGGGATGGAGACAATGAGTCTGTCAATGGAGAAGATGGTAAGACGAGCTGGGACCCTTTGAAGGATCCCTCTCTACAGTGGGATAGGGACATTAGGTGACTGCTTTGTGAGGGGTGCAGGATTTGCACATACATACTCAAATGCAGGATCTCAGGGCCTTAGAAGGGAAACAAAAATCAGTTTGTTTTACAAGAATCTATTGTACACAGGCAAATGTTTTTTCCAGAATTATGCACTGTACTGTGAGAGTTTCATTTTATAATAAATCACAGTAACAGCAAATTTTTTTACTGTGCTTTTGTATGATGTAATGATGAGCTCAGAATTGAGAGTTCCTAACACAGGTTATAGGAATTTTCACTACATGCTCTGAAGTGTTTCTTAAACAGTCTGTACAGTTCTTGATAAATCTCCAAGAATACTGAAAGTCACATTGCAGAGATCCAATAACTTCTAGCATCTGGCATTTTATGTGCAACATCTAAGATGTTTGTGTCATTTTAATGTAGCCTTCAAAATGTAGTGCAGGGGAGTTGAAGAAATTTCAAAGATATTTTGAGATGTAACACTTGGTTACTTGATTAGTGTTCTGTGGAAATTCCTAAATGTTCCCAGTAAAAATCCTTTCTTGAGTTGTTTTGAAACCATTTTCTCTTATGATTTTGATCAGAAAGAAATACCTTATGCAATTATAAATACACATATCATTCAAGACTTAATCGCTAGTACTGCATAATACTTTAGTCAGCATTTTCTAGGAGTGGGTTTCTCAAACTACCATACATCAATACAGTATTTTTATGTGATGCCACAGCAAAACATTGCTTCCTGTCTAACACATTCTATTCCTAATCCCTTCCTATTTTTCATTTCTCAGGCCTCGTGAATGACAAAGATTCAAAAGATTCTCTGACGGAAGGAGAGAATCTGGAAGAAGAGGAAGAGGAGGAGGAAGGTGGAGCAGAGACAGAAGAACAGTCTGGAAATGAAAGTGAAGTAAATGAGCCAGAGGAGGAGGTGATCACATTCATTTACCTTATTTTGCACTGTCCTTACATAGAAGGAAATAATACTTAGCACGTCACAAATCATAAAGGCCTAAACCCTGTGGTGGGCCTGCACAAAGCCTCAAAGTCAGTGAATTCAGCATGGCTGTGCTGTGCACAGGGCCCTAGTTGCAGAGAGAATGTTTAGGTGAGACGCTAAACCCTATGTGCTGTGGAGTCACCAGTTCTGCTTGTGCTTCATGGAGGGAAGGATTCTACCTCCTAGCTGCTATGGAAAGTCCCTGTACAAAAATCCATTTGCTCAGGTTATGCAAAAAGGGCCCTTAATGCCTGGCCCTTAGTAATCTCTCTCCACACCCCTGGGAAGGTAGGCAATAATATCCCCATTTTACATATGTGGAAAAGTGAATACAGAGCATTCAAGAGACTTGCCCAAAGAAATAGTGGCAGAGGGAGGGTTGGAACTCAATGCTGTCCCCAGTCCACAACCCTGTCCTCAGCCCAACATAGTATGCTACCTCTCTCTGTAAATATAAAGCTATTTTTGTGCCATCTCCTATACCAGTTATTGGAGCAGATGCATTAACTATCATATAAAGGACCAAAACTAAAGGAAACGAGGCACCTTGTGCTGTTCATCATTTTTCCTGTGTAATAGGGATAATAAGGAGCATTTGGATCATGTCAGGCTTCATTACTACTTCAGACTGCTTCAGTAATCTTTTGAATCAAATTCATATAACCAATAAAAAAAAGCAAGTGTGCAATACGCTAATATATGTGATCTTGAAAATTCTAACTTCTGTGTCTTATTGTAGCTCAAAAGTTAGTCTCTCTCACCAAGTTTCTCTCTCTTTTTGGTCCAATAAAAAATATTACCTCACCCACCTTGTCTGTCTAATATCCTGGGACCAGCACAGCTTCAACAACACTGCATAAAACAGCTTGTCAGTTTAATCTTTGATAAAAAATTAGTCTGCTTTCAGATCAGTTTCAGTGGGGAAAATATAACTTGTTCAATGAAGAACAAGTTTTGGAAACGAGATGAGGACCCGTGCATAGCGCAGATCAAGGGTTAGTGTGACAGTAAGATGAATATTCAAAAACTGATCAGTAAAAGTTGCTAAATGGCATGGCATTATCATTGAAAGCAGACTACATTGCATGTTGTGATCAAAGATCAATCAATCGGTTATACAGCATTTCATGGCAGTGAGGAGGGCTGTAAACAGTGAATGCACTTAATGTTTCTCTCATTAAATTATGTTAAAATGTAGCATGTCATTAAAATTTGAACTTTAAATATACTATTTCAGGAGTGCTCAGACAACGACGATGAGGAGGGTGAGGAAGAAGAAGAAGAAAATACTGATTACCTCACAGACTCCAATAAGGAGAATGAAACTGATGAAGAGAACACAGTACGTGCCACTGCTTTTGAATAATGAGACTGGTTTTACATGCTCAGTTTTCTTGACTGAATATTTTTAGCAGATAATGCTCATTAGAGATTAGGGGACATACACTAAAAATATTCACAAATGTTCTTTCAAACAAAAACCAAGTTCACTTTGACATTTGCAACCCCTTAATGTTTGATTTTCACAGGAATTCGTACAAACGCTTTTGCTTACAAGACTCTTTTAGGAAAGTGAAAGTGTCACAAGTAGTCATGTAAATGTTCATTCACATTGGAAGAGATTGCATAGCCATTGTGAAAACACTGAGTGGACTGCTTAAAACAAAAAGTGGGGGGGAGTTTTGATATGCTATTGAGGTAACGAATATTTCCAGCAAATTGACATGGTAAAGTAGGTTCTCCTTTGAGTCACAGAATTGTAATAAGGAAGCAGGACAAACAAACAAAAAGCAGCAGTGAAGAAATGATGGGGGTGTGTTGTTACCTCACCATCAAAAGCAACCACATCAAACCCAGTCATCCAGCTGGGTGCCTGGGAGTGTGGTCTAATAGTAAGATAGTGAACGATCACCCCAAATGTTACCACAGATGTGCTGTGGTAACATCTGAGAAAGTAGCATATTGAGGTATTTGCTGTGTTATGTTCTGATTACCTCCATTCAGATCAAAAAGACCCACCAAATGACAGTCACTTGGATCATGGAAACAAGCAGCACCATTGCCAGGGGCGGAAATAGGTGTGATGGAGAATGAGGGCCTATATATACAGCCTTTGATGCCACTGTCTCTTGGGTGATGGCATTTGCTTAGTACTACTCAGCTGTTCTGACATTAATGAAATGGAGCCTTTATCCCAGAGAGGGCACCCAAGGAGGTCAATCAGCTGTTGGAGAATGGAAAGGAGGATGTTATGCAAGAGATTCAGGAGAGACTGCTGAGGTTGTTGGTCTTGAAACATTCTGCTGCTGCCTCACTGGATGGTGGTGCAGAGGCAGAACCAATTGGCCCCCGACTGAGCTGAGTGTCTTGTTTAATATTGTTAGGTCTACAGTTTTGTTCCACTTAAAAAGAATAAAAATTATCATAGACTAAAATGTGTTCTCAAGAACCATATGCCAAACAACAACAAACCCTCTCTGTAGATAACTAACTAGGGTCTCATTGCATCAGTGTGCCCTTACATCAGCTGTCCCATGAATGGATGATGATTACTATTTATAGTAGCACCTGCTATATATGTGTGCTTTACAAATATTTAAGGGCAGTCCCCTCTGAATAAGCATTCCTCAATCTTAGAAATACAACCAAATCAATCAGTTGCAGATGGGGAGAGAATATTATTTTGTATATATTGTAGGCATGATGTCTAAAATAAATACAAATCAATGTGACAACTATATTGCAACGTATTGCAAATCATCACAGTTTTAGGCAGTGATCAATGTTAGTAAACATTAGAGCAGTAAACACCAAAATTCCTAAACTGGGCAAATCCATTTTAACATTTTTTTTTTCCTTCAACAGTTTTTTTAAACTAAACCCATGACAAATTTTGTCAGAGATACAAGCAGAGTAATTTTCTTAATTCAGATCCATCCTGAATTTCACTATTGCTGAAATTAATGTAACAGAATATTTGTCTTCTATACCAGGAAGTAATGATTAAAGGAGGAGGACTTAAACATGTTCCTTGTGTAGAGGATGAGGACTTCATTCAGGCATTGGATAAAATGATGCTGGAGAATCTTCAGGTATTAGTCGTTATTGTCTTGGATTAAATAAGCACCTTTACTGCATAGTTGATTCTGAAATAAGTGGTTAACGTGGAGCTGCTTGCACCATGGGATGTGGGGCTTTTTTCATACTCTGTTTTTGGCTACCTTGTTCCAGTGCTAGGCTTTCTTAATTCTGCACAACTGCTATGAGGCCTTTTTGAGATACCAGGCCTTCTGCCCACCTTCCTGGGTAGGGCCTTTTTGAGGTGGGAAGAACAGTCATGAAAATCAGTCTTGGATGCTGAGGTGGTTTGGCTCAATCCTGTGCTTTCACAAAAGCCTCCCTTTCCCCCCTTAATCTTTAGTCCCTCTCCTGTCATTACAAATGTCCTGCAGCTCTGAATGCTAAATGGAGCTCTATTAATCCTGTGCTTTATTGACGAGCAGGTGTGCTTTTGAGATGCACCCATCCTGCCAGCTCAGGAAGGGGGAGAGAATCCAAGATTCAGTCTTGGGTCTGCTGTTTGATAATATCCTGATTATTAATTGTGAAGTTTAGATAAAAAGGCAATATTAAATTGCTTCTGCTCTTCCAGTAATACTGCCAGACACCACATAGATGAATTGGCCTTTGGATGGTGTCATCCTAATTGACTGAAAAGATACACAAAGAAATTCTCATGTCTTCTTGATGAGCCTACTGATGTTGCTGGAGTGGCGGAAGTTATAGTTTTTACTTGTTTCTTTGAATGCTAGTGATATTTTGGGGAGGTATATTATTATACAGACTAATTCAAACATGCGGCTAGGGAGTAAGTTTTCACTCTTGTAAAATCCAGTGGGACATAATTAATTCTTTGCTGATGGTGCATCTTCTAAAACAGGCATCGTAAGTGGCCTTTTAACAAGAGTCAGATCTGTTCACCCACTTTAATAAAGTAGACTCAATACAAAAAATGTTTCCTGAACTTAATGCGACCTTGTCAAATGCTGTAAAACTGCTAAATTATATTATTTCTATCGTCAGAACACTCAATTCCAGATACTTTCAGTATGGCTTGTGACTGGAGATGTGTTCTAAGTGCAAATAGATCCTTTTTCTTACTTATGTAAAATTCATATCAAGAGGAAAAGTTTTGAGCTGGTTATTTTTTAAAGCTCAGAAATGAGATATTTGTATTTCTGGAAGGTGACTATGCAGAAAATGTTTCCAGTCCAGCATTGGCTGTTTTATGTGGCATACCTAATTGATGTGTTTGATCAATTAAATATGTTGAATCTGTTAGTAGAGGGATGCAATACAAACATTTTAAAAATTACAGATAAGGCAATGGCCATTTTGAGAAAACAGAGGCTGGCCAGGGGGACAGAATAGAAAATAATGCCTCATTTGAATTTCTTAGTGACTTCTGTGGAAAGATGGAAATTTCTGAGGACACTGTGGAAGGAGCAGTTAGTGATCATATAGGAACTCTATAAAATGAGCTCAAGTACTGTTTCAAGAATCAGTGATTAAGAAATGGAAGTAGTATGGCTGGAGGAGAATTGCTTTTAATAAAGCAGCTGTAAATTGTTTTCTTCTGCCCAATAAATATATGGAGATGCTAATTGATTCTTTCAACTGACTGCTCAATAAAGATAAAGCCTATGACACAGACACTCTACCATTTTTGGCTTTATGCATCATGTGATTATCCATACATAGGATGTTAAGCATTATAAATGTTGCTGCCATTTGAATTTACATAGCATATCAATGGCTAAAATAAAAACAAAACAGATGACATCTGGAGAATAATTTGCTACTCTGTGGCAAGCACTGTATCAATAATAGAGTAAATGGAATATTACAAAAAATCTGAATCCAGAATTACTGATCTTAATATTATATCCAATTTTAGTTGAATTGTTTCTTTAATTTTAAAAATCATTCACGGATCCCTTTAAAATTGAGTATATTTTCTCATTGTCGTTTTCTAAAATAGCATTCTGCAATGTTCTCAATTCTGCGTAATGAATATAAGAGGGTAAGAAATGTAGGAACTCAGAAGGAAACAAAATACATTTTAATGAGACTGTACACATGTATATAGCTCTGTTATTTTAGAAGGTAATTGACATTTTTTATGAAAAATGAATTGTGAAAACAACAAAGCTTTCATATTTTCAGCATTTGATTGCCTAGAGCATTTTGCATCCCCTTTCTCTTTAGCAACGGAGTGGAGAATCTGTGAAAGTACATCAGCTGGATGTTGCTATTCCTCTGCATCTCAAGAGTCAACTAAAGAAGGGTCCACCCTTGGGTGGTGGGGAAGGAGAATCAGAGTCGGGAGACACAATGCCATTTGTCATGTTAACTCGAAAAGGCAACAAACAACAGGTAAGGGGTTATCTGGATGTAAGTAAACATTTTCCTTTGTCACAACACAGAGTGTGGTTTCTTCATCTTTATTTCTTAGAATGGGATGCAGTCCTCTATTGTGTTGATGGGAACTCCCTGGAATTCTAAATTCTTACTAGGAGTCATGTAGAAGACTACTTTATACCATTATTTGTTTTTTATATTAAGTTCTTTAATGAGACCAAAGAGAGATGCTGAGCAATGTTTGTTATGTATACAAAGTACAGGAGCAGTTTAACTGGCAGCTGGGAATTTGAATCCATGCCGTTATAAGATGCCACTGGCACTTGAAAAGCCAGCATGATTAACATCAGGAGTAATATACTCGAGGGAGTGTCACAGATCTAGTCGAGCTCCCACTCTTGCACACTCACCAGACTGCTGATGAGATCCATCTCATTAAGGCCCCAGGTGCTTTAAGCCTCCAGAATCTAAACGTAAGTCAAGGCACTGCCCCGGCTTGGCATTTCTGAGCATGCTTTCAGGGTGTAAATCCTCTGTCTAGCACCCCCTTCTGAGAGCCTAGACACTGCAGTTAAACTGCCTAATCACTGGGGACCAGTGCTGACCTTTTAAGCTTCCCAGGAGCTTAAACATGTCCTCTCCCAGAATTCCAGCCATGTGGGCACTTTTACCATTTTCTTCTTCAGGGCCATGTTGATAGTATAAGCCAAAAGACATGGCACAAGATTCTAAGACACCATTACTCTTTTTTTAATAGTACAAGAAACACAAATGTAGACAAAATAATAAACACACCTATGTGCACTTCTTTGAATAATATCACTATGGCTTCTTCACTTGTGGTGCGCATGCATCCTATGCACCTTCAATCAGAGATTTTCTTCAGCAGTAGGTATGCACCCTAGGTATCCTCATGCCCCATACCAAGGATGTATAGGGCTATGGCAGACAAACCACACTCCATTTCTTCTCAACTTCCTTGGCATAAAGTGGAGTATCTAGTGGTGCCCACTTGTGCAGCCACTTACCTCACTTGCTCTTGGTAGGCAGTTTACCTATATTAGTTTAGGTTTTTATAGGTTTTATATTTTAGTTTTATTGGGTTTTTTCCTATAAACTTAGGCTTTTAGCCTCTCCCCTTCCCCACACTCCCTTCAGGTGAGAACCCACCTTCTCTGAAGGAGCTTTCTTTTCCTTTTCCTTTGGGAATACCTAAGGAATTCAAACATTGCCTCACTTGCCGGGAGTCTTTCCCAGTCAGTGATGGCCTCTCGCACTGTATCCACTGTTTAGGGAGTACTCAAATGCAATCGAAGTGTAAGGTTTGCTCAGGTTTCAAGAGATGTTTCAGGAAAGACAAGGAGATAGTTTTTGTCTCCTCATGATGGAATGCTCTCTCCATCCTACATCATAATAGCGATCCTCTATCCCCTGACCCTCCGACAGCAGTTTTGAAGTGACCACGGTCCCCCACCAACCTCTGCACCTTTATTACCTTCCAGACCTGTGGGGGAGAGAGATGCAGTGCTAACAGTGTGAAGTCTCCAGCCAAAAGGCTATCTAAATCTCCTCAAAAAGAACCTGGCCCTAAGAGACCTGCTGTACCAAAAACCTCCAAATGAAGGTTCCAAGTGGTCTCAGTACCAGAGGTCCCTCTACTCTGAAATTCTCAAGTACCTCTAAAACCCACAGTACCCATCACCTGGTACCAAAACATACCTTGATATAACTGAAGCATGATTGAGGTGTCTGAGACTCTGAAAATTCTGCGCTGAGGAAGATGGTACAATCTGAGACCTGTTACCAGATTTGCCCATTACTTTGGGGTACGCTCATTTATTAGGGTTACTCTTTTGGGGGGGTTCTGTAATTCTATTAATGTACTGCTTTTGTCACTTGTGTTTTCATATGGAGGTCCACTTCTCCCTTCTGCAAGTCCCCTTCCAATGGAGCTATCCTGCAGAACCTGGGTTCCCCAGGACTGGGTTCCTCCAGAACCAGAGACACTCACACTCTAAGTACTTTCACACTGACCCCTTAGATGTCCCTGGACTCAGGGGGCTGGGTCTCACAGCACTTTCAAGCTGCCACCCTTATATGCAACAGGTACCGCATTGGAATAGAGTAAACCTGAGCAGGCTGGGTCGAACAGCACTTTCAGGCTGCCACCCTTATATGCCCCCGGACTCAGTAGACTGGGTCAAACAGCACTTCCAAGCTGTCACCCTCATATGTCCCAGATTCAGCACGTCCCTATCCCCACTTTCACGTTACAATTGTACTGGTAGTAACCCACTTGATGAGCAAACCCCACAGTATTTTTGGGCGCTACAGAGATCTTTAGCTTAGGTAAGAGAAGTGTTGCAGAGTAAATGGGGAAGCTAAAAACACAAAAGAGTAAAGTTGAGAGAGAGAGAAGCAACTAGCTTAACCATAAGTTAGTTATTGAATAATAGTGATAACTACACAAGGAGAGCCTAAATCAACATAAGTTACATTATTAAAGGTTACAAAAGTCATATATAGAAAACAAGTCAAGGTTAGAAAGTTATACCTGAGTTAGAAAAGAAAACAAAGAAAGAGAGAGAGCTGGTGTCTCACCCATTCTCTGAAGCTTGAATTGTTCGGGGTTCCCAAGTGATGGTGGTAGCTCGGGGTCGTGAGTGCTGGAGACAGGCAGAGCCCCCAGCACGATCAGTCAGGAGAAGATGAAATCCCAGTGGAACTGATGCAGAGTTTGGATCCATGCATCAGAACAGTTACTGGAGTGTGGGTAGGGTTTTTTTGTAGGGAAACAGTGGTTCAAGGGAGAACACTAGATTTGTTTATGGGTAAACTGATGACTCAAGGATTTTCTTTAGGCTAGACAATAGGGGCTGGTCACTCCTAGCTATGCGTGGTGTTTCTTCCAAGGAGCTCACAATGCAATTAGGCTACTTCAGTATTTTGGATATCAATCAAAGATTCATTATCAGACCAATTCATTATTGGTCTGATAACTGCTGAGCTGGGTGTGTGCAGGTGTAGGTTCGTTAACATCTGGAGCAGAGATTCCTCATGATGCACTGCTTCCCTGCTTTTCTGGTCCCAGAGTTCAGTGTGGTTCTTGCCTTGGAATCTTGGAAGATATTTGTGGGCACTAAAGGAATCCCTCACCTGGTGACCCATGATGCCTGTACCATCCGCTACCCAGATCCCCTCATCAAGGTGAATGACACTATCCAGATTGACCTTGAGACTGGCAAGATCACAGACTTCATCAAGTTTGACACAGGTAACCTGTGTATGGTGACTGATGGTGCTAACTTGGGCCGTATTGGTGTGATCACTAACTGGGAGAGACACCCAGGCTCGTTCGATGTGGTGCACGTGAAGGATGCCAATGGCAACAGCTTTGCCACCAGGCTCTCTAACATTTTTGTTATTGGCAAAGGTAACAAGCCATGGATCTCCCTGCCCCGTGGAAAGGGAATCCGTCTGACCATTGCTGAAGAGAGAGAGACAAGAGACTGGCAGCCAAACAGAACAGCAGTTAAACCCTCAAAAGTGGACAAACAGCAGGCCATTTCCTTTGTCAAATAAAAAAAAATCTCTGTTCTCCATTCTGTATGATAATGGAGATGCCTCCCTGTCCCATCTTTGAAGCAGATGAGGCTAGTGGTGTTGCCTTAATTCTGTCACCCTTGTCAGGAGGGGGTTTAGGTGCGTCTCCCACCACCGTTCAATGCTCTCTGCAAGTCTTTTCTCTGATCGGTTTTGGTTCAAGCAGAGGCGGGAAGGGGGGGGGGGCGTCCTCTCATGAGTCAGACAGGCTGGATATTGTGCCCTGGTTCCACAAGAACACATAGCTGACTGGTATCAGATCTCTACTGCTGCTTTGGTACCCAGATCAGTCGTTCAGCTGACATTAGTGCACTCTGCACCGCAGCCTCCTACATCTGAGACTCGTCTAGTTTCTGCACAGATTCACTCAGTACTGAAGCAGTTTTGATGCTCCAGAAGCTTATTCATCCCTGATGAACCTGAGTTCCCTCTCGTTGAGTTCAGCAGGACGTCCAGTATCACAGCCAGAATTATCTCCAGTACATTATCAATAACCAGTGGTAATTGATAATCTATCGTTCAATCAATCAACAATTGATACAAGTTATTATCAATAACAATTGCTAGTGGTTTCTTGTTACCCATGTGGACAGACAGACACTTCCTACTACTCCACCATTGTCTGCCCCCATTCTGGACTACACAGAAGATGGCTCTTCTGACTCCCAAATTTCCATACAAGCCTCATTTGATTATCAACCCAGGTCTGATTCCTATGAATCTGTCTTCTTGAGGAACACTTCAAAACACAGGGAGTCTCAAACTGTTGATCTTTCTTGGTATCTCTGGTCCTCCCCAGTGGCCACATTGAGATCCTTGAGCAGCCTGCTGCCAGCAGTTCTCCAAGGCACTGAACCCTCAGAATCCCACAGACAGCGTTCTCCTTTTTCCTCCCCCGCCCCCATCAGTCCCAGTCATGAGAAGAATTGCTGAAAGAACAAGAAAAAAGAGCCGATGAGGAGGTTACCCCTCAGATTAATATTTCATCATTCTCTCCAGCTGAGGCTGTTACCCCTCCTCCACCTACTATAGATGATTTAAAAGTTTCAGAACTTGATGAAGAGAGTGACTGATACTCTGCAAATACCATTAGAAGATATCCAGGAGACCCAACAAAGGCTTTTGGATAGTCTTCATACACAAAATTCCACATGAGTGGCTTTGCCTACAAATGAGGCATTATTGGAGTTTCGAAGACAATTTAGCAAACCTTGGCCACTGCTCCTCTGATCCTCTAAGAGAGCAGATGAGAAATACTGTGTTCTGGCTAGGCGTTCAGAGTTTTTGTTTTCACACCCTGCCCCCTTTCTTTGGTAGTAGATGTGGTGAATGAATGCAACAGGCAACATCTTTTGAAAACTGCCCCGCATAACAAAGACTAAAAGCGCTTGGACATTTTTGGTCACGAGCTACTCCTCTGCTACTCTGAAATTCCGAAATTACCAGAGGATTTTTGCTAAATACAACCATGTCTCCTGTAGCAAATTTAATTATTTTATTGAACATCTCCCACAGGAACAAAGGGAACATTTTCAATCCATCGTTATTGAAGGACAGCTCTTTATAAGAAACAACTTTGCTAGCCTCTCTTGACACATTTGATACAGCAGCTCACTTCATCTCCACAGCAGCTGTCATGCATCGAGCCTCATGGTTGTAATCCTCAGGAACTGAGAAGTTGAAAACACGATAGAAGATCTTCCCTTTGGACTTCTGTGGACTCACTGAACAACTGATAATCCTGATGTTCTCTCAAGAATTCAAAGTGACCCTCTGCCCACTGAGGATTTTTACGTTGGCAAATAAGAAAAGATTCAGTAGGTCACAGACATCCCAGAGACCTTGTCTGTCTGTTTTTACCTATAACAGATCATCAGACCCTCCTAAAAAAGAAACCTAGGTTCCAGACAACTTAACTATTCTTATCAGCCAAGCGTTCGTTTCGACACCTTGGTCAAGGGTCACAAACATTTCCACATTCTTGATCTGATGCTGCAGCATCCTACCCACATCCTCTCCCACCTTTTGTAGGTCATCTCTCCCATTTCTCCACTTCCTGAGAGCAGATTGCTTCCAACGGATGGGTTGTGGAGGTTCTAACATCAGAATACTCAATTCATTTTCTGTCCTGTCCCTTTTCAGAGATCCATTTCACAAGCTTCTCCTGAGGCAAGAGGTTCTGTTGCTTCTCCACAAAGGAATTGTGGAACTAGTTCCCACACAGTATGGAGGGAAAGGATTTTATTCCAAATGCTTCCTGGTTCCCAGAAAGAGGGGCACATGAACACCAATCCTAGATCTCAGGATTCTCGAGATCTTGGTCAAAGTAGAAAAGTTCAGAATGATGACATACATGTCTCCTCAGGCAGGTATCAGAAATTTGCCAGTACTCTTTACAATTCTGTTTTATTCTTCAAGCACAGTTTTGATTCTCAGCACCTTTTAACCATGCTTGTTTTCCCTTGGGGGGGGGGCATTTTCCACTCTGTTCAAAGTAGAGAATATCTTCTTAATCACTCTGGAAGGAAGGAAGGGGGAGAGAGAGAGAGATCGACAGCCTCTGCAGAATTTCCTGAAAACAGACTTTCAGTTTCAGATGAAGTTGCAGTGTTTGCTATTTTAGGTTTTTGAAAGAGCTGCTAGTCTAGCTGAATTTGTTCAACTCAGAAATCAGTGATTTTCTAAAAGGTTTCTTTTTTATTCTGTTTGAGCCAAGTATAGAGGAAAATTCTGCTGTGAGTTTAAAACCACTGAAAATGGAAACTCTTTTATAAAACAAAAACCCCAACTCTTCTTTGATGCTGGCGGCATTTGGCTTTTTGGTGCCATTTTCCTCTAAGCATCCCAAGTCATGTAGTTGTCCTTGCCCAATGGTCTGGTTACTTAGATATATAATGCATATGTTTGAGCATTTCTAGATAAGTAATACATACAATGCACTAAAAAGTGCCTAGTATTTACTGAAGATGCTTTTATTATACAGGTATGTCATGGCTTTTTAAAAATATCTTTTACATTTTGGGGGACATCTAATGATGGTGAAAATGAGTGATAGTAGTGGCTGGAACCAGGCAGACAAAGGAGGTACTGTGCAATCTGCTTTCAAATCCACCTAAGTCCTCATCTTCAATGCCTCTGGATCTTTGACTAAGCCCAGCCAGCCAGCCAGCCATGCCAAACTTTTGTAGTTTTGTGACTTGGTTAAATTACTGCTAATGTACTAAGATGAGACCACTAACTTTATTTTCACTTTGAACTGGATTTGAATCTGGTTCTACAGAAGTGGCAAGTCTTTGTTTCCTCTTATTAGCATCACATTAGTTTCTGCTTAGTTAGCAGTACTAAACTGTGGTAATTAATTATATAATATATATATACATATTGTTAATCATGTTCTAGTGTACTGTATAGCAGTGGTTCCCTCTGATTCCACTCAGCAGCAAAGTCCTAGAGAAAATCGAGAGACAAGGCTCAGGTTATCATGATCATCCCGGTATGGCCTTGCCAGCACTGGTTCGGAACACTATCAAGCCTGTCGGTGATCCCTCAGTGGCCCCTGCTGAACTGACCGGACCTGCTGTCACAGGATCATGGTTGACTCTTGCACCCCAACCTTGTGTCCCTCTACCTTATGGTGTGGATGTTGCGTGGCTGAACCCTGAGTAACGGGCCTGTTCAGAAGGGGTCTAGAAGGTCCTCCTCGAGAGTAGAAAGCCCTTAACTAGACTGACTTTCCTGGCAAAGTGGACGAGGTTCTCCTGCTGGGCGGCCAAATGGGGTATCTCCCCTTCACATTCTTCGGTGCAGTCGATCTTGGACTACCTGCTTCATTTGAGGAGCCAGGGCCTGGCACACTCCTCTATCAGGGTGCATTTGGCGGCCATTTCTGTCTTTCATCCATCAATCCGGGGGCAGATTGACATGACAGTCGGGTTCCTTAGAGGTCTTGAGAGATTTTTTCCACAAGTTCAGTCCCTTAGTGGGATCTCACCTTGGCTCTGTCCAGGCTCACGGGCCCGCCCTTTGAGCCTTTGACCTCATACTCCCTGTCTCACCTATTGTGGAAGGTCGCTTTCCTGGTGGTGGTGACGTCAGCGAGGCAAGTCTCAGAGCTGCGAGCCCTGACCTCAAAACCATGGTACACGGTCTTCTATGAGGAAGTGGTCCAGCTCCGGCCCCACCCGACCTTCTTTCCCAAGGTAGTGTCTACTTTCCACATGAGCCAGAACATCTTCCTTTCAGTCTTCTGCCCTGAGCCCCATGAGACTGGTGAAGAGAGGTGCCTTCACGCTTTGGACATAAGAAGGGTCCTGGCTTTCTACCTAGATTGGACAAAGCCTTTCCATAAGTCGATTTAGCTTTTCATCTCTGCAGCTGATAGAATAAAGGGCCTCCCGGTGTCCACGCAGAGGATTTCTAACTGGATCACCTCTCACATTCGCCCCTGCTATGAGTTGTTGAGAGTCCCTCCGCTGCCGATCGTCAGAGCCCACTCGACCAGCATGCAGGCATCTTCGGCAGCCTTCCTGGCACACTTTCCGATCCAGGACATCTGTCTAGCTATGATGTGGTCTTCGGTGCACATGTTCACGGCCCACTATGCCATCACTCAGCAGGCCAGAGGTGACAATGGATTCGGCAGAGCTGTGTTGCAATCTACATGTCTGTGAACTCCTACCCAACTCCAAGGTGTATGGCTTCGGAGTCACCTAACTTGAATGGACATGAGCAAGCACTTGAAGAAGAAAAGATAGTTACCTTTTTCTGTAACTGGTGTTCTTCGAGATGTGTTGTTCATGTCCATTCCACAACCCAGCAGGAAGAAACTGAGGGTGGGGGGAGCCGGCTGCGCCCTATATACTGTGGGATATGTGCGTCGCTCCAGGGAGCGCCGGAGCCAATTCCCTGTGGATGCTATTGAGGGGAAAAAACTTCCGGCACCAGTGCATGTGGCAAGCACACGCACACCCTAAGCTGAATGGACATGAGCAACACATCTTGAAGAACTCCGGTTACGGAAAAAGGTAACTGTCTTTTCTGAGTTGTCTTCCCATCAGAAGTTGTGCTGAACTGTATCCAATAGCTGCTTTTGGTGTTGATCTATAATGCAGAAGAGCAAGGAACAAATCTTCTTGCTATAGGATTTTTCTTGGCTGTCTGTACAGCTCTCTCAGCCTATCCATTCTCTTATGGGTAATGTGGGCTGCTAGTAATATGACCAAAAAACATATTTCATTTGGAATGACTTTAATTCTGTTGCTGTGAACTGTGGTCTGTTGTCTGTCACTAGTTGTTCTGGAATACCGAAGTGAGCAGAAGTGCACTTGAGTTTCTTGATAACGCTGTGACATGTTGTCTTTCAAGTACATTATTTCTGTATACCTGGAACTGTAGTCCATAACAGGTAATTATGCCCTCTGAATCTGCATAAATCTGCAGGTTGTCTATTCAAAGGTCCCTCTGGTAGAGGTGTTTGTACATTCTATGGTTCAGCATTTTCTTAAGTTGATTTGTACCGAATCTCCTTTCAAAAGTCCAATATCAAGTCCTCCATCGAGTTCTTCCACCTTTCTGAGTAGGCCCATCCTGACTGCCACACTGCAGCTGAGAAGGTTGTTCGTCTTCGATCACATGTACCCGGCATGCATAGCTTTTGTCTTTGTAAGTTTTCTGTGGTAAACAGGTGCATTTAGTTCAGAATACCTTCAGGGCTAGTCAGAGCTCTATTAGGTGACTTCAGCTCTGGGAGGGATTGATGGCAGTTATAAAGCTTTGTCTACACTATGCACCTTTTAGCAACACAGCTGTGCCACTACAGCAAGAGCTCTCCTGTGTGGATTGCCACGGACTCGCAGGGGCGAAAGAAAATGCAGGCCTGTTATTTATCAGGCTGCACGTGGCAACAGACTATATTGGTAAGGGATGCAAGGAGAGTGTGGGTCACGATGCAAACTGCAGAGAGAGAGACACACACACACACACACACACACACACACACACACACACACACACACACACACACACACACTAAACTTAATCAATTTAAAAGTTTTATTGGGGATAATTACAAGGGGTAAGGGAGCAGTGTATGATTAGCTAATAGAGTTAATGAAACTTAAAACACACAATGACTAAAATATCTACTAACAATATTTATAAACAAAGATGCAGCATTTAGTAATAACTGATACTTACAAATACAAACCAACGCATAACGACCGGCAAACGTAGAAGCTCTGTTTGAAACACGTGAGCTGAGAGAGAGGCTTCGAGGTGATCAGGCTCGGTTACGGGCATACACAGGATACACAGGTATACACAGGATACACGGGTATACACAGGATTCGTTTTTCTTTCTCCTCTCCCTGCCTGCACATGGCAGGCAGGCCATAAAGTACCCACAATGACATCATAGAAGTGTCATAGAGGACGGGGCCCAAAACCTGTTTGTGTTCGTTTCTGATTGGCACAAGCAAAGTTTACACCATGTAGGGGAGCAGGTGCCTTAAAGTCTGGCTTCGCCCCCAAAAGGTGAGGAAATGCATATTGTCTTAGAATGCGTACAACACTGAATGACAAAAGAAGAGGCCAGGGCAATACTGGTATGGCAAGTTTTACAGGATGCAGACAGGAACTCATCTCAACATCCTGCTGACAAAAAAACTTCCACCTCTAACGAGCGGCAGCAGCAGCTTCTCTCCTGCCGACAAAGCACTGTTCACACTGGCACTTTTTGTCTGTAAAACTTTTGTCGTTTGGGGCTGTGGTTTTTTTTAACACCTCTGAACAACAAAAGTTTTGCGAATGAAGTTCCAGTGTAGACAAAGCCTCAGTCCCTTCTGAGATGACTGTGACTTTTAGTTCCTGTGTCAGTTTTAAAGTCAGTCATGCCATGAATATTCAGTTTCATTCTCCAGGCAGGCTCTATGTCCTCACAAGTGATAGATCCCAGAAACAATTGGTCTTAGTTGTCTGTAATATGAGTCAACTCCCTGAATCCTTTGGTGTGGCAGAGAGTTGCAAAATCCATATTTCATGGATGTAATATTACAACATGAGCCTCTGGCTGGACATGCATCATCTCTTGGGATATGACTTTTTCCACACTTCGTGCATGTATGCTGGAATTTGTCCGTCCTGATAGTTCTTGCTCTCCTTGTCTCAAGAGTTTTATTATTATGACTTTTAACACTCGTGTCTATCAAGCTTCTAAGCTAGCTTCAGGTTTTTCAAGTTGCTCCTGCCCATTTGTTCGGTTTGACTGCTTTGTATCTGTATAGCTGTGGCTAGGGTTAAGTCTCTCCAACTTTAGCTGCTGTGAAAGGTTTTTATCTGTTGCCCCAATAACCGGACTCTCTGATACTGCATTCCCAAAATCACAGTATTCAGCCAGTGTATGCAGAACTCTTCTAAAACATTCACCTTTTTTTTCCCATTTTTTTGTTTGTTTTAATTTTTTGATGAAAACATGCTCTTTCATAAACCATATTTCTCTAGGATAGAAAGTATCCATCAAACATATCCAGAACCCTTTCATAGTTATCTTTGTGACTGTCTTCAGGAAAGTCAAAGGATTTAAAAATATGCTCTGCTTGCTTCCCCATAGCATAAACTTAGAGAAGATACAGGTTTATCTCCAGTTTCTTTGTGGAGTGAGTTTGTGATTTGAAATCTTGTAAAATACTTCCCGTCTGTCTAGTCTGAAGATTTGTCAAAGCTGAAATTCTCTAGGGCTTTGAAGAATGACATGAGATCCTTCAACCTTTGTTGTTGTTGTTCTCCTTCTGATTCTTTTCTTAATTTACTCCTGACACCATGTCCTGTACTCCTGTATCGTATATGGACTGGCTACACAGTTTGTTTATACACACTAGATGTGTTTATCATAAGATCCTTTCATGCACTGCCAGATACGGCAATGTTGAGCTTAAATAAGGTATTTTACACACAGCACCACCTACTGACTGATACAGTTTAGGCTTCCATTACACATTCTGCACAGACTGAGATTTTCGTGGTTTGGGAAATATGGTCCTAGAGACAAATATTTTAATTGAAACAATTGAGTCCCAGTCATTTAGGGGACAGAAAAGTGTTTCGGGCAAATACTGTAGAAACATTTTAACTTGCATAGACTTGAAGATACATTGCAAATTATTGAATCTTATGATTTATTAAGTGAAGACACACAATAAAAGGAAAACACATAATAAAATACACTGTGTTCCTTAAAGTCCTGATCTGACTAATGTATAGGAGTTTTTGTAGAAGTAAGGAGGTATTAGTCGTATGAGACATCACTTTTAGCATCTGTTAAATCTTTTCTGAGAGGTGTGTGTAGATAAACAAAATTGCATGTACCACTTCTTCCCCTTTGTTCCCCTTTACAGTAGTTTGGGACCTCTTTTCTTGAACTAGTTATGTTGCTTAGAATGGTAGTAATATATATTATATAGTGCTGTTGGGGCGGGAGGGGACAGATACTTGTATATTAACATTACTTTTCTGTGTGTACATTCATTCAGGATCTTACGATGGTGTCTGTTTTATTTAAACAAACATTTAATTCCCAAATATATACATCATAGTATTTGTGCTATTGAGTATGAAAAGTGATAAATAAAATCCTATCTGTTAACTGGTAAAAGGGTTTTATATACCAACTTCTGTGATCACAAGTCTAATTCCAAACTTGAGAATTCTGTTTTCATGTCAATGGGTTGACTTGTGATTTAGATTTTGAATTATTTTTAGTAAAGAATAAGAGTTATTTGTGTGTGCATGTACATATCTGGGTTTCGTTGTAACAGTTTACTTTTTTTATTTCCTTTGGCATTCATAGAATCATAGTCCAACCCCCTGCTCAAAGCAGGACCAATCCCCAACTAAATCATCCCAGCCAGGGCTTTCTTAAGCCTGACGTTAAAAACCTCTAAGGAAGGAGATTCCACCACCTCCCTAGGTGACCCAGTCCAGTGCTTCACCACCCTCCTAGTGAAAAAGTTTTTCCCAATATCCAACTTAAACCTCCCCAGTTGCAACTTGAGACCATTACTCCTTGATCTGTCATCTGCTACCACTGAGAACAGCCTAGCTCCATACTCTTTGGAGCCCCCTTTCGGGTAGCTGAAAGCAGCTATCAAATCCCTCCTCATTCTTCTCTTCTGCAGACTAAACAATCCTAGTTCCTTCAGCCTCTCCTCATAAGTGATGTGCTCCAGCCCCCTAATCATTTTTGTTGCCCTCCACTGGACTCTTTCCAATTTTTCCACATACTTCTTATAGTGTGGGGCCCAAAACAGCACACAGTACTCCAGATGAGGCCTCACCAATGCCGAATAGAGGGGAATGATAACATGATAGTTAAGACCAAAGCAGATTGTGAAGAACTTCAAAAAGATCTCACAAAACGAAGTGATTGGGCAACAAAATGGCAAATGAAATTTAATGTGGATAAATGTAAAGTAATGCACCTTGGAAAAAATAACCCCAACTATACATACAACATGATGGGGGCTAATTTAGCTACAACGAGTCAGGAAAAAGATCTTGGCGTCATCGTGGATAGTTCTCTGAAGATGTCCACGCAGTGTGCAGAGGGTGTCAAAAAAGCAAACAGGATGTTAGGAATAATTAAAAAGGGGATAGAAAATAAGACTGAGAATATATTATTGCCCTTATATAAATCCATGGTACGCCCACATCTCGAATACTGTGTACAGATGTGGTCTCCTCACCTCAAAAAAGATATTCTAGCACTAGAAAAGGTTCAGAAAAGGGCAACTAAAATGATTAGGGGTTTACAGAGGGTCCCATACGAGGAAAGATTAAAGAGGCTAGGACTCTTCAGCTTGGAAGAAAGAAGACTAAGGGGGGACATGATAGAGGTATATAAAATCATGAGTGATGTTGAGAAAGTGGATAAGGAAAAGTTATTTACTTATTCCCATAATACAAGAACTAGGGGTCACCAAATGAAATTAATAGGCAGCAGGTTTAAAACAAATAAAAGGAAGTAGTTCTTCACGCAGCGCACAGTCAACTTGTGGAACTCCTTACCTGAGGAGGTTGTTAAGGCTAGGACTATAACAATGTTTAAAAGGGGACTGGATAAATTCATGGTGGCTAAGTCCATAAATGGCTATTAGCCAGCATGGGTAAGAATGGTGTCCCTAGCCTCTGTTGGTCAGAGGATGGAGATGGATGGCAGGAGAGAGATCACTTGATCGTTGCCTGTTAGGTTCACTCCCTCTGGGGCACCTGGCATTGGCCACTGTCGGTAGACAGATACTGGGCTAGATGGACCTTTGGTCTGACCCGGTACGGCCTTTCTTATGTTCTTATGTCCCTCGATCTGCTGGCAGTGCCCCTACTTATACAGCCCAAAATGCCATTAGCCTTCTTGGCAACAAGGGCACACTGTTGACTCGTATCCAGCTTCTCGTTCACTGTAACCCCTAGGTACTTTTCTGCAGAACTGCTGCCTAGCCACTCGGTCCCTAGTCTGTAGCAGTGCATGGGATTCTTCCGTCCCAAGTGCAGGACTCTGCACTTATCCTTGTTGAACCTCATCAGATTTCTTTTGGCCCAATCCTCTAATTCGTCTAGGTCCCTCTGTATCATAGCCCTACTCTCCAGTGTATCTACCATTCCACCCAGTTTAGTGTCACCTTCAGACTTGCTGAGGGTGCAATCCAAGCCATCCTACAGATCATTAATGAAGATATTGAAGAAAACCGGCCCCAGGACTGGCCCTTGGTGCACTCTGCTTGATACAGGCTGCCAACTAGACATGGAGCCATTGATTACTACCTGTTGAGCCCGATGATCTAGCCAGCTTTCTATCCATCTTATAGTCCATTCATCCAGCCCATACTTCTTTAACTTGCTGGCAAGAATACTGTGGGAGACCATATCAAAAGCTTTACTAAAGACAAGGAATAACACGTCCACCGCTTTCCCCTTATCCATGGAGACAGTTATCTTGTCATAGAAGGCAGTTAGGTTAGTCAGGCATGACTTGCCCTTGGTGAATCAATGCTGACTGTTCCTGATCACTTTCCTCTCCTCTAAGTGCTTCAGAATTGATTCCTTGAGTATCTGCTCCATGATTTTTCCAGGGACTGAGGTTTAACTGGGAATTTTGTAAAATATTAAGGGTTTTTTGGAGCATTATAGTATGTGTGAGAGGAAAATGGTGCTGGCATTTTGTGGTTTGAAAAAGAAAGCTGATCTTGTTCTGAATCTTCCCTACCACCACCCTCAATATTTGCTTTTGGGAGTAGGCTCTTCCTGGCAAAACTCCTTTTGGTAGTTCTAGAAATGTAAAATGTGTTGCCTTATAGGATACATTGGTCATTGAGTCAATGAAAGACTTCTTTGTGTCCAAATTTGTGTTCAGAAAAAACATACCCTAGTAGTCAGTTTTAAAAGCAAAATAAGAGGAGAAGAGATGGAGTTGAAAAGAAAATAGTGTCCCTTCATACAGTACTAAGTGAATTTTAAACCTGTGTCAGTGGAATATACACTGAGTTTTGAAGTGAGGGAAGTCTTTAATAGATATCAAAACTGCTGTCAAAATATTGCTGTATGTATTTTATGCCTTTTGACACAAGTAATATATATTATATACATATTATTTTAAAATAGGCTTTTTTAGTAGATTAATGCAGTTGGTGAGCCCTGACACAGACAAATGTGGCTGTCCAGTAAATTAGATTCCCACCTGCCAAACGTAACAATCAGCATTAGCCATTACAGAGTAAGTATAGAGTCCAATTCTAGCATAGAAACTGTTTACCCATCGTGTTTCCACCGAGGGAAACCATCTGGGGTTGTGCAATTACATGTGATTAATGAGGACATCAATTTTCTAAAAAAAATCCGAAGAAGTGAGCTGTAGCTCACGAAAGCTCATGCTAAAATAATTTTGTTAGTCTTTAAGGTGCCACAAGTACTCCTGTTCTTTTTTTAAAAAAATTGTGTGGTTTTTTCCTTCAGTTTTATTTAAAATTATTTGAAGTAAACTGTAGTAGTAATGTCCCACCATCTCATCACCACGTGTGCCTAATCTCTGCCTTGCTGTAGATCTGTTTTGAACTCTCTTTATTTTATCTGAGCTGCAGAAGAGACTAGTCTTGGTAACTGGAATTTTATTTTTTCTATATAACAAAGCACTCTTTGACGATGATAGTACATGTTGTTCCTCCTTCCAGTGGTGGAATTAATACTGGATTATTAAATTGCAGACCATCTCCAAATGCTGGGCCCAGATCCCAGTGTCTGGGACAACTTTACCATTAGTGAAGCATCAGCCATTAGTGTACCATAAGAGCAGAAGAGTAACAGTATGCAGCATGGCTGGGCTGGGAGGGTGCATGTTAAAGTCTTTTGAGGAGAGATATGGGACCTAGAAGGAGCGGTCTGTCTGAAGGCCTTTGGAGTTTTTGATGGATCAGGGCTCTGGTTGGTCAATGTGCCTGCCTACCTCTGAGTTTAACTCATGTCTCATCACCACTTTACAGCCTTCCAGAACCCTTCTTGCTTCATTTCACCATCTAAATTTCATATTCCCTTCCCATTTATTCTGCGCATCCTGCCTCACAGAACCCTGCTAGCCTGATTTAACTCAGAGAATGGGACAAGAAGTAAAACCCAGATTTCCTGTGAATTAAGACTGTGCCACCACTAGGCCCTTGTGTTAGTAAGTGATTTGTAGCCTTAGACACTGCCAGTAGGTTGACTAGTTAACTATCTGGGTAGTACTCATTACTGATATCTGTGAATCTGTTTAGTTTGTTTGAAGCTGAGAAGGCTTAAGTCTATATTTATTTTTCCTCTGGGTGTCTATAAAGATTTCATCTTCTTTTCTGTTTTCCTTGGTTGCTTTTCTCTTATATCTGTTAACTTAAAAGGCTCTTAAAATTCGAACTTGTCATTCAGAATTCTTGGTAATCCCTACACTGTTTTCTTGTTTTATTAAAAAAAAAAAAAAATTTTCCCTCCCCCATTTAAATGAGCTTATATTTGACAGTGACACACAAAGATGTTGCAGTTCTTTCCCAGGTCTCTGTAATAGCCAATCTTAACTGTTGCAACCAACAGTTGGTTGAGTTTTCATCCATAAATTAACTGTTTTTCAAATGTAGCTGCCTGAGTATTCATTGGCAACAGAATGATTTCCCGCACACAACACTGACCTGCAGCCAGAACAGAGTTGCTGTGTGATTGGTACTCTGAGATTTCACAGTAATTCTGTTTTGCTGCGTTAAATACAGTGGATTTACTATGAGAATTTTGCTTTTACAGTGGATCGCCACTGTACAAAAATGATACTATACCTTTTTGCATTGCAAGTTTTGTCAGTGTAAGTGACAAGAAATCTTGCAACTTGGTGCCGTTCATTGCCATTCATTTCCATTCCCATGAAAACAGACCTCAGATTGGCAGAAGCAAGTAAAAGGCTATAAAATAACTATTAATTTCCAATTGATTATCTTAACACATTTTTCTATTGCTCAATTATCCATTTTCGTTGAGATGGACATGGGGGTGCTTTTAGAAGGACAAGTGACATTTTCCAAGGTGTGCTCACAGACTTTAGGATCAGCAGGATTTTCTGAAGGGTAATGTTTCCACTGTAAATGAAAAAGTTTAAATATCATTTCTGTTTGGTTTTTAAAGTTTCCATAATATTTTTCCCTCTAGGCATAATGGCTTGGATTTTGAAAGAATCTTAGGGGAGTTATGGCATCTGATTCCCTTAGGGAACGTCTATACTTACCGTCCGGGTCGGCGGCTAGCGTTCGACTTCTCGGAGTTCGATATATCGCCTCTAATCTAGACGCGATATATCGAACTCCGAACGCGCTCCCGTCGACTCCGGAACTCCACCACCGCGAACGGCGGTGGCGGAGTCGACGGGGGAGCCACGGACTTCGATCCCGCGGCGTCTGGACGGGTGAGTACTTAGAACTAAGGTAGTTCGAGTTCAGCTACGCTATTCGCGTAGCTGAACTTGCGTACCTTAGTTCGACACCCCCCCGTGTAGACCAGGCCTTAGGTTCCTTTGGAAATTACAGCCATTATACCTTGGGGGAGAAGAGCTTGGATACAAGGGACAAGGTTCACCTCTAGTTTACACCAGGTTCTGCAGGCATAAACCAGCATGCAAGGTCCCGAGTGGCAGAAAGTTCACTGGGGAAGAGATAGCAGCTGCATATGTTGATGTAACTTTCTCTCCGACAAGGGGGGTAGTACGGGACCGGCAATGTTATTAAAATGGCAAGTGCAGACCATGAGGATACTTGCGCGTTGATTTAGTAAGTCCCTCTGCTGGAAGGATTTCCTATGTAATCTTGGTGGGATATACAAACTGCCCTTCTCCTGTGTAACAACCAAGGACTATTAGTGGTGGAAACACCACCTGTGGTTTAATCCCTTTGAAGGGCAGAAAGTCTTGATGTCACTGGGAGGTGCAGCTTTCACCTTCCTGTGCCAACCACGATGAATCTGAATCTAGCACAAGACCTATATGATTTTACAAGATACCCACACAGTGGAAACCTTTATTGCCAGTCATATGCCACCTTTTCATAGTATTGGTTTTATGTATTTTCACAGTATATTATAGTATATTTTCACTGATATTCTGCTGAGAAATAAAACATTGAACAGTCCAGTTTGTACCAGGAGAATGTCCAAATATGCCTTAGTTCCTATGCAAATTGTGATTTATTAATTGTTTTTAATATATTTTTGCTCGTGATGTACATATGTATGTATGTTGATTTAATAGATTGGATAATGGATTGAATACAATAGTGAATGACAAAATGTTACCTTTTGTCAGCTACCCAGAGAAAATGCAAAGGTTTTATTTAAAAGGATAAATTTACTGGGAGAGTTTACTTAATTACACTAAATATATGTTTCTCAGATGGAGAATTCTACTTGTATGTAATAGGCTTTAAAATTTAGTAGTCATGTAGATTCCAGTGTTTCAATTGTGTGTGTAAGCATAGAATCATAGAATATCAGGGTTGGAAGGGATCTCAGGAGGTCATCTAGTCCAACCCCCTGCTCAAAGCAGGACCAATCCCCAACTAAATCATCCCAGCCACGGCTTTCTCAAGCCAGGCCTTAAAAACTTCTAAGGAAGGAGATACCACTACCTCCCGAGGTAACACATTCCAGTACTTCACCACCCTCCTAGTGGAAAAAGTTTTTCCTAATATCCAGCCTAAACCTCCCCCACTGCAACTTGAGACCATTAGTCCTTGTTCTGTCATCTGCTACCACTGGGAACAGCCTAGCTCCATCCTCTTTGGAGTTCCCTTTCAGGTAGTTGAAAGCAGCTATCAAATCCCATAAGAACAGCTGTACTGTGTCAGACCAAAGGTCCATCTAGCCCAGTATCCTGTCTACCGACAGTGGCCAATGCCAGGTGCCCCAGAGGGAGTGAACCTAACAGGTAATGTTCAAGTGATCTCTCTCCTGCCATCCATCTCCACCCTCTGACAAACAGAGGCTAGGGACTCCATTCCTTACCCCATCCTGGCTAATAGCCATTAATGGACTTAACCTCCATGAATTTATCCAGTTCTCTTTTATACGCTGTTATAGTCCTAGCCTTCACAATCTCCTCAGGCAAGGAATTCCACAAGTTGACTGTGCACTGTGTGAAGAAGAACTTCCTTGTATTTGTTTTAAACCTGCTGCCTATTAATTTCATTTGGTGGCTCCTAGTTCTTGTATTATGGGAATAAGTAAATAACTTTTCCTTATCTACTTTCTCCACATCACTCATGATTTTATATACCTCTATCATATCCCCCCTTAGTCTCTTTTCCAAGCTGAAGAGTCCTAGCCTCTTTAATCTCTCCTCATATGGGACCCATTCCAAACCCCTAATCATTTTAGTTGCCCTTCTCTGAACCTTTTCTAGTGCCAGTGTATCTTTCTTTGAGATGAGGAGACCACATCTGTATGCAGTATTCAAGATGTGGGCGTACCATCAATTTATATAAGGGCAATAATATATTCTCCCTCTTATTCTCTATCCCCTTTTTAATGATTCCTAACATCCTGTTTGCTTTTTTGACCGCCTCTGCACACTGCGTGGATGTCTTCAGAGAACTATCCACGATGACTCCAAGATCTTTTTCCTGATTCGTTGTAGCTAAATTAGCCCCCATCATATTGTATGTATAGTTGGGGTTATTTTTTCCAATGTGCATTACTTTACATTTATCCACATTAAATTTCATTTGCCATTTTGTTGCCCAATCACTTAGTTTTGTGAGATCTTTTGGAAATTCTTCACAGTCTGCTTTGGTCTTAACTATCTTGAGCAGTTTAGTATCATCTGCAAACTTTGCCACCTCACTGTTTATCCCTTTCTCCAGATCATTTATGAATAAGTTGAATAGGATTGGTCCTAGGACTGACCCTTGGGGAACACCACTAGTTACCCCTCTCCATTCTGAGAATTTACCATTAATTCCTACCCTTTGTTCCCTGTCTTTTAACCAGTTCTCAATCCTTGAAAGGACCTTCCCTCTTATCCCATGACAACTTAATTTACGTAAGAGCCTTTGGTGAGGGACCTTGTCAAAGGCTTTCTGGAAATCTAAGTATACTATGTCCACTGGATCCCCTCGTCCACATGTTTGTTGACTCCTTCAAAGAACTCGAATAGATTAGTAGGACACGATTTCCCTTTACAGAAACCATGTTAACTTTTGCCCAACAATTTATGTTCTTCTATGTGTCTGACAATTTTATTCTTTACTATTGTTTCGACTAATTTGCCCGGTACCAACGTTAGACTTACCAGTCTGTAATTGCTGGGATCACCTCTAGAGGCTGATTTAAAGGACAGGTTACAAACCCTAGTTAATAGTTCCGCAACTTCACATTTGAGTTCTTTCAGAACTCTTGGGTGAACGCCATCTGGTCCCGGTGACTTGTTAATGTTAAGTTTATCGATTAATTCCAAAACCACCTCTAGTGACACTTCAATTTGTGACAATTCCTCAGATTTGTCACCTACAAAAGCCGGCTCAGGTTTGGGAATCTCCCTAACATCCTCAGCCATGAAGACTGAAGCACAGAATCCATTTAGTTTCTCCGCATTGGCTATATTGTCTTTAAGCACTCCTTTTGTATCTCGATCAATGGGCCCCACTGGTTGTTTAGCAGGCTTTCTTCTTCTGATGTAATTAAAAATCATTTTGTTACTATCTTTGGAGTTTTGGCTAGCCGTTCTTCAAACTCCTCTTTGGCTTTTCTTATTACAGCCCTCCTCATCCTTCTCTTGCGTAGACTAAACAATCCCAGTTCCCTTAGCCTCTCCTCCTAAATCATGTGCTCCAGTCCCCTAATCATTTTTGTTGCCCTCCACTGGACTCTTTCCAATTTTTCCACATACTTCTTGTAGTGTGGGGCCCAAAACAGGACACACTACTCCAGATGAGGCCTCACCAACACCAAATAGAGGGGAATGATTACGTCCCTCAGTCTGCTGGCAATGCCCCTACTTATACAGCCCAAAATGCCATTAGCCTTCTTGGCAACAAGGGCACACTGTTGAGTCATATCCAGGTTCTTGTCCACTGTAACCCCTAGGTACTTTTCTGCAGAACTGCTGCCTTACCACTCAGTCCCTAGTCTGTAGCAGTGCATGGAATTCTTCCATCCTATGTGTAGGACTATGCACTTGTCCTTGTTGAACCTCATCAGATTTCTTTTGGCCCAATTCTCTGATTTGTCTAGGTTCCTCTGTATCCTATCCCTACCCTCCAGCGTATCTACCACTCCTCCTGGTTTAGTGTCGTCTTTAAACTTGCTGAAGGTGCAATCCACGCCATCCTCCAGATCACTAATGAAGATATTGAACAAAACTAGCCCCAGGACCGACTCTTGGGGCACTCCACTTGATACTGGCTGCCAGCTAGACATGGAGCCATTGATCACTACCTGTTGAGCCCGATGATCTAGCCAGCTTTCTATCCATCTTATAGTCCATTCATCCAGCCCATACTTCTTTAACTTGCTGGCAAGAATACTGTGGGAAACTGTATCAAAAGCTTTGCTAAAGTCAAGGAATAACACATCCACTGCTTTCCCCTCATCCACAGAGAGTTATCTCATCATGGAAGGCAATTAGGTTAGTCAGACATGACTTGCCCTTGGTGAATCCATGCTGACTGTTCTTGATCACTTTCCTCTCCTCAACATGCTTCAAAATTGATTCCTTGAGGACCTTCTCCATGATTTTTCCAGGGACTGAGGTGAGACTGACTGGCCTGTAGTTCCCCAGATCCTCCTCCTTCCCTTTTTTAAAGATGGCCATTACATTAGCCTTTTCCCAGTAATCCAGGACCTCCCCTGGCCACCATGAGTTTTCAAAGATAATGGTCAATGGCTCTGCAATCACATCCGCCAACTCCTTTAGCACCCTCGGATGCAGTGTATCAGGCCCCATGGACTTGTGCTCGTCCAGCTTTTCTAAATAGTCCTGAACCACTTCTTTCTCCACAGAGGGCTGGTCACCTCCTCCCCATACTGTGCAGCCCAATGCAGTAGTCTCGGAGCTGACCTTGTTCATGAAGACAGAGGCAAAAAAAGCATTGAGTACATTAGCTTTTTCCACATCCTCTGTCACTAGGTTGCCTTCCCTGACCACCTTCTTGTTGCTAACAAAGCTGTAGAAACCTTTCTTGCTACTCTTAACATTCCCTTGTTAGCTGCATCTCCAGTTGTCATTTGGCCTCCCTGATTTCACTCCTGCATGCCTGAGCAATATTTTTATACTCCTCCCTGGTCATTTGTCCAAGCTTCCATTTCTTGTAAGCTTCTTTTTTGTGTTTAAGATCAGCAAGGATTTCACCGTTAAGCCAAGGTGATCGCCTGCCATATTTACTGTTCTTTCTGCTCATCGAAATGGTTTGTTCCTGCAAACTCAATAATGATTCTTTAAAATACAGCCAGCTCTCCTGGACTCCTTTCCCCCTCATTTTATTCTCGCAGGAGATCCTGCCCATCAGTTCCCTGAGGGAGTCAAAGTCTGCTTTTCTGAAGTCCAGGGTCCGTATTCTTCTGCTCTCCTTTCTAGATGAAAGTATGGAACGTACTTTTCCCCCCAGAAACCTGTTCAATAATGTCTATTTTCAGGGTTGTTCAGAAATAATAAAATTCAACTTAAGACATTTATCATATAATCAGTCTCTTCGTTTTGTTCTTTGTAAAGTAAAGTGTACTTGAAGTGATTATTTTTTCTTTCAGTTTAAGATCCTAAATGTGCCAATGTCTTCCCAACTTGCTGCCAACCACTGGAATCAACAACAGGCTGAGCAAGAGGAGAGAATGAGAATGAAAAAGCTCACTCTGGATATTAATGAACGGCAAGAACAAGAGGACTATCAGGGTATGAAATTTCAAAATAAAAGGGTTTTATTCCTAGAGAAATTAATTTATAAAAATTCAGTCCCAAGACGTGTCCTTGCTGCAACCAACTCCACTCTGCTGTATGCCTCAGCATGCACAATGCTGGTTGTCACAACCCCTAAGAATCCTAGTGGAATGTGAAACCAGTACATACAGATTAGGTTAACATTGCGGGGGAGGGTAATTATATTGCACTGAGTTTTGAGTTCTTTTTATACATCTTGATATAAAATTGTTACATTTAGGGAAATCATACTAAAATAAGCAGTTTATATGATAATCTGTAGCCTAGCAACATGCTTCATTAGAGTTCCATGATGTCTGTGCTGTCACCTGCAATGCAGTAGGAACAGGAACCAGTCAGGTGCAAGGAAAATGGATTGTGTGCAAGAAGGTGTGTTATTAGATATTACAGTATACATATCTAAATGACTGCCTTGGCCTGGCTAATAGCAGTGATTGGTTCATACTGACATTGTTGAAGTTGATGGAAATTTCATAATTTCTCCTGCATTCCAGCATTCTAAAGGAGGGTGTTTGACTATATTGTCAGGATAAATATTTTATACTAATTATGTATCTTTTAAAAATCAATTCTTATTTAATTCAAGTGTTATTTAATAGACAAAATGAGGCCTATGAAGCAATCAGCAAATCAGATATAGCCCGTATCCTAGTGAATTCAATGTGTTATGTCCGATTCCATTTTCCTTGGCATACTCTGATCATAACCAGGGCCAAACCTAATAAAGCGGATGATGTTCTTAGTCCTTAAATCACTTCTTTCCATTTAATGCCTCCACAATTCTTCCTCTGTCATTTATAAAGGTGATTTCCATTTCAAAACTGAAACATAATATAAGCTGTTAGTAATAAAGCAGTAAGTCACATTTCTGTATTTGATAAATAGTTAACTGTAGTTTGTAAAATTGAAAATTTTAAATTCAAAACAACCCTATTAATCCAATAAAAGCCATGAAATACAAAACGTGTTTCAGAAGTCTGTGATGTGAGAACCAAATTCAGTAAGCCTCTGTATCATATTTTTCCAGAAGCATAATAGCTGTGGAGCTCTGAAATTGTAAATACAATACAGATTTTGTACAAACCATTTTAAACCTCCCAAACCGTTTAAAACTTCCTTTTGCCAGGGACCTCCTTGTTGCAAAGCCCAGGTTGAAAATGAAGAAAGGCTTTTCATATTTTGGCAGTTTGAGTGCTGTGGTCACATTGTACACTACAACTCTTAACAAATTCTATATTGTGATGCTGTTTTTTTCCCATTATGTAGAGTTCCATTATGTAGAGTTCCTAGTATTTTTTTTAAGGTCAGTACACACATGGTTTTGGCATGATCAGTTTGTTGATTTGTATGGAGAATCTTTATAAATGTAATTAATTTAGGATAGGATTCTGTTGTGAGCTGTGAAGAATTGCACTTCTCATACAGGTTTCAGAGTAGCAGCTGTGTTAGTCTGTATCAGCAAAAAGAACAGGAGTACTTGTGGCACCTTAGAGACTAACAAATTTGTTTGAGCATAAACTTTTGTGGGCTACAGCCCACTTCATCAGATGCATAGAATGGAACACACAGTAAGAAGATATTTATACATACAGAGAACATGAAAAGGTGGAAGTACCCATACCCAACTGTGAGAGGCTAATTTATCAGTAGGGGAGAAAAACCTTTTGAAGTGATAATCGAGATGGCCCATTTCAGACAGTTGACACAGTAAAATAATAAAGGACCTTAATTTTATGGTGGATGAAAGAAACTGGTTACTGGTGCCAGTTGTTAGTAAAGAGTGATCATTTTTTTCATTTTCTCATGAATATTCCCATTTGGCATATTTAAGAAGGGAAGCAGCAGTAATAGATTTACAATAGCAAGTGAATATGGCAAATGTCTCTGGTTCTTTTGTGTTGATTTTTCTCCCACTGCTTTATACTAGGATTTTGTTCATAACAAAGACAGATAAAAGGACAAGTCAGTTTTGTAGGCCCCAAAATTTGACCTCTTCAATCTGTTTGCAAAGTCCATATTATTCACTCTTTTCTGTCATATTTTTATAAACTAATACATTAGCTTACTATTCTTCATGAGTTAACCTTAGAATAACAAGTGTGTGTGTGTGTGTGTGCGTGCAGTGGAAGGGAATATAGCAGATTTCAGTTTCAAGATTCTAAAGGATTACTAGAACCAGTAAGGGGAGAGAAATTTTTAAATGTTACCCAAAAAATCTCAGCATTGTCTAAAGTCTATATGTACATTTTTCTAATAGGAATAGGCTAGCTAATAACCCAAGTCTGCTAAATAAATTAACAAATAAAGCCTGTAAAACTGCCTACTTAATTTAAAAAAAAATCTATTTAGTTTTTAAAATGTCAAAGTAGTAATTTAGAATTGAGGATTCTCTAATATAGATTAGAGTCTTCCTGTTTGTGTTCCTACAATTCTCATCTAAAAACAAGGTTGGGTAATTCTCTAAATAGCTGATGTCATGTGGTGAACCCATTAAAATTTGTCCTTATTCCTCACCTGCTCTCTCCCAGTACCCAGTCTGCCTTCATTATTTTTCCTTATGTCAGTGCCGGTTGTACTGCACAACACCTGCACCCTCTTAACACCTGGGCTGAGAGTTGCAATCACAATATTTCCAGTTGCTGGCTGCCTCTTCTCAATTCATATTATCCCCAAGCTGTTCCCTGCCATAATGTGTCCATCCTGATAGCCAGAACTGTGCTTTGTATCTGAGGGATATGGAACGTGGGGGAACAAGGTCATTGTGGGGACACTAAATGAATTCTTTGCATCTGTCTTCACTGCAAATGACATGAGGGAGATTCCCACACCTGAGCCATCCTTTTTAAGTGACAGATCTGAGGAACTGTCCCAGATTCAGGTGTCAGTAGAGGAGGTTTTGGAACAAATTGATGAACAGTAATAAGTCACCAGGACCAGATGGTATTCACCCAAGAGTCCTGAAGGAACTCAAATATGATACAGCAGAACTAGTAGCTGTGGTATGTAACCCATCGCTTAAATCAGCCTCTGTATCAGATGACTGGAGGATAACTAATGTAATGCTGACTTTTTTTTTAAAAGGATCCCAAGGTAACCCTAGCAATTAAAGGCCAGCAAACTTAACTTCAGTACCAGGCAAATTGGTTGAAACTATAGCAAAGAACAGAATTATCAGACATACAGATGAACACAATATATTGGGAAGAGTCTACATGGCTTTTGTAAATGGAAATTATGCCTCACCAATCTATTAGAATTCTTAGAGAATGTCAGCAAGTGTGTGGACAAGGATGATCTAGGTAATAAAGTGTACTTATACTTTCAGAAAGCCTTTGACAAGGTCCTTCACCAAAGGCTCTTGAGGAAGCTAAGCAGTTACGGGATAAAAGGCAAGATCCTCATGGATCAGTAACTAGTTAAAAGATAGGAAACAAAGAGTAGGAATACATGGTCAGTTTTCACAAATTGAGAGAGATAAATAGTGGGTCCCCACAAGGATCTGGACTGGTATCTGTTCTGTTCAACATATTCATAAATGATCTGGAAAAGGAGTTGAACAGTGAGGTAAAATTTGAAGACAATACAAAATTACTCAAAATAGTTAAGTCCAAAGCTGACTCTGAAACATTACAAAGAGATCTCGCTAACTTGGTGACTGGAAAACAAAATGTCAGATGAAATGCAGTGTTAATGGCAAAGTAATGCCTTTTGGAAAGTATAATCCCAACTATACATACAAAATGATGGGGTCCAAATTACTTGTTTTCATTCAAGATAGAGATAGTTAGATAGTTCTCTGAAAACATGTGCTCAGTGTGCAGTGGCAGACACAGAATGTTGAAATCATTAGGAAAGGGATAGATGAGAAGACAGAAGATATCATAATGCCACTGTATAAATCCACGGTACACCCCATCTTGAATACTGCATATAGTTCTGGTCACTCCATCTCAAAAAAGTTATATTAGAATTGGAAAAAGTATAGAGAAGGGCAACAAAAAATTATTAGGGTTATGGAACAGCTTCCATGGGAAGCGAGATTAAAAAGACTGGAACTGTTCAGCTTAGAAAAAAGATGATTAAGGGCAGATATGATAGAGGTCTGTAAACTGAAAAGTGCAGAGAAAGTGAAGAAGGAAGTGTCTTTTACCGCTTCACATAATACAGGAACCGGGGGGTGTGGTGTGTGTCACACAATGAAATTAATGGGAAGCAGGTTTAAAACAGACATAAGGAAGAACTTCTTCACACAATCCACAGTCAACCTGGGGATGTTGTGAAGGCCAAAAGTATAACTGGGTTTTTAAAATAATTCGATGAGTTTATGGACTATAGATACATCAGTGGCTATTAGCCAAGATGGTCAGGATACAACACCGTGCTCTGGGTGTCCCGAATGTCTCACTTCCTGAAGCTGAGACTGGACAAGTGACATGGATTATTCAATATTCTGTTTATTCCTTCTGAAGCATCTGGCACTGGCTGCTGCTAGAAGACAGGATACTGGTGTAGATAGGCCATTGGTTTGGCACAGTATGGACATTCTTATGTTCTTATGGATACTATGGTTTAATAACCAGTCACTACCAAATCCCCTCCCCCCAAAAAACTGGATGTTTCACATATTAATTGTATCTTTGATAAAACATTTAAAATAATAATTTCATACTAAATTGGCAAGGTGGCGCATCCATTGTACTCTCTGAACTTCCCTCTTTTGTAAACATGATGAAATCTCATTAATTGACTTTAGTTTTCATTACTATAACCAGTGCAAAATTCTACCAGTACACTACAAAGTAGTTTCTAGCAGATGCTGGATGAATGAGATTACCAGAGATTAGAGAACCAGACAGAGCAGACTTTCAAGAGTAATCTAATTAACAGCTTAGTCCACTTTTCCCCTTTGTTTATTCCATCTGTTCATGTTTGCTGAGCAATGCATATCCTTGCACAGGTGGACTGTCAAAAGTGCTTTCAATTAAACATGTTCATGTACCACTAACTCATGGTCTATGAAGGCAGACAGGTTATCAAATTAAATAGCCATTTACTTTAGCTGCTCAGAAGTCTACTCAAGTCAAGTTAATTATTTCTCTCTTCTTGTACAAAAAAAGTTTAGCTGAATGATTTTTAAGTGCTTAAGTGGCAGCTGCCTTTTGCACTTGTTACTTCTGGATAGTTTTTAGGGGTATCCCCTTATAGTACTGCAGTGGTCCAATATCAAGTGACATAGAAGTGAATGACCAAGGCAGGTTCCAGTATTGGAAAGAAAAGGTCAGGGCTTTCTTACCAAGTACGAATGATGAAAAGCACTGCTGGCAACTGCTCCTATCTGAACATCCAGCAGCAGCTGGAAATCAGAGTACACATCACAGCATACCTTGGAAATATCAAAACTGTCTATGCAATTTAATTTTTTTTTAAAAAGAATGTTATGGGTGTGAGTTGGCTGCCCTGAGGAAAGTTTTGCCCACAAATATATGAAAGTATGAATCAGTGTTTTTTGATAATTGGTTTATAAGCATTTCAGAAGTGCGTGTTACTATACTATTTAGTCTGTGTAAATTCCACTTAATAAAAAAGAGGCAAAAACTGTTTAACCTTTTTATATGAAATTACAGAGATGTTACAGTCTCTGGCACAGCGTCCAGCTCCAGCAAATACTAATCGTGAACGGCGGCCTCGTTACCAGCATCCGAAGGGAGCACCTAATGCAGATCTAATCTTTAAAACTGGTGGGAGGTAAGACAATCTTTCTTTAAAGTTGTTAATTCTGTTTCTAAGTAAGTTCCAGCATAACAAAAAGTTAATGATCTATGCACTGAAATTAAGCTGTTTCCATTTAAAGTAATGTTATTCTATCAACTATTAAAATACTCGGCAGGTTAGTTTTATGTGTTGGTTGTCCAATGACCATAGTACATGCCAGGGGAGAGTTGGGAGAGTGCCAGGGCATCCTGATTTAATTGTTACGTTGTAATCAAAGCTTGTACCATTGGCATCAGAAGAAAAGGTGTAGTTCTTTATTTTCACACAGAAAGTGGGCAGGAAGGAAGTTGAAAATTTCTTTAAGGATTCTAATGGAATTGTGGCTCTTTCAACTCTGTAAGCTTGAAACACTCAATTTTGTATTGTCATAAATGGAAGAAAAACAGAGGGACAGAGATTCCACTGTAAACTCATTTGATTTGTAGCTTGGTGGACACATAATGAAAAGCAATATTGGAATGAAAAGAGCTATTCCAGATTGTCATTTCAGGGTCTAGAATCTAGATGAGTTAGAGGCTAATTGACATATTCTTAAACATTATAATAAGGCAGAGAGTTTCTGATCTTGATGTCACAGGAGAAAAACTATATATTTATGAATTCTTTCATCTCAAAAGAGTACAATGAAGATGATCCCAAGAAGGGTAGCAAAAAATGGTTAGAGACATGATGTGGTGGGCTTTCATATGCCAAAACGCTTCTAAAACCTGAGATGAGCTAATCTGGTAATAAGAGTAAGTGCTGAATTACATAACATTTTAATTAAAACCAAATGGGAGCTATTGTTAATCTTCTGTAATAGAAGAACAAGAGGGCACAAAAATTGAGGTAAAAATATTTTTATATAGTATAGTGCCATCTTTACATTTTTTTGAGGCAGGGAAGTAAATAAGTCTTTCTCCATTTTGTAAAAATACTGTCGGTTTCTAGTGCAGTATGAATTAGGATTATTCAGTGCTGCAGGAAGAGGTTGAGGCAAGGAGTTCAGGTTAATTTTAAAACTGATTATATACATTTAAGTATAACATTTACAGTTTTGTAAAATGGAGGAAAAAGGTACAGAGCAAATTGAACTTCATGATGAAAAGGAAGGAAGGAATTTCCCCCGTGGTTTATGAAAATCCACAATTGGCCAGGTTAATTATGGGATGGGTTTGATCTTCTCTGAAGCATCCAAACCTGGCCCAGTCAAAGGCCAGTCTAGTCTTGGACTAGACACACCAGTGATCAGGCACAGTAAGTCAGAGCTGTTCCAATGCATCTTGTTGAGTAGAAATTGAAGCTCTTGAAACTCCAGAGGCTGGTGACAAATTTTCCAGAGAACAAATCTGCAGTTTGTTTGAGTAGGTTCGTTAAAAAAACAAAACCTTCTTTTTACTTAGAATTTCAGACTCCTATCATCTCCTACCAAAAAAAGTGTGTAAATGGCTTTTATAATTAATTAACAAATAAAAAGGGCATGGTAGAACTTTGTTGCGTGGAAGCAGCCATGCTCCTGTGAGGTGGAAGGAGTTTTTTTCTCACTGAAACCAACATGGACAATTTAGCACCCCTTCCTGAAGCAAGTTTCAACATATATCTGCAGATTGTGTTGGCAGAGAATAAACATAGTTTGTTTTTCAATTACCTTGTTTTTGCCTACCTCATACCGGCTTGTCTTCATTGCAGAGTTAACTCGAGTGTCTCTCCAAAACGAAGTCCTGCCCCACACACATTTTAAAGTCGAATGTGATGATGCTTTTAACTTGACTTGGCTGTCCTCTCAGGGTATAGGGTACAGGTCAAGTTAGATCAGGGGTAGGCAACCTATGGCACGCATGCCGAAGGCGGCAGGCGAGCTGATTTTCAGTGACACTCACACTGCCCAGGGCTCTGCATTTTAATTTAATTTTAAATGAAACTTCTTAAACATTTTAAAAACCTTATTTACTTTACGTACAACAATAGTTTAGTTATATATTATGGACTTATAGAAAGAGACTTTCTAAAAATGTTAATGTATTACTGGCACGTGAAAACTTAAAATTAGAGTGAATAAATGAAGACTCAGCACACCACTTCTGAAAGGTTGCCGACCCCTGGGTTAGATCATCTCATCATAATACAATCACCTGTAATTGACTGTAAATGCATCTGACGAAGTGGGTATTCTCCCACAAAAGCTCATTCTCCAATACGTCTGTTAGTCTATAAGGTGCCACAGGACTCTTTGCTGCTTTTACAGATCCAGACTAACACGGCTACTCCTCTGATACTTGTAACTGACTGTAAATTAAATTGCTCTGTGTAGCTTGAGTTTTAATTCAGTGTGGCCACTCTCAATCTGGAATGTAGGTAACTTGAGTTAAATCTGTAGTGAAGACCTAAACTGGTGGTAGTTTTTCTCCATGCATGTAGAAAACACATCTGTACACACAGACTTCCCTGCCTGGTGTGCACCTCGTTGATCTGCTTCCTCCTTTTTTCACACACTGATTACTTTCCCTTTATTAACTGAAAAAAAGCTCATGTCTTGTGTTCCAGTCCTATAGTCCAATAATCTCACCAGCTTCATTTTGGTAGTACTTTTCGATTGGAAGTTTTAGGTTTCCCCTGTGTTCTTTCTCCCTTCCTTGGGCCCTTAGAGACAAAGTGTCTAAAGTCCCCCCCTGTCCCCCCTCCAAAGTAGTGTCGTTTGGTTTTAAACTTGATTTCCATAAACTTTTAAAATACACTCTGTTGTTTCTTTGGAAAGTGTCAATCAGCTAACTCTGACTCACTGAGGCAAAGCCTACACTACAAAGTTAAGTCAACTTAATTTAACTCGGCATGTGTCTGCTTCAGTAATTGTGGGTCAGGCATGTTCACACCACGCTCACTGTCTCGGTGGAGTGTGTCTTCACTAGCAGTACTTGCATCAATGCACAGAGCAGTACACTGTGGGTAGCTTTCCCACAGTGCAACTAGCCGCAGGGGCTTTTGGGAAGGGCTTGCAATGCCTCATGGGACCAAAACATTGTTGCAGGGTGGAATGGGAACACGGCTTTGACCTCCCATAATGAAGGTTCCTCCCTCCCCTGATATCAATGGCAAACAACTCATACTTCTTTGTGCCTATTTTCGAGAAGTATGGACTCCGCTCAGCTGTACACTCTTGTGAGCATTACAAACACCTCTCGCCTTATCCTGCAGTATTTCCAGAGCAGAGACAGGAGGCACCATGTGAAACATTTCAATGTCCTTCAAGCAGCCCTGCTGGAAGCCATAGAACGAAACAATTCCTGATTGTTGCTGGCAGTTGCGCAGCAGCTGAGCATGGTGGAGCACTGGTTGTGTTCCCAAGAAACAAGCACTGACTGGTGGGGATCACATTGTTATGTAGTTATGGGACGGTGAGCAATGGCTGCAGAACTTTTGAATGCGGAAGGCCACTTTCCAGGAACTGTGTGAAGAGCTTCCCCCAGCCCTGAAATGCAGCAACACTAAAATGAGACTTGCTCTGACAGTGGAGAAGCGAGTGGCGATCACTCTGTGGAAACTTGCAATGCCAGGCTGCTTTTACCGATCAGTGGGAAATCAATTCGGAGTTGGTAAATCCACCATGGGAGGAGTTGTGATCCAAGTTTGCAGGGCCATTAATCAACTTCTGCTAAAAAGGGTAGTGACTCTGGTATATAGTGGATGGTTTTGCTGCATTGGGGTTCTTTAACTGCAGTGGGGCGATAGATGGCATGCATATCCCTATCTTGGCACCAGACCACCTCGCCAAAGAGAACATAAACTGTAAGGGATACTTTTCAATGGTGGTGGAAGTGCTGATGGATTACGGGGCATTTCACTGACATCAGTGTGGGATGGTCAGGAAAGGTGCATGATGTGTACATCTTTAGGAGCACAGGTCTGTTCTGAAAGCTGCAATCAGAGACTTCCTTTCCAGATTGCAAAACAGCCATTGATGACATAGAAATGCCAATAGTGATCCTCAGAGACCCAGCCTACCACTTGCTCCAATGGCTCCTGAAGCCGTACACCAGTCACCTGGACAGCAGTAAGGAGTGGTTCAACAATAGGCTGAGCAAGGACAGAATGGTGGTGGCATGTGCCTTTGGCATGTGTAAAGGGTCATTTGTGCAGTTTGCATACTGGGTTAGATCTCCGTGAAAGCAATATCCCCATTGTTATCACTGCATGCCCTGTGCTCCATAATATCTGTGAGGCAAAGGGAGAGAAGTTTCTGTATGAGTGTGGCGTGGAGGCATATAGGTTAGCAGGTAATTTTGAGCAGCCAGCTACCAGGGCAATAAGAAGAGCCCAGCAAGGAGCTCTGCAACTCCGGGAGGCTTTGAACACCTGTTTCAGTAATGAGCCACACCACTGTTCACCTCTCTTGTCTTCTGGTACGCCTCCCAAAGTTCTTTGCATCCGACGAAGTGGGTATTCACCCACGAAAGCTCATTCTCCAAAACATCTGTTAGTCTATAAGGTGCCACAGGACTCTCTGCTGCTTTTACAGATCCAGACTAACACGGCCACCCCTCTGATATTTGATATTCACGCGGCACTTACGCATATCCCTGGTGCATCGCTTCTTCACCATACCCCACACAATCTTTTTGTAGATGTCAGTGTTTCTACAGCTGAATTGGAGCTGTTCCTGCATAGACTCTTCTCCCCACAGACCAATAAGGTCCCACCACCTCCTGTGTACTCCAGGCTGGACAATGTTTAGGGCACTGAGTCACCATGATCAGCTGGGCTGCCGAGCTCTCCATGCTGATCAAACTGGAAATGGGAGGAGGGGGACAGCTCAGTGGTTTGAGCATTGGCCTGCTAAACCCAGGGTTGTGAGTTCAGTCCTTGAGGGGGCCATTTAGGCATCTGGGGCAAAAATCTGTCTGGGGATTGGTCCTGCTTTGAGCAGGGGGTTGGACTAGATGACCTCCTGAGGTGCCTTCCAACCCTGATATTCTATGATTCTAAAAGTTCCTGGGGCTTCAGGAGGGGAGGAGGGGTTGCTTCCTGTGTACCTGGTTGCTGTGCAGCAGAGTTGAAAAGGATCTCCAGAGCAGTCACAGCAGACATGGCTGGCCCTAGGCCAAATGGCACCCTAGGCAAGGAGCATCTTTGGCAGCCCCCCTTCATTTGTTAAACTTTTGAATACCTTATTTTTTATTGCATTTGTAGCCCATTTCACAACTTTGATGCACAATTTGCATATATGATTTATCCCTGTCATATAAGATGATAAATTTGCACGCTAGAATCTGTAAATCTGTTTTTATTCATGCCATATATAAGCAAACTAAAAGACATTTATTTCCTCGAAGCTTATAGAAACTTTTTAATTTTAAGAATAACTGAAATATACTAACATCAAGAAATTGAACTGTGCACCAACATTGGATGGACCAGTATTAAATAGTGTTACCATAGGTGACAACCTTAGAAAGTTAACCTTAGTCCTTTTATTCAAAAGTTCACTTTTTTCACCTTTGCCTTCGTGAACTGAAGCAGTGTCAGAGAGATCCAAAGACTGGCCAACGGCATTTTCAAGCAATAAAGTAGCAAGCAATGTTATTCTCATCAGCCATGGTTGATCAAAGATGTGTTTTAATGAGGCTGAGATTCGAAAAGCTGTGCTCAGCATTCTCAGCTGTGACCAGCAGTGTGAACAGAATTCTCAGTTATCCACACATTAGGAAAAGTTCTGCTTCATGAATGAATTGGAGAACTTGGAGTGGAGAGTGCTTCCCGTGTTGCAAACTGTCACAGATGTTGTCCTATTCGACATAGAGGTCTTTATCATTGATGTCAGAACATTCCCCATGTATCAGCATCTGGTGAAGGTCCATAGAATTGTTCAAGCATTTTTCTGTGCACCAGCAGCTTACTAAAGTCATTCAAAAAAACCCAGGTCTTTTCGTGGTGCTTCATTTGTCCAAACCTTTCTTCAGTGGACACTCAAACAGTGTCAATGAGCAAGCAAAAAAACTTCATCTAGAATTTTTCTTCTGAGCTTCCCATCACCTCATCTGTGCTCTCATAACCAAACTCTCTCTTCTTCCAGTAAATACAAGTTTCCGTGAAGACGGGCTCCACTCCTAAGTTTTCCGCCATTTCTTTGGTAGCAGTGATGGCATCTTCAAATCCATTGTCTTTGTAGGCCACAATGAAATCAAGGCAGTTTCTCATCAAAGTAGTAGCAGTTGCGATGTCCATTGACTGAGTTTGTAATGCCTTGCTTACGACATTTACTTGGAACAGGATATTATGCCAAACCACAACTGAGATCAGAAATTTGAAGTCAGTGATCTAGTTTGCCAGGCTTTGCGCCTTGTGTTGGATTCTGGCTTCGGCTTTACTCGACTGTGCCAGTTCCATCAGGGCATCATAAATCTCAATCACTTGGTACCTCACTGGCCTTATGTTGTCAATGAGGCTCTCCCAGCGAGTGTCATTTAATGGCTTCACAGTCAGATTTGTGTCATTGTCCATAAGGATCTTCCACCTGATAGCTGATGCTGAAAACAGGACGTATATCCTTTGCAGTACTCCGAAGAGAGAGACTGAATCTAAAGAAGATAATGCTGCATCTGCCATAACCCAGTTGAGAATGGCTGTCCCAAAGCATGAAGAAAGCTCTTGGATTCAGTGCAAGGATCCTTGCCTGGACACCACTGTTTCTTCCCTTTATGTTCATGCTGTTGTCGTAGTCTTGGCCACTGCAGTCCTGAAGCTTTATTTTATTCTCATTCAAAACGTTCATAAACAGTCTGTTAGGCCTTTTCCAGTAGAGTCGTCCACAGACCGGAAACAGATAAAGCATTCCTTTACTTGGATACAACCATCCTCGTCATCAACAAATCTTACTGTAAATGACTTTTTTTCACTGATTAATGTCAGCAGTGCAGTCCACTGTTAAGGTGTAGTACTTCACTTTACCGAACCGCATCAGTGTTATCAAGCACCTTCCTTGCCATAAGGTCAATCAATTTGTTTTTCTATTCTATTTTCCCTTTTGTTGCTAACAACAAAAACAGCACACCAACCCCAGACGGTTACCTAAGTTGCCTGCCCCTACATCCAGCCCTGACAGTGGAGCATTGTGGGGCATCTCCCGGAGGTCAATTCATTTGACTTACACAATGCTGCATCTACACTGCCTCTCTTATCAACCCATCAACATCAAATTAAGCGCTATGCCTCTTGCGGAAGTGGAATAATTGAGTCAACATAACAGGCGAGTTAGGTCGGCAGAAGGGACTTTGTAATGTACTTGCATACGTTGTTATGTCGACATAAGGCTGCTTCCATCAACCTAAGTTGTAGACCAGGCCTGAGATCGATGGGAAAAACTTCGCATCTCAGTTCAGCCTTCCTACAGGAACAGCTGAGCCTGTGGTGTGTGCAAGCTCAGGCCTGGACCACATTACAGATTTTTTCTGGCATAGCTGTGTCAGCTGAGTGTGTGAAGAAAAAAAATCGCATCCCCTAACCAACATAGCTATGCTAGCAGAACACCTAGTGTAGATGCAACCGCATAGAGTGTTTCTGTTGGCATAGGTAATGTCATTTGGGGAGGCGGTGTAACTACGGTACATCTGCTGGTTTATATTGAGTCTCTACTAGAGGGTTCTTCCGACAAAGTTATACTGGCTATGGAGTGTAGACAAGGCTTCTGAACCACTGAATTATTATAACCTCTGCAGGCCTTTGTTTAATAAGTATTTATATATTAATCTCTTACAAATATCTATCTCAACAATATGTATTAGAAAAGCAGTAGAGTGTTCCTTTAAATACAGCTGCCAGACCAGAGAGAGACAATTTAAGCCTTTTTATAAAGTCTGAGTTTTTTGCAGATTAATAGCTACTTCTAGATACCATTCTGAAATACTTCTATTTTAAAATAATCTAAAAAGACATCATTTTAGGCTTTCACAATGAGGTAGGTATCTTCAGAGTGAGCTAAGCCAGATTTTTGTAGTAAAGAGCTTTAAATGGTTCCTCTTTTGCAAGCTGTAGAATGGGTGCTTACCACTCTGCCTGTATTGTATGTTATGCTGTAATTTATCTAATGTGCCTTTTAATCAATAACCTCTGTAGGGCAAGAGCCAGAGACCTCTTCTGTGTTCGGCAAATTTATATGTTGTACATGTTGATTGCATGTTTATCTACATGTTGATTACACTGTATAAATAAGCAATATTTAATGCAGTCTGAAAAAAGTGGGGGGGGGGCTATCAGAACCCCAGCCAAAGTAAATTTTCATGCACTTGATTCAGACAATTCACAATGTCTAGTGTGTGTGTGTGTGTGTGTGTGTGTATATTTCCATAGTTGCATGCCATTTTTAACTTATTAAGCTATTTATACTTACTTTTTTTTTTTAATGAAGCAACAAGCCTCATACAAATTATTAGAACAAGTACATACTGGAGTTTGGCAGAATGGATTGGAGGTTTAACTGAGATTCAGGTTGGGGAATCTCTGCTAATAGCGGGCTGCAGGGTGCAGTGACATTCATTGGGTTGGGGTGTCTCTGGGGATACAGGGCTGGGAATGCAGTGACATTCAGTGAAGTTGGAGGATCTCAGTGGTGAAAGTGCTCTGATAGTCACTGCAGATGGGAGTGAGTCCTGGGAACCTATTCTGACGCTGTTGCATCTGCAGGCTCCTGCAGCTCCCAGCCCCTGGCTCCACTGTGCTCCACAAGGGACACAGGCCCTTGTGTGTGACTAAGGCCTGGTCTACACTAGGGTGGGGGGGTCGAACTGAGGTACGCGACTTCAGCTACGCTATTGTAGCTGAAGTCGAACTACCTTAGTTCGAACTTCTTACCTGTCCAGACGCCGCGGGATCGAAGTCCGTGGCTCCCCCGTCGACTCCACCACCGCCGTTCGCGGTGGTGGAGTTCCGGAGTCGACGGGAGCGCGTTCGGAGTTCGAACTATCGCGTCTAGATTAGACGCGATAGTTCGAACTCCGAGAAGTCGAACGCTACCCGTCGACCTGGCCGTATGTATGGACGTACCCTGAGAAGTGGGCAGTGCTTGCCATGGGGGAAGTGGAGTGAGTGGACTCCCAAGTGCTGTATGATGCAGCAGGTCTGGTAGAAGTTCTGCACCCCTATGCAACTCCCCCCTCAAGCTTTAAAAAAAAAAGCCTGGTTTTGTGTGTCTGTTTGTCTCTCTCATACTCACACTTAAAGCACAGTAAATAAGGGGTCACAGAATAGTGAACACAAGCTTGAAGAATGCCTTAACGCTTAGGGCTCCTTTGAGATACCCTTTACTCGCACCTTACTCCCATTGACTTCAGAGAGACTTGTGGTGTAAAGTGCTATTGGTTGTGAGCAAGGGTATTGCAATCTGGCCTCTAGGTTAGGAATTTCCTGTTTCAATAAGCACTGCTTTTCTAATGTGAGAGTGAGTTAGCAAAGCAGCATATTTGTTTTTCCATTTACGGGATGGGTGCTCTCTCCTTTCTTCTTTTTCCGTGTGTGCCTATTACTGATCGGACTGACACACTGTGGGGTTCATTTCACACAGTAATGAGTCAGGGCTCAGTGACCGTAATATTTACTAAAAATAGCGGCATGTTTGCTTTAAGGAAGGCAGGTGGTGGTTGTTGTTGTTGTTGTTGTTCTAAAACTTCCTGGTTGGATTCATGCCAGTAAAAGTTCTGGGTGTGTCATATTGGAATCACAGTCTGAGATTGCTTTTAAATAAATATTTGTACAACGATTTTAAACATTTATCTGCAAGTGGTGGAGAAATTGGCATGGTGTTTCACCAATACTTTTGTATTATTAATGATGACATAAACCTCAACATTTGTAATGTGCCGGAAAGCTACTGACAGATGGAGCCATCCTGCTGAAACATTTAAAAAATATTAACTGTAGCATCTGTAACTTGGAGGGGTGTGTGTTGGGGGCGGGGGTTGTTTTACAAGGATCCCCTGTGTCCCGATCTCCTTGGGCTCATGGTGGGGCTCCCTCTGGTAGATTCTAATATAACAAAGTGACATGCCCAGGAGCAGCGCCACCATGATGCAGGCACAGGCTATGGAGCTGCGCACAGTTTCTTGTGCAAAGGAGTGAATGCGCGCGCGCGCACACACACACTGTGTTTTTGCATCCTTGGTTTCATGATTTCTGTGGGTGTAGTTGAACCCATGAACCCCTGTTTAACGCCGACCCTACATGGTACTAACCCAGGCTCTGCCCACAGCTCCTGCTTGTGACCCCTTCCAGTCATATTTGCATGTCTTCCTTCCTGGCCATTCATCCCATCATCCTGTTGCCCACTCTACCATTTCTTGATGAAAGTGGAAAAGGAGGGGAAAGAAGCCCCATAACTTCCACTGGCCAAGAGGGAGCAGGAGCTAGTAGAATGGGGAACCCCTCCTTGACCAAGAGGAGCAGCAAGGATCTTTGTGGCAGAAGCAGCATCTACAACAGCTGGCTGGCTTTACTCTCCCACAGTTCTGAATTCCCTAGCTAGCCAAATGCTTCAGCTACCTGACACAGCCCTAATTCAAAAGCTGAAGTTTTCATTTTTAGCGTTTCTTGCTGTGTTTGATCATGACATTCATGTCAGGAGAGATGTGGGAAAAGCTGGTGCTTAGGTACCTACTGTTCCTGTTCATGGCCTGTTTGTGTTGAGACTTACCCTTTAAAACAGGATTTAATCCCTTTGTTTAACCAGTTTGTTTAAAGATTTTAGTTTCTAAATTTGACACAATTCCTTTTCAGAGGAAAATTGAATTTTCTGGGTGAAATACTTCACTTCCCATAATATTTTTTTTTTTAATTTTTAAAAACATTGAGCATTTGGTCTTCTATTTTTTTACTGGAGCAGTCTTAGTAATGTGATAACAGATTCTCACTTTCCATATTACTACACCTCATTGACTATATTTTAAGAAATTCCATTGCAATTAATGTTAACAATAGCATCTAGGTTTTATAGATCTAGTCAATCATGTCAGTAGTTCAGTCATTCTTAAGCAATATTACTACGATGTCTGAGATCTCAAGCAATCATTACCTTGTGTCTAGTTAATGTGCATGCTGTATTTTTGCCTAGATACACATGCTATACTTATTGCTGTGATGTCTGGGCACCATAAACTGTAGAATTAAATATTATAAAAGATCTCTGTTCCTTGCCACTCCCCTGAGTCTCCTGTTTGTGTGGTGAACTAGGAGTACAAATAAGTTTGCTGATTGCCTGACCTCATACTTCTAGTCCAGTGACTCTCAAACTTTTTAACTGGTGACCCCTTTCACACTGCAAGCCTCTGAGTGCGACCCCCCCCTTATAAATTAAAAACACTTGTTATATATTTAACACCATTATAAATGCTGGAGGCAAAGCAGGGTTTGGGGTGGAGGCTGACAGCTCGCGACCCCCCATGTAATAACCTCATGACCCCGAGGGGTCCCGACCCCCCAGTTTGAGAACCCCTGTTCTAGTCATTAGATTCTTGCAAGATCTTGGACCATAAACCAAAGGAATTTTATTATTGTTGTTGTTTTTAGATTTTCTGCTTGCTTAGTGTAAGGTCTAAGGACCTGCTGGTCTTACTCAATCTTGGAATTCTTGTTGGGTCTCAGTAGAAACCCAAGACTTACTGGGCATAAAGATAATCTACCATCAGCTCTCTAAGGACATTGTCCTTCCAGATCAAGGTTGAGGTACACTGGTGAACTAGAGTGGGGAAAGTTTGCACTACCACTTCCTGTTCTGCACTGATTCTGTGCATAATGCTAGGACTTCAGTCCTTAAAAATGTCAATCTGATACTTTCTCAGGAGTCGTCATAATTTTTTAGTCTTTGTACAGGAAGGATAGCCCCACTACTAAGATATTCTAGTATAAATCTCAGGTATAGATTCTTGTTTCAAATAAAGTAAATACTTTTAAAAAATATATTTAATACTTTGGGGAAATATATCTAAGAACGCCAGAAAGCCAGAATGGTTTAAACTGTATTCAGATTGCTTAACTGATTTGTTTCTTTATTATTCAGCATTGTTGTAGCCGTGTTGGTCCCAGAATATTAGAGGCACGGTGGGTTAGGTAATATCTTTTGTTGGACTGTCTTCTGTTGGTGAGAGAGACAAGCTTTTGAACTTACACAGAGCTCTTCTTCAGGTCTGGGAAATATACACAAGAAACATATGAAATTTGGGCCTGTGTTTTAAAGATATAAATCATCTATTAATAAATGCAACAGAGATTGCAAAGAAGAAATTTAAGCACAGAAATAGTGATTTTCATGCCATCTTTAACCTCTAGTTTGCTTTAAAAAACCTCTCCTTTTTATAGCGAGAGCTTAAAGACTAATTGCTTTTTCAGAAGTTTATCATGGAAAGAGGAAATAATTATCTGATCTACATCAAAGAGCATGCTTCTAAGGGGTGGTTTGTTTGGGAGAAAGTAAACCTCACCAATTAGTCTCAGTAGTGTAAACTCCTTCACTTATGGGGTTATATACCTAATGCTCTGTAAGAAGACACTTCTTATGATTGTCTGCTGGTTGACAAACCTAATCAAATTGGATTTCAGTGAAACAATTTGTCATGACAGTTTTGGGATCACTTATTTTACATCTGTCTGATTTTTTTTCTATAACCAATTTAAATGAGAAATGAAGCATAAAGACAATAACAGGATGTTGGGATTTTATTACCCAAATATTCATTAAAATCCCATAATAAAGCCTGTTTTATTAATGCTGAGAAATAAAGGCAAGCTTAACAAAGGAAAATTTAGATCTGCTAACATGATAGTTTCCTGTTTCTGCTATTGAGCAAGGGTACTGCATGTATAACTCTCCATACAGCTGTCCTTTTGTGACCCATCTTCTTGCATTTCTCTCTTCTTTCAACTTTACTTCTCTTCTCTTCTCACAGCTCCACTTTAAAGTTGACTACATTTGACTTAACATGTCTTTCTTTGTCTACACTAGGTGCTAGGACTAGTGTAGTTTTCCAAGACTAGACAAGCTCTATATGTTGGTATGTCACAATTCCCAGATCTTTGCCAGACTTCATCCTTATTTTGATTCTGCCTCTTCTGAAATCCTTATCTGGCTCCCATATTCGCTTTCTCCTATTGACTTTCTCAGTCCCTACCCTTTTAAAAGGGGGAGTGGAAAGGCTGTAGCAACATTACATTCTTGCCTCGAGGAATATGATCTATTGCTCTCATCCTGTTTTTTCCTAGGCATCCTAACCACTTAAGATTCAAACACTGGTGCCTTGGTTTTCAAAACTCTGAAATAGTTCTGCTTTCCACCACAATCCTCAGCCATCTTCATCCACTCCCTCCAATCTTGGCCTCTTCGCAGTCCCCTCTTTTGGGGGGAGGGATAGTTCAGTGGTTTGAGCATTGGCCTGCTAAACCCAGGGTTGTGAGTTCAATCCTTGAGGGGGCCACTTAGGGATCTGGGGCAAAAAAAAGTCCTGTCCTGCTGAAGGGGGGGGGGCTGGACTCGATAACCTTTCAAGGTCCCTTCCAGTTCAAGGAGATTGGTATATCTCCAATTATCTATCTATCTCTCTTCAATTCTTTTCTCTTGCTGTGCCACAAGCAGCTGCCTTTACGCAAACCCACACACGTTTCTCCCTTCCTCTCTCAAATTTCTGTAGTACTGGTGAATCCCAGCAGAGCAGTGTATTGTTCCCCCTGCTCCTAAGAGTATGTGTACAAAGCAACTAGACACCCGTGGCTGACACGTGCCAGCTGACTCAGGCTTGCGGGGCTCCAGGCTGTATGCAGCTGTTTGATTGCTGGGTGGACTTCCAAGTTCTGGGACCCTCCTGCCTCACAGAGAAATGTGGGTGGGTGGGTGCGTACGTGTTCTAGAGCTTGGGCTCCAGCCTGAGCCCAGAAGTCTACACGGTAATGAAACAGCCCCACAGCCCAAGTCCGGCAAGCCCGAGTTGGCTGGCATGGGCCAGCCATGGGTTTTTCTTTGCTGTGTAAACGTACTGTATGTGCCACCTGCAAGGGATGAGAAACCCCAGTCTCTGGGATACTGCAGGACTTTGTGTTCAGGAGGCTGCACAGGAATTGAGCAAGACCAGGGTGGTTAGAAGTGGGTGTAGAGCTCTAGGGCCCATTCCTATATGTCTCCTACCTGTTCATACCAGCATGTGAACGCTCACTGGGTTCCCAGAGGTGGAGGAGATTGTGGTTCTCATTCACGTAAATCAGGTGGGTAGGCAGTGTTACAGTTAGTATTAAGGGGAATGAAAAGCAAATTTGTATTGATCTGTTTTACCTGTTTGTCTTTTGAAGTGTTTTTAAATAAAGGATGTTAAATTTTGATCTGCAACAACCTGCTCAGAGCATTGCAGTTTCATGGCAGTCTGGAAAGGAATCTTTCCTTATATTACCAGTTCAAATACAGTGGTTAATAGCCAGCTTTGTGGTTTGGTTTTGCTTCAAGGTATCTTATTGTTTGCAAGCATGAGCATGTAAAATAGTTTATTAAAGTAACTTCAACTCTTGCTCTTAGCTATTTATATTAGGATACTGTAAGTCAGGCGGGTCTAGGGCTGTGTGAATGTGAAAACAATACTTTTAATGAATAAAGCTTGCGTGATGTATTCATCTAAGTCTATTCAGCGTACAAAAACTGATCTGAGCAGTCTCCACCCTATACTAGACCCATAATGTGCACTCTGAAACTTAACTGACATGTCAAAGGAACAGCCTTACTGTACATGGAGATTGATAGCTCTTGTTTCTTGTCTAGTGTTTCCCTTTTCTGGCATCCAAAGGGATAGACTAAAACAAAGTGTGTAATCTGAAGAAAAGGTGTGTTTGAGAAATATTGCCTTTCAGCCAACTTCATACCTGTTAACATGTTTAGATTAATGCTTGGAGTCAATCATTGAGATTTCCTCCATCCCATGTATAGTCAACTATTATTCCTGTGTATAAAAATCTATCTGAGGTACTTACATGGCCACACACTACTGTAATATCCAAAAGCCTCACAAGCTTTATCCTCAGCACCGCTGTGAGGTAAGGAAGTGCTGTTATTTCCGTTTTACAGATGGTGAACTAAGGCACCGAAACATTAAGTGACTTGTCCAAGGTCACACAGGAAGTCTGTGGCAAAGCAGGGACTTGAATCCAGGCCTTGAAATTCCTAAGCTAGTACTCCAACCTCTGTTTGTGTTCACGTGCATATCCATATTACTTGTCATTGGTGTGCATGGTTCTTTAAGGACTAGGTCCCTGCCCTGAAGATCATACAATCCAAACTGAGGTGGTGGTAAAGCAAGAAAACACCACTATGAGCAACATAAGATGTAAGAAGGAAAACTGCTAATGAAACAGTAATGTTTAAAAAGAAATCAGATGCTCATTGTGTGTCTATTTCGTGTCATTCCTGTTTCTTTGTTTAACACGGTCAGGCGCGAGAGAGGGAACAGACAGCGCTGAAGCTGAGATTAGTCATGGAAAGCACACCGAAAAGTGAGTTTTGAGAGGAGGTATTTGGAGGAGGCCGAAAGAGGGCACTTGGCACGCAAGAAGACAGAGGTTACTTCAGGAATGAAAAGGGCATGGAGTTTTGGGTTGGTGGAGGAGACAAAAGGATTGAGTGGAAATCTGTAACTTGAGTATCTGGTGCATTAACCAACCATAAGAGTTTTGCTCTTATGATTTGCTGTCAGCAGATCCCCTTGGTGGAATTACTCTCAAGGATTACTACTTATGCAACAAGACTGTGTTTTTCATGAGAGTAGGTATATTATCCTGGGAATCCTGCCCACATTCCAGTTTGGATCATTACATTCTGTGTTACCTATCTAAATCACCCTGTTTCAAATGTCCATGGCAGTGTTCCCCCCAACCTTTTTCGTCTGGCAGGCGCCAGACAACAAGCCACGGAGGACCGTGGCGGTGGACGAGCATCTGCTGAAATTCCGCCAACAAGCGGCAACATCAATAGGCATCGCCACCGAAATGCTGCCAACAATGTCATCCAGAGGCGTCGCCACCAAAATACCGCCGAAAATTGTGGCATTTCGGCAGCAATGCCTCTGGATGATGGAGCTTGTTGGCGGCATTTCAGTGTATACCTGTCCACTGGCCAGTACAAAGGCACACTTAAATGCCCCGGCGGGCGCCATGGCGCCCATGGGCACCACGTTGGGCACTCCTGGTGTATGGGATTCTTCACTTCCTGACCTAAACTGTAGTGTACTTTGCACTTTTAAATAGTTACAATGTTCTACTTCAGACATGGCTGCGTTACAGCGGTGGATGAAGTGAGCCCTGTATATTCCTTATCTATTTTGTGGGATGCAGTCAACATTAATATTTGTAACGTGCTTTAGAAATGCAAAGTAAATTTTGCAGATGATAAAAAAAATGCAGAAAAGATTCAATTTTAGTATCCTATTTTCAGATGCTCATAATTTGTCTAAAAACATTTCCATGTTTTATCTAGTCTAAAGGTAATGTTGGTCAGATTTTTGTGTTTTGGTCAAGGGCTAACGTAGATGGATAGTCTTTCCCCATTTTAAGAAATTCTAATTTTTTTTAGTCGTGCCTATAACACAAAAGGCTCTAACTGGAAACTGTTCATGAAAATATTTCTTAATAAAGGGAGTTTAGCAGCTTGACAAGGTTTGGGAGGAACACATTTAGTAATAGAAAAGTTTTATAAGTAACTGAAATATTATTTTTGAACATGCTCAGTGGGCTTCTTCTAAGATTTTTAGCAGTCTACTCTTGCCCCTCTGCTTTGTGACATGACAGATGCAAAAGATAGGAAGAACTGTGTATTCTCTACTTTTTCTATCACAAATATAGGGGCAGCTGTTAGTGGGATAATTTGCATGAGGGAGATTGTTACTGCATCGGAACACATGCATCCAAACCCAAAAATTGCATCAATAGTAGACAGGAAGAAATTGTGTTTTAAAAAAAAATGCAGATCGAACTGTTTTTGCAAAATTCTGTGGCATTCTATAATTGTTTCATTTAATTAAAGATATGAACATTCAAGCTTCTTCCTTTGCAAAGATATAGCCTGTGCCACTTATTTTGCAAAAAGCACTACAGAAATCTATATTAATGTAACACTAAAGTCACACCGTTGAAATAACAGTAAAAAAATACATAAAGATTCCAATGGTAGTGTTAACTTAGCCCTATTGCATATCCTGAATATTTTATTGCATACATTTAACAGCATAAACAGAAATATGCAAACATACCATGTGTAACCTTGGTCCCTTTATATCACATCTCACCATACTGGTATAATCTTTCATTTACATTTACATTCTTTTACCCAGATAGAACTATTTTACCCTGATAGAATTGCTTCACATATTAGGTATAACCTAAGATTTTAATGTCACTACAAGTTTTTTCAGAACATTTCAGTATTTGACTCTAGAAAGCCCAGCTCTAGTTTTTCTTTAAACTTTACCCACATCTGTTACATCTTGTACAGCAAGAAATAAATTATGCATGAAAGCAAAGTCTATTTTAAGTGAAGTAAAAATCAACTTACATTTCGACAATGGTGCATGCTTACTCAGTAGCCTTGTCTCACGGTAGTCAGTTTTTGTGCTTGAAGTGAAGCTTAGCTTCCCCATTTTTGGAGGAGATGGGTCAGGAAGGAGAATTTCTCTGATAGTCTCCTGGGATTTGTTTGCATGGTGGTATATTTGCCCTCCTTTGACACACACACACAATTTTTGTAAAAGTATTTATAAAGTGAAAAGATGGAATTTAAAGTATATAAACTACAAGGGGTAGGAATGACCATAAAGCAGATACAGATATGAAGGACTCAGTGGCCAACTTTAAGTCCTGTATAACTGCATGGTTTTTGGTCCTTCAAGGTTAATATATTTCCTTTCTTTCTCCCCCTTTTAGGAGACGTTGATCCAGCAGCAAGTGTCATTTCATTAGGTCCTGTATCTCTGATGTTGTGGATAGTGGAGTTCTCCAGCAATTAAATGAGAGCCGTGGACACATCTCAGCATGTCAGTCTAGAGAGTTCAGAATCGAAACCTGGGACAGGCTGGAGCCGTGGGGAAGAAACACCAGCCTCCACTAAAAACAGAACAAGTGGAAGCTTCCAAGTCATGGCCTACAAAAAAAGCATTTTGTTACAGGAACCGTGTGAGGGTTAATCTTCTCATGAGAATGGAAGTAAATAAATGAGATGGTTAACTTGACCAGTGAGCAGTTCAGTTACAACAAAGAGCAATTAAAAATAAGATGGATTACACTGGAACGGAAAGGGTTTTGATGGCTCGATGTGAGGAAAAACAAAGAAAGTTCTAAACCCAGTGGGAGTTATATTATCTCTGAATCGAGCATTCTGTGGCAGAAGAATATTCTTTTGGGGGCTTCAGGTCTACAGTAGAAAAGTGTAGAGCAAGCAGTAAAATCTTATCGCAAACCCTGACATGTAGGATGACAAAATTATGATCAATTACCAAACATCAGATACTCCACAGAGGGCAGTCTTTTGTTTTAACAATAACCTTTTTCTAAAAGGAATAGGCGGGAGGGGGAAAATCAAACAGAGGCAAGGAGATAAAATTGTCTGTTGAGGTTAAAGACAAAATGTGAAGTTTATTGACACAGTGTTTACCCAAATTGCATAGAACAGCCTGACACCAGCCTAAGAACAGGGATATAGTTGAGCCCATTGTAAGTATCATTGAAAACCAAAATGTGCCAGTCAGCATGACAGAAGGACATCAAAGAGCGGATCCAAATGTTTCGTCGACCTTCACGGGTTGACAAGCCTTTGTGTCTAAAAAAGAGAGGAAAAAAAAGTCTGGAAATAAATAGAATTTTTATTTTATTTTTTTTCTAGGTAGAAAAGAGGTTTCTTGGTCCGTTTCTGACAATCTGTTATTTATTAGTATAGTTGTGTTTTTTTTGTTCGCTTTCAGGTAGGTGTAGTACATTCAGTTAAAGAGCACATCTGTATGCTACTACTTGATTAAATCTTTTTTTCTAGCTCTTTTAAAATTCTTTCTACCACTGGTTTGGTTTTTGCATGTAGAATAAAAAGACTTGTAAAATTGTAACATTTCATACAGAAATGCCGCCCGATCTTCACCAGCTTCAGAAATCTGACCTTTGCCGATGCTGCAATAAAGTGTTGTAATTTAGAATTAGTGTCTCTCTCTCTCTAAGTTCATTTTGAAGTAAATGATTGTCTGAAATTATATTAATACATTATGTACTATATGCCCTTAAGGATATTTTTGGCCAGTATTTCACTTATTTGAGTGTCATAAGGAGTATATGGCATTGTACAAACATGAGATGGTCCGTGCCCCAACAAGCTGACAAACTAGATCAGACACAGATAGTACTGTACAGTCTTCGAGAGAGCCTGAATTCCGTCTGGCTGCTGTCTAGGTTCTCTCCTCACTCCTAATCTATTTGTATTAGAGAGGTAGATATATTTTACATTTTTCACAATTTCTTTATGTGGACAGATTAATCATTTTTCAGATTCTTCTATTGACTGAATGCTGTCCCCAGAGTACTGATTACAATTATATATCAAGTTGGTAAAATATTAACATCTTACTTTCCAAAAGATACTAAAAAATTAGAGTCAGGAGAAGGGCAACAAAGTTAGACTTTAAAAAAGCAACAGAGAGTCCGGTGGCACCTTAAAGACTAACAGATGATTGGAGCATGAGCTTTCGTGGGTGAATACCCACTTCGTCAGACACATGTTAGACTTGGTAGTGTTAAGATATGAAGAAAGGCTAAAATGAAGACATTACAGGTGGTGCAAATGCTAAACTTGCTTGTCACTTCCCAGGATGAGACCCTTGTTTTCAGTTGCTTATAATTTTGTGAAACTTCCATTATTCAGGCTGGAATTTTCCATTTCAGATATCTGCCTCAGGCCAAATATTTTTGGGAAGTTACAGAAAAAATAGTTCAGACATTTCTGAGAATAAGGTTGGGGAAAATACTTTGTACGAATTTTGAAACAAGGATTTTAGATTTGGCATAGATTTGGAGTTGTTCAAGTATCAGGGACGTTCCTTTTGCTATTTCCCTGAAGGAAAAAAAAATCATTCGAATCTGGACAGGTTATAAACCTTTGAAACATCTCAGTTTGCACATGTTCCGTAGAGTCTTGTTAGAGTTTGACAGCTAAATTTTGAAAATTCCATCTGTACTGAGCATGCTCTGTCTCACTGCTGCAGTAGTGGAGCAGGACTTTCTATGCAATCCACCCAGCTGTCTGGGACTGCTGTACTGTCTCTTCTTTTCTCTCAGTGCTCCCCATACTGGTGCACAGGCAACAATAAGGCAGCCTGATTCAAATGCAGAGCAGCAATGAATGTGGAGGGAGAGAAAGGACTTGAGGGAAAGGGTTTGGATAAGGAGCGGGGAGAGGGTAGGGGCAGGGGCGAAGATAGCATGAGAAGAAGGGAAGAGAGGCAAGTGTTGTGGGGAGGGACAGATAGAAGCAGAGTGGAGGAAATATGGATAGACGCCAAGGATGGGCAGGGGGAGGAATTAAATGGGGAGGAGCTGGGGGGGTGTTAAAGGCAAAGGCGGGGTGGAAGCAGAACCAGGAACTGAGAATGGGTAAAAGCTGGCAGGATGGGCAGAAGTCATGAAGGCTAGTGGGCCAGATGGGGATGAATATAGGTAAGAGCTGGGGAGAGAGGGTAAGAGCAGGAGATAGGGACAGGCCTTGGGGAACGGGCAGAAGGGTCTGTAATCACTAGAGTAATCCCAGGTTCTGTAAGGAAATGTGACACTTTTGGGGGTTACCCGAGGTGTCTAGGGTAAATTACTATCTCCTGCTTACAGCGGGAGGGAGCCCTGTCTGTGTCTTACCAGGGGAAACTCCCCAGTGTCTGGCAACACAGACGCTCTGCTCCGGGTAAACTGTCATGGGATAAGAGGGAAGGGCCTCTTATGGATCAGTAACTGCTTAAAAGATAGGAAACAAAGGATAGGAGTAAATGGTCAGTTTTCAAAATGGAGAGAGGTAAATATTGGTGTTCTCCAGGGGTCTACATTGTCATAAATAGGGCTCTGCCAAATTCATGGGCCATTTTGGTCAATTTCACAGTCATAGGATTTTTAAAATCATAAATGTCATTTCAGATATTTAAATCTGGAATTTCAAGGCAGTGTAACTGTAGGGGTCCTGACCCAAAAAGGAGTTGTGGGGATCGCAAGGTTATTATAAGGGGGTATTGCCACCCTTACTTCTGCGCTGGTGGGGTGCTGCCTTCAGAGCTGGGTGCCTGGCCAACAGTCACTGCTCTCTGGTCACCCAATTCTGAAGGCTGCACAGAAGTAAGGATGGCAATACTGTGATTTCCCCACCACCATCCCCTGGACCCCCTTTTGGGTTGGGACCCCCAGTTTGAGAAATGCTGGTCTTCCCTGTGAAATCCGTATAGTATAGGGTAAAGGTACACAAAAGGCCAGATTTCACAATCCACCCTGTGTTTTTCATGGCCGTGAATTTGCTAGGGCCCTATTCACAAATGATCTAGAAAAAGGGGTAAACAGTGAGGTGGCAAAATTTGCAGATGATACAAAACTACTCACGATAGTTAAGTCCAAAGCTAACTGCGAAGAGTTACAAAGGGATCTCACAAAACTGGGTGACTGGGCAACAAAATGGCAGATGAAATTCAGTGTTGATAAGTGCAAAGTAATGCACATCGGAAAACTATACATATAAAATGATGGGGTCTCAATTAGCAGTTACCATCCAAGAAAGAGTTCTGGGAGTCACGGATAGTTCTCTGAAAACATCCACTCAATGTGAAGAGTCAGTCAGAAAAGCTAACAATGTTGGAAATCATTAGGAAAGGGATAGATAAGACAGAAAATATCCTATTGCTTTTATATAAATCCATGAATATTGTGTGCAGATATGGTTGCCTCATCTCAAAAAAAGATGTATTGGAATTGGAAAAGATACAGAAAAGGGCAACAAAAATGTTACTGGTTATAGAACAGCTTCCATATGAGGAGAGATTAATAAGACTGGGACTCTTCAGCTTGAAAAAGAGACAACTAAGGGAGGGCTAGGACAGAGGTCTATAAAATCATGATTGGTGTGGCAAAAGTAAATAAGGAACAGTTATTTACTCATAACACAAGAACTAGGGGTCATGAAATGAAATTAATAGGCAGCAGGTTTAAAACAAAAAGTGTTTTCACACAACTCACAAAGGATGTTGTGAAGGCCAAGGTTATAACAGGGTTCAAAAAAGAACTAAAGTTCATGGAGGATAGGTCCATCAATGGCTATAGCCAGGATGCACAGGGATGGTGTCCCTACCCTCTGTTTGCCAGGGAATGGATCAGTTGATAATTACCTGTTCTGTTCATTCCTTCTGAAGCACCTGGCATTGGCCACTGTCGAAAGGATACTGGGCTAGATGGACCACTAGTATGACCCAGTATGGCCATTCTTGTGTAAACCTGCTCATGACTCATGGAGGGGGCAGTACACAGTTGGGGTCAACATGACATTTTTGTTTCAGTTTAATACGTTTTTAAGAACACTAAGGTTGCAAAGTCAAGCCCGCAAAAGGTTGCCTGTGCAACTTAAATTCAGACCCACTGTGCACATGTATTATAATAGCCTTTAATGATTAGGAAAATCTTGACCAATTACCAAACATCCTTGCTAAGGATCTTCATGGGCAGCAGAGCTGTATAACTTCCAGCTTTGACAGTGCCACTTGATGGTAAGTTACAGTTATAATACAATTTGAGTAAAAAATTTCTGGTTGATCGCTAGGAAACTGGAAATTTTGTAACAAGCCACATTCCAAATGTATGTCCAGTGGTAAAGAACCATTTTTAAAGGTGGTAACTAAGGAAGTGACTTAGTTTGTGGAAAAGCAGATCTAAGTTAATAACTCTAAGGGTGGTTAAGCTCTGGAAAGGCTTCCAAGGAACGTTGTGGAATTGTCGTCATTAGAGGTTTTTAAGAACAGGTTAAACATCTGGGATGCTCTAGGGTTACTTGGTCCTGCCTCAGCATGGGGGGATGGACTAGTTGACTTCTTAAGGTCTCTTCCAGCCCTGCCTTTCTACGATTCTGTGGAATACAGCTCACCTACAAAACTTGCTTGAACTTCAAGCAGGGCATCTAGTGCTTTTAGGTGAGGCAGCTGGAGCACATTACCCATGGGTCCAGCTTTCCAGAAGCAGGTGGTGCCGGGGGCTTCAACCCAGTAGTGTGACTATATAGAGGCAAGGAAACACTTTGAGCTACAAGTACTGATTGGTAAATGCTCTTATGTTGGAACATTGTATTCCTGTCACATTTCTCACTTGAATAAACATCCCTGTCTCTCTAGGGTGTTCAGTCTTTTACGATGTCGTCATTTCATTAGCTCTCCGATCCTTCAGGAGGAAGAAATCCAAATCTGCTACTTCTGATATAGTCAAAGAAAAAAAAGGTTGTAAGGATGTTTTAATGCATCACAAAGGTGCAGCCCCCACCCCTTTTTGCGATTTAACCTTTAATATAATTTCCCTTTAAAACTGATAACTTCGCTAGTTAGTGAGGAGCTGCCATTTCAGGCTCCACTGGTTCATTGCGGCAATGTTCTGTTTAATTAAAATAGGAACATGCTTGGCTTTGTAAGTAAAGTTAGTGCTGCTGAAAGGTGCTGAACTGACAGCCCTAGGGAATGAAGTCTCTGGTTTATTTCCACTGCAGGGGCAGTGGTAATGCAAGCTTCCCCAGGCTGCCCAATCCATGGACCTCAGCTGTGAGCTGGAGGGGAGGCATCATTTCCAAGGGTGAGTGATTTATACTCCACACCCATTCTATTCTGAGCACCTCTGAAGTTGCCAACAAGGAGCGGACATTAGTTGTAACCATAGTGGTGTTAGTGATGAGGACACATGTCCCCTGGGACCGCAATATTCCTTATACATGGGTCACTGAACAGCCATCACGTATATCTGGTAATTGCTTACACAGTCACTGTACTTCCATCAGTTCTGAAGATAGAGCTAAATAAAAGCTTGGTTGATGGATATACTTACTACATACTGTCCATAGCAAGTGACATCACTTTATTAAGATTCCCCCCACACCCTTTGAAATACTGAAAGTGTACACTGAGTAACTGAATGAATAAATGTGAAACCAAAACTTCTCCTTGATAAGGAATATTCTCTACATACCTTGCATTTTCCTTTGAACAGCTGGCATCCTTAAATTGTTCACAGATATTTCTTCCACCCTTCAAGAAACACTTATCTGAGATGACACTTGACTGTCGCCTCCCAGAACTTGACACTAAATATACATTTCTAACCAGACTTGGGTAGCTCTGAACCTATAAACAGGAAGCTATTTGCGAAGATACCAAACAACTGCATTCATGTCAAAACATTTACTCATATTGTCTGAATTGTGAACTTTAAAAATACCACGCCCATACTATAGGGGAAAAGTTGGTGACAGACTTGAAGGTGGCAATTTTGCAAGAAAAAAACTTCAAAAACAGACTCCAAAGAGAGACTGCTGAACTCGAATTAATATGCAAATTAGATACAATTAACTTAGGTTTAAACAGAGACTGGGAATGGTTGGGTCATTACACTAATTGATTCTATTTCCCTATGTTAAGTTCTCCTCACACCTTCTATGGGTCATCTCAATTATCACTTCAAAGGTTTTTTTTCCTCCTGACGATAGCACATCTCAATTGATTGGACTCTTCCAGTTGGTATGCATACTTCCACCTTTTCATGTTCTCTGTATGTATAAATATCTCCTGTCTGTGTGTTCCATTCTATGCAGCTCAAGAAGTGGGCTGTAGCCCACGAAAGCTTATGCTGAAATAAATTTGTTAGTCTCTAAGATACCACAAGTACTCCTGTTCTTTTTGCGGATACAGACTAACACGGCTGCTACTCTGAAACCTATTATTCAGCTGTGATTGAATAATATTGTTTAATTCAAAACCTTCCTTCTTTTCCTTCCCTTAAGTGAGTCAAGGAGCAATGAATGGAAAAAAAAATCTTGTAGGACAAAAAAGAATGGTGTTACTATTCATTGAGTACTTAGTTCTGTTACATGACTTGTAGGAAAGGTATGTCTGTCATGTCCCTGAGTTGTCTTTACCTTTGTCCAGTACTGTACTAAAAAATAATGGATTGCCTGCCCTTCAGCTTGAAATCTTCCCTCTACAGCAGTGGTCCCCAACCTTTTTCATCTGGCGGGCGCCAGACAATGAGCCATGGAGGACCGTGGCGGCAGACGAGCATCTGCTGAAATTCTGACAACAAGCGGCAACATCAATAGGCGTCACCACCAAAATGCTGCCGACAACGTCATCTAGAGGCATCGCCCCCAAAAATCGGCGGCATTTCGGTGGCGAAGCCTCTGGATGATGGAGCTTGTTGGTGGCATTTTGGCGTATGCTTGTCCACCGGCCAGTACGCGGGCACACTTAGACACCCCAGTGGGTGCCATGTTGGGGACCCTTGCTCTACAGAATGGGTCAAAACATTTGGCAGACTTAATAAGTCTTCTCACATCATTTCTCTTAATATCTCAACCTCATAGGACCACCTCAATGCTGCGTTTACATCACTAACCGATTTTGTAGCCCTAATTCACCACCAGTGGATGCTGTAGAGTCAACACGGCTCAGATGTTGTTTATCATTGTGCGATCTACCATCAGAAGCAGCTATCGGACTGACCTGGTTATAACCATCACCACATTTTTCATGTGGCCATCTCAATTCGTACAGAATTTAAGATTTTGTTTTGAACAATTATATTTCTAGCCTCTGTGATGGTAGTATTTCGAGTGTGAATGAATGCAGTGCTATCTCCGTGACAGTCTTCAACAGTCTTTTAGGCTGTCTCTACAGTACACAGCTTTTAGTGACATGGCGGTGTCGCCACAGCTGTGCCGCTAAAAGCCGCGCAGTGTAGCCACTGTTTGTTGGCTCTCCTGCCGACAAAAAACTTCCCCAACAAGGAGCATTTGCGTTGTCGGAGGGAGAGCACTCCTGCCGACAAAGTGCTGTTCACACTGGCGCTTGTGATTGGCAAAACTTTTGTCTTTCGGGGACGGTGGGGGGTTAACACCTCTGAAAGACAAACATTTTGTAGTTCAATTGCCAGTGTAGACATACCCTTAGAAGGGTGATTTTTTTGACATTTTTATACCAGCAAAAGTCATAGTGAGACACAGTTATACAGGCAAACGTGCTTTTTCTAGCTTATTTTGTTTGAGGCACTGACATAAGAAAGCACATTTTTGCTGGGAGAAGCTGCTGCATCTACATGACACTGGCAAACCTTTTCTAATGTAGACTAACCCTTAAACCCCTTCTCAAGTGACAAGCTGGAAGAATGTGTTCCAGTGTTACCTTCCTAAAGGTATGTCTGCACTGCACTGCACTGCAAGCCATGGGTTAGTGGCATAGGTGCCAACTTTCTCTGGCGCTGGTGGGTGCCTGTGCCCCCCACCCCTGGCCCTGCCTCGACTCCACCCTTTCCCCACCCCTGGTCCCACCCGCATTCCAACCCCATCCCCAAAGTCCCTGCTCTAACTCCGCCCTCTCCCTTCCCCATTGGATCCCTTCCCCGAATCCCCACCCCGGCCCCGCCTCTTCCCCTAGCATGCCATGTTCCCCCTCCCTCCCTGCCCTGCTGGGAGGGAGGGGGAGAAGCAGGATGTGGTGGTGCGCTCACAGAGGAGGTGGAGGGGAGGTAAGCTGGAGCAGGGGGGCGGAGCGGGGAGCTGCCGGTGGGTGCTAAGTACCCACCAATTTTTTTCTGTGGGTGCTGCAGCCCCAGAGCACCCACAGAGTTGGCGCCTATGGTTAGTGGGACATGAGTCAGCCAGCTGACCTGTGTTAGGGATCCCAGGACTTGGGTGTCTATACTGTATTTAAACCTTGTGACGTTAATACTGTTCTAACCTGTGCTCGAACTTAGGGCTCTGGCATCCACCCTGCAATGCGCAGACCTGAGTCCAAGTAACCATATCCAGAGTCCCTAGCGCCACCACCACCATTGTTGGGATAGAGAAGACTAAGGAAGTTGTCCCATGGAATTGTGGAATACGTCCAAATGACTCCCAGGACCTGAGTCAAGCGGGGCTGTGGCTACGTTGCAAAGCAATAGGGCTCGGACCCTGGGTCCCAGCTTGACTCAAGCTCGGATCCTCCAGCCCTGCAGTGTCCTGGGACCCTGGGTTAATGCAATTGCAATGTAGATGTAAGAGAGGGGGTTAACCTTGAGCCCGGGCTCAAGCATGGGCCTACTTTGCAGTGTAGACATAGCCTAAGGGTGGGGGCAGTAAAATATAGCCTGCCCTTCCCACTTACTTGTGGAATCTTTACTCAAACCATAAACATTTCTTTAAAATATTGCTTTTTACTTTATACCTGAGGAACTTTCTACATATTCATTAATTTCACCCTGGCCAACTTTCCTGTGAGGAGGGTGTTATTTTCAGTTTTACACGTGAAGAAACTGAGGTGCCCTGTTGCTGGTGATTTCTGATGATAGTGAATGAAAACTTTCTGTAACGATGCTGAAAATTTAGTTTTCTTGAGATTTAGGTCTTTATACTATAAACATTTTCTGGTCTAGTAATGGTACTTAGGGATGCAATTGCATTTTTGCAACATTTTTATATCGGCAAAAGCCCCGTGCTTTTGCTGGTATTGCTCATTTCAGTCAGGGAAAGCTGTACAAAAGCTTGGCCATACTACAGGTCCATGTCCGGCTGAGTTGGAGGGGCCAATTTTTTTCACACTCCAAGCCAACATAGCCATGCTGGCAAAGCTTTGTAGTGTAGACTGGGCCCTAATGTACACTTGGCTTTAGTAGACTTTGTCCAAGATTTACATGACCCAGTCCGTTCCTGTCCATATTATGCATTACACACAGAATATTGCACGTTGTAACTCTGTTGCCACTGGATCCCCTTGAGTATTTAGGCAAGTGACAATCCAGAATTGCTTCAGCTTGTTAATGGACTTTCACTCCTCTTTATCTTGAAGTTTCATTCTTTCTAATCAAGGTCCAACGTGCTAATTGCTTTGGAATGCAGCTTTTGTCACTTATCTGGCAAGCAGCATTCCAAGTGTATTATGAAGGCCTATTTCTATACAGCCTTCCACCTTATTGCACTTTATAAATATTAAGTAGTATATATGTTAAGGAAATTCATAAGCTGCACTGGTGTATGTCCTATCATGTACCACCATAGCGTGTCGAAGGTATAATCTAGACACAGTTTTGTTCTGGTTTAACTATTTTGATAGAGGCATGATTATGATGGGATTAGTTATAGCGGTACAACCCCTAGTGTGGATGGAGTTATACTGGTATTACTTATTCCCCTTCCCGTATGGGAGCAGCGTTATCTGTATATTGGTATAACTGCACCTTTATAGTGATATAAGTGCATCCAGGGTAGGGGTTGTACTGCTTTATTATATTGGAATAGTTAAAGTGGTCAGACTCCTGCATGTGGGCAAAGCCTATATTAGGAGCTTGCACATCTCTGGGGTGGATTTCCCTAATGTGGACAGGGCCTAAGGACTCATCTATGCAGGGGAAATTATTGGCATAATTATACCGGCATAATTACACACTATAATTATACCAATAGAACTATAATGGTGTAATTACACCAGTATAATTATGCCAGTAGATTTCCCTATGTAAAGAAGCCCTGAGACCAAAATTTTCAAGGGTCCACCCTGGTCTCAATTCCGTAATATGTAGAGAGTGGGCAGATGGTTGCTTCCACTCAGAGTGCCACTGACATCTGTGAGGCTCTGTGCGGATGGAGCAGTCAGCCCACATGTTACAGATTGGCCTAGTAGCAGATGCTTCACTTTGGGTGCCCGACTTGGGACACCTCAGGCCTAACTTTCAGAGGTGCTGAGGACCTGCAGCGCCCTTTGATTTCACTTCAGCACAGGAAAAAAGACACCAAAACATCTACTCTAATCACTTCGATTTTGCAGTGTCTTAGCCCCCCCCCCCATCTCCACCAGGCAAAAGGGGAAGTCAATATGAGTTGACAACTAGCTTTGGTTTCCCAGAATTCTCTGGGAGAGTTTCCATGACTCTCATTCCACAGTGGCATTCTGCTCTGTTCACATGGGCCTCCCCTTTGGGTTATGTAATCACCGATTAGTCACTTAAAGCATTCATTCTAGGCTGTATGAGTTGGCCTTGTTTCATCTCCAAGGGGAAAAAATAAAAAAAAACAACAAAAATGTGGCCATGCGAGTTATCACATAATTGCACCAGTGTCTGCCTATGACTCAACAACAAAGCCAGGAGAAAATAACTGCAGGCTTGGTCCATCAGCAGGGCTCTTCATTCCGTTTGAAATCAAGCACTCTGTGACTGCTGGTTCCTCCCCCCTGCTGCCGGACTTCTAACAACATTCCATTGACGTCTCAGGACATACCGGGCACCTAGTGCATTCAGCAGTACGACAGGTGTATTCTACCTCGACCTCCCTGAAAAGGTTCAGCAGGGGTCAGGCAGCTAAATGGCTTAGCCAGTGACATCTGTGAATGAAAAATGTGTTTGCAGCTACATTCATTGTGTTTTATGCTCTTGTGAGCTTGTAACTAAATTACCCCATCTGAACAGCAATGTGTAAAATGACGCAGGAATATTCCACTGGGCCTAGCAAATCTTTGAGGAACAAAATCCATTTCCTATACTCACGCTCGTGTTTTGTTGCAGCTCATGAAGCGCTGGGTGGAGCGTTGGTATTGAGCTGCAAAACCACACTCGTCTTTTATAAGAACCAGTGTAGAAAAAAATTGAAGTGTCTTTATACTATTTTGCACATTCCATTTGCATGGAAATGATTTAGATAGACTGATAATTCTTTTTCTTTCTGGGCTGAAATCCTGACCCCAGTGAAGTCAATCCCAAAACTACTATTGACTTCAATGGGCCATGATTTCACCCATAATATATAAGGTGGTCACTATATGCCACCATTTATCCTAGGAGTCCTTTGCAGCTTTGTAACATACTTGTGAGGTACGTAGAGGATCAAAAAGGATCACATTACTCACCATGAAATGCAACCACCTCTGATGTGGAAGATGACAACTGTTTTGAATGCAAAGCTGTAGTGTATCTCATGTGTCTATGTCCCAAAGCTTCTTAACTATGTTGTTGTAATATATCAACTCACATTTAATATAATAAAGGTTGGCTAAAGGGCAGAAAGCAATCTGTGGAAAAAACTTTGTACACCAACTAATAACGCATTTATCCAGCTCCTTCAGACTACTATTAAATTAATCTGACTGTCATAATTATATACAGCTCGTATTGCGGTAGCCTCTAAATGGCTATTGATCTGAACTGAATCCTAGAGAGAACTGATAGAACAGAACCCCTGGTTAATCAGGTTGGCCAAGGTGCACTTTATGGAGTTTTCAGCTTTTCTCTTTTTTCTATTATAGGAAACTCTGTTTTGTGGGGGGAGAGGGATAGATTTCCCTCCCCCCCCCCCCCCCGCCCTTTTGTAACATGCTGGTGGGAAAGCTTTTTCCAAAAGGAACGACTTGCAGCTAAATTGGTCAGACTGGATTATTAAATCCCCTCTGGAAATTCAGTCAGGGTGTTCCAATAATATTTTAGTTCCTAGTATCTCCTGCAGCAGCCTTTCTTTTCCATCAGAAAGTTGATGCACATGAACCCATGACTTGGCTTTTGTGCCCACAAACTCTCCCATGCTACAGGGCACAGGTGCGTGACGTGCCTTGGCCTATCAGTGATAATCATTAGCATTTGGTTTTAACTGAATTAAAAATGAAAACACCTCTTGTGCATAACTGGCATATAAAAAACCAGCAGAATGAGTTACCCATATCACCTGATGCTTACAGCAAGGGGCATTTTCTCCCCTCTCATGATGTCTGAAGCAAAGCCCATGAATTTATTCCTAGGGTATACAGTATCAGCACATACTCTTCACTTCACAGAACATATTCCAAGCTCAGTCTCACTAGAAAATCTCTCCTATCATAAATGGAAAATTAAACCTAATCAGGTTTAAACCTATTTAGGAAGACAGGAAATATCCAGATGTAATTAAATTTCTCAGAAAGCCTAAGGACCATGATGATGATCCAGTTCTCTTCCTTCCCCTCCTCCCGGCCCTGGCAGTAACTTGTGTATTGGAAACAGAAATGTGCTGACAACTATTTCCTAATAATTTCCCTCTTGCTGTGACGGTTTCTATGAAATACTCCTGTTCCCCTCTGTGTCATTCCTCTTCAGAAACATCAGGTGGTTTATCTGCATTGCCCAATCAGGGTAAACAACTCAGAGCCCAAATTTTCAGGCTGCTGTTTCCTCCTAGGCAGGCAGTAAATAATAAAGGTTAGAGAGAGTTAAATATTAGAGAGGAAGGATAATCCAGTGTTAAGGGACTTGGGAGACCATGGTTCAGTGCTCTCTTCCACAGATTTCCAATGGGCCTTCGGCAAGTCACTTTCTGCCTTAGGTCCCCATATGCCTCAATTCCCTATCTGTAAAATGGGGATAACAGCACTGTCTTGCCTACCAAGGTTGTTGAATATAAATGCATTAAAGATTGTGAGGTGCTCAGATACTAAGTAATGGAGGGCCATATAAGCATCTTAGATAAATAAAACTTACAAAAGCGTCTACTTTATGAGGTTCTCAAAGTACTTTAGTACATGACTTCAGCTGCCCAAAGCCTTAGGCAGGTAACAAACTATTTCCATTTTACAGATGGGGAAACTGAGGCATGGTGTGTTTAAGTGACTTGCCCAAGGTTGCACAGGAAGTGAGTGGCAGAGCTGAGAGCAGGGCTAGGACTGTGGCTATTAGCCCATGCTGTCACTGTACTTAGGGAAAACCATCATTGAGTTAGATTCGCTGCCCTGACCTGCTGTTACAGCCCCATTGGCTTCTTGCAAGAAGTTGATGTCTCTAAAATGAGAGGATGAGACAAACTAAGAAAAATAATGCCCTCTTATTTCATGCCTCCTATGTTGTTGGTGTGCACTTCATTTCAGTGTCATTCCTTCCGGGGGTGGTTTGAAGGTCAGCAGAGCACGTTAGCACCTGGAGGGCATACACAAGTGCTTGTGGTACCTACAGATCATATGGTGGTGGAGTTGCTAAACCGGGGCCTCCTTAGGAACAATGGGAGCACTGTATTATGTATGGTAATCACAAGGTAAGAGCCCGGAAGGAATCAGTGGGGAGGGTACCGCTGAAATGAACTGTGGCTTAACAAGCTTCTAGCTTGTCAATATTCCAGCTAAATTGAGATGTTCGATAACAGCATTTCGTGTCTTGGTGCTGCTTGCTGCCTGCCTGGGTAGAAACCGGCACTCACTGGTTGATCAAATCCACAGAGGCCAATCTTCACAGATCGAATACAGACACACTTTTAGTGGGGATCTTACTCTTCTGATGTGGGCCATGCACATACCTAGTACTAAATGGATTCAGAATTTACTTTCAAATGGGACTTACTCCCACTAAAAAATACCCTTTGTAACATATATTGATCCTAGCGAGACCAGGTGGGTGAGGTAATATATTTTATTGGACCCACTTCTGCAGGTAAAAGAGACAAGCTTTCAAGCTTACACAGAGTTGGAGAAGAGCTCTGCGTAAGCGTGTAGTGTGTCTCTGGCACCAACAGAAGTGGGTCCACTAAAAGATATTACCTCACCCACCTTGTCTCTCTAATATCCTGGGGCCAGCATAGCTTAGGGTGACCAGACAGCAAATGTGAAAAATAGGGACGGGGGTGGGAGGGTAGTAGGAGCCTATATAAGAAAAAGACCCCAAAATCGGGACTGTCCCTATAAAATTAAGACATCTGGTCACCCTAGCATAGCTACAACAACACTGCAAGCCTATATTGGTCGGACACTAAGTGTAGTTCCTTAGTAGACCAGTGCTGTGGCGTCTGTGTGAGCCCCTCCTGTTACCTCAGAAAGTTAAGGTATGAGCACCACTCAACCTTCATCACAGCAAGGACTGAAACAAAACGTAAGTGCTCCCTTCACATACCCATGGGCGGCGGGTGAACTGCCCCTCCGGGGAGGCTAGTCCCAGGCCCGGCTCTGCTGCTTCTGTCCAAGCCCCCCCAGTGGCCAGAGGTGCCCTGGCCTGCCCGCATCAGCTGCCCCACTGCAGCTGCATGCCGGCTGGCCCAAGCACCAGCCTGAGCACAGGGCCGCCGGCCAACCCGAGCCACCGTGGGCAGCCCCAGCCTCTGGCTGCCGGATGGAGCAGAGCGCCCGCTGGTTTCAGAGGAGAGGGGGAGCGAGGGTGGGGCCACATCCTAGGTTAGGGGAGGCTTAGCCTCCCCTGGCCTACGATACCCACTGCCCATGCACATACTGCTGCTGATTTTGGCACTTAACCCCTTCCTGAGGGTCACAGTCATACTATACAGCCCCTACAAATACAAATTACTGTGCTGTTGTCATGTAATTTAAAAAATGGCTAATAGTTTATGTGGCTATTTCAAAAATCGCCGGTTACCCTCCGAGATAAAGGCATAGCACATACCAGGGCTAGGAAAGTGAAGGTGGCTGCTCTGTCTAGACTACCAACCAGGCTCTTACTACTCAGAGCATCTGTTTAATCCTCAACCACCACAGGCTCCTTTTTGCTGCTCTTTATTTTATAGGTAGTAAGTGGGAGGCGGTAGCTGTGACCTGATGGAAAGTCTGAAGACTGGGGCGTAACTGCTAATCCTATTACCAAAAATAACCTTTCCTTCCAGTTCCCTAGAGGTAAGCACACATCTGACAATTCAGTGAGTGTTCCCCTGGGGCATGTCAGCTGCTGCCTAGGGAAGGCACGTCCTGCTTCGGGAGGGGTCACCCTGAGCACGGAAGGGAGAGCCCAGTTCTGAGAAATGCTTTACAAATTCCAAGAGGGCACGCACATGAAAGATGAGGTGGTCTGTTTGGCAGGGCCTGGGTCTGAATCCCTCAGAGTTCTGCCTTATACCAGGGAAAGAGGGAGAAAATATTCCTACTGGGAGCCAGTTCTGTGATGAAAACACCCTCGAACCTATGACTAATCGTAGTGTAGGAAATGCTTTAAAAATGTGGCTTTGTCAACAGTATTAAACAAAGGGCCAAATTCACAGGGGATGTGTGAGGAAATGTAAATTAGACTCTCTTGCACTCAGACTTTTTTTAACCAGAATAGTTAAATGAGCACACCCTGGAGAGTGGAGGAATAAGCTATACCAGTATGAAATTATACAAACACTAGCTCAACAAGCCCTTAGTAAGGCTTTGGCTACACTTGCATTTCAAAGCGCTGCCGCGGCAGCGCTTTGAAGCGCTAAGTGTAGTCAAAGCGCCAGCGCTGGGAGAAAACTCTCCCAGCGCTGTCCGTACTCCACCTCCCTGTCGGGAATAACAGACAGCGCTGGGAGCGCGGCTCCCAGCGCTGGGGCTTTGACTACACTGGCGCTTTGTAGCGCCGCAATTTGCAGCGCTGCAGAGGGTGTGTTTTCACACCCTGCTGCAGCGCTGCAAATTTGTAAGTGTAGCCAAGCCCTAAGTCTGTCTAATGTTTAAACAGGTATAAGTTAAATACTAAGAAGGCAGACATTATGGCAGGGGCACCTTTAATGTACACTTCCTTGCTGTAGTCCTTTCTCCTGTTTGAGGCTCATCAACTTAGGCCTGGTCTACACTTAGAACTAATTGCTATGTCAGTCAGTGGTGTGAAGAAACCCACACTTCCTAGTGATATAGCTATGCCGACAAACTCCCTAGCTGTAGAAAGAGAGCTTCTTTTGGCATAGCTACCATCACATGGAGAGAGTGTATTACTGCACTGGCAGAATACCACCTCCTTTTGTTGGCGTATGCTGCGTCTACACTAAGGGGCTATGCCAACATAGGCTCTGTAGCACTAGCCTTAGACTCCTTACCACTATAAGGCCTTGTCTACACTGGATGTTTAGTCACCAGTGTAGTTGTGCCATTGCAACCTCCTAGCACAGACAAGATTTATATCTGTGCATCATGATCTATGCGGTTTCAAACAGAGTAAGCTGGACTGGTGCCAATAGTGCTGTACCAGTGTAAACAGAGCCTATGCTAATGGTTGGCACTAATGCAGCTGCAGCCAGGACTAGAATCCCAGCACATACAACGTGGACCAAATTCAGGGTTAATGGGTAAGGTGAGGCTGTAAGATACACATTGGTAAGAGGGAGTGAGTCTAAGGTATTGTAACATACACATTTGGGTCGGGCAGAAAATGTTAAGTTACATCAATTTAGACGCTTTGCTGAACTCGTCCCACAGTTTCACATCCCCTACCTTATTTTATAAGCCATTATGTACAGTACCAAACCACACGTATGGGGCTAGGCTACACGTCATTCAAAACAAAAGGTGTTAGCAAGCCATGGGTGGTGTTGCAGCATGAAATATACTTGAGGATTCTGAAACTAAAGGCTTTGTTTTGTAGATGTCTCCGGGACAGGGCATGAGCAGTGACTCAAAGCAGTTCTTTAGCGCTGCTGACGCTTGATACTCTGTTTGATCCGGGGTAGCATACTTTCCATGATAGCCTAGTTCTTTTTCTGCCAACAATAACGATGAGTTTAACGAGACAGCCAACGAATGTGTTTTGCAATTTCCACCTGGGTGAATTCAGTTATGAAACATTTCCAGTTCATCTAGGAGCGCTGCAAATTACAGTCGTGCTGTTTGTGCTTCTAGCGTCAGAGCGCATCAGGCAGTTGTGTTGAAAATATCTTCTGCATTTCATTCCTCCTAGACGGTGAGTGAGGGCAATTCTCAGTGTAGAAAGAAGCTGCGTGTTGTTAAGATTGGAAGACCTCAGTGTATCTGGCTTTCTCGCTCGCCAGTACTGAGGGACTTCAGGCGTCTACAACAATCATATAGGCAGTTAAGAACATTAAAACTTATTCCTGCTCTGTTTTGACCAGGCTCACCTGAGGCTGGGGCCATATCTAAGGCCATTTGTGTACAGCACTATAAGCATTCATGGTGTTTAGAGCCCCTGAGCCAGTAATGAGTTCTGTGCAGGTCGACACCCTGAGGTGCAGAGCCCATTAAAATTAATGGGACCCAGTTGGAGATGCACCCTGTAGGGAACTAACTCATTGCAGGAGCAGAATGAGTGAGAATAAAATTAGTGCTAGAGCAGTCTCCTGCCGGCCACGTTCTTTCATGGTATACATGATTTCTGTAGTTGGCTGTTCTCTTGTTCATAATCAACGCTAGCATCTTGATACTATTTATAGAGTATGGTGGGAATAAAACATTTCAAAGGATGCTGATTAAGCCCCAGGGTGGTCAAACAATACACTTAGTGTGTGTGAAACTGAGTCATACACTTTGTCAGTACATTATACACTGCAGTCTGCAAAGGAGTGTCACAGGCGCACTGTTCAAAGGTTTTGTTCCATATACGTTCTACATTAACTGCATAACATTAATGTGAACCCTCTTGCTTGAGACATTACAAACCAATCTGCACACATTCAGTGGCAGATTAACGCATGGGGCCGTGCCCAAGGGCTTCGTTAATTTGGGGGTCCCCCTGCAGGAGCACTGGAACCTGGCTAGAAGTGGAGGGGCCACCGGTGCCGGAACTGTAGCCCTGCTCCTTGCTCCTCAACCCCACCCCGGGGCCCTGCCCCCCCGCCCCCAAGCCAGGCGGGACGCTGGAGCTGGGCTGTGGTAAAAGCCACTCAGAGAGGCTGGGCCACTGTAGGGAGCCCCATATCCTCCACCTGCCCTAGGTGGGAGAGCTGGGATGCCCGAGATCAGCCCCTGGCATGTGCTCCCTTCCCCCCCCCCGGGGCACGCTGCCCAGGGCTGGTGGAGGCTCCGTGAATAGGTGGCGGGGGGGCAGGGGGGGTTGCACTTTTTCAAGCAGCTGCAGGGCCGCTATGGCAGTGGTGGGGTGCTGGGAGGCGGCACGGGGCTGGTTTCCATGGTGACTGTGCCAACAACCCCCACACCATGTCTGCGCCTGGCCTCAGCCCCTTTGCCTGGGTAAGGTCCCAGGGCTCGTGCAGAGCCACCATGGGCAGGTAGCACAGGTGCTGGGTGGTTGTGGGCAGTGGGAGCTGGAGCCCCGTCCAGCAGAGCCTGCGCTGCGGGGAGCCTTGCTATGGGCCAGCTCAGGGCCCGTCCCACTCCGACGGGGCACGGTGGCCGCTCTCGGGCAGAGGGGTAACTGAAGGGCTGGAGCTCCCCTGTTAAACCAGCCCATCCCCTCCCCACAACACCAGCAGCTCAGGTACCACTCCAGGCAGGGGGAGAGAGCCGGTGAGCCAGGGGAACTGGCTTCAGCACATGCATGTATGTGTGTACAGGCCTGCCCCACCATGCTGTGTCCCCCCGCTGCCCCAGCCCCCGCCAAATATAGCAGTGAAACTACACCTATGGGTCTGGCCAGGACGCAGGGAAGGCGATGGGGGCAGGGCCCCACGGTAAGAGGGGTTTGGCAGGCCCAAATATTCTTTGTGCCCAGGGTCCCAATAAATTGTAATCTGCCTCTGCATATATTACTAAAAAGAGTTCAGGGACTAGTCCTTGGTTGCAGGGGTGGCAGGTTTGTATAATTTTTGGTGGTGCCCAGAACTGGTCCAGGTCGTTTCCCACCCCTGGCGCCTTGTAAGCTGATATATATATTTTTTAATCATGTAAAAATGGACTAGAAACAGTAAGTGTTTAAGTGTTTCCCTATATTGCACAATGTGTGGGGGGGGATGAGGGCTCTGGCTGGGGGTGGTGAGGGCTCTGGGGTGGGGCTAGTGATGAGGGGTTTGGGGTATGGGAGGGGGCTCAGGGCTAGAGAGAGGACTGGGGTGTGGGGATGAGGGCTACAAGGTGGGGCCAGGGATGAGGGGATGTAGGAGGGGGCTCAGGAGTGGGGCAGATAGTTGGGATGGGGTGGCTCTGGGGTGGGGCTGGGGATGAGGAGTTTGGGGTGTGGGAGGGGGCTCGAGGCTAGGGCAGAAGGTTGGGATGCAGGGGTAAGGGCTGTGGGGTGGGGCCAGGGATGAGGGGTTCAGGAGGGGGCTTAGGGCTGGGGCAGATGGTTGGGGTGGGAGAGGGCTCTGGCTAGGGGGTGTGGGCTCTGGGGTGGGGCCAGGGGTGAAGAGTTTGAGGTACAGGCAGGCTGCCCCTGCCCCCCCATCACTGCACATGCTCATAAGGCCCCTCTCAATCCCGGGGGTTACACTCCCCGGAGCAAGAACTCTTCATTAAAACACAAGAGCAACAAGCATTCAGAGGGAAAAACCAACAATCAACAAACTTTTCCCCACCCTCAACTCTGGAGAGAGATTATTGGGGGGCAGGGGTCATGCTGCACCCCAGGGGAAGCCCTGAAAGGAGCTGCTCATGTGCAGGAGGTTCAGGGAGAAGTCCTGCTGCCCCATGGCCAGCAGGAGGCGACACTGCGCCCAGGGAGACAGAGGGGAAAGAAGCTGGCTCAGCGGTGGGGTGGGTAGAGGAAGAAGCAGAGTGTGTGTGTGTGTCAGAGTGCCCTGGCTACAGCCACAAAGGGAAACTAGCAAAAGAAAAAGCTCAAATCAGGCTGAGCAGCCACCTGGGGCTCCCTGAGCCGCTGCAGTCACTCACTCACTCACTCCTCTGACCCACCACCCAAATGCCTCAGCCGCTCCCATTTGTAGCTAGCAGCGAGGGAGCACAGCGTGGAGTGGCAGGGCAGTCGCTCGCTGCCCTGGGCCTAGGCAGAGCTGCTTCGGGGGGAGGCACGTGAGGCAGCAGGCGGGCCGGGGGAGAGACCCGGCCCCAAACATTGGTGGAGCTGGGCCCCCGTACCCTGAGTATTGCTGGAGCACAGGCCTCACAGGCTCATATAACTCGCTGCCCCTGCTTGGTAAAATGGGTCTGCTAACCACCTGTGTTGTTCCCATCCTTCACCACCTCCATTAATTGAGGGTCTAAGCCACCTTGCATTGAAGGCAATATTTTAATTCTCATTGGCCACAGGGGTGCAGGAAAGAGCCATTATCACATATCATCACTGTGCATGACTCTTCATGGTACCTCCCCCCTCCCCCCACAAAAATGCAGGCCCTTGTCTGGAGTTGCTTACACTATGAATTCAATATAAGCAACGTGGGACAGTGTAAGAGCGTAAGTACATGTCACTGCTACAATCCTTATTAGGGCTATAATGCACTGCTCTCTCTCCGCATTTCCTTACTGTGCTAGCTGTGTTTGAAATGATGACTGGGGTGAAAGGCAGCCTCAGGGCAGTGAGGAAGATTGCTTGGATCATACTGATATAAAGATTGTAGAGCTCAAAAATTACCCTAGGCAGTTATTATAAAGCAGCACAAGTCCACTGGAGTGCAATAGGGCTCTGCTAGTTGCAACGGCTGAATGCCCAGCTCATAATTTCCTTACTGTTTGTCTGCTGGGGATGAGGGAGGAAGCTAGTCCCACATATTGTTGCTGTGTTTGCTTTTCTCAGTATCTATCATGCCATTGAATTTTTCTACTTTAAATGAAAAGTCATTTTTTCCCCCGTGACCTGATAACGCCTTTGCTAGGAAGAAGCAAAGAGAATTAATTTCTTTTGGGAAGGTGCAGGAGGGAAGAGTTTACATAGGATAACAAAAGTAGCACAGCTGCTGCAATTTGATTTTTTTAGGGCAGATACTCAGTATTGTTGCCCTTTCTGACCCAAGCAACTAGTCAAATTTCAGGGCTTGAGGGATGTTTCAGCTGGAAGTAGAAATAGATGGAATCTGGTATGCAGCATGGCTGGCAGGGTCACCAGTGAAGTAGGGTCATTGATTTGGGTTAGATGTATTCCTGGAGGTTTCATCACATGACAATCTTTAATTGAAGATTAAGCTTTAATTCCTGGAGATGCTAAGACAATCCTGGAGGGCTGGCAACCTTGTAAAGTGCTGCTCATTTGAACACATGAGGAACCAAGAACAAAATAAGCAGTTTAAACTAACAGCCCAAGCCTCTCGCTGTAGCTTTCCCAGGGTCACACTGTGCTCAGAGGCTACTCCTTGGCTTTCTTGCCTCTTCCACTTACTCAGGGTGTGTTTGTTGTTTTTTACAACACCCCACACTCCCCTATGGAAGGCCCCTGCCCACTTGGTCCTAATTTCTGGGCAGACTCTACTTCTACTAGACTCTGGGTGTGTATGCACCTGAGCATGCAGGTGCATCTATTTAACTCTCTTAAATGAAGGGCATGTTCACCTCTCAATTTGAGCAAGGTTTTACCTCAACCCCAACCCGATTTCATGCAGCTCTAACAGTAAATTTCCTCTGTTCACCTGAAATGTCAGGCGATGACAACACACGCAGCTGAAAATTAAGATAGGAATCTCTCTCAACTTTCAGTGCCCACAGCACTCTGACCTGGTGCTGTTGACAACCGCCTGTGACCAGAGTGACTTAGATACAGTTCAACTGTGCTGGGAAAGGGAGGTGGGCTAAGAGAAGACTGAGACAGGCTAGTACTCAACAGTAAAATAAAGTTCTGATTTAAAATGGTTCAAGACAAGTGTTAAACTTTATTTTGCCCAAACCGTTATTTAAACTGGTCAAAGTGACAGTATACTGTGAAAAAATGATGCCTTCATTCATGCTTCTCAGCCACTAGAACCCAAAGAGCAGTTACAATACATCTCACAGCTGCATCCATGCCCCTGTAGTGTTTCTAGTGTAGACATAGCCTGAGTTAAACTGATGCCAGCTGTAAACCCCCCATTATGCTGCTGGAGCGTAAAGGGGGGCTTAGGCCATGTCACCATACAAAAGTTGTACCACTGTAAGGAAGCTTATAGCAGTATAGCTATTCTCATTCAGGAAGCAACAGCTATGCTGCCATAATATAATTGCATCCACTCTAGGGGTTGTACCAGTGTAACTTTAAGGGGGGTGGGGGGAGAACTACCCCTAACCAAAATAGTTATACTTGTACAAAACCTGTGTGCAGATCAGGCCTTAAAGCCTAAGTGAGGCCAGGTTTACATCTTAAAACTTAAGTCAACCTAGCTCCCTTGCTCAGGGGTTTGAACACTGTCTCTCAGGATGTGAGGTTTAAGTCAAACTAAGCACCACTGTAGAGATTGCTAGGTTGATGGAAGAACTCTACCACCCTAGCTCCTGCCTCTTGGAGAGGTGGATTTACTGCAGTGCCAGAAGAATCCCTTCCGTCACTGCAGTGAGGGTCTACTGTTTCTAGCATGAACACACCCAAAGGATTAACCCCTTTAACACAGACACTTGGTGCATAGCCTGCAATTTTTAATAGGTCCCTATAACCATACAATTAAAATGTCAAGGCTAAAATAAATGTGTCAGCCACTCTGCATAGACTAAAAAGCACCCAAGTTAGTGGCCTGATTTTCAGTTGTACTGTAAACCAGCAGCTCCCACGAGCTTTGATGTGAGTGTAGGGTGACTAGATGTCATGATTTTATAGGGACAGTCCTGATATTTGGGGCTTTTCCTTATATAGACTTCTATTAACCCCCCACCTCCTGTCCTGATTTTTCATACTTGCTGTCTGGTCACCCTATCTGAGCAGCAGATACATGGCACCTGTGCAAATGAAACAACTGGTTTAGGCATCTAAACAGAGTTGGTAGGGGACTTACTTTAAGAACCCATATTTGACATTCTTGGCGACGGCATCAATCTGAAAAGCAATTTCAAATGAAAGCTTCAGCTTTAAACTACAACAGAAATAGAACCTAATTTTTTTTTAAAGAAGCTGAGTTTAACCCTTTTATTCAACCACAGAGACTCTAACCTGGGCTGGACATACAACTTTAAGGTTTTCCTGTCAGAAAATTCTCATTCCTGCATTTAATCGAGATACAAGTATCCAAGTGAAAGGGAAGCGAAGCAGTTAAAAAACCCCACAACTAGGAAGAACACTGAGCATATTACTGGACAAATCTTCTGTACAGGAACTCTGTCCTGCATGAGGAGAAAAATGAAGATGCCCTCTTCTAGGTGTACGCCTCCGGGGTTATGCTTGCTTCCTACAATACAGGCAGCACAACCCTGCAGACATGGAGATGTTGCGAGGAGTTTATACAGGAAATAAACTTAACGCCCCTCTTTAGGAAATTATTACAATAGCAAAGTGGTGGGGAAAAGGCGAGGACTTCTGTTTGCTCATTACAATACACAAAGGGTGCTGGTCCGGCCCAAAGGATATTACCCCAAAGGCAAGGATGCAGATATCTCCTTATGAAATGAGTGCTAGATTTTGAACGCACAGCATTGTTTTCTTTACATTTGTGGATCTCTGAGTACTAGAATTGGGATGAGACAGGGAAAGCTTAATTCATGTCAGCAGTTTAAGGACACGACCCGTGCCTGCCGATTGTGGAGCAGCATAGTGGGGGCAGCTGGCTTCAGCCCCATGCTCAGTACAAGCCAAGAAGCAAATCTAGGGGTGAGGGGGCACATGATCCTGGAGGCCCCTCCACGTCTCCCCCACTGCACTTAAAATTTAGATCAACCTAGCTCCTTACCCCTGTGGTAGTTACAGCTAAGTCAACAGAAGAATTCCTCTGTCAACCTAACTACCACCACATGGAGAGATGGATTAACTTCAGTGACAAAGAAATGCCTTCCACTGCTTTAGGATGCACCCCCGGCACAGGTGGCAGAGCTGCAGCTGTGACGTAGCTCCTGTAGGATAGACATGGCCTCAGTCATTTCATCTTAGAAAGAAAGGAGTCAGGTGCTGCTGGATGATGAAGAGTTTGAAAGAAAAAAAAATCCACTTTCCATCCACTACTGTTCATTGGGTTTTATCCTAGTTAGTTTAATCAGCTGATTCATTATGGTTTTCAGAACAGATATTTATGTAAGACAAACTACCACCTTAAAATAAAACCCCAACATTTACATACACAGTAACATGATACACAACATAGTTTGCATTAATATACAAGTTATTTCATTAGCAGCTATAATAACTTCACATATAGTACATGGCTTTACTTTCTACAGTTTTAGGCACACTGGAGAGGTTTTATCAATGGGGTAATAGGTATGTTAGCATACCAAAATAAATACACTGGCCCACACACCCTCAGCTGGTGTATTTTTAGAATTATGCCAATTCACACCAGCTGAGGATTCCACCCTAATTGAACAATGAAAGGACAAGGTAACACAAGATTTTGGGATCTCTTATACCTTCAAGATATTAAAAACCTTATTCACTTTTAAAATGTTATGATTTTACTAATCTACTGAAATTCAGCTTCACTCAGAGAAATACTTGGATAAAGCAAAATGCTTTTTTAAATTAAGAGGGTGATCTCACCTGTAAAAAAATTTAAGCACAAGATCAATACTTGTTACTGTTGAGAGAAACGTGATAAAATGTGAAGATGCTTTATACAGGTTTGGCATTTGTAGTGTTTCTTTACTAGGATTCAAAAGTTTGATGTATAAAAACTGTGGAACACTTAAATTTGATTTGAAATAAAAAATGGTTAAGATTATAGGTTTAATGAATTACCCTCACTTAGGCTCATATTCAGGGCAGCACTTAAGCACTTATTTAAGTCACAAGCACATGCTTAAATACCGTCCTGAATTGGGACCAGATTCTCAGATCCTGCAAAGCACTTAAATACATGCTGAAAGTTCACCACGTAACTAGTCACGTATTGAACTAAGCACGTGCCTAAGTGCTTTGCTTGCTTGAAGAATAGTCAGTCTATTTAAAAAATTACTTACATACATCTGTTACAACAGGGAACATGATCTTTCAAATCAAAGTATTAAAAGTCTGAAGAAATAATCCCTCATTTAAATAATAAAACTAGCCAGATTCCATAACATATACAATTATAAAAACTGATTAAATACTAATTTTAAAAAAAGGATTTTATAACTTATGAGGCAGGTAAACGATTCTGAAAAGATTTTCCTTCACAAAAGCTTCATTTATAAATTCTACTCAAAGTTTTAAGCAACACTTTCTATCAAGGAAATACAGAAACATATTTATCACAGTTGTCAGAACTTTTATAATAGAGGGTGTGTTAGTCTCTATTGTAACCACTCCTCTTATTTTCCAAGATTTATAACTCCGCCATTAAAAAAAAAAAAAAAAAGCACGCTACAGGCTACATAAAAGTGTGAGAGAGGGAGACTGGGTTTATGTTCCCCTTTAGGAGAAATTAAAAGTTTTGGGCCTCTTACAAATGTACAAAAATAAAGATGAGTAAATAGAGTCAGATACTTTGTCATTAGATTCCAAACTAGCTTCTATTCTTAAAGTATTTTGGGATACGTATGGAAGGAGAAAATGAGTTACCGGTATTTTGTTTAGGAAGAGTAACTTTGCCATATGGGACATAAATCCCTTCTAACATTTAAAAATAAATATTTTCACACCGCCTTTAAACTCTATCTGCTGGGCACAGGAAAGTGGCAACTGGACAGAGTTTTGGAAGTCTCCATGTGTTGGTAAATACAAGTGCCTTTAATTCTGTTTAATGTACAAGGATTCTGGTTATAACTTTGGTGGTGCATTAGCAGGATAGGCTGATTTTTTGCCAAGAAAGGTACATCTCTGAATTGGGAATTAGGGCTCTCAACACACTATAGGGATGAGCACAGGAAAGACTCAGGAAAAAAAAAGTGGTCAGTTAATAAAAACAACAGTACTGAGCCACAGCTGCTCAGTGGAGTTGAACTACTGTTTCAGAACAATGAGGTTTCCTCCACTGAACTCTTGTTTAAAATAAGACATTAAACAGAAGGCTCTGAGTACAAAGTTAACTTGTTCCTATGGCTTCTCTGGTCATCATTTATGGTATATAAAGGTTTAGCTTCCTGATTGTCAAGTTACTCTTTGGTTGTCAGAGGAACACGATGAACACACTGCATGTATCCTAGAGAGCTAGCTGGTACCTTTCACTGTACACCCAGTAAATCGCTAGATGCTCGAGAAGCAACTGCTTAGGAGGAGAAGTGACGTTCAAATTAAGTGGCAGAACAATTCAGTTACCCATTCCAAGCCTGGGCCTCTATGTCCGAGAGAAGGCCAAACAGGAAACCACCCTCTGTACGGAGGCACAAGTCAGAGACATGCTTGAGCTGAGATTTTGGGCAGAGTGAGGAGAAGGAAGATTCCAACACCTGTTATGTATCGATGAAGGCAGAGCTGGGTAATAAAATATCATAGGAAAGAAAAGTCATGGAATTTTGTGAGATAGGTTGAAGACTTCAGTTATATCACACACACACACACACACATAGATAACTCTTTTTTGGCTTCAGAATGGTACAACATAAGGAAAATCCTCCATTTGATTTGTTATCTACGTACAATAAAAAAATACTGCACAGAACACTTCATTAATCCAATGCCCTCTGCTACAGCCAGGACTTTAGAAAGAAAGACTGCACAAGTCACTGAACATCAGATGGGTAACTTAGTGGGATGTAGTGGTGAACCCACTGCAGACTCTCTGGGGTGCGACTCTTGGTGTGAAGACAGCAAGTCCCTGCGATTGTACAATATTTAGTACCTACTGGGGTTGCAGGAGCAGAGAACTGCCCCTTGTTCTCCCAGTTTCCTTTTAAACCTGTTCCTGTTTGACTGCTCCAAACACAAAGCCAATCCATTTGCTTTCCCCCAGGTGTCAGGATGGTCTTGTCAGATTTTCACATCGTCTCTTTCAGCAGCCCCAGTTTCCGAAGAGCCTCTTTCCTGGCTTCTTCCGTTGAGCCTCGGCCGGAAAACTGTACTGTTATCCCCTGGGGTCGAAATCCCGAAGGTCTAGGCAGTGAGCCTGACCTCTTTCTCATCTCCAGATTTAAGTCAGGCTGCCCATGGTCATAAAAGCTTTTGGCAACATTCTGTCGAGCAACCTTGTCCCTGGTGAGAGCTGTGTCTGGTTTGATCTTCACGGTCTTGCCCATAGGAAGGAAAGGGCTGGGATCGCATTTTAAGGTTGCGTGGATATTTTGATACCCATTAGGAACAGTCTCTCCCTGTTCTTCCTGCAAGTCCTGTATCTTGTGTGTGTTTGGGGCACGATATTGTTGGATCAGACTTGGCCTTCCCTTCGCCAGACCTAGTTTCGTCAGAGCGTCGTATCGTGTTTGCTCAGAAGTTAGATCTCTTAAGGAGGAGCTTCTGCTGCGAACCAAGACCTCATTCTTCTGCCACCTCTCTTCTATTTCAGCTGTCCCAAAGGCTGCTCCGTTCATGTTGGCCAGTACCTGGGCCTTGCGCACCTGCACATTGACTGCTGCCTTAGAGATAGTTTGGTTGAATTCCTTCCCACCTGCATTGGTTATATTGATATTACTTGGAAACCGGTAGGATTTGGGTGCAGGCAGTGGAGGGTGCTTAAGGGCTGGGAAACAGTCTCCATTCTGCACTGAGGCTTCTCTCCTCTCCACAGGCTTCCCCTCCTTGGGGGAAGTGGGAGAGCATGTCCTTGTCTCATCTTGCTTCTCGGACATTTTCTGAGCCAAGATAAGTGGAGTAGGGATGGCATGATGAAGCTTGGGGTGCGGCACGGGGTATGGAGCAAGAACTTTCTCATCGCTCATCAGTGGAGGAGCTGAAGGGTGGCTTGGGGGAGCATCGGGAGGTGGAATCTTCTCAGGAAGCTCATTGCCCTCTGGCATAGGACCATCTGTTCTCCTGGCAGCCTCTGACACTTAAAAAAACAAATGGAATCTCATTAGGTCCCTGCACAGAGTAGAACACAAGGCTTCCTTTCACTAGGATTGGCCTCTCCCACCACAACGCCCCTTGCCCCCAACTTTTCACTTGAATAAGAAGTTGGAACTTGAGTAGCTTAATGTCTCCTCCGGCAACAAACTAATGCCTCTGCTTAGACACTGTCTGTGATGGGTTTGATACAATCCTTCCTTCTGCTAATCCAGTATTCCCATATCTGCCTGATGTACATACAGTGTTTCAGCAGTCTTCTCCTTTTCCTCTATTTCTTGCGTTTGTGCCCTCTGTGACCAGAGGGGAAAGAAACATGTTTAAAACCCAAGTAGCGCATTTGCTAATGGGCAAGTCCTCCTCTTCTGCAGAGAGTCTGGAGAAACTGGCTGTGTGTAGGGATCAGGAGGCCACCCTCCATGGGCACCACCGACCCATGTGACTTCACTGACCAAACCCCACCACATTCCTCTAATCCCTCACGGTGGCTCCACTACCATTGATTCACAAGATGGCTGTCCACAGAAGTGTGGGCTAGAGGTGGATAAAGGAACAGGTGCATGAACAAATACACTTGTTACAGTCATTGTCATGGATTTCACTCCTATTGCTCATTGAAGCAACTTCATTACACTTATTTTGTTAGTGCCCTGGTGTTTTTTGTTGGGGTTTTTTTTTTGGGGGTGGGGGGCACAAGAGAGGAACAATAGTCATAATTCAGCACCTGAACAACTAAATTAAGGAAACTAATAATGTGGAGTTACTAAGCCACGTGGGTGGTACTCGGAGACCACCTGGGCCTGCTGAGAGTGGTGGGGACACAACCCCGGAACAGCTCGAGTCACACCCATCAAGGAGTCCCCACTCTTGGAATATAGTGTGCCCCTCCCTCCTCCTGGATAGCAGAGGTCCTGCCCTGCAGCTTCCAGCTGATTCTCCTGCCTCTGTCTCTCCTGCTGGCTCAGCTGCCTTCCAGGAAGGAAGGCCAAGCTGCACCATGTGACCAAGCAATCTGGGGGGCACAGGACCCTATATGTTGCACTCCATGAATCACCTTGGTTGGTACTGGCACACAAACTTCCCCTACAACAGGGAGGGCCATGGTGAAAAATCTGCTTTTTAAAAGTATGATTCAACAAATTCAGAACAAGAGGTATGTCTTAGAACTTCTGTATCCTGAGTAACAGATTTGCTTCAATGTACATACACTAGAAGCTGTCACTTTACCTGGTGCTACTTCTCTGTTCGGAGTACACTTGTGATCACTGTTTTCAGGGGCTGATTGCACCAAGTCAATGATCTCTTCAGATTCTGAATGGCTGGAAGCATTTTCATCCGTTGATCTTGGGGAGTGACAGTGGATACTGCTGTCATGTAGGACCTGTTCTTCCAAGTCATCTTCTAAAGAATCAATGGTTTCTTCAAAAAACAGGAGAACATCCTTCTCCTCATGGGTTAGGTATTGGAGACTTTCATCATCCTACAGTTAGAGAAAAAAAAGAGTCTTAAAGTGAAGACAACAACAAATGCTAGTTGTCTAGGATTTTGCAAAGACTGGCTAACTGAATAATAGAACACAAATGCAGCACCTGTTTTAAAGAAAAAGAGCACAATCCTAACAATTACTATCTTATCAGAAACTTCCAACCTTAATAAACTGACATACTAAGGGGGAAAAAAAAAGTCTAAATAGCTATAACAAACACTATGAGTATATTTAGGCAATATGGGTTGATAGAGCATAAGTCTTGACTGGAAAGACTTTGCTTTTTTGACAGAACTTCAAAGTTATTAAAAACAAAAGGATGACATAGCCACTGCTGTTATACCCTATTTTAGCAGAGCATATTAAAAAAATAAATCTCACTTGCTCTGGTTGAGAATGGATACTATAGAGTAGTGGCTTGTGTTTTCACAAATGTTCAGTGCTTGAGCGTCTCATGCAAGACAGACTAAAGTGCTTGATTTTCAGAAGAGCTAAGTACCTGCCCCTTTTTCATGTCATATTGGGCTTCCAAAATAGTCATTTTGGTCACTGTATCGAGTTGGGGGAAAAAACAAGAAGATGGGGGTACAGCGATGTGCAGAGACATACCCTTCATAAACCAACTATCTACAAATTGTTAACAAGGATGAAGGGGAATTTAATAAAAAAATCATTAAGAAATAGGGAAATTTAGAATATCAGGAAATGCTTCCTGACAGTAGAGGGACCAGCAAAGCAGGTTTTGTCCAGTAGGGAATAATCCTGCATGAGTGGGGAAATAGCCTGGCTGATCCAAGAAGTCACTTAGTTGAGAGCTGTGAATCAGAGAAGGCTAACCTGATCCCAAGAACACTTCTACGAGCAGCAATGCTTGAACCCTTCTCACACTCCTACCTCGTGGGAAGCACTCTCTTTTCCACAAGTAGAAGGATGACAAATAGTGACTAGTAAGGAGCGTTATGAGATAATAGGCACAGGAAAGACATTTCTCAACGGCTTTGCAGACTGTGTGCAAAGCACCTGTTCTAGTAGCAATGAGAGGCAAGTGGCAGTTTGCTTCCTTTTCTAGACTACACTTCTCTCAGTGTGTAACCGTGAGAATGGCTAGCAGCTGCTGGCTGCAAATGGGGAACCAGGCAGAGAGTCAAGATACAAGTTCCATTTCCATCTCTGCTTTTAACATGTTGCCTGGCCTGACAAGCCAGACACGTGTAGCTCTACTGGTGCAAAACCCTAGAGGAAAAGCAGTTTACACCAAGGCAACGTGACTCGTGCCAACCCATAGTAAGCTGTGCTGGGGGTAAAGAAGCGTTTGACAAAAGTGTGCACTGCTGCAGATATATCCGTGGCTAAAATTGTGGTGCAGGCAAAGCTTTTGCCTCTCTGCTCCAGTCATTAAAATGGGGACAATGCTGCTGACCTACCTTCGCAGAACACTAGTCTATAGATGAAAAGCATTAGGTGATTGGCAGTAAGATTTAAGCACTCAGTAGCAGGGGCAGCTCTAGACATTTTGCCGCCCCAAGCACGGAGGGTCTGCTGGTCCCGCGGCTTTGGCTGACCCGCCACAGGCAAGCTGCCAAAGGGAGCCTGCCTACCGCCCTGGCGGCGACCAGCAGAGCGCCCCCCGTGGCTTGCCGCCCCGGGCACGCGCGCTTGGAGTGCTGGTGCCTGGAGCCGCCCCTGCTCAGTAGTGTGGGTGGGTCTGCAATTTAAATAACCACCATGTGGGCGTGAAGGTAAATGCTTTAGGGTTCACAATTAGCTTTATAATCCCAAGCAGCCAATGGAACTCCCCCCCCTCCCCCGGCTTTACATTTCAGCTTCGAAGAACATCTTTGGGTCTTCAGAGCAAAAAACCCACTTGTAAACCAGCCTGGTTGGTATTGGTTAAACTACAATCTCTGGAAGTTTTCTAACAAACACAAGAGACGTCTTGGGTCATTTTTGCCAACACAAGTAGTATGTGATGTTGCTGCATTCCCTGAGAGCCAGATGTATTGCTGGCAGAGTAAAGGTTGCCAGATGGGTATGAGCAAAGCACTGGGGTTCTGGCACCCGTACACCACACATTAATTGTGTAACCTGAAGTGCACTCCTGACAGACAGGGTGAATTGATCTAGTGACAGCAACTGCTGTGTGTCACGCTGTCTGGAGTGGCTCACAACCATGAGTGCCGACCTCCGGATGGACTATCGAAAAGAGGGCAGGCACCCCAAACTGGTGGTATGTCCTATAATTAGATTTCACTGAGCCAGTAACAAACATGAACTCCTGGATCATTACAACAGTCTTACCAGGGTGTCACAGACAGTCCCCTTATACCCTCCAGTCTATCTTGCCACCCAGGCAAGCTGGACTTAGTTATAAATGGTAACTTACACCAAAAAAAAATGTATGCCATATTCAGGTTGCTTCTAGTTCCAAGAGACCAGTCACTTACTCCAGATCAATTGGTACCCTAGATCTCATAGGCGCCGACTCCATGGGTGCTCCGGGGTTGGAGCATCCATGGGGAAAAGTTAGTGGGTGCTCTGCACCCACTGGCAGCCAAGCTCCCCCCACCCAACCTCCTCCCGTGAGTGCACCATGTCCCCACTCCTCCACCTACCTCCCAGCGTTTCCTGCCCAGCCACCGCCAAACAGCTGTTTGGCAGCGTTAGCAAGCTCTCGGAGGGACGGGGAGGAGCAGGAACGTGGTGTGCTCAGGGGAGGAGGCGGAGACTTTGGGGGAAGGGGTTGGAATGGGGACGGGGTGGTCAGGCACCCACAGGAAAGGGGAAGTTGGCACCTATGCTAGATCTTACACCAAAGATAATAGCTTATTATAGGTTTGGCTACAGGTATCTAAATAAAACATTTATTTTTCATAGTTAATAAATCTTTACAGGTTAAAGCATGCAACTCACTGTATGTTTGCTAACTCACTCCTAGGAATGACAGAGTTGTAGTAATCTGTCAATTCAAAAATATCTTTCAAGGCAGACCCACGTGGTGACCCCTGGGGATCTCTGGCTTTAGTTTGGGGTCTCTGGCCCCGTGACCATTCAAACAGCAAAGAGAAGGACAATTTTCCTATGTCCTTGTTTTATTGCCTTCATTCAGCTTTCAAGTCCATAAAGAATGAGCTTCCTTGCACACAGCATTTCCAAGGTGTGACGGGGCCATTAACCAATCCTTTGTATTGCGATGTTCCTTGATGGCCCATCTGATTTTGCTATTGCTTCTGGATGGAAGGTGGAAAAAACCCCAACCCCATACACTTCCCATCTGAGTTCATAAGTTCAGAGCAGACATTTTCAAAAAGTTATAAAGCAACACTTACGTATTTCCTTATAGCATGGAATACAATCATAAATAAGATTGTAGACTGTTTGTAAATTGCTCCATGAATTAGAGTCTAAACACATTCTTAAGACTAATTCCTATTCAGCAACATTAACACAAGTGAACTGGTCTGGTCTCCAGCTATGAGTTTGTCTGTTCTTCGCTAATGCCCACAACCTTGGCAAGAGTTGGCACCTGGCCTGCCTGCATCACACTGTAGTTAAGTGTTTCCATCCTAGCCCCATTTTTAGTTGCTTGTCTAAAGCACCGATTTCTTGGGCTGAAGTTTTCAGAGGGTGGTTTCTGCCTTATGGCAGGATTGGGTTTTAAAGTTTGAGCAACATTTTTCAGCTACAGTTTAAAATAAGATAGAAAAAAAGTCTCCCATTTAATAACAAAATCCCCTATGGCCTTCCCCCCCCCCCCCCAAATCTACTGAGCTGAAATACCTGGTTGGGGGGGGGGGGGACTGAACAGAGAAATAGCCCTCACTGTGCAGTATGTTAACCCTGCAATGCAGGATTGAGGCCTTAGCATATGAACATTGGTTTGTTTTTGACAGAGGCCAGGTCCACACTAAAATGTTAAGACAACTCAACTACATACCTCAGGGGTATGAAAATTCCACACCCTGAGTGACCTGGTTAAACGAATCTAATCCCCACTGTAGACAGTTCTTCCGTCAACCTAGCTACTGCCGCCCAGCGAGTGGTACCGAGCACAATGAGCCAGCCTGAGAAGCGGCTCCGCCCCGGCCCGGCCACCCAGGCCCAGGGAGCTGGAAGTGCTGGGGGAGGGGGAGGGGGAGAGGTGCAGCCGGAGGAGGACAGAGGGGCCCAGCAGCAGCCCTGGGCCAGGCCCAGGGTGGGAGGGTCACTGGGAAAGGCGCTGGGAGCAAGGTCCCTCTGTTCAGCTGGAGGCAGGAGCCTTGCCCATGCCCCTCCCCCTGCTGCGGTGTCCATGAGCGCGAGGGAACTCCAGAGACACTGATGCTGTGAGTCGGGCCGAGGCCAGCCCAGAGGCACACGCTCCCGGTCCTGTGGCCCCAGCCTCCCAGCAGCCGGCAGGACTGGCTGCCCTGGCCCAAGGAGGTGGGGCTAGAAGGTGCCACCCAGAGGCAACAAGTGGAGCAGTCACATGGCCCTCCCTTCACATTGTGCCTCCCCCAGTATCATCAGGCACAAGTCTATGTTCACAGCCATTACTTTCTTCCCTCAACCAAAAGCTTCTCTCTGCAATGGTCACCCAAGCAGTCAGTCTCTCATGGGAGTGATGAGAAAGCAGCTACGGAAGAACAATGGTCTTTTGGTTAGGGCACTGAGATGGGGTCCAGGAGACCCTTAAAGTCCAGATTCCAGCCCTGCCACAGGCACGCTATGCCTCAAGTTTCCCCATCTGTAAAATGGGGATATTTCCCTGCCACAGAGGTATCATGAGAATAAATCCATTGGTGTTCAAGCGGCTCAGATACTATGGTGATAATATGTGTATGTCAGTACTGTGGACAGGGGCGGCTCCAGGCCCCAGCACGCAAAATCCCTAGAGCTGCCCCTGACTGTGGAACAACAATGCTCTCAGAGCAGTGACAGCTTGTGAATGGTTATTGCTTACATTAGCTGTCTTTGTACTTCCATGGTGTAATTTGAGGAATTACAAGCGATCACTGCTCTAAGAGCACGACTGTCTTATAAAATGCTCTTCTGCATTCTTCAAATTACACTGAAAGCTTCAGAAAAAGGGGAGGAATTTTATTACAGTAGGTGCTGGCGTGCCAACTAGAACTAAGGTTACAAAACCTGTTTCCATTATAAGCCTATTTTCCACATAGTCCATATGTGGAAACAGTCACCTCTTTTGGGGCTTATTTTCCAGGTTCTCTTGCTGCCTGAAAAATAATTTGTTTTTGGAAAGTTTAAGTAGAATCCCTGCAACATCTTGTGATACTGGAAAGCAGAGGGGGATGGGGGAGGGAGTGGGTTTTCTTGCTCTAAGAAAAAGCTACTGTCAAAGAACAGCTGAAGTTTGAAAACTGAAATATTTAGAGTCTTAAATGCCTGTGAGGGAAGAAATTTGGATTATAAAGCAAAAAAAGCTAGGTATGTTCAGTTGGCATCTAAGGTATTAGAACAATGCGCATTTGCCCTGTCTGGCATGAGCAGTGTGCGTGCTACTGGAATATTTTTTGTAAAGGAAAGTTTGTGTTCCAGTGAGCAAATTCTCTTCTACCCTGTCCAGAAAAGTTACTTTAATATTAAGGACTGGAGAATATATTACAGCCATGGACCCACTATTGCATATCCCAGGATTTTATTAAATCTGGAAATTGCTACATTGTAAGTTTAAGAAAGTAAAGTTTAGTGCTGTAAATGGATTGCGGGTGTGTGTAAAATTCTGTGTTTATTGTGCTTGATTTCTGTTCAAAATTTAAGTACACTTAAGTAACAATGTTGAAAGCCATCCCTGCAATCACAGCACTGGATCTGAGAGACTCAATGTCAGTTACTGACACCAGAAAAGACCAAAGAGTTTGAGGTCAAAGAAGGCCCACAGTGACTTGTGCAACCCCTGTGCTTTAAATTGGGTAGTAAAGGTGTGATCTACTGGCCCTTTAATATAAGGGACTTTAATCATTCTTGTTCTGAAGCACCTTTTATTTTCACTTTTATTGCTTAGCATTAACTCTTAGTAGAATTAGTCATTTGCACGTATGATTGCATGAAGAGATTCTCATTCTACATATAGGGCCATAGACAGGTATTTTATAAACAGAAACATTGGAAAAATTCAATGATTTAAGGATCATCTCAATAGACTGGTCCTGTAATGACACTATAGTTCCACTTAATCCTGTGTAACATACTCCCTACATTCAGCAGGGTGGAGTCAAGAGTTAATGGGGTTTTGTTGGGATCAATCCACTGTAAATTCATATGAACAAGGGAATAGTTGTAGTAGACTCAAGTCTGCAATTCCTGACTAACACCCTTAATTTCTAAAACCTTATTGCTGTGTAACTTCCTTGGTTTAATGGAGAAGTTGGAGGAGCTTGGGTGCAGATAAGGTTAAGTGGGTACTTGTGCAAAGGGAAGGCCTGAGATTGGCATGTATGGTATTGCTTCAAACAACTTGATGCAAGAATAGGAATGGGGAGGAATGCAGCTGCTCATTACCCAGTGCCAGAGGCAGCCATGCATTCCTGATTAGAGTTGGTTTGTTCTGAGCAAGGAGGCGTTAGTCTGTGTGATGGCAGTGCCAACAGCTACCACGGGGAAAAACAGCACAACACTGCAAACAGTCCTTGTCCTGCTGCCATCCCACAGTGCACTGGTCATTATTTAGGTAGCACGTCTGCCATGGGCGCTGAGTGAACCATGAGCTTGGGGAGGATAACCCCTGGCTGGCCCGCCCCTGCTAGAGCCCAGAGTGCCCTGCCCTCCACCAGGCCCAGGCTGCCTGAGTGTCCCCCCGCTCCATCCCTGGAGCACTGGGTGGGCAGCGCGGCCGCCAATCTGAGCCCCAGAACAGCAGGTGAGCGGGCAGGCAGCGCAGCCCCCCCACCCAGGTGGCACGGAGCCCAGCCCCTGAGTGCCAGGAGGGTGGGCAACGTGAGCATTTGGTCAAAACCTATTTCCAAAAATAGGAGCTAACACAGGCTTAACTGGAAGAGTCTAACCCAACCTAGAACCAAACTAACAGGACACAATAGGGTCCATTGCATTTGTTTATGTATGAAGGCTACACACAGTGCCCAAGAGCAGTAGGCATTCAACAGCACACAGGGTAATCAGCACAGGAAGGAGGACCTCCCAGTAGCTCTCACTTGCATTTGAGACACTAGTACAATCTCAATACCATAATTCAGTGCCAGCACAACTCACCCGAGACATGCTCGAGCACGCACTGTATGGTTTCTGTAAGTGACACTACTGCACTGATATGCTATTCCCACCTAGACATAACTTCAGTTACTCACAGCTGGATTTAGAAACAGTACAATCATGGGCAGCAGGTATAATAGGCCAGGAGAGGCTCTGCCCCCCCGGTGCTACCACTGGACCCCGTTGCAGGGTTTGGCGGGGGGAAGTTTTTGCTTTATGATGCCCCATGAAGGTTCCAGGGTGGCCGAGGAGGTGCTATGTGCTAAGCAGCTTACCAGGTTCATTAGTAATCTCCCTGGACTCCTGAATCCAGGAAGCTAAGTAACAAATACCGCCCTCCTCAGCCACCTCGGAACCTTCATGGGGCATATCAAAAGCGTCTTTGGGACATGAGGTTTTTACCCAGGGCAGCTTGGGATCTGGGGAGGCACAGCATGGCTGAGGCCAGCCTGGGGCTCCTCTGGGTGGGGGGGGGGGGCAGATAAAAGGGGCAGAGCCGGGGGCTAACCTCCCTAAAGGGGGACTCCACCTGCCTCCTATGAATACAAATTACAGAATTAAAGCACTGAAAAAGGAGGCCTAGCTGCTTAAGCTCACAAACCTTTGCTTTTTGTCTTAAACTGCTGATGCCTAAACTGATGCTTGAAAAAGTCCAGGGCCTATTTTATCCCCAGTGAAATTTAAATATACAGTCTTAAACTGCTCAGCCTGGGTTTAACTGCATTTGTTTCATCAGCTGTGTAAAAAGAGCCGACCAAGAACAGGAGCCCGTGCCCCAAGTGAAGCCCCAATTTAAAGCATGGGATTAGAAATGGAGATTCTTGAGAAGAACGGAGTATTTTAGTTTCCCCACCCTTTTAGAGCCATGCAAGTGATTCCATGCATGGAGAAGGCGCACTCAGCTTTCACTCCACTTAGAATGTTTTAGCTGATCTGAATGGCAACCTTTGCTCAGACAAGGAGATATGTTTAGACACTGGCAGAATGTCACTTTTCATGCTCAGACCTGTGTGTAAAACTTCCTTCCTTGAATGTGACTTTTTACAGTTCTAAAATAAATGGACATGGGCTAGATCACTTTTCAATTAAACTTACATTTTGGTTTGTGATGCTAACCCTTAAGTGTCCATTATTGGTTAGGCAAATTCCACTCCAAACACACAGCATGGATACCGGTAATAAAAAAAGGTGGTATAATTGATATACCCAATCTCCCTAGAAACTGAAGGGACCTTGAAGGTTCATGAGTCAGCCCCCTCCCCTTCACTAGCAGGACCAACTTGCCCCCCAGATCTAAGGCCTCTCTCCTCAACAACTCTCTCCTCAAGTTGCAGACCAATGCCAAAACACTGAGAGCTATCCCCCCTAAAAGGTACCATTAAAAATAGCTTTTTCTTGTCAACATAAGAGTATGCTGTGCTTTAAAGAACGCATTGTATCTAAACGGATTAGATCAAAGTATTAACATGCAGACAGCTGCACCACATTTCCAAGCCTTCCTCTACTTAATATGCTAAAATGACAATAGACTGCTGGCAAGAATTGGTTCTTACACATGGGCCTTGTATACACTGAGAATTTAAGTCTCTCCCCCAAAGGCTAGCAGTTGTACAGTTTCACAGTTGCAGCACTGGTGTAGGCAGTTTGCAGTTGTGTTTAGCTACCACGTCAGCCAGACTGGCTCTGAGCAGCCAGCGTATGCTAGTTAGTTCAACTGTTTGCACATGCTATTGTTTCCCTGTGTTTGAGTTCCATACAGATCTTGCATCCAAAGGTTGCACCTGCCAGCTGGATGGAGTTTAGACACCTAGAGATATGGAGGGCCCTTTCCTTGTAACCAGCTGGGGAGGGGGGGAAATCTCAAGCGAAACTTTCACTTCTTATCCTCTGAAGTCCCACAGACAAAAGATAAGTTTAAAGGTTTCTAAGAACTTAATGATCTGTCTGCCTTGTAGTATCAGTTGGCATCCCAATCTTTAGATAACAGCCATGGGTGACTGATAATTGTAGAGAGATGTTAAGATGTAGTGATGAAATGTTTTGATCGTGTGTGAATATGGACCATAAAGGAAGTCTAGCATGCTGTCAGTACTGCTCTCTCTCCCCTCCCCCCAAAAAATCTCTACACCTTTACAAACACCACAAGGTCAGTACTATTTGTCTTTGCTTCCTCATTGACAAAGTGAGGAAGCAAAGACAAGCCAGTCACTTAAACTTCTTAAAGGCAGGGCCAGCTTTAGGCCAATTCAGCCAATTCCCCTGAATCGGGCCTCGCCCCTCAGAGGGCCCCACGCCCAAGCCCCTGTACAGCGTACAGGTAAGAGCCGGTGCGCTGTACCAGGGTGGCCCAGCTTCCCCAGGGGGCAATTTAAAGGGCCTGGGGCTCCCAGCAGGGGCTGGAGCCTCAGGCCCTTTAAATTACCACCAGAGCCCCACTGCTGGAGCCCTGGGGTAGGGCTGTGGGGCTCTGGGGGCTATTTAAAAAGTCCAGGGCTCCCGTTGCTTCTACTGCCCCGGCCCTTTAAATAGCTGCTGGAGCCTAACCACTTCCCCAAGGCTCCTGCGGCTAGTTAAAGGGCCAGGGCAGTAGAAGCAGGGGAGCCCCAGGCAGCTGCTGCTACCCCAGTGGGGGAGGGAGGAGGAGGAAGAGGAGCAGGCACTCACCATACAGGGTGGGCTGCACCCCCTGCCCTGTCGCCAGCCAGCCCATCTCCAGCCAGCCCCTTCCTGCACCCCCTGCCCGTACCAGCCCCGCACCCCCCTGCCCCGTCTCCAGCCAACCCCTGCCTGAAGCCAGCCAGCCCACTCCACACACCCCTGTCTCCAGCCAGCCCTGCACCCCTTGCCCTGCCTGCAGCCAGATCCTACCTCCAGCCAGCCCCCAGGGCAGTAACCCTGCACACCTGCTTCAATGAGAGGGGCAGGGAGCAGCTGGGACCCACACGTGCACACCCTAGGGTGACCAGACAGCAAGAGCGAAAAATCAGGACGGGTGTGTGTGTGGGGGGGGGGAAGAATAGGATCCTATATAAGAAAGACCCAAAAAATCAGGACTGTCCCTATAAAAATCGGGACATCTAGTCACCCTAGCACACCTCTGGGGAGTGGCGGGGACCCACACATGTGAAACAGAGCTCATTTCTAGTTCAGGCCCATCTTTTTAAAAAAGAACTTTAGGCAGGGTTAACATACAGCTATATTTTCCCAGACATGTCAGGCTAAATTTTAAAAATTCCTCCTGGGAAAATACAGACGCATGGTAACTATTGGTACAAAATATATATACATACACACACACATATACACACACACACACATATACACACACACACAGAGGCACATCCCTTAAATCAGAACTTTTTATAGGGAACTGGTTGCTAAGAAATGAAAGTTTAAAAAAAAAAAAAAAAAGTCATTCCTGCCAGGGCCCCATCGAAAATGTTCGAATTGGGCCCCGCACTTCCTAAAGCCGGCCCTGCTTAAAGGCCACAAAAGGAATCGGCGCTGCCTGGGAGGAAGAGCATCACTTAAGGCCATGGTGAGCAGCCTGCGGGCCATCATGATAATTTGCTGGCGGGCCACCCGACAGTTTGTTTACATTTGCACAGCCGCCCGCAGCTCCCAGTGGCCATGGTTTGCCGTTCCCGGACAATGGGAGCTGCAGGAAGCTGCAACTTTTCCTTAGTTGCTAGCTGCTTTATCTGCTATGCCAACCATTTAACAACATCTGTTTAATATTTAAGAGACTTGTCACATTAGAATTAACCTTTCCTACTGCACATGGATAAAAAACCACACAAAAACTACACAGCACAGCCTACAGAAAAGGCATTAATGTCTTCCTGAGCTTGGCCAGCTGAGAGGTGCATGACACTGGTGGAAGTCCTCCATCAATACCCAGCTTGTTATCCCTGCTGGGCTGGGTACAAAAAACCCCTCTTCTTGTTACATACAGGAACCACCACGACAGCAGAGGATTCCATCCCTATCATGGAAGCATATCGCATGCTGATGCCCACTTAGACGAAGGTTGTTCAAGGGGTGGCCCATGTCACTTCTTGACACTGAAGAGCAGACCGGTGACGATACGAACACCTGTTGTGTTTCGTTTCCCAAGAGCTGCCACTGATTTTGGGGGCCCAGCCTGAGACCTGCTGTTGTGGATGCTCAGTGCTTTTGTGATGCAGACGTTGCCCGGGTCATTGCCTTCTCAGTGGCAGTGACTGCATCGCTGGCACACAAGACCCCCCCTTCAGGGAGACTAACCACATGGCCCCACCCTTTGTACCCAAGGCCCTGCTGCTGCCCCCCCCCCTCCACTGGAGCCCCAAGTGCCCACCACACCTCCCCTCCCCCACCGCCAGGCCACACCCAGCGCCCAACACACCTCCCCTACACCCTAGCACCAGGCCACCCCCGCCCCCCAGCACCCAGGCCACCAGCCAGCTGGCCTCAGCATTAGCTCCGGCTGGCAGCAGAATTGAGCTCCTGCTGACTTGGGCACTGGCATAGGGGAAGAGGGTGCAGCATGGGCAGGGCCAGGGCTTGGCGTAAGGAAGGCTTTGCCTCCCCAGGCCTATACCTGCCACCCATGAATGACTCAGACTCAAGTGTGAAAGGACCCCATCCCTTCCCTGGCCCCTCCTGCGACAATGCTTGAATAGTGAACAGTCTGAGTCATCCTAATTGGAGGATGCAAGTCTCATGTCTCTCACACTCAGCGATTACTCATGCGCCATTTTAATGGCCACACACGCGCTATGTGAAGACAGCTATGTTTATGGTGATGTATTCATTACACACCAAATTATATTAAGTCTGAGTGAGTAATAGAGCCTTTATGCAGCCAGTGGCAACTAAGTGCCTAATCTAATAGGAAACAGAACACAGGAGACGTCTACAATCAAGCACTAAGTACCTTACTGATGGTTATTCTCAAAGCTGCCCTGCTTAAGCAAGAGGGTAAACATCTCCAATTTCTTTTGTTCAAAGGACTTGTCTGTGTCTGGAAGAGTCAATTGTGATTCCAAATCTGTGGCAGTAAGATGAGTGTGAACGGAATAGGGAAGTTTACAATGTGATCTGATCTATCAACGTAGTCTTGATTATTCCAGCTTTGTGAATGAAATAAAATAAGGTATTCCACCAAGCTATGGCCTGCGTCATAGGCAGAAAGGCCGACTAAAGGAGCAAAATGGTTACTTTTGGCCTGAAAATTTATGCAGCGCTATAATCAAAAGTCAGTAACACCGGACTCAAGTCAATTGAACTTAACTTTTTTTTTTTAAAATTCAAAAACTACATGATGCAAAGAAAGCGAAGGTAGGTTAGGTCACTTAGCTAGATTAAGCACTTACCAAGGTAAAATTTCTGCACCTAGAGTGGCTGCTTCGACTCTCCAAGCTCCCACTTCTTTCAAAGCTCTCAAGTCCGCACTTTGGTGAGATTTCAGATGCCATTTCTGAAAAGTCCAACATCAAATGTCTAGGCATCCCACCCCAAAGAAAGATCGTTCCAAAGCAAGTTGGTCAGGCAGCGTAGAAAGTGGTCAATGCCTTATGTGGGGCTGCTTACCATGTTCATCTCTGAAAGTAGAAGAGAATTGTGGTGTTAGTTTAGGTTTGATTTTTAATCTATTTGAAGGGCAGGGAGGGTAATCAGTGAAGATCTCAAAGTCTATAATCAGGAAAAGTCTTTTAATCACTTTGCAGGAGACCAGGGCATTTCCAATCTAAAAGGCGACTTTAAAACACAAGGAATGGAGGGGCTACAGGTCCATCTCAGTGACTTCCGGATCAGATGGGCTCTGTTTATCAGTGTGGACATTACATAACTACCATACATAACTCAGTCTGGGATCTGACAATCAGGCTGGGGTTTCTATTAGTATTATCACACATCACTACTACTGGTCATAAGATTCTGCATGCCAAATTATTACACCTTCAGTGACCTCTGTGCAACCCCTTAACTGCCAATGGGCTTAATGGGAACAATTTTTCTTTTTTATTAAGATGCATAAGAGGAATGAAATCCAGTTCCATCTCTTAGCTCTGCAGGGCTGACTCATTTGTCACTCATGTGAACAGATCCAATCTTGATTATGTTCAAGGAACCCATCTGTGGAGTAAGCAGGTACCATTTTTATAGTCACATTTCAGAGTGAAATTGCACTTTAAACCTTAAAGCACCTCTGGTTCTAACTTAATTTCATTCACTGTCATGCAGAAGGATGTTTATTCCTTTGGCGAAACCAGGCTTTCTGGAATAAAAACCCCCACACACAAGTATTTACTGGCACACAAGAGCTTTCAAAACTATCGCAGGTTTCAGTTCTGCAATATCTGGCTGATGAGCATTAGAACTAGTTGTAATGCTTTGAAGGAACTTTACCCCTCTGCCCCAATATTTTCTTCAGTCCCAAACATTAACTTGAAGATAAGAGCATCCTCTAGAGCCAGCACTCACGAACAGCATGAGACACTTCCCCATCTACCTACCCATCTCCTCTCAAACATATCTAATAGCATGACGACGTACTCAGAAGTAACACCACACACTTTTTGGATGCACCGTCTTTTTCCACCAGAACTTTCCCAGTCACAAGCAATATTTAAATATTCTGTAGAGTGGTAACAATTCCTCAGTACACTCGGGTCATGGGCTGGTGTTTGGTGCCACCAACTATCACGTTTGGGACCATTGAGAATGGGGTCCTACTGTGCCGGGCTCAGTACAAACATAGAACGAGACAGCCCCTGACCCGAAGAACTTACAGTCTCATAGTTTGGCTCCCTAGGGGCAAAACAAGTGGGAGGTGGGGAGCCCTGTTTGCATTTCCAGTTCAACTGGATAATTTCTCCTCTCTCACCCCACCCCACCTCGGCTCTCGGAAACCACACACTTTTTTGGGGGGGGCCTCTTAACCAGCTGATTGGCATGTCACATCAGTACAACAGCATCTATCAATATTCTGTAACAATTCCATTCTCCTGATCACTTCATCCTGGCAGAATGCTATGATCTACTAAAGGTATGTATGAATGTTGTCTTAGCTATGCCATCGCTCCAATATTTGTGTTATGGAGAGACTCCCACACAATGTACCCAAGCTGTAATCCAGCAAATCCTAGGAGTACAATCCAAAATAAACAGAGCAGTGGATTTCCACCTCACTGAACCAGGCTAGAACAGGAAAGAGCTGCTCTTACAAGCAACAATAAATCTAACAATTATGATTTACTTTGGAGACTTTTTTTTTAAAGCCACCTATCCACAGGAGTGAACACTTCCTACTTGGCCCTCTTCTTGTGCCCACCTCTTACTAGACTTACCTAGGTGTTGCTGTAACTGCAAGAGTAAGTACATGCCCAGAATTACTGTTTCATACATGTATGCTATGAAAACTATGACCAAAGATTACGAGGCAGGCATGTTTTTAATACTGCTGCAGTTGCCAGTGTTCTCATTTCTGCCTCTGCAGGCACCAGAGATATGCAATGGCAGGAGGATGTGAAGTTCCAACAAGCAGCATGAAGGAAGTAATGGCACAGGATCCATTCCTGGGATTCCTCAGCTCCATCTTCAGAGTAAGCACTGGGACATAGCACTAGACTGTTCACATGGCAGCAGCATTTGGTGAAAGGTAACACAATGGGTTACAAGCCTGGCTCTGCTGAAGTCCATTGGGGAACTCCCATTGACTTCAACAGGACAAGGATTTAATCCATTGGCTTTCAAGAGACACTGCTTACAAGTAAGGCAGGTTGTCAAAGGCACAAATGCCCAACTCTGACCACAACTCCATGGAAGTGGGATGCTTACCTCCCATTTGTGCCTTTGAACATCTCCCTGTAACGTTCATGTAGGAGTCTTGGGTTGAATGGACTGAAGCACCACATTTGTTCCATCCGTTAATAGTGTCTTTCAGTCAGCTCCAGGTTTTTTTGGTATCCTAACCTTAAAGCTTCTTGCTGAACTTCTCACACACACAAAGCCCCAATTTTCACAATGGTGCCCCATTGGTGACAAAAGGTCACCAAGTCCATTGTCTATCTAGGAATTTACCAGGAGGAAGAGGGAGAACTATTTGACCCAAGAGCCCTGTCCTGCTCCCACTGAAGTCAACCGCAAAACCTCCAGCAGGTCCCGGACTGAGCCCTCAGTGGGGTATTCTTTGCACCTGAAAAAGAACACCCAGATCCAATGCTAATAAGAACTCTAACAACAGTAGTGAGCAGCTTCACTTCCAACTCCTCCATGTTATTCATTCTGCATTTCAGTCTCAGAAAGGCTTCACTGAGCTCAGTAGTTGTTCCTTGGAGAAGAAGAAATCTTCACCCTCCTACCCAACATGTGTTATGGTAGCCATTATTCCTCCTTTTTAAGCCCTGCCTACCCTACAGATTTTGCTCATGTGAGGAAAGCTTGTGAGCCTGGTTTATCAGATAATATATTCAACTGCTGATATGGACAGGGCAGGAGCGTTTTTTTTGTTTGTTTGTTTTTTAAAGTTTTAGATTTGATCTTTCAGGCTATGTTTAACAGAATTATGGCCCAATCACACAGGGAGCCTAACCAGGAAATTAGAAGAAGTTCCTTACAGAGCAGAAAATGTAATTCAGACAGAGGTCTTTAGCAAAGCAATAATCCAAAATGGCAATTTATTGATAAATTTGGTGCTACATAGCTTTGGCCTAGGATAGAGGGCAGTACAGGCAGGTATTGTGGAAGCACATGACTGGGACTCAGGAGACCTAGGTTCAACACTCAGCTCTACCACAGACTGTGTGTGATCTTGGACAAGTCATTTAGTCTCTCTGGGCCTCATATCCCCATCTGTAAAAGAAGGATAACACTGCCTTTCTCCCAACCTGGCCCCCACTGCATGTGTCCGTCTATTTAGAATTTATGCTTGTCAGGGCAGGGACTGTCTCCTGCTATGTGTTTGTACAGTGCCTAGCACCATGAGGACTGATCTCAACTGCGGCCTCCAAGCATTTCTGTGATACAAGTAGTATCATTTACAGACAAATTCCCTTCTTGGACTTGAATAATGCAGAAGTCTCAGGGTATGTCCAGACTACCCGCCGATACGGCGGGTAGCGATCGATTTTTCGGGGCTCGATCTATTGCATCTCATCTAGATGCGATAGATCGATCCCCGAATACACTCCCGTTGACTCCGGAACTCGACGGCGGTAGCGGAGTCAACACAGGGAGCCGCGGACATCGATCCCGCGCCGTGAGGACCTGAGGTAAATCGATCTAAGATACTTCGACTTCTTATATATCATACATCTTAGATCGATACACCCCCCCCCCAGTGTAGGCCAGCCCTCTGTGTCTTGGTACTCCCCCCATCACCAGCAAGAGATAGAGATTTTATGATTTTAGCCACCTCTATTCTAACCTCCTAATGAGCTTCAAAACACCCCCCCCCCGCCCCGATATGGTCCAATAGGATTCTCAAGGTAACCAGACAGGCTCAAAATAAAATAAATCCTAAGGGGAGATGAAACAGCAGGTTAATAGGAAGCCGATCTTCTTGACCTTCAAAATGCATTAAAAATGGAAGCTTTTCACAACAGGATTTATTTCTTGTCTACCCAACACACTCATTATGCACATTACAGGTCTTTACATGCAATGCCCTTACTTGAACCAATTGTGATACTGTTCCCATCACTCATCAGTGGTCCAAAAATTGCACTCCAGGCCAGGCAGCAGAAAAGTACATCTGAAAACACTGACCGTTTTCCTAAGAGCAAATTCCGAGTCCCCCAAACAGTGCTTTAAGTTTCACTTTAGGATTATTTGAAAGCCGCACAATTCTTACATTTAACTGCAACCAACCATGTTCAGTCAGTGGATGGGGATTTCATCAATATGTTGTAACTGACACTGATAATTTTAGCCTGAGTTCACTTTTAATCTTCCCAAGATGCATAGACTCAGAGAGACTATAGAAAATTGCTGTAGATTAAGGAGTTGTCTTTCATTCCAGGAAGCCAAATTTTTAGAGCCTGTGGACTCAGATTATTACTGTACTTTATTTTATGTTTAGCAACCAGAAGATACAGAATTTTTATACTAGGGGAGCTAAGTGATGTACTAGGTAGCAAACCACAGAAGCAATTTTGTTTGAGAGCTTAATAGGCAAGGGTGATCCTTCCAAAACGGAAAGCATCCAAATGTACAGAGCACCATTCCACTTACATGACCAGCATGATATATTGAAGAAAATATGGTCATGATCCTTGGAAAGTTATTAAAATTTTAAAAAAACAGTGTTGCTGAACTGTCCCCCTCCCTGTATTATATATAATGTTTTGGAAATAAAGAAGCTGTAAGCTCTTTGCACCAAAATTAAATTTCCCACCAAGTCAGGATAGTATTCTAGGTCCTGGTGAGTTCTAAGCCCAAATTCTGTTCCTCTTCTTTAAGGAAAAAGAGCACCATAGACAAATCATTTTAAGAGTACAACTGGAATACACCAAGAACCCCACAATGTATTTCCAGTAAAACTATCTCGTGAAGAATGACAGCAAAGTCCTTGACCTGTATGTGTCCACACCACATGCCATTGAGCTCAATGGCACTTCTTCTACATGTACATGAATAAGTGTGTGCAGGGTTATGGCCTGAAGGCCTGATCTGCAGCCCAGTGAAATTAATGAAAAAAAGACTCCCATTTGCTTCAATGGGCTTTGGATCAGCCCCTTAGGGTAGGTTGGGGTTGAAGGCTATCAAAACAAACCTACTCTCAGAAGTCTAGACAAGGTTTGGCCAGGCAGCACAACAAAACCAAGCCATTTTATAACCTGGTTCAGTCATAGCCATGTTTAAATCAGAAGAGTGCATGTTTGCTTTGATGTGGCTGGGTCTATGCACAGGGATGAAAGATGCATACTGACTGTGGTTGCCTTCTTTAGCTCCTCTGGTATCTGCACAAGAGATTAAATCCTTGAACTTTAGGAAGAACAAACTCTCCTACTCTGGTGATAATATGAACAAGGAGACAGGCATCCTGGATAAAGGTAAAGAGAAAACAGCAATGGCATCTGGGCAGAACAAAAGTTATCGCCATGTCTACATTGGGGACACGTAGGATGATAAGGAAGTGTTAATTTAGGCCTTCTCTACATTAGGAAAAAGGTGTAACGCCCACTGGGGTGCTGAAACAATTTTTATAATGCGGGTGCTGGGAGCCATTGAACCAAACTGTAAACCCTGGACATGATGGAATCCACATCAAGACTGGGGGTGCAGTAGCACCCCCAGTTCCAGCACCTATGCTAACACCACACAATAACTGATGTGTTTTAATCCTAGCAGAGACAGGGCAAGTTTTAGAATCACCTCAATTTAGCTGCCCCCTCTTCCCCAGGGTTCACCATGACCAGCTAAACCAATGGAAAACTAAAACTTGCCCTAACTATGCTAGGATTTTAAACTGTTAGGTGTGTGTTTTAAACATGGCAGGATGTGTCTACACTAAGAAAAAGCTAACTCAGTTCAAGTAACATGTTTTCTACAACTTGGCACCAAGTGGAGACAGGGATAAGTTGTATTTAAACACAGGTTACCTCAACCAGGTAAATTTTAAAAGCATGACTATGGGCAGACTACGTGCAAAACAGTGTTTAACTTCATGCTAGTTAAAAGTGCGTTAATGCAAATATCTAAGGGCTACGGTCTAATTGTTCACATAGACAAGCAAGCTGGGATGTGTGTCTACCCCGCACTAGTCTGCTGCTTAAATTAGAGCACTCTGATCTAGTCCTCTTTGAAATGGGACTATCTCAAAGTGCTTTAATAAACTGTTAATGCAGTTCGGCAGGGTCCAAGTGGGCAGACTGTAGCTGGCTAGCGCGAGGTAGATTCACACCCTGGTTTGCCACAATCTCACTGTTAGAGCTTGTCTACAATACATTTTTCATCTGCACTGGGAAAGTGTGCTTAACCCAATTTTGGTCAGCGCCTTAGACAGGGTCCAATCAGTTTATGCCCAAGTAACCAAGAAATGCTCCAGCCTACATACTATGGGGAATGCTGCTTCCTAAACACTCAAAGACAGACAGAAGTGGTAGTGCATAGCTTTTTATTAAAAATGCTCTTCTATCATGGCGTGATCCCACCCACACAAGCCAGGTGAGCAGTGTATTTGGCCAAAACACTGTTTTAGCTGTTCTAAAAACACAGCTGTTAGGACAAACTTAGGGTTGGTATACAGTGAAAACTAATACCAATCTAGCTGTGTCAGTCATTGGTATGAAAAAAAACCCATGCCCCCTAATGACACAGCTATGCTGACAAACCCCCCAGCACAGATGCAGCTGTGCCGACAAAAGTGTTTCTGTCTGTGTAGACAACATTTGGGGAGATCGTGTTCATGCACCGGCACAAAAAACCCCTCTGTTGGCACATGTTGCATCTACATTAGATGGCTATGCTAGTATAGGCTCTGTGGCGTAGACATAGCTTTCGACTGCAAGATCTCAGAAACCATATGCTATCATCTCCCACCGGTGTAGATAATCCACCTACCCAAGAAGCGCTAGGTATGAAGAATTCTTCTATTTACCTAGTATTGCCTACACCAGAGATTAGGTCAATTTAATGGCACTGCTCAGAGGTATGGATTTTTCAGACCCTTGAGCAATGTAATTGGGTCAACCTAACTTTTTAAGTGTAGGCCAGGCCTTTCACTTAACTCAGCGGCATTTCTGTCCGCCTTTAGCATGATGGCTTTTGAACACTGCATCTGAGTCACTAAATAAAAAAAAAAAAAAAAAAAAAAGTTAAATGACAGGGAACATTCTAGGCATCAATGACCAGAACACTACTGATTTTCCCCCCCCCACACACACCCCCAAATAATAAAACAAGGGGATATGGGAGACAGAGCCCGTCATCCAGTTAGCACAGCCACAGCTTCAATCATCCCTTCAATTGTCTACAGATCAAACAACTGGTTGATGGCATCCATTAATGCCTTCCAGCATAATACCTTTACCTCATTTATGTTCATTCTCCCAATAGAGAACAACATGTTGATCTCTTGAATGGCTTCTCTCCCAGACAGCCAAGAGACATAACGATGAGGGGGCTGAAGGAAGAATGGATGGAACCGGAAGGGGGTATGCACACAGCACCTGGTGTGGAGGGAAGTGGAGAAAGGGAGACAGACCGAGCCCCCGGCATGGAGGGAAAGGGGGTAAGGAGGAATAGGATGCACAGAGAACCTCTGGCAGGAGGAAATTGAGGGAGTGTGTGTGCGCGCGCGCCCGCCCGTCACAGTCTCTGACAGGGGGAGTTTTGCGGAATCCCAGAAATACAGGGTGATGGGAAGGTGGCACACAGGAAGCTTGCGGGGGGGTGTGGGTGGAGAAATGCAAGGATCCTTTGGTGTGTGCAATGAGCTTGGTGTACAGAAGCAATAAAAGCGTGTGACCCCCTAGTACAAGAACCTAGAATAATGGGGCTCTTCTGATCCTGACTGAGAACTCTGGGTGTTACTGCAATATACATAACAGCACTACCAACCAATCAAGAACCAGCCCCCCCAAATTAATGACATTTTAAAATAAAATACAATGGGGTTCTCTGTATTAAGTTTTTTGGTTTCTGAGCCATTAAGATGCATTCAGGTCACATTTTCAAGTTTTTTCTGCACCAAGTGCTGGAAACTTCTCATTTTTGTAAATGAAAGCTGAGATTCTCACATAATCACACTAATCTCCACGCTGGGCTTTGGAAACACCAAGCATCGTGAGATTTGTGATTAAAAAAATAAAAAAGAAATCACAGGCGTTGACAACACTACAATAATTAATCCTGTGTACATAAGGCCCTAAAACAGCCAGGCAAGTGAAGCAACAGTTCAGCAAAGCACTTAATGCATGTGCTTGAATCCAATTGACTTCACAGCATGTGTTCTAGCGCTTTGCTGAAAGCTGAGCCTAACTTAAATGGAGAAAGGAGCCTAATTTAAAAAAAAAAAAAAGGGAACTGTTAATTTGTGCTTGCCTCTAACATACCTCTCCAAACAATAGTTAACTTCAACGTGTACAATACTTTGTCTTGCTTTGTTTAATATTCATGGTTAAGGTTACATCTTTGACCAAATTAATCTCTCAGTTTCAGGATGCTTTAAAATAAATAAATAAATAAATAAGCCAGCTCAATGTGGTCTTCATTTCTTAACCGGTCTTTCTGGATTTTCAAGAGCAGGCTATTTTTTTTTTGTTGTTGAAAGAACACACTTTGGAAAATATTCACCAAACAATAGGAGATTGTTAAACTACCTAGTTCTAAGGCAAGGTAACCTAACCACCGCCAAGATGAGAAACCTTTACTGCATTCCATGCGATTAGTGTTTTGGAACTATCATCCAGGTAAGTGAGTTGTTCACAACGCAGTAAAATTCTGGTTACAGACTTAATCCTCACTTCAGCGGGAGTCCAGGGTGCTCGGCATCTTTTAAGATTAGGCACAAGTTCAAGAGAATTGATCAAAACAATGTTGAGAAGCGAGTTGGTTGGAGTCTTGGCCTTACCACTTGTGAATAACTGCAGCTGTAACTTACAGAATCAATACGTTTTAGCCACATCATGCCATAAGAAAGCAACTTTATCTACCCTAAGACAAATAAAACAACCGGGAAAGGCCTAGATGCAACATACCAGGTTAAACAACCAGAGAAAGATTTCTAAATAGTGCTGTTAGCTCCCATGTGTTTGCAGAAATAAAATCCCTCCCCACCCCACCTAAAAATAAAACCTCAGCCAGTGACAAGTAGTTACTTTTCTTTAGATTAATTTCTTACAGGAGGATAAGGCTCTCACTGCCCAGCTATGGTTGAGATTTGAGGGCCTGTGACTACTTAAGGAAGAACTAGATACAACACCAATGGCTGTCTAGACCTATTTTATATTAGGTATTAAATATGCCATAGAACTGAAGTCTCCCAAGATTTTAAACATTCTTATGCAAACTTCCAGGAGGGGAATTTTAGAGGACTTTAAAAGTAAATTAGTTTGCATTTCTCCTCTTGATAACTTGGTGCTTAGTAGAGTCACTTATGCTTTGGAACTGCATAGAATACAGACAATTCAAGGTACAAGTTTTTCTTTAAATTAGCTGGCTTCTGTCTTGTTACAAGTGTAAAATGACGCGGGGTTCAGGGTTCCATAACTTTGATTCCACTGCTGTGGCAAATAGTTTTCTACCGTACTAAGGGAGGCATGAGAATTTTTGTCCCCAACATCCATGCAGCCCACTACAGCATCACTATGTCACAGTCTAGCAACGGAGTTTACGATCTCTTGTGAATGTTGCAGCTTAGTAGGGAGGGTGTAAGAAGAGATGTGCAGCGCAAAGTCAGAGTGCTTTGCCTCAGAAAGAGCTACAGTAAATGGTAGGAGACATGCAAAGGGTGATCTGGCTGAAGCAACAGGCTGTGTTAAGGATTTGTTCCTGTTTTATGAGCTTTTCTGCCATAAGGATCAGGGATTATTAAGGAGAAGATGTCACAGATTCCATGACTTACAGAGACCTCAGTGACATTTTCTGCTTCATTCCCAGGGTGGTAGAGCAGGAGCTCTCTGCCACTACAGGTGGCAGGGGACCCTCGCAGCTCCCAGCTGCTGTCTCCAGAGCCCTGAGCCCCCAGAGAAGGCAGGGAGACCCCAGAGCCCCGACCGCCTGAGGACAGCCAGTGCTGGCTCCCCTCCTTCCATGCAGCAGGGCTCAGGCTCTCAACATGCCCCCCCCCCCGCTTCAGTTATCCCCTATCAGTCCTTTCCCCACCATTATTTTTACTAAAAAGTCACAGACAGCTCATGGGCTTCAGTGAATTTTTGTTTATTGCCGGTGACCCATCTGACTTTTACTAAAAATAGCCATGACAAAAATCTTAACTGTAGTGATTTTCTAAGCAAAATACAACCTACCTGGGAGGGGGACGGCTGAAACCAGTGGTAAACAAGAATTCCAAATTGTCAAATACATTCTGTTAACAGAATAGTTCTGGTAGAATGTGATGTTGCAGCTGGCTTCTTAAGGCTCCCTCCTATTGACATTTATTCACATGCTCCCCATCATCAGATGGACACTGTCAGCTTGAAATAGTCCACTTAAAAAAAGGTTTCAGATAACTACATCCACCCAGTTCCCCACACTGCCTGCGTTCCTGGTTAATATTTTCTCCACAGAACTCCCACAAGCAAGAAGGAAAAAACCACACTGACTATACAGGGAGAACAGTGAAACCGACTATTCAGAGATCCAAAGAATCCCCCTCTCCCACTCAAATTTCAAATGTTACTTATAATGCTAGTCAGTACAGCACCTCAACCCTAATTTAGAATTGTTGTCCCTGTACGCTTAGTTGTGAAGAATACAAACTAGACACTTGCTTCTTTTATCTGGAAATCCTATTACTGAACAGTGATCTAATCCTAGAATTGGTTTCAGAGTCATCTGTGCGCAATAAAGACATTTTCACAAGCGTTTTGATTACCGTCATTCCATTTTACATAACAAGAAGATTTGCGAAGTGACTATTTTATATAGAAATTGCTGCATCTATAAAGCAGCACCCATCTGCAGAGCTGCATTAGCCAGGGATCTGTACAAGAGTCTTAAAATAATGTCTTTGACTAGACTAAGCCAGAAAATACACAAGCTGTTAAGACCAAGACTTATTCTTTCTTAAGCAGGTTTGGGGAAAAGAAAAAATAATCTTTCCTTCAGTTTCCCTTCCTTGCACAAAAAAAGCTGCTATGCATTTTTGGCACCTAACTACTATTGCTTTGCAATAGAGGAGGAACCCCCCCCTAAAAAAACTAAAAGTGAAAAATTTTATCTTGAGCAAGTCACTTCACCTTTCTCTGCCTCAGTTTCCCTTTTCATCTATTTAGACTGTAAGCTGTTAGTATATGTCCGGCACCTAGCACAGTGGGGCCCTGATCTCAGCTCTGGCCTCTAGGTGCAATATAAATGAAAAAGAACAGCTAAAACAGTGTTTTGGCCAAATACACTACTCACCTGGTTTGTGTGGGTGGGATCATGCCATGATAGAATTGCATGTTTGGAATTGGACTTCTTAAATATTGTAGAAACCACAACTGCTGGTTTCTAACAACATAAACCCAACCACAAATAAATGGCTTTTCAGCTTCCTGATATTAAGATACTCCCCCTGTCAAACCAGCCTGACTCCCATTAAAATCAAGGGATACTTGGCACATACCAGTAACCTTTAGGGCCCCGATTCTGCTCCCATGGATGTCAACTGAGATTTTGCCACTGATTCAATGGTTAAAAAAAATAAAGTGTGCATGTGTGGGGGGGAAACAAACAGATTTAGGTCAGCCTCTCCCCAACACCCACTGGATTAGACTATAATCCTGACCATCCAAAAATTTCACTGGTATGTAGTGTAATTTAACCTTTTTTGGGGTAAACTCTGCCATGCCTTGCTTCTGGCAGTACATCAGGGCTTGTCTACACTTACGGTGGCTTAGTGAAGACACTACCTATGCTGATGAGAGAGCGTCTCTCTTCAGCATGGGTACTCCACCTCCCTGAAAGGCAGTAGCCATGTCCACAGGAGAAGCCCTCCCATCGACAAAGCACTGTCTACACCAGGAGTTAAGTCGGTATAACTGCATCACTCAGGGGTATGGTTTTCCAAACCCCTAGGCACCAGTGTTATAATGAAGACCAGGACTCAGTTAAGTTTTCCCCACATCCGGACAACAAAAGAAAAAGTGGTCTTAACACAGCTTTAGACTAGTGGGATGAATACATGAATACCACCTAGCTTTCCTGCATCATTTCCCTCATGCATGCAAGCACCCACTTCACTGTATCTTCACCTTGTTGCATTAGGATCACTCATCCCTCCACCCCTATGGCTAACGCTATTACACTGAATCACATAGACCTGTTTTGAGCAAGTTCAGAAGACAGGGTATTTAAAACCCCAACTACCACTTATTACAGCCTTGTCTATACTAAGACTTGCAGTGATGCTGCCCCTCCTGGGTGGGAAATTTTTCAATACCAAAAATAATAATATTAATAAAAAAGCAGGCAAGCTGTTAGACCCAGCCTTTGAGAGCCAGGGAAGCACTCTGAGGATTTTCGGATACAAAAGGGCTCTATAAACATCATTACGCAAACAGAATACAGAGCACATGAGCTGGTCTTCCTGCCTATGGTAGCTGCACCTCAGTAGCTACATTTCTTAATTCCCCCCACCCCAGCTCATTAGGGGTAAAACAAACAAACAGCATCATAAACGGAGCCTCCTACTAGACAGGAGGGGAAAAAAAACATGTTTGCAAAGGGTAGCCAGGCGCTTGGCTTTGGACAGCCACAGCCTAAGAGGTGGTGCTTAAATAAACGTGGGCTGGTCTCCTATGAAACCTGCCTGGGGTGGAGCAAAGGCAAAGCTCTCCGCGCTGAAAGTCCAAGGCAGGGGAGAGCTACAGGAGCTCCCCACCCCCCTATATAGGGTAGTGGGTCAAACTAACATAGTCTGTTCTCTGCAGTTTTACACACGGGAGGAGGCACATCGCCCCCTGGCCGGGGCTTTAGTCAGTGTTGGGTACAACGAAGCCGCTTGGTACCACCTCTTACCGCCACGGGCTCCCCAAGCACCTGGGTCAGCGACACCTTAACGCCCAAGCGAGTGGGGGGGGGGGGGAGAGAAAGAGGAAACAGATTCAGGGCAGGGAGGTTTTCAGCTGAGATCGGAGGGATGACGAGGCAGGGACACGGGGAGGCTGATAGGCACACGGGGACCTTTATCGGCACAGCCCTGCCGGAGCCCCGGAGCAGAGCCACTCACCATCCCGGCTTGCTAGCTACAGACAGCGCCGAGCACCCCGCTGGGACCTGCCAGCGCCAGCCCCCCCAGTCCCGCTCGGACACGCAGCCCGGCCAGCGTCCGCCCGTCCGCACTCACCTGGCCGGCCCAGCCCGCTCCGTCCGCCCGCCAGCGCCGGGAGCCGAGCAGGTGCAGCCGCCCCGCGCTGGCTAGGGAGCGCTCCCGGCTGCCGTGACTCCCGCTAGGGCAGGGACGCCCAGTCCAGCCACCAGCCACTGAACTCATGCGCACTGGCCCGGCCCACGCCCCAGCTGGCGTTTAAAGGGGCAGTTCTCTGCCCGGCGAGGTGGAGTCCGCCCCCTCGCTCCCCGGGTACTGCAGTGCCCAGGCCTTTCCCCAGGGCGCTGGGCAGCGGCGCTCCACCTTTCCAGACTAGTTTACCCCTCTGAGGCGCTTGAGCTGTCTTGCCTACCCCCACCTCTCATCTCCCTTAAAAATGGCTTGTTACACAAGCGGACATACACATACGACACGGTCACACTGAACAGCGGCTGACTTTCTCATTTTAACCATAGCATTCTCACAGAAATCACTTGGAATAGAAAGATCATACTTACATTGCAGTGTGTAGTATATAGAGCAGGATAAACCAGTCCTTGTCTGGATGAGATTTTAGTTTGTAGTGACTTCACTAGTGGGTTTTTTGTAGCCTGTTGTAAAACTAGGCAAATCACTAGAAGAGTTGATGTGCTCCCTGGAAGACCTCTGGGTACCCCTGGTTGAGAGCCACTGAGGTGAAGAATAGGATCGGTATTGCAACAATGCTCACTCTGCAATACAGTAACACCCTGGTAAGCAGAGAGCGCCGATGACTGGCTTGTGCTGTAATGTCTCTTTAAACACAAGCGCTCTGTTGCACAGCTGGTTTTGTTTCTGATACTGAGCTGGCAGAGATTTGTAAACCTGTTAAAACATCCCAAACAAACGGGGGTGGAGAGGAAGGGATGTGCGTAATAGTTTGTCATGCAGCAGAGTGAGAGTTTGCCAGCTCTCATGGCTCATCTTGGACTTATTGGGTTAAGTTTTTAAAGCAAGGATCATGTGCAGATCAAAAACGCTGCATGGCACCTTCCAACCCAGGGGTTCAAAGCACTTTACAAACCAAGGGCACAACCCAGCAAACACTTAAAGCATGTGCCTAAATTTACTCTGGGGGACAGCCCCACCCGCATTGGTGTAAAAAATGCATGAACCCTTACAACAACTCTGTGACCAAGGGAGGTAAGTATCTTTATTATGTAGATGGGGAAATGTGAGCCCAGAGCTGCTAAGGCCCAGATCCTCAAAGGTAGTTAGATGCCTAGCTCCCTAGGTCTAGATGAGACGCTAGTTAAAAAGCCAGCACATTAGCAATATTGCCAATCAAAATCATGAGCCAGGCCTCAAAAAAATCATGAAATTGGGTTAAAACTCTTGATAGTGTTAAAACAATTAATACATTTGGGGTTCTTTTTATTCTCCTGTTTTTTAAACCCATAGAGATCACCTCTTCAAGCTTTTGTCTGCAATCAGGAACTTTCTTTTTTTTTAATGAGAGCTGAGAGTCTCACATAATCACATGACTCCAGCAGCTGGGGCCTTAAGGACACCAACTAGCAAGAGACTTGCGGCAAAATCACAAGAGGTGGCAACACTGCCATAGCCTACTCTAGAGATCGTGCTGTTCTTCTACCTCTTGTGGAACTGCACTGGTGGAAAATTTTAAGGAAAAAAACACCACCACAATGTCAGAGCTAGAAAAACTAGCGTCAGAGCTGGGAGTCTTGACGCTGTTTCCAAATCTTTCTCTTCTAGGGCTCATGCCTGAATGAGGAAAAGAAAGCTGTTCTGTCTCCCACGCATTATCTCCATTGTGTGTTTTATTAAACAGTGCCTCCATCTCAACGACAAATACAATTATCTGGTTGAAGATAATGTTACTGAAACACAGCTGAGAGGTTTTTTCCAATGCTAAATGCTGGTGTTTGCCCCGTCTTGCCTTTTTTAAATGGTTTGCTGCAGTTCTTAACTTAGCCCTGATTTCTAGTACAGAAAGTGGAGTTGTTATTATTTATGATATATGATTTTAGCACTTAGAGATCAGGACTAGAACTCAATGAAATTTTTAGGTTGAAACTTTTTTCTGCCAAAAAATGCAGATTTGGGTCAACCAGAACATGTTGTGAATTTGTGTTGGAATTTGCAGAGTTGAGTCCATTGGAGGTGGGGCGGGGGAGAACAAAAAAAATCTAAACTTTTAAAAAATATATTTTCAAAACAAAATGTTTTGGTTTTTTTATTCGAAACAACTTTTCAGTTCGAATTTTACCTCAGCTTTGTTTTTTTAGAAAGGTTAAAATGACTCAGACAAAGTGAAATGTTTCTGATTGACTCAAACTCATTTTTTTCAACTTGTTAAGATTGCAGAAAATGTTTTCCTTGGGTCGACCCAAAACATTCCCCCCCCCCCCCAGTTTGGTCAGTGAAGAGTTATTCATGCAGCTCTAACCGGAACTCTATTGTGCTAGGCATGGCACATACAATCTCAGTAAGAGTTTATAATCGTAGAACTCTTAAAAACTTCAGTGGGTCTCTGGTGCTGGAGCTAGAGGTGTGGGGGTGCTGCAACACCAAGCCGTGGCTTGAAGTGGTTTCCATCATATACAGCGTTTACCATTTGGTTCAATGGGTCTTTCTCAGCACCCCCACTATAAAAATTGTTCCAGCACCCCTGACTCTGGGTGGAGGATCTGCTCACATGGAGCAGCTTGCAGGATTGTGGCCTTAACTGTGATTTATCCAAGCAGCTTGTGTCTGCGTCCACACGCATGTGCATGCATGTTACTGCTCCACCTCCTGTCACCGTGCATACAAGCAGTGTAACAAGCATTTCAAAAATAGCAATAGCACTTTTGTTCAAATATCCTGGTGATGGGTGTGATATAAGATCATAAACTGTGTAGAACAGAAACAGGATCTATTATAAACCCCACATATAGGGGTTACCATCCCTCTAGGATTGTCCTGTAGTCTCCAGGAATTAAAGATGAATCTTTAATTAAAGATTATGTCATGTGATGAAACCTCCAGGAACATGTCCAACCAAAATTGGCAACCCCACCCATATAAAATTAACAAAAGTATTGTGATAATCCAACTATCTCGGAAGTATTTATTTATACCACATTTAGGGTGACCAGAAAGCAAGTATGAAAAATCAGGACAGAGTGTGGGGGGTAATAGGCACCTATATAAGAAAAATCCCCAAATATCGGGTCTGCCCCTACATAATCAGGACACCTGGTCACCCTAACCACATTTGTGGTCATGCCATTCATCACATTAATACCTTTATTTTCCAGACCACACGGTAGAGATTTCAAACCATTATCTAAACTGGACTTTATACTGTGCTTAGGGAAATCAGTACTCTCCACCCATAGCCATGGCACAATTATTCTCTGTAGTGCTTCACAAACAAGCAGAAAGAGACTTGGGAAAAATGGGCTAATCTCATATCAAATAAATGGGATACCTAAAACATATGACTGGGTGGGGTGCTATGCAATTTAGATCACCAATGTTTGGAGAGTCATGTGAGCTTTGGCCAGTCCTGAGTAAAATGATCGCCCACATTTCTGGCTATAAAAACGAGCACCCCATCACGTGTTTAGAATTTTATATAGTAGCAGGAGCAGTTTTAGTGGGAAGAGCAAGCAAGACGTTGGGATTCTGGACTCCCATACTCTAGTTCTAGCTCTGGCTGCCAGCAACTTACATGGTCATAGGCCAGCGTCAATCCCACGTGCCAATTATTAAACAATTATGATTAAATGTGAAATCATTATTCCGTTATTTAAAATGATTAACTACTAATGAATTATTCATTGTTACAGGACAGAGGTGCCTCCGTCTCTCGCTCTAGAAAATGGGAATGATGCCCACCTCACAGGGTGCTTTTAGGCCCTGATGCAGGAAAGCACTTATCATTTAGCCTGTGCTTAAATGTTTTCCTGAATCGGGGCCATAATACAGTATTTGTAAAATGTTTTGAGATCCACTGATGAAAGACATTAGATAACTGTTAAGTATCATTACTTACTAGTAAGCAAATATTAACTGCACACTCCATGCAGCAGCCGCTAAGAGTCAGTGCTTTTATTCTTAGCTTTTCCCTTTCAGTGGGTGATCACCGTGAGGGAAGCCAGCTGCTTTCCAGACCTTTGTCAGTCCCCTAGGTATATACAGGGTCTTTGTATTGAATGATTTATACCATGCACTTGATGGTGTTGATGCCTTATGCAACAAAACCTAGGAAGCCATACAGAAAAACTGGTTCTATCTATGTGTTCTCTCTCCCCACCCTGGGTCATCTGGAAGGATGTTTTAAAATTATTTGTATTTAATCTTTCACTTTTTTCTTCTTTCCTCATTTTGCCACATAATCTGTTAGCTTAATTGTTATATCCAAGGGGGCGGACCGTGTTCTGGGAAAGCACTTGCCAGGGGATGTGTCCTCCATTCAATACTGAAGGTGGTGAAATTCATGGTGTATAGTTCCAGCCTACCACCTGTACATTATATGCAGTAGAGAGCTCCCTCACGCAGTACTCCACTAACTTGTTACACCTGTTTGAAAAAAAATGTGAAGCATGCACCTCCTTCCTGTGTCACTGCTTACTGATAAGCATGTGGTATTGACTTTTCTGGTCATTGCTCAACAAGCCATTGCAGGATTTCATGTGTGTTTATGCTCGCTTGATTTCTGTCCAATAAGAAGCATAACAACAACAAAACATACCTGATGATAGCGTCAGAACAATCATATCTGCTTGGAGCCCAATCCTGCATCTCCTATATGAGTTTTGCCTGTACCAGGACTGCAGGGTTGGGCTTGTATCTGTGAGCCCACATTGGGAGGGAGGTCATGTATCTGACAGACCAAAAATCCACCTCCATCCCACGCAGTGTTGTTAGTCTGTTTTACTGTTACAAATGCCTGAGTCTACAAGTAGTGAATTGGGAAATTTAGGGTCAAAGAGAACCTAATTTGTGCTCCAACATTCCAGCCCACGCTATTTTAAACTTCCTGAACTACTAGCTTTCATTTTTGGGGACTTTTTCTCCATATTTGGGCTGGTCTGGTCTGGTTGAGTGGGTGGTATCGAGCAATCGGAAAGAACTAATAAAATGAAGGGTCGTTATCATTTATTATTACTCACTTTTATTGTGGTAGCCTCTAGGGAGCCTGATCAGAGACTGGATCTCCATTGTAGTAAGTGCTGTACAGACAAATAACAAAGCCTGTCCCTACCCCAGAGACCTCACAATCTACATGTCAGGCAGGATGCAACAGATGGGAAAAACAGACAGATAGGGCAGATGCTGTGGGAGGATGAGATAATTATAACATGGACAGATTTAGCAGGAGTAAAGCCTGAGCTACATTTTATTACTATGACTATTGACTTATTGTTAAGATTACTGTGACTATTACTATGATTTATCATTTCTATGACAGTAGCACTTAGAAGTCCCAGATAAAACTGGGGCCCCCGTGTGCTTAACACTGTACCAACACGGTGTATTAAGACAGTCACTTTTGCTGCTGTGTATCATCATGAGGTGTAATACACAAGAAATATGACGAAGCTGCTCAACATTTCATGACAATGTAACTGCACATGTGGACTGATTAAACAATTTCTGATTACAGTTGCCCGTGGAAGTGCAAAGAGATACTTGTGGAGAGGAGAAGCCAAAGAAAGTGCCATCTATTAATTATTTAGAGAAGAAGGATGGTCTTGAGTCTAAGACAGTGGACTGATGCTCAGAAGATCTGGATTCAGTGTCCAACTCTGCCACAGACTGCCTGGGTAACCTTGGGCAAGTCACTTAGGGACAGATACTTAAAGGTATTTAGGTGCATGAATCTAACTGATTTCAATGGGAGTTAGGAGCCTGTATGCCTTTGAGGATCCGGATTTAGCCTCTCTGTGCATCAGTTCTCCAGCTGTAAAATGGGAATAATGCTTTTCTTTTCCCCATAGTTTGTCTAGTCAGATTGTAATATCTTTGTAAAGGGAATGGTGCTTACTAACTGTACAGCATCTGGCACAATGGGGCCCAATCTTAGTTGGTGCCTCAAGGCACTAAATGTCATTCAAATACAGAGTTAGCTGTTCCCTGGCTTTTACCATTCAATAGCTATGTTTTCTGAGGTTTGTATTATCATTTTCTCTCTCTGTCTTTCTCATTATTATTATTTATTTGTGTTACTTTAGCTCCTAGGACATGGACCAGGACTCCCTTATGCCAGGTGCGGTACAAACACAGAACAAAAAGACAGTCCCTGCCCATAGGTGCTGGAACTATGGGTGCTGGGGGTGCTGCCACACCCCCTACTTGAAGTGGTTTCCATTATAGACAGGGTTTACAGTTTGGTTCAATGGCTTTCAGCACCCCTACTATACAAATTGTTCCAGCACCCCCGTCCCTACCCCAAGAAGCTCACAATCTAATGATTTACCTCGGCACTTTTTAAATGTATGTGGCTTTCTTCCCTATAAGAATTTCACAGATAAATCATTGTATTCAAATAAGTGTTAATCGTATTAGTCTCACAAGGGAAGGAATGAAAGAACAATAAATGGCCTGTGGTGTTTTCTATTAGATGAAGTAAAATAAATACACCCATAAATAAGCTTCTCTCTTTTTATTTCTAGGCTCCTGGTTCAACTCCTTCTCTGACCAATAGGGACTGAAAGTCGTTGTCATCCGATGGTTGGTTGGTGGTCTGTGTGAAATGGATTTGGGTTGGGAGACTCAATCCCGATCCCAGTGGACAGGAATCTCTGTCACAAAAATCACAACGGGCAGTGATTTGGCCTCTCACTGGCAATCTCGGAAGACGTGAATGGGCTGTGAAGGCTGATGTGCACGTAGATGGAATCCTTTTAGGTGCTGTTTGAGGATAGCTTGCACGGCTGCTCTATAGCAGTTCTGTGGACAAACAGATGGCTGCAGTCTCCAGACTTGTCAAAATGACACCCAGGGTCCATTTCAACTCCCACTGAAAGTCAACTGGAAGAATCCTATTGATTTCAGTGGAAGTTGGATCAGGCCCTAAATTCATAAGCCTAAAGAAATCAAGGGTGAAATCCTGGCCTCACTGAAATCAATGGTTGATTTGCCTTTCCCGCCAGTGGGGGCAGGATATCACTTTCCATTTTATTTGTATGAATCCATTCAAATGTCCCACTCACAACTTCTGGGTTTTTTGTCTTTGTTTTGTTTATTAACAAATAAAACAGAAGAAAATTCCATGGCAGCAATACCTTATTGCCAGCGGCCAAGACTATTAGAGGATAATCTCAGCCTAGGAATCTCTAGCACTGTGCTTGCACCTCCTCTCTCCTAATCCTCTAGCCTACAATTACAGACTAAACCATGGAAACAACAGTCTTTGTTGTGCCTTATTGCTTAATTGTTTAATGAGGTATTCACGGTGTCTAAGTGGATGCACTGTAATTTTGTAGCTGCTGTGGCAATAAACCCAGAGCTGCCTTTTATGCAGAAGGATTTACTTGTTTTCATGCTAAACTAAGACACTATTAAAATAAACATCCACTTCCACTAGTGAATAAATCTAGGGATATCTCCATTCCATTGAGGTAGGGAAAAATAGCTTGCAACCTCCTACCCACTTTGATGTTATTTTATTTTTAATGCTGTAAAAAGACGCCCTGCACTTCAGTGCCTAACATTTTGGAGACAAAGTCTTTGCTAAAGATCCAGCTCCTTCACCCCTCCAGCGAAGGTAAGAAAACCAGCATTAGCCCTCCTCTATCCAAGGGGTGCTCCAGCAAGCCCAGACCACATTCCTCGTATTTCTAATGGCAAAAAAACAAAAACAAACAAGCAGGATAAAAACCAAAAAACTCATTATACATCAGACAGAAGCTAAAAGGCTCATATAACCCAGTTTATTTAAAAATCCATTGATCATTAGATAAGAAAGCCCTGTGCAGGAGGCACTCCAAAGAGTGAAAAGTATTCAACATAATGCAATCACTGTAATGAGAATTCTGGATCTGGATCGACCCGTGTGCCCCTCTGTGTTACAAGGGTAGGAACAAAATACAATTCTTGTCTATTTGATATGGATGAACAAAATATATACATCATAAATGACTGAAAGATAATGCTCCAGACTTGTCAATAAGTCCATTCTTTGAAGAACCTAGTTTGCAAATACAATTGGGCAATAAGATAACGAAAGACCAGGGCAGGAATGCATTATTCCCAACCCCTAGCATTCAAAAATCAATGGTCAGGCCCCCAGAAGTCATGACTCATTTAAATATCATGCAAATTAAAAACAAAAACCAACCAATCACTAGGTTTGGCGTGTCCTATTGCCTTCTGGCTTTTGCACCTTCATGGGTCACATTACCCATAACTATGCGTGATCGGAACTTACTTTTGGGGGTGGGGGAGGGGAAGCTGAGAGTCTGGTGGTGTATACACATGACTCCAGCAGCAAGGGCTTAAAGAAAAACATCAAGTATCACAAGCCTTGCAATACAATCATGAGAGTAGGCAGGGGTAAGGGAAGAGATTTTGAAGAGTGTTTTGCGTTTTAACGCATGCAGGGTAAAAGTCTGCTACGCTGATAACCTAGCATTATACTCCATAAGTAGTAGAAGTAATGATAATAATAAGACCTAGCACTTATATAGCACTTTTCATTGGTACTTCTCAAAGCCTTTTACAAAGGAGGTCAGTATCATTAGCTCCATTTTACAGATTGAGAAACTGAGGCATAGAGAGGCGATGTGATTTGCTCTCCTAGCAGCCTCAGGGGAAGAGTCTCCCTAGTCCCAATCTAATGCATTATCCACTAGGCAATACTGCCTCCCTAAGTAGTCCTATTGACTTCATGGAGTCCATACTAAAGTATTACACATCATGAATAAGGGTATTAGACTCTGGCCCATCACAAACGTCCTTAGGCAGCTGCTTCCCTGATGCCATATTTTTAAAGGAAGCTAGTAACAAGGGAAGTGAGCAGTGGATGGTTCAAGGATTGCTCTCCATTCAGATTCTGCCAAACCCATTACTGTACAGCCAGGCAACCCTACTGACGGCACTGGTGATGAGGAAAGGGCTTTGCAAGCGTATGTACAGCATCACCAGTCAACCAATACAGTGTATGTCAACAATAAAACGTTGTGGCCTATGTTTGTACTGGCATAAAGAGTATATGGTTTGCAATTCTAGTAATGTTATTCTTTTTTAAAAGGAACCACAATGTGCACGCCCTCCTTATAATGTTGCTTACTGCGTTTCTGCTGGTAGCGGTAACATTGTCAACATTGTTTAATGAGCTGTTACCGGCTTTTGCTGGATTTCACAGGATTTCAGTCAATGAGATTATGTAGGGTCATTGAGGGCAGAATTTAACTCATGCTGTGGAGACTTTCACCTCTAGGCGTGAAGGCCCAGATCCTTAAAAGCTTTTCGGCACCTTACGCCGTTTGAAATCAATGGGAGTTTGGGGCCTAAATACCCTTGAGGATCTGGGCTGAAAGGTCAGCTTCACCTGTACGTGCAGGAGCTGAGCTCAAGGTAGGGGCTGAGCAGGGCAAAAGTGGCTGCATACCACCTTTGCACCTTCCCTGTGCTGATCGGTTCATTCTTGTGCAAAGTTTAGAACAACTTCAGGGGATTGCTTAACTTATGCCTAATTGCCAACAGCCCTTATGAGCCGTTCTGGTAGTTGGGACTAGGTGGGGCATAAAAACCTCTAGCCATGCCCCTTTTACCTGCGAGAATGCCTCTAGCATGCCACCCGTACCGGAGGTTTCTGCAGAGGATGGCACAGAGCCAGCTAGCCAACCACCATGAAGCTGCCAAGCGGCTGCCAGAAGGAAGCCCAGAGGGTCTGGGTGGTTCATTATCATCTGATATAGCTGTGGATTTCTCTCTCTTATTATGTTACCAGCCGTGTTTATATCACATGTGAAATACCACTCTACCGAGTCCTTGAGAATGACGTGGAATTATTGCACTGTGCCTTTGTGATGCAAACTGTTGACTTACAGGAGTTCCCAATTAAACCACGTCCAGAATGGAGCCACTCCTACCCAACAAAGCTCTCTGTGCCCTTACTAAAGCTGCTAGAAAATGTGCAGTCCACACAGAAATGGAATTTCAACTGTGAACTATAATTGGGAATCATTTAAGAACACTTTACTAGGTGTGACGGGTTCCCCCTGGGGTGCCACCTGGGACTGGGGTGCCACTGAGCTCTCTGACCCACCAGCATAGGCTCTCTCTCACCCTGTACTGCTATGACCAGTTGCAAAGCCCTTCAAGCTCGCACTTTCAGCAGCATTCACACAAGTAGGGACGCACCTAGCTTCCCAGCCTAGCAGTCTTGTGCTCCCCTGGTCAAATCTGGGTAGCATATGGGTTTAATACCCGCTCCGCCTCTCCCGCAATGTGAAGAGGACCATGCACACTTGTGGTAACCAAGCTGAGGTTTTCCCCAGACACCTTAGTCAAACACACACTGGTTTGGATTAAAACATAAAATAAGTTTATTAACTACAAAAGGGGAGATTTAAAGGATTATAAGTGATAGCAAACAGATCAAAGCAGATTACCTTAGTAAATAAACAAAACCGCAAACGGAGCTTACCACACTAGATAGGTAGGATATGCGTTAGCAAATTCTCACCCTGAGTGATAAATAGGCTGGCAGATTCTTAAGGCACAAGCTGGGTTGGCTTTGCAGCTTAGGTTGCCCAGGTTTTTATATGCAGGCTAGAAATCCCTTTAGCCTACGACCACCACTTCCCCCCTTTTCAGTCTTTAGTCCTCAGGTGTTTCCAGGTGTGTTGTCCCATCATGATGTCATTTCCCCCCCTTTTATATCTTCTTCCCACTTGCTGGAAAGCTCTTTTGCTGTAACCTGGGTGAAACAGTTCCCATTGTGTAGTGCTAGCTCTGAGAGGTTTCTATTGTACACCTTTCCTGGGGTAATCCTTGTGTTTATGTGCATTTCCTCAATAAGCCATTAACATTGTTTGGCCTTTTTACTGTTGTACTTGAAAGGCTGCTTGTGGGTGTTTTCAATCTCACAACATGTTTCAGTAACACATACATAGACAAACTTCATAACTTCACATATGACGATAGCACATACAATCCAATGTGATATTAATGTCTAGCAGCTCAAGACTTTTAGAATGACACCTCACAAGGCATACTTTGTACAAAACATATCCTAATTACATGACAGTGGTGAATATTGGGATGCCAGGGTGTCCCACTAGGTACTTCAAAAAGCCACAATCCCACAATTGAGGAAGAAAGCTGTGTTGGTTTACACCTCCCCCCAACCCCAGTTTAGAGGGAAAGTGAAGGCAACTATATGGACAAAAAGGGAAATTGATAGTAATTAATATAAATCAGGAGTTAGGAATTATAGAAAATTGATAAGGGAAGCAAAGGGACACAAATTGAAATCTATGGCCAGTGGAGGTAAGGACAATAAGAAGGAGTTTTTAAAATATGTGGAGGAAAACAAAAGAATCCTGATAATGATATTGGTCCATTACTAAACTGAAATGTTAGAATTAGCAAAAATAATGCAGAAAAGGTAGCAGTAGTCAATAAATATATCTGTTCTGTATTTGGGAAAAATAACAGTGGATACAGATTCAACACATGGTGATGTTAACACTCTTTCCATTCACTAGTATTTCTGAAGGATGGTTAACGGAAGCTACTAAAGTTAGACATTTTTAAATCAGAAAGTCCAGATCACTTGTATGCAAGAATTTTAAGAGCACTGATGAGGAGCCAGGAATGAGGGGTTCAGGGTGTGGGAGGGGGCTCTGGGCTGGGGCAGGGGGTTGGGGAGTGGGAGAGGTCAGGGCTCTGGACTGGGGATGCAGGCTCCGGGGTGGTGTCAGGGATAAGGAGTTTGGGGTGCAGGAAGGGGTTCCAGGTTTGGGGGGGTTCAGGTCTGGGGCAGGGGATTGGGGCACAGTGTTGGGGCACAGACTTACCGCTGGCGGCTCCTGGGTCAGTGGCGCAGCTGGGGTGCACTGCGGACCGTGCTGCGCCCTGGAAGCAGCCAGCAGCAGGTCTGGCCCCTAGGCAGAAGTATGCAGGTGGCTCCACGCAACATTTGCCTGCAGGCACTGCCCCCCCCCAGTTCCCATTGGCCGGCAGCCAATGGGAGTGCAGAGCTGGTGCTTGGGGCAGGGGCAGCGCATGGAGCCCCGTGCCCCCCCCTGCCTAGAAGCCGGACCCACTGCTGGCCACTTCCGGGGCACAGCGCGGTGTTGGAGCAGGTAGGAACTAGCCTGTCTTAGCTGGGCAGCACTGCTGACGGGACTTTTAATGTCCCGGTCGGCGGTGCTGACCAGAGCAAGGCGACCCAGGGCCTCACATGCTGCGACCCAGTAGTGCTTTGCGCCCCACGGTTTGAAAAACACTGAGATATGGACTGTATCAGATACGGCCTGACGACAGAGCTTCCTTTTCAGAAAGCTACATCAACGATGTCCATACGATCCTTTAGCGCAGCGGTTCTTAAACTACGGGGTGGGCCTCCCAAGGGAGGTGTGAGCTGTGTGCTTTATTTTATTTTATTTATTTATTTTTTGAAGTGCTCTGGCTTTCATCCCCAGGTGGCTGGGGCTCATGCAGAAGGGCCTTGCACACCCGGGAGATGGGGATAAAGGGGGCAACCATAGCTCTCACACCTGGGCTTGGGCTCGCCTTTGCCGCCCCACTGGCCCAATCCCTCACCAGGAGGCAGCCCGGGCTGCGGCTCTCCTTCCAGCATCCCCCACCCAAATCCCTCGCCTAGAGGCAGCGGGCTCTGGCTGCCAGCCCTGGGGTGGCAGCAGCAGCAGCGCTGAAGTAAGGATGGCAATGGGGCACTAAATCTACTGTGAAAAGCGATATTGACGAATATCGCTTTTCACATTGCCACCCTTACTTCTGTGCTGCTGCTGGCATGGCGCTGCCTTCAGAGCTGGGCACCCAGCCAGCCGCCGCTGCTCTCTATTCTGCCTTAGAACTGGGTGGCGGTATATGTATTTGTGTGTGGAGTGTGTGTCATAAACAACTACAGACACAATGAAATAAGTTTAAGAACCACTGCGTTAGTATACTGCCAGGAAGAGCTGTTTGTGAGCTTGTTAAATATGTGACACATATTGCCACCTAGGGGCTGAATAGTGTAATACAGTTTAGTATTCTATTATGTCTCTTTCCCGTTATATTCTACATTCCTATCATTTACAAAATGTACACTATCACGCTATCTCTGACGTTCAGTACAGATCAGTCTGTGAAATGTCTCTGAATCGTACTTGTTTTCTAATTACATGACTCGAATGCGTAACAACTTGGTTCTTCTGGCTGGCTATTAGTTGCAGTGACTGGCTGTGGTCAGTTTGGAATCTCTGATTCTTCTTGTTCTGCATCCACCATCGGTAGACTTTGCTCCGTTGAGTGTTCTTTGAGGAACAAAATATAGATGTCGACGGTTTCTGTTGTACTCTTCACTGTCAGTCTCAATCACATGTGATCTGGGTACTGAATTCTTTTTCTTTACAACAGCTGAAGTTCTCCAACCTTTTTCTCCATCCAGTTTGACCCAGCAAACATGGTCACCAAATTCTAGACTGGCAGTTCTCTGAGTGATGTCTGTTGTAAAAGTGTTTATAGGCTTTTTTTTCCTCTTCTTTTTATCCAATGTGGCTACTATCTTCATGTCTGGCCATTTTGGAGATAGATTCTTTTCCAAAGTTGTAACAAGGAATGGATCTTCTTGCTGTAGGATTTTTTTTTGGCTGTCTGTACAGCTCTCTCAGCTTCTCTATTCATTTGTGAGTAATGTGGGCTGCTAGTAATAGGATCAATATCCTATTCCATTTGCAATGACTTAAATTCTGCTTCTGGGAATTGTGGACCATTATCTGTCACCAGTTGGTTTGGAATACTGAAGTGAGCAAAAGTGCACTTCAATTTCTCGATAATACTGAAACATGGTATGTCTTTCAAGTACGTTATTTATATATCTAGAAAATAGTCCACAACCACCAGGTAATGATATCCCCTGAATCTGCAAAAGTCTGCGGCTAGTCTCTTCCATGGTCTGTCTGGTAGAGATGTTGTTCTGTGTTTCAGCATTGTCTCTTAAGGTTATTTTGATAGGATCTCTTTTCAAAAGTCCAATAGGATCAAATCCTCCATAGAGTTCTTCCACCTTTCTCACTAAGCCCATCATGGTTGCCATGCTGCAGCAGAGAAGGTTTTCTGTCTTTGATCACATGTACTCTGAATGCAAAACTTTTGTCTTTGTAAGTTATTTCTGTGGTGAACCGGGTCATGCAGTTTAGAATACCTGCAAGGCTAGTCAGAGCTGTGTCAGGTGACTTCAGCTGTGGGAGGGGTTGAAGATGATTGTAAGCAGTGATGAGCTGCCAAAATCATAACAACGGGTTCCCTCCTCACCCCAGGAGGAGTCATGGCCCACCCCCCCTGGGACTCCTGCCCCATCCAACCCCCCACGTTCCTTGACACCCCCGCCACCCCAGGGACCCCTGCTCCATCCACCCCCGTTCCCTGTACCCTGACTGCCCCCCGCTGCCCCATCCAACCCCTCCTCTCATTCCTGATGGCCCCCCCAGGATCCCTGCCCCATCCAACCACCCCTTCTCTCTGTCCCCTGACTGCCCCTGGAATCCTTGCCCCTGACTGCCTCCCACCACCCCATCCAACCCCTGCTCCTTCCTGACTGCCCCCCCAGGACCCTTGCCCCTATTCAATCCCCCTGTTCCCTGCCCTCTGACCCCCCAACCCCCGAACTCCCCTGCCCTCTCTCCAACACCCCATCCCTGCCCCCTTACCGCGCTGCCTGGACGCGGCTGGAGCCGGGAGCCCGGGGACGCGGGGCCGGGGCAGGAGTCACGGGGCCGGAGCTGGAAGATGTGGTGGGAGCCGGGCGGCCGGAGCCGGGGAGGGCCTCGGCCAGAGCCACGCAGCCGGAGCTGGAGCCCGGCTGTGTGGCAAAACAGCAGGAGCCGGGTGGCTGGAGCCACGGGGCCAGGCCGGGCTGGAGAGCCGTGTCCGGAGCCAGGCATCCGGGTAGGTGGGGTTGTGGCCGCCGCTGTGCCCGGACCCGCACTACCGGAGCCGGGCCGCAGCCGGAGCCGAGCGGCCGGGGAGGGCCGCGGGGCCGGGTGGTCGGGGCCGCGGGGCCGGGGGTGGCCGGGCGGTCGGGGCCGCGGGGCCGGGCGGTCGGGGAGGGTCGTGGCCGGGGACGCGGGGCCGGGGAGGGCCGTGGCCGGGTGGCCGGGGAGGGTCGCGGCTCACCACTGATGTAAGGCCCTTCTGAGATGGCTGTGATGGCTGTTCTTGAGTCAATTTTTAAAGTCAAAAGTCATTCCATGAATATTCAGTTTCACTCTCCAGGCAGGATCCGTGTCATCACATGTGATAGATCCCAGAAAGAATGGCTCTTGATTGTAATATTAGTCAACTGCCTGACTGCCTTGGTACAGAGAACAGCTGGAAAATGTTCATATTTTGTGCATTTATTATACCATGAACCTTTGGCTGGACATGCATCATCTCTTGGTCTATTAATTTTTCCACATCTTGTGCATTTAGGCTGAAAGGCTTTGGTATGTACCAGGAATTTCTTCATAGCCTCAGGGCTTTTATGGTAATGACTTTTAGCACTCTTTGTGACCCTGGAACCTCTTCAGTGCCAACTGGCAGAGGGCCCTCCATACTGTCACTCACATCGAGCCTGACACACTCATTGCCCCAACACACTATTGTCATAATACGTATCCCTAAGGTGTCATGTAAAGCATCATGTGTAAACTGGTGACATTGGGCCTTGAAAATCACTGTGTGATGTATGTATGTATTGTTCACAATGAGTTATAGATGTGTGCTAAAATATATTCTTAAAATGTGTTTGGAAGGCAGAGCATGAACCCAGACAAAGGACACGGACCCAGACGTCCTAGACAAAGGAGTGTGTATTTACCTGTCTGACCAGCTTGGCTACAGGCAGAGGACAATAGAAGTTCATTTCCATATAAGGTAAACAAAGACATAAAGCTAAACGAGTGGAGGAGAAGACCATTTATCAATCACGTCAAGGGACAGAATCTGCACCCTTGGGAGCCTTCCTGGCTCTTGAAAGGGAGACAACAGATTTTAGGCAATATGGGGGGTGGGAGGGAGGTGACATTTTAGGTATCCATCACTGAGGGGACTTAGAGTTAAGTGCCCTCTGAGCCTATGAAAGCTGGATCCTCTTGGCCTGGAAGGCAAGGGTAGCTGGAAACTGACTGTAGGTGAGAATCATGCTTATGCAAAGATAGTAAACTTGCTGAAATTAAGTTTTAGTCACTAGAAAGTGTGTTTTGTTTTGTTCTATTTGTAACCGCACCTGTTTATTTTACTCTTATTATCACTGTGATGGGTGTTCACCCCAGATTAGCCTAGAAAGGGTTAATGAGGCTGAGAAGGGGCCAGTTAACCGGATAGGCCACAGCTGAGGGGAATTAGGTGGTCTAGGTAAGCCCTGATTGATGATACATCCCAGCTGAGAAGGAACAGGTGGTGCTACTATAATGCTAGGAAGCTAGCAGTAGAAGGAGGCTGCAGGCAGGGAACCTCTAGCCACTCTCTGGACATTAGAAAGGGAAGGAAGGAAACCTAGAGGAGAGGGTGTAGGAAAAGGCTCAGGGAAATGGCAGTAAGGTTTAAGATGGTGCAGACCTTGGCTGCTGATTAGAGGATCCCTGAACTGGAACCCGGGGTAGAGGGTGGGCCCAGGTTCCCCTGTCATCAACTGGGGAAGTGGCCCAGTCTGGGCAGTGAATGGAAAGACTGCCTGAGACAGTTTTTATGGAGAAACTTTGATACTCCAGAAGGGGAAAACATGTAGTGATCTGGCTGGAGGGTAGGGTGACCAGACAGCAAGGCTGAAAAATCAGGACAGGGGGTGTGGGGTAACTGGCACCTATATAAGACAAAGCCTCAAATATCAGGACTGTCCCTACAAAATCAGGACATCTGGTCACCCTACTGGAGGGCCATGCTACAGAAGAGGGAGCACCCCAAGCCACAGAGGCTGCGGGGTGTGTGCAAATGAATGATGGAAGGGGGTGTCAGACCTGGAAGGTGCTAATCCCCAGCGCACCTAGGAGGAGGTGCCCTAGTGGTGAGTAAGCCCTGTTACAACCACTCAAATCTCTATTCTTTCTTAATAAACTTATTCTTGTTTTATTGCAAAACCAGCTCAGTGCTGTGCATTAAAGTGTAAATCTTCAGTTAAACTAACAGGCTGGTGTGTGTTCTGTCTCTGCAGAGGCAGTGGACTTAGGCCAGGTCTACCATACACATTAAAAAAAATCCATCCCCCACGCCCCGAGTGACACAGTTATACTGACCTAACCCCTGGTGTAGACAGCGCTATGTCAATGGGAGAGCTTCTTCTGCTGACATAGCTACCATCTCTTGAAGAGGTGGATTAACTACACTGACAGTCGAAGCTCTCCTGGGAGCATTGCACAACTTTAAACGGGCATGTTCCCTAATTGATCAGCCACCTAACAACGTTAACCAGGACGACTTTAAGTGAGGAGTTACTGTACAGGTAAACGTATACATCTAAGAATAAAGAGTATAGGCCATACTTATGGAATGAGGCACCATATTCTGGGAAGCAGTGACTCTGAAAGAAAGAGATTTGGGGGTTGTGGTGGATAATCAGCTGAACATGAACTCCCAGTGTGATGCTGTTGCCAAAAGAGCTAATGCGATCCTGGGATGCATCAACAGGGAAATCTTGAAAAGGAATAGAGAGGTTCTTTTACCTCTGTATTTGGCTCTGGTGCATCCACGGCTTGAATATTGTTCCAGGTTCTGGTGCCCACAATTCAAGAAGGATGTTGATAAATTGAAGAGAGTTCACAGAAGAGCCATGAGAATGATCAAAGGATTAAAAACCTGCCTTACAGTGATAGTCTCAAGGAGCTCAATCTATTTAGTTTAATAAAGAAATTTTAAGAGGTGATTTGATTACAGTCTGTAAGTACCTTTGCGGGGAACAAATATTTAATAATCGGCTTTTCAATCTCGCAGAAAAAGGTAGAACACAATCCAATGGCTGGAAGTTGAAGACAAATTCAGACTGTAAATAAAGTATAAAATTTTGACAATGAAGATAATTAACCATTGGAACAATATATCAAGGAGTGTGGTGGATTCTCCATCACTGACAATTTTTAAATCAAGATTGGCTATTTTTCTAAAAGATCTGTTCTAGGAATTATTTTGGGGGAAGTTCTATGGCCTGTTTTACATAGGAGGTCAGACAAGATGATCACAATGTTCCCTTCTGGCTTTGGCATCCATGAAACTAAATGGAAACTTGTGCAAAAATATTCTTTTCATTTAAAAAAAATCAGGTTTTCATTTAAAAACTGAAATTTCAGTTTTAAACAAAAAGTAAAATCAGTTTTTGGTTGCCAAAAATTGAAATATTTGGTATCCCTTTGCTTAAAACCAAGCAAGATTTGGTTTTTGGGTGTTTGTTTGTTTGTTTGAAATGGAAACTCAAGTTTTGAAGAAACTACAAAAATGTTTTCTTTTTCATTGAAATTTTTGGTGGTGGTGGTGGTGGTGGGATAATTTCCCAGCCAGCTCCAGTTGTTACAGGTGCCCTGCTATTTGAAATTGTTAACAATCTTTCTCCATTAAATTCTGTCTGTTTCAACCGCTTGCTTTTCAAGAACTCTTTGGTTGTGTCACAATATCTCTGAGAGGTCTTTAGGTCCTGGTCACATTGTGGAATCTGAAATGGAAGCTTTCTTTGTTTGAACACCTGCCTTAGGGAACTAGGCGTTTTAATTGCTCTGCCGCTGTGGATCTCGCTTCTGACTCCATTCTGAACTGTACACTAATGCTGGCATTTCAAGCTAAACAAAATAAATGGGCATTTGCTGCCACTTTTAGTCAAAATGTATTTGGATAAACTTTAACATTGCTTTTGCAAAGTGCCCTGGCATAAAAGAGACCATATAAATAGATGTTCTATCACTGGTATTTATATGGCCTCCATTACCATAGTGCCTCACAATTGCTAATGAATCTTCCTAGCACTCCTGTGCGGTAGGGAAATACTATTGTCCTCATTTTACAGATGGGGAAATGAGGCACTTTTAGACTAAGGCTGAGATCCGCAAAGGTCTTTAGGCACCTAGCTTCCAGGAGAGCCACGGAAGCTAGAAGCCTAAATACCATTGAGGATCTGGGTCTAAGTGACTTGACTAAAGTCACACGGGAAGTCTGTTGCAGAACTGGGAGCTGAGCCCACAACTGCTGAGTGCCAAGCGAGTGGCTTCACCACTAGACCATGCTTCCTCTCTATTGTTATAGACAATGCTGGTTTCGGAGCATCTCTTTGAAAGGTGGATAGGATGCAGCTGAAGAAGAACAAAGTCTAAACAGAAAGAGAGGGGCAGAGGTTGGATAGAGGGGAAAATGCCAATTGTTTCATTACTGACCCAGTGGCCGACATGCACAAAACAAATGTCATCACCTTTTCTACTCTGCATCTTCCACCATCTCTGCCATTAGTGGAGCCGCACTGTGCAGCCTCTGGAGCAGCCCAGGACCTGCAAGGTGGCATAAAACCATCTCTGCCCCATTTCCTCATGGCTCCTGGAGGTATGGTACAGCGTCGGACCCATATGTCACCGTCCATCCTCGCATGCAGTTGAAGCCCAGACCCGTAGACGAGCTCTGCATAAGCTCGAAAGCTTGTCTCTCTCACCCACAGAAGTTGGTCCAGTGAAAGATATGACCTCCCCCACCTTGTTGCTCTACCTTCCCCTCTGGTTAGAGAGTTTGTTGATCCAGGTGTGTTTGCCACATTCCAAGGGGGGTAACTGAATGTTTGCCTGAATTCCTCTACAGTTTGAATTGGATCCAGTAATCTTCTTCACTTCTAGTTGTTGTTTCTGTACATTAAGCTGCTGTGGAGTTCATCCTGGGAGTCAGGCGATCCCTACATCACAGAGTGTTGTGAGGTTTATTAGTTAGTTTTTGTAAAGCAACAAAAGTTTCAAGTAGTATTAATTCTATCACTACTTGGTGCTTAATACTTCATTGTTGTGTTTGTCATTGAGGCCAGGTGTAAAATTCCAGCCCAGATGAAGAAACACCTGGCACTGGGATACTTTAATGTTTACAATAGTCTAATGATTACAGGAGCAGACCATTACAGAGTGTCCACCTGCCCCGAGGGATCAGAATGACTCTGCAGGAAAGCTGTGTCACAAATAGAACATTGTTCCTACGGGGAAGGGACTCTACAGAATGTTTTTTATTTTTCAGTAGTTCCTGCTGTGCTGTGGCATTTACTGTCTATTTTGAGTAACACCTTAAATACCTGTGTGCAGTGTTGCTGTAGCCGTGCTGGTCCCAGGAGATTAGAGACGAGGTGGGTGAGGTAATATCTTTTATTGGACCAACTTCTGTTGGTGAGAGAGACGAGCTTACACAGAGTTCTTCTTTGGGTCTGGGAAACCACTCCGAGTGTCACAGCTAAATACAAAGCGGAACAGATTGTTTAGCATAAGTAATTAACATAGTTCAAGGGACCATTCAAGGTGAAGTGGATGGTTAACACCCCTCTAGTCATAGGGGAGGAAAGGAAAGGGGAGGGGGGAGGCAGCTGGGGGGGCGTTGTTAGTGGGTTATAGATTGTTGTAATAAGCCGTAAATCCAGTCTCTCTATTCAGCCCATGATTTTTAATGTCTAGTAAAGTTATGAAGTTTGGGGAGTTTAAATTCATAGCTTTGCTAGACACTAGAAATCATGGATTGAATGGAGACACTGGATTTATGGTTTATTACAACAATCTATAAGCCACTACCAACACCCCACCCAGCTGCCTTCTACCTCTCCCCTCCCTGCTATGACTGGAGGGGTGTTAACGGGCTACTTCACCTTGAATGGTCCCTTGAAATACCTATTAACTACTTATGCTAAACACTCTGTTCCACCTTGTATTTAGCTGTGACACTCTGAGTACGTTTCCCAGACCTGGAGAAGAGCTCTGTTTAGCTTGAAAGTTTGTCTCTCTCACCAACAGAAGTTGTTCCAATAAAAGGTATTAGCTCACCCATGTTGTCACCTTAAATACCTTTCGCCTGTACCTTGTCGGCCATGTCTATATGTACAGCGTAGCAGCAGTGCAGATGCACTGATCCAACTCTATGGTGTAGATGCTCTATGCCAATGGGAGAGCATTCTCCCAGGGCTTGTCTACACTTGAGAGTTGCAGCGCTGGTGGAGGCTTTCCAGCGCTGCAACTTAGTAACTGTCCACACCTGCAAGGCACATCCAGCGCTGCAACTCCCTGGCTGCAGCGCTGGCTGTACACCTGGTCTGCTTGGGGTATAACGATTGCAGCGCTGGTGCTACAGCGCTGCTCGTAAAGTGTGGCCACACACCAGCGCTGTTATTGGCCTCCAGAGTATTAGGAGATATCCCAGAATGCTTTTAACTAAATTACTATTTGTTTTGTTATGATGCCTCTCTTTGTTTTGTTGTGAACTCGGGGCTCCGGGAGCTGCTTATCTAAAAAACAAACACAGCTCCTGTTTGCTGTGATCAATCTGTAACTGACTGTGAACAATCAATTGAGATAACCCACTACCTTGCTATGAATGAGGCAGGCAGGGGGATGAGTGTTTGCTTGAGGAGAGAAACTGCGGGGGCGGGGGGGGGGGGAGAAAGGGAGTCCGTTGGAGAAGCTGCTTATCTGGTCTGCAGGCTGTTTGCAGTTAAGAGTAAATGAGAGGGCAGGGAGCTGATACACAATGTCGGCTCCAAAAATCCACTCTCTCTCTCTCCCCTGCTCCCTGTCACACTCCACCCCACCCCCCTCTTTTGAAAAGCATGTTGCTGCCACTTGAATGCTGGGATAGCTGCCCATAATGCATCACTCCCAACAGCGCTGCAAATGCTGCAAATGTGGCCACACTGCAGCGCTGGTAGCTGTGAGTGTGGCCACACTCCAGCGCTTTCCCTACACAGCTGTACGAAGACAGCTGTAACTCCCAGCGCTGCACACCTGCAAGTGTAGCCAAGCCCCCATAGATGTAATAAAACCACCTCTGAGCAGCAGAAGCTATGTTGGCAGGAGAAGCTCTCTCGCCGATAGTGTTGTGCACATGAGCACTTACGTCTGTGTAATTTACGTCGCTCAGGGAGTGATTTATTCAGCCCCCTGAGCGACATAAGTTATGCTGACATAGGCTGTAATGTAGACACAGCCTTAGACTCCAGACCAGTGTGACAAGCATTTTTAGTTAATAACTAACCAGTAACTAGCACAGATAAACAGTAGTAACATTTAATAATATCTGGTTCTTATCACCCACAGATCTCAAAGTTCTTTACAAAGATGGTAAGTATTACTATCTCCAACTTACCAATGGGGAAACCAAGGCACGGAGCTGTAAAGTGACTTGCAAAAGATCACCCAGCAGGCCAGTTAAAGAGCCAGGACTAAAATCCAGGTCATCCAAAAACTGAACTAGTGCTTTATCTGTTAGGCCACATTGCCTCCCTTAAGATGAAGGGCTTAATACTCTTTACAAACACTAATGAATCTCAGTCATTCATTTTACAGTTCAGTAACTGAGACACATATTGGTTTTTAGGCCAAAATTTTCCAGTGTTTACTAATTTTGGGTGGTTCAGCTAGTGTCCTGCAACTTCCCTTCCACCTGCCAGCCATATACTAACCAGCCTCAGTGCTGCACAGCTCAGTCTCTAAGGGTCTGGCTACACTGCAGTTAAAAACCCACAGCTGGCCCGTGCCAGCTGACTCTGGTTTGCGGGGCTCAGGATAAAGGCCCATTTAATTGCAGTGTAGCTGTTCAGACTTAGGCTTCAGCCTGAGCTCTGGGACACCCGCAGCATCCTAGAACCTGGGCTCCAGTCCAAGCCCGAACGTCTACCCTGTAATTGAACAGTCTCTTAGCCTGAGCCCTGCAGGTCTGAGTCAGGTGGCACCGGCCAGCTGTGGGTGTCTGATTGCTGTGTAGACATACTAGTTGTGTTGGATAGAATGATTGCGCCACAGAGACACAAAACTGACTGGTGGGTTGGGAATATATCCCGGTGGAGTGGGTGTTGGAGAGGTTCTAATCAACCCCTAAAATGCTCTCTGGATTTGGCAGGTAGTAGTTCATCCCTACGATAGAGGCAAGTGGCCACTCTGGAGCTATTTTTACAACAAATCCAGGCTTTGTGAGGTTGGATGAAAAGGGCCTCAGTAAACTAATGGGAACTGGAAGCCTTGGTCAGCAAGAGAAGAAATGTTGAGTCCATCTATGCTCTTGACTACAAGCAGGGGCGGCTCTAGGCACCAGCAAACCAAGCTGGTGCCTGGGCGCCATCTAAAGGGGCGCGCGGCTGGGCGCGGGGCGGACGCGCGCCATGCATGCCTGGGCGACACGAGCCGGAGCCCGGGACGACCCGGCCGCAGGCATGACTGCGGAGGGCGGCGTCCGGCGGCCGGCTGGACCTGGGCTGCCCGCAGGCACGCGGCGCGGCAGCGCCGCGCGATCCGCGCCGCCGGCCGCGCGAGCCGCAGCCAAGCCAGCCAGCCCAGCCAGCCGACCACCTCTGCGGCTGCGCCGCGGCGCCGCCGCGCTGCCCTGGCTCGCTCGCGGCGCGGGCGCCCGGCCATGCTTGAGGCCCCAGCAACCAACCCGGCCTGACTACAAGGATATTTTCTCACCCTTGCTGTGCCGAGAGCTCTGTGCTTACATCAGCTTCTCGTTCCATGTACACACTCCAGTAAAAAAAAAAAACAAAAAAAACCATGAAAGATACTAGGCCATTAGCCTGCAGTTGCTTCAAAACATGAGCTACTCCTGCCCTCTACTGGTGATTTGCGCTATAGCTCCGTCACTCTTTTAAAAATGTTTCCTACCCTTGCAGCTCAAAGTCGGAATTCTGAGGATTTGTGATAAACTGGGTGAATTATTTGAAGTGACACTTTTTTCTTCTGATTTTAGTCTTTCTGTCTGGTTGCATATTATCCACAACAAGCCTCTGGTTGCTACGACTATGTTCATTATTATTCTCTTCTGTATTACAGTGGCACCACTGAGGTCAAAGTACTTCACTGAACATACATATAGTAAGAGACAATTGTGGCACTGAAGAGCTTAAGTCTAAATACAACGAGACAGACAAAAGGAGTCAGAAAAGAAGTATTAATTCCCCCCGCCCCCGTTCCAGATGGGGAGTGAGGCACAAAGAGATTAAATGGAGCTTGCAGTGCAAACAGCTCTGTTGGACTGGCTAGAAGGGGAAGCCAAACAAATGCAGATTTGAAATAAGGCACACATTTTTAACAGTGAGGTGATTAGCCTTTGGAACAGGGCAGCGGTGGATTCTTCCATCTCTAGATGTCTTCAAGATATGCTTTAGGCAAAAATTACTAGGGTAACTGGGTGAAATTTAATGGACTGTGCTATAAAGGTCAGACTAGGCGATCTAATGCTCCTTTGTAGCCTTACACTCCATGAATCTATATGACTTGTCCAAGGTCACACAGGGACTCTGTGACAGAGCCAGGAAGTGAATCCAGATCATTCTGGTACCAGTCCAGGGCTTTACTACGTGACAATCTTCTCTTGTTCATCATTCAGAATTATGCAACACATGATTTATGGAAACATATTGAGATGCTATAGTGATGAGTGTCAAAAAAAAAGGCCTAAGAGAGATTAGATGTAGATCTGTTAGTCTAGGAATTCCTTGTGAACCATGAGTGTTGCTTTGGACATTTGCAATTTGTATTTCACTAGTCATGTAGTTTGAATGGCTACCTACATCTCAGGGATTTGTTTACCCTCCCTGATCCCACAAAAAGCTTTCAAGACTTCTGGCTTGACTATTCATTTGAATATATATTTACACACGTATTCACGAGGCCTTTTTTTCTCTCTTTCTGCAAACATTCCTGTGTACAAAGATTTCGCTCCCAGGAATGTTCATGGAGAGCAAACAAATGGGGTTGTGAAGACCGTCAGAGTGAAGAAATGGTTATTATTCCAACCTGGTGTTAGACCATGGAGTGGTAAAAATACTTGTGCGCTGTCTCTAGTACAGCCTCCATAGCGCAGCTGTGCCAGCGAAGAATCGTGGGTCCAGATTTTGATGCACTCTGGTGAAAGTGCTGTTAGTGCCACAGAGAAGAAATTGGCTTAAGCTGCAGCAGGGAAAATTTAAATTTTGTGTTAGAAAATGCTTTATTACTGATTATTATTGTTTGTTAATTGCTTATTTATTGTGGTAACACCTAGGAACCCCAGGGTGTATAAATGTGGGGGGAAAGGATATATGAGGCTAGGGAGAATATGGGGGGAAGGAAAAGGGTAAGCAGAGTGAATGTGGGAGATGGAAAATGCTGGGGGGCAGGCATGGAAGTGGGGTGTAGGGGAATGACAGAGGGAAGAAGAGAAGGAAGCATGAGGGGACATACAGAATCACACTGAAATTCTCACATGACTCCAGGAGCTGGGGCTTAAGAAAAATACCAACTATTACAAGTCACATGCTAAAATCATGAGTGTTGGCAACATTGTTTCAGACTGAAACAGTTTCAATTGAATCACTTCCCCCTTTCAATTAATCAGTTGAATTAGTGATTCCGGTTTTCCAGAAGGGCTTCAAGTCTAGACAAGACCTACATTTCTAATGTTAAAAACAAGTCGGAAACAAATGTATGCAGGCATTTTTTATACATCATAGAGAAGGGGAAAAGGTACAGCCTGGAAGTTTTTATATCCCTTTGTACGTCTCCTTACCAAAAAAAAGGCATATTTTTGAGGGGTACAGGATGCCCGTGGGTTAAAAATCAGATAGTATAAACTGGGTGCATTGCCACTGAAACCAACAGAATTGCATCCCGCTGCATAGTCTCGGTATGAGTTTTGTCCAACAAGCTTTAGATCTTCATGAAAACGTATCCATTTGTCTGAATTCTCTTTATTGTTTAGGGCAGGCTGCCCACATTTCCATGGAATTATTTAAATGCAGAATTATTGGACCATTTTGCAGCCACGGAGAGAATTTTTTTTTACACAGAATCTCTGCTCTTTGTGGCAACATGATGTGATATTGAGCAAGATAATGGTCAGAAAAGAACTTTGCTAGGCTCCTAATGAGGAATTGTTGACAGTAAAATTACCCCAACATTCATCAAAAAGCCAATAAATGTCAAGCATGGGGCCTTTGATGCAGTAGCTCATATAATTCCTTCCCCAAAGCTTTTTCAGCATCTTTTCAGAGTATGTACACCCTGCATTTCTGCTGATTTCACTGAAAACTTTGCTGGTGAAGAAGCTATATTGCTACTGACTGACCATGTGAACTTGGGCAAAACAATTGGCATCATTTACCCCATCTGTAAAATGGAGACAATAATACTCATTAGCTACCAGTTACAGTCCAATCCCAGTATCGCCAGCCCCGGATGTTCAAATATCAAGAATCAGCCCCCAAAATCATGAGACTGGCTTAAAAAAACAAGATTTAAAATGACTAAATTTTTTTTTGGGGGGGGTTATTTGCCTTTTGGGTTTTGAACCATTATGGTGCATGTCTCCAAGCTTTCCTCTGCAACCGTGAGGGCTAGAACCTTATTTCACACAAACAAACTCTGAAAGCTGAAACTCTCATATAATCAACTTGACTCCAGGAGCTAGAGATTTAAGAAAAAGGCGAAATATTGTGATGCTTGTGATAAAATCCCAAGTACACCTCTACATCGATATAACGCTGTCCTCGGGAGCCAAAAAATCTTACCTTGTTATAGGTGAAACCACGTTATATCGAACTTGCTTTGATCCACCAGAGCACGCAGCCCTGCCCCCCCGGAGCACTGCTTAACTACATTATATACGAATGCGTGTTATATTGGGTCGTGTTATATCGGGGTAGAGGTGTTTGGGGAAAATTAGGATGTATTCTGATTTCCTACTCTTTTGCACATTTAACATCAAATGTCCTGTGCCTAGTATCCTGAGTGTGATTGTCTAAGGGCACCTTCAACGTATTTGCCCTAGCAAATATGGTGTGGACCATAGGATGTTCTTCTTTGAGCCAGAGTGGTCATTACTATATTACAGTTTCAATTAAGCTAAAACCTATTTTTGCACCCTGGCTTGTTTGTTTACATTCTTCATTAGAGGAAAATGTTTATATATCATATGTGCTCATTACATTACTTGACATTTCAGTCCATTATGGGGCTCACACACCTTCCTCTAAGGCAGTGATGCCCAAACTTTTCCTATCGTGCTCCCCCCTTACCAGTATTGAATGTGTCTGTGCCCCCGCCCCCCGGCTGGGACCGGGGCCTGAGAGTGGGGTTGTGCAGCCAGGGGCTGGTGGCCAAGAGCAGGGGTGGGCCCAGAGTGGAGCTGGGGGCAAAGTGGGGCTGGGTGATGCTCCCGCCTCACCCCCCCATGGGGGCTGGCCCAGGCCCCACCGGGCACCCCCAGATGTTCCTCTGTGCCCTCCTACGGGGGCACACCCCACAGTTTGGGTACCACTTCTCTAAGGCATCTAGTCCTAGCCACTCTCTGAGGCAAGATGCCTGACCAGCTGGATCAGTGCGCTGACCTGGGATGGCAATTTGTATGTTACATTTTCTCTACCAGATCCAACTCCAGCTGCTGCTGTGTACTTTGTACAGTTAGCAGAAATCTTGTCCCTTCCTCTGAGCCGCTTGTAATGATAAGTTGCATTCCTAGAAGCCCAACACAGACATGTCACTTGGAACTAGGCTAATTACCTGGCAGGCTGACTGCTCCAGAGCAGGTTCTGTAATAGAAATGAATGGGGCGATGAGGGACAGACTCAGTTATTTCAGGGCAAATTCTGTCCTCGGGCAGCAGCTAGGCACAGCAGTAGGGCTTTCAATTTATCATCTGGTTTGCTGATCCTGGGCTGTAGAACTTAATTAACACATTTGCAACCATTCTGCTTTACAGTAATAGTCTGTGTGCTCATGAAATTAGATAAAGGCATTTGTGGATTAAAAAAAAATTGTGCAGAAATTAGAGCTGGAAATTGAGGTCACCTCGTCAGTCCCTTTGCAGGTTTGTTCTGTTCCTTCACAGCTCTGCCCAATCCAGCGAGAGACATTTCCAGCAATAGGGGATGCAGCAATCCCTGTGGGGAGGCTGTTCCACAGACTCCAGCACTAGAGGGACAGATGGATGACTAATTGTGGGGATTCCCAAGTCAAGCCAGGCCTATACTAATTACACAATTGCTGTATTGAGCAAAAATAGTACAAGGAAATATCTTCATCTTAAAAAATAAGTGATTGTGATACTTCAGTAATGCTTTTCATTTGAAGATCTCAAAGCACTTAGCACAGAATTTGTCATGCCTCATAACATGCTTCTGAGCAGATACAGAGACACTGGACTTAAAGAGCCAGCTTTATGAAGGGTTTGATCTTGATCTTTCAGGGTGCTGAGTATCCTCAACTTCCACTGAGGTGGACAGCGAAACCTGGGACATTGCTATTTTGGGGTCCAAACTTCCAAGTGAGTGATAGAGTTTGGAAGAGAACTCAGGAGCCCTGCATTCTACTCCCCTGGTTTATCTAATAAGTAACCAACACGCCCTCGCTTAAAGGCTTAAGCCTTGATCTTGCAAAGGTGTATGGATGGATGGATGTGCTTAACTTTACATATGACGAATAGTCCCATTGATTTCAATGAGACTGCATCACTGCTAAGATCGCATAAAGTTAAGCAGGCCCATACGTCTTTGCAAGACTAGGGCATGAATGGGCCTATTTCTGTGAATAAGATGGGCAGAATACAGCGCTTAAAGGCACTAGACCTATTCACAGGAGTAAGGTGAGCGGCGTTCGACCCTTATTTAGTAAAACAACTTTGACTCGTAACTATTTAATCAGAAACAGACTTTTCTTAAAAAAACCAAACCAACCCCTCAAGACAGTGTCAAGAGCGCCATCTAAAAAAGTAGCTTTGCAGATGGTAGTTAATTACATGAGGACAATTTCTAAAAATATAATTATCTAGTGAAAGAGAGAGCGCGCATGTAAAAAACCTCCCTGGTGATCTAGGATAGGCCAGGTGAACCACTTGAGTTCCACAGCCATTTGGGGAGAGCAGAATTCTGTAAAAATCCAATACTGTACTTATTCCTAAAAGCCTGGAGCAGAAGAGCCAACAGAGATTTGCTGAGTAGCTGAATAACCCCCATTAAATATAAACATTATAAAAACAATTTACTGTCTCCTCAGTGCTCTCAGTTGGCCATGTAGGAAGATGTACTAAGTAGAGCATCTTATTATATTGAAAAGGACATTGTCAAGGTTAGTTGCCCCCATATTTAACCTTTTCTTCTCCTTATCTGTCTGAGCAGTCTGATGTAACTGTGATGGGTTGTGCGCCCCACATCAGCCCTGAGAGGGTTAACGAAGGTCTGAGACCAGTTAGGTCACCAGGCATCACCTGAGAGGAGGGCCAGGGTTAACAGAGGGAATCCCAGCTGGGAGAGGCTGGGCCAGCACTATAAAGGGAGCAGCGAGAACAGGAAGAGGTGCCAGCTCCATGGCCAGCCTGGCTGACTCCTTATGAGAGCTGCAGGCAATTTACAATTGACAGCAGAAATGATCTTCTTAATGAACTATTACTGGTAACAACCAAACTGATGCAACTGGATGTAACCATAGTAATCACATGGATCCTGGTGCATGTAGGGACAGCAGGCAACGAAGAGGCGGACAAACAGGCAAAAAGTACAATTAATTCTGAATGCACTGACCTGGGAATCCCCTGAAGCAAACTGGAATTTAAACACCTAAATAAAAGTGTGATAAGGAAGGAATGGCAAGAGCTGTGGGTGAACAAAAAAAGGGGAAAAGACAGGGAGAAGGGTGCCCAACAGCTGAAAACGCTGATATTCTCCAAGGCTCTGAGAGGAAGAGCAAAGAGAATTCTAACAGGGCACTGCAGATTAAATAGTAATTTATTTCTAATTAATATGCATAAAGATGGATTATGCATAACATGGAAGGCGCAGAAAATGATAGATCATATCCTTTGGGATTGTAAAGACTGCACCAGTGAAAGGAAGTGTTTATATAGAAAACTCGGAGGCCTTAAAATAACATTTTCCTTGCAAAATCTAGCAAGAATACAAGGAAAATAGGGCCCAATTTAAAAAAAAAAAAAAAGCTCTTCTGCAATTCTTTAAGACTACAGGAACGGTGCGAGACTCGAAGTCACGAACAAGATACAAAATACAGCGCACGGCAGCCATAGCCTCAGGAAGGGAAATTTAGATGCAGTAAATGTGGAGGGGAGCATTTATATGACAAGTGTAGCAAATATGGAGGAAAGCACAGTGCAACCTATGGAAAGTGTACAGCAGCCAAGCCAGAGAGGTACAGAAACAATGCAGAAGCTACTAGGAGACATCTAAGACCAAAAGGGGAAGAGGAAAGGAAACTCAGTAAGAAGAGATAAGTTCACAACCTAATAAACCAAAGGATATAATGAGTGCTACAGGGGGGAAAGGAGAAGACACACTACGTATGGACAAAGAGTTTTATACCATTTATGATGTAACCAATAAACTGCACATCACAGGCAGGGATGAAAAACAGAAAATGAAAATTATGGTTAAAGCAGCAGGAAAGTACCTACATGTTAGCAACTTATCAGTAGAACAACTCCATGCTTTTTTAAGTGAAGGAAACACTGAAGTGTAAATAGAATGGTACTAAGTATTTACTGTTTACTGTCTAATACAGCGGTTCTCAACCCGCGGTTCAATTAGCGCACAGCTGCAGGGCTGCTAGGATGATCCGAGGAATGGAAAACCTGTCTTATGGAAGGAGACTCAAAGAGCTTGGCCTGTTTAGCCTAACCAAAAGAAGGTTGAGGGGGGATATGATTGCTCTTTATAAATAGATCAGAGGGATTAATATTAGGGAGGGAGAGGAATTATTTAAGCTTAGTACCAATGTGGACACAAGAACAAATGGATATAAACTGGACACTAGGAAGTTTAGACTTGAAATCAGATGAGGGTCTCTAACCATTAGAGGAGTGAAGTTCTGGAACAGCCTTCCAAGGGGAGTAGTGGGGGCAAAAGACAAATCTGGCTTCAAGACTAAACTTGATAAGTTTATGGAGGGGATGGTATGATGGGATAGCTTAATTTTGACAATTAATTGATTAAATTAAATTTTTAAAAAATTAATTGATCTTTGATTATTAGCAGGTAAATAGGCCCAGTGGTCTGTGATGGGATGTTAGATGGGGTGGGATCTGAGTTACTACAGAGAATTCTTTCCTGGGTGCTGGTTGGTGAGTCTTGCCCACATGTTCAGGGTTTAACTGATCGCCATATTTGGGGTCGGGAAGGAATTTTCCTCCAGGGAAGACTGGCAGAGGACCTGGAGGTTTTTTGCCTTCCTCTGCAGTGTGGGTACCGGGTCACTTGCTGGAGGATTCTCTGCACCTTGAAGTCTTTAAACCACAATTTGAAGACTTCAATAACTCAGACATAGGTTAGGAGTTTGTTACAGGAGTGGGTGGGTGAGATTCTGTGGCCTGCATTGTGCAGAAGGTCAGACTAGATGATCATAATGGTCCCTTCTGACCTTAAGTCTATGAGTCTATCAGCTGTGTGCTAAAGGCTGCCAACGTGCCAGGGTCGCCAGGTTCCCGGCTGCCCGGCGAAGAGAGGTCAGGGCTGCTGTCCTGTCCTGCATGGTGGGACTCTGGGGTCAGGGCTGCCGGCTGGAGGGTCTGGGGCAGCTGTGTGATGGGGGTCTGGTTTCAGAGCAGCTGCCGGCCCCACGCAGCGGGGGTCCAGGGCTCCCAGCCCCATGAGCTTCAGGGTCCAGGTCCAGGGCAGCTGGCCCGCTGCGTGTGACGGGGTCTGGTGCTGCCAACTGGCCCCACAAGTTCCGGGGGTGGGGGCAGCTGCGCGGTGGGGGTTGGGCAGTTGGCCGGCCCCACGGAGTAGCCAGCCGGCCCTGCGGGGTCCTGGGCTGCCAGCCGGCCCCACTGGGTTTGGGGCTGTCGTGAGGCGGGCAGCCAGCTGGCCCCATGCAGCGAGGGTCCGGGGTCAGACTCACAATGTGTAATAAGTTGAGAACCACTGATCTAATAGCACATGGACAGGAACTAAAGAAAAACATCCTTCGTAAAGATACTAAACCTGATATCATTTGAATATAAGAAACATGGTTCATAGGGAAAACTAGATTTTAGAATACCAGGATATGGCATCTATAGGCAAGAAAGAGAAGTTGGAAGGGGTGGGGGTGTTTGTACAGTCACTAAGAAAAAACTAAATTATTGTGAAATTGAGTTGAAATTTAATATAGAGTATAATGTTTTCAAGATTCCAAAGCAGAATAAATCTGCATCTTTGAGACTATATAATGTATGCAACCCCCATGGAAAACTGGAGATTTAGGGATTTGAGAGAGACAGCTGAAGATACCACAGGCCTATATATTATATGTGGAGACCTAAACAGCCATAACAAATTATGGGGAAATGGAAAAAAACTATAAGAATGGCAAATATCTAGATCAATTCATTGATGAAAATAATTTAGTAATACTGAATGATGGTACCCCTACTAGGTTTAATGCAGCCAATGGAAATCTCTGCTGTCTAGACCTTGGAATTGTGTCCAGTAGTATAGCAAGCAAATGCATCCGGGAAGTCGATAAAGAGGAGGGAATGGGAAGAGATCACTTCCTAGTATTTATAGTTCATCAAGGTAAAGGCAATGTTGAGGATGCAGGAAGGCCCCCTACTTGGAATATGAAAAAAATCAAACTGGGAGCAAATGTAACAAAAATATTATTGAACAATGTATAAGTGATAACACTGAGGAGTTTAGTAGCAATATACCTAAGGGAATTACAATGGCAGCGAATTTAGCAATACTTAAGATATTAAGTCACCCTAAAGGTAAAAAATCATGTACCATGGTGGAATGAGGAATGTAAAAAAGCAATTAAAGAAAGGAACAAGGCATATAAGGAAGCAAAAAATACAGTGAATAGTGAGGCTTTAATGAAATAGAAAAGAGGCAATTGCGAAAAGTGGGGGAGAGAAAGCTGGAGAAAGTACGGTGGGAAAATAAATAAAGATCCTAAAACATCAGGCAGATTAGGAAAATGAATAGAATCCGGAGTAAAGGCAATTCTGTACTAGGCCTCATTGTAGAAGGCCAAGAGACAAAAAGCTCGAACGAAGAAAAAGCAGAAGCCCCAGCAGAAATATTCCACAATGTTAGTAATGATGAAAATCAGATCTAGAAATCTGTGTGATGGGGAAAAATTGTTAAAGAGAATCACGAAAACGGGAAGAGGTGGGAGGGAGATGAGAATACAATATTAAACACAAACTTCTGTATGAGGGAACTTCAAAAAGCTATCGGTAAAAGCAGTAACTCTGCACCAGGCAAGGATGGCGTATGGAACGAAATGCTAAAACACCTGAATGAAGGAAGTCTGAAAATATCACTAAAACTATACAACAGTGTGTGGGGAACAGGCGAATTACCAATAGAGATTAAACATGTGGTTGCAGTCCCAGCGTGGAAATCAGGGAAACTGCAAAAAAGACCTGATAAGTACAGGCCAATTGCCCTTACATCATGTATGGGTAAAGCCATGGCAAGAATGGTGAATGAACAGTTAACAACATATCTAGGAAAAAAAGGACTTGTAGACAATGTGCAAACTGGGTTCAGGACGGGAAGGAGTACAGTTGATCACATATTAAGGGCTGGTCTACACTTGGGGGAGGGGGTCAATCTAAGATACACAACTTCTAAATATCTTAGTTCAACTTACCTGATTGTCCTCACGGCAGCAAGTTGACTCCACTTACTCCTCCTGCCGAGGTGGAGTACGGGCGTCAATTCGGAGATCGATTTATCGTGTCTAGATGAGACACAATAAATTGATCCCCAATAGATTGATTACTACCCGCTGATCCGGCGGGTAGTGTAGACGTGGCCTAAGAGTAGAGGTGGAGGCACAAAAAACTCTGAGAAAAAGAGTAAATGATAGTAGCTCTCCTAGATATTGAAAAAGCATATGACATGTTATGGAGAGAGGGCTTATTGCGTACAATATCATCCATTGGCATAAAAGGAAAAACATATAGGTGGATAAAGGATTTCTTAAGTAAAAAACACTATGCAGATCAGAGTAGGAAAAGCCTACTTTAGCATATATACACAATCATAAATGGCAGTCCACAGGGGAGTGTTATCAGCTGTATCTTACTCAATGTAATGATAAACAATCTCCCCAAAAGGACGAGTGCAGGAATAGGCACATCCTGGTTTTCAGATGATCACACCATATGGGCTAAAAACTGAAACCAAGAAATAGGTGAGAAACAAATTAATGAAGCACTTAAGAAAAATGCCGAATGGGGAAATGTGGGGGTTTGAATTTTCAATTCTCAAAATGAAAGGAATGATAGTCACTAAAAAGAAAATTAAAAAGATTATTTATTTGTCTCTGTATGGACAGCAAATAGGTATAGTTAAAAGCTATAAATTCCTGGATGTGACATTTGATAGGAAGCTAACGTGGAAGGATCATATTGAAAATAGTGTAGATAAATGTAAAGGTAAACAACTTACTTTAAAGTATTTCTGGACCCACCCGAGAAGCACAAAAGAAAGCAATGGTAATGCATTATAGAGCATTAATAAGACCAAATACTGAGTACCAATGCCAAGTATTTAGTTCAGCATCGCAAACAATCTAAAGGAAGCTAGACGCAATCCAAGCTTATACATTATGCATTATATGTGGTGCCTTCATCACAACACTATTGTGTATAATGCAGATAGCTGCTGGTGAAGTGCCTGTAGCGTTAAGATTGACGTTATTGAACTTCAGCGTTTGGGCAAAAGTTATAGGAAACAGGGAAGATGAAAACCCTAAACAAATATATGCAGAATGCTGGGAATTCAGTGGACAACATGGGGGTGGGAGGGAGAACCCCAAAAATGCCTCATGTCAACAGGATTGAACTGTGTACAAAAGAATGAAGAGAAAAAGACCTAAAAGAAATTACCACATATAGCTATTGGAAAATGCATTATGCATGGAAAATCACACTCCTGATATAAATGAACTATAAACTATAAGGGGAATAGGAGAGCTAAAATAGTAAATTTAGCAAATCGATGTATGTGGTAAATGGGGCAAACATTGCCAAATATTTACAGATGGGGAAAAAAGAAGGAGAGTGGGGATAGCATTCTCCATCCTAACATTTGGAAGAAAGAAATCCACGAGATTTAGCAACTGCGTTAATTGACTATGCAAAGCCTGGGGAAGCAAACAAAGTAGCATAGAACTTCACTGTTAGGAACAAAGTATCTTTGCTTAGAGGCACTCTCCCTGCTGAACCCTGGACATACCGTCCAATAGCTGTGCTATATTGTTGCCTCTTAATGGCAGAAGACCAGATCCTCAGCTGGTGTAAACCAACATAGTTCCAGTGACTTTTACCAGCGCTATGCCAATTTACACTGTCTGAGGACTTGCCCATAGTCTGAGCTGAACATACCTTCCTCATCACCATTGCCAGTGGCCATCATCCTCACAAGGGCTACACAATACAGAAGTGAAATATAGTTTTCAGCAACACCAAAAATACAGTCCCTGGGACTTTCACAGAGAAGACACTGGTGTGAGTTAGCTAAGCCTGAGCGTACTCATTTGCAAGCTGTGTTCACGCGATGTGACCAGGTAGGCTTGCGTTTCTGAATAAAGGCCTCTATTCCTTCCTGTCCATCTTTCAGGGCCAGATTGTCCACCATGACCTGGGAGGTCATTCTGTAGGCGGCATCAAGGTCCAGTGCCATCTGTTTGTAAAAGGTGGCTTTCCCCAGTGCCACAACAGACCGGCTGGTTTCACATATCTTGCGTGCAATTTTCATGGTCTCCTCTTCCAGCTTGTCTTCTGGTACCACCCTGCTGAGAAGTCCATGCAGCAATGCATCGTGGGCAGAAATAGGCTCTCCTGTGAACAGCATCTCTAATGCAACCTGGACAGAAAAAATAAATCATACTGAGCCAGTTCAACTTGCTTTGGTTTACGTCAGCAATTAAAATGGAGACATAAGGCCCAATCTTGTTCACCCCAGAAGTCACTGGCAAAATTCTCATGGGCTTCACTGGGAGCAGGGTTGAATCCAGAGGCAAAAATGTTTCAAAAGTGCCCACAGATTTTAGGTGCCAACTTGAGTCACCTGATCCTGATACCGAGAAGTGCTGAACCCCCACGATTCCAACTGAAGCCAAGGGGAGGCGTGGGCACTTAGCATTTTCTCAAACACAGGCCCAGCTTGGTGCTTTAAATTGGGCACACAAGAAGTAAAATAGAATAAAAATGAAGCCATGCCAAATCAGAGGGTAGTTTTTGAAAGTGTTGGCCTTAGTTTTAGTTTTGTGTGTGTTTTTAATTAGACTCCCTGTCGCTCATGTTAGATCACGGCTACATCTATTTCTGTATCCTGCTTCCTGCAGTGACCTGTGTCTGATGCTTTAAATGAGAGGGAAAAAATCCCTAATGTACTCGGCTAATTGTATAGTGCTAAATATGGGAAGAAAAATGCCTTGCTGACCGTAGGGACAATCAGCTGATATCATGAATCATGAGGTCTAACTACCCTTGTTATCGTCTTTGCTTCAGTAGCTAGAAATAGAAGCATCTCAGACACATTTCATTTGATAAGATGTAAAAACAGTTGCAACAATGATGCTTTTTAATCTGATATGGGATTACCTGCACATTAAAAAAATACAGTAACACATATTTGTACATGGAATTGTACAAGCAGAAGGATGATCCAGGAGCAGCTGTAGTGTCAAACCATTCTAACTCACTCAATAGAAAATGGGACTAGATTTCAAGATGATGGCATCAGAGCCAGGAAGTTAAGGGTTAAGGTCCCTTTCCTGCAATCTGACCTGCACAGGAGGACCCTTGCACTTGAGCAGATTCCCACTGACAAGCTTCTTCCCAGATGGATACAGTATGAGGACTGGCACCTGAGGTTGCACGACCCAAACAAGGCTTTGTGAAGTGCATCGTATTCCTTATGTAGTAAGTGAGGCCCATACTCACAGTCAGCAGGAAAGAAATGGGGAGGAGATAAAGGAGGGTCATAGATGCTATTTAAAAAAGAGCTGAGCAGATCATGCTGGCATTGAAATGTCAGTGCTTGGCAGGAATGGATACCTAATGGGACTGGTATCCTGCACTTGGAGGGGTCTCTCAGCAGGGGGAAAGCATCATTGTCTAAAGGAAAGACTTTACTGGCAGGAGGGAGAAGAGCTACTGTGCTGATCTGCTGCTGCTGTGGGAACCCGCTGCTTGGGATCAGGGAGGTAGCAGAGCTGCTGTCCTGGAATACAAGTCACGTCTACACTATTCTTGGACTTCCCAGCCCCCCTCAGACCAATGTTTTTTTCTGAAGTTGCTTTTGGCAGTGGAATGTTTTGCACTACAAAGTGCTGAGTGAGGAAGGTGCATGGATCGGAGCTAGAGCATGTAAATACGGGGTGTACTTTCAGGCACTGGAGAGAACAGTTCTCTCTTGAACACGGCCTACCTTTCTAGAAAGGGCTCTTCCCACGGCCACAGCTGGTGTGGAGCAGAACAGCCCGATGTTGACTCCAGGTGTAGCAAACCTGGATTTCTCACTCGCTACTGCAATGTCACAGCTCGCCACCAGCTGGCAGCCTGCTGCCGTAGCCAAGCCATTTACCTTGGCAATCACTGGTACGGGGAGTTTTTGGAGCAGAGTCATGACCTGTATGTGCAAAAGGAAGTGGTCAGCAGGTCACAGATGCATAGGTGCAACATGTTCCCATAATCCAGGACTTGAAGATGTTATTACAGATACAATAATTATCTTCACTGATTATTATCCGTAATATGGTAGCACAGTGTCCCATTGTGCTGGGTGCTGAATGAACATACAATAAAAGACAGTCCCTACCCCCAAAGAGTATTACACAAAGCTGGGGGTCAGGACACTTCTGTGGTACTGATCCCATCTGTATAATGATACTTACCCATGTTTGAGCTCTGCAGATAAAAAGTGCTATTTACCTGCTAAGTGTTACCATGATTACCTAGATAAACAACTCACATCAGCACACTGTGACCAGATGACAAATTTCAGCTGGTTTCTTCACTCTCTTCTCGTGGGGGGGAAATCACTTCTGCTTAATCATATTTTACACTCCTTGGCTGAAATCTCCAAATTCAGTTTTGCATTAGCTCTATCTTTATCTCAGTTCTTGTGCTATTGTTTAAAAACTAGTGTTCAGCACTTCTTGAGACATGGAACCAGGCAAGGAATCCATTTGTGTACAGTAATCACATCTGCAGGTACTTTCTTCAAAACATCCTTTTAAAGAAAAATACCGCATTTGTTTTCTTGTGTTTAAACACATCAGGAGAGCTAGTTTCTACTCCAAGATGTATCAGTTTTGTGTGGGATAATAATACGTAGCTTCTAAACAGTGCTTTTCATCAATAGATTTCAAAGTGTGTTCCAAAGGAATTCAGTATTATTATCCCCATTTTACAGATGGAAAAATGGAGGCAGAGATGAAGTGATCTGCCCAAGGGCATGCAGCAGGCCACTAGCAGAGCTAGGACTAGAACTAATGTCACCTGAGCCCCTAGTCCAGTGCTCTATTCACCAGACCACACTGCATTGGGTATGTCACTTAACTTCCTTGGTTTCCCCACATGTAAGATGTGGCTATTTACCAATCAGACTTCTCTGCCACATAGGGATAAAGAGAGGTTTGATTAGTGCTTTTCAATCTCTTTAAGATCCTCAGATAGATGTGGCTACAGAAGTGCAAGATATTCCTGTTAGAAAAAAAGATCATATCTTATTTATTTTAGTCCCTGGCATTTCATTTCCTCCTGAACCTTCTTTATCATTTTCATGGTCCCAGGAATATTTTCTTTGAAGCATGGTGCATTATTTGTTCCTTACACTCATGGCTAAATTATTACACTCGTCATACACTAAGGTCCTGATTCTGTATAAGACTTATGCACTGACTTAGCTTTTTACACTATAAATAGTCTGCTAATCCTCCTATATTTTTCTTTATTAAATCAAAGCCTACCTTGCTACATCATGAACCCCAAAGAATGAAATATCTGAGCCCTTCTATTCCAATCCACCTGCTGATTACAGCTGGAACTGCCGATAACTGAAATTAATTATACACACAGGACAGTTTAATTTTCTTTGGTGTTAAAGTGGAGAAAATTGCCAACTCTTGATTCCACTCTATATGACAGTAGAACAAGTTTTACATTGATCTTCTCTTTTCCATGAACCAGTGGCTGTTTGCTCAGTTGCCCATGGTCAGCATGGCAGGACATTGCTCAGATGGGGGTTAGGCACAAGCTTGTATGCATAACACACGACTATCTTCAACCGGGGTCAATGTAGCCGGCCCTGATTCAATGGGTGCACTATACTAAACTGCTGAGGGGGCACTCAGGTTCGGCCTGGCTGCCTCCCCATCATGTTTTCCTGGTTTGCACCCTTAGTTTCATGATTTCTGTGGGTGCAACTGAACCCATGAACCCAACCTTAAGCCACCTCTGTCTTCAACTGAAAGGAGAAAAAAAATCGGCCTTAAATTAAACATTTATCTTACTAATACAAAACAGGCAAATCCATGGGTGTTATCAGTATGTCTAATGGTACCTGGCACTTACACAGCAACTTTCTCTGAGGGTCTCAGAGCTTTTAACAAATATCAGTAAATTAACCATTTGTCCCTATTGGTTCCAGCTGATTAACTAGGTTTTGGAATAGGACAACGGATCCTAATTGATGCAAGGTAGGTTAGGAGTATTATGCCTATGAAACAGGTAAGGAATTGATCCATATTTGCGCAGAGTGCAAGACTCATGCAGTGATGATACATGGATCAAATATTAAAAAGATTTAAAGGAACATGCAACAATTATACCTAGTTTAGCGTATTTGCATATTGCAGATACAAGCCTTTAATCATGCGTAATCCTTCTACTACTGTTTGCATTTGGAAAATGACGAGAGGAAATAACTTGTCCAAGATCAGAGAGTAAATCAGTGGCAGAGTCAGGAACTGGAGTCAGGAGTCTAGAGGGCCAGGCTCTGCTCTAACCACTAGACCACCACATTCTCTCCCTTCTTAAACTTTTTTCATTGCTCCATTTAGCTCCTCACTGTAATAGTGGATCCACTGAAATGCCAACACCTCTTCATTGGCATTAATGCAAAACCAGCACCCTGGCTTACCTCAGCGCAGGTCTCAAATACTTCGATATGGTGCTTCGTGTCCTGTTCACTAGACAATTCCTTTAAATCATGGCCAGCGGAAAATACAGGTCCTTCCGCTGCAAAGCATGCAATAAAATGAAGAGAAAAACTTTAAACGTCGCTGATCTGAATGAATCTAGCATCTTGGGCTGATGACAATGCAAAATGTAATAAGTCCTACATGGCAGAATAGAGATACCCAAAAAATGGAGGGGGGGCACTTTGCAAAAACATCACAAAATGTTTGCTCCTGTTTTTTAGATCAAGATTTCAACTGCCATTGTACAGACTGCTGTACAGCATTTAGTCACACAAGCCCCATTGACTCTAATGGGCATTGCAAGGACACATCTGTAGAGGAAGCCCATGAGCTTTCATTTTCAGCTTCCCTTTGCCTCCCATTGTAAGTACCCAGTGACAAGCAACCAGTGATCTCACATCACTTGCTACTGAGCAACTCTTGTGTAACTTAGTGCAAGCCATGACAACTGGTCATCTAGGAGAGGCACAAAATGGCAGACATAATAAAAATTTACATGCATGTAGCTCAAATATATTTCATCCCAAAGTCATCCAAGGCACCTTAGAATCTTAAATGGATATACAAGCCATACAAAGGGATCTCTTAAGCTGCTGAAATGCAGCCACCTCTGGGGTGAAAACATGACAATTTCTTAATTGTACAATAACACTATGGATCGGTTCAAGGCAGGAGGTACCTGCCAGGGCCGGCTCCAGGTTTTCTGCCGCCCCAAGCGGTGAGGGGAAAAAAAAAAAGAAAAGGCTGATCGGCGGTAGCAGCTCAAAGAGGAAGAGAGAGACTGAGAGACCCACCGCCGAATTCCCGCCAAGGACCTGGACGTGCCGCCCCAATAGCGAACGGAGGGCCGCCCCTTTGTATTGGCCGCCCCAAGCACCTGCTTCCTTAGCTGGTGCCTGGAGCCGGCCCTGGTACCTGCATCGTGACAAATCACGATAGGCCACATGTTCACCTTATTAATATTACTGCTGTGTGTGAAATGCTCCCTAGCAACTCAGGTCTCCTAGGAGAAATCCAGAGGGGGGTTAGTGCTGCTTCTTGCAGTAGTGACACCCCCTCCTCAGCTCGGAGAGAAGGTGGTATACCAAATGCACTGCTCCTGAGCGAGTGGGGCTGGGCAGCGCGGGAGGCAAGGGAAAAGCATCGCGGGGCTGGCTCTGAATGCCTTGTGGTCTGCGAGGCTAGAACCATGTATCTCCACGGATCCGCAAGCTCTGTGAAGTCAGGAGCTGCAGCCCCTCAAATATAATGTCAGGTCACACCCACAGAATTTTTGAAATTCTGTCCTCCATCCTGTTGGCTTTTCCATGGGAGGGGGTTAGTATTTCGCCCCCTCTGTTTAGCAGTTTCCTACCTCAGTCAATAGGAAGTGATGGAGTTTTACAGGGCTCAGCCCAGCTTCTCAGAAAACACCACAAAATAGTTATTCAGTGCAACATAAACAGCTCCTACCCAGTCTGTGGGGGAGCTGCTCTGTTCTTACTCAGTTCTCTCCTGTTTACACAGCACTCAGCAGCCTCTGGTTAATATTTTACCCACGCTAAATAAAAATCAGGATTTTGGTGCCAGGTTGTTCAGGAGGGCAATAGACAAGAACTGTCTTTTCTCAGATGGTTGTTGTGGGCAATGGTTGCTCCACCTCCAAAGCTTTCATCTGTGGAGTCCCACATGGCTCAGTCCTCTCTCTCTCCCTTTTCTCCCTGGGATCCTTTAACTATATGATGCAGTCGGGAAGGCTGTTGTGACTGCACAGACTGAAGTGCCAGCAGTATGCAGAATACACCCAAATATACATCTCCTTTATGTCAAACACAAACAGTACCACCCCCCCCAGCTCTCTCAATGCCTACTAGAAATCTGCACCTAGATGAATGCTGAATCCTGGCCACAGCAAGTGGTAGGAAGAAGGAAGTATCCTCTCTATCAAGGGCATTTGCCCTCAAGATAAGTTGGTCGGCAGTTTTGGGGTTCTTTAGAGCTCCTCATTGCTAATGGATACTTATGTAGCCAGGCACCAAAAAACATCCATGTCCAACTGCAAAGATTGTGTCCCATCCCTGCAGACAGAGACAGCCCTGGCCATGCAATTGTTCCCTTTGTGCCAGATTGTTGTAACTAATTATGTCTGGGAAAAAGCCACACGCATGCCCTTAAAAAGCTCCTATTTATACAAAACACAGTAGCCCATGGGCCACTCCACTGCTAGATCATGAAAAACCATCCCACAGGATTTGGCCTGAGATAACTTCTTCCTCCATATCAGCTGCATTCCACTAGAACAATGAAAATGGAGTAGAGCTGGTTGAAAGTTCTCATTAAAACAAAAAAAATTAAAACAAAAAATACGCCCCAAAGTAAACATTTTGAATATTTCACAAAATTTTTACTGTTTTTACTTTTGAAAAATTAGTACAAAATTTCAAAAAATTGGTCACTTTTCCCCTGTTTGTTTCACCCTCTGCTCTGTGGAGCATCCTAGGGCAGCTCATGAGTGTACAAAGAGCCAGAATTTTCACAGAGGCTGCACCTAGATGATGAAACTCATTACAGCAATCGATAAAAAGTACCAAGGACTTTCAAAGCTAACTGAAAACTCATCTCTCTGACCTGCCTTTCCCTCAATAAGCCCTTCACCCACAGAGATATAAACACAATCCAACTTTCACTCTCATGCACACAAAATTAAAAAGAATTATAAATGAATCAAGCTATTGCTCCTATAGGCCAGAAAAGAAAAGAAGATTGTTTGTTTTTTTCTATTTTATATGCTCTGGAAGTGCTCAGATATTACTGTTTTATTCCAGTTCTTATACCATGCCCATCAACTTTACCTATAGTGATAGGGGTTATATGAGTATCTAGAAGGAAGAAGGGACATAATCAAACTTGGCTCTTATATAATGCTGGTCACTTCTAGATCGTTATCATGCTTGTCAGCTTTCCTTTTACAAATAGGGAAACTGAGGGACGGTGAAGTTTGGAGACTTGTGCAAGAGTATAAAGGCGGCTAGTGATAGACCTGAGAATAGAATCCACATCTCCTGAGTCCCAATATCGTGTCCTAGCCACTGAACTTCTACACAACATGTTGTGGCATTGATCATAATATCAACATTAAGCATATGAGCCTCTGGAATTGCCACTGAAATCAATGGGAGTTGTGGGAGCTCAACACCTCTGAACAGTAAACCCTTAAAAAAAAAAAAGGAATTTTCTTTAACCCGATGGTCATTGTAACCTAGGTTTTATTCTGTTAAAAAAATCCCTATATATAAAATTGATTTTTAAAAGAAAAGAAAAGTAACAATTGGACTTATGAACCCTTAAAAATATATTGCAGTAATGGTCCAAAACGCTGCAGCTTACAAGAGGGTTTCTGCAGTGTTTGTCATTAGTGTAGATTTGTATTTTTACTGAGTGAAGAAAAGTTTAGTTTTTACTATCATCAGTACTTATTATTGCCCTTACAGAGTAGGGCCAGACCCTGCATGGATTTATGCATATGCTTAGCTTCACACGGTGTGGGTAATACTCTCTCAGGTCACTTTGAAGGTATTGCTCACAGTGTGTAAAATTAAGCGTATATGTAGGACTTCTGATTTTCGGTCTTAACCAATAAAACACGATATATAAAAAAAAATAGTGTTTATCAAATAAACCCTGGAAATGGTTAGTTGTATTTAAGGACTTGTCTACACAGAGCAGTAATGTAGGGTGATTTCTAAAGCACACTAATGTGTTGTGCATTAACTGGTCTGTGTAGACCCTGCTGGTGGGCACTAAAGGCTCCCTAGTGTGCTTTAGCATAGTGTGGTTCGAAACAGTACTAGGTTGATGTACACCGGGGAACATTATAAAGAGGTTTCTCATTACAGTGTATACAAAGACAAAACTCCAACATCCCTGATTTTTGGACTCATCGATTTTAAGGCCAAAAGGGACCATCATGATCATGTAGTCTGACCTCCAGCACATTGCAGGCCACAGAATATCACCCCCCACACCATTCCTGTAATACGCCCATAACCTCTGGCTGAGTTACTGAAGTCTTTAAATCAAGATTTGAGAACTACAAGTTACAGAGAATCCACCATTTACACTTGTTCAAACCAGTACGTGACCTATGACCCAAGCTGCAAAGGAAGGTGAACCCCACCCAGGGTCTCTGCCAATCTGACCTGGGGAAAAATTCCTTCTGACTCCAAATATGGTGATCAGTTAGCCCTCAGCGTGTGGGTGAGATCCACTAGTCAAAAACCTGGGAAAGAATTCTCTGTAGTAACTCAAAGCCCTCCCCATCTAGTGTTCCATCACCAGCCATTGGAGATATGGGCCATATACCCTCATCATACCATGCCCTTCATAAGCTTATCAAGCTCAGTCTTGAAACAAGTTAGATTTTTTGCCCCCCCTGCTCCCCTGGAAGACTGTTCCATCTACAGCTACATAAAATTTAAAAATTGCTAAAAATAACCCCCTAAAAATGAAATTAATAAGCCCTGAAAAATAGAAGCCCTACATATATGTAAGTCTTTGCTGGATCTCCGGATCTGTAACGACAGTCATCAAAAACACCTAACAAAGTTTGGTTAAGTATTGTTCCAATTTTACAGCTGGGTAAACAATGGCCCTAACTCTGCAAATTTGGAACTGACAGCGAACCAAAACATCCATTATTTGCCCAGCTCTAACACTGTCCAAACCACCACTAGGTATATGGCATTGTAGAACATGGCAGTTAACCCATCTTTTTTCCCAACCTTTATTTCCCCCTGAGATCAAGGAAGTACCTGAAATGATGATGACTCTGAGAGCCTGGCTTTCGATATCGTGCAGAATATCATCGCGGAGACACTTCAGCATAGAGAGTGACAGAGCATTTCTTTTCTTAGGGTTATTCAAGATAACGTGTCTGTAAAGATTTTAATAACAAATTGGTCATGATCCAGTCAAACAAAATAGAATCTCTGTGACTGTTTCTGGAATCAAAGCTTTGGTCAAAATAAGGACGGGCACTTGAAAGTTGTTATTTTATTTAATATTATTTATTTGTATTGCAGTAGAGCCAAGAGACCTCCTCAGTGCTCAGGACCCCATTGTGCTAGGCACTGTACAATCATGTAACAAAAAGACTGTCCCTCTGCTAAAGAATTTACAGCGGAATCTGGTTTTAAACTTGCCACCAGAAAGCGTTTCTTGACAACTTTGTTCCCTGATGGGAGGCTGTCGTGTTCCTCTGTATCAGATATGGACTGGTTACAGAGCTTACTTATACATACCAGATGTGTTCATCATTAGATCTTTGGGAGGCCACCTCTTGGGAACAGACAAATGTCATGTTTATTCTATGATTACTTCTCTCCCATGGTGGGAGAGCCCCCTCCCCACCTCCCCAAAAATACAAAATTTAATTTAAAAATTCCAAGCCACACACTTTGTGGGACTAAGAAGGCACAGTTATGTCCTGTACCTCATTGTGTCTGTTTAGGGCCCTATCCAGCACACACACAAGACCAGACATAACACTTGTGACTGTGAATAATCCCATTTAGGTCAACAGGACTACACTTGATGGGAATAAGCATGGGAGCCTTGGGCAATGGGGCTCCAGGCAGCCACAGGGGTCTGTTCATACAGAAGCAACTGCAGGATCTAGCCCTGGGGTTCTCAGGACAAATTTTTTGGTGGCCGCACTCGCTGATAGCCGCTCTCATATTTTTTCCTATAATATTTGGTTAGCTTTAGGAAAAACAAATAAATATGCACATATGCATGTCCAAATTATTGTAATATATTTATTGCTAGCTAGTCATTCTGCTGTGAAAAGTGATATTAGCAGACATACAAGTATCACTTTTCACAGCAGACGTACTCAACCCTGGCAAGCCTGGGACAAATTAAACACTGGATGGGTCAGGGTCAGGGGAGGCAGCGGGGGTTAGGGGCGATGGGGGTGGTAGGTGGGTGGCCGGGAGAGGCAGCAGGGGGCTGGAGCCTGAAGCCCCATGGCTGCGCAGCCAGAGCCCAGGGCTGGAGCCCAAAGCCCCGTGGCCAGAGCCTGCAACCCCAACACACCAGGGCTGAAGCCCAAAGCCTGAGCCCCACCACTCCTTGGAAGGTGGGGAACTCCCCAGCTGCTCCTCCAGTGTTGTGCCCCAGGTGTCTCTGGAGGGGGGCAGGGCCCAACCCTGCTGGCGTATCCAGCAACCGACACACAGGTGGTGCATCCAGAAGCACCAGGGAGGGGCCACTACTTTGCCACTTCCCCCCTGCATCACAGCGCAGGAGGCTGTGGCTGCAAGAAAAGCCCCCGGTGGCTGTATTTGAGAAACACTGACAGCGCTTTAAGGTGGATTGTGTAGTCACTACGGCTCTCCCAGGGCTCTAAAAAAACCAACTCCAAGAGAGGTGTAGCTCACAGCATGGGTGGCAAGTTTGTAGAAATGTTGGTGGTGCCCAGAACCTGCCCCTCCAACTCCACCCCCCCAACTCTGCCCCCACCTACCTAAGGCTCTGGGTGGGGTTTCGGGGGGCGGTATGGGGTACAGGTCCTGGGCTGGGGATTAGGGTGCAGGAGGGGTGCAGGCTTTGGGATGGAGTTTGGGTGCAGGTTCTGGGATGGGGGTGGGGGTGTAGGAAGGGGTGAGGGGTGCAGGCTCTGGGAGGGAGTTTGGGTGCTGGGTGCAGGCTCCGGGCTGGGGCAGGGGGTGGGTGTGCAGGAGGGGGTGAGGGGTGCAGGCTTTGGGACGGAGTTTGGGTGCAGGCTCTGGGCTGGGGGTGGGGGGGTGTAGGAAGGGGGAGGGGGTGCACGCTCTGGGAGGGAGGTTGGGGATAGGAGGGAGTGCAGGGTGATGGCTGTGGGGCTGAGGATGAGGAATTCATGATGCAGGAGGGGGCTCAGGGCTAGGGCAGAGGGTTGGGGTGTGGGGTGAGGGCTGTGGGGCTGAGGATGAGGGGTTCATGCTGTGGGGGGCTCAGGACTGGGGCAGAGGATCAGGGTGCAAGGGGATGAGGGTTGGGGCTGAGGATGAGGGGTTCATGCTGCGGGGGGGCTCAAGGCTGGGGAAGAGGATTAGGGTGTGGAGGGATGAGGGTTGGAGCTGAGGATGAGGGGTTCATGATGCGGGGAGCTCAGGGCTGGGGCAGAGGATTAGGGTGCGGGGGGATGAGGGCTCTGGCTGGGGCTGGGGGATGAGGGGTTCATGATGCAGGAGGGGGCTCAGGGCTAGGGCAGAGGTTTGGGGTGAGGTCTGTGGGGCTCATGATGTGGAGGGGCTCAGGGCTGGGGATGAGGATTAGGGTGCGAGGGGATGAGGGCTCTGGCTGGGGATGAGGATTAGGGTGCGAGGGGATGAGGGCTCTGGCTGGGGATGAGGATTAGGGTGCAGGGGGATGAGGGCTCTGGCTGGGGATGAGGATCAGGGTGCAGGGGGATGAGGGCTCTGGCTGGGGATGAGGATCAGGGTGCAGGGGGATGAGGGCTCTGGCTGGGGATGAGGATTAGGGTGCAAGGGGATGAGGGCTCTGGCTGGGGATGAGGATTAGGGTGCGAGGGGATGAGGGCTCTGGCTGGGGCTGAGGATCAGGGTGCAGGGGGATGAGGGCTCTGGCTGGGGATGAGGATCAGGGTGCAGGGGGATGAGGGCTCTGGCTGGGGATGAGGATTAGGGTGCGGGGGGATGAGGGCTCTGGCTGGGGATGAGGATTAGGGTGCGGGGGGATGAGGGCTCTGGCTGGGGATGAGGATCAGGGTGCAGGGGGATGAGGGCTCTGGCTGGGGATGAGGGCTCTGGCTGGGGATGAGGATTAGGGTGCGGGGGGATGAGGGCTCTGGCTGGGGCAGAGGATCAGGGTGCAGGGGGATGAGGGCTCTGGCTGGGGATGAGGATCAGGGTGCAGGGGGATGAGGGCTCTGGCTGGGGATGAGGATCAGGGTGCAGGGGGATGAGGGCTCTGGCTGGGGATGAGGATTAGGGTGCGGGGGGATGAGGGCTCTGGCTGGGGATGAGGATCAGGGTGCGGGGGGATGAGGGCTCTGGCTGGGGATGAGGGTTTGGGGCATTGGAGAGGCTCAGGGATAGGGCAGGGTAAGGGCAGCCTGCCTTGCCATTAGTGGAGGCAGGCACTAGGACCCTGGGGCAGCAGACAGCCATTCTGCCGGGAGCCGCTCTACTCGGGCAGCACAGCACAAGCAGGCAGGGGAGAGTCCAGCGCTGTTTTCTGTCAGGCAGGGACGCAGCGCGGCGGGGGGAGGGGGTGGCAGGCGGGGGCTGGGACCTGCTCCAGGCAGGGACGCGGCGGGGGAGCCTGCGGGGGCCGGGGCCCGATCCAGGCAGGGCGGGGGAGAGACCCAGCTCCAAATATTGCTGGAGCAGGGCACCCGGCCCTGAATATTCCTGGAGCCCGGGCACCGCAAACATATATAACCTGCCACCCATGGCTCACAGCACTGGTGCACTGTTTACACTGGTACTTTCCAGCGCTGAAACTTGCTGTGCTCAGGGGGTGTTTTTTCACACCCCTGAGCGAGAAAGTTGCAACACCGTAAATTGCCAGTGCAGACAAGCCCTTTGATCGGTAAATCTCTGTGGCAGGAGGCTCCTTGCTCTTCATAGGTCAGACAGCACCATGCACACCATGGGCTGTGTATTCAGGATTTTATATACCACAAGGAAAATTTAGAAGTGCAAATGTGCTGTCAAAATTATTAAGCCAGAGACTGAAGAGAGTAACAGACACATGGGAAGGCCCTGTCCCTGCTCCTATAAACTATTTTATGTCCTTATTTTTAAAGGGGCTTTTAAAAAATGATTCCCCTGGGTTTTGATTGTCATGCTGGCCTTGAACTGTACCCCATCCACCTTTCAGTTACACTCACTCATTGCATAGCCAAATCTATGCAGGTCCCCCACAAAAGCTGGCATTGCCCCATTAAATCACTGACACCAGAAACCCAGAGTTACCGAAGTTTAACTGCATAGAAAACTCTGTCTGCATGTCAGGGAAATCCCTCAGCATGTCAACCCCTTCTGCTATTACGGGCGAGTTGGGGGTAGGGTCTAGTGCGTGACACACCCCTCGTGTTGGGGTCTGGGTTATACACACAATCCCACCACGGGAGTGCCCCGTGAGGGCACTGGGGAGAGTGGGAACTACTCTGAACTCCCGGCGCTGGTCGGTTCTGTTTGACCCTTTGCTCAGCAGCTCCCACGGGTGCAGCGCAGCCTCACCTGATGCCATCCAGCTGCCGAGCGCTGGTGAGTTTCTCCAGCTGTGGCTGCTGCCCCGATCCAGCTGCGGCGCCGCTGCTGGACCCGGAGGCAACGGGGCACCGGAGGATCCGGGAGGGCTTCAACCTCCATAGTCTCAGGCTCGCAGCCATTGCTCGTTGGGGGGAGGAGGGGGAGGCGTTGCTGTGCAATTGCTGGAGCCTTTCTGGCTCTCTGCTGACCCCTAGGCTGGCGGGGCTGTGCAGGGAAACGAGCCGGGGAAATGCTGCTCCTCCACCCTGTCACCCACACCGGTCTGCTCCCTCTGCCTGCACAGAGAGCTGGGTGCTATTGTGCTCGCCTCTGCTCTGCGGGCACTCGCAGCCTGGAGCCGCCGTGCCCTGCCCTGCCCCTCAGTGCAAAGCCATCGCCATTCTGACTTGTGCACAGGTGTAAGTGACAATGGTGAACCGGACCTAATGATTCCTTCCAGCCCCAGCCACTGGGGTGGTGCTGTTATGCAGGCTCCCAAAGCACCAGCGACCTTCTTAATATGCCCAGTACTGCAGGGGGGTTCTCAAACTGGGGGCCAGGACCCCTCAGGGGGTCATGAGGTTATTATGTGGGGGGCCACTCGCTATCAGCCTCCACCAGTGATGAGCTGCTAAAATCTTAACAACCCGTTCCCTATAAAAAGTTCTGATTTAAGGGATGTGCCAGAGCATGTATTTTTTGTACCAACAGAGTTACCATACGTCCGTATTTTCCCAGGAGGAATTTTTAAATTTTAAAAATCCCGCCCAGACAGCGATTTAAGAACCCAAAAGCCTGACATCTCTGGGAAAATACAGCTGTATGTTAACCCTACCTAAAGTTCTTTTTTAAAAAGATGGGCCTGAACTAGAAATGAGCTCTGTTTCACATGTGTGGGTTCCCACCACTCCCTTGGGGTGTGCTAGGGTGACCAGATGTCCCAATTTTATAGGGATAGTCCCAACTTTTGGGTCTTTTTCTTATATAGGCTCCTATTACCCCTCATCCCCTGTCCCGATTTTTCACACTTGCTGTCTGGTCACCCTAGGGTGTGCACATGTGGGGTCCCAGCTGCTCCCTGCCCCCCCTCACTGAAGCAGGTGTGCAGGGTTACTGCCCTGGGAACTGCAGGGCACCAGTGGACATGGGGCTGGCTGCAGACAGGGGCGTGGGGCAGGGCTAGCTGGAGGCAGGGAGTGTGACACCGGCTGGCTGCAACAGGGGCTGGCTGTGGGCAGGTGATGCAGACGGGCTGGCTGCAGGTGACTGCGGGCAGGGGGTGGCTGCAGGCAGGAGCTGGCTGTGGCTGCGAGTGGCTGGGGGCAGGGGGTGCAGACACTCACAGGGGGAGAGCGGCTGGGAGCAGCCCGAGCAGCAGGACGCAGCCGGGGACCCACCAGGCAGCAGCAGGAGCCCCAGGGCCAGAGGTCCAAGGGGCAGCAGCAGCAACAGGGCCAGGAGGCAGCTCACATGGCTCCTGCAGCGCAGCACGGCGCCCCCCAGTGGCCGGGAGGAGGAATTACATGCTTCCCAGCCGGAGCCCATCTTTCACAGGGAAGCCAGCTAACAAGCGGTTCTAAAACCGCTTCTAAATTTAACAACCGGCTCCAGCTCACCCCTGGCCTCCACCCCAAACCCTGTTTTGCCTCCAGTATTTATAATGGTGTTAAATATATAAAAAAGTGGTTTTTAATTTATAAGGGGGGGTCGCACTCAGAGACTTGCTGTGTGAAAGGGGTCACCAGTACAAAAGTTTGAGAATCACTGCAGTACAGGATTTGGCACCATTTTTTTGCAGATGCTTAATGTGTCAGGGAGGATGTTGTTCAGGTCACTCTTCATAGGTGGGCAGCATTCATGCAGAAGGAATTACTCTTCCCTCTTTAGAATAGAGTTCTGCAGTTCTTTATACCCTCAGCAAAACTGCCTGGATCTGTGACATTCTGATTTTATGGGAGCTGGGGATTTAGGTCAAAGTCTGCATCAGTAAATTGTCTTAAAAGGCCTTTTGATAATGGGCAACGATCGGTTTTTGGGCTGATGCTGATCATCCTGAACCAGTGGGAAGAAATACTAATTTCTGAAAATTTTGTCTTAATTTGCAGATTGGAGTGATATTGTCTGTCTCTAGCACCATCTAGCTGAAGTTCTGAAGGAACTTTAAACATCTTAATTAAGACTCACAGCCACTTTGTGAGGCAGCTACTCAGCAGTCTGATTATTTATTCTGCTTGTACAGAGGGGGAAACTGAGGCACGGAGATGCAGTGGCTTTCTAGAGATCACATGATTTGATAGCAGAATAGGGAATAGAAGAAAATCAGAAGTCCTGCCCCCCAGTTTTCTGTGCACTAGCCAAAGACCAGGATCCAATAAAGCAGGGATGGGCAAACTTTTTGGCTCAAGGGCCATATCTGGGTATGGAAATTGTATGGGGGGCCATGAATGCTCACAAAAATGCGGGTTGGGGTGAGGGCTCTGGCTGAGGGGTGCGGACTCTGGAGTGGGGCTGGAAATTAGGAGTCCAGAGTGCGGAAAGGGGCTCCGAGTTGGGGGTTGGGGTGCAGGTGTGTGTGTGTGTGGGCTCTGGCTGGGCATGCAGGCTCTGGGGTGGGGATGGGGGGTTGGGGGTGCAGGAGGGTGCTCCAGGCTGGGACTGAGGGATTCGGAGGGCTAGAGGGGGATCAGGACTGGGGCAGGAGGTGGGGGCATGGGAGGCGGTCAGAAGTGCAGGCTCTGGGTGGCACTTACCTCAATCAGCTCCTGGAAGCAGCGGCATGTCCTCCCTCCATCTCCTACGTGGAGGCACGACCAGGTGGCTCCACAGACTGCCCCATCCGCAGGTGCCACTCCTGAGCTCCCATTGGCCATGGTTCCCAGCCAATGGGAGCTGCGAGGGCAGCGTGTGGAGTCCCCTGGCTGCCCCTACATGTAGGAGCCTGAGGGGGGACATGCCGCTGCTTCCGGGAGCCATGCGAAGCTATGGCATGTGTGGAGCAAGCCCCCAACCCCACTCCCTGACTGGAGCACTGGAGCGGGGCAAGCCCCAGACCCTGCTCCCTGGCGGAAGCTCAAGGATAAGATTAAAACATCTGAAGGGCCGGATGCGGCCCCCAGGCCGTAGTTTGCCCACCCCTGCCATAAAGAGTCACTTATGAAAAGAATAAGACTTGAAAGAGAAAAATGATGGTGCTCAAGTTAAGGAGTGTGGAAGGGACCAAATAACCTCACTCCTCCTATGACATAGAACTGAGTAGATCAAACCCAATGGGTCGCATTGGTACAATGTGTACACTAGCCGATTCATTACAATACTTATAATTGCTCCTTCCATTCACAGAGCTCAAAGACGTTAATTGTTACAACATTCCTGTGCGCTGTAGAGTCAATAAATGTTAACCATCCCCGTTTTACCGACGGGGACATTCAGAGTTCAGAGATAGAAGTTAACTAACTTTCCTAAGCTCACCCAGCAAGACAGTGACAGAGCCAGAGGTAAAACATATCTGTGGTGTCATCACACCCACAATCCACCTCAAAGGGTGGCACAGTGTGCATAAATCACCACAGGCAGGCAGCCAACAAGGCGCTGCTGATCAGCTGGGAAAGATGCTATTGTACACAGAGCACATTGGCATTATGCATTCCACTCCCCGTTCAGCAAGGTTCTTACACCCCCATAGATTTCCATCCTCATCCACAATCACACTAGCTCACCCCAGGCCCCCCGCCACATGTTAAGAGAAAATACTGAACATTATAAATGTTTTATGCACAAGCCTGTCTCCATTATCTATACTTTACCATGGTGATTGGTGCAGTAGAAATAATGTATAAAGATATATACAACAACAAGATATGTGCATTGCGGATGTGAATTTTTGCTCCCATTCCATTGCCTGATCAAACAATCCTCCCCACTTTTGCTAGTCTGGCTCCGATCTTGTAAAGCAGTGGTACTCAGCCCTTCCAGACAGTACCCCTTTCAGGAGTCTGATTTGTCTTGTGGAGAACTTTCAGTGAGTGTCTTAAAGAGACAGCGTACGGCTTTCCCCAGCAGCCAGCACACACACACACACACACTCTGTCTCTTTCACACTCACCTCCCAACACATACTAGTATTATTGTTGTTACTTCTTGGTACTTCCTGCAATGCACATATATTCTGTCATTTTAGTCTTTCAAAGTGTGTTATTTTAGTGTTTTGACTGGTCTATGCATTTCATAATTTTTATTTCTCTTACACTTAAATTTAATTCTTTAAGTAGTGAGTTGTAAAATGCCTAACCTGTCTTGGCTGGAGTAATTATCCCTATGGTAACTTAAAAATATATATAGAAACAAAAACCTATATATATATATATTATATCTAGGTTTTTGTTTCTACTGGTGGCGCACATCTGCACATACCTTGGTGCACATAACACAATTTATTCCGTACATGGATGGAAAAAATTAGAGGGAACGTAGCCCTTGTCTGAAATTTCATAATTGTGCTTGGCAGGAGTGAACTTGCAGAAATGGAGATGAACTTCTTCATTGAGGTCCTGTTTCTGGGACAGCATCACCCTACTGGTGACACTGGAAGCATCAGTTTCTAGCATGAACAGGATGTGTGGGGATCCTGTCAGGATCAGAGTCAGGATGTGTGAGGATGGACATGGAAGCAAATGCTGCCTTTAGTTGATTGAAGCTTCTTAGATTTCTGGCATCGAAGTGAACTTGGTGTTTTTTTTGCAGCAGAGAGGTTATAGGGACCAGAATTCAGGAGTAGCCCCTTATAAAGCATTCATTAAAATTCCCAAACCCAAAGCAGCACTAATTTCTGAAATGCTTCATAGTGAACCACTTCCGACTTCCAAGGATCCTTGCAAACTCCCTTGCCAGGCAGAATGTAGCCTAAGGATTCTACTGTGGGCTGATTGAAGACACATTTCTCCATCTTAGCATAGGCTGGTCTTCAGAGCAAGTTAGGATGTCATCTAAATAGGTGACCACATGGCAGTCCAGCATATTCTGTAAGTCATTATTAATTAGATGCTGAAAGGTCCCGGGCAGGTTAGTAAGTCCAAAAGACATCACCAGATATTCCAAGTGGCCATACTGAGTGTGGAAAAGTGGTCTTGCATTCATCCCCTGATCAGATTCTGACTAGGTTGTATGCCCCTCTAAGCTGTAACTCGGTGAGTACCCGGGTAGTTCTTACCCGATCCAGGAGCTTTGGGATCAGGGTAGCGTGTATTGATTCTACACTGAGATTTTTATTTAGGGCACAGTAGTCCACATGGAGTCTTAGGGAGCCATCTTTCTTTTTCATGAAGAGGACAGGGGCCTTGGCTGGGGATGTGGAAAGCTGGTAAAACCTTTCTCCAGATCCTTGTGAATGTAGTCCTTAGGGGCAGCTAATACAGGTTCTGAGAGGGAATATATTTGGCCGAACGGAATGTTGGACCCAGGCTGCAAGTTGATCGGGCAGTCATATTCCCCTTAGGGTGTAGTGTGTCTGTGTTTTGTGGTGTTATACCTGTGGATTTCATACCCTTTTCAGGTCAGATGGGCCTACGAAGAGACTGAAGTGGTCTGAGCAAACTGTAATGCCTGGTGGCGAAGGTAGGCTAGGGGGCACCGCAGAGCCATAGTCAAGTAAGATGTAAGTCAGCTTACATCGACCTAACTCTGTAAGTGTCTACACTAAAATGCAGCTCCCACCGATGTAACTTGCCCAGTACACCGACTTAATAGTTCCACCTCCACGAGACATGTAGCGCTTCGGCTGATGTAGTTAGGTCAAAGCAGTGTCAATGTAAATACTGCATTGCTTATATTGACTGTTGCTGCCTTTTAGAAGCCGTCCCAGAGTGCCCCACGCAGACAACTAAATTGGTGCAAGTGCTCCTGGTGAGGATGTGCACTGCCGACAGACATAAGGAGCATAGTGTGGACATGCAAAAGCGATTTATTTACTGTGGTAGCTGTACATCAACGTAATTTAGGTTGACTTAATTTTGTAGACTTGTCCTAAGACTGTTGGTCATGGTAGTAGTTCAGTGCACTGCGGTGGTGTAACAGCTGAGGATGCTGCTGGTGGGCTTTGGTTCAATACCAGAGTTCTGATGTTGCTCAGTACTTTTGAAAATCATGCCCCAAGAAATGCTGGTCTAGTTCATTATTGTTTCCATCTGAGTCTAGTGGTTTAAAAGATATTTATTTACTTAGATTGTAAGACTTTGGGGAAGGGGCTATCTTCTTGTTCTGTGTTTTTATATTGGGTTGCACCCGGCCGGTCCACGGCTGGGAGCAACCACAATACAAATTGTTATTATTAATTAATATTTAATAATTATTACTATTTTCATGTGTATTTGAAAAATATTCAATGTAACCAAACGACTAAGAATACCCATATTTCCCATGGGCTAGTCCTCCCACATTCCAGGATGGGTCTCACACTGAGCCTTTCCCACCCCCTCCACTCTCATTTCATTTTCTGATGGGCCTTTTTTCTTCAGCCCCATCTGAGCTACGCTAAAGCTTCAGATTTTTAAAACAAGAGGTGATAATCTCCAGCTAAGACTCCCTCATTTTGAATTTGTCGCAAGTGCGTTTTCAAAGTCTCTGCTTCATGTGGCTAAGGCCCTGTATTTCAATTTGCAAGGCATTCAGAATCAACTTAGTAACCTCCCTCAATCAGCCCCAGTTGGAAGCTGCCTTTCTACATTACAGTGAAGAAATTAATCTTTCTCACACAAGATATTGTTTTCTGGGCCCATCTCTGCCAACCCCCTTTCTGTCTGTTTTCAACGGAATATGTTTTTTAGTCTTCTCTTGAATACATCCCTTTTGAAGCAAAAGTGTTTTCAGCTCTCTGGAAGTTCTGTTCTTTTTCACTTTGATTGACAGTCATCACCCTGACATTTCCGTTCCCAGCTGCGCCCACTACAGACATTTTTTTTTTGGCTATGATTTCCCCATCTCATTAAAGAGACCTGCTGCTGTCTTCTGCAGGGAAACGCTTCCTGAAGAAGAGCTCTGTGTAGCCTGAAAGCCTGTCTCTCTCATCAGCAGAAGTTGGTCCAAGAAAAGATATGACCTCACCCACCTTATCTATTTCATTTCCAGGCAGTTTTGCTTTTCATAGTACTCCTCTAGCAGCATTGTAGTTATGGCTGAGCTGGCATTTCCAACGGGAGATGGGTGGGAGCCAGGACTGAAAGCTCCAATAGGGCGTTTCTAATGTTTATTTTTTATTATTTTTCATATAATATAAAATTAGCATGATAAGGGACAATAGGGGACAATCCTTCAGTGTCAGGATGTTACAGAGACTTTGCGGGATATTATCCAGTGCTTAGATATATATGTTACTGAATTCAAGTGCATGTAGCTATAGCATCCAGTATGAGGCCCCACATACCAAGTTAATTCTCATGGAAAATTTATTGTTGGTGAAAACTGACAACTGTGGGGGATCTTGTGGCCTGATTTTCAAAAGAGCTGAGCACCCACAAATCCCACTGGGAGCTAAAGGTGCTCAACACCTTTTAAAATCAGCAGAAATCCTCTCTTTAGCCACTGAATCAGTGCAGCATGAGCAGAGATAGAGCAAGGGTCTCCCACGACTACGGTTAGGAGAATATTTCAGTTTCCATGCTTGTGCCTTCAGCTTGATCTGCCAACAAAAGGGCAGATTAATGTATGGTGCTTTCTGAGATGAAGAACTGGAATAAGACTATGGATCACCTAAAAGTCATTAGCTAATAACATTTTTTTGTCATACCGCTCTCCACTTACTCCTCTTTGTTCAAAAGATTTGTATAAAAAACATACTGACTGGAGTTTTATTGTATAACATTTTATACAATGGCATCAGACTGGTAATATTTCCCCTGTCAGCTCTTGTGTTGGCGATAGCAACATTAAATAATGTTAATAATTTGGGCTGATATTCCAAGACCCTTAAAGGCTCCCTAGGTGCTTGCCTCCTAAAAGTCAATGGGATTTGGGCACCTAAACCCCTTAGGCACTGGTGAAAATTCCAGCCTTGGTTGTTTTTAAAATATTTTTGTTTATATCCTGGGCACAAAATTTTGCTTAAATTTACCTCACCTGCAAGTGAGACCTGCTCAAAGGACATTAAGTGTGATTGATGGTGACGGAGCTCTGAGGCGATGTTAAATGCCAGCCCTGCCCTTAGTAAAAAGACATTTTAAAGTTATTCCGACTGCTAAATTACAGAGCAGAGTCACTTCAGACTCTCCCAAAAAGACATCCTATGCTAGGGTGACCAGATGTCCTGATTTTATAGGGACAGCCCTGATTTTTGGGTCTTTTTCTTATATAGGCTCCTATTCTCCCCCCGCACACCCCCATCCCGATTTTTCACATTTGCTGTCTGGTCACCCTATCCTATGCCCTAGCAGTAAGTGACATGATTTTGGTTCTCATCAATGTTTGTCTTTCGTGCACACCTAAAGGATTTCAATACAGCCTTAACTATGGAGTTGCACTTGCTACTAACACCTTTTTAATAAATTCTTCAGCATGGTAGCAGCAGCAAGCACTCTAGCCACGATCAAACTAGTTCCTTAGCTGTTAATAACATTGTTTTTTGTGGTTACCCCTGGTGTTCCCTCAGCAAACAAGCTTCTTCACTGCAGCTAGCCATTAGGCATGGCCCCATGAAGCTTCTAGCGTAATTGCCTCTGCAACTCTCAGATCTCTTTCCTTGTCACGGTGTGGCAGCACTTCTCCACTGAAGAGATGCTGCCTACTTTTATTCTCTGCTTCAAGACCAGTTGAATGATCAAAGCCTTTTTGTCACCTGATCTGTCTTCACTGTTCCCTCATTATTTGCTGCTGTTCTCATCGCTCCTTGCCTGCAGTCCTTCCTACCCTCACCCACCTTGTTTCAGGTTCTTTTCTTACCTTCTTTCCCATCTCCTCAGCCGTAGAATGTGAATTTTAAAACTCGCATTCCAAAGGTTACAGCATTAGACTTTTCTTAGGTACTGTTCCATTGTCAGTTTCTCATGCCATGAATGATGATAGAAATGATAATCTATAGAAGGCTGTAGAAGCAAAGGGTTCAAATTCTGCTCGCTGATCCTCTCCACTGTTCTTACACACGCCAGTGTGTAATTAATTTCAGTGGACATTCAGGGCCTATAGAAAGAGCAGAATATCAGGTCTAGATCCGCTGTGTCTGATTTTCCTCTGTCTTCATATATGAGGAATAACCTCACAGATGTTAAGGAGACTACCCAGACAGTTTAAAACTTGCTGTTAAATGAGAGATGAATCGGAGTTGCTGTGTGGATGAGAGTAGAATTTTGCCTAAAATTCTAAATTTTGGAATATCCACATTCACTTACAGTGCTGTGTTCCAAGTCACTCCTGCAGGCAATAAATTCAACTGCAAAGTTAATCCCCATCATGATGCTTCCCACGGCTGGTAACTTTTTTCCAGTGGAATATGTTCAATTTGCTGTGCTCTTCTGGTTAGCTTGTTTCCTGTCCTTTGGCCAGTTTCCAGTCCAGCATGTGCCATCTTTCCTTCCCTGCAACCCCCAAGACTACCCCAGAGATGATGCTGTATTAGAATGGGGATTGATTCTTTTTTTAAAAATTGAAATAGGTTTTTGACCAATAAGGAGATCAGACATAAAAATTACAGGCTGAGTCTTATGGGGAAAAAATAGCCAGTGGCTCAAAATTTCTATGGTGGACCCAACAAAAGGCGAAGATCAGATAAAATAGATTAAATTCACTCTTGGTGTGGAGAGTCAGAATAGGTGAAGTCCCTCCACTTAAGCCCTGCATTACGGTTGTGGAAGAATGCTTGCAGATAGAGCAACCCAGTAAATGTGCTTATAAATCATAGGCCTGAGCCAAACACAGTGAAATAATGGGAGTCTTTACATTGATTTCAATGGGCTTTGGATCAGGTCCCATTCATACATTTCTGCAAGGTCCTGTGTGTTGGCTCCAAGTCAAACAGACTGTTGTGGAAGGAAGCTATGGGACAGGGCAGAAAATGGCTACAGGATCTGTGCTCACATATTCCATTGCCCCCAGTATTTTGTGCAATTGGCTCGTTGAGTGGAATTACTGCATTATTTTTCTTTTGTTAGGTTTTACATGTTAAGTGCACAGTGTGTTGGCCCCGGTACAAGGAAGGGCCGATTGCTTGATCCAAGACAGCTGTGTGATATTGTGCAGAAACATCCTTTCAGTCCATGTGTCAAAGTGTCTGCAGTTCCTGATTTCAGGCAGAGGCAGCATTAACAGACAGAGAGCAAAGAAAGCTCATCTGTATTTAGAGAATTTTAACACACAAAGTAAAAGGGACATTGTTACGATATAAGATTTTATTTTAAGATATCCTTAGTGTTGCCTCCTCTTTAACAACCCCCCCAAAAAACCTGTGTTCTAGCCCCACTCACTGCAGTATCACTATTGTAAGCTGTAGTGGTTTGGATCATTACAGTAGAATAATGTAACACGATTTGTATTAAGAGGTGAGATTATTAATACTGGAAGAATTTTAACATATTACTGGACTTTTCACAAGTTATATTAATGAATTTTTAAGACTCTGCTCACCGTAGGCAGTAGAGATTAGGCTGGTCAGTTTCTTTGTTCATATTCATTTTCACTTTTGCATTCAACTTGTGCAGTGTACTTGTTTTTGGGCTTCCAATATAGCAGGGAAATGTGTGTGCTCATTGATTTACACCTCTTCAACCTCACTGGAGTCAATGGGACAAAATTCCGTCCTGATTTACAACCTGCTCAATCCCACTGACATTAATTTACTTAATTTTTTATAAATTATTAATCCAATGTGACCTGTAAGGCATGCAAAAGAAAAGGACTTGGCAGTGTCTCTTTAAAATAACATTGTCTAGCACATCACATACGGTTTGTTTGAAAATCTGGATTACCATGGCTACTTGCATTTCCCCTTCATCAATATTTTATACACCCAGATAAGGGAGAGGAAAAACAAAGGCATTACTGGCTAATATTTTATGCAAATTGCACTTTTTTTGTTTTCTTGTGGTTTCATGAATAGTGGGATGAATGATTCTGCTCTTAGTACATTCTGGAAATGTGAGCATCACAGATGATATTACTGTTTTCAGCAGGATCCTTCAGGGAGATGGATGCATATATTTGGAAAGCTGAGATAACATAAATCTTTTCAAAAAATTAAATGTGACTGTGAAGTTTTTCAGGGACTTGCTGTTTTTCAAGAAAACATAAGTTCAGTATCTCACTGTGGCAACAGGGTTTAATCCTAAATGCTAAGAATATAAAGGTTTCTGACTTTTGCAGGCCTTCTGGTTGAAATTCTGGCTCTTACTGAAGTCAATAACTCCACCAGAGAGGTCCTTTGGGGCCATCTGCCTGTCCCAAGTCAGGCCACCCTGTAAAAAATCAGCTTGCTACAGAAACTGAAGTCAATGGCAAAAATCTCATTGACTTCATTGGGGTTAGGATTTCACTTGCTGACTTTATGGACCTGATCTTGCAGTCCTTGAACACTAATACTTCTAATGAAGCCAGTTTGGGATTCATAAGAATTCCAGGGTCTGTCCATAATGGATATGATGCATTCACTAGTAAACACAGCATAGCTTACTTACCTTTCCTACAGCAGAGTCACAATGATAATAAATTATATTCAGACATCACCTTTCATTAAAAGTTCCCAATGTACTCAGCAAACTGCATAGAGCCATGTAAATACTTAGCATATATTTACACTGGAGCTAAACAGTGTAATTTCCAGCTCAAGTAGACATAACCACACTAAATCTGATCAAGCTATCGCAAATGCACTGAAAATAGAAGTGTAGCTACGGCCATGTGAGCAGCAGGTGGGGCTAGCCGCCCCAAGTGTGAGCCCATCTGAAACTCCAGGTACATACTTGGATTGGCTAACCACTCCCTTTGTTACTGTGAATGTGGCTACACTTCTATTTTTAGTGCATTAGCTTGATCAGAGTTAGCATGGGTATGTCTTCTTGCGCTGGGAATTACATCTTCCAGCTCCAGTGTAGACACACCCTTAGATAGGTTCGCACATCTAGGGAGACACAATGTAATTGCCTGGCCTTTAGCCAGGGCTCTATTGTTACTTTCTTTTTTTAAAAAAGGGTTTAGAAAGAAAAAAAAGTAAGGTAAGATGGAGGGAAGGTTATGTAACACAGCCTACATAACAACCACACAGGAAACAGCAGCCTGTTAAAGAATATTGGCCAAAACCGTCAGACCTTGGGGCCTAAAGTTAGGCATCTAAATGGTTATTTAAGCACTAGTCCTGTCCATGATGTAAGTTAGAGCAGCTCAAAGCCTGTTTTAAGTTGTGTCTAGCGGCCCATAGCCCCAAGTGGACATTCTGACAACCAGGAATAGCCAGAGTACAGAGACATTCTGGCCTCACTCCTATTTTTCCACCCCCTTACACCAGCTCCATGTCACCTCAGGATTCCTCCTACGTGGAGGGAATTCTGAGATAACTCACTGAGCTGGCTTTCTGTCTGCTTTGCACTGCCAGAGCAAGGACCAGAATCTGTGCCCAGGAATCCCTTTTTTCTTTATGGCTACATTGTGTCAATCATTGATTACACCAGTGTGAACGTTTCTGTTGTGTGAAGAAATAAAGCTTGCGGGCCATATTCTGCTCTCGATTACATGGTTTCAACTTCCATTGATTTATGCAATAGGAGCTGCATCCATGTAACTAAGAGAAGAACTTGGCACTGTTAATATGTGTCATTGGATCCAGATGGCTCAGTGTGGCTCAGCAACAGTTTTCTGTTTTTAGGAACATTCTCTGATTGTGGATAAGAAGGGAGTCTCCTGTCCTTAGCAGAAAGAAAGCTGCTTTTGCCAAAAAATAACCTTCTTCTCCTCACATGCAAACCTGCTTCTCCCCTTTAAATCATTTTTAGACTCTATTGTTGGTACCAAAGTGTTAGCCCAATTTACCTACATGGGCAGAGATTTGTTTTCCTAAGGACAATGTGCAAGCCACATTGTTCTCAACCTCTGTTGGTGGCCCATGTTGTGTTTCTATCATAGTTCTTAGACAAATAGTCCCTGACCATAAAAATAAAATAAAGCAGTCCCTGACCTGCAAAGAGAAACCCTCAGAACAGACTAGTTTAAGAGGAAGGTTGATATTTATGTTTCTTGTTGTTTTTTAAAGAGAAACCCTGAGAAGGGGGTAAGTGTGGGCAATATCCAGTGTGTGTGATATGAGGAATGGAGTGGCAGAGCCATCTGCTTACAAGATATTTGTACAGTAGTATCTGAATGCCTTCATTAGCATTTAAGACACTGAGTTATATACACATGCATAATCATCATCTCAGGCAAAAACAGATTGCACTATGAATATTTCGAAGCATATGTGAATGTACCAAACTTTACATACATGCACATACACAAAGTATTATAATCACCTGAGGACATTAGCACTTACAAATTGTGAATTTTTGTCTGCAATCAGAACACTGTGAATTGTACGTTTGTTAATGGAATGTGTCATCCATCCAGCACATTTCCATTAAAGGTAAACATTTTCTTTTCTATGAGAACAGCCAGTCACAGTGAATGTTTCACAAAGTCAAAGATAGATAAAATGCCCATAAGCCTGAAAAGAACAAATCAGCCTAATTTAGTTCTGCAAAGGCAGATCCTGTTTTTAGGATATTTAGCAAAGGAACAGCATAAAAGGATGGGCCAGCGGGAAGTGGGGGACTTTCCCACCTAATGCAATCTACTATGTGTTCAGGTCTCGATGCAATTCAAGGCATTCGTTATACTTTCCAAAGCCAATTACTTGAGAGACCACTTCTCTCCATTTATTCCATCACGGCAATTAAGATTCTAGATTTTAAGGCCATTATGATAATCTAGTCTGACCTCCTGCATCACACAGGCCAAAAGAATCACACCCAGCAACATCTGGGTAAGTAATCTCTGAGTATGTTAAATTAGGGTATCCTTGTGATCCCCACCTTCATGGAGCTTGCCCAGAAATCCTGCAGATGCCCACTGATCCACTGTAAACCTGGGATCATCTGTGTGTAAATCCTGTGCCTCTGTTGCAGCTCTGTGTCCCTGGTGGCCTCCACACATTTATTACTGCCAGCTTGGTTCCATTGGAGATGCGCTACCAGGGCTTCCTATTGGTTGGGTCATCACCATCCAGGGTCCTCTTACTGTGGAGGGGATGCTATAGGAAAAAACACGGAATCTCCATGGAGTTGGAGGGGGAAGAGCATGTATTGATCTGCCCTGCCCCTCCACAAGGTGTGGAGAGACAGTGGCCTGGTCTACACTAGGACTTTAATTCGAATTTATCAGCGTTAATTCGAACTAACCGCTCAACCGTCCACACCAGGAAGCCATTTAATTCGAACTAGAGGGCTCTTTAGTTCGAATTTGGTACTCCACCCCGGCAGGTGGAGTAACGCTGCACTTGCTAGCTCGAATTAGGCTTGGTGTGGATGCTAATCGAACTTAGCAGCTCCGGGAGCTATCCCACAGTGCACCACTCTGTTGACGCTCTGGACAGCAGTCCGAGCTTGGATTCTCTGGCCAGCCACACAGGAAATGACCCGCGAAAATTTGAATTCATTTTCCTGTCTGGGCGGTTTGAATCTGACGTTCTGGTTGCACATCGGGGCGAGCTCCGCAGCACCTGCAACGATGCAGAGCTCTCCAGCAGAGGAGTCCGGGCAATCCCAGAATAGAAAGAGGTCCCCAGCATGGACTGACCGGGAAGTCCAGGATCTGATCGCTGTGTGGGGTGAGGAGTCTGTGCTCTCGGAGCTGCGCTCCAACAAGCGGAACGCGAAGACCTTCGAGAAGGTCTCTAAAGCCATGAAAGACAAAGGATACAGCCGGGATGCGATGCAGTGCCGCGTGAAAGTGAAGGACCTAAGACAAGGGTATCAAAAGTCAGAGCGGGGCAACGGAGCCCAGCCCCAGACATGCCGCTTCTATGAGGCACTGCATGCCATTCTAGGTGGGTCTGCCACCAGTGCCCCACCAGTGACGGTGGACTCCGAGGACGGAATAGTGTAGACAGTTCCTCCTCCTGTTCGCCGATGGGGAAGATGAGGAAGGGTCTTTTGAGGACGGCGCAGGCGACATGGAACCCACTCCCGCTTTCCCTGACAGCCAGGATCTCTTCATCACCCTCACAGAGATCCCCTACCAACCGAACCCGGACTCGGAATCAGGGGAAGGATCAGGCGGTAAGTGCTACAAACAAGGAAACATTTATTTTTTTAAGAAACAGGGATATATATAAAAAATAGAAATACTATATACAAATTTTTAAATATGAAACTATACAAACAGCAGGTCTACACATATAGGAATGGAGCAATAGTCCTCTGGGGATAGTTCAAAAAAGCTCTCAGAGAGCAGCTGGAAAAGCCTCAGCAAGAGGTTTCTTGGGAGAGGTGCTTTATTGGGTGCTCCGTTGAAGCACACTCTTCCGCGCCATGCCATCCTCAGGTACAGGGGACCATCGCCTCTGAGCATGGCAGCGTAGGGTCCTGGTCTGTGCAGGGCTTCTGTTAACATCCGCTCTCTGTGTGCGCCTGACACGCCTCAGGGTGATGTCGTTGTGGAAGTGCTGCATCTAATTAGTGGAATTAGTGTACTGTTACTATTGTGCATGGTAGACTTTTACTTTGCATAAGAATGACCCTCGCTTAACAGAGTTTTACTTTGCATAAGAATGACCCTCGCTTAACAGAGTTTTACTTTGCATAAGAATGACCCTCGCTTAACAGCCACGTGTTGCAGGCCTCAGAGGAAAAGCATACAGGGGTCTTTCCTCACTGGCGGGAGATGCCGCATAACGCTCATCTTTTCTGCTTTGCACATTGCCTCCAGCAGGAGAGCACAGCTAAGCACTAACTGATAAGCACTCTGTACTGTAAGGCTTACCAGGACTTTGTGCAAGAGGGATGCAGCTGTCTCTCCTCGCCAGCGCTATCCAGTGCAATCGCGCCGCCAATGAGAGCGTATTCCGAAATCTCGGACTAGTTCCGAGATCTCCTGAGACTTGGTTCCCTGTTTGGTCTTCTTAACTGAAAATGACTAGACTGTGTTTACTGTTGGCAAACATGTATTTGTTCAAGGAAATCACCTACTTTTTCGCATCACACAGCTTCGGCTCCTTCCCGGACTGCCCCGCCATCCCCCTCGCAGAGGCTGGCTCAGATTAGACGAAAGAAAAGACAAGGGACGACATGTTCCAGGAACTGATGGCCAGCTCCAGAGCGGAGGCGGCAGAGCAGAGACAGTCGAGGGAGAGCCTGTGTCAGCAGCATCGCACACACCTGGAACGGGAGGATAGGTGGCGGCAGGAAGACCAGCAGGCGACTCAAACGCTGCTTGGTCTAATGAGGGAGCAAACGGAGACGCTCCGGCGCCTTGTAGATGTTCTGCAAGACCGCAGTCAGGAGGAGAGAGCCCCCCTGCAGTGCATCTGCAACCGCCCTCCAACGCCAAGAAGTCCTGTCCCCCCCTCACCCAAAGTGACAAGACGGAGGGGCGGTAGGGGCCGTGAGAACTGTCCCTGCACCGCAGCACACCGATAATGTTCGAGACAACTGTCGCGCTGTAAATTTGTACAAGCTCTTTCCTTACAGCATCAACCAGTCCCAACTCCAAGTTCAAACCCCCCACTGTGTTTTACATTATTAAAAGCAGTTTGGTGTTACTGACTGTTTCCGTCACGTTTCTGGTGTCAGAAGACTTTCTGTTGTTCTGTGGGGGGGGGGGGGATTGTAATGTCAGTGCATAGCCCACAGTGCCATGCTACAGACTTGGCTGCAGGGTCAACTGCAGCGCACACACAGACTGCAGTCACTAGGCACCAGGGACAGTCTGTGTGGTGTATGCTGCCCCGGGTCTTTCCTTGATGTGTATGCTTGTGCAGGGTCCTGGTGCCTGACATCCCCGAATGTAAAGGCAGGCTTCCCTTCACATGCACTTGGATCCTCACGATCCTCCCGGTGCCCTGAGCCCCAAAGAGACCTCATCCAGGGGCAGCTACTCACCCTTCCCCACACCCTCACCCTTCCAACGCCCAAACCCACAGCCGTCATGGTAACCCCTATCCAAAGACGGCACCCTCGCCTTCCTGCAAACCCACCCATCAGTGCACACCTTAACCAGCACAGAATGCTTCCATGTTTCAACGAAGAAACAGAAATGCAAAGTCAACGAAAGATTTATTATTAATTACTAAAACATGTCCTTAGTTTTAAAACGTCCTTGGGAAGTGGGGGAAACTTGGTTTATGATCAGGCTCTCTTAAAATCAAGTGGACAGTCACAGGTTACCCTGCTCTGCGAGGAAACTCGCTTTCAAAGCCTCCCTGATGCATATCGCTTCCCGCTGGGATATTCTCTCAGCACGGGTGTCTGGCTGATCGTAAACAGCAGCCAGGCGATTTGCCTCAACCTCCCAAGCGGCCAAAAAGGTCTCGCCCTTGCTCTCACAGAGATTGTGGAGCACACAGCAAGCAGCAATAACTACGGGGATATTCTTTTCGCTGATGTCCGAGCGAGTCAGTAAGCTCCTCCATCTCCCCTTGAGACGTCCGAAAGCACACTCCACCACCATTCTGCACTTGCTCAGCCGGTAGTTGAAGAGTTCCTTTTCAGTGTCCAAGGCGCCTGTATAGGGCTTCATGAGCCAGGGCATTAGCGGGTAGGCCGGGTCCCCGAGGATCACTGTAGGCATCTGCACATCCCAAACCGTTATTTTGTGATCCGGGAAAAAAGTGCCTGCCTGGAGGCGTAAAAACAGACCAGAGTTCCTGAAAACACGCGCGTCATGAACCTTGCCCGCCCACCCGACGTTGATGTTGGTAAAACGTCCCCTATGGTCCACCACAGCTTGCAGCACCATTGAAAAGTAGCCCTTTCGGTTAATGTACTCGCTGGCCTGGTGGGCTGGTGCCAGGATAGGGATGTGAGTCCCATCTATAGCCCCACCGCAGTTTGGGAATCCCATCGCGAAGCCATCTATGATGACCTGGACATTTCCGACAGTCACTATCTTTGAGAGCAGTTGCTCAACGATTGCGTGGGCTACTTGAATGACAGCAATCCCCACGGTAGATTTGCCCACGCCAAAGTGGTTCGCTACTGACCGGTAGCTGTCTGGCGTGGCAAGTTTCCAGAGGGCTATGGCCACTCGCTTCTGCACAGTCAGGGCTGCTCGCATCCTTGTGTCCTGGCGCTTCAGGGCAGGGGACAGCAAGTCACACAGTTCAAGGAAAGTGCCCTTACGCATCCTGAAGTTTCGCAGCCACTCTGTGTCATCCCAGACCTGCAGCACTATGCGGTCCCACCAGTCTGTGCTTGTTTCCCGGGCCCAGAATCGCCGTTCCACACCATGAACTTGACCCATTGCCACCATGATCTCCACTGCCCGGCGTACCCAGCTTTGTGAGAGGTCTGCGCCACTCTCCTCACCGTGCTGCCGGAGCCTCTTCTCAGCATCTGACTGTGGAAGAGGTGGGCGATAACGTGAGTTGACAACGGCCATAAGTGCAGCGATGATCGCAGCGGGCTCCATGCTCGCAGTGCTGTGGCGTCTGCGCTGTAACCGACCAGAGAAGGGCGCGAACAGATTTCCCGCCGGCGCTTTCAAGGAAGACAGGGAGGGCGGGATTGACGGTTCAATGACGACACATTTTTCCCCCCAGCATGCATTGGGGGGAAATCCCACGATTCCAATGGGCAGCGGGGAGTGCGGGAACTGTGGGATAGCTTCCCACAGTGCACCGCTTCCAAAGTCGAAGCTGGCCCCGTGAATGTGGACTCAGAAGTTCGAATTTGTGTATTTAGTATGGATACACAAATTCGACTTATTAAGGTCGAATCCACAAATTCGACTTAAGTAGATTCGAAATAGTCCTGTAGTGTAGACAAGCCCAGTATTACAGAGAGAACTGAGCTCCTTTTCTGCACAGGAAGGAGAGTATCCACACATGGCAGGTCCTTGCTCCTGTGTGATATCCCCTTAGGAATGATTGGTGTGGTGGTTGATGGGATATAGCTGGCAAGGTTATGACTTTGCATGTGTGAAAAATTACAGTGGAACCCAGATGTCCAACAGTAAAATCATTAAGGAAAGGCTGATATAGCTGGTGTGAGACAGATCTGCACTGTTGTATGAAAACCCATAATGTATTTTAAGGGACAAATGCTGTGTAATTTAATTATCTGGCACAATGGAAATATTAGTCCTGTCAGAGTATATTTCTCAGCCCTTTGTGCTATGAAGGGATAGTGGATTAATTTTAGGTGGGAGCCAACATAATGAGCTAACACTCTATTGCTGTTCTCTGCCTTCTCCCAAATGCAATTTTCACCCTTCTTCTAAACAGAAGAAGGAGCAGGGCAGCAGCACTGTGCCTCGTTTATATCTTTTCAGTCTTATATCTCACATTTGTGATTTTCCTTATCTGGTTATATATTAAATTTGAACTATGGTCAAATCCTCAGCTAGTGTGAATGGGTGCAGACCAGGATCTGGTCTTCTGTACTCAATTTGGCTTGCATAAGAGGAATACAAAATTAATATTTAAGTATTTCATTGGATTGGAGGGAACTTAAATCAATATTTAGGACTATTTACCTATCAGATGACTTTGCTCATGATGTTCCATTCCATTCTTTTTCTTTAACGATGGAACTACAGACAGGTCAGCCTCACCTCAGCCCCTGGAAAAATCAGGAAGCAGGTCCTCAAGGAATCCATTTTGAAGCACTTGGAGGAGAGGAAGGTGATCAGGAAAAGTCAACATGGATTCACCAAGGGCAAGTCATGCCTGACCAAGCTGAGTGCCTTCTATGATGAGATAAATGGCTCTGTGGATATGGGGAAAGCGGCGGAAGTGATATACCTTGACTTTAGCAAAGCTTTTGATATGGTCTCCCACAGTATTCTTGCCAGCAAGTTAAAGAAGTATGGATTGGACGAATGGACTAGAAGGTGGACAGAAATCTGGCTAGATCGTCAGGCTCAATGGGTAGTGATCAATGGCTTGATGTCTAGATGGCAGCCAATATCAAGCGGAGTGCCCCAGGTTTTGTTCAACATCTTCATTAATGATCTCAATGATGGGATGGATTGCACCCTCAGCAAGTTCGTGGATGACACTAAGCTGGGGGAGAGGTAGATATGCTGGAGGGTAGGGATAGGGTCCAGAGTGACCTAGACAAATTGGCAAATTGAGCCAAAAGAAATCTGATGAGGTTCAACAAGGACAAGTGCAGAGTCCTGCACTTAGGACAGAAGAATTCCATGCACTGCTACAGGCTGGGGACCGACTGGGTAAGCGGCAGTTCTGCAGAAAAGGACCTGGGGATTACAGTGGATGAGAAGCTGGATATGACTAACCTAATTGCCTTCTATGACGAGATAACCGGCTCTGTGGATGAGGGGAAAGCAGTGGATGTACTATTTCTGGATTTTAGCAAAGCTTTTGATACAGTCTCCCACAGTATTCTTGCCAGCAAGTTAAAGAAGTCTGGGCTGGATGAATGGACGGTAAGGTGGATAGAAAACTGGCTAGATGGTCGGGCTCAACGGGTAGTGATCAATGGTTCCATGTCTAGTTGGCAGCCGGTATCAAGTGGAGTGCCCCAAGGGTCGGTGCTGGGGCCGGTTTTGTTCAATATCTTCATTAACGATCTGGAGGATGGTGTGGACTGCACCCTTAGCAAGTTTGCAGATGACACTAAACTGGGAGGAGTGGTTGATACGCTGGAGGGTAGGGATAGGATACAGAGGGACCTAGACAAATTAGAGGATTGGGCCAAAAGAAATCTGATGAGGTTCAACAAGGAAAAGTGCAGAGTCCTGCACTTAGGACGGAAGAATCCCATGCACTGCTACAGACTAGGGACCGAATGGCTGGGCAGCAGTTCTGCAGAAAAGGACCTAGGGGTTACGGTGGACGAAAAGCTGAATATGAGTCAACAGTGTGCCCTTGTTGCCAAGAAGGCTAATGGCATTTTGGGTTGTATAAGTAGGGGCATTTCCAGCAGATCAAGGGATGTGATCATTCCCCTCTACTCAGCACTGGTGAGGCCTCATTTGGAGTACTGTGTCCAGTTTTGGGCCCCACACTACAAGAAGGATGTGGATAAATTGAAGAGAGTCCAGCGGAGGGCAACAAAAATGATTAGGGGGCTGGAGCACATGACTTATGAGGAGAGGCTGAGGGAACTGGGATTGTTTAGTCTGCAGAAGAGAAGAATGAGGGGGGATTTGATAGCTGCTTTCAACTACCTGAAAGGGGGTTCCAAAGAGGATGGATCTAGACTGTTCTCAGTGGTAGAAGATGACAGAACAAGGAGTAATGGTCTCAAGTTGCAGAGGGGGAGGTTTAGGTTGGATATTAGGAAAAACTATTTCACTAGGAGGGTGGTGAAGCACTGGAACAGGTTACCTAGGAAGGTGGTGGAATCTCCATCCGTAGAGGTTTTTAAGGTCTGGCTTGACAGAGCCCTGGCTGGGATGATTTAATTGGGGTTGGTGCTGCTTTGAGCAGGAGGTTGGACTCGATGACTTCCTGAGGTCTCTTCCAACCCTAATTTTCTATGACTCTTTGATGATGATTGATGATAATAATAATAATAGTATGCTCCCTTTATTCAGTACCTTTCGTCCAAGGATCTCAAAGTACTTTACAAATACTAGTTAGTTAAACTGCATAACCCCAGTGAGGTGGATAGACAATTGCTTATCTTATCTTCTTTCCCAGCTTTCAGTTTTATTTCCCTCTGAGAATGAAGAACCCAGCTACCATCCAATCTGTGGCAATTAAAGGGGAAACAAACACCATGTATTTTAATGGAATAACTATTTTTCCTTTTATTCTTCAATATATTTTACTATATGTCCTCCCAAATTGGAAACTCAGCCATGGATACTTTGTTTCAGTTGCTTGCTGCTATACATTTCCCTTGTTTTTAATTGCTTCCTTGTGAGCCTCCAGTTTGTCTGGTTCCATTCATGCCCCAGGAAGAGGTTCCAAGTTTTTAAAGTTCATTTCAGAAAGGTTTCATAATAAGAACTAGGGAAAATAACATAATCTTGCTTTAAAACATTTCCTTCCTCTGTTTTGCTGGTGGAATCTAACAATTCACGACCATCTGTCCAGCAACTGGTACAGATTTTGTTTTAAAGGTATTTGTTTCTTTGGTTAGAAGGCATAAGAACAACATAAAAACAGCCATACTGGGTCAGACCAAAGGTCCATTTAGCCCAGTATCCTGTCTTCCGACCGTGGCCAATGCCAGGTGCCCCAGAGGGAATGAACAGAACAGGTAATCATCAAGTGATCCATCCCCTGTCGCCCATTCCCAGCTTCTGGCAAACAAAGGCTAGGGACACCATCCCTGCCCATCCTGGCTAATAGCCATTGATGGACCTGTCCTCCATAAACTCATCTAGTTCTTTTTTTAACCCTGTTATAGTCTTGGCCTTCACAACATCTTCTGTCAAGGAGTTCCACAGGTTGACTCTGCGTTGTGTGAAGAAATACTTCCTTTTGTTTTAAACCTATTGATTTCATTTGGTGACCCCTAGTTCGTGTGTTATGAGGAGTAAATAACATTTCCTTATTTACTTTCTCCACACTAGTCATGATTTTATAGACCTCTATCATATCCCCCCTTAGTTGTCTCTTTTCCAAGCTGAAAAGTCCCAGTTTTATTAATCTCTCCTCATATGGCAGCTGTTCCATACCCCTAATCATTTTTGTTTCCCTTTTCTGAACCTTTTCCAATTCCAATATATCTTTCTTGAGATGGGGTGAGCACATCTGCACGCAGTACTCAAGATGTGGGCATACCATGGATTTATATAGAGGCAATGTGCTATTTTCTGTATTATCTATCCTTTTCTTAATGATTCCCAACATTCTGTTACCTTTTTTGACTGCTGTTGCATATTGAGTGGATGTTTTCAGAGAACTATCCACAATGACCCCAAGATCTTTCTTGAGTGGTAACAGTTAATTTAGACTCCATCATCTTATATGCGTAGTTGGGATTAAGTTTTCCAATGTGCATTACTTTGCATTTATCAACATGGAATTCCATCTGCCATTTTGTTGCCCAGTCACCCCGTTTTGTGAGATCCTATTGTAGCTCTTCAGTCTGCCCGGGACTTAACTATCTTGAGTAGTTTTATATCATCTGCAAATTTTACCACCTCACAGTTTACCCCCTTTTCCAGATCATTTATGAATATGTTGAATAGGACTGGTCCCAGTACAGACCTCCAGGGGACACCATTATTTACCTCTCTCCATTCTGAAAACTGACCATTTATTCCTACTCCTTGTTTCCTATCTTTTAACCAGTCACCAATCCATGAGAGGACCTTCCCTCTTATACCATGACAGCTTACTTTGCTTAAGAGGCTTTCTGAAAATCTAAGTATACTATATCCACTGGATCCCCTTTGGCCACGTTTGTTGGCCCCCTCAAAGAATTCTAGTAGATCGGTGAGGCATGATTCCCCTTTACAAAACCCATGTTGACTCTTCCCCAACAAATTATGTTCATGTATGTGTTTGACAATTTTATTCTTTATTATAGGGCACCTACTGTAAAGAATATTCCTCTGATCAGACAGGTCCAGACCACAACCCCAGATCAAAACATTCCCCCACTTTATGAGAGGGATAAAAATGGCCTCTGTAAATGGCCTGTACCTTTATAATGGGCCCAAGTGAAACGTTAGATCCAAGCTGCAGCAGACATGTGGGTGGAAGTAAAATCCAGACCGGACCCTTTTGCAGCTTGAGCCAGTCTCTAAAACTAGAGGAAAACCGGAACTGGAATCTGAAAACCAACTAACCACTCCTCAGTGAACGTTATAGGGACTGATTGGACTTGAAAACCACCTCCTTAGCTCGTAGGTTGAATCCAAAACCAGAAGGGACCTATTTTCTGGATTCAGTTTTGATGTGACTCAAGGAGGTGGAAATCTCACAAGAACAGCTCAAGAACTTCTGATGCTGTTGAACCTGGTTGGTTAGCCTCAGTCCCAAACTCTGATCTATAGCCTAAACCCAGTCCTGTTCTAAATCTGAACATGCAGTCCTTGGCCTGCTTCCTAATTTGTAATTTCAGGCACGGAGACTGGCAGAACTGTAGGTTAGTATCAGTGGGCCAAATTCAGTCTGGCTTTAAGAAGGTTCAATTCCACTGCAGTCATGCCCACTTACAGTGAGGCTAAATTCAACTCATTGGGTCAACTGAAATTATAGTGAAAATGAAGGATCAGTCAAAATAATCTTTAATTGTTTATATTCCCCTATAGCCCCTGACTCCAATTTTTCTAAAAGTAAATGCTGTGCATGTAAAGTTATTGACCAGCTACGGATGCAAGGCCACCGTCTGGCCATAAAGCAAATACGGCACAGCAGTGGCAGTGCACGCCTCCACCAACTGCCCCACCAGCATAAAGTTGGAAGCACCAGTCTAGTTTTGATGCCCATTCAATCCACCACGTTGCTGATGAGACCTCTGCTTATGTTCTGTGATGAAAGCATTTGTTAGGTGACCACCAGCTCATTTCGTATAGACCAGACAGATGGTAACAGACCTGGGCCAGATTCAAATTCATCTATTCTCAGTCCCACAAGCCGTCACAGTTCTCAGGAGTAGGCACTTTAAAGAAAACTCTGTCCTACACTCAATATGTGGCCTTTCTCTGCATACTGCATTGTTTTTATATATTCTTATATAATTTCATGATTAACTACTGTGTGTGTTCTTTTTGCAACCCAGTATTCTTTTAATTTTTATATGGAAATTAATTTCAAATGCAACATAACATAATTAGCTTACATGTAATCTCTTCTCATTATGATCCCATACCTGACAGTGTTTGCAAAGAAGCTTACTTGAGTCTTAAGTGCACAACTTTAAATCATGCTGACGAATGAGAGAATGACCCTATTACGAAAGCTGTTGATGCAAAGGACAAAGCCCTGTGACTTTCCCAGGTTAAACAGACAATTCCAGTGGCTTTGTCATACAGGTCTGTTTAGAGAAAGCCTTCATATGCTGGGCACATAATTTTTTTAAGTCCTGCTCAAAACCTATGACAAGTTGATTCAGTCTCTCTCACCATCCATCTCTCCTCAGAATCAACAGTAACCCTTATTAATTTTTGCTTCTAACAGAGTTCCCAAAGAGATGGTATAGTTTCTATTAAGGTGTCAACCCTCAAGATAAACTGCATTTTGGAAGCATTTTCAAACAGCCATCACATTCCTGGTAGTATATTAAAAGAGATTATGTGTTGCCCAAGACACTCAGCCTTGTCAGGTCAGGGCAAAACAAAATTTTAAGCCGATTGGCTCATATATCTCAAGGTATGTGTGTCCTTGCACAAATTCACTTTTTTCCCCCTGGTATTTAAGAAAATCAATGCTTCCTGTTCTTGATTGATCTGAAATGCAGTCAGATTGAACCCAGAATATATTTTCAGTTTGGTAAAGGAAAAAAAATGAGCATGGCAATGATAATAGTAAATTACTAGGATAAACAGGGATCTAGGATGACTGAAAACTGTATTTGGTGTTTTGGCTTTCACAAAACTCCTGATTTGCTTAATGACTTTTGTGAGGTGATAAACAATGTTTATACCCCACAGGTGTGTAGGCCAGTCTCTCTCCTCTGCTAAGGTAGCTTTACAGGGCTCCAATGCTGCGAAGCTGTCGAAAAGCTGGCTTTGTGGTCAGATATAGGGGAATCTTCTGGTGGTGTACAGCTACTGTAATGGTTACTATTCCAGTTCCAACCTATGAGTGGCATAGCCAGGTCTTCCATTTTCCCTGGCAAGTTATGCTGTGGTAATGGCCTGTTAGGGGACCTTATGTCTGCTTTATCTTGCACTGAGGACTGGTCTAACACACAGTGTTCCATGACAGGGGCAAGATGTGTTTTAAAGCCACCTTTGTACCTCCACCCTGTGTTTGGCTGAGCATTCCTCAGCTGAAGATGAGGATCAGGGCTGTAGAGAATACAAATGTATAAATTACAATTTTGTAGTGAATTCTGTTTGCATCACTTATGTTTGAACAGAAGACTTGAATCATTTCAAATACTCCTCTGTAGTCAGTAATTTTTAAAAAGGTAGCTTTGGTGTACATTTTATTTAGAAATTTACGAACAGAAGAGTCAGGGAAAAGGCTGTGAACATCACACTCTTGAACAAATGTATTCTGATATCCCACAAGGAGCTTTACCTGGGTGAACTGAATATGTTCCTTATCCATCAGAATCCATTACACTTCTCTATCTGCCTGTCTGCTTGTCTCAGCAGCAAATGGAAAAGATACTGAAGATTAACTTTTGCACTACATTAGACATGTAATTACAGCTTTTGCGGTAACAAACGCTATAGCTCAGGGTACCTACAGTTTTCCATTATAGTCTCCTGTTTTCATTTGCTTGTAACTTTATGGGATATTCTTTCTTGGCATTGAAACTTGCCATCTTGCTGTCAGCCCTGAGATGAATTTTTCTGCTAAATGTGAGGAAAATAATTTCAGTCATTTTTTGAGCAATGGATGAATGGCATAAATTAACTTTAGCTTTAAGTGTAGTTGTGTTCTGAAAAGTGACTCCATACAAATGGCATCCTGATATTCTAGGTTTATTGTCTCATAATGGCTCCCTATCAGATCTGCACAGTTAACAAAAACATGCCTTTTCCGATTGCTAGCCTTGAAAACACACACGGGAATGCAAAACTCTAAGCTGGCGTCCTTGTGCATCATCACCAACAACCCTCCGCTTTATCTTAGTACAACTTAATTGGTTTCTTTCCTGCTCCATCACATACCCTTCTTCTCCTTGGGGTGTAAATTACACCATCTGATTATGACCTCTTTTTCTCTCTTTGATCACCTTCCTGCTCACTATGCTTTGGGAACAGGATCAGGCCAGGTAATTCTAAGCTGATACCCTGATTCAGGAAAACATCCTGATTCAGGACGGCACTTAAGCATCAGCACATTGTTAAAACACATGCGTAAGGGCATTCCTGAATTAGGCTCTTGGCCTTTTCTACACATCCAGGTATAGCTGCCTGTTGTTCTATACAGAGTCGTGAAGAAAGCTCTAGTGTAGCATCCGTGCTTGCAGTTTCCATTTGCCGACAGGTAATGTATTTTTTAGTATCTGTGTAGCTTTTAATTTCCCCAAAAGGCAATGGGGTACAACAGAAATACTTTAAAAAGTGGGTCTGTGTTGTACCGATTTATTCAATTTTTGTGGGTAGACACTTTTCATCGACCCTGCAAATGTACTGAGGGCTCAATCAAAATTAAATAAGTAGAGAGAAAGGGACAAAGAAACAATGAGGATGTGAAATAGAGATAACAGAGGGGAGAAAGAGACAGGAGGAGGTTAATGGAGAAAGGCAAGAAAATGGGAGAGGAGACAGAAAATATGAGAGAAGAGAGGGAGGCAGAGAGATGCAGAAAATTTGTCTTGACAGAAACAGCCCATTTTATCAGGCAGTGACAGGAAGCACTACATACATTCAAAACCGATTAGGAAGACAGCAGCCAGCAGGAGCGGAGGCCTCAATCAACTGAGCTGAACCTAAGAAAACAAAAAAAGTCAGCTGACAATGGAACTATATGAGGCCAAATGAACAATCGGAACCAAAGGGAACAGAAAATAAGATTTAGGCAGCCAGAAAAATGAGAGGACTGCAATTCAGTACTAAAGCCTGACTGGGATAAAGGGCAAACACTCCTACTCAGATTCCTACTTCCATCCCTTCCCACAACACACTTTTGCTCTGCAGCAATTCCCACACACACACACACTCTAATTATTTTCAATAACAAACAGTATTTTAAAGTTGAGTACATTTAACTTTACATAATATTGACATGAATTATTGCATGACACTGGAATAGCTGCCTGGCTCTTATTGTTCCTACTGCTTTAATGATTTCATATCAAATCACATTTCAAAAACATCCTTTATAATGGTTAGTGTAGTTTTTAAAATTGACAAGCCTCCAAGACTGAACAGTGAGTGTTTGATTTTAAGGCTAATGCTCGTATTTGTTCAGATACTTGCAAGTTATCCTAAGCCATTCTCAGGGCTACATGGCCATGCAATAAACAGTTTACATTTCAAGTGACACAGACTAAAACACCAAATCAGACACCTTAAAAGTGATCTGCAAGCAAAAAGGGAAACCCCACATGCTTCACAAGCATGTACTGAATTTCCTCACACTAACCAAGCTAAGCTGAGTATGCAGCACAAACCAAAGCAAACCAAAACCTTTTAAAATTTGTTTGAAGTCCAACAAAGTCCTACTGGCTCTGTTGTCATTTGAAGCCCCAAAATGCATCATTCTGTAATGTCACAGCTATGCTTTTCAGGGCCTGGAATGAGTCTTTGTCTGGGTTTGTACAGTGCCTAGCATAATGGACTTGCTCACTGGGATAGGCTGCTGCAATCACATTACTGCTATGCTCTGATACTTCCACCTGGCTCCCAGTCTGCTATTGCTACCAATTTCAGGACTTGGTCCCGATATTCAAAGCCATTAATGTGTTGGAATCTAACTACCTCAGAGATTCCATTTCCACCTGTGACCCACAAAGACAGCTGAAAAAGCCCAGGATACACCACCTAAGAGTTTGAAATAAGATGTACTTGGTTGAAAGAGTTCAGTTGCGAAATGAGCTAGTGAAGGAGCTGAGGCTCATTCAAAGTCTGATCATCTTCAAGACATATTGGAAGACCTTCCCTTTAATGCCACCATAAACAGAATAGTGAGGACACACAAATTATACCCCCAAGCAGAGCCCCTTAATAACCATGGAAGGGAGAAGAGCAGAAGACACTGTGAAGATCTCACAATGTCAATCCAATTTACCTGGGAAATCCATAGATACTATGGTGAAAGGCTCTATAGAAAATCTGCTGATAGCCAAGGTAACAACAAGATGTCATGGTTACTTTGGATGGTACTGCACATTTGCTGAAGGTTTCACACGTTTTAAAAATACCGTTTTATTGAAAAGAGCAATAGGTTTTAAAGACTCCATAGAAGGACAAAAATAAAGGTCACAGCATACTGAGAAATAGTTGCCTAGAAGATCATACAGTCCTTATATTATGAACTTTGACATTTGTCTTGCATCTGGTAGAAAAGAATGGGTTTAGGGTTGCCAACTTTCTGACTGCTGAAAACCAAACACCCTAACCCAGCCCCTGCCCCGAGACCCCGGCCCCTGCTCATTCCATCCTTCATCCCTCCGTTGCTTGCTCTCCCCAACCCTCGCTCACTTGCTCATTGTCACCGGGCTAGGGCAGGGGGTTGGGGTGCAGGAGGGGATGAGGGCTCCGGATGGGGGTGCAGGCTCTGGGGTGGGGCCGGGGATGAGAGATTTGCGGTGCAGGAGGGGGCTCTGGGCTGGGGGAGGGCTCTGACTGGGGGTATGGGCTCTGGGCTGGGGCAGAGGTATGGGAGAGGGTGAGGGCTCCAGCTGGGGGTGTGGGCTCCGGGGTGGGGCTGAGGGGTTTGGGGTGCAGAAGTGGGCTCCCGGCTGGGGCTGAGGGTTTCAGAGTGCAAGAGAGGGCTCTGGGCTGGGGTGCAGACTTCAGGAGGGAGTTTGGGTGCAGGAGGGGGCTCCTAGCTGGGGCAGGGGGTTGGGTCCCTGGAGGAGGTTTGGGGTGTGGACTCCAGACGGCACTGACTTCAGGCAGCTCCTGGGAAGCAGCAACATGTCCCTCTGGCTCCTAGGCGCAGGGGCGGCCATGGGGGCTCCGCACGTTGCCCCTGTCCGCAAGCGCCGCTCCCACAGGTCCCATTGTCCATGGTTCCCAGCCAATGGGAGCTTCAGAGCTGGCGCTTGGGGTGGTGTCTGCACTGCAGGTAGGGGAAACGCGCGGAGCCCCCCTGACTGATCCTCTGCCTAGGAGCAGGAAGGACATGCCAGCCACTTTCGGGAGCTGGCCACTGCAGCCAACTGGCCTCTGAGCAGCCTGGTGAGCTGTGCTGACCAGAGCCGCCAAGGTCCCTTTTTGACCAGGTGTTCTGGTCGAAAACCAGATGCCAGGCAACCCTAAACTGGTTACTTTAGTATAGAGAGACTTTAGCCAGTTAGTAATATCAGAACTCAGCCCCTGGCAGTACTGGGTCCTAAGTGAAGACATAACAAGATGAAATGCTGACCTGCAGAGTGCTCAGTGCCTTCACTTAGTTGGCATGCAATATGCCCAGAACACTGTAAGATCTTGGACTGTGTCAAGAATCAGGGCCTGCAGGTGCGCCTGACCAGTCAGTCAATCAATGAGTGCAGCTGGGCCACAGCAAAACCACCTGATTGGCTAAGGCAGTGGTTCCCAAACTTTTTACATCTAGCCCCCAACCCACCTTGCCCCATCTGCACTTCTCTCTTTCTGGGAGCCATGGTCAGGAGCTGTGGCTGGATGCGCAGCTGTGGCCAGGGCCTAAGGCTGGGGCTGGAGTCGCATCCAGGATGGGAACCATGGGCCAAGGCCAGGGCCATGGATGCGGGTGGGTCTGGGCCTGGAGCGGAGCTGTGTTTGGGCCTGGAGACCAAGGATGGGACTGTGACTGGAGGCCAAGGCATGCGGTGGGGTTAGGGTCATGGCTGAGTGTTGAGCTGTGGCTGGGCTGGGGGCTGGAGCATAGCAGGGCTGGGTGGCCATGCCCCCCATAATGTTCCTCTGTGTCTCCCCTAGGGGGCATGCCCCACAGTTTGGGGACCACTGGGCTAAGGTATTCAGATGGCTTGCTCTTAAGCCCAGCAGCTGCAATAGATCAGTGGCTACTCAATGAACATACCTGTGGATTCTTTGCTTCACTCCAAGCTCTGTACCCAGTCTTGCTCTTGCCTTGCAATCGCTCCTGCATTCCCTGACATCAGATAATCTGGTTCTTTGACCATCAGCACTAATTCCTAGGTATGACTCTGTCTTGACCTTGGGCTCAGGCATTCGGACTCTGACAATGATCCTGATCCTTGGCCCTGGCATTCGGACTCTAACTTTGGTTCTGACCTTCAGCTCCGATCCCCAGCTCTGACTGTGCCTTGAGGTTGGGCTCTTGCTTTTTGGACTCTGACCAGTAGGCCTGACTCCTGCTCTGACCATGAGGACTACCTAAGACCTGACAGACTGTAACCTTTTAAAAGCTAGGACCATGGGTGAGACTTTGTTGATGTAAATCAGTACAACTCCACTGACTTCAATAGACAGACAGCAGCTGATGAGCTGACCCTGTGTCTCTTATTTGCCTCTAAAGTACCACATATATATTTTTTGATGCTGTATAAATAAGATTGATTGTTGCTCTACTGTCTAAGCACTGCAATAAAAAGAGAGTGCTGGTGGAGACATTACCTGTGAACTGTAGGGTTATTGCTAACACAAACATGATATCACTGTCAGCCACTCTGAAAACTCCACTTTTAAAACAATTTCACAACCCTGGCTGTAACATTACAACAGAAACCAATGATCATGCAGGAAACAGAAAATGATGACATATAGTTTGAATGTGTAGTAAATGGAGGGCAGATGAGTTAGGTGAAGGAGAGAGCTCTCTTTGGAAGACATTTATCTTATGTAACGAGCGATTTAGGGAGGGAAAATATCCCCAGCTTGAAGAAAACTAAATGTGCTTATGTATTGGAACAGCTTCTAAAATCTTGAACAAGACAATTAAGACTTTAAACTGGAAGGAGTAAGAACAAGTCATTGTAAGTCTCTCAGGGTTTGTAAGGTGCTGACATGACAGTCAATCACAATTACTTTCTAAAACATTTGAATGCGTAAATCACTGCCATTTGTGACTTTTCCCCTGAACAGAGGGGACATATAGACACTACAGATTTGATTCTTCGCTGTCTACACCCTGGAGTCATTTTATTGCTGTACAAAGTCAGTGTGAAATGCTACCACTCACACCCGAGCACCCTGATTTGCTAGCCTCTTTCTGAGAGGCTGTGTCGCTGAGATGGGGGATCTGCCATAGTAGAGACCTTGGGTTTTACTTCCAGCTCTGCCAGAAGCAACCAAGTGCAACCTGTTGTTCTTTCTGTAAAATTGGGAGGGGGCTCATACTTACCTCCTACTTAGGATAAGCACATGAGATCTTGCTCAATAATATGCACTGGGCAGAAAATTCTTAACCCCAGTTAGTAAAAGAGGTTATCTTTGCCAGCCACACTTGAAATCTATTAAAAAAATAAGTTTGTTTGACTAGATCTCCCATTAAGCTATGTTGATAGACATTCAATTATATTACCATTCTTTATTGATTGAATCTCATATCAGGTGTTCCATTATTTTGCCTGGGCTTGTCCTCAGGCTAACCAGTCTGTAATTACTCGGGTCATGTTTGCTACCTCTTTTAAATAGTAGCACAACAGTAGATTTTTTTAGTCTTCTGGAACTTCATCTGTATTCTAAGATTTATTTAAAACAACATCAATGGTCTAGAGAGCACTTCAACTCATGAATGCTAGTTATCTGGAGCTGCAGATTTTAAAATGTTTAACTTTAGTAGATTCTTTTTAACATCCTCCTTAGTTACTGTTGGACTAGAAAGTACTTAATAATCATTATAATATGAATACATTATTCAGCATCTTTCAAAATACGAAACTACTTATTTAACATTTGTTTTTTCTGCACAGTTACTATATCTGTCTAGTAATGTATCTATATCCTTATTAGGATTCCTTTTTTCCTGATGTTTAAAAAAAAATTCTTATTGTCCTTATCTTCCTGGCTGTATATTTTTCATACCTCTTTTCCTAATTATGTCTTATCTACTGTCTTAATTTCTTAACTTCTAATTTATGTTCATTGCTATCAACCTTCCTCCTTTTTTTTTTTCCAAATTGTTATATATATAATTTATTGCTACTGTTTGTTTCCCTCTTGATCACAATTTATTTTTTTATTTTCTAAACCAATGTAGCTGCCTTTGGTGATTGTGGAACTGAGAGTTCATCTAATGAAATGTTTCCAAACAGCTCCAGCTATCTTTCACATTTTTCTGTTTATTTTTCCTTCCCAATTTTGATGTTATTTTCAACTTTGGTAAATTAGCCCATTTTAAAGGACCAGGCATGTATGTGTATATTATTTGTAGACAACTTATAGAATTGCTTACATGTGGGAAGTTACATGTGTGCATATGTGGTTGTAGGATATGGGCCATAGAAGTCCTTGCCCTGACAAGCAAACTTAAGGTTGATGCCACTCTACACTCCATAAGGTTCTGCCACTACCTTGCATATCATCTCTCATATGTTTGATAGTGACTATGCAGAGTTCAGCAGTTCCAAATGAGGAATTTAAGTAATTTAGGAAGGCAGTGTTACCAAGGTGTCAGATGAGGAGTTAAGAATCCTGGATTCTGCTTCTGGGTATGGTTGTCTGCTGGTAGTTTTGTGTGTGACCTAGGTTATGTACTTAGGCCCAGATTCTCAACAGTATTTAGGCTTCTAAATACTGTTGGGGATCTGTCTTAGTCTCACTGTGCCTCAGTCTCCATCTATAAAATGGAAATTATACTTACCTATTAGGGTGTCATGAGGAAGGATTAGTTAGTGAATGTTAAAAAACTATGAGGTTAAAGACAGGAACAGAACCCAGAACTATTAATTCCCAGAGCATCTCTTTTCCAAAATGTCTTCCATTATCTGTGTCATTCCTCTTCTTCAAATCAAATCCCTCCTAACAACTTGTTTCTTAAAGCCAGCCTCTACTTAAGCAACTCATGTCTGCAGCTCTTTGCACCTGCCCTAACTACTGCACTCCTCCTATAAACTATTAAAAAACAAACTCCCAACCACCATGGCAGTGTTGCCAAATCTTGTGATATTTGCTGTTTTGCTTGAGGTCCTAGATCTGAAAGAAATGATTATGGGAAAATCTGTTTTCTTTCATTTCCTTTTTTTTTTTTAAATAAAAGCTCATTTCTATCCTTCCTGGTGGTGGAGAAAAGCTCAATCACGTGGTCTTTAAACTTAGGAAACAAAATAATAAAAAGCACTTCAAAGGTATTAATTCTTTTAAAATGTCACTTTTTTTTAAAGATATGATTTTGGGGGCTTGATTCATGGTTTTTTCTGAAGACATGGGGTCAGGAGTCTTGTACAACTCAAATGAACACAACCAGAAGTGTCTGTAATACAAAGAGAAAAGTGAGCCCTCTTCTGAACTTTTCCTTTCTGTCCCCTCTTGCATTGTTACCCCAATAATTCTTCCCCCCATCCCCCCACTGTGTCAGTGCCTGCCAGGTTACCTTAGCCTGGTGTCTGCATTAGATTGCAAGCCCCTTGGGCCAGGCCCCCTGTCACATGTAACACCTGTACAGCACCATGCACGCCTATCCCCTGTACAGGGAACCACACGCACTGGATCCAGCGTTACCTGACTCCAGCCAGGGCCAGCCCTCCCTTTGCACGGAGGGGAACCACCTGCTCCCGCACAGGGCAGCACCTGGGCCCCCTCAGCCTCGTTGTGAGCCTAAGATGGCGGCAGCCGCGGGGTCGCCGTGTGTGGCGACAGTCGGTCCCCCTCAGCCTCGTTGTGAGCCCAAGATGGCGGCGGCTGCGGGCTCGCCCTATGGGGCGGTGCTGTGGCCGCAGGCGGGATGGGAGGGGGGGTTTCCATAGTTGCAGTGAGTAGGTGTCACACACCAGGGCGCTTCCTGGTTGGAGGCCGCTGGGGCCGGGGCACTGCACGGGGAAGCGCCCGCGGGGAGGAGGCGGACGGAGGCCGAGGCAAGGTACGGACGGGACGTCCGGCCGTTGCGCTCCCCTTGGGACCAGCGGCCGCCCCGCTCTGTCCTCACGGCCCCGCGGCTGGTGGGTCACCGGGGGGGCGGACTCCTCCATTCCGAGCCCTGGGGGGGCGGCGAGCCGAACCCCTCCACTCGCGGGTAAGGAGCCGGGGGTGGGGGGCGGATCCCTCCATTCCGAGAGCTACGGGGGTGGAGCGCCGGAGCTCTCCCTTGCGGGTGGGGGGAGCTGGATCCCGCCACTCACAGAGGGGGCAAGACCCCCTTCAGTTTCAAACCAGAGAAGGGGCGCAGGCCCCTCTGCTAAGCCTGTGTGTGTGTCTGCCCTGCTGGGGCGGGAGGTGGGCCTCAGCCTGGGGGGAGGGGGCAAGTGAGGACCGTGTGTCAGGATCTGGGGAGTCCAGGCAATGGGGGAATGGCTGGGGAAGCATCATTGCTGTGGGAGACCTGGGCAGCGGTGCCAGCAGGATGAGGGGGTTTGGTGATCCAGGGGGAGTTTGGTGGCATCGCCATTGAGGAGCTGGGGGAGCTCAGATAAACTGGGGGCTCTTTGGTGTCATTGCCTTGGTCATTGAGCGGAGGATGGGCTCTGCGTTTGGGCGATGGGGGATATCCAATATTGGGGGGGGGCTCTTTGGTGTTATTGCCTTTGAGCGGAGGATGGGCTCGGTGATGGGGTGGTATCCAATATTGGGGGGCGCTCTTTGGTGTTATTGCCTTTGAGCAGAGGATGGGCTCTGTGTAAGGATGATGGGGGCTATCTGATAATTTGGGGGCTCTCTGGTATTATTGGTGTTGGGGTGGATGTGACTGGACTCTCTCAGAGTGATGGCAAGTCTATGATAACCTGGGGGGGGGTCTCTGTTGTAATTGCTTTTGGGGATGGGGCTCTGTGTCAAGATGGCTGGGGGCTCTTTGGTGTCATTGCTGTTGGAGAATGGGGGAGTTTGCGCTAATTGAGGTCTGGATATTTGAAATAGTAATGTGAACTTTCTGGTGCTAATAACTATGGCCACTATCAAAACTCTGGGCTACTTTCTTGACGGTGCCAGCTAGCCAAGCCTTGAGACTGAAGTGCACAGGTTTAGTCTAGAACAGCCTGACTAAACAAGGTTCTGACACAGTGTGCTGCCAACATACTTCAATCGCCATGACACTCTCAGTCCTTGGCATCTACTGAGATTGCCAACAAAAGAGCCGCTTGTCAAATGATATTGTGGTTTTTGTGGACATCTGTCTGCAGGGACCTGGAATGAACCCAAATTTATTTCACTGTTGACTGGGGCTGGATTCAAATGAAGACAGAAATGCTCTGCCTCCTTCTACCATCTCATGAACCATTCAGTTGCTCATGCACACTTAAAGAACAACTTTCTTTGTGTAGTTGAGTTTCTATGCCACTGCTTGTTCCAAACCACAACTGCTAGTGGCTGGCTGGACTTTAGCTCTAATGGTGAATTTTGGTGGAATGAAAGTAAATTTCTTCTCTACAACAAATAAGTAGCTTTCATGGGGGACCAGTGTTGTATAGTATCTTCACAAAAGTAGGGCTTTGGAGCGGAACTGGAGCGCGGAGCAGCTCCGGAGCAGTGGAGCTGCAGGTTTTTGCCTGGAGCTGGAGCGGAGCCAGAGCACAGCTCCAAAGCTAATTATAATTTCAAAAGAGTACCTTTCGTATGCTTACTTAATAGAATACGCAAGTTTGGTCACGCACTAACTTCTAAAGCTGCTATTGCACAGTAGAAACTCAAAGTTTGTTAGGCTTACATATACTAAATCTAGGAACCAGTCAACATTGCAGAGAGCCAAAAGCAATTTGCTGAACACTTTTTTTGTAGTTTAAGTACTCCAGCTGTGCTCAAAGAAGAGGGTGTGTTGTGTTTGTTTGATTTGTGCTTCTACTGAATGCTTCCTCATTTGTGGTGTATCAGTGAGTCAGTTTAGATTATTAAACAGTAGTATGCAGTGTTGTAACTGTGTTGGTCCCATGGTATTAGAGCGACAAGGTGGGCAAGGTAATATCTTTTATTAGAACAGGGCAGAAGAGCTCTGTAAACTCAAAAGCTTGTCTCTCTCACCAACAGAAATTGACCCAATAAAAGATTTTACCTCACCCACTTTGTCTCATTAAACCATAGGACAGTTTCATTATTTTGAATTTTATGTTCTCTCTTGCTTGGGCATATCTAAACATCAGATAAAAGAAGTTCTTAATTTTTTGTAAGTTTCTCTTTAATGGCATTGCCTTTAGGTGACTCTGCTTGCCTGTTTTTAAACTTTAAAAAATCTTTTATATAATGTTACTGATTATAACTTCTTTCTTCAGATGTAAACTGAGTGCAGTGTAAAATATTTTTAGATTACTGAAATTGCCTTTAAACCAGCAGTCCCTTTGCTCTCTCATTATATGTCTTGGAAACTAATAATTTCAGATGTTATAGTTTGTTCATTTGCTGCCTGTCAGAATTTCAAATATGCCTTTGTGAAAGCTCTGAATCTGTTACCTTTTGAAGGATAATAGCAGTTTAGGCTTATGGGGAAAGTAAAATACACCAAAATAATTTCTTTGCACTTAGGCTCTGTTTAGATCACTTTATCATGATTTTATGTATATAAACTCTGTGGGTATATGAGATGCAATTGGGAAATTTGCAGGACAAAGATTGGATGGTCTCTCTGCTTCCTGATGACTGGAAATGTACATTCTATCTTATTTGAAACGTCTGTGCATCTAAGTTAAAGTGGTACTAAAATTGTGTATGCACGGAACAGTAATTAGAGCTGAATTTCTAATTATAATTTTAAAGGAATCTCATACTCTTGTGCATTGTGAGATTCTACTTTGGCATTGCATGGATGATGCAAACTGCATAGAACAAGGCTATCATATCCTGTAATTCAGTTACAGCCCTGATTACATTCATGATGGTTTAGGTAGAAATTACAGTTTACAAGAGGAAGTTCAATGTAAATGCTGATACAATGTTAGGTAGGATACGATGTATTTGGATTTTTTTTAAGTAGATGTGAATTTGGTGTTCTAAAGAGCTTCCTTCCCATACTTGAGGTATCTAAATGCTCCTTTCAAAGCTAAGAGTTAGGTATTGGTAGCTCAGTGACTATGTAGGCAAACATGTCAGCATTTAAAGCTCAGTAATAACTTGCGTACCACCATAGAATATTAGAATCTGCTTTATTCATAGAGGCAATATTGGCCAGGCTTAACTCTTTCGGAAAAGAGTACAGGGCCTAAGGTATTTACTTTCTACCTGGCTAGCTACCAAAAGGCAGAAAGGGCCTTGATTCAACATCTTACATGAAGGTAACCTTTCTAAGGGACACATCTTCACTACAAGAAAAACAAGTAACAGTTTCCTGTCTGACTGAGGAGCATGTGTGTTATAACACTTCTTAATGTTGTTGGTATGTAAGAAAACAGTCTATAACTGTTGCAGAAAAATTCCCAAACATCTTTTTTATTTTTTAACAAAGGTAAGTGACAGTGCTAGAGTGCTTCATCATTTTGACACCCCCCCCCCCCATATGCAGCATTATTCTTGAGGAACAGAAAGTATACTTCAGCATAAAAAATATTAACTGATATGTATCATTTAACAGCATATCTTCAAAGAAAATATTGATAGTGAAATCATTTATCACTGCCCTCCCCCCCATAGATTAGAGTTCAGGTTACAATATAGTGAAATAAGCATTTCTTCATACTTAATAAACACACACTTTGTACTTAAAATGTGGACAGTGTAAAATTTATGACTTTAACTACTAATTTCCTTAATTTTAGGCGCTTGGATTTTGTAAAGGATGTGGGGGATAGCTATGTTGTTGTCACTTAACAACACTGACTGTTTTTCAAAACTAAAGGTTTGTTTTTGTTTCTAGAGCTGTGTTTTCCTGTCCAGGTCAGCAATAGAAAGTGTTGTAATACAGATACCCCTACTAAAGCAGAGTGCTATGCTTGTATGCTATTTTTCCTGTAGTGTAGGCAAAACAATATCCCCCTGAAAACACATTTGAGTGCAGGGCTCTGATTCTCCAGCTGACTCCGCACATGCAGTCCCATTGCAAGATTGGGGCCCAAGTCTGTGTAACTCCAGCCACAATGATACTCTAAAATAATAACTGTAATTAGTGTTGTAAGTGATTAAATGTAGTGAACATTACATTTGCTAATTTTGACATCAATAATCAAAAGAAAACTGATGACTGCAGTTCTAATGATATGTTTTAACTAGTTTCAGAGTAGCAGCCGTGTTAGTCTGTATCCGCAAAAAGAACAGGAGTACTTGTGGCACCTTAGAGACTAACAAATTTATTTCAGCATGAGCTTTCATGAGCTACAGCTCACTTCTTCGGATGCATAGAATGGAACACACAGACAGGAGATATTTATACATACAGAGAACATGAAAAGGTGGAAGTATGCATACCAACAGGAAGAGTCTAATCAATTGAGATGAGCTATCATCAGCAGAAGGAAAAAAAAACACAACCCTTTTGAAGTGATAATTAAGATGACCCATAGAAGGCTGTGTGCGCTTAGATGTTCAATTTCACAGTCATTCATGGAGAGAATTAACAGGACTTGAAATGTCAGTTTTTTTCTTTACCAATTGCAGCATCTCACAACTTTGTGTTCTTTGTTTTGTCTTCTTCCTCCTACTAAGTCTATCTTTTTCACTTTCCCTCCAGTACACAGGGGCTGGTTGCAATATTCATTGGTGTTTGTAAGATCACAGCGCTGTTGCAGTCTTTTTTCTAGCTGTCCCTTTTGCCAGTTTTAGCAATTGATCCAGCAGTTGGAGCTGGATCAACAGTACATACTATGCTCTTTCCTTTACTCTTTTGGCATTTGCTGCAAATCTGTAAATGTTATGCTCAGTCACACTTTTAAAGAAGTTTGATAATTGTCTCTCCTTGTGTGTATTCTCTTTAACCTTATGAGATGATGAGAGTTGAGACTTGAAATCTGAGTCAGCAGAAGGAATTATCTGGCTTGACTAGCACAGGTGGTCAGGCTCTGCAAGTTATATTTGGTCCTGGAAAGAAGAAATAGATCATATTAGAGAATATTCCTTAGTTTACAGAAAGTCTATCCCTGTGCAGGCATTGAAAGAAAACTCTCTTTATAGCCTAATATATAATGGATTTTGCATTTCTTGTTTTTGGTTTTAAATTAATTATGAGATACAGTCATCTCAGTTTTAACCTCCATGAGCAGTTTTATACAGATGTATGAACACTGTTATTAAATAAACATTCTAAAGCATACTTTGCTGTGCTTTTACTATTACAAATTAATGTTGCATGTTTAGCTATGGATAAAGCCGGGCATGTATTGTTGATTTTTTTTATTTATTATTATTTTTTTAACATCTGTCCTACTTAGATGTCTTGTTTAGTTTTGGATTTTTATTTTTGACAGGTGTGATGGCTTACACTCACTCTAGATGGAGTTGTCACTTTTCATGACTTGGTTTCTGGGAGGAGGGGGGGAAGTATTAGAAGTTAATGCCAAAACCATATTTATTTGCTAAATTTTGTGTGTGGTCGTCTCGTTATAGAATACTTTTTACTGCATCTTACTGCTAACTGAATTTACTTGGGAAGAAGTATGACTTTTATAATAACGCTACAGCTACTAGAAAAAATGTGCTCAATCTTGTATTTCATGCCTGAACATTTATTACCCATAAGGGAGCAGTTACAGTTTATGAATTAGTCTTTGAAGACCTACTAGAATGACTCTTACAAGAAAGTGAGAATTTTAGAAGATTAAATTTCAAGATTGTTGTTTCATATCATAAAACAATGAAATCCAATAATTAACAAAGACACTTTTTTTGGTGCGAGGTTTCTTTCTTAAGAAAGGGGATGACAGACTAACAAGGAAATAACTTGTTTTGAAATAATCATTTTTAATTGTTTGGGTATAAGCTGTGAGAATAATACCCTTTTCTTTCTTTGTTCAGGACATGTATACCTCTGAGAAACCTTTTCCAAGAAGATACCTTGGTTCTATACCTGTCTCGGGCTATATGCAAAGAAGTTTCCAGTCATGAGTGAGTAAATTCCTTTATTTGACCATATCTTCATAATAGTCAGAGTTGAAAGTAAGGATTTGTAAAACTTATATCATAGTTTAAAAGAAACCTAAGCCTCTGTATTAGGTTTTGAAAGTTCCTCTTTCAAAAAAAATGTTTAGGTAGAATTGACATCTGAAAAGCTTCCTCTTTCATTTTAAAAACAATAAGCCAAGGGTTGGTCAAGGTGATTCTTAAACCAAAAAAAATAAAATAAATAAATTTATTGATTAGAATGCATATTATGAACAATAAAAAATATGGTAATTTATTTGTTTTTATAAGAGTTGCTATGCTGACAAGACTTTTGGTATAATTTAGGGAGGAAAATTCTGAAACAAGTTGATCTTGTTCATTTGAATCAAATATGCCACAGGCTTTGAGCTAGAAAACTTCTTTGTGCTACTAAAGAACTCCAAAATATGTGGGTGTCCACTAAATTAGAATATTTGGTACAAATCCAGGATAAAATGAAGGGATTTCATTTAAGGGAACAGGGAAATATATTAACCAAGTTCCAGTGAAAAGGTGTGAAAGCAAATGTGCTTTGGCCTGTGTTTAGGAGGCCTGAGCTGGAGAATCTGATGATGTCTGGCAAAAAATAGAGAAGGAAGGAAGCCAAAAGCTCCAGTATCGGGCCTAAGGCCATATTTGATTATGGAGATTTCTCTTTTGTTCTTTGCTAGCAAAATGAGGTGTGTGTTTTTAAAGATAAAGGTGAGTTGTTTATTAGGGAGTTTCACACTGGTAAGACCGAGTAAAATCCATGACAGTGACGCTATCTGGAGTTACATTCCATAGAAATGACAATGAAACCTCTTAGTACAGCCTTTTTACAATTACAAGTATTATGTAATCAGAAGGTAATATCAAGTTTAGTTCAAGACTTAATCTGCTTCTAAAGTGAGAGTCCACTGGTTTATGTCTTGTTTTAAATCTGTTACTTCACTTCCCAGTACAAAGAACTACAATGGTATTCCTCTTTCTACCTGTCTGAGCAATAGCTAACTAATAAAACCATGTCCATGACAGTGAAGTCTTCATTAACAACATGGGCATGCACAGAACCCCTGGCCTAGATCCCCCGCCTATTGAACACATTGGCAAAAGTCCCATTCATTTCTAACATAGCCCTTGCTTATATAGCTTTGTTTGAAGAAAAACAGATGTTAATTTCAGCTCCATTCAAAACAAGGGAAAAACATTTTTTCTTGTCAATTAGAAAAGGGCAAAACTGATAGAGTAAATATTAATTGATCTGCCCCCCATATCCCCCCCCAAAAAAGACTGTAGCTATCTAAAAAGAATGATCAGGTTAATTTATTGAATTTAAGTGTTGTTATTTAGCTGCTATTGTGGTTGGATGCGGTTTCTTTATGTAAAATAAGTAAAATGTTTTCTCCTGCACACAGCAGTTTGCATGGGATCTGGTTCTGTTTAAAACATTTATAATATTGCATAAATAACACCCTTCACTGATGATTCTTATTAAATATACTAAGCATTCCATAAACTTGCCTATACCAGTTTGTCAAACGCTTCTAGATTAGTCTTCCTTGATCTGATACAGCATCAAGGACACTGTCCGTGTCTGGTGAAGTGTGGATATTTGTTTTGATAAATTTTATTTCCTCTCAGAGCATAGTTGCTATGTCAGTCTGGTTCATAAAGTATTCTTGTGATTGTTGTTTATAGAGTCATTGCAGGTTTTGTAACAATGAATGTTTTCAGTGGGAGTTTTGGTTGATTATGGACTGGAGGATTTGGCCTGATATTGGGAAGCATAAGAAGTCCATTCTGCAAATCAGTTGAGATAAAAGTTAATACTAGCATTGCTAAGGCCAACATTGTCAACTGTGACCACAGATTTGGGGTGCTAGTCTGAGGTTCTTTAGACCTGATTTTTCAGAAGTGCTGAGTGGGGAGCTATGAATGCTCAGCACCTTTCGAATATCCAACCTCAAGCATCTCAAGTTGGACATCTGAAATCAGTGTCTGTTTCTGAAAATTGGGCAATTTTTGTTTATTGGCATTAATGTTACTCAGTATGTAGTCACCTGTATTCAGGGGAGCAGCATCTCTCTCAGTCAGGTACAGATGTTCCTTTCCATGATAAGTCATGGATTTCAAGGACAGAGTTGTAAAGATGCCTTTTCCTCTAAATAAGATGAGGAGAATGTTTATTTACAGATGTTAGCTGTAGGAAGTATTACAACTCTACTGGTTGGAGGAAGCATTAGTTAAAGTTTGCTTCCTTAAAAATGTCTTGCAGTAAGAGTTGTTCCCTATAATATTAGACTATGCTCTTCTAAATGTCTTGTAGACTCAGAGGTATTTCCCATATCAGTGAAAAGGTATTTACTTGTATCTCTCAACATGTAAATTATGTCATTAATCACCCATGTGTTGAGAAGAGCTAGGGTCTTATATCTTCAGTCAGATACCTTAAAGTAGTTTAACTATGCGGTTCTCATTTTTCCTAATTTTCACACCTGGTAGTGAAGTTCCAAAAGCACATTTGATGTGTAATATATAATATTAAAATTTCAGTCTCTTTAATTTGCAATGAAGTATTTTAGATTATATTGTCCGTTTTACAATCCGAACAGTGTGATTGAACATAAAAGTTAACATGTGAGGCCTTGGTAATGAAGATGCTTATTGATAACTTTTGAGCATGTGAGTAGTTTCGATTGACTTCATTGGGACTACTCTTGGTCTGAAAGCTAGGCTGCAATAGTGCAAACACTTATAGACTTAAGTGAAGAATATCTATGGAAAGACAGAATCCATCATACACAAGTTATGGCCCATGGATAATTTTTAATAGATTATCTCACATGTTCAAATTAAAGTGGCTTTTATTGAAGTATTTGTTTCACTGGGTTGATATCTAGTGCTTTTTATACGTCTGCTGGGTTTACAGAAAGACAATTAAATCCAGCTGTCAAATCATGCATATAGTAAAATTGTTATTTTTACAGTGTGACAACTAGATGATACATGGAAGACATGGTAAAAATGTATATTATGTTGAAGTTAGACTATGTAGGGTTCATTTCATATTTAAATATTTAAAGAAATTGCTTATTGTAAAAATCCTGGCTGTACCTAATCTTGCTAAAATCCCACAAGCAGGAGTTTGTTCAATCTGTTTGTAATTTTTTTTCTTCTTAGTGACATTTTAGCTGCAGGAAACTTTACAGGCTCTCATTACAATTTTCCTATGATTACAGGCTCTCTGCTTTTAGTGTTTTTTCTTTTCTTCTTTTTTTTTTGATTACTCCATTGAAGGAAGAGAAGGTCAGCACAGTGAATTTTATTCTTTGAGCTGCTACATTAACTTGGAATTTAGAAACAATGAAATTTAAATGTTAGTACACACTGTTGTACTAAATACTATCATTCTTGCAACAAGCTGCTGACAGCTTCATTTTTTTAAATCAATGGGATGTAGTACTAAGGCTCTTTCCTCCCTCCCCTCAGATCCCTCCAAATAAACTCTGTTGTCATAGTTATTTGGACAAATTGATTCTGCTTTGACTATGTGTTTTTGTACATCAATTTCCCACCCCCCCAAAATCTTACAATGCACAAGTTTGGGAAAATAACTTGCTGTTTTGCATGCTTCAGTAACATTTCTTACTTTAAAGCTATGTTGGGCAAGAACTCTGATGGCTTTATTTGGAAAGTGGATGCCACTGCAATCTAAATACTAAATATTGCTGCCTTCATATAAGAACAGGCAAGGTGGGACTAGTAATGATGAGATCTGAAGCCTTTCACTTCTAGGCCAATGTACATTATAGATGGTGGTAACATGTTCTGTGAATAAAGTGGACTCAGCTGTCAACCTGACTCTTTTTCATGAGAAATAAACTCATACATAGACCAAAAAAAAAAGGGGGGGGAGGGCCTAGAGAGAATGGAGCAGACAGGCACCATAGAGAAAAGCATTGCATGTACACATTTGCTCACATAGCTGCAATTGAGAACTGAATATTCTGGGCCTCTGTTTTTGTACAGTTTCCTGGCATTTGCACATACCTTATCCTGTTAAACAGGATCTGAATTTTGGGTTATACACCTCTATCCCGATATAACGTGACCCGATATAACATGAATTCAAATATAACATGGTAAAGCAGTGCTTGGGGGGGCAGGACTGCGCACTCTGGCGGATCAAAGCAGGTTTGATATAACGCGGTTTCACCTATAACGTGGTAAGATTTTTTGGCTCCCGAGGACAGCATTATATCGGGGTAGAGGTGTATTTTCAGTTTTTCTAAGCCAGGTTGTGTTTGGAGTGAACTTGGAGGGGGTCAGTTAAGGTGTTCTGTAACACAAATGCTGGCAGACACACAGTTCTCTGTGCTATCATGAAGTGTGAGGCTGTTATGTACTTTGTGTATTCCATATAAAGAGTTTTGCAAATAACTCGAAGACTGATTAAAAAGCTTTTTTAAAATACTTTGTTACAGCTGCTGCCAGTGAGTTGCAATAGAAAATCAAAAAAGGAAAAGAGACCAAGTGGCTCACATCCCCAAATAAACTGCATCCCTTGGAAAAAGAAAAAGTGAATTTAAATGTACTTATAATGAAGGGTAATAAAGAGCTGCCAAAGAAGATTGTTATGCAATGTATTGAGTTATTTGTACTATCATTTTTAACAACACACAGCTTTATAAATTCTGCCTAAATGTATGTTTTATGAATGTGACTTTTTTTTCCAAGAGTTGTCCTAACTTCACAGGATAGTATATTTTCTTCGAGTCATTATATTTCTAAAGAATAGGAAGATGAAAAAATGAAGTTTTTGTTTCCGACTCTTTATCCCTGAAATTTGAAAACACTAATCAGATATCAAAAGCTTGGTGATGGAACCATGGGGGACTCTATCCTGGGAAACAGTGACTCTGAAAAGACTTGAGCAGTCCTGATGGATAATCAGCTGATCCTGAGCTCCCAGTACGATGCTGTGGCCAAAAGGGCTAATGCAATCCTTGGATGTATAAACAGGAGACTCTTGAATAGAAAGGTTATTTTACTCTGGAATGCTGTGTCCAGTTCTGGTGTTCACAATTCAGGAAGGGTGTTGATAAATTGGAGAGGGTTCAGAGATTAGCCACAAAGAATGATTAAAGGATTAGAAAACATGCCTTATAGTGATATTCAAGGAGCTCAATCTATTATTTTATCAGAGAGAAGTTGAAGGGATGACTTGATCATAGTCTCTAAGAATCTACATGTGGAACAAATATTAATAATGTGCTCTTCAGTCTAATGGAGAAATGTATAACATAATCTGGTTGAAGCTAGACTAATTCAGACTGGAAATAAGGTGTAAATGTTTGACAATGAGTGTAATTAAACACTGGAACAATTTACCAAAGGTTGTGGTGGATTCTTCATAAGTAGTGGTTTTTAAATGAATTGCATGTTTTTCTTAAAAATCTGCTCTGGGAATTATTTTGGGGCAGTTCTATGGTCTGTGTGGTATGGGAGGTCAGACTAGATGATCACAGTAGTCTCTTCTGACCTTGGAATCTATGAATCCATGAATTTGGAATTCTGAAGAGTTGTAGTGCCTACAAATTCACAAATGCTTAGATTGAAAAACTCAGGATGTATTCACAGTGAAATAGTAGAATATTTTAAGGATCACAGTTATTTCTGGGTTGTTGGGGTTTTTTAAATATCAGGAATGAACCAAAATTCACCAGTTAAAGATAACTAACCACTATTTTGTCTTAAAACTTCTGTGATTGACAACATTCAGTGCAAGGTACTTACAAAGGGAAATTTTATACTGTATATTTTGAGGGATTGTCATCCCTGGGGTGCAGTCTGGGAGCCATAGGAACTGCTGTGCCCCCTAACCAGTCAGCTGGGTTGGCTCTTCTCACATTGCTCTGCTGGTGATTCAGCCAGCCTCTCCAGGCCCTGTTATCACCCAACATGGCCGCATGTGGCACCACACACCCAACTGAGCTACCTGAGTGCTTTACCTAAGCCACTCAAAGACAAACAGCCAATTTCCCAGCTCCTGAGCCTTGTACCCTTGCTGGAGTACAAATCCAGAATTATACAGTCTTGTGCTGCACAGGGATTTGTACAATACAAGCTCATTAATATATTCACTTCCCCCTCAACACGGAAAAGATATGCAACAGCCTTTGTTTACAGAACTAAGATTTTCCCAGACACTTCACTCAAAACACACTGGTTAAGATAAAACCTAAAACAAGCTTATTAACCACAGAAAGATAGATTTCAAGTGATTATAGGTGATAGCAAACTGATCAAAGCAGATTACCTAGCAAATAAATAAAAATCCGCAAACTAAACCTAATATGCTAGATAGAGGGGATTTGAATTAGCAATTTCTCATCCTGACTGATGATACAAGCACCTCACCCAAGTTTCCATACACAGGCTAGAAATCCCTTTAGCCTGGGACCTGCACTTCTCCCAGTTCAGTCTTTGTTCCTCAGGTGTTTCCAGGAGTTTTCATTTGTGGGGAGTGAGGCCAAGAGATGATGTCACTCCCCAACTTACATAGTTTTTCCATATGGTGGGAACCCTTTGTTCCAAACTCAGTTCCCAGTTTAGCTTGCGGGAAAAATACAGGTACCAAAATGGAGTTCAGTGTCAGGTGGTCTGGTCACATGCCCTTGCATACCTTGCTGAGTCATAGCAGCCATAACTCATAGGCTGGGTGAAACGCTAAGGAAGGCTAAGCTCTTCTGTGGTCCATTTTCTTTGTTGATGAGCCATTAGCACTGTCTAGCTTCTTCATTGTTGTACCTGAAAGGCTAGTTGTGGGTGTTACCCAGAGTAAGGACATTTGAAATACAGATATAGAGTCAATATTCATAACGTCAGATACAAAAATGATGCATGCACACAAATAGGATAATCATATTCAGCAAATCATAACTTTTCCAATGACCTCACGTGACCCATCTTGTACAAAATGCATCATAATTATGTCAAAATCATATCACAATCATATTACTATAATTAATATGGGATACAGTGTCACACACATCTTGCTTGAAAAGACCTGTGAACTGCCTCTTCCTGAAGTTACACAGAAGAGGTATTTAATAGTAACTTGGTGTGGCAGGCTCTCAGGTCTCAAGGAGAAAGAATAGGATAATCATGTTAAGCCTAGTCATGGGCATAGTAGAAAGACAGCGTAAATAGTTAAAAACTTAAATCTGTACTTATAGTTACCTTTTTCACTTAAATATTTTTCCTTTCAGGGGTTAATACTTTCCTCTCTTGCTGTTTTATTCGTGGCATATCTTGCCTTTCGGTCTACTCTTCTCTTCCTTCGGTCTGCAGTTTTTTACTTTAATTTCCACTCTTTTTAGATACTGACTGTGCATGGTGGGTCACCTGGCTGGCTTCTCTGCACTTCAGAGATTGCAATCAGCGCTAGAGGGAACAGAGTGGTTACTGCAATAGCACCACGCTAAAGGCAGGTGTCTGGCCTAAATGGAGAATTGGTGTTTAGGTCAGAATTACTAAGTTATGGAAGCTTTCTCATCTTTGAGAAAAGGCCTTGACTGAGCTGTAATTAGGAAGTTCTGGAGAGAACAGGGATTGGACTAAGATACTGTATCTTAATATGTAGAGCACTTGAAAGTGGAATTTCTGTCAGCTGATATATAGAAAAATGTAAGTTACTATCACTCCCATAATCTTTTTTCTGGAACATCATAAACTATAAGTTACTTTTTAAATAATATTTGTGGGTAAACTTCACTGAGATCAGTACTAGACACCTCACATAGCTAGATTATACTGCCTTTGTCTAGTGATGTCTGGTAACTTAATTTCGGTGCTGTGCTTGAAAGTGTGAAGCACTGTCTAAGTGCTAAGTATCCTAACTACTTTATAGCAAACTGTCAGACAGCCAGTTAGAGGCTGTATGTTGGGTCTGCAAAACAGTGTGATAACACTATGTCACAATGATGAATTGCTAAAGGGAAGTGGCCTCCACAGACAAGACCCTGTCCACTGATCTATACCTCTTAAGTAAAGAGTCCCAGAGCATATTATGTTATAGTGTGACTTCTGTTCGAGTGGATGAGGTGATTCTACATTGACTATATTTCAACACTGCAAAAATTTGAGGAAATAACTTATTCTCTTGTGCCTTGATTTTACCCTTGCAGATAAGAAAATCCCTTTTGCTGCTTGTCAAGCAAGTGGCAACCAATAGAAAATGAGCATGTTACTCATGTTAAAATATGGCGGGGAGATTACCTGGACATCTCCCAACCATCTCCCCCCAATTCCTAGTTTAAAGCTCTCTTAATCAGTTGTGCCAGCATCCATGCTAGAAGTCTATTTCCCTCCCTACAAGTGACATCCATCCCGAGAGAACAGTCGACTGTCCATGAATGCCTCCTAGTGGCAATACATCCCAAAGCCCTCCTTATAGCACCACTGCCTGAGCCATCTGTTGATCGCCGTAATCTTGGCACACCTTTGTTGCCCTTCTCTAGGAACAGGCAGAATCCCACTGAAGATCACCTGAGCTTCGATTTCCTTAAGCGTCTTCCCCAGCCTGGCATAGTCTCCCTTGATACGTTCCAGCGAGAATCTAGCAGTATCATTCGTTCTCACATGAAGGACAATCAGCAGATTCTTTCCTGCTCCCGTTAGGATCCTCTTCAGCCTCAGGTCCACATCCCGTATCTTAGCAGCCAGCAGACCAGCACACCCTTCTGTTCTCTGGATCAGCTCTGGTTACGCTCTGGTTACAAGTCTGTCTATTCTTCTCAGTAAAGAGTCCCCAATCACATAGACCTGCCTTTTCCTGGTGACGGTGCGATTCTCCGGTCTATCCCCTGTTCCCTCTGGCTGCAAGTCCTCTCGATTCCTATTCACCCTTGCAATCCTCTGCAACTCATCCCATATATCTCTTCCAAATGGCACAGGGAATTTTTTGGGTCTATAACTTTTTCAAATTCTCTATCTTTGGTTGTGATGCCTTCAGATAACTACTGTCTTGCATTGCTAGACTGCTGGCCACTTGTGATTACTGAGATCAGTGTTATGACTAATTGATACCTGCACTCTTGACTCTACTGTAACCTTGTCCTCTCCCTGGTGCCATGTTTAATCTAGATCCTAGATTGGGAGCTCTGCGAGGAATGGCCTATATTTGTACTTTTTGTTTGTACAGCATCTAGTATAATGGGGCCTTGACTGGGGACCTTTAGACACTACTGCAATAGAAATAGTAAGGGCTGGTCTGTGCTAGAAAATTAGGTTGGTTTAACTACATCGGTCATGGGTGTGAAAAATCCAAACCCCTGAGTGGTATAGTTAAGTTGACCTAAGTCCCCCTGTCGACAGCTCTAGGTCAACAGAAAAATTATCTTGGGGAGATGGCTGACCTATGCTAGTGGGAAAATCCCTCCCATTGGTGTAGGTAGTTTCTACACTGAAGCACTATAGTGGTGCAGATGCAGCATTTTAAGTGTAGACAAGCCCTAAGTAACAAATATACATCAAATATCTGTCACAGGGGGAAGAGATTCATTTTATCTGAGATCCTTGTCACCAGTGATGATTTGTCACATTCAGATACTTTCCAAAGATGCAGGACACACGTGCTCATATCTAAAATACAGGAAAAAATGGATAGCTCTAGATGTAAATGTTGGGGCAGCGACCCTCTGTGTTCTCTATACAAAGCACCTACCACAAAGGGTATAGCACCTACCACAAAGGGATCCTGGTCCATGACATGGGCTCCTGGGTATAGGCAACAGTAGTATAGGTCTCTCGCAACTTACGCGCATTTAACATGCGCGATTTCAGCTTTACGCTGAAAGGCCTGGAGTCTGGGAGGGGGCGTGGCTGCAAGATTTAAAGGTCCTGGGGCACCATCTGTGGCCGGGAGTCCCAGGGCCTTTAAATCACCCAGGGGGCTCCCAGCTGCAGAGGTGGCTGGTAGCCCCTGGGGCGAACTAAAGGGGCCGAGGCTCCAGCCACCATGGAGCTTTGGGCCCTTTAAATGCCAGCCCCAGCCCAGCTGCCAAAGCTGCGGGCGGGATTTAAAGGGCTCCTCCGTGCTCTCACCGCGGCGGGAAGCCTGGCGGAGCCCTTTAAATCCTGCCCACAGCTCCGGCGACCGGGTGTGGGGGGGGGCCTCTTTGAATCCTGTCCGCAGCTCCGGTGGCCGGGTGTGGGGGGTATTTAAAGGGCTCCACCAGGCTCCCCACTGCGGCGGGAAGCCTGGCGGAGCCCTTTAAATCCCGCCTGCAGCTCGGGCGAGGGGGGGGTGGTGGGAATCCCTTTAAATCCACCAACCCTTTAAATGCCCTCCCGGCCCCGCCGCCGGAGCTGCGGGTGGGATTTAAAGGGCTTGGGGTTTTGACTATATGTGGTTTTTGCTTTACGCGATAACTGCGGAACGGAACGCCCGCCTAAGATGCGACAGACCTGTAATCTCTTGGTGATGTGAATTATCTTCAAATCCATTCATAAGAACGTTTTCCCCCTATATGTGAAGGGTTGGGAGGCTTCAGATGGGTTGAAGAGAGATTTCCAAAAGCAACTGATGCTGAGCAAATAGAAAGCTTTCTAATGTGAGTCATGATGTTCTTCTCCTTTTGTCTGTGCTGTTGATCAAGCTATATACAGCATTGCACTGGAAAGACTGAGCAGCCGCCATCCACCAGTGGAATAGAATTGTTGATAGCAGTAAACATTAAGCAACAGCTTTTTAAGTGGTACATTTCTTATTGCTCAGATGTTCTAATTCAGCATATCAATTTACTGATTTTAAAGATATGCTTATTTTAAACTACAATGATTGATTTGTGGTTAACCAAAAAGCTATACTACTCTGTGGCATTAGTCTGTTCTTAACATGTTTTCTTATTGGATACAACCTCTTTGATTTGTAGCACAGATAGAAGATGCTGGGGATTGATACCATATGTGGTGTAATGCAAGTAATCCCAGCAGGATTCCCCAACTAGTTCTGTTTTTCTTTACATTTAAGATCTTTTCTTTATTTAAACCATCTAACTTGCTGACTCTTAGCTGTTGTTCCAAGAGTGTTTGCAGATGTTTTGTGCATTAGGTAGCTATGTTGAGTGATATTATATCTAGCAGCTGGTCAAAAAGTTGTTTAATCTCTCATTGGGAAAACTAGTTAAAATCCTTGCCTCAAAATTATACAGAAGAATGGCCAGACTGGATCTGTTTTTTGTTGCAGTATTTTTATCCCTATTTGTATAACATTGGTGCATCTCCACTGGAGATAACAAAGGTGATATCATTAAGAGAACACTGGAAACAGGTAGGATGGAGTCTATTTAAAAAAAAAAAAAGTTGCCTAAACCTGGGTGGGTCATTTGGTTGGAACAATGGGCACTGTCAGACTGAGGCTGCCGACCAGACCACTGAGAACAGCAAGTGTACGGCAATCTGCTGCCTGGAAAAACAGGTGATTGGGGAACTAACCTAACAAAACTTCCACACTCTCCTACATTTTGGTTTTGTTATCTTTACTTTCAGAAAAGGGAGGCCCTGGCTGCCCCTGTACACCCATGTGACTGTCTTTAAAATGAGAGTTGCTGCATACAGAGGCCTTGTGCTTTTCCTGCCCTTTGTCTAGCATTAGTGCAATTCCAGTAGTGGTAACAAAGGCGCACAGGTGTTTTTACAATGTTATTTTATAGATAGAGAAATTGAGAGAGAGAGAGAGAGAGAAGTGCAGTAACTTGTAGATGTGGTGTAATCCTAGAGTTAACCATATCTAGCCAACATGTTTTAAAACGCTTTCTATCCTAGTCTACACTAAGTGCCAAATTGTATTTTAACGTACAAGTTAAAATATGATAACAATATGTTTTTTAAAACACAGTGCTTTGTCTGAGTACAACTACTAGTACTGGTTAAAAAAAAAAAATGTACAGCAGCAAGTACACCTCCTAAAAACGAAGGTGGAACATTGTGGGTTTCTAGGCTCTGAAAATCAATTTTCCAAATTTAAATGGTAAAATCTCTGTATTAGCCCCCCTTTTACTATTTATTTTAAATTAATAATTGAGTAAAGAAAGTTTCACTTGTGTGGTGGTATCGGCTGGATTACTATGAAAACATAAATAAAATTTCCTTGGTGTGTAAATCAAAGTGTAATCAAATACATTCAAAAGCCTTCGGTTTAAATACATATCCCTTCGTGTATCTTGGCCTTATTGGGTAAAGGAAAATTCACACTTTAGTGAGCAATAATTATTATTGCTGTCTGTTCTATGCAGCTAATGAAGCCACATCTTTTGCAATGGTGAAATAAGGTATGGTGTCTTCACTGTAGTGGCTGTGGGCAGCTGCATCCTATTATTTCTTGAATGAAATATCAACAAAGGCATGTTTCATTCAGTGAAGAATTTGATCTTTCTAACAAATAGTGACAGATGGAATTGTGTAGTTACCTTGGTTGTGTGTAAAAGGGTAAAATAATCTTGTTAATATATTTCTCAGTAGAAAATTGAAGAAAGACTGTTTAAGGACAAAAATATATTTTTTCTACCTTCTCTTTGAATTGATTTATAGTCTTGTTAGTCTTTAATATGGTTCCTTTTGGCACAATATGTAGGTTTTACAGAATTACTTAAAACCACAACATGAGTATTAAAATGTAGTTGTGAATACCATTAAAGTTGTGACACAAAAGCCAGGATGTACAAGGTTGAGGAAACATCTTGCTGTACCTGTAATCATGATGTTATATTAGTAACTTACATTTCTGCTTTGAATCTCTTTTTTTGGCTACTGTTTTATTGCAACAACCTCAACTTAATAAAATATTTCTATTTTAATCTTCTAATTTGTAAATTTTCCCTCTGTATATCTGTCAATTGTTAGTGTACATAATTTTAAAAATAGTATATGAGAAATTGTATACTTTTCTCTTTTCCCTACAAATGTACACTAAGATGAGATTTGGTGCCTGGATTCCTATTAACGTTTCCATTGATTCCATTTCACTGTTAAATTTTATTAGATGAAATCTGATCTACAAATGAACTGTTAGGAGATAACATTTAAAAAAATAGATCAGTTAAAACAGTATTTACAGTTGCATGATATTTGGCTTTATTTAAAAAAAAAATTAGACTTGGTTAATGTGGATTGTTGTCTTTTGTGAAATATTTTTTGTGAAAGAAGTGGGGTGAAGAATCATTAAGAACCTGTATTCACTCTTTTCATAATATTCAGGTATCTAGACTGACATGACTGTATTGAAAGGACTTAAGAATAGCTATTAGGGCTGTCAATTAATTGCAGTTAACTCATGTGATTAAAAATAATTACGATTAATTTTTTAATCATTAATATTTTTTAGTTAAATCGCACTGTTAAACAATAGAATACCAATTGAAATGTATTAAATGTTTTTGGAGTTTTTTCCACATTTTCAAATATATTGATTTAAATTACAACACAGAATACAAAAAGAACAGGAGTACTTGTGGCACCTTAGAGACTAACAAATTTATTTGAACATAAGCTTTCGTGGGCTACAGCCCACTTCATCAGATGCATAGAATGGAACATATAGTAAGATGATTTTATATTTTACACACACACACACACACACACACACACACACACACACACACACACACACACACACACACACACACACACACACACACACACACACACACACACACACACAACTGTAAGAGCAGGGGTCGGCAGCGTGCCGGTAATACATTTTAATGTTTTTAGAAGGTCTCACTCTGTCTATATATTATATAACTAAACTAGTGTTGTATTGTAAAATAAACAAGGTTTTCAAAATGTTTAAGAAGCTTTATTTAAAATTAAATTAAAATGTTGATCTTACGCTGCCGGCCCGCTCAGCCCGCTGCTGGTCTGAGGTTCTGTTCACCTAGGCTGGCAGCGGGCTGAGCGGGGCCTGTGGCCGGGACCCTGGCTGGCAAGGGTCCGGCAGCGGACTGTGCGGGGCTGGCGGCCGGGACCCCAGACTGGCAGTGGGCTGAGCGGCTCAGCCCACTGCCGCTCAGGGGTTCTATCTGCCGACTCCTGCCAGCCGGCATCCCGGCTGCTGGATCCGCTCAGCCCTCTGCCAGTCTGGGGTCCCGGCCTTGCCCACAGACAGTGGGTACCTACCTTCTCCCTGGTTCTGGCCCATTCTCTTCCTCTCTCTGCACTGAGCTGAGGGTGGGAGTGCACTGAGCACAGGGGGGGGGGGTGGTGAAGGCCAGAGCCAGAGGGAGGAGGGGGGGGGGGGGCACAGGAGGTTTGGGTGGTGGGGGTGGGGCACTTACCTGGCAGCTCCACTTTGATGCAAGAGGTGTGGTGGGGGGAGTGGGGTGGGTGCCTCTCTGTGGGGGTGGTTGGGGGGGTGGGGTGGGGGGGGCGATGTGGAGGTGGGGTGTGGGAGCTGTTTGAGTTGTTGGGGGTGTGTGTGTGGAGAGAGAGGCAGGGGGGGGGGGGGGGGGTGGAAGGGGAGGGGGGCAGGGCAGGGGTGGGGTGTGTGGTGGGGTGTGTGTGTGGGGGTCAGGGCTGTGTGTGTGTGTGGGGGGGGGGCTGGGGGGGGGGGCAGGGGGGGGCCAGGGCTTGTCCCTCCCTGGTCCTGGGGCCCCTCCCTGGCCCCCCCCCCTCCTCCCCACCCCCATTAAGTGTCCCTGCTCCTTGTCCCCTGACTGCCCCCCTAGGACCCTACCGCCTACCTGTCCTCTGACTGCCACGACCCTTATCTACACCCCCGCCCCCAGACAGACCCCTGGACTCCCATGCCTATCCAACCGCTCCCCACCCCCTGACAGGACCCCCAGAACTCCTGACCCATACAACCCCCTCTGCTCTCTGCCTGCCCCAACCCCTCTCCACACCCCAGCCTCCTGACAGGCCCCCAGAACTCCTGACTCATCCAACCCCCATCTCCTTGTCCCTTGACCACCCTCCAGAGACCCCCACCCTAACTGCCCCCCCGACCCTCCTTGCTTCCTGTGCCCTGACCCCTATCCATCCCTCGCCCACTGACAGACCCCGGGAATCCCATGCCCCAACCCCTGCTCCCTGACTGCCCCCTCCAGAGACCCCCGCCCTAGCCACCCTGTCCGGGATCCTGCCACCTATCCAACCCACCCTGCCCTCTGTCCCCTGACTGCCCTTACCCCTTCTCCAACCCACCCAGCCCTGGACCCCTTACCATGAGGCTCCAAGCAGAGCCAGATATGCTGCCCCGTGGGAGCGCGCAACCCCGCCCCTCAGAGTGGGGCTCCAGTTGAGCGGGGAGCGTGTCTGCCTCCCCGCGGAGCCAAACACTGCCCCGCGGGAGCATGCAGCCCCGACCCCCCAGAGTGCTGGGGGCATGGCTCCAGGGGAGGAGGGAAGGTGGGGGAGGGGCTGGTGGCTTGCTGTGCTTGGCTGGGTGCTCTGGCCCGGGAGCATGGACCCCGCATCTTTCTGTGCTGGGAGAGTGGAGCCATTTGCCCACCCCGTGCGCACGCCTATGCTTCTGCTCCCTGCCCCCGGAGTGGGGAGCGGAGGGCAGAGGAGAGTGGGCCGGGCCGGGCAGGATTTTTAATGGCACGCTGGAATCCCGGCAGGCAGCAGCGTGCCGTCTTTGGCATGTGTGTCATAGGTTGCCGACCCTTGTGTAAGAGGCTATTTAATTAAGATGAGCTAGTATCAGCAGGAGGAAAAAAAAACTTTTTTGTAGTGATAATCAAGATGGCCCATTTTAGACTGTTGACACTTTGTATTATTTTTATTACAAATATTTGCACTGTAAAAATGATACAAGAAATCGTATTTTTCAATTCCGCTCATATAAATACTGTAGATAATCTTTGTCCTGAAAGTGAAACTTACAAATGTAGATTTTTGTTGTTGTTACATAACTGCACTCAAAACCAAAACAATGTAAAATTTCAGCATCTACAAGTACACTCAGTCCTACTTCTTGTTCAGCTAAGACAAACAAGCTTGTTTACATTTACCGGAGATAATGCTGCTGGCTTCTTATTTACAATGTCACCTGGAAGTGAGAACAGGTGTTCTCATAGCACTTCTGTAGCTGGCATTGCAAGGTATTTACATGCCAGATATGCTAAGTATTCATATGCCCCTTCATTCTTTGGCCACTATTCCAGAGGACATGCTTCTATACTGGTGACGCTTGTTAAAAAAAAATGCGTTAATTAAATTTTGACTGAATTTCTTGGGGGAGAATAGTATGTCCCCTGCTCTGTTTTACACTCATTCTGCCATGTATTTCGTATTATAGCAGTCATGGATGATGACCCAGCACGTTTGTTTTCAGAACACTTTCACTGCAGATTAGACAAAACACAAAGAAGGTACCAATATGAGATTTCTAAAGATAGCTAAAGAACTTAACCCAAGGTTTAAGAATCTGAAGTGCCTTCCAGAATCTGAGAGGAGCGAGGTGTGGAGCATGCTTTCAGAAGTTTTAAAAGAGCAACATTCTGATGTGGAAACTACAGAACCCAAACCACCAAAAAAAGAAACTCAACCTTCTGCTGGTGGCCTCTGACTCAAATAATGAAAATGAACATACATCAGTCCACACTGCTTTGGATCTTTATTGATCAGAACCCGTCACCAGCTTGGACGCATGTCCTCTGGAATGGTGGTTGAAGGTGAAGGGACATATGAATCTTTAGTGCATCTGGCACATAATTATCTTGTGATGCTGGCTACAACAGTGCCATGTGAACACCTGTTCTCACTTTCAGGTGACATTGTAAACAAGAAGCGGACAGCATTATCTTCCATCAATGTAAACAAACTTGTTTGTCTGAGTGTCTGGCTGAACAATAAGTAAGAGTGAGTGGACTTGTAGGCTCTAAAGTTTTACATTGTTTTATTTTTGAATGCAGTTTTTTTGTACATAATTCTACATTTGTAAGTTCAATTTTCATGATAGAGAGATTGCTTTACAGTACTTGTATTAGGTGAATTGAAAAATACTATTTTGTTTTTACAGCACAAATACTTGTAATAAAAAACAAATATGAAGTGAGCACTGTACACTTTGTATTCTGTGTTGTAATTGAATTAAATATATTTTAAAATGTAGAAAACATCCAAAAATATTTAAATAAATGGTATTCTATTATTGTTTAATCTCGTGATTAATCACAATTAATTTGTTTAATCGCTTGACAGCCCTATTAGCTACAGTACCTTTATGTTGTTATTACAGAGTTCAGTGTAACAGCTAAACAGTTCTTTATCAAAGTTTCTCAATGACACCATTGTGAAAAATAATGCAGGCTATATTTCTCAGATTTCTAGATAGCCATTGTTGCACAATTAGCGTACAGGACAGCTGGACTAAGATTGTTGCAGGTACTTGAACTCATTTATTCACATGCTTAAATTTGATGTAAAGTTTTGTATGTGACTGGTTCAGTTACCATAAAACTGTACCCAAAAACTGTACAACTCATGCATTTTGGTGGAAGAGACTATTAGTGTAACACAGATGCCTGTCAGAAAAAATGCAAAATAGAGTACCCTACAAGATTGCTTTCAAAAGCTGTCGCTGTCATTTTTCCTGATGTGTATTTAATACAGACACCCCTCTCTCCGGGTTATGCAAACGCAATTTACACAAATCTGCACTTACAGAAAAAGTTCCATAAGCTAGAAATAGGTGTGTGTTTTGTTTTATTTATTTATTTTATTTATTTTTTACATAAATGTCAGGTATACTTTTCCGACCCTACGCAAAATTTGAGTTATGCAAGGCGTTCCGGAACAGAATGCCTGTGTAAGTCGGGGAGCGTCTGTGTGTGGTTTAAATCTGGCTTCTGAAATTATACTAAATACAGTCAGTCCTTGGCTATGCTTGGAGCTAAACTGTGTTCGACTGCATCAGTGGCTGGCATCCATTATCAGCCGGTAGTTTAGGCCTTGTTCTTGAAAGATGATCCATCTGGGAGAACCCCATTGACTTCATTGGGTCGCTACAAGGGCACAGGAGTTTGTCTAGGCTGGCTTGTAAAATAAGGATTATAGCTAATGTAGAAAAGGCCTAGGAGGGAGGAAATGAGTAATGGTAATAATACCACATGATAGCTATGTGCACAGTTTGATAGTTAAATCAGTTTTAAAAAGATTATTCATGACTACTGCTTTGTAACCATCCATATTATCTGGCTTCTTGTATGCTCTCTTCCTCTCTCTGTCATTCTTACATTCTTGTGTCCCTGGTTGGATCTTTGTGTACCTTATAGATGAATCCTGGCCCCACTGAAGTTCATGGTAAAATTCCCATGGACTTCAGTGGGGTCAGGATTTCACTTTGACTTCCACCAGTTCTAAAATGCGGACATGGCCAGAGTCTTCCAGGAAAAACCAGTAGAGAAGACTGGAATTTGTAATGTAAAAAAAATAAAAATAAAAATCAGACTTTTTTGAAAGAGAAGTTTCATGCCTGTGTATATTCCAAATTAGAAAAAAGAGGGGCACACTTTTTTTTTTTCCGTTTTGTAGGTCACCTTTTAAAGTGAGAGCTAGTAAAAAGAAAAAAAAAGTACCTTTCTTCTGAAAAAAGTCTTTTTATCCAAGGACTGAAACACTGATTCATAGCCTGTTGTTTTTTTTGTCTTCTGTTTTTTTGTAACCTAATAAACTTTATAAAATAAAACCTCCAACCCTTTTGCTTCTGAGCCTAATTTTTCAAAAGCGTTAAGTGATTTTTAGAATCTCAATTTTTGAGTTTGACTTGAGGCACTTTTAAAGGGGGCCTGACTTGCAGGAAGTGCTGAGAACCTAGTCTCTGAAAATTGAGCCCTTTTAAAGTGTCTCAATCTATGCCTTGGATTTTAAACTGGAACATTTCACAAGATGCAAGCAGTTTCCTAGCATATGGTACCACAATTCCAGCTATGATCTCTTGAGGAAAGTAGATTCTTTTCCTTTTCATCTCTCTTGTGATCCTCTTCTCCACACAGTACACTTGCATAGTGCTGCAATAAGTGTCTGATTCTCATTAGGTTTTTGAGATTTATGGGAGGCATTTGGCAGAATCCTAGTGTTCCATATTAATAACATTCTAGCTATAGTAGACTATTAAAATTTAATGAATGTAAAGTGTAGACTTTAATTCAGACACTAAAGAATTAATTCAAAATATTAGTGAGAAAGGGTAGATAATATTAACAACATTTGTAAAATAGGTTAGCTTACGTAATGATGTATAGTCTATCTTAGAGGTGCTTTAGGGCCTATGTGTTTTGAGACTTTTGAAGGATAAATCCAACAGCTGAAGTCCGAGATGACTATTTTGAAACAAAAGTCCCTAACGATACTTTACTTGTTTTTAATAATTTGTTAACTTGGTAAAATTCAGATACTGATACAGTATACCGAACTACTATTTTTGGTGAAGAGTCTAATCTTTCTTCCCAGTTTACTATGCAGATGCCTCATCAATATCTCACTGTTTGTATGTCACATATCTAAAAAGGACCTGTTCCAAAATAGTATCTTTTACTTATGCCTATACATTCAGAAATGTTTTAAGCCCAAAATGTCCGTGGGTGAAAATTTGCCTGCGAGTGGAAGAATAGTTATTTCTGCTAAGAGTTTTGTTTCAATTTCTTGCTGGGACTGGTTAGAACCCATGTGGAGTTGGACAGATGCTGCTGTGTGTAATTTTCTAAAATTGTAGCTTTAGAACCAAATGCTCATTTCAGTCATGAAGGAAGCCAGCCTTAACTACTACTAATAAAAAGATGCAAATGGCTAGTCTTCGATGACAAATATATAAACATAAGTCTTGGCACCAACATTTGCAGAACTAACCAAATACTGTAGTACAGGGGTCGGCAACCTTTCAGAAGTGGTGTGCCGAGTCTTCATTCATTCACTCTAATTTAAGGTTTTGCGTGCCAGTAATACATTTTAACGTTCTTAGAAGGTCTCTTTCTATAAGTTTATAATATATAACTAAACTATTGTTGTATGTAAAGTAAATGAGGTTTTTAAAATGTTTAAGAAGCTTCATTTAAAATTAAATAAAATGCAGAGCCCTCCGGACCAGTGACCAGGACCCAGGCAGTGTGAGTGCCACTGAAAATCAGCTTGCGTGCCGCCTTCAGCACCCGTGCCATAGGTTGTCTACCCCTGCTGTAGTATATATCTTAAAAAAAAGAACGAGGAGTACTTGTGGCACCTTAGAAACTAACAAATTTATTTGGGCATAAGCTTTAGTGGACTAAAACCCACTTCATCGGATGCATGCAGTGGAAAATACAGTGGAAGACACACACACACACACACACACACACACACACACACACACACACACACACACACGTGAAAAAATGGGTGTTGCCATACCAACTCTAATGAGACTAATCAATTAAGATGAGCTATTATCAGCAGGAGAAAAAAAACTTTTGTAGTGATAATCAGGATGGCCCATTTCAAACAGTTGACAAGAAGGCGTCACTAACAGTAGGCGAAAAATTAGCATGGGGAAATAGTTTTTACTTTTGTGTAATGACCCATCCACTCCCAGTCTTTATTCTAGCCTAATGTAATGGTGTCCAATTTGCAAATTAATTCCAGTTCCGCAATTTCTCGTTGGAGTTTGTTTTTGAAGTTTTTTTGGTTGGAGAATTGCGACTTTTAGGTCTGTAATTGAGTGACCAGGGAGGTTGAAGTGTTCTCCAACTGGTTTTTGAACGTTATAATTCTTAATGTCTGATTTGTGTCCATTTATTCTTTTGCGTAGAGACTGTCCGATTTGGCCAATGTACATGGCAGAGGGGCATTGCTGGCACATGATGGCATATATCCCATTGCTGGATGTGCAGGTGAACGAGCCTCTGATAGTGTGGATGTGATTAGGTCCTATGATGGTGTCCCTTGAATAGATATGCGGACAGAGTTGGCAATGGGCTTTGTTGTTGGGTTCCTGAGTTGGTGTTTTTTTGTTGTGTGCTCTGTGGTTGCTGGTGAATACTCATTCATCCCTGGTCACTCAATTACAGACTTAAAAGATTAGTCTTGTTAGAGTTTGTATGGCAACACCCATTTTTTCATGTTCTCTGTGTATATACTATATCTTCCTACTGTATGAACTGGGTTTTAGCCCACAAAAGCTTATGCCCAAATAAATTTGTTAGTCTCTAAGGTGTCACAAGTACTCCGCATTCTTTTTGCTGATACAGACTAACATGGCTACCACTCTGAAACAAATCTTAAAGGCATTCTTTGGTACCATGTCATTTTATTTTTGATCATACTTACCTGCTTCTTTAGATATAATGGCAAGACACAAGCTTGATCCATCTGTTACTGATTTAAATGGCACAGGATTGGATCAGTGATTCTCAACCAGGGGTATGCGTACCCCTGGGGGTAAGCAGAGGTTTTCCAAGGGGTATATCAACTCATCTAGATGTTTGCCTAGTTTTACAACAGGTTACATAAAAAGCATCTAGCGAAGTCAGTACAAGCTAAAATTTCATACAGACAATGACTTGTTTATACTGCTCTGTATACTATACACTGAACGTAAGTACAATATTTTGTAATTATATGATACAAATGAGAAAGTAAGCACTTTTTTGGTAATAATGTGCTTTGACACTTTTGCATTTTTATGCCTGATTGTGCAAGTAGTTTTTAAGTGAGGTGAAATTGGGGGTATGCAAGACAAATTAGACTCCTGAAAAGGGGTACAGCAGTGTGGAGAGCCACTGCTCTAGGTTATCTGTAGTAGGTATATTCCCTCTATTGCTGTGTGTGGTATCTATCTGTCTCCATGTCCATTATGGTTGGTAGCTCTTTTTATATCTTTGGCTTTGTCAGGATGCTACTGCTGGTTAATTTTGAACATATTTGGACACCATGTTTTGAGTTCTTGTATATGTGGCAACAAAGCCATATGCAACTCCCACTTTAAGATCTGTATTATGTTGGTGGAGAAGTCTGCATAGATATATCTGCATGAATCTGTGTGCTGAAATTTGTTCGCAACAGAAAAATGTGGAATTCATTTTTACAGAGAATCTTCAGGTTTTTACATTTTGTGTGGAAAAAACAAACACATACAGTGGAACCCCAGTTATCCAATTTAATCAGGACAGGGGCCAGATCAGATAATCAGGAGAATGGGCAGGGTTCCTGCTGTCAGCTTAAAAATTATATATATATATAATATAAAATACCAGTAAAATGTGTTCAACTGACACCTATATATATTGTGGCTAGGGAAACTAAAGTTCAGCATTTCATTTTAACAGTGTAAAAAAAAATTCTCCAATAAAAAGATAAAAATCCACGTTTTTCATCTCTGAAAACTAAGATGCTTGCTCATCAGTGAGCTGCCTAGTAGAGTTAGAGTGCAGCTCAATTCCTATGAAGACTTGCTTTATTTAAAATTGGAAACAGAGTGGCTGTGATAAAATTGCATCTAGAAAATGTGTGGCATTTTATTGTTCCTTGTTTGCATTCCCTTAAGACTTTTTTTCTTTAGTAGCATGTACATCTTCCTCTCTTTAAATGAGGGACACAACAAACTCGTGCTTTTTTGGGTAGCTGTAATGCTGGCTGATGCTTGATGGCTTTTTAAAAACCTAGACAGAATGACATGAGCATTTAAAAACTTTCCAGACTAAATGTTGGAAGGAAAGATAGGGAGAAAACATTGCTGGGACTTAAGCTGACTTTGCAAGCATTTCTGACAGATTTCTGTTGAGCTATAGGTTTGAAGAATAGTTTCTTGGCTCCCTTTGTGCTGTAAATGTGTTGCCTCCTGGCAGTACATTTCATAAAAAGCTGTTTTCAAAGAACAGCTAATTGTAATTACGTTAATGGAGGCATTTTTGATCTTGAGTGATGAGAGCTGACTAATCAGAATGGAGATCATTCTTTCTGTTTGTGAAGGATTGTTAAGAGTTGATCATAGTGATCCATAAAATCCAACATCAGTTAACTTTCTGCATATAACTACTGGTTTCAGAACATTACTACCCCGCACTTTAATCTTCAAGCCTTCATTGTTACGTGGAAGTTGCTATATTCTATTTTAACAGGTGTATATTCGATAGTCAACTACCCTTGGCAGGTATTAGTGCTGATTTCTTACCACACCAAGTTCTATTGATTGCATTAGCACTAATTTACAATTGAGAATGATTCTTTGAACAGAATCTGTTTAATTTTAAATATTTGTATGTAGTGAAATCATGTAAGATGCACATAATTTCCCTTGTGTGTCAGTACTGAATCAGTCTTCTATAATTTTCAGAATTTCTGCAAGCTGTTCTTGGCCAGCTGTAGGTGAATCACTGTAGGTAAACATTTTTTATTTGTTTTAAGATTATATGTCCTGAAAAGCCACATCTATATTGAATACGTATTTCTAGGAAAACTATCAGTGGCAGATGATTTGAAGATGAAAAAACAAACTTAAACGATTGTTCTGTAACCATTCAAGAGTAAAAAGAGGTTGACTACTGGTTCGTTAATTTTTTTTGTGGAGGAGGGAGCGGGAGAAGGGCTGGAGGGGAGATCAGTAGGACTGACATGAAGCGCAGGGAAACCTGTCTGTTTCTTTAGAAGCAGGAGTTGTGCAACACTATTTTTTTTTTTTGGTGGGGGAAGTAGCAGCCAGTAAAACTGGTGTCTAATACTGCAACGTGTGAGTGAGTATTCCTAAGTTATTCATTAAATTGTTTATCATGAATAATAATGTGTCTTTGTTTCCAACTCATGCTGGTTTCTTCACTCTTTTTATGCTTTTGGCAAACAGGATGTTCAGATGAACCTGTTTAGATTCCCAAGACCACGTTAATACTTAGAATTCTTTACTTTCTATAGTAGAACTTTGCTAATGAGTAGGAAGGGGAAACACAATGCAGGTTATTGAATGCCAAAGGAGATCAGTGCAAGTGACCCCAGGCTCCCTGATCCTGAAGTCCTTGCTTCAACACTGGGAGCATGCAGCAACTATCTATGACAGGGATAGGCAACCTATGGCACGCGTGCCGCCTTCGGCACACGAGCTGATTTTCAGTAGCAGTCACACTGCCTGGGTCCTGGCCACCAGTCCAGGGGGATCTGCATTTTATTTAATTTTGAATGAAGCTTCTTAAACATTTAAAAAAACCTTATTTACGTTACATATAACAATAGTTTAGTTATATATTATAGACTTATAGAAAGAGACCTTCTAAAAACATTAAAATGTATTACTGGCACGTGAAACCTTAAATGAGATTGAATAAATGAAGACTCGGCACACAACTTCTGAAAGGCTGCCGACCCCTGATCTATGATTTCACTCCATGGCATGGCTCGTTGCCTCCTGGAGCATTGAGGCAGAGGCTCACTGAAGAACATGGGAATGGGATAGCAGTCTTTCTAAAGGCTTCCCTGCCTCCCCTCTTGTGTATCTTTTTACATTCCCTTTGTAGCCCCAGCAAAACTGCCAGACAACTAAGAGCTTGGTCATTCTGCATTTCTCCATCTTATTACCAACAGGCGGAAGAAACTGCTTCTGCTAGGAAGAGGAAACAGCATCACTCCTCATTTAGTAAAGTTGTATAACCCTTTCCTGGGTGTTACCCCAGAGGCATGGAAGGGTTTGGGGACATTCTCTAGCCTTTTGCCCTGATGGCACATGGAGAATATAACTCCCATGAAACTACCTCTAACACAACAGCCGTTATTGTTCTAAGCATGGAGTGAACGAAGCCTCTTCTTCACTTATTCTCTGAGTCACTTTTAGCAAGGTCACCATATTCTCCTTATTCAAACACTCCAAAAACTTGCTTTTGTGGAAGTGAGATAGTCCTCTTTAATTAAAAAGTTATTTTAACAGAATCCTCAAGATATGCCCATGCTTAACTGGGTAACAGTGTAGCCTTATGTTGGAACCCTGATTCTACCTCACTCCTTTTTCTTTATCCTTCCTTGTTATCCCATCTAAAACTTAGGTTGTAAGTTCTTTGGAGAAAATTCCTTTTTTCTTTTTCTATAAAGAGTCTTGACCTTATCTTTTGGGCAGTGTAAGAATAATTTATAGCATTCTGTTCTGTGAACAATAAACTTGGAAATAAACTTTTCATTGTGGCTTTGCAATGTAATCAATTGGGAAATATTGAGGTTCTAGCATACTGCACCTTTGAGAATTTGTCTACTTAAATAGTTTGTGCGATGATGATATCATGACTTTATAAAATAGAGAATGCATAATGGAATAGTGTGGCATAAAGGTATTATCAGCATGAGTTTGGGATGCTCACATTACAGACAAGTGATGAAGCTGCAAATGAGTTGTGCAGGTCATTGTGCTGCCTATCCTGGTGCTGGCAAAAGAGGGCTTTTCCTGCACTGGCATGTACCTAGATAATAGGGTTGCCAACTGTTTAATCACAGGGGGCAGGGTGGTGGGTGCAGGAGGGTTGGGGTGCGGTTTGGGGAAGGGGGTTGGATACAGGAGAGGTTTCGGGTTGCAGGGTCTGGTTGGGCGGTGCTTACCTCAGGTGGCTCCCGGAAGCAGTGGCATGTCAAGCAGAGGCTCCTAGGCTTACGGGCGGCCAGGAGGCTCTGCGTACCATGCCTGCCTGCAAGCACCACCCCTGCAGTTCCCATTGGCCACGGTTCCCCGTTCCCGGCCAATGGGAGGTGTGGAGTCAGCACTCAGGATGGGGGCAACACAGAGACCCCCTCTGGCCATGCCTCCTCCTAGGAGCCGCTGCTGTACATGCTGGCTGCTTCTGGGAGTGGTGCATAGCCAGGACAGGTAGGGAGCCTGCCTTAGCCCCGCTGCACCGCTGACTGGACTTTTAGCAGTCTAAAATTTCTCAGATTGGTTTCAGTAGCCTCTGGGAGATTGAGCCCAATTCCAGCAGACTCCCAGAGAAACTGGAAGGGTTGGCAACCCTTCTAGATAATCCCCCCCGCCCAGTTACCTGGGCGGTAATGAGTCAGTGTCCCCTTATTGACCTGGTTTGTTGTTGCAGTGGAAAGTAACTGCCTGGCTCTCTAGCCCTTAAAGGGGCACACACCTTTTCCAAAAAGCCAGACAACGGCCTCCTGTGAGGTGAGGTCAGTATAAACAAGTGCTAATAAAACCTCTGTACCATGCAGACAGACATGAATTCAATAGGTCGCTTAATTTAAATGAACTTTCTTAGTAATTAGTCTAGAATTGTATTTTTGCTTCCTGTTGGAATTATCATTTTAATTTCCTGCCTTACTATCCTATGTCCAACTGTACAGGCATCTTAGGGATAGAGAAATTACAACAAAGTTTTAAATTCCTTTAAATAGAACTAAAATGGCTTTTCTCTACACAGCAAAGTCATTGTTCTAAAGCCTGAAATCTTAGGGGATGTATCAAGGTGAGAAAGGGGAATTCCTGTTCTTTTAACCGCATAAAGCATTTTTTTCTTACAGGAATAAATTGCACAGTAGTGGTTTCTAAACTTCCTATTGATCCAGCACTTGATTATTCATGGTGTGAGGGGAAGAAAGTATTTAGTTGACAAGCTGTCTGACTGAAGTTCTTGTTTTTGCTTTGTTTAAACCAGGTCTGATGGCTGTTTGGAATGCTGTAATTTATGATGAGGATGGATTAGTGGGCAGAATGCAGATGAGTTGAACATGATAAATGTAGTTTCTCATGCATTTTGTGTCTCGCTGTGTGGAAAGTGGAAAGAGCTGACCTACCTCCCCCTCCAAAACTTGAGCCATGCAGTGTGTTCAGGAACAAAAGGTCTAAAGGCCAGAGCATTGGTCTTGCTGCGCCTTGGTTGTGCCCTGTGGTTTGTTTTAATGTTATGGTTTTCCTGGAATATGTAGTTGGCTTCCTAAACTGTTCTCTTTGTGTACTCCAGGCCACATGATTCTTCCTAGGATTCCAGTTTTTAAAAACGTTCACATAGAAAGAGCTGACTATCAATCATTTAAGTGCCTTTTATAAAAATGATTTTTCCCTTCACCTTTTGTTAGCTTTGTGGATTACTTTGACAGAAAAGATTTCTGAATGATCAGTGTACATTTTGCAAAACGGTATTAAAAATTAATCGGGCATTTGTTGCAATTCAGCTGTTAAAATTACCTGACAGAAGCAATGATAATACTTCAGTTGAAACTCTGTTCTCTGTGCCTCTGGTGGTGGAAAAAAAAGAATGTTTGAAATACGCCTAGGATTTCTAGTGTGCAGTGTAATGTATAAGAATTCTAGAGATATTGTATAATAATGTCAGAGAGGTAGGTAGGGGTGTGTGTGTGTGTGTGTATATATGTGTGTGTGTGTGTGTGTGTGTATATATATATATATATATATATATATATGAAGGGGGGTAGGGAAAGGAACCAAAGGGGTCTTTTTAGCAGGTGCTTGAGAATGTGCTTGATGGTTTTGGCATTGTTGGGAACCTGGAGTTTAGTAAGCTAGATTTTTAGTTTCATTAGTAGATCTGACGCACATTTCATTTGTCGTCTTTACTATATTTTCAGATTTCTTTGAACCAAGACTTTTCTTTACATGATTTTCATAAAAAATCATGCATTGAAATATGCTTTTTTGGATGGTGAGCCTGAGGGATTATGTTGCATCTGTCAACTTTGATTTCAAGGAATTTTAGCTTTTTTTCCCTTCAGTTAATTTTTTGGAGAAACATTTTCTTTAAACTTTATTACTTGAAAAGGTTCATGCTTACTTTAATATGTAACTAATTTAAAACGCCTTATGCTAATACAATCGGCAGTCCTTGAGGGACTGATTTTGTCTCCATATGCAGAAGCCACTTTAAATCCCTCTCCTCAGCCTGTATAGTTGTCATACAGAAATTTTTTTTCCTGAAAGGTAACAGAATTGCTCCTGCATCAGTTTTGTTTGAGCTCATTGAAGACAGACATGTAATGATCTGTAGTGATGAAACCTGTTGGAAATCTAGAGAAGCAGCTGGCGTCTTTGATCTTGCTAACTAGCAATGATTCAAGTGTTACAGATTGTGAAGGAGCTAGTATCGCCAGCAAGACGTAGAACAGATGCTGTGAAGAAAGGTAGGAGCAGCATTGAAATATTAATTCTTAACCCTTTAAGCAGTTTATCAATAAGGATTATCTCCCAGGTTGGTTCTAGTATAATTATTTGAAATGTATACCCAACCCTTATTATAAGGTTGTATATTGTTGCACTCTGACATTCATCTATTGTAGTTGGCTTTGAACTACATTAAACCTGTTATAATTATTTGCAACTGGCACTGTTCTAAAAAGAATCCTAATCAGATTTATTGTGCTAAAAATGGAGTTTCAGTATTTGTAACTACTACCTTTTCATAAGGACTATTTCCTTCTCTTTCTGTACTAGAAATATTTGCCTTGTGCACATAATCTGAAACTGTGAAAAGTCCTGTGTAATCTGATCAGAATAGCTTTTTTGAATTTAAGTATTTTAAATTAGAGTAAGAATAAAAAAAGACTTAATCAATACTGCTTGAAATGAGAGACAAAGTCCAATAATAGCCCATTTTAAACCCCTGAACAGCAACACAAATATGGAATATTTCTAACTTTAAAATCCTAAATGGCTGTTGAAAACAAATGTTGCTAAACATTACTTGAAACATTTTGTCACTGTTTAACAAAAACAAAATAATATCAATTAATTTTAATCTGTTCAGTATTTCAACTATTTTGCTGCTTTTCTTGGTTAAAATGATAGAATTCTTTGCAGAAAGTGGCACATTTCACCTGATTAGAAACTTATTAAAATATTGGAGTTTTTTTTATTAAATTGCCCATTTTTAGTTTTAATTTATTTCAGTTTACTTACATCTTTTTTAGAAGAATGTTTGATGACAAATGTGTTGTTTGAAAGGACCCTTAACAATGAAAACTGGGTTTTTAAAAAAATATTTTCTAGAAATTCACTTCCTGAGACTACTGCAGTGTTTTTCACAGTGTGTGTAATTTGCCTTAAGGCATTCACTATGTAAACATCTGTGTTTGATTTGTCTGCCTGTTTTGTGTGCATCCATCTCAAGTAGGCTCTGAGAGGCCAATGACCTGATTCTAAATCACTCATACCACCAGTATTAATCCAAAGTAACTCCAGAGAAGTCAGTGGAACAAAATCATTGTAAAACCTATGAGAGCGCAGGATTGGGCCACCCATTACCCAATGAGAGCAGGTACTGAATAAAGCTGAACTTCCTAAAATTATTTGCGTATCTTATTTGATTTTGTGGCAATTTGGCTAATTCATTCTGATCAGTGAAATTACACAATAGTTTCTTGGATGGACTCTTCAGTCACTTTGATTTATTTTTTATGCATGTCTAATTTATAATTAAAAAAAAAAGATTGAGGAGAGGAGATCCTAGTCTCCCTTTTGATCTCTGTGCTTAGCTTCCATTGATGACAGTGGAATTTATATACATGCATTGATGGGAAAATAGACTGGATTGTTTGATATGAGCATAGCTAGTTGATGAAGCAATTCATGGAGTAGTGTTTGATTTTACAGAAATAGTGGACTAACTGGGTTTAATCCCTCCCAGAAGCTCCCCCTCCCCCCCAAAAAACACTTGACTGTATAAATTTTTCACTTTGCATTGAAATCAAGATTTGTTTTGGTCTATGTCTGGAAAAAGCTGAGGGAATGCAAATTAATTTTCAGTTTTATAGTTTTGTTTTTCTAGCTCTTGTGTTAAATGGCTGAATCTGTTCTTCCTACTTCCTGGTCATCACATAGCCAAAGCTCACAGGCTGCTAGTAACCAACTAGGTTCTAGTTGTTACTTTTTAACTGCATTACCTATTTGTATAACACTATTTAAGGGTATTAAGTTTCTAATATTTGAATATTTAAAATATTTGAAGAAATCATCAAAAATGGGAAAATGCTAAGAGCTGGATACACAGCAGTGTGAATAAATATTCAGTTTTACATCACTTGAAGCTGTAATTGAATTCAACCTTGGACAGTTTGTGTGTGTGAAGGACTATATTCTATAGAATGAGTCATTCTTGTTAGTGTTTTCAGTAAATGGAAAAATAAATTGTGTAAAGGAAGAGTTGCTAGGAAGCCCAGTGTATTAGAATGTGTGGTGGATTTAGTGAGGTATGATAGATATGTGAAGCTTGTATAGATGTGTTTTCAAATCACTGTTAAATGGCAAAGGTCAGTGTGGCTCACAGGTATTCTTCTCCCATAAATAAAAAATGCTAGTTATGAACACAATGATTTGTTACAAAAAAAATCTTACAATTTTTAAATTTAAGATCACATTTCTCAAAATCTGAGACTAAATCCTGACAAAACTCTGCTAGTCCCACATCTGACACTAAGGGCAGGTCTACACTATGGGGGTAAGTTGCCCTAAGTTACACAACTCCAGCTACATGAATGACTTAGCTGGAGTCGACTTAGCTTAGGTCGACTTATTGCAGTGACTACAGTGTGCTGAGTTGACGGGAGAAACTCTGAGAGAACTGATGTTCAAAATGACAGAGTGGTCTTTGCCAGGTGAAGGCACAGCAGATTTCAGGTGAAAATATGTATCGTTTAAATATGCTTTAATTCAGGCACAGTGAGGGCGGAGGTGTTATAAAACTGGTATAATACATGTATTAATGAATTCACATATTGTATATAGTTCTTTTAAAAAGTTTATTACTTTCCCATTGAAATGTACAAGCCAATGACCTACAAATCAGTATTTTTAAAACTAACACTCTTTCTACCCCCTACTGCCCCCACTCAGTTTATTTCCAGGCTGAGATCTGGAATGGCAAATATTAGCCAGGAGCACACTTTTACAGCCATAGCTTCTAGACTTGAAAACGGGTTTATAGTAAAGCCAGTAGCAGATCTGTGTATTATTTCCTGGAGGACTCCAGAAAGCCTGCTAAAAGAAAACTTTTATTACCCATACTTAGAATTTCATTGGTTGCACTGTGGATTTAACAGGCTAGCTGAACAATTTGCCAAAGCAGTCCATTCTAACTGCACACCATAAAGAGTCTTGAGCTTGTTTTCAGCCTAAAGTGATCCAGGCAACCAATCAAATTGGATTTAGTTTAGTAGATCTCATGATAATGTGATTGAAGAAATGGACTAACCAGTATAGCTCCAAATCCAGCAAATACTTACACATATGAGTAAAAATATTTGCATACATAATTTTTTTGCAGGGCAGGAACCATAGCTGTGTTTTGTATTTAATATTAGCTATTGCTGAATAATAGTTATTCATTGTCCACTTAGCTAGTCGTCAGAACAGTATGTACAGTGGATTGTAAAAAATGTAGTGCCGATAAACACTACATAATGACCAATAATTTCCATTTGTTTTATACATTTTAAAAAAAAATTCTGTATTTGATTTTTGGACTGCTGTCAGATTAAATCCAACCCAAACTAGGTGTTGTAAAATAACAAACATCATATAATAGAAGTGTTTTCATGACGCACAGAAATTCCAGTGGAAAGGTTATTTAACCATTCCTTTTGCATTACTGCCATCCCCAAACCCTTATGTTAATGGAAGGCCAATTAATATTTTCAGTATCTGGATGAGACGATACAAGTGAAATTCTAGTTAATTTTCACTGTTCAAACTCTGAGATATATGAAATGTAATATTTGTTAAAACTTTCAGTTTTAAAAATCTTAGGGCTTTTTCTTACCTATATTACAGAAATTGTTAAAAAATTGTAATTATTAAAGGGCTGATCTGAAGCCATAGAAGTTAATCTGGTTCCATTGATTTTAATGGGCTCTTGGTCAGTGCCTTTAAGATCAGAGACACCCTAGACAAAAATCTCTCAAGAATTATTCTAATTCAAAGCTAGACATTCCTCAACAATTAAATCACCATCCTAAAAGGTGTGTTATGCTTATTTCTATCAGTGATTCCAGCTATGTTGAATGGAGAGGGAGTCTGGCCCCTGGCATTTACCTGTTCTCAAAATATATTCACTATTGGTTTAGGCCTTCTGAAATTGATTTCTGGATTTTCTTCGCATGGTTTTATTGACATTCTTGCAGGACTCATTTTCTTGGTGGCTGCAGCTTCAAATGCTTTTATATTAATACTTTGTTTGATTGGGGCAGAACTTACTTAGAATTTAGAGGATGTGATGAGCAGCCTGCATGGCTTAGGCTCAGGGTACGTCTACACTACGGGATTATTCCGAATTTACATAAACCGGTTTAACAAAACAGATTGTATAAAATCGAGTGTGCGCGGCCACACTAAACACATTAAATCGGTGGTGTGCGTCCACGGTCCGAGGCTAGCGTCGATTTCTGGAGCATTGCACTGTGGGTAGCTATTCCGTAGCTATCCCATAGTTCCCGCAGCCCCCCCCCCCTTTGAATTTCCGGGTTGAGATCCCAGTGCCTGATGCGGCAAAAATCATTGTCGCGGGTGGTTCTGGGTAAATGTCGTCAGTCACTCCTTCCGCTGGGAAAGCAACGGCAGACAAGCATTTCATGCCTTTTTTTCCCTGGATTGCCCTGGAAGATGCCATAGCATGGCAATCATGGAGCCTGTTTCGCCTTTTGTGACTGTCACCGTATGTGTACTAGATGCCGCTCACAGAGGCGATTCAGCAGTGGCACACAGCTGCATGCTTTTGCTTTTGCATGATAGCAGAGATGGTTATCAGCCATATTGTACCATCTACCATACCATAAATTGGTAATAAGATGGGCATGGCTACCAGTCCTTTGCACTGTTCCATTTGCTGCTGTCATAAGTGCCCCTGGCTGCTCATAGCCAGGGGCTTAAAGTAAAATTGGGAATGACTCCCTGAGTCAATCCCTCCTTTTTGGTATCTAAAAATAGAATCAGTCCTGCCTAGAATATGGGCAAGTGTACTAGAGAACCACTGTATCAGAGAACCAGAGAGCACAGCTGCTCTGTGTCAGATCCTGCATAGATTATGAGCTGTATGCTATTCACAGGGGGTGCTCCTGCAACAACCCCACCTGTTCATTCCATTCTTCCCAGCCTTCCTGGGCTACCATAGCATTGTCCCCACTTGTGTGATGAAGTAATAAAGAATGCAGGAATACTTGTTAGTGAGAAATGAGTGGAAGGCAGCCTCCAGTTGCTATGATAGTCCACATAGGACATTAAGGAGTGTGGAGGAGAGGAGCCCAGCATCCTGCTGCTAGTCCAGGGGCAATTGAATCTTTTCTTTACACATGAAGGGTGGGGCTGATGAAGCTCAGCCCCCTGTTGCTATGATGATGATGGTTATCAGCCATATTGTACCATCTACCAGGAAAATTAGGGCCAGGCGCCTTGATCGACCTAACCGATGCTAGTACGCATGGTTACCAGGCCGTTTGCACTGCCCCAGGTGCCACTAGGCTGATGATGACAATGGGTATCAGTCTTATTGTACCATCAGTCACCCATGGCGGGGGGGGAGCAAGGATGTTGGTGTTGAGTGCTGCACCATCGCGTCTATCTGCAGCATTCAGTAAAGATAGGGTGACATGTAAAAGAGTCAAGACAGGATTGTTTTCCCTTTCACTTCTGGGGTGGGTGGGGTGTGTAAATTGCCTAGCTATGCCCTGACCCACCGCGGACACTGTTTTTGACCCTAGAAGCATTTGGAGCTCAGCCAAGAATGCAAATGCTTTTCAGAGACTGCAGGAACTGTGGGATAGCTTGAGTCCTCCAGTCCATGAGCGTCCATTTGATTCTTTGGCTTTCCGTTACGCTTGCCACGCAGCAGTGCGCTGAGTCCCTGCTATGGCGTCTGTCTGGAGATATTTAAAAAATGATTTTGAATTTCGTCTTCTGTAATGGAGCACTGATAGAACAGATTTGCCTGCCCTTACAGCGATCACGTCCGCATCGTCCATGCTGGAGCTCTTTTTTTATTTTGATTTTGGACTGCATCGCCACCCGTGCTGATCGGAGCTCCACGCTGGGCAAACAGGAAATATTCAAAAGTTCGCGGGGCTTTTCCTGTCTACCTGACCACTGCATCCGAGTTCAGATTGCAGTCCAGAGCGGTCACTGGTGCACTGTGGGATAGCTCCCGGAGGCCAATGCCGTCGATCAGCGTCCACACTAACCCTAATCCGATATGTTAATACCGATACTAGCGTTACTCCTCTCGTTAGGGAGGAGTACAGAAACCGGTTTAAAGAGCCATTAAAATCGATATAAGGTGCCTCCTAGTGTGGACGGTTGTGGCGTTAAATCGGTTTTACGCTCCTAAAACCGGTTTAAACGCCTAGTGTAGACCAGGCTTTAGAAGCACTGGCATAGATACAGCCATTTAGGAGGCCTGTGTTACAATATCTATTGTTGTATACCTATTCTATAAGAATATCTCGTGTTGATAAGCATACGCTTATTTTCCCCAGAATTCAGTAGTTTGGGTGTGATGAACAGGTGCTGTTAGATAAGAATTTTTTGTTTTGGCTGGTGTGTTCATTAATGTATCTTTTACTCCTGGAGTTAGGGGTTAAGTTATGTCAAAATAAAAAAATCATTTTAGCTCTTTTGTTCCTTATCACAGAACAGCCGTACAAAATTGTACATTTGGCAGATATGTCATCTTAGTGTTAGAATAGCAAGGATATTGGGATGAAACACTGAAATACTTTGGTAGATCAGAAATCCCAGCTAATTAAAACCTTGACTTTTAGAATTACAGAGGTGCGTAACATACCAAGGTAATAGATGCCTTAATACCTAAGAGAAAATTGTTTCTGCTTCTGGTGGATTATAGTGGGGAACAATAGATATGGTTGCTGTCCATTTAGCAGCACTGGATCATAACTTCAGGATAATGCTCTTTAGATCAAAATCTACTGTGTATCAGTAGGCAGAGGACTATACCAAAGGCAATGAATTCATGGTTGTGTATGGGAAAGCCCACGAATATTTTCCATTCTGAGGTTAGGGGATTTCCAAAAGCTTGCACCTACAACAATGGGATATCTGTTGGGGAGAATAACCTGTTTTGATTTGTCAGTATATAGGTGATACATTCAGGCAGTAGCTTCAAAAGTTATGCACAAATAGTATAGGGCCTGGGCTGTGCTTTTCGGTGTTAGCCTGGATGATCAGTGAGGGAGGAAACTGACAGCATTTTTTGGTTTGTTCCCTTTTAACAGGGATTTCAGGGTTAACTCTTTCCCTTCTTATAAGGGAATCCCTTCATAGTTAAAGTGGAAGAAACTCTTAAGATAGGCTTTTGCAGAAATGGACTATTTAAAAAAAAACCTTGATATTACTCTTGCTTTTTGTACTGCTGCTTTTCTTGAGAAAATGTCACTTTCCTCCTTTCCCTCCCACGTCTCAGAAATTTTGTTGTTGTTGTCTTCGATTTTTATGCTATCTTATATTTGGATGAGACCTTAAAACCTGAGGTTGAGTCTGGTCTGCACTGATATTAATGATTTCATGACACTGTTAAGGTAGGGATTTTCTCTATTGCCTTAAACAAATTCCACCCCCCTCTTCCCAAGGAACCTTATGCAAGAAGTGGCTGCCTGTCTATACTACAGATTGAATCATGTTGTAATTGGGTCCCCTGATATGGTTGTACTTGTACTGCATACATGCCTTTAGCGTAATATGTAGTTCAAGACGTTGGGGGGGGTTTCACCCCAGACTGATGTGATATCACACAGATAATTAAACAATATGCTTATTAGAGAACAAATGACTTATAATGAGTGTTCTAACTTATTAAGGGAACTTTTATCTAAAATGTTCAGTTTTACTCCAAGTAATGTTAGTTTTTGCTGCCATTCAGTATCTTTGACTTTCAACACTGCTATCTTGTACAGAATGTAAATGTGCTATTCCTACTGCATTCCTTATCCAGATAAGTTATTGCCCTTTAAAATTGGATGGCTTATACATATCTTTCTTTCTCACTTGTCAGACATCAGATGACGTGATTAGGAAAGGTTTCAATACTGCTTAGCAATTTCTAGTCATTAATGATTATTACCTTTGCATGTGTTGTTTTTTTTTTAATTATTATTATATGGTATGGTGATACTATCAACAAAATGCTTGGATGTTATGTCAAGGGATCTATCTTCGGCTTACCAAAATTAGTTAAGATATTTTGAGTTTGATTCAGTTTTAATGGAACTTTAGAAAAGTGAGGTAATGTGAATTTGTATGCAGTAATGCTGGTCAACTACAGTTTACTCCTGGGGGAATTCTGTGCCAAAAAATTAAAAGTTCTGTGCACAACATTTTAAAACTGCAAAATTCTGCATATTTTATTTGTCAAAATAACACCATATAATCATGCCAGTTTCAATTATTTTGGTAATTTATTTCAAAATACCTGTCAGCAAGTATGTCTGTAAGAGTACAAACAACAAAAAAAGATTGAGGAAAAACTCTTTGACAAATAGATTCCGTACTAGGCATATTAATACAGAACTTTGAGTAATAATTCATTTAAACTACAATACAGAAGCATATTTCCCACACCTCTCAGAAGCAGTGCAGAGGCTTGCGGGAGTCGGGGGTAACAAGCTGAGGGAGAGGGAAGTAATTGCTGAGAAGGAGCCTTGGAGTGAACCTGGCAGGCTGTTGGGTGTGGGTGGGAGACGTATGGAGACATGTTTTTTTTTAGCAGGGGAGGAGGGATTGTTAGGGAGTTGGGAAGCCCCCATGCAGACCCCGGCTGACCCCTAGCCTCTTCCATTCAGTCAGGCACATCTGCCCCTGGCCCCATGTGTCCCTTCACTCCCCCATCCCCATGCGGCCCTCCACCCCCACTCAGCCACCCCCTGTCCCATGGCCCTTCACCCTTCTCTCTTATCCCCATGTGTCTCTTCACCCCTACTCAGCCATCCGCCATTACCATGTGCCCCTGCACCCTGTCTCCCATTCAGCCCCTGGCTCAATGCTGTCAACCCACTAGCCCCGGTGCCCCCACCGCAGTCTGCGCCCGCCACTAGCCCCTCTGAGCAACAGTCTGTGACCCACCAGCAGCCCTGTGTGGCCTGCTCTGTTCCCCACCCGTATCCTGTGCCTCCTCGCCTGGCCCCAGGGGCAGAACGCTGTGAGGAACGCAGCCATTGCCCCCCTCCCTATCTGTGGCCGGCTGCTCTCTGTTCTGGTGCCACAGCAGCTCTTGGTGGGCAAAGGGTGTGATTGAAGTGCCTCTTTGGCAGAATCTATTTTCTGCAGGGGTGGCGGGTGGGGAATCTGCAGGGACAGGAATTCTGCACAGTGGCACAGAATTCCCCCAGGAGTAAGATTTATGGTCTGAGAGAGAGGGTTGGTTGGTTTTATGTTTGCCCCTTGTGTGTTGTCAGCTAACTTCATTACATTAAAATGTACGTCTAGCCAATGAAAGCAAAAAAAATTCAGAGAAAAAGAAATAACTGTTGTGTGTGAATTTGAGGTCAATGAAGAAAGCAAATAAACTGGCTTGAGATAGGCATAGCACATGAAGTTGCTCCCTGGGCTTCCTATCACAGCTTGGCACTCAAATGTGTAAAAAAATGTAAATGAGTGTCTAAATAAACACAAGAACTTGAGAATTTAATTTAAATCGTTGCTTCTGCAAACACAATAAAATCTTAATTTTTCTCACTGTCTCTGAGATCATCTTGTTCTCTTCCTCTCTATTTACTGGACCTCTTTTATTCTTTATTGTAATTGCTGTGATCTTTGGTAGAGAGAGAGGCATAACCTAGGCACCAGCCAACCCTTTTGGTATGAAAAGTGTGTGTGTGATGATATGCTCTTACACTGGAGAATGTGATTTTTGGTCCTGACATTGGAGAAGAATTTTCATAGTGCTATGTGACTTAAGCAGATTTTGCAGGAGCAAACTTTAGTGTAGCGTGGATTTCCATTAGCCCTGTGTGACACAGAGGCCCATTTGTGGTTTACTACTCTGCATCAGCAACTCTAGTCAGGCCCGACATATTCACTGCACCTCATACACTTGTCATGGTATAAAAGGTGACACGTAACATATAGTTTGAAATCTAATACCTCAGTGGTCATTAATATTCTTGCATTACAAGGTTTGTATTAAGAGTTATGGATAAGATTCATTAATGTTACTGTGAAATGTTTAACAACTCTGTATATGAAATGATGGATACTCTCTGATTCTAAGTCCTGGAGACTGTGAGCGGGCAAAGGAGACAAAACAGGTTTCTTTTCTATATAAAGGGGAAAGGCAATATTGTGGCAGACACCCTGTCCAGGAAAGAGGGCTCTGACCTGCTGTCTCAGGTCAGCCAGTGGCTAACCCTTCTGCAGCGAAAGAGGGAGAGAGGTGTGACCATAAGAGCATCTTAGTGCAAGAGGGCAAGGGGCTCACTGGTATCAAATAATGAGTTTCAGCTGGCCTGACCAATTCAGTGTACCCCAACTCACTAGGGTTATAATCTGTATCTAAAAGGTGTCCTGTAATGTCATTGGAAAGCCATTAACTCACGAATCATTAATATTCTTGCATGATCCATGTACAGGGTATATATTGGATTATGGATATATGCTGGAATTAGGACTAAAGTGTGTTTGGGGAGTTGGTAGACGGGTCTGTTCTAGACAAAGGAATGTGTTTGCTTCTCTGACCAGCCCCAGGGTTAGGGAGAGACAGTGAAGTTTTGTTTACAAAGCTATCAAGCTATAAGTGGGGGAGGAGACAGCATGATGAAGCTTATGACACGCTGGTGATATCCTCCTGGAATGTGTGTATTAACACTATATGAGGAATTATGAATATTTGCTGATATTATGCTTTACAGTCTGTGACCTAACAAAGGGAGAAATAGACATCATTCTTCCTGTTGGGGGAAAGCCTATCTACCGGACTCCAATAAAATTAAGCAAGGTGCGACCAAAACCAATGGAAGCCCCTTTTACATTCAAATCAGCAGGGGAATGAGAAGACCAGAGTATGGAAAGAACAGTATGAGGTCATCCTCCCTCATGAAACAAGATAATTCAACTTTGAAAGATATAAGCAAAGACAGAATTTTTGGTATCCACTGGTAGATGGACACAAAGGAACAGAGTTCTTGCAAGCTGACAAAGCGGGTCCTTCAACCAAGGGGGAGATGAAGTCTCTGGAAACAGAATAAGATGAAAAACCTGCTTAGGCAAAGATCTTTCACCTAGGAAGACAAGGGAAACTAGCCGCTTGTTCTTTGTGGAAGATCCTTACTGAGAGAGAGTGAACTATGGCTGGAAAGAAGAAGGACTGGTGAGATATTTACCTTGAACAAAGACCACAAGACTTAGTCACTAAAAATGTGTTTTGTTTTTACTTGTAACTCTATCTTCATTCTGTATACTTGAACTCACTAATTCCTATGTATATTTTGTTAATAAAATTGTTTTATTTTTCCTATAAACCAGCTCAGTTCTGTGTTTTGAAGGGAAGGGTGTATTTACCACAGTAAAGTTAAGCTGTAATGTGCTTTTGTCTCTTTAAAGGAGCAACAAACATTATTTCTCTGAGTGGTCCAGGTGAGGGCTGGGCACTTCAGGGCACGTGGTTTTGGGAAAATCTGGGAAAGGAGTGTGTTGGGGGTTACCTTGCTGGTTGTAAACAAGGCTGGTGGAAGCCAGAGTGGGGTTTTGGGGCTGTAGACAGGTGGCTGGGGTGAGAGCTGCTGACCCAGGGCTGTCTACTACACAGAGCCTACGGGTGTTACCAGTATGTTGGTATGCTGGCTATGATAGTCCCAGGTGGGGAGTTACAGCAGCAAACCATTTGAGGCACTCAGGGCTACAGGTCAGGTGCTGACACCCCCCCTCACTGGTCCTGGAATGCACCCTGGATGCCATGACTGCCGCCTGTTCGTGGGCATTTTAAACAAAGAGAACTCTGAATTCCAGCCTGATGATAGATGTGTGTCTCATGTGTCTTTCTTTTTCTCTCTATTTAAGATTGTAAGATGTTTAGATCAAGGATGCCATGTACTATATGGTGCTGAGTGCATTCTTGTTTTAAACAAATAATTGTATAAATTTTTAGGATATAAGCTTTTGAGTGTCTTATGTTTGTACAGCTCCTAGCATATTGTGGTACTAACAGAAATAAATACATGGAGGCCATCAGAGTCACATCTGCCTCTCTGTCTGCATGCCCTGCACATTTACCCATGGCACTAGAACTGGAGCAGGAGTCACAATATTTTCTGCCTTTTCATATTTGATCTGTTGGAAAAACAGAAGTTTGCCTACTGTTGTGATGCTGGCACTAGTCATTAATACCACAGTACTTTTACCACTTCAGCTGGCTGGCTAGATCCCTGCAATAGGCAAACTTCCATTGTTTTTATATAGGCTTCTTTTGTTTATCTTTTTGTTTCTTAGAAAAGAAAATAGTTATCAAAATTGAAAATCCCTATTAAAAATCTTTCCATATCAGGTATTGAATTGACTGATTCTTTAACACAGTGAAGCTAAATAGTCTCCATATCCACCCATCTTTATCCACACCTTCTAAAATGCTGGGAGTGCTGGCCTCCAACCGAGAGCTTGTTTGGCCAAGACAGGCATCTCCTTCACAGTCTGCCATAGCAGAGGGAACCTGGCAGTCTGTTACAAAGACCAGCCAAAAACAAGGTGGTTTTAGTAAGTACCCTGTTTTTTAAGGAGATTCTTGAAAGAGAAGAGGCAAGACAATTTGTGCATGGGAAATTAGTGACTTTTCAAATGCTTACTCCATATTTTGTCTTTTGAAGCCTGAGGCTGTGGGTTGACTCATCATGTAGTTTCTGGTCTTTAGAGATATTACATCTTGATGTGAATTTTGCAACATGGGTACATGTCTACTTTTGGTATAAAGAAATGTCTAGGCAGAGAGCTGTAAATTTGACTGCATGTCATTGGACATTAGCCCAGTATTTTAGAATTTGTGGCAAAGCAAATTATTTTACTAACTTAATGTAGTTGTACTTTCAGATGAACATTTCATTGATACTTATATTTGGGGGATATGGTGAGGATTCTGCAGCTTTTTATGATAGCAAAGATTATTTTGGCACGTTCACAGGCTTTTTCTTTTGGATCCTCTGTTACATTTACAATAAATTATACAATAATATCTTTCTTTTATTAGACAATTAAAAGACCCTCTTTTCCCTAAAGATAAACTTGCAATGTTAATATGATGCATATGCTTAAAGCAGTTAGAGCTGACCTAATTTTTAAATTATTGCTTTTTTTGTAAGCCTTGAGCAATTTTATACTCTCATGCTTATCAAGTTTGGAATTAATATGTTAAATATGAATATTAGCCTCTAGGTTTAGCAGTTGTGAAATGTACACAGAATTTTTTATCCACTAACTGCTGTGGCGGGTGAGGCTTTGTGTTTGTGCTAAAATACAGTGTGTGAGAATAAAGAGTAAAAACAGAAAATAACTGGTGTGTGGAAAATAATCTGGTGCAAAAACAAATGCCATTAAGTGGATTATTTGGTGAATTGGAACCTGGTAAATCTTCAAAACTGAGGTGGTCTCAGCCAGACAGCCACAACAACAAATGTTTATATTAGTCTGTTGGCTCATAATGTCTTGGCCTCTTTCCTGAGTTCACACAGCTTCCAGGATAGTTTGTCTAGCTTTCTCCAATGTGTCTTGTCTTTAGATGCTCTCATGTGCCTGTACCTCTTTATGGTTTATAGGCAACCTAACATCCAGATACCTTGAACTGAGTAATAGCTTCCACTCTGCTAGACCAGAGGTTCTCAAACTCGAGGGTGGGGAGAGTGCGGAATGTATTCTGGGGGTGCCTGAGACACTTTAGGAAAAAAACAACTTTACTGCACACATTCAGAGCTGGGCAGCCGGAGAGCTGGCCGGGTGCCCAGCTCTGATGGCAGAGCTGCCACCAGAGCAGCGGAGAAGTAAGGGTGGCATGGTATAGCATTGACATAAACTACTACAGACACAAGAAAGGGGGCGTGATCAAATACGTATGAGAACCACTGTACTAGACAGTAGTTTCCACTGTTAACTGGTTATGTCATAGCAAATCTAAATACTACACTCCCAGTGGAAGATATTTCTCTTCCCAGCTGGCTACAATAGTTCCATTGTAAGAATTAGAAAACCATTATAGATCAACAAACGTGTGTTTCAGTAAGTAGTCTCATTGGAAGCCCAAGCAATCTGCCTCTTCCAAAAATTACAAATCAGTGTTAGTAGTTAAGCCACCCAGAAAAATGTTAATTCAAACAGAATCTGAAGTTCAAACAACAGAAAACCTAATTAATGTCAGTTAATTTAATTCTTGGTGGGAATGGGAAAATAAGTAAACAAATGTGCTAATCAGAAGCTAGCAAAAAGCAGTCTCTAACTTCACCCATGTTACCAGTATCCTAAGCTTCTTTGAACCTTCATTATGGGGGAAAGTGCACAGACACCACTCAGAGCTGTGGTGGATGGCCTTCTGTCTATAGACAGAGAAACTTCATCCATACTTATCCTGCTAAAATTCCTTTGATACTGTTTGTTCATCCAGCTTGGTCTGGTGACTAAGAACTCAAACAGGTTATTCCCGGAGTACTCTGTCCCCAGCAGGCGCGGGTCCCCGGCTTCTCTCTGGCTTAAGCCGCAGCCCTGCGCCTGCCAGGGACCGAGAACACCGGCGCCCGCAGTCTGCAGCCCCGGAGAAGCCGGAGAGAAGCTGCAGCCCCGCGCCTGCCAGGGACCGAGAACACAGGCGCCCACAGCCTGCAGCCTCGGAGTTCTCTGTCCCCGGCAGGTGCGGGGCCGCGGCTTCTGTCTCCTGCTGGGCACTAGGCGGGCGCACATAAATGCCCCCGCGGGCACCACGTTGGGGACCACTAGTGTAGGGAAAAAGTGAGAACTGCCAAAAGCCAAGCAGAGTTGGACCTTGCAAAGGAAATTAAAATCAATAGTAAAAGGGATCTATAGCCATATAAATAAAACGAGAACAAAGATGAAGTGGGACCGCTAAGCACTGAGGGGAAGTGGAGATTAAACATAATCTAGATGTGGTCCAACACCTAAATGAATACTTAGCCTCAGTTTTTAATAAGAGTAATGAGGAGCATAGGGGCAATGGCTAATGGGTAGCTAATGGGAACGAGACTATGGAAGTAGAAATTACCACGTCTGAGGTAGAAGTCAAACTCAGGCAGCTTAATGGGACTGAATTTGGGGGTCTAGATAATCTCATTCCAAGAATACTGAAGGAACTGGCACATGAAATTGCAAAACCAATAGCAAGGCTTTTTAACAAATCTGTAATCTCGGAGGTACGGTTGCTAACTTTCTACTTGCACAAAACCGAACAACCCTGTCCCGCTCGCTCCATCCCCCTCTCCATCCATTGCTCGCTCTCCCCCACCCTCACTCACTTTCACCAGGCTGGTGTGGGAGGGGGGTCAGGACTCCGGCTGGGGGTGTGGGCTCTGTGATGGGGTTGGGGGAGCAGGAAGGGGTTCTGGGCTGGGGGTGTGGGTTGGGGATGAGGGGTTTGAGGTGAAGGAGGGGGCTCTGGGCTGGGGCATGGGTTTGGGTGTGGGGGCTGAGAGCTCTGGGGTAGGGCCGGGGATGAGGGGTTTGCAGTGCAGAATGGGGTAGGGAGTTGGGGTGTGGGTGGGGTGCGGGCTCTGGGAGGGAGTTTGGGTGTGGGAGGGGACTCTGAGCTGGGATGCGGGAAGGAGTTCGGGGTCCCAGTGGCGCTTACCACAGCTCCCAGGTCCCTGCAGCCCCCAGGTGCATGGGCGGCCAGGGAGGCTCTGTGTACTGCCCTCATGCCCGCAGGCGCTGCCCCCGCAGCTCCCATTGGTCTTGGTTCCTGGCCTGTGGGAGCTGCAGAGCTGGCCCTCGGGGCGGGGGCAGCGTATGGAACTTCTCTGGCGACCCAGGAGTCTAGGGGCTGCAGGGACCTGACGGCTGCTTCTGAGAGCTGCACAGAGCTAGGGCAGGCCAGGAGACTGCCTTAGCCGTGGGCCCCTGCTGTGCTGCCAACCGGACTTTTAACGGCCCGGTTGGCGGTGCAGACCGGAGCCATGAGGGTCCCTTTTCAACCGGATGTTCTGGTTGAAAACCGGATGCCTGGCAACCCTACTCAGGGTATGTGTGTGTCATAACCTATGATTGGAGAACTGTTAATATAGTACCTATTTTTAAGAAGGTGGGTGGTGGGGAAGTGATCCAGGAAACTACAGGCCTATTAGTTTGACTTCAGTTGTACGCAAGGTCTTGGAATAAATTTTGAAAGAGAAAGTAAAGGACATATTGGTAAATGGTAATTGGCATAAAATACAACATAGTTTTACAAAAGGTAAATCATGCCAGACCAACCGTATCTCCTTCTTTGAGAAGATAACTGATTTTTTTTAAGACAAAGGAAATGCAGTAGATCTAATCTACCTGTATTTCAGTAAGGCATTTGATACAGTTCCACATGGGAAATTATTAGTTAAATTGGAGACAATGAGAGTTAACATGAGAATTGAAAGGTGGATGAGGAACTGGTTAAAGGGGAAACTACAATGGGTCACGCTGAAAAGTGAACTCTCAGGCTGGAGGGAGGTTACTAGTGGAGTTCCCCAGGGATCAGTCTTGGGACCTGTCTTGTTTAAAAAAAAATTGATGACCCTGGTACAAAAAGTGGAAGTGTGCTAATACAGTTTGTGGATGACACAAAGTTGGGAGGTATTGCCAGTATGGAGGAGGACCGGAATATCATACAAGGTCTGGACAACCTTGAAATCTGGAGTAATAGAAATTGAATGAAATGTAATAGTGTAAAGTGCAAAGTCACACATTTAGGGACCAACAACAAGAATTTTTGCTATGAACTGGGGGTTTATCAGTTGGAAGTGACAGAGGAGGAGGAAGACCTGGGTGTATTGATTGATCACACGACTGTGACTGCTAGTAGCAAATATTCCCAATGGCTGGGAATGTTCTAGGATGCTAGAAGGAAAGTGCTTTGAGTTACTATAGAGAGTTCTTTCCCAGCTGTGTGTCTGGTGGGTCTTGCCAAAGTGCTCAGGATCTAACTGACTGTCATATTTGGGGTTGGGAAAGAACTTCCCCCTGGGTCAGATTGGTAGAGACCCTGGAGGCTTTTTGCCTTCCTCTGCAGCTTGGAACACTGGTCAAGTGCAAGTTTAAACTAGTGTAAATTGTGGATTCTCTGTAACTTGAAGTGTTTAAATCATGATTTGAGCATTTCCATAACTCAGCTAGAGACTGTGTCTATTACAGGAGTGGATGGGCAAGTTTCTGTGGCCTGCAATGTGCAGGAATTCAGACTAGATGATATGATGGTCCCTACTGGCCTTAAAGTCTGAGTCTAAATACTCCTGGTCTTACTTCCACTGGTTTGCAAATGTGGTCAGGAATACCTAGATATGGCTTGAGTTCTCTTGTACAGAGGGAACTTGTGATATGTAACTGTTCCTCCTCCACCAGTGATCTCATCTATGGAGTTCCACAGGATTCAGATTGAGGACCATTATGAGATACTATACCTGCTCCCTGCATCAGATCATTCTTTTAAATACATCAGTTTTTTCATGTGGGGATTGATGGTTGTGTATTCATAGTAGAGTAAAAGCTTTTTTATCTGGCATATTGGGGGAATTGGGGGTGCCGGTAAGTGAAAAATGCTGGTTAACTAAGAGGGAGGGAGTTTGGGTGCAGGGTTGGAGGTTGGGCAGGGTCTGGGGGTTGGGGCATGGGAGGAAGCTCAGGGCAGAGGGTTGGGGCATGGGAGGGGTTTCGGGATGCCGGATCCGTGGGGTGACCTGTCCCTGCTGCTCCTAAGTGGAGGCGTGGCAAGTGGCTCTGCACGCTGCCCCCAGCACGCCCTGAGCATTGGCTCCATGGCTCCTATTGGCTGGGAACTGCGGCCAATGGGAGCTGCGGTGGTGGCACCTGCGGGCAGAGCTGTCTGCCACGCTTCTGCCTAGGAGCAGCAGAGACAGGTCACTGCTTGCAGGGGAGCTGCCCGAGGTAAGCGGCCTCCAGATCCCAAACCCCGAACCCCCTCCTGCGCCCCAGCCCCACACCCTCTCCTACACTCTGAACCCCTTGTGGCCGTTCCTCCGCCTAGGAGTAATAGGGACATGTCGCTCCTTCCAGGGAGCCACGCAGAGCCGGGAAGGGAGCCTGCCAACCCCATGCCAACTGGACTATAAATCAGACTTTCTCTGAAGATTAGAAATGCTGGTTTATAGAGATTTCCGGTTGGTACGGGGTCAGATAACACAGCTTTTACTGTACTAATTAATCTAAGTTCCACTGCTTCTTTCATATCCAGCATAGACAAAGATTCTCCACTCTATGGACTAATAGTCTGTAAAACTTCACTAAAACAAAGCTGTATTTGTACTAAAGGTGAGGGAGATGGGAGCTGAAATCCTTTCATTACCTTTTGTGTACATTCTTAGATGAAATCAGTGCTTAATATATATTATGCAGTAATTCACTGGTTCTCAAACTTTTGTACTGGTCACCCCTTTCACATAGCAAGCTTCTCAGTGTGACCCCCTCCCCCCATAAATTAAAAACACGTTTTTATATATTTAACACCATTATAAATACTGGAGGCAGAGTGGAGGCTGGGGTGGAGGCTGACCGCTTGCGACCCCTCCTCCCCCCCTCTAATAACCTTGCGACCCCCTGAAGAGTTCTGATCCCCAGTTTGACGACCCCTGGTCTACGTGTATTTACTCTCTATCTCCAGCTGCAAGGTTATTTTCTACATATTTTAAGGAGCTGGTGCTCAGATATTATAGTGGTGGATGGCAGTATAAAACCCAAAGACAGGCAGTGTAAAACCAATGTAAGAAAAATATTAGCTAGGTCAGTGAAATTTTCTGTGTTAGGAAAATTTCTCAGTTCCATGAAAATGATACTAATCTTCTTTGTAAAGTGCTTTGAGATCTGCTATGTAAGAACTAGGCATTATTATTATTTTCTGGTATCCACTCTGAAATCTTATAATAGTTTTGATAATGCTGTCCTATAGTTACTCTTCAAGTAGGCCTCTGCTTACCTGCTTCCCAGCACCTGGGCAAACACTTGTTAGTCATTGAGTGGAATCTGTATAGACATGCTTACTTACCTAACAGTGAATGTGGTACTTCGAGATGTGTTGTCCACACAGATTCCATAACCTGCCCTCCTTTCCTGCTGAGCAGAGTCTTGCTTCTTTGGGGTTCTTATTGACAAAGGAACTGCGTGTGGGTCGCATCCACCCCAGAACAGAACTATTGGACAAACAGATGTACACGATATATTGGGGAAGAGTCAACGTGTTTTTTTTGTAAAGGGAATTGGTGCCTCATCAATCTATTAGAATTCCTTGAGGGCGTCGGCAAGAATGTGGACAAGAGTGATCTAGTTGATATAAGGTAATTGGACTTTCAGAAAGCCTTTGATAAACTCTCACACCAAAAGGTCTTAAGCAAACTAAACCATCTTGGGATATGAGGGTAGGTCCTCTCATGATCAGTAACCTGTTTAAAAAAAAAAAAAAAAAGGAAACAAAGGATAGGAATAAATGGTCAGTTTTAAGAACGGAGGGAGGTAAATAGTGGTGTTCCCCCGGGGGTCTGTACTGGGACCAGTGTTGTTCAACATATTCATAGATGATCTGGAAAAGGGAGTGAACTGTGAGGTGGCAAAATTTGTAGATGATACAAAATTACCGTACTTAAGATAAAGTCCCAAACTGACTGTGAAGAGTTACAAAGAAAAAATAATCTCAACTACACATACAAAATGAGGGGGATCTAAATTAGCTGTAACAATTAATGAAAGAGAATATCATAGTGCCATTATATAAATCCATGATATGCCCACTCCTTGAATACTGCATGCAGTTCTGATCTCCCCATCTGGAAGAGGTACAGGAAAGGGCAACAAAAATGATTGAGTATGGAACAGCTTTCATATAAGGAGACAGTAAAAAGACTAGGAGTGTTCAGATTAGAAAAAAGGTGTGTGTGTGGGGGCGGGGAAGATAAGATAGAGGTATATAAAATCATGAATGATATGGCGAATGACTAGGGAAGTGTGTTTTTTTTTTAACCCCTTCACATAACACAAGATGATCATCTGATAAAATTAATAGGCAGCAGGTTTAAAACAAACATAAGGAAGTACTTCTTCACACAACACACAATCAACCTGTGGAACTCATTGCCAAGGGATATGTGAAGGCCAAAAGTATAATTGGGTTCAAAAAAAGAACTACATAATTTCATGGAGGAAAGGTTCATCAATAGCTATTTACCAAAATGGTCAATGACTCAACCCCATGCTCTCGGAGTCCCTAGACCAGTGGTTCTCAACCAGGGGTATGCAGAGGTCTTCCGGGGGTACATCAGTTCATCTAGATATTTGCCTAGTTTTACAACAGGCTACATAAAAAGCACTAGCGAAGTCAGGACAAACTAAAATTTCATACAGACAATGACTTTTTTTATACTGCTCTCTATATTATACACTGAAATGCTAGTACAATATTTACATTCCAATTTATTTTTTCATAATTACATGGTAAAAATAAGAAAGTTAGCGATTTTTCAGTAATAGTGTGTTGTGACACTTGTATTTTATCTCTTATTTTGTAAGCAAGCACTTTTTAAGTGAGGTGAAGCTTATGGATATGCAAGACAAATCAGACTTCTGAAAGGAGTACACCAGTCTGGAAAGGTTGAGAGCCGCTGCCCTAGACTTCCAACTTCTAGAAGCTAGGACTGGATGACAGGATGGATCATGCAAAATTGCCCTCTTCTGTTCATTCCCTCTGGCACTGACCACTGTTGAAAGACCGGATACTGGGCTAGATGGACCATGGATCTGACTCAGTATGGTCATTTGTGTGTTCTTATATAAGGTTATATGTTCAGTTATTATATATGCTGCCATCTGAAGAGATATAACCAACTGTCATCTGAAGAAATATAACCAAATATATAGAGCATTTAGGTGTCATTTTATAAAGAAGTGATGATGATTTAAAATTTTGTTGTTGTTAAAGATCTGCTTATTTTTTGAGGTGTGTATGCTTAGAATGAATTGTAGTCCTGCTTCACTTGCTATACTTGACTGATTCCTAAATCTTCTTTAACTGGCAGTTTTAATAATTCTCCTTGCTTCCCAATGAATGGAATGATTGTGGTTAGATTCAGATTGTCCTGTACACTAGTTTTCCATGAACACTGAAGCATTCGTAGTAGAGGTGACCATGTATCACCTCATCACTGAACAAAAGAACATACATCCATAGAACTTAGTATAGAATGTTTGCTGTATCATCTAAAAGCGTAGTTTTTATTGACGTAGAAAAATCAAATTTAATTTTTGTCATTTTATTGCTATTAGGTTGAACTAGTTTTAATGCCAAATGTAACTTAAAGTTTGCACTAGCTTTTTTTTTTTAATCTTACTGAATCCATATGTAACTGTAAATAGTTCAGGTTTGCAATATTACTTAGTTTAGAACATATGAATGTAGCTTCTTTTAAAATGTGCAGTGGCAGTTCCCCTTAGTGAGTGGTAGAGCTACTGAAGTGTTTGGTACCCTAAAAAAAAATCTGACAGATTGTGGCAATGTTGCAAGAGAAATAAAGACTGGATGATACAGGAAGCTTTTAAAAGAGAGAACTGGGTTAAGATTGATGGGGAATACTGTTGGATGTGATTTGTTTGGCAGAGCCTATCTGATATAAATTTTGAACATGTTCATGGCTATAAATGTACTATAAGTGGTGGTTTTTAGCTTTGATATTTGTCAGCTGTCTCTTGCATTTCTGATGCCTTAAAATTCCAAGTCAAACCCTCTGCAGTAGTCTGTATAAGCTTACACTTCCCCTCTTTTCTTCCTTTTATATGTTTCATGGCTTTCATCAGTTTGGTTTATTTTTTTGTTGTTGGGAGGGAAACAGATTTCTAATTTAAAGTAAAAAGTGTTTTTCAACATCGGACTTTAAAAGAACTTTTAATGAAAAGATGTCACAAAATTGCTTTAGCAAGCAAAGGATTTCAATTCCCTCTTCTTGCTTTCTTAATGATCTATTTTTCACAATTAGAAAACTCAGATGAGTTCATTTCCAATGCATGCCTTTTTGTTTGAGACAGATCTGTGGAAAAGTACTCCGGTTACGTTTGTTCTTAGGTTCTGGATTTCAGCACAGGAACCTGCACCTGTTCAGTACATCATTTAGACTAGGATTCTGTCTGTGAGAGCCCAGATTAGTAATAGCTGTATGGAAGTTGTCTGTCTAGTTGTCTGCACTGTCTAGACCAGTGTTTCTCAAACTGGGGTCGCCGCTTGTGTAGGGAAAGCCCCTGGTGGGCCAGGCCAGTTTGTTTACCTGCCCCGTCTGCCGGTCTGGCTGATTGCGGCTCCCGCTGGCCACGGTTCGCCACTGCAGGCCAATGGGAGCTGCTGGAAGCGGTGGCCAGTAAGTCCCTCGGCCCGCGCTGCTTCCAGTAGCTCCCATTGGCCTGCAGCGGCCGGACCTGCGGACGGAGCAGGTAAACAAACCGCCCTGGCTCGCCAGGGGCTTTCCCTACACAAGCGGTGACCCCAGTTTGAGAAACATTGGTCTAGAATATAGCATGATAATGAAGTTGGAAGAGACAATTACATTAAGTTACAGACATCTTAGAACAACACTCCGGAAGTTTGGTGAAATAGGGGTAGGGGTATTCATCTGTTGAATAAATACAGCAGCTTGTGCGTATGGCAGCTATCTGTATCTTTTTAAGATGACTAAGTCAGTAAATCAGTTTTAATAAACACAAACTACAATGGTCTCCCTTCCAATCCATCTCTCTCTAATCCCTTTTCATGGCCTTTAGGAAATGGCTGGGTTTTCCATCTTTTTAAAGTCTTCATGACAGCAGTAAGTTCTTTTTATAGCTTTCCTTCCCTTATAGCAACCTGCTTTACACAGTGCTTAAATTGTAAGGAAAGAGGTGCCAAGGCTTAAGCAGAGCACACTGCATGGAGGGCACCATTTTGCATGCCCCCGCTGATGTGACCTCACACTCATAATGCATGTAAGATACACTAACAGAAATAATATGAAAAGAGATGCTGGGGCTGAGCCACTGCAAGCCCCAGGAAAAATGAAGCTGTGGCTTTACTGTAGGTGGGAGGGATAGCTCAGTGGTTTGAGCATTGGCCTGCTAAACCCAGGGTTGTGAGTTCAATCCTTGAGGGAGGCCACTTAGGGATCTGGGGCAAAAATTGGTCCTGCTAGTGAAGGCAGGGGGCTGGACTCAATGACCTTTCAAGGTCCCTTCTAGTTCTAGGAGATTAGCATATCTCCAATTATTTACTTTTACTCTCTCTGGTGATGCACCTTTTGGAGCCGCAAACGCATCTCTTCCCAGCGTCTGGACTCAGAGGAAGAAAGTTGCTCTAAGAAGCTTTCCTCAGGCTTTGGCTTTTCACTCTATTGCTTTGCACCTGTGCAAATTGGGCATAAAACACTACTATTTTAACTTTTGGCTGTAAATGAGTAAATGGTTGCAAAGCAGTGGAGAATCAGGCCCAGTATTTGATATAATTAGTTCTATGAGAAGACAGTAGGATACCAGAACAATTCAATAATACACTGGCCCAAACATCTAAATTGGTGTCTGCTTATCGTCTCTCTCTCTCTCTCTCTCTCTCAAGTTATATGTTGAATTGTTCTGGTACCCTATTGTCTTGTCACAGTTCTCTCTTTCTCCACCCTACATGATTTAACTTTTTTAAGTTGAAAGCTCTTTGTGTCAAGCTGTTTTGGTACCTCAACCTCTCAGGCTTTATTTCCATAATTTTTAACACTGCTGCTCTTTTTTTCATTTCCCATATACTGTAGCTTCTCTGCTGTATCTTTCATGTGTGGTGTTTTTTGGCCACTTAGACAGAACTTCTAAATCTGTTTTCTGCTTTTCTGAGCTTAGAATGTGCTGCCATTTTACGACAAAGTAATTATATAGGTCATTGACTCTGCAACATTTTGTGCAGCTGGGTTCATTTTGTAGTATTGGAGCTGAACTATAGTACTGAGGTCTGCACAGCGAATACCTCTAAAAGGCAGTTTTGACTTGTATGGCTACATTCATGTTGTGTTATTTCATAGCTAGCTCATCACAACAGATAATTTTATGATAGAGTAACAGTCATTTTACACATTCATCATAGCCTGATATCTATTAGAATCTGATTAGTTTAATTGCAGATCCGTGTACTTTGTGTTTGTTATTTAATATTTTTACTTAAACCATTTTTATTCATTGTTTTTGTTCTATTTATTTATTTAAAAAAAAAAGCTTTGTTTAGCTGCTTTACAAAACCAGCGGTTCGGTAAAACATCTCCTCAGTTGATGCTTGCAGATAGAATAACAGGTTGGGTGTTGTTTTAATAAAGGCAGTGTAACAACATTGCCCAGGAGTTGAATCATATTTTCATAGAAACTTCCCAGCATTCGGTTTTGGAGAGGGACTCAATGTTAAATAACCCATCTGATGTTTTTATTCTTACCAGTTATTTATAGCACACATCACCAAAAGTATCTGAACTTTCGACAGTGCTGTTGTCATAGTCAGCTGTTGGGGCTATGTAAACCTGCCGTTTGTCTGCAGTTTCTAGTGGTAGCACACTCCCACACAACTGTGTTTGTGAACTGAGAATTTTGGTCCATTCTGGTAAATTTTGTGGTCATAGGATTTTTGAAATCCTGAAATTTCATGGTTTCAGATATTGAAATCTGAAATTTCACGGTGTTGTAATTGTGGAGGTCCTGACTCAAGAGTTGCATGTGTGTGGGGGGTGTCACAAGGCTATTGTAGGAGGGTCACGGTATTGACATCCTCACTTCTGTACTGCTGCTGGTGGGTGGTGGTGCCTTCAGAGCTGGGTGGCTGGAGAGCGGTGTCTGCTGGCTGGGAGCCCAGCTCTGAAGGCAGTGCCACCAGAAGCAGCAGCACAGTAGTGAGGGTGGCATGGTATGGTATTGACAATTTTACTTCTGTGCTGCTGGCAGAGATGGGTCTGACCCGTCCCATGCAAGAGAAGAAGTTCCGTACCTCTGCAGCGCAGCTGGGATTAGCAGCTGGAGCCTAGTGCACTGTGGGAGCCCCCAGCTGGGGTGCCCCCAACCCTGCCCTTCCCCAGTGCTTGGAGGTTAAAGGGACCTTGGGCTGCCTGTGTGTGTTGGGTGACCACAGCACACACACCCACCCCCCAACCATGGCACCTTGAGTGGTCGCCCTCATCACCCACTCATAAGGCCAGCCCTGCGCTCCCCCCAGAAGCAGTGACCCTGCCCATATCATGTCACCCTCACTTCTGCTGTGCTGCTGTTGCTGGCAGCAACACTGCCTTCAGAGCTGGGTGCCTGGCCAGCAGCTATTGCTCTCTGGTCTCCCAGCTTTGGAGGCAGTGCACAAGTAAGGGTGGCAATACCAGGACCCCCCTACAGTCACCAGATTTCATGGGGGAGGCCAGATTTCACGGTCCGAGACATGTTTCTCATGGCCATGATTTGGTAGGGCCTGATTTATAGTGCATATTTGATCTCTGCTGCCCTGCAGGCATGTGCCCCTCCCCTTTCAAAACTCCAGGAAATATCTGTGTGCTGCTCTGTTTGGGGAATAAACAAAGAGCAAATCATTGGAATGCTCCTGTTCTGCCCTGCACTAGGAACACAGCAGCAGGCAGACTGCTGCTGCAGGGAGATGGGGACAGACTGCTGTGCTTTGCCATTCCTCAGCACGGAGAGCTCACAGAGCTACTCATGGTGCTGCTCTCGGCAGCTGAGGGGGCTGTGAGAGAACATCCCAAGATGTGCAGCGATCAGCTCTTCCTTCCCACAACACTGCACTGTGGGATACATACCCACAGTGCATTGCTCACCCTGTTGATGATGGTGTCACCAATGTGGACGTGATCTGTCAACAGAGGGAGCAAGTGTGAACAGCCTTTGGCGATTTGTTTTGTCGACTTTTGGGTGTCGACATAAGTTTTGTCAACAAAACTTGGTAGTGTCGACAAGCCCTCAGTCAGAGTCACCAGATTACAGTACGCTGTTTACTAACCCTGTCCTCAGCAGGTCCAACTGGGTTTTGGCCTCTGCTATAGGCTTTCCTTCAGGAGCCTATGAGCAGTAGGAAAGGGGAGTGACAGAATACCACTAGTTCAGAATAAAGTATTATTTATTTATCCTTAGGAATATAACGAAGAGAGAGGAAACGGCTTAAAACAACAGAAGGCCTGTATGATTATTCCATTACCTAAACCAGGGATCTAAAGCTCAAATCACCCCGATGGTCACATGAGGGCTAGTACATTGGCCTGAGGGCTACATCACTGAAACCTTCTCATGCAACAATACAAAAGTATAGACAAAAATGAAAAAAAAAGAGTAATATAGTATGCTATTAAAAGTCAGTGTATTAACTTTTTAAAAACTATAATGCAAAGAGGGGTTTTAATAAAATATAAACACTGTAACTATTCCTTATGTGGTCAGTAACACTGATGGTCTATGCTAACAGTCTATCAACATAGCTGTAATGGCAGAAACTTTTTAAAGTAACTATTCATATGAAATATGTTGCCACTTTTAACAAACATTCTTCCCAACTACTCATGGCAAGGAATCATATGTGCTGAACTTCATACCTCAGACTGCTCATCTAGTCCATGAGGCCCTGCCCCTGCTCTGCCTCTTGCCACCCTTCCCTGCCCCCATTCCAACCCCTTCCCCAAATCCCCACCCCAGCCCCACCTCTTCTCTGCTGCATCCCTGTTCCTCCCCCCTCCCTCTTGGAAAGTTCTAAGTGCTGCCAAACAGCTGTTTGGTGGCGGGAAGCGCTGGGAGGTAGGCGGAGGAGCGGGAATGCGGTGCACTGGGAAGGGTGGGGGGAAAGGAGCTTGGCTGCCAGTGGAGTCGGTACCTATGGTGGGCCGCAGGAAATAACTGCGCGGGCTGCATGTTTGAGACCTCTGACATAAACCATAGCCTTTTCTTGTATACTTAGATAGGCTCCCCTCTTTCCAGGCATCCCTCCATATTTGGGGGCTGGGTGAAATTGGCTGTACCCTTGGAGCTTCTACCACTGTCTGATCCTCAGTAAGTGTCTCTCCCCTAGTTCAAAAGCAGTCTTTTATCTTTTTCAAAGTTCTTTTGTTTGTGGGCACCTGAATCTGGTCAGTCTGGTTTATGCACTTCTCCATGGTGGTTTCAGGTAGACTTTCAGCAGTGGATTTACTGTACTATCCATTTGAGCAGAGTCAATTGCCTTGTTCTTGAATACATGCGTGGATCAGAAAATTAACCTGTGGTATTCTACAGAACCAGCCACACCACAATAAGCAAACAGAGAGAGAAATGATATTCATAAAAATACAGATATCTCTCACATTCTTCGCAATGAATTTTGCTATCTCTTGATTTTAGTGCTGATATAAGTTGCAAATATTGGCATTCCTGAGGGAAGAGAATTGCAGATATTGTCGAGGTTGCAATGGTAGCATTAAGATATAGTACTGTTTATAATTTTATGATAAATGATCAAGTGAAAAGATGCAATACAATATTTTGATCCCTGTCAGTGAACATATTAACATGGACATCACAACTGAATAAATTACTGAGAAACTTCTTAAATTTAAACCAGATTTTATAAAATATTTTCAATGCAACATAGGAATTAACTGAATGATAAGTATTCTTGTATCATACAAAATATATTAGTTGTAGATATATGAGGGTGCGATCTACACTTAGCATGAGTATGTTCCTTTTGTCCAGAGCACCGATTCATTTATATAGTTTGTGCCTCTGTTTTCTTTTCCTTTTGCTTTCTGCTGCTTTTTTGCTAAGCTCCAGTGGAGACCAGGAGTAAAGCATAGCTATGCAGGATGTGAGCGTAACTTTACTGTACCAGGTGTCTCCAATGGACTGTCAAAATGCATGTTGGTGAGATGTGCCTAGTATATGGATAGGTGGATTTTAAAATCCAAATACATAATATAAATAGAATATATATAAAATATAAACATAATATAAATTATGATATAATATGAATCAAAATAATTAAAAATCATACCCAAATTTGAAATCATATTGAAGGTAATGGAACAAATAAGATGATTGGAATGAGCATTTGATCACAAATATCCGTTCTACAAAAACCCTGACACACCCATGAAGATCTTTGAGGATAAGCAAATGTTTCCTAGGTCTTGGACCAACAGTCAGAAAGGAAGGTGGGAGAAAAGAATGTAGTGTATGAGCTGATGCTTCTAGGTCACACTTCAGGCACTTGGGCAAAGTGGAATGGGAAAGTCTGTCCTGCCACTGCTGAATTTGTGGATAAGCAGAAGTTAATTCTTCAGGGCTTGTCTAAACACCTTTTTTTTGGTACTGATTTAATTAAATTGTGGAGATGCTTTATGTGGCAGATATGACTTGTGCTGCAATATCCTTGGCAAATCTTATGGGATTAAGTTTAATAACTTTGGGGTCCACTCTATTAAAATGCAATTTTTTGTTGTGGAATTGTATGTAACTTCTCTAGGAGACGTGACTAATGCAATCTCTAGGAAAGACTGCTTGGGGCAATGTGTGTGAAGTGTTTTTCCTAGGAATTTCCCTCTCAAGTTACACCTTGAGCAGCAAACCATTGTGTGGCTGATTACCTATTCATGGTCTTTCCAAAGACCCAGACTTGATAAATAGGGGTTCTTTTTATGGGCAAAAGGATGTCATGAATCTGAAACTACAGGAACACCCTTGTGTGGCGTTTTGAGGGACTGCTCACCTGCCAGAGCCCAGGTTGAATTTGAAGGCTAATCTCTGGTAAGCTTATTAGCATGTGTATAGGTTCTTTCATTGTTTTTAATGTTTTCTCTGTAATACTTTTACCTTAGGAATAAAACATACTTACTTAAAAAAAAGCTGTATGGTAATTTATACCTGTGGCAATTGCACTGTTCGCTGTCTCTCAAGAGAAGGCAAAGGAAGCCTGCATAGGCAACCTCTCTTTTGCTGGGGATTTCACAATATAGTCAGGGACTGTGCAGCCTGGAAACACCCTGGTCTGAAGGGAGAGAGACAAGTGTCTCCACCCAAGACAGACAAACAGAAGCCTAGAGTGGGTGCCCTTGCTGGGCTATAGATGCAGGGAATTTAGGTGCATTTGTCCTGATATATGACAGTTTGTACTGGTTTAAATTGTTTGTATCTGTTTAATTTGCATTGATAGATATGAATCGTTTTAAACTGGTATGAGTGTCTACCCTAAGGGTCTGCACTGATTTTGTTATATTGGTGCAAAAACTGCATGTAGACTAGGAGCATGGCTACACTTGCAGATGTAGAGCACAGTGAGTTAAACCAACAGGAAGAGCGCAGCAGGGAAAGCGCTGCAGTGTGTTCACACTGTCAGCTGCAAGTGCACTGGTGTGGCCACATTTCTGGCACTTGCAGTGGCATTGGGAGTGGTGCATTATGGGCAGCTATCCCACAGAGCACCTCTTCCCATTCTGGTGCTGTGGCTTGTCGGAAGAGGGCCGGGGGGTGCGGGGCATTCTAGGTCCTGTCCCAATGCCCCGTGATGCATCGCTTTGCATCCCACCAATCCCTGTGCTTCCATCCACATTTGGCACCATCTTTCAACGTTTTTTGTACTGTGCGCTCTGTCTTCCCTTTTAGTCTGCGGGAATGGATCCCGAACTGCTGAGGAATATGCTGATGGGTCTCGCCAGCACATCACGAATTGCAGTCGAGTTACTTCTTAAGCTCCGAACTGACAGTGAGGAGTCTGACAATGATGTCGACTCGCATAATGCATACGACACGAGATTGCTTGTGGCATTCACAGACCTGCTCACCACAGTGGAGCGCCACTTTTGGGCTCGGGAAACAAGCATTGAGTGTTGGGATCACATCGTCATGCAAGTCTGGGATGACGAGCAGTGGCTGCAGAACTTTTGGATGAGAAAAGCCACTTTCATGGGACTGTGTGCTGAGCTCGCCCCACCCAGTGGCGCAAGGGCACGAGATTGAGAACTGATCTGCCAGTGGAGAAGTGGAAAGCTGGAAACTCCAGACAGCTACCAATCAGTCGCTAACCAGTTTGGAGTGGGAAAGTCTACCATTGGAATCATGTTGATGCAAGTTTGCAGGGCCATTAATTGCATCCTGCTCAGAAGAACAGTGACTCTGGGTAACGTGCATGACATTGTGGCTGGTTTTGCACAAATGGGTTTCCCTAACTGTGGAGGGGCGATAGATGGGACGCATATTCCAATTCTGGCACCAGCCCACCTAGCCTCCGAGTACATAAATTGGAAGGGGAATTTCTCTATGGTTCTCCAGGCACTTGTGGATCACCGTGGGTGTTTCATTGACACTAACGCAGGCTGGTCTGAGAAGGTGCATGGCGCACGCATCTTTTGGGACACAGGCCTGTTCAGGAAGCTGCAAGCCGGGACTTTCTTCCCAGACCAGAAGATCACTGTAGGGGAAGTCGAAATGCCCATTGTGATCCTTGGAGACCCCGCTTACCCTTTAATGCATTGGCTCATGAAACCCTACACAGGGAGCCTTGACAGCAGCAAGGAGCGGTTCAACAACAGGCTGAGTCGGTGCAGAATGACTGTGGAGTGTGTTTTTGGCCATTTAAAGGGCCACTGGCCCTGTCTGTTGGGAAGCTCAATCTGGCTGATGACAGCATCCCTGAGGTTATATCCATGTGCTGTACCCTCCATAACATTTGTGAAGGGAAGGGTGAAAGATTCACTCAGGCATGGACCTCGGAGGTTCAACACCTGGAGGCTGAATTTGAACAGCCAGAGAGCAGGGCTATTAGAGGGGCCCAGTGTGGGGCTGCAAGGATTAGGGATACCTTGAGGGAGCAATTTGAGGCTGAAAGCCACCAGTAATGTTTGATGCCCTGCACAGGAGTGAAGTGCAGTGGTTCCAATGTTAGTAGGAATCTGTGTTTGCTACATATGATGCACTAACTTGCAGTGCCTGTTGCTTTCCAGGGCTACGGTATCTTTTACTTAATTGGATAAAAAAATGTTTTCAAAGCCAAAAAATTCATTTATTGAAAAGAAACACAACTGCTTGGGAAACAGAAAGGGCATGACACATCTGTGGTGTTTGGGATGAGGAAGGGAGTGGGGTGGGGAATGGGACAATCACAGATTTGTGTATGTCCTGTTATCATACTCAGCCTTCCTGTCTGGAGTGCCATGCAATGAGTTCTGCACTTCAGGCTGGCTAAAATGCATGGTGATGGGGGTTGAATGCAGTGGGTAAGGGTTGTGGTTTGCAGGGCTGGGTGGTGAAGCTACAGGTGTGGGAAGCAGCTGGTGGTGATAAGACCCCGGATGTTGGGGAAAGTGGCTTGGCGGTGACATGGGGGCACAAGGGCTGCAGAGGGAGGGTGGGCACAGAAGTGCGCCACCTGCATTGCTACGAGCGCCTGTATCAAGTCCGCTTGGCGCTTCATGATGCTTAGCAGCCGCTCCGTGCTTTGATGCCAGCGATACGCATTCTGCTCGTGGACTCTTTCACTCTCCTGCCACTCCTGTACTTTTTGATTTTTCATTAAGGGACTGCTGCATTACTTCATGCAGCATGTCCTCTTTGCTTCTACGTGGCTGCTTCCTGATTCTTTGAAGTCTTTCGGCTGGGATCTCAAGGTTGCATCTGTAAAGCCAAAATGCAACGCTTAACAGAGGGAGCATTGTTCACACCAGACAAAGCAATGATTCGTCCACACTTAAAGACAAGTACAGTGTACACAATAGCAGAAATTTCCCATCCCAAAGCAAGTGCACATAACCCACAGGAGCCCCAAAATGGTGAGTAAGTATAGAGGCAAGGGGGACTGATTGTTTCACGGCTGTACTGTCCTCTGGGGATCTGTGCCTTGGGGAGAGCCAGCAGCTTCAGGGGGCCACTATACTGAACACTATCCCTACATTTTCCACAGGATGAGTTCGTCCTGCAAGATATCTTGCTGCTGAGAGTGACCTGGGAAGCAAGGGAGGGTCGTCTTCTACAATGCGGCTTCCGCCCTGGCCCATATGCAGCTTGGCTGTGTGCAGCAATGGTCCCCCTGCCCATCATGGCACAGTGGTGTGGACATGTTAGCCTTAGTGGGACAAGGAGCACAGTACCTCTGCCAAGGAACCGGCGCAAGCCAATTGCCCAGCTTCTGCATGAGACCTTTGAAGAGATCACTGAGGCCGATTACTGCGATGTGAGAGAGCACATCAGTGCCCTATTCTGCATCTAGGCATGCATACAGACCTAACCCTCCTCACCCCAAGAGCCCGCACCGAACAACTTCCTTCCCAAAATAAAAGCCGCTTACCGGGCACCTCCTCTGGTGTCTGTTCTTCCCCAAGCACCGTCCGCTGCAACTGGCTACCTTCCTCCTGGCTTGAAAACCGCTCCTTGCTGCGTGCCTCTAGGGATGCCGGGCTGTCTCCCTTCTCCTCAGCACCCTTGCTCCTGCTTTCCTCCTCCTCCTCCTGCCTTGTTGAACTGTGCTCTGAAGTGTCCATGGTGGTCTTCGGAGTGGAGATGGAGTCGCCCCCAAGTATTGTGTCCAGCTCTTTGTAGAAATGGCAGGTTGCGGGGGAGCACCGGAGCGGCGGTTTGCCTTAATCCTGCACTGCAGTGCATCCCAGTCATGGCCCCTTTCCATCATGTCCCTTGATATCTGCCCGAAGGTATCGTAATTCCTGCGGCTGGAGCGCAGCTGGGACTAGACAGCTTCTTCCCCCAAAACACTGATGAGGTCCATAGAATCTCAGGGTTGGAAGGGACCTCAGGAGGTCATCTAGTCCAACCCCCTGCTCAAAGCAGGACCAAACCCAACTAAATCATCCCAGCCAGGGCTTTGTCAAGCCTGACCTTAAAAACCTCTAAGGAAGGAGATTCCACCACCTCCCTAGGTAACCCATTCCAGTTCTTCACCACCTTACTAGTGAAAAAGTTTTTCCTAATGTCCAACCTAAACCTCCCCCTCTGCAACTTGAGACCATTACTCCTTGTTCTGTCATCTTCTACCACTGAGAACAGTCTAGATCCATCCTCTTTGGAACCCCCTTTCAGGTAGTTGAAAGCAGCTATCAAATCCCCCCTCATTCTTCTCTTCTGCAGGCTAAACAATCCCAGTTCCCTCAGCCTCTCCTCATAAGTCATGTGCTCCAGCCCCCTAATCATTTTTGTTGCCCTCCGCTGGACTCTCTCCAATTTATCCACATCCTTCTTGTAGTGTGGGGCCCAAAACTGGACACAGTACTCCAAATGAGGCCTCACCAGTGCTGAATAGAGGGAATGATCACATCCCTCGATCTGCTGGAAATGCCCCTACTTATACAACCCAAAATGCCATTAGCCTTCTTGGCAACAAGGGCACACTGTTGACTCATATTCAGCTTTTCATCCACCGTAACCCCTAGGTCCTTTTCTGCAGTGCTGCCCAGCCATTCGGTCCCTAGTCTGTAGCAGTGCATGGGATTCTTCCGTCCTAAGTGCAGGACTCTGCACTTGTCCTTGTTGAACCTCATCATATTTCTTTTGGCCCAATCCTCTAATTTGTCTAGGTCCCTCTGTATCCTATCCCTACCCTCCAGCGTATCAACCACTCCTCCCAGTTTAGTGTCATCTGCAAACTTGCTAAGGGTGCAGTCCACACCATCCTCCAGATCGTTAATGAAGATATTGTACAAAACCAGCCCCAGCACCGACCCTTGGGGCACTCCACTTGATACCGGCTGCCAACTAGACATGGAACCACTGATCACTACCCGTTGAGCCCAACCATCTAGCCAGTTTTCTATCCACCTTACCGTCCATTCATCCAGTCCATACTTCTTTAACTTGCTGGCAAGAATACTGTGGGAGACTGTATCAAAAGCTTTGCTAAAGTCCAGAAATAGCACATGCACTGCTTTCCCCTCATCCACAGAGCTGGTTATCTCATCATAGAAGGCAATTAGGTTAGTCAGGCATGATTTGCCCTTGGTGAATCCATGCTGACTGTTCCTGATCACTTTCCCCTCCTTTAAGTGGTCCAGCACCTCGCCATTGCTCCATACTGGGGATTGCCTGGCGCGTGGAGGCATGGTCACCTGAAAAGATTCACTGAGAGCACTCTACACCAGAGAATTTAAAGGGCGGGTCTGATGGTTGGTCACCTGAGGTCAGGGCAGTAGAGTTCAAAGTGATGACCAGAGTGGCTAGAACAGGCATTGTGAGATGCTTCTGGAGGCTGATCAGAGTGCATTAAGAGACTGGGGCATCCACGCTGGCACTGTGGCACTCAAGCCGGGGCGCATCAAGCGTTATGCTTCTCGTCGAGGTGGATTACCAAGAGCGCTCCAGTCACGGAGTCTGGGCGCTCTGCGTGCCTTGCCAGTGTGGACGCGTCATGAGTTAGGGCGCCCGGGGCTGCTTTAATGCGCTCTAACTCGCAAATGTAGCCAAGTCCTAGGTCTCATTGGTTATTCTGACATGTCCCATAAACTTGGGGTGGTCTTTGTAGGTCCAAAGAGTACAAGATATCCTCTGATAACTGCACTCCAGTGCTGTCTGGGAAACTCCCAGGATGGCTTGATTTCTTTTCCCCACTTCCGTCAATAGTGGGACTGGAAGTAGTGGAAACTTGCTGGCTGAGCATGACTTCCCTATTGGGCAGTAGGGTTGGAGAAAGTAAGAAGCAATAGCATAAGCTGCATTTTTTACCCCCTCTTGGTCTGTTAACCAGGAATACTCTCTACTTATATTTTGTTAGCGGTTAACTGGATATGCCGTAGGTTAAAGCCCCACCCAGCAGATTCGTTTCCCCAACCCGCATCTATCATTGACGAGAAGCTACAGACAGGCTTAACTAATGAAACAGATTTGATTTATTTAACAAAGACTTAAACAGTAGCTGATAGGACCCCCAAATAAAACAGTAGAATCATAGAATATTAGGGTTGGAAGAGACCTCAGGAAGTCATCTAGTCCAATCCCTGCTCAAAGCAGGACCAACACCAACTAAATCATCCCAGCCAGGGCTTTGTCAAGCTGGGCCTTAAAAACCTCTAAGGATGGAGATTCCACCACCTCTCTAGGTAACCCATTCCAGTGCTTCACCACCCTCCTAGTGAAATAATGTTTCCTAATATCCAATCTAGACCTCCCCCACTGCAACTTGAGACCATTACTTCTTGTTCTGTCATCTGCCACCACTGAGAACAGCCTAGCTTCATCCTCTTTGGAACCCCTCTTCAGGTAGTTGAAGGGTGCTATCAAATCCCTCCTCACCTTTCTCTTTTGCAGTATAAATAACCGCAGTTCCCTCAGCCTCTCCTCGTAAGTCATGTGCCCCAGCCCCCTAATCATTTTCATTGCCCTCCGCTGGACTCTCCAATTTGTCCACATCCCTTCTGTAGTCAGGGGACCAAAACTGGACGCAGTACTCCAGATGTGGCCTCACCAGTGCCGAGTAAAGGGGAATAATTACTTCCCTTGATCTGCTGGCAATGCTCCTATTAATACAGCCCAATATGCCATTGGCCTTTGTGGCAACAAGGGCACACTGCTGACTCATATCCAGTTTCTCATCCACTGTAATCCCCAGGTCCTTTTCTGCAGAACTGCTGCTTAGCCAGTCGGCCCCCAGTCTAGCGGTGCATGGGATTCTTCCTTCCTTCCTGAGTGCAAGACTCTGCACTTGTCCTTGTTGAACTTCATCAGATTTCTTTTGCCCCAATCCCCCAATTTGTCTAGGTCACTCTGGACCCTATCCCTACCCGCCAGTGTATCTACCTCTCCCCGCAGCTTAGTGTCATCTGCAAACTTGCTGAGTATGCAATTCATCCCATCATCCAGATCATTAATAAAGATGTTGAACAAAACCGACCCCTGGGGCACTCCGCTTGATACTGGCTGCCAGCTAGACATTGAGCCATTGATCACTGCCCGTTGAGCCTGACAATCTAGCCAGCTTTCTGTCCACCTTATAGTCCATTCATCCAATCCATACTTCTTTAACTTGCTGGCAAGAATACTCCTGGCAAGAATACCACATCCAAAAGCTTTGTTAAAGTCAAGATATATAAAATCCACCGCTTCCCCCATATCCACAGAGCCAGTTATCTCATCACAGAAGGCAATCAGGTTGGTCAGGCATGACTTGCCCTTGGTGAATACATGATGACTATTCCTGATCACCTTCCTCTCCTCCAACTGCTTCGAAATGGATTCCTTGAGGACCTGCTCCATAATTTTGCCAGGGACTGATGTGAAGCTGTCCTGTCTGTAGTTCCCCGGGTTCTCCTTTTTTCCCTTTTTTAAATATGGGCACTATATTTGCCTTTTTCCAATCGTCTGGGATTTCCCCCGATCGCCACGAATTTTCAAAGTATACAAAAGGCTATTCAGGTACAGATTGGCTTAACAAACTGACATGAAGTCAAGGTCCCAAACCCACAAGACAAGGGAGTTTACCACAGGTAAGATACAGAGATTACACCAGGTTCAGAGGAATGGACCCATGACAATGGACTTCATGAACCAAGTACAACAGGATCCTCAAACACAGGTAAGACAGGAACTGCTCAGGAATAGGTAGCTGGAACATGAGTTTGGATCTTCTTCTGCGATGTTCTGTAGATCCCTCAAAGTCTTGGCTAGGACATGCACTGCGCTGCCACCAGGAAGGACAGCCCCTTCTCTCAGGTGCAGCAATCATTTATGTTTTCTTGTTACTAGGCGGAACATGTACCATGTGACTCTTGCTCTTTTCCCATCTTCAAGGGAAAAAGGCACCAATTATCTCAAGAAGAAGGTCACCAAAATGGTGGACATACAACTAGTATTTAGAAACAAGATGGCGAAGTGCCTAAACAGAATGGAGTTTGTAGATTTTCTCCTACAGGTCCACTTCTTTTTTCTAGCAGCTTTCTTCACTCCCTTCTCCCTGCCTGCTTCTTTCCATCACCACCCACTCATCCCCTAGCCAGCTTGTAGATGTGAAAATGATGAGACTGATTGTGCATGACTATTAAGTGCACGTAAAATTTTGTAGGGGGGACTTTTGTCCTCTCTACCCTAATTCTATATGAGCACCATGATTTAATATAGGTGTTTGCTTACTCAGATTTTTAAAACTAGTGTACTTAGTGCTGCATAGATATTACTAATTTATAAGTTGGCAGGTATCTAAAACTGCCCAAATGTGTTTCAGCAGATTTATTCAAATATAACTTGAAGCAATGAGTAGATTGTCACAGGGGAGCTTCCTCGCACCACTCATGCTTTTCACAGATCTCACCCTGAGGCTTCCCATTTGTACTGTCATATATAAGTATGTCTGTACTTATCTGCTCTAAGTTGGTAAGCTTTCAAAAGCAGAACTGTAGCAGAAGAAAGCTGGTTAAACCTGCAGCAAACCGTTGACAAAATTGCAGCATATAATTTAAAACTAGTTTACTCAGTGATTTGGTGGAAACAATGCTGCTTCAAACAATGAGGCTTTTAAAGTGAGATGTAGGTTGGAGAAACAGGTCTAGATTCTGAGCCACACCCAGAGAGGGCTGATCACAAGGGATCTTGTTGCAGCTCCTTGATTATAGGGCTGGTTCTCTGTTATTCTCAATTTAGATTAGAGCAGCCGGAGGGCTGCCCTAAACCACACCAGATGGCTATGGCTCACAAGGGCGCTGTCCTCCAGCCAATAACTGGAGCACAATATGCTTGGACTAGGACTCTTTCTACTCTCTATTCTGGGAACTGTGGGAGGTAGGATGGTGAAGTAGAAGCCAATTATACTAGCTATCTGCCCTCTGGTGACTTGCCCACACTGTGGAAATCCCCAACAGAAGAGAGATGGTTGCGTCATTCAGGAGAAGCAATGCAAAGGAGGATGAGTGGTCCTTAGAATCTGGTATGCTGTATTTGTAGGGGACTTCAGTGTAATTCAGAGTTAGTGTATTTATCTTGAAGTTAGAGATGGTGTTCCAGTGTGTGTTGTGTAGCTGTTGAGTTGGACTGTAAAGCATAATATGGAGAAGCATGAGAGAGCCAGTAAGTGATTTATAGGTAGAAAGCTAATACAGTTTTCTGTTACTGAACATTTGAAAATGTGATATACAGGAAAAGTTTGTTATTCTGGTTAACTATTAGAAATACTATTTTTTTCACTTGTTCTCAACTTCCTCCATTCGTGAGCATCAAGCTACCTGCTTTTAGCAATTTCAAAGCCCACATCCCAAAAGTCTGCTTCTTAAATGCAATGCTTAGAAACTTCTTAATTTCACATTTTGAAGTACAAAATTGTTTCTGAAAATTCTAGGAATTGCATCTTTCTCCATAGATTAAAAAAAAAATCAATAATGATTATTTGGAAGAACTTGTTCACTACTTGAAGGGTTAGAAACAATTTTTTCCTATTTGCATAATATTTTTAGTTTTCCTAGACAAGTCCACACAGTAGGTTTGGAATTGGAATAGTATAAAATAAACTTCAGGGACTGGACTTTATGAACAAATATGATGGTTACTTACTGTTTAATACTTCTAGATAGATGACCAGTATTACCATCTTTTGTATTGCATTGTATTTTGTGCTGAATTAGGGAAGCAATTCTCTGAGCACAATTTAGAGCAAATTTGTCATAATATGTGGATTGCTTGAAGCAGATCCAATCCATTATGGCTCTTTAACACTTCATTGAGATAAGTTTTATTCATACTTAATTTATACAAGTTTATTCTTCAGGACTGAGGTAGAGATCATAAACTAATCAAAGTTCATAAATTGTGTGGGGTTGTTTTCTTAGTGTAATTAAGAATTAAGTTTAAGATAGCTTACCAATTCTTGTATCTAGCTGTCAATAGTAGGGCATACATTAAGTATTCACAGAGTTTTTTGGACTGTTAAATAAAAAGGATACTGGCAATCTCCAGGGGAGAAAGCCTGCTCCATTTTAAGTCCACGGGCCAAAATTTCACCCCAAATCTTCTAGCCTGAATGATACTTTCATCAGTGCTCAGTTCACATAAGATAGGGTAAATAAGAGAAATATTTAATATTTCTAAATCATATCTAATTAATTTGAACTCAAAAAGTTGTTAAATTAAAGGGATACCCTTAAACTGAAATCATGCAAATTAAAAAAAACCCAAAACTTGAATTAAAATAACTTCAGATACTAAACCTGTCTCCCTTGCATATATATACTTGTAGTTTTATAGTCCAATTTTTTAAAATCTTGGTGTGGGAGAATAGCACAAACGAGGGAAACTGACTGACCCACTATTTGTGAGGGAAAAGCTGCTCACAGTGCTGTCAAATGGACAAAAACTGAAAACCAGAGAGATTTTTCTCTAATCTTTCAGTTTATGGTACCCATAGGTGTTTTATTGCAACAGTAATGGTGGGGAAATCAGACAAATGACTTTTTTTAAATTGGTGGTATACCTTTTTAATAAGACCATGTACAATCTGAAATACAAGCTAAAATAAGAACATTGTCCAGAAAGCACAATTTCCCTCTTCTGGGAAAAGCATAAAGGAATATATTTCTCAAGAAAATGTCAGGCACCAACCTAGCACCCAGCAAATACCTGCTAAGAGCATTGATTCCCTCCAGTCTGTTGAATAACAATTAAATATTATTTAGTGATTTATCAAACCCTTAAAAAGTTACTAAACACTAGCAGTACAGTTATGAAATGGTATAAAAGTTAAATGTTTTTAATAAAAAAGATTCCATTTTTTATCTAGGTTGCCTTTTTAGTCACGTAGTCAGGGAAATAAAACTTTAAATCTAACACCCTTTTTATGTAAAAACTTTAAATTGGAATTTTCCTTCTTTTTTAAACTGTTTTGAGGTCTGGCTCTTCCTTCTTGTGTCTTTGGAACCAAACTTAAAAATCCTGTTTGTAAACACAAGTATTTTCCAATATATTCAGCTACTTAGCTTATTTCTGGAGTTCAAGTAGCTTATTTTTTTTGTCTTTAGAGTAGCTGGGTGGGGAGTAGCAGAAGCCAAAATCTTGGATATCCCAGTAGAGAACTCCTCAAATCCAAGGAGGTTACATGGGGATTATGCAGTCTCCCTGTTTTTCTCACTGGGATTCCTTGTCTTCCTAGCCCAAGAAACTAGGCTGCTAAGGCTAGACAGGGATTAAAAAACCTGCAGCTGACATGGGTCAGCTATCTCAGGCTTGCAGGGCTCGGGCTCCGGGGCTGAAAAATTGCTATGTAGATGTTTGGGCTTGGGCTGGAGCCTAAGCTCTGGGACCCTGCGAGGGTGGAGGGTACCAGCATTCAGGCTCCAGCCCAAGCTCAAATAGCTACACTGTGATTTTTTTTTTTTAAAGCCCTGGAAGCAGAGCACTGTGAGCTCGAGTTGACTTGACCCAAGCCAGCTGCGGCTGTGCCGCGGGTCTTTTATCCCAAAGTAGACGTACCCTAGGTAGCCACCTTACCAACCTCCTTCTCTGTATGCCACAGTGACTTCAGAGGAAACTCCCTAGGCTCTGGGGGAAAATAGGGCATTGTGGATCCTCCTCCAGCACTTTGTTCCACTGGATAAACTTTTAGAAATGGATACATATTAGACATGTATCAGTCATGTGGTAGTCGTTCTTCTGAAGAGGCTGTCTGTAGAAGATGAAGTGGCCCTGGTGAGGTGGGGGGACCCGACCACCTTACTCTTCTCTGTATGGCCCAGAACCAGGGAGGAGGTGCAGAGAGGAATAAGTTCTTGCTTTAGCTGAGAATATAAATGAATTAAGCTGAGCCACAATAAGGTCACTTGAATTTTGAATGTGTCCCCACATACAGGTTTGTTCAATGCAGTTTAACTAATCCACACCTTTAGTTAACTAGATTAATTTTCCTGTATGTCCCCATGTAGACAAGCCCTGAATAAGTCCTTGCCACCCATACTCTTGTATTATCAATAGGATGGCATCAGGATATTGGGCTGCACGTTTCTCTACTGCCTTGCCCATGTGGCTGGAGATGCTCAGACTAGATTAATTTTCTATGATCTGTGGCTTGCTGATCCCAAAATTGGCTAAGTAGTAGCATTCTACTCTAAATAATCTGATACCCCTCATACCCTCCTCTGGAGACACAATTCTCATGGCGACACTCCCTGGACCACTAGGTAGGGGGGCTATTAGAACATGTTTGGAGAAGAAGGCAATTACTGTAACTTGTGAAAAAGTAGTGAAACATTCAATGTGGGTACATTATTGACAGTGCATTTCTGTCGTTGGCCAGTATGTAATTCAAAGGGTGTGTGGGTGGGGGACCAAATGTTTTCTTTGAAAGCTGGGAAAATCTGTAGAATGGAATGAACACATGATCAAGCTTGTACTGCTGAGACCACCATGTACGTGGGGGGAGGTCAGATATAAATTCATTTAAAAAAAAAAAGAAACTACCTCACTAAAGAGTCCCAAACCAACTGTGCTCTTCTGAGGGTTTTTTGGGCAATGTCTAAGCCAGGAATAGAAAGTGTGCTAGTAACAATGAATTTTAAAACAGCTTTATCTTTGGTATAATTAATTTGGGCTAATCTTGAGAAAACATGATTGATTAGAAGACACAAAATGTGAGTACATTGTGGTGTCTTTACTTATAGCTAAGTCTATCATTGTGAAGTGTATAACTCGTTTGTATAAAATGTTCAAAATTCTGTTTTTGTCTAAAATTGGAACCATGTTGTAGTTAGAGCTGTACATAATAATGCTGCAAATCTTAGTGCTAGTAAAACATTCACCTCTTATTGCTGATAAATATAATAAAGTAACTTAAAAATGTTAGAATAAATGTAAAAGTAAATGTATTGAAAAAGTTCCCATTTTTTTTTATAAAGGGAAGATAGTTAAATCCTTAAATTTGAAAACCTTGAAAGCATGTTTGCAATCTGCCACAAACTAAATGGACATCTAGAAGTCTTTTTGTTGAACTTTATAATGCCATTAAACATTGCTTAATATAAACCAGATCACTGGTAGGGGTTCCAGTGTTTTCGACAGCAATACAGAATGATGACCATTTTGGATGGAAGAGTTATGCACTATATTTAATGTGTGAAAGTCTGTGAGAGAAGCGTATATAGATAGATGTAGACAATTATATCTGCCTACATAAGCTTCTCTCTCAGACATCGACACATACACCATCCATTTCCTAGTGAATCAACCTTGCTCAGTCATAGTCACCAAGGAAGGTCACATCCAGACACCCTAACTTTGTCTTCTGTGAATTGAATAGGAAAAAAATCCTTGCTACAACCTTGATGTGTTTCCTAGATAAGAAATAATGCAAAGCAGTATAGATACCAGAAATCAACACAACCGCACTGCTAATGACACATAACTAGGGCCCTAGCAAATTCACGGTCTATTTTTGTTAATTTCACGGCTACAGGATTTTAAAAAATCATAAATTTCATGGTTTCATATATTTAAATCTGAAATTTCATGGTGTTATAACGGGGGGGGGTGTTTCTGACCCAAAAGGGAGTCATGGGATGGTAACAAGGCTATTATAGGAGGGTCACAGTATTGCCACCCTTACTTCTGTGCTGCTGCTGCGTTCAGAGCTGTGCTCCCAGCCCACAGCCATGGAGCTACCTGCAGCCGGTGGAGGTTCCCAGAGATGGGTTTGGCCCAGCCGGTGGAGGTTGCCAGAGATGGGTTTGACCCAGCCCCGGGAGTGGCCCCTGCAGGGGAAGAGGAAGTCCCAGCCTTCCCCAGCCCGGCTGGGATTAGCATCTAGGGACTAGCACAAGATAAGAGCCCCCAGCATCTCCCCTACACTAGCCAGATTTCACAGGTGAGGCCAGATTTCAGGGGGGTGATTAGATTTTAAGGTCCGTGATGCATTTTTCACAGCCGTGAATTTGGTAGGGTCCTACACATAGCCAAAGGAACATAAATGATAGAGGGAAAAATAAAATGTTAACAATTGTTAACATGCACTATTTTCATAAAGGAAAATTATGCCAAATTTGAAGCTGCAAGTTGTAGGAAATAAAGATTAATTTCACAAGAACATTGTCATCCGACAAAGGGTATTAGGGTTGACCTTGGTGACTGGTTGAGTAGTGTTCATTTGACACAGAGAGAAAGAGAGGGTTTAAAAAAAAAAAAAGATATCCAGTCTGTCTTAACTGGATTTCACAATGTGTTTTCTTGTTTGTGTTTAGTATATGCATATATCAAATACATACTGTTTGTAAAAATGTGTGTGAAAATAGGTTTACATTTATTAATATATGACCTGAAAAGCCAATACTTAAGTGTTTCCTGATGTTGGTTTTCCCTAAGGGATGGAAAGCACTAGCCAAAAGGTGGGGTAGACAGGCAACTCAGTTATTTTGCAGAGTTGCTTTTTTTCCTTTTCTTTTTTTCTTTTACATTTTCATGCAAGTTTCTAGCTGTTATGGTTGCAAAGAGAACCTTGAAAACATGCCCTCAGTGTAACCTGTGTAGCAATGTCTGAGTGAGTTTGGAAAGAGCCTCAAACAGCTCTGATATGTGAACCATCCCATTCATTTCAGTGGGTGTTAAATCAGGTGCCAGTGATAATACTTTCAGTGACATCACTGTTAACTATTTCATTGCTTATCAAAACATGTAAGAAAAAAGTAGTACCGTACCCTGAAGAACTATACAATCTGTTTTAAGTGAAAGCTAATTGTGCCTACATTTTTAACAAAACATGACATGATTGAACGGATTGATTGGTTTCATCATCCTGAACTGGTGATTCAGCTTTCAAAATAAATCTGCGGAGCAGTGATTTAAAGGATGTTATTCTGAGAGACAGTAGGGACATACAATCAACACTTCAGTAAAGTGCTTTTTTTTATGCCGCCATAAACAATACCTGTGTGTGAAAATGTAGGGCGGAGGGCAGTTGGCTTACAATGGTGGTGGTGATAAAATTTTTGGCAATGTTTGTTGATGCCGCTTGTGTGGTAACATATCTCAATGCACTTTAACATCAGTAGATTAACTGCTGTATTAGTATTGTATTAAAATATAAAATAGTATAAGGATTATGGCACAAATTATTGGAGAGAAGTAGACCCTGATGTCAGAAATCAACAGATGCAAGCTCATGTACTTTGGTCACAGGTGTGGAGATGCAGATAACCTTGACAATGTTGTTATGGTGGAGGGTGGTTGTAATAGGATGATCAGCAAGGAAATGGATGGATAGTATGCAGCCGATCCCTGGAAGGTCAGCTGCTGAGTGCTCAAAGTTAGAGATGGTCATGAGGGCTTCTGGAAATTCTGCTATAATGTTACTGGTATTCAGACATGAATAAATGGATTTACTTATTTATGGCAAAAATTGGGAAAAGGTTGTGAGATTCATGTTTAAGGCTGACAATGACTTATACAAATGTGGGATGCCAAAAGCACATTACAAGTATGTGAATTATAGCCAGAATAGGAGTTTTATGAATTCTTTTCGTCAATTTAATTTTTTCATGAAAGGTTGTAAAATGCATATTAGAAAGCATACTGTGTTTTATAGAGCCTGCTCTACAGTTTCATTGCTTCTGGTTATAGTATTTATGGAAACCGTGCTTCACTGTCTTCTTAAACAGTGGCAATACAGTATGCTTTGATCACCCAACAGCTGGTTGCAGGGTTGTCATTAATCTTCTAAATAGAATAGTGGTTAATTTCTACATCTAGGATTATTTACACATGAAGTGAGTGATACTTGATCATATCATAAGTGCCATTCATTCATACCAGTCAGAGACAGAAAATAATTAACTGTAAACAAGGACTGATACTGACTACACCCAGTGGAGGAAGGAGAGCTAAAGATGACCTCATCTGAGAACATATGAAATTAGCTAGTTGTAGCACAAGCAGAACTGGTCCATAGAAACTGTCCTGCCAAGCCCAAAAGTGTGCCCAGCCCAAGTCTTTCATTTAACTTTTCTGCCATTGAATATTTGTCTTAAAACATTTTGACTGTTTCCAGAATCCTGTTTGTTTTTTCTTGAATGGAATATTGTCAAATTGCTTGTAGGGAATTCTGGTAGAACAGTGGTCTAGCAGCCTTGATATCTCTGGGCTCTGGCAGAGATTTGCTGTGTTGACCTTCAGTAAAGTAAAACCTAGCCCTCATCCACAAGTGCTTATCCACTTGCGCATAGGGTGCAGCTGTAAAATGGGTATTTAATTCCCAGTGTACTGGTGATCTCTATACCCCATAGTTCACATGATAAAAAGTGTACTGAGCAAAGATTTAATAGTAGGATGCTGTAGTGAGGTTTCAGATTGCAGCTTCCAAATTGGATACAAATATTAGTTATAGTAAAGTGCAGTGTAAAGGCTAAATATTAAGATTTTCTTAGTAATTTTATATAAATTACTATAATGTGAAGTGTTATTAATTAAAACCAAACGTGTCAAATACCAAAATACATTTTGTGATGGGCTTTTTTGTTTGCTCACTAGCTGGTAAAATTCAGTCATTTTCAGTGTTCACGCAATAAGGAGTACAGATTAGTAAAGCTCTACTATAAAAAATCGTACCTACTTAATGATGATGTTGAGGATTGATTTTAATGTTTGTAAAGCTTCTTTGGATGCTCAGATGAGTTGTTATTTAAGTGTGATGTGGCCATAGTTTATTTTTAAATTTGTTGTAACTGTGTGACAAACTCCTGAGTTCAAATCTTGTCTCTGACAGGTACTCATTCTGTGATAAATTGCTTAACAACTCTGCCTCAGTCTCCTCATTTATAAAGAGTGAATAATACCTACTTTACTGGCGTCCTTTGAGGATTGTTTGTAAAAGTGCTTTGAAGTTGACAGTTTCTGTAGTATTATTTATAATTTATCATGGAGCCTGGTTTCTAAAGAATCTTTATTGCATCAGTGTAATATGCAGAATCTCACAGGAAATCTTACAGAACTGTCAGTCTTCTGTTGCAATGAAATTGGATCCTTCGTAAAGGTGAGTGTTGAGTCAAGTTCCCTACGGCCTAGTTAAATTTTTGCTTTCCTGTGTTATATATGTTACATTCTCTACCCCCATCTTCCCCCCCCCCCCATGCCTATAACTATAGCCAATTCTATTGAAGAAACCTTAATAGTGTTCAGCTTATTTTTGGCATGTTTGAACACACTTGGAGTGTGTTTTCAGTGTAGAAAATAGCCACATAGGGAAACTTAAAAATTATTTAAAAATCTCTGTATTTCCTCTTGTCTGACTACTCATCTGGAAAAATAACACTAGTTCTCAGGCCAAAAACTAGCCCTTTTTGAGTTTTTTCATGTTTTGTATAATTCCTCTTGATTTTTTTTTAAAAGAAAGCCAATTAAAAACCAAACAAAAAAAGGTAGGAGAATACAGCTGTTTACAATCACTAACCTAGAACCTTCTATAAGAATTTCAGGATAATTAAAATGTCAGTTATCTATTTTTACAGAGTTCAGAGGTACCTATGTTGAAACATACTGAGCTATTGTGTAATGAGCAAATAGTCAATTTGTACAAATCCCATGCACGCTCTTTCCCCTACCAAAGTTATACATTGAAAAGTAAGGTAATAGCTTGTAAGATAAGGAAAAATAAATGTAATTAGTTTTACCAGGCTAGTTACAGTCATTTATCATAAGAAAAGTTGGTAAAATACTTAAAAAAAAATAAAATTATATAGAAAACCTGTTACCCACAAGGAACCATCACTACCTGAAGCAAATATGCAGAGTAGTGGATGGCACAGCAAACAGGTCTGCATTCAATTACAACTAACTCTTTGGTGTTGATCATGTATCCTCACTATAATTACAAAGGCATTTGGTAGTGGTACATTTTATTAACATACGTTGAGAAGATAAACCATCTAAACTTATTACTGTAGAGTAACTGATACAGTCTAGCAGTTAACGTTCAATACATTGGAGCTAAAGATAATTGCCAGATTCAGTATCACAATGAACAGTGTAAGGAGGAGGATTAAAACCCCTGGAAAAGTCATTTGAATCAGTGGGAGGCACCACTGAATAGGAAAAATAATAAAATGAATCCGATTACATCTGTAATAATGCCTTGTACTTTTAGGGCCCTCCCCAAGGCCCACTGAAATCAATGAGAATCTTTTCATTGACTTCAGAGGAGTTGGATCAGACCCAAATATGCCTTGCATCTAAAGAGTTTGCAAAGTTCAAGTTATGCAGTGAATCACTTACAGGGTCTGCAGCAGAGTTTATTTCCCAGTCCCCAGATGTAAACCCTGGATAATTACTAGCATTTTGTTGAAGAAAATAATCTTAAAGGCTAAATATGCTTAAAGGTTAGATGGATGTCTTGATCTGTATGCATGAATGTGAAATTTGGGATTGCTTTCCGGTTCTGAGGCTACTGTACTCACAGTTACAAGCTTTCATCACGTCACACTCCCCATCATATCCGGCCTGGGTCAGGGAAGCTAATGATCCAACCAGCGGACCAAATTTGGTGATGAATCGTGGTCACATGCTACCTGAAGCACGTTGCGCATATGCTGAGGAGGAGGAGGAAGAAAAAGATGGATTCTGTCACTTCTGAATATTGAGCCAGTTTGTTTAGGAAAGGATTGCCATCAACTCCTGAAAGTGTGTGTTGTTTTGTTGCTAGCTATTTCAGATTCTAAAATAATACTTAGATACCGAGACCTAAATTGAAAATTAGGGTTCTGTCAATAACTTAGAGAATAAGGAAACCCTGCAGTCTGTTTTTAAGGAGTGCTGAACAGGGACTTCCAGCTGGGTCTCCAGCTCAGGCAGAGACTGGGAAACTGAACTATATTTCTACAGATTTACTTTGTTTCCTGCTTCCAGAATTAAACTTGTTTTTAAATTAGCAGAGTTCAAAATGAGACATCTGGAGCTATACCTCTCCAAAAGTTTTGAATAAGGTCTCTTTAGTTTGTGGTAAACACCAAAAAGAATTCTTAGCCAAGAGTGTGGCTATGAGGATGGTATGTTTCAGGAACAACGTATAGTGAAGCTGCTTGTTCAAATTCACTTGTTTATTATTAGTCGGAATGCTGGCTGTAGGCTGCAATGGATACTTATGTGTAGCCTGAAAGATGCTTCTTTTGAACAAATAAAATCTTTGTTTGAATGAGTGTAGTCCACATAGCTATAATTCAGTTAGAAAAGGGGGAAGCACAAAGTGACTTGGTTATCTGAAGCAGTTGTTCCAAGCAGAGGAAAGAGAAATTTAGCAAGTTTTATGCCACTTACTATTTACTTGATACAGTAATTTAGAATGTGATCCAAAAGTAAATATAAATTTATGCCATGAAGACTAAGACCGTGTATAATTACCAGGACCAGACAGGAAATCAAAATCTAAAGAATGGTAATTTTTTTTTAATTTAAGACTCTCTAATTCTTATTTAGCTTCCTTAAGAATTAGAAGAGGTTGCTCACTATCCTAGCATATCTAATGTCTGTTTTACTTTGCTGATGATTTTCAATATGGATATCTAATAGTACTAAAATAAATCACCCTGGCATTAACAATAGAAATTTGAAGAAATATATTTAAATTTTAAACCATTTATTTTCTGACAAGTCTTATTATTTAAGTAGTATTTCAACTTTTTCCAACCTTAATTTTAACTTGTTTTCACAGCTCAGAAAATCTGCCTTTGAAAAGTGTGTGTGTGTGTGTGTGTGTATGTATGTATATATATATATATGAAGTAAATACAATAAAAGGGGTTTAATATTTTCCAACACCTGTTTAGAATAGGTTTTGTGTGTGTAGATATTTGCCATGATAAATTATTATTTTTAAAATGGAGAGACAAGGTAGGTGAGATAATATTTTTTTTATTGGACCAACTTCTGTTGGTGAGAGACAAGCTTTTGAGCTACACTGAACTCTTCTTCCGGGCTGGGAAAGGTACCAAGATGGTCACAGCTAAATACAAGATGAAACAGATAGTTTAGCATAAGTAGTTAGCATCTATTCTAGGGACCATGCAAGATACAGTGGCCTGTTAACATCTCTGTAGTCACAGGAGAAAAAGGAGGGTTAGTGGGTTACAGATTGTTGTAATGAGTCATAAATCCAGTTTCTCATTAGTTCATGATTTTTAGTGTCTAGGAAAGTAATAAGAACAGGAGTACTTGTGGCACCTTAGAGACTAACAAATTTATTTGAGCATAAGCTTTCGTGGGCTACAGCCCACTTCTTCGGAAAGTAATGAATTTAACTCCCAGGCTCATCTCTTGAAAATGTTGTGCAGGTTTCCTTTGAGGATGATGATTGATAGGTCAGATATAGAGTGATTGCTTTGTGATCATCAGCATATTCTGTGGTATCTGAATACCTGGCTGTAGATAACACATTTCTTTGTATCAGAGGGTAGCCGTGATAGTCTGGATCTGTAAAAGCAGCAAAGAGTCTTGTGGCACCTTATAGACTAACAGACGTTTTGGAGCATGAGCTTTCGTGGGTGAATACCCACTTCATCGGATGCATGTAGTGGACTACATGTAGATTTCTTTGTGTGTTTGAGGTGGTTACTTGGTAGGTGGGTTTCTTGTATATGGTTGGTAGGATCTGTGGGTTTCTTGTATATGGTTGTCTGTAGAGTTCCATTGTTGAAGCTGATTGTAGTGTCCAGGAAGTTGACTGATATGGGAGTGTTCCAGAAAAACTGATATGGGAGTGTTCCAGAAAGAATTTAATGGAGTGATGGTGGTTGTTGAAGTTATGGTGGAAATCTGAGGGAGTTTGTCATCTGTCCAGAGGATGAAAATGTAATCGGTGAATCTCAGGCGTTTCATAGGCTTTGTTGTATTTGTTCAGAATTTTTTCTTCAAGGTGGACCATGAGGAGGTTGGCATATTGGGGAACCATCCTAGTACCTATGGCTGTTCCCGTGGTTTGGACAAAGTTTTTGTTTTTGAATGTAAAATTGTTGTGGTTGAGGATGAAATGGATGAGTTTGGTGATCGGGTGGATATCTGAGGGTTGTCCATTGTCTTGTAAATATTTGAGGCAGCCATCTATGCTGTTATTGTGAAGGATGTTGGTGTATCGGGAAGTGGCATCCATGGTGGCAAGGATAGTGTTGTGAGGGAGGCTCTAAATGCTGCGGAGTTTGTGGAGGAACTCAGTTGTGTCCTGAAGGAAGCTGGCCCTTTGTGTGGTGAGTGGTTTGAGGATGGTCTGACAAAGTGGGAATGTTCTGGCTGTGTTATGTGAATGCTGAGTGGGGAGTATTGACCTGGGAAGGTTGCAGGGGAGTTGGGACTGCCTGCCTTGGGGAAGGGAGCATACTTGAGCATCCGAAGAAGTGGGCTGTAGCCCACGAAAGCTTATGCTCAAATTTGTTAGTCTCTAAGGTGCCACAAGTACTCCTGTTCTTTTTACCTGAGCATGTAACCTGAGAACCCAGGAGGGGGGGTTGAAGGCCAGGTGACACGTCTGCCTGGGACACTGAACAAAGGACACAAAGGCTGGGGGAGGAGCCGGGGGGAGGCTGAGGTGAGAGGCTGGAGGGAGTTTGCAGTTTGAAACTGGCTGGGAAATGGAGAGGGGCGCCCCAATGGGGCTTGGGCTTCCCTGGGGCCCCCGGATGGACCTAACTAAAGTGGGTCCTGTTGTCTGTACCGGCAAGACCTGTTTGTCATCTAAATAAACCTCTGTTTTACCGGCTGGCTAAGAGTCACGTCTGACTGCGAAGTCAGGGGTGGGGGTGGGGCAGGACCCTCTGGTTTCCCCAGGACCTGGCCTGGGTGGGCTCGCTGTGGGAAGCATATGGAGAGGCATATGCTGAATGCTCCAAGGGAGAGGAGGCTCCCCAAAGTCCTGACTGGCTTTGGGGGGAGCAGTTGCAGAGCATCGCCCGGAAACTCCGTGACTGATGGTTTGTAGGAGTCCGATATTCCTTCGGTCAGAGTGCAGTGGCCAAATATGTCAGTTACTCACAGTAAAGTACTGTGATTTTAAAATAGGAAGGGAGAATTAATATTATTGTCATTAAAAGAACCTTCTGATTTGACCACAGTTTAAAAAAACCCCCAAACCCTCCAAACATCGTTCTGAGATGAGCTTTGAATGGGGTGTTGCAGATACAGAACAGCTGTTAATGGTGCCTGCAGTTAGTAGTTTATACCAATGCAGCTGGCTGTTTGTGCTGTGGTATGTGCAAACAAGCAAGAATTTGAGTGAAGTAATGGGAAATAACTTTGCATCTTCCATGGCTCTTTGGTTCCTTTTTACCCCTGCAGCTGCAAATGAATCATGGTGGAGAAAATGACCAGATAGTGGGGCACTCCTTTTCCATATATATGAAATAATATAATGATCCTTTTTACTTTTATTGCACCTTTCATCTGAGCACCTTGAAGTTTACAGAACTAAATTAACTTAGTCTTTCAGCAACTAATTAAAACTAACAGATGGAACTGAGGCACAGTGAAGTAATAGTGAATCATTGGCAGAGCTGAGATTATAACCTAGTTCACTTGATTCCCAGCCCAGTGCTCTCTGATAGTCTTTTGTTTGTAGGGCAGTTTGTTGGACATCTTAAAATTCAGTAACTTTTTCATAACTTTAATTGCAGAAAATGTAATGCTGTGCTTCAGCAGCCCATGCTGCTCATTTTACTAGTTCTTCTGTGCTTATTTGGATTAGTGTTCCGATTATGGCCCTACTAAATTCATGGTCCATTTTGGTCAATTTCATGGTCATAGGATTTTAAAAATGGTAAATTTCAGGATTTCAGCTATTTAAATCTGAAATTTCACAGTGCTGTAATTGTATGGGTCCTGACCCAGAAAGGAGTTACGGGGTGCTCGCAAGATTACTGTAAGAGGGGGTTGCAGTACTGCTACCCTTACTTCTGTGCTGCTGCTGGCGGCATCGCTGCCTTCAGAGCTGGACAGCTGGAGAGTGGCAGCTGCTGGCCACAAGCCCAGCTCTCAAGGCACAGTTGCTGTTAGCAGCAGCGCAGAAGTAAGGATGGCATGGTGTGGTTATTGCAACCCTTACTTCTGCGCTGCTGCTGGCGGGGCGCTGCCTTCCTAGCTGGGTGCCCAACCAACAGCTGCCGCTCCCTGGCCGCCCTGCTCTGAAGGCAGCATAGAAGGGTGACAATACTGACCCCCTAGCAACTCCCTTTGGGGTCAGGACCCCCAATTTGAGAAATGCTAGTCTCCCCCCTGAAATCTATATAGTATAGAGTAAAAGCGCACACAAGACCAGATTTCATGGAGGGAGACCAGATTTTTCATGGTCCATGATGCATTTTTCATGGCTGTGAGTTTGGTAGGATCCAAGTTATGATCCTTATTGCAGAGTGAAGTGTGGAGCATTGATTGGAGAGAGGCAAATCTGATAAACTATAAATGACAATGGGTAGAGAAAGGGGGGTAGGTATCTTTTATTGATAGGGAAAGGGAGACACTAGTGTTACTTTCTGGAGAAAACATTGTGGTGTCAAGTTTCTTGCAGGCCAATTTATAAACTTATAAAGGATTAATAAATGATAAATAGATGCTTTAATAAATGGTTAATCATTTGCTATATAAATAGCTATATACTCCAACATGTCAATAGGTTACCTGTAGCCAGGGTACAAAATCATCAGTAACTTATAATCTTCTATAACACATACCACTCATATCTGTAACATGTTTATAGCATCTTTTAATCATTTATTGACTCTTTATGAACTACTTATAAAAGTACCCTTAATGTGAACTGAGATCCAGTCCTTAAATAGGAGTGTATACATAGAACCATTTTATAATCAGCAAACGACCTGAGAAAATATGTTGTGCTAATATATTGTCCTTTTTGCACAGTTCTGTTGTCTCTCAGTTTTCAGTATTCTTTTGAGGTAGCTGAGTGTGTATTCACTGTGTAGGGCTTGTGAGATTGACATGTTCTGTCTTAACTGTGTTAAACATTAGACTTTGTAAATTACATTGCAGAGAGATATATTGTTTAAGTACCATTTCTCCTTCAGTGATCTTGTTCTTTGAATGTTTATCCTAAAAGGAAAAACCCGGCGGGGGGGCGGAAAAGGGGGTTACCCTTCATTATAGTATGTGCACATGCAGTCTTATTCAGATTTTTTTTTAAAAGTAGTGTGGTTTATTCTTTATTTTCATTTGAATACATTCTTCTTCTCTGTTTCGTTAAGTGATAAATAGTGTTACTGTACGCATTTCAGTAGCTAAGTCACTGCTGTGTTCTACTTCAGAGATAAATGCATTTCAGTTATGTATTTATTAGTTTTACTACATCTCTCTTGCTTTTGTTTAGAACCTTCTGTCCCTTCCTAGGTTCACTGCAATTTTCTTTTACTTTCCTAGAATACTTCAGAGTTATCTATTTTCCAGAGTTGTCTTCAGTTGTCTGTTCTCTCTCCTTTTTCTCTGAAAAGCATTTAAGTGAGAACTGCTTGGTACTCAGTTCTCTAAAAATCAGGTCACTTATATAGGCGTCCTAAATATGGATTTAGGAGTTTTAACTAGGGTTGCCAACTTTCTGCTCACACAAAACCTGCCCCTCCTCCAAGGCCCCGTCGATGTCCCACCTCTTTTCCGAGGACCCAGCCCCTCTCACTCCATCCTCCCCTCCCTCTGTCACTCGCTATCCCCACCCTCACTCATGCACTCATTTTGACCAGGCTGGCTCAGGGGGCTGGGATGCGGGAAGTGGTGAGGGCTCCATCTGGGGGTATGGGCTCTGGGGTGGGGCCTGGTATGAGGGACTTGGAGTGCAGGAGGGGGCTCCAGGCTGGGGGTGAAGCCGAGGGGTTTCGGGTGCGGGCTGGGGCTCCGGGCTGGGACAGGAGGTTGTGGTGTGGGGTGTGTGTGTGTGTGTGGGCTCTGATGTTGGGCCGGGGATGAGGGATATGGGGTGCAGAGGGAGATCAGGGTTGGGGCAGGGGGTTGGGGCATGGGAGAGGGGGCTTCAGGGGTTCAGGCTCCATGCAGTGCTTACCTCAAGCAGCTCCCAGAAGCAGCAGTATGTCCCTCCTTCAGCTCCTACGTGGAGGCACGGCCAGGCGGCTCTGCACGCTGCCCCGTCCACAGACGCCACCCCTCCCAGTGGCAGTGCGGACCCCCCTGGCTGCCCCTACTCATAGGAATCGGAGGGGGGACATGCTGGCTGCTTCCCAGGAGCAGCATGGCATGGAGGTTAGCAGGGAGCCTGCCAGCCCTGCTGCATGGTGCTGCCAACTGGACAGTCAACGGCCTGGTCAGCAGTGCTAGGACCTCTTTTTGACTGGGTGTTCCGGTTGAAAACTGGACATCTGGTCACCCTAGTTTTAGCTTTGAATATATTTTTAAAGAAAATCTTGGCCCTTATGTATAGGAAATCTATTTTATATCAGTTTTAGAGGTTTCTTAAATTTGAAGTTTCTGATTTGTTTTCCTCTGAGATCCAGTATGCTTGGACTCGCTAACAGGTGGAGAGATGCAAGAGTCGCAACATTTATAGAACCTCTTCTAAAATATTGTTTTCATTTAAAATATGACACATACAGGAAACCTGGTTGTCATAGAAGTTTTATTTATATTCATTTGGGATGACTTCCGTAACTCACTTGTGGCTTTGTCTCTAGTAAGTAATGCTGACATCCGAAACTTGTTTGCCCTCCTTTTACAGAAGATCTATTTAGGCCTCAAAATTTGTTGCCTACATCTCTTGAATAAGGCTATGAACTGTTATGCCTTCCATCATCAGCTTGTTTCATCCGGGTGTCCAATCCTACTTCCTGTTTTCGGAAGGTGTTCTAACTCTTCCTGAAACAAGAGGATCTCCTAAGTGCCCAAGTTGGGGGGAGGGGGGAGAAAAATAAGTTGTCCGTGCTAAATATTGCTCAGAGCAGCAGAGGAGGAAGCAGTGGACCTGTTCTGATTAGGGTTGCCAACCCTCCTGGTTTCGTTGGGCGTCTCCCGGAATCGGGCTCTAGCTCCCAGAGGCTATGGGAGCCAAACCAGGAAATTTTAGATGCTAAAAGTCCGGCAGTGCAGTGGGGTGAAGGGCAGGGTCCCTGCAGCCCATAGGGTGGGGGGGTGGGGAAGCAAGAGGTCTTCCGGCACTGGGGGTGGGGACAGCGCATGACTCCGCAGCTCCCATTGGCTAGGAACTGCAGCCAATGCCTCCTGCACCAGGGCTAAGGCAGGCTCCCTGGCTGCTTCCTGGAATGGCACGGGGCCAGGGGAGCCAGGGAGCCTGCCTTACCTCAGGTGGCTCCCGGGCAGCGGGGCTAAGTGCTGCCTGGCCAGAGAGCTCACCTCTCCTTCTCCCCAACCCCCTGCCCCAGTCCGGTGCTCCCTCCTGCACCTAAACTCCCTCCCAGAGCCTGTAACCCTCACCCCCTCCTGCACCCCAATCCTCAGCCCCAGCCCAGAGCCCGCACTCCAACCTACTGCCCCAGCCCAGTGAAAGTGAGTGAGGGTGGGGGAGAACGAGCAATGGAGGGAGGGGGGATGGATTGAGTGAGGTGGGGCCTTGGAGAAGGGGCAGGGCCTCAGGGAAGGGGTGTGGGGGGAAGGGCAGGGGTGTTTGGGTTTGTATGATTAGACAGTTGGCAACCTTAATTCTGATGCCAGTCTACAGCTACCCAGTTCAGCAGGCCTTACTGTCCCTTTGATTAATTTAAAAATAGAAGATGAGCTGGAAATAAGATAGCTGCTGCTTTCTAGTGTTCTGTATGAAGTTAGTTAGCAGTTGGAGTCCATTTTTTTTATGGACAAGTGAACACATCTAAAAATACTAGCACTAATTGGCACCTTTGTTGACAGCCTCAGAAGAGAGGTCAAGTATTAAATGGGCTTGGAAGTTTCGGGTTTCTTCAGGTCAGGTTGGAGGTGCATTGGTGCATTAGAAACCTGCACTGGTGGTGTCAGTACTGTTCCTGTTCTGTGGATAAATAGGGGACTTAATCTTTGAAGCCTGACAGTATATATCTCTAACACGATGTAGAAACACAAGAGTTTTCAACCTTTCTTACTTAAGGTTAGCCTTTGGGTTTGATTTGAAAATAGCGCACCAATGTGGAAAAGTCAAATGTACAAGATGAGCTGCTTTATTTCCAAGTGTTGTTCTCAGAGTGTTTTCCCTCCTAATATAAAAGTAACATTCTCCTCTCCCCACCGCTCCTCCATATTCCCTGTTTAGCTATTAAACATATGCTCAAGAATGACTATAAACTGACTGTGATTAGAGCCTTTTAACTAACCAGGAAGTTTGTTTTTCATGTGTTCTTATCAGCGGGTTTTTTTTAATATCTTTAAAGAAACAAAATCCAATCAATACCACAATGGACCATGACAAATGTGATTATTGTTAATCATCATTCATATATATTGAGGCCACATGGAACTGTTATGATCATATTCGTGTCCTGTATAATGCAGACCATTAATTTCACTTGGGGATTCCTGTGTGCAGCCCACCAACTTTATGGTTGCACTAAAATATGTCATAGAAAGATAAGTCACTTCTTAATCTTCTCCTTGATTAGTTAAATAGATTGAGTTCATTTAGTCTCTCCTTGTGAGGAATGTTTTCCCTGATGTTCACTAATCATTTTTATAGCTCTAACTTTTTTCCCTTACCATCTCCAATTTTTCAATTCCCCTTTAAAAGCATGGACACAATATTACACTAGTGGTCTCACCAGTGCTGTACACAGGGGTAATATATTACTCCTTCTCAGTGTTAATCTTGGTTAATACATCCAAGTATTGTTAGTCCTTTTTTTGGTGACATCATCACCGAGTAGTAGCTCATATTCTGGTGGCTATCTACAATGACTTTGTAGTCCCTTTTGAAGTCACATTCCAGAATACAGTCCCATATCCTGTGAGTATGGACTGCATTCTTTCCTTGAGTTAGGCTATGTAAAATATGTTTTGATTCGTTGCATCCAGCCATCCAAGTGACCCTGATTGTTTTGCATCGGTGACCTGTCCATTGTTGTTCACTCACTGCCAATCTGGTGGCAGTGGGGAGCACTCTGCAACTCCCAGCCAAGGACCGCTGGAGCAGGCCAGCTCTTGCGCTGGGGCACTTGGGTGCAGCATCACTGCCGAGCCAGTGACCCAGGAGGTAGGGCTTGGAGGGTGATCTCCCACCTCCGTGCAGCCAGTGGCCTGTGCTCCCCACTACCATGCTGGAGCCTCCACATTTATTTATTGACAAATAATATTTGCAGAATTTTAAAATACTGTGTGCAGGTGGGTGGTTTTTTTTTTTTTTTTTTTTAGCAGAATGTCTAATTTTTGGTGCAGAATTCCCTCAGGAGTGGAACTTGTTAGATTTCTTTTTGAAAGGTGGTGGTCTTTGTGGTCTTGTTGTAGATTTTTGTACTCTGCTGATGGGAGGGCATAGGAATTTGGATAGATACCTGAGAAACTGGGAGTATAGAACACTATTTCTTATATTAGGCAAAAGCCCATGCTGTAAGAACTGTGGCAGTTGGGCCAAATAATGCACAATGTGTGCAGTGTCTCTCATACAACACACAATATTGTGCATGCAACTTAGCTGGAAAGTAAGTGTGGTGATTGGATTGACGGTACCTGAAAGCCTTTCACGCAGGTGCAATTTGTAAAGTTGAAATGGCTGAGAACTTAAATATTGTATGGTAACAGGCAGCAAATTCCAGTGATAATTCAAACTGGTGGTATCTAAACAAAAAGAGCTCTCAACCATGCGTATAGCCATTTCCATTGCTTCACACTGTCTCAACAGACATTCTAGGCTACAGAATGACAGTCATGGAATCTTTTAATACAGTAACTTCTCACATAAGGTCATCCAGGTTAACGTTGTTTCGTTGTTATGTTGCTGATCAATTAGAGAACATGCTCATTTAAAGTTGCCCAATGCTCCCTTATAATGTTGTTTGGCAGCTGCCTGCTTTGTCCACTGCTTGCAGAAAAAGCAGCCCGTTGGAGCTAGCTGGTGGGGGCTTGGAACCAGGGTGGACTGGCAGCCCCCCTATCGGCTCCAAGGTCCCCTAAATTCCCTGTGCAGCCGCCCAGCAGGCTATCCATTGCTGGGCAGTTCAGCTGTCCCTTCCCCCACCGGAGGGAGTTTGCTAGCAGCAGCTGCTGTCTCAACTTGCTGATCTACTTAAAAAGGCAATGTACTTAGAGTGGGGTCAGCGAACTTAAAGAGGCAATGCAAGTCTCTCTCTCTCACACACATGGTGTGTGTCTCTGTTTCTCTCTGCCATGCTGTCTTCCCTCCCTCCATTCCTGCTGCCTTGTAGAGTGGTGAGGCTACATTAACGACAATGTGTTAACCCTTGAGGGCTCAGCTGAGTGCTAGTTCGTCATTTAGCAGTAAGGCATTCCCTGGGAAATATTGCACCCTCAGACTTCACCACCTCAACCAAGCTTCACAATCATCATTGCTGTGTACAGTATTAAATTGTTTGTTTAAAATTTATACTGTGTATATGTATGTGTGTGTATATATGTAGTCTTTTGTCTGGTGAAAAAAATTTCCCTGGAATCCAACACTCCCCCACCCCCATTTACATTAATTCTTGTGGGGAAATTGGATTCACTTAACATTGTTTCACTTAAAGTAGCATTTTTCAGGAACATAACTACAAAGTTAAGCGAGGAGTTACTATACAGGTACTGTATGTTGCCCAAAACCTGATTGCAGATCATGTTTTATTCTATCAGCTGTGGTTTTAAAAGAACAAAAAAACCAAAACCACCACATCAAATGCAAAACTTAATGTGTTAAAAAGTATTTTCTAACAGCGATTTCCTTTAACTGGTTCCTTGGTTAAGATATTTAAGCTTTTATCTTTTTCTCTTTCGTATTAAGGGGTACTCAACTGAAATTCATTGCTCATTACAATCCATTTGTCACAGTTAATATTATATTGAGTCAGGTATCAGTAAGAAAATATGTGCGCTTCTCAAGAATGTTCTGCCTTTATTTGTAATCGGGTTAGTGGAAATATCTAGGAAAGCCATTGTCCTGGAAAATAGTCATAATAAATCCCATAAGGAAATATAAGGGTTGAACAAATAGTGAAAAGTATGTCAGTAAAAAGTCTGTCCTTGGAATATGATGCTTTTATATAGAATCCCTTACAATTTACCATTTTTCATGGCATATACTTTGGGAATGTTCCCTTTCTAGAGAAATAATACGCTACAAGGATGCCCACTTCAAGGACTAAATGGTGAATGAAAATACAGTTTTGAAATGAATGTATTCTTTAAATACCAAATCTTTTTTGATAGCTGTTTTTTCAAAATATATTGCTATTAAAAAAAAAAAGATGAAAATCTTCCATTGGTGGAAGATGGTTTCCTTCATTAATTCTGATGCCATAACCATTTTTGAATTAGTTACTTGATCATTGTCAAATGTTGGTTGGTAAGATATCTTAACTTTCTTACATGTCTCCTTTACGACTGGAAAACTAAAGGTTAAGTGTACTTTTTACTTTGGGATTGGAGCCAGATAAGCTAGTCTAGTTGTTCAGTCTCTTATTCTATTGTCTACTCCCTTCTCTCAGTCAACAAGATCCTTTCTAATGCTTTGACCCCCAGTGCTACACTGAAATGTTACTTTCTCATCAGTTGGTTGGAAGGTCCCATGCTACCTCATCAGTCGGCTGGAAGGCTCCATCTCCTCTCGTGTGTCAGACCTACCATCCTGATGTGTCATGCTGTTCCGCTGCACTTGCTCTTTCTTGCCCCAGCTTCAGTTCCTGATATGACTCATCTCTTCCTTCACCGCTTCCTTGGGAATAGCCAGTGTCCTAAGAGTTAATTCAAGCACTGCTACTTAATAGTTCTGGTGTATTCGAATCCTGTCACTTTATGAATCTTGGGAATTACCCATACACCATTAATTTTTTTTTAAAAGTGGCTATAACATGTAGCATTATTTGCAATATCTGAGTTCTTAAGGGTAAGGCGCATGTAGGAGTTTTAGCCCTGAGGCCTTCAGTCTTCCAGTTCTTTTCAAGATTTAATGTCCATCTTGTGGAAAGGTTAGAGAAAATACTTCAGCATCGGCCTAAGATAGCATTGTAATATCACAAATCATGATGGATGTAATTTTAAAAAAAGAAAATCAGTGAATGAAGCACTATGGCTAGTGAAAATTGTGAAAGAATCACAAAAACTCAGTAGTGGTATCTCTCAAGTTCCTAATGCATCTTATCACAAGAAGCTTTAGCTGTTCCGTTTCTCATAATGGTATAGAAATAAAATATGTTGTTAGATTACAGGTTTGAGAGTTGAAGTTACATCCGTTCAGCAGTTGGAACAGTGTACAATTTTATTGATCTTGAACAGTATTCAAATTGTTACTTTTCAGGTTATACCACCATATTTCATTTTGCTATATTCATTTTGGTCCTCCGAGACCTAAGTCTCTATGTGATAAGATTTATTCTCTAATTACTTTTCAACAATTCTTGATTACAGAGAGAGCAAACCTCAGTTACTTTTTATTTTAATCCTGAACAGATTCAGATGCCGAGCAGGATGCTGCTATCAAACTTGCCCAAGAACGAGCTGAGATAGTTGCCAAGTATGACAAAGTAAGTGCTCCTGTTAATAGTGTAATTTTGGCATTGACTATTAGAACTTGAAATGTGGGCTTCCTCTGGCAAGTTCAAAAATAAATAGCTTTCTCCTAAAATATTCTGTGATAATCTGCATCAAGTTCAGTACACATTAACATTAGGAGAGCTTGCTTTATTTTTTTTTCTCTTCGTGTTTTTGCTGATGGTTTGATGAACTTAAGTTTCAGATGTATGTAAGTTGCTTCAGGGCTATTTTTGTCATTTTTCTCTCATTTATATTGAGGTGCCCATGTCTTACAACCAGTCAGGTTTTATTTATTCTTCTTCGAGTGGTTGTTCATGTCCATTCAAAGTAGGTGTGCGCGCGCCGCGTGCATGCTAGCTGGAAGATTTTCCCCTAGCAGCGTCCATAGGGTCGGCCCTGGCGCCCCCTGGAGTGGCGCCACTACGGCACCCTATAAAGGGGCCTGCTGACCCTCCACCCCCTCAGTTCCTTCTTACCGCTGGTGACGGCTAGGTGGAACTTCTCTTGCGCATAGCAAGTTTGCAGTGTCCTATCCTTATGTATAGTCCGTGTATATAGTTGCATTATAGTTAGCTTACTTAGATTGTTGTATATAGTTCTTCGTAGTTGGGGGGTCCCCCCACAAGTTTTTGTCGCCCGCTGGGGCATGCCCGGGTCCCCCGGGTTTAAACTCTGCAAGGACTGCGGGAAATTCATGCCCAAGAGTGACCCGCACTCGGCTTGTTTGAGGTGCCTCGGAGAGAGCCACCAAAAAGACCGGTGCTCTATCTGTAGAGGCTTCCGCCCAAGAACTCTCAAGGACAGGGCTCAAAGACTTAGAGTCCTCCTGATGGAGGCTGCCCTGAGGCCACCCTCGGACTTGGAACCGGCTGAGGCAGTGCACAGCACGTCTTCCTCGGTGTGGAGCGCCCCGGCACCGGCATCAGGACTTAGGGCCCAGGCCAAGTCGTCAAAGACCCGGCACCGGACGGAGTCAGGTCATAGGAAGTTGGCCTCAGTGCGGCATCGCTCACCATCGCAGGTACCCGCCAAGAAGAGAAAGCCAGTGAGGGAACGGTCACCCCACCAGGATGTGAGGCCGACGCCGTCCGCAGGTGCAAGCGGACAGGCTGGGCTACAGCCCTCGGCGGCTCCGTCGATTCCCGCACCGCAGAGAGGGAGGTCGAGTCCGGACCAGCCTAGATCCCCGGACCTCAGTGGAGACTTGCGCCTCCCTTCGACGCTGGAGGCGTTCGAGGCGGCCTCAGATTTGATGGGGCTCCCGGTGCCGGTCTCCCCGCACCGTAGGGAGTTGCCTACTGTGGTCCGTCCCCCAGTACAATCAAGGGGCAAGCCGGCCATGCTGTCGCCTCCCTCCCCGCACTGCGCCGCTAAAGCGGCACCGGACCAGATAAGAGGCTCCCCGCTGCCTCCGCACCGCTCTCCAACGGCACCGGGTGCTGCTCCTCCCAGGTCCTCGTACTCAGAGACCTCAGACTCAGAGGCAGACTCCTACCACTCCAGCCGGTTGCGGAGCAGGAGATCGGTTTCGGGGGTGAGTCACCGGCGTTACCCACAGTGGCAGCAACAATGGCAGTGCCCTCGCAGTGGCTGTTTTGGACTCCCTGGGCCTACCACCAGTCGGTAGGCCAGGCGTTTGGTCCTCGATCAAGGTCGGCCTCGGACTCCTCGGCGTTGGTGGCCCTGGCGCAGCTGCCTCCTCCACCGGCACCGTCGCCGGGCAGGGGTGTGCCATTTCCAAGTTGAGCACCCCCTAGCCGGGCAGCGGCACCAGCAGCGGCTTCAGTTCGGGCTCCGCAGGCACCGCCCGATATGCCAAGCTGCTCACTGGTGACCCCGGTACCGGTCATGGTGCCGCATTTAGGATTGGAACCAGCACCGCAACCACAGTACCGTGCGCCGCAGGACCCCGAAGGGCTGCATGCACCGGAGGAAGGACCGATCCATGTAATTTCCTCGTCTTCCTCCCCGGACGAAGCGGTCTCGGGCATGGCTGCGGCACTGGCGCTAGAGGACACTTGAATCCTCCAACAACTGTTCCGGCGAGCAGCTCAGAGCCTCGCAATCCAAGCTGAGGAAATCGAGGTGGACGCGGACCCTGTAGTAGACATCCTGGCTCCCTCAGGGCCATCCAGGGTGGCTCTCCCGCTGATAAAGACTATAGCGGATACGTCCCGCACCTTAGGGCAAACGTCAGCCTCACTGGCCCCTACTGCCAAGAGAACGGAGTGGCGCTATTTCGTCCCCTCTAAAGGGCACGAACACCTGTACACCCCTCCCACCCCTCCCTGGTAGTGGATGCGGCCAACCAGTGGGAGCACCAAGGCTTTCAGGGATCAACAGCAAAGAGCAGGGACGCTAAAAGACTCGAGCTCTTTGGTAGAAAGGTGTACTCAACGGCGGGCCTACAACTCCGCATTGCCAACCAACAGGCAATTGTAAGCCGATATGGTCATAACACGTGTTCAGCCATGTCGAAGTTTACGGAGCTCCTTCCCCAGGACTCGAGGTCAGAGTTTTCGGCCCTAGTGGAGGAGGGGAAGCTGATCTCCCGAGTCTCTCTCCAGGCTGCCTTAGACGCGGTGGACTCAGCCTCGCGCACCCTGGCCACGGGCCTGGTCATGCGGCGGGGAGCCTGGCTCCAGGCCTCGGGCCTGCCCTGTGAGGTCCAGCAGACGATTCAAGGCCTCCCCTTCGAGGGGCAGATGTTATTCTCAGAAAAGACAGACAAACGTCTGCATAGCCTAAAGGACTCGAGGGCCACGCTTCGCTCGCTGGGCTTGCATACCCCTGCGACCCAGCGCAGACAGTTTAGGCTGCAGACGGCCCCTCGCCCATACCAGCCACAGACTTGCCAGGACCTGGGGTGCAGGCGGGGCAGAAATGGCAGGAGGTGCCACCAACGCCACCCCTCCGGCCAGGCGTCCGGTCAATCCAGACCACCATCGGGGCCTAGACCCCCTATTTGATGGTACAGTTGAGGGCAACCTACCTATCGAGACTCTGGATCCTTCCACTCCTACCTTTGGGTCACGTCTGTCCCCCTTCTACCGTGCCTGGTCCCGAATCACGTCGGACAGCTGGGTGCTCCGCACGATAGAGAGGGGATATTCTATCCAGTTCTCCTCCCTCCCGCCCCACCAGCCCCCCTCCCCGTCCTCCTTCAGGGACCCATCTCACGAGCAACTTCTAACTCAAGAAGTGAAGTCCCTCACGGAGGCAGGGGTGGTGGAGGAAGTCCCTCGGAAGCTCAGGGGCAAAGGCTTCTACTCCCGGTATTTCCTAATACCGAAGGCGAAAGGGGGCCTGAGACCCATCCTAGACTTGCGGTGGCTGAACAAGTTTGTGTGAAAGCTCAAGTTCCGCATGGTCTCCCTGTCCTTGATTATTCCCTCCCTGGATCCAGGAGATTGGTATGCCGCCTTCGACTTAAAGGACACTTATTTCCACATTGCCATAATTCCCCGGCACTGTTGGTACCTCAGGTTTGTCGTGGCCGACGCCCATCTGCAGTTCACGGTGCTCCTGTTTGGCCTGTCAGCTGCTCCCAGGGTCTTCACGAAGTGCATGGCAGTTGTGGCGGCCTTCCTGCGCAGGCAGGGCATCCAGGTATTCCCCTACCTGGACGACTGGCTCATAAAGGGCCGCTCCAAGGAGCAGGTGGAGACCCAGGTGTTGTTCATCAGGCGGACCTTTCTCAATCTCAGCCTCCTCTTGAACGAAGCCAAGTCCACCCTGTCTCCAACGCAATGAATAGAGTTCATAGGAGCAGTTCTGGACTCCACCCACGCCAGAGCATACCTGCCGGAATCCAGGTTCCGGGCGATTTCCAAGCTTATCCTCGGGCTGCACCGCGCCCCGATTACCACGGCGTGAGTTTGCCTCCGGCTGTTTGGTCACATGGTGGCGTGCACCTATGTGGTAGACCATGCCAGACTCCAGCTTCGCCCGCTACAGTCCTGGTTAGCTACAGTTTATCGCCCGGCCAGGGACCCCCTGGTCTCGGTGGTGTCCATTCCCCACTTCGTGCTAAGCTCGCTGCAGTGGTGGCTCGACCCGCAGAAAGTGTGCATGGGTGTCCTCTTCGCTGCCCCTCAGCCCTCCCTCTCCCTGGTAACGGATACCACGGATCGGGGTTGGGGAGCACACCTGGGACACCTCAGGACGCAGGGCTTGTGGTCGCCGGAGGACCTCGAGTTGCATATCAATGTCAGGGAGCTGAGAGCGGTTCGTCTGGCTTGTTTGACCTTCTGGTCCCATCTGGCCGGCAGATGTGTTTCAGTCCTCTCGTACAACATGGCAGCAGTCTTTTTTATATCAACAAACGGGGAGTGCACGCTCCTCTCCCCTGTGCAGGGAAGCCCTCACGCTGTGGGATTTCTGTGTCCACAATGCTACCCACCTGACGGCGTTCTACCTTCCGGGGGAGCAGAACGGTTTGGCGGACACCCTCAGCCGCTCGTTCCGGGGTCACGGGTGGTCCCTCCGATGGGATGTGGTGTGCTCAATTTTCCGGCTCTGGGGCTTTCCCCGGTTAGACCTGTTCGCCTCGAGGGAAAACAGGAAGTGCTGACGGTTCTGCTCCCTCCTGGGCCGCAGTCGGGGGTCTCTGTCGGACGCCTTCCTACAGTCTTGGGGGGTCGGTCTGCTCTACGCCTTTCCTCCGATCCCCCTGATACACAGGGTGATTTTGAAGATTCGCAGGGATCATGCGCGGGTAAACCTGATAGCTCCGGCGTGGCCGCGCCAGCATTGGTACACGTCACTCCTGCACATGTCAGTTCAGGCGCCCCTGACGCTGCCCCTGCTCCCGGACCTGATCACACAGGACCGGGGCTCCCTCAGCCACCCGAACCTCAAGTCCCTTCACCTCACAGCATGGATGCTCCATGGCTGAACCCGGTGGAGATGCAGTGCTCCCAGCAGGTCAGGCAAGTGCTGCTCGGTAGTAGGAAACCGTCAACTAGGGCCACCTACCTGGCCAAATGGAAGCGCTTCTCCATATGGTCGGGTCAGCAAGGTCACAATCTGCTGGGTGTCCCAATCCCCATTGTCCTAGACTATTTGCTCCACCTAAGACAACTGGGCCTCTCCCTTTCCTCCATTCGTATTCACTTGGCGACCATCTCGGCTTTCCATCCGGGAGAGGTGGGTACCTCGGTGTTTGCAAACCTGCTGGTCGGGCATTTCCTCAAAGGTATGGACAGGCTATTTCCGCATGTTCGTCAGCCGACCCCTGCTTCGGACCTGAATCTGGTCCTCTCCGCCCTCTTGGGACCTCCCTTTGAGCCTCTGGCTTCGTGCTCCCTGTTGTACTTGTCGTACAAGACCGCCTTCCTGGTGGCGATCACCTCGGCCAGGAGGGTGTCGGAGCTCAGGGCGTTAACATCCGAGCCCCCGTACACTGTCTTCTATAAGGACAAGGTCCAACTTAGACCTCACCCGGCTTTCCTACCCAAGGTAGTTTCACAGTTCCACATGAGTCAAGATATTTTTCTCCCGGTGTTTTTATCCGAAACCACACTCTTCCGGTGAGGAGCGGAGGTTACATTCCCTGGATGTCCGCAGGGCCTTGGCTTTTTACATTGAGCATACAAAGCTGTTTAGACGCTCGACTCAGCTCTTCATCGCAGTGGCGGATAGGATGAAGGGGCTCCCAGTCTCCTCTCAGCGCATCTCTTTGTGGATCGCGACCTGTATCCGGGAATGCTATCGTATCGCTAAGACCCCTGTCCATCCGGTCACGGCCCACTCCACTAGGGTGCAGGCCTCCTCTGCGGCGTTCCTGGCTCAGATCCCGACTCAGGAGATTTGTAGAGCGGCCACATGGTCCTCCATCCACACGTTCTCGTCACACTACGCCATCACGCACCAGGCTAGGGATGATGCAGCCTTTGGTCGTGCAGTACTCCAGTCAGCAGTGAACTCCGACCCCACCACCTAAGGTTAGGCTTGTGAGCCACCTACTTTGAATGGACATGAACAACCACTCGAAGAAGAAAAAACGGTTCATGGGTTGTTCATGTCCATTCCAATACCCACCCTCCTGCCCCTCTGTCGGAGTGCCGGCAAGAAGGAACTGAGGGGGTGTAGGGTCAGCAGGCCCCTTTATAGGGCACCCTAGTGGCGCCACTCCAGGGGGCGCCAGGGCCGACCCTACGGACGCTGCTAGGGGAAAATCTTCTGGCTGGCGCGCACACCTACTTTGAATGGACATGAACAACACATCTCGAGAACAACAGTTACTAAAAGGTGGGTAACCGTTTTTTCTGATTGATGCTGTTTAGTGAATCCAATGTATTGATCTAGAGACACTATTTTTTTTGTTTTTTGAGGATACACATACTTTAACTCTTTATTGATGCATGGTCATAGAAATTTAATGCCAAATCAGTAATGGCAATTGAAAAGAAAAAACAATAACCACATTGATTTGCTATAGTAACCTATTTTAAGTAAAGAAAAAAATTTCAGCCTGTGCTGTTTTTGTACCATATAGCAAGTAAGACTGTCATAGAATACAACTGGGTTATGCCTACATCTTGCTCACATATTCTCATCACAGTATCATTGGTAGCCATACGACGTGCTAGACCAGTGATACTCAGACCTCAATGGTTCAGGAGCCAAATTAGTGATCAACATTACCCAAAAGAGTCAGTGGTAGCAGGCTATAGTACTATATATTCATATTTAAATAGTATGCCAGGGAAATATTTATATATATAGAGAGAGAGAGTGTGTGTGTGTGTGTATAAACACACACACATAATACATCTATATCTATAAAATAGTAGTGTATATTATTTTCACAGCAAATAAGTTAATAATGTAGTGCAGGTTGATAACTTAATTGGTTAATAACATAATAAAAGCATCCTTATTGGTTAATAATGTAGACTGGTTAATAATTAAATCACACAATGTTTTAATATCATGTGTTGCAAAGAGCTGCAGGAGACACATTAAAGATCCACTTGCAGCTCCCGAACCTCAGTCTGAGTATCACTGTGCTAGACTGTAATTTGTGGAGGTAAGGAAACATACAAAATTGTATATAAAGTAAAGCTGTATCTATATAATGTGGAATATATTTGATTTTAAGGGATTTTCTTTTCACTGACATTTGTTTTGTAGCAATAGCTTTAGTGCAAAGTTGGTAGCAATCATGGCTGAAATACTTTAATTATAGTGGTGCAGCACTGCCACTATAGTTGAGGTTGCATTACATCTGTTTAAAGGTTGAGCTTGGTAAGTAATCTAGAATAGACAAACTTTTTCAGATTTCTTTGAAAGTTGGTGCGCCTCTGGAGTGTGCAGGCTTGGGTTAATGACTTAAATTTGGAGTCATTTGAGCCAGGGGTTCCAGATATGTAAGCTCAGAAAAAAAATAGAAACTTAAAAAAATGGCTAGGTGTTGTGTGTCTTTTTATTTTAATTTAATTTAATTTATTTTCATTGTACAGAGCTAAAGGTCAAACCATTGATATGATGCAGGTCGAACTGGTTCTAAATTGTCACATTGTACCCAAGGTCGTGCACTAAATCTTTGGGTACCCATGCTGAGAACAGTATTTAAGAAAATATACATTTTTAATATTATGTATGCATCAATACAGAAAATCAGCTAGAATGTTCTTATTTTTGCCATATTATATGCTTTAAAACTTGACTCTTGTAAGCACGCTAAAATCTGAATAGTTACTTATATTACGTTGAAATTTAGTGCCCCTCAAGTGGGACAGGATGCAGGGTAGCATTAGGAATCCAAATTTGGGGTTATTCGGCCAAGGAGTTCCTGAATTACAGGCACCTTCAAACATTGTTTCCTAGTGCTGCCTTGTACTGGGACACGTTAATGATTGGTTGAATCACGATGGCTGTGAACTTACCCATCAACATAGTTAAGGATAAGTTAATCACAAGCCCCCACCTAAGACAAACGGAGTTTTTTTTAACTGAGCAGCTGGAGGTTGTTACAATTTGAGTCATGGGTGGCAGTTTTATTTTGGGGGGAATGTAACTGAAGTCTTTTGGTGGGGAGGGAAATTTGATCTGTAAGGCGCCCCTCCCCTCCCAGGATATTAGGAGATGGAGGAGTGGGGGGTTAGGGGAATAGGGATTTGGGGCTCCAGCAAGGGGAGGGGTTTATCAGGAGGGAGATAAATGGGGATGGTAGAGTAGGCAAGACCTCTATTCGGCATTGGTGAGGCCTCATCTGGAGTACCGTGTCCAGTTTTGGGCCCCACATTACAAGAAGGATGTGGAAAAATTGGAAAGAGTCCAGCGGAGGGCAACAAAAATGATTAGGGGGCTGGAGCACATGACTTATGAGGAGAGGCTGAGGGAACTGGGATTGTTTAATCTGGAGAAGAGAAGAATGAGGGGGGATTTGATAGCTGCTTTCAACTACCTGAAAGGGGGTTCCAAAGAGGATGGATCTAGACTGTTCTCAGTGGTAGCAGATGACAGATCAAGGACTGGGGAGGTTTAGGTTGGATATTGGGAAAAACTTTTTCACTAGGAGGGTGGTGAAGCACTGGACTGGGTCACCTAGGGAGGTGGTGGAATCTCCTTCCTTAGAGGTTTTTAATGTCAGGCTTAAGAAAGCCCTGGCTGGGATGATTTAGTTGGGGATTGGTCCTGCTTTGGGCAGGGGGTTGACTAGATGACCTCCTGATGTCCCTTCCAACCCTGATATTCTAGGATTCTAAGAGAGGGTGGGGCACACTCCCTAGCTCTGCTATTGTATCCCAACCTTCTTGCACCCTAATCTTCCTGCACTAAACACTCTGCCAGTGTACCACTACTCCTGCACCCCACAACTGTCAGTGTACTTCAACCTTCCCGCATCTCAACCCTGCCAGTCCACTCCAGCTCCCTGCATTCCAACTCCCATTCACTCCACAACTCTGCGAGTGCACCCCAAGCTCCTGCACCTCCAGTTCTACCATGGTTCTGGTGGTCCATTCAATATTCTGGGAGACAGGAATTCCTATAAAATAGCCATCACAGCTAGCACTAATGGAGACCTTTTCTAGCACCTTTATCACAGGGGTTATTGACTGTATAGTCATCAAAGACTGGACTTACCCATGGAAGAGGCCTGGGCAGGTCAGTGCTGAGGCATACTGGCTGTCAGAATGGCACCTGTCATGAACAACAAGGATGTGTGCGCATACATGCGCATCAGCTTTGATTTATTATTAGAAATTGTCATCTTCTGTATCAGTCAGGCTTTTATGTAACCTGGGGGAAATCTTCGTCTCCCTCTCACCCTCGTATCCAGACAGTATCTAAGTGTGGCTGCTCTTCATCCACATATGTCTAAGATTCATCATTTTCTTTCGGCTGTACAGCTAAAATGCTGCATGATCTCCCATCTTTACGACTTCAGCTGCCTCCACCACCTCCTCAGACCTCTGTGACAAACATATTACTCCCACTGATTCTACAAAATGCAGCTGCTAAAATAATCTTTCCCTGCTGATCAGTCCATATCACCCCCTCCCTTTTAAAATCTCTCCACTGGCTCTCCCTTGTCCACCACATCAAGTTAAAGACACGTCCTGTCCTTCAAAGCCTTTTAAAACATTGTTCCTCACTCTTCATCTGTTCTTTTTACCACATTGCTCCCCAACTCCACCAGTGACATGGAGGGTTGTACAAAAAAGACAACCTGAGGAACTCTTCTACTGTGGAAATAAGTAAAGTTGGTGGGATGGTTGTGGAGCTCTCTCATCCTTTGTAGGTCAGATTGGGAGTTCTATGGTGGTGTTCTGCGGGACAGATATAGAATATGCCGCCAACTGCGTAACTCATGTCGTCTTTTTAAGTTTTAGACCAGCTTGCTATGTGGTGCCATAAGCCTTCATTGTTGTCTTTCTTTCTCTTTTTAGGGACGAGAGGGTGCCCAGATTGAACCTTGGGAAGATGCAGACTACCTTCTTTACAAAGTCACAGATAGATTTGGTTTTCTACAGTAAGTTGCTAGTTTGAAAAGGAAATAAGATTAAAAGTTTATTACTTATTAGTATTTTTTGATGTATGCCTAATTGATGAAAGTATTGATTGCTTACTTGTAATAGAACTGCTATGAGGAGAGAATTCCATTCAGTGTATAAATTTTGAATGGTCTTGCATTGTGGTTTTTCTATTATTATATTCTCCACTTTTTTATTCTATGATTTAAATTGATCCATAGTTGGGAATAGAAAAGTTTTGGACTATTTTATGTGAATGTTATATTTAGTTACAGTGGATACTTATAGTGCATCTGAATTAAGATTGGATAAGTTATTTATATTTTTTGAATTACAAAATTAAAATCTGCAGTGTAATTGTAGCTATGTTGGTCCAAGAATATTAGAGATTTGAAGAAGAGAAAAACTCCGTGTAAGTGCAAAAATTTCTCTTTCATCAACGGAAGCTGGTTCGATAAAAGATATTACTTCACCTACCTTGTCTCTCTCAAATTAAAATTGTAATATACATATAACATTTTTGAAAAGTGCAGATCAGAAGTTTTAAAGTCCTAGAAAGGGAAGCTTCTTTTTATGTTTTTACTAATTTTTCCATCTTTTTTATTTAAAAAGTGTAGGAAATTCCATACAAAATTCTACACTAATAAAAAAGTAAGATCCTGACCCTGCAAAGACATATGCCTTTGTTTCAGGTTATTCACTGACTAGTCCCGTTAAAGTTATAGGGACTGTTCCTATTGCATAAAGTTAAGCTCATGCATAAGTCTTTGCAGGGTTGGGGCCTAAAATAATTAAGCACTCAAAATCAGGAAATGCCAGAATCCAGATTGTGTGCACCCCTGGTGCATTCCAATATAGACTTGATCACATACTATTTAAAAAAAAAAAAGGATTAAATTGTAGTATGTGATATTGTAAGTAACGACCAGCATAACAAATATACAAAAGGAGGCAGAGTGAAGATTGGTATTTCTTCACTTTTCTGTACTCAGTAACAGTTATAACAGTCTGTTAACATTGTGGCATCTTTCCATTGACTTCATAGAGGATTGGATCAGGCCATAAATAAGCCTTAAGACCTGGAAATGTCTTTACCAAAGCTGCCTGTGTTCCATTACTGCTTTTAGATGGGTGTAAGAGTATATTATTAGAAGACCAATTTACAGATATTGAATAGCACAGAATGATTTGCTAACCCTTCTACTAGCCAGTCAGGATTCTTCAGTATTTTTAGGCCATGTCTACACTACAAACTGTGGTGGATGCAATTATGTTGGCATACAGCCACTGAAGATTTTATATCGCTTGGACTTGTGCATACTTGGCTGCTTGCGTCAGTACTGGTGTACTCACCAGGGGTGCTTGTGTCAATGCAAAATGTGGTGCATCATGCCACCACTGGGTATTGTGCCTGTTGAGAAATTTTTGCCACGTGTTGTGGGATAGAAATGACTTGCCCAGGAATTTCTGAGAGCTAGGGGTCAAGTTCCAAGCATGCAGCTTTTTCCATCTCAGAATACCATTAATATTCCATAATTGTCGTGCCTTTTCAATAAATAAATAAATAAATAAATCCCACAAATCCACGTGGCGCTTTTCTGTCTCTGCAATCTCTGACAGAAGCATGGAGCCCGCAGAGCTTTGCAGTATTCTCATGAATGCTGCAAATACAGGATTCATGATTCTCCTGCATTTGCAGACCTGCAGGATGTACTGCAGTAATGAGGAATGCGAAGATTTCTTCTAGGCCAGTTTGCTGAGGGACATAGGCTGTTGGTGGTGTTCCTTGAGCAGCTGCAGACAGGTCCATAAGTGGCGCTTCACTGAGAAACAAGCACTGACTGGTTTTCCATGCTGTTAGTCATATTGGCCCACCAAGCTCTTTGTTCACGGTCTGAAGCAGCACTGGTTTACTTGATCTCACAGAATGTGTCCTCCCTAATCCTCTTCTTTCTTTTCCTCCTTAGTGTTCTGCATAGGTTGACCATAGCTCTGTGCTGTTCAGGATGTAGTTTCCCTGTGTCGCTGTAGCAGGGTGTTTGTCAGCTGGAGACAAATTTGAGCATAGACACATGCACAAATAGGTTGATACAAGGTGACTTATGTCAACCTAACTTTATAGCGTTGACTAGGCCTTAGCGTTTCATGGAATATTTGTCCAACAGTGCTTAAAAAAAAAAAGTAGCTCAGAGATTGGGAAGTCGAGATTGTTTACTGGCTAGTGAAGACATTATTTAAAAGGCCTAATAAATATGTTTTTATAGCGTTCTTCCTCACTTCCTGCCCATACTGTTCTGTGGTGTTGCTGCAAGCTGTTAATTAGCTGTCAGATTTTGTCTTGGGGGTGGTTTTGCTTCATTAGTGGGTGAATTGATTCTTGCATATATGGTTTATAAAGTGCTTTTGAGTCAAGTGGGATGAAAGATGCTGTACTTTGTAAACTACTATTATTACATTGCATGTATTTTGGGTAAAAAACAGAGAAACACATATGTGGGTGGTGGGGAAGAAAAATTATTTCTTGTTGCTCTCCTAGGGCCTCCTTCAAAGATCAGTGAAGTCATTGGAAAAAGTCTCCCATTGACTTTAAGAGGAGCTAAATCAAACTGCTGGAAATTTGCAAACCGATTCTGTATTTAGGCATCTCTTATGAACTACTCCTTTAAGTTGATTTTTAATGCTTGCTACCTGAATAACCCTCTCTTTCTTGACTAACTTCTGAAGGTCACTCAACCCCTCGCTTCTACTATTAATTTTTTTCTGTTCAGCTAGTCAGTGTTCCAGAAACTCAGATCTCATGAACCCTAGTCCTGTGTCTTAATCGTTAGATCATATTTCCTCTCAAGTACTGACATTATTCATTGGTACATAGTACTGTACAAAATCCAATCCCTGTGTACTCAACTGTATGGGATGGAAACGGAGAGGTTTATAATGCACACAGACTGCATAAATTAGCAAAGATTTTAGGTCTGTATAATTAGTGAAGAGATGTAGTATTTGTCTGCTTATGCATTAATACTTGAGAATGAGAGTTCACTTGAATGCCATCAGTGCGGCTCCATGATTCTTGAACCTAGAACTCGTTCCAGATAACATTTATATTATTCTGAGATGTGCCCAAAGAAGAATTTACTCAAAACAGGAATGTCAAACTCCCTTTGTGGGAAAGCCAATTTACACTGGGTTCACTTTTTAATTATGGTCATGGTCTTGTGTCTTTTGCAGTACTGAAGTTTCAGAATTTATCTGTTTGCCAAAGAATTGTGATTCAGGTTGTAAGCTTTCATATAAGGGGGAAAAAAAAAGACTCTAGCTTCATGGTTATAAAGATAACCTTGAAAATATGTATAATGTAGTCATAATGCAGTTTATAGAAAGCCTGTAACAATGGCCCCAAGAGATGTGAACTGCCCCATTCTTTTCAATTTGCCGTTAACTCTGAAATCTAAAGGTAACAAAAGTCTGCATTAATGATTTCACTGGTTGATAGTTTTATGGGAACAAGCTTATCTGAAGGTTTTTGTCTTCCCAACTGTTCCTTACTCAGTTGTCAAGACCAACATTTCCTGACAGCATTTATAATGCCCTTGAATTGTGAAATAAAAAAATGTAGAATATAGAAAATTGGAAATGTGAGGACAATGTAAAATTCAACGAGACATCAGAATAAAAATAATAAGGAAATCTTTGATTGTATAATTAATTTTTCATTTTATTTAAAACTTAATTTTAAAAGTTTAATTTAAACTGCTGCAGAATTTCCCGTCTGATGCAGCGAAATGTGCAGAATGTAGGGAACTTAGCACAAGATTGTCTCACTAGTTACAGACTGCAGTGGGCCTTGATTATCATCCATAGTTTGTATTTTTTATTCTTCCTCCTCATTAGAAAGCTGCATCCTGTTTGTATCATCCTTTGGTGGCTCTGTGTACGTACACCTTCGGCTGAGCTGACTGCTTCTAGGACAGAAAAGTTTAATTTGGTGGGTTACTTCATATGCCTGGAGGCAGGTACACACAAGCTACTTCTGTGGCCATTTACATTATGAACTGTGGAAGAAGCAATAAGAAAGGAAAAGGTGGGAGGTTTTCAAGGAAGAGTTGTAGGGGCACTCTTCAAGTGCTTGCTCATGTCTATTCCATATTAGGTGTGTGCACTCGCCACATGCATCGGTGCCAGAAGTATTTCCCTCAGGGTGACCAGATGTCCCAATTTTATAGGGACAATCCCAATTTTTGGGCTCCTATTACCCCCACTTCGTCCTGATTTTTCACACTTGCTGTCTGGTCACCCTATGCTCAGTGGTATCCATATGGGACTGGCTCTGGTGCCTGCTGGAGTGGTGAGCACATGCCACGGTATAAGGGGTGCCGCCGGCTCCCCCAACCCTCAGTTCCTTCTTGCCGCCAGTGATGGTGCTGAAACGTCTGCTGCTCGAGGAGCCATCGGACTCACTGTTCGACTTTCTTTGTTTCATGGCACCCGCCAGGGTGGCTTTACCCTTACATGAGGGAGTATCAAAATTATTAATGCCCTATGGCAAACCCCCTCCTCCCTGCCACCTATTTCAAAAAGGGCTGAGTGCGAATATTTTGTGCCAGCTAAAGGCCATGGAGTATCTCTATACTCACCCGGCTCTATACTCCCTCCTAGTTGAGGCCATTAATCAGAGGCAGAGGCAGGGTCAACCCAGGGCTACGCCCAAGAATAAGAATATAAGAAAGGCCGTACCGGGTCAGACCAAAGGTCCATCTAGCCCAGTATCTGTCTACCGACAGTGGCCAAGCCAGGTGCCCCAGAGGGAGTGAACCTAACAGGCAATGATCAAGTGATCTCTCTCCTGCCATCCATCTCCATCCTCTGACGAACAGAGGCTAGGGACACCATTCTTACCCATCCTGGCTAGGACTCAAAGAGATTGGATCTGTTTGGGCAAAAAATATATTAGTCTTTCAGCCTTCAGTTGAGAGGGGCCAATCACGAAGCCCTCCTTGGCCACTATGACTACAATATGTGGCAGACCGTGGCCAAATTCAAGGTCTCGTTGCCGAAAGGGTCCAGGAAAGAGTTCTGGGCAATCCTCAAAGAGGGCAGGGGGGCGGCCAGTGTGGCCCTCCAAGCAGCTTCGGACATGGCAGACTCTGCGGCTTGCACCATGGCCTCAGCCATTTCCATGTGGAGAGCATCCTGGCTGCTCCTCTTGGGTCTGTTGACTGTGGGTCTGCAGTCGATGCAGGACCTCCCCTTCGAAGGCCAGGTCCTGTTTGTAGAACAGACGGACAGTAAGCTGCATGGATTGAAAGACTCCGGCACTACCCTGAAAACTCTAGGGCTACACATCCCCGGTCCAGCCCATAAGCCATCTCAGGATTAAGAGAGCCAACCCCGGCAGGAGCCGCCCCAGAAGAAGAGTAGGGGCTACAAGTGCTACCCAAGCCACCCACCTCCACCCTCTGCCTAATTGGGCCCGACCCACAATAAGCAGGGGGGGCAAGCAAGCGTTTTGAGGGTGCGCTCGAGGGCGACCTACCAAACTATACCCCGGATCCCTCTTTCCTGCTGTTTTCCAACCGCCTTTCTTTTTTCCTCCCCACATGGACCACTGTAACTTTGGACCGCTGGGTCCTCAATACTGTGATGCAGGGTTACACCCTCCAGTTTCTTTCTACCCCCTCAACCCCCCTTCCCCTTTCAGGGACCCCTCTCACAAGAGTTGACTTGTGCAGGAGGTAGAAGGGTTGCTGCAGCAGGGTGCAGTGGAAAAGGTTCCTTGCGAGTACAGAAACAAGGGGTTCTGTTCCCGGTACTTTTTTAATCCCAAAGGCCAAGGGCGGTCTACACTCCAACCTGGACCTGTGAGACCTCAACAAATACCTAAAGAAGCTAAAGTTCCGCATGCTGTCCCTGGCCTCCATCATCTCCTCCCTGCATCTGGGAGACTGGTATGCTGCCCTCAACTTGAAGGACACATATTTCCATGTAGCGATTGTCATAGGTCTCACCCCCACTCTGAACTTTAGGGTACAGATGTGGGGACCTGCATGGACACTTCTAAGCTTAATTACCAGCTTAGATCTGGTCTCGCTGCCACCATCCAGAATTTCTGAGTACCTGGATCACTCTCTTCCCCCCCCCCAAAACCTTCCCCTCCCTGGGTAGCCTTGAGAGACTCCTCCACCAATTCCCTGGTGAGTCCAGATCCAATTCCCTTGGATCTCAAAAACAAGGAAGAATTACTCCTTCCCCCTCCCTTTTCCCCCCACCAATTCCTGGTGAGTCCAGATCCAATTCCCTTGGATCTAAAAGAAAACAGGGCAAAAATCAATCAGGTTCTTAAAAAGAAGGATTTTAATTAAAGAAAAGAAAGGAAAAAGAAAGGGAAAAAAAAGGAAAAAAAAAAAAGCTCTGGGAGACAGCATATCAGCTAATCTCACAGACAATAGATTGAAAACACAGGATGTTCCCCTGGGCAAAAATCTTAATACACACAAGAATACCCAATTTGAGGATTCCCTTAATGGCACCAAGACAAGTCACAAAAGAAATAAACATAAACCTATTTATTCCTTTCTAAAACTTACTACTCTGATAAGAGGCTGGTTCCTTGATCTTTTTCACTCCCACTGAAACTGACTAAACAAAGGAAACTTCCCTCCTTCCTTTTGAAACATCTTGTTCCCCCATTGGTTCCTCTGGTCAGGTGTCAGCTAGGCTAGGTGAACTTCTTAACCCTTTACAGGTAAGAGGCATTAACCCTTAACTATCTGTTTATGACAGCGATCTTTCAAGGTCACAGACATTTCCCACTTTTCATGGTGGGACTCGATCACTATCAGTTTGCGGTCCTCCCGTTTGGTCTCGCGACAACACTGAGGGTGTTCACCAAGTGCATGTCACTACTAGCCACTTACCTCAGAAATTGAGGTATCCAGATCTACCCACGTCTCGATGACTGGTTCGTCAAAGGCCGCTCCAGGTCCAAAGCTCAGAGGAGTGTCGCGGTGCTGCAGGCCATGTGCCCATCCCTGGGCCAGCTGGTAAATGACAAAAAGTCGACGGTTAGTTCCAGTGCAGAGAATAGAGTTCATTGGAGCAGTGCTCGACTCCACCTGTGCCAGAACGTGTCTACCGCAGGAGAGGTTCCAAGTGTTGGTGGACCTCATCGCAGGAGTCTCCACGTTCCCCCTGACCACGACAGGGTTTGCCTGCGCCTGCTGGGCCACATAGCAGCATGTACATATGTTGTCTGACATGCCAGGCTCTGGATATGGCCCTTACAGCAGTGGCTATCGACGGTCTATTCCTAGTCCAGAGATCACCTGGAAAAAATAGTTACCATCCCCCCGATGATACTTACCTTCCATTTCACAGCCTTCATCACTCCATCAAGCTGATATCGGACACCTTGGACCAACACCGGGGAGCACATCTTAGCAATCTCCAGACCCAGGGCATGTGGTCCTCGGAGGAGATAATGTTGCACATAAATGTCAAGGAGCTCAGAGCGGTATGCTTGGCCTGCGGAGTCTTTCTACTGCACCTGGCAGGCAAGGTGGTGAGTGTGTTGATGGACAATATGGCCTCAATGTTCTACATCAACAGGCAAGGGGGAGCATGCTCATTGGCCCTCTGCTAAGAGGCACTCCAACTGTGGGATTTCTGCATCAACCATGCGATCCAGCAGGAGGCCTGTCACCTCCCTGGCGTCAGGAACACGCTGGCAGATCTTTTTCCTCTCACCACGAGTGGTCACTCCATCCAGAGGTAGCACGGACTCTCTTCCAGAGGTGGGGAACTCCCAGAGTGGACCTGTTCACCACCAGACAGAACAGGAAATGTCATCGCTTTTGTTCCCTACAAGGTCTCTGGGCAAACGCTTCCTCTCCGATGCCTTCTTCCTGCCATTGTCGGGGGGTTCTGATGTATGCATTCCTGCAGAATCCTGTCAAAGGTCAAGAGAGACAAGGCCCAAGTTGTCATGGTTGCCTCAGCGTGGCCACGCCAAAATTGGTTTGGCTCACTGATGGACCTGGCAGTAGCTGCTCCCTGGCCCCTTCCCTACCGACTGGATTTGCTCTGCCAGGATCACAGGCATCTCCTGCACCCCAGCCTCGCCCCCCTCTGCCTCACAGCGTGGATGTTGCATGGTTGAACTTGGAGGAGCAGGCCTGCTCTAACGAGGTCCAGCAAATCTGCTTGAAAAGCAGGAAGCCTTCCACTAGAGCAACCTACCTGGCCAAATGGATGAGGTTCTCCCACTGGGCATCTGAGCATAGTGCAGTGGGTCTCAAACTTTTTTTACTGGAGACCCCTTTCACACAGCAAGCCTCTGAGTGAGACCTCCCTAATAAATAAACACACTTTTAATATATTTAACACCATTATAAATACTGGAGGCAAGCAGGGTTTGGGGTGGAGGTTGCCAGCTCATGACACCCCATGTAATAATCTCGCGACCACCTGAAGGGTCCCGACCCCCAGTTTGAGAACTCCTGGCATAGCGTCTCTCCAATGCGCTCCTCTTTACAATCTATCTTAGATTACCTGCTCCATCTTAAGAACCAGGGGCTGGCCTTCTCCACCATCAGAGTGCACCTTGAGGCTGTCTCTGCTTTTCACCTGCCGATCCAAGGTCAGATGGTGTTTTCACACGACATGTCGGTCCGATTCCTGAGAGGGCTCCAGAGACCCTTCCCGCAGGCCTGGGCTCCTGTCCCACAGTGGGACCTTAACTTGGTTCTTTCTAGGCTCATGGGCCCACCCTTTGAGTCTTTGGGCTCCTGCTCCCTCTCCCACCCGTTATGGAAGGTCGCATTCCTTGTGGTGATAACATCCATGAGACTAGTGTCGGAGCTTAAAGCCCTGATGTTGGAGCTTCTGTATACAGTGTTCTACAAGGACAAAGTTTAATTGCGATCCCATCTGGCCTTTCTGCCAAAGGTGGTGTCTTCCTTCCATGTTAACCAGGATATCTTCCTCCCGGTGTTTTGTCCCAAGCTGCACACCACTGGGGAGGAAAGGAGGCTTCATGCCCTAGATGTCAGACGTGCCCTGGCATTTTACTTAGCACGTACCAAGCTGTTCTGCAGGTCGACCCAGCTCTTCATTGCGACAGCGGATAGGATGAAGGGCCTTCTGGTGTCATCACAGACGCTTTCCAACTGGATCACCTCCTGCACCTGGATTGGTTATGAACTGGCACAGGTCCTGCTGCCGCTGATTGTGAAGGCCCACTCAACCAGAGCTCAGGCATCCCTGGTGGCCTTCCTGGTCCACATTCCCATCCAGGACGTTTGCAGAGGCGCGACATGGTCTTTGGTTCACAAGTTCACAGTGCACCACGCCATCACTCAGCAAGCCAGAGACAATGCTGGGTTTGGCAGAGCTGTGTGGCAGTCTACACCTCTGTGAACGCCAACCCGCCTCTGTTAGCACTGCTTGGAATCACTTAATATGGAATGGACATGAGCAAGCACTCGAAGAAGAAAAGATAGTTACCTTTTCTGGAACTGGTGTTGTTTGAGATACGTTGCTCATGTCCATTCCATAACTCGCCCTCCTTCCCCACTATCGGAGTTCCCTGAAGAAAGAACTGAGGGTGTGTGGGGGGGCTGGCGTTGCCCCTTATACCGCGGCATGCGTGCGCCGCTCCAGAGGGCGCCAGAGCGAGTCCCATATGGATACCACCGAGGGAAAAACTTCCAGCACCAGTGCATGTGGCAAGCACACACACCTAATATGGAATGGACATGAGCAACACATCTTGAAGAACACCAGTTATGGAAAAGGTAACTGTCTTTTTGCTGATGCGCAGAGGTGGTTCCAGGGTTATGCAGCCTTCCTCATGTCCTCACCATTTGTGTCACACACCAGGAAGTACTGGCTTTGCTTTTTAAAAAAATTACCCAGTACAAGCTGGCTATTATGCACCTTGGGAAGACCTAAGTGGCACAAGTACTTTCCCTGCTTCCTCTAATATTGGAACAAGAGTTAGAGCTTTCTCTGAGTCTCTGTGGAGTAGGAAGGAGGAGGTGTCATTGCATATAACATTCTGGAAATGTGACAAATTGGCAACAAAAATAGTACAGAAGTGAGATTCCATTTCAAGGTAAATTCCTACCTTGATACTAAGTGTAATTTAAAACTACAGTGAAATATCAATTGTGAAGCTTTGGTCAGTTCCAATGATGATTATAGTGGTAATTTACAATGTTATGTACAGTGACTTAATACTGCTTGCTTCTAATGCCTACTGTTCCATTTTTAATAACTACTGCCTCAGGAAAACTATTCAAATTATTCACATTCATGTTGTTTTCCATTTTGTAATTCTTTTGATGAATTTTAGATGTACTATTGATTCTGGATATTGAAAAGAAATTGGTGTGGCCCAGCTATTAAAATGTTTTTTTAAAAATGAATTGTCAAAATAAATTAAGTGGTAAATTAAGGCAACAGGGGCCACAAATGGGGCAGTGTTCTCAGAGAAGTACAAGGCAGTACAGTAATAAGGATTAACAGTGTGAAATTAATAAAGGGAAATTTTTAAGCTGAATATCAGGAAAAGCCTGCTGACAGATACATTAGGTTGCAGAATAGGCTCCAGGGGAAGTGGTAAAAGAAATAGTCACAAGATTGAAATGCCTTCAAGCTGCATGGAAACTTTCAAAACATTGTAATAGAGGCTCAAACTAAACTTATACCCAAATAAAAATAAAAAACAAAGCAAAATAGAGGACCCCCCCAAAAAACAAACAAACAAAACCATTGTGGCTAAACAGCAGAGTAAAAGGCGGGTAGGAGCAAAAAGGCATCCTTTAAAAATTTGAAGTCATATCCTAGTGAGGAGAATAGAAAGGAGCATAAACTCTGGCAAATCAAGTGTAAAAATATAAGTAGGCAGGCCAAAAAAGAATTTGAAGAGAAACTAGCAAAAGACATAAACTAACAAACATTTTTTTTAAGTTCATCAGCAGCAGGAAGCTGCCAAACAATCTGTGGGGCCACTGTATAATTAAGGTGCTAAAGGAGCACTCGGGGAAAACAAGGCTGTTGCGGAGAAGCTAAATGTATTCCTTGCATCGGTTCTCATTGCAGAAGGTGTGAGGAAGATTCTCCCACCTGACCAATTCATTTTAGGAGACAAATCTGAGGAACTGTCCCAGATTGAGGTGTCAGTAGAGGAGTTTTTGGAACAAATTGATAAACTAAACAGTAAGAAGTCATCAGGAGCAGATGATATTCACCTCCAAAGTTCTGAAGGAACTCAAATAAGACATTGAAGAAATACTAACTGTGGAATGGAAGCTATTGCTTAAGTCAACCTCTGTACCAGATGACTGGAGGATAGCTAATGTAATCCTTTTTTTAGTCTAAAATCACTTTACCCGTGAATGATGCAATCATGGAATCTGTCAAACACATCTGGCAGACCCCTGCAACAATCCCTCCAGCCTGCCTGAGGTCTGACAGAAAATGTTACATCCCTGCTAAGGGAACAGAGTTTCTTTTTTACACCGAACTCTCTGGTAGTGTATGCTGTTAATGAAAGGGGCAGATAGTCAGACCTCAAAAACACACCGTATGACAAAGACTGGAAGAGGCTTGACCTCTTTGGCCAAAAAGCTTATTCCTCAGCGATGTTACACCTTAGAATTGCTAACTATGAGGCTTTATTAGCAAAATATGACCACACAAATTATGGCAAATTATCAGATTATATTTAATTTATTCCTGAGAAGAGAAAAAAGCAATTCAGTGCACTCATTTCCGAGGGCCAACTGATCTCCAGGACAGCACTGCAAGCTGCTGTAGGTTCTGCAGATACAGCAGCATGATCTACAGCAGTGGTCCCCAACCATTTTGTGACCAGTAGCACATTCATGTTTTCAGAAGAGTGTGGTGGGCGCCAACAATTTTTCAAGGCTTATTTTGTATTTGTACATTAAATAATACAAAAAAAAATTTAATATTACATAATATATGAATCCAGAGAGCAGAGAAAAGCCGGAGAAAAGCCGTGAGGACAGAGAACACCAGTGCCGCAGCTCTGGAGTACTCTGTCCCCAGCAGGTGCAGGGCCCCAGATTCTCTTCTCTGCTGGGCACTAGGTGGGCCCCGCACCTGTCACGAACCAAGAACACCAGCGCCTGCAGCCCCAGAGTTCTCTTTCCCCGGCAGGCGCGGGGCCGCGGCTTCTCTCCGGCTTAAGCCGCGGCCCCACACCTGCCAGAGACCGAGAACACTGGTGCCCGCAGCCTGAGTTCTCTGTCCCCAGCAGGTCTCCTGCTGGGCACTAGGCAGGCACACATAAATGCCCCGGTGGGCACCACGTTGGGGACGACTGATCTACAGTCTCTGCGATTGTAATGAGAAGGGTGTGTTGGCTGCATCTCTCTGGCTTCCCCAAGGAGGTACAAGCAACAGTGGAGGATCTGCCATGGGAAGGGTCCAAATTTTGCGCGGCCAAAATAGACGAGCCTCTGCACACCCTCAAGGACTCGACGGTGACTCTGAAGTCCCTGTGCATCTATTATCCTAGGACAAAGAAACAACAAGGAAGATGTTACAACCCTCAGAGATTCTGGTCCACACCATATACGCAGACACACAGGCAATATGAGCTACAAGGCTGGAAACAATGGCCCCCAAGGAGATGACAATCTTCAAATCAATCTACCATGTCTCATCAACTAGCCACCAGCAAGCGTTTTCAAACTTTATTATTGTGGACTTTGCATTAATGTAGAGAGTTTATCTTGTGGATGCTTCCCCTCCCATTTACAATATATGGGTAACTAATTTTAGGAAAGAATTTAAGGTGAAATCCTGGTTACCTTGAAATCAGTGGCAGAACTTCTACTGATGGCCTTGGAGACAGGATTTCACCTTTATTATTTTAGCTGATTGGTTAATGAATTTTAGCAGCTGGAAATAAGAATCATGTGACCAGCCTGTTGTTCCTGGAGCATTAGCAAGTACTCTGAAGATTGCTATTTTATATCCTACAGTGCATGTTTTAAGAATGCCTGATTTTAAAGGCCTGATGACTGAATGATTTGTATGCCTTTTGGAACTGTTCATTTTTCAGGCTTTAGTGCTTGTTTTTTATTAAGAGGTAGAATTTTTGTTAAGAAGCTGAAGCATTTTATTTTTGATGTTAGCAAAACTCCAGTGAAGCACATCTTCTGTCTTAACTCTTTCTAACTAAGATCTTTTTTGTGTGAATTTGAACACATCATCTTCCTATTAGCTAGCTGGAGTTCTGTTTGCAAGTTATATTTTAAAAACTACAATAAGGCAATGTTAAGGTTGCCAAGTTAAGCATTCAGAGTTCGGAAATACCAAAATTAAAGTGGAACACACAACCCCAACTCTACCTCCTTGTGCAAATGCATTTTAGTATAGTCTTTACATGAGCCCCTACTATTGGTCACATTATAATGGACTGCCAGGTATACCTATAGTTAAGGTTTATACTACCTCTTCCACATCTGATAGGTGTGTGTAACACCTTGTACAATTTTTCCTGCTTGTATACTTACTTCAGTGCCTTGGGCTGGGGTTTTCAAAGGAGCCTAGATGTCCTATATTTGCATGTCTTGTGTGCAACTACATCTTTCTAAAGCTTGTGCATGTTCCCAGAACATAGGACAAATGTTGGAGAGGCAGCATTTGGTGGCCCTGAAGATCAGTGGCATTTGCATAAGGTGACACCTCTACTTCCTAATCTTCAGACTGTTCAGCATCAGAGGGAGAACTGAAGATTAATATGAATACAGCAGCCTCACAGCTTCCTAAGGTGGAAGGGGCATGGCCTGTAGATAAGTCAGGACAGCAAAAAGCACACTCCCTTGCTTATTTCTCCAATCAGGCATGCCCCTGGCAACATGCAGCCAGAGCCTTCACGCTCCTCCATATGGAAATCACCAAATCTTTGAAATATGACCCGAAGAAGAGCTCTGTGTCAGCTTTGAAAGGCTTGTCTCTCTCACCCACACAAATTGGTCCAATAAAAGATATTAGCTCACCTACCAAATCACTGAAAGACATTCCCCTGCAAGATTAAGCAGCCGCAGTCATCTGCAGTATGCTTGGATACTTCATTTGGCACCAATCAGAGCTAATTACTTTAGTTGATCATCAGGTATACAGTGATTAAGCAATAGATCTCAAATTCTACATCTGTATTTCCTTTGTTTAACCAGCTACTGAGATCTGTATTATCCACTGCAGAGTTGTGTATATCTTTCTGTCTCCTTTATCTATAGCTCTACTGTCTATGAAGGATGTGTAGTCTCAGCTTTTGTATATTGAGGCAGCTCTATTTAGTTCAAGTATTGATTTCAGTGGAGCTGCCCCGATTTACAACAGCTGAGCTTTTGGCTCATAGTTTTATTCTCTTTATCCTAAGAGTCTGTTAAAATACTGAACATGTTTCAGAATAGTTTGCTAATGCTGGAGATTATTGCTTTGCCTGGGGCATACATCAGGCAGCAGAGATCAGTACTTTCTCTCACTAAGAGACTGATATGTACCCATTTTTTCCCTATCAAACTGTATTCTTTAAGTGTTTTGAATTTTTATTAGTTGCCTAATGCATTTTTGCAGCAGGCAGCAAAAATGAAAATAATTAAGCAAAAAAATGGATTTCAATCAAGAACTGTTAGATACTCCATTAAATGCCTCCAAATGAAGGCATTGATTTTTTTAATCTATCTAACTTTAGTAGGAAGCATTTTGATAAGCTTAATGTTTTTTTTCTTTTTATTTCAGTGTATTTATGCATTGGCCTTATTGGAATATTGTCTTCCGTACCTAAAACATTAGTTCCTTTTAATACTATCACTACATCATTTATACATTCCCAAGATCACTTCTACATAGCTCAGAATAACACCATGGCTTCCAAAAGCAGTCATAGACTTGGGTCCTGCAAGCCCTTATTCATACAACTAGTCTCACTGACTTGAATTTTGCATGTCAAACATGTTTGTGTGTTATAGTGAAGCATATAAAAGTAGTAGGGTTTTACAAGGGAATATAAATTGAAGATGGAAGCCAGGCTGCTGAAGCTTTGCGTCGAGTAATATTAAAAATGGAAGTACTGTAACTTTAATTGATCTTGGAGGTAGAAATAGAAAAAAACATACACCAAAGTTGTATTAACTTGGTGTATTAGCAAAGCTGTATTAACATTAAGTAAGGTTTTTGGAGACTAGTTTATGGTGAGGCATAACCAATATCCTTCAATTCCTGGGCCCAGCCAGGCATTAATGAACTCAAGTGGCACCAAATTGCGCCTGTGTACTAAAAAGAATCCGTGAAACGTTTGTTCTGTACAAAGATTAATTATGAATTCAAATCTTGTTACATTATTGGTATTTCTGCCTCGCATCCAGGCTTGCTGTCAGGGTTTTCCTCCTTCTCATCTGCATGTGAGGAAGGGTCAGGCCTGTCAGTCAAGATAGTGACTTGACTCCCCCTTCTCTGGGGAGATCCTAGTAGTCTCCGCCACAAGCAGACCCTCAGACAAATTCAGAGCTCAAAATTTATTTTTGTAAATTCTCTTTGGGATTGAGCCCTGGTATATGGAAGTTTGATTGGCAGAGATTTTATTTTCTTATGAAGTTTTTTTTTTACTCCTGAGAATAGGGAATTATTATCAAAGCTGTAACACAACCTTACATAGTGTACCATGAATTCTGCCTTATAATGTGTGGTGCATTTCCCTAGACTGATTCTACTCTCTGAAATTATGCATTGCTAATCAGCACTGGTGGAATTGTTGGGGAAATGCTGTTAAAAAGCAGCTTCAGCTCCAATTAACCTTTTGGCCTTTATAACCTATTGTGTAGTCAAGCTTTTTTTAAAAAATGAGCATAGTGGGAGTTTTTTCTTAGGTTAGTAATGGAAAGTCAAAATAAATTTCAAGATTCATTTTACTAGAACAAGAAAAGATCTTTTTGGTGATTTCAAAGGCATTCAGCGGTTTAAAAAAAAAAGAAGCCTATTTTAGGATTACAAAACATAACTAACAATATAATACACAAATACTCTTGAAGATATACAAGCTTCAGGTCAAGAAACCATCTGTATCATTTTGTCTTAATTATTATCATTCCTGTTTAAAAATTAAGCAGCAAGTCTGACTGAATTCAGAACTCAGGAGCATACAGAATAATGGCATTCAGGGCTGAGTGTGATGATGGTGTTAAGGTATGGATAACTTTGTATTTTAATGACCAATTATTTTTATTTAAATATTGCATAATACAGAAATAGTGTACGTGCTGTAAACTTCAGCCATGCCTCTTGTAGTAAAGGAACCTGCTTTCCAAAATGGAGGATGAGCTTTGAGCTCTACGTCCACATTCTTATACAATGATGACAGCTGCATCACACGTCCTTCCTTTTTAATAAACAATTTGTTTAGGCTTCTGTGTTTGAAGATTCTGAATGCATATGCCACATGTCTTTCCTTTGCAGTAGTATTGCACCCATTTCTGAAATCAGCATTTTCTGGTAGACTGAAATGTGTTGAGAAATGGTGCTGCAAGGTGGGTACTAGTTCTGGCTACTTTGGAGAATTTTTTAATGGTCACTATTGCCCCTCCAAAAGCACCTTTTTTGTCAAGTATGAGTCTGTTCCTTATTGTCTTGTGGATGATAGCTAGTCTCTCTGTGTCCAGTTGCTTCAGGATCAGCAGGATGGCATTCAGGACATTATTCCACCTCTTTCTACTGTTATCTGTAGGGCCTTTCAAATTCACAGTCCATTTTGGTCAATTTCACGGTCATCAGATTTTAAAAAGGGTTAAACTTCATGATTTCAGCTGTTTAAATCTGAAACTTCACAGTGTTGTAGTTGTAGGGGTACTGACCAAAAAGGAGTTGAGGGAGGTTGCAAAGTTGTTGTGTGTGGGGGTGGGGTTGGGAGTTGCGGTACTGATACTCTTACTTCTGCGCTGCTGATGGCAGCAGCACTGCCTTCAGAGCTGAGCAGCTGGAGAGTGGTGGCTGCTGGCCAGGAGCCCAGCTCTGAAGGCAGAGCCACTGCAGCAACAGCGCAAAAGTAAGGGTAGCGTGGTATGATATGCCGCCCAACACTCAAGTCAGCACACAAGTAAGGGTGGCAATACCTTGACCCCCTAAAATAACCTTGTGACCCTCCCGCAACTCCCTTTTCTTTCAGGACCCCTAATTTGATAAACGCTGGTCTCCCCCCATTAACTCTATATAGTATAGGGTAAAAGCGCACAAAAGACCAAATTTCATCGGTGGGGGAGACCAGATTTCATGGTCTGACACTTTTTCAGGGCCGTGACTTTGGTAGGGCCCTAGTTATGTCTCCCTTAGTGAGAAGGAAAATCTGTGTCTCAGGATGGATTTTTCTTATGTTTTCCTCTTATGGTATCCTCGATAACTTTGTGTACCATTTCTTCACTCTTCTCATTCTGTAATGTCTGAGGCAGCAGATGGATACAGACAGAACAATACAAAGCCATATGGTTGATAAGCAACGGCCATACACACCAGCAGTCTAACTGTTGTCAAGTTTTGTGTAGGCGTCATGGCAACAAAGAGTTTTGAGGAGAGACTTGAAGGTGGGTATGCACAGCACTGATCCATGTTACCCATTATGCTTGGGAGGCATTCTCCATAAACATCCACAAAGCTACCTCCTTACACACCTCCAAATTAGTTTTGTTATACAAAAGGATATCTTGGTTTTTGTCCTGAGCTCAGCACTAGACTTAAAAAAAAAAAAAAAAGTGGGGGGCCAAACGAGGGAAAGGGACACAAACAAAATTAACCTTTAGATGTACTGTATATAAGGGTAGAAGAATTTAAAGATGGGTCTGAACAAATGTAAAATTAAGGTATTGTTTTATTCCCTTTTGTAAAAGTAATTGGTATCTTCTGGTTCATTTTAAAGGTCTGTTTTCTGACACATTCTCTTTACGATAATTTAATGCAGTGATAAATATCAAAACTCATCCCAAGTAAGATTTGATATTATAAACTCTGATTTACACTATTAGTTTTAGTTACCTTGGGTATGACAATGTCAGTTGATTCTTTAATGGAGTTCAGCTGCTCTAGAATATTTTATTGCCTCATTTCACATTATAGTTTGAAAGCTATTATGAAAGGGTGACATGTTTGCAAACACAAAACTAAAATGTATCCTACTGCTAAATATCATAGTATTTTTATACTAAGTATCACTCTCTTGACAACTTTTGTGCGTCATAGAATCAAAAGAGAAAAAGATCTATTAGATCATTTAGTCAATATGTCTGCCAATGCAGAAATTTCCCCCTAAAGAATAATTAGTAATATTTTGTCCAGCCAAGATGTAAAAGTCCTAAATGCTGGAAATTCTGCTCTTTCTCTTTGGCTAGCTATACCACAGCCCAATAACAACTCACTCTTAGGATGTTTTTCCTCATATATTTAAATTTTTTTATCATATATATATATATATATATATATATATATATATATGCTAGTTGTACCATCATATACCACACTAAACTCCATATCCACCTTTGTTTTTCCATCCATCAAATATTTGCAGACTTATATTGCTTCTTCTAATCTCATCAAATCTATGCATATTCAGCTCTCTAAAAATTTACTTCATGATCATATTGGTTGCTTGTGAATTCCCTCACTTTGACATTCTTTTTATTAATGTGGTGGTCAGAATTGAACCTCCTGCTCTAGGTCTCTGCACAGACCTCAAAATTTCAGTCCAAAAGGTTAATGTTCTTCAAGTGCTTGCTCATGTTGATTCCATTCTAGATGTGTGCGCGTCCATATGCACAGTCATTAGAGATTTTTGCCTTAGTGGTATCTATAGGGTCGGCGGTAGCGCCCCCTTGAGTGCCATGTTCATGCGTTGGTATGCTAAGCGCTGCCAACCATACGCCCTCTTGGTTACTTCTTACCGCCCATGATGGTTAGAGCACCTTGTCTTGCATTGCAAGAACGTTAGCACTTCTTACAGTTCATTGTTCTGTCTCCTTTATTTTTAATTGATAGGTACTTAGACCATTAAATTAAGTGTTAGAATAGTAGTTTAGGAGTTAGAGTCCCATTAGTGACCATCATGAGAGCTGTTTAAAGTATTTGGGGGAGTTCCACAGAAAGGACAAGTGCAGGATCTGCAAAAACATTCACCCTCGAACTCAAAAGGAACGGGATATCTGCTTGAGGGCCCTCATGGAGGCTGTGCTTCGTCTTACCTCGGAGACCTCTCGATCGGACTCCCACGTGCGGCACTTCAGCATTGGCTCACAACACACCGCCGGCACCAGAATCCACCCAGCACCATTCCCCCTCCCTGGTGCCTAAGAAGCGTCTGATGTCAATGGGCCCAACAGCACCGCAGAAAAATAGGGTTTCGAGCCCCCTTGTCCAGCCAGGGACCCACCTCTGACTTCTGGGAGCGGCAGCGGGTCCTGGCCCCTAGCAGGGTCATCTGTGCCCGAAGTGGGCCCAGTGGCCAAAGAGCAAGTAGGCTCTCTGGCACCGCAGAGGCCAAGCCATTTGACGGCCCCGGCTAAGGCCCCTGCATCTACGGGCAAGCCGGTTATGGTACCGCCCTCTAAGCAGCGGAGTGTCCCTGATCCCTGGACCACAGGCACTGGTTCCCATCACTGCAGCCTTGGTCCCCTGTTAGAAGACACAGGTCCCTGACGCCAAGGTCTCCACCTACCAAGCACAGGACACCTGAGTCACAACGCCGATCCCTGTACCCACAGTACGGTCGGGTCTCCCACCAGAGATCACCACAGTACAGGTCACCATCTCCGACACAGTCTCCCAGGTATCAATCCCTCCGGTGCAGGATTGTTGCCATGTGTGGCATGAGTCTCTGCCTCCCCAGTACTGCTCTTTGGGCAGACACCAGTCCTTGCCCTCTCCTTACCAGTCGCCGATAAAGGTCAGTCGGCAGACTCAGGCATCTACAGCTCCGCCCTGGTCACCTGAAGGGCAGTGGTCCAAGTCTGAAGGAGAGTTCAGCCCCTCATCTATAAAAGGCGAATCGCCACCAGCCCGTAAGACTGGCGCAGCTTCAACGGCGGCAGCTTGGAGGCAGGGGCTGTGGCCCATTCGGTGGCAGTACTGGAACCTGTGGGGTATACCTGTTATGCCAGTCCCATACTCCCACTATTCTTCCCAGGCTGCATCAGACAAGCTGCCCCCAGCATAGCAGGCACTGGCATCAGAACACGGTGCCGGATCCGACGTGGGGGCGACACAGCGGGCCCTGATGCCCAAGGATCAGTCCCCAGATGAGCAAGGGGAAGCCGCCCCTCCTCCTGCAGTTGTTTTCATTGTCTCCAGCCAAAGCGGTGGAGGGCCCCTTGCAAACAAGCAGTCTCCCTCCCCCCAGCGACTTCAAGCCGGTGGAAAAGAAGTACTATGTCCTAGCGAAGGGATTTGTGTACCTGTATACCCATCCTCCAGTGGGGTCCATGGTCGTACCTGCCATCAATGAAAGGGACAGGCAGGGCTAGGCGAGTGGCACACCAAAAAATAAAGATGCCAAGAGGCTGGACTTGTTTGGCAGGAAAATTTATTTGACAGCTTAGTGGAAGAGGGCAAAGTGACCGTCCAGATGGCCTGGGATGCTACGGACTCGGTGGTCAGGGTAGTCGCCTCTGCGTTGGTCATGAGGCACAGCTCCTGGTTACAGTCCTCTGGGCTGTCCCAGGAGATGCAGACTAACTTTCAGGACCTCCCATTTGAAGAAGCAGGGCTCTTTTCGGAGCTAACTGATGCATGGCTTAATGGCCTTAAGACTACCATGCCACCCATCATTCTTTGGGCCTACACACCCCTCAGCAGGCTAGAAAGCTGTTCCGTGCCCCATCTCCGTCGAGGTCCTGGGGTGTCGCCTGGTCCAGCTCCACAGGAAGGAGGACAGAGACAAAGGATTTAAATGGCATTACCCTTCGTCTTCCCGTTCCTCTGCCCAGCCTGGTTCTTCCAGAGGCCAAGAAAGCCAGAAGCAGGCATTTTGAGGATCTGCCCCAGTCACTTCCCAGGATCCACCCCCCTGCTCTTTCCTCAACTACGTGCACCCTTTCTGGTTGGCCTGGTTGCGGCTGACCTCAGACCGTTGGGTGCTTGACCTAAAATCTTTGGTCTGCACCCTGCAGTTTGTGGCCAACCTTCTCTACTACCCCCCTTCCTCGTCCTTCTTCAGGGACCCTTCTCACGAGCAATTCTTCGTTCAAGTGGTCAAGAACCTCCTACGCCTGGGGCAGTAAGGGAGGTTCCTCCAGACTTGAAGGGGAAAGGTTTCTACTCCCACTATTTCCTAATCCCAAAAGTAAAAGGGGGCCTCAGTCCCATTCTGAACCTGCGTCACCTCAATAAGTCTCTCAAGAAGTTAAAAACAACAAGGAGTCCGGTGGCACCTTAAAGACTAACAGATTTATTTGGGCATAAGCTTTCATGGGTAAAAAACCTACTTCTTCAGATGTGTGGAGTGAATATTACAGATACAGGCATAAATATACTGACACATGAAGAGAAGGGAGTTACCTCACAAGTGGAGAACCAGTGTTGACCGGGCCAATTCGATCAAGGTGGATGTAGTCCACTCCCATAATTGATGAGGAGGTGTCAATTCCAGGAGAGGCAAAGATGCTTTTGTAGTGAGCCAGCCACTCCCAGTCCCTATTAAAGTCCAAATTAATGGTGTTAAATTTGCTAATGAATTTTAGTTCTGCTGTTTCTCTTTGAAGTCTGTTTCTGAAGTTTTTTTGTTCAAGTATGGCTATTTTTAATCTGTTATAGAATGTCCAGGAAGATTGAAGTGTTCTCCTACTGGCTTTTGCATGTTACCATTCCTGATGTCCGATTTGTGTCTATTTATTCTTTTACGTAGAGACTGTCTGGTTTGGCCAATGTACATGGTAGAGGGGCATTGCTGGCATATACAACAGTAGTACATGTGCAGGTGAATGAGTCCCTGATGGTGTGGCTGATGTGGTTGGGTCCTCTGATGGTGTCGCTAGAGTAGATACGGGGACAGAGTAGGCAATGAGGTTTGTTATAGGGATTGGTTCCTGGGTTAGTGTTTCTGTGGTGTGGTGTGTGTAGTTGCTGATGAGTGTTTGCTTTAGGTTGAGGGGCTGTCTGTAAGTGAGGACTGGCCTGCCTCCCAAGAAGTTAAAGTTTTGCATGGTCTCTTTGGCCTCCATTATTGCTATCCTGGATCCTGGAGGCTGGTACACAGCCCTCGACTTGAAGGATGCATATTTCCATTTCCTCAGGGCACAGGTGCTTCCACCATTTTGTGCTGGGCCAGCTCCATTTCCAATTCACCACGCTGCCATTTGGTTTTTCGTCAGCCCCAAGGGTATTCACTAAGTGCATAGTGCCAGTGGCCACTTACCAGAAGTGCCGAGGTGTTCAAATTTTTGGTCTAGGGACCATCAACTCGAAGCAGAAGACACGGTTACTTCCTGTAACTGTGGTTCTTGGAGATATGATGCAAACCCACAATCCACCCTCCGTTCCCTCCGCACTGGAGCCTAGTCTCTGGCATTTGGTTTGAAGGAACTGAGCAGGATTGGGGCTGCGCCTCCTCATATAGCCAGGAGAGGGGCTATGGCCACAAGGCCTGAGTGCTGCCCCACTATCGGTACTGCTAGGCAAAATTTTCTGGCTCCAGTGCACTGGGTGCACACACACGTAAGTGGAGTACACATTTGCATCACCTCTCGGAGAACCACAGTTACAGTTAGTAACCATTTCTTTGAAGAAGACCATTCTGTGTAGCTGTTGCACCATGTTTCCTGTATGAGTGCCCTGTAGCCAAATCAATAATAAAGGAATTGGCTTTAAAAATGTAATGAATGTTACCATTTTGAATACTCCAATTTAGGAATAAAATTGTAGCAATAATTGGAGTTATACACCATCTTTCATTCTGAAGGATCCCAAAGCTCTTTATAAATGTCACTGATATATAGCATACTGAAATGCAGTCATGTCTGGGAGAGGGGGGCTACAGTCAGGCGAAATGGCACACAATGTGGGGGTTGGAGAACGCTGGTTGGGAACACTGGCCAGGAACACCAGATCACATCTTTACTCTTTCCTAAATTGCTATAGAGACTTCAGTATCCATGCATGGTCGACAAGATCTTGGGTTTTTAGACTGTTTCTGAAAGACCTTCTGCGTATGGTACATAGTTTATCTGTTTTAGAAATATGAAGGACTGAATTTATTCTCTCAGGATTCAACTTGATGGTTCTAGGGAGTATAGGCATTTCAAAACTGATGTTTAGACCACTAACCATCCCTCCAGATTGAGATAGGGAATGCTTAAATAGGGAACGCTGAAAATCAAAGTTCTAAACTACAGAAAAACATCTATTTCCAAAATACATACCTTGAGCCAAATTGTGTCCTGGCCTGTGCCAGTGGTGAATTTGGTCCTTTAGGGTTAAACAAACACTATTAAATTTGGAAGATCAAACAAACCTGATGACTGGATGGGGTGAAGTCTACTGTATTATTATGATTATTATTAATAATAAAAATAAATATATACAAGTACATTGTTTACACTGTGCTTTAAACCATAACAGTGGAGCTGTCTATGAGTTTGATATAGAGAGGTAGTAGGTTGTATTCAGTTATAAGAATTCATACTCTTTCCTTTTTTGGGGGGGCAGCAACATTTTTGACTTCAGTCACTGATACTGGAGCCTGCTAGTTACTATACACAGTTTATTGTAATAATGGCCAAACACACACATCTGTGGTTATAATGTTGTAAAGTGTTATAAAAGCTGCACACAATTTTATATTAGACAACTTATGAGTAATGTGAGGGTCTCTCTATTTTGAAAGATGTATGAAACCCTGCACCAGCCCCTCAGATGCCATAATAAATTGAAAGATCTAAATTCATTCATCACTTCAAATTGAATAGAAATGTGCATTTGCCAGTAAAACTCTTGTATTGCCCAAAAATAAATATTGTTTCTTTGGTGTGATATAGTATTTTTCATGTGCACAGCTCTGCAAAGACGAACTAATCCTCAGTGTTTCTGTGAGGCAGGGAGATGGGAGTATTGCAGTTTTATAGATGGGAATAAGGACTTAGCCACTGCTACAGGGCCAAGATTAGAGCTCTGAAGTTCCTGGGTCCCAGGCATATGCCTAGACCAGTACACCAGGCCTTTCTTTTTGTGTATGTTTGGACAAAAAACACATCAAGGTATAATGACCTTTAATTTCTGCCCATTTAAGCTGACTGTACAGTGCAGTTTGGTGGATCCTTTTTACAGAGAATAAAAGACTATTAAGTTTTTGCTGCTATTAGATTCTTATTTTAGATGTATGTTAAATTTGTCATGGCTAAAGATTTTCTCCTTGGCTCCCTCTTTGAATATCAAGTAGCATGACTTGAAGGTGTTTATATTAAAGCCTGTCTCTCCCCCCCACCATATATCCATATTAAAATAACTGTTTAAAGTTTTTTTCACAAGGTAGAAAATAGATGGAGGAAGATATTTAATTTACAAATTCACATTACTGGACAATGTGCACTGATCTAAAAATAGAAAAATGCAACTTTAAACAGCTTTGAAAGATGATAAAGCCACAAATTGTATGCAAAAAAGAAGGGAATAATAAAATTAGGTTCAGTTATGACCACTAATTATTTCCTTATCTCTGATCCGTACAAATGGCTTCTTAAATTCAAGTTTATTAGTCCCATTACTTACAAAACATATTGAGAAAAGGGGAGTTCACCTTTTTGTTTTGTTTTGTTTAATATAAGGGATGAGGGATCTCATCAGCTGTGTAGACTTGAACATCTGTGTGTTGGTATATGTGCACGGGCAGTGTGATGTAGTGGACTTGAATGTAGGTCCAGCAGCTATGAACTCCTGAGTTCCAATCCACTGATTCACTTTGAAGCCTTAGGCAAGTCATTCAACTTCTCTACCTTAGTTTCCCATCTGTCAAATGGGAATAATATCTGAGCAGTCATGAGGATTTTTTAGCGTTTGTACAGAGCTTCAATATTCCAACGTGCTATCGAGGTTCTAGGTATGTTATTGTTCAAGCCCATCATTAAAGGATTAAGTTTTAATTTGTTCATCGGTTTATCTAAACTAGCAGTCCCCAGACTTTTGAGGGTCGCATCCCCCTTCCCCCCAAGCTGGGGCTGCAGCTCTGGCGGGGGGGTGGGAGGGAAGGAGGAATGCGGACAAGGCTAAGGGGGCCGAGGCTGGGGCCATGGCTGGGGGCAGGAGCGGAGCCACAGCCGGGCTGTGGTGGAGACCGGCAGCCAGGCCCATGGCTAGGTGCGTCTCCACTCCTGGCCTTACCCCGAGCCTCAGCCCTGGACTGGGAACGGAGCAGCGGCCAAGGCTGGGGGCTGGCATGGGGCCAGGAGCGGAGCTGTGCTCTGGCTGGGGATAGGGCCAGGAGTCGGAGACATGACTGGGGGCAGGGAGGGGCTGGGTGGCGCTCCCTCCCTTCCCCCTATGGGAGCTGGCCCATGCCTTCCACGCTCTCCCGGACATTCCTCCTCACCCCTTCTAGGGGCGCGCCTCACAGTTTGGGGACCTCTGATCTAAACTAATCTATTATAGAGAAAAGATGGAGAGAGAGACACCTCACAAGAGAAAGGAGCCTTCTTGTGTCTACTCAGCAGACCCAGCAGACCGTCTTCCTTTATATGGATATATGGATAAGCACTGCAGTTTTGTATAAAGTTTGCATATCACAGTTCCTTAGTAAGTCAGTTGCTGTATTTCTATAGATGGAACCAAAATTAGAGTTACTTGGTGTGCTAGACTAAGGTTAGGACAGTGTAGAACACTTGCAGTACATAGTAAACTAGCTTCCACAACAAACCACAAAATGAAAAGCTGCCAAACCAGACTGGCTTGGTGGTATAATAGCTGTGTGTCTTCTATGAGATACATAGAAATATGGAGACTTTAGAACACTGTCCTGTTTGCTGCTGATGGTGAAATGTCTTGGCATTGAGAAAAGGCATCTTTGTGTTTGGAACTAGTTGCTTGCGTAATCCATAAGGTCATGCAGAATGCAGCTACTGTATATTCATACAACACAAATGAAGCCAGATCTCCAGGTGCAGGCAGATGGTGCCAACAGCTGAACAAGACACTTGAGAGTTGTCACGGGTGGGGGTGGCGGGAATGAAGTTGGTGATTGAAGAACCGAAAACACTTTTTTTGAGTGAAGTTGTATTTATTTATTACAACTTTTATTCAAGGTAGTTTAATTTTCAGAGATATGGAGTATAATTGAGGGCCTACTTTAATATGGTTTAATTGATATACAATAAAAGCTGTTTTGTCCATCACTTCACCAACCGGAAAGCTTCATAAAACGGCATTTCTGATCTTCATTGAAATTCCAGTTTATAGTCCAGTTGGCAGGGGGTTGGGGCATGGGAGGGGGTGCAGAGTGTGGGGTCTGGGAGGGAGTTTGGGTGCAGGATGGGATGCGGGGCAGCGGGGCAGCGGGTTGGGGTGCCGGATCTGGGGGGCGCTCACGTCTGGCAGCTCCCTGCAAGTGGTGACCTGTCATGGCTGCTCCTAGGCGAAGGCGCAGCAAGTGGCTCTGCATGCTCCAAGCGCTAGCTCCACAGCTCCCAATCGCAGCCAATGGGAGCTGTGGGGGCGGTGCCTGCGGGTGGGGGCAGCGCACTGAGCTGCCTGCTGGGCCTCTGCCTAGGAGCATCTGGGACAGGTCGCCACTTGCAGCGAGCCACCTGAGGTGAGCACCCCCCAGATCCAGCACCCCACACCCCCTCCTGTGACTCAACCCGCTGTCCCAAGCCCCCTCCCACATCCAAACTCCCTCCCAGAACCCACGCCCCAGCCCCACACCCGAACTCCTTCCCTCTTAGTTAACCAGCATTTTTCACTTACGGGCACCCCCATCCGGATAAAACAGCTTTTACTGTATAAAGAAAAATTTGTATATATGGTAGAATAATGGTGCACATAAAGTAACAAGTCAGCCTTGTGATAGTCCAGCAGCCTTTCAACAGGTTAGAAGTTGTTACCTTGCTGTTTCTTTTCAGAAAGGCATTCAGATACCTTTAAAATGTTATCAAGTTAATTGATCCTATTGTTCTACTGTAGGTATATTGTTCAAAAGATTAACTGTCCGTTTTTTCACATTAACTTCCAGTATGTGTGCTGGAAGCCACGTGACCTAAACATGGGAATTCTACAGAGGGTGTTGCCTGGGGCAAACTCTAATAATAAAGTAATTTTTTTCATCAATATTCAGCTCAAATGTAGACTCCGGATTTTAAATGCCAGCATTTTTTAAATGAAGTGAATGTGACCATACATCACGTACTCACATTGTGCTGGACTCTGTGTTCCTTCAGTTCTCTGCTGACTGCAGGAGCAACGAAGAGGTGGAAGGAGGCTTTAAACTACCTTTGCAATTTCCTTCTGGCTCTGGCAGGGGGTCCCTTTAGCCCAGTGGTGCTCAAATTTTTTGTACTGGTGACCCTTTCACACAGCAAGCCTCTGAGTGAAACCCCTCTTCTAAATTAAAAATGGGGGAATTTAATTTAATTGTAATTGAATGTAACAGGGGCTTGTGGCTGACAGCCCCTGCACCTGGCCAAGCTCGTGACCCTCCCCTAGTTTGAGAACCCCTATTTTAGCCCTTGTGCAACTTGGAGGAGCTCTGTTATGCTGGCATGTAATGGCCCCCTACTTAGACCACTAGATTGGCAAAAGAATAGGATGTTTTCTGATATATTCAGCTTAAACATTAGTACCCTTTCAACTAGGTCCCTTTTTTCCTTACAGTATAAGTGGTATCTAAAATAGTGAATCATATAAAGACCCCTTTTTTTAGTTTGTTGCTCTGCAAGCACTGAGGGTTTTGGCATGACAGCTCAGCTCTTGCTCTCTGTGTTCAAAGGTTAGTGTTGCTTGTGAGTCCAGAGCTGTTCTCGGGTACAATTGCACATAAGTGACCTTATTATTTTTGCTCCGGTGTTTTTTGAGGATTTCATATACCTAGACATTTCTCCTGCAAAGCCTTTGGCCAGCTTCAAGCAATTACTTTCCTTGGTGTTTACTTCCTTATTGTTTATCCAAGCTCTAAAACAAGATAGGGGAATTCTTTTAATATTACAGATCAGCTGCTAGAGTTCCACAAAGGCTGAAGATAATATACACATGAGAAGGAAATGCTAGTTGGCAGCAAGTTCCATTAACCTTGTTTCGTGGTAGCAAGGACAAGGGCTAAATTTTGAGTCTCAAAATGTAAATAGCTAAGAGAGCCTGAAAGAGTCCTTGGTGGTAAATTTTCAGTTAGAGTTCATATGATTTCAAGCTGCCTTTTAGAATTAGGGTGAGAAATAAGAGTTCTCTTTATATGTTAGATACCTACTAAAAGCACTACGTGCACTTTACTCACCAATCTGAGTGAGTTTACTAGGTAATTGAAATATTGAAGCTTCTGCCTCTAGCTCAGGGGGGGTCGGCAACCTTTCAGAAGTGGTGTGCTGAGTCTTCATTTATTCACTCTAATTTAAGGTTTCGCGTGCCAGTAATACATTTTAACATTTTTAGAAGGTCTTTCTCTACGTCTATAATATATAACTAAACTATTGTTGTATGTAAAGTAAACAAGGTTTTTAAAATGTTTAAGAAACTTCATTTAAAATTAAATTAAAATGCAGAGCCCCCTGGACCAGTGGCCAGGACCCGGGCAGTGTGAGTGCCACTGAAAATCAGCTCGCATGCCGCCTTTGGCATGTGTGCCAGAGGTTGCCTACCCTTGCTCTAGCTCAAAGATTGTTTGAGTCCATCTGTGTCAAGAAATTGAGTAAAATATAAAAAAATAAAAACCATTTTCAGGTCCTTTAGCTGAAAGTGGTAGACTCATACAATTTACTAAACAGGACTGGCATTGATTGAAAACCATATGGAATTGATCGAAAACCATATGGTCTGAGGCTTGCCGGGCCCATATTTATAAGATAGAGCTATTCATTAGAGACATTTGGGTGAAAAGATTTCATTAACTTATTTGAAACTGTACACTATACATCTAGAAATCCTGTAGGACAATGACTTTAAATTCTATTTCACTGGCTTTTTTTTCACGGCAGAAAATAAACTTTTTTTTATGTATTCTGATAAGCATTTGACTATTTTTAAAGCTAGGTTAACCCATGTTGATTTAGATGGCTTAATTTCTATTTATGCCATCTGTATTTTGCTTTTAAAAATTGTTGGGACTCTTACTGCACAAAATCTTACAATGCTTTTCTGTGCTGTTGTGATCGCTTGCAGGAAATTTTGCAGTAATTTGAGTTAACAGTTTGTTTTCTGCATTCACCTCGGTAACTACATACTTGTAAGAACCTATGAAAAAAATGAATTTGTGCCAGTTAAGCAGGACTAACATCTTTTTCTTTGTTTTTAGTGCAGAGGAACTTCCTTTTCATGATGCAGCAATAGAAAGGGTAAGTCCTATCTCTTATGTCTCTTAAAACTGTAAGCAAGCATCAACACTTGACAGTGTGTCCTTTATCCCCCAATTATAAAACTTATACATATTATATAGTGTCATACTATGGACTTTCATATTGATAGAAAAACATTTCTTGCATCTGCTAGAGGATAGGAATCTCCTCTTAAAATCACACATTTGGTTGAACTGCATTTCTGTTCATATATGACTAGATGCCATTAACTCCCTCTGGAATTGTTAACACCTCTCTTGGGTTAACCACAAAAGGTCACTTACATGACTTTGTACATTGCTGCCTTCACATTCATCCCAGGCTCTGCTGGCCTGGATGAATTATGGACAAACACAGGTTCCTAATGTGACTGCATGTTGAGCTGCTGCTTAATAAGAAGACAGTTCTATTAATGAAATATTTCAAGTTACGCTTGGCTCTTCCCCTAGTTCAGTTCCCTTTGGTTAATTGATACCCTCTACTATTGTCTTTTCAAGTTAACATCTCTGTGCCGCTCAGATCAGCTCCTCCTAGTGCATGGAGGTGGGGGTGAGTGTTTGTTTTAAAAAAATGCAGCTCTCACAGCCTTTAAAAGCTGTCTCTTTGGAAAATTGCAGTATTCTGAGCTACTGAGAGAAGCTAATGGGGATCAGTGTAGGGCAGTGTGCGAGAGAGAGTAAGAGAAAGGAATGCTGCTTATGAGAGGAGAAGAAAAATCCCCGAGTCCCTGTCTGTTTTGCATTGCTAGGTGGTTCTTGGTTCATGACAGCGTGTTTCTGTAACCTGAAACTGCATTGTTTTCTTGCAATGTTTCGTTGCATTTATAGCATAATGAGCATATATTGTTAACTTCATTTTAATCAGAAGGACACAGCTATGTGTGAGGCTGTAAATGTTCATGGTCTCAAATATTAGACAACTTACAATTATTTTTCATTGTCATATGATACTTGAAGCTCTGATTCACTTAACTAAGAATGAGATATATAGTATCCTTACACTATGCTATGAAAATAGTGTCTAATTCTCATATCCCATGTTTTAATAATACTGTCCTAGAGAGAGTGTTTGCATAGGAAGTATATTTATTATACACTTTCCAATGTTAAGTTGCAAATGTAGTTATAAAAAGTAATTACACTGTATTCTAGTTATACTTTTGGTGATATCCTGACCTCTGCTGGCCTGAGGCTGAGGTTTGCATTACTCCAGTCAATGATGCTTAGTTCTGTGCAATTTCTGTGTTACCACAGTAGTTGATAGGACAACTAGCATGTAATTTCATTGTGGGCTAATAATAAAGAAAAGATGGAGGGTTTTTAAATTAACTTATTTGACAGGGACTGCCCAGGCTTTTTTTCTGTATCATTTCTGACCTTGTATGATGTCCAGAAGCAAATATTGGTGGTGTTTTGACCAGTTTGTATTTTACATAAAGAGTCTTTTACTTCTTTCCCATTAAATTTGAAACTCTTTGCCTTTGATCACAACCTGTCCTTCATACACGTTCCACTGTGCAGCCTAAATTGCTTTTCTTTGTGTAACAAGTAAAAATACTTTAGGATGGGGTTAGTGTGACTGCACAGTAACTACTTTTCACATTTCATTTTATAGGCCATTTGAGTGCTTAAATGCCAGAAACCATTGTACTATGTTATAAACCAATTCACCTTCAAATTTATGCAATGTTTTAAAATTGGAGAGGCATCATGGTCCAGTGGGTAGAGTACTGAACTGAAGACCTGGGTTCTATAACTGGCTCTGACTCTGATGTCCAAATCGCTTCATCTCTCTGTCTCTAACCCTAACTCTGTGTCTGTTTCTCCTTGATCTGTCTTGTTTGTTTAGACTGTAAACTCTTCCGATTTTAATAGTTCTTACTATGTGTTTGTACAGCACCTTGCATGATGGAGTCCTGACCTTTGTTGGGGTCTCTACCAAGGCACTACCCTAGGCTCTCTACTCTAGGTGCTATTGCAATATTAATAATAAGAGTGTCACAAAGATGGATATTTGCCAGTTAAGCTTCATCCCTTTTCCCTTTCCAATAGTCCATTATTTATTTTACCTGGAATAAGATTCCCTCCCAATTTCAGTTTGACTCTCTAGTATTCCCAGAGGTAAAAATATTTCAAAGTTTGACTATGTCTATCCTAGCACTTTTGTTGGTAAAACTTTTGTCAGTCAGAGGTGTGAAAAAAAAACTCATCCCGATTCCCGACCAACATAAGTTACACTGACAGAAGCACCGGTGTGGACAGTGCTATGTTGGTGGGAGATGCTCTCCTACCGACATAGCTACCCCTGCTCATTGGAGGTGGGAGAGCAGCTACACAGGAGACCTTACAGCAGTGCAGCTGCAGTGGTATCGCTGTACTTTTGTAAGGTCTCTAGTGTAGACGTAGCCTTTAAACCTACTGCAGAAGACAGAACAGCGGTTTTCTTCAGATTCTACTACATGGACTCTAGATTTCCCGATAAAGCAGTAGTATCCATCTTCTCTGCAATGTTCTTCTTGAGATGTAGACATGTTATCCAAACAACTCTTGTTGGATGTGAAAATGAGCATTGCTTAGGTTTAAAAAAAAAAAAAATCCACAACTGTCCAAAAAACAAACTTAGAGTTTAAGAACCATCATAGACTGACCCAGGAGCCAAGAAGCCTGAATTAACCTAAAGCTCAAGTGAGTTCAGTATTAGAGGCTCAGCGTGAAAATGGGATCTTATTTTTCTGACCAACTAACTGAATAACTTGCCCAGAGCAGAGACCTGGCTTGCTTTACTGGAGACTTGTATGCACATTTCTTCTTCTCTCCCCCGCACCTCCCAAGCCTGAACTATGCCCAGGGAAATAATTTGGAAAGCTTGTGCTACTGGGATATTATAAGGGTTCGCTGTATTTTCTCAGCCTCACTGTGAAAATATATAAATGCAGTGATGCTAGAGCTAAGATATGTGGGAGGCAGCAGTTTTTCTACAGTTCCCTTTTAAGCTAAACGTTACATGACAGAACATAGGAATATTTTTAAAAGCTGAAGATGCCAGTGTCTATCTGCAAAACCTCATAAAGATGCCTCAACAGCGTGAAACTCCACAAGAACCTCAGGGCAATGAAATGCAATGTGAAAAGTCAAATAAGTAAGACTGGCAAAGTAGCAATATCTGTCTCGACACTGTTTGTAGGAGCTGGTATTAAACCACCCAAGAAAATGGATATAATATTGTTGTTTCATTATATATGTCATCCATGTATTTACTATCACCATATTTTTCATTTTCATTTTATTGTGGAAAAAGCTCTTTGGACACCTTTAACTTCCTAATACCTTTTCAGCTTTTCAGACCTGTAGTTATATCCATCTGCTATATTTCTTCATAAATTCTGCTGATCAGAACTTAACTATTATCTTAGATCTAAAGTGTAAATCCACATGGAGTCAATTCATGCTATGGGGTCATTTATGAAATTACTGATCAGCATATTTAAAAAGGACGTTTTTATTGTGCATCCACATTCACATTTTTCTAATGCTATCTCATGAGTGCTTCCTTCCTTTTTTAATACCAAACTTTATGGACTAACAATAGCTTGCCACATTATTTATAGGTGAGAGTCGGAGAAAATTATGCACATTGTGTTTCTACTCTATTATAATGGCCTGAAATGCTATAAAATCACTGTTATGGTTTCTGACTGGCAGAAGCTTATTTCTGTTGGTCTATTTAACACAGCAGTACAACGCTATCATTAGCCTACACATGGCATTTGGCTGTTCCACACATCCTCTGTGGCAATTATCAATATGGTGTTTTTTCCAGCAAAACCCTTGTGTGACAGTACAGAAGTTTTGTGTGTGCGTGTATGTGTGTAAATTAAGCTTTTGTGTGCAATTGTTACACAGCTTTTAAAAGCATTTCTGAAATAGTTGGCCTTTATCTTATTACACAAAACAGTAGTAGTAGTAGTAGTAGTATACATGGTTTAATTACAATAAGATATCTGATACATGAAGTGGATTGTCCTTACCTGTAGATTTATGCCTGATGGATGACGATAACAATAACTGTGTTAAAAATAAGTTATTTTCCAGGTCACTTCATGAATTTTATCATGGAATTTAATTTAAAGATGGAAAATAACTGTAAGGTCACTTAGGGCTTGTCTTCACATACAGTGATACAGTGGCGTAGCTGTACCACTGTAGTGCTGTATGTGAAGAAGCTACTATGCTGATGGGAGAGCTTTTCCCATCATCACAGTTAATCCACCTCCCTGAGAGGTGGTAGCTTTGTTGGTGAGAGAAGCTGTCCCATCAACACAGTGCTGTCTACATAGGGGTTAGGTCAGTATAACTACGATGCTAAAGGGTGTGGATTTTTCACACCCCCGAGTGATGTAATTATACTGATATAAGTCTGTAGTTTAGACCTGGCCTCAGCCCTATTTCTGCTAGTTCAGACTTGGACCAAATTTTGTTGGTGATAGACGCAAGCTTTTGAGCTACACAGAGCTCTTCTTCAGGTCTGAGAAACTAACTCAGGCTATGTCTACATTAGCACTTTAGTAGGTAAAACGTATGTTGCTCAGGGGCTTGAAAAAAACCACACCCGAGAGACATCAGTTACAACAACAGAAATGCCAGTGTGTAACTGCCAGCTGACGTAGCTACTGCCATTCATTGGACATGGTTTAATTATGCCGATGGGACAGCTCTCTCTCGTCAGCCTAGAGTGGCTACATGGGGGATCTTACAGCGGTACAGCTGCATCGGTACAGCTGCGGGACTGTACGGTCTCTAGTGTAGACATAGCCTCAGTTTGTCACTGCTATATACAAGGTGGAACAGATTGTTTAGCATAAGTGGTTAACAAACATTTCAAGGGACCATTCAAGCTGAAGTGGCTCATTAACACCCCTCCAGTCATAGGGAAGAAAGGAAGGGGGGAGGAAGCAGCTGGGGTGGGGTTTGGTAGTGGGTTACAGATTGTTGTGATGATTCATAAATCCAATGTCTCTATTCAGACCATGATTTTTAGTGTCTAGCAAAGCCTGGGAGCTTAAATTCAGAACTTCACCTTGAATGGTCCCTTGAAATGTGTTAACTACTGATGCTAAACAATCTGTTCCACCTTGTATTTAGCAGTTACACTGAGTTAGGCTATATCGACGCCGCACTTTTGTCAGTAAAACTTTTGTTGGTCAGGGATGTGAAAAACCACATTCCTGACTGAAGAAAGTTTTTCTGACGAAAAGCGTCAGTGTGGACAGCACTTGTCGGCAGGAGACACTCTCCTGCTGACAAAGCCAATGCCGCTTGTTGGGGGTGGTTTTATTTTGCCAGCAGGAGAGTTCTCTCCTGTTGGCAAAGAGCGGCTACACAGGAGACCTTACAGCAGCGCAGCTGTGCTGCTGCAAGGTATGTCATGTAGACATGGGAGAGGAGTTAGATTCGATTTTTTAAAAAATTCCTTCTCCTGCTCATTTAAATAGAATGATTCCACCTAAGGCAACAGTCTTGCAACACTTTTGCATGTGCTTAATTTTAAGCACGTGAGTAGTTGACTCATGAGTAAAGTTAAGCCTATGGGTTTGCAGTATTGGTACCTAAAATTTGCTAATTCATTTAGGTTCATGTAACTGTGTTATTGCCTAATAATCGAGTCTAGATTTTTAATGATTTGGGAAGAGCTTTGAGATTGTTGGTGGAAAAATGTTAATTTATAAATGGGGCAATTCTGCATTTGAATTAGGCTGAATAGCCTGGGCAAAGGAGGTCATCACCTCAAAGCATCAATAGTTTTATGTAGAATTTTTCAAACATTTGCATTGGAAATTAACTGCGTGGAGTTTTTAGACACTTAATGGTTTTGGTACTTGCCAAAAATTTGACAGGAAAAAATTTAAACCCTCTCTACTGCAAAAGTGTGTGCATGTGTTACTCCTGGGGAATTCTGTGCCAAAAAAATAAAAATTCTACACACAATATTTTAAAACTCTGCATATTTTATTTGTCAAAATACCACAATATAATAACACCAGTTTCAATTATGCTAGTAATTTATTTTAAAATAACTCTCAGCAATTATGTTTGTAATAATACAGACAAAAAAAGGATTCAGGAATGTTTTTTGACAAATAGATTATTTACTAGGCAAATTAATACGGAGCTTTATACAAATATACAACTTTTAATACAGAACAGAGTAATTAATTTAAACTACAATACAGAAACTTATTTCCTGCACTAGTCAGAAGCAGTGCAAAGGCTTTGGGGGAGTCAGGAGTAATGGAGGAGCTGAGGGAGAGGGAAGGAGCCTGGGAGTGAACTTGGAGGGTTGTTGCCTGTGGGTGGTGGTAGTATGGAACAGCTTTTTTGCAGAGGGGGATTGTTAGGGAGTTGGGGAGCCTCCCCTATGCAGACTCTGGCTGACCCTGAGCCTCTCTCATTTAGTCAGGCACATCTGCCCCCTTGTGTCCCTGCAGCCCTCCTCCCATTCAGCCTCTGGCTCAATGCTGTCACCCCACTAACTCCTAAGCTCGTGCCCCAGTCTGTCTCCCCACCCCACCCCACACTAGCCCTTCTGAATCCCAGCCTGTAACCCCCGCAGCAGTCCCATGTGCCCCACTCTGTCCCCCCCCAATACCATACCTCCTAACCTGGCTCCACAGGTAGGGTGCTGTGATGAATGCAGCTGGCTAATGGCTGTTACGGTATTTCCTGTCAGCGGCTGCTATCCTGTCACTACAGCGTCCTCTGGTGGGTGAAAGGTGGAACTGCAGCACTTCTCAGGAAGGATGTATTTTCTGTGCAGAAAAAAAAATCTGCCTGGGACATGAATTCTGCGCATGTGCAGTGGCACAGAATTCTCACAGGAGTAAAATATATATTGGGCTTCTAAACGATTAAAAAAATTAATCGCGATTAATCACGAGATTTAAAATAATCATGATTAATTGCAGTTTTAATTACACTTTTAAACAATAGAATATTTAAATGTCTTTGGATGTTTTCTACATTTTCAAATATATTAATTTCAATTACAACACAGAATACAAAGTGTACAGTGCTCACTTTATATTATTTTTATTACAATATTTGTATTGTAAAAAAGATAAAAAATATTTTTCATTTCACCTCATACAAGTAATCTAGTGTGATCTCTTCATCGTGAAAGTGCAATTTTTTTTAACATAACTGCACTAAAAAATAAAACAATGTAAAACTTTAGAGCCTAGAAATCCATTCAGTCCTACTTCTTGTTCAGCCAAATGCTAAGACAAACAAGTCTGTTTACATTTATGGGAGATAATGCTGCCCACGTCTTATTTATGTCATCTGAAAGTGAGAACATTCACATGACATGATTGTAGCCAGCTTTGCAAGGTATTTATGTGCCAGATATGTTAAACAGTAATTCTTCGGCCACATTCCAGAGGACATGCTTCCATGCTGATGATGCTTGTTAAAAAAAATGCATTAATTAAATTTGTGGCTGAACTCTTTGGGGGAAAATTATATGTCTCCTGCTCTTTGGTTTTACCCACATTCTGCCATATATTTCGTGTTATGGCAGTCTCGGATGATGACCCAGCACATGTTGTTTGATTTAAAAACGCTTTCACTGCAGATTTCACAAAACACAAAGAAGGTACCAATGTGAGATTTCTAAAGATAACTACAACACTTGACCCAAGGTTTAAGAATCTGAAGTGCCTTCCAAAATCTGAGGGGGACGAGATGTGGAGCATGCTGTCAGAAGTCTTAAAAGAGAAGCATTCCAATGCAGAAGATACAGAACCTGAATCACAGAAAAAGAAAATCAACCTTCTGTTGGTGGCATCTGACTCAGATGATGAAAATGAACATGCATCAGTACGCACTGCTTTGGGTCATTATTGAACAGAACCCATCATCAGCATGGAATCATGTCCTCTGGAATGGTGGTCGAAGCATGAAGAGGCATAAAAATGTTTAACATATCTGGCACATAGATACCTTGCAAAGCTGGCTACAATCGTGTCATGTGAATGTTCTCACTTTCAGATGACATAAATAAGAAGTGGGCAGCATTATCTCCCATAAATGTAAACAAACTTGTTTGTCTTAGCAGTTGGCTGAACAAGAAGTAGGACTGAGTGGACTTGTAAGCTCTAAAGTTTTACATTGTTTTGTTTTTGAGTGCAGTTATGAAACAAAATTTACATTTGTAAATTGCACTTTAACGATAGAGATTGCACTATAGTACTTGTATGAGGTAAATTGAAAAATATAATTTCTTTTTTACAGTGCAAATATTTTGTAATAAAAATATAAAGTGAGCACTGTACACTTTGTATTCTGTGTTGTAATTGAAATAAATATATTTGAAAATGTAGAAAAATATCCAAAAATATTTATAATAAATCTCAATTCATATTCTATTATTTAATAGTACAATTAAAACTGCAATTAATCATGAATAATTATTTTGATCAAGTTAATCTGTTTCAAGTTAATCACTTGAGTTAACTGTGATTAATTGACAGCCCTTATATATATAATTAATTAAACAAATAAATAAAAGCACATCCAGGCGGACAGCTTGTATGCAAAGAAACAGCTCTTTCCAGGTAAGACTAATTTAGCAAAGGTGATGCCACTGGTGCCATGATAATTCTTGATGTTAAATGTTCCTGCTGTGGAAAATATCTTGGTTAAACTTGTTTCTAATAGTTTTAGAAGACTCTAAACTAAATATTTTTGAAAAAATTAGGTTTGAAATTATTAATTGTCATTTTATTTCAGCAAAAGCACCTTGAAATTGAAAGAACTACAAAATGGCTAAAAATGCTGAAGAGCTGGGAAAAATACAAGAATAGCGAAAAGGTAAGTTATGCATGTTTTTGGTCAGTTTCCTCTACTGAATGTAGCAGTATTAAATTAAGTCTAGTGATAATCATACCTATTTATATAATCAAAAAAATAAATTTAAAAATAAAAATGAAAATCTGTTTTTATGATCGCATGGTGCAACAATGTAACTGTGACAAGTCCTCCGCCCGCCCCTCTTCCTGGAGCCCACTGGTTGCCCCAATAAAGCTCAGAGAGGCTTCTAGTTATGCAGCACCCATGGCTTTATTTACACAATGTTCTCCCACCATCAGTGTTATGCTATGTACAGAGCTTGCAGGCCTGATAATCTCCTCTCCTAAACAGGGTCTGTCCTCAGCCTGGAGACTGACCTTCCCCTGGCCATTCCCTCTTCTTCAGGCTGCCAGCCAGCCTATATAGCCCTTGAACCCTCAGGCCCGCAGGTGCAGCCAATTCTAAAGGCCAGGTACCAGGCTTCTCCCCGGCCCCAATCTATTTCCCCTGATTGGGGCTGGCTGAGCAGGGGCTAATTAGGTGCCTTTGCACCAGTGCCCTGCTACAGTAACAAACTAACAAAGAAACTGGTGTTGAAATACAGGAGTTTTAAAGGACAGCATTTTGGGGGCCACGTGGCATATTCAGAACTACCATTGCCTATAAATTCCTGTATTGCATTATAATTGTGGAATGGGACTGGGACATTCCGGGGCGGGGCACAGTGTTAGGGTACATGCTGCATAACATTTGTGGTAGAAGGGGAACTGTACATCACAAGATGAGCAGGTAAATAGAGATTAAACTACTAGTCTTCAGGAGGAATAGTCAACACATAATTATATTTGAAAATAGTAAAGAAATAAAAGTAAAAACTGTTATAAAGTTAAGCAGAGAGAGGCCCTATCCAAAAGTCCAGATGGGAACATGAGAACTCTGGAAAAATTTGGATCTGAATCTTAAATTTATGCTTTGACTTTGTGCCCGTTTGTATGCTGAACATTATTGTAGTATTTAATGCTGAACATTTTAATCAAACCGATATACAGGTGGTGCATAACCATAATGGAATCTGCTGGCTCTTCATTTTGAATCCTTTTAAAATTCTTTGTGTGATATTAAGCAGGTAGCTGTGTAGAGAAACAGCCTCCTTTTGCAGCCACAGGTTTGGTGGATGGGCTAAGAGAGCCTCTGCTACTTGTATACTGAAAGTTGTCTTGGGTTCCTACCCAGGGAGCCTGACTAGTCATAAATTTTGATATTGAACTACATGTTGAACAAACCAGACACCATGAGGATGCTTTAAAGGAGCTTTAAAGGATGCTCTAAAGATCCTCTTGGAAGTGGGTGCCTAGAGTAAGTTTTAACATACAGAACAAATAATTAAAACCTAAATCTTAAGTACAACTTATTTAGTTAAGTTTTCCGTATGTTGATTTCAGGTTACTAAGCAAAAAATGCAAAGTGCCCTTCATTTAGGTGGATCCTTCCTATGGTGGAAATGATTTCTCTCTTAGGAGGCTGATGCTTACATGTTGGTGCTCTGGTTTTACTGAATTTGACAGGGAGCCATCCCTGAAATACTGCAAGTAGCTATTTAAAAGTGCACAGTAATGCCACGCAACAGGTCAGGACAAAAAGTACAGAAAAGCATTGTTCAATGGAAATTACAGGGGAATTTTAAATAGGTGTAATTAGCCATTTGGTATTTAGTTCAGGATTCAGCCAGAGGTTAACATCACTAACTGTCTTGAAAATGGCTGTGGGATTTTCAATTACCACAAGTGAGCTTTGACAACAAAAGAAAATGGACTACATTTACATGTATGATAGCTGTACTTCTGTGTGCAATAGCTTCCTCCTGTGGAGAGACAGTTTGTGTAATGATAGGGTACCAGATTGAGAGTCAGGAAACCTGGACTTTTCTCTAGCTCTGTCTGTCACTTAGGGTTAGATGTTGTCCATGTCTTGCACAGCCAAATAGGGGAATTAGGCCCTGTAGCCCACAGGCGGCTGTGTAATATCTACTTGGATCTTCGTTCGGTGTATTCTCACTGCCCCCCTCTTCCTTTACTGTGAGTGAATTGGTGAGGAGGGGCTAGAAAAAGGCCAGACGTGGGTGAGAAGCACAGCTGTGCCCCTCCAGGCAATAGTAAGCTGAACTGGGCTGGTGTTGCGAGGGAGAAGTAACCTACACAATTTCCTGGCTACAGCAAGTTACAGCCTGCTGGAGAAAGAAGGAAGGAATTGTTACTCTCTGAATCACAGTTCCTTCCCTAAGCTGGAGTGGTCATCAGGGTTGGACGGGACCTCAGGAGGTCATCTAGTCCAACCTGCTGCTCAAAGCAGGACCAATCCCCAAACAGATTTTTGATCCCTAAATGGCCCCCTCAAGGATTGAACTCACAACCTTGGGTTTAGCAGGCCAAGGCTCAAACCACTGAGCTATGCCTCCCCCTGACTAGTGCTCCAAGTGAGGTGTGAACTCACAATCTCAGCATCACCCCATGCAGCGCTGCTCTGTAAGTACTGTGCGCTAACCCATTGTGCCATTGGAGCCCACGAACATACACTATCCTTTGCTAGAGTTACCATACGTCGAGGTTTTCCCATACCTAGCCTCCTTTTTGAACTTCCTTTCTTGGTCCAGGCAGATTTTTCAAATAACAGGCAATTTCCCAGGTTTTTGCAGAGCAGACGAACTGCAGCTTAGAAAGAGTCCCGGTTGGTCCCTCCCCTGCATCTACCTGATTGGTCCATTCCCCTGCAAGCCACAGTTGCTGGATCCCACCCAGCTAGGCCCCAGCTCTGGGGAGGGAGTCCCGCAGGGAGGCACTGACTGGCAGCTGTTGCTGCATCCTGGGCTTGCACCAGTAGCCCTGCCACTGTTATGGAGCAACACTGTCCCCACCTCCAGTGAGTACCCCTTCTGCAGGTATCCCCAACTGTACCCCTATCCAACTCCCCATCCCAGCTCCTCCCTCTTTCCAGCAGTGTCCTCTTCTTGGGAAACTAAAATGTGGTAACCCTAATGTACCTTGAGAGTTCATTCTCAGCCCACATCTACACAGCAATTGGGAAGGTACTTCACAGCATGGGTGGACAGGCATTTGCTACCTCTGCTTGAGCTTGTGTGCTAAAAATTGCAGTGTGGTCACAGCTGTAAGGAGGGCAGGTCAGGCTACCCACCTGGGTGTGTACCCAGGGAGTTGGGCACAGGATTGTACTCAGGTTGCTAGCCTGAGCTGCTGCGTGTGCTGCTGTGGCCAGACTACTATTTGTAGAATACTAACTCAAGCAGAGCTAGCAAGTGTCTGTCTACTTGCTTTGAGAAGCACCTTCTCATACCCTAAGACATACCATTAGTCTAACACTTCATTTTTCTTAGCACCACTTCCCATCTGTAAGATGGGGATCATTATTTACACAATTAAGTGCTAAGTAATGTGTGTTTGCTGTCTCATCATCCTCTTTGGAAGGAGATGGAAGAGGTACTAGTTTTATACAATAGATTCCTGCCATCCCTTCTTACAAAATTCTTTAAAAATACCCATAAATATTTCTGTAAAGGACAACACACAAATTGCCCATTATGGCAGGTTTTACAAAACTGTTTATTTTGATACATAGTTTAAAAGTACTACACTGTAGCTATAGCAACTTTAGCTTTAAGTGAAATAGGGGCCATTTATTTGAGAGAGATGGTGTCTTCTGTAAGAAACACCTGTGCCAATTCAGACTGGGAATCTTCGTATTTTGATGGTGCTCTTAGAAAATGTTGCTCAGTTTATACCTCTGAATTCTTGACTTGTTTTCTTTTCTTCCCTTTAACAACTCTTGAAGATGAAGGAGGAAACTATTGGGAAACAGTTAATATCTTTTATGCTTCATATTAAAGTCAATTTATAAAAGAGAGAAAAGAAGAAGGGGGTACAAAACCTAATAAGAATAACCTCTTGCAACATTTCTTTCTCTCTCTCTCTCTTTTTTTTTTTTGTGGTTAAGGATTTAAACCATTCTTCTGTAGCATTGTAGACCTGAGCATATCAGCATTATACAAATGAGGGATAACTTAAAATGAAACAGTGAAAGAAGACACAGTGTCCAGTCTAGTTTCATTATTAGTGTGTAAACAAGCCTTAGCCTTGTACTTTAAATATCAAAGAGTAAATTAGATTAAAGTGACAATCAACTTAAATCACCTTTCTGTCCTTTCAGCCTGCAGTTCTTTTTACCTGCTGTTACGAGCAATACCTAAGACTATATAAGAGTATATCTCACTATTTTCCAGTTTTACTTTGGGCTCGTCTTCACTGCAACAGTTTGAGTTAGTATACTTGAGTTACTGCGCTCCAGCTGGACACTGGAGTTACAGAGTGAGCTGATTAGCCTCGTGGCGTGATTGATTAACTGCTGCTGAGTTGGTGTGACACAAGATATTGCATTCCCACTCCATTAGTAGTTGGAGCATGAGTCACTTGTGCTTCAAACCGCCCCACCTCATGGGTCAGCTAGCTCCAGCTTTAAGCACCGCTTAACTTGAGCTAGAGATTTTTGTGTGGGGACTGAAGTGGCGTTAGAGTTAACACTTGAGTTATAAAACTCAAGTTTACTGGATAGTGAAGACGCAACCTTTGGGCATTTGACAGACTTTCATCCACAATGAGCTTCACTCTTCTGCTATAGACGTTCTTCTCTGTCATTTTTAAAAATAGGAAAATGTGGCTGTAAAACCACAGTTGGACTCTGTTGCAGCTGAAACCATTTTTAACGCATGTGCTTGTTTGTTTTAAAACTGATAATGTTTCAGACTGATAGTGTCCCTTTAAAAATCCACGGGCCACTTTATTTCCTGAATTTCATTTGAGAGAGATGTATGTGTGAGCGATTCAGATGCCTGGGGCGCACAAGTAGCACTCCTCCTCAGATAGGAGGGGTGGGTGGGTGGATTGGTTTTATGTGAATTATTTATAATGTATTAATTTTATATGTATCTAAAATAATACATAGCACATTAATAAATGACATTGAAAGAAAAAAGTTAACATAAAGTGTTACTAGTAAGAAAACTAGTGAGACTTTTTTTCAAGTACGAGTTCCTTTGAGTTTTGAATAAAGTTAATTGTTATTTTGGAGACCAAGTGCAAGAGATTGGCTGATGATTATGTTTTTGTCTGTGTCCCCATCTTCTTTTTTTATCTTGAGTGTAAATGTAGCTAGATCAGGATTAGTACTGATTGTGGATAATACAGCTTGAGCTGCACTTTTGTGGGCAGAAATTTGCTTTTTAAATAACACTCACTTCCTAATTCCCAATAAAATAATAGAGACGGTACTTGTACTGAGTAAATTTGTACCTCAGGTGTGATGGGTAATGCTATCTGAAGTGTCATATTGCAATTATAAAGTGGGTATGATTGAAACAATGGCCACTTGTGCGTGCCATTAAGATGGACGTTTACTGTTCCCAATTGAATGGGGAATACCTCAGTAAAGGCAACTAATTGAACGGAGCACTATAAATAATGTCAGGGATAATAGATTTAGTTGGGGATTGGTCCTGCTTTGAGCAGGGGGTTGGACTAGATGAACTCCTGAGATCCCTTCCAACCCTGATATTCTATGATTCTATCGGTAGAGCTTTATTCAGCAAGGGGCTTTATTTCCCAGAGGCTAGGAACTCATTGTCCACCCTGATCATCTGAACACTACTGAACACACAGACACTCTTAAAACAAGGATTGAGTACTTCTCCCACACTCTCCCCATATGCACAACATGAGTGATCCAGAGCACAAAGTGAGTAGACATCCAGCCTCCCAAAATATGCCATAGATGGTAAGATAAATTATTGTTTATTATTTACTATTTATTAGAGAGCTGTTGCTGCTTCTCAGTGTTGTACAAAGCTCTCATAAAGAGGGGGTGTGTGTGGCTAGTGCTGCAATTATTGTGTGTGGGGGACAGGCACTGAGTATGTTAGCTCCTCAACCCTGCCATTCTTAAGGCAGCAAGGAACAGCGCCACAGTTGCTGGAGTAACTCCTATCTTTCTCTTTCTGTCTTCTCATTGTGTGTTTAAAAGCCAGAGAAGCAACTTATACCTAAAGAAAACTTACAGACATTATCTTAGAGGGTCTCATTCCACCTGACATCCCTGCAGTTTTGACGAGGACGGCTCCTGAAATCTTTGTTTATAAAGCACTGTGAAGAGAATAGCACCATATTATTGCAGAGTTGTGGACTATAACTGTAGTTGTGAATGTCTTTTGGAAAATGCAGTAATTAGATAGTCCAGGAATGCAGAAAAAAAGAAAGGCGATGCAGGCCCTAAGGATAGAACAACCCCGAGAACAACTAGCATAAGTAGTTGGGCAGCACTTCTCTAATGACCTTTCATAATATATAACTGAGAAAGTTTTGCCTTCAAGAAACTACATATCTGTGTATGAGAGTCAATTTATTTGATTATATTCCTCTAAAACTTTTTTATTCATAATTGCAAAATACAGTTTTCTTTAATCCTCTCTTTTGTAAAGCTGCTTATCTACTTCTTCCTTAATTCCTTCCTTCTTAATTTTTCAGGTGAAGTTAATGGGAAAGCATTCGTGTGTGAGAGAGAGAGAGAAATAATTTTTAGGCGAAACTAGATCTGCCACTTCAGATTTAGGAAATATTTTAGAGGTTATGAAAGACGTAAGACAGAATCCTGGACACTGAATTTCTTCTTTAGTCATGTTTTATCTCACTATGTTGCCCATATTCCTAACCTGTGTTGCAGAGGTAGGAGTGAGGAAGGGAGTTCATTCAGTCCTTAACTTCTCTACTGATACAGCTTACAAAGTGTTAGTTTGAATGGATTGTGAACACCTGACCACTAGGAACTGGACTGAGACCAAACAGCCATCTGAAGGTTAAGATGTCAAGCCTCTGTCAGATTTGAACTGGTGACCTAAAGGTAATCCAAAGTGCCTTAATGGAAACCATCTTTAAAGTAACTCGATAGCCGCGTCTCAAAATGAAGCCCGTTGGTTCCAAAATAATAATTATTCAGAAACCTCTTCAAGAACAGGTTGCATTTTCAGACTGTGTAATGGTCTCCTGAAGCTGCATAAACTACCCTTTTGCCTTTTTCATGTCTGTTGCTTATCAAAATAAAATACTACTCTTCTCCAGCAGCAGCTTCTTATGTAGAAGGTGTCTATCGAATGGCAAAGTTCCTCAATTTCTATGTTCTAGTTCCTGACACCAGTTCTTCTAGTTTATGCTTTTATTTCCTAATTGTATTCTACAGTGTAACAAGCCAAGGTACATCAAGCCATCAGTCACTATTCATGTTAAAGCTTTCCTGACTTACTGTGGTCACAATTTTCAGGAAAGATTAAATAAAATTCCACTTACTATCTTCCCATTTGAATATTGACAACAGTGTGTGTCTGCCTTCAGCTTTAGTTGAGAAGCTATCCAAAGAGAGAGAAGGATGGGGAAGGGAAGGAGAAACTGCCAAGAAAAGGTAGCTAAATTTATTTTAGAATTCATAAAGCATGAGATAGTCAAATCTCCACTTGCTTTATGTTCAGCCTGAATAAAGTATCACTTTCCCCTCTCCGAGATTTCAGAATAAGAGCTCTAATGCTTGCATTCTCATGTTATTGTTCCAAAACCCATGAAAGATGAAATACCTAATGAAGGCTCCATTATAGCAATACATTCCTTTAGGACCTCAGGATTTGATTCTTATCCTTGCCATGATTGATTCTTTTTCAGCTGGCGGCCTCCCCCAGCCTCCTGGGAGCCTGAATGACAATTCTCACTTTTAAAAACTAGGTTTTCTGATAGCTGCTTCATTTCCCTTCCTGGGCCAATTAGATTTGTGAGCTTGCTCTTGCAACATGGCTTGAGAAGTGTTTTGTTTTTGTATTTCTCACAGATATTTTCAGAGTGGCCCATAGAGTATGTGGGAACGTTTTTGGGGTGTGTGCACAAGTCTCATTAGGTGGTGTGCATTTTACAGGCAGGTAGATTGACTAATTGGCTGTTGTAACAGATCTTGTTGAGCACCCCCTTTGTGGCCACTCAAGAGACTGCTGTGAGGGGATCCAGATGCTCACGTTTTAAGCTTCTGGAGTCTGAATAGAGCCTAGTCTTGGCACCAGCTCAGGGTGCATAGATCCCTAATTGAGCACCTGGTCCTGAGAGTTTAGATCATGTGGCCCACTGCATAGTCCCCGGAAGCAGTGCTGAGCTTTCAGAATTCCTCTGTAGATCAGACATACTCTCTCCCAGAACTCCATCAAAGGTATGAGCCTTCTAGGTTACTGTTAACTTTCTCATGGGGCATGTGATAGGGTATAGCACATAACCCTTACAAACTTTGCATAGAATTCAAATACTGTATTGCTCTTTACTTATCACACAAGAAATACAGACCTATAAAGATATAATGAGCCTTACATGCATTTCCTTGCATCAGTTCCCTCACTAATCCAGACCATTCTTTGGGCTGGGGTCAGAGTCCTTTGAGGCCATCCATTGTTTTTCTCTTGCAATGCATCGTTGGTGTGCAGAAGTATGGAGCCTTCTCCACCCCCCCCCCCCAGCTCTTCCTCTCTGACTATGGCCTATCCCCCCTTGCCCTCTCCTGCTCAAACTTCCTATGTCTCTCCTTTGAGTCTTCCCCGTGTGAATCCTTTTATATTCTCCTTCTTTTAGTCTGTATATTCGTGCTACTTGGGAAATTTCCGTTCTCCAAACTCCCAGCCCCCCTGCAGATCAGCTTGGCCTTCCTTCAAAGGCTGAGCTGGTTTTCCACTCCAGCAGTCTCCTTAGCATAACTGTTGTGTAGTCAAAACACAATTATTAAAGTTAAGTCCTCCCCATTGTCCTCAGTGTTGTATACCTGCTGTAGGTCCTGTCTGCAATGGTGGAGACACAGACATAGGGACTTTCCATGATACAGCAGTTTCAGAAGAACAACTTCATAATGTCAACCAGAATTCCTAAGTTGTACAAACAGATTCCCCAAATCATCACAGATACTCATCCTTGCAAAATCAAAATGGGTTAGTTTTTTAACTTTTCTTTTCCATTTTAATTCATGCCATGTGTTTTCACTTCAGAGTTGGAAAGAACTACTTAAGGATCCAATTCTATAGCCACTCCTCTCCCTCTTAAAGTCAGGGGGCCATATTCTCAGCTAGTGTAAATTGCCTTAGCTCCATTGAAATCTGAGTTCAGTTATATCAATAGTGCTATGACAATTTACCCAAACTGAGGATCAGCCCCAGAGTGTGCCAGATGTAGAAGCCTCCATTTAAAAAAAATTGATTACATTTTTGTATGTAATACTTGCATAATTTTTTCATCATGTTTAATGCTAAGGGCACTGTTCCAATTTCATAATGCTATGCTGTTATGGAGCAATATTTTCAGACAGTAACAGTTAACTGAAACATATATTAACATCCCTAACAAGAAATAGAAATATCTAAACTTAGCACTATAATTTCTTTTAAATCAGATATTGTTATAGTTTGGTTAATGAAAATTCCTCCATGTCTGGAGGACTGTAATAGTTCTAGTGTGTGTATTTTCCTTTATTTTTGAATCTAGAGAGGATACAAAATCTGTTTATGATCATGTAAATCATATGATAATATACAAAAACAGCTATTTCCAACACAGAGGTATATACTTTATATTTGCTATATAGGGTAATAGCAATGTACAACTTATGGTGATAGACTTAAACATGCTAATATTCCATTTGCGTTTTCATTTGACTATTCTTTAATAATGTGGTAGCTGAAGACTTATCGTAAAGGAGAGGGTTTCTGTTGTGTATAGCTCCTGGTTTTTGTTGGATATGGTACGTCTCTGTCTCTTCCCTCCTGTAAAAAGAATCTTTCACATTCCTTTCCCGTCTTATTGCCTGTGTAATTGAGCCTATGTCAGGAAAAGATTTTCTTCCTTCAAAGGAGACATCAATCTTGTTTCTGGCAGCTTTTTGAGCTTCTTTCTGTCAGACAATGGGAGTCCTTAATCTAGTGTTCTGTTGTGTTTCTAGTCAGAATCTTGCAACATCTCTCAATAATGAAAGGATCTTCCTCTGTTTAAATTAAACAATAGTTCTGAGAGCAAAGTCAAAGGATCTGAGTCTGTAGGGCTTGCAGGGAAGACCAAAATGAGGTGTGGCATTATTCTGCAGGTTGTCTACATGCCTCTCCAGTGCTGCAAAACTTCTGATCAAATCAATTAAAAATGTTTGCTCACATCAAAATCTTCCCATAGCTTTGAATAGCCCTGTTGGGTCCTAATATTTTTTCCATGGATGATGTTCTGCTTTGTGAACCTTTCACTTGTTTGTTCAGGTTATTTGTGCTGACTGTTCCTCCAACTTTGCTTTCACAGAAGTTCTGTCAGCCCTTTTATCATCAACCTTCAAGTCAGGATTTCAGAGAGCTGGCCTAGTTGCTGGTTGTTTCAGCCTGAGTGGGCACATAGGGTGGTAGAGTTGCCCACTCTGTTGAGACCCTGGAAACAAATCTCTCTCCTTCTTTAGTGTTGCTCATTATCAAAGTGTATTTTGTTTAATAATGCAGTGCTCAGGCCTTTGGCTGTTGTTCAATACATGATTCAGTTTTGTTTTTATTTTAGCAAGAAGTTTGTATCACAAAGCATAGGTTATGGAGTTTTCACTAAGTGCAGATGCTCAGTATCCTGCTGACCTTTCCCCACTCTTCCTTTTCCCAACCCTGTGTCTTTATTTAGAATATATATCTGCTAGTACATTTTTCTCCAATGTATAGGTTGTTGATTAAGAGAATAGTTGATGGAAATGGATGAAGAAACAAGCAACAACATTGTTATGAAATGGTAAAAATGCTATTTATCAAAGTACACCTGTACTGCAATAATTATCACCTGATTAGGAGAAGGGCATAATATAGGGCAGTGGTCTCCAAAGTGGGGTGCACAGGAGGATCCTTTGGGGGGGGTGTGGCAGGAGGAGCGCTGCCGGAGCAGTGCCACTTCAGCAGTTTGGGTGGCTTTTTTTTTTTTTTTGCGCTTCGGCAGTTTTGCTTGGGGCGGCAAAAACGGTAGAGCCAACCCTGCGGCAGTGGGTGCGTGCTCAGATATTTTTTACTGATAGAGGTGCGTGATCAAAAAAGTTTGGAGACCACTGATATAGAGGACTGGTAATAGAATATTGACCTTTAACTTACTGATTACTAGATCAATTCCAGCCTTGTTTGATAGCTACTGAAAGTCATTCCTGTCTGATGGCTGTTGGATGAACTTTCCGCATTTGGGAGTGGGTGGGGCAGGGAGAGCAGTGGGCTGTGATTGGCTGGATGGGCAGGGTTCTGGGCTATGATTGGCTGGACTCTGTCCCCTTCCTCATGAGGGTGGTGAGAGTTCTCTCAGTGGGTTAAATTCAAATAGTGAGTAGTTTCCACAGATTTAAAAAAAAAAAGAGAGGGACATCAGGGCTTGTCAAATGGCACCCGGACACACAAGCTGAAACCTGGACTGTCCAGGTGAAAACTGCAAGGGTGGCAACCCTACTGGTGGAACTGTGTTGACTAAAGAAAAGTTTTACAGGCTAGGGGTCTGATTGTTTACTGAATAGTTAAACTGGTAAAAGCCCTAGTGTGGATGCAGTTAAGTCAGATGAATAAAGGTGCCTTATACCAGTATAGTTAAAGCAGCAAAACTTTCTAGTGTAGAGAAGGCCTTACAATACTGCTGTCACCATGTCTGTTCTGTGGATAAACAGAGTATTGCAGCCTCCAAGATGGGCAATCCAATTCCTTTTACAAGCGATAAATGTCACCCAAAAATTTTAAATGAAAATTCTCACCCAAGCGTTTGCCGGCCTTTTAACATGCATGAAGCTGACTAAATCATGTAGAAATTTAGGTTATGGAATAATAGCAGCAAAATGTGTTGTGTGTAGATTATAGCACATACAAGTGTGTCTGATAGTGTCTTTAGACAGCAAGCTTTTTAAGGTTGGCAATCGTTCTGGTTGATAGGCATATACTTTTTGCAGTGGTGAAGGATTGTACATCTGCCTTGTATAGTAGAGATGACATTTGAGTGATGAATTTCCCTATCTTTGAGAAGCTCTAACTTGGCCACTACTGTTCATGCTTTTTAGCCTTCCACATTGTACATTTGAATGGGCCTCTGGTCCTTGGATTATTAAAAATGAAAGAATTTTAAAAATTTAAATAATCATCTAGTCTCTCTAGTACATTCCTAAACCTAAAGCTTGGATCTGAACAACTTGATAACGTATCTTTAAGATAGGGAGTTCTGTTGCCCAAATAGCCTAAGGTTTACCCCGTGGTTTGTTTACTAGCCTTTCAGCTCTGGAAACTTGAGTTAAAATCACAAATGAAAGTAAGACTAAGATTCTCTCTTTGGAGTGGGAGAATTGTTTTAAATTGCTGCCTACATTACAATAATAATTCATACAGATGCTTTATGTATGCAGTAACTTGTCACTTGATCTGTTGCGACTTTCAGAGCATGTTAAATAAAACATCCAATAGATCTATTATTGAATTATCTCTTGTTTGGTTTATAGTCAATGTTTTAGCCGCATGAAATGACTACAAAACCAGTTACCAAATTTCAGAAGAAAGATCTATGTTTTTTAATTATTCTGATATTGTGTACTGTCTCATGCTTTCAGTTATGATATACTAGGATAATGGGTGAGAAGAAATGCAGTACACATTAAGAGGCAGTCTAGATTTTCTGTGATATAACAACAGCAAAATCTTTAGATGCGCAAGTACTACAATGGTGGGTACAACATAAGACGCTGCGAATGAAAAAGTAAATAGAAACGATTCATTCTTAACCTCCAGCCCATTTGTCCAAATATATACTTTTTAAAATTTGCAATATCCTACATATTCCTCTGTGGGTGTATTGTGTGTGTGTTTATTAAAAAAAACTCTCAAAATATATAAACTCAAAGATATTTTTATGTTAAAGTCACATATTGGTCAGGTTTATATCTTCAAGTATATTAACACTGGAACATGCTGCCTGCTCCATAGGGGAATGAGAAATGTATTGCACTGCATATAGGAGCATCAGAACTATTTGATTTAATACTGGCCTATTGTTTACTATTTTAGTGAACTTTCTACTGCTAACCAAAAGGGATTTCTGCTTACCACAGAGCTATTGAGACCTGCTGTGGGTGAGGTGCATGTGCTTGCTTAACCATATCTCCAAAAGGATACTATTTTGTAGATGGCAGTCAAAGAAATACCATCATTTAAAAGAATCGTTTCCTGGAATGATTGGTGCAGATATTCAGCTTGTTTTGTAAGTGGGAAGAATGCTCAAGAGTAATATCCATTTCTCTTCTTTATCTCCTTTTCTTCCCTCAAAGGGTTCCACACTGGGCCACAAATCCTGTGGCAAATGGAGGGTTGGATGAGTCCTCACTGAGCCAACCTTTACTTCTTCTGGTTCATGCTAGGCTTTCCCAGTGGTTGACAATTTTGGTGTTTCCTGTAGCCCAAGTACAGTAGCATGTTTTAGAGGCAGTACTTCCAAAAAGAATGGAAAAACATGGTGGTTGCTTTTACATGCTGGTGGATGGGCTGTGTAATTGGAAGGAGATGTACAAGTACTGAGTTGTGCCTTTCTCCCCTATTTCTCATCCTTTCTGTATGAGTCTTAGTATAACAACATATCCATCGGGAAATTAATTTGTATTGCATAATTAAAACTAACTTTCACAACATGTATTGGCATTGAATCGGGCAATACTATTACATCATGACCGTCTACCATGCAGTATTTGTCACTGCAGCCAAAAGCATTAAATCCTCTAAGAATGCTTTTTTGTATAATTTGTAAGTCATAATGCACAGCTAAGTGGAAAAAATGTCTGATTACTTATTAGTTGACTCTGATCAGATCTCTCCAAATGTGACAGTGACCAGTATATCTGACCTGAAATCTGTTAGTTTGATATGTAATATTTCCTGTGTTTGTGGTGGTCTTACCCTGAGTTGAAGTTCATGCAAGTATAAGTCTACACTGCAATCCGGAGGTTTGAGTGCAGTTCCTGTGGGCATACTTGAGCTAGCTAGAGATCAAAGCTGGTTTGAGTAACAATAGCATTGTAGCCATGGCAGCAGGGGCAGCGGGACAGCTAGCCTCCTGAGTATAGCCTTGCCCAGGACCAGGGGTACATACGCAAGGGGCTAGCCATGCTACCACCCATGTTGCTGTGGCTACATTTTGAGCTAAATCAAAGTTGTCTTGAGTATGAAACATGAGCTGCGCTCACATAGGGTGACCAGACAGCAAGTGTGAAAAATCGGGACGGGGGCTGGGCGGTAATAGGCTCCTATATAAGAAAAAGACCCCCAAATTGGGACATCTGGTCACCCAACTCTCACACCTCCTGATTGTTGTGTAGACATACCCTCAGTATTAGTCCCACAAGAAATTTTCAAAAAGGATAGTGCCGCATGTTTTGAGTGTTACTAATTTTTCACAGAGTTGTAGTATACTACTGGATTATCTTTTTTTCACCTCTCAGAAACTTTAGCTTCTTAATTCATACTGCATAATAATTGTGAGTTACATGTGGACTACTTTGGAACTAATTTTGTTTGAGCTTAGTGCTTATGTACAGTGCCAGACTGACAATGCTTCAGTTCTCTACTCATGGAATAAGTATAGCACAGGCAGCAGCAATGTAAGTTTCTCCAACTAGTCCTGCCATTGGACATGTCCTGACCTGGAAGAGCCTCTTTCAGGAATGAGAGCATAGTTCGGTCTCCATGTCTAATCCTTGGCCTCTCTACTAAGGCTGCCAACACGGAGCCCAGTTACCAGTATTTATTAGACATACTCAACCTGCAAAATACTTCCAGTACTACTTCAGGGCTGTTTGATAATATTATGACCTTCTTCTTTTGATAATACTGCTTGATGCAGGGAAGGCTCACTCAGCTCAAGGTTTTCTGGCTTGTTCTGCATTTATATAATTTTTTTTCTTTTTACAGTTCCATAGGAGAATTTATAAAGGAATCCCACTGCAGCTGAGAGGTGAAGTCTGGTGTTTTCTACTTGATGTCCCTAAAATGAAAGAAGAAATGAAAGACTTTTATAATGTGAGTTTGCAAATTTCCCCTTAGAATTACCAATCACAAAATCTTAGATGCTGGGAAATACTGAGCTTTTATTTTAGGCAATGTAGCAAAAGGAGTAGAAATTGTATTTAACTGTATTTTCAACTCTGTAGCCAAAGAGAAACCATGCGGGCTCAGCATTTGACCCACTTATTTTTGGGTTTGTAATTTGTAATTCTTCTGATTCCTTCCCCCATCGACAAAATAATTAAAGTGCAGTTCTACTCAGAGAAATGACTATCAAAGTAGCATCATTTACTCAGCAGAATCTTTTCCCAGATCTTTCCCCCCTCCCCAGCCCTATCTGTTTAATTCAGTGAAAAAAGTAATTTTAGGAGGGGGGCTTTGTGTGTGGGTTTTTCCCCCTTGTATTGTTTTTTAGTTTTTTACTCTTATTAGCCCTGAAGAACCAACACAACTTTGTGGGTGTGAGCTTTTACCCATGTGCGCACACTTATTCCAGAATGACGCCTTTTTCTGAATTAGCTTAATCCACTTTGGAAATGTATTAAGTTAATTTGAAATAAGAACATCCAAACAATAAGGAATATAGTTCATCCACTTCAAATTCACCCCCTGCTTTATTCTGGATTCATTTTCATGTGCGGACAAGCCCTAAAAAAAACCCTGAAGCCCTGTAAGTTTTTGATTTCTGCTTTGCAGAAGGAGGCAGCAATAGGTGAAAGACCATACTAATCACTAGCCAGAAAGTAAGCTTGAAGCACTGTATCTCATGATCCTGCCCTCATCTGGTGAAACTTTGGCAGTGGTTCCCACTGTTCTCTTGGAGCTGGAGGTAGATTTCTTTAAAAAGAAAGTATGGTGGTAAATAAAAATGTTCAGTAAGTTTTAAAAATAAAACAATAACTGGGTTGTTTGACTCCAGAGGGGTTTCATGTATTTGAATGTTTGGTCAGAGGGACAACATTAAAATCAAGCTTTGGGAATAACCAAGATGAATTAATGTTTGTAAAGCACTTTGAAGATGTAAAGTACTCTGCAAATGCTTATTAAAACAGAACCTTCTTAGTTTGCAGTAATTACTGGGGAGGATATTGCAATTTACTGAATTTTGAGAACTTAAGAGAACAAGCACAATAAAAATAAACAAAGCTAGGTATCATGAAATGTGCTTTACTGATTTATTTTGGCACCTGTATTTTAGTTTATTATAATATTTCATAACGTCCTGGCCAATGTTCTAAGGGAGGAAAGCACATTTCTGTAGGGTTTTTTTTTGGTGCATATATTTTAAGTCTTTGTCTTTTGAGACCCATTTCAGCTATCTGTTGCTAAATCTTTGCTGAGAAATGGAGGTAGTAATTTTACATAAAATATGGATAAGTGAGGTTCTGCTGAAGTCACACAAGAATGAATATGCCCTTTATAAATCTAAAAGAATTTACAAGCTAGTCACAGAAATTTGTGATGGGGAAACTTTCTACATAGAAAGTATGCCTAGACACAAGAATAGCTTTTTGGTAGACTCTCATGTTAATACTGTACAGGTTCAGTTAGTGTGGTGTATCAGGCATTTGGAGGACAAAGATGAAAAAATATCAAGGAAAATGCCAAACAAGGAGGAAACCTATTCTGTGACAAATACATATAAGATATAGGAGAAGATCCTTTTTCTAGTGTGGCAGTGAGGACATATTTGGAATTCTTTGGTTATGATTGTCAGTCCGACCCCCAAAAGGGGATAGACACAGAAGCACCGTCTATCCACCTCCCATCCTACAATATATCTTAAATGTAAAATTGTATTGGGAACTTGTAAAGTGATTATGCCGTTCAACCCAAACAACGTGCTGAGAAGTGAAATACAAAAACAAACAAAGGAACCCAATCTCTAACTTAGATATTGCCAAAGGGCCAGACCAGTAAGTAAAACAATGAAATCTGTAAGCTAATGCTGTCATAGCAGGCTTCACTTATCCTTTTCTGCCTTGGTAGGATTTTATTAAGGCTTCTCATAATAATCATGAAAAAAGTCATAATCCAATTTGGAAAGGTGTCAGCTATGTGCAAAGTTGGGAAGCTAAAAACTATACTCCTGAGGGAATTCTGCACCAACAATTTAAAAATTCTGTGCCAAAAAAATAAAAATTCTGCAAATTTTATTTGTCAATAAATAATTGTGGAGACTCCAGCATGGCAGTGGGGAGCACAGGCCACTGGCTGCATGGAGTTGGGAGATCACCCTGCAGCCACCTTCCCTCCTCTCCCCCCCCCCCCCACCGGGACAATGACTCGGTGGTGAGGCTGCACTCCACCCTGACACAGTGCCAGGGCTGGGCCTGCGTCAGAAACACCCCAGGGCCCTGCCCCTCTGAACTAGGTGTAGGTAGGTAGGCTCTGGACAGATAGGGGTTCGTTGGAGGATGGGGGAAGGTTTCTGGGTGCAGGGGCAATGAGACTGCGGGGGGGCCAGGTGAAGGTGGTTGGGGCTTGGCGGGAGGGAGGTCTGGGTGTGGGGGGAGTGGGACTTGGTGGGATGGGTTCTGGGTGCAGGGGACTTGTTGGAGTGGTCTGGGGGAGTGGGGCTCATTGGGGTAAGAGTTCAGTGGGCCTGCCTAATGGCAGAACCCCAGCCGCTTCTGCTGCTGAGGGGATGCCACATGCTGGGCTCCCGCTTCCTCCCCCAAATTCCCCTATCCCCTTCGCTTCCCCATCCCATGCCCCTTCTCCACTGCACCCTGTCCCACCCCCTCCCCTTCCTCTCCCCACTGTCCCTATCCGTCTCCCCACTGCCCCTATCCACCCCCCCTTGCCCTGGCCCCATCATGGGCACTCACTGTTTGTACAGAAAATAGAATGGCTCCCAGCACACAGAAGGGGAGTACAACCAGCGCCAGGATCCAGGAGGCAGCGTTTGAGCACCAACTTCCTTCAGCCGGGCAGCTCTGCGCTGACAGAAACGGGGGCGGGGGAGCAATGGCACATGACCCTGCATGCCCGCCCATGCCTGGCCTCTGTTGGGGGGACAATGCCCTCCCCCCTTACTCCCATGTGCGTCCCCACTCCCAACTCCCGTGAGGCTTTTCTTTGCTTCCCTGTCATTTTCTATAATAAGCATTGTAAATTCACAGATTACAAATGTTTTTTGTCCACTAATAAATTCTGTGGCCTTAAGCAGTTTCTCTTCCTGTTTTAGATGTCAGCAGAGTTTTGCCTAATTTCTTTTCTTTCTTGCCATTTTTCCTAGAAATTAAAACATCGAGCAAGAGGGTCTTCACCAGATATCAGGCAAATCGATCTTGATGTAAATCGAACATATAGGGATCATATCATGTTTAGAGACAGATATGGTGTTAAGTAAGTGAATACAAATGTATTTAATTCAGTCATTCCTTGTTTGTCTTTCAGATAGATTTGACCTACCTAAGACTCCTTTTACTACTAGAAGTATGACAGAGCTTTGAATGTAAAAGTTTCAGATTTCAGAAAGTACCACATATAGCTTAAAGGAATGTAGCCTCTGAATAGTTCAAAATCAGCTTGTTTAATCTCCAACCTGCTAGCTTTACCCTTTAATGTGTTAAAGCTATGGCCACTGGAAATCTAAAGGAAAAAGTCTAAATTCTTATCCCCCAGATGCTATAGACATTTTTATAAAATCTGAGAAAATGTGTTGGCCTCTATTTTAAACAAATTCAAAGCACAAGAAAAGACTAAGTTCTTTAATTATGTATATCTTTATAGAGTAATGTTGGAAAACAGATTTTTTTCTTACTTCTCTGATAAATTTAATCTCTCCCCCTAGCCTTTTAGCCTTCTCCTAGATCTTCTGTATTTTCCCTCTCTGAGTGTAGTTTTGAGAACCAAATAAAACAACTTTTTAGCTATGAACATGTAATTATTTATGTAATTAAAACTTGCCACGTTAATACTTTCAGACTTTTTTTGCAATATTTTGTTTTACAGTTGTTGGATAAAGAATATTAGTTAACTATTTCACAATTTAAACATCTTTAACATAAACATACCAAATGACAGCATTGTTCTTAGGCTTCAGGGTCAATACCCCCATTGAGATGAATGAGACACATCTCACTCCTCTTCAAATGTATCATTTCATTCTTTTTCAGTAGCTTCTGGAAGATCTCATTGCATTTGTTCACCTTCCAACGGTTATATTCACGGTTATAAGTGCGGTAAACTAAATGTGTTTTGTTTACTGCTTTGTTATTCATATTGTTGTAGGGACGTTGCGTAGGATACTTCACAGACAAGTAAAAAATACCCCAAGATCTGTGTCCTTGAGAATGTAGAGTCTAAATAAAATCCTTAAATTCTGTAGAAATCTAGAAATAAACATTTTGGGCAGCGACCCTAAATCCGTGGTAGATCGTGGAATTTCCACATTGTGTATTTCCAGTGCCACTTCTAATGGCATTTGGTGAAAGTTCAGTAACCATATCCTGAACTAAAGTAATGGAGTCTAGTTATTTTTTCCTGAAAGTAAATTGCTTACCGTTTCAACAGTTTGTATTCTTCTGAATGTTTTTGTGTCCATCCTATTTTAGGTCTTTAGTGGGAACACTTAGGGTAAATAGTATTAAAATGTTACTAGTTAAAGCTAGTTAATGTTAGACAATAATAGTAATATTGTGCCCTTTACATTTAGTTTTCGTTTGGCTACTTCCTTCCATCTGATTTGTGCAGAGTCCCTGTGAAGTTTATTGACACCTCATAAATCGGGCCCTACCAAATTCTGGGTCCATTTTGGTTGATTTACAGCCAGAGGGTTTTAAAGTTAGTCAATTTCATGTTTTCAGGTGTTTACATTGAAATTTCATGGTGTTGTAACCGTGGGGGTCCCGACCCAAAGGGGGATTGTGCAGAGGTTGCAAGGCTGTTGTAAGGGTGTTGCTGGATTGCCACGCTCACTTCTATGCTGCCTTCAGAGTTGGATTCCAAAGGCAGCAGCTGTGGAGCTTCCTGCAGCCAGAGGAGGTTCGTGGAGGTGGGTCTGATCTCCCCCGTGCTGCTGGAGCACCCCAGCTGGGAGCTCCTAGCTACTGGTCCCAGCCGGGCTGAGGAGGGACAGGACTACTTCTCCCCCTGCACAACCGCTCTTGTGGGGAAATCAGTCCCTCTTCCAGGTACCTCCCCTGGCTGCAAGAAGCTCTGCAGCTGTACTCTCTGAAGGCAGCGCAGAAGTCAGGGTGGCTTCTTCCCCTGCATGGCCACTCTGAGAGTTTGGTCCAAGTCCAGGTTCTAAAATCTGTGGAAAAAGATGAGCGGAATTGCTCAGACATGATGATGACCGGCTCTTAGTTTGTTCTGCAAAAAAGAATTTAAAGCAATGTAGGTTCGATATAAATAGTTTAAAAAGCAAGTTCAATATTTCATTGTTAAAACAACGGAAATCAAAACTGTCAGAATATTTTGCTTAAGTATATACCTAAAGATTAACAAAGAAATTAGTGAAGGAAGCATGTTTGTGTAGAAGGGAAATAATGTGTGTGCGCATGCATGTGCACACATACTATTAAAGAAGAATAATTTTATGTCTGATCAAAGATGTCTTTGCTCAGTTAATTACCCCAGGAGAAGTTAGATCAAGATTTTCTAATCTAATGTAGTCTTAATTTAATTTTCATGTGTCTGACATATGAAAGCGTAGTGTTTCATACATACATTGACATTAAACCGTGAGAGAAAGCTGAATGCTCTTTTTTGTTTTAAAATTCTTAAACTGAATTAATGAAGTGTGATGCAGTTTTTTTAAAATGCAGAACACAATCTGTTTATGAAGCCCACATGTAGATAAGAATGAAGCCTTTTACTCACCTCTTTGTTTATCTGCAAGTGCAGATTGTCTTTAAAATGTCTCCCATTTTCCTTGTGAAGTGGGTCTGTGTTGGATGAATAAGAAGAAATATGTGGTTAAATGCAAATTTTCTTCAAACATGCTTTCATCACCCAATGCAGTCAAAGACCAAATAAAGTGAAAGACAGAAATGGTCCTTTCAAAGAAATAAGACTCAAGTTTAACATCTAGTACCATAATAATTCATCATCATTCAATAGTTAAAGGAAGGTAGAAACTGAAGTCCAACTTCCATTCTTTTGCCCATATTGTTTCTGTGGGAATCGTAAAACTTTGGAATCAAAGTGCATGAGTTTAGGGCTTAAAACCCCCCCAAAAACCCACACACCCCACAATACACACACACACATTCCTGACCTCTGTACAGCATTAACAGCACACCCACACATGTTTATAAATAAGTGGTATCTACTCACATAATCCTGCAGTGAGCATGTTCAGAGGAAACACTGTTAATTGACCTAGAGGAAGTGCTCTCCAAGGTTAACATATTATTCCCTCCCATCTCCATTAACGGGAAACATAAAATTTTTGTTTGACAGTCAGCAGAAGAGTAAAAAGACATTTACAAGTTTTGGTTCAGGGATGGAGAGGGGGAAGAATGCATTGGGGATGCAGGATAGCTGATTAGACCTGTGCAAAACTCAGCAGTTTCATTTCTATGGTTTTTAGTTTTGGTTGATATTGGCTCACATTCCCAGACTCTTAAGTTCTGAACAAACCTTGAAGTTTGTTTGTTTGAAGTTTACACATAGTCAGGGCCTCCCAGAGGATTCCGGGGGCCCCGGGTCTTCGGCGGCGGGGGGCCCCGCTTCGGTGGTAAATCGGCGGCGGGGGGTCCTTCCGTTCCGGGACCCGCCGCCAAAGTGCCCCAAAGACCCACGGCGGGAACCCCCCGCTGCCGAATTACCGCCGACGCGGGACCCGCCGCCGACGTGCAGCCCCCCCCGCGGGTCTTCGGGGCACTTCGGCGGCGGGTCCCGGAACGGAAGGACCCCCCCGCCGCCGAATTACTGCCAAAGACCCGGCTGCACTCTGGCGGCGGGTCCCGCTTCGTCTGTAATTCGGCGGCGGGGGGGGGTGTCCTTCTGTCCCGGAGAGGAAGGACCTCCGGCCAGCGAAGAAGCTCTGGGGACCTGGGCCTCGCGAGAGTTTTCCGGGGCCCCCGGAGTGAGTGAAGGACCCTGCTTCAGGGGCCCCGAAAAACTCTCGTGGGGGCCCCTGCTAGGCCCGGGGCCTGGGGCAAATTGCCCCACTTGCCCCCCCCCCCCCGGGCGGCCCTGCACATAGTTCCAGCAAATCTTGGATTTCATTGTGAAAGTTCTGCTTAACTCTACGCTCAATATTTCTTAATTCCTAAATTGGAGAGGAAGCAGAATTCACGCGTTCAATTTTTAATATATTAAGAAATAATAATTAGAACACGATGGGGTAGTATAGAAAGAAAAAGAGAGAGTAATTACACCTCTACCCCGATATAACGCCACTCGATATAACACGAATTCGGATATAACGTGGTAAAGCAGTGCTCCGGGGGATCAAATCAAGTTCAATATAATGCGGTTTCACCTATAAGGCAGTAAGATTTTCGGGCTCTCAAGGACAGAGTTATATCGGAGTAGAGGTATATTAAATAGGACAAAGCTTTCTCAAAGCATGTATGAGTGTCAGCAAGTTGCGTAAGACGAAGCACAGGAATAGGAGTCCGTCTCCCAAGTGTTGTTGCTGAGTCTGCCACTGATACACTGTGGGACCTCAGGAAAGTCATTTAGGCCTAAATTTTCAAATTGGTCTTTAGTTTTGGGTGCCTCAGTTTTTGAGTGCCCAGCTTAAGACACATTGGGCCTGTTTTGTTTCAGAACGGCTGAAGCTCCGTAGCTCCCGCTGAAATGAATAAAAGCTGCTGGTGCTCAGCAGTTCTAAAAATCAGATCCAAGGAGTCTCAGATCTGGCACATAGGGTTGCCAGTTTTGGTTGGATGTATTTCTGAAGCTTTCATCACATGACAGACTTTCATTTTTAATTCCTGGATACTCCAGGGCAATCCTGGAGAGTTGGCAACAGTATTGACATGCAAAACTAGTGGATGCTTTGAAAATGCAACTCTTACCCAGTTTATGCCTCGGTTTCCCCAGCTGTAAAATTGATGTTGTGTTTCCCCACTTTTCTCCTAGAGGTGTTACATGTGTTAGTTATTATTTAAGTACTTTGAACATGATAAATTCATGGAGATTAAGTCCATTAATGCTATTAGCCAGGATGGGTAAGGAATGGTGCCCCAGTCTCTGTTTATCAGGAGGTGGAGATGGATGGCAGGAGAGAGATCACTTGATCATTACCTGTTTGGTTCACTCCCTCTGGGACACCTGGCATTGGTCACTGTCGGTAGACAGGATACTGGGCTGGGTGGATCTTTGGTCTGACCCAGTATGGCTGTTCTTATGTAAACCATTGTAATATAATCAAACAATACTTACTACTTATATCTGTTTTGATTATGAAGTATATTTCTCTACATTTTTGAAATTAGACAAATTGGAGAAACAGATACTCAGAAAGTAGATTCAGTAGCTTTCTGTTTTTTGTTAAAAACAATATTAAATATTTTCATTTACTTACTGTTTTGTTTCTCCAGGCAGCAATCCTTATTCCATGTTTTAGCTGCATATTCAATATATAATACGGTAAGTCATGTTTCATGTACACTTGAGATCAAATATGTGTCTTTTAAACAATGTTGCAAAAGTTACTGAAAATACTTCTCAGAACTGTTGCCAGCTCAATCTGGCTGTTGTAGGGTTGGGAGCTTGAGTTGAAGCGGCGGCCAGCACGTCCCTGGAGCCTCTTCGCCTGCAGGCACCCCTTCCCACAGCTCCCATTGGCCGGGAACAGAGAACCGGGAGCTGCAAGGGGCAGTGCCTGCAGGCGGTCAAAATCAGCAAAATGTCTCGTAGCTTGCAATCAGATTATCCTGATGGGCCGCAGGTTGCCCACCACTGCTATATGCCATTGTAAACAGTCTCATCATACCATTGCCTCCATAAACTTATCAAGCTCAGTCTCAAAGCTAGTTAGGTGTTTTGGCCCCACTACTTCCCTGGGAAGGCTGTTCCGGAACTTCACTCCTCGGATGTTTAGAAACCTTCATCGAATTTCAAGCCTAAATATATTGATGGCCAGTTTATTTTGTCAACATTGGTGCTTAACTAAGAACTCCTCTCCCTCCCTTATATTTGATCCCACTGACATTTACAGAGAGCAATCATATCGCCTCCCCTCAGCCTTCTTTTGCTAGGCTAAACAAGCCAAGCTCTTTGAGACGTCTCTCATAAGGTAAGTTTTCCATTCCTGTCCTGAATGGCAGTGCTTTCCTGGCTGGGGTTTTTAGATCTCATGTTCTGTGCCAGAAACGTTCCTGGTTTGTAGCATCTAAGTCTGAGTTGCCTATTAAAAACGTAAGTAATGTAAATGTCAGATGTCCACTTCTGTGTTTACTCATTATGCCCCCATCCTGCAAAGATTTTTATAATTGGGTTTAACTTTACACATGAGTAGTTCCAATGAAGTCAATGAGACTGTATGTAGAGCTGAGTCTGTGCAGAAACGTTCGCAGGATTATTCTCATTATAAGTAAATATAGAAATCATCATTCTTTTTAAATATCACTTTGCTTCCCTTCCAGCATCATATCCATTTAAAAGAAGTTTTAGTTTTGCTGTCCCAGATTGAAAGCTCTCTTTTGGTGCAAGAAGAAGCTAATATTACTGTTTTTAATTCTAGAATTATGTTTTCTGTCATTTAATAGGTGCCCTAGATTTTTGATTGTACGGTGTTTAGGATTAAAACTCTGATAGCAGGGACTTTTTGTTTTCCACAGCACATTGTTTGGATTAACTAATAACAATTTATATTACATGAAAGATGCTGTTTAAAATCAATGGATACAATATAGACATTGGTAGTGTTTAAACAAGTAGAAAAAGATTAGTATTTAGGCTTATTGTTGCATTTTTTCTCTTTTATTATATATCAGTTGTTTCAGACTTCTTAGCTAGTTTCCTTTTTATCTTTCGGCATTAAAGCAAATTAAAAGGCTTCCTTGGCCAAAGTTCTTGCGATGAACCCATCTGTCTAAAAGACTTGCTCAATAATTATGTCTTTCTCATCAAATATACATTAGCAGCTGGTTTTGTAAAGTCAGTAATAATCCTTACTTAAGCAGTCTGATATTTCTTATTGCTGGTTCCCACCATAGGAGTTAATATATTAGTACAGTAGCCTTGTGGGGTTTCCTGTTTTAAATTGCTACCGTTTTTGAATAAGAGGAGAGATGTCTCTGTCTCACTTGTTTATGTATCTGCAATATCTTCTTGCCATATATTGTGCTGTTCCACATGAAGAATAGAAATCACATCTGTTCTGGGTGTAGGTTCATATAAATTATATGCAAATGTTTTAAAATAAAGGATTTAGTGTACAAATATCCTGTATCTTAATGAAAGGCCAAAGCCAGTTCAAGCGCCAGTTGGTAGACAGTGAATTATCACTTATAGTGTAATATGTTTTGTCTTTGAATAGCCATGGTAATAGAGTTTAAAGGAAAATTTTAATGATGAAGGTTTGAGGGGTGTGTGGGTTTGGCATATTTAGAGAGCTTATTCCAAAAATGGTGTATTTTCTCATGTTAAAAAATAACAAATAGTTGTTATTTTGTTTATGAAGTTAATGTTTCCTGTCCTCTAAATTTCAGGAGGTTGGATACTGTCAGGGGATGAGCCAGATCACAGCTTTACTCCTCATGTACATGAATGAAGAAGATGCCTTCTGGGCCCTGGTGAAACTACTCTCAGGTCCTAAACATGCTATGCATGGTATGGTATTTCAGCTCACATAGTACAAATTACATTTCAACATGTCCTAATTAGATTATACATTGTTTGAGACAGGGGCCATATCCATTTGTGTGTGTGTGTTCGGTACCTAGCACAGTGGGGTCCTTATCTTGTGTGAGGCTATTGCATGCTACTGCAGAACAAATAATGCTTAATAATCTCTTAATAAATATGGTTAACGCTTATCTACAATTTCATATGATTGTTTTGTAGGTTATATCCTACAAGTAGTCATCAATGAAAATTTCCCATCCTCTACTATTGTTCTGAATTTATTCTGGGAAAATACCCAAAAGTTCTCTTAGTGCTGTCACTTTATTTAAGTGTATCAGTGTTTCTGCTTCAGCTATTAGTGCCACTGATTTGTTCTGTAAAGTAATATTACAAATGCCACTTTGTCAGAGCCTTGTAAAATGCAGATAAAGCTATTATTCTATGTTAAATGCTGCATTTACAGGTATTTATTCTAAGGACTGTGTTTCTAGACTTCATTGCTGATATTCATGGAAGTTACTTCAGTTATCTTTGCCTGGCAGTGTCGAAATTTGGTTATGCAGACATTTATATAGCAATTGAATAATATTGAAAACCATATAAAAAACCTGTTAATTGGCTGTGATATTAACTGGCAAAGCTGGAAATCCACAGTTAAAACTAATGCTGTAGGTAGGCACAATGGTATGAGCTCAGGGTAAACTGTTGGCAAGCTGTATCTCTGCCTCGCACAGAATTCTATCGTTCCACCATTTTGTTACTTAAATATAATTGTGTTTTCTCTCTAATTTATTTGTTACTTTTAAATTTTAGTATTTTCAATGTGTTCTTTCCCTCCTGACAGTGGCCAGTGCCAGATGTTTCAGAGGGAATGAATAGAACAGGGCAATTATTGAGTGAGCCATCCCCTGTCATCCTGTCACTCCCAGCTTCTGACAGTTAGAGGGTTAGGAACATCTAGAGCATGGGGTTGCGACCCTGGCTGTCTTGGACCTATCCTCATGACCATATCTAATTCTTTTTTGAATCCAGCTATACTTTTGACCTTCACAACATCCCCTGGCAGTGAGTTCCATAGGTTGACTTGTGTTGTGTGAAGAAGTACTTCCTTATATTTGTTTTAACTTGCTGACTATTAATTTCATTGGGTGACTCCTGGTTTTTGTGTTAAGTGAAGGGTTATATTACACTTCCCTATTCATTTTCTCCACACCTTTTTTCATTTTATAGAGCTCTATCATTATCTTCCTTTAGTCATCTCTCTTCTAAGCCCAGTTACTGTCTTTTTAATCTCTCCTCATACAGAAGCTGTTCCATACCCTTAATCATTTTTGTTGTCCTTCTCTGTACCTTTTCCAAACCAATGTAAACTAAACTAATCCATTCTTATTATTTTCCAAACTAGTTTATCCATCTGTAGTACATATGACCCCTATACACCTGTAGGCTTTCCCCTACCACCACCGAGGGATGCTGTTTTGGGCCAAAAGCTAGTCTTCTGTAAACTATTAAATAGGATAAAGAATGTCCTCCAGATTCAAAATGTTGGTGTTTGGGCACATCACACTGTTGCAAGGAGACATTCTTACTCTTGGATTTGTGCTCTTAACATGATGCCTCTGAGGAACTCCCACAGAATAATTTTCTAAAGCGATTAGTTTTTGCAGGGGTCATTTCATACATCAGCCCAAGTGCACCCAACTGGCTGATGGTGAAGGGGCTCCATGAGGACTGCTGTGTGTTTTCATGGCCACTAGTGTATGCTCCTTTAGCTTGTCTGCAGTGCGCTGGTAGCTAACAAACACTACTTCCAGAGCTTGGCATGTACATTTTTACATATATGAACAATTGTGCTATGAGCAGACTGGAATAAATGGAACAGAATAAAAATAAGTGTGTCCCCTCTCCCCCTCACAAACCATTACCATCGCTTGTGTAAGCTGAAAATGGCTGGATTTAATTTTATGAAATTTGTTTTAAAATATTCCCTCCCAAGCCAAATTATTGCTTGACAAGTTTGAGCTTGGAGCAAATTCTTTTCCATCAGGGCTATAAAATCCCTAAAAACGTGATTGATAAAATACTTAGCACTTTGAGATTCTCAAATGGAAGATATTAAGTGCTTTAGAAGTATTAACTAAACCTTACAACACCCCGGTGGGGAAGTTTGTGTTTATAGATGTGCTAACATATAACCTTAACTATAGTTTGAATGAATAATAGCCCTGCCCCCAAATAATCAAATGCACTTCAGTTTACAGCAGTGTAAAATCCATTTACAGTAGTGAAAGCATTACTATAAACACTGGAGATGCTAAAGAGTAAACTTTCAAATTGATTTACATGAAGTATGCATGCACGTTGCTATTTTTGTTTCTTCCTGTGTACATCTTTAAAAAAGTAGCCCGTAAACAATTTCCAGTCAAAATTGTTGCTATGCATGCATTTCAGTTCTAAACCTGGGGGAAATGTCTCTTCTCACACTTGATGCCAATAATCAAGACATCACTCTCTGAAATAAATGGCTGATAGTGATGGCTGAGTAATGCAATTAAAAAAAGTTGCTGCCTAGAGTAGCAGAGCTAAAAAGTTCTTCCTTATAATAAACAAAGCACTTTGTTTCATCTGCCACTCACCTGTGACCTGCGGACTCACTGTTTTTCCAGTGCAACCAAGTGTCTCTCAAAATATACAACCCATCTAACCCCTGGTATAAGTTCACTGAAAATTAAGGGATGGATTTGACTGTAAGGGTACATCTACACTGCAAGGGGGAAAAAAACAAACAAACCAAAACATGTGTGTGTCATTCTCTCTCCCCCCCCAACTCCGTGTAGATGTACCCTAAACATTTTCTGTATGTATGGCAAGAAGTCTCCAAATCATAAAATGTAGGTATGATCTAAAAGTGATCTAAATTTTTTAAAACTATTTCCCGTAGGATTTCCATAACTGTTTTTCCAGCTTCAGGCTGAAGAATTAGTGTATGAATGGAAAGAGCAGTGGTACCTTTGAATATTATTAATAATGCACAATTAGCTTTGAGGTACCGATTCACAGTTAATGTAAAAAGAAAACTATTTTGCTTAGCTGAGTGTAGGTAACATCAGACATTCCTTTTTTCATATGACAGGGGAGTTGCTATATTAACATAGGTTCCATGATTCTGAGATAGGAGATCTTAATGCTTAGTCACTCTGCATCTTGTGCTGAATTATTGAATTGGCAGCTGGCCAGAAGGCATCTTTTGGTTTTAAAATTTGATTCTATTCTGAAAACTGGTTCCGTTAAAATAGTATTTTGGGGTCCTTGTTTATTATGGCGCTAACTTCCATGTTGTTTGCAGTGTTGTAGCCATGTTGGTCCCAGGATAATAGAGAGGCAGGGAGGGTGAGGTAATATTTTTTTATTAGACTACGTTTACTGAAAAAATACCAGGAAGAAGATATCTGTGTAAGTTCAAAAGCGTCTTACTTTCACCAACAGAAGTTGGTGCATTAAAAGATATTACCTCACCCACCTTGCCTGACTAACTTTCGTATCAACTATCTCAGTTTACAAGTAAAAATGTGGGTTTTTCCCCCCCTGGTTGCCTGCCCTGCAAACTTAGCTGAGGCAATGCCATTCAATCTGGCTGCTTCATTTTCAGACATATCACCAATAAAGTTTTTGCAGGTTACCTATGCCCTTAGTTTCACTGTACAAGCTCATGGTCTTCAAATTACGCTCTGTGCTTATTAATTCCATATCTGGATGGGGAGCCCTGCCTAATATTCTCTCTCTTTCTCTACCCTTGCTGCTGCACAAGTTCTGGCAGCTGTGTGGTTTGTGTCTGCCCTATGAATACACATGGAGAGCAGACTTGCTAAGAAGGTGCCTTTCTATGCTCATGGTCAAGCGCAAAACCACACTTCAGATTTCTGTTTTTAACCTTTTTTGGAATCTGTCATTTTAAAAAAAGCTGCTTGCCATGTGCTTTTATAGTGCTGCAGACTAAATCAGAGTTGATGCAGCTTGTATCGATCATAGCCAGGGCCAGCTCCAGGGTTTTTGCCACCCCAAGCAGGGCAAGAAAAAAAGAAAAGAAAAGCCGAGATCAGCTCTGCCGCCGCCGCTTCAGAATTCGGTGGCTGGTCCTTCCCTCTGAAAGGGAATGAGGGACTTGCCGCCGAAGAGCTGGACGTGCCGCCCCTGTCCGTTGGCTGCCCCAAGCACCTGCTTGCTGGGCTGGTGCCTGGAGCCCTCTCTAATCATAGCTATTATTGAAAATAGGCAATAAGAAAATGGTTGAGATTTTACCACAGTAACTTGAACAATAAAACCTACATTTATTCTTGCATCAATGTAGTAAAATGTATTGTGTACATTATTTTGAGTGTTGCAGTCTTGAAAATGTGTGTAATTGAAATCAACACACTTTTAAATCTTTAGATACCTTTTAGATACTTTTTTGTGAAACTTATTCTTGTTACATGCTGCACGTTGGCCCTTTTTTTTTTCTCTAGGCTTTTTTGTTCCTGGTTTTCCAAAACTGTTGCGGTTTCAAGAACATCATGAGAAAATATTGAAGAAGTTTTTGTCTAAACTTAAGCAACACTTTGTAAGTAAATATGCCAGAAAAAAGTAGTATTTATTGCACTAAAGTCAATCATCTTGTTTCAATCCAGTCTAATCTATTGATTTAGAATGCTACAAATTTTGGGGATGGATGTTGGGTTCTAACCGGCAAAAGTCCTATTACTGTCATATGAATGAAGTCATGGAGTTTTGGCTGAATTGAGACATTGATTGGGCTCTTAAAGAGAGTCACATCTCTGAGTGCTGGTTTCCTGAAAATATTTGGGTCTCCAGTAAATTCAATTCAAGATTTTACTGTTTAGCTAACCCCTGGGCACTGAATGCCTTTATAAAGGATTTATCACATGCAGAACTGACCACATAGTGCCTGTGGGCCAGGGAGAATTTGTAATCAGACAACTTACTCTTCTTCGAGTACTGTCCCTATGGGTGCTCCACTTCCAGTGCGCATGCACCTCTTGAGCCCTTGATCAGAGATTTTCCGTTAGCCGTGTCTGTTCAGCATCCAGTGTATCCTTGTGCCTCACACAACATATGAGGCCTGCTAACGGCAATTGTGGGCTCCAGGGCAGAACAGTCAGAGGGCCCCCTAGAAAGGATGGGGGCAGCATTGCCTACAGTTGGGCCCAGGGGAGCCTTTGCTTTTTTCCAGTCTCCTACTGTCTGTGTTTCTATGGATCATTTTCTCTACTACACATTTACCAACCACAGAGATCCTAACTTTCAGTTCTTCCCCATGGGTATCCATCCAGCTGCCTTTCCCATCCACCTCGGAACTGGTTAAAGGTCCAGAGCTGCTTCAGAATTTATTTGTTTCTCAGATATCACTCAGCTTCTTCCCCATTATATTACCAAAGGAGTTTCTTCTCATTGGCCTTCGGGAGGATGAGGCAGTATAAATTGCAGTTTCTGTAACTGTATCACTACCTGAAGGCTCTGTGTCTGGAATCTGCAGTGCATTGTCTCAACACTGAAGAATTCCCTCTCCCCTTCTTTCCCCAGGCCAGGGGTAACCTGATGCCCTAGTAACCAGCTGAGATCTGTCTTACCTTTAAAAAAAAGAAAAATCCACACAACCAGTCAAAAAACTAGGAATGTATCCAAAGGTAGTTGAGCATGCAGACGCCATAACTCAGGTCCCAGTGGGGAACCATTACAGATGTTATTATTTATAGATTTGTATTACAGTAGCACCTATGGGTCCCAACTGAGATTACATCCCTATTGTGCAGGGTGCTGTTCACACTCATGGAGACAGTTCCCTGCCCTACAGAGACGACAATTTAAACAGACAAGACAAACAAAGGAAGGATTGCTATCACCATTTTACAGATAGGAAATGAAGGCCCAAAGAGATTTTGATTTACCCAAGGTGGCATTCTGTCCCCCCCCGCCCCACCTGAATCAGACAACAAGTAGCCAGAGAATTCCCCTGCAATGAGCACTGCATTGTGACATCATAGGCAGCCCTACGCTGCCCCCACTGCATACTCCAGCCATGGGAGGCAGGAAGTCTAGGGCAGAGAATTGAACACAGACCGCCTATTGCTGTACCCCCAGGATCACCCTTCATTTCTTTGTAAAAACTCTTCCCAGAAATAAGTATGAACTTCCAAGAGATGACAATAAATACGTTGAAAGGCAGTCAAGCTGTTTGACCCATTCCTGAAGCCTACAGCTAAAAGAACCCCAACACTCTACATTTGTGGCACACAATTCTGCACGCACAATCATTTGCATATGCAACAATCTGAAAAGGAGGCCAAACTGAGGTTCCTTTAAAAAGATGGCCTTTTATGCCTAAATTTAGGGAATACTTAATATAATGTTGTCAAAGGGTGATAGCACACACTCCCAGACCAGAAGCAACATCCACAGCATTACTCAAGTGCATCCAAATATCTAAGATATGAACAGCCGCTATCATTTTCTAAGCACTCTGCCTTGATCCGTGCCACCAGATCCTATGTGGCTCTTGGTAATGCGGTACTATCTTCAGTTCTAGACTCAATTCTGAAGCTTCCTCCTCCTTCTGGGGATCCTGCTTGGGCATCACTTGAAGTAGAGCACCCATAAGGACACCTATTGAAGAAGAAGAAAAAGAAGTTACTCTTCAAAGTACTACTTGAAGTGGAGCACCCACAGGGATCCTACTCAAGAAGAAGGGGTCACCTTCTTCAGTAACTACAATTCTTCAAGATGTATGTCCCAATGCATGCTCCATTACTCACCCTCCTTCCCCTCTGCTTCAGACTGTTCTCTTAAGATATTTGGATGGAGAAGGAACTGAGGGCTATACACCCTCAGTGTGCAGCACAAGGATACATAGGACACCTGAGTGGGTAAAAAGGATGTGGCTATTAGAAAAATTTCTGATCAAGAGCTCGAGGGGAGCAGGCGCATCTGAAGTGGAGCACCCATAGGGGGACACATCTCGAAGAACTGCAACTACTGTGCAAAGTGAATAGCCTCTTCTTCACCCAAAAGGTAGCCGTGGTAGGAGGAATGAATTTTTTTCAGAACCTGGCATAAAAAATAGAGTGTACACTCTGTTTACCTCTCAGTTATGAAACCCTTGGGCTGGGACTGTTTGTTGTTTTCATTACAATATTGAGCATATTCAAGCCAAACAATCAGTAATGTTCATGTAACCTTTTTAGTGGGAATGGTATACACATGCATTATGGTGAGACTAATTTCCTGATGACTGTAGCTGGCTCAGATTCTACTAAAATGTGTTTCTATTGAACATCAATAGTATATACTAAAATCTAATCAAATTTTTTTTTAACAAAATGTGCTGAGACTCATTCAGGCCATGCTACAGCATATATTACTTTGGAAACATTCTCTTCATTACAGTAAAAGATTAATCCAAAATCACAGGGTGTATCTTGTGATTTTTTTTTAAACTACTGTATAGTGAAAACAGAGATCCAGTAGCTCACTTGCCTCTGGAATGAAAATTATGGCTTCAATTTTCACAGTAGAGTTCATGTAGGTTTTGGACTATAGGTCAGAGCTTCTTATTGCTTTAATTTTGGAGGATTTTGGCTTACCAGGCATAGAGCCACTGGTTATAATGGACAGTGCTATACTCTCGTCTCTTTGTTTTCGAATAGGTGCTTTTAATAAATCGAAGTAAACCAACAAGTAAAATAGTATTTAATAAGAGCAATAGGATATGACTAGATAACAAAACTTCATGGTGGTTAGTCATTCTGCTGATATGATATTGCCCATATCCATTATAATATATTTAATAACCAAGAATAGTTTTTTCTCAGAACCTCTTGAGAAAGATCTACAGAATGTTAGCTGCAGTGCAGCTGTGCCACTGTAGCATATCTAGTGTAGACATACTTTACTTAGAGTATCTAAATAGCACTCACCTTCTGAGGGAACTTTGAGCCAGTTGAAAACACGAATATACGAAATCTCAATAAACATTCATTACTAGAACCTGCTAGATCATCTTTAAATTATATATACCAGGCCATGTGTTGGAGTAAATCAGTTTAGATGCATTGATTTTTTTTTTTTATTGGAACTACATCAATTGACACCAACTGAGAACCTGACCCCACTATATTTTCTTATATGTAGTAGACTGTTGATTCACCTTGTTTTACTTGGACATTTCTAAACAAGCCCATTTGTTTTAATGACTCGTCCTATAAATGAATTCTTTATTTTGTAAGATGGTTTCATATGGTTTTAGAAGTTATTTGTCACAATTTCTCACGGGGGATATGCCACATTTTACTTACATTAATAGTACCTATGAATAATTATTTTCAAATGGAAGTTATGGTTTACAGAATCTCGACTATAACATTGTACATAAAATTAACCAGTCACTACTCTATATCTCAGGAACTGCAAGACTGGACTATGCCATTGGTTTTACTGATCTAACGCAGGCCTGAATCCAAAGAACAATCGTAGAATGTCAGGGGTGAAAGGGACCTCAGGAGGTCATCTAGTCCAACCCCCTGCTCAAAGCAGGACCAATCCCCAGACAGATTTTTACTCCAGTTCCCTAAATGCCCCCCTCAAGGATTGAACTCACAACCCTGGGTTTAGCAGGCCAATGCTCATGCCACTGAGCTATCCCATAGTTTTTTTTTCCCCCCAAATAATCTACCTCTTTAAAAACTTCTATTATATAGACCTTAAAATGAGAGAGAGAGAGAGAGCTGTAATACTGGTTGAACAAGGAGATTGAATTTGTTTACCTACTAGATTGTGGTGTGACCCCTGCTGAACCTGTATGAGCAATGAAGAACAGCAAGGAATGGCAAAACGTATATGGCCTGTGAACATGCCAGATGACTATTGACTCTTGTACTGTCAGTCCCTCATTAATTCAGAACTTATGTTTCCAAAACTTGTGAAATAGCTGACTGTGACAGGCATGGAGGCTTAATTTAAAATTGTGCTATCCCATAGTCATCAGAGAAGACAAATTCAGTGTCACTTAATTTCTTGGCTGCCTCACCACTCAAACAGCAGCCTAGTCTCCAAGACTTTCAACATTGTAACTAGTGCTAATGCAAGTGACAAGAATGGCAGTGGTTTTACAATTACAGAATAGTATAAGCATGTCATGTCTTTCTGTCTCTTGTTACTGTTAGCTGGTATTGATACTCAGTACTCAATATATGGAAAGTTATTTCAGGTATAATGAGCTTTTTCCTATTTAGAAGGAAAATATTTCAGATGCAGAAATATAAACTGTGTACATCGTGGGAAGACAGTAGATGACTAATGGAATACAAAACCTTTAATCTCTTAAACCCCTAGTTCAAACTAAACCCCTGTTGGTAGGAAGTGAAATTCATCATCATTCTAATTACTTGATGTTCTGTGTGAAATGAATTGATGGTCTTAGTCTGTTTCCTGGTGGATAGATATCCACATCACAAGATCATCACCCCATCTAGCACTAACAGGCACCCTTGCTAGCAGCCTTGTCAGCAGAGAAGTTAAAAATTAAATGGACCTTCAGACTGAGCTCTGGCTCCTTCAGAACATGAAAGAACCATGCACTCTCTTCTATACTTGTTCTGACGATAAGTGAAAGATTTAATGTTCCCAGGGGTATCTGTTAATACTCATCCTCAAACATATACATCTCTCTTCAGAAAAAAGGAGATGAAGGAAAAATATAAACAAGAGAGAGAAAGCATTTGTTGGACGGAAGCAACATTGTTTGAAACAGTCAGAATTGTTTTTTGTGAAGAATGTTTGAACACTGTGCCCAGACAGCAGTAGCAGCTAAGTTCAATTGTACAGTGAGCAAGACATAGGGAAAGAGTTAGTCCAGAGGTTGGCAACCTTTCAGAAGTGGCGTGCCGAGTCTTCATTTATTCACTCTCATTTAAGGTTTTGCGTGCCAGTAATACATTTTAACGTTTTTAGAAGGTCTCTTTCTATAAGTCTATAATATGTAACTAAACTCCTATTGTTGTAGGTAAAGTAAACAAGGTTTTTAAAATGTTTAAGAAACTTCTTTAAAATTAAATTAAAATGCAGACACACACACCGCCGGACCGGTGGCCAGGACCCGGGCAGTGTGAGTGCCACTGAAAATCAGCTCGCGTGCCACCTTTGGCACACTTGCCATAGGTTGCCTATCCCTAAGTTAGTCTAACTGCTCACTTCAAGTCTTGGGCTGAAGGTACTTTGCTATTGCTCCAGGTTAAAAAGTGGGAGGCCTTTATGTGCCAGGCAGTACATTGCAGCGTTCTTAATTGAGTATTTATAATTTTTGCTTTTTACAGGACTCCCAGGAGATCTCTACGAGCTTTTACACAATGAAGTGGTTTTTTCAGTGTTTCCTTGATCGTGTGAGTATCTTTATATTTTTGTATTTCTATTTTTAGTCATATGTTGGGGCAAGCTGTTTTGACATTTCTGGCTGATTCTGTCATTGCAGACTCCCTTTACATTAACTCTCAGGATATGGGATATCTACATACTTGAAGGAGAGCGAGTTCTCACTGCTATGTCTTACACAATTCTGAAACTACATAGAAGTAAGAGATCTCTCATAAACTTAAAAGCTAAACAAAGATTCAGCTAGTTTTTTAAGTAGTCTGTCGTTTTTTAAAAATAGCCATTTCCTCTATTTGGCTTTTATTGCAAAAAAAAAATATATATATATATCTATTTGACAAATGTTTTTTTTTTCCCCCTCCTGTTTTGATCTCTCCTTTGTGACTGTGTAATCTTTCATCACAGCACAGCGTGACTGTGATGCTCTCAAACAAGCAACCTTCTAGATCATGCTATATAGCTGATGCTGGAATTACTGTTCTGCAAGGAACTGACAAAGAATATTGTCCAATTGCATGGCAGGACTTGAAAAGCTAATGGTCTGATATTTTGAGTAATTGTGCCAGGAAATCTTAAGTGACTCTCAGGAGAAGAAATATCTTATTTGGTAGAGTAAATTACTCATTATTATACAGTTGAACAATAGTAAAAAAGGATATAAATTGTGTTTACTCAGTAAATGACAGAGCCTCTAGAAAATTGTGGGAATAAGCATTGTAGTTACTTGGTTCTGGTAATTCTTTAATGTAGTGTTTGCTAGATCAAAAGAGGGTTAATAGTCTCAAGTTTGGCCCTTTCCTGTTCTTTGCTTTTCCGTACTACAATTTTCCAGAAGCTTTTTCTTTTACCTGGCATGGGGATGACATGCTTCATCTAAGCCTAATTCTACTCTTTGGTGGACCATATATACTTAATGCTGCTTCTCTTTTCCTTACCAGCTACTAAAATAATCACCTGTATAATTTTTCTTTAACTCTGTTTCTTCGCTTGTATACTCAGTGCCATTGGCTACATAAAAATCTGGTACATAGGCAGTCTTTCTGTCTTCCTGGCTGTTATATAAGGTATTAAACTCCCCTTATTGTAAGCAGCAGAAAACAATTGTGAGAAATGTAGTTTTAGACAAAATTCATAGCTGAAACAGATTCTCTCCCCTTCACCCCCAGTTGCCTTCCTAAAGCAAACCAATGTGGTAGTTTCCTAGCTGTGTGCAGTTACTTCTCATAGGCTAATACGACAATAATCTACAACAGGTTGTTCATTACTGTGCTGTTGGTGCACTGAGAGAGACAACGCCAAAGACATGGTACCTTCAGCCACTAGGGAAGTACTTAAGTCTATTAGGTAACACCCTGCAGTGTCCTATAGTTATTAGAATGTGGTTTATTAATCTTGTATTAGTATCTGAAAGCCTGTGTGGATGCCTGGATGTGGCAGTTGGGCTTTATAATCCACCATTTGTGCAGTCTCCCTCATACAACCAATGAAATCATTGCATGTAAATTAGCTGTAGAATAAGGGTGGTGATTGAGTTACTTCTGATACTACAATGGTCTAGGACTCTTGGCGTGGCATAGATACATCCCTTGATGCGTCACAGGTGTAACTCCTCTTATGTCACAAATATCTTTGAAACCCTCTGTTAAAGTGTCCCATCCTCCTCTACTGCTGGTCCACAAAGAGGATAACAGCCTACTACTACTTTGTTACTCCATTAGCTAAAGTGGCAGAGATATGTGTGGCAGAGCTACAGCTCAAACCCTGCATGCGAGCGATATGGATGTCAATATGATGCCGCGTGATTAAGTAAGGGTTATTTTCAGTTTTGTTTTTTTTAAAACTAGGAAAATTACACACATACAACTACCTTAAAAAGAACACTATTTGCAAAGTCAAGTTAGGAAATTCCAGATTGAAGATTGCCCTGTGCCATATTAATTTTTGGTCCCTTTGTGTTCATGTGCATTATGATACAGTCTTCAATTATATGATCACATACAATTTTTTTCTACAGGACACCTGTCTCATGCAGTGCACAGGATGGACCAGATTTGGGGATGAATCAGGGTTTTGTAGTGAACAAGACTTGTTTGTAGGACCTCTGTGTCATTGGTTGCAGAAGTTTGAAAGGTGTGTAGTGAATGAAGCAAGGGATTGCAGGAAAATAACACATGGTCTCATGGTTAAGGCAGTTGAATGCTGCCCTGGAGAAATGGATTTTATCCCTCCCTCTGACACAGAGTATCCATGTGATGCTGGGCAAGTCACTTAAACTCTCCCCAAGTACCCACTAATTGTGTCCTCATTTTCTGGATGTCTGACTTAAGATCCTGGGGTCTGATTTACAGAATTGCTGAACACTTACAGTTGCAATTGAAGTCAGTGGGAGCTCTGCTTTGAACATATAAAGTACAATTAATCAGGTCCTAGGTATCTCAAACTGAGCACCCAAAACCAGTGGACTTTTGACCTTATCTGTCTTGGCCTCAGTTCCTCATCAGTAAAATGAGGATAATACCCTCTTATCTCACAAGGGTACTGTGAAATATATATTCATATTTGTGAAGCTCTCAGATATTAATGATGAGTGCCATAGAAAAGCCCATGATTAAATTAATTGTCTTAAGTGCAGGGTTAAAATATTGTGCAGTAAATAAGGCATGGGGCCACACATTGAACAATGAGGCTTAAATAAAATATTGAATCACTGCTCATTAATTAAGCACCATCTGTCTTAACTTCTGAGTGCTTGACTTTGCAACCTTCATGTTCTTTTAAGTAATTCTTATGTACTTTGTGTGTATATGTAATACCATAGGTATTTCTTTTGATTTTCATTTATGAGGTCCTAACCATACGATGTTGAGTGTGATATCAAAAAGGTACAGCCAGAACATGGCTTTGGACAAATCTCCACAGTAAGACTCCAATATATTTTGCAGCATTATATGCAAGCTATACTTCCTTTGAAAATATTGCTGACTCATTTTTAAAACTTCATTTATTTTCAAGTATGCAGTGTAGTTGTAGTCGTGTTGGTCCAGGATATTCGAGAGGCATGGTGGGAGAGGTAATATCTTTTATTGAACCAACTTCTGTTGGTGAGAGAGACTTTTGCTAGACACTAAAGATCATGGACTGAATAGAGACCCTGGATTTATGGATTATGGATTTATGGATTATTACAACAATCTGTAACCCGCTACCAAACCCCAACCCAGCTGCTTTTTCCCCCTCACCTCCCTTTCTTTCCTCTCTCTGATTGGAGGGGTATTAACAGGCCACTTCACCTGGAGTGGTCCATTGAAATATGTAACCACTTATGCTAAAGAATCTGTTTCTCCTTATATTTAGCAGTGATATTCTGTGTTAGTTTCCCAGACCTGAAGAAGAGTTCTGTGTGAGCGTGAAAGCTTGTCTTTCTCACCAGTAAAAGATATTACCTTACCCACCTTCTTTAAAGATTTAAAGATCTAAATTTAAAGATTTAAATTTAGAGATCACTTTGCTTTTGGAAGGAAAAGTTAACAGTTTTGAAAGATTTAGCCCTAGTCCACACTACAAAATTCCTTGGGTGTAACTACGTTTCTCAGAGGTGTGTTACAATTATACCGACCTAAGCCCCAGTGTAGACAGCGCTATGTCAGCAGGAGAGGCTCTCCCACAGAGATGTGAAGAGCTCTCTCCTGTCATCTTAAAGTGTCTTCACCAGATACACTACAGCGGCGCCGATGTAAATTTCTAATGTAGACCTGCCCTTAGTCTAAGTTCACCTTCAAAGTCTGTATTTCAAAATCTATAGAAGCATTTTAGAACTGTTTTGCTTCTATTAAAAACAAGTGTTATCCAATGATTGGAGCCAGGAGGATCTCAGATTAGGAAATGTGGATTCAGACCCCACTTCCCACTGAATTGCTTTCTGACATTTGACAAGATACTGCTTTCATAGAGCTGCAGGTTTATCATATGTTAAATGAGGACAATAATTTATCCAAGTGGATTGAGATTGTTGGCAAAAGGTGCTATATAAAACAAAATACCTAGGTTTACTACACGGCGGTAACTGTTTGATTATTTAGATGGACATCCCCACCTAGAGAAATGTACCATGTCTGTATCTGTGTAGTGCTCAGCACAACGGAGAGCTGATCCTGACTGGGGCTTCTAGACATTACCATAATACCTTACCAAAGTGCAATAAGTGTATTCCAGTCCACAGGCCTGGTTTGAAATTGTACTCCGGTTAGCGTTGGTTTCACACATGCCTTTTGCAGTAAGAAGAAATGCAGACATGAGTTAAAGCTTTAAATTTTGATGAGTAAACTCTTTAAATACTGATAATCACCTACACCTAAAAGTAATATGGGTGCTGTAGGTTTATTATTAGAATATACAGGGAGCCAACACCTGAACTGGAGTTCTGAAATCTAAAAGCAAACAAATCCAGGACGGTATGTATTGCAGCTTTTTTTGAGAGAGAGTTGGTCTAATGATCTGAACATCATACTGCCAGGGTAAAATTTTCAAAAGCATCAATGTCCCATTTTCTGAAGTGACTTAGGAGCCCAAGCCACAGTGACTTTAAATCAGACTTAGGCTCCTAAGTGCATATGTCACTTTTGAAAGTGGGTCTTGGGCTTCTAAGTCACTTACATGCTTCTGAAAATTTTACCCCTAGTTGTGGTTTCAATGCTGTCTTCTGTGGCCTCAAATAAGTCATATGGGCCCATCAAAGAAGTCTCTAGGGCTCCATGGGAGTGCAGAGGTCCATGTGGAGGAGTTTGCAGAATTAATATCTTAATCTCACTAGGTAATTTACCCCATTTAACTATGGGGATGCTGCATCACTATCTCTTTCAGGAGCTGCTTATTAGTTCATAAAATGTTTTGAAGATGAAGAATGTTTATAATTGTTACACTTCTTAAAATGTTCAAGAATCTTAAGAACAAGTAATGGTAGGAATCAGATTTGAGTCTTCCTCTTTATTTGCAAACATAAAACCAATGTAATTATTGTCCCACACCCTTTTTTTGGGCTTGATTTTGTTTGTTTTAAGGGAAGAGTGTTCAGTCTCAAGCCTCTGAGAAGCAATAGCGATAATTTGGAGGGTTTTTACCTTAACGCTGGCCTCAGGATCAAGACCTTTAGAGGCCCTAAGCACTGAAAAGATTATGGTGCTGCCCCATATGTAATTCAAAATAAAAACAATACTATACTGTAAAATAAAATTTTATTTTTTGAAATGAGACAAAACTTACAAGTATGCTGAAATTAAAATAGCTTCTTTCTAGGTCTTCTGATTGCAAAATCCTGGATAAGTTCATCGAAGCTGACTCGACGAAGCATATCTGCTTCCATACACAATAGGGAAAGTGAATCAAGTCTGTCCTGACATTGTTATTCTCTGAGGGTATCTCTACACTCCGAAGTTACTCCAATTTTACAGAAGTCGATTTTTGGGAACAGATTATATAAAGTCAAGTGCATGCATCCACACTAGCACATTAATTCGGCGGTGTGCGTCCATAGTACCGTGGCAAGCATTGACTTTCGGAGCAGTGCACTGTGGTAGCTATCCCGCAGTCCCCGCTGCCCATTGGAATTCTGGGTTGAGCTCCCAATGCCTGATGGGGCCAAAAATTTGTCGTGGGTGGTTGAGTAAATGTCATCAGTCAACCCTCCCTCCGTGAAAGCAATGGCAGACAATCATTTCACGCCCTTTTCCCTAGATTGCCCAAGCAGACACCATAGCACAGCAAGCATGGAGCCTGTTCAGCTCACCGCAGCAGTTATGAGCATTGTAAACACCTCACACATTATTGTGCAGTTTATACAGAACTAGAAGCTGAAAAACCAGGTGAGGAGGCAATGGCAGCGTGGTGACAAGAGTGATGAGGACATGGACACAGACTTCTCTCAAAGCGCAGGCCCCAGCAATGTGGACATCATGGTGTTAATGGGGCAGGTTCATGCTGTGGAACGCTGATTCTGGGCCCAGGAAACAAGCACAGACTGGTGGGACTGCATAGTGTTGCAAGTCTGGGATGATTCCCAGTGGCTGCAAAACTTTCACATGCATAAGGACACTTTCATGGAACTTTGTGACTTGCTTTCCCCTGCCCTGAACCGCAAGAATACCAAGATGAGAGCAGCCCTCACAGTTCACAAGCAAGTGGCGATAGCCCTCTGGAAGCTTGCAACGCCAGACAGCTACCAGTCAGTCGGGAATCAATTTGGAGTGGCAGATCTACTGTGGGGTTGCTGTCATGCAAGTAGACAACGCAATCACTGAGCTGCTCCTATCAAAGGTAGTGACTCTGGGAAATGTGCAGGTCATAGTAGATGGCTTTGCTGCAGTGGGATTTCCGCTGGGTAGGAAAGATACAAAATGTGGCAAAAGACCACCTTGGCTTAACCACGAGATCTTGCATGATTTAAAAAATAAAAAGGAGTCATATAAAAAATGGAAACCATGTCAGATTACAAAGGATGAATATAGGCAAACAACACAGGAATGCAGGGGCAAGATTAGAAAGGCAAAGGCACAAAATGAACTCAAACTAGCTATGGGAATAAAGGGAAACAAGAAGACTTTTTATCAATACATTAGAAGCAAGAGGAAGACCAAGGACAGGGTAGGCCCACTGCTCAGTGAGGAGGGAGAAACAGTAACAGGAAACTTGGAAATGGCAGAGATGCTTAATGACTTCTTTGTTTCAATCTTCACTGAGAAGTCTGAAGGAATGCCTAACATAGTGAATGCTTATGGGAAGGGGATAGGTTTAGAAGATAAAATAAAAAGAGAACAAGTTAAAAATCACTTAGAAAAGTTAGATGCCTGCAAGTCACCGGGGCCTGATGAAATGCATCCTAGAATATTCAAGGAGTTAATAGAGGAGGTATCTGAGCCTCTAGCTATTATCTTTGGAAAATCATGGGAGACGGGAGAGATTCCAGAAGACTGGAGAAGAGCAAATATAGTGCCCATCTATAAAAAGGGAAATAAAAACAACCCAGGAAACTACAGACCAGTTAGTTTAACTTCTGTGCCAGGGAAGATAATGAAGCAAGTAATTAAGGAAATCATCTGCAAACACTTGGAAGGTGGTAAGGTGATAGGGAATAACCAGCATGGATTTGTAAAGAACAAATCATGTCAAACCAATCTGATAGCTTTCTTTGATAGGATAACGAGTCTTGTGGATAAGGGAGAAGCGGTGGATGTGGTGTACCTAGACTTTAGTAAGGCATTTGATACGGTCTCGCATGATTTTCTTATCGACAAACTAGGCAAATATAATTTAGATGGGGCTACTATAAGGTGGGTGCATAACTGGCTGGATAACCGTACTCAGAGAGTAGTTATTAATGGATCCCAATCCCGCTGGAAAGGTATAACAAGTGGGGTTCCGCAGTGGTCTGTTTTGGGGCTGGCTCTGTTCAATATCTTCATCAACGACTTAGATGTTGGCATAGAAAGTACACTTATTAAGTTTGCAGATGATACCAAACTGGGAGGGATTGTAACTGCTTTGGAGGACAGGGTCATAATTCAAAATGATCTAGACAAATTGGAGAAATGGTCTGAAGTAAACCGTATGAAGTTTAATAAAGACAAATGCGAAGTGCTCCACTCAGGAAGGAACAATCAGTTTCACACATACAGAATGGGAAGAGACTGTCTAGGAAGGAGTACAGCAGAAAGGGATCTAGGGGTTATAGTGGACCACAAGCTAAATATGAGTCAACAGTGTGATGCTGTTGCAAAAAAAGCAAATGTGATTCTGGGATGCATTAACAGGTGTGTTGTGAGCAAGACACGAGAGGTCATTCTTCCGCTCTACTCTGCGCTGGTTAGGCCTCAACTGGAGTATTGTGTCCAGTTCTGGGCACCACATTTCAAGAAAGATGTGGAGAAATTGGAGAGGGTCCAGAGAAGAGCAACAAGAATGATTAAAGGTCTTGAGAACATGACCTACAAAGGAAGGCTGAAAGAATTGGGTTTGTTTAGTTTGGAAAAGAGAAGACTGAGAGGGGACATGATAGCAGTTTTCAGGTATCTAAAAGGGTGTCATCAGGAGGCGGGAGAAAACTTGTTCACAAGAAGCAATGAGCTTAAACTACAGCAAGGGAGGTTTAGGTTGGACATTAGGAAAAAGTTCCTAGCTGTCAGGGTGGTTAAACTGGAATAAATTGCCTAGGGAGGTTGTGGAATCTCCATCTCTGGAGATATTTAAGAGTAGGTTAGATAAATGTCTATCAGGGATGGTCTAGACAGTATTTGGTCCTGCCATGAGGGCAGGGGACTGGACTCAATGACCTCTCGAGGTCCCTTCCAGTCCTAGAGTCTGTGAATCTATGAATCTATGAATAACTGTGGTGGGGTGGTAGACGGAAAACACATCCCTGTCTTGGGACTGGACCACCAAGGCAGCCAGTACATAAACCGCAAGGGGTACTTTTCAATGTTGCTGCAAGCACTGGTAGATCACAAGGGACATTTCATCAGCATCGACATGGGATGGCCGGGAAAGGTTCATGATGCTCTTGTCTTCAGGAGCTCTGGTCTATTTAAATGGCTGCAGGAAGGGATTTACTTCCTAGACCAGAAAATAACTGTTGGTGATGTTGAAATGCCTATAGTTATCCTTGGGGACCCAGCCTACCCCTTAATACCCTGGCTCGTGAAGCCATATGCAGGCACCCTGGACAATAGTAAGGAGCTGTTCAACTATAGGTTCAGCAAATGCAGAATAGTGGTAGAGTGTGTATTTGGACCTTTCAGACCTCAGTGAAACCAATATCCCCATTGTTATTGCTGCTTGCTCCACAATCTCTGTGAGAGTAAGGGGGACACGTTTATGATGGGGTGGGAGGTTGAGGCAAATTGCCTGGCGGCCAATTACACGCAGCCAGACACCAGGGCGATTAGAAGAGCACATCAGGAAGCGCTGCGCATCAAAGAAGCTTTGAAAACCAGTTTCATGACTGGCCAGGGTACCGTGTGACAGTTCTGTTTGTTTCTCCTTGATGAAAACCCGCCCCCTTGGTTGACTCTAAAATTCCCTGTAAGCAAACCGCCCTCCCCCCTTTGATCAAAGATTGAAAATTAAAGTCACTATTGTTTAAAAACCATGTATTCTTTATTAATTGATTATAAAAATAGGGAGATGACTCACAATGTAGCCTGGGTGGGGTGTGGGAGGAGAGGCGGAGGAAAGGAAGAGGCCACTTCAATACTTGTTGAATGACAGCCTTCTGTCCAGTGGGGTGGAGTGGTTGGGTTCCTGGAGCCGCCCCCCCGCGTTCTTGGGCATCTGGGTGAGGAGATGGCTATGGAACATGGGGAGGAGGGAGGGTGGTTAAACAGGGGCTGCAGTGGCAGTCTCTCCAGCTGACGTTCCTGAACCTCCACCAGATGCCGGATCATGTCCGTTTGTTCCGGCAGTAGTCCCAGCATTGCTTCGTGCATCCTCTGATCTTCCTGCCGCTCCATCCCCAGACACATTAACAGACTTTTCTAGTAGCTGTACTGGCCACAAATGCATCCCAAGTCCTCAGGGCAAATTAATCATTAAAAAGTGCTTGCTTTTAAACCATGTTTTATATTTACAAAGGTACATTCACCAGAGGTCCCTTCTACGGCTTCGTGGTCCGGGATATCGCCTTGGGAGGGTTGGGAGGGCATTTCAGTCAGGGTGAGAAAAAGATCCTGGCTGTTGGGGAGAATGATGTGCTGTGTAATCTCCTCAACCTCGTCATCCTCCTCGTCTTCCTCATCTTCCCCATCTGCAAAATCCTTAGGCATGGCGACTGAGAGTACCCCATCATCGGAGTCCACAGACAGGGGTGGGGTAGTGGTGGCGGCCCCACCCTAGAATTGCTTGCAGCTCAGTGTAGAAGCAGCATGTCTGCGACTCTGTCCCAGAGCGTCCATTTGATTCTTTGGCTTTCTGGTATGCTTGTCTCAGCTCCTTAAGTTTCACGCGACACTGTGTTGAGTCCCTGTTGTGGCCTCTGTCCATCATGGCCTTGGAGATTTTTTCAAATGTTTTGGCATTCCGTCTTTTGGAACGGAGTTCTGATAGCATGGATTTGTCTCCCCATACAGCGATCAGATCCAGTACCTCCTGTACGGTCCATGCTGGAGCTCTTTTTAGATTCTGGGACTGCATGGTCACCTGTTCTGATCAGCTCTCCACACTGGGCAAACAGGAAATGAAATTCAAAAGTTCGCGGGACTTTTCCTGTCTGCTTGGCCAGTGCATCTGAGTTCAGATTACTGTTCAGAGCAGTCACAATGGTGCACTGTGGGATAGCTCCCGCAGGCCAATACCATCGAATTGCGTCCACACTAACCCTAATTCGAACCAGCAATGTCGATTTCAGCGCTACTCCCCTCATCGGGGAGGAGTACAGAAATCAATTTTAAGAGCCCTTTGTGTCGACAAAAATGGTTTCGTTCTGTGGATGGGTGCAGGGTTAATTCGATTTAACGCTGCTAAATTCGACCTAAACTCGTAGTGTAGACCAGGCCTGAGGGTTTTTATTCTTTTCAGCTGTGAAAAAGAGCGTTTTGCAGAGCAGTTAGTAATCATCAATGTTAGAAAAATGCGTAGTGCGACCGCTACATTTGGAAATACAGTGTATTCCGTCTTTCAATATTGTGTCATGAAGATCGATGTGATTGAATTTCATTTTCCTGTTTCATTAAACTTTGCGTGCATATAACAGTGGAACTGCCGCACTTCTCCACAGAGGTTCATGTTCAAGTCAACAGGGTATGAGTCAACTAGCTTTTGGGAAACTTGTGAATATTGTTCGTCAGATAAGTCCATATAGTTTACTTGATACTTCTTTGTACACTTCACCTCTCCTCTTCAGATGAGCTTCAAGTGTATCAATTATAGCATAGTAAGTAGATACGCAAAATTTGTCTCTAGGACTCAGTGCTGTTTCTGTTGCCCTGCTATCATTTGCCTGTTTTTCCCTGATTTGCTTGTGGGACTGGGCTTCTTTGTAGTTAGTATCAGGCCAGATATCTCTTGATATGTCTTCAGATCTTTTGAAATCATTCCTTAAAGTGTGTAAGTGGTCTGCTAATGATTGACAGAGGTCTGCACATGTTTTCAAATCCAATTTTTTTTCTTGGAGAGCTTGACTTGTGTGGTCAGTGTTGTAAAATTTCATTCCACATGGTCAACATGAATACAAACTCTAGTTCTTGCACCTTGTTTGCAATGTTTTCTGCCTCTCATATAGTTTCTCCCTTTTGTGATTGGTCTTCAGCTATATTTTCTAATGCATCCACAGTCTTTGAGTAGGATTCCAGAATTGCACTTGTTGCCACTGCATGTGCCTCCCAGCGAGTATTAGAAAGAGATTTCAACACACGATCATTACCCAAATATGTTTTAAGAACTGCCCATCGCTGTGTTGAGGCAGAGAAAAATGTATAAAGTAACTGGACCGTTGAGAAAAACCTTACTGCCACTGGAAAACAATCAACAGCACTGCAGCCTACAAGATTGAGAGTGTGCAGCACATGGTATTAATATGGTATATTTGTTCTATTCTAGAAGCTTCTTCTGCATTCCTTGATAACGTGACATGTTGGCAGCGTTGTCATAAGATTGCCCTCTGCACTTTGAGAAATCTGTTTTGCAAACTTGGCACAGATAATGCAGTACTTGATTTGCCATTTCTTCACCAGTGTGGCTTTTCAAATTGAGCAATGTTGTAAATCATTCAACTGGTTTTCCATCTGTGGGAGACACACATCTTTGTACAATACTCAGTTGATCAATATGTGAAAGATCAGGTGCAGAGTCGACAGATAAACTGAAGTACCCAGCAGTACTTATTTCATCCACAATAGCTGAACGAACTTTGTCACTCATTGGACCAATGAGTTCATCACATACTGTCTTGGATAAGTATGATGGGTTACTTTTGCCAGCATTCCCGTATTTTGAGATATGGCCTGCTAAAAATGGGTCAAACTGAGCCACAAGCTCAAGACATTTCTATTCTGCAATGATCCAAATGTATCATTTGATCCCCGGAAAAGGATCACATCCACATGTTCTGGAATGGTGTTTGTTTCACCAATAGAAGAAGGGTCAGTCTCTGAAACACCTACAGGTTTTGGAACAATGTCTGTGGTATTGAGAGAAGATGTTGCTTCTGATGGATTTGCTTTGAAAAATGATGTGAGCTTTGGAAGATTTTGGAAAATGTCACTAGTTTTTTGTTTCTTTTCTCCTGCCTATTTACATTTCTGTGTTCCACTCGGTTGGTTATGTTTCATCCTGCCCCTTATCTCAGTTATCTGAACTTAAAAAAATAAAATAAAATAAAAATTACATAACGTACACTATTTGTGTGTGTGTGTGTGTATATATATTAAAAATGAATCAAGTATGTATGACTCAGAAGAATATATTGATAATAAAACATAAATTTATTGTAATGCATGACAGGATCTGATTTCGTCACGTTAGTAGGACACCCCCCCCCCCCGTCTTAAGTGGGGATAAGTAATAAAAAGAGAACAGAAAAACGGGGGAAGTGTGTGGAGTGGAGTGTAAGGAAGTCTAACAAAGTTCTGATTTTTCCCATGATGACTACTTCGATGCTTTTTTTGAAATATCAAATATCAGTTTTTTCCAAAAAAAAATCTTTTTTGTTTTTTTTGGGTGCCCCTGCTTTGCTGGTGCCCTAAGTACATGCTTAATCTGCCTATTGGGAAATCCAGCCCTGACTGGCCTTTTCAGTATATGTTCATTATAGCACCTCGCTACGTAAAAATATCAGAAACTCTTGGAATATGTCTAGACAGCAAAAAACAAAACAAAAAAAACCCCTGTGTCTGGCCCATGCTTGCTGGCTCCAGGTCATTGGACTCCAGCTGTGAGGCCATTTCATTGCTGTGTAGACTTCCAGGCTCAGGTGGGAGCCCGAGCTCTGGGACTCTCCTGCGTCACAGGCTCCTAGAGCCCAGTGTCCAGCCCGGGCAAGCCCAGAAGTCTACACAGCAATGAAACAGCCCTGCAGCCTGAGCCTCGTGAGCCTGAGTTGGCTGGTATGGGCCAGCCATGGGTGTGTCGTTGCTGTGTAGACATACCCTTTGAGCAGTGTTTCCTGAAGAGAAATGGGGGAAGCGCCAAGGAAATGGACCACATTGGGAGGCAGAGAAGAGGCATCATGGTCAAACCTCTCACTTGTTCTCCAGAGTCTCAGCTTTCAGTCTTGTCTGTGCTTAAAAGTTTTGGTTTTTTTATAGCTACACAAGCAAAACCCTCCTAGGGTAGACTCATTTATACTGTCCAAAAAGTGTTTCTGATGGTACAGCTTATTCTGATTCAGTGAGCAAAATAAACTATGCCTTTTTGCTAGTATAACTGCTTCTACAGAAGTTTTTTTGCCAGTATAGCTACCGTCATAAAAAAAATCCTCCCCCTTACCTAACATAGCTGTGCTGGTAAAACTTTTAAGCGTAGAACTGGCGTTCATGTTTTTATATATAAAAGAAAAAGTTGGGGTTTAGCTGTTATGACTGCAGAATAAACCTTCAGAATGTGACCTGAATGTAAGTGATGCAGCAATACATACCTGAATCTGCAGAGAGCCTCAAACAATTTCTCTTGCTCTAAACTGCCACAGTAATTTCAATGAGTACTGACTCTTTTGCAAATGAGGGCACCTTAAATGTCTTAAATTTTCACTGCTCTTCAAAGCATTTTAAAAGGAGGAGAAGTATATTATGAACCATTTCCCAAGGTGGGGGGCAGGGGATGGAAGATATATGAATGAAAACAAATCTGTAGATTTTAATATCTCATTGGAATTTTAGGAGTGTGAGATTAGTTTCATTTTTCTGAAGGGGGACTCAGCTTTAAGTTTTCAAACACTGACCTAGAGAGAAATATATGGGTACAAAAAAGAGAGAAAATATTAGACGGGGAATGTGTGAGTGTGTTTTTTAGCATGCTTAGTAAATGTATAAAATAACTGCCTGTGATTTTTTTTTCTGTTTAATTAGTTAGATGTGTTTCATTCCATTTGCAAAATTGTTAAAGACTCCATAAAGGCATTTCACCTCTCTAGTAGACTTTTTCTTTGAATTTTTATCATAAAAACGTATTTGTCCACAATAATGTTCTTGTTCCAATCTAGAGCATCTGCTGAAATTGCAAATGGAAGAACTTGTAGAATTTCTTCAGGAGACTCTAGCCAAGGATTTCTTCTTAGAAGATGACTTTGTAATAGAGCAGCTCCAAAATTCGATGTCTGAACTGAAACGAGCAAAGTTGGATCTACCAGCAGCTGGTAAGAAACTTCCACCACACATACTGATCTGTACCTTAAGAACTTTTTGAACAAATTAAGTACTGTATATAGTTGCCCACTTGTAAAGTATTAATTGCCTGCCATTAACATCCATGAATACATTGCTTCTTCATCACTACAAAGTGGTTATTGTATTTGAATGACTTTTAGGTTTACAAAACAAAACTGCCACCTTAAATCCTGAGCCTGCTACAATTAAAAAAAAAATGTTAGCACTTAATTGCATTTATATGAAAAACACTTAAACTTCCTAGGTTCAGGTAACTGTGTTGAATTAACTTTTATTAAGTTTAACTTTTAAAATGGAGATGTTTACAAGCAAGAAGATAAAAATCAGGGGATGCTTGCTTTTCAAGCCAACAAATTTCAGTCCAGGGTTCTGTATTGGTTTATAGATTAGCCACTGCACAGAACTGCTATTCCCCGGAAATATAACCAGAACAAAACATTCTCCTTTTGGTCAAATACACCCTTTGAATTCTTTCTAGTTAGTCATCCTTTCTAGATCTTGAACTGATTCACCACCTCCTTTCCCTCAGAAACTTTGTGTCTCTATTCTGTAGTAGAAGGGAAGGGGTTATTTTTACTTTCAGAGCTATGTATGGACTGCATAATGGAGCACTCCTTTCTGCGTAGATATTCTTTCACCTTTTAAAAAAAACAAACCTCCATCTTTAAAAATATCAAATTATCTTGTGATTATTTACAGCTCTCTACAGCTATATTATAACGCAAAAATATGTTAAAAGAATATTATTAAGGTTGCAAAGTCAAGCACTCAAAAGTTAGGAAATGCCAGAATTAAGGTTGCTCGGACAACATTAATTTGGCTGCCTCTTGCATATGCATTGTGATACAGTCTTTAATTACATGCTCACTCATTATTTTTTTTATCTTTGTTCATTGTGTGGCCCTAGACTTTATTTAGTGCACACTATTCAACTGTGCTCCAAAAAAAAGAATTATTAATTTCCTCATGCAGTTTCCCCCTCCCACCTATTTGTTCAGTCTACTTCAGGGGTTCTCAAACTGGGGGGTGGGACCCCTCAGGGGGTCACGAGGTTATTACATGGGGAGTTGTGAGCTGTCAGCCTCCACCTCAAACCCCGCTTTGCTGCCAGCATTTATAATGGCGTTAAATTAAAAATACTTTTATATATATTTATAGGGGGGGTCGCACTCAGTTTTTGTCAATGAGAATTTTCTAGGGTTTTAATAGGATAAGCAACAAGGTTGGTTTAGGTTCGACATTAGGAAAAACTTCCTAACTGTCAGGGTGGTTAAGCACTGGAATAAATTGCCCGGGGAGGTTGTGGAATCTCCATCATTGGAGACGTTTAAGAGCAGGTTAGATAAACCTGGGATGGTCTAGATCAGGCCTGCACAACTCGTAAAGTGGTGAGGGCTATATTACTCCAAAGAAAACAGCTGCGGGCCAAACCCCCTCGGCCCTGCCGAGACACCCACCCCCCAGTGCCGCCCAGCCCCCCCACCCCCCGAAACACATCCCCCGCCCAACACAAACACAGGGGCCGCAGGGAGCCGCGGGGAGGAGGGGCAGTGTGATAGGGGCTGGGGAGGGAGAAGGTCCCTGGACCAGGGAAGGGGGCAGCAGTTGGGGCAGGGCAGGTCTCGGTCACACACACACACACACACACACACACCCCACCTCTCTCCCCGGGGGATCTCCTGGCTGCCCACAGACAGTTCAACCCCCGCCCTCCCCCCAATCACTACAGAGCCCACCTTGGGACCAACCAGCACAGTAGCTGCCCCGCCCCCAACCAAAGGGGAGGACTTGGTGGGGTCTCGGCCCAGTCCCCACCCCCTGAGCTGCGGCTCGAGCCCAGGCCGGGCGCCCCTCCCCTCGCTCGCGGGGTGGTGCACGCGGGGCTGTGAGGTACACCCCTCCCCCCCCGGTAGGGGGCGAACGCAGCAGCCCCACTCCGCCACTTGCCCGTGGGCCGCACAGTGAGCTCACGCGAGCCGCATGTGGCTCTAAATATAACTTAGTCCTTCTATGAGTTCAGGGGTCTAGACTAGAAGATCTCTCAAGGTCTCTTCCAGTCCTACGATTCTATTGTTCTATATTGCAGAGTCAAGAACCCACCCTGATTTCCCCTGAGGTGTACAGGAATATGGAAGTAGCTGGAGATGTTTGAGGTGGAGATCAGGGGAGAGAATGATCAGAGGGAATAGTGTGGAGAAGGGAGGCTTGGAGAACAAGAACCTTTGGTAGGTGTTTCGTCTCCCTGGCATCCCCGGGACTGTGATGAGGCAGAGGGAGCCCTGCTGGAAAAGGGATAATTGGGTACTGGTAGAGAATGGGGACTTGTTTTCCCCCACAACTCATCTCATCCTGGTGCACAGGGGAGATGGGATGGGGGACTCTAGTTCTCCATCAACAAATGAGATGGGACAGTTGAGTGAGCTAACTGGGCAGTGGGTTGTAGGGTCCGTCCTTACCTAATAATTCCAGCACATCCAGTATTTCTAGGTTAGGGAGCCTGTCAAGTATGGTATTTGTTCTGCTGGACCAGGCACAGCTCTTCAGCTCAGAGGTATCTCTGTTAAAGCCATGGAGCATTGACAGAAATATGAGAGCCCCCCGCTTTGGAGATCTCAATTCCTCCCCTTTGGGAACCCTGTTAACCTCTCCCTCCTCACCCCCGCCCCCCCCGGCCTGCTCGAATGTGCCTGGGTTTATATCATACAGGAGATATGCACACACTGGTGTTCATTCTCTCTTACTTCAAGATGAAGGAGGGAAGCAAAAACCAGGCCGGACAGGACTTCCCCATTTTCAGATTCTTGTTGAAAGGAGAGAGAGGCTAAGTGAAGTTTACCAATCAGATGTGTGCTCCAGTGGGAGTAAAATAAACTGTGAAAGCACTTTCCATTTGATTTTCTTCTTCTGAAGGAAAAGTGTCAGACTGAGGGAGACCTTCCTATGCTGTTTCTCCTCATGATAGAAATCATACCTCTCTTCAGTGTGTAACCCACGTTTATACAGTGTTGCTCTGACCCCCTTCTAGGGGCTAGTCCATATACAGCAGGGGTTCTTAAACTGGGGGTGGGGACGCCTCAGGGTTGTGAGGTTATTACATGGGGAGTTGCGAGCTGTCAACCTCCACCCCAACCCCACTTTGCCTCCAGCATTTATAATGGTGTTAAATATATAAAAAAGTGTTTTTAATTTATGGGGGGGGGTCACGCTCAGAGGCTTGCTATGTGAAAGGGGTAACCAGTACAAAAGTTTGAGAACCACTGATTATACAGGGCTACAGCCTTTGTGATACAGAAGCTGGGTTCTTTAGGTCAGGCAGTAGGAGCTCTTGCTTTTTACATCCAGAGGTCCCCGGTTCAGGCCTTGCTGTTGCCCACTCATCCTGGAGTGTCATTTTAAAGCAGAAAGAAAGATTGGGTTCATACCAAGTTCTCACTGATGGTAGTGAAATAGGACAAGTGTCCAATCCTAGGTCTCCCATGGGAAGGGAGCAGGCATGTTCTTTAAGGGAGTGAGGTGTGCACTATAGATGCATGCATTTGAGTGTTTGATATATCACAGAGGAAGGGGGTATTTAGGAGTAAATATCTCTGGGGAATGATGATCCATGGAGGTGCAGGGCACGTATCTCTACCATGAGAGGAGACTTTGATTTTCCTTTATTTCTGCCTTAGTAGCCTGGGAAACTCTCTGTATGTGTGGTATATTTTTGTTTGGGGTGAGTGGAAATATTACTCATCTTTTTAAAAAAAAATATAAAATACCTTTATCCTAATCCTCAGAAATCTAGCAGATTTGTCTCCTGTTATCCTTAGCTGAGTAATTCTGATGCCTCATTTGTTCTTCATATGAATTTCACAAGCCTTTGATTTTTCTTCACTCTGATCATTTTGGTTTTTCTAATCACTGTCTTCAGGCAATAATATTTTTCTACAGGCTCTCAGCATTCTCTAGACATTTAACCTTGCTCAAATGTCTGTCTGTCTGATTCTGCTACTTGCATGATCTTTAGCCCTTTCATTTATTTATTTTTTACATAAACTTGTCAAATCACTATGTGCCATGTAGCAATGCATAGAAAAACTAATCTGGTCATGTAAGCATCCATTAGTCTGGGGAAAAAAACATGTTTGTTTTATTTTTTTTCTTCAACTAAAATTGGAGAGAAATACCACTTCCTTTCTTACATTCTTGCACTGAGCAACAATTACACCTTCAATTGTTATGAACTAAAAACCATTTAAAATGAACATAAAAATATAGCCTTCAACAGACTGCATCAATATCAGTCATCCAAAAATAGCAGAGAACTAATTAAGCTCAGTGGAATTCTCCATCTGTCAGTCTTTGTTAGTACAGGAAAATCCAGACACCTTATTTGGGCAGGCTGTGGTCAGATATCAAAAGAGGTATTAACTTTGCCCAGCACTTTAAAGTAATGCACGTTTCCTCCTGGAACAGCGTTCCCTTGGTTTCTTCTTGCATGGATTTAAACTCAGAACCAAAGAGCTCCCTTTCTTCAGAAGAAGGGGAGGGAGATGAAGAGGCAGAAAAATGTCGATATTTGTTTTGATTATTTATTTTTTTTGTTTAAATGGTTTGCCTACGTGTATTGAGATGAAGCCATTAAATACTTAGTGTGAACATCCAAGTTCCAGGAGCACAATGAGATCACAATCAAATTAGTTGCCATAGAGCTAGCCATAAAGCATAGGGCACCCACTGAAATGTCGAAGACCAAAGCCAGGAATATTGTTCATACAGCAGATTGCAGATCTTTAACCTTTCTGGCAGAATCCTCTTGTGAGTGAATCTGTGCCAGGATGGCCTCTGCTAACCTGGTGGAAGCTTTCGGAATGTGGAGTGCTTCAGAAGATGCCTCATAGTTTCAAGCCCCTTTCATCAAACCACCAGTAGGAGGACTACAAATGCTTATGTAGAGGCAAGCAACCCTTCTGAGATTTCTCCTCTGCAGCCCCTCAAACAGTCTTAGCAGAAGAGAAAATAACATCTCCTGGGGCCATTGCAATGTAGTGAGGGGTACACGGCCAAGGAACAACTTCTAAAATCTGATAATACACACTACCTCTAAGTTTCCATGACTCCAGTCTCCATCCTCCTGAGGACTCTTTTGGACCAGGCTGTTACTCTGTGGGTACTTTGCTCTGTAGATCAATGGGTAATAGAAGTAACTCATTGAGTTATGCCACTGAGTTCAAAAAAACTCCTCAACACAGATTCTTTACTTGCCCAGTGTCAAAAAATCCTTCGAATTTCTCCTAAATGATGGGAATAACTTCCCACCTATTCTCAGTTAGACACAGAACCAGTAACAAAATCAATGTGCTTCCAAGAGGCTTGCCTCCACCTTCTCTGTAGACCTTAGGCAGTTGGGTGGAAGCTGGATCCTGAATCTAAAGTTCCTGAACAAGTCAGTCAGGTCAGAATTCAAAATTCGAAGATCCTGAAGTCTACTCTTGCAGCAACCTACCATCCATATTGTGATCCACAAAGTACAAAAGTGGCCCCAAAATCATCCTGTGACCCAAATCTCACATTTCTTCGTGTCTGTAAAGCCTTCAATGGAGCTACACCAATTTAAAGTAGCTGAAAATTTCTCCTGAGGTCATCTAATAGGCACTGCTCCACTTTTACGTAGGCACTATTTCTGTCAAATTCCAAACTTAGAATCTGCCTTTGTCCGCTTAGTCATTTTACACTTTGTGTATGTAGTAACCCTTGCTTTAAAGTTTGGCTGCCTCAGTTGCACCCACATTTCTGGCTTTTCTGTGTGCAGAAAAATTAGTGGGAGGTTTGAATATTATGTTTTTCGCAGATTTTGTTTTTCAGTTTAATTTTTTTTATATGAATTCTGCAGCCGTGTACGTAATATTTTAGTGATAATCTGCCAAAGGATATATGCCATTAGCTGTAAATGTTAGTGAAATGCATCTTACGACACTGACAAGTAAGGCAACAAAATTGTGAAACTCTGTTTGATTTACTATTTCTGATGCTATGCATCTTTTATTGTGTTTTGTTTCAGAGGAATTTGGGATTTTTCACTTATATGTTTGGAGAAAACAAACGTAGCTATTTTTTAATTTTTGTACTGCATTTTATTTATTCATCAACTAAACCAAAATACATTTCTATCATGTGTTTCCTATAATTTTTCTAGTGCTTGTCTGATGTGTATTTTCTGATGTTATAAAAGGATAGTAGGGCATGGAATGGTGTTATTTCCAGCAATTTTATATATTGGTTCTGCACTATTTAAAATTTTTTTATTGCTTGACCTCTTTGACATTTTGATATCACTATAAATGAAATTATGATGCAGCTGGTGGTTGTTCAGGTTTTTTTAACTGAATCTTTCAGTGCAATTTTTCTCAAAAAATGTAAGAACTAGTGATATAAAATGTAATGTGATTATAACTAGAAAATGACTATTAAAAAGTCACCTTGCTTTGATACAAAATTATCCTAGAAGTCTGTTAAGCATTTTTCATTAATTGCATTGTTTTTAATCTAAATACAAATGTTTATAATTATAAAGTGAGTTTCTGCGACCATCAGCACTGCAAACCTAATATAGCTACAGAAAAGCAAACTGTGTGTTTTCGTCTGCCTCATGCTCCATCATCAAAATTGCCATCCAAGTTATAAGTCCAGAATCCCCTTTGGTTGATGATGGCATTTTGAGGAGCAAGAAACTAGTCTGACTTTCTGATAGCAGCTTGAACTTCCGGTACAAGCAGTAACATTTTAAAAAGTCCTTTTTGACTTGTAAATGGAGCAAATAAGATGGAGAAAGTCACTGATGCTAAATAAACACAAAATACCAAGATGTCATTTTAACTGAATAATTTTTCTGACCCTTTACCATGCCTGAAAACTGTATTAGAACAAAGTGTGTATATGCTTGTGCTGAAATTAAGGACTAGACTGTTCTTCACCGGAGAGAGCACTTAAAGCACTTTACTCCAATTATATGTCTGTTATTCAATGCAAGAAGCTGTTAGTGCCTACTGAAGCAATTAATCTGTAAAGTCTTGTAGTTGGGATTGATTTCCACTGGGTGGTGACAGAGACTTTTTAGATCAAGAGTAAGTCAGTAGAATAAAAACCATTTTAATGTGACTCTAATTTCAGATCATTTTTGGACTTGTTATATTGGCTCCTTTGTTTCCCCCCGTTTTTTGCGGCTCTCTCTGGTTTTTGGTACTGATGCTGCATGGACTCCCCTAACTTTAGACACAGGATAACCAAACCATTACACGCGTCCACAAAAAAAATGGCACAGTATCAACTGTGCAGTTTCTCATGCAGAGTTTCCATCAGATTCCTTTTGAGGAAGGCCCAATAATTAAACGTTTTGTTTAGTTTCTTGGTATGTTAAAGGGGAGGAGGAAGAAGAAGAATACAATTTCACACCTCACTATGCATCTAATAGTGGCAGGCTAAGAAAAATCCAGTTGCCCAGAAAGCTCCAGAAAACAAAACCAGCACATTTGGGCAATAATAATGTTAATTATTGCTACCAAAACAGCCGCCAGCTGACAGTTTCCACTTCATATTTTCTGTTTTTTCAGTTGCCCCATTAATATTATCTTTTTGGTGCAAATGCATCTTAAAGAGAAGATTTGTTAACCTTTGTAAACTATATAAAAATTCCCAGCCCAGAAACAGCTGTTAACATGATAAAAATGTGCCCTGCAGTCAAACAAGTGAATGTGCCCTGAATGTTAGTAAACTCAGTCTTTGGACCAGTGGTGGAAACAAATTCCAGTTAAGGCAGCAACACTGAGAACACCCTCTTGCTAATTCTTAGGTGTTCAGATCTGGGGACTCTTAGCAATTGAGCTTCAAAATCGCAGTTGAAGGGGTCAAGGTAAAAGTGTGGCTGAGGCTGCAGGTGAAGCTTTAGGCTGAAGTTTGGTGGAACATGATACAGAACTTGCAAGGGAATATTTGGCATGTTACTGTGACAAGTCATGAGATGTTTTATTTGCATACTTTTTCTCAACAGAGGGGCCTGCATGCTCTCTCTCTGTTTCTATGGTTATTTGCTTGCTCTTTCACTCTGGGTATTTCTTTTTTTTTTTTTTTCTCAATTTGCTTTTTTTAGAGGTGAGGATATGAACCTGTTTTTCTTTTTCCTCTGTTCCTACCAGCACCCGACATCGTGGTCTTCCTGTTCGCTACTATCCCCCAAGTGTCTCCTGGTATTTTATCTCTGGCTTTTTCACAACATTCATGTACATGATTTGCATGCTTTCTTTGTGAGTTTGAGCCATATATATTTGCATTAATATGCATGGTGATGGGTGTGCAAATTATTCTTCCTGTTTTTATTTCATGTTCCTCAAAGGATTTCATTTTCTTTAATTTTAGGTTAATTTAAGAGCTCTTATTGTTTTCAAGGGCGATAAATTATTCTTGGCATCTACTGCAGTTGGTAGCCCCTAAGAATGATTGTTTGTGGATTTACTGGGAGTGACCAACACCCTAATTAAATATAGTCTGTTCTGTTTGATGTTGTGTTGATTTCTAGTAGGTATTAAACACACATTTTATAGCTTAAAACAAAGTGCTTTTTTGTAGGAGGTGTCAGTGGTTTGGAATATACCTTTATGCTGTAAGATTCTTGTTATTGGACCATGCCACTACCCCATTACTTTTGATGATGTCTTTAGCCTGGATTGTGTTATGGTAAGAGGTGGGCAAACCTTAGTTAATGTTAATCTGAGCATGACTGAGCCTAGGATTCAGGTATGTGTTTTGCTGCTTTGCCCGTTAGGAAAACGGAGCATAGCTAACAGAGTTTAGTAAAGTGGCTATATCTAAAGGTTGGAGTACAAATGTTTATTTACTGATCCAGACAAGATTTTCGATGTTTGAGTGTGAGGCCAAGTTAATTTGTGTTGCATGGAGGCTTTATGATGAAGATATAAAGCTGTGTCTTTTTTCATCCTATATCTTATCTTTTGTTTCTATGCAGACTCTAAGCTCCAGTATCATCAAATCATAGGAAACTAAAGCCTGGTATCACGTTATTAAAATGCCCACGGTTTTATCTTTCTAAAGAACAGTTGTAGGCTTGGAACATTTTGGCTGTTACTCTGGTCTTAGCATTCATTCTAAAGTTTAACAGCTTCACAATAGTGTTCCATAACTAATATTACGGTGTAGGTTGTCCTGACATCCTTTTTATAACTATAATTCAGGTTAGTGCATACATCATATAAACCACACACACCAATGGTAATGCACTCTGTTACTGTGAACCATGCGAGAAAGATTACAGAAAATAATCTTCAAAGCAATGTAGAATTCAATAAAAAATGTCTGCAATATTCTCGCTTGGGTTTTATGAAAGCTTAATGGTAATTAGGAGACCTTAAGTGTGTCGAATTAAAAAAACCAAAAACTTATTGTTCAACCACGCACATTTCAAAGGATTCCAATCTGCTCTGTGAATTTCTTCAAGACTGAAAGAGAAGGGGAAACAGTTGATGCTTTTAAATGTGTATATGCAAATACAGAAAGCATTGATGTAGGTACTGGAAGAGCACTGGAATGCATATTTAAATATGAATGCAACTATTTATTGTTTAAAAATAGATTGAATAGTTACATTTCAAGCATGAAAGACGTTATTGACAAAGGAGGACCATTTTTTCTTAAGATGTTTATTGCATACAAGCACATTAAATTATCTGTGTTAAAATTACATCAGTATAGTTACTGATGGGCCATTTTCTTACAACATCCCATAACTCCTTATGGATCACCTGAAAGTTGCAAACTACTTAACAGCATATAAAACCAAGATCGCTTCTGTATAATTTACACAAACTTTTTTTTTGAAGGGCATATTGTATGTATTTACTTCCCAATGCAGACTTCATTCTTATCATTAAAATAGACAGTTTAGTAGTACACAGAAGTGCTTCATTTTTGTGAAATGCTGCACTTCTTAATTTAAAAAAATTCATTGAGACAAATAAGATGGGAAAAACTAACGACATAGGGCTCTAGTGTTGGAGTATTTATTAAGGGTGAAATTCATCCCTGTGTAGAAAACAAGCACAAGGTCTTAAGTTCTGCATACACCCTAGTTGGAGGTCATAAGTGGAACATAAATGATTTAAAGGTTTTGCAGAGCCTCTGTAGGGAGTGAATTCCACCCCAAAAAGAATATGGGACAGTTTTTTAACTGTGTAATGTAGTGCTCAGTATATTGTCTTGGAAAGCCATCTTTATGAAGGAATCTGTCAGCATTCTTAAAGCACCTGTCATCATAGTTTCTGTGTATTCTATATGGATTGTAAAAAAACCAGAACCATGCAGAAGAGCAGTCAGGTCTTCCTTACTAATCATGTCATCTGTGCGATTTGAGTGCACTTGCTGATTCAGGTTTTCGACATTTATGGATTTTCTATTAGCCCCTTCATAGTTTCTCTGCCTTTTTCTGTGTCTTGGAAATTTGTGGGAAAACAATTCTAACTTAACTTTATTTTCTTAATCTTCAACTTTAAAGTTTCACTTACTGTCTTTTGAAATATAACTGTAACAGAGTGGTACGATCCACCACTCTGCATAGGGATTCTGGACTCTTCTGTGACCTATCAGGTTAGCAGGAGTTAGTGCCCTGCATAAATAAGCTGAGTGAATTCTGCTGACTGTGGCAGGAAGCTTGTTAACTCTGCCAAGTTATGAGACCTTCTGATTAGAGTGAAACCAGTGATAGACACGAGGAAACTTAAGAACAGTCAGGCTGGAAGGATTAAGTTTAGGCTGACGTTTGTTTTTAATTACCAGTGCAGCAAGAGCTCAGGCAGGGGGTAAGTTTGACCTTACACAGCACTGTAGACTTCATTTGGAGCACATTGAGAATGACCACCAGCATACAACAACTATGAAACTGGCATTAGTTAGGCAAGTAGGAAACAGAGACTTTTCTGTTAAACTCTCATTTTGTTACTTTGTCATCTCTCCCACCCTCATCATGTTTGTTTTGTGCACCTGTCACCTCCTGTCTGACACCTAGACTGTAAATTCTGTTTTTATTTGCCTATGCAGAATCTAGCATGATGTGGCCCTGATCCTTGATGGCACTTCCTATGTGCTATCCAATGATAATCTCAGTTTCTGCCATCCCCCTCTAATGAGAATCAGCTGTCAAAGATTGAACTCATATTATTGTTTATACAATTTCCATGGTGCTATTAATACTTCTAAGCACTATATTTTAGAGCAGGGATTATCAACCTTTGGCATGCGACTCGCCAGGGTAAGCACCCTGGCAGGCCGTGCCGGTTTGTTTACCTGCTGCGTCCACAGGTTTGGCTGATCGTGGCTCCCAGTGGCCGCGGTTCGCGGCTCCAGGCCAACTGGGGCTGCGGGAAGTGGCGCGGGCCGAGGGATGTGCTGGCTGCTGCTTCCCGCCGCCCCCATTGGCCTGGAGCTGCGAACCGTGGCCACTGGGAGCCGCAATTGGCCAAACCTGTGGAAGCAGTAGGTAAACAAACTGGTCCGGCCTGCCAGAGTGCTTACCCTGTAGGGCATACCAAAGGTTGATGATCCCTGTTTTAGAGAGACAACTGAGTGTTCGTTCAGGTGCAGTATACAGAGACACAGAATGAATTGTTCGTACAAATAACCGGTGGTGATGAGATGTTAACTTTTAACTTCAGATTTTCCAGTGATAGACGAAAGTTGCATGGTCCTGTGTCTCTAGTGCAGCAATGAGGATCAAAACACTAAATTATTTTTCTACCAATGATTTTACATAGCTTTTCTATATAATTTTTCAGCAAATCCAGGGTTTTTTTTTTCTGTCCTTGCAGTTTTTACTTAGTAAGCTGCTATATGATAGAGTTTATTTGGCTATCCTGTCTGATCTTTAAAAGTTACAGGCAAATTTTCAAACAGATTATGTGGGGAATGCATTTAAAAATTACATACTTAATTTTTTTCTATTTATAATATGAAAGAAATTGCTGTACATAAGTAGGGAAACTACAATTTTACAAGGTGTGGAAATAAGACTTATTTACCAGTATTAATTTAGAATGGGAAAATAGCTCTGACTGCTGAAAGGAGAGAGTAATTTGAACAGAAATAGTCATATGGGCATTATCAGACAGGCGGTATAGCTATCATTTCTCGGTTTATAATTAAGTCTTTTACATGGTTGCAATCTGGAATATAGTGTCCCCTTAAGAGACTGACATTTAAACATTGAATGATGTAGGATATGTTGTGCTCATAACCAAAAGAGAACTCTCCACTTATATGCCGCTCTTAAGTAAATGCTGTTGTCTTTTACTGCCATCTTTGTCAGAACAGAAATATTAGTGTTTCCATTTAGCATTCAGATTCTGTGATGATGGGGACCTTAGTAGTACCTAGATATTTAAATAAATTCTCTTCTAACTACAATGACCATAAAAAGAACTGAATTTAAAAAATGAAAGTGGTAAGCATAATCTTTTAGCTATACTGTACATATTTAATAGGATCATTATGAAAAGAGGCTGATTGGCTGACAAAGCATTTAAGTGTAACTATCTAATGTAACCATTAGTCAGTTTTAGTGAACTTACTGTTCAGTATTTAACAAAAAAATTATGTTTAAAAAATAAAAGCTCTTGCATACTTTGGGTGTATAGCTACACTGGTACCCATTTTTCTTGTGTTTTGAAGTCTCTTGGCGTTGTGTTTCACCTTGCATGGTATAGTTGTCTAGCATAACTGCACACCTGATTGCATACTTATACTAACAAAGTTAAGAAACAAGCATTTATATGCTAGATTTATTTCTGACTCCCCTGGGGTCATTAGGGTGTGTGTGTGTGTGTGTAATATAAAGGGTTTCAAAAATTTGCCAGACAGCTGCAAGCCAGTGACCTAAACCTAATAGGCATATTTCAATAAGGAAGAAGTATGAGCTCAAGGATAATGGTCTTGTGAGAAACCCAGCAGCTCACCTTCAACTGCTGAGAAGGAGTATGGGACTGGGATTCTTACCAAGGTTTTGTCCCTCAACCCCTGTTATAGACTCAGTGTAGAAGGTCACTAATAAAATTGAAATCTTCCTTCTCTATCTATCTTCTGGAAGGTAGAAACAGCTATCGCTTTCCCCTTCCTCCAGAGCCTCTTAACTACTTCGGTAGAATGGGACTTCTTAATCTACTCCTGCACACAATGTTTTTGTGGGGATGAAGAGGGTCCCCTCCATGAAGACTCCAGTACTCCACTGCTAATTGCTTTCCCAAGCAGCAGTAATGTAAAAATGACATGACATTTCTCAGTTGCACTTCTTTCCACAGTGTTCAGTATAACAGTGGTAAAACAGACCCGAATCTTGTTAATTGTACTCTAGTGCTTGGGAAAACTCTGAGCAGCAGGATAGCTGCTGCAGACTCAGGAAGACAATCAATGCAGTATTGAGTGCATATTTAGTTCTACTAGTATCTTTGCAACTGTAAAAGATAGGAATTTAGACAAAGTGTACCTAAAGTTATATTTAGGCACTTAAATAAGTGGTCTGATTTTCAGAGCTGATAAACTCCTATCAAAGATATATAAAATATGTATAATGTCCTTTAAATATATATGGACATTATATATTGACCAGAAAAAAAAAACCCTAGCTCCAAATTTAACTGAACTTTGGGTCTGAGATCTAAATCCAGAGTTGAATTTGGTTGTCTAGACTTTTCTTTTATGTATTGTGTGTGTGTGTGTGTGTAGGTGTTTAACACACATGCAGAGTTCCATATGAAGAAACTTCAATTTACTTTATTACTTATTTTTTAGGTAAAGAAGATGAATTTCCAAAGAAGCCATTGGGACAAATTCCATTGGAACCTCAGCCTGCCATGCTTAATCTTACTCATATGCTCAATGGACAGAGCAACACTAGTATTTCAAGAACACAGACAACAAGAAGGACAGAAAGGAGACTATCTCCTGAAAAAGTACAAGAAGATTCACCAAATAACCGAAGAATTAATTCACTGGAAAAGAAGCCTTCTTTAAAACAGCAAAAGCCTGGACCAGTAGTCCGGAGTGAGCTATCTAAGAATGACGTAGATATCAGAAAAAAGCCTCAGTCAACAGTACAAGACAATTCTAGACAATATAACAATGCAGCTGCTAACCAAAATTCGAATGCTACTTCCGATACAAGAAGGGAATTTGTACCTAAATGGAATAAACCTTCAGATATCAAAGTTATTGAAAAGACTACAAAACTTACCGTGGAGGTAAAAGGTAGGTCAGTAAACCATGCTGTTTCAGGCACGCCACCAAGTCTTGGTGAACCACAGCCATTGAATGTAAAACAAAAGATGAGGGGTTTGGATGCTGATGAAGGTAAGCGAGGGTCTAACGCATCGCAGTATGACAATATTCCAGGTGTTGACCATGAGAATGAGAATCCTGTTGAGGAGATGCTAGAAAGAGCTCATCCACAAAATCCCAGGAATGTAACACACTCTAGTAGTCCTAGAAAGCAAGGTGCAAAAATTCCTGGCCCACTAAAAATATCCAACAATTATGCCGTCAGTTCCCAACTGAGAAGCCCAAGATATTCATCTCAGTCTGATGGGTCAGATCACAGATCAAATGTTAAACAGCCACCACCATCTTATAGTAACCCACCTATGTACCATGGAAACACTCCAAAGCCTGCCTCCAGCGCAATTAGTGCAAGTTTTATACCTTCACAGTATAATCATGGGAACCGAACCAACACTTCTGGTAGACCATATGGTTCTATCTTTTCAACAGATTTTTCTCCAGATAAACCACATATGTACTCTTATCCTGCCAATCGCCAAAATGCTATTTCTCCACCTTCTAGTCGAATAGAAGTCTTACCTGTTGATGCCTATCCTGGCAACTCTAGATCACCCTCAGGTGTCAAATTTATAATTCCTCCAGTGGATTATTTGTCAGACAACAGAAAGAGGCCAGATGCTGCTTATATGTATAGACATGAGATATATAGGCAGCCCTGGAACCAAGATGCTAACCAAAGCCACTTGGGTAACTTACAGAAGTATGCAGCTGGTCAGCCAACACCTATTCAGGACCATAATCTTCCAACTGTTTCTGTGGATAGTCCAATAAGATATAGGACGTCACCAACCTTGGAAGAACATGGTTCAGGCCCACCAGCCCCTGCCCAGCACTACAGAAACCAAAATGATGGGATGTCTATGCATGAATCAGTGCTTCTGTGAAAATCAATCAATGCTAACTAAAAAGCAAGAACTGAAAACATTAGATATATATTGCTGTGTTTATAATTGTCCAAGTCAGTATTTTATACAGAATGTGGGCAGTTCATGCAATTCTCTGATAAAGTAATAACATTATTTCAAAGCCATTTTAAACTTTGGCTGAAAGGTAGTTGAGCTTTTAAACTTGCATTGAACCTGTTGAAAGGGATCTGATGCATATAAACATAGCAATAGCAGTAGAGTCATCTGCAAAATGTGTCTAACACTACCATGTTTCTGAAATTTAAATAATTTGCACAGAGCTATGATCTTTCTGCCTAGCAACTGTAACACATTTGCAAGCTGTATTTTGACTGACATTACAATGCAGTAAGTGTGCTTGTGCAAATACACAAATATTTACCTGGAGAAGAACTAAAGAGGCTAAAATGTAGATGCATTTACTCTTGGGCTAGGTTAGTGAAGTATTTTATTTCAGTTTAATTATTTTCTTTGTAATTTATTTGATAAATGACCCATTCATTTTGGATGGTCTTTCCTGTCTTTATATACAAACTGCCTCAGTAACCCAGGATCTGATTGAAGTTGGAGAGATGCTCTGGGTTGTTAATGTAATCTTACATGGGATGCTGTTTCCCAGTTAATCTCCATTCCTTTGGCTGCTATCTTGCCTTTCCCTCAGCCAGAAGGAACAGACAAGCAAAACCATGGAGCCAAAAAGAGTCGCTCTGATCTGGCCGACAAATGGTGCTTAAAATCAGGGCAGTCTGAGTGTAGCAAGTCTTTAGGGTATGGATGAACTTTCAGCACAGAATCTGTACCTTGTACCCAAATCCAATGTTGCAAAGCAATGCTTTGCGTTCCCATTTAAGTCTTCTGAATTATTTGAGCACACCGTATACAATGCTAGAAGCAGAAATGGTGCTGCATTCTCACGGCATGCAGCCTTACCATGGGGTCTAACGTAGCAAACCAGTCATAGTGTGAGCTACTGGATTGCCAAACAGTCCTCTTACTGGTATAAGAGTATTGCCAGTCACTTGAAACTTGGGGGCCGAACATGGGGGTTGTGTAGCTATTTTCACCCTCTGTGTGCGGTGTAGGGTTGCCAACCCTCCAGGATTGTCATGGAGTCTCCAGGAGTTAAAGATTTAATCTTCAATTAAAGATTGTCATCTGATGAAACCTCCAGGAGTACATCCAACCAAAACTGGCAACCCTAGTGCTATATGAATGCGTTCAGTGCTCTTTCCCATAATGTCAGTTCAATGACATGTTTTGCTTTTGCCCTCCTTTTTCCAGAAAGCAATAGGCTCATGTCCAGGGTTGGGCAAGTGCTGCTGCACTGTCAGGCCGTTGAGAGATTGTGTGATTTGCAACCCTGACTGTTAATAAGAAGCTTAATAGACTCTTTGTAATTAAATATTTTTTTAAATTAGTGTTTGCAGCCTTTTGTACTCTACATTCTCCTTGGCTTTCATCCACTGTGAAAAGAAAAAAAATGCAGGTTAAGTGGCATATTTGGGGTGCAGTCTTGTGAGCTGCTGAATGTAGGAATTGCTAAGCATGCTGACTCTCATTGAAGTTAATGAGAGCTGAGGGTGACAGACCTCTTGCAAGACTAAGTCCTTAGAGCTTTTAACAGAAAAGATTTATAATACTTAAATACCAAAACACTGGTAGGTTCTGGGACACTTAAAAATCAGTCTTTGTTTGTCATTTGCATTTTCTTGAGGTGTGTTAGCTGAGTACATTGAACACTAGAAAACAGATAAATTTTTCTTTTAAAGAATGAGCTGTAGTGCCTATTCTTGCTGCAGGTTGGCTGTCTAGGTTTTAAGGTACAGAAGTAAAATGTTTTTTGTTTTTTTTTTAAATGGAAGTAACATTTAGTATATTTCACACACTTCTTTTGTGTATATAATGAGCGGTGTAATTTGTAATGAACTGGGCAGTTTTATATTTTAAAGATTGCAAACTGCAGTGAAGGAACAGTAGCTAAGCACTACACTGAAAAACTCTAAACTGAAATTGAGATGATGAATATTACTTGGGCTTACCTTAGTTCTGATTACTTACAGCAGCTTAGCAATGTATGTATATAATGTGGTTAAGTGTAATAATCCCAAAGTTTTAACCATGGTTCTGTGATTCATAATAAATAAAGCTGTACAATTTACTTTGTGCTAGCAGCCTGGGACTGCTCCAAAATATGTATCAACACTAGTAAATACTGTAGATTTTTATATATAAAATATATACACACTATTTTCTTATGTCCTCTGCAACAGTTTTTTAACTGTGTATTCTATTTTGATGTGGTTGCATTTTTAACATGTATAATAATATTAATAAAATCTATGTTGTTATGTGTCTTTTTTTACCATCTTTGATTATGTTTGTAGGCAAAAGCCATAATTCTGGTCTTCCCAGGATAAACTATTCTTTGTAAAAAATTAATGGTATACTCTTGTATAATGTATGCCCTATTTAATTTGTCTGTTTTTTCTTTTAGACCGAGCAATATCAATATAATTCTTAAAATGCCTTGTCATTGTTTCAGAAGTTACAGCTTATTGATTATAGTCTTCATTGCTAAACCTAGCCCTCAGCAATGGCTTTAGAAACGAGTCTGAACTGTCATTATAATTTTCCTGCCCTATCCCAGTGTTCTCACCCTATAGCCGTCAACAGTGGACTTATTGACATGATAGATCTATACAATTTTACTAATCAGACTGAAAAATATCATTTTACTCAGGATTTATGTAGCAGTGATCTGTACTGTCCTAAAGGGAAACCGACACATCATCGTTTGAAGAATAAAAGTCTTATTTATGGGTAAACGTCATCTGCTTATTTAAGGTAAATGTATTGCAAGCATCAAAGGAATTATTCATTTTAGTTACCAAAAAGCTCAATATTACAGGAAACAGTAGTAGACAACTCTATCTGTAGCTTACAGTAAGAAACAATTCTGCATTGGCTGGTGTAATGGATTAAATGTCCTGACTGGAGCTTTTCCTTCTCTGCTTTTTATAATTCTAAAACATACAAGCAGTAAATATAGCTCCATAAACAAATGTAGGGCCCATTTTTTCCTTCAGTAACACTGGTGAATTCAGTGGGAGTTGTACCCACACAATTGAGAGCAGAACTGAGCCTTTATGGTAAAAGTGACACACATCCCAACATCCCCGACAAAAATGAATTTAAAAGTGCCAGCACTGATGCTGAGGAGCTTAGCAACTCCTTGGCCATGGCTTAGGAGAGCTGCCTGAATGTTAGTCAAAAATACACCTTTGAAATGAACCACTCAATTCCAAAATTAGATTTGAACAGTAAACAACATCAAAATGTCAAAAAGACAGAACAGCCTAGCGAAGCAGAGAGGTAAATCCCTTTGATTCCCTGAGGAACACATGTATATTTTCCAAGAATATTTTTTTAAAGATTCCTACCCTGAGTTTCACATTATCCCAGATATGACTTTGAAATTGGACTTGCAAATTATAGATTTTTTATCTCCCCCGTGAGTCCCATTACACTGCCTGCACAATATATGCCATCACATGCCCACCTTTTCTTTTCCAGCAGTGTGCATTCTGCTGCCAGTACTTCAGTGAGGAAAAGACCCTTTTTATAGTTCTGTAAACATGGCATGCTTATGAAGATCTGTGAATGTAGCATACTTAAAATTTAACAACATTTTAACCTGCGTAGTTTGTCTTAGCGTTTTCCTTTTAGGGGATGTTAAGCCAACACAAATGCTTTTCAATACACTGTCACAACAGGAGATAGCTAGATCAGTAACAAAAAATCTGGATCATGATGGCAGTAATTTGAACATGGCCTTTAAAATGGTTGCCACATCTATCAGGCATGAGGAAAGAAACTGTTCTGGGGCTTCTTGGTGCCAAAAGGAATTTTTTCTTGGAACAAAGAACCTGAGTTCTCCTGAGTTTCTTGGTCCCTCCACTGCCTAGCATTGACTAGTTTTGTTTGTACATGTATTGTAATGCATCAACAGAAAACCACTCATGCTTTTTACAAGTACAAAAACTAGAGAGTTTGAATCTTCTGAGAACCAGCATTTCATCCTCTGGCTTTTGACACTGATTTTGAAGTTGGTTTGTTCTGCTTATGTTATTTGGGTAGGTCAGAGAAAACTAAGCTGTGCTGTACTTCGTTTCTCTTTTCTCACTTCTTTCTGGTAAACTCCCTGGACCCCTTCTCTGGCGTTTCCTGACCTGTGTTCCATTCCTCCTCATCTACTGCTATTCCTTGGTAATGGCTGTCAAGATGGTTAAGACAGCAGAGGTTATCATGTCTCTTCAGCCTTTTCCAGACAATGTCCAAAGCAAAACTGTATTCTGTGCATCGAATGCATTTATCCACAAGCCTTAATGGTAAAAGTTTATTTAGGGGCACGGTTACATATTATACATGTTCTAAGCCTCTCTTGTTGTGGAAACTTTTTTTCAAGGGTTTTTTTTAAAGGCTTTCTTAAGTGTATGTGAGTAAGAGAGAGTGATATATTGCTGCTGATCTCTGAAGATGGTCACACTTCAAGAATACAAAAGGGGTAGGGACAAATTCTTTCTTGGATATATATATGCACATTTCCCTTCACCACTCCACTTATTGTCTGTCTCCTCTTTCTGCCTCCCTCTCTCGTCACTTTAGCTCTGACTGTGATGCTGATCTGTCTGCTTGCTTTGCCCAAGAACTCTTTTAGAACAATGGCTAAAATGATGCTGCATAGGGCGACAACACATTAGAGGTGAGATTGGAGTTATGGAAACTGCTAAGGATATTCTCTGGGTCTCTCCCTCCATATTTAGCAATGCAGGTGCAATTCAGAAGGAGAATCTACTAGATAAAAGGTATGTCAGCCTTCTTAATGGATAGTAAGATATTCAGCATAGTCTGAATTTGCATACCTTTTCTTTTGGGAAGATATGTTTAAGATAATTATGAACAGGTGTCTTCCCCACCATGCTCCAAACGCAGTCAACGCAATGGTTATTTTTATTCACAAAAAGAACTCCAAATTCAGTGAGACAAAATCCAGGTCAAGCCCATGCTTGTCTATTCCTGGCATTTCCTCCCAAGGGCTGTTCAGCCCACACCCTCGATCCTCTGTTTTAAGAGCCACATCCACCTCTGCTAGTAGTTAATGAGCCATCTGCAATGGTTGAATCAGAAAAATCACACTTCACCATTTTCCATCACCACCACCTACTAGGTAGGGAGGGGCTTTGAGGCAAACAGCCACTCTGTTATACAAACCTTGTAACTGTGGATCCAGCACAAGCATCAGGTGAAGTGGACCCTTAGTGAAGATTATGCCTGAGTACCTCCAATAATTTTGAGTTTTGATCGTAAGTTGTAAAGAAGATGGTCTGAATTTTCAGAAGTGACTAGCAATTCTTGGTTGCATTCAATTTTTGGGAGCCCAACTGGAGACACCTTCTGGGGACTTGTTTTTCATAACATGCTGAGCACCTACCTTCTGAAATCAGGCACCCTGATGTGCAGGATTATTCACTTAAAAAAAAATAAAAATTGGGCAGTGGGTCCATTTTGGAACCCATGGGAGTGTATGGGCTTGTGTAAACTCAAAACACTTCAGTGGTGCCGCTGTAGCACTTCAGTGAAGACGCTACCTACACCGACAAAGGAGTTCTCCCATCAGCGTAGGTACACCACCTCCCCAAAAGGCAGTACAGAATTCTCCCATTGACTTAGCACTGTCTACACCAGGGGTTAGTTGGCTTAATTGCATCACTCGGGTGTGGATTTTTCACACCCCTGACTTACAGTTACACTAACCTAATTTCCTAGTGTAGACCAGGCTTAAGTCAGCAGTGTCTGGCCTAACAAATGTGTGTATAGTAAAGGTTTCTATATCAAACGGAACAGCATGGATTTTAACCTGAAAACCTATCAGCTCGCAGCTTCCTTGAAAGCCACAAATTAACTCCTCTGTAAAGAAACGAAGGGATTTTCTACTCTACCGCGCAGGGTCAATCTAAGATACGCAACTACATGAATAGCGTAGCTAAAGTTGACATACTTAGATCTACTTACCGTGGTGTCCCATTGACTCCGCTTGTGCTTCTCATTCTGGTGGAGTACCAGAGTCAAAGGGAGAGCGCTCAGCGGTTGATTTATTGCATCTTTACTAGACGCAATAAATCGCCCCTCGCTGGATCGATCGCTGTCCACCGATCCGGCGGGTAGTGTAGACAAGCCCTAATTGTGTTACAGCAGATTAACCTGACACCAACTAATTAGGCAAACACTCCAGACACTAGATTTAGTGCTTCCTTTCAAGTTCAAGTTTCTTGTTCTAACCTTGGATGCCCTTCGCAACTCTGCCCCTTTCAATCATTTGTCTGCCTGCCTTGTTCCATCAGTTCTGCCACTGCTGCCAGACCTGCCCTGCCCACCTGTTTGTCACTCCAACAAATGTCTTCTCTCTAGCTTCTGGATTGTGACCTTTTCCATGATGCACCCTGCCTGCATTGAGCCTTTGTACTACCTTGAAGCTCCTCAAAACCCACTCCCACCACTGACTACAAGAAATCAGCCAGTCTGCGACGGCCGGGCTGAGGGGCAGTTGGGGAAAGTAAATCTCTTTAGGTGATTATCAAAATAAACCAAAATGTATACATGAATATAAACATGTATTAATGGCTGCTTGAAAATACATATAGTTAATGGTTTCCATCTTCCCCACCTCTTCATGTGTTGCCTGTCATCAAAGGCTATGGATCTTGCAGAGACTTGAGCACCTGCTTTATTTTGTACACTGTGAGCAGACCCATTGACTGACCTGCATATGGTTTTGCATAATCAAGGCCTTGGGTTGTAAGATTTTTGGGTCAGGGACCTTGTCTACCTTTTTGTGTTTATATAGTAGCTGGCACAGTGGCTGGGGGGCGGGGGCAACCGTGACTGGGATAAACCAGGCACATTGCCACTGTGGAAATATTTAAGTAGCCGCAAGCTCAGCAGGAGATAAATAGCCTATTTTAGCTGTAGAGTTAGGAAGCTCGTTGCTAGAGTAAGTAATTAATTTGCAATTAAGGGAGTTCGTCCACTCTTCATAATTGTACCTAAACCTTTGTTGCTATAAAACATGATATTGCCACATTGCACACGATTACAAAATGCGTTAATAACAACATCATCTGGTGCTCTTTCTCTGCAGCCAAACTACTAAGCTGGTAACTTAAGTTCCACTTCCAGCAATTGTTTTACCAGGCTTGCCCAATGAGAGTTGAAAACACTATCTTCATAAACAATCAAACGAGTCCCTTGTCCCTTGTAAGCATTCATGGCTGTTCGGATAGTAAATTTTGTTTTTTATGGAAAGGCACAAAGAGGTATTCAATTTTAATCACTTCTTTCCTCCACCGCCCCTCCTTGGACAGTCCCAAGTTTTGCCAAGGCATTAATGGGAAGGGTAAAACTGCTGTTGAATGCTGCATAATTCCTCCATCATTTTAACTTTCATGGGCTCTAAAATTGCTGAAACTCATACTGTTCTGTTCTTCTGTGCTCCTAGTGGAATAAAATTCTGTCAGAAGGAATTATGGAGAGGAAGAAAAGAATTTAAGAATCTAAATAACTTTATAAAAGAGCATGTATCAGATGAATCTTACAATCATAGAAATGTAGACTGGAAGGGACCTCAATAAGTCATCGAGTGCAGCCCCCGTGCACTGAGGCAGGGCGAAGTATTATCTAGACCATCCCTGACTGGTGTTTGTCTAACCTCTTGTTAAAAATCTTCCATGAGAGAGATTCCACAACCTCCCTAGGTAATTTGTTCCAGTGCTTAACTACCCTGACAGTTAGGAAGCTTTTCCTAATAACTAACCTAAATCTCCCTTGCTGCAAATTAAGTCTATTACTACTTGTTTTCCTTTTCCACTGAGGACAGGACTATGTATCATCCTCTTTCTAGCAACCTTTTCCGTACTTGAAGCCTGTTGTCATGTCCCCCTCTCAGTCTTCTCTTCTTCACACTAAACAAACCAGTTTAAAAAAATAATTCTCATTGGTCATGTGTTTTAGAACTTAAATCATTTTTGTTGCTCTCCTCTGGACTTTCTCCAATTTGTCCACATTTCCCGAAGTGTGGTGCCCAGAACTGGACGCAATACTCCAGTTGAGGCCTTATCAGTGCCAAGTGGAGTAATTACTTCTAATGTCTTGCTTACAACACTCCTGCTAGTATATCCCAGAATGTTTGCAATTTGTGCAACAGTATCACATTGTTAACTCATATTTAGTTTTTGATCCATTTTCATCTCCATGTCCTTTTCTGCAGTACTCCTTTCTAGGCAGTCATTTCCAATTTTGCATTTGTGCAATTCATTATTCCTTCCTAAGTGCAGTATTTTGCATTTGTCCTTATTGAATTCCAGCCTATTTATTACAGGCCATTTCTCCAGTTTGTCAAGATCGTTTTGAATTCTAATTCTAGTCCCCCATTACCACCAAGTCCTGTGCTTTGGATCATTTTGTTAGTTGTTTCAAACAAGCCTCATCCCCCTCTTCTTCCTGAATAGGTGGTGGATAGTAGATTCCAGCATAACAACACCTTTGTTTTTTTTACCCCTTTTATCCTTACCCAGAGACTTTCAACAGGTCTGCCTCCCATTCCTATCTTAACCTCAATGCAGGTGTATACATCTGGTATATAAGGCAACACACCCTCCTTTTGTCCTTCCTGAACAAGCTGCTCCCTTCTATACCAATATTCCAGTCAAGTCTTTGTGATGCCAATTATGTTGGGTACTTACGGTACACTGTGCACCCATTTAACTTCTTAAAAACTACATCTGAAGGGGGGAGGGATAGCTCAGTGGTTTGAGCATTGGCCTGCTAAACCCAGGGTTGTGAGTTCAATCCCTGAGGGGGCCATTTAGGGATCTGGGGCAAAAAAAATAGTTGGGGATTGGACTAGATGACCTCCCTGAGGTCCCTTCCAACCCTGATCTTCTATGATTCTAAGTACTTTGAAATGCTTTCAAAAGTTATGACTTTGGACATACAAAAAACGTAGCTTGGGAAGGTCACTTCCAATGCATCACTCTTATCCTTAATACTTTTTGTCTTATATTTTTTCCCTTTTCACCTAAGGGGTTTCTTACAGAGGCCGTCAGCCTCCAAAATAACATTTTCAGCCCTGGTAATTACTTCAATATGACCTCTCTAAAGGTAGATTTACCCATTCTCTCTTTAGACATGAATCATGGTCTGGTATATAGAATCTCTCTAAATTGGGACTTCATAATTTCCTTTTCACTTGGATTAATGGTTCTCGTAGGAGGAGAGTCAAAAACTTCCAAAATTTCTAATTCATTCCTGATTGGAATGATGAAGGAAAAATCCTACCTACGAACGGAGTGCTGGATTAGCGGCCACACTTATAGAAAGGAACGCACGTCATACGCAATTTGAGCTACCCGATATTTTTAAATAGGTTATGGAAGCTAAAGGCAGTTTTTGTTTGATTCATTAGGTTTGGATTTTATGTGCGGGGGGAGGGTGCCAATAGGACCATCTTTGGTACCTTGGTCACTGAGCACACAGGAACTCAGGTGGAGGAGATAATGGAGGAAGGAGCTGACTCCCCTCCCACTGCAGCCTGTGAGCCTGAGTCAAAGGCCATAGTAGTCAGAGTCTTTCCACAGGTTTCAGTGAGCTGTGGATTAAGCCCTAGGATGCGGAAGCTGGAATACTCCACAGCCTGTACTGCTATCCTGAAATTCCTCTCTTACTGTACTGTTAAGAATATGTAAAATCAATTGTCATGGGTTTATAATTGCTTCTATCCATAGAGATAATGCTTTGCACTTACAGAGCACTTAACCAACATTAATGCTCACCACACCCCCATATGGTAGTTATGTATTATTATTCCTACTTTTAGTGTACCAATGACTAAAGGAGGTTAAAAAGGTTGCGTCTGATTTTTCAGAGAGCTGAGCACTCACAGCTTCTATTGACTTCAATAAAACATGTGGGGGCTCAGCATTTCTACAAATCAGGCTCTAAAGGACTTACTAAGAGCAGAGAGAGAATCTTGGGTTTAAGATTCAGACATTCCCATGATGCTAAGAACCCCTCAACGCCAAATGGTAAAGGGTTCACTGGGTTGTAGCAGTAACTCCTGACAGGCCTGACAAACTCACCACACCCAACACATTGCTTTCATAGTGTTTATCCACAGCGGAGCAAGTGAGGTATCTAATAAAAGCTGATAACAATTACGAGAAGTGATACACTATGAGATGGATGGATGATATTTAAGGAGTTGTGTATATGTACTAAAATGTTTTAAAATCTGGATCCAAGGCAGAGCTGACAAACAAGTTTTGGATCAGACAAAGGATGTTAATTCACCTATGGAAAACACAATGGAAGCTCCCAGTCAACAGGGAGATGGGAAGTCAACAGGAGATAAAACATGAGAGAATAAACCCTGGGGGGAGGGAACGGGGTCATCTTCACTCTGGAGACAAAACAATGCACTTTGGGGCTATAAAAAGAAGGTGAAAGGACACCATTTTATCCTTTTCTGAGGAAGCAAAAAGGGCTTTTAGCATTCAGGAAAGCGGGATCCCTACCACGTTGGTTGGAAATCCTTTAGGTGAGGGAAGCTGCTTTGGACAAAGGTTTTTAGCCTGTTAAAGTTAAGTTTATGCTTTTAAGCTTTATGCTTTTTGTGTTTTATAGATAACCATTTCTGGTTACATAATCCATATTCATAATGTTATGCTTTGTTTTCACTGTAAATCTATCTCAGTGCTGAGATGTTATCTTGGAGCGCATCCTCAGTTGAGCTAAACAAGTGGGGGGGGGGGGAGGGAGGGGCTGCACTGTTCCTCTGGGGACAGTGTACCTGGTAATTTCTGAATGTTCAATGGTAAAGGGCTGGACATTGCCAGGTATGTGCTCTGAGGATGTGGGGATCGGTGTATACCTATCACTAGCCTGCATGGAGAGGGTGAGCTCTGCACATACCTGAGACCATATATGGAGGTTTTTCGCCTTCCTCTGCAGTGTGGGGCACAGGTCACTTGCTGGAGGATTCTCTGCACCTTGAGGTCTTTAAACCACGATTTGAGGACTTCAATAACTCAGACAAAGGTTAGGGGTTTGTTACAGGAGTGGGTGGGTGAGATTCTGTGGCCTGCATTGTGCAGGAGGTCAGACTAGATGATCATAATGGTCCCTTCTGACCTTAGTCTATGAGTCTATGCTTGTGTGGCCAGCGGCTCTTGGTTTCAGGGAGCTGAGCTACAGCAGGCACAGACAAGATTGCTTTGTGCTATGGGCAGGTGGTGGTGAGGTGCTTCGCAATCCAGGGGGGCATCATAGTTCCTCATACCTGGATCCTTGTTCAGACCAACAGAGATGCCCAATTCTACACTAGACCATAGTTTTATTTTAGAATAATATATTTAACAAAGCCTCCTAATCTTGCATTTTCTAAATTCTACTTCAATTACAGTGCGGTTTGTAATGAAAATCAGCTGGCAGTTTATTATAACTTATGATACAACTTAAAACTTTATGGTAACTTCATAAATGAATGGTAGTAAGTTTAAGTGACAAAGGAGGAGTGAAATTTCCCCCTTCATTAGGAAAGTGATTGTTAGTGAGCTTAAAAGGACCCTGAAGAAATTTAACTTGCTTTCCCCAAAACTGTATTTTAACATTTCATTCCAAAAAATTGTCACTGCAGTGCTTCTTTCTGTCTAGCAGAATTTATCTCAAAATATTTCTCATTCCAATGCTTTTGATAAACTACTTCTGATCTTCTGTCTGCTTGTCTTTCTGGCTTGAGGTATATTCTTTTGTAGTTACTGGGCACCATGTTTCTCTATCAACTCCAATTGGTATTTAAATATTAGATGTACAGTATATATTAGAGGATCAGTTCTGAATGGCTCCTTTTGTTTGCCTTTTGATTTACCATTGTTAACTTTTCAACTAGTGCCAAGGATGGAAAAAATCAGTCTAAACTGGGGAGCAGAACAGATCTATGTTAAAGTAGGAAAGACCACTGCAGAACAAACTTGAGAATGAACTCCCCAACCTCACTATTCCTAGCATGTATATGGTCTTAGACCATCATCCTGCAAATACACAGGACTTGACTTCAGTGGAACTACTTGCATGAGAAAAGGTAAGCACATATATTACAGTGCTTGAAGATTGAATCCAATGGGAGTAAAGCTAGATATTTCCATCAGTGCTTGCAGGTTTGGGGCTGTAGTTTATAAACTCCTGGGAGGTATTCCTACCTCATTGTAAAGCATGTCATGCAGTGTTAGCAATATACAAATAACTCCTTTTTTTCTGCCCTCCCATTTAAAAAAAATATTTCTTGAATCTTCTATTTCATTCACTTTATTCTGTTCTTAATTAAAAAAAGGTGAAGCTTTTGTGTCCATTTAAAAATGCAGGATCTGAGCTCTGGTTGATGCTGAGCATTCTTTATACATTACCAAGTATTTGGGTCTGCTTTAGTTGTCAGACAAACCTCTCACTCTGTGCACTCATTGTTAATCCATCCTGGAAAGCATTTTCTATTTTTTTTCCAGTGGCTTTTCTTTCTTTAAAGATATTGTTTAAAAGATGCTGTTTGAAATGAAATTGCATTGTAAATGCTACAGGATGCTCAAAAACCTCATAGCCTTGACATCTGAAGTCTTCCAGAACAAGTTAAGTGGGCTCTGTATTTGAAGTGGCAATACAATGCTAAGATGTAGCAGAAGGGAAATGAATCACATTAATGCTAACAGACTTCAAGAAACTTATTGCAGCTCTGCAAGTTCTTTACAGCTTTGGTTCAGAGGTCCTTAGTATAAAGAAGTGTTGAAATCAAGGACAAAGATGCAGACAAAGACTGCTGGAATATGGAGGGTTTACGGCAGAACTTGTATGAAAGCTTCGTTTCTTCATTCTGACTCCTTTCAGAATTTAAAAAAACCTTCAACAGCTCTGAACACAAAGGCTGAACACGCGACACTGTCTTTGGCCTCTGAGACTAAATGGATTCTTCACTGATAATTACATATAGCGATGGACCATTGTGATACATGCTACAATCTTATCCCCAAGGTTAAATTTTATTTAAACTGGAATTTGGTAGGCTACCAAACCCAGAAGTTACCAGCCTAAATTCAGAACCTAAGTTAGTTTAAAAACAACAACTAGACAGGTTTGGATGAAGAATTTTTTTTAAGCACTGTTCAGAATCACAGCCCTGGGGGTGAAGAAGAGAAGGTAAAGGAACATCCATCAGTAGGGATTATAGTTTTATATTTTAGCTCTAGGGATAGACACAAATCAGTGGAACTTGGAAATTTTCTAACCACTTCTCTGACCCTAACATTACCAAGATCCATTGGTTTCCCTGGATCCTTTCAGCTAAAACTTTTCTTCAGGCGCACACCTCTCCTATCTTAGTTGCTGCAAATTTCTTTTCTCTGCCCCCTTTGAAACTCATGTTGCCCTCTTCTAGTTTATTTTTAAAAAAGTTGCTAATTACTTTACTCACTCGTCAGTCCAACCTCTCTCTTTGAAGCCCTCCTTGGGCTCCCCCCTATTCTCCAATGCATCAAGTTCAAGCCTCTTGTCTTAACCTTGAAGTTCTGCCTTTCCCAGCTTATCAGCTCTTAGCTTTGTTCACATTGCCCTTATCCACTTTGCTTACCTTTAAGGCTCTCTGATTGGCTCCTCCCATAAGGACTCCATGCCTTCTTCCATGTCACCCATGTACATGGAACTCCATTCTGCACATCCCATCATGCTGACCAGTAGTCTTATTGTTTCCTTATACTCCTCCATCTGCGTGTCTGTCTATACCTCTGTTGTTTCCTGTCCTATGCTTAGATTGAGTTCTTGGGGTAGAGACTGTCGGTTCTGTATTTGTACAGCACCTAGCACAATGGGGTCATGGTCTATGACCAGGGCTTTTAGGCACTATGGTAATACAAATAATGATGATAATGCATAAATTCCATCTTCCCTTTAAAAGGAGTGATTCCAGATGGACAGCACTGCAGTGTTAGGCCAAGATTTTCAGAAGTGACCAATGATTTTGGGTGCCTCAGTTTCTGGACATGTGTACCTGAGGCACCTCAAAGGGGGCCTGACTTTCAGAAAGTGCTGAGCATCTGCCCTATGAAAATCAGACCCTTTGAGTTGGCTCCAACTGAGCATCCAAAATCACTGGTTACTCTGGATTTTCTTGGCTTGAAATCTTCTGCCTCACCTTGATCTGCAGGGACAACCTCTAACAGTACCTTGAAGGTAAGTCTCTCTTTGCTCATTCAAGATATTTGTTTTTCTGCAAGAACTGCCACTGAGGGTTTCAGCTGAGGATTCCTGTATAGAAAGAGTTGCACTGAGATTTTACAATTATTTTGTGATGTGGATGGTGCCAAAAACTTCTAACCATTCAGGAGACTGTGCCTGAGAAGCAGGTTCCAGGGTGGGCAGCAGAACCCAGAACCTGAATTACTAAGGAAATATTTTCTTTCTTTAAACAGTACCGAGATGTGTTGTGGAACTAACATTGATCTGCAGCCTCATGTACAACTGTGGGGCACATTAATATATTTTTCTTTCCAGAGTTGCAAAAACATCTCCATAGACAATGGCCTTTGAAACAGCACTGCAGAAAGGAACCATCTGTTTCTGCATTGAATAAAAGGGATTTGACCCTAAGCACGTTGATCAACGTTTCAGTGCAAACTGCATCATTGAATGTATTGTCCATCCATGTCCCTAGACACTCACAGGCATTCGTTTTTTTTCTAAGCCAATATTGGCTGAAGCACTTAAAGTTAATTCCTCACTGTAGTTATTACTCTGGTTACTTATAAACAACATTGATTTTGTATTTTGATGTAGACAGTTGTAGGCTTCCTCCTTTAGATAGTTCTGAAAACAACCCACTCAGCATTTATAACATGGGATGGCCGGTGTTGAGCTCCTCTGTGCTTTGGCACAAAATGCAGTGCATTATATTTTTCTGCTTTCCCTTTCTCCAATCCCCCTGATCCATCTAGTATTTACAAAGGAGAGCTCTATTTATTGGCCATTTGAATACCCAGATAGATTTCACAATACTTGTAGTGGGTGTTTTTTCCCCAAACTTCATCATGTTATTGCTAAAGGATTTGTGACCTCTTAAAAGTCTATAAGCTCTTCACTTCATTACAAGCGTTTACTGTCTGGAGTTTGTTGCTGAGAGAGGAGCAATTCCTGGCAGCAGCATTGTGGACTTTACTACTTATTGCAAAACTGCTAAATGTTTTTGGTGATTACTAGTTGTTGTTGTTGGGGCGCTTTATGGCCCTTGTACAAGTGCTATCTGCCAGGATCTAATGTACCTGATAATGGTGGACAGGGAAGGCACTTCATTTATGTGATCTGTAATGTTGTTTGCTGGGTTTCATCAGTCGTTTCCCTCTTAATCCCCGTTACCTAGCAGCTCTGCGTTCTTGGGGAACTACGGCGCAGTATCCAGCCTGTCTGACTCACCAAACACCTTCCCCCTGCCCCTCAGCTTCTGCTTGAACTAAATCTGCATCAGAAGAAAGATTTACAAAAAGCAATGAAAAGTCAGTGGGAGACGCACCTAAACCTCTGGGATAAGGATGACAGGATTAAGAAAACTCCCCTAGCCTCATTTGCATCGAGGATTGGACAGGTAGGCATCTTCCCCATTAGCATACAGAATGGAGAACAGAGATTCCAAGGCAAGAACTGCACTGAACTCTGGGACCGGAAAAGCAGGGAAGCAGTGCGTCATGGGGGATCTCTGCTCCAGATGTTAATGAACCTGCTCCTGCACACACCCAGCTCACCAGTTATCAGACCAATTCTAGTAATGAATCCTTGATTGGTATTGAAAATAGTGAAGCTCCCTAACTGCATTGTGAGCTCCCCTTGAACCATTGTTGTTTCTCTACAAAAACTCCTGCTCATGCTCAAGTAAGTGTTCTGATGCCTGGATCCAAAATCTGCATCAGTTCCACTGGGACTTCATCTCCTGACTGATCGTGCTGGGGGCTCTGCCTGTCTCCAGCACTCCAGACCCTCAGCTACCACCACCACCTGGGACCCCCGAACGATGATTCCGGCTTCACAGAGTGGTGAGAACTCAGCGCCAGCGCGCTCTCTCTCTCTCTCTCTCTCGGTACAGCCTTCTGAGCCTGACTTGTGTGATCAGTTTTAGTTTTGTAAACCTGACTTTTATAATCAAATTTAAGTTAGATTTAATATTATCACAGTTTTGTTTGTTTGGCTGCATGGTTATTACCTGGCAATAAATAATTTTCATGATTAAGCTGGTTGCTCCCCCCTCTTCCCGCTCCCTCGTGGATGTTTTTTGGTTTCCTCCTTGGCTCTGCAGCAATGCTCCTTGTACCTAAGCTAAAAGATCCCTGCAGCGCCCATAAATCCTGTGGGGTTTGCTCAAGTGGGTTACTACCAGAACAATTGTAACATGAAAGTGGGGATAGTGATGTGCTGAACCTGGGACATCTGAGGGTGGCAAATTGAAATTGCTGCTTGACTCAGCCTGCTCAGGCGTACTCTATTCCGGTGCAGTGCCCAGGGCATATGAGGGTGACAGCTTGGAGGTGCTGTTCAATGCAGCCTGCTGAATCCAAGAGCCTGTGAGGGTGACGGCTTGGAAATGCTGCTTGACCCAGCCTACTGAGTCCAGGGACATATAAGGGGTCAGCTTGGGAGTGCTGATTAACCCGGTCCTCTCAGACGCACTCTGTTAATGTATGTGTGTTTGACTGATTCTGGGGCTGGAAGAACCCAGCCCTGGGGAACCTAGGTCCTGCAGGATAGCTTCACTGGGAGGGAACTTGCAGCAGGGAGAAGTAGAGCTCCTTATGAGAACACAAGTGACACAAGCAGTACATTGATAGAATTACAGACCCCCCCAGAAGAGTAACCCTAATAAATGAGTGTACCCCAAAGTAATGGGCAAAGCTGATAACATCGCTTATATGGTTTCATGCACCAGCCAAGGGATTTACAGTTTCAGGAAGAGAGGGACACCACATCTGAAGGTCAGAGAGTCAGAAAAGCATCCTGCCCCCAGCACCACATTCACACCTCCCAGTTTGCTTCCAGCTCAGATATCGGCATTTAGCTGGGAGCTGGCAAATCATTCTAAGGATACGAGTGCGAATGAAACCACGGAGCATTCCACTTTCTTTCAGAGCTCCCTGTATCCCCATGGATGGAGCTTGTTGAAAAATGAAAACAATTTTGACCAATCTTTTAAACTGGAGCATGGTTTCCAGTCACGGATCTGCAGATTCGGGGCTGTGGCTCCAGCTTTGGAACTGTCCTTTGAGGAGCCCCTGCAGTGGGCTAGACCACCTAGGGCTCTCACTTCCTCCCAGGGAAAGCCACACAGCTTCTCTCCCTCCTTAAACGGGGCCTAGCGGTCTGCAGCACTCCTGCTTCACACCGCGAGCTCTGTTCAGCGAGTCCAACTGAGACAGACCCCGGATGGAGACTTGTCTGCTCTCCAGGGATTAATGCACCTCGCCAAGCCTTCGCAGTGACACTCACACAGCACTGGGGGGTTATTAGGCGGCTGGAACACAGCATAGGAAGTCCTTAGCTTAGCATGAGAAAAGAAAGTTAAAGCATAGTCCAATCTGGTTAGCTGTAGTGAGCCCCTTGGTTCAAGCATAGTCTTTGGTGAGAGAGCTAGGTTGCACTTGACCTGGGGTGAGTGACTGGTCCTTTGGGACTGGGAGTAACCTGAATAGTACTGTGATTTTTGGTATATGGGGCCATCTATCATAAAGGCAAGTTTGCCTAAGTGGCAAGATAGACTGGAGCAGGGCTTAAATTCTCAGAGTATTTCCTGGAACCCCCTCCATCCCCCTTCTCCATGGGAGGTGCTGGGGCTCGGGGCTTCAGCCCTGTGGGGAAGGGGAGGTGCTGGGGCTCGGGGCCAAAATATTTAGCAGAGCTCCACTCTGGACAGATCCAGCTGAATTTAAGCGCTGGACTGGACTAGAAGGGGCCTGTCTGTGACTCCATGTTAAGGCTATTACAATACTTGAGGAGTTCACACTTAATACTAGGTTGGCGAAATTTAATTATAGAACATACAACTAGTTTGGGGTTTGTGCCCTGGTTTGTAACACTCTGCTCTTGAGCAGCTTCAGGGACCTTGACAGTCGTTAGCGACTGGGAAGCAAGGCTAGATTAGTACCTGCGTCTGCAGCAAGTACCTCCCACCTACTGGATGTAGCACTGTATGAATAATTGATTTTTTTTTTGGTTCATTGGCAAACTGAAAAATAAAAAAAAGTCATTGTGGATCAAGCTGAAATCAATAATTTCTGGTTTTCTTTGAGAAACAAAAAGTGTGTGTGTGTGTGTGTGCGCGCGCATTTGTTTTGGATCAAACTAAATGTTCCATCTGACCTGAAACAAAATGATTCATTTTAATTTAGGGCATTTAACTACTTTTTTTGTTAAGAAGCAAAGGAAATTTGGAAATGCCATTCACAAAGGAGGAGGAGGTGGTAGTAGTAGTGGTACTTGCCTGATGAATAGCAGGGATTTAAATTTGGGTCTCCCACATTACAAGTGAGTGCCCTTAACCACTGGCCTATCAGGTATTTTGAGTGGGTGTGTCTGTCTCCTGTTGAAGCTGCTCCACTTCATATGGATACTTAAATATTGATTGGTCCAGAGATGGACAAAGAGTGAGCGTCTCTGTAGCCTGGGGGTTAGGGCACTCACTGGGAAGAGATTTCAGTCCCTGCTTTAATCAATATTTAATTATTTAAACAAAGTGGAACAACATCAATAGGAGAGACCCACCCTGGAATACCCTCTAGCCCAAGTTCACAGCCCTGTTCCAAATCAGAGTGGGGACTTGAACCTGCGTTTTGTGCATCCAGGGTGAGTAGTCTAGGATATAAGAGAGCCACTTCCATGGCCACTTCTTCCTCTATTTTGTGAATGGCACCCAAGTCCCTTTGTCAATCTAACCTGAAATTTTTTTCCCTAGAAAACTATTCAGCAAATTAATGAATAGCTTTACTAGACCCCAAACCATTTTGAAGCAAATAAACTATTCATCTGAAAACGTTCACCAGCTTCTAATTGGGAGACACCCCCATTCCTATAGTTTGGCCTCCTGGCATTCTTTGCCTCTTCTCCAAAGCCAGGTCCTTTCCTTAGAGAGATAAGGAGGGTGAGGTAATATATTTTTTTTATTGGACCAACTTCTGTTGGTGAGAGAGACAAGCTTTTGAGCTACATGGAGCTCTTCTTCAGGCCGGGGAAATGTATTCAGAGTGTCACAGCTAAATACAAGGTGGAACAGATTGTTTAGCATAAGTAGTTAACACACATTTCAATGGACCGTTCAAGGGGAAGTGATCATAGAAGGGAAGTTGGGGGTTAAATGGGTTTTATGTTGTTGTTCTAAGCCATAAATCCAGTGTCTCATTAGTCCATGATTTTTCGTGTTTAGCAAAGTTATTCTTTTGAAAGTGTTGTGCAGGTTTCCTTTGAGGATGAGGACTGAGAGAGGTCAGATATAGAGTGAGCGCACTGTGAAAAGTGTTCACCCCCGGTGATGTGGTGTTTTTCTTTTATTATTTTCCTGTGTGAATTCATGCGTGAGCGCAGTGACTGTCTGGTTTCACCCACACAGTTATTGGGGCATTGTGATGGGGTGCTCTCACCTCTCGTAGGTGCCTCCTGCCAGCTGAGTATGGTGCTGCAATTTTCTTTTTCTCCTAGCATCACTCTGTAAGGTGTTGGGCTCATCAGGCAGGTCTTCAGTGGCTCAGCCCTCTGGCTAAGTCATACAGTCCACAGTGGGTGAACCCCTTCTGGGGTAACACAGGTTCTTCTTCAAGTGATTGTTCACATCGATTCCAATCAGGTGCGCGCGCCCCAGGCACGGGTGTCAGAAAGTTTTCCCTTGGCTGCTCCTGTCTGGTCGGCTGTGCAGCCCCCTGGAGTGGTGCCTTCGTGGCGCTCAATATATGACCCTGCCGACCCGACCCCCTTTGGTTCTTCTTACCGTCCGTGACGGCCATTGGAACAGTGCTCACTTGCTCAGCAAGTGCCCTCTTAGTGTTCTTCTCTTAGTCATTCGAGTTCAAGCTAGTTTCATAGTTAGTTTAGTAAATAGGTTAGATAGTAGGTCGGGAGCAGGGTCTCTCCCCAATCCTTAACCCACCATTGGGCTCCAGGGCATGCTGCAAGCCCAAGGCTTTAAGCCCTGCAGTGCTTGCAATAAGTCTATGGCCTTCAGATACCTCCATGACTCTTGCTTAAAGTGTCTGGGGGAAGTGCACCGAATGGAGAGGTGCAAAATCTGCAGGGCTTTTTGGCCAAAGAACAGGAAGGAGCGCGATTTCCGCCTGAAATAACTTTTAATGGAATCCACTCTCCGCCCGCAGCTGGCTGCGGACCGCCAGGACATGGCACTGAGCACATCAGTATGGAGCACTGTGGCTTTGGTGTGCAACGTGGTTCCGAGGAAGGACTCTGATATAAGCAGCGCTCCCCGGCATTGCAGCCAGGGACAGTGCCCTGGCACTACTTGACTTTGCTGGTACCGCATAAGCGCCATAAGAAGACCGATGGGGGCGCTCACCTGCTAGAAAAGCCACGGGATCGTCGGGATGCACAGGAGCACCCCAGAACTGAATCAGTGACAAAACAACACGAGCCCATGCTGTTGACTTTGGCTTCCTGGAAGGGACTGTTCAGGGCCGCCCAGGGCGGGGCAATTTGCCCCAGGCCCAGGGTCCCACAGAGGCCCCCACGAGAGTTTTTCGGGGCCCCTGGAGCGGGGTCCTTCACTCACTCCAGGGGGCCCGGAAAACTCTTGCGGGGCCCGGGTCCCCGGAGCTGCTTTTGCTCCCGGTCTTCGCCGGTGGGGCGTCCTTCTGCTCCGGGGCAGAAGGACCCCCCGCCGGCGAATTACCACCGAAATGGGACCTGCCGCCAAAGTGCAGCCGGGTCTTCGGCGGTAATTCGGCGGCCAGGGGCCCTTCCGTTCTGGGACCCGCCGCCGAAGTGCCCCGAAGACCTGCAGCAGGGCCCCCCTGCCACCAAATTACCCGGCGGCAGCGGGTCCCACTTCGGCGGCAATTCGGCGGTGGGGGGCCTCCGCCGTGGTGTTTGGCGGCAGGTCCCGGAACGGAAGGGCCCCCCGTCGCTGAATTACCACCGAAGCGGGGGCCCCCTGCCGCCGAAGAGCCCAGGCCCCCGGAATCCTCTGGGCGGCCCTGGGACTGTTGAGTCCAGCATGCAGTGACTCGCCACAAGGGCAGTTCCAGGTGGAGGAGTTTGAGCCACCCTCCATCCTGGACAGTTTTGAAGCCTCCAGAGACCTAATTGAAATGATGGCTTCACAACCCCCAGCTCTGAGGGACAAACCTCTAGTACCAGTACGTCCGGTACTGCCTAGAGGTAAGCCAGCCATGATGCGGCACTCACGGTCCCTGGCTCAGCACCATCTGCAGCACAACTCCTCAGCACTGAGTGTCAGAGCATCTCCAGCACCGGCGAGGTGCTTCCCCTCTCCAGCTCCGAGGGCAGACTGGCCCTGATTCCCGGCACCGGGAGAGGACTGGCACACGGGACCGACATCGTGTCCTTGATTGTCAGCACCGGATACTTGCTGATCTAGGACACCGGACTCCCAGCACCGGTCTCCTTAGATGTGCAAGAGGGGCCTCAAAGGACCTGGTACACCCCAGCACAAGCCTTTAGTGCACTGGGTGAGATACACCACATGTAGTGATAGGCCTATGTAGGACCCATGGATCTTGAGAGGTGTGTTGTGGGGAGTGTTGGTCATTGCAGTGGTGGAATATGTCTGTAGCTTTTGCATCTGTTGTTCTGGCAGGGTCTGGTGCCGCTTTGAGTTGGTGTGGCCTGCTCTGAGGGGAGCAGGCTTCTGATGCCCAGCTTAAAGAGGTTGGGTTGCTTGAAGACCAGGAGAGGGGATTCGGGAAAGATTTCCTTCAGGATAGGGTCCTTTCCTTGTGCATTAGCAAAAGGGACATTCATTGCTGCTTTGGCACAGAGCAGTTCTGAGCAGGGAGGCAGCTTTTAAGGTATATGGGGAGTGTGCGGTTCTTCCAGCAATTGCAGGGATGCCCTTTAGAAAAGGGTCAAGCATGGGGGGGGGTCTCAAGGTAAGAGTGGTATTTGTTCCCAGGATTCCAGATGGGGTACGTATACGGATGAGATGTACATTGTATGAGGAATCCCTCCAGGTCTCTATGCCAGCTGCTAAAATGGCTTGAAAAAGGCATCACCTTTATAAAGGGAAACTTAAAACTTGATGCTATTAGGTGATGAGTGCTCCCAGCACGTCTTGTGGGCTCAAGCCCAGAGGAGAGGTTTATAGCAGCTGGTTGGTGGGAAGAAACATTAAAAAGAACATTTAAAAAAAAAAGTGCGTATGGAGCGGAATGTAAGTTGCCCAGTGGCCATACCACGAGGTGCCAGCAAAACGAACTGTTCAGAGAGAGCAACTTCACAGCAAGTAGAGGAGCAGACTGTTAACAGTCCCATCAGAAACCAGCTGCAGGCAAAGGCTGGCCAGGCTGGAAACGTCTGCCCAATGAAAGAGCGCAAAGAAGCCTGAAACGGAAGGATCAGATGTGACTAAACAAAGAGCAACAAGGGGATTATAGTTCGCCTAGTAGGCCAGGCACTGCTTTTCTCAAGACTTTTGTAAAGGTTTTTGTTTGAAGATTAAAATAGTTTGTCCTACGGTATATACAATATTCAATAGCCCCTTATTCATTTTTGATTATAATCATTCACTGGACTCCAGGTGCTAGGAAAAGACTCTGTCCTGGTGTTGCTAGACATGGCGTTGACCATGGGTGGCAGGTATTGAAGGCCAGCGTAGGTTAAGCCTCCCCTAACCCATGCTGTGGCCCTGCCCATGCTCCACCCCGAGTCCCCACCCTCAGTCCCCCTCTCCCCTGAAGCCGGCGGTCTGGAGCTCGGGGCTTGGGCTGGTGGCCAGAGGTGGCTTGGGCCAGGGCTTCTCGGGGCTCTGGTTGTGGGGTAAGGGGGGACTTGGACGGAAGGTGTGGGGCAAGGGGGTTAGCATCCCCAAAGGGGAGGTTCACCCGCTGCCCATGATGTTCACCTCTGAAGCATGGGCTGGCACCAGCAGTGGCTATGGGCTGTGTGTCTGAAAGCAGCCTTTCCAGTCCTGTAAGACAATAGCTGTTGTCAGTGTTTAATTTTCTCCTTTATAGTGACCGGTGAGAGTCCTGTAGGTTTCCTGTTGTCATGCAGCCTGGGATTTGAAGAGAGAGGCTTATGGTTGGTTCTCCCTGGAGAAGTAAATTAGCAGCATTTGACATTTTAAATTGTCCTCCCAGGGAAAATTTCAGAATTAACACCCTACTGAGAAGGTATGGAGGGGGGGGTCTGGTCTTCTCTTCCTCTTCTCTTCTCACCTCACTATTAGCCTAATTTTCCTCCCTGTGACTTTCCTCCAGGTATCTTAGCTTCTCCCTGGATCTTCTCTGCTCCTGTATAATACCGAGGACCAAAATTAGCAACATTCCCAACCCTGGCCCAGGCTTACTGTGCATGCAGCCACTGGCAAATTATTTGAACTCTCCCTGTCTCAATTTTCCTGTCTGTAAACTGCTACTAGTGACACTAGGTGATGTTGGGAGGTTTGTATAGAAGTGCTAAGAATGACATCAGCATGTGCTGCGTTAGCATGGCGAACTGGGAGCCTTTCAATAAGTTGTGTTAAATATGCATCAATGGCAAAACATTTAGGACATTGCAGGCCTTATTTGTCTCATTTTTTGGAAGTGACAAGGATAAATATGACACATTATCATATGAAAGACCATTTGAGATGAAGAGAAGTTTTTAGAGATTAGCATATGCAGTAATTTTCTGTCACGAAACGTTAGTATTAAATTATCACCAGCATCCAGTCCAACATGGCTGCAATTCAGAACATCAGGGGTCCTTATCTCCCATTGCTCATGTAGAAATTATTGCATATATCATCGTCCAGCATAGACCAAATTGAGAAGCAGCTGTCACGCTCCTCACTTCAGCTGGAGGGATGCTATCGAGGGTGGGATGGCATGCTGTTTGCACAGTCGTGGTATTTGGTTTTTTTCACCTTAGATATTTTAAAGGTTTTCTTAAAAAAAAAAAAAAAAGTGGCAGGGCTTCAGCACTCATTAATAGCAACTTTACAATAACAAGCCAGTGTGCATATGTGATGGAGAGGAAAGTTAGTAGGGAAATATTAAATTATTAAAGCTTCCAAGGGGTTGTTTATAAGCAACATGAGTTGAATGATTTTTTCTATTACTGATGTTTCCTTTGATTAACATTGCGCCTTCCACGTGATGATGTCTTTACACTCAGAAGGTAAGTTTTATATCCAATTTATCAATGAATAACATTTGGACGCGCAGGAGTTTAGACCTGAAACTTGGATTTTAGTTTTTAAATGTGTGGACAAATCCTAATGTTAACCCAATTGTTTCTGTGAAATATTTTTAAAATGCCAGTGAAAGCCAATGTTTTGTGTAGATGTAAATGTTCAGCTGAACAGTGTTCTCAACCAAGATATTGCAGCATTTGTGCCAGTGCATGAGCGCCAGAGGGTGAAACTGACTAGAGGAAAAAGCTGAAATTGCTTAGGGGGGTTCCTTTGCCTGTGCTGAGTGAAGTGCAGGATAAAGAGTGAAAAGGAAATTAGAAGTTTAAAGTACTTTTAATTAACACAAATTTTAAAACGTGTTTTTAACCTGATAGTGTCCCCTTTAGGGAGCATAGTCTAGGACTCTGGAGATCTGAGTTCTGTTCCCAACTCTGCCACAAACTTCTTTTGTCACACATGGCCTAAATCCAAAGCCGATTCATATCAATAGAAATCTTTCTGTTGATGTCAGCGTGGTTTGGATCAAACCTTTAATTCCCCCGCAACTTGGTTCCCTGTCTGTAAAATGGGGATAATACTTCCCCCTGCCTCACAAGTGTTTTGCAAGGAGAAATTCATTAATGACTGTGACAGATACTATAGTGACGTGTGAGATAAGTACCTAGAGAGACAGATTTAAAGCCCTGGTTCAGGAGAGCACTTAAGCACATGCTTAAGTCCCATTGGCTTCAAAGGAATTTAAGTATGTTTTTCAAGTTAAGCCTGTGCTTAAGTGGTTTCCTGAATATGGATGATTTCCTGAATTGAGACCCAAGTGACTGGGCTGAGGACTCATAGACAGTCAACGGTGTGGCCAAGAATAGAACCTTAAGAGTTGTGACTCTCCAATCTCTCTAGCTGCTAGACTCCACAGCCTGTCAGCACCATCTTGACTAACTGTAGTGTTTGGGCAGGTCTACACTACGGGGGAAAATCGATATAAGATACGCAACTTCAGCTACGTGAATAACGTAGCTGAAGTCAAAGTATCTTATATCGAATTACCTACCGTCCTCACAGCGCGGGATCGATGTCCGTGGCTCCCCATGTCGACTCCGCTACCGCCGTTCGGGTTGGTGGAGTTACGGAGTCGACAGGAGCGCGTTCGGGGATCGATATGTCATGTCTAGATGAGACGCGATATATCGATCCCCGAGAAATCGATTGCTACCCGCCGATACGGCGGGTAGTGAAGACGTACCCTCTGTGTGTGGTTCTCTCCCCCCCCCCCAACTTCCTCAATAGAAATGTAACTTTCCCCTTTATGTGCATGAAAGATTGTTAATCTGTGAGGCGGTGCTTAATCTGTGCTGGGGCTGAGCCCTGGTGCTTCTAGGTTTAGTGGTTCATAGGCCCAGCACCGCTGGGCTCCGGCCTCCCAGTTCCGAAGGCAGCGCCGCCACCAATAGGAGCAGCACAGAAGTAAGGGTGAACATAGCGTATCCTACCACCCTTACTTCTCCATTCTGCAAGTTCTTTCATGCGCTTAAGAGATTCAAGCACCAGCCATGCAACGTTCTGCCTCCAGGGAGGGAGAGGAATTATTTCAGCTCAGTACTAATGTGGACACGAGAACAAATGGATATAAATTGGCAGTCGGGAAGTTTAGGCTTGAAATTAGACGAAGGTTTCTAACCATCAGGGGAGTGAAATTCTGGAACAGCCTACCGAGGGAAACAGTGGGGGCGAAGGACCTCTCTGGCTTTAAGATTAAGCTTGATAAGTTTATGGAGGGAATGGTTTGATAGGATAACGTGATTTAGTCAATAGGTCAATAACGTGCCACCACTGGTAATTAGTACTGAGGGTCAATGTTGGGATATTGAAAGTCTTTTTCCTGAGTGTCTGGCTGGAGAGTCTTGCCCGCATGCTCGGGGTTCAGCTGATCGCCATATTTGGGGTCGGGAAGGAATTTTCCTCCAGGGTAGATTGGCAGTGGCCCTGGAGGTTTTTCGCCTTCCTCCGCAGCATGGGGCAGGAGTCGCTTGCTGAAGGATTATCTGCTACTTGAAGTCTTTAAATCAGGATTTGGGGACTTCAACAGCTGAGTCAAGGGAGAGAATTATTTCAGGAGTGGGTGGGTCAGCTTTTGTGGCCTGCATCTTGCGGGAGGTCAGACTAGATGATCATAATGGTCCCTTCTGATCTTAAGTTCTATGATTCACTCACACGCCACTCAGCTGCAAGAGGAACGTCCCTGGTGAGTAGCACTGCTGCTTACATGATGCACTCGCGTCAGTGCTTCGCACGGCGACCATCGGTTTTTGGTAATGGCAATAATACCACTGCATGTTCAAAGTCATAAGTTTAAAATTTTAAATGAAATCATTGCTTGAGCCCCAGCACCTCATTCATTACAAATTAAGCACTGCTGGGAGGTGAGCGTTGGCCATGCTGTATAATGCTCTCTTGGTTTCTGAACATTTCAGCCGACTGATGAACATTCAAGGTTCTTGATTATTTCTTCTTCTGTTTTTCTCCCCAGAGCTGTTCATTTGAATAGGGGTAATTTATTGAAGAGTATATTAAAAGCCAATCACTCTAATGTCAGGAACATGAATTACCACAGCATGCACTGTCATTCGGTGGCTTTTTTAATGCCAGACATCAGCGTAATCTCAGGAGCCAGAGGGGTGTTCTTTTTTGTTGTGGTTCTTTCAATCTGTGAATGCTGTAATTAAACATTTGGTCTGCAAAAAACAGACGCTATTTTAAACTATTCTTCCTAGAAGGTAAAACTGCAGTTTGTGATGAGGGCTTTTCAGATGGGCCATTGTTCAGGTAAGGGTGCAGTTCATCCTGCATAAAGGGCCAGGCATAAGGACCTACCTATCACTTACGCCCTACTCTGAGGACTAAGTGGAACATAGGTCCTTGTGCTGGCATCTGCACAGGGGAGAATTTCACCCTCCATGTACAAACTCATTTCAAAATTTTCCTCTGTTCCACACAATTGATACTAATGTCACCTGCTAGGAAACCCATTACACTGGAGGTGACGAATGCAGTGTTTCTCTGTGGAGCAAGGGTCTGCCAATAGCTACTGGTCTCCAACTATGGCTCTACAAGAAAGGTTTTCTCTCTGCAGGTCACCAATGCAGATTCTGTGCTAGGTCAGCTCTGACCTTCTCCTGGCAATTTCCGTGTGTCAAGTGATTGCACATTTGAACCACTGAATTTTTTCTGCAGGAAGCCCATTGCCTGCAGGCATGCACTTGCACTGGCTTCCTGGAGGAGTAAAGGTCAGTATTTTTCATATGGAACTATGTAGCCTCCTCTTTCTTTCCACCCTTCCCCATAAAACTCTTTTTAAAGTTTTAAAATCTTTTAAAATTCACACACACTGCAGGCTGGCAGCTGTGCCTCTGAAAATGACAAGAAAGAGAAAGTCCAAGACAGTATTTGACAATCTTGTGAGAGAGAATTTTAATCTTATGGAATTTGTTCGTGTGCAAGGTGAGAACTGTCTGTGTCCCTGGAATGAAAAATTACAGGGTTGAAGCCAAATTCTATTTTGCAGTGTCTGAAGAACAAGCAGGAGTATGACTGAAGTAATTCTAAATTGTCTGTCTTAATCCATGTTTTAATCAACTCTCAAATGCTGGGGATGGGAGGAATCTCCGGTTCATACACAATGTGCATATATAGCTCGCCCATGTTGACATGATTCATATTGATATTAATATCAAGGATAGGTACTGGAGATTTACAATGATTCTCTCCCCCTCCTGCTGTCTGGCCTCAATCCACTGCCCTTCCCGGCACCTGCAGATGTCCATCACCTGCTCTCTGCCACCCATCCCTAGCCCCTGCCTGCCTTTTCCTTGGCTGTGCCTACACCCCACTGCCTATTCTGGTTCTTCCCTAACCCCTGGCAGATGTCTCGCAGTCCCCTTCTCCTACCTGGATTCCTCCACCGGCTGCCTAGCATGCCTTCCATTACCTGACCCGTGCACCGCCTCCACCCCATCTTTCTACTTCAGCTCCCTCCCAGTGCCCATATTCATACCCTTTATCTAGAGGATTCTGAGGGTCCAATACTCAACAAATTTGTGGGGAAAAGAGCATGCAGGATGCATCCTCCCCTTATTAAATACAGTTAGATACATTATAATACAGAGTGTGATTTCTAAGCTCTGCTTACACCCAAATTGGTCTCATCCCAAACTATGTGAGACAAGGCCCTCCCTGCTTAGATCTCACACAGGTAAAGTAACAATGGGGTCAGAAGTCCTCTCCAGATGGAATGCAGAAAATTCTTTAAAAAAACAGCTTTCTGGTAAGCCGGTGGGGAGGGATGGGGAACCCTGTTGACGTGAGAGCTCAATGCCCAGTTGCTAGAAGGTTTTGTTGTCACTTGTAACAATGTTTACTTGCGCTATATTATTCAGCTTCTAGATGCCTCTGTGCAGCATAGAATTCTAGACAGGATGTAGTCCCTGGTAAACAAGAGGGACAAAGTTGGAATTTGAGCTGTCTGGAAACCAGTTTTTCTTTAATAAATGCCTCAAGTTGAAAAAGGACTTGGACTAAATTCAAGTTGTATTTTTGCTGTTTGTTTAAATCTTTATAAAAAAAATCTTTTTCTTTCATTACAAACTGTGTCACTAGTCACTAAACCTTTTTTTTTTTCCTGGTTCAACTGTCTCAGTCCACCAGTGTTTACATAATGTTTGGTTCAGGCTACCTTGATTTAATGGTTAAGTCCATTTTAAAAGTTGTTTGATAAATGCTGGGCAATTTTCCTTATCTTTGTAACAAATAACTGTGGAGCAATCTGATAATTGTACCAAAGAACTGAAGGTAGTTGGTAGAGAGAGGGTCTTTAGACAGGGCATGAGATTGAAAGTTCTTAATTCATTTCACTTGTGACCAAAATCCAGGACTCTAGAGAAACAACCAGTCCCACTGTGACACTTGCTCTGTTCTTAGACCTAAGTAATAACAACACATGCACATACTGAATATCATTTTCTCTGGTCTTAAGAAGGACATGAGCCATCTCGGAAGCAAAGTTACACTAGAAAATTATGTGGAGAGAGAATATAAACTAGTAAATTCATTTGTTCCAAGTACATGAAGTCTATCTATCCAGGTATTCATTTGGGCCCTATCTCAATAGTATCTGAGCACCTCACAAACAAAAATGAATTTATCCCCCCACTGCTTATGTGGTAGGAAATTGCCTATTCTACTGATGAGGAAAATGAGGCATAAAGAGATTAAATAACCAAAGAGGCTCAGGTAGTCTGTGCCAAGGATAGAGACCAAACCCAGATCTCTTGGATTCAGATCAAGTGCCTTAATGATCCATAATCCCTTAGCCCTGAGCTGCTTCCATGTAAATCTTGTGAAGACCCTCAACAGCCACTGCCTGCATGGACTTCTTTACTTTTTAATGGGCTTCTCCAAAATAATTCCAGTTTTTCTTGTAACACAGGTCAGCCCAAACCCTGTATTATAGAATCCATTTGAGTGGTGACTCCATAGCACCCCCTTGAGAGGATGGTGGAGAAGCACATGCTGTGCATTTCATTTAAATGAACACGCACTCTCAGGTTGAAATTAGGTTTTGCAAAAATCAGACTTTAAAATTTACGTCTCCAGAGCCAAGAGGCTAATGTACCAACCCACTGTGCCACCTGGTCCTCCATCTTCCATAAAATCTCTTGCCACATAACATTTCTGTTACCAATTGTTCCAATAGAATACAGAGTGCAGTATAGGCAAAGGCTAATCTTTCTATGATTGAATATTCAATACTTCATTTCAAGAGGTTCTTGCAAACAGCTTAGACTCAGACTGATGGAAGATAGTGGGGACATAAGAGAGAATTTGAAGGGAAAACTATATTTCTTCCCCCGTCCCAAGCAGCATTATGTTCAGTTTTTGTAGTTTGTAAATAACTCAACACACTGAATAAATGTTGGCTGTGAATTTTGATGAGACTAGATGGTCATGACTGAGCAGCTAACAGACCAAATCTGTCTCAGTAGAAGATGGACTGCATTTAGTATCGCTGTTGGGGATGTAGGAGAAGAAACATCAAACTCAGAGGCTAAGGATAGACACATGGGAAATCAACGAATGTTCACAGAAACCAGTAATGAGCTGGAGGGGACCTGTGAAAGAACAAGATTTAGGTTTGTGCCTCTTTTGACTCCTTTATGCTTTGTAAAATCAAAGGCCTAAAATGTTGTATTTAAAAAAAAAAAAGCTCTGTGTGTGTGTGTGTATGTTTGTATTTCTGTTTATTACATGAATAGATCATGTAAGGCTCCAGGAGGAGGATGGCGATAATCAAATCTGCTGCTCAAGCACAATGGAATTATCTGCTGCAAGGGTAAAACTTGTTCTTCTTTGAGTGCTTGCTCATGTCCATTCCACATTAGAAAAGCAACAAGGAGTCCCTCCGAGGCCCAGCAGTCAATTCAGGACCTGCCCTTCGATGGCCAGGCCCTGTTTGCAGAGCAGAGAGACAATAAATTACATAGGCTGAAGGTCTCCCAAGCCACCCTAAAAACCCTGGGGCTCTACGTTCCGGGCTTGGCAAGTAAGTGGTTCAAACCGCAACTACCTCAGGGGCAAGGGAGCCAGCCCCAGCAGGCAGTACCCACGGCACAAAAAGCCCAAGGGCTATAGACGGCACACGAGCCACCCACCCTCTGCCCAGTCGGGCTCGACCCGCTCCAAGCAAGGAGCTAAAAAGTCGTTTTGAGGGTATGCCCGAGAATGACCTACCAGTTTGTTCCCTAGATCTGATTTTCCCAAATTTCTGCAACCCCCTTTCCTTTTTCCTCCCAGCGTGGTCAGTGATAACGTTGGACTGCTGAGTCCTCAGTACAGTGGCACATGGCTACACCCTCCAATTTATTTCCACTCCCCTCCCCGTCCCTCTTCAGGGACCCTTCTCATGAGAGTCTTCTCCAGCAGGAGGTCCAGGGGCTCTTACAGCTGGGGGTGGTGGAGGAGGTCCCGCCTCCTTACCAGAACAAGGGTTTCTATTCCTGGTATTTTCTGATCCCAAAGGTCAAGGGTGGTCTGCAGCCTATGCTGGACCTGCGAGATCTCAACAGACACCTAAAGAAGCTAAAGTTTCACATGGTCTCCCTGGCCTCCATTATCCCCTCCCTGGATCCGGGAGACTGGTATGCTGCCTTCAACCTGAAAGATGCATACTTTCACATAGTGATCTTCCCAGGACACAGATGCTTTCTCTGTTTTACAGTGGTTCGGCCCACTACCAGTTTGCAGTCCTTCTGTTTGGCCTGGCTACAGCACCGAGGGTATTTATCAAGTTCATGGCGGTAGTCGCAGCCTACCTCAGGTGTCAGGGTATCCAGATTTACCTGTACCTCAACGACTGGCTGGTCAAAGGCTCAGGTCCAACACGACATTGCTGTACTACAAGCCATGTGCCGCTCCTTGGGACTACTGGTAACCACAAAAAATCCACCTTAGTTCCAGTTCAAGGGATAGACTTCATCGGGGACATGCTCGACTCGACCCAGGCGAGACCGTTCCTGCCATTAGACAGGTTTCAGGCCCTGACGGACCTCATCACGGAAGTGTCTGTGTTTCCCCTGACAATGGCCAGGATGTTCCTGTGCCTGTTCGGCCACATGTCAGCTTGCACATACATTGTCTGCCATGCCAGGCTCCGCATGCGGCCCCTGCAGAAATGGCTGCCATCAACCTATTCCCAATCCAGGGACCACCTGGAGAAGATTGTCACCATTCCTCCTGCGGTTCTCACCTTGTTGATGGCAAGAAAGTCCTGGAAGGAGTCCCATTTGACAGTCCTGCTCCATCCAGAGCTAGTGTCAGATGCTTCGGGCCTCGGCTGGGGGGCGGGGGCGCACCTCAAACATCTCCGGTCAAAGGGGATGTGGACCCTGGAGGAGGCAGCGTTACACATAAATATCAAGGAGTTCAGAGCAGGCTGGCTGGCAGGGCCTAAGCAAGGGCTTCCTCTCTGATGCCTTCCTCCAATCATGGGCCAAGGGTCTGATGTACGCCTTCCGTCCGATCCCTCTGGTCAGCCGAGTCCTAGTAAAGATCAAGAGGGACAAAGCACACGTTATCGTGATTGCGCCTCTGTGGCCTCACCGGCACTGGTTCGGAAGGCTCATGAACATGGCCGTGGCCCCTCCCTGGCCCCTTCCCTATTGTCTGGACCTGCTGTCACAGGATCACGGTCGGCTCCTACATCCCAACCTTGAGTCTCTACACCTCTCAGCATGGATGTTCCATGGTTGAATCCGGAGGAGCGTACCTGCTCAGAGGAGTTCCAGCAGGTCCTCCTGGGAAGTAAGAAGCCATCCACGAGACTCACCTAGCTGGCCAAGTGGACAAGGTTTTCCCACTGGGCATCGGAGTGTTCTTCAGTGCAATCCATCTTGGTCCACTTACTGCAGCTCAGGAACCAGGGTCTGGTGCATTCTTCCGTCAGAGTGCACTTGCAGCCATCTCCACATTCCACCAGCCGATCCAAGGTCAGACGGTCTTTTCTCATGACATGATTGCCAGGTTCCTGAGGGGCCTCGAGAGGCTTTACCCACAGGTACGGGCCCCTGTCCCAAAGTGGGACTTTAACTTGGTCCTCTCCAGGCTCACCAGCCCTCCTTTCGAGCCGCTGGGCTCCTGCTCCTTTTCCTACTTGTCCTGGAAGGTCGCTTTCCTGGTAGCAGTGACGTCGGCGAGATGAGTCTCAAAGATTAAGGCCATGACCTCAGAACCGCCTTACACAGTGTTTTATAAGGGCAAAGTCCAGCTGCGGCACCATTCCCGTTCCATGTGAGCCAGGATGTATTCCTGCAGTGTTCTGTCCCTGTGCCCTTAGGGCGGCAGGTGCGTTTCCACCGCAGTGGAAATTCGGCGGCAGCTTCTATGTTTAGCTGAAGCCACCCTGGACAGCTAAACATAGAAGCTGCCGCCGAATTGCTGCCGCGGCGGAAATGTGCCTGCCGCCCTAAGGGCACACAGACTGCCCCCCCACCCCACACGCGGCGGCAATTCGGCACGCTGCTTAGGGGCAAAACAAGGGGGACTGCTGCCCCTTGCAGAATGCCACCCCAAGCACCAGCTTGGAATGCTGGTGCCTGGAACCGGCCCTGCTTTTCCCCTCCCCCCATTGAATATAAATGTGTCTGTGGCTATGTGTTTACATTGGAGAAGTCCTGGTCAAAGGAATGCACCTTGCACTTGGAATGGAAGGTGGTGAGGTTTGTAATGGTCCTTAGTTCTCGGGAGGTGGAGTTCATTCCACAGTCTTTGCCCAGCCCTGGAGAAAGTGCCGTCTTCCTCACAAACTAACTTTACTCTTATTGTTGAGAGTTCCACTCTACCAGAACAACATAGTTGTTGACCATGGTCTTCATCCTGGAGCTTTAGACAATCTTTTAGATAACCTAGAAGGTACTAAAGCACTAAGATGCTATTGTGATGAGGGTAATATACGAACATGAATGGAATAAAAGTTAGAATTTCAAGTCTTGCTTACATTGTTTTTCCTGGGAGACACTATGATGAGGTGGAAGAGAGGTAGATAATGACATCAGAGAAACAATTCAAATAAAATATAACTGAAGAATGAAATGTGTTGGTTTTTTTAAATCAGATACTCAAAGCTGTGGGTACCTTTCTTAAGCCCCATTGAAAACAAAGGGTTGGAAGAAAAGCTCTTTTGTTCAATATTCAACACCCCCGCATTATCAGTTAAGAAAGCTTCTATGTGTGTCTAGATTTTCCAATAAAATCCTCCAGCAAAGCAGGAAAGACTAGAATTTAAACCACATTCCCGATATTTCTCAGGTAACACACACATTTCAGGCCCTTGGTGTAGATCCACGGAGAAGTAGAAAGAAATTCAAACCCAAGTTTTTACCTTTACATGTCAGCTTTAACCATTTGAACAACAAGGCTGTCTCTCTATCTGACCCAAACATTTAGAAAGAAGCACTTTGGGGAAAATGTCAAAGGTTGAGTTGGTTTATTTTTCAAACTAAAACCATTCAGACAGTCTCATTCTCAAGTGCTTAACTGTCAGGGAGCTATATCAGTACAGTATTGACAATAACCTGCTGCTAGGATTTTGGCTGAGACCATCCATTCATTTCATGCAAGCCTTCAAAAGAGCAGGAAGCAGCAGTGATATGACCAGGGTTGCACTTGTATCAACACTATAGAGGTGAAAGGCTTTGGGGCCCCAGGAGCAATCCTTGTTGCCATTCAGCTCCCTCAAAAGTGGGCCTCTACTAAAATATTAGGAGCCATTTTTTCAGAAGAGCTCTGGTGTAGGCATCTAAATGACATGGTCAAAAGGGTCAAGTTTCAGTACCAAACAACTCAGCTAAGCCAGCCTGATTACGTGGCTAGAGCGTTGGAGTGGGAGCCAGGAGACCTGGGTTTTGTGCCATCTTGGGTAAGTTGCTTCACTACTTTTTCTCACCCAACCTTAGGGTATGTCTACACTGTTGCATCTCAGTGCGTCTCGTGCGGGCATGGACAAAGCCCAACAACCAATGTGATTGGTAGCAGAGTCATTTATTTCTCTCCAGCATACATCTTTTATACAATTAAGGCAAGCAATCAAGCAATTGCTAATTGGTTAATAAGGTACACACAGGCACAGCTATAACTTCATTGGATAACTGTCATCCTGTACAACTTTCTAATTTATTATCCTGTTTACTACCCACTAGCAGATGAGAAACAGCCAAGGCCAGCTTCTCACTACACAGCTCACAGCCTAATTAGCCCGTCCTTGAAGCCTAGGCACCTCAGCTTCCCACACTCCCATCTGCCAAGTTAGCAATACATTCCCACACTACACTACCCGCCAGATTGGCAGGTTAGTGATCGATTTATTGGGGATTGATGTATCGTGTCTCATCTAGACACGATAGATCAGTGGTCTCCAACCTTTTTGTGGCCAGGAGCACATTCATGTTTTCAGAAGAGTGTGGCGGGCACCAACAATGTTTTCATGGCTTATTTTGTATTTGTACATTAAATAATACGAAAAACATCATATTTAATATTCTTCCCACTCTGGGTTGAAATAATACGTACATTGTCTCTTATTTGAACCACTCATTTTGGAGCAAAATGTTAAAAAAATAATAAATTGCAAAGCACAAGAAAACAGCAGTATTAGTGCAGGCTCCAGGCACCAGTGGAGCAAGCAGGTGCCTGTGTCAGCACATGCTACGGGGCAGCATTCGGTCCATTCTGCAGAGGTGGAACGGTTTTTTTTGTTTTTTTTTGGTGGCAGTTCTGGGCAGTGCAGCGAGAAGCCTGAGAGAAGCTGCACAGCCTGCAACCCCGGAGTTCTCTGTACTCAGCAGGCGGGGGGCCCTTGCATCTCTCCCCTGCTGGGCACTAGGTGGGCCCTGTGCCTGCTGGGGACAGAGAACACCGGCGCTTGCAGCCCAGGAGTTCTCTGTGCCCGGCAGGCGCAGGGACGCGGCTTTTCTTGAAGCCGGAGAGAAGCCACGGCCCTGTGCCTGCCGGGGACAGAGAGCACTGGCGCCCGCAGCCCAGGAGTTCTCTGTGCCTGGCAGGCGCAGGGACGCGGCTTCTCTCCGGCTTCAGAAGCTGGAGAGAAGCTGCAGCCCCGTGTCTGCCGGGGACAGAGAGCACTGGCGCCCGCAGCACTGGAGTTCTCTGTCCCCGGCAACCACAGGGAGGCTTCTTTCCCCTGCTGAGCACTAGGCGGGCGCACATAAATGCCCCGGCGGGCGCCATGGCACCCGTGGGCACCGCGTTGGGGACCACTGCGATAGATCAATCCCCAAACGTGCTCCCCCTCGACTCTGGAACTCCACCAGGGTGAGAGGCGGAAGCGGGTTGACGGGGGAGCGGCTGCTGTTGATCCCATGCTGCCAGGACGCGAAGTAAGTCAATCTAAGTCGATCTAAGATACGTTGACTTCAGCTACGCTATTCTCGTAGCTGAAGTTGTGTAACTTGGATCGATTCCCCCCCCCTCCCACTAGTGTAGACCAGGCCTTAGTCTGCTTTAGCTGTTTAGGTTGGCAGATCTTTGGGAGTGGGACTGTCTCACACTATATTTGTTCAGGGGCTCCAATCTCACTTGAGGCCTCTTTTTTCCTCCTGTAATACAAATAATAAAAATCCTTCCTTCCTTTTAATCTTGTTAGGAGCTTGTGGGTGCTGTGCTCATTTGAAAATCTGGCCCTACTTTCAAAAGTTTGCTGTGCGTGTTGCTTTATTATTCCATAATGTTCTATAGCCAGACTTGGCTAGAATTTTGGGCATATTTCTATTGGCTTTTGGTCCTGTTTACACCTTGTGCTCACAGTTTAATGAGTTGATAAATATCTTTAGAATGATCGTCTTTATAATTTCCAAAGGATGGGGCCAAGAGGAAGCCAAAATGAGAAAAACAGAAGTTCTACAAAACTTTCAATGATCCCTGCAGATTTTGAAAAATTCCCCATGGCGCTGCCTTGTCCCCCTCATGTATTTTTGTATCAAATCATAATGGTCTGACCGTAATGAATCCTGGGAAGGGAAATCATTAAAGTAGTTTGCTTGATCAAATATTGCCATGCCTTGCACTTTTATATTATATGTCTCTCTAATCCTCCTTGATTAACAGCTATGCAACTTGTTATAACATGCTGAGCCTTGTCTATCTGTCTTTTTATTTACATTTTAAAAAATGTTTAATTTGAACAGCAACATTAGCAAGCCTTGTTTAATTACACTCTTCCATTTGTATTTCTAGTCATGTCAATCTAGAGAACATCTTATGGGGAGATTAAAAGCTTTTTCTTCCTCTCTCGCAGAGTGATTTTCATTTCCTTCACTATCAACAGTTAAACTATACAGTTGAATAGCTCAGCTTCCAAAGAAATGGCTTTGTTTTTCTAAGGGCTTGTCTAAAGTAGTGGGCTCTACAAGGGGTGTGATTTCTAAAGCGCACTAATGTGTTTCACATTAATTGGTCCAGGTAAACCCTGCTGGTGTGCACTAACAGCTCCCTAGTGCACTTTAAGGCAATGCAGTTTCAAACCCTAAGCCTTGACTTTGATGTTAAAGCTGTCAGAAGACGCCACCTTGCTCTGACACTGACTTGCTGTGTGACCTTGGGCAAGTCACTTAATATCTCTGTGCCTCAGTTCTCGATTTGTATACTGTGAGTGATATTAGCCAGCAGAAAAGGATGGGAGTTGGGAATTCATGTTTGTAAAGCTCCTCTGTGGTCCTTTGTTGATAGGTGGGATATAAATGAAAAGTGTTATATTATTTCTTAATGACTAAGGCCCCAATCCAAGACAAAAATATGATTTTTCTGCCAACCTTGCAAAACTCAGCCTATGATCTGCTTCTTCCTCACTCTCTCATATCATCACTGCTAATAAGGATTCTGCAATCGCGATTTAGCTGACACTCCTGGTAATGATACAAGGTGGAATAGAATCCAGCTTAAACTTCAGTTGCTGCACTGACACTGCTGTGCTTAGCAGCACTAAAAACAATGTTTGGGTCAAATCCTCAGCTGGTGTAAATTGGCATAGCTCCAGTTTAGGATCTGGCTTCAGACAGGAACTAGGTCTCTTGAGAAAAGAGGAGCCATTTTTACACTCACTTTTATGACACCTGCAGTTTAATTCTATTTATTATTTGTATTACATGACCACCTAGAAGCCTGGGCCCCTTTGTGTAATTGCACAGGCACTATGCACAGCTAGGAGTTGTATAATCACATAGTAAGACAGTTCCCTTCCTGAAGCGCTCATGATCTAAGTAGAACAGACAAAGGGTGAGATGGGAAAGGGAGGGTGAATTGGTTTGCAGAAGTTCATGCAGCAGGTGAGTTGCTGACTAGAAACCAGGTCTCTCAATTCCCAGTCTAGCACCTCATCCATTATTCCACACTGCCGCCCATGGTAAAAAGGCTATTGAAGCCGGGGCTGCTTGAAAAATGTGTTCAGTGAGCAAACTTCTGACAAGCAAGGGTTCGTGAAATGAAAAAAGAAAAAATAGAGATTCTGAACTAGTCTAGTAGCAGCAGCAGTGAGCCTGTTCCAAGACGATGCACGCAAGCTGTTCCACAGCCCCGCAAAGCCAAGAAGAGAACCAGCCAAGGCACCAGACAAAGATCCAGATGCCGCTGCTGGGGGAAAAAAACCCAGCTCCTTCTCAGCGCTTGGCATTTGTGTCTTGCAGTCTAGCCAACTGTGCCCCATGAGAGATCGCAGAGGTAGGCAATGCTCCTGAAGCAGACAGATAAAGAGGTGGTAAGGGGACCACTTTCCACACAGCAATTAACAGGAAGAGACAGCACCGAGTGAATATTTCAATTGCATATACAGGAGGCGCCAATATGTTTTGCCATTTTGTGATTGTGTTCTAGAGGCGCCAGCAGCACTGTTACAGCGAAGGCTCTGTTCGCTTGGCATTTCCATTGTAATCCCAATTTTTGAAGAGGGTTATAATTCAGCTGTTTTAAATTAACAAGGGGATTAAAATTGGCACACAAGCTCTCAGGCTGCCTTGGTTGCTGTTTTTATGTTTTTTAAAAGGCACTCTTTTAAGCCATTGTAAGTCATTCTTCTCTTTCCGGTTGTCTGTGCTAGCTTTAAATAGATAGATATGAAATAAGGTTTGTCAGGTTTAAGAGTTAGATCTGGAGAGGCCGCTAGAAGTGCCGTATCCCTAAGTAAGGACGATGGTAGCTATCTTTTGTGATCTAACGTTCAAGGCATTTGTTACAAAAGCAGACGCTCCCCATGCACAAGATGGTTATGTTAACTGTCAGCCTTTCATAGGTGTAATGCTAATGATGTGGATATATTCCCACTGATTTTTATGAGGCCCAGGTCCACAAAGTGACTTAGGCACCTGACCCCCAGATCTAGGTGCTATTGTGATCCACTTGTAAGCCCTGCCTGCTCGGTGTGGCACTCTGTCCCGCTCTAATGGTAGCTAGGCCAGCTGGACACTGCCTTTTAGCTCAGGCAGTGGAGGTTCATGCATGAAGTTCAAGAGGTCTCAGCTTTGATCCCCACTGCTGATGACTGAAGTGGTTGGTGTTACCAGTAGAGGCTGTATGGGGAATTCAACTGGGAAGTCTCTAAAACTCATGACTGTGCTGCCCTGCCCAAGGGGAGAATGTAACCCCTGCCTATTTAGTGTGGCAAACTGTCCCTCTCTAGCGGGATTGATAGGCCTGCTACAGCCTTGACTAAGGGACATCTGTCTCTTAGCTCAGGCAGTGGCGGCTCATGCATCAAGCTCAAGGTTGTATCCCTACTACTGATGACGGGGATGATCAGTGTTTTGCCACAACCCCCCAGTCAGCTCCTGCCTAAATGTGTAGGTGCCTACATTTCTGCTGTAAAAGTTCTATAGGAGCCTAGGTTTTTCTGTCTCGGAGCAGGTGTACTCTTGCATCAGGCAGGAGTCTGGGCAGCTGTCTCATGCCTAAGCCCCAGCACAATCCTCAAACCAGATGAAGATAGGTGTTGCCTCACCCGCCTTGCCTGTGGGGCCCAAAGTCCTGGCCTAGAACACTGGATTGGGATTTAGGAGACCTGGGTTTTATTCCCCGGTCTGCCAGTGGCCTGCTGGACGACCTTGCACAAGTCACCTCACCCCTCTGTACCTCAGCTTTTCTATCTGTAAAATGATAATGATTACTCTCTTCGTAAAGTGCTCTGAGATCTACTGATTTAAAAATTCTATGAGAGCTAGATGGTGGGTGGTGTTTGCCTCACCCTACGCTCTTAGTGGGAAAGTCTGAGTGTCTCTCTTTTGAAGGGCAGTTAGGCAGAAGAGTGGGGACGGGGGGAATAGGATGGCACCTTGGTACTTCATTGCCCACTCTGGCAATGGCTGAGGGGGTTTCCTTGTTCTGGGTCTGAGACAGGCCATTTTCTCAGTAAGCATGGCAGTTTCCACTGGACTGGGTTTGTTTTTCTCCTATGACTTGTTTGCCCTTGGAGTAGTAAGTGCGCTCTTTGAAGGTGTTTGACAATCACTCTTCCTTGGTTTGCTGGGTTTGTCATTTTATGGTAGCACAGAGGCTGGGGTATGCGTGTTTGTCACTTGAAATTTTGCTGACAGTTTCCTTGACAGGCACAGCAACTGACATACATTTCCCGAGGGGATATTTCCACATTCTCATTGTTCTTCAAGCGGCTGTGACATTTCCCAACTCTGGTGGGCTAAGCCTCAGGTTTTAAGTACCTATGCTCCCTTGAACCATATCCCAACAAGGTTAATTTGACCCTTCCACCTTTCTGTGGTGGTTTAATTGAGGACTATGCAGTTTATTTACTGAGCAGAGGTCTTTCATCAGAACCGTAAAAACTGAGGCCTACATCTTCAAAGTAGATGCCTCAGTTCCAATCCCACGCTTTCAAAAATCATGAGTCTAGCCTCTCAAAGTCATAAGAATGGCCTAAAACTAATTATCTAATTTTAAAATTAAAATGTCTGGTCCTTTTATTTGCCTTCTAGTGTCAGAATGTTTAGGGTTCATGTTTTAAAGCTTTTCTCTGCAACCACCTGGTTGAGAATTTCACATATTCACATGACTCCAGGAGCTGGGGCTGTCAGAAAAACACCAAATATTATGAGACTCATGACAAAATCATGACGGTTGGCAACAGTAGGTGTGATGTCCTATTCTTTTAACTGTTTGAGCACTCCCCCCCTCCCTAGGGCAAAGCCTCATTTTTTGGGTTAATTCCATTTTGCAGCCAAAACAATAAAGTCACCACCAGAGCAAATTGCTGTGTCTATCTCCTCCTCTGGTAGGTCCAGATAAAACATTTGATGCCAAAGGATTTCTATCCCATGGTGTTCAGTACTGCCTCTGCCTGCAGAAGAAGGAAATGTAAGCAAATAATACCAGAGGCACAAGGTGACAGACTGCTGCTTTTTGCTGCTGGGACAGCATGAACTTGCCAGCTAGAGAGGAGGGAGTAGGCAAATAAAAACAGAACAGAGGAATAGGCTGCTGCCCAGAGCTACTGCAAAAAAAAGCAGTCAGGGGGAATTAAGCAGCCATATTGGTTGACCACCTGCAAGCAGGCAAAGGAGGAAAAGCAACTTAGCCTGCACTGAAAGTCTATAGCCAACAGAGAGAGGCCAAGAACAGCTAAAGGAAGAATTCTGCGGCCTGCAGTGTTGGCATGCAGCGAGAAGAGGCAGGCCAACTGCAGATAGTTCAGTAACCAAAACAAGACACCTTTTATGCCACAGGAAAACTATCTGGGAAGTTGTGAAGTTCAACAGGAGAGCAGAGAAAATGGCAACTTTTGTGGCCAAGGTTGGTGAACTGAGAATCATGGGTAGTGTACCTCGAACGTTTTGAGCAATTTATATCCTGCAACACCATCCAGACGGCGATAAGTTTCAACCTTTCTGATAGCGATAGGTCCAAAAGCATATGCACTGCTGTGTGACCTATTGTCTCAAACTATACCTGGAATGGCATGAACGCCACACCTACTGCAGTAATGCAGTAATATTTTTCTCCTATCCCATCGATGATAGCAGAATATTGGTCCCATCAGGGAAGTGGAAAGTCAGTATCATCATTTGTTGCTGCTCTAAGGAAGTTGCCAGAGTTCTGTCAGTTTGGACAAATGTTAAGTGATGCCCTGTGTGACCAGTGAGTCTCTGGATTATGCAGTGACCAGGTCCAGAAGAAGTTATTGACTGCATTATTGCTTATATTCAAGAAGGTGGTTGAAATAGCAGTTGCAATGTAAACCGTAGGGAAGGATTCTCTGGAATTTAATGTGAATTGAGAAGTTCATTTTGAAAATTGGCGAGACAGAGGACCATGGGAGTTTACGGAAATTTCCATGTGACCATTGTGCACAAACTATGCACTCTGACAAAGATTGCTGGGCATGCCAGATTATTTGCAGAAACTGTCAGAAGAAGGGACACATTATCAGGACCTGTTGCATAGTTCAGTGACCAGCAACACTGAGTAATCATTCAGCCGAGAAGAGACCTGTGAAGACTGAACCTAAGAGAGGATGGAAGTTGGGAATTCATAACTTAGAAAAAGAAAAGAACTCTGACACTGACCAAAACCTAGTACTACATGTGTTATCAGAAACTGGAGTCAGAGATGGCCTCTGGGTCACACCTTTGATTGAAGGAGTTCCTACAAGAATGGTGCTTGATACTGGAGCATCTGCCTCTCAGCAGATGTCATCATAAGTTCCTCTGGAAGAAAACTCCATGGTTTTGAAGACTTATATTGGAGAAAAGTTGGTTCCAAAGGGGATGCTCCAGGTGAAAGTTCAACTAGATGGTCAATCATTTTACCCCGGTATGTGATGTAAGGAAAGTATCCACCATTATTTGGCAGAGCTTGGCTTGAGAAACTCAAGGTGAATTGGACCGAGATCAAGGTGATCATGAAAGCATGTTGAAATCTTCAAGAAATAGTGGACAGATACTCCAAAATTTTTGAACAAGAACTTGGACAGATAAGCAACGTGTTAGTGAAGTTCACTGTTAAGTCTGAAAGCTAGCCAAAATATTGTAAGCCACAGTTATGCCTTATGCTCTGATGCCTCTGGTGGAAGTTGATTTGGACTGATTAGTGAACATCAGAGTCTTGTCACCAGTTTCACACAGTGAGTGGGCTGCAGCCATCATACTAGTGATCAAGAAGGATGGCTCTGTCCAAATTTGTAGAGATTTCAAAGTGACACTGAATCCAATTATATGTGCAGACCAGTATCGACTACCTCATGTTGAAGACTTGTTTGCCACGGTTAGTGGAGGACAGTGTTTCAGTAAATTGGATTTGCTCAGTGCATATCTACAAATGGAGATTGATTTGGCATCTTGCAAATCTCTCACAATCAACCCACAAAAAGGCTTATTTTGTTACAACAGGTTGCCTTTCAGTATCACATTGGCACCTGCCCTGTTCCAGAAAGCTCTGGAAGAGATTCTGAAGGGACTGAACAGAGTTCAGTGCTATTTGGACAACATCCTAGGATCAAGGAAAGGGTCAAGAGGATCGTCTTTGAAATTTGGATGCTGTCTTGCAATGTTTGGAAAATGAGGGGCTCAGAGTACATTGAGACACAGGTGAGTTTTTCAAACCTTCTGTTGAATATCTTGGACTTGTAATTGATGCCACAGGCTTAAGGAATTCGCCAGAGAAAGAAAAGGTGGGTCTTAAAGCGCCACCACCAGAAAACATGTCACAATTAAATTCATTCTTAGGACTGCTTAAGTATCTGGTGGCAGTATTGGCACCTTTACATGAACTGTTACAAGCAAAGAAAAAATGAAAATGGACTAAAGAGTGCGAGTGTGCATTTAAGGAAGCAAAGACATCAACTGAAGTTCTTATGCATTTTGATGCTTCACTGCCATTGCAATCGGCTTGTGATGCTTCGGAGTGGGAGCAGTTCTTTCCCATGCTATGTCGAATGGAATGGAGAAATAAATTGTCTGCATCATGTACACTCATCACACCTGAGAAGAGCTATGCATAAATAGACTGAGACGCTCTTAGCATTATCTTTGGAATTTGGAAGCTCCATATCTATCTGCATTTTACGTTGCTGGTGGATCATGGCCCATTGGTTTCAATTTTTGGACTGAAACATGGAATTCTGTCATTAGCTGGTGCTTGCATGCAATGATGGGCATTTCTACTTTCAGCTCATTCCTATACTATTCAGTTCTATAAAAGAATTCAGCACGGCAATGCTGATGGGCTCTCATGCCTGCTATGCCAGCTGTCATCAACCCAAAGAAACTTCAGATGAAGAGTTCTATCTCAATTTGATGGATAGGTTACCCATCACTAGCACAGACATCGACAAAGAAACCACTAAGGATGATTTGCTTTCTCGTGTGAAGGGAATGGTACTACAAGGTACTGTGTTGGATCAACGGAATCCCCAGTTTGCACAATTCGTGTCAAGTCATTGTGAAGTATCTGTGAATCATGGTTGCATCTTATGGTGAATGCAAGTGATCATTCCAAAATCACTTCAGTCTGAGATTTTGGAAGCTCTTCACAAAGGTCATTTTGGCATTGTACAGATGAAGGCCAGGGCCCAGAGTTGTCTGATGGCTGAGGATCAACAAAGATATTGAAAGGATAGTGAAGAACTGTACTACATGCCAGAAAATTCAGCATGACCCTGGTCCATTTTGTCTACGCCCTTGGTACCAGATCACGTGATTCCATAACAACCTGTTCAGGACACTGTTGCACCATCACCACCACCAAGAAAGTGTGAAATCCAGTTGTGTGCCTGAACTTATAAATTGTCTAGTTAGTGAATTGCTATTCTGGGGCAGAATAATACCTTGCAACTTGAGTCTGCAGTAGTCTACCCACAACTTTTAGTTAGGTTATAGTGTGTTTTATGTTAGCCGTACAAACAATAATGTGTGAATATATTTTGGAAGTTTATTAAAGTAGGGTGGAGTAACGTGATGTCCCATCTCTTTAAATGTTTGAACACTCTTCCCCTTAGGAGTGCAAAGTCTCACTTTTGGGTATAAGCAAATATGTGTTTTAATATAGCTAAATGTAAATGAATATATGAGGAATAAAAAATGTAGGCCATACCTACAGATAGGGGATTCTATCCTAGGAAACAGTGACTCTAAAAAAGATTTGGAGGTTGTGGTGGATAATCAGCTGAACATGAACTCCAATGTGATGCTGTGGCCAAAAAAGTGAATGCAATCCTGGGATGAATACACAGGGAAATCTCAAGTAGGAGAGGTTATTTTACCTCTGTATTTGGCACTGGTGTGATCACTGCTGGAGTAGAGCACCCAGTTATGGTGTCCACAGTTCAAGAAGGATGTTGATAAATGGTAGAGGGTTCAGAAAAGAGCAATGAGAATGATTTAAGGACTAGAAAACATGCCTTATAGCGATAGACTCAAAAGAACTCAATCAATTGACGTTTCTATAGCCATATAAATAAGAAGAAAACAAAGAAAGAAGTGGGACCACTAAACACTGAGGATGGAGTGGAGGTTAAGGATAATCTAGGCATGGCCCAATATCTAAACAAATACTTTGCCTCAGTCTTTAATTAGGCTAATGAGGAGTTTAGGGATAATGGTAGGATGACAAATAGAAATGAAGATATGGAGGTAAATATTACCACATCCAAGGTAGAAGCCAAACTCGAACAGCTTAATGGGACTAAATCGGGGACCCAGATAATCTTCATCCAAGAATATTAAAGGAACTGGCACATGAAATTGCAAGCGCATTAGCAAGAATTGAACCTGTAAACTCAGGGGTTGTACCGTATGACTGGAGAATTGCTAACATAGTTCCTATTTTTAAGAAAGGAAAAAAGGGTGATCTGAGTAACTACAGGCCTGTTAGTTTGACATCTGTAATATGCAAGGTCTTAGAAATTTTTTTGAAGGAAATAGTAGTTAAGGCTATTGAGGTCAGTGGTAACTAGGACAAAATACAGCATGGTTTTACAAAAGGCAGATCATGCCAAACCAACCTGATCTCCTTCTTTAAGAAGGTAACAGATTTTTTTAGAAAAAAAGGAAACACAGTGGATCTAATTTACCTTGATTTCAGTAAGGCATGGGGAATTATTAGTTAAATTGGAAAAGATGGGGATCAATATGAAAATTGAAAGGTGGATAAGGAACTGGTTAAAGGGGAAACTACAACGGGTCGTACTGAAAGGTGAACTGTCAGGCTGGAGGGAGGTTACTAGTGGAGTTCCTCAGAGACCGGTTTTGGGACCAATCTTATTTAATCTTTTTATTACTGACCTTAGCACAAAAAGTGGGAGTGTGCTAATAAAGTTTGTGGATGACACAAAGCTGGGAGGTATTGCCAATACAAAGAAGGACTGGGATATCATACAGGAAGACCTAGATGACCTTGTAAACTGGAGTAATAGTAATAGGATGAAACTTAATAGTGAAAAGTGCAAGGTCATGCATTTTGGATTAATAACAAGAATTTTTGTTATAAGCTGGGGACTCATCGAGGTCCTTCTCCTCTGTTATTTCTAATGGAGTATTGGTTGATCACAGGATGACTATGAGCCACCGATGTGATATGGCTGTGAAAAAAGCTAATCCGGTCTTGGGCTGCATCAGGCGAGATATTTCCAGTAGAGATAAGGAGGTGTTAATACCGTTATACAAGGAACTGGTGAGACCTCATCTGAAATACAGTGTGCAATTCTGGTCTCCCATGTTTAAGAAGGATGAATTCAAACTGGAACAGGTACAGAGAAGGGCTACTAGGATGATCCGAGGAATGGAAAACCTGTCTTATGAAAGGAGACTCAAAGAGCTTAGCTTGTTTAGCCTAACCAAAAGAAGGCTGAGGGAAGATATGATTGCTCTCTATAAATATATCAGAGGAATAAATACCAGGGAGGGAGAGGAATTATTTAAGATCAGTACCAATGTGGACACAAGAACAAATGGATATAAACTGGACACTAGGAAGTTTAGACTTGAAATTAGACGAAGGTTTCTAACCATTAGAGGAGTGAAGTTCTGGAGCAGCCTTCCAAGGGGAGTAGTGGGGGCAAAAGACATATCTGGCTTTTTGCTTGTGTGACTTGTGGTTAGCCAGTGGGGTGGACAAGTCCTTTTGTCTGGCTGGTTTTTGGGGCCTTAGGAGGTGGAAAAACAAAAAGGCCCTGCCAACCCTGCTGCCCTGTTTGGTCAATTGGTGGTGATTTGGCACTCTCCTCCGCCAATCCCCCCTCCACAAAGACTAAGCTTGATAAGTTTATGGAGGGGATGGTATGATGGGATAGCCTAATTTTGGCAATTAATTTGGCAATTGATCTTTGATTATCAGCAGGTAAGTATGCCCAATGGCCTGTGATGGAACACTAGAGAGGGTGGGATCTGAGTTACTACAGAGAGTTCTTTCCTGGGTGTCTGGCTGGTGAGTCTTGCCCACATGCTCCGGGTTTAGCTGATCACCATATTTGGGGTTGGAAGGAATTTTCCTTGAGGAAAAGATTGGCAGAGGCCCTGGGGATTTTTTGCTTTCCTCTGCAGTGTGGGGCACGGGTCACTTGCTGGAGGATTCTCTGCACCTTGAAGTCTTTAAACCACGATTTGAGGACTTTGTTGTGCAGGAGATCAGACTAGACGATCATAATGGTCCTTTCTGACCTTAAAGTCTATGACTCTATTTAGCTTATCAGAGAGAAGATTAAGGGGTGACTTGATCACAGTCTATTGTTGTGGTTCCCGAGACCTCTTCTGCTTGGCTCCCCAGGAATTCAGTCGGACTGCAGTCACGGCAATGAGGTTCCTTCATTTGGCCTACAGCAAAACTACACTGAGTGATCTGACTCAAGCAGGGTGGGTGAGTACAGGGCATATCACACATCCAAGGTCACATAGGCAGCCTCTTTCTTTATATACATTTACACATTACATTGCATTTACTATACGTTGTATCACACATTTTGGGTTTGGTTTGGTAACTTTGTAGGAACCAATCTCTGTACAGCACATGCTGTCTGTGCACAATTTACTCTTTTCTTCATTTTATATTCCAGGCCTATATTGTCCATTGTAAATGGTTCCCTGGCTGTTCCTCCTTTTCTTAGCTAGTACAGACATTCTGTTTTCAGCCTGATGACCCATTTACCTCTCTAATCCTCTCTCCCAAGAAATGAGGCCTCAACCATGTCCAATTACTCATGTCAAGCCAGGCCTAAATTCCATTGCTTTTGTTTTTGTATTAGCATTTGTTTCATTTGCATCATATTCCTGTATTTCTGTGCTTTCTTTAAGTACACTGTCCAGCAAGACCACAGTAGTTGTAATCATTTGAACCACCATGAATACTAGGCTCAGAGTATGAACCAGAGGGTGCAAGCTCACCACCTCTGGTATAGCCCACCATGGTGTAACTTTGCATTGTAGGTTTGCTTGGCCTTTAAAGTGTCTTTCTGTAATTTTAACTTTGCTTTTATTACATTATAAAAAACTGGTACAAAATATAAAAATCTTTCCATTTATCACCACAGGAAATTTAGGTGTGAAACAGAGCACAGGCCAATTAAAATAGCATTCCCTGGGTCCATACCAGAACTGGTCGTCTTCAGCCACCATACAACACACGTTATCACCAGCATAGACACGGTTTTTTTTTACCAGCATCCTAGTATCTCAACTATACTGTGCAATTTGGTGACTTTTCCCCCCAGAGTGAACCTACGTGCCAGTAACACTCACTGTGAGACATCATACCTGCTCATGGAAGTGCCTTGCAGGTGCAAAGCACAGTGCATGTCTGCGGCTTTCCAGACCTTGCATTGTCTTGCAACAGTATTAGAGGAGGAAAACCAACTTCTTCCACATTGGGTTGCTGTGGTTTTCACCTTTAACTTCAAGGTATTGGATCCTTGTTAATTTTCTTATCCTGCAACCACTATGTCACCTGTTTTGTACCACATTTTTAACTTTTCTGTAGTGATACTTTCTCCATAACACTTAAGGTGGCCTTTACTTTATATAGGATGTATCCTCCATATGCTATGCATGTTAATAGAACACATTGACTTAATTTCATACTTCCTTGAAAGCAATTCTCTCTCTCTCTCTCTCTCTCGCACACACACGCGCACACACACAGAGTTAACAAAGCTTCATTAATGAGCCCTTGGTTATGCTCATTCTGTGGTTGCAGTGATTTTGCTGCTATGTTCTATTGAAATGCTTGGTCATGTTCCCACAGCATCTCTGTCAGCTATATACCAATTTCAAACAATTCAGTTCCTGTGCCAATTCTATTAAGTTTCTTTTGATGTGGTTGCCTATTCCTGCCTTGGCAGTTTTATGCATTCTAAAGTATACCTTTTGTACAGAAATTCCTTTCAACAGTTTTTAACTATATTCCACCAAATTTTAGTGGGGACAATCCTTTACGTAACTGCAGATTGTAAAATTCAGTAACACTGACCCATAAATAAACTAAACATTTTGGTACAATCTTTCATTAATAGGTCTTAACCCTAATCCACTTGGACCTGTTTCTAGTTTAGACCATTTTAGTGGGGTTTTTTTGTTTGCTTTTTTTCAATTTACAAAACTCCACCATATAGCTTTTGTTTTTACTCCCTTAACATTTATTTTACACCACAGTTAAATGGAAATGTTGGATAGGCTGTCAGTGATTGGAGCTTTTGTCATGTTTTTGAATGGTCATTGCACGATTCAAAGTAGCTCCATCATCCATAATTAATAACTTGTTTAAAGAAAACAAAATTTGGATGGCACTTTTGAGTAGGGTTTAGGTGGTTGGGCTTCATGCCTTTATATTTACTGATTTTTTTTCCCCTTAGTGCTGGGTTAGTTTCTATTTTCAAAGCATGCAGACATCTGAAAAGAAAAACCACAACCTATTGTGGCTCCTCTTTGGAGCTTTATAGGATTTTAATTAAGAACATGAGAATGGCCATACTGGGTCAGACCAATTGTCCATCTACCTCAGGATCCTGTCTTCAGAAAGTGGCCCATGCCCAGCACTTCAGAGGAAATGAACAGAACAAGGCAGTTTACCCCCAGCTTCTGGCAGTTAGAGGCTTAGGACGCCCAGAGCATGGGGTTGTATACCTGATCATCTTGGCTAATAGCCATTGATGGACCTATCCTCTATGAACTTATCTAATTTTTTTTAACCCAGTTATAGTTTTGACCTTCACAGCATCCCTTGGCCAGTTCCACAGGTTGATTGTGCATTGTGTGAAGTACTTTGTTTTAAATCTGCTGCCTATTAATTTCATTGGGCGACCCTGTGTTCTTGTATTACGTGACGGGGTAAATCACACTTCTGTATTCACTTTCTCCACACCATGTGTAACCCATGTGCTTAATAGGGAGGTATCTCTTTAAGAGACCCAATGGGAAGAGGTAGGAGTGAGTTGTGTCTGGGTCATTGTTGCTAGGCAGATTAAGAACTCCACATCCAGAAACTTCTGGAATTGGATGTGGTAGTTTTGGGCAGGGCTGCCCAGAGGATTCAGGGGGCCTGGGGCAAAGCAATTTCGGGGGCCCCTTCCATTAAAAAAAAGTTGCAATACTATAGAATACTATATTCTCGTGGGGGCCCCTGTGGGGCCCAGGGCCTGGGGCAAATTGCCCCACTTGTCCCCCCCCTCTGGGCAGCCCTGCTTTTGGGGATGCTCCAGTAGGTTCCCTCTTGCTGGGGTCAGACTCCATGAGGGCAAGTGGTCAGGGCAGCTGCTTTGCAGGGGGCCATGTGCCCTGGGAGCAGAAGCAGGCTGTTGTCCCTAACTCTGAAGCATTTTGTAGCTGGTTAGTGCTGTTGTTAACCCTCTAACGGAAGCACGGGCAATGCTAATTATAGCAAGAGGACATTGGGAGGGCAAAATAACTTCTGTTTTAATTGTATGCTTTGAATGTTGGTTCGATTTTAACCAAACTGTTCTAGTTACATTGTCTCAACTAGTCTGATTCACTGTTTCTTTAAATGTAGTACTGGGAAAGAGTCTTTTCTATTTTGCTGTTCTCAGTTTTGTATTTTCTTGTAACAGAGTTTTCTTTAAATTTCTACACTTAACGGAGTGATCTGGCTAGCAGTGATTTCAGCAAAGGAAGGGTCTGCATGGATTCCAACTGAAGGTTCCTACAAGCAAGTGGAGGGAAGATGTTGTTTTAGACTCAGCAGACTGTCCAGATTTGGTGATCAAAGACTCTAACCGAGACTTAGGTGAACAAATCCTAAGCTTCTGGGAACTTATGATGATGTAATTAAATTTATTTCTTTAGTTCCTTTTTGGACTTGAATGTGGGGAGCTTGACCCTGTGCAAGCCTTCCTGAAAATCCTTAGAGACTGAACTCTGGGTCTCCAGCTACTTTCTATGGGAGGTTTTTTTTTTTTTAAAGACACTGGAGACGGAAAAAGACATGAACTGTAGTCCACCCAAAGGTTACACGTGCATGGTTTTACAGATTTCTATCATTACCGCCTTAGTCATCTCTTTTCAAAGCTGAAAAGACCCAGTCATTTTAATTTCTCCTTGTGTGAAAGCTGTTCCACACCCCTAATTTCAGAGTAGCAGCTGTTAGTCTGTATCTGCAAAAAGAACGATGAGTACTTGTGGCACCTTAGAGAATAACAAATTTATTTGAGCATAAGCTTTCATGGGCTACAGCCCACTTCATCAGATGCATAGAATGGAACATACAGTAAGAAGATGTATATACATACAGAGGATATGAAAAGGTGGAAGTTGCCATACCAACTCTAAGAGGCTAATTAATTAAGATTAGCTATTATCAGCAGGAGAAAAAAAACTGTTGGGAGTCAAGTCAACCCATGGGAATCAAGACTGAGGGGAAAAACAACTGAGGAGAGTTGGCAGTTTTTCAAAGGGACACTATTAAGGGCCCAAAAGCAAGCTATTCCACTGGGTAGGAAAGATAGAAAATGTGGCAAAAGACCACCTTTGCTTAACCACGAGATCTTGCATGATTTAAAAAAAAAAAAGGAGTCATATAAAAATGGAAACTAGGTCAGATTACAAAGGATGAATATAGGCAAACAACACAGGAATGCAGGGGCAAGATTAGAAAGGCAAAGGCACAAAATGAGCTCAAACTAGCTTTGGGAATAAAGGGAAACAAGAAGACTTTTTATCAATACATTAGAAGCAAGAGGAAGACCAAGGACAGGGTAGGCCCACTGCTCAGTGAGGAGGGAGAAACAGTAACAGGAAACTTGGAAATGGCAGAGATGCTTAATGACTTCTTTGTTTCGGTCTTCACTGAGAAGTCTGAAGGAATGCCTAACATAGTGAATACTTATGGGAAGGGAGCAGGTTTAGAAGATAAAATAAAAAAAGAACAAGTTAAAAATCACTTAGAAAAGTTAGATGCCTGCAAGTCACCGGGGCCTGATGAAATGCATCCTAGAATATTCAAGGAGTTAATAGAGGAGGTATCTGAGCCTCTAGCTATTATCTTTGGAAAATCATGGGAGACGGGAGAGATTCCAGAAGACTGGAGAAGAGCAAATATAGTGCCCATCTATAAAAAGGGAAATAAAAACAACCCGGGAAACTACAGACCGGTTAGTTTAACTTCTGTGCCAGAGAAGATAATGGAGCAAGTAATTAAGAAAATCATCTGCAAACACTTGGAAGGTGGTAAGGTGATAGGGAATAGCCAGCATGGATTTGTAAAGAACAAATCGTGTCAAACCAATCTGATAGCTTTCTTTGATAGGATAACGAGTCTTGTGGATAAGGGAGAAGCGGTGGATGTGGTGTACCTAGACTTTAGTAAGGCATTTGATACGGTCTCGCATGATATTCTTATCAATAAACTAGGCAAATACAACTTAGATGGGGCTACTATAAGGTGGGTGCATAACTGGCTGGATAACCGTACTCAGAAAGTAGTTATTAATGGTTCCCAATCCTGCTGGAAAGGTATAACAAGTGGGGTTCCGCAGGGGTCTGTTTTGGGGCCGGCTCTGTTCAATATCTTCATCAACGACTTAGATGTTGGCATAGAAAGTACGCTTATTAAGTTTACAGATGATACCAAACTGGGAGGGATTGCAACTGCTTTGGAGGACAGGGTCATAATTCAAAATGATCTGGACAAATTGGAGAAATGGTCTGAGGTAAACCGGATGAAGTTTAATAAAGACAAATGCAAAGTGCTCCACTTAGGAAGGAACAATCAGTTTCACACATACAGAATGGGAAGAGACTGTCTAGGAAGGAGTACGGCAGAAAGGGATCTAGGGGTTATAGTGGACCACAAGCTAAATATGAGTCAACAGTGTGATGCTGTTGCAAAAAAAGCAAATGTGATTCTGGGATGCATTAACAGGTGTGTTGTGAGCAAGACACGAGAAGTCATTCTTCCGCTCTACTCTGTGCTGGTTAGGCCTCAACTGGAGTATTGTGTCCAGTTCTGGGCACCACATTTCAAGAAAGATGTGGAGAAATTGGAGAGGGTCCAGAGAAGAGCAACAAGAATGATTAAAGGTCTTGAGAACATGACCTACGAAGGAAGGCTGAAAGAATTGGGTTTGTTTAGTTTGGAAAAGAGAAGACTGAGAGGGGACATGATAGCAGTTTTCAGGTATCTAAAAGGGTGTCATCAGGAGGAGAGAGAAAACTTGTTCACCTTAGCCTCTAATGATAGAACAAGAAGCAATGGGCTTAAACTGCAGCAAGGGAGATTTAGGTTGGACATTAGGAAAAAGTTCCTAACTGTCAGGGTAGTTAAACACTGGAATACATTGCCTAGGGATGTTGTGGAATCTCCATCTTTGGAGATATTTAAGAGTAGGTTAGATAAATGTCTATCAGGGATGGTCTAGACAGTATTTGGTCCTGCCATGAGGGCAGGGGACTGGACTCGATGACCTCTCGAAGTCCCTTCCAGTCCTAGAGTCTATGAATCTATGAACAACTTTTGTAGTGATAATCAAGATGGCCCATTTCAGACAGCTGACAAAAAGGTGTGAGGATACTTAATATGGGGAAATAGTCAAATTGTGTAATGACCCAGCCACTCCCAGTCTCTATTCAAGCCAAAGTTAATGGTATCTAGTTTGCATATTAAGTCAAGTTCAGCAGTTTCTCATTGGAGTCTGTTTCTGAAGCTTTTCTGCTGCAAAATTGCCACCTTTAAGTCTGTTACTAAGTGACCAGAGAGGTTGAAGTGTTCTCCTACTGGTGTTTGGATGTTATGATTCCTGATGTCAGATTTGTGTCCATTTATTCTTTTGCGTAGAGACTGTCCGGTTTGGCCAATGTACATGGCAGAGGGGCATTGCTGGCACACGATGGCATATATCATGTTGGTAGATGTGCAGGTGACCGAGCCCCTGATGGCGTGGCTAATGTGATTAGGTCCTATGATGGTGTCACTTCAATACCTCTTTTTTGAGATGGCCTGTCTTGTCCACGGTTCCCTGGATGTTCCCCCTTATCCTAGTATCAGAGAGGTAGCCGTGTTAGTCTGGTTCTGTAAAAGCAGCAAAGAATCCTGTGGCACCTTATAGACTAACAGACATTTTGCAGCATGAGCTTTCATGGGTGAATACCCACTTCGTCGGATGCAAGAGTGGGGCAGGTAAATATAAGCAAGCAAGAAGCAAGCTAGAGATAACGAGGTTAGATCAATCAGGGAGGATGAGGCCCTGTTCTAGCAGCTGAGGTGTGAAAACCAAGGGAGGAGAAACTGGTTCTGTAATTGGCAAGCCATTCACAGTCTTTGTTTAATCCTAAACTGATTTTCCAGAGTCTCCTTCCCATGGGTCCAGATGATGAAGATGTCATCAATGGAAGCATTGTTCCAGGTCGGCCATAAAAATATTGGCATATCCTCCAGCAAAAAAACTTTAGGACCAGACTTCTAAGAGAAACTGCTGAGCTTCAGTTCATTTGCAAATTTGACACCATCAGTTTAGGATTAAACAAAGACTGTGAATGGCTTGCCAACTATAGAACCAGTTTCTCCTCCCTTGGTTTTCACACCTCAGCTGCTAGAACAGGGCCTCATCCTCCCTGATTGATCTAACCTCGTTATCTCTAGCTTGCTTCTTGCTTGCTTATATTTACCTGCCCCTGGAAATTTCCACTCTTGCATCCGACAAAGTGGGTATTCACCCACGAAAGCTCATGCTGCAAAACGTCTGTTAGTCTATAAGGTGCCACAGGATTCTTTGCTCCCCTTATCCTAGCTATCTCCCAAGAAATGAGGCCTCACTCATGTTCAATTATTCATGTCAAGGCAGGCCTACATTCCACTGCTCTTGTTTTTCTTGTCGATATTTGTCTTGTTTACATTTATTTTACTCCCTTTATTGTATACACTGCATGTTCCATATGAATGCACACTCTTTTCACCATTAACTTCCACTTTTTAATAGGCTCTTCCCTCTAGCAGAGAAAGGTATAACACAATCCGATGGGTGGAAGTTGAAGCTAGACAAATTCAGAATGGAAATGAGGTGGAAATTTTTGACAGTGAGGATAATTAAACTGGAACAATTTACTAAGGATCATGGTGGCATCTCCATTTCTGACAATTTTTAAATTGAGTTTGGATGTTTTTCTAAAAGATCTGCTCTAGGAATTATCTTGGGGAAGTTCTTTAGCTAGTGTTATGCAGGAGGTGAGACTAGATGATCACAATGGTCCCTTGTGGCCTTGAAATATATGAACCTAGTCATATTTGAACCTATGTTCCTAGTAATTTGTGCCCAATGTCCTTTCTGCTCTACCTTAATTTGAAGATCCCAGAGCACTTTTTGTAAGACTAGAGGTTTTGTTTTGGTCTCCTTGTCCAAAATTTTATCTTCACCTATGTTGCTGTGCTAGTGAAACTGGAAGAGATGTTGTTGTCATTTGATGACTAAGCCTGATAAGTTTTCTAAAAATATATTTTTATTCCCAAAAGCTTACTGTTTAATCAGTAAGTTTGCTTCACTGAGAATTTGCAAATGCAATAATTAATGAAGCAAAAACTACAGGCCATCCTGGGTAAACTGGACCATGGCATAAGGGTTATAGTGGACCACAAGCTAAATATGAGTCAACAGTGTGATGCTGTTGCAAAAAAAAGCAAACGTGATTCTGGGATGCATTAACAGGTGTGTTGTGAGCAAGACACGAGAAGTCATTCTTCCGCTCTACTCTGCGCTGGTTAGGCCTCAGCTGGAGTATTGTGTCCAGTTCTGGGCACCACATTTCAAGAAAGATGTGGAGAAATTGGAGAGGGTCCAAAGAAGAGCAACAAGAATGATTAAAGGTCTAGAGAACATGACCAATGAAGGAAGGCTGAAAGAATTGGGTTTGTTTAGTTTGGAAAAGAGAAGACTGAGAGGGGACATGATAGCAGCTTTCAGGTATCTAAAAGGGTGTCATAAGGAGGTGGGAGAAAACTTGTTCATCTTAGCCTCTAAGGATAGAACAAGAAGCAATGAGCTTAAACTGCAGCAAGGGAGGCTTAGGTTGGACATTAGGAAAAAGTTCCTAACTGTCAGGGTTGTTAAACATTGGAATAAATTGCCTAGGGAGGTTGTGGAATCTCCATCTCTGGAGATATTTAAGAGTAGGTTAGATAAATGTCTATCAGGGATGGTCTAGACAGTATTTGGCCCTGCCATCAGGGCTGGCTCCAGACCCCAGCGCGCCAAGAGCGTGCGTGGAGCGGCATTTTAACTGGAGGGCGGCAGGCGGGTCCGGCGGACCTTCCACAGTCATGCCTGCGGGAGGTCCAATGGAGCCGCGGGACGACCGGACCTCCCGCAGGCATGACTGCGGCGGGTACACTGGTCCCGCGGCTCGTGTGGACCTCCCGCAGGCATGACTGCGGAAGCTCCACCGTAGGCGCAGGACCAGTGGCACGTCTGCAGGAGGTCCCGCAGAGGCGCGGGACCGGCGCCCGGCAGCGCGAGCGGCGCGGCGCGCTGCCCTGCTTGGGGCGGCGGAATTCGTAGAGCCGCCCCTGCCTGCCATGAGGGCAGGGAACTGGATTCGATGACCTCTCGAGGTCCCTTCCAGTCCTGGAGTCTATGAATCTATGAATAAGACCCTGCCACTGAAGGGTATGGCCCTTTAAAGATATCCTACTCTTGCCTCATTTGCTGGCTATGCTCACTCAGATGGCATCATGGGAGCGGGAATAAGTGAAGATTGACACTTGAATTTAGGGTGACCAGATAGCAAGGGTGAAATATCGGGTCAGAGGTAATAGGCACCTATATAAGACAAAGCCCCAAATATTGGGATTGTCCCTATAAAATCGGGACATCTGGTCACCCTACTTGAACTCTACTACTAGATTATGCTGTGTAAGACAAAGCAGACTTGAAATTGCTAGAGACGAGAACCATGAGTGCAGTCTGTGGCCCTGTTCATACAAAATGATGTCAGAACAAACCAAGAGACCTAACTTGTCTGTATATTACAGATCCAGCATCAAATGAATCCTTTGTGGAACTCCACTGAAGTCAATGGAGTCACACAAGGTATGCATTTGATTTCCAGGGCTTAGCTATCTTTAACCTAGAGAAGGCAAAGAATTTTTGGGGCTAATTTTATCAAGTAGTCAATCCTCTGGAAAATGTGTCCAGGTCCAGTCTATGAGCCGTGCAGATTGATGTGTAGGCCCTTGATTTCCCTGCATAATTTCACAACCTGCTAATTGTTCCTTGTGGGAGGTTTCACTTTTTTGGTGTTTGCCACTATATCTTGAAAATCCATGCAGCCAAATGTAGGAGTGCATAATCTGAGATATGCAGAGATGTGAGCCATGTACCAGACATGAGAATCAGGCCTCCCATGTTTTCCTTTTAAAAAATATCTTTGAAGTATGCAGCAGCATTTAGCAACGCAGCATGTGAATGGCTAATTGAACTTCCAGGGCATATTTCTCTCCTGCTCCAGTTTAAAATACATGTACGACTTGTAGGCTGCAAATTGAATGCTTTGTTTGGCTCAGATACATTGAACTGAACAATCAGAAGCTATTGAGTTTCTGTCCAAGCTGTTTTCAATTTTTATCATTGGTAGGCAGGCCATTCGTCTGGTTTTAAGACACAGTCCTCTTTTTTTGTAAGGTTTGTCCTTGTCTGGAACTGAGACAAAACTGGAAGTGATTTTATTTGGTATCATGGCTGGGAGATGCCATTTTGAAGAGCGTGCTGCCTTCCCCCCCCCTTGCACGCATGGTATGGGCCACGTCACGCCCGCAGGGAGCAAGGCAATACACTCTTCAAAATGGCATCCTCCATGTGGTGTGATCTTGCATGCACTAAGCATGTGAAGTCATGCCGATGGGGTCAGGGTCATGCTGTTTCCAGAAGTACATGAATGTTCAGTATTCTGGGAATGTGGCAGTGGTCACTCTAGTCACTGATAATTTTTAAAATGACATCATAATGAGGTTAGCTAATATGAAAAATACCGCCTACTCTGAAGAGATGGTCCCTTGTGGCCTTGAAATCTATGAATCTAGTCATTTTTGATAATTAGGGCCCTTCCCGCTCTACCTGAATGTTGAAGATCTGAGGGCACTTTTTATAAGACTAGGGGTTTTGTCGTGGTCTCCTTGGGATCACTGTTCTTTACACACATGCACTGTTGACATCAGCAAGATGGTCACATTAATGTTTTAATCATGTCTGGCTGGGAAATGTGTTTTTTCCCCTCCCATGAAGAATTTCAATACAAATATATAACATTTGTAATTTTTTTTCTCCAAAATTTTTTTGGGGAATGAGTTTCAGCAAAAAAATGGTTTTTTTGTTTGTTTTTTGTTCTTTTTTTACTTTTGCTAGCTGAAAATCAACAAACTTCAGCCAGCTGGGCAAAACCTCCCCCACTCCACCCTCCAAACTGAAAAGTTTCACTCACTGGCCAAAAATTTTCAGATGCTGAAAACAGAAAAATCTTTTCCAATGAAAAACCTGGAAACGTCTAGTTGAAATGGATATTTTCTGTGCAGACTTCCCATTTTTGGCCAATTTTTTTTCCACTTAAATAAAAGTTTTGATGAAGAATTTCACTCGTCTCTACTTTTAACAAAACTATCTTCAGCAGCATCCCACGCCTGCAGTTGGGAACAACTTCAGCATTAATTGGACTAATAAGTAGATTTTCACTTGGTTCTTTTAGGCTGTGCACCATGCATATGTGACCAGGGCCTGATAGGTTTTTCTCATAGGAACTTCCAGACCCCAGGTCCATCTGGTCCAGTATCCTCAATCTGACACTGCTCAGCACCACTGGAAAGTACAAAACCCTCACAATAGGCAGATGTGCGATAATCTAGCCCTCTGCCCCTATTATCTCATCCTTATCTCTAATAGTTTGGAGATTGGCTTAAGCCTTAAAGCACAAGGTTTAATATCTGTTGCAAAATGTATTATTCTTAAATATAAACAAATGTGGATATTCTTATCTAAATAAGCATCCAATCCAATTTTGAATCTTGCTATATTTTTGTCCTTAACCAGTTCTTGTGGCAATGAGTTCCCAATTTTAATTTTACATCCTATGAAAAAATATGACCGTTCATCAGTTTTGAGGTTACCACCTTTTACTTTAACTGAATGTCTCCTCCTCCTTGAGTTATGAGATAGGAAGAACAGAAGTTCCTGTTCTACCTTCCCAATAACATTCATTATTTAATATCCTATTAACACGTCATTTCTTATTCATCTTCTTTCTAAGGTAAACAATTCCAATCTTTTAATCTCTTTGTATGAGTTTTCCAGGCTCTTGTTCATTCTTGTTGCCCTTCTCTGAACCCCGTCTAATTCTGCAATATCCTTTTGGAGGACAGGATGACCAAGAGTGCACACAATATTCCAGATAAGGCCTCACCATTGATTTTATTATAAATAAATTATAATGCTGTCTCTATTATTATCCATTCAATGCCTTATGCATCCTAACCAGAGCTGAGTGAATAACTGATTTTTTTCACTGGCAGTTCCAAAACATTGGGGGGAAAATTAGTTTAGTTTGAACTAGATCTGAAAAGTCTGAAAAATGTTGGCAAATCAAAAATGTCCATTTCAGGTCAAACGAACCATGTCATTTGACCCAAAACATTTTGTTTCTGGGCTCTGGAGCAGGGATTTGGACAGGGGTCTAATCACCAGGCTACTCTCATTCTCAATCTATAGCCCAAAAACTATTCAAGTATTTTACACACAGTGGAACAGCTTTAACAATAGAAAATGAGTGAGCCCTACTCAGAATAGCTTATAGCCTGGTGTTTAGGGCACTCACGTGGGAGGGTTCAGATCCCTACACCACTGTGGGTATTCCAACATTTGTCTCCCACATCCCATGGAAGGGTCCTAACCACTCAGTTAAAAGTTATAAGGAACGCACCTCCACCAACTCCTTTAGCCATTTTGTGAATGTAGCCCCCCTCACCCCAGTGTTTCTGGCCAAAATTATTCAACACATTTATGAATAGTCCTGGGTCCCCCAATACTTCCTGTTGTGATGAATAAAGTATATATCCAATAATGTTCACCCACCTCTAATCCTCACATCTTGTTAGTCTGTTTTTGCCCACAGCTGCACATCAAGCAGAGGGTGTCATCGAACACTCTACAGCAGCAGTTCTCAACCCGCGGGCAGCATGTGGCCCAGCTCAGCTGTGTGCTAAAAGGTGCCAGCATGCTGGGGTCACCAGGTTCCTGGCTGCCTGGCATGGAGGGGTCAGGGCTGCCCGCTGGAGTCAGGGCTGCCAGCCTCCCCCGCATGGTGGGAGTCTGGGGTCCGGGACTCCCAGCCAGCCCCATGGGGTCGGGGGCCCAGGGCAGCCACGCAGTGGGGGTCTGGAGTCAGAGCAGGGGGGCAGGGGTCCAAGGCTCACCCGTGAGCTCCGGGGCAGCCACCCAGAAGGGGTCCGGGTCAGCTGGCCGGCCCTGCACAGTGGGGGTCCGGGGCTCCCACCTGGCCCTGTGAGGCCTGGGGCCCAGGCAGCCAGCCTGCTGCACATGGCAGGGTCTGGGGCTGCTGCCCAGCCCCACAAGCTCTGGGGTCGGGCAACCAGCCTGCCATATGTGGTGGGGTCTGGGACAGCCTCCTGTGTTTCATGGTGGGGGTCTGGGCTGCCGCTGCCCTGCCACCTGGCCCCTGTGGCCCAGGTAACACAGTGTGGGCTGCATATGTGGGGGCCCACAATGTGTAATAAGTTGAGAACCCCTGGTCTCCAGTGATGCCCTGGTCCCTTTCCTGAGTTCATAGTTAATTTAGCACTATACAAGTAGTTTAAATTTTTCTCTCCAATGTGCATTACTTTGCATTGATTGACACTGAATTTCATTACTGTGATGCCAATTCACCTAACTCCTTGAGTCTCTCTGAAGTTCTTCACAGTCCTCTCTGGTCCTGAATAACCTAAATAATTGTGAGTCATCTGCAAATGTTGTTAGCTCACTACTCGCTCATTCTTTTCAGATCATTATAGGGAGGGCTGGTAGCACTGCCTATTATTAAGTTTGCTTGACACTTCACATTATCAGACCCTGTTTTCAGTTGCTTACAACTTTGCCAGACACATTTGGGCTGAAATTTTCTATTATGGGGTCTGCCTCTGGCTGAATTGTTTGGAAAATTTGGAAAATGGGATTGGGAGAAACAGCCAGGGATGAGGAAGAGACTGGACTGGAATAAGCACAGGTTCAAAGGACAGGGCAGCAGGAGTCATGCTTGGGCGGAAACAGGCAGAATAGTCTGTGCCCGCTCGGAATCACTCCCCTCCAGAGCCTGGAATGTCTCACCCCCATCAAGTGCTCAATGATACTGAGGATGACAACAACCTACTACTTTTATCAGTTACTCCACTAGTTCAAGTTAGAGATCTGTGTGGTGAAGCTAAAGGTTCCAACCCTGGTGACAAACCATGTGGATGACAATATGCTACATGATGGGATTTCTGTGTTTTGCCTGCATTTTTAAAACAGAGGAAATTAAACAGAAAAACCCACTTAAGCCAAGCTTTTCACAGTGGTTTTCCTCAATTTCTTGATGCCTCATTTGAGACCCTGAGGTCTGATTTGCAGAAGTGCTGAGCACTCACAGCTTCAGCTGAAGTCAACCAGAGCTGTGCTTTGAGCACATAAAGGTCCTTACTATCTCAAATAGGAACCCAAAATGAGTGGATACTTTTGACCTTAAATCTCTCTGCGCTTTAGCTTGCCATCTGTAAAATGGGGATAATACCTCTCAGCTCACAGGGGTGTTGTGAAGATTAATTAATCAATGTTTAAGAAGCACTCAGATGTGATGAGCACCGTAAAAAAGCCCATGGGCAAATTAATAATTCTGTCTTCAGAGTGGGGTTTGAACAGTGTACTAAATAATGCATGGGGCCACACATTGAAATGAGGAGAAACCAAATAAAAATTTGCTCCTTAAGCAAACATTGTCCATCATGTGCACTGAACGAGGCAAGGTCTTTAGAAAACATATGGTGTGACCGTGTAATTACAGACTATCATAATGCATATGCACAGGAGGGTTGAGTTAAGGTTGCACATGCTACCTAATGAATTCTGGGATTTCCTAACTTTTGAGTGCTTGACTTTGCAATCTTAATATTCTTTTAACTTTGTTTGAGAGTGTAATTAATAAAGATATTAACATAACTGGACCTACATGAGGCACTTCACAGATAACCTTTTGCCATTATGAAAACTGACCATTTCATTCTCTTCTTTTCTGCCAGTTTTTGATCCATGACAGTACTTTGCCTTTCACCGTTCTCACAAGAACAATACTGCTAGCTTGTGTTTTCCATTTGAAATATTAGGTCTTGGCTTCCCAGGGTTTTCTAGAGGACTGTTGGCATTACATCACAAGAGACGGAATCATGGACAAGTGAAGGAGAAAGGGAATTTTGAGTCAGTCTGATTAAAATCTTGGGCTCATTTTAACACCTGTTTAACTGAATTTGTTGGCAAACACTTTGAGAGGAAAGCTTTCTTTGTGAAAGATCCAGACTCCTTCAATGCCCATTAACTGGGGGATGAAAATGCTCCTTCTGCAGTCTTCTAGCAAACTCAGGGAAATCAAGATTTTATATTTCTGATAATTTTAAGATAACTAACAAACTACCAGGGGAAAAATCCTTATTTATAAACAAACACACACACATCTTTGAGGCCTTTATACATCATGAAGCAGAACCAAAGACAACCCGTTCCTCTGCCCACTCCCCTTTTGCGGGTCCCATTTGAAGAAGAAAAAAAAAGAGAAATACAGGAGCCCATTGGAGAGTCATTGGTTTACTGGCATGTTTCCTGAAGATGTGTCATTTAGGGCACTTGAACTGTGACAGTTTCTGGCACTACTAGGTTGTTCACTGCTTAAATCTCTGTTCCTTCTGTTTAGTGGTCCTATAAATTAATGAGCAAATGTTAGTTTTTTTACCTTCTTTCTTGTGAGTGTGTGAACACTGTGGAAGGTAAATATTGGAAGAAAAGGCACAAGTGGCTAAGAAATGAAAATGTGGCTACTCCTTTAACTCACCAACAGGCATCCTCAGGATATGGCCAGCGGTGTTTTCCAGCAGTCCACAGATAACAAAGTGGGGAACTGTGAACCTTGGAGCTCAGGGGCAAGGTTGGTGGCCCAGGTCACACTTCCCTGTGACTATCCCTGGAGGGGGGTTTCGGGTGACATGGCAAAATTATTGGCACTGGTGGCTCCCAGACAAGAGTGGGCCCCTCTCAGATGAGGGAGTAATGCAGTTTCAGGTTTGGAGTGGGACTGATGTCCTGGCAATGGAATGTGGAACAATTAGGGAGGGACACTTCCCCCTCCCCGTCACCCAGTGGCAGCATTCCCAACAAAACACGGGCAGGAGACAAGGCAACTAATACCCTACAGATTATGTGGGATCTGATCACCCACTGAGGACGCATCTGTCTCAAGGGGTTAAGGAGAAGATTTTGAAAGGCAAATTTGTAAATTTTATTTAGCTTGCTACTCAGGGAAGAACAGACAGAGGAAGGGGGTGAAAAGGACAAAAAAGAAGAGGACAAATCTTGCAAGCATAAGGTACCTCAAACTCTTGAGAACTAGTCCACAGCCTCTTGCGTTTGTGTCTATAATGTGTGTGAGGAACTGTGAGAGGTGTATTTTCTTGCTCAAGTATTAGGACTTTATAGCCAGGGCTCATGATACATATGGGAAGGCAGCATGACAGACAATTTAGACAGAGGGTGGCAGAGGAGTCTGATTTACCCTGGGGTAAAATAGACCAGGAACTATGGCTGGAGTAAGAAACTCCTTATCACCCTGCTCAGGTGGCATCCACAGACAGCAGGTTGCCAGTTCAAAACCTAGTTTTCAAAATACAGATTTAAAAGCCAATGTGCGCCTTTCATTCAACAGTGGGAAATGTTTTTGCTCTTGGGCTGGGAAGTAGGCTGCCAGCTGCAGTGTTTACATACCCAGACTCGCCATATAAACCCAGCTGCCATGTATGAACACTGCTACAGGAGGCACAGGGGTCAGCAGAACGTATTTTCCTGTTATGGGTGTAAAGGGTGGTTTCACCAGGCCAGTAAAAATGGAGTACGCAAGATCCCAGTGCTTCAGGAGATGCTACGGGGGAGACAGTAACCATGGAAAAGGCTCCTTCTCCAATTAAGATACTGAACATAAGAACAGCCATACTGGGTCAGACCAAAGCGCCATCTAGTCCAGTAGCCTGTCTTCCAACAGTGGCCAATGCCAGGTGCCCCAGAGGGAACGAACAGAACAGGTAATCATCAAGTGATCCATCCCCTGTCGCCCATTCCCAGCTTCTGGCAAACAGAGGCTAGGGACACCATCCTTGCCCATCCTGGCTAATAGCTATTGATGGACCTATCCTCCATGAACTTATCTAGTTCTTTTTTGAACCCTGTTATAGTCTTGGCTTTCACAACATCCTCTGGCAAGGAGTTCCACAGGTTGACTGTGTGTTGTGTGAAAAAATACTTCCTTTTGTTTGTTTTAAATCTGCCTATTAATGTAATTAGGTGACCCCTAGTTCTTGTGTTATGAGAAGGAGTAAATAACACTTCCCTATTTAGTTTCTCCACACCAGTCATGAGTTTATTGACCTCGATCATATCCCTCCTTAGTCATCTCTTTTCCAAGCTAAAGTGTCCCAGTCTTATTAATCTCTCCTCATACGGAAGCCATTCCATAGCCCTAATCATTTTTGTTGCCCTTTTCTGAACCTTTCCCAATGCCAATATATCTTTTTTGAGATGGGGCTGCATCTGCACGCAATATTCAAGATGTGGGTGTAGCATGGATTTGTATAGCGGCAACATGCTATTTTCTGTCTTAACATCTATACCTTTCTTAATGATTCCCAACATTCTGTTTGCTTTTTTGACAGCCACTGCACATTGAGTGGATGTTTTCAGAGAACTTTCAAGATCTCTTTTTGAGTGATAACAGATAATTTAGACTCCATCATTTTATACATATGGTTGGGATTATGTTTTCCAATGTGCATCACTTTGCATTTATCAGCACTGAATTTCATCTGCCATTTTGTTGCCCAGTTACACAGTTTTGAGAGATCCTTTTGTAGCTCTTCGCAGTCTGCCTGGGACGTAACTATCTTGAGTAGTTTTGTATCATCTGCAAATTTTGCCACCTCACTGTTTACCCTTTTTTCCAGATCATTTATGAATATATTGAATAGGACTGGGCCCAATATAGACCCATGGGGAATACCACTATTTATATGCTGGAACTAGTGGGATTAGCCCTAGCGCATAGTCACGTTGGGTGTGGAACCAAGACACTTGTTTTTGGCTCTGGAGAGGACTGGAGCAAGGTTATTTGGATAAAGGAGAAGCTGAAGATAAAAAGGGAGGGATGACATCACAGGGGGAAGGGTTAGGTGATAAATGATCAGGCTACCAGTGGAGAAGACAAAAGGGATTGCTGGATAAAAAGGCAATTATTTGATCAAAGGGGAAGGAGCCGTGTTCAGACACAAAGGGGCACAATTCCAAGCAGCTGGGGAACAGATTAGGAAAACCAAGGTGGTGACAGTGAACGGTTCCAAAGCAGAGGAAAATGACAAAATACATTAGCGGCAAAGGCAGGAGGGAGGGGAGTAAATAACAGTGAGGACAACTGTCTCTCTACTGCTATGCGTTGCCCTGCATTCTGCTAAACCACACAGCCGTCTGCTAGCCTGCGCCTAATCTCCTCATGCCACAACTGCCTAAAACGATTCCCCGTTATCTCCGAACTGGGCTCCTTACCCTTTGATTGACTAATTGGCTCTCTTTCCTTTTGATCTTTTCTTCTCCCCTCTCCCTGCGTAAGGCTTCTCTGCAGGGCCACTGGGCCCATTTTTTTATTACACCCCCTCCCTTTTCACACACTCTCTTTTCAACCTTATTCTTTCTCCCCCTTTCATCGCTCTGCATAATGGCTCCCCATTTTCTCCACTGAACCTTGTTCTAGTTTTTTGCAGACCAAAGGGAAACGGAAAGGTGCACGGTGACCTTTCCTTGTATGACTGAAAGTTCATCTCTGCTCTTATTTCCTGTGCCTGGCAAGAATATTGCGGACTTTTTTTTTTTTTTTAATGATGTGGTCAGCATTCTAGTATCTCCATCCAGCCTGTATGGTAACCACTTGCTTTTAATAGCAGTCCTATTTTTTACATGTCTGTTGTGCCTTTCATCATCCATGCTCTAGACCCTATATAATAACTCTTTGCATAGTGCCTTCTAGCCAAGGATCTCAGGGTGCTTTACAGGCATGAATGGATTTAGCTTGGCAGTACTCTTGTGGGCTAGCGAAGTTTCATGAACTCACACAGATGAAGGCCAAAACCTGGATACCTTAAATTAGATACTCACAGTCCCGATCCTCAAAGGTGTTTAGGCACCTAACTCCCACTGAAATTAATGAGTTTGGTGCCTAAATACTTTTGAGGATCTGGGCCTAAGACCATTTAGACCCTTCAGTATATGCCCTGTTTCTTTTCAGATGTGAGCACCTATTCCCACTGAATTCATCTGGCCCGGATTTCTGGTGTTGTGCCTTAACCATTCTCCTGTGGAGCACCACTGAACTACAGCCACATCTGGGACAGATGCTACCAGCAACTGCACAGCTGTGGGAATTGGGGTGTGTGTGGCAACCCCCCCTATTATATAAGGCATCAAGGAACCTTCAATATTCATTAAAGGTGAAATTCACCCATGTGCAGTGGGCTAGTGCAAATGTAACCCTTGTGGCCTGAAGCTCTGGGGAGTAAGGCGCTCTCTGTCCCATCGGTTGGTGAACAGTGGGAAGTATGACTAGAAAGCATAGCCATCCCTAGGGAGGTGTGGGGTCCAGGACAATCCCTCCCCCTCTGCCCCAGGCCCTACCCCCTCTCCATCCCTTCCCCCACACTCCCGCCCCACCTCTTCCTGCCCCTGCTCCACCCCGCCTTGCCTCTTTCTGTCTTTTGTCTGGTGAAAAAAAATTCTCTGGAACTTACCCTCCCCCCATTTACATTCATTCTTAAGGGGAAATTGGATTCTCTTAACATCATTTCGCTTAAAGTAGCATTTTTCAGGAACATAACTGCATTGTGTACTGCTCCATCTATCAATCTCAGAAAGATGGTTTGTCACTGTCAGTGGCAGGCACTGTCAGTGGCAGGTAGTGCCAAGGCATGGCAAACCCAATGAGTAGTCTACTAAGCTAACCACGGCTCCATATGTACCTGTGGGGAGGGGGGAAAAACAGTCCTCTGGAGCCAAGACTTACGCAATGGCTTCTACTGCTTTTATACCATGAAAGAAAAAAAGTAATAGCAATTTTTTTAAGTACATCAGAAGCAGGAAGCCAGCTAAACCACCAGTGGGGCCACTGGATGATCGAGGTGCTAAAGGAGCACTCAAGGACGATAAGGCCATTGCAGAGAAACTAAATGAATTATTTGCATTGGTCTTCATGGCTGAGGATGTGAGGGAGATTCCCAAACCTGAACTATTCTTTTTAGGTGACAGATCTGAGGAAATGTCCCAAATTGAGGTATCATTAGAGGAGGTTTTGGAACAAATTGATAAATTAAACAGCAATAAGTCACCAGGACCAGATGGTATTCACCCAAGAGTTCTGAAGGATCTCAAATGTGAAATTGCAGAACTACTAACTGTAGTCTGTAACCTATCATTTAAATCAGCTTCTGTTCCAGATGACTGGAGGAGAGCTGACGCCAATTTTTAAAAAGGGCTTCAGAGATGATCCCAGCAATTACAGGCCTGTAAGCCTGACTTCAGTACCGGGCAAACTGGTTGAAACTATAATAAAGCACAGTATTGTGAGACATATAGATGAGCATAATTTGTTGAGAAAGAGTCAACGTGGTTTAGGAAAGGGATATCATGCCTCACCAATCTACTTGAATTCTTTGAGGGGGTCAACAAACACGTGGACAAAGGGGAATCCAGTGGATATAGTGTACTTACATTTTCAGAAAGCCTTTGATAGGGTCCCTCACCAAAGGCTCTTACGCAAAGTAAGCTGCCACGGGATAAGAGGGAAGGTGCTTGCATGGATTGGTAACTGGTTAAAAGATAGATAGGAAACAAAGGCTAGGTATAAATGGTCAATTCTCAGAATAGAGAGAGGTAAATAATGGTGTCCCCCAGGGTTCTGTTCTGGGCCAGTCCTATTCAACATATTCATAAATGATTTGGAAAAAAGGGGTAAACAGTGAGGTGACAAAATTTGCAGATGATGCAAAATTACAGACTGTGACGAGCTACAAAAGGATCTTTCAAAACTGGGTGACTGGGCAACAAAATGGCAGATGAAATTCAATGTTGATAAATGCAAGTAATGCACATTGGAAAACATAATCCCAACTATACATAAAAATGATGGGGGTCTAAATTAGCTGTTACCACTCAAGAAAGATCTTGGACTCATTGTGGATAGTTCTTTGAAAACATCCACTCAATGTGCAGCGGCAGTCAAAAAAGTGAACAGAATGCTGGGAATAATTAAGAAAGGGCAGAAAATATCATGTTGCCTCTATAAATCCATGGTACACCCACATCTTGAATACTGTGTGTAGATGTGGTTGCCTCATCACAAAAAAGATATATTGGAATTGGAAAAGGTTCCGAAAATGGCAACAAAAATGATTAGGGGTATGGAATGGCTTCCGTATGAGGAGAGATTAATAAGACTGGGACTTTTCAGCTTGGAAAAGAGACAGCTAGGGGGAGATATGATAGAGATCTATAAAATCATGACTGGTGTAGAGAAAGTAGATACGAGAAGTAGTAAATGACACTGCCTTATAACACAAGAACTAGAGGGTCACCAAATGAATAGGCAGCAAGTTTAAAACAAATAAAAGGAAGTATTTCTTCACACAATGCACAGTCAACCTATGGAACTCTTTGCCAGAGAATGTTGTGAAGGTCAAGACCATAACAGGGTTCAAAAAAGAGCTAGATAAATTCATGGAGGATAGGTCCATCAATGGCTATTAGCCAGGATGGGCAGCGATGGTGTCTCTAGCCTCTGTTTGAGAGAAGCTGGGAATGAGCGACAGGGGATGGATCACTTGTTCTGTTTATTCCCTCTGGGGCACCTGGCACTGGCCACTGTCGGAAGACAGGATACTGGGCTAGATAGACCTTTTGCCAGGAAACCCCATCCTGTGTGAGATGAGGAATGCTGACTACATTAAGCACAGCTAATTTGCTCACTTGTTTTCATTGTAAAGTCAAGTCAGTTACGGTAGGAAGGTCAGTGAAAGACTGAAATGTCAGAAAGCCCAGCCCTGCCATGATATTAAGACTGACAGAGGGCCTGGAGAGGAAGCTCTGGTTTGGGACTTCAATAAAATCTGGCAGTGAGGCTCAGTCGAAAGGGCACAGGAGCAGTAGTCAGGAGACCTGGGCTCTATTCCTGAGTTAGCCACTGACCTACTTCGGGCAAGACTGTTCACCACTCTAGGCCTCTGTTTAGATTAGAAGCTTTTTGTAGCCTGGACTGTCTCTGTGTCTGCAATGCACATAGCATGATGGGGGGTTGTCTCAATCTCAGTGGGGGCCTCTATGTGCTACTATAATACAAACATAAACCTATTGAACTAATGCTCCACCATGTTGTTATGGGATCCTGTGCTACTGGGAGTTCCAGTTCTCCGAGGAGATGTAAAACAGAGGTCCTGACTTCTTGTGATCATTGCAAAATGGATCCCATGGTGTGGTGGGTTTTTTGTTTGTTTGTTTTTAAAGAATTGAACTGTTGAATGTTGTGTCCTGGTCAAATGCCAACAACCTTCTGTCTACCTACAATTCCTCTTGGCTATCATCTTCATTCCCTGTCCTAAACTAGTGCTTAATGTGGCTGTGAATAGCCAAACAGAAGCTATAGTCCACCCCTTGAGCTTGCTGAATTTTAGTGCTTGAGAGCTCCCCAAGAACCATTAAAGTCAACATTCATCTGCAATTATCACATAGCAGTAGCTCAGAGAGTGCAGTTTTCAGTCCTAGAAGAGAGATCTGCAGAAACTGTATGTCTCTCATCTATCACATGGGAGTGTGGTGGAGCTTTCCTTAATGTATGTGAATTGCTTCCAGAGCGTCGGAAGATGAGCATTATAGAAAAGCAAATTAATTTCGATATTACAAAGTTTAAAAAGTTCAAACCCACTGTAAAGTTCTGCTTCAGGATTAGAAGCAGTACAGATATTGTTACATTAATCCCAACTGGGATAATGGAGCCAAAAGAGATGGACAGTCTCAGAAGCATTTTTATTTTAAGGAGGTTGTGGATCTGCTCCTGTGTGTGTGTGGTGTGAGGGAGGGAGAACAAATCACAGACACTCTCTCTCTCTCTCTCTCTCTCAAATGAAGTCAATGTCATCTGAGAGATACCAGCAGATGTTTTCAACTTTCTTACCATTAAAGATGTCAAAGGCTATGCTCTGGTCAAGGCTGACAAATTGCCAGCATTGTCTGTGGTCCATGCTCACTGTCTTTGTTGTCAGCCCTCAGCGGTGTTGCTACAGTGCAACTGTGTGGGGAGACCAAAAACCCAGCTGGCTGCCTGGACAGGCAATTGTGAAGCAAAGTGCCACTGTTGTATTTGAAAAAACATCTGAATTTGACTAGGGTGCTAATAACTTCCCCACTCAGAGAATAATTCTTTGAGAAGTATTCTTAACAGTTCTGGAAAATAGCGGATGGTCGGGGAAACTGGTCAATAATAGGACAAAGAGAAGCAGTACTGTGGGTGATTCATTATAATTCAAACATTGTTTCAAGTCATTCCTTATGTTATAGAGCAGGGTGCCTGGGATTTAGTGAGTGGGAGGGGTAACACTGACAGTTTAGCAGGTGCAGCTTCTAGCAAGATGCAGAAATCTTGCAAATGGCCCCCGGGGGACAATCGGTCCCCTGCTGCAACGTTCCATCTTGATCTAAACATCTGTTTACCCATGCCAAGATGGAGCATTATATGCATGGACTGCATCATGATAAGTGGAACTGGAGTCAGTGAGCCCATGTACCTGGAGGGACAATTATGGAGGGGACATTAGGGAAATGAAAAAAGGGTGGAAGCAACTCAGCCACATGGACAGAGCAGTGCACAGGGATTACCTGCATATGGTGGCAGCGTCTGAGTGGTGAGTTCTCTGAAGTGCAGTGGCTGGCAGCATGAGCCCTGGAGTTCAGTTTGAAGCCCTCCAAAGCCCTGGATTTTGCCGACACAAACTTACTCCAGCAGCGGATCTGGTGGAAGGAGCAGTTTGATCTGTACATCGACTTGGCCAGGCAGGATGATGACAACAGCAGGAAAGTAAAACTTATTGGTGAATAAGGGTCTGTCCCCTTCTGCAGCTCACCACTGCCTCAAGACTCACCATAGGCGTCGATTTTTATTTTTCCTCGGGGGTGCTCTAGCCCTGGAGCATCCACAGAGTTGGCGCTTCTGAGACTCACAGCAGCCCTATTTTCAAAACAGGACATAACTCTGGGGTGACCCAGTTTTCATTTGGCCTAAGCTGAACGGGAGGGACCAGACCCCTACGTTACTATCTTAAGCACATTGGCTGCTACCCATAATTTGGGGGACTTGACAGACTCCCTGATTCAGGACAGGATAGTCTGCGGCACTTGGAATTACCACCAGTTGTGGCAGTGGCTGCTCCAGAAAGGTGATCTCACATTAGGCAGATGCTTAGACATGTGGTGACTCAAGAGAAAGGATGAAAGTCCTAGGAGGTACAGCAACCCAGAAGGACATGCAGTGAGACAATAGCAAAGAAGAGCAGGGGGCCAGGATGCCGTAGCCATTGTGAGATGAATTTACTGTGTGAGATAGCATGAACAGGTAAAAGAGAAGTGCCCGGCACTAGGACAGCATTGCTAGGGATGTGGCAAGTTGAACCATGTTAGTGGTGTGTACAAGAGCAGAGGAGGACTCAGAAAGATTCATTCAGACTTGTTCAAGAAGGGGATGACATCATGACTCTCTCCTTGAGTCCAAGAGCATCTCAGGTTCAGGCTGTCAGGACAGGAAAGCAACAAGGGACAATACCAACCTCAGTGCATGTTGTAACACTGTTAATGGGGAAACAACCTGTGCAACTTCAGCTGGATCACAGGGCCCCCTGCAATGTGATGGCCCAGAATGAATTGGACTTGGACACACCTATTACAGACAGCAGGCATAATCTAATAATGTACAATGAGAGCACAATGCAGCCCACAGGAAAATGTGACTGCACAGCAACTAACCAGAAAAAATAACAGATGGGACCACTGAGTTTGTGGTGGTGAATGGTAAGAATCACAGACCCCTTTTGGAGAATACGGCCACAATAACCCCTGGATCTGATCAGGGTGCAGCTTTAGAGTTTTATAGCTGCAGTGCAAGAAATGAAAGGGGGAGTGCCATGGACAATGGAGACAATTTCAAAACATATGGGGATGATTTCAAAGGTGACAAGTGCTTCCCAGGAAAGCTGTGATTGGAAGTAGACCCAACCGAGGAACCCTTGGCTTATCACAAAGGAAAATTCCAGTCGCACTATATAATCTAGTATACAAGAAACTTGAAAGTCTGAAGATCAGAGGTACATTAGTTCCTCTAGAGGCCAGTACACATAGGCGCCGACTCCGTGGGTGCTCCGGGGCTGAAGCACCCACAGGGAAAAATTAGTGGTTGCTCTGCACCCACTGGCAGCCAAGCTCCCCTCACCAACCCTACCTCTTCCTCCCCTCGAGCATGCCACGTCCCCACTCCTCCGCTTACCTCCTAGCGTTTCCCGTCTGGCCGCAGCCAAACAGCTGTTTGGCGGCATTAGCAAGCTCTGGGAGGGAAGGAGAGGCGCAGGAATGCGGCATGCTCAGGCGAAGAGGAGGGGCTGGGGCAGGGATTTGGGGAAGGAGTTGGAATGGGGCAGGGAGGGGGTGGAGTTGGGGCAGGGAGTTTGGGGAAGGGGTTGGAGTGGGGGCGTGGCAGGGGTAGAGGGGCCTTGTGGAAGAGGTGGGGTGGGGCCAGGGGAAAGCGGGGAAGTCGGCGCCTATGCCAGTACAGCCTGGGTATGCAGCATGGTGGTGGTGAAGAAGCCAACAAGCAAGTTACACATCTGTATAGACCCAAAGCCACTGAACCAGGCTTTGAAAATATGCCACTAGCCATGGCCTACAATTGATAACTTCTTGCCAGAACTTTCCAACGCCACAGTCTTTATGGTCTGTGATGTGAGGAATGAGTTTTGGCTCATGAGCCTGAATAAAGAATCCAGCATGCTGACAACCTTTGTAACACCATTTGGTCACTACAGATGGCCGTGTGCGCCAATGGGCACCAGAGGTGTTCCAGAGAAGATTCACCCAAGCACTAGAAGGACTGCCAGGGCTGAACATAATTGCAGACCATATCCTCATCGTAGGTGAAGGGAGCAACAATATAGAAGCTGAACAACACCATGGCAACGGATCACGGATAGGAACATAAAACTCAAACCAGAAAAAATGCCACCCAGCCAGTGTGAGGTGACGTACATTGGACATCTGCTCACAGCAGAGGGAATGAAAGCAGATCCCAATAAGATCAAGGCAGTCAAACAGTAGCTGAGAATGGGGTAAAAGTGCTTCATTGGAATGATACATTTTTCTGTCCAAATTCTGTCCACACCTGGCTGCAGTAGCACTATGTCAGCTCATAAGGCATGTTGTTGAGTGGGACTTGGCAGGTTCCCAATAGCAAGCATCTAACATGCTGAAACAAATGATAATGGATGCTCCTGTCCTGAAGTACTACCAGCCACAATGGCCACTGGCACCCCAGTGTGATGCACCAGAGAAATGATTGGCTGTAGCTCTTTTTGGGAGCAGCTGGTTGCTTAGGCCAGCAGAGCCCTGTCAGAGATTGAACAGGGCACACCCAAATAGAAAAAGAGCTTCTGACTGTGGTATTTGGAGTGTAGTGAGTCTATCAATACACCCTGTGGCCAGATAGTCATAGAACACAAGCCCCTAAAGACTAGTAAGGCAAAGCCCCTTCTTAGGGCTTCAAAAATTTGCAGCTCATGTTGATGATCCTCCAGCACTACCAGATAGAGATCAGATATTGTCCAGATTGATTACTGGTGTGAACTGGTGCCCTGAGCTAGGATATATACCCAGCATCAGTGAACTGGGGGAAAGGGATGAGAACATTGAATCCATTAACATTCTGCACAGTCTCCCAGTTTCAGTAGTGAAGCTGATGGAAAAGGACATCCAGCTACAGGTAGTCAAGAGTGATACTAGCAGGGTGGCCAGAAGACGAAAACTATGGGGAGCAGAACCATATTTTCAAATTAAAGACGATCTGAGTGTGGACGAAGGAGTCACATTTTCAGGACAGAGAGCTGTCGTCCCCATTTCAGTACGTAAGGATGCGATGCAAAAATACCTGCCTCACACCTAGGCATGGACAGCTGTCTTAGACAGGCTCAGGACTGGGTTTACTGGCTAGGAATTAATACACAACTCCATTTTTTTAATAGAAAGATGACACATGCAGCTCATGTGATAACTGCTAGCAGAAAGAGACTGTGTTACCACAGAAGCTGCCCTCCTGACCATGGAAAAGCAGGGCTTGATCACAGTGGACTGCTATTCAAACCTTTGGAAGGTCAATGTCCTACCTGATGCAAGAAGCAAGCCAGTGACTGGCAAACCAAAGGCCCACCTTGGAAGATACGGCATTCCAAACACTGTGCTCACTGACAATGGACCCAAGTTTGCCTTGGAAGAAGTCAAGGAATTTGCACACAAATAGTAGTTTGGCCACTACATCTCCTCTTCTGCATACCCACAGAGTAATGGTAAGGTGGAATCAGCTGTGAAAAGAGCTAAGAGAATGTTACACAAGGCTGTTCTTTCTGGCTCAGACTTCTTGTTAGCATTTTTGCCGTACAGGAATTAACCCATCTTAGGGGCACACCTGGGGAGAAGCGCAGGATGCCCCCATGTGTCCTAGTCTCCAAGCACCATAGACATATGGGTGGGGTGACCCACCATGCTGCGGGGATAGAGTACTGATTTCTGTGGGTGCAATTGAACCCATGAACCCTGCTAACCCTGCCCCTACTTTGCACCTTATTTTCAGATTGAGGTTTTATTTGTCAAGTTTCAGCTTCCAGCCATGAATTGCTGACCCATGTAAACAAATTCTTCCAACACTGTGTGCGCTATTCAGCTTGCTCTATTAAAGACAGAAGCAGCTGCTAGCTGCATAGTAAAACTTGAAAGACTATGTTTGGTTTATTCCTACTAGGGTTTAAGGCCAAGATTTTCAAAGAGATTTTGGGTGTCTGGCTTGCAACACCTCCAAAAGGGCCTGATTTTTCAAAGAGCTGACCATCCATCCTCTGAAAATCAGTCCCCTTTTGATTTGTCTCAAGCTGGACACTCAAAATCCCTAGGCAAGTCTTAAAAATCTAGATCTAAGTGTTATGGCCGGATGGGTTAAACTCTGGTTTCTGTTTTTTCTTACTGTTTCATGTGATTTTCAGGTCAGAGTTGGTAAAAGAAACGGCAACAGCTTTGATCTATTAGAATCTCACAGGCACATTCTGCATAACAATGCTGCTCATGGTTTATGTAGTATAACGCTATTTTATGCTACTATTAGCCAATACATAGCTGCAATAGGCCTATTTGCATAGTACACATCACATTAATATTGCATAATACCCAGCATGTGTGCAGTCAAATTAACCAAATTATATTAGTCTTTCCCACAGTGCTGTTCTCTTCTGCTCTCTTGTCAAGGTATATCTCCAACAGTCCCCTGCACAACTCAGCACTTGGCATAGGCAGACATGAAACTTGTCAGAAACAAGAAATATGAATGTTCTGCCCTGGTATAAGCTTGGGAGTTACCTTCACGGCCTCTAGCACTTGGAATGTGTTGTCCAAAACAAGAGATAAGGAAAGGTACAGAAAAACAAATTAAGGTACTGGTGGATTCAGTCTTAGGTCACATACAGAGTGCTTTGAGCTCCTAAATGACTATGATAGAAATAGCTGTTGTTTTGCGATCATACTTCAGAGCTTGCCTTCTGTATAAGGTAAATGTATGCTGCAAGAAGCAGCTTCCTGCAGACAATGGTGGGGTACTACTTTGTTGGCTCAGTTTGGTGATTTGGTCTCTTGAACCTTTTTAATATCGAATGATAAGGGTAGTTAAAGCAACTGGCTATACTGTTCGCAATATTGTCCTCCATGAACAGTTTGGGATGAAATAAGAGATAAGAAAATGGACATACATTCCTGAATAAACTGCACTGTGACTGCTAGCTAGAAACTGCTTCAGCTGAGCTTGTTTTCCTTGCTTGTGGTTTAGAAATACAGGTGCAAGTATGAACCTGAGAGTCATTTATAAAGAAACTCCTTTCTTTTACTTGGATGCTAAGAAAAAAACCCATAGAAAGTGGTTAGCTGCAAGACCACTTGTCACTGAAGGAATAACAGTAGCTAGAGATTGATCCATCATTCACATTCTAATCCTCATGCAGTTGGATCCACTTGACCAAAACAGGGTTGCTTACCTCCCAGCCCATGAAAGACAAAACCTAACTATTATGGATACCGTATATTTGTAATCTTATTTACGTAGGTCACTCACTGTGAGAAAACACAATGCACCCATAACCAAGATTTCTGATTTGCTGGTTTATTAGCCAGTTGCACAAATCAGTCTTCTCTGTTTTAATTCAGTGCACAAGACTAACACTGCATTAATTTTTTGCTGATCCTCAAGTTACTCAGGTACAGGCTTCGTCATAGTCTTTCCAATTCTTGAAGCAGCACGAGCACATTAAAGCACATTCTGCTCTGAAAAGGGTCTAAATAAATTGCACCCTGTCACTCAGCAGACATGTTCCTTGTATGTATTCAGAGCTGTATATTCTGACTTTTAAAAAAAGGTTTTATGTTTCTACTACTGTCAGCCTTACTTCACCAACACAGATTGTGGGAGAGTAAATTGGATTCTTTTCTGGTTTGTGCATCATCCACAGAATTGATAACTAATTTCTATTTGTAGGGCCAACTATGCAACCCCATTGCCTTCAAACTGTTAAGCTCGTGCAACCTCAAGGAACAACCTTTGGTGTTTATGGATGAGCCAGAAAGAACCCAGCTTAATGTTCAGATCCTGGGCCACATTTACAGCACTGGAAGTTGGGGCTTGTGATGTCCTCTGCTAGTTGGCACCCATGGGTCTAGGTGTTGGGGAATGAAACATTTTTACTAGTAAAATGGTCAAATTAGCCCCCAGTAAACCATTGAGACACTATGATCATGGAATCTCATGATGTTATTTTTACCAGGTCACTTTTCGGACTAAAAAAGCCCAACCACACATCAAAGCCTCTGGAATTATATCCTGAGTAAGCTGCAGACATCAGATTCCTCAGCATAGTATGGGTCATAGTTTCCATTTCTCCAGTATCTTTTTTTTCCTTAGTGGGATTGTGTCACTGTTGCATTTCTTCCTCTTGAAGGATGTTTATGTATGGTGCATCCATTGTTTGCCAAAACAAGGCAAGAGACCAGGAGCTAATGTTGAAGCTGAAAGAACAGGAGTACTTGTGGTACCTTAGAGACTAACAAATTTATTTGAGCAGAAGCTTTCGTGGGCTACAGCCTACTTCATTGGATGCATAGAGTGGAACATATAGTGAGGAGATATATATACATACAGAGAACATGAAAAGGTGGGAGTTGCCCAACCAACTCTAAGAAAACCACCTTTTCATGTTCTCTGTATGTATATATATCTCCTCACTATATGTTCCATTCTATGCATCTGATGAAGTGGGCTGTAGCCCACGAAAGCTTATGCTCAGATAAATTTGTTAGTCTCTAAGGTGCCACAAGTACTCCTGTTCTTTTTGCAGATACAGACTAACGCGGCTGCTACTCTGAAACCTGTTGAAGCTGAGTCTCTTTTGAAGGCGATGTAAAGGACTCACCTCTCAGACATTTGGCCACCTGAGCTGTAGTTATGTTAATATTTTTCAGTGTGCAGAAGGACTGTTTTTATGAAAGATTAGCCTTCCTGCTTTCCAAGGGTTATTGATTATAATGTAAATTGTGTTGCAGCTGGCACTGGAATAGACTCATAACATTTTTTAAAAACAAGACTCGGGGATTGAGTGGATACTACATTATACCATTATTAGGGCTTCAATATTATTTTTCCTTTAACTGGAATTGCTTATTATGCATGAGTTGAAACATAAATGTGGAACAAATGAAGCTGAGATATTAAATTAATGCTGCGATCTGGTATCCCCTCTCCCCCTGTTTTGTTGCCATAACAATCTGACTCTTGAAGCAACAATAACATTAGAATTACATTAAAGGTGTTTACAGCGTGTACACTCTGTCTTCCATTATTATTTGTTCACTGTAATAAACATATTTAATATTTTGCTGTAGGACTGATCACTGCTCTTTGTTTTTTTCCTAGCCATTGCTCATGCTGCTTTATCAACCACTCTCAAGTTTTTGGAGGGGGGGAAATACTTTTGAATTTTAAAACTGTTAGTGTCTTCTTTCCAGTTCTGAAAATCTTTACATAGACCCTTGCACTTAGAATGAAAGGTGATGAGGTTTTGCAAGATGCATTTCTTTTACCTTGTCTTCTCTATCATAAGCCTATAGCAAAGGAAGGTGTGTGTGTGTGTGTGTGTGTGTGTGTGTGTGTGTACGTGTGTGTGTGTACACACAAAATACAACAAAGCACTGCATTTCACACACATATCTCCCTCTGGTGAGAGGCTGAGAGAACAAACACGTGCTGGATGTTAGTCACATTGTTTAATGCACTCCTGGAAGGTGCTCGGCTATTATCGTGATGAGCACAATGAACGAATCAAGACACAGTAAGAACAACTCTGTCTATTCTATTCTATCTCGAGGGTGCTTGGTATTCTGGAACTCCTTAGCCATACTTATGTCCAGTATATCTCACTACTACTTCTTGTGCACACTTTCCAGACAGTCTTTCCCCCTGGAAATACTTATCTCATGATTTGTGATTAACTTCTCTTAAAAATGGGGGTTTGTAAAGATGTAGCGCAATCACTTTATGCAGAGGCTGGAGCTGGGTCAAAATATCATGAGAGGATTTCCTGCCTCATCCTCCAACCCTGGTGCTCTTAGTCCCACTGATTTCTTTGAAATTTTAGCATCTCTAAGGACTGTAGCAAACAACGATTCATGCAGATTTTGTAGGGTTTTTTTGTGTTCAGCTGAACACAGGAGGAATAATGAAGTGTTCAAAATAAATAAATAATGACCAATAGGGATGTATTTACCCCTTCACCTAGCCCACAAACTGGGGTCACCTAATGAAATTAATAGGCATCAGGTTTAAAACAAACGGAAGGAAATACTTCCTCACCCAATGCACAATCAACCTGTGGAACTCATTGCCGGGATGTTGTGAAGGCCAAAAGTAAATAACTGGGTTAAAAAAAGAATTAGGAGGATAGGTACATCAGTGGCTATTAGTCAAGATGGTCAGGGACACAAACCATGCTTTCGGGGGTGGGTATCTCTAAACCTCCGACTATTAGAAGTTGGGACTGAATTATGCGGGATGGATCACTTGACAAAGTGTCATTTTCCGTTCACTCTCTCTGAAGCATCTGACACTGGGTGCTGTCAGAAGACAGGATACTGGGCTGGATGGAGCATTGATTGACCCAGCATGGCTGTTCTTATGAGGCCTCTAGCCATCATCCAACCCTAAATCCATTCCTAATTGAAAACAGCCCACTCTTTCCATTGTCTATTTTGCTTCCAATACAAAGGAAGTGGAGAACTGTAACGATATAGGTTAAAAATAATTCCTAGGCTCAATTCTGCAGAGCTCTCATTGACTTTAATAGGCATTTGGCACATGGAGATGTTCCAGAATCAGCCCTCCCCCCGCAAATTTTTTTCTCAAGCTTTTGATATCCACAGCCAGGATCATGATTATCTGTTGTGACTTTAAGGAGCTGAGATCTCCCCAGAGGAAGGGTTAATATAGTAGTGCATCAGCTGACTCCCCTTTCTGAACAACACAGGATAGTGTACTAGGAGGATTCTAGATTCCATGGTGCTGAGTTGTTGGAACTTAGGTAGGTGGTGATACTGGTAGTAAAAAAGTTATGAGTTGGTAGAGTGGATGGTTTAGCGTACTGATTGGTACTGGGATACAGAGCCTTTTAAGGTTAAATCACCAGTTTAACACCATTACAAATTGGTATTGACCAAAGCTGTTCAGTGGTGGTTGCAGGTCAATTCCAATTGCACAATGCCACATCACAAACCCCTGGTGGTGACTTTGATAGTTGTAGGAAGTATTACTTCCCACAATGCACAGGCAACCTGTCGAACTCTTTGCCAGAGGATGTTGTGAAGGCCAAGACTAGAACAGGGTTATAAAAAGAGCTAGATTAAATTCATGGAGGATAAGGTCCATCAATGGCTATTAGCCAAGATGGGCAGTGATGGTGTCCCTAGTGCAGGGCCGGCTCTGGCTTTTTTGCTGTCCCAAGCAACAAAAAAAAAAAGAAGAAAGCAAACTTGCGAGGCGGCGGGAGTGCTGAAGCAAAAAAAACTGTGCAGGGCGTCCAGAGCAAGCTTGCTCGGCTGGTGTCTGGAGCCGGCCCTGCCCTAGCCTCTGTTTGCCAGAAGCTGGAAATGGGCAACGGGATGGATCACTTGATGATTACCTGCTCTGTTCATTCCCTCTGGGGTACTTGGCATTGGCCACTGTCGGAAGACAGGATACTGGGCTAGATGGACCTTTGGTCAGACGAGGATGTCCGTTCTAATATCTCAAAAGAGAGTCTAACAACTGCTTGGCTCTTAGGCCCAGCGCCTCAAAGGTACTCACTGATTTCAATAGAAGTTAGGCATCTAAATGCCTTGGAGGCTCTGGGCCTTACTCTTGACGGTGGTCTGTCTGGATCAAGGCTAAGATGGAGGCAGTTTAGGGACACCTGCAGGACTCCTGTTGCTTTTGTTCCAGATCTTTACCTAAATAAATGACTCTCCCCCCATCCCCGGGGCTGTGAACCTGCCATCATTTACAACATTTCACTACAAACATTTGCAGTTACTAAGGAAAAAATAGCTGAGGCGAGCTGGACTATGAAAGGTTTGGAGAGTAGGCCTTACTTTACATGCTCCCCTGAGTAATAGGTGCTGGTTGGCACACAAATATATCCTGTTCTACTTACACGTGTCTTCAGGTGACTCAGTGATACACAGAGCTGCTCTAAGGGTACCGGTGATTTATAACATGCTTTCTAGTTTAGGGCATGGATTTATCATGTTACTATAAATGAATGATTAACAGTTGCCATAGGGATAACGAAGACTTGGTTCTTTGTGCACTACAGAGTATAATACGCTTCACAGCTTTGCTGTAAAACATTCACGGTGGGGTCTGATGCTTAGTTTTAGAAACAGAGAGGGGCAGGAGACAACTCTTTTAGTGCCATTTTACTGTTCTAGTGAGAGGCTATTGAAATGGAAACCTGCCTGAGCTTATTTCCAAGTACGAATGGAAAAGGTACGCTAGTCAGTAGAATTAAAACCTTGCCAGTACAAAAGACAAAATTTCAAACATTTTTTTCCAGCATCAAGGTGTTTAAAATGCAGCTGCTGTCAGGTGCTACCTTTAACTGAGAGGCTGAGAATAAACCCCAACCTTTTTAGGTGGATTGACAATAGCCCTCTCTCTATGCTATAGAAGAGGGGGTCCATGTCCTTCCCCAAAACCTGGTGCTTCTTGCCTACGTCCACTCTCCAGCAAGAAGCAACCCAAGACTTCATCCCTTGCCCACTGCAGCCATATCCCACTTATACCCTGCTAATTAATGGGATGAGGAAGGACATTATTTAGGACCTGTGGGGAACACTGCATATCAGAGAGTATTGGCAGGGCTCCTGCTCCCTCCTCCCTTCTGTTCCCAGACACAGTTTGCCAGAAAATAGCAGTCCAGAGTCCAGTCTGCAGGCAATTAGATGGGTTTATTGGGGCTAAACAAGCAATCCTAGTCCGAAGCCCTTCACACCACCTGGGCTAGCTCTATATGCCGATAGAGTTTTCCTCTGCCCCTCCCTCTGCCGCTGTTCTAACCCCTAGCTCCTCCTCCCTCCTCTTCTTGGCAAACTTAATTATATTTGTAGTGTCCCTCCCTCCTTTGTACCACCCCTTCCAATATATGGTCATGTTCTGTTCTGGGGGGGCAGGTCTTGCATCCGGGGGGAGGGATAGCTCAGTGGTTTGAGCATTGGCCTGCTAAACCCAGGGTTGTAAGTTCAATCCTTGAGGAGGCCATCTAGGGAATTGGGGTAAAATTCTGCCTGGGGACGGGTCCTGCTTTGAGCAGGGGATTGGACTAGATAGATACAGGGCCTTAAAAACCTCTAAGGATGGAGATTCCATCACCTCCCTAGGTAACCCATTCCAGTGCTTCACCATCCTCCTAGTAAAATAGTGTTTCCTAATATCCAACCTAGACCTCCCACACAGCAACTTTTGACCATTGCTCCTTGTTCTGTCATCTGCCACCAGTGAGAATAGCTGAGCTCCATCCTCTTTGGAAACCCCCTTCAGGTAGCCTGGACCCTATCTGTACCTTCCAGCATCATCTACCTCTCCCCCCCAGCTTAATGTCATCTGTGAACTTGCTGAGGGTGCAATTCATCCCATCATCCAGATCATTAATAAAGACTTCCTGAGGTCCCTTCCAACCCTGATATTCTATGATAAAACCACTTCTTTTGTACCTGATGGGAGGGGTAAGTAGCATAGTCACTTTCTTAAAGACTTGGCATCTCCTCCTTACTGCTGCACGATTAGCCTCTTATCTTCTCTTGTTACTGAAAGGCAGGGCTACTGGGGCAGGGGGGTAAGGTGCAGCCTTGTGCTTTCACCTACATTCTCTTGCTTGCTAATCAGCCTGTTTAAGCTACAAGCAAGGCCAGAAGCAAAATGATTATTGTTTACTCTCTGCCCTATTTACTTCACATTCTCCTAACAGAGAGTAGGGAGATGGAGGGACCCAAAAAGGGAAGCAATAGCCAGCGATGCTTCTTATTCCCCGGTGGGTCCTCTAAGAGGCCCTTCTTACCCAGAAGTGAGCTAGTCCCAGGCAAAAGTCACCGGAAGATCAGCTAATTTCCAAAAGGTTAACTCGGGCTTACCGTGCCTAGCTACGGTCCTTTGTTGAAGAGCAGACTGGGCACTGGGGACGTCGATTACCTCAGAAAGTGTTGTCCAGTTATGCCCAGTGGTTTGCACTGTATGATGCAGCAGATGGGGGTGATTATAAGGGGAATTTGTTGGCAGGGGGAAAGGTGTGTAAGGAGAGGGTAGAACCCAGGCCGAGCCGCTGACAAAGCTCAATTAGGCGCTTTAGTTTCATAGGGCCAGGAAGTCCCAAGAAAATGGCAGATCAGGGAGAAGAGAATTACTCCTCCCATACCCTGGTGCCACCCACTGTGGACAGAGGCTTTGTTTACTGCAGCAATTCGCCTTAAATCAGCAGAAAGCAAATGGAAAGCTGGCACAGCACTCCCTCCGAACCGGCCCTTCCCCAGAACATTTATAAGTGATACACTGATACCCAATGGGGAGAAATTGAGCAGACTGAGTGGCCATTAGCTACACTACAGAAGCTAATTAAATGAGCGTGAGTGAATTGTAAACCATCAGGACGTCCTAAAGCTTTGTTTTGTTCGCTGGTATGCTGGGAAATTCCAGCTGAGGAGCCAGAAGATGAAGCGATAGTGTTATCAAGCAGATTCGATAAAGAGCTGAGAAGGGAGGTACTGTGCCAAGCTAAAGCACCTGCACTATATCTTGTGGCATCAATGTACAGCTAATTGTAGCGGGGGAGGGTTGGGGAGTAAATTAAGCGGTGAGAAACCCCCCTGCTTGCTCCTGCTGCTGCATTGTATTCAAGGGCTGTGTCTGGGAGTAGCTCTGAAGCATCAGTGCCCGTAGTGTAAAACTAGAGTAAAATTGTTTTTCTGCTACTTCTGCCTCGTTAGTTTGGCTGAATCAGCTGCAGCAGCAATTTTGTGGTGCTGCAGATTTGGAAGAAAAAAAAAATCTGCCTCAGCAAAAAGGGGGCAGATCAAACATTACCAAAAGCTCCGTGGTACACAAGAGGCTAGGAAAATGCACAGACTGCGTGAGCTGGTGTTCCTTGGTGCTCTTAGACCAGGGGTAGGCAAACGTTTTGGCCCAAGGGCCACATTGGGGTTGCAAAACAGTATGGAGGGCCAGGTAGGGAAGACTGTGCCCCCTCCCAAGCAGCCTGCCCCCACCCCTTATCCACCCTCCCACTTCCTGCCCTCTGACTGCCCCCTAAGAACCTCCAAACCCATCCAACCCCTCTGCTCCTTGTCTCCAACCGACCCCCTCCATCCACCCCGCCCCTGACCACCCCTTTCCAGGATCCCCTGCCCCTGACCGCCCCTTCCAGGACCCTACCCTTATCCATCTTCCCCAGCCCCTTTGGGAATGTGGCCCCCCAAACATGGGCGGAGGACTCAACAGGAGCAGGGGCAGCCGCACACCCAGAGAGAAGCGGCGGTTTCCCCTTCAAAGGGCTGCTTTTCTCTGGCCGGCTGCGTGGCCTCCCAGTGCTCCCCCTGAGTCCTCCGCCTGCGGACCCTGCGCTCCCGCCCTCTGCACCGCCCGCCTGCATATGATTTCAGTGCAGCCAGTGTTGAGTTGCCCGAGTGCCCGGCCCTGGGTCCCCTGTTGTTGGGGCCTTGCCAGGGCACCCTGTGTTCACTTGTAAATCTGCCCCTGCACCGCGCCGCCCAGCCCCGGAGCCAGCCAGGATGCCGCGCTGCCAGCACAGCAAGCTGAGGCTGCGGGGGAGGAAGGACAGCCGGGGAGGGGCCGGGGCCAGCTGGGAGCTCAGGGGCTGGGCAGGATGGCCCCGCAGGCCAGATGTGGCTCGCGGTCCGTAATTTGCCCACCTCTGCCCTATCCACACCCCGCCTCTGACCACCACCCGAACTCCTTTGCCTCTATCCAACCCCGGTCCCTGCCCCTTACCACATTGCCTGGAGCACCGCTGGCTGGCGGCGCTACAGCCACGCAGCCGCCGCCACCGTGCAGCACAGAGACTGGGTCAGGCCGGGCTCCGCAGCTCGCTGCCCCAGGAGCTCACAGCCCCGCCGCCCAGAGCATTGCGCCAGCGGCGGAGCGAGCGAGCTGAGGCTGTGGGGGATGGGGGATAGCAAGGGAGGGGCCAAGGGTGAGCCTCCTGGGTCAGGAGCTCGGGGGCCGGGCAGGACAGTCCCGCGGGCCGGATGTGGCCCGCGGGCCGTAGTTTGCCCACCCCTGTCTTAGACCATTGCTAATTACTAACCAATCGGCCTAGTCTCGCCAGTGTGTGGCTGCTGTCCCCGGTTGCAGTGCACCCCCACTTTTCAAGTTCAGTGGTGCCGTATCTTTGACTGCGAATTTGATGAGTCCCCAAAGAGTTCAGGGCAGGGCAACTCAGCAAAGAGTTAAACTGAGGTGCAGGAAGTAGGGGAGTGTGATTGTTATACAGAATATTAGCTCAGTACCCCCTATCTCCATTACAATAGCACCCTGCTCATTGTACATAGTTCAGTGAGTGAGAACTTAAGGCCCACGTCCTAGCTTTGCTGCTGTTTGTGGTGCATGTATGTTTATAGCCATAATGTGTTACATAGTTAGCTCCAACCATCACTGTACCACAATGAGCAGCAACTACATGTATAATTTCTGCGTAGGATATGAAACCTACAAAAGGAAAAATGGACAGTTCTGCTTAGTAGCAAGATGTTTTGGTTCAATCAATGTGACCTGATCTACTGTGAGGTGTGAGGCCTTATTTAATTCCCATAATTGTGGACCAGTGAATTCAAGATAAGAGGATGATGGAAGACACAGGAAAGACCCATTGAATGTGGTCTCATTCTCTTCCTAGAGTCCACTTTGAGAAAGCCTCAGTCTCCTCAAAGTAAGACCGCCTTGGTGACCTCACATCCTGCCCTAGGTACCACTGAGGCTGCAGGCTGAGGCCTGTGGCTGGGGCTCTGAGCTCCCCTAAGACTGATGGCACGAAACATTCCTTGGTACTGAGACCGTCCTCTGTACTGCAGAAGCAGGACACCACAGGGAAGGAGTCTAAGCATTCTACATCTAAAAAGGTGGTACCTACAACGCCCATGGTCTTCTCAGTACCTTTACTGACCACCAAGATGTCCTCTGATATGCCACGCTTCCCCTACTGTCTCAGTTCCGCCCAAGTTGTCTTCATTGATAGTCTCATGTGTCAAACCCGACTTACCACAGGAGCCTGTACCCTTGCATACTGACTGTGGAACATGGCTCTGTGTTACTAGGGGGGTACTGGATGTCTATCAGTACCAAGAGTGACACAGTCACAGAGATTAATCTGTGTCACAGGACCAGACACAACAAATCCTGCATCTTTGCAAGGAGTTAGACTCAGACTCATAGGATTAGAAGGGACTGCAAGGGTCATCTAGTCCAGTGGCTCTCAGAGCCGGTCTGCTGCTTGTTCAGGGAAAGCCTCTGGTGGGCTGGGCCAATTTGTTTACCTGCCACGTCCGCAGGTTTGGCCGATCGCAACTCCCACTGGCTGCGGTTCGCCGCTCCAGGCTACTGGGGGCTGCGGGAAGGGTGGCCAGCACATCCCTCAGCCCACACTGCAGTGTAAACGTTTGGGCTCATGCTGGAGCCCAGGCTCTGGAGACCTAGTGAGTGGGGTGGTTCCCAGAGCCCAGGCTCCAGCCTGAGCCCAAATGTCTACACTGCTATTTTTATCCTATAGCATGTGCCTGAGTCCATTGACCCAGGCTTTGAGACTGGCTGTTGTGGGTCTCTTTTTGCAGCCTGGATGTATCCTAGGAAACATAGCAACATTCTTAGCATGAGCAGGCAATGGTCAAATGATAAGAAAACTGAGATAAAAGGCTGCAGTAGCATGGCAGATGGGTTTGTGATTGGACATTCAGTAATGAAAGGAGACAGCACAGCAAGGGAAAGAAGAAACCTCCTGATATTTCTCAGAGTAATATTAGGAATCATAGATGCATTCTTCTCAAATAACCTCATTTCAAGGGCTGTCGCTCATTTCAGTCCCAAAGTTAGGTACCTGCTGTGCTAATTTGATGACTTCTCACTTTTGTTGTTGAAAATTAATTACATCAGAAGCAAAGAATCATAAAACTGAGGTTACAGACAGAGTTGTTTGCACTGAGAGAAAAAAATCCCACAGCATTTTAAGTTTCCTGCATGACTAAATCTCTGTGTTCCTCACTTTGCAACTTGGTTACACATTGTGTCCCACAATTGGGTCTAGAAATTAGAGATGGAACAGGACTTTGGGGTTCTCTCTCCCAGTCCCTGCAGGCAGGGCCGGCTTTAGGAAGCGCGGGGCCCAATTCGAACAGTTTCGATGGGGCCCCGGCAGGGATGACTTTTTAAAAAAACACAAAAAACCCACACATGTAAAACACCACATGGGGCTTGTACTCACCGGGCGGTGCTCTGAGTCTTCGGCGGCACTTCAGCGGTGGGTCCTTCACTCGCTCCAGGTCTTCTGTGGCACTGAAGGACCCGCCACCGAAGTGCTGCTGAAGACCTGAAGTGCCACCAGGTGAGTGATTCTCACTGGGTGCAGGGCCCCTCTTAGGCGCGGGGCCCGATTTGGGGGAATTGGTGGAATAGGCCTAAAGCCGGCCCTGCCTGCAGGACAGTTCCCTGCAGTCCATTTTCAAAAGGCCTAAGGTTTAGGACTTCTAACACTTCCTCCTAAGGGTAACATCACAGTCTAACACATTTCATTATCGGGAAATATTTTCCTGTTCTTCGGGCTCAACTTTCTCGTTATTAATTCTTTCCCATTGAACCTAGCTTAGATCCCCCCGTACCACCCTAAATAATTAATCTCCCGTGCTGGTTTAAAATACTTGTAGACTACAACGTAGGGATCAAGAATAAGCAACAGAGAGCTCTATCTGAATGTCTAATCTATTCTCTATAGGTTCTAAGGGCTAGTCTACACTTACCTGCCAGGTCGACGCGGTGAGTTCGACTTCTCGGAGTTCGAACTATCGCGTCTAATCTAGACGCGATAGTTCGAACTCCCCGCGTGCTCTGGTCAACACCGGTATTCCACCACTGCAAACGGCGGTGGCGGAGTCGACCTTCGAGCCGTGGACTTCGATCCCGCGGCGTCTGGACGGGTAAGTAGTTCGAACTAGGGTACTTCGAGCTATTCACGTAGCTGAACTTGCGTACCCTAGTTCGACCCCCGCCCTTAGTGTAGACCTGCCCTAAGACAGCACCCATCACTGTATCTGAGCTCCTTTCAGTACGTCATTAAATAACATGACTAGGTATCTATCACATGTAGTTTGTTCCCTCATCTTCTCCCTGGGCAGGGCCGGATTAACTTTTTGTGGGCCCGGTGCCAAACATATTTGTGGGCCCCATGGATGAAATGGAGCATGGTGCAGGGAGGTCAGTCCCAGGCGTTGGCAATGGGAAGTCCTGCTCCACCCAGTGCGAGGGCACTATTGACAAACTGGCAGTTGCTGGATGCACAGTGGCCTCCCTGCGCTGTGCTGCCAGCATGCCCCTTCCCCTTGGGGACAGGCCCATGCCACACCACACAGCCCCCACCCCCAACTCCCTATGGCTAGAGGCCCCCCAGACCCACCCACAAATACACAGCGCCCTGCACAACCAGGGCCGCCCAGAGAATTCAGGGGGTCTGGGGCAAAGAAATTTTGGGGGCCCCTTCTATAAAAAAATTGCAATGCTATATTCTCCTGGGGGCCCTTGCGGGGCCCATGGCAAATTGCCCCACTTGCTCCCCCCCACGGGCGCCCCTGGGAAAAATAAACCTTCCGCATTTTGGCACAAACCCAGTTTTGAGAAAACTTCTTTACAAGGTATCACTGGTTCTCAGCATCAGCTAGTGCTAAAAGGCACTAAAGCTCATTAAAAGGGTTGGACAAATATTTTCCATCAAAACTTTTTCTGGATCGAAAACTAGGGGGTTTTAAAAAGCAGAAAAAAATCACAGACAATGTCTGCTTTCCTTCAAAATTTGTTGTGGTTTTTTTGATTGAAAAGCTGAAATTAGTCTGCGAAAACCTGAACATGGTTTGAGGTTTCAGAAGTGTGTGGCCAAATATCTGCTGCTTGCTGTGTTCGATTGTTTAAAGAAACAATAAAAAAATTCTGCTTAAAAAAAAATTCAAAACTTTTGAACCACCTCAGCTTGTAACCAAACACCTGAGCCTGAGAAACAGAGGCTAGGGACACCATTCCTTACCCATCCTGGCTAACAGCCATTAATGGACTTAATCTCCATGTATTTATCTGTTTCCTAGAGAATGGCTCCATGTGATCCCTCACAAACGGGAGACAGTTACTGTGGGTTTGTCTTTAGTATAGACTATGTACATACTCCACGAACTGAGCATTTGAGCTTGTTCCAGAATCTGGGATGAGCCTATGTTGTCCAAACTGAAATGCTCAAAATAGCACATGCATGTGAATGGACACAGGGTGCTAAAATTAAATTAATCCAGGGGTTCTCAAACTGGAGGTCAGGACCCCTCAGGGGGTTATTACTGGGCGTCGTGAGTTGTCAGCCTCCACCTCAAACCCCGCTTTGCCTCCAGCATTTATAATACTATTAAATATATTTAAAAAAGTGTTTTCAATTTATAAGGGGGGGGGCGGGGTCACACTCAGAGGTTTGCTATGTGAAAGGGTCACCAGGACAAAAGTTTGAGAACCACTCAATTAACCCCTCTGAAGCCTCAGGGAATGCAGGGGAGAGGGGTCTCCCTTGGTAGGGTTGGGAAGGATATTGCTCTTCTCATGTGAACCCTCCCCCCAGTGGCTAATTTTAAATGAAGCTGCCCTCCCCTGACACGAATCTCCCTATGGCACTGAAATTACATATAGACTATAATTTGGCATTTGAGAAGTGAAAGGGATGGTTGCCCTAATGGAAAAGCTAACAGCTTAGCTCTTCTGCAAGCCTCAAACTGCTGAATGAGCTTTAGGGTGGGGAAGGCTGTGCCTCCCAAACAGACTGGCCCTACCCCCATCCAACCCCCACCCACTTCCTGCTCCTGACTGCCTCCCTCAGAATCCCTGACCCATCCTGCTCCTTTGTCCCCTCACCGTCCCCCAGAGATGCTGTAACCAGGTCGGACTCACCTCTGCGGCGCCTCCTGCTGGTTGTCCTTGGGAATTAGCTCAGTCCAGCGTCCGGAGCGCCCTCTGCAGGCTGGTGATCCGCCTTCCAGCTACTGGCCCCTGTATCCCTCCCAGGACCTCGGTGCCCCTTCAACTGGGCCTCCCCCTCCCAGGGGAACCCCCCACCCCACTATCCCCACTTTGCCTCAGTATTGGCTACTGCCAGTCATTGTCTAGCCCCACACCCTAGGGCAGACTGCAGTCTCAGCCTACTCACCACAGGCAAAGGGGTTTCGGACCTGCTGCCTTTGCCTACCCCTGGGTTGCCCCTTACAACCCCCAGTACCTCTTGGCCTATAGCTAGGCTGCAGCCTGGGGCTTTCCAGGCTGGAGCTCCTCAGCCTTTCCCCAGCCCTGCTCCGAGAGAGAGAGAGAGAGAGAGAGAGAGTGTGAGTGTGTGTGTGTGCGTGTGTATGTATGTATACACACACACACACACACACACACACACACACACACACACTCACTCTCTCTCTCTCTCTCTCTCTCTCTCTCTCTCAAAATACAGAGAGAGACTGTTTTTCTTCTGGCTTCCCTGGCCTTCTTATAAGGCCCTGTTGCTCAGTTTGGGGCGTGGCCCCAGCTGCAGCCACTTCCCCAATCAGCCCAGCCTAAAGCCCCTTCCCAGGGCTGTTTTAAAACCCCAAAGGGCAGGAGCAGGTAGCCATCCCACTACAGACCCCCCACCCACCACCCTAGGACCCCACCCCTGCTCCCTGTCTGCCCCAACCCCTATCCACTCACCCCCCCGGAACACCCACAATCCAACCCCATTCCCTGCCCCCTCCCAATGCCCTGACAGTCCCCGGGACTACCTGCCCCTTACCCAGCCCCAGCTTATTACCCCCGGCACCCTCCTCACCCGGAGTCTCAGCGCCTCGCCTGACAGCGGCAGCGTGTCTCCGGCGAGGCCTGAGCCGCCCGCTCAGAGCCGCGTGGTGAGGGGCGGGCTGTGAGATCCACGCTGAGCGGAGGGAGCTGAGCTCAGCCCGGAGCTCGCAGCCCCGCCCCCTCACCACGCGGCTCTGAGCGGGGCGGGGCTCAGGGCCGCCCCGGAGACACGATGCGGCGCTGATCTGCTTAATACGCTGAGGCTCCAGGAGAGGGGCGGAGGCGGGAGCCTCAGCTGTTCTCTTGGGGGCCCCTGCGGAGCCCGGGGCAAAGTGCCCCCTTTGCCCCCCCCCCCGGCGGCCCTGTGCACAACACCACCTTTGCTCACAGCCCAACTGCCCAGCACCCTCCCCACAGACCCACCCCACTCCCAACACACACAACTCTTCCCCACCTCTTCACAGCCCAGAACCCCCCCCCCAAATTACCCACAGACCCACTTACCGGCCCTTCTGGGAGGCGACTGTGTCTGTTGGGCTGAGCAGGCAGCGCAGCCATGGCTGCTCCCAGGGCCGGGAATCACTCTGGCCCCTCAGGAATGGTGCAATCAGCCAGACCAGGAACTGGCGAGGGTCCCTCAAGATACACTTTACTGGAGGGGCCCAGCCAAGCCCTCCACACTGTTCCCCCTGCCCCCCCCCCACACACCTGGCTGAGCCTGGCCAGGCTTCTGCACCAGTCCCAGGCAGCTCAGCTCCAGGGAAACAAGTGGGGGCCCCCCACAGGTGGTTTGAAGCAGAGACTGCCCAGAGCCGGAGGTGCACTGGGGTCTGGCCAGGGGGCTGAGAGCGGAGAGGAGCCCATGGCCAGCTGGCAGACAGGCCAAGAGGAGCCAGTGGTGGGCACGGGGAGCCAGCGGGGGTCTCGGGGCGCAGTGCAAGCAGAGCAGGCCGGGGCCCCTTCTGAGCATGGGCCTGGAACCACTGGTGCCATTGTAAACCTGGCGCTGACCTTGGGGCTTCTGGGGGTGTGGATCCCTCCTGTTGACACCAATCCAGTTTGTATAAAATAATGACATATTCATTCGGCCAGAAAGCCAGCATGACTTGGGTCCAGTCCCTGCTGCAATGAACATTAAAGTATTTTCTACAACATGGAACAGCATCAATAGGAGAACTAAGGGTGCCCAACAGCACTGTGCTGAGGCTACTCACCTGTAAGATCTGGGGCAAATCAATCAAGCAAAGTGAAGCCTTGAACCCAGGGATTCCACATCCCACAGGGGCTCCAACCCTCTAGAGGGGATCGCTACTACCAGCTCCTGCTCAGTTTCTTGGGAGAAAAGACTGACCTGGCTTAGGTGTCTAAAGTCTAGAAGAGGGGCCGGGGGTCACAGCTGTAAAGCTCAAGTGGCAGCTAGTCGCTCCATCCAGCCCAGAGTTAGATGCCTAGCTCTCCAAGTGGCAGGGCTTAGGCCCCCCCACCCCTTGGCATGCCCCATTGACTTGGCTTTTGTGAATTAGCTACCTAGCTCCATGCATTAGCTAGGGAGCGCCATGCATTAGCTCCATGCATTAGCTAGGGAGCCTGGATGCTACCTAGTGTGGTGCTGAGCCTAAGTCCCCTTTGTGACTGTAGCCCTTGGAGTGGGGGGGGGGGGCTTAGGTGGAGGTGCAAGAGGGTCTGGGGCTGCTGCTTAGCACACTCAGCACTCCCTCCCCACCACTGTTGGGATGAACATTGCGGAGGAGAGGTGGCAGCTGCACTGCAACATCCTGTGCCTTGGGGCTGCTCTCTGACAATGGCAATAGCTGGCGCTGTGGAGGCCTCACCTCCCTGTGTCCTCTGAGCCCACGCCTACCCCTACCCACAGCGCTAAGTGCAGAGACGAGGATGCCCAATTAGCTGAGGATGGGGCTGAGCTGACTGAACCAAAGAGCCTGAGCCCCAACCTCCTCCTCCTCCTCCTCATAGACAGCGGGTCAGATATGAGAGAGGGGACAGTTGAGAGGGGGCCCTGGGAGAATGTGTGGGAACAGCCTCAACTGGGAAACTGGAGCGGTGGCTACATACTGGGGGCGGGGACTGGGGAAACTGAAGAGGGGGCACAGCGTGGTGGAACACAGCTGCAGGGCGGGGTGTGTGTGTGTGTGTGTGAGTGTGTGTGTGTGTGTGTGTGTGTGTGTGTGTGTGTGTGTGTGTGTGTGTGTGTGTGTGTGTGTGTGTGTGTGTGTGTGTGTGTGTGTGTGTGTGTGTGTGTGTGTGTGTGTGTGTGTGTGTGTGTGTCTGTCTGTCTGTCTGTCGCATTGGTTCTGGTAGGGGAGGATCATGGAGAAGGGGCCAGGGAAGGGTGGGGTGGGTTCAGCCTCCAGGAAGGAGCCTTGGCGAAATGGAGGACAGCGCCCTCAGGGCAGACCTTGAGACAATGAGCAGGGACATGAGTATGTCGTGGCAGTGGGACTACTACAACTAGGCTCTGCTTGAGTGTGAACAGAGCCATCTAGGGTGTCTATTCTAAAAGCCTTGGCCTATCTTTCCTTGCCTAAGCTGTGCCTCACCAGAGCTGCTGCTATTTCTAGCTGGGTTAGCGGTGCTGACAGAGTCTGTACTCTATATGTAACCCACACACAGGGGTGAAAGTAGAAATAGGGCCTTACCGGGATGGGGCTAGGTTGGGGCTGGCTCTGGCCCCCGGAAGGAGTGGGGATGTTGGGGGGGGCGGCTCAGAGCCAGCCCCGGCCACCCTGTACCGATAAGTGCCCTCCCCCGCTGGGGTAGCAGCAGCAGCAGGGCTCCGGCGGCTATTTAAAGGACCCGAGGCTCCCCTGCGCCTACTGCCCTGGCCCTTTAAATAGCCGCGGAGCCCTGGGGTAGTGGCGGCAGGGCTCCGGCGGCTATTTAAAGGGCCCAGGGCAGTAGAGGCAGCGGGAGCCCCGCTGCCGCTACCCCCAGGGCTCCAGCAGTGGGGCTCTGGTGGTAGGACGCACCGGCTCTTGCTTTTACGCCACACCGGGGTGTACCAGCTTACTTTCACCTGTGCCCACACCCCTCCTGGGTGTGGTGTTTTGGCCCATCTAGTGGCACCAAGACCACAGCGAGAGAGAGAAAAAAAATGACTTTGCTCTGCAGCTTTAGTTAAGAGTCAGTTGGCTTTTCGCTCATGCACTGAGCTCCAGAGTTCTCAGGTTTGATTCTGCCCGTCGACAAGTTGGGTCCAGCCGCATTACATATAGACATAGCATAAGAGAGAGAGGCCATTTTTGTGATGTGATGGCTGTATAAGTGAACTGCCAGGGAGAAAGCCTCGTCCCTGTCGCCTGGTTAGTGGAGGCAACTGCTTTTTCTGTTTGGCTGCAATGTCTCCCTGTCCATCTATTGTTATGTCCCCTGTAACTAGAGTAGTTAAGCATCTCACACCCATGGATACATTTATCTTCACAGCACTCCTATGAGGTAAGGAAGTGGTGCTAGCTCCAGTCTACAGCTGGGACATTAATAGTATGTCTACACTACAGGGATACACTACCCTGGGATAGTTATGTTGCCTTAGCTATGTCAGTATAAGCCCATAGCATAGATGCCGCCTGTCCCGATGGACGGCGTTTAGGAACACCACCTCCCCCAACAACGTTCGGCTGTTGACATAGTGGCAGCTACACTGGGGGTAAGGGATTAGGTTGGCATAGCTCCAGTGCTCGGGGTTGTGGTGTTTTCATACCATTAACTGACATAGTTGCTACATTGACCTACATTTAAATGTAGCCCAGGTCTAAGAGATTAACGCCCAGAGCCTCAAAGGCAGTGGCTCTCAACCTTTCCAGGCACTGTACTCTGTTCAGGACGCTGCTTCGTCTTGTGTACCTGCCTCACTTAAAAACTACTTGCTTATAAAATCAGACCTAAAAATGTCACAGCATTGTTACTGATGTTCTCATCTTTCCCACGTAATTATAAAACACTGCAATGGGAATATAGTATTGTAGTTACATTTCAGTGTGTAGTATATGGAGCAGTCTAACCATGTCATTCTCCATATGAAATTTTAGTTTGTACTGACTTTTGCTAGTGCTTTTTATGTAGCCTGTTGTAAAACTAGCCCCCCCCCCCCAGAAGACCACTGTGTATCCCCGAGGGCGCACACACCCCTTGTTGAGAACCACTGCTCAAAGGCACTTGCGTGTTTCACCCTCTCAGTTTTGCAATGCCTAGTCCCCTAGGTGGCCTGCTACCTAGTGGAATCCTTAGCCTTGCATTAGGCTCCCCACACAATGCATGGGGAGACATAGGTGCCTAAGGAAGTCATTTCCTGAAGCCAATCAGCTGGCTGGGGAGCCAACTAAACTAGCCAGGAGAGGCTAGGGACCACTGAGCCAAATGGCCAGGAAAGGAGGTGTGCTAAATAGCTGACCTGGTGCACCTGTCTGATCGGTGCTTGTGATCATTAGCTGTGAACCTTTTCCTAGAGTTAAGCCCCTAAGCCTGATCAGCCACTTAGGTAGCCCATCTCCTAGCAGCTGAAATCATGGCTCTGTCTTTCTATTGCTCTTGCTCACATGTTATACTGCTCTCATGCTTGCTGTACATTTCCCTAATGGCTCCCTTTTATATGGGTGCTGTTCCCCAACTTATCAGTGGCCTGCAGCTGGCTCTTCTGCTGCAGCTATCAAGTGTGCTCTCAGCACACCTATGGGACTGAGCTCTGCTTGTGAGACTCCCAGTTTGGGGGCTTTGATTTGAATTAGGACGCTGAGCTCATTAGCTGCAGGGCAGCCTCAAGGCTTAGGTGGCTTTGCAAATGTCATCTGGTGGGGACTTTAGGCATCAGTGCTCAGCTTTCACCTAACCCTGTAGGCGTCTAATATCTTTGAGGACCTGGGCCTTTGTGACCTGTCCGAGGTGTTATAGGAAGTGTGTGGCAGAGCTGGGAAAGGAATGAACGTCTCCTGAGTTCCAGACTGGCACCTTTACTACAAGGGCAGCTTTTCCTCCCAGACTCCTGTACACACTGCTGCTATTTGCCCACATTCGACGACCTGCTGATCATTAATCTCCTCCTAAACTCAGGAAGCACATTCAGAGCAGACAGCTAGGGTATGGAGCTACAGCTCCTCTCGGACTCAGTTCTTAGAGCATGATCACTCCATTGTTTCAGTTTTTCCTGCACTCAGAAGATTGGTCTGTCTCTTTCGCTCTCTGTCTGAAAGTAATTTTTCCTCAAAGTAGCCATCATCTGTTCCAAACATCAGCTGGACTTAATGAGGAACAGCTTAGCAAGAAACACTGCCAGTCTTTTTAGATTCGGACTAATATTACTAGCCAGGTTAACAAGCTTGTGGCAAGTCTAGCATATTTGCTACATCTTCTGACTCTCAACTTACAAGGCTGCTTATCTTGTCAGTCTCTCATGATGGAGGCTGTGTTGCAGCCAATTCTCTCATTAGACAAGCAGTCAGTTTCTTCTCAGCTGAGGTCATATACCCAGGCTCTCTGTGCTTTATTAACCACCAAGGCTCTCAGTGGCTGGTTTGCACGTTTAACGTGGTTAGCATTTAGGGACATTGCCTCAAGAGCATGCAACTGGTTTCAGCTCAGTGTGTATGACTCAGGTTTCTTCTGTTTTCCAAATGATGCTCTTTTCCAACATGTATTATATACCTGCACATTCTCCAGCCCCCCAGGAAGGGTCACTGTTTTTCCACAGCCTGCTTTAAAGGAATGGATCCTTTAAACAGCGCCATTAGAAATTTATCTGATGTCATTAAGTTAGGGGTGTGCTTATCCAGACTAGGGTAAATGAAACCTTTGTGGTCTGCCTACCCCTGTTGATTTATAAATGTGCATTCCCCTCAGAGAAATCACATGAAAGTTCAGCTGTTTAACATGAAATCAGATATAGCCATCTGTCCCAACAACCAAGTGACTTGTAAATGCTTTTAAAGGAGAGGAAGTGCTGACCCAAGCCAATATTTGATTTAGGCTCTTGTACTACACAACGCTATAGTATCTGAGCTGCTTCCAGTGTTTTAAGATACGTGACTAGCAATGGTCTATATAGTGGAAGGAGTCATGGAAAATCTGAACAAAGCATATGCAACATTCACCATCCCAAGGCACTGGTAGCGGTTGAACCCCAGACTTTTATCACCAAAGCACAGACCTTTGCCATTGGAGCATAAGGCTCTTGCTGCTTTCCAGTATGCAATGTGTGCTAGAGAGTAAAACTATCAAAGTGACTGAGGTGCTTTTGAAATTTTACCCACAGTGTGTTAATGGGGATGTGTTCTGGTAATCAGAAATTACCAGTGTTGTCCACTGCATGTTGAGGCGAAAGACTGAGAAAAATCTATTTTGGTTTCAGCAAAAATACCAACAAACCTTTGCACTAAAAGTTAATCAAAGGGTCCAGTCTCTCCAAGTTGATCTCCCACGTTTCACCGATAACCCAGCAATTTACTCACATGCTGTACCTGAAGGTATTCCCAACAGCAGTGAGCTCAGACTAGGACGGCACTCTCTGAAGTATTTCTTTCAAAAGGCAACAATGTCAGTTGGATGCCTGTTTGTTTCTATTACAAGGTCCACCAGACCTATAACCAACTTGTTTATGCGAAACAGCATACTTCCATTAATGCTAATGGGGCTTGGGTGCATAAATCCCTGCTAATTGATCTAGAAATGTATCCCAGAAGTGTTAATTTTACTGCTGATTTAGCTGAGGGATATAGATATGCGTGAGAAGGAAATATTAGCATTCATGTAAAACAATTCAGCTATTAACAGTGGGCAAATGATTCAGAAAATGACTGCAACTTTCCAGATCCCGTTAGTGGAAAAAAAAAAAAGTATGTTGATGAGAAAAATCAGAGGGAATATAAACATGGGGTAATCACGGTTTAAGCAGAGCTGGTAGCACCACCTATTATTCAGGTTGCCTGACAATTCCCATTGTAAGACCCTGTCTTCAGCTGCTTGTCACTTTGCCAGACTTTAATGTTTGGGCTAAAATTTTCCATGCTGTGCATACGCGCCTCAGGCTGAAATTTTTTGGAAAATGTCAGCCAAAGTACTTCAGCTGTTTCTGAGAATGAGGCTAGGGAAAACTGCTTTGTTTTGCCTATGAAAAAAAATTTCTGGCAACCTTTTCTTTGAACAGTTCTAGTGCACACATGCTTTGGAGCAGGGACTTGAAACATGGCCTTTATATCAGCCATGCGCCCTTTTGCCATCCCCAAGAAAATCTGTCCAAATCTGACCAAGTTATCAGCCTTTCATGCTCAGTAGAGACTTGCTAAAGCTTCACAGCTAAAAGCTCTGAAGATTGTGTCCTCACTGAGCATGCTTGAGCTTTTCACAGCTCACTGTGCTGACCAGATTGCTCAGTCACCATCCCCTCACAATCCAGAGCTTCAGGAGCAAAGGCCAGAACTTCCCTGAAATGGCTACTCATGACTTGGGGGGATGGGCACTGAAACTGAGAACAGGGACCCTACCCCTCCGGTGTTCTTACTGCCCCCCCCCCAGCCCGTAGACAGTACTGAGGAGAACGCAGTCTGATTCAAATACGTCGGGACAAAAGCTGGACCAGGAGCTGGGAAAGAAGTAGACTGAGCCAACAGGTCTGGTGAACCTGGGACTAGAGGAGGGGCAAGGTTGAGGGACTGGGATCTGGGAGTGAAGGGGAGAAGACTGGTAGCCAGTTCATCGAGGGGAGACACGGAGATCGGATGAGGAGCTGGAGAGAAGAAACTGGGACTGGTTGGGCCAAAAGACTAGGAGAAGGGGGCAGAGGGGAGAATGAGTTTGGATGAGGGGCCCAGAGAGCAAATCTAGGAGAGTCACTGAGGGGAGGAGAGAGGCAGATTGGACGAGGAGCACGGCTTGGGAACAGGGTCAGGCTGGGCATGGAGCCTAGGACTTGATGTGAGGTGGAGGCAGACTGAGACTTGAACAGCAAGATTGGAGCGGGAGATAGCACTTTATATGTTCAAAGCACAGATCCTATTGACTTCAGGTGCAGCTGTGAATGCTCAGCACTTCTGCAAAATCAGACCCTGGGGTTTCAAGTAGTATATCCAGAAAATGAGGCACACACAGTTAGTGACCACTTGGGTAAACGTTTGGTTTAAGTGACTTGCCCAACATCATACAAGAACTCTGTGGCAGAGGCAGAGAGAGAATCTAATTCTGCAGGGCAACATTCAACTGCATTAACCATGAGACCATCCTTGTTCTTCCTGCAGTCCCCTGCCTCACTCCTGTCAGACCTTCCAACTTCCACAACAAATGAAGTGAGGAGTCCTATAACAATCTCTTTTATTACACAACTCTGATTCATCCCCAGACTAGGTCTGTTCTGTGCACTGAATGAGGCAGAGGTCCTGTGGAAAAAATAATATGTGATCATGTAGTCAAAGACTGTATCATAATGCACAGGCATGAGGGGGCAGGATTCAGGTTGCATGGGCAACTTTAAATCTGGCATTTCCTAACTTTTGACTGCTTGACTATGCATCTTTAATGTTCTCTTTGTGTAATGTTTGCATGGAATTTAATATTGATACTACTTCAGTGCCCACGAAGCCCCCTCAGGCTCAGGCTCACCTTGCTGAGTGTTGTGCAAACATAAAGACATGGGGCGCAGTCCTGATCTCATTGACGTCAACGCCCATTGACTTCAGTGGGGTCAGGATTTCACGCATGGTCCCTTCCCCCAAAGGCCTGGGCACTGGATGTTGCTTCTTAACTTAGTTTCCACCTAGAAAATGATCCTAGGTGATTAGCAAACTATTAGGTTGCCAGGAATTTTGATAATGACACTGGTGGATGTAAAATGAACCGAGTAATTCAGTTAAAACGAACATGCTCCTGGCTTTATCCTGCATAAAGGCTGAGACTGTTGTTAAGTTTACTAATCAGAACAAGTCTAGACATTTCCATAAATATAGGTGTCCAGGTGGAGGGACTGTTTCAACTTTATGTCTTCATGCCAAATCTACTACCTCAGCGAATACACTTCTCAAAGCATTTTGCAGGGTTTTAGTTGTGAGACTCCCATTAAAATCCATGTGAGCCACACAGCTACAATTCCACAGAATGCTTTGAAAATTTACCTGTCATCTTTGATGATAAAATATTTCTTTTATTGCTTTTCTAAGGCTTGAATGCAGCAATATATATATATATGCCAAGTTTTATTTCTTTCTCAAAAGACATATCAACCGGTAGAGCATTGCTTATATGTTTTCTATTTACTTGTGTATGCTTTTTTTAATTCTAAGCATATTCTATAGAATTATAGAGAAGAAAAGAGATCACATTCAGAAACATAATAGATTTATTAAGTGTATGGAAGGAATCTTACACTTTAACTGTTCTCTGAAGTCCGTAGCTACTGAGAACAATATTCTATTTTCTTTGATATAGTCTTAATATTGCAACAACCATATCTTGATAACAGTGTCGGAACACTGGATAACAGTGCTGACTTTTGATTTTTTTTGCTGCAAATCTCAGTGGGGATATGACTTTTCCCTGATTCCAGGAACCTACTTTTCTTAGGCTCTCAATTACTAAGGAAAGATTAAGTATTCCGTACAGTCAGTTTGCCTAGGTAGCTTTAAACTGTGTACCCAGTGAGATTTAATAAAACAAAAAACAAACCCTAGAAACACTTTTTTTTCTTTTAATGCTCATAAAATGTTACAGACAACAGAATCCTTTCTTAAGCTTTATTTAAGAAATCGATTACTATTATAGTTCAATATATATAAGACACATCCAGTATTGTGTTCCTGATAGCAAGTGCATAGATTTTGTTACGATATAGTTTTTTCACTCAATAGCATGTTTCATGGTCACACGAAGGGATACTCCCAGTGATTTTGCTAGAGCATGAGAGAGGAAAAACAGAACACGGCAAAATAGTGAAACTACAACAGAGATGAGGAACAAAAACAGTCAAGCGAGCTAGTAGTACAGTCGATTCCTGATAAGTGAATAATCTGATTGCTTGGGCACAATGCTTTATTCACTTATCAGGAATGATTCACAGTACATTTTGTTGGTTAAATTGTTTTCCCCTAGCCTAATACCTAAGAACCAAACTGGGCAAAGGCACACATACTCTGGCAGGGTATTTTTTCATCAGCAAGTCTTGTGACAGTTTGGTAATTTCCCATGGTGATACACATACAGCTAACAAAGAGACATTTTGCTAACACTGCAAGGTGCCTGACTTAATTGAAATTAAAAGCATGCATGTAAGCAGGACAAACTGTACAGCTGCATGGCTTTACATAACTCATTTCCCCCCATGGTTGGTGGATTTTTTTTTTTTTGTAAAGAACTAGGGATTTTTGTCCTCATGAGGTGTGTTTTTTTTTTTAACTGTAACATTGGATCTTTTTAATTAAATTATGTTCGGAAGAAAAGATCTTGAACTCAACTTGATCTTCCCTACCAACAAACTGATGAGTTTCAAAAGAACCACCTACAATGACTTAAAAACATAGGCGTCAATTCTGATCACACACTGGTGTAAATCAGGAGTTACTCAGTTGAAATCACTGCTATAAATGTTATCAGAATCAGCATCATAGACTCAAGAGATGTAAAATGCCTATTAGGTCACCCAGAGCCTCCTTCTGCTCCCAGAGCAAGATTGTCCCCTACAGGCCCCTGTAATTTTAGCTTAAAAGCAGAGCCGCATAGGAGGTGTTTGCTAGAAATTTGAACTCTGACAATGAAGCCTGTAGATGACAACTTCAGCTTGCTTGAGGCTCCAGAACTCATGCCCCACTTGCCTTTTATGCTCACAGAAGAAAGAAAAACAATGAGAAAGACAAATAAATGAAAAGCAAAACGAGGCCAACTCATGAGCCAGAAAATTGCAAAACTGTTCCAAGCACAGGAGCCAACATAGCTGCCAAAACCTTAAGGAAACACTCAGTATGCCATGACCTTCTGAATAGGATGTTAGTTTCAGGCGTTTTTGTGTGTGTGTGAGCCAAAGCCAGAGCATCAGAGAGACCGGAAAAGAGGATACAAGAGGGAGGAGTGTTGTTTGGGTCTCATAAGAGCACTTTAAAGTGGTCTTCGATTCCTGAGCATCAGAGAGAGAGAGTGGGACAAAGGGAAGAGGATGGGGGAATATGGCTTGAGTTCCAGAGAACACTTCAGAGTGCTTTTTCCCCATCCCGTGGGATTATTTTACTCTCCAAATTTTAAAGTTTTATATCTGTGACCAGACAAAAGAGTGAAGAGAGACTTTGCGAACCATGACAGCATTTATTTTCCTTTGCAGATTTTATTTGATTCTATTGGACACCAGTCCAAGGGGCAGTGGAGTGATTCTTGTGAGCCTACCCCTGCCCCCTGCTACCCTATTTCTTTTTTGCGTGGAGATTTGATGTTTTAATATGCAGTGCTGAGAAAGATCCACTTTGTAAGCACCCAAGGAAAAAACAGCCCATTTGCGCACTTGGGGAAAATGTTTTACTTCTATTGGCTTTAATAGTTAAAAGCTCTGCCTGGGTTCACTTAGCTTTATTTATGTTTTTATAGCTATACATATACTATATATAACAAGCTTGTTCACCTGGTAGATTTTTCTCAGTCTGTGATAGCTCTAGTTAAATTGTGATTAGTTTTTAAGGAGTCTTTGATGAACACCAGATGCCACCAGATTACTGTACAGTTTGGAAGAAATCCCAGGGCTATAGCCTCCGTTTCTTGTATGTTTCAGATGCCTCTGCAAAGCAGTAGCACAGCCATTTAAAAAAAAAAATAGCGCTTGAATTGATCTCTGTAATCCACTTCTTCCAGACTGATTGAAACAGCAAAGCAAAAAAACTTTTCACGTAGCCTCACATTTCTGTTTGTGTGTGTTTGTGTGTATCAGCTTTTGTGGTCAGAAGACTAACAAAAGCCACCTTTAATATGACTTTGCAGGCAGTTATTTAAAATGATCTCCTGCTCAGATTATCAAAGTGACAAAACCACTAGGGGAGGGGAAAAAATGTAAAATAAACCAAAGACAGCTTAAGTGTGCAAGTCCTCTTTCACCCCCCAATCAGATATTCACTTAGGTGGAATCGACTGTATCTTTTGTACACAACAAATAGGAAAAAATAAAAAAAAAACAGGGACGTGAAACAGTGAGGTGTGTAGATGTATTACCAACACATAATGACCACCAACAATACAACACACGAAGAGAGAGACAAGTATTAGGAAAATGGTTTAATATTGGAGACAGAAGCAAAAAACTGCATCACACAATAACATACATTACAAAAATAAGTCTGACTGTTTCAACTACACGGTTATGTTCACAATGAAGACAGAAGAATCAGAAAAAACTTTGATCTAAACAGCAAAAAAGCAAACCCCTAAAGTTGTAACTAATACATTTATCCACGTAAAGTGACCGAGTACTCCTAATTCTAATTATCTTATTGTGTAACTGCACAATACAGAATAAAAAGTGAAACTTACCGCTTTTTTTTTTAAAAAGACAAAATTCTAAACACTAGATATAAGCAAAAGGAAAAAAAGATAGCAAGCCAAAGTTTTTAATTCTCTAAACAAAACCAACTCTCTTTCTACCAACCAGAAATCAAACTCGAAAATCAGTCATGGTCAGGGGGCCCACAAGAGTAAGCCACAAAAAATTCCATTTGATTTTTAATCTCCAGTATAAAAAGTTCCACTGGTACAAAATGCATAAGTACAATCAAGTTGTAGAAATAGGAAAGCCTGCTTTTTTTTTTTTGGCTCAAATTCCATCAAACAACAAAATCCAAATGCATCAATAAAACAGAAACAATACTCAAATGGTCTTACAGTTTCCACTAAGTTGCATTAACTTTGGCTTTTCTCAGACAATACTTAAAAATTAGTTGGTAATTCTAAACAAAATAATAGTATTGTTAATCTACAAACAACAATTCTCACAGCACGAAAAAAAATAAACCCAAAACCCAAACCCAAAACACAAATACATAGTTTTTTTGTATGACATTATCCAAAAGGTAATGAAACTACAGGTTTTTTTTTCCTTTTGTTAATTAGCACTTAAGATAATAAAAACAGAAACAGTAATATGATTTCAGAGTAGCACAAGCCAAGGAACTATAACCCCTATGGTGAAAGAAAGATGAACTTGTTAGTCATTTGAGGACTGCCACTTCATTGCAATTAGCTAATTTGTTTGAAAAACTACTAGTTAGTTCTTTTGATTAGAATTTTGGAAAGCAATTTCCCTTGTTTTTCTTCCTTTCTTATTAGGCTCTTTGCATCCTTGCAGCTTTTTTCCTTTCAATATTTTGAAAGGGAACTGGGAGATAATTTGTCTCTAAGGAGATATAAGCTTTATTTTTATTATTATTATTATTATTTATAAAGGCAAACTTTCCCCCCCAATGACCCACAATTGTCACCTGGAAACACTGAAACATTCCCTGCTAAAAATGCTGGGCCAGATCCTCGGTTGGTGTAACTCATGGGGGTGGGGTGGGACGTCTTCTGAAGTCTATGAAGCTCTGCCAGTTTACAGCAGTTGGGATTCTAGGAGATTAACGCTAACATTCTAACTGGGCTCTAAGCCTGCAGTTTGCACTGGGGCGGCTGCATTGAAAAAACGCTGGAAATTTATATGGTGGATAAAATGAGAAGAATTAGTGAAACAGAAAAAAAATCAGATTATATTCTCATATTATATATATATAGGTGCATATATATAATATAATGTGTGATGATACTTTGAATAAGCAAAATTGCTGCAAGAATTACAAAATAGCCCTCAAAGGGTGCAGGAAGGCCTCAGCAGTAGTAAAAACATGTGAGAATAATATAGATCATTTAGTTATAAGTGCATGTGCTATAAGGAGGAAACTTTTTTGCATCACTAGAGGCTAGTCCTTTCCATCCCAGGGCTTCTACATAAACGAGCATTTAAGCAAAGTTGAGGACGAGAGACAGAGTGCACCACCTGTGTCTTTATGCTGTTCATATAGGGCTTCACTTTTAATTTTAGAGGCTCTGAATATAACCAAATAGGAATAGATAATGGAAGAAGATATGGCACTTAGTTATCAGAAGCAGGTACTGCTGCTCACATGCATTGAATTGGCAATGGATTCTATTTTCCAGTAGTAAAGAACCGAATTTGGTCACTGGTGGCTACTGGTGCTGTAGACATGCAATCCAGTCAAATTTAAAAGGCAGTGAAAAGGCTACCAGCATCTCTTTTCGGGTTCCGTACATAGGGCTCAATCCAGCAAACAACCACTTAAGTCACATACATATTCTCATTGACTACTGGCGCAAGTAAAGTTACTTGGGTGAGTGTCTGTAGGATTGGGCCCATATATTGTCAATACGAATAATGGCAGATAACACCAAGCGTTACAGCATATGTAAACTTTATCCATAAAAAGTAGTTTAACTGCAGTACACATTGAATTTTCACCCAGGAAGATCTAGTGCATCTGATTTAAGCAAAAGTTCATTTATTTAATTACAAAAATATTGTTTTTTCTCCTCAATGTTTTCAAATGGTGGAATAACCACTCCAATCTAGGAGCGGCTCACACAATAGATAATTAAGAATTGTTTATTTTATTTTATTTTATTAATACTGAATAGCATATTCCAGCAGCATATTAAAAGCTCTTTAAGAAAAGACAAAAAAACCCAAAATCTAAAAAGGAAAACCACAAGTTAATTACGGTTTTAAATAATTTTAGTTATAGATACAGAAGAAATTTAGACAGCAGTAAAATAATTTTTTGTCCTTCAGATCTGCCCTGTGCATTTTTCTGATTTCAACCATGTATTAAATAAACCACAAAAAACTAAGTATATATATATATATTTATATATATAGATATATATATAAAAATAAACAGCAAAATGGTGAATGTATAAAAGGTATTAACACTCAAGACAGCTCTGGGTGGAAAGGGTTAAAAGTTCAAAACTTTCTCACCTTAGAGGTTTCCATACATTATGAAGAAAATACATTGTGAGGTTTGCTTTCACAGCATTGATGTGCAGAGTGGTTAAAAAAGTGAAACATGGGCACTTATACAATGTTTTACAAAAAACATCAAAGAGAAATAACAAACAATAACAATTTCAGGCAACAAGACCACAGGATAGCAAGTTAACAAACTTTTTAACCTCTTTTTTTTTCTTTAAATATTAGGGATTTATACAAAACACATAATAAAATACCCATGTTATCAAATTACTTCACACAAGAAACACACTGAAGCTCTAGGAAGAAAGTACCTTTGGAATTTGGCACTATATTTTCACTGATTTTTTTTCTTTAAAAGAAAAACCGATCACATTTTGCTGAACACAAACACATCTAAATTGTCCACAATAAAAAAATGACATCAATGCGTCACAAGCCAACACAAACTTATTCTGGAATAGTTTTTAATTTTTCACATGAAATTTTTTTTTTTTTTAAGCAAACAACTTTTTTTTTAAAACTCATTTTGTTGTTGTTGTTGTTCAAGTAAACCAATTTCAAACTTGTCTTTTATAAACACAGAACACTTAAGACCATAAGACTCATGATGAAACCACAACTTAATTCACAGAAGCACCAACGTAACACAGTTTACAGTAACCTTTCTCCTGTACATTGAAACAGTATAAAATATAGGTAATTTCATGTGCATTAAACCATGGATTGTCTAACTGTGAGTCAGTTCAGCAAAAGGTGACACAAATAGGTAGCATTTGCCCTAAAACAGGGTAAATATTTTCTTATACTAATCTACAAAAAGTGGTTCTATATATATATTTTAATGAGAAAGTGAGCCACCTAAAATGGCCTTATCAAAAAACTTTACACTGCCTGAAAAATGTAAAAACTATTACAGACCTCTAGAGACTTAAAATCAGACAGTTTTTTTTCTCAAACTGTTTTGGAAGTAGTCTGTTAGAAACCAACATTCTGTGCCTCTGGACACATATTGCTATTGTCACCAGTGACCAGGCAGAATGCCAATCCCTGTATAATACTTTCAAGTCTGTTATTTTATTTATTTATTTATTTTTGGAAAAGGAAAAAAAAAAGAAAAAAGAAAGAAAAAAAAAGAAAGCAAGCAAAAACATTTTTGCCACAGGTTTTTTTTTGTTTTTTGTTTTTTTTTTGTTTTAAACCCTATCATTAATTTGTCTAATAATAAATTTCAGTCTTGCATGAATGCAGCAATGTTTTTTCACATTGACTTCCCAGAATTCATAGCTAGATGAGGTCACATGCAAATTTCAAAGGTCAAACTAGATCAAAGGTCAGTAGGAGAACCAAATATGATGTGAGGTCAGAAAGACATCAGAAACAATGACGGGACGATGAAACTTTTTTTTTTTTTTTTTTTTTTAAGACGCCACAGGGACATGCTAGGCAAACGATGAACTAACGAGCATGGAGATGTCTAGGGAAAAAACAAGGAAGAGGAAAAAAGTTACATAGAATCTATGCAGCAGAAACAAAATCACTTTTATGGGTGCAGGAGAAAACTAATGCAAATCTTTCATCATTAGAGTCTATGAGCCATTCACATAATTTGCATTAACTTACAATACTCATCAACAACAGCACAATGGAACCCCAAAAGAATCCATCTGAAAAGAGTTAGAGAAGATGGATTCATCTTTGGGGGGAAGAGAGAAGAAAGAACCATTTTCAACAAATGTAACATAAGGGGAAGGGAGAAGAAAAAAGTCAGACAACTGAACTTTAAACTAGAAAATGGAAACTACAAACAAAATAACCAGACAAGTACAAACAACAGGATAAAAGCATGAACTGTAAAGGGTGTAGGGTTCAACGGTGAAAAAGCGCCCATTCTTGGCACAATTACTCTAGAGACTACTTCAAAGGATCTAGCTAGCATAGAGAGCTGCTCTTTAGGTATCCAATAAGTTAACAATAGGCAATAAATAACTTCCATTATTTCTGAGGCAGTAAAAATTTTGTATAAAAATAGAAATGCTTTTTACAAATAAAATTTACAGGCCTGTGGCTTTCTTTTTTATTTATTTATTATTATTAAATTTATCTCTCAAGAAACATCAAGTATCGTCACTCATTTTATTTTATTTTATTTTTATTTTAAACCCTGTAGCTTTAGAAACAGATCTCAATCTTTTTTACATTATTCCTTTCCAAAAAACTAAAGAAAACTTTAAAAAAAAGTGAAATATAAAGACGACCAGTGTAATATCAGACTAATAGAATGTTATGTTGATTTGAACCCCTAAAAAAACAACCAAAAACCAAAACTAAAAATCATTTTAAAAAACAAACCGATGTAGTGGAAAGACTTTTTGTTGTCATTGTCTCACAAGTGCTTCTGCTGGCATAAGACCATTATGTTTAACCTATAAACTGCTGGTGCCACCCTGATAAAATTGGGTCCATACAAACAAAACAGCTTTTATTTCCCCTAAGTGTGCTAATGGCACCAGGGTTCACAGAGTTAAATTGCACTTTTTTTTTGTCGCTTTTAATTCTTAAGATATCATTTCTTAAAAAAAAAGAAAAGAAAAAAAAACGGAGATAAATTATGTCGCAAAATAAAATACAGTAACACAACTCAGTAATTACTTGGCCTGGAAACAGCAGCCAAGTTTACTTGTGGTGAGTGGGGAAATGGAAGCGATAACTGTAAAAATAATTGTCTCTTGGTGAAGGTTGGCAATATGTTCTTCCTTAGCCCCCCTCCCCCCCCGCAGAAGGGCAGGTTTGCTCATGGGACTTACCCTAAGAAAGCTAAAACAAGAGCAGTGAGCATCTGGGGTTAAGATCAGTAAGGTTTGCTGTCGTTTTTGGAGCGTTTCAGCTGAACCTTCAAGCGTTTCATGCCAATCTGAAAGCCGTTCATAGCCTGGATAGCAGCTTGCGCAGAGACTGGATTGTCATAGCTAACAAAACCTACAAAATACAGAATGGAGGGGGAAAGAAAGTGAATATAGGTTAGAACAAAAGAAGAGGGGACTGGCTCAATATACAGAAAAAAGAGTTTGTTGTTAGTACTTTTTCTTTTAAGTGACATGTTCATTTCACGACTTTCCTTCATTCCTTTGATTATGCTTCACATTCCTTCCCTCCCAATCCATCCCAGCTCTCCCCTTATCTTGCTAGGGTTCAGCATTTTGCTACCTCATCATATGCAGCTGGGACAGCAATCAAACAGCGGTGGTGTCCATGAGCTGTATGACAAGGGGCAGTACAGTATCTCTCTCTCTCTGGTACTTAGATCGTCCCCCATCACTGCAGTGTCTGAGTGCCTCACAATCATTAATGTCTTTATCCTCACAACCTGTGGGTAGGGAAATGCTATTATCCCCAGGTACAGAGAGGCTAAGTGATTTGTTCAAGGTCACTCAGGATGTCTGACAGAGCAGGGATGAAACATGGGTTTCCCATGGCTCTAATGATGATGATACTTTGCACTTCTATAGCACTTGTCATCTCAATGGACATTGCATACCTTAATTAATTAAGTGTCATGGCCCTGGAATGGGGGTAGGCAAGTATAGAGGTTAAATGACAGGTCAATAGCAGAACTGGGAAGAGAACCCCAGGTCTTCTGCCTCCCAGGCCTCAGCACTGACCTGTAGATAGTGTTCTTTCCCTGTACTCACTATGGCTGGTTTGGTTTAAATTTCATGTCCCCTGGAGACTAAACACACTCTTTTCATAATGCACTCTAATCTCCCTGAGCCTAGAAGCTTCAACTCATTTTCATATCAGGGCCTCCCACTCTTAATTGCAAAGCACTCCTGACTACCACTCTACCTCTGCTCTGGCTAATTACTGCATTGCAGCCTGGTATTATGCATCTACTTTGACATGCTCCCTTTAATTTCCACTTGAAATTGTCTTAATGAATTATTCTAGATTAGATTAAAGTGTGTATCCCTCTCTTACTCATCACCCTCTTTTCCTTCTCCCCTGGCGCTGGCGCTGAGGTTTTTCCTCTGCTAACCCCTTCATCATATCCAGTGTGTGTTCACCCAGATAAAATGCTCACCCAGAGCCTCCCCATCTCTTGTCTTGATTACTCAACTTCCTCCTCTCTGGCTTTCCTGACATTCACTTTTCCCTCTCAAGTCATTCAAAATGCAGCTGCTAAGATCATCTTCCTGATCATCGCCTCCCTCTTTGTGTCCCTTCACTGGCTTCCTTTTCTCCACCACATCAGATTCAAACTTTTACATTCAGGGGGTCTTCCCACCTCTGACCCTCTTGTTTATTCACTCTCCCATCTAATCAAATAGATCCAACCCCCTTCACTCTATTTGGTTAAGGAACCTAGCCTTGCTCAATCATTTATTCACTTCTCCCAAACACACTTTCACAATTCCTGCATTCTGCCGCTAGGCATGGAACATTTTACCCAAATGTCTGTCAAATTGCTATCCTGTCCTCCTTCCAGTCATAGAATCATAGAATATTAGGGTTGGAAGGGATGTCAGGAGGGCATCTAGTCCAACCCACTGCTCAAAGCAGGACCAATCCCCAATTAAATCATACCAGCCACGGCTTTGTCAAGCCTGACCTTAAAAACCTCTAAGGAAGGAGATTCCACCACCTCCCTAGGTAACCCATTCCAGTGCTTCACCACCCTCCTAGTGAAAAAGTTTTTCCTAATATCCAACGTAAACCTCCCCCACTGCAACTTGAGACCATTGCTCCTTGTTCTGTCATCTGGTACCACTGAGAACAGTCTAGATCCATCCTCTTTGGAGCCCCCTTTCAGGTAGTCGAAAGCAGCTATCAAATCCCCCCTCATTCTTCTCTTCTGCAGACTAAACAATCCGAGTTCCCTCAACCTCTCCCCATAAGTCATGTGCTCCAGCCCCCTAATCATTGTTGTTGCCCCCTGCTGGACTCTTTCCAAAAACCATTCCAGTCCCTCATCAAGAACCATTTCTTTTATGTTGCGTGTGGGAATCTGGCCTCCCATCTCATTTTCCCTTTCCTTGTTGCATCTGTGTGTTATATCATGTCTTAAATTTAGACTGTAGGCTCTTTAGGGCAAGGACTTCCTCTTCCTACGCATTTACAAAGAATTTAGTATGACGAGGCCCTGATCCTGATTTTGATCTCTGGGTGCTACTGTAACATAAATAATAAATATTTTTAATAATAATTAGTACCAGTGCTTTTCTTTCTCACATTGCAGACTGCACTTACCCTTTCCCTGGAGTATTTCTCCCCCCCTCTTCCTTTCAGACTTTCTCGCTTTTGTGATGCTGGATCAACAGCCTTGTAGACTGAAACCCTTTGGTTCAGTTACACAGCAGGTGCTGCTGAGGCAGCGGCTATGAAAACTTCCTTATAGCACCCCTGACCTGGAGGGACCTCTCTAGATGTGAAAGGGCAGGGTTCATCCTTATTCCCCTCAAACCTTGGAGCCTCTACTGAGATGGACAACAAGAATGCAATTGGTGCCTGTGGCCACCTGTCTGCTGAAAGTGGATTCTCTCCTTTTTGGAGGCAGCATGTATCAAAGTTAGAGCACCAGACTGGGAGTCAGCACACCTGGGTTATGTTCCCAACTCTGCAAGTGATTCAGGAAGAGACCTGGGATCAGTCCCTCAGCCCCTCTGTGCTTCAGTTTCTCCATCTAGAAAGGGCTTTCCCCCGCCTTTATAAAACTTGGGAGATCTTCAGATTAAAAGGTGCTAGATGATTGCAAAGTATTATTACCATTACTGTTATCCCAAGTAACTCTATTCCATGTGCAGTGACCAATTCGGACACGAGAGAAACGGGCTCATGAGAAAATCTCCGTTTTCAAGGAAAAAGTGAGAACTCTCATTAAGAAACCACAAACTGGCTTTTCTAAAGTCAAAGAAGATGCCAAAAATGTAAAATGAAAGTGACGTGCTTCTAAATAAAGCTGAGGGGCTGTGATAGTTTATGTAAAACCAGCTTCTTTTGTAGACTGTCATCATCATAGATCCTGATCAGATCATTTACTTGATACATGAACTTAATACACTGATGCTGCAAGCAGAGGTGTTTACTTACATTTTGTAATACAGTACATCAAAGTATAGAGACAGTATATGTATGTAATCAAGGTATTGGTATGCATCTGATCAACCCTAGATCCTGTTTTATTTCAGAAGAGTTTAAGCATCAGACACACTTCTTCACGTGATCTTTAGTTATCTAATTTCCCTGCAGCTCAAGCATTCTACATGAAACCTGACACTGACTGTACCCCTCTTCATCCCCCGCCCTGTCATAACGACAGATGCTACCTGGACAGTTGAAACTACTTGTAGTACTTGTAGATGCACGTATAGGCAGCAACTAGCTGTAACATATTGTGTACACTATACAAACACTAATTGCACAGTACTGTACTTAACCCAGAAGTACAAGTAATGGGTTAAACACAGAGAGTTTTAAAGAGGTTCGGCTATACAATAGAGGATAATTAGGTATCCATAATAAGGCAGCTTAATAGTACAGTAAATGGCATTCCCCCACATAGGGTGTAATTAGTTTCATGTACTTGACACATCCATAGTAGATGTCAGACTGGAAGGTTTTTTTTTTTTTCAAATCCAGTTTTTAGTTTGAACTGCTTTGTCTGTGTATCTTTCTGTACTTTTGAGGATTACAAGCCATAGCTCTGGGATCAGGTTCACCATGTACAGTTTTACTTTTCAATTGATTAAATGTTGCTTACCAAAGCACTTGCTCAGATTGGTCTGTTTATCAATGAAGACTTTAGCAGAGATAACATTCCCAAAGGGCATGAACATCTGCAGAATGTCCTGGTCTCCAAACTCCTGGGGGAGGTGGTAAATAAAGAGGTTTGCCCCTTCTGGACCTTTAGAGACAGGAAAACCACAAAAAAACCAGTATGAAAAGAGCTATTAGACGAGTTCTATGTCATCTATCTTTTTTGGTAATTTAGAAGGTGATGGGCAAACACAGTTCAGTTTCAGACTTTTTGAAGTAACAAAAACAAAGCAAATGGACAAAATAGCAGTGGCTCTTTTACAGATTTGTACTTGAAATCTCTATTATAAGAGAAGCTGAACTGCAGCCTCCTTCCTAAATTCATGTAAGACTGCCCAGCTTGTCCTAAAGTAGGGTTATGGATAGAAGAGTGACTGCATGAAAGTGGCACCTTCTTACGGCAACTCTGCTCTCTGCAGCTCTTCAAGCTGTCCAGCTCTGGAAGAGCGAGTTGAGTTCTATGCTGCCTCACACATCTTCAACGGTTTTGTCAGCTAAACCAGAGACATTATTAGCATAAGAGATAGAGCCCAGCTCAGTTCTAAAGAGCCCATGTTTAAGCCTGCAGGGCAGGCAATTGGGGGCAGGGGGAAGCAAAACAAACCTTCCTTTGACTTAAAATCAGCCAGCTCAGTTTGTCTTTGCAAATAACTGAGGGACAAAAAGAAAAAAAAAAGGAAAAAAAAAGAAAAGAAAATGTGTAGTCATTTTTCACAGTACACGTGTTGTTTTAACAACAAAGAATCCGGCTGGAAAGCCCTCACCACCTGGCAGGGAAGAGCTGGTCAAGATTTTTAACTGATTTTCTTCCTCCCAACAACAACAAAAATGGATTTTCCTTGAAATGGGAGTGTTTTGGAAAATCTTTTTGAGTTCTGTGAAATTTCAAATGAAAATATCCATTTTGTTTTTAACTGGAATTGTTTTTCTTTCAAACTGAGGTTTGTATTGGTTTTCGAAAGCCAGTCCACAGAAATAAAATTGATTTTTTTTCCACTGAGCTCTAGTCAGAAGCTTCTTATCATCAGCTCTGCCTCCCTATTACCATAATAATCTGGAAATAAAAAGAAGAGACTAAAGAAAGACTTTCCAGTGTGAAACTGGACATGTGGCCTTCCTAGTTACAGTGCATCACTGGGATTCTAAGATGCCACACGATTCTGGTGCAGGCAACTTCTGGAATAGACTAAATGGATATTCTGTGGCTTAAGCGGAGACTAGATGTGTCTCAGATGTGCTGCGTTTGATTACTGTCTAGGGGAGGAGAGGAAAGTGCAGGCCAGACACTTATGGAGTACCTTCTGCAGCAGATTGATGGAGCCGCACTGGTGTTCACAATAGAGGAACCAGACTGCCTGCCCTCTCACAGCCTGAGGGGAGGGGCTGCAATATTTGCCCTAGACAGGGGGTGCATGGGTTGGAAGAAAACAAAAAACAAAACAAAAAAACCAACAACAAAACAACAGGGTGGAAAAAAAAGAATTTTATAAAATGAAATGGAAAAAAAATCACTTGGCAATATGGAAGAGAAGCCAAATGAAGTTTCTTCTTACCAAAAAAAACAAAAAGAAAAAAAAAAGTCCTCTCAACAAAATGAACTTTCTTAATCACTGAGCAAAACTGGTTTAACAGTTTGATAGCAGTATGCATAAAACAATTCACTCCATTTCATTTAACATTTAATGCAATATTTTCCTCTGGTAGCTGGTTATCCTCCTCTAAATATTCCAGACTCTTAGCCATTCCATCAGAAGAAGTCATATGTTGAAACACAAACACAGCCAGCAGAATTTAATAATGAAACTCGCTCACCTTAACAGTCCCCCATGGAAAAGACAGCAAGATGACAAAGGCCTTTACTTTATAAGGGACACTGTCACATGGGGAATGATAAAATATATAGACTCATAGAATATCAGGGTTGGAAGGGACCTTAGGAGGTTATCTAGTCCAACCCCCTGGCTCAAAGTAGGACCAATCCCCAGACAGAGTTTTGTCCCCTCAAGGATTGAACTCACAACCCTGGGTTTAGCAGGCCAATGCTCAAACCACTGAGCTATTCCTCCCCCCATATTGATAAAAATGCTTTTGTGAACTTAAAAACAATGAAGATAATTTAAAAAAAATAAAAGCTAGTCCTACACTATTTGCCACCCAGTCACAACAGAGAAACAGCTTCTGTTTATGGTTTTATCCAATCTGAATAAAATGCAAATCAAAAACAAAAAAGAACTGAACAAAGCCAGGGAGCCAAAATAGTGAGAAAAATAAATGAATTTAAAAAAATTATTTCAACTTCAATAATCTAAATTGTTAATGGTAAAAATGGTAAGAAAATTATAAAATATATATGTATTTTAATTTGACAGTATCCCTATTAAATCCCTAGCTTTGAGGGTTTCAACATTGTCTGCCTAAGAGATACCATGTTCCATAATGATTCAAGAGACTATTTTAAAAGAGGATAAAAAACTTCTTTTGATGCCATTCACTAGCCCTTGTTCCAGTGTATCTCTGGCAAGAACAGTAAGTACAATGAAGACTCTTTCTTAGAAAGCAACAAAGAGTCCTGTGGCACCTTAATGACTAAGAGATGTATTGGAGCATAAGCTTTCGTGGGTGAATACCCACTGCGTCTGATGAAGTGGGTATTCACCCACGAAAGCTTATGCTCCAATACATCTGTTAGTCTATAAGGTGCCACAGGACTCTTTGTTGCTTTTTAAAGATCCAGACTAACACGGCTACCCCTCTGATATCTTTCTTAGAAGGCATACAAAACTTTTCTATCTTCTAAAATTAGCCAAAAGTTAAGGGGGTGGGAATTAAAAACCAAACCCCAAGAAGGCTGCCGGGGGAGAGAAGAGAGAGAGGCTAGCCTCATTTCAGTAAACATTTTGTGATTAGTATTAATTTATTCTTAGCGTTAACTTCCTGAGGTTTATTTTGCTCTGTTGGCACAGAAAGAGGGGCAATCAATCACTTACTTGCTTCCCCTCAAGACCCACAATTAAACAAAGAACCACTCAATGTAACGACAAATCTCGTCATTAACCTGAAAACTAAAATCTAATAGCAGCTAGATGATCATAGCATACATAAAAACCACAAGGAGGAGAAGGAAGGGGAGAGTTACCCACACGACACTTCCTCCCTCACCCACCTCTCAAAAACAACAAATTAAAAAATTTAAATTTAATCAAATTTTAAAAATTTAAAATTTAAAAAAATGCTTTTAGGATGGTTTTCATTAGCAGTGTCTTTTGTGAGCAGCAGCCAATGAGTACTTTTACATTAACAAATAATGGGTGGTAAAATACACCTTGAAGGATAGATGGCAAAAACTAAATTAAAGGATAAAACAAAAACAACACTGAACAGGAAAGAAGAAAAGGTTAAAAATCAATGGTTAGGCTGATCACGTTTCTTCAGAAAGCATCTATGAAGAAATAAGCCAAACTCAACCAATGTAGAAAGGCTGAATTTAGCTTATCGTAAAATTTGACATTGCTGTTTGAGACGTGTGCTTTGCGGCCCTAGCAGGTGCTGCTTACCTTCTTTCTGGCTGCCTGCAGCACTCTGTTGCTGTAACAAACTCTGACTGTACAATGTTGGCAGTGCTGCTGCAGCATACTGCTGAATTCCTGAGTAGGCCTGGGTGAGGGCGTCCATTGTGCCTGCTGTACCATTCGTCAAGCCTGTTGCGCCAAGTCCTCCATTCAGGGCCGCCATACCTGAGAGCATTTGAGCAACTTTACAAAAAACCCAACAATAGAGAAAAGAAATTGCACTTGTTCATTAGTGCTTTCCAAAAGTAGTTGGCATTATATGACACCGACAATGACGGCAGTGCATGCAAGCCAGTACTTCACCAAATGGAACTGAAAACAACGAAACACAACTTTGGTAAAGATCACTTCGGCACAATGGTTTGACGACCAAATCTATTCACATGCAATCTGCTACTGGCAAGTCCTGTAACACCGTGCTTCTGAAATCCTGTTCTTCCACATGCCTCAAGACACACACATTAGGCTACATGATCTTGAGGCTATCCAAAGACTGTAGGAAGGAATTCACTTGATCAAGGGTGGATACCTTGTGGTTGGCAATGGGGCAGAGTGTTCACCAGGACACAGTTCAAATCCAGGCTGGTCATTAGTGACTGGAAATTACTACCATATGAATGAAGTTTGCCAATTAATTTTACATAGGCCACCAACCTCAGTTACCCACATTCCAAAACAACCACTACTACAATTGGCACCCTTCTGTGCATTGCAGAACATGGGCAAGATAACTGAATGGGCATGGAGGCATGGCTAGCCTCTCACTCCTGGTATCTCCTGATCAGGGCTGGGAGCATTTGGTGGTGTGGTGTAGGGTAGCTAGCAGTGCTTCAATCTAAGCTGTGCCTGTCCTGCTGATAAAGAGAAATCTTTGGTCTCTAGTGTTGTCATTCCCTCGCTTCTTATTGGCAGTAACATCACTTTATAAACACCGGTCTGCACCCTGCTAAATAACATATTAACTTAACTGGGATGACTGCCAGGGAAGACATTCAGGGCAAGGACTCTAAGGGTACGTCCATACTACCCGCCCGGGTTTGTGGGTAGCGATCGACTTCTCGGAGTTCGATATATCGCGTCTCATCTAGACGCGATATATCGAACTCCGAACGCGCTCCCGTTGACTCCGGAACTCCACCACCGCGAACGGCGGTGGCGGAGTCGACGGGGGAGCCGCGGACTTCGATCCCGCACCGTGAGGACGGGTAAGTACTTCGAACTAAGGTACTTCGAGTTCAGCTACGCGAATGCGTACCTTAGTTCGAACCTGCCCCCTAGTGTAGACCAGGCCTAAGCTATGGATAAATGGCACACCCAATCCATTTATATGGCACTGTCTGTGATGAGAGTTTGATATCTCTGAATTGATGGTTGACAGCAAAAACTTCTTGTGGTGCAGCCTTCTATGCCACTCCTTTTTCCTATTACAGTTGTTAAAGGAGTCACCTGTATCTTCAAGTGCTACAGTGAAAAGTTTTAATATTAATTCTTACAGCAATTCGTGGAATAAAAGTGAATTTTCTCCCTACATTTAGATATAGGCCCTGCAATACTGGAAAAGGCAGCAGATTGGAACAAATTTAGAGAAGAGCCATAAAATGATTAAAAGAACTAAGGGCTTGATTTTCAGAAGAGCAGATGATCCATAATTCTAACCAAAGGCAATGGGAGCTGCAGGGACTCCGCAAAATTGAAAATCTGGCCAGATTTCAAAAGTGACTACTGAACTTGTGTGCCTGAGTTTATGGGTGCCTAACTTGAGGGAATTTCAATGGGGCATGACTTTCAGAGACTGCTGAGCACCTTCCCTCTGAAAATCATACCCCTCTTTAAGATGTCTCCAGTTGGGCACCTAAAAATGGAAACATACAAAATCACTAGTTACTGTTGAAAATCTAGGCTATGATGCATAGATAGTAGCTTGGCAAAATGATGACTAAGGCAGGGATGGGGGACATGTTAAATACCAAAGGCAAACCCAAAGGAAGGGAGAGAGGAATTATTTGGAGTGGTAATAAGGGGGCACATGTGTTGGAGAAAGGTGAGGAAGTTAAGCTGAGCACAATTTATGGCAACTGTCTTGAAAAAAATTAACCATTAAATCTATTAGACTGTGCAATAGTCTTCTCCAAGGGAAGTGGCAGAAACCCTACCATATGAGTAATTTAAAGATGGACTGGCACTAGGAAGTGTATTGCGGGGAGCAATCCTGCATTGACAGAGAAGGATGAAGAGGATGACTGAATAGCTCTTTTCCATCTCGAATGTATTGATCCTAGCACAGTGTATTCCTATGAGCTTCTGACAACCATGACCATTGTTCAAGTGGCACCTTCTTGCTTTTCACTAGGGTCTCTGCCAATTAGGAGGATTCTACTACATAAATTATACCCTTTGATATTAGTATAATTTGTGTAACATTAACACTGGACAGAGATGCGCTATTCCACCATCTCTGCTTAATAAAATGTCTTGCACTTGGAAGTTCGAGAACTGGGAGGGTGGCAGAGGGAGGAAAGGACACTGATGTGGTGGATGCCAACCCACCACATCACAAAAACGAAAGAGCCAAGCTCGGTTTGGAACACAAAATAGCCAGATTTTTTTGGTAAGTGGTGCTGAATAAGTGTAAGAAAAACCTCATAATCAATAAGGAGACACCAATATACCTCTATTAAATGTTTTCCATCCAAGAGGAAGAGCTTTTGAAAATAAGGATTCAGCACAGCAATTGTGTTAAAATAATGGGTTCGTGTGGCAGGGTGCTGGTTGAGAAGCCCTTAATCAGCTCCTGCCATTCCAGCCCCAATCAAGCCTGTTGTAGGTAAAGTAGCTGTGAAGCCTGTATGTAGTTGGGAACTGGCGGTGGGAAACCTTTTGAGAATAAAGAGCTTGGGTGTTGCACCAGACTGAAGTGTTCCTGACTCACTGAAGAGGGAGCCCCAGGGGCCGAATACCCACGGGCGCAGCGTGAACCCCGTTACTGTTTGTATTGAAATCTAACTGCAACCCTACCAAGAGATCTGAATATTGTTTTCTGCCATTGCTTGCATGTGTGTGTGTTTTTGCAACACTGGTTGAATTAAATGACCCCAATAAACCACTTCTTGTCTCTGGCGCTTTTTGTACAGTGTTGAAATAACTTCATGATAGAGAAACTATTAAGATAACAAGTTATCTTCTATGAGTCATCAGCCCATTAGCAAAACACTTTCTGTGTTACTCTGCTCTTGGCAAGTTACGTGAACCTCTTCACGTGAACCTATAGCCTCTACCACCAGGCTATTTCAGATCATTAAACAGAAAGCCCTGTTTGACAGCACTGCTAGTGGGAAGGACACTGCTACCATCACTACAACAGACATGGCTAAATTTATTTCCACCTTGAGCAAAACAGTTCTGTAGAAAGGCCTCGGATCCTTGATATTATTTACTCTCCTCTTCCATTGCTTTTACAAAATGTCCTATGGCCTAATAGCATTGGCTTGAGTTAAGCGGAGTATGGAGAGGCAAAGTGTAAACATCGCCACACAGCTCTACCAATGCACCTCCACTTGTCCTGCTCTGTATAAAGTAATTAGCCTATCCCTGGGTTTCTAATGAGCTGTCTTGAATTTTCCAAAGTGATGAATAAAAATAATAGATTATAATACATAGCAGTTCCACTGCCCTCTGTCAAAGAATCTCAAAGAGATTTACAAACATTATCAAGTTAAAGTTTCTCTCTCCGCCTGTGAGGTAGATTAATGCCATTTCCCCTGTTTTACAGATGAGGAAACAGAGACAGAAAGGATAAATGACTTTACCCAGGATCACATGAAATGTCTGTGTCAGAGCCAGCAATAGTATTCAGATCTCTTCACTCTCAGTCTTCTTTCTTAATCACAAGACCATCTTTTTTCCCCTCCTCGCATTAGTGATTTCATTTTACACATCAGATTCTTTTCATTAGTAACTTTATTTGAATTTACTTCTTCAAAGGCCAGAGTCTAACACATTATCCCACTGTGCCACCCAGTCTCCGTGAACTGGCTTTTTAGTTATCCAAAGATTTTGGAGTCTTCCTAGTAGTTCTTCTTGTTCCCAGAAGAGAAACTTAATGGAAAGAAAGTCACTTAGAGATAGGTTCTGGCTGGCTGCACTTCCTAGTTCTTCCTAAAAGATTGCCTCTTCCCATTGGCCACTTCAGATTCCACTTCTCAAACCTGTTTCCCTTCAGCTATACTCTCAACCATTTGTGTAAACAAATGATCAAATCTGCATTTGTCTTCAGCACCCTTGTCTAACTCATTCACGGCTTGTACCTAGCTCCACTTGTGCTTTAGAATGCTAGCGTTAATTCCACAAGCATGTGGTTCCAGCTTTTAGGGGGCAATTAGACCATTTCACGCGACTGAGAGCTTGGTTTACCGGCCAGTGATTCTATATCCCAAAACATAGCTCATGGTCTAGCCCTGCCATGGGACAGAGAGGGTTCCCAACCAAATTTTCATGACTACGTGCTCCATGACAGGTTAGAGTGCAAACAACTGAATGGGAGATGGTTAGTGGGAGCATACCTGGGCCCAGAAGCAGCATATTGTCAATACAGATAGGGGATAACCCTTTTGAGACTATAATTAGAGGTAACTACCATTAGTGCCACAAATACCAGGCTGATAATCAGTGTCATAGTATTTTCAAGAGAGAAAGAGGTGTCAATCACATCACAGCATATGAGAAAGCAGTATACTTTCTGAATCTCACTGCAAAACATTTATTTCACACACACACACTCCATGCCATCTGTGGAAACATTATAACGAGATTTTGAGCCAAATCCACCGTGGTATAAGTCCATGGGAATCAAATTTGGTCCTTGGTTGTGTACTCATCAATAATACTTCAGATGTCACATGCAAATAGGATTTGCATTCATGTCATTTGAAAATACCTGTTAGGAAAATCTAAAGCCATCATCCATAATCTAGCAAGAATTGCTAAATGGGTGATGGTATGATTCCCACATGCTGTCAAGAGGTGAAACCACACAGGTGGCTTACTGTGGATCAGTCTTGGTGAAGGAATGTTATCTTTCCGAGTGTGCCAGTGCGCTTGGGTTCTTAGTACTTGTGAAAAGGGGTGGCATGCCACATTCTACCCTTGATGCTGTAATCTTATATGTCCCACATAACATACATTCAGTATTTACCAGGGATAAGAATCTTAATATTAACACACAGTGATTCCTTAGACATTGTTAATATCATTAATGAGACCAGATGAGTGCCATGAGTGCCATTTCAGTGGCTCGGTTTGATAGAAACAAAGCATATGTTGCTTCAAAATCTGACAAGGGGCATTTCTGCATTTGCTTACTTTTGCTAAACTGCCCTTGAACCATATTTACTTTGAAGGTTTTTTTTGTTTGGTTTTCTAGTATTTTTGTCCTTGCCAGAAGCAAGACCTGTCCTACACAAGGCCCCATGCAGATGCTTACCACAATTTCACTGACATCAATGAACCCTCTCCACCCTCAACTCCCATCAATGACAACCAAAGCTCACGTAACAAAATGACTGGATGAGCAGCCAGATAACAGTGACAAAAAGGACATCATGCAGAGCATCAGAGTGAGCAAGTGATACTGAGGAGGACATCCATTCCTGCGGGGACACTATGATGGCTAATGAACTAGAGACCGGTGATGACCAAATAGATTCCTTGCATTGTAGAGCAGATGCAAGGAACAGCGGCAGCTAAAAACAGCTAGGCAGGAGGGGAAAGATGCAACTAGATGACTCTCCTCCAATGAAGGTAAAAGTGAAGTCATTGTAACAGAAACAGAGCAGAAAGGATCATTGTTCTGCAGTAGCAGCTTGTGATTGGCTACTGTGGTTGATAATGAGGATGAAGGTTCTGATTAACAACTGACATCTTCCTTTTAACTGGAAATGCCAGTGCTTGTTTTACACCACATGGGAGAAATTTACATGCTCTAGTACTACAGATGACTGAGCCATCCTCACATACTTGCAAATTAAAAACCAAGAAATTGGTTTTAATTTATAAGCAAATATGCAGCTCCCAAGTCAAAGGAGGTGTCCTATTCTGTCTCTATAACTAATAGAAAAGTTGCAGCAAACGGGTGTTTCTTAATAACCTAAATTCCTGAATTATATCCTGTGCTGAGGTGCTGTACCTGTTTTCACAGGTTTATGTTTTTGGTTTCTGAAATCAAAAGGAGCCTTTCATATAACCAAAACCAATCTCCAGAATCCATTCTGACTATCTAGCACAGGTCCTAAAATTATACACCCTGCAAGAAAAGGGGTCTTTCCCCCCCCGCCCCAGGAACTCAACAGAATCCACTTTGGAGGGCAAGATCAGTGAAACCTTAAGACTCCAGGGCTGTATATATGTAAGGCCCTACTAAATTCACAAGCCATTTTGGTCAATTTCATGGTCAGGATTTTAAATATTGTAATTTTCATGATTTCAGATATTTTAATCTGAAATGTCATGGTGTTGTAATTGTAGGGGTCCAGACCCAAAAATGAGTTGTGTTTGTGTGTGTGAGTGTGTGGGGGGGGGCGGGGGCTTGCAAGGTTTTGGGGAGGGTTGTGGTACTGATATCCTTACTTCTGCGCTGCTGAAGGCGGCAGTACTGCCTTCAGAGCTGGGCAGCTGGAGAGCAGCAGCTGCTGCCTGGGAGCCAGCTCTGAAGGCAGAGCTGCCACCAGCAGCAGCACAGGAGCAAGGGTGGCAGGGTATGGTATTGTCACCCTTACTTCTGTGCTGCTGCAGGTGGGGTGCTGCTTTCAGAGCTGGGCACCCAGCCAACAGCCCCCATTCTCTGGCCACCCAGCTCTAAAGGCAGCGCAGAAGTACGGGTGGCAATACCGTAACCTCACTAAAATAACCTTGCGACCCCGCTGCAATTCCCTTTTGGGTCAGGACCCCAATTTGAGAAACGCTGGTGTCCTCCCACCCCCGTGAAATCTGCATAGTATAGGGTAAAAGCATATTAAAGACCAGATTTCACAGGGGAAGACCAGATTTCATGATCTGTGACGTGAATTTGGTAGGGCCCTATATATATATGCCAAGAATGGAAGCTGATCAACTTTACCCGCTGTTTTGCATATTTATTAAAAGCAACGATCTGTTTATAATTGATAGTTTTCCTACAGTGATTCCTGGGGAAGGCTGTCCACCACAGCAATAAATACTCACTGTTTACGGTACCTGCTAGTGCATTAATATTATTCAGTCCAACAGTGGCTCCAGCCAATCCTTGGAGAGTACCCAGAGAAGTCAAAGAATTCATGGCTGCACCGGCCGTGGAATTAGCAGTTGACGCAGCCACTAAAAGGGGAGAAAGTGGGGCAATGTTAATTAAAGTAAACAGAACTTGCAATTTATCAATCACAAAACATCATGCACCAACTCTAATCTTAACAACTGGACTCCTTGCAAAAATGTAAGGGATCAGACCAATTTTCTCAATACATTCCTATATTGGTTGCTGATGGAAAGCACTGCTGATTTTTTTAGTGGTGTGGATTTGATAGTGAAATTTAAGTAATTTGGCTTTCTTTGCAGAAACACTAAATCTGTGAACACTTAAAAAACCTCTATCACATTCTCAAAAGTTTATCAATAAAGCACTAAGGGCTGATCAGCCAGCTAGACTGCCAGAGAGGCTGCCCCTTCTTAACATGGCCATTAAGCAACCATATGTTACTCATAGGCCTTGGTATTGATATCTGAGGAGATTTGGTCTCATAAACAGTTCCTGTTCTGGGCTCAAGCAAAACCTGAGTTGTTCTGTCCTAAGTCCGATACTGTCATGGCATTGTATCTTTAGGGCACCATATAAATGGAGTATAAAGCACTGAAACATGAAATTTTTAAAAAATAACTAACGAAATACCAAATATAATTAATTTTTCTGTCGGCTTCCATTGTGGCATCTAGGTAGGTACTTCTGTGGCCCCATCAGCACAGTATCCAAGCACACTACAAATATGAGATGTAGTTATCCCTGTTGAGGGAGGGAAGTATTATCATTGCAATTTCACAGAAGGGGAACTGAGGCACAGGAAGATTAAGGGACATGTTCAAAGCTACACATAGATTCTGTGGCAGATGTAGGATTTATAGCCATATCTCCTTAGTCCCAGTATAGTGCATCTGTCTCAAGACCATCTTTCCTCTGTAGCAGCGTTATCTGAAATGGCAATATCTTATTTTAAAGTGAATGTTCTAGTTGGGCTGTGGTGAAATGGGCATGAATGCTTCCTGTCCCTAATCCTCTTAATCCTTTCTGGGGCCGTCTCCTCCATCAGAGGCACCCAGTTGGGCAGTGGACACCCAAGAAGTTAAAGTTTCTAGGCTGATAGGATGCAACAAAGAGAGCGCAAGACAATTTTATCAAAGATAAGGAGTTGCCTTTACAGAGTCCAAGCAAAGTGCAAGTAAGTCCTCCCCACTTTAAACAAAGTCACACACACACACACACACACACACACACACACACACCCATCTATCTACCTTCCTCCCCACAACTCCAAGACACCCTTAAACTTCCTTGAACCCTGCCCTAAAGGTCAACAAATTCCAAAGAGTCAACAAGCCTTCTGGCCTTTGCAATGCAGACCCTCTTAGCTTGAGAGTCCTCACTGATCTTAAACCCTGCTGTCGTGTGCGCGTGTAGTGGAGACCAGTGATTTCTCAGTCAGCCACGATCCAAGGTATGTAAAGCCTTGTAAGCTGAAGTCTAATTGTATCCAGAAGCAAATAAGGAGTCTGTACAGTGGCTAAATGAGTGGTGTAATAAGCTCCCTGTGGCTAATGCTATCGGGTGGGCAGCTCCATGTTACATCAGCAATTCGTTTTATGAAGAACAAAACTAGAACAAATCAAAATGTAAGATTAAAATTCCTCCTGTGTGAGAGATTAATGAGTGGATGGGTTTCTAACACATCCTTGTGAGTGAGGAAGGCAGGCAAATCCTTCTCTTTCGTAAGGTCCCAGGACCTCATTCTGGTTACTGGTGTCAGATCCACACAACTCAAATGCATGGTCAGTGACTGACCAAAATCTGGGCTAAATTTAAGTGCATGTTCTTGGGTTCAAGTTTCGCTATTCTATCAGTTAACACTGAGCAGGCTCCTCAGATTGTCTCATAATTTGAATTCAGAGCTCACATTATCCTAGTATGACTGAATATTCAGGTAACTCAGAACTATTATAAAATGCTACTGAGAGCACTGAAGCAGTCCAGAAATCAGTGGTCTTGTGTTGCAATTATTTTTACTGCTTGGCAATGATCTGCATTGCAAGCCTGATGGGAGGAATTAGCCATAAGACATGTCAGATACACTTGAGGGTCTTTCCTATTTTGCCGACTGCTACTTTGAGGGGCATAGGGTTAAAGATTTTACATGCACACAATATAATTTGAGCATGGAGCAGAGAGGGAAGGAGGAGAGTCCAGTGGTGCAGGCACTAGCTTGGGACCTAGGAAACCCAGATTCGATTCCCTGCTCTGCCACAGACTTCCTGTGTGAGCCTGGGGCAACTCAGTCTTTGTGTCCCAGCTCCCCAGCTGTAAAATGGAAGTTAGAGTACTTGTGGACTTCAAAAGAGTGTTGTGGGGACAAATATACTAAAGATTGTGAGATCCTACAGCAACAGGGACCACATAAGTACCATAGGTAGGTAAATAGCTGAAAAAATTTCCACAACACGCTCAATACCACCAGTAAATGAACCATCGTATTACTTACAGAACACAAAAATGTAATAAAGGTAAAATACCATGGAAGCTTTATGTATAGAAGCCTGTTATCTAAACTCTTCTTTCTCCTACCTGTGGTGTACACTGAAATCGGTCTCAAGCTAAGGATTACAGGAGCTTATCCTGTCTCTTCCCTCTTTTCCTTCAGTTGAAATGACCTTGCTTTAGAAACGTAATGTATGATGAATACACAGGAAAAAAAAATATCAGACGGCTTGTAGTAAAGTTAGAATACTGTGCCATTCATTTGGGAAACCAGCAAAACTCTCTAGCATCAGCCAAGCTCCTGGGCTCAGCAGCTGCTCTTACTAATGGCAAAGGGAGCATAACTCAGTGCCATCACAGCGTTATTTTATATTTATTGCTTTTAGTTGTCCAGGTGACAAAAATCTATTGGATACCTACTGCATTTATAAATTGCTTTCTTCTGGCGCTCCCATGTCACCAAATAATAATAATAAAAAAGTTTGGAACATTGCTGCTCTGAACTGAATTGCCTCACAGTAGTGCTTTATAAGCAGAAGGTAGCAGTCTCTAGATTGATGTAAAGCTTGATGTACCAACCTATAGCACCGTTAGGAAGGTTTTTCTTTATGCTGCCTTTCTACTAACATTTACTCTAATTGTTAGAAAAACTGAATTGTACAAAACGTGCATAATGGCTTAGTTTTCCGAGCTATACCTTATGGAGTCTTGTATCCGTAGCAGTAAATTGATTATTCTTCTTCACTTTGTACTGGGAATTTTATCCCTGCCTCCTTTAAAACCTGCACACATGTGAGCTTCAATAAGCTACATGGGCAGCATCAAGGAAGCTAGCTAGCTTCGCAGAGATGGATAAAAGGAACAAAGAAGCAGCTTGTGTTCTAGCCAGGTGAATATTGGATGATTGTGAAGTAATGGTAGGAGACTAGGGCTGCCCTCAGACTATGACTGAATTTTTTCATGTTTTTTTTTTAAAGGGCTGGATCCATTTTATAACCATTTGTAACATGGCAGACAAGATTCTATTCGCTTAGAGGCATTTCTATGGCACTCACCACTATAATACCAGTCACTGGAAAGACTGGATGTCTCTTTCTAGAAGCCGTGCGCTAGCTCAGTGTTTCTCAATCTTTTTTGATACCAGGGACTGGCTTGCTGCTTTCCTAAACTGTGTCAATGGAGATCTCAGGGACCCGTGCTGGACCATGGACAAGTCATTGAGAAACATTGCACTAGCTCCTAAAGAAGTTATTGGGATCACTGCAGGAATTACTGGGTGAAATTCTATGGCCTGCTTTAGAGGCCAGATTACATCAGCATAATGGTGACTTCTGATCTTAAAAATTATGAACATATGAAAAACTATCTGAGCGACAAGCTGAAAGATCCAGTTGCACTTTTAAGACTAGGGGATGCACTTGAATCCTGGGCTAAATTTCCCCCAATTCCCAATGCTGTACTCTGTTCCGGTTGTCTGCTGCCATCTCCCCCAGAGGGGGTCTGCATTGCTCCCCTATAGAGAGTGTGTAGATCACTTTGGGACCTCTTCGGAATGAAAAGTTCTATATGCAAAAGATAAGAAGGTCAAGATGATTGTTCTCCAATTACAGCCTCCTCTCTTTAGTTCATACTGCCCCTGCTGCACCTCATGCCGGGAACCATTTCTCTGATCCAGTATCTCATGCAACCACCTGGCCTGCCTACTATTACCTCCATTCCCACCCCCGTTCTTTTCAATGGATACCCAGGCAAATGTATAAAATCAAAGTTATCATGAAAGTGTGAACCAGGATGGGGACATGTCATAACCAGACTAGACATGGGGTGTGTGCATGGGCAATCCAGACTAGTGAGGTCTTGTGTCACCATCTGCCATAATATTGACCAGTGAGTCATTAGTTTTCAAATGATATCGCACAAGGCATATTTTGTACAAAGAGCATTACAGTAGAGCGTAGGGTGTGAATATAGGGGTGCATTCAGTCACAGGGCATGTCACCAAAAGGAGTAACCTCATGACCTGATTGTCCCACCCTGACCTGCTGTTTTACCATGACATATCGAATTTAAGGCTTGGATCCTGTTCCCTTTGAAATCAGTGGGAGATTTGCCATCAACTTCAGTGGGAATAGGATCTGGATCTCAGACTGCATGCTCTTTGGGTCAGGGGCCAGGTCTATCTTTGAAGTGCAAGGCACCAGTCACACCTATAGCTGTATTCAAATAATTATGGATTTCACAGAAGGCCAGAAGGAACCATTACATTTATCTAATCTGCCCTTCTGTGTTAACACGGGCCACAGATTTCACCCAGTTGTTTCTGCAACAAGCTGAGCAACTGGTATTACCTGTTAGGGCGAGGATTTTTGAAGGAGCCTAAAGAAGTAAAGTTTCAATGGAGTCTGGACACCTATCTCCAAATGCCAGCCTAGCAAGACATCCAATCCTGACGTAAAGACCCCGGACCATATTCTTAGATACTGTAAACTGGCAAAGTGCTGCTGAGGTCAATAGAGTGATGACAATTTACGTAAGGCTGACGCTCAGAGCTCAGGGATGCAAGTGAAGTCAGTGATATGTGTAATATTAGTTACACCTTGTCCTGCATTGTCTGAGCACTGCACAACCCGTCAGTGTAATATTAGTTACACCCTGTTCTGCATTGTCTGAGCACTGCACAACCCGTCAGTGTAATATTAGTTACACCCTGTTCTGCATTGTCTGAGCACTGCACAACCAGTCAGTGCTTTGGGCAAAGGGAGTATGGTGACATGGAGCACAGAAAGAATGACAGTGCTGCATGAAAACGCATTGGGTAATCTTGCGGTGAAGTTACTGGACTCAAAGTCAAAAGATCTAATGTATTTTCCTAGCTCTGCCACAGATGTCCTGTGTGAACCTGGGCAAGTCACTTAATCTCTCTCAGTTCCCCATCTGTAAAACGGGGATACTAATATTTCCTTTCTCCTACCTTAGGCTGTACTATCTTTGGGTTAGGGACTCTTTCTTCCTATGCGTATTTTGTCATAGAGCCTAGAACAATGAAGCCATGATCTTGGCTAGGCCCTTAGGAGTGACTGTAACACAAGTGATAAAATTAGAACTGTATTCCCGAGTCTGAGACAGATTCATGGCATGAACCTCTTGTACCCCAAGCTCCCCATCTATAAACTGGCTCCCGTTATCCCCCTCAAAGGGCTGCGATAAGACTCCGTTAATGCTCATAAAGCACTTTGCAATGAACTAAAGTGCTGTATAAATGCTAATTATTATCATCGTTGTTCTGGATGAAAGGACCCGTTAGATCATGCAGCCCACAACTGTGCACTGGCAGGAAGACAGACTAGATGATCTAACAGGCTTTTTCCATCTTCAGTCTCTGTGATAAATGTCAGATTATAATGGTCTCCGATGACTTCTTAGTGAAGGCACATCCCACGGAAAAGCGGGACCCTAGGAGGCTGCATACCATATGCTTAAAGGTTGTCACTGACGTCCCACCTTTTCTTGGGCAACGTGCTGGGTTCCAAAAGACTGGAGCAGATGTCTGATAACAGGACCACAAAAATAACATGATGGCAGCTTGGTCCAAGGCATAAAAACCAAACAGCAATATTCCAAATGGTGTTTTCTATGATTTGTAAGTGGGGTTTATTTCTTTTTAACAGTATTGTATATGTTTTAGGTAACCCTATTTAATACCCCCCCCCCCACCAACCTCCCAGCCTCGGTTTAAAAGGAAGGAACGTTTGTGCTCTTGTTGTAAGTGGCAGAGTATGCAAGCAACGTAAGGGCAGCATTCTCCTCTCTAAGCCTCAGTGGGGGCCTCCTAGCCGCACAGAGGATCCCGCTACAGCACATTCTCGACTAGTTCCACTTATCTGGGGAGAGCAAAATATAGGAGTCGAGATCCACCGGGCCAGATCCTGCTTTGTGATGCTCCAGTGTTTCAAAGCAGCCACAATTCTGGTTTAGTCAGCTACCCAAGGGATATATCAGCTCCTGCACCACCCTCAGCTCAGGACGGGGGCATGACCTGGGGCATGGATTGGCCATCTCTATGTGCTGGTGATCTCTGATGGCTTGCAGTGATGGCCAGCTTGCATAAATTAGAGGAGCCTCTAACATTATAGTGAATGGCCCCAGGATTGGGGCATCCACCCCTTCCTTGTCAGATGTGCTGAGCTCCAGCCATCCATCAGATGCACTGGGAAATAATTCTGATCACTTATTAAAAAAAAAAAAGGTCTGTGGATCTGCTGTATGTTTTGGTGCTTTCTTCATAAAGATTCATGTCAGTAACTGGGTTAAGAGCACTTGAATTCGCTGTGCACACAACCTTTCCCTTAGTGCTGTTTAGACAGTTATGTTCCCCGTGACTGCCTGGGTTTTACAAGTCAATACCGGTGGCGGAGGCAGCTTGACACTGGTGATTTTGTTTTCTGGATACTGTACCTTTCCCATTTCTAAGAATCCTGCCTGGAGACAGCAGCCAGTTTGTTCTCTCATCCTCTGCAGCCAGTTCCAGAGGATGTGCATATGCTCACCAACAAACCCCCAGTGCTCGCACATGGAGACTTCATTTTTGTTCTTTCTTGGTGTTTTTCTTAACAGAATGTTACTGAAATTTGAGGCTCAGCTTCCCTCGCAAGCATGTACAGATTTCCGGCCAAGGCTCACTCTTGCTCTGGGAAAGTCTCCCCTTCTCAAAGCTACCAAGACAGACTCTTGTTTTAATTCCCTTCTTGAGTCCTTGATCTTCCTCCACAGGCAGCGCTCAACTGTGAGTCTGTCTCTGACTCACCACTGCATCCACAGTCCCCTCTGACTTCAGGGAGCAGATTGCACGGCTCCTGCTTTAATCTGTTCCTGACTAAAAGAAGTGCAAGAGCAGTGCAGTAATTTCCAGTTGAGTGCAAGTCATATACGAAGACCTCAGGGAAACATCAGAATGAGTGTCGGTTAGTGGCATGTCTACTGGATTGGGAGCCTACAGACATAAGTTCTGGTCTCAGCTCTGCCAGTGATGTGCCAGGTAACCCTGGGCAAATCACGTCACCAAGCTGTGTGTATGTTTCCATTCCTACCCTCTCCTTGGTTTGTCTATTTAAGAGTGCCAGATCAGTTGGGCATGTCTTCACTGCAGGTTTGGCTTGAGTTATCTACTTACGCTAACCCGTCTCAAGACAGCCTGGCTAGAGTCAAAGATGCCACACAGCAAAACAACACATAAGCAGCACAGAGTGATTGGATTAGCAGTGCAGAGTATCTGAGTCCCCACTGCATTATTAGCTCAAGCACCAGCAGCACCTGAGTTTCAACCCACCCTCCCTAAAGGGCCAGGTAGCTTGAGTTGAAAGCTCTGCTTAACTTGAGGCTAGAGATTTCTGTGTACGCACAGGGGTTGGGTTAGGGGCAACACTGGAGTTATACCTCGAGCTAATAACGCAGTGAAGACAAGCCCTCTGTATTTGTACAGCACCTCGCACACTGGGGTCCTGAGCTTGGCTGAGGCTGCTAGGTGCTACTGTAGTGAAAATAAATAAGAATAATACAAAAGGACGTATATGTCATTTTTCTAATCAAGTATCTAATAAAGACAGCTCCCCGGTCAGCGATAAAGAAGGAAGAGAAGATGAGCAGTGGGGGTGGAAGTAAGGACCAAAAGTTATTTAAAAAAATCTAAGAAGGCTAATTCCGGGGAATGGAATTTACAAAGTTCCCCCAGAAAGTCCTTTGAGTGAAAAAAATCCTTTAATCCCTCGCTTGGTACAAGAGGGAGGACAAAGCTAAATGAGAGACTGGCTTTAAGGATAATCAAATTAAGGCAGAGTTCTCTATTGTCATTTTATTCTTTAGCTTGTAAAACAATGGTAACTGGGTCTCTCTCTCTCAAATGTTATGTGAAGGTAATGAAATATTAGTGCTGGCAAAAGCGAGACACTAAGGACACTGGCCAGAATTTTACATTGTTGGACAGACTCTAAACAAACCTTCCCACTCAGCTGTGATCGGCAACATACCCTGGTCTTTCAGTCCCAGCCCTCTCCTGAAGACAGAGACTAATTATAGTGAATTGTGGGCCGTTTCTTATGCAGCATGGGACTTGCACCATCCAGCTGGCATTATTTAGGATCCGTGCTAGCTCTGACACTTAAGCATCCAAACCAACTCCTTCTACATAGCCCCACCAACATAGCCACTGACAGCGACTGGCCGGTTTTCAAGAAGGTGTGACCAACAACGTCACTTCTAATGCATCTGTTAAGTGTCTGCCATGTAAGCAATGAGCAACTGAAGTGCAGTGATGCTGTGGTTTATTAAATAAAAATTATAAACATAGGAGTTGGGGGAAGGGGGAGAGGAGGAATCTGGTCGAGTCAATCAAACAGCCCACATAACACTGCATGGTGGGATTTGCGGTAGTATTTCTGTCTGAAATGAGCACACATGACGGATTCTGATTGCATAAGGAACATTCTAAAAGGGAAGAACAATTAAGCACTGACAGAGGCATCATCTTTATTAGATAATCACGACCCAGGGGCATTAACTAACATCGAGTGTCTCTTATCCCATGGGGTCTAATTATTCTGTGATAATAACCACACCTCCAAGTTTTAATTTATTCCTGGGAAGATTATTTTTGGTGGGGTGAAGCAAACGGGTATATTCAATATTTGTGCTGGAGGAAGATGCAGTTGGCCTTTCAAAAGGGCTCATCAGTATTCTAATCTAACTAGCGCATGCAACTGGCATTAAATCGCCTGCCCTTTGTGGTGATCTCCAGCAAATCAGAAGATTCACTCCCATCCAAACTGGTGGTGCTATAGTCTGTGTCATGCGTATAGGTAGGCATGCACCGATTCAATTCTGTATCCTGGGGCAACTTGTGGCAAGAGGGTTTTCTTGGGTTAGAGAGGCTGGCTTTCTGTCAGGCTGTCTAATTAACACGCCGTTGACGGGCTGAAAGGAAAACTAAAAACGTAAGACTGGTAGGCTGATCTCTGAAGTGCTGCCTGACAGCATGTCAAAGATCAAGATTTTAGTAAATGTAAGTGTTCTACCCACGCTCCGGATAGAACAAAGAGTGAGACAGACACCCCATGGGAAGTGGAACAAAGAGCAAGGGAGCAGTAGCGTCACGTAGAAGCAGTGGAGTGAAAACATAGGGAGGGGAGACAATGTAATAATAATTCAGGGATGACTCAGAGATACCAGGCCCTCCCTTTCATCATCAGGTCCAGGCTGAGTGACTCCCGTAATGGCTGATCCAGGCTTGAGGAAGAAAGAGGCCAAGGGTGTATTGCAAGACAACCATCTCCTAGACAAGAGGAAAGGAACGCAGTAGTAGCTGCCGCCTCAGCTTCAAATCTCCCATGTGCAAAGGAGGCCAAGGAGGCCTTTTTCAGGCTGACCTTCCCAGCCCGACCCAAAGCCGTCTTGATGTTTTAGCAGGAATGTCTCAATTTCTATCGGAGTTTAGCATAGCTCTTCTCAGGAGCTCTGATCAAAACTTTGCAAAGGGCTTTCCAAAGACTGATTAAAATTTTATCGTGGACAGTTCTCTGAAGACGTCCACGCAGTGTGCAGAGGCGGTCAAAAAAGCAAACAGGATGTTAGGAATCATTAAAAAGAGGATAGAGAATAAGACTGAGAATATATTATTGCCTTTATATAAATTGATGGTACGCCCACATCTTGAATACTGTGTACAGATGTGGTCTCCTCACCTCAAAAAAGATATTCTAGCACTAGAAAAGGTTCAGAAAAGGGCAACTAAAATGATTAGGGGTTTAGAGAGGGCCCCATACGAGGAAAGATTAAAGAGGCTAGGACTCTTCAGCTTGGAAAAGAGAAGACTAAGGGGGGATATGATAGAAGTATATAAAATCATGAGTGATGTCGAGAAAGTAGATAAGGAAAAGTTATTTACTTATTCCCATAATACAAGAACTAGGAGTCACCAAATGAAATTAATAGGCAGCAGGTTTAAAACAAATAAAAGGAAGTTCTTCTTCACGCAGTGCACAGTCAACTTGTGGAACTCCTTACCTGAGGAGGTTGTGAAGGCTAGGACTATAACAATGTTTAAAAGGGGACTGGATAAATTCATGGTGGCTAAGTCCATAAATGGCTATTAGCTAGGATGGGTAAGAATGGTGTCCCTAGCCTCTGTTTGTCAGAGGATGGAGATGGATGGCAGGAGAGAGATCACTTGATCATTGCCTGTTAGGTTCACTCCCTCTGGGGCACCTGGCATTGGCAACTGTCGGTAGACAGATACTGGGCTAGATGGACCTTTGGTCTGACCCGGTACGGCCGTTCTTATGTTCCATACTCTTATACCCATTTTACAGATGGGAAAATGAAGCACGGAGGGGTGAAATGACTTGCTCGAGGCTACACAGCAATTCAGGAACAGAGCTGGAAACAGCACCCAGGAGTCCAGAGCCAAAATTTTCAAAAAGCGGAGCCCAAAGTTAGACTCCTAAACCCAGATTTAGGCTCCTAAATAGCTGACCTGATTTTCAAAAGTGCAAATAGGATCTCCTGGGTGCTCAGCACACCCACTCTGTGTTTGTCTTGTCTATTTAGACAATATTGTCTCATTGTTTCCTTGTATTCCCCGATCTGTCTGTATCCATCTGCTGTCTCTTGTCTTATACTTAGATTGGGGAGGGACTGTCTTTTTCTTCTGCATTTGAACAGTATCCAGCATAATGGGGACCTAGTTCATACCTGTGGATCCTAGGTGCTATGATCATTAAAAATAAATAAATAATGGCCACTTACATAGCAGCCAAATATGGATTTAGGAGCCAAACTTCTGGCTCCTATTTTTTTTTAAATCATGGCCCTAGCTCCTAGCCCTGCAAGAACATAATTCCTCACAGTACTCAAAGAAAAGAGGAGAAATCAGAGAACATCCAAGCTGTTGCAGAGATGGTGGAAACATCTACAAGGTGATTATTTTTTGTTGTCTTCTGTTTCACTGAGGTGTTTTTTCTACCACCATCTCTCTATCTACAGGAAGCCCACTCTGGCAGCAAATATATTGCGTTAAGGGCACGGGAGCCTGAGAGACTATAGAGAGGGAGAGAGTGGGAAGAGCAGGTAACATATTGAGCAGGTCTGAAATTGTTACTTCTGTTCTGTTTGAACTGTACTGATCAGCGAAGATTGGCCTTCGCTGCTGTAAGTTTCATATTCCTTTCCTACCCTTTGCATAGCAATACATTGTACATGCCGTACAACGAAAGCCTCAACTTTGGTCTTGCATGTACAATACATTTAAGACACCTAGTGGAATCACAAGTAGGGCACAGTGTACTAGCCTGGATGGTGCAATATCATTTCATGGCGTACAATAGTTCCAACTGTAATTAGGTAAAAAAAAACCCAAACCCAGAAAAAAAAACCCCAAACCCCAAAACCCTACCATGCAAAGACAATGCTGAGTCAGTACTGAAACGTTACATGCCCAGCTTGTTCAGTGGGGCCAAAGGTTGTACCCTGCTTACTATGGGCCCTGCATTAGGGCTTGTCTACTCGGTAAGTTAGTCCACATGAAGGAGGGGCGTACATTTAATGTCACGCACTAAGCGGCCTGTGTGGACGGTTCCCTGGTGCCCATTAACAAAGAGCTGCTTGAAAAGGGACTACATAAACGCACACTAGGGAACTTTTAGCGTATACCAGCAGGGTCCACACAGATCAGCTAATGCACGACATGCCAGTGCGGACTAAAATTCACACCCCTCCGTTGCGGACCAAAGCACTGCATAGACAAGCCTTTATCTAAGGTACCAGTGAGCTATACCCAACAATGGAGTTTTACCTTCTCCTTGCAGATGTACCATTGGGCTTCTCCAATTATTTTTGTTATTTCAAACTCTCTTGACTTTGGTGGAGCTGCAGTTCAAGGATTTAGGCCCCAGTCTTGCAATGAGCTCTACACAGGCAGACCCCGACATAGAGCCCCATTGAAGTCAATATCCGAAGTGCTTATGAGCTTAAGTCAATGCGGCTCTACTTGAGACAGGTCCACCCACATAAAGCTCTTTGTAAGAGCAAGGACTTGGGTCATAAGGTCTTCAGAGCAGGGACCTTTTCCGTGTTAAGCCATAGTAATAAATGATGATCATCTTTCCATCATGAAGTGACAGTGTCCGGAAAGAGAGGCTAGACCGGTGGTTTTAAGGTAAACAATTGGTGTATTTGCCACAAGGATGCTTTTCACTTATGAATGACAGGAGAGGTGGTCAACATGATTGCAAATGAGAGGAGAGGTGTCCAGGAGACAGTGAGGTAGTCACACAATGAAAAAAATTGAGAACTCCTGGCTGACGTAATTACAATCCAGTCGGTGTAGCAGTCTGAGGATTGCGGAGTGGATTCTCGATTGAGCATGCATGGGCAGTGACATACTCGGGTGTGTATCATTCACCTCTTTACTAGACAAAAAGTTGCCGAAAACTATTTGATTTGATGTAGAATTACACAACCGGTTCCCCTTGTACTGTACATAATTTTGTAAAATAATGTATCAGTGCCAATTTAATATGGCAATAGCACTTTGCACTTAACACAGCACATCTCTTCCAGAGATAGCAACGTGCCTTACAAACCTACACAGGCAGTTAAATATTTCACAGATGTGGCAAAGTCAGGAACAGAACCCATTCCTGCAGACCAAAGAGGCACACTGACTTGGGGCAAGTCACTTCACCTCTCTGTGCCTCCATTTACTCTCCCATTCTTGGTCTGTCTAGTCTCAGACTCTCTGTTCTTTGGGGCAGGAACTCTCTCTTACTACATGTTTGTACAGTGCCTAGCACAGTGGTGGGCAAACTACAGACCAGGAGCCACATCTGGCCCTTCAGACGTTTTAATTGGCCCTTGAGCTCCCAACAGGGAGTGGAGTCTGGGGCTCCAGGAAGCAGCAGGATGTCCCCCCTCTGGCTCCTACTCATAGGGGAAGCCAGGGGGCTCTGCACATTGCCCCTGCCCCAAGCGCTGCCCCTGCAGGTCCAATTGGCTGGGAACCCCAGGTTTCTTAGCACCATATTCAATCCACTAGGTCACAGCAGACAAAGCATTTTTTAAAACACTGAAACAACAGGGTTGTGGATAAAAAACTTTCCATGAACTTGTCCTGTAATATACCACAGCCTATCAGGAGATCACAACAAGCATATCTTTGGGCACACGGTAGAATTCCGGCCAGCGTGGGGCAAGCACTGGTGTGGTGGACCATTACTATTAAACTTCTTCCTGTGTGCAGATTTTATCAAGATTTAAATTAATTCATGACAATTAGCAGCTCCAGCCTGTTCTCAGTCAGAGCTTCTTGCAAAGCACATGGTGTCTGAGGTTGAGTATCCACCTTCTGTAGTCGAGGTGACAGCAGCACTTGATGATTCTTTGGCAGAAAATAAACCTGAACAAGCCAGCAATATAGCCGTGGCTTGTGTCTTACGTGCAACTTGAACTGATGAGCTTTTTTTTTATTTTTTAAATTGAATTTCTTGTGGCTGACCACAGCTGAAAATTATTACAGATGGTGTGGTAGAGACACACGGCTAAAATGTACTGTATTACACAGTTTTGTGTACACACAGCAGGAAATATACAACCTGAAATGTGCTAACCCAATGGATTCAATACTTTAGGCAGAAGATAATGTACTATAGATCAAAAAAACCAAACACATCTTGTGTTGAATTAGATCCTTGAAAACTAGGGTTCAGTTTAAGTGCTATACTCGGAGTCCTAAAAAAAATATTTGACTAACGAGTACAGTGCTATACTCTGAAAAATACAAATGCATTTCTCTTTTTATAGCAGCTGGTATTTTTTAAATCTTGTTCCATGCATACAGTAGGACACTCCTGCTCTGGCTTTCTGTAAAGAAGAGTTATGCAACCCTGAGGAAACAGAGTCAGATTTTTCTAGGTCTAACCTCATACAGTGTTAATAGTCACTCTAAAAAGAGACAAGAAGTTCCGTAGAAAGACCTTTCCTAAAGTTTCAGGAAGGACTCAAACTTATTTACTGGCAAGTTCTGTTGATTTCATTCACCCTACCACTAAATGGCATTTCAGCAACTGAACTTCCTTATGCAATGCCCATTATAGCAATAATTACACCAGGGATCAGTGCTCCCTATCCATGAAATAATGACTTGCCTCAAAGTGTATCAACAACTGCAACACAAACATCCTAATAGTACTTAGCTCTTACATGGCACTTTTCAGTTTCAAAGCATTTCACAAACATCAACTAAGACTCCAGAACACCCAATCAGCAAGTACATGTTATTCTTGGTTTACATATGGGTAAAGCCAGGCAGAGAGATTACATGACTTGCAAAAGGCCGAATAAAGGGAGGCAGTGTCAGAGCTGGGATTAGAACTAAGAAGTTCCTGCCTCTCAGTCCCATGTTCAGACCACTAGATCATACCCTCTATCACGATTTTCTCTCTCTCTTGTTTCTCTCAAGTGTACAAGCCACAACCCAAACCTTACAAAAGAAATCAATCTAGATTAAAATATATCATAAGAATGTATGTACTTTGGTTACATAAGTGCACAGAATATGCCTTTTAAAAACTACTTTATCTGTCAGATCATATTTTTGCCCTAAAAATAATGACTGTTAAGCTGGGTGAGCTCCCTCCCCCAAATGTAATGAATGGCTTTTTAAATGGTAGTACAATATATTGTACTTGATCATATTAATTCTATACCAAGACATGTAAGTGGTTAACTTGTATTGAAGTGGAAGAGAAAGCCGCTGCGTTTTAAACGGATTTGTTCCAGCGTGAACCATCTACCTTGATTCATTCTTTAGAAAACTGTCAGAGCTTCATATTCACCTACAGGTATGGTTATTTTTGGATCATCTTGGAGCAAATCATAGGCAGCACAGTGGGTGCATTGGCCTATAACAAAATGTCACTGTGGCAGACGTGAACTGCTGATTGGAGAAATAGGTATTGTACTGAAGTGAATAAAAAGAGGAGCTTTTAAAAAGGTCTATTTGAACATTCTTTGCTGCATCTCTGCCGAGGTATCTTAAATTTTCTGTAAAATGCCTAACATTTCAACAATTGTGTTCCCAACTTGAATACTTTTAACTAACAAAGGCAATCTTTGTGCTATGTTATTGAGTAGATAAAATAATAAATGTCCTAAGAATCATTTTACTTCATCTTTAAGAAAAATGAACAGAGTTGACCAATGAACCACAGATGCTAACTGTGACCACCCTGTACTTTTAAGAAGGGAAAGAACAGATTAATTGTAATGGGATTGGCATCAACTTCCCTCATTAAATGGGGTAAGCATTTCTATTCTAACCTCCCGTTTTCAAGTTGCTTTATAACTTTCAGAAACTTCCTCCTTTGGGGATGAAATTTTCCAGTGTTGGCACCTGCCCAAAAGTAGCTTATGTTGAGTATGGGGGATACATATAATTTATTTACTATTCTAATTAAAAATGTTTGCAGCTTTTTTATTTTTATAACAGCTCTACTGCTTAAAATGGATGGGAACAGAAAGTTGAACTTTGGCATGGAAAAAGCACAGTCAAAATTGGTTTTGATTTGAGTGTAAATGACCTGTTGAAAATCATATTCTTTGCACACACAATATATTTTGCATAGACACTTCCTTCTAGGTTCCAAGTATGCAGGCTCATAAAGCCATGTTACCTGAGTATGCAGGGCCAGCTTAGCTGTGTGGTGAGGTGAACAATGAATGAGACAGGGTTTTCAGGAACTATGCCTCATTCACTGCTCTTCTTATATTGTAAAAGCTGCAAACTCCTGCAGAATAAAGTGCAAACTCTGGCAGAATAAAGAGGCTCCTTATAAGGTACAGTATCTGGGATAAGACAGACATTCCAGTGTTGTTTAGCCAAGAAGTTCAACCTTTTGGATTTTACTTTTTGAAAATATATGCATCTTTAAGAAAAAACAAAACAAAAACACATTTTAGAAAAATGTATTAAAAATTTATCTTAGAATAACCAATGACTTCCGTAAGCACTGAAACTGGCCTCCAGCAAGCATGGATAAGCACTCAAAAGTCAGGAAATGATAAAGTTAAGTTTGTATAGCATGCTTGTAAAGTGAGTGCATGTCTTGATCCCCTCTAGCAGCTAGTGCACATATAAAACTACTATGGCTGGGAGCAAATAGAGTTACTCCCTTAGCTCAGGTAGTAGAGGTTTGTGCTTTGGGGCTGAAAAGGTCCTGCATTCCAACCCTGTAAAATATCTTGTGGAGGGGTAATTACCTTTGCACGTCTAATTAGCTGTGCCCATATGTGCTTATAATACATTCTGTAGCCACAGAATCACATCCTCTTTCTTGAAAACATTCTATCAGAATTGTTTTCTACAACTTTCGATACATATTGCTAGCATCCTGTAGTACTTTGTGTTACTGGTGTATACTCACAGTCCATGAAGGTCATTTATATGCAACATACATAGTAAACTATTCTTACACAACATACTGCATATTTACTATGGCAGCATAGCACAATTCTGAAAATGTGAGGGAATACAAAGGCTACTTATGTGCACAGATAAATTAGCTTCTGAGTTAGCTACTTTGTCTCCCATGGTACCAGAAAATTGCATTGTGGACATGCATGCAGGTACAATGAGCTGTATCCTTTGCTGCCTGTTCCCTTCTCTTTGCAGTCACCTGGGAAAGCTGTGCTACTGGTTGTTGAAAAAAACGTATACCATATTCTATTTAGGAAATAGTACAGGATCATGTCATTAAAAACTATATTGTGATGCAGATGTGCAAGAGGGCAGAATTAAAGATGTATGTGAAATCATACTTTGTATTTCCTGACTTGTGTGTGCAGCCTAAATGTTCCCGTCTTGTAGTGTATTTGCTGGAATATAATATCAGTTTATATAATGCTGGGAGCTCATGTACCATCTTTCACCAGAGATTTTAAAAGTGCCATGTAAACATTAATTAAACCTAACACCACCAATGTGAGGTAGGTGAACTATATTATCCCTAAGTTTACATGTGGGTAAATCAAGGCAAGCTAAGCATCACACAGTGAATTAGAATCATAGAATATCAGGGTTGGAAGGGACCTCAGGAGGTCATCTAGTCCAACCCCCTGCTCAAAGCAGGACCAACACCAACTAAATTAGAGGCAGAGGCCCTGTTCTTGAACATACATTTGCTAGTATGGCACCCATGTGGATTCCTATTGACTTTACTGGCATTTTGTGCAAGCACTGGGATCTGTGCTGATGCATCTATTTATTAGATCTAGCCAAGAGAAGAGAAGAGAATCCAGGATTCCTGATTTCTAGTCCCAAGTTTTAACCATTATAAAATATTGCCTCTCTACACTGATACAGAGTTCCAGTCGTTTAAAAAAGAAAAGCGTTCCAAACAAGTGGGGGGGAAAAAGAGTGAAGAATCCGTTAACTAAATAGGGGTGATTAAAGTAAATAAAAAAAACAATTATCATATCAAAATAAAAGACAAGAAAGATGATTAAATGAGGCTTCTAAAGACCTGCGAGAAACTCATGGAAGAGTAATATGCATTTACCTGGTTTTTATTCTTTCATTTTTATCCACTACCATCTAATAATTGAAAAAAAAATCACAGGCAATTTAAACTATTTTAATTTTTTTTTCAAGGCCACTAGACAAAAGAAACTATTTATTGCCTGAGGGGATTTTTTTTTCTAAAATGAAGGCTTAATCTTTCATGTTTTTTTTTTTAAGCAAAGGCTTTTAAAAATAATTTCTAACAATGCTGTAGGGAGAGACTTCCATGGGTATGCAAAATTGAAAATATAAATTTACAATTATAAAAAAATTAATAGTTTTGGGGATTGCATTGTCTCTGTCCTTTCTGGATTAATATTGTCTGAAGCTTAAGAGAAAGTATTTAGAAAGAGAGAGAATACTTTAAAGTGTTCAGCGCAGGGAAGGGAATGACTGTCCATAGATTGGAGTCAAAGCCATTTAGGAGTTGTACTGGGCTGTGTTCACAGTAAAATGCAGAGTTTTGTTTTGAAATATATAATTGGCTGAACTTTGAAAGGGGTGTTTCATATAGATTCACCAGTTAGTATGAGAGGGCCCAGTCCTGCAAGATGCTGATCACCTTTCAAGTCCTATTAAGTCTCCTTGGGGGCCAGCCGCAAAATGTGGCATCCTCAAATATCAGGCAAGATTTTGGTTTGGGGTCATCTCTATGCCTGTGTCCCCATGAGGTGCTGAGTTGATCCAAGTGTGTCTGAGCACGTGCAGAACTCAGTGCAAGTCCAGGGCGCTCAGAACCTCATAGGACCAGGTAGGGTGACCAGACAGCAAATGTGAAAAATCGGGACAGGGAGTGTGTGTGTGGGGGGGTGGGGGGTAATAGGAGCCTATATAAGAAAAAGACCCAAAAATTGGGACTGTCCCTATAAAATCGGGACATCTGGTCACCCTAGGACCAGGTCTAAAGAGGAGCCCTAATTGAAACACCCATCTTTTGAGGATGCCAGATTTTATTGGTAGCTCCAATTTCTGGATGGAACCAAAATCCTGGATCTGAGCATGAAATGAAATTTGAAGGAATAGGGGATAAATCTGGTTTTGAATTTTTGTGGTGTTGGACTATTATTAATAGTCTAGTTCAGAAAAGTATTTATGTACATACCTGTTCAGGACAGCACTTTGACATCAATGGGACTTTAAGCAGATATTTAAGTTAAGCTGTCCTGAATACGGGAGCTTTCCTGAATCAGGGCCTATTAATTTAATGTATTATCTAGAAAGACAGAAACATTTCTTCCTATGCTTACTCTGGGCTTTGTAATCGGACAGTATAATTTACTCCCACGAAACCCAACAAACTGGAGCATTCGATTAAAAGAAAACTAGACCCAAAGTACCCCCATTCCTCTGGAAAAAACCTCCAATACTGAAAGGCAGAGTCAAAAGTTTTCTGCCGATCTATTTCAAGTTTTAATGGAAATACTTTGTGCTACTATGAAAGGCTTTAGGGAACTAAATGTATTTTTCATAGAACAGAGAAGAATCCATGAAGATATTGTTCAGGTTTACAAAATATGTAATAGGGTGAAGAATGTGGAACCAGATAAGAAAGGTTAAATTGAAGGACATTTTAACAATGATTGGTTAGTTGTGGAGTGCATATGGGCATAAAGAGACTATTAAATATGCACTCAGTGCCACAGTAAGCTTTCAAATGTTGAAAATGGTTTTCCTGTGGCTAACAACTCCAGCTAAGATTTTGAAAAGGGATTTGTGATTTGGGGGTGCTTAACTTGTGGGGTTGGGTGTTCAGCCCTTGTTGAGAATCATCAAGGTGTCACCCAAAATCATGCGTCATTTCTGAAAATCATGGTCTCTGCCACTAGGGGGCCACTACTCCCCTACATACTGTGGTGCCCCCTAGGAGGTATTTACTCATCCCAGCTGAAACATCTGCTTCAGCACATCCCATTCACAGTCATCATCTGAAAACACCTATTTTCCCAGGAGAATTTGCAAGTTTAACAGTTAGGCCCTTTGCTTTTCAGTGATGGTACAAGTTTTGTTTTCTTGGCACTAGCACTCTTTAGTATTTAGTTTTATTGAGTATTTGGGATGTTTGCATAATACAAACAGCGTCCATACAGTACCCTCAGCTTTATACGTGAAATTACAGTGAAATAAAAGGCCACATCCGGCTCCTTCCAAAGCTTCCCCAGGTTTCCTAGGGAAGTCTCTGGGCCAGGTGCTCAGCCAGTATAAAACACAACTGAAGCCAGTAGAGCTATGCTGATACACACTAGCTGAGAAGTGTCCAAACTTCACCTCCTTCCTGGGTGGAGTAATTACTCTGACGCTTAATTCAGGGCTTTAGCATCTGACTCAATAGAGGAGCCCTGCAATCCTATATAAGGTCTTAGCTTTCCACGCTTTTCAAGGGAAGTAGAGAAGAGTTAAGATATTTCTTGCCAGATCAGAGAAACTGGAAGGAATCAAAAGATGAAATTTTATCTCAAAATGCAAAATCAATAAAACGTTGGGAAATATAATCTAAAACACTGGCATATGACATGGAGAGAGAGATAAATGGGAAGAGATGCTCACCACAGATGCTAACATATAATTGGATAGCTATGTACGTATAAGATTTTACAATGTGATATGTTGATCAATATATCCTGCATTATATGAAGCACAAGCACAACTACATAGGTTAGCATATCTTCCTCTAGCACTGAATTAAATACATTTGCAACACTGCACGCTGTGGTGGGTGCCCCAGTTCAATGAAGGCATAATCACATTGGAGGGGGTCCAGGAAAAGGTGATAAAGATGATTAAGATCTAGTAGAAGCCTGGATATATTCAAACATTTGAAGCTAGTCTTCCCAACACAGCAGAAACCATGCAGTAGTGAACAATCCTTTGGTAGCAATATGGGCTAGATGGCCAAATAGGCCTTCCCTAACTTTTAAAATACTCTGATTGTGGGGGAAAGAATTATTTAGAGTGGCTAGTGGAAAAGTGGGATGCAAGCAAATAATTCGTCTGGACACCAGAAAATATTTTCTAACAATAAGGTTAATTAGGCTATTAAATAATATTGGAAGGGAAGTTCAAATATTCCCATCTCTGGAGTTATTCAGGTTAAGCAACACTTGGAAATGCCCTTTAGAACAATCCTATGTTGGCAGCAGTTGGACTAGTTGATCTGAGGAGTCTTTTTCATCTCCAAAAATCTATAGTGTGTAGAATCCTCAAGACAGCTGTTTGTACCACAGACCTCATGGAGAGTCATTATAGAATTAAGGTTGCCTCTGCAAACTTAATTTAGTCCCTTTGTACATATGCATGATAATACAGTCTTTATTATATTATCACACTATTTTTTCCAGAGGACCCCGTCTCATTCAGTGCACAGGATGAATGATGCTCACTGAATGAGCAGCTATTCAATATTTTGTTTTCTCCTCATTGTTCAGTGCATGGCCTCATTCCTTATTTACTGCACACTATTCAAACCCTGCTCTAAATTCAGAACTATTCATTTCCTCATTGACTTTCCTACGGCACTCATCTGGATAGTATCTGAGTGCTTCACAAACATTAATTAATTTAGGTTCACAAAACCCCTGTTGAAGGGTGGTATTATCCCCATTTTACAGATGGGGAACTGATGTGCAGAGAAACTAATGTCAAAAGTATCCATTAATTGTGGGTGCTTATTTGAGATACCTATGGCATGATTTTTCAGAGCACTTAGCATTAGATAACATTTTCTCTTTTTAAAGCACAGATCCTATTGACTTCAGTTGCAGCGGTGAGTGCTAAGCACTTGTGCAAGTCAGACTCCAGGGTCTCAAGCTGAGCACCCAGAACATGATGAAAATACAAATAGTGACCTCCTGTGAAAAGTTTGGTTAAGTGACTTGCCCAGCATCACGTAGTTTGGCAGGGCAGGGATAGAATCCAGTTCTCCAGGGCAGCATTCAACTGCCCTAACCATGAGACTGTCCTTCCTCTTCATGCAGTCCCCTGCCTCATGCACTACACAACTTCCAAGTTCTGCAACAAATAAGGCAAGGGTCCTCAGTATAGAATTTCCTAGCTTTTGAGTGCTTGACTTTGCAACCTTAATGTTCTTTTAACATAGTGTTTTGTTCGTTAATTCCTAGGTTTTTAAAAGAGCAAACTGGAAAACAAACGAACAGGAAATTGCATCACGTGGCATCATACAGATGCCCACATGGGCCATCAGCAGGGTTGGAACCTTTAGATACACGACAGAGATGTCTGCCAATTGCGCTAACAGAGTTTCTGACAGCAGTGTGAGACACACACTTTGCCAGTGGATTTCACAGATTTGATGACAGCAGAAAGAATAGTGAGACTCAGGAATCTTGGGTGCCATGCCAGGAGGAGTGTGTGTTCCAGGAGTCATCACAGACCCTTCTGTCAGTTCCCCTAAGCTTGACTCCTTCTTTCCCATCCCCTCTAACTTGTCTCTGTCCCAGTCTTGTGTCTTCACACCCCTTGGCTCCTCATCCCAGTCCCAGGCCCATTCTCCTTGCCTACCCAGTCTCATCTCAGACCCAGTCTTCCCCTCTAAGGTCCCCATTCGAGTCCCAGTCTCCCTCCCCTTCCAGTATCTCTCCTTCCCCACTCCCAGTTCCCTTGCCCAGCCAGTATAAGTTCTTTCCCACTCCAACTCCTTGTCCAATCTCTCTCTGCCTTCCCCACAGCATCAAGCTCCCTTGCCCTCTTCCCCCCCCATTCCCTCTGGCCTCCCCACTCCCCGGTCTCTGTCTCAGTCTCCCCTGTGTCAGGCTCCTTGTCCCAGTCTCTTTATCCAGCTGGTCCCTGTTGTCCCCCTCACCTTAGGTCCTGGGCAGATGTGTCTACTCACCTCCATGCATTCCCAGTCCCAGTTTCCTTGCTCAATCAGTCCCAGTCTCCCCCCCAGACTTCAAGTCATGGTTTCTCTCTCCTTCCCCACACTCCCAGTTTCACCAGCCTCCTTGTCCCAATCTATGCCTCCCCTTCCCCCAGTCTAGCGCCTGCCTCCTCTTCATTTGAGTGAGGCACCTTCCTCCTCCACTCTGCCTGGGCTCCAGCAGGGGTGTCATCGAGAGCACTGGAGAGACAGACTTTCTGCTGTCAATTCTGATGCCCAGCCCCATCCCTGGCTGGGGAGTAATTCAAGGGAAAGTCTTTCTAAGACCCTTGGTTGGATCCTGCTCAGTTGTTTTGTGGGAATGGTACATATGCAGACTGATGAGCACTAGGAGCTGTGTGGGGATGGAGTATGCTCAGGGAGGATGGAATCTTCAGAGATTTTAGCTGCTATGCACTAAGGGTCTGTCTGTACTTATGCTGGAGATGTAATTTACAGCTAGAGTAGACACAAGTGCATTAGCTTTGATCAAGTGCAGAAGTGTAGCCAGCATAGACAGCAGGAGGGGTTAGCTTCCGTGAGTACAATCCCGCCTTAAAATAAATAAAATTAAAACAAACAAATAATTGGAGATATATCTATCTCCTAGAACTGGAGGGGACCCTGAAAGGTCATTGAGTCCAGCCCCCTGCTTTCACTAGCAGGACCAAGTAATGATTTTTGCCCCAGATCCCTAAGTGGCCCCCTCAAGGATTGAACTCACAATCCTGGGTTTAGCAGGCCAATGCTCAAACCACTGAGCTATCCCTCCCACCTTGAATCTTAGGTGCTTACTTGGGTGGCTAGTCCATCCCCCCGCCGTGCCACCATGACTACACTTCTATTTTTAGTGCACTAGCTTAAGTAAGGCTAGCGTGCATACTTCTATCTGAGCTATACCTCCAGCTCAAGTGATTAAACATAACCTAACAAGTCTCTACTGGGCATGTCAGAACTGCGGTTTTTTGAATACTTAAACTTGACCAAATTTGGGCAGATTTCCAGAGAAACAGAAAAAGACAAATCTCTGACACAAAGGCCTTGCCCCTGACAAATTTCGAGCCCCCACTCCAAAGCCTGGTGTTCTAGAGCTTCCCAAAGTAAAGGTTGCACATTTATTTATTTATTTTTAACATTGCAAAACGAAGTATTTCCCCCTAGCTTTATCCTTGGAAATGGCTGCACCACTGTGTCTGAAACATTCCTAACACATTCAGCCTGAGGCAGACACCAGGTATGGAAAAATTCAGTCCAATAGTCCGGTAAAAAGGTAAAAGCCACTGAAAACAGAGTCTTACAATGGAAGTGTTAATAATAATAGGTGGTATTACAATCTCTGCCTATAACATATGTCAAAGATTGCCTCCCTTGCGGTTGAGCTCAAACCTTCTGCCACAGATTATTTTATCGTGAGGGATGAATATACTTAGAAACAAGATTAAACACAAATGTTCTTTAGTGGCATCTAAAATGATATGAATGTTTTTAGAACGGCCATAAACACACTTCATGGTGCAAATTACTACACCCTGAAGACTTTATATAAAGATAAGGAGGCAGATTCTCAGCTCAGTTACACCAGTGTAAATAACTCTACCCTCCACTGGCTTTGGAGATGAGGAGGAGTTATTGTATACTGGATTTACACCAGTGTAATGGAGATCAGAATCCGGCAAGATTTTCACTATGCATCTGGTCTTACTTCCATAATTGCCTCTCAGTTACCAGCAGGAGCAATCTCTGAAGGCACCATAGGAAGAAAAAAAAAGGCAAGACAAAAAAAAAGAAAAGAAAAGAGGGAACAAATTCAGTTTGTCTTTTTTTCTAGCATGAGAGAACTTGGCTCATGTTCTGGATTCTTTTTGAAAAGTTAAATCTCACTGAGCTCCTCGTGCAACTAGAGTTTTCTTGTGCCTGCTGGGTGTTGTAAGACTGCAACATGCCCCCTAACCCTGCAGTGAGCTTGGCACAGCAGACCCTTGTGCCCACATGGAACAACTCGCAAAATCCAGCCTTTAGTTAGCTGCTTAAACACACTTTTAATTAAAAAAAATTCTACTCAAAAAAACAAAAACCAAGAAAAACTCCTCCACGCTTTTCATGTGCAAGTTGGTTGGTTTTGGAGGTAGCAAAGAGGATCACCATTCTGAGGCTCTCCTGCCAGTCTACTCTTACTGCAGAATCTGAATGGAAAGTAATCTACTCTTACCGGGACTTGTGAGGGCTCCCAGCGCACCAGTCGTTGTGGAGAGAGGATTTGCATTGGTGGTGGTAGCTGAGGTTTGGGCGGCGGCTGCTGCGGCTGCTAAGGTTGCCAAATTCTGTAACTGTAAAGCATTCATGCCTGCGCAGAGAACAAAATGCAGCTTCAGCAACAGGATTAACTAAGAGATTCCCAATTTTATTTTAAAGGAATATAAGATTTGTAAAGGTTGCCAGATTGATAGTCTTACGAGTGATTTAAATCCTCCTTTCATTCCCAGAACAGTTACAGCATGGGCAGTATAAGCTGCCCCCCACTGGCCCCAGCCAATGTGCCTCATATCTGTCTTACAGGTGAGAGGGTGGATGGTTTTGTTGTTACAGCACAGGCTTACAACTCAGGAAATTTGAGTTCAGTTCCCACCTCTGTCAAAGAGTTGTGATGTGATAAGTCACTTAATCTCTCTATGTGATAATAATACTTCCTGACCTCACGCAGGTGGAGAGACGGTAAATTAATTATTGCTTGAGAGGTACTCGGATCCTATCAAGTTCAGTCCTCAGGTCCCCTCTTCGCTTCTCTACTTAAACTACCGTACAGTAACAGCCAATTGTGAGAGCAATTTTTGCCTGAAATTCCTTCTGTCTATTTGGAACTGAATTGAGACCATCAAATTCAGCACGGAACAGCTATCAGACAGTAATGATTTTCAGTCACTATCATTTGGGGCCAGATTTGAACTGGGGACCTCTAGGCAGAATGTTCTGTATCATGTAAGCCATCCAGATTCTCAAAATCACTTGTTAGTTAGTTTATTCAGTACTTTACGAGATGTAGTGAAGGATACATCTACATTTCAGAATGAGGTAAAGACCTTCAAGAGAGGGGTAATTTTAAAAAGCATTGCATTTAATTTAGATAAATATGAAATGGAACATCTGTTGCAGACAAATACTAAACAACACTCATACAAAATGGAAGGAGAATGATTAAAGAACAACAATGTGACAAAGAACCTGAAATCTCAATGTGATGCAGCTGCTCAAAGATGAAAATGGTGTACAGAGTGTATATATATATATATATGGGCATCACAGTTATATACATAGGCATAATTTGTAGGACAAAGAATGAAATAACGCCTCTTTCCCCCACCTTGGTTTGGCCACATGTGGGTGTTCTGCATATGCCGTATGAAAAGGACATTGATAAATTAGAGGAAATCCAGAGAAGAATGTCAAAGTAATTAAGCTATGACCATATGAGCAGGAGAACTTAATATGAACTTGGAGAAAATGAGAAGAGGGGATATCATAACACTCTACAAGTATTTGAGAGCTAATAAAATAAAAGAGCAGAAGGGATATTTTACAGAGACTGAGAGCACATGGCATAATAAAGAGCAGCAATAGCTTGAAACTAACACATGACAGAATTAGGTTAGACATTAGAAACCAGACTTGTAGAAATGCTCAGCACTCAGAAGTTTCCATTGTTCTGCCGTGAGAGCCTCTAAATGCTGAGAACTTCTGAAAATCTGGTCACTTTATTGAGGTGTCTAATTGAGAATGGAGCTCTTCTGAAAATCGGCCCCAGTTGTGGGTGTCAAGCACTTTTCAATAATGACTACCCAAAAAAAGAAAGAAGTAGGTGATGGATGATCTTACTAGTAATGAGGCTGAAGAACCATCACTTAGAGGAATCTGGGATCAACATCATACATTTTGAGGGACTAACAGAGGAAAACCTCTCTCATGACTTCTCATAGAATTTGAGAACTATATAAACCATAAGGTTTTTCTCAATCTCTGTCACCTATAATAGTTTACAAGGCACAATAAAACACATAACTACTTTAATTACAAGGTACTAATAACCAAGGTAATTAGGTGTAACTACTGTATCCTGTAATCACAGGTCCTCATTGAGTTTGCTCATCTTTTAAGATAGAGCTTTATCATGATTATACATAGCACTCATCACATTCAAAGTGTTTTACAAAAATACTTTAAAAACTCTGCAGTTTAATTACATGGAAACTTTACAATTACCAAAGAATTAGGGACAGGCAAACCTGTCTGAAAAAAATAAACAGCCTGAAACACAGCTCTCGTCTTCAACCAAGTCTTCTTTTGAAATATGAAAGAATTTGGTGAACTTTTTGAAAAGGTTGAGCCTTGAACGTCTTCATTTCAGATGGGATAGGACAAGGAAATACTAAAGTATACCAAGACGGGGTTCCTTGTAGTGTTTCCTCAGAGGCTAAAACTAGGGAATAATGGAAACTTCTTATGAGAGATGGCTCTTGTGAGCTTTCCAACCCAAAGTGGTTTGGCTAGGTACTTTTCAATGCATAGGTTTGATTAAGTGAGGATGCTTGGGGAAGCTTCACATTTTTCTATGCTGATCCATGCCTTTAGGAGCTTGTCCATCACTAAATAATCTGAAATTTCTATGTATGTGTTTTTAGGACATTATCCATAGCTGAATACTTGCTCATCAGTTGTGGCAATGATAGTGAAGGGATGAATTGGGAGGTATGCTGTCTCTGCTGGAGGCAGGCGCAAGTCCTCTTGGAGAGCAAAGCCACTGCTTATAGTTTTTTACAGCCTGCAACAAACAAGTTGTGCTGTCTGGTATGGAGAGGGAAGTTGGCTATGGTCCCTCCTCCATCCTCTACAGTTTCTGATATTAGAGGCCCTCGTCTCCCAGCTCTCAGAAAGCACAAGGGTAAAGACTGTGCCTGGCCCTTATGCAGGAGCACAAAAGTAGGGGAGGAAAGAGAGAAAGAAACTTCTAGGATCCTCTTGCTCACATACTTGTGAACTCATATGGGCCACCCACAATCTGCCACTACATGAGGCTGGGTGTGTAAAGTACTTTCTACAATTCTGATTTACACAGAAAGCCTCCAGAGTAGTTCAGTCAGTGGCTCACCAAATTTAGAGACAGAGGAGACCTATTAGTTTACTGCATCCATCTCTTTGCAAGTGCGGGAAACATTTTGAGGGATGGGATGTGGGCTCAGGTTTCATTCTGGATTGCTCTTTGTTCCCAATGCGCCCTTCATAAAGTTTCAGGTCCACTAGAAGTCTACACAGCTCAACACCAAGACTCCAGCAAACAATCCAAATCTTCATGGAGGCCACCGTTAATGCCATTCTGTGGTCTGGCTGGTAGAAATACGCAATAAAGCAGCATGCCTGGGTTGTCTCTCTCCTCACTGGACAGTCCGCCGATCAGGAGGAGGTTGCAGTTGAGTTATATTTTCTGTGTGGTGATGCTTCCTCGTGGCACTTTTAAACAGTTCACAATTTAGACTGGCAAATAGTGGTGAACAAAGATGCACACAGCCATGCTGAAAAGAATTTTAGGAGATAGCTTCTGACTAGTGGAATCTCACCAATTTCCCCAACATGCACACAGATGTCTCTAAACCTCGTTTTGTAAGCAAAAAGAATTGGAGACAATTGCTTTCTATTTCGTGGCCAATGAAGAGCTACATGGGTGAAGGGCTATGGGAACGGAGAGACAGCATGTATGCAGTGCTTGAGGAAAACAAAACACAAAGGATTAGAGACGAGACTAAGCAGCAGCACCAAAAGCAACAGCTCGCCTTAGTCTGAGGAGCCAGTCTAGCACCCAGGTGGAGGCAAATGAATGCCCACCTCTCTCCATCTCACAAAATCTTTTTATAGCACAAAGAAGCAGGTAGACTAGCTTCCTGTGGAAGCAAAGGGAGATCTCCTCCACTAATAGAAGATTTTTCAAACCCAAAAGAATGTTAAGAAGCAAGAAACATACATCAAAGAAGTCCTCTCCCCACCCTGCATGTATCACTGGAAAAGTGACTACAACACACTGGCAGCTCTTCAGATCTTATGTGGTGTCAGCTATGGGGCCTCCAGAAAAGATCCGTTTGTTGTTGTCATAATGCATCAGAGAAGAAAACCAAATTATCGAACCGAGTGGAACTCAAGAATGAGAATGTTAATAACAGGCTGAGAACACACCCAGTGCCCAGGGTGCTGTAGAACTGATGAAATCAACAGGCGTATCTCCTCACTCCCATCCCAAAGGCTGTCCGCTAAAATACACAAATAATCTATCCTCATCGTTACTATATTCCACTTCCTCCAGATGTTTTATCATTGCTGCTGCTCCCTGGTCATTGGCTTTTTCCTTTATGTGAAATGTGTCATCATCACAGCTTGCTAGAACAAACTCAGAAGAGGGAACCAAGTACTGTTGATCAGCAGATCCGACAGCCGATTTGGTTACACAGTAGAAGTAGATTCCGGTTCAATTAACCTCTAGCCAATGTATAGTTTTGGGGACTATTCTGCTGCCTGGCACACTCTATCCTTTCCCATGGTGTCCGTTCCCGCAGTCCATGCTTTTCACATCACACAGGTTTTTCAAAACAGCCCCAGCCCCAAACGTAGAGAGAAAGTGATTCAATCCTTTTTATTTGAAACTGCTGCATACTCAGCAACTGTACCTCTCGCTGAAGAAATGCAAACCACTTATAGGCATGTAAACAAAAAAGAGTAAAATTCCACCTGCAGGGAGAGAACTCCTGGGTACGAAAGAACTCTTGATCTTCATGATGGAGAAAATGTTGGGAATTAAAGCAAAATGATTTATAAAGAGCTAGAACCACATTACAATTTGATTCAATTTTTAATAATGTGTATTTACCAAATGTGCCATCAGCCTGGCAAATAGTCAGAACTACAAGGAACACAACTTTCATTTTGTTACTTGGCAAATTAAAAAAAAACAATTAAATTATGTACAAAACAGATGCACAATATGCCTGCTTGAAACTTAAGATTTAAAAAAAAATTATTTATAAGGATAGGGGCATGAAAATTTAATTTAATGTTCACCTTAGGTAATTTCGTATCTTATTGTTCATGGCAATTACCATAAATCTACATATCAATAAGCAAGAACAGATGTCAGTTGTTACAAGTGCTTGCCAATCAGGCCTGTTAAAAAGTGACAGATGGATGGTTATAGAACATTCTCATAAGGCCTATTAGCACATTCGCAGGAAATTTTTGTAGTGCTGCACAGTCACAGATGCAGTTCTGTGAAAACACGGGTAAATTTGAGAGCATAAGATTTACATTTTACAACTTCTTGTGCTACCTCCAATGCAAACTTTCATGCAATAAGGCAATTTGCCTTGCTTTAGTCACCATAGTTTTTCTCCTTGTGATAAATGCAAGTGGTAAGGATCAGGGGCTTGTTTGTATAGGATGTAGCAGAATCATGGGCCATTTTTAAAAGCTTTTTATGCTTATTTAAGTTTTACATGCAAAGCATTTAGTAAGTATTACAATAATTGAGGATCACTTGCGTCTTCACCTTGAAGAATTTCCTGCTTAAATCCTTCCTTTCTGGAAAAACTTGCATTGGTTCACAGCCCAGCCCTGGTCATCTTAAAGAGGCCTGATTTTCAGAGGATGGATCCTGAGCACTTTCTGACCAGATCACTTTACAGTGTCTCAGCTTGGTCACCCCAATGCAGAGGCATCCCACAATCGGTAATATTGGCTAAATTATTTATTTACCTTTTTCCTTTTGTCTCGTTAGTTTCCCCAAACATTAAATCCTGACTGAAGTTTAAGAAACATGGACTAATGATCAAAGCAAGTACAGTTTATCATACCTGATCAAAAAGTAAGTTACTTGTTAACACTGATGTTATCAGACACTCCAGATTTTTATTTTTAAAAGCTGAATCAGATTTTCCAAGGAATATTTTTGTTTTCATATTATCCAGCTGAATCAATATAACCCCTTTTGTGTGTGTGTGTGTATCTTGCATATGCACATGTATACATACCTATCTAATATCTATATGCATATATCTATTTACATATATAACAAAAGATTTGAAATTAATTGTATTGATAATGGAAAACCTTCACGGGGAAAAAAATATTTTTTGACATCTCTTCTGAGTTATAATCCCCTGGCATTCTGTCACATAATGTAAAATCTTACATTATATCTTCAATGTACTTTTAAAACTAGTAGGTTAACTTAGCTCACCTAATGCAAATCAGATTTTTAAGGTCTGATCCAAAGTCTACTGAAGACAATGGAAAGATCCAAGTCATTTCACTTAGCTTTGCATCAGGCCGTCAATGCAACTTGAATACTTTTGAAGGAGGGAACTCTCTGGATTGAACAGTCATTAACTGTAGCTTGTATTTTTTTTATTAGACAATCAAATCATGTGATCTACTTCACCCATATTACTGACATTCCCCACAAACAATGAAAGTACAATCCATATACTGCAGCCTAATATTATGCATATAAGTAAAAGCAGTGCCTTTAAATTATTAAGCATTAGAGTAGTCAGTAGAAAAAAAGACTACAGTATGACCGAGAGTAGTGACATAAGTATGTGCATGTGTTATGTAAGAACAATAAAGCAGAGTTTGGCAAGACAATGACAGTTCCTGTAATCAAGACAGTGATGCTATTAAAAGAGCAAAAGGGATATTGACGACTCTTGTGATATTAAGTGTTTTCCTACTTTAATGGGCTTTAGACACATACTTAAATGCTCTGCAGAATTAGGTGCCCGATCTAAAGTCTACTTAAATTAATGGAAAGACATCCATTGATTTCAGTGGGCTTTAGATCCAGTGAAGCCAAAGAAAACACAGCCATTGACTTTAAAGGTGCAGGACCGAGCTAATTGAAATACTTTTGGGTGCTACATACGTGTACAGGTAAATTTAAGATCTGATCTGGCCACCATTGCTCACATTGAGTAGTACCTTCCTCCTCCCACTCAAATCAACACAAGGAGGAGGGCAAAAGATCTGATTCTAAATGAACATTTTTTCACTCAAAGAACTTGCAAAGTCTAACCATGGAGCTTGTCTGGTATCTTAGCTGACTAGGGTGACCAGATGTCCCAACTTTATAGGGACAATCCTGATTTTGGGGTCTTTTTCTTATATAAGCTCCTATTACCCCCCACCCCCATCCCAATTTTTCATATTTGTTCTCTGGTCACCCTATAGCTGACTGCTTCTAGATTTTCTTCCTCTTTAAGAAAAGCTAGTCCAGTATTAATACACAAGCTCCGTATCAGCAGGACATGAATATTATTATATTTATATGTGTAAAATGTATGGATAGGATGTAATTAAAATACATTTTGAAAAAAGGAACAAATCTAGCTCTTATGCTACATGAAGGTTGTGAGATCAATGGTCCAGCAATATTAACCCATCCATGTTGCACACACCTAGAATTTTTGATTCCTCTGTCTCTTTTAAACCTTAATAAATTACTCTTCATTATTAAAGTATACCATCAAACATAGTGGACGTGCAATGTAAATTGGTTAATGCTGCAGGAGAAACCTGAAATTTGGGAAAAATATACGACTTTTTAACTTTCAAACTTAATGATACGATTGTGCTAAGACTTTTGTCCTTTCATGGAGAGTTGTGGTATGGAGAGAAATTTAACATTGTGAATTTGACCTTGGACATTGAGATTTAAGAACCCTGCATTTCTGGAGAAGAAAAGGTAAACCCAGAAAAGCATTAAGTTCTGTTAATATGCACGTAAGACCACCTCTTTGTTAAAACATTTCAAGAGGCACATACAGTTCTTAAATTATTATCCAGTATATGGATCTATTAGAAATCTAGCCTTTGGCTGAGGAAGTACATTGTTCTAGTAAACATGACATGCCACTATGACCCCAGAAGATAATTTCCTTGGACTAAATGGCCTACTATGTATAACTGATTCATACATTGGATTGAGAGGCACCCTAGGGTTAATCTGAGGAAAATCCTTAACTTCAGTCCAGGTATGGTTCAGTTATTGGAGGTAAAACTAAACCTACAATAACTGTGAACAGACAATGGGAACTTACTTGGATACAAGTACAGTAGAGTATGCTATACAGAAAAATCTCCCTGAGTATTTTTTCCCCCGTGGGTCTCTCAATTTTTTCCATTCTGTAGAGCTAACCAAATATGAAACATTAAACACAATCCTTGAGCTCAAAGCCAGCTCCAAAAATGCCAACTGTGAAAATGTTGCTGAATGACTCCACTCTGTTTATCATATTAAGATATATTTTTTGATGAGAAAAATGCTAGATCATAAGTGTAACATAATAGAAACAGCAAGCACTGCCAGCAGGTCTGAGAAAGAGAAAATAATTCAGGGATATTGTCATCTGTAGGCCAATTTATATTGTCAGACAGCAGATTCACGTTAGTCTCTGATGCCACTGCAATAATGGCATAATGTAACGATTGAGCAGAGAATACCTATGGGGTATGGCCATATCATGCGGTATATCTATACTTGTTAAAAGTATTTCAAGACTCATTCAAAGGGAAGCCAGAAGAAGCTAAAGACTTGGATTATAAAAAGAGAGTATTAAAAACGTGACTAAAGACACATGAATATTTCAGCCATTGTTTTGTGATGGCAAAACAAGTCCAATTCCAATGCTACATTTCATTGATTCACTGAGTTCATGATTAAAATAAACTAGCATACTTTTTTTTTTTTAAATCAAGCAAGGGGGAAAAAAAGCTTTTTAACAGTTCCTCACGGCAGGCATAATGTGCATCTGTGGTCTGATTTACTGCACATGCTGCCTTCTCTAGCATCATGTTAAGTTAGGGTATCAGCATGGCAGGTCACACAGTGGGAGAGACCTTTTACTAATCACTACACATCGCTTACTACTGGCACACAGCTCATTACCAAGAAATCCTCCAACTAGCTGGCTTTCAAATATGCTTACACTTTGATTTTCTCTCTCTCTCTCTCTTTTTTCCTTCAGAACAAAGATTATACTTTTACATAAAAGCTTCTGTTGGGTAATTTTGTCAACTAGGGTTCTGAAGTCAAAAAGGCACCCAGTTAATTTCCCATGATTATAAAAAGAAGACTGCAAGCTTGTATCAATGGTAGGCCTGTAATCTTGGGTTTCATTAAGAAGGTCAGAACATTTTTATTTGTCACCTATTATTAAAATGTTTGAGGGCTGCCATTAATTTGATTTTCAGGCCACAGAAATCTCACTGGAAATTAAAATGTAATCCTGCTGTTGCTTTATTGCTACTTTTAGTAGGTAGGATATAGCTGCAGGAACTAAGAGCTCTCCTGCAATTTCCAAGTGGTTACTCTGGACAAATGGCAGGTGACTAATGCAAGACAAACTGTACAACCGAGGAGCAGTTAGTTTAATTTCAGTTTCTGAAAGACAGACTGAATCTGAATCATGAGTTGCCCCCTGCTCATACACACAACACATTTTATACACAAAGACTAATGTCGTGTGATCATTACAGAAAACAGAATTTAAGAGCCTAAGAAAATAAAATATAATTGGACAAAATGAAATGATTTTTAACTCACCAGCCATTTGCTGAATGCCGCTGAAGGCACCCAAGTTACTGGAGGAAGTTGCTTGCTGCAGAAGCTGCAAATTAATAATAAGACGATCATCGTCATCTAAGCGATGTTACAAAAAAGCAACAAGATTAAAACAAAATTATTCATCAAATTAAAGTTGGAATACTTATAGTTTCCTTTACTTTTATATAGTCTCTTGCTTCTGCCTATTGTTGGAATGAACATCCCCAGAGTTGATGCTGTAAATCCATATTAATGTCTAATCTCTATTAAGAAACACACAGACACTGGGGAAACTCAATAACATCGCTGCTTTAAAACAATTAATCAATTTACTCTTTTTAACAACCAGGTGTTAAATCTATTTAAACCAACATAGCGTGACTAATTATAACCCTCTGCAGTCTAGTAGTTACCATAACTCATCTCTGTCAATCATGGTCCATTCTCACCCAACCCCTTAAATTCAGGTTTCTTTCTTTATCATCCTTAGAACAAGGTACATCAAGTGCACAGATATTCATTAGTTCATAGGCTGGCACTTAGCTGATATAACAGTCAAGATTCACTATTAACCCTTGATACACTGGGTGTTTTTTTTTTAAAGACTGCCAGTTAAATGAATGTCTATGCAGATTTATAACCACCCCACCCCACATATACAATTGATTCATGCAATCTGCAGATACAGAGAAACAAATCTCTAGGCATGTGGGAATGTCCCAGTTGTCAATATGCCATATACTGTGACCATTCACAACTTCACAGCAGCAAAAGGCAGAGACCCCTGACCACTTGAACAATAAGAGAATCTCTGTTATCAGTCTATGATTTATGACACACTTAAGCTGTTCCAGATTCCCCCCAGTAGAGGGCAGCTGTACAATGCAAGGTAGCGAGCTAATTTTTCTCTCGTAGCTTTCAAAGAGTCAAAGAAAATGTCATTTTAAAAATGCCCAAACTCCCATCAAATCTACCTTCTATAAAGTAATATGAACCTTGCACATTTAGTACCAATAAAAGAGCATTTAATTTACAGACTTTCACTAGTTAATGTGATAGCCATTTTCAAATATATTAAAAGATTAACTTGAATGAGTACAGGGAATATTTCTATGTGAAACTGATATGCAGAGTAGAATTAAATTCAAAACATTGTGGATTCAAAGGACCGTTCACAAACACAGTTGAAGAAGGTTTTCAGATGTCTACCTGATCTCTGAAAGCTGAAGATTTTACTTTGATAAGAGAAAGCATCCAAAAAATGTATTCACATTTTTTAAAAAGCAGAATTTAATGTTCAGTGGAAACATCAGAATAAAGATGTATTTCCCAGCTGAAATAGAATTTAAATCTTCAGAAGACTGCAAGGCACTGAAATAACTTGAGACTTTCATTCAAAATCGCTGTTATTATTACAAAATGTTTTATAGAGTGCCATAAATTTACGTGGTGCTTTTAGGAATAAGTCACATTATCTGCCCCTAAGTTAAAATGTTGGGAGTTCCATTTTATCAGGGTTCACTATAATTAGCTTCCAGTGTGCTAAAATAGACCAGTTTAAGTCTAAATAGGTGGTCACTAAAACAACAAGGAGTCCGATGGCACCTTAAAGACTAACAGATTTATTTGGACATAAGCTTTCATGTGTAAAAAACCCACTTCTTCAGATGCATCACGTGGTCACTACATTTCACAAGAACTTACAGCTAGGTACTGTGGTGTGAGTCCTCCAAGGCCTGTGAGGTTCCCCCAAGTGGCAGTGTTGAGCTGTTGCATCTGTTGTGCCAACTGCTGTTGTAAACGCCTCTGCTCCTTATCCTTTTGGGTATCAGCAAACTTCACCACTATAGGCGAAGAGCAGCCCTATGATTGGACAGATTGGAAAAGAAAGACGTTAAAATCACACACATTTACATGATTCTACCTTGACATGTTCTTACCATATTTAAATCCATTTGAAATAACCTGAAATTATTTCTGAAATTATGCTTATTAATTATTATTCAACTATTTTTAAAATGTGGCTCTTGAAAAATTATTAATTTCCTTTCTCTTTTCACTGAACTTCTTTCCTTCCAGATCTTTGTGTATGTTCAACTATCTGAGTGCCCCTGGAGAGACAACAGAATTTATCAATGCTCTTTAATTAAGCTTCACGGTTCATGTGTTTTAAAGATGGACTTGTCTCTTTCTTTTCTGTCTGTTTTCAAGTAATAGCCAAAGACACTAATGGACATAAACAGTGCCACATGAATGAAAACAGATCCCCTATTTTTATCTAATTTTGAAACTGTTTGCTTTCAGATACAAACCTCAAGATTTGTTGTTTTAAATTTACAGAACAGTGTAGCATCATAATGATTCTAGTTTACTTTTGGCAAATGGATTGGAACATTCCATGATTTGTAGAAACCATCTGTCTTTGAGTTTTATCCTGCGGCCCATCGTTGTAGTGTCTGAGTCTCCCTCCATGCCCTATCCACTGTCATGCCAATTTCTCTTCTACCCCCAATCCGAGAACCATGTTGGGTGCCTCAGATCCAGAAATACAGCAGGATTTTAGACACAATTTACAGTGTGAAATGGGGGTTTATATCTAACCAAACTCATCCCATGGCTACTCTCACTACACTGTGAGCTTCTTCAGAAAAGTTTCTATTCTCTATTTCTGCAAAGAGTAGCCATATCCTTTCTCTCCGAGGAACCTCACAATAGGACAATGATAGGAACATTCACAATCAACAGACAAAATGATGAAATAAGCCACAGTAATAATATCTTTTGTGTGAAGACCTCCCATCAATACCATTCCTTTAGAATTATCATCTTAGAAAATGATCACTTGAGATGTATTATTCCACCCCCAATACCTTGCTTGTATATTTCATTGTAAAAATGTCTTTCAATTTTTCAGTGAATAAAAACTGAGATACACACTTCAGCAATTGAATAAAGATTACGGAGGAGTCCGCTTGGTATACAATTGCCTCTTCTCAGTGATTTTATACTAATATTAAAATCAAGCTCTTATTATTTTTTTTTAAATTGAAATATTTTTCCAGTTTAGCTAATAAAAAAAAGCAAGCTCGTATCCCATTTCAGATTGGCTTTGGTGGTATTAGGCTAAGCGTGGTGATAGTTTACTGCTTGCTATGTGTACATACGTGTAACTCTTAGGTCTGTTTCAAAGGAATATAAATGAATTTCAAAATGAAGGAATAGTATATGGCTGTTCCAGTACTCAGCTCAGCAGCTCAATACTCAGTACAACAGCTGATATCATATATATGAATGCTGAAATGCCAGAAAATTGTATAAAAACAATATCTCTGCAATTTAGGAATCTAATATTTTTTCCAATTTCTGCTCTTATTTCATCATTTTCAAAGGAGCAAACATTCTGAATATTGAAATTATATGTAGCAAAATGGCTCTACATGAGAAAAATGTTGCTATTTATTCCATGTTAACAAATTAGTGTCTCCTGCTAACCCTCCATTTGAGTGATTTTTTAAAAAAAATACAAAAATGAGGTAGAAAAGCAGAAAATGAGGGCAGCGATAATGGCTTTAAAAATGAGTTGCTTAAACCAGGATAGAGACTAAAAGACAAAGAGCAATAGGAACATTCATTATTTCCAGGAGACACTTGCTCTTCTGAACATGAACATTCTCATCATTTTGAGTCACTTTGAAAAATACATTTTAGTCAATGATGTGTGCCAAAGAACTGAAAATAATGAAATCAGAAAAAAATAACTTCAGTGGTTCAATTGAAACTTGATTGCATAATACATAATCTTCCATTTTAAATGTCTTTTTTTTCACTCATAAAACATGAAATCAAAGTGCCCAGGGGCAATATTATTTCAGAGAGTGTCCAGATTTCATAGCGCCTCTCAAAAGTCAACTTTTTATCGTCATAGCATTAACATTAATAACCAAGAGGCAGGAAATGCTTTTGAATGTTGACCAGAACAATACCTTCTTTCTGTCTGGAGAGGTACCCCCCATTATTCAAGCAGGTATGGGGTATCTCCTACCTCATTATTTTATGGCTGCTTTTTATCTCTCCTTCTTAACGGGAAGCACTGCCTATGTACCTTTCCTTCTGCTGGCAAGATAGAACATGCAGACTCCTATTGGTACCATGCCATGAATTGGTGAGCTGCAAGGGCTGCGCCACCTCCCACAAAAGAGTAAGCACATCAGTTCTGCTACAGATCTGAGCCCAGACGACATCACGATGCTAAAGTCCAGGATATTCTGAACCGCCCTGTCAGTTTCGGATCTTATGTGTACCCTAATTATAGGTGCAGATTCTCCAACCTTTAAGGCTGTTGAATAGTACTTTCCTCTGAGAGTAGCTATTTATATAGGGCTAAACTGTGATATACTTCCTCACGTCAAACAATTGGATTACCTGTGGCATAAGGTACTATTCAACATAAGGAAGTATATCACAATGGGGCTTTGTTTGAAGTATGGTACAATACTCAGCACATGAAAGGGAGAATCTGACCTTCAATGATTATTTCATTTTACAACATCCGCTGACTGAGGGTGATTCATGTAAAACTCATTACCCTAGACCAAAAATACATGGGAACACATGGAAAATACACATCAAAACCACAGCATTATTAACAACACTTCTGTTTTATGTGGAACCAAAAAGTAGCAAAAATATAGCGACCCAAATTAATGGGGCAGTGCATGGCAGAAAAATAAAAAGAAGCATTATTTCAATGAACTAAAATGTCACTTTTTATTCCATATATAGTGTCATAGTGCACAGTAAAATATATTAGGTAATAGCAGCTTCCTAGTGAAGATAATTTCAATAATTCTGATTTTTCTCAGTGGCAGATTCTCATCTAACACTGTATATTCAGAGTCTATAAAAATGCATTGCACTGAAAAGAAAAACACATTGATTATAAAATAAACTTAACCAAAGTCAAATGTGATGTTTGGAAAGACAGTAGCTTTGCAATGCCAATATCATTACTGGAAGAGTACAGAAAACAGTTGACATTTCCATGCACTGTCTCTTTTTTTCCCTCTGTCTTTCCCTTCGCTCATTACACAAAGCAGCTCAACGACATGACGCAATAATGATTGTTTAGTACCCAGCATGCTTTGGGAGACTAGAGCATTGCAAAGAAAAATTACTTGAGAAAAAAATTGAAAGGCCCTCATTTAAAAAGAATAATAATTAAAAAAAAAGAAAAGAAAAGAAGAAACAAATGCACATAACATCAAAATGCCACCTCCAAGAAAATCATCAGTACACAAAGATACGGTATACATAATACAGTATAACATGCACTCTCAAATGATTAAACTAGAAGATCCAGAATAAGTAAAGGCTTAGTACTCTTGTGAGACCTTTTGTGCAAAATTCTGAGACCACGACATAAATCACAGACTAAAAAAGCTGAGACCACCAGATGAGCTTTGGCAATGCGATAACTATGCCGATAAGTGGATCTTACCCTGAAACTGTAGTTGCACCAAGTAAGTAAAGTTAAAGCTTCGTGTTGCTCATTATTAGAAAGCATGATGCCGTTTTTAGGGAATAAAAGATTGCTGCTTGTACAGAGCCTGGCATGGCAGTGCACTGCAGCTAGTCCAGCTCTTCAATGTGCTCTGACATAATTAGCATTTTTATTGGCTACATAAAGTAGAAGAAATTATATTAACTTAAAAAGAGATTCCATATGCAACCCCCCCCAAAATTCCCAAACATATGCACTAGGAACTTGGCATGGCCAGGTTAAAAATCTTTTTTGAGCCTTTTCCCAGAGTAGCATAAACTTCAATGTTTAAAAATCTAATAAAGTGAGGCTTTTTTGTTTTTCTTTAAGTTAAAAGATAATTCAGTCCCCACATGTTTTTATTTATTGATTGATTGATGATTATTTTCTATTGAATGCCACTGGACGCATTATAAAAGCAATGCTTGGGTTCAACCCAGAGATCTTTTTACTTGTGTTTCAAGATCATTCGGAAAAATAAATGTCATGAAAAGAGGTAGAGTGAGTTTTGTGAACGTTTAAATCTGTGAGATTGTCATGTGGCTGATCTTCTCCAGGAGACCATGGCTTTACCATTCACAATCATTTGCACAAAGAAAACAAAGAAAGGGCAGATGATACAGTACTGTACCTCCATGGTCTGAGACTGGTGCATGGCTTTGATTGCATTCTGTGCCATTGCCCTTGTAGAAAATGTAACAAACGCACAGCCTGTGGGAACAAGGGGACAGGGAGCAGGAAAGACAAAAAACAACAAGACAAAAGGATTGGACGCTTGTTAAACCAACACAGTCTACGAGAACGGCCACAAGACGACACTGTTCTCAGTAGTACATAAAAGTAAACAACTCCTCTAATTTATTTATCAACAGTGCTGACTTGCTAATCTGACCATAGATGAAAGAAAAAAATTAGATTGGTGAGGGTGGGAGAAAAGGGTTTGGAGGTTTTTGTTTTGTTGTTGTTGAGCCACAGGGTTTGAAATAAGCAAGGCTTGTTTGTATGCTCTAAAATGTAAAGTTTGGATTGTATATTTTAATCCCTTCCAAAGCATGCATTAGCAGCTACCTGCTATTTTTTTTAAATTTATGGCTGGTTTAAAATAAACTGCCGGCATCACTGGCAATTAAGTAGAAATGTAAAGAGCTCATAATGCCACTGGTAAATTTCATCAAGATGGTGTGAACACAAATAAGAATGAGGAAAACATGTATTAAATGCTTTGAAACTAAGTGCCAGAAGACCCAGTGATGCTGCCAGACCAAATTCAGTAATCCAGGTGGAATTTAAATATTTTTTAAAAATGAATTTTTCAAATAAAAATCTTTACGAGTTTTGTTTTTTTGAAGTCCTGATACTTAAAGGTACAAGCATAATTCTTTGATCGACAAAAACTATGACCTCCTTCAAATATACTGGGGCTGTATGTGTGTGTGAATAATTGAAAACCACTTTTTCCCTTTTAAATCATAGAAAAAAAATAGCTCAGTGCCGGAGCTGTTTCCCCCTGCTGGCCTCCCCTTTATTGCTACTCATACCAATACTGGCCATGGTGTAGGTCAGGTTTAGTAGCGCACGGCTCACTGCCCTTTTAACTAATAAAAACACGGCCTTCTGAAATTTACATTTTATTCTTCTTCATGCACCCTTGGGCATCTTAAAGAAAAAGACTGTGAAATTAATGCAGATTCAGGCTGATTTTGTAATAATACCATGGCACACTAAAAGCTTAGCTAAAGCAACACAGACTTATTTCACTTGTGATCTCTAATGACTTTAACAGTGCATTGATTTTCAGCTCCCTTAGCCTTGCACAGTTTGAACTTAGGTTTCAGAGAATAATTTAGTGTTCCACTCAATTTCCTCAAAACATTATTATTATTACTACTTAAAAGATTTCCAAATGAAGCAAATCTAAACACAGAGAGGCTGAAGCATATTGTCATTTTAGAGCTAAGGCATGAAAGCTATGTTCTGGCACCAAAAATGTAATATTGTTGCCCCTGTGGCCAATGGGCAAAATAAACCATTTTGCAATCCAGCAGGAAACAGATTGCTTGGTTTATATAAATCAATTTGTGAGCCATAAAACATCTTTTCTCTTTTGATCTGTATGTACCTGGTAAGATTATCAAGTCAAGACTGTATTAACATTTTAATCAAACAACAGTAAGAGAAAGCAATGCCTGATCATTACCCAAAAGCACTACATCTAGTCATGAAAATAAAGTCAATGCATTTTTGCATCATGCGGTAATTTTTTAAAGAAAAAATATAAAATCCCTTGATACAAGGGAAACTAATCCACTATGTATCTTACTGATAGATTAGCATTATAAATTTTAAAGTTAGAATTATTTATGCAGATTTTACAGTAGTGTTGCACTACTTTATATATTTCTCAGATAACAGAACAGCTGATGATGTTTTTTTATTATTTAGACACATTATATTGCTACTACTGTTATCCAGAAAAAAATTTTTGTCAAAGAAAATAATTTCACAAACATCTTTCTATAAGGCATTCTAGACAAAATGTGTAGTAGAATGGTAAATAAGCTACAGTACCTCTGCTAGATTCCATATTGATGCTGTGCACTAAAATTAAAGAGGCCCAAATTTACCATCAGTCTCAAAGTAATCTCTCTTAAAAACATTATTCTTATTATTAATATAGGAAATAACACTAAGCGTTTTCATTTCTTATCTTGTGACTTCAATGGGGGAGAGAACAAACTATTAGAGATATATTGGGGGAAAACATACAGAGCTTTTGATAATATTGCGTTGAATGGTCAAGGAACCGTTTCATTCACTTCCCTTGCTCTTATTATCCACAAGCTTGTACCATAGTGACAATTACCAAGTGGAGGTTAAGAATGCAAAAGAACCATGTAAAATGTCAACAAGAATCAATAAGACACAGTTTATGCATTTATCACAATTTCTACCCAGCAGTACAGCTGTAAGTAACTTACTGAGAGATGTTGCAATTAGCAGGTCTCAAAAGAAAATTGAAGCAGCAGACAATTAAGCTATGTGGCCATATAGATGGAGCAGATTACGACCTCCCACCCCTCACCTCCCTCCCTCCCTGCTCATTTCCTTTTTAACCGCAAAGCTAAGTCATTGGGGGGCTTTCACTGCCAATATTATGGCAAAGCCTCCCTCTTCACTCCCAACCCAAGTTCATTTGAAAGGCTTCTAACTGTTATGTTCTGGCATGAAACGATTTTTATAACAGTAAAATACCATATATGGAGCTATTCATTTAAAGGAAACTTGTTCCCTGTGAAGCCCATGACGAATGTGTGTGCACCCTTTGCTCTATTCCAAGAAGCTCAAAATCATCCTATAGAGCGAGGGAGGCTGAATTACATTTCCATTATGGTCTGCGGGGTCAGGGCTACAAAATTTGGTCCATATCCTACCCACAATCCACAGCAAATTTCCAACTGATAACCACTGGCCAGTTGTGCATATGATTACCTGATTTGCACAAATAATTGTGGGCACAAATTAAGTGTGCAACTGCACTACTAAATTATTTGAAAACCTGGCCTTTAAAGTGTCATTGTTAGAATCAGCACAACATTGAGATGAATGAGTTCACAGCTCTTTCCAACCATTGTTTCAGGATAAAAACAATGTTTTTATATATAGCTATATATCTATATCTCTATAAAACTTTCCTTCTGCAAAATCCAAATCTGCCATGCTGGGGATGCTGCCGTGTGAATGGTAGGGATTACTCCTTTTACATAGTGTACAATCAACCTGTAGAATTCATGGCCACAGGTGGTTATTTGAGATACATACAGACAGCTTTATAACCATTAATAACACTGTAGCTATGCATGTTAAGATAAGACTAATCAAATCTCATGCTTCAAGAAGGATTTCCACAGCCCCTCACCTCATCATATAAAACACTGTATAATTGCCTAAGGCAAGGAGCATGCTTCCTCTGAAGCATCAGGTATTGGACATTGCCAAAGGCAGCATGGTTGGACCTGATGAACCAATTCTCTGATCTGCTATGGCAAGTCCTATGCTCCTTAGATGGCCTCAGCAATTCTCTACTACAAATAGGAGCAGTGGAGCTCAGTTGGGGGGCAGAGGGGAGGGTAGATGTAAGAGAGGGAAGAGGAGAGGAAAATATAGTAACAAGAACATGAAGACACAACTTTTTGTTGCCAAGACAACATGGAAATTACTTCCCCTTAAATCACCGAGTGAGTATCAACAAAAATCATTTTGTAAATGTGGCCAACCTGTAATTCACCTTGCAATTATTTGTTATCTCTACTTTCAAAATGTCAGGGATCACTAACAGAAAAGAAAGGGGGTGAATTTCACTTATTTCTGTAAGGCTGCCTTCCAACCTGCTAGAACAGATAGATCGACTGGGGAAAGGTTTCTTAAAGTAATTTTCTCCTACTGAGGGAATCGGAGGGAAGCAGGTTGCCCTGCCACAGTACAGATTTTGGAAACACATCTATTACACCGGTCATCTCCATTGAAAGGATATCTAAACTCAGATGTTTTGTCTTTTCTCACAATTACAACAGATTTTAGAGAGAACTGGCAAACCTATCACCAATACATCTCTAATGCCTCTCCCCTCTCTCCCCTCCCCAAATACCAGGAATCTCTGCTCCAGGATGATTTTCAAAAGCGCTAAGTTTTGGCCTAACTGTGCTCCCATTGAAGTAAATGATGATTTATTTAGGCCACCATTGATATCCTTTGGAGCTGCCACCCCAGAAGCATATGCACAGTACTCCATAAGAACGTCTGTACAACCTTGAAAAAGACTTGTGAACGACATAGGAAGCAGAACATTTTCAAACGTGATTTCACCTAAATAAAACTAGCCTGTTTTTCAGAGAACCCACAACTCCCAGTGAAGTCAATGTGAGCTGTAAGGACTACAGACATCTATGAATCAGATCACTTTTACTTACGTGGCTAAAGGTGGAGTTACATCAAATAAAGAATCAAATTTATTTAAAAATATCTCAGTGGCTTTTTATCAATCTACTATTTCGTGACCTAGAAGAAATTTTGAAAGCTAGATAAGAGACTGGGATACTCAATTCCCATTAAATGTTGTTTTCAAAATCTCGGCCTCTGGCTATACAGATTGCGGTCTGGTGATTGTATTTTGCCTTTCCAAATTCCAAGTTCAACTGGATACAACATTCTTCTTCACTTCTTCTCCTAAATGATAGGGGTGTTGTGTCCAGTCGATCAGCTGCCACATTTCATCCCAGAGGTGAGTGTACATCAGTGACTGTTGAAGCGATCCCTGAGCGCAGCCTATTTAAATTTGTAAAGTGCTTTGGCGTCTCTGGGAAGAAAGGCACTATAGAAACAGAAGACATTGTTAAAATGAAAACTTACAAGCAATTTGGAACAGGTCTATAAAAGGAAAGGATCTATTCACATCCAGTTGGGGGGAGGGATAGCTCAGTGGGTTGAGCATTGGCCTGCTAAACCCAGGGTTGTAAGTTCAATCCTTGAGGGGGCCACTTAGGGATCTGGGGCAAAAATTGGTCCTGCTAGTGAAGGCAGGGGGCTGGACTCAATGACTTTTCAAGGTCCCTTCCAGTTCTAGGAGATTGGTATATCTCCAATTATTACCTTTATTACCTTAATTATTTCTGGCTGGGTTTGCACAGGAGTTTTCCATGCCTAAGAATTCCTCTGGTTCACACATTAGTGTGTTTCATTAAACATAAAACTTGGACAAGTAGTATACTGTAACCTGTACAAGGGGCCATCCTAATTAGGCAACCTTCCATCTTAAGAGACCACTCCAAAGTATCCCCAAATGTACTGAGTACAATTATGCAACATATTTATTGTAAGACAGAAAATAGTTTATGGCATAGATAAGAAGGGGATGGATCACTTGATGATTACCTGGTCTGTTCATTCCTTCTGAAGCAGCTGGCATTGGCCACTGTCAGAAGACAGGTCACTGGGCTAGATGGACCATTGTTCTAATCCAGTATGGATGTTCTTATATTCTTAGATTTTTGGTATGCCCCTGGGTAGTTGCTTACTGGAGGGATTACTCTATGTTGTTTTCTACAGATCTGTAGCCCTGAGCATGAGTGCAGAAAGCATGAGAAAGGATGGTGCAATGATTAGGCAGTTAGCCTAGGACTTGAGAGATGGGTGCCACTCCTTGCTCTACCACAGAATTTCTGTTTGACCTTGGGCAAGTCACTCAGCTGCTCTGTGCCTCAGTTCCCCATCTATAAAAACAGAGCTGATAATATTTCCCTGTTGTGAGGCTAAATATATTAAAGATTGTGAAGTGCTTTGAGATCCGCTGATGAAAAGTTCTACATCAGAGCGAAGTAGTATTATTACTATCTCAGCTCAAATGAAAGAAGGGTTTTGGTGAAAGATGTTGGACCGAGAGCCCTGGAAATTGAAGCCATCTCTTTCTACATATCAGAGACACAGCAAGGTAACAGCAATGTGCACTTCCCACAATGCTCTGTCAATGTGCTGGAATCTTGGCCTTGAGTGGCTTTATTCACCTAGAGGTCAGAAGACAGGTTCAATTTCTCATTCCCATTGTAATGGCAAAAGGAAAAAAAAATCCTTGGGAGAAAATCCTCTGAAAATCAGAATCCATGAAGGTGTCTCAAAGTTGGATACCCCAAATCACTAATGATGTTGGAAAACGTAGGCCCCAGTAGTTGGAATTTACATAGAACCAAACTAGAGTTAGACCCACACTGAAGACCACTTTCCATTGGCAACCCGAGTGACCCACTTTCTAGAAATGGAAAGTTTTGTCAGTTATTGTCCTGCTTCAAGCCAATCTTTCTAGAGAAAGAATGTTGAAAAGATGTAATGAGGGCAAATTTGATATTTAGCTTTGTCATGGAGCAGCTAGAGAAAGAAGCTTGGGGTCTTGGTGCCTCAGTTTTATTCCCCCTCTTCTACTGACTTCCTATACAGCCTTAAGGAGATCATTTAAAATGACAGTGTGTTGAAAAGACATTCCCCCCTCATGAAACATTTTGAACTCAAAATTGTCATTTGAAATCTTTCATGGGAAAAGTTTGATTAGAATTTTCAAGTTTGATTCAAATCAAACATTTCCTTTGATTCAGTTTTTGATTTTTTTTTAAATTTCAAATGTTTGTTTTTGCCCTTCTCTCTTAATTTTCTGTTTTGACAAAGAATGCGACAGCATGAATAACGTCTAGTTTTTTTTGCCCCTCATTCCCTACTCCCACATGCTTTTTCCTCCTAATTTATCAAAACTTCTCCAACTTTTGAAAAGTTACATGGTGGCAAAAGGACAAATGAAACTGTAACCTTGCCAGAGTTTTCAACAACCTGAAAAATGGCAGAGTGGCAAACCTGTAGTATAAAGGGCTTTGAAATCCTCATATAAAAGGCACTATCAAAGCCTTCCTTCAAGAAGCTGAACATATAGTCTCAATAGTGTTGTCTCCCACCCCATGTAGACTGAGGATATGTCTAATTAAAAACCTGCAGCTGGCCCAGGCCAGCTGACTCAGGCTCGCAGAGCTCCGGCTAAGGGGCTGTTCGATTGCAGTGTAGACATTTGGGCTCAGGCTGGAGCCCGAGATCTAGGACCCTGTGAGGGGGAAGGTCCCAGAATTCAGGCTGCAGCCCCAGCCTGAATGTTTACACCAAAACCAAACAGTACCTTAAGCCAGAGCCCCGTGAGCTCAAGTCAGCTAGCATGGGCCAAGCCATAGGTGTCTATCTGCAGTGCAGACATACCCTTAGGAGTGCCAGGCTAGCCATAAACCCAGATCACCTTCAGGGGTGGCACATTATGTTACTTCAGCCTTGCAAAGCTGCTCTGAACATCAGTCAGAAAATCTCCTGTTCCAGGCATAGAAACTAGTCACCTGTTCTTTACCATAAGTTGGGGTGGCCAACCTGTGGCTCCAGAGCTGCATGTGACTCTTCAGAGGTTAATATGCGTCTCCTTGCATAGGCGCTACAGATGCTAACTTTCCAGTGCGCTGGGGGGTGCTCGCTGCTCAACCCCCTGCTCAGCCCCAGGTCCTGCCACCACTCCACCCCTTCCCCCAAGGTCCCTGCCCTTTCCCCTGAGCCTGCCATGCCCTCGCTCCACCCTCCTCCCCACCAGAGCCTCCTGCGCACTGAAAACAGCTATTTGCGGAGGGCGGGAGGCGTGGGGAGGGAGGGAGAGGCACTGATTGGCAGGGCTGCCGGTGAGTGAGAGGTGCTGGGTGGGGTTAGTGGATGGGGAGCTGCTGACGTATTACTGTGGCTCTTTGGCAATGTTCACTGGTAAATTCTGGCTCCTTCTCAGGCTCAGGTTGGCCGCCCCTGCCATAAGTGATAATGCAAAAAATGAACAATGCTATTTTGCCCTTTTTTCTCTTTTTTAAAAACACACAAATGAACAATTCCTACTTACTGCAGATGAATGGAATTTTGCAAAGCTGAATTTCTGCCTGATCGGGGGCTGATTCCCACACCATTCCTATCTGTTCTTTAAAACAGACATTCCCTATTACCAGATTTTTAACAGCACTCTAAGGGCAGGTCTACACTAAGGGCGGGGGTCGAACTAGGGTATGCAAGTTCAGCTACGTGAATAGCGTAGCTGAATTCGAAGTACCCTAGTTCGAACTACTCACCCGTCCAGACGCCGCGGAATCGAAGTCCGCGGCTCCAAGGTCGACTCTGCCACTGCCTTTTGCAGTGGTGGAGTACCGGAGTCGACCGCGGCGCTTCCGGAGTTCGAACTATCGCGTCCAGATTAGACGCAATAGTTCGAACTCCGAGAAGTCGAACTCACCGCGTCGACCCGGCTGGTAAGTGTAGACTAGCCCTAAGCATGCACTTGCCTGACTTGCTTAATATTGTCATGTTGAAATCAGACAAACAAGACTTTAAAAGCTGTGGCAATATGCATTTAGAGACCTTATCAAATGCACATTTTAGATCTAACTGTCTTTACACATACTTAGCAGGTTCGTCCAATGCATGCTCTTGACCCAATTGACTACAGTGTCTGTTATATAAATCTGTACTTAGCAATACATCTCTGTAAGTTGCTATATGGAGCTCCTGTGATAAAGATAAGAGGATTTTATTATTATTATTATTATTAACTAATACTACTTAGCAGGAATATAGTGATTTTGACCTACTGATCTCAAAGCACTTTACAAAGGTACAGTAGACCCTCAGCATTATGAACACCAGAGTTACAAACTGACCAGTCGACCACACACCTCATTTGGAACTGGAAGTAAGCAATCAGGCAGCAGCAGAGACAAAAACAAATACAGTACCATACTGTGTTAAGGATAAAATGCTAAAAAATAAAGGCAAGTTTTTTAAAAATTTGACACAGTAACGAAACTGTGCTTGTTTCATTTAAATTAAGGTTAAAAGCAACACTTTTCTTCTGTGTAATAAAGTTTCAAAGCTGTATTAAGCCAATGTTCAGTTGTAAACTTTTGAAAGAACAATCATCACATTTTATTCAGAGTTACAAACATTTCAGAGTAATGAACAACCTCCATTTCCAAGGTGTTCGTAACTTTGAGGTTCTACTGTAAATGGGAAAACTGAGGCACAAGAAGAGATTAAGTGAGTCTCCTGGGGTCACACAGAAAGTCAGCAGCAGAGCTGGGAATCAAACTCAGGTTCTTTGGGCTACCATTTGCATGTTCCATCCACAAGCTGACAGCTGTCTGTGTTGGCAGTAGTGTTCTGGTAGACAGATCACAGGGCCAGGAGATTTGGGTTTCTTTAAAAAGTTCATAGATTTCTGGAAACCCTTTTCAATAAGTGATTTAAAACCTTAATCATCCCAGTCAGTTCACTTTTGCTTTGACATGACAATGGGGTGTAGTGCAGGACATCAACAATGGGAATTTTTAAAAAAGTGGTTTAAGCTGGAGGCTGAATCCCTCTACCCGTAGAACAGATACAGGAAAGGTATTGGCAAGATTCCCTATGCAGTCATATGAACCTGAGTTGTAGTGGTGAGAGAATAGGACAGTCTCCATATCCCTCAGTCCTCAGGTTCACTGCTTAGACAGTCAGTTGTGTTTTCTTATTCTTAAACAGACATCCACCAACTGGGAACTGTGCTCCACATCAACTCACTAACTTCACATGGGCTGTGAAACAGTCATCAGATGGTAATGACTTTTGGCCACTATCTACTCACTGTACCTAGGTTGCAGCCAAACCAGGTACAGCTGGAAAAAACAAACCATTTTTCAGTTGCAGGAGCAAAGATCAGTGGGAATAAAGTGACTAAATGGAGACACTAGAAAGGTCATTTAAAATACATTGCTCCATCACTGAAACTTTGTATGATGTCTTTAGGCTACTTTTACACATGAGTTTCAAACAGCTGGCAATACAAATTTGGAGTGGAAATGCGGATGGACCTTTATCTACAGTGGCAGAATAGGTGTGAATTTATTAGACCCATATCTACTCTTGGCTTGAAACTACACTATCAACAACCAGCTCAATCTCTCTGTCTCCTTATCTAAGCACCTATATCACACTCATCACAGAGTGTTACCTTTTCCTTTACCATTGTAGACAGGCATTCTTTTTCCTGTTCAAACTGTGAGGTAATCCTAGGTCTACCCTACAACGTTATAGTCTAACGTTGCTATACTAGCAACAAAAGTGTTGCTACTCTTCCGTGAGCAGGTTCCAAAAGCTGACGGAAAGCTTTCATTCCTTACTAAGAGAAAAATAACAGCCAAAACTGAATTGTTCTGCCTAGCACTCTAGTCAGTAGCTGTCCTTTGGAACTGAGAATTCACATCTGTTAATACTAAAGATTCCTTCCCTAACACATTTTACATAGCTCCAAAGTTTGCATAAATACCAGTAAATGTGTTTTTTCATGCTCTTTATTTCTGAGGTATCATGATATGCTAATTTTTAAGGCAAGCTGATTGAGAAGAAGATGAAATAGTCAAGCTGTGGGCTCTTACACATGAGAAGAAAGATGGTGTGGGGAATTTAACATACTGGAAACAGTAACATGAATGAGAATCCATTTAAATGTTGGAACTTGTTGCAGGATTTAATTGTATTAATTTTCCTTCTATTTTTAAAGAATCCGATTTGGGTTCTATGCCACACAAGATTCCTCCCACCCAAAGCTCTCCTGCAGCACTTCAGTTCAGTTCTTCAACACTCGGCACTTTCCCAGTGCTTGGTTTTCTCTCTTGATCTGATGGTTTTGTGACGTTGACAAACATCTGCCTGGAAACTGGGCTGTAGCATGGGTGTAGAAAGCAATTCAAGTTTCACAGGCAGGAAACAAAAGAGCCTGGTATCATATTATTGTGAGTGACTGTGAGAATAAACTCAAATATTAGAGAAGCTATAGCTCCGCTAAGCCAATACATCCCAATACCTGTTTGAGTGTGACGTACCTGGAACACGCTCTTCGGTCTCCAAAGGTGAAAGCTTTGCACATTAACCTTAAACTACTACAACATCTGCTCAATGGGCTACACTGCAATACTCAATCAATTTGCAACTGGCGATAGCAATTGCCACCTATTGAGGAATAAAAATACCCCCATCCTACCCTTTCCGGTAGGCTCTCGTGATCTGGGATTATGATGGAAAACCTCTATTGAACAAGATTTGGGGAATACTTGGATACCCACTACCTGGCTTCCGCTCCTAAATTATGCAGAGGCGTCAAATAACTCTTGTAAGACTCAAAGACTTGATTCTCTAGTTTATAATCTAGTCTAAATATTGAAATAGTTATCCAGCAACTCCCCACTGCAGGTTTATTTTCCTGTGGCCAAGATTTAAAAAATAAATAAAAAGAATATCTAAAGTTAGACTCCTAAGCCAGGATCATGCAATTTCTTGACAGTCATGCAGCTGTGGGATGAGAGTCTAAGTCCATATAATTGTAGGCCCTGATTTTCCTCGGCCAACTCTCACAAACAGAACATATGGTTTTCCATTAATTTACAGAGCATTTTTTCAGTGAGTGATTTTTTTATCCTTATTTACATGGAGATGGTACGGCCCCTGCTTACCACCTTCACAGATGACCTACTGACACCCAGTTCCCAACCTATTCTGCTGGACTTTATATCCATTGTGGACAAACCGCTGCTCAGAATAATTTTTTTAAAAAACCACAAGTGGCTGCACATATAGAAACCAAAGTCTAAAAGAAACAATATGCTTCAGAAGTTAAAAAAAACCCCACAAATTATTCTGTGTTTTGAAAATGTAATAAAATGCATAAACTGTGATTCCTATGTACTTTTTTCATGTTTGGAGGGGGAAAAATATCCAAAACAGAATGATTGAGTTTTGCTTCTCCTTAATAAAATTAACAACCCCACATTTTAGAGTATTTCTTACTCCCTGTGTCTTTAAATTGTGGTAGCTGAAATTATGGCACTGTTCCCCTAAGGCTGACAAGCTTGCCCTGATCCTCTTCCGAATTCAATTCCATATGTCATTAGCTGGTGGGAAGGATTGTTCTGTCTGAGTAATTCCAGGTCAATACAACAAAGGCTTAATATGCAGCAGGGGTCATTGATATAGATCTGCTTTTCTTTTTATTATATATTTTCAAGAGCCTTTTCCAGGTACAAAATGCTATATGCTGCATATATAACGGGGTGGAGGAGTGGGGTGATCAAGTATCAAAGTCTGCATTGCACTTAATTTCCAACCCAATAAAATAGGAGTCTGGCATGTGGTCCAGAACTTGGGTCTTTCATATGACTGCACTATGCACTGCAGTTTGGCACGCCTGCGCTGGCTCTAATTGGACCTAGGGACTTGAGCTAAGAAAGCTCCCTTTATGAGTTCTGTCTGGGCAAAACTCTAGGAGTTAACCCCTTTATTCCAGAGGCAATACAGAGCCACATTTTACATATGGTTACAAAGAATGCAGGGGTAGAGGGATACTATAGCATGGACCAGTTTGCGTGGCTCCAGGTGCCATAAACTAGTCATTTGTTTTCCCTGGTACACAATACGAGTGTGTGTGTGTGTGTGTGTGTGTGTGTGTGTGTGTGTGTGTGTGTGTTGGGGGGGGTCTGATTTTGTGGTAGGGAAAATAGGAGATGTCAGGGTTCAACGGTACCTTTTCAATCTGACAAACAGCGCGATAACACAAGTTAATATGTTGGCACTGAGACCTTTCTGACATTTGAAATAAAAGGTGATAATTTCAGTCACTGTGAAAAGTTCATGTGGGTAACTCCGCCACGTGGGACATATTACAGTGTAGCCTCTCGCTGCAGACAGTGGCTACATCTACCCTGACTGTGACATATAGCTCCAATTAGCACTTAAGGAAAGAGACTTTCTAGACTGCACACTCACCTCGGCTCAGCCCGTCAGGTCCCCGAAGAATTCGGCATTCTTCTATCTGGCCGAATGGAGAAAACATCACCCTGATATCATTCTCATTACACTTCTTCGAAACCATTCCTATGAACAATTTTCTGTCTTCCACAGCTAGAAGATAAAAATAATGAATGAGCAAAGGCCATTTCATCTTTTTCCTGTGATCAATGCTTCATTACCACATCAAACCAAGCTCCAGTCATGTGAGTCTGGCTCTGCAACTGAAGACAAGTCCTAAGGCAAACACTTTATATTTTCAACCCTTCCCCCTCTTCCTCCCTGAATCTCTCTCTCTCTCTTTTTGTGGGTGCTATTGTCATATTAGTTGCATGAATAAGACATTTTTCATCCCCCTCCCCATCATGATTTCTAAGGGAAAGAAGCATCCTGTGTCAGAGACTCAAGATATTTTTGCATAGATTCTAATTTGAATATGTTCCCTCACTCTCCCCCACCCCATCTCCCAAATGTATGAAAGGAAGCAAGACAGGCAGCGGGTGGCGGTGCGAAGTGCACATAATAAAATGAGTTAATGAGAAATACTCTGCAAAAACATTCTTATATGAAAAGGATCCTAGCTTTCCATTTCAACCAGCTGTAATGCATGGCACTCAGAAGCAGGTTTGTAGTGACTGCAATGGAAAGAATAATGCATTAAATTTTCCTCTCTTTTCCCATAATGACACAGTAGTCTCTCTTCAAATGGACACAATGTATGTTCCAGGGTAGCACTTCAACAAGGGGAGTGCATATTACTTTCCAAAAGCCAAATCTTTTGATTGGTAATGATGTTGAGTTTGCAAGAATACAACAGGCACTTTGCCAAAGAGATCGGTAGATTACCTCTTTTTATATCGTCCACACGGCCAGCGTAAAATAGGTCGTTCTAGCTGGGTGTGTATGCTGGCTCTGAAGTTTAACAAAAGCTCAAGCCATACACTGGTGTCAAAGATGGAATAAACTGCAATAACCCCACTCCGATCTGGAAGACTTAATGCTAACTCACAATCTCCCCTATATTAAAAAAAAATCGAAGGGCTTATTATGTGGTACATATAATGCTCCTTTCTTCTGCTATTGAAATGGCATGCAAATCCAATTCACTGTTAATGAGCAGATTGCCAGAATTTTGCAGGAAGCAAAGACAGACGGAAAGCTTTATTCCAGAGTATCTGTGGTGCACTTATTTATTTCTATTGTGCAAATTATTTTTTTAATGAAGTATTTTCATTTCTGTGCTCATGAAAAATGAATCTTCCTTTGCACTCTGACCCACCCTGCATGTATTAACATGTGTTTGTCAAACTGAATAAATTGCAGCTGAGAACGAAGAAACCTATATATTTTCCATGGGATTTTACTGGTATTGACACTTTTAGAGCTCTTAACATAATTTCAGCGATAAAAACAGAGGCTAATGTTTATTGAAGACAGAAGGGGTATTTGGAGTAATTTTTTTTTAACTGGGTAGTACTTCTTTAGTGAATGGTTAAGAAAGGCATTCTGCTATTTTACACAAGCAAGCATAGAGAAAATGCATTTTCCAGAACCCCAAAAGCTAATGGAAATGCTTTTTTTTTTCATTTTTTTTTTAAAAAGAGAACTTAGATGTAGGTTGGGTCTACGATAGTGCTCGATAGGGCATGATTGTTTTACCATTTATTACATCTATGATTACATATATTAATCAATTGTTCATCCTTTATAAGCAGAACCATAATATAAAGTGCGACCCATATTTTTATAGGTATTTGTACTATGAACACCCATTTTACAGATGCTGAAACTGAGACACAGAGAAGTCACGTGGCCTGTCTAGAGCCACATGGTGATTGAGCTCCCAGCTCCATGCTCAATCCTACAAACGACACTGCCTCAGCCAATTAAACAACTGCACTCTAGCCCCAAAGGGTGTCCCATTTGCTCCTGCTTACAGGGAAGGGTGAAGACTTTTTATCTTCCAGCAGAAGATAAAAAAATAAGGGACCTTAATGGATGCAGGGGATCTCTTCCTCCAGCCTACAAAGAAAAGCGGAAGATGCTACTCTGCCAAACAGCCACTTAACTTCCCCTCCCCCAAAGTCAAATGCTAAGATGTTTGTTAATTTTCCAGACACTAGCAGATGACAAACTCCCTACTGGCCTCCTTCACTTTCACTAGTAAATCTACAAATATGCCATTTAACTAAAACGATTTTGCAGGTTTTCAGCTGGAGGGTGATTTTATAGTAAATTAAACACCCAGCTCCCGTGTACTGTACATCTTCAAAATGCACATTTCAAGGAAAATGCTCAGTGTACAGAAGACATATTGGTAGGATGACATGCCTCATATCCAATGCTGTTTGGTACTGCTGATCAGTGGTAAACTTATAAAATTACAAATTTCTTACTTGGCTAAATGCCTAACCACGCAGTATGTTTAAAGGAGCACTGCCAAGATGAAGGCGCCTATGCAGTTTTTACTCTGTTGTAAGGCATGATATCAATTTAAAACAATACAATATACTTTCATGCAGAGAAAGGCATGATCTATTCCTATCAGCATAGGATGGGAGCCACAAATTCCTGGGTTCTTACACTGATTATCTCTGTGCTCTTGGGCAAGTTACTTAACCTCTCTGCCTCAGTCTTTCCAGTATGAACAAGAAGTGTTGTGGGGATTGATAGTTAAAGTGCTGTGAGGACTACAGGTCATTGGCAGGGGAGTGGGGTTCTCTACAGTAAAACTGGAGGCAGCTCACAGATTTTGTCTGTGTGGCTGGCAGTTTCACACTTTCAATTGGCACAAAACCAAACACCTTATCCCTGCCCCTTCCCCTGCTCTCAATATTCCCCCTCCCTCTGTGGCTTGCTCTCCCCCACCCTCACTCATTTTCACTGGGCTGGGGGAGGGGGCTGGGTTGCAGGAGGGGGTGAGGGCTCCAAAAGGGGATGCGGGCTCTGGGGTGGGGCCAGAAATGTTGCAGGGAGTTGGAGTGTGGGAGGGGGTGAGGGCTCCGGCTGGGGATGAGGGGCTGGAGTGCAGGAGGGAGCTCCAGGCTGGGGGATGGGGCTGAGAGACTCAGAATGTGGGAGAGGGCTGCAGGTTGAGGCAGCAGAGTTTGGGGTGTGGGAGGGGTGAGGGCTCTGGGCTGGGGCCGGGGATGAGGAGTTTGGGGTGCAGGAGTGGGCTCCAGGCTGAGGTCGAGGGATTCGGAGTATGGGGGAGGGGCTGGGGTGCAGGAGGGGGTGAGAGCTCTGAGGTGGGGCAGGGGATGAGGGGTTTGGGTTCAGGAGGGGACTCCGGGTGGGGGGAGGGGAAGCTCAGGGCTGGGGCGTGGGTTTACCTCAGGTGGCTCCTGGTCAGCGATGCTAAGGCAGGCTGCCTGCCTGTCCTGGCTCCATGCTACGCCCTGGAAGCAGCCAGCAGGTCCGGTTTCTAAGCAGGGCGCCGGGGACAGGACTACACAGCACGTGCTGGTCTCGCCTGCAGGCACCCCCCCCCCGCCAGCTCAGAGCTGGTGCTTGGGGCAGAGGCAGCACGTGGAGCCCGGTGGGCCCCCTACCTAGGAGCTGGACCTGCTGGCCATTTCCGGGGTGCAGCGCGGTGCCCCAGGACAGGGCTTTTAATGGCCTGGTCGGTGGTGCTGCCTGGAGCTGCCAGGTCCCTTTTCTACCGGGTGTTCCAGTCGAAAACCAGACACCTAGTCACCCCACTTTAACCATTAGAGGTTGCTGTGCCACATACAGGGCCACCCGGGGGGGGAGCAAGTGGGGAAATTTGCCCCATGCCCCAGGCTCTGCAGAGGCCCCCACGAGAATACAGTATTCTATAATATTGCAACTTTTTTTTATGGAAGGGGCCCCCAAAATTGCTTTGCCCCAGGCCCCCCAAATCCTCTGGGCAGCCCTGGCCACATATGTTACAGGTTAGCAGGTGCTCAGAGTTGAGCAGAGCCCCAGAAATGGTGCACGCAGCAGGCAGGGCCTGTAACCGGGGGTGGGGAGGGAGTGCGGGGAACAAGTGAGGCAGCCACCCAGGGCGTAGAGCCCTGGGAACGGAGAAATAACTAAAAAACCGGTGGGGGGGGAATATGCTTGCTCACCCCAGGTGTTAAAATGCCTAGTTGCGGCACTGACCATGGGACCAGGCCTCCTTCCTCTGATCTTGACAGCAGTGGCCTCACCTCCCACCACAGTTCAGGAAAGTGCAGAGTTAATGGAGATAAGACCCCAGAGGAAGCCCCATCCTATGCAGGTTAGACACAGGAGCTCCTGTCCATCCCATGCAGGGGTGGACAGAAGCAGTTCAAAATTCAGAAGACAGATAAAAAAGCACGATTTATTTATTTAAATCACCTTTTTGGGGGAGGGGTTCGTTCTGATGCATGGATTTTGGACTCAGTACTGCTGTCTGGCTGCTTTGCACTATTTTGGCAATGTAAAGCAGATGTAACCTGATATATAACCAGCCAGTTAACAAATGTATAGCTGCTTTGCACTGCCGGAGCAGGACAAAGCAGCTAGAGTGTACCGGTGAATCCAGCCCTGTAAATGTACATTGGACTCAATCTTGAAGCTGTGTCTGCCTGGGTGGAGCCCTTGAGGAGTCCCACTGAAGTCACTGCATTGCAGTAGAAAGGCATTAGTGTCTCATTTTTACACTTCATTCAGTTTGCCTGGACAGTGAAAACTGACTAATCTTTTTTCACTTCTCAGTTCCCAGCCCATCATTTCAGTTATGGATTCTCATATGTTAAAACCAAGGGGCTGTGCTTGGGATCACAGCACTACAGGAGAATGTTTAAACAATTAAGTAATGAAAAATGCTATTAAGGTTTGCTAAACTTCTCTCTTTCTTTCCTGAAGCTAAAATTCTATCGTGACAATATGTGACAGTGTCCCCTTAAGTGACTGAAGCTATCATATTTAAATATATCTAGAACACTGTTTCCTTCTCAGAATAAGTTGTCCTCTCCTTTAAGCCAATCAAGTAACGGTTAATTATTTAAGTACAAATGTTTTTTCCCCCTGGAGGGAAGGAAAAAAGATTTTTTTATCCTTATTTGTAAGATGGCGAAAAGCCCTAGTGTACAATCTGTCAAAGTCACACCTGGATCTGGAACTGCCTGAATTAATTAACAACTTTTCTATGTGTTAGTGCTGGCATATGGCATTTAATTACTGCTTCCAAATCTGCAAGTTTCTCCACTTAGGATTTCAAAACCATTTCTTCACCCTTTCAGTGAATCAGAAAGTAAGTCCAGGATAATGCAATGGAGAATTTTTCTTGGTTTCCCCAAAGTCTTGGCATTTTATAAAAATGGTCATATACTGTCCTCGGGATATCTGTCCTGAGGTCCATCATTAATGAGATATGTACAGGAGGACAGACTAGAAGATATAATGGTCTCTTCTGGCCTCAAACTCTATGAATTTATGAGCACCGTATACTGCATACTTCATCTTTTCAAAGGAAGAACTTTTAGGGAGGGTACGTTTATCGGCTAATTATTTTAAGTATCCTCCAGTGAAAGAAATTCATTAGCACTAAGGATGCTGCTCCATTTGCTCTAGCTGCAGAAGGCCCTGGGTACCATGAAGCTGATTACATTTTGCTGCATCTGCATAGGAGGAGATAGGACCTGAAGGCCAGTGTACGGTCATGCTCTGCAGAGGCCCACCTTCACCCTTCATACAGAGGGGTGGAGAGCAAGTCTGGAGGCTGCTACCCATATTCACCAGCCATTCTACACTGCATAGGGGGACACAAAGGCTGAGAATGCCCTCAGACTGTAGAAGTGGCGAGGTGCTGCTCCACAGCTATTCCATAACCAGGCATGTGCGGGAGATGTCTGTACCACATCACTCCTATAGAGGTCTCTGACTCAAACTTGGCTTCTGGAGGTTGATATGAGGATAAGTCAGCAGAGGATTGGCTCTTAAGTGACACATAAATCACAAGGGGGGGGTCACAGTTCAGAGCCACTTCATGCAAGTGCACACAAGTCTGGTCGCTCATCCAAACCCTCTTGCATCTGGAAGTCTCACAAGAAGCACGTGTGAAAGTCACTGTGCTTTCTGCTTCCAATTGGGGCAGAAATTCCCTTCCCATAATATTTGGGCACTGCAAGTCAAGCCCTGGAATTCAGAAGTGAGCAATTGTTTTTTAAAAAAAGGACACTAAACAGAACATTGCAAAGCCTTCATACAAATTTTGGTTTTGAGTCCAGAACTGGGCAAACTGTTGTCAGACCAGATCATCCAGCTTAATAGGCTTTTCAACACTGTCACTCAGCAAATACTGAGTCTTAGAAATCCTGTAAAATTACCAAGGGAACATCAGAGCCCATATCAAGCTTCATCGGGTTTCATCAGCCCTACAGAGAGGTTGGTAAACTCAACAGAACTTCAGTCTGCGCTTGCTATAGTTCTCGTATGTCTATCTATGAGCTACTTGGAACTTTTGGTCAACAGGAGTCTTCAAGCTCTTTGAACTTTTAGAAGTTCTAGTTACCAATAAAACCTTATTCAGTTCTGATGCATCGCTTCCCATGGTGAGAGAACGAATGGTTCAAGAACTCCCCACAAATGCTCAAACACTACCCATCACAAAGACTAACCCACCTTGGTTAGCTCTTTATCTCTTCCCCAGACCTCTCTCTCCTCCTCCGGAGCTCTTTTCACCCTGCATGCCCTGCTGATGGCATACTGTTTCCTTCCAGTGTGCCATTGGCACAGACACATGCCCTTCTTTAGCTGCTGGCACAGTGGCACCCGGAAAACAGATACCAGCTGTTCCTCTGCATTGCACCACTCTGCCCCCCCCAAGCTACCAAACCTCTAGCTCACCTCCCACACCCTGGCTCTGATCCCACTTCCTGTATCTCTAAGGTGCTACGCTACATTCATCACCATAGCGGTAGCTTTCCTCTCCAGCTTCAAACAACAAAGAGTTCTGAACATTCTAAATGTGCATGTGAAAATTAGACATTGTTTGCTTTTCTTCAGAAGATTAATCTAAAGGAGGCCATTCCACCTGCTTACTTTCCTTTGGTCAGTTGGGACTTCTGTGCCTTCTCCCAAAATCTGGAAAACGTTTGGAGGAAAAAAAAAGCAACTTAGCTGTATTTAGGGCTGGTGAAAGGTGTTGGAGAATGCCTTGGAGAGCAAGGCATTTATGCTTGGCACCGGTTCAGGCATTGCAAAATTCCCTACAGTGCTTTGCCAATGTGCTTGAGTCTTGTTCTGGGAGGACACGGTCTAGGGATGAGGGGGTTCATTTTTGGTCAATTCTCTGTTGCACTTCTATTCTGTCCATGAGATTTTAGAGTGAAATTTACCCTATGTAGAAGGGCGCATACAAGGCTTACGCTGGACTTCATTAGTTCATGGGGTCTTATGTAGTACCCTTGCAGAGGAGGAAAAAAAATCGGCCATTGAAAGCATGATCAATACTTGGGGTGGAATCCTGGTCCTTGTGAAGTCAGTGACAAAACTCCCAGTGACTTCAATGGGGCTAGGATTTCACCCAGTTTGCATACTCAGACTACTTGGCCTTTCTGTTGAGCATCCAAACAAGGGTGACGACTCTGTGCTAGTGGTGAGTGCTTTTTTGGTTTATGTTATGTGAGCACCTCTCCAAAAGAAGAGCAAGTTTCCTCATTTCCATTTCCATCAGGGCCAGCCCAGTTCCGCTGTGCACCTGGCCAGTTTTTAAAGACGTCCGCAACGTGGAAAGGAGCACAGTACAAAGTTTTAAGTTCCTTCTAAACTTTAGTCTGTGGAGAAGGCTAAAAATGGGAAGCAGTACAATTAGCAAAACCTTGCGGAGAGATTTAGAGCCCAATCATCATTTACATTTGCAGATATGTAGATCTCTAAGTGCATGGCTTCTGCCCTGATTACTAATTAATGAGGTGCAGAGATGCCTGTTGGAAGGCACTGGCTCTGATTATGTCAGCCTTATGGGGAAAAGAAGCTCTTGCAGTCTAAGAAGGAAGGTGATTTCTTTAACATATATTTTAGTAAATTATAGGAATGAATCAAGGGGGAAAAGATGTATAGATTTTTTTAAAACAAAACACACACAGGCAGCCCTACCATCAGATTGTCTAATGCCTGGAATACGCAGATCTGATGTATTTTATAGATTTAGCACACTGTATATTTTGCACATCATATATATTCCTTAAGTCAATAACCTATATTTTGAATAAATATTATTGTCATAATATTTATTTGAGAGAGGTCTACAGTACCCTACCTAAAACAAAAGTCAATATGGGTCTCATAATTAAGAGCAAACATCCAGTTTGATTTTAAATTGAGCCTAGAATCAGAGTAGCATCCTTATTCAGGAAGGGTGTTTAGACACATGCTTAACTTGAAGAATATACCTAAGTCCAATTCAGACAGTGCTAAACACTTTCCTGAACATGGGACTTTCTCTTTCCACTCCCATGTTATTTTAATCTCAGACTGTTATCAGCATCAGATGTTACTGATCGCTAAGAAACTCCACAACTACTGTCAGCAGGATACCAACAAAAGACAAGCACAACAAAGCCATGACACAGAGAAAGCATAAGGAAGAGAGAAAAGAACACTTCCTCCCTTCTTTAAACTGAAGATAAATGGGAATTAAAAGCAGGTCAACATTTTTCAGCACCTCTCAGCTATAGGGACACTTCTTTAAAAGGTTTTCGCTATTTTAAGAGAAAAGCATAAGCCATACCTTGCATTTGTTTTTTAAATGAAAAGAGACACACACACACATATTAAGTAGGAAATAGGATAATCACTTACCATTGGACTTTTCACTATCTGCGGGTTTCATCTGAATAGGATGATGCATCTAAAAATATAAATAAAAAGACAGTAAAGCAGGTTAGACAGTCACAAAGTCAAGCATTTTACTTTTATTGGCACTGCTGACTTTAGTTGCTCAGGGGGCTAAAACGATACACGATCAATATTAAACAGGCTGGCAAGTCAGAAAGATATAAATCTCAAATGATACCTTAATATTGGCTTTTAAATGAAAGTAAAATGTTAAAGGAGTATTTTATAACCAGCAAGTTTAAACCCCCACAATTTATTGGGCCCACAGGACTCATATAAACTTTAATTTGTTGTATTTAGTTTCAGAAGACCTCTCAAGTTACAGCCCTCGCTGGTTTATGGCATGCGTGATTTCTGTTTTACCAGCTTATAACAAACTCAAGAAAAGAAAAGTTAACAACTAGCAGAACAGAGACAAAATTCTAAAGTAATCTAAGAACTGCCAGGCAGCAACTGAAACCTACACGTCTTGATTTGTTTGGTTTAACAAATGAACTTTGGTTCGTGATTAAGAAGTGTGTGACAACAACTCATCCAGTACCAAAGGGGAAAAGATCTGTGATTCCCATAGCTGTTGCTTGCTTAGTGAGTGGCCTTCTCTTCAAAACACTGTAATCACTCATTCACCAAGCTGCCCTTAGGATGTGGCTACAATCCTGGTCTCATCAAAACTCCTAATGCACTTTTCTTTTTCAACCTGTTTCTGAACAATAAGCTAATTCCTGTGTGTAGCGTTATATAGCAATTAACGCACTGTGTTGCACACAAGGACAATCTACAATCTCGCATTGGAACGGCGGACTCTGCCTTTCGGAATGGGGCGCTGCACCACGTCACTCCCCTGCAGCTACAAGACTTTTGATCTGAAAACACATTACAAACCGGAGCCTTTTCTTTTTGTTTTTTACACCTTCCCCCAAATCTCCACCATGCACTCGTTTCTTAGCACAGTGCAAGCACATGACAGCTGTTAAGAGGATATCTCTGATGAGCTTGCAGAGCAATTTCAGTGTACAAATTCCCACTGCACCTCGGTGGTCATTTCTTATTGCTGCTCTCAAGCCTTAGGCACTGATCCTGAAAATTGTTCTGTGGGGAAAGACACCTGAGGTCGCATAGAGATCTACTGACTTCAGTGGGGCTCTGCACATGCGCTGGGACCTTAAGATGCAGAGCTCATTGAAAGATTGGGGCCATAGACTTTTCTCCAATAATTCCTCCACATTTCAACATAGGCATGTTGAACGGACTGTATTATTATTGCACTCCGTGAACGCAACAGGGTTTGCGCTGCCTGAAACCGTCAACTGCTATTCCAGCTTTATTTTAAAAAGATGCCAAATATGGAATTGGAAAAAATCAACAATTAAGCAGAAGATAGGAACCACACAATCATGTCAAATGTGTTTAGAGCCAGAGAGGAAGAGAAAATGACTAGCATGTGTGGTTTTTGGTAGTGATATTTAGTTTTCAATGCTGTACTTGCTAGATTCCTTGGCAAGTAGGGAACATTACTGTGAATCTTCCATAGAATCTGCTCAAAGTTCAGAATGTCCCCCAGTCCCACAAATCAATACACTCCTTGCACTGCTTGCAAAACCTCTTCTGTTTCATTCCCTACAGTGTCTTAAGGAACAAGCAGAGCCATATGGTGCATGTAGTCACCGGGATGTGTAAAATACTTCATTTTAACAATCCAGTTTTCTTTGATCCATTTATTTCCCAACCGGACTCTAACAGCCCAGTGCCTGTCTGCCATCTTTCTGATTTTCAACTAATATCTAAGGAAGGGGAATGTCTATTATGCTTTGTTTCCTTTACCTGATGTTTAATTGTTATCTTGACATCAGCAATATTAAAGGAGATTTAGGTTAGATATTAGGAAAAACTTTCTAACTACAAGGATAGTGAAGCCCTGGAACAGATTACCTGGGGAGGTTGTGGAAACCCCTTGGAAGTTTTTAAGAACAAGTTTGACAGACATCTGTCAGGGATGGTCAAAGTATACTTAATCCTGCCTCAATGTGGGGTGGGTCGGGGTGAAAGGGGTGGACTAGATGAACTTGTGAGGCCCCTTTCAGTCCTACGTTTCCATGCACACCGCAGGGGAATTTAAGTTCCTGGGAATGTGGGAAAGTGCATTGCCCCCATCAAGGGAAAAATCAAACAAGAAAAAAGTGGCATAACTCGCTAAAATGAGCCCATTATCTGCATTGCCTCTTTGCTAAGCATCTGAAAGATGAAGTCATCAATGAGCTAAAGGAATTGTTTAGGGTGATGCAAGAGGGTGTAACTAGGAGCAATGAGCAAAGGAAAATTTAGGCCGTCTGTTCTAGTACCAAAGGTCTTTCATGTAGAACAGTCTCCCGAGGGAAGTGCTGGAATTAGCATCGCTTGGGTTATGTCAGATTGACAAAGCCCTGGAGAACATGCAGTCATGAAAAACCAACCCAACGCACCTATTACACTAGATGGGGAAATCAAACTATCTTCCTGTATTTATTCAGCACTTAATACTTCAGCATCTAAGCAGATAGATTTAGACCAGAGTTGGTTCCATCTGTAGTTTCTACAAGTTTATGGTTCTAAAGTGAAGGATCTTTTTAGTTTCATCCTAGAGAGGTTAGACATAGAGGTCAATTGTGGATCAAGCTCATAAGGAAAGTGTTCTTTGTGGCGGTTACCATCAAAAAGCCACAATCAGTTTGCACTTTATCACCCAGAGTAATGTTTTTTCAGGGAGCGCAGAACTATGGGTGGCCTTCTTACCCCTTTGCCTTAGCAACAGAGAGACATGCTGGAGCTAAACTAAGGGTTTGTCTTCACTATCAGGGTAAGTCCACCCAAGTTACGTTACTACAGCTACGTGAATAGCGTACCTGGAGTCAACGTAGCTTAGGTCGACTTACTGCAGCATCTTCACTGTGCTGCGTCAATGGGAGATGCTCTGTGGTCGACTTATTTTATTCTTCTCGGAGAGGTGGAGTACTAGGGTCGACCGGAGAGCGCTCTGCCGTTGATTTAGTGGGTCTTCACTAGACCCGCTAAACTGACACCCACTGCATCAATTGCAGCAGCGTCAATCTCCCCGGTAGTGAAGACAAGCCGTGAGTGACAGCTCCCTTTCACCCCAGTCTGTTAGCCAATCATACAATTTCCTCTAAAGCTCTGCCAGCTTTTACTATGCCTTGCGGATAACACTTGATGCACCCTAGTTCCCGAACATCCTGGAAATGGGTTCTTCACCAGTATCCAGCCCGTTACTAGACACTCTTAGGCTATGGCTACACTTAAACTTCAAAGCGCGCTGCCGCAGCGCGCTGAAGCTATGTGTCAGCGCAGCAGCCGCTGGGAGAAAACTCCAGCGCCAGCGCGCTCCACCTCCTCCTGGGGGAACGGAGGCGCGGAGCTGCGCGCGCCGCGCCGGGCTTTGACTGCACTGGCGCTTAGCTGGCTTTGGCAGCTGCAGATTGTGTTTCACACCCCTGCTGTCTGCAGCTGCTGCTGCAAGGCGTGTAAAGCCTCAGAAATTACCAAGTCTGCTGTCTCCTGAGTGAGAGTTATGCACACCAGTCTGCTAGCTGAGCTGAGGAATCACACTTTTGTATTAATACACTGAGGGTATGGCTACACTTACAAATCTGCAGCGCTGGTAGTTGCAGCGCTGGTCGTCCAGCTGTGCAGGGCCAGCGCTGGTGTGTGGCCACACTCACAGCTACCAGTGCTGCAGTGTGGCCACATTTGCAGCATTTGCAGCACTGTTGGGAGTGATGCATTATGGGCAGCTATCCCAGCATTCAAATGGCAGCAACGTGCTTTTCAAAAGAGGGGGGTGTGGGGCAGTGTGACAGGGACCGGGGAAGAGAGAGTGGATTTTTGGAACTGACACTGTGCAAAATCAGAAAATTTTCCCACCCCCTTACTGTTAACGGCAAGCAGCCTGCATCCAACATACTCTCTTTCCCCCCTCTGTCCCCTCCCCCCGTTTCTCTCAAGCAAAGCAAACACTCAACCCCTGTGAATGACTCCTTTTCTCGCTGCTGGTCAAGCAAAATGCAAACACTCAACCCCTGTGAATCACGCAGGGAGGAGGATCTCATTTGATTGTTCACAGATTGATCACAGCAAACAGGAGCTGATAAGCAGCTCCGGTAGCAAGGGCGCTCCGGAGGTTCACAACAAAACAAAGAGAGGCTGCATAACAAAACAAAGGGAGTAATTTAGTTAAAAGCATTCTGGGATACACCCTTATACCCTGGAGGCCAATAACAGCGCTGGTGTGTGGCCACACTTGATGACCAGTGCTGCAGGACCAGCGCTGCAATCCTTATTCCCCATGCTGAGTGAGGTGTACGGCCAGCGCTGCAGCCAGGGAGTTGCAGCGCTGGAAGTGCCCTGCAGGTGTGGCCACTTACTAATTGCAGTGCTGGAAAGCCTCCACCAGCGCTGCAACTCGCAAGTGTAGCCATACCCTGAGAAGAACTTATAGTAAAACCAAGAATAAGTTTATGAATAAAGAACAGAGATACTAAACAAAGAGAATAGGAACAGATGTGGTTACAAATAAAACAAAACAGGTAAATTCTAGTCCGGTAGAAGTAGGTTAACTCTAGCAAATTAATCTTCTCTGAAACAGCCTTTTCCCTAAAATCTTTTCTGTAGAGCTGGCTGGTATTCGGTCTGGAGCAGAGCTCTGTGTGGCTCAAAAGCTTGTCTCTTTTACCAACAGAAGCTTGTCCAATAAAAGATAGTACCTCACCCACATTGTAACTTTCATCATGGCATAATTACCACTGATTTGCTGTTAAGCCACTAGTTTGTCCTTTTAGCAAAAATAACAGTTCTACTCATGACTCAGCTGTGACTGTGGTTTGCACCTAACTTCAAAATTTCTCAATCAAAACTGTGGGCCTGTTTCTCTGCTCACCAAGCTGTAAATCAGGAGTAACTCCATTGTACTCAATCAAGTTACATTAGGGCCAACTAGCATGAGATCAGAATCAGGCCCTGTGAATAACCTGCAGAATATCCACAGTAAGGTGGGTACAAGACACAAAAACGGGGCATCTGGAGAAAAAAGGGTGGTAAAAAATGTTACCCTGTTAGTTTCCTTACATGAGTGGGCTCATGTTGAAGCTTGTTTAACCCTGGCCATCACCAACTGATAAGTTAGCAACCTTTAACACTAGATTCAATAAAACACACCATTTATAACCTGAAATGGGTTTTACAGAGTCACTGGTTCGCATCTCATTATTAAACTCATTGCTGACCTCTAGAGACAGCTGCCGTGACAATACATATTATAAGCTCTCTACCCATAAAATATTTAAAAGTGTGTGTGTGTGAAGGGGGGAGATTGAATCTGGAAGAGGTGTGCAGTGAATAAGAAAATTAAAGAGGGCAGAGACAAGGGCTAAATAGGTACTTTCCCTTCCCTCTACAATGAGCCAAAGGGAAAATAATCGGAGCATTTTATATCTTGCTTGTATAACTGTAGGCTATAAAGTAATAAAATAGCTGCGCTTTCCCAGGTCCTCCAAAAGATTACAGATGATATAAACCTGTTTCAAATTAGATGCCACCCACTAGAATCATGTCATCTACTGAAATGAAGGATTTCATGTCTTATCAGAAAGCAGTTATTGTAGATATACATCAGAAAGCCATACACTTATGTATCTCCAGGTGAGTGATTTCTCAATATGTCATGCTTTCATAACTAAAAACAGTGGAGATGTTTTTTCTGTGGCTCGAAGGAAGCATTGCTTATAAACGTGCAGTACTTATGAGAATGATTTTGCAGTTAATAAATAAGGAAGAAATAAAGTAACGCAGGTAAAAAAAAATTGCACATCAACGACACCCTGAATGCAGCTCAGACCCCATGGCAAAAGGAAAAAACTGGTATTTTCTATCAGCAAGCTTGACTGTAGAACAACCTCCCAAGAGATCTGGTAGAAGCCCCATGTCTCGAGCTCTTTGAAACCAGACTGTAATAGAGAACAATCATGCATCGTCAAGGTTTTCTGTAGCTCCACTGATGTGCATGATGCTGTACAGACAACAACAATATCTCGCTCTTATGTAGTGCTTTACAGAGAAAGTAAGCATCATTATCCCTATTTTTCAGATGAGGAAACTGAGGCATGGAGAGGTGAAGTGACATGCCCAAGGTCTGTCAGCGGCAGAGCCAGAAATAGAACGGGGATTCAGGAGACTTGGGTTCTGTGTGCTACCCACTAAACCGCACAAGGTCGCAGTGCAAAGTAGCATAAAAACTAGGACTCCAATCTGACAAATGGATACTAACGTGGGTCCACATGGGAATTGGAACAACTGCTTGCGAGACGTGCAATCCCACTTAAGTCGATAGGAAGCTTACTGTTGGTTTTCCTGGGAGCAGGAGCAGACCCCAAGTCCTGGCCTATAAGTTAAAGATGACTAATTAGGGGCTTTTCATTCTTTTTTTCTGAGCAGGTACAACCATATGTAAATACAACTGTGCTGGAAAAAACACTCTCAGAGGTACAGATCCTGTCTCGCTTTCAAGCTTCAAAGTCATCTTTTCAACAGTAATAACTCTATCTATTTACATTCTTGTCAAAACCATGTGACATCTATAAGGGGGAAAAATAAGCAAGGTAAGAGTCTATTTCTGGCAAAAATTTTGCAAGGAAATTAGATTAACCTGGGTGGAATTCTATCTGGGAATTTGGAGTCTGTCGTGGTGATTAAATCATCATTTCTGTCAGACTACTCTAATCGGCTGTCAAATACCATTCCACAGCCCCATATGTAACTTGGCTTCCTAGTTATTCCGTGTATGTTACCTTCTGTATACAAAACAAATACCAAACAAGGAGGTGTGCACAGTTTAGCATTTAGAAGAGTCATTAGCCGTGATTATTATTGTGTGTTTTCACATCGCACAACAACATAAGCTTGTTTTATTTATTCAAAGAATATTAAAAAACAGGTGTAGTCAAACACGGAGTGCTAAAGGTGAATTGGAGAGAATTCTCAGCAGACATTGGTATGCATTCAGTATCTGCCACGCTAGCAGCAGTTGCTTAACCCTTTCTTCAATATTAGCACAGTTAGGGTAGGATATTATAAAATCACTGGGGATTTTGAAACCCAATTGCCATTAACTTTGATGGGAATTGTGTATCCGAACCTTTAAAGCAGCCTAGTCCCTTAATCTCAGTCTTAATTTCAACATATACTACGGTCCCGGTGCCTTATAAATCCACCTGTCCCATGGAACAGAGGTTTTTGGAATGTGTGTGTTTGTTTTAAAGAGGAGCCTAGTATCAGTCAATGGCATTCACCCTGAAAGCATGATTGTCCCTTCAGTGCTGGAGAAAAGGCCGCTAGGCCTGATTTTTGGAGGTGCGGAACTCCCGCGGACCTCAGTGGAATTTGTGAATGTTCAGCATTTCTGAACAATCAGGCCATGCACATACAGTGCCATGACAAGATTTTGGATAATAGTCACTATTTCATGATTCATTACACACAAAAAATCATGTGGGATTATTAAATCCCAGCCAGGTGCTTTAATTTACATGCTTGATGATTGGGATCACCCACTTTCCAACCTGTCCTTATTGTTTCTGATGCAGAAGAAAGCCACAAACCAAGCAGTTCCGTGTGCCCATGTTGATCATCCTTAGCTTCAACCAGTTCAACACTTTGGTTGCTCACTAGTGCCCTACAATTCTGGGTGAAGGGAGGAGTTTCCTTCAGAGTTCAGCACAGTGTGACTCCAAGCAAGGGGCTTAAAAGAGCTCAGCATGCTGAGAATGACCCTCTATCTCTGTGGCTCTTAAATTCTCACTCTCCAATCCTTAATCCTTTCAAAATCCCCAACCCACTCATTTCTCTGGAGCTCTTAATCCCATTCTTCCCATTTCATGGTCTCTACTGTTACCTCTTACCTATCTCATAGAGCTGGAAGGGACCTTGAAAGGTCATCATGTCCAGTCCCCTGCCTTCACTAGCAGGACCAAGTTTTTATTGTTTGTTTTTGGGTGCCCCAGATCCCTAAATGGCCCCCTCAAGGATTGAACTCACAACCCTGGGTTTAGCAGGCCAATGCTCAAACCACTGAGCTATCCTTCCTGCCTCTGCTCCTCTTGGCTCATCCGTCCCCCCCTTCCCCACTGGTGTTTGTGTTTTACTATGTCCTCTCTTGGCTCACCTCTCACATCTCCTTCTTCTGCAGATCACCTCTCAAGAAAATATGATGCAGCTCTTTGGACGATTAGGCCAAATGTTCTGGAGAAGCTTCAGAGAACTCCCCTAGGAGTTTACCAGAGTCACTATGTAAGCGGTTTCAGGGATGAAGAGGAGTTCATATACCTCCACATACCCTGTGTTAACCAAGTGTGCTTATAAGGGAGACTTCCTGGGGAGGAGAGAAATAAAGGGACCATGAAAGAAGCAGGGATAGTAGAGGATGATCAGAGGGCCAAGAAGGCAAGAAGGGAGAAGAGAACTCAATAGATGAGAGAGGGGACTTGAAAAAAAATCTCAGGATGAGGACAAAAAAGAACCACTCGGTGTGCATGAAATTAATTTGGCAATATGCTGCCAATATTGTAGCTATGACTCAAGAGCAACAGGCTCTACCGAGAGGTACCTTCAGGGGAAGGTATACATTAGTTACCATGCATCTGAAGAAGTGAGATTTTTTTACCCACAAAAGCTTATGCCCAAATTAATCTGTTAGTCTTTAAGGTGCCACCGGACTCCTTGTTGTTTTTTTTAAAACAAATTTGACATCTACCCAAGATGTTATCAGTAAAACACTGCCTTTAATGCAGTGAGTGTTCATGTAAACTGAATTATTAGCACTCTGAATATATAATGAATTTGTAAACTGTAGAATATTGGTAAGATGTAACCAACAATGGCTAAAAAAGGTCTGCAAAAAGAACAGGAGTACTTGTGGCACCTTAAAGACTTTCAAAACCCACTGAAGTCAGTGGAAAGACTCATATTGGCATCGTTTAGCGGTTGGAGGAAGGACTCAGATTCCCAGCACTGGCTTGTTTAGGTAAGTTGCTTTTTCCTCACATTACCTATCTGTAAAAGGAGTCTAATACGTTGCTACCACACTGGTGTGTTGTCAGGCTCAATCAATTAATATGTGTAATATGTTCATAAGAAATATCTTCCATTCACAAGTCCATAAGCCAGGTTCTTTGTTCTGTGTCTGTACAACACCCAGCACAAAGGTCCCCATGTCCATGACTGGGGCTCCTAGATGTTAATACCATACGAATAAATAAAAGCATTAATATATCCATATATGTGAATAGGGTTGGTGCACAACAAATACAGTCCCTGTCACAATGCATAACATCATTATGTTCTATTAAGAACATATGGAACAAGATGAGAGCTCATTTCAACAAGTTGTTTCTTTTATACGAGAACATTGACAATGCTGAAATTCAATGACTTTTGGAGGTTTTCCAAGTCAGTCATTTGTAACACACTATATTCAATTTTTTAAAATTCAATTAAAGTGAACATTAACTTGAGCGACTTAAAATAATGCTGCGCTTTAAAATAAATGCATATCAAATTGAGATATATATTGAATGGCAAATACCATATGTCTCCCCAAACGATAGCTTGCATTTCTTTTGGTAAATATTCCTGACATCTTATTAAGCATCTTGTAATCTACATTGAATAAAGATACCACGTACATGAGCACTGGTTTAAAGCTAACTGGCTAAATTAATAATCATTTTACTCAGCTGACCCCTGATGTAAAGGAGTAGTGTGGTCAAACCATCTGCAGACCTGAACTGAAATTCGTATTCTAATGATCCCTTCCACAGTTTACATCCCACAGTTCTGCCAGCCACATTTATGAATTAGCATTTAACACTTCGTCTTCTTTAAAAATTATAACCTCACACCCCCACCCCCAGTCTGGTTGTTTTAGAAATGACAACTTCATTTCATAATGTACGCTCCCGTTCATTGAATCCCCTCACTCCTTTCCACCCACCCATGTTGCTGTGACTCTGGGACATATGCAAGTCAGATAGAAGTACCTCCCCTTCCTTAACATCGCTCTGACATTTTCCCTTCATAATCATCTGCAAACAAAAATGATTAACTATCTTTTCTTCAGACAAATGAACCTTTACAAAACCCATTCAATCCTAAAAATAATATCAAGTTGGATTCTACATCTTGTTTGGAATAATGCCTTGGGGCTACTTGGTATTATCCGGGCTTAAAAAACAAACCCATTGAAACATCTGAGCAAAACACCAGATATTGTTTTAACTGTGATATTTATTCATCTCGTCTGTGGCAGCAATAACTTTTGTTGACATTTTGCCAATTGAAGTTTGCACTCCAATATTTTCTTCCTTCGTCACACTACTACGGCACCATCCATCCAAAGATCACAGAGCGCTTCGCTAATCATCGACTGAGCCCCACAGTTCCCTTCGAGGTATGGTATATAATTATCCATACTTCTGAAGACAATGAAAATGAAGCACAACGAGGTGATGGCCAAGGTAATACAGTGAGTCATTGCCAAAGCGTGGATTAGAATCCACGGCACCATTGCTCTACCTACTTATACAGCCCCTATTACCTTAGTATATAAATCATTCACTATCTTTAATATATTGGTATTTAATGTATGAGGTAGGGTCCCCATTTTACATGGGGACTTGAGACAGAGAGATACTTAGGGTATGTCTACACTGCACGGTAAGCCCAGGTTTGTGGGACCTGGGCTTGTGGACTTGGTATTAGCAATCCTGTGCTTGGGTGTCCACACTGCACGGTAAATCAGGATTTATAATTGCTTGTCCTGCGTCTCACAGCCATGCTAATGCACCCAGACCTTCTGACTCAGGTCTGTGACTTGATCTGCATCTTCTCTGCAGAATGAGAAGGTTTGGACCCAAGTCACAGTAGGATTTGGACTCTGATCAACCCCACCTAGCAGTGTCCTAGGACCTGGGTGCTTGCTGACCCAAGTCAGAAGAATTTGTGTGTGGACAGAAGGGCAGTTGGGCTTAGTAAGCAGTGTAGCTCTACCCTCAGTGACTTGCCCAAGAGCATACAGGTAGCCAGTGGCAGAGCAGGGACGTGAACCCAGGTCTCTCAAATCTCAGAATCAGTGGGTCATCATTCCTACAAGAACTATCGCCACAAGGGCACCAGGCCTCCTTACTGCCATTGGGTAAAGTTTTCAAAGGTGCTTAAGTGACTTAGAATCCCAAGTCCCATTTCCAAAAGTGACTTAAGCACTTAGGAGTCTAAGTCTTATTGCATGCCACTCAGGTGCTTTGAAACTGTACCCTGTAACTCTCTACTCAGGGCTATTATCTGTACCCGTTTGTGGATTCATTTCATTTTCTCTTCACTAGCTCCTTTGCATCCCTTTACCATAAAGAATATTAGCACCACGTGAGGAGAAGTGTCTCAGAGAAAGGAAAAATACTGAACTTCACTAGACTACAGAGACAAACAACTAAAATGATTACAGGGTTGCGGTATGCAGTTGTGAGCATGCGCACTGCGATCTCCTTATGTGCCACTTTCAGATGTGTACACAACTGCCTGTTTCGCACGAGGAAAAGCACAACTCATGAGTAAAACTAGGAAACTTGGGCCATAATACCACCCCCTAATTTTTTATTCTCAAGTTCCGACCAGCCTTTCAGGCTTTGGCATGCATTCCAAATCAATGGCAAGGCTGCTGCTTTCAATGAAGTAATTTTTTGAATCATCTGAGTGCAAAAGGACCATGTTCTGGGATGGAAAACAGAGCTGGAGCAAAGCAATACAGGGGCCCCAGGCATGCCATAATATAGGGCCTCCCCACATCTTTACTCCTATAGCCCCCCAGAACGGCAGCAGAATGGAGTCCCTGTGTCCTCCCCAGGAGTGGCAGTACTTATTCCAGCAGCAGGGCATATACACTTGAGTGAGTGGGACAAATCTGCTGCTCTCTTCTTCCACATGCAGAGTCCTCTGCTGGATAGGTGTTGTTGGGGGACCCCCCCAGCAGTGGCTCTTGGTGCTAACACCCCACTGAGATGAACAGGGCAGTTCTCCCTTCTCAGGGCTCTCATTTCTGGCTCTCTGTGGACTCAGGAAGAGGATCCCCTACACTGGTTACACTGGGGTCACGTTTTCAACATTTTCTTTGCAATCTTGCTGACTAAAACCTTATTTTCCCCTTGCTCCTTAAAGGAAAGCTGAGATTCCAGCCTTATCAGGTGACTGCAGGAGCTGAGGCACTATGCACCGTCCTACAGTGCCTAGGCTTTAACCTGGCCCTGGGGAAAACCTCTCTTTTTCATGCTCTGAGTCCACAAAAACAGCTACATTTAATTTTACCAGTTTAACAAAGCGAATTCACTGTCAGGCTAGGAATAACCATGAGAAATTTTTGGCCCAAATAAAAGCTTTTTAGACCCCCCCCCACCCACGCAGAAAATAGTGTCTTCTCTAATGAAAGCTCCTGCTCAGCTAGGACGCAGAACATTCCTGCTGTGACATAAAGATGCCTATCGTGTAGGAGCTTCATTTGACCATATCACTTTGTTTTGCACTATTCTGCGTTAGCACCTCTGTAACCGGCACATGGGGAAATCATGATGCAGTTACTGAAGTGCGACATATCCCATACCTCAAGCTGATCAAACTAACACTTTAAAATGAACGGCAGGTGGCAAAAATGTGAAAGGCAGCAACGTTTTAGTAGGGCAAGAAAGTCTACCTCTGGGCTCCCTTTTTTCTGTGACAACACCCCATATCCAGTTGTCTTCTCCTTCATTTGTGACTTCTCTAAGTCTCTGGGACACAGCCGTCTCCAATCACTCCTTCTGTGTTGCGCTATGGGGTTTCTGTTAGATGTTTGTTCATCTTCCCAGCAAACCTTCTACCTGATTCGCTGTGCAGAATGAAAGGTCACCTTGGACCATTGGCTCACTTAGTCTTCTGTCAGAATGTGAAGTCTATTATTTGACTCAAAATATAAAATTCTATAATATTATATATCTTAAAACATTCCTATTGGAAGTACTTAATATTTGCATTACAATATAACAGCAAGAACATCTTATATTTAAAGAATATGATCATGATAACCCTAAAATAGCCAAAAATATAATGTCCAGGGAAATGCTTCCTTTCAAATTAGAAAGGAGGGCATGAAGGTTTATAGAAAGTCTTAGTGGTGCTGATGTGGACCTTCTGCACTTTTCACTTAGAAAAGATGAGGAAGAGCTTTGAGCCAGGAATGCATTTCTTTATTCACAATTCCCATTTCTCTAGTGTAAATCAGTCAACCTTTCTCCCCATTGGCAGGGCTGGCTCCAGGCACCAGCCCAGCAAGCAGCTGCTTGGGGCATCGCGTCCAGGTCTTCGGTGGCAATTCGGCGGTGGGTCCCTCACTCAGGGGCGGCTCTACAAATCACGCTGCCCCAAGCAGCGCGGAGCGCTGCGCCGCCCTTCCCCGGTCCCGCGGCGGGTCCCCTCTTCCCGCGGCTCCGGTTGAGCTCCTGCCGGCATGCCTGCGGCAGGTCCACCAGAGCCCGGGACCAGCGGACCTGCCGCAGTCATGCCTGCGGGAGCTCAACCGGAGCCGCGGAAGACGGGACCCGCCGCAGTCATGCCTGCGGCAGGTCCGCTGGTTCCGGGCTCCGGTGGACCTGCCGCAGGCATGACGGCGGGAGCTCAGCCGGAGCCAAATGCCGCCCCCCCGGGAAACGGCCGCCCCAAGCGCCTGCTTGGTGCGCTGGGGTCTAGAGCCGCCCCTGCCCTCACTCCCTCTCCAAGCAAAGGACCAGCCACCGAATTGAATAAATGAATAATTGGAGATATACCTATCTCCTAGAACTGGAAGGGACCCTGAAAGGTCATTGAGTCCAGCCCCCTGCCTTCACTAGCAGGACCAAGTACTGATATTTGCCCCAGATCCCTAAGTGGCCCCCTCAAGGATTGAACTCACCACCCTGGGTTTAGCAGGCCAATGCTCAAACCACTAAGCTATCCCTCCTCCCTACTGAAGCCTGAAGCGGTGGTGGTAGAGCTGCAGATCGCGATCACGGCTTTTTTTTTTCTTCTTTTTGCTGCTTGGGGCGCCAAAAACCCTGGAGCCGGTCCTGCTCCCCATTACCAGCTGAATACTAAGTCTCCTCCAGATTTCTTAGAAAGTGTTACATGGGCCCCCAAACTACCTTGGAATGTGTAAGTTTATAAAACAATTTCAAGGACTAGCCACAGTATTTAGCCAAAAGGAGTTTTGAATGAATGACATGCCAGTGTTCCAAGTCTCCAGACTGGGGTATATTGAAAAACTCAGCTAGTAGTCATGACTAATAGCTCCCACATTCATGCAAATATCTGTTTATCAAGATGTCAGCTGAGACTTTCTGATCAACAGGGCTGAGCTATCAACAGCACCTTTCCTCTCAAAGTGTTTTACAAAGTAGGGACTCTACTATTGACTTTACATGGAAGTTGTTTGGATACTAGGGTGATGCTGACAATCAACTGATTAATAGATAGCTAGACAGGAGCTGATTAGCCAGATTTGTACTGTTAAACTGTTCTCATTAACCAACAATGTGTATTGTATTTGAAAATCTGACTAATAGAGGGCCAACATCAACTCCCCAGCAAGGAACTGCAGATATTTTATTTATGGATTTATCTGTCACCACTGAAGTTACCAAAGTTTCCCTACAATTTTCTCTTATCCTTGCCCAGGATTAAAACAGAATGCGGCCAAATCCTAAGATGGTGTAGATGGGCACAGCTCCATTGAAGCCAATGGCATTATATCAGTTTTTACCAACGGAGGATCTGATCCTTAGATTCTATTTAACACCCCACCATATCCTAATGAGCTTAAGTTTCACTAATTCTCTTTAACTGTCAAATTCTGTGTCAAAATGAAAGTCATCAATGTTCGTACAATACTCTACAATGGCAAAACATTTTGATATTCTATGAGGGCAGGAATGTTACTGCATTCTTAAATTACACACATACACCAGAACACACCTGTAAGATTACATACAATCCACTGTGTAGGTTTATAAAGTTACAAACAGCAGCAGCAAAACTGTGTACATTAAGTAGTCAAGTAACCTATAACCTTCTGTGGTGTAAATCCATTCTCCTACTTCCTTGAGAGCTCTCTATCATTTCTAATGCACTTTATCAGATCTTACTTTGTGGCAGGGAATGTGCATTTTACATGTTTTTAACGTAGGGTTGCCAGGTGACTGGTTTTTGATTGGAATGCCCGGTCGAAAAGGGACCCTCGTGGCTCCGGTCAGCATTGCTGATCACGTCGTTAAAAGTCCAGTTGGTGGTGAACTGGGGCTAAGGGTGGCTTCCTGCCTGCCGTGGTGCTGCACAGCTCTTGGAAGCAGTGGCATGTCCCCGCTCCAGCTCCTACCCATAGGGGTAGCCTGTGGCTCCCTACATTGCCCCTGCACCAAGCGTCAGCTCTGCAGCACCCATTGGCCAGGAACCATGGCCAACAGGAGCTGTGGGGGCAATGCCTGTGTTCAGGGAAGCATGCAGAGCCCCCTGGCTGCGCCTCCGCGTAGGAGCCGGAAGGGGGACATGCTGCTGCTTCCAAGAGCTGCTTGAGGTAAGCGCCACATGGAGCCTGCACCCCAACCCACTCCTATGCCCCACACCCCTGCCCCAGCCCTGATCCCGCTCCTGCCCTCTGAACCCCTCAATACCAGCACAGAGCCCCCTCCTGCATCCCAAACCCCTCATCTCCAACCCCACTCCAGAGACTGCGCCCCCAGCCAGAGCCCTCACCCCCCCCACCTCAACCCTCTGCCCCAGCCCTGTTCCCCCTCCCATCCTCCGAACCCCTCGGTCCCAGCCCAGAGCACCCTCCCACACCCCAACCCCCTAAGCCAGCCCAGTGAAAATGAGTGAGTGAGGGTGGGGAGAGAAAGCGACAGAGGGAGGGCAGATGGAGTGAGTGGGGGTGTGGCCTCGGACAAGGGGTGTGGTCTCAGATGAGCGGTGGGGTAGAGGGCGGGGCAAGGGTGTTCGGTTTTGTGGAACTAGAAAGTTGGTAACCCTACCTTAACAGTCTCTGCTCAACTATTGTGCTCTCCGCTCTCTCTCTGAAAATAGTTCCCCCTTTAAAAAAAATCCAATGGGCAATAATAGCAAGAAATATATCTTGGGGTTTTTTGGTTATTCTTTTAATAAGTTCCAGCTGTGAGTGATATTTAAAAGAAACTTGTGATTAACTGGTTATTACACTGAAATATGATTCTAGAAACATCTCCACATATTTCTTCTAATACTTCAATTCATATTAGAGTATTAATGATACTCTGATAGAGTCCCCAAGGAAGTGATCGGACAGCAGAGTGGAGTGCAGGATGTCATTGTTGAGAGCAGGCACGGTAAAATGCGATGGGCTGGGCATATAGCTTGGCTCACTGACAATCGATGGACTCTAGCTGTCGCCGAGTGGTACCCATGGGAACTGAAATGACCACTTGGCGAAGATCCAAAGAGATGGGAAGATTGTATTGTGAAGACATGGCCGCACATGGAGAAGGAAGGCCAGAATACAGGAAAAATGGAAGATGTGTTCTGATTGGAGCAATCTATACGAGGGCTGAAGGACCGATCGATCAAGGTGATCAAGGTGAATACTTTATTGGCAAAAGGGGAACTATCAATGTGTAATCAAAACTAACTTACTTCCCCCCCTTTAATATGTTCACAAAGCCCATGTAATAATTTTTGTTAGGACCTGATCCTGAATATGCTCTACATGTGATATTCCCAAAGACTGAGCCCTCTGATTTGCCTGAAAAATGTGTTCTGACTTTTTCTTATATACCACGCATAACAACATATAGTACATGCAAATACGTGTTTCCTTACTTATTCCTTATACAGGAAAACTCCCTTACATTTCACTAGAAGCTTTGCCTGAGGAAAGACTACAAGGTTCCCTCTCTGTATTGTGTTTTATGGGGCAGATCCTCAGCTACAGCCAAAGAGCACAAGTCAAGGGATGCTTTGCAAAGGTGGCTTAAAGTTTAACTGGGCTAGGGAGGATATCCCCAGTATAAGCTTGATCCTCTGGTGGCATAAAACCAACACAAGGGCTCGGACATTGTTCACCTTCCCTGCAGCCTGGTGTCACATTACTGGCTATGCACTGTCTTGAACCTGCAACTGCTTTGTGCGGGCTGTTTTCCCTGCACAAGGTTAAAGCAGCATCAGGGACACTGCAACTTAGATCAGGCCGCCAGAGGTTGAATGAAAACACATCCGAAGACTGTCGTGGTCCACAGCCATGACCCGCTTTTATCTAGCCACCCACTCTTTTGTTTGCCATACTGTCAGCAGGGAGGATGAGTGGCAAAAGAGCCTCTTTGTCAGGTCTACGCTACCAGTGCATCCCCCTTTACACTGGGGTAATCCTCCCTGGGTCAATAACATTTAGGGACAGATTACACCAGTAGTACTATGCAAAGGGGCCATACCACATGAATTGGCGTCACAGTTTCATATTGGCAGCATGCATGGCAAACCCTACCAAAAGAAACCAGAATCACGTAATGGAGGAATTGTTAATATAAACAAAGCATTTAAATACATGGCCAATTTACAGTAGTTCTTAAATACCATCTCTTTGTTTTCAAACCGTATTTATTTTTGCATATATGGCGAGTGAGGATTGTGCATTCAACCAACCAGACCCATTTATTACCACACGAAGTGGAGATGGGAAAAATCTATTCAGTCATCTAGTCTGTCCTCAAGCCAATGGAGGATTATTCCCTACAGTATGATTTCTAACATTTTCCCAACCCAGGTACTCTAAGGATTGGGCTTTCATCTCATTTCCTTTGGAAGACTGAACAGATCCCATTTTTCCTGATAGTCACTCTAAATTTTCCTTCCTGTAGTTTTATTCGTATTTTATAATTTTATCCATTGTCAAAAACAATTCCTGTCCGTCTCTCACCATCTACACCTAGGCTGCTATGGATGCTGGAGTTGCTGTCCCCCAGAACAGCATTTTACCACTTTGTTTTTAACAGTCTTTGACATAAACACACCATACAATATTCCAGCACATTTTACTCGGAGGTATTGTCATGGTTTGGTCACAAAATAATGTTAGTTGCTGTCTAGTGGATACCCACTTGAGCGATGGTCTAGAACATAAACACAAGCTACTTTCAGTCATTAAGATCATTCACACTTGAATGAAAATATAAAAGGCATCGCATACCTTGAAATTCTACATGAAACTGGAATCCCATTGAGGGATTCTAGTAACAGTGAGAACAATTAGAGTGTTTATGTCCACAAGTGGAATTACTACCTTTATTTATCTACATTTTGGAGGTTTTTTTTTTAAATCATGATTAAAAACATCTCTCTTCTCCTGCTTAATGTTTATTCCCGCCCCCATCTCATCTCCTATATCTCAGGTTCTGTAGTCCTGAATCAATAATAAGGATGTACACATACTTTTAAAAGATCATTACAGACTCCCAAATATTATTCCTTTCCTTGCAAAGCTTCTTTTTGCCTTATAAGAGTATTTTTCACACAGTGAAACAGGCACCTATTTTTGCTGTAAGTGGTGAGGTGGGGTTTCCGGTGTGTATGACAGAGATAGATCTGCTTATAAGATTCTCTGGCAGATTGTAAATTCTACTCGCAAATTGTTCTCTCAGAAGAAAAGTTGCTTCCCCCGCCCACCATGATTAAAGATGGTGCATCTCTGAGATAGAGTGGAGCAAGAGCTGGGATTGATTGCATAGAGGGAAGGCTGGTTTAATGCCATTCCTAATGACAACTTGTGAAGATTAGGAAGCTGTCAGAATCAGATATCAGCAAAGGCATGGGATTGCTTTGTGAAGTCAGTTTGAATTAATTAACGGTTGCTTCCCTTTGATATCACTTTGATATTTGGCTGCAGCTGGATAAAAATCAACCACAAAGGAAACTTCATTGTGTTTATCATTGCTTAGGACTCTGTTTAGCCAACTGTTTTCTATATCCAGTGGTTGCCTTTTTAATTGTCCTGGCACTGTGCACGAGAAATAGGCTTTTATTAATAAATGGAGTTGTGGTGGCATGCTTTTCAATGACTGCTCCTCTCCACTGCTGAAAATACTTACAGCATGTATCCTGGGAGCAAAGTCATTAAGAGATTCCAGCAGCGCTGCAAGTGAAATGATGTACAGCTCCAGAATAAGACAAACGCCAGACTCGGCATTCAAATATATCCTTGTATTTCTTTTCCAGATGAAAAGCATGTAAATCCTTTAATGTTACTGCTTTTTATTGCTAGAAGTATGTAGTGATAATGAGACGTGCACATTGACAACACAGCAGATTGGGTTGGATCCTCACTGTGTACAAAATGGAGTTTACAACAGACTATATTGGTTTATGTCCACTGAAGATCTTGACCCATCACCAAAACATGGAACTAAGCAATATTCAGTGACATCCCCCAGTTGTTCTGAAACCTCAGATCTCCAGAAGTACACCTAGCTATATCCTCGGCTAAGTTTTTGGGATGGGCACCCACAACACAGTCTTCTTACAGCTGGCAGGCCAACTCTGACATTTCTTTCACATTTTTCTTTAGCTGAAGGTTTTGGATGTCTACAGAGACCATTCCATAAACAGGGTTGTACTGCAGACAGACCCTTCCATCCAGAAAAATCATAAAAAGGGCTTTATAGACTGCATATGACATATAAGGATCACTTGACAGCCACTGAAGTATAGCAGGGTTGCCAAACTCTGGGTGGAATGTAGCAGTCGTTCAGCACTAGCAACATTACACAAAGGTTTTTAGCAGTGGAAGTGAAAATTAAATTCTCCTACTGAATTTGGAGAGGGAATATTTAAGTAGGCATGCCATAATTACCCCAATTGTAATTTAAAGCAGGCGCTAGGATTAACACTCTTGCTTTTTTCAGAATGTGCTATATTTAAAGTGGGACCTTTGATGATTACTAAGTGGGCATGATCTTAGGTTTTACTTCTTAGCCAGTGTATGGCCTCTTCAAACAGCACCGTGCTCCCTAGCAACCTGCTGTAGCACTGGTTCATTACTGGTTCAGATGGGAGAGTGCCAGCTACTGAATCACTAACACTGCTAATGTGCAACACCCTGGATTGCCCCTGGAGGTCTCCCACACAAGTAATAATCAGACCGTATTTCATGAGGTCTGATGAGCGAACAGTGCAAGGGCCACATCTGGGTATGGAAAATGTATGGTGGGCCATGAATGCTCATGAAATTGAGGTTTGGAGTGTGGGTGGGGGTGTGGGCTCTGGGGTGGGGCCAGAAATTAGGAGTTCAGGGTGTGGGAAGGGGCTTCGGACTGGGGCAGGGGGTTGGGGTGCAGGGGGGGGGGCGTGAGGGCTCCAGCTGGGGTTGTGAGCTCTGTGGTGGGCCTGGGAATGAGGGGTTGGGGGCGCAGGAGGGTGCTCTGGGCTGGGACCAAGGGGCTCAGAGGGCAGGAGGGGGATCAGGGCTAGGGCAGAGGGTTGGGGTGCAGGAGGGGGTCAGGGGTGCAGGCTCCTGGTGGCGCTTACCTCAAGCAGCTCCCCGAAGCAGCGGCATGTCCCTCCTTGGCTCCTACGCATAGAGGCAGCCAGGGAGCTCCGCACGCTGCCCCATCCGCAGGTGCTGTCCCTGCAGTTCGTACTGGCCGCAGTTCCTGGCCAAGGGGAGCTGCAGCGATGGTGCTTGGGTCAGGGGCAGCGTGTGGAGCCCCTGGCTGCCCCTACACGTAGGAGCCGGAGGAGGGACATGCCGCTGCTTCTGTGAGCTGCGCAGAGCCACGGTATGGAGCGGGGCAAGTCCTGGACCCTGCTCCCGAGCGGGAGCTTGAGGGCTGGATTAAAACATCTGAAGGGCCGGATGTGGCCCCCAGGCTGGAGTTTGCCCACCCCGATATAGGAGATGGACATGATATAGGAGAGCCTTTTGAAATAAGGCAGATTGCCTGGCAGACCTGGTCACAATGACAGAAGTTTGTTGCACATACAATATAAAACCTCCTTTGCAGTCTGGGGGTTGTGGCTGTGACCACTAGGCAATGCTTCCCAACCAGACCCTGAGTGGGGACCATTACAGGGCCTAACAGACACTGCTACCAAAGTTCTCCAATCAGCCGTACAGGGACGCAAGCACTCCTACAGTGGAACACCTAGGGACACTACTCGAAGAAGTATGAGGTTTTCTACTTTTGTTTAAAACCAACACTTCCACATAGAAATACATAACTTAAAAGTAATTAGAATTTTATAAATTGCATCCACTATGGTCTTTCTCCATGAACTAGAATAGTTTGTGATATAATTTCTAATATAACATCCATTCAGAAGTTCAGATTCATTGTTTGGAAGATGCAAATACTATTAGTAATGTTGACATCAAGACAGAGTAAGCAACAGAGGAGTTTATCTGTTTTGCTGATATGTCAGCTTGTAAACCCTTGACACTGTTTTTTTGTTCTCCATCAAGAGAAGATACTATCCTGTAAATGGTACCTAAATACCTAAAAACACACGTTTATTTGGATGATAAAAACTCCATGATATGAGAAGGATTTTCATAGCTAAAGGAAAAATGATACTAATCAAGAGTAGAAAGAAGCTATTGGATCCTGGCTTATGCTGAAAATTTCTCTCTGTCTCTCTCTCTCTCTCTATATATAAACAAACTTCTACATGATTGTATCCTCCTGAATATGATTAAAACCAGAAAAGCCTTGAGATGTCAGCTGGTGCTATGTTCTTCTTCAGCTTCCTTTTTTGTTGTTGCTGTTAAAAAAAAGTCTTGGAGTACATCATTAACTTATTAATTTCATAATACAAAGGAAATTTGGTTAAAATAGTGATGCTGCAACTTTAAATTACAGAACTAGCATGGTATTTAATGAGAGATTTAGCACAGCGGGATTTCTGTTAAATTAAGTTGTGCCTTCACATCACAGTGGGAAAACAGGTGTATATTGGTTTAGAATTATGGAAATGTTGACTAATTCCAAGGCTTGTAATCAAACAGCAAGGCACCCTGCAATATTTTCTTCCAAGAATCTGCATTAATCATTTATGTCTGGTCCCATTTTCTTCATGTCCACTAAAAGGCTGAAACTCAAAGGAATACATACAACATCAGTGTTTTCATCTCTCTGCTGAGGATGAGGTTTATCAGCTAAAACTATAAGAAAAAGAGCAGAGTACAGTGCATCGCCAAGATAAGTTGAAATGGATAGTGGAACGTGCAGCAAATGAAATGTAAAACAAAGCCCAAGCTTTAAGAAGCTTTTCTGGTTTTCATATGGGGCCCAATACAAAACCCACTGAAGTTGATCCGAGTCTTTCCACTGTGGCCTTTGGATCAGGCCCTCATTTAGAGGATGAGACACAGAAGGCACAAAACCAATTCAATTAATCCAAGAACCTAGAGATCCTTTTGGTTGCAGATGTCTTTTACTACTGAACCATACTCAGACAAAATCTAGTTTTACAATGAAGCAGGATGAGGCAAGATGTCAAGCACATACTGGTCCCAATTCTCCCCTGGTGCAAATCCAGTTTGGTGCCCAACGGCAATGGGAGATGGTTCCTGTTTGTGCAGAAAGAGATTAGGTGCATGTTCAGCCATGAAATCTGTATGCTGGTTCCTTCACGTTCTGTAGAAACTGCTAATGTAGCCTGATCCAAAGACACTGACGTTAATGAGATTCTTTTCATAATCTTCAGTGGGGGCTAGATCCGGCCTGCAGTGAAACTGGGCTGGATCTCCAATTAAAGGGAAGTAGAATCCAATGTTCTCAGTATGCAAATTGCAGCTCCAGACAGAGTGAATCTTGCTGACTTACAATGAAGTTGTTTTGTGAAAACACTGCTTCACTGTAACAAGGTGCTACAACCTCTATAAAATATTAGCATGCAGTGGGTAACAGAATATAGTAGAATAATATGTGCATTCAACACTGGTGATGGATCTATGCTTGGATTATTCTATTTTCATTTAATAATTGAGTGCAACTTGAAAGTAAAATCCAGTGTTGCCCCAACACTTAGAATCATGTGATTATGTGATAATCTCACCTTTCGTTTTTTTTTTAAAAAGGTAAGTTTCTTACACTAAAAACTGCAGAGAAAAACTTGGAAGTGTGACCCCTAAAGGTTGAAAAAGTAGAAGGCAAAATTAAAAAAAGAACCCAAAATCTATTGTTTTAAAAATGTTTGTGATTTTTGAGCCAGTCTGATGTTTTTTGAATGCTTGGCAACGCCGGTAAAAAACAGTCCAGACAACAGCCCCACAATGACTGGTTACAAAGAAGCGGGAGACGCAAATTGCAGCATTTAGCTACTGGCCCAAGTAAGGAGCCGTGCAGAGCTGAACCACACATGAGGAGCTCCGCTTAGGGCACATTCTGGGCTTCCGCAAAAGCAGGGAGTGCAACTTTGACAGCCCTTCTGTGGGCTGCACAGAGAGAAAGAGGACTTGACGGGGTAGTCCTTGGAGTCCTGGAGATGATATAACAAGCAACAAAGCTTTTCATTTATTTTCCTGCATCTGGGCTAGAACTTAGAGGACTTTCGAGTGCCCTCTCCCTCAGCGGCTTCCACTTAAAACTAAGGAGGATATCCATTCTGCTATTGCAGGACTTTTGTGTCACAGCGATTTCACACTTAGATCATCAGATTAGCTTAAATATTTAGCTGTGACACCCCGAGTAAGTTTTCCAGACCCAGAGAAGAGCTCTGTGTAAGCTTGAAAGCTTGTCTCTCTCACCACAGAAGTTTGTCCAATTAAAGATATTATCTCACCCATGTTGTTCTCTATTGTTCATTTTCCCTGGTAAATTCCATGACTCTCCCACCTGTACAAGGTGGACCAGCCAGATCCTTATTTTTCAAACACATGGAGTTGAATTCACATGCAGCACATGGGAGCTAAAGAAGATTGTTTTTGTCATGTATCTGCTAGATCGAGTGGTGTGGGACCTGTACTTATCAACAAGAGCTATATTTTTACTGTGCCTTTTGTCTTCACTTCTGTACGGAACCTTACACAGCAAACAAGTACTTGAGTTTTTTATTCCACATATGACCAATACCCAGCTGTATCCAACAGAATGATGTAAAATATTAAATTGACTGATTGTTTAACTCCAAAGATTTGTGGTTATCAAGTTACTACCTTGAAATGTGATGATTATGACTGTAATTTAGAATTTAAAGATTACATATTACACACATAAGCAACTGATCACTAGTATAACTGTATCTATAATAACTGTCAGCGTAATGGGTTAGTGGTTACAGATTGCTGAAAACCAAAACAAAATGGGAGAACATTTTGAATACAATTACATTATAATATTTTCTAATGTACATCAGTACACAACCATCAAAGTAACTGCTACGTATTGTTTAGAAACCATTATGCCTATGCTGGCTACATTTTGTCCTTTTCCGCTTTTCCCCCTCAAAAACCAAACCAAACCAAAACCAGACACTTAGGAAAAAAAGAAATCTTGGTGTGTGAAGTTTTGTTTTCCTATTTGCCTTTTTTTTCCCCCAAAAAATCCGAGTCCACCTTACACTTCAGCAGCTGCTGCTACCCAGCAGGGATCACTATTATTTCCAGCCAGGGACATTCTGTATAAGAGCACTTTTCTTCCAAGCTAATGCCATCGCTACTAGACTGGCCAATTGGCATGGCTACTGAATGTGAACTATCAGGTCAGCAACCCTCCTTCGCAAAGACCAAAGTCATTTCTGGCACTAAGAGCCTATAACTAGCATCTTCAGAAAAGCGGCTATTTTGTAGCGATAAAGTGATTAGGTTCAAAAAGAAAATGTACTCACCCCAGGTAAGGTTTTAATATTGTGCAGTGCATTCTGTGCCTCAAGTGCAGCTTTTCTTGTATAAAATGTTACGAAACAACAACCTAAAGAGAGAAATGAAAAGAAATTACCGACAATGGTTTGTGAGACTACAATAGGGGGAAAAAAATGATTGAATGATGCATTATGAAGGCTGAAAATGTGAAGTATAATGAGACTGCATGAATGCCATGAATCAAAGGAAACTTGTATTGTTTAAAATAAAATAATAAAAAAAGCCACCCCCACATGTTGTATCTATAGCACGCCTAAACCCTTAGCAGGCTGTAACCACTTTGAAATTAAGTTAACCAAAATTCAATCGACCCCATAGCATAAACAAAGTTATATTTTGTATAGGTTCTCCATTAAGGTATGATTATAAGCAGCTTGCAAGCTAAAAGCAGTAGAAATTTACCAAAGCAGCCCAGCTAGAAAAGTGGGCTTAACAAGCAGGACCTTACTGAAAGAGACATATACAGGAGCTAAGCTTTTCTGATAAACTACAATCATGCTTCCTAAGGAGGGTTGGGGGTGGGGCACTGTGAAACCTGTGATTAGAAGTGCCTCAGGTTAGAGAAGGAATTCAATGTGCCTTTTTGGGGACATTGGAGCCTGCTGCTATCTGTGGAGGCTGTTTGACAGTCCTTTAGCTGTATCTTTCCCCGGTCTTAGGTAGAGAAATGGATTTGTGGGCAAACGTGGCTTAAAACCACCTTAGTTCCCTACGCTTTCCCAAGGCTGCGAGTTCTGTGCTGTGCCTCCAAAAAGCAAAGCACAAAATCTCATCCCTGGATTCAATTCCCAGCTCTGCCACAAAACTTCATGTGTAGCCATGAGCTGGCCAGGTAAGTGTTGTGCTTCAGTTCCTCAGCTCTATTTGGATCAGTTTATTTATATATCTTATAGGGATGCATGGCGGGAGTGGGGCTTACACAATTCTTTGAGATACTAGGATGAAAGGTGCTACTAAAAGTGCAAACCATGATTTGTAGATCAAAATGCTATATATTTTACTAGAGTTTCAGAAGACCATCAGCTATACACAGGCAGCTGCAGAGGGTTCAGAATCCTTTGTGGGGGGCGGGGAGGGGGGATGAATGAGGACTAGGATGTTGACTGCATCATACCCCTTGCTGCTTACCAAGATGGTGTGACACCCAGTATTCCAGTTTCCATTCAGTCATTCAGCATAGACACAAGTGGTAAGCAGGATGTGAACAGAGACAGAACAGAATACAACTAGCACAGAATCTTAATTAGTCTAGAAGGAAGGTTGGAATCTTCAGAATACTCCCTCCTGCCACCTCTCCCTTGGTTCAAGCTGCAGATTGTGCCGTGAGTGCTCTCTGGGGCTTTGCAATTGGGCCAGCTACAAATGTTACCTTTATAACAAGCAAAGGTAATCGTGTTCCCAGCCAGAATACATGGGGGACCTTATTCCCTAACACAGAAATGCACTCACAGGCAATATAATATACTCACACAGGCAGGTAATGCAGACTTATCACAGTCAGGAGAAACACCATTCACAAATGAATGCCAGTAGATCCCCTTAAAATTTCACGGTTTACAAAAGAGTTCATTTGGTAATGATTTCAGTCATTTGTGGGTCATTCAGCAGGATCATTCAATCAGTCAGCAGTTGATTGTTAGCCATTTCTGCTTTTTATAGGAGTTCAGAGTTTTAAAATCTTCCACTGAGGGCAAGCCTTGTGATTTCAGATTATTTTACTCCAGAATTAAACCTGTATTTGTGCCATTAGTCAATAATACAACAGAAATGCAGCAATGATTTTTTTCCGCATTTTACCAGCCAATTTTACATCACACTGTCAATCAGAGCCTCTTGGGTTAGTTTTATTTGTTTAATACCTGGGCTCTCAACCCGGGGGTTGTGAATAGATGCCAGGGAGGTCATGATTTCTATGCTCCTTCCCATGTTGCTAGATGAGAGTGGGGCCCACCCTAAATCCCAGGTGGAAGGGAAGGGAGTCCTGGGTTTATTCAAGTGGGAGAGAGTGCTAGGAGCCTACAGCTGACCCAGCATTCTGGTCACTAGGGCTACATCTACACTGAAAAAACACCCCAACCTCCCCCCCCCCAAGTCTATGGCCACAAATCTCAGAGCCCCGGTCAACTAACTTGGGCTTGTGTTACAGGGTGGGTCATGGGGGAAATTTAGGCCATGTCTACACTAGCAAGCTTATAGTGGCACAGCTGTACCAATGCAGCTGCGCTGCTGTAAGAGAACTCGGGTAGCCACTCTAAGCTGACGGGAGTGAGCTCTCCCGTTGACATAATGGATCCACCCCCAATGAGCAGTGGTAGTTATGTCAGCGGGAGAGCCTCCCCCACTGACATAGTGCTATCCACGCTGGTGCTTCTGTTGGTGTTACTTACATCGCTCAGAAGGGTGTTTTTTCGCACCCCTGAGCGGACGTAAATTATACCGACAAAAGTGCTAGTGTAGACACAGCCTTACTTCCAATTGTATTTTGCTGCATAAGGTTGTACTGGGTGGAGGGGACCCAATCAACAACACACTGGGGCTTATCAACTCGAAAGTGTCCAGTCGGTTTGTGGTGGGCCAAAGGGCAGAGAAGGGAGCCTATTGCACCAGGTATGGAAAAGTTTGAGACCCTCTAGACCAGTGTTTCTCAAACTGGGGCCACCGCTTGTGTAGGGAAAGCCCCTGGCGGGCCGGGCCGGTTTGTTTGCCTGCCCTGTCTGCAGGTCCGGCCAATCGCGGCTCCCACTGGCTGCGGTTCGCCGCTTCAGGCCAGTGCGGGCTGCTGGAAGTGGCGTGGACCAAGGGACGTACTGGCCACTGCTTCCAGCAGCTGGAGCAGCGAACCGTGGCCAGTGGAAGCCGTGATCGGCCGGACCTGCAGATGGGGCAGGTAAACAAACTGGCCTGGCCTGCCAGGGGCTTTTCCTACACAAGCGGCGGCCTTGATTTAAGAAACACTGGTCTAGAGTAGCATACTTGGCATTGGCCCAAAGAGCTTGCATCTGAAAGATGGAGACAGCAAGACAGGACATATTGGGAAATTATCACGGGCTTGCTACTTGTGGGCTTCATGAAAGAAAAGTGTTTTTAAGGGTATCTGTAAGAGGAGGGGGATAGTGACTTTGTGAACAAAAACTGGAAGAATATAGCAGCATAAGAGGCAGCACAGAAATGCGTTAGGTAGGAGGTCAGACTATATGGTCACAACGGTTCTTTCTGGCCTTAAAACTTGTGGATCTAAAAAGGCCCAAAGATGAAATGCTTCAATTACTTACATCTATTTAAATTCATTTTTTTTAATTAAAAAGATCATCTTTAATGGACAACTGAGAAGAGTTGGTGGTAGTTTGGGCAGAACTACCTCTGCTGACAATGATTGGGTCTGAATAGATCTGCTAAGGAGGGTGGGGCTGAAGAGAAAAACAGACTGGCAAAAGTCCACACACTCCCAGAGGAAACTTTACACTTCAGCTCAGGGACTTTTCAAGAGGAGTTCACTGATAGGTGGCCCCAACTTGAACTGCTGTAATTTCACAGAGCAGACCTGGATTTGAACATGATTTCAGTGTAAAATTCCTGCATCTCGATGGTACATGAAGGATTGTACCTCAGTACCTGGCTCTGAAGTCAGCTCAGAGCCACGTGTGTTACCTGATCTAGGGAGGGATTAGACCTATCTAAAAGCAAGAGGACACTTTGTAAACCCCTCAAACTGAAACCCTCTGCATCCCAAGTAACTGGAAGCCTGAATAGAAATCCCTCAGGTCAGGGCAACTGTCAAGGTAAGTCCATTCTGGGGCTTGGCAACCTGGATAGTATCTGATGTGGAAGGTACCATGACTGTCTACTACAGACCAACATTTAACTAGTTTAACTCTGAGGTAAATCCAGGTGGGACTGCATCTTTTTGATTGTAGAGAAACTGTACAATTGCTAACACATGAAAAATAAAAAGAATACTTTCACTACTTTGGTGCAACCGCTGTCTGAGCTCTGTTGGTAACAGCTTTTACAGTAACACGCACTATTGTTTACATACCAAGAAGAGACATGGAATGGAGCACAAAAGTCAACCTTCCCAGGTCTGTAATGTCCTAATAACATCAGCCACATTGCCCTGGCTGTGGGGCCAGATGTCTGAATGAACAAAACTGCCATCACACCAGAAAGAGTACGATGGCAAACACTGAAATGTCTGAGAAATGGAGGACAAAAACAGAGAGGAAGCATTTCTATTTCTCCAAACTTCTGATAGCAAAATGCTCAGATAGGTGCTCCAAAGTATGCAACACCAACACCTCAGCCTCACCAAAACAGGGTCTCTTATCTCAGATGCTTTTTCTTTTTCTTTAAAAGCAAATTTAGTGCTAGAAAAAGACCTCAAGGACCTCAATTTCTAGGAGTGATAAGGTGGTTCATTCTCCATGACATACTCAATCTCTGGCCTTCGCTGAGGCTGACAAAGACACCAACTAGTGCTAATGGTAGAGGCTCTGTTTATTAGTAGGGATCTGTTCAGTGAGATGGGAGGGAAACAAATCTAGGTAAACAAGACACCAGCAGAGTATATGGATTTATGTTGTAATGGCTGCATCTTCTGTATTTTTAAATGATAGTTTAAAAGTTTCAGAATATGCAAAATATTGAAAAAAAAAGATAGATCCCTAAAATCATAGGGCAAAGATTGGAAAGATTGTGCTGTTTTTCTGTTTGTTTGTTGTTTTTTTTTAAACAGCGAAACAAATGCAACTTTCTTCATGCACATTGTTACAGCAGCCCATTCAGAGCCCCAGTCTGGGATTTTCAAAAGCATCTAAGTAGCTTACTCGGCTAACTTTCAATGGGACTTGTGCGCCTATGTCTGTTAGATACCTTTGAGAATCCCACCTGCACTCCAATATATGAAGAAAAAGGTGCAGATCTGCTCAAAGATGCCACCAAAGAAGTGGGGGCTTCACTGGATTGCAAGTATCTCAGTAGATGTCCATGGAACATAGTTTGAGGTGATTTTTCAATCACTTCATTATTTTATCAATTTCTCCCAAATCAAACAAAGGCAAATTGCTCAGTGAGGACTATTTACAGGCCTAGTTTCAAACAGCTGAGTAGCATGGCCTCCTTCACAAAGGAAGTGTCCAGAGTTGTGACTGACATCTTTCATGGCTTCCTTTAATGTCACTGTAATCTATGCAAGAGGCTTAATCACTATAGCGTGACAGCTGATCTCACAACATCTCTTTGCTACAGCAGCTGAAACTCTCTAGGAAAAGAGTGCTGCTGGCCCTTTACCATGCTCGGACAATCAGTGCTGCTTGGAAGCTGAAAATGACGCCCTTACGGTGTGGAAGTATTGGTGGGAATGAGACTCTAACACACTCAGGCTAACACTACAAACACCACAGTGGCCCAGCTGTAACTATGCTGCTGTAGCGTAGACGCTTCCTCTGTGAGTGGAAGGGGTTTTTCCATTGATGTAGTTTATTGCTGCCTCTCAAAGAGGTGAGTTAGGTCGATGGAAGAAATATTTTGTCAACCTAGTTGCATTTATGCTGGGGGGTGGGGGAGGTTAAGTCAACCTAACAATGGAGCTCAGGGCGCAACATTTTTCATAGCCTTCAGTGACATAGCTAGGTCAATCTAATTTTTAAGTGTAGACCATACCTAAGTAAATTCAGGAGTCCATCACTGCACTTGCCTCCTTCTCCACTTGATCATAGATGCTGGACCAGTACTCAACAAGCTACTCTCTTGCTCAATCAGAGTTACCAAAACCATGCACCGGTTGGCTCCCTGTATTGTGACCAGGGGTGCAGCATTGCAAACAATAACTCATGAGGTGGAAGTTCCCAACCCAACATCTAGAGCGCAGTTTACAACACCTACCCTCCCTTGATACTGAGGTCATCCTCTGGTTACAGAACCTGGACATCGACCCCTGAGTTTTTGGCTGGAATTGCAAAATCTGTTTTCTTATAAGGGCTCTGTTGTAATGATTTGGCTCAGAGAAAACTAGTGCAGATTTTCCAGGCCCAAACAACTTTTTGGGTTAAAAAGGAAAAAAAAAATAGAAAAACAACAACATATTTCTTGGACTGATTTTTGAGCTTTTATAGTTTTGAACTGTCCAAAATTGTCAATTTGGAGCTGCATTGTGTTGTGAATATTATCACCTGCTGCCAGCATCTGAACCCTAGCCATAGGATATAGGAATACAAGAGCTTATCAGTGTGTCTTCAAAGCCTGCAACAACTTAAAAGTATGAAATCTGCTTTACCTTCTAGACTAATAAAATAAACACTTCAAAACAGCTATAATGATTATCTGATGATTGAACTCTGTATTCTTTTAGCAAGTAACGGAATCCTAGCAGACGAATTCAATTCAAGATACATTCACATTCAGGACATCAACAAAGTCATCATGTTGTGAATTGAAAATTCCTTTAAAGGCTGTGTTTGAATTCTAAGGGGCTACAGATCTAGGGACGGAAGGCCCTGGAAGGCTAAATGAGTGAAGTCCTGCTATGTTTCTCTCTTTCTGTGAATGAAGCTCACTTTTGTAAGTGAATTAGCAAGCAGAACAGGTGCTGGCTTCAAGCAAGCTTGGAATCTCAATAGGGACACTGACTTCTTGTCAATCCGGCACAGTTCAAGCTAGATTAAGTCAAAGGAGGGTTTTCTCCAGGAGTTCTGATCTTGATTTCTGATCTCACCTCCCACCACACATTTTAAATATTACATTATAATTTAAAGGGGCTGCATTTATAGGGGTCTCTTGAATTGCAGCTGCTCCTCTGAAGAGTGTAATACGTGCGTCGTGAACCTCAAACAACTCCCTGACTGCATGACTTTCAACCAAACACACCATGACCCGCACTTTCATTTTCCAAAAGGCAATTAAGATATCAAAAAATCTTTCCATTAAAGCCATAGAGAAGACTTATTGCTACAGTAATTTAGGTATGTGCTTTGAGAACAGCCACTTTCAACTGCATTAGATGGGAGCTGGGACGGGGGGATTTATAAGGAGGCCTGGGCTGCATTTATATTGTAATATGGATTATTATGCAGTGAACTAAATTCTAGAGATGATGCCATTCCAATATTCTGAGAGATGCATGTGTAACGCCAACAGACCCCCAGTCATCGCGGGGTGGGATTGAACCTACGGCTTCTGGAGCTTAGTGCATGAGCCTCTACTGCATGAGCTAAAAGCCAATTGCCTGTTAGCTAAGGCTGTGTAGAGCAGACACATTTTATCTTTCTCTTTAAGTGGCCTCGTCGCCACTAGATGGGACAGAACACCGCACCTAGTAGGCGTGTGGGTTACACGTGCAAGCCTTGGAGAGTTGCTTTGGTTACTTAATACTGTACCTCTAACCATGCCATACTAAACATAGAGGCATATAAGCGAGGGCTGAAAGGGAAAGATCGGCGATAGAAGCAAAGATCTGCACAGGAAAATAAAACACATTTGGAAGGTGAAATCAAGCTGCGTCTCTGCCCTCACTTAGAAAAGGAAAAAAGGAATGGTCATGGATGCATTATCCCTTATTACCATGCTATTGCTCTATAATACATCGAGTAACTTGTGTGTAAGATGGGGCCTTTCATTTCGGGGGCAATCAAACAGATAGAATTGCCATATCCTGCAGAAATCAACCCTTTAACGATACCATATTCCAATTAACTCAGTTTTACAGAGTTCGATATAATTGGCACCCTGATGGAAACCGTATTACCAATCCGGCCACCAGCCAAGAAGTAGAAAAGCCACTCACTCTCAATTGTAATGGCAGCAGATTTTACAGTGCTGCCATTTATAATGTTAACATGCTATCTGGAGATGGGGAGTGCTACTATTCCAGCCAGGATGCACCACATTCAACACTTGTGCTTTCTCTGCTCCCTTTCTTCTTCTGGTTATAACGTCCAGGATAGTGATACCAGCTATATTATGCCCTGAACACCCCTTAGCACATTACAGTACCAATGCACCCGGCGTGTAACAGCCTTGTAAATGGCCAGTGAAAAACAATCCCATGAAGCTCAATTTTTTCTCTCCATTATGACTGCATTTCTGTTAATTGGCCACAAGTCCTAGTTTCCTGTCATCCTTCAGCTGCATTGGGGAGTTCTTTTGGAGGAGTCATTCCTGTACCCTTGTGAATACAAATGCTCTCTATAAATGTCCTCTGCCTGGAAAATTGAGGTCTTTTTTGACCTAGATTAAATCTGCTGCATTTTCAAGCCTTTTGGGAAAGCAACTAAGAACTAATGTGCACTGGTTCGTGGGCCACAACACTTCCCCATCCATTATTATGTAAATTCTGACTAAAGTGCGACACAGATAGAAAAGATATCAAGGACAAAATTGCTAGAATCGGCGTTTTTCTTGCTTTCTGAAATAAGCCTCTTACATTAAACAATTTTAAATGTCTAATGGCTCCAAAGGTAACTGAGGAATTTTAATGTAAATTTTTCATATAGGACAATCATTGCTTTTAGCCGATTCTTGAACTTTCTTGTTGTATGCATAAAGAATAGAAAGTTTATGGCCAGTATGCTTGTACAGCAAGGCACCAGGGTTGCTGTGGGAAAAAGGGGGAAAGTTTGATTAGATTCAATTTCTGCAACTTGAAAATACCATTTGACATTCACAGTGGATGGGTAATAGGTAAACAAAAGGTTCAGAATTAGATTTTGGATATTGCCAGGCAGGGTGATAAATGCAGCTGTATGGGGACAGTTATCAACTAAAAGAAAAAAACAGATTGATAACAGCAGTTTCATGTAATTAATAACTATTCCGAGACTGAAGGCAGCCTGCACTCCACCATGGGATGTGATCTTAGCAGCACTGTTTGTGGACAGGAGGCTTCCAAGGGGAAAAATTAAAACCCCCCAAAGTGCTGCAGCAGTGTTGATAATTCAGTAGGCAGCTCTCTACCCTCAAGTCAGTGCTGAAACACTGCCCCTGCCCACGGTTAGGAGACAGAATGCTGCTGGAAGCATTCCATGCATAGGCAATGCGGCTCACCCAAGCTACTACCCTCTCCAATTCCTCCTAGAGACGCACTTTTTGCGACACTCACAGAAAGCGAGTCAATAATATTGTTAAAAATCCAAATAATTTCCCCCAGTGAATATTGTCTAGTTTGTGTCTGCCCTGTTTAGAATTCTAGCTCTTTGAGGCAAAGAATACTCGTAATTTGGGTTTTAGCACTAAAAATACCATCAGTGCTTGTAACACAGAGGAATAATGATCTAGTGTTAAGCCATTGAGCAGGGATTGAGGAGATCTAGGTTCAAGTCCCAACTCTATCATGGGCATCCCATATGATTTTGGGAAAGTCTCTTAATTCTTCTGTGCTTCATTTCCCCATATGTAAAATGGAGACAATCATATTTTATTTCTCCCATATTGTATCTGACTTGCTTATTTAGATTGTAAGCTGTTAGAGGCAGGGATTGTCTGTTATTACATGTATGTACAATGTATAGCACAATGAGCCCCTGCGCTCGCTCAAGGCATCTATGTGCTAGTATAATACAAATAATATTATATAAACACATCATCTTCTGAAGGAGATATAAAACGGAGGCACTGAGCACTGCAGTTATTAAACATTATATTTCTCTTATTTGTCCTCTCTTTTCCCTTTGTTTCACCCAATGAAGTTAATAAGCAGCAAGGACATACTTCTTCACACAAGATACAGCCAACCTCTGGAACTCGTTGCCAAGGAATATTGTATAACTGGGTTCAAAAAAAGAACTAGATAAGGTTATAGAAGATAGGTTCATCAATGGCTATTAGCCAAGTTGGTCAGGGACTATGGGTCTCAAACATGGGTCCACAGTATTCTTAGGAGCTAGGAAGCTCCAACCTGACACCTGCTAATAGTTGCTAGGGTAGAAGCTGAAACCATATAGTCCTGGAACCTGACAGACAGTATTCTGGACATCCTGATTGGTCTACAGCTCCTATACAGACCCAGCACAGGAACAGGAAGTTGTCCATGCAACTGGAATCCATCCTGCTCTGGACTGTGTGCTTCCTGTTTCCCTGGCTTCACTTCCTGATATCTTGACCCTGCCTACCTCCTCCTGCTTGACTCTCAATTTGCCCTCTGGCCTGTCTTGGACTTTGTCATAAACAGATAGTTAAGGGTTAAGGTCTCTTTTACCTGTAAAGGGTTAACATGCAGTACCTGATGACCACCTGACCAGAGGACCAATCAGAGACAAGATAATTTCAAATCTCTGTGGAGGGAAGCCTTTGTCTGTGTTCTTTGTGTAAGTGTTCGTTCTCTTTTTGGATCTAAGAGAGGCCAGTCATGTTTCCAAGTTCTCCTGGAAGTAGTTCCTACTATTCAATAGTGAGTATTAATTAGAAAGGCGGATTAGTCTTATAATTTGATTTCTACATTTGCAATTGTGTGTTTGCTGAAGGAAATTCTTTATTCCTGTTTGCTATTACTTTGCTTTTACTGAGAAAGAAAGGAGGGGGAATTCTCTCCAGAGATTGATAAGTTTAGACCCTGTATATTGTTCCATCTTGGTTACAGAGACAGTGACTTTCTTTTTATTCTTTAATAATTCTTTTCTATTAAGGACTTGGTTGGTCTTTCCTTGGGTGGATTCTCAGGGAAAGGAGAGGAGGGAGGTATCCCTCTGTAGTTGGATCACGGTATCTCTCCTAGGAAAAGGGAGGGGGGAGGAAGCAGGGGGGGAATGGTTTATTTCTCCTAGGTGTAAGAACTCCATGGATTTGGGGCTCTTGGGATCCCCAAGGATTTTGGGGAAGGACTGTGTCCCAATCCACGTACCTGATTGTGTGGTGGCAGCTTTACCAGATCTAAACTAGGATTTTAGTTTAGAGGGAAACCAGTGCAGGTCCCCAATTTGGAACCCAACAGCTCTAAGTGGGGGTGAGACCTATGACAGACTTTGACCTCTCCGTACCTAACCTGATCTGACTCCTGCTTTGACCACTAGGTCAGACCACCCATGTCCTGGTTGTGACAAAATGTCCCAAAGCCTCTGACTGCCAGATGCTGGGAGTGGATGACAGAGGATGGAATACTTGATAATTGCCCTGTTCCGTTCATCCCCTCTAAAGCATCTGACATTGGCCACTGTCAGAAGACAGGATAGTGGGCTAAATGGACCATTGGTCTGACTCGGTATGGCCATTCTCATGTTCTCTTCTCCTCTGTCACATCCTCACTCCCAGGCCTCACACTGTGTCCCACCAGTACTGCCATTCCCCTTTCTCTCCAATAGGAGGTCACCTGTTCAAGGTTCCCTTTCTATCTGCTCCAGGTAAGGGGTTTGGGGATTCTGTCTCTGAAATGAGTTTAAACCTTCTCAGCCCCTCTGCAGTCACCCTCAGAGGCAGCAAACATGCCCCCTGCTAAACAAATCTCTGGAAACTAAGGTTCAGAGTTCGAAATGTTGGAAAAATGAAACACTCCCCATTATCAATCAGTTCCTAAAATGGGTGTGGGGTAAAACTGTGTCTTAATTCAATTCTCATGAAAAGGGCCTCAAATCGTCTAGTAGCTGGTTCCCTCTTAAGTCTCCTTTAAAATAGCTGGCGCTGGTCCATATCCACTGACACCAACATTTTGTGAATTTGTGTCACTTTCGTCAAATTCTTGGCGAAAAGAGCACAAAACAAATATCCAAAACAGTCCAAACATTTCATTTCTACATTTTCAAAATTCTGATTCAAATAGCGTTACTTCAATTTTATTTCTAGCATTCAAAATCTAAATGAAATGTTTAGTTTTATGCCAAACAAAAACCTAATGTTTGACCAGAAATGATTTTGTTTTTCCACTTTTCAGTTTGCCACTTTTAAACATTTTTTTTCCTTCCAGGTCAAATGAAAATTAATTTTCCTTCCCAATTTTTCCAGAACTGCCAACAAACTAGAAAAGCCAGTTATTCGCGCAGCTCTACTCTGAATATCACACATGCTATAAAATAATCCTTGAATTCCTTCCCAGGAAGTTGCAAGGGGGAAAAAATCAAAACCAGAAATAAAAAACTTCTCTGTTAAGACCCAACCCTCCAATCCAGTAAGTACCAGTTTGTAAATATACTGTCACTATGAAAAACCTACGCATGTGTATTGGAATCTAATTTCTCTGGGGAAATAAGAACCAGGACATTTAGCATCCTAGTCAAAGATGCCTCACTAAACAAATATAACTTCTTTAGAGATATCTTGCTAACTCATTTAACTTTAATTGACAACATCAGGGATTTAACTGCTAATAATTTGGTATGTTTTGTCATTGTATTGTATTGCCAGAGTGTCAGAACTGATTCTCTCAATAACTAGTTAATTTTATTGAAAAGGGGCAAAATAGCATATGAATTCACCCTGTCTGAGAGAATAAAAGCAGATCCAATATAACCTTAAAGTGTTCTATCTTGTCAAACAAGACAACATGTTACACCCTGTTTTCAGAATTACGTTCAGAGGTTTGTGAATTAAAAGGTTGGGATTAACATACATTTCATTTACTTACAGGTTTCTACAACACTATCATATCCACTACAATATGGGACTTAGTTCAGATCCCAAATTCAGGCTTAGAAATGTCTAAGTATGAAGACCATACAATTGCAGGCCACCCGCCCCCCGTCATTGCACTGACAGCTCTGGAGCCTGGGCTTGCTTTCTGCAGAAAGCACGCTTCAGAAGGAGGCCAGATCTAGCAGCATAAAGTGGTTAAGGAGACAAAGTAAGGAGAGAAATAGACAGAGTGACAAAAAAAAAGTCAGCAAAGAGTCCTGTGGCACTTAAGGCATGCATCTGACGAAGTGGGTATTCACCCACGAAAGCTCATGCTCCAATACGTCTGTTAGTCTATAAGGTGCCACAGGACTCTTTGCTGCTTTTACAGATCCAGACTAACACGGCTACCCCTCTGATAAAAAAAAAAGTCAGAAGAAGAGCAGGGAAAGTGCTGGAAACAAACACATGCTACCTTTTTGGAGCTTGCTCCTTACAAACATAGTGGGAAGAAGAATAGCGCACCGGTTCAGTAGTGGTCTCCAAACTTTTTTGATGGCGCACCCCTATCAGTAAAAATTTTTGAGCATGCACCACCAATATATGCATATTTATTTATGTATAAATTATATACATGTACTACCTGGGGCCCTGGCCTGCAGCTCTAAAGCTCCTTTCAGAATGTGGCCCTGCAGCTTCCCCGCTCGCTTGTTCCCTCCCTCCTCTGGCTGCGTCCCCCAGTGGATTGTCTTGTGCACCCCACTTTGGAGACCACTGGGTTAAGGCACTAGTTTAGGATTTGGGAGACCGGGGTTTAATTCTGCCACAAGCTCTTTGTGTGACCTTGCATCGTTCACTTATGGCCAAATTTTTAGAGGTATTTAGGCACCTGAAGATGCCAATAGGAGCCCAATGGGAGTTAGATGTCTAGGTGCTTCTGAAAATCCTAGCTGGTGCTATCTATGTCTTTAGGTATCTAAATACATTTAAAAACTGGTCATTAGCCTCTCTATTTCTCTGTACAATGTCAATAATGGCACTTTCCTGAGTCACAGAGGTGTGGTGAGGATAAATACATTAATGATTGTGAGGTGCTCATATACTAGAGTAATGGGGGTCAGATAAGTACTGTAGATAGACAGAAGAACATCACTATCTGAAAACTGTGCTTCTGCCTGAGAAAACACAAGCCCTACATAATTCCTCCAAAAACTTGCATGTAGGAAGAGGAGGGATTTAATAAAACAAATACAGACCAGTTTCCAGGGCAACAGAAAGGGGGAAAAATGCCCAGGGGGAAAATAATTCCTTCCATTGCCCTCAGCTTTGGCCAATATACCACAATAAGTACTACCTCCCCCCGAGTCAGGCCATAGTTTACCACTATTGCCCTCAGAGCCAGTTAAGGGGCCATATCCTCAGCTGGTTAATCAAGCAACAAAGATTTACATCAGTGTGGTTGTGACCCAATATTTGTTATATACCCACTTCAATTAGCTGATCCTCGTTTATTTGAGAATCCTTCTTCTTCAAAATGAGTTGAGGTTCCCCTATCTCCCAATTTATACTAAGAACTTCACCTTTCTCTGAACATATGATATGCTCCCTGTTTCATTTGCACAAATAAAACCAAGCTGAAAAGTTACATTTATTCTTAACTTCAGTGATATAAACTCTCCCGTGTCTTTGCAGATGTATTGAAATCAGCAAGTTTCAGTCTAGGAGGGTCATAGCATATGACAAATCTATCCCTCTGTACTTGCACCTTCCAGCAACATTCAATCTAAAAAGATTCCTTTCCCCCTAACTTGGTACCAGGGATACATTTCTTCCTCTATTAAATCTTAAAATCAAAAACCCAAACAAAACAAAAATACCTAAACCATTCCTGCTGGCTCTTGAGTCTTTCTACTTGGTAGGAACGGTTCTATGCAGATGGAGATGCAACCTCATGGAACCTTTGAACATTAAGGACCACTCTTTGCTTTGAGCTCTTGATGGTGCTCAAAGTCTTTCAAAGCAATAGGCTCTGCCTTTGGAAGCTTCAAATGGGGGATGGAAGAAGCCATTGTTAGGAAAACTCTGCAATAGATTTTTTTTTTTATTGCTCGATGCTCCTGAAAAAACAACAACTGAGTGATGTACCTGAAGAAGCATATTCAGCACTCAAGTGTTTTCCTAATTAATTGTCTAGATGAGTACTAAAATAAATGCAGCAGCAGCAAAGATAAACAAAACACTTTAGCAATAAAACGGTATATTTGTACATGCACACAAAAATAAATGGCGGTGCCTTATAAGGACTTGGTTTGGGAACAAAGAGCACAGAATTTTGAAGGCAGTGGTCAGCAATTGCCAGATCAAGCCCAAAATGTTTGCTAGGCATTTGGTGATCGACTTTTGGCCCAACACATCTCGGGTGTTTTTCCAGCATCCCAGCTGTTGAGGCACCCCAGTTTTAAAAAGCGCAGGCAGATTAGCAGTGTAAAAACTGTTTTGATTAAAAAGTAGCAGCTGATATTTCACACTGCCCCAGCAGCTAAGCTGGAGGAAGGACAGCATCAGTGGCAAAAAGGACATTAACTCAAACTAAGTTTGCTTTTTATTTTCATTTGATGACTCAACTAATGTAAAATTGATAAAGTCAGATTCTTGTGCACATAATACATACTGCTGAATAGACAGAAAAGCCAAGATAATTCATGGAGTCTTGTGCTTGTGGTTGGAAAACGAACTAGTAAAGCTGATAGTATAAATACCAGAGGGAAGTAATATTATCTTACTAATCTATGAAAATAGTTTTCACAGAATCATAAAAATTAGAAATGGAAAAAAAGACAACAAAATCATCTAGCTCACTTCTCCCTGACAGCACAGATTTGTACTTTTGTGTATAATTTTCCAAAGTTTTATCTAGTCTGGTTTAACATTTCCCAGTGTTGAGGTTTTCACCACTTCCCTTGGGAGACAATTCCACAATCTATTAGATTTCAGTGCTAGGAAATTGTTCCTGGTATTCAGGTTAAATTGTCCTTTGCTTAATTTCAACTCATTATTCATAGTTATACTGTACTGAACCACCCTGAATGCTACTATTTTGAAATGTCTATTTAAATGAGCATTTAATCACAGAGTTATATCAAAACTGCCTGTCAGGGTTCTTAAATTATTGATGATATTTTTCTTGCAACAGGCAACCATGCAGAATTTGGATACTTGGCTAGGAAAAAAAATAAAAAGGCTAAAAATGGATGCACCATATTATATATGGGAAACTAACGTTCTAGGGGTGGAGAGATCATCTATCAGTTCAAGGTCCTTAACTAATACCATACCCGACCAATCCAAGCGCAAGACAGTAAATGATATATAGGCCCTGCTGCATTCTAAGCCTTTGTATCTGATACTTGGCACCACTAATCAGATCAAGATTTAAAATAAAGCTATAGCAGTCTGTTTCCAAGTTATGACAAGAGAAGTATTTGGCAAGGGACGACAAGGCTGTATGAAATGACTGGCACCTTATCAAGACAGGAAGAGAAAGAGGTAAGAGAATGATTGGCAACTTAATCAGGGAGAGAAAGACAAACAGAGAAAGGGAACAAAATGAGTGCCTAAACAGTTCTGTATTGGCTCCTGCTGGCTGTCAAAGGTGGCCTTGACTAGGCAGTGGCAGGAGGGCTTACACTGAAGCACGGCTGCAGAGCTGATGAAACTATTCAGCGTTCCTTGGCATCAACAGCATGAGGATCCTGAATATGTCTAATCACTTGCAGTATAGGCATGATTTTCTACAGCATTCTGCCTGGGTCACTGGGGCAGCTGCAGGAATGAATCCAATGAGATGTCACAGATGTGCTTGTGTGAGTTTGTTTCACTACCAAAAATGTATAGAGCTTTTCAAGAAGGCCTGTGCTCCTGAGGCAGAGGAGATAGAAAACACAAAAAGGCTCCTTTTACAGGATTTTTCCCTGGCTGATTATTTGGGGGGGCGGGGGAAACGAAGGGGAGTTTGCTTGTTTCACTGTCCTTTTCCCAGGAAGAACACCACGGACAATTACACTATTTTGCTAACAATATACTTACTAAACTTACTAGCAAATTATGATTTTCATGTATACAGGATCTCCGGTCTGAGGACCTCAAAATGTTATAGAAATGTTTATACTGTATCTCAAAACATCCATGCAAATTATGTAACTATGATGGGATCATTGTCACTGACACGAAAACTCAGACCCACAAGAGTCCAGATTTTCAAATGAGCTCAGCAGCTCCCGCTGGGAACACGCAGGGTCGAGCACTTTCACAAATCTGTCTGTAGATTCATACTATGAGTCAGCGGCAGAGCTGGGAATACAGCCCAGAGATCTGAAGTCCCTCACTCTATCGAGTAAGACTCTGATTGTGCAAGGGATGAGAGACAAGGTTCTAGCAGGACTGGGACCTAAGACTTGTATAGCACTTTGGCTATGCTAAGCCTCAAGAAAGCAAAGTTTAAGGACATCTCCAAGCCATGCAAAGCCCTCAGTGTGAATGCAGCATTTCCCCTGGGAGTTTTAGCAATTGCATAATTCAGGCTTTCACTAGATTGTATATCACAAGCTCTGATACACAGAGATAACTAAGCAATTACACGTCAACCGTTTTACATTTGATTGCCTTAAAAGAATGGATGAAAGAGGTTTCCATGTGCAAAAGCAGGCCTCAGATTAGTCCTGCAGAGTTATCAAAAATGGGGCACTAAATATCAAATGAGTCCAGTTTAAGGTGATGAAACACTTGTGAACTCTGACACAGACTGATTTACGGTACAAGGCCTGATACATAATAGGTTAAAATCCAGTCTGTTTTTTCATATTAAAATGGGGAGACATTTTCACATATCACCCACAATCATTTTTTCCAAAAAGATTCAGATTCAACAGTAACTCGTAAAAAAGGTTGTTAGTAGCTGTGTCGAAATAACATTTTACATTGGAAGGTATCCCCTACAGATATTAATTACAGCCCCCAGAAAAGAACAGACCAGTAAGCATTACACATTATGCTTTAGGGAATGATCTCCACTGGCTGGGCTGTGGGTGGATAAGGAATAGTTTTCATCTCTAATTTCTATGACTTGCTATTGAAATTAATTGTGCTGGGGATTAACTAATTTATCTTATTGGTTCTCTTGCTTGTATGTGCAGAATAGAGATTTTTGGATACCACGAAGATTAATTTGAGGAGCTCTTCCCCTCTTGATTTTATGACAGTTGCTCCTGGGGAATTCCATTTGGCAAGATAATTTGTCCCAAATAGATAATTTGCCCTACTCTTATGGGGTTGAGCTTGAAATGGCAACACTGCAGTCTTCTGTTGCTCAGGCCGCTATGACAACATTCTGTGTGTTTCAGTAACCCTCTACATACTGACTCTCTGTTCTGAAGCTACTGGACAAATTCTGCTTTCAGTTACACCTGTGTAACTCTATTGAGACTGGTGGAGTTACTCCGGATTTACACTGGTGCAGAATTTGCCCCACCAATGACAGCACTAGGGCAGACTATTGAAATGTATGGGTTAACAGGATACAGCAAAAGGGACAAGATGAAACCATTGACAAGACATCATTCCTTTCATTGGGCCTTCATTGTTCATGTGTGTTGCATAAAAGGAGTTTTAAATGAAAGTTCTGTTTTGCCATACTTAAGGGTATTAATATTTAGTATGACTGCATCTGTGAATGAAGACATTCAAAAAGCCATTATGTTTTCAACTTAGGTTAATAACAAGGCTATTTTTCCACCCACTCTTTGGCACAGCTGTAATGTTCTTGGCCTCAAGTGGGAGGCAATGTGGAACAAGGATTAGGAAGATAAATGATATGCAACATACAGTGCCAGTTCACATAAAATATTACCAGATTGGAAATGACTGTTCAGTGTCTCAGTGATTACATGACCATTTTTTTCCTTCCAGAGAACATACAGTATGCTGAGCTTCTCACTGCCAATAAAGCTTAGTGCATAGCACCTGGGTAATGACAAATTAATTTTTGAGCTAAGCCTGCTGAGGGGTCAGCCAAAAACTTAAGCAGAGTTTATCCCCTGTACTGTTTTACGCGACGGAAAGTGTAGCCCTGTCATTTATCAACATTAGCACAGAGTTTGGGTTACAAAACTATTAGGAAATAAATGGAGGCAAAAAAACACCCAATGAGATGCCAAAACCGCGCGTGCTTACAGTGCAGCGAAAACATACCCAAGCTCTCAGGGGACGCGCACGTTATATTCAAAAATAAATTGGACAAAACATTTGAAAATGCACTGTGGGGAACAGCAGCATAGTTGGTAGGGAGATGGAATGGATGATTTAACAAGTCTTTTTTCCTTTCTGACTTCCCTGGTTGATTCTACAATTCCTAGAGGGCTCTGGTTCAGCATCCCTTTACTTATGTGACTAGTCCCACTGATTGCCACAGGAGTTGTAGATGTAATGCTATGCTCCTGGGTGGGGTGTTAGCAGTGGGGAGGAACCTCTGCTTCTTAAAGCACAAATGTCTGCAGCCTGAAGTAAAATTCCCCCATACTTTATTAGCTAAGGCCATAGCACGCTAACCAACCTCTATTTCATGTCTCAGCCACCACTAGAGGAAAACAGAGTGCTACTCTGAGTGGATTACACTCATGATCCGCAGCTCTCATGATCTGGCCCTAAGGATGCTCAGGCACCACATAGAGGAATGACTGCTGTCAACCATGTGAGCTTGTTACCCAGTGCTTCTCAATCCTCGAACTGCAATTGGTCCTTTCCTATAGTTCTTTTTAAATGACTGGTCAAGCCTCAGGTTCATTCACCCCAGACAGAAGAGAGACCTCCTCCAAACTTTATGTACTTGGCTGATCGTGACCTGTAATAACTTTGTGGTGGCATAAGATCTAATACGAGATTTTCTACATACTAAGAATCAATAATCCAAGTTGTTTTGATTGCTGGTTACAGTAATTGCCAGATTATCAGCACTATTTCATAGCTGAAATATTTTTCATCTCTAATAATTTTATTGATGAATGTAACAGAGCAGCTAGGCTTTTCTAAGATGGTTAGCTTCTCTTCTTCCTAAGCTGCAGTGAACTTTGAAATGGCTGTTTTTAGAATCAAAGCAGCTCTGTATTCTTCTGAAACTATGCAGTTTGTTTATTGATTAAATAATATATATAAACAGGATTAAGCCACGTTACAAATTCTAAGGATGCGCAGTATTCACTAAATAAGTCCTGCCTCCAAAAATTGTCCAGCTGCAATGTATGTTAATATTCAACCCGCAAAACAAAACAAAACAAACAAACCCTCAGTAACCTTTTAAAGGGGTAAAACATTCTGGTTACTTCAAGTAACATGCTAGGTAGTGTTTTGTTTTTCTTAATAGAGGTGACACAGAGGCCAAAGGGGATTATCTCTTTGTATGACATTAATTTTTTCATGTTTGAATAGCCTAAAGATAGAGAGCCAAGTTTTCAGACAGTCTCCCTCTTGTTGTCATTTCCAGTGTCTCAAAGTTTCCATGACTAGTGCACCCCATATTTGGATCATCGAACCTTTAACATTGGGTTGTGCAGACTATTTCCCGCCCCCCCCCCAAGCCTTGCTCTAATACTTGGGTTGACCATCCGAACTTGGGATGTCACCTCCTTTCCCCATAAGCAGTTAGGTAATTCTAAGAGAAACACTGCAGTTAAAGTACATGGACAGGAGATGTTTTCCTTTCCCTTATTCCTTCTTCAGTGATCATCATACTCTCATTTTCCATCTTGTCTAAAATTGACCCTGCAATTGAATTGATGTGGGCAGACCCGTGCCTCAGCTGGACTCTTGTAGTGGGGAAGCTGCCCCACTCCCGGGGGGGGGCGGGGCTACAGTAGGCCAAAGAGGCTGCACTGGCTGGCAGCCAATCAGGAAAGGGTTTACTGAGAGCCAATCAGGGCCAAGATTAGAGCCAGCCAATGAGGACTAGGCTGGGCCATATATAAAGGCTGCCCAGAAGAGCAGCAGAGTAGTCTGTCCCAGACCTTCATGGGGGAAGGTCTGTCTCCAGAGCAGGCGACCAGCACCAGAGACAGTGCAGTGCTGCACAGGCTTGGGGGAGTGGAAGGGAACTCCAGCCCACTACCTAGGCTGCGGGCTGCTAGGCTGCGGGCCCTGAGGGAAGGGCCTAGCTGGTGTGAGGGGCTGAAGGGGAAGTGGCCCAGGGAGAGAGATGCACAAGGGGAGAGGAGGAGGGCAGGAAGGATGCCACCAAAGGGTCTCTGGGTAAGGACCCAGTGTAGAGGGTGGGCCTGGGTCCCCCCCTTACTACACAAACACCCAGCCAGTGGATGTGGTGAGAGTGGACTGCACCAGACTCCTGACACTAGGGGTTAGACCAGGGGTCGGCAACCTTTCAGAAGTGGTGTGCCGAGTCTTCATTTATTCACTCTAATTTAAGGTTTTGTGTGCCAGTAATACATTTTAACATTTTTAGAAGGTCTCTTTCTATAAGTCTATAATATATAACTAAACTATTGTTGTATGTAAAATAAATAAGGTTTTAAAAATGTTTAAGAAGCTTCATTTAAAATTAAATTAAAACGCAGAGCCCTCCAGACCGGTGGCCAGGACCCAGGCAATGTGAGTGCCACTGAAAATCAGCTCGCGTGCCGCCTTCGGCACACGTGCCATAGGTTGCCTACCCCGGGTTAGACTTTGGGGTGTGGTTGACCACAGTGGCTGGGGCACAGAGGAGGACTGCTGATAACACCAGACCCCCGGAAGGGGGTGAGACCGGAGCAATGGGCACTGCCGGAGGGCAGTGGCCTGAAGAGGACACCGCCAAGCGGGAAGCAACGCAGGTCCAGACACCAGCAAAGAACAGACGACAGACGGGACACCACCGGCCGAGGGTGCTCCTCCAAGGACTGAGCTAATTCCTGGAGTCACCAGCGGGAGGTGCTGTGGTGGTGAGTCCCAACACCGTTAGAGCTCTGGACAGGAACAAGGGACATAGGATATTTTTGTGCTTAGGGCACTGGATGAGATTGCTGAGGATGTTGGTTCCATTCTACACCCTGCCCATGTACTTCCTGTGAGATCTTGAGCAAGTCGCTTCACCTCTTCAGGACGCCTACTTACTGGGTAGGTTCTTAAAGGGAAGGGGCCCATCTCTAACTGTGTGTTTCTACAGCATATTTCAAATCTGATTTCATCTGTGCACTTCTATCACACAAATAATAAATGATAACAACAACTGTCTGATTGCAGGACTGAGTCCCAAGACTGTAAGCGCTTCTGGACAGAGATCTTGTTTTTATCCTCAGTACTGGGTGGCACCTGGGCATTTAACAAAACCCAGCAGAGGTGGTTGCATTTGTGTGATGCTGTCTATATATAATTTCTACTGGGTGCAACATGTAAAAAATTGTGAATTCCATCTCTGCAGAAAAAAGATGGGACAGAGGAATCTGTGTTTCAGGAGAGATTTAATGAAATTAATGAAAGCCCAGGAGAGTTGGACACCTTTGTGTCCTTTGAAATCTCCCCCTTAAAACAGCAAAGTGATGAAAATTAGGGAAAATAAATGGAATAGCTCATACCACATACTACCTTAATTTACCCCACCTAAAATTATCCTGGGCGTTGATATACTTGTAGGTAATGTTTACCTTTATAAAAAAAAATCTCTACACTCTTACAATGCAATAACCCCAAATGTTACTTCTTACCATAACGTTACTACAGTGTTTTTGGTTATCACCATAGTAAATTTTTAATGACGGTATTTCTGATATGTAGCAAATGCATGTGATCCTATTTTGGTGGACAGTATATTGCACTATATCTCTTTGTAATATGGAATATTATACTTCTGCATTATGTACTGGCATCTCTTTTATAAACAGAGATTTTATATATATTTTAGCATTCATCATGTTAAAAAACAGATACCCCCCCTTTTTTTTTAAAAAAAAAGAAAACAATTCTTCCCCATAAACATTTGACTTTTGCAATTACTCAGTACATATTTAACAAAGAGCATACTGTAGCTCTTTGAATAGCATGCCTTATTGACTGTAACAGAATGCCAACAGCATGCATAAGCAAGGGTGGGTGAAATCAGGAGTGAAACATGGTTAGTTGAAATGTTACATGCGTAGGTTAATAGCAGCTTTTGCCATTTGATTCAGCCAGCAATGAAGAAAGTCGCTTTAGAAACTATTCCACTGTTTTTCAATTTCCATAAAAGATCAGTTTGTATTTGAAGAAAAAGCCTTCATTTAAAACATTGTCCTCCCCACACCGCCCTTTTGGCATTTGGTCCAGTAAATGCAACACACAATTGTTTTTAAAAAGTGGCTTTTAAAATGATACAACAAAACATACAAAGGAAAAATTAAATGGTATCAAACTACTCCTCTAAAACAAATCTACTCTTCAAGGGTTTTTTTGGTACGTTAATTTTCTTGGGAAAAATATTTTGAAGGGAATTAAATTATGGTCTTTACCTAGTGGTTAGAGAAGCGGACTGGAAGCCAGGAGAACTGGGTTCTGTAGGTCGCTTTGCCATTGACTTGCTGCATATCCTTGAGAGAGACATTTTAACCCCTGGGCATTTCAGAATTCCCATTTATATAATGGGGACGTGGTAACATTACTTACCTGTATTTTTGCTTCCATGAATATCATGCCAGATTGCACTTTTGTGCCTACTTATCTGAACCCAGGATTTTGGACTCATGCAAGAGTGAGAATCATGCAGTGATAATTTCATTGAAAAGAGTACTAGTTGCTGACCTCTATTAAGAGCTTTTAGATATTCATGGGAATCTCTGTTAATCCTCTTAGATGTTGTTCATATTAGGCTTATGCCAGGGGCGATGGATTCTGCCTAAAAGTGGCAAGGGGTACGAGGCCCTGCCCACTCTGTGGCCGTGCCTCTCCTCTTCCTCCCCAAGGTCCTGCCCCCTGGCTAAGCTGAAGCCAGGCCAGGGAGACTAGGTCTCTCCACCTGCCCAGGGTGGGGGGCTCCCCTGAGAGCAGCCCCAGCCCATGTTCCCGCCCCCGGACACCCGCTCAGGGCAGGTGGACGGTCCGTGGCTCCACATAGCTCTTACCTGGACCCGGCTCTGGGCCATGGTAAGAGCCGCCTGGACTGCTGTGGGGAGCCACGGACCCTCCACCTGCCCTGGGTGGTGGGGGCTGGGAGGCAGGGACACGGGTCGGGGGCTGCTTTCAGGTCCATCACCCCCAGGTAGGTGGAGGTTCTGCGGCTCCCCAGGCTGTCTCTGCTTCCGGTCTGGCCTTGGGCAAAAAGTGGATGGATCAGGCCCATACTCTTTCAAAAAGTGGGAGGGTCATGGGCCCTTCCCCCACCACCCTGCCTGTTCTGGCAACCCTGGCTTATGTAGCCCAAGGTCCAGTGTGCATCAGTAGCAGTGGTGGGACTTACAAACTGTGAACTACAAACTGTGGCATGTCTGACCCAACTGTCTGTGAAATCAGGAAAACTCCCATTGCATTCACTGGCAGTTTGATCAGGTCCTAAATCAGTTCCTTTAGTGCCCATGCTGCCAAAAGAGGATTTACTCTTCTTTGTAAAGTGCTTTGTGAGCCTTGATCGATCGGTACTTCAGCCCTCATATAGAGTGCGCCGATCACAACACGTCTTCCATTCTTCTCTTATCCTGGCCTTCCTTCTCCATGTGCGGCCATGCCTTTTCACAATAAAATCTTCCCATCTCTTTCGAGGTCGGCCGAGTGGTCATTTCAGTTACCACGGGTACCACTCAACGACAGCTGTAGTCCCAGCCCATCACATTTTGCTGTACCTGCTTTCAACAATGACATCCTGCACTCCATTCTGCTGTCTGATCACTTCATTGGGGACACGGTCGCATATTGAAATCCCCAGAATTCTTCTTTCCATTGCCTTCTCTGTGATAGAGAGTTGTTGCTCGTCTATTTTCGTCAGGGCCCACGTTTTGCTGCCGTACAACATTGCTGGCAGTACAGTTGAGTTGAAGAGGTTTTGAGAGCCACAAGTGAAAGAAGTGCAATATGGCCACAGTTCAGCAAGGCATTTAAACATGGGCTTAGGTTTCAACATTTGCTGAAGTCATTGGGACTATGTATGTGCTTCAGTGCGTTGATGAACTGGGTTTTTAAGAGCTAAATATTGTTATTCTTAGTGGTAAGGAGAACTGGTAAAACACTGGGTGGAGCATTTAAAAGTAAGTAACATTAATTCAATTAAATCCTCTTGGACCAAAGTCTCTCCAGCTAATGCAGTTTACAGATAAATTTTCTCCTGCACTCATTTAAACATAATTACTGCACTTATCTTGTCATGATGAAATTTCTGAAGGTTACTTGCACTGTGCACATGCAAACCTGAAAGTTATGCTGACCTTTGGTTATAAGATTTTTTTTAAATTACTTTTATTTAGATTGTAGCATCAAACTTCTTATAATTTCCTACTTTTATACAGCACCTTTCAACTCAGAGGATCCCAAACTGCAAACTAACAAGCAATGAAGCACAGGCAACCATGTGAGCACCACACAGCAGTGCTAACAACAATTTAGGACATGGAGTGAAGAAAGAGTGTATCCGAGTAAAACGACAGAGGATATTCAAGTAGGCAAAATATAGTTTCTAAAAACAAAATTTGGCCAGATCACCCTGCTGACTCGGGTCTGTCTCCTGAGCTGTGTCCACACTCAAAACAACAGGGCTTGGACCTGAGTCATAGCAGGAACTGGGCTCTGACCCACCTCCCTAGTAGGGTCCTAAAACCCAGGTCCAGAGTGCATGCTGACCCAAGTCAGACTGATTTGTGTGTGGATGGAAGGGAGGCTTGGGCTTAAATCTGAGTCAGAGCTCTGGCTTAGTGTGCAGTGTAGACAGATCCTACAAGGGAAGAACAATCTTTCAGGCAACTTCACCTCTGTCTTATGCTCGGTGGTGCTGGTGGGTACTGAAGGAAGTGCTGCCTAGCGCTCTGTGGCCAGGTGGAGGCTTGCCATGATGTGAGACCTTTGAGCGTAATTGTGAGAAACAAGTATTATGGAGATGAGGTGAGCACTGGAGAAGACTTATTACGTCATCCAGGCCATTGCAAGATTGTTCCAGGTGTCATAAGTAAAAGGGATGGCGAATATGACTCTTTCCCCACCTCTCTCCTCCTAAACAAACCAAATCACCCAGCACATTATTAAAGAACACCCAAGCGATTTATTACCGTTCCTATTGGATGCACTAGCTGACATCAAGGGAGAATGCAGCGCCGCTAAGCATTTTAAACTGTTAAACAAAAGAATGGAATAGAGCAGAAGTAAAAAGTTCTCGTCCCACAGAGAGTTCCTCACATGTTCGGATGAAGTGAATTAAAATTGACACTGAGAAAAATCTAATTGAACCAGAGACAACAAAACACTCTTCTCTATAGAAACTAAAACCCCGGTGGAATTGCTCAGGTTAACATAGTGCATTTTAAAACAACAATAGTTTTATATGCCATGATCTGCAAACACAAAATGAAAGCTCTGGTTTAAAATTGATGAAAATGGTAAGAGCAGGAAAATGGGAATCAGAGCCCCTAGGTGTACTACACACTTGCTTTCTAATCCATGACATATAACAGCCTCTCTGTGTGGTGTATTGAAATTATACTAAAATTACAATCTATCACACTTAAGTTTTGAAGAGTTTCCTGGTCCTGCTTGCAGGCTACGGTGCTCTGTAGGGCAGTGTGCGTTTAAAGACAGTTCTGCAGAGAGCCAGCCTAAAGTACAGAGAACTGAGTTGTGCCTCTGAGTTTTAGGGAGCAGCTGCTTTTTTCTCTCTCTCTGTTTTTGGGTTTTTAATTCTAAGTTTTTATTTAACTTCTCTGTGTATATGCCATGAAAATAACACTCTAATTCCCCATCAGTTCCATTAGTTAGACAGGGAAACTAACATAAGTGGTGTTAGTATTAATAAGTATTTGTGCAAGTAAAGTCCTTTGAGAGCCAGGGATGTGAGGGAGGCAGTGTAACCCAGGTGATAAGGCAATGGATCAGGAGCGACAGGGGTTCTTTTTCCGTTCTCAATCACTGTGTAACCTTGGGGAAATCCGTCCACCTCCCCATGCCTCACTTTGCCTGTCTGTAAAATGGGGATAATGATACATACCTTTGTGAAGCATTATGAGATCTATGGATAACACGGCTAAGTATTATTATGATGATGATTTATGCTAAAAGTGCTAAAGTCATTATTATTAAAGTACAAAGAATCTTCGTATCTAGGCTTGGCAGAATTGGATTTTTTTTTTAATTTTGAGGATAAAATCAATATTTATTTTAAGCATTACAGTAGGACCTCAGAGTTACAAACACCTTAGGAATGGAGGTGGTTTGTAACTCTGAAACGTTTATAACTGAACAAAACGTAATAGTTGTTCTTTCAAAATTACAAGTGAACATTGACTTAATACATCTTTGAAACTTTATTATACATAATGATGCTTTCCCTTTATTTTTTTTAGTAGTTTACATTAACGCAGTATTGTACTATATTTGCTTTTTATTTTTTTGGTCTCTGATGCTGCCTGATTGTGTACTTCTGGTTCTAAATGAGGTGTGTGGTTGACTGTCAGTTCATAACTCTGGTGCTCATAACTCTGAGATTTTACTGTATTTTCTATTTTTATCAATTTAAATTTTCACAGTTGCAGGAAATTATGGAAGGGTCAAAAATAATTATTTAACGACAGTAGATGTTGAGATTCAAAAAGTTAAAGCTTTATAACTGTTAAAACATGTCAAAACATACAAAGTAAATAGTCTTAAATCAAACTCTACTAAATTGTCAAGTAGCATTTTTCTTACTTTGCCTCTCTGTAAATTTCGATTATCACCCATGGAAATATTTTTTCATGCGTTTGTGTGTACACAATGAAATTGATGGTTACTAACATTTACCGATAAAAATCTAATCCTTCCAAACCTACTCATGTTATACATTACATGAATCAACCACACACTACCATACAGTTCACTTATTGGACAGCTTCCTGAATGTGAAATTGGAAGCCTAACATCTTGATCTACTAAAACTGTTCAATTATTCTTTGAAATATAAATTCACCCAAATTCAGTTAGGCAAATAAGAGACATGGCTTATTATACCTAAGCAACTCCCTTAGTAGTTCATTTTATTCTTCTAAAGGAGTGTGTGATAACCACTATTTCTGAGTGTATTTTAAATTAAAACCACAGTGTAGTAGAGAATGGAGTTTCTCTCTCTTTCCAAATAATAATGAATTTATTCATCTGCAGAGAGAGTCTGCCATGTCCATCTTAAAACTCTGTGCTCATGGGCATAGATTAGACAGTAATTAAGCACAGTGAAAACCCAAAAAGATCTACTGGAAACGTTCAGCTTTAATGTACGCACCGAGCTTTTCTCAAAGTGGTTTTTTTTAATAAGATTAGAAAGACCTAGATTCTTTAAAATGCCTCATTCTCTGAGCGGGGTGACTCAGGATTAGTATGAGATAAGCAGCCATACCCCTATAGATCGCTGCTTTGAAGTCAGCCCAACCAGATTGTTGTCGAAAGGCAGACCATAGGAAGTTATTTGCTGGCCTCTGTTAAATAAGTGGATGGTTCTTGATTGGTTGGCAGGTAAGGGTTTAGGGGTTGATGGAGGTCCTAGTGTTGTGAATGTCATTATTATGGTACAAAGGCTTAGACATTATAGATACAGAGGCTCCATACAGTCTGAAGTACAGGCTCACTATTATTCTATAACACACTTCTTTTTTGTCCGCTGAACACTTCTCAGTATTTTCTTCCCCAGAGCCCAATGCCCAGCCAGATTGTGTAAAGATGACAATCTGGTCTCCACATCCTTCACAAATTTTGCTATTATGATGTTATGAGTGAATGACTCTGTCTTAGAGAGATAAAAATTAGAGATTTTTAAATCTCTGTTGCTAACAATACCTTAGTTTATTACAGTTGAAATACATTTTAAAAATGTAGGTTCCGTGCTTGAATATCTAAGTTTTATTCATGAGTATTACATTATGTCCTATGTCCCTTATTTCCATTGACTAACTCAGATAAGCAAGTGCTTGCATCAGCAGGGACTTACTACGCTTGTCACAAATTACAGAATCTTAGAAATGTAGGGCTGGAAGGGATCTCGAGATGTGAGCAAGTCCAGCTTCCTGCACTGAGAGAGGACCAAGTAAACCTGGAGCATCCCTGACAGGTGCTTGTGCAACTTGTTCTTAAAAACCTCCAGAAATGGGGATTCTACAACCTCCCTTGGAAGCCCATTCCAGAGAACAATTACCTTTATAGCTAGAAAGTTCTTCCTAGTAGCTAATCTGAATCTCCCTTGCTGCAGATTAAGACCATTACTTCTTGTCCTACCTTCAATGGACATGGAGAACAATTGATCTCCATCCTCTTTATACCAGCCCGTAACATATTTGAAGACTTATCAGCCTCAGCCTTCTCTTCTCAAGACTAAACATGCCCAGCTTTTTTTTAACCTTTTCTCATAGGTCAGGTTTTTAAAAACTTTTTTTTTAAATCCTTTTTGTTGCTCTCCTCTGGACTCTCTCCAATTTGTCCACATCTTTCCTAAAGTGTTGTGCCCAGAACTGGACAATACTCCAGTTGACGCTCCATTCAGTGCTGAGTAGAGCAGGACAATTACCTTCTGTGTCTTACCTACAACCCAGAATTATATTAGTCTTTTTTTGGTAAGCGCATCACACTGTTGACTTATATGCAATCTGTGATCCACTATAACCCCCAAATCCTTTTCAGCAGTACTACCACCTAGCCAGTTATTCCCCATTTTGTAGCTGTGCATTTGATTTTTTTCCTTCCTAATGGAAGTATTTTGCACTTATCTTTATTGAATTTTATCTTGTTGCATTCAGACCAATTCTCCAACCTGTCAAGTCATTTTGAATTCTAATCCTGTTCTCCAACATGCTTGCAACCCCTCCCATCTTGGTGTAATCTGCAAATTTTATAAGCATACTCTCCACTCCATTATCCAAGTCATTAATGAAAATATTTAATAGAAGTGGACCCAGGACTAACCTCTAGTAATTTTATCTAGACCACATTTCCCTGGTTGGCTGATGAGAATGTTATGTGTCAAAAGTATTACTAAACATCAAGATATGTAGACATGTCTACTCAGCCAGTAATGCTGTCAAAGAAGGGAATTGGGTTGGTTTGGCATGATTGGTTCTTGACAAATCCATGCTGGCTATATCTTATAACTCCATCATCATTGAGGTGCTCACAAATTGATTGTTTAATAATTTGTTCCTGTACCTTTCCAGGTAAGAAGGTTAGGCTGACTGGTCTAAAATTCCCCAGGGTCCTCTTAGTACCCATCTTTAAAAATGGGAACAGTGTTTTCCCTTCTCCAGTCCTCTGGAACCTCACCCATGCTCCATGATTTCTCGAAAATAATTGCTAATAGTTCCAAGATTGTTTCATCCAGATCCTTACATATCCTGGGATGAATATGATCAGGCCCTGACGACTTTCCTTTATGGATATTTTTGCATTTTATTCAGCTTGGAAAATGAAACTAGACTGGTTGTTTTCATTCTTGTTTATATACAAATTTTATATTTCTAGTCTTGTGCCCTAGCATGATGATGTTAACTCTTCTGTGTGTTTCCAACAGTGCAGGGCAATGCATACATTAAATATATATGTTCATAGAGTTATCCTTTTACATTTATGAAAACATTTCTAATCATATTTGATTTTGTAAAGATATTACAAAATACTCCACAAATAAATGTTGGGTCTTAATTACTTGACAAGATCTGTTCTAACTTCAAAGAGGATACTATTTATCTACTCAGTTTTCTTGATCAATATCAGTGCAATATGCTTTTTTCCTCCCCAGAGCAATCTCAGTTGGGAGAAATGATAGTTTTAACATTTTAACTTTTCTCCCTCATTACCCTGAAATTGATCTGAAAGATAATCTGCAAAGAATTTTTAAAAGAGGCTTTGTGCCCATTTTCTTTTCTTTATAATAAATAAAATACTGAATTTCTGATTTTTATTCTCCTCAGAAATATTAGGAGTGCTAAGTCTGACTTTCCCTGGGTTTACTGGGGGTCTCAGATATAGATTGGGCTCTATCTCATCCTTGAATTGAAAAGGCAGGGACAATGATCCCTTAACATAACCTTCCTTTCTCCCAAGTGTTTCTTAGAGGTTAGAATTAAATAGTTGTTAACAAAAATCAAAGTTGCAAACAGTCTGATGGTCACAGGTTGGCTGACCCCCTCAAGGAGAGATGAGCCTCATCACCACCTGTGACAAGATGAAAATGATGAAAATGGAGTGATGAAAGTGGACAAGGTCATGTGACCAGTGGGTCATGGAACTCAGTCAGGTCTAAGGTATATATATATAAAAAAGAGGCCTGTGGAAAGCCTGGGGAGGTGGCCTATGGAGAAGGCAGAGAGAGTCTTGAGTCCTCTCCAGGGTGAGAAGGCTAAACTCCTGGAAGTATCTGAGGGGTAGCCATGTTAGTCTGGATCTGTAAAAGCAGCTGAGAGTCCTGTGGCACCTTATAGACTAACAGACGTATTGGAGCATGAGCTTTCGTGGGTGAATACCCACTTCATCGGATGCATCCAAATACCCACTTGCATCCGACGAAGTGGGTATTCACCCACGAAAGCTCATGCTCCAATACGTCTGTTAGTCTATAAGGTGCCACAGGACTCTTTGCTGCTCAAACTCCTGGAAATAAGTCCTGGGAGTCACTGCTCGGTGAGCAGGAAGACAGACCTGCAGGGAGGATGGGTTGTGGCAGTCTGAGACTGGGCTGAAGAATTTTGTTTTGAATTCCATTTATACCATCCTGTTGGCAGGACTTAATACATCGGACTCCAGTAGGGAAACCTTGTTTTGACTGTCTTGGTCTGTGGTGTGGTGTGGAGTGCTGAAGGTGTCCTGTGGGCCGGGGAAACTGAAGCAGGTTATTCTGCAGAGCCACCCCAGGCTTTGAGGAGGTGCTCTGGAGGTGGCTGACCTGGTTACCTTGACTAAAAATCCCTTCTCTTCTAAGGGCTGGTCAACACACAGTTTTGCTACCAAGTTAACCATGCTGCGTTAGAAACCAATACAGTTAAACGGGTGCAATCCCTTAGTGTGGATGCAGGTAAAGGTGCTTTTATCAGTATAGCCTATTTTTGGAGATTCCTAGGAAGTTTTCAATCAATATAGTTAAATCAGTACTAAAATAGTGTAGACAAGCCTGTGCAAACAAGCTGTTCTTTCCCTCTATATGTATTCTTCTCTTGTGTTATGGTAGCACCTAGGAGCCCAAGTCCTGGACCAGGACTCCATTGTGCTAGGAACTGTACAAACACAGAATGAAAAGATTATTAAAGTGTTGCTTCTCCACTCATCCAGAGATACAAGGAGAACAAGAGCTAAATTTCTGATTTCTAAAAACAAGAAGAAAACATCTTTTCCAGGCCTCCTCCACACACCAAGCAGCAGCAGAAAAAAGGCAAAGTCCTCTTTTGCCCATCATTCCCCTTTACAGGTCATTTTAAATAACTCTCATTCTACAACATCTTTGTGAGCTGTGCTCACCAATGAAGTTGTCTCCAATTGCCAGTGGGCTTTGGGTTGGTTTTGATGCGGTTCCTTCTTTTGCAATAAATCATGACTGGATTTTACGATGAGGCAGATTTATGTAGACAACTTCACAGTCACGTGTGATTGGAAATTAGCGGCATCTGCCCCACCCCCCACCTCCAACCAATGCAAAAATATCATGGGTCACAAGAAGGCTCAGATGTTCATCAAGCCAAATGCAGCTCACCAGCTGTCAGCTGGGCCCACAAAGGACTTGCCATTCTATCCTGTTAGCTGCTTAAGTGAGGAAACCTTACCTTACCGGGTACCTGGGGGCAGTGCTCACGTTATGTGCTGCTCTGTGTATCAGAAGCAGCACTCTGAAACACTGGTGGAAGGAATAACTTTCTTGAGGCATATTCACTGATTCCTCTCTGCGTGGAGGGGAAAGAGGCAGAGTTTGGTTTAAATACTCTTCTTTTGCCCACTGTCTCTCTGTCTTAGAATCATAGGACTGGAAGGGACCTCGAGAGGTCATCTAGTCCAGTCCCCTGCACTCAAGGCAGGACTAAGTACTATCTAGACCAGGGGTGGGCAACCTATGGCACGGGTGCCGAAGGCGGCATGCAAGCTGATTTTCAGTGGCACTCACACTGCCTGGGTCCTGGCCACCAGTCCAGGGGGCTCTGCATTTTATTTAATTTTAAATGAAGCTTCTTAAACATTTAAAAAACCTAATTTACTTTACATACAACAATAGTTTAGTTATATATTATAGACTTATAGAAAGAGACCTTCTAAGAACGTTAAAATGTACGACTGGCTCGCGAAACCTTAAATTAGAGGGAATGAACGAAGATTCGGCACACCACTGCTGAAAGGTTGCCAACCCCTGATCTAGACCATCCCTGACAGGTGTTTGTCCAACCTGCTCTTAAAAATCCCTGTATCGTCCCAGGGTTTAATATTAATGGAAAGAGCGTTGTCTATTTCGATGCTCACTATGCACTTCAGCGCATTGCAAAACTTCCAGATTCCCCTATAACTTTTAATGTCCCAAAAGCCAAGTACAGTCCTGATTTTTTCCACAGCTTTTCTCTTCTCCACCTTCTTGTTAGTCAACCCTCTCCAAGCCCCTTTCATGTTAACCCTTGTAGACCTTTCACCATAGCTTAACCCTTCCAGACCTGTTACGATTCATGCTACTCTTCTTTGGACTACTGCCCTTCGTGATTTTCTATAGAATGGTTCTAAATATTAGGAACAGTAGTTAAAACATGATCTTTAAAAAAATCCCTTTTTAAGTGTTACAGTATTTCCTTTTAAATTGTGTTCTGTGCTTTGCTTGCTCAATGTCTCTTTGACCACAGTCATCCAATGCATCATGCTAGTCCTTTCATGGCTCTAGCTTTTATGACTCCTCAAAATCCTTCTCCTGCTCTTTAATCAGAATGTATTAGTTTAACATATACTATGACTCAAATCTCAAATTTATTCTTGTTATTCTTGGGTCATTTTATCCAGCAAGACTCCTTCGTATCTGCTCCCTTTCTCCACGTTATTTGCTGGTTCTTCCCCCATCCAATCCATTTTGTATTATCCAAGAACTTGGATAACGTTAGTGGTACTTTCTTCAAAGTCATTTACATACAGAGTGAAAAAAATATTGATCTCCAATACCAATCCCTGTGGTTCTCCAATCTTCATCCCCTTTCTCCCTGACCCATAACCTTTCCCTGTTCAAATCTGCCCTCGATCACATAACCAGTTGCTTTCTCCATTTGAAGACGGCCCCTTCTCTGCTTTGCTAGTATTAGTCTCCTGTGTGACACTGTGTGAACTGCCCCTGGGAAATCTAAGTAGATTATATACACAATTTCACACCTGTCCACTTTCTGAGAAACCTCTTTGAAAACTCCAGCATATTTGTCAAATAAGAATTACCTTTTTTGAAATCAGCTCACAGCTATACTATATTTTATACTGTTGTGTCTATCCCATGCATACGTCTGGAGTGAATGCTCTTTAAGGTTTAGAAATTGAGCATCCAAGAGTCAGAAATGCCAGTGTCGCGGTTGAAATGCAACCTTAACTCTGCCCCCTTCTACTTGTGCCTAAAAACAAGATATCTTTTTATAGCATATTAAACTGGCATTTAATATATTACATCTAGAAGTGTTTGCCTTTAAAAAACACCATTACCACACTGTGTAGAATAGTTGTTTCCTATAGGTATAAAATGTTTACTTTTAAATGGTGATTACTACCATTTCTTATACAATGCTATGTAGAATAAGTTACAGTACTGTAAACAAAGTCTGAAGACTGGAGTTTATTTAACCTTCAGTGAGGTCTACATGCACACATGCAGGCACATGGCATCATTTAATTCGTAGAACTTACAGTCTGTGGCATTTATTAGCTCAAGGGTACTAGAGATAGCTCTATCTAGTATTGGCAGAACACATTAGAGCTGATAGCTAAAAGCTCTTCCATATATAGAGCATGTGGCATTAGACCAGAGGGGAGTTATGGATAGGGAACAGGATACTTATGGCCGAATCGAGACACTACAGTGCTGGAGAGGGGATCGGGTGCACCACTACACAGGTTCCTCAAGAGTTTGCACCTGGCTTCTGCAAGCCTGCGATCACAACACCTTCGGGAGCACTGGAGTGGAGCATTCTCACTGGCTTGCTTAGCTTCTCCGTGTCTGAGCAGCACACAGTAAAGGTGTATTTATGGGAGGAGCACGGTGACATATCTACGCACCCCCTTGTGCATGTCCCCTTTGGGCCATGCGGCCCGCGCTCCTCTTTTGCAGATTGATCGCTAATGGGGAAGGAGGGAAAAGGGATGGTCTCTTTGTCCCCTATCCCTCTCAGACTCATGCACCTGCATCAGATTGTTATCTAAGAGCTAAATTATTGCCAAAGAACGACAAACAGTTTTTGTACACAGCATGCTTTACTCATCCATCTCCCCACACCTGCACCCTGGTGTTATCAAAACCCACTGCCTGCCAGTAGACCCAAACTTGCCATGTGAAGTAGGATAGTACATAGCACCAGCCTTTTACTAGAGCATCTTACTCACTACGAGGCAGCCTCTCTGCTTTCCAGAATATTCCTCTCCTCAGTAAAGGTGGATATAACCTGGAGAGTTCTAAGTAAATCTGAGTCCCTGTCCCCGCACCCATCATATTCCAGAGGAAAAATTTAGTTCTGTCCAGCTTGTCTCTATTCTCGAGCAGCAAGGTAACGGCATAAAGGAGATCTTGGCAGAGGAGAGGAAGAAGGGAAATCTTCACCACACCTTACTTTGATTTGTAAAGGGTTGTGTCTATTTGTAGTGTTATAAAAATGCTCATTAATAAAAATTATTAGAAGTAGGGCATCTTTCCATCAAATATAAAGTATATGAAGTGCACATACTTCATCAGGGAACAGATACGTTTGTTCTGCCTAAATTTTAAACCCACTTGCATATGATAAGTTCAAAAGTTTAACTCAATCTTATTAACTCTCTATAGAACATTTTATATTTTTACTCTGAATTTCTCTTGTGGTGGAAAGCAACACATGGGTGGGTATAAGCTACAGGCGGGAGAAAAGGGTCATATGGTCAAATGTTATGAACTCTTCAAGCTCCCAGAATAAAATGGAGAGGTGCAAACCCTTCACATGCTCCATCAGATTGGCACCTAAAGAGAGAACATCATGATCACAAGCACTGCAGCACAGGCACTCCTGGCATAGAAGACAACAGCTGATTAACTATGCTTCACAAGAGGTTGAGGACAGAGAGTGGGGCTGAACATAATTTAAATCCAACTGAAGATATGAGAGAAATTTAGGTTGCTGGTATTTAAACAACCCTGGCTCTTTTGAAAAGTCCCATGGGATCTTTAATGGCCACAAGTGGTTAAGATGTAGCTTCTACAGCTCATGTAATGAGAGAGCAACATGTATTCTAAAAGAGAAATAGGTACTTCTCTAAAGTGCTGCTTTCTACTTGTCTCCTCCAACTTCAGCTAGGTAGAATTTGCAAGTGGAACAAAAAGCTAGGAGACGAATGAACTAGGACATTCATGGTTAGAGGGTACAGAAGGCCCTCTTAATGACAGCAGAGGAGAAAGAATCAGCCTTTGATTATTTTTGACAGAGTTGTAACAGGCTCAGATTGCAGCCTGACAAACAGCTCATCAGAGAGATCCTATGCCCAAACCAGAGAAATCTCTTTCTCTTCAAGCTAACAGAAATACAGGGCCCTAGTCTAGCAGGAGTGAAGGCTTTCTAAAACCAAACACTATTCAATATTTAGATTCAAGGTGCTTAAAAACAGGTACTAATGCCAACCAGCATTTGCACTTTTGCAATTCGCATGCTGAAGAATGTAAAGAAGGAATCTCTTGATCTTGCCATGTCATGATGCTGCTGTATATGACACAAAGCCATGACTATGCAATGCAAAACAGGGAGTTGTTCTATTGCCATCATAAGCTAAACTTACAAGACATGTTATCCCATAAAACTCTAGGGAATCCCAAGAGATTCTGGGTAGCCAGCAACCCTTATTCCAACCCATCTATCTCAAATAAGAATTGGTTTGAGTGGTTGAGTAGTCTGTAGGCACTGATTTAGTGTACCCCTCAGAATAAACAAACTCTGTCCCTGCTTTTAAAATGTGGCAAAGTGTTTGTCATGTGTTGTTGACACTGACAATGTTAGAAACAGCCTTCAGTAAAGAGAGATTTTTTTCTGGTTCTAATGCATATTTTCTATTCTTCAAACAGAAACCCTTGTATAACTGGATTAAGAAAATTGAGATCTTGTTCCTAAAGGAGAGGTGCCCAACCAGAAACTGAAGAGGTGTCAGCAAGCACCCTCGCTGGCAGTCGCAGCAGAGCAAGGATTGAATGGGCTTGGGGCCATATTTCCATACGCCAGAGTTTCTACAGGAGGAGCTCACTGGTGGGGCAGCGTGCTGCTGTATCACCAGAATTTAAGTCTGCAGGTTTGTCTGGCTTTTTCTGGGACTAAACTCACTCAACATTTAAAAAAAATGTAGTAGCACATAATTATCCTGCTCCCCTGGCTGAAAACAACAGCCAAAAGAAAGACCAGCATTCTAGAGAAGAGATTGGTCGGGAGGGGACTAATAAACTCTTGAGAACTAGTCTATGAAGCTTATTCATACCCTCAACTTGCCTGACAGACAGGTATTGAACAATGGGAAACGTCAAAGAAATGGGCTTCTTCAGTCTCACTACAATGCCATCCTCACTTCATTTGCTACTTAGTGGGAAAGCTTTTCTGAGAGTCAGGAATCAGCTCTTTAAATAAAGCCAGCCTCAAAGTTCAGCATTTTGGTGGTTTACACTAAGCAGGAGTTTGCTCATCCATAGCAGCATGGGCTGCAGTAAATCCAGTTGCCTGACCTCTTAATACTGTCTTCTATCCAGCATTAGAGAAAAAGATACATAGTGAGAAAACTCTGCTAGCATAGTAGGGGTCTATGCACTAAGATACATCATCTTCTGTTTGCTTAGAGAATATGTAAAGCCAAGGGTGGGAGAACGGCACCGATGTTGCAAGAAGAAAATGCCTTCAGTTTTATGGGCACCAATCAAAGCTGCAATTTCAGTGCTAGAACTTGAATTTTATTAGTTGCATAAATTGTATGCTACAAACTCTTCCTATATGCCTACCTGATGCCTGGTGAGCAGATGTAATCTATGTAGGGCATCTGCAAAAGCACCAGTGGTACTATAGAAAATATACAAAGACAGATTAAGTTGTCCTGATGAGTTATCAGGGATGGGGAGCAGCAAGGGAAAAGGTCAAAGAGGGCTGACCTTGTTACACCTATCAGTACCATAGCCGCAGGAGAGAAGAGAAAATTCTGACCCAGCTCATACAGGTGAGCTTGCTACAAGACATGGGAACATCCAAAATTTTGTATCTGACTCAGAGGATAGCGATCACCTCCAGCTGAATGGGAATCTTTACAGTGTTGCTCAGCACTGTTAATCAACTGCTGGCCTACAAAATCCCTTTCGGATGTTCTCTACAGAATGTGTGTTTTAAAGGTGTGGTCAGAAGAAACTAAGGATGAAAAATATCAAGTATTGCCAGGAACAGGCATGGGTGCACATCTGGAGGGATCCAGTGCCTGAAGGCTAACACTCATTATTTGTAACACTGATGAAACTTTAGCACACGCATTGTGGAGAAGATCAGAAAATGCCAAAAATATTAAACAACAAAGGGGATTTTATCTGAGGAAAAGTATTCTGTGACACACAGATAGATACACAAAGTAGTTACATTTTAGTTACATAGATATGCGTGTGTGTGTGTGTGTGTGTGTGTATACACACACATACGCAGAGAAATATAGAGGCAAGGATAAATATATTACATATACATCAGAAATCAAGAGAAAGGCAAGCTCTCTTTTGGATAAGTAACAACAACTGAGCCAGTCCCTAATGTGACCTCAGGAGAGAAATCAGAAATCTGGAAATGAGGCAGGACTTCTTTTATTGCCTCCAGAGAGGTGATGTAGTAAGAGCCCAGCGCTGCGCTCTCTCCTCCTAAAGCCCTCAAATTATTCCCACCTGTGGTGCTGAGAGAGTAAGTGAAAGGAAGTGGAACATTATAGTTTTCATGAGCTAATCCAAGGAAACTGACCGCTCAGGTTTCCATTTCTTCCGGCAATAATAATTTACACTAGGGCTGCACTCTTTTGTTATTTTTTGCGCAGCCGGAATGGTCTCTTCAAGATAACAGATATTTAAACTGCAATTTATGAAGAGGAGGTAGCCAGTAATCTATAGGTATTCAGAAATTCTGGTCTCTTAGGTCTCTGGCTGGCTCAATACAGTATGCTTTAAAAACAGCCATCCCTTAGGAAATCCTGAAGGCATGTATGAGAGTTTTGAAACAGAAAGTAAACAAACACAATCCTCCTACTGTACCTTTGCTTTGGGGTGGGTTCTGACTCCTGTCTCGGAGAACATTAATCTGGTAGACAGCTCCGTAAGGCTCAAAAAGTTCTTTTAGCTCTTTTTCCGACCATGAACGTGGGATTTGTCCAACAAACATCTTAATGGCATCTGGGTCTGGTTGGTCTGAGTGATCCAAAGCTCCATTCATCTTGTTAGCTGTGCCGTTACTAGAAAGGGGAACAAAGAGATAAAAATAATAGGCATAGTTAGGAGAATGAGCATTTTTGATGTATAGTAGATGCAGAAAAAGATGTCAACAGGGCACAATGGGGAAAAAACTGTGCTTAATTAACAGTATAAATGTTACGAACAAAAGCAATGCAAAAATGGCATTACATTTTTCATTGGGACTGGGTTTCACTGCAGGCTGCTGCTTAATACGGTTATATCAGAAAAGAGCTGGAAAATACAAGCCACGAGCCAGTACTTTTGCATCTTAAAGTGAAGGATAATTATGAATAAGTGGAGATTTCTATATACGGCTGCTGTAAACAGCACCAAACAGCTATTGGCAGAAATAAGGCTGTGCCTGATTTGTGTGTGCGTGTGTGTATGTATGCGCGCGTGTTTTGTAATAAGTCACATGAAAGGAATATGAAATGCTTGGCAATCTGTCAGATGACTAATGCAAGATGCCAGCAATGAATTTGCAGATTGTGTGAAGCATCCATGTGTGCATCAAATTAGGATAATATTGCCTAGAATGGAAAACACTCCAGCTATGCGGCTGGTTGCTGCCGATTAGTTGCCTACACTTTTAGAAAGGGAATGGGTGCACCCTGGAATTGCCTGCTTTGTTCAGAAAATGAAAATACTGCTTCAAAAAGTTTAGCGCCATGCAAATAACATTACATGTTTCAAATCGTTCACACCCCATAAATTCCCTACCCTATCTAATTTCCAGATGTGCATTTACACTAGAAACAACTATGCATTTTGAAAAAAAATATTTTATTCTTGCTGATCATTTTGAACTTCTTGGAATAGGAAAATTGCATATCACAGAGTACAACTTTTCCTGAATGTTAGGAAAACAAATTAATTTATATACCAAATAAAGGTAAAATGCATAAAACTCAAGTCACCACTGGTAATTAACAATAATCATTTTGAAACTCTTTTCTTGGACCAAGATTTCCTATAGTAACTAGTAGTGATTTTGGGTGACCAATTCGACACACCTTAAAGCGGCCTGGTTTTCAGAAAGTGCTGAGCGCTCATCCTCTGAAACTCAGGCCTCTTTAAGGCATGTCAAAAGTTGATCAGCTAAAAATTGAGGCACCCAGAATCCCCCGACACTTTTGAAAATCTTGGCTTTGGATCATAGGTTCTCTAGCTGATACCTGCCCAGAAGAGAACACTCATATCACTCAAGGGCTGGAGACTGCACAAAGACCAAGCCATACATTTTACCTTTTTTTTAAAAAATGTTTTTTAAAGCCCTGCATAATTTCCCTGCCTTGGGGCTAAAACTTAGGCAAAGACAAATTATTCAGTTTTTGGTAGTTCGCTTCCTCTGAAGCACAGTGCACCTGAACACATTAATATGCCCATATTAACTTTTGCACTTTTCCTAGTTATTAAAGAGAAGAGAAAAAGTTACTTGCAAAGCACATTTCAAAACCGATGATGAAAAGTTCATTCATCACTTTTGTCAAGTATCTTTAACATGGCTCAATGGGCAATAGAATAAACTTCACTCACTTATTAACCTTCAATGACTCATCTCTTTCCTGAATTACTACAGGAGAAAAACCTGCAAGTCTCTTCTCAAGCAAAATTCCTATGGATTCTAGTAGGATTTTGGCCTAAATAAGGGACAAAAGGATTTTGCTCATCCCTTTCTATTGTCTTTAATGTACAAATATTCTTGATCATCTTACACCACTTCTTAGTTTCAAAGCTCTTTCACTGATCACAAGAACTCTAATGTGGTTCTTCCGATATTTGTGGGATCATTGCCATCACCCATCCATTTCAGCATAATGAATGAGAGAGAAATAATGCAGCAGAAAAACAAAGGCCCTAATACTGCAAGTTGCTCCATGCAAGCAGCCTTCCCCATCCATGCAGAGGCTCGCTGACTCCCCTGGGATTCCATGTGGCGCAGAGTTTCACCCATGCAGAGCAGCTTTTAAGTTTGGGGCTTCAATACTTATCAGAGTTAGATGTAGGAATCGCTCTGTGAAATTCTATGGCCAATATTATGCAGTGGGTCAAACCTAATGATCATAATTATTCCTTCTGGCCTTGAGAACTGAGGAACCATATTTCACACCTACATCATGCCTTTCCTTTGAAAGTTAAAGAACAAAAACAAACAAACAAACAAAAAAAACCCCATCTGATCTATTCAGAGGAGATTTTCGAACACATATATGGCTATTAGACACCAAACTCCCCATCGTTTAGATTCAGGCACTTAATTGCCATTTGGGCCTTTGAAACCTCCCCCTTATGTACTTCATACCATTTTAGAAACATTGACTAACTAAATTCTGCAGTGTACCCTTTGCTTTGATAGTCTTTATATTGGTTCATATATTTTGGTTAGGAAGCAAGCCAAGATTACTTGCACTTTGATTTCTTCCTTATTTATGTTAATGTGCAATATTTTAGAAACATTAACAAACATAATTCATTATTAAAAAAAGTTCTATTCTCTATTCCTTTTCTCCTCCAGCATGTACATTCATCATATACACACAAAGGTATAGGGTCAAAATTATGCCACAAATTACACTCGATGTGGGATAACAAGTGTACACATTGGTAGACTTGTTCTGGGTAGGAGGAAAAAACAATGGCAATGTGATGGCACCACTCTCTTTCTAACTAATGAAACAACTGAAACTGACCTTTATAAAACACATCAACAGAAACAAACAAAATCTGTGTTCATTCCAATGAATCCCTGTCATCATTACGGGCCTGATTCAGCAAAGCCCTTAGTATATGATGAATTGGGATGGATTTAAACAAAGCAGCTAAGCACTTGCTTAACTTTAATGGAATTTAAGGGGGATTAAATTAAGCATGTTCTTAAGTGCTTTACTGAATATGGATTTTGTGTTTAATTTTCAGCCCTTGCTGAAGTGCTTTGCTGAATCAGGACCTAAACAAATAGCTGAATGATGGAATTGAAAAACTCTTGGGTTTCTATTCTTGGTTTGCCACTGACTCACTGCATTATCTTGGGCACTCAAACCTTTCTGTGACAAATTCCTACCCTTTTCAACACCTGTGCAAGCCCATTGACAGCAGGTGGGTGAAGGAAGAACAAAATTTGTCCTTGTCCACGTAAACTTGCGCAACTGTTCAATGGGTTTATAATATTTTCCTATTTGCAACCGTGGAGTTGGGCTTAAAAGTATATTGACACCAATAGAAAAAGGGAGAAGGCAAGTTATATCCACCTCAATGGGATGCGTTTCTGTGGGCATACATGGGCTAGTCTTTGAAGGTGCTGAATGCCTCCTTGTAGGTTTGGAGCTCTCTCACTTGCCACTGAGTTCCAGGATTGCTGAGGCTAACACATCCCTTGGGCCCACAATCTATTTTAGGGTTTTACAGTTGTGCCCATCCCCGTAGGAGGCTATAACGCATTAGGACCATTCATAAAGATAAATCAACTGGGAAAAAATAGGGAGGGGAAGAACGGTTTTTAATTAATCCAATTTCTACGGTCTACTCCGAGCACACGCTGAGAATCACAGTCCTACAAACACCTGCATTAAGATTCAGCTATCACATTGTCTGTTCGGGGGAAAAAGTAATGTCCTTTTGAGTAGGATATGGTCAAGATGATGGGAAGAATGGCATAATCTCCAAGCAATCCCTCTGAAAACTCAAAAAGGAAACCCCAACTAAAGGAGGAAAAACCCCTATGCCCTTAACTTTCTCTTGCCTAGAAAATATTTTATATTAGGCTGAGACTTGTTAGTCATCAATGAGAAGGAGCCGTTTTGTCACTTGGCTGTGCTGATACACTGGAACTCAGAGGAAGTGGCTCTCTCCCCCTCACTCAGGAAATAACAAGGAAAAAAAAAGAGAAATCACACATGAAACTTTATTTCCAAGAGGAAACAAACCAATACTCTGGAAAGCTTAAGGCCTCTACTATTTCTTGAAAGTGTGAGCACAAAAGGGAGCTGCGTCTAGGGGACACTAACGAGAGCAGAATCCCATGACAATTACTGTCAGTACCCAGATGATGATATATTGAAAAGAAAATTTAGGTTATGCGGCCAGCTGCCTCTGCGCTGCAGTAAGCCTCTCTCTATGGCCAATTTAGTCCACTGGACTCACGGGTGACCCAGCACGTTATCCTAATCACTGACAAGGTGTCATCTATATTGTGGAGAGCAGCCTGAGGGCAGAGATTAAGCCAGTGAGTGGCTGACTGCTTGTGGTTGCTGCCAGAGCATCCTTTCTCTCAATTTGTGCCAATTTTCCTTCTAATAACCTACCTATTGTTCCATCATTTCAGGAAGCTGACAGGACCATTCTTTGAGGAGCGATAGATCGTTTTGCTATTACTTACATTTACTAGCAGCACCCCACTCTTGTTTTTAATCCCAGCAAATCTACTGGGAGTGAATTTATTACTAATTAGAGATGGGCCCTGGAACCACAGTGTTTGGGTCTGGATCTTAAGATACCAGGCCAGACTCATTTCCATTCACAACAAGCCAATTGTTCAACAGTCAGTGGTAGTGACCAAAATAGCTTTGTTTCTTGGCCTGATGTGAACCTTTCTGACAGTTTTATTTTGGTTAGCTTCCTCTCCCCATCCCAAGCCTCACCCGACTCCAATTACTTTAATGTTTTGTCCAGATTTGCCTTTCCTTCTATGATCCAGTGCTACAAAACATGGGCTTAACTGTAAACAAATGATTAAGGCCCCTCCCTCCCGCTTAACAGTATTAATGCCCTATAGATGTAGAAAGGCTCGGAAATGTATAAGGAAAAAATAGGCGGCAAGTGAACGAACTATTAAATCCATCTTAATACAGAGGCACTTTAGTTTCATAGTAGTAAATGTTTAGTGCCCGTAGGCCCCAACTGGGATTGGGGACCAATTGGGTTGGGTTCTGGGCACGCACAGAAAAGGGCCAATCCCTGCCCTCAAACCCGCATAGTGTTAAAGCTGATGTGCTGAACATATAAATTACTGTATTATTGTAGGTTTATAAGCACCTTTTACCTGGAAGGATTACAAGGTGCTTTACAAACTTGCCATATGCAGGAATGACTTCATCCTCGGGTGACATGCAACAGCGGTGTAACACCACACTGCACTCCCACACAGCAGTTTAAGCCAGAAAGTAAAGAACAATATCATATCCAATTGAAACAGGGAGGGGTGGGGGAGTTTATAGATGCAGAATGTAATTACCCAAATTGGATTTTGGCCAGGACACCGCCACTTGCACAATAAAATAAAAAAGTGCCTTTGGGTTTTTAACAACCACACTTGATCAGGACGATGTGTCATGGAAAAGATGGCCCCTCCAGTAGCTTATTGTCCCATAAGCACTTCCCTGGAGCAGTGGTTTAAAACTTACTCCGAGAGAAGAATGCTTCTTTGCAAATCATCACCATCTCTTGGTGTAACACCCTGTGCTCTCCTTAGCAGAACTCCTATAAACCAATATGTTTCATTATTCTAATTAAATTAAGTTCCATATGTATCCATAAAAGTGACTGCTGAAAAGATTTGACACCACAGCTCGTTAACACAACAGCGCATTGCAGGGCTTTCAATCCAGTGAATGCAATCATATTGTACACGAGTAATACAAGACTTATAATGCCCCTCTCTGTTTTGCAACTCCATTCATGCTGCCCTGGTGCTTGTATAACAAACTGGTATTTACAAAGACGCTTGACAGAAGCTGGGAATGGGCGATAGGGGACGGATCACTTGATGATCACCTGTTCTGTTCATTCCCTCTGGGGCACCTGGCATTGGCCACTGTCGGAAGACAGGCTTCTGGGCTAGATGGACCAATGTTCTGACCTAGTATGGCCCTTCTTATGTTGTCACTATCTTCTGCATATCAAGGGCAGTTGGAACTTCACAGCAACGCAGTAGGGAGAGAACACCCACCCCTTCAGCCCCCAAATCAGTGACCCTTACTCATTCTGTTAACAGATTATGGCTTATGACAAACAGCTGAGCAGTTCTGACTCCATCCAGTAGTCAATGGCACATACACAAACTATGATATTAACTATTTTGATCGCAATTTCAACTCCAGGCATGCAATGCTATGAGTGAGCCAGTTAATTACAATATTATTTTTTCCTTGCCAATGTCTTATAATAAGCAAGTAATAAGCAGTGAATAATAAATGCAAAGATATTTTTCACAGATGCCTTCATGGTTTGCAGAAAATATTTGCAGCCATGTTAGTGCTTTAGAAAGACAATAGATGAGGGAATCCCTTTTACTGGGCCCCCAAATAGTTCAAAGTTCACAAATTTAATTATTTATTCCCAAATAATTCACAATATGTCATTTCTTCAGTGCCAGAAGCTGGGCTCTGCCAACACCTGATCTATTTGCTAAATCTCTGGCTATGTAATATCATGCAAACCACTGTAACCAGTTGCTGTAATAGATGTTCTCTTGTTTCATCACTGAATCCAAATTAAGCATATGCAACACAAGGCTTGGATATACATTATTATTATAGGAGCAGCTGAAGAGACAAGGAAAATCCCAATAATCTCTATCAATTGGACTTTAACTATTCAACTTGCTGTACATATTGGAGCAAATATGATCCTTTATTATGGGGATTTACAGCTTCATAGATTGGCTCTAGGAGTTCTACTGCCCAAGACAAACCTGTAAATGTCTGCCCCTAACAAATTACAGCCACCCATGCATTTACTGGATGTTTAATTGCCCCAGGCCATCAGCTGCTTAGCCAGCATGGCAGAGCCAGCCCTGCTTATGTGTCTAGTCAAAACCGATTGATTTAAGGCCATGATTTCAGATTAAACTCTGAATGCCTTGTACTTTTGTCAAGTCAAACTACAGATTCAGTTTATGTTAATGTAATATTTTTGGAGAGTGAATGTTTCCTAAATTGTGCAGTCAAGTAACAATATACCTGCAACCTTTGTGCATTTGCTGCATCAAATCTTCAAAAAAAGCTATGTTCAAATCAATTAATAAAATCAGAGAAACCTAACGATCTTAACTCTTCCAGTTAACTGTGCCCGCACAGTCTCTCTTAGAACAATTTGTAATGATTTATGCTACATACATCATCATACATTGATGCATACATACTATACACGAACACCTAATTCATATTGTTACCCACAAATATGCAGCATGGGGAATAAAATATATGCCTTTCAGCTCCAACAGAAATAGGCTTCTACTTAGTAAGTTTGTAACATAGCTTTTGCTAGCTCTACCAATAGCAGAAAAATATATATATACACACAACTGACCATATGTATCAACCTAGACAGGGTACCAACTCCTTCTGTTTAAGTGTTCAATGGTCTAGTCTTCTAAAATGGATTTTCAAAGGAACCTAGCAATTTGGGTGTTTAACACCCTTAGGTTTTTTTTTTGTTTTGTTTTTAAATCCTAGTCTATATATCATACAGCTATAGCTAAAGGAAAAGCTTAGAGTTCAGGTTGCAAAGACCTGTGCTTTAGAAGCTGAAAGTTCAGAGTTCTGTTCCTTGATGTTTAGTGTGTGTAGATAGCTGATTACCATTATGACTGTGACTGTATGTATGTATGTAAATATATCCAATGGCTGTGGAGCGCTTAACACATGTTTAATTACCGACTGCCTTATTCTACCTTGCAGAGAGAAGTGACTCACATACACACAAAGCCATGACATAACGCCCATTGTGGGAGCTTTACATTTTAATGTTCTTTACTTTCTGTTGACCTACTCAAAGACAGTTGCTTGCAAATATATTTGTCTCCGTGTTTTTCAACTGGTATCCTTAGAACTAGAATGTCCAAGGTCTGTAAAAACCACTAACTTTATTCTTCTTCAAATCCTCTCTCAGAACGCACCTCTGCCACAATAAAACACTGGCAGCTGACCGCACCTAGGATGCGGGTGAACAATGAACATTGCTTACTGTACACTTGTTTGTTTCACTCCCTCACATCTTGTCCAGTTGCATCTTCATTTGGGATTGTAAACTCTTTGGGGGCAGAGACCATGTCTTTGTTGCTTAAGAGCTTATAATATCATGTCTAGCATAAACAATGGGGCCCAACAAGGGCCTCTAGTTACTACAGCAATTCAGATAATCGGTGCAAGAGCTCATGTAGTTCTGCAGTCATAATTATGCACTTGGAACACTGATTTACATATTTTTAAAAAATGTAACTGATTTTGAGGTAGCTGACCACTTAATATTAATGGCAATGATTACTAATGTTGTGCTTTCCTAATTAGACACTTTTTACAATGAAGTGTACTTCTTTTCTGTGTGACAGGAGAAATTTATTGATGTTAACAGTTTTTTTTTTAAATTTGATTACACCAAAATGCTCACACACTTGTGACATGCCGGCAATTGAATTAGAATAGTGCCATGCGCTTAAAATTCAGATCATATAGGAGCATCTGTTTTCTTGTCAACAACCTTAGCCTCACCACAGATTCCAAACACTTATTGCTAAACATTTACTAAGTTATTACTCAATTCCGTTTCCTTGGCTCAAAAGACTTCAGACACCAAATATTAAAGGGTTTTTTTTTTTAATGTTTTAAAAGGGGATGACTAACAACGTGCCAATTTTAGTGAGTTGTCTTTCCGGAATGGCATTTATCCACATGTTATTCTGAGGTTTACAAGGATTTTCTTAGTTGTAAATGGGACACAATGTCCAAGAGGGGGAAAAACATTTGTTTTGAAAAACAGTACCAGTTCCCCAGCAGAAAAGCCAAATGATTATTGCAGGAAGTACTTTAGACTAACAGGTTCCAAGACTGGCACAGATACACACATCCACCAGCTTACTGATGAGATTTACGAGACCCAGAATGTTATTTTAATAGGGTCCAAATACATATGTCAAAAAGGGAGAGGCCAACAATTCACATCTGATATTGCTGCTTTATCTAAGTAGCTTTCTTAAAAATGGAATGGAAGATCACAGCACTGCTCATATTAAGGATTTAGCCAGTTGCATTTCGCTGTGCTTATTTATGTGAAATACCTGAAATAGTCAAAGCAAGCTATGACATTCAATTTTCTTATTTTTAAAAATAATATATTATCAGGACTTCCTTCGTCTCCCGTACCCTCTTTAGAAATATCAATAAAAACAGAATTATTTCCCAAATTGTAATGTAATTTCAAGTGCATGAGCATCATTATATCAAAATCCCCCTCAGCTGATTTTTTTTAAAGTAAAGTCATTTCTTCATTTTTTTTTTGACACCACATCTGGCACGTAGAATACAGATGATCATTTGTTTATATATCTGTCTAATGGCCTTTTCCAAACACAGCCAGATGGAGCCTTTCAAAATCAAATTAATTTCAGATTAATTCACTCTGGACCCACTCCAGTTTCATGACTCTATGCTTTGAGGCACTATCTAAATTGATTTAGAGTCATGAACTTAAAGAGCTCAAGTCCTTAGGTATAAGAAAAAAAATAGTACAAGATCTTTCTTGCATACTAAAAGGAAAAAAAACAGCAATCACAAGTTACTGCTGTTTCAAAAAAAATTCTTTATAGTGTCATAATCAGCCATAAAGAATTTCATATTTAATCAAAAAAATGACAGTGACATTTACATCTTCAGTGCTCTAATATCTCTTGATGAGTCCAATAAAATTAATCAACCCAATTCAACACCAGAATCAAAGATGTTGTAAAGTTTTGCAATAAACAGCTGTCACAATAAGAGAGCAGACAGGTAATATTAAAAATCTCTAATGCAACAGATTTATCTAAGGAACTATGAAAAATGTAGCTTGCAAATATATTGGGCTTGCATGCTGTCAATCGCCATGGATGCCTTTATTATCTCACTTGTTTCAATTGCAATTTGGGTTTCCATGGAGATGTAACAGTCAATTCTGGAAAATTATAAGATAAATGTCAGGCAGTGATAACGCTGTTAATGAAGCTTCATTGACAAGCAGCACTACGCTTAGAATTATGCCTATTATTGCATTAGCATATGTATAACCTGTCCAGGAAAAAAAATAACGGGGAGAGAATATTAAAAAAATAAGAGTGCATATGTAACTATCTTTATTTGAAATGAAACTCTACAATGAATTCCTAATGAATAGGAAAGATATTGGCTCTAAAAGTAATTGCTTAATTCCTTTTGAAATTCTCACACTCTGCTATCACTCCAAAAGATCACTTTGCTGACAGGCGCAGACACATTGTTGCACAGTATGACACTTGTTTCCTTACATGTGGTTGGAATGATCTCTTACACATGACACTTAGTAGTGTGTCTTATAATGCACCAGTACCGCTGCTGAGAGTTGTTAGGCAGAAAGATGTGCGCCTTGGAGGAGAATCCCCACCCCCATCCTCCACTAGTGCACCCCTCCCAGATTTGTGCGGCTAGTCCACCTTGATGCAGGGCTCAAAGAGTTTAACACGGCACTGTCTGGTGCGACAGAGATTCTGCCAACATGGTGCTCAACGACTCATAGCTGAAAAAGGGCTTTCTGGGATGGAGACTGAGCCCTTCCTTTCCCTGCTGAGTTTATGGCATGATTTGCAGCTGGGGGACGGCACCAGAAAATCAGAGTTTTAATTGAACAGGTTAATTATATGGAAATCTGGGTGGTGAGCTCAGGATGAGACAGGAAAAAGTTACAAGGCAGATACTCCAAGGCAGTGTGGTCTAATGGAAAGACCCTGGATCCTTTGAATCAGAAGACCCGGGATATGTTCCCAGTTTTTCTCTCAGTGATTTGCTGTGTGTGACCTTGGGTAATTTGCTTCCATTCCCTCTCCAATCTTTTGTCTGCCTGTTTAGATTGTAAACTCTTTGGGGTTAGGATAGACTCTTAGTCTGTATACAGTGCCTAGCTCGGTGCGTCCCTGCTTTCCACTGGGGGGTTCTCAATGCTACTGTAATACAAACAAAAATGATGAAAATCAAATTCAGGGACTGGCTTATTCAGGTGGGAGAGGAGGAGGAAATAGCATTTAAACAGAAAATGCCATAGCCCCAACTGCCTCATGGAAAGTAGGTAGGAAAATAAAGCCCCATTGCTTTTGGTTATCCACTCTTCGGGAGGTGCTCAGATACTGAAGTGGTGGATGCTGTTATAAAAGGTAGCTAAATTAGCCAGTGCTGTGCACAAGTTGGAAGAAATGTGGATCTTACAGTTTTTAAAAGAAGGGTAAGACTCGCCTCCACTCTCTCCTCTTCCATCTTTTTCCTATTTAATAATGAAAAACCTACTTGAATGATGCTGTTTCCGCATCACCGGTCAACAAATAAGACAATGATAACCCCCATGTAAACAGAGAGATAAATAACTGGCCTAAGATTTCACAGGAACAAATACAAGCCAATTGTTTTGCTGTTCACTGCTATGATCTAACAACTGGACAACATTGTGCAGGAGGGAATCTTGATAACAGCTGAGAGATTATAGTGACTCGTTATATTATCACTAAATGTAATCATTTAGGGTAGGTTTTTCAAAAGCACTTAAGGGATGTGAAAAGAACAAGTTCCATTAACTTTCAATGCGCTCCTAAATCCCCTAGGTGCTTACGAAAGTTCCAACCTTAGGGATTGATTCTGCCAGTACTTTGAACCGTACATTATGCCATGAGCAGTCCCATTGATTTCAATGGAGTTTGCCTATGGAGAAGGTACTACTCAAAGTGAAGAAGGGTGGCAGGATCAGGCCCTTGTAGAGTGCAAACACTGAGGGGTATACCTCAACTCAGCTCATCTTCAGTAACTCATTGGGAGGTTATGCAAGTCTCAATGCCCAAGTAGGCAACCATGATAAATGGGTTACAGCTGGGAAGGCTTTCATCTGTGAACCTTAAATGGTGAGATTTACTGCTGCAGTTTTTAACAACAATGCTTGATTCAAATTTGCAAGACAGAAGCAAACTATTTGTGCTCATGTTGAAGTGAGTCACTCTGTTTCCATGATGCATATGTTAAGAACCGCATGTTCTATTGCAATGTGTTTTCTAAACCCTTTGTAAAGGACTAGTTTTCATTAGCATTTTGGGTTGCCAAAGTTTCCTGTTTTTATGATTGTGAAAATGTTGGTCACAGAAGAAACAAGATGGCATAAAATTAGCCATCAAAGGATCTCAACCTTTTAATGTAAACTGGAAGGTGTAGTTATTATGCTTGAAGTTGTGCTAAAGCATCTTTTATTTATCCTAATCTTGCAACTAAATTGTTTTACTCCACAGGACAATGTGGTTGCAAGATTACTTTGAGGACTGTGAAAAAACAAACACATACATAATTTTATTTTTTTAAATTAGCAACTGCCACTTTAAAGACATTTAAAAATGAACACCTCACAAGAACTGGAGTATACTGCAATAAAAAAAACATATATTACCATTAAAAAAAGCCCAGCAACCACCACCACTGCCCCCTAGTACCATTCCAAAATCATATGGCAGTGATTTAGGGAAACACTTTTGAGGTTAAAGTTAAACATCCATCTTTTGTTTTGCGTTTCCATGGTATTCGGTGCAAACATATCTGTAGGAAAACATTAGAATGCAGCCATTTTGGAACTTTTGCCAATTGTCAGGAAAATATGCCTGAAAATTTGACACTACTGTGTATTTTAAGGTTACAGTAAATACTTGTAGCTGGGGGAATGTAAAAGGATGAAGTAACTTCCTCATTGTATATTTTGGGGAAGAGCTTATCTTGATGGCTTATTGTTTACTGTAGTGGTTTTATTAGCAGCTAAAAAAGGATTCCAGTCCTGGTGGACTGTTTGATAGCTTTCCAGGAGAGATACGCCTGAGGTACAAGAGAAGGGGCGGGGGGGGAGGGGAGGGACAAAAAAGATGAGAGTACATGACGGGCCTTTGTAACCACCACATAAAGTGCAAAGCCTTTCGGTTTAAATTTGCACTGGATAACAGAAACGATTTTTCAGTATTTGTAGATTTGTTTTTAGGCTCACTGTAATTTGCTAACCTGTGGAAGCAATGAGTCCAGGGCTTCGTCAGCAGTTACATTATTGTGAGATGTGTTGTGATTTACAGGAATCACCACTCGTCAAGCCACAGTTTCAAGAGAGTACAAAAGGCTAATTTGTGATGACAAGTCTTTGGAGAACTTGAGGCTTTATAACACTCTACTCTTACAGCACCTAAGCCTGTTATAAACATTACTTCTTACATCCCCCTCCCTCGATGTATTATGATCTCCATTTTACAGATGGAGAAACCAAGGCACCGAGCAGTAAAATAACTAGCCCAAGGATGTGAAGAAAAATTGTGGAAGAGCCAACAAGGTAAGCTAGGATTCCTGGCTCCCAAGCCCCTGCTCCAACCATTGGAATGCAATGTGCAGAAAGGAATTCACCCAGCAGATGAGCGATTACTATACCTAAACATTTTTTTTAAATGATTCGAGGCCCGATCCCGCAGAATTGAAATCAATGATAGTTTTGTTAGTGACTTTAAATGGAGCAGGATTAGAATAGCTAGAAAATGCTTTTGGCATTAGTCAGAGCTGTGTCAAGGAGAAGTGCAAGGTGAAGCTCGCTGCGGGTATAACTCGGGGAAGGTTATCCGCGCCTCACACCCACACAAGCATTCATGATAAATGGCTTCCAGCTGGGAAGCAGTTAGTCTACGAACGCACAACGTGGAGATTTACTCAAGCAATTTCAAATTCACTAAGAGGGGTATTATGGACAGATTATTTTAAGTCACAGTGGTGCTGTCAAAGGGGTTTGACATGACTGTTCTTGTGAGGTATAAGGTCATAGAGGAAAACGTGATGGATGAATACAAGGAGGAAGTATTCCTAGTGGTCAGAGCAATGGCCTGGAAGCCAAGAAAGTTGGGATCAACTTCTGGCTCTGCCACAGACTCATTGATTGTTCTTGGGCAGGCCACTTCACCTCTCTGTGTCTCAAGTCTCCCTCCCTGTTAAATGTGTACAGTGATATTTTCCTGGTATTCTGAGATCCTTGGATGAAAAGCACCACAGAAACATCAAAACTGTTATTATATAATTGAAGATAAAAAACCCTTCATAATTATATTTTTCTCTCAGCTTTAAGAGTTTCTAATCTGTCTTTTAAGACAAATATTTGAAACGTAAGTAAATACAACAGCAGTGAAATGTTTTTCAAGATCCGCTAGCATTGTTTTCATTGTGGTAACACCTTGAGGCACCAATTATGGACCGTGACTCTATTGTGCTAGGCAATGTACAGGCACCTAACAAAAAGAGTGAACGATCTAATTTTATTAGTAAAACCAGAGGACTCCATAATGCAATCAAATATTAAGAGACACGTTTTATACCCAGAAAAAGTTGATGTTAAAGAGGTCCCAAGTCCGGCTGCACGTTGGCCCCGCTTTTTTTGCCCTGATGCATTATCTGCTTGCCAGGCTCATGTCCTGCATGTTTATAGACTCTCTTCTCCCAAATACATACACTCTTACTAACCCATTCTCTCAAACATATTGAAGCACATGTTTTCTCCCTCACCTATGTGATTAGCCTTAAATCATAAGCAGCTGTCTCAATTTTCCAAACAATGCATTTTCTCAAGACATGGTTGGAGGAACTGGTTTCCCATTCCTAATGAGGTTGAGACTAGAGTTTGGAGGGTGGAGAAGCTGAACCGGGGCCAGAAGTTTCTGGTTCAACAGCTATGAAATCTTGCAAGACGTTCTTGAGAGATTTCTGCCAAAAATGGCAGAAATCTCATCAAAATGAGCTGATCTTGAAAGCTTCTGCTCAAATAAATGTGTTAGTCTCTAAGGTGCCACAAGTCCTCCTGTTCTTTTTGTGGATACAGATGAACATGGCTGCTACTCCGAAACAGGGCCGCCCAGAGGATTCAGGGGGCCTGGGGTGTTTGGCGGTGGGGGGCCCCCGCTTAGGTGGTAATTCGGCAGTGAGGGGTCCTTCCGTTCCAGGACTCGCCGCCAAAGTGCCCTGAAGACCCCCGGTGGGGGGCCTCCGCCACCGAATTGCTGCCGAAGCCTGGGCACTTCGGCGGCCGGTCCCGGGGCGGAAGGACCCGCAAGAGTTTTGCGGGTCCCCCGGAGCGAGTGAAGGACCCTGCTCCAGGGCCCCCAAAACACTCTCATGGGGGCCCCTGTGGGGCCCAGGGCCTGGGGCAAATTGCCCCCCCCGGGGCATCCCTGCTCTGAAACCTGTCTGGGAATGGTAACCAAACTGGATCAAGAAAGCAGGTCAGTTTGGATCCATCCCAGAATTAAAGCTGCCTGGGCAGGTTTGGCTGTGGGGATTCAAATCCAAACCTACCCTGTGAAATTCCAAAGGGTGAGGGCATTCAGATCTGATGCTCCAGGTCAAGCCTTTCTCTAGTGTTTTTGGTCACTTGTCCACTAGACCATCTGCTGCCTTGTAATATTTAATTATACGAACACTCTGGGATAGAGTTCGTACAGACACTCTTATCAATAAATTTGCACTGTAATTTCATCAGCGTTATAACAGCTAGGCAGTATGTGCAAGGAAAAATAACTTGGGTAAGAAAGTCCATTTTCACTTTGTATGTGAAAAAATATTAATTATTATTATTATTATATAAAAGTTTCAAGCCTCTAGGAGCTTCTTATAAACAACAAGAAGTAACTATAACAACTATAAAAATCTACCTTGACACAGCGTCCTTTTGATCGCATTAATATTTCAGAAAGGATAAGGTCCTCCTGGAAAAGAAAACAGACTACAACACACTTCCCCTTAGCCATATGGAGCAATAAGCAGCTTAGAGAGTCAGCAAAAGCATTCCTCTTATGAGTGCACAGAGGTACACGAGTGCTTGTGCTACTTACAGTTAAATCAAAACAGCACATCCTTGAGGGGTCATTAACTTTAAATTATAGCTTGTGATTTCTGATTTTATACCAAAAACGAGCCTGCGTTTCTTAACAGAAATATTGGTGTAAGTGAGACTGCAACGTTAGGGCAATGATGGAAGAGGGTTTTTCTAAATCTATTCTTCTGTTGCTGAAGAACTTTACACACAGACTTACTAATGGCCTCATTTATGAGGAAAGGGCAACTCAGCGATGTTCTATATTTTTCTGAACTGAAAGGAAGGCCCCACAGCCAAACTGTCATTTTTAATCCTTGCATTGCTTGAGCATATTTTAAACAAACATCCGTGTTTTTTTTTTTAACGTTGCAGCACTCACGTTGTCTGTTAAATTACAAACCACATTTTCTATCATGTAGCCAGGTGACCTGAATAACATTTTTGCCCAGTTTCATGAATGATCCATATATTAAAAAAGTTTTCGCCTCATTAATGATTGAGTTGATTTTTATTTTGTTTTTTTTACACTTGTCTTTTTAGGTCATGGATCAAATGTGACCCACTTTCCTCTCAACTGTTTTTTCCCAGTAGGCAGAGTAGAAATCCAATTGCTAAGAACACAGTATAAACCCACAGAATATCTCCCCTGCCCATCCTCATTTTTTTTTCCTTTATGGCATTTTTTCCCTCCCCCTCGGCAACTGTTCTGAACAAGATTCTGCTTTACATTCAGAGAAGCTAACAACAGAACTGTTTACAAGGACAAGCTTAGCACAAGAACAGGATTTTCTAATGACTACAGAGGCTCCTGGGGCTCTTCATGTTTAAAAAATATAAAGGAAGGAGTCTTGGCTTTTAACTACTCCTAATTTTAAATCTCATGGTCTTAAAAACACAATAGCTCTTTCAACTTAAAAACAAAACAACACACCAATTAGTACTAGGAGCTCCTATGCAACCTACTAGTCCTCTGGTGACATCGCTGTGTTTGCACTGTTATGATTTTCAAGGTTGACCAATGAGTCAGCAAAGCCAGACTTAAAAGCATTAAAGCATGCAACAGAAATGGCTTTTCATATACATTGCTGGATGGATCGCAATTAGCAAGGGAAATCAGTACAAGGCAAATATTGTAAGAGGAGAAAGAGACAAATAGGGATCTGATTTAAGCGAGATGGTGTTCCTTTCTGAATAAATGAGCTCCAGATGTTAAAGCTGTTCTGGCTGAATGCAGCCCTCTCACCAACCAGGTAGAAAATGTAATTCAAAAATGTAAAGTTCAGTTGCTGATGCTCAGTGGATACTAAATACTCAGTGGAGACCCCATTGATTTAATATGTAGCACTTTCCATCTTTATACTGTGCCAATGTCCCTGCCTGGTAGAGGGATCCACTGTGAAGTGGAAGGTGATGTCATTTGGTTAAAATGTAAAACTGAGGTCTGGTACGCTTGTCATTAAAATTCCATGGCACTTGTAAAAGAAAGGATATTATTTCCAGTGTCTCGGCTAAATCTAAATGTGGGTAATTATATTCTGCCTCTTTAAATTTCCACTGAAGTTTCAGATTGCTACATTGTTCATTTGAGCTCTTCTAAAATTATTGTGTATTGTTGTGCAGCACATTTATACAACTATCAGAGGTGGTTGCATTTCAGTGGTAGGTGAAGCATATCCTATTATATAGTTTTTTAAGTGTTTTGGGATCCAGGCTGTAAGAGATTGTAATATATTACTAGAATTGGACAAAAAGTAAAACTATAAATTAACAATCTTTTTGAAGTTTTTTCTATTTCACAAGATTCAAAATAGGCCCTTAAAATATTTGAAACATTAAAAAAAAACCAGATATTGATGATAATGGTAGGCTCTTACATTCAGGGCCGGCTCCAGGCACCAGTGTAGCAAGCAGGTGCCTGGGGCAGCCAATGAAGAGGGGGGCGGCACATCCGGCGGCAATTCGGTGGCGGGGCTGTCACTCCCCTCTCGGAGCAAAGGACCTGCTGCCGAATTGCTGCCGATCGCGATCACGACTCATTTTTTTTTGTTGGGTGCTTGGGGTGGCAAAAATGCTAGAGCCGGCCCTGCTTACATTCTATACGGCTAGCCACTAAAGGATGAAATGATCACACACCTTAAACCAAAGGTGGGTGAGGTAATACCTTTATTGGACCAACTTCTGTTGGTGAGAGAGACAAGATAATACCTCACTCACCTTGTGTCTCTAATATCCTGGCACCAACACGGCTACAACTACACTGCTTACCTTAGGTACATACAGTACTGCCACACAACCCCCAATCCTACACTCAACCTGTGTGACGTTATGTTTGTGAGCAGTCTTACTGAATTCAATGGAACTACTTTAGAATACATTGTATTGGAAAAGCCTCATTTCTCCATCATGCCCAATTACACAAAGTCTGTTCTATGCAGTTGCATGTTGGGGACTTTCAGCTAATGAAAAGGGTGGAGGAGAAGTGAGAGGGAGCTTCCTCATATTTTAATTAATTTTTTTTTTTTATATACATAGGGGAAAGAAAATGGCAGGGCCAATACATACGGGGGTGCTAAATGGAATGTAAAAGCTTTTTGGGAGAAAAATGTGATTTGCTTAAGAGTTTAAAGCTACTCAATATGTTCTTTTTTTAAATGGCTTTTGTCTGCATGATTCCCAACAATCCATGCCCGATTTGAGCGGCGATTGTTCCATGTACATTCACACACATTCTATGCTGCAAATCTATTTCTCTTTCCTATTTTTGGTTATTTCCCTTCAGCATCCTTTATCCCTGATCTCATACAGCTACCATCTGGCACTAGCTCCTGTGGTACAGCCCCACAGCACAGGGAGAAAAGGAAGTTAGAAATGGAAAAGACCTATTATCATCCAATCCTTCCCTTGGCCATTGTAGAATTGTTCCCTGCAGTACATTTACTAGTTCTTCTCTTGCTGTAGTCTAAAGAGAATCAACACACCACACCAGCCCTCTTTCCTCCAATGCCCAACAGTTGTTTAGCTACCACCTGACTCAAACTAGCAACAGCTACATGTTTACATTCCCATTTTCTTGTATTTTGGAAGGGAGAAGGCAGTTAGTAGCATTCAACTGGATCATATATTCAGACTAGCTCCCAGTCTGGGCCTGATTCTCCACTGCCTTGCACTGTGTGTCGTGATAGCCCCAGATTCAAAGCCTATTTAAATTAATGGGAAGACTTTCATTGATTTAAGCAGACTTCAGATCATGCCTTTACACGCATGCCAAGCAGTAGTCTTTTACACTGACTTTGCAAAGCACAATACAATGAAGACTCAGACCCACTTGTCTCTCCCATCTTCACTCTTTTCCCTTCAGTGTTATCTAGTCTGGGTAGAGTTGGGCGAATACTGCAAAAAATTCTGTTAATATTCATTCCAAAAATTAAACATATTGTGTTTGTGCCCCTTTTGTGTTTCTTTTCCATTACTATTCTAGCAACTCACTTTACTGGCAGAAGTGTTCATGGAAACAGAGAGAATTTTAAATACACATTACAGGTAATTCATGCAAAGTGTCTTTTTAATTAGTCATAAGTGTTTGCACCAGAATTCTGATTTTAAGTGTTATACTCCAGACTGCGACTCCAGACCAGCTGAATACAGACTAGATACAATGAACAAGTTACTGTCCAAGAATTAGTTGCAGATATTATTCAGCAACAATTTTTGAATAATAAATAAATGTGAGGAAATTGTGGTCTGTTCAATTAGAAGCAACATTCAAAGAATAAGTTATTCATTATGAACTATTTGCCCAGCTCTAATTATGTGTTGCATTTATTGACTTCTGCTCTACTCCATTAGCATTAGTTAAAATCCTTCATTTAAAAAAATACACTGATCTGATCTCTAGTTCAGTTAACTGTTTAGTCAGCACATCACAGCCACTAAAGTCCTTTCACGCTTTGGCCAAAATGTTTAAAGCCATTATTGGTCTATCTGCAATCAAGTCAATGACTTCAAATTATCTACAATATAAAAAATATAGCCATGGAACTCTACTTTACAAGGATAAATTATAAAATAGCAAATGTTTCTTTCCGTTCACGGATTATGGTAAATACAATATTTGTTTTTAGAGTTCTGACTCTCCAGGGATTGCAAAGGAAAGTGCTTAACACAGATTATATTTTGCTCCTGCACTATAGGAATGAAGATTATTTCATTAATGGGAGTACTTAGTCATATTCAAATACCATTACACACTTGTCCTGAAAACAGAAGTTAACAGAGCAATGGGCTACTGCATAGCCCTATGCGGACTTGCAAGAAAATTTGGGCTATTTTTGAATTTCTAAGCAAGGGATTCTCTGGCAGGGAATTTCTAGGTTTTCTTTTTTTCTTCTGCTAATACTTGATAATCTGTGCTTTGAGTGACAGGCAACACTAATGCTAGGGAAGGAGGGAAACATAGACCACAGCTGCTATTCTACTGTATGAAGCACATAACCCAATTACTTTAAATCTGCTAAAAAGACACACTTTCAAGGAACAATGTAAAAATAAAAGTAATAATTAGAACAAAATCGTACGATAAAATCCTGTCCAATTGAAATCAGCAGGAGATTTTCCACCGACTTCAGCGAGGACGGGGTTTTACCCATAGAGCCTAACCCTGTGTGCACTGGGTTGGACTGTCCTGCCATGACAAACTGCTCGAAGGAGAGACAAAGGACTGGCTAATATATTTTGTAGGACCGGTCACCTCCCTTAACTCAGACCCTGGGCCTGACTCTCAGCTGATATAAATCAGCATACACCCGATTTACAGCTGCTGAAAATCTGGGCCCCTGTAATTAAGGGTATGTCTACACTGCAACCAGAGGTGTGATTGCGACATGTAGGGGCTTCAGCATGAGCTGTAGAAGCCCACACAGGACCCTGGGTACTTACTTGGGTGGCTAGTGCACACTGAAGCCCATGTTGCTACTTCCTCAATGCTACTAAATACTTGTATTAGCTAAACCAAAGCTAGCTTACGTACGTCTACATGTGATGCAATCACACCTCCCACTGCAGTGTAGACAAACCACACAGCACTTCAATGACTTTCAAGCTGGATCCCGAGCTCTGGGACCTCCCACCTCACAGCCCAAGACTGGAAGTCTACACAGAAATGAAACAGCCCCATAACCTGAGCCCACATCAGCTGGCACAGGCTAGCTGCAGGTTTTTCCTTTGCTTGTAAACCTACCTGGTAGCTCTAACATTCAATAGGTTTTTAGACAAATTTCAATAGACTCCTATTGGCTGTATCCTCATTACATTCTATAGGGCTTTTCCATAAGATTGTTGCCATGAGTACAAAAAAAATACCATTAACATAGATGTTTCCTTTTGCATTCTTGTCCGTTTTATTCCTTACAAACAGGAGAATGATGTTAGCTTTGCATATTAGGTTTGCACTCATCAAAACTTTTAAGGGAATACTCTGAAGCATAAGTTTCACTCTGCTGAAGGCTCTTTGGCAAGACACAGCGTGCCTCAGTTTCCCCATCTAGACACTGGAAATAATACTCATATGCCTTTGTAAAGTGCCTTGAAATCTATGGATGAGAAGTGCTGCTATTATCATTTTGTGGAAGCATGGTCCAGTGGTTAGTGCACTGGCCTAGGACATAGGATATGCAGGGTCAATTCCGGGTTCCACTACAGCCTTCCTGCATGAACAAATCCTGAATGGGCAAATCAGTTAGCCTCTCTGGGCCTCAAGTCATCTATAAAACGAGGACTGTAATATTTCCTTAGCTCAGAGGGCTGTTGTGAGGATAAATACATTATGGATTGTGAAATGCTTGGTGCACTTTTCAAGAGCTAGGTGTTATTATTATTATTATTGATTGCAGCTTTTTTTTGTCCTGTTCATCTCCCAAATACCTTAAACAATATTTTCGTTTAGGCAGTTTGTAGAAGGCTTACGGGCTTGTCTTCCATATGCAAATAGCCCCCTTGAAGGTCAGTCAGCAACGCTATTCACATCAGTAAGGTGGACGGGATTTGGTCATTTCATGTGCGTCTCTGTGTGAGTCTTACCACACAAACATTCTACTTCTTCACGTACAGAGTAAAGAAAAAAAAAAAAACTATCCCACAACCTCAGCGTGATCCCGGTAATAAATTTTCATTATTTAAGCAATTGAATCCATCTACTGAGTTACTTATAATTATATTACACCATTACTTAGAATAAAAATGGCTAACTCTCTATTCTAAAAAATATTAACCCCATCAACTCAATCACATATAATTGCATTTAATGTCTTTTCGTTTCATTGAATTTTATTAACATTCATAGGCTACCTTCATTGCTGCTTTAAATCCCTGCTAATTATGAAACCGGGGGGGCAAAAAGGAAGGGTATTTTCACAATGTATTGGAGCAAAAGGCTATTCACCCTCAGAAATTCATGTCAGCACTGGATGATTTAGTCCATAATTGTGTTCATAGACTTCATCTTTCATTAGCACAAAAAGTGTTGAGTGGATTACCCTGCTGTTTTGAGCTCCTAGGAGAAAAACTTAATTTGATATTGAGCCTGCTTTCACCTACAACTAGCAAGAAAACAGTGCCATGCTCTTCACATGAAAACCTGGCCACCGTCACAAAAGCCTTTGTTGCTTCAAGGATGTATTACTGCAGTGCTCACCACCTGGGGAAGACAGTGGGAAAGGCACAGGAATCGTAGCTAGTCCAGAATGCAGAACAGGCCGATGTGACCGTATCACACTGATGCTCTGCCCCCCTACACTGGCTACCCAGGACCAATTCACAGTTCTGGGTCCTCATATTCCAAGTCCTCAATAGTCTAGGGCTTGACTACAATCCCATGCCAAGCTAAACTGCTTATTTAACATTTCTCAAGCTGTTACCAAGCAGTTAGCTGGTTGTTTGACTTTTTTCAAGCTGTCCTTAGCTCTCAGAGAGTCATTTATGTTTTCTCTAAGCTGTTGAAGTCAATGCTTAACAAATGTCGAGTAAGGCATTTCTTAAGCATTTCATTAACTCATGTCTTATTTTTAGATCTAAACAGCAGCTGAGCTTTAACTACAGGATTGAAACCTTATAGTTGGAAGGAACAGATATTTCCCAAAATTCAAGTCATTCATATGCTGATACTATTTTTAATTCCACTCAGACACATATTAATACTGTCTCAAACAATGCCACACTTAAGCCAATATGTTAAGTGCAACAATAACATCATGCAAAGAGGAAAGAATTAAAGTACTCATCCCAAAGTCTCAGCCCTAGAATACTGTGATCAAGAGGTATGATCTAGATGTTAGTACCCAGAAGTATGCTCAGAACGGGAGACACTGCATTGTTGGTACAGGACATCTGGCTAGTGAAGCCTCTGCAGCAGAAAAGTTGGGATGAGCTCATCTCAGTGAGCCCTGCAGAGCCCAATATAAGTCTCATATATTTGTACTAGCTTTTCCTCAGTATAGGCAGTGGTACACTAACATCATATGAATCTAGAATCCGCAGAGGTGGTGTGAACATCATCTTAACCATGACAACATCAAAGCTTCAAATCTCCTGCATTTGGCATTTAGATACTATAGTGATTGGCGCTAGGTAGAAACAGGATATAGTCAGTGCTCTCCAGTAACTGGGAGACATTATGTATTATTGCCCACTGGTAAGAGAGGGAACTGCAAAGGAGAACTTCTGGGCTTTGTAATACACTTAATCTACCTAGGATAAGTTAGAACCTCTCCGTTCCTCAGTTTACCAATCTGTACCACGGATATAATACACAACTCCCAGTTGCCGGGAAAATTTAAGTAAATGTTTGTACTGCAATTTGAGGTTCTTAGATAAGAGATACTACAGCTGTATTTTTATTATAGAACTCCTGTAATATGTCATTATCTTTTAGTTGTAGAACAGTACAGAAGTACTGTAACAGTTTCTCTAAGCTTAGCCATCCCATTGTTACTATTACTGTATTGATGTTTTAGGCATCACCAAAATATTTTAAGCATATCCAGTTACCACTAGGTGTGGACTGTCAGATGCTATATTGTTCATGAAGCAGTTGCGAAGCCGCATATTAGTAATTTTGTCAAAGAAAACGGGAAAAGGATACAATTTAAATTAAAGAATTATTTAAAACAAAGCTAGATGGTGATATAAAACAAGATTTGCAATTAAAATTAGAGGTGTGTTCCTAGGGATCAAAATTCCGAACCCAAATCTAAAGGCCAAAGATGGGTCTTTCTAGCTGAACCAGCTCATACTTTGCTGGAAAGAACAAAATGGAACCAAAGATGGGACAAAAGCTTTTATCTGAACCTCTCTCCCAGGCCTCTGGAAATTTCCACCACATGTGTCTGACGAAGTGGGTATTCACCCACGAAAGCTTATGCTCCAATACCTCTGTTAGTCTATAAGCAGTGCCGGCTCCAGACCCCAGCGCGCCAAGCGCGCGCTTGGGGCGGCATTTTGCTGGCAGGGCGGCAGGCGGCTCCAGCGGACCTTCCGCAGTCATGCCTGCGGGAGGTCCACCGGAGCCGCGGGACCAGCGGACCTCCCGCAGGCATGACTGTGGAGGGTGTGCTGGTCCCGCGGCTCCGGTGGACCTCCCACAGGCATGACTGTGGAGGGTTTGCTGGTCCCGCGGCTCGGGTGGACCTCCCGCAGGCATGCCTGTGGATGCTCCACCGGAGCCACGGGACCAGCGCGCCCGCTGCAGGCACGTCTGCAAGAGGTCCCCCGGAGCTGCGGGACCGGCGACTGGCAGCGCGCCCCCCCTGCGGCGTGCCGCCCTGCTTGGGGCGGCCAAATTCCTAGAGCCGCCCCTGTCTATAAGTTGCCACAAGACTCCTTGTCGCTTTTTATAGATCCAGACTAACACGGCTACCCCTCTGATACCCTCTCCCTATGCCCTGAAACTGGTGATTCAGACAAAAATACTCAGATGCAAACATCTCTGGTCTTCATTTTGCAAAAGCAAAATATGCCTTCTTTGACCTCTCTTTAAGATTTCAGTCATTCAACAATATTTCACTTGAAATTATGAATGATCTTTAGTCTATGACTCTTCTGCAAAGCCCAGGCAGTTTATTAACTCTCATTCACCTCCTTTTTCCAGGGCTGGCCTCAAGCAGAAGCAAATCGAACAGCCAACAGAGGACTCAGTCTTTTGGGGCCACCACATTATATTATAATCTCTGCAATTCATGGGCCAAACCCTGATTTCCCCTCCAGAAGTGGGACCAGACAGGAATCCGTCTCCTGGCCTGATCCTCTACTCTAGCAGCATGGGACCCTGGAAAATCATCAGACCGGTTCTATTTGTCCTGTATGCAAACTAGGGTGACCAGATGTCCTGATTTTATAGGGACAGTCCCGATTTTGGGGCCTTTTTATAATATAGGCTCCTATTACCCCCCCCATCCCAATTTTTCACATTTGCTGTCTGGTCACCCTAATGCAAACTGATTAGCATTTATATACATGAAAGATAAGCGGATTCCAAAAAGAATCATTTAAGAATCTGTATATATTCAATGCCAACAATAAACATCAAAAAGGAAAGTGAACATGTAACTTTAAATCAAGGGCAGTAGTAACATATTTGCATTACTCCATGTTGTGTGAGCTTTAGAACCCTATTTAGTATGATATCCTATAAATAATGAATACTTATTACTCTGGTAATCCCTCTTTCCGACCTTGCTGAAGTTGCTCCTCACATACCCAAACACGTCTTGCAGAGAAGCAAGCTGTAATGAGAGCCCCAGCATGTTTTATAATGCATTAAAATGAGGAATGGAAACCAATACAAATATCACATGCAGAACCCAACAGGCTTGTACAATTCTCTTGAAACGTTTTGCTGTTCTTTTCCCGGTCCCTGGTTGCCTCTTTGGCAAATGTAAAGGGGGCGGGGAGGTAGAGCGGATGGGGAAATAGCGAAGTTATATTTAGCAGCCTGTTTTTACTGCTTCTTTGCTCAGGGGAAAATGCAACATAATGGCTTCTGAAATTTAACTGAACAAGGAGCCCTGTGAATTTCAGCTGTTGCCCATGTGATCAGTTCTGCTGGTTGGTAAACGCGGGTGTTTTCCCAAGCTCCAGTTTGATTTGCAGAAACCCTGTTCGTGTGCCCACCTGCATTAGAGCAATGTAAGTTAAAACAATGCAATTCTGTAATCCATCGGGGAATTACCATCCTCTCCAACTCGAGTATGGCATCAACATTATGGAAACCACCACCTAGGCAGTAATCATACTGAACTAGTCCTTAGACCCTATTTTGTGGTTGCATACAGGCAATAAAGGGTGCGGTCAGCTGAACAACTCACTGTTTGAAGCTGTGGGCCCCAATCTCATGGGGCATTTATATCACTTTATATCAGAGTCAACATCATGGTCCAAAGTCACTAAGCGGGCATATCTCCAATTACTTTGGGTTCTAATCAGTCTACTCTTGCCAACTCCTGTTTAATTGTGTATACTCTAGCTGGTCACTCAAAATCTTATCTTGTGACTGTGGATGGCAGCACTAGCACACAACTAAATCATTGTGAAGTGGGCATAATAGGATCCAATAGAGGCTCGTGTCTAGGTTTAGGGGATGAGGAGGGATGTAGAATACCAGTCATAATTCCCTGAAATACCAAGGTCAGCGACTGGGAACCATTTAGACTAAGATTTTCAAAAGTGACTAGGGCCTCCGTTTTTGGGTGTCTAACTTGAAGGTGCCCAATTCTCATTAAGCACTGAGCACCTCTTCTCTGAAAAACAGACCCCTTTAAGGTGTTCCTTATTGGGCTCCCAAAATTGAGGCACCCCAAATCACTAGTCGCTTTAGAAAAGCATGGACTTAAAGTACATATTGAAGTATCAGTAAGTACAATCTCTGGAGGGTCTTAGAAAGATTTTTAAATGACTAAGTTCTTTATCCGGTCATGTTTGCTGGCCACTAGTACACTTAGCACAGTTTAAAACTGTACCGTTTAATTAAATGTCCTGTACGTTAGTTCAGTGGAGTCGAGACACAATAAATGGATTTTTAATGGACGAGAGTTCAGTTCCTCTGGCAGAGGAGACAGACAAGGAAAAGAGACACAATGCACAAATGATGCACTCAGTGCTGACTTTCGACCTCAATCATTTCTTGACAGGTATAAAAGTTAAATATTTGAGAGATGGGGGGTGGGAGGAAGAAGCACGAGTGACACTCAAGCTACTAGCGAAATATCATACAAACCATTTGGAAGCAAAGCCTGTTCTTGCAGCTTGAACAATGAGGCAGCCGAATTGACATAGCACGTACACACCTGAAGTCACAGAATTATGCTGTGCCCCACGAGGTTTTCCCTGACCTGCAGTGTGAATTCCATTGAACAACACTGATTTCCTGTAATCCCTTGTGCCTGCACAGCTAGAAGTTTAAAAGGCCCAGTAAACAGTATGCTGGATATTTCAGTTAGAAGCAATCACAGGCCAGGTTTCTTTGTTATCTCTTCACCTCCGCCCCCCCTGCAAAAACCAGGTCTGCTTTACACACAGTGGAAAGCCGATTAGAGTAATGCTCTTGGCCTCTCGCAAACCATTCCTTACTCGTCCATTTGAATGTTACTACTGCACTGTTATTTCTTTCGTCACTTGGCTTTACTGAGCAATATGCCCTGTGGTTTTAAGTTAAGTGAGGCATTAGGGAAAACAACCGCAATATTAATCTCTAAACTGGTGTGAAGGAATCTTTAGTAAAATATATGCAAATAACACAACATCACTCTGTTCAGTTCCTTTATTCACTAGGAAATTCATTCACCATTAAAATCACAACCCAAAACAGGACCATAGAAACATCTGAGAGATCAATCTGTTGCTGTACACATTCCTCAGGGCTTGCCCGAGTTATTCTTTTTCTGATTTTTAACAACGATTGAAAATTAAAGTTATATTCCATCTTATATATGAAGTGCTGAAAGACCTTTACAAGGATTATTTGAGCTCCCAGTGCTCTGTGAAGTAGGTAAACAACACTAAAATGAGATAAAGTAGTTAAGAACCTAAATGCTCATTATTCTTTTAGAATTAGATTTTAGATTTACCTTGTACAGTCATGTCCGGCTTAATCTGTCTGACCTTCTATCAGATACACATTTCAGCTCCTTTAATAGTAGGTAACCGGACCCCAAGTATTCATTTTTGGTCAGTAGTTTTGGGCTAGAAAATGCTATTTTCAGTTCCCCCAGAGAGTACCCCATTTAATGATCATTATTGATGCTTTTATTTTAAAAATGTTCACATTAGCCATTACAGGAGAGATCTTCATACTGTCTCGCCTTCTGTAAAAATCAAGAGATAGAACTCGGAGATCAAAGTATCTAGCAAGAGCTGCAGTACTGCTTTCAGTCTTTGAACAGTACTTGTCAGAGTAATTAATGAAATTCTTATCAACTGTGACACTGGCCTGCCTTTCCTCCTGATGCTACCTGATACCACTGTTGTTTTTGATTCCATCGATTGTTGGTGGTACTTTTAAAGATTATTTGGAGTCACTGTCCATTTTAGCGGTGCTGCATTTAATTGGTTCTGTTTATATCCCTCCAGAGAAGGCTAATTTATTTTCAGCAAATGGGAAATCTCACATACACGCTCTCCGCATAGGTAGAGCCTGGGGTTTTATTTGTGGCCCTACTCTTTTGATGTATAGGCTACTCTTTGGTGAAGCCATTAGATGTGATTGTGTCAGTTTTCTCTCCCATCTATGCTGATAGCATTTAACACCGCTTTTCATTTAAACCTTTTGACGGTGGAGTAAATTCGCTGCTGTCAGAGTGCATTATGGATATTAGATCCTGAATGTGCTGTAACTTTCTGCAGTTGAACATTTATAACACAAAGACAATTTCATTGGGTCCTGTCATTGCTTAACATGTAATCCCTTGACTATTCAAGATCTTGCTGATTTGCAAGCCCCTGCAATACAGTCCTAATGCCTCTGTCATTCATATTTGTTTAGTTACTACAGGGGACTATTTTCATTTCTTGATTATAATCTTTTGCAGATTTGACTGAGACATCTTTAGTTTTTACATCCTACCTTAACTTTCCTGTCTGTTTAAAATTATTTATTCTAACTAGATTTCCATATACCCATGCATATAACATTCATTTTTCAAACACACTGATAGTTTGCATCATAAGTTGAATGGGTTATAATGGATCCCTATTACACAAAGGATTGATTTCAAATCCAACTCTTAACTGAAAATTATTCACAATTAACACCTATCTTTATGCATTTGTCAAGTTATCTTTCTTCCATTAGAAACTGTAATCTGGGAGTCCTGGCTTTTGCGGCCAGCCAGGTGCAAACCAGCACCTCATTACCTGGACCAAGTCTTTTACTGCTGTATCCCATAAAGAAATAACGAAGCTAGTTTGGTGCCGAGATCCAGCTCCTTATACATAAACAGTATAGTGTTTATAAACTGCAGTTGCCGTTACAGTTCATGACCAATATCAATTTTAAAAGCAGTGTGTGAGTGAGATATATTAAGGTATGTGAAAGATTCTGTAGAAGGTAAATGTCTTCAGGATTTGTTAGTATATTCCAGTCAATGGGAGTTTAATCCAAAATTATATTTATTTATTATTCATAGGTCTGTCTTTGAAGCTGCTAGTTTAAGTCTGGATCCACCTGGGATAATGAAAGTAAAAGTTTGAACTGGACAGCAGAGAGTGCTGCAAAAATGACCGTGGGCCTCATTCTATACTGCTCTGCACTTTCCTCAGTCATTTACACCTGTGCAAAGCACAGCCAGTCCGATTTGGTAGCATTTTACGTTCATTCCGCACAAGTGTAAGTGACTCTACAAGATGCAAATCAGTGCAGAATCATGCCCCATGCGTGTAAACTCCCCAATGAAACTTGAGGAATCAGAATCCTGCCTCTGCCTCCACAGCCACATGGTTTTATGGCATCAAATATCAGAAAGTTCGCCTTTGTTTAAAAGCTGTCTAAGGAGGAAACTGTCAAGTTTGTGCTTTAACACTGATTTTTTCCCCTTCATTCTCCATTGTTTTCCATCCTTTCTTTAAAGCATGACAATATTTCCCGTCCCTAGTCCATTGTCAGCCATTTTCCGCTCTTTTTTCACTCAGCAACCATTGATTTCTTTTTCAGAACTGTGAACAGAGCTGAAATTTATGAACCGTTTTGAATAACTATCTCCAACTTATTAAGCAGTAAGGCCAAACCTGGAAATGAATTCAGAGGCTGGGCTTGGAGCGGTATTATCCAGACTTCTCTAATCGAATCATTGGACTGGACATCTCATAAGAACAGGTTTTCTTGTGTGTGTTTCAACCAGGTTTAAAAAAAAAAAAAACAACCAACCAACCAGCCAACAAAACAAACAAACCCCAACTCTGCCTCTAATCTCTTGCAGTATTTCAGTACTTTTAAGCAAGGACAAAATCCAGAAGAGCAGCATTGCATAAGATCGAATAAAAAGAAGGTAAACAATATCATTCCTACCGAACAAGTAACCTTCTTATTCCAACACAACTTAACTAGTGCCACAATCATCAGTAGGTGGCACACATTTTATTTGGAGGAGTAGGGCTATTTAAAAAAAAATAGCCAAGAATTCATTTTTTTTTAAATTGGAGTTTAGAATCCAGAAAATTTTACTTTAGGTCTAATTTGAGCTTAGAGGGAAAAAAGCCTTTTCTTTAAATGTTTCACATTAACAGTGAAAGATAAACTGAAAGTAAAAGCCACTTAGTCAAGAACTACAAACTGCTCCAACTCTTACTCATGATCCTCATTTGTTTCTTGTTGACTTAAGCTTAAGCCAATTTCCTTAGCTCTAGATGCAGGTAGACCCTGACACCTCTATGGAATTTTACTGAAAGGGAGTTTTGTCCCCAGCCCTTCTGGTGGCCAGACCCATTGCTTGCATGGAGTTCTCTTAGCTTCAAACTTCTTGGGGGCAGAGACTTGACTGTCTTATTAATGATGGCGCTTAATCAAATCCCCACATCGGAGCCCCTCTGAACTTTGGTGAAATTTGTATCCAAGTTTGAACTTTGAGGCCTGAGCCCGTCTCTACTCTTAAGTCCTTGATAAACGCCTTGTATTGTACAGCAGTTGCCCTTAAACATAAGCTATTTTTTGCCCCAATTAGATAATGCTGCATCAGTATTTCCTATACTTACCAAGGAAATAATGATGGAATATTAGTCAGTCATTTAAGGCAACCAGTTCATTTTCAAGGGTAACCACTGCATGTCAACTTTATAACTAACAGTACTAATGAAGAGCTGCTAATGATTAATTAGGGCAGATATTTATAACTGTCAGATGTCTCAGACAGCACGTCTGACACTACAGTGTGCGCCCTGCCCTCTGTTAAGCACCTGTCTAAGAGCATAACTACATCATCTCTAGCTCTTCATTTGTTTACTTCCAACAACTATAAAGTTATATGTCGAGGATCAGAGGAGGAAAGTCTTTATTTAATGGGGAAGCCCACAGAGAGTCCTGAACAGGAGAGGAATTCGGAGGCTGTTGTTGAAAAATCCTTGAAGCCATTAGCAGTGCCCAGCTGTATTTGCGGGTGGAAAAGGAAGCAAGTGGAATATCAGCATGCATCAACAGGGGATAGAAAATGTCGATGGGAGGTTATTAGTCTACAAAGGCACTGGCTACATTTGGCCTAGCACATGCTGTATGGATGGCTTTGGTTAATGTAGGAAGGAGGTTGTTTCTCTGGAGACAGTGTAATGTAAGACCAGTCAGTACACTGCTAGGATTAAAAAATATTTGCTAAATGGAAAGGCTGAAGAAATTGGGGGCAAATTCTCAGCTCTCTCCCACTCCCTTTGCACTACCTTAGTAGTGGAAAAGGAGTGGGAAAGCTTCCTGCAAGTCTCCTGTTGGGGAATTCCCCTAGCATGGAGTCCTCAGTGGATGTTGTGCAGTTGAAACCAGTTCCTGTACCTTCCTACCCACAGCTCTTACTGAAGGTAGGAAGGCATAGGAAGGGATCAGAAGGGGCATGGCAGGACTGCAGTGTACACCAGTGATATCCAGCTGGCTCCTGGTCCCTGACTGGTGTGGGGTGAAGCAGTCGTAAGGCTGCTCTATCTTGTGTCTTGGGCCAGGCTGAGATTTGGGCAGCCATCGCTGGTTCCTCAACAATCACATTTTTCTTACACAGTAGAGAATTTTGCCTTTGAGTTTATTCCCACTGATGGAGAGAAAGATTTTGAGCGAGCCTAATAAAAACAATAAATGATAAAGGTTTGGATAAAATGGAACGAGGATTTGAAAAAAACAACAACAGTTAAAACAAATAGGAGGTAGAGTAAGCAAGGAATTCACGAAGAATTATTTTGTCCAAAGAGCAATAAACATACAGAATAAGTTGCCCAATAAGCCCATCAAATATTGAGTAAAAGAGACAGGTAGACACTTTTATGGAGAAAAAAAGGCAGACAGTGGATATTAGGAGATGGGGATCAGAAGCTAAAAAAAGTGTTTGATTCAATTTAGCTATTGTCATTTAACAGTGCTGTTTGTTTAAATTGTGTTAGATGTAGGGCCTGATTTTACAAATACTTACTACAGATGCAGCACTCACTACTGTCTCTAGCTCCATCGAAACCACAATTTTAGCAAACATTAACTGGATCATGAGAAATCAGGCAGCAGAGGGCTGGATGGCTAAAGCGATAATGGGATATAAATCCTTTCATTTTTTGGGTCACTACAGTGTTGACCCAGTCTGATGACTGTTCAAGGTCCTATGTGAAATGAGCTCTCTATTTAGGCCCTGGTTCTACAAGCTCACACACGGGAGTCCACCAACACATGCAGGACTGGGGCAATAGTTTGGAAAAGCTCACCAGTCACCATTGGCCCCCGTCACCAGAGGGGCCAAAAACAGAATGGCTCATAAAAACTGGTATTCTCTCTCCCATTCCGGTCAGGCCTAAAGCAGAATGGTCTAGTAGAGACTTGCATTGCTGCTACCATAATTGACCAGTCCAGTCCAGGGAGATAGGTGACTTTGGCTTCTAGAGACAGGAATCTGGTACTTTCCTTGTGCACGCAGTTTTTAAAGGGAAAAAAATAAGAATTTATAAACTTTGCTGCTTTTCCGATTACACATCACTGCTCAGACCTTAATTAGAAATAATTCCTGAAGTGCTTCAAGCATCTTTCATGGTGTCATTTACCATTATCTTTAGCTTTATTCCTTTTGTCTCCAAGTCCAAGGAGAGAAAAGGGCACGCACATCCAGAATGTGGTTATTAAAAAGGAATATATAAATTCCACAACAGGCTTCAAGTACTTCCCTTTTCAGTGAAGAGAAACTGAGTGGGAGGAAGTGGGACAAGTGTTACCTTTAGTTTAGCATCAGCAAAATGCAAGCAAGGACTGTTTCCCCAGAATGCTTTGCACCAAGAAATATTTGAATGAGAACGGGGGATATTGCTAAATATAAAATAAATACATTTTTTTCCTCTCTCGAGGTTTAAAGCAGAGGGATTGAAATCTTTAACATCCCCACTTCCCGAAAGGTTTTATTTTCTCCAGCATCTAGTGTAGGATACTTCTGGACTACCTGCAACATCCAAAGCTCAGCAGTGCATCTAAATCTGCTCTTTAGATCTGCTACCAGGAGGGTGATAGGAGAGCAGATGCACATGGGAAACCCAATAAAGCAAACCAAACTCAGCACTTCTGAGATGTTCATATTCCCTGAAGCCCCACAGTACCTCCTCCACTTCCTGCATGGCAGGCTGGAGTATTTTAGCCATACTACGAGCCAGCTGACAAGTCCAGATACAAAAATGTGTGCTTTGAAATGCTATAATTTCTTCCAAGTGTTTACAGGTAAATTCATCTCTGAGTTACAATAGAGAAAAGTATGATTGATGACAGAGCATTCTTCTAGCACAACTTCTGCCAATGACTTACTGAGATTAGAAGGTTACTGGAAAGGAATTTATGGAGGAATTGCTTTCATAGAATCATAGAAGATTAGGGTTGGAAGGGACCTCAAGAGGTCATCTAGTCCAGTGGTTCTCAAACTAGAGCCGCCGTTTGTTCAGGGAAAGCCCCTGGTGGGCCAGGCCGGTTTGTTTACCTGTCATGTCTGCAGGTTTGGCCGATCACGGCTCCCACTGGCCGCGGTTCACAGCTCCAGGCCAATGGGGGCTGCAGGAAGGGCGGCCAGCATGTCCTTTAACCCATGCCGCTTCCTGCAGCCCCCATTGGCCTGCTATCAAATCCCCCCTCACTCTTCTCTTCTGCAGACTTTAGTTCCCTCAACCTCTCCTCATAAGTCATGTGCCCCTGCCCCCTAATCACTTTCGTTGCCCTCCACTGAACTCTCTCCAATTTTTCCACAGCCTTTCTGTAGTGGGGGCCCCAAAACTGGAAGCAATACTCCAGATGTGGCCTCATCAGTGCCGAATAGAGGATTAAAATCACTTCCCTCAATCTGCTGGCAATGCTCCTACTAATGCATCCCAATATGCCATAAGCCTTCTTGGCAACAAGGGCATACTTTCTGGAGTCATCCTGAATTAATAAATAATAGCTGGCTTTCTGAGATAGCTGTGTTTATAGCGGCATACATCTGGATGAAAACCAGCACTAAGGGCCAATTTATTTACCATTAGTTTCTTTTTTTCGTTTTTTACTTTGTTTACCTGGCAATTTCTTAGCAGTATGACAGCCTCCTTAATTTGCCTCTGCATTGTGTAAAGCAGATGTCCTTGCTTACCAAACTGATTAGTAAGTGGTTTATATTATTCCAGTGGTTACCGGTGTTATTGCAGTAATGTTGAGTGAGGCTTAAAGCAAGGTTGCTTTTGAAATTGCCTGGGATGATAGGCTGTCTGATTCAGAAAAGATAGAGATGAACAGTAGAGGCCTTGATGTAGAAATCAGCTTGGATAAACGTCCTTCCAAATATTAAAAAGCACTTTACATTTCGAAAAGGTTGTATGGGAACCGTCAGTGGATACCCTGGTGATAAGCGTGGGGGTATAAACCTTTAATAGATTAGATACAGCACTGGACTGGGAATCAGGAGACCTGCGTTCAATCCCAAATCTGCTGCTGACCAGCTGTGTGACCTTGGGTAAGTCACTTCACCTCTCTGTTCCCCTATTTCCCACCCCCATTTGTCCATCCTAGCTGTTTACATTGTAAGCTGTCTCTTACTATGTGTTTGTGCACATGGGTCATTGACCTTGGTTTGGGTTGCTAAGCACTACAGTAATACAAATTAATAATAGATTCACAGGTTAGATAGAGCTGCTAGTCATGGTCTGAAAAGCAACAGAAAGCCATGGGCATTTATCTGAACCTAATCATATCTGTCCCTTTGGTTCATCGCTACCTCCTTGGTTCCCTGGGTGCTCCAATGGCACAACCTCCTGTTCCCCATCTGATAACCTTTTAGCTACATTTAGAACAAAACTGAAATAACTCTTCTATTTTTGTGTCTTAAGAGTTGCGATCCACTATTTCTACACTGCTTAAAATATTGTCATAAATTGGCTGGTGGGGACTGCTCAGAAGGATTCATTCAGATATTTTTAAACAATTGTTGAAATTATTTAGCTACGTGATCATGGCACAGTATTACAGTACTTCTACCCTCGTCCTCCTCCATATTTCTCCTTTTGTCTGCAACGCTATCTTTTTCCCTACTGTCTTAAATTAGATGAACTCTAAGGGCATGGGTCATGTCTTCACATGTGACCTTGCTCCCACAAATAGGCATGTGTTTAACTCAATTCACACGGGAAGATAATGGGACAAGTCACATGCTGAAAGTTACGTCTGTGTGTAAGTGTTTGCAGTGCAGAGCCTGTGTTTGCACTGCATGTAGTGCAATCAGCTCAAATCACTACTGGGATCTCTAGGCACGGCCACCATGCCTTCTACTGGGTGGAATCAGAATTGCTCAACCCTTAACTAGCTCAAGTGGTTGGGGCTTTTTGGAGCAGGAAGATTTGAGGCCTATCGGCACTGTCAGCATGGAGATCTGTAGTGATAATCGGGCCTACACATTTACCCTAATTGCAAGTTTAACTTTAAAAAGTCAGTATAAGTTTTCTTTAAGGAATAGCCTGTCCCATCAGTATTTTGTCCACCAGTTGGGCCCAGTTTCCAACACACCAATTTCATTTCACTAATTTCCGGTTCCGCACTTTCCTTGTTCACCGGGCATGAACTTAACACAGTGCTGGAGTTATATCAGGAGGCCTTTTTGGTTGGACTAATTCAGTCTGTCTTTGTATCTTTTCCCACCAACATTTGTTGTGACATCTGATGACCTTTCACATACTTTTTTACAGTTGCGATTACAATTAGGGTACATTTGTAGCCCCTATTATCAGAACAGATCCAAATGGACACAGTGCGAAACAGAGTGACAACCATGATGACCCTAGAAAACCTCGGATTCATTACAATATATTATGGTATTCCATGTCAATCATGTAATGCACTACAATTTACCACGGTGCTTTGGGTCATTCGTGTAGCTTATGCTAATAGCTTCTTAAAGTGTTTTCATCTTCTGCTGCATGGATGATGTAATGATACTGACACACACGTTAAAAGCCCTTGTTAATCACCGGTTCAGTCAAGCTTGAGTCTATTGCTGCCAAGTCCCCATTCTCTTCTAGACTCTCACACAGACTGATGTGGGTAACATGATGTTTGAGCAGCTGAACAAATGTTATTGAAGCCCCTGACGAAGCCCCGTGGAAATGTAGGAGAGCCTGAGACAGGCTAGAGCGTGCAAGCGCAAGATTCAGGATTGACGTTGGAATGAACCCAGACCAACAGGGCTGGCAGTAGAAAGACTGTATGATGGCAGCAGAGACAAGCAGGCCAATTGAGAGGAAAGCATGGTCATTCCAAAATGTTAGCCTTCTCTTCAAACCTTTAAAAAGGTTCTGGACTACTGGAGAAGGTTTCGAAAAAACATGCCTGATATTTTAAAATGCTGATCTGCTTGTCGCCAGAGAGAGAGAGAGAGAGAGACACACACACACACACACACACACACACGGAAATATTCTTTCCTTTTTCATCCCATTGGAAAACAATGTCATCAGTACGAATAATTCTCTTTTAAACAAATAGAAGGTGGGTGGGCCCATCACTCACATTAGAAATGGGTCCCAAACCCTGGAATCTAAACCCCTCTTGACCTTTGGAGATGTCTGCAGTTACAAACCCAGATCTGGAGTCCAATTTTTGCAACCAATCTCTAGTGCTCAAGGAGCAATTAACAGTTTTTGTCTCAGCATAGCCATGCAAACGGTAGCACGTGTCAGAGGCATGTGTGTTGCCACCATGGCATTTTTAAACAAATGTTCCTCTACAATATGTTATAAGTTATTACCTATACAGGATTTTTCATCTTAGGGAATCAAAAATGCTTTCAAACATCAAAACACAAGCACCCTAGTAGCATAGATAGTTTTCATGCCAATTTTACAGGTGTGTAAACCGAGGCACAGTATGAAGCGACTTATCCAAGGTATCACAGTTGAACCCAAAGAATTCTGGCTCACAATCTCCTACTCTAATCACGTGACCGAACTCCCTTTCATGTACAACGTGGAATGTGAAAACAACCTTCCGGTGTAAGAACCACTTTAACTGTTACGTTCCAGTTTTTTTCATATAGCAGCCGATGGGCCAAAAGATCACTGTGTCTGGAGTGGATCCCATCCCATCCCTACCAACCAGGTCTCTCTTCCATGACGTGACCCCTCAGCTGACCTGGTGATGGATGAAGGTCACAGATCTATGTTAATGTTGTTAGATCTGCAGTGCTGTTGATCAGCAGGAGCTGTTGCCTTGCCTGTGAACCCTTGCAGGAGTGGAAAGGGCAGCTCTTTGGTGGCTGTGATCTTCTCTAAGACACCCAAGTGAGTAGTTTGGGGCACTCACTCTTCTGCTCTGGGGGCTCTCCTGTGTGGGCCGCACAGGGGCGCTGGACCAATTTTTATAGTGGGGGTGCTGAGAGACATTGAACCAAACTGTGAACCCTGCATATAATGGAAACAACTTCATGCCAGGGGGTGCAGCTGCACTCCAAGTTCCAGCACCTATGGGTGCTGCAGGGTTCCACCTTACACCCCACTCTTGGGCAATGCGTACATGCAGGTACTGAGAGAGTGCAGTGCTTTCTGTATGCTGGAGACACCCCGTCTACACCTACGTCAGTTTCATCTGATCCAGCCAGTGCTCTTCAGTGGCTTACCGAGCATTTGGTACAGACTGGGGTATAGATGACTAAAGCTCAATGTGGCTAAGGCTAAGGCAATATATAAAACTGGGACAGCTTTCACCCTCCCGCCATCTACATCTGGGCCAAAGGCTATGGCTGCTTCTCTCAGGCTACATCTGCACTACAAGATAGCGGTGTAATTCCCAGCTCACTTACTCAGACCTGTGCTAGCTCGAGGAGAACCAGTGCAAGTATAAATAGTAGCATAGCTGCAGCAGCATGGCTTAGCCAGGGTGAGTACATACCCAGGGGTGTTATACCAGGCCGCGTACATGCCCCCTACTCCTACTCTTTATTACATGCGCTAGCTAGCTCTCATTGCACTGGTGCGAGTATGTATATGCGAGCTGGGAATTGCATCCGTTGCTCTTCCTGTAGATGTAGCATCTGATAAAGAATCTGTGACTGGGATCCATGTGTCCCACCAAGATGAGACGACTGGAAAGCACTCTACACTTCAAATCCACTTAGAAAAACAAAGCTGGTACAGATGGTGGCAACCCACTATTCAATTATACCATAGTGCCCTGTGAGCTGCACTCTCCACTTGCCAGTTTCTGAATGGCGTTTCAGGTGTTGGCTTTGACCTGTGGAGCGCTAAGTAGCTTGGGACCTGTTTGGAGAACACCTGTTTCCTTAAGCCATCTTGCTACCGCTGTGGTTAGCACAGGTGCTTCCTCAGTATAAAGGGAGACTGAGTTCCTGGAAGGGTCCCCCAGCATTGAATTCATCCTCCCCCCTTCCAAAAGTCCATCCCTTTTCCTAGCTTTAGGGATGGAGTGGGCATGAAGGGGTGGTAGTTGCAGCTCGTGGGGTTTCAAGTGGTTATTTTCTGCATTTTTAGCTAGGTTTATCCTCGTTTGTGACGGTTTTCTCATATGTCAAAAGAGCCCTGGAGAGGTAACTTTTTAATGGGTCATATAAAGCAAAATAAATATATTCCTGCTTTCTGTACTACCTTCAAGAGCACTGTTTACTGAATCTGATGTACCTTATTAATTTTCTCTATTTTGTTTTGAAAATTACATTCAGAAGAAGAGGAGAAAATTATGTTCTTATCCCTTTACTCATTAACTGAAGAGGCATAAATATATTATTATTTGTCATAGATTCTTTCTGAATTTTTTTTTAATGTCTAATTTTGGTACACTGGATCATGCTACAAAAATATATCTGAACTATTTCTATTTGCTATTTATACTACCATTGTTTGGAAGTAACATGACTCACTAAAATGACAAATACATTTTTTTAAAAAGAGGAGGAGCTTGGCTGAAAACCTCTCTCTGTCTCACACACACAGAGAAACGTTTACACATAAACCTATATTGCATGCCTTCTTAGCAACTAGAGTTTAAGATTCTAACTGGAGCCAGTTTTATTTACAGACATTTTTTACATGTTTAAACATTGCTGCATTAATTGCTTTTTATTATTAAAGAGAAACATAAAAACATTCAATATTTTTGATTACTGTTTTGTTTTCAAAAACACAAGAACTGGGAGTACACATCTAAGTGCAGTCATTAAAGTGGAATGGCTTTTGAGGCAGAATTCTATGAATGCACTCCGGCTTATAAAAAATGTATAAGATGATAGTGCTGAAAAAGGCTCTGAGGCGTGACATGGTCTATCATGTTGTGCATGCATGAGTTAGCTTTTACAAGATCAGAACTAAGGCGCTAAGATAAATGCCATTCATTGTGAGCCTAGAGCTCTGGAAGTTCAGTATCACATTGCTTGGGGTCAGTACTAGAGTGACTCAAAAGGTACATTCTCTAGAGGGTCAGAAATTTTTGAAATGCTCAACAAACATGTCCACTCTTGATTCTTTATCACACGAAACTTCAGATCCAACAGACAACCGGCCATTTTCTGGTTTCCCCTACTAAAACAGCACAAATCACGTTACAGTCAATTTGTTCTCCATAATGTTATAAAAAAAAGGTCAGCAGTGTTCTTGTTTCTGGAATTTAAAAGTCAAATATCACTGAATCAAAAAAGAAATAGTTTCACAACGGGTGTAAAAGGGAACAATTCTGGCAAAGGTTGAGCCACTTACTGTCAAAGAAAATTACATACTATTTACTATTTTGACATTCTGGGGCGTGTTCGTCACATTATTAGAGTTTGGAGGTCTTCAAGAGACACAATTCAAATGAACATTAAACTAGATGGATTTTCTTTGATGAAATAATGATAAATCAAAACACAAATGACTTTGGTTGTTTGCAAAATAACTTATTTGTAGTTAGTTGTCCATATTGTTCTCAAGGCACAGGACAAACAATCTTTGAATCCTAGATGGTTTACACCTTGTCTCTCTTATATGGATAACAAACATTTATTATTCTTGGTTACATTCTACCCATTAAGTTCAATATACCAGAATATATTCTATTCAATACCAGGAAAATGTGCATTTAATTTTTTTTTTTACTAAGTTATTATTTTACTGACTCCAAGTAAAAAAACCATTCAGGTTGACGACAAACAATTCAGCCATACCCCTACAAATGCATTTTCATCACATCTCTTTCTGTGTTTTGCCTTCTAAGCCGATTGTTCTTCTTTTGCACCAACGTGAAGTGTCAGCTGTGACTTTCTGAGTAGCTTTGAGCAATGGGATCAGCTAATGTTCTGTACATGAAGAAATTCCATATCATTCTCTTCTCTAAAAATTCTGCTGGCTGCCACTAGAGCCAGTCAACAGTGATGAATAGCTAACGGGACAAGCAGGTCTCTAAATTTACTTCATATCTGACAGCACTTCAGATGATATGGGTAAAGGATCCCACGAATTCCAAAACACTCCTTGCATACTACAAGGCACTTTCTTGACTCATGAATGTATGCACACAGTATGGGATTCTTAATGATCTAGATTTTTTCCTTCCCCATTAAACCAAGCAGATTACACATTAAAAGGCTGTTAGTAAATTCTGAAACATGTTACTAATTCAAGCAAAAAGGCACATTTGGGTCTTAAAATGTGCCCCCCAACCTCCCCTCCAAAAAAAAAAAAAAAGGCAGCTATACCACAGACGGTTTCAGTTCAAGGCATTTGCCTCAAGAGTAAAAAATGTTCATGTCTTATAAATATATACAGTGAATTATCATCACTATTTTAACTGGTTCACTAATTTAATATGTGACTGTGTCTGTCCCTGCTATATAGTATTACAGAACTATATCTCCTGATGGTCATTTGATGACTTTATGCCAATATATTTGTGCATTTTTAATAAGGTCCCATTTTTTATTTAAAGGAAAGGGAGAATTTTATTGAAATGAGGGGTATTTACTGCACATCTACCGATCTCTGTATTGGCAATTATATCATAACTGCTTGTACATTCTAAAAAGGGAGTGGGGAGATATGAGATAATTAAGTCACATAAACACTACCCAAATTGCATTTGCTCTGAGTTTTGTTTTGCACAATCTCAGTTTAATTGAATCATCTGTAATTCTTCTCACTTATATTTTCAGCCTGGAGGAAACTACAGACGACATTATGAATGAAGGTCTGGTTGGCAAATTTCTTGAGAGCACATAGTCCAAATATCTATTGGATTTACCATAAAAAAAGAGCAGAAGAGAATGTGGAAAAAAGGCCTCTGGCAAATCGATGTCTGTCAGCCAGTGAACCTTGATTTCACTATTAATATGTCTTGGTTCACTGCATGCAGGCTTTCAGTAAGCATCAGCCATGCTTCAAACACACACACACACACACATGCGTATACACACATACTAGTCGATTTCAGTCAAGCCAGGCTGTCATATTCGATGAATCACTCCAACAATGGATTGGGCAGAGTACTCTCCTAACTCAATTAGTGATGCACTTTTCAGTAATAATTGATTTGAGTAACATTTGCTTCTTAGCTTCATAAGAGACACTTCTCACAAATGTAACTGGCTATGTTTAAGGACCAAACCAATTAGCTATCTGCAAAATGTAGTATTTCCTGCATTAATAATATAGAAATTAGAGATGGAAAATATGTACCCAGTACTTGCACCTAATCCATATCCATTCTGGTGCAGGATTGTGAATTTAACATTTTTATCTATGATCTGGAAGAAAACATAAAATCATCACTGATAAAGTTTGCAAATGACACACAAAATGGGGGAAATGAGAAATAATGAAGCCAGGTCATTAGAGAGAGATCTGGTAATCTGGGCGCAAGAAAACAGCATGTGTTTTAATAAAACCAAATGTAAATGTATACATCTAGGAACAAAGAATGTAGGCTATACTCTCAGGATGGGTGACTGTATCCTGGGATGCAGTGACTGAAAAAGATTTGAGGGTCATGGTGGATAATCAGCTGAACATGAGCACCCAGTGCAATGCTATGGTCCAAAGGGCTAATGAGATCTTTGGCTATAAACAAGGGAATCTCAAGTAGGAGTAGAGAGAGATTAATTTTACCTTTCTCTTTGGCACTGGTGTGACTGCTGCTGGAATAGAATGTCCAGCTATGGTGTTCCCAATTCAGGAAGGATGTTGATATATAGGGAAAGGTTCAGATTAGAACCAGGAAAAAGAAAGACTGAAAGATTAGAAAACACATCAAATAGCTCAATCTATTTAGTTTAACAAAGAGAAGATTAACAAGTGACTTGATTACAGGCTAAAAGTACCTACATGGGGAACAAATATTTCATAATGGCCTCTTCAATTTAGCAGAGAAAGGTAGAACACGATCCAGTAGCTTGAAGTTGAACAAATTCAGAAATAAGGGTTAAATTTTTAACAAGGGGGAAATAACCATTGGAACAATTTAGCAAGAGCCACTGGACATTTTTAAACTTAGATTGGATGATTTTCTAAAAAAGATCTGCTGTAGGAATTATTTTGGGGAAGTTCTCTGGCCTGTGAGAGACAGGAGGTCAGACTAAATGATCACAATGGTCCCTTCTGGCCTTTGAATTTATTAATCTAGTTTTAAATATAATTTTGTTTAGGACACTAGTCCACAAATCAGAAGCTCCCACAGAGATACCTTCCTTTTCAGATTACCCCTTCTTCCCTTTTCTCTCCCCCTCTTTGGTGCATACATCCCTTCAAATACTGTATCTAGCTTTCATACCGATATGACCCCCATCAGTGCAGTATTTGAGCGACACACAATTGTGAATGTATTTATGCTGATGCCAACCCTGTGAGGTATGTAAATTCTATTATCCACATTCACAGATGGGGAACTGAGGCACAGGAAGATTAAGTGACTTACCCCCAAAAATCACACAAGAAGTCTGTGGCAAAGCAGGACATTGAACCCGAGTTCCTGCTTGCACCCTAACCACTGGACCATCTCTCTGCATCTCCCTCAGTTGTGACTCTGCTAAAATGTACATATTTAGAATTTCATCCGTCTCTTTTCTCTTTATTCTCAAGACAATGTAATCTCAAGACAGGCAGAGACAGAAACCTAGATCATACAAAGCACCTGCCCCTTCTTCCCCTCAAAAGCAAATCTCAAAGCCCTTAACATATTTGTAAAAGTAAAGACTTTAAAATTTAAAGATTTGTATGAAGATTTTGCATGTAGTTTGTTCACTTCAGTGTGCTTCCTAATCAGTGTCAAATTTTGCTCTCATGTACATCAGCATAAATCTGGAGTGACTCCACAGATTTCAGAGGAGTCGCTCCGGAGTCACACAGGTGTAAATGAGAGAGGCTAATTTACCAGCATGGAGACCGGAGTGCTCACATGACAAATAGCTTTTGAGGCAAAGAGAAGTCTTTACTTAAATGAAATGAGTAATGTTCAGGCCCGTGTAGGGCACAGCCCCAGAGACAAGTGGATAAGCCTCCTTGCCAGCAGGTTGTACCTAATCAGAACGGTTTAGCAGAGAGAGAGGAAGAAGGTCCATTGCTTTAAGTGCGGCCTCTGCTAGGACAACCTGATGAGAGAACCGATGGTGAACAGAACATGGAGTGAAGTCTAGAAACCTGTTAGGCAAAGCATGTATCAAATGGAGAGCGGAATTTGTCAAATGGCTGTAATAAAGTGTTACTAGAGCTCCTGGAATGGAATTTCATATGTGCTCAGCACACATAACTGGGGCCAGATTTTCAGAAGTGCTCAGCACCCAAATGCTTCCAATGAGAACAATGGGAGCGACTGGGTGCTGAACGTTTTCAACGTCATTCCACTCACTTAGGGCTTGACTACATTACCCCCTGGATTGAAGGGCAGCGATCGCGATCCAGCGGTGGTCGATTTATCGCGTCTATTCCAGTACTCCACCAGGGTGAGAGGCACAGATGGAGTCAATGGGAGAGCGTCAGCTGTCGATTTACCACAGTGAAGACACCACAGTAAGTAGATCTAAGTACGTCGACTTCAGCTACGTTATTCACGTAGCTTAAATTGCATATCTTAGAGCGATCCCCCCACAGTGTAGGCCAGGCCTTAGGATCTGTGACAAACCCTTCTGTTAATCTGATTGCTTGTGTCCAGCTGCCTAACCCTTATAGAAAGCAATAGTTTGACACCCTGCTAGTAACAAAATGAGACCCCCAAGATGCAAGGTATACCTGCCCCTTTGTGATGTAACGTAGTAATGCATTATAAGCACCTCTGGGGTTGATTTGCACAGCTATCCCAAATGACCTAAAAACAATAGTAAAATGCCTGCCTCTCTCACAGACAAGTGCCCAGATTTAAGAGAGAGATTTCACCCAAGTTACTGCACTTGCAAATATCCAGTCACAAATATTGATTTTTCTTTTCAGACACATCACGAACTAGCAAAATTTCCAAACACGGCACCGCCAACACTCTTGATCAGATGCACATGGCGGGTAAATGAGCTTTATGCAGGAAACCACCCACTGATGAGAACGGGAGTGACATGTGTGGAGTGGCTACAGAACAGGGCATTAAGTTAGATCTACTGCAGTCAAGAAGAACAAAGGCTTTTTTGCCACACTCTACTACACATTCATAATACGACTAGATGTATTAAAGTCATTTCAGTCATTTGAAATCATGACCCTGCTAATTCAAGGCCATGTTGCTCCGTTAGTAACATTGAGAACACTCCAATCTTAAACAAGTGCTGATGTACTCTTCGACAATAGCAAATACATTAGCATTTTATTTAGCTTAATGATTTGTACAGCGCCTATGGCTGTAGCAGTGAACGCATCTGATCTTTAGGGATGCTTTAGCCATGGCTCCCGCTGACTCTGAAACCAGTGGTCAGCACCTCTTAAAATCAGGACCGAAGCACTTGTTTACAGACTTCCTAATCGCAGTAGACATTTACAAGGCACATGCTGAAAGTGCTGTAAAATCATTAGCTAAAGGACGAATGTTGACTCATCGAATGGCATTCAAATTACATATAAATGATCAAAGGAAACAAAATCTCAGGAAGAGATAAGATAGGGAGGGACGTGGAAATAGCTCTCAATCCCTCCAAAAGGATGAATGGCTTACTCCTCTTGAGGGAACATGAAATGAAGAATTGAGGTTTGAAACAGAACAGTAAAATGGTGAAGATGGGGCTAGGGTGACCAGATGTCCTGATTTTATAGGGACAGTCCCAATTTTGGGGTTTCTCTCTTATATAGGCTCCTATTACCCCCCACCCCCTGTCCTGATTTTTCACACTTACTGTCTGGTCACCCTAGATGGGGCAGATAGGTCATAACCGGCAGCAAGTATCTAGAATGTCAAAACTACACAACGGAATGTAAAAGGGACACTAGCCTGTAACTGGCTAAGTTAACATTTGTTTTTTCAGTGGGCTAAAGACAACACGGATATGGACGGCTAATGCTCTTAAACTGTCATTACATTAAAGCTAGTAGTAGGGAACAAGCTTAGTTTGATCACATCTTTGTAAGCTGCTAACGAAGTGTGTTGTAACTCCATCTTTTGGGTGGTTTCATTTGTCAGTAAAAGTTATATTTAGAACAAATACTATGATAGGGGATAGGAATTAAACAAGTTAAGCCGAAGAGATACATCTTGCATCAGAACCTGGTAATGCAACACCCATACCAGTAAATTACAGTGACATGTCAAGGAGAGCATATCCCGAAGATGAAGTCCCTCAGCCAGCTGAGGAAGCTTTTCTGGCTCCAGGAACCGATAACAGGTGCTTCTTAGGGAATCTGAAATATTTATCTAGGATTACTGGGTTCTAAATCATTTATAGGCTTCTGGCTTTTGCAGGATAGCATTTATAGGATCATTTAATCACCAACATCTTGAGTGGCCCCCAGAAAAAAGAAAAGGAAGAGTCAGATTAGGACTATAACTGATTACAAGGTTAATAAAATCTAAACACTGATGCAGGGGAGATGAGGTGTTGAGCCAGGGTCTAAATGTTGCTTGATCTATTTGGCATGCAACCTGTCTTCCTGAAGAAAAGCACAAACACCCTCCTCAATACCAAGCCCCTCTCTGCTGGCTTTCAATCAGCCATCCAGGAATTGGGTGCATCTTACAGGTGTTTACTCACAATCTCCTATAAATAAGAGATTCCTGATTTAACATCAAAGTCAGTTGATTAAAAAAAAAAAAGAAAAAAGAAAATTAGAAGATTGCTCATTTTCAAACCTGTTCCACCAAAACATCTTGCTGTTCATGAGGTAATTGAGACTATACAAAATGGCTTCCAAATTACAAGGCACCATTTACCCAAGATCTCAAAGAACTTTATATGTCTTAATGAAATGAACCTAACAACCATTTCTCCCTAGCTAGCTACATGTTCTCCATTGTTATAACTCCCTCCTCCCACCAGTTATAAAAACAGAAAAGAAAACAAAAATGTTGGCATGTCAATTTCCTCCCGTTGTTGCAAAAGCTACTCTGTTTTATTTCATGTTATGTCCATGGCCATTCACTATCTTCGTGCTACAAGAATAAGGGAAGACACTATCTTGGATCCTGTTTTGGCACATTTTCACTCAATGCCATTACAAAAGTCTCTGGATGCCAACCTGACAAACCTGACTAGCCCCACAAGTAATTACGCAGGTTTCTGGGTGGGCTTTTACAGCCAGTGCTGAAGCGCATGCTGCTGCAAGCTTCGCTGCTCTGGTACCCCAACTAGCTAGATGAAAGCTAGCTTGGGCATGGCTACGCAAGCTGTAACCACACCCAGTGACTGCAATATAGATATACCCAGAGTCTCCTGCAATTGAGTGAACAAAGCAGAATTCAAGGTATAGTCTGAATGTAACTGCACAGTTACCATCAGACAACGTTTCAGTGGCCTATGTAAAATGAAATAGGTAGTCTCAATGTAGGGCTCTATAGGCAAAAGTACTCATCGTAAGACCCACTACTACTGATCAATACCTAGAGAGCTGGGCTGTGGAAAATGAAGAGAAACCCTCCTCTGTGTCAGGGTTGATGCACACTGATACATGGGTCTGGGGGGACGTACGTACTGCTTCCCACACTATCTCCGTTCTATGCATACACACAGAGCTTGAGTCTCCAGAGGGGTCTGTCTGAAACCTGTCACCAATGCTCAATGCACACAGAATTTTTTTTTATTTTTTTTAAGGAAAATTGTTGTGTAGTCTCTCATTGTAAGTGACTGCATTTTAAAAACAATGCTGACGCTGTAAGGAGCGGCAGATGTTTTAAATTACAGCACTAAAGAATTATAACTGTACTGTATTCTGAAATTCAGAGCTTACTTCTAGAAATATAAAAGTACTTTGGGAATAGGTGGACACAAGTGAAATATCCTGGTTGGCAGGTAACTATGGCATATTTATTATTTCATTAGCAATAAGGGGTGCAGAGGCAGACAGCACTGTAGGATATAGATCTTTATCAAGTATGCTGAGTATCCAGCATTACATGTTCATGTGCTGAAGTTTTATATGCAACAGCTTGGGCCCAAGCTTGAATTCCTACACCCTGGCTGCCACACCAAACTAAATCCCACTTGAAACCTGACACTGTTTCTGCAGTTCCACTCTTTATAACGTACCCACGTTGCCACCCATAAGTCATTCACCCATTTCTGTGCTTTCCCTGCTGTTGGCCAGGATAACGTAACACACCAGGAGGAATAAACTGTTCTCTAAGCATTTCTGACCCAAACAAAACCAAAAAGCACCAGATTTACAAAAAATCTTGTATTCGTGAGATTCCCAGCCCCAACAGTCTTTATCAAAACAGACACCCAAACTTCTGATATTTGCCAGTTACGACAGGACACAACATTCCTATGTTTTATCTCTACTATTACTAGTATTTCTAACATCTACAACTTCACTCCTATCAACTCCATCATTCTTCTGGAGAATGAGTCATGGGTTTCCTATTACTGATTGATTCTTTAGCCAGTTTAACTGATATTGTTTAGTCTTGGATATACGATATTTCTCATATCTCACGAACGTGATGTATAGCTGTTGTTTACAACTCAATACAGCATTTCTCACTGGAAGCTGAATCTTGGGATTTGAAGAGTCTTGGCAGATTATGGTGGGTTATCTGTTTTCTGATTGATTGGCAGAAGATTATAATGGCTTGTAGCAATATACAAGACGCAATCAAATAAACGAGGGAGACGACTAAAATTAACCCCTCGAAAGCCCTCAGCTGTTGACCATAATTCATAAAGTATCACATGTGGCATTATCTGAACACAAAGATAGCCTCGGTGTACTTTGTTGGCTGTGACAGTTGAGATCAATATTGGAGACCAAATGCCAACAGTAAAAGGGCAATGTCAGTCAGTATTTCACGGACTAAACTGCCCTCATCTGAAGCTCTCATGCTTCACTGGGTGAAAATACAGCCATTGATCTTAGTGTCACAACTCAAATTCTTCATACATCAACTAGTTTTGTTTTCTTTTCAACTGAATTTCTAGACCACTATTTTTTTTATAATCAATATTTCTATCACTCTCACATGAACTCAATTTTTATCATATTAACCTTTAAGTACAGTTTTTTAACATATCTCTTTCGTGTAAAGTCACAATTCTTTAACTCAACATCTGTTTTACACCTGTGTCAAAGTGCTGTGTGAAGAGCAGATTTCCTTCAGTAACTATCACAAAGCTATCAATGATTAGCACATAAGTCAACCCAAAATAGTACTCTCATGGAGTCTTTCATAGTTATGGCTTGCCAAAATTTCCATTGTTCAATTTTCCCTTTCCAGGATTAATATTACAGCTGTAAAAAACTGTTGTATGGATATAAAAGGTCTCAGGGTAGGAGAGAGATTTGATGAGAAAATTTAATCTGGCTGCTTTTTGTTACGGAATAATTTAAAGAGGAGAAAGTTAAATATATAAAAATAATCTGTGTAAATACTCTCATTTATCTTCTGGAAGTGGTTGGCTGCTTAATAGAACAAAGCAAGGGAAAACCTGTGCTAAGAAAGTGCTCAGTGAATTGAATACAGCACAGTGGAATGGTTATGAAGGACCGGAACAATTTAGTGATTACAGCAGGGGCTGGCAATCAGGAGACCTGAGCTGTATTCCCGGCCATACCAATGACCTGCTGCATGACCTTGGGTGTGTCACTTCAACTCTCTACATTTCAGTTGCTCCATCTATAAAATGGGGGTATTAAAGATAAGCCTCTCTTACAGAAACTAGGGCTGGAAGGGACCTCAGGTCATCTAGTCCATTGTTCCACATTGAGGCAAGATAAGTCTATCCCTGACAAGTATTTGCCTAACCTGTTCTTGTAATTTTTTTGAGATCTACAGATGAAAATCACTATATACTGTAAGTGTCAAGTATTATCACAGTCAGTAGTCATGCTATTCTATATCACATGCTTTGCGAGGTCTAATTAATTTAATAAAATGATTAAAGCGGTGCTTTGAGCTCCTGAGATGAAAGGCATTATATACAGTAAATTACATATGTACATGATAAAATGTAGTTACTATATCATAAGGATTTAAAAGGTTTTTAAGTTGAACACAATAAAAATATATCTAGTGATTTGATGCAAACCAATTTATTCTACTCTGTTTATTTAAAAACTAATAAACTACAAAGAAAATTTGACCTCCCTGCATTTTGCCTGTAAATGATGTGCCAATATACAGCCCAATGTGAATTCCAGTGACTAAGGCACTAATCCTTAAACTGGATCTTTATGGGTGGATTCCTGTGACTGTATGAATACTATTGATTTCTGTGGGGCTCTGAATGCAGCCAGATGCTGTAACATGGCCTAAATTATAACCTTCAGCAAATAAGGATTCATAATGGATATGCTTAAAGACAACTATCCCAGCCGCACCACACACCATTATAATTAGTAGTGGCTTCCTTCTGAAAGATATTACCTTTAAAAATTTAATTTGTTCCATTTGGACTATAATTTTAATACAGGCATTGATTTCTCCCACAGGAAATTGCTTTAAACCAAAATGTTTCCTCAGTTATTGTGTTTCTCTATCATTATCCAAATTGTCAACAAAAGCAAAGACCATTATAATCCCACAGAAAGTAGGAAGTGGGTAATGGCAAACTGGCTGAGATCCCTACAGGGCTATCTCGAGCAAAATTATTCCAGGCAAAGGGGAAATGAGGTTTTGTTCACATATCCGTGGAAGGAAAATTTCTCTCTTTGCTGCAACTCAGTGACAGGAGCAAGCAAGAGAAACGGGGCCGACGGCTCGATGTGGGGAAATCAGGAGAGTGTACGCACAAGTCCACTTCGTTTATGTTATGTGACAAGAGTTTAATGGTAACAGGATTGATTGGAGCCAGACATGACAACAACAAGCCTTCATTTCTCCGAGACAGGGAGCTCTCGAAGTGAAGTGTATAACAGGAAAAAAAAAGAATTAAAAAAAAAAAAGAGGCTTGTTTTTGTGTATAATTAACCTTTTGCTGTCAGTGGAGCCTTTTTTCCTGCCATTATAGCTTATGAATTCAGCATGTGCAGGTGACATAAAAAAAATCTCAGCTCTTCACTAAAGGGTTAAAGACACAGGTTAGGAGATTTCCTTTCAAAAGATAGAAGCCATTAAAATAGTGTCTTCAAGGAATAATTTTTGCCTTACTGTTTTGCTGTTAACTCTACCTGCCAGAATGTAATGTAGGAATTTAGGCCTCAATTCCACAACTGATGAATAGTGAAAATATGGATTTAAATTGGGGACGATGGGAAGATGAGGGAGATTAGAATGAAGGGGCAAAAGCATTCCATGAAATAAATACGCATCAAAACTTTGACCTATGCATCAGGTAATAGGGTCATCACTAAACAGTAATACAGGCAGCAGTTTAGAAGAGTCCTATTACATTTAGAATATTAAAAGATTTAAAAGGTGGCATGTAATCATATTTTAACTGATCTAGGTATATAGAAAGGCAGCAGAGAACTGGGAGTCAAAGAGATTCCTGGGTTTTATTCCTGGCTCTACTAGTGGGAGAATTACTTAACCTCTCCGTGCCTCACTTTAACCATCTGAAAATATGAACACAGTAATATATAGGGGATTTTGGAGGCTTAATTAATGTTTGCCAAGGGCTTTGAGATCCTTGAGTGAATGGCACAATGTAATACAGTATTATTAAAATTAGTTTAGGAGCACATTTTTCTAGGCAGTTTGAGTACGGACTGCATGCAGCTATACAGGGGAGTCGCATTTTATGCGGGGGTTAGGTTCTGAAGTCAGTGTGTAAGGCGAAAATCGTGTACAGTCAAAGGCTCATTGAGTGGAATGGCGGGAGGAATCGCTTGCACTACCGGTGCAGTATTTAAATTGTTATTTTTCTCTTTTTGTTTTTGTTTTGCTGAGCGCATATAGTTAAAATTGAGTAAGTTAAATGCACCTATGATGCGAATCCACTGTATACTACAGTTTCCTTGGAGTATTTCTAGCACGTTTATTGTTGTGTTAACATATTACTGAGATGCTCTCTTTTAAATATAAGGGATTCATTTAAACTTCATTAATTCAATTTGCCAGATTTTGGATTTTGAGCTACTGTTACCAATTGCATACATTTTTTAAAACTTCTTTTGGTTGTTGCAATATCCCATGCAGCAGGAAGCCTCTGGATAAAATGAAATTTAAAAGGATTAAATTGATGGACACCAGTTTCTTAAATGTGCACCACATTTCTGAAATCTGTCTGCCTTAACAGATCTCTCTCCCCAGCTCCCAGCCTCCTCATTCTTTTTGCTGAGCTCAAATCCTAGATGACAATCAGAGGATTTAAAGCTAGGTTTATGGATAACATTCTGCTCTACATGTAAAATCCAACATCATCAATGGCCACATCAGTTCAGCAGACCACCTCATCTCCCATTATTGCTGACCTAGTAATAATCAGGCTGTGAAAATGTGTACACACATAATATGGAAGATGCATGCGCATGTGTGTGCATGTGGAAAAGACCCACTATTCTTTGTGATATAGAATCCTTCTGCTCCAAAGAGGCACAAAAAAGCACTGATATCATATAGGACATCTGAGTGCAACAGGTTCTGCCAGGGTCTGAAGGACCCGAGGTGTGCAACAAATTGGTTGTTCTCCTTATTTCCTTTTCCTCCACATAATGTAGAAACTTACTTTCAGCACAGAGATGGACCAAAACTAAAATCATTAACTTCCCCCTCTACACCACGTTAGGAGAGAGATAAAATGGAATCTAGCTCTGAACCATCCCAAGGTTTTGGCTTTACAAAACCAAGGCCTTCTGAAATTAGAGCTCTCTGTACTTTCAAATGAATCATCCTCATCTTTAACTGGAGATAGCACTAAAACAAAAAAGTCACAGATCCAAACTGCTCCGAGACTTTGGGAAAGTTTACAAATGTACTCTAGTTCCATGTTAATGGACTTTCCTAGAGGGGACTGTATGAATGCCACTGCCATCTGTTGGACAGAGTTAGAACCACACTATGCATCATAGGCCCTAAACTGCTAACAAATCCAGGAGATTCCTTTTTCTTTTAGGTGGTATAGGGTTGCGCTTTTGGATTAAGAGGATTTTCTGTCATCAAGAAGTTCTGAGAGGCCATGGTCTTATATGGAGCACACAGTGACCAGCACTGAGACCTAGGTGGTTAAGGATGTGTTGCCGTATATCTCTAAGGTCTTTCCTCTCTGTCTTTCAGGAATTATATACTGTGGGCAATTAGAAGAACTGTAGTTAGTATCATCCAAATAGCCCTTATGAATATATTTTAAAAGCCTGACCCATAAAGAACAAAACACCATCTACAATATTTGTCAAGTAGCTTCACACAATCCTTGCCTGTAATAGATTCAGATGAAAAAAATACTGTAATGCATATGGGCCATTAGATATGTAGTTAAGATCTGTAGAGAGGATGTAAACACAGATTACAAAATATCACTGAAATTAGAATGATGGTAATTACTGATGGGATTAACTCCCATAGTCAGACAGCAGCAGTAAAAGGCAAAATGGACATTCTTGTTACTGACAATTCTCAGATGCACTCCCCAGATGAAATTTGCCACCTCTCCCATCTTTTCTGGCAGAAACATACACTTTGTTTTAAACGAGCTAAGGAATCAACCCTTAAACTTCAAATTGAGAAATTAATGCCTCAGTGGGGTGCAGGACTGTGCCACAGTTACTAGGAAGAGACATTTTTCCTTGATTTAAAAAAAAATTAAAAAAATTAAAAATTCCAAAATGTTCATACCATCTGACACAAGACAGTTTTATGTGAGCTCCACTGATTCTGAGTTATTGTTCTATAAGGCTAAGGTGATGGCACATGTTATTTTTCCTGAAGAGCAGAGGAGATAGTCATATAGGGCTTCTGAAAAAATGCAGTCAACAAAAATGTTAGAAGGTACTTTAATACAATATTCATTTTCTATGACCATGTTTTAATGAGTCTGCATTTTTTCCAGTCTGGTTAAAGGGCAGGCACATTACATTTAAAGAACTGAAGACCTCTTTGGTTACATGTCCTCTGGCTGATAGACAAAATAGCATTTAGGGTCACTTGTCCAAGAAGGGATCTTAAGAGAGGGGTTTGATAAACTGCATGAGCACATAGGTAGTTGATAAACCCTCCCACCCCATCCATTCCTACCATTCCGCAAAATCCTCATGCAGGGAGAAAATATTGTACAAACCCACTCCTAAATTCTGAGGTTATCAAAGGGTAAACAAAAATTCCTCTCATTAATTCTTGACTTGTGTTTGGAGTAACACACGGGCAGTAGTTTCAATTGTATTTTCTCTTAACGTTAGTACTTGTGAACACTTATGGTTCGTTGACTGAGCCTCATTACCCCTGGAGATTGTTTGTTCATCTGTTTGTCAGAATTTAATTATTGGAGCAAAACCACTGAAACACGAATGTTCAGACACAGCCTAATATTCCCGTCTTCTCTATCTCCTCTAGGTAGCTTTATTTCCTCTCTAGAAAATTACTCTTAATCAACTTATTGTTTTAGAGTAACGGATTTCATAACCAAGGAGGGAACAGCTCTTTTAGTGCTAGGAGTGCTTTTTAACACAACCGCCCCTGAAATCAGTTTTCTCTACTGAATAGGTGAAAGCAAGAGAAACTTGCTTGGGCTTCTTAGTCAGAAATAGGAAGCCAAATTTTCATACTGTGCTTACTGAGGGATAGGTCTCTGCCTACCCACCATGTCACTAAAGCTGAAGAGTCTGCTTGGTGCAGTAGAATTCCACAGGGGCTGGGGAAAGGAAATCTTCCCAGGCTCCAGAGTGACAGCTGAATTGCACAGTGATCACAGAGCAGCTTCTCCAGGGGCTACTGGATATACACAATGGGAAACGCACTAGATCTGCCACTACTGCTCTTGCTGCAGCCGTCTCCCCATGACCCCATTGAACAAGGCTGTAGAGATAGTCCCTACAGAGTGGGACTGGCAGGGGATGCAGAGGGTACAGCAGATCTTTTGCATGGTCCATAAATCATGGTCACAGAATTAGACCTTTTAGACATCTCCAGACACCTCTGCAGCTGCGGAGGAGAAGTCAGCCTTTGCCTCTGCAAGATAAGTCGGTAGATTAAAGTAACCATGCATAAGAGTGCTCCCTGGTTCACAGGACTTGTCTACATGCCAGGGTAGGGATCTACAGTGCACCGGCTTGCTGTGCACTGACTCACTGTTTGGACCCTGATACAGCACACTCACAGTTCTGCTGTGTTCTATGAAATAGGAATATATCCAACAGCAGTAGGTCAAAGTGCACTATGGCACTTTCAGTGCATGGAGGCAGGGTCCATCTAGCGAGTTAGTGCGTGGCAAGCTAGCTAGAGGATGACCAGATGTCCCGATTTTATAGGGACAGTCCCGATGTTTGAGTCCTATTACCCCCGACCCCCAGTCCCGATTTTTCACATTTGCTGTCTGGTCACCCTAGCACTGTAGATCCCCACTCTGGCTTGCTGCACACTAACTCACCTTGTAAACAAACCCAGTTTATTTAAAGGATTTGTTCTACTAATACAGTGGGAGTCACTCCTCTAGATAGATCACAAAACCCAGAGCAAAGCCTGCGAGAGCTGGGGGGAAAAACGTTGTCAGTCATAGAATTCCAGGTGTGGAAGAAGCCTCCAGAAGAGATTAGGAAAATCCAGAGTCTGAAAAACCTCTCTCTTCAAAATGCCAAGTAGCAAATAGCAACTCCCAACATTGACATGCCGTTCTATTCAAACTGCCCCCACCAGTAACAAATCAACCAACTCCCCCTCATCACCACCTTACAAGAAAATTAACAGTATTTGAAAAGCCAAAGACAAAAACCCTACTCCAGGCAAAGTTTTTACCCTGAAAAAGCAGAAGTGCCAGAGACTCCTGGAAGCCCACCAGCACCTCTGCTATTGCTATCCATTTTATCTGGAAGGCTGTCAGATGCTGTAGTGATGGGTGGCGGTATAAAACCCAAAAGGCAGGTAGATAGACCAGGTATAAGTTGACCATGGAATCACGAGGTAGACAGTACCATTATATTAGTAGATCCATGGAATTTTATTTTGAGACAGCTGCCCCTCTTATCTCTTATACAATATACTGAGGCAGGGGCTATCTATTACTCTAGCCTAGCTTAGCACAATGGGGCTCCATTCTTGGTTGGCCCTTAGATGCTACTGTAATAAACATGATTAATAATAAGCAATATTCCATAGAACCATATTTAGCTAAAAATAAATCCAAAACAGCTTCTTGGCCTGATTTGACTGCCCCTGTAAATGAAAACAGTCTTCTAGTAGCTGCTGTTTTAATGTCCCTACTCAGCAGCATCCGAGGATGTATAGTAGAACTTGAGAGGGTGCAGATGCCATTTGAATACATAGTAAAGAAGGAAGCTTTTGAAGTTTATGATGTTGTTTATGGGTGGTCAAGTAGTGACTGTTAAATTAACCACCTTAAAATGAAAAAGTGGAAACGGTGTTGCCAACTACTGTGATTTTTAACATGAGTGTTACAATACTTGGTGTTTTTCTTAAAGTCATAACAACATGAGACTCTCAGCTTTCATTTTTGAACAAAAAGTTTCTTGCCCATAGGATTGCAGAGAAAAGCTTGACAACAGGAACTTTAAAGGCTCAAATATAAATAGGCAAATAAAAAGGACCCAAATAAAAAAAAATCTGTTGTTTGGGGTGGAGTACGCGTGACTTATGATTTTTTAAAAGCTTAAGATGGGTAATACTGACACCACTACTTCAACATCTTCCTGTTTTTCCTTGCATTTAAATAGCAAAAAATTAACTCCTGAACTCTAACCAGTACTGGACATCGGACTGCAAAAGATGTCTGCTTACTATTTAAATATTACTATATAGCTCTTTCATTTTAAGGTTTAAAACCACAATACTGACAGCCGCTCTACACAGAGTCCAGTTGTGCAGGTAAACAAGCATTCATCAGCTCACTCAGGAGAAAGGAGACACAGAGATGGGGATTCAGATTGGCCAGCTGCAAGTTTGTCATGTATCTAACAACTAAAGGGGACGTGCTGCTTCCCATCGTAATAGGTTAACTGGCCATACAACTACAAGACTGGGAATCTTACCTAACCCTCCACAGCCAAACACAGGAGTCAGCCCAGCTGCTGAATCTCACCACCTTCTCCTCATGAAGAGCAAGGTTACAGCTGTAACACCACCAAAGACCTCCTGTATCTAATTCAGCTCTGCCAATTACCTGCTCCGTGACCTTGAGCAGGTCACTTCACTGCACTCTGCCTCTATTTACCTTCCTAAGCTTTGTCTTTTCTATGTAAATTGTAAGCTCTTTGTGACAGGGACTGGGTTCTAACTATGGGTTTGTACTGCACCAAGGACAACGAGGCCCCGATCTCAGTAAGTTCCTGTAAGGAAAATACACATCATAAACAACAACTCCTCCTCGCGTGCGTGCGAGCAGGATCTGGACCCCAACATGTAAATTACAACTAAGACCAAGAAAGAACGACTCTGTGAAGGAAGGAATAATCAAAACTTTATTTAAAAGTATCAGTAAAATAATTGTAATTCTGTAAGTTGTGGAAAGATATTCTATAGAAAACGTAACAATTCAGCACATCTGCAATTTCAAATAGTCGTCTAATTGGCAGCAAAGTGACAGAAATCATTTTTAAAGAGATGTTAAAAGAATACAGAGCATGCAGTGACAGAAAGAAGCAGGTAGACCCACTCTTTAACAGAAAAGAGTGGAATGAACAAAAAAGCTAGTTAAAAGAATAAATGATTGATGGATACAATAAATTGCTTGAAGGATCAAAGCAGATCAAATTCAGTTATTACTCATGCAGAAATATCAAAATGTAATTATGCTCTTTTCACACATCATTATTTGCCATTTTCTGGAATACAAATGGACACATTAATAAATAAAAAATATTCAATTTAAATAAAAAGCATAGGTTACTTTTCAGCCTTTGCACAGATATATTTGTGAGGCTGTCTGCATCCGCAGGAGGAGTTTTTGGTGCTTCTAATAGATTTACAAGGCTATTATGTTTCTCTACCACACTGAGTGGTTCCTTCTGAGAGTTTTGGATCATTCGGGTAGACAGACTGCTATTGGATATGTACTGCAGAAGGAGCCTTGCAGAGACAGTTTTAAGTACTCTCAATAATGAACCTTCCTTTAAAACACTGTTTAAAGATAAAAATCCTGTATTTGCCACTTGTTTTCCTCCTCCATCCTTCTACTATAAACCATCATTTTGATGGTTTTAGCTCTATGGAACTGGCTCAGACCTATGTCTGTTAGTAATATTCAGCAGACCAAATGAATTGGCTGGATGAACATTTCCAAGTGGGGTTAGAGACAGAGCTAACTTCAACTAAGAGACATCATCACCACAGAGTTTTATACAATAATGAGCTGTACAGAAAAGATCATTCTGGGCTCCTGCTTATCCTCTTGCCATAACACTGTAACAAGGAAACAAGTCACAAAATTAAGAAGCAACAAATTTAAAAGAAACCTTTTAAAAAAATATATAGCACATAATTAAGCCTGTAAAACTCACTGCCACAAGATATCACTGATGCCAAGAACTTACATGGATCCAAACAAGGATCAGCTATTTATATGACTAATAAGAAATCCCACAGTTACATTAGATACAACTTTTTTTTCCTAAGAGATACAACCCCTCCTGCATCAGGGCATAAGCCAATCTCTTACTTCTTGGAAGTTAGAAAAGAATGAAAGCTTATGCTCAAATAAATATGTTAGTCTCTAAGGTGCCACAAGTACTCCTCTTCTTTTTGTGCATACAGACTATGCACTGCTAACATGGCTGCTACTCTGAAACCTGCTATGAGAATGTTATTCCCTCATTGTCCACTAGGTGGGTTGTTGCACTTTCATTGGAAATGTACTGGAATAAACAGCCCATTGTCTTCTCTTAGTATGGCAATTCTTATGTTCCTAACAATCAGAATATCAGGGTTGGAAGGGACCTCAGGAGGTCATCTAGTCCAACCCCCATACTTGAAGCAGGACCAATCCCTAATTTTTGCCCCAGATCCCTAAACGGCCCCCTCAAAGATTGAGCTCACAACCCTGGGTTTAGCAAGCCAATGCTCAAACCACTGAGCTATCCCTCTCCCCCCTACTTTGATGCTGCAAATTCACCATCATTTCTCAAAATGACTTGCACAAAAAAAGTTAAACCAACTCCATCTAAACTCCTTGCAAATCTCTAAATACATTTTTCTGCCACTTACTGTTCCTACTTTCAAAAATCCCATTCCATATTTCTCACATTACTGTAATACTCTCTTCTTGTCATTAATATTGTGTTCAGTGCAATGCTAATATTTTTCAGTTCACTGTCAGAGAGCTAAATCTACAGCAAGCTAATCTGCCATAAAGTCATGTTTTATACACATGACTACAAATTGAGTTTTACACTCCATGGAAAGCAATCTTCCATCTTTAAGGGTATCCTGAGACACAGAATTAGATCTATTCTTCTGGCATTACTAAATCATAAGATGAAATATAATTTGATGTGCAAATGATATTGTAAACCCAAGGCAATGAAGCACTGAGAATGTTTTTAGTACTAACTTACTTGTTTGCTTAGTATTAAGTGCCTTTTTGACTAAATTAGTCTCTATTTATAATGGAAACAGCATCACGTAAACTTTTTCCATAACACAGGTCCCATTCTAGTGACTAAAAGATTGTACATATTTATTCCCACATTGGGCAGCTAACTTTAAACATACTTTTTTGGCCTTTGAATACAGTCCGTGTTCTAAGTGATTTGAGTGTATATCAACAATTTTTCAGATATTTAGAACAACATTTTTGGGGGTCAGCTATCTTTCAGGATTAACTTTATTGCATTTATCAAGTTTCCAAAAAACTTCCAAAAGAAACGAGTTACCGGACTTTGCCATTTATACTGGCAACACGTTTTTTGGTCTTGTCCAATATCATAAAGGAAGAAGGAATGGGTTGGATCCTTACCTATTTAGCAGAACCCCCAGAGTAAAAACAAGGATACTATAGGAAATAGTGTTCAGGAGTATGGGCACACTTTTATCCGAGTTTGTTTTGAAGCAATGCTTTATTGGGGGTATTAGGTGGTGCCACAGTTGCAATCTTTCTGATGAGAGGTAAAATCTAAGTCCTGATTATTTATTATTTGTATTGCGGAAGCATCTAGGACCCCCAGTTATGAATCAGGATCCCATCGTGCTAGGTAGTGTACGAACACAGAACAGAAACAGGGACCCTACCTTACAATCTAAGGACTGGTCTACCCTACAAGTTAGGTCAGCTTAACTACATCACTTAAGGCTATGAAAAATCAAGCTCACTTAAGCACTGGCATAGACACCACTGGGTTGAAAGAAGAATTTTTCCGTTGAGCTAGCTACCGCCTCTTGAAGAGGTAGATTTATTACATTGACAGACAAGCCCCTTTCATTGCTGTGGTAACCATCTACACTGCAGTGGCACTTTTGGCAAATTTAGGCCAAATTTTGGCCTTGGGCAGCTACATTCAGTGGCGAGCAAAATAATTTCTATATGTATATTGAAAATCCATTGGTAGAGTCTGCTTGGATGCTTACATATGAAAGATGCTGCACACATGAAAAATTGTGATCGTAAATTTAAGATGATTGATCTTAATTCCATTATTCACTTGGGCCCAGATCCTCAAAGGTAGGCTAAATATAGCTTTAATGGAGTAAAAATTGACTGGAGCTAAACCAAAAATCAGTGTCCACGCAGCTTTTTGCACCACTTTACATCCATTTAAAATGATTTAAGTTAAACTGTTGAAAGTTTCTTGTGTAGACAATACCTTTATTGACTACAAAAGGTGCAACAAGGCAGTGGAAAATCAGGCCAAAAAAGATATTCCTCATTTTTCTAGGCCAGCACAATTTTGTCTTTCAAGGCCCTTCACAACCAGAGGTTCTTGTCTCTGTCTGTGCTTGACTCTTTTCATTCCCCTTGTTGCCCACGCTACATGATGTACTCGACATGAGGACTTTCTCCTACTGTAGAGTCCTGGCTTTCCTTCATGCTGTTCTATATTCCTGGAACCAGCTTCTTAACCTGGTCTGCCAGGTTTTCACCTTCTCTTCTAAAACACACTTCTTTTAGAAGTCCTATGAACCCTAGACCTTAAGCACTGTGCTAGCTAGAGACAGAAAAATCCCCCTTGGGACATGAAAATAAGTGGAACCTTAGTTCTGTTCAATATATCAAAGAGAAAAGATCTGGGGAAATAATTGGGTCAAAGAGGCAGATGGCCAGGTTTGAGAGTGGCCAGGGGTGGAAAAATTCAATGAGTATTTAAACCTACTTGTTAATCCAGTAGAGAGAGTATCATATTTTCCATCTAGTTGTTTTATTCTTTGGTGACTAACCACAAGCTTCAATCATTTTCTGAATAGGTGGATTTTTTTTATATCAATTCTTAGACAAAGAACTCCTGCATTTTGATCAACATGAGGGAGCAGGAAACTTTTACCCCCCCAAGATGATTGACAGTGGCGTTATCTAGAGCTAGGTCCAAGCCCAAACCTCTGTTGCATCTTGATCTGAACTGCAAGGTTCAAGCTTATCTCCAGCATTAACTCCTTATTTTGTCAGAGAATCAGCACACCAACTGAAGCACAGCAATGGAAGGAGAACAATTACAAGTGACTGCACATCACTTTGCATCTATTGGCATGCTAATTCTCAGACAGAACAGGAAATTACAGCTGATGCCAATCACTAAACTGAGTTCAACTGCACACGTTGGCGTTGATGGGATTGTAGCACACAGCATTCAAATCACTGGCAAACATATTCCCATTAATGGAGAGGTGAAAGAGAAAATAACATTGCAAATTGAGAGACGGAAGCGCCAAGTAGAGGAACAATGCTTGGCCCGTACAGTTCTTTCATGTTTATAGTATGCATTTCTTCAATAAGAAGCTAGTCCCGTCTTTCATTAAGGATGATACTTTGAACTTAAACGTGTTCGTTTCAGCAGCGTGTCATGGAGCATTTTACAAGGGAAAGTATTACTAGGATAGCTGTAAAGGAGAACTGAGGCAGAGAGAGATTAAATGACTTGCTCAAGGTGTTACTGTTAGCCAGTAAGAAAGCTGGGAATAGAACCTATATCTCCTGACTCCCAGCCCAGGGTCGAACTATTAGGCAGCGCTGCCTACCAAAAGAATCAATAAAGTTCATGTGCTATTGTACAGTATCATCACCACCGCAGGTTCTTTGCCAAGGTGACTGTTTGCATCTATGGTGCTAAACAGAAATGCTTACCAGCTAATGAAAATCTGTAAGATCTTGCATCTTCATGTTGCTAATTTTTCTCCCTTAGAGGATAGTTCCATTCACCACCTCCTGACAGGACAAGCAGGGCTCACTTACATCCTCACCTAAGATGCAACCGCCCCCAAAAGGACGCTGAAGCCGACTCAAAGAAGTACATTCTCCTGCACACTCGATCACGTCATGCTTTTGAATACTGTTAATGCATTAGATGTGCAGAAATTGTGGAGACACACAAGGCAGGTATGCATACTAGTGTCTTAAAGGAATATTGTGCTCTGTGAGTGTTCACTGTGTTGCAGCATAAAGGAATGTGTGCAGCATGACTGATTACAAAAGAAAGATGTGCAAAAGGGGGCTGGTGCAAAGTTGAAATTATTCCTGTTTTAATTCCAAAAGTTAATGCACTTTTCCTTTTGTTTTCTCTTCTATTAAATTTGACCAAAAATCCACCCTGACTGCTTGAAATGCAGAATGGGGGTGAGGGTGGGGGAGAAAACTATGTTTAAATGATTCAGTTGGCTAATTCACCACTGTATTAAATCCTTCCCACACACCCTGAGATGCTATCTTGGTGCCCCCAAGTCAGAGTCAAATACTGTGCTGGTTTTTTAAATCATCTGGAATATATATGACATTTCATTTATGATTTTGCAGTCTAAGACAAGGGCAATCAAAGCTCATGTGTCAAGACAAACTGATCACCACGAGTATAAGGAAGGAATTATTGCCAATGTATAGAGCACTGCACCATTGACTACCTGCTTTATAGGAATTATACACCTTACTCTTAAGCATCAGGCATACATCAATGCCCGTGGAAAGATACTGGGCATGATGGACAAATGGTCTGATCTCATCTATCTTTCCTTCCCGTGTACACAGTGCACTGTATTTTATTTATTTATTTTTTAAAAAGACAACCAAGATATTGTATGCTGCAGCATGGTTTGTAATGGGATGCCAACTATGGGCATTTCGTGGTATGTCTATTACTCATATTGATTGGCGAATATAGAGTCAAATCCCATTGTAAATTTGATCGCTGTCATGGCAGATCTATTTTAATGTGCTGGTATATGGGGGGAAGGAGGGGGAACATTGATGGATGGGTGCAGTCTGTTTTGAATCACAGCCATTACTCCCTTTGTTGACTTCGCCTCTTTTTGAAAGCATGACCCCTTTTAGAGGTAGGACTGGTACAATGGGGAGAGTGAACCAGTTGCCATAGTGCAAGTTATAAATATTAAATTGCCTGAAATTCAGGCTATTTCTCAGTAGCTTCTATTTTTCCCTGGCTACATTCCTTAAACAACATGCACAGATGCTACAGCTGCAGACTCCTTTGTCTCCATGGCCAAAACTCTTAGGAAGAAAATCACAACTACTTTAGGCTATAAATGAATGAATTCCTTAATTAAAATAAAGAGATTTTAAATGTAAAAACCCCTCTTCCCCTAACCAAACAGTTGTCACGTTCTTCCCACAGCAGTCTCTGCACTCTGGATTTCTTTCCCCCACTTTGCCATAACTCAAAAAAAAAAAAAAAAAAAAAGACATAAAGGGCTCCACACTTTCTCAGCAAATATTTAACTTGCATTTGTCAAGACTTGTATTTAAAAAATGAAATTCTATTTGTTTTTCCCCCCAATAGAGGAAGCTATTATATATACACATTATCTTTATGTGCATGATTGGGAATAATAGATGATTTGTGAAGTTATCTATTACGGGGAATAATCAAGATTAATGAGCCCTGTGGCACTTGCTGAACGTCTCTAGAGATTTATTACTCAGGTTTGTTCGTTTGTTCGTTGTGTTGGCACTGTCAAAAGTCCTATAACAAATGCAAACAGAGACGTGTATTAATTGCAAATGGAGACCGAGGCTACTGTGTTGTTACTAAATATTTGAAACCGTGCCGTCTGCAAGGCATCTTCATGAACAGTGAGATTTAACAGCTGGCAAGTTTGTGATGAACTTGCCTGTCAATGGAAGTCACTAATTTTGGGTCCAATACTACAAGGTGATGAGCCTCTCCTATTAGTTCTCGGTGGCTCGCGGGGATCAGACCCTTTCCATGGACTGCCAAAGTCACACCTGGGATTTCCTAATCACACTCACTCATGGACTCTGCTTCCCAATCCTAAATTCTATGGTTTTGGAAAGCAGGGGCTGTGCTTAGCAGTGTAACAGATTCACAGAAATCAGGGAGAAGACCTTGTGAAGTGCCTCGTAGGCCCCCTTAAGTCCAGACTGCAATGTAAATTATAAAATTCAGCTACAGCCAACCAGTGTTTGTGTTTTCCCCTATACCTGTCAGATCCTTGCCCAGCTTTCCAGGGGCTCTAGCAAGGAGGCGGAGATTGCAAAACTTGAAACTTCCTATGACACCTTGCGCACAAATGACTCCTTTTTAGTCTGCTACCATTTTTGAAATACCGGAAGTAAACAGTGGGATGACTTTGTGCCCACAGTGTTTGCACAAAGACAATCATGCACATTCAAGACACAGCGACAGACTCAACGATGAATTTCCGGACCTTTAGCAGCTTGCGCCATAACCTGTGTGTTATTTAAAACCCAAGTCTGACTATGGCCCATCTAATGTTTATCCAATTAATCTAATTATTTGGGAGAATTTCAAAAAGAAAGGTTTTTGCTCCCAAAAGCTGCAGTGTAAATACTTTTTTTAAAGACACACGTGAGCTTTGTATGTGCTTCTGCCAAAGAGGCCACTATAACGTGCATCTGTCAAAATGATAATGGTGCTTTCATCAGCTCACATTCTTATTTTCCCACTGAGGTGTCAGCTGTCAACAGATTCAGTGGTATGAACAGGAGAGTCATTGGGACCTGTGACCCCATTGCTAGACAGATTAGGATGAAGTTATGTACTGAGGAATTGATGTACTCTGGGAGTTTTGGGTACTCTTACTTCTCTGTAAGGAGGTCCAGGAAGAATTTCTTAGTTTATTAAATAGGTGCAATGCAGAAAAATATGTTTATCAATGCTTTCAAGCTGTACCTAGTGCTGAAGCCTTAAAATGCCACGTACCATGCTGAACATATCCTAGCCTGCAGGATGAAGTCTACTGAATCATTACAAATTCCTGGAAAAGGAAAGGGGAATTTTAGGTGCCAGGACTGTAAATATAATTTTTTAAAAAAAAGATAGATATCAATGCTGCCTTTTAAATATCCCCGGCACAGAATCTTAAATCCAAGTAATGTAAGTAATGCTAACCCAACTTAATGACAAATCAGTTTAGGCATGCAGCTTGGCTATGCAGCACATGCATTCTAGTGTGTGGTAATGTCTGTAGATTTACTCTTGAATAAGAACTACTGTGTTGGTTTCCCCCTTCACATACCATGAAGTGGATATTTTAGGACTAGTGAACCCACTCACATGGAACGTATGGGAGACCCTATTCATAAGCACAGAAATATGCACAGTTCTTTCATGCTCACTAGCAATTCGGAAGGCATGGAGGAGCAACTGACACATTTACATGCTTATGTGTGGAAATCCACTCCCAACTCCCAGACACTTTTTTCTGATGCCACATATTGGCACAGGCACTGAATCTGTGTAATGCAATACTAATATAGTCCAGAAACAACATTAAACAGCAGTGCCTTGATTGTAATACTGGAGCGCCATTCAATGATACCATCAAAACGTGGAATTCCCTTTCTCAAAGTTGTACTATTTGGGGAGGGATGGAGTGATCTGTCAAAGAGCTTTGTTGAAATATCCAAAATGTCCCGTATACTGCCTACTTTGACCATATCTTAAATCAGTAGTACTCATTTTGGCAGAGCTGGCCAGATGGCGTTGCAGAGAGCTACAAAATAATTAGTTTTGACAACAGGTTGTGATGCTTGTTGTGTGAGATGGTAGCATCAGAGCTCACCACCATGCACTACCAAGCAAATATCACATGTCAATGTCAGGACATGAGCATCTTGTGATTCCATTCAATGAACATGTCCCCTTCCTCTACGGGGAGAAAGTACTAAGGAGTATTTGCTCTTCCCCTTCTTCCCACCTTCTGACTATTGGAAAGATGGAGGACACTCATTCTTCCATCACTTCTCCTGATTTGTGCGGAAGGAGAGAATGCATCCTTCTCTCTCTCTCCCTTCCACCTCTCCTCACTTCTACCTCTCCTCACTTCCTAGCTACTTTGAAGATTGCAGGGGTGAAAGGATCCCATCTGTTTACTCAAGGTTGCTTACTAGAGCCTCATGAAGACCTATCAGAGCAAGACCCTTTGGATTTGTGGATGCCCCAGAAGCCATAAGTTGGTCCACAAAGAACAAAGCCAGATGTGGATCTAAAGCTATGTGTTACACTGACTTATACTAAATTAAAGATGTCAGGGGGCCTTGGGGAAAATAGACTAATATGTTCTAAGACAGAGGTCGGCAACCTTTCAGAAGTGGTGTGTCAAGTCTTCATTTATTCACTCTAATTTAAGGTTTCGTGTGCCAGTAATACATTTTAATGTTTTTAGAAGGTCTCTTTCTATAAGTCTAAAATACATAACTATACTATTGTTGTATGTAAAGTAAATAAGGTTTTTAAAAATGTTTAAGAAGCTTAATTTAAAATTAAACTAAAATGCAGAGGCCTCTGGACTGGTGGCCAGGACCCAGGCACTGTGAGTGCCACTGAAAATTAGCTTGTGTGCTGCCTTCGGCACCTGTGCCATAGGTTGCCTACCCCTGTTCTAAGAGAATAAAAACAAGAGGGTAGAACATTAATATTTGCTGGAGCTGAAATCTAGAAGGAATGCCTGTTAACATACAAAATACTAATTTGTAGATATATGCAAACCTATTATAGAAGAGGCAGTAAACATATTTTTAACCTTCACTCATGCCTGGAACAAAACCTGTTTTAAAGGATCCTAAATCTTTGGTTAATTTTTTTCTTTCAGGACTCAGGCATTCCAGCCCACAGAAGAACCCCAAAGTGAGGAAAAATGGGCTTGCAGCCACGTTGAACAGAAGAAGTGGAAATACTGAAAATCTGTTAAGGAAGCCAGTTTTTGTTATTTGGCCAATCAAACGTAGGAGGGTTCTGCAGAAGTTTGGTCTACACTGGGTCTGCAGCTTGTCATGGATTTGAACTACACAGTTTGTCATGCAGTTCCTCGCAGAATTTGGATATGCACTGAAATTTTGGAGTGCCTATATGAGCTGAACTTCCTAAACATTGGAGTGTCATTCATAACTAATAATTTGTTAGAATTTCTCTCTCCATATTATGCAGGAAATAAGAAATACTAGAAAAATGCAACAAGAATACAACATTATGGTCCCAGCTGTTAAAAGGCCATTCAACCAGATTTGTAAAGTGCTGGTAGATTTTTTATTTTAATAGAATCCATGTTCTCTAGGCATTTGTGAACATTGGTGCGTTTCTTTTTTGCCTTAGGGTGTTACACTGCTTTGCCTTGACATAAGTTTGTGTTTGGATGACTGCTACACAAATTCATAAGTCCTGTCTGATCTGCAAACAATTTTCCTGTTTTCTTATCAAATATTACTCTTTGCATCATAGTAATTCATATCACATTATACACCACGTTAACGTGACACACCCAATGGAGAGCAAAATCTGACATAACAAAGACAACCACACTTATTTTCAGATGTCAGATACACTGTTACCAGTTTGGAAGTCGGCCATGTCTGCCTAGAAAAATGTAAACCGAAGCAGAACAGCCTGAAAACAAGACAGGTCTCACTCCAACAGTTGTTGGGAACTGAAATTTACCAACAAGTTGTAGCACTATAGAGTAAAATGAGGTGAGGCCACTCAAATTGTGACCTGCATTACGATAGCGAAAATTTGAAAGGGCAAGTGATAGAAGCCATCCAACCCAAAAAGCAAGAATTGTTCAAGTTCACAAACATGGCCATATGTATCTGTATCTGGCAGTATTTGACAGACATTCCCCTATTTCAATGTCTTCAAAGCACAAATACTTAGCTTCATTAAGATAAAACAGTAAATACAGTCCCATTAATTATTTACTATCAGCAGTATCAACTAATTTTAAAAAAACATTTGAAAACAGATAAGTTGGAATGCTGACATGCTATAAAAAGTTTAAACATCAGAAAGTCTGGAAATATTTACTTTTTGTTCCAATATTAACATTATCCCTATCCTCGGCCTCCACCACAATCCGAGCTAATTTTTATGCTCTGAGGTTCACATCCTTAAAATTCCAAAATAAACTTTAAATTCCGAACCACCCACAGTTAGAGGATAAGGACTGGGACCCCATCCCTGTATGCCAGGGGTTGGCAACCTTCGGCACGCAGCCCATCAGGGTAATCCGTTGGTGGGCCGTGAGACATTTTGTTTACATCCACAGGCATGGCCCCCTGCAGCTTCCAGGGGCCACAGTTCACCGTTCTCAGCCAATGGGAGCTGCGGGAAGCAGCATGGGCCGCGGGAATGTGCTAGCCGCCGCTTCCCGCAACTCCCATTAGCTGGGAATGGTGAACCGCGGCCACTGGGGCCTGTGATGGGGTGTGTGTGTGGGGGGGCGCCTGCGGACAATCAACGTAAACAAAGTATCTCACAGCCCGCCAGAAGATTACCCTGATGGGCCGTGTGCTGAAGGTTGCCAACCCCTGCCGTACGCTTTACAGAGCCCCTCCCCCCCAAAAAAACAACAACATCTCAAACTTCACTCGTGTGAAACCTGTCCCACATCTGCCACATTATGGGCCACATTTTGCAGTCTTTACTCACTTGGGGACTGAAGATGTTGCCCTTTGACCTGGTTATGACATGCATACTGTAGATCAGCATTTCTCAGACAGGGGTCCGCCGGCCCCGCTGATCAACTCCTTCCCCTCCCTCCCAGTGCCTCCTGCATGCTATGGAACAGCTGTTCAGGGGTGTGCAGGAGGCGCTGGGAGGGAGGGGGAGGAGTGGGAACAGGACACGCTTGCGGGAGGGGGCAGAAAGAGGCAGGGAATAGGAGGGATGGGGCTTGGGTGAAGGGGTGCAGTGGGGGCTGGGGCTGAGCAGGGGGTTGGTGTCTGTGAATATTTTAGTCCTCGGATTTCTAAAGTTTGAGAACTGCTGCTCTAGATAGAGATTGGCAATCAACATTTTAAATACCTGTCCTCAACATATAAACCACAAAGCTCAATTCCCTGAACGTCCTGGCAAGATGGGCCTTAGATTCTGTGTTTGAAACAGAATGGAAGGGTCTATGTAGGTCAAAACATGATACAATCCACTCTAAGACCATACTATAGATATAGAGAAAAGGCAAGAAGAATTTTCCTCTATCAGCTGACATAACATATTAAGGATATAAAGCCCTGAAAGCACAGCTAAATAAAGTAATAGATTTAAAGTAACAAATTAAGACATTTGTTTAAGTACTTAAATATAAAGTAGCAGTGACTCCAGTAGCTCTGAAGCTTCAAACCTCTGAAGCAGCTGAGACAGTATATAACAGTCTCTATGGAGTTTAGAAGCTCTGCAGCAGTAGGCATAGGGCTTTGAGGGGTTCATGGTGGGAACTCCTAAGCTCTATAACAATCATTCACAAATTGCAAAGTTTTATCTCAGTCAGGGGAATGCTTAGAGAGAGAAATAGATTGGTGCAATCTGGGAAATGTAGTAAGGAACCGTTTCCAATCCAAGCAGCTTGAGTGACGGTTCCTGCAGAGTTTATAATTTCAGATGTTGAGTAGGTCAACTCCTGGAACCTACACACTTTGCAAGGTCTTTCAGCCCAGCCAGTTCAGCTCCAAGACTCACAAACCATTTAGGTTTGGCTCCCGAAACTCAGCAGGAGAAATTCACTAACTCCTGAATTCTATCCATTTTTTTAAAAATAAGATGCACTTTTCAGAAGTTCAGATATTCATAATAACTCCAAAGAGCACTCCAAACCATTCGTCAATGAAATCAAGGAGAAAGAAATTCAACACATTTGGATTTTCTCAACCTTGATGCCAAATATTTCCTATTTCATAATCTCCTCCCTCTTTAGACTGTCCAAATCCTTGTTCCATCACTGAATGGGACAAGTCTTGCAAAGTTAGATAGGAACGTGTAAAGTACAACTCACTGACCCATCTGAGTCCATTTCTATCAACAGAGAAATTCATGCCAGCCCAAGGCAGTCTAAATTCTCGTATTGTTGTTCCTTCATCTCCTCCTGCGCAGAATGGTTATTTATGGTTATTTGTCCGTGTTTCTCTGCTAATTGTGTGATTCATGCTAATAAGAAAATAAATATGGAAAAAAGGGGTTTGGGATGGGCTTATGAATCTTGCAGATTCCGTTCCATATTATATGGGTGATTGACTAGTGCAGCTCAACTCAATAGAGCTCTCATGATGTTCATGAATGGCCAAATTTCCTTTCTTATCTGCTATTCAACTCACTCGCCTCATATTCATTCACTATATGACTTAGCATGTGCTTCTATCAGAACACAAAAGATATACTATAGTTATACCTAATGTTTATATTTCTGTATGGTTTAGACATGGGAACTTTTCCCTGTTACAATTTTATTTTTTTGTTATGTTCCATGGCCCGCCATGGAGGGAATGAGCCACTGTTTCAGAAATGTAGTGCTACACCACACATTTTTGGACACACAACTTTCCAAAGTGAGAAAACTCATCTTCCCATTTTTTTCTCCGGAATACCTTTTCTTATTAGCCTCAAACCTGGAACAAAAATAAATATCCTCTGGCAGAAGGTCAGGCCTGCAAAATTGCAGGTGGAAAGGTTTTTGGGGTATCTAAAAATAAATACAAAATGGTATACTGGCAGAAAATTAAATAAAGGAAAATAAACCCTAATCCTGCACTGGGATCCATTAGCACAGACTCTATACCTGCATGGAGTCCCTTTGATTTCAATGGCTTAGACTAGCAGAACCCGATGCAAGATTGGTGCCAGACAATGGGTGTCAGGAAAAAAAATCCTAACAGTGAGATTTATAAGGACGTGTCTTCACAGCACAGTTAACTTGAGTTATAACTCAAGCTTTACCCCTAACTCCACTTCTGTCCACACACACATGTCTCTAGCTTGCGTTAAATGGTGCTTTAAGCTTGAGCTCGCTGGCCTATTAGGGTATGTCCACACTGCAGCTGGAAGCGACAGACTCGCGCTAACTCTGTTAGAGCTACTGTGCCAAATATAGCAGTGTGGACAAAGTGGCACAGGCAGCGGCTAGGACTAGCTGCCCGGGTACACGTTCACCCCAAGCTCAGGGGCTAGCCTAAGCCGATACATGCACTGCCGCAGCCACACTGCTAGTTTTCGCGCTGTAGCTCAAGCACAGCTAGTGTGTCTGTCTACTTGAGCTGGGAGGCACGATCCCAGCTGCAGTTAAGTCATACTCTTGGGGCGGTGAGACTTCAGTGAAGCTGATGCTCCAGCTAGGAATGCAGTGGGGATGCGACAGCTCCTATTACGATGACTCATCAACAGTAACTCTGCTAATCCAATCACTCTTCTACTAATGAAATGACTCTGTGTTGCTCTGAAGTGTGGACGTTCTCACTCTGGGTAAGCTAGTTTGACTGCAGTATCTCAAGTGCGCTTAACTTGAACTAGCTATTGCAATGAAGACAAGCCCTCTGACTGGAATAACCTCCCGGGGAAGTGGGGAAAAACCCGCTATTTAAAATTGAATTGGACAAAGCACTTAATTTTATGATTCTTTCCATTACATTTTTTCTCAGTGGGCTTTGGCTGCCCAACCCTCACTGGGAGTTCGATAACCAAAGCCTGGAGGAGCACTTTGGGAAAAAGATACACGCCTTGACTGTGCAAATAGATTAGGGTGACCAGACCGCAAATGTGAAAAATTGGGATGGGGGTGGAGGGTAATAAGAGCCTATATAAGAAAAATCAAGACTGTCCCTATAAAATTGGGACGTCTGGTCACCCTAAAATGGATCCACATGGGTGTCTGGTTGGAGAGCACTCAGCACCAGTGCAAGTGTCCACCCACATGCTCCCAATTGCAGAATCAGGACCTTAATTCAGAGAAATTTCTTTATGACTTTTGAAATTCCGGAATACACACACAGTATAATGGATTAACTGCATTGTCCTGAGCTCAGCAGAACTGAGTTTTGTCATTTGTTGCCTGTTTGCGCATACAGTGGTTGCTGTTAAGTATAGGGTGACCAGATGGCCTGATTTTATAGGGACAGTCCCGATATTTGGGGCTTTTTCTTATATAGGCTCCTATTACCCCCACCCCGTCCCAAGTTTTTACACTTGCGATCTGGTCAGTCTAGTTAAGTAGGCAACAGAGTTGCCATAGAGCGACTATATTGCTATATGGCACCTACTGACGGCTGTTGATTGTTCAACAGTGCTTAATAAAATCATAATTTAGTTCTTCACACGAGTAAATTGTATTAACTTGTAAAAAAAAAAATCTTTATACACAGAGGGTATAGCCAGCCAACATGTGCAGAGGGAATACATATGCAGCTCAATCTTTATACAAATATTTACAAACCATAAAAATTGAAAGCTTTTTTCTCCCTTTGCAGTTCACATTAAAATAGGAGGAAATCATTTGTAAGATTAACTAGAACTGTCTATATGCCTTCTAGAGATGCGTGCCTACAAATGTTTTACATGAAATGGTATAGTTCACAGACAAGTGTTACTAATTTCAGCTTTTGTTCTATACTTTTATACTGTGTATACCAAAAAATTACAATTTTAAGAACAAATGTAACACTTACAGACTTATACTTTGTATTTTTATAGTGCCTTCCACCAGTGAATCCCAAGCAATTTATAAACATGAAGAAATGTACGCTCTCAGTACCCTTGTAAGGTTATTAATTAATTATTCACATTATACAGATGTGAAAATTGAAGCACTGGGAGATCAAGTGTCTTGACGAAGGTCACAAAGCATGCCATTATCAGAACTGGGAATTCCCCAGATTCCTTACTTCTAGCCCTCTACTTTAACCACTACACCATGATTTGTCTTATCTTCAGCTTCTACATATAACTTTACTACATACCAACGGTACAACCAGGACTAAATATTTTTAAAAAAACTTGTATTGAAAGCTCTTTATGGAAGAGACAGAGTCTTCTCTTATGTTTCTTAAGTATAAAAGAAGGCTTGGAAAGTGCTTGTTCCCTTTTGAGAGATGGGGGAAATAAAAATAACAAATGTAATAGCTATTAGCTATTTTTGAAAATCTTGGCCAAAGTTATGCACCTATGGCACTTAAATAAGAGGGCTAGTTTTCAGAATTGATGAGCATCGAGCAGCTCCCACTGAAAATCAGCCCTTTTCTTTAGATGCCTAAATGTGGTTTCAGGGGCCTAACTTTATGCATCTTATTTTGAAAATCTTGGCCACTGATTAAAAAGCATTCAAATAAATTGCGGTTTTCCCCAGAAAAAAATCTATGCTTTAGGTTCAGAATGTAAAATAGCGACAAGGAAGGTTTTCTCTTTCTGACAGATGGCGTTAGTTGAACTATTGGGAAAGTTATATTTTTTGGAAAATACTGACTGCCTATATATGTAATAGAACGAATTTGTTGGTAACTCAGACACACCCCCATATATAAAGCACGATAGGCTTTTAAAAAGTCATTCTGCAGGACTAAACACAGAGGGCTTTAACCTTTGAGTCTAGTGACTATAAGATGGTCAGCACTTTCTGAACTTGGTTTAGGTATTTTCGGTGGGGTGGGACTAGAATTGCACCGGTGATATGGTGAAATTCCATTAGACACTATCCACTGCAAGGGATTTAAGGGATGGAAAATATTATAACCAAGAAAGTTTCTAATGCCTGTGCCTGCTGAGAATTGGCTATTATGATTCAGGATGTAAGCTGATTGTGACAGAGACCAAAATAGAATTCCAGCCCCTCTAACCTCCAGCCCTACAAAACTGGCTGGGGACCATTTTATGAAGTCTCAAATACTTGCTATTGCCATAGGCCCGAGACTAGACTGAATGAATGGGCTGAGCCCAATTTGGTGGTATAATTATATTCAGCACTTACAAGGAGCTTTATTACACAAACATCAGCTGAATAATCCTCCTAACACCACTCTGTCACCGTCCTTTCACAGATGAGTAAACTGAGGCACAGAAAGGTGAAACGATTTCTCCAAAGCCATGGGGGAAGTCACTGACAATGCCAGGATTCGAATTTAGGAGTCCCTGACTGGAGTCCCAACACATTTCCCATGCCTCTCCATCTTGCCGATACATTGGTGTGAAAATCCTCCCTTCCTAACACCAGTTTATTCAAAAACAAACAAATTCCTCCCATACCCTCGTAAAAATCCAACAGCAGCAAAGCATAAAGACCACTTATTAAGCTTTTATTCATTATCAAGATGAACACAATTCCAAGGCCAGATGCTGGAATCCTTGGAATCCAAAAAGGGAAGTCAAGGCAACATGGAAGGTGGTGGTGTAACATATGCCTGCATGGTGTGACACTCTGTCCCCATCTAGTGGCACCTAGCCCAACTAGAGATTGACAAGTCTGCTATAGCCTTAGTTAAGAGCCACGTGGCTTTTAGCACATGCAGCAGAGGCTCACGCATTTAGCTCCAGAAATCCCAGGTTCAATCCTGACCGACGATGACGACGACGACCAGGCTCTGTCAGCGTTACAGCAGCACACTGCACAGCTGGTCACTAATGGTCAGTAGTCCACCAGTTGGGTTAGGATGTCTCAATAACAGGTGGTGGTAGTGGAAGAGAGAGAGTACTTAGGAGTGGGAGAAAAATAAGTGTCCATTATAGTGGAGTTAGGAGGGAGTGACAAGTGGAAGTTTGTCCAGCAGGAACAAACCCAAAGTATTGGAGGAGCAGGACTCTACTAGGATCATTGTTCAAATCTACACCCACTATTGTTACACCCACCTTGTCCTCTGCCCTATATTCTTCATACCCCTATTGGATCTTGTCATTAACCTGGATTTTAGGCTCTTTATGGCAGGGACTGTCTCTACCGCTTTTTTTCTACAGTTTTCCCATCGACAAAATGGAGCCCCTCTCAGGGCTACTGTGATAGAGACAGTAAAAGCAGTTTTAATCTGCCATATCTAGCCCTAACGAATGAAGCTTTTGAGAGTAATTTTTGCCTGTACTGCCACTGAATACCTCACAAAGTGAAACAGAATCACTACTTCCTTCAGGGCACCTGCTTTCTATTACTAGAAACATACGGCACCTTTGGATTTTGAGTCTTTTCAACATCTGCAGTTTGCAGGTATGTATCTGTTGCATTCAGATTACTGCTAAGCCTGCAGAATGCTGTCTAGCGTTCAGTGGCATGCTTGAGAAACACTAGAGTTGGACAGTAAGTAATGGTATTCACAATCACTTTTTAAAGACTGATAAACCAGTCTCAGTGAAATCCTTTAACTTGTTCAGAAACCTTACCCGGCTCCTGTTAGAAGGTTCATTCAGCAGCAGCTTGATTGGAAATTCAGCCTTTACTCTGAAAGGAATGAATGAACTGTGATGTTGCTATGCAGCCAAATGCACCAATCCCTTCCTCATCTTCTAGCAGGAACTCTCTGAGTAATATATTTCAAAGCACTTCTAACTGATCAGCAGAACTATCCAATCACAGCTGGTCTCTGTGGGGCCGGGATTTAAAGGGTTCAGAGCTCCCACAGCTACGGGCAGCCCAGAGCCCTTTAAATCCCACCCGCAGCTCCGGCGGCCGGGCTGGGGCCGGGATTTAAAGGGCTCAGAGCTCCCCGCAGCGGCAGGAGCTCCAGGCCCTTTAAATCCCGGCAAGGCTCGGGGTAGTGGGGATTTAAAGGGCCTGGAGCTCCGCGGCGGCCGGACCCTGGGCCCTTTAATTTGCCCCTGAGCCCCAGGGGCTCCCAGCCAGGGCCGGCTCTAGACCCCAGCACACCAAGCGCGCGCTTGGGGCGGCGTCCCGCGGGAGGGCGGCAGGTGGCTCCGGTAGACCTCCCGCAGGCTTGCCTGCGGAGGGTCCGTTGGTCCCGCGGCTCCGGTGGAGCATCCGCAGGCATGCCTGCGGGAGGTCCACCGGAGCCGTGGGACCAGTGGACCCTGTGCAGGCACGTCTGGAGGAGGTCCACCGGAGCCGCGGGACTGGCGACCGCCAGAGCGCCCCCCGCGGCATGCCGCCCTGGTTGGGGCAGCGCAAATCCTAGAGCCGCCCCTGCTCCCAGCCACCTCTGCAGCTGGGAGCCCCGGGTTGATAGTAAAGGCCCTGGGGCTCCCAGCCCCAGCCGGTGCACCAGGGCCTTTAAATCTTGAGAGGCCCCGCCTCTTCCGGTTGAGGCTTTTCCTTCCGTGTATTATGCAGCTATCACAACTTTTGCTCTGTATGCTCCAAAATACAACTGGGTGACTAGTCCACACAAAATATAGAAACACTTGAATAAACCTAAATCAGATTTAATCAAATAGCAAAGAACATCTACTGATGCATGGCTGGCAGAAGACTGTGGGCGGTATTTAAACCAAGAACTCTGTGCTGTCTGCCACCTACAATCCATCCTGGGACACGCATTACTTCAGCATCACCACATCGAGTTTGGAGTTTACAAACTTTATAAGCTAAAATGTAGCTTATTTCTGGGTTTGTTTCACTGCTACTCCATGGGTAGCTCTTGTTGAGCTTAGCAGTGGCACTTGGGAGCTTCTGAAACCCAAACATAGGGTTAGAAGAAGGAGAGAAAAAGTAGCAGCAGCAGAGTTAAAAATAAATGCCACCATTAAGTACAGAAGGGAGATCCATGAATAGAACAATCCAATTTCTAGTTGCAAGAATGGGAGTACATGGATGCATCTGCTAGAACCCAGGGCCTCTTGAGAAATGCCATGGAAGTTTTATTTGAACACTGGACCTTTAATCCACAGGACCTGATAATATTCTACTGATCAGGATGCGCTGCCAGTGTACTGCTTATTTCTGTGGAAATTATATTGAGTAAAACTGCATCTTATTCTTTCTACTTAAGACAAACTGTATTAGTCCCCAATGGAATTTCACTAAACTCTTTTGAAGTCACTGGAGTTGTACCTTGCAGGAATCTGGCCCTCAGTGGTTCTCTCCTTCTAGATGCGTCCCTAGCACCACCATACAGTGTACGACACCATTTTGTAGCAGAAATCAAGAACATAGAATTATGCCTAATTCTTCCAAATTACTGTCTATATTTGAAAATTGCCTTACAAGAGGAGAAGGGAGTTTTAGATTGGAACATACTTGGAAGAGAAGAATAAGCAGTTTGCTACACCCACCATTTTTTGTATTCTCTTTGTATTAATTTAGACACGGCAAAACCCCTGTCAGCCTTCCCCAGGCCTAAAGGTCAGTAAAATTATGGTCTTGCTGAGAGTTCTTCCATATTAAATCACACTGTGTTATGCAACCGCCTCATATAAGTAACAGTCAGAAAATTAGCACGGTGGCCACTATTAGAAGATTTCATGTAGGGACCGGTTCAAGCAATAAAACTCCAATCTGGACTCCAATGGCGCAGGAAGTTAAGTTCCAACAGTTCAGTTTGGCATGTTGCCAAGACATGGAATAATTGTAAATCTGCATCCATCCTCCTGTTTGCATTCCAAACACCTCATAGCTCATGGGTTTTGGTTCAGGACTGTCTCTAATTTAACTGTATTCGTACCTGGCTGTAAGATTAGTCAAATCCTGCTACTAACTCCCTCTTCTCTGTCCTGAGGTGAAACCCTAATCCCTGTATTTCATAGAATCATAGAAATACAGGGCTAGAAGGGACCTTGAGAGGTCATCTAGTCCTGCCCCCACGCACTGAGACAGGATCAAGTAAACCTACAAAATCCCTCACAGGTTTTTCTCTTACCTGTTCTTAAAAATCTGCAACGATGGGGATTCTACAACCTCCCTTGGAAGCCTATTCCAGTACTTAATTGTCCTTAAAGTTAGAAAGTTTTCCTAAAACTAACCTAAGTCTCCCTTGCTGCAAATTAAGTCATTACTTCTTCAATGGACATGGAGAACAATTGACCCCTGTGCTCTTTATAAGAGCCCTTCACATATTTGAAGACTTCTCAGGTCTCCCCTTCCGGCGTCTTCTTTTCTCAAGACTAAAACAAGCCAGTTTTTAAAACCTTTCCTCATAGGTCAGATTTTCTAAACCTTATATAATTTTTGTTGCTCTCCTCTGGACTCTCCAATTTGTTCACATTTTTCTTAAAGTGTGGCACCCAAAACTGGACACTGTAATCCTGCTGAGACCTCCACAGCACCAAGTACATTCATACCAGCTGCACAGCATTTTTGTAGTGCATTTTTGATGTGTGTGTTAGCATATTTTCATGACCAATTAGTGACTCCAAAGGCAACTCCAGGAATGCTTGATATGAATATTGGTGTGTATATTTTCACTACAGATTCTTCTTACACGCTCCTTCAGAGCCACTGTGGTCTTAACCTATAAGAGGTGTGCATTCCATTTGCACTAACCATGATGCTCTATTAAATAAACAGTATTTGATTAAAATATTATGCAGGACATATTTCTAGGACACAAAGAGCTCGGAAAATAAATCAGTTTGTAAAAAATTGTTCAAATATGTATTAACGTCCATTTTAGCCTCACAGGATTCTACTTGCCAACTTGAATGGGTTGAGTACTTTTTTTTAAAGGGGAACAAGATACCATTAGAGACGTTGCTTCATTCTGCTCAACATGTTCCCTAATTTTAAACCGATATGTGGCCACTCTCAGCAGATGATGTCACTTCCCTGACATGCTTTCATTTTCAATGCTTTAAGCTGTTAATAGCTAAAATAAGGAAGTTTGTTTGCAACTAGCCTTGGCAGACTCCGATTTCTATTTTTTTTTTTAAATAATTTCAACGGATAATATTGATGTTTATTTTAAGCTTCCCCCCCCCAACTGTTATCAATTTAAATTTTCACAGTTGTGGAAAATTAAAATTAAAAAGCATATTTTAATTTTTAGTTATTTAAATGTTCTCAGTTGTGGGAAATGATATGTGTGAGGCTGTCAGACAATTATTTAATGGCAGTAGACACAGATTCAAAAAGTTAAAGCTTCGTAATCACCAAAACACAAACGATCAACATCATGTCAAAATGTAAGTATTAAAATCAAACTCTTAAAGTTCTCCAACAGCATTCTTCTTAGTTTGGCTACCTGTACATTTCAGTTATCACCAATGGAAATATTGTTTGCTCGTTTGTGTCTGGGTATGATGAAGTTAACATTTATCTGCATTGACCGAGAAAAATCAAATCCTTCCAAGCTTTTTTACAGTAAGTGACGATTTGCTTGATCTTGTCATTTTGCTTGAAATCTTATCAATTTAGAAACTGAATCTTTCTGCCAATTGCTGTGGCTTGACAACCTCTTTTTACAGTTAGCACCAGGAGAGGAGAAGAGGACAGAAAAACTTGTTTTAGGTGGGGCTTCACACAACACGAGAAACTGACTATACAAAGTGTGCAAAGTAAACCAAGTGAAAAAAATTGGAACCATTATTCCCCCTCCCCCCAATCTCTTTCAGTTTTAGTCATTTTAGGTGTAATTTGTAACAATGGATTAAAAAAAAAAAAAAAGGACAGATATGCATTTTTTTTTAAACTGACAATATTTAATTCGCCCAATGTACCAAAGCATGGCAGCTTCCCTAAACAAAAAATGATCTTACAAATGCTAGACACTTCACAAAACAATCATAATGAGGTGGATTAGTCGCTGAACCACAGACTTAACTCTGAATTCCCTTGCTTTTTGATTAGGCCTCCCTTCCCCGCCCCCCCCAAAAGAAAGTAGATTGTCACTGTGGCAACGTGCAATTAAAAACAAGACAAATAAATCCTCACCAAATCGAAGGGGGGAAAAAGGAAAAGGAAGACCAATGAATATGCATGTGCGTCTTTTAAATGCACTTTCATCTGGTAACAGAAAAGACCTTATAAACCATAGTCCTTCTCTTTGAGGATATAAAATCCTCGTGGCACTTTTTGGAAAAGTAGCCATTCACCCAGAATCTCTGTACAAAATGTCCCTTTCCCTCTTCCAATTACGTTTGTTACTCAGGGTGGCTGAATTTCAGAGGAACTGTACCTACTGCTTGATCTGACACGGCACAGCGATTCCTAACTGCCTTTGAAAAGGCCCTTAGCTCCCCAAAGGATCAGATCCTCAGATCATTTCTATTAAAATAACTTTCAAGACAATGCGACAGATAAGGTAAGAAAATTGTTAAAATACCTCAGAATCCCATAGATCTGGACGTCTGCTTCTCTGAACCTTTTCTCTTTATGAGCTTCCTGGTGTAGGTTTATATCAGACCTACAACCTTTCTCTGAGCTTCCTTTGTGGCTTGGTAATATAAAAAGTGTCATTTGATCATTATGCTAAACCACCCGTTCACTGGTAAACTTTTCCCCCCTCAGTGAGCAAAATACTTTGACTTTATTGTTTTGAAACTGGGGAAGAGCGGGACAACTATCCTGTAGTTCACCAGACAAATGCAATAACCTGTAATAAAAATATGAATCTGCTGCAGAGTAGTTGGCAATTGGGATTTAGATGCACAACTAGATTCAGCTACGAAAATCACCATTTTGTAGCTGTCGGAAGGAAGTGGTAAATACTGTGCAAGGTCTGTCTCCTCTTCATGAGAGGTTAGGTAGCTAAGCCCTGAACCGAGAGCAAACCTAAAATATAAATCACTTAATTGCTCATTTCATTTGATACCCAAGTACTTTAAGCTAATAAAATTAAGCATTAAAGGATTACCAGGATAGTCTATGGGACAAATTATACACCCATCTCATAAAAGAAATATTACAGAAATAGAGACTGGATCTCAAAAGCTTTCTCCATAATGTGCAGTGCCATCTAATTTTAGATGATTCCACAGTCACTGGAGAGTTTACAGTGTACGTGGCCAACCCCACTCAATCAACTGACTTATCTCTATGACTGCAGGTCACACTATCTCATGAATCAACTATCATATAGGTTGGTTACGTGTTGTCTACTAATTGAATGCACATTTTAGCCTTGGCATTCATGCTCTAGATATCAAGATTTTAGATAACTGGTGAAGAAAAACAAAATATCATACCGGGAGTGTGATCATTCAGCTTTGCTTCCGACAAACTGCCAAAATAGATGTGAGTGGAAGCTCATATCAATACAATTTAATTTCTAATGTATTTAATGCAGGTGTAAAGTGTGTGAGTGATTCTGTAGAGGGTGCTCTGTTTAGTCACAGCTCGAATGCTATTGGCAGTGGTACAATGTGAACTTGCCCTACATTACCCCACCAACATAACAACTTGACCTAGAGGGGTGAAAGGATAGTTTAGTTCCACAGCCCACCCAATCCCTGGTCTGTCTGCTGAGATATGTGCCACATGTGGTTGTGGTTGTCTTGTCCACAACTTGTTTCACACACGCCACTGGACAGCCATTAACCTGCAACACTTTTCATAGAATCATAGATTATTAGGGTTGGAAGGGACCTCAAGAGATCATCTAGTCCAACCCCCTGCTCAAAGCAAGACCAATCCCCAAATGGCCCCATCAAGGATTGAACTCTCAACCCTGGGTTTGGCAGACCAATGCTCAAACCACTGAGCTATCCCTCCCCCCAGGAATCACTAATCACTACCAACCCAGGCTGTATTAGAAATGGCAACAGAAATAACTGAAAACCTCTGTGTTTCATTCTTAATCTCTTGAGTCACGCTTTTTACTGCTATGTTTTAAAGAGTCAAGCCTTCAGGGAGACTTCCACATATGGCTCATGAACCTTTCATCTATCCATTTGCTTATTTAACTTTATAATCACAAAACTGATGTAAAATATGCTACAAAAGTAATACCAGTAATGTTTGGGTTTCAATATACGAACCAAAGTAATGCTGTTAAAGCTTTATGTAAACATGCTGTTGGTCAAAATCTACCCTTAACTTACAACCTGTGCAATCCTACTGAAGTCAACAGAGTTCCACAGCACGGAATCTGACCCATGAAAGTCAATCGTTATCTAATCTAATGCTATGTATCTTAGGGTTTTCTATAGCACCTATTCACCACAGTATCTAATGATGCCCAGAGGAATGTTCTGAACAGCTGAGTAAAAATCTGCTCAATTGTTGCCATTCAAGAGACAACTGACAATTGCAAGCTATGTAAAGTTTAACTTGAAATAAATAAAAACAAAATAACCAAGACAAATATTTTTCTTACCATAAAGTTTATTACAAATACAGCTGGTCAAATTACTCATTGTGAATAAAATGCTTAGTGAGTATAGTTTATTTTTTCTTTTTTGTGAACCTTGTTAAAAAAAATTTTTTTTAAGGGACCACATCCTTAATTGAAGCTACACTGATCAGTATCAGCTGAGAAACCAGCCCTAACAAATTAAGAAGTACAGCTGGGGTGACAAGAGTTGACTGTAAACAAATACAATGAATTCTTAATATATTGGAAGGATAAAGAATAGTCTTCTTCTTTATCCTTGGATTAAATAGAAAAAAACCCACAAAAATAAAAAAAGGTACAATTTCTCTTTAACCTGGTTTAAACAAGTTTCTTGGACATGTTACGACTAGTTATGGGCAAACTTGAGCAGTCTGGATACTTCAGGCTTTTCTGAACTACCCAAGCCACTTAAGACTGTAAATCTGGGACAGGAACATGAATTTTCACAACCCAGAAATGGATAAAAGAAAGCCAAAGCGGGCGGGGCAGAGGGGAACAAAATTCACGGACGACTTTCAAACCTCAGAAAAGGTTAGAGCAAATACTCTGGTTGGTTAGTTATTTTAAGAGAATTGTCTATCAATTTATTGACTTCTAGGACAGCCCTAATATGCAGTGAAATCCTGGCACCATTGAAGGCAATGGTAAAACGCCCTTTAACTTCAGTGGCATTAGCTTCTCCCATAAAATTTGAAAGAATCAGAAACAATAAATCAGATTAAAAGTAAACTAATTAAAATTTCAAACAGTGTACGGAACCAATGAGAAGTATGTGAAATCAACACAAATGATCTGCTCTCCTGACTACCTACTTCTGGCCCGGGGTTCTCAAACTTCATTGCCTCACGACTCCCTTCTGACAACAAAAATTACTACACGACCCCAGGACGGGGGATTGAAGTCTGAGCCCGCCCAAGCCCTGCTGCCCTGGGTGGGGGAGGGGCAAAGCTGAAGCCCAAGGGCTACAGCCCACATTGGGGGGCGGGGCTGTAACCTGAGCCCCACCACCCAGGGCTGAAGCCCTCAAGCTTTGGCTTCGGCCCTGGGAGGTGGGGCTTGGGCTTCAGTTTTGGCCCCAGGCCACAGATTGAAAACCGCTGTCCTAGAGACTGTGCATTTACAGATATTTCCGCTGTCACACCGCTATCCCTGATGATCTGTTATTTTTCTTTTGTTCTTGAAATAATTTCAGGTCTGATCCTATGAATTCTTACTACTTATCAATTTGCTTTCCTACTCTTCGTATTAATGGGACTATTTGTGGTATAAAGCCCTACATAAACGGGTATTAATGTGTTTGCAGGTTAGGGTCCAGTGATTTCAAACTCGAGACTCCTACTGAAAGTAATGTGGCTAAATCCTCTGGATGACTTTGAAAACATAAACCTTGCCTTTTTTAATCTGCTTTGGAAGCATCACATACACCCATCCCACTATTTACACACAACTGCAGTTGTTGCCAACTCTTGCGCTTTTCCTCGAGAGTCTTGTGATAGACGGTGTGTTTTATAAAGCTTCAGCTCCTGGGAGGCATGTGAATCTCACCTTCTTTTTTTTTTTTAAGTTACTTTCTAGCTCTGGCCCACATTGCTGCAGAGAAAAGCTTGGAAGTCTGACTCTAGTGCACCCTAAAAGCTCAGAAACCAGCAGGCAAATATGAAAGACGACAACTGTATTTCTTTCTTTCTCTTTCTTTCAAGATCTTGTGATTTTAAGCCTTATCACATGATTTTCAGAGGCCTGACTCATTATCTTTGAGCTTGTGGGATTGGCAATACTGTAACTATTTTAATTTATTAAAGTTTTGTAGGCCATAAGCGGCATTTGCTCCACGGAAGTGGAGGGAATTAGTCTAGATTTACTTTGGCAAAATTAGAATCAGAATCTACCCCTTTGGTCTGATTTTTGTGTTCATACAGTTGCCACAGAGAGAGACGCTCGTGTGAAGACACAGTGTACAGTGAATTAGATAAGCTGCAGTCCATGAAGAGGAAGAACTTCAAGAACTCTTTGGCTTAGAGCCTACTACTTCGAAGATTTTCAATTTCTTGCGGCAATTATATATACCTCCAGCTCAGGGACTTTCATCCCTCAGCCATTTTGCCCAAACCCATTTCTATCAGTTGGTAGACAGCATATGAAGTTGTAGCCTGAGATTAGATATTCTAATTTATATTTAAAGGGGAAATTGCAACTGACTAAAGTGTCTGTGGTCGTTCCCATCGGAGGAAACACACATGGTTCTTAATCAGATAAAAGCCGATCTATCTAAATGCAACATCTGTACTTTGGAGCCCTGATCCACACGAATATTCGCTGGATGAAAACCAGCATATTTTTAGATTTTTAATATTCAAAAACAACCTACAAAGAAATGTCTTTCACTTGAAAGTCCCCTGTGGTATTTTAAGAGTTAAAACTACTGAAGTGAAAGCACACTGCCTGAGGCCAAGTTTTCCTATAGCCTATATACTTCATTGCATTTTCATCTCCTGTGTCCTGACAGCTGTTATCGTGAAGTGTGCTGCTACATGCCTATTTCTGTTCCAGAAAGCTTTCTACTCAGCTCTGAGCTTGCTTTTCAAGGCTTTAAAACCCTGATGCATGGGGCTGGCGGGGGGAAGCAGCAGTCACGTGGGAGATGTTTTTGTCATCATATGCCCCACCTACTTCAAACACACAGTTTTAAACACTGCACTATCTAAATACAGCACATTACCCTTACCCCTCCCCAAAGCAGACAGATTAATTTCTTTCTTCCATACATTATTTTTTGTTACAGATAAGAACGACATACTTTGCACTTATATAGTGTGATTCCTATGAGGATCTGAAAATAGAATATCAGGGTTGGAAGGGACCTCAGGAGGTCATCTAGCCCAACCCCCTGCTCAAAGCAGGACCAATCCCCAGACAGATTTTTACCCCAAATTCCTAAATGGTCCCCTCAAGAATTGAACTCACAACCCTAAATTTAGCAGGCCAATGCTCAAATCACAGAGCTATCCCTCCCCCTGAATTACAAACATCTGTCAATTAAGTCTCAATCTCAACATGAAGTAAGTAAATCTACCGATTTTGTAGATGGGTATATTATGCCACATAGAGGTTAAAGAACTTGCCCAAATGAGTAGCAGAGCCAGGATAGAACCCAGAAGTCCTAGTTTCCTTGTTCTGGTCATTAAATTGCATTGTTCTTAAAAATAACAAAGGCTATATCAGTGTGCCGTATTTTGTATTTTTAAACTAAAAGCTTTCAGAGGCAGAATATTAACTTTCCAGGGAAATACACACACACAAATATAGATACTGCTGAATAAATTACATATAAGAGCCAATCTGCAAGAAGAACATTAATGTATTTTTAATGGCTGAGCTAAGGATAAGTCTGTATACAGTATTTTAATTCTAGTACATTAGCATTGCATTTATACATTAGCAGCTAATGTGATAATGTCAAACTCTCCAGTGGTTGTGGAATCATAATAAGGGTTGTATTCGCATTCAAAAAAGACAAATGATTTAACCCCCTGAAACTACTCAGAGAATTTTTATACTGTCCCATTTTTTTTTTTTGCATGCAAGATCAAAGCTGTAATGGGAAACCATCTAACAGATATGAAAAAAATATATCTTTGGTAACGTACAGTCAGTATTAAAAGCAGAAAGCAGTCTTCCCTTCTCCCTTCCCCCCCCCCTTTTTTTTGCAAATTAAATGTTTCCATGCTCCCCAACCTGTAAATGTCAGCTTTTTATGGAATGCAATAAATAACTTAATAACTGCAGCCAAAGTAAAATAAATCAATACATCTGAAGATAACCAGCCTCTTAAGCAAAAATGTTATTTTTTGATTGCTGAAAAACCACAAGTAATGGTCTGACAATCAGCATAGTTATGTTAGGCCTGTGCAGTTCAAAGGCAATTTCTAGTCATTCAGAAATAGTATTTCAAGGCGTTTGTTCTCAAATGCAGGCATTGTGTGCACCCACCAAAGGTGAAGCTCTCTCTTTGGATTAACACTTATTCCAATGAAATATTTCCCACAAGACCACACCTAGGGTTTCCTTTATAAGGGTTCCAGGGTAAGTAGATTGTTTATAATGCTATTCAACGTGTTTTTCTTCTCTAGATTAACACATAGTGAAATGAACATTTCCTGAAGGTAATTACCTGGCTGCATTTCAAGGCAGTCATAAAAATTACAGTTCCCTTTGGCAAGAGATTATGCTGGGGGGTAACATAATAGGGTGGTAGATTTGGGATTCACTTCACTCCAATTACAAATGCAATTTGGAGCTCTCTGACATAGCTTTAGCTGGAAATGACTTTCTTCTGACCAACAGTCTCATCTTGATTTTACTAGCACATTTTCATTTGACCCACATAGTTTGTACTCTGGTGGGCCACAGTGTTCTGGGCTACATCCTACATTCTTCAGTGGTTACATGTTGCCTTATGGATTGATTTTTTTTCAGCACTGTGGCTTGTATTTTCACATCTATGCAGATGATACCATGGTTTGCTTGGCTCGGCTGCTTCCTAATCACCACAGTGCAGACGCAGTTGTGGCTGATTGCTTCTGAAGACATTCAGTTGCAAAGGTCATGTAATTTCATTAAATTATATCCTAGTTAAAAAGGAAGACGTTTTTATCTTTTGGAAGGGGAGCTTTGCCAGTGAAAATTCTGATTTTTTTCTTCTGCCTCTTATATTTTGCCTTTCACACAATTCTCACAGATCTTCTCATTCTTGAGCCTGCTTCACCTCTGCATTATGCTAGTTTTACTCTGGTGTGACTTCATTGTATTTAGATTGTAATCTCCTTGGGGCATGGGCTGTTTCTTCCAACTGCGCCTACGGCAACGTGGCCCTGATCCCATATGTGCTGACTCCGTGGGTGCTCCGGGACTGGAGCATCCACGGGGAAAAAATTGGTGGGTGCACAGCCAAGCTCCCCTCCCTGCCCCACTTCACCTCCACCTCCTCCCCTGAGTGTGAGTCCCCATTTCTCCTCCCAGTACTTGCCGCCACAAAACAGCTGTTTCATGGTGTAACAAGCTCTGGGAGGGAGGAGGGAGGAGCGGGAACGCGGCACGTTCAGCGGAGGCGGAGGGGAAGAGGCGGGGCGGGGATTTGGGGAAGGGATTGGAATAGGGGCTGGGAGGGGGTGGAGACTTTGGGGAAGGAGTTGGAATGGGAGTGGGGAAGGGGAGGGGGCTGGGTAGGGGCACAGAGTCAGGGTGGCGCCGGGGGCAGAAGGGGGTCGAGCACCCACCAGTGGCAGAAGAAGTCGGCGCCTATGCCTGATCGTAATGGAGGCATTTAAGTGGAACTGTAATACAAACAATAACAATTGTTTGGTCAACTGGAGTAACAATGGTGAATCAGGCTCCTTGTGTTTTTCATCTTCACTTACCTACCTTCACCTTCGTCCTCTGCCTAGGCCACATTAATCGTACAACTGTATTTAACTTCTTGTAATGCTCTCCCCAACTCTCTTCACTGCTTGATCTGTTCTAAATCTTTAAGAGACATCACTTTTTATTAGCCTCAACTTAAATTTTGGTTTAGCAGTCTTTCACCTTTCCCCTCTTCATACCTTTATAAAATTCCTTAACTTTAGGTCAGTGCTTGTAGCTTAGTAACATTTTCTGATACTCACCCATTTGACTTCTCACATTTAGAAACAATCCATTTTACTTTTTATCAGGTCAGATTTTTTTAAAATCCTGGATGGGCCTCAGAAAGCTCACAGGTTTGGTTCAGATAAACACACAGATGTTTGGATGCTTGTTTGAACCTCTTGAGTGAGTAAATACGGGCCAGGGATTGGAAGATTTTGAAAGCTCTCTTACTTTTGGTCAGATCCAAAATACTAGGATACTAACTTCTCTTCTGTGTGTTGGACCCATGTCCTTCAGGGCTGATAAAGGCCAGCAATAAGACAGTGGAAATCATCAATGTGTCTGTGTCTATGTCTGAGGGAAACATGCAAGCATCTAATCAAGAGGCCAACAGTTGATGCTGATTGGTAGCTTCACGGGGTCACATGACTATGAACTATGCTATCTTATGAGGAGATAACTGGGTCTGTGGATGAGTGGAAAGCAGTGGATGTGTTATTCCTTGACTTTAGCAATGATTTTGATACAGTATCCCACAGTATTCTTGCCGGCAAGTTAAAGAAGTCCGGGCTGGATGAATGCGCTATAAGGGGGAAAGAAAGCTGGCTAGATGGTCAGGCTCAATGGGTAGCGATCAATGGCTCCATGTCTAGTTGGCAGCAGGTATCAAGTGGAGTGCCCCAAGGGTCAGTCCTGGGGCTGGTTTTGTTCAGTGTCTTCATTAATGATCTGGAGGATGGCATGGATTGCACCCTCAGCAAGTTTGCAGATGGCACTAACCGGGAGGAGTGGTAGATATGCTGGAGGGTAGGGATAGGATACAGAGGGACCTAGACAAATTAGAGGATTGGGCCAAAAGAAACCTGATGAGGTTCAACAAGGACATGTGCAGAGTCCTGCACTTATGATGGAAGAATCCCATGCACTGCTACAGACTAGGGACCAAATGGCTAGGCAGCAGTGCTGCAGAAAAGGACCTAGGAGTTACAGTGGACGAGAAGCTGGATATGAGTTGACAGTGTGCCCTTGTTGCTAAGAAGACTAATATCATTTTGGGTCATTGAGTCCAGCTCCCTGCCTTCACTAGCAGGACCAAGTACTGATTTTTGCCCCAGATCCCTAAGTGGCCTCCTCAAGGATTGAGCTCACAACCCTGGGTTTAGCAGGCCAATGCTCAAACCACTGAACTATAGGGGGAGGGATCTGGGGATCTGCCACTTGGGGATCTGGGGCAAAAATCAGTACTTGGTCCTGCTAGTGAAGGCAGGGGGCTGGACTCAAGGTCCCTTCCAGTTCTAGGAGATACACTTATCTCCAATTATTATTATTTTGGGCTGTATAAGTAGGGGCATTGCCAGCAGATCGAGGGACGTGATCGTTCTCCTCTATTCGACATTGGTGAGGCCTCATCTGGAGTACTGTTTCCAGTTTTGGGACCCACACTACAATAAGGATGTGGAAAAATTGGAAAGAGTCCAGAGGAGGGCAACAAAAATGATCAGGATGCTGGAGCACTTGACTTATGAGGAGAGGCTGAGGGAACTGGGATTATTTAGTCTGCAGAAGAGAAGAATGAGGAGGGATTTGATAACTGCTTTCAACTACCTGAAAGGGGGTTCCAAAGAGGATGGATCTAGACTGTTCTCAGTGGTAGCAGATGACAGAACAAGGAGTAATGGTCTCAAATTACAGTGAGGGAGGTTTTAGGTTGGATATTAGGAAAAACTTTTTCACTAGGAGGGTGGTGAAGCACTGGAATGGGCTACCTTGGGAGGTGGTGGAATCTCCTTCCTTAGAGGTTTTTAAGGTCAGGCTTGACAAAGCCCTGGCTAGGATGATTTAGTTGGGGATTGGTCCTGCTTTGAGCAGGGGGTTGGACTAGATGACCTTCTGAGGTCTCTTCCAACCCTGATATTCTATGATTCTATGATCCCAGTCAGGCACTGCCCAGATTGACTAACCTTGAGTAACTCTTCAAAGCTTGCCTTTTTTTACTCAGCTATTGGTGTGCGTGTGTGGGGAGAATATGAGAGCAGGATGGGTTGTTAATTAATTATTATTAATACCACCAACCGATGATACAACACTAAGTTTAACTCTTGTTAAGCCTACAAAAGCAAATCTATAACAAAACTAAGATTAGAACTCAGGAATGCCTGACTTCCAATGAGGTTCTTGAGGCCCTGGGCCAATATAACCCTTCTAGGAGTTATAGGATAGGCTGAAGTGATTTACTGTAAAGATGGTTCTGTTTCAAAAATCAAAAGGCACTGCCAGGACTTATGACACATCTGCCCCCTGTGTTTGCTTCTGATATAAAAATAAATTCCACCCTTAAATATCTTATGCACAGGTAGTGCAGGGAAGCGTTCAAGAAGACACCACAACAAATCTAAACAGATCAGAGTGGGAAGTTAATTACCCAAAGAAATGTCCTACAAAATATATTCCCCTCCTCCATGTTCATAAAGAGTGAGATGCTACAAATAGAAGCAAAGATTTTTGGCAAAGAGAGTAAAATCAATACATACATACATATATAATTCAAGCCAAATTAAAAAGCATTAGCAGTCAAACTACAACAGAACTTATTTGAGTAAAACAAAACATATAACCCAACAACCTCAAAACAATATCTGCTTGGAAATCCCTAAGACAAACTAGTACATAAGAACATAAAATACTACCACCATTGGAAAAAAAAAACCACAGCTACCTGTAACGTTCACACAGGGGAGGAACAGCAGACTTTATTTTGGAACTATTTAAACAGTCAAAGCTGGGATGCCACTTGTTTATTATAGTTTCCAATTGTACCGCTGGCTACTGCCACGTTGGTTGCCAACACGTGATTTAACCATGAGTTTCATGATTTGGGGTAAAAGCAACAAAGAATCCTGTGGCACCTTATAGACTAACAGACGTTCTGCAGCATGAGCTTTCGTGGGTGAATACCCACTTCTTCAGATGCACTTCTTCACTTGCATCTGAAGAAGTGGGTATTCACCCACGAAAGCTCATGCTGCAGAACGTCTGTTAGTCTATAAGGTGCCACAGGATTCTTTGTTGCTTTTACAGATCCAGACTAACACGGCTACCCCTCTGATACATGATTTGGGGTGTATTTCTTAAAGCTCCAGCTGCTAGAATCAATAGATTATCATGCAATCTCACTTGTTTTTTAAAGTAAGTTTTAACCGTCATGTTGGCAGAGAAAAGTTTGAAAACATGGAGCACTGATGTCACGGAAACCAGAAGGCAAAGAAGGAGAACTTAAAAACAATCTCCTGGGTTTTAAACCAATTTAATAATTTTTTTTTGGTGGCCTGATTTATGACTGTTAAACCCTGAAGGCTGGCAATACATTCCAGTCTTGTAACTTTTTCTCTTTTACTGTGTAAGACCATCAGTGCTTTGCATGGAATGAATGCAAGTGTATTTGCTTGCTCTTTGCAATCTTCATCTAACTCATATTGAAATCAGTGCAAAGACCCGTTATTGACCTCAGTGGGAGCTGGATGAGGCTCTGTGTCTTGCACAATGGAAGGGAGGTGGTTAGGTCCTTCCCAGTCTCTTGTTCCAAGAGTGGAACCTGCTGCTTGCTCCTTTCCACTCTAGTGATTGGTTTACATGAAGGTATGCTCTTGAGGCTAGCTTTACGAAGGAAAGGGCTAGAAACCTACTTGTTTTTCCCCCAGAGAAAGCTGAGTGTCCAGCTCAATAGTCATTTTTTACTTTAAATCTCTAAAGACAGAGCATGTCCCACAGCTGTACAATTTCTGCAGTATAACCTGGAGATTGTAAAATACAACCAGTTGAGTCATAATGGGCAGACCTAGAGTCATTTAGAAGAACCATGTGCAGAAAAGGCACATAGGTTAGCAGCTACTGAGCATGTGACTAATGCTGAAAAGAAAGGGAGATAGAACTAAGACTTCAGGGAAGGAATCACAAGAGCAAGTATCTGCAAGGAGGAAGCCAGGAAATTACAGACCCATTTGTCTTAATTTTAATGGTAAGGAAAATCCTAGATGCCCCTATTCAGTCAATGGGCCTACTTTTGTGCTTAAAGTTACACATATGCTGAAGATATTTAGTGATGCGGGGCCAGAGGCCAGTGTGATCTTAACTCAGATTAGCAAACTTGAGGTAAAGTAGCAATGAACTTGGCTTTCAGCTCATTAGAGCAGCTCAAATTCAACTCCTGGATCCCCTAATAGACTCAAGCTACTAACCTGAGTTAAAACCTGGAGTAGCTGTGTCTTAGTTAACTCAGATTAAAATAGCAGTGAACCCAAGTTAAGAACACTTTTTTTTTTGATATGAAGACATACCTTTAAGGTATGTCTACATTGCAGCTGGAGGTATAATTTCTAGCTCAGGCAGAGGCACAGGCACCAGTTTTGTTGAAGCGAGTGTGTTAAAAATAGCAGTGTCTGAAACCCTCGGTACTTGGGGCAGTTAGCCCATCTCGCTGTCCACACAGCAGCAGCTACCCTGCTATTTTGGCTACCATTGGCATTTCAGCCCGAGCTGGATATTATACCTCCAGTGTAGACATAGTCTTAGTACAAACACACCCTAGCACTTCCAAAGAAACGAGCACAAATAATAACTGTGTGACTTTGTTTCACAAAAGGTAAAAAAAAAAAAAAAATCACGCTGAACACCTCTGGTGGAATTGTTTGTGAGAACACAGAGAACACACAAGCAAAGTATTTAAAAAAGAAATCTATTTGGATTTCCAAAAGGCAATTAAACATAGCTCTACTCAGTACCCTGGTATTTCAGCTAAGGGCTGAGATGGGGCAAAATGTCCCGAGGTAAGCACTAAAGATTAGAACAAGGCTAAAAAGTTAGCTCATGTGGAAACCTGGGACTGATCTCACTGCAGAAGAGACAGATTAGAGGGGAAATTGTGAAAAGCTTCAAGGTGCTCAAGGGGATAGTGAAGCCTGACACAGATCAAGTCTTAGAACAAGTGCGAAATTCGTCGATTCGGGAACCCAATCAGAAAACAGTAGGTGGTATGGGAATGCAAGGGAAACTTTTTCTATGCCAACGATGAACTTACCAAATGTCAGACCAAGGACAGCCAAAGAACGTTTAACTCTGCTTAAGAAGGGGCCTGAGATGAAAAACTGCTGATTATCTGACTGGTCCATAGAGTTGATTGAAGTCTCTTGGATTTCTAAGCTCTCTCTAATTATGCTCCTCTAGTAAGGCATCAGTTCCCACTTAAGGTTTTAAAAGTTGCATCCCTTTTTAAATACGAAATCTGAAAAAAAAAGTCTTTGATGTGTTTTTTTAAGATGGTATTTAATTTTTTTAAGCTCCCTTGAATGATTTTGTGAAGGGCACAGATATTAATGCATTTTGCATTGCATGATAATGGTGGTTCATCAGAACAAATGAGAAATTAGGCTCAGCACAACGATCAACGGTAGTAACAGCAAAAGAGCCACAAAAATCTTCTCTGGAGGAAAAAAAAATATCAAACCAAACCAAACAAAAACCCAACACACCTAAAATCTGAGATTGAAATCCTGTTAGAATTATTACTAATTCATTCATTTCTTACTCCTAGCTCAGGTCTTTAAATCTTTATCTCTCATGATTTTTGAGACCTGACAAAATTTTTGAAGGCTAGAGCTGCCATTACTGCTAATAGTGCCTGATTACTTGCGGTAAAAATTAAATCAGACTAAAATTAAATCAGACTAAATTCAAACACTGAAAACACTGAAAAATTGTTGAGTTTTTGAAAATTTTCAAAACTGGCCCAATTCCATAAAAAGCTGTTACCAGTTGGGTGTGTGTGTGTGTGCGCGCACAAAATTGAATAATTTGAGTGATAATGGGTTCATATTTACTCAAAATGTCTTTTAAAAGCAGAAAATAAGATCCATTTCAAAAATTTAATTCAGACCAAAAAGAAGAAAAATAAATAAGACTTCCAGGGAAAAGATTTGAAATTATTAACTTTCAAGGTTTTGATGCCAAAGTAACCATTGGCAGATGTTCTGGGAAAAAAAGTGAGTTTTCTGGGCCACAAAAACAATGAAAATTGTACTGAAAAATATTCTTGTCATTTGTACAGAGCGCTGCTCTTTCTGTCTGAGCTGCACAAACAACATAGAAACCACAGGCAAGCTGTTGTAAAGACTCAGGCTGCATTGTACTCAGCTTCCACTCTGCTAATGGTACTTCCTGTATAAAGGTCAAAACACTACAGGCCGAGTTCAGGAGCCCAACTCAACATCATCCGTCAATGCAAGGTGAACCTTCTTTTCCTGACTGAAATCTCTGGCAGTTATTCTTTTCCACCCACCTATCCTATGCCTCTGAAAATAGGATCTCCTCTTCTCTGGTTATTTTGTTTCTTGATAGGTATAGCAGTAACCATTTCCTGTGCTGCAGACAACTGGATCAATTAGTATAAAAACACCCACCCAGAGGGAGCTAGAATCATTAGAAGGCAACACTGTCCCACCTTCTCCTTACACCTCTCTCACTCCCACCCATTACCTTACCGCGTTGCCAACTTTTGCAGAGATAATGTGAAGCAAGTGTAACCTAAAGGCTCAGGAATGAGGAGGGAAATAAAAAGGACCCAACTATTATTTTGTTTTTTAAAAAAGTTTCATGATTTTTAACCCAATTTTGTGATTTTTGAATGCTTGGAGTAGGCCATCCTGACTGTAGAGTAAAGGGGTATGGATAAAGATCTGGGTGGGGATTTGCTTTAAATGCTTTGGACTTACTTCTTTGGGGTAGGGACTCTGGCCTTAATTGAAGAGACTTTAATGTGACCTGATTTTCAGAGAGAGGGGGCACAACCTTTTCTCAAAAGAAGGACCTTTCAAAAGAATGTCATTAAACAAAATAGAGACATCCTGAATCGTTAGTCATTTTGGAAAATTTAGACCTTACGTCTATAAACACATTGCTAGGGCTGTATGAATAATAAATAGTGTGATGCAGCTGGACTAGGTCACTATCAGGATGAAGCTTTAAGAGGATTACTTGTTCTGTCAGGGGTCCTGAGGCTTCAGCAGAACTAGCTGATCTAGCATGGAAAAGACCGTACTTACTATCCTGTAGGCACATTTGCTGCATCACTAGTGAATTGAGGTTATGTTCTTCACTGTTAATGAAGTTTTGATCTGAGGCCTTTCTACTGCCTAATGTCAGCTCTGGCTCAGAACCTCAAAAGGTATGTAGGTGCCTAACTACCACTGATTTCAGGATCTGGATCTCTCTCTCTCTCTCTCTCATTTATAGTGTTAACAGCAGCAAATTTTAAAACGTAAGTATTCCACCACAGTCCTGTTGGTTTTATACATTAAAGCCAATACCATGGTGTGACAGGGTGGAGTAGGCCCAGAGGTCTCCTTCTGGAGGCCTTAGGATCCTACCACACCTTGTCCCTGGAAGGAGCAGAAGAGAAGTCCTCCAAGGGCCTAGAGTGGTTGTGGGGAAGCAGACAATGAGAGACGCTGCAGGCAGCAGCCAATCAGGGCCCAGCAGGCCCATATAAAAGGAACTGTAGAACAGAGCACCAGTCAGTCACTGCTTGGAGATGGAGAAGAGAGGACTGTGTTTCTGCCTGGCAGAAAGAGCAGAAGGACCACAGACAGCTCAATGCTGGCAGGGACTGGGGGAGTGAGAAAGCTGCTGGCTGGTTGGCTGCTGGGACTGAGCCCGGGAAGGGCTGCAGGAAGGTGGAGTCTCCATGAAGGAAGCCCTGAGAGTACGGCCCCATACCAGGGCTGGGACTACTTAAAGACTGAGCCCAGGGAGAGCTAGAGAGACACTAGCTAAGGGTTACTGAGATAGGCCCCTGGTGGACTGTATACGCCAGAAGGGGGTTGTTCTGTTTCACATACATACATACATACAGTGCTTGAGACTCGGCCAGACTGAGTCTCCTGAGAAACCACTGACAAGGGTCACCATAAACTAAAGAGCACAGACACACTCAAGTAGAAAGGGGCACTCGTGAGAGGTGAGTGCTGCCCCAACATACATGGGTTTCAGGAAAGGCCAGTTTCAAACCCTGGAGGTAGGGGGAAGTTTGACCCAAGCAATATATGAAATATACTACATCATTCAGTTTAGTTGAAGATACAGGGGCAAAAATGTAATGGGAGAAAATAAACACACACACATGAAGCATTTCTTTGCTAATGAACACAAAACTGTAGCCAGCCATCTAAAGCCAGTCATTCCATGCTCATCTCGCTGTACAAAAGAATCACAGAACTTTCCATCTCTAAGAGCCACAATGTCATTGAGCCCATCCCTTTGCCTGGAACAGTTTGATAGTTAAGTAACTTAGCATACATCTGATTTAGGAGTTGTACTCAATACAAGCCAAGTTTAGATGCCTGCTCCCCGGGACACTGGAAAGATGACACAATCCCTGAAATTTATAATTTTGTCAAATAATAAAGTCTCATGCTTTTAAAAAGAAACCGTCTGTACGGTGTTTCTTAAGAAAATGCAAGGGAACTAACAAGTAGTATTCCCTCCCTGCCAGCAATAATGGTAATAGGTTACACCCCAAATCCTATTGAACGGTTTACAAAATTCACAGTTTCTCTGGTTACATATTTTTGTAAAATCCTACAGCCAGCTGGGATAGTTACCTCACCTCATTGTCCTATTGCTACTGCTCAGTCTGAAATGTACTGCCATTAGTTTAAAATCTATAGTGCACTTACTCTAATATAGTCATTTAACATTTACATCACACACACGTGCAAACAAAGTGCTTCCTGTCACTGAATGAGAAAAAAACCCCCAAACTACTGGCTGATGTATAAACAGACGCTGCTCTCCGTTAGGTATTAAGTTTTCTTTTTAGAGAACCTTGGAGGTGAAACCAGTGCGAGTAGGTGTTCTTAAATTCTACCTCAGATGTTTTAATAGTGCAGTTTTACAGCCGAGTGGATCTTAACAATCACAATGTGCTGTCAAATAAGAGACCTAATTAGTCCCAGAAGTTAATATTGCCACATTGTAAAATAAAATATATGGAACTGGAGATTTGTCTGGTAGGCATACGTATTGCAAACACTAGAAAAATCAAGCAGACTCAAAATGCAAAGCTATCCAGAATAACTGGATGCGCTGTGTTCTTTATTTCTGATTCTAAATGCCATCACCATTTATTCTGACACCAGTCCACCACTGAGACAATTAGGGCTAAAGACAATTGAATTTTTTTTCAGAAGAGTATAGATTTTAATAGATCTATTTGCAATAAAATGAATTTTAATATACTCTTCTGCTATGGGCTCCATAATACAATACAGAGAAATCAATTGCTCATTGACAAAAGGCATTGCAAACGTTCAAATGCCAGTCATGAGGATAATCTGCATCTATATACCTCCACCCTTGTCATTTGACGTTCGCAGAGGAATTCATTCAGCCTCTGAGTAATACACAAATGTTTTGCAAAGCTCTGAGCACTCTTGTGACGCTTGGTAAATAATAATGCACCCTGTACAGGTTATAGGGAAAAGCAACATAATCATAAATAATAATGCTTTATATTTATTACTTCTATCACACCAAAGAGGTGTTAGTTGCTTTACCTGAATATATTAAGATGCATCCTGAAATCTGAGGAGTTTACAATTTAAATAGACAATGCAGAATCAAAGGAATAGGAGGAAAGGATGCACAACACAAGATGTAGTTAGCTTTTATATAGGACTTTTCATCCAGCATTCTCAAAGCACAATGCAAATATAAGTAGAATGGTCTCCATTTTACAGATAGAGAAAATGAGGTCAACTAAGGTAATAGAGAAAGTCAGTGGCATATCCCCTGGAAAAAGCAGCCTCCCACATGCAACACAGAGTATTACTAAAGGGAGAACAACCTTTCTATACAGCGTGGAGAGAAACATTCATAGTCTACACAAAAGATTATAATAATATACCTAAATTTATTTAATTATGGGAGCAGGCTGCCAAAAATACTATGCAGTTTATATGGGGGTCTATCACCCTTCATCCTTTGAGCATAAATCCCTAAGTTACAAGGAAGTTATACAAATACATGAAAGAAATAACAGAAGTTATCTCAGAAGAGGTCAATTTAAAAGGGAGTCAAAATGGAAACAAAAAAGGAGAGGTACTCTACTCAAGCTCTGTCCCTGATCGTATGCTACTTCTAAATATGATCAGCAGTGCAAAAGTTAATTTGGACACTTAAATAGTTACCATCAGCCTTCAAAGTATGCCCGTCTCAGATCTAACCTTTCAATCTGACCATCTGTAGAGCTAGTAAAACAGCACATCTGTTTACATTCAGAAACTTCTTCACAACCATAAGAGCTAGAAAATAAAACTTAAAATTCCAGAGAAATTGATAGAGTAGGGGTAGGCAACCTTTCAGAAGTGGTGTGCCGAGTCTTCGTTTATTCACTCTAATTTAAGGTTTCGCGTGCCGGTAATACATTTTAAAGTTTTTAGAAGGTCTCTTTCTATAAGTCTATAATATATAATTAAACTATTGTTGTATGTAAAGTAAATAAGGTTTTTAAAATGTTTAAGAAGCTTCATTTAAATTAAAATTAAAATGCAGAGTCCCCCGGACAGTGGCCAGGCCCCGGGCAGTGAGAGTGCCACTGAAAATCAGCTCACGTGCCGCCTTCGGCACGAGTGCCATAGGTTGCCTACCCCTGTGATAAAGCTACCAAAAACTGCTGGGATGGTAGTCTGCTATTCCCTGGCTCAAACTTACTACACTATTGTTTTTCAAAATAACTCCGCAAATTATTTATATTGCCACTGTTAGCCTAAATCTCAAAGCATTCACATGCTATGTCTACAGAGCTTTTAGTGACACAGCTGTGTCGCTACAGCTGGGCTGCTAAAAGGCGTGCAGCGTAGCCACTGTTTATTGGTGGGAGAGAGCTCTTCCGCCGACAAAAAGCTTCCACCCTCAACGAGCGGCATTAGCTTTGTTGGCAGGACAGTGCTCCTGACGACAAAGCACTGTTCACACTGGTGTTTGTTGTCGGCAAAACTTTTGTCTTTCAGATGTGTGTGTGTTTTTTTAACACCTCTGAATGACAAAAGTTTTGTCTTTCACTCGCCAGCGTACACAAAGCCTTAGAAAGAGAGGAGATGCTGAGCAGGTACTGTAACGGATATATGTGGCTTTTGGACATCAGTTATTTTTCGATGACGCCGTCTACCAATTTTCATTTACTGTAGTCTTTGTATGTTACTAAGAAGAGTACAACTGTTGTAAACACTTGCACTGTATTATATTATTGTGTATATTACGATTTTGACACTTATTTCCTCTGAGGAGAAGAAACACTGCCTATATGCTATCTAGTGGACAAACAGGATTTTTACAAGGTCCCTCTTCTCCCCTCCTTTTGAAATTTGATCAAATATGATCTGAAAGGCTTTTATTCTGCCAGAATCCCAGTCCAAAGTTCTGTGTTTCTCTGGCAACGATGACATTACTAACTGAAGCCAGGCAGGGAGCAGCACACGCTGCATTCCTTATGCAGTTTTAGGTGTTAGCAATGTCAGTGCTACAAAAACATAAACAAAAGCTCTGGGGTGGACCTTGGCAGAGGATAAAGGAAAAAAAATACTTCTCAATATTTTGATTTCAACTAATTTATTTGCAATTTTTAGATGTACACATGATATTACATTCTGTTATTAGTTTGATAACCATTATTTGCTTAAAGAAATACTACTCAGTTTACCTTCAAAAATTAGGGAGAAATTCTGCAGAGGGACCTACAAATATGGCCACCCCAAGCGTTTGAAAGTCTGTTCAAACAGGAATTTTCTAATAAAAACAGATTTTGAAGCTTCAGAAAGTGGCCATCTCGTAGGCCATCTTGTAAGTTCGCGAAGGTGATAGTTGGAGCTGGTCAGGAATTTTCCAACAAAATGCTTTGCCTCAGTAAATGCCAATTTGCGGAAACAAACTGTTTGCAGGAAAGGATTGGTTCTGACCAATCTCACGATTTGAAAAAAAAAATGAAAAAAGTGCAGAACTATGAAAATATTCCATTTTGATATTTTCAGAATGAAAAATGTTTCATTTTTCAGTTCAAAATGATGTTTGTTTCAAAATTTGGTTTAACCAATTCTAAAAAAAAGGGTAACGAATAAAAAAAGGGCAAAATAGAAACTACATATTTCAAAATTATTGAAACAATTTGTTTTCTCTTTTGGACAATCAGTTGACATTTTTTGAGATTTCCACTTTTCATCCCAGTGATGAATTGGGGGTATATCTTTATAACTTATGAATTCGATTGATATTGTGAAGTTTTATTATGAAAAACTGCTGCATCGTGAATGCCTGTAAGTATGTGGCTGCACCAGTGCTGATAGGTCCTTTAGTTAATAGATATATTCAAGACAGGGATACTTAAGATTAATGACTGTCCTTAGACCTCACAAATCTTATGCTAAAAGTAGCTGCATCTTTAGAAAACCTGGGTTAGATGATTCCTCTGAAGGGAGGGGACAAGGCAGGAGGAGCGGAAACTTAGCAAGAATAGAACAAAAAGAGACCAGGTGACCAGCAGCTGATTAAATGATGAGCCAACCAGGAGGAGAGCTGGACAGAAGAAGATGTGGGGCAGCAGACAGCAAGGTTACAAAGAACTGGGTTATGGGCCATTTTTCTCTAGTCCATGAGGGACAGACTACTCACCACAAACACCAGGCCTGCCTGCCTTTGTGGACAAGGATGGTGAGGAAACTGGGGCAGGGACACGTGTTTAGTATTTATTGTTTTATACGATCTGTACTCTCCTGTGCTTTACATGATTAAGTATAAAAGAGCATAAAGGTGTTAGACTCTGAACAAAGCATTTCTCTGTATTTTAACTGCTTCACAACTGCTGCACGTCCCGGAGAGAGTTAAACTGTAAATCAGAAGCATCACACTTTTGAGATGCAGTTCTGGGAGAGGGGTGTATTCAAGTAACTGAGATATTTTGGGTACTGGCACTGGTCTGGGACCGAGGGCAGTTGGGTTGAGGAACCCCATTTCCAAGAAGGGGTAACAGACAGAGTCAGTGCCCAGGAAATCTGCCAGAGAGGCCACAGGAGGAACCAGTGCTGCAGCCTTCCGAGGCTCCAGAAGCTTAACACACCCCAGGGGATCCAGAGCATAGAGGCTTGGATTCTCCTTACAGAAATCCCAGTCGGTGGCCTAGAGGGGGTGCTCACTAGGATCTGTGCAGTCCCGACTGGAGATGGGAAATAAATTTTAAATCTTGAAAACTCTTGCAGACAGAAGAACCCAGCTGTATTAGATCTGACAGCGATAGGCACACTATAAATGACTGGATGGATAACCTTTATTTTACCAAGTATCAGAGGTTGCAGACAGAAGAACCCAGCTGTATTAGATCTGACAGCGATAGGCACACTATAAATGACTGGATGGATAACCTTTATTTTACCTTTAGAAAATCTTTGGTAAGGGACAAAAACTATTTTAGAGGCATATTGCTGAGACACAGTGGGAATTTGAGCTCTGCCATTATCCATGCTGTACCTTTTGGTGGATAAACTAAGACTTTCAGTCTCAAGGATTGTCACCTTTCACCAGCATTAAATTAACTTTAAAAAAAAATGTCAGACAAGATGAAAGAATTTAGTTCTCTGTTCCTTCTTCACGCAGGAATCACACAGTCAAGTTGTGACACATTACCCTCTCAGCTGCAAGTCCAGAGACTGAAGGAGCCCATTCTCCTTTAAATTATGTGCATGCATCACCTTTATCTCTGTTTTAGGTATTTACCCTAGGCTCTTAGCACCTGGGTTGATAGTATATTCTTAAGCGCCACATTCCTGAGAGTAACAGGAGTTACATGTCTGCTTGCAATGAGGGTTTTCTTAGAATTGGTATTATATGGGTCAATCATACTGTGGTTATGTCTACACAGCAGAGGGGACATGTAATTCCCAGCTCAGGTAGGCATAGATGCACTAGGTCTGCTTGAAGTAGCATACTAAATATAGCAGAGTGCCTGCAGTGACCCGGCAGTCTGAGCTGCAGCTGTCCAAGATCCTAGGTACATAGTCAGGCAGCTGCCATGGCCACACAGCTATTTTCAGCACGCTTGTTTGATCAGAGCTAGCGCCTGTACATCTACCCAAGCTGGGAATTACACCTCCCAGCTGCAGTATAGATATACCTGGTAAATTACTTTATGATAAGGCTACTAATGCCCTCTCTGTGTAAGCTTATTGGATAGAACTCTCTCTTTACTCTACTACTTAGGAAATCAACCAAATTTAATCACTTGAGAACAGGGATCTGTTCATCTGTAAGTATCCCACACACACATACTATGGAGCACATAATTAATCGCCAATCATGTCAACCTACTGTAGTTTTAAATGATTTATTTTTATTGGGCACTGATGGTCTCTGTCAGCAGAGGAAGAGAGATACTTTTCAAACCTGCCTAGTGTAAGAAATTTGCACTCACACATACAATAGATGGAACACCTTGAAAAAAATCTCAGTCCATTTGGGACAGTTTTCTAGAACTGGTCAACTAAAGATGCCTACATGAGGCCCAGATGAAAGGCAGGAGATAGAGCTACACACTCCCTCACCAGTCCCTCTTCTCTTTGTCTCTTCTTTCCATCTGCCTTTTTCCCTCAACTTTGATAACCTTAATTTTTTTATAAGTGCCATAAGAATCCATATACTAGGAACACTGTGATTAATACATATGAATCCAAGCTCTGTATAAATATCTTGGCCTTTTCTCATGTATAATATGTTTGTACCTGTGCTATATGTTGGCACCTAAAATCTGTTTGATTTATTATGTATGAAATAAAGTATGAAAAAAAAAAGAGAGTGAAGGAATTTACTGTAATATATGTAAACTCTGCTTACTGGAAATGGTGCTCTGTCCTCCTCTACTGGTGGCGAGGCCAGCTAGAGATTGATGAGCCTACTACAGCCTTGGCTAAGAGAGATACGTCTTTTAGCTCATGCAGTAGCATCTCATGCATTTAGCTCCAGAGGTCCCAGGTTTGATCCCTACTGCCAACAGCCCTGTGTGGGTCAGTGTTACATATAAATTAAGTAAGTAAATTTGCACTCAATGAAAAGTGCTCTCAGGTCACCCTAAAATCTCTTCTTTTCTAATAACAAACAAAACCCAATTCCCTTAATCTCTCCTCATGTAATTTAGAAGATTCTTGACACGTGGGATAGCCTCTGTTGCACCCTCTCAGGCAATATCATCTTTGCAGTGCTGTACAGAATGAGTCACAGTCTTCTCTCGGTTATATTGGCAGAAGCCTCAAGTGACATCTTTGAAGTCAATTGACTTGAAGGGAGAGTAGTTACTTCAGGTTTACACCAGTGTAACAGAGCTGAACGTGGCAGAGCATTGCTCAGTGTCTGTTAAGTGCTGGAATCACCTGCTTTGTATTCTGGGTTTTTACTAACACAGCCTATTATCTATTTCTTCTCTCCCCTTCCCTCCCAACTGCAGCTGTGAGGGAGTGCTAGAAACAAGGATGCTGCAGTGTGGCCTTTCTCCCAAAAACAAAGCTCAGCCTCCTTCCCCTTTTCCTTTCATTACCTCTGTGTATTGGGATTCCACAGAACATTCTGTTCAGTGCCACCTGATCTAAGTGCAGTGCAGGATGAATCAGCATTTTCCTCCACAAAAACAGGGCATTCTGGGATAGCTGGGGAAGTTACATAAGGTTGCAGCAGCTTGGGAGGTTGGCATCAGTGGGAAGCAGTGCAGAGAAAGCTTGTCATGCGGTATGGATTGTCCTGGGAGAATACTCAGCAGGCAATCCTTCAGACTGAAATGCATGGGTTACTTTGAATTGTAACTCGGGTTTCTTATTTTTGTACCATAGAGGTCACATTATTGCTGGTCCCGCATGATGCGCTAGAGGACACAGGAGATTCCTTTCCCCACATAAAGCACTGCACAAGAAGCAACCGTTACTACTAGCAATGGGAGGTACACAGGTCCAGAGGTAGCAGTCTAGTACGGACAACCCCTGATGAGGTACGTCTGGGTTGATCGGGGTGGGTCATGTCCTTGACTTCTGCGCACACTGACAAACACTGGGGGGAAAGCAGGCTACATCTTGCCTACAGGAGCCATATTACTCCGTAATGCCTTCAGGGATGCTTATTATGTCCACAGTCATTATGACCATCTCCAAAAAGGGGTGCACAAAGTTTTGCTTCTTAGTACTCTAAGCTATAATTTGACCCTCTAGGCATCTTAGTGTTTGACTATATCTATATATATGATTTAATTTAAAATATTATAAAATATTTTAAATTAAACCAGAAAGCTACCCCAGACTGGGTGTTTGTGTTCCACTCTCATGCTTCATGGTCACTTTCCCTTAATAACTCTGGAAGTCATCCTGAACTTGCCTATTGTTGTTCTCCATCTCTGGTGTTTATTTTTCTGATTGTCTCTCAGACTTGTACCGGATTCAGAATTTACTAGCTAAATGTGTGGCCTGCACATTTGTACGTTAATGGAAGTCTTTCAAGAAGGTATTACTTGGGATCAGCAATAAAGAAGAAAAAATGAAAAGAAACTTTAAACAAATAGATTTCTATTTTTTTCAAAGTGACCAGAAACTCTGAAAGGAGACTGCCATTTTCTCATCTACCATTATCTTTCCCAGTGTATCATGCCCTCCCTTTCTCCTCCCCACCCAACACTTAAAATCCCTTCACTGACTCACCATTGTGCCCTCTATCAAGTTCTTTGTCCTTACCCTCAGCCCCAACCTATATAAGAACATAAGACTGGGCATACTGGGTCAGACCAAAGATCCATCTAGCCTAGCATCCTGTCTTCCAACAGTGGCCAATGCCAGGTGCCCCAGAGCGAATTAACAGAACAGGTAATCATCAAGTGATCCATCCCCTGTCGCCCATTCCCAGCTTCTCGCAAAAAGAAGCTAGGGACACCATCCCTGTCCATCTTGGCTAATAGCCATTGATGGACCTATCCTCCATGAACTTATCCAGTTCTCTTTTGAACCCTGTTATAGTCTTGGCCTTCACAACATCCTCCAGCAAAGAGTTCCACAGGTTGACGGTGCATTGTGTGAAACACACTTCCTTTTGTTTGTTTTAAACCTCCAGCCATCTCTTCTCCTCTGCTGTTCCCTCCCTTTCACATCCTTTTGTTTCAGTCTTTCATTCATTAGACACAACAAATCCTGCATCTTGGCAGGAGGTTAGACTAAATGACCCTTGTGGTCCCTTCTAACCCCGTGATTCTATGATTCCCAACTCTGTGCAATCTTTCACACTGCTCCATATGCATGGAATAACCTAACCAAACTTGGCCTCATTCAAATCCCTCCAGAAAACACACTTCTGCTGTATCCCTTTCAAGAGAGGAGTCTCATAAAGTAAGTGTGTGTGTGTGTGTGTGTGTGTGTGTGTGTATTTGATACACACATTCTGACTAATGGAACTATTAAACAACAGCAAAAGGACCTATGCAGAACTTTTTTTGGCAGGAAAATCTACCTACCAATATCTCATATGAACTGAGCATAGATTTCTGCATAAACAGAGACACGAATTAGCATACAGCACATAACCTACATTGCCTGTTGAATGCGCAGAGATGCATGTAGCACTCATTTTATACTTTAGCTCTTTGTTCCAAGAATAATAATGTTAAACTTGTCTGCATTTGAATGTGTTTGTTGTCATCTACTGGCTCAATCACTTAAACTATACAAATCCTTTTTTATTCTTGTTGCATTGTTCCTTGTCATTAACTCTGCCTCCAATTTTAGTATCATTTGCAGTACAAACTGAGATGGAGAGCTTGTTTTCAGCACAGTCATCCATTCTGCGGAGTTTGTTTTATTTTTTTTTAATATTACATACACAGGGCTCAATCATACAAGTGCTGATCACCAAAGCATTTAAGCTTAACTCTGCTCTTAACTGTTAATGTGCTTAACTCTGAGCTAAATGGGATTCACATCCTTAACTCTGAAGTCTACGGGACTCATGTCATTAAAGATAAAGCACATGTTTAAATGCTTTGCTGGATCGAGGCCAGAGTCCATGGCATCTTGTAGACTGAGCACAACACGTCTTAACACTGATCTTGGGTCATGCTACTTCTAATTCCCGTTAAACCTGAAGTTTCTATCAAAGGTTCTTGAGCCAGTACCTAATTTGAACTCCTAATCTATGACCCTTTATCTTATTCATTACTCTCTGAATATGGAATTTTGATATCTCCTTTTCAAAAAAAGTGAGTAACTATAATCACTAGTTCCCAGGAAACACAAGTATAAAATTAACTCCCCCCAAAATGATGGAGAAATACTGAATGTTGATAACCGAATGCCATTAAAAACCCAACAATCTAATAAAGAAATGCAAGGCAAAACATGTAAGTTATGACACTATGTTGTTAAAATGTATACAGACAGCAGCCTGGTAAAATATATAATTAGCTCAGGTACAAAATCTATTAATTTTACTAATGAACCCTACAGCTACAATTTTACTAATGATGATTATAACAGAGAACTAAAGACAATTCACTCAACTACTGGGCGGAAAAAAACCAACTCTCCCAGGTGCGTAAGCTAGCAGAATTTTGCAAGGCTGGTATATCGTAGAGCATTTTAATGGGCATGAATATTACATTACAAACTACAGGGTTTGCAAAAAGACCAACGTCCAAATTAATCTGACTCTACTGCATCAGTTTTTAGCATGCTACATTCTACATCACAAGGCAATTAAAGGTATTCAGCCAATGAGATTTCTGCTGGCTGAACATGAACTGGTTGAACATTCTCAACCTTATAACTTGGAATGGAGAGGATGCCTCATGCTGTGGAACTAATAACTGTGTTTATATTGTTCCATTTAAAAATGGCTGGACTGCTCCATTTGGAAGTTACATGGAAGGGAAAAATATTCTTAAATGGCAATAAAATACATTTTATTTCAAGTTGCTTCATATTTCAGTGATTTATAATATATTTTTATGGTGCCTTGAGGATCCACATTTTTTGTATTATTTCTATCATTCAGAGTTTGTCTTGGACAGAACCATTTGGCTTCACTCTGCACTCCTATAGCCTGGAGTCAGAACATTTCATGGTGCACTACACTATAATGCAAAGAGAGGTGACCTCATGGCCCTGTATACATTATAACATATTTAAAGAATGAGATTATTTTCTGCGGTGTGGAAAGCTTGGAAGAAACCACACAATCACCATACAGTGAAGAACATTAGAAAGCAGAGTCCACAAACTCATTACATTATAAATCCGTAGATCCCAAGGCCAGAAGGGACCACTGTGATCAGGTATCTAAGAGGGTGTCATAAGGAGGAGGGAGAAAACTCGTTCATCTTAGCCTCTAAGGATAGAGCAAGAAGCAATGGGCTTAAACTGCAGCAAGGGAGGCTTAGGTTGGACATTAGGAAAAAGTTCCTAGCTGTCAGGGTTGTTAAACATTGGAATAAATTGCCTAGGGAGGTTGTGGAATCTCCATCTCTGGAGATATTTAAGAGTAGGTTAGATAAATGTCTATCAGGGATGGTCTAGACAGTATTTGGTCCTGCCATGAGGGCAGGGGACTGGACTCGATGACCTCTCGAGGTCCCTTCCAGCCCTACAATCTATGAATCTGTGAATCATCTAGTCTGACCTCCTGTATAACACATGCCATAGAACTTCCCCAAAATAATTCCTAAAGCATATTTTCTAGAAAAACATCCAGTCTCTATTTAAAATTCTCAATGATGGAAAATCCACCATGACCCTTGGTTAATGCCAATAGTTAATTTTCCTCACTGTCAAAAATGTAGTCTTTATTTCCAGTCTGCATTTGTCTAGCCTCAACTTCCAGCCACTAGATCGTATTATACCCTTCTCTGACAGATGGAAGAGCCCCTTATTAAATATTTCTTCCCCATGTAGATCCTAATAGACTGTAATCACCCCTTAACATTCTCTTTGTTAGATTCAAAGAGCTCAATCTATTTAGTTTATCACTATTAGGCATGTTTTCTAAGCCGGTAATCATTCCCGTGGCTCTTCTCTGAACTCTTTCCAGTTCATTAACATCCGTCTTGAATTGTGGGTATCAGAACTGGACATAGTATTCCATCAGTGAAAAATACAGAGGTAAAATCACATGTCTACTCCTACCCAAGATTCCTCTATTTAGGCATCCCAGGATTGCATTAGCTTTATAATGGGATGGTTCATGCAGTTCCTACCCCTCTTATAATTATAAAGTGTCTAGAATACAATATTTTGTAGGGATCTGCAGTATGAGTGGAGCCGCCAGTTTAGTGACACCCAAACTGTTCACCTGTTCATAACACACACAGCTGCTAGGGAATAAAAAACAAACAGTGAATCAAATGCACAGGAATCTCTGGAGCTTCCGAGGACTCTGGACAGGACGCGGTAAAGAAGGGATATAACGAACTCCCTGCCCCCCAAACACCCATATGCCTTCTTGCCCTCTGCCCCCTTCTTCTTACCCAGGTCAGCAACCCACCTGCCCTCTGACTCATTTCCCCCTTTCAAAGGGATCTGTCTTTTTATGCTCAGTGGTATGCATTGACAAGCAAGATTAAGTGAGCAGAGATTCTAAAAGCAGAGAAGAGAATTTGGGACATTTAGTGATCAGCCTGTTAGCCAATAACTGTGCTAGCCTATTGTGGCACTGCCTTAGGTATGGAGCCCTAGACAGCTTCCTACTTACCCTATGCTTAAAGACATGCTTGGACATAGATACACACTAATAGCAACAAATAGCTTCTCCCCTCCAGGCCATATGGGTTTGCAAGCTGTGCTGGGGCCCAGAGAAGTTCAGAGATAAGAATTTTGCACTTAAAGGTAGAAATCACAAAATGAACCATTTGGCTGTCAGTTCAGGACTCTCTAAATTAATGAAGCATTTTAATTCCCAAATCAACATGAGCAAAGTTAATTTTGTGCAAGTGTGCTAGATTCCAAACCTATTACTATCACAACCAACTTAAACCTCATCTACATTCCTTAGGGAGCTGAAGAAGAGAATAAACAGAGGTGAAACCAGCCAAAAAATGTGAAGAGGTAGATTTTTTCGTTGTAGCTCCAGAATGTTTTGTATGCTTACATGGTAGACACTCAATATTGCTAGTGCTGGTCCACAGATACCCCGTTTGTATATATGCCACCTTCTTTACACACCTTTTACTACCTACTTTCCACACTGATGCTATTTGTTTTTGCAAAATTACACTTCCCAGAATTCTTATTTATTTATATTACTATAGCCCCTAGGGTCCCCAGGCTGGATCAGGGTCCAGTTGTGCTAGATGCTGTGCAAAACACATAACAAAGAGACAATCCCTACCCAGAAAAGCTTGCAATCTAATTGTAGGACAAGAAGCAACAGGTGGATGCACTGCCCCTTCCACACGCACTGTCCTCGCAGCTCCCATTGGCCATGGTTCCTGGCCAATGGGAGCTGCAGAGCCGGCAGTTGGGGTGGGTGCAGCGGGCGGAGCCCTCTGGCTGCCCCTACGCATAGGAGCTGGAGTGGGGATGTGTCACTGCTTCCAGGAGCCATGTGGAGCCACGGCAAGCAGGGAGCCTGCCTTAGCCCTGCTGCATCACTGACTGGACTTTGAACGACCAGGCTTTCCGGTGGAAAACAGGACACCTGGCAACCCTAGCCTGGAAAAGCACATCACTTAGAATTGGCCTATAGTAAGAAGTTGATTTGAGATGGGTTACTTATTATATATTAATTTATTTAAAGACAAACCTGAAAAAGGAAGACAATTTTGGTCTCAAAGTGCTACAGATGAGATGTCTTCTGGCAGGCGCTTCAGAAAGACAGGCTTAGTTCTCAGCAACTACCTGACAGGTCTCACCCCACTTCCAAAGCTGCAGGTTTTAATCAACCGCACTTGGGACACCAGCAGGTTTGAACCAGTAACCTTCTAAGCTAAAAGCATGAGCACCTTCTGCCTGAGCAAAATGATTAAGTCCTCCATTTACCAGCTGTAACAGAAGTATGTAGGCCAGTCCCTAAAGAGAGACAAAGACCTGCTCTCTCCGAGCATGGGTTACAAAAACAATGTAAAAACCCCCTGTAAGACTTGTGAACTTGTTGCAAAGCAAGAATGATTTAATAAACTCATTACTTTATGCACTTTCCTGCACCTTAATCACCCCTCTGATTAGACTAAGCTCTTCAAGGCAGGGACTGTTTCATATTCGTGGGTGTGGGTGTGTGCACATATACACACTAGGCAGCACAATGAGGCCTTGATCTCAGCTGAAGCCTGAGAGTGCTACCATAATAAAATTAATATTAATACTATACTTAGGTTTTGTTTTTCATTGTATTTCTGAGGTGTAACTGTATTTTTTAATGATTGTATATTAGTATGATCAGCACAGAAAAAGAGGTAAGATTTTTATACACTGTACGTATTTACAAATACCATTCTTATCTACAGCATAGACTAGTGGTAAGCGCCTGGGCAGAGAGCTGGGAGCCCTCGGTTCTTTTCCTTCACTTTGCCTGTTACAGACTACGTGACCATGCACAAGTCAACCTCTCTGTGCTTTACTCTGCCTATTGGCAAAATGGGGATGATAAGACTGCCCTAGTTTGCTGGGGCACTGAGACACAAATAGCTGCAAAGGGCACTGAGATCCTCAGACAGGAAGCGCTACATCTTAGAAAAGTACATTATCGTAGTTACTATTTGTATTAGAGAAAATGAATAGAAGACAATCGAAAGCATTTCTGTGCTTGTGAATAATGTGCCTGAAAATCAGGCCACTAATTTAGGTGCCTAATTCTAGGCAGCCAAATTTGAAAACGTCGGTCTTTGTACATCATCTGTCCTATTTAAAGCTGAATATCTTGCCCACACTGAAATACATAACGCTCCTTTGCATCATTTCTTTGTTTGCCATCTTAAGCTGTATGCTGTTTGATGCAAAGACTGGATCTTCTTCCTTTGTGCTTAAGAAAACACCCAGCATCTTTTGGGGGCTACCACATCAAACCAACAACAAGAATCAGCAGCTTTCCCTTTACACGTCAGTGAATTTTGTTGTTTAAGAAAAGTTCTGGATCACCAGACTTGTACTCACTGAAGTCCCACTAAGCAATATACCTGGACAATAAGAATCCAAAGCTTCCCAACATTGCTCTGACCCTGATCTAGATCACCTCTAAAGGTGAGGGTACTTCATTTTTTCATGCTTTTTAATCCATGGTCTTTATGATTAGACAAGGATGCTACTTAGAGCCAATTATGTTGGTGGTTCTTGTGACACAGAGACTTTCTTGCTGTAAACTGGACTCGGTCCACCAACTCATTTTATGCACTGAGCAGCTGTCAGAGGGTGAAAAGTCAGAGATTACCAATCAAATCTGGTATACCAGTGGTGAAAGATCCTGTATTTAAATACCATTCCTGCATGGAAGTATACAAAATGGTTTATTTTTAATTAAAACTTATTTTAGGTTATAGGAATAAAAAATATAATAGCCCTCCCCCCCAACCAAACCCCGCATCCTTCCCCCCCGCCTCTTTAGCCTTTAAAGCAATAAAACCAATAGAGTTTTGATTAAAACACAAAATAACTACTTCCACCCTGCAATGAGGTCTGTTAAGTTTCAAGCACGAGTACATTTTTACTGCTATGTAATAAACCACTACAATAGGGAAATTTACAAGACAATACTGAAAGACCCTTTTACAATAGTGGCTCTGTAAGTGGCATTCCTATAATACATTTATGTTGGACTATAATATTTTAATAGGATTTATCATTATGATTTTCACAAATACAAAGCTATTTTGTATTGATTACATAATAAAGACGAGACACAAAGTGTTGCAAAACGTTGCATTCGTGACATTTCACTATTATTTAGATATCACACCATTATCTCTGAATCATTAGAATAAACCACATCTATTTATGTTTGCCTGTTTGCTCAATAGAGTGAAATTGGAAGCAAGAAACTGTTTTGCTTGTACTTCCGTAATGCTGTATGTTTAGAGAACTTTCCGGGAATACAATGGACTGAAATTGAGAACATTTGCATTTTCTTTGTACTTTTCTAGGATTTTTATATTCAGTGATGCTATTAGCAAAACAATAGTAATGTCCCATAAGTATTTTATTCTGTACAGCTTCTGTTCTATATGGTATTCTATACTCATCATGATGGGAGATGAGTACCTTCCAGAAGCACATTAGGTTCTGTATTTCTACACCATCTAGTGCAATGGGTCCTGGTTCATGACTGGGGCTCCTAGGCAACATCACAATACATATAAGTAATAAATAATAATGTAACCTCCAAGGAGATTACATAGATTCCTGGAGCTCTGTCTGCTGGCAGCTCAGGGAGGAGGAGCCAAGGCAAACTCAAAGTCTGCCCAGCAACCAATAGGGAGTGGAAATGCCCAGGGGTGAGCTGGAGCCGGTTCGCACCGGTTCAGATGAACCGGTTGTTAAATTTAGAAGCGGTTTTAGAACCGCTTGTTAACCAGCTTCCCTGTAATTCCTCCTCCCGGCCGCTGGGGGGCGCTGCGGGAGCCATGCGGGCTGCCTCCTGGCCCTGTTGCTGCTGCTCCTTGGACCTCTGGCCCTGGGGCTCCTGCTTCTGCTCGGTGAGTCCCCGGCTGCATCCTGCTGCTTGGGCTGCTCCCAGCCGCTCTCCCCATGTGAGTGTCTGCACCCCACCCCCGCCTTCCCTGCCGGTAGCCACCCCCTGCCCGCAGCCAGCCCTTGCCCACCCCTGCCTGCAGTCACTCCCTGCCCACAGCCACCCCCTGCCCACAGCCGCCCGCAGCCACCTCCTGCCCGCAGTCACCTGCAGCCAGCCCCTGTCTGCATCACCTGCCCACAGCCAGCCCCTGTTGCAGCCAGCCCGTGTCACACTCCCTGCCTACAGCTAGCCCTGCCCCACGCCCCTGTCTGCAACCGGCCCCACGTCCACTGGTGCCCTGCAGTTCTCAGGGCAGTAACCCTGCACACCTGTTTCAATGAGGAGGGGCAGGGAGCAGCTGGGACCCACACGTGCACACCCTAGGGTGACCAGACAGCAAGTGTGAAAAATCGGGACAGGGGGTGAGGGGTAATAGGAGCCTATATAAGAAAAAGACCCAAAAATTGAGACTGTCCCTATAAAATCGGGACATCTGGTCACCCTAGCACACCCCAAGGGAGTGGCGGGGACCCACACACGTGAAAAGGAGCTCATTTCTAGTTCAGCCCCATCTTTTTAAAAAAGAACTTTAGGTAGGGTTAACATACAGCTGTATTTTCCTGGACATGTCAGGCTTTCCAGTTCTTAAATCGCTTTTCAGTTCTTAAAAATTCCTCCCAGGAAAATACGGACATATGGTAACCCTATTGGTACAAAAAATACATGCTGTGGCACATCCCTTAAATCAGAACTTTTTATAGGGAACCGGTTGTTAAGATTTTAGCAGCTCATCACTGGAGATGCCCCTCCCAGGGAGTTCAGGAGAGGGGAGAAGCCATTTTGAGGAGAGGCTGGAGCCAGCCAGGGCAAGGGCCGAACTGGCCTCTAGGGACCTGACCGCAGATCCCCCAGCTGGGCTTTTCCTTCCCCACGGATGATTCCCAATTGTTACATTTGCTGAGAAATTTCCCCAGCCAGGCTGGGTTCACCTCCAGCTCCCCTGGTGAGACCAGTCCCCACATGGTCGGCGCTGCTAGTCCAAGGCTGCTGCCTGCGGAGGGTGTGACTGGAGGCTGGGCGAGGAGGCGACAGTTTGGATGTGAGGGTAGTTGTATAACCTGCACCTTGAGCCCTGCACCCCTTTGTGGTGAGGGGAAATCCTGGGACCGACGCAGCCTGATTCCTGCTTGAGGAGGATCCCTGACAGCAGACAGCAGCCCCTCTGCAGTGACTGAGTCCAGCGTCATCTTCAAACCTGAAGGTCATTCATGGAGTTCGTGAGTGCACCAGCTTTTAGTTAGTGAGTCAGGGAATTTGTTTTGGGGACCCCCTACTCCCTGAACTGTGGCCTCAAGCCAGGGAGTGAGGGTTTGAGGATTTTATAACCTGCTGCTTATTACACCTGTGGAGGAATTCACCACCTCCTCCCACTTGTGGGTCCTTTGGGCTGTACTGAACCCAGTCAGCCACACGGCTAAACCACTACAGAGAATTGTACAGGTCATCAAGGGCCCCAGCAAAGTACGCGTACCAACAGGACACTAATTTTACACTTGTTGCATCAAGTCACGGGTATTTTCAGTGTGGGCACCGGTGACCCTAAAAAGAGTGTTTCACCCTGTTATGTTGTATATGTTGCCTGTTTAATATAATTATTGTGCTGAATATATTTTTATGTGTTGCGTTATTTCTTGGACGTCTCCAACTATCTGGCAAGTAAGTGGGGATTACTCTGTAGTTAGAATTTTCTGCCCAAGCTGCCCTGGTGACCCTGCCAGGAAGGAGCGAGGGGGGTGAAGTCACGCCAAATAATTTCTTAACAAAAAAGAACAAAGATTCACCCTGCTGAGTGGGTGGCGGGATCCAAAAGAACCCAGACCTGTCCATCAGAACCTGTAAGCGGATGGCCATTAAAGGAGGTAATCAGGTGGAGAGGGGCGCTACAATAATAAAAGTGACAGAGGTGTATTTGAAAAAATTATCCTAAGTGAGTTAGGAGCCCACATCCCATTTCCAGAAATGACTTAGGCTTCTAAGTCATTTAGGCAGTGATGCGACCCACAGCTAATGTGTCATGTGGATTTTTCTTCCTCCCATCATTTTCCATGGGGAAATTGTGTGAGAACTCTTATGATATGTACGCTGTGCTACATTTGTGTGTTAGCAAAGTCAAGGCAGAGAAAGTGTGCTTTACACTTGGAATGGAAGTTTATCAGGTCTACAGTGGTCCTTAGATCCTGCTTCATTCCATAGTCTTGGGACCAGACCCCAGAAAGCCATGTCTCCCGAACAGACTAGATTATTCCATCAGCTTCTCACATCAACACTGCTGTATCATCTTCTATTTTGCCTCGTATGCATGGCACATCCTTCTTGACCTCATCTGCGAGGCCTGCCCTTTCTAAATTTAAGTCCTTCTTGAAGATCCACTTCTGCTGTGATGAGTGGATGACATATATATTAAATAAAAAAAGAAAGAAAAAAAATAACTATGTGTCCCCTTCCTCCTAACCTCTACTTGTCTATATGCCTGTTCTGAGACTGAGCTCCTTGGAGCAAGGTGTCTGGAAACTACCTGGCATATAGAGGGTGCTACCATAAACAACAAAATAATAATTCATGGCAGAGGACTGGGATTTAGGAAACCTGGGTTGCACTGAAATCCATAGCAAAACTTCCACTGGTTTTAATGGGGCCAGGATTTTCTCCATCATTCTGTTCTTGAAGAGCTTACAATCTAAGGGCCAGGGTTTGGTACCTTTACTCATGTTGACTAGCACCTTATCCACCAATGGATCCATTTTTGGTACAAAATACTATTCAGTGCAACTAAGGTCCTACACTAAAACAGGATATTGAAAAAGGATGGGATACGCTGAGGGGCTGGAAGGCCCACTGACCAGATGTGTATCCTTGGGCAAGTCTTTTCATCTCTGTGCCTGTTTCTCCACTCCTTGTCTTTCTTGTTTATTTAAATGGCAAGCTCTTTGGGGCAGGGACTGGTCTTTTACTATGCTCATACAGCATCTAGCACAGTGGCCCCCAGCCACTGCTGGGCTGTCTACGTCCTACTGTTATGCAAACAATACATGACCAGATCACTGCATTTCAATAATGCAGTCCCCGTTACCGTCTAAGGCAAAGATCAGAAAATAAAAAGAGGTAAAGAAAAATCTTGCTCTCAGTCACAAGCATGCAGCTCCCACTGAAATCAAGTGGATGTATATGGGGGCAGAATGTGACACTTACAGGTATTATTCCTCTCTGATTCCCAGCATGACAGGTTGTGTTAAGTTTGGGTCTAAACAGAAGATGTTACAATCTAAAAACAAACTTTTCAGTCACATACTTGCCTAAAACCTTGAACAGCACTTGCCAGCGTATTCAAAAGGGTTCCCACCCAGCAGTTCCCATGAATCTGGCCATATGTCTCACACAAATATACATATTCTCTAGCAACACTATACCCATTTAACATCCACTGCTGAATATTAGCCATTCTCCACCTGTCATGACAACACAACACAGTTAAGTAAACACCATTACTGCAGGAGGGAGGCTCAATTTTAATACATTCAAATGAATTGAACTAGACATAAGCAGTTTTTGAAACAATGATAGAGTTGCCAAGCATCAAAAAAAGATTGAATTTAACCATTATTAAAATGACAAAACTTGGGATCACTGACTGTAAACAATTTTCACCCACTAATTAAACAGTCTGTTAGCATTTTCAATAGAGATACTTGGGGCTGGCCACTTGGAAAACTATTGACTTTGCAGTGGTTTGTGCTCCATGTTAATGGAGTTGATTTCAAACAAGCACTTCCCCTATGTAATTCATTACAATTGTTTCAAATCCTTTGTGTAATGCTGATCACTCTGAAATCAAAACACGTATGCAGATTGCCTAGCACGTGAGTACCGATTGCCTGCTGCTCTGTGGTACTAAACACTCTAAGCATGCACAGAGGAAAGAAAACATTCCCGTTTTGGGTGGATGATGAGGATTATGTGTGTGAAAAGTTATATAGGCTGAAAAATGAGTCACAATAAGAAGGAAAAAATGTTTTGAATGGATATTCCAGGATAGCTGTAAATATAAAAGTTTTCTAACCTAGGTTCCCAAAGTTAGCTTCTCAAGTCAAGGCCCTAAATAAAGTTATCTAAAGATTTTCAGATGTGCTGAGCACCTGCAGCTCCCCTAACACTTGGCAATTGTAAGTGCTCTCCAGGCTAAAAGACTCAAAAGGGTTCTAACGAGCATTAAGCACTTCATAACATGGGTGCGAAGCCGGTAGTTCTTCTTCTAGTTATTTTACAGGTGGGTAAATGAGAACAGAGCACACTGAGTTATGGCACTGATCCGGCAAACAGATCTACTCAGGCAGATCCCTATGCCTGTGCAGAATGCCAGCAGTTAATGGGTCCCTATGTGGACGCTGTGTCTGTTAACATGGAACAGCTTCCAGGATCACGGCCAGTGCGACTTGCCCAAAATTACTCAATGGCAGACTCCCAGTCCACTGCCCCAGCCACAAATGCCACACGGAGCAAGGGTAGGCTGAAACCTGAATTAAGATGTTATAAGATTTCTCTGTTATCCAAGAAAAAAGAAAAATTAAGAAAGGGTGAGCACTTGCTGAATTGTTTTAATCTTTGTACGATATTGTTTAGAGCTGGCTTCTCTCTTTCTCTCTCTCAAATAGAACTGTCTGTACTCAAAATGTATTTGTTTATGTAGATTGGACGTCTTCACACTATTTGAATTAGCAATGTAAGTATATTCCATATCAGCACAGACATACTTGATGTATTTAATGTCAACACGGCTAGCAACGATGAAGATTGGAAATATTGCTCTGCTTGTTGGCCATGGAATAAATTTGCCAAACAGAATCAGTGTAGCTCTAGAGTTTAAATTAATGCAAGCAACATTGTTATCAGTAGTCTTTAGCCTGCCACTCTTAGCTTCTAACAGAAACATTTAGGAATAGGAAGCATTACATCTGGCTACAGCTGCATATTACATGGTCCATTGAGACTCAGATGCTGATGGCTGAACTGAATAACAAACAGCTGGGTATAAATGCAAAGATCAGGAAATCATAAGAAAATGCTTGTACAGTATCTCTGAAGTCTCAAACACAATAATACCGTATTAGTGCTATTAGCATTACAGAATAAAATAGCCTGAGGATTGGAGTTCAGTTCCCTAACATGGGGAACCAGTCACTTTAAAGCTGGTAACAGCAGATTATTTTCTGGCTGCTGTAATGTTTACTAGTCAAACAATTTTATAGAATGGTTAGACTTTCACTGTCTGTGATATCAGGTGAAAATCAGCAAACTTCATTCAGGCACACTTCAATTGTACCTTTCACAGCCTGACAAAGAGAATCTTTTAAAATTAATCACTTAATTTTAAATTCATTACTGTTTTTCACTGAATGCTAGACAGCTTGGTGCCTAGGAAAAGCTGAACATTATCTCGTTTAATAAGAAAAAATAAAAACAGACAACTTGGTGGGAAACAAGGTTTTCCCCCATAGCCTTCAAGACTATTGTGATGGTGGCCTGGATCCTAAGGCATTGAAATGAACCACACAGTGATCCCTCTCTCAAATGCTCTTCTAGGTGTTAAGGAAACTATAAAGTCCTGGATCCTTGAAGTTCAACCTGTTTTGCTGGATGAAAACACTTCCCCATTTTTTTGGGGGGGCAGAACTTAGTATTATTCAATGGGATTCACCCTACAGGAAGACACGTAGCTGTGACTAATACTAAATTCAACCAACTAGTCTACAGAGCGAACAATGCAGACTCAAGGACTGAACTGAAACAATGTGAGAACATAGCCAAAAGTTGAGAATGATGGAAGGCAGGGAAGGAACTCTTCAGTTATTGGCATGATGAAAGCGAAAAAAGTGCTGCTATATCAAACTAGGCTGCTAGCAAAAGTAAACGTGAGTAGTTTGGGGCTGTAGAGCTTAGAAGAGCCCAATTCCTAATATATTATGGGGCTTCCGATATCTGCCTATAATAGCAAATCCTGAGATTTTGTTGATTCCTGCCTCTCCTGTCTTGTTTTCTGTTAGTTGGTGAATTTTCTTTTTATAAAATATGAAGACAATATATACCTAATTTCAATGAATGTGGGCAACTGACGAGAAGAACTCAAGAACTGTCCTCTTTGTGGCCTAGTTTGGTGTGGCCCATCTCATTATGGAAAGCTGTTCTCATCGATATAGTGGCTGGAACTCAGCTCTCAGAGTACTGAGATTTTTGAGGCTGCCTAACATCTGGAGAAATCCCCCAAAGGCATGGGAAATCTCCCAAAAGCCTGTGGCTCAGCAGAGAAGACAGACAATCTGAACAGGCTTGAAAATGCATTATGGAGTCCGATGGGAAAACCAAACGCAGTAAGATCATCTCAGCAACATGATACTCCATAAAAAAAAAATCTGACTTGTAGCAGAAATATAGGATGACACTGCAAAAAGAGGAACACCTGTATTTCAACCCCCATCCCAGATCTAGGACCTGGGGGGAAAGGCTGGTTTCCTCTCACTCTTAAAAGAGCTTTCCTTGAAAAGGAAATGGATGTAGCCACATGACATCTCTTGAAGCTCAGGAGCTGACATCATGGTGAAAGCAACTCTCTCTGGGAAGGCATCTGCATAAAACTTAGAACTCAGGACCTCTAGACACATAATTTTGACTAGCAAATATGCTAACAGTTACAACTAGTTTTTACTGCCCAGACCAGTCTGATAGATAATAGGCTGCAACATGCCAATGTGGTACTGGATACATTTTCAACAAAATTAAATTTTGTCAAAATATGCTACTTTGTTGGGAAGAGTCAGTTCCAAGGCTCTCCAGTCATATGTGAGAGAGTGTCTCGCTATAGCCTGGTTTTAAGGCACTGGCCCGATGACCCAGGTTCAATTCTCTTCTCTGTCAGATTCAAAGAGATCTGGGATGAAAATCTCAGCTTTGAACCCATCCTAGTCGAGTTCCCTACACAACAAGATTACAGAGTCTCAAACCTTCCTGAACCAAAAAGCTCAAGTTTCAAGAAGAAAATGCACATTTTGGCACTATTCCATTGTTGCAGAAACACTTGGAAAGTTTTGTTTTCATTCCAATGCATTTTGAAAGCTGCTGCAAGATGGAAGAGTCATCCTCTGGACAGCTCTACTTGACTTGACTTTGAAAATATATACCTCTGTTATTGTACTAAGGGCAGGTCAACGCTAGAGCCAGGATCGACGCTCTGAAATCGATCCAGTGGCAGTTGATTTAGCGGGTCTAGTAAAGACCCGCTAAATCGACTGCAGATCACCCTCCAGTCAATCCCCACACTCTACCCCTGAAGAGAAGAGTAAGGTAAGTCCGTTGACCCCCACATGGTATAGACCCCGCGGAAACTCAATCTAAGATACATCGACTCCAGGTACATTATTCACATAGCTGGAGTTGTGTAGCTTAGGTCGACTTACTGCGGTACTGTAGACATAGCCCTAGAGAGGGACAAAAAGTGAGTTTAACTTTCAGAGAGTATGTTTCATGGACTCCTGTAGTGGAAACATAACCTGCCTTTGCCAATGCTCACAGATAGCTCTGAGAATTCAGGAACATTAAGGAGGCTAATGTAATGTACTTCGGCGTTGTTCTAATTACTTTTTTTAATAAGTTTTGCTAGACCACTAAGAATAGATGCTATCCAGGGAACTCTTGCATTTAGTCACATTGGTACTTATGTGCATAACTTGCCCTAACCAGACTGTGGAACTTGGTTAAAGAATTATCAACTTAGGCAGGAAATGGATCAAGTGCACTAATCTAGCTTCACCTCTTGTCACTCTATAATATTCCCAGTTTTCTATTAAAATCTTGACTACCAGTCCACTTCCTGTAGATGGCTGACAACCATAAACAGAATATTAATCCCAGTTAGTATATTTTGTTACACACCATAAGAAGGTGTCCCTATCCAGAAGTGCCCTCCTGCCCCAGCCTGTGGTATGACAGGAATGCCTGCCTCAGTTTCCCCTCTCAGTTAACCCAAGGATTCTGCACCAAGCTCTCACTTGAATAATACTCCTCTTGGGGGCCACTTTGTTTGCACTATGTTTTGTAACAGTCTGTCACAGAAGTCCCAAAACATAGTCAATTATCACCTCCTGTGCATATAGAACTTAGAACCCTGCTCTTGCCAGTGGGAACCAGCCCAAGCTCTCTGCTGGGAGTGCATCCTCACCATACTCCAGTGTCCTCCACCATATCTAGGCTCCTCCTTGTCTGTCCCTCTGCCAAGACAGTGACCCCAGCCCTTCCAGCTGGCATGCAATCCTGATCTTTCCAGCAGGAACCCCTATAGCCTTTCTGCTGGGAGGTCATTCTTACTAGGAGAGCATTCGTCACTCCCCCTCTTTTCATGTGTGCTGATCTCCAGCGTGGAGACATCAGTGGGTAAGTCTCTCCAATGCTCTCCTGCCTTCAGCCCTGACTCTGGCTTGGGACCATCAGCCGGCAAACCTTTCCTGCTGCTGCTCCTTGCCGTCAGCCTTCGGGAAACACCTTCTGGCTCGGGCAGCTCTATTCTCCAGCCAGTCTCATCCCAGGAGGCCCTGACTCACCATATCGCTCTTCCTTCTAGGGCCCAGGTGCCCTCTTTTAAGCCCAAATTGGAGTGGGCTGATGAAGCACAAGTGCACTTACCGTGCTCCCTCTTAAAGGGCCAGTGTCACCTTGCAACAAACATTTTTAAGTAGCGTATTATCCACTCACATCAAGCACTGTTGTATTTTCAGCAACGCAAAACTAACTAGAGTAAATGAACTACGGTCACAATAAGTGAGTGCATACCAACTAGTCGCCCAAGCTTGCAAATACTTATTCTCATGTGTAATTTTACTCGCATCAGTAATACTGACTCCAATCCCACACAAGAAGGTCACTCACATAGGTAAGTGCTTGCAGCATCAAGCCCTGAATTATTTTCAAGCATTCATCATGCAACCATTAAAAATATGAACATATAGTGAAAATAGCCATGTGATAGACCCCAGAGCCATCTCCCCCATTTGGCAGAAAGTGCAACATTGACCGTTTCAGCTGCATTCTGCTCTCTAATCCAACTCCAACGAGACAGCCTCTAACATTCCAAACTTCAGAAAAGATTAAAATACCTCCAACTGGGAAAACCAAACCAAACCCTAACAGAGTAATATTTGTTTTCCTCCCTGAAGATGGAGAAGTTCTACTCCCCAACATTATACTGGCCCAGTGACCCAAAGCTAGAGATGACTCAGTGGTTCTACACTGGCAATATTTGGTGCCACACTAGAGGTTTAGTATCTCATGAGCTTTCAGGGCTAGAAATGACTGTTTATATCATTACAGAAGTCCAGGAATAGGCTTTTGGAAGTCCTTTCCACCAGGATAGGCTTTTGTTTTTATCTCAGTTACTGAACCTTAAAAATGCATCAATTTCTATGCACTGAAATGGTATTTTAGGGTAAAGAAGATTGATTTTTCTACAATAGTCATTTATTCTCCTCCTCCTAGTTCTATACAGTTGGATTAATTGTATTAGTTTGCAGATGAAGGGATGTGAAACACAGCGAGAATAAAATTTTCAAAACCTTTTTCTACAAAATATATCGTTTATATAGAATACACTATGTTCTGGGATTAAGATTTCATGATCAATCTACTGAGATGACATAGCTAATTCACTTATAGCTTTGCCAGTCACCAATAATGCAGTCATCGCAAATTCATGACAATAAAACCTTTATATATAACCTCTACATGTATGCAGTGTACTTGTAGTTTGTTGGTCCCAATGTGGGTGAGAAGAAATATCTTTTACTGGACCATCCTATGTTAGAGAGAGAGAAACTTTCAATCCACACAGAGTCAGAGAGCTCTTCTTTAGATCTGGGAAAGGTACTCCCAGTATCAAGGCAAAATGCAAGGTGGAACAGATTTGGCATAAGTTGTTAGCAGATACTGTAAGGGACCATTGAAGGTACAGTGACCCGTTAGCACCTCTGCAATCATAGGACAAAAATCAGTCCTCATCCTCAAAGGAAACCTGCACAAATACACCTCTACCCTGCTATAACGCAACCCGATATAACACAGGTTTGCATATAGCATGATAGCAGTGGGGCTCCAGTAGTGCTTTAAAGGGTCTGGGGCGCCAGCTGCTGCAGGGAGCCCCGGGCCCTTTAAATCACCTCTGGAGCCCTGCCGCTGCTACCCTGGGGCTGCGGTAGCAGGGCTCTGCTGGCAATTTAAAGGGCCTGGGGCTCCCCGTGGCTGGAGCCCCGGGCTCTTTAAAATCACCACTGCAGCCCTGTCACCGCTACCCTGATATAATGGAGTTTGACCTATAGCGCAGTAGGGATTTTTGGCTCCCCACGACCGTGTTATATCAGGGTAGAGGTGTGCTTTCAAAAGAGGAGCCTGGGAGCTTAAATTCATTATTCTACTAAAAATCATGGAATGAACAGAGACATTGGATTTACGGCTTCTTAAAACAATCTGTTACCCACTCACCTCCTCTTTTTGTCCTATGGATGCACAGGTGTTAACGGGCCACTCTGCCTTGAGTGGTCCCTTATAATATGTACTAACAACTAATGCTAAACAATCTGTTTCACTTTGCAGTTTGCCATGAAGCCCGGAATACCTTTTCCTGGCCTGAAGAAGAGCTCTGTGTGGCTTGAAAGCTTGTCTCTCTCCCTAACAGAAGTTGGTCCAATAAAAGCTATTACCTCACTCACCTTGTTTTCCCATGTTCTACAGTAATATATTGAAGTGCGTGTATATACCTCCACATATATGAAGGTAATACTCATGTGAGACATCAAAAACCTCAGAATTCCTCATGCACCTTTGATTACCCCACCTGTACTCAGCCCATTAGTCCACATCACCTGGGATTTATTCTGCCATTCCAAACACCAGAGAAGTATCAGCCTGCCACCACACTATTAAAAAAAATAAAATAAAACCAGCCTTCTCACCCAAAATGTTCTCCCCTCCTCCCCATTCCCAAATTATGAGCCCAAGGCCTAGAATAGGTATGGTATTGGGGGTTTATACAGAAAAATGTAAAGGTTTTCCAATGATGTAATGGCAAGATGTGAGTTAAATGACATAGTCCCAGCTCTCCCGGAAGGACTGGAGATAAAAATTTTAGGTAACTTAGGTTTTATGGCTCCCACTGATCTCAGTACAGTGCTACTGATGGTGAATAAGGTGCACAGTTTTATAGCAGGATGTATATGAACCGTAGTCCCAATACACATTTTTAAAACTGTAAAATATTTTTGGCAACCTATGTGATGAATATTTGATGGTCTAGTATAGTGTAAAGGATTTAGTGGCAGTCTCTTTGTGAGATCCACATTACTCACTCATGGTTTCTCTCTCATCCCTAACTCACACTGAGAAGAAGGAAACATTTCTCTGGCAGGTGGATTTAAAAACTAAATGCCACCTGTTTGGTTGAAGCTAATCATGGAGGTGTTAGGGTAAATCTTTCAAATAGACATACATACATATATATACACTCAGGGCTTGGATTTTCTAAGAGAACTCAAATCAAAAAGTATCAGTAGACACAGGGCACCCAAATCCCGTGAGCCCATTTGAAAATTCCAGTCCTAGTGTACAAAAGTATTTTGAGTAGTAGGCAGTGGTGTGCTGTAACATTTTGCAGTATGGCATACAACAAATTTTTAGTGAACAAATTTTGCACTAAACTTTCCATACTCACAAAGAATTTGTGCCGCTAGCTGTGTTCTATCGTGGACAATTCAATTCTGCATTTGCACGCCCTAGGTGGTCCAACATTTTTTAATGACATTCCACACAATGGCGTCCTCCACCCGGTGTGACCTTGCATGTATGGTTCATGAAAGATCACACGGTGCAGAGGATGCCATTTTATACTACAGTCTACGTATGGGTGTAGATGGAATCATCCCCTGGGCCAGATCCGGTGCACAGGCCACCAGTTGGACGTTTTTGTGAATTCTGGGGCACGCAATGGATGCCTTCTATACACAGATGGCAAACCACTGATAATGGGAATACTGAAGACAATCTGCAAGCTGTAAACTTCTGAGATGTTATCAACTGTAACACATAAAACTAGAAAATTGATTTTAAAAAAATTCTAAAGAAGTGTTTAGTTTTTTGGAGGAAAGTTCAGATGTGGAACTCTAATCAGAAGCAATCTTTCTGGTCCTCTTCTAACAACAGAAGTGCCTATGACCTTGAATCTAGTGGCACAAACATGACTAAAAATAATACAATTCACCCTTATTATAATATGATCTTTGAAAGGCCAGCGTTTAAAATGGAAAGGGTTCTAACATCAGTGAATGGCGCTGGTTTCATGTAGTTGAGAGCCATAGTATTGGGCCTTGTATTTTGATTTTTGAAAACCTTATAAATTAGGGCAGAGAGGATATCCATTCCATTCTTCAAGGTGCATTTTTGTTCAGCAAAGACTGCAATTTTCAGTCTCTTGAAAACGTAATTATAGATCATGTTTGCATCAGTAGCAAGAACACAATGAACACATGGGGCATGAAAACTCCACTCAAATCATATCCTCTTAGGTTATGAAACTTATCTCCTACCAAGCGCAGAGGTATTTTGACAAGCTAATATTCAGTCTGAAATGGCTGGTGCGTTATACTAACCCATGCACGAATTCTACTTTTACTTTTTTTCCATAATTCTACTCTATGCATCAAGAAGCTGCACATAAATCAGAACAAAGATAACTGAAGATTCTTTGAAAAGCTGACGCCTATAAAATTTTGCAAGAAGGGGGGGTGAGTTTACTCAGAGATGGAGTAACCAGGCTCTGCTTAACAATGAGAGGAAAGCTGATGTCAGAGCTAATGGGGCCAGTTCTTTGCGTGACTATGAGAAGCAGAAATCAAAGCTTCAATTTGTCCTGTAGAGCCAAACTCAGAATGAATGAGATTTTAAGGGAAAAAAACGAAACGATCTCAAAAAAGAAATCCATATCAGAGGAGTTCGGCATCATATAAATTAACTGCATCTTCAATAAGAAATGTCTGGTATTTGTACATTCAAAGTAACAGCTCTGCCGCCTCAATAGTAAACCAGACTCAGCCTGAGGCATAAGTGATCTTGATGCTGCTTTGGTGCCCCTGTCAAAAGATTGATCCCTCGGAGCGCTTTGAGCTCCTCAGAAATTAACCTGATCACACAATAAAGTGTACAATATGCACACAGGTTCACAGCCAAGCAAAGGGAGAAGGTGGACATTTTCACTTCAGAGCAAACAGGCACATGAGTCCTGAGTCTCAAAGGCAATTCAAGTGGTAAATCTTTCTTCATACTAGAGATTGGATAGACCTACACATACATGTAGAGTAGCGATCCCCACACTTTTTACCTCGCGCCCGCTCTTATCCGTAATGGACACCCCCCTTTTTGGGAGCCTTGGTTGGGAGCCAGGGCAGGGAGCAGGGCCATGGTCAGGGCCGGAGCCGAAGCTGAGGCTGGAGACTGGTCTGTGACCAGGAGCAAAGCCGCAGCTGGGCCACAGTTGGGGGCGAAGGCTGGGGCCAAAGCTGAGAGTGAAGTTGGGGCTGGGCTATGATTGGGGGCTGAGGCCGCGCGGCTGGGAGCCGAGGCCGGGCTGGGAGCTAGGGGCCAAGGCCGGGGCCGCAGCTGTGGATAGAGCTGGGGCAGACCCAGGGGTGGGGCTGGAGCAGAGCCGGGGGCAGAGTGGGGCTAGGTGGCACTCCCTCCCTGCCCCCCATGGGGGCTGGCCCAGCTCTTCCATGCCCCCCCCCCGAACATTCCTCCATGCCCCCCCCCAGGGGGTGCTCTCCACAGTTTGGAGACCATTGATGTAGAGCTTGAACCTGTAAAGCACATGTAAGGAGTATTGCATGGATAAACATAGTGAGAAAAATACTGAGGATGACCAATAAACCCAGAAGAATCCAGCATTGCCAAGTCCTGCCATATCTGATGTTTCACTGAAAAGCCCTGGCTCCTGGAGTCATGTATTTAGGGGAGAATCTCCACTTTCATTTTATTTTAAAAAAGTATGTTCCTTCCCATTGTGGTTGCAGATACATGATAAAAAATGGTGCTGCCCCAAAAAGGTCCTATGGATGTTCCTTGTGCATCTTAATTATAGGACCACATATATTAATTGTACTGGTGAAAACAAATATCGTACATGACAAAGGGACCAACACAAACACCTTAATGTTTAAGCAATTGCTAATACAGAAAGCTTAATCAAGTATGTTAAAATTTTTGAAATTCCATTATTAGTTGGACTGTAACACATTTTACGAGGTCTTGATATGGCCCTCTAAACATCCATCTGATCCTCCAGTTTAGCAGCTGGGGCCTGTGTGAAGGGGTGTGCGTTACACAAACAAGCAATGGCTCACACTTAGATACAGGTGGTAGCAGGACACAATTTCTGACTGCAGAGAAAATGAGCAGATTAGCAGCACTTTACAATAAAAATCTTCACAACAGGTGCAGTCATTTTCTCTTACTTTTCAAACTACTGCTCTGTTGGAGCTGGGACAAATCTCTTACTAGATTATGGCAAAAAAAAACAACAACAACCTAACCATTTTAATTAAGATGCATTATATTTTGGCCAACAGAATTTCTATTACAACAGTTCTTTCATAATAATAAGTAAATAATAATAATAAATTATTATTTCTATTAGTGCAGGAGAGCCCCAATCATGCATCAGGATCCCATTGTGCTAGGTGCTGTACAAACACGGAACAAAAAGATGATTCCTGTCCCAAAGAGCTTACCAACTAAGGGATGGTTTACACTGAAAAATTATATTGGCACAGTTACGTCATTCAAGGACATGAAAAATCCACACCCCTGCATGCTGTAGTTAAGCCTGTCTAACCCCCAGTGCAGAGAGCGCTAGCTCAACTGAAGAATTCTTCCAGTGACAGCTACTGCCTCTCGAGGAGGTGGATTACCTCTAGTGATGGGAAGGGTTTTCCAGTCACTGTAGTAAGTGTCTACACTGAAGTGCTAAAGCAGCGCAGCTGCAGTGCTGCAGCATTTTAAATGTAGACGTAGCCTCAGCACACAACAAGAGAAAACAGACAGATACAAGGAAGCAATGAGACGATATTGCTCAGTATCATAGGCAGAGGTCTTATCACACCAGAGGCTAACTCTTGTCAAGTTTTTTGTAGGCATCATAGCAAAGGAGAGTGCTAAGAAGGGATTTGAAGGAGAACAACGACGTAGCTTTGCAGATGTTTCTGGGGAGCTCCTCCCATGCCAGAGGAGCAGCGTGGGAGAAAGTACAAAGGTGCTTGTTTGAAAATTTAAGAAGTGGACGATGATGACTAATATCACTGGCCAATCAGAGGCAAGTGTCAACATCAAAATAGTGAATGAGAGACAATAGGGTAGGTATAAGTGAAAAAGGAGCTTAAAAGTCAAGATAAGTAGCTTATGTTTGATGGGATAGAGAAGGGTGACTCCCCCACCCCCAGTGAAGGATGAAAAGAGAGGTCAAAGGTAGGAAAATGATCTTTGCAACGGCATTCTGAATGGAAATGAGTGGGGCAAGTTTATCTCTCTCAAAGCCAGAGAAAAGGATGTGACAGAAATCAAGACACAAGACCATGAGAGTCTGGATGACAGTTTTAGCTGTATGGATGGCATACTGAAGTGCTATATTCTACATTTACTTTTCTTCCATTGGCTCTGTGAGAGCTTCTCATTATTTACAGTATGTTTTCAGATGAAAAGGGGGTGTTTGCTGGCTCTTGGATATTTTATTTTTTATCTTTAGTTATTTACAGAGATTTCTTTTTCAAGTGCGTTTTTGGTTTTGGTTATTTCCTGCTAAGTTTTCACAAAGGACTTCAGGAATCGCACTTTAAATGTATCATCAGCATCATCACGACAGTTTTGCATATTCAGGGTTTTGGATTTTGCTGTTTGGGTTTTTTTTTTTTAAACTATTTTTTCTTGCTTTTTACTGCAAACTATGACATTTAAAATTAGTATATATTGGAGCGCAAATATTTTCTCTGCTGTTTGCATCATTTCTAATGTTTATACTCTGAACACCCATATAAAGCACCTCGCACTCTTCCCTACTCACAGGGCAGCTCTCCCAACACAAATGTGTACCTCGCACATAAAACTCATGTCTGGCACAATACACCTCCCCCTGCTTTTCCACTCCCACATGCCAAGAACATCTGTCCATCCCACATACACTTGTCTTCTACCTGCACCCATCCCCATCCTGACCTCTTCATATCCAAGGCAGCAAACTAAGAGAAGGACTGACTGACTTGTGCCACCTACAGAGCTCTTCACTCCCTTTCTCGGAGAAATAAGGGAGCTTCTGGCATCTCCTGTTCGCAAAGGGAGTTGAGGACCAAGGAAACCCAAAGACAGACAGGTGGCCAATGTGCTACAAGGGAAAAGATCTGCCCCCCACAGAACATCTCTCTCCAGGTGGCAGCCTCTGGTGCTCCTTTGGGCCAAGCTGAACTGCATCTTGCTGGATCCCCTGTATCTCTGCAGCAATAAGTAGCTTCCTGTTCTCTCCCCAGATGCACATACACGATGGTGGTACCATGGGACCCCTGCCTGAGCTTGGGCTCAAGGCAACTATCCTGCCCTCACCAGGGGTGCATGATCAGTACCAAAGTACACAGATGTGCCCATTCTGCTTGCTCAAAGGAAAAAGCAAGGAAGAAGCAGTACCTAAGGATTCTGGAGTAACACATTATCCTGCAAATATGGACGGCAGTCAGTGTGGTTAATGACTTCACAGGCCCAGTTAAGCCTCCTCTGCAATATTTCTGACTCTTCTGTATTGCCACATGTGTTCTAACAGGATGGGTTTGCATGACCTGCTGAGGAGTTTTATTATTATTATGAATTATTGTATTACCCTAGTCAAAGACCAGGGCCCTGCTGTGCGGTACAAAGACAGAACAGAAAGACAGTCCCTGTCCGAAGAGTTTGTGCTCTGCAATGTAAGAAGAGTTTAAGCAGATTCAAGTGAGACCTTAAATACTGAAGTATTGAACAGCAGACAAGAACGGACTTTTAAAGCTGCTAGGTAGTCCCATTCCAGTCACTCTTTACATATACACACACATCCTTTGCTCAGATCTCTAGCGTGTCAGAAGTTACTACATGACAGAGAGACAGAACAGAGGATAGAGGCCCTCTGTGTACAGTAACAACATCTGAGGCAGTGTTGCAAAGTTGCCACCCCAACACATTCCCTCCTGGCTGGATGTGGCATTGCTACACTTTCGCTTCACTTTCTCCCAGTGTCCATAGGACAGCTCTGGCTGTAAGAGTGACCTGGTGCTCCAGCCAGACCACTTGGCAAGTCCTGCCCCTTCCAGGGCCACAGAGTCCTTTACCCAAAGTCCGGCAAAAAAATGTATCCAAAACTAAACAAAGGAGAAAAGAGTGGTCCCCATAAAAGCAACCAGAGATGTATTTCCTTCACACTAAAATAAGTCAATATACTAGGATAGGCCACATTACAGTGCCCATAATGTATCTAGGTTCAGGTCAATTCATTCCTTTTCAACAAGGCAGCACATGTGGAAGACTTATCTATAGTAAGGTAAAAGTTGAGTTAATGGCTCAAAGGGAAACTATAGCAAAAATATGTGTAATGTGTCAATGTGTGGATCTGTACTTGGTACCAAGGCACAGGGAGCACAGGGCCAAATTCTGCATTCCTTCCTCAAGCAGAACTCCCAGGAAGTTCGGCAGGAGTTTTGCCTGAAAACCAAACAGATATGGGCCATAGTAAAAGAGAGACAACACTGCTGCAGAAGTCCAGTCAAATCTCCCTATTAACTCTTCTTTTCACTCATTTCCATCTTCCCATATTCTTTGTCTTCTGCAAATTAAACCTTAAAACTAATCACACTTCTTGTTTTCTTTCCCCTCCTTGCCCCTCATTTAATTCCACAGGAAAGCTGGTAACTCAGATCCTGCTGGGAGTAAAACAACCAAAGCTAAGCTTCGGCTCACTTGGCATGTTTAGCACTGACCTACTTCAGTGCTCAAAGGAAAAAGATGAATCACACATCTCTGTTTTAGACTATGAGAATTGTGTTCGCTTCTTTCCATGCTGAGAGCATCTACCTGTGCCCATTCTATAATTAGGCATTCTGGTTTTGAGCTTAAGCTGATAAAGGTCTATGAAACAGCCCCAACAGGAAGTTTTCAAGAATCAGCTGCAAAAAGTAACCCAGAAAATGGCCAGATTCCTTTCATGCTCTGTTCATATTAGCTGTCTTAAATGACAGCCCATATCACTTCCTGTTCATGGACTCTACAGTTCATGCTTTGAACAGCAGTGTGATAAAGTGACGTGTGTGTGCCTGGTTACATAAAGAGTGAATACATAGCACGCAAACGATAAATGCAATTGTTTTAAAAAGTAAAACGTATGCATTTTTAAAAACATGTCTATATTTTTTGGCTAATGAAATGACCAAGTTGTCATCACACTTATGTAAGTCTAATGCAAATGAACCTATTAAAAAAAAGTTTTCATAGAAGTGGCAAGGCAATCGAGCAGCTTAAAATAAATGTTGAAATGGAGGAAAAATGGAAACCAAAAACTAGAATCTTCATCTATAATGATGTGAAATAAGAGCAGAGCCCAAAGTAGCAGTAGGGTAGAATATAGGTCATGGTTGCCATGCTCCAAAAAGCATACTTGGTTAACTGAAAATCTACTTGTGGTAAACTTCCAAGCAGGTTCTGTCAATAATCTGGTCACATTTCACTGTTGTTAACGATGGTCTGAAGGAAGGAGACCCGACGGACCTAAACAACTGAACGAGCCAGGAAAAGCATTAGGAGAATCCCTTGATTTTGCAGATTTTCAAAGACGACTGTCCTCGGCCACAAGTTAAAAACTTTCAATTGCCTGAGACTATTTCAGGCACATGAAGCACACTTATCTGACACCAGGCTGTGTGTTTTCCATGTCTTTCAACCAAGTGCTATGGAAGTCTGCAGTTGATCAGGCAACGAGTGGTGGGTTAAGTAAGTCGCTGATTAGCTTTGTGTCTGCAAAATCAGAGTTAGCAGAAAAATAGCATAAAAAAATTACCAGGGAAGAGCCAGGATTTAGCAGACAAGAAGATACCATCATGACCTTGGGTGGGGACGCTGTTAGGATCTTCGTTACTTATTAGAGTTGGGAGAGAAAGGATAGCTCTATTCAGCCAGTCCCATTCAGTCTGGAGTTGCTCAAAGGACATACAGTGCCCTCACAAAACAGTACAGTTCTTGATAGAGGGAGCATAGGCTGTTTCAACAGGAACCGTCTCCCCCCCTCCCACACCACCTCTCTGGATCAATGAGCTAACACAGGCCAGCTAAAGATCAGCAGCGACCATTAACAGAGTTGAGATGTTCGTTCCTCATGCACCACTTATAATATCGTCTAAAAGTTACTTGTCAGTCTTTTAATACCAGTGCATTGAAAAGCTGCAGCCTTAGTGCTGGGATGGTGAGTCTGTGAGAGTGAGAAGATTGGAGACCTTTTTGTCAAGGTTAAACTTTATGGTAACATGGTGAACTAGATCATGTTTCCTAAACTACAGGAAGAAATCCATAGCACTAGATCTTTTGCATGGGTTTGCACCAGAGTCAACCAATAGCTGTTTTTGTGAATGTGACCACTGTCTTATCTGGAAGACCAAACTGATCAACCCCTAGCTCTCTGCCATATGTAGTGACGACTCTTCAATAAAACAATCATAATTTTGTTTTATAATAACCAGCTGCATGGGGGGTGGGAAAGCAGGGGATGACTTTAGGTGAGGGACAGTACCTGAGCCTGTAACCTGAGCCAGGAAGGGGGTTGGGGGGAGTCAACACCTTTGCCCGGGAAGCTGGACAAAGGAAGAGAGCCCGCTGGAGAGATTTTTGGTTTCAGTTTTGGGCTGGCTGGGATAAGGCAGGGAACCCCAAGTCTGGGGTCTAAGATCCTTGCCCCCCAGAGGGACTTGGCTGAGGGGACCTGGTTGTACCTACAAGCCCTGCTTGGGACTGTGTTCCTGTTGTCTAAGGGTACGTCCATACTACCCGCCGGGTCGGCGGGTAGCAATTGACTTCTCGGAGTTCGATATATCGCGTCTCATCTAGACGCGATATATCGAACTCCGAACGCGCTCCCGTCGACTCCGGAACTCCACCACCGTGAACGGCGGTGGCGGAGTCGACGGGGGAGCCGCGGACTTCGATCCCACGCCGTGAGGACGTAGTTCGAACTAAGGTAGTTCGACTTCAGCTACGCTATTCACGTAGCTGAAGTTGCGCACCTTAGTTCGACCCCTCCCCCAGTGTAGACCAGGCCTAATAAACCTTCTGTTTTACTGGCTGGCTGAGAGTCACGGTGAATCACAGGAAGTGGGGGTTGCAGGGTCCTGACTCCCCCACACTCCGTGATACCACTGTTAGGCATCCTTGGTATATGGGTTACTCCTATAATAGCAAACATCATAATACTCTGCACCTCTCTAGCACCTAATATCTCCAAGTACTACATAAATATCAACAAGGTCCAAACTGTGCCTCTATTTCTTCAGTGGCGCAAGGAAGGAAGGGGTTGTAAGTGCCGCCTTCGTCCCCCGTTACAGACATCTGCATGGTAGCTACCAGTGCAGGAAGGGAACCAGGCTTGGCATAGTTGGGCAAGGCAGGAAAGGGAAAGCACCATTCCCCCTTTCAGCATTCCAGGCAATATAGTGGTGCTGATGTACTTGTATACAGACTCGGAATAGCTTACTTCCTCTCGTGAGCTGCAGGGAAAATGAGTTACAATCTCCTCCTCAAGCTGCAAAAACGTGCTGTCCCTTACACCAGGCAGTGGCCCATTATGTCACGTTGCCTTGGCCCTCAATTAGGGGCCTGATGCAAAGAATTTGGAAGTTGATGGAAACATTTCCATCGACTTCCATGGAATTTTTAAGCAGGCCCCAAGTCTCCCAACACTACTATGAGATAAGTATTATTATCCCCATTTTACAAATGAGGACACTAGGGCAAAGATAAGTTAATTAAGCCTCTGGCACAGAAGGGAAGAGAACCAAGATATTTTTCCTTTCAGTCCTGTGGTTTGAAGGCAAGAGACCAGCCTTGCTCCCTGTTAAATGTAAGCAATTGTTTGAATCCAAAGGAAAAATAAGCCAACAAGCACTGTTGGTACAGTATGTAACTCCTTTGTGAATTGGCTCATCTAGGCATTCATTTAAATACAGTAATTAAGATTTAACACAAAACAGAAGCTGCTTTCAGATGTCATTTTGAAGGCCAGATCTCTCTTCTTTATTAAATGTTATAATTTTGACTATTGTCAGCTGATTTTCAAGAATCAAGCTGTGAGCAAGGAGAATACATCACTGAAGTGTCATATTTATGTAATATAGACTCACAGATAAGGAGAAATTGATTACAAATCTGTAGCTCACTGGATGGATAAAACTGCATGAGTAAATCTCAGGAAGATTTATCTGGACCATAAGAATGAATTTATAGCTTCAGAATAATTCAGCATCTGCCATTCTCCTTTTACATTTACCACCACACGGAAAAAAACACAACACAGTTTAAAGCTTTCCAAAAACATTTCTGAAAACCTTTACAAAGAAAGCCAGCAGCTTACTGAAAATGAAAAATGAAATCCTGGAGGGAAACAAGTGCTTCCATCACTTCACGTCTCAATACAGAAGCACAGGAATGTGGGGTGAAGCAATTATACAATGATGATTCTAAAGGGGAATAATTATTTCACAATTACCTGAGAGCATCACATTTATTGCTCTAATTAGTTTTTATTTTCTAAATAGGCTTTCTAGTTTCTGCATTTTTCTTATATCTATCAAGGGATTTTTTTTCCAGTTTACCACCTCCTCCTCCTCCACTTCTCTCCCGCCCCCCCCAAGAAATAGTTTTTATATATAGCACTGAAGCTTTCTATATTCTGTGACCTTCGCTTGTTACCTAACCCCCACCATCAGTATATTTAATCAAAAAAATCCTGCCACAAGATATAACACACATTGTGATTATACAAACTGAAAAATAATAATGCACTATAGGAAATGTGGGATTGCTGAAACAAAAAGACTATTCCCTCCACATTGGACATAAAGAGTTTAGATGATATGCATGCACTGTAGCACATCAGTGACTTATCTCATTCTCCAGAGGGTCATTTCTTGTTGAAATGCATTCCTTGCATTCCATGAATTTTTAAAAAGCTGAGATATTGTTGCATAATTTTCTCCTCTATCATTCCCGTGCAATATTTTTAAACATCATTTGGGATTAATGATGAAACTTAGCCAAGATGACTATAAAATATCAAACAATTAACCAAAATATTTAGAATTATGAAACTTTTTTTAAACAATCAATAATTGGTGTTTAATTTGGATAACAAGAAGTAGAAACAAAAAAACTGATTATTAATATGATGTGAGGGATCTTACCGGAAAATATGTTTTAATAAGACTTATCAGATACTGAACATTGTTAGTACAGGAAGGCTGCTAGATAAATTGTAGGAGAAAAAATATTAAGTGACCAAATAAAATCTTAATTATTGGGTATTTATCTGAAGATCCTTTTTTCTTTCTGAAGCTTTTTATCTGCTCTTTCAAGGATATTTTTTCCTTTTCTTTGCTTTCCATCAATGGACACCAAAGTAATCTCAACTGAGCAAACCACAGTTAAGTAGCAAGTCATAACAATTAAAATAATACCACTAACCAGAGGGAACTGTTCTCCAAGATACCAACACAGGGTAAGGTTATGGTCTTAGAGACTAGTTGATACCAACATACACGTTTCCAGTTGGCAATTCTTGTTTTGATGTCTTGCCATAAAATGAGCTAGCAAGCAGATTGCTTTTGGCTATAAGTGTCATTTCCGAATGGGGTATCATTTTATTAAATTCACTTTAATATGACATGCTACAGAATGGAGTTCTCACTGAATGTTATTTGTAATGTGTTTTTGTGTGTTTGTGCGCGCACATGCAAATATTCCAGACGAATAATGAAATCTCTTATGAAATTCTGTCTACTAATGCCTTGTAAGGCAAAAATATAGTCTATGGAAAAATGAATCCTCACTGGTTGCTTAATTGTGTATTGTGCATATATATGAATTTAACTCATCCTTGAGATGAGAGCGACACAAATTCAAAGACTGTGTTTTTTATGGATAATTTATGGCAATTTGCTCTGGAACCCAATCAGTGGCATGTGGCCCTATTCTACACCCCTCTGACATCATCAGTATCATGTACTTTAATGACTTTATTCACAGCCATTGAAAGTGAAAGTGAACCCAAGTTTGTCCCTCTAGTCAGTAATAATAAATAATACTAATGTTAAGCTATCCCATTTAATCCAAATTTCACTACAGAAGTAAAAATCTTTGATGGTGGTGTAGTAGCCAATGGAGCCTGATCTCTCTCAGAAATTCTCAGTAATCTGATCTTCACAGCAAGTCACTTTAGAATCCCAAATTGCATACAGAGGTATCTTTTCGAAGGCACTCAGTAAGCAAGTTCACTTAACTTATGTACTAGATTATGGTTCATTAACACATTTATTTTTCAAAATATTCATGTATATTTAGGCCTTCTCTTTGAAGAACAAAAGTTGTTCATTACATACAAATAAGCAACACATGTGGACCATGAATAGGTTGTCATACAAGAGATCAGAAGTTGTTTGGCTATTGTGAGTAGATCAATAAACTACTTAAAGTTCTTTCTTCAAACTGTTCATGATAGAAGTAATGTCCAACTTCCCATACACTGCCCAAAACCAAGATATTTTTGAATCTGAAATATCATTAATGATGTCTTTAAAACCCCTTTTCTCCCCATAAGCGAAATTTTCAAATTCCTTAACAAAATTAATTCACATTTAACTTACTTTGCAGGTTGTTTTGATTCTCTTAGTAAATTATTTAAAATACATCAAAGCAAGTAGGACCTTTTAGTTTGCAGGTAAGCTCAGATACCAAATGTCATATTTTCCTTAAATCTTCCCAAGTCAGGAAAAAAATAGTCAAGTACTAAGAAAAAAGGCAGTATTTAAAAGTGGTAAGTTTTCTTACCTTGTTGGTTATTAAATACAGTAAATAACCCATAATTATCAAGTAGGTCAGCTAACTTTCAAATAAGCTACTAAAATGCATTGACAACTATTAAAACAACGTGGTTCTCTCTGTTACTTGTTGAACTGAAGGATGAGATTGAGCGGTAGCAGGAAGAAATAATTTCTTTTATAGATACCTCTTAAGTATATAGATGTTCTGGAAGTGTAGTTGGTACTGTACTGTACTGGTTTACTTAAACAAAAAACAAAAGTAATGAATTTTTCAACTTTTTAAAAGGGGTCAAGTGAATAAAAATGCCAATTTTATCTGCTCATTGGTAGCTATTTTTCTTTAAAAATAGGAAATTCCTTCTTGCTAAAACCAAATTAAGGTATGTTCTATAGGAAGGTAATCTGGCAAGGCTAAAAGTTTTGTTTAAAATGATAACTTTGTTTATGCTCTCCAATACATTGTGCCAAAAATTTGAAACTGTTTTATACTCTGAGGGTGTCACTCTGGATGTCTGGAACAGGCCATTATAAGGGTAATATGCTTACATGACAAATGGCCCATCATGTGCAATCAATCTCTAAAACTATGTGAAGCAAAGCCTCCATATTTCATTTATTTTAAAATTCTTTAGGAATTTTTCTCCCTTAGCAGATACCAACTTAGTCTTGAATATTAATGTATATGCGTGGCAAATGATCCCTGGAAATCATAAAACTTCACAGCTATTAGATCAGCAGCAAAGCAAAGGTTTCTTCTTATGATGGAGCAAATAAAATCTAGTAAATAAGTAAGTTCTCCTCCCGCAGGCAATAAACAACAATACTTGCAGCTTAGAGGACTAAAAAGTTTCCAAATAAAAGAACAGATCAAATAGCATAAAAAAACTCCAATAATTCTCCATCATTTAGACATCAGTTTTTGGAGATATACTTAGAAGATGCTGAAGTATGTCTAAAATAAGTTGTATTGTGTTGGACAAGCAATAGGACCTGCGTCTGCAGAATGATTATTCTGTTCAAGATGTTCTAGAATACAGGATAGGAGTTTCCTAGAGAAATGTATAAAGGTGGCTGCAGAAGGAACAGTTTGACATGGTACTCACCCTGCAAGGGGCTAGTAGAAGATAGATTTACATAAGCCTAAGTGACAACTGGGGCATCATCAAATTCAGTTAACAGACCCGTGGAGTTCAAATATGTTTATTAGCAATATCTTTTCTGACTGGAAGGAGAGCAGGTAGAAATATAATCAAGCTGAGATGATGAAAACAAGGTAATTCTTGGCTTTGACAGGTCTTCTCAAAAGACTATTAGAGAAGCTATCTGAATGTTTAGGCTGCAACTTTGCACATTAACATATGTTTACAAGGTAATTTATGTAAGAGGAGAGAAATATGGATCCCTTCAAATTAAACAGCAAGGGAATGGTGTTAATAAAGACAAGTTCTTAAAGAAAAATTTTAAGCAAGAAATTCATTATTTGAATTTAAGATGATCTGAATCGAGACACTGGACTTGGTCATTTATGCAAACACTTAGCCGTTCTTCACAGTGAATGAAATGACTGGAATGGTGTCGGCCATCCACATGAAATATGTTTCCTCCCTCCCCCTTTTATTAAATCTCAGAGGCTTGAACAATTGGCTACTATTGAATACTTCTACTCAAAAAGCTTCTTACACTAGGGAAAGAACATAACACCTCACGAGAAAGTTTGTTGCCAGCAAAGTAAGTAATAAAACTCAGAATGGTCTTACAACAGGGTGCAATATACAAGATGATTTGGGAAAAGCAAGTTGTAGATGGCAGTCATTACTTCACATACATAGCTTTATTTACACTTTAAACTTAAGCACTGCTTCCATCGGAACAGATATGGTATATAGCCAATGGCAAAGCCTCTTACTTGATTCTAAATAACTCAACACATTTATCATTCTGACTACAAGAAAAGCATCAAAATAAAAGGCATTTTAGGAATGTTTAATACAACAACATGGTATTAAGTTTTCATACATTTCATCAATTGGTTACATCTTTCTTTCTCTTTTTATTTTACATGCCCGGAGTACATGAAAATACTCACCACTTGACAATCCCTAACCGGCTGATAATAGAAACTTTTAGATCAAGATTAATAGGACAGACATAAATTACAGGGATACTTTTCTCTCTGAAATTCCAGCACTTGACATATTCCAATAAATCTTATCAGTGGTTCCACTACATATGAAACAACCATCCTCACATTAATTAACACTATATTTACCATAAAACCATTGGGACCAAGTCAAAACTGCCTCTAATTTCTGCACTATGCTACACCTAGCTATTTTTACACTTGATCATTAGTATTTCATTTGAATCGGAAAGGGAATTGCCGTTGCAAATCTGAAGCTGGATTAGTGGTTAATTTTTATAAGTGAATCTTTATTTATACTACTGAAGGGAATAAGCAACACGGCATACCAACACCAAATGTAAGTGATACATACAGAAGACACAAATCTGTATTGGAATTCCCACTAGGCGTAAGAGTGCATTTATTTATGCGAGGTTTGTGTGCATTTTTCCATATTGCATCAGCAGAATATAAAAAATCATACTTATCTTTCTCTTCCTCCTCCCTGAGCCATCGTTATCAGTCTGCCTCCTCAGAATACTAAATATCAAACATGCATCTGCTGCCTTTTTGGGGGGCCGGCAAACTACAAATCACAAAGCAATTTTAAGTGACCGGGGGAAAAAAAATCCTTCCTCTCCCTTAAACACTCCTCACAGAGACTTCCAGCAGCAAGTCAGAAGCAAACCCAGTGCTTTGTTTATATGCACAACCCTCTAAGAAATATGAATGTCAAAAAGCTCCGTTACTAGAGGCAGAGGAGCTCAATTTTATATCTGTACGCTGTCAGGCAACTGAATCTCTACTTACATTCTGTCAGAAACTAGCAAACGGCTATCAACCATCATCTCCGGAAGAAAATCCAGCTTGAATGAAGAAGTCATGTTCTTTTCTGTGCACACCGTTCTGGTCTGGCAAATGAGAATGTTTCTATGCTTGTCTGAGTCAACAACTGTGCTGGCCAAGAGACAGGCAGGGACAGGTGCGAGAGGCCTCCCCAAGGCAGCAGCCAGAGTCAGCAGTTGTCACATTCTCTCCCCCTCTTGTTTTCCTCCAATCCCCTCTGAAATCTACTGCTGAGGCAACTGTCTATAGAACACCAGGTGCTGAAATGGGAGGCGGAGCTTCTTTCCCACTGCAGCTAGAGTTTAACCCATGCACCTCCGTAGGTGTTCACAACGGGTTGGAAAATGCATGTTAAGAATGTAGGCGAGATAAAACCTTATAAAACGACTGGAAGCTGAGAAAATCTGTATGTAGATTAATTGCACTGACTTCCTTTAACCTTTTACATTTTCAAACAGTAAGAGCAATTATGACATAAAATATAGTTCAGGAACTTGACTTCTTGTTGTTAAAATCTTAGGTCCACTTCCATTTAATGCAGCATATAGTTTCATCTAACTAAACTTTAAAAAGTAAAATGCATTAACTCTGTAAAAGCAATTAAAATATTCAAACTAATACTCATTACACTGGCAAATAAATTAACTATTAGCAATCATATACAATTTAATGTTTTGGACATATGTACATACACACACACACACACACACAATTGTATTACATCAGGATAATGCATGGTTCCATGTAAATACGAATCTCGATATTGTTAATGAGCCTCTTGTTAAAAATAATTCCACTTCTAAAATTTATAAAACATGCAAGTTGAAACACAAACAGCTCTCACAGTAAGAACATTAAATTGCCATTTACTGGTGGAAAAACAATTACTATATGAACCTGAAACATTAGGAACATTGAAACAATAGAAAGGCAATTAGTTCCTCAGTAATGGCTTTATATATTCAAAATTCCCACATCCAAGGCTTGGCTTCCATCAAGCTTAAACAGCCATTTCAGGTTTATGGTAGCAGCTCATAGAAATACGAAGGATGAAAATCTCTTCTCTACTAACCATGATAAAAAGTAGTCATTCTAATAACAATGGCAATCATTTTATATATAAATCTGCCAAAATCCTTGCCCCCCCACTGATATACTTGGGAGTTCAGCACAGCTGATATAGAAAACAAAATAATCAGGACACACACAGAAATTTACACACACTCACCCAATTACTAAAACCAAACAAAGTGAAAAGCTGTCTACATTTTCCTTTATGTCCTTATATTTGTTTGCTCCAATGCAATGCAGCTCTTGGCAAAATAATTGATGTTTACAAAGATTACTGGGTGATCTGAGGACTCTAGCTAGACAATTTGTTATTTCTACTGTATTTTCTTCTCCTTCTGAGTCTCTTTTTTACATTTTGTAATTTTGGATATAACTGATGAAAAAAATCAAACAAAATGAAGAAACAAAAGAGGACTACATTGGGAACATTTAATCTTTAGCATTTCAAATTTTACACTGAAATGTACTCCCGCTGATCAATACTAAACATGCTTTAACTCGGGCCAACTGTCATTTACTGTTAATATCCGACAACATGGGCTAATTTTAAAAAGTTTATTTCACTGCTTAATTTTATCATTCCAAATAGAAGAAAGAAAGAAAAACTCTCAGGCTGCTAGAATTTTTGCCTATTTTACAGCTCTAAAGAAAAAGGGCTTACCTAAGCTGTGGCTCTGATCTGCCTGGGAGAGCCGTAAACCTGAAGAAATAACTTCACAGTATTATTTAGCAGTTCTATATAGGTCCTTATGCCACCCTCATCAGCATCCTGGGAGCAAACCCATAGAGTGGCAGAAGAATCAGTGTGAAATAGAAATGAAGGAAAGTCAGTACAACTTTCTCCGGCTGGCTGCAGCCACCTGTCTTTTGATCTGAGGCCTTCCTGGTGGTTAATCCAGCCTAGAGTAGAGCTGGATTAACTTTCAATTTCAAAATCTTGCAACTGGAGAAGAGGCAGGTTTTAGCCCTGACTAAGCAGGCAGAGAGCTCAATGAGGATGAAGATATTCTTTAAAATAAGAAGTCTCCATCATCATTTGACCCTTTGGGGCCACACCCATGCGCTTCCCGTCACACGAAGTTTTGTGGTACCTTCTAATTTCAGAGAAATACACAGAGATTCCTGGCCCTCAAACTTTACATGGGTCATTTAGGAAGAAGACAGTCGTAATGAATAAAGAATTTCACCTTAAGTAAATCTGTTCTTTGCATCTAAGGGGGAAAAAAAATCACAAATAAATTTGCTCAAAATCTGCATATGAAATAAGGAGATCTGTATACATTTGTCCCTTTCTTAAGGTATGAATGCTTAAAAATGCTTCATTAAAACGTATGTTCTTTTGAAATATTTATTTTCCTTTTAATTACATGTGAATTAGCTGGAAGAAGCTGTAGGGAAGCCCTCTTACTGACTTAAGCCTTCTCAGCAGTTTGTTAAATTCTAGCCTCAAATGCCTTGAGGGAATAGTGGATTCAAAGCAGCTTTTAATCATACTATAAGGAGGGTGAAGTAGTATGTAAGTAGGTCATAGCAAAAGCATTACAAGTGCATAGGTTATTGCTTTATTTAACAACTACAGTGTAACACACTTTTCAAAGCACATTTGCTTTTGCTATTTAAAAGTTAGAGGCAGGACCAGGGTCAAATACAAAAGGAAACCCACTCTGTAAAGGATACCGAGATTTTAATCAAGAAAAGCTTATTGGGGGAGGGAGGGAGAGAGAGAGAGAGAAGCTGTATTTGAAGAATTTAATTTCCCAACATAAATAATGTAGTGGCTGCATATGCACTTAATATAGTACCCAGAGGGTAAGTGAAAAAAAAATTCTAGTGTTTCACACAGAAATATTACAACCTCGGTTCTCTGTTACTTTTAATACCAACTCACTTCTGTGATCAAAGCTGCTCACGCAATACTAACTTAATATTTTTTAAGAAATACTGTTGAGTTAAAGAAAGAATGCTTTGGCAGAACTTACCGCTATCAAATACTGAAAAATATTGGAAAAAAATGGAATGGTCCCTTTAATTTTTACAGCATAAATCAAACAATAGATATAACATGGTCTTTTGGAGCATCAGTTATTGGCTGATTTAGTCACTGTTGTTTTCAAGTGGTATAGTTTATGTTAGTCTAGAGGAAGGCACCCAGGATTGGGAGTCAGAAACTCTTGGGTTCTAATCCCATCTATACCACTGTGGTAGGCCCCAACCCAATGCCCATTGACTTCAGAGGAACATTATCCGGCTCTTGCTGCCTTAGTAAAATCATTTAATCTTTCCGCCTCTGTTTCTCCATCTGTAAAATGGGGAGGATAATACTAATTTACCCCACAATGTTGTGGATTAGTCACTGGTTGTACAGTTCTTTGAACTATGTACTGTGTCCATGACAAGTATTCTAGAGCAGCTCAGCCTTATAAAAAAATCTGTCTTTATAGGAAAGACCCACACAAGAGAGCGAATTGGAAGAAAGGGGATAAGTATTGCATCACTTTCAAGGGTATGAGCTCATTCTGACATCATTGCCTTTGATTCTAATCCAGTCTGGGAGAAATCAAGCAGAGCCCCATGGTAGCCCTTTAGTCAAGTCTGGCATGGTGCTTATGCTTCGCCACACCCCCCTGTCTTAACTTAATTGTCAGTCTTTTAGTCAACTTCCCATCCATTTTTTGAACATAGGAAATGCTACTATAGGAAGCACTTCAAGGGAAAGTTTCTGAATGACTTCATTACATAATGAGCCCGCAAGGCAGTGTAGAAATATACTACTTTAGTCCCCTCTAGGCCAGCGAGCACTGCCCTAGCTTGAGCTGATCTTGGGCATCAGAACAAGCTTCTAACAGAAATCTAATCTCCCTTACAGTAGTGTAAATCTGGAGCAAACCCCCTTGACTTTAGTGGAGTGATTCCAGATTTACACCCATGTAAGTAAGATAAGAATCTGCCCAAGCAGCTCTATACTATGCACATAAAACGTTCACCATCTTTCACAAGGAAACACCCGTGCCACACAGACCACAGGCTAGAAAGTAGTAGTGTATATAGTAGCAGGTAATGAATTATTTTGTTTCATGGTTCCCAGTGAGTAAGAGGTTAATTTTGTAGCAGATCTCTGGAGGGGCAGGAAGGGAGGGAAACAAGCATTAAGATAAGTGATCTTTTTATTTCTGTAAAATTAAATATAGCTTCTACTCTATTCTCCCTAAATGCTTCACAAAAACTACAAACTTATTTCTCTGTGTGGCATAATCAAAGGGACTATAAACCGTTATTCCTGAGAGTAATTCATTAATTTTAAGCTGATTCCTGAAGAGATTCAGAACTAGTTTTGGGAATGAGGTCCAACATCGGGCCCTAAACTTCATGTATGCGTTTTTTCTATGCCTCCAAGGCTTCCTCTTCATTTTAAACCAGCATCAAACATATCTTTCCCGCATCACATTCTTAAATTAAAACTGTATAAATGTTTCTGGTTTTTAAAAAGTGCTTAGAGACGATTTGATCTAAAAAAAATAACCAATTTTTGGTCAGGTCTAGTCAATGCAATTTAAATACCAATAAACATTAGGTACTTGAGAGATTTTGTCTGATTCTATGATCTGTTCCCCCGTAATTAGTTATTCACAGAAATGAATGTCATTTAAAATTAGTACAGAACCTTGAATTAAGCATTTCTAGAGCCTTTGCTTGAAAAACAATGATATTATGTAAACTTGGTTGCTATAGTAAAACTTCCCACTCACTCTTGTTTTCCTGTTTTATACTGATGCAAAGGTGATTTCATCAGACTGGGGGTATAAGGCCTTTGTTCCATTTGTAGAGTAATAACAACTTTATCTTTTCTAAAGCAATTAGGCAAGATTTTATGACAAAAGGCAAACATTATTAACATCCCATTTTGCATTTTAAGGAGGGTTTTTAAAGGTATTTGGCTCTAAAATGGTTCCTACTCAGGCTTATGTTCTGCAAATATTGTCAACAGTCATCTGTACAAAGTACGGTCCCAATCCTGCAAACATTTATGATCGAATGTAGAGCTTAGTACCACAACTACAGTAGTTCCAGTGGCTTCATTGGGACCATGCCATGTAGGATTGGGCTCTAAAAATCCCTTTGTTAATTTATAGTGCTAGGAAAAAGCATTACTGCTGAAATGTAGGTGCTACTTGTGTGTACTTCTGCATACCTCCGTATGTACGTGTGTGTGTGTGTGTGTGTGTGTGTGTGTGTGTGTGTGTGTGTGTGTGTGTGTGTGTGTGTGAGAGAGAGAGAGAGAATGAATTTTTAAGACCTCGTTCTCTTTCACCCCCAGTCCTCCCATAACCCAGTTATTCATCAAGTCCTTTTATAACTGGCATATTCCCCACAGCACAAGTAGCACTGAATGATCCTAGCAACAGAATGAATGGAACAGCCGTTGCTTATCCGGGAGAGAAATCTCTGATTCTGCTTGCACTGGGCAGTTCCGATTTCCTACTAAGTAACAGCTGCTCTATTCACTGAGCAAAAAAAGCCTCTTTTCCAGACAGTGATGGAGAAGAAACATAGGATGGGACTTCATTATTGCTGGATTTAGGTATTAGTCCATTCCCAAGTGAAATGGAATAATATTATGGTGGCTGAGGTGGGAGGCAGTGTTTAATTTGTGCCAGGGTTTGCCAGGGCTGAGCCCTGGCACCTCTAGGCTTGGCAGTTCATAGCCCCAGCACCTCTGGATTTGCTGCATCAGTCAGAACGTAAAAAAAAAAAAAAAAAAAAAAAAAACTGCTAGAGCCCCAGCACCTCTTTCATTACAAATTAAGCACTGGTGGGAGGAGTTGCATATCTGACTTTGTAAACTGGGCAATCCCTCCTCAACACATGCAGAAGTCCCTGCCTCCCTTCAGAGGAGAGAAGTGGAGCTCCAGGATCACCTAGGATATGTTGGCTGCTTGGGATTCTGTGGGCTGTTTTGTGCAGTTGGGAGATTGACTGTTTGGGGGTGGATGTGGGGGAGGCGAGAGTGAGTGAGTAGCTAGTGAGCAGGGTCTGAATTAAACCAGTAGGCGTGTAGGGTGAGGGGTTGAACTCATCAATGAAAGAACGGGAAAAGGTAGGAGGGAAAATATGGGATGGAATCAAAAGAGGAAGATTGGGGGGGGGGGAGAAACATTAGAAAAGAACATGGACCCAATCAGACTTTTTTGTGGGGGCTGGGGTACAAGATACAAATAGGGTCGGGGATTTTAGTTCAAGTGTTTACCTCTACTGTTAAACTACCAAGATGTCTGTGTAGCCCACCTGATTGGCTAGACAGACATGACTAATGTAACTTCCACCCTTCCTTCACCTCATTCTCTTTTCATCATTTGTTGCTGTTACCGGCTTTATCTTACCTTATTCTTAAATTGTGAGCTCTTTAGGACAGGGCATTCCATAGGTGTTTTTGGTTTTGTGAAATGTGTGTCACGCACTTGGGTGCTCAGAAATAAGTTACACTACTACTGATATATATATAAAATCTATCTTCATTTGACACTGCTATTTCCAACAGACAAAGTCCACTAGAACAAGGCAACTGCAGTGAAAAGGAAGGGCAGTGCAAAAACTGCAAGACATTTTAAGTGAAAGCTACATCCTTTTTCCCCTGATTATTTTTCTAACAGAGGATCTCACTTTAATTTTTCCTGAACTTCCATTTCCAAATAAAAACCTGTTGGTGATGCGACTCCTGGTACTGGAGATGGTCAACATTTGGGATTCCCTTCTCATGGCAAATTTTGAGATTTTGAAATTTTGTTTCATCCCTTATCAGGAAAAAAAAAGTCAAAATACTGGAATTTTTCATGCAGTATTTCATTTCAACTTTATAAAAAAGTTTAGTTTTACTGGCTGTCAAAAGCTTTAGCTTTGATGAGGGCAAAACATTTTGTTTTAATTTATCATTGTCATGTATATTATAATTCATAATATAAAATTGGAAACAACACAGTGGAACTGAGATAGAAATGAAATATTTTGATAATTTCCCATTAAACATTTTGACAAAATCCCACAAAACGTTTCAATTTCGACAAATCAGCATTTTCCATCAGGAAATTTTCGGCCAGCTCTGACTGGTGCATTTTAGAATCTCACTAAATAATAAAATGTGCATATATCAACTTCGCACAGAGAAGTCTCTCTGTATGATTCACTTGAACAGCACTGCAGGGGAAAACCTGACATTGCTGCTGCAGTTCAGGGACTGCTCGTATCTGTGATTTTTAAAGGAGTTATATAACTCTCTCATTAAAATTAAATGTGGGCTGAAATGCTGCAGACAAGTTTCCAAGCTCTAGAGTGAGCTTTTCCTCATATTTTGGTTGAAAATACATCGGTCACGTTTAGTTATGAAAAAGGCTAAAATAAAACCAAAGGTCTTTTATAGATGAAACAAGGTCGGTAAGAACAAATACATAAAGTCTTAAGATTTTCTGATCACTCACAGAATTTCCTTCCTACAGGGGCCTGATTCTGCAGCTGCAGACTGAGCATGGCTGCCGGATCAGGCCTTAAATTCAGTAACATAACATCCACATCTCTTTAGAATGTGTGCAGCTATCCACATGTGCAAGCAGCATCGCTGTTTTAATGGTCTCCGTCAGGTTGCTGCAGCTTTATCTCCTCTTCTCAATTAGTTAGGTGGGATAAGAAGTTTCCACCCCCTTTATTTCGTCCTCCAGTAATCCCCATTTCTAATCACCAGTGGCAGGCTATTGTCTAGCAATATGCTGAAAGACTCCTCTTGAAGATGACCTGCTGATTTGCTATCATGGGAATGTTCCAGAATGAGTGCAGTAGTTACTCCTCACCCACCTAGAGGTCAGACAAGACAGTTCAGAGGTGCAACCACCAACTAGTGGCTGAATGGAAGTTGTCCCTAGACTGCTTCTGAAATTTTGGAGGGCAAGCCGAGGGCTAGGGCTGAAATAATAAGAGCTATGCATGCACTCAGGTAGCCTGTCCCTAAGAGAGGCAATTTCTGAATTATTCAGAAGAAGATGAAAAAGTATAATAGCGACTACAGGCACATATATTTAAATAGAAAAGGTGCCCATGCCCTTGGATCACAAAGTTGAATGGGGACGAAAACTGAAATTTATTGCCAGAGCCAGATAGTGATGTGTTTAGCTGACTGCCCAGGTATTTTGCATGTAGAAATACACAAAACTAGAACTTGGTTACACTGAAATACAAGCAGTATATTCACATAGCTACATCCTTGCAGAGCAGCTAGTGACCCACCATCTCTCAATCTCTTCAGCATACTGGAAGGTTCACAGACCAAGATGCTCTTCCACAAGCACAAGGCTCAGAGGACAAACCGTGTAATCCAAATAATGTTTTTAGGTTTCATATTTTATGAACTAGGTGGAAACTGTATACATCATCGACAAGCAAGAAACTGTGAGCCCCAGCTTTTCCAAAGTGTATACCATCACTAGTGGAACATCAGATATCAGACCTTTAAATGGTCACCTGACTCTCACACCAGACAAACAAAGCCATTTCCTAGATGTTACTCATATACTAGGCCAGTTCCTGGATAGTCATTCTCAGTGAACTCCAATAAAAAAAAAATAAAGACGTGGCTGATCTTCCCAAATTCAAATCCAGATCCCAGCTTTTCCAACACGTGGGAGTGCTCAGATGTGGGGTTTCAATCATTCCTGCTCTATCTAATAGAGATAGGTAACCTTGGCACAATGTTTAGCTTGCCAAGGACAGCATTAAAATGAGCTTAACTGAGACATTTGCTTTAGCTGCAGGATAAAATAAGCAAAAGCAAAACAAAAAGCTGGGGGTGATTTTGCCACGACAATAGCGTTAGAGGAAAATTCCAGTTTTGATTTCCTCTGTGGGAATGCCAGCAGTCCTGTTTCATAAACTCTAGTGATTCATCACTATCCCAGGCAGCCAATCATTCGACAGGTCAAGTAGAAATGGGCTGTAGTGCCAGCAGCTCATGCTGCCCTGATAATGCATGTCATTCCAGGCATGGCGACATGCTCTCTCAACAGCTGCCATTTTCAGTTACCTTTTATACGGCTGACATACAAGTAAATGTGTTGGAAGCAGTAAAACAGTCATAGGAAAGCAAAGATAAATAGCACCTGTACTAGATAATCGCTAATGACATTAGAGAGCAGAGAATGATATGTTTTGAGAAAGAATTTCTGCCTTTCAAAACAACACTTTACTAGTGGTTTTTTTTTTTGACAGTGTGTTCAAACAAACACAGGGATTCATTTGGATATAACCGTGGGGGGGGTGGACCCCAAACTTCTCACCGTCCACTTGTGAGAAAAGCTTTTATATATCTTGAATTCAATGATGTTCACTTTAAGGAACACAATTGTTCTGTGAAGTGTGGGAATCCCAAAACACTCATGAAGAAAATTTTCTTTTCCCCTTTCAGCCTTTATTCCATATCACATAACTTAAATTCACAAATAGGTAATTTAATAACTGTCCTTTTAAATTAAGAGAAGCTGAATACCTTTCTACAGAACGAATGTGACTGGTATTTTAGAGGGCAGAGCAGTCAAAAAGCAATGATTTTTTTTAAGTTGCATAACCATACAGTAAAAAGACCCAGATAATAAACTGGTAAAGTGATACCCAATAAAGTTGCTGAAACAAGATTTCAGATGTACAGGGTTATCTATATTAATGTCTAGGTAATCTACAAATGAATGTTACACTGAGACTTTCTGGTTACTCAAAAGGCGTTCAGTTAGAAACTATTACAGAAAGCTCTTCAAGAGAGACTCAGTTGCCTCTTCTCATTTCCTCTATAGATATAAAATGCAAATGTTTTCTTATTTGAAAGAACCAGCCCCTCAAATGCCAAATGAAAGCCAAACTGCTCTCGATACAAAGTCCTCTTAGGCATCTTGCTTTCAGATTTCATCAACTTAGGAGTTTTCAGGGCTGTACGCAATGAACTTTCCATCAGCAGCATCTTCAGCTAATTAACCCTCCTGATTACAATAATTAGTATTGATTCACTCCTGAGTGACTTCTTAAGTATTCAAGCACAATCTACACTTGCAGTAAAAGTTCTAGATATGAATATTAACTGAATGTTGTCCTTTGTTTTTCAGCCACAAAGGTATAGTTTGCAATCTTACATACTTACATTTGATAACAAACACTTCAGTTTTATTTTAATATAACAAAAAGAATATTAACACATTTGATGTTAGAGATGGTAGTTCATGAATCTGAAGAAAATATAGACGACAACAGACTAATAAATAAATACATTACAGCTACGGTCTTCTTACGGCACTCTGATAAGCCATTTCCCAGGTTCACACACAAGCTAGTCTTGCTCTGCTAGGTTGGTCTAAGAACTGTAATTCCTTCTGGCATTACACTTGGTCATTGCAGGAACAAACAACTACTTACTGCAGTGTCTGAATTAGCTATCTTGTCACTGTTCCAGGAAGCGATGTTGACAAGTTTACCAACTTCTGGGTGCCACGTTGCTCTTTGAATCTCACCCATTCACAACCGGTTAAAGCTAAAGACACCTGAAGTATTATTGCCGGAGACCTCTAACCTGCAAATTCTTCTGAAACTAGGAACCTGTTTCACATCTTAGCTGTTAAAATAATTAAATAAAAGGCTAAAAGAGCAATGACCCAGTAAATATCCGCACAGGAATAAGATTATTATTTTAGGAGTTTTGTTTGTATTGCAAGTTTCAATTTAATGCGAATAAAGTATTATATGATGCCATTTGGAGTATACTGGACAAGATGAACACTGATTACATAGTCTATTTTCCTCTGCATTTTATCACTTGCACTGTACTAGTGGCAGTATGGTATGAACTCATTATGAAGTATGGGTTTAGAAACAGGTTTGGTAATTGAGATTCCATCAACCAAGGAAGCTGGATATGTTGTCCAGGTGACATGTTAGTGACTGATAAATTTGGAGAATTGCCATTCTGTCATTAGCACCCAGCTCTGGTGATTATTAAAGGGGTATTTACATTAAATCTGGAGCAGGCTATCACATACTTTCTTGCCTGATAATCTCAAGGGACCATGATAAGAGCAGCTGCTAGAATGCATTGCCGAAGTGAGGGTAACTCGACAAAAGATACCTCACTCCAGCTGCACAGTCCTAGGCAGAAAAGAACTGGCCCTGTGGGGACTAGTTAACACTTCTCTGGAAGGAAAACGTTCTTTTAAGGTACAAGGGGGAAAAGAGTGACTATAGCAGGCTTTGAGCATGATCTCGTTATGTTAAACACCATGCCTAACTTTTATGGTGATTGAGTGCAGTATATGTCCTGCAAGCAAACGTTTTCTATGTTACAACTTCTATTTTAAGTTAAACACATGCACTTTTCATGACTTGTCATTTTATCTTTTTATTCACCAAAAAAGAGAGTTATCTGTTCAGCTTGTTTTATCTCTAAATGGAAACAAACACCGTAAGCACAAGGGACTCTGAATGGCTCCAGTAAAATAATTTTGTTTAAATGTATGCTGCTAAGAGCTCTCTCTCAGCAATATGTCCTTATTTGTTAAGAAATCATTTACTCTCCTCTAAACATCGGTATGATTTCATAAAACTAAACACAAGGGAATGCAGTAAACGAAAACAAGCCCTTTAAAGAAACTGTTCTAAACAAAAGCCAAACAACGCAGCTGCATATCAATCTTTTCTATTAGTAAATCCACTCAGTGATTACATTTTTATTATATTAACAAGGCCAGGGATATCGTTAATTAATCTGTAAACTATTTAAAGACTTCAAGAGTTGTGGAAACTCCAGGCTATTGACGACATGATATCCCATTCAAAGTCTGTGCAGTTGTCCTGAGAAATGATTTAAAGATTTTTGGAAAGCTTGGCAAACAAGTTTCTTTTTATAACACTGTATTTTACGAGACTATAAGAGTACGTCTAAATCTAGAAACAAAAATGTCTTCAACACTCTAATCCTAAACAAGGTCTTTCTAAATAAATAGATGGATAATTCAAGGAATGTCATATGTATTCATTTGTTAGATTTTAGGACAGGAATCATCCATGTAAATTATTCGGCTTGACCTTAAAAATCCTAATGTAATACTAACAGTTGGATTCCAAAAATGGAAACTGGTATACATCTCTGTCTGCTTTATCATTTTTTGTAGCTAGTTTTCATTACCAAAACAAAATTTAAAAATAGTGGGCATCAACAGAACAGTCAAAGTTAAAATGATCAGACATAAAATATTGTAAACACATGTCCAGTAACCTTGAATTTGCCAGATGGACATCAGTGTTGTAAGCATTCAGAATCAGTAAGTTTTCTCTCTACAGTTAAAGGAGAAGATATCAATAAATCTCCAACTTAATGCAACAGACATAATTACATGATGCAACCCCCCCTCATTAACAGTGGATATCAAATTTTAAAACCCCACAAACAAGTGATACTACAACGCTTCGTACTATACAGTCTATACAAATAAAAAATAAAAAAATGGGCTGAGAAAGAAAAAAAAAAAAGCAGCCCCAGACATGCATTAAGCTAGTTTGACAGCTCCATTGTTCAGCTGTCCCATTGTCAGACCAAAAGATGCATTCAATGCTACAATGTCTGCTAGCAAATAAACAAAAGACTACATTTTTCAAAGCAGGCTGCCAATTCTAGCATAATTCTGTCTCTCTCCCTCTGAAAAAGGTGGCCGCCTCTTGCTCTCCACTACACTATGGTACGTTAAGAACACACACACATACATACATGTACATACAGACATTTTTTGAACAGCTTCAAGTGATCCGGATGAGGTAGATCATTCATGACTATTTATGTAGACTAAGTGAAAATTAAAAGTGGTACTTAGGGCACTAGCTCTAATATGGAGTCTCTTTCCATGTTTATTCCATACCCAATGCATAATAATGAATCAGGCAGAAATATTGCAAAGGAGATGATAAAAGAAGAACCAGCTTTCAGCTGTTTTTATATTTGTTGCCTGCTTTTCTTAATACATCAGTCATCAGACACGTTAAATGCAATTGTAACTCGTGGAAATGCTGCTTGCACACAGCGATGCCCCTCTGTCTTTTTTTTTAAGAATTTTTAAATAGGGAAACTACTTAATACAGAGCATGATTATAGTCACAGCGGGCCCAGACAACTAGAAAGCACACATTAAACAAAGGAGACAACATACCTTAAAAGCAGCTCCTCATTTCTCATAGTAACAGCAGATTTGGGACAGCGCATGCTTTCTGCACCGATATTCTCAACAAAAGCCAGTTCAGAAGTGCGCTCAAACATCAATGCCACAGTTGCTACTCACTAATGGCTACTCTTTCTCTCTCTAGTCAGACGCTGAGTGGTGGAGCAAAGGGGCCCCTGCAGATTCACTAAGCAGAAATAATCCTCTCTGACAAGTTATGTTGTCTGGGCATATTTTACATTAATGCACTCTGCTGCCTATAGGGGTCTTGTTTGCGTTCACTATTGCCTGGCTGGTGTTAGCTCTCCTAATTACCATCAAAAAAATTAGTAACCTCCCCACCCTTCAAAAAAAATTAATGAGTTTTCTATTCTGTTTGGTGAAATGAAAATATGAAATGCATCTTTTGTTTGCCTTGTGAATTATCAATATTGCAGCACACGGAGGCTGTGGCTGGATAGGCTTGTGTGCTTTAAGGGATTTTGCTTAGGCTCTCGTTCTGGGGCTTTGGATTCACAGTAGGATTTCTCTCTCTCCCCCTCATTCCCCGCCCTGTTCGAGGCTGAGTGGCTTTACAGGACCTACTAGCCCTGATCAGAGAAACTGAGGATTGTTGACTTGAGAGTTTAGGGATCTTTTGAGAGTTTTTAGTTTGCTTTTGCCATTTCCTGCTGGACACAACTCCTCTGCAGCGTTAGCACATGACCTAGCTCAGCTGCACCGGTGACTATGTGGATGTGCAGCTTTTACAGACATCTCTGCACACCCATTAGGGGTTGCATTACAAACTATTTAATTGCTTACAGCCCTGAAAACTCCTAAGTTGATGAAATCCGTGAAAGAGGCCACAGAGTCACATCTGTAAGGCAATTAGGGCCAAAAGCTATTCCCACTGAAGTCAATGGGTCCCTCGCTATTGACTTCAATAGAAACAGTGGCCCTTAATCACTAGTCTCCAATGGGGTCAAAATGAAGTGTACTTTCATGTCTAGACTCATTCATGGCATCGCTGGAGAAACCTCTATACCTCATCTCTATCTCATGTATTTAAGGTCTTCACCAGATATGTAGATAAGTGTTTCCCCCGCCCCCCCAGCCTGCTAAGACATTAAGAGACTGATGCTCATTCACTCTATAGCCTCTTTACACCACTCTGGCAGTGTAAATAGATCTTAAAGTGGGCACCAATTCCATGAAGTCCCCTTTATGCTACCAGAGTGGTGTGAAGAGCTATTGGGGTAAATGAGAATCAGACCTCAAATACAGAATTATTTGAAGGGCCCGATGTGTGCCTTGCACACTAAGCTAAAGACAGACTTGAATCTCAAACTTTCCCAAAATTCGTGTGTGTTTTGGTTTATGATTTTTCCTGGGAGTCCCCCTTTTTATACCACACATCGGTATCTTATATGAACTACTCGCTAGTGTATCCCTGTTTACAGCTGAACAGAATTTCACAGTTGGAGGATTCCCTTACTGAGTTTGGTGTTACTGGTTAGGTTTGGTCTCATTGGTGGGTGGGAGAGGGGATTGGGGGCCCTCGGGAAGAAGTCATCAACCCAGCAAATATGATGGTGGGTTTTCACCTTCAGTGAAAGGAGAACATGACACTATGGTGGGCAAAGGTTTGTCCTTAGATTTGTACGTAGCGCTAGTCTACTGGGCGAGTTATTGCACAGCAAGCTGGGGTGCTGTAGATTCATACTCTGGCTGGTCAGGCAGTAACTTGCTGTGCAGAAAAGCCCTTACACACTGTAAACTCATTGGGGGCAGTGACCGTCTTCTTTGTTCTGTGTTTGCACAATCGGGTCCTCTCTGACTGAGGCTTCTAGGCACTACTGCAAAACAAATAGTGCATTTTCACTGTTAAAAGTACATACTCCAAAGTGCACTAAAAGGCATTGCATTTAGCTTCTACTGAAAATCCATGCAGCAGTCATGAGAATTGGCTGGGACAATGCTACGCCACCATGACAAGTCCTGCAACTCAAACCCCAAACACTAAATCCTAAAACACTAGCTCCAGTACTGCCATTTCAGCCTGTGGTGACTAGTGCTTTAGATTCACTGGCGCCTTAGATTCTCTCTCCCCCACACTGAAGGTGAGGTTCTGGGCTCTGTACTGGTGCACCAATGCTTTCCATCTCCAAATCACTTTTGCCTGCTGTATCCTGTCATGACGATTGGGTTGGTCCAGACCAGCCTCAGACTCATAAGATTGATGTTTGGAGTACTACAAGCTCTGGGGTATGTGAGAGAATGCACAGCTGAATGGTGAATGTCAGGCACTGGCTGATAAACTGCTACAATTGTCCAAAAACATGGGAGGAATCAGCATCTTAAGACGCTATCGGCTGAAAGTACAATGGTTTCTTTTCGGGACTGAGTAAAATGGCTTCTGCAGAGTCCTTTGGGCCTAGTTATGGAATCAACGCAGCTTGCGTTGGGTAGCTGACTGAACATGGTGTTGGGAAATCCTTGATCAGTTCTGCTCCTACATGGAAGGAAAAGTAGCAGTTATGGAAAATGAAATCTAAGGATTTTGAAAGGGCTCATCCACAGGGTAAAGAAAGCAAAAGCAAAAGCAAAAACCACTAAGTGGTAACACTAAAAGACAAAAACAACCCATTTTTCTATCATACAAAATGAAATGACTGACATAGCAACATCTTCAGTGGGATCACAGCTGCTGAGGATGAGTGGAATTGTGATGTCTATTACCTTTCCATTGCAAGACATACTAAACAGGAGTGCCTTTAAAATAATATGGCTTAAGGGAAGATTAAACCAGATGCACTGGGCTATCTGGTTTCTGTCAGGATGAAATCCCAGGTATAAAATTTAAAGGTAAATACAACACTTAATACTAACATTATAAGAATATAAGAATGGTCATACTGGGTCAGACCAAAGGTCCATCCAGCCCAGCATCCTGTCTACCAACAGTGACCGATGCGAGGTGTCCCAGAGGGAGTGAACCTAACAGGCAATGATCAAGTGATCTCTCTCCTACCATCCATCTCCACCCTCTGACAAACAGAGGCTAGGGACACCATTCCTTACCCATCCTGGCTAATAGCCATTAATGGACACATCAGATCACACATATGCAACTTCTACATATATACTGTAGATTCTTATACACAAATATATGCAGTGGTAGCCATTAAAAGCTTTACAACTCCTTTAGTTAGTATTTAATATAACTACAGGACTCCTAGAAATTATGTAAGCATTTCCCATACTAATTATACTGTGCTGCATAAACTGAATGCTGTGGCAATGTTAATTACTTGCAAGGGCTTCATGGCGACCAGCATAAAGTCAATGGAGCAAGGATGATTTATACCAGCTGAAGGACTGGCCTATATTCTGTAACTTCCCCTTGGATTATTTTTAACCATTCAGATTGCTTAAGAAAACAACAGAATTATCATATGTCCAAAACAAACTGCTACTTCCCTACAAAGAGGCAAAATAGCATGCGGAGGGCACCAGTCTATATCTGATCACATACAGAGGAAAGATGGTCTAGTGGCTAGAACATCCGCCTAGGATTTAGGAGACCAGGATTCAAGTCCCTGTTCCACCACAAATTGCCCCTGTGGTCCTGAGAAAGTCACTTAGCTTCTCTGTGCCTCAGTTTCCCATATGTAACATGGAGGATAATAATAGCACTGCCCTACCTCAACAAGGTGTTGTAAGGTAGGGCATTAAAGATTGTGAAGTCCTCAGCTACTATAATAATGGAATCAGCCATATCAGTGCCTAAGATAGTGTTCTGTCTATCTAACACCTTCCCATAAGAGGAACCTTCAACTCCAGCCAAGGCCAGATTGTGCGCTGTTTTGTGTTGTCATTTACTCCTGTGTAAAATGAACACAATGATACCGTAAAGAGCTACAATTCTGATGTGACAACATTTTACACCCATTTTGCACTAGTTGAAGTGACTATGCAAGGTTTCAGGCAGCAGGTAATCAACATCCCACTCAAAAAAGAGTAACATGGCTGTTCTTTCTGGCATGTCTCTGGGCACAAGAGTTGGAAGATTCACCTGGGTTCTACCACCATCAAGAGCAGCCAGCTGCTTCCTCTGAAGTCTCCCACTGATGGGAGCCACTCTGAAGGCCTGAAGTCTTTGTGCCAATAAGAACTTCAGAGTAGAGCTGGCTGAACGTTTTTGGCATAAAAACAAAATGAAGATTTGCGGTGACTAAAACGTTTCAGAAATTTTGCCAAATTGTTTTGGTTAAAAAAAAGCATTTCAGTTTTTTTTTTGGGGGGGAGCGGGGAAATTATTATTTTTTCAATTCAAAATTGAAATGAAAGGTTTCATTTGATGCAAAAAAAAAATTCTCTCTCCGGCTTTCTGGTTTGCCAAAATCTCTTTGGAAAATTTTTTGTTTTGAGTTCACCTGAAGCTATTTTTTCCCCTAATTTTTTGGGACTGCCAGAAAACTGAAAACCTGCTCTTTGCACCACTGTACTTCAGAGCAGAGGGACTGATTCTGCTAGCACTGAACTCAGCGGGATTTTTCCATATGTCCTCACTGGGAGAGGAACCACAATGTTTTCTTTGTGAAGTCTTTATGTGCCAATATTTTTTAAAAAAATTTCAAATCATAAACGATGGGAGGCAACATGGCCCAGTAGATAGGACAATGAGCTGGAAGTCATGAGACCTGCATTCTATTCCTGGCTCTGCAACTGACCTGTGTGCAACCTTGGGCAAATCAATTTGCCTCTCAATGCCTCAATTTCCCCTCCCACATTTTGTTTATGCAGTCCATTTAGGTTGGAAGCTCTATGGCATATGGATTGTCTCTTCCTGTATGTTTCTCAGCAGAATCGTGCCCTGATCTCAGCTGGGGTCTCTTTGTATGGCTGTGTACAAATAAATACTAATAATCCAATTTTTTTTCTTGGGGACAATAACAGAAAAAATTGCTCTCCAATTAAAACCTTTGCTATCAGGCAACGTATCCCAACCTCAGAATTTACTTTTATCCTAGGGCAATATTTTCTGGTATTTTAATCTAAGGCAATCACTACTATCATGCATATGCCCACAAGTTGATACCTTTCTTCAGTCCTACGGGACACAATCAGAACATTGCAATGCAAAGATATATTTTCTGATCAAAGCGTTTCTGGATACAACTTCATGATGAAAACATCTAAACCGTATTCCTTTTACAGCACTTGTAGGACATAAGCTCATCTCATAAGTCCATGGAACTCCACCCTGAAAATAATGGAGCACGCACAAGAGACAGAAACGGTACTGGTGCATTTGCAAACTATACATGCCTGCAGTTGCTAGGATTGCCATCTTTATGCTAAGATGAAACACCCCAGCTGAAGGAGGCATATTTTCAAACTCCTGTGGTAAAAATGAAGCAAAGGGAAATAGGACCATGGTCCTCTAGTGTAAAAACACAGGATAGAGGAATGGAACTTCCCAGTCTCAGATTTGGCATTAACTTTTTAGGGCCTTGGGCAAGAGTTTTAGCTTCTCTGTCTACTTTTCCTATATAAAAAATGGAAGTGACAATATTTAATGACCTGCAAAATGCAGGTCAGACTGGGTGATGTAAGAAATTTTTGCTAGCCTTACTGTATGTGTATGAGCTTCACATGGGGTATGGTGAAGATTAAATAATGTACGTAAAGCACTTGAGAGATGTAAAGTGCCGGGTAAATGATAAGAATAATTATTAAGGCGGTAGGAGAAGATGATTTGTTTTAAGTTTCCTACCACAGCTGGTGCCAGTGGTCCTGCTGCAGCTCTATGTCTGTTTGTGAGAAGAAGCATTCTCCCATTCGACAGAGCTGACGCAGTGCATCTCAGCAGCTGGAGGACAGAGGCACCAGAAGGAACTAAAAAAAGGTTTCTTAGATCATGTGCTTCAGTACTCCTTTTGCACCAGTTTAAAAAAATAAGGTGAAGTCATGGCAAATCACCATTTTCAACATGATAAATCAGCACATTTTAAAGAAAATTCTGGACTTGAAACAGATAATAACTGGCTATGTTGTGATTTCAGACATGCCCCCCTCGGCAAAGTAAATAATTTATTTGGAAGGGTCTACATATCATAATAGCATCCAACCAGCAGCTAAAAAAAAAAAAGTAGAAGAAAGCAGATCAAAGGCACAAAGAGAAATAGCTGGGACAAACAGATGCATCTGAGAGATGACAACTTCCAGTTACAGTCTGTGACTTAAAATAGAAACTAAACTAAACTGTCTTTGAAATAAATAGAACACTGCACATCCTAAACTAGGGTGTCTTTATTTTTAGCCGGTTGCAACTCCTATGTTGGCACTTTTGGCTCTGCCATGTACGATATTGTAAACCATGTGACATTGCGTGATCAGTGTACTTACATATGTAGCTATTCATATTCACTCAGATTAATGTAAATACTGTATACCTGGTGGAATGGATGGCACACATGCGGGCAATAATATGTATGAGGGTTTTATGATTTCTCATCAATTTAGATTGAAATTAGAAATAAAACAATAATACATTCTACTCTTCTGTTGTTCCTGTAATCTGGAATGATCTCTCTCTCTCTCTCTCTCTCTTACTATGGTAGTGCCTAGAATGAAGCCCCAGGGCGTTAGGCGCTGTGCAGAGTAGTAGACAGTCCCTGCCCTGAAGAGCTTACAATATGAATAGGCAAGGGTGGGGGAAGGGATATAATGCACAAGCAAAGTGAACAATGTGATGGAAGCAAATGACGTTAGCTCCAGAGATCTACATACAAATGAAAAAGACTGAAGGCAAACTCCTACTGACTTGGGGAAGCTGATGGGTAGCTGAGGACTCTGGAATAAATGACTGCTATAATTCTAGGATATAAGACTTTGAAGGAAGAAGATGAAAGTTTTTAGACATACGGTATATTATATACTATATATGCACTGAAAGACTAAAAGAAAAGGAAAATTATCAATTTCTATACAGTTACCATAAAACAAAAACTGATTAAGAACTACAAGAAAAAACGTAAAAATTTCATGATCAAGCAACTATAAACACTTGTTTCAGTAACTTTAATCTTTGACTAATTAATTCCACTACATGCTATAAAATAATAATCATTCACTTTTGCAATTCTTTAAATGCTGTACATATTTGTTTAAAGCATTTGGAGTGATTAAACAGAAAAATTGCCTGGTATATAAATCTTCAGTTTGATTTCAAGTGCCTCTCTCCTGATATCATATAGTTAATATTTTTGCCCAAACCGAAATTTGGCTAGCATTTTCAAAAGTGGCTAATGATTTTGAATGCCTCCATACTTTTTGGTGCTCAACCTGAGTCATATTAAAGGGACGGATTTTCAGCTATTAGGTGCTCAGCATGTTTTGAAAATATCATGCCTCTTTTAAGGTGTCTAAAGTCGGGCACCCAAAAAATGGAGATACTTAAAATCAGTCATCACTGTTGAAATTCTTGGCCAAATTTAGATGTTGTTGTGCTAAACGTTCCTTGATCTATCAGAGCACAGGTTTTTAAACCGCAAAGATCCCGATGTCAAACGTGCTACTATGAACGACAGGTTTAATTTTTATATATAACAAACAAGGGAAAACATTGCTCAAGACATGAAGTGGCCAAGCTCTTGAGCATGTGTAAATCGGTGTTGTTCCATTGATAACAATTGTGTTAAGCCCAAAGACACCAGCTGAAGATTTGGCCCCAAATCATAAACAAACTGTGATCTTGATTCTACGAGGTGCTGCGTGTCCTCATCTTTAACTGGCGTTATCTGATGCTAAGGGCCATCAGCACTGTCCAACACTTACAGACTTTATCCTGCCCCAGGGATTTGTCTCCTTGTGATGCTATAGCTGTGGAGACTTTGCAGAGCCTTGCAGACTGTATGGCCAGTCCTTCTAGGAACTAGCCGTGTAGTTTTGCTCAATGTTCCCACCCCCCCCTTCCAAAGCTACTGGGCTCATCAGTATGACATAAGGAAATAAGCTTAGCATGTCCACAAAGGTCTTGAGGAGAGGAACAGGTTGGTTGTTCTCTGGCAAGGAGAACATGTGCTTCAGGCTGCACATCTCCAGGGCCAACTCCTCTGAGATGCAGTTCGGTCAGGGACATGAAATGTCATACACCCTCCTCAGAAATCCTGACACCCAAGGACTGTAGAATATTCCTCTCTCTCTCCCTATTTTCCATAGTGCACATATGGGCAGGTACCATTGTGAGAAGCTCCAGAAAAGGACCTAGACCTATAGAAGGGGTGTTGCTCTGGAGTAAAAATCCATGATGTCAGAAAAGGAAGAAAACCGAATCTAAACAGAGAGTATACAAGAGGAAACTAGTCACTTACACAAGTTCCTTCCACCCCAAAGGTGTGCAAGACACTGCTGTAGATCTGGAGGAAGGGATGTACTTGCCAGCTGCATACTTAAGTTCTTGAATCAGTTAATCCACTGCATAGTCACTATCTGCAGCCTCTACATTGCAGAAGACAGCATGTATGTTCAGCTGGACAGAGCCCTTAGGTGTTAGCAGTGTTACCATCTGCTGCAGGGAAAACAACACCTGCAAGGTCTTAACAAGGAAAAGGCAAGGGTTCTGTTAAAAATCTCTTAATTTAATATATAAATGCCTTAAGTGATTTCTAACTACACCATACTGATCTGTGCCTTAAACATTTCCTAATCCTGCCCTGCCACTTTTCTTGTCTCCTTTAAGAGCCCAATCCTGAAAGCTGCTCAGCATCTTCAATTCCACCTCAGCACTCTGCAGAGACAGCCCCCCCGTAAATTGTTATATGTGAAAATCCACACCAAGTTAATTTCTTGCTGACCTTGTGCTGATTAATGCAAATTAAATTTCATGCTAATTGGCTGGAGTGGCTCACATAAAGACCAGAAATGCTTCTTTTTGCTGGTGGTGTTGAAATATACTCCTGAGATTTGTTCAATAGTTTTAGAAAAATTATTATTAGTTTTATAGCATCCTCATAAAGGCAAATCTGCATAGAATGTCTTATAGAAATAACAAGGAAAAATAAGCATTCCAAAATGGCATTTTCCACTTCTGATCCAACATTGCAGAAACCCCACTTCCACCTCAAGGGATGAATTTTATGGCTCATTTAGAGCCCAAAGTTCCCAGATGCATTTTATAAAACCTTGAGCCAGTTTTGTTATAGCCTTCACTCCTTAACAGCCTAGCTCTTGTCAGAGAAGCATAGAGTCACCTGATTTCTGACATCTGACTTGATAAGGGGGGTATGGTAAACAGGGCTGGATATTTTAGATCCTACAATTCTCTTTACAACCAGAAGATAAAATGAGCAATTATTTCATCTAGTGATGCCAGGCAGAGGACTTTGACAAGGGGCTGAGTATCAATTTCCAGGATAGAAATGTTACTGTGGCATTATAAGTGTCAGTAGGTCCAAATCCCAGATATGAGTCCTGACACTATAATGGCTCATTGTGGTTTTGTCTGGCAATTGACTTAGCATCAAATGGACCAGCAGGTATTGCTCAGCCTTATGGGAGCATCTGCAGTGTCTGACATTTGAAGTATGAATGCATTCACTTTCAGCATCAGGGAGAAGATTGGACTCGTATCATGAAGCTAAAATCATTATAATGCCCAAGAAACAGTTTCTTCTTCTTCTCTCTGCAATCAAGGAGCACATTTCATCTGAAGATCTCAAAACGCTTTACAAAAATTAAGTAATTAAGCCTTGCAACATGCCCCTCGGGGCTGGTAAATATGATTCTCTCCATTTTACTGAAGGAGAAGCTGTGGCACGGAAAAGTTATATGAGTTGTTCAAGGTCTCTCTCTCTCTCAAGAGAGAGAGAGAGAATATCAGGGCTGAGAATAAACCTCTCTGAAATATTCATCTCATTCAGATAACATTCTGCCACTAATCTGTACTTGGTCACTCCCCATTGTCACATTCATCCTAATCATTCCAAAATAACAGACACAGTGATACAAACACCATTGATACAATGTATATGGTTTACTTACTGCTGTCACCCGTCACCACCCAATGCCCCATCTCCACGGTATACCCTTGTATATCGGACACATTTGCTTTTAACACTTGTGTACTGCCAAGAATTCTGCTCAACTTATACAAAATGTTAGTAACTAAATTTAAAAAGACCCTAAGTCAATATAACACCACAGCTCAAATATTGGTTACGCTAAATTAACTGCCGCCTAAAGAAGACTCTGTCCTTGAGTTGTAGCCCTCTCCCCACCATTCTTCCATTATGAGTTGGTGTCTAGCCCCGTAACATCACTGTAATGTCTGTTTCAACGAGATTCTAAATACCTACAAGGGAGGGGCCTCATCTTAATGTTGACTTCTACAGAATCAAACATGCAAATAGCTTTGTTACAAACCATAAACAAGGAAGCTGCAAGAGTCCGAACTCCCAATCCAACCGAATCACAGGGCATCAATCCCGCCTACTTTAAATAGGGATTCTACAACAGTGTGTAGAAGGGTTAAGAACCTGTGCCTCAAAGCACAGATTTTCCAGGTTAGACGCATAAGTGCACCCGGTGACCATGTGAGAAAGGAATGACCTAAAGGGCCTGCTCTGTGGTATAATAGCTGAATACTTTCTCCCTCCCTTCCCTCCCCACAGCCTGTCTCAAACAGAGATTCTTCTGTCACATTCTGTTAAATGCTGTGTGATGATTCTGTCATTAGGATTACTCTGTAGGACAGACAGCTTGGAGACTGCCAAATTCATTAAAGATCTTCAGTTGGACTTCATGGGGCCTTTCACATACCCTGAGCAAACAAATACTCTTTGTGCTTGAGAACAAAGGGAGTTTTGACCCTTTTCTTTGATGTCAATCACAATTTGAGATTAATGATGTTGTTTCATATATGCCCAAGTTACACACACAAACCCCCGTCAGACTCTCAGTGTTCACAGTACACTTCAAAAAGGCATACAGCAAAAAACGATGTTAACAATCAGCCTCAGAAAAGAAAGAAGTTCTTGGCACGTGAGTGCATTTCACTCATACAACTGAAGAAACCACCATAGGGAACATATGCTGGGACAGTATTTTCTTAGTTACTGTTATGCCTTATAAGTGCTGGTTACGCAGAGTGGCTATGTATCCAGTAAATGCCTGTTCATGGATTGGAGCATTGCAGGCATTGCCCCATTCAGAATCAAGGGAAAAATAAATGCAGCTTCTTCCCAACTGAATGCGACATTCACAGCTGCTTATGTAAATGAAGTGCCTCCATTTTCCTGGTTGAGGCTGTGTGTGGAGGCACTTACACTAACACTGCAGCAGACACAATCCTGCATTCCCTACAACCTCCCAGCTCCTATGGGGGAGCTTCAGGGAGCAGAGGATTAAAGTTCCCATCGTGTGTGGTGCAAATTCCAGAAGGGGGCTCCAAAGCTGTAGCAAGAGGACTTCGTGGAAGATGGACACTGCAGTGAACAGCTCGGAAACAGAGTGCTCTTAATTAACGAGTGCACAGTAAGCTAAGCCAGGCTTACTCTGTGCTGCCTGAAGTTTTGACCAGGAGTTGTCAATGGATGGCTGACCCTGTATGAATAAAATATCCTCACCCCACCCCTAGATTGTCCCATACCAGAGACCATAGGAATAAGGAGAAAAGGAAAGGCGTTGTGTCACAGCTCAGTACATGATGATGGAATGAGTGGTATCATGGCAGCAGTTTGGAAAGGAAAAGTTAGTGTCTGGGCTGTGAGTCTGATTTTCACAAAGTGAGTTGTGTTTTCCTCTGAAAATCAGTTACGTGCAAATACCACAAGCCATAACCTGTCTTTGACAGACTGCTTGAATTATTGTGTTATTTAGTCTTTTATTCCAACACCTATTGTAATCTTTCGATAGGACAAGAATTTTACATTTCTCATTTAACATAATAGACTTTAATAAAGGACATGGTTCCTCTTGATAATTTGCAAATCATTGCTGCGTACTGAATATGATGCTAGGTGACTGTTAGAGTTTCCACAGGGTATCAAAGGAAAACGAAGTCCCTTCATTCAAAGAAATGCTACAACACATCACATTAATTTGGAAGACTACTGCACCACATTACAGAGCACGTCACACCTATAGCAAGAGAGATAAACACCAGGAGGGCACCAGGGAGAAGTCTGTGAAATTTAGTAGCAACCTGAATCTCACCCAATCCAATGTTTAATTTACACACATGTGCATTTATTTTGCATTTACACCTCTGTCTTCTCCAGTCAGAATAGAAGTGCTGAAATACTTTGGAAAATGCTGCTCTCATGGTATTTCAGGCCCAACTAGAACCTAGAAAGCTCCTACAAAACACCTCGTCTCATGAGATATTCTTTGCAATTTTGCAGACCCAAGATATTTGGATAAGGTGCTCAGATACCACAGCCATGGGCACAGTGTAAAAACCTCAACATATAAAGCACCTGAACTTTTGGGTTCTTTTGGGTGTTGCCAGAGTAAGTAAACAAATAAATAATCATCTGATGCAAATCTCCTAACCTTTCGATGTTTGACCATCATCGCTACAGAGGGGACTACTCATTCAGTCATTCATTCAGAAGTACTATTTGCTACACACACTTTGTAGTCCCAACAGCAAATAGTCTCACACTAAATAGTAGACTCACTAAATAGTATCACATAATGTTGCACACTGAGTAGATGTGATTTATGCCTTATTACAGGTTGGAGAAAGAACACACTTTCCTGATCTCCTTTAAGATGTAAATTATAAAGCAAGTCTCACCAGGTGATGTGTGCTGCCATGGCTTGGGACTGTACTACTTATGTTTAATGCACAATAGTATTGTAGTTAAAATTAGGATGCATTAAATAATGAAACAACTGTGAAAACATTTTCCAGAGAACACAAGCAATAAGGAAGTGGACAGGAGCAAGGGTAGTGGGCAAGAGATCTGTTTCCACAGTTAGGAGGATCTTAGTAAGAGTGTGCAAGCACCTATCTGACACTGTTTACCATGATGCTTCTATTTCACAGGGGCTCTCTGATTTGTATACTTCACATATTTTAATACTGTACTATATCATACCTAGCTGGACATTCATTGGTATAATCTAAGGCAAAGGTTTTTGAATGGTGGTCTATGGACCCAGGGGCGGCTCTAGGAATTTCGCTGCCCCAAGCAGTCATGCCTGTGGGAGGTGCACCGGAGCCACGGGACCAGCAGACCTCCCGCACGCATGACTGCGGAGGGTTCGCTGGTCCGCGGCTCTGGTGGAGCATCCGCAGTCATGCCTGCGGGAGGTCCACCCGAGCCGCGGGACCAGCGATCCGTCCGCAGTCCTGCCTGCGGGAGGTCCACTGGTCCCGCGGCTCTGGTGGACCTCCCGCAGGCATGACTGCGGAAGGTCCGCCGGAGCCGGCTGCCACCCTGCCGGCAAAATGCTGCCCCAAGTGCACGCTTGGCGCGCTGGGGTCTGGAGCCCGCCCTGTATGGACCACTAGTGGTCTGCAGAGAACTTGCTGCTGGTTCACGGGAACTGGCTCCTCCTTATTTCCAGTTTCTAAATTGCACTAAAACAATCAAGTGAAGAGATATTAATTACTGCAGTTGCTACAGGGATTTTAGAATTAGAACAGGAAAAGCTCTTGTGAATGAGAGGGGAGATAGTTCATGAGACAGCCTTTGTAGTCAAATAGAGTTTACACTATGAAAAAAAGTCAGAGAACCTCTGATCTAAATAACCTGCTACAACTATACAACCTGCCTTGTTGGTAGCTGGAAACTCATGAGGTTTGCATCTTCTTTTCTTCTACCTTTTAGGTTTATTCTTGAAACAGAAGAAGGCTGGTCCAAAGCCAATTGAAGTCAATGGCCATCCTTGCACTGACCTGTGGGCTTTGGGTCAGGACCTAAATGATGCTGCTGGTGCTTTAGTAATAGCAAAAACAAGTTTCTTAAAAGAGATGAGATTCACAAGGCTACATATGATCATCATCTAAATTGATCATTGCTAAATACTGTACCTTTTCCTGGAGGTTAGGACCCCACTCACTTATGATAGCATGATACTCAGTCACAGCAGATGGATGTTGGCATCCAAGAATCAAAACTGAGCATCTTTAAACACCGAAGTTTGGATTCTCACTCAAGAGAGACCAGTAGACTACCCCTGGGGCATATGTGCTCATCATTTAATGAAGCTCTGGGTTGGATTAACTGTCAGAACTAAAACGAAAAGCTTACCAAGGTTAAAATACAACTGCACTCCATTGGAGACTAGTGATTAAGGGCCACTAAAAATAGCAGCCAAGACACAGTTGCACAGGCTTCAGTATGGGATGTAAAGGCCTTTGGTTACATACTGACGTTGCTAGCCCGTACTGAAGCATCCGTGTACCCAAGCTAGAGTCACACCTCCAGCTGCAGCGTAAACATACCTGTAAGTCACCTTACTGGGAAACAGTTAAACAATAGGCACGATTAATGAAAGCTCAGTTGTCTGCCTCTTTGTCAAACAGGCCAAAAACAACTCCACAGACCTTCCCAGGGCTTTACAGTTTTATTTATCTAATATGAACCATTTGGCAAAGCCCTGTTCAATGAGCTTTTGCCTACAGACAAGGTTTCATAGAGCATTTATAAGAACAGAGCAGTATTTCATATTCTTCCCAGCACAGTTCAACTTCACTCCATTTAAAAGTTCTTTGAAGCCCTTGACCTCTGCTATTCTGAAACATAAGCCCAGGAAAACCTATTTTTGACTCCGGTTATGATATTCCGCTGCTCCCAGAAAATTCTCTATGCAGCATGAGTAGATCAAATTATTTTCATTACATCTTTTGGTCGCAAAGAATAGCGAGACATAATTAGGCAGCTAAATAGCAACAGTTTCCTTCTGGTATATTTGCTACAGCTAATTTTGATAATAAGACCCATAATTGTTTTATGCTCATTCAATATGCTAAATTTACCGAATACAAAAACCCATCAGAACTTTTACATGAATTTTTGATTTGTTTCTAGAGGAATCAATATCATTAATCAGAAGAGGAATGCGGAATCAGAGGATGATAAATCTCCTTTGGATTTATTTGACTTTCATATTTATGGTTTGGATAAGGTTATTATTAAGGAATTTTCAAGCTGTGATTGAGAGAGGGGAAGAAATGGGCTGGGAAGCACTGAACTCAAAAATACCATGCTATTGTGGATTTCTGCAGAATTTCTGTAAATTCTTTAGGTTCTGCAGACTTAAATATGGCAAGGGTGCTCTAAATAGATGCATATTCCCCAATCACCAGACTACTTGACGTCTAATCTCTAGATTATCAAACTAATACTTTTGAGAACAAGGTTAAGATAAAAAATATGGGGCATAGAGCTGATGGGATTTTCTATGTTTGGCACTGGTATTTTTTTGCTTCTGAAGCATCAGAGCAACATTCATGCAGACTACAGTTGTCTGTTGTACATCTAGCTGCCCTGAAAAAACATAGCTACTGTTTTCTATTTGAGCTACAATTCTATGACTCAATATATGGTAACAGGTGAAATATCCTAGATAAAGAAAAGCGTCCAATTTTTTACAAAGCCAGTGTTGCCCACATTGCTTCTTACATTTTTTGATGGGATAAGGTCAATGCCCATTGGCTACATAAGAATTCCATCAGTGTGGCTATTGTCATAGTAACGTTTAAACTAAGCTTTGCAAGCAGGCATTCATTGGTCACTATGCAGAGAGAGCAAGCACTCTGAATTTTAACTCTTTATCTTATCTTTTAATATAAGGCTTGCCAAATAGTGGTTTAAATTTCAGACTACTACATTTTACTATGGTCTTTCCAGAGAAAGTGTACAGTATATTACTCTGAAGTCCAGTTAAAAGATGGCATTGTTTACCACTATTCAGAATGCCTTATAATAAAATAGACTAACTCAAAAATCTCAGCCTACATAACCCTGAACTTTGAGGGTTCTTGAAACCCAGATTGAATCTTTTTAGTTGATATCTCTCACTCTTCCCCACTGCATGTACATATACATGATCTATAACACACATGCACAATTTCTTATCAGAATCATACATTGTCAAATACTCAAAAAAAATTTTTGAATGGTTTTCCATTACATGTATACATATTTTTTTACTGAGATAATGTATATGATATGAACAATTAAAACGGGAATAGCTTTAATGCAGGTCTTACAAAGATGTCCTTTGTCTTTTCTTGTGCCTTTTAAAAGACAAACCTATCAGGAGAAAATGTTATGATAATGTATTACCATGCTGAGTTAATTGTCAATTGCAAGTTACTTAAGTGTACTTTAATGATATGTATAAAGCCTTATTTTCAACTCTAATAGCTATTAATGCAAGGGAGAGAAAATGAAACCAATTTTCCCCAAGTTAAAGTGGAGCTCTATTATGAATAAATGTACAAAATTCTAAATATAACACAAATCTTTAGGTTTTGCAGATAATGGGAGCCCACACTTTAATATTTTATTGTAGCTTCAGACTACCTTCCAGGTAACACTTTTGTAATGTCATATGGTATATAATACATGATCTATGGCAGGGGTGGGCAAACTCTGGCCCAGAGGTCACATCCAGCCCTTCAGATGTTTTAATCCAGCTCTTGAGCTCCCACTGGGGAGCGGGGTCCGGGGCTTGCCCCAATCCATGCTGTGGCTCCGCACGGCTCACGGAAGCAGTGGCATGTCCCTCCTCCAGTTCCGATGTGTAGGGGCAGCCAGGGGCACTACATGCTGCCCCCTGTCCCAAGAGCCGCCCCTGCAGCTCCCATTGGCCAGGAACTGCAGCCGATGGGAACTGCAGGGACAGCACCTGCAGACAGGGCAGCGTGCGGAGCTCCCTGGCTGCCCCTATGCATAGGAGCCATAGGAGGGACATGCCGCTGCTTCGGGGAGCTGCTTGAGGTAAGTGCTGCCAGGAGCCTGCAACCCTGACCCCCTCCTGTGCCCCAACCCCCTGCGCTAATCTCCCTCCTGCCCTCTGAGCCGATTGGTCCCAGCCCAGAGTACCCTCCTGCACCCCCAACCCCTCATTCCCAGCTGCACCCCAGAACCCACACCCCCAGCTGGAGCCCTCACCTCCCCCCTTGCACCCCAACCCCCAGCCCCTTCCCGAACTCCTAATTTCTGGCCCCACCCCAGAGCCTGCACACCCTCCCACACTCCAATTTCCATACCCAGATGTGGCCCTTGGGCCAAAAAGTTTGCCCACCCCTGATCTAGGGAAGCATTAGACTGTACTTTTAAACTTAGTCTTTGTGGAAAAATTTTCAAAGAGTAAGAAATAATTCCCAAGGATAATGAACGAACAGTAGAGGAAGGCCCAGTGGTATGGGAAGTCTGGGGAACCAAACTGAAGAATTCATCAACTACTTCATTACTTCATGGACAGTTCTTCAAGGACTGTGGAACTAGTGGAGTTGACTGCAGACAGAGTTTAGAAGAGCCACAGTCAAAGTGCCACTCATCTATCATTCTACACCTCTATAGTCAAGCCCTGGGGTACGTCTCTCATCTTTGGGTAAGATTGTTTCAATAAAGGTGTTCAGACACCTCCTGAGTCCACTTCCATGTATCCCAGTGCCCACATAACTGCTCTTCCGCATGACTCAACACACTGTATCCTCTTTCCTCCAGAGGTGAGTGGTCTTTGCTAGGTCCACAAGACTCCAAGAGACGTTGCACTTGTAAGAGTTCAAAGACTTTCTGAAGCACGACCTAGGGGAGAGTAGAATCGCACACCCTAGATGGCATTCTACCTAGGAAACTTCATGGGTTTGGACAAATAATTTCCCAGGTATCTTCAACTGTCCTGCAGGCTTTTCTAGAAGGGAACAATATATGGTGTATGGTTTCTTCTTTGTGGATGATAGATGTGCCTTCTGTGTACCGGTTTCATCATAAGATGACAGTACTACATCTCTACACTTTCCCCACTGACCTTTAAATACATTAATACAATTTCCATGTTTAAATGTCAAATAATTTCATAATAAAGTTTCTAGAAAGTTTGTTACAATATGGAAAAAAAGTGACCATTGTCAGACATTACATGTTTAGCAACTCTCCTTTATCTGCAGGAGAAACTATGCTTTTATTATCACTGTGCCTTTTGCATTAGCACTTCTGAAATGGGTCTATGAAATGTACTTCCTTGCTATTCCATTTTCATTAAGAAAAAAAATTGCAAATCCTCTTCTGTACCTGGGGAACAATGTGCTTATTAGGAAAGACTGCTTTGTTCAATCATCGGGTTTCAATAATGCCCAAATTGAGTCACTCCTAAGTCTTAAAACTATACATTTTACTCTAGCAAAGCCACTCAAGAAAGGGAGATTTTTAATTCCGGAGACACTGCAATTTTAAACATCCTTTGTGACTAATTTGTTTTGAAAGATATCAGTAGCTGACTATGAACCTGCCAAATGTCAACAAGGTCTTCTTACTTATGGATATTTAATGCTAAAAATCTTTCTTGCTTTTGAAGTAGCTGGAAGTAACCTTCATACAGCATCAGATGTGCTTCATTAGCAAATATCTGTGTGTGTACGCATCTGAAATAAAAGATGTTTAGTTCTCCTGCTCCCTCTAAACAAAAATAGGATTTTGCGGTACAATTGGCATGCCACAAAACGTCCAGTTAGGATTTCCCACACTCAGATCCTCTCACTAGACTCATGCATAATAGCACATGCTGGAGGCAATTCTGTGTTTGGATGAAATATTAATGATGAATTTTAGTTTTTTATTATTATTTGAATTGCAGGAGAGCCCAGTAGTTTCAGGTCCTTGGGCATAGCCCAATTGTGCTAGGCACTGCACAAACTCCCAACAAGTCAGTACTTGCAGTTTTGACAAAATTTGCCAGGTTTGAGACTCTTTAAACATCAAACCAAAAAGAAAAGGATACAAAATAGATGTATACATTTCCAAAGAAAAGATGTTAGTCTATAGTACAATCAACTCAAGACCATGAGCCTGGAGTCCTGAGTCTGACTCAGCTTCTTCCAGTCACCAATCTTAAAACACTTGATTCTTTGCCAACCAGTGGTAGATTCTGGGGCTTCACATCATTGGAAGAGAAATTAGTGCGACAGGCATAAGGTATTTTCTAGGGTAATTTGTTTATTTGCACCATGTACACAAATCCAGGTTTACAATCCAGCACGGACGCTCAAGTGTGGGCCTGGAAACAGTGAATCTACAAGCCCTGGACCCAGATTTACAATGCAGCGCACTCATACCCTTAGGTGTCTTTGAAAATTTTGCCCTAGGCTGTTGGATGTGCCTCAGCTTGTGACCCTGCTAGATGTCATAACTAAGTAGGGCTAGGCCTGATCAGAACTTAGAAAGAAGACCCCTCAATGTTGCACAAAGTGTTGTCTAACTTCAAAAAAGAGTCAAAACTATAATAAATAAAAACGATAATAATGCAATAACTTCCTGATTGAGGCTATATCTGCCACCTACTCAGAACAGTGACTTTGTTGGAGAAAAGGAGAATAAGAAGACTGGTTACTATTCAAACTTAAAAGGCATCAAAATCAACATTTCCTGATAATACACTAACAAAAACTTCTTGAAAGACCAGTTCTGTTTCCCATGACTCAAAGCTACAGTCTTATAGCAGACCCTCTTCTCTCTCTCCCATTATTCTCAAATTACCAAAAGGTCACGTACAGCATATGTTCCTGGAAAACAATTTGGGAAAACTAAAATGCATAAACAATTTTTTTTTTTAGTTATTGTCCCCAGAAATAATTAAGCCTTTAAAGAGGTTCGATTCAGAAGACTGTTGTGCATAACAAGATGACATCATAGAAAAAGGGACTTTTCTGTAAATCCAGCTAACCAAGAATTTCCACCCCAAAAAAGTCTGGAAGTGAGTTTCAGTGGATCACAATTAATCCCTTTCCACTTCCCTCTCCTCTCACCAAAATGTCATTCAATTAACCCCCTTCCCCCACCCCAAAAAAACCCACCACCTTCTACATCTTCAAAGAAAGCAACAAAGAATATCTGGGAATAATTCAGGATTTCCTTTCCCCCGTGTCACCTGATTGGTTATTTATTACATCCCCACCTGCCTGAGAGATTTTCAGAACTTCTGAGCATGCACGCCAGTTGAAGTTGATGGAAGCTACATGCACTTATGAGGTCTAAAAATCAGGACCGGTTTGACCCCAAAATGAAACACTCATGATTAGTGGACACTTATGAAAGGCTGGGATATTCAAAGGGATGTTGGGTGCTTAAATCTCATCTCTGTGGCTCAGTTACCTCACCTGTAAGAAGGGGAAAATATTGCTTACCCCCACTGGAAATCTAGGGACTACTCTAGAAGCTCACAGTACCATTAATACGGGACGTGTAATACTTGCATGTCTTTTTTTATGTAATGTGACAATTGTTATTGATTTTCCAAGCAGCCCCATGAGACACAAAAACTAAAAAGGGACTGGCCACATTAAAAAACCCTATCCTATTAGAAAACGTTTATAAAAGGAATATTTGCCTGATCTAGATGGATATATTGACAAAAGGGCTGAACAGTGGGCACAAATCTGAGTCCACACCCCTCTAGCTACCTGATGTGCACCTGCAGCCTGGTAGCTACCGGCACAAGCACTCATATTTGCACCTGCAATATTATTATTATATATTTGCATCAATGTTCTGGGGGCCCTGGAGCAAAAAGACAGTCACAGTTACAGGAAAAAACATCAAACTGATCACTCCTTGCTCCTTACGATTCAAATATTGTGCATATTTCAGCTATGACTTTGTGCTCAGCTCTTGTATTTTATGCTTTTTTATGGATTTTTGCCTAGAGTAAACATTCACCACCTGGGTATAAAACATTAGAGTAATACATGGTTTTAGAGCCATGTAGGCACATTCCAGGACACAACTTGCATGTGGATGCTTCAGGGCAATCAGACTTAAAATCACGTATAGGAACCGAATTCTCATTTACACCAATGTCCCTTTAAAGCAATTTTAAAGTGGGTGTAAGTGTAATTTAACCCTATTTTAAGGCTGCTTTACCTACGTAAATGGTGCAAAAGGTCCTGAGCAAGGCCGGTGCAACCATTTAGGCGACCTAGGCAGTTGCCTAGGGCACTGGGATTTGGGGGGTGCCATTTTCTTTAGCAGCAACCACGGTGGCCGGATCTTCAGCCGCCCCGGTCGCCACCGGCATTTAGGCAGAGGGAGCTGGGGCAGGGGAGCACGGGGAAAGCCACCTGCAGCAAGTAAGGGGGGGCACGCAGGGGAACTCCCCGCCCCAGCTCACCCCTGTCCCGCCTCCTCCCCGAGCACGCCGTGGCCGCTTCACTTCTCCCACCTCCCAGGCTTGTGGCGCCAATCAGCTTAGGCGCCGCAAGCCTGGGAGGCAGGAGAAGTGAAGCAGTGACGGAGTGCTCAGGGTGCTCGTGCACAGAGCAGGGGTGAGTTGGGGCCAGGGGGGCGGGCGGAGGGTAGGGAGCTGCCGCAAGGGGGGCGCCTCAGGGCAGAGGGGAGCTGCGGGATGGGGGCCTCATGGTGGGGGCGCGGGTGGGGTGGACACAAGGTGGAAGTTTCGCCTAGGGCGCGAAACATCCTTGCACCGGCCCTGGTCCTGAGTGCAAAAGAGAATCAGGGTCATACGGGCACATGCATACAGAGCACACACAATTAATACACCCGTTCCAAATCAATAACAGTGGAAAATGGATAAAGGGTTCATATCCTACTTTTTATTGGCCTCTCTTTTATCTCACAGCAATTTTCACAATAACTTTAGTGCCCTCGTGGCCAAGATGGAGTCTGCTCTGCAGGCAGCTTGGCCAAGAGAAGGCACATGCAGGAATGCAGCAGGAGAAATTCCTTCCACCCCAGGGGCACCTGTTCCAAACTCCCCAGAGTGAAAACACACACACACACAGGAAAAATACAATGGATATAAGAAAGGGAAATATTTATTCACAGAGGGATGAGAGGAGAAAAACAACAAGGGGAAATATAGGGGGAGCTGTAGAACAGGGCTGCATCCAAACCAAGGCCCCACGGGCCCAGTGGGAGCACAGTCTGGAAGGGCAGACACTGAGCAATGTGTCTGCACACAGAGTTCAGGAGTCCTGAGCAAAGTTCCAGTCCAGTTGTGAGTCTTGGGTGCTCCTTGTCGTCTTCAGCACCAGTGAACTTTCCCCCAACAAACCTCTGTGGTGCCCTCTTCTGCCGCGCTTTGCAAAGCCACACAGAGTGATCACCTCCCCACTTAACTATCTAGCAACCTCCCTCCTTGTTCCCAATGCAAAGTCACAAGCCCCAGTACTCATACAGCCCCATGCAGCTTTGAGCAGCCGTGATACTGGGTCCAGCTCCAGCCTGTCCTTCTCAGGCGATTCCTCCCTGGCACAGTGCTCCTCCTGGCTCCTGTCCTGGGGTGTCCCAGATCTGCCGCCCTGGCTTTCCCAGGCTTCAGGCAGGTTCTCTGCAGCTTCCTTTGTGAAGGCCAAGATTTAAAGGGGCCATGCTCTCTAAACCCCAAAGGGGTTACATCACAACCACTGATTTCAATGGAGATATTCCTTATTTACACTGGTGTAAATGAAATCAGAATCTGGTCCTACCTTTGCTGGTTACTGCACATAGCCAGTGTCAATATTCGTAACTTTCCAACTAGTTTATCAAACTGCAATACTATTTTTTAAGTTTCACAGATTTTAATACTATAGTTTCAAGTCTTTTCTCCTTATGTATCCATCTTATTATGTAGTGAATGGATTACTACACATCAATTACAGCAGTAGATTTTTCATTCATCTTTGTTAAAAACACCAACCAACCAATGAATGAGAACAAACACAAAACACCTCAATGTTCTGTCCTAAGTTGTGTACATCATGTGCCTAGTACATTCTTTAACATTCATCCAAGTATCAAAAGATTTTACTGACGATAATACCATTAGGAAATTATAAAGTATTTGACTTCATAGTTATTGCAATTTGACACTGAGATGCTCTTTACCTCAAATTCAGATCTCTGTTATTTGGGATAACTCCACTAGGTCCATTGGATTTACTCTGGATTTATAGTGGTATAAAGAGCAGATTCTGTCTCAAGTTCAGCCAGTAAAAAAATGCTTTCCTGCTAATTCAAGGTGAACCACGCTCTGTATATTAATATTGTTTTGGTAAACTAAATTGCTTTCCAGTTATATGGAGTCTCTTTTTATTTTTACTAATTTAGCTGGATCTAAACATTTAGGTAGTAGACAGCCATTTCTACTCCTAAATATTCTGACTTCTCTTAAAACCATGGGGAATGTAGATTTTGAATTTTTTTTTTTAAATAGCAACTGCAAGGTGGAATAAACAGAATACAAATAGTACATTGTCGTGCCAGGTGGTTTATATCACGAATCAATCAATTACTTTTGATTTTAATGTAATAAAATAAAATAAAAACAAACTATCCTGTTGGAAATTCCCTTTAGTTAGTAACTGAATCTCCCATCACACTGTCAATGGTTGTTACCCTGGCCGCCCCCTTCCTCACCCCCTTTTTAGTGATGTGAAGCAAGGAGGCCCTTGTTAATCTCATTCAGGCATCACTTACTGCAGGCTCAGATAATTGAATTCTGGACAAGATGAGAGGTTGTTTTTTTTTTAGTCCAAAAGTCATCAATAGCTCATTTTTATCCAAAGCTCCAGGCATCAGGAGACTGCATCACTACCCATGACTAATATTATCACCTTAGTTGGCAATAACATTCTGGCCTTTGGTCTATACAGGAACTCTTCTTTAGAGAGGTGGGATATTCACTGCAGGTATCTTATAGGTATCTGGAAACTGAGCTCTTATTAAACGGTAACAGAAAATAGACACCTTTATTACTAGGGATTATTTTAGGACCAAAACCAGCACTCTGATGGTGCTTATGTAATGCAATTGTACTATAATAAATAAATCCAGTTTTTCAGAAGCTTAATGGGAAGTTTTCTATCCAGCCCAATAACACTCTACAATTAATTTCCTGTTAAATGTTCGATTTTGTAAAGTCACACATTGTTTTGGTTTTTGTACTGATTGTTTTTTACAACCAGGCCCCACCATAACCACCACTAATGGATTAAAAAGATGTTTAAAAAACCCAGGAGTTTTATTTATTGTTTCCTTCATCTTCCTTTTTCCTCCAGCACCACTGCATGAAGCAGGAAGGGAAATTTTCGATGAAACAGATTTTCAGTGGAAAATGTCAATTTGTCAGAGATGAAACTTTTTGTAGGAATGTTCCAATTTTAGCAAAACTTTAGTTTGGAAAGGTTTCTGAAACCCACAATGGAATTTTGGGGGACGGGGCAGGAAGGGAAAAGAGAGAAACCCATGCCAGAATAGCATGGGCACTAATCTGAGATGTACGAGGTCCAAGTTCAAGTCCCTGCTCTGCCATTTTTTTTTCCAAATTCCAGGTGAACACCCTAATCAGCAGACTACTGGTTATTCTAGGGAGGATCACTCTCAATCTCAATTTGCTCCATTTTGTAGAAAATAAATATTAATTAGAGCACAAACCTGATGCTGGCTCTGCCACATCTCAAGTGAGTATCCTAACCCTTGGCCTACCGAATCAGTCTCTTGCTCTCTCTGGCACAGTGAATATTTAATTTCTGGAACTGCTCCAAGAAGAGAGAGCTAGAAAGAGAGACAGTGGTTATAGGTCATAGCCCAGTGGGTAGGGCGGACACCTGGGATGGGGAAGATCAAGGTTTAAGTCGCTGTATTGAAAGATGCAGAGTAGAGACCAGAACCTGGGTCTCCCACATCCCCGGGGACTGCCCTAACCACAGGCTATTGGTTATTCTAGGATGGGTCTCTCTCTCTTTTTCATTTTTCTATGAAAAACTTGAAAAGGTCTCAGTTTTGTCCCAGTGTGGAATGGGAAAACCTTTTCATGGCCAGCTCTGATTGTATGTCATCATCATTCACTGTGATGTGCCTTACTTAGGCTTCAAACCAGGAGGGATCCCCCAGCACCAAGACTGATCGACTTTGTCAGACTAGGGCTTCACCAATCCTGCAAACATGTACACATGTGTAACTATAAAGTGTTGTTAAACACATTTTTAAGTGCTTACTTGTTGGGGAAGGACCACATTTACTTAAAATCCTGTAACGCACCATGCAAATGTATAGCACTGAAAAAATAATGTTTGCAAGCACTTTTAAGGGAAAAAAAATTACATAAATGCTCAGTATTAATATCAAGTCTTCCACACAATTTTGAAAACAGTCTTTATCTGGTAATATACTTGGTAATCTTAGTTTAGGAGAATGCAAGGTAAGAAGATCATCAATACAATGTAATTTTTAATATTCAATTCCTAAGTTGATCATTTGGATTAAAAAAAAACCCCAACAACAACTTATAATGGCCTAACCTTATTTTTCTTATGTGTGTATTTGAATGCTGCCCTGATGTCAATACTGGGAAACTGCTACACATAATAAAATTACTCCTTAGTCTTAATATTGGAATTGCAATTGTTTTTTCTTATCTCACCTTCAAAAAAACTTCAGCATTTATGCTGCAGATGTGTTTATTTGAGCATATACATCTATATTAATATCTGTAGAGCAGCAGGAATGCAAGAGAAACAAGTTGAAGGCAAAATGTGCACTCAGTTCAAATAAGCATCACATCATGTTACATATAGAAATGTGCTCTTTAAAATGCACCATAGAAAATCTGAAGGCTTCAATGTTTTCTCCATTTGACATATGTTTTGGATGGCATTCCTAATAAAACCCAAATCCTCACTTTGGTCACATAGTGATATTTAAAATGGGCATTGTCACTATACAAGTCAAATATTTTTGCAGGTTGACGGACGTGCTGTTAATTCAATACCTTGTCATTTGTGCAGTTGAACAGCTAGGACAAACAGAATCTGCACCCAAGTAACAAGAAGCAACTTGTTATAAAAAGCAACAAAATGCCATCTAATTACTGATCAAATAAAACCAAGTAACATAATTGCTTCCACATACGAACTCAGGCCTCAGTTTAGCCAAGCACTTTAAGGTGCTGCCTAAGTCTCACAGTCAATGGGACGCAAGCACGTACTCAAGGGCTTCCCTGAACCACGGCCTTAACTATTGGAAGCAGGGGCGGCTCTAGGCACCAGCGGCCAGCGCCGGCAGGGGCGGCATCTGGGGGGGCGTCATTGGCTCCTCGGAGAGCTCGGCGCGCCTGCGGCAGGTCACGGAGCCCGCGGGGGCGGACCTGCGCGCCTGCGCCTGCATGCTGTCGCGCCTTCCCCGGCCGGGTCCCTCTCGCGCGCTCCGCCAGCAGGCGGCGGCCGCGGGTCCCCGCTCCTCCCGGCCTGCCTGCGCCAGCGGCGCCAGGCAGCCGGCAGCTCCCCTCCCAGGAAGCCCCCTCCGCCCAGGAAGCCGGAGAGCGGGACTGGGGACGGCGGCGCGGCGGCGCAGCGGCGCGGGCTGGGCGCGGCTTGCTGCTTGCTGGGGCTGATTGGAAGCCAGTGCTCTAGTTTTAAAAACAGTGTTAAGATTCAACACCCTTTGAGATAACTAATTATTGTGCCCACTTTATGGATAGATAAGATGATGCACAGAAAAGGTAAAAGACTTGCCCAAGGTCACTCAGTAGGTCAAGAGTAAGAACCCAGGAGTCCTGACTCTTAAATCTTCTGCCCTAACAGGTTAAACAGCCTCCTTTATATATTTTGGCTGTACAGATTAAGATTAAATAATTCTGTTAAAATAACTCTATTATATATTTTATACCAAATTATTTTTGTCCCTTTCCATTGTTTGGAAGAGGATTCTTGTGGGAATCAAAGGGACTAAGTCCACTTTTTAATCAAATTAAAACTCAGTACGTGACCTAACCTCACTACTGCTCTGTAGTATGTTGTTTCTAATCTCATAGCATGGTTGGATTGCTAGATTCTGTGCTAGCTAGAGTTAAATTGCTGATTACTGCAGCTGAACCAGGAGTCACTTTTTCACATGCTGTGGGGATGAGTGTGAGATAAATATCTATGGTGGGATTTTCAAAAGCATTCAGAAAAGCTGGCCTCATTCTGTTTCCATTGAACTCAATAGTAAAATTCCCACTGACTTCAATGGGCGCAGTTAGGAGAATTCAGGGTGCTTCTGAAAATTCAGTCTAGATTAATAAAACAGACAGAATCACCTTTTCCCCTATTCTCCCACATTCCTTCCTTCCTCTCCATATCCCAGGGCTTTCACTAAACGCACTCCCTTTTAAAACAAAAATATTTCTATAAACCTTCATTAAATCCTTATTCTCTGTGAAATGAGTGAGTCCTTGGAAAAGTCTGAGAGTTAATTAACATTGCCTAACCAACACTCCATAGCACAGCCTAATTTATTTTTTCAGCACCACTCTTAATTAGGCAGGCTCAATCTTCACATTTCTGAACTTTAAAAGGTTGGGTTACAGGAAACAACATGAAGAAATTTCACACAGTATATGATATTATTTCACTGAATATCACGGCACCTTTTATCTGAATGCAAAAGGGTAGTTTTTAAAAATAAAATATTTTAAATGGCATGTGTCAGATGCTTAGCAAGTGTAAATCTGTATAACTGTGTACATTTTAACAGACCTGGGTTAGATTTTGCAAATTTATAATCTGGCATCCTTCACACAAATTATTTTATTTGGCTTCAACCAGCTGTAATGGCTACAAGTACATCTGGCTAACAGGGAACCATAATATTACAGTAGCCTAAATTAATCAGTAGCTTTGCTAATGTGAACTGGAAATGAGCTACTTGATATCTCTACAGTCATTGATGGGATCTTTTAAGACAGCATAAAAATCAGGGGACTTTGATAAATAGTACCTAAGTTAGAGGAGGGACAACACTCCTCAGTATCGTTCTGAGAACATGTTTTGCAACTAGCTACATTTGAACACATCCAAGCCAGAAACCTTTTAAAATCTAGGCAGATTCATAAATCCAAATCTAGGGAATTTAAAACCAGGATATCCAGCTTTGAAACACCACTAAAGAAGATAAGTCAGAAGCCACATAAATTGATCACACCTCAGTACTGCAGTGAATTACTCTTTTAGTCAGGTTTTGGATTCACCCAGTGCCAATCCACGAGAACCTTCAGACCCTGGCATCTTGTACAGTTTATGTTTTAAACACATCAAGGGATTAAACAGCCCCCACTTTTGATGATCAAAACTCCCGAGGCCCATTAAACTGATGCAGTTAAGAACAACAACCTTAAGTATGAAATGTTAGAAAAAAAAATGGTTACACCGTTGACTACAGTAGACAGAATTACTTGCAAGGAGAGCTAATCCATTCGACCTGCCAAGGCTGTATTTCACATTTGATTAAAAACATGCCATTGTACATACACCAAAAAGTCTGCAACCCGACGGTGTTGGCCCACCCCTGCTCTAGCCAATTGTTTTTGTGATCTTACTGGGGGGCTGGCAGGATCATTAATCTTCCTTCCATCCCCCTCCCTCTACTATTAAATCAGCTGCTAGGAAAACATTCTCTTTCACAAAACCTATAGGGAATAAGTCCCTGCTGAGACAGTATAAAAGACTCTTAAATGAGAGCTAGCACACTAGCCTGTATGGGTCCATCAGTGGCTCATATCCAGAAAAACAATCTTATAGTCTGTTGATCTGTGAAAGACTCCTCTACAGATTGTAAGCAATGAGAGTGCAGCCAGCCTAGTCCCTATTGAAAAAAACCTACACTTTTACAAAATAAACATTCTGTTAGGTTTTGCAGCGATAGTTTACCGGATTCTATTATCGCTGCGATCATAGTGAGTTAAAAAAGTACTGTAGAAAAATATTTTTCTATGCCACGTTCAGTCTTAATTCTCAAGTCCTGCAGTCTTGTAAAATACTAAATGCACTGGGCATCCAGCATCCAAATCAGTGAAAGAAGAAGTGCAGCCGTCTAGAAAAGGAAAAAAGGAAAAAACTAAGCACAGGTGCGGGCATATACCTCCCTTTCCCTCCACCTGCCAGTTTTGCAAGTAATGCTATTTTCTAATTATTCAAGGAAAGAAATTAACCTATAACAGAACATCACATGCTCACCTCCACACAACAGGGTTTTATAGTGTACATTTTAAACTTGCTAAAGCAGAACCCAATATCATAATTTATAAATACACAGTGAATTCACTCACTAATATCATGGGGGCAAATTTCTTTTAGTGTAAAGTCTCCTGAGCACAGGGACCTATTTTACAGAGACTTTCCTGAACTGGTAAAATTCAGATTCTTTTCCCCCCTCAATGGAGAGTAGCTGGAGGTCATCGCACAATTTAACCCTCAAAAGGTCTTTATAATGTATGGAATTCTTTTTATGTCCACTACACAGGGCTAAATTGTATGGCTCTGAAGAGACAGGAAGAGTCATCAGTTAATTTAAGATATCCCATTCCTACATGACACGTATGCATCCTAAAAATCCACAACTTGTTTAGCGTTGTTTGGCTCCCAGGCTGGCAGTATCAAAAAAGAAGCCAAGGTCTTAATGGGCCATCAAGGCAAAGCTACTTTCTCACCACTGAAGGTGGTCCCAGAAGTTTGGAATAGAGTTGGCAGGGCACTGTGGAGAAAATTGTCCTGCCTGTGACTTACTATCTTCAAGGCTGTAAATCCAGCACCTTTGAAGGAGCCAAATTCTACCATGATATACATGCTCACTTCCCAATGAGGTTAATGGGATTTATATTATATATATATATATATATACACATACACACACACACACACACACGAGGGAAGCATTTGGCTCAAGAATCCTAAATGCAAATAAAGATGTTCCCTATTCATCCTTTGCTACTCAGTAAGTGTTGGATTTTCATTGATTCTAGGATAAAGAATAATTTGGAGTAGAATTGCTTATAGTATGCTTCCCCCCTCTGCCCCACCCTGCCAACTTTACTTATTTGATTAGGCAAACGCTATCAACAGAGTAAAGAAAGGAGTGTGTAGGGAGTCTCACACATATGTAAAACACACTTTAGAACTGCAAAAATATTTCCATCACAGATTTAGTAGACCTAAAAGCATAGAGTCCTACCATAAAACAATACTGAAAAAGTCAACATATTTTAGAGGTGCACACAAAATAATACACTCCTGCATCTAACAACAAGCTATACAGGCCTATCTATTTTGCTACAAAATCATCTCCTGTAGAAGTCAATGTAAAATAAATAGGACAATTTCATCACAGAAGATAGAGACTGAAAAGGACTACTTGGTCATCCAGTCTGATTCTTGTTCTTGGGTAGTTCAGGATGGATCCCACTGGTATACGGTCCAGTGTAGTGAGTCTCAACCTTTTCCATACTCAGACCCCATGATATAGCCTGAAAGTAGTTTTGGGAAATGGCCACCTCCCTTTCCAATTAGCCATAAAGAAATGGAGGGTGATTGTGATGCCCCAGTTGAGATCAAAAGGTCTATGGTCAACTTTTCAAAAAAACTTTCAAGTCCTGTTTTCAAAAGTGTCTTAGGTACATAGAAACCTAAGCCTCAGTCATTCAGGCTACCAAATGTTATATCCCATTTGAAAATGTCTCCCCCTAGTTTAACTCAAAAGTCCTGAGTGAAGAGGCTCCCTCTACATCCTGTGGGATGTCCTTCCCAGTGTCTCAATTGCTTATTAAAGCCATTCTGAGAAAACAGCCAGTTCAACACAATGGCTTGGTTTTGAACAGCGCTGAGTAAGACTCCCTTGATTTCAATGGCTGCACATCTACGAATCAGTGAAAATGTTAAACACCTTTGAAAATTTTGGCCATAGTGTATATTAATAAAATATGCTACATACACATTATTTAGCATATACAGCAAAGAATATGGAAGGGTATGGCAAAAAAAAGCAGTTAGAAACTCAAAGCAAGACTCTGCTCTTTTTCAGTTCATCTGAACCAGAAAGAAAAAAATTAAGCTCAAATGCAAACCTGTAATAAAGGTTTACACGAATACCTGCAAACCAAAATCAAATGTAAGCAGTTTTAAGAATACACAACAAATACAATGCTGGAAAATGATGGTGTGTCAAAGACCGATAACATTTAATGTACTGAATTTTTGTAAATTAAAATATAAAATTAAAGTCTCATTTTAATGCAAAATGTTTAGGAGGTTGCAAACTGCTTTACAACGTTTCGAGGGATTAGCAGAATCTAGATGTGTGGCTCTTTGAACTACTAAATTTCATTCAATGCCCCAGTGGATAGGAACACATCATTGCCTTCTCTCTTGTACAGCTGACTTTCATTTATTAATCTTATTAATCTTTAATTTTATCAGTTACTAATACTCAAGGATATTGCCATGTGTGTTATCATTGAGTAACTATTTTTTCTTTCAAGTAGTTACAATTACCTAATGAACCATTGTAGACTATTTTACCCCAACTTGTAAAGATGACCCAGGCATTTATATTTCAATAATTCTGTCTTGCTGAGCTATATGGAGTTTAATTTTAGTTTCTTTGAAATCAGCCTTGTGATAACTGTTTGATCATAAAAAGCTAATTAGTAAAGATTTTCTGTGTTAATGAAGTGCAATTGATTATAGCTTGAGGATGCAGAGAGACACTAACCATTCCTTCCATAACGAGTGTAGCATTTCATCCTTTACATGCTATGTAACAAGGCAAAGGTAATGACATTTTTATGACATGTTTATATGGTTCGAGTAATCAGTACCAGCTATCCATTTTCTGGATTTCCTAACATCTGCTTGCAATAACACCCTACTCAAGTCCTCTGAGAAGTAACAGTCAATTTCAGATGCCTGGAAATGTAAATGAGGATTTTGCTCTCCCAATGAGCATTAATGACATATAACCTCATAACAGGAACATTAGCTGGGACTTTGACTTATCCCTATCATCCATATCCCAGACAGTTCTAAAATGACCTGCTAAATACATTGAAGACAAGGCAGAAAACAAAGTCTGTCCTAGACTAAGTACATTTATATCTTCCATTACTCTCGAATACAATGGGGACTTTAGCAATCTGAAAAACTTGGTTTCTGTGGTTTGTAGGCCAAACTGCCCCATCTTTCACAATGCTTGCGTCACTGCCAAGCCACCCGCTTCCCAGAAACACTCCAGAAAGGAAGAACACAAGAAGAGGGGTATCTCAATCAAAACTAATGTTGCATATCTGAAGGGCACTCTAAGCAGATAACAACCTGACTCCCTATCCAGTTCTTCTGAAGAAAAAAGCACCTAGTGATGCAAAGTTTCTCACCACACTTCCTATACAATATTATGGTCCCTCTTTAACCCAGGCACCCAAATGATCCTGTAATAGGGTACAAACACTGCCCTGGCCTTCATTCATAAACACATCTGCATGGACAGAACCTGAACACTTCAGCGAGCATCTTAGTTTTCGGTTCAGAAACCTCTGAGATGCTTCATTAACCATCAAGTGACTCCTACATTGCTTGCAATTGATTTTTATTACGTAGCATTAGCAAAGTGCTGATGGTGTTCTACAGAGACAGGTAAGATGTGAAGAAATGGCTCCTGTATTCCAAAGAGATGGCATATTGTTTATCTAGATGGCAAACAAAGCAGAGTAGAAAGGGTAGCAAAGAGCGAGCACGGTAGAATCATAGAGCTGGAAGGGACCTCTAGAGGTCATCTCATCCAGTCCCCTGCACTGAGGCAGCACTAAGTATTATCTAGACCATCCCTGACAGGTGTTTGTCTAACCTGCTCTTAAAAATCTCCAATGATGGAGATTCCACAACCTTCCTAGGTAATTTATTCCAGTGCTTAACCACTCTGACAGGAAGTTTTTCCTCAATGTCCAACCTAACCCATCCTTGCTGCAATTTAAGCCCATTGCTTCTTGTCCTATCCTCACAGGTTAAGAGCAACAATTCTTCTCCCTCCTCCTTGTACCTCTGATGTACTTGAAAACTGTTATCATGTCCCCTCTCAGTCTTCTCTTTTCCAGACTAAACAAACTCATTTTTTCAATCTTCCCTCATAGGCCATGTTTTCTAGACCTTTAATCATTTTTGTTGCTCTTCTCTGGACTTTCTCCAATTTGTCCACCTCTTTCCTGAAATGTGATGCCCAGAACTGGACAAAATTCTTCAGCTGAGGCCTAATCAGCGTGGAGTAGTAATTGAATGATGAATTTAAGCATGCTTTTTTTTTTTAAACGTTTATGGGTTTTATGTTTGTTTTCTTCCTAATTTACTGAATTTAGTGTTCATACCTTGTGTTAGTGAATGTATGACTGTCCTCTTGTGGTTTGTCTGGGTGAGGAAATTAAGTAAGGGTTAGGTTGCAAATTAGGAAAAATGTTTTTATTTAATTGAGGCAGCTTTGAAACACCACTTTGCACCCAGTGTTTAATACCTTTACAATTGAGCCAGCTGGTAGAGCATTGGTCCTAGGACATTATTTATCCCACATACGAAGGAATGAAAGCTTTCACAAACAATATAATTGGAAATCCAGTATACTCAAATTGAGTTCATTTGGAGTCATGTCTCATTCATAGTCCTCTACAACATTTCTGTTGAAATCAGAGGTCATACTAGGGTGCCATGATAATTTCTCTTTTCTGTTCTCAAAAAACAAAAACACAAAAAAATATTTGTAACATCTGCACCTTCAACCTCAAACTGATCTTTAATATCATAAGAGGTTACAACTACAGGTGCATAGCTGGCATTCTCCAGAGACACAATAACCTACCCTTTAAAAAATGATTAGTCATTTTGGGTGCCTCCAATTTTAGATGCCTCCAATTTTAGGCATCATAAAAGGGCTTGGATTTTTAGAAGCGCTGAGCACCTGCCCTCTGGAAAAATCAGTCCCCTTTAAGGTGTTAAGCTGGGCAAAATTCAACACGCCCAAATAATTAGTCCCTTTTGAAAATTTAAGCTGATAATTTTCTCTCTGCCATTAAAACATCTGCCCTGAGATCTCATCCAAAAATAACCATTTTAAACACTTAACACCTGCACCTTACCAGAAACTGATTTCTGACACAACAAAATGGCCAGGGCCAGCTCCAGACCCCAGCACGCCAAACGCGTGCTTGGGGCGGCATGCCATGGGGGGCGCTCTCCCTGTTGCCGGGAGGGCGGCAGGCGGCTCCGGTGGACCTCCCGCAGGCGTGCCTGCGGAGGGTCCGCTGGTCCCGTGGCTCCGGTGGACCTCCCGCAGGCATGCCTGCGGATGCTCCATCGGAGCCGCGGGACCAGCGGACCCTCCGCAGGCACGTCTGCAGGAGGTCCACCGGAGCCGCGGGACCGGCGACCGCCAGAGCGCCCCCCGCGGCGTGCCGCCGTGCTTGGGGCGACGAAATTGCTAGAGCCGCCCCTGAAAATGGCAGACTATAAAACTCCCTTTATTCTAGTAAAGAACCAATGTGTAATAACATCTCAACTAGTGCTCCCTGGGAAACATAAACCAACAAACTTGATAGCCTTAACAGGTGTCAGAATCAATACAGGTCCTTTTCGATGCCTAAAGTGACAAACACTCCCATAAAGGCCTACTTGAGAAAAATATGAAGGTGGCTCCAAAGTCTGAGACTTTGTGAAATACATAATTACAAGGAAATTAATGAAGAAAAATGTCAACACATGATAAAATCAGGGAAATTTCAAAGCCTCAAACATACTTTGAAAATGGGTAGCTTACACATGGAATTCATTTGGAGTTCTCCTTGTTTCAGGCCAATTAGCACAAATTGATATTTAGCTATAATGATTAGTTGTTTGGCATACAGAACTGGATATCAGAAATGTCAGACAATTAGGGGGAAAATTGTACATTGGTTTTGTACATATTTTGATTATTATTTTTTCTGTCATTACAGTATACAGTGAAACCCATTTAAAATGGTCTTCCCCAGTAGGGCCAACAAGAAATGATTGCTGGGCAGCAGTGGAAGAAAGTTCTGCCAGAATTCTCCTGGGGATTTCCCTAATGTGCTGATGTGGTCATATACCAGTACGTACACTGTAAGCTCTTCAGGGCAACAACCATGTCCAGCTACCACAATGAGACCCTGATTCCAGTTGGGGACTTTAGGCACTACAGCAATATCAACATTAAAGTAAGTATTGATAATAAAATATGCACTTTCTAACTCCTTATGTGTATTCAGTGTCCTCAAACCACAAAATGGGACTTTTTATCAGTAACTGCTTCTTCCTGTTAGCACAGAATTCTATTCTGCTGGTGCATCCCCAGCAGAATTGTTAACCAAGTTTCAGTTGCAGAATCTCCCTTGCTGGGTGACAAAAGAAAAACATACTCTTTTAGATTACATTCCATTAGCAGGGATGGAAGGGTGAAACAATGGTTGAGATTATCAAAGCCGTGTAGAGGATTTAGCCATCTTCCATTTTAAAGGAAGATTGTTTTGAAAATCATAACCAATGTCTTTTTACTTGTAAACTAAAAGCATTTTTTTCTAGAAGTCATTTAGACACAATAAGCACAGAAACCAATTAGGCCAGGTTTAGAGAAATTTTTAAGAGCATGACTCCAATTTAAGACAAGGGTTTGTGTTCCAGAAGATATTGTTTTATTTATTATTTGTCTTACATCAGCCCCTACAGGCCCTAACTCAGATAGTGCCCTATTGTGTTAGGCACTCTGTATACACATAATAAGACAGCACTCACCCTGAGGAGAGCTTACAATCTTAACAGACAAGACAAGGGGTGGAATGGAGAAGAGATGCTCAAAGCGATGACGTGACTTGCCAAGGTCACAACAGCCGGATTCAGATTTTTTTTTTAAACTTTCATTTTTACTGGAACATGCTAATGGTGTGAGAGTGGCAGAGCTTCAAAGTACGAATCAAGTGCTTGTGTTAAGACTTGGTTCTTTATTCTGAATCCCTATGAAGACAGAACTCTCTCCCCTTCTTCAGCACACAGCAATTCCACATTATTATGCTGTGACATTTCAGGGAGTCCATGGCTACTCCATCACGCTTCTGCGGACACAACATCGATGTGCCTAAATGGTGCAGTAATTTCAAAACCAAAAACGAACCATACGAGTTGAACAATTTAAATCCTCCTCCTGTTTTCTGCATTCTTTAACATGTAAAGCCAAACACTTTTGCTTTTTTTTTTTTTTTTTTTTTTTTTAATAAAAAGGGTGTGCTCAGGCACTAAGGGTTACACCTGTAGCCAAACTCTGAATGTGTGAGACCCTGATGTCAAGCCCTGGAATCTACTACTTCCAGTTGTTGCAGATGAGTCAGTCTGACCCTACTGTCTGGTTTCTTGGCTGGCTCTTATGTGCATTGCCCCAGGGGCTAGTTAATGTCACCTTGGTGAGTCAAATGAATTTATTTAATACCTTTGTAAAAAGGTCCTTCACTAAGATTTGGGTGCAAGGTCCTCTCAATGGAAAAAAATAAAATAGAGCTGTTACACCCTAAATTTAAATCCAGAAATGTTCATGTAGTTTTTGCAACCATCCCCACTTTATCCAAGCTACATCCATAAGCAATAAATCAGATACCTAAGGTGTTTGGCCCTCTTAGACAATACAAATTCAGTTAATATTGGTTGTGTTTTTTGTCTTATCCATAGCATTTTGTTTTCTTATTTTGGTAAGCAATTTATATTAGTGGAAATTTAGCAGCTGGAAGATTTTTTTCCCCCATCCCCTTTTAAGGGAAGGAAAGAACTTGCAAACAAGTTACCTTCTCCATTTTGGAAAACCACTTCAGAGAGCATATGGCTTTATTCTTCAGAAGTAATGAGCTCTTTCACTTTGGGCAGTGAGTGTCCATCTAGCCTTCGGGGTAATTCTGGATCCAGTCTCACTTGGATTTGGAGCTCAGTTCTGCACAGGTGCAACGGCATTGATTCCTAATCTACATCCATGTAAGCAGGATTAGAATCAGTTCTATAGAGTTTTACGGCAGTGACCAAAGTAGATCTCTGACTTTCCGCAACATCCCTCCACAATTGATTAAATAGATTAAATTGGCTCATGGTAATACGCAAAACAGAACTCACTGAAGGTGAAGTTCACCACAGTGCTGAGAGCCCACACAAAGCCCTATGCACCACTTTAGCGGGCCTGAAGTGATGCTTAGGTCTAGGTCAGAGCTCTATGCACTGGAGTGACTGTCACCCAGGGCAAGTCTGCTGATATGCTGGGTGGTTGGCAGTCTCAGGCTAGATAGAAAAAACAAAACAAAACACTGTTCCCTGGACCGCAGTGAGCGTGTGGCTCTCTATCAAACACTGTCCCCCACTCAACTGGGGACAATCGGACTCACTGACGGGAGCTGCTCTTGAGCCAGCAATTTCCCCATTCCCAGCCATGTGAAAGGAGTTCATGTCTAACAGACTAAACAAAGGAGTAGTAGTTCTCTAGCCAGTAGCTGGTAAGATCAGTTCAGTTGACCATCCAGGCTTTCCGTCCAGTTCATTCATTTTTGAGCTGGATGACTATTATTGCTTTACAATTCCTCTGTAGTCCTGTAAAACCTTGTTAAATGAGGCAGTGAGCTGCTCAGGGATATAAAGTCACTTACATCAACTCTCCACTCCAAAGCTTGACCCAGGCCCATCCAACACCGAAGAGAAGACAGGAAACTGGCTGAAGCAGATGCAGAAGCAGATCTCCAATGTTTTCTACTCATCTTCATGAGTGGATTGATTGAGAGAGATTCCCCACTCCTATCAAGTAGATACTTTAGCTTCGTCAACTGTATACACATGGTAATAACCAATGCTGTATTTTAGGACTTTCTGCAAATGTTAACATGTCAACTTTAAACCAAAACCAAAACAATCCTCCCCCTCCAACAGCTGCACCAAGCTAATTTTATTCCTATATATATTTTATGGACCTTTAATTGAGCAAATTCTGAGAGGTGCAATTTTTTAATGCGCTTTCCAAATGTCCTTCCGCACACCACAAGCAATATAAAGGAATCACAGCTGCTTATCAAGAAACTAATCATTTGTATTAACATTCAAAATGTCCATTTTCAAAACAACAAAACTGAGTTTGCCTGAGCTCCACAAAGATAAGCAAACACACAGCCATTCATAGTCTAGGTGCCTAATGGATAGAACACTGGACTGGGACTCAGGAAACCAGCGTTCTACTCCCTGCTCAGCTACTGGCCTGTTGAGTGACCTTGCAAGTCACGTCAACAATCTGTGCCTCAGTTTCTCCATCTGTCAAGTGGGGATAATGAAACTGACTTCCATTGTAAAGTGGTTTGGGATCTATTGATGTAAACAGTTATATAAGAACTAGGCATTAAGCGCTGAAGGATACAACACATTTTATTCTTAACAGAGCACGTTCTTCATTCTGACTGTTCTGATTGACAAGCATAATGTCTCTTCTTTCAACATATATAGCATTTATCAATAGTCACTACATAGTGACACCCGAGATCCTACAGTTTCCCCCATGATCAATGTAGGAAATAAGGGCCCCATTGCAAGCCCACTGTATAGCAACTGATTTCTCTGATTTTGGATCAAGTCCTAATTGTGTGATAAACTGTTAGCAACTGTTGGCTTTTTACCAGCAAGAAGAGTTGAAAAATTCTATCAACTGTTTTTCAGCAAGAAGTTGATTTTTTTGACTGAACAACATTTTTCATAAGTAGTGTTTGCTTTCCACAGAAAATTTTGACTTCTTGTAAAAAACCCCAAAAAAACAACAACAAAAAAACCCAACCCCTTGGGTGTGGGTTTAATACTGAACATTTTCCAATTGCAAATGCCTTATAGGAGTTGTAGTTAAAGTGCCTCATGCCTTCATTCTCCTTTGGGGTCTCCAGGCCGATTACAACTCCCATAATGCTTTACAGTGGCTCAGCAAGAGGGGAGATGTATTCTGGCCAGGTAGAATGAAGAGAATGGGACCTAAGGCACGCAAACTACAACTCTCATGAGGAAACTGAATTTATTTGTATTCAGGCTGTAGTTTTCTGGTAAACATTTCTGATTTTTAATCAGGGAAGTTGAAAATTCCTGTTTATAAAACTCTGATCAAAACAATTTTGTTTTCATTTTTATTTAAATTTCACAGGAGGAAAAAAAATTCTGTAAGCAGTGTTAATAGCAACCACTGTACCTATACAGATGGATAAACAGAATATTAATTTAGTCTGCAGAAGAGAAGAGTGAGCCTTCAACTGATAGCAGCCTTCAATTACCTGAAGGGGGGTTCCAAAGAGGATGGAGCTCGGCTGTTCTCACTGGTGGCAAATGACAGAACAAGAAGCAATGGTCTCAAGTTGCAGTGGGGGAGGTGGATATTAGTAGGTTGGATATTAGGAAAAACTATTTCACTAGGAGGGTGGTGAATCACTGGAATGGTTTACCTAGGGAAGTAGTGGAATCTCCATCCTTAGAGGTTTTTAAGGCTCAGCTTGACAGAGCCCTGGCTAGGATGATTTAGTTGAGGTTTGTCCGGCTTTGACAGGGAGTTGGACTAGATGACCTCCAGAGGTCTCTTCCAACCCTAATCTTCTATCATCCTCTACATACATTCTCACAATTGTCTATTAATATTAACAAGAGTGCATTCATCAGTGAGAAATAAATATATGGGCTTCATTCATGCTTATTTTTTTTCCTTCTGACGTACAATTCAATCTTTTCTGCACTTCTATAAATCTCCATCACTACATTTGAAACTCCCGTCAGCTAAAATCCATTATAGTGGCATCCATTTCCTGTGTGAAAGTCACAATGCTATAATTTACAGAGTCCTATTGTTAATCTAAGTAATTTTTATTCATTGGATGCCTTTTCTATTTGTGCAAGATTACAATCCAGTTCAGTCTTTAAGGGCAAATTCTGTGAAAAAGAAAACAACCTCTAAGTAAATCCTGCATTTCACATCACTCAAGTACACACTCATCGGTGTACCATGTACTCTGTTTATTCATTCTTTATCAAACCAGCAACACTTTGATTTTGACATATTGCCTGTAAATAAAATACACAGTTTAATAGTCTCATTACAAATGTGTTAAGCATTTCTGATACCTTCCTTAATCGTCTCTTTCGTAATAGCTGCTATCACTGCGACAGACCATCTGCAGCTAGGAGGGTAGGTTAGGTAGAATTTCTAGACTCAAGTTACTTAATGGATAAGTAAGGAGTGGAGATTAAATGCAGAAGCTACAGTCCAGAGAGTCACCCCTCCCTTAGCCACACACTCCTACATCTTGTGGTGGATTTGAACATCTTACTTCAGTATTTTCCTTTCACAGGTTACAAAAGATTAATGTAATAATCTGTCATGATCTAAAATGAAACATTTTTTGACAAACACAAAGCTGAGTTGGCATACACATTTGAAAGGTGTGTGTCAATTAAGCTCTTACATTAAGAAAATTATTTGAAAGGAATAAAGAGGGTGTAGAAAGGAGCTTGTTGATGCAGAAGCCTTCAAACGTCCTGCATGTATTCTCATTTCGGATATTTATATTAGCTTAAGATGGATTTCAATAGATCTCGGGCATAGCATCATTGCGTTTTACCTAAGAGACTTTTTTCAGAATCTGGAGCCAAGGTTCAGGGATGTTCATCACTAGAGTCTTGGTTTAGGCCTATGAAACATGAAGACTTAGGTGGGGACATAAGCAGAGAGGAATTTCAAGAAAGAAGTGGGACTCAAGGAGGCTGTGGGGTGGGAGGGGAGAGGAGAGAGAGAGGTGTAGGTTGATGTTTGGGCAGTGGAAGGCTGTTCCAAGTGTTGAAGGAGCAAGGCTGGGAGTGGGAGAAGGATATGGAAAGAGTCATTCTGGGAAGAGAGAGTCATTCTGAGAAGAACATAAGGCGCATCAGAGTGTGTAGGATGAGATGAAAGCAGAGATGTAGATTTTAGAAGAAGTTTAATGCAATTACAGGTTTTACCACGGGAGGTTCTATTTGAATAGATCAGAGCGCTTGTTCTCTTGTTACATGCCTTTAATGGATGCATTCTCTGTGTGAACAGGTTAGCGCTATTCTATACTTTCAATTATTCTTTATTTAAATCCTTTAGATGGATTTAAATCCTCTGGATGGAGTCTAAAATAATTTACATATCACAATCACACCTGCATTCCTCCTACATGGGTGACAACATAACTTCAAGCATGGATCTCCATCAATAGCTCCTTTTACCAGAAGCCAAATGCAATCTGTAGCTGTGGAATTCCCCTTTCCCCATGTAGGTAGTTCAAATGGTTACAAACTTTACTGAGAGCAGGGGAGCAGTCAAACATCCTCTCAGATCAGGCAATAGCAGTAGCTTTTTATAATATGGCCAGGCCTCAACTTAATATATCATTGGGGACCATGTTAATGTAGGTGTGTAGTTTTCAATCATAACTTCAAAGTTATCATCAGGACCCATGAATTTGCACTCATACATTATTTTATTTTTAATATTGTTTTCTGTTAAAAATAAGAAAATGTTAATACACTCACTGGGAATAGAGCACAGTATGTCAATGGCTTTCTACAGCACATTTGCATGCTTCCCTCGGGGGTTTTTCATTATAAAAATCATATTTCAGTTATCAAGTTTCAGTATCCCAAAATGTGCACTGAATAGCTGATAAACAAGGGAATGATGTCTCACAAGGAAATGCCAGTAAAGGAGGAGATTTGTTGTTGTTGCTGTGTTTTGGGAGAGCATGTTGGGGAGAATTTATGAACGCAAAAAGACTAAGAGGAAAATTCTACTCCCATAACTATATGGGCCCTCCCATCTTTGATAGCATGGCTTTCTTTCTGACAGAAGTGGGAGCTCTGCCCACGTAGGAATATGAGACACTCAAATCCACCGCATGGATCTGAGAAGAGAATTTTGCGGAAAATGAGCCAAGCACCTTTGACACGACCATGCACATCTGAGAACAATGCTAATCCCCTATGGAAAAATCTGTGTATTATGTGCCTGAAATGTATTGTGCAGTGTTCACCACTGTAGTGTTTGACTGCCAGATGCAGCAAGATTTGCATGGGGATGTCCATAGTGAATTAGATAGACTCTACTCTTCATCTCTCCCAGTCTCAGCACATTTTACATCCTGGGGACAAGACCATGGCTTGCTTAGGTGGTGTTTTTTCCCTTTGTTCAGAGTTAGCTTTGACAGCATCTCCCAACCTTTCCACGGGGTTGTGTGTGTGTAGGTGGGAAGGGAGCCACCAGCACTGATCTTGTGGAAGTCTGGATGGTAGAGTTCTTGGGGATGAGGAGCAGCTGTGCATCATAAATCTTTGGCTCCTGTTTGGGAGGCATGATTGATGACATCATAGTGCTGCACCGTCCATTGTGGCTATGTAGACTGTAAGCCCCTTGAAGTGGGGCAAATGTCTTTCTCTATGTATTGTATACTGCAAAATGATTCCATATTGATGTCCCAGTAAGTATATTGAGAGGTGGTGCATGAATACTCTCTGACAGGACATTACTATAGATCTATATTTTAGAAATAAAAACACTTTAAAAGCTCCGCACGGTTTTGAGAGTTAAAAAAAACCAAAAAACCAACTAGTATAAAAGTCTAGCAGAAAAACAGGATAAAGGTTTCCCTGTCCTTAAGAAGTTCAATGTTTGTTTTTTCTTCTTTGTGTGATCTAAAAGATAGCTAGCAGCATTTATTCTGGATTTTCTTTTTATTTAAATTTTTGTTTCAGCATGGGCTGTCTGCATTTCTGGACAATACTCCTCACAATGCTCAATGCTCAGTCAATGACACGTTTAAATACAAATATGTAAAGTTCACCATGTGTGTGACCCTAGTAGAAGACAGGGACAGGCAAATGGATTCAAAAGCACAAATAATCATTGCCAATTTCAAGAAATGGTTTAAAAAAATTAGCTTCTTGAAGGCTGTAGATATTAAGTTACTATTTGATTTTTAATATGAAGAATTGGACCCCAGCACACACTTCAAATCCAAATCTATACTCAGTGGAAACTCTGGGAGATTCTGATCTGATTTTTGATCAGCTCACTTCAGAAGTAAATCTGGCGGTGAAGTTCAGAGGTGTTTTTTGTGTTTTGTTTTTTTTAATCATTATTTTACATTTGTACCAGTCCAGGTTCTCTATGACAGCAGAATCAGAAATGCCAACCCTCTCAATAAATACAACATTTTTTTGTTTTCTCATGAGATTTTCAGCAGACTCTTGAGGTGTTGTTAATGCCATGAAAGAAGCAGGTCACAGTGCCAATGCTAGGAGAAAGGAGGATGGGCAAAATACTGTTTTATTAAAGTGTACTAATTAAAATGGTCCAAAGTACATTAGCTGCTGGTGATCAGACTCCCAGCCATCTTCTGACTCTAAAAAACACCTTTCAGCATGCCTTAGCCCATCACATATATAGTTCAGCAGAACAATTCTATTTGCTTAACTAAAAACCTTACCAGAGGTATGTGCAGCAGACCCCATGGTGTAATGGAAGAGGCATGTCCCACCAGCTTGGGAATACCCCTGGACAACATCAAGTGCAGTGACAGCCTGTGCAGGATATTGCTAGCCTCACTTGCTGCCACATAGAAACTCTAGTGCTGAAGTTAATATGGCCTGAATGTGCGTTACTTTGTCAGGATTTTTACTCTAGGTTTGGATGTCACCATACTGTGTTTCCCTATGTCACCATTTACATATACACACCCACTTTTTAAACCGCCTCCACTGCTTCAAGACTAGTTCCTTGTGCAAAAGAATGGGACAACAGCAAAAGCAGAGGGCATGATTCAGGTCACGTCTACAGCAGGAGCGCTTTACCAGTAGGAATATCGGTATGCTATATTGGCAACAGGCTCCTAATTTGGAGGCCGCTATACCAGCACAGCTGTGCTTTGTACTAGTATAGTAAAGTCACACTCCACAACTGAAACAAGCTATACCAGCAAAACTGCAGCTTTCTAGCTATAACTGTGTCTACACTAGGGACTTCTGTTGGCACAGCTACATCAGCCAGAGATCACATCTCTTCCCATCCCTGAATGACATACCTATGTCAGCAGAAGTCTATAGCATAGGCCACCCCCTGAACTATCCAGTCTGAATAAGTTACTCGATTTACATTGAAATTTTGAAGATTAGTTTGTTAACCCCACAACAAAGAGATTAAATCATATGATCCAGCCCCTTGAAATTAGCTTCTTACTGTATTTTGACTCTTCCAGATCTGATCCTGGGGGAAGCCAGGAAGTAAAACAAAGAATTAAAGGGAATTTCTCCAGCCTCATTTAGTGATTAGGTGAGGATTGAGTTTTGGGCTTGTTCTTATTTTGTCAGAGGCCATACTCTGATGTCCAGCCAAACTCTTTAAAAAAAGGTCCCTCTGCTACACTCTCATACGAGAACAAGGGGATGTTCAAGGAAATGGAAAAAGCAGCAGACTTGAATCCTATAAAAGAAAAAAAAATGTTGCACATAATTATCCTGTAGAGTTCATTACTAAGGATACCACTGAAAACTAGATTAAAAAGAAAATAAAGAAGAACATCCAAAGTTACAACTGTAAGGATTAATAGACCGCCAGGGGTTTTGGAAGGTATATAAACCCTTCTGTTGCAGAACATATCTCATCTTCCAACTAATGGGAAGAAGCTTGCCCTGTGGACAGGTTATTCCATAACTGCCTACTGCAGGGTTTCATGCACCATCTTCTGAGATAGCTGGTACTGGACAGCACAGAAGATAGAATGCTGCATTACATGGACCACTGTTCTTATACTGTTTGGCAACTGTTCTTATGCTGTATGTTTTCATGTACACCTACAGCTCCTGCCACATATTTCATACAGCGAAACATCTGTTACTAACACCCTGCAAATTTGCCAGTATGCTATAATAAAATGTAATTTACATAATACCCAAATTATAAACACATGTATCCAGGTAGCCATCCAGATTTGACTGCCATATTCTCAACATCTGCCTGAGTTCTGATTTTTCAGCTAGACAGATGTCAAGGATGGTAGTTATGTTCCTGGCATCATGCAACAGGGTCATGATGTGAAATTACTCTCCGTTAATGTTACATTAACAGATAGAGCACAAAAGGAAGTCAATCATTTCCAATGCACAGCAATGACATACAGTAGAAGCCAATTCTCTCATTCACTTCCGATAGCTGTTTAGGACCACCGGAAGCAGTTTCATTGTACACGAGTTAACCTTACGCCGTCCCCAAGTATGCTTCCCCCCTGCCTCCCATTGAAACTTTCCATCTGTGACCCTCACTCCAATTTTCAGACACATTATCACACGCTTATGATGGCTCTATAAAGCTGAGATACTAAATTGTGAGCCAAGCTTATGCAGAACTTAGAGATAATCAATGTCAGCTTTAAACCACAGCAATCGTCCCCGCCTCTCAATTTCTCAGAAAACAGATGCATAACTTGTTGTTTGACTGAAGGCCTCTTAATTACAGAATTTCCTCCCCGACTTCTGCATGTCTACTACCCCTTTGGGGGCATATTTGCTTTTTGCTCTAATAAGAGGACTGTTGAGCTTCCTTAGACAATTTCTATATTATAATAAAGGAAAAATATCAACACTGAAACATTTAACTAAGAGCTTCATCATGCCTTGACTTCTTTAACTAAGACGACCTGAGCCTTAAAATGCTGATTAAAAGTCTCAGCAACTGTCCATTCACACTGATTTCACATACACTTTGGCAATGTTCACCAGATTCACAAGACAGAGCTTTAAAGGAGAACTCCAAAAGCGAGAACTCAAAAACGCCTCAGAAAATAGATCTGAATAGGAGAGGTTAATGATAAAAGAGCCTTATTTATTGATTTTATCTTTATTCAGCCAGTAGGATGACAATTGCACGTGAACTTTCTTTGATGGGAGCACAAATCCACATTTCCCTTCCATTTCTGCAGTTTAGATGGCATGCTGTGCTCCAATTGCATGAGGTGCCATTCCCCCTGGGCTGGCTGCGTTTTGTACAGAGCTATGGGTTCTTTGCGGTGGAAGGTGTGATCGCTATTCTATTATTAGAGAAATTATTCTGTGTGATTTAACAATTTAGCAATCCAGGCATATATGCTGTATTCACAGTACATTAGGCGCCATACAAGTAATTCTTTAACTATTTCACTCCCTAGCGGTAAGGACCATGATTAACAGTTTTAGACATGTTAGTGTGTATTGTTTCACTTATTATTAAATCTAATAAAAATTTATTTCCCTGCGTTTAATTGTATACTTCTTAGTGTCAGAACCTTCCCTTCTCTGCTATTTTTTAAAATCAATATTTTGGACATAAAACCCAAGAAAGTCAACAGGTGGCCTTTGGCTAAAGCAATTATTTTTATTATTGCATTCTGGTTATTCATTGTTAAACAGCAATATCTTTTTCTCTTGAGCGCCTTTCCAAATTCCATTGTTACATCAAGGATATCTCTGTTTATTTCAGCTTGGGTGGGAGCGGGTAGAAGAAATGCTATTTCTGTAATTTTTATTTTATTTATTCTGCATGAAAATGAAAAGGCCCTTTTTACAGCTGCACAGCCTGTAACATCAGTTCCTAGTAACCAGCTAAAGAGTCACAGCCACTTTACAGGTGTAACCCCTCTGCCAGGCTGAAACGATAGCAGCAAGGGCCAGGTTCAATACCTAGGGGTCCCTTCCCCACAACGTAATGCAAACCAGCTCGAGCCCCCACCCAGTGACCTGGGAAAATCTTACACACACCCCTGGGCGCCTCAAGGAGGCAATACTTCCCCTCTCGCAAGCACAGACTCTTGGTGTAGCAGAAAAGGTTTAATTACATAAGATCAACAACAACAAGCATTAAATCTGGAAAATACCTTAACTAGAGATCATGGGTCAAACCGTGAGCAAAGACCCACCCCAGCAAATTGGGCCGTGTCCTTCTTTCTGGGCCCTTGAGTCCAGCAACCCCCCAAATCACCCACAGTCCCAAAAGTCCCACAATCCAAAAGTCTCTGTCCCGGGTCAGTGCAGCCCCAGAGTTCAAGAGTCTCTTTGCAGAGGTCCCCCTCCCCAGCCTGGGTAGAAAAGGGGCACCTTACGTGGTTCGGGGCCAACTGCCCTGCCTCTTCGTGGGGTTCTGCTTCCACCAGCCATCCCCGCAACCGCTCAGCTCCGCTGGCTCTGTGGGCTGCTCTGCTCTGCCAGCTGCTCGGGTCCACCAGCTGTCCTATGATCTGCTCCGGCCGTCCTCACGAGCTGTTTGGCTCCACTCACCCAGGGCTGCACAAACTGCTCCACTCCGCTCTGCCAGCTGCTCTGCTCCACGGTATTGCTTCAGGCTCCCCCACTCATAAGCACAGTACTCAGTGCTCTCAGCTCAGCAAGTCCAGCTCTTTAGTGATTTCAGCTCTTAGAGATTCCAGCTCATAGTAGGGGAGCCCCAGTGAGTTCAGCTCAGTAACCTGTATCTAGATTCTTAAGGGAATCAAACATTAACTCTGACATTCCACAGTGGAGAGAGGCACAGGTGGAACTGGTGCATCTGGCTCACACAAGAAGCCTGCACCACCAAGTACAGATCTCTGTCCCCAGCCTCTCTCTTTTCAATGGGTTTTGGAACCCATGTGCCCCATCTAGCAAGCGCTATCCAGCTGACAATGAAATCCCCCATCACAAGACAATTTTGTAGTTCCCCATTTACCCAATCAGGGTGACAACATTTCATTCCTCCTGCCCCAATAACAACGAAATTGGGGCTCCCACAGCTGTGAAAATAACCATCCCATGCTGCTTTGCGGTATGCTAAGTGGGGTGGGAGTGCCCATGCAAATAACCGAAATACCAATGCAACACTTTCCGCACTCCCCATAATTTACCACCAGATGTCAGGGTGGGGCTCATCCTGACTCTGCTTACACAGGTTAAAAAAACCAATTCATGCTGTCATAGTCTATCTAGTGTCATTGTCCACAGTCATTGATTCAGAATGAGAACATCCAGGGACTCAATTATTTCATGAGATGAATAATATTTTATTTCTGTTAAATAAAACTTCCTTGTAGCAAAACTTCTGTTCCCTCATCTCACATGATCCTGAAATGAAACTCAGCATTGAGTGAGACAAAAGTCACTGCTGGTGTAAGCACCTGCCTCTGATAGCAGCAAATTTCATCAACCGAGATTTTTACAAAATGGATGCCTAAAGTCAGGTTCCTGGATCCAAACCTGCTGGGGGATTCTCAAAAGTGCAACTGGCGGTTGGGCATTTAACTCACATTTGTGCCCAGCAGACTCCTAAATTAATGGCCTGGTTTTCAGCAGCACTGAGTGTTTGCAATGGCCACTGACTTTAGTTGAAGCTGCTGGTGCTCAGAAAAATCAACCCCCTTTTGTGGGTTTTTAAAATACAGACTTGGAAGCCTAAATTTTAGTCAGACTTTTTTTAAAAATCCCAGCCAGTATCTTTCAAAGGACACTGTCAAATCAAATGTGGCCTTATATATTTAGTATATTGCTTTACTATACTACTGACTAGAAAGAGGTGTCCATTGAAAGAAAGGGCCGACTACTAATTAAGTCACAATGTTGCAAGCATTCATGCACATGCTTAATTTTACTGACATGAGTAGTAACAGACATCAATTAAGCATGTAAGTGTTTGCGGGTTTGGGATCCAAAAGTCCAAATAGTATGTTATTTCTCTCTCTCAATCTCAAGAAGTGAATGTTGAGCGGAGGCCAGAGTAACGCTGGATGGTAAAAAGTCTTTGTTCTCATATGAGATAGGAGCCCTTCCCCTCCATGTCTCGTGCCTCTTCCTCAGCATACTTCAGAACAACTAATACAAATGTAACTCGGACCTGATCAAAACAGCTTAACTCATGTGCTGACAAATAAATATTCCCAGCAGGAAGCTACACTAATTTTGTAAAGATTCCAACGTCTGGATGAAAAATACTTCCATGATAGCCCAACAACTAATCTAATTACAAAGTTTTCATTTTGCTGTGGTAGAAACACTGTGTGCACCACATCTTGCAAAGCCTATTGGGAGTCGCTGGAAACTTTAGGAAAAATGGCCAGATCTTCAATTGGTTTAAAGTGGCCTGGTGCCATTACAGTCACCAGTGCTACACCACCTGCTGGGGATCTGGCCTCACATGTGTGCGTTTTAGCCCCATTAAAACCTTGTCTTATTTGCTTTGTTAATTTGCTCTTGAGGAGATACCCAAGGACCCAATTCTGGTAACCCTTACTCATGTAAATATTCTCATTGACCCCCAAGAGATATCTCAAATTGGCATCCAAAAACTGAAACATGCAAAAATCACTAATTTTTGCTTTGAAACTTTGTCCCTGGCTTTGCATTCAGTTCCATTATGATCATTGTCTCCTAAAAACATTTAACATTTATAGACTCCAATAAAAATGTTTTTAATATAATGGAGATGAAATATAAACTGTTAACCTTAAACGCTGGGGAGAAGTATTACATTTTTGATCTTTTAAATATTTTATTTAGAATTCTTAAAGACTTGTACATAATTCATAGCAGGATCTTTTGGAATTAAAATAATTGTTACATCGCTCTTCTAATTATTAAACTTTATAAATAAAATTGATTTGTGTACATTAAAACGAGCAAAAGCACTGCTGAGAAAAGAGGCTAGATTGAAGTCTCATGTTTATCTACTACACAAGAAGCAGCAATGCAAACTTCTTCACTTTGTCCATCAACAATTGTTAGGTGATGTGAGTGTAAATAAACAGACTGATGTCACCAACTCATTTCAAATAGGTTGTCAAACAGCCATCAGTTTGCATCAACTCTTACCAGGGATAGATTAGAAATAGTGACCTAGAAATGAAAGGTTCTCTACATTATGTCATACTAACGAACCCTGTCCTTGACCTAAATTGCTAGCCTTCTTTCCTGCCCCAACCTCAGATATTCACCTTATTATTTAGTTTCCAAATCTATATCTAGATCTGAAATTATTCCCAAAATGACTCACAAAAGGCCCATCATCAGCACCGAGTTTCTAAAGAATACTATTCTGGGTGAGCTTGAGCACTAGGGCCCTGATTCAGCAAAGTGCTTAAGCATGTATCTAACTTTAAGCATGAGTATTTCTATTGATCTCATTGACCCTGCTGAACAGGGGCCTAGTTGGAGAGAGCAAGGATCGACCCTTCACTTTCCACATCATCTTCTATGTTGTTCCCTACGCATGGAATGACTTTCCAAATCCCACTCTGCCAGGCCTCCTTCCCTCTCCTCATTCAGCCTTTTTGAAAAGGCTCCCTTGTTGTGTGAAGCCACGAAATATTAATCCCATGTCCATTAAAAAGTTCTCCTGGCCCAATGTACATATAAGTTACAAAGTAAAGTAAAAGCACCATTAAGAAGTGTAGAAGAGTAACCACTCAGTCTTACTATTTTAACCCTCTCAAACATTCTCTTTTCTTCTCTCCCTGGTTTTTAGCGTTCACATTCATACTGCCTTACTTTAAAATTAGGCTACAAGGCCTTTTGGAAAAAAGGACAACGTATTTAATGTGTTCTATAAAGCACTTCACACTCTTTAGGCACTGTGCAAATAAAATCATCATCTTGGGATTCACCCTCAGGAATGTGAATCAGCCGAGTTCTTTTCATTTCTGCCACAGAAAGCACTGGACATCTATGGATTGCTATAGTTTTAAACATAAGTTTAAAAAGGTACCTAGGAGTCTGGGATAGATGAATAAAAATGAATGTAACTCTGACTCCCTAGGTGTAAAATGTGGATAAAACCTACCAGCCTCTTGGAGATGATGCAAAACCAAATGAATTCAAGTGTTCTGATGGTCATTGGCAGGTGGTAAAAGTAGATGTTGATTCAAATGATGGGTAATTTGATAGAGTAACTCTCTCTGTCTTACTAAAGTTAGAGGCTGTTGGTCAGAAGACTTTTGAAGATGGAAGGTAAAATTTTCAAGTAGGTTGGGAGGCTAAGTGCCAGATTTTAAAATGTATATAGGGGAGTTAGGCGCCAGTGGAATTTTCAAGATCACCCAAAGGCCCTATTTGCATCTTTAGGCATCTAAATCTGGCTCTAAGTGACTTTAGCATTTTTGAAAATTTTACCTGGATAGGAAATCACCCTCCTTTTTATTTTAATCTGCGAACAGTTCATAGATTTTAGAAATACCTCTTCAGAAATTAATCAGATCCTACACAAAATTACAAATTATGAACAATACTATTTTTTCCTCCATGGAAAACTGTTTTCATTACACAAATGGTGAATTTCATAGACCACATAAATCGATGTGTTTCATGACTAACATCATCTGAAAAAATAGTTTTGAATGGAGATAAAATTGTTTCAGCACATGCCTGAAGAAACAAATATTCAACTCACTTGTTAAGGTTGTTGGAGCTTTACTTGAAAAAATTCAGAAAATTAACTGATAACTTTGGTGTAATTTGTTCAAAAGCACAGTACATTTCCAATAAATCAACTTGAGTGTTCTGCCATAGCAAAGAATTACTATTTATTATTTGTATTATAGTAGTGCTTGGAGACCCCAAACAAATCAGGGCTTTGTTGTGCCATTTAGATCCACAGTAATAGATGGTCTCTTCCCTAAATCTAACTAAACAAGACAAAGGAGGTATCCATTCACATATGGGGAACTTAGGCATTGAAAGATTAGGGCCAAGATTTCCAAAAGTGATTAGTGATTTTGGAAGCCTCCATTTTTGGATGCCCAATTTGAGAGATCTTAAAAGGATCCGATTTTCAGAAAGCGCAGAGCATCCTCCCTCTGAAAATCCTGCCTTTATAATGTGTCACAGATTGAGAATCCTAAAATTGAAAAGGTGGTTTGAAACAAGTCACAAAAAGTGAGTATAAACAAACAGTAGGAAGGTAATGGGGAAGGAGGACAAGGTAAACAATAAGATTATATTTTCACAGAGACTAGTATGGGCACAACTGAAAGGATCCACATAATTTGAAATAAAAATAGTAATTAACATTAGCTATTCCCAATTGCCACCCAAGCTAGAGATCATTAGTTGACCTATTCCTTCTAGGTATCAGGAATGGAAGTGCATCTTGAGAAGGGATTTGCAGGAGGAAAAGGAAACTGTGACTAGTTAATGGATTTTAAAGGCATCATGTGCATCTAGTCCAAGCTCCTGAAGGCTATAGAATTTTACCAGTACAGTAATTACTTTATTGAGCCCAATAACTGGTGGGACAACTTCTGTACTGGGTTTCATGGGTAAAGGCAGAGTAGAAGAAAGCAGAGAGATATATATGGAAGAAGCAGACAATGGGCGTTCAAGACTGGTACCATTGGCAGAGCACAGGATGTCTCGATAAGAGACATGAATGGCAAAGAAGTTCAGAGTTGTGGACATTCTTGAATTTAAAGAAAAGAAGGTTGAAATTGATGCTGTTTAACAATCAGTGGAAAAATTTAAAGGAAGGGGATGGTGGCACAACTGGAGTGACACGCACTGAAGATGATCCTATAAGCTGGGTTTTGTATGGATTAATGGAAGCAAGGCAATATGAATCTCAAGAAGGCCTTTAATCAACTCTCTGCTACTATTATTACAAATGTTCCTTTTTATGATTATATTTTCATTAAAATCTTCATGGATATTTTATTAACTAATTTGAAATAGCCACAAAGATTTTATAATTCACCCAGAATTTACAAGCAGTTACTTGGATTATGTCTGTCAAGGCAGTAATGTTTCAAAATCTGGTATACTTAGCTCCTTGGAAGTCAGATCATTCCATAACACAATGGTATCATAAAAATGGCTGTCAGTTAGCAATCAAGAGATTTCACTTTTCCTGTCATATGGTGGGCTGTCAATTTTATTTTTCCCTTTAGATAAAAGCTTAACTGTATTATATTTCAATAAGAGTGAAGTTGTGTGTAAAATTTTCAAAAGCCTACATCAGCTGAAGCATACTTCAGAGCCTACATTCCATTGTCAAAGTGACTTAGGCACTTAGTAGCCTATATCCCATTAGTTTTCAGTGAGACATTGTGCCTAAACGAGCAAGTCTCTTATGAAAATGGGACTTGTGCACCTTTGGAAATTTTACAGACAAATCCCATATGAATGCCAAGAAATTCAAAGTCATAATGTACTGTAAACTTTGACCTTCGCTGATAACATATATTGTTTAAACACACATACAGTCACAGAACTCAAATAAAGACTATTAGCCTGTATTTTAATATGTCCCTGTCTTCTTTTAGTGCTTTGTATTTTAACATCTATTGTATTTTTAATGCAGATGTTAGTTTTGCTCTTTTTCCCCCCCCACCTTCTTTTCCTTTTCTTTTTTCTTTTCTTTTTATTTTTTTTTTGAAGAGGCCAATTAATAGCACAGTAGTTAAAAAACCTTACCCGAATTTTGATCAAATTTCAATAAAAACTCTTGGCTCTATTGTTACTTTTATTTACACAGGCATTTTACACATTTCCCTGGAGTTCTGGAAACGCAAACCACAGCCCTGGGTTAGTACAGGAAGTGACCGGTTCACATCATTCTCTGATGTACTGATGAATGAAATGCAAAATTAAGCCAGCAGCACAAAACATAGCAAGTAAATAAGAATTTTCTTAAATTTTCTTTTAGCGGTAATAACCTAAGATGTTATTAGTATAATAGTAAAGAGATACATATTTTAAATATAGGATTTTATACAGATTATTTCTCTTTAAATATATATAAAAAAATCATGGAAGGTTAGAACACATGTTTTATTTACTCTAGAAACTGGAATGGCTCCTTAGATGTGGAAGCCAAGTATTCTTCTTTATTCCTTGGCTGTGCTGTCTGTCTCTTTGACCCCTGCATGGAGTGCAATTTATGCTCTGAGAATAGGCAGTCTACATTGCAAAATGCCTCTTGCTCCAAAATAATACTCTGCCTCTTTTGCTTGATATGTTCCAAGGACAACGCAAATGTTACCAAAACAAGATGAAGCCCTATTTTCTACAGCTACAAATTCAGGAACTGCAGGTTTTATGAGACGAGTTTGATTGATCAGCTATATTGTATCATGCTTAAATAACGGATTTGTCAAGTCAAGATAAACATACTTTTAAGAAATATATTTTGATCTGTTATTTCAGGTAACGTAGATAATATAGATCTGCAAAAGTAGCTTTGGAACAGGATTGGCACAGCAGCTCTAGAAAATCTAAAAGGAAAAAATGAGGCCAGACCTTTATTAAATTTTAAAATATGCCTTTGCTACACTCTTGTAAAGAGCCAAATCGGGTATTCAAGTCTCCGGAGATCACCAGTATAATTTCTTTATCATGTTCCATTTAAAATTTAATTATGTAGTCTACAACAAGAAGAATCTGAGTACTCTAAATAGGTCATGCAATGAACAACCTAACAATATTATGAAGTTTTCCTTATGAAGATCTTTTCTTTGATGTGCTGTTATACATAGAAAACCACAAAAATCTTCGAAAAAACAAAAATCCATGAGCTCATACATATATAATAATGAAGTTGAATCTATTGCATTTTAAGTTTAAAATCAATTCTCTCTCTATTCTGTATTATCTAAACATATCAACGGAAATAAGCCAGTAAAGAAAAAGACACACAGTATAAAACCTAGATATCAAGTTCTTGCAGTTAAACCTGTCATGTATTTGTTTCTAATTTATATCTTTCTACAAACACAAAATTAGCCATTAAATTTCCTTCTAACAGAAGTTTACAAAACTCAGTTTTTCAATTTTTTCCATCTTGACCCTAAGCACTGATGAAATCTGTTGGTGAATCTTTTGGCTAAGTAAATCAGAAGAAAACGTGTCTTCCTATTTAAAATAATTATTTAGAAAATGCTCAACCGCATTTGATGGCTGATGCCAACATGAAAAAAAAACACCCCAGAACAACCCTCCTGTGTTTTAACAGGGATTATTTTCTTACCTTTACTTTCTGAACACACACTCATGAGTTTTAATTAGGATAGGAGAGAAAGAAAACATGTTTCCTAATTTATAAACTCTTTTCTGGGAAATCGGAGCACCCACTTTTTTATATATAATCCAATTAATCTGTGTATAAAATTTGGAAAAAAATATTTATTTTTATTATGTTGACAAAGCCAGAAAACCCCTGGAGGCACCATTAACCCTGAAAATGCTGACATCCTTCAGATGAGCAGACAAATACACAGCGTACCCTCTGCAGGGTTAAAGAGGAGATTCTTTTGGGCAAGTTTACTAATGAAGGAAAGGATTTGAGCAATTTATTCCACGTATATGCTTATGACTATTTGTAAACAGAGAAAAGTTATGTTTAATTACGTAGATAAGATTTAATATTCGGCACTGCAGCCGAGTGCCCTTTTGTGTTTGTTTGTCTTTGTCTCATTAGGCAAATGTGTGGCTAGCACAGCATCTACAAAAGAACACTTATTTCTTTTATATTTTGAAAATCCCACTACCTAAACTGTGTCTATTGAAATGAACTGTTTTGGGAAGAAAATCAGCATCGACAGAAGAAAAAAAAATTCTTGGATTAGGTTCTAAATGTATGAACTGTTAATATCAAAGGTCTTCATTTGCACTTTGAACAAAGAATATTATATATATATATATATATATATATATATATATATATATATATATATATATATATATATATATAAAAACGAATCAACAAAGAGTAAATCAAAAAAGTCTACTGCTGAAACAAAAGCAACAACAGGTCACACCAGAGAAAAGCTTGAAGACTAGTAGAATGGCAACACTCACGCAGCTGTAAACATTTGTTTTAATCTAGACAAAATCATTGGCTTTAATATTTATAATACAATTACAATGCCTCATGCACATTGCTCATATAATCTAATTTCTACTTGTGACATATTACCACCAGACTTTAATTTCAGCTGTGGCAAGAACTGAAACACACAGTAAGGTTTCCATTAGCAGTGAGATAGAAACTGGATGCTTACTCAAGCTCCTAGTGTAGTTTTTTTTCCATTTTAACTTCAAAGCATTGAAAACTACCAGGGAAGAATTCACTTCTGCTGCACAAAGGTTTCATATTTTCACTATATATTGTCAACTAATGCCAAGTCAAAGTGAAGTTAATGACATGCAGTGCAATCAGATTGGAAATACTCTATCCTTAAAAACTAGTGAAAACGGCAACTAAATTATGATGAAACATAGTAAATACCAATGTCTTCAAGGAAGGATTAACTAGTCAGCTGCTGTTGAATCTCTATTTTCATTTTTCCCAGATGCAGAATTGTAAGCATTCCTTTATGACTACAAAGAATAAAAATCCCTATGTGTCATGTACCACACAGATCATTAGCCAGAGAATAAACAGAATTTCAGATGCCTTGTTAAACTGCACCAACATATTTCATTGCACATTTGAAGATAATAAAGGACAGGAAACCTAAAAAGAGAATAACAACAGAAAGACCTAGCTGTATTCAACTAGGCTGTATCTGCAAACATTCCTTGAAAACAACCAAAGAAAAATATCCATCAAATGAAGGAACAATACACCTTGTCACTGTATGTTAGAAATAAGTCCGGCCATGATTCTCACCATAAACAAACGTGGTTCGCCTGCTTTTCCAATGAACGAACATTTGGATCTCACATGACCCTCCAAAAAAGTTAAGCAGATTTTTTTTAGCTGCCTTGGAATGAGAAATAGCTGATGTGTCAAATATTTTTACCACCATGTTGTTAAAAAAAATGATTTTATAACTGCAATGAGGATTTCAGGGTTTGCATTTTACACATTTTCATTATGAATATGTGTCAAACTACAATATAATATTCACTGAAAAATAACTACGCTCATTAAAAACCCACACAATTCAATAATAAAGAAGCTGGGGTGAAATGAGATGCAAAGGGAACACATGCATTGTTCCTGGATATTCAGAATGTAACCTGTCACTTAATAGAATTCAGGATGCCACTCCATATTTTTTTCAGTTGTTTGAATAATTTTCATCTCCAGGATTACAGCCTTGTAATTGTCTCCTCTGACCACAAGAAGGTCCTCTCTGAAAGGTCGGAAGATCAGATCTATTTGATTCTTCCGCTTTCCCAATGAAAGAACATTTTGGATTTGGATTTTCACAACTGACTTTTCCCCTCACTGTTAAAATCTAAGGCAACATCGAAGCCACCTAAAATGTACCTAGTTTGAACGTGGCAGGAAACCAAAGCTGGGATGCTTTTCTTCAGGTGGTAGCCAACTGAGCTGAACCTCAAAGCAGTTTAAACATGTTGATTTAAAATGATCTGTTCTTGGGGGCCACTGCACTTTACAGCCATTTTACTGGGTACGGCAAACAAATCAAAATGATGTTTTCTCCATATGTCCATGTTGCCTCCCCCACACCCTGACAGGCTTCTTTCAGCTAGCTACCAGAAGCAGATATACAGATTAGTTTAGAACAGCTTGCTTACCTTGGTAATGTTCCAGCTAACTCTGTGGCAGTCTCTCTGCAAGATATACAGAAGGGAAAATTGGTTAGTGTTTGCAGAGGTTATAACGTTTTAAAGACAAAGATCACGCACACCCCATATGTCCATGTGACAATATGCACAAGCATGTAACAAACAGGAAACACATCATGGTGGAGAGCAATACACAAGATTTTTATTAGTGCGAGTTCTGACTGTTACATTATCCAGGTGTAGTTTTTCTATCCATAAAATTATATTGCTATTTTAAATTCCAACTCTGTAGCTTCCTCCAGGGCTAGAACCAAGCGGTGGGCCCATTTTGCAATGGCAAAAAGCTCCCATTTTCTGTCTCTGCACCAGCTACTGGACACCAGCTAAATCTGTGATGTTACAGAAGCACCACTGTTTCAGGACTGAATTTTCCCACTCTAGGCCTTGGGCAGTGGTAATTTTTAAGTGGGAAGGACCATATTTGGGAGATGAAGCAGCATTTTACTGGCAGATAGATGTGAGTAAAAAAAAAAGGGGGGGGGTCTGCTCGAAGCTGTTCTTGGGTTGGTAATACATTTCAGGGGAAATGGATTGGTGAGCAGAAGGCAGGGAGGGTCGGCCAAGGTGGATGATTTATCACAATTCATCCCATGACTATCACCTCCACACAAGTGGTGTATATATAAATGTATCACTATACTACTACACCTGCTCTCCACCTACTAAATCCATCTGGCCTGGATTTATTCCAGCATGCAACCCCATAAAATAGCTTCAAACCATTCACTCAATTTTGGAATGTTGAACTAGTTTTTTTCCCCCTCCCACCCTCTGTGTAAAACCCTAAAACCAAAAAACATAGGGACTGTTATACTGGACCACACCAATGGTCCACCTCGCTTAGCACCTTGCCTTCTAAGGCGTCCACTACCAGATTTTCAGACAACCACATAAACCTACACAATGGAGAAAAACAGTAATACTTTTTTTCCCCCTAACTTCTGTTGATATTCCAAAGCCAAGGTTCCCAAACTATGGCCTATGAACACTTGTCTGCAGAGAGGCCACTGGTTACATGATGCTGTCTCCTCATTTCCAGACATTGCAAGACAGCCTATGCTTTCCTAACATTACATTGAAAGACATTACATGCTTTCCTAACAGCAGTTTTCCATGTCAGCAATTGATGTAACTGTCATAGGTACACTGTGGAATCACAAATGAAAGGGCATCTGGCTCACAAGCAATCCTTGGCCTTAAGAGGCAGTCCACACAGTGAAAAATGTAGGAACCCTTCCCATTGTAAAGCATGATGGAAGATCTCAGATTTCTACCCTGTCTGCTATAGCTGCTATATTCTTAACATAAATTTATATCAATAGTCCTTTTTTTGAATCCTGCTAAACTCTTGGCCTCAATAACACCTTGTCGTAGCACGGGTCACATTGATTACGCTTTGTACAAAAAGCCTGATCAGTTTTAAATTTGTTGCCTTTTCTTTTCATTGGGTGTAGCTTTGGCTCTTGTATTAGGACAATGGTTAAATCTGATCTATCTTCTCTATGCTATTCATTATCATATACATACACACGCACACACACCCCTTTGCCAAGTCACCTCTTTTTTTCTGCCCTACTTTAAATAGTCAATCTTTTAAATCTCTTTTCATACAGAAGATTTTTGTTGCCTCTAATAATTTTCATTGCTCTCCTCTGAGGCCTGTTTCTTGCGATATACTTTCCGAGATGGGATGACCAGACGTGTACGGGATATTAAAAACAAAAACAAAACAACAAAACACGCTAATTGCATTACAGTATTGTAAGGATTTTTCTTCATCCTCTCCATAATACAATTTGACATCTTTGGATATTGCAACACATTGAGCAGTTGTTTTCCTAGAGCACATTGATACCAATATATTTTTCCTCTGTGGTTACAGTTAATTGACAAGCCGCATGGTTCTATAAGAGTTAAAATTGTTCCTTTCAACATGCATTGCCTTGGTCTTCTGGACACTGAATTTCATTTTTTTTGTATTGCTCAGCTGCAGTCTTCACCGAGTCATATAGGCACATCCAGCAGGCTGGGTCCAGTGTGGAGCCAGAAAGACTTCTGGGAGGTTCAGGTGGAGTTCTGGCTCAGAAAGAAGCTCACCTATGCTTAGAGATGCACCATGTGGGTTGCTACACCCTTTTCCTCCTCAAGGTGTGCACATCCAGTCCTGTTAGCTGGTGCACAGGAGTAGAACCTTGGCACCTCCCCAGACCTCATTGTCCTCTTTGCTCCAGGAAATACAGAGACTGCATTCAACCACTGTGCAGGGGCAGGGGGGCAACTTACGCTCTTCACCCTACCACACACACTTGCAGGCCAGCCAGGCACCGTCTGGCCCTACTGAAGGTCCTAGTTAGGGGTATATTGCCATCAAATTCAACCCCAGTGGTATCAATCAGGTATTTAGCTATTCTCTATCTCAGACACCTATTATTAAAAGTGCAATAGTATTAGTGACCTGGGAGGAAGTAAAAGGGTGGGTGGGTGGGTGGAAGAGGAATAGAGTGAGGAGAAGAAATAAAGGGAACTAAACCGGGGCAGCACATATTTGGGTTTGATTCTGTGCAGAGTTTTTGAGTAGCTATAATTCTTAGACATTTTATTTCCATTAGGCTCTACTGAGCATTGGTTTCAAGAGATTAGATTTCCCAAGTTTAACCCACAAGCTATACAATTCAAAGTCACTAATGCATTAAGCTTTCTGTAACATTAAACAGGGTCATTTCAGGTTTCAGAACTAACCATTTTCTAATACACTGTAATCCCCACCCTTTCCCCTTCTACAGAAGAACTTGTAAGAAACCTCCTGAGGTGGGAGAGGAGATAACGATTCCTTTTCCCAAAGGGACTGCCTAGCTTTTAATCACAAGGGGTGATGATATGATCAAAACCAGAATTCTACAAACTCCAACGTAACATGTGGCCCAGTACTCTGACCACATGCTTGTACTTTAAAGAGCAAAGTTTATGCCCTGAGAAATGACAAGGTGAAGGAATGATAATTAAAAAGAAGTGGAATGCTGGAATGTGGAGTCCTGAACATAGCAAAGAGTAAAGACGTTAGATCTATAAAAGCAACCTTTTAATTTTAAATTAATTTCAAATTATTAATTTAAAACAATCGATCTGCATATCTCTGCAGCATAAACTTTTTATGGGATTAATTGCATTGTCAGTTTCACATTTTGTAGATCAATTTTTTATTTTAACAAGAAGATGTGTTTTGAAATCATGATCAAATCCAAAATATAACTCTCTAACAAAAGCTTTATTTAAAAAAAACAAAAAAAACCTGGGAAATCGTGTTTCTTTCTATCTGAAGATTTTTGTCATGCAGTGCGAATTTGGGTAAGCAAATATTTAGCCCTATTAAAAAAAAATTAAGACCTAGCAAAAGCAACACATGACATTCCTACGAAATAAACCTGGGTTTCCCCTGTTAAAAATAAATCCTTGCAATGAGTGCCAATAAAAACTGAATATTTACTGTCTGCAGTTCTTACATTTACCACAGTAAATATCCTGCTGAGAGTATTGGGAATAGCACAAATACTAGTCCAAAAGTAAATTCCTGGTGCAGTAAAGAACAACTCTTTCTGGTGCAGATCACTTATCTAGCAATACCCCAAAAAAGGTTTATTTCAAAAACAAATGGAAACCCATGCTGCAGTGTTTCAAGAAACAGATAATAGATTTATACAACTCATTTTCATATTCCTACTAACCCCAAGTGACAACCACAGTAAATCATCATTTGTGTTTATTGAATCTGTAGCAAAAATAAAAAAAAAAGTTTATTAAAAAAATAAGTCAATCTTGGATATATCAACAAGAACAAGAAAATATACTCAAGGGGAAAAAGCTACATAACAGGATGTTGTAAGATCCTGCCAAAAGTTTGGGAGGACCTTGAAAATCCAATGTAAAAGATCAGGGGCGGCTCTAGGATTTCTGCTGCCCCAAGCACAGCGGCACGCCGCGGGGCGGCGCTCTGGCGGTCGCCGGTCCCGTGGCTCCGGGGGACCTCCCGCAGACGTGCCTGAAGAGGGTCCGCTGGTCCCGCGGCTCCGGTGGACCTCCCGCAGGCATGCCTGAGGGAGGTCCACCGGAGCTGCCTGACGCCCTCCCGCAGCACGCCGCCCCAAGCGCGCGCTTGGCGCGCTGGGGTCTGGAACCGGCCCTGTAAAAGATACAGGGCTGATTAACACTGCATACAACCTCACTAAAGTCAAGGTGGGTGAAAAGGGTGTAAAACAGAACATGATTTTACCAATGCTATAAAATTAGGTTATAGCCTCTTAAATTGTCAGCTATCAGATCAGAGAGTTAATGAGCATACAGCTCCATTTGGGAAGGTGCAACCTAAATTGAACTGAGCATTTTTCCTTCTTTGACATGGCATGTATCAGTCAAGACTTCTCTATGTAACCCACTTCCATTAAGGGGAAGCAGTCTTGCAGGTTCCGCACATCCACCATCTGAAAAGTTGACTCAGCTGAGCCAATCACAGCTCAGGAGGAGGAAAGTTATAAATATGGGAGTTGGATCCAGCCCTGTAGATTCAGCAGCTGATCAACCCAGGATCAAGAGATATGTCTACTGAGGAGGCTGCATCCCAACACCTGCATCACTTTGGAAACAGGCTGCAGATTCCCAAATCCAACTGGAAAAGAGAAAACAGGCAGGTATTGGCACAGTGGACTGAAACTGCTGCTAGCAGTGAGGATCTTCAGACTGTGGAAATTCTGGAGTGTTTGAAGGGAACTGAGAAGTTACCATTCTCTTTTGGCTCTGGAGAATACAGGTGACACACATACATGGGTTTTGAGGCCTCACTAGAGCAACTGAGAAATCATCTCGCTGAAATCAGAGGGGTGTGTGCACATGTGCATGCATACACTTGTATTCTTGGTGTGTGTGTGTGTGTGTGTGTGTGTGTGTGTGTGTGTGTGTGTGTGTGTGTGTGTGTGTGTGTGTGTGTGTGTGTGTTTTGTCAAATCTCACTCAACGATATGTACAATTAGAAAAGCAGGGAAATCTGTATAAAAAGCACTAACATTCTTGTTGCCTACTAGTTTTGCTTAAGAAAGTTATTCAAAACTATTCCCAGTACTGTTTGCCAAGTGTTGTTTGTATTTGTTTGGTTTACTAAGAAATTGTATCGTTGATTGAGGCTGACTGGCAGCTGTTACTACCACCTACATTCAGGGGGTTGTATTTCACGGTTTAACTCTGCATGCTGCTTTTTTTCCTGAAAGTCCTGAAAGGACAGAATTCTGTCCTGTGCTTCTGCCAAGAGGTAAAGTGAGGTGCAGGAAAGAGAGGAGCGTTGAGTTATTCATATTGCCTCAGGAGCCCTCTCTATCCACATTAGGAGATTTATCAAGAGTAGATTTCAAACCAAGTTAGTCAGAACCATGCTTAGAAATGGTTCTCGTTTCTCTAAAACGGTGCTTTAACACGATTGTAAAACCCAGTAGAAGACAGCACATGATCAGGTTATAACATGGCTCTTGGAACCACATTATGACCTGGCCACTGGGATTTAGGAAATTATTACAGCCTCTTTCCAGTAAGACCTGTGGTTATGTAAATATACTGATTTGAACACGATATAGAGCTATAAAAGGGGGAAAACACAAATACACACACAGTTGGACTGTTACTCTAATTCCCTCGTGTTCTCCATCTGTGTTCTCTTCTATATTAAAAAAAAAAAAAGATAAATTCTTCCGCTACCATATTAAACTCTTCAGGGCCAATTCCTCAACTGGCATAAATCAGTGTAGCACTATTTAAGTCAATGGAGCTCTGTCGAGTCACTGCAGCTGTGAATCTGGCTCTTTGGTTTAATCATATAATTAAGAGGCTCATTTAGAGGCTGAAACACAAGAGCTTTTCCATCTTCCAAGGATCAGTCTTTGCACAACCAAAGACAACTGTGTGATAGTGCAGATGAGATCAGCTGAGGGTACCTGAACAACAGGCCCTGGTTGAAGAGGGTGTTTTCAGTTCCCACTTCTTGACTACGGAATTCACTTGACTTGCTGGTTGGCCAAAGCTGAAATTTGTTAATCCTCAGGTCGTATTACAGGGATGGAGAAATTTGTAGAGGAGCAAGAGTTGGAAAGGGTTTTCATTTTGGTGACAATTCACACTGTTTCATTGTCAGGTCCTGTAGCTTTCTAAAGATTGTACAAGCACCTATAGCCCCAGAAAGGAGCCTTTTTACAAATGGAAATAAAGGAATAAAATAGAAGTAGAATTTAAAAAAGAAAATAATCCTATTTGACCATTTGAGTCTTTATGTATTTCTCTAGGAAAATCTGCCATAGGCATGATGTAACACACAAAAGAAAGCATCCTGTAATATTGTGGATAATGATAATCATAATAATTTAGATTTGTAACTTCCAACTCCTGTAAAAAGTATTCCATAACCTAGGGACTGATCTCATTGACTTCAACTGGGTTTGAACCAGACCCATGACAAACAGCTTTCCAGACTCCACGGATATACATGAACTAGTTCACCCACTACTGAAATGCATGACCTAAGAGATGAAAAGACAGTGACTATTCAACAGTGCAAAGCAAAACTGCACTATAATTTACATCAGGAAATGAAGAATCATCTGATTAAAACCAAAGGGGGTATATTTAAAGCGGGAAGAATGTGACTACCTAAACTGGAATTTAACCAGGACATTGGAGTTAATACTTCTACTCTTGCAGAAATGTGCCAAGGGATCTTTCATGACCACAAATGGTCAGGCCATTGATTTTACATCTCAGGGCTGGTCTACACTACGGGGGGAAATCGATCTAAGACACGCAACTTCAGCTACGTTATGTCAAAGTATCTTAAATCGAATTACCTACTGTCCTCACTGCACGGGATCGATGTCCGCGGCTCCCCATGTCGACTCCGCTACCGCCGTTCGGGTTGGTGGAGTTCCGGAGTCGACAGGAGCTCATTCGGGGATCAATATATCGCGTCTCATCTAGACGCGATATATCGATCCCCGAGAAATCGATTGCTACCCGCCGTATCGGCGGGTAGCAAAGACGTACCCTCAGCTGAAAAATGGCACCCTCAACGGCACTGTCTTGTGTCTCCTCATCTCAGTACTGCAATGGGGATTGGTTCAATAGTGACTTAAAGGAATGAATGGCACCTACTGAAACTCCATGTTGAGATGAGAGCTCTTACTGATCTTAATATGGACACTTCCTTGGTTTGAGGGGGATTTCATCACCATAAACAATTTCAATAAAGTATGTAGTTTGAGTTTTTGTCTAAAACTTTGAAAAAAAAAACCAAAAAACAACCTTTTGTATCATCCTGGCTCAGATTTCTACAGAAGGGCTATTCTCTCTTCTATGGATTCATTTACCCATTATTTTGTTTACTTCTACAATGCCCCCTCTTTAGAATTAAGCCCTATAAAATAAGCAAACTGATATTGGCAACAATCAAAATGGTTACAAATTATTTTATATTTAAAAAGTTAACCTCTTTAAGAACTTTTGGTTTTTCTTTTTATTGATCACAAACATAAAATATGGCCATATTGGGTCAGACCAATGGTCCCTCTAGCCCAGTATCCCGTCTTCCGACAGTGGCTGGTACCAGGGCCTCAGGGGGAGCGTACAGAACAGGGCAATTTTGGAGAGATTCACCTGTCTCCCCCTGCTGGCTTCTGGCAGTCAGAGGTCTACGGGTTACATCCGTAACCATCTTACCTAATAGTCACTGATGGACCTACTCTCCAAAAATCAAGGATTTCCATGGTGTAAAGGTTAAAAAGTACTAATATCTGTCCTGACTATTGAACACACACATGCACTTAATTATGATAGAGTCAGCTATCAAATGGATATCATAATTAGGCATGGAAGGATTAGATTTTTAATTGGTAAATGTTGGTAAACATTGATTTCACCACACACACACACACAGATGAAAAAAATACATATTTCTTTAAATTTTTTAGTATCAATGGAAAGAAAAATATTGCTTGAGAATTTATAAAAGTCAAAATCCTGTGATTTCAACTTTTGAATTAGGCTAGTTACCAATGGACTAACTAATGAATACTAAAAATAAGCGTGACTTGTTGATTTAAAGGACTTTGTATATTTTGAAATGTGATGTTGACAATTTTAATGGGTCATAAAGATTTAACTTTCTGGGTCTCAACCTCTACTGTCATTAAATAACTATCTGACTCCCCCATAATTTCCTGCAACTGTGAAAATTTAAATAGATAAAAATTGAAAAAAAAAGCATAAATCCCATCATTTTATGCAACTTCAAATTAAAAAAATGAAAAATCAATAAAAATCTAAAAAGTTTGCTTAAAAATAGACTGATAGTGAAAATTATATATTAAAAAAAAAAGAAATAGAATTCCACTAAGGCTACTGATAATGTTTGCAATAGTATTATTTGCACATACTGTTGCTGAGCTTGATGTTCAAGCACAATATGAACACACTTTTTAGGAAGTGAGGTAGCAAGTTCACATGGACAGTCTATTTCTGTACAGGCTAACACTTTGCAAAACTAGCTGACTGTGATAAGACAGAGGACATGTGCAGACGTGCTTCTCACTTGCCCCAGGATGATTTTTAAAGGCAGTTGTTTCCGTTATTATAACTCTGCTACTCCAGCATTTCTGACTTGCATATATTACTAAATTTTAAAATGCTTGCACCACGCAACGATATATTTGCCCTCAATGCAATATACATTCCGATAGACTTATACCATATTTTCCATATCCTTCTAAACATGAATATTTATTTATTTTCTAAAATTCTGGCTGCATTAAAGAAACAACTATTTAAGAAATGTGCTATAGGTTAGAAGGCTTTTTATAGGAGTATAGGGAAAACCTCTGATGCCTTATGATTTGTATTACTGTAGAATGGAGAGGCTAGGGTGACCAGATGTCTCGATTTTTCAGGGGCAGTTGCGATATTCAGAGCCTGGTCTTAGACGCCTATTACCCTCCATCTCAGTGCTGATTTTTCACACTATCTGGTCACCTTAGGAGAGGCCCAACTAGTACCTTGTACTAGGTACTGACCAAACACACATTTTGAGACAACCCTCACCCCAAAGAGCTTATGATCTATCTATATAGAGAAGAGCCAGACAAAAACGGTGGGAGAAAGGCAGTATTACCCTCATTTTGCAGATGGGTTATGGAGGCACAGAGATAATGTAAATTACTCAAGAAGGTATAAGAAATCTGTAGCAGAGGTGGAAATTGAAACCGGAGCGCCCAATCCAGTGCCTTAGCTGCAAGACCTTCCTTCTTTGTGTACGTGCCGGCTCTACTGGTGGGGTTTCTGTGAGCAAGGCTGACAACAGGACTCAAAGGAAAAAGCTGGAGGGCCTAGAGATCACCACAGGCAAAGTGCAGTATTCAGCTCCCTGGGGACACAGAAGGGACGGTAGGGAGGAGCATGCAGGAGGATTTGCTCTGTTGGGGATCCCCCCTATCCTCTTTCTACCTATATAGAGAGAAAACAGGGGCTGAGATTCTCCAGCAGCCTCAGGGGTCTGTAATTGCTCCATGGATAGTGGTGGTGGTAGTGGTGACATTCCTCTCCTCTATCCCCACATGGAGCAGAGCAGATTATTATTTCCTTACTGTGGTAGGTAGAGAGAATTCCCGCTAGTGCTAGCTACACATGTCTTTGTAGAAAGTTTGAGGGGGTGACCCACACCAGATGTCAGATAGAGATGGAATTAAGAAATTATGACAATAGCCCTGCATGCTGTGTTGACACTTGAGGTAAAATGCTAGTGCATCAGATTGCACAGGTGTAAGTGACAACAAGACAGTTGAGAATTAAGCCCTAGATCTTAATAGTCTGGGATCAGACTGTGCCTCAGATGCACAGATATATAACTGAAGGCAGAATTTGGCTCTCAATAGGTGAACACCTAACATGACATCTAATCATTGTGATATATGAAATAGACCAAACAACTAAACCTAAGTAATACTGCAAGGAGTGGGCATACCTAGGCAGAAGGCCCATTATGGTCTTTTCCATCTCTGATTGCTAAGGTTCTGTATAAAATCTGGACGTGTATCTTCTGATACTGAAGACAGGCTTTTATTACATTGTAAATACTTGTTCTCGAATGTGTAATCTGTACGGTTGTTTTTTTAAAAAAACGATTTACACTTTATTGGATAAGATATGCAGAATGTTGTGCACATTTCAGTTTAATCATGAACTTGTTTCCTTTTAATTTAGATTTGGGTTAAATCAATGGACTTTGCAGGATTTTACACATTGTAATAGCCTAAAACCTGTGGGATTTCATGGGATTGGACATTTTCACTAACCCACACTGACTTGGCACCACTGAGGGAGCTTTGAGCTTAGTCAAGTGCTGTAATTTTGGAAAAGTAACCCTTGATTTTCCTCCAGTGCCAAGTTTAAAGAAATTTATTTTTGCCTCTGATCTAGAGAAATATAATTGGACTGAAACAATTACATTAAAATGACTGATGGGCAAACCCCGTAAAGTTTAGAGATTTGTTTAAGTGCCTGTAAGTTCAAATGCTGATTGGAACCTTATTTGAAGAAAAGGTGAGCACATTCATGAACTCTGAATATTTGAACACACCCTTTACATTCAGGGGAGTTTGGATCTAGATTAGGTACCAACGGGAGAAGTACGTTAGGAGTACCTAAACTAGATTAGTTAATAGATCTGAGGGGACACTTTGGGGGGCTCTCTCTGATTTAATATGCACACTTCTTGGTTCTGCAAAACTGGGTTGCCAAACACAAGACAACAGGCTCAATATTCTTGCTACTTCCTGCTTCTAATTTGGAGAGCAGCTACTTTCACTGCACAGAAACAAGAAAGTACCTGAAATCTCATGAGAAAAATCTGTTCTCATGGCCTCATTGCATTGTCTCTGGAGCAAAGATGATGAAACACTTTGGGAGAAACAGCACAAACTCAACGAAGATAATAGGACACTAAAATAATATGACTGTGTAAATAATACCTTGTATTCCAATCATTAACATATTTAAACATTTGTCCATCTGTTGTGTTATTGTGTGTATCCCTTATTGATTAAATCAAGAACAAAGCCATTATACACAATCACCAATTAATTATTTTATTCCTGATATTATTCCCCTACACTCTTACCCCAGGAGGGAAGGGGGGTGGAGGAAGTGAGCTAGATGTTCTGTGGCCTACGACGTGCAGGATATCAGACTGGATGATCATTATGGTCCCTTCTGACGTTAAAGTCTATGAGGTGATGGAGATAGTGAGTAAGGTTAAGATTTTGCTAGGGTTATTTTTAGTGAAAGTCAGGGACAGGTTATGGACAATAAACAAAAATTCATGGAAGCCCATGACCTGTCTCTGACTTTCACTAAAGATAACTAACAAAAATGGGGCTGAGTGGGGGAGGAGAGCTCCAGCACTTGCATGATTTTTGTATGTATGTTGAAGTCTATCCCTCTGGATTGAGTTACCTGATTCTTCCATGACTCACCACATACCACAGTTCTTTTAGTCACTATTTTTTGGCTGTCGTGTTTTCTTTATTCCATCTACAACTGCTTTAGATTTTTTTGGTCTCCCCCGCAGAACCATTTAAAACAATACGGTCAAATTCTGCCCTCACTAACTAAATTCTGCCACTGCACAGAAATGGAGTACGAATGGATGAGAATGTGGCTACAATCTGGCCTATTGCGTCATTCTGCCTGCATGGGGGGGGGGGGGGAACCTATTAGAGTTTCTGCAGTGTTGCTGTAGCTGTGTAAGTCCCAGAATAATAGAGAGACAAGGTGGCTGAGGTAATATCTTTTATTGGAGTAATTTCTTCTGGTGAGACAAGCTTTCGAGCTACATGGAATTCTTCTTCAGTTCTAAAGAAAGAGTAAATCTGCTGACCAAGCCTCTTGGGGAAGCCAAAGAGCACAAGTACTACTTTTCTCTCACTGGTTTATTAATGGTTTTATGGATTTTTTTAATGTCATCAGGACATACATCTAAGCTAGGCCTTTTCTCCCACATGAACCTCCAAAACAATAGTATGTTCTTAAGATAGTTTGTGCCATTAAGGAACTATTAGGCTGCAATACATAGCTGGTACATCTATTAATCATCAGACCATTTATGGTCTGTAATTCCACCACAGTTAAATACCATGGACTACTAAGTACCTGAATCAGCTATTAGCAAGCATTCCTGCTCATTAAAACTCACTTATTTAGACTTTAGCAATGGTAAATGTAACCAGCCCTGGAGGAGTGTCATAGTGCTTGGAAATGGCACATTAAGCTTCATTTACCCAGCTACATTCACAGACAAAAGGGAGTGGGGTGAGGAGGGGGGGGGGAAGAGAAGAGTGGAGCCACACAGCAAAGCTTAGGAGCTTTTTGAAGCTGCATTAGGAAAATGACAAATCTTTCAAAGAGAGCTATAAAGCTTGCTCAAGTACAACAGTTCTGCAAACAGCTATTTATCATAGTTTGTTGAAAAGACTCCTCCATTTAATACTATTGGACTGTGAGAGCTGATTATTAAATGTAATTACAGAAGTAGCACAGAAATAATATTTTATTGGAGAGCACAAGCAATGCTATGTATTAACAAAGGGGACTGGTGAACATGTTTTGCATTCAGAATCATATTATTAGCTTTTCCAGGGACACATACACAAATGTATACACAGTTAATTCCACATTAAGTAGCTTCCACTAACTAGCATTATCCTTCAAGATGTTCAGATCAGGGTCAATCCATCCATCTATACTTAATGTCAGAATGATAAAACTGTATCCAAATTGGATGCTATTTGGATTTCAGCCTTTATATATTTTCTGTTCAATGAAGAGGCATAAAAAAAAAACCTGTTGTCAAGAAATATTACTCAAATTGGCTCATTAGGAGCCCTGTAACAGTTATGCTAATGCTATAGTGCAGCCATTTGAAATGAGCTCTTTCATTCAGAGTCTGCCAGTTGTCATGACTGCTCTCCCTCGATTCTCCCTTTACTAATTCTTCTGCAACAAGTTCAAAATTTTTATGCTTAACTCCAAAAATAGCTTCACCCATACCTTCAGCTTTACGCTCATTCATTCCTTACCTGACTATTCATTAACCACCCCTATTTACCCCTTTTGCCCCCTCCAGTCTTTAGATATCTTGTGCATCATGCCTTAGACCCGGAACCCTTTTCCAACTCCTTGTGCATCAACCTACTACTCATCTTAGATTGAATTATTCTCTTAAGAACATGCAATATTTCTGCAAAACCTTTGAATGATTGACTATCTCTTCAAGAACTGACATTTGCCCTGTGTCCCCAAACTACAATGCAGTGTGATTTAGATGGACAGCTCCTTAGATCTGGGACTATAATTTCCCTTTGTACATGCATTAAGCAAGCTGATGGCATGCAAAAATAAATGAAACCTGATGGTTCCAAAATTATACAGCACCTATTTCTGGTTTTAAGATTAGTGACCTATTAGATCTGAAACCTGAAACAATATGAAGAGGTTGAGAGGTTTGAAATATTAGAAGCAATCCTGGCACAGGCAGAGGAGCTGGCAGAGTCCATCTGAAGTGCTCAAAGATGTACAAGAATGGACATCAAAGACTTGTGTACACTGATGAATAGTAGTTTACATAAGCACATGCCCCAAAACCTGGTGTCTTAGTCCAGGTGCCTAAATCCATATTTAGGCACCCAATAAGAGCTGTGTGATGTTTTAGAAGATCTGAGTTTCATTGAAGTTAACAGGAGCTGCATGTACCCTTTTGAAAAACTAGGGCACTCTTATTTAGGTGAATAATACGGAAACCATCACCTAACTTTAGGTACCCAAGTTCATGGATTTTTGCCCAAGAACACTTTTCCTAAAAGTTGATGACTTGAACCATTAATTCATAGGTACTCAGGCACCTGAAGATGCAGATGGGTACCAAGTACGCTTTTGAAAAGTGCCTAAACAGGTTGAAATCTATGGGAGTTAGGCTCTTTTCCACATCTATAGGTGCCTAAATACCTTTGAAAATCTGGCCCATGCAGGTCCAAGCACCGGTTTTTAATCTAAAAACTGACAGCTTCCTTTGGAACGTGGCCATTTTGACTCAGCTGCAGAGGATAACTCACGGTGGCAGAACCTCCCCACTGACAATTATCTCCCTACAATAACCATGAAAACCAAAATCAAATCAACAAGGATGGAATCAAAAGTAAAAGAGCTAAATTATACATAACAGCATTCATAAAACTCTCTCTCTTCTCTTGAAGTTGCTTGTGCGCACTATATATATATGCCAGGATTTCTTAGTCTATGGCTAATGTGCTGCATATTGCAATTGTGTGCAATTACAGTTAACTATAATTAAGAACAATTACCGCTTTTATTTCTCCACTTGTTCTTTAAAAAGCACATTTGTAATAATTTTTCCCCCTTTCTTTTTTAAAAGGTGAATATAATTATACATCCCTATAACATCTCCAATAATTAGTTTGACTCAAGTTGCTTCTGGAACAATTTTCATTTTAACTGTCAGATCTGCCAGCTATAGTCAATAGAACACTCTATAAAAAAAAATCATCATTAACCTGTTTCACCCCATAAATCTGTAAAGGAACTTGAACAAATTGAAGGCTTCATTGCTTAAATGCTTCAAGGCCAAATTCAGCTTGGAAAATGCTTTTTTTTTTTTAAAGTAACATTTGAAACATTGCGTTTGGATGTTACAGTCAGCTTGCTTTTTTATTATCATTATTAAATTAAGGTTGGTATAAAAGGCACGTTATGTGTCTCTATTTTATAGACTAGACTACTTTCCCATCACTTCCCATTCATTAAAGGATAGCAACTAAATCTTTGTTTAGAAGCTACCCCGATTAGTAACCATGCAAGCTGCAGGGGAAAGTAATTACATTTAATAGAAGCCACCCTCATTTTTGAAGCTGCCCTCAATTTTAAGCCACAGAAGAGCAGCAATTAAATGTTATGTATGCCACAGCTTCTTCTACATGAAGATATGTCACGTGAAATTCTCCAGGTGAGTAATGCATCATTTCCTAATGCTACAAGACGAATTCATGTCCTGACATAAACATAGATATCAAATTACACATGCTGGGTGATACTGGTGAGCCCTTCCAGTCCCATATATCTTCCACAGGATGGAGCCCTTTGGGTACATAGATAGCATGGACTAGTGAATTGGGAATCAGGAAATCTAGGGTTTTATTTTTGGCCTTGCCACTGACCCGCTGTGGGAACTTGGAAAAGCCACTTCATCTCTGTGCGCCTCTGTTTTCCCACCCAACGTTTGCCGTGCTTGTAGAACACGGAGCCTTTGTTGGGGCACTGTAAGCAATGCTGTAATACAAATACTGGAAGATATTATGAAAGTAACCCATTCACTTATTACTTTGTGAAATTAAAGGAATGCCTTTAAATCCCCAAACCAGGAACACCCCCTCTCTCTGGTATTCTTGAAATCTTAAATAAAACCACAATCAACCAAAAATCCACTTTATCTTAGGCTTGGCAACATTAATCATTTAACTCCTTTCCACAGACTTAACAACTATGACAGAGGCCAGTGGAAAAAAAATATGATCTCTTGCAATCATGTATATGCATTTAGCTGAAGCATGACATGGTAGCTAAAGTAACCATTGCCTATATTTCTATGTGCAGATGAAGCAGACTTGACTTGCTGGATAGAGCTTGTTCTCCCACAGAGTCAGATGGATTTAACTGATTAACTGTCTTTTAAAATTAGTTGGAATTATGGACGTGAATACCCCTGCAAGAATGAGATAATGTGCTCCGGGCAAAGAGCATGTGTTAGTTTTTTTGTTTGTTTGTTTGGGTGGTGACATTCATGCACAATAGTCTTCAAGGTAGTGGGTTTGCAGAGGTTCTCTTTAAAAAACAAAAAAAAAAACAAAAAAAACTAAGGACCTCCTTCCCACCACCAATCTTCTAGGCTCTTATCCCAAAACTGGGACCTGAATTTTCCATTAAGGTTGAACAAAAGTTTTGTAATTAAACTTGAGACGAGGCCTACAAAGCCAAAATTTGGCTAGGTATGCCAAAAGACTTCATAAAGTTAGACGTTTTCAGGGCTGCAATTCTGGTGAAACTGGGGGCCAATGCAACACAAAGTAAATCTCAGTGAGAAACATTTGAATCCTCCTCCCAAAGTGCAAATCATGCTCCCTGTCTTGTAGATATTTACTTTTACCTTAAAGAAAAAGAAAGAACATAAAATACCCATGAGAAAGAAAAGCAGAGGATCTCTTTAATTCTTAGATCCTCCAAGTTTAATCCCTCCATATCAGACAGACAGACACTGTTCATGCAGTGCACAGAAGTCAGGATCATAGCTACAAAGAAAATCATAGCAACGTAAAATATATCACATGGCATGTATCATGGAAAGTGGGGCAGGGTGAAGAAGCAAGAAAAAAAACACATAAAACAGAAATACGATTCACTCAACCGACATGAAGTTGAGCCACAAGTTTCATGTGACTTTAGCTTGTACTCAGAACCACTGCAAGCAAACAAACAAACAAATGTTCAGAACAGTAAACAAGAAGTAACTAGAATCATGGATATTTGGATGTTGCCCTGAACCAAAGCTCCAGACCCAAACATGCACAAACATTAGGTGTGTTTAAAATCGAGATTGAAAATGTTTAGCCTTCAGCCCATTGCCAATGTAAATTGTAAGCGATTTGGGGAAAAAAGCAGCTAGGCCTGTTCAGTTCATTAAGAGAGTGGGAATTTGTTTGTAGTTTCATGACAAGCGTCCTTGTTCAGTTTGAAAAGTAACAAAATGGAGACTAAATTGCAGTTGAAATTCTAATTTGAGTAAACTCTATTTTAGTGTTTTTTATGTTACCATTTTAAAATTAACACATGCCAGATGCTGGAACTAAATCAATCTTCTATATTGAGCAAAATGTTTTTGCTATATTTAAAACTAAAACCATGAGCTGCGGAACATTTCAACGTTTACAAAAAGAGAAATGCCCTTTCCCATGCCAGGAGAAGTATAAGCTCAGATTCTATTGCATACGACGGCCTTTGATATTTGGCACAAGGAAGGGGGAAAAAGGTCTCTATAACAATGATGTTAAGGATACTTGCTTTGCAAATGTCATAGTATTACAACACAATGTCCCCTTAAGTGAGGTTGTGTAGAGCTCCGGCTTGGGTGTGCGGGCGGCGGGGAACATCAATGTTCAGATGGGTCACAACCAAAACTTTGAAGTGGGAGATAAACCTAGGGAACTATAAGTGTCCCCTCCCCATTCACTTACTCTAAATATCCATTCTAATCCAAACTATCTGCTACTTATGCCTTCAACTGCGTCCTTGGAAGCCCTTTTCCTTATTCTTCCCATCCTCAATGTTCTCCCTCTCACCATCACTCACCCACTATCATGTCTGCCTGCTAATGCTGATGGCTAGCTAAAGAGGTTGCTTATTGCTCTCCTGGGGTAGCTGCCTTCCATCAGGTGCTGCAGCAGTAGATGTATTGGATTTAAAGGAATAGCCAGCCATTTTCCTCAGCTCCCATCAACACAGGGAGCTTCCAGCAGGGATTAATGTCTGCAACCTTTACGAGGAGAGGGATAGCTCAGCCGTTTGAGCACTGGCTAAACTCAGGGTTGTGAATTCAATCCTTGAGGGGGCGATTTAGGGAACTGGGGTAAAAATCTGTCTGGATTTGGTCCTGCTTTGAGCAGGGGGTTAGACTAGATGACCTCCTGAGGTCCCTTCCAACCCTGGTATTCTACGATACACTCCATGTTAGTAGCCCTCTCATCAACATCTCTCTGACAAGGAACTCAGAGATAGAGGTCAACCTTTGGACCCCAAGAGTTCTGTCTGTGGAAGAAGTAATTACTCCTCTGGGCCCCTCTGGAATTATGGGACCCAGGTCACACCCATGCCCAAGAGCTGTAAGATCCCTCACTACAGAGACGTGCCACTCAGCTAGTTTAACAAAAAGACAGATGGAATGGTAAATTTTTCGAACAAAAGCTACAAAATTCTGAAGCACACACGTCAGCTGTAACCACCCACAGTTGCCTCCCACGGTATAAAAATACTGAAGGGAAACTGTTCTCCACAAAAGAACAAGTTAAGAAGGGGGACATAAAAGAAAGAACCAAAATCTAACAGTAAGTGAAATAGTTGAAGGAAGTTAAAGCCTCAGGGTATTGCTTGTAAAAAATTATCTAAAAAAGGGACAGGAATTGTACAAAATACTACAGAACAAAATGAGGTGCTTGTAAGATTCCTGGAAACCAATGATGCTGAAGCAGATACATTAAACTTTCACGAAAGGCTGTGTCGTTCACTCATCTCTTATTGGGCAAAGAAGAAGTTTTAAAGAGATGAGATGAAACACTGCGGGGATGGGATGGGATGGGGGGGGGAGGAAATGGGGAGGGCGCTATGAAAGACCACCTCTTCTTTCCATTATTAAAAAATAACCCAACTAGACAAACACCTAGATAAGCTGAGTTACCAAATTCTCCCTGGTCTCTAAAGACTTCAGAGAGAACAGTAAGAATTCAATATGGGACTGGTGTACAAAAAGGTCTGAACATTCGGAAATGTTCTTGAAGGATAAAAAAAATAAAAGCAAAACTGCATGCTATGGAATTTGATTTTAGTGTTCACCACTCGCAGCGCTCATTCAGCTCCATGGATAAAAAGAAGCATATCCTATTGATGCTGGATGTGTTTGGTCCATCAGCAGGACATTCTGTTGTAAATATCAGATCTGAAGTCATTTCTTTAATGTTTTCAAAAGGTAGGGAAGAATTTCACACTTTTTCTGAGTGTCACTCAGCTGCAGGTGAATGTTACAACTTCTGGAAGTGCAAATTAAAGACAATTATGATCTTGCTGACCTGCCTTCTCATTAAAATACTTGGCAGAATTCTCTCTTCTCTCTCTTTGCGAGATGGAAATTTGCTTCCTCGTACTTGTCCAAATGGGGAAGTCATTGTTTTAAGGCTCCAGGTGTGCTGATTGTTTAGATTAAAGCAAGCACGACTGCAGAAGGCTATCACACTGTGATACAAGTATAGGAATAGGCCCCTGCATTACCCATAATCTTTTTCAGTTACAGTGATAATCAAAATAGGTGTTGTCTAAATCAAGCCTTCCAACAAGATTCCAGTGTGTACATTTAAGTAAGCTGAAAATTCACATCCTAAGTGCTGATTTTTCATAATGTACATATGAAAAACTATACATGTGAAAAACTAGGAATTGTGAGTGAAACTGCATAGGCAGACAGCCACGCTGGGAATCAGAGAATAATGTTTTGAGATTTCAAACAATGGTAATTATTGAATAGTCATTTTAGTCAATGAAGGATAATTGTTGAATAGTCACTGTACAATGGCATATATGAACATGCAGCCAAGGATCTCAAAGCACAACACAAGCACTAAGAGCAGGCTAATGTTTTAATGCTGGGTACCAATATTTCTCATGCACCAAGACTTGACCTGATCTGCACAATTCCAAAATAGTTGGAAAGTAGGTGAAGCTACACGTGTGCACAAGTAATTGGGCAGTGAGGAGGGAAAAAAAATGCAAGGGCAGTTGCTGCTCTAGACAACTTCAGACAAATGAAAACTCAGCTAAATGAATTTGGCTGGGTTATAGTGGACATTTGTGAGAGTTTGTTTCAAACTGGCAGAATCTCACTAGTAAAAACCCTGCTTACATTGGCAACTCTTTGGGGGAAGGGACTGGGTTCTGTTTGTACAGCACCTAGCACAATGGGGTCATGGTCCACGGGTAGGGCATCTGAGCACTACCATACTACAAGTAAAGACCAGTGCAGCACATCTATCCTGGAGGTTTACTCCTATGTAAGTTAGTATCCCCACCTTTAGGGCTTTGTACTGCAAGAATGAGGAGCCTTCGCAACTAGTTGGAGACACCAGATTTCAGCGCTACAGTTCATACCTCTGGAATGGGAGTGATATCAGAGACGTCATACGTTGCTGCAATGCCATTCTGGTGTTACTAATTTGAACAGCCATGGGTGATAGTCTCAAAAATACTGGGGTGCAGGGAGGGGCAGAGGAAATGGAAAAATCAAAATCTGGAGAAAAACAAGGTGGACAAAATGTCCACTCTGCCTGCTATCCTTTTGACGCCCTTATGTTCAGAGGTAGCCACATTCCTCTAACTGTGTGGACCAGATTAGGAACTGTAAAATTCAGGAGAATACACAAAAATAAAAATGCATGTGGTTCATTAAAACCTGACCTTTTAATCTCAGGAAATACATGTCAACCTAAATCTCATCAGTTTGACCCCATTCTGTCCTTTTGCTTGCATCTATGGAGCTCTTCAAAGCAACCATATTTCCTCAGGCTAAGATCTCGTCAGATCTCATAAGCTAAACAGGGTCAGGGTTGGTCAGTACTTGGAGAGAAACCACCAAGGAAACCCAAGGTGCCCCAGGAAGTAGTAGTCGGTGACTCAAATAAGCAGCATTATTTCCTTTGAGTCAGTATTGAAACAATGCCTTGGAACGATGCTAGGGGGAGTTGTGCTGCTGGAAGTGCCATATTTCAGATGAGATATAAATCAGAGAGATCCTGACCACCTATTAAAGATCACACGGCACTTCAAATTCAAATTCCAGCTTCTGACTTCATCTAAAAGGAACTGAAGGGAGGAGTTCTATAGGAGTGGATTTATCTTCCTGCATGCTGTCTGCACAAGAGCTTAACACCCTTTCAAAAAAGGAGACCAACAGATCTGCCATGATCTCCTTTATCCCACTCTAGCATGTTCTGCTCTCTCTCCTCTGTGGTGGATACCAAGATTTCTCACCTATTCTTCACCACTAATCCCCCAGCAAGCCCGAGTGGCCCCCAGTTCCTTTCCTCCACTACCTGCACCCCCATATTGGTGTTACTCTTTCTCCTACAAATACAATCATGCCCTGACCACCCCTGTCCTCAAAAAGTCCACTCTTGTCTCCAACTCTTCCCACTCTCCCTCACTTCTCTACCTTCACCAAAAGTTCCTTTTACAACCATAGACCCAGGTTCCTTTCATAGAATCATAGACCTGTAAGGCTGGACGTGACCTCAAGGAGATCACTTAGTCCACATCCTTCCACACACTAAGGCAGGACCAAGTATACCCTAAATCATCCTTGATAGGTGTTTGTCTAACCTGTTCTTAAAAACCTCTAACGGGAGGGATTCCACAACCCCCAGTGCTTAATTACCCTTATATTTAGAAAGCTGTTTTTCTAAAATCCTACCTAAATCTCCCTTGCTGGAGATTCAACCCATTACTTCTTTTTCCTGCCTTTAGTGGATATGGAGAACTAAATGATCACACTCCTTGTTATAACATATTTGAAGATTTATCAGCCCCCCACAATCTTCTTTTCTCTAGACTGAATATACCAACTTTTTTTTTTTTTTTTTGTAATTTTTGCTCATAGATCATGTTTTCTAAATCGTTGAATTATTTTTGTCACTGTACTCTGGACTCTCTCCAATTTGTCCACATCTTTCCTTAAGTGTGGTGTCCAGAACTGGTCACAGAACTCCAGGTATGGCCTCACCAGTGCCATGTAGAGCAGGACCATTACCTCCCGTGTTTTACATAGGACACTCCTGTTAATACGCTCCACAATGATACTGGCCTTTTTTACAACTGCATCATATTGTTGGCTCATTCAATCTGATCTACTAAAACACCCCCAGCCTTTTCAGCAGTGCTACCGTCTAGACCAGCGGTGAGCAACCTGCAGCCCGCAGGCGGCCCGTCAGCGTAACCTGCTGGCGGTTACATCGACCGTCTGCAGGCACGGCCGCCCCTTATCCTCTCTGATTTTATTCCTATGTGCTTGTGTTATTCTTTTGTACTCCTCTTTAGCAACATGTTTCCACTGTTTGTAGGTTTTATCATCATAATAAAGAGCTCCTGATGGAGTCATATTGGCCTTTCACTATTCTTCCTATCATTCCTTCACATCAGGATAGTTTTCTGTTGCAACTTTAATGTTGTCTGTTTGAGAAACTTCCAGCTCTCCTGAATCTGTTTTTTCCTTAGATTTTCTTCCAATAGGACCTTCTCTACCTATTCTCTGAGTTTGTTAATATCTGCCTTTTTTAAACAAAAAAAAATCAGTTCTTATTCTGCTTCTGTCACTCCTTCCTTTCCTTAGGATCATCATCATTTCATGATCACTTTCACCCAATCTGCCTTCAACCTTCAGATTTGCAGCCGCTTCCTCCCCGTTAATGTGAACCAAGTCTATCATGGCTGTCCCTCTGGTTACTTCCTTCACCTTCTGAAACAAAAAGTTTCAATTCATTAGAAGAATTTCCTGGACATTTTGTGTTTTGCCATATTACTTTTCCAACACGTCTGGATAGTTAAAATCCCTCTTTACTACCAGGTCTTGTGTTTTGGATATTTCTGTTGTGAGTTCTAGACATGCCTCATCTGCCTCCTCCTCCCAATTTGGTGGTTTATAGTAGACCCCTATAATGACATTCCTCATGTTTTTCCCTTTTATCTTCACCCAGAGACTTTTAAAAGGCCAGTATATCCCTGTTACACATCCTGATTTGGGATGAAAACAAAATCCATCTCAGGATGGAAAGTCCTGTTTTTGACCAGCTCTATTCTTTTATCACTTTATTTTACTGGACTGTCACAATTTGCTTTATATACTTTCCAACCCCCCTTTGGGCTAGCATACAGCCCCCACATTTTCCCTGTTTTCTTTATCATATGTTTACTACTACATTTGCTACCTTATACTTCTGGTTATAATTTCCCCAGGTTATGAACTCTCTCTTGCTAGGTTACCCATTTACAAAGGAAACCAAGATGAAGTTGGATTTATTCTTTAGTAGTAGCATGTCCTCTTTTGAATAGCTATCATTTGGAAGACTAGACCTGAATAGCTAAGGGTTAGTTTTCATAGTGCTGCGTAAGACTTATAAAGTCCTCTATGTGGTTTTGAAATATTCCCTCAATGAATGGAATAAAAATGATGATACAGCTATTTGTTATCAAACTGTATAAGAAACTGAACATTACAGCTAGATGGGAAATGGTTTTCCCATCCTATGAAACTTTGAAATTTCAAAATTGTTTTCCATTGTGCTTTGAGACAAAACTGGAGATCTTTCAAAAATTTTCACAGAATGACACTCACACCAGAATAGCCACTATCCCAGTGGTTAGGGCACTCCTGGTGATGTCTCATGTCTTGAATCCAGACAGCTGCTGCATCCTGGAATCCACTCAAAGTCTGATGAAATCTGGTGGGCCAAGTAGATAGTAGAACTAGAGCTTCAGACAAGGCACTACCCACAAGAGCCCTGACTGGAGGATCGCTTGGCTCCACCAGTTGCTCCAACCAGGCAATTTAAAGTCAGAAGGAGATACAAGAAGTTTGTCTGAGCAACAAGGTTAGTTCCTGTCGGGGCTGCATCAGACCCTGCTTGTGCCTGCCTCCTGCACCCAACCTTGTTCCTGGTCCACTCTTGGCTCACCTGTCTTTGCTTCTGTTCTCACCTTGCTCTTGCTGCATGCTTGATCCTTGCTCCTCCTCCAGTTCCTGCCCTTACACCCAACCAGCAGTTGACAGTCCTGGCTCCAACCCAAGCCTCTGACTTCTGAACTTGACCCTTGGCTCTGGCATTTGGTATCTGACCTCGGCTCTGACCATCAGCTTCAATTCCTTGTTCTGACTCTGGCTTGATCCCTGGCTCTAGTCTGGCAGTTGACTCTGGTGCTGACCCTTGGCTTCATCTCCCAACCTGGACACTTGCTCTACCCACTAGACCTGACTCCTGGGCTGCCTTCTAGGCCAGACCACCTACATGCCAGTCCATTACACTCCCCTGGTACGTGAGTAGGGTTACCACGGGGCTGGTATTTGATTGGCTTTTTTTTTTTAAATGGATTTGCCATTTCCCAGAAAAATTTTAAAAAAAACCTGGCAAATTAAATTACGTCGGTCTTAAGATTTGCAGTATTATCACAATACATTGGGATAGCTGATGCTAAAAGTTTGTGTCCAGCAAAAGATGCTTCAGTGTTCCACTTCTGCAGTTTAAGCGACAACAAATTAAAAATGTTTGAAATACAGCAGCTGTCTGCCACCACCACACAAGTGCACTGTGCCTGTGAGAGAGAGACAGTTTGGTTCACGTGAGGAGACATGCAAGGCATACTAAATAAACGGAAGATCAATGCAATGGTGAGAGTGATCTTTCTACACCCCGGAGTAAGGGGGGGAAAAACTTGCATCAGAAAAAGCACATTCAATGACAACTGGCTAAACTAAACAGACTACGAAAGACTGGCTGGCAAGATGTGCTGATAACATCATTGATAAAAAAAACACGTTGGTTACCAATCTGATCTCTCTAGATGCTATAAGTGGCTGTTGAAGGGGTGGGGGGGCTTGGAGTTACCTTGTGGTTAGGGTGGTGGTGGGCTTGCCTTATGGGGGGGGGCACGCCTTTTTTTTTGGGGGGGGGGCACATTTCAAAAGGTGGTAACCCTAGATGTGACAGACTGAGAATCAAGTCCCTCTGAATCAAGCAGTACAAGAGCTTGAATCTTGGCCTCCCACTTCCCACGTGAATGCCATAACCATTGGGCTATTATTGGCTATTCTGGGGTGTCTCTTGCTCTCTCTGACCAGACATTCCATGTTGGGCTTGAGAGACCTTTCCCCAAAGTTTTGTTGAGAATTATACATTTCTGCAAAAAAAGTTATGGTTTTGACAAAAACCTGTTTTGTCTAAAAATTCCCAACCAGATCTACTTAATATACATTATAAACTCTAGTTATTTGCTATCACCGTGTATTGTACACCTTATCCTAGTTTCTCTGGTTATTGTGTAATACACACACACACACACACACACACACACACACTGAACTCCAAATACTGTTAGAGCACCCTAAATACAGTATAGGATTTCTATGAAATTTCATTCTGTATAGACTAACACCTACAAACACAGTCTCCATCTCATAGAATTACAGCCAAGAGTAGTGAACAATAAGAAAGCAAATCCAGGGATTTCAGACTCAAAATCCCATTGGCTTAGTTTCTTCTCTCTGTTGAATCCACACACATGAACATTTCATAGGGTTTGATTTTAAATTTTACATCCTGAGTCATCCTTTCCCCTGCTATCTTACAGCTAGTTCATGGAGATTTTACACTGTGATTAGAAACTGACAATATATACACAAATAAATCACGCTTTTACCATCTGCTGTGCTTTTACTGGGTTCATAATCCGTAATAGAAGAGTAAAGAATCTGCACAGTACCTCTAGTTGTGCTCTACTGTTCAATTTCATCATCCACTGAATACATTATTGAATAGCCACTACCAGCAACCACCGTAAGCACTAGAAACTACATGTACACCCAAAGCACTGTGCTGAGTAACGCTTGATTTCCACTACTCTCCCCCACCAAGTCACAAAGAAAATATAATCAATAGTATGTGTACAGATATGACGACTAGCATCAAGGCAAGACCAGTCTACTCCATGTAACTATTTACCCAAATACATAGCTACCTTAGGCATGTAGCATGTGTGTGGTCATTTACTGTCCCCATTAGATTAAATGGGGGAACCAGCCCAGTGAATATGTAACAGGTAAGCATGCTTACTTGCCTACCAAATAATGCTACAAATGTTGCTGTATACTAGTGATACTCAGACTGCTGCTTGCGAGCCGCAAGTGGCTCTTTAATGCGGCTCTTTACAGCACAGCATTGTGCGATTTAATTATTAACCAGTCTAAGTTCTTAACCAATCAGGATGTTTTTACTATGTTATTAACCAATTGTAGTTGATAAAACACTAATACTTCATCATTTTGCTGTGAGAATATAACTAAATATTGTCCCTGTCATATTGTTTAAATATGAATATATAGCACCATAGTAAATGAAACAATGAATTCACACTACTGTGGTTCTTTTGGGTAATGCTGATCATTAATTTGGCCCCTGAACCACTGAATATCACTGCTCTATACTATAGTATCTATGGACAAGTGAAGAGCTAGAATGTGTGTTTGACAATACAAAGAATGAGCAAAACTCAATGGAGTTTTTCGTTTTGCGATTTTCTCCTGATATTTTTTTTTAGCTTCCAGTGTACAAAAAAGTCTCAATCTTTTCCTCACATGGGAAAACCTGGGGTTTAAGTTAAGGTTAACTATTTAAAAGTGTTCTAGGTCAGTGATTTGCTACGCTTTCCATACCATGACCCTGTGCTACAACAGAAAATTGTTTGAGGAGCTCAGCTATGAGCTATAAAGAAAGAGGGTGGTATGCCTATCTATGTATCTTCCTATATGACTCTCTTTGCCACAGTAGCTGAACAACTCACATGAACGTATCCTCATCACCCTTGCGAGGCAGGGAGGTGCTATGATTCCACTGTACAGATGAGGAGTGGAGGCACAGAGAGACTAAGCCCTGGTCTACACTGAGGGGCAGAGAGGGGGGAAATCGATCTAAGTTATGCAACTTCAGCTATGTGAATAACGTAGCTGAAGTCAACATACTTGGATGGACTTACCGTGGTGTCTTCACCGCGGTGAGTCGACTGCTGCCACTCCTCCGTCGACTCTGTCTGCGCCTCTCGCAGCGCTGGAGTACAGGAGTCGACGGAAGAGTGCTCGGGGGTCGATTTATCGTGTCTAGACTAGCTGCGATAAATGGATCCCAGCTGGATCGATCGCTGCCCGCCAATCCGGCGGGTAGTGAAGACATACCCTAAGTGACTAGTCCAATGTCACAAGGAAGAGAGAAGCTGGGAACTGAACCCAAGGCTCAGTCACAGTCTAGTGCTCTATCCATTAGACCACCCTTCCCACATCTTTCTCTGGTCTCAGTCCCAAGGCCGAGAACCCATGTTCCAGGTAAAGACAAGCCCATGCTACGTACTGGGGAGAAGAGAACGTCTGCCCTCCTTCTCCTTCCCCAAAACCCAGCTAGGCTGGAACTTATCTATGCCCCATGTATGATATTTCCACTGTAGCCTCTTCCTCAAGTCTCTCCAGTGGAATGTAAACAAACATTTTCAATATTTCAACCCACTATATGCCGGTGGGTGCAAAATTAAGCAAAAACTTGTCCACATGTTCCTAAATTATGCAGTTACTAGTATGTTCAATGAAAAATGCAGACTAGATTTCACTGTCATGATCATGTAAAATCTTCTCTGTAATACTCAGAAGAGCATGCCAAATATTCAGTTTTACAATGAGTGGAAATACTAAAGAAATGCCAAAAGATTCCAGATGCAGAGTACCAGAGCCAGATCTAAAATGCTACTGTAAAGATTCTTGAGTAGCAGGTAGACAACTTTAAGAGGAAGGATGGTTCAGTGGATTTGGCCACTAGCCTGGGTCTTGGGAGTCCCATGCATCTCCTCTACCATAGATTTCCTGTGCAGTCTTGGGTAAGTCATTTTGTTTCTCTGTGCTTCAGTTCCTCATCTATGAAAAATGGGGATAACAAATTTGTTGCCTCACAGGGGTGTTGTAAGATAAATACATTGAAGATTGTGAGATGCTCCAGATACTCTGGTAATAACATATGTAAGATAAATAATGACATTAATGGGGCAAGAGGGTATAAAAACCTTAATGGAAACAACTGTAAAGGAACACAGCTCTTATGAATGGAAAATGGAAACAGAACACTAGATTCAGCGTGGCTGGGGAAGAAGAGCACCTGGAAGAGATGTCTTAAGTTCACTTTTGTTGGGAAAATCATGGTCAAACTTGCTGCATTTAGGCTCTGATCCAGCAAAGCTCTTAAGCACATGACTAGCCGAACTGAAGTCAAAGAAACTGCTCATGTGTTTAAAGATAACCTGGGGCTTAATCACCTAGCTGTATTCAGGCCCTTGTACGCAAACAGAGAAAAGAAAGAAGAAAAAAACAAACAAATTCATAGGTTAAACTGCATTTATTCATAAATGCAAAATGAGTTGTAAATTCCACCACAAGGCTGGGATGGATGTAGAAATCACCTCAACATTAATAGCAGCAAAGAATCCTGTGGCTCCTTGATAGACTAACAGACGTGTTGAAGCATGAGCTTTCGTGGGATTCGTCGGATTCACCCACCGAAAGCTCATGTTTCAAAACCTCTGTTAGTCTATAAGGTGCCACAGGACTCTTTGCTGCTTTTACAGATCCAGACTAACACGGCTACCCCTCTGATACTTGACATCAAGAGTTCGGTTATTCTGCAGTAGCTTCAACCAATCCACATATACAGCTATCATTTTGTATCAGCATCCTTTCCGTGGGTCTTACTAGGCACTATCCTCCACTCTTCTCCTGAATGGAGAACAATGATTCAGGTATACTATTGAATAGAAAAAAAGTAAGATGTGCACTCACACTCACAGAGCTAAGCTTGTTTCAACAATTTATACTGTTTGTGCCAATCATTTGTCCTTACAGATCTGAGATCCACAGTTAATGATGCATTGCTATGACTAATAAGCAGTTAAAAGAACATAAGAACTGCGGCACCAATACAGATTCTATCTCTGAGAATAATCAATGTTGATTGCTTCTAAAGGTGTTCAACTCTGTACCAAGAGAGTGTGGAAATTCTTTTTGCTCCCTCATGAAGTATAGGAGGGAAGAAATTCTGTTAACTAAAGGGTGTATTTTAATTGGTCCTTTTACCTTTTAATAAATAGTTTATCAATAATGCAACACCTTTTTATACATGCCACCATCCTGCCTTCAAGGTCAACCAAAAGGCAAATAGTGCAAATAAACAATCCATTAAACATTTAATTAATACAAATCCTAAACTGGGAGACCATGCTTTAAACTTCTCTGTTTCCAAATAAATTTCAGAAAGATTAATTCAGACCATTTAATTTTTATCTGGCCAATGGAAATACAGATGCTATTCTCAGGTCTGATCAATTTATCAAATGTATTTTAATATTGTTTAAAATTAAATATTTCTGTAAATTATAGTTATACAATACACTGTGAGATGCTTTACCAAAAGCATAATGAATGTCAGGGCTGAATTCTTGGTACTTCTGATTGTGCAGTTTTGAGTTAAACTAGACTGTTCATTTCTTTTATTGCTTTGCTTTCTTCTCTAGACATGCAGACCATTCAACTGACATAAGTGTTGTAATATTACACATACCTGCAAATCAAAATATTCTAACGACATACACTAATTGTCCACATGCTATCACTGTTTACTATTCTCAATGCACAAAGTGCTGGCAAAATCAATAGTTTGAGCCCCTTATGAAATTCAAATGGACTTTGCAAGCTACTGTACTGTAATAATCGTATGCGTTGATGGTTTCTAAATTGCTTACACAAAAGCTCAGTGGTTTGAGCATTGGCCTGCTAAACCCAGGGTTGTGAGTTCAATCCTTGAGGGGGCCACTTAGGGATCTGGGGCAAAAACTGGTCCTGCTAGTGAAGGCAGGGGGCTGGACTAGATGACCTTTCAAGGTCCCTTCCAGTTCTAGGAGATAGGTAATAATAATTGGAGATATACCAAACAACAACATCACATAAGATGCATCAGCTACTGCATTTTTCTTACTATGCAAAGTCCTGGTAAAGTTAATGGTGAAATTGTTCTATTAAACACAGCTGAACTTTGTGTGCTAGCAATGATACATAGTAAAGAGGTTGAAGATAAAAGAATGCACAGTGACACAACTGTCAAAAATGTTTACAGGCTGATATTCTTGTCATATCAGGTGCCTTAGCAACTTTAATTGGTACACTTCTTACCTTGGTAACAACCAAACTTTATTTTCACCAAAAGTTGGAAGAAAAAAAAAATGTTGGGGTTTTTGGACTTTGGGTTTCATGCTGTTGAAAAAGTAGCAGGAACTTCATCTCTAGAGTCTGAAGTCTTCTCTCAAGCTACAACAGCAGTATTTAGATAGAAGCAGTACAGGTGCTTCAACCCTGCCCAGCAGGGACTTGTTTAGGTGTGAGGAGCATTTCTCCTCCATACCCTTTCTAATCCTGGTTTATTTTATATAAACATTGGTCATAGATTTGCATGGTGATTTAAAGAGAGAACAAAGACACTGTCCCAAGGGGCATACAAATCACCTTATAGTAGATGACATAACATGATGCGAGAGAGGATGTAAGGCAAAGGACTGAGATGTCCAACAAAAGTGCCAGTTGTTGGTTAACTTTGGAAAGCACCTAAGGAACTTAAGAGTTTAAGTCCCATTCAACCTGTTAGCTGTTCTGTAGATACTTACTCACAATACAATATCATGCTGTCAACACAAAGCATCACTGAAAATATGCAAGCAGTCTAATTTCTTTCTAGGTACTTAGAGACCTCCTCACCTTCCGAGTCCCTAATCTCACTTGGACATAGAAATGTATTAAAATCAGAAATTAATGCTAGGATTGAGCAAGCAGATTTGGAACAAAAAGTAAAAAAGAATTTTTGATCAAAACCTCAAATTAAACCTTTTTGGGTCATTAGCTGAACTGAACCTAGGCCCTGATCCAGCAAGGCACTTGAATGTGTGCTTAACTTTCAAAGTGACTGGGATTATTCACATATTTAAAAGTCTGTACTTAAAATCTTTGTTGGATCAGAGCTGCAGTGGAGGATAGGCATTTGGGTAGGATAAAATTGCCTTCAGGTAATTATTTTTGTCATAGTCTTCTCTTTTGCCTTTGTGTGATTAGGAATCAGTAACAACAGACAGTAGTGATTCCACCTCCATTTAGAAGAGGAGGCGGCAAAAGAGTTATCAGTCAAGGATGGTATTGTATGTAAGTACCAGCCTACTTACTTTCTATCAGTCAGATACAACTGGCAAAGCAATAAAGAAAGAGTGAGATAAGAAAAACCATCCCCAGACCAGGAGAAAGGAGGAATGTAATATAGGAGGAGAACAGGGTAATAAATAAATAACCAGTCGGTAATTTTCTGACTATTGTATGCCCCTTCTCCCATCCTATAGATAGAAATCAGTCAACAGATATCAGAGGAACAGAGTTCATTGAACGTGCTGCTTGAAGAACTTTCTGGCTGCAAAAATTTCTTAGAGGAGGACAGACGGAGCCAGTAATGTCACACAGGAGTCCAAGGATGACCTATTGGCCACTTTGACAAATTTCCTAGTCAGTTTTTCTTACAACTTCACATGCTTTGAGTGGCAACTCAGCCAGGGCCTGAGTGTGGCCACTGGAAAACTGGCTCCCCCTCTTCTTATCTGATCTTTCCGATAACCTTAGGAATTAGTGGAAAAATCCAGGAAAGAAGCATCCTACTGCAGTTCCTTTCCCCAGTCCCAAGAGAACGCATCGAAATCTGGGGTGCTCAAGAGACAGAAAACCTCAAGCAGTGATGGGGAAGATTTTCAAGCTGACTTGAGGTGAATCACCTATGCCCAGCGTTTCCTACCAGAGACAAAGTTTCAGTGCAATTTGGTGTAAAAACGTCAAAGTAGTTGTCACTTGTATGCCCCAACCTCACTACTCTAAATCCCAAGTAAACCCAGGTTTATAATGGAAAAACCGACAGACTTTAAAATAGTACAAACACAGATACTTTTAGAGCCTGAGCCCAAGCCCAGGGAGGTCAATGGAAGTCTTTCCTTGGAACTCAGTGGGCTTTGGATTAGGCCTTATGTATTGCTAATGTCCTCAAAGTATTTATCAGCTCCTCAGTGAAAGAGGCAGAGACTCTTACCATAATTGGTCTCAGTATGCACTGTCAGGGGTAGAAAGTAGAGAGAGAAGGCTAGGTTCCTCATATTATACGGTGTTTTGAATTGAATATATTGGGCTTGGAATTTTTAAGAGCATTAATGCCAACCATTGGAAAGCCTACTACAGCTTGTGGCCATGCTTGACAAACCATTATATTTCAAGACTCGAGGCTTGCAAAACCTTCTCCGCTAGTATTTTCATAACTGGTGCTAATGAACTGAGTATAACTGATTTTGTGCGCGCGCACACACACACACACACACACACACACACACACACAAAACCCAATTTATTCAAAGTACTTTACTGGCATGATAGGCCATACAAGCTATACATGTCAAGCTATATTGCCGCACTGTAAAAGGACAGGCACCATGGATATTTGTCAGAAGTAAACTAGTTGTCTCACAGAAGGAGTTTCCCAGTAGTCCTTGGGATTTTATCACCTCTACTGATTTGTCATCATTTCCATTTCTGATTTGGTGGCAGGCTACTACCTAAGGAAATATTCCTGCTGCCCATTACCTTTCCCCTAGCATTCTAAGCAGTTTTTACTCAATAATTTATCCAATCATAAACAAGAATAAACTTGCATTAAGTTCCTGTTTGTAGCCAGACTAGAAATAGCATGAGACCAGCCTCCCTTGCAAAACTTTACTTCTGCATCTGGCCCTTGCTAAAACCAGGAAGTGCAGCAATAGTGAAAAAGAGAAAAACTTTGTTTATAGAAGATATATAAAATGAAGCTTTTTTGAGATGCTCAAAAAGTGTTTAGTTTGAGGTGTGGAGGATAGTTCAGGTGGGGCTTTATTTTCATCTCACACAATCTATGCATGCATGCAAATCAATGGACAAGTTGTGAATGAATTAGAGAAGAGGGAGGTTTCTTGCTTCTGTTTCTGTGCAGAGACTTTGGAAATCATCAGCAATGGTAAAGAAGCAAAATACAGGAGCAGTTTGGAAAAAGAAATATTTGTGTAAGCTAAGAATCGTCTTGAACCTTATCTCATCCCTGGCAGAACTGGAGTTCCAAGTTCAGTAAGGTCTCATTCTCACACCTGTTGATAGAACCCCTCTCTCTCTGATTTACCCTCTTTTGGGTAGGCAGAACTGCAGTTTGCCAACACTTCCTAATTTTACTGAGAGTCTCAGTATTTTTCTTAAGGCCTCAGCTCCTGGAGTCATGTGAGGAGAACCTCAGCTTTCAATTAAAAAAATAATAAGTTTCTAGCCCTTATGAATACAAAAAAGGCTGGGAAAACATGAACCCTAAAGCTCCCACACCAAAAGTGATATAAATAGACCCTACATTTGTTTATTTTAAAAATGATTTTCTGGGGCCTGTTTTTTAATTTTTGAACACTTGGGGTTGGCAATGCTGGGATGGACAGCCCACTCTATTCATCCTGTAGGTGCCAACATTCCCCCTCTTCCTCCCCCAATATCAACTGTGGCAGCAGCTGGGTAGGAGATAGTATTTTCTCTGCTGTGCTACTGCAGTTGTCTTTCAGCTTAGCAGAACTCTGGGGTTTCCCTAGGACTTGACCATATTTGCTTCTGAAATCACACACGTCTCACATCAAGCACCATGCTGTAAACTGCAAGGTCTAGGGAGGTTTAAGAGTGCTGCTAAGATTGAAGTGATGCAGCACAGGGGCCCAACTGCTTCCAGCAGCTAGTTGTTGATACTTTAGGGGTGTTTCAGGGAGAAAACTACCAGCTGCTCCTTAAAAACACCTAGTCCTCGAAAAGGAGATTTGTACCAGAAGTAAAATGCTTCAATATTCACACACCAACAGTCTCAACAGTTCTGCAATTGCCTTTCTCTGAGGTGGTGGTTCTGCAATGGAAATGGCCAACAAGCGTGCCCCAAAATAAAATAAAGGAACAGTATTACAGTAAATGTGGCAGATGAGATCCAGGTTCACTGGGTCTTTCATCTAGCGTTCAACTGAGTTATGGAGAGCAGCAGTGTTTATTTTCCATTAGGAGCAAGTGCATAGCTGTGCACGCAAGGAATTAATTGCTTTCATTTGATTACCTCAATGGCTGACCACATCAGCATTGTTTTTCTCTCTCAATGTAAACAAGAAAGTAATTGAAGGCCTAATGTGCATCCAGATATAAAACAAAGGAAGAGGACAATACCTATAACACCACCACAACTCCACCCTGTGTCATTTTCTCTAGACACCTAGGATACAAATTTTAAACTTTCAGAACAAAAGACAAAGCCATTGCATAGGAAAAAAAGGGATGGCCACAGACTTCTGCCGTATGCTTCCCCTGCCTACGGCCACCGCCCCCATAGCTCCTCTTGGCTGCGAGCCAGCATTTGGGATGGAGGCAGCGCATGTGGCCATCCCTGTGCTTAGGAGACAGACATGCTGGCCACTTCCAGGAGCCGCACAGACACAGTTGCCAGCTTTCACGTGGTAAATAAGCACTCCGACTTTCACAGTGAGCCAAAAATCAAGCGAATCCCATTTCAAAACAAGGCCCAAACAAGCCAGTTCCTAAGAACCCCAACACTCTATGTGACTAGATCCCCCCGGCGTGCAGTCTGGGACTGTGATGGGCCCACTGTGCACCCCTGACTCTCTCCCCACAGCCATGCCCCCCCTTGCCGGGAGTTGATTTTAAAAAAATGGCGCAACAATCTGCAAGCCAAAAAACTACCCAACAAGCAACGCACAAGCCAATGAAGTAAAAAACAAGTCCAATTTCTGCGTTTTCCCCCCAGAGGTTTGGCATGTCTGCGCACGAAGTCAGGCAGGGAGCCTGTCAGCCCCGCTGTGCCAGCAGCGCCGCCAACAATGACCCGGTCCGCAGTGCTGACTGGAGCCACCAGGGTCCCTTTTCGACCGGGTGTTCTGGTAAAAAACCAGACACCTGGCAACCCTACCGAAGCATGATGGAAACATAAGGAAATTGCAGGAAGGATGGCTGACATTGCTTGTGTATTCCTAGAGAAATAGCACACATGGTTCAACCAAGAACAGGTTGTTAATAGCACTTCCAAGCCCGATCCAACCTCTCTTTTAAACAGCCATTGGAAGCCTTATAAAAGAGATGGTGACTGTATATTACACTCTGCTCTGCCTTGTATGATAAACTTGTGGACTTGTCAAACTTTTACAGAGAAATTACTTTAGGGCCCTAACTACCATAAATAACACACCGCTTCCTCTGGGAGCAATAGCTCTAAAAGATTGTATATTCTGACCATGAAACATGGTCACTGCAATAAGGCAGAGATGCACATTGGAGTGCAGGTAAGAAATTCAGCTTTATGTATTGGCTCCAGTCACCTGACAGGTCATGCAGACAAATTAATGGCAGGTTTGAAAGGCTGTTTAATACCCTACATCTGAAGATTTTACACAGAACTCAGAGGCAATTCAGTGTTGGACTTTAAAAATAAAATTTCTATCCAAGTAAACTTTAGTGAAATAAAGGTCCCATACAGCTATTCCTGATCATACGCTGATCGGACCACTGAGTAACTGCCCATTCATTGGTCAACAAAGGAACTGGCAGAATTTTTAAAGTTCTATTCAATGGGACAGCCATGCAAAATTCACAGACACACTACTTGCATGGGGAGAAAAAAACCCAAATCTTCAAAACACAGATTGGGTAACAAAGTGCAAACATTTAAAGACCGGGTTTGCTTCTTGTATTGCCTCATATATAAACATCCTGGTTTCACAAGAACCAACCAGATGGTTTTCTGGCAACCTAGCAGTGCCTTATCTAATCTGGGTCTCAATTACAGTTACTACCTTTGAAATGGAAAAAAATCCAGTATTCCCCCACACCCCGCCTAAGGCAAGCCTGCTGCCACCCCAACTTCCAACCACAAGGCAACTCCAGAACCCTCCCCAACCCCAACAGCCATTTATAGTACCTTCAGAGATAACACATATAGATATGATTGATAACATCATTTTCTTACTTCGGTCATGTTTCTCTGAGCTGCTTTGTGTCTGTCTGTCTTCATTAAGATTGTTTATTTCCCAGACTGCACTGGTTCAATATTTTAACTATATACTTGAATGTGAATGTTTTTGAAGATGATACAGAAAGAAAATCCATTGAGTCTATTTGATTTTCACATTTCCAGCAATTTCTTATTTTTAAAAGGCAACAACGTAGCATCTTTAGGTGGACACTCAAACTTTTAACATTAGATTCCCAGTGCACTGCGATAATAATGAAAATCTTTAGAAACATGTAAAAAACCAACACAAATTAAATTATTTTTTCTGGCAACTGGCAAATCCATTAAAAACAAAAACAAAAAACAACCAACCAAACAAAAAAAAACAGTGAGGCTGGCGAAATACTGGCCAGCTGGTAAACCTAGCCTGAATGCGTCCCCTTTGGTTGTTCCCTCTATGAAATGGGTCTGCTACCATATGCACAGACTACTAGATTTCCCCAGGGTCACTCTGCCCCTGCCCCAAGGCTCGGCCCCCATACTGCCCCTTCCCCCAAAGCCCCACCTTCGCTCCACCTCTTCCTGCCCCCGCTCCGCTCACAGCTCTCCACCCTCCCCCAAACTCTTCCCTGAGCCGCCAAACAGCTGATTGGTGATGGCGCCACGAAACAGCTGTGGCTGGTGGGTGCAAGAACACTCACGATTTTTTTTCCCCGGAGCACCCATGGAGTCAGCTTATTGGTGTGTGATCCAGAATGCTTTGTTGCATTGTAGCATGGTAAATTCAATGATAAAGCAATACTATTCATCTCGACCTAGTACCATTTACAGCTTTGGCCCAACAGCATGCGTCAATGAAACAGCTCCAGGGTTTAGCAAAGGCAGCTGGGCACCCAGTGTACTTAAAACAGGGTAAAAATGGTGGAAGGACATGCAAGTAGTGTGAGGCTACATACAAGGGAGGACAGGAAGAATAGTTTAGAATGCAGAAAAGCAGCAGATCTTTCCACCCCAGCTGTCAAACGCAGCAGGCCAGCTCTCTACACACCCCACGGTAACAGTTTGCCATTATAGAGTGTCTCGTCACCCTGGTTTTCATAGAGGTTCAAATAGTTTTTTATGTAACCCACACACCTCCTGGGTGCGGTGTTCTGTCCCATCTAGGAGGAACCGAGACCACTTAGAGAGTGAGTTAAAGGAGTCCACTCTACAGCTGTAGCTAAAAGCCAGCTGGCTTCATGTTGTAGAGGCTCATGCACTGAGCTCCCATGGTCCCCGGTTCAATCCTGCCTGCTGACGACTGGGGTCTGCCAGAATTACATTTAGACACCATAAGAAGTTGAGGGTCAAAGTAATTGCAAGATTTCATCCAGCACCAGCAGACAGCTGTGAAATGCAATCGTATTTAATGCTACCCCCTCTGGACAGTCCAGGTAACTATAACGCTGCATGCAAAGTGGCATTTATGATCCCCCTTTGTAGGTTTTTCCTCTTGCAGTGTTCAAGTTTCTGCAGAATATAAATGAAGGATGCAGGCTAGCCTGGAAGTGTAAAGAAAGGTTGCTGTGCTAGTGGAGAGAGCTTTCTCACTGCAGTCTGCCAGACACGGGGTGCACAGGAGGCTACAATGTGGACATTCTGCCAAGGGATGGTTGTCAATCACAATTCATTCACAACTTCATTAACAAGAGAAGCTTCTTGCCCTTTGGATTACAAAATCAGGAATGGGCAAAGAGGAAGAGAATAACCTTGTGCTTATCGATGCAGGATCTCCAAGTGATTTGTAAGAAGTATTACCTCCATTGTTCCAATGAGGACACTATGGCATAGAGCAGTGGTTCCCAACCTTTTCTGGGTGGTGGGCGCCGGATGACGAGCCACCGAGGACTGTGGCCAACGGACACGCATCCATCGAAATGTCGCCAAGCGGCAATGTCAAGAGGCATCGCCGCCAAAAATAGCATCATCAAGAGGCGTCACCGCTGAAACGCTGCCGAAAATCCAGAAGCATTTCGGCGGTGGTACTTGTTGGTGATGTCACTTTTCGGCAGCATTTCGGCAGCGATGCCTCTTGATGCCGCTTTTTGGCGGATGCTTGTCTGCCAGCCAGTATGCGGGTGCACATAGATGCCCCCGGTGGGTGCCATTGCGCCCACGGGCACCATATTGGGGACCACTGGTATAGAGAAATTGGTTTATTTGAACGCCACTGCAAATCAGCGGCAAAGCCAAGACTGGAGGAGGAGAATGGATGTCACTGAATAAAGTACGGTTTAAACCTTAATTCAGTCTTGTATAAATGAGATAACAACTGCAGATTGGCAGCATGCTGCCATGCTTCTTCCCTTGGCCTGTGCCGCTTTCAGCGGCTCCCATTGGCCCGGAGCAGTGAACCGCGGCCACTGGGAGCCGCGATCGGCCGAACCTGCAGATGCAGCAGGTACACAAACCAGCTCGGCCCGCCAGGGGCTTTCCCTGCACAAGCGGCGGAACAAGTTTGGGAACCACTGCACTAAACACATTACCCTTCCCCTTAAGAAAGGCTATTCTCAGTATTTGTGACTCAGACAGAATCAAGACTTGCAGGGAATATCATTTTTCTAAAGATTTTTAGTCTCATTTCTAGACCTGAAGACCTTGGGTATGTCTCTGACCACGTGAACATTTATTTGAACTGAACCTCCTCATCTTTGGAAGTTTAACCAGTTTAACACAGAAAATATTACTGCAGATAGTGGGCTTAAGCTAACAGTCTCTGTATGTCTTTAATTTCTGCTAAAGTCAGGTTTGCATGGACAACAATTGCATGATTGAACCAATATATACAAAATGACATGGAGGGAGAGACGAGAAAAAGGACTGTCCCACAGTGAAATCAAATATAACAATTATAGCGCGTAAAAGAAAAGCTAATGATTAATGACTGCATTTTACTTTTCTTAAAGAGTGGAACCAACGATTGTATGTGCGTATCAATTTTTACAATCTGTTTTTAATGCGGAAAGATAATAACTGTGAAAAAATGGAGCAGACTGTATAAAAATTCTCTGCAAATGTGATTACACATAAAACCCATAAAATTTGTACAAAGTGATAGATGAACCACAACTGAACAGCTGTACTTTTTCATTATTTTGGAATGGAGCAGAAAGCGTATATGTAGAAAGAATGATTTCAGTTTTTTTTTAATCTTCTGGATTTAATTGAATTATACATCTGCTGGGAATTTAAAATTTCAGAAGGAATATCACATTTCTGGTAAATTGAATTCTATATTGCTGAAATGAAGAACTGTCTGTGAAATATTAGCAATAAGGTTGATAGATTTCAATAAAGTGCTGTAGAAAATAATATGGCATAGTTATAGAAAAGTTATTACAACTAAAATCCTTGGTAATCTCAAGTCATTTTTGGCCCAAAGTATATATTAAATAAAAATTTTCTTTTAGGTCTAGTTTAGAGATTATCTTAGACAAAATAAATTAATGACAACCATTTCATGCTGCTTTAGCACTCAATGTGCAGCTATACTTTGCTCTGGTCTATATTACAAACTCATGTTGGTATAACTACATCACTTATGTTGGTATAACTACTAACTGACACAGCTATACAGACTGAACTTCCAGTGCAGACAGCACTAGGTCCACAGGAAGGCTTCTCCTGTTGACATAGCTATCACCAATTTGCACCGGTGCCAACTTTTCATTGTGCTGGGGGGTACCTCCCCTTCCCTCAAAGCCCCACCCCTGCCCCACCTCTTCCCACCCCCGCTCCACGATCACCCTGCATCTTACTGCCCCATTCTGCCCCCTCCCCAGAGCTCACCGCATCCTCGCTCCTCCCCTCTCCCCCACCCTCAGCCTCCTACACGCCGTGAAACAGCTGATTGAGGCACAGGCGGGATGTGTTGGGAGGCACTGGGGGGAAGAGGTAGGGGCTGATAGGGGGGCTTCCAGTGGGTGCTCGGCACCCACCATTTTTCCCCCGAGAGTACTCCAGCCCCAGAGCACCCACAGAGTCGGCACCTATGCCTCTTTGGGAGGTGGAATACCTAGGCTGCTATGTAAATATCCTCTTCATTAAGCACTTCAGCAGCACAGCTGCACTGGTGCAGTGCTTTAAGCGGAGACAAGCCCTTTGTCTCCATCTAGACATCTGGTTACATTCTTAGTGCCTTCAGAAGAACATTACTGGAAGAGCTTTGAGGAGGATGGACGTTCCAAAACGTGGCTTTGTTCTGAATTAAAAAACAAAACCTGAACTTTTCAAATTCTCTGCACAGGAAAATTACGAACAAAATTTGTTTGGGCGATTCAAACATTTCATTTTGATGTCAGCTTCTATAATTGTGTGTCATCATGCATAATCAACACAAAATAAAAAGTTTTCAAAAAAAACCCACAAAGCCATTTCTACATGAAAAATCAAAATATTTCATTCAGAAAATGTAAAAAATGGGACATTTCAACATGGTCAGAACTTTTTTATCCAGTTTTATTCCAAAACAAAATTCCAGAGAAATCTACCCAATTTGTTTTGATAGAACTTCATATTCTAAAATAATATTTTGGTCAAGTTTCTCTGCCCAGCTCAATCACCTGGTACACCCTGCCTCAGTCAACAGGTAAAGATGAAATGATACACCCATACCTTTTATAAACTTCAGCTAGCATATAAGTTCTTAGCCAGACGCACAGGAACACTTTTTATAGTGTCAGTGTTCAAAGCCAGTGAAACTGTAAAGCAGAGGTCCCCAAGCTTTTTACCTCATGCCCAACCCCGTCTGCACCCTGGCTCTTGCTGCCCCCCTCCCCAAAGCTGGGGCGGGGAGCAGGGCCATGTCTCTGGGAGGGGGGCGGGACACAAAACAGGGGTAAGGGGGCCGAGGCTGTGGCTGGCAGCCCCGCGTGCAGAGCCAGCAGCCACACATAAAACACCCCTGGCTCCCACACCTATGTTCTTAACCCATTAACATTTTGTTAGATTCAGAAGACTGCTCAGCAAGGTTTTAGTGCCTTACAGTAAATTCACATTATAACAAAATAGCCTTTTCTTGAAACATATATTTTAAACATGACACTATCTGCTTTTATTTAAGAGGCACATGCCATAGGAAAATGAAAGATTAAACCACACCAAGATTAGATAATGAGCTCCTTTAGTGACAGAAATAAATGTTGGACATCCAATTTAATCAAAAGATGGTCTGTTATGGCCATAACACTATCTGCAGCTGTCTGCTTTTAATCACAAATCGGTCAGAGATTCATATCATACAGACCTCAAGGCTAACATTTTTCATGCTATCTTGATCAAACTGGCCATAAACAGACCTGACTTGAGTTGTAACAGCGCACTTAAATTATTGCTGGTAAGTGGCACGATCCTGCAAACAGTTATGCCATGAATAACTTTAATCACGAGTGGTTCCCTTGACATCAGTAGGACTCCTCACACTTGGGCTGTCAATCACACAAAACTGAAATGCCTAGCCCTGTCCCTTCCCTGAGGCCCTGCCCACCGCTCACTACATTTCCCCCCTCCCTCGGTGACTCACTCTCCCCCACCTCACCCACTTTCACTGGGCTGGGGGTTGGGGTGTGGGAGAAGGTGAGGGCTCTAACTGGGGATGCGGGCTCCAGGGTGGGGCCAGGAATGAGGGTTTCGGGGTGCAGGAGGGTGCTCCGGGCTGGGACAGGGGGTTGGGGTACAGCAGGGGGTGAGGGTTCCAGCTGGGGATGCAGGCTCTGGGGTGAGCTGGGGATGAGAGGTTTGGAGTGCAGGAGGGGGCTCCAGGCTGGGAGGGGTGAGGCAGAGGGGTTCAGGGTGTGAGAGGGGTTCTGGGCTGTAGCAGGAGTGCGGGGGAGGGTAAGGGCTCCATCTCAGGGTGCAGGCTCTGGGGTGGGGCTGGGGATGAGGGATTTTGGGTGCAGGAGGGGGCTCCCGGTTGGGGGGGGCACTCAGGGTTGGGGCAGGGGCTTACCTCCAGCAGCTCCTGGTCAGCAGTGCAGTGTGTGTGTGGGGGGGGGGGAAGGGCACGGCTAAGGCAGGTTGCCTGCCTATCCTGACTCTGCAGTGGAAGGGGCCAGCAGGTCCAGCTCCTAGGCAGAGGCGCGGCAGGCAGCTCTGCGCACTGCTCTCACCCACAGGCACCGCTCCCACAGCTTCCATTAGCCATAGTTCCCAGCCAGTGGGAGTGTGGAGCAAGTGCTCAGGGTGGGGGCAGCATGCAGAGCCCTGTGGTCCCCCCCACCTAGGGGCCAGACCTGCTGGCCACTTCTGGGGTGCAGCATGGAGCCAGGACAGGTAGGGATTAGCCTGCTTTAGCCCCCGCAGCCCCGACTTTTAACAGCCTATTTGGCCATGCTGACCAGAGCTGCCAGGGCCCCTTTTTGACTGGGCGTTCCGGTCAAAAACCGGACACCTGGTCACCCTACATCACATGTGAATTTGTGATTGGGCTCATAGGCCCCTATTCAACAAGGAACAGGAGTAGTCCTGTTAAGGTTCGGCACTCAGGCTTACATACCTTGATGAATTAGGCCTATATGGGGGAGGGAGAGAAAGAGATACATCAGCCAAGTTATCAAGTTGCCCATTATTTCTTTGAATTGCTACTTATTACAAATCTTGACAAACTCATATTAAACATTCTTGTCTTCAATCCCTCTGGATATAATAGACCAGATATTGGGAGCACTAATGTGTCTACTGTAACCAGTGCAAACTGCAATTTATCTCACTTAAACACCTTGGACAAAACCCAGCTTTCTTGTCATGTAACATGTTTAAATAAAAGATGTCACTGAAAGAGCCCTGTTTACTTGCTGAAGCAAAAGGCAACCAATTAGTAGAAGCACGACTAATACAATTGCTGTATGTGCCATAATTGTTTTAAAAAGAGCTAGCTAAATTCGATTGCAAAACATGCATTCCTCTTCCCCTGAAAAAGTGAAGGCTGCTATTACAGAGCAACTTAATTAATAAACATTGATTTTGCTCATTGACTGCTGAAATTTTTTTTATTAAATATTAATAACATTTTGTATATTTTATATTACTCATGAAAGTTTTATACCTTTGCCCTACAGCAGCCATAGATTTTATGTAAGCTTGCAACCTAAGTGACAAACTATTAAGCAGCACAGAGCTCTTCCATCAATACTGACTATGCATACATGCGCTTAATGATATACATAGACAGATGCACATACATATCTACGAGGGAGAAAATATCTTCGAAAGCAAATATACTTGTAAAGCAGTAAACCTTAGTAAAGCAGCCAAGAAAAATCCTAAGTGCCAACAAAGCATTTAAAAAGTTGAGTAAAGCCTAACCTCAGAACTCATAAAAATAACATCCTCACTTTGTATTTGTATAACAAACCACCAAAAAAAAAAAAAAAAAAAAAAAAAAAATCACATGTACTGTCCAGGGTTCATATGGGAAAATAGAAGCAGTGGTACTCCCCCAAGCTACACCCACCAGCCAAGCTCTACCTCCTGGAGAGACAAAAATTAAAACACCACATTTGGATGCAGATCTTCAAAATATGTCTGCAGGGGATATCAAGCAGGCTGGATTCTCCTTTAGTGGGATCTGCACACATTCTTGGGACATTCAGATAAAGGCATAGGCACATGACTAGGTCCCCAGCTCCCAGAGTCATGTGATTACACTGGACTCTAAGCTTTCATTAAAAAAGTTTCTAGCCCTCATGTTTGGAAACAAAGGTTTGAAAATGTGCCCCAAGTGTAACTGAAGCAGTAATATTTTCCTGAGTCTGCAGACAGCCTCTGGCAGGTAGAAGAGCAGAAGTCACTAAAAATTAGGGAAGAATCCTTTTGGCCCAGCATTCAGCCCCAGCCTCTACTATACTGTCATCAAGGTGAGGGAGGGTGAGTTGGAGGAAAAACTGGAAGCTCTCACTGGATTCTGAGATTAGAGCCTCCTTGATGGGGCACACAGGTCAAACTGCGAAGAATATAAAGAGGTGATACTCTCCCACATTCCAGCCTCTTACTACACCGACATGAGAAACCACTCTCAGTAGACTGAGCAGATCTGGGATTCTCCCTTTCCTTTCATAGATGTGGTGATCAGCAGTGAAATAGTTAACATCATTTAAATGATCAATCACTGGGGCCTGGTCTACACTACATTATCTCAAATTTAGCAGTGTTTAATCGAATTAACCCTGCACCCGTCCACACAATGAAGTCCTTTACTTTGATAAAAAGGGCTCTTAAAATTGATTCCTGTACTCCCCCCCGATGAGGGGAGTAGTGCTGAAATCGACATTGCCATTTCGAATTCGGGTTAGTGCGGTCGCAGTTCGATAGTATTAACCTTCGGGAGCTATCCCACAGTGCACCATTGTGACCACTCTGGACAGCAATCTGGCCAGGTAGACAGGAAAAGCCCTGCGAACTTTTGAATTTTATTTCCTGTTTGCCCAGCGTGGAGCGCTGATCAGCACAGGTGACCATGCAGTCTCAGAATCAAAAAAGAGCTCCAGCATGGACCGTACGGGAGACACTGAATCTGATATCTGTATGGGGAGAGGAATCTGTTCCATCAGAACTCCGTTCCAAAACACAAAATGCCAAAACATTTGAAAAAATCTCCAAGGCCAGAGTTAACATTCCATCCCAGGGAGATGAAGGAGGCAGGTCAGACCTCTCAGAATTACTGATTCAGGCCGTCTGCAGACATCTTTGCATTGATTACTTCTCTCTTTAGTTTTGAAAGTTTTCTGCATCATCATGAGGACTAGAAACCTTTTTTTAAAGGGAAAAAAAACCCGGAAAACTGAGATTCTGTAGAACAAATTTACCACCTCAAATCACAGCATAGAGAGTCAGCAACCCAGCCAAATTTGAGCCATGGGACTGTCTATTAAAAGGATATCTAAAAACCTTCAAAGGCCAGAAAATTCAAAGAAAATCATGAATTTATATAGTGACTCCTGATCTGAAATTTAAAAAAAAAGCTGCAGCGCTATTTATTCATACAGCAGCATTGAAGTGCATCTTTCTCTGGAGAGGAACTTAACAGTTGTTTAACCGTGCACAGTGACACTACATAAAACAGTTTACAGCAGCAAGTAAAAATACTGTATTCAATCAAAAGTGCAATGGGAACTTAGACAGGGAAAATAATTGCCCTTGCTGGAATATGGCCAGGAATCTGGGAATTTAAATTCCCCTTCTATTGTGAAAAGAGCAAAGGAATCTCTCTAATGATTACAGGTGATTAGGGCCTTTTACCGGTTTTACAAAGACAGATTGTTAAATGGAACTTCTATGGTTCTATTACATCATTGCCTTTTATCAATGGCAGCAGTTGACAAGTTGAGCTGTCAACATGTTTTAAGGGCTGGGGCTCCAATCGGTTAATGGACACAACAAAAATGAACCCAGGTTCTGTGAATTGTTCTGAAAAAGCAGTTTAGGATGTGGGGTTTCTTCACATGAGCATGCCTCCACTAAGGACTCCCTCAGTAAAGGGCTCTTTCTTTCTCTCTCCACCTACTTTTTCCTAACCCCCCCACCCAGGAGAATCAAAAGACAGTCCAGTAATCCTTACTCAAGTGAAACCGCGCAACTGTCTGATTCTGTAGCCTTTAGTACAGACAGTAAAGGCAAAACATAAAGTGAATAAAATATAAAACCAGAAACCACAGATGTAAGAGTCAGAATATTCCAAAAATTAAGAGGGTAAAAATCTTAGGCCCTTTGGAGTCATTGGGAGTTTGGCTATTGAGTTCACTAGAATCAGGATTTCACCCCAGGTTTCCAAGCACAACATTTAAGTGGCCACATGTTCTCTATTGATGTTTGCTTTAAGTGTAATCGAATACACCGCCATTTATGGGACAACACTACTGATTTGGGTCCTTCGCAGGGACGGCTCCAGGCCCCAGCACTCCAAGTGTGTGCTTGGGGCGGCATGCTGCGGGGGGCGCTCTGCCGGTCGCCGGGAGGGCGGCAGGCGGCTCCGGTGGACCTCCTGCAGATGTGCCTGCGGAGGGTCCGCTGGTCCCGTGGGTTCGGTGGAGCATCCGCAGGCACGCCTGCGGGAGGTCCGCCGGAGCCATGGGACCGGCAACCGGCAGAGAGCCCCCCGCGGCGTGCTGCCGTGCTTGGGGTGGCAAAATGGCTAAAGCCGCCCCTGGTCCTTCGACTTTAAGTTGCTCAATGTGGAACACTTTAACAGAGCCTGGTTTTCAGTAGGTGAGTGCTCAGTACTTTTGAAAGTCAGGCCCTGATAAGCAGTATCAAGCTGGGCACCTAAAATCACAAATCACCTTTAAAAATGTTGGCTGCCATATTTATTGTGCCCCATGCTATACACAGAATGAGTGAGGTCACTGCGTTAATTTTGTGCATTTAAAATTTAAATTCCCCGTGCTCAGTTTCACAATCTTAACAGCATTTAATAACAAATCACTAAAACAAAAGTTAATGTAGATACTAGTGATGTAGCATCTGTAGTAGGAACAACTCTAAGCCCTAATGTCAGATTTTGGCATATATAAAGTTTTCCAGATCACCTTTAAATTAGGCCATACCATTTCACAGGAAAACAAGAAACCAAAGCCAGTCAAGTGGGGTTTCCTCCCACTACACCACCAACAAAAAATCCTTATACATTTCTGCTACAATAAATATGATTCATTAGGTCTTTCCACAAAAGTATTGGAAAAATATATTACTCCCTACTGCTTGAGAACTGAAGGGGAACTGTTTCATATAAGCACACGTAACAGACCAGAGGATATGCTTATTCTCTGCAGGGAATCTGACAGATTCAGTAAACTATTTATGTACCAATACGCTATATCTCCAACCACAGACAGTGAACCGAATCGATGCAGCCATCTTTACTCCTGGCCTGTCAGTAAATTAAATCTGCATCTTGACCATGTTGCCTGGAAGAGGTTATTCAATTATTTACAGGGCAATAAGAGGTGGCTGCACTTTACAGCAGTTTGGGAGCAGCTACTGTATAGCTTCTAACAGAGAAAATATGGACTGAGGCAACCAGGTTATATTAAAAAAAGATAAATCACATTCTCAATGACCGGTCTCCCCTCCCAGGCCTTCCCCCACATCCCAACTTATACTGTATGTGGTGACTTGCCTCCTCACCCATCCAGAGAAGTGCATCACAGTCTTCAGTAAATGCCACTCTCTCCCCTACTAGTTTTAGGATTGACTTAAGAATTGACCTCCTCTTGTTTTAAAAGCTCTCGGTCATTGCCCCAGATTACCTCACTGTGCCCATTCAACTAGCACTGACCTCTTCTTTGTCCTTGAACACAGGCTGGCACCTATAGAGAGGCTTCTCCTTTGTATTGATACTTCAGCCACATGGAAGGGCCTTCCTGTACCTCTCTGCTTCCTCAGTTCTCCATCTGGCTTCAGAACATAGCTGAAAACATCTTTTCTCCCTATATCTCATGATTGCCTTTCACTCCCTGCTGCTTTACTATTTAACCCTGTAAAACATTTTGAAATATGGCTTGTATGAAAGACTTTTTTGTACATAAAACTTTATTGTATCATTCTTTACATACACACACTCTTCTCCCCCGCCCCCGCCTCATTTTCCCCCACAAGACAAACCAAGGCACCTCCATGGGTGATTTTGCATGGAAGATAGAGACAGTGTCATAGGTGCTGGAACTAGGGGTGCTACCACATCCCCTGGTTTGAAGTGGTTTCCATTATATCCAGGGTTTACAGTTTGGTTCGATGACTCTCAGCACCCTCACTATAAAACCTGTTCCAGTGCCCCTGGACAGTGGCCATATCCAGCTGACACAGAATAATACCTAGGATTTGCCAAGTGTTTTGAAGATGAAAATAACAGACAAGTATTAGTACCATTTTACAGCTCACGAAACCGAGGTTAAGCAAAGCCACAGAGGGAGTTAATATCTATTTCTGGTCCCCAGCCCTGTGCTCAGAACAGGAGATTGCCCCACTAACATGATTAGCACAGCGCTTGCTGACTTGACAAGTGATAAAATTTTCTTTCCATTCATCTAGGGCTGGGTCTGCTGCTAATGGTTGCAGCAGAATTAACATGCAGGAAGGATACAATGAGTCCTGCTGCTGGATTTGGACTCCACTAATTAGACATGCCCCTCACAGTATGTGACCACCAGCTGGCAATCACAACGCTGTGCTTATTACAACCCTCTGCCCTGCATGCAATGAAGGCTGACCTGTACTTGATTGTCATAGACTAGCTCAGTTCTGAGCTATCATGTTTGTTGGCTTCCCCACCATATAATCCAGCAAGTGCAGACAATTGGTGCGAACTGTGGCTCTAGTTCTGATCACAGCAGTCTCAGCCTCGCACATCAAGTTAACTGCCACCCCTTCATAGCAATGTCTTAATTAAGGGACATTGTACAGAGGTGAATGTTAAATTTGCCCTAATTGCACAGCAAAATAAAAAAATTCATAGAATCATAGAATCTCAGGGTTGGAAGGGACCTCAGGAGGTCATCTAGTCCAACCCCCTGCTCAAAATTGTGCTCATTGAGAGAAATCAATGTAGAAGCCCTTTCTCTGAAGGGTGAACATGGGCATGAGGCTAAATCTTGGGGCTCATTTATTTCAATCAAGAAGAGAAATGGCCGTTAGACAAAGTTCTCAAAGTTCATTTTCTTAGCTTCAAGGGAATAATGTTTTCTTGTTGCTGGAAGAGAGCATGCAAAGGGGCTTACATTTTTCAGCATCAGGTTTCCTTGTGGGTTTAGCGGCTCTTCACAGAAAATTATCATTGGCAAGGAATTGATAATTTATTGCTTGAGAGAAAAAAAAAAAAAAGACCTTACACTCCCTTGGTGTTGCATGGAAAAGAAAAAAAAATATGTTGCAAAAAACAATACACAAAAAACTTCAACATATTAAAAAGGCTTACCTAGAAAAAGAAGAGAGCAGCTCCATAAGCCTCAATGCAGAAACCGCTTAAGCACATGCTTAATTTTAGGCTCCTGCTGTAGTCCCACTAACCCCAGCAATGCTAAAGATTCAGTTTATGCTTCAGCAAGGCAGGGAGATATTAGCTAGAATATGGGCAGATGAAAGAAAAAGTTTGCCTTAACTTGGTTGCCTGTTAATAAGGGGGAGCTCTGAATTAGGATGGCCAAGGAGCCAACTGTGTCCCATTTAACTTGAGCGGTTAGAGTTTCATCCTGAAAGGTGCTGTGAGCCCTCAGTCCCCACAGATTTCAGTGAGCGTTGACAGGTCTCAAATCCTCAGAGTAGCTGTCAGTACTTGAGCCCTTACAGAGCAAACCATTTGGTGCTTTTATAGATGTTACATGTATGCTGGTGGAATTTTGCTTTTTTATATTTAAATTTTGATGCGCTATATTAAGGATCAGTTACTATAGCTTTCTTCCCCTATTGGTTTTAGAAAAAGGGGGGGGAGAATTGACCTAGCATCCCAGGGATTAAACAAATTAATAGAGTGTAGCAGGGCTGCCTTACCCAATCTGGTTTCAGGCTAGCCATTGCCTTCCCATCAGTTCCAGGGGCAGATCGCCTGCCTGCATTCTTTACCACAGGTAGGCTACTGATCTGTCTCCCCAGCCCATGAAGCACTCGTGGCCATGCCTAGTCTTTTTCTAGGCATAGTTTTATTCTCCAAAATGAACAACTTAGGCAAAACATCTACACAAGGACAGTTTCTTGGCCCACCCCGGCCTATAGCTCCTAGAACCTTTCCCCGCTTTGCTTCTCCCACTTCCTCTGGCTTCAGGGCCTCACTGCAGGAGCCAGTCTCCCTTCAGTAGCTCCTTTTGCTGAGTGCTCTCAGCCCTTTATAGGGATCACCTGACCTGACCCAGGGGCAGATAACTTATCAGGGCTGGCTGGCCCTCCGTCCCTTAAAAGGGACAGGCCGTCCTGTTAGAATTTAAAAAAAAATAAAAGATGGTCCCAAACAAAAAAAACCCTCAGATTTACACACACACACACACACACACACCCCAAAATGTAGAACGTTTCCTCTTACCTGTGTCTAGTACAATTGGGCACTGTTCCCGATGGATGCCCATGGGCACTACCACGAGACAAGTAATTATATCATTCCCTATTCTTAAGATTCCCTAACACTTCCCATTATAGGTCCCCGTTTCTAATTGCTTTGTACTTTGCCAAACTTTCAACCACTCAACCTGAAGTTTTCCACCATTGGTCTTTGCATCCGGCAGAATATTTTCGGAAAGGCCCATAAACAACAATTATAATTTGATCTCTATATCTTTGAAATAGGAAGCAGAAACTTTATCCAAACAGGCTGAACAGCAGTTTTGAGGGAATGCTTGGGCCAGTAAAAGACTGCGCTAAAACCAAATGAATTATGGAATATGACTAAACTAAGAAAAGATAGTGTAATAAGGCTCTAAAGTTCAAAGTGCTTTATACAAAGAACTATATATTTATGAAACAGTTCATGAAAACTAAACTGCATCATGTGCTTTGCATCTCCAATGTAAAGAATGACTAAATATATTCATTTTTCATACAAGTATCCTATTTACCAAAACATATTCATTTTAATCATACTATCCAGGCAAGGCCCTCTGTACAGAGGTGAATTTCACTCTCAATTTAAAATATTTTGGGATTTGAAGAGAACTGAGTGTTGAAAACACAGTAATGGATTGGACACAGAAGATAAAAGAAAATGCACAGCCACCCGATTTGAACTCGGTATCTTTGAAATAATAAAACTATTTTATCTACTAGGCTACACGGTATTTGGTTAACAGCCAGATGGGCTTACAGGTGTTAAACTAGCCACTGGCAGGCTCACATATTTTTCTCTGAATATAAAAGGAAACATCCGCTAGTTCACAGCAAGAGTTGTATGCATGAAAAATCTCATGCAAATTGGCTTTATTTAACTGTGTATTTTGCATCTTGAGTGAACACATGGAAAGATGATGATGAAGAAAACAAGTTTCCCTTATATTTTCACTATACATTGCTCCATAGTGTCAGGCTCCTATTAAAATGGATCTCTGAGTGAGAGTGATTTTATTTATATATCGGAGTGATTAGATCTATGAAGCACACACAAATAATTCGGTTTCAGGGCTTGATATTATACGGGTAATTCAGATTCCACATCAGCTTTATTCCCGTATAGATAGTAATGATAGTGTTCTTTTTCTAACTTGGTACGAGTCTCTACTGTTTCTCTTCATAACTCACATATACATGAAAGTAACATTAGCAGTCTGTCTTGAACCCAGAAGAGACAGGAACCTCAGAGGGAAAGGACAAGACTCCACATGTGTTCCAGTTCACTTAGGGTCTATGCCTGTTGTCCGGATTTAGGAATCTTTCCCTCAAATATTCACAGACACTAATCCCTATTATGAAATAAGTTTTTTTTTTAAAAAGCAGCTATTAATATGAATACTGTGTAGAAGTATATAAGTATTTCTTATAAAATATAAAATCATGAATTTTTTAAATAGAGCGCAAAAAAAAAAAGTTTCTCCTATCACAACATTTGAAATAGCAGGGATTTTATGGCTGAATTTTAAAAACTTTCCCCAAACTTTGCCTTATTGTTAAAATCTCTTTCTCCTAATTCATTTTGCAGTCACTTAGCCCGTCCCTTCTTATCCACATTCGCATCACTCCATTACATGCTCTCCTCTCTGTCGATGATAGAGCAAGCACGGCTGTTCTTTGCTGCATGGCTCCTTCCCACCTATTAATGGAATACCGTCCCCCAAACTAGTCAATAAAGCCATTAATCTGTCCTACTACAAAATCACTCAACATCCATTTCTACTGTGATGCCAATGGGAAACCACCAATAGATAATGTCCAGGTAGAGGGCCAGTATGAATCTCTGATATTAACCTTATTTATTCATTTATGTCTTACAGTTTATTTTAAAAAGACTCAAAAATGCCCACCAGTGGTCAAGGCTATTCTATGTGAACACACGTGATTATTATTGATTCTCAAATCCTCATTTGTTGCATCTTGTCAATTACCCTGCAAGCTCTTTGGGACATTGACTGTACAGAAACTCCTTGCTTAACATTGTAGTTATGTTCCTGAAAAATGCAACTTTAAGCAAAACGATGTTAAGCCAATCCAATTTCCCCATAAGAATTAATGTAAATGGGGGCAGGGGGTTAGGGTCCAGGGAATTTTTTTTCACCAGACAAAAAAAGCTATCTACACACAAACAGTATATGTTTTAAACAATTTAATACTGTACACAGCAATGATGATTGTGAAGCTTGGTTGAGGTGGTGAAGTTAGAGGGTGGAATATTTCCCAGCGTACTTAAAGGGGCAATGCACCTCTCTCCCCCCCCGCACCCCACTCACAGGGAGTGGGACTCTGTCTGTCATGCTGTTTCCCCTCCCTCCAGTCCTGTTGCCTTGTAGAGTGTGAGGCTACATTAACAACCCCTCTCCATTCTGAGAATTTGCCATCTATTCCTACCCTTTGTTCCCTGACTTTTAACCAGTCCTCAGTCCATGAAAGGACCTTCCCTTTTATCCCATGACAATTTAATTTACATAAGAACCTTTAGTGAGGGACCTTGTCAAAGGCTTTCTGGAAATCTAAGTATACTATGTCCACTGGATCCCCCTTGTCCACATGTTTGTTGACCCCTTCAAAGAACTCTAATAGATTAGTAAGACACGATTTCCCTTTACAGAAACCATGTTGACTTTTGCCCAACAATTTATGTTCTTCTATGTGTCTGACAATTTTATTCTTTACTCTTGTTTCAACTAATTTGCCCGGTACTGATGTTAAACTCACCGGTCTGTAATTGCCGGGATCACCTCTAGAGCCCTTTTTAAATACTGGCGTTAAATTAGTTATCTTCCAATCACTGGGTGCAGAAGCCGATTTAAAGGACAGGTTACAAACCATAGTTAATAGTTCTGCAACGTCACATTTGAGTTCTTTCAGAACTCTTGGGTGAATGCCATCTGGTCCCGGCGACTTGTTAATGTTGAGTTTATTAATTAATTCCAAAACCTCCTCTAGTGACACCTCAATCTGTGACAATTCCTCGGAATTGTCACCTACAAAAAACAGCTCATTTTTGGGAATCTCCCTAACATCCTCAGCCGTGAAGACTGAAGCAAAGAATCCATTTAGTTTCTCCGCAATGACTTTATCGTCTTTAAGCGCTCCTTTTGTATCTCAATCATCCAGAGGCCCCACTGGTTGTTTAGCAGTCTTCCTACTTCTGATGACATTTTGTTATTATCTTTTGAGTTTTTGGCTAGCCGTTCTTCAAACTGAGACAGCAGCTGTGGCCAGCAAGCTCTCTTGGTCCTGAGCCCTGTCCTGTCCCCATCCTGCTCTATATGGAGAAGGGGCAAGCGGGGGACAGGAGTAGGGGAAACACCCTGACATTAGCCCCCCCCTCTTCCCCTCTCCCCTGCACAGCAAGCAGGAGGCTCCTGGGAGCAGCTCCAAGGCAGAGGGCAGGAGCAGCACTTGGCAGTCGGGGGAGGGACAGCTGAACTGCCAGCAATTGGTAGCCTGCTGGGCAGCTGCTGCCCAGGGAACTTAGGGGGCGGGAAGCTGACAGGGGGGCTGCTGGTCCACCCTGGTTCCAAGCCCCCACCAGCTAGCTGCAATGGGCTGCTCTTCCTGCAAGCTGTGGACAAAGCAGGAGGCTGTCAAATGAGATTAGAAGGGAGCATTGCACAACCTTAAACGACCATGTTCCCTAATTGATCAGCAACATAACAAAACAACGTTAACCAGGATGACTTTAAGTGAGGAGTTTCTGTATTTTATTCTGTGTTTGCAGTGCCTCGCACAATAGAATCTAGCTCTGATAGAGGCTTCTAACAAAAAACAGCTGGACTTGTGCAAGAATGGGACTCTCCATTCATATTTCCTCTATCATCATTCTCCTTTGGAGATCCTGAAGCAAAAGAGAGGCTCATAGAGAATACTTTTCTTTTTAAATTATGGAAAAAGTTAACACTTTTATATAAAACAGGCTGTTTTTGTAGGTTCTTTGTGTATTGAACGATCTTCAAGGAATGGATTTTTGTGACCATGAATTTTTGTTTTCTTATATACAAGATAACCATGTTAAGGATTCTGATGAAGCCATTTAACTGCCATAATTTCCTGTACTTCAATCCAGGTATGGTTTCCCCCACATGCACTTCGATTTTCATGCAATTTTAGTGAAAATGTAGCATGTTAAATTCTACAACACTGGTATCCCCAAGGTCTTGCACAAAGAAGTCTGGACATAGAGGTGCTTGAGACCAGCAAAATAGGTTGCAATTTGATTGAATATAGGCAAACCAGAAAAGTTATGCCCTCCAGCTGGAAGCTGACTTACCTAGACAGCAGAATCACAGATACTGTGGTGAAGAGAGCTGAGTACCTCCCAAAATTAATGAATTTCATCCTCATAAGACTCCTGTGAGGTAAGGCATTATTATCCCAGTTTTACAGCTGAGGCACTGAGGCCTAAAGACTTGTCCAAGGTCCCACAGGAAATCTGTGACAAAACTGGGAATAGGAGATCTGAGTCTCACTCCAGTGTCTTAATCTTCAAAGGGGGAGGACATCTGGCTTTCTGTATAAGCATCCATGCACATTTATCCCTTCATTACATGAATACTAGGGCTGTCAAGCAATTAAAAAAGAAGTTAATCATGCGATTAATCACGCTGTTAAACAATACTATTTATATAAACATTTTTGGGTGTTTTCCACATTTTCAAATACAACACAGAATACAAAGTGTACAGTGCTCACTTTATATTTATTTTTATTATAAATATTTGCACTGTAAAAATAAAAAATAATAGTATTTTTCAATTAAGTTAATACAAGTACTGTAGTGCAATCTCTATCATGAAAGTTGAACTTACAAATGTAGAATTGTTTATAAAAAAATAACTGCATTCAAAAATAAAACAAAGTAAGACTTTAGAGCCTACAAGTCCACTCAGTCCTACTTCTTGTTCAGCCAATTGCTCAGAAAAACAAGTTTGTTTACATTTGCAGGATATAATGCTGCCCACTTCTTGTTTACAATGTTACCTGAAAGCGTGAACAGGCGTTCACATGGAACTGTTGTAGCTGGCATTGCAAGATATTTACGTGCCCGATGTGCTAAAGATTCATATGTCCCTTCATGCTTCAACCACCATTCTAGAGGACATATATGTCCATGCTGATGATGGGTTCTACTCGATAACAATCCAAAGCAGTGAAGACCAATGCATGTTCATTTTCATCATCTGAGTCAGATAGCACCAGCAGAAAGTTGATTTTCTTTTTTGGTGGTTCGGATTTTGTAGTTTCAGCATTGGAGTGTTTCTCTTAAGACTTCTGAAAGTATGCTCCACACCCCGTCCAAATCAGATTTTGGAAGGCATTTCAGATTCTTAAATCTTGGATTGAGTGCTGTAGCTGTGTTTAGAAATCTTATGTTGGTACCTTCTTTACGTTTTGTCAAATCTGTAGTGAAAATGTCCTTAGAACAAAGAACATGCTGGGTCATCATCTGAGACTGCTACAATATTAAATATATGGCAGAATGCAGGTAAAACAGAGCAGGAGAGCTACAGTTCTCCCTCAAGGAGTTCAGTCACAAATTAAATTAACATTTTTTTTTTAAAAAGGAGAGTCATCAGCATGGAAGCATGTCCTATGGAATGGTGGCCAAAGCGGGAAGGGGCATATCTGGCACGTAAATACCTTGTAATGCTGGCTACAAAAAAGTGCCATGCAAACATCTGTTCTCACTTGCAGGTGACATTGTAAATACGAAGTGGGCAGCATTATCTCCTGTAAACAAACTTGTTTCTCTTAGTGATTGGCTGAACAAGAAGTAGGACTTAGTGGACTTGTAGGTGCTAAAGATTTGCATTGTTTGGTTTCTGAGTGCAGTTATGTAACAAAAATATATATACACATTTGTAAGTTGTGTTTTCACAATAAAGAGATTGCACTATGGTACTTGTATGAGATGAATTGAAAAATTCTATTTCTTTTATCATTTTCACAGTGCAAATATTTGTAATATATGTGGAGTGATGTGAACAGCTTTTCAATTGTTCACTGTCCGAACAAACACCCTGACCCAGCAAAACTACAATTATGGTTGGAATTTTGCACCGTGTCCTTGGCTTTGATTTTTATTCACAGTGCTCTGTTTGATCAGAGTGGGTCTGAACTATAGTTCTTTGGCTCTTTTCCGGATTCTTACACTTAATCTCTTATATTTAATGACTTTAGAATTCCAGAGAGAAATTCACGTGCAACAGAAGCTGGGGACAATCTGAAAGTGGGCAGACAAACCTAACAGAATATTAAACTGTTTGCTAAGTTGTGTTCCTTTACTCTGTTGCTTTCCTTTTATTTTATCCCCCTCCCCCCACCACTCCATGAGCTTTGTACAGACCACTGAAAAACAGCACAGGCACCTGCTTAGTTTGGACCACTTGCCTTGGAGCAGGCCATCAGTTAACATAGCTGAAGACTAGCCCCAATTTGATTTTGCTTCCCATTGGATTTTCAAGTTTAATTGAAAGATAGTGAAAGATACTAGACTAACAGCTTTACAGTCTGAAGCCACTGACCACTGTGGCAACATGGCAAGCTTCATATTTACCAATGTGCCTCATCCTTGACTGTAGGAGAGAGGGCATAGTTCCATCAGAAACCTTCGGTGGCACAGATATTATCCCTAGAAGGCGGCCACACCAGGCTATGGAATAGAATCTCAGTCTATACAACTAAATCCAGCCATCCCACTGAACTATTTCAGGAGTCTGCTAAATTTTCTGCTAAATGTCAAAAAAGGAGGAGAGCTTCTTTATTTTTTTCACCCTCCAAAGCTTGATCCTGATTCACTACAAGCAAAATTCACCTGAAGTGACTTTATATAATTTTGAAAAACAGTAATCAAACCAGGAGCTGGTTTCGCAATGACACATTCCCTGGCTTGACCATACATGGACATAGAAAGCAGCACAGGACAAAATAGCAGTTTCATGATCAACAGATGATGTTGCTTAGTTGATGAAAAGGTGTTATACCCCTTTCTAGCCGGTAAGCCAGTGTCACTAGGGCATAGGTGCCAGTGGGTTTTATAAGAGCAGCCTGTGCAAGGCTGCGGGAGGTGCCATCTTGACTGCTGGAAGTCCATCCTCTGTGACAGCTATGTCACTTTGGTGCCATCTGCCTCTTTACACCTGATCACACTTGTTGACACGTGCCAAAACAGAGCATCTGAACAGAGTGGCTTCCTTTCCAATCAAGTTCCCAGATAAACAAGGCTGCCAAACTGACATGTTGTATTGCAGCAGGGGCCCAAGAAACCTTTAACAAACACCAGACACGTCCCAAGGATAAAATAAATATGTGATACACCCACAGGCAGGTTCTGCGTAGGAGTGCATGGCTGACAATGGCACCTGCGGATCAACTCTGTCACTGCCAAGAGTCAAGGTTACAGAGTTCACCTCACCCTCTGAAGTGGCCAAGTAACCAAACGTGCCTAGCCTCAGTTTGGTTCTGTTTGCTGTTTTACACCCTCTTTGTGAGGGTTCAAGGCAAAGGAGGAGGAGACTTTCCTGTATGATGTCATTCCCTTTATGCTCGTTACACTAGATGAGAGGCAAGAGTCATAGAACATCCAACTCTTAGGTACAGCCAGAAAAATGGACAAAGCATGTTTCATATACTATACTCCATTAGCGTTTATTATGTGTGTTACAGTAGAACACAAAGGTCCCAACCTAGCACGGGGCCTAGCAGGATACTAGAAGTTTGTACAGTAACTATGAGACAGTACATGCCCCAAAGAGACAGGACAGACAAAAGAAACGTTAACAGCCCTACTTTGCAGAAAGTGAACTAAGGCACAGAGACTTGCCTCAGGTGACACAAGGAGTCGGATACAGAACTAGGAACCGAAAACGTGTTTCCCGCGCCGTCATCCAGTAACGTAACGGCAAACCCACCCTTCCTCCTGAAGGATACGAATGATACATTTCAGACAGAGCTGCCACCCTTATGTCGCTTCCTGTATGTCGAGCTCAGCATTAACAAAAGTATCAAAACACAACATGCAGCACGATGCTGCTTGGACAGAAAACCACCAATGGTGGCTGTGAAATACTAATGCAACAATTTTGGCCTCTTGGATTGTTATTTTGGATTAAAAAACCAGAAATGCCCTACCCCACTTTATGACCCTGCCAGCTTGTTTCCCCATTAAGAAAGGGAACCACTGCAATAGAATACAGAAGCTTTGGCTATGTCTACACCGCCCCCCCCAGTTTGGAATACGAGGGCAGGGGAGGGAGGAGGGTCTGAGCTATATCTATCCCAGGCGGACACAGTGGGAGCAAACTAATGCAATCCTTGTCAAAGAGGATTACATTAATGCAAATTAGGAACTTTTAGTTTGCACCCACACGGGGAAGATACAGAGCAGCACTGTGGTGCACACTGCTAGGCACACCCCCACAGTCTGCACTACAGGGCAGCGTAGACAAGCCCTTCATTCCTTCTCATGCATCATTGGTAAAGAGCCCATCTTGACATTCAGATCTTAGGCTGAATTTGCAAAACTGGCAATTAGAAGAAACAAAATGGTTCTTTCCTCGTAAATTAAGCACAGTTTGTGGCGGAGTCACTCTAACACAAGAAAAGAGAACAATGATGCCATTTTCACAGTTCCACTTTCCAGAGTACCTCAAGGGACAGCAGCGTCGAGACAATGAAATGCTAGCATCGCTGAAATCACAGTTTGCGTGCAAAGTAAAATGTTGTGGTGCCGTATTTCATTGTAAGCACTGCATTCATATATTGCCCCTGACCATCTTTTAAAAATGGATTGCTCTCTGATATGAAACATAAAAAATGAACCACAGGCTTCACTGGTTTTTAGCAGTTTCAGATTCCTTTTCCTGAACCCAAATGTAATCTTAATTCCAACCTGGCTTCCCCTGGAGAATGACCAGAGACTTTTTTGGCCAATAAAATACAGCCAACTTCAATTTAGTCAAGTCATCCTCCTCCTCTGGCTCCCATCCCCAGGCACAATGTAATACTACTATACCCCAAAATAATCCTCAATTTTGCTCATTATCTGGTACTAATTTTCTCGCCTGCGCTGTAGACATTAAATAAAGCCAACTACAGGCATTTGACATACAAGCAGAGTTACTTTAAACACTTTCTTGAAAAGCAGAGCTTCATAGCCTCGCTGTTTTCACAGCAATAAAGAGGTAGTTGAAAAGATTAAATAAAAGAAGGTTTTTTATCTAAAATGTACTTGTTTAAAAGGGCAATTTTATATAGAAAGAGGAAATGAAATTTGCTCAAAAAGGACTTAATCTGAAAAGATATGCACAGTATAGAGCAGGAAATTGAATTCCTCAGATATCTGATGGACTGATACCTCCAGGGTACAAAAACAAAAAACAAAACAAACCCCCCAAAACAAACAAACCTCCTCCTCCAAATCCCCCCCCAAAACCAAAAAACTTGTACAGCACTGAGTATATGCTGAAGTGTTCAAAATGCTGCTACAATCTTTAAGTTAAACTGCTGAGAATATTTACTTTAAAATACTCATAAATTCCATAACCTACAAAAACAATAGCAGGCAGGGCCGGTTCCAGGGTTTTTGCCACCCCAAGCGGAAGATTTTAAAAGTGATGGGCACTTCTACCGCCGCCGCTTCATTCTTCGGCGGCAGAGGGACCCGCCACTGAAGAGCAGGACGCGCCGCCCCTTTCCATTGGTCGCCCCAAGCACCTGCTTGCTGCGCTGGTGCCTGAAGCCGGCCCTGATAGCAGGGCTTGACATTAGTCTAATCTTGTTTTAACAACACGTAGCTTGGCACTAGAACCTAATTTTATTTCAGTAGAGAAGAGTTTGTCATCAGATTAGAAAGGAATCTTACTTCAGTAAAATATGGCTTGACATCAGTATCCATATATACAGCTTTCAATGCTTCCTATTATCAAGTCTCTCTGCTTTGCTTTAAATGGAACCTCAGGGTACAAGGCAATACAAGACAAAAATAATGGTGCCATTTTGACTCTCTGAAAGCTGTGCAACTTTAAAAGCACAACTCAACAAACTGGGATGATAAAGATGTCTTTATTACAAACATTTTTAAGATTGTGGGATTTTTTGTTGTTTTCAATTCACATCCTTGTGATGAAAGAACTAATGAAGAGCTGAAAGGAAAATCAGAGATTATTCTGAGAGAATTAAGATGTTCACCATGGCCTAAAGATGGTGATAACATAAAATGTTACTCCCAATAACTTAGTAAATTCACTTTAACTGGCCAGAATCTGCATGAACAGAGACAATTTCTTTCAGTATCAGGTAGGTGGGCTACACAGTCTCACAAGGACAAAAGAAATACAAACAAGGAGCTGCTTTGTAATTTCATGGGAAGCATAAGCAAGTGCTACCTCCATTTTACTTGCTGCAACATTCTCAGAATCGTGAAAAAAAAAGGAACCTTTCCTACCACAAATTATCCAGCCAGCTTTTAAGTTTTATTTACTTTTACACACACACACACACACACACACACACAGAGTAAATACATTTCTATATAAACTGGCATTTGAGCTTCATGCTGGTTAAGAGTGACCATGTTTTGTGACACCAGCTGTATACGGAAGAGCAATGTCAGCAGATACTTACTGCCCTTCTACTTTATTATTAATGGCTAAAAAAATGGACTATTTAAATATTAAAGCACAACTTTTAAAGAGTAAACAGAAAGGTCCTCTCTTCTCCACCTCCACCTCCATATTTTAAATCTTTGGGCAGACAGCAAGGAAAGTGGTCACGGGTTTGGAGAAATTTAGAATTTCAAGAGGAAGGGAAGCCTTAGGGGCTTGCACTCTGAAAACCTGGGTTCGATTCCCAGAACTGCCACAGATTTCCTGTGTAACCTTGGGAAAGTGCCTCTCTGTGCTTCAGTACCCCATCTGTAAAATAGGAATATTTCCTTTCCCCGACATCTTATATATTTAGACTGTAAAGTCGTTGAAGGAAGGGCAGTACCTTAATAGGCATATGCACAGTGCCAAGCACAATGATGGCTATGTTGTATAGGTGTAACATTAACACAAATATTCAATAAGATAAATCTTGAACTTTCTCCAAAATTGAATATTTTTTTGTGGATACTGTAAATTTATGTAGACCCCAGTGCAGCAAGGACAAGAAGAGATGAACGTCTGTTAGGCAGGTTTTTCCTGTAGTATTTCACAAGCTTGGAAAGACGAAGCATCAGAAACCACACACACACACAATCATAGAATATCAGGGTTGGAAGGGACCTCAGGAGGTCCAACCCCCTGCTCAAAGCAGGACAAATCCCCAACTCAGGGTTTGATACCTAATCCCCACCACCACTACCAGTTCTTGGGAGAATTCCAGCTTCTATATCCCTACTCTAATTCCTGACTGAATTTAGGGTCTTTGCTATGATTTACAAAGCTGACAGCCAAATATTTCATAGTCCTCATCATTAGCTTACCATTTCCTGGCAGTAGGCTAGGAATACCAGAGTCACACATGGTATCACTTTCATCAATATGTTGGTCAGGGGTTGGAATGGAAGAACAAGTGGTAGCTGTACCCACAATACCAAGCTCCACCCCACAGTCTCAAAATACATGTGATCATAATTAGATTTCAGAATTAATGGCCATTGAGGAAAAGGGGAGGGGGAAACTCACATCTCTCAAAAAAGTCTTGTTTCTGAATGGCCGCAGAATTTTCCGATCAGCATGTTAACCTACAACAGTACACATTTGCAAAGCTCTCCCCAAACACAAAGCTAAATACATCATTGGTTCCGTGTGGCTCCTGATGGTGAAGACACTTAGAAGGCCTAAGAAATGTCACTTCTAATATCAGAAAGCTATGATAAGCAGCTTCTTCTCTCTCTGCTTTTAAGAAAGGGATAAAGTATGTTAGAGCTTCTGAAAGGTGCCATGGAAGATGAAGCCCAGCCACAGAATTCAGGCAGCAGCTAGGCAAAGCTTCCCCTCTCTGTCTAAACCACAATGTGGAGAGACCATCTCTAGGGGTGAGATGGAAGTGTTCCCTCCATCTTGGTTTGGTGATGGGTGATTGTATAAAACCCTATCTGAAGGCCTTTCATGTAAGAAAAGCAAAACCCCAAACCAAAAACAACTCAATAGCAATAATAGCAAAAGCCCTAGTGGACTTCATGGAGTCTTCAGCATTTCTCCCGTTTCAGTTTCCAAGCTCTGCCTGGGGTCGAGGTTTGGGAACAGAAGGGGCAATTCATATTGTGAGTGTCACTTCTGGTGGAAAACGTTTAATCAAAAAAAAAAAAAAAAAGAGGAAGGTTTTGCAATGTGTCCTAAAGATGGTCAGACTCCAATTTCATCTGATTGCCTCTGGAAGATCACCATGGCCCTTTCGAGTCTTTAGTTGCTCTCCTGCTTGTCCATTCATAGCATGTCAATTGGCTCTGGCTTCTAGGATATGGACACGGAGAAACTAACTTATACCATGCCATATTCCTTTAAATGCTACACACTAAACATATTAACTTAACCAGCACTCACACAAACACGGCATTATAGGATCGAACACATAACCATGCGTCTCCACAGAGGTCCTATGTCCATTTACCAATAATTTGCAACTTTAACTACATAAAGGATCCCAATTCTCTCTGTTCCACTTGGGATGAAATTGTTCAAAAAGAATTTGATCAAATGCAGACCTGATAAAAAAGAGGCTATTCTGCTTTTTCTAGCACAATCCTCTGTGTTGTTTAAATTGAAATAACTTAGATTTTGCTTCTTACAATTTTATTCCAAGAGAAGCCAGCAAGAGAATCATTGTTTTGGCCTCAAGGCATTCATCAAGCACTCTTATTTCTTTCTTGAGTTCAGCAAGAGTAGCTGCTTTATCTGGTATACACTTGGATAGATTTTTTTTCCCCAGGAAGGTACTTCATTTTAGTGTACATAGAAACCGAGGGAAAACAGAAGCTAGAAACTAAAATCTACCTGCTAAGGAACATTTACTCAAAGACAACCACAAGGCTCAAACTAATTGACAATTTCTGCTTGGGGCCCATGATTAGAATACCAGGGTTGCTGCAGGTAAGAGTGGGAAAGTACTAGCATAGCCATTGGCAAGAACTTGCACAATGCCTGTCATGACCTGCAGTTATCACCAATTTGGAAGCTCTTAAACTAGTCAAGTTGTACAGAAAAAAAGGAAATAAAAACCAAAAGGAGGCCTTGCTCAGGAAAAAAGTAGTAGTAGTTCAGGAGGGACTGACCATGATTTTTATTATTAAATGAGTATTCTAATCATGCCACAAAGAATATGCATTGGATCATGTTAACCAACACAGAAATACAGTTGTAGGACTTATTGTTTTGTATGGCCTTTTACAGCTATACGAGATGGTGCACAAATTTCTAGTGGAGTCTGGACACCATTGTTTAGGGCAGTGGTGGGCAATGGGAATGGTGAACTGTGGCCACTGGGAGCTACGGGAGGCCATGCCTGCGGAGGCCAACATCAGCAAAATGTCTCGCGGCCCGCAATCAGATTACGGTGATGAGCTGCATGCGGCCCACCACCGGTTTAGTACATAAGGAACACATAGGGAGCACATAGTCATAGTCTGTCTTAAAGCATCCACAATTAATTGATCATCATCAGTTGGGGTTAACACCAACCAATGTGAAGTGACCCATTTTTTGCACTGGGATGAAATATTTTGAGACCCAGGCAGTCGGGGATTGCAGAATTGGGATGATGCTCCATGAAAGAATCTTTTTCCTTACAAAGTAACCCACAGAGTAGAGATGGAGGAAAATGACTGCAATAGTATAGGAAACACAAAAACGATTCATGAGATGATGAAAAAAAATCATAAATAAGTAGTATGATAGCCACATATCATTACTGACATCACCCTTCAGCATGTCACATGAGCTGCAATATTAGCCATGCTGGACTGTCGGCTAATAAGATTAACTTCTTAGTTCTGTGATAATGGTGGGGATTTTGATTGAAATATAAGAAGTATTTCAATCCTTCCTAATTTGGCACCAAGTATGCAGTCAAACTCATAGACTTTAAGGTCATAGAATCACATGGTTAAAAGGGATCACCAAGGTCATCCAGTCTAACCCCCGGCAAGATGCAGGATTGTTGTATCTAAACAATTGAAGACAGATGGCTCTCCAGCCTTCTTCTGAAAACCTCCAGTGAAGGAGCTTCCACAACCCTCCATAGGCAATCTGCTCCATTGTCCGACTGTTCCTAATGATCATCTAGTCTGACCTCCTGCACATTACTTGCCTCCATCTTATTTAAGTATGAGGTCTTTTTAGAAAAAACACATATCCATAATGATCAACAAAATACTAAGATTTAGCATATTAGGCCAAACAGCTTTAATTTGTCAGGAAAACTGCCATTCATCATACATTATCTGGCCAACCGAATTACAAAGGTGCCTAGGTTCCCCTACGTTTGCTACTATATGGCAGAAGTTACTAACACAAACACGACATGGAAATATTTGCAAGTACACAGTAGCCATATCTGACCTATTCTAATAAGACACCTTTTTGAAAGGTTGATGCACTTACTCTAAATGCAATCTAGTGGAGTCTAACTCAAATCCAATTTTGGCCCATTCCTAACTGAGGTACAGGTCTAATGATGTCAGAAGGATGGGAGGAAAAAGTTACAGGACAGTTGTGCAGCGAAAAGCACAAATGGTAGTTAACCCCCCAAATCCCATTGAAATTCAATGTGATTTCAACCCAGAACTCCCTTAAGGCTCCTTTGAAAGTCCCAGTGGATCAAAGAAACTGAACCTGAAACAAAATGAGCTTGTTTTTTATCCCCTACTTCGACAATATTAAAGAATCATTGAAGAATCAGAAATAGAATGACTTGATAGTCCAGTGTTTAGGGTACCCACCTGGCAGGTGGGATCCCCAATTCTTTCTGCTCCAATGAGTATTTATCCCTCCACAGTGGAACAGCTTTAAACAGGAGAGTCTGAGGAAGCCCCACATCAGAATATCCCATAGCTCAGGGGCGTTTCCCCATCTCCCTCAGATATGGGAGACATCTATTCAAATCCTCTCTTCCCTTCAAGGGGGGAGGGGTCTCCTGGGATAAAGAAATTATAGAGCACTCACCTGGGCTGCAGGAGACCCAGGTTTAAGTACCCTCCTCTGACTGAGGGGAGAAGGGAATGCCCCTGTTCAAATCATCTCTCAGGAGTGTTCTAACCACTGGGACAGAAGTTAGGAGGTGGGCATGACTACCTCCTTAGTTTTCTATGGAGCAAGGCAGGCTCAGGCAGCTCATCACCCAGCGTGCTGGCTTTTGTGGAATGGTTTCTAAGCCCTTTACTGTGAATTAATTAAAAAGTGACTGGAGCAGTGGCATGGACCTAGGGTCTCCCATCTCCCAACTGGATGCCCTACCCATGGGACTACAGATTTGTTCTCACTCTCTCTGGCCTAATGACTGCTGGCTTTTGTGGATGGTACTTTGAGGCACCTCTCTCTCCCCGTTCATTGTACAGGGAGCCAAGGTGCCTAGCCCCTTTGTGGCTGTGGGCTTCAGATACTACAGCAGGGATCGGCAACCTTTGGCATGCTGCTCGCCAGGGTAAGCACCCTGGCGGGCCGGTTTGTTTACCTGCCATGTCCACAGGTTCGGCCGATTGCAGCTCCCACTGGCTGCAGTTTACAGTCTCAGGCCAATGGGGGCTGCGGGAAGCGGCGCGGGCCAAGGAATGTGTTGGCTGCCGCTTCCCACAGCCCCCATTGGCCTGGAGCGGTGAACCATGGCCAGTGGGAGCTGCAATCAGCCGAACCTGTGGATGAGGCAGGTAAACAAACCGGCCTGGCCGCCCGGGTGCTTACCCTGGTGAGCCGCGTGCCAAAAGGTTGCTGACCCCTGTACTACAGCAATGGATGGCAGTATGGAACTGAAAAGGAAGACACTTGGGTGTTACTCCTGGCTCTCCCGCTGATTGTGTGTGTGACCTTAGTCAAGACACTTTAAAACTGGTGGGCCAAAAAAATAGGTATAGAGCAAAAACTCACTGAGTTCACTCACTGCTACCATCCTTCTACTGACTGCCTTCCCACTGCTACCAAGAACCCATCCTAGTGTTGGGTAATTTTTGAGACGATACAGGAGTATATGAGAGAAAGTTAAAAACTGATTATATGCGTGTTTGTAGATTTACACATACGGATGGGGGTGAATTAATTTGCATGATAGAAAATGATATCTTCAAGGACCTAAATGAAAAGACAAAAAAGGGAAATGATGAATCTTGGCCACTCTTCGCAGATTAACAGTTAATTTAATGTCACGTTCTATTTTATACTTTTGGACAGACTGGCATTGAAGTGACATCCACAACCACCACTGTAAAATACCTATGATTACACTTCTACTCACAGCTCAACAATCCACTATAAATACTGTTTAGCTTCTTACTATAATTCCATATGATCTTAGAGTGTGCAGTTTTTTTTCTTTTATCTATTCAATTTAATAGCCAGTATTTGTATTGTGCTTTTAAAAGTGCTACCTCACATCATCTAAACAAGTGCCCATACATATCCGGGGTGAGCATCTGTTACATTAAAGCAGGCCTTTTATGAAAAATAGGCTGTATACTTCTGAACAGAAATGACGTCCTGCCTAGATTAGATGTAATGCAATGGCTTTCAAAGGGAAGAAAAAGGAAATCAATACCTTCTGAAATATTAACAGAATTGTCGAAGAGAGACAAATAGAACTTCTCCCACAGTGCATCTTCCTGGAATACTTTGGCACTTTTTTCAGGAAATGGAATTCTGTTATACAAGATTTTAGCATTTTGAAAGCTAAATAGCATTTCAAGCATTCCAAACTATCACACAGACTGCACTGATTAAAACAGGGTAATAAAAAGTGTTTCCTAAATATGTTTATGAATCAGATTGTTTGAAGATTCTATAAAAATTACACACACTTATTTCCCCCTCCCTAAAGTGCCTTGTTGCAAAGTCACCTGATTTGAAATGGTCTAGGAAAAAAAGTCTTATTTTGTGTATAAATATGTGCATTGATTCTGATAAAATACATGAACACTCAGTGAAAAAACTGATGCTGCTCTCTGTAATATTTCTTCAAAGCATAAAGGACAGGCACTAGTCTCTTGATTTGTGTGTGTCAGTATTATGGATTAAAACGTTCCCTCTGCCAGATAACCTGTTGAGTCCACGCTACATTTCATAACAATCCCAATGAGCAGGAAACATAACTCATAAGCTAGTTACATCCACACCCAGCCTTCCCCCAAAACCCCAAACATTTAATCATGCCCCGAAATATTAGTTTTAACCTTCTGTAAGCTGCCCATGAAAACACAAATCTTACTACCACCTGTTTAAAATGTTGGCAAGATTCCCAAGTAAAGAACAATTTTGGAGAAGACCAGGAAACTTAAGCAAAGCATTCAAACCAAACCTGCTCATCTGCCAACTAAAATACCACATTAATGTTAAAAGTACAAGAAAGATATATACAGAACAAGAGATTAGCCTCAATCAAAAGCCCCACAATCTAAATATCCCAGAACTAGGGTAAGTTCAGTTATGGTTCCAAACATTCTGACTGACTCCTATCTCTACAGGTGAGGTCAAGGGTATGACCCCTTATGGGTTACAGTATCTTCAGTTCTAATTAAAAGTTAATGGTAGTTAAGGACAGGCAGCACTAGAGATGGATAAGTAACCGATTTTTCTTTTTGCTGGGAATTCTGGGAAACAAAATAAAGACAAAAATTTGGTTCAGGTCCATTCACCACCTCACCCCCACCCTCCTCACTTTATGAATGGTACCCACGAACCCATGTGACTCTAGTAAGAAAAAAGTGGTTTTGGCCAAAAGTATTTGACACATCTGTGTCAAACTCATGACTAGTTTTGAGTCTAGTTGGCATGTTGTAGGATGTGCTCAGGACCAGACTGAGCCTTAATCCCCCAGCTCCATAAACCCTGCAATTTTGGGCAGTTCTCATCCAAAGAATGAGTCATGTTTGGCTCATTATGTAGATTAAGGGCCTGATTGTCATGGGTCCAGATAGTAGGAGATAATGGGTGTGTAGCACTTTTGAACGTATGGCCATTCCATTCAGTTGCCTCATAGAAGCTGATAGGTGTGGAGCTCATTTGAAAACTTGGCCCTGAAAATTATAATTTTTGTACTTGTGTTTAAAAAAACAAACAAACAAAAAACACTACTTTTGCACAGCACTGTCTCCAGGACAAACAAACCCAAACAGAAAAGACTCCACCCAGCATTCTGTGATTACACAAGCCTTGGCTTGGTTTAGAGTCAACAAACAAAAGCACAAATACAGTGTCTCAGAGTACAGTCATGAGGATAAGAATAGTGGATAGTTAATTGTTCACAAAAGAGCTATTCAAAAACAATAAATCTTTGAATTCATTTTCTTTAACTGTGCTTTTATATTTATTGCCAGCACAAGTCATGTTTTTTTTTTTAAGATGACCTTCATTCTTTCCTAAGCACATTTGCAGCTCATCAATCAGCACAGCCTAAACATCTCTGACATCTTTTGCTGAAGTTAGGTAGCAATTTTTGGTTCATGTCTCCTGTATGCACCTCAAAATTCTTTACTATGAAACTTAGGGTCAACGACAAGGCAGATGCTTCCATTCAGATTTAAGAAATGTTACTTTGGATCATAAGTGATTATCATGTAGAGGGAAAAATAAAAATACCACAATGGAAGTAGTGTAAATCGGAAGTTTCTGAGACTCAGTTCAGATAGTTGTCCAATCCAAACTACCTCTCCAAACTTAATGGAGCTGGAAATCTTGCATGAAGTGAGTCTCTTGCAAGATTATATTTTCTATTTCTGCCTCAACCTGAAATGCTACATTAACAGTCCAGAACTGACAACTTCTAGTGTTCAAAAATGATGAGTCAGGCAGCAAAAATCATGAGACATAAAAATTTATTAAAATTTTGGGTTCTTTGTATTTGCCTACTAATTGGGGGCCTTCAGGGTGTACTTGAGTCACATTTTCAAACTTCTCTCTGCACCCGCAATGCCTAAAAAGTTACTAAACAAGAAAAATTCCAACATAGTCACTTTGTCTCCAGTATCTGGGGCTGTAACCACAACGTCAACTCTCGAAAGAATAAAATCATGAGACTTGCCAACACTGCACAATATATTTGGATCTTCCTCTCCCAGCTAGAAAGAGGAAGTGCGGGAGGGCGGGGGGAACCCCCCACAACTTAAAATGAAATTCTCCAATCATCATAAAAAAGTTTGGACTCACTTCCAGGTGGGGGCTGGTGGAGGTTTGGAGTCTGTTCTATTTTATTTGAGCTGGTTTGTCCACCTCCAACGTTTGTAGAAATGAGACATGGTTTCCAGATCTAGAAGACTTTCTTCAAACTTCAGGGCTGTTCAGAAGTAGAGGTTTTATTCTATTTAGCATAGGAATGGGAGCTAGTTATAAAGCTGCTATCCAGACTTTGATCCTAATGTATCCAAACTCACTGAAGTTTAGAGGTGTATGTTTAGGCTTATCTAGAAACCTGAGAAAGTCACTATGGCTGCATTATGCCTTTCTAATGTGGGGAGAGGGCGGGAAAGAATCACATGAAAAGGAAAATAACTTAGTATTTTCAAAAGAAAATGCTCCTTGCAAGAAATTCTGCCTGGATATATGGGTCTTTCAGGGACTGCCTCAAACTAGAACAAACAGGAACCAAACCTGGGCCAAGAACAGACATTTCAAGGTAATCTGTGCATGCATTGCAGTTTTTAACATATATTTTCAACACACCCAAGGGGAAAAAGCTGGGTCTTATGGTTTGGGAAAGTTTGTGCTGCAACCATAGAAAAGGTTGTGTGATCCTGAAAGCTCCAATACCCAACCTCAGGGCTATGCTGTGAAATTATCTATGACCAGCACTGCAGCAGAGATCAAACTCCCAGAAATGAAATAAGAATTCTGTTTATGAACAACTTTGTTGTAATATATCAACCATGTGCAAGCTGTTGGTATGGCTTGCTGCCACCCAATCAAGGTTAAAAATGAACAGCCTTGCAGCTGAAATATAACTAACGCTACATTATTCTACCAGATTTTGTTAGGTTGGCAAATTTGCAACACTGAGATTTACGCAGTGTCATCATAAAGTGCAGCAGTAATATTTTCTTCTATGTAGATTTAACAAAGAAGAAAAAGTTTCAGCAATGTAAATATCCCCACAACAAGGGACAAATTCCTAAATGTTAAAGTGTTATTTACCTACCTGAGAGCAATTGTAGTTCAAAGAAAATTGAAGTTAAAATGGCTACAGGGAATGAGGCTTTAATGCAACTTAAAATTAATCTGTGGAACTCACTGCCACAGGATATTTTGAGACATTACTTTAAAAACAGACATTTATTTACTAGGAATGTCATCTTCAGTAACACAAGGTAAGGCAAATGTTGTCAGTGCTCTCTCTCTTTTCACAGCATAAACTGATCACGGGCTGGCATCAAGAAGAAATCTCCCCTCATATTGTACAATTACGTTAAACCATACAAACTTAAGTCCCATCATAGGAATTGCCATATATGACCAGACCAAATGATTGATCTAATCTGATATTCCAGTATCTAAACACATACCAGGAAAGTGTTATAATGGACAAGTTATGGGCAACCTAGCAAAGATGGGGAGTTTCTTCCTAACCTCAGAAAATAAGTGGCTGGTTAAAGCAATGAGGGCTTATTTCACTTCCAATTATTTTTTTATCTTGTCTAGTGTAACTGTGGATGTTTTCATTATCCATATAAATCCTTTCTTAAAAATCCTTAGTATCAATGGTATCTACTGCCACTGTATTCCACGGACTAATTGGCTTGTGAGTATAAACAGTATTTTCTTTATCAGTTTTAAATCTGTTGTATATCTCCCTGTCCTTGTATTATTACCAAGTGTGAACAGTACAGTGTCCATTATTTTATGTCCTTTACCCTTTAAGCTAAACTGTCCTAATGTTTCAATGTCTCCTCATATGGAAGTCTTTCCATGCTTCTAATGATCAACCAACCATCTTTGGAAGCTTTCTGTTAGAAGTCTCTCTCTATCATCTTTCTGAAGGCATTCAGAATTGGCCTATGCCAGAGACAGAAGGCCACACTCCCGTATATGGAAAATCGGTTTGTTACAGTACAGCCGCTCTTACATTTTTAGGATTTACTAAGCAGCCATCAGACAGACTTTAACCACCGAACTTCCTCGCTTGAAGGCACATTTTAGTCAAAATTAACAGTCTAAGCTTCTAGCCTCCGGAGAATCTTTAAAAATACCCCACCCCCACCACACCCTATTGCTGAACTAGTTCCACTTCCTCTTCCCACTTTCACTGTATAGTGTAGATACGTGCAAACATCCTGTGGGGCCTGACTGTGGCTGCAGAAGGCAGGAACAGATACAAAACAAAAATATGGAGAACTAGTCCTTTCTTTCCTCCAGCTTGTGTTATAATTATGCTCAAATCCAAACTCCAACATTATCTCACGTCCAAATCGTAGACTGATTATGTACATGGCTCATTTTAAATCAACAAAGCTTAATCTTTCCTGTTGCTAGACTCTTTATCATCATAGTATCTGCTTAGCTTAATCCATAACCTGAAGCTCAAATAGACTAGACCCAAACTTGTAATATGTAGTCACCTGCAGAGTTTAACAGGAAAACAAGGCAGTGAATTAGTCCAAACAGGATTTGTCTCAGTACTTTGTATAGGTTTGTCTGTACAATACTTTTTGTTGTTGTTCACTATCACTGTACACGTGCATATCACTGGTTAACTGTCAGTTTACTCAAGCCCCTCCTTTAGAGACTCATTTCTTCCACAATGCCTGCAAGTATATATGTGTAATTATAACACAATTCCAAACTAAGATTACCGCTATGATGGGCATGTATCTAAACTATGTATCAGAGGGGTAGCCGTGTTAGTCTGGATCTGTAAAAAGCAACAAAGAGTCCTGTGGCACCTTACAGACTAATAGATTTATTGGAGCATAAGCTTTCTTTGGGGTAATAAACATCACATCAACAAATTATATTGTAAACTCTTCCACACAGTGTCCCTTTCTTTGTTTGTTCTGTAAAATGCCTAGCACAGGTTCAGTGCTATAAAATAATGTAGCAATTGTGCTGCTGTGCATTTTCCAGAATCTCTTCCTCAGGGATACAATACACACACAAGAGAAAGAAAGAATCCCCCCACTATTGAAGTAAAAGGAATGGAATAATTAAATACATTGTTTTCAAAACACTTGTTACCCTAGAAACATTTTGATTGCTATCACTAGGCAGGATTACTGTTGCTGAGAATACTTTTGGGGGTACATAGAACTGTTAGAAGTCAAAGTAGCATCTTGCTTTTCTTGTATTAGATTGCATCCAATTAATTCTTCTGATCAAAATATAGATCAAGAAAAGTCCCAAAGATCTCCAGCTAAAGCAGTGGTCTACCTGACATTAAGGCATTGTGCAACAACCCTCTAGAAGCAGCAAAGAGTCCTGTGGCACCTTATAGACTAACAGAAGTATTGGAGCATGAGCTTGCGTGAGTGAATACCCACTTCGCCGGATGCATAACACAGCTACCCCTCTGATAAAAGGTAATAATTGGAGATATACCAATCTCCTAGAACTGGAAGGGACCTTGAAAGGTGATTGAGTGCAGCCCCCTGCCTTCACTAGCAGGACCAATTTTTGCCCCAGATCCCTAAGTGGCCTCCTCAAGGACTGAACTCACAACCCTGGGTTTAGCAGGCCAATACTCAAGCCACTCAGCTATCCCTCCCTGCTCTAGAGTCTTAACTTAACCCTCTAGAGTCTCACTTGTTTTAACTGCTCACAGAGTCTAAACTCTCATTAGCAAGAGGTTTTATGGATCAAGAAGGCTAGCGGAGCAGCTCGCTGCCTACACATGTAGTTTCAATTCTCACTGTACGGGTGTGGGATCAGAGTTCTGAGTTACTGGAGTCCCAGAGCTGGGGGGGGGGGGGGACACGGTTACTGTAGGTTAAACTAATGTACTCTTTTTGTGCAGAGGAAAAAAATAGTGGTTGCAAAATCATGACAATCATCACTAAAATGGGTGTAAAACGCTTTAAAAATATTTCACACACTATGAAAATATCACGTCAAGGACTTCGAATTCTGTTTCTCCAGTTTCCAATATTTGAAGTTATATGAAGTTTGTGTAGCTACCGTCCCAGTCTAACAAGCCTGGGATGGTCAGTGGATTATGCTGATTTTGTGAGTCTATTTGAAAGATGACCCGGAGAGCACAAGCAGAGGACAGGTTCATCTATTTTTACCCTAGTTTTTAAATAAGAAAAACTATTTAACTAATGAATTAAAGCTTAATGTAGCTTTATCTCCAGGAGAGATTTGGAGTCCAGACTGCAGAGGAGATGCAGCATAAAACTGGACATCAACAGGTTTGAAATAGTTTATGTGTACAGTTTCTTCCACTCTTAGATACAGAAACTTCCTGTATTAAAAGAAAGATACACAGTTCTTTTTAAAAACAGATTCTCTCAGGTGGTGGAGCAAGTCAACATAGCTTCACTGATGTCATTGGAACTTTGCCAGTTTACACCAGCTGGGCTTAGATGCTCAGCAATGCTTTCACTTGAAAAATTCCCATGACTTCAACGGGACCTCAATGTGCATGAACACGGTGGGATCAGCACCTAATGCCACCCCTCTGCACAGTGCAAGCCTTGTGCCCCTTCCTTTCTTCCCTTTTCCACTCAAATAAGTTCCTCCCTGGCTTCTAACACTCCTCAGGTCCATACGAGCCCTTTGATTTTAAAGATCAATTGGAGTGTTCAGCCGAGTTCTGACCATAATTGCCAAAATTATAAACTGGTGCCGGGGACAATTTTCTATACTGAAGCCCCAGGGGCTGCTGGACCTCTAGTAATGAACAGTGCCGTTTTTTGGTGCACACTCTCAAAGCCTGCAGGACTGGTTTCAAAAACTAAGGCTGTCCTTTAGGTCACTAAACAGGGACCATTAGCAAATATGCCCGACACCTCCACTTCCAGTGCAATCCAGAGTAAATTAAATCTCAAAATGCACAATAAAGTTAATTTATGCAGCACTTCTCCTCCTAAAGGTGCTACCAACTGGAATACAAACTATGTTAATCCACCGATGACATGCAACCCCCGCTGGGTGAAATGTAGCAACTATTTGCTTGCTTAGAGCAGTAAAGCACAAGAGTCTGGGACAGGAAATTATGTTAACATCATCCTATTAAAACTTACAGGGGAATTTAGGTACAGGGGGTAGAATGTGATCACCCAGATTGGAATTCATCCAGAATTCATCCTCCTCTTGCAATATAAATGCCATGGGAAGTCGATTGTTGGGGTGCCATGTAAAGTTGTGTTGTCTGTGCAAGTTATAAACCTGTTGTGTGCGCAGACAGACCATGAATCCATGTGCATTAGCTGCAAACTAGAGAATGACCTTCCACCCAATTGTTCCTCACTTAGAAATAAAAGTTCCTCTCTAGAGCCTGTAAGACTGAGAACTCTCTTAATTTAACTTAACTTTTTATCAGCCTTTCTGTATATTTTAAAAGCCTTTTCTTCCTAAGAATGTATACCAAAACCACAACAATTCAAGATCAACTTTAGAGTTTCAATCAAAACTAAATCTTTCATTCAAAACTATTTACACCAATATGCCATCTTACCAGTTAAACAGGTGACCTGGAGAGGGGGATCTTTCAGATCTCAAAGTGTGAATGAGATGATAACATTAAGTCATGAGAATGCTGTCCTCTACTGAAGGTCAAAAACATGCCAGGCAGTGATGTGCTACCAATGTTTTATAAAAGGGGACTTGTCAGTCCACCCCTCCCTCCCCCTGCCTTTATTCTATGACCCAATGTGCTGGCGTGAATGTGCTTGTACAGAAGAGGCAGAAGAACTGTGGAATCCATTCACTTGGCTTTCCCACTCATAACAAAAGATGCTTTGTCACAGCCAAAGGAAACAGCACTTAATAGTTATATTAAGTACAATTCACAGGAAACATTTTGTTCCTGGAAAATACAGTGCATACTGATAGTCTAGCAGAGTGTTCAACTGGGGGAGTTTGAAATGAAGGCTGGAAGGAGTTAAGAACTCGTAGGGTGCTTTGGGGTTACACTGCACATAGAAATTTTTTTAACACCCGATACTTGGGGTATTTTTAGGTGTCCCAGAGGCAGTGATAGCTCCCAATAGAGTTCATGCTAAGATCCAATTTCCCTTTCAAATTGCTGGTGCAACCTTGATAACTGGCCATTAAATAAAAGAAATGGGTTATTCTCTGTGTAAACGTGGATAAACTCAGATGCACCTAGGCAGTAAGGGTCTAATCCTGCTCCCATTGGAATTAATGGCTAAGCTCCCATTAACTTTAGGGCATGATCCTGCTCCATTAAATGGTGTTTCTTTTTCAACATATGTAGAGCTGAAGCAAAGGATTACTGCTCCATAGTTGGGGATGTTAACAGACTCACATTCTCTATGGATCAGGCAAAGAGAGGGAGAGGTAAATACCCTGAGCAGAGGATTATAGTACCAATGATTTGGAGAGGGTTCAAAAGGGGGTATGCATATCAAGTTCATGGATGACAAAGCAAGGAGAGATCTCACAAAAGATAGGATTAAAATGCAATACAGAGGAAAAATGGGCTGGAGTTTAGAAAATGTGGAACAAGAATACATATAGGAAGGAATAATTCAAATACACACATAAAATCAGGGAATAATAACTAGGCAGAGTAGGATGGCTATGCAATAAAGAAGGAAATTAGGTTACACAGTAGCTGATAAAGTGTAAGAGTCAAGAATGTAACTGAGGTTGCAAAAAACTACATTGAGGTTGCAAAATGTTATATTGAGTTGTACGAAAGAGGAGGATTACAGGAAAAACAAGCAAGGCAATTCACCATTGGTTAAGCCACAATTGCAGCGTTCAGTTCCAGGCACGGCACTTTAGAACAGAAGGTTCTACGGACCTCAAATTACAGAGTTCAACCAACCAAAATGGTAGGAAACTCCAAGAATGTCCAGTCTAAAGACAAGACATTGGAATAAGAAAAAAGATGTTATAAATGAGCCAGAGATGACTTGTCCCCACTAGGGCTACATTTTGATCCCATTGAAATTAAATTAATTATTTGTATTATGGTAGCACCTAGAGGCCCCAAACCAAGACTTGGTCCCCATTGTGCGAGGTGCTGTACAAACTCCGGGAGACAGCTGCGTTGAAGCGCTTACAAGCTAAAACAGTGGGTTTCAACTGTTTTTTCATTTGTGAACCCATTAAAAAAATTTCGAATGGAGGTGCAGACCCCTTTGGAAATCTTACACCTAGTCTGCGGCCCCCCAGGTTGAAAACCACTGATTTAAATACACAAGACAGGCTATTATCATCTCTGTTTTTACAGATGGGGAACCGAGGCACAGAGAGATTAAGGGACTCAACTGAAGTCACACACAAAGTCTGTGGCAAGCTGCAAATTGAAACCCTCTCTTCCTGAGTCCCAATCTACTGCCTAAACTACAAGACGATCTTTCCTTTCTACAGTAAAACTCCTAAGGACTTCAGGGGGACCAGGAGCCAGTCAATTAGTAAGTGCAGAACCAGACTACGCTTAAACTGCAGTAGTAAAGTTTAATTTCGGGTTTAAAAACAATTTTACAACAACATTTGGGCAGTGGAACATACTGCTGACAAACATGGTGGAACTGCCTTCGATGGGAGCTCATGTTATTAATTGGAGTCACGTGGCTAAATCTCCTATGCAGCACTTAACGAATTTAGCGACTCGTGTCCAAGTGAACACAGCGCACAGTGAGTTTGTTAGCAGCCTTGATACAAAAATAAAGGAAGATTTCTTATAAGACTGTGGAAATGGTGGAAGCCCCATTTAAAGATAGACGGAGCAAGTTGAAAAAAAAAAAATGTATGGACCAATCCTGCACTGACAGAGAAACGGACTAGATGACTTAATTGGTTTAATCTGTCTCTAACACCTACGTTGATCTATTTGCTAGTGCACCATTTTGCACTTAATATTCTTTGAAATACTCTATTCTGTCTTTACGTCTACCTGGTACCCAAACATGGGAACACTAACTCAAACGGCCCTGCCAGTATTTTCCGCTGTGAATTTAGGGCACATTTGGAGAAATATGTCAGGTATGTGAAATGACTACAGACCCCACCTTTTCCCGCTAAATGGATGAAGGAAACATACTTACGCATAGCAAGGAGCTTAGTCTTTACCCTAGATGCATATACTATCCATTTTAATTGGCTTGAGCCGGTTCTGTGTTGTATTGTTGAAAAGGAGCCCCTAGATTTGAACCCGGCCTTGGTTGCTTGCTGCCAGCTCCACCTGGCAAAATGGTTACAGAGAAGAAACCCAGTTGTATTTTGCTAATCCTACTTTTTTTAAAATGAAACCTCAGAGAACTCTTGTGCATAAATTCCAAATTCCTCCCAGCATCAATCATTTGTGTAACCAACTCTGACCTTCACAGGCCTCCCTTGACTTTAGTGTATTATATGATCTGTATTTTTGAATGAGTTAACTGGAAAGCAATTTCCTCAATGTGTTTTCAGTCAACATCAAATGTACACGCCTTCTCCTCACATATTTATTTTTCGCCTAACAAACATATTGTGGCTATTAAAAGGGAAATTGGATTCTCTATTAACGTCCAAATTCCATTATCTGTATTTCAGAGTAGTGACGGAATCCAGGATTGTGTTTCACAGTCAGGCCTCTTTTAAGGGGCCTCAGAGTAAAATATAGCTTATAAAATTCTTTTCCAAAAGCTGTTACATGTTGGGTGACCATATAGTAATGAAATGGTCTAGCTACATCCTGGATAGGGTACAGCAGCCCTAGCCACCATGCTCATGAGTACCAGTGAGATACAGTGGCAGAAGTAAAATAATCAGTAACTACAATCCATTTCCCCATGAATCAAAGCTATCGCTGTTTATTACTCATTTATGTAGGTGGTTTCATTCTGGCAGATTATTAGGTAGAGCACGCATCACACAGTAATACTTGTGCTGTTTCAGTTAAATGGTAAAGAAAACAAAATCCAGCAAAAGCCCATGCTAGCAACTGAAACTGGCAACCAAATGTACCACGGTCCAACCCTCTTTTCCCATTCTATAAGCAGAAAACCATGCAGCAAGCAGACCCATCTGAATACATGGGCAATCAACCTTGGGGGGGGGGGGGAAATACTGTAGAGAATTGTTGGTGTTGCACTCACAAATAGCCAAAACAACAGACTGGAATCATGCTTTCTCCTGGTCTCTCACTAGCCAAATGTAAATCTTCCTAAGTTTTAAGAACTTTATCCCTGAGCCCCATTTACAATGAGATCTGGACAATGTGTGGAGGGAAAACCCTTTTGGCAAAGTCAGTCTTCACCACTGTTTAAATTGTGAAGGGTGGGGATTGGCTGCTTTGGGGGGGGGGGGAAAGGAGGGAGGATTCAGTACTGCAGGAGAGATTGAAAAAGGTTATAAATCACATCAAAGACTCGTCTTCACTCCGAAAACAAGTATATTCTGAACTTGAACTAACTCCCGTTAAAATCCTGCAGAATTCAAGGCAGTTTGTAGTTTTCATATGTGTCAAAGACAAAGCTCTCCTATAGCCTTTAACTCAGACTGCGTACCTGTGTGAAAAGCTCAAACTGCCTTGTCTTCTCTAGGATTTCACTTCAAAATAATCTAATAAATTAAGGACACCCCTCTTATTCATAGTGAAGAGAAGGCCCACAAGGTGGATCCAAACTCAATTGGTCCGTGCAGAGCGGAAGACATTCAAAGGGGTACTGGTGTCTACATGTGTATATAGACTGGTACCTCTTTGAATCTCTCTACTAGCTCTTTTGGCTCCACCTTGTCAAGTTGAAGGCTTGCAGAAAATTCTTGAAGGCCCCAACTCTTTCCTTTCCTTATGTCTTACTATATTGTCTCCACCGCTCTCGACCAATCCTGGCTTCATTGCCCTGTTGGTCTGCTTCTTCCATAACTGTGTGTTTTCCTGCATACTACTTTTGCTCATAGAAGGTAATGATGAGCTGGTCTCAAGCCACTCCCCTCACCACATTTAAATCTGTCCCAAAGACTCACTTCTCTTGGTACCACAATGACTACAAGAAATGGGCTGACTAACTAATCTACTTATCTATTTCCTTTAAATATCACGGGTAAGCTTCACAGCTATATGAAAGGAGAGACGTAAATGTTGAGTGGGAAGGGCACTGAAGCTTAAATTGGTATGAGGAAGATGAGAGGCTGAAATGTTAGGAGAAGGGGAAGATGGATATAGTATGTTTAACTTAATCAAGTAGGACTAGCCAAGAAATAAACATGTAACTAATAAGCTTTATCATTTCATCCCTCTAATAAAGGGGGTGCAGCATATAAAGTTACCTAGCTGGGTCATCTTTAGTTGTGTTTTCTCTGTTTGGAAAATATTTTAGCATGCACATGCACCACAATCTAAATTATAGGTGATATCCGTGCAAGAAATTGCACAAGCATAATATAAATTACCATGCACCTTTGACCTTCTCACCTGCCCTCTGTGCACCAGTCCATTGGCCCTGGGACTTAGTCAAGCTTTCTAAAGCACTAGGCAGCTTCAGTCATCATTTAAACAAACAACAACAACAAGAACAACGACAATTTGCCAAAGAAACGTTTCTTGCACTCATCAGGCATGCTTCAGGCCTAGGTCAATGGCATTCTCTCTGTGCTGAAGTCCATTGTCTCATGGCCCAGTTCAATCTGGCTTTACTAGCATAGGGATACGAAAGTAGTCCCAGTAAAATTTACTCTCTGAAACTTTCCTGAAAGAGCTTTCCTGTAATGTATGTGACATATACAGATGTTACGGTGTTATGTCTAAAATATTTTACTGGCACTCATTTGAGATGTCGTGCATAAGCCACTCATGGTCATCCAAAATCCATGCCAATAAAATCTTTATGCTGCACCATAACATACTCTTATTTTATGCATACACTGTATATCCAGTATTACTATTGCTGTAAGCAAGCACACAGCAACACTGACTTAAAATAAAACATTCTTAAAAAGGAACTGTGGCATTTTACTTAGTGGAAATATAAGCTGAAGCTTTCCAAATACGGACAATCCCAGATGTCAGAAAAGCAAGCTTGCTTCAAATTCAGCTATGCCCTATAGCCCGAGACCCAGATGAGGACCAAAGAAACATTTCATTTTTGATAATGCACAACACCTTGCAAATATGAGAGAAAAGATTCAGGGAAGCAATACATTTAAGATAGATTAGTGATGTTCTATTTTACACTGCAGAAGATGAAATTCAAAACATGAACAAACATATCTAAGCACTTTAGAAAGTATATGCCAAGAAGGTAAAATATACCTGACTGTCAAACATATCTGTGCTGTGTTCCTTTTACAAATGTGGCACACATCCAGTAGTGTTATGTGCTACCTCTGTGTATTGGGATAGCGTACAAAAGTTAGGAAACAAACTTGTCAGGCAGATTTAATTTAGGCTGATATCACCAGCTATTTTCTTAAAAGGTAAGTTGCTGTAAAACTAACTTCCAACTTTTATAATTCAATACTCTTAACGGACAAGACATACAGTTTAGAATATCAGTAAGTAGGGTGACCAGATGTCCTGATTTTATAGGGACAATCCTGATTTTGGGGTCTCTCTCTTATATAGGCTCTTATTATCCCCCCTACCTCCTGTCCCGATTTTTCACATTTGCTGTCTGGTCACCCTATCAGTAAGCCTGATCAGTTAGTACCTCAGAGCTGTCAAATGATTTTTTTGCAACATCTGCATCAGGTAATAAAGAGAAGGGTCAGATACAATCTTGGTCACTTTTAGCACTTAAGTTTTCTGTGTGTTTCACTTTTAAAATACATTTCAGGGATAAAGCAACAATCTCTAGCAATTTTCAAAATGTCAAATTTATGCTTTTGAGTCTATCTAAAGATTCAACGGCCCAAAATACATAACAACAGCACATTTCTGTTTCTTTTCCCTAAAAGAATATTGATCCTGATCAGCTCTTACCCTCTCTTTAACTATTCAGAAGTTTCCTAAATGTTCCCATAGGAAGCAACACAAGGCAAACAAAGAGTTAATTCTCTCACAGTATCAACTGGTGTTAGACTTACTATTAAATTTAATTTACAGAGTAATCTCCATTTAAAAAAAAAAAATGATCAGTACTTCCTTGCTGCACTGTAACACCGAGAAGTATATTTTAAATGCTCCCTGGAGTCTCTCTAAACATCTGCTTAAAGGGTTTCTGTATCTTAAAGGGATCTAATTACTAGAAACTCGTCTGTTACTTAAGCCCAGAGCTCACATTTCAATTATAACTCAAGTTCCAGTTAATTTTGGGGTGAACCACTGTACCAAAAGGAAGAAAACATAGGCCTACCTTAAAACTTTCCAGCCTTTCAGTGGATCCAGTTCAGAGATTATAGAAACCATTGTATTTAAATAATAATAAAAACACTGAAGAGAAGGCTAACCACAAAAAGCAGCAGAGTACTCTACTCAGCGTGGGAATGAAAACAGCCCCAGCACAGCTCTTCCTACTTCTCAAGCTGATAAGCACTTGTCCCAGCTTCTCTCCACCCCCAAAATCAATCTTGTGCTATATTGCTTCACGGTCCCAGTTTCATTTCTCCACCACTACCTTTTAAAGCCCTTGTAATCTGCTCCAACTGATCAAATTTGACCTTTTTGTAGCCCACTTTATTCCAAGCACTGCTCTCAGTTAAATCTCTCTTTATTAACACCGTCCTCCTTGGCTTTCTTTTGGAACAAACACAGATCAAGCTTGAAGCCTCTAGACTTTGCCAGCAATCATTTACAGATTACTGCAAGCTGCAGTCTTCTCCTTCTGTGTATTTCTTCTGCCTCTGAGGTTTCATATTCTCTTCTGAAGATTGTTTAGGGTCTCTGCTTTCCCCCTTATTTTATGCAGTTTAGATTTTCTGACACTTTAAAACAGGGACTTTTTAAAAGTAACTTTCCCCCTCCCCCTTCAAGCTGTTCAGAACCTTTACAAATTTGGCTTAGTTTTGTTTTCTAAATCTCCAACAGATTTGTTAACTTAAGCTACAATTCAAAGCAGCCTGATTTCTGGCAAGGCTGCTGTTCTTGTAGAATAAAAAGCAAACTCAGATGTATCGCCTCAGAAGCTTGAAAGGGGAAAGAAAAGGTGTCTGTTTAATTCCTTCAAATCCATTTCTTCTTTTTGTTGCTTCTAAAAAAGAAAAACCCACCACTACTACAGCATTCTCCAGATCACTACAGCATATAGTATTGTAACGACAGTGCTCTGGGCCAATGTGTAGTAACTAAAAAAACCTAAGAGGTTGCTTCCTTTGTACTTTTGATTAAAACTTTTAGCACTGGTTCCACTACACTTGAATGTGTCTTATTTTTTTTTCCTTTTAATGTCCTCCATTCAAAGAAAGGCATTATAAAAATGATTGTCCTTTCCCCTTCATGTCCACTGATTGGCTGGATGGAAGAAGTTCCTGGAAGCCCACCTCCTTATTAAAATTCTGCCACAAGCAAGCATCTTCAGAGCAGACCTTTGGAAGGGATCAGACTGTCCAAGGTCACACAGGAAGTCTGTAACAGAGCAGTAAATTGAACCCTCATCTCTGAAGTCCCAAGCTAATACCCTAATGTCTGGACCATCCTTCCTCAGAACTTTTCTTCGCTCCTCCTGAGAATTTGTTGAAACTCTAGTAAAGAACAGAATTATCAGACACATAGATGAACCCAATATGTTGGGGGAAGAGTCAATCCAGCTTTTGTAAAGGGAAATCATGCCTCACTAATCTATTAGAATTCTTTGATTGGATCAACAAGCCTGTGGACAAGGGTGATACAGTTGATATAGTGAACTTGGACTTTCGGAAAGCTTTGACAAGGTCCCTGCTCTTAAGCAAACTAAGCAGTCATGGGATGAGAAGGAAGGCCTTCTCATGGACCAGTAATTGGTTAAAAAAAGGGAAACAAAGGGTAGAAATAAATGGTCAGTTTTCACTGTGGAAAGAGTTAAGTAGCAAGGTCCCCCAGTGATCTGTATGGGGATCAGCACTGTTCAACATATTCATAAGTGATCTGGAAGAAGGGGAAAATTTTGCAGCTGGTACAAAATTACTCATGATAGTTAAGTCCAAAGCTAACTGCAAAAAGTTACAAAGGGATCTCACAAAACTGAGGGGCTGGATAACAAAATTGGAGATGAAATTCAATGTTGATAAATGCAAAGTAACTCCCATTGGAAAACATAATATCAGCTCTACATACAGAAAGATGGGGTCTAAATTAGCTGTTACCAGTCAAGAAAGAAATCTTGTAGTCAGTGTGGATAGCTCTCTGAAAACATTTGCTCAATGTGCAGTGACAGTCAAAAAAGCTAACAGAATATTAGAAACCACTAAGAAAGGGCTAGATAAGACCTAAAATATCATAATGTCACTATATACATCCATTGTATGCCCACACCTTGAACACTGCATATAGTTCTGGTCTCCCCATCTCAAAAAAAGATATATTAGGACTGGGAAAAAAAGTGATGAGCAACAAAAATGATTAGGGGAATGGAAACACCTTCCATATGAGGAGAGATTAAAAAGACGGGAACAGTTCAGCTTTGAAAAGAGGCACTTAAAGGGAGGTATGATAGAGGTCTATAAAATCATAACTTGTGTGGAGAAAGTGAATAAGGAAGTGTTATTTATTCCTTCACATAACACAAGAACCAGGTATAAGAGGGGTAGCCGTGTTAGTCTGGATCTGTAAAAGCAGCAAAGAATCCTGTGGCACCTTATAGACTAACAGACGTTTTGCAGCATGAGCTTTCGTGGGTGAATACCCACTTCGTCGGATGCAAGGGATGAAGTGGGTATTCACCCACGAAAGCTCATGCTGCAAAACGTCTGTTAGTCTATAAGGTGCCACAGGATTCTTTGCTGCTTTTACAAGAAACAGGGGTCACCCAATGAAATTAATAGGCAGCAAGTTTAAAACAAACAAAAGGAAGTACTTCTTCACACAATGCACAGTTACAGTTGACCTGTAAAACTCATTGCCACAGGATGTTGCGAAGGCCAAAAGTATAACTGGGTTCAAAGAAGAACTAGATACGTTCATGGAGGACAGGTCCATCAATGGCTATTAGCCGGGATGGTTACAGAAGCAACCCCATGCTCTGGGTGTCCCTAAATTGGGTGACAAGGGATAGATCTCAGTAATTGCCGCTGAAATATTTGGCACTGCCCACTGTCAGAAGATGAATGTTGGTCTGACCCAGTCTAGCTGCTCTTATGTGCTTATGTGATCACACCATGATTTGAAGGGACGAACAGTGCTCAGAACGATGGTCCAGTAGTTAGGGCTCTAACTTGGGACTTGGAAAATTCTGGTTCAATTCTAGGCTCTGTTATAGACTACCTGTATGCCCTTGTGTCAGTTACTTTGCCTCTTTCTGCCTCAGTTCCCCATCCATACAATGGGGATAATAGCACTTCCCTACCTCACAGGGATGTTATAACAACTACATTAAAGAGTGTGAAGAGCTCGGCTATCACAGTACTAGGGGCCATGTAGATAAGTTTCCAATGAAGAGTGCCTAGTTTAAGTTCAGTTGCCACTTGTTGCTTTCTTCCTTGGCTATGGTGATGAGAAAACCTTTGTTTAAATGGGGGAAACAAATGAACAGAATCCACAGTCTTTCCTTCTTGCTGCAAGAACAGGAACTCGTGACTGAGGAGAAAAGTTTACTGGGAGTGTCTTGTTAAAATATAGACAGTGAATATTTGTCCTTCTCTCTCCACTCACTTCCAGGTATGTCATTTGTTTTAAAGCCAGGTTTACATCTTATCCCACACAAACCTCTCACTGTTTAATTCACGTTAATTATCAAGATCAAAAGTGCAAAACTGAAGCTATGTTTTAACACATGAAAAAGAAAATAAAATGTCCCATCGTTTCAAGCTTCCTCTGTTTTCATTCTGTTGCAACCATACCACCAGCCTTTGTGTGTTGAAAATGACGAGCGTTGCCCAGCCTAGGCTGGGAGGAGTGAGAGCTGTTCTCTTTTTATATTCTGTTTTAGGGATATAACTCTTTTCATTTCTTATGAAATGCACATAATAGAGATGGGCCTGAGCCAAATCACACTCTAAAGGCACTTTGCACTTATCAAGCACACTTCCTCAAAGAGCTATACACAGAGTGCAGGTATCACTATTCCCCATTTTTACAGATGGGGAAACTGAGGCCCAGAACAGTTAAACGACTTGCCCAAAGTCACACAGCAGGTTAGTGTTAAAACCTGCAGAGGACTCAAACCCAGACCCAACTGATTTCACTAGTCTACAAAGCTTCAGCTGTGGCAGAGTTCAAAATCTAGCTCCTTGTCAAGAATTTTATCTCTAGTAAGTATACTTTATGATTTACATGCATTCATTTTTGCACAATTTTTGGCTCTCCCTCAGAAAGCATCCCACTACTCTTTTCCAATGGTTCTCTATTAAAAGAACACATTTACAGTAAGGATAGATAGTTCTCTCCCCATTAGAATTATTTACATTTTGTATTATTATTACTTCTGCTTCAACTTTACCCCTCTGGAAATAAAGCCAATTGCTTCTTTCTTTCTCCTGACCTGGTTGACATTTTTTCAACTTCTCCACTGCACTGAATGAAGCAACTATAAGCTTTCTAAAAATAAAATGTAGAAGGTTAAGTTTAGTGTAGAGAAACTTGCAACAGGCAATGGATTTTCCAAAACAGACTCATGTAGTTTAGGTAACATATTTAGCTGTGGGAGGGAATGCAAACCAAACCAAAAAGCACTTGATAAAATGACTTGCTTTTCATGCTTTCACAGTTGCCCCTTTTAGCTAAATTGTTTTGCTGTTGTGGTTTCTGACTTTACCCCTCAAAGCTGCTTTTTTTTTAAATGGGAAGAACTTTATCTTGTTTGCCAAGAAAGGGACGAAGACATCTGTAAAATATTACTAAGTAAATGTACTACAGTTAGCCAGGAGGCAATGGAGCTGAAAGTTTCCTCTACCCGTTAAAGATTTCCAGCCTACTTATATAATTCAGGTCTGTCTTGTTGTAATGTGTACTGTATGCACCAGCAATTAGAGAGTCACACTTTTCCATTCATATGATTAATATGCACATGGACCTCATCCAAGATTTTCCTCAATGTTAGAATTTTTTTTTTTAAAAAGAACTCTCAAAATCACACACACACACACACACACACTCTAAGCAAAATAACCATCTCTCGTTTAGACAGCTGGCTATGCTGTGAGCAGTTTAAAAAGTCTTAGATCAGTTAGCTAGAAGCATTTGCAGGTCAAGTACAGGACACAGCGTTAAACCTATTTTTTTTTTTAATAAATCATGATAGCCACTGAGCATATCTAAGGCTGTTTTTGTGTCACAATGTGATTTTTTTTTCAGATGCTTGTACATCAGAAGCCTGTTGAGCTGAGGATTTAACCACGTGAGAGAGAGGAAAGTAGAGCAAATTTAGTTCAGCTATTTAATTCTTTTGCAAGGGTGGCATCTTGTCCAAGAGATTGGAGGGAGTCAGGGAAAGTCCTCCAGAGGAATCATTTTCAGCCAGGATGACCAATAATCAGCTTAAAAGGCAGCAGTTGGGAGGAGTATAAGCTCTTCTAGCACCCTCCCACAGCCCCCCCTCCATCCCATAAGCATGTCCCTCTATGCACACGGAAATATTAAGTTATTTGGAAGAAACACAGGTCTCCTTCTCCCATTAAACCTCCTCTCTCCCAAGGGAGCCGACTGCTAAACAAAAGCTTATCTCTATTCAAGAACGGCCTCAAACTCAGCTGCTGTCTGTTATGGTCTGATAAAGGCTCTTCTTCTGTCTGCCCTCCTGCTGTCTCTCCCCTCTCATGTTACCAACCCCCATCTTCTCCCCACAGTGCCTAATGCCTCTTCTTTTAAGCAATGTCATGACTAATTGAAAATGCATTTTCCTTTCCTCTTGACCAGACAAATGGTTTATCGTTGGCAAAACATTGCTTAAACTTGGGAACCCAGGCACTTGTTTTTGGCCCACTTGAGGGATAAAATCCTGCCCAGTTTTTATCATTCTGTTGCAATCAAAACACACCAATATTAATAGTTGTATGAGTGAATCCAAAGCATTCAGAATCTTAAAAGCAATTCCGGGCTCTCTCAGTTAAATACACAATTTGCTTTCACTACCACTGGAAGCCGTAAGCTTGAGAGATGCACAGGGACACGCACAAATATAGAAGAATTTTGAAAAAAGCAGCATTATCCAAATATAAGAATTCAGTAAATTCTAAAGACAGTTTCCACTTTTACGGTGGGATTATTTACTGTAGTTGATCACCAAGGAGACAATTAGCGATCACTTATAACCACAGATATAGCCAAATCATCTGAAATTCAGTGCATCTTATCACACAAAACAACTCAGAAGCTGACTTCAACCAACAGCTCCGGAGTTAAGTGTTTCATTTCTTAGATCAGCAGCCGGCATAATTGTGCGAGACCTGCACTTTAACAGTTAACCATTCATCTTAAATTACATAAATGTGTCTCATACATATTGACTTTTCACTTTAACAAAGTCTACAGAGACAAACTTTCAAGGAGATGGCATTTTTATATGTGAATGTGATTTTAATGGAATTTCAAGTACTTTCAGGTTTTGCTCATGATGACAACTGCCACAATAAAAAGCTTATGAACAAAGATGTGGTTTTATGCCTATTCACCTAGCAGAGAGCGACTTTTACAGCATACTTTGTCATCAGAGAAATCTTTGCAGTGTCTCTGAAAACACCCCCATGTATAGTCTATGTACCAAATATTTGAATCCCATGCTATTGGCCAAGAAGCAAGTGATTTAATTTTCTGGCTTTGGCAGAGGAAAAGCACTTTTGAGGCTTCCAATACATGGTTTCCCCCTTCCCAACTCAAAAGAAAGAAAGAAAGAAAGAATGAAGAAAATAAAGGCTCCTTGTATTTGCCAAACATTTTCAGAAAGGGCTGGTTGCACCCCACAATCTGTTTCTTTTCATTCCATTCAGGGAAGTCCGGGGTCAAATTTGGAACACTCAAAAACATAGCAGCTGTTAACCCCTCCACTGCCACATTGGAAAGAGATGCCAAAGCCGCATATTGTTCTGTCTTTTCATTTCCATCCATTTCGTGTCAGGTCACACAGTGTATGCCCAGAGGGCCTTATGAATAGCCAATGAAAAGCTCATTGTTCAGGCGGCCTCCATTATGTCGCCCAGGGAATAAAAAACTTAGATAATGACCTTAACCATCACTTTGGTGTGACTGTCATGTTTTCAAACCACACAGCTGCATTAACATGCTAAGAAGGAGACTCCCATCGCATGAGCTATTAAAATATAAATCTGAGCTCAGGAAAGACTAATTAAATTATGTGGTGTCCAAATGGCATAATATTTTAGGGGGAGATTTCCAAAGGCACTTAGACACCCAATTCTGTCCTTTCAAATCAGTTCCTTGAAATACGCACCTCTATCCATTATACGTGTTGAATGGAAAGGATGGCTGCTAGTTAAGGAAGGCTCTAGACAGGTCATCTTGGTTCAGTTCCTGCCACAATCTTCCTGCATAACTTTAAGCAAGTCATGTTGTATCTCTGGTGACCCCCTTCCCTATTTGGGAAGGAGGGATAACACTCATTCACAAAAACAGCAGAAACCTAGAATAACATGAAACACCCTTCACTGAGTGAAAGCTACCAAAGTTGACAATTTTGTGGCACTCTCTCTTTCCCAAAATAACAAAATGTGACAAATTTATATGGAAACTAAAGGTTCTTTTAGGTGCAAATAAACTGAAATACCTTCTGTTTCCCCACTCGCTGTAATAAAATTCATACGGCCTGTATGCTGTAATCTCTTTAGACAGAGGGCTGCTACCAGTGTGGAAAATTTGGGACTCATTATATATAAAAGAAAATCCAAGACATTAGTGATGGCCTTCCAGGCACACGTAATGATTAAAAATTAAAACAATTAAGGTGGTTTCAGAATTAAACCTGTATGTTCACTAGACATAAATTGTTGTATAAAGTTGCCCGAATAGCTAAGGTTCTGGCTTCACTGCAGAGTTAGCCTGGGCTCTTATCTGCATGTTGCACCTAACCCCACTCCTGTTCACACAGAAAACCATTCACCCAGTTTAGTGGTGCTTTACACCCAAGCTGGTTGGCCCAGCTGGGGTTGTGGGTTGGAACTTGAGTTCCACTTAGGCTTGTAATCCACTCCCTTTGCAGTGAGGGTACAGGCTAAACCCACTGAGTGCTGATAGTCCTCCCATACTTCCTACAATTCTCCCCATGTTCCCAGAAGAACAGACAAACGGTCCCACAATTCACTGGAAAGAATCATAGAGCTGCTCAGCTTACTGTAGCACAGAGAAGCACGCGGTATGTTCTAGCAGTGAACATGAGGGAGTGCAGCAGCAAAGATGGTTCCATTAACTTGAGTATGGCTTTACAGAATGCCTGTCCACACCTGGGCAAAGCTAACCCAGCTGCTCAGACCTGGGTGTAGATCACCCAGGGTAATGCTACTGTGAAGACATACTCTGAATTCGAGGCCCAACTCTCACTGGTTAAACCCAGTTTTATAAGGGAGGACTGGCTTTCTGAGAGCTCTGATCTACTGCGGTACAATAGTGATTCTTATATGCTTGTTTCACTAGTGTAGTTGAAGATCAGCATTAATGAGGAGACCAGAGCCAAAAAAGCCCTTAGTCCAAGATTTAAAAAAAAAAAACAGGAACCTTGAATTAATCCATATTTCAGCTCCTAAATAACTGGGCTTATTTTCAAGAATACTGAGCATGCAGCAGCTCTCTCTTGGGCGTGCAGCCTGATAGCTGCCATCCTCCACATCTCAATACCCTGCCAAGATCTGCTGCCTCTTGCTCTCCAGTTTTCCTCACAAGGAGGTGTTCATTGGATGACAGTGATCCTCTGAGCAGGGCTCAGGGAGCAAGAGTTGGAGTCTAGTTTAGAGTTAGGAAGTGCGTGAGGGGAGGACAGAGGCAGAAGTGTGAACTGGTATCCCTAAAGAACAGTACAGCCACTGAGGCTCAGGGAGCTGGGGTGATAAATCAGACACTGGGTACAAGCTCCCCTTTTCCCTCACATACATGGAGAAAAGGAGCCAGGCCACACTGTGGAATTTGAGTCCTGCAGAAGTCAGCTGCACCACCTGGAAAGCCTAGCAGGAAAAAACCCATCCTCAAATATAATTGTCAAAAATACATCAAGGAACTTTATGTCAATGAGCATTTTCAACTATGGGCCATAGTTTATGTGGGGTGGAAAAATGGGAAATGAAGGATCTCAACAGAATCAATTAAGACTGCAGCATAATTTAGGAGTCCTTGCTCTGGAATTTAAGGATTGTTGCTGTGAAATTTGGGCCTTTAGTGCCACTAAGAGTTCATGGAGCTTTGAAGTGCTCTGAAGATGAAAAAGGGCTATCCTGTGCACATGCCACCTGAACAAAATAATGGAGTTGTTCTAAACTAAAGTAAAAGTTGAAATCTCCTGTGGAAGTAAGTGAAAAAACTGGCAGCCTTAATGTCCAGAATTTCAGATCTGCAGGGCTGGTAGGATTTGTACTATATATCTGGAGACAATTTTCTCATTTACCAGATTACTCCTGCTAGATTGTCAAAGTCCTTCTGAAAAACAGGGCCCCAGGAATCTTATCTCCTTATCTACTCCCTTACAGCAAAGCTAAAAATTTGGCCAACTTTCAGATTCTTTTTCCAAACTTAGCTTCTTCCCTAAATTGTTTCTAGGTGACATTCAGCATTTTTCAAATCCACTTTTGAATCATCTGGCAATTAAAAAAAAAAGGTGGATACATTTTGGCAGTAGCTCTATAGAGTTGTGCTATCTTCAATAGACCATGAAGCTGTTCCACACTAGAGAGATGATTTGAAAACAGACAAAATGGCTTACAATTTCAGTAAACATTGCCACACCAGCTACCGCAAGAAATACTGCCCTCTCACCCTGCTTTTTATTTTATTATTTTGCCAATGTAGGCTGCTAAGGAAAGACTTATAGGAGATGAGAGAGTTAAGATAAAAACCATTGGCTAAAACTACAAAGCACTTACTTTTCAACAGAACAAAGAATGCTTTCACAAAGCTGAAAAGTAAATTACAGAATTTCTGGCATATACTCCCCATAGTCTTTTGTTCCTGGTAGATCTTTTACTTAAGGAGTGCTGGTTTCATCAAAAACATGCTGTACGCTTCATGTGACCCCACTCTATCGTGCTGCTTGTGAAGGTTTGCGTTTAAAAGAAATTATACTATGGAAGCTTCAATTGGATGTGATATTCCTGCTTTCTGCCATTGCTTCCTGCTCCTGAATTGTTATACAGAGTGGTTGCATCCACTTAAACAGCTGGAAGGTGAAGTGATCCCTACGAGCACTTTGTGCATCTGTTCGAGCTTGGAAAGAGTTTTGGCAGGGAAAGTAAATCTAAATCCAAAATATTTTAATGATTTACAGGGTGACTGAAATCCTCTCAGCATCAAAGTATTATGAAGCTGAGGCATCTTAAAGTAAGGAAAACAGAGAAACCTCAAAAACCCTCTCTGGTCTAAATTGTCAGAGACACAACACAAAATTACAGACATCACGAATCAGCGACCACACCTTCAACATGCATGTTGAGACATTATTATGCAGATCGGGTCACTGCTGTTCAAAGCATCGAGAAGTAAAGGTCCAAAAATTGGTCATATTAGAGGCAAGTTCCTCCTGTCTACATCTTGGCAGAGATGTAGGAAGACTGATGCTTTGCAGTAAGTGGAGCTTAAAAGCTCAAAATGGAGGTGGAAAGGGTGATGGAAGTTAGGGTTTTAACATACAGACTCACATTGACTATTTGGGATTACTGCAGATGAGGATGCACATTAACTCTTAGAGCATGGGTATATGTCCATAGAATAATACTCCCACTAATAACTATTTGCTTCACATTGTTTTTTGACCAATGATATTTTTCTGATGGTAACATGGAGCTGCGCGCGCACACACACACACCTTACTCCTGGAGTCAGTCAGTGGGAAAACTCACATGAATATTCTGGAAGGATGTGGCCCACAAGCAGTACAATGCGTTATTTAAACAGGCAAATTGAGTCTTGCCCTCTACTGATGTGTACGTAGCCCATTTACATACACCTAATCTGAGCTGAAAAGACACTTGCAATAGAAGCTCAGAGTTCCGAACACCAGAGTTACAAACTCAACCAGACACCTCATTTGAAACTGGAAGTAAGCGACCAGGCAGCAGAGACCAAAAGAGAAAAAAAAGAAAAAGAAAGAAAAAGAAAACACAGTACAGTACAGTGTTAAATGTAAAGTACTAAAAAAAAAATGAAGTTTAAAAAAAAGATATGACGGAAAGGAAACGGTTTCTGTGCTTGTTTCATTTAAATTAAGATGGTTAAAAGCAGCATTTTTCTTCTGCATAGTAAAGTTTCAAAGCTGTATTAAGTCAATGTTCAGTTGTAAACTTTTTGAGAGAACAACCATAACATTTTTTTCAGTGTTACAAATATTTCAGAGTTATGAACAATCTCCATTCCTGAGATGTTCGTAACTCTGAGGTTCTACTGTATGTGTTTAAAACTCTTTAAAGTTGTTTAAGATACTAGAGGACATGATGAGACATTTTAATTCCCAGAGATTCCCCATGAAAAGGGCAGAATTTGAAGTATACCGCTGCTGTTTTATTATACAACTGAACACTGTTTACTTACTATGAGTACAGTATGTACCACAATGTGGTCCTGGTCCATGATTAGGGCCCTACCAAATTCACGGCCATGAAAAACGTGTCTGTGAAATCTGGTTCCACCCCCACTCCGTGAAATCTGGTCTTTTGTGTACCCTATACTATACAGATTTCACCAGAGTTTCTCAAATTGGGGGTCCCGACCCAAAAAGGGACTATGGGGGGGTCACAAGGTTATAGTAGGGGGGTCGTGGTATTGCAACACTTACTTCTGCACTGCCTTCAGAGCTGGGTGGCCAGAGAATGGCCCAGCTCTGAAGACAGCACCCTAACCAGCGGCAGCACAGAAGTAAGAGTGGCAATATCATACCATGCCACTCTTACTTCTGCGCTGCTGCCTTCAGAGCTGGGCGGCCGGAGAGTGGCGGCTGTTGACTGGGAGCCCAGCTCTGAAGGCAGCAGTGCAGAAGTAAGGGTGGCAATACCAGACCATGCCATCCTTACTTCTGCGCTGCTGCTGGCAGTGGCACTGCCTTCAGAGCTGGGCACCTGGCCAGCAGCCACCGCTTTCTGGTCGCCCAGCTCTGAAGGCAGCTCTGCTGCCAGCAGCAACACAGAAGTAAGGGTGGCAATACCGGCACCCCCATACAATAACCTTGCAATCCCCCCACAGTCCCTTTTTGGCTCTGGACTTGTATAGTTACAACACCGTGAAATTTCAGATTTAAATATTTGAAATCATGAAATTTACAATTTTTAAAATCCTATGGCCGTGAAATTGACCAAAATGGACTGTGAATTTGGCCCTATCCATGACTGAGGCTCCTAGAGTGCTATGGTAATACAAATACTACATAATAATATAATAAAAAAGGAAATTATAAAGTGCTTTCTCAATGTTTTATATACATGGGCCCCCTTGGAGAAGGCTTTTCTTTCTTCTTTTGCGCCATGAGCCCTCAAACTGTATGAAAAGCTTGTGCAAAAATATTTTAAAGCCCTAACATGGTTGCACCCTGTAGTCTGATTAGCTCCATCTCAAGTATTAGTATTACTATTTAGTGCCCCGAGGCCTGAGTCAAGTTTGAGCCCCCTTTGTGCTAGGCACTGCCCCTCCCCAAGACTGTGTGCTCTAAATAAACATGAAAGTAAGAAGGTGGGAGATGAAACAGGGGCTAAGTGACTTGCCCAAGGTCAAACAGTAGATCAGTGGCAGGGCAGGGAATAAAAGCCAGGTCTCCTGACTCCTCTTCTACTGCCCTATCCACTAGACCACAAATGACTTTGTGACATAGGTTTCCATCATTTAAGGTATTGATGACCATCATTAAAGGGCCCAAATCACCTCAGATCTGGCTACCTGTGAGACTTTACTCAGATCTGCTGGAATACTCTTTCTGTAGTTTGAACGAATTCCAAGATGAATGCTGAGCTCTTTCACTAAGAGAGCTGCCCCTTATGGAACTCCTTGCCTTTGGCAGTATGTGTGTCAGAGCCTGTTCCGTGGTATTAAGACAACTAAAGTTGATACCAGGGACCACCTTGCTGCCTTTGTAAAGTGTGTAAGGGAGCTATTGGGGATCGGCACCAATCCACGGACTGGGAGCTGAGAAACACTGGCTCTCGTGGATATGCGGCTGAACTGAGCATCAGGATTCTATTGCTGGCTCTGCTACTGACCTAGTGTGTGACCACAATCTGAGGCTCATTTATCTGTTGCCGCTTTTCAGCCATTTGGTTTGCTTTCTTTTTCTGCAAAAATGTATTGCTGTGAGCAGCAAAGTTGCCCAGTGAGGGCCTGATCCAGTGACCATTCTAAAACCTGGGAAAAATCCTCTTGATTCCGTCTGGGCTTTGGATCAGGCCCTGCAGGCACATTTTCTATCACAGCACTTGGATCCCAAGACAATAGCTGCTGAAAAAGTTAATGCAATCAAGCCTCCAAGTTAGTCCAAAGCCCTTTTCTGGAAACCCACACAACATTTTGGAATGACAATGGCTTGGGTTGTTTTTGTTCTTCCTACTCTCCCTTTTGTTTTGTTTCACTTTGAATACTTCACAATGTTTGTATTTTGAAAGCTGGCCTATTTTCCCCCACACAAAGCAGCCGATTCAGTTTGTGGTATAAATGCTAAATCAGCATGTGTCAAACTTGTTAAACCTTCTTTATGCCAAGCCTTGAAGAACACGATAAAATAAAGCTTTAAAGATATACATTTTAATAAAACATTATTCATGCACTGTTAGGCCACAAAATATTCTCGTGTACTGTAAAGAAATGAAAAGTAACATTTCTCTGGCCTAAAGCTAACTTTTTATGACACCTCTGGTAATTTTTCTTAGTACTGCTTTATTTATTTATTTTACAGTAAGCTTTCAGAAAAGCAGTGGTATTTTTCTTGACACGCGTTCAGGAGTTTTTTAGCCTGACATTTTACATCATCTACAGCAGTGCTTCACAAAGCTGGTCCGTCGCTTGTTCAGGGAAAGCCCCTGGTGGACCAGGCTGGTTTGTTTACCTGCCGCGTCCGCAGGTTTGGCCAATCGCGGCTCCCACTGGCCGTAGTTTGCCGCTCCAGGCCAATGGGGGCTGTGTGAAGTGGCGGCCAGCACATCCCTCTGCCCGCGCTGCTTCCCCCAGCCCCCATTGGCCTGGAGTGGCGAACCGTGGCCAGTGGGAGCCGCGATCGGCCGAACCTGCGGATGTGGCAGGTAAACAAACGGGCCCGGACCACCAAGGGCTTTCCCTGAACAAGTGGCAGCCTGACTTTGAGAAGCACTGATCTACAGGAAACTTAATAGGGATATGGTAATTAGAAAGGCTAAAGGATAAATGCTGGAAGCAATGTGCACTGATCAAACAGCATAGACAACAGCTCTTAAGAGAGGAAGGATGGGCTTTGTGGTTAAGACACCGGATTGGATCTTAAGCGATATGGATCTCTGCCAAAGGCTGTGTGTGTGACCTTGGGTAAGTCACTTAAATTTTCTCTGATTCAGCTCCCCAATTGCTAAATGGGGATGATAATATTTACTTTGTCTATTTAAACTGTAAGTTCTTTGGGGCAGGGCCTGACCCTTCCTGTGCTGGCACAACGCCTAATATAACACTGACATACCCCCGGGCGGGATCGAATGTGGGACCTCTGGAGCTAAATGCACGAGCCTCTACTGCACGTGTTAAAAGCCACATGGCCCTTAGCTAAGGATATAGAGCAAACTCATTATTCTGTAAGTGGTCTCGGTGCCACTAAATGGGACAGAACACCGCACCCAGGAGGTGTGTGGGTCACATAATTCCCCTAGCTGACAAAGTGCGTCCCGAGCTTCAGCAACTTCCCAGTTGAAATCCCAGACGAGGCCCTGGTTGTCAGCAGGTGGGATTGAACCTGGGGCCTCTGGAGCTTAGTGCATGAGCCTCTATTGCCTGAGCTAAAAGCCACATAACCCTTAGCTAAGGCTGTAGCAGACTCATTAATTGCTCTCTCTCTAAGTGGTCTAGGTGCCACTAGATAAGACACAGCACCATACCCAGGAGGTGTGTGGGTTACGTTAGCACAGTGGTCTCCAATCCTTTTAAGCACAAGATCATTTTTTGAATTTAAGTGCAACCCAGGATCTATCACAAAGAAAATGTAGAAATAACAGTAATCACACAAACCCAAACACGCCTGCCCCTCCTCCGAGGGCCTGAGCCACTCACACCATCCCCCCTCCCTCTGTTGCTTGCTCTCCTCCACCCTTCCTTACTTTCACTGGGCTGGGGCAGTAAGTTGGAGTGCGGGAGGGGATGCAGACTCTGGGCTAGGGCCGAGGGTTTGGAGTGTGGGAGGGGCTCCAAGATGAGTCTGGAACAGAGGGTTGGGGTGCAGGAGGGGGTTCAGGGTGCGGGCTCTGGGAGGAAGTTTGAGTCGGGGGGTCAACGCTGCAGGTTGAGGTAAAGGAGGGGGTGCGGGCTCTGGGAGGGAGTTTGGGTTGCAGGGGTCAGGACTGGGGCAGGGGTTGGGGTGCAGGAGGGGGTTCAGGGCTGGGGTAGGGGGTTGGGGTGCAGGCTATAGGCAGGAGTTTGGGTGCAGAAGGTGTCAGGGTTGGGGCCAGGGATTGGGGTGCAGGAGGGAGTGCGGGCTCTGGGAGGGAGTTTGGGTGCAGAAGGCGTCAGGGTTGGGGCCAGGGATTGGGCTGCAGGAGGGGGTTCAGGACTGGGGTAGGGGGTTGGGGTGCAGCAGGGAGTGTGGGGGTGCAGGCTCTGGCTGGGTGCTGCTTACCTCAGGCGGCTTCTGGGCAGCAGTGCTAAGGCAAGCTCCCTGCCTGCCCTGGCCCTGGGCGGCTCCCAGGAGCAGCCAGCATGACCGTCAGCGGCTCCTGGGGAGGGGAAGGGCAGGTGGCTCTGTGTGCTGCCTCCATCCGCAGGGACCACCTCTGCAGCTCCCATTGGCCAGGAATAATAATTATTATTATTGATTATTTGTATTATGGTAGTGCCAAGAGGCTCCAACTGAGATTAGTATCCTGATGTGCTAGTGCAGTAGTCACCCACCGGTAGCTCGCAATGGACTGGTCAATCATGGAGCCTCTGAAAGTCGATCTCAGTCTGTCAGAGGCTCCACGATCAACCAGTCCATCATAATCTAGGGTTGCCAACCCTCCTGCAGCTGGCCACTAACAGTCCGGCAGTGCAGTGGGGCTAAGGCAGGCTCCCTGCCTGCCCTGGCCCCACACCACTCCCAGAAGCGGCCAGCATGACTAACAGCAGCTCCTGAGGGAGGGAGGGGAAGGGCTGATGGCTCTGCACGCTGCCCCCATCCACAGGCACTGCCCCCACAGCTCCCATTGGCTGTGGCTCCCCATTCCTGGCCAATGGGAGCTGCAAGGGTGGTCCCTGCGGACGGAGGCAGCATACGGAGTCACCTGCTCTTCCCCTCCCCCCTCCAGAGCTGCTGCCAGTCATCACTAGCAGCTCCCCTGAGCCAACAGTCAGGCCTCCTCCTTCAAGGGGCTTATTTATTGGGTTTGTTGTTATCTCAACATAGGACCCAGTGGTCCGAATTCTGACTCAGAAGCTGGTTTTCAGAGACAACGTTGGTAAACTTCCAAGCTCTTGGGGAAAATACAGAGCAGGTTTCCTGGCAGTTCTCTTCTTCAAGGACTGACCTTTCTGTTCAGGTCCCACCTTGAGCAAGGAAGTGCAGCTGTCATTAGTGAATCAAGACACAGTGAGATCCAGCTGTGTGCTCTCAAAACCTCTGAAGTGAGACAGCAACTCTCCTGGATCCTAGCTCCCACTTGTGCCCTTCTTTCTCGCTGTTTAGGGTACTGCCCCTTTCTTTCTTAGGTACACTGGGGAAGTGTGTGTGTCTCGAGCATAAGGACCTTTTGGGGTTGGAAAGGGTCTGCACTGCTCGAAGTGTCAAACACAGCTGCTCCCCCAGATCTGACTCAACCAGCATTGAATTTATTTGGCAGCCCTGGCAGTAAGTTCAACATCTGTGTCAATGAAGGGTGGGTAGAGAATCGGTGCTTCAGGACAATAGGACCCATATACCAGTTTGATGATGTGCTTAGAGCCTGACTGCCCAGCATTGTAACCTGACCGATTACAGTATATAGGCGAGCAGGTCCATGCAAACCACAGGGGCTAATAATGAGATTCTTATCCTTAATGCAAAACAACATGTCCATTTCTCACATTATGCAAACAAATGAGGTGTGCAGATAAAGCAGCTGAAGCACTTTTTGGAATGGATTTTAGTCCCCCATTGCAGGCCCTACTACCATATAGCAGCCTGTTTCTTTTTCTCCCCGTGCTTGAGAATATATTTTCCTGTCTTGAAGGAGTCCCACTGTTTTACCCTGCTCCCTGCACCTGCTCCCTTCTACTCTCTTGCTGCCAAGCTAAAAAAGAAAAACAATGAAAATTAGAGCCATAAAATGTGGATATCTGGATCCTAAAACTCAAAAGCTTTTGAGTGAAGGTAGGAGGGATATTTCGCAACCTGGATTTTGGGGCTTCATCCAGCAGATATTTACACATGTGAGTAACATTGCTCATGTGTGTGAGGGTTTGCTGGACCTGGCCAGAAAAGAATGTCAGATCCACAGCACAGATTTTGGGGTGTTTGGATCCAGAGTTTTGGCTGGAGTCTATCTCTGCAAAAATGAAGTCCAGTGCAGTGGTCTGCTGAGTGACCCTGGGCATCTCAGATTCCCCAGCTGTAAAATGGGAATACAGATACTGATTTCCTTTGTAAAGCTCTCTATTGAGGAAAGGCCAGGTATTATTAACACAGGAAATGCTGAAAAAGATTGCACAACCAGACAAACGTTTTCAGTAAAACCAAATTTTGTTTGTTTGTTTGTTTTTAAGAAAACCCCAAAAAGCGAACAGAAAACTGACATTAAAAAAATCCATTTTCACAAAATAACCATTTTTCATCTAAAAAACTTCGCTGGAAACATTTTAACCAGCTCTATTATAATGCATCTTTTCCTATTTTTTAATAGACAGTGCTGAGAACCTAGTATTTAATGCAATGTGCTTTATTTACGGGGGCTCAGCAAAGAAAATCTTAAGGGCTAAATAAAATTGAATGAATCTATTGGATCAATAGCATCCATTTAAAACAGTCCCAAAACATTGACATGAATATATGAGATGTATTTGAAAAAGCTGCTTCATTTGGTTCAAGGACTGTGAAGTAAATAAGTTACCTTGAAGGTGTTTACAACATGTAGTATAGGACTTTTAAGAGCACTATTACTAATAATTAACTCTTTTGTAGCACGTTCTATCTTCAAGGGCACTGTTGATTTCCTACAGCCTTATGAATAAAACTGTTTTAACTTATTATGTTAGCTATTGCACAAGAAAACCTCAAAATTTTGTAAAGTTCAGGTGCGGGTCCAAGACTAGAAACACCACAGAAATTCACAGCAATTGCAACATTGCATCCATAAATCACCTCAGTGAGACAATATCTAGGCCTAACTTGTTGAGATAGATAAAGACAATGTTTTATACCAAAATAACACGCTTTATTCAGAATTGCCTTTGCATTTGCAGTTTTACTTCAGATCCTTAATGTTCTTTTAGCACTCTAGGGTCTACAACATCATCCTTTATTAAAAAGTACAGTAATCTAATGTAATAACCCAGAATGCATCCTACAATTTCCATCTAATAAGTGTTTCTATAGTATTGTATGCTCTTGCTTTAGGATGCTGTAGTGATTTTATTTTATATCAAGGATGATTTCTTTTGAAGCTAATGTTGGAAGTTTAACATACATATCCTGAGAAATTTTGTAATCATATATTTCTTCTATACAAGGTAACCTACTATCCAACTTGCTTTTGCCTTTGCTAGGAATGTTTGCATATTGCAAAACACCTATTTTGATACTAATAGAAATAAATGGCTGAAAGAACACTGAAAATTGAGAGCTTTTGCTTATTATTTAAATTCTTTCACATAGCAGTCACTGTGTGAAATTCTAATTCACTGTCTCTGCAACAGAGTCAGATATTTAAATGGTCCAAAGCTTAGGAAATCACTTAAAATGTAATTAATACAGGAGCACAAGTCATTGTGGTCTGTAAGATGTGATGCATTAAGTGTAGCAAATAAGACATAGCATAGGATAGTCATCCACCTGTATTATACATCTAATCCACTAAAATATGTACATAGATTTACTATATTTGTTTTATTTTCTAGTCCTGATATTACACATTGATGTTTACTTGTTAATTTAATCTTATAGTATTTAGTCATTTTTTTGCTCACTGTTTTTGAAAAATTGCTACAATTACAGACCAACAGCCCTAAGAGCTAAAACTATATAGACAAAAACGTGTTTTCTAAATGAATGGTTTAATCTGCCTGTAACCCACCTCCATGGACCGTGCCTGAGTGTATAAAAAAGTCGGTACTAAAGCTGTCACTCATGCATAGGACCCAAACAAGAAAGACGTCAGCATTGCCCATCCAGCTGTGTTCTGTGTGAGACTGAGGCCTAGTCTACACTAGAGAATTAGGTCAGCATAACTATGTCATTGAGGGATGTGAAAAATCCACACCCTTGAGTGACATAATTAAGCCAACATAGGTCCCCTTGTAGGCAGTGCTAGGTCACCAGAAGAATTCTGTCAACCTAGCTACCACCTCTTGGGGAGGTGGATTAATTATGGCGATGGGAGTAACTCTCCTGTTGGTGTAGGGAGTGTCTACACTGAAGTGCTACAGTGGAGCAGCTGCAATGATGCAGCTGTGCCGCTGTAGCGTTTTTACATGTAGACAAGCCCCGAGTGTCTCAGTTCCATAATGATGGTCTCTTGCTTCTTAGTAAGACAGCAACTGTTCCAATACCATGGTAACCTTTAAAAGTTTGTCAGTTAGTTACCTGAAATTACCATGCATACATACTTGAATACTATCCCCACTTAATGCATGCCCACTGAAGCATCAGGGACAAATCAGAACCAAGCCACACAATACCTATATCTCCCAGTCCTATGTCTTGACAAACTGAAACTTTCTCCTATCTCAATTATTTTCTAAGCTCAGTTCTTGCTTCCAGCAAGGAGCAGAAGTAGAGGAATTGAAATACTGATCAAAGGCATCTCCAATGATATTTCCAACCTGTGGGAAAGGAGGGACTGGAAAGTGTACAATTAATATTGTTGACATTTCTAGCCCACTGTAGTACATTGAGCAAGTTTTGGCAATGAACATAAGATTCTGATATATACACAATATTTGGGTGCTTTTTTTTTCTAAGTTCTTCATTCATTATGAATAATTATACTAAAATTGTGTGTCTTGGACACAATACAAGGTAAGACAATGGAGCTAATTCCAAGACTAAGCTATGAGGCAACAGTCTGGGAGTCTGGCTGTTTTTCACAGAACAAGTAGAGACTGCAGGAGACCTACTAGAAGTTTTCAAAGTTAAGAATAGACTTGACAAGTAGGCGGGGGTGAAAGTAACTCCGGAGACTTACCGGTACAGGGGCTGGTTCCAACCCTCGGAAGGGGCGGGGCCTCATGCAGAAGGGGCGGGATTGGGGGTGAACATCCCCCAGCCAGTCCTTCCACGGCCGCCCAGGGCTCCAGCAGCGATTTAAAGGGCCCAGGGCTCCAGCTGCTGCCGTGGTAGCAGCAGCGGTGGCCAGAGCTCCGGGTCCTTTTAAATCGCCAGCCCAGGGGCAGCCACTCCCTTTGCCCCCCTTTCCTGTCGGCAGCTCTGGGGAGAAAAGGGGCAATGACGTTAAAGCGCTGGCATGGCAGCGCTTTAAGCAGAGTCCTTTGCCGTGGCAGCACTTTAACGTCACTGCCCCTTTTGTGTCCCCCCGTCGGCGGCCCTGGTAGAGTCCGTACTGGCAGGGCCACTAGCAGTGTTTTAAGCTGGGTCCGTCGCTTTAATGTTGCTGCCCCTTCCCCCCTCAGTTGGCAGCCATGCCAGTATGGACCCTACCGGCAGGGTCACCAGTTGGGGAGGCAAAGGGGCACTTTAATGTGGGCTACGTACGGGCTGGTACCAGCTTCTTACCAGTACGCTGTACCAGCCTGTACCGGCTCACTTTCACACCTGCAAGTAGGTTATAAGAGGAGCATAACAATATTCAAAAGAGGCTCAAAAATAGATGGTCATCTAGAAATTATAAGTAAATAGAGACTTCAGAACTGCGTTATGAGAAGCATAATAAATATATGAAATATATTATTAAGGAAAATAATTAAACCAAAATGTGTCCAGTAAATGAGTTCAAAGTGCAGAGTTATGCCTGGGAAAAGAAAGAAAAGATGTATTTGAGGAAAGAGCAGGAAGGTGGGATTAACGTAGACCAAGAGTGGCCTAGCAAATTGGATTGAATGGCCTTTCCTTGTTCCTAACAGTTTATGCGGCTTATAACCCTTAATTATAGCATCTTGAATGCAAAACTAATTCTGCATGAACTGCCATGCAATGGGTGAACAATATTTTCCATTAAGGTGTCAAGGTCAATGATCCAGATAATTAACTAACACAGCGGTTCAATACATTAATTCTCTATGAAATAGTAGTAAAATGTATGTTGACTCTTGGTAACCCCTAGGTAGATGTAACCACTTTCATGATAAGATGTGGATGTAATAATCTGTTTGAGCCTGTCTGCCGGAGATGAGGGATTTTCTTAAATAATGATGATGAATGCTGCTCTTGTAGGGAGCAGGAGTATGTCATTAAACTAGCTAATATTTTGCTGCCCTCCCATGTACAGCAAACGTTGCTGAAGGGCAGTGATGCTGACAAATCCTTACAGGCCAGAGAAGGGAATAAAGCAAGGAGAAAACTGGATGAAAAAAGTAGATAAAGGGCCTAAGGTGAATTTGAGCCTAATACAGAGTTATTTGGTTTGTTTGCTTTTCTCCTCAAATAAAAGTAGTTCAATCATTATTTTTTCTGCAATAGGGAAAAAAAACACTCTTCAGTCACAGAGTTCATTGCCTATCAATAAACAGAACTTTAGATCTCTCTGGACTCAGATACACAATGCAGAGATATTAGTTCTGCTCCAGCTTATTCCAAGGTGCCAGAGTTCAGAATGAAAATCTACAGATTGCTGATAGCCAAGCCAATTCTATACAACGGCAAAGATCCATCAATGCTATATACATGTATATTAACCAGATATAATATATTTTTAAGCCCATTAAGCAGATACTTTCATTGGGCTGTGCACACTGATGACTGGTCTTTTTCCTGAGTTGTTACAGTTAGTTTAGAACCCAGCGACGTGAATGAGGAGTTCAGACTATTTTTTTTCCCAGCGGGCATTACACCATGCATGTGTCAACATCAAATACCATCTGCCATCATCCTGCCCATTCAGCTTTGCTACGTTCCTTCAACATTCCTCATAGAAATCTTTAGTTTCAATTAAACTAAATAATTCTGTGTAATCTTCAGATGTTTATATATTAAACTACACAGTTGGTTGGGCGCCTCACTGTTACCATTTTGCTCTATTGAAAAGTCTACTTCTGCTCTTTGTATTCTGCCTCTTACCCAATTTCTAACCAATGACAGTCCTTTACCTCTCACCCATGATTACCTTGTTTCTTCAATAGCCTTTTGTGAGGGACTTTAACAAAAGCCTTTTGAAAATCCAAAGAAATTATGTCAACTGTCTCTGTATTAATCCACCATGACGAGGATTAATATACTCCTCTGCAGCATTCTTAGGGTTAATACATTTTATCTGCTGGAATATTTCAGTCCAATATCAAGAACTGCTTCAGAATACAAAAATCTCCAAACATTTATTTATATTTACTTTTAATAAGCAGTATACAACCTGTCTCAACAAGCAGCAATTTAATTACATCATTGCATCTGATCAGATGAACATCCTGTTCATAATAAAACCTCACCTATAAATAAACATAGAAAATACAAATTAAGCTTTCTTGTTAGACTGCAGCAGACTTAACGTCTCAAATCTTCCCCTACATGTTGTGAACTGAATTTTTATCTGGAATAGTGGGTACATTAAAATGTTGGTTTGCATGTTTGCATATTCATAATAATTCTCCTCATGCCATGTCTACACCTTGCGAATTTGTCCGGATTTCTGCCATTGCTGACCTGCCATTGATACAGCTGCACTGATGTAACTGCTAGTGTTGCCAAGCAAAGCTGGCTAGAGATGGTTAAAAACATCATTACATTTCAAACTCACTTTTTTTGTTTAGAAAAAGAACAACTTCTCATTTATTCAAATTTTTGCCACAAACATTTTTAGCCAAATTTTTCATTTTTAAAATTTTTCATTTGGGGTTTTCCTCTCCCCCCTCTTTCTTTTTCTTTTTCTTTTCCCCTTTATTGCCATGTACAAAGAAGGACAAAAAGTAAACAAACACATTTAAAAACAGAAAAAAGCAATTTAATTTTTAATTTTCCACGTTCATTTAAAAAAGTAAAAATTCAAATAAATGAACTTTTTTCACAAAAATTTCCAGTTTAGGAAAAAGGCCATTTTTCAACAAAAATATTCTTAGTTTGAAAAATTTCAACCAGCTCTAAAGCTGATAGTAGCACTGGTATATGTAGCCCTGCTTGAAATCAAGGCTAACTGTCCCAGTGCAAATGGCAGCTTAAAATTTATTTTAGGGAATTTCCCTGGTGCATCTACAGTGGTGGCAGGAAACTGATGGATGAAATCAGGTAAAAAGCTCAGCATATGCAAGACTTAAATCTACAATTGCTTTTTGTGCTCATCAGTTGGGATCCTGATCAACAGTTCTCTGATAAAAGCGATTTTAAAACTAAAACCAAATATTCAGTGTCTGCGATGGATGTTATTAACAATCAAAATCTTTGTTAAAAGGAATGCTATTTTTTTTAAAAAGTAGAGTATTTCAACTTTCTCTTTTATAATTCCTGAGTCCAATGCATTGAAGGCAAACAGTGCTACAGGTTCAAAATTTGGTTAGTGCGTGAAAGGCGACAAACTGACAGCCCTGGAAAAAGCCACAGAACACAAAGCATAGGCAGTGGTAGTTCAAGCTTTCTCCACACTGCTCCATTAATGTTACTCAAACCCTGACCTGAAAGACCCAGGTAAAAGGGTGGACAATTCTTTGTCCTCTGCTGTGACTGCCAAAAAGGTACCATTTAATGTCGGATATAGGGCTATTTTTCAACTGTGAATAATAATTATCCTCTAGGAATTGGACCAAAACCATCAGTGATTTTCACATATGTGGCTTTCATTCACCACTAATGTGGGCTGGATTCCAACCAGCACAATCCAATTACAAATTCCCTCAGACATACAATCTCCCCTCCTATCCAGAATCTATTTGGAGAACAGTAAGACTCTACTGATCTGAATATTGGAAGGAACTAACACCTCCCAAATCATACCAACTCACTGAAAACATTTCATAATATCAGAAACACCTTCATAATAAACCTTTTTTAACAACATCAGGAGATGATACTCTAATATTTCATATCTCCTGGTCTCCAAGCATTTATCGGGCGGGACAACAAATGTGAGAAAATCGACACTTCCCAGTATTTGTTACTGGTATATGGGGATTAATAGGAGAGCCAACATTAAATTGATCAAGCTTTTGGAAGATGCTGAACAGAAACTAACATTAGGGTCCAGTGATTCATGTCTCCTGATCCTGGAAGACATGGTAATATTGAATTGATCTGAAAATTAAAAGAGGGAGAAAGGATCCTTATTTCTGCATTAACAGCTAAACTGATGGAAGTCACTTGGGTTTAGGTTTTGCAGTGCCCCATACAAAGTAATGTCTGGGGTCCCACCACCCACCCACTCCCTATCGACTCAACAAGATGGGATTATTAGATCCCAATGGCACCTTCTCCAGAAAAAAACTTAAAATGAACCTAGCTACAACTGAAAGAGCAGAGGGTGTGGATGTAACCTAAAAAGTACAGTAGGCTGTGGGGTTTGTACAGTGGGGATTATGGAATACCAGGAGTGAATGCCTCTTCCATGTAGATGAATGTTGAAAAACAAAGCCCCGTATGATGCATGACTAGAGGCATTTACCCTTTGTTGACTGTCTATTGTTCCTGGAAATTGCATTCCTTTTTAGCCCTTACAGAACTGAGTGCAACACTGAGGGAGTTCATAACAAAAGCAAGAAAATGGAACAAAATATGTTATAAGGGCCATCTAGGTGGCTTTGTGCTTAGGATTGCCACTTTTGGTTGGCTGTATGCCTGGAGATTTAATCACATGACATAATCTTTAATTAAATATTAATCTTTAATTCCCAGAAACTCCAGGCCAATCCTGAAGGGTTGGCAACCCTACTTGTGCTTAATGCTCTGAACTAAGAGCATTAAACATTCCATAGAAGTGGATTCTGCTCCCTGGGCTAACAGGGGAGTGCGGAGGGAAAAAGTGATCTGTATGTACACAGAAAAGCACAGCTCTGCACAGGCCTCTATGGCCAATCTAGGAGTAGGATTAATGGTTTCATTAGGGTATCCCATCCAGTTTCCTTGGCTAAGGCCAGAGAAAGCCCAAGTGATGAAGGAAATTAGGGAAGAAGATTGGTGCAAATGATAAAGTCGACTCTCAGTTCAGTTCAAATCAACCAGTAAAAAAAAAAATCTGTAGCCAGGAAACTTGCAATATCTAACAATTTCTTCTCAGTCTATGTTTTAAATTGGTTGTGTCAGCTTCCAACTGAGGGCTGCACAACTATTAATAAGCACTTGTTTCACCATGGAATGAACTCTGATTTGTTTGGTAACTCTAAGGCATGAAGTTCTTTTGCTGGCCGTACAATTTATTTCCAAGAATTTATTCATTTCATCTGGGATTTTTTGAGGGGTTTTCCTAGATCTAGTTAGGACAGTGTTTCCCAAACTGGGGTTACCGCTTGTGTAGGGAAACCCTGGTGGGCTGGGCTGATTTGTTTACCTGCCCTGTCCACAAGTCCGGCCAATTGCAGCTCCCACTGGCTGCGGTTCGCCGCTCCCACTGGCTGCGGTTCGCCGCTGCAGGCCAATGGAGGCTGCTGGAAGTGGCGGCCAGTAAGTCCCTCGGCCTGCACCGCTTCCAGCAGCCCCCACTGGCCCGGAACAGTGAACTGTGGCCAGTGGGAGCCGCCGATCGGCCAGACCTGTGAACGAGGCAGGTAAACAAACTGGCTCGGCCCACCAGGGGCTTTCCCTACACAAGCAGCGACCCCAGTTTGAGAAACAGTGAGCTAGAATAAAGCCTTTTTATGGTATATTTGTTAATCTTAACTTTATGATTTGTTATTTTCATGCTTGAAATGATTTTTTTAAAGTATATGTGCAATGAAAAACTGAATGTGTATGGATTTCAGACTGAAACTTCAGTCAGGAACTGGGAGCTGAGATTTTCAAAATTGCCGAGGTGGGGGAGTTATATATAACTCCCATTGAAATTAACGAGAATTGTGCATCTAAGTCTCTGTGACAGGTGCTGTTAGTAGCTATAAACTGAGCCCTTTGGAAACCAACACCCTGGTCACTTAGAATACCCAGGGAAGTCAGTGTAGTTAAACTAGGAGTGACTTAGGTCATTAGGGTTTGGAAGGGTAGAAGGGATCACTTGCAGCAGTAGGGAGCCTGAGGTAATGAAGTAATTAGCTCATTAGTTCTGAGAAGAAAGCAAAGCAGTATAAAAGGCTAAGCCAGGGAGCAGGAAGGAGTGCTTTATATAACTGCTGCTGTATTGTGGTGTACCTGGAATATAAGTAATACAGACCCTTGGTAGAGGAACCCTGGTAGATTATGCATGCTGCTTAATTCACAAAGAGGGTTTACCATCCAGGGTTTCCAGAAGCTGAAGAGGAAGCCTGTTCAGTCTCCCAAGTGGCTTTCAAAATCTCAGCCTGTGTTGTTTTCACATCTCAATGCAGTTCCAAGTTGCGGATGTCAGACTTGCAAGACAATTATGTGATAGCTTTGTAGCTCCATTTAATGACAATGTAGCTCTCCATCTGTTAAAGTTTGTGCACCACTGAAGTAGGGAACATTTTAGAAAACACAATGGTGTGAATCCGCTGGTTTTCAGATTGGCTGAAAGGCTGAACTAATCTGTTCTCTAATCCAATAAGAATCCAGATCGTTAATAGTAGGACATAGAGAAAGTGTTATTAGTTTATCCATATGCATCAGACAGTGTCCACCTCATTAGTAATTTGGTGTAATAGAAATAAAGTCACTGGAACAGAACATGTTTATAGGATAAATATCTCCCACTCTGAAAATAAATATCTTGGCTTTGGCTCAGCATGTACTTAGTATCAGGAAATTACTATCCTGGGACAATGTTCCATTCCATTGACATTATCTCTTAATTACGTTATAAGCAGTGACATGTTAACCTTGAAAGGTTCAGAGGTTCAGTTTTCGTTGGCATAAGCAAAAATTTGAGTGCTTATGAGCAGTTATTGCAACTTTGAGTTAATCTCCCCTTTCCTCTCCCGGATTTTTCAAGAGCACTCAGCTCCTGTTCTCATGACCTTCAATAAAAGCCCCCAGCCTCCAATAGACCCACAGCACATTTCAAAGGGTTGATTTGATTCTAGATGGCTCCGTATGGGTCCTCTCTGATTTACACACTACTCTCCCTATGTAACAGTGCAGGAGCTAAGATCAGATGAGGAGTTTCTGCTAACAGCCCCCTGTTCATCAAGGTTTTTAAGCATATGTAACTTTAAGCAATTGCACTACTCACATGCTTAGGATTAGGCATGTGGTATTGAGGACTCTGCCTTTAAGGGCTGAGCTTCTCAGACAGAGACTGGGGGGCAGGGCACCCTCTCAAAGCCCAGTCACTGAGGTGGTGGGGGTGGGCAGAGACTAGCTTTAGAAACATTAATACAGTAACTTCAATTTTCAAAAGTGACTGGTGATTTGGAGGTAGGGTGACCAGATAGAAAGTGTGAAAAATCGGGATGGGATTGGGGTAATAAGTGCCTATATAAGAAAAAGCCCCATATATCAGGACTGTCACTCTAAAATCAGGACATCTGGTCATGCTATTTGGGGGTGCCTCAGTTCTTGGGGGCTCAATTGGAGATACCTTGAAAAGTGCCCTATTTTCAGAACGCGCTGATTGGGACCTACTCTGAAAAGCAGACACCTTTAAGGAGGCTGAAATTGGGTACCCCACCCAGGGGGCACCTAAAATGAACTAGTCACTGTGGAAAATTTAGTTTAACATAACACTTTCCTGTTGTTCATTTATTTCATTAAATGCCCCTACACACACACACACACACACACACACACAAAGCCACCACAGAACAAAACAAACCCTCACTCATAGCATTGTATACATTAATCAAAATAAACAGCTAGTCTATGGGGCACACAGACATAATAGATCTACTTAACACCAATTAAACCAAGCAGTGGGCAATGTAATCTCTCCTTGCCTCTACTGATCAGGCTGCTGCACTGCATACAAATTTCATCTGGCATGTTCAGTACTGACCATTCATTGCAATCCCCAGTCATGAGAGTATCTCTCAACCATATAACATTGATCCAAAGAGCCAGAACCTAATATTTATGGATTGGCAGACAATGTAAGAACCAGGAAGAAGTTAATTCCCATATTCAACAATAGCAAAGAATCCTGTGGCACCTTGCTCCAAAACGTCTGTTAGTCTATAACGTGCCACAGGATTCTTTGCTGCTTTTACAGATCCAGACTAATACGGATACCCCTCTGATATTCAACAATGTACTTAAGCATGTGCTCAAGGAAATGAGACTTAAGCAAGTGCTTAAAGTCAAGCACATGTTTAAATGCTTTCATGAATCATGGCCTAAACTAACTGAATTTTTTAAAAATTAAGCCTGGCCTTCCCTTGTAGTATGGATAGCACTGTTGCCAACTCTTGTGATTTTACTGAGAGTCTCGGGATAATTGGTGTTTTTCTTAGAGCTCCAGGCTGCTGGAGTCATGTGAATATATGAGAATCTCTTCTTTCATTTACAAAAAAGAAGTTGCTAGCCATCAGGGTTGTGGAGCAGAGCTTGAAAATGTGACTTGAGTGCACCCTAGAGGCTCAGAAACTGGAAGGCAAATAAGAAGAATCCAAATTTATTATTTAAAAAAAAATCTCATGTTTCTTTGCGTGCCTGATTCATGAATTTTGAACAGTTGGGGTTGGCAACACTGAAATAGTGCAGTAGAGTCAAAAACTTCCTGTTGTTTAGTCACACAATTATTATTTTTCTTAACATCCGTCTTATGCTTCTTATATTTAACATGGAACTTGATCTCCTTCACTGATATGAGAGTCACAGTTGAATATATTTTGGTTATTATTAATTTATATGCAGTTCAATCCTGTCTTCTTTCATATTCTCTGGGCTTTTTATGGGGGGGTTCTGTTTATTGCACTGTGATGATTTTTGAATTAGGCTGAACAATAGTGTTATGACATCAAGTATATCTTTGAATATATTTGTTTGCTTAAACATTGGTTTAGTCAGACAGCACTGAGGGTTGGTTTTAAAATACAATATTTACAACTGAAGGTATTTCTTTTCTCATAGTGGATTCTAATTGATTATAATCTCATGGAAAACATTTGCTACTGTATTTATTGATTTTTTTAAAAAAAGACAGAAGCATCTATTTGAAAAAGAATTATTGCATCATTAAACGGTGCCTAATCATGCACACCGTTAGTGCCAATTGGATTTAATAGGACTACAAACTTAAAATGACTCCTGTAAGTATTTCCAGAATCAAACCCTAAGACCCTTAATACTTTATGCCTCTCTATAACAATACTTTATGTACAGTGATATGAAATTTTCCATGTGTTTTTTTAGTTGTTACCACATCAAGATCTGTAGTATAATGAAAACTCAATAAAAACACAATAGCTACAAATATCAATAAGAGGCAGCTTCAGTATAAAAAGAAATACTAAATAGTCTTTTTCTGGCTACTGGTTTATACTCGTCACTTGGATTTCACCTTGCTCTATGAAATCAAATGAATCGCTGACAGAATTTGCTCTAGAAAAAGTATTGTAATATGATTGCGGCACAGAACAAATTATAATGTAAAAGTAAAATCACCAGTTGTGCGTAATGTCATGCAAATAGCTAGAAGGACACCTATTGGTTTTGCTGAAAAGTCCGCATTATTGAGCTTGCCTTTATGGCAATTAGCATAACATTACCCACAATGCCACCTTGGTTTTACTTTTTTTTCAACACACATGCTGTGTTTTGTGTTAGAGGTTCAATCTGATTGTGAGGACTTATGATCCTGATTGGGATCAGAGCGTTTCAGAACAGAGAAATAAATTAAAACAATGATAATGTAAAATAATTGAAATTATTCTCTCCATACTAGGCTCTAGAAATGTAGACCCCTCTGAACTTCAGATATAATGAAAATGTAAACAGTCACAACTACATTACATTCTTTTACAGGAAATGAAGAATGACTAATGGCTTATACTGGTTTCATAATTCCAGCACATCAGGACACTGGTCCTGATACCAGCTAGGTTTTCAGGCAGCAGCTCTGGTCATCATACCACTTCAGACTTGGGTGGGCTGACTTTCAGAGTTCTGTGATGCACTATTCGATTGGTCACATGATCCTGGCCCTGATTGGCTGGTGACTATATATATATATATATATATATAAACTTCCTGCTTCCCTTCTGGCCTTGTCTGAACAACAAGTCATTGCCTGCTATTTGCTGCTTGCACCTACCTGACCCTGCCTTGCTGCCGCACCCGACCCGCCAGCCACCTCGCGGTACCTTCCCCTGAGATTGGGTCTCCTGGTGATTGGACTTCTTGCGCAAACTCTGACCACTTATTTGGACTGCCCTTCAACCTGCCTTTCTCTGAGGCATTACGCAACATCACTGCCTGTACAGGTTCCTATCCCAGAATTTAAGTGGCTCTCCTGCGTGGCTCTATTAAAAATAAATAAATAAATAAAGACAGGTACATTCTGAAAGACTCCTATTGACTTCAGGGAGCCTTGGATCAAGCCTTGGGCATACACAGAACAAATGCCAGCATACCTAAGTGCTCACCTCCCAAATATTCTTTAAGTCTGGTGACGACTGTAACAAAAACAGTTGTGTTCTACACACACACACACACACACACACACACACATTCTACACTGAGCAGAGAGAATCTTGAAGGATTTTTAGGTACTGCAGAAAATACATCTGAAGTTCCAACAATTATCTTAATAAGTGATGTGGTGTCAGTGTCAACTCATAGTCTTCAACAAAGGGATGTAGTAGTTTTATAGACTTGTAGTCTGGACTGAAATAAAAAAGGGATTTAGTGTCTGTGGGACTTCGCTATCTACACCCGTAGCAACCTACTTTGAATGGCATCCCACTACATCAATTAGTGGATGTGACTCTTTAACCAATTCTAGCCTAATGATAGATGAAGAGACAGGCAAGTGACAATGCCACACTTTCACTTTATCACAGGAACTACTACACAACTGTCATGAACAGATGAGCACAGCAACTAATGCTACCATTACCCATTTTTATTTCAGTTCCATACAAATTGGATTTGATTTATTGCATGAAAACAAACTCTTGCTCTGATATATGTTTTGGGAACAGCAAATATTACAGGGTGACAATAATTAAAGGGTACGAAGAGTGGTATTGAAAATTGCCACCAAAATGACTGAAAGCTAAATTCAATAGTAAAAATTATATCTGAAAGCAACATATATACTTATATGGGCAAATTCTGCTATTCAATAGCTATATTTACCATATTTATAGCAGTGTCTATTCACATTTTGTTTTGCTGAGTGCCATTGTCTTCAGTGGGAGTTAAGGGTGTTCTGGGAGGTGCACCGAGTCTTGTACAATTGGCTGATTGGGGAGAGAGCAAGGACTAGAGAAAAATGATGCCACTAGTGAAAAAAAGCTTTGTATGCTTAGCTAACAATATGTTCAGTCTTGTTTTCCTATTACTGACATTTCTTCTCTCCATTTCTACCCCTGGCACCTGGACCCTCTATGTCATCCTGTCCCATTCTAAACGGGACAACAAATGTAATGCAATGGGTGCCCAAGATAAATACTAATAGTAATAGACGGTATATACTTTCTGAAACCACATTTTGAGATTGCATTTTAGTATTCATTAGTGCAACCCCAGACCCCCGTCGAGATCAGGGCTCCATTGCGCCAGGTACTGAACATATACATAGTAAGAGATCTCATCCTGGGCTCAAAGAGCTTACAATCAAACAGACAAATCAGATACAGATTGGGGGGAAATACATATTATGAACCCCTTTTTAAAGATGGGGGAAACGGAGCCACAGAGAAATAAAGCCACATGCACAAGGTCACACTGAAAGTCCATGGGTCAAAGTGCGCGAGTCCCAGTTTAGTGTGCTAACCACAACACTAGCTTTCCTCTCTAGTTTCTGCTTGCCATTTTTGCTTTCATCGTCAGTGAATCCAGACTTGACAAAAACTCCATCTGACTTCTCCACCGCTAAGTCAGTTTTGGGGAACATGCATTGCCTTGTACAGTGTAGAAACTGGAAGGTGGTTTGATTACCATTTTGTCTTTAGACAAGATTTTTTTTTTAAATCTAAGCCATTTTTCCAGCCCTTTAAATAGGGAGAGGATCTTATTTTATGAAGTTCAGATCTTGATCCAAATTTCCCAGCGGTTTTGGGGAGAAGGTGGGAAGGTCAGATCCAGGCTCAGCCTCAATTTTAAGTGTCTGTGATGTCTTGAAGGTGAAAAGGGGGAGGGAGGGAGGAGGAAAGGGCTTCACAGATAAACAGAGGAGAAGCTGATTGCTATGATATCCATTTGCAAACTGAGATTATGGGAATTTATCAAAGCTGGATGGGTAAATCTCCTAGAGGGGTTTGAAAATCCTAACATCTGATACATTATTTAAAAAAAAATAGTTTTTAGGGATTTTTTTTCTTTCCAATGCATCTTTAAACAATAAAAAGCTTTTACTACATGATTCAATCCAGAAAGAGAATTGTGGAGGAAGGATACAAAAAAGACTGCTGATTTGATCTGGACAAAGATTTTTTAGATTTAAAAGGCACAGCTGATTGGATTAATACTTTGCTGTGGCTATCCATGTTAAGGCAATTAAAACAGGAAATGGTAAAAGGGAGTAAGATGGGAGGCTTATGGAATTAACTCTCAAGCTTGATTGTAAAACGTAAAAAAAAATCACCTCTGCCATATGTTTCCATTCATATGTCATTTGACCAAAAGGTCAGACAAGGATATGTATAAGAGCAAGTTAAATGATTTATATAAAGCATCACAACACAGTACAGGTGAAAATGACATTTTTAGGTACTACAAGTGGCTGTGAGAGTAATAGGATGAAATTAAACAAAAGCAAATTTTGCTGACTGTTATGCGAGAGCTGTTGGAGTCTAAAATAGCTTCACCAGGGAAGTGGTGGGAGCTCAGTAACTCTGGCCATTTATAATCGGACTGAACCTTTCAATGAAGAATATTCCTCAGGGAGCAATCTGTGACATTTAAGACATCTTTTGTTTATATACAAGACTTTTGGAAGGTCAACAACGTAAAGCAGCTCTGGGAAAGGAACTAAGATAAAACTGGCTGAAAACAAATGTATTAGGTCCCAATTCAGCCAAACACCTAGGCATGAGGATTTGACAATGAGCGAGAGGAAGGAAGGCTGAGTGCTTCAGGAGCTAGCTGAAAACCTGAATTCAAGTCCCTACTCTGCCACAGGCTTCCTGGTGATCTCAGGCAAGTCATTTAGCCTCTCTCTACTTCAGTTCCCCACCTCTAAAATGGGGATAATAGTACTGCCCTATCTTGCAGTGATGTTGTGAGCTACATTAAAAAATTCAGAGGTACTCATGTATTATAGTACAGATAGAATAATGAATTAAGTGGGTTTGATTAGGATGATCAACAATGAGTTAGCTTTGTGAAACTTATTTTATTTATCTTTCTGTAGTAACAAAAGTGGAAAGATATTTGCCAACATTTGTTAGACATGCTGCAGAGCCCACCCATTGGCTCAGGCTTTTGGACAGGCTCTGAGTTACTTGAGTGAACAGAATTTCATGGCAAGGAGGGTAGGATATTTTCTAAACTATGACACTGACCAAAGCCCATTGATGCCAGTGGCTTTTGGATCTGTCCCTATTAGCTGCTCTGGGCGTGTTTTAACATGATGAAGGCTGAGTTACCTGCTGCAGTTATATTTCGTTGCATTAATTGATTGACAGTGTCTGTAAAAAAAAAACAGTGAGTTTTCTGAAAAAGCAGGATGGATACTGACCTGTCCCCTCAGCCCAGGAAGGTGTGACACCATACCCAGAGTCTGCATCAGGCCCCTTTTTCTCAGGCCCTCAGATTTCACTTCTTCAACACGCCAGTTGTCTTCTCCTCCTATCTGCAGGTCTGTCTCCAAGCCATCTGCCTGGGAGACACCCTGCTTCAGGGCCTGCCACAGCCACCAACCTGTTTCCTGTACCTCTTCACCACAACTGAGCCACTTGATGGCTTTTATCATCACCTGATCCCTAATGGATCAGTCTCACCTGTGAGCTAGCTGATCCATCACAGGTGATACTGGGCCCAATCGCTCTTATAGGGCCAGCCACATGTGACATATTTGTGTAACGTTTACTTAATCAATAAGGCCACACAGCATATAAAGCATATTACATGAGCTTAACTTTTCGAGCAGTCCTAGTGAAGCCAATGGAACTACTCAGAGTGCCTAAAAAGTGCATAAGTCTCTGCAAGAATGGGACCAGAAATATGATCTCTGTTTCCTATGAGTTCACACGCTTTTGGAATTGCTCTAGCAGAGTGAGAATCTTCTGTCCGTAACACCATAATCATTTCCATTTCAAGCACTTATATATTAAGATATCACAAGAAGGATGAAGACTTCAGATAGTCAACACATAACAGGAAATTATAGATTCAACACTCTGGTTTCATGGGAATTAAAGACTGAAGAAAAGGCAAAACAGATTTTTAAAAAGCCATTATCAGATTTGCACTTTTTCTGCTTGAAAACCTTTTAATTTAAGCTTTTTAAAGGAGTATGACATTTATAAATATGATCAAAAAAGGAAGCAGAAGATGCTGAATTTACAAGACGTACAAAAATACATGGAAAATGAGTATCTTTTAAGAGACTACATTTTATTATTTACCTGAGGGGGGAGGGGAAGAACTCCTCTTATTTACATGACAAAAAGGAGGAGAAAAATTTACAGAGATACACCAATGTGCTAGTTTTCTTTAGAGACACCATTTTATTAAAGAAATATCAGATTACCTTCTATCCAGAGGAAGTTGTTCTGGCCTTATAGATTCATATCCCTGACATATGTCAGGTCACTGAGGCCAGGTCTACACTTACCAGGGATTAGTGCTGCTGTGATCAATGCAGCAGGGGTTGATTTAGTGGGTGCAGTGAAGACTCGCCATATCGACTCTAGAGCGCTCTTCGGTCGACTCCGGTACTCCATTGGAATGAGAAGAGTAAGGTAAGTTGACAGGAGAACATCTCCCATCCATGCAGCGTGGTGTAGACACCGCAGTAAGTCGACCTAAGCGATGTCGACCAGCTACGTTATTCATGTAGCTGGATAGCGTAACTTAGGTTGACTTACCCCAGTAGTGTAGACAAGGCCTGAGTTAACCCAATGAGTCTAATCCAATCAATCCCTGTACCCAAGATACTCATGTACTATGGTATAGATAGAATAAAGAATTAAGTGGGTTTGATTAGGATGATCAACAATGAGTTAGCTTTGTGAAACTTATTTTATTTATCTTTCTGTAGTAACAAAAGTGGAAAGATATTTGCCAACATTTGTTAGACATACTGCAGAGCCCACCCATTGGCTCAGGCTTTTGGACAGACTCTGAGTTACTTGAGTGAACAGAATTTCATGGCAAGGAGGGTAGGATATTTTCTAAACTATGACACTGCTCAAGGGGCTGTGGTATATGAGAATCATGGTGGAGTTCAACTGCTTCCAATTCATGAGAGTTCACACTGAGATGTTGCAACAAGCTTAACAGCTGCCTTGGGGATTGCTGCAAAACTGAAATGCCCTCCCTCAAAAAATACAGCAATAGATGTAATCGGAGCACAGTAAGAAAGGGGTGATTTATTCACTGCAGAATAGTTGTCTGCGGTGTTTGGATTCAGGGGCATGACCAGGGAAGATGTACAACTCAGGCCAGCTCTTTGGATCCATGCCAATAAGCTCCTTTTGCTAACAGCATCTTAGAGGGAGAAGAGGAAATCCTACATTATATGCAAAATGTGTATTAAAAAGAGAGCTAGCCCAGGAAATTTCTGCTTTTCTCTAAAAATAATGTTGACAAAAATGAAAATATTTTGATCAACATTTTTATTCTATATTTTTCAAGGTTTTTGATGAACTTTCCAATTTTCATTTTTTCCAACAAAAACTCAGAATTTCTTGATGAAAATAACATGGTCTCTGAATGTGTCCATTTCATTACAAAGAAATCCATCAAATAATTCTGAGAAAAAAATCTTTAACCAGCTCAAATTAAAAGCCATTGGTCCATATTCTAAAAGGGATGTCACACATCTGTTGGTGACTTCACTGTCAAACCTCTAGCTGTACCAATGCTCCTTATGTCTGTATTTATAATGCAAGAAGTATGAATCAATATAGCAGGCTTCAGGTCACATGGAAGAATGTTTCTATTTTGGAGAAATGTAGCATTATTCTGTTCTTTATTTGTGTTGGCAGAATGTCTTCTCTGTTAGTGAAAAATGCTATGGCAGATGCGATCAATAGATCTGGGTTTTGATTGCCAGGTTTAAACTCATAGGGGCAAGGCGAGCTTGCAAGAGAGACCTCAGCTATAGATGATTAGCTCCCAATAAAGCCTGAGTTTTGCCCCTATCACCTTTCGATGCCATACATTTCTCTACATAGGCTGTCTCCTGAGTATCAGATTCCTTCTGACAATTAATTTCCTGGCCGGTCACGTGCCGAATATGGTCCTTTTGCAAAGACTGTTTTGTGTGAGGCTTTATAGGAGATGAGAACACTGATCCTGATTTTGACAAATCTTGGTTCCTCCTAGTTAAATGATGCCCAGACAATTTGGTAAACTGTACCTTAGAAACACACACAATAAAGAAGAAAAGAAAATCAGGAACTGGGTGGGGTAGGTGGATCCCATTTTCTGTCAGTTCAATGTGCAAAGCAATTCTGTCCTTAATAACAGAGCTCTTGATAATGTTCAGATGAATAGATTGTTTGCAGATAAATGGATGATTGCAAAGTTTACTGTGAGACATCAACAGGTTTTTCTTTTTTGAAAAGCATCTTGGAAAAATATTGAATATATTTCTAATCGTGTCCAGACAAAAGACAACATAATTAAAAATAACACCAGCCCAATGCTAGAAACAGAAATGTGTTGAACTCTCCAAAATTTCAACTAGCAGCAAGCAGGGGGGTCTCAACTGACCTCCAGGTAGCCCAGGTTATGGTGTTTTGCTATCCTGATTCAAATGTAATGATGTAGTTTAGTGTAATTCGGTGTACTTAATGCAGTGTGATAGAAATGAAAGGACAGAAGAATTTTTTAAAAAAGAGTAATGACTCTCAGAAATCAGGTATTACTCTGCAGACATAATTTATAGCAAGCTTGACCCATGCACAAGGAAAAATATAAAATTCAATCAAATGCAGTTATGCAAGTGGAATTCTATGGGAACTCTCCATATAGCATGTAAAATCTACAGGCAAAGATGTTTTAAGCACATTTTGAGGTCGATATGAGCACTCCCTAAATGCACGTCACTTCGAAAACAGAGAACTAAAAGGAGAATGAGGTATGTGAAACATTAAAAAGAAAGTAGTCATTACGTTCAAGTGCCTTTAAACATATAAGGCTACATTCCGGGACTCTTACCCATGGCAAGTAGCACTTTATTCTGCAATAGTCAATGGGGCTACTTGAGGAATCATAGACTCATAGACTTTAAAGTCAGACTGGACCATCATGATAATCTAATCTGACCTGCACATTGCAGGCCACAGAACCTCTCCCATCCACTCCTGTAATAGACCCTAGCCTCTGGTTGAGTTACTGAAGTCTTCAAATCATGATTTTTTCAAAGGTTTCAAGTTACAGAGAATTCACCATTTACATTAGTTTAAACCTGCGAGTGACCTGTGCAGAGGACCTGTGACCTGTGCAGAGGAAGGCAAACCCCTCCCACCAGGGTCTCTGCCAATCTGACCTGGGGGAAAATTCCTTCTCTACCTCAAATATGGTGATCAGTTAGACTCTGAGCATTTGGGCAAGACCAACCAGCCGGATGCCTGGGAAAGAATTCTCTGTAATAACTCAGAGCCCTCCCCATGTACTGTTCCATCATCAGTCATCGGAGATATTTACTGCTAGCAGTTGCAGATTAGATACATGCCATTGTAGGCTGTCTCACCATACCATCCCCTCCATAAACTTACCAAGTTCAGTCTTGAAGCCAGTTAGGCTTTTTTCCATAATGTAAGTGTATCAGAATCTGGTCCTTAAAGAGTCCTTTCCCCAATGCAAATAATAAATTGCTAATTTAGGACCAGATTCTGTCAGATTTAGTCACATTTTAAAGGTATTACTCATCACGAGAAAGGGGAACAGAATCAAGCTCATGGTATTCTTGACTCAAGGAAACTCAAAGCATTTTAGGAAGGAAGAATGTAATGACCCAGGAGGCCCCTTCTAGTCCTAAGTCTATTCCTCTTCCTATATTGCAGGCAACCCAACCATCTTTTCATAAGAACAGCCATACTGGGTCAGACCAAAGGTTCATCTAGCCCAGTATCCTGTCTACCAACAGTGGCCAATGCCAGGTGCCCCAGAGGGAGTGAACCTAACAGGTAATGATCAAGTGATCTAAGGTAATAATTGGAGATATACCAATCTCCTGGAACTGGAAGGGACCTTGAAAGGTTGTTGAGTCCAGCCCCCTGCCTTCACTAGCAGGACCAATTTTTGCCCCAGATTCCTAAGTGGCTCCCTCAAGGATTGAACTCACAATGCTGGGTTTAGCAGGCTAATGCTCAAACCACTGAGCTATCCCTCTCTCTCCTGCCATCGCTCTCCACCCTCTGACAAACAGAGTCTAGGGACACCATTCCTTACCCACTGTGGCTAATAGCCATTAATGGGCTTAACCTCCATGAATTTATCCAGTTCTCTTTTAAACGCTGTTATAGTCCTAGCCTTCACAACCTCCTCAGGTAAGGAGTTCCACAAGTTGACTGTGCGCTGTGTGAGGAAGAACTTCCTTTTATTTGTTTTAAACCTGCTGCCTATTAATTTCATTTGGTGACCCCTAGTTCTTGTATTATGGGAATAAGTAAATAACTTTTCCTTATCTACTTTCTCCACATCACTCATAATTTTATATACCTCTATCATATCCCCCCTTAGTCTCCTCTTTTCCAAGCTGAAAAGTCCTAGCCTCTTTAATCTCTCCTCATATGGGACCCTCTCCAAACCCCTAATCATTTTAGTTGCCCTTCTCTGAACCTTTTCTAGTGCCACTATATCTTTTTTGATATGAGGTGACCACATCTGTACGCAGTATTCAAGATGTGGGCGTACCATCGATTTATATAAGGGCAATAATATATTCTCCGTCTTATTCTCTATCCCCTTTTTAATGATTCCTAACATCCTGTTTGCTTTTTTGACCGCCTCTGCACACTGCATGGGCATCTTCAGAGAACTATCCACGATGACTCCAAGATCCAAGATTCATAAATGTATTGTGATACAGCATGGCCAGAGGGCAGCAGGAGAGTTTTAGCAGGGAGCCTTATTCCCTGCAAGGGGAGGAAGGTTTGCTATAGATTAACTAAAGCACCTGAAGCCAATTAGAGCACCTGAAGCCAATTAGAGCACCAGCAGTCAGTCACATGATATAAACCCCTGCTTCAGTCAGACAGTGTAGGGAGGGGGCGGAGCGGAGCGGAGCGGTTGGAGCAGAGAGCGGTTTGAAGGAGTTGAAGCAGAGAACAGTTTTGAAGAGAGACAAAAGGAATGTTTGGAAGAGTGCTGTGGTGGGCTGAGAAGTCCAAAAACCCTAGGTAAGGGGCACCTGGCTTGTGAAGAAGGAAGGCAAGAAGCCCCTCCACAAGCTGAAGGGCAGGAGAGGGAAGTAGCCCAGGGGAAGGAACCACCAGTTCAAGTGGTTCACCACTAACCTCAGGGCCCCTGGGTTGGGACCTGGAGAAGAGGGTGGGCCAGGTCCCACCCTCTCCACTCCACTCCTCAAGGACACTAGTGGGGTACTTAAAAATACCGGTTCAGAGGCAAGCAATGGCACCCTGAACCTTCCCCAAAGAAGAGAAAGCGTGAGACCCAGCATAACAGTACCGGCAATTTGCCACAGTATCAAGTGCCATCTTAAAACTAGTGGGGTTGTTTGCATCCTATTCCTACTCCTATTTGGAGGCTGCTCCAGAACTTCTCTCCTTTTGATGGCTAGAAGCCTTCTTCTAGTTTCCAAACTAAATTTATTCATGGCCAGCTTAGACTCATTTGTTCTTGCTTTAAAAACGTTCATTAAATCTTTCCACCTCCTGTGAAGAACTGCAAGTATTACCCCTAAAGGGGGGGCCTTTAACAGAATTGTGGAAGTCCACATTTCAAAGAATTACATACACGTGCAGTGGAGCTCAGAGGTGCATGCTCTTTAGCACACACAGCCTGGGATCTATCTCCTAAAGCCAGTCTGGAGAAAAACTGGTAAATAACATTTCTGCTCTTTTCAACGATGGGTGTGCAAGCTTAGGTGTGCTCAAAAGTAAGCTATAAATGGTCGTTTCCAAAGTCAGGTTGCACACACGGACGTGCCTGCACGTGTAGCTCTAAATGTGGAAATGTGGCTTGTGTGTGCCATGGCATCACATCAACTTCCTGTACGCTAGTGCAAGGAGTGCCAGGGGATGGGCTACTTCAAAAAATGAGCAAAGGAAATTAGGTGATTATTGAACCTGCAGAGCAATGACATGCTCAAGAACTAGAAGATGGTTGCAAGCTTTAGAATGTGCAGGAGATAAAATGGCTGGATGGGCAAATCATTCTCTTCCTGAATTTCTATCCATGGATTATTTCTCGTCTAAGCAATAGTTTGATGTGGCCACAGGGTTAATTAAAATATGGCCAAATATGCTTTTTGATCATTTTGACAGTTGTGGTGATCATGATCAGGAGTGGTTGAAAAGAGACTATCCATCGCACCAGGTAACCACAGGCACCTCACCCTAAAAGTCCCGGGTGTTCTGTCCTCTGCATGTGAGTTGCTATACTTCCTGGGCCATGGATGCCTAGTGAGGCTTCAGGGGCTGGAACCCTTCAAACTACTTCTGCCTGCCAGCATTCTAACCCTGGTACGTAAGGACTGGAAACTTGTGGCTAAATTAGAGGAGCAGATTGCAAAGTGTTTTATCATTCTGGCAACATCAGATTGGAGGAAAATTGGATCCAGGACAAAGTTTTGCATAGACTTGGGACCCTGCTCTCCATAGCAGTGGCATTAGGACACTCCTTATGAGGAGAAATATACATGACAGGCCATTGGTGCCCGAAGCATACTCGTTATACTAAGCAATAGAGCCTGCTGTTTGCATCCATTTTAAAGCCTGCATCGTCTCTCTTACTTCAGAACTTTTCCTAACTTTCCTGTGCATCGACGCTAATGAGGGAGCCATATCAGTCAGCTAGTGCAGCAGTGGCAGAGATGGGCTCTCCTTTCACTGTCGCTAACCCCAGGGCAGCAACAGATTGTTAGTAACTAGTGTCCAGACCCTACCCCAGGGACAATATGCAAAGTATTATGGAGCAGAGCCATGAAATCAAACTGTGCCTCCATTTCGTAAAGGGGCTCGGGGAGAAGGGGCTCAGGACGAAGTCACTAGGAGACGGGGGAGAAGGGCAGGTATAGGGCATGTATGTTTCTATGCTAGAGCAGATGGTGCTGCAAGGTTTGGTATGGGTGCATGGTACCAAATGAAAACAGGCATTTATCACCTTTGAGTAAACCAGGCTGCTATTCCCCTCAAGGGCAGTCACTTAGGCTGGACAGCCAAGATTCTAAATTGCCTGCAGCTGCCTCATTCACCCGGTGGGGCTGGCAGATTGGACACATGCTATTCAGAGGTGCAGCCTCCTCCGTTCAGCCAATTTTGAAAGCTTGAGTGCCAGTAAGGCTGGCTGCTTGGCACTACATGGAAAACACCTCTTGCAGTCACCTAAGTATAAAAAAAATAGATATTATTAACCTATACAGCATGGCTCCATGCATATAAAACTACCATTACAAAGCATGACAGGCTGCAGCTCTATGGTTAAACGTTGTCAAAACTGTTGGCGGAAGCAGTGGTCTAAATAGCTTGGGAGGGGATTAGGTCCTGAAAGGAAGCCCAATTTGTTGAATGGAGAGGAGACGCCATATTGAGGTATCAGAGTAGCAGCCGCGTTAGTCTGTATCTGCAAAAAGAACAGGAGTACTTGCGGCACCTTAGAGACTAACAAATTTATTTGAGCATAAGTTTTTGTGGGCTACAGCCCACTTCAATGGATGCATAGAATGGAACATATAGTGAGGAGATATATATATACATACAGAGAACATGAAAAGGTGGGAGCTGTCCTACCAACTCTAAGAGGCTAATTAATTAAGATGAGCTTTTAACAGCAGGAAAAAAAAACTTTTGTAGTGATAATCAAGATGACCCATTTCAGACAGCTTGACAAGAAGGTCTGAGCATACTGAACATGGGGAAATAGATTCAATGTGTGTAATGGCTCAGCCATTCCCAGTCTCTATTTAAGCCTAAATTGATGGTATCTAGTTTGCCTATCAATTCAAGTTCAGCAGTTTCTCATTGGAGTCTGTTTTTGAAGCTCTTCTGTTGCAAAATTGCCACCTTTAAGTCTGTTACTGAGTGACCAGAGAGGTTGAAGTGTTCTCCTACTGGTTTTTGAATGTTATGATTCCTGATGTCAGATTTGTGTCCATTTATTCTTTTGCATAGAGACTGTTCAGTTTGGCCAATGTACATGGCAGAGGGGCATTGCTGGCACATGATGGCATATATCACATTGGTAGATGTGCAGGTGAATGAGCCCCTGATACAGAGGCTGGCAAACAAACAATTTATGCACCAGTATGCCTCTACAACTGTCTCTTTTGAACTGTAGTGACATGGCCCAGTAGTCAATAGAGGGTGATAGGAGACCATCTACACCAGTGACTGCCACCTGACTGAACCATAGCTAACTTGTGCACAAATAAGACAGCCCCACGCAATTTGGAAAATAAGCTGTGAGTGCCTGTCTTTGAGGGAGGCCACCTCCATAACTCAGCTCATTTTCAGGTGCCTGTCCTTTGTAGTGCAAACATTTTACATGCACCCAGCCATCTGTCTGAAACGTCTATGCATGAGAATCTGCTATTTGTGCCCTAAATACTCCTAAAGGCAGAATTTTGCAGAAATTAATGTTGTATGCACAGAATTTCCTTTTCCCCACAAAAATGGGCTACAGAGCTGCTGGCTGCTACTAGAGGCTCATTTTATGGAAGGGCAATTGAGGCACTGAGAGACTAAATGAGAGCCCCACGGAGTCTGTGGAAGAGCTAGAAACTGAACCCATATCTTACAAATTACAAACCAGGGCTTTAACTACAAGACCATCCTTGGTGGACCTGTGACCATTTGAAAATTTTGTCCTAAAGGATTTAACCACAGTCACAAGCAACTGCAAGCCTGGAATATAATCCATAATCCTGATATACAGATATTAGCTGACACCTGAGAGCTATAAAATCTGATAATCTGTGATAACGTCTACAATATGTTAAATTAATTCAATGATTAGACCCGTTTTAGCAAACAAAATGAAACATTTCCTTTTTCCAATGTAAAGTAAGTTTCTTTTTTAACCCCCCCTCTCCCTTTTTTCTTTAAAACTAATGCTGGTGTGCAGGAAAATATGTTTCAAATGTATAAAACATCTATAGTGCACAGCCATGAATGACTCTTGATATTTGATTGTTTTATTACTTCCATCTGAGCTAACCTCCATTACCTGGATTTTACAAATTTAAGAACTTGCCAACCTGCTTGCCAGTTAAATAAAGGGCACAGCTAAGGTCTCCGAACATCTGGTCCAAATACTTAATCATCTTGTTGCATGAAAGCTGGTATTTTTATCTTGTACCCTGATTGGATCTGCATAATTTTTTTTTCACAAATTGGTATTTAAACCTCAAAACCTTTAGCTAACTACATCTGTCATTGATATTTTATTGTTTAATTTCTTTTTATAGAGCCAAATTACATCTCTCCCACATACAGGCTGCACTTTACATGTCTAATTTGTCGACATGTTCTATAATGATAATTTCATTGATTTAGAAAGTGACATTATGAGCAACATATGTTCAGTTTAGCAGTAGACCTTGTTATGGCAATAACTTCTCCCCCCACCCCCCAAGAATTCAAATATAAACCACATTAGGAGGCAGCTGAATCATTTAACTGCTTCGGTTCTTGTAACTATAGAAGCCAGCTAGCTGTTTAGCTTTACAGTTTGGCTGAGTAAATCTCATGAAGCTGGCAAAATACTTATAGTGACAGCGGTGGGCAACCTGACAGACCATGTGTGGCCTGCGGGCTGCAGGGTGCCCACCATACTACAGTACATTGTCTCTATACACGTTATATGTTAAGTCTCTTTAGAAGAGACACATTTTATGGTGCTGCCTCTAAATGGAGACGATACCAGTCATTAAATATAAAACAGGCTACAGCTGAGGAGCATCAATTCATGGACAGTAATAAGAAGAAGCCCTATTACTTTCTCCCAGTTATCCTTAATACAATCATCTGTTCTAATAGAACTCACGAAGCAGCTGAATACTAAAAATTAATTATTTCTACCATCCCCAAAGTCAGCTGGATGCTTTACAATCCATACAGTCCTCCAAGTGTTGACCAACTCATTTTAATTTTGACTCAGGGAATGGGCATTTAATGGTCTTAGGGTTAAGGCTCAGAGTGGGACTCAGGAAATCTGGGTTCAGTTCCTGTAGAGGTCATTCTTTTACAAACCGACCAGGTAGCTGAAAACATTAAAATATATAGTGCAGCTAACTGAATAATGTAGACAACTTCTGTGCTACAAGCAATGGTAAGTACTGTGAGAAGCAGAAAGTCACTCATTTTCAGTTGACATTGAATAGGGAATCATTTGCTGTCAATATCCAAAGGGAACCACTAGTCTAGTGGTCTGAGCAGAGGAATGGGAGTCAGGTGGAAACTCACCAGATATTTACTATATCTCTGGTTTGAGCACAGACATTTGGTCTCACTGACTCCATTTTTCCCCTCATCTTTTCTAATGGCTTGAACCCAGGCCCACAAGCCAAGAAGTCCATTCTTATCCTGACTGTGACAGCGAGACTGGGGTCTTGGGTAAAGTCAGCTGATTTCTGATTTTGTTTCTCCATCCAAACAGAGATAATAAAAACTCTCTCTCTTCCAGGGATTTTGTGAGGATGAGTGTTTTCAAGGTGAAAAACTAGGTGTATATTACATTAGTGAAAACCTTGGGGGAATGAATTTTCCTTTGAATGGTTCTTAAGTGGACTTGACTGTATTATGCTTTGGGTCACATCATAAATATGGCCCAAGAGCTTTAAAAATTCTTTGTATCTTGCATTCGCATGTATTAGTATCACATACACAATGAATGTTTCTCAAGCTCTGCTTCTTGAAAATTTAAAAGTTGTTACTAATACCTTTTGAAAAGTGCCAAGTTTTTCCACCCAAAGGTTTTTCCTCTTTTTTTTTCTTTTCTTTTTAAAAGAATTGATTAGAAGGTACATTGGAAATGGAGAAAGATCTTTTCCCCCTTGAGACCTGAAATTCAGCTGTGTTTAATCTAAAAAGATTACAGTTTCTTAAAAAAAAACAAAATAAAATAAAAACAAAAAATAATCAACAACAACAAAACATCAAACACACCTAGTTCCTGCCACTCCTCCTTTGAAAAAAAAAGGAAGCTTTCAGATCAGAATGAATGTCAAAATAAATTCTCTGACAAAGAGAAAAGCCACTTTCAGTATGTTCACATTAGGAAAAAGTGTGTTTTTACCATGGGTTAGCCAACCATGTGGTAACTTGTACTTAACATGTATTATTTAATCAATGTAAGCAGTCATGGGATAAGAGGGAAGATCCTCTCATGGATCAGTAATTGGTTAAAAGACAGGAAACAACAGGTAAGAATAACTGGTCAGTTTTCAGAATGGAGAGAAGTAAATAGTAGTGATCCACAGAGATCTCTACCTGGACCAGTGCTGTTCAACGTATTCATAAGTGAGCTGGAAAAGCAGCTAAACAATGAGTTTACACTGCTATTTACACTGGGTGCCAGCTCAGTAAGAGCCGGGGCGAGTATGTACATGAGCAGGGTAATCATCCCAGCCCACAGCGTAGAGACAGCCTTAACTACCAGTCTCATTTTTAAAAGTGACGTGCACTTAGGACCCTAAATCTCACCGAATGCCTCCATCATTTTTTAAAATGGGACATAGGGGTTTTGGAAAATTTTATGATGCGTCATCAAGATGTTTTACTGTCCTTTACAATTATTTTGAGATCGAAACATTATTCTCAGAACCAGTAAAAAGTTCAAGAAGCTTAATAATATCCATGCATGATTTACCCTAGCTTAAGCAGGGTATCTAAAAAAAATATGATCCTCATCCTCAGCCTTTTCTGTTGCTGTTGATTAAAATAAGCTCTTTGTAGGCAAAGTATGAATTTTCATGTTTGACTTTAATTGAAGAGTCATAGAAGAGTCATGAGAACGATGAAAGGATTTGAAAATATCCCTTATAGTGATAGACTCAAAGAGCTCAATCTATTTAGCTTAACAAAAAGAAGGATAAGAGGTGACTTTATTACAGTCTATAAATATCTACATGGGAAACAAATATTTAATAATGAGCTCTTCAATCTAGCAGAAAAAGGTGTAACACAAGCCAGTGGCTAGAAAATAAAGCTAGACAAATTCAGACTGGAAATAAGGGGTAATTTTTTAACAGTGAGAATAATTAACAATTCACCAAGGGTCGTGGTGAATTCATAGAATCATAGAAATGCAGGGTTGGAAGGGACCTCAGGAGGTCATCTAGTCCAACCCCCTGCTCAAAGCAGGACCAAACCCAACTAAATCATCCCAGCCAGGGCTTTGTCAAGCCTGACCTTAAAAACCTCTAAGGAAGGAGAGTCCACCACCTCTCTAGGTAACCCATTCCAGTGCTATAAAAAAGGAAGCAAAAAACCCCAAACAAACATGCCCCAACACAAGTGATTTCAGCTCTTATTGGGTACTTAAAATAACAAAAGCCTCCTAGTGTAGCCTATTTGGCTCTATCATTGAACAGTGGAGAGGAACAGGTTAAACCAGCCCAGGGACCCCTAGGGAAAGGCCACACCTCCTGGCTGAGCTACCTGTCCCCACCCCTAATTGGAATTCTCCATCTCTGACAATTTTTAAATCCAGATTGGATGTTTTTTTCTAAAAGATCTGCTCTAGGACTTATTTTGGGGAAGTTTTATGGCCTGTGTTATGCATGAGGTCAGACTAGGTGATCACAATGGTCCCTTCTGGCCTTGGAATCGAATATCCAATGACTGTGCAAAGATCCAAAATTTTGGCTGTATAACTCCACATTTTTATAGTGAGAGGTCTGGAAAGGAACTGCTGTACTTGTATAAATTTGCTCCCATGCCTCTTTGCCTTCACCAGCTAAATAACAGATTGATGAGTAAGAGGCTCGAAGGAGCAGTCATGGGGTGTGGAATCTCCCAGTTCTTCTATATTATGGAAAATGCTGATAGTGACCAAGGGTAACAATGTCAAAAATTTCCGAAAGTGACATAGGCACTTGGAATCCCATGTCCCACTGATTTTCAATGATATTTCAGGGACTACTTACAGGGAAGCAGTCAGGTCAAATTTGGTCCCAGCCAAATTTTCCCTAAACCAAAGATTAGTAGAAATGTTTCTGTAATACACTAGTTTAAGTATACATAGTCATATCATAGTTTATGTGGTAGGGCCTTGTGCTTTTGATGCCAAAGGGTTTTTTGTTTGTATATGGCTATGAGAATTTTACCCAACCTCCAATTCCAACAGAGAAAATCCCCCCTCCTCTAATGCCCCTCCATCCCAAAATCCTTGCAATAGGTGTAATCCATACACTGCACCAATGTGGTAGAAAAGCCAATGAGAACTTTAAATGAAGCTGAATAGAAAATAAAGTGATGTTTACTAATGTAGGTCTATTTTCAATGTCTGCAACGAAGGACAGGTAAAACAGTACAGAAACCAAAAAGTAGTAGCTGTTATTATAACAATCAGTTTTAATAATCTATGGTGTGATTAGTAACTATGCTTTAAGTGTAAGATTTTAACCAGACTTAATCTGGTATAAATATATCAGGCAGAATGGCAGCTGCAACCATCATTTTCACAGAAAATGACAAATGCATGACTACTGTAGCTCCACCATTTTTCTGTTGAGTAGAAATACTAGTGTACATCTGTCAGAGATTTTAATCTAATACCGCACATGTATGTAACTGCAATCTGAACGTTTGATTGCTGTTTCATCTGCCTTTCCTCCCCAGAATTTATGGTTATTTGGTTCTATAGTTTATGTCCAGAAGACAATATAATTGGCACCAGTTTGCTAAATTGCTAACGTTGGAAACAGTTACTGGAACCATTTGATTAAACTATTTCATAGAACATAATTTCTATAGGAAGTAGAAGAATTACTTAAAAGGATTGCTGTTTAGTTGCTAAAATTGTACTAACAGGATAGCTATGCATTACCCTTTGAAGAATATGGCCCCAAGTCTCCAGCAAATTTCTTCAAAGGACACACAACAGGCAGTGCTCCAGGGGGCTCTTGCGAGCCCCTTGTTAAAAATTTCACCGCCAGTTTGAAAACAGTGGGAGTGATTTCCCTGCCTCTGATGGAGTCCACCCCCGCTCTGGATACAGGCTAAATCATTCATGCCAGAAATGACTAATCCCGGGGTTCATAAAAATACTTCTGAAGAGCAAATTTTTTTGCCTTTGGAATGGACTACATTGCACCAAAAGGCGAATAATCACAAAAGATTTCCCAGGAGACAATTCCCCTGCACCACAAACAAGGACTTCATTTCCTGCCACCTTTTCAAGCATCACAAGCTGAGCACTGTGCTACAGAACCAAGTGTGGTGAAGTGGGAATGTTCTTAATGTTTTCTCTGAATACTGTGTGTGCCTCAGTTTCCCCTACGCCTTTCTTAAGTATCTAGGTGGTGGGATAAGGGTGTGTGATTGTTGCAGAGCCTTAGAGGGCCAGTGTGATGCTGTCTTCATAGAGACTGGCCGACACCCTGTCTCCTGGCAACTGATGGCCTGGGCCCCTCCCCTGCAAAGGTGTCAACTAAAGGTGTTGGAGAACAAAGAGATCAGGTGGCCTCCTGGCTCAGGAAAGAGACAAAAGCCAGAAGAGGGGCTGGAGGGGGTTTCAGTTTGGAGCTGGCTGGGGAAAGAGAGGGAGGCCCAGTCCCGTGGTCTGGCCTCTATGCCCCCAAGATGGACCTGACTTAGGGGTCCTGTTTCTGTACCTACAAGCTCTGTTTTAGACTGTTCCTGTCATCTAATAAACCTTCTGCTTTACTGGCTGGCTGAGAGTCACGTCTGACTGAGGAATTGGGGTGCAGGGCCCACTGGCTCCCCCAAGAGCCCCACCTGTATGGACTCGCTGCGGGAAGTGCACGGTGTGAGACGGGGATGCTGAATGCTCCGAGGTCAGACCCAGGAAGGTCCAAGCTGTGAAAGCTTCTTGCCCTGGAGACAGTGTGCTTAAAGAGAGGAGGCAAGCTCCCCCAGAGTCCTGACTGGCTTCGTATGGAGTAGTTCCAGAGCATCGCCCGGTGACTCCATGACAACTGGTGGGATGTACTGCACCCCACGAATGATGCTTCTTGCAGTAAGTGACTGGGGAGCAGTAAAATGAAGGGGGATTAACAAGGACCAGGCATGCTCAAGGCTCAGAGAGGAGTGGTTTCGGGGGGAACTACGCTTAAGCCTTGGGAGTGTGTGACCAGCGAGGACTGTTGCAATAACTAGGTCCCCCTAGGGACTGCAGTGAGTGGTCCCAGGGGCAGAGGAGCCTGCGGCTTGACCCTGGGAGAGAGAAGGACTGTTGCAGTAACGGGGTCCCCCCTGGGGACTTCAGCAAGTGGTTCCAGGGGCGGAGGAATCTACGGCTTGACCCTGGGAGAGAGGTAGTGACCTTGAGAAGAGTTGGCACACTAGGGGCTCCTCCTGGAAACCATGGGGAGCTGAGAGCACACAGGCCTGCGAGTCCACAGCAACTTGGGAACAGTGAAGTGATGGTCTATCACCATCTCCTTAAGAAGGACATTGTAATCCTGCTCAAAAAGAGAGGGTTACGCACTGGAAAGTTCACCAAAGCACAGTTAATCGTGCAGCTGGAGGACGATGACCGCTCTAAGGAGCAGATTCCTGACCCAAATGGGGCTACAAGAGGATTTGGGAGCAGCTGGAGCAGACTCCTGTCCCCAACCAAATGGGGGTCTTCACGATCGGGTTCCCCATCAGGGGGTCGGGGACAGATGGGACTAGAGCTGAGACCAAAGGAGCGAGAGGACTGTGAGAGACAGTGAGAGCCTGAGAAAGAGCTGCAGGAGAAGCAGCAGCAGCATGAACTGGTGATGGTGGAGCAGAGAGGCCTAGGGGAAACTGAGGCACCCACACAATATTCAGAGAAAATATTAACATTCCCACTTCGTCACACCAAGATACTTTACAAAGGAGAAAAAGTCTGAGTTTTTCATGTCAATGTACAATGGTTGCTTACCAACTGGCTTATTTGGGGTTTATCAGAGTTAAAGAGAAAATTTTGTGGGAGCCCCTCACTAAAACATTAGCATCACATCAATGGTAAGACTATAAAGTCTTTAAGTCCCACTACAATAGTCATCAGGCGCCACCCTGCAAGATGAAATCCTGGTTCAAAGACTCTATGTTCATTTCAAACTCTTCAGGTTTTCATGAGGGAAGGAGCCCTAAGGACAGGCATTCACATGGCCCCTTTCATCTGAAGCTCTCACAGCACTATACACATAGAATTCTCAGCAATGCTATCACCCCTTTAGTGTAAGGGTGCTAAAACCGGGTGTTAACTATAGCTTGTCAAAAGACAAAGCAAAACAAAACAGTTTTCCCCAGCCAAAAATGTAAAACAAAGTCTCCATCCCAAATTGTGTGAAGTTTTGAAAAAAATGGACTTTTTTCATTTAGTTTCCATTACTTTTTTTTTTTTTCAGTTCAATTAAAATCAGCCTTAACTGATGCAGTCCACGGCCACACTCACCTTGGCGTCTGATGTCAGCAAATCTTATCCGCTACGGTAGTTTGGGTCTGCATCATACTTACAGAGCAGATCTCCAAGGAAAACTCAAAGAACTGTTGTAAGTGTTTAAGTATATGTCACTTCGTTCAGGGTCAGCACTGAACCAAGGCCCCAGGATGGAATTAGGAAGTACGGTAATATTGCAGTAAGGGGCTTCAAAGCGAGTTATGGGCATTCAGAACCTTGCAAGACGGAGCCTGATGTTTGTACCTGCAGTTTTGCAACTAGTCGTTAGTGAGTGCAAACAGACTTTCAACATCTACCTGAACTTTTGGCGTAAACTTTGTTGCAATGGAACTACATGCTGATTTACAATAGCTGAATATCTTGTCCACTATGAGTGTGTGTGTGGGGGGGAGAGGGGATGGATAACGGGCACAAAATTGCAGGCCCTTAACAAAAGACCATTATATAAAATATTAAACTTGAAAGGCCACATTTTAAAAAGAGTATAGGTGAGATCCTGAGCTGTGTTGGAGCAGTGCTTGGTGAGGGGCACCAAGGTAGCTTGTCACTCCCCAATTTTGGGGCCTGTTCATCCCCTGGTGATAATTAGAACAGCCTCAAGGCTGCTCTTAACTTTAGCTGGCAGCAACAGACCCCAAGGGCGATTTCTGAGCTGCAAATGGCCAGAGAGCAACAGCATTTTAGCCACACATACCCCCTTCGCCTTGTAACCTCCCGCTTCCACTCTGGGTGAATCCCCATGCCACTCATTAAGCAGCCCTAACAGGCACCAGGATCCGGCCCAATGTGTTTATAAGGATAAAGAAAATTGCTGAGGCACCATTCTATTCTCAAAACTTCAGCTAGCAAACATTAATCAAAGAGTGCAAATAGCAGCTTTGATTTTTTACCAATTATTATTTTCCTAAACCGCTACTAAATATTTGATGCTTGTGTATAAACTGCTGTTAACTTTCAAGTGACATTCTGGTGTAGGTTAACATGGATAAATTATACTAAGGACAAGCAAGCATATCATTAATATTTTAAAATTTGTCAACTTTTGGGACAGGCCTAGGCCTGCCTCATATCTTCTGAATAAAACGCAAGCTCAATGCATTTCCAAGTAGAAAGAAGCAGGTCAGTTCTCTACATATGCACTGTGAGTGAATGGTAGTGCTTGTGCTAGGTGCTGTATGGAAAACTTCTAGAGTCCTCTAACTCAGTGCAGGTACATAGAAATGTCCACCCCAGATGACACCAGTGATCCATACAGTCCACTATTCTGCCTTCAACAGTAGCCAGCACTAGATACTGCAGAGAAGAAGCAGGAAACCTTGCTGTAAGCTGTTATGGAATAACCTACCTCCAGGGTAAAATTTCTTCCTCACCCCCATAACAGGCTGATTTGTGTCCTAAAGGCAATGCAAACTTCCACATAGTGCCACAGCAATGTACCTCAACTCTGCTTCGGTGCTTCTAGTGCAGCATTTCTCAAATGCAGCCACCAGGGGCTTTTCTTGTGGCCACAGCCTCCTGGGTGGTGATTGGATGTCGGGTGGGTGGAGAGAAGGAAGCAGAGGCCCCTGCCCCTGGGGCCACCAGCAAGAGTTGGTCCCTGCCTCCTTCTGGAGCCACAAACACTGTAGGAGAAGGTGACCAGTGTGAGTTCCCCACCTTCCCAAGGGGGATGGGGCTTGGGCTCTGGGCATCAGCTCTGGGGTGGTTGGCAGCAGGCTTTGGCCATGCGGCAGTGGGCTCCATCCCCCAGCTGCAGGGGTTCAGGCTCCAGCCCCAGACTCAAACCTCCTCCTCACCGACGCTGCCCCTGGCCCCCGCTGCCTTCTCTAGCCCCCAGCCGTGGAGCAGGATCTCAGGCTCCAGCCCCGGACTCATCCCTCTCCCCCATCACCCTGACCACTGCTGCCTCCTCCATCGCCCCTGGCCCTCCTGCCTCCTTACCCACCTCCCCATCCAGGGTTTAATTTGTCCCCCAGCTTGCCGGGGATAAGTAAGTCTGCTGCCATATTAACAAATATACAAATAGCATTTTTCACAGTAGCAGGCTTACTAGCTAGCAAGTCTAAAAAAAAAAAGCTACCAAAAAAAAGTAAATAAAAGCAAAACATGCAAAGCACCTTATTTGTGTTTCCTTTCTGCTTAGGTCCAGTAAAGGATAGAGAGAACTGTACATTATTTTTATTACTGAGTCTGCAAAAAACAACACAAAAACCCTATAAATAAATTACAATGATTCGGACATGTATCTGTGCATAATTATTTGTTTCCCTAAAGTTAATTAAGCATTTTAGGAAAAACTGTCAGAGCAGCCACCAGCAAGAGTTGGTGGCCAAACTCTGAAGCCACCAAAAAAAAAATTGTTGTGAGAACTTCTTAGATGTGTTAGTATCAGAGAGCCTTGAAAGACAAGAGACCACGATATACATGCAAGACCTAAGTTTGGAGGAAAGGTACCTCCCGAGGCTTCTTTAGCTCTTGCTACATTCTCCACTCTTGAGAGGAGATTGTGGCGAGGCAGATTGCACTAGTGACCAGTGTGAAGTACTGAGCTGCAGGCAAATCCTGTTGGCCTCTCTGTGCTTATTCTGCTTCCCCCTCCCTCTATCAGCTGCTATGCTGTCACTGACTCCCTCCCATATGGCTGTGAAGCACTCCCCCTCACTGAGTGGGAGTTAATGCTATTACAAGCAGCCTTTTAACTCCCACATGGATTGCTGTCAAATTTTGGAATCGTGCAGCAAAAAGCGGTTTCTCGCTAGCTCGGCATGCTTCCTTAAACCCACAGCGCCCCTACCAGCTGGTGTTCCTGGGGGGGATTTTGGGGAAGTTTGGGGAGCATGTCCCAGGTCTGCTGGAGCTCACTGTATCAACTAGTTGCAGGACCACCCCTATCCCTTTTTAATTATTTTGGCTCCCTTCCTTTACTACACACAGTGAAGGGGAGCATCTGGCCTCATATTTGCTTCTTTATTACACTTAGCTGTCTTTGCTAATACTGGACCACGTTTTTTAGACCCGTGAACATCTATTTTACCCTATTTTTTAAGGTTGGTACTGAGGAGGTAGGATGGCATTGTGTTTAAGGCACAGGCCTAAGAGTCTGGAGACCTGCATTCTCTTCCCAAATGTGATAAACACATTGGAAAAGCAACCTCTGCTTTTTGTCTCAGTTTCCCCTTCTGAAAATTGTGGATACACCTACCTTCCTCCCAGGGGAGGCGTGTGGCTAAGGTAAAGTTTGCAACGTCTGCTGAAACTGTCCCATAGAAGGTGCCGTAGAAATGGAAAGCAACAGCTGAACCCAGATTTTAGGGTATCTGCAATTTATTTGTTCCTTGAATGCAAAATTCAATAGCAACTAAAATGAGCTGATATGAATCTGCAGTTATCCAAATGTTTTGGCTGTCCCTTGAGGCAATCACATAATCAGTTTACACCTGTGTCGCATTTACCTAATGAAAAAGAACATTCTGTGTATACTATTGGAATGTGCATCAATAATTTAACACCTTTTCCAAATGAATGGGATGTCACCATATGACAAACAATATGTTCAACTGCAGAGGATCGGTGAGAAAGCCCCTGTGAACATGCAGCTTTGCAAAGGATGCATCTGAACCAGTAATGAAAATAGCTTAAGTGGCAGTAGATCCTGGACAAAGATATTATTGGAAACCAAATCTGCCACACACCTTGGATACAAATAGCTTGGCTAAGTCTTATTTCATTTTTTATATTTCCTGTCCTCCTAAATCAATCCCACTCTCCTCGCAGTCCTCTAATAATCTTTGATGCTCTTCTCAACAACCTCCAGTTTGTTAACTTCTTTCTGGACTTGAGGTCCACAGAATTGAAGGCAACATCCAAGATGCAGTCCGTTTGCACAGCATGCTGAGTGCAATCCAGTAGTGTTTATATATTCCACATTGTGTTTTTTGTGTAAAATTCTGAAGTATTGAGGCAAGATTATATGTGGCTCTCAAAGAACCCTGTAAGTGCTTATGGAATGTGAATGCTTTGAAATTTCACTTCTTTGATCAGCACTTATAGGCACTAAAGCTCATCAGATACTCCTAGCACCCAGACTAAGTAACCTACCTGATTAAACTCAAATTACATTAAACTGAACTTAAATTCATAGCTCTACTAGGGCTTGTCTTCACTACCGGGTTAAGTCAACCTAAGTTACACTACTACAGCTATGTGAATAATGTAGCTGGAGTTGATGTAGATTAGGTCGACTTACCGCGGTGTCTACACCGTGCTGCTTTGATGGGAGACGCTCTCCCGTTGACTTACCTTACTCTTCTCTGAGAGGTGAAGTACCGGGGTCGACTGAAGAGCGCTTTGCCGTTGATTTGGCAGGTCTTCACTAGACCCACTAAATCGACACCTGCTGCATTGAATGCAGCAGTATTGATCTCCCCAGTAGGGAAGACAAGCCCCTAGACACAAAAATCATGGACTCAGTAGAGAGACTGGTTTTCTGTCTCTTTACAACAATCTGCAACCCACTAACTCTCCTTTGTCCTCTGACTGCAGAGGTGTTAATTGCCCACTTCATTTTGAATGATTTCTTGAAACGTGTTACCCTTATGGATCTGTTTCACCTTGTATTTAGGGGTAACACTCTGAGGGCATGTCTTCACTAGCAATGTTAAAGCGCCATAAACCCCCCACCTCGATGAGGGGAATAGCTACCAGTGCGGGGAGTGCGGTTTCCAGGGCTAGTACACTGTCTACACTGGCACTTTCCAGCGCTGAAACTTGCAGTGCTCAGGGGGTTGTTTTTTCACACCCCAAGCGAGAACGTTGCAGCGCTGTAAAGTGCTGGTGTAGACAAGCCCTGAGTATCTTTCCCAGACCTGAAGAAAAGTCAACATTAGGAATTAATATTCTGTGCTGGTAGGATCTAGTTGTGATTCACAATTAAGATTTTGACATTCTAATCTCCCTTTTTTTTGGGTACTCAACCTTATCCTACCGCCGGCCGCCACACCACGTCAGATCTCACAGATTTAGCAGGCTCTTGCCTGGTGAATACATGCATGGGAAACCTCTAAGGCAAGGCCAGACAGCTGCAGGAAATAGTACTGATAGATTCACTAGATGGCATGCTTCCCTCTGAGTTAGTACTGATGTAATGTCTTTGTTATAATGCTAGGGGACACAATGCCAGTGGAGGTGTCTTTACTATGGAAAGTGGAACGGAAATCTTGACCACTTGTGGTTCTTAACAACTCATATCACGTATTGTGAAAATACCATATGGGTATTACCGCTAGTGTCTTGGTCCAATTCCAAAAGGATAATGAGATTCCCACAACTGAGGTGGAATTTGTCTTCACTTCCTGTCCTAAATGGTTACATAACTTTGCTGTGCACTGTTGAACAGCTGCCATATTTTACCCTGGGGCACTCTGGAGGCAGATGAAGTGATTACATAAATAAATATCCTGCTCTCACCCTGCATATTGTAAATAGAATGTTTAAGGCACCAGTGTCATATAGGTTTTGAAATGACACTCAGATACACGTAGATAATAATAGATAAATATCTACATGTTTATAGATAAATAAATATGATGTTCTGCAACACAATGTCCACTAATAATGGCAACAAATATGTCTTTATGCGCATAATACTTAGAAGAGCAAATGGTACAGAAAGCAAAGCAATTGAGAGTTAAGCAACCAATGAACTGGTGGTAATGCTAGACAGCCACAGAAGAACTTCAGAGTCCCAAATGGCCCTCACTTACTAGGCCAGTGCAATAACATCAAAACTGGAGTAAGCACAGATTCAGACTGAATAAAATAACTATTTTGTGGCTCAAAACTAATTCCAATCAGCCTAGAAATAAAGTAAAATTAATAAAATAAATATTTCAAGTAATATCTGGAAAAACCTTCCCACCAATGAGATCTTCTAGGCTGTCAAATAGACACCCCAGGTCAGTGGTAGATTCCCCTTTGTTTGGGACATCTAACAATTCACTTGATTAATTATATGCAACTACACCAAGGAGTGATGGCTTTGTGGTTAAGGTCCTGGACTGGACTCAAGAGCATCTTGATTTCTGCCTCTACCCCAAACTTCCCATGTGACCATGGGCCAGTCACTTAGGCCATGATTCAATAAGATACTTAAGCATGTGTCTGACTTTAAGTATTCAAGAAGTCTTACTGAAGTCAATGGGACATCTCACTTACTAGCTCTGTGCCTTAATTTTCCACCTGTAAAATGGAGATAAATAAATATCAGAGCTGTCTGGAAATCAATTCTGTTTCACAAAAGCTTCGAGGTTTCAAAAGCTGTTTTTGTTTTGTATCAATGAAAATGAGATCATTTGAAATGTTTTGCAAAATGGGAGTAGAGAAAGACAGCAATTCTAGAATAGGTCATATCAAAATGGTTAGAGCACTCAGCTAGGATGCGGGAGACCCAGGTTCAAGTCCCCTTTTTACCTGAACGTGAGTTTCACACATTTAAAGCCAGTGTCCTAATCAGTCTCCTGACTAATTCCAAAAGTTTGACTGATACAGAATTCTAGCTGTATCTCTATCAGTCTTTGGACTGGTTTACCCTGGAGGAGTGATGGTGGTGGTTGGGGGGGGTGTCGATCTACCCTGGAGGAGTGATGGTGGTGGTTGGGGGGGTCGATCTAAGATACGCAACTTCAGCTACGAGAATAGCATAGCTCAAGTCGATGTATCAACTTACCTCCCGTCCTCACGGCGCGGAATCGATGGCCGTGGCTCTCCCGTCGACTCCGCTTCTGCCTCTTGCCCTGGTGGAGTTTTGGAGTTGACGGGGAGTGCGTTTGGGGATCGATTTATCGCATCTAGACGAGACGTGATAAATTGATCCCCGATATATCGATCGCTACCCGCCAATCCAGCGGGTAGTGTAGATGTACAACAAAGACTGATTCTGACAAAAACGCTCCCTCCCATAACTGGTGTGCAAGAACTCGGGCCTGCCATGGCAGTCCCACTCCATCTAGGTTGCATTTTCTGAATTTCCATTGCTCTAGTAAAAGTATTGAAAGGTCATTGTTATTTTTTTTTTAATATAAAGCTAGGTCTTCAATGGAATTATTGCATCTTTTTGTAACTGACTGTAGTGACAGAGCCCATAACTTACCATCCAGGATTTTAAGAATAATTGCCAAACATAAGCTGAAAGAAAGAAAAGGGTTAGATTGAAAGTATGAGGCCTATAGACAGGTGGTAGGAGTTCTGGAAAATGTATTAAATGTTGAAATATTATGTTAAGCATAAAATAAAGAGAATATTTTAAACAAAAACCCTAAATATCCTAACACTGGTTAAAAGTCAATTTTCAGACCTGGGCACCAAAGGTAACATGTTCAGAAGTTCTTACGCAATTTAGGAGCCTTAAGTCCCATTTTCAAAAATGACCTGGGCACAGAGAGTCTAAATCTCATTTTTAAATTTAGACTCTCTGTGCCCACGTCACTTTTGAAAATGGAATGTAAGGCTCCTAAATCACTTGGGTATTTTTTGAAACTTTTACCCAAGTCTGCTCCATTGTGCAAGACCACTTATGGGAGAATAATGAAAAACAAAACCAAACCAGGAAGAAATATCCAATCAGAGGCAGGAGAGTCCATTTAGTACGAGTTGTTCTTCCTTCCCACTGGGCCACTGAAGTGAAATTAAAAGAATAAAAAATTAAAAGCTACCATAATTCAGCAGACCTTGGAGATGACTACCCTGGCTAGCGACAGCAAATATCCACAGCCTCCCGTATCACTGGGATTTATTCAGTGTTGAAAGCTCTGGATAACTTGGACTAAGGAGAGCCTGCCTACGCAGTATTACTAGAGCTGTCAGATAGTAGTTCAGATGGACACTGTTGTTCAAATATTAAGTGTAATCTTCTCAAATCTTCTTGACTTTTTCCCCATTAACTTTAAACTGCCCTGAAATCATTTTGACAAGTGCTTCAGCTAATGCAGCGGCAGCCAACATGCCTGCCGTAGATAGCATCATGGAAATGTAGCTGCTTTTCCTGTACTTGTGAACCATTGTAAAATTATGAACAGCTGCACCAGAAGATGATAATCAGACAAAAATATAACAAGTCTTCCTGTTTATTACACAACTCAGTATTAAATAAACCCATGCAAGCAAACCTAAATTTTTCCACTAACCCTTTCTAATAAAGATTGAAATGTAATAAAATATGTAAGAAAGATGCATCATCATGAACCAAAAGTCTGCAAAATAAGGCATTTAGTTAATTATTTATTAACATATCCAGCAAGAATATTATTGAGGGAATGTGGACTATCCACATTAGAAATATTTTTATCTTTAAGTGATAGTGCAGCTCCCATTTTCTTTGTGCAAGATTTATATACGAGAGAGGGAATGAGATCAAAAATGTAAAATTGATACTACTCATTTTTTTTTTGCATGGTAGAAAGAAAAATGCCTTGTGGTTTGAATGTGCTTAGCAGAATATATTTTTTAATTACACCATGTTTGTATAAAACAAAACCCCCGTCAAGGAAAAAAAATGACTCTCTCACATTTGACAAAACCAATAACATTGCACCTTAGCTGCATATGTGAGGAGCATGCGAAATTTAGAGCGGAAGGGCAGAAGACTGGACTTCTGCATATTCAAAACTAACAGAATTGGTCAAAATTGAAAACAAAATCACCTATATCTCAATCATCTCCAGCATCTAGGGGAGCACGGTTCTGATGCAGTATGACAATTCCTATGTTGTTCTTTCTGCTCCTATTTGGATTTTGTTTTTAATTGTCAGCATATGATTTAAAATTAACCTGAAGAGCTTCATGAGAGAGATTTACAATCCATGGGCCAAATTATGAACCAATGAATCAATAAAGTATTTTATTACTCCAGACTTACAGTGGGGTAACTGAGATCAGAATCTGGCTCACTTGACTTAGCTTGCTTAGCTGTTATGTACAAATTACAGCCTCAGTCCTACCACCTGATCCAGACAGGCAGACCCAGGCACCTGCATGAAGTCCAACTGAAATCAGTGCAGTTTCTGAATCGGGACACGTGTCTGCCCACAGGGCTCAGATTGCACAATCGTGGTCTAGGATTTCTTAGGAGGTTAAAAAAAATGTGCTTTAGCGTTGTTAAATAGCTTTAGGCTACGGGAATAGACGAGTTGTGTCATTACTACATCATTTCCTTAATATGAAACACAATCATTAGAGGTAAATTGGTATGTATAAATGTGCTGGACTTTTCCTCCCTTGTCAAAACTAATGACTTATAAAGTAGTTTAAGAAATCATTCCAATATGCTATTTTGATTATACAGAGTCTCTATGTACTTGACTCGTTTTTTTTCTAGTTGACAATGAAAATAAGACAGCAAATTAAAGGCACATGGGAACATAATGGTAAGAACAGTTACAGGGGTAGGACATGAATTATTTTAATATCTTACCAACAGAGCTGCTGATACTTCACAATTCATGAACAAATTTTCTATTACTACAGAGTCATGCTTTTATTGACTGGTATAAAAACACCATTTGTATCTTTTTTATCCTGCTGTGTTTCTATTTTATTGGAAATGTCCTGTAACAGGTATAACATCAGCTCAGATTACCAAGAAATCTATAAAATAGCTTTCCTGCTACTACCTTTGGAGCAGATTGAAAGAATACATTATGATCCCACTGAGTCACTGATAAAAACTGTTATTCACAGGCAAACATGATTTATCCTCACCTGTTAGAAATTCTGGATTTATCCACTTCATTATAAAATGCATTTCTCCCACATTGATTAGCAACACAGATGTATTATTAAAGAGACACTGTTTGGGAGCATGAGTTCCAAATTTAAGTTTTAAAGTTTACAACATATAATAGGAACAGAAATGTTTCATGCAAATAAGAGTGGTCATAAACAGTGTCTTGGGAGAATTAAACATTCCCTGGCAGTGCTAGAAACACAAGCAAAAGCCTTGTGCTATTGCATAAGAACCAGGAAATGATACTGACCAGTTAAACTTTATTATCCAAGCAACATAGAATGAAAAATTAATACAGAATAAATGGTGATAAGAAACTTAGATTTAAAAAATGAGTATGCTTTTAATAATACAAGTAAGGTTTTCTTTAATATAACATTAATATGGGACATTAATATAAAAGGGATATAATTTACCTTTTTTTCCAGTTCCAGGCCAGAACTTATGATGACTAGTTCTATGCTCCAGAACTAAAACCACTGCAAAATCGATGGCTTCCCAGTTATATATTTAGTTCAAAATCTAAAATAATTGTAATATAAATATAAGGTAGGGAAAAGCATGGGAATTAATCTTCCCTTGGTATAATGAATGCTCTGTGGGTGGAATTTTAAAAAGCACTCCGTATTGGGCAAATTCTGCTCCCACCGAAGTCAATGGAAATCCCACAGACTTCAATGGAAGGAGAGCTAGGCAAAACCAGAATGCTATTAAGCATCCCACCTTTAGTGCCTATTAACAACAGTCAACCTTAGCATATTTGAGTAGGCCTGCAAAAATTTTTTTTCAAGCCTCTCTTGTCTACAAACATAACAGACTCCCATCTACTATTATCACACCATCATACATAGGGTTGACCTAAACGTTTGGACTGGGCTAGTGAGATGGTTCTTTGAAAGACAACCCAAACTTAAATGGTTCACAGAAAGCATGTGCGCGTTATATATATAATGATCTCTCTCTCTCTCTACAGATGATATCTATATGTCTCTCCTAGTCTCCTAATACAGAAGTAGAGACCAGCTACTCGTTCCCTTCAACCTAGTGATTGGTTTCACTTTGAGTTACATCAATTTCCATTTTTCAAGTCTGTCTTTGCAAGAAAAAGCCTAGATACTTAAAGAAATAAGCTGAAATTCTCCATTACATGTATAGTGCTTCAGATCATAGGCCCAATGACTAGCTTTACAATTAACAATGATCATCATTATGCCTGTGCTTGGACAGAATTCACATTATTTGGTATGACTGTTGTCCAATTTTATTCACTGTGTCTTTTCACTATTACATTAGTGTTTGAAGGATAAATAATACAAAATAATACAGGAAGTGAAACTTTTTTTCCTACTATTTCAGGCTTTTTTAAAATTTAAAATTTTATGGCTGTGGCTCATAAGCTGGCAGTCACGTTAGAGATTGTCTACACAATCATTTAGTGCACAGCAAGCTGGGGTTTAAATCTACAGTGCTGTAACCTGCTGCATTCTAATTGGCAGTGTTGATCCTGCTACTGTGCACTTAATGTGCGCTTTGACATACTTCAGTAGGACATACTGCACACAACGACTTGGTGTGCGGGAGGCTGGAACGCTACACAGTCACTGTCTGGTGTGCTAAGTTTCCACGTGGAAAACATAAGAACATAAGAAAGGCCGTACCGGGTCAGACCAGAGGTCCATCTAGCCCAGTATCTGTCTACCGACAGTGGCCAATGCCAGGTGCCCCAGAGAGAGTGAACCTAACAGGCAATGATCAAGTGATCTCTCTCCTGCCATCCATCTCCATCCTCTGATGAACAGAGGCTAGGGACACCATTCTTACCCATCCTGGCTAACAGCCATTTATGGACTTAGCCACCATGAATTTATCCAGTCCCTTTTTAAACATTGTTATAGTCCTAGCCTTCACAACCTCCTCAGGTAAGGAGTTCCACAAGTTGACTTGCATATTATTGTATCTCTTCCTCTAAAGCCCAACAGATAAACCTCTTATCTAAGCCTCAATGATCTCACATCTTGACTTCAGTATTTTGCTCTCTAGGTTCCTTGACACCCATATGGCTTTGCAACAGCCCCTCCAAATTCTAGCTGCTAAAAACTTCCATGTCCCTCAGTTTGTTTTGTTTTTGTGATCTTAAGGGTTTCTAAATTCCATAGGCTAGACCCCTGGGAAAGCCCAGTTTTAATCTCCTTTTCACAAACACAAGTTAAAAAACATTCTGAAATTCATGTGCACTAAGAAAGAGACAGAAATACTTGTCATAATTTACAGGCTTGTCTTACTGCGTAAACCCTAAGCAAGTTAATTTATATTGACATTTACAATTTGATTTTATGGACAACAGTAACTTACTAATTTATTGCACCTTTAGTACTTTTTGAAGAGAGCACTAAAATCCATATTTAGTACTTAAAGTTATTTGTGGAAATGAATAGAAATACAATCCTGTTCACTTTTCCTGATTACAAGGTAAAATATAACATATCTTGCTTTTAGGATCATTTCATTTGTTTCATTTTGGGTTAAGAGAACTAGAAAGGTGTTGATGATGTTACAACAAAAGTGTAAAGAAGTCTATTGTATTCAGTTTGGCTCTGTGGTTATCAGAGCAATCATACACAGGCTTCCATTGAAACATACACTACATATTCAACCACTTCTGTGCCTATGATAGACTCACAATTTAATCTCTCTCTCTCTCTCTTTTTAAGAAAGGAGGTTCGAATGCAAATCTCAATATAGAGAGGAAAATCTGTTGACCTAGATGAGTCATTACACATTAGATTTAGTCATTATAACAAAATGTTCGATTCATTAAGTGCATCCTTAAATTTCAAAACCATTTCTGATCATTGCCACTGTGGCCGTACAATGTACATTTCAGTACAAAGTACTACCCAGAAGGCTCAAAGTGGTTGTCATTAGTGTTGCTTGAGCTTTCCATAATTCTGTGGCTGCAATCCCCAAGAGGACCACTGGGCTGCATATAGACGACATCATGGAAACAAAGGAAAAATAGATGAGAAGATACACAATAGTGACGCTCTAGAATAATGAACCATCCTTTCACACCTAGGTCAATACTGAATGGGGCCCTCTGAATACTCTGTTTATAATGCTAGAAAATGATACTTTCTGAGCAGCCAGTGCAAAAGAAAATCAAGGCCTTTTTTCTAGCCAAGAGAATAAAAAGGATGAGGCATCAGGAGGGAAGGTCCTTTCAAAGCATTTCAAAATGATGTGCCTCTGCTTCATATCTTAAAATTCTTTTCAATAACTGTTTCCCCTCATACTGGTGCAATGCAGTGAGTACAATATGACTATACTACACTGCACAAAAGGCAGTTGAAATATCTGAACATTCTCTCCTTCTATGGTATTTTCTTGGTCGTTTGGATTTGTGCTGCTAATCCATGGGCAAAATCCTCCTCTCAGCTCTGCCTGGCAGATCTTGAGTCTGATATTGTGATCTATTCTGCACTCATGGAACACTCATTAAGTCAGAATCCACAGAGATGGGCAGGGTATCAGAACATGAAGTTTGCCTGCGCTAAGCCTTTCGAGCCTCCACTATCACAAATTTGCATTTCCCAATTGACTTTAATGGAACTATGCCTGTTTACACCAGCTGAAGATCTAGCCCTTTAAAAAGAGTAATTGTTTCCATGATTACAAAGTTACATAAACCAAGCTTTAACCTGTACTCAGCTATGGATTCTGCAGATGAGCAAACTGCAGTGTCTTTACAATTACCATTGCTATAGAACTGACAAAAATCAGAATACCCAGGGTAACTGACCACTGATTTTCACATCATGAAGGGAGATGGGAAACAGAAGAAGGCATGACGCAAATGAAAAAACTTAGCTGCACTGAAAGCCCGATGAGTCCATTTTCTCTATTATTAGATTTGAGCAGTCATAATTTTCAACTTGTTTGTATTTCTCACAAATTGACAACTCTTCTGAGACACAGCTTTCTCTTTCTTACCTTGAAACCAGACAAAGGCCAGAATTTTTCAGAGTTGGTTGTCTAAAGCTAGGCAGCTAAATCGATATTTACACCTACATTTTTACAAGTGACTTGTGATTTTGGGAATTTCCATTTTGTGTATCCAGCTTGAAAACATCTGATTTTGAGAAAGCATTGACCACCCACTTTCTGAAAAACCAGGTGGTGTTTCAAGGCTTAACTGTGGTTTTATGTCAGGACAGTTTGAACAATTTCTGTTGAAATTGTTTTCCAATGGAATTTTTTTTGGACAAAATGTGAGAGGAGGCAGTTGCATCATGGGAGATGTAGGCTGACCAGAAGCCTAGCCTAGAGAAGAGAATGGGAGGAGGAGGGCACCCAAACTACAACACCCATGAGGCACCATGGCAGCATTTCTGAAACAAAACATTCTTTTTTTTTTTTTTTAGGGAAAAAGCCCAACTCTAATTTAGGTACCTAACTTTAAACATGCAGGTTTGAAAATATTGGCCAATGTTTTATCATCTTGTAAAATCTTTGTAGCTCAAAATGTCTTGATTTCCACTATTGAAGTTATGCAGCTTGGCTGAAGGTATTGCCATCTTTTAATCTCAACACCAGGGGCTGGAACGTGCAGACACTCCTCTTTAACGGAATGGAAATAGATAGGACCCATAGCCAGTCAACTATTATGCTATGACAATGTCAACTGCTGTTATAATTAAATAAGTAATTAAGTGACTAATGTCAATATCAGTTCATTAATATTGGCAAACTGTGGAAAGCAAAAGATTCAGGCCATTTGCAATTTGTTAGAAACTGTGTTTTGCAGCTATAGCTCAGTCTAATTCAGTAGGTACACATGTCAAATTTGGTTGAAGATAATTAGGCATGCATTCAATTCTTGGTCAGATTTCTCTATTGGAAACTAGTATTCCCATTGTACTGCAGCTTTCTTTTCCTAACCTGTTGTAGGCATTTAAAAAAGAATGATTAACCCAAGATGCACCCTCCTTCTCATCTCCAATTACAAATTAATCTTTAAATTTTCTAAACTAATTGTTAAATTTCGGTTTAGCAGTTAGCACTGTGCAACATTTACTGGCAGAATTAACTGTCTCACTCACTACAGGACTGATATTTCAAGCTCAATTACATTTTCATATGACTCAGATTGGTAGCTCACATCTTCTTACAATAACCATAGTCAGGAGTGGGCTGAAACCAGAAACTCAAATCCAAACACTTTCAAAATTCCTGGAGGAGTTGGCTGAGAATTGTTGGACTGGACTCTGCACACAGGGGTTGGGTTAGTCATTAGATCCAGAATTAGAAGGGGCCCATTTTCTGGTTATGTTTTGGATAAGGCTACAATCTCACATGAACAGATTTCCCATCAGATTTCCTCTCAAAATGTCTTATGCAAATAGTCAAATTTTATAGATTTCCACCATTAATGAACTATGTAACACTAACTGTAGGTGGCTGGATTCTTCAGTTGACCTGATTTGTTAGCAGATGTTTGAACTTTGCTGGGAGATGAAAACTCACTGTGGCAGGTGTAACTGTAATCCCAGCCTGGATGAGAAGATGTGGGATTGGCCTGTCTAGGGTGTGCGGCTCAGAACTCCAAAGGGATGAACTCTAGAAACATCCAAGCCTGGAAAGAAGCTTAGGGCTAGAGTTTGTTAGATTGACTCTACATCAGCATATCAAGTCATTGATTTGGAGCCAACTGCTCAGCATAACCCGATTCACTGAATCATACGATTATACAAATTCACCCACAACTAACACACTTCGGAGACAAGAATAGTTAGGAACCTCGTGGTTACACTAGAGTTGACATTAATGACACTAGTCAGATGCACAGTCTCTTCCTAATAGTAAAAACCTCCAGTGCTGTTGCGTTGGTATGGATGCCACTCAGTATAGGGGACCCTGAGGCTCCTCTCACTCACCCACATAAATCCATCTCTTTTGCAAAAAGGAAGTACACAGAATGTGCCGCAGAGTGTGTGGCATCAGTGTGAAAAGGAACAAATCAGTTTAAACTAAGAATTGATCTGGAACTCTTCCAATAATGAAAAGTTATGGGAATTTGAGATTGAAACTGTCCGCATGAAGGCAGGATTGTCTGTCCTAATCCCTTTCTGGCTGTGCCTAAATCCTTTCTAGTAAGAGCCAATGAATAATAAGGGATTTAGTCTTTTTTATTGATTGATTGATTTCATCCTCTAATCCCTCTGTTTCTTTCTCTCTCGACTCTATAACTTTTTCCATACCGTCCCCTATGCCTGGAGCCCCATTTCTGACCCAATCTGCCAGAGATCTCCACCCTCTCCTACTCCAAATCCCTATTTTAAAATACATTTCTTCCTTGAAAGGCTTGACATTCCTTTCTAACCACTGCTGACTTTCAAAACGCATGCTCTGATAACCAAAGCAGCCACATGCTCCTATTGATGACACCCTCGTCCTCCTTTCTCTTTGCCTCTCTACTGTTCCATCATAACCTATATCTTGCCCTTTGTGACGGTAACTTTACAAGGCAGCATGGGGAGACATTTTCAAAGTCATAAATGGCACCTCACTCCCAGTGACTTTGAATGGCAGTTAAGTGCCCAACTGTCATTTGTGCCTTGAAAATCTCCTCTCCGTGTCATATATATCAGCAAGCACCATAGACATTTGTGGGGCTGTACAAACAACTTGCTGTTGTCACCATATTATAAGCATAGTTAGGGTAAGTGTTCTGTGATTTCTGTTCAAAAATATCTTTTGTGAAACATGCAGGATATATTCACTCTACTGAATGCACTGGGTAAATAAGCATTGTGCGTATTGTGTGGCTGATATAATCCTACTTTGATGTACCATTTGGCAAAATGATTGGGTTATGCCCAAGTGGTGCCATCAACTTATAATTAATTTGGCTAATCAAAGAATTATAGAATGCATTTGTAGATTCATAGATTTTCAGACCAGAAGAGACCTTTGTGATAATTTAGCATGATCTCCTGCACTACACAGGCCAAAGAACCTTACCCAATAAGCTGTGCACCAGGTCCATAACTTTTGCTTGAGCTCCAGCGTATCTTTTAGAAAGACATCCAGTTTTACTTAGAGATGGCAAGGAATGCAGAATCCACCACATCCCTAGGCAAGTTATTCTAATGGTTAATTACTCTCACTGTTAAAAACTTGTGCCATATTTTCTAGTCTGAATTTGTCTAGCTTCAGCTTCCAAGTACTGGATCTCATTGTGCTTTTTTTCTGTTGGATTAAAGAGCTGTCTATACTATCAGAAATTCTTCCCTATGTAGGTACTTGTAGACAATGATCAAGTCGCCTTTTAACCTCTGTCTCCAATAAACTAAATAGCTTGATCTTTTCTCATTTTAATCAAGATGTATATAATGCCACTCTATAAAGTGGGCACCCATTACCTAAATTGAAATACACAATATAAACACCAGTACAGTACAAAAGCCTGCGTTTATCACGCATTGACAACACAACAAAAATAGAGAGGATAATAAACACAAAGATTTTCCAACCACTCAGTCTACTCCCTTTCCAAAAGCCAGTGGAGAAAACACATCCCACAGAATAAATGTCACAATGGTAAGTGTGTGACAAGAGGCAACAGTGGAGAAGTTGTATGGCATGCCATTGTATGGCATGCTGAGTGGACAAGTCAGAATTACTAAGCATAGATTTCTCAGAAAATAAAACTGGACACCTAGGTTTCTCCTGCATAGTCTCATCCAAACTATGATTTAATTTTATATTGAGAAATAAAGTACCCCTTGATGTATTGTTTATTTCTTAGATTGCAAAAGAGAGGTGTGCAATGTTGAAAACTATTTGCATGCCTTGGAGAACTTTTAACCCACTAGGTCTTTTAGAGTTTAATTTGTAAAAATAAATACAAGAAAGAAAGAAAGAAAGAAAGAAAATTGTGGTGCAGCGAATCACAAGTTAGGCATGTGGGAATACTCTGGGCTACCAGTTTTTGCGGATGGACACCATTTTAGTAATTAAAGTATAAGCAGTGTCAAAACAGGCTTGGAGCCTTGGATGTCCAAGCGCTATTCAGTGTAAAACAGGTAAACCTCGATTACAATATGGAACTCTAAGCAGGAAATACCATTGTCCTTGTGCTATTACTCCTATTTTTTTTCTGACTCTATGGTAGTCCTTGGCTTCCCAGGGCAACAACCTCACACCAAGTTTAAATATGGTACCAAATTCAATGCAGGGTCTTTTTTTTTTTTTAATTTAAACCAGCCAAACGCTGCTAATACATGGAGAACTTGAGGAACATGTTTTCATTTGAGTTTTGGGGATGCCTTCTCTACCCTGGAACCAGTGTCACTGGAATGAACCAGGAATCTAAGGCATATTGCAAAATGGAAGCAAAACTGGCATGTTTGTAGAATGTTTCAGGGCGCAGCTACAGAGTCCTCAATAGGCAAGAGTAATGCTGCATGGAGACTCACCTAGGGCCTGATCCAAAACCCACTGGAGTGAACTGGAGTCTTTTCACTGACTTCTGTGAGCTGTGGGTTAGGCCCTAAAACACTGAATGCTGCCATGCAAAACACAAGAGAAATCAATATCTGTACTCATTTAGCATCACAGCACACAACTTACAAGCATACAGACCTAGGAGGCAGCAAGTGGCTTCAAATCCTTTGCCAGCTGGGTATTGACATTCACTATTTACACAACATTCTTTATGAAGTTTTCCAGGAGAAAAAAAAATGTGGACCTATGGTGTTTGTTTGGACACAATTAAAAGGGCACGTGCTAATTTGGATGGCATGAGTGGCCACTACAGCTCTGCAAGCATCTGGGAGATGAGACTCAGCTAGTGCAAGCAGAAAGATTGATGATGACCAGACTTGGATGTCTGAACCTCGTTTTGGCATGCACATAGCAAGTAACCTACCAATCCCATTATAACCAGCCACAAGGCATTTCTAGCAATCTCTGCTGGATAATAATTCATACTTTATAGAATCTGTAATATTTGGATTTTACTTTTAAGGGTAAATTCTGTTTTGATTAAGCTCTTCTCTGTTCAGCATTTGACACTGCCCTGAAAGGGATGACCCAACAACTCCAATACCAAGGATAGTTTACATTCAAAAATTAGGATGGGAAGAGGCACTATCTATCTAGTCACCTAAAAACATAAAAAAGGCCATACTGGATGTGACCAATGGTCCGTCTAGCCCAATATCTAGAAACTCTGTGGCTACTCAGACAATTTTTTTCTTCTGGTTCAAAAAAAGCCCTGCCTACCATATATTTGTGGGAGCTTGAAAAGACGGAGGGAAATCTGAGATACAGTAGATTGGCTCTAAAAGTCAGTGCCTACTGCACTGCATTATTTCTCTCCATTTGTCTTTGGCTCAAGGTGGAGGCACCGATGAGGAAAATTTTCCTTGGGTTTGAAGTGATAGGATAAATTATTCCAATGCACTCATCTAAAAGTGTGTTAACTGTAGTATATTTTTCATGCACCTATCTGGGCACTTAACAATTGAGTCTTAACAGTCTGTCACAAAACAGATTACCTAAACAAGCCTTCTTCACCCCCTGAACTATACCTAAATATCTATAACATTCATTTAAATTAGGCAGTAGGGTCTAATATTTAGGACACTGAACTGTAATGATACTAGTTAGCTCTATGTTCTTGGGGAACCAGGGCGCAGTATCCAGCCTGTCTGACTCATGAAGGACACTCCCTTCCCCAGTCTCTGCTTGAACCAAAACCGATCAGAGGCAAGACTTACAGAAAGCAATGAAAAGGTGGTGGGAGACACACCTAAATCCCTCCTGGCAAGGGTGACAGGATTAAGGCAACTCCTCTAGCCTCATCTGCATCGAATCTCCCCCATTAACATACAGAATGGAGAACAGAGATTCCAAGGCAAGAACCACGCTGAATTCTGGGACCGGAAAAAGCAGGGAAGCAGTGCATCATGGGGAATCTCTGCTCCAGATGTTAATGAACCTACACCTGCACACACCCAGCTCAGCAGTTATCAGACGAATTCTAGTAATGAATCCTTGATTGATATCCACAATACTGAAGCTGCCTAATTGTATTGTGAGCTCCCTTGAAGGAACACTGCCCATAGCCAAGAGTGATCAGTTCCTATTGTCTAGTCTAAAGAAAACCCTGTAGTCATCAGTTTACCCATAAACAAATCTGGTGTTCTCCCTTGAACCATTGTTCTTTCCCTACAAAAACCCTACCCACGCTCAAGTAAGTGTTCTGATGCCTGGATCCAAACTCTGCATCAGTCCACTGGGACTTCATCTTCTCCTGACTGATTGTGCTGGGGGCCCTGCCTGTCTCCAGCACTCAGGACCCTGACCTACCACCATCACCTGGGAACCCCAAACAGTTCAAGCTTCATGGAGTGGTGAGACCCCAACTCTCTCACTCTCTTTCTGTGTTCTTTTCTACCTCAGGTATAACTTTTTAACCCTGACTTGTTTGATCACGTATAGTTTTCTATAGCCCACTTTTATAATCTTTACTAATGTAACTGTTATGTTTGTTTAGGCTCTCCTTGTGTGGTTATCACTATTATTCAATAAAAACTTTTATGGTTAAGCTGGTTGCTTCCCTTCCTCTCTCTCTGAACTTTACTCTGTTGTGTTTTTGGCTTCCCCATTTACTCTGCAGCAACTCTCCTCTTACCTAAGCTAAAGATCCATGTAGCGCCCAAAACTACTGTGGGCTTTGCTCATCAAGTGGGTTACTACCAGAACAATTGTAACGTAAGATTGGGGATAGGGACGTGCTGAACCTGTGACATACGAGGGTGGCAGCTTGGAAGTGCTGCGCGACCCAGACTACTGAGTCCAGGGGCATATAAAAGTGGCAGCTGGAAAGTGTTGCTTAACCCAGCCCGCTGAGTCCAGGGGCATATAAGAGTGGCAGCCTGGAAGTGCTGTTCGACCCAGCCTGCTCAGGCTTACTCTATTCCGGTGCGGTAGCTGTGGCATATAAGGGTGGCTGCTTGGAGTGCTGCTTGGCCCAGCCTATTGAGTCCACGGGTATATAAAGGGTCAGCTTGAGAGTGCTGATTGACCTGGTCCATTCAGATTTGCTCTGTTAATATATGTGTGTGTGTGTGTGTGTGTGTGCGCGTGTGCGCACGTGCATCTGATTCTGGGCTGAAGGAACCCAGCCCTGGGGAACCTAGGTCCTGCAGGAGAGCTCCACTGGGAGGGGACTTGCAGAAGGGAGAAGTAGAGCTCCTTATGAAAATACAAGTGACACAAGCAGTACATTGATAGAATTACAGAACCCCCCAGAAGAGTAACCCTAATAAATGAGTGTACCCCAACGTAATGGGCAACTCTGGTAACAGTAAGCCCAGAATCCTGGGTTCTAATACTAGCTCTAGCACCAACTAAACTCTTCAGGACAAGGACTGTCTCTCATGATGTGTTTGCACAATGCCTACCACATCTGATTTGGTGATTCTTAGGTGCTACCATAATCAGGGGCGGCTCCAGGCCCCAGCACGCCAAGCGCGTGCTTGGGGCGGCATGCCACGGGGAGCGCTCTGCCGGTCGCCGGGAGGGTGGCAGGCAGGCTGCCTTCAGCGGCATGCCTGTGGAGGGTCCGCTGGTCCCGTGGCTCTGGTGGACCCTCCACAGGCATGCCTGCGGGAGGTCCACCGGAGCCGTGGGACCGGCGACCGGCAGAGCGCCCCCTGCGGCATGCTGCCGTGCTTGGGGCGGCGAAATGTTTAGAGCCACCCCGACCATAATATAAATAATAACCAGCAATGGGTCAAAGTCAGGACATTTTTTGGTTAAGACAGTAAACTTGTGGACTAAGAGGTAGAAAGTTCCACCATGTTTCGGGGAGCAGAGGAGTCATAAAGGGAAGCTATATCAGCAAGGAAAGGTAGGCAAAAACCTGTCAGGTAACTAATCCATTCATGTTAAGTGGGATGGACTATGCCCATATAATGTCTGAGGAAATACCAGCTAGTCTATTTAAAAGTCTGGCCATGCTGCTGCATGCTTGCAAATGTCTCATATTGAAAATGATGGGAAGCTCGCTGGTCTCATTTAACTCAATTGTTTCCCCTTTCTAATCAAATATTTTCATAGTGTAAAACTTACAAGAGCAGCATAGGCTGTCGTACTATTTAGCAGACAGTACTGCCGCAGAGCCATGAAATATGGCCCTTCATTGTTAATATAATTTTGAAAAATAAAGTATGTTTATTACCTGTTATTTTCTGTTAATTGTTTTGTGTGGGGAAAAATAAAAGCTGCTGCCTTGAAGCATAAAAAAAAAATGACAATGTGCAGTCATAGTTGAGAGCACGAAAGTGTTCGGGCTATGAAAATTATGTAAATGATGCATTCCAGTAAAAGAACTTTCAAACCCTCGGGGTCTTTAAACAGCATTAATTCAAGAAGTTAGATATAAAATTTAACTTTTTCATGCTAATAATGATTTCATAAGGAAAAACTCATTAGTAAAGGTGACAAATATGAAAGTCTATTGAACATTTAAATTCAGGAATCTTAGTGTGTGCCCCTGGGATATATTTACACAGCCAATGACTCTCTGATGTTATTAAGTAATTTATTTGAGAAAGTCTCCATTCATGAGTTTACATAAGAACAATATCAGGTTTACAAAGGCTTGTGTTGTTACTATAGTAAATAACTAATTTACAGTGACTTTTGCTTAAGATTTTCATTAGGTTGTTCAATATTGTTTGATAATTTAATGTCAGTTTCATTAGATCATAGTTCTCCCTCCATGAATAGAGAAAATTAAAGCGAAAAATAAATTATGCTACCAGGGGCGGCTCTAGCAATTTGGCCGCCCCAAGCAGGGCGGCACGCCGCAGGGGGCACGGTGCCGGTCGCCGGTCCCGCGGCTCCGGGGGACCTCTTGCAGACGTGCCTGCGGGAGGTCCACCCGAGCCGCGGGACCAGCGAACCGTCCGCAGTCATGCCTGCGGGAGGTCCACTGGTCCCGCAGCCCCAGTGGACCTCCCGCAGGCATGACTGCGGAAGGTCCGCCAGAGCCGCCTGCCGCCCTCCCGGCAAAATGCCGCCCCAAGTGTGCCCTTGGCACGCTGGGGTCTGGAGCCGGCCCTGTATGCTACTTAGAACATTAACTAAACTTCAGAACTATATATGAGAAGTGAGAAAAATTAACCTGATTTTCATCTAAATTATAAATCAGCTTAGCTATATGATACAGATGCAATTAAGCATCTGAAGTGGTAAGAGCCTGAATTTTATTGGTGTGCACATTTTTCATATGCCAGATCTTCCAATGACAATCCAAACACTGTGTATTGCTTACTCATTCTGGGTGGTTTGGTAATCTGCGGCATTAATTTTATCCATTTATAAACTTCTTCGCATGAGCATCAGCAGTGAGGCCTTCCATTGAATAGGCCTGGAAACTCAAATACCCTCACACTTCTAGAGAATTTGTCCTTGATCTTTATGATTATTAATTACAATGTGATCTAGAAACTGGAACCATTGGGCTCTGTACTGTAAAAATATAACAAAAATATAATCCCTGCCCATAATATAGTCCCTGTTACAACCTGAGTGGATATGACAGACAGAAGGCGCAAAACATCCTTTCAGTCTTGATGTTGAAACACCGTTGGGGATTAGGGTGACCAGATGTCTCGATTTTATAGGGACAGTCCTGATTTTTGGGTCTTTTTCTTATATAGGCTCCTATTACCCCCCCACCCCCGTCCTGATTTTTCACACTTGCTGTCTGGTCATCTTATTGGGGATGGATATGTGGAATCTTCAATAGCTACTGCTCATGTCATAATATCCTGGATAGACTTAGGATAAAGAAAGAAAGCTCTCCCTATGTGACACCTTTCACCAGCACTAAACACACTGAAAAGTATGACTAAGCCATTAACCTGCAACAGATAATGTTCCAAGATATACAACAATCATTGTGCAACACCCTTTGCTGCCCCATAAGAGACGATGTCAGTGTGTTGCAGCCAGGATCCCCACTGACGCAGCAGCGGGTCATCTACCGCTGCTAGGGCCGCAGGCTGGGCCGCAGTGGAGTGGGAGGGCCTGTGTCCCCCCTGCCACCCAACTCGCGGGTGGCCGTCTCCCCCTCGCCCAGGCCCTTTGGAGCTAGGACCTGGGCCTCCTAAACTTATTTGTTTGCTCAGCCCCTGCCTGAGGGCCTGAGCTACTGACTGTTTGTTGCCCCGCCCTGACCCAGGGCCAGGGCTTGCTAATATTGAACTGTTCACTCAGCCCTGCCTGAGCTACTGACTGTCTGCTGCCCAGCCAGGCTAATTCCCTGACTCACCTGACCTAAGTAGTGAGGTGGCCTTGTTCCTCGCCGCCCCGGAGGGGGACGAGCCCCGGCTGAACACCCTACTGTCAGGGGCGGCTCTAGAAATTCTGCCGCCCCAAGCAGGGCGGCGCGCTGCGCCGCTCGCGACGCCCTTCCCCGGTCCCGTGGCCAGGGCAGAAGTGCCTGCGGACCGTCCCGTGGTCCCGCGGCTCCGGTGGAGCATCCGCAGGCATGCCTGCGGGAGCTCCGTCCGAGCCGCGGGACCAGCGCACCCGCCGCAGTCATGCCTGCGGGAGCTCCGTCCGAGCCGCGGGACCAGCGCACCCGCCGCAGTCATGCCTGCGGGAGCTCCGTCCGAGCCGTGGGACCAGCGCACCCGCCACAGTCATGCCTGCGGGAGCTCAAGCGGAGCCGTGGGAAGAGGGGACCCTTCGCAGTCATGCCTGCGGCAGGTCCGCTCGTCCCGGGGCTCCGGTGGACCTCCCGCAGGCATAACTGTGGAAGGTCCGCCGGAGCCAAATGCCGTCCTGCCAGGACAATGCCGCCCCACGCGCCTGCTTGGTGCGCTGGGGTCTGGAGCCGGCCCTGCCTACAGTGTCACTGAGTACAAAGAAAAGTAGGTTAGAGAAACGGAGATGATTAGGGCCTGGATGGGAGTTTCAGCTGTAAAAACACAGAAAGCGGCTGATCGTAGAGGTACTGTGCAGGAAGAAGTGAAAGGATATAGACCTTGCTTGGTTGGATGGGGAAAGGGAGGGAGGAGCAGCAGAGATTAACCCTGGTTATGGCCCTGAGTGTCAGGGAGAATGGTGTATTGTCTTTGAAAGAGCACATGAAGAATGGGGGAAGGGAAATGCCTAGGAGGGAAGATAAAGAGCTCAGTTTTGTCCATGTTTGGTTTTAAGTTATAAGAATGTATCATCTAGAACAAAATAATATTAGTTCCTGTGTAATCAGCTAGGCCATTGAGAGTTCTCTTGGCTTGCTGCTGCTGGTAGATGCCTGACGGGTGAGGAATTGGAAGCAGGAAGAGAGAAACAAACACAGCAGAATGAGTTAGCGTTGTGTTAATAGAACAAGCCACTCATTTAAAGGAATATTTTTTATTCCTGACGGAAGGCATTGGTGCAGATTTTCATATGAGAAAGTCATGTAAAAATCAATCGGAGGTTTCATTACAATGGAAGCCGAGGGGCTGTGCTCATCTGTCTTGTGAGCGCGCGAGTGCAGGACGCAGTAAGAAGAACGTCCCAAGGGGCAGGCCCTCGATGGCCGAATTCTAAATAATACACACAGGATTCAAGTAATTGTTTCGAAAAACGTGCATTAAGAATATTCCCCATTAACAGCAACGTGTTGCTGATGCCTATATTAGTCATGATAGTTGTGTAAAATAACCGGCTGTAAAAACAATAGGGGCCAGAGGTAATACATGGCTTATATTTCTTCCTGTCTGCCTCCCACCCAACCAATGTTGGGCAGAGTTCACTGGCACAGACAGCATTAGTTATCGTTCTACCATGACAGGTTACAGGCCATCAGACCTTAAAGTCACATCATTCCAATGACTCTTTCTCATGCTGGATTTGGCTACCAAGGTAACACTCTAGAAATACCTATAAGGTAACATAACCCCGCTGACACCACCCAACTTCAATTTCAACTAGATTTTAAGCAGCCGCTAATCCCTGGAGCACAGAGAAAGTTAGAGATTGACTTCAATGGGAGCTGCTCAGTGCTCAGCCCTTTTGAAAGGCGGGCCACTTATTTGAGGATCAGATCTGTGCTGCAATGGGTTCAAGTCACCTTTATGCCCCCCCAATGCTGAGCTGCTCTGGGAACTGGGGAGGCCCCCAGTGTAATTTAGGGTACGTCCAGACTGCAATCGCCCAAGCAGTGTTAATCTAGGTAGTTTGGGTCCTGGAGCAGTAAAGCCATGAGTAATTACTAGCAAGTGCTGCCACAGCTTCACTGCACCAGGACCTGATTAAAGCTAGCTCTGCTATGTTTACTGGATCTGCAGTCACACCCTGTGATTGCAGTACTGACATATCCTTGGACCACCTTGGGGGCCTGTCAAAGGTACAGCAGCCTCCCCGGGCTACCCTATGGCCTGCAGTCCTGCCTGGAATCTGCACAGTGCTTTGGCCAGCAGCATGTCCCCTATGCCAGAGCTTGCAAAAGGGTCTTCAGCTGTCTCTTTAGTGCCTGGGGTGGGGGGAATCCATCCCCAGGAGGAACAGGGGCTTTTACTGACTTTTTATGCAGCTTTAGCACTTTTACCTGCCATAGAAGGACTGGGAAGTGGGAATGAGAATCTCATCCTAGGGGCCTAACATTAGGCACCCATTTGAATAGCAAACCTTCGGTGTAGCCTCTACTAGTGATTCTCAGACTGTGGTCTGTTTAGCTCTCGTTGGTAGTCTCCAGAGAGCTGGTGAGTCAAATGGCACTGACTCTATCTCGCCAGAGGTCTTAGGGATCTTGTAAAGAAGAGCCTGGGTGCCCGTAAACTCAGCTGGAAACATGGAGGAGGAGTCAGCTCGCATCCTTCTCCTAGTAGCACATAAGAAGAGAGGGAACAGGAATGATAGGATGGGCACTCATTAGTGGAACAGTTTAAAATACCTCAGTATCACTTTTCTATGTAACCGTTTGCTGTAATTGCCACAAATGACACAGAGAAGAGGAGGTGGTCCATGTGACTCTGCATGGGAGAGGACCACTGGAAATCTCTTTAGCTGAGAAGCCCTGGTCTGTACAGTACAGTATACTGAGACGTTATTCTACGTTGTAGCGTATCTGCACATACAACTCATCAATCACATTTTACGGTTAATCCTGTTTGCTACGCTAGTGCCTGGGCACCAGCCAAGATCGGGGCCCCATTGGTCTAGGTACTGTACAACACAGAGTACTAGATAAGCTAGTACTAGACACAGCCCTAGAAAGCTTGCAATGTAAATAGGCAACAGTGAACAACTGGATGACAGAAAACATCCCGGTAGTTCCATGATTTATTTTTGAGAGGTGGGGTTTGAGTTCGGAGGAGATATGTTAAACCGAACAACAGGAGAGGGTACATTGATAAGTGTAGAGATAACTGTCCAGGATAGGAAGGAGAAGGGAATGCAGGGCAGGTGTCAGGTGGGGCTGAGGTGAAGACCCTGTGGAAGAGGAGATGGGAGGGTGTTGGAGCAAATGGCCAATCAGCACTGGGAATAGAATGCCCAGTCAAAACTGTAGCAAATACTCCAACATCAGTGTCTATTGGTCCCTTCTTAAGCTACTTCTGCAAATGCCCCTACCATCTTTGGCTGGCTCCTCCCTGTATTTTCTTTCCCAAAGGCCAATTGCAAGAAGAGGAGGGGGGATGCCGATTGGGACCTAGTGCCCCAGAGAGTCTCCCCTGCACAATTCTGGGTCGCTGGGTGCTGGGGAGAAGGGTGGCCCTAGTTATCCCTCCACAGTGCAGCAGTTCCTGCTTAAGCTGCTTCTGCAGCTGCTCCTGCCTTCTTCAGTGACTGTTCACGTCAGTACTGACACAGTGTTCTAGCAGAGTCTTTCACAGCAGTAAATGTTGCTATTTGATATAAAAATACGATGATACAATACGCCCTTAGAGGATGAGATCAAACTTTGACCTCTTAATAGTTTCAAAAAGTATTTCTCTACTGTTTGAATGCAGAATATCTTCAAGTTTGCCTAAGGAAAGTTATAGATGATTTTCTAAGAAAGGATAAAGAAAACCTGCAAAAGCTTTAACAAAAGGAAATACATTAAAACAGATAATGGTACTGGTCTTATGTAAAATTCCTCCCTGTTCCAAACACAATGGAGATCCTGAACACAAGGCAATTTAACTGTACGTGAGCTGGCCTGACACAACCACTAATTGCTTACCTTTTGGCTTTAAGCATAAGCAACAGTGGTTAGTGTCATGCTATTGTAACTCCCCGATAACAAGAGTGAAGCAGGTTCATTTAATTTTGTTTAACGTTTCTTCTGCACTCTTTTCCTCCTCTAGACATTGATATTGTTGCCCGTTTGGTCCAAGCAGTTAGCTGAAATTCAAGGCCTTACCAGGTTGTTTCCATTAAGATGAGAAATCAGTTATATAAGTCCAATATAAAATTTGAGACAAGAGAATCAAGCCCTATCCCTTTCAATTCAGTTCTGTAGGATTCAACTAAAAAAAAACAAAACAAAAAAAACCTATCTGGATGAATAAAATTACCAAGCCTTTTACTGCAATTAGATACAGAATCTTGCTAGTCACTGTTTTCTGTTTTGTATTTGTTATATTTCAGTGGCCACAAGCTTCTGAGAAGGCTTTCCCCTTCGTTCCACCCGTTCCAGCTGAGGTGTAAACCAACAGGGAATTATAACCTTGCCAAGAGATGGACTTCATTGTGAATCACAATTTCCCTCCTTTAAATCACTTTAACTCTTCTTAAGCATATATGACAGCTACCTCACTCCAATGATATACTTGTGAATTTCCCAGAACAGGGGAAAACAACCACACAAATGTCTTGAGGCTACAGAGCTGGGTAAATAATGTATCAAACTATATTTAGCAAACAATGCAAACTAGTAAAAATGGAGAAAGGTGGGGAAAATAGATATACCCCGTGACTATAAAGTTATTGAATATTTAGTCAGTTGTTTAGAGGCAATGTCTGTTGAAAAGAAATGTCCTTGCTTTCGCCCTTCCTGTGCTAATGTTAATAACTCATAATTAAGGTTCCAATCCTGAAATGAGGTCTGCTGGCACAGACCCTGTGCCCTTGCATAGGGCCTATGAAATCAATGGGGTTCCAGACAGGCTCAGGAGTCTTTGCTTGCAGATGTGACTGCGAGACTGAAGTGTTAGGATATATTTGAACCCGGCTGTCAAAAAAGCCATAGGCTGTATAACACTCGCGCTTTTAAAAAGAAATATCCATGTTAACTTTTGTCACTTGGGAATTTTTCATTGGAGGAGGCGGGGTGCAGGGAAAGGGGAGAGAATGCAACTGAAAAACAGGCAAGCCAGTTCCAAATGGAAAGCTTGAAACCTTACAATGACCTCAGCAACACAGGAGACTAAAAGCTTAGGATTCTTGTTTTTTCATGCAGTTGTTAGGAAGGGAAGACATGGGCTCCATGATTTTGGGGTGGGGAGGAGTTGGGGGAGATCTGCAGCTTGCATAACTGGTTGAAGACCTGTGCTACTTCTCCTGTAGCAGACAAGGAAGCAAAGGAAAAAAGAGGAAAGCAGCTGTCTCTTGTCAGCATTGCTGCTGCTGAGACCCAGAATTGGCAGACACCAGGGAAGAATTGTATGTTATTTTGGAGTATTTGTTAGTGTCCCAAACCCATCTTTAATTCCAAATTTAAGGAGATTTTCATTTTCATATTTGTAAACCATAAATTAATGACTTTCACTTTTCACTCCTGCATGCCGAAGTTTGTCATATGTGTCATGGTGACAAACCATTAACAATAACAATAATACTGTACATACAACTCACAGGATAGTGGCACTTAGAATCCTCTTCAGTTGGAACCTATCAAACTGAAGAGGTGATGATACTTAATGTCCCAATTCAGCAAAGCACTTAAGCACATGCTTAACTGTGTGCAGAAGAGCAATCTCATTTAATTCAGTGGGAGTATTCACATGCTTAAAGTTAAGCACGTACTTAATTTTTTGCCAAACTGGGGGTTTATTTAGGTTCTTACTGTCTGAACAACATGCTGTGTAATTTTTTCCATTTTGCAGATTTCCTAACAAAACTATTTATTATTATTGTTCGTGTTGGGGTAGGACCCAGAGGCCATAAACAAGATAAGGGCCTCAGAGTGAGGAGTCTGTAGAAATGGAAAATAAAAAGTTCCAGTCCCGAAGAGTTTACAACCTAAAACCGCAATCCTGCAAAGAGGACTGGGGCTTAATTTAAAACAGGATGAAGAGGAGAGAAACAGTAATAAGAACACATGTTGAGAAAGGAGAGCTATGTAGGTAGCTAGATGGTTTCAAGTACGCTGCTTTTTAAAAAAATAACTGATATATATATAAATAATAAATATATAAGACAAAGCCTATTTATACATCTTAGCTTTAAGTATCTCCTCTATTTACCACATGTTCTAAATCTGTTCTCTCTGTCATCTAACAAGGTATCTTCCATAATTATTTTTATCCAGTTTATTGCTTGGTTCCTTCTGTCCTTTCAAAATTAGCTTGTCTAATCAAAAATCACTTCTAGTTGTAGTTCATTACAAATAGATAGGAAGAATGCTTGTTTACTGAGAAATGTAATTGGATTAAAATATTGACAAGAAAGAAATCTGAACTGTAATGAATTTTTTTTGAAAAGCACTATGAGCAAGCATGAAAACCAACAAAACCAAAACAAATTAAAAAACCCTAATGAATGAAAATACTATAAATAGAATATGATGGTGGAAGGAATAATTTATCATCATCGCTTACCTAGTCCTTGTTATTCAATTGCGAACAGCTGAATATCTAAGGAAAAGAGAAAAAGATTTATGTATTTACCAAATCGTCGTCAAGTAAACAATTGATATTAGCTGTAATTTATCTTCTGGGCTTTGAACCCCTGTACATTTTAATGAAGCTTTGTTACAGAAACAATAAATATAGTGTAACTGAAGCTTTATAATACATTAGAGGAAGAGGATTTCATTTCAGCTATCCAGTAATTATGTTGATAAAGTTCATGTGATCAGAGAAAAACTATGCTCAGTTGTTATCTCTTGTAAGTGTATATCTGGGCATATTGGGGGGTTGTGTGTGTGTGTGTGCGTGCACACGTGTAGGCACGCGCACAGGAACAAATATTAATACAGAGAATTTGTCCAAGCATTAGGAACTTTGTGTTGAATGATTATCATGTAATTTCTTTAGCTCATATCTTTTCCTGCCTCCCAGTAGTTAAAAATACACGAGCCTGCTCTGTTTCCTTATACTGACCAAAATAACTTAGTGGTATGTTGTTTACAATCTTTGTTTTTTTACTGAAAATTTAATAACTAAAATAAGGAAAATAACTAGAAATGAAAACACAAGAAAAAAGCAATAACACAATATGAAAGAAATAAACAAATGCCAAAAAGAAAACAATAAAATACCACAGAAACAAAGAGAATGCATAAGATGAATAACAAATAGAATATAAAAATTGGAAGCAAGATCAGATCATTTAGATCTATACTATAAATAGTAGAAAAAGGGATGACTTATGAAAACAGTGAATCTTAAATCCTAGATAAAGTTTGATTCTTACCTGTTCAATTGGCTAACACCTTAAGATCTTTAAATCCGCAGACCTAACAAACAAAATTGTGAACAGAAATTAAAGATAATAACAATGTTCCATCCCTAAGAGAGACATTTTGTTGATTGATATTAACATAATTAGCACCTCATTTTATTTTTTAGAAAACCATTCAAGTCATTCTTTCAGCTGAATAACAGCAGTGTTAGCAACTGAGGTCCAGTGTTGTAATTGGATTGCAGGATCAGGCTCTAAAGTGGTAAAAGTTTAGGTTTAAAAGGATTCACTCTCATCCCAATATAAAACAGCTTGTTTAGAGAGTGTAGTTTATGCAGCTGTTATGTTCACATTTTGGTACACAAAGAATGAAAAAAAAAACCCACTAACCAAAGCATCAGTTTACAGCAGAGATGAAAGCATTTGACTACGCAAAGACAGGAATTAAATTCCAGATACATCCCTTAAATGTACATATGCAAGTCAGTGGGAAGAAGTCTGTGCATGCCAGAGGCTCTAAGCAACTGTCAGGACAAAAAAAAATCATTAGTGGTGTAGACCCAGCAAAGCATATAAGCACACGTGTAACTTTAAGCACACAGATGGTCATTGAGTAAAAGACCTCACACTTGGTGAAAGTTATGCATGTGTTTAAGTGCTTTGCTGGATTGAGGCTTAAGGGAATGGAAAGATATTATGCAGAGCTGTGCTCCTGAATACAACTTGACTACCTAAATACTCCAACATTTCAAACTTAAAATTATAGAATCAAAAAATTGCAAGGGCCACCATTAGCATGACAAGGGACAAAGCATTAGGAGATGATAGGTCTTATTCTATTTTTTTTATTAAAGGTATGCACACATCCTCGCCCTCCCACCCCCGTGTGTAAAAATTACAGAAACTGGCTTATATTATAAACAAAACAAATTTTATTAAGTACAAAAGGCAGATTTTTAAGTGGTTCAAGGGATAGCAAACAAAACAAAGCAGATTATTAAGCAAATGATACAAAACACGCAAACTAAGCTTGACGCTCTAGATAGGTAGGATACAAATTAGCAAAGTCTCACCCTGAGTGATAAACAGGCTGGCAGATTCTTAAGGCACAAGTTGCCTTGGCTTTCCCAGGTTTTCATACACAGGCTAAAGATCTTAGCCTGGAACCATCACTTCTCACAGTTCAGTCTTTGTTCCTCAGGTATTTTCAGGTGTGTTGTGGTAGGGAGAGTGAGGACCCCTCATGTTGTCATTGTTCCTCTTTTATATCTTCCTCCCACTTGCTGGAAAACTTTTTTTTGCTGTGACCTGGGTCAAACAGTTCCCATTGAGTTGAGCTATCTCTAAGAGGTTTCTATTGCATGGTTCCTGGGGTAATCCATATGCTTGTGTGCATTTCTTTAATTAGCCACTAACATTCATAGAATCATAGAAGATTAGGATTGGAAGAGACCTCAGGAGGTCATCTAGTCCAACCCTCTGCTCAAAGCAGGACCAACACCAACTAAATCATCCCAGCCAGAGCTATGTCAAGCTGGGCCTTAAAAATCTCTAAGGATGGAGAGTCCACCACCTCCCTAGATAACCCATTCCAGTACTTTACCACCCTCATAGTGAAATAATGTTTCCTAATAGCCAACCTGGACCTCCCCCAGTGCAACTTGAGACCATTATTCCTTGTTCTGTCATCTGCCACCACTGAGAACAGCCAAGCTCCATCCTCTTTGGAATCCCCCTTCATGTAGTTGGAGGCTGCTATCAAATCCCCCCTCACTCTTTTCTTCTGCAGACTAAACAAGCCCAGTTCCCTCAACCTCTCCTCGGAAGTTATGTGCTACAGCCCCCTGATCATTTTCGTTGCCCTCCGTTGGACTCTCTCCAATTTGTCCACATCCTTTCTGTGGTGGGGGGCACAAAACTAGACTCAATGCTCCAGATGTGGCCGCACCAGTGCTAAATAGAGGGGAATAAACTATTGATATTATTCCCTCGATCTGCTGGCAATGCTCCTACTAATGCAGCCCAATATGCCGTTAGCCTTCTTGGCAACAAGGGCGCACTGCTGACTCATATCAAGCTTCTCATCCACTATAATCCCCAGGTCCTTTTCTGCAGAACTGCTGCTTAGCCAGTCAGTCCCCAGCCTGTAGCTGTGTATGGGATTCTTCAGTCCTAAGTGCAGGACTCTGCACTTGTCCTTGTTGTACCTCATCAGATTTCTTTTGGCCCAATCCTCCAATTTGTCTAGTTCACTCTGGACCCTATCCCTACCCTCAAGTGTATCTACCTCTCCCGCCAGTTTAGCGTCATCTGCGAGCTTTCTGAGGGTGCAATCCACTAACATTGTTTGGCCTCATCCAACATAGCACATTTGAAATACAGAGACATGGTCAATATTCCCAGCTTCAGATACAAAAATGATATAAATTGCATATGCATATAAATTGGATAAACAAATTCAGTAAATTATAATCTTTCCAATGATATCTTACAAGAGACATCTCGCATAAAGTACATTTCAGTTATGACATATCCATAACAAAACCGTATTTGCATGAAGAATATGGGGTGTAGCGTCACAGTATAACTCCTCCATGTGGACCTTTTATAGGAATAAACGTGACTTTATTTTGGATTAATTAAAGTAACTTTATTCCATAATAGAATATCCACAGGAAGGAGTTATATCAGAATAGCTATAGAGCAAAAGTTATTCTGCTATACCTATGCTGGCCAATTTCCCCATGCAGACAAGTGTCAGCTAATCTAGGCTGGTATGCGTTTCCATCTTCTCCAATACAATATGTTTCTCAAATTACACAGCTCACAGCTGAGTTGAATCAGCTTGGATTTTCAGACTGTATTTAAAGCAACTCCATAACGCTAATAAACCAGGGCACTTAAAGGTTAAGCAACTTGGGTTATGGTGATACAGTCCTTTATACTTTGCTTAGCTAATTACATTCAGTTAATTAACAATTTCAATAGTAACCTACCTTGCGAGAAAAATGAAATCTACTGTGCTGTACTGCATTCTGATGTAAATGGCTCTAATTGCACTGTAAATAGCATATACACACACTATACTCAATGTTAACAGCATGTAGATATTTTGTTAAAAGCTCCATTTGTTAGACACAAGCTGCAGCAGCTTGTTCTCTGCTCATGCGCAGTTTCAAATACATGAGCTCTGCTAGGTTTTAGCAAGATTAAGCTGGCTTTATTATTTATTTAAAACCTATGCATTTACTTATAATACGTATTTACACCCAGATACCAAGGTGAGGGACAGCTTAGAAATGCATAGGTACATTTCATATTCAAGACATATACACTGGAGTCACAGGATTGTATTGTTTTGCCCATAACCAGAAGTCTGGAGAGCAAAATCTCATTAAGATCAGTGTGTAGAAGTAGGTTTACAAGCCATGCATATCCATGAATAGATTAATTTAAATGTCTGAAAAAATAGATAGCTGTTCAAATAACTAGCTGACAGTCTTCGGATTTAGAAAGTCAAGCTAAGATGCACTGAAAACTTATGATGTTCAGAAATAAATCTAGCTGGAAAGTGGTGCTGTAGGAAAATGAATCTGGACTCTGGAAAGGCTGCTCACCACCTCCCGCTTCCCTCCCTGATCTTCCCATGACTCTGTAACATGCACTTATCCCTGGCATTCTGGTGGATTTGGATCTAATGCGCTCTCACACGGCACCTTTGAAAATCTGATTTGCATAAACCAATGCTTGCATAAGGTGTTTAAAAGATTTGTCAATAAGAAGAATGTTGCAGCTGGAGGAATATTCAGAAGGCTTAGATTCATGCAACGTATCCCATAAAATCAGGCTTACATGGTAGTTATACTACGGTGAATTTGTCCAGTTTTGACTTGTAATGGTGACCAGTGGGTACCTCTGTAGATTCAGGTTTCTTAGTGTTTCTAAGTGTTGGAGTTCTAAGTTTGTACAACATGCCATTTCTGATCGCTGTAGTCTGAAAGTTGGTACCAGACGGCTCTGACACACCATTTTCAAACTTAGGGAGAAGCAAAAAATAAAATAAAATGCACCATGTTTGATGGTTTCTTATACATTTTTTGCTGAAACAGATGCAATTCTGTTTGTGGATTTTGTTCATATTATTCTGGATCACCAGAAACTGCCATACTAAATGAGATCAGTGTACCACTAACCACCTGTATGTACTGCATAGGGCACTGAACTTTAAGTCAGAGGACCTAGATTCTATTCCAGACCCTGCCACCAACCTGCTATTTGACCTTGAGTGGGTCACTTTATCTCTAGGCTCCCTCCCACCCTCTACTTAGATGGTAAGCTCCTCAAGGCCAGAACTGTTTCTCGCTGTATTTATGTACAGGCCTAACACTGCCCCCATCTTGGTTGAGGTCTTCAGGTACTACTGTAGTTCAAATAAATAGTGTCCCATTACACACAGTTATGAAATCACCTAATAAAGGACATTTCATCCTATCCCCCAGCAGTTAGTAGCTGTCCTGTGTCCTATACAGGATGAAACTTAACCCAGACTCCTCACTGAAACTAGCATTGGTGATAAGGAAGCTGAGCTATTGCTCTGACCATACCATGCTTTCAAAATATGCTTGGAGTTTTTGCATAGAGTCAGTCTCTACTATCACTTCGATGTTCTAGCCTGGGAGAATCTACAGACAGACTGCAGAAGGACTGACGATCCAAACACACAGTAAATTAAACCTACTTTTCATTAAATGTGCTATGTAGGAACTTAGGCCTGGGCTTTGAAATTTGCAGTTATTATATTCCATTTTTTACAAAAAAATTACTGTGACTTCACTCTGTCAGTAGGTTTCCTATTGTGTTTATATGGGACCGCTCCAGTAGACAAAATAATACCTGTAGATTTCCATGAATTGTAACCCCAATCTCTGCAGCCCTGCATGATTAAAAGCTTTACATTCCCTAAAAGCAACACAATTAGAGCTGGACTGCAGTCCTGAGTGGCACCTCACCGGTTTCATTTGCCAGTATTGTTATTTTCCTAGGTAATATTTGATTTACAGGAAAAAATGCTTTTAAGTCCCACAGTAAATCCTGCAATGTATCCCCAAGTATAAAATCCTCAAATTGCCTTCATTTGTCAAATTCTAAAAACCCTACCTGAGACTATTCAGTGGCAGAGTAGGAATCTAATGATGGCAGTGGGCAGGAGGGAGGCTAGATTAACTCAGTACGTTTATACCTCTTACTCCCACGCTCCCCCCACCACTCTCTTCAATTCAATGGCTTGACCATTGCAATCTTGCAATCTGCTTAAGCTTCAGCCTATGGCATAGCTGGCTCCAAATTCCAATCCCTGCAATTTTTTTGAAGCCTTTCTGGCATTCTGGTCATTTGAATTGATTTTAAATTCTAGATCATTAGTGAAAATGGCAAAAGATCGAGCTCCAACTCTAACCCAGCTTTCACTCTGAGCTATTTTCCATCCAAACCATCCTGCCTTTTCCCCCCATGCAGACACAGCAGCTGCCTCCACGCTGTCACTGCTGCACATAGATAAGAATACAAGCACGTACAGTGAGGGAAGAGATTCAAACATACACAGTCTGGATTGGAGCTATTTGAATATTTTGTTGTGGAAAACTGATTATACAGATTTAAATCACCTTTTTTTGTTCACTGATCCCATCCATTGATGTTTGCTGGGATTGCCTGAATATGTTATGTGAATGAACCCCGGTTTTCATTCATGTACACTGAATAAGTATGATGTCTGTGTCACATTGCTGCACCTGTGACCCAAAGACCTCTTCATACCAACTGGCCTGGGACATAAAGGGGGTGCTTAGCAGTTACAGGGATCTCCTGGATCTGGTATGCACAACAAAGACTGTCATGTGAGGTTTCAATAAAAGCTGCTGTCAGACTGGTCATCAGTATTATTGCAAAATGCATAATGGATGTTGTGTAAGGAGTTATGAATATTAACATTCTTAAGGTCTATGTCGAGGGACTGGTCACCGGGAAAGTGAAAACCAGGTTTTCTTTCTTTCTTTCTTTCTTTCTTTCTTTCTTTCTTTCTTTCTTTCTTTCAAGAAATGTTTATCTACTTGTCTGTTAACATGTTTTTTGAAGTGTTGCTGTAGCTCTGTTGGTCCCAGGGTAATACCTTTTATTGGATCAATTTCTGTTGGTGAAAGAGACCAGCTTTCAAGCTACACAGAGCTCTTCTTCAGGTCTGGAAAAGATACTCAGAGTGTCACAACTAAATACAAGGTGTGTGACTGGGTGGACAAGGCCCTGAGGCCCCCTGCTGGAGGCCTTCCGGCCCTGCCACACCCGACCTCTGAAAAGGGCAGTAGAGAGGTCCTCTAAGCTGTCTAGAGTGGCTGTGTAGGAAGTGACCAATCAGGGCCCAGCAGGCTAGTACAAGAAGAGCTGCAGGGGCAGACTGAGCTCAGTTCCTTACTAGAGCTGGAGGATGTGTGGGCTGGCTGAGGGAGCTGCAGGACCTTGGATGAGGTAGTGCTGACAGAAGCCGGGGAGAGTGAGAAGGAGCCCTGAGCTGGTTGCGGGGACTCCATCAAGACAAGGCCCTGAGATAAGGGTGAAGACGTCACAGGGCTGTGGGGAAGTGGCCCAGGGAATTAGAGCAGCAGCATGATTTAGATAAAGGGACACAGAAGACAGCTGCTATCTACAGGATCCCTGGGCTGGAACCTGGAGTAGACGGTGGGGCCAGGTCCCTCCCATCCCCCTTACCACTGGGAGAAGTGGCCTGGACATTGAGGCATCCCAGAGGGGGGAACTGAACTGCAGCGGCCCACCTGGAGAGCTGCGGCCGGAAAGGACGAAGACTTTGTTGACAGGCAGGGAGCTGAGGGGCACTGCTCTATCCTGAAGCAAGGATAACTGGGGGGAGACCTTAAAGAGAGCACCGAGAAAGACCCCTGCTGGACTTGTACCCCGGGAAGGGGCTTTGCTCTGCTTTTATCGCACAGTGTGTGACTTGCTCGGAGGGCTGAGTCACTTGAAGGCCCACCACAAAGAGAGAGAGAGAGAGAGTGCAGGCATGTGCACTGGGCCAGAGGGCACTCACAAGAGGTGAGTGTGACCCCGTTACAAGGTGGAACAGATTGCTTTGCCTAAGTAGTTACAGTCTAAGAGACTACTGAAGCTGAATGGTTAACATCTATGCAGTCACAGGACAAAATGGAGGGGGTTAGTGGGTTACAGATTGTTGTGATAAGCCATAAAGCCAGTATCTTTATTAAGATTAAGATTATTATTTTCCATCGAAGTTATGAATGTAAGCTCCCAGAACTGTCTTTTGGAAGCATTGTGCAGGTTTCCTTTGAGGACAAGGACTGAGAGGTCAGAAATGGAAATCATTAGCATATCAGTTTACATGTAACTTAAATATTGTATGGTTCACAGTGGACCTCCATTCACCAGTCTGAACCAAATGCTGATGAAGGATTGTGAAAACTTCAGAGAAAGAAAAGTAACTGCTAGTTAAGTTTAGTTTCTGGAAAGCGTGTTGTGATTTTGCTTTATATGTAACCATTTGTTTCCAATATCCTTATTCACGATCACTTGAATCTGTGTACTTTGATAATAAACTTATTCTTGTTTTCACTACCAATATATCTAAGTGCTGTGTTTTTAACAGAGCCAAGTTCTAAGAAATAACTAATAAGCTGTGATGTACTGTTCACTTGGGAACAGCAGGCCTGGTAATTCTCTGAGTGTTCAGTGGAGAATGGACTGGACACTACAGGGAATGCTCAGAGGACTCAGGGCGTAGTATGTGCCTCTCGCTATCTGTACAGAAAGAACAAAGCCTTTGGAGGCCGGGAAGGCAGTGCTTGTGTTGCCACAGTCTGGTAGAGTCAGGGAGCTGACCCACCACAGGCACAGACAAGACTTCCTCACTCTAAGGGAAGGTGGAGATGAAATGCCTCACAACACTGTGAATTCCTGTGTGCTCATATCTGAAAATACCTGGTCTTCCAGGCCAACTGCATATCATTCTTTCTGCTGTTAGTGCCATCATTTTAGAAAGAAACCATTCAAGAGAGAGAGCCAAAGTTCAGTCTATTGATTGCTCGGAAGACCTGGATCTTCTTAAAATTAGACCCAAGAGCGAAGAAGGAGTTAGTGCAGCAGTCAGGACACCAGGGCAATATGCTCTCAGTGATCTAAATTATTCAGAAGATGTGGAAAGCATATTGAACTATCTGGAGTATCTTTGTGACATTTCCCGCCACCACAGCTATAAATATAGGATAGTAATCAATCCTGGAGCTGATAAATATGAGAGGATACTTCTTTCCTGAGACCTTCACATGACTCCCATAAGTTGAAAATGTAATTTTCAATAGCTCAAATCTTCCACAGAAACATAACAAAAATGGTCCCATGCATTGGTTCTCATGGAAAAACAAAGAGGCCTACATTTTCACAAGGAACTGGTGATTTTGGGTCTTTCAGTTTTAGGGTACCCTACTTGAGATATCTTAGAGGGGTCTGATTTTCAGAAAGTGCTGAGAACCCATGCTCTGAAAATCGGGGCCATTTCAAATGTCTCCATCTGGGCAGCCAGAAATGGAGGCACCTATCTCACTAATCACAGTTGAAAATGTAGGCCCTAATATGTATCTGTAGACAAAATGTATGGATTTGGGATTTGGGTTCTGAGTAGACAATCGCTCCTTCTCCTGTCCCTCCCCGCCATCCTTCCCATGCACAATTTTCCTATATTTTCTATCTCAAAAATGTTAAAATAAACCCAAAATGTTATGTTACTAGTGCCCCACATGTGACAAATGTTGGGTGCAATGGAGCTTTATTCAGATAGGAAAAATAGAAATCAGGGTAATCATGGAGAGACACTCTCCAATTTTAGGTATTTGTTTCATGAGACTTATAAACTCTACAGGAATGCCTGTTGTGAGAGCTTGTACAAGTCCTCTCCAGGAACTTATAAAGTTTGCAGGTGTTGAAGAAACTCCCACAGGTTCATACCTATGCACCTAACACCACCAAAGTTTTATGCCCAGCGTTAATGCTATAATTGCTCCACTTCCTTATACCCCTTCGTAGAGTAATGCAGAAATCTAATTTTACAATTTTAGACCAAACTGGTTTTGAAATATATAAAACCAGAAACACTTCTGAAAAGGGAAAATTCAACATTTTCATTTTCTCCAAAACACATTGTTTGATTACTCTCATAATTTCCCCAATCTTTTCTTCTGGCCTAAGAGTAAGTATGACAAAACTCAGGCAGCTTTTTCTCAAAAGGCAAGGATGAGGTGGTGAAAATACTTGGTCCAACATATTCCAGGAGAGGGAAGCAATTTATCACCACACACAAGAATCTTTGCAACTTTAGTAAGGGAGAAAATACAAAATGTTCATGTCTCACTTCTCTTTTCAAGGGAAGAATATAATAAACAGATTTTGGGTTCTGAGTATTATTTTGGGATGGTTGTGGACTAGGCATTACACTGGGAGATATAATCTCTTTACAAAATTACTCCTTTCTGTGGCCTTGCTCAAATCACTTAATTTCTTTCTCTCAACTTACTGAAATTGTCTTTGTCCATATGTGTTATGAGGACTAATGTATGAAAAGCATTTGTGTAATACCATCCCGGGCAGGTCATCCATGAGACTTGAACTTGGGACATCTAGAAACATGAATGTCTACTGTTTGAGCAACGATGCCAGAACCATTAACTTGAAAGCAGTAGCAGACACCTTGGTCTTTATATGTGGGCTGGCCAATAGATGGGGTCAAAGAGCCATAGTGTACTAACATAGGTTATGTTTACATCTTCAGGATGCTAGTGCTAAATATTTTCTCCAATGTGGAATTCATCTGTGCCTCTTGACTAGAATGTTTAGGTTTTTTTATTCCTATGACATATTATTTTTTAAACATACAAATCACATGAAATTGCACCTAGACCAACAAAAAAACCCTTTACACTTCTTTTTAATCTTATGATTGACAGAACTAGTACAGAAAGCAACTGGTACAGTACATTTTAAATGATTTGCACTAAATGTTTTTCATATGCTAGACGTTTCTGATTTGAGGCAGTATATCTTTTAGACAAGAAGAAATATTTCACTGAAAAGAAAGCCTTATTGGAAGACTACTTCCTCATTATGCAAATAATGAAAAATTATTTGTACACTGAGCATGATTTCCTTAATACACCTCCATTTTCTCACATGAATTTTAACTATAGGATAATGCAGGTCAAGAACTTGAAAAACAAAAGCCATTCATGGTCAAGCTCTTAAGGTAGACTTACATAAATAAAAACATTGGAGTAACATTTTTATAATATCAGAGGGGTAGCCATGTTAGTCTGGATCCGTAAAAAGTGACAGAGTCCTGTGGCACCTTATAGACTAACAGACGTATTGGAACATAAGCTTTCGTGGGTGATGACGCATTTATAATAGTAATCTAAGTGGTTTGTGTCAAAGTTCTCTAGTAACTAAAGACAAGCCTAATTTTCATATTTTCATGTTGCCTTTTGTGTGTGTGTGTGTGTGTGTGTGTAAAAGAGATCATTCATCATTTAAAGTATATAGAATAGGGATACAATAGTCTGCATGCCATTTTGAGGAGACAAATAGGTTATGGTGCCAGGACCAAAGGACTGAGGAGTGATCTCTATCGCCAATTATGGGATTTTCCTAGAGCACTATGGGAATGTAACCTGTTCTCCCATACTGCTTGAATAATACCTAGCTCAAATATAGAAATTTTCATCAGTAAATCTCAAAGTGCTTTACCAAGAAGGTACCATAATCATCCCTATTTTACAGATGGCAATACTGCGGCACAGAAGTATCTCTTATTTACTCCAGGTCACTCAGCAGGCTAGTCACAGACCCAAGACTGGAACTTAGGTCCCCTGAGAACCAGTCCAGTGCTCCATATCCTTTAGGCAACACTTGCAGACTTCCAGAAAGGGTTAAAAAGATTGGATCTAAGGGATAAGTAGCCAGAAAGCATTGCAGCTGCAGTGGTGTAGCCCCATGCAAGTCCATACCGGCAACTGAACAAACCAGTGGTACTTGCACCAGCTCAATTATCAATGGTTCAATTCTATAGTGCAACACCATCATTAGTTATCAGGCGAGATGCTCAATTGCTTACCCCAAATTCGAGTCTGTTTTCTCTCAGTAAGCAGCTCCTTCTGCAGTTGTAACATCTAGTGAAATACTCCCTGCTGTAACTACTGCAGGAGGTGACATGTCCATCATTGGAATGCACTTAGGAGTAATTTGCTAATTTAAGGTGTTGAGGCTTGCAAAGACATCGGATGATCACCAGAACATGGCATGGGTGTTTTTGGTTATAATTAAAATTAAATTACCGTATTTTCTGCACTATAAGGCGCACGGATTATTATAAGCGTCTCATCAATTAGGATCTATTTTACTTAACTACATAATATACAGCACGTATATTATAGGCATGCTAAACATAACATACGGTCCACTTCCCACATAGATTCATTGATGTTGAATTCTCTTCTCAGCTGCTCTATTCCATTTACAACCGCGTAACTGAGAGCCTAGTTAGTTTGAATTGTGCCTCTCTGTTCTCGTCTCCATTTTTCAGGTCCTTAGGGGTCCTTAGACAAACAAATTTTGTTTTGTAGTAGTACTACCTTATGAAGAGAGAGAAGCGGAGAAGGCGTATTGTGCATACGTATGTTATGTTTCTGGTTCTGATTATCGCTGCCAGCCGTAGTTTACGATACGATACGTGTCTGTGTCAAAAAAAAAATGGTCTCACAGTCAAAGCAGCAAAGCGCAGCGCAACCACTTTTTTTTTTTTTTTTTTTTTTTTTGCACATCATAGCATACATATTATTATAGTTATAACCAATTTTTTTTTTTTTTAATTTAAGACTCTTAGGTTAGCCTATACATTTCAGCACAGAGGGAATAATATGATTTTCTATAAACTAGAGAAGCATCCGTCCTGAATAGATACCTCTGCTTTTAGTGATGTATGGAATTCCGGCATTGCTTGCATTATTTACCTCCATATTAGCATGAAGAGCCTGGTGATTATTTATTTATTAGGGCTTTGGTCAATGATTCTACATTTTGTATGGAAAGGTTGTTGGGTTTAATTGTGGTGAGGCAGCCAGAGCCTAAAGTAGGAGTATTCAAAGTGAAATAAATAAATATGCTTTGGTGGATTCTCTTCTATGACAGAGCTCAGCTTGGACCAGAAGAAATGGGGAGTATCAGGGAGCGGGTTCTAGCTGAATGATGAATGGACGGTAAGGTGGATAGAAAACTGGCTAGATGGTCGGGCTCAATGGGTAGGGATCAATGGTTCCATGTCTAGTTGGCAGCCGGTATCAAGTGGAGTGCCCCAAGGGTCGGTGCTGGGGCCGGTTTTGTTCAATATCTTCATTAACGATCTGGAGGATGGTGTGGACTGCACCCTTAGCAAGTTTGCAGATGACACTAAACTGGGAGGAGTGGTTGATACGCTGGAGGGTAGGGATAGGATACAGAGGGACCTAGACAAATTAGAGGATTGGGCCAAAAGAAATATGATGAGGTTCAACAAGGACAAGTGCAGAGTCCTGCACTTAGGACGGAAGAATCCCATGCACTGCTACAGACTAGGGACCGAATGGCTGGGCAGCAGTTCTGCAGAAAAGGACCTAGGGGTTACGGTGGACGAAAAGCTGAATATGAGTCAACAGTGTGCCCTTGTTGCCAAGAAGGCTAATGGCATTTTGGGTTGTATAAGTAGGGGCATTTCCAGCAGATCAAGGGATGTGATCATTCCCCTCTATTCAGCACTGGTGAGGCCTCATTTGGAGTACTGTGTCCAGTTTTGGGCCCCACACTACAAGAAGGATGTGGATAAATTGGAGAGAGTCCAGCGGAGGGCAACAAAAATGATTAGGGGGCTGGAGCACATGACTTATGAGGAGAAGCTGAGGGAACTGAGATTGTTTAGCTTGCAGACGAGAAGAATGAGGGGGGATTTGATAGCTGCTTTCAACTACCTGAAAGGGGGTTCCAAAGAGGATGGATCTAGACTGTTCTCAGTGGTAGAAGATGACAGAACAAGGAGTAATGGTCTCAAGTTGCAGAGGGGGAGGTTTAGGTTGGACATTAGGAAAAACTTTTTCACTAGTAGGGTGGTGAAGAACTGGAATGGGTTACCTAGGGAGGTGGTGGAATCTCCTTCCTTAGAGGTTTTTAAGGTCAGGCTTGACAAAGCCCTGGCTGGGATGATTTAGTTGGGTTTGGTCCTGCTTTGAGCAGGGGGTTGGACTAGATGACCTCCTGAGGTCCCTTCCAACCCTGAGATTCTATGATTCTATGAAAACCACCTCCAGCCCCACTTACAATTGTTGCTGGGCAGCTCTAACTTACTGGCTTAGGTTCTTTAATGAGTTCTACACCAGTGGAGGATAGGTGTAGCATAGCAGTGCTTTGCCTGCTGCCTCCCCACTCACCCCTGACAGGTACATGGGAAGGCAGTAAGCCCAGACACGCTTGGTCCAGCATGGAGTTCTCCTTAACCAAGGGAATTTCTGATGGACATCTGCAGCCCATTGAGCTGCCTAAGAGGGGTAAGGGGCCAGATCTCAATAGAGAATCTGGCCTAATATGTTTCTGGAGCCAGAAATTTATTTCCTCTTCTTTCTCCCAGTTGTCAGGATATGCCGGGAGGGGACGGATGGATAGTTCTCTCTTTCTTGGTCATCCTGAGGGCCTTTGAGTAAAATTGGATAGCATTAGATTTCACCATGCCACCTAAAATTCAGGATTGACCCACATATAAGAGGCTCCCTCTAAAAGAGTCACCCATTCCCTTCAGCCATGGGCTTCACAGATCCCCCAACACTGGCCCTGAACCAAGGGCGGCAGGTTTGTATAATTGTTGGTGCTGCCTGGGGAGGCATGCGGGGGTGGGAGGCGGGGGAACACAGAACGCTCAGGGGAGGCGTGTGGGGGCGGCAGGCAGAGCCGGGCGATGCTCCGGGGGAGGCGTGCGAGGGCAGCAGGCGAGACTGGGGGAGAGACCTGGCCCCGAACATTGGTGGAACTGGGCCACCCAGGCCCTGAATTTGCTGGAGCCTGGGCACCATGGGCCCATACAGCTTGTCACCCCTGCTCTGAGCTATTTGGCAGAAATGACTTAAACTTTTCCAGTTAACATACCGATGTTTGTTTATAAAGAATGAACCAGAGTTAAAAAAAATAGAGTTAGTTTTAAGAGCCTTCTTTTCGGTAGAGTAAAAATATCTGGGAAAGGTTGAGAGCTTCTTGAGGGAGAGCAGCCTATTTCAGAGAAGAATAGATTTGAAATCATTTTCAGTGCTACAGCTATGAAAACCCACGACTGAAAACTCTAGCCTTGAGAAGTAACAATGCATCATGAGAAAAAGGTGAGTCAACATGTAATGTTTCAATTACAGGGCTCTCAAGGGTGCACACCGGTGGTGTAATAAGTAAGGTCATGGTCTTTCCGTCAGCAGTACCCCTGATATTTCAGCAGTTGCACTGAATGGGAAACAATAATAGTTATGATCGTGGGAAGACCAAAGATCATAATGGATCGATCTAATGTTCGGAAAAGTAAATAGATAAAGATTTGTAATGTAACAAGCGCCTGTGCTATTTATATGACCTGGGTTGTGGATTTTTTTTTGTCTGTCTGATGGTGTCAATGAACCACAGAGGTGACCAAAATATGCAATAGCACATGATGAAGGAAGTTAAAGACATAGCCACCTTTCCTCTCAAATACCTTCGTTTAGAACCCTCCAGAATTTGAGAGGTGGTGGAATTTAGGGTGTCTTAGAAATTTTTTTTTTTAAGATGTATTTTTGCATTAGACTGGGATAAGAAAAGAAGAAGGGAATGGATGGGCTCAGAGGACAGGAGGCAGTGAGCTCCATTGGCTTGGAAGTCAGGATGTCTGGGTGCTAGTCCTTGTTTTGAGATGGACCTGCTGCATTGTCTGTGGGCAACTCGCTTTACTTCTCTGTATCTTCCCCCCCCATCTTTCACCTGTCTTGTCTAGTTATTATAAATCTCAGCCCTGAAGAGCTCTCTCTCAGCAGTTTGTACTGTTGCCACTTTGCCCTGAGCCAGTATTTGAGGCCTGGGGTTGTTTCCATTAGAAGGAGCAATTGACTTTGAGTCAGGTATATTCTTTGGTCCTGCTTATTTACAAAGAATGTACACAATGTCCCATTTCCCTGAACACGGTATAAACAAACAACAGTAGGCAGTTTCCTTGCTATACCCTGTCTCTCTCCTGTCTGTTGACATTCTGGCTGCTTTAACACACACACACACACACACACACACACACACACACTTTGCCAAAACCCAGAAACAATCCGCTAGTCCCTAAATTTGCACAGATCCTATTGCTTAGCCCTACTCTGGCTTTGCCATGTGGCTCAGTGCCTTGGTCGGTGGCATCTATTGTCTCTAGCTATTTTACACTATAAAGAGGTGTGATGTGGTGTGCATACCCCGCACTGGACCAGATAGGGTTAATCCCACATTATGGATGGTGGAAGTCCTGCCCCTTAGACCATGCTGGGCATGCTCCAACTGCTGCCTCAGTATAAAAGGGAGCAGCCAAGTTCATTCCACGCTGACCATCGGTGAGGAATTATGCTTGGAGAAGACTCCAGCCCAAAAGTCACGTCAGCCCCTGGCTGCAGGAACCAGAGATCCCGAGGCCCAGATTGGAGATCTGGTGCCTACGGCTGGTTGACTGGAGTCAGAATCCCAGCCAGCTACCCAGGGCCAGCTTTAAGCCAATTCCCCCGATTGCACAGAATTGGGCCCCACACCTAAAGAGTCCCCAAGAGTCTTTAATTTTTTTTTTTTACTCCCCTGGCAGCGGGGTGTGTGTGTGTATGTGTGTCCACTCCGGGTCTTAGGCAGCATTTCAGTGGTCCTTCGGTGCCGCAGAAGACCCGAAGCGGACCCCCACCCCTGCCGCCGGGTGAGTAAAAAAAAAAAAAAATTAATAGACCCTTGTGCTGAAGTCCCAGACTGCCGCTGGTATTCAAATCCCCCACCCACCCATCATAAAACCAGTCCTGCAGCTACCTGCACCAAGGAGCTTGGAATCCCTAATGAAGAATAAACCCCAGCTTCAGGACACACAGCAGGAAGTGGCCCAGGGGGTAGGGTGAGTGGTATCTTCCACCTGAGGAAAGTTAGCATGTTGCATAAGATCCCCGCTGGCTGGGTGGTGACCACGCTCACCACTGATAGGATAATGGGCTGGGACCTGGTGGAGCAGGGAGGGCCCAAGTCCCCCTACCCCGGCCATCACCCTCAAGGTGGTGGCCCCTGACCCTGGCCATTAAGCCACACATCCCTGACCTCAAGGGCAGTTGGATTGACTCTAGCCATCAGGTCGAAAAGCCCTTAGCTCAAGGGCAGCCATATTGACTCCAGCCATTAGGCCACACAGCCCTGATCACCAGGGCAGCCATATTGACTTGGGCCATTGGACTGCACAACCCTGACCTCACGGGCAGCCGTATAGACCCTGGCCACGCAGCCCTGACTCCAAGGGCAGCTATATAGACTCTGGCCACTAGGCCATTCTGTCCTGAACACAAGGGCAGCCACATTGACTCTGGCCATCAGTCTGCACTGCCCTGCACCCAAGGGCAGCTATCTTGACTCCAGCCACTGAGCCATGCTACTTCCAGTCTACAGATGATCTGGAAGACTGTAATTGTGGTGGTATCACAACCCCAACCCACCCACGACAAGAGGTTTAATTCTTCCTTACATTGAGTCTGAAAGAGGGGTCGTTAGCATGGCCATTGACTTTCACCAGGTCTGCAACTGATCTATAGATCAAATAAATGCTTAATGGCAGCCATGAATATCTTCTAATTTAACACTACAATGCATGGCACAGTAGGGACCCAATATCAGTTTAGGCCTCTAGGTGCTACTGTAGTGAAAATAATAAAGATTAATAATGGAGCAGGCACTCTGCACAGTACAGAGCCCAAAGAAAACATGACCTATCCTCTTTAGGTCATTAGTTAGCTTGAATCCAGATCGAGTCAATGTTAGAGGCCATACACCTGCCAACTTTTCATTGACCTATACTGAACGATCACGTTGTCTCTTTTGAGTTCCTTGTGCAGTGGCTGTAACCACAAAACAACACTTATCAAAGCAAACAGGCCAAGCCCCTACCCTATATATAGCAGGTTGAGAGAAAAGAAGCTCCCATGAGCAAGCCCCATGCTCCCTGTGGGTGAGGCCTTGAAGCCACTGACTGTTCCTTCCTCCATCATTCCTGAAATGGTTAAATTCTAGCAGGACAAGCTCTGTCAGTAGAGGAGTGAGACTGTCTCTCTACCCTGAGGACTGGTACCAAAGGATCAGTCACTATACATGAAACCTATTCAGTGAGGCACCGTCTCCCTCTAGTGGTGGGTTGGCCACAGAGGTTGATGAAACCATTACAGAATTGGCTAACAGAGGTGTATCTTTTAGCTCATGCTTTTGGATGCAGAGCTCCCATGTTCAATCCTGACTGTCAGCAACCCACACACATGCAGCATTGCATGTAGGAAAGTGCCTACACTACCCTGACTATGCTACAGTGCTGTAGTTATGCCAGCATAACCTTGTACTGGAGACACAGACTACAGCAATAGAAGATGCTTTTCCATCATAGTTGGAACACCACTCTCAGAGCAATGACAGCTAAGTCAATGGAAGCATTCTTCTGTCCACCTAGCTATGTCTACACGGGGGGTTATGTTGCTTAGGGCTGTAGATATTTCACATTCCTGAGAGCCATACTTATGTCAACCTACATTTTAAGTGTACACCGGGCCTCAGTCCTGATCTCAGTAGGGTTGTGGCAGTACATGCAGAAATCTTTAGGAAAATCCCATGCCATAATTTGCATTTTCTTATATTCAAATTTATACATTAAAAAGTAATGCAAACATTTCAGGCCCTATAGCCTGAGAAAGGTGCAAATAAAATACATTTTACATGTTTAGGTATAACATTTGTCAATCAAATTAGTCACTGAAAATAAATCTGAAATAGTTTGGTACTATGAGAGCATTAGTGTTTACATTTCCTGATTTATATGCCTTTAAATTAGTAACCTTAATGTTCTATTAATGTAATTTCTTTGCATTTAGTATTTTATCTTCATTTAAATAGCAATGAAATAAGTCACAATGATTTATAGCAAAAGTTTAATAGTGTTGTCAGATTCACTTCACTGTCCGCCTCTTTCCACTGAGACTCTTCCCTGCTAAGTTGTCTAGCAGTATCCACTCATTTGATTTTTATCAAAACCTAGCAGTGTTGTATGACAGCTAATCACTACTACACCATGATTCAACACAGAGAAACTAACAATATAGATTGTGTAATCATTGATCTTTTCTCTCACAATCTCTGAAATGTTTCTTAATTATGCATAAAACTAGATGCGGCTGATACGACAATTCAGTGCTATTAGCTCTGCACGAGTGGTATTAGTCTTCCTGACTTGTCTGTCGGAGAAATCTGCTAAGCTCTTTCTTTGTTGTAAAAATCCCCAGCTAAATTTAAAGAAAGTCAACGGAGATAGCATTGTCCAACTTTATCAAGCTGTCATTAAGATTTTTGAAAGGAGTCTAAAAAGTTGAATTCCATTTGACATAATCTAAATTGTTACTGATTTGTTGACATTCACACTGTTGCCTTGGTGGCAACAGAGGAAAATTTTCAAAGCAGTTGTCAGAGGATTGGAGGATGTGTTTGTGAGTGGAGGAAACAAAGGGAAAAAAATATATTCAGAATTCAGAGTCACAAGACTGCTTTTGATGTTTTTTGTTTATTAAAGAAATACACATGGCAAATACTAGCAATCTGCACATAAAACACTGTTTTCAGCTTCTGTAGCCCATAGATACCTTATTCCTGATGGGAGTGTTAATTTCAACACAATGACAGTAACAGCAACTATGGAAACAAGGTATGCATTCAAGCAGCCAAACAGTCAGAGACTCTTCTCAAGGAAGAAGTAACAGCACTAAAAATAAATAAATAAAAAATCCATTTTCTAATTGAATCTACAATGTAAGTGCTATCTTGTTAAAAGGGACCTTGCTATCTTGATAAGGGAAACTAATGAGATGGCCTTTCTAGGGCTAGTCACATAATAGTCCTGGTGACAAGGGCCTCTATCAAGAAATAAGGCTGAAGATAAATGAGATTTTTCTAATATCCATTTCACCCATTGTTCACAAGTGTCATGCAGTACAACTTCTATTTATCACAAGCTAGTAGAGACTAGACATGATTTTGTAAAGGAAGGCAAAATTGCAACAATATGTTAACAGGCTTTAACCTCTCACACTTTTTTTTTTTAATTACTATTTAATTTTACTATTCAATTTTTGTTTGCTAGGGCCCTAAAGGACAGCACATGTATTTTGTATGTGCTGCTAGAACTCCGACTGCACCAGAATTGTATACAGCATTCCAATCTCAAATGCCAGTAAATCTTTCAGATTAGTAATCCCCTGAGCCCCAGGTTAGGCCCCTTTCTCAGGGCATCAGCGTTATGTTTTCTATATACAACTGGTGACACAAATTCCACAATCCAAACCTGTCCCTTCCCCGGACCCAGGGGCTTCCTGCTGGAACCTCCCTGTGCCAGGCAGCAATTTTCCTGGTCTTTCTACATGCCATCTGCCTGGGAGTCACCCTACTCCAGGACCTGCCCCAGGAGCCAGCCTGATTCCTTTGCTTCTCCCACCCCAGGCTCTCCTGCAGGACCTTTCCTACTCCCAGCACCCCTCCGCCCCAACTGAGCCACTTGCTGGCCTTTATAATCACCTCATCCCCAGCTGAACAGTGTCAACATACAATATGCATGTATATTTCCACTACATGCATCCGACGAAGTGGGTATTCACCCACGAAAGCTCATGCTCCAATACGTCTGTTAGTCTATAAGGTGCCACAGAACTCTTTAAAAAGAACAGGAGTACTTGTGGCACCTTAGAGACAAACAAATTTATTTCAGCATAAGCTTTGCTCACTTCTTCGGATGCTGTAGCTCACGAAAGCTTATGTTGAAATAAATGTGTTAGTCTCTAAGGTGCCACAAGTACTCCTGTTCTTTTTGCGGATACAGACTAACACGGCTGCTACTCTGAAACAGAACTCTTTGCTACTTTAACAGGGAGGTAGAGGATCCAAGGTGAGGCTGGGCCCAACTCCCTTTAAAGGGCCAGTCACTGATATTTAAAAATAACTGAATGGACAGGAAGGGAGAGAGAGAGAATAAATGTGTTTATTCTACAATGTTTTAGAATAAGTTTCACTGATAGACCTTTTATCCTTCATAATAATAATGAATTATTAAGATGTGGGCACTCCCAGGTGATGTAACTGAGGTGTATATTTTTAAAAACAGAGCTCCATTAAATTTATAGTAGTATATGACATTTGTTGTCAGATCCTGGGAAAAGTTCTGCAGAGTTTATAAGAGCTTAGAAGTACCATGAAGCTGGGCATTACATAAAACCTTGAAAAAGTGAAGAACACAATGATTGCCATGAACCCACACTGTATTTATGGCTTATTACAACAATCAGTAACCCACTAACCTCCTCTTTTAGTCCCTCTGGCTGCAGAGGTGTTAACAGGCCACTCTACCTTGAATGGTCTCCAGAGTATGTGCTAAGTACTTATGCTAAACAATCTGTTCCATCTTGCCTTTAGCTATGACACTTGGAGTACCTTTCCCAGACCTGAAGAGGAGCTCTGTGTAGCTTGAAAGCTTGTCTCTCTCACCAACAGAAGTTGGTCCACTAAAAGATATTACCTCACCCACCTTGTCTCTTTACTATCAGATCAAACCAGTCATCCACTGTTATTCAGTATCTGTCTCCAGCGGTGACCAGCAGCAAACACTTGAGATCAAGGATGACAAATACATGGCCCACAGACTGGATCCTGCTTCACTATGTATTTATGGGGCCCTCAGCTCATTCAGCTTCTCCGAAATCGAAACTTCTCTTAAAGTATGTTTTAAAGTAAGTGTCTAGCCCTCGTGGTTGCAGCTATAACCTTCCATTCATGATCTGAGTGTAACTGACGCAGTGATTTCTGCCTGAGGGTGCAGACAGCCTGAACCAATGACTAAGAGGTTGAACACCACATTCTCCTATTAATTTGATTGGAGAATCAACTTTCAAGCACAATGTTGACACTTCAACACTGTACAATCCTTCATCATTTTAGTGGATGGAATGAGGTTGGGGGTGGGCATGACACCCAGTGGGCTGGAAATTGCTACAGGGAAGTAAATTCAGGGAGGGAAAACCCAGGGGATTCACAAAAACAGGGAAGGTGAAGAGAAACAGAAAGAACAATGGGGAAGGAGGAGAAACAATGGGCAAGGGGAGTGTAGTGGCCCTAAAGGGAAATAATTTTCCTAGCATGGAATGCAACAAGAATGCTTTAAATGAATAATAAATAAATAATTAGTTACCACATAAAGGTCAGATTTTCTCCTGGATCTCTGTGCAAACATCCTAGTGACATCAGTGACCATGCATTGTGTGGAGTGTATCGATCCAAATTTAAATCCTGGCCTGCAGACCATACTTCAACATCTCCCTCATCCCTCCCCTTCAAATGAGTTTGATAACTCTGCTTTAGAAGCCACATGAGATCCCACAGGGAAAAGTTATGGAATAATCTGCTCACAGAGAGAGCTCCTTCCTAACTCTTAGAATAATAGAATATCAGGGTTGGAGGGGACCTCAGGAGGTCATCTAGTCCAACTCGCTGCTCAAAGCAGGACCAACACCAACTAAATCATCCCAGCCAGGGCTTTGTCAAGCCTGACCTTAAAAACCTCTAAGGAAGGAGATTCCACCACCTCTCTAGGTAACACATTCCAGTGCTTCACCACCCTCCTAGTGAAAAAAGTTTTTCCTAATATCCAACCTAAACCTCCTCTACTGCAACTTGAGTTACTCCTTGTTCTGTCATCTGCCACCACTGAGAACAGTCTAGATCCATCCTCTTTGGAACCCCCTTTCAGGTAGTTGAAAGCAGCTATCAAATCCCCCTTCATTCTTCTCTTCTGCAGACTAAACAATCCCAGTTCCCTCAGCCTCTCCTCATAAGTCATGTGCTCCAGACCCCTAATCATTTATGTTGCCCTCCGCTGGACTCTTTCCAATTTTTCCACATCCTTCTTGTAGTGTGGGGCCCAAAACTGGACAAAGTACTCCAGATGAGGCCTCACCAATGTCGAATAGAAGGAAATGATCATGTCCCTTGATCTGCTGGTAATGCCCCTACTTATACAGCCCAAAATGCCGTTAGCCTTCTTGGCAACAAGGGCACACTGTCAACTCATATCCAGCTTCTTGTCCACTTAACCCTTAGGTCCTTTTCTGCAGAACTGCTGCCTAGCCATTCAGTCCCTAGTCTGTAGCAGTGCATGGGATTCTTCCATCCTAAGTGCAGGACTCTGTGCTTGTCCTTGTTGAACTCATCAGATTTCTTTTGGCCCAACCCTCTAATTTGTCTAGGTTCCTCTGTATCCTATCCCTACCCTCCAGCGTATCTACCACTCCTCCCAGTTTAGTGTCATTGGCAAACTTGCTGAGGGTGCGGTCAACGCCATCCTCCAGATCATTAATGAAGACATTGAACAAAACCTAGGACTGACCCTTGGGACACTCCGCTTGATACCGGCTGCCAACTAGACATGGAGTCATTGATCACTACCCGTTGAGCCTGATGATCTAGCCAGCTTTCTTTGGCACAGGGTTTGGTTTATGCTCTGACACATGAAGGTTTAAATACCTTCCCCCCCCCCTCTTTTTATCCGATATAATGTAATGGTAGAAATTCTTATTCCTATAAAACAACTAAACTTTTTTTGTTCTTAATTGGACTAAACTCTTAGCCTCCATGATTTCTTGTGGCAGTGAGTTCTGCAGGTTAATTGTGTTCTGTGTTTTTAAAACATCCTTTCATCAGTTTTAAATCTGTTTCCTTTCAGTTTCACTGGTTTGTCTCTTGTTCTTGCATTATGAGAGAGGGTAAACGTAAGAACCCAATTTATCTCCTCTATTTTTTTCTTCTTTCTTAGGTTGTAGGTGTGGGGGTAAGGGCCACATCTGCCTCTATGATTGTACAGCCCCCAACACGCTGGGTGCTAATATTACCTAAATAACAACAACATTCATGATTTTATAGTTTAGATAGCAGCCAGTTCCTGCTATGGTATCAGCCTGAGGCTGCTCAAGGAATCATAGATTCTTCCAGTCTCCCCCGATTTCCTCCTCCTGCCCTCAGTGCAAAGTTTGAAAAAGATGGCTTGTCAGTTGTCTTTCCCCTGTTCTGCTCCAAATTGCACCCATGGTCCCACTGCTTCCCACTGCATATGAACCCTGCTGAATGAGATCTAGTGCCACTTCTGTAAGGTGCTGAGTGTGCAGCAAAGTGCACACAAATCATGAAAACAGTGCTACCTGTTGACTGCTGTTTATATTGATTGGCTCACTGTTCCCCTGAATACACAGGCAAGCTGAAGGCTGCCTCCCCCTGATTTTGTCTGCTGGGGAACCGAGTCTACTGAGGGCCCCATCCAGAGCTTAATCTGTAATGAAAAAGGCACAAATTAAGACTGGCCTCATCCCAAACCCCTGAAGAGAGGGAGAAGGGGGCATCCCTGGCTGCTGCGTTGCAGGGCAGGGAGTGACCAACTCAGCAGGCCCAGTGCAGGAGGAGAGCAGAATTCTGGGTCTCTGTGCATGGGCTGGGGAAGAAAAGGCATTTCCCAAACCTCTTGGTACCCTCCAGTCATCACTAAAGTACCTTTCTTCCACCCCTTCCATTGAGGCAAGTGAGTGGAAAGACTGAGGAAAGGCGGGTGAACGGACGAGAGGAGGAACAGGGAAGGAGTAGAACATTAAGATAGCGCCTTTCATCCTGAAAGACCCCATTGAGCTTTCATGCAGCTTTACTGCAATACTGCCACCTCCGGGCCAGATGTAGGGGCAGGCACACAGATGAACACCTGAGTTGCCAGGCTCGGGGGGTGCCAGGCTTGGGGTGCTGTTTTTGTTGTTAGCATGATTTTCAGATTGCAGTGTGCACATTTATCATCTTATATGACAGGGATAAATCATACATGCAAATCATGCGTCAAAGTCATGAAGTGGGCTACCCATGCAAAAAAATAAGGTATTCAAAAGTTTAACAAATGGAGGGGGCCGCCTAAGATGCTCCTCGCCTGAGGTGCCATTTGGTTTAGGGCCAGCCCTGTTTTGGGTCTGGGAGGCAGCCAGCAAACGGCAGTGAGATGGAAAGAATCCTAGCTGCAGACACTGGAGCAAACCCTCTGCCATTGGATCTTCAACATCCAGGCAGAACACGTGGATTACACTTAGATTAAAACTATGGGAAGACAAAAGATGGCCTTGTGGTTAAAGCACTGGAGTGCAACTTGGATTCCCAGCTCTGTCACACACTCCCTGTGTGACCTTGAGCACCTCACTTAATCTGTGCTGTAGCTTCCCTACCTAAAAATGGGATAATAATATTACCTTTCTCCAACTATTTCTCTGATTTGTCTATTTAGTTTGTAAACTCTGTCAGAGTGGTAGCTATCTCTTACTATGTGTATGTACAGTGCCTAGTATAATAATAATATGCAGCTATTATATAATGATTTTCATCTGTAGATCTTAAAGTGCTTTACAAAAGAGGTCAGTAAGATTATTCCCATTTTACAGATGGGGAAACTGAGGAACGGGGAGGGGAAAAGACTTACCGACAGTCAGCCAGCACAAATATAGCACAGGTCTCCTGAGTCACAATCCAGTGCTCTGTCCAGTAGGTCACACTGCCTCCCTATAATGGGGCCGTGATACTGTATAATAATAGTGATAAGCCGCACACAAAGGTCTTACTTTTTCAGGTTTCATCCACAAAGCAACTGGCACAGAACTCTCAATTTATCTATCTCAGAAGCATGAAGGACTGGGTCAACATAACATTAATGATATCCTGATGGCTATTAACTTCAAAGACATCCTATCCCATTTTTCATCAGAAACAAGACTTTGAAAGGAGAGAACAGTCATGATACAGAGAACTGCTGCCTTTTAAATTACGATCAAAGCTTAAATATGCTGCAATGTTGCCAAGAGACCTATACATTGGTTTATAGACTGCACTTGTGGTATATATTGTTTTAGCTGTATATATTGTTGTACCCATATGGTAAAGTCAGTATGAAAAGTATTAGTTCTCTTCTCCCACTGAGACAAGACTGGGGAGAAAGGATGATCTTTTGGTTCATACGCTATAATGGAACTTAAGAGACATGGATGTAGTTTCCATCTCTGAATTATGGTGTGACATTCCTAGATAAATAGGAGATTCTCCTATTATACTTGGATTAAATGGTTCAAGATTCTTCTTGGGGAAAAATGTTTGTGTATCATTTGGAAGGTATTTCCAGGCAGTGATCTTAACAAAGGTGTCTCAGGATGTCTGGAAGAGTGTCACCAAAAGGCATGGAACACAAAGTGCTGCAGAATACATGCAGGGCATTACCAAGCCTGTGATCTACCACCAGGCCTGCTGCAGGGCTCATCTACGGGCTGATCTATAAAGAAACCCCAGGGGTGCTAAAGGTTTTCCCAGAGAATGTCATCTGGGAGGTGATAACCCACACAGAATGTGCCGTGAGAAAGACCAGGGCTGCCATGGATGTGGTAGATGTCCTGAAACATCAGGGCTTGCATAATGCCAAGGAAATCAAGCTTTCTTGGATGCCTCCCTAAGACCGTGCAATGAATTCCCATAGGAACTAAGGACTATCACAAACCTCACCACCTTCTGCTCCAAGTGCAAGGTGCACTTCTTTGACCTTGCCTTCCCTAATATAATGTGCGTGCACATGCATTATAAAAAAAAATCCTGGGGAAGAGAGTGAGAGAACAAACGCATGGCAGATGTTAGTCACATTTCTTAATGCACTGCTGGAAGGTGGTGAGCACTGTATAAGAACATGTATATGTAACCCACGCACCTCCTGGATGTGGTGTTCTGTCCCATCTAGTGGCACTGAGACCACTTAGAAAGAGAGAGATTAACAAGTCTGCTCTACAGCCTTAGCTAAGAGCCATAGGTCTTGAGGCTCATGCATTTAGCTCCAGAGGTCCCAGGCTTGATCCCACCCACTGACAACCAGGGTCTGTCGGTGTTACATATAGAATGGAACAGGAGGCCACTTTAAATCTCAAGCCCAGGCAAACAAAACTCTACATTTAAAATGTTCTTTGCAGCCTGTATTTAACTCACTTTGGAATTCACCCTCTCTGTCATAATTAAAAACACTGTATGCCATAAACTGACAATGATATTAGCCATTAAAAACAAATCAAGACATTTAGGTATTGTGTTCTGGTTCCTAGTGAGAGCTTCATAACTTCCATGCCAATCACATACAAATAATACAAAGAGAGCAATATTTTCTCCTAGACAACAGGATTTTTCGTGTTTTTGTGACAATTATAAATTAAACAAGGAACTTCATGTTTAATAACAATGTCAGATAAAGCCACTTTTGAAATCTATTTTGTTACTCGATATGTCTTGAGTCTTAAGTTTGCCAGCTAAGAGTTGTAGACTGCTCGTTTCACACACACTTCCTGTGAAACACGATGGAAGTGCTGCCATGGATTGAGAGTACAACATGTCCCTAAGAGACTAATTCTCCTCCACACTGCGCTGAGAATTTCTGTAAAGTACCATCGATGATATCTGAGGGGAAAGAAACACTTTGAGGAAAAGGCTGGGATAATATTTACTAGTATCCACATGCAAGGGCTGTCACCGGGGATTGAACTCAGGACCTCCGAAACGAAAAGCAAGAACTGCTACAATTGAAGCTAAGGCTCCCTCGGTGGGACTATAACAGATGCATAGCCTCTGGGGATGGGGCACAGAAGGGAACCTGTCACTCATGCTCAGTGGGTTACACACAGATGCTTGGGACAGGGATTGGAGGATCTTCTTTGACAATCACTTTATGAGTATTTTTTGCATCAGAAGTTGTCCTGCTCAGAGAAAAAGACAAGCTAATGCCAGGTAAACAGTGCTGCCAAGTCTCACAACTGTTTAGTGAGTCTCCCAATATTTAGTGTTTTTCCTTAAAGTCACACCTCCTGGAGTCATGTGATGAACTCAGCCTTCATTTACAAATGTACTTTTCTTGTCTTCTCGGTTGTGGAGAAAGCCTGAACACGTGTACTCTAAAGTCTCAAAAAACAGAAGCCAAATAAAATCACCATTAGAAGAAAAATGTTTTGGAGCCCGACTCATGATTTTTCACTGCTTGGGACAGCCATTCAGGGTAAATATTCACTATTTTATGCCTAAATTGAGAGCTTGCACTGAGTTTATTTTTATGCTACTTTCTTTAAAACTGATGATAAAATATTATTTTGTGTAAGACAAGTAACACTTTCTGAAGCACTCAGATGCCTAAGTAACTTAGGGTGCGTCTACACAGCAATTAAATATGTGTGCCTGGCTCAGGTCAGCTGACTCAGGCTTGCGGGGCCTGGGCTGTGGGGCTATAAAATTGCTGTGAAGACGTTTGAGCTCGAGCTGGAGCCTGAGTTCTGGTACCCTGCAAATTGGAGGGTCCCAGAGCCCAGACTTCAGGCCGGACGCGAACACACAGCAATTTGTAGCCCTGTGAGGCCAAATCAGTTGACTGAAGCCAGCTGCAGCCGGGCAGAGGGTCTTTTATTCCAGTGTAGACATACCCTTAGGTGTTTTAGAAAATTTTACCCAGTATGAATTGGGACTTGAAACCATTAGCTGGGGACCACAGTTCTGATTTCTGGCCAGGAAGTGTGAGGGGATGGAGGAATCCGCAGTCTCTCTTTGTAATCAGTGCTATGGAGGGTTAGTGAGCCATCGTGATCACAGAAAAAACCTAACAACCTGAAAGCTGCTATGCCTGAGTACATGGATGTCATGAGGCTTTAATTAACACTTGGAAAGCACTTGGAGATCTTCAGATGACAAGGTTTACGGAACTCCAAATTATTGTTATTACATCCCCTCTGTGCTTGTGATGGCAAAGCGCCAACAAGAAGCCATCTGACCAAATATGGGCATTTTCCCCCAAATCCTTGTTATTTCTATGCTTCTGTCAGAAAAAAAAAGGTGGATCTGGATCCAATTTAGTGAGTGCAAATTACAACTGACTTTGGTAGGATTCATCTGTACCCCTGAACATGAGATAAGTAGCCCGCAGAAAGCTATCTAGCTGGCTAAATATTTAGCCAGCACCCAGAGAACTGGTTGCAAACGCTAATATTTGAGGAAAACAGGCTAATCTGCGCCTCTTTTGTAATACATCTAACCACAAACTAATCTTTTCCTCCATCTGTGACTGCTTTATTATTGGTAATAGTCTTTTCATATATCTTTTCATACATACATTTAAAAAAAAAGCCTCAAATCCATATAAAAACAAAATAGTATGCAGCACACATAATTCCTCCGTTGGTGAGAGGATTAGAGAGAGAGCAAACCACATGTGATAGATGTTAGTCATGTCCTTTTGTACATTAGTGGAAGGCGCTCAGGTACCACGGTGATGATAGCAGTAAACAACCTGAATAGAATAGAATCTTCTGGTTTAGGACACAAAAAAGGAAGCTGTCGATACAAACTGAAAGTGGTGCTTGCAGCATATCAAGACATATGATATCGCTTTAGCTCAAGCTGTAGGAGGATGCCACTGCAAAAGGTGGCTAAATTTTAAAAAAATCACTGTTCAGATTTGTAATGATTAAAATACAGATAATGGCAAAATGACCAAATTTTCACAGGCAGCAAATACAAAATGAAGAGCTGAGATATTCCCACGGAAAAAAACACCTGATCCCATCCTTCATAGAGTAGCACAAGATGAAAGTTCTCACATTTCACTGGGAAGCACAAAGAGCTATGGATTGAGATGTTCATACCTGACTGGAGGATTGAGCCGCACAACATCCAATGAAGTTAATGAGTTATGTGGCAGAGTCCCCTAGTTGGCTTAGAAAATCTCAGCCATAAAGTTTATGTTCTATTTGCACAAAGCCCATTTGTCAGGAATCCCCAACATTGCTATTACAAGGTGAAGCGTAAATCATACAGCCAAAACGTCAGTGGTGCATTGAGGTATGAACTTTTGAGCTCACTATGTGGGCCTTTTGATACTGAAGAAGAGCTGGTTATCCACGTCTGTGCATATATCAGTTGACATGCCCTGCCATTCAGTATTTAAACTGCAATGAATTAAGAGCAAATGGCTGCGGTTGTTACCTATGCAAGTGGTATCCTGTAATAATTCACTTGTAGCTGCAAAAGCCTGTTTAAAGATTCCTCACAACCTACGTGGTGTCTGGCTTGAATTGCTGAGATGGGAAACCAGTTTATATGGTACCCATCAGTAGTTATATTCTCCCACTTAAGCCCCTATTTTGAGTGGTTACACAAGGGTGAAGTTCCCCTCAACAATTACATAGGGGTAACTATCAGAATAAATGTTGTTATTCCATTGTTTCCAAAAATACAAAGACTAAGGGAAAGCCCCAGTTAATGCATCAATGTAGGCTTTGGGTACATGTGTATCGATGGTATTAAATCCTCCATTCTACAAATCTTCCCTTCACAATTTATTCAGCCTAAGTGATATTTATGTGAGTCATATGTTACCATTGTGCTTCCTCTATATACATTTCTCTATAGTGTAAACATGCACAATTATGTTGCAGTTGACTGATTCACCTCTCCTTCCTGCAAACTGATCCATTCTATTACCACACAGGGCTATTAACATAAATAAACTGTGAATCTGATTTTATTGCAGAACTCAAAGCTGCTTTAAAAACATACATAGAGAAATGTTAATATATGCAGCAGAAGGTATTTAAAATATATCTGTATTTTAATATCTGTAATATAGAGTTAAACCCGTGTCTTCCTAGTGATAATTATGGAGCAATCAGAAGAGTACAGGGAGGGGAATATTTATTGCAGGTTGAAAAGCCAATTATTAGGTCTGTATCACAGCAAACCATGTGGAGTTACATTTAGAAACTGTCTTTTTGATCATGGATGGAGGACTATATTAATAATGGTTCTCCCTCCCATATTTTAATCAGTGATATTGATAATTGAGAGGGAATAATTCAAAAAATGATTAAAAGCATTAGACATAAAAGTAACAGCTTAAGGACCTGATCTAGAAATGAATTTAACCACTTGCTTAACTAAGCATGGGAGTAAGTCCTTTGGAAGGCTACTGACATGGTGAAATCTGAACATATGTCTATATGTTTTGCAACCACAGGGCCTAAATTTTGCTCTGATTTGAGATTGCACCCCACTGGTTAGGCCAAATTTTCAAAGGAGTGTAAGAGAGGTAGGTGTCCAATTCCCAATAACTTTCAAAGGAAGGTAAGCACCAAACCCTTTTGAAAATCTCGCTGGAGAGCTTCAGTGAGGTTGCACAGGTAATAGAATTGGACCTAATATTTTTAAGAGCCCATTAATTCTTCAGCAAGTTTCTTGGGCACGTTTTCTGTTGTTGATAAATCATAGAGTCAATTGCTTGACCACACTTTGGTTCGTTATGAAATATATCCAAGAGACCAAACAACCAAAATCAGTTGGGTTTCTTCCTGTAAATCAATAATAATATAATACAGGGAAAAGGTTCAATATGATTCCTGGATCTCCGGGAAGCCATCAAGTGCAACACTGGTCCATTCACCTGATACAGAAGGTATAATCTCTAACTTATACCCCTAAAGCCATCTTTTTAAACCTTACCCATATACAAGTAAAGGGTACCGTGTACATCATCTGAAACTAGATTTAACCAATCTTTCTACCTTGTTTTTCTGATACCATAGTGTATCCCTTATCTCTTTGTTCTGAACATGCATCCCAGGTACCAAGAATCATGAAGGCACCTCCTAGGTTTGTACCAGGATAAAGCATTGCTATATTGTTTCCTTCTCCTATAGGACATTACAATATTAGCCTGTCAGAGTAATTCCGTACCTGTTGCTATGATAAAACACTCAAACGTCCTGATCCTGATAGTTTTCCTATCCATTTAAGACAAAGCTTACTTCAGCTAATGCAAGGTGTTATGGGATACTGAACATTAGAGCCCTGCGTGGATACAAATCTATATGCGTGGAGATGGATATCTGCGGATATAAATTGGTATCTGCGGAACCAGGAACTGTAGCGGCGAAAGGAGCAGAATGTGGGGCCACCATTCCCAGGAGCCAGCACCCCATGGCAGCAGCTCCTCCGGCGTGGCCGTACCGTCCCCAGCCCCACCCCCAGCCCTTCCGCACATCTGTCTGCGTCTCCTGTCGGGGGGCATGTGCACCACTTGAACACAAGAGCGCAACCAGAGACAGCTGCTGGTGAGCCTGGTGCCTGCCCCAGTGGGTGGGGCTAGGAGCAATATAGCCACGCTGGAGGAGCTGCCGGTGTGGGGCGCTGGCTCCTGGGCGCAGCAGCCCCATGTTCTGTTCCTTTTGTCGCTGCGGTTTCTGGAAGATCCCTACAGTTCTGTAGATACTGATTTATATCCGTGGATATAAATTTGTATCCGTGCAGGGTTCTACTTTATATGGTGTGATGGAGCAAGGCTGGATGGCTACAGGAAAGTACTGAGGAGCAGGTATGTTAGCTCCAGGCTAAGCAAATCCCTAGTACCATGGGAACCAAAATGACAGTTGCTCCAGGCTAATCAAGGCACCTGGGGCCAATTAAGAACTTTCTAGAAGGCACCGGAGAGAGCTACATTGATTGGAGCACCTGCAGCCAATCAGAACAGGCTAATCAAGACACCTGGGGCCAATTAAGAACTTTCTAGAAGGCACCGGAGAGAGCTACATTGATTGGAGCACCTGCAGCCAATCAGGACAGGCTAATCAAGGCACCTGGTATAAAAAGGGGAGCTCACTCCAGTCTAGGGAGGAGGAGCCAGAGGAAAGAAGAGTGCATGAGGAGCTGGGAGCAAGAGACACAAGGAACTAAGAACTGAGAGGGGGTACTACTGGAGGACTGAGGAAAACACCATACAATCAAGCAGCATCAGACACCAGGAGGATCCTGTGGTGAGGATAAAGAAGGTGTTTGAAGGAGGCTATGGGGAAGTAGCCCAGGGAGCTGTAGCGGTCAAGCAGCGGTTACAAGTAGCACTACAGAGACTGCTGCAATTCACAGGGCCCTGGGCTACTCCTAATCAGACATAGGAGTAGTTGATCCAGACTATGGGTTTCATCCAAGGGGAAAACCACTGAGGGGAAGAAATCCGCCAATAAGCGCAGGACCTACTAGAGGAGAGGAGGAACTTTGCCACAATGGATAGAGAGAATTGTGGGGAGAGTGTAATAAATTCAGTTAACATAACTTCTCAACACTTACATTAATACTATGCCTAACATATACGTATTGGCAAACACTGTCATCACAAGGGGTAGTGCAGAATAGTATTAATACCACAAACTCAATGCTTTGACTTTTGAAATTGGGACTCTTGCCACTTATAAATGACAGACACCTTGTAAATAAGCTTATTATCTTAGAATATCAGGGTTGGAAGGGACCTCAGGAGCTCATCTAGTCCAACCCGCTGCTCAAAGCAGGACAAATCCCCAGACAGATTTTTACCCAAGTTCCCTAAATGGCCTCCTGAAGGATTGAATTCACAATCTGGGTTTAGTAGGCCAATGCTCAAACCACTGAGCTATCCTTCCCCCTCCGCTGAGTGACCTCTCCTTGTAATAATAAATGAACACCAAGCCTATCTGAACATTTTCCTCCTCTGAAAATATTATTAGAGTTGGAAGGATCACACCCACTCACCGTTGAGCAGACGACTTCAATGGAACTATGCCAACTTACACAAACATACATTCAGCATGACACGTGTTTAAATTGTGTAGTGCCTGTAGAAGCAGAAGAAGAGAGAAGCAAAGAGATAGGCAAGACAGGAAAAGGTACATTTCCAGATAAGATGTGTAAAGAAGAGGGAGCCGGCCAATTACCATTATTATCTGGTAAGCTTCAATAGTATGCAAGAGGCTGTACAAGACAAAATTAAGTCAGTCCCAGACTTTGTGAGTTTATTATCAGTGGGCCTGATCCAAACCCTACTGCAGTCAACGGAAATCTCTTAATGTAAGACACTTTAATGTCTTACATTTAATGTAGCTTTAATCTAGCTAGCTCAGGTTGTGCAACAGAGAAGTGCGGCAGCATGTGCTTCAGCAAGGGACATACAAGCCCACTTTGAACCCTGGGGTTGAAGCTGAAGCTGAAGCACACAGTCCTGCCACTTCACTCCTCCAGGACCCAAGCTAGCTTGATGAAAGCTAGCTCAGATATTGGCACAAGCTTCAATCACACCCTGTGACCACAGTGCAGGCAAACCCGAAGATGTCAGATGTTAAAAATCAATTCATTTTGATTACTGGCTCCCCTCCAGCCAGCTTCAAGAAACCACTCCTGTCTTTCTCATTTGGATCAAACTTCCACTGACATCGGTAGGAGTTTAAGTGCTACAGAATCATGCCCAGGTTCTGACATGAATATAGGGTATATGTGAAGTTATAATTATACATGCACTTTTCCCTCCTTCAGAAGCAAGGAAATCCAGTGCAACAACCCCCTTCATCCTCCCACCAGCTAGTACTAAAATGTGGTATGATGGTTGAAAATTTTAATGCACAGACTTCAGGAAATTCAAAATATACCGAAAGCTACTGTGAGCACATTGCACTTTCTGCAATACATTAGGACATACATTTTACGGCCAATACACTAATAAAAAATACTACATATACAAAAAGGGACCAAAATACAATTGCTGTGGGAACTATAATTTATCTTGCACTGGTAATGGAAATGTATTTGTATTTTCTGCATAATCCCCTACCTCCCAAGAGACATTTCTTCAAAAACAGGCAGATCCATATTTCCTTTAGCTTTCATGCTCTTTTCATGTGTTTCTGCTTAGTTTATGCATCACAAGCTACATTTCTCCTTTCATGAGTCCGTGGTAAAGTTTGCTGGTGGGTGTCTCATTTGGGAGCCAAGGGCAAGCAAAATCTGTCAGTTCTTTCCCTGGGATCTATCTCATTTCACCATAATTTTCCACAGCCTCCAACAGATCACCTCCTGTGTGCTCCAGCTGAAAGGCTAAGGTGGACAGTTTGCTCTGTTGGACAGGAAGCAAAGCTGCTTATCAGGGTAGAAGGTGCTGAAGAGGGATTTATTTGGCCTCTTTTCAAAGGGGATTTTCAAAGGGGCCCATGGGAGTTTAGGGCCCCAACTCCAATTGGTGGTCCGTCCCTCTGAAAATCTGAGTCTTGTATTCCCTCTCTCCTGCAGGGAGTAAATAACTGAGTATCTGTAAGAAAGACAATCCTTCTCTGCAAAATAGTATGCCTACACAAGGGAAAAAACAACCCACAAAAACCCATGACCTGGTTTCAGAGCCCAGGCTTCAGCCCAAGCATCTACACTGCTATTTTAGCCCTGTAACACAAGGTCTGTGAGCCAAGTTAGTTGATGTTAGGAGAATATAAAGTAAATAAGATAAAAATTAAATAATAATCATTTTGCTTCTGTCTTTGCTTTTAGTTTAAATAGTCTAAATAAGCAAGTAAGAGAAGATAAGTGAAAGCACAATGCTGAACCTCTCCCCGCCCCCACAGCTGGTAACCTTGAAGATAAGGGGCTAATCGAGCAAGGGGTTGCAATGGTTACCAAGTAGCTGGAAAGGAGGGGAGGGGAGGGTGTAAGGAGGAGACACAAGGTCTACAAAAGAGTGACCATGACTAAAAGAAACCGCGCTCTTTAACTCTCCCATCAGGTACAAAAGAGGTGGTCTTATCGACCCCAGACTCAGGACCACCCCGAACAGAACATGACCATGTATTGGAAAGGGTGGTACCAACAGAAAGGGGACTACAAGTATGCTTAAGTTTGCCAAAAAATGGGAGGAAGAAAAAGGAGCTCCGTTGGTGTTCAAAGCTAGGGGTTAAGAGAAGAAGGAGGTTCTATCAGAATATAAAACTATAATTAAAAATAAAAACTCTATCTTCGTATAAAAGACTTCAAAATATGCTTGCTTATTTAGCCGCAATAAACCCACCAAATTGCCTGCAGACTAAACTCTGAACTGTTATTTTCCAGCAAACTATGTCTAAAAACTGAGAGGGAGGAGGGAGCTGGACCCCCGCCTCCAGTTGACCTGAGCTCTGAGATGCACTGCCATTGGGTTTTTTTGTTTGTTTGTTTTTTTGGCTGGGCAGACGTACCTTAATACTCCAGGGCTACAGTTCAAACATTCTCTATTTCTTCCCACTTCCCTACTTCTTCCGTCAGGAGCCCTATCATGTCTGCGTTATGCTGCCACCTAAATCCTCCTCAGAAGCAGGAGCCCCATGGATGATCTGAAACATGTTTCTCTTGCATAGCACTGCACCATGCTGTTATCAGACAGGCCAAAATAAAACATGCTATGTTCAAAGTACAGCTCAAATTAGATCCATTAAACATTTGGGAGAACTATGGACTTGGGTATGCATACACCAGATATAATGTGCCTTATTTGGCCGCGTATGCTCTTCCATCATGTCACAGCCCTGTGAACATATAGTACAGATGTGTGCACTGATATTTTAAATGAGGGACTGGCTAAAACTCAAGTGCTTGCTTACACATTTTAAATAGACCCTTCACTGGAAGAATATAGACCCAGCCCGAGTCCTGAAGAGTTTGCAAGAAGAGTGAAACAACAAACTATTGAATGTGACTAGGGCAAAAGGAGGAAGTGGGTCAAAAGATCCTACAGTTACTTAGCTTTATGTGCACATCTTGGCAATCCCACTAAATGAGTAGATTCATTGAATTTAAGATCAGATAGGATCATTATGAACTAGTCTGACCTCCTATATAACGCAGGCCATATTTCATTCAATGATTTCTGCATCTAGCCCAGCAACTTGTGACTTGTAGAAGAAGGACATCCAGTCTTGATTTATAGACGCCAAATGACTAAGAATCCACCACATCCTTTTGGTAATCTGGTAATTACTCTCACTCTTAAAAACAATACAATTAAAACTTTTCTTTAAAAATTGCATTGTATTTTCAGTTTGAACGTTGCTGACTTCAACTTCTAGTCACTGGATCTTGTTAGGTCTTTGTCTGCTAGAGTAGAGAGCCCTGTAGTCTGAGAATATCTTCTCCCCGCATAGGTACTTATAGACCATGAGTTAAGTTGCCTCTTAACTTTTTATTTGAGAAGCTAAATACATCGAGTTTCTTGAGTGTCTCATTTTAATATCTCAGTGTTATGTACATAAATACAATGTACGTGTTTCTTTTGTTACCAATAATCAGTAACTTTTTTGAGAATGAAAGAACTTTCCTCCCCTTTTATTTAACCTGAAATGAAATTACAAACTTGTCCAAAATTTGTCCACCTACTGTTTAAGTTATATTCTATGCAATCATCACTTTAGATTTGTGTAATGGGAATCATTTAAGCACTCCAATTAGTTCGTAAGAATTACAATATTTTGGCTGTTCTAATCTAAGTATGGCACATTTTGTATCCAATTTCATCTCCACGTTGTAAGACTGAATTTTATTTCTGCAGTACCTAAGGGCTCAATACATCCGAGACCAGGGATAGCCGTCAAGATCACCACATGAGACAAGATACTGGCTCTTTGAGCAGACTCCTCATCCTATGCACAGGTTTTAAGTAGAGTCCAACAGCCCTGCTGTCAAAGGGTCAAATCTAGCACTGGTTGGAAATATTCTCCCCCATAGACAATGTTTGATGAAAACGAAAAAAAATCATTCTCATCCAAAAATTCCATAGAAAGTTTTGACTTTTTGGCAAAAAAAAAAATCAACCAAAAACTTTTAGTCAAAAATTGAATATTTCTATTTGGACATGCTTGCGCAGGGCCTCATGGGAGTTGAAGTTCAGGTGTCTCATGCCTCCATTTTCTATGAGCCAGGTTCACAGGCTGGATTATCTCTCCCATAATGAACCATGGACTCCCTCTCTTGTTGAGCAACCACGATGTATTATGGGTATCCATGCCTACGAGGTATCACAACAGATGTAGTTTGACTGGGGAGCCCAATCCGTGGAAGGGAATGGGAGCATAAGGCAGTGGCATTTTCCTATTGATTTTGTTTTTCAATAAACTTTAAACTTTTTGCAAAATATTTCATTGAACTAAAACCCCAATTTTCACTGAAAAAAACCCAGTTTTGTCAGAAATTTTTCTACCAGACCTAATCAAGACTCCACCCACATTTGTCGTGGAAGAGTCAGTGCAGTGGGAAGTGCTGACCTTTTGAGGTTGGAGCAGGGAAGAGAAGGTATCTGGGAGGTGCCGTGGGAAAGCTGATGTCAGGAATATGTTGTGGGTGGAGACCTGAAGTTCATTCAGTGGTGAGGGTTAATACCTTGGGGTCAGATTTGCTGCAGTTGACAGTTAATTAGAGAAGAGCAGGGAGATGAATTAGGAGCAGCATTTTTTTAGGGTGGATGTACAAGAACTCAGGGTCAGAGGGGAGATCAGGACTGTGAGCTGGGAAGCAAAAAGGAGGGGAAGTGAATAATAAGATAATTCAGAAATCAACTCTTGTGGAAGATAACCCTCTGCCCCTCCTGCCCTTCTCTCTCATACAACCCTAGATCCAATCCCAACCCCATTACCCACTGTTTCTCCTTCCCTCACAGCTTCCTAAATGGGTCACTTATTGCATGTTTCTTAGTACTCTGGGGCTTCCATATTACTTATACCCCAGAATTCACTGTGTGCCCCCCAAAAAGTACCTCGGAGCACGTGGGACTGCTCAGGCCATAAATAATGGCTTTAATAACCGACTGGTACATTGTATTAAAGCATGCACAAAAAGAAAGCTAATGCCAAGTAATGAATTTCTAACATTTCTACATTTCCTTTTATTAATATAAGATACTTAAAAACAAAATTAATTCAGCACTCATGAAATGGACAGAACTTGAGATATCAGTGCTTATTTACCCCCTGCAGCATAGGCAGCAGCAGAGCAAGCTCCCCCCCGTCCCATACCTCAAGCTTTTTCAGAAGGACCATCTCTACGAGCACAATGGTTCAGATTCAGCCCCATTTAGTTCAAGATCTCTCTGCTGAGGCTACAAAGACTGCAAAGGTGGATTCTGAGATGTGGGCAGTTGTCTAGTACGAACTGGTTGGGAACTAACTTGCCTTGCACGAGCCGAAACGGCAATCAGGTGGTTGGTAACACTCTTTAAATGTCTGTCCACCTTAATTCTAACCAATAACATAGAAGGTGAATAGCTCCCTTTATACTCTTACTAATCTGTTAAGTTATCTAGTTCTCTGCACAAATTTGCTGTAAGAATAACACAAAAATCTATTATTTGACTTTTATTGCCAGATATTTGTAGTCCAGATGTTGGTGCTTATATAGATTTGTGAAGAGTGGTTAAAATATTAAAATACAAATATAAATAGGTAATTACAATCCATATTCAACATACATACAAAAATCTGCAAATTAATTTACTGAACAAAGCATGTTATAATAGGCTGTCAATATATTCAATTTTAAAATGTATCGCGTTCAATCAAAGAATGCTACCCAAGGGATTACACTGTCTGAACTCCTCAATAAAACAGCAACCTTTAGATGTATTAAATATTACATTTGAAAAAAAAAATCAGAAGTAAGAATGAAAATCTATAGCTAAGAGAAACAAGCCCAGAGGGAGAATTCAAGATCTGTTTATGTGTAATTGGGTTTTTCTCTGTGACAGCTAGCAGAGCCGCCTTACATGCATGAGATTGTTAATCACATGAATCTAAATGCTGCTAACTGCTTTAAGATTTACAGCCTTTGGTCTGGTTTTACTGCATTTAGTCCATACATTACCCAATACAAATTCATCCAGGCACACGTGGGTCCGGAAAAGTAACATAAGCTCGTTGTATGAATGAACTATCTCGAATGATGAAACCCTGGTACCCCAAGTGCTATTGTGCACCAAGCTGTAATTCAAGCAGAGAGTGCCTGTAAATTATACTGCTAATCAATAAAACAGCCAACACATTTTACAATTTGGTATAGGCACACAAGTGTGCCAGATAAATGAAAATCAATTTGGACAGATAAAACTCAGCATCACCATTTTATTCTGGATCATTTCAGGGCCAATATTTCCATTCTAGGTTATTGCACATTAGAGAAGTGTCTACCGGAGCTGAAAATCAGCAGCCCTGTGAAATATTTTTATATTGCAAATCACCTCTCTTCCCAAACCATCCCTTCTCCCTCACTACTGATACTAGAGTCATCCTCCCCATTGCCCAGGCTTACAACCTTGGGGTGATTTTTTAATGTCCCCCCTCCTTCTTCCCATATGTCCAAGCAGTCATCAAGTTCTGCCAGCTCTTCTCCACAATTTCTTAAAATTCCAACCTTTCCTTTTCATTTCTGCAGTTAAAATATGCATCCATTGTTTGCTTCTCTCCGACCTCAATTACCGCAACCTCCTGATTTCTGATCTCCCTGACTTTCCTCTTGATGCCCTCCGATCCACTCAAAATGCTGCTGCTAACTCCAGATCTTGTTTCCACCAAAGTCAATAGCAGAATCCCACTGACTTCTGTGGAATCTAGCTCAGATCTCACATCACTCTGTCTTTTGAATCTGGCCTTCTGTGTCAAGTTCAAATTTCTATCCTCCCCTTCTAAATGCAGTTCTGCAGCTACTTAGAACTCTTTTGTCATTTCTGATTACTCCCTTTCCCCACTCTGCCAACAAATCCCACCTCATCTCTTCCATTGCCTTCTACTCTCACGTTCCAGTCCTCACGCCTTTCCCCCATGCTATTCCCTATGTGCCTACCTTCTCTCCTTTGAAATTCCTTCTCGGGACTCTTTACTTCTGGGAAGCTCAAATGCTCCATCCTTCCAAACCATCAGTTAAAGGAATAGGTGAAAAAGGTAATTCCCAATTGACTGAACCTTACGTCGAAGCCTGACAGCTTGTGTAGTTAGACTGTAAACTCATCAGAACAGGGGCCATATGGCCCTCACAGCCCCTCAGTTTCCACTGGCAAAGGATTCACTGCCACATAACAGCAATTCCCATCAAGACTGATAAACTCATTATGCACAACACACTGGTATTTAGCTATAAAGAATGTCGTGTAGGGTATCAAATGAAAATGTCATAATGGTCATCATCGGCATTGTGATGTATGTCTGGGTGTTAAGTAAAAAGTTGTAAGTGTATACTACAAATAAGTTTAAAACCACGTAACCACGCTGGGTTGATCAACAAGTCTTCCTTGGACAAAAGAATGTTAATGTACCTGTCTGCCTTGGTACTTGTTGTGACTCAAGCATCATGAAGCCAACACAAAGGACACTTCATTTGCATTTTAAGTCATCAGAAAAAGTTAACAGAAAAAAAACAGGTATCAGGGGAATAAGAAAACAGCATGGGGTCAGCTCACTGGAGCACAAGCAGTTGGGGAGAAAAACGTTATCTGGGGATACACTTCAAAAGAACACATTTCAAAGTTTAATTGACTATTAGAAAGGGAACGAACCCCTTTGTTATCGATCAGAGAGGAACAGAGAGGTCAGAGCTCTTTGAATTCTGTGAAAGATGGATTACCAACCACGTTGGGTGGGTAATGCTGAAAGGCTGCTTAAGATAAAAAACGTAGCTTAGTCAAGGATTGTGTTGAATTACATTTTAGACACTAGGAATCATGATTATACTTTTGTTTTATCTGTAACCATTTATATTTCTATTATCTCTGCTTAGTGTCACTTAAATCTCTGTTCCTTAATATAACAGCACTGAGATTAAGTGAATTTATAATAAACCAAGAATATTTTTATTAATAAAGTAAGATGTGACTATTTAGCTGAACCAACAGGCTGTTGTGTATACTGTCTTTTTGGAGACAGCAGACATAGTAATTTCTGTGAGTGATCAGTGTTGGGCACTGGGTGCTGCAGGAAGATGCTTCAGAAGAGTTTGGGAACTGAAGTATGTGAAAGATTAACCTGCAAGACAAAGTTAGGACAGATGGAGTCCCAATGAGTTGTTTGGCTGGCTAACAGACTTTTGCTAAGGCAGAGGAGGTTACAGGGTGACTTACAGTTCTGGATGCTCTGAGAAAGCGTTACAGGACATATATTCTGTCTCTTGTGCTCAGTTACTGAGAATGTCCTCAGAGCTAATGAATAGATACTAAATAACAATATTCCTAGTAGCTAAAATAGGGAATAGGAGTCAGAAAATGTGAGTTCTGTTCTAGAGATAGATGGATGCTTTTCTGTTTACTTGTGGAACTCCTTACCTGAGGAGGTTGTGAAGGCTAGGACTATAACAGCGTTTAAAAGAGAACTGGATAAATTCATGGTGGTTAAGTCCATAAATGGCCATTAGCCAGGATGGGTAAGGAATGGTGTCCCTAGCCTTTGTTTGTCAGAGGATGGAGATGGATGGCAGGAGAGAGATCACTTGATCATTGCCTGTTAGGTTCACTCCCTCTGGGGCACCTGGCATTGGCCACTGTCGGTAGATAGAATACTGGGCTAGATGGACCTTTGGTCTGACCCGGTACGGCCATTCTTATATGTTCTTATGTTCTAAGGCACTGGACCAGCACTTGGAAGACCTGGGTTCACATCCTGCTTCTACCACAGACTTCCTGTCTGACCTTAGGAAAGTCTCTTAATCTCTTGGTACCTCAGTTTTCTATCTATAAAATGGGGGAAAAAAACTTCCCCATCACACAGGGGTGTGTGCATATAATATAATTTATATATAATTTATTAATGTTTGGGAGGTACTTGCATACAACAGGGAGGGGGGTCATATAAGAAACCAGCTAGAAAGCTTTCCACTAAGTATGACTTTGAATTAATTTCCATGCCTCAGTTTCCCCCTGTATAAAGTTGAGATAATAATGATTGCTTCCACTTTACAAGGGGCTTAACTGGTGTTTGTGAAGATCTGAGATTCTCAGAAGAAAGACATTAATGTATGTAATGTAAGCAAAATGTACACCAGGCCTTATGCAAATGCTAAGCCCATTAACACAAAGCGAAAACTGTGTTAATTTCAATTTTTTAATTTCACCTTAAAGTATCTAATTTGTCACAGTGCAATTTAAAACAACACATTGATTCAACTGGAATCAGTTAAGGACTAATTAGAAACCAAAGAGGGTTTACATTGTATAAACATGTCCCAATCCTTTAATGCAATCAATTAATGAAATAAGTCCAAAAGCTGCCTTATAATGATCAAACTAGGCAGCAGGCTGTCTTCTCTCTGTTAGCTATTTTTGATTTCACACCACATAATATATTCTCTAGTTAGCTCTGATTTAGAACTGGACGTTTATACTAGAGCCCATGGCAGGCTGGTTGCCAGAATTTCAAAGCCTAGTGAACAAATGTCTTAGTCTATCTGGGCCCGGAATTGATAATGGCCCATGTTGGGGAAAAAAACCCACAACACCTTTAGAAATGTTTTCTGGGTTTGGGACCCTATGAGTTTCATGAGATGATTTAAAAAAAAAAATCCTAGGGATAGGTGAACTGGTCTGCTAGGACAAAACAAGAATCGACAGCAGTCTGAAACGAAAACAATTTTGTGGCAGAATCAAAACTCCCAGCCTTGTCAAGTATACCATAGAGAGCTGTAGCCTCATTATGCCATGTCAATGCACCTCAGGTCTAACCCTGAGGGACCACTTCTAGGGCATCATGCTAGAGTTTCATTCATTTCACGACCTCATTTTTGATAGTCTCACGTGCTGAGACTATAAAAAATGGTGATGAGGAGAGATCCCTGGAAATTAGAGGTGGAAAAAGACTTCTAGTTTAGCTAATCCATTAAAATAATTAATAATAGTTAAACTCTGGATAGGCTTCTAAGGGACATTATGGAATCCCCATCATTGGAGGTTTTAAAAGAACAGGTCCAGCCTTATTATGGGGGGCTGGACTGACATGTCCAGGTCCCTTCCAGACCTACATTTCTGTGACTCTATGGTTCTATGATTCCCTGGCCAATTTAAGAATGTCCCCTGCAGTATATACTCTAGTGTTTTGTCCAGTCTGGTACAATAGTCCAAGCAATGGGTTCCCAAGAAGCTATTCCACAGTTTAATAGACCTCAGTGTTAGGAACTTGCCTGATATCCAGCCCAAATGTTCATTTATCATTTACATTGCATGATTCCTTTTAATACCCTTGACCACTCTGAACAATTCCTCTCCCCTTCATTGTTCAATTGTCAGCTAAATTACTATTGGAAAACATTTGCCGAGAGTCCAGATGAATCACACAATCAGAAATTTAGACATGAAAAAGTCCTATTAAGTCATCTAATACAGTGCATATTAAATAAATTGTATGGAAGACAGTAAGTGTGCTTCTTTCTTTAGCAAGATAATGAATAATTATATTCATATTTAACCTAGCAGTGACTATTGATGGGTTATTTGCTTAGGAAAGCGCACAATGTGTAACAAACCTGCATGATGTAAACAGTTAATGATGAGCTAAATACTGGGGCCAGAACTTTTGGTTCTTCAGCTCCACACACATTTATAATTGGATAATGGTTTCTATGCAGATTTTTCCTTTGTTTCAATCTGCTCAGGTTTTCAATCCCCGAATCTTGGTTTCACTTACACATTCAAGCAAACCCTCAATTATAGATGGTTAAAAAAGGTCTGGGAATGTCAAAGTTATTTTAATTCCACAAGTTCAGAAAAAGAACATTTTGTTGTTTAGTCAAAAATTTTAACGTTTTAATGGAAATGCCCTTTTGTTCCATTACAGGTTTTTTTCAAGATTTTCCTGAGTGTTTTTTTCTTCTTTCTCTCCATTCACCCTTTCTTTGTTTTTCTCTGCTTTCCATTTGACTACTGAAAAAGCAGAAAACAAGAAAAAAATGGGATAAAATTGCAAATAGCCCCTCTTTAATTGCCCCTCACACAACCATATTTTTTCTTTTCCAATTTTGTGAAAGAAACAGAAAAATTCAATCAATGGGACACTATCATTCCAGGGTACAAAATATATCGGAAGGACAGAACAGGTCGTGCAGGGGGAGGAGTGGCACTATATGTGAAAGAAAATGTAGATTCAAATGAAGTAAAAATCTTAAACGAATCCACATGTTCCCTAGAATCTCTATGGACAGAAATGTCATGCTCTAATAAAAATATAACATTAGCGATCTATTATCGACCACCTGACCAGGACAGTAATAGTGATGATGAAATGCTAAAGGAAATTAGAGAGGCTATCAAAATTAAGAACCCAATAATAGTGGGGGATTTCAATTATCCCCATATTGACTGGGAACATTTCACTTCAGGACGAAATGCAGAGATAAAATTTCTTGATACTTTAAATGACTGCTTCATGGAGCAGCTGGTACGGGAACCCACAATGGCAGAGGCAACTCTGGATTTAATCCTGAGTGGAGCGCAGGAGCTGGTCCAAGAGGTAACTATAGCAGGACTGCTTGCAAATAGTGACCATGATATAATAACATTTAACATCCCTGTGGTGGGAAGAACATCTCAACAGCCCAACAATGTGGCATTTAATTTCAAAAGGGGGAACTATACAAAAATGCGGGGGTTAGTTAAACAAAAGTTAAAAGGTACAGTGAGTAAAGTGAAATCCCTGGAAGCTGCATGGGCGCTTTTTAAAGACACCATAATAGAGGCCCAACTTCAATGTATACCCTAAATTAAGAAACACAGTAAAAGAACTAAAAAAGAGCCACCGTGGCTTAACAACCATGTAAAAGAAGCAGTGAGAGATTAAAAGACTTCCTTTAAAAAGTGGAAGTCAAATCCTAGTGAGGCAAATAGAAAGGAGCACAAACACAGCCAACTGAAGTGCAAGAGTGTAATAAGAAAAGCCAAAGAGGAGTTTGAAGAACGGCTAGCCAAAAACTCTAAAGGTAATAACAAAAGGTTTTTTAAGTACATCAGAAGCAGGAAGCCTGCTAAACAACCAGTGGGGCCCCTTGACGATCGAAATACAAAAGGAGCGCTTAAAGACGATAAAGTCATCGCGGAGAAACTAAATGGATTCTTTGCTTCAGTCTTCACGGCTGAGGATGTTAGGGAGATTCCCAAGCCTGAGCTGGCTTTTGTAGGTGACAAATCTGAAGAACTGTCACAGATTGAAGTGTCACTAGAGGAGGTTTTGGAATTAATTGATAAACTCAACATTAACAAGTCACCGGGACCCGATGGCATTCACCCAAGAGTTCTGAAAGAACTCAAATGTGAAGTTGCGGAACTATTAACTAGGTTTGTAACCTGTCCTTTAAATCAGCTTCGGTACCCAATGACTGGAAGTTAGCTAATGTAACGCCAATTTTTAAAAAGGGCTCTAGAGGTGATCCTGGCAATTACAGACCGGTAAGTTTAACGTCGGTACCGGGCAAATTAGTCGAAACAATAGTTAAGAATAAAATTGTCAGACACATAGAAAAACATAAACTGTTGAGCAATAGTCAACATGGTTTCTGTAAAGGGAAATCGTGTCTTACTAATCTATTAGAGTTCTTTGAAGGGATCAACAAACATGTGGACAAGGGGGATCCAGTGGACATAGTGTACTTAGATTTCCAGAAAGCCTTTGACAAGAGCCTCACCAAAGGCTCTTATGTAAATTAAACTCTCATGGGATAAAAGGGAAGGTCCTTTCATGGATTGAGAACTGGTTAAAAGACAGGGAACAAAGGGTAGGAATTAATGGTAAATTCTCAGAATGGAGAGGGGTAACTAGTGGTGTTCCCGAAGGATCAGTCCTAGGACCAATCCTATTCAATTTCTTCATAAATGATCTGGAGAAAGGGGTAAACAGTGAGGTGGCAAAGTTTGCAGATGATACTAAACTACTCAAGATAGTTAAGACCAAAGCAGATTGTGAAGAACTTCAAAAAGATCTCACAAAACTAAGTGATTGGGCAACAAAATGGCAAATGAAATTTAATGTGGATAAATGTAAAGTAATGCACATTGGAAAAAATAACCCCAACTATACATACAACATGATGGGGGCTAATTTAGCTACAACGAGTCAGGAAAAAGATCTTGGAGTCATCGTGGATAGTTCTCTGAAGACGTCCACGCAGTGTGCAGAGGTGGTCAAAAAAGCAAACAGGATGTTAGGAATCATTAAAAAGGGGATAGAGAATAAAACTGAGAATATATTATTGCCCTTATATAAATCCATGGTACGCCCACATCTTGAATACTGTGTACAGATGTGGTCTCCTCACCTCAAAAAAGATATTCTAGCACTAGAAAAGGTTCAGAAAAGGGCAACTAAAATGATTAGGGGTTTGGAGAGGGTCCCATATAAGAAAGATTAAAGAGGCTAGGTCTCTTCAGCTTGGAAAAGAGGAGACTAAGGGGGGATATGATAGAGGTATATAAAATCATGAGTGATGTGGAGAAAGTGGATAAGGAAAAGTTATATATCCTATAATACAAGAACTAGGGGTCACCAAATGAAATTAATAGGCAGCAGGTTTAAAACAAATACAAGGAAGTTCTTCACGCAGCGCACAGTCAACTTGTGGAACTCCTTACCTGAGGAGGTTGTGAAGGCTAGGACTATAACAGTGTTTAAAAAAGAACTGGATAAATTCATGGTGGTTAAGTCCATAAATGGCTATTAGCTGGGATGGGTAAGAATGGTGTCCCTAGCCTCTGTTTGTCAGAGGATGGAAATGGATGGCAGGAGAGAGATCACTTGATCATTGCCTGTTAGGTTCAGTCCCTCTGGGGCACCTGGCATTGGCCACTGTCGGTAGACAGATACTGGGCTAGATGGACCTTTGGTCTGACCCAGTACGGCCGTTATGTTCTCATGTTCTTAATTCTGAGGGGAAAAAAACCCTGTTTTTTTGAGTATTTTTCCTACTTAGGAAAAAACGGTATCTTTGAATAAAGGATTTTTTGTTAAAAAAAATAATCAACCAACTCTAACCAAAATATTTATGCAAAACGGTCAAAACCATTGAATTTCACTTTGCTTTGGGTCAAAACCATATGAAATGCCAAATCCTGCAGGATTTCAGTGGAAAACCAGAAATTGGCCCAAGGTGCACAAACCTCATGCTTGTAATGTGCCCAGTTCAGATTTGTAACAAATCCAAAACCAAGCAAATCTCATATGATTTCATTAGAAACGTTTGACACAGCTGTAATACACATCCAAATAGAGTAAAGAGCTACTTTTAAGTGGTCAGGGGGAGACTAAAATCATACAGAGTGAATCTGACAGCTCTGTGAGGGCCAATAGTCAGCCGACTCTCAACCTGGGCTCAGTTATCATCTCTTTACATCCCTTGACCTTGTCTAGCATCTCTGCTCTTGGGCAAGTTCACTGTTACCGCTGAGAATTGGGCTCACTCTTGGGTCTGAGTCCAATTACCTCCAGTTCCAGGCACTGTTCCTCAAGTCCCGCTACAGGGAACAGACAGGGAGCAGGCATCCAGGGCCCCTATCAGCTGCAATTTCTGCCTGCGCTAAACACAGGGGGAAGGACAGGCAGGGGGGACGGATGGGGACGAAGGGGGAAGGAAGGCTAGTCACTGTCTTGGGCTGGGCTCCCCTGCAGTCTCTCATAGCTTCTCCTCTTGGAAAATCCTCTCTCCCCTCCCCTTCTCTTCCGCCCCACCCTTGTGGCCAGCTTCACCTTTGTAGCACTTGCTCTTCAACTGTGTCTAATTGACCCTGCTTGAGTGCAGCGATGCTTCTTAGGCTTGCTGTCTGTGGGATGGGGGCATGGCCCAAGCACTCACTCCCCTTTATTCATAGACAATTCTAAACTCACACCCCTTGCTTTGGGGAGGAGAACCCTCCCAAGTGTCGGTGGAAGCTTGCTTTGAATGGGGAGGGGCAGGGAGAGTCTGGGCAGAGGAGGAAGTTGGCATGGGAGGCCTTCCTGCAGGGAGATCCATTAAGCCCATGGGGGGATAAACTGATATTTTCTCCCATCACTTAACGGGGGAATCCCTGGCCAAGCACAGGCTCCTTATTGCCTCCTATAGATGTGGGTGGGGAGGTTTTGGCCTGACCCAATTGTAATGTTACAAGCAGAGATGGAAGAACTGGGTTTTTTAGTCAGTCAGAGACACCCAGGCAGATTGGGTCCCCTATGTAGAGAGGAGGGCCCAGTGAGTTCCAGGGGAGATAGCAACAGCCAGGGTCAAGTGGCTGAGCTGGTCTCTTGCAGTGAAGAGAGGAGGCTGGAGCTCACTGAGTCTAAGAAGGGGCAGTAAGCTCTACTCAGCATCAGAATAGGCCTTTTCCCTGCTATTGAGTGTGCGCAAGTGATTGGAGCATACTGTCACCTAACACGACACCGGCCCCCACATGCGCCGCCTCAGCCCGCTGATGACGAGTGCAGGGGATGGGATGGGCTGAGGTTCCTCCTGCAGCCATTTACCGCTGCAACTGCCATGGCTTCTCCACTTCATGCATCTACCTCCAGGGCTAAGGCAGCTACAGAACTCAGCCCAGCCTGGCGGTCGGAGACGCGCCTGGGGACAGAAACATAGATCAGCCCCCACAACACTTCCATTGTGAGGGCCCTAACCCCTATTGCCTTGAACCCTCAGGCATCCTTTTGGGGGAGTCAGGAATCCACTCCAACATCTTTATCACCTCAACACCTAGCATCAGTCCCTCAGTCACCAATGCGGGCACCTCCTTTCTTCTGGTGCAAACTCACTGGGGCTATGTGCTCAGGCTTCCTGGCGAGGCCTGCCTCCCAACCCAAAGCTTAGACTCTTAGCCTGTTGTGTCACTATGAAAGCCCAGGCACTCTTAGAGTGCTGGCAGCAGGAAGGAGGGGCTGGATTTCTTTCCAGCTTTCTAGCTAACCAGAGCTCTGTGTAGGTGTAGAGGCCAGGGTAGTGTGATGACAGACACAAAGAGCCATGCCTTAAGCAGCAACTAGAGAACTCCCTGACCAAGAAGTTTCTACCTTTATTACACCCCTCCCCGCACCATAAATCTTGGTCCTCTCTGGTAACTGTAAGGGACCAGGAACTCTATAACCACGCCCGTGTGCTCATCCCACCTGGTCCCCTCACCAGGTTTCTGGAGAGAGGACCAGATCTCACAGCACTGCTGCTGATCTGTGGAGTGCAGGCTGTACATGCTACAAGGAAGAATCTACCCCCACAAAAATAGATATGCATTTTTTTAGGGGCCTGTGACTTGTTTAATTTTACTCACTACAGTGCCTGTCCACTATATTTACTTCTAATGGAATTCATCCCAGTGCAGAAAGACTACATAAGGTTGTATGCACCACTGACACTTGTAACTGATGGCTTAAGTGGAACCTAACACCTGTGTGGGCCCACTGCAGTGGGGGTGAAGTTCACACTTAGGGCTAAGCCGTTTGGGAATAATGTAATCATGACCAAAGAAAATGCAATGTTTGCACCACCTGCCAAAGGCATGAGTGACAGCCACCATCTTGGTTGACACATTAGGCACTGAACCAGGGCTTTCCACAGCTAAAAGCATGAGTCTCTACAGCTAGAGAGCCAGATGCTGCAGCTGGGGGCTGTAACAGATTCACATCCTCTGTAAATCGGGCCCAGAAGGAGACATGGAACATACATGGACCACTGGGTTGGACCTGTACAATATCCTTCTCCCTCCCTCTGTTTCTGAGGCCTCCTTTGCTCGTTAATCATTAATCAGGAAAAACAGTGTCATGATTAAGGCACTACACAATGGGACTCCGGAGATCTGATTGCAATTTCTGGCTCTGCCAGAAACATCTTCTGTGACCTTGGGCAAGTCACTTAATCACTCTGTGCCTCAGATCCCTAGCTGTGACATCAAAATTGTTATTTATTGGTATTATCACCTAATGGCTCAAACATGTTCCCAATCCTGTTGTGGTAGGTTCTGCACAGACATAGAAGACACAATAATATTTCCCTCCCTCGCAGCAGGGTTGTAAAGGTAAATCCATAATAACTTGCAAGGCATGCAGATAATGAAGGTTGTAGGCTTGTAAGCAGAGATCACCCTTTTAGGACTCACAGGCAAAACTTAACGTATTACAAATTGCCCCCTCTAAATAAAAATATGCAATATCGTATGAGTGTGTTACACATACTGGATCTGATCCAAAAGCTACTGAAATCAATAAAAAGTCTTTACGTTGACTTCAGTGGGCTCAGGATCAGGCCCACTATGCATGTAATTTGCACATAGTGCATATGACTATACAAGGTATATGCTACACAAACCTCTGTTGGGTAAGGAGAGAGACATATATACAACAGAACTCCTCAGGTCTGGAGTAATGTCTTTTTATGTCTGAAATGCAAAGCACATCTATGGTATTATACAAATAAGCACATACAGAATGTTTAGGTGTACGTATTTATAAAGAGTAGATGTGATTTGCTTAAGCTGACGAAAGAGAGGGAGATGTATATATGTACAGATACATAAACGTATTAAATTACTTTTCAGGTGCACATCCTAAAACGTAAATTCCAATTTACCAATCCATCTTCTTCCAGACTCTGTCCAATATTGCACTTGTAGTGAAAAATCCAGAAATCATTATCCAGCCTTCAATCAGTGGCTTACACAGCAGGGTAACTTGCTTTATCTTAATAGTAAGATAGTGACTGGCAAGAGCAATAACACTGAGATAAGACTGGATTCATATCGCTCCTTGTCAACATTCTTGGCACACTGCTTGTTTTTTATTCTTGAATAGAGACTCAATCAATCCTACCTCACAAAATTACTTGTGGCAGTGCCTGGAATGTTGTAGCGACTTTAATGATATATCAGCTTTAGAGGTATTGGATTTTTATAACTTTTTACAGAACCCTCTCCAATGCAGTAAGTTTGTTTTAACACAACAGTGAAACATATTTTATGAAGAGGCCTCTCATCATTAAAGTCACATGTGAAAGATATTTTGTCATTGTTGTCTTTGCTTGTAAGAGTGCAATTGTAATGTACTTGCCTTGTATGTGATGCTGCCCTCTAGTTGATGACCCGGAAAGCAAGGAAGAGACCTACTTCCAGTGTTATCTTAGGGTATGTCTACACTACCTGCCGGATCGGCGGGCAGCGATTGAGCCAGCGGGGATCGATTTATCGCATCTAGTCTAGATGCGATAAATCGACCCCAGAGCCCTCTCCCGTCGACTCCTGCATTCCAGCGCCGCGAGAGGCACAAGCAGAGTCGACGGGGGAGTGGCAGCAGTTGATTCACCACAGTGAAGACACCATGGTAAGTCGATCTAAGTACGTTGGCTTCAGCTATGTGATTCACGTAGCTGAAGATGCGTAACTTAGATCGACCCCCACCCCAGTGTAGACCAAGCCTTAGTGAGTTCTCCTTTATCTCAGCCGGCAGAGGATTATGTTATATAGAGTTGGAAAGACATTTATTATTTGTATTACAGTAGCAATGAGAGATACCAACAGAGATCAGCATACCATCACGCTAGGTGCTGTACAAATATAAGATATTTTTTGTCTGTTTTGTTCACGGCAGGAACTAAGGAACTTGCCTAAAAGAGCACAGCAGGGAACAATAAAACCCAGTTCTCCTGACTCTCAGTCCAGTGCCACGTCCCTGCTTCCTAAATGTTTTTAGCTAGAAATATGCGCAAACGACTTCATTTAATAAATTTAAATGAGTTTGCGACATTAGGGACACACGCGCACACACATGCTTCATATTCTGGTTTTAGTGTAGATTTCATTTAGCCTTTTGTAGTATATGTTCACTGTATATTTGTTAATAAAAAAAATCTAAAAGAAATATCTTCATGACATTTTGGTAGTTTGAAAATCATCTGAAAGCACAATAAAAAAATCAAAAATATGATACAAAGTTTACTCTTCATAATTAAACAATAAGACTACAGTATATAGTTTCATACATCCATTGTAAATACTAAATTAAGAAGCCTAGATGAAATGTCAGAAGCTTTTCTTATGAGTTCATATCAGCAATATGATTATCATATTGATTCTGCATATCAATGAGATACTATCACACAGTGTTTATTCTTCACCCAATTGCTTTCTTGAATGTAATAAAATTAAATCCAATATGATATTAACTGTAAACACACAGTGATATTATATGTAAATATCCATTTAAAAATCTCTCAGCTTATTGATATTCAAATGCTTTCTCCAAGTGTAATGTTGCAAACTACAATAATATATTTTTCAACTTTCATCTCAGTACTGGAATTCAAAAGAGGATAATCTTTTTCCATTCCTTTCCATAATATTGCATTATTTATGCAGAAGAACATGCAAATAGTAAGTCTTTTCTGCATAAACTATGCTTTTTAGTAGATCCCTTCTGATTGGTCTCAAGGAAAAAAATGTGCAGTACATTCTAAACCAGTCCTGAGCAAATTGGACTTTGGGTAACTTCATTCTGTCCTACACAATTTCAAGTGGATGCAGTATTCCTTGCTGTATTTTATGGGTTTGGAGGGCCACTTATTGTTTGTAGTGCAGCAGAATCAAGAAGTCCAAACCCAGATCAGACTCCCATTAGATCTTGATTGTGACTTGAACTATGCAGATTTTGGATCCAGTGGCATATAAATAAGCAGGAACTGTATGCTCTCAGACAGGTGTCTGAGTCCCAACTCCATGTGGGTTGGTGCGGTTTACCACCCTGGCTTAGAGATAGGCTGAAAGCCACAATCTACTCCCTTCTTACCTGGTTTCCTAAATAGCTGTGTGATTCACTGCCATATCCTGATTTTAATATTATTCCCACAAAAGTAAAATGAAATATATTTAATAAAACACATGTGGTGTGCCAAATAATATGTGCATTATTCATTTGAAATGTATGATCTACACTGACTTTTCAGCCATAGATGTAAATGTAATCAGCAGTATATAGACCCTGGAAATTTATAAGTGGCCTGATTTATTATTGCTGTCTGAAGCCCAGATCTGAACAGCTTCAATGCCCAGGGTTGTTTGGATCTGAACTAGCTGAACTCCAGTCCTCCACTAAACATCAACATCAAGCAGCATTTCCTTCCGAACCCCTTTTTAAAGATGCAACATGGTTACTTTCCCGGAGGAAATTTCCATAGTCCTGTAACAGTTTCTGACTGTAGCAACTCTCAAGAGCATCACACTGAACTTGCAGTGCAAGTTAAATATAAATAAAGTAGGTAAAGAAGAACCTTTCAAAGTTCATGCTGTATTTCACCTGACTAGCATTAAAAAAAGCTTAAAAGAGGAGCCTAATGCCATGATAAAAAAATACATACAAAGGACCTAGCAACCCAGAGATCAGGGCTGGCCAGCGTCAGGCATCTTGCATGACACCCACATAACTGACAGTCCTTTCGTGCCTTGTCATGGCCCTGCTGAGATATTAGTATCAGTATGAGGCTGTTGCGGTGCCTGCTCTGTCCCTTCTCTTGCTGCTCCCACTGCCCCTGCTGGTGTCTGGATAGAAGAGCAGAAGTGAGCTTGGGGAGGCAGCACTGGGGACGTACAGCCTAGAGAAGTTAGGAGAGCACTTGATCCACCAACACAAGGCACTCCATATCCCCTCAAATATAGCCCACTACTAACTCTCTCCCATCAGCTGACCCATGCAACCACCAATGGGCTCTCCCCACAAGCTCCTACTGTCTCAGGCAGCCTCTCCCACCCCAACATTTCACTAGATTGCACCAGATACTCCCCACAAAGCCTTTCTCCAGGTTGCCAACACCCTTCTCTCTCCAGCCTAGCAGTTGCCCCATCTACTCCTTCACCTGTCTCAATGCCCCAGGGCACCTTCCCACTGTGTGATTCCTGTGTTCATATGCAGGATAGGCCTCTAACTCTCAGCCACATCTGCTCCCACTGGTTGGCGTACTGTGTTTGTGTGTGTGTGTGTGTGGGGGGGATTCCATGACTTTCCTCCATACATGGAGCTTCTGAAAACTTGGCTGGTTTGTAGAGTGAAGGGATGATGACCTCCTCTTGTCCAATGTCAAGGACTGAACCGGGAATCTTCAGAGCTTAAGATTGTAGCTAAAGAGACAGGCCAGCTAGCTGGGGTCTATAACAGAGCCCATCTTCTGTAGATCAGGCAAGGAAGGAGACATGTGATACTCACTGAACAATGGGTAACAAAAGTAATCTATATCCTCACCTATATGGTGCTAACTCCACTACCCATTGAAGCAGTTCCTTGAATGAAAATCCTATTTCCTAGGTTTTCACAATATATGGGGAATAATTCTACCTGCAATTCGTTGTCCTCTTGACCGTTTTTCACATTTTGAAGCTATACAAAGCCATCTAGGCTTTTTCAGTACGGTTAACATGGCTGCAGAATGGATTTAAGTCAGTGTCTATTTGGATCAAAGGGTGCTGTTTTAAGGTGCCAATAAGGTGTCAATCACATACTAAGCCCTCTCACATCTCCCCGTTTAAAAGGATTTGCAGCTAAAGCTGTTTCAAGTTCAGCTATATAGTCAGAGTTCAGGGACAAGGCACAACAATACGTTGGCGCAAGATGGTAGAAGCCAAAATTTACAGGGAGATGCTTGTGAAGAGATTTTACTGAATCCTTATAAGGCCAGTGGCTGGTTCAAAGAAGTCTTGAGACCCCTTGATTGGAGTTCCTGGGCTGCAGGGACCAAGGTTCAGTGTTTATCTTGAGCTTATTCCCACATCCTACCAGTCCCAGACTCACATACCTTGCCAGCTCTACAGATAGAAAGTTACAGGCCTATCATTGCCAGGTAGTTTCTGTAGAAACTTGGGAAAATGGCCGGTGGGGAGTTCCTGTTCAACACCAAAGGTGGGGGCGACAAAAAGGAGAGAAAAAAAATTACCTCTTCCATGAAATTCAAGTTATCACCACAGGGCTCTGTCAGCACACATTAGATTGTGCTCCATACAATACAGTGCAGGAGTGCAACCAGCAAACATCACACAGTGTCTCAACCTGTCCCTAGGAGACAATTGCAGTTGCAGACCAGGTTGCATTGCATGGACTGCCCCTAATACTTGCTATTATGTAAGGGACTGCATACATATTTATTACAGAAAGGATGATCTTGTGGTTTGGGCAATAGCTTCAGAAGACCTGGGTTCAGCTATCTCCTGCACCAGCTTTCCTGCATGACCATAGGCAAGTCACTTAGTCTCTCTGTGCCATATTTCTCCATCTGTAAAATGGGGACAATAGTACTTCCCTGGCTTATGATGGCTCTCAGGATATAACCAAACAATGCCAGATTTTTGTTTGTTGGGTTTTAAAGTCAAGATTATGCAATGCTCCAGGAAGAATTGCAGAAGCAATTTTCTCCCCCTATGAAATGGCTACATTTGTAAATAAATAAATAAATACATTGTCTGACCAGCTCTTTTGAAAGCCCAATAATAATTTGGGGACGATCCCATAAATTATGCCCTTTTGCATCTAAATATCCAGTCTCATGGATCTTAGAAGCAAGCCATATACATTATAATTCCACATCTGCAATGTAACTAGTGCTGTGAAAATCTAAAGTCCACTGAAGGATCAAACACACACTAGCAAGGTTTAAAACTATAAGACACAGAAGATGAGTGTTTTTAGAAGTTATTCGAAGTGATTATTATACAGTTGTACATAGGTTTTGTCATACCCACAATGCTCACTGATCAAAATGGCTAGCAATTCAACAGTATGTTTCTAAAAACAGACTGAGCACGAAGTTTCTATACAAAAGATTTAGGAGTTTATGAGTTACCACCATAATCACTCCTCTCTGACCCCCCACCAAAAGGCGAGAAAATATACTTTGCATACATTACAATCAGATAAACAAACAAGACAACCACTGTCAGACTATTTCAACAGTTATAAGCACAATATTTCCTTTCAATGTTTCCTATTGAGAGAACATTTTGTGGCTATTAATAGCTTTCATGAAACATCAGTTTCAGCAGCCTGACCTGACTCCAGACACAACACTAAATTTTAACTAATGAGCTCTTAACTCTCAGTTACGTATATGGACATTCATCAGATGACCAAATAAAAACAGTAAGACACCAAAACAAATGTGCTGCCAGCAGCATTACAGTGAGTCACTTTCACTACCCACCCATCTCCATGTTAATAAGTATTTTGCTACTGCAGCTTTGTTCCATGTTTCAGTCTTGATCATTACAGCTGTCCAATACAAGTCAAAGTCCTTCCACACTGCTCACTTCTAGGTCCCCAAAGAAATATGGTAAACGGGAAAACACTTCTGAACTAGTGATGACTGACATAAATCTATAAAATATTTCCAGAGGCGATATCAAGACAACATACAATAAACATGCTCATGTTTTATGTATGCTGTCTACAGATTCAGAAATCAATCACTGGATACTTTAGCATTTCAAATACACTAAATAGTTGGGCAGCATATCAAACTCAAAGGGAAATATTTTACATCTGCTACATATCATTAGGACTATATGGGCTTGGAACATTAGTTAAAATAGGTACTTGAGAATTGTTATTTTTTTTTTAAATGTCTTCTGTTCCTGGAACTAATAGATCTCCATCCAGAGACTGTCTTAGCTACGGTGAGGCAAGACATTTTTACAAAACTAATAATAAAAAAATCTCTATGGGGCTGATTCATTAAAATGAACCACACACAATATGCACACACTTCAGCAAGGAGAAAGGAGGAGAATTATTACCCACACATTAGCCCGTATTCATCTGGCCATACGCCTTTATCATGCATCCAGTTAAACAGGATCTCCAATCATACTGCCATCCACCAATTAGCGTACATGTGAGGACTGAATCAGAACGGATAAACTGCAAACACCTAACAAAGATTCTTCTTTGGCTCAGGTGGTAGGAGCCTGCCTGGTAGAATAGGAGGATTGAGGTTCTTTCTTCTCTGCCATTGTGAGTTGCCTGGCAGCATGGCAACTATGAAGGAGGTCATGAGATAACAAACCACAGAATGTTCATTTCAAAAAACACCTGGGAAATGCCGTCACTTGATGAGGAAGGGAGTAAATTAAGTCAATTGACTGGCGGGGGGACAGATGGTCAATATGTGACTGTGTCCATTTATGCAGGCTTGATGCTATTGGCACTCAAGTTTCGAATAAATTGGGCAGATGACCCATGTGTGTACATAACTCTCATTTATGTTAACTCTTGCCTGTCCACTGCGGGTAGAATACAAATCCTAATGAATACAGCACCGTGTGCGATAAGAATCCTTCCGTGGTGAAGAGCACTTTATAAGACACTATGTTATAATTGGGGAATGAGAAACAGCAGAGCCAGGGCAAGTCAACGGACCTAGAATGGGCTGTGAACCCAGTTTACAGATCAATTGTGTTCAGCTCCTCCGCTCACTATGTGGTGGAGAGAACAAGTTCACTAAAAGTCAGAGCAGGGGACAAAGAATCAGGACTCCTGAGTTCTCTCCTGCACTCTGGCACTGACTCACTGCATGACCTCTTGAAGTCACTTAACTTGTGCTGAACAGTTTCCCCTCTCTAAGATGGATATTGAAGAGTTCTGAGGCTTAGGGTATGTCTACACTGCAGTCGTAGGTGTGACTGCAGCACAGGCAGACATGCCTGAGCTAGCGTTAATCTAGCTAGCACCAGTACCAAGAGTAGTAAAGCTACATAGCAGGACAGGTTTCAGCGCTGGCCGTATAAGCCCATTTGGGACCCTGGCTATTTATTCAGGCAGCTAGCCTGTGCTGCTGCAGCTTCACTGCTATTGGTACCGCTAGCTAGATTAAAGCTAGCTTGGGTATGTCTACGTGTGATGCAATCACACCCCCGCACAGGGATTTTGCTGCCCCAAGCACGGCAGGCAGGCTGCCTCCGGCGGTTTGCCTGCGGAGGGTCCGCTGGTCCCACGACTTCGGCGGACCTCCTGCAGGAGCTGCCTGAGGGAGGTCCACCGAAGCCGCGGGACCAGCGGACCCTCCGCAGGCAAGCCGCAGAAGGCAGCCTGCCTGCCGCCCTTGCGGCGCCGGCAGAGCGCCCCCCGCGGCTTGCCACCCCAAGCACACGCTTGGCGTGCTGGGGCCTGGAGCCGCCCCTGCCTCTGACTGCAGTGTGCACACATCCTTCGTGAACATTTGTAAACCAGTGCCAGAGCTGCAGACAGGGGCGTGGCAGCAGCCAACGTGCCAGAATCAGCCCATGTGACACCAAGTGATATGCAGTTCTGTAGCTCTTGTGTGTGGGTGGGATGGGAACTGGGCAGGGCCTGAAAACATAACAGGGGATCAAACACACAGAGCCCTCTCCCCCATTCCATGGATCCTGCCCAGATTCATAGCACACCACCCCCATTTTGCAATCCCAAAGACCCCTTCCCCGCGTGTCAGGATCAGCACTGGCTGACACCCCTGGGGGCAGCCTGCAGCTCTGCAGAGGGGAGTCCCAGAGTGTGAGGCAGGAGATTATACTGACACAAGACAGCATTAACACACCACTGATTTTACATATTAATTTACGGCAGGTTATAGGGCATGCAACTCCCTCCTCATTTCTGGCTCCTCCCCTTTCTTACAGGGGTAGAAAGGTGACGACTTGAAGCAGGAAATGTATGTCTTGACTTGTTCGAGGGATTTGATCCCCATCATCCTATGGGGAGTGCAGAGGAGCCTATGGGCCATTCAGATTTCTTGGAACATATTTGGGAACCTCTCTCTAGTAACCATAGTGGCATTAAATAAAATATATTTTAAAAACTTCTGAACACATAGCTTTGGGATCAGGCCGTGAAGGAACTCAGAAAGTTTCCCTACCAGCTGCACAGTATGAGAGACCTGGAAGTCCCCCTTTAAGATGCAAAAAAGGCCCCTTCTAATTTGAGTAGGCTGAGTGGAACTCTTGTTGAGATTCAGAGAACCTTTACTGGGGAAAATTGGACATGGTGGGGTTACATAAATGGTTAATTCTGCAAATGAAGAAAATTAATATTTTTAGCCTTAATCTTAGATAACAAACAGGATTTAAAACAGAGAGACTAAAACACAGTGTATGTATCATGGCTGGGAAAATAGGTTTGTACCTTTACATCTATAGATAACATGGACTGCATTGTAAGAAGAGGGCAGTCATTTGGAGTCATTCAGCTATCAGATGCTCAACTTAAAATACTTTAGTAGGGTCTGACTTTCAGTGGCTGGGTGCCCAGCACTTAATGAAAATCTAGCCCATTTCAGGGGTCTCAGGTAGGACTTCCAAGAACAAAGCACCCCAAATCACTAGTCATTTAGGAAAATTTAGGCTACACACACACGAATATCAGCAAATCCATAACACATGTTGAAAACCATGCACTTACCTCAATAACACTGTTAGGTAAGTTCTTGGGGCCGGGATCAACTACAGGCACATGTGTATAGCTATGTACTTGTGTGGAAATTTCCATTATTACTTCAATTTCATGTGATAATCATTCCTTATGTTTTTTAACTTTCTTCTTTGCCTAAAGACTGTCTCAGTTTTAAGAAATAAACGAGCAGATTCTGGTGGAAACTAAATGGAAAAACATTCCATAACTCACAATCTATTTCTGAAGGAATGTAGGGCTGTGTTTGGGGTGTTATGCAGGGAAATAGAGTGAAATAAGTTAGCTTAAACCCACCCTTACAGGTAGCAGGGTGCCACAGAGCAGCCAATAGAAAAAGAGAGCTTCTCTCAGAGCTTCTTGAGTCCCGCCCTAAGCCCAGCCGCTTCCTTGAAAGGGCTGTAAAAGGGCTGTGCAAGCTGCACTGGTTTGTGATTTCTCCCAAGCAGAAATCACCAGTAGTTTGCTCTTGCAATGTGATGCATGCAGGCTGGAGCATCACCAAAGTCATCACATTTGCAAAATCAAGGGCCCTTGTTCACAATTCCAGTTGAGTTTGAATTGAAAAATTGCTTGGTCGTTTAAAGTTGCCATTTTTAAAAGGACAGCCAGAGTGAAATCAGGCCTTCTAACACTGCCCAAGTTTGAAATCATTCTTACGATCCTGTTAACTAGTTCCCTCAGAATTAGGTCACTCCTGCCAAAATGTAATGGTGGCAACTTCCTGACTGAGAATAATAAAACTTAGAATCTATTTATAGAAGCATGTGGCTTTCCTTTAAACTGGGGGTTATTTTGAAAATGGATGTAACCTACTTTAACTTTTCCTTATTTGGAAAGGGAGTCAGGGGTTTTCGCAAAACAAGTTAATTGAAATGGAATTCTACTTGGATCTGATTTACATTAGAGGATAATTAAAGTCTCTATCCTTTAATCATGCTCTTTTTTTCTTCCTTTAAAACAAACTGTTGTGAAGCTGGAGTTGTCCCTTAGCTATTGCTACTCAATAGACCAGCAGTGCTGTGCTGAAGGGAGCTCTCAGGAACACCTTCTTGTTGTTTTTTTCAGCCAAACTGAAGGGAGGAATAGGATGATTGCTGTGCTGCTGGCCCAGACAGAGGTGACTTTTACCACGGGGGCTCAGAAAAATCCTTCTGTAGAACAAACATTTGCCTTCAGAATGGGCTAGATTGCACCAAGAGTCAGGCACTTTAAACTTTCCATGGGGGAGGATAATGTCCAGATCCAAAGGTGCCAACTTTCTCTGGTGCCGGTGGGTGCCCACGCCCCCTGCCCCTTTCCCTGCCGTTAGCCCTGCCCTGACTCCACCTCATCCCCACCCCTGGCCCTGCCCCCATTCCAACCCCATCCCCAAAGTCCTCACCCTAACTCCGCCCCCTCCCTGCCCCTATTGGATCCCTTCCCCAAATCCCCGCCCCAGCACCGCCTCTTTCCCCAGCACGTGGCATTCCCCCTCCTCCCCCCATCCCTGCCCCAGGAATCAGCTGTTTCACAGCGCAAGCACTGGGAGGGAGAGAAGGGGGAGAAGCAGGACATGGCGGCACACTCACGGAGGAGGCGGAGACGGAAGTGAGCTGGAGCAGGGGGGCGGGGCAGGGCCACAGGGAGTTGCCAGTGGCACCCAGCAATTTTTTTCCATGGGTGCTCCAGCCCCGGAGCACCCACAGAGTCGGTGCCTATGTCCAGATCCCCCTTAAAAGGTCTTAACTTCCCACGACCTTTCCATTTCAACTTGCACCTGGTGCACACTGTGCCGGGCTAGGTATATCTCTTAAGAACAAAGTATCAGCATCTGTTGGGAAGAGTCACACATGTTATGGCCCCAATTCTGCAAAGAGCTCCATGCCACTGAAGGCAAAGAGGTTTTCAATGGCTGCAGATGGCTGCCTGCACAGAGCACATAGTAGTATTGGGCCCTAAGTATGTTTGTTAAGTGCTGATCCCTGTGTAACAGAAGACAAACCAATCTCCTCACCCATCCTTTCTGACAGTATAAACAACTCTGTTATATGGATCTCATCGGAAGCTAAGGGAAAAAAAATATTGGGGAGCTCTTTGTCAAACTATTGGCAGAGCACCAGGTACTGGAGCCACGTTAGCTCACCGCTGTCCAGAAGTTACACTGACCTCTGTGCAGGCAAACAATTGTGAAGGGCGTCATGTAGAGAGCTGCACAATGGAAGTCACGTACAGGGTACAACAACTTGTATTCACCGATTCCAAGGACAGAAGGAACCATTCTGATCATCTAGACCTCCTGCATAACACAGGCCATAGAATTTGCCTAAAATAATTCTTAAAGTAGATCTTTCCAGAAAAAAAATATCCAATCTTGATTTAAAAATAGTCAGTAATGAAGAATCCAGCATGCCACCAGGCATTGCTCTAACGGTAAGTTTCTCTTTGTTAAAAATGTACACCTTATTTCCAATCTGAATTTGTCTAGTTTCAACTTCCAGCCATTGGATCATGTTATATCCTTTTCTGCTAGAGTAAAGTGCCCATTATTAAATATTTGTTCCCCATGCAGATACTAAGAGACTGCAATCAAGTCACCCCATAACTGTCTTTTTGTGAAGATAAAAAGATTGACCTCCTTGAGAATATCACTATAAGGCATGGATTCTAATCCATTTTTTTCCAGCAGTGATCACACTAGTGCCAAATACAGAGGTCAAATAACCTCTCTGCTCATACTTAATATTCCTGTTTATGCATTCCAGGATCTTATTAACCATTTTGGCCACAGAATTGCACTGGGAGCTCATGTTGAGCTGATTATCCAGCATGACCCCCAAGTCTTTTCAGAGTCACTGCTTCACAGAATAGTGTTCCCCGTCCTGTAAGTCGGGCCGACATTCTTTGTTCCTAGCTGTATACATTTACAATTTGTCATATTAAAATGTATATTGTTTGCTTGCATCAGGTTTACCAAGTCATCCAGCTCGCTCTAAATCAGTGGCCTGTCCTCTTCATTATTGACCACTCCCCTAATTTTTGTTTCATCTGCAAACTAAAGCAGTGATGATTTCATGTTTTCTTTTAGTTATTAATGAAAATGTTAAAGAGCGTAGGGCAAAGAACCAGTCCTTGTGGGACCTCACTAGATACACACCCACTCACTGATGATTCCCAGTTTACAAATTACATTTTGAGCTCTAGACGATAGCCAGCTCTTAATCTACTTAATGTGTGCATGTTAATTTTACATTATTTAGCTTTTTAATCTGTGACCAGTGCTGCTTATTCTTAAGCATCATCTATTGCACTTTTCCCATGAACTAACTGTTGACAGCTAGACAGACATGGTCTACTCTTGGACTGTTTCTTTTCCTATAAAGGAAACTGCATAATTTCAATGAACTATACAGTTTTTGAAATGACTTGCTGCTCTCCCAATCTGTATCTCTTCTGTCTGTTGCTCTTTGCTCACTGGAGATTTCTGTGCTGCTAGATTTTATGGTATTGTCTTTGCCAACTCAGGATGGTCGCTAATAGGCAAACTGCTTTCCTAGTCATGGTTTTTATCCAAAGCAAGGCCGTGTGACTCATTTGAGTCTTCCCTTCATTGTTCTTGGTAAATAACAGTTGCAGTGGTAGAGCTGTCCTTGTACTAATATTTTATATGATCTTGGTACTACTCTGCACAAATGTCATCGTCCTCCATCTCTTTACTATGTCATTAGGTTGTGACATCCTGTACCCCATGTTCACCATTTTTATAAGGGTATGATATTTTTGTGCAAAATATGCCTGGTGAGCTATAAATTGAAAAGCCATAATCTCCTGAGTATTATTGTCCTGGTAAAATGTGTGTATCAATATTGTATGTGACGCTATAGGATTCTACTATGTATCATTGTTATAATGTGCTCCAAGGTTCAAAAAAGCAGGTCCAAGCCAGTTTTTCAGAGGCAAAAACTCACTGGCACTGCAGCCAGATATTAAAGAAGATCACCGTCTTAAGCAGCCATTCATCAGCACATGGAAAGTGCAAATAAGAAATTTATATTGCATCACAGGAATATTTCAAACCTCATGTCCACAACAGACTGTGTGTCACCCAGACTCAGCAAGGATGTTTCTATCACAAGAAATTGAGTTACGAAAGTGGGAGGAAAACATTGACTTTACATCTCATCCTCCCATCTCTCTGCTTATGATATCAACGAACACCTTACGGACTCTGAACTGGGGGAGTGGTCTCTGTCTGAAAGGAAATCCAGCCTGTGAACTATTAAAACTTATGGTGAGAGAACGATACTTGCCTTAAATCCTATAAGCTTGTCAAAATTTAGGAATTAGCATGTGTTTTTCTTTTTATTTCTTTTGTAACCAATCCTGACTTTTATGCCTTATCACTTGTAATCACTTAAAATCTTTCTGAAGTTAATAAACTGATTTTATTATTTTATCTAATCCAGTGTGTGTCTGGATTGAAGTGTTTGGTAAACTACACCTGAGGCACAAAGTTGGTGCATAATCATTTTCCTTTGTTGAAATGACAAACTTACTATGAGCTCTGTCCAGGGGGGTACTGAGCAAGGCAAGATGAACATTTCTGGGGTAGATCTAGGAATATGCGGGAGTCGCACTGTATGTAATTCATAGATGGCTAGGAGAACATTCATGTATTCAGCTGGCAATGATTTTGCATGCTGAAGGCTGTGTGAGCAGGCCAAGTATGACTGTTCTGACAGCAAAACAGCATAAAAGTCATCCCAAGCTACAGTATTAAGGGGGACACCACTGTTCAACACTCCAGATTGTATCCTGGAGAATGTCATATAGGTGCTGGGTATACTCTTATTGGCCGTCCTAGCTGGAGTTCAAGCAGCTCTTTGATACCTCTGTCATAATACTATTTGTCATGCTGCTGCTGCTATTTGATTTGTTACATCATCTGTTTCACTGCTGCTGGCTTCGAAAGTTTATTTGCTGTAGACATGTGGACCATGTACAGTGGGACATGAGATGCTGTACTGGGCTGCTGCCCAGGCCTTTTGCTGGTTTATTCCACCAGTTTACTAATGCTGTCCATGGGTTTATTATCCCAGTATGCCTTTATTAGCAGTTTCTTGGAAATCTCAACAGGCCTCTGCTCAGCCATAAAGTGGTTGTGATGCGCTGAGGATGGAATTTGTTCAAGTTCTGGTGATGCTGCAACCTGTTCAAGCAAATAGGCAAACTTAGGCCCATTAGCTTACTATCTACATATGTACAGACATCTCTTTTGTAGGCCACTCTCAGAAGACCCACTGTCCCCGCCCACAGCACCACTGGTTTTAATGGGGCATTCTCTGAAGTTCTGAAGGTCTGTCCATGTGGAATTCAGTCCTGGTTTGGGTGCAGACTGGGGCAAGTTGGACCAGTAAAGGGGAGCCACAGGCCAGAACAAGAGACCCCCTCAACTACTTTGTTGATTGTGTATTTTTTTAGAGTTATGTTTCACAAACATTTTCACATGCTATGTTTGGGGCAAAGGTGTTCAGAGTGAATCCACAATGTCTGGGCTTCTTTTGATTTCTTGGAACTTGTGGAAAATAGGTATTGCCAGATTGCATCAGACCCGAGGTCAATCTAATTCGGCATCCCGTCTCTGACAATGGCCAGTATCAGATGTTTCAGAGGAAGGTGTAAGAACCCTGCAGTAGGTAGATGTGTGGCAACCTACCCCGCATATTAAGTTTTAGCCTAATCATTAATAGATAATTTGTTTTAAACCCCGAAGCATGAGATTTAACATCCTTCCCAAAATTCTTGTTATCCACAGAAATGATAGAATCCTAATGCAATTTTTGACTAATGTAGATGGAAATATGAGCCATTTATCTACATTTAATAAGCATGTGCCACATTGAAAAGAATCTCTACATTCCCAGTTTCATATCTCTCCCTAAACAACCTCCCAGGACCATTTTATAACTCAGGCTGACACGGAGTTGATAAATTGACAGAAAGTATCAAATGTCAGCTAGGGCTGTGATTTCCACTAGAGACTCCTGGGAACAAAGTATGAACAGATTGTTCATGCCAGAGTACCTCATTATTTTAAGCAAATTGACTGTCTTATTGACTACATTCAAAGGTTGTACGCTAGTTATAATTATCAGTTCTACTTAATTTTCTTTTATAAGAAGGTCTGTACTCTGCACTTGACAGTGTAATTTTGATTAACCTACTTTTTGCCACAGGAGGCTATTTAATGTTTTTTAAAAAGTCACTTGAACATAACTGTGTACACCACACATACACTGTACTCATTTATATCTAATCTGAATAGTCAAGTGCATCATAAAGACGACCTATTTTTGAAAATAGTGATTAGCTTTTGCACAGACAGTATGGCTAACAGCAGCATGCATGCACACACACACACTCCTCTCTTGGAATTTTATAAAAGCAGAGAGCATTTTGGAGTAATCTACCACAAAATACAGTAGCGTGATCCAGATCAAGAAGATTAAAGGTTTTGTCACACACCTCCATGTCTCTAGTTCCTGATTATCTTATGATAATTGCATTTGGCTGCGATTTTACTTTATAATAATAACGTGATGTATTAAGTTTTACATTCTATCCCTGTCACTTGAAAATCCAACAAAAGAACTCTCTCTGACTTCCAGCTACAAGATGACAGAGGTAATATGAACTGACTACGATGAGGCGCACTCAGTTATGGTCAATGTAATACTTGAAAACAGCTTCTTGACTGCGAAGCAAGAAGGATGGAAATGAGTCTGTTGATGCAGAATCATCTACCTGAAACTAGGACTGGCAAAATGTTTCTTGTAATCCTATTAGCCTTATCCTGGGTTGCAACTTGGGACAACCCTGAGGAACGCTTCATACATTAGGCTAGACCATAACAAATATGGCCGCTCCAGAAACTAAAAGTGATTTAATAAAAATGACACTGTCAAGGGTTTAAAGCCCAACAATATACTGTATTTAAGACATGTATTATTTTTCTTTATGTTTAAATCATACCTCATAAATGAAGGCCCATATCCTCCAGGTCAATGGTATTGCGGTGTAGTAGTTTTCTCTTACAGAGTAACTTGCAGGATCAGTGCCATAACTAGATTTCACACTGATCCTTCATGCCATGAGATTGAAAACAAAATTAAACCTTCCACTCCAAAATGATCTGCTCTTCAAACATTAACAACAACCTATTTAATTATATTAATGATCTGGAGGATGGCTCTCAGCAAGTTTGCAGATGACACTAAACTGGGAGGAGTGGTAGATACGCTGGAGGGTAGGGATAGGATACAGAGGGACCTAGACAACAAGAGGAGGACTGAAAAAAAAAAAACTGATGAGGGTCAAAGAAAGGACAAGTGCAGAGTCCTGCACTTAGGACGGAAGAATTCCATTCACTGTTACAAACTAGGGTCCGAATGGCTAGGAAGCAGATCTGCAGAAAAGGACCTAGGGGTTACAGTGGATAGGAAATCGGATATGAGTCAACAGTGTGCCCTTGTTGCCAAGAAGGCTAACAGCATTTTGGGCTGTATAAGTAGGGTTATTGCCAGCAGATCAAGGGACGTGATCATTCCCCTCTATTCGACATTGGTGAGGCCTCATCTGGAGTACTGTGTCTAGTTTTGGGCCCCACACTACAAGAAGGATGTGGAAAAATTGGAAAGACTCCAGCGGAGGGCAACAAAAATGATTAGGGGGCTGGAGCACATGACTTATGAGGAGAGGCTGAGGGAACTGGGATTGTTTAGTCTGCAGAAGAGAAGAATGAGGGGGGATTTGATAGCTGCTTTCAACTACCTGAAAGGGGGTTCCAAAGAGGATGGATCTAGACTGTTCTCAGTGGTACCTGATGACAGAACAAGGAGTAATAGTCTCAAGTTGCAGTGGGGAAGGTTTAGGTTGGATATTAGGAAAAACTTTGTCACTAGTAGGGTGGTGAAACACTGAAATGGGTTACCTAGGGAGGTGGTGGAATCTCCTTCCTTAGAGGTTTTTAAGGTCAGGCTTGACAAAGGCCTCGCTGGGATGATTTAGTTGGGGATTGGTCCTGCTTTGAGCAGGGGATTGGACTAGATGACCTCCTGAGGTCCCTTCCAATCCTGATATTCTATGATTCTATTTAAAGTGTTGTCATATTACAATATATCACTTTGTAAAATGGTCCTTTCTCATTGCATATCTCTCTTCTTGGTATGTTTTGCTTCAGCGCTGACAGAAAAAAAGACTTTCTTATGATTAGGCTTGCAAAGCCAATCGGTGAGAACAAGCTGCATTCTATTCTCATCTTGGCATCATTAGCAAGGTTGTCTGTAAAAATTCCAGAATCTTTCTTACTAGGATGACTATATTTCCCAAAGAGAAAATGGGACATTCCCGATGTCCCCCTGCTCTGTGGGAGACTGTTGACCGTGGCTAGAACCCTGCCCCTTCAAGAGCTGTCAGCTGTTGCTGGAACCCTGCGGGGGCTCCCTCAGGAGGCTGTCAGCTGTCACTGGAATCCTGCCACCCACCCCAATGCTGGAACGCTGTCTTTCCCCCCAGTTCTGCCTCCCCCCCTGCAGGGGGCTGGCATCTCCACTCCCCCCACCCTCCGGTCCTCCACACCACAGCATACTTTTTTTTTTTTTACAAAGGTGGGCATTTGTCCCATTTGCTCTTGCCAATTGATCAAGTCAGCAAGAGCAAATGGAACTAATGCCTCCTTTTGAAAAAAAAAGTCAGGGCTTTAAAAAGGGACTGTCCCAGCCAAAACCGGCGAAGTGGCAAAAGGCAGGAAGAATCCAGCTTGATTTTCAGATCCCAGGATGAGTTTGCATGGCTGATAGTTGGAGAAAAGAAAATAAACATCTTTTCACTTGTAAACTGAGAAAATGTGATGTGGAATCCATTGGGAGAATATATAGGGGAGCCCACAATGTCATTTTTATAGTTACTTTTCGAACCACAAACACTCCTCAAGAACTCTAGTCAGAGCTTGAAGGAATGATCTAATAAAACATACATTCTGTGGGGCTATCATGCTATGGAATGAGCTACCACAATTAAAATGACCCCAAGACATTTCAAAATAAGATTTCTGAGATGTATGGCGGAATCGCTTAAGAATGTAAAGCTGCTTTCCCCGCTGTAAGATGATGAGCTTCCTCCAGAGAAATGAAATAAGACCAAAGTGTGCCCTTATTTCAGAAAAGGATTAACTGAAGACACAGCGCTGGTTGAGACACCGGAGAGCTATGGAACTTACAATGCAGAAGCTTTAAAAAATGTATTAGTTTCGGGAGCTGTTTTTCTACTAAATGCTAATAGCAAAATTTAAGGAAATAATTATACTGCCTAATTAATATTTATGAAGATGATAGACAATACGAAGTATTGTACTTTATACAAAGTATATATTTGGATTAATATATGCAGTTAGTTAATATGAGTTCTGCTGAGATGATGCAAATATTGCATCATTCATATATATATATATATATGAATGTATGAATGATGCAATATTTAATAAAGATAATACATATCTATAAATGATGCTATAGATACATTATATATATACTGGGTATTGGTATAATATAGGCATATAGTGTGTAGTGTATAATATATATAAACCCTGTATATTAAAAATATAAATGCCACAGCTTAAATTTATTCTTTGATTTTTATCAGCTATTTACCAGGAAAGATAAAAAATAATTGTAACAGTTACCCTTATTAATTGTATAATAAGTTATCCTTATTAAATATACACTATATATATATAAACTATATATATAGTGTTTGAGAGCTGTGAAAAGTTAATGTAAAACAGTTTTCTCTAGCAAAATACATAGTGGAGCAGTAATAAATCAGTTTACTGAAGCTCACTCCACTTACACTTTAGTCTTTCAACAAGACAGCAGCACTCTTTGCACTTCATACGGGAACAATGCTTTTAGTACAGTTGTGTTCCAAAAATGTATGTGCATAAAAATAGTTACCTAACACAGCCATCCAAGTGATGTTGGGTTTGCATTCTAGCTCTAATTGCTGCAATCTCAGCTTTTCTACTTTTGTGCCTATATTATACCTATGGCCATTATGTTCAGATAGATGGAGCACACTTGGCAGGAGACACAGAGAGAGAAAGAAAGGAAGAATATGTATGTGTGTGTGTGAGTGAGAGTGAGAGAATGAATACAGGATATTGGAGTGAGAAAAATATATATTGGAGAGAGAAGAGATTTCTCAAAATCCTGTTTAACAACGTTCGTGTAATTGATCTTTAGCTATATTTAAATTCACTTTGTAGCCAGAAAATATGGGGTTCTTTTAATTTTCATGTCACTATAATGATCATAAAAGTGGCTGCACTTCAAGCCCCTGGAATGTGAAATGACATCACTCCATAGGACATATAGAACAAGGCAAGGGAGTGCAGAATTCCCCATACTGCCCCGTTAATGTGATGCAACCCTGATCTGGAGACATGGCCTTTATGGAAGACAATAGGTCATATCAATCCTTGAGTGCTGAGACTGGCACCAAGAGCAGTGGTAGTGGTAGTAGTGATTACTGTGATATAGTGTTCCTATTTACTGGGACGGGAACTACAAAACTTGTACAAAACATGCTACCAAATGTCCAACAGACAGTAACAACTTTTGACCCGGGTTGGATTTTAACCACTGAAGGCCTATTATGTTCCATTATCTACTCCCGGAGGTACCTAATTCCTCTCCACTTTGCACAAATGTGGTATTTGAAATGTGGTATTTATGAGTGAATTTAGATTCAAACACACATTAATTATACATCAGAAAGAACCTGTTCTCATAGACTCGTGGACCAGAAAGGACCAGCATGATCAGCTAGTTTGACCTCCTGAACATTGCAAGCCACATAATCTCACCCACCCACTCTTGTAGTAGTCTCATATCCTCTGGCTGATTTACTGAAGTCCTTAAATCTTGATTGAAAGACTTTAAGTTACAGAGAATCCACAATTCACTCTAGTTCAAATCAGTAAATGACCCAGCCCCATGCTGCAGAGGAAAGCAAACCAAGGCCCCCGCAGGGTCTCTGCCATTCTGATTTGGGGAAAAATTCCTTCCTGATCCCAAATATGATAATCAGTTAGACCCTGGGCACGTGAGTGAGACCCACCAGCCAGATATATGGGAAAGATTTCTGTGTAGTAACTCAGAGCCCTCCCCATCTAGTGTTCCATCTCCAGCCATTGGAAATATTTGCTAAATGCAGTTGCTGATGGGTCATATACCATTGCAGGCATATCACACAATCTCATCATACCATCCTTGCCACAAATTTATCAAGTTAGGTTTTTTGCTCCCACTAGTCCCCTTAGAAGACTGTACCAGAACGTCACTGTTCTGATGGTTAGAAACTTTCAGCTAATTTAAAGTCTAAACTTATTGATGATCAGTTTATATCCATTTGTTCTTGTACCAACATTGGCTCTTAAATTCAATAACTCCTCTTCCCCTCTGATGTTTATCCCTCTGATGTATTTATAGAGAGCAATCATATCTCTCCTCTGCCTTCATTTGTTAGGCTAAAGAAGCTTACCTCAATAAGTCTCCTCTTGTAAGGTAGGTTCTCCATTCCTCTGATCATCCTAGTAGCCCTTCTCTGCACCTGTTCCAATTTGAATTAATCTTTCTTAAACTTGCAGATCTGAATTGCACACGGTATTCCAGATAACGGTAATAACACTTCCTTGTCTCTCTTGGAAATACCTTGCCTGATGCTTCCTAGGATTGTATTGGTCTTTTTTGCTGCTGCATCACACTGGGAGTTCATAATCATCTTGTGATCAATAAATAGCCTTTCTCCTTCTCTGTCACTTTCAACTAATACATCCTCAGCTTATTGCAAAAATTCTGCTTGACCTTGCACTTGGCACTATTAAATTTCATCCCATTTTTATTACTCCAGTTTTCAAGTTGTCCAAATCTTCTTGCATGACATTCTGGTCCTCCTCTGTATTGGCAATACCTCCCAACTTTGTGTCATCTGCACATTTGATTAGAACACTCCCACTTTTTGTGCCAAGGTCATTAATGAACATTTTAAATAAGACTGGTTCAAAATCTGATCCTCGAGGAACTCCACTCTCCTTCTCTCCTCCCTATTATAAGCAAATTATTGAAAAGGAGAAAGAGATGTCCTTACTGCCATGTAATGTAAACAGCAGGGAGAATTATACTAGAGGACATGTACATCTTCACAGTTTTTCTGCCCGTTTTCTAAGGCACCTGCCACAGGTAGCCAGAACATTTCCAAAAATGCCCACAAGAATGTCCATGTAGCTTGAGGGTCCATCTGCCTTCACTGGAAATATATTGACTGGATATTATGGAGATCTGTTTTAGTCACTTATGACAACTATTATGGAGATGTCTTGCCAGCTCCATAATTTCACTTGTTTTACTATTTGTGTTAGAGTAGCTCTGAAAGATGCCACCCGAGCTTGGGATCTCACTGTGCTAGGTACTGTACGAATATACAGTAAGGGACACTCTCTGCACTGAAGATCTTATACTATAAGTAGACAAAACTGACAAAGTGTGGAAAAAAGGAAAAGAAAGGATAATAATACTTTATCCCCAGTTTGCAGATGGCGAACTGAGGGACAGAGATTATTGCAGATCTGGGTATTGAACCTGGATCGTCTGAGTCCCAGACCAGCTCCTTAATAACCACAACATCAAAACCATCATAAAACAACTTGTAAGGTACCTCTAATGGTTGAGGGAGGGAGGTAAATATACATTTTGAGAAGGGTTAAGCTCCTGCAACTCCGATTGTATTGTGAGGTAGGAGATAGTCTATTCATTTTAATACAAATCTTGTTTTTCACCTCCATATAAACTTTCCCCCCGTCTTGTTGTCTTCCCCTTTACATCTCAATCTCTCTTCATCCCAGATTCTTCAGTTTTAACAATCTTAGAGTCTTCCAAACACAGTGGTGATGAGATAACATCTTTTTGTCTTTTATAATAAATATCACAGCAGTGTCCACTGACATTGCAATGACTTCAGGACCAGCAAAACTGGCAATGCTTCGTTGTTTGGAGTCACTCTTCGCTGCATTTATCCTGATTCTCAGGCCCCTAAGGGTTTTATATGCCTCTTTGGCAACATAAAGAGGCCTTGCAATGGACAGAGAAAGTCCCTAAGAACAGCCTTTCTGAAGGGTCTTCCAAAGTGGTTTGGAAGAGTGAACTAAACTACAGCTATTATCTGCTTCCCAGGGCTCACCAGGAGCAGAGAAGTAGGTTAGAACAGCCTTGATGGTATTCTAACTCACAGTGGGGACCAGGCAGGCCTCACCTATAGCTCCAGACCAGAATACAGTTCACAGGTAGCTTAATGCCACCTTCTGCCTCTGCCCTCTTGTTCATGTCCCAAATCACAGCAACTGAGGATGAGGCCCCAGGGTTCTAAAGATGTGTGACTGCCTCAGTCCTCAAGACCCAGAAATGCCACATGGCAGCATGGTTCCTGACCTCACTGGTGCTTAAATGTATCCAAATGTTTCTTAGAAATTCTTTCCCTCTGTATTTTTATGAGATGCATCTACTGGCTCGATCACAGATAAACTAGTACAAATCAATGAAAAAGATTTTTATCTTAATTGCCTCTAATTCGTAATGCAATAATTACATGAACATACTGTACCCTGCAAAGCATCTATCCTTTGTTCTGCAATTTTTACTGTGCCATGTTTAATTGATTCTGTTAGTAGCTTATAATGGACTCTAAGAGCCTTCTTCATAAAATAATAATAACAGAAAAAAACCCACCTTACTGTAATGGAAGTAGAAAGAGACATGTTTTCAGTGCTTGGCGGGAACAGAATTGTATAGTTTACCTGGGCTTATAAAGCAAACATGCCTCAAAATAATCCTTTTACCAGACTGTGGGTGGCAAATACCAACACAGCGAAGTTTTGGGGGGGGGGATTTATTCAGATCTAAAATGTGAGTCAAAATTAAAAAATGAACAACAGGAATACTACTAGTGACAGTCAACAGAATAATAGCACAGCACCAGATGTATGTAAAGCTGCTAAGATCAAAGTTTAGGAGTCTGCCATGTAGCCAGGTGCTGTTGTTACACAAGTACATCTGGAATAACGTGGTTCTGTGACTGCTGTATAGCTAGAAGGAAAAGACAAAGAACGATAATTTTGTGGTTAAAGCACTGGGCTATGACTTAGGAGATCTGGGTACTGAGGCCAGCTCTTCCATGGACTCCCTGAAAGATTTTGGGCAGGTCCCTGGCCCTGATTCAGCAAAGCATGTGCTTAAGTTGATCCTCATTCAGGAAAGTCTACAAGTTCGCATAAAAGAGAAATAGTAGTTACGAGAGGTGCAATTGGCTGTCACTATCATTGTACAAATCATACAGTAGCCAGGTTTAAAGGCATAGAGGAGAGGACCAAGAGGATAAAGATGCTAAAATGCAGACATCAGTGGTTGCTTCCTGGAATGGTTTGTAGCTACCTACCACCACACTTTCGACCCATGGTAGCACATGACTTTTTTGGCAGGTGAGGCACAAATCAGAATATAGTTATTTCCGCCCCTTTCCAATGTATAATTTACCAGCTTTAAAGCTCACCTTATTTATAGCAGTGGTTCTCAAGTGGGGGTACACATACCCTTGGGGGTACACAGAGGTCAACTCATCTACATATTTGCCTCATTTTACAATGTGCTACATAAAAAGCACTAGCGAAGTCAGTACAAGCTAAAATTTCATACGCACAATGACGTGTTTATACTGCTCTATGTACTATACACCAGTGGTTTTCAAACTGTGGGTTGCGAGCTTAAGGCACTGGGTCGCGGCGGTTCTGGTCAGCACTGCCGACCGGGCCGTTAAAAGTCCCATCGGCGGCGCTGCCCGGCTAAGGCAGGCTAGTCCCTACCTGTTCTGACACCGCGCTGCACCCCAAAAGCTGCCAGCTGCAGATCCGGCTCCTAGGCGGGGGAGGGCCACTGGACTCCGCACACTGCCCCCGCCCCGAGCACTGGCTCTGCACTCCCATTGGCTCTGCACTCCCATTGGCTGGGGGAGCTGGGCGGGGGGGCAGTGCCGTGGGCAAGAGCCATGCGGAGCCACTTGCGTGCCTTCACCTAGGAGCCAGACCTGCTGCTGGCCGCTTCTGGGACACAGCGCGGTCTGCGGTAGCAGGACAGGCAGGAAGCCTGCCTTACCACCCCGGCTGCGCCACTGACTGGGAGCTGCGTGATGTAAACCTGCAAACCTGGAGCCTCTTCCTGCACCTCAAACCCATCATCCCCGACCCCACCCAAGAGCCTGCACCCCAAGCCCCTCATCCCCAGCTCCGTTGGGTCGTGGGCATCAACAATTTTCTTCAACTGGGTCGCCAAAACAAAAGTTTGAAAACCACTGCTATACACTGAACTTAAGTACAATATTTTTATTCCAATTGATTTATTTTAAATGAATATGTAAAAATGAGAAAGTACGCACTTTTTCGGTATTTATGTGCTTTGACACTTCTGTATTTTTATGCCTGATTGTGTAAGCAAGCAGTTTTAAAGTGAGGTGAAACTTGGGGGTACGCAAGACAAATCAGACTCCTGAAAGGGGTACAGTAGTCTGGAAAGGTTGAGAACCACTGATTTATAGTGAGGAAGCAGAAGTTGGACCCAGAAACTGAAGCCCCCACTGCTGCCACGTCTACCCAGTTCATGGCAGGGGCAGTCCCAGGGCTTGGCAGTGGCTCCTTGCACACCATCTCATTGGGTCAGGAGGCCAGGGAGCACAGGGTGCAGTCCCCATCACTGCCCTCTGCAAACCCCCCGCAGCCAGGGCTTAACTGTTATAATCCCGCTGCGGCCTCACCAAGCAGTGGTTACCATAGCAATGCCCTGATAAAGTGACTGGTGGATGTGGTAAATTGCCATGGTAATAAGGCAGCTTCTTGAGGCACTATTAACTATACCAAGATTTGAGCCTCACACAGCACTTTGAACTTTCTGGCGTTGCATTTCACTGCTGGAGGCAGTGCGTTGTGACATTTAAATCAAATCACAATTTGTCCTAAAATCTGCATATATGTATCAATTAAATATGAGAATATGCAAAACATATATTGTAGCTTTGGGGAATTCTCAGTTAGGTTGTGCCTCATTTGCCTGCGCTGATGAGCACCCCTGCTCTGGACCTGCGCATTGTGTTGTCATTTACCCATTTCAATTTGGTAGCTTTTTACACTCTGCACAGATGTAAATAACTGCAAAAGGTGCTGGACAATGGTGAGCTGGAATCTGTATATCCAGCGCTATTCTAAGACTCCGCTTCTCTGTTCACCATTCTTTTTCAATTGACTTTTACCTCGTCATATTCTGATCACGCATCATTTAGCTGCAACAGGTCACGTTAGATTAATCATATAATGTGGCAGTGAGGCAGATGACACTTTGAGGGCTCTGTCTAAGAAGTCATAAAACAAGAGGGATTTAAGTATAGACCTGCTAGTAAACAAGAACATACAACATAAAAAGTGGTGTTTGCCACTATCTCTGTTTGTGATTAATTAGCAGATAAACCGGAGGGATAGTTCTGTACATGCACAAACTGGTTTTGCTGTACTTTTTCAACCCCTACCTCTTTCAACTCAGCCTGGCAACCTCATTAATTTTGAATGTATGGTGCTTGAAATATGCTTTTCCCACATCACTTTTCTCTTGCAGATCTGTTCTCTAAGAATTTTGCAAACAGGATGTCAGGAGGACCAATCGACAATGAAAGGGATTGCATTTGGTCAGAGCTCTGGAATATATGCATTGCCCTCCAAATGGCCATATAAAGGCTTTCAATAAGAGGAAACTGGCGTTGCCTACAAAACTATGTTCTCTTAGGTATTTCAAATTAGCCTATCACCAACAGGCTCTGATTCAGCAAAGAACTTAAGCATATTCTTTATCACACTCAGAGTCACACTGAAGTCACTGTGATTCCTCATGTGAATAAACTTCAGCATGTGAGTAAGTGGTCTGCTCAGTTAGGTGCAGTATGTCCGTACTAACAACGGCCAAACTTTAGCTAACCCAGTTTTAAAATTTCCTGATTTCCATAGAGCACCTTAGAACAAAAAATATTTCTTTCTTTTCTTACTATGTTTGTTTATTGTACATTTAAAAACATATTGATGGGCGCTTCTCGGGAGTAAGTGTTTGGAATTATTATTGTATTTCTGTTTTCTTTTTCTCTTTGCTATTTTATTGTTCTTCCTCTTTTGCAGATTTCTATCTGTCATCCTCCTTTCTTGAGTTTATCCTAGACTTCTCCATTTTAAGTGTCCTGCTCCTTCTTGCATTTTCGCTTAGTTTCATTCTGCTCTTTCTCTTTGTACATTTTCAGCATATTAACTTACTGATTTTGCTCGCTGATTTTCTTTCATTTGTTTGTTGGTGTCAGTTTGCTTCTTATTCTCCCCCAGCTAGCAGTTTTCTACTTTTTTAGCTTTCAGTCCTTCTTTTCCTTTTATTTTGCTTTTTATTTCTCTCTCTAAACTCTGTTTCCATCTCCATTTCTCTCAAAGCATTCTGCCATACAGCAACAGTGATAGTGAATGGACAAGCTTTGCTTATGATATTTCCTTTGCTCCGGACTACAAGAAGAAACTCTATTCCCATGATATTTCCGACACAGTGTGCTTAGCATAGAGGATGCAAAAGCACGACATATTTGAAGGATACAGTTCAATGTCAGCCCTATAAGCATCTGCCTGTGGAAAGGGGTAAAGATTTTGATTCCTTAGCAGAATCTTTGCCCATCAATAGAGAACACAGATCATTTGCAAGTAGCATACTTATTTGCCAGGCGAGGCTTCAGGAGCATTTCAAAACCCGTTCCCATGGACATGGCTCTCCATTGCCTTTGGACTGTAACTATTGAATGTCTAAAATATTATAGTAACAAATGATTCCCAAAGGACAAGCAAGGAACCATGTGATCATACTCTGAAGTTTCTGGCCTGTCTTAATCAAGGTTCTAACAATTAAAGTTCCGTGGGGTGAGGACTAGCCCAGAACTTGCAACTCAAGCAAGCAAGGGGCTAAGGTGGCTTTAAGCCACTTTTGTGCCTGGGTTGTTTCCCTGGCATGACTTATAAACCTCTGAGGGGCTGGCAGCTCTGTGGGCTGCCTTACGGAGCAAAGCGCTACCCAGAATATCTGCAGTGCTACATACTATAGCCCCACCTTTGACACATCTCTCTCACCCTCAGCCCCAACCACTACAGACCACCAGGGCTTGTGAGGGGTCCTTGTAAGGAAGCTTTATGGCTATCTTCTACAGTACCTGTGCTGGCGGAATCCTTCAGGGATGGATATGGGACATTTGCCGTCTCTTTGTGCTGCTGCTGCCTTTTACTTGAAATAAAGGGGCCAGAGTGGGGCGGGAGAGGGTCTCACCTCTTGTCCTCATCACTGTATGTAAAGCTCTTTCAGTGCCACACATTTGGAACAATATGAAAAATAGCAACAATAATTGTGTTCATGAGTCTTAAGTGTGAGGAAATAATTTTGTGTGTTCCCATTCTGGGAAAGAAGACACTGGAAGACAAGACTCATGTTCTCTTCCCGTGGATGCCACTAATGGGTCACATGAAGTAGATCAAGTCACATAACCTCCCTATGCTTCAGTTTATCTATCTGTAAACTGGGTATAATAATATTTACTTACCTCATAGGCCTATGCAGGGAATTAATATTAATAAAGTACTTAGTGATGATAGTATTAAGTATTTTTAAAGCATGCCACTTAAAGTATGGTATTTCAAGTTTTCGTCCCTTCTGAGGAAGAACAAAATTACAAGATGATGGGGAAAAGCTTTCTTATTTCAACTGGCATGCACAGCAACTATTGCAAACACATTTGTAAGATAAAATGCTAGTTCTCTAAAGGGATCACTAGCCCTTGTTAGCACTGCAATTAGCTGAATTAAAGCAAATAGTAAATCAGATAGACTTTTACATATACGTATAGATGCTGTATTGCTTTTCTGATTATAAAATAAAAGGTGCTCCCAACCTTGATTTCATTGACCTGCCAGACAATTTGCACTAAAAGGTAATAAAGGTAATAATTGGAGATATACCAATCTCCTAGAACTGGAAGGGACCTCAAAAGGTCATTGACTCCAGCCCCCTGCCTTCACTAGCAGGACCAATTTTTGCCCCAGATCCCTAAGTGGCCTCCTCAAGGATTGAACTCACAACCCTGGGTTTAGCAGGCCAATGCTCACACCACTGAGCTATCCCTCCCCTTGCTAGGTTTGCAATAGGGAACATTTCACCCCTGCCCCATTTTCTCCTCCCCGCCCCCCGCAAAAAAACCCCCACTTCCTCCCTGTGAAATTCCTGTGAATTACACATGACAATGCAGATATCAAAATGTAGGAGAGCTGGATGCAAAGCATTCTCAGCTGAGGAGATATGACTGTGGAACAAACTTCCTGACATGACAGATGCCTGTATTTCTGGAGAAGATCTGCAGATGTCCAGCTCAGCTGGTGACTGTTGTTTTTGATCATGGATTCATTATGGATTGGTGCCTAGCGTGGAACCTATGTGTAACATGTGATAGCATCCAGAGTGTAGTTTTGCCCAGACTAATGCTGAACTAACTTGGTATCTGGGGATAAACAAACCATTGTTCTGATAATGCCCCCCAAACTGTGCATTTTTGTCAATGATACCTCAGTGCAAACAAGGGACAGAGATGGGGATACAATGTTGTCATTTCATTTCAAAAGGTATGCATTAGATTTGTCCGACAAATTTATTGTCCTTTCACATCCATTCGCTAATATAGCATTCTCTGCCAAACACTGCACATTTGTTTCTATGTTAATGTATCTGAATAATTTCTCTACCAAGGTCTAACTAGTATCCCATTGTATCTGGCAATTTCAGAGACTGGAGGACTCTCCCAAATGAACTCTCTTTTCAAGCCTCATACAACCAAACAAAATGATCAGCGTCAGAGATACAAGGCAATTGGTTTCTCTAAAGCTACCCACTCCTCTTTTGTTTTCCTACGAACGCTATGTGCTTTATATTTCACATCCTCCTCTTCAGATCTGCAGATGCGAAACTTTAAATGAACGGTATTACAAAAAATATATGTGAAAATTACTGATATTTGTAGTCAAGTGCCACGAGTGTATCTACAATTTCACAAAATGAAGAAGAGAGATAATTTTACATGCTGTTACGTACAGCTGTCCATGTGGCAAAGAGGAAAAGAACAACTGTGGCCATCCAAAAATAATGCAAAGAGCAGAACCTGTGTTTAATAGTAAAGGCTAGAAAATGAAAACTGCATTAATTTTTGTACAGTAGATATGTCTTTAAACTGAAGCTCTGAGGGGGCACTACTAAGAATAAAGGAAGTAGAAAGCTGCTATCAGGACACATTTCCTAATAATTAAGGATACTGGACTGTAGACATGGTCAACAAAGAGGGAGCAGCACCATGCACCGCTACAGGCTGGGGATCGACTGGCTAAGCAGCAGTTTTGCAGAAAAGTACCTGGAGATTACAGTGGACGAGAAACTGGATATGAGTCAGCAGTGTGCCCTTGTTACCAAGAAGGCTAATGGCATATTGGGCTTCATTAGTAGGAATATTGCCAGCAGATTGAGGGAAGTGATTATTCCCCTCTATTCAGCAGTGGAGAGGCCTCATCTGGAGTATTGTGTCCAGTTTTGGGCACCACACTCCAACAAGGATGTGGAAAAATTGGAAAGAGTTCAATGGAAGGCAATAAAAATTATTAGGGGGCTGAAGAACATGGCTCATGAGGAGAGGCTGAGGGAACTGGGCTTGTTTAGTCTGCAGAAGAGAAGAGTGAGGGGGGATTTGATAGCAGCCTTCAACTACCTGAAGGGGGGCTCCAATGAGGATAGAGCTTGGCTGTTCTCACTGGTGGCAGATGACAGTACAAGGAACAATGGTCTCAAGTTGCAATGCGGGAGGTCTAGGTTGGATATTAGGAAACACTATTTCACTAGGAGGGTGGTGAAGCACTGGAATGGGTTATCTAGGGAGGTGGTGGAATCTCCATCCTTAGAGGTTTTTAAGGTCAGGCTTGACAAAGCCCTAGCTGGGATGATTTAGCTGGGGTTGGTCCTGCTTTAAGCAGGGGATTGGACTAGATGACCTCCTGAGGTCTCTTCCAACTCTAATCTTCTATGATTCTATGATAAGTACAATGAGAATGGACACTGTACTAGTAAATGTGCCAAAAGGAACAATGCAGAGGAATACACTATGACCTAAGAATTGTTATTCATCTCTAATTTTGCAATTAGTTTATCAGACATATACTGTGTTCCTTCCTTCCCTTTCTTAATTTAATAATAGATTATGGGTGAAACCTTGGTCCCAACAACAATGGTGAAACTGATATTGACATCAATGGGCCAGGATTTCACCCTATGGGACAAAATTCCCAAACCTGAGCCATTCTTTTTAGGTGACAAATCTGAGGAACTGTCCCAGTTTGAGATGTTATTAGAGGAGGTTTTGGAACAAATTCATAAACTAAACAGTAATAAGCCGGGCCGGTGCAACCTATGAGGCGACCAGAGCGCTAGGATTTGGGGGGCAGCATTTCCTTTGGCAGCGACCACGGCGGCTGGATCTTCGGCTGCCTCGGTCGCCGCCAGCATTTAGGCGGAGGGAGCTGGGGCGGGGGGCGCAGGGAGGGCTGCCTGCAGCAAGTAAGGGGGGGCAGCACGCAGGGGAACTCCCTGCCCCAGCTCACCCCAGCTCCGCCTCCTCCCCGAGCACGCCGTCGCTGCTTCACTTCTCCCGCCTCCCAGGCTTGCGGCGCCTAAGCTGATTGGCTTGGGTGGGGTGGGGAGCTACCACGGGGAGGGGTGCCTCAGAGCGGAGAGGGGGAGCTGCCGCGAGGGGGGGATGCCTAAGGGCGGAGGAGGGGATCTACCGCGAGGGGGGTGCCTTAGGGTGGGGGCTCGGGGACGGGGGAGGGCGCAAGGTGGAAGTTTCGCTTAGGGCGCGAAACATCCTTGCACCAGCCTTGGTAATAAGTCACCAGAAGTAGATGGTTTTCACCCAAGCATTCTGAGGGAATTCAAATGTGAAATTGCTGAATTACTAACTGTAGTTTGTAATCTATCATTTAAATTAGCTTCTGTACCAAATGACTGGAGGATAGCTAATGTGATGCCCATTTTTAAAAAGGGCTCCAGAGGTGATCCCAGCAATTACAGGCCAGTAAGCCTGATTTCAGTATCAGGCAAATTGGTTGAAACTATAGCGAAGAACAAAATTGTCAGACATAGATAAATATAATTAGTTGGGGAAAAGTCAACATGGTTTTTGTAAAAGGAAATCATGCCTCACCAATCTACTAGAATTCTTTGAGGAAATCAAAAGCATGTGAACAAGGGCAATCCAGTGGATAAAGTATACTTAGGTTTTCAGAATGTCTTTGACAAGGTCCCTCACCAAAGGCTCTTAAGCAAAGTAAGCTGTCATTGGATCAGAAGGAAGGTGCTCTCATGAATTGGTAACTGGTTAAAAGATAGGAAACAAAGGGTAGGAATAAATGGTCAGTTTTCAGAATGGTGAATGGTAAATAGTAGTGTCCCCCACGGATATTCATAAATGATCTGGAAAAAAGGATAAACAGCGAGGTGGCAAAATTTGCAGATGATACAAAACTACTCAAGATAGTTAATTCCCAAGAAGACTGACAAGAGCTACAAAAGGCTCTCAGAAAACTTGGTGACAAAATGGAAGACGAAATTCAATGCTCATAAGTAAATAAGGAAGTGTTATTTACTCCTTCTAATAACACAAGAACTAGGGGTCACCAAATGAAATTAATAGTCAGCAGGTTTAAAACAAACAAAAGGAAGTATTTTTTTCACACAATGCACAGTCAACCTGTTGAACTCCTTGCCAGAAGATGTTGTGAAGGCCAAGACTATAACAGAGTTAAAAAAAGAACTAGATAAGCTCATGGAGGATAGGTCTATCAATGGTTATTAGCCAGGATGGGCAGGGATGGTGTCCTGTTGACTCTGCTTGCCAGAAGCTGGTAATGGGCGACAGGGGATGGATCACTTGATGATTACCTGTTCTGTTCATTCCCTCTGGAGCACCTGGCCCTGGCCGCTGTCGGAAGACAGGATACTGGGCTAGATGGACCTTTGGTCTGACCCAGTATGGTCATTCTTATGTTCTTAAAATAGTTCATGGTGTAAATCCAATGAAATCAATGGCATTACACGAAGGATGTAATCGGTCCTATATCTATTATGGTTTTTTTAGATGAAATGGAATTAGCTTCCATCATTATCAAGTTCAGGTTCAGTATGGTTTTGATATATTATTATTATTACTATTATTATTTGTTTTACATTCACACCTAGAGGCCCCAGTTGAGATTGGGGTTCCACTGTGCTAGGCGTTATTAACACATAGGATGAGACTGCTCCTGTCCCAAGGATTTTACAATATAATCAGACAAATGTAGGAAGGGAAATAGAGGCACACTGACTTGCCCAAGGCCACACAGCTGGTCAGTGAAAGAACCAAGAAGAGAATTCAGGCCTTTGTCCTGACTCAAAGTCAGTGTCCCACTCACTGGAACATGCTGCCTCTTCACATACATCTGCTTTACTTTGGTAGATTAATTGTCACAGACATTAGGAATCAGAACACAGACTTGGTCTTTGAAAAATTCCTAAAATTTAAGCTCGACAGAAATGTACATTTTTTACCTTTGCAGAGTAGCTGAAATAAACAGTAACTCTTAAGTCTAACCTGCAAACCTCAGAAGGCTAGAAAAGCTACCAGTCCACAATTGGTAATACTGTAAAATACGTAAAACCAGATTTGCAAAAGTGCTCAGTATCCACAGTGGGGCAAAATTTCCAAAGTACTCTGTGCCTAACAGATGACATTGTTCTCAGTGGGAACTGAACCCTTTTGATAGCCTGGCAAATTCACCTACATTTCTAAATAGGAACTGAGCTCTTCTGAAAATCTGACCACATATTTAGGTGTCCAAGTGGAGCTGCTGGGTGCTGAAAATGTGGCCTTTAGAACTCTCTGTGGTTGTTGGACACTCAACTCCCACTGGCTTGAATGAGGCTTATGTGTGCACAAGACCTACAGGATCAGCTTAGTGAATTTCAGTCCAGTGATTTTTTGCCATGCCCTATTGTTATTTCTAATCAATAATAATGCTTAGCCCTTTTGGCGTCAGATGCCAATTGCGTCACAATGGTGTAAATTCAGAGTAACTTCAGTGAAGTCGGAGCAGGGGGTCAGAATCTGCATCTTCATCTTCAAAGTTTTTTACAAACTTTAAATAATCTTCAAATCCCCCAGATGGGGCAACAGAGGCAGAATAGTAGTAATAGTAATGCCAAATGTGTGTCGACACCATGTCTATCAATTTTAGTTTCATTCGCCTTGTTCCTGACTAGGGAGTAACCTAATTGGCAGTATGTGCTGGATCAATGACCACACGTGATCCATTACTGTGGCACAGACAACATTTGATTCATTTAACTATGACTAGTTTTATTGCTTGGTCTACTTTCAGCATAGTCACTGTAGTAGCAATTACAGGGATGATCTAACCAGATGCCCAGGCATCAGGAGTACGGATATCTTGAAGTACCCTCCCCTCCGACACACATACAAAATAATCCATCCCTGCTATCAGCAACAATTCAATTATCCAAAATGGGAGCATGCAGTTGAATGGAAAGAGTGCTGAATACAAGGAACAGGAGCCAGATTAAAAGCATTTGTTTTAGGAAGGTTAAACTGTTGATGAATAATTTATTCAAGATGCTCCATATAATTAGCAATACAGAAATTATTTGGCAATAACTGGAATATTACCATGCACTTTGCAAGTTAGCATAACACCCACTACACTGCAACCTTTAAGAATGGTATCGGTATCCAGTGGCAGCTTCTCAGATAACTGCTATTGGATATGCAGTTCCAGCACTTTTGAAGCTATTTTGACTGGATTAGCAGCACTAGGTGTCTTAGATATGAATATTTTTTTAAGTGCTTGTCATATTTCCTTCATTGATTGTTATCAGTGTCATCCTCTTTCCTGAGGGTTTTTAAGCACAAAGCATGTTCTCCAAACCCTCCTTCACTGTTACCTTCTTGGAATGCAGCCAAAATAATACATCTCCTCTGCTGACTTATTCCCATTTTTTCTCAACTTTTTAACCATTGAGATGGTCTTAGTGCAATATACTCTTCATTTAAAGGATCCTTCTGTCTCTGCCAATCTAGGTACCTGAGCTGTTACTTATTTTGCTCCTATATGGAAAATTGGTGCTAGGATAATGCTTACCACTTTCTTCCACATGTCACTGTAGTGCTTATGTGGGCATGTGTGTGATTGCATTAACATAAACCTTTTAGATATTTTGATGTGCCCATTTATGCCTTGAGGTGCATATAGAGGGTAGGTAGGTTGGCTAGACAAAGGGGAAAGGTGCAGGAGTGTATAAGGTTAACCGTACTGTAAAAGTATTCTCAGGATTGAGGCTTTATATACCATGGGAGCTCCAATTCAATCACCTCCATGGATCTAAGTGGCAGTTTGGCCCCAGGGTAGAGGAGGACTCAATGAGAGTACATGAAAGGACAGCTGGATTTACGGGTTTAAACCTGGGTAGTGGGGAGACTTTTGAGCCCAAGCTCCAGTCCGAGCCACAATATCAAAGCGCTGTCTATAGTGTTGGCACAAGCCCGGTTAGCCCACATCTGTTGACCTGGGCTGGGAGGGTCACTCCAAAATGCTGTGTAAAAATACCCTTAGGTGCTTTTGAAAATCCTACAGGGGCACTGGAACAATTTTCACAGTGGGGGTGCTGAAAGCCATTGAACAAAACTGCATATCAGAGAAGCCATGCACTCAGGGGCTATTATTACTTCGAGTCAAGGGGTGCTGCCACACCCTTAATTCCAGTGCCTACCCTTTTTGTATTTTAGAAGGGAATGTGAGGGGCTAATCATTTTTAAGGAGAATTTTAACTGAGGTATTGGACAGCACCATGCTCCCGTCACTCTCTTTAATGCCTTGATAAGGCTAGTTTATCATCTGAAATAGCGGAGCTTCTTGCTAACAGTGACTGCACATATTCATTATTTCATTCCCTATACTGTAGGGTTTTGTCTCTCCTGGAGTGAACATGTCTTATCTTTTCTTTCAGACCTTGTTCTGTGGCCAGCACATCTTATTCTTTCCTCTTCCCTTTTCCAGTCTTCAGAAAAGAGTGGTGACTGAAAGAGACCCCGCGCTAAGAGTCTCCCAGAAAGCAAAGAAGAGACGGGCCTGGGAACATTTAAAATGGCTGATGAAGGGTCAACAGTTCATTCCAGCAGCTTGTTAACCCACCTGCAGGAGCCCGATTCCCCAGTGGAAAGGTTGTCCAATGTGTTGGTGAACACTGTGGAGATCAGAATGATCTGGTAAAGAGAGAGAAGTAGGGTAAAACTCCCTGTTAAAAAAAGAAAACTTTTGATAAAAGGGGAGCTTCAGATTGTTCCCCACAACAGAACAAACTCCCCAGCATGAAGCTGGCTGCTGGCTGTGGCTGTTAAAAGCAGGAACAGGATGTTTGCCTTAAGTGAGCAGTGGAGCTGACCTAAAGGGCAACCGTCCACCGAGCTCACTTGGAGTTTTCTGAAGATGGCTTAAGCTAAAGAATAAGAATGACATGCAATGATACAGAGATCTATAAGATGGTCTGTGGTTTAGGATCTATTGTGTTGCTTGGTATGTTTATTTGGTAGTGAGGGACATGTGTAGAGATGGTTTACCTGATGCCCCTGTAAGAAGGCAAGTTGTGAAACTTAGTCACAAGCTGTGACACTTTAGTTTCTCCTAACATTGGACCGTGAAAATTTTCAGAATAGGAGATGCTCCAGCACGGTGCTATGAATTTGAGATAAGCACACTTAGGAGACTTTAAAAAGTCAAGCAGCTCTCAAATTCTTAGTTTGAATGTAAAGTCAAGACTGTTCCCTGTAGAGTGTATTTCCTCCCCTGCTGTGGCTGAAAATTATTTTATGTCCAAATAGAAGCATTGTCCAGTATACTGGGTGGGTTGTGGTTGCCTTTACACAAACAAATTTAACTATATCCTTTCTGTGATTGAGAGGTCTATGCACAAACTCTGTTATCTCAATGGCACAACATGAGGGGGAGACGACCCAGTATGTGTAGAATAATAAATGAGTGGGATGCACCTGACATACAAGCTGGAGAGGTGCATATAAGCATTTTGACCTGGAAGCTGGCATCAGACAGAGAACCAGCACAGTCCTTGACCGCTGGACTCCAGGAACTCCTGAGGTTCAATTTTCATGTCACTGACTACTGAGCGGCTTTGAGTGAGTCACCGTGTCCTAAATCTTCAAAAGTGCCCACCAAATTTGGGTGAGGCAGTTTTTGGATGCTCAACAGAGATGTCATAGACCTGATCTTCTGAGCTCCTGAGCACCTGCAGCTCCCATTGACTTCAGCTGGAGTAGAAAACATCAGCATCTCATGGTATCTCAACTGAGCATCCAAACTCAAGGCACCAAAAATCAGTGGACATGTCTGAAAATATAGGGTGTACTCTCCCTGAATCCTTTTCCTTAGCTGTAAAATGGTGACAAGGATACTTATCTAGTTCAGAAGGGTGTACAATTATTTAAATTTGTACTGTCCTTTGAAAATGAAAAAATCTGTAGAATTGCTGAGATCAAAGGTGCAGAAGGAAGGAGTAGTTCAACTGGATGATGGGATGGACTGTACCCTCAGCAAGTTTGCGGATGCACTAAGCTGGGGGGAGAGGTAGATACCCTGGAGGATAGGGATAGGGTCCAGAGTGACCTAGACAAAGTGGAGGACTGGGCCAAAAGAAATCTGATGAGGTTCAACAAGGACAAATGCAGAGTCCTGCACTTAGGACAGAAGAATCCCATGTACTGGTGCAGGCTGGAGACTGACTGGCTAAGTGGCAGTTCTGCAGAAAAGGACTTGGGGATTACAGTGGATGAGAAGCTAGACAGGAATCGACAGTGTGCCTTATTGCCAAGAAAGCTAACGGCATATTGGGCTATGTTAGTAAGACTTCTGAGGGAGGCTGATGGAATTGGGCTTATTTAGTCTGAAGAAGAGAAGAGTGAGGGGGGATTTGATAGCAGCCTTCAATTACCTGAAGGGAAGGGTTCCAAAGAGGATGGAGCTAGGTTGTTCTTAGTGGTGACAGATGACAGAACAAGGAGCAATGGTCTCAAGTTGCAGGGGGGGAGGTCTACGTTGGATAGTAGGAAAAACTATTTCACTAGGAGGGTGGTGAAGCACTGGAATGGTTACCTAGGGAAGTGGTGGAATCTCCATTCTTAGGGATTTTTAAGGCCCATCTGACAAAACCCTGCCTGGGATTATTTAGTTGGTGTTGGTCCTGCTTTGAGTAGGGGGTTGGACTAGATGACCTCTTGAGGTCTCTTCCAACCCTAATCTTCTATGATTCTAACATCAGCCCAGCTCCCTCTTCAGTTACATACAGTAGCTTGATATTTTTGTTGTTACGGTCAGCTGTGCATCTCAGAATATAATCTGACACCACAAAGCATATTTGATAACCAAATGCAATTAAGAATTCATATTGGAGTAGTTCTGTCACCAGAAAACGTTCATTAACAATGTCCAAATTTTGCTCCAGTGTACATAACAGATGCTCAACTGTGTTGCATTCTGGATCAATTTCTCTGTGAGTTTGAGTGCAGAGTAAGATTTATAGTATGTAAATGTTTGATTGACGCTGCTTTGCAGAAGAAATATCTGTGGACCCAATATATGTGAATAAAAATGTCTTTCATAAGGCACAAATGAAAACTTCTTTTTACAATGCAATGTGTATAAAGGACACACTGATCTCACATAATGATTTCCTTTAAAAAAAAAGGTAAGATTTTCGAGTACTATTTCCAGCATCAGTGAAAAGTGTTCATTTTACAAACAGGAAATACATCAAGTGATCTAAGCACCAGGTTTTAAAGGATCAGGGCCTAATTCTCATTTAAACTCAGACCCTTTTACACACTCACAGTAGCATAATGAGAATTAGCAAAGATTGTAAATAAGTCCCACATACTCTCTGCAACTACATTTTCAAATTCCATCAGGATCAGCTTAGCCTTTCATCCTGCTGAAGTACATACATTAAGTATGAGGCAGTTTACAGTATGTGAGTGAGACCTTTAAAAACTGTGATCCTGTCTGCTCTGCCTGGACACTAACGATGTCATGAATCCTTTCCTAAGATATAGGGGTTTACCCTAGTGTCCTGGGCCCTCACCCACTCTGCAGTATGGAGATGATCCCGTAAGGTGCTAATCAGCCTGTTGAAGCTAGTGGGAACTGAAGAGGACTCAACATCTTACATGTTCAAAACCTTAGCTGTGCACTGGTTGTTGCCATCCAGTTCAGAGGTGCATTTCAGCGGTGCAGTATTTATATACCCAGGTGGGCAGTTTGAGTGAATTTCTCCATTCTCTATTCATTAAAGTCATTCGTCTGATGATTCAAACATGTTGTTAATAAATGCAACAATAACTATAAAAACAGACTGTGACAAGTTATCAAAATCTATAGACAGTAGTTAAAATATTAGCACTTGCTAATTTAGGAGTCAAATAAGAAAAGGGTAAGATGGCAGAAGAACGTGACAAACTGTCTCAATACACCTAACAATTTTGAACTGGGACCATCTAGATCACTGTTGCAACCAAGGTCCTATAGTGGCACCAAATCTTTTTTAAAAGGATTCAAATAAGGTGTCTAAGACAAGGTTGTGGTTTGCTGGTTATGATTATGCTGTCTGTATGTGTGTATCATTTTTGTAGTTGAAGTTATGAATACTGTCTCTATAGCAGTGGTTCTCCAACTTTTGTACTGGTGACCTCTTTCACACAGCAAGCCTCTGAGTGCGACCCCCCCTTATAAATTAAAAACACTTTTAAATATATTTAACATCATTATAAATGCTGGATGCAAAGCAGAGTTTGGGGTGAAGGCTGACAGCTCGTGACCCCCCATGTAATAACCTTGTGACCCTATGAGGGGTCCCCACCCCCAGTTTGAGAATCCCTGCTCTATACTGTCTGTATTTCAAATGCTTCTGGGTGACACCCTAGACAAGCTGGTGTCAGCTTTGCCTAGCCTGCTTGATGGCCCATTAAGGACCATCAGCTATACAATTGACCCATTGAGAGAAGGCAGACACACCTTGTGACTCAACAAGGAATGCAGGGACATGCCTATGGACAGAAATCTGAGGTTTTTCCATGCCATGTGATGGACAGTTTGTCTTTGGGACAAAGAAAGCAGAGACCACATGGCAAGAGACTATAAAAGTTGCTGCAGCTCCTCCATCTTGTCTTCAATCCTGCTTCATACCTCTGGAGGGATTTTGACACACTGAAGCTTTGAACCAAGGACTGAATGACCCATCCCAGCTGTGGATGTACTCCAGAGACTTGATTTGACCCTGCAGTTTATTAGAGAATATTTAAAAATAAACGATACAAAGTGTTTGAAGTGTCAGTTATTGTGTCATTGGGGGTAACATACAGGTTGTAGGGGGATGTTAGCGTTTTGGTATTGGATGGCATATACATATACACAGTCTGTCATGTCCCCAATGCGGGGTATACGGTGGGTGAGTTCAAGGTACAGCCAGCAAGCAGTGAGGGTACATCACTCATACAAACAGGTTATGGATAGTCGTGGGCATGAATAAATGAGCAGACTGGGTAATGATGATAGGACGACCCTCACAGGGCAGAGTTCAGTTTGGTTGGTTCAGGGCTCAGGGGATAAAGTCCAACAGGGGAAGTTTACAGGTCTCTTCCCCCTTGTGGGTGCACGAAGTCACGCCGGCTCACTCTTGGTATTGACGGTGGCCGGTGACGAGCTCTGTGTAAATGTCTCTGGACCACCGAATAGCGTCCGAGACCATTAGGCATCTCATGAGCTGCGCGTAGCGACGGCCCACCCCACAGGTCCGCAGCACGCGTTCATTAAGGGGGTCCCAGGCGCCCAAGGCCCCAACGATCAGAGCGTCAGTGTAGACCTCGTAGCCCTTTGCTCGCAGGGTGTCAGCCAGGGGAGCGTACTTTTCGAGTTTGCAGGCTCGGGCTTGGCGGAAGGCCATGGTCCTATTCTCGAACAGGACTGTCACGTCGACGAGGATGATCTTTTTCCGGTCCTCATCCGTGATGACGCTGTCCGGGCGCAGCAGGCTGTCGGTGCCGGGGATGGCGCGATTGACAGCGATCTCTCCCAGGTATGGGGCGATGGCTTTCACCAGGTGGTCCTGGACGGCGTTGTGGCGCAGCTGCCAGGCTCTGCCGTGGGGCATGCAGCTGCACAGGATGTGGGGCAAGGTCTCCATGGCGTACCCGCACCTCTGGCAGCGTTTGTCCGGGTTCCCGTGGCGGATGGCTCCATTGAGGGGGACACAGTTCAGCTGGGCGCGGTGTATGAACCGCCAGTCGGCGAAATGGATGAAGCTGCCTGAGGGGAGGAAGTGGTTGCTGGAGTCCCACTTGCTGGTGACCTCGAAAGCCTTGCCCTGGTCCGGCTTTTTCTTCAGGGTGTCCACGTAGAGTGCGCGGATGGCGGCCTTCAGCGACCTCTCCAGCATGCCTCTGGCTCCGGGGTTGACGACGGTATCACTGCTACAAGCCTGAATCAAGAACTTTGCCATTACTGTATGTAATTGATTCCATTTAACCAATTCTAGCTCTCATCTCTATCTTTTTCCTTTTATGAATAAACTCTTCGATTTTAGATTCTAAAGGATTGGCAACAGCATGATTTGTGGGTAGATCTGATTTCTATGCTGACCTGGGTCTGGGGCTTGGTCCTTTGGGATCGAGAGAACCTTTTTTCTTTTACTGGGGTATTGGTTTTCATAACCATTTGTCCCCATAATGAGTGGCACTGGTGGGGATACTGGGAAACTGGAGTGTCTAAGGGAATGGCTTGTGTGACTTGTGGTTAACCAGTGGGGTGAAACCAAAGTCCTCTCTGGCTGGCTGGCTGGTTTGGTTTCCCTTGGTGTGCAAAGGAACCCCAGCCTTGGGCTGTAACTGCCCTGCTTTAAGCAATGCGTCCTGAATTGATACTCTCAGTTGATTCCCACCAGAACAAGCATCGCCATAGTTGCCTACATGGGGAAATTGACCAGCCCAGCTTTGTTGGTATAATTGTCCCGTGTGGACACTCAATTCTAGGGCTGGTCCACAACATTATGGCACTTCAGGTGGGGAGCTCAAATGACGCCCCCATGCCCCCTCACTTTGGCCAAAACTTTGAAAGGTCTCAATTCTGCCTTCTACCTGTTCTACTCCTGTCATGGCACTGCTCTGCTACCTACCCCACTAAAGGAGAACTAACAACTTAAAATGCTTTGTTCAAAAATTTTAAATAACACAACTTTCAAACGCCTGAACTGCAAATGTAACCTTTCTTCTCTGCATAGTAAACACTGGCATTTTTTTTCTGTTTGAATAATCAAAGTGGTGCTTTCCGTGCCTTCTTGGTTGCAAAGATTTGAACTGCTTCCTAAAGGCCCACAGTCTGGGCCAGCTCATGCTCTATTGAGATGGTTGCAAGGCCAACAAGCCTCTCCTGTGTCATTGTGGAGAGTAGAAGTGTTTTTCTTAACTGCAGCTTGGAGAAACTGCGTTCTCCACTGGCAACTGTTACAGGAAGTGTTAGAAGTATGCTCAGAGCAACAAAAGCATTTGGAAAGAGGGTGGTCATCTTATTTTTTCCTTGAGCTGCATGAAACGTTCTTCAACTGACTGCACAATCTAGCACCTGGTTACATAATTCAACTTTGAATTGTTGTTTGGGGGTCTCTTATGGGATTATCCCGTGCCTCATAATCAAAATGTCTTCTTCTTCAGTGACTCTTGTATTCTTGAATGGGTGGGAAAATAGCTTCAGTGTGAAGTTCCTCTGCCAACTTCTGTGCACTCTACAGAACATTTTGAAATCCCTCATCTGACCAATAAGACTGTAGGTATGATTTTGCTTTGTCCAGTTGTTCCATTGCTCCAGATATATCAAGGTAAACACCTTGGAGTCTCTTGCTTACAACATTTATTTCAAACAGTTTGTCATGCCACAACACTAAGCCACACAGAAATTTGAAGTTATGTATGTTTCTGGTGATTCCATTTCCCTCTGCCAATGTTCTCCCACGAACAGTTCCTGTCATAGCATTATCCTCTATAATGGCAACTATGGCATTATCTATCTTCCCAATTTGGTGTTTGATAGGCTTTATTGCCTCCCCTCGACTTTCCCTTTGTGTGGCACTCAGTGATTTCAGTGTCAGAGAGGCTGTTCCTTCAAAATTTGCCATCAATGAGTTGATGTAGAGAAAAATACATAGATGCTTTGAATTACATTAAAAAATTCAGCAGCCTCACTAGAAGCTGATGCTGCATCACTGGCCACCAAGTTCAATGTATGAGAACTGCATGGGACAAAAAAAGCTCGAGGGTTTAACTCTCGGATTTGTGTGTGCACTTCTCTGTTCTTTCCTCTCATGTTCGCACCATTATCGTAGCCCTGACCTCTCATGTCAGCCACCGCAATTCCTGTATCTTCCAGCTTTTTAAGAAGCACATTTGTCATACCAGCTCCTGTAGTATCATCAATGTCAATAAATTCTAGAAAATGCTCTGACAGTCACCATTGCAGGGATAGTATCAGAGGGGTAGCCGTGTTAGTCTGGATCTGTAAAAGCAGCAAAGAGTCTTGTGGCACCTTATAGACTAACAGATGTTTTGGAGCATGAGCTTTCATGGGTGAAGCGACGAAGTGGGTATTCACCCACGAAAGCTCATGCTCCAAAATGTCTGTTAGTCTATAAGGTGCCACAAGACTCTTTGCTGCTATTGCAGGGATATTTTCACTAGGTTCTGTTATTGTTACAAAATGCACCATTAAAGTCATTTGTTCCATATGGCTGAGGTCAGGTGTGCAGTCCAGAATAGTATCTTGCTGACTTCAGATCTGCCACAATCTTCTGTTTGACTTTTGTTGCCAGTAACTGTATGATCTCATTTTGAATTGTTTTTCCAAGGTAGTGGTGTGTGTACATTTCTTGGGTGGTGACTCTTCTTAGATGCTCCTGGAATACAGCATCAAACTCAGCCATCAGCTCCACAATTTTAAAGAAGTTTCCATTGCTTGGCACATACAGCTGATCTGAAGTGCCGCGCAGTGCTAGGTTTTGGGTAGCAAACACTCTCACAAGGGCAATGAGCCTTTTCAGAACATTTTGCCAGTAAAGAGACTCTGATGCAATCTTCTCTTGATGCTGATCATCTGTGGTGGCCTTTAACCTTAGTCTCATCACAAGCTCTTTCCACCTAGGGAATGCTCTCTGGTGATTTGCTGCCTTCTCATGGCATGCCTGTTATGTCTTTTGTGCCCTCCTTCCTCCAGCACACCACTCCCTCATCTCTGTGCATCTAGAGCAGAGAGAATACATATGCACCAGCAGCAGACACAATTTTCTACTCTCTGGGTCCTAGTGGCGCCCTCCCCCCCCCCACAGTCTGGCACCTGAAGCGGCCACCTCAGTTCACCTCATGGTAAGGCTAGCCCTGCTCAATTCCAGAATAAAAGTGATTTTTATAGACAAGCCCTCAGTTCGGTGAGATAATCTCTATCATATCTCTTTCTCCAGAAAGAAATCCAGGTGCCTCTAATTCTCCTGTATTCTATGCTATCCACTCTATCTATGGCATATTTGTTTCTGTAGCCTTCGTCTATATCAGAAGGTTATGGAGTCATAGTAAGAACGTTTTCCTTTTTAATTAGCTGCACATGGTTATAGTAAACATTAACTTATGGATCAAAACTCAACAAAGGATACCCAAGTGTGACTTTGACAGCTAATTGTATGATATATAGAGTTTAAGCCTCCAGATTTGAGCAGCAATAGATCATTCTCTAACAAGTATGACATTGTTCTCAGTATTACATTTTACACACAATGACAGAAAAAAAACCACCTTTGTCATGAGAGAGCATGTCACTCTTTGCTCAGAACTTCCACTTGTACCGTTAGGTTTCCAACTGTTTGAATGGAAGCACTGTTTTGGTAACAGCTTGTTGAGAGAACTCCATGTTTTCCCAGTATGTACTTGAAGAAGATTAATGAGTCCAACTAACATGCCAAGTCAATCTGTTCCTTCCTGCCAATCAACCTCCATAGAACTAGAATCTCTGTCTCACTTGCTATGTTTTTAAGGAGATGCATAGCAAAAAGTTTAATTAAAACACCACTTCAAATGACCATTAAATATATTCCAAAATGCTTTGTAAGTAATATTACAGCAGGTATTAGGTAAGGCCGTGGGTGGCAGGTATAATAGGCGCTTCCCCTGGTGCTGCTGTGGCCGCTGATCCCTCAGTTATGGCATTTTGGAGAGAAGGTTTTTTTATTTATTATGCCCCATGCAGATTCCGGGGCAGGTGAGGAGATGGTATGTGCTATTCAGCGTCTGGGGTTCATCAGTAATCTCCCTGGACTCCAGGGAGATTATTGATGAACCCAGGAAGTTATGTAGCAATTAGCGCCTCCTCAGCTGCCCCGGAACCTGCATGGGGCATATCAAAAGCTTCTTCTGGAGGAGAGTCTGAGACACGCTTTTCTCTGGGCAGCTTGGTGTCTGGGGAGGGGAGGCCCAGCCTGGTGCAGCTGCAGCTGGCCCTAGATTCTTCAGGCAGGAGGAGGGGCGGGGAGCTTTGGGCTTTGGATGGCCTGGGGCTCCTCCGGCCCAGGGGGTGGGTGTGTCTCGGGGATCTCCTGGGTGAGGAGGGGCTGGGACTCTGGTGTTGTGCAAGAAAATGCTACATGTAAGAATTTGCTACCTGTGGCAGTTACTCAGATGTAAGAGATAGCAGTTTCTCACACTACACCAGCTGCGGGGGAGGGGAGAGGTTATTGGGGCTTTGGATGGGGGGGGAAGGTCTTGGTGGTCTGGCTGCAGGGGGGAGGGGGTCTAGGGGCTCTGGCCATGGGTGGGGGTGCTGACGGGGAGGAGCCGAGGCTAGTGTGCCGCCCATGGGTAAGGCCTTCTTACTAAGATGTTTTCCTTTTATGGAGCAGGAAGAATCATTGAATTGTAGGACTGGAAGGGACACTGAGGGATCTTCTAGTTCAGACTCCTGCACTCATGGCAGGACTAGGTATCATCTAAAACTTCTCCCACAACCTCCCTAGGCAATTTATTCCAGTTTCCAATTTTATTCCGATTAATTCCTTAACCACCCTGACAGGAAGTTTTTCCTAATGTCCAGTCTAAATTGCCCTTGCTGCAATTTAAGCCCATTGCTTTGTTTCCTATCCTCAGAGATTAACTAGAACAATTTACCTCCTTCCTCCTTGTAACAACCTTTTATATAGTTGAAAACTGTCCCCCCTCATTCTTCTCTTCTCCAGACTAAACGAACCCAATTTTTTCAAACTTCCCTCAGAGGTCATGTTTTCTGACCTTTAATCATTGTTGTTGCTCTTCTCCGGGCTTTTTCCAGAGTGAAATGTGGCGCCCAGAAGAAGGAAAGAAAGAAACCACAATATGAGGAACTTGGAGAGTGTAATATTTATGATCTAATTATGCTTCCAGGTAATATAAAAGTATTGTTAAGAATAATATGCACTTGCAACATTCTACTTGTCTACTGTCCTGGGGACAAGTAACCCTCTTCAAAAGGGAGAACAGAATGATGAGTGTTTTCATCATTCTGGATAGGGTGAAAAATAAATTTTGTGATTAGTAAATTTCGAGGACAATTTTGCAAGACTGACTTTTACACAATCCTTGGAAGATCGGCCAGTTCTGCTATATCCATTTTCAGATGGAGAAACGGAGGCACAAAGCATCTGAATTTTCCACTTCCTAGAATTTTGTGTAGTCATTTATAACGGTGAGTGCAATATGGATGTAAAGGGGTTTCACTGGTATGAATGGTGAAATTTGGTTTGTTACTGCATCATGCCCAGTTTGCATTAGACAGATACAGGGCTGTAGGCATAAGACCCAGAAAGTTTGAGGGCGATTTCTGCTTTCTGTGTTCATTCAAAGTACCTTATTCTGCAAAAAGTCCCACTGAAGTCAATGGCTGAGGTCCTAAGTCTGGAAAGCATCTTTATTCAGAACAGCACTTAATAGAGATGGATTTAAGCATGTGCCTGAGTGCTTTCCTGAATTGAAGGTAGAGTAAAGAACTACTGTGAGATGTACAGTTGTCAAATATGCCTTGAATACATTGTTATTAACTGTAGTTCCTTCCAGGCCTTAAACCAGGAAAGCTCTCCCTGTGTTCTCCTCTCAATGATAACCAAAGCCACAGCTAATCACCTCTGTGACTATTTCAAACTCTTGTCTAGTCTGAAATCAGAGATGTGATTGCAGCACTGTGGGCATACCTGAGCAAGCTTAGAATCATCGAATCATAAAATATCAGGGTTGGAAGGGATCTCAGGAGGTCATCCAGTCCAGCCCCTGCTCAATGCAGGACCAATCCCCAACTAAATCATCCCAGCCAGGGCTTTGTCAAGCCTGACCTTAAAAACCTCGAAGGAAGGAGATCCATGACCTCCCTAGGTAACCCATTCCAGTACTTCACCACCCTCCTAGCATAGGCGGTGAGTTATATTCCCACGTGGTGCCTGGGCACCAGCAATATTCAGAACCCAGGAGCCCAACTCCACCAATATTGGGGCCGGGTGTCCCCTCCGGCCCCACCTGCCACCTCTCATCCCGCGCCTCCCCGGAGTGTCCCCCAGCCCACTCTTGCCTTCACTGTCTCTTCTGTGCAGCTCCATGCTGCCTCCCTGCAGCAACTGCTGCCGCAGGGTCCTAGTGCCCCCCATCTCGATTGCCAGGGCAGATTGACTCTGAGTCTGCCCTTCCACCTCAGACCCTTCCCTTTTCTGGCAGGACCCTCCAGCAGCACAGGGCCCCGCCCCACCTGCAGTCACCACTCCTGCCCCATGCTGAGTATGAAGGCAGCCCTATCCTTCAACCCCAGTGAGGCTACAGTCAGGGGCAACAGCAGGGGAGGAGGCGCACTCAGCACCCCCCCGGCACCCACCACGATGGACGTGAGGGAGATTCCTGGACCTGCCAGATCCCTCAACCCCTACACCCCTACTCTCGCCCTGAGCCCCTCTCACACACCAAACCCCTCATCTGCAGCCAGACCTCACAGCCTTTACCCTGCACCCCCTCCCATCCCCAAACTCCCTCCCAGAACCTGCACCCCCTCCCTCCACACCCCCTCCCATCCCTAAACTCCCTCCCAGAGCCTGCCCCCTGCCCCCAATCCCTTGCCCCAGCCTAAGGCCTGCACCCCAGACCTCCTCCCCCACTCAAACTCCCTCCCAGAGCCTCGGGCAGATGGGGGGCGGAGTGGCAGGGGCGGGTTCTGGGCACCACCAAAATTTCTACAAACCTGCCACCCCTGCCTCCTAGTGACAAAGTTTTTCCTAATATCCAACCTAAACTTCCCCCACTGCAACTTGAGAAAATTACTCCTTGTTCTGTCATCTGCCACCACTGAGAACAGTCTAGATCCATCCTCTGGAACCCCCTTTCAGGTAGTTGAAAGCAGCTATCAAATCCCCCCCTCATTCTTCTCTTCTGCAAACTAAATAATCCCAGTTCCCTCAGCCTCTCCTCATAAGTCATGTGCTCCAGCCCCCTAATCATTTTTGTTTCCCTCTGCTGGACTCTTTCCAATTTTTCCACATCCTTCTTGTAGTGTGGGGCCCAAAACTGGACACAACATTCCAGATGAGGCCTCACCAACACCGAATAGAGGGGAATGATCACGTCCCTCGATCTGCTGGCAATGCTCCTATTTATACAGCCCAAAATGCCGTTAGCCTTCTTGGCAACAAGGGCACACTGTTGACTTAGGTCTAGGTAGCTTGAATAACAATAGCAATGAAGCTCTGATAGTGTGGGCAATAACGTGGACTCTGGGTATGTACTCGAGTGCCTTGCCCATGCTCCCATGGCTTCACTGCTACTGTTTTTAGAGCTAGCTAGATCAAAGCTGCAGTCACTGCAGTATGCTTGCTGCAGTCACACTTTCGATTGCTGTGTAGACATACCATGAGGAAGCAGAAATTGGAGAGCCCATTGGCAAATGGTCAAAAGGAAAATAAGACATTTGTCCCCTCCAAAGATCCCTGGAACAGGGTAGAAAACATGAGGCTACCATGTGGAAACTGAGAGTTTTGCTGAATCCATCAAAGAAGGGGCAGAACCCTTAAAATGGAACCAAAATCTTGGACCAGCCACATGGATAGCCTCTCCCCTCCTTCAGGGTTACCAGGGACTAAGAAGAAGTGATGAGACTTCATTTCTGAGGTTGTATTTCTCTTTGTTTCTACTTAATATAAGCAATGGAAAGTTGCCTTGTTGAGTCTGCACCTTCTAATGAGACCTCAGGAACTACATTTCAGCATTTTACTAAGTAGTAGTATATGCATATTTCTCCTTTGAAAGGCCAAGTAGCTTGGCCTAAGAGAACACTAATGTACTAACTTTAAACAATTGCTTTTGATGCTTTCAACTTGTCCCTTTCGAACCAAACACTAGAAATAGCAAAGACCACATTCACAACAGTTTTAAAACAATGCACAACTTTACTCCTTGGCGAATGACTAGAAGTGTATTAAATGTATTAGAAATAGTGAAGAAATGAATAACTGATTATTCTAAATGTAGTAATGTACTAAGAAATCCTGATTTGATTGTTCTGTGGTATAACTGCTTGGTCCCAGTGCTGGTCTATGTAAATTGCTTGCAAAAATGCACATTGTTTTTAGTGCATGCCTAGAACATCTAGTTTCCAAACTTTATCTATGAGCCTTCATTACACTGTTGATTATATACATATGTGATTCTTGGTGAATTACAATTTTTTGACTGTTTAAAATTAATGAAGTGTCCCATGTTGAGAGGAATATTGTCCAAAATAAAAGTTGACCAGAGAAGAATCTAGCATTAAAATTAATAAGCTAATGCTTCCTAGACTCAAGAACATGTGTTATCCATATTAAATTTCATATAAATATCAGCTACAATATTGACCAGACTGGCCAATCTAATTTTTTAGATTTCAGCTTTACAATCTAACTGGCACCTTTGCCAATTCATACATGTTACTTCCATTCATACTTACAGTACATAATGTAAGGTTAGTCTGATGTGGCCCAAGTCATTCAGCAAGTCTTTGCAGACCAAAGAACAGAACCCAAAATTTTGACTCCCACTCCTGTGCTCTGACCCTAAGAAGACCCTTCCCTTATAGTAAAATAGTACCAATTCCTTGATCTATTAGGGTGATTTTTTTTTTTTTTTTTAGCAAAGTACAAATCTCTAAGGTGGAAGTTAATAAAGGCAGACTGCCATGGAGATTCTTAACAATTATTTTTTCTTTAAGGAGGGAAAGGTAAGGGCTTGTAATTAACAATGGTGGTATTTTTGCTTCTCTGTCTTATAACAGACAAGGTATAGGAAAGTGAACTATATTTACCTGTTTTACTAAAAACATAAAACCCAACAGCCGCAATACCAGATAGCTTCTTAATTGTCCATTTTGCACCATAAACAAGATAAGCATTCAGTTGCTGCACGTACAACTTTATCTTCTGCTTTTCTTCTATGTAATAGGAGACAAGACTTTAGAAAAGGCCACTCAATCTGTGTCTGCCAAACTAATAAGTACAAGCTTATTGCTTAAAATAGCTTTGGGCTACCATACCCCATAGCTACCATTTGGTTATAGCACATAGGAGTCTCTGCCTCTCTGGCTCTAAAAGATTGTGACTGAATTGAAATGTTTCATGAACTGTAACTTGCATGATTCTACGTCCAGAATCTCTTTTCTTTCTAATTTTTTTCTTAATAATTATTAAGTCAGACCCAATCCACACACTCTAACAGAAATGCTGCGGCTCAGAAATAAATTGCATGTCTGCTTAAGACTGTTCCTCAACAGTATTAGAATCTGTCCAGTAAAGTGATATGAACTGAATTTGCCATAATGCTAATTTACATTGCCATTAATGAGAATACAAGTTTTAAATCACAGACATAGAAGTGCTATTGTGCGTGCAGCTTATTTCTGTCCTACTCAGGTTGATAAGACATTCTCCAGACAATTGTAATTATGAGTAATTTGTAAAAGTAATAAGAGCTGCTTTTTATTACAGGCAATAAAAATCAATTCTTCATTCAATTATCTTTCCTGGCTATGATATGATAGCTGCCCCTGGGTGAATGCAACAGGGAAAAAGCCAGGATAAATTCTAAAGACGAGGTCCTTCTTTTTTTTTTTTTAATGAGGACAACAACAGGATACAGGAATAATTACTGATGATCTTGTGCCCCCATTCTGCCCTTTTGGTGATACAGTCAACATAAGAAATAATTGTCTGACATTACTGCCCCAGTCCTACATAGGCTCACAAGTGCTTAACTTTAAGCACAGGAGCAGTTGTGTTGACTTCAGTGGGACTACTCACAAGGTTAAAGTTAAGCACATATGCAAATCGTTGTAGGATCAGGGTCCCAATGAAAGAAAGCACTTAAACACACGCTTCACTTCAAACATTCACCAAGTCCCATTCAAGCCAAAATTCAGGAGGTGCTTAAGTAAATTAAGCAAATTGGTCCCTAAGAGAAGAGGATGCCTTCAGTCTGGCAACGTGTGCCTGTTAAAGTTTAGGACATGGATATTCTGAATAGTGGATTCAGAAGTACAGTGGGTGGACTGTAGATAGTGCTAATCAAAATAAGAATACACATTTTTGCAATTCCCTGACCATTAAAAAAAAATCAAATGTTTCCAGCAAATTATAGAGGGCATGGAGGGGGAAAAAAAGTCCTTGAATTGTTTCTCCTGTCAATATTTTGAACATTTTGAAAATCTCCAGCTGCCTCTGCTTACAGATGTATCAAGATCATGCATTTTTATTATGCAACCATTACACTGCCAAGCACTAACTCACACGAGTAGGCCCACTGACTGCTCACTAATGTGAGTAAGGGCTGCACAATCAGGTGCTGAGGGGTTAAACCACCTAGTCTGATTAGGTGACTTGCTTTAGTGACTGATTGTCGGATGCATTTCCTGATCTAATGGAGAGGAGACATTTTGTGAAAGTGATCGATTAGGGCTCCATGGGAGGCTGGGTGGAAGTTGTAGGTTGGGCCATATTATCCTACCACCTTTGGGCCTCTACTCCTGCACCACTAATCAAAGGGAGGTGATTATGGCTTTGGTTGAATTTTGATTGAAGTCCATTGATTCAGTGGAAGTTGGATGGGGTCAAGTCAAAAGTGGGATTAGAGGGGACAGGTACAAAAATAGACAGGATAGTTGCTAGCAGAGATGGGTATAAGCCTGGGTCTTGGGAGACCAGGTGCAATTTCCTGGTTTGCCACAGGCTTACTATATGGGCAGTGCATTTATGGCCAGATTTTAAAGGTGTTTAGGTGCCTAAAGATTAAAATAGGTGCCTAGTGGGATTTTCAAAAGCACCTAGACACCTGAGTTAGGCACTTTTGAAAAATTCCAAATGGCACCTATCTGCATCTTTAGGTGCCTAAATATCTTTATATATCTGTCCCTTAATCTCTCTGAATCTCTCTGCTATAATGAGGTAATAGCACTTTCCTACCTCACAGGGTGTTCTGAGAATAACTAAAATTTAAAAAGCATGGTGCTTAGGTACTCGAGTAATGGGGGCCATACAAATATTTCAGAGAGCTAGATAGTGGCCAAAAGTGTACTGCCTCCTTCTGAATCAATCAACCAAACTAGAGCCTGAACAAGACATCTCTGTATAGAGATAACATGGTTCTGTACATAATGGAGATAAATTATTTGATGAGTCCATATTAGCAGGATTCATGAACTAAATGCCAACAGTTGTCAAGGTAGAAAAATCAATGCTGAGAATCTGTAAAGGACAGTTTTGAGTAAGTGGACACTAAACAGGCCATTGCTAGATTTACCTTTCTGGCAGACTGCCTCAAACTTTCATGTACCTCCATGTGTTTATGCTTTGCTTGCACACAGGTTTGTATCACGTATTTATTGTAAGTAGGGCTGTCAAGCGGTTAAAAAAATTAATCATGATTAATCACTTGATTTAAAAAATTGATTGCGATTAATCATGCTATTAATTGTGCTGTTAAACAATAATAGAATACCATTTATTTAAATATTTTTGGATGTTTTCTACATTTTCAAATATATTGATTTCAATTACAACACAGGATATAAAATGTACAGTGCTCACTTTATATTTATTTTTATTACAAATATTTGCACTGTAAAAATAAAATAAATAGTATTTTTCAATTCACCTAATACAAGTACTATAGTGCAATCTCTTTATCATGAAAGTTGAACTTACAAATGTAGAGTTATGTCCAAAAATACCTGCATTCAAAAATAAAATTATGTAAAACTTTAGAACCTACAAGTCCACTCAGTCCTACTTCTTGTTCAGCCAATCGTTCAGATAAATAAGTTTGTTTACATTTGCAGAAGATAATGCTGCCTGCTTCTTGTTTACAATGTCACCTGAAAGTGGGAACAGGCATTTGCTTGGCACTGTTGTAGCTGGTGCCGCAAGATATTTACATGCCAGATGTGCTAAAGATTTAAATGTCCCTTGATGCTTCAACCACCATTCAAGAGGACATGTGTTCATGCTGATGATCAGTTCTGCTTGATAACGATCCAAAGCAGTGCGGATCAACACATGTTCATTTTCATCATTTGATTCAGATGCCACCAGCAGAAGGTTGATTTTCTTTTTTGGTGTTTTGGGTATAGTTTCTGCATCAAAGTCTTGTTCTTTTAAGATTTCTGAAAGCATGCTCTACACCTCGTCCCTCTCAGATTTTGGAAGGCACTTCAGATTCTTAAATCTTGGGTCGAGCGCTGTAGCTATCTTAAAAATTTCACATTGGTATTTTCTTTGCATCTTGTCAAATTTGCAGTGAAAGTATTCTTAAAACAAAGAACATGTGCTGGGTCATCATCCAAGGCAGCTATAACATGAAATATATAGCAGAATGCGAGTAAAGCAGCAAGGGACATAAAAATTTCCCCCCAAGGAGTTCAGTCCCAAATTTAATTAATGCATTATTTTTAAACGAGTGTCATTAGCATGGAAGTATGTCCTCTGGAACAATGGCCGAAGCATGAAGAGGCATATGAATCTTTAGCGCATCTGGCATGTAAATATCTTGTGATGCCAGCTACAACAGTGCCGTGAGAATGCCTATTCTCACCTTCAGGTGACATTGGGTACGTCCACACTATCCGCCAGATCGGCGGGTAGTAATCGGTCTATCGGGGATCGATTTATCATGTCTCGTCTAGACGTGATAAATCGATCCCCGAATGCTCTGCCGTCGACTCCAGAACTCCACCAGGCTGAGAGGCGGAAGCAGAGTCGATGGGGGAGCCACGGCCGTCGATCTCGCACCGTGAGGATGGGAGGTAAGTCGATCTAAGATACGTCGACTTCAGCTACGCTATTCTTGTAGCTGAAGTTGCGTATCGTAGATCGAGTCCCGCCCCCATTGTAGACCAGGCCATTGTAATTAAGAAGTGGGCAGCATTATCGCCCATAAATGACTCTAAAGTTTTACATTGGTTTGTTTTGAGTGCAGTTACGTAACAAAAAACCTACATTTGTAACTTGCCCTTTCATGATAAAGAGATTGCACTCCAGTACTTGTATGAGGTGAATTGAAAAATACTATTTCTTTTGTTTATCGTTTTACAGTGCAAATATTTGTAATAAATAATAATATAAAGTGAGCACTGTACACTTTGTATTCTGTGTTGTAATTTAAATTGATATATTTGAAAATGTAGAAAAACATCCACAAATATTTAATACATTTCAATTGATATTCTATTGCTTAACAGTGCAATTAGTCGTGATCAATTTTTTTAAGTTAATCACGTTAGTTGACTGAGATTAATTGACAACCCTAATTGTAAGTAAAACTGAAGCAGACCTAGGATGATGGTATCTGCTTTAGATTTCTGGACTGGACATGCAGTGTACCGTATACATCAATATTCCAGGGGACATTTTATCCTGCTAATTGATGGGACTGATATAATCTTACACCAAAACAGATTGTGTGTGAATTTATTGTCATGAAGGTGGAAGGACTGATAACACTGGCTAGATCCACTTAGAATTCATTCACAGATTAATAGATTCCAAGACCAGAACGGGCCATTGTAATCATCTAATTTGACCTCCTGTATAATACAAGCTATAGAACCCAAAATAATTCCTAGAGCAAATCTTTTCGAAAAAAAACATCCAATTTGATTTAAAAATCATCAGTGATAGAGAATCCACCACAACCTTGGGTAAATTGTTCCAATGGTTAACTACCCTCACATTACATAATGCAGCAGGTGTTATATAACCTTCCCTCCCCACCCCATCACAGTCCCTCAATCTTGAACTACAACATCCTTGTCATTCCACTCCTGAAACTCTCTTAAGCAGAGAACTTGGTATTTGCATAAATTCCCGGAGGATCTAGGAAGCAAATGTTCCAAGGCCCTCAGGGGCTGAGTGTGCATGGTGAAGTATATGAATAAACCTGTCAGTTTTGGACTCATTAGGAATGGATAGCTTTAGGGTTGATTTTAAATGGGTGCTAGTGTATCTCAGGGTTTTGCTCGAATTAGAGGATGGTCAGGATTAGTTTATATTATTTTTCTTGTTTGCCCAGGGTTAATAGGAGTGTTACCATTGACTGTGTGGGAGTTAATTGTGTTAATAAGGAAGAATAGAATGGCAGAAGGGGTCTGTTGACAGTCATTTCCCCGTATCTTATTGCAAATACTCTAGGTGGCATAAATCAGTCAGGACTCTGTTGAAGTTTATAAAATGCCTAGCAACTGACTCATAAGATTATTTTTTCCTGTGAATTGAAGGCAAAACATACAGGTGCGTAGAAGCCAGCCCTTCAAATTATTAAGTTTAGATGTATATTACCTTCTGATACATGGGTGTAACTCTCATTAATGCTCAATCTCATCAAGCCATGCCTGAAAGTCAGAGAAAAATATACCAACCACCTTACAATGTGTCTTAGGCACTCAAACTTTAGGGCTAAACTATTCAAAATGACTATGGGCAAAATGGTTTCCAAGCCCTCAAAAAAAAAAAAAAAAAAAAAAAAAAAAAAAAAAAAAAAGGACAAACGATTTTGTGGTCAAGGCCTTGGACTGGGTCTCAGGAGACATGGCTCTTCCACAGACTTGCAGTTCACCCAGGCCAAGATTTTCAAAAGTGTCCACTAATTTTGGGTGCCAGGCTTGAAACACCTTTATCTTAACTGTCATAGATGCTAAACATCTGTAGCTCCCAAAGATTTTAACTGAAGCTGATCATCATCTCTGAAAATCAGGCCTTCAGTGGCTGATTTTCAGCTCCGAAAACCAAGGTACAAATACAGAACAAAAAGACAGCCCCTGCCCCAAACAACTTACAATCTAATTACCTTAGAGTGGTGCTGTGTGACTACATGCCTTAATGCTGTGAGGTGCACAGACACTATGGTAACAAGCACCAGTGGAAAGGACATTGACGAAGGAACCTGGTTTGGAAGAGAGGGGCGTCATTCTTCTCTCTAAACGATGAGTTTTCATGCATGTAGATGAGTGTAAAGTGCACCAAAGATCTCAGCCTAGAATATAAGGGCAAGAACCTTCCTTATGTCTGCTGGGGCAGGAGGGGGAAGGCATTAGGAGGTACTGAAGGGTTTTCAGTAGCTCAGACAAATAATTGGAGGGATGGTATGGAATAGTGAGGGATGAGTACTGAGCAGGTAAAGGAGTCGAGAGGCATGTCACACCAATGCTCAGAGATGGAAGTGCTTATGGGAGTCTGATGGAAAATAGGTAGGGAGTGGAACTGGCAGCTAATGTGGAGGACTGAACACTGGTGCTGAGACTGCAGGAAAAGACACTGGAGTGTTAGGTGCCGAGTTGGGATGCAGTCTCAGGGAAACAGAAAATGGGTAGGCGGGGAATTATGAGCCAGGAGGGAGTGGAAACAGATAGCGGTACTGCTGAATCTGAAGAGATGCAGTCTTAGGAGGAATCGGAATCGTGGCCCAGTCACAGATGGAGTTTGGAGGGTATAACTAGCTGTATTCAGTAGAAGTTGGGTAGATCCAGGGAGCCCACACTTACCCTTGAGAGGGCCAAAGTGTGAGCCACCACCCTCATTTGACTTCCACAGATACCTTGGTGTGAGACCGAAGAAAGTCTTTGCTCCCATTCAGTCTAGGAGAGAGTGAATTTTTCTAGCTCTGATCCAGCAGCATTCACCTTCCTTGTGTGGACAGCAGCATTTTAATGAGCAGATCAGGCAGATCCTCCCATCTCCCTACTGGCCAGGGCCACTTTCACATATTTGCCCTGATAACAGATTCGTCCCCTAGGGCTGAGATCTGCAGGCAGCAGCATTACAGGCAGTGGCCTCTATAGACAATCCACACTTGCACTGCACAGAACCGCAGCTTATCTCTAGAAACGAAAGAGGCGAGCTCCTTAAAAATGCTCCAAGGCACTAATCTAGCACAGGCATTTTGCCCTGTGACATTTGTTCAGCAGGAAAAAAAATCTTTCCTTGCTAACGTCACACCTTTGCTTAGATCAGATATTCTTCCCTCCCTCCCCTGATTTAAAACCCCATTTCTTTTAGAAATGTCCGAGTAGGAGCAATAGTCTTGCTTTGAACTATGTCCCAACCAATTCTCCTTACCTCACTGATGACTCGGCAAACTGTGATGTTTATTTATTTATTTCTAGTGACTCTGGGAAGTGGTCCAAGTAAAAAGGGTGGAAAAGCTAATAGAAGTGGAGAGATGCCTCCAGTAGCATAGACGCATGCTGAGATTGTCTGATCTGGGTTGTTTGGTTTTGGGGCACCAATAGAAGCAGCTGCACTGAGGATTTTCTACAATTGGGTTTCATGCAGATTCTGGAAGCTGCCTATTAGGTCTGTCACTTTCAATAGAGCTGCGGCTATTTTAATGGAAACGCGGTATCTGCAAGTTGCTGCTGTGATTTTCCAGCTCTGCAATGACTGGAGACTTCTAGTTTGCCTACTGGACTGGTAATTATGCTATGACATTTTGACCCCATTTACTCTTCTGTTATTACTATGCTTCCTCAAGGTGAGTTTGAGCTAGGTGCAAACAGCCTAGTTACCAAATCTGGCAGATTTTGACACCATGGGGTCTGATTTTCCAGTTTTACACCTATGTGACTCAGTGTGTGTGGGAAATCAGGCCCATGTCTTGATTTTGGCCGCTCCCTAGTTTTGTACAGGTCTTTTACAAACAAAAAAGGGTGGCTATGTTGTCCCTCTAGCCTATCAGTCCTGTTCCTTGCATTTGCCCAAGGTAATCCATGGAGGCTGAGGCCTTGCCAACGCTAGAGAACTGAGCTGGTGAATCTGAATGAACCGAATACCACACTAGCCACACAACTAGGGTGACCAGATGTCCCAATTTTATAGGGACAGTCCGGATATTTGGGTCTTTTTTCTTATATAGGCTCCTATTGCCCCCCTGTCCCGATTTTTCACACTTGCTGTCTGGTCACCCTACACACAACTTATCCCTCATCCATGCTAGCACTGCCCTAAACCATGTCAGCTGCAATGCATCATGGGCACCTATCCTACAGTTACTGGTTCAGCTCCCAGAAGCAGAGCATTCTGGGAGATTTTACAAGGCCAACAAACACTTGGTGGGACAGCAGTGAAACAGCTAGTCGAACCATTTCAGCTGGTCTGTGTCCACACTAGCACTAAAACAACTGAGGCACAAGTGATATTTAGTCCTCCTGAAGCTTCATTAGATTCCCATAAATCATTTTGAGCACTATTATGTGTAGAGTCAAGGTGTTCTGAAATTGTATGAGTAGGGTCAATCCCTCTCGTGCAGATAAGGCCAGAGAGCCAAGACGTTAATGGCAAATATTTTTAACCTCCTCCCACAAGAAAAGGGCTAAACACAGATGGGGAAATTTTCAGAAGTGCCTAAGTGACTGAGGGGCCTAAGTCCCATGTTCAAAAGTGACTTGGACACTTAGGAGTCCATGTTCTCAGTTGACTTTGACGGAGACTTGGGGCTTGTCTACACAGTGAGTTAGTGTGCAGCAAGCCAGGGTGTGAGTCTGCAGAGCCCTAGCTACGCACTAATTTGCCATGTGGGCCCTGCTACCGTGCACTAAAAGTACCATAGTGCCCTTTGATGTGCTCCTGTTTCAAACAGCAACATGTCAAAGTACACTACGGAACTGTCAGTGTGCGGTAGCAGGGTCCACCCAGGGAGTTAACGCACAGCAGGTTAGGGTGCTGTGGATTGTCACCCTGGCTTTCCATGCACCAACTCACCATGTCGATAAGCCCGCATGATTCAAAATGGCCAAATCATTTTTGAAAATGTGACCCTCTGCGCCAGACTCAAAGTCTGCTGAAGTTGATGTAAAGACTTCAACTAACAGCAATGGGCTTTGAATCAGGTCCTCTGCCATTTAGTGCACCCTAGCATCAGATCCCCGTGTAGCGGTGAAAATAGGCTAAGGTGCCATATTCAGGTGCCTACATTTGGATTCAGTTACCTAAGTTTAAGCACATATTTTTTAAAATTTTGGTCATCAACTTTTTAAACCCTTTCCCCCCTCTCTTTTAACTGTAACTGATTTCCCTTTTGATGCTTGATTATCAGAATATTTTATGATGTGTCACAAAATTTGCATGAACAGGAAATCCAGGAGCATTGTTTTTTTAACAACCAAAGTGATAACTAAAATGTTGTCACAGCAGGATTGGGTGATTGATGGAAGAAATGTATACAGCTGTTTATTCTCTTTCAATTCACCAACTGCACAAACGATCTCACAAAGTACGACTCACTTCACTGAGCAGTTTCCATATGTTTCTTATGATGGAAAAATGTTTTTTAAATGCAGTCATAGGTTGAAAACCTTCAAAGGATTGTTACTCAGTTGCATTATTTTAACTTTTTTTCCTCTCCAATTTCCAATTAACATATTTCTGGTCTTTAGACTGATGGTTGTGTCTAGTGTCCCTGGAGTTAGCATTTCACATATGTTTCTTTACGGCTACATTTTTACCTGCAACAAAGGAACATGGCTGTGGGTAGCAGTGTGTTCTGTTGAATTTGACTGACAAGGTATGTAAGCAGCAAGGATATGTTTTCTTTTAAAAAAATGTTTATCTTTATGGCAAGGACCTTGAAACCTCTTGGGGAGAACATTTTAAATGAAGAATCAAAACATTTCATGCTTCTCCCCATAACTGTGAATTGAAAAATAAGCACTCACACACCATGTTCAGTCACCTAGCTGAAAAGGGACTTTCTGCAGACTGTGTTTAATGACAAGATGTAACAAGTATTTGTACAATAAGTGACAGCATGTATTGCATGGAATTGAGCTACTACAACTAGTCATGGATAATCCAGCTTGGCAAGGTTAAAAAAACAAACAAACAAAAACCAACCTCAGCTCACCATGCAGACACACAGAACTTTTCCTTCTGCAATTGACAAATCTTTGTCCCCATCTCCCCCCGGATTCTTCACTGCCCAATTTAGGAGCTGTCGCAGACTGCAGACGAGGAAGAGGAAATGTTGACACTAGTGGGCTTCCTTCCTTGGCCTGGAAAAGGTTGGTAGGCAGAGAAAAGCAGTTTAAAGCTTCCTCGTGTGCTATTTCTCTTCTCCATGGAAGGGGAACGGTGAGACCTGGAAGAGGTGTGTGTGTGTGCGGGGGGAGGGTATACAAGGTGCACAAGGAGTCATATGAAGTCATGCAATTTGTTCACTGTTACAGGAGCATTCAGTGTCTCTCTATATGTAAATAACTAATAGATAAGGTGCCATAGTAGATGGCCTGTCACATATTTCCTGATTTCTATAGGACCAATAAAATGTGGTGTTGTGCATTGCAAATGGCTTCCTCTCATAGCTCTTCACCTGGACCTCACAGCAGGTACACTGCTTACAAATATTGAGCCTGATTTTACTCTGGCCACTGATGTGGGGCATTCTGATTATACCAGAGTATTCAAAAAAAAAAATGTAGCAGTACAGCTTCCCTATGGGTTGAAATACATTGTTCCTCCAGAGACGCACACACCTCCCTTCAAGCAGTGCAGGTAGGAATGTTTGGCATGACTCTCAATGGTAATAAAGTTGTGTTTGCATTGGTTAAACCTGTGGGAGTTTGTCTAGGGGGAGTAGGGTGACCAGACAGCAAGTGTGAAAAATTGGGAAAGGGGGTGGGGGGTAATAGGAGCCTATATAAGAAAAAGACTAAAAACTTGGGACTGTCCCTATAAAATTGGGACATCTGGTCACCCTAAGGGGGAGGAATGGGGTCAGGGACTAAGTTGGGGAATTTTTTTCTGTCATTAGAGGACCTTCCAATGCCAACAAAAACAACAGCCGGCTTGCCCCAAACAACAGCACCTTTGCAGGTGCCAAGGAAGAACATCCACGCCAAGATGGAGGATTCAGAATCCCACACTGCAGTCCATAGTGCTGTCACTAGACCACCCAGTTGCTTGCGCCACACCTTTACCCCTCCCCAGGAGTGGGATGTAAACATGAGACCCAGCTTAAAAGAGCCACTGATCTCACACAGAGAAAGCAAGCAGAGCCAGTAGCAGAAGCCATCCTTGGAAATGATTAGTAGACAAGGTCTAACTACTTCTAGATGTAGTGTCTAATGACAGAGAAGAGACAGGACTCCATAAGGGAACTGTTGCCACTCGCACTATTTTATTATAAGCCTCATGATAGATGGTGCTTTTTTACTTGAAGACCCCACTCCTGGAGTCATGTGGTTATGTGAGAATTTTTAATTTAATTTAAAAATTTTATCACCCTCATGTTTATGAAGGAAAGCTTGTAAACCCTAAAGACTCAGAAACCAAAAAACAAACCCGCAATTTTTTTTTTTAAATCTTACAATTTTAAAGTTTTTGGGGACTCATTCATGATTTTGGAATGCTTGGGATTGGTGATACTGATTCTCTTTTGAAACTGCTAGACAGAGACAATATCTATTGTTCTCTCTGGCTCGCCAGCTCCCGGGCTGTTATTAAACATAGCTTGTGTCGTCATATAAGGTCTCCCTAAGTCCTAGCTCAGACCAAGCGGTCATGGAATGGACAGCTGACTACACAGTATGGCCACATTGGCCACACACTGTGCATGACAAATGTGGTTCCCAACACTGAACGTAAAAACATCTAAGTCAGTGGTGGGCAACCTGTGGCCCGTGGCCCGCACGCAGCCCGTCAGGGTAATCCGCTGGCGGGCTGCGAGACAGTTTGTTTACATTGACCGTCCGCAGGCACGGCCACCCGCAGCTCCCAGTGGCTGCGGTTTGCTGTTCCCGGCCAATGGGAGCTGTGGGAAGCAGCACAGGCTGCAGGGATGGTCAATGTAAACAACAGCAAACTGCGGCCACTGGGAGCTGCGGGCGGCCGTGCCTGTGGACGGTCAATGTAAACCAACTGTTTCGCGGCCCGCCAACGGATTACCCTGACGGACCACATGCAGCCCAGGGCCCGCAGGTTGCTCACCAGTGATCATTGCAATTACTCAATGAACTCATCAGCACCTGGTCCAGCAGTGCAGTGGATTATGCATTTATTTTCCTTGGGGCTGTGCAGAAGCCCCACATGTTATAAAGATATCAAATGTAAAAAGGTGTCTAAGGGAGTATTACAATGATCAGGCTACAGCCTCTGCTGACATAACTCACCGTATTTCTGTGCAAGATTTTCCAGAGTAGTTTGTCTAGGGTTAATTTTTTGCGTTCACTGTTTAATAAGCAACTTTCAAAGCAATGAGGATTTTTAGCTGCATGACTCCGATTAAAGTTAATAGAAGTCATGTAGCTAAAAATTCTCAAGTATTGCATAAGGTTATTAGATATTGACATCTAATGCTGAAAGTACTGTTTATTGTTTGGTCTTCCTACCCATCAGCTCTCTATCTGTTCATCTAGGGTCTTATGTCACAATAGTATCTTGGCCTATAATGTCTGTTCCTTCCCAAATATCGTTTCACACCAAAACTAAGAGGGCTACCCCTCCTGGTGGGATCATAATTACCTGTATGCCTTATGCCTTGGGTTATATTTTCTGTACGCGGTTGTCGTGTTTAGCTCCAGCTGTTGCTCAACTTGAGCATTCCGTCCAATGAATCTCTGTATCGTTTGTACCATGTTACGTTTGCTAAGTACTTTGGGATTAGTTTACACTGAAGGTGCAATACAAACGAGATCGTTGTTACATAGTTCACTTCAGTTTATGTAATACTGAAATACTAGGGGGGTAGAATAGTATAAAATGTATCAGATGTTCTTACATTATATAAAACTTCAGAGGTGTATGTATGCAGAGGTGTAATTTCAAAGGAGCTAGATCAGCGGTTCTCAAACTGTGGGTCGGGACCCCAAAGTGGGTCACAACCCCATTTTAATGGGGTTGCCAGGGCTGGCGTTAGACTTGCTTGGGCCTGGGGCCAAAGCCAAAGCCGGAGCCCCACGGCCTGGGGCCAAAGTCCGAGCCTGAGGACTTCAGCCTTTGGTGGTGGGGCTCAGGGTTACAGGCCCCCTGCCTGGGCTGAAGCCCTTGGGCTTTGGTTTTGAACCCCCCCTCGCCCGGGGCAGTGGGGCTCGGGCAGGCTCAGGTTTTGGGCCCCCCTCCTGGAGTCGTGTAGTAATTTTTGTTGTCAGAAGGAGGTCGCGGTTCAATGAAGTTTGAGTACCCCTGGGCTAGATCATGCAATCCTGACTCACATGTCGTTCGACTGGGACTATTTGCAGGGCTGATCCTGCTCCCATTAAAGTCAGTGGCAAAATTCCCATTGAGCTCAATGGTGTAGGATCAAGGTCCAGACGCTCACATGTTAAACGGTACGAAGTCTAACCTGAGGAGCACAGTTATAGGAATTACCTTTTGAAAACAAAGCAACAAACCCGCAACCTGCATGCTGATGTTAACACCGGAGCAAAATTCTGCTTTGTTCCATATGCAGATTTGTCAAGGTACCAGCAGTCAGTCTAGGGTTATTTAGCTTCAATTTGTTTGTGATGTATAAATACAAAGGGTGATCTGCAAATTATATGGACACCTATTTTTACTAGTTACTGATTATTTTTAGCTTTCACTTTTCTAGGGGGCAACGGAACTATTTGCCATTTATGTATGAATGAAACAGAGCACCGAATGAACATAAAGAGAGCAAGGATTCCAAATGAACTTAGACCAGGGATCTCAAACTCAAATCACCATGAGGGCCATATGGGGACTAGTACATTGGCCCAAGGGCCAAACCTGAAACCTTTTCATACAATGATTCAAAGGTATAGCCAAAAATGAAAAAAACGAAGAGTAATATAGTCTGCTATTAAAAGTCAATGTATTAACTTTTTAAAAACTGTAATGCAAAGAGGAGTTTTAATAAAATATAAACACTCAGTAATGCACCTGACTCAAATGACAAAAAATGCATTTACTGTTAGAAATACTTTGGTTAAAGCCCTACCCGCCCCTGACCCCACCCCCACTCCACCCCTTCCATGAGGCCCCGCCCCTGCCTTGCCTCTTCACAGCCCTTCCCTGCCCCCATTCCAACCCCTTCTCCAAAGTCCCCACTCCAACCCTGCCCCCTCCCTGCCCCTATTCCAACCCCTTCCCTGCCCCGGTCCCGCCTCTTCTCTGCCTCCTCCCCTGAGTGTGCTGCATCCCCACTCCTCTCCCCTCCCTCCTGGAAACTCCTAAGTGCTGCCAAACAGCTGTTTGGTGGCAGGAAGCACGGGGAGGTTGAAAGAGGAGCGGGGACGTGGCGTGCTTCGTGGGGAGAAAAGTGGGGGCAGAGGGGAGGGGAGCTTGGCTGCCGGTGGAGCTGGTGCCTATGACGGGCTGCAGGAAATAACTCTGCAGGCTGCATGCAGCCCACGGGCCATGTGTCTGAGACCCCTGACTTAGACAGTCCCACTCAAGTGGAAGAGGCAAGATTTTCTCCAATGAAGATATCTTTTTCTCCCAAAGAAAAGAGAGTTTATTAAATGGCAAAGAGTTGAAATTTACATAAGAGTTTCTCAAACACTGTCCTGGAAGGCTAGTAATGTGGAAAGACTAAGGATCTAGTTTGAGTATAGTACAGCCCAGTAATGAGGCATACAGGCTTTGCAGTAGCATGGGAAGAAAGTTAAACTCAGTTTCCTTCATATAGATTCTCAATACATTTTCCAAAAAATAATCCCAGGATTGAAAATCAAGTCTAGCAGGCACCAGTAGTCAAGTAATTTGGGACTGTGCCAGCAAGCCTATTTCAAAGTGTATCGAAAGTAGACCAAGAGATTATCTTCCAGAAAGGTATTGAAGAGTAAAAGCAACAGAACACTGAATGAATATAAAACTGTTTCTGGAACAGAAGCTGTTGAAAACCTCATTAAGTCCTATTTTAGCATGGACATGTTATTCCAAAAAAAAAAAAAGCAGTATTTCTGCAAAATAAATGTTGCATTTATTCAATCTGTCAATTATTTTTTAATTTTATTGAGTGACTTTGGTGCTCATGTCAAAAGTGCCAGATCTTCAGACCCTTTGTTAATCCATAGGACAGGCACGACAGTGACATTACAAGCTTCCTCATCATTGTGTCTCGACCCTGAGCTAGAGAGATCACCTTTAGAACTAAGTTGGCTGTTCTTCCTCTATAACTATTCAACCCTTGGCCATTTTCCTACTATGCCCAGAAGAGTGCAAGTTAGTGCCTATTTTGGGGGTGGTTTTACAATGTGAACCCTTGTTCTCTAGGAACTGGACGGAGACCACCACAATATTTCACAATAATCAATGAAGAAACATCATCCATCTACGGTTCATCCACAATTCATCTTCTGGTTACTGCTAGAGCTGGTTGTAAAAGATTTTGAAATTTCAAACTTGTTTTCATTTTGTCCCATTCAAAATGGACCCATTTTACGTAAGCTTTTCTGTGGTGTCTAATGCCCACATTTTTATTCAAGTAATTTTGGACTTTTTTCATTTTCCAAAGAAATAGGTTTAACTGTAAATGAAAAATTTCTATCACTAATTCAAAGATCATGTCAATAAAATTCTGTAAAGTTGCGAAAATAAAGTTGGAAAAAAATTACCGATGTCAACAATTTGGGGAGGCAGTGGGGGGAGACTTATTTTCGATGAAAGGTTATTTTTTGAAGAAGAGACTTTTTGGGCAAAACTTTTTTGAACTCGCTCCAGCCAACTGCTGACCTGGGCTGGAATTGAACTGGCAATCCCGACGGCAAAAGACTGTTTCACTTCAACAAACTTCAGAGGCAGGTAAAAGAGTCTGAATGCAGGGAGTTAGTTTTAAACTAACATAGACCAGCATTTGAATCTTTCTGCTTGATTTTCCTTTCAAACACAGTCATCTATTTACTTCCCTGCTGTCCTCGTGAAGAATTTCCTTAAGATGAAATCAGGGTTCACAGATTTAATATGCAATGAGCAGAGCAGGTTCAAGCTGATAAAGGCTTCCTAGGTGAGTGAAGGATGTTTAATGCCAAGTGAGATACTCTTTTAATGTGGGGTTCTTGACCATTTATTACATAAAAATGGTAATCTGATAGTGTTTTTAATCTTCTAGTTATCAACAGTTGCTGCTCGGCATTAAAGGCAAGATAGAAGCGAGAGCTAAAGATGTGGATTTTAGGAGCGTTCACTCAGTTAACATGCTGGATACAACACCTGCTTCCTCTTTATCTGCTCTTGCAGAGCAAGGAGAAGGAAAGGGCTTTATGGAATTGATAACGTAGCAGCTCTGTGGTCTGATTGTGTGGGGCAAGCAAGTACTGAAACGACACGGTGTGAAAGATAAGGTCTGGACAGCAAATGCGACAGTAATTCACAAATTAACTCTATATGCCATTCCTGGTAGTTTCCCAAACACAAATATATTTTTATTCCTGCTCCCCAATCCTCCCCCAAAATCAGCTCCTCTGTCCAAAACACAAAGTTACATAAACTCAGTTAGCAGCCTTGACGAAGAGAACTCAGTATGGAATGGGTGGAGAAGCAGGGGGACATTTACGGCGGTGGGGGGGACTAGATTATTTGGAGGGTAGGAAACATTTTTTTGAGATTTCAAAATAATTCCCATTCAACAGCAAGATGAACCCAAGACCTTTTGAAACTTTTCCCAAAAAAACAGAGAGGCCCATCCCAACACAGGGGACAACACAGGTTCAAGTCACAGATCTTCCTAATTCAAAGCAGGGATTTGAGCCTGGCTTTCCCACATCCCAGGTGGGTGTACCCTGGCTATTGGCTATTCTAATGTGGGGTTTTTCCTCTCTGATTTTGACCAGAAATTCCATCCTGGACCTGAGAAACCTTCTCAATAACATTTTTGCCATAATCGATCCTTTACCATGAAAAATTTGTTGTGACAAATCTGTATTTTCTGATGACAAACCACTGTATCAAAAAATTCTCAACCTACTCTGGTCAGGACTCAGTAGCGTGGGCAGATCTGTGTAGGGACTGTTACGGAGACCGGTATTGCCTGTCCCTTGCTAGCCAGTGCAATTAGTACTTTAGAAGACGTCTGAACACACACCTAAGAGGCCCACAGCTGCTCACATTTCATGGCCACATGGGCTCTTCAGGGAAACCACAGCTATAACGAACAAGCTCTCAAAGGCAAAGCAAGATAATGAAACATCAAGTGTATGTCACTTAGTTAAACATTCAGCTACTGACCCACAAACTTTATTTAGAATTGTGTGTGTTTACGAGGCACTTGACTGACAGCACAGAAAGCTTCTGAATTCCTCGTCCCCCCCCACCCCAAACAGGGACAAAATTGACAGAAGTGCTGCAAGGTTCCCCAAAGTGCCCTGCCAATATATTACTACCCTGACTGCTTGAGTGAAGACAACGTCTTCTTGCTGCATTCAGACATTGGCCCTTCCACTTAGATTGCCAATTTGTGGCAGTTGTGAAGGTGGTTTTGTGATGAGAACTTAACTCGGTGCACAATCATTTCACTTAGTCCCCTGAAGAACCGTTCTACTGGGTAACAACTGGTCACTGCTAACCTGAGCTGAACCTGAGATAGCAACCGAAAAGGTGAAAGGCCCTGTCAGGTTCATTTTATTTAGGAAAAAAAAAACAGCCATGGTACAAACTTCTGAGCACATACAGAGGATACACAGCCATGATTCCAAACAAATTGGCAAATGTCAGGAAATGAACTATTCTAGTTATGGTTTCTACCCAGCTCACACTCACCCCTCAGGCGAAAGTCTGAATCAATAGACAAGCCTTGCATTGTGTTCTAAATGACTGGAGGTGTCAGGCCAGCAGAGGTACATTCTGTAGCTGAGGGCCTGCAGTCCCTCAGCATTCAGCAGGGCCCGTTAGTAGAAGGGACCCAGTTGATTCCTTTGGCAGGACACAGGAAGAGAAGCACTCTAAGCACTCAAACCATTATATGGCTTTATGAATCAAAACTAGCACCTTGAATTACACCCAAAAACAAATTGGGAGCCAGTGCAGTCTGCAGAGAATGCTAGTTCCAGTAAGTAAATGATCAATATATTTACTCCTTGTAATATGATTTTGCTGTTGTGACAGTACTACTACTTCTACCGAGTGAAGAAAAATGATTCCACTGAGTCTGAGTCCTCTCTGCTTAGATTCTGTACTCTTTTAAAATAACTGAATATCATAAAAACACAATACACTGAATATTTGCAATCCACCAAAGAAAGGAAACTCTGAAGTGAACGGAAACATAATGGCTCAGTATGTTTTACTGAGGTGTTGCCAGGCTGTTTGGACAGTACATGAGCTTCAGTCTTAAGCAGCACTTGCTGCAATTCTTTACTTGCAGCCTGTGGAGTTCAAGTTGCCGTTTAAGTTCTAATACCAAGTTTCTTTTTATGAGGGAACTCAAGTCAAACCCTTATCTTTTCAGTGAGGTTTTTTGGTACACTTTCAGCTATAGAATCCACTTCTATTTCTGCACTGCCAATGCAAATTCCCCCCCCCCCCCCCAGCGTCTAGCTAGGCAGCATACAACTTACCTAAGTTATCTCTGTTAGCTAACTCCCTTTTGTCAGGTGGGGTCAGCCCATGAGAAATGGACATGTTCACTCAGAGGCAGAAATAAGATGGAATTAGGTTGACTAGCCAGGTAGCTACAACCAAGCGATTTGACCAGGGATATGTGGTGTCTGAGACAACTGGAAGCAAGGGGAAAGAGCCCCTTTAATGTGAAGCAACTGGAGGACTTAGGAAAATGATGGCAAAATGAAGTTTATTCCTGGGAGATTAATGAGCAGAGGTTGAAGTAAAAGATTAATATGATCTGTTCTTTTAACCTCCTTTCCTCCTCACAAACCTCCCCTTACTACACTTGCACACTGAGCAATAGTGCTGCCTTGGCTTTTGAATTTCACTCGGCTTGAGGTGCGACTCCATCACTGGATCGCCTTCTCGACTGCTGCTATCTGCTCTCGGCCTTCCCCGCTCCAAAAGACCACCAATTTTAATACTTTAAGACACTCTAAAATCACCATAAGACAAGAGAGAACACAAATCCACTGGCATTATCCCTCCTTAGCCTGAATTCCAATCTCACCATGCACATGGGTAAATGCCGTTGAGTTACTCCAAAATTAATCTGGCATAACTGAAATCATAATTTGGTCGCTTATTTCTCCATTTCAGATGGTATTTAATACTTTTTGTAGATTGCGCTCTCGCTCTCTCTCTCTCTGTCTCTCTCTATTAACCCAGGTTAATATTCAGAGAACCTCACTAAAACATCTGGCTTGTTGGCTGGGGAATCCTCCTCCTCTGAGTATGCTAGAAAGGGTGGCCAAATTTCTAAATATCTGTCCTCTTTTTGGCACTTCTCTTGTGTATGTACCTGGTGTAAAAAGCTTTTCCACTGCAAGGCTAATCCATATTTTACTAGATCACAATATTTTCAATAATGTGCAACAGAAAGTTGAGCTGCTAACAGCAGAAAAGAAAGTAATTGGTCATTCTGTTTAAAATGGAGATCCTTTACTGGATCAAGTAAGCAGGTCAGAGGATCATTAGGAAGCTGGGATTCCATCTCATTTGTGTCTCAAATGACAGACAGCCCCTCCCTTTACACTGTGCTCTTTATTATAAAACACACTGAGCCAAGATTGCTGTTTTACAAGAAAGTTGATAAAATAACACCAGCACTACCCACAGATTGAACCCACGACCTCTACCCTCTGCAGCTAATAGCCTTAGCTTGGAGCAGACTCATCTCTTCTGTTGTTCAATTACGGGCAACACGTAACACAGATTGATACCCCCTCATCACCATAGATAGCATCTGAGCAACTCACAGCCATTAATGATTTTTACCTTTACAACAGCCCTGTGAAATAAGGAAGAATTAGCCCCATTTCAGAGATGTGGAGCTGAAACACAAGATAAAGCTAGTGGTGGGTAACCTGCGGCTTGCTGGCAGGGCCACCAGACAGTTTGTGTACATTTGCACGGCCGCCTGGAGCCCCCAGTGGCCGCGGTTCACTGTTCCCGGCCAATGGGAGCTCTGGGATGTGGCCCGGGGTGCGGGGATGTGCTGGCCGCTGCTTCCCACAGCTCCCATTGGCCAGGAACGGCGAACCACGGGCATTGGGAGCTATGGGTGGCCGTGCAAATGTAAACAGACTGTCTGGCGGCCCCCCCAGCGGATTACCCTGATGGACTGCAGGTTGCTCACCACTGGATTAAGTGATTTACCCAGGTTTACACAGGAAGTCTGTGTGTGAATCAGGAATTAAATTGAGGTCTCTGGGTACCAGTACAGTGCCCTTTCCAGTAATATTGACCATCCTTCCTACTCTACATAGGACTACACTGGCACAATTTTGGTGCAGAACATGAGCACAATGCAGTGTCTGGCACAGTCAGTACCGTTGTCACCTCAGGCAGGAGTGCAGCGCATTAATTTACGCTGAATATATATTTCTGCATGCACAGCAGTTAGAGTAACGACCACTCGGTCCAGTTTTAAAGTACTCGGGTGCAAAATAAGAATAAAACAAAGAGAAAAAGCTGTTCTTGAAAGTTTTACTATTATGCAACCCCATAGTCCAAGGATTTTTCCAGGGAACTGTAGGAGTTAACTAGCCACAGTTGTAAGGAGTGGATTCATAAATGAATACAAATATATAGCTGTCATAACTGGCAGATGACACTTCCTGAAGGATGAGCATGTACTCCTCCCCAGCGAAGGCAATGTGCAAAAGCTGCATCTCCTGAGACGTCGAATGTACAAATTCTTTGGCAATTCTTCCTAAGGCGGAACTGTTTTTAATTTAGAAGACAGCAACCTATTTGTGCTAGTGGGAGAAATGTCTCCATTAATTGCAGGATTGTTTATACTCTCTCAAAAGCTCTTCAAACTCAGAGCTTGTCTGATCCTGCAGACTTTCCTTAGACAAAATTCCTTTTATCAGATGCTAGCCTCTTTTTGTTTTGTTTTTTTGCTGGTGACCTCCTGAGTATGTATTGGCGGATGGGACAAGTACTCCATATCCGTTAGTACCATGCCCTGGCACAGAGGTTACTGTCTCTTCTTGTCGCTTTCTGTTTTCTTCTTTTCAATATGTGTTTTGCCCCCTCCTCTCAGTTTTTCCTTAATTCCCTCTAGCTATATATTATAGGTACTTACATGGCCCCCTTATTTTAATGTATCTTTAATGTATTTATCTTTACAACACTTCTGTGAGGTAGGGAAGTGTTGTGGGCCCATTTTACAGATAACTGGCCTAAGGTCACACCAGAAATCTGTGGTGGAGCAGTGACTTGAACACAAGTCTCTCAAGTCATAGGCGATGGCCCTGACCAGTGGACACACCTTCCTTTCTTTGACAAGCCTTCCCCTTCGCCTCCTACCCCTTACCAGAAGGCTACATGCTCCTGGAGATGGGAGGCATCCACTGGTGCCACCCAAGGCCTATCCGAGTGCAGGGTAGGGAAGAAAACCTTGGTCTAGCAAACTAGATTTGTTATCTGAATCTGCAGATATGGCAGCAAATTTCCAATTGTTCTTCCTCACCACACTCCAAATCAGGAAACATTGCCCTAGATCAGCATTTCTCAAACTGGGCTCTGCGGGTCCCCTGGGGCTCTGCAAGGGTATTCCGGGGGCCCGCTGGTCCCGCTGATCAACTCCTCCCCATCCCTCCCTCCCTCCCTCAGCTCCTCCGCCTCCTTCCCAGTGCCTCCTGCACCCACTGTTCAGCGGTGTGCAGGAGGCACTGAGAGGGAGGGGGGAGGAGCGAAATGGTGTGCGGAGGAGAGGGGGGAAGAGGCAGGGGAGGAGAGGGAGGGGGGCAGGAGCAGGCAAGCTTTGGAGGAAAAAGGAGGGGGGGGGGGGCAGAGCCTGGGGCTGAGCAGGGAGTTGGGGGTCCATGAAAAAAATTAAATCAAAATGGGAGTCCTTAGGTTGCTAAAGTTTGAGAACCACTGCCTAGATATTACAATGAATGGTGCCATCTAAATAACTGATAGAGAAGAGCTCCAGGTGGCTCGAAAGCTTGTCTCTTGCACAAGTTGGTCCAATAACAGATATTATCTCACCCACCTTGTTTCTCTATAGATAAGGTAGAGTTCAGACATAAAACATTTACCATAAGGTTGTGGCATAGTTTAAAAATATGATCAGAATTAACAACTTTAAACAAAGAGTTGTCTTGTACATATGCAACCTCAGTCAGTGTTTCTAAGCAATGCAGTCATTGGTGAAATTCATTTCTGTGCAAACAGCAGCACAAGACTATGCAATCACTTGGGTCCTGCGTAGGCACTGTGCTGCCTTTCTGAGTAGTGGTGGAATTCACTCTCTTGTGCAGTTGCTCTCCCACTTATTAAGGCCTTGTTGGTATTCATAGTTTCAGCACAAGCCACCGAAGGTGCATTAGCATCAGAGATGTATCATCAAATTTTCGACAGAGCTAAAGTTTTCTAAAGTTTTTGGGTGTGGTCAGCATTTTGATTTAGACCCATCTCTCATTAGTTTGCATCACACATCTTTTGAAAAATAGTTTAAGGAAGGAGAGTAAATGGTACATTTACTAAACCTGTTTCAAATAAACTACTGTAATTTAATTTCTGAATGTGCTTTAACTGAGTCTGTGAAGAGTTTTTGGGACAGATTCTGGTCTTGGGTTGTACCAGTATGTGGAGTCAAAGTGGAGTTACTCCAGATATATACTATAGAACTAACAGAGTGACCAGATCGCAAGAGTGAAATATCGGGCACATGGGAGGGGCACGGGCAGCCAGAGGTTCACAGCCCCACCGGAGCTATGGGGGAGGGAGGCACACAGCCCTAGGAAGATGCAAGGGGGGCACATAGCCCCGGCTCCAGCCCCCGGCTTCAGCCTTTGCCGCAAGCCACAGGTCGGGGGCGCACAGCCCGGCTCCAGCCCTTGGCGGAAGCCGTGGAGCAGTGCACACGGCCCTGGCTGCAGTTCCGCCACAAGCTGCAGCTCAGGGGCACATGGCCCCGGCTCCAGGTGCAAGCCGCAGGGTAGGGGCGCACGGCCCTAGCTCCAGACGCCACCCCATGCCACAGGCCGGCGGCACATGGCCCCAGCTTCAGCTCCCGCCACATGCCACAGGTCGGGGGGCGCATGGCCCCAGCTCCAGCCTCTGCTACAAGGTGGGGTCTTAGAGCTGGGGCAGAGGGTTGGGGTGCAGAAAGGGGTCTGGCATGCGGGCTCCAGATGGTGCTTATCTCAGGTGGCTCCCCAGAAGTGGCGACATCTCCCTCTGGGTCCTATGCAGAGGTATGGCTAGGTGGCTCCACGTACTGCCTTGCCCACAGGCACCGCCCCCGCAGCTCCCATTGGCTGCGGTTCTCATGGCGAGGGCAGCTTGCAGAGCCCCCTGGCCATCCCTGCACCTGGGACCCAAAGGTAGATGTCGCCACTTCCTGGGCGCTGCACGGAGCTGGCTGGGTAGGGAGCCTGCCAGCCCTGCACCAACCAGAGGCTTGTCAAATGGTGTCCCGATCATACATCGGTCGGGACGTGGGACAGAGTTAAATATCGGAACAGTTCTGATTTTATCAGGACATCTGGTCATCCTATTAACTAAGATCAGAATCTGACCTTTCATGTACTATAGTTAAGGAAGTTGTGTGTAAATAGTTTCATGTTTTTAGGACCCATGTTAATGTTATAGCAAGTAGCTTATTACGAATAAAAGGCCTGGTCTTAGATCTCTATTCTTCTTGCTTATATTGTTACCTCTTTTGGCCTGAGCAGCTAGTTACATTTTGGGACCCTTAGGATGTCTCAACTGGAAGTAGAAATTGAGGGAGTCTGGTATTTTCTTTCCTGCAGTTTTGTTTGTTTACAAAAACTGTGCAAAATCCTGGGTCCAAATTCTGTCCAGGGTCAGGCACCAGGCTTGCCTCTGATCCTTTAGACTGTCTCTGTCTCTCAGTTTTTCTGTTCTGCCTTCCCATAAACATACCCCCTTACACAGAACATCACTCAGTCAAAAGCTCCTGGCTGGGTTCACACACTCTTTTTGTCTTAGGTGGTGGTTTTAACTCAACCCATAACAAGGTTCCGCCCAGCTCATACTATATTGTGAGCTCTTTGAAGTAGGAGCTGTCTATATTTTGCATTTTGTACAGCACTGAGCACGTTACCAGGATGTAACTAGTACTAATGAAGCCTTCCATGCATGAAGCTACTGTTATCTACAATGAGAGCTTCACACTCCCAGATACAGCACTAGGCTGGGAATCAGGAAAGCTTCCACTGACTTGCTGTGCGACCTAAGGAAATTCCTTTCGTCTCTCCATGTCTCTGTTTTCCCTCCCATCTTCTGTCTCTTTTGTCTATTTAGATTGTAAACTCATTAGGGCAAGGGTTGTTTCTGATTATAATCTGCATAGCACCCAGTACTCTGTATCCTGATCTCAACTGGAGACTCTACGTATCACCATAATACAAACAATAAACAATCACCACCACAGAATACAATTGGCTGAGAAGATGGTATGTAGAAAAAGGGTGGAAACAATTGAATTTTGGATATTTTAGGTTCAGAAAATTTGACAACTCAATCAAAGTAGACATATTAAACAAAACTACACTCAAGAGATATAAAAAAACCTTTTTTTAATGAGAAATCCATTTTAATTAAATTTACTTACTAAACAACATGTGATTACAACAGTTGAAAATGACACGTCTTCCAAAAAATTAGTTGTATCATGGTAATGCTCCCCCTATACATTGTGTGTTTGAGGAATTAGGGATTTTTTTTCTGATGTGTTAGAAAGCTATCTAATATTTTTTTTAAAAATCAATAGTCTGATAAAAGAGGTCTTCCACACAAACTGTTAAATAAAGTTGGAAACTCTTTGATACAACAGACAGATTTTCTCAATGCAACTTTCTTCTGTGGGACTGTCAGTGTTCATGGAATACTGCATAATTGTAAAGGCTTATGCTTATAAAGGCCAATCATGTATTAATTCATTTGGTATTCATTGTGAGATCTTTAATCATGATGGATTAATTTGTTATAAATGTGGATATAATATGTTATTTCTCCACTGTCATTTAGTAATTAAAGAGCCTGTTATTATTTCAATCACTGCCCAGATGTGTATCAAGTTACAATGTTTTGCTCCATGGTGAATTATGTTACACTGTGTATAGGACAATGACATTTCCTTCATTTTTTGAAGAGTAAGCCTTTGGGGTAGCAGGAATATATAAGATAATGATAATTTGCTCTGACGTTGTCCTTTGAAATTGTCTTTTTGAGATTATTCATTTCAAATATTAAGAGACAGACAGATGGTTGTTTTAAATCAAGTCCCTCAGTATGGGCCTGGAAAGGCTCCAGAGATCTTGCCCTGTGTCACAGATATGAGGGCAAATGAGTGTGGTGTCAGTGCTTAGCTAGAAGAGGGTGCAGAGGGGCATATACAATGGCGTGGCAGCTTTGTTATCTTTTAAATGCACGCAGCACGCACTGACCAGTGGAGAGGCGGGTTCTCCACGGAGATGGATCAAGAGGCTGGAGGAGGGACAGGACAGGGAAAGTTCATTTTGCCCTCATCCCTGTATCTTGTCCACAGTTGGGCACAAATCACACCCCACTTTATGACTCTCCAAACTCCTGTAAACTGGGTAAAGTAAGTGAGCCAGATTGTTGAAGGATCTGGGGTCTAAGCATCGTAGTGACCTCAATAGAGTTACCCCAGCAAAGAATACAGCCCTGTAATGCCATCCCCATATTACAGATAGACAAAGTCAAGTACATGAAGGGCAAGATGTCTTGCCCGTGTTCCCACAGCAAGTCAGTGGGAAGACTAGGAATATGGTCCATGAAAGCTGACCCCCAATTCTTAACCTTTGGTCTAATCATGGGACATCTCTCCTTCCGTAAATATATTTTTTCATCTCTGCAACAGTTGGGTTGACATTAGATAGCACATCACCATGCAGTTTGCCTTAGAGGCTGAAAGCTGCATTTCAAGTGGGGAAAAGGTGGTAAAATTACCAAGTCTGTATCTCAAACTGGACACTTGAGAACAAATTGGTCTGTTACTTTGAACTCATTTTTTAGACTCGCCCTATTGACATTTAAGTAACTGATTCTTCTCAATCATTGTTAGTCATCTCTTTTTCTTTCCTGTCTGTCAACAGCTTGCTAAATTAAGATTCACAGCCCAGGATAGTTTTCATATGAAGCTGAAAGCAATCAATATGTTTACTTAGATAAATGGTTATTTTACAAGATAGTGTAAAATGCATAATTTTCAGTGCTATATAGAGCCATGAAGCACAATTTATCATGAGTAACTCTTTTAATCTCTGACGCATCAGCAGATTTCTTCTTCAAAGAGAAACCTGGAATGAGCAATCCACACTATATGGGATCCTGAAGAAGTCTGTACTGAGAGAAGCTGAAGAGGTCACTATCAAAATGGTACTAATTTATACTTGTACTTGATCACAGAAGATGAAGATGGAAAACTCCTGTTAGATATTATAATGTATCACCCGCTCAATGCAAGATTGTCCCATAATGAGCATTTCTACTGCTTTTTCAGCTCTAATGTTGGCTTGAGCGCCAAGTCGATTGAGAATTTTTTGATGGAACAATTTTTTCCAACAGGAAATGCCAAGTCATTGAAACTGAGCAGCAGGCTACAGGATGCTCTTGGGTGGGTCTCTCCTGTTGGAGTTGTTTCACTTTCTATAAATAATTATGTGTTAATGGGGCCAGAGAGACTGACTCTATAGTCTAGTGATTAGTACACTTACCAGGGATGTGAGAGGCCTGGGCTCAAGTCCCTTCTCTAAATCAGATAGAGCAGTGATTTGAAGCTGAGTGTCCCACATCCCAGGTGAAGACCCTAATCACCAGGCTGTCGGTTATTGGGGGCGGGGATGTCTCTCTTTTTCAAGATTTTTTTTTGGTAAATCTTGGTTTCATCACAATGTAGAACAGAGACGTTTTTGAAATCTCAAACATTTTCACAAGAAGGGGAAACCATTTCCCACTCAGCTCTTGTGACAAGACTATCCTCCATAGGAGAGGAAGTGTGTTTTACAGTCTAACAGATGCACCAGAACCAACACTGAATGATTTTAAACTGCATGAGGCCTAACAGAGAATCATAGAGGCAAATTCTCTACAGGTGTAAATGGGATCCACTCCACTGACTTCAGTGGAGTTTTACCCATTTACGGTAGTAGCAGATTTGTCCCTTAGGAGGGGAATAAATAAAGGGTCCAGCTGGCAGAAGGGACTTTCAAGAAAGAATCTGTCTGGAGAACAGTGCTGAGAGCAAACATCAACTTCGAAGGAGAGAAGGAGGAAGAGCCAAAAGAGAGAAGCGGGAGATATGGAGGAAGTTACTGAGGGCCCAATATTTTCATCAATTCATCCCTTAATAGTAGGTCTGCAATGTTCATTTGCTAAAATAATGTGAGAATATGAACTGCCATATCCGCTCAGAAAAACAAAAAATAAAGCAGTATTATTAGCCAATGTGCATTCATGATTCTGACTACTGCATTGCCAGAAATAACTTTCCCCTAAATTGGACCTCCTGCATATGCAATGAGACCTGAGCCACTATTACTTCAGATAAGCAGATCTATTGACTGGTTAGTGATCATTTTTGAGGGATTCTGGAAGTAATGAAATATGAAATCTCGCAATTTTTTTAAAAAAAGGCTGAATCGAGATGTCAAGAGGGCAGATCCAACAGTTTTTAAAGTACACTGGGCTGAGTTTTCAAAAGTCACACGTTCACACGTTTTTTGTGTATGCACAGACTGATGAATGAGTTCCAAACCCAAATTGCTCATGCATATGAGGATTTACTTGAAAAAAGGCTGGGTTCATGCACATACACTGGAGTTTCTGTTCGTATAGGCATGCATAACTTGGGACATTCAATTTTTAAAATTTAATCCATTATCTTTGCTCTCATAAATTTCTAACTATGCCCCCTGACCTCTTTTAAACTTCCAAGCATACTAGCACTGGCAAAGGATGAAACTAATGATTAAAAGCTCACATAGGAACTTCAGCAGGCTTCTTTCAAACTCTCTTCAAACAACAGTGAAGGCCCCAATCCTGCAAGCTGTTCTGTGTGGGAGCAGCCAGGCACCCGTGTGAAACCCACTGGGGTTTGCCAACACAGAAAAGCTCGCAGGATCATGGACACAATAATTACCCACAGCTATTAGAAGAATGCAACCATTGAGGTTGATTAATAATTGCTTAAGATGGCATATTAACAATACTTTGTGATTACACCATGCTTTTCATCTTCAAAACACTTTACAAACATTCATTAGAATACAGATCCTGGACTTTGACTCCCTCAGGGAACTGATGGGCAGTATCCCCTGGTAGGCTAATATAAGGGGAAAAGGAATCCAGGAGAGCTGGTTGTATTATAAAGAAGCCTTATTGAGGGCGCAGGAATAAACCATCCCTATGTGCAGAAAGAATAATAAATATGGCAGGTGACCAGCTTGGCTTAAATATTCGGTGAGCTTAAATACAAAAAGGAAGCTTACAAGAAGTGGAAGCTTGGACAGATGACTGGGGAGGAGTATAAAGATATTGCTTGAGCATGCAGGGGTGTAATCAGGAAGACCAAAGCACAACTGGAGTTGCAGCTGGCAAGGGATGTGAAGGTAACAAGAAGGGTTTCTACAGGTATGTTAGCAACAAGAAGAAGGTCAGAGAAAGTGTGGGACTCTTGCTGAATGGGGGAGGCAACCTAGTGATAGAACTTGTACCCTCAGCAAGTTCGCAGATGACTCTAAGCTGCGGGGAGTGGTAGATATGCTGGAGGATAGGGATAGGGTCCAGAGTGAACTAGACAAATTGGAGAATTGGGCTAAAAGAAATCTGATGAGGACAACGGAGGGCAAGAAAAATGATTAGGGGGATGGGGCACATGACTTATAAGGAGAGGCTGAGGGAACTGGGCTTATTTAGTTGGGGTTGGTCCTGCTTTGAGCGGGGGGTTGGCCTAGTTGACCTCCTGAGGTCCCTTCCAACCCTAATCTTCTATGATTCTATGATTATTTCTCACATGTCCCTGGGAGGTAGATAAGTAGGCATTCTCATTCCCATTTTACAGAGGAGAAAACTGAGGTAGAAAGTGTAAGTGTCTTATCCAAGTGCACAGAAGGACTCAGTGTGAAAGCCTAGGTCTATACTCATTCCTAGCTTCCAGCCTTCTGCTCAGTAGACCATGCTTGACTACAAATTAGAAGTCAGTAAATCAATCTTCTTTTTTTTTAAATTCTGCTGAACTCCCAGGGTTGAGTTCCACAGATTAAATGTGAATTATGTGAAAATTATTTACTTTAATTAATTTTAAATTTGTTGACTTTCGATGCCATTGAATGTCCCCCATTCTTGTTTTATGAGAAACACACACAAATATAGACCAAATAAGCCATTAGTAGCCATTACCAGGTTTGTTACCATATGGATGGATGATGGGCTACAGTAGCTAACCTTGCAGATTTTTTTTCCATCTCTACTTCCTACGATTCTGTGAAACCAGAAGTCTTGAGAGAGACTTACAAGAGGTTTTTAGTACTTTGAAGTTTGAACCGGTTGGATGCACAGTGAGAATAGTCTCTGCATTTTCATGGTTATGCCCAGCCAAACTCAGGAAGTACAGAGCAAAAGCATGTTATCCCACCATTAAAAAAATGAGGACGTTTGGTTCAAGTTTTGAATGGTGCTCAGGTGGTCTTTCTGTATCAGAGAGATCTATTGCCACTGAAGGATATGAGCAATACTGAATATTTGCCTGAATAAATGTCTCAAGCAATGGAGCTTCTATGACTTCCTAGAGGAAGACGTTTTATAGTTTAACATACCAGAAGCCAGCAGAAATGAGGATGTTATCCAAAGAAAGGGGGAGATAGCAATGTCAAAATATTTCCTACTTTCTAGGAAACAGATTTATTGGGGGGGAGGGATAGCTCAGTGGTTTGAGCATTGGCCTGCTAAACCCAGGGTTGTGAGCTCAATCCTTGAGGAGGCCACTTAGGGATCTGGGGCAAAAATTGGTCCTACTAGTAAAGGCAGGGGGCTGGACTTGATAACCTTTCAAGGTCCCTTCCAGTTCTAGGAGATTGGTATGTCTCCAATTTTTACCTTTTAGGGCCACTTGCCTGCAAAGTTGGAATTTTCTGATATAGAGACAATGTCCGGATCACTCTGGGTCACTAAATAGATCTGAGAGAATCACTAAAATAATATCAATCTGAGATATTATTCCAGGCCTGATCCTGATCCCTCACTCACATTTACTAGTGCCTCACTCCATAAGACTACTTGTGGAATAAGGTGCTACTTTATGTGAGCAAAGGATGTGGTGGACTCTCCACCATCTAAAGTCTTTAAATCAAGACTGGATGTCTTTCTAAAATATATGTTCCAGCTCAGTCATAAGTTATGAGCTTCATGCAGGAATTACTGGGTTAAATTCTATGGTGTGTGTTATGCAGAAAGTCAGACTAAATCATCATAATAGTCTCTTCTGTCTTTAAAATCTATTAATCTGGCCCTCAACAAATACTATTCAGCCAGATCTAATGTTGACCAGCCATTCAAATATATACCCTAGCCCACATCCTCAGCTGATGATCATTGAGCTCAATAAAGCATTGCTGATTTACAGCAGCTGAAGATCTGGCCACTCCTAGGGCCACTCCTAGGGCGAAGCGGGATTGGGCCCTTAGGTAAGGCTCCCATTGATTTGAATGAGACTTGGATCATGCTCCCACGTAACGGAGCTGGAATGCACACTAATAAGACATACTTAACGTTTGACTAATTGTTGTTGGACATGGGGTATAAACTTATTTCTAGACACATTTACTGCTTGCTTTAGTACATTCTGCGTCTGTGTTTTTATTCACCTGCTAATAGAGATCTCCACTGATCCTTTAAATGGCAGCCTATGTTTGCGGCTCAGTGCCCTGGCAGGAGCTCTGAAGGATATAACTTCACTGGTGTCACATGAATGATGAATATGGGCACAATAGGCCAAATTCTTCCGGGCACTGCACATAAGTGCCTGTCAGAAAAATTGTGGCCAGCTGGAGGAGTGTGAAGTGGAACTTGGCCACCTCTGTTTTGGCTCCCCTCAAAAATTCATGAAAAGGCCATTTCACAGGTCCTCTATTGTAGGAGCTGCAGAGGGGCATTCTGGAACTGGACATGGGACTTGGGGGCGGAATAGGCTGCCTATTTATGAGCTACATTCCCTGATCCAGCTATAGGCATAATGCACAGATCGAATGCAGCTCATACACACTCCTGGCAGGAATAAACCTATTGGTGTGCTGCACATTCAGCTGCTGTTGGCCAGAATAGGAATTAGTGCTGCTGTTGCAGAGTATGAGCATATCAGTTTTGGGGGCAGTTCTATGATTTGGCCCCATGCCTGGACATCATGCACCTACTCTGAACACAATCACATTGACCAAACCAGTCTTTTAAATTTGGCCCTCATACTTCTGACAGCATGAAACTTGGGGAAACACCAGGTGCAGTGTGATGGACACAGAAAAATCTCCAGATCATCACAAGGGTAAGTTTCAAGAAATCAGGATAGTTCAGAAGATACAGCACAGCCCCAATTCAACAAGGCATGTAAGCACATGCTTAACTTTTAGAAATTTTCTAACTAAGGATGCACCATGTGTTTTGCTGACTAGGGATGCAATTACGTACTTTTGATTACAAACGGAAATATTTTCCTATTTGCGTTGGATCATTATATCGATTTTTTTTAAAATCACACTCCAACCGGAAATGGGACTGATCAGAGAAGTGCAGCACCAGATCGTACCTTCCCCAGAATTCATGGGGGTGGTGGAATCCTTGGATGTTTTTGGCCCCAGTCTAGCAAAGTCCATGCTTAATTTTACATATGTGAGTAATTCCCCTGATGTCAAAGTTAAAGTTTTAAGCATGGATATGAGTGTTTTGCTGAAATTGAGGCTTACACAATTATAAGCCAGCCACAAAATCTGGACATAGGTCCAAACTTCACCAAAATGTATGGTTGCTCAGGGCTTATGTTTGAGGCATCTCTGAATTCCACCAGTTATTTTGCTTAACAGAGGATATGGAATGGAGAAGCTATGGCCATGATCCAGCAAAACGTTTACATGCTTGTTTAACTTTAAGTATGTGTGTACTCCTATTCATGCCAATGGGACTATTCACATGCTATAATGTTAAGCATATGACTATCCTGCCATCTAGTTCTGCTTTGCCGGATCACAGCCTGTGCAATTATTGCTGCTTTTTACTAGAATGACACCACAGTCCATTGAAATCAACTGAATGGCTCCTATTGATCTGGAGCAAGCCCTAAGTCAGGACTTAAATCAGAAGGAGGAAAAGTTACTTTGTCACTCTGACTAAGCTTTGATAGCATGATTAGTTTCCTAAACTTTGGATAGTTGGCCCAATCCTAATACCACTGAAGCCAATAGTGTTTTGTCAATGACTTCAATGGAAGCAGCACCCAGCAGAATCCAGTACAATTTGTGGCATAAAAATACAACAATAGACTAGAACATTTATTGCATGAGTATACACCTATAGAACAGCCCACATTTGATAGTTGTGTGTTGCATGCAGCATGTGGAATAATACATGTATTTCTTTAGAATGCCATGCATGATTATTTTTTTTAAATCTGCAGTCTAGCAAATGTCCCTAAATGCTTCACATTTGTCTCACCTGCAGTTACAATAAGGCTATTCACAATAGCGTTAACATCTGGCATCTGATCTGGAATGGCCATTCTTCTGGGGTGAGAAGAGGCAGAGTATTTTCATTGTTCATTCATTCGTGAGCACTAGTTAAGTAAGGCTGTCAGCTGTGTCCAATTATGGGTAAGAATTTTATAGAGCACTCTTCCCTCTAAAGCTAAGCCGATACAGCCAAACCCCATTTTGCAGGCATTCTTAAATTCTTCTTAGCCGTATGTAAAATCCCTGAGCTAAGAGATGGCAGGTGCAATGTATTTTCACAGCTACATTAACAAATACAATTTTGTGGCAACTTGAATCTGCCAGTGAAGCAGTGCGTTTTTGTAATCTCTATGGTTAAACAATGTCATGCGGGACTTTGCTGTGAATGTGTGATGCCAATTAGTACAGTAGTGTGATGGAAGAGATAAAATTAAAATAGACTTATTGGAAAAGTCAGCAGATTTTAAAGTCTGGGATGTTTTTCTCTGCATGCGCAATACAGTGGACAGTGCTGAAGAAAAACTTTGAGATGGAAATAAACACTTGCTTGTTTCACGCAAGCAATGATCCTTCTGAAGTGACTGCAAAGAATTTAGGCGAGAATCAGTAGTTTGGTTTACACAAAAACATCACCACTGGACTTACCCTGCCACCTATTTCTGGTGTAAGAAATGTAAGGATAAAGTCCTTTGGAAAACTTCTTTCTTCACATTTTTTTTTCAATCACAGTTTACTTAAAAATTCAGTGAGTGGAACTGGTTCCCACTCACCTGCTGCACATGGAGGGGATCTCAGTGTATGAACTCTTCCTTTGTGTATGCAAAACATCAGGTCTACACTTCAAGGTTATACTGCTATAGCTACGTTGGATAGGGATGTGAATTTTTTACCGACATAGTTATGCCAGCACAAGCCCTAGTGTGGACAAGTAAACTGTACTTATACCAGTATAGTATCCCTGAACCAGCATAAGTACAATTTTACTGATATACCTGCATCTAGACCCAGAGATTTCTGCTGCTTTAGTGACACCACTATGCCTATACTGGGTTAACTCTGCTAGTATGAACAAGGCCTGATGCTGGCCCCCTAAGTGAATTGTCAGCAGCAGGAATTGAATCTGGACATCTTGATGAGCTTCTACTGCCTGAGCTAAAAGACCTAGATCCATTAGTCAAGGCTGTAGCAGGCTCATCAACCTCTCTATATGGCTCATCCACTGCTAGAGAGGGACTGAGAGCCAAGTGGGTGTAGGTTACCCACCAAGCTCTGTGGTGCTGCCCCCTACCAGAGAATGCTCCACAGTCCATGGTCTGCATAGGTGCAGAGATTGTGACTTGGAAGGCCTTGGGGAAGAATGGGTGGGCAGGACACACTGTGTTCCCCACCTTCTAGCTCTGTGGAGACCTAGGATCTTCCTTAGAGGCCCCTTGGGGGCCACTACCACTAGGGACAGGGGAAGAGAAGGCATGGCAAAATGGGGCCAGAGGCAATATAGAGGCCCTGAACTTCCATAAATTCATAGGCATCCAGCAGGTTGAGGGCAGGTCCTCAATACTTCCAAGCCCAAGCATACAAAGATTATGAGCCAGGTTCCCAAAAAGTCATCAGAATGGAAAAACTCACTGCTACCAGCAGGCCAGTAATACTAGAGATACAGGCATGATTCCAAACCAGCAAAGCACTTAAGCCCATACACAATCCCACTGATTTTAATGGGACTACACAGATTTAAGTACTTTGCCAGATCAAGGCCTAAGTGAAGTCACGAGCATACTTATGGAGAGCTGCAAAACTGGACAGACAGAATCCCACATCAATTTAGTTCATGGTGAGTTTGGGATTTGGCTACGGTAGGCCTGATTCTAAATTTCTTGAGCACCTCTAACTTCCACTAATTTCATTGGGAGCTGGAGGTGTGGGAAGAATGCAGGATTAAGCTTGTTTTTTCCTGCAAGATAATTGATAATTAGCCTATTTGATAACATCACTGTGAGCTGTCCTTTATATTTTATTAATGAGGGGAAAGTATAATACTTCCTGGCATCTAAATGAGTAGGATTATGGACTGATTACCAGTATGGATGATCGGGCTCTACAGTGAAACCTTTAATTTTACAATTTTAAAAATGTTATTAAAGATGTAGTGATGATAACAGTCCTTCACATATAACAGCACTGTTTCTCTTCTAGAATCTTAACAATTGTAGCCTCACAGATTACTTTTTCATAGCCTGGTGTTTTCTTATTTCGATGTTATTAATAGGAAGGACTATGGCTTATGTTAGGCAAGAGGTCAAAGGTCCTTTAACACCTAGGAATCTGTTAAAAAATTTTTTTTTATAGAGAACAGTTTTAATTCAACTAGATATTTCCTAAAGCTGTATGGATTTGTATAGGAAAGCATTAAAATAATTTAAAGCATTATACAATTTGTTTTATTTAGCTGACCGTATTTAAAGAGAAAGTTCATGTTTTCATCAAGAACTGTTGTTTTTTTTTTAAAAGGTGCAGTGATCTGGATCACTGTTAGAGATTATGGTCCAAACTCTTCCGTGCTCCGTTCCTGTGTTCGACAGTGCTGGGGAATAGTGGTTAAGAGCCACCTTTACCGTTTACTAACCCTGGTGCAATTTACAAACCCATGCTGCAATTTACAGTGGCCCTATAGGCTGTTACATTGGCCCCTCCATGACACACCAACCACATGAAGGACAAGGAAGGAGATAGTGTAGACCCTTGATGGTTCTATGCCACCTGGAGAATCCATCTATAACAGGGGTATGTTATGGGGATTGTTTAATCCCTTTACACCACTGGAACAGTGTAAAGGAACTATATTATCAGACAGAATCAGGGCCAATAACTGTATAGTATAATGTCAACAGACTACAATTTACTCATATTATACCAGATATGCTTCTAATTGGAAGTTTATATTCGGCGAACACAAATTTATTTCCATAGCAAGAATATTGAATTCAATTCTTTTCTCCTCTAATGGACGGGAATTTAGGATTACAGGGGACAAAGTGAGACTTTTGGGGCCCTTGCGGACCTTAGAACTTTGGGGGACAGGGCTATTGGATGCAGAAGTAAGACACAGGAGCGACAGCGACCTAACTTCATACAAAATACCACAATTCTCCGCATGAGCAGAGTAAATTTTCTATGGCGAAATATTCTAAAGGAAGAAAACTTTTAAAATGTGATTGAAATATGCACAGTAATGAAGTGTCTGTCTTAGAATTGCTAACACCAATCAATGCACCTTAACCCTATCACCCACACAAGTAAAATTCCTTAGACCACAAAGTAATGTAAATTAGCATATGGCATAGCCACCATCACCTTCTCCTCCTCTATCGCGGTTTGCTAAAGAAACTTTGTACTTAACTTCTCTGATCACTGCTTAGCCTCACATGGTCTCCAGACCCTTTGGTTATCATGCAGACTTGGCAAAGTACCTTACAAACTGGGGAGCTCTGATGTATCACTATGGAGCTGACTAATTTGAAAGCAAATAATGGATGGCTCCAATACTTTATTGATTAAGGCTGTGGTTTTCAAAGGAGCCCAACAGAGTTAGAGGCTTAAATCTCATTGAAGTTCAATGGGATTTGGGAGCCTAACTCCCTTTTACTCCTTTGAAATTCTCAGCCTATGTAAACGTAAGAAAGCATCCTTCCAGGTTGGCAAGCTCAATTCTGTAAATATTTAGTCACGTGAGTAATTCTGACTCATGCAGTTAGCCCCATTGACTTCAGCGGGGTTAGTCATGTGAATAAGAGTTGGCAGGACCAGGCCCTAAGGGCATAAACAGCTAATATAGAACATTATTAATAACATTAATTTGAAAATGAAAGAATCATTTCATCAAGTTTAGGCGGGTGTGGTGAGGACTAGGGCCACTTTTGGGGGAGGGGCAGTTTGTCCGTGGTCCTCTGTTTGAGACAGTACCGAAACCGAGTGGCGTTGCAACCGGGCGCACTGGTTTTCAGTGCCACTCAGGTTTGGCCCGCTCACCCCTCTGCCATGACAAAATTTGAGTGAGTGGCATTGCGACCGTAAACCTGAGTGTTGCTGTGACCCCATGCACCAGATCACAATGCCTGGAGCGGGGAATTGGGCCCAGGCCCAGCCCCAGGGGACAAGAGCTGCCCCTGTGGGGCAAGTGCTGTGCGGGCTCATTCTCCAATCCCACCCTGGGCCTCTCCTCATGGTAGTTTTTTTGGAAGGGGGCCTCAGTTTCAGATTTAGTCCTGCCCCCTCTGCCCCCAAAACCTCTGTGAGGTTGTGTTAAGCAGCCTTCTGTAAGCTTAGCTTCCTTACTGACTTTAGTAGGGGTTGCAGGTACTTGGCAGGATCAGGCTCTGAAAGTCATACAAAAATCTTATATGACAAGCAATTGATCTGACTTTTTTTTTAAATGCTTTTAAATGTGCACTGATTGATAATGTTAGAAAGACATTCAAAAGCAGGAGTATTTGAAGGTGCACAATACAAATCTAATAATTGTCCTTGACACATTCTGCAACTCTCCACAGAATCACACTCATTCTTTAACAAAGGCAACATAGCTATTCTGTGCAAAAGTTTTTAGCTTCACTGATATCAACTACAGCTAAGAAATGACAGCTGAACTTTCCCCCTCCCATCCTGTAACAGATGAGCAGCCTAACGCCTGGAAAGAACTTTCCACAGCACTTAACAGTCTACCCCATATATTCTGACCCCAGTAAGACCAAGCTGAAGAATATATATATATATATATTTAGAAAGTTTCACTGTTGCACTTCCTGTCTGCCTAGTAAACAGCTCAACAGCCAGACTGATACCCAAGACTTACAAGTCCCCCCCCCCCGCAAATATCAATGCTTCAGGCAATTAAAAAACCCCAAACAACTCAAGTATTCTTGCCGACAGGAGTGTGGAATGGTAACCAAAAAACAATCTAGTCCCCATTGTCATAGTGCGACAGTCACAGCACTGCTTCTGTGAATTGACTATTTGCCCATCAGAGAGAAAGCTTCATGAGGACAGGCACGAATACGGTTATTACCCATTTTAAGTAATACGATAAGGTCAGATATCAAGCAATTACACCTTTTCATTACATTCTAACCCCCCACAGCAGGGGAACCTCACTTATGACTGCATTAGATATGCAAAAGCTTTCAGCTCCAGAAAAGGAAAAGAAAAGACAGGGAAAGGGAAAAAAATTAAATTTGTCTCACCAGCACGTTGCAGCACCAACTCGCTTGAAGGAATGTTGCCTTTACAGGTTTCTCTTTTAATTATCCTGGAAGCAGAAGGGAGGAAAAAAATAGAAGAAGAAGCAGGGTGGTTAAATTAACGTGTGCTAGAATCTTTTCAGTTTGTCGCAGAGTAGAAAAAATAATAATAATAAAAAAAAACAAAGGAGGAAAAAAAGCAGGCTCAGTAATTTAAATTTGCTGTCAGTTCAGGCTGCATCGCTCTGTCCCGCCCCTCTTCCCACTGGGTTCTACTACCTGCAGGGCTGCAACTGACAGCTAATGTGCAAACAAAAAAAAAAGGCAAAAAGCATGCTGGGACCATGCTGTCTGCTGTCTGAGTCTCTCTCCACTCCTGAGGACTAAAAATCAGGAGTTGAAAAGGTTGTTTGTTGTTGTTTTTTGCTGGTTGAGGGAGGGTTGAATATGGCTCTTTGCATGACATTTATTTTCATTTTAATGGATACAATATAGCACACGACAGAAACTGTTGTTCAATCAGTTGCTTTTCCCCCATCAATTTAAAAATGTATCTGACCTGATTGATTTTAGTAGCAGATTCTGTGAAGAAACACATATGCATATACGTAGTATGTGTGTGGGTGTGTATACACACACACACAAATAAATAGTATAAAAGAGTATGTATACACAAATGCGTGTGTATGTATTTTCTATCTTTCTATCTTTCACAGAAAGTCTTTTGGATGCAAAGTAGACGAGAATAATTAACGTATATAAAACTTTCAACATAACTGTGAGAACTCCTCTTTGGCACAAAGCAATGTTCCCTATTTTGTTTGTTGTCTATTTTCTAAACATTGTAAAAAAATTTAAAATCCTCACGTGACAATGAAAAATAACAGAAATTGGAGGTATAACAAGAAAATGGCACAATGCATATGTACAATGGGCAAATGTAACAATGTATATGGATAAAAAGCTAATATTTATTTAACTGGCTGTATAAAATCCACTTATCAAGGTCTCTGTGTTAGTAAGTGTTAGAAAACATGCACAACATTGATATGAAGATAAAAAATGCAAATGCTATACTTTATATATTGTCATTGTTAATAACAGTTTTTCAGAGCTAAAATCATACTTCCAGTACCCCGCCCCGCACAAAGTACAACTATATGTACACCTCTACCCTGATATAACGCTGTCCTTGGGAGCCAAAAAAATCTTACCGCGTTATAGGTGAAACCACGTTATATCGAACATGCTTTGATCCACCGGAGCACTCAGCCCCGCCCCCACGGAGTGCTGCTTTACCGCGTTATAGCTGAATTCATGTTATATCGGGTCGCGTTATATTGGGGTAGAGGTTTATATTATATATCACTGAAATCTGGTTCCTACCTAATTATAAAGTAAAATTAAAAGAGTGAAATGATGCTTTTCCTTAATACTAATTGCTTAGATCATGCTACAGTAAATATGTCAAATTTGTATTCAGTGATTACCCTACTTATGTGTGTAACCATATAATAAAAAGCTAAAATGTAACTTAATTAAAGTAATCTCCACTTACATTCCAAGTTTGCTATTTAGACAAGAAGGGACACAGACATACTGAATGGAACATAAGCAATTGGGTTTTAAATAGATTTTCAGAAGCACGGCAGTAACAATATGGATTATATCATTTCTTTGTACCGTATGTGGACCCAATGCTGCAGCCCTTACACATCTGAGTAGTTCAATTGGTTTCAATGGGACTACTCACATGAGTAAAGGTTGCAAGGTTGAGTCCAATATTTTGTGTGCATCATTGACTTTTTGCACTAGAATAGGCTGTAGATTTACATTTGCTTTGCGCTGCAGCCACGTTTTGGAGGATACTAAAATAATGCAGTATACATTCTTCTCCAACTTTACATCACCTGACTCCAATCCTCTCTCTTACCCATGAGATCTTGCTTCCTGACTGCTCATCCTTTAGGTGAGGCATGTTAAATGGTAAAAAATGTTATTCTTGATGACTTGACAGCATATGATACATGTTTGCTTGACACCTGTATTATACACACACACACACACACACAGATGAAATATACATATTTCAAGGATCATATAGTAAAATAATTCAATGGATTTAAAGGGATTTTAAAAGTATATATTAAAATTGTATATATATATATACACATATATACACACACACATACACACAATCATACCGCTCTATATGAACCTTGAAAACATTTTAAATGTTAAGTTTATTAAAAACAGGTCATCCTTGACAAGGCACTCAGACTTTCTAGAGAGAAATAGTTGAATGATGTCCTCTCTAAAAATAAAAACATAGTACACTTAATAGCAAACACTTAAAAAATCTGACTTGGCAACCAGATATAGTCAAGAAGAGCTATTAGATCCACAATTATTTGACTAAAATGGACAAGGTCTAGGAAAATCAAACACCAGAGGAAACATTTTACTCATGGTATTCAATACAGGTAAAGTCCTAAATGTAAATACCAAAAGGCTACTAATGTTCTAGTTTTAGGAGAGGATATATCAATTATTTCCCTACATTATCCAATACTGTAAAATATCAGAATGTGAGGTCAAATGCTGTTCTTATATTGATGCACATCATTATTAGTATCTCAGAGCCTCTGTGGTATCTAAGCTTGATTAAGGGTCATAGAATTTGGCCCGTAGGTATTAGTTAAGTCAGGTACTAAAGAAAAGGCATCACCGTCTTCGTAGTTATACAATCAGCTTTAATGAAAGAATGATAAATTATTGCGGCATTAATTAGTGGAGGTTGCTCCATCATAAAAATACAACAGAAAGTGTCTCAGAAAAAGATGCACACAGATTAATTAATTATCTTTGGTTGAAACTAGCATGTGCTGGCCCCACTGAAGTTAATGGCAGTTTTGCTATGAGGAATAAGCATCCGGGCCCCTTACTGGAAGGGAAGAGGATTTCCCTTTATTTGTTTTCTGTTGATGCACATGCCCCACTCCCAACATGTACATGCTACTGGGAGTGGAAGTCAAGGCATTTCTGAAACAGTTAAAAGGCATGTCAAAATTTATTTTTGTGGCACATCTAATGTAACTCTTGTACTGTTTAGAGGTGGGAGGAAGAATGGTATCCCTTTTCATATTAACTCGGATCCAGTTAATCAAAACCAATGTTTGTAAACTTAGCATATGCTGCAACACCACCAAAAATCTGTGCCCGATTTTCATTCCACAAACGCTACTTTATACCACTCTGGCATGTAATTTAAACCTATTCTAATGTCTTTGCACAGCCAAAGAAGGGCAAGGGGGCTTAGTAGAAATTACAATCAGCCTCTTTGCTCTTAAGGCATTCAGGAATAAACATAGGCTATGCAACTTGTTATGACTTTCAACTTTCAGCAGCCACATATTTTGAGATTTACAATCTACTTTAACTAGGTCTGAGCAGTATACAGTCTCCAGAAACATCATATACCGTATATCTTTGTTTAGAAGCCACAGATTCTATTACTCTTAATTGCTTCCTCCTGCAGCTTTAAATTGAGGGTGGCTTTCTTATACATTTAATTGCTTCCCTCTGGAGCTCACATGGTAAAGGTAATTGAGGGTGGCTTCTAAACAATGATATACAGTAATTAAAAGCTCTTTTAAAGGGAGCTTTTTGTGTGGCACCTGCAGTAAACTGAATACTTTTTATGCAGCTTTGCAGAGCTGCTAAAAACAGTGCATTATTTCACAAGTGTTACATTGTCACAGAAATTCTGCATCTGAAGAGCTGACCTATATATCTCTAGCCGCTCTGTGGGGAGGTGGGGGGAGAACCCACAGCTCTTGTGGAAATGGTTTGAGGGAGTGAAAGGTAAGCTGGTAAATTTCTAATGGTAGCTCTATTTTTAATGACCATCTGCATTTATTTCTAAGTAGAAAAACCAGCTAATTACAATTGCTTTTAAAGGCCTATGCTTTTCTAACATATAGCTTTACTTAGCTACCTCTCTTATTGCGGAAGAAAATATCCCTGTAGATTGAATGGTTTAATAACTGACAGTTACACATCTTAGTCTTTCTTCATGGCCTGGCCTGTGGTTGAATTCATTTTTCATACATATGTAACTGTCCCCTAGATACATCTTGCTCTTTTTACAATCAAAAGGATCTGGCACAGAAGATCTCTACAGGATTTGGTGCTTTGATAAATTAATCCAGTTTTGCATATTAGCCTTTCAAATATTCCCGTCTTAAGGTTTACTTGAACTCCACAAACTACTCATAAAAGAGAGGAAAAGCACATGATGCTGGCAAGCTCCCAGTCTATGCAGTTGGAAAACAAAGTGAAAGTAAAAGGAGGCAACTTCAGTTTACCACACAGTAGTTTTCAAAGTTTGGGCTAGTGCAGCTAATGTTAAATGAAGTACTTGCTGGTGGTCTGCAGAGAACTGGCTGATCGTTGGTAATGGCTCTTCTCTTTATTTCCAGCTGCTAAATCACATCCAAAAATGCACTCAGCAATTCCCTAATGTGGCAGTAAGAGTGTGTGCTCACAGATGAAAGGGTAGGTTGTCCATGCCATCACAAATGGGACAGGGACTTAGTGCAACAGGAATCTCTCTATTAAGGTGTGGTCCACTCTGTGACACAAGAGAGAACCTCTGACCTAGTGGTTAGAGTACAGGACTAGCACTCAAGAGCCTAGGGTGACCAGATGTCCTGATTTTTATAGGGACAGTGCCATTTGGGGGGCTTTTTTGTGTATAGGCACCTATTACCTCCCACCCCCGTCCCGATTTTTTACACTAGCTATCTGGTCACCCTACCAGAGCCTGATGTGCTATTGCTATCTCTGCTGTGGTCTCACTGCATTATCTTGAGCCTCAGTTTCCCCTTGTGTTACAGGGAGACATTATTTCTCTAACTCACATGGATGTTTTGAGGCTTAATTTTTTTATTACTTATAAAGTGCTTGGATGAAGTGATGGACAGAGTACAGAGGTGCTATTTATTGTCTTAAATTGAAAGAAAATAAATACAACTTCTAATACAGGGGTAGGCAACCTATGGCACGGGTGCCGAAGGCGGCACGCGAGCTGATTTTCAGTGGCACTCACACTGCTAGGTCCTGGCCACCGGTCCGGGGGCTCTGCATTTTAATTTAATTTTAAATGAAGCTTCTTAAACATTTTAAAAACCTTATTTACTTTACAAACAACAATAGTTTAGTTATATATTATAGACTTATAGAAAGAGACCTTCTAAAAATGTTAAAATGTATTACTGGCACACAAAACCTTAAATTAGAGTGAATAAATGAAGACTCAGCACACCACTTCTGAAAGGTTGCCGACTCCTGTTCTAATATGATCATCACAAGATAACTATTACCACAGTAATAAGAAACAGCAATAGTGGTCCCCACTTACAAGTCCATATTTATTGTGTTTTCCTATTTTAAATATAGGAAATACCATGGTAAATTGAGCACCTGTTGACTATATATTTCAATGGTAACCACTGTATATGTGCTCTATGTTCTGTGATATGTCTCTTCCCCAGTACATCTAGCCAACCATCAGTTCACTGCATACCTTACAAATACATTCAAATATATGTTCACACTATACCGTCATAAATAACTCATCCTTGCATTAGTACTGACTTCATCTGCTATCTAACTGATGGACCAAGAATCCCTAAAATGGTATCCAGTGGCAAAAGTTAAGTGGCTAATTACCTTGTGTTACAATAATGATACCTCTGTAACTTTTGACAGGCAGAAAGCCAGTCAGTTTGCCAAAGCACACCTTGCCTAAATGACTTGATTGTACTCATGAAGTTCAAGTGCCTAGTTAATGAAGCAACTGCTTTAACATAGCTTCCTAGCCAGCGATATCTGAGCAACGAACCCTTTAGGATTATGAAGCTTATCCCGAGGCAGGCATCACTTCATTCTCTCAATCTAATTTAATGCCCAAGAATGTGATCACTTTGATGGGACCAGCTGTTTCTTCTTCTGCCAACACACTCCAAACTCTTTAGCAGCCTCTCTGAATGTGCCCAATACATCCTGACACATATGACAGGACCCACAGACAAAATGGCATCCTTGCAATGCAGCACAGATCCTGAAACTTGATTTTCGCAATAGCTCCTTATTGTGACAGTACACTACACATCCTGGAGGGAACAAACAGGAATCCAAAACGCAGATTGTACACAGGACCTGAACAAAAATAAATGTTGCCCTCAAACTTTAAACATAGCAGAGAGGGAATACCTTGATACAGAGACAAGTTGATGATTCAGTATTTAATGACCCCTCTTATTCACCTGCATTTTCTTTTGGAATCTTTATCAGAGGATCAAAGAATAATATCAAACCAATAGAAATGCTTATATAAAAATAGAAAGCATTGTAAGCTCTCTGGAGTGGGGACTGTCTTTTTATTATGTCGTTGTCCAGCACCTAGCACTATGAGGGCCCAAGACTATGACCGGGGCTCCTGGGCGCTATTGTAATACAAATCCATAAATAATAATAATGAAAGGAATCAAAGTAACTGGGTGAGTCCAATTCAGCTGTACAATTAGTCGCTGTGCCCATCAATAACTCACGTATATAATATGGTCTCTGTGTGTGTCTCCCTTCCCAGAGTGTGGAATACCCTCAAATGGTTAGAACATTCAATCTGCTGAACTGTGTATGATCATGCCATTTTTCACACAAGCTCCAGTACTGACTGAAACATGTGCTTCCATGTTGTTCTAGCCTACAGAGGCCATCAACTCCAGTACCAATGAACTGAGTTATTTAGTCTGCAGAAGAGAAGAGTGAGGGAGGACTTGATAGCAGCCTTCAACTACCTGAAGGGGGGTTCCAAAGAGAATGGAGCTCGGCTGTTCTCAGTGATAGCAGAAGACAGAACAAGGAGAAATGGTCTCAAGTTGCAGTGGGGGAGGTCTAGGTTGGATATTAGGAAACACTGTTTCACTAGGAGGGTGGTGAAGCACTGGAATGGGTTACCTAGGGAGGTGGTGGAATCTCCATCCTTAGAGGTTTTTAAGGTCAGGCTTGACAAAGCCCTGGCTGGGATGATTTAGTTGGGTTTGGTCCTGCTTTGAGCAGGGGATTGGACTAGATGACCTTCTGAGGTCTCTTCCAACCCTAATATTCTATGATTCTGTGAATGAACATTAGGGGCTTGTGGGTTATTCCAGATTCTGGGGCCTGCTTTACACCTAAACCTTAGGTCAACCTTGCTATATAGCTCAAGGATTTGAAAAGTTGCATGCCCTGTGCAACAGAGTTAAGCTGACCTAAGCCCCATGGTAGACACAGCTAGGCTGATTTGGGGGAAGGGGGAGGAATCTTCTGTTGACTTTGCTACTGCCTCTCAGAGAAATGGATTACCTATGTTGATTGGGAAAAAATCCCTTCTGTCACTGTAGCTGACATAGTGAAGACATACACCAGAATTCACTAGGGACCATATAAATTAGTCCCTGGTATAAATTAGAGCAGCTCCCAGTTGCTCTAAATTATGGCAGTGCTTCCTGGTCTATCTATGGGCTGCAGTGTAGCCCAGAATCCCCGCATTGATATGCACTACAAGCACACACCCCCTCTGCCAGGGCTTGCAAGGGGGTTAGTGTATGGCTGCTTATGGAGGTGCTATGCTGTGCATGCACTGGCTGAATTCTCCAGTAGCCCCTTATTGTGCCTTTACAGCCCCAGTATACTGCCAGAGTGACATACTGGGGCCAGAACATGGGACAGAGTCTGTCTTCTGTATCTAGCTTCCTGTGCCTTTCTTGATCCTTCTGAAATTTCAGCTGAACTCCCACACAAATTGTATTCCCACTTTATTAGACAGCAAGACATCCTGAAGAAAGGTATGTCAAACTGCATGCTGTCAACACTCATATTTACTGTTGCAACTTTCAAATCACCCATAGTGACCCTTTCCTATGTTATTAGAAAAAGACTTCTGTATTTGATTTAAGGTTAGAAAACCACTTGCCATGAGGTAAAAAAAGCAACAGTCTTAAGTGCGTGCATCCTAAGCTATAGAGGAACTGTAGATCTACAATAATTCATTTGAGTTTTGGTATAAACTAATTACATATTGTATATTGCTCATATCATATTTAATGAACTAGGAAGTGATTTTTTTCACTATATTCCTTCAATTCAATTGATTTTAGATAATTCACTTTACACAATTATTGGTTATTACAGCACGGAGGGTAGATTTAATTAAAGTTTTGGTCCTAACAATGGAAGTCATTAATCATTGTTAACTACTGTACATAAAAAAGAAAAACACTCTCCATGAAATGATAGGTGCTAAATATGCCAGCTGTAAAAAGACATGTAATTTAGGCCTAAACTTTGATCCATCTACTGAATATCTTCTGGATTATAAAATATGTAATTAAAGATAAAAATCTATCAGTCCATGACTAAGAGCTTTTGGAAACAAATGAATCAATAATTTAGTGGGACTGGCAACAGTTGGGACTGCTTTGCTGCAATGAAAAATGCATCAGGAGGTGGAGGCTGCATAGCATGCCTGCAGACCAGTTCACGGAGCCAGATGGAAAGTTTGAGCCAAGAAATACAGCACACTTTCTTCTGCTGTTCCAACTTGTGTATCTTCAAGAACATATTGATCCAAGAAGCGGCGATACTATGTGGATCCACTAAGCTGGGTAGCCTACACTCTGATGAAGAATGGTAGTGGAACAAGGAGGGGCAGTAAGAAATAAGAGAAAAGCCAAAAAGGTGATGGAAAATAACTCTGGAAGAAGTGGTTGCTGCCTACCGACCCTCCAAGTGAGCCGCCAAAGCCAACAGTCAGAAAGGTAAGAAACCTAACTATAGATAAGCTGTTATAATGAGTTGAACAATTGCTCTCAACCAGCCCAAAAGAAAATATGTAATGACGTCAACAAGAGGCAAGAAGGAGGGAAGATGGAGTGAACATGACATTCATAAAGGATGCAGGGGACAGACTGCTTGTAACAGGACACACTGTACATTACTGATCGTGAGAATACTATGAGGGGCTACTTAGTGAGGAGGACCCTTTGTATCCCACACTACCCTCATGTGAACTGGTAATCATGGATGTAGACAACCTGTCAGAGGCAGACATTAAGGCTGTGCAGCTGAAAATGGCCCCTGGAAAAGCAGCAGATTCAGATGAAGTCACATAGAAATGATCCAAGCCTTGAAATAAGTTAGTGTATGCATGCTTGGGGAAGTCCCGCACACAGTTCAAAAAGGGAAGAAAATCCCAGGAGACTGGAGAAAGGCCATACTGGTACTGATATATACACACAAAGTGAACATACATGACTGTTCAAAGTTCCTGGGGAACTGTCCCTCTGCATAAAACTGAGAGAGAATCAAAAGTCACATTTGTCAAATAGTGGAGCCCATTTTAGGAAAGGAGCGGTTTGGTTTTAGAAAAGGCACGACAGATAGCATGTTCCTCATTAGAGTTGGTGGAAAGGAAGCTGGAGGAGAACAATGAGCATAGATGGCTTTCCTCAATGTGGAAAAAGCATTCAGCAGAGTACCTATCTGACAGCCAGTGCCTGTGTTACAATTCTTTGGGATACCAGAGGACTTGTCCAGAGGATAGTGGGGTTTGTACGATGGTTCCATGACAAAGGTGTGGATGGTGTGACGGTTGGGCTTCACTGGAGATCAGCATTTAGTCCATTGCTATTTGTAATTGTAGTGGTCTTCATAAGTAAGCAAATCCAAATCAAAGGTGGTACGATCCTGATCTGTGCCGATCATATTGCGCTAATGGCACTTGAGCAGACTTGAAACCACTGAAATGGAAGTGTTTGAGGGAAGCGAGGGGATGACATTGCTGGACTATGTATGGAATGATGTCATCAGGAGTGACACCAAGATCTGGGCTATCAGAGAGAAGCTGCAAGAGAGGAGGCTGAGGTGGTATGGGCAATTGTAGCAGGGCGGACCCTGCTCCGGGGTTTTAAGGGGTTTAAAATGTGGCCTGACAGAGCTGAGCTGATTGGGGAAGTGGCTGCAGCTGGGGCCTTATAAAAGGCCAGATCAGCCAGGAAGCCAGAGAGTCTCTCTCTGTGGTTAGAGAGAGATGGGCCTGGCTGCTTAGACGCTAAGATAAGTACCTAGGGTGAAGCAGGATGGGGAAAAGGCTGAGGGGCTGGGGAAAGCTCCAGCCTAGGAAAGCCCCAGGCCTGCGGCCTAGTACGGGGCTAAGAGGTACTGGGGGTTGCAGGGGGCAACCTAAGGATAGGCAAAGCAGCAGGTCCGAACCCCGTTGCCGGTGATGAGAAGGCTGACACTGCAGTCTGTCCCAGGATATGGGGCTCGATAGTGACTGAGCAGTAGCCATTCTGAGGCAAGTGGGGATAGTGTGGTGGCGGGGGTTCCCCTGAGAGGGGGAGACCCAGTTAGAGTAAAAGGGGCACCGGGTCCAGGGAGGGACACGGGGCTGAGAGTAAAGTAAGTGGATCACCAGCCTGCAGAGGGCGCTCCGGACTGGAAAGGGAGCTAAGTTGCGGAGTAACCAGAAGGAGGCGCCGCAGGGGTGAGTCGGACCGTTTACAGCAAGTATGAAGGAAATCCTGTTAGGAAGGCGTTTGAAATTAGAGTTAATGGGAAGAGAACAAAAGGATGGCCAGGAAAACAGTGGACAGAGTATGTATGGGAGGATGGATTGGATCTGGTGCAAACTTTGGACCAACAAGCCTGGAAAAGACCCCAGCTAGCTGGGAAAAGGGAAAGTAGTAGTTTAGTGGGACTGCCAGAAAATAATGTAATAAATATCCCTGATACTACAAAGCATGTAGCAATTTCCATCTATAGATGGAGCTTTAGGAAGGAGTGCATTGTTATTTCCATTTTATTAATAGGAAAGCAAGTGTAATGAGGTGGTGTGGTTCCCTGCCGCTCCAAAGAGAGACAAACCCCTCCAGACTCCAGAGTGGGCGGAGCCAGGGAGCTCTGAGCCCACCCCTCAGAGGGTCAGGCGTTGCCCCAGAAGTATAAAGGCGCAACCTCAGGGCTAACTGGGAAAACAGCCACCGGGGAGGCCAGATGCATCTGGCCTAGCTCGCAATTGGGAAAGCCCAGCAGCCTGCGGAAAACTCGAGGACTGGCCCGACCTGCTCTGTGCCAGCTACCCAGAAGAGTTGCCAAGCCTGCCTTGTGCCAGCTACCAGAAGGAGTTGCCGAGTCTACCTCTGGCCAGCTATCCCGAGGAACCCAAGGTGCTGGACTCCCCTGAGGACACCACCCCGACCCAAGTACCTCCAGAGGGGGAGTCTGGAAGTAGCTTGGGGGCAGCCAATCCTAGTCTGGCTGCAGCACTGCCAGAGCCTACGTCAGTGTGTTGCGGCCACGATCCCCACTGACGCAGGAGCGGGTCTTCTGCCACTGCTAGGGCCCCGGGCTGGGACGCAGTGGAGAGGGTGGGCCTGCATCCCCCCGTGCCACCCAACTTGCGGATCGCCGTTTCCCCCTCGCCCAGGCCCTTTGGAACCTAGGGCCTGGGTCTGCTGCTATTATATACTATTACTGCTCAGTCCCTGCCTGAGGGCCTGACTCACCATTGCCCCACCTTGAACTAGGGCCTGGGCTTGCTATCATATACTGTTATTGCTCAGCCCCTGCCTGAGGTCCTGAGTGCCTGACTCACCAGTGCCCCACCCAGACCCAGGGCCTGAGCTCACTGTGTTTATTTGTACCTTCACTAAGGCGGTAGAGGAAGACCTCCCTGTGGCCAGACTAATTCCCTGCAAGAGCTATTCCCAAAGGTAGTGAGGCGATGTGGTTCCCTGCCGTCCCAGAGAGAGACGAGCCCCAGCTAGCCTCTCTACAGCAAGCTACAGGAGATATTAAATAACTTGCCCAGGATCACACAGCAGGTGAGTGGTTAGGCCAGGAATAGAACCTAGACCACTTGATTTGTATTGGATCAAACTGGTACCAACATAATCCTATAGCTCTCAATGCAGTAGCAGTTAACTAAAAAATATCGAGCCCAGTCTCCAGCTCATACTTAGTCAATCCCCTATTTATTGGACTAGACTGATGCTAGTCGGGGGTTTGACCTGAGGAATAAATGCACAATATAAACACTCTTACCAGAGCTTTGGAATTACTTCTTTAGCTATAGTGGTAAAAGCTAGTGCTCCAGGTCAGACTAGATGATCGTAACGGTCCTTGCTGACCTTAAAATCTATGAATCTTAATAAGACTGTTGCACAAGCAGTGAAAATTCAACCTCTTCAAGTGACCGTGACCCAGTTTGAAACACTCAATCCTGCAAATATCTTACCAAACAAAAAGGATAAAGGCAGTATGGAACTGCAGAAAATACGAACAGGAAAGACCAATTAGGTCACCTAGTCCATCCCTAAAGTTCATTATTGTAAACTTTCTAGAGTTTTGTCCAGTCTATTTTTAAATATCTTACGGAATGAGGCTTCCTGCCCCCCTCTTGGGTAACTATTTTATAGACTATTAGATCTTAATTTTGCTCCTTTTAATTTCACTCCATTACTTCTTGTGCCACCCCCAGACAATTCCTGTCTTGGCAGCATACTGGAAATATGTATAGATTGATATATCCACACTCACCTCCCACCCACAGAACAAATGTAGCTTTTTAACTTTGTAATGTAGTAAGAGGAGGCCCTGAGATATCAACCTTGGTATCAGAGGCCTGGTATGAGGCCTAAGGCCTGAACTAAAGTAATGGTCAAGACTTTGCTAACATAAAGCAAAGTTAAGCTGTGAGCCAGAGGCAGGCCCTGCTCACAGAAGCTGTCAAGGAAAGGGCTGATGCTGCAAAAAGAGACATACCTAAAAAGTACTGGACACCAGATATCAGAACATTCACATACTTGTACACTCCACACAGATAACAAGGAACAAGCTGACCCATCCCAATGACAGGGCCAAAAGGGTAATATGACGGATAGAGTTGTTTTGTTCGAACCAACATGTACAGGGTGAGAGGTGGCACCATACTATGTAGAGGGGTTGTATCTTGCTACATAGAGGGGTTGCACCTCAATACGTCAGGAGTGATATGTAACTTGTTTGTACCTCTGTGTGAGAATGCACCTCTGAGTGGATGTCTTCATCCAGCGTAGGGGGCAGTGGAAAGTCCCGCCACTGACTGAGCTGAGTCCATTGCCAGGGGGCACATATTCGTAGTATGTCCTGTAAAGTCTAGAGGGAACTACTACTGTGCTTCGTTTGACAATAAACCAGGCTGAAGTGCCTTCGTACCTTACTAGAGTGTGTGGTCATTGGGGGTTCTCTTGGGGTCTGCTGTGCCCGCTATCTGCGCAGAGCCAGGGCAGCACACAGAGGGAACACAAGCACGCAGCCAATTGATTTCAACATTGAACAGAGCAGAGCACCACACCGGTAGCATCTGACAACAGTCTTCATAAGTCAAACTCTCCAGGACCAATGTGTTATTCTTCTCTTCATTCCTTGCCACTTGTCAATATCTTTCTGGTACTGAGATGTCTAGATTTAGACACAAAATGCCAGGTGTGATTGCACATGGAGAAGTTACTACCTCTCTTGTCCTGTGTGCTGATGCATCTGCATTTTGTAGGCATCCCCAAACTGACTTAGTCTTTTTTGCTGATACTTCACACTGTACAATCATGTCTAATTTGCTGTTTACTTCCACCCCAGTATAACTGCATTTCAAATTTCCCCCTCCTACTGAGTACTAATTATATTTCTCTACCTGGATTAGCTTGCAATTTTCCAAGTTGAATAGAATTGTTTTACGTTCGTGATCCTTTTTCTGCCCAGGTCTTCTTGCATTATTTCACTGGTGTTCATAACCTTTTCCAATTTAGTACCATCTGTGAATGTCATTAGTGTTCTATTTATTCCTTTCCTCTAGACCAAAAGGAAGATATTAAACAAGACCTGACCTGACATATATCCCTATGATACTTGCTAGACACCTCCCAGTAACTCTCTACTTTGATGTTTATATTACCCTTTGTTTAGGGTCCTTTAGAGAGAGTTTTCAAAGTAGGTGACAATGGAAAGATTTATTTCTAATCTCCATAGTAGGTGTTACAAACAATAAAGAGTAGAATCTCACAAGCCTATTAAAAAAAAAGTCAATGACTGTTTTCTTAGCATGCCACATTAGCAAACCTAATGCATCAGCTCCTAAACATCCTTTTTTTCTGATTGGAAAAATCAATATAACCCAACTTCTGATCAAATTCTGAAAAGTGTCAAGTTCTTATTTATTGATAAAGCCAGTACATGTAGCTGTTTTACAGCAATCTGGTAAATTCATGTTTTCCATATGATTGGTAGCCATTAGCTATTTATACTTTCCTGTTACAGAACTTCAGCTATGGAAGCACTTGATACTTCTGCAACAATCAGGTAATTCATTTAGGGCTTGATCCTACTCTCATTTGATTCAATGGAAAAAACTCACATCAACTTCAGTGGTGGAGTGTCAAGACCATACAGCCCAATCCGAAGCCAAATGGAAGGGTTCTTATTGACTTCAATGGGCTTTGGACCAGGGCTATAGAAGAGACAACATTGGCTTATGGTGAAGACATGGCACTGCAAATCAAGAGATGATGGTTTCTATTCCAAATCTTGATACCAATTTAAAGTGCAACCTTGAGCAAGTCACTTATCCTCTCTCTGCCTCAGTTTCCTGAACTCCAAAATGGAGATCAGGATACTTACTAACTCAGGCACATTAATTCAGATGTGTAAAATGTTTTGAGATCCATGGGTGAAAGATGCTATAAAAAGCATTACCTTTCCTTTGTCCTTACTGCTATTTATTTCTTTTTTAACAACTCAGATTTCGGAGAGAGATTAGCTAGGTGAATAGGGTTTTTACTGTACTGTGTGTTAACAGAAAGTGTCTGCTTAACATATGATACAGTAAAATGAGGGCTGCACTCAAGGGGTCTCATCCTCCTCCTTATTTATCATGTTTTTAAGTAAGTGAAAACACTTGCAACATTTTCCATTTTTAGATGCCTGATTTGCAAACACTGTTTTTGCTCTATTTCTAGAGCTGTGAATAACACTTCCTACTGAAGAGCTAAAGCATCTGAAGAGAAAACTTATCTAACATAATATAGGGCTAAATCCTAACTTCCCTTCACAACTTAAAGTAGTTGGGCTTGGTGCACAGGTGGGGGGTATTGGGATGGTGAGGAAGGTAACTTTCCCTTTCCTTTCTCCCCACACTTGAGCTTCATATGGGGCAAAGGCTGATATAACTGTGTATGCCTACAGTATCTACCCATGGCCTTCCTGCTTCCTCCCTGCTAACCAGTCTGGCTGTACAAAATACATGGGGAACACCTGTATTGTTGCTGTAAGATACGGAGAAATGTGCCCTGTGTATGGGCGTCCCTTACCCTACCAATCCCCTGCACATTGGAACCACAGCAGTGGTTCTCCCTGGACATAGGGCTGGAGTGTGGAGGCAGGAGTTGCCGCATGGAGTATTATATCATTTCGCACATCAAGGTGGGGAGGGCTTAATGGTCACCTTATATTTCTCTCTTTTTGCTTTTAAAAATTGAACTCCTAGCAAATATATCAGATATTAGGATTTATACATCGTCCAATAATTTTTAATATGATTCTACTGTAGTTTATAGCATGTTGTGAATTTTGAGTGCAACACCATGCATAACATTGGGGCCAAATTCATTCCTGGTGGAACTCCAGTGTAGTCAGTGGCATTTCGTCGGGGATGGATTAGGCCACTGTATTAACAGAGCACTCTAGAGAGAGCCCCATATCGTTTCTATCTTGTCTCCTCTTTGCCTTGTCGAAATGCTAAGCTAATTGCTCCTACAGTATTATGCAAAACCTTGTTTGTCAATCTATTCAAAAAATCAGGAAACATTCCAGAAACCCAGGGAGGAAGTTCATAACAGCTTTAGCTAATCTGCAGAAAATCCAGCCTACATGAGTCCCCTGTCTCTGCTGCTCCTTTCATCTATTCTTTATAAGGAATCCATTGAACTTTAATTAATATGAAAAATTCAGGTTTTCATCTGATTTAAATGTGACTGACATCATGCTGCTACTAAAAGTGGAACAAAGTACAAGTGTGTTGAAAACAATGCTGAACGTCTGGATTCGAGAGGGATTCTGAGAGCCCACAGAAAGCATTATCTTCCAGGTCAATAATATTGTATAACAAATAAGCAGGGGAGTGCCAGGAACTCATTGATATATATGTCTGAGGCTAAGAGTGACACATGAGCAGTGTCTACAAATTTCTTCAGACTGGAAGGCTCTTGGGAGAGAGACATTCACCTTATGTCAGGCGGTTCAAATCCAGTCCAGGAAGGAAGAGTGAAAGTTGCTGCTAGATGGTGGCCTGCACTCAGAGGTTGAGACTGCCCCTATGACTATGGTATCTAAGAGCCTTCCATGTAATATCAATAGAATAGCAAAAGCCCTAGTGGATTTTGGGTAGGATTAAATCCTTACAGAGCTGGTGGGCTCCATCCAGGGATATGGAAAGTAATTTAATAGAAAATAACTTTTTCACAGGATTTCTGAACTATCCTATTTAAAAGCATTATGGACAAAACCCCATTGAAGTCAGTGTAGAGAGTCCTGTTGACTTGAGTGGAATTTGGATCGGGCCCTATAGCCTAAAAAATTCTGCTTTGAAGGTCCACACACAAAACAAAAACAAACAAACAAACTTGTAAAAATGTAAAAAAACAACAACAAAAAAACAACTACAGAACTTAAGAGTAAAAGTTATTTCTGTAGACAACTATTTGTTTCATCCCTATTAAATTATATGGGTCTTTTCCTTAAAGGCAAATACTGTGATTGCAATAGTCTAAAGGTAGTAGGTTAAATCTATATTTATGTTCCTAAATAATTATCTGACTTTCAGACTTTTTGAACACTTGCCAGTTAACATCAGCTGATAATTTAGCCCAAAATAAAGTAGAAATCTGCTCTCACTACATAAACATCAATAGCAAGTCTGTGTGCTAATAAGATGTCACCTCACTGTACTACACTCAAATGATCCACTTTACAGTTGCCTTAATTCTTTACTTACAAACATAAAGTCATTTTAGCAATCTTTATACTAGCATATTTAAAGCACTTCTAATAAAGAGCGCTAAACCTTGATCTAAATCTTAAGACTGGCTATTACTATTTTCTAGGCAAATCTCATTATTTCACTATGATCTCAGAATATTCTAACTGAGGTAATTTATGTCATATACAGAGTGCTTTCTTAGAGCCTTGGTGTTTCAGACCTGGTTAGAGCCCCCTCCCAGAGCTCCAAAAATGTAAAGACAGGGAAAGATGTAGTAACGCTTACTGACCTCTCATTCTTCACACCATTTTTTAGTCCAGTTTTAGCACTGAAGCTGAGAGGAAGCCTTTTATAATAAGTGAGAACAGTCAATGTCAGAACAGAAAATGATAAAAGCAAACACTCTACCAACACATCACACTATGAGAACTTGAAGAACTCTGATGTACCCTGGAATTGAATCTGTACTGCACATTTATGGGAAATTTTCAGAAGTGCTGTTGTATTAATTTAAATGGAATATATCAGCCAAAGGTGTTAACATATCCCAGTCACTATCCAACATTAGAGACCTGAAAACAAGGCTTAGGGTTTGGGAGAGAGACACCTCAAACTCTGTAGTACCACGGCAAACACACCATTAAGAATCCTTTTAACCTTTTATTAAAGATACAGAAAAGAAGGGAAAAATAGTTAAAACATATGAAATGTAGAGTATTAAGTAAGGCTTTCATTTTAATGCCATTTCTTGTTCCCCTTCCCTTTAGCTAGAGAGAGAGCACTTCAGGAGAAACCCCATGGCATGACAGTCTCTCTTAGATGGTATTAAAGACGGTAATAACTGTCCTTTGGGGGGGGGATAGGCTGGAGCTGTTGCTGCTGGTGTCAAAATCTGACCCCATTTAATTACTGGTGATGTGTGGGATACAGCTGGCAGGGGTGGCAATGTCCTGTGGATCCCTTTCTCTGGCCTGATCTGGTCAGGCCAGCCGGATTCGGATGAAGAAGGTCTGGGTTCAAGGAGACGGTTGTAGGGGGAGGGGTAGTTGTCAGCCATGATGGTGACACTTGCTCCAGTAGACTGTCTGTTCGTCCATATATTTCCCCCCTAAATCTCTTTCTTTAAGGCCCCCAGAAGGGAGTGAAGGATAGAATAGCCTATCCCTTTTCTATTTTGTCCACCAATTAGGTTAATTGATTTCCACATCCACATTTTCTTGTTTACCGGGCATGATCTTAGACTAATGCTTTTGAAAATCTAACTCGTAATAAGCAGGATATAAAAACAGTATTCATCCAGCAACATATTCTCATTACAGGACACAAAGAAAGGGCAAATTCAAGCCTTGATCCTTCAATGAGCACTGTATGGGCACATGTTCAGATCCCAAAATGTGCAGGGGGGTGGGGGGCAGCTTCCATGCCTTATCCTGTGCCACATGGCTCAGCCCATCAGTTGTGGCAGCCTGGAATCAGTAGTAGATCAATTAACATTTCTATTGTATATATTACATGTCAGCGGGAGTGTTTGTTGCAAGCAAGACACAAAAAGTTATTCTTCAACTCTTCTCAGCATTGATAAGGCCTCTACTGAAGTACTGTGTCCAGTTCTGGGCACCACACTGCAGGAAAGATGTGGACAATTTGGAGAAAGTCCAGAGGAGAACAAAAAAACCCAAAACATTAAAGGTCTAGAAAACATGACCTATGATGAAAGATTGAAAATAATCTTAGTCTGAAGAAGAGAAGACTGCAGGGAGACATGATAGCAGTCTTCGAGTATGTAAAAGCTTGTTATAAAGAAGAGAGTGATAAACAGAGTGGATGATTTAGTTGGGGATTGGTCCTGCTTTGAGCAGGGGGTTGGACTAGATGACCTCCTGAGGTCCCTTCCAACCCTGATATTCTATGATTAACTGTTCTCCTTAACCTCTGAGGATAGGATTAGTAGTAATGTGTTTAAACTGCAGCAACGAAGAGTTAGGTAAGACTTTAGGGAAAACGTTTTAATTGTAAGGTAGTTAAGCACTGTAACAAATTACCTAGGGAGGCTGTGGAATCTCTGTCAGTGAAGGTTTTTAAGAACAGGTTAGACAAACCTGTCAGGGATGATCTAGATAATACTTAATCCTAATAAATGTAGGGGACTGAACTAGGTAACCTAACAACATCCCTTCCAGTCCTACATTTCTATGATTTTGTGCGGTGTTCTACATACAATTTAAAAGACCTCTTTGACGTCTGTAGTTTTCCCACTAAAACTCTTAACCATGCCCCCAAAGCCAACAACAAAAAATAATAAGAGGTCCTATCCTCTCCAACAAAAAGAAACATGAAGATAGGCAGTCATATGGACATAAATAAGAAATACAGCAGACTGGAGTTTTTCCACAGAATTTTTTTCCCTGCAAAGGAATTGGCAAATTAAAAATGGAAATCAAGTAAAACTTTTCACTGAAAAGTGAATGTTCCTAGCATGTATTTGCCAGAAGCTGGGAATGGGTGACAGGGGATGGATCACTTGATGATTACCTGTTCTGTTCATTCTTTCTGGGGCACCTGGCACTGGCCACTGTCAGAAGACAAGATACAGGGCTAGATGGACCTTTGGTCTGACCCACTATGGCCATTCTTATGTTCTTATGAAATTTAATTTTTAATGTTTTTTTTTAAAAATGGGAATTTTTTTGTTTTAGAAACTAAAATGAAAGTTTGATTGGAATTAAATGAAAACATTTGAATCAAGGCAAATTTTGCAAAATTTTTCAAATTTTTTTCCATAAGAGAGTTTTTTCCCCACTCAACTCTAGTTACAAATATTCTGAAAAAGTGAATCAGAGAACATAGTTAAAAAAAGTACACACACACACAATAAGGCCAAAATGTACTTTCAGCTACTCCGATGCAAATGCAAATTAATTCTCAAAGTAAATGGAGCTCCTCTGGATTTATTCTGGAATCAATTACTCCAGATTGTGGCTCCAAAATTTACTTTCCTCAGTTTCATTCCCAAACTTCCCAGAAATCCTTCCCCCAAATAACATGTGGCATATGAAAATTTTAGTCGGACCAATTTACTTTTTGGGGAAGTTAAGGTCCATAATTAATATTCACTGCTGCAGGCTATTACAGAGGCATGTCCTGTAGCTGGTCTCAAATATTAGAATTTTATTATCAAGAACTGCATTTGCAAATAAGTTGGAATAAAATATGGAAGAATTTTACATATTGGGTCTGACTGAATGTCCATTGAATTGATGTCTTTCCATTGATTTCAAATAGGTCCTATTTAAAAAAAAAAACTGGCTTCCCATTTTGGAACCATAGATTACTGAGGCCCCAATTATTCAAGTTTAATTGCAGGTGGAGATTTGGAACTAATTCACTTGCAGCTATTAGGTAGCTGGATATCTAGTTGCAATATTTTGTATCTTCTATAATTTACAGGTCAGAAATGAGACCCTGGTTTTCAAAATCAGGCCCTTTAATATAACTCTTCAGTTTTCAGGGTATTATTTAAATATGTCTGAGGGACGGGAGATGTGAACCTGACCCCTGAGAGCATCATACACATTGAAAATACCTAGTCAGGCTTCATTCATTTCCATAATTGGAATGTTGCACCATGGCTTCATGTCCTACTTCCTTGGTCCATGAGTGTCTATATGGTAGAGAGGAGGTTATAGAGGCAGCAAATCCTCATAGAGAAGTGTAGGGCGTGTGGGGAGGGGTAATAGGCAGGAGTCAAACGTGTCTGAGTTAGGGTCATTGGACAAAGGGAGGCCACTTATAGATGGAGACTAACCTTGGTAGAAGCCCCTGAAAATTTTAGAGCCAGTCCTGTGGCCTAGCAGTCAAACACACAGTGGGCAGTCCAATAGCTCCTCCAGAAATTTTATCCAGAAAAAGGAACAACAGAAACAATATAAAATATTTGGCATTAAACATCATTGTTATTTTTATCACATTAGCACCTACAGGCCCCATTTTACTAGACACAGTGGTAACACAATTTTAATCTAAATAAGCAAGACAGAGTGGAAAGGGAAAACAGGCACAGAGGTCACCCAGCAGGACAGAGGCAGAGCTAGGATTAAAATCCATGTGTACTAGTTTCCAGTCCAGTATCCTATCCACTAGGACTTGTTGCTTCCCCTAAGGTTTTAACTAAATGTGTATATAAATCAGCATAGGACTGCAATATAGTCTATCCCACAGAGTCCTCTGATTGTTTCTCTTGTCTGATAACCATGCCAACATAATTCTCAAGCAATGATGGATGCACATGCATACAGTGTTTTGTGGCTTTATTTAACTACTCTCATCATGATTCCTGAAAACATATTAGGGTAACAACAAAAAGAAAACATTGTGGTCTTTGACAAGGGGACTAAAGAAGTGGGGGGTGGGGAGAAGCAAGCTTTGAGGACATAAAACTGAACAAAATCAACTGAAGCAGGTGGTTGCAGCTAAGTGGAGCCCTTTGTACTGCATAAACTCAAGTATTTGATGGAACAGTAGAAAGCTTTACATGACTGCAGCTCTAAGGCATGCTTCAGAGAAACAAAACAAACATGATACAGACTTGGCCGCATTTAAAATCTGGGAGCCAAGTTATCATTCTGTGCCTATGTTTGAGCTGGGCACCCTGTCAGAGCCTTTTCTCATGGCATTTCAGGCTGTCTAGAACAGGCATGGGCAAACTATGGCCCATGGGTTGGATCCGGTCCGACAGCCATTTTAAGCTGGCCCTCGAGCTCCTGCTGGGGAGCGGGTCTGGGGCTTGCTCGCTCCGGCACTCCAGCCGGGGGGCAGGGTTGGAGGCAGCTGCATGGCCCCGCTCTATATCCCACATGCTCCAATGGCCCCCTCCGGTGCTCCAATGGGAGCTGCAGGGGGCAATGCCTGCAGATGGGGCAGCGTGCAGAGCTGCCTGGCCGTGCCTCCGTGTAGGAGCCTGAGAAGGGACATGCCGCTGCTTCTGGGAGCAGCTTGAGGTAAGCGCTGCCTGGAGTCTGCGCCTCTGAGCCGCTCCCCATGCCCCAACCCCCTGCCCCAGCCCTGATCCCCCTCTTGCCCTCCGAACCCCTCAATCCCAGCCCAGAGTACCCTCCTGCACCCCAAACCTCTCATCCCCAGCCCCATCCCAGAGCCTGCCCCCACACCCCTTCCCACACCCCAACCCCAATTTTGTGAGCATTCATGGCCCACCATACAATTTCTATTCCCAGATGTGGCCCTTGGGCCAAAACGTTTGCTCACCCCTGGTCTAGAAGCTAGGACTACAAGAAATCTCTCCCCCCCCCATTTCATAATTATAACCTGTTATAGTCAACTTAAGCTTCTGTTGCTCTGCCTGTGTATCCAGACTCTCCTCATTCATTGTGGTACCTGAAGAGTTAAAATGTTTGCCTGCTCTAAGGCCACTCCAACAACAGAGATGCTTTGTTACTGGTTGTGATTTTTGCCTCTTACCATAGCCTTTAATTCTGAACTTTGTGATACGGGTCAAAAGATGTTTGCCGCCATTCACCTATGCATACATACGGTACATGACTGTCTGCAGCAATGTATTACTGCACTACATCAAGCTGTGTGCAGAGCAACGTTTCTATTCATTTTAGATTTCAAATTTGTGCATGTGCTTCGACACCGAGTGGCACATTTACACTTAAAAGGACACATTAATAAATAATCATTTTACTGACTCATTTATTGTAATTTGTTTAATGTGGATTTCAAAGCACCTGCCAGGATTTTCAAGAGTAATAGTGATTGTTTTTTGGGTGTCTCAATTGTTGTATGTCCAGCTCAAGACACCTTTAAAAGAGCCTGATTTACAGAGAGATTGCTCAGCATCCGTGCTCTTAAAACCTCTTGTAGGTATCACAAGCTGAGCACCCAATGACTGAGGCCAGGTTTATGTTTGAAATCCCTCTTCACCTATCCTAAGCTCTGGGTGCCCTTGACAATTACTTAAAAACACAACCAAACAAAGACAACTAGTGGCAGCCTTCATCCTATCCAGCAACAACTAACTGGACCCTACATAATGACAGTAAAGAACATAACATAAGAACATAAGAAAGGCCGTACCGGGTCGGACCAAAGGTCCATCTAGCCCAGTATCTGTCTACCGACAGTGGCCAATGCCAGGTGCCCCTGAGGGAGTGAACCTAACAGGCAATGATCAAGTGATCTCTCTCCTGCCATCCATCTCCATCCTCTGACGAACAGAGGCTAGGGACACCATTCTTACCCATCCTGGCTAATAGCCATTTATGGACTTAGCCACCATGAATTTATCCAGTCCCCTTTTAAACATTGTTATAGTCCTAGCCTTCACAACCTCCTCAGGTAAGGAGTTCCACAAGTTGACTGTGCGCTGCGTGAAGAAGAACTTCCTTTTATTTGTTTTAAACCTGCTGCCTATTAATTTCATTTGGTGACCCCTAGTTCTTGTATTATGGGAATACAAGAAGGAAAATACAAGAGGAAAAATACCCCAGCGCATTACATGTTACTGCTCTAGCAACCTTCCCTTCCCTGAAAGCCCCCATATAAAGATGAGCCTGGCACCATGCCTTGAAGTATAACAAATTCAGGCTATTCCAGATCAAAGTTGAGCCTCAGAGCTGAGCTACCTCCGGGAAAATACTCTGCCAGTCACTTGCTCTCTCTTCTAGTGAAGGAGATCCAGTCTGAGCACTCTTCTGATCTCTACTGTGGCAGTGTGGCACCTGGGACTAGACATTACAAATCAAGTCCAGCGGCATACATTAAGTCCAGCATCTTTCAGACAATCCCTGAAACAAAAGCCTGTATAAGGAAATAGTACTAGAGTGTGCCCTAGAAGGCCAGTTCTTCGGTTGGCGTAAGGCTACCTAGTTGCATTCACTTCAGTAGAGCTATGCCAACTTACATCTGAGGAGGATCTGTCCCTCAAAGTGAACAAACTTGAGCTCTGTTGGACCAGAAAAGGGAAGGCATTCGAGATTAAAGGGATACTCGCTGAAAATGCCCTACCATCAATCCCATCCCATTTAAATCTAGAGACTTTTAGCTCAAGCACGCAACCTGATCTCAATTATCAGGTTAAAACCCAACAAGAGAGGCAGCATAACAGGTAGTCAGACCCCAAACCAGGAAGTGACTTGTACTGACAGGCAAAACTAACAACTTGAATTGTACCCAGAAATGAACTGGAAGCCACTGGAAACTCTAGAGCAGGGAGTACAGTATGATTCCTGCATGGAAAACTAAAGTGAGCAAACAGCAGCATTCTGCATTAGCTGGAGGTATGCAAGGTAATCCAATACTACAGTGATTAGTGGACTTGGAGCCAGAGGGCCCATGTTCCCTGGAAGGACTCTTATTGAGGGGACATCAGAAAAAACAAGGAAGGGAATCAGTTAGGCTGGAAGCAACTCAGCCACATGGACCAAGCAGTGCACAGGGTTTAGCTGTACTCAGCTTTGCTCTTTGCTAATGAAACATGATGGTAGCAGCAGGGTGGTGACGTCTCTGAAGTGCAGCAGCTGGCAGTGTGAGCCATGGAACTCCGTCTGAAGCCCCTGGAACCCTGGATTTTGCAGACACAAACTTAGCCCAGCGATAGACCCGGTGGAAGGAAAAGTTTGATCTGTACAGAGACCTGGCCATGCAGGAGGACGGCCACAACAGCAGGAAAGTAAAATTGTTATTTGACCTTAGTGGGGAACAAGGCAGAAGGGCCCGCACCTCGCTGATGCTCACCACTGCCTGAAACTTTAGAGCAGTCCAAGGAGACCAGCAGACCTGTTGCTCCCCAAAGCAGAACAAAACCGTGGAGCAAAACTGGTATTTCACTGGAGATCTATCTGAAGGTGAGGGAATGGCCACCTGTGTTACTGCCTAATGCACACTTGCTGCTACATGCAATTTTGGGGACTTGACAGACTCCCTAATTTGGGATAAGATTTTCCCCAGAATGTGGGATCAACACCTGCAGGAGGAGCTGCTCTGGAAAGGCAATCTCATCTTAGCAGATGATTAGAGAGAGATGTGCAACAGCAGTCTCAAGAGACAGGATGAAAGTGTAGAAGGCACAACAACCTTGAAGTACGTGCAGTGAGCCAACAGCAAAGGTGAGCAGATAGCCAGGGTTCTATACCCACAGTGAGATTAATTTTCCCTGTGAGACAGCATGAGCAGGTAAAGGACAACATTGCTAGGGATGCGGCAAGTTAATCTATTTTAGCAGGGTGTGCAAGAGCAGATGTTAATAGGGAAACACCCTGTGCAGTGTCAACTGGATAGCGGACCTCCTGCAATGTGTTTCCTTGGATTGAGCTGGACTCAGTGGTATCAACTGAAGTTTGTGGTGGTGATGGTAACCCTCCCCCACCCTTGGGGAATACAACCATACAAGCTATGGATCTGATGAAAGCGTAGCATCAAAATTTCAAAACTGCAGTGCAAGAAGCAAAAAGGGAAATCCCATTGTCATAAACAGTTAGTTAAGGGTTAAGGTTTTTTTCTACCTGTAAAGGGTTAACAAGCAGTACCTGTGGACACCTGACCAGAGGACCAATCAGGGACAAGATACTTTCAAATCCCTGTGGAGGGAAGTTTTTTTTTTCCTGTTCTTTGTTTTTTTTAGAGAGTCTCTCTTGGAAGTTGAGAGAGTCCAGACATCTTAATCAAGTCCTCCCAGGTTTCTGCAATAAATTCTTCTATTCAAGCTAGTGAGTATTAGCAAGGAACTAGTATTCTTATACTTTTATTTCTGTATTTGCAATTCTGTGTTTTGCTATAGAATTTCTTTAATTCTGTACATAGGCGGCAGGTTCGTATAATTTTTGGTGGGGCCCAAAATGGTGGTGTCCCCCCCCCCCCTGTAAGCTGATATAAAATGAAGCTACAATGCGTCAGCACTACAAGATTACAAGGGTCAATTAAAAGTGGAAAGTCAGAAGCAGCACTTGCCTGCTTTAATATATAGTATTAAATTTTGTTGCACCTGTTGTGTCAAAGTGGGAATGTTCTTAATGTTTTCTCTGAATACTGTGTGGGTGCCTCAGTTTCCCCTGCAAAGTGCCAACTGACGGTGTTGGGGACAAAGAGATCAGGTGGCCTCCTTGTCCGGAAGAGACACAAAGGCCAGATGAGGGAGTGTCAGTTTGGAGCTGGCTGGGGAAATCGGGAGAGGCCCAGAACTTGGGTCTGGGCTCCCCACCCCCCAAGATGGACCTGACTGAGGGGTCCTGTTTTCTGTACCTACAAGCTCTGTTTTAGACTGTGTTCCTGTCATCTAATAAACCTTCTGTTTTACTGTCTGGCTGAGAGTCACGTCTGACTGCGGAGTTGGGGTGCAGGGACCTCTGGTTGCCCCAGGACCTGCCTGGGCACACTCGCTGCGGAAAGTGCATGGTGTGGAAGGGCATGCTGAATGCTCCGAGGTCAGACCCAGGAAGGTGTAAGCTTCTTGCCCTGGAGACAGTATGCTCAGAGAGGAGGCTCCCCCAGAGTCCTGACTGGCTTTGTATGGAGTTGTTCCAAAGCATCCCAGCATCCTCTTCCACACCATGCGCTTCCCGGAAGTCCGCACAGGCACTGACACTCCCTCCTCTGGCCTTTGTCTCTTTTCCAGGCATTAGGAGGCCACCTGATCTCTTTGTTCTCCAACACCTTCAGTTGGCACCTTGCAGGGGGGTGGCCCAGGCCATCAGTTGCCTGGAGACAGGGTGTCGGCCATTCTCTGTGCAGACGGCATCACACTGGCCCTCTAGGGCTTTACAACAATCACACCCCCTTATCCCACCATCTAGAGCCTTAAGAAATGCATTGGGGAAACTGAGGCACACAGACAGTACTCAGAGAAAACACCTGTATATGACCAGTTACATACTTTGAAGGGTGTAAAATAATCAAATATTGTGCTAAATACAATGATACTCCAAACTGACCACCAAATTTAAGTTGCACGATTTTCCCCTCAGGTGAGGGTTCTGGGGTGGGGCTGGGGATGAGGGGTTCACAGTGCAGGAGCGTGCTCGGTGCTGGGGGTGCAGGCTTTGGGGTGAGCCAGGGCTGAGGATGAGGAACTTGGGGTGCAGACAGGCTGCCCCAGGGCTAGGGCCAGAGAAGACTCCCCATCACCACCACTGGCAGCAGCAAGCTCCAGGGGAGGGACCCCTCCTCTGCCCCCCTACCCCCCACAGCACACTCACTCTGCACCACAGTCACTGCACATGCTCCTAGGCCCTCTCTCAGGTCCAGAAAGCTCACTCACCTCCTCTATGATGGGTACTAGGGGGTGGGGGTTGCCATCACAGGTGGCCTTCCATGTTACTGCCCCTCACCATAACTTCACTGTGGATGGGGCTGCCCCTTGCCCAGCATGGGGCAGAAGTGGGGTCTGCACGGTGATGGCTATGGGGCAGGGGAGCAGGGTGTCATAAAATTCACCCAAGCCCCAGCTGCTCAGGTAGGTCTATGAATCCCCTCCCCCATCTGCCCTGTGGTGGGTGGGTGCTGGAGGGGAGGGGCACTGCCTTCATATATGGCTTCCTGCCTCCCTGACCCCTGCTGCAGGCTGCAGCCTGCTGCCCCTCACCGTAGCTTCACTGGGGGACGGTGGGAGGGGATGGCATGGGGCTGCCCCTTCCCCAGCGTTGGGCAGGAGTGGGGGCTGGGGCTGGGGCTGGGGCTGGGGCTGGAGGGGGGAAATCATAGGGTCAAACACTCACGGAAGCCCCAGCAGCTGCTCAGGTGAGTGAGGTCAGTCTCCGAGTCCTGGCCGGAAGTCCCCTTTGCCTCTCCTCCAGGTAGGGGGAGGGGAGGGCTGCCAAACATGGCACAGCCCTCCACTCCGCTCCTCCCGGCCGGTGCTCCAGCAAGCAACAGCAGCTTGCATTGCCTTAGGCAGCAGCCGGCAGCAGCAGAGGCAAGGGAGAGAGACACGCTGTCTGGTCTGTGTTCAGGCAGGGAAGCTCTGGGGCCGGGCGGCAGGGCCGGCTCTAGGTTTTTTGCCGCCCCAAGCAAAACATTTTTTGGCTGCCCTCCCCCGCCCCCAGACATGAGCCCCCCCCGCACACCCCCTGTTGCCCCAGCACTGGGCTCCCCCCCAAATGTGGGATCCGCTACCAGCACACTGCAGCCGAGCCCTGGCCCAGCTGCGACTCTGTCCCCATGCGGGTGGAGCTGCTGGGCGGCGCGGAGCGGGAGTACTTCCAGGTGGCGGCGCGGCTACGGGGTGGCGCAAAGAACACGGCCCCCTCCCTGGGCTTCGCAGCACTGCTGGTGGCCAAGGTGGATCAGTTCGTGCTCACCGCCCTCACCCCCGACATGCTGGCAGCCGAGGACCTGGAGAGCCCCCTGGACCTGCTGCTCTTCAGCCTCACGGTGCCCTGGCCCAGCCCCGGCAGGAGGGAAGGCAAGGATCTCCGGCTGCGGGGCTACCTGCTCAGCACCGACGAACCCAGCCGGCCGCTCACCTCCTCACACACTCCAGGAGCCCCTCGCCGCCATCGCAGCCCGGGCTCGGCTCCAGGGGACCCCGTTTCCGTCCCTCCCCAGCTCCTCACACACACTGGGTAGGGCCGCCCAGAGGATTCAGGGGGCCTGGGGCAAAGCAATTTTGGGGGCCCCTTCCATAAAAAAAAGTTGCAATACTATAGTAACATGTATTTGGAAATGTAAAAAATAACTAGTGAAAATTAATTTGTAATAATTTGAAAATACACCAAATACATTATTTAAAAACATTAAATGCTTTACTGGTCTGTCTACATTTGCAATTACATAATGGGCTGTTGCTGGGTGATGGTTGGTGCCAATGGGCTGTCACTGCCTGGAGGTGGTGCTGCTGTTGCCCAGGGCTGGGTGGGGAGCTGGGCTCTGGGGGGTGCCTGGCTCACAGGGGCTGGGCTCAGGACTGTGGGGAGATGGGGTCGGAGGTTGTCTGGCTCAGAGGGGCTCGCCTCAGAGCTGGGGGTCTGGGGTGGGGATGGGGTCGGGGTGCCTGGCTCAACGGGGGCTGGGCTCGAGCTGGGGTCTGGGGTGAGGAGATGGTGTCGGGAGTGCCCACCTCAGAGCAGCTGGGCTCAGAGCTGGGGTCAGGGCTGTGGGGATGGGGTCAGGGTGCCCACCTCAGAGCAGCTGGGCTCAGAGCTGGGGTCAGGGCTGTGGGGATGGTGTCGGGGTGCCCAGCTCAGAGGGCTGGGCTCAGAGCTGGGGTCAGGGCTGTGGGGAATGGGGTCAGGGGTGTCCGGATCAGAGGGGCTGGGCTCGGAGCTGGGGTCAGGGCTGTGGGAGGAATGGGTACAGGGGTGTCCGGATCAGAGGGGCTGGGCTCGGAGCTGGGGTCAGGGCTGTGGGAGGAATGGGTACAGGGGTGTCTGGATCAGAGGGGCTGGGCTCGGAGCTGGGGTCAGGGCTGTGGGGGGAATGGGGTCAGGGGGGTGTCCGGATCAGAGGGGCTGGGATCGGAGCTGGGGGTCAGGGCTGTGGGAGGAATGGGTACCGGGGGATGTCCGGATCAGAGGGGCTGGGCTCGGAGCTGGGGTCAGGGCTGTGGGGGGAATGGGTACAGGGAGATGTCCGGATCAGATGGGCTGGGCTCAGAGCTGGGGGTCAGGGCGGTGAGGGGGATGGGGCCGGGGGTGTGCCCAGGTCCGAGGGGCTGGGCTTGGAGCTGGGGTCAGGGCTGGGTGGGGAGGATGGGTTTGGGGGGGTGCCCACCTCAGAGTGGCTGGGCTTGGAGCTGGGGGACAGGGCTGGGTGGGGAGGATGGGTTTGGGGGGGTGCCCATCTCAGTGGGGCTGGGCTTGGAGCTGGGGGTCAGGGCTGGGCCTGGGGGGTAATGGGGTCAGGGGGTGCCTGACAACCACCTCCCTGAGACCCCCCCAATCCAACCCCCCTTCCCTGGCCCCTGACCGCCCCTCCCCCCACAGAACCTGTGCCCCCTGAGTGTCCCCGGGACTCCCTGCCCCTTAGCCAACCCCCCGGCCCCGGCTGCTTACCCTCCGCTCACTGCGCGCCTCGAGAAGCGGCCCTGCCCAGCGCTGCAGCCGCATGGCTCCCGGAGGGGGCTGAGCTCTTCCCCGCTCAGAGCCGCGTGGTCAGGGGAGGAGCCGCTCGGCCCGGAGCTCCCAGCCCCACCCCCTGATCACGCGGCTCTGAGTGGGGCGGAGCTTAGCCCCGCCCCCCCCCAGCCAAGCTGCTGCTGCTGCGCTGTGTAGGACCCGGGCGCGAACAAGCAGAGGAGGAGCGGCCCGTCCTCTGCAGCCAGGCGGGGCCGCGCTGCACGTAAGGCCATCCTCTCCCTGCCGGAGCCGGTAGCGGGCCCTGCCCCGGCTGCAGGGGACGGGCCGCTCCTCGGCTCACAGCGGCAGGATGAGCTGGGGCCCCAGCCTTTTGTTGCCCCAGGCACCAGCTTGTTTTGCTGGTGCCTAGAGCCGCCCCTGCCGGGGAGGGGAGAAGCTCCAGCCGTGGCGACGGTGGCGGCAGCGGCGGGGGGTGCGCTCCAAGCAGGGGAGAAAACATTGGTGGGGCAGAGCCCCTGCTTGGGAATATTCCTGGGGCTAAAGCCCCAGAGCCCCATATAAGTCGGCGCCTATGATTCTGTACTGTTATTGCTTTTACTGAGAAAGAAGGGAGGGGGAATTCTCTCCAGAGATTGATAAGTTTAGACCCTGTGTATTGTTCCATCTTGGTTACAGAGACAGTTACTTTCTTTTTATTCTTTAATAAATCTTTTCTGTAAAGGACTTGGTTGATCTTTCCTTGGGTGGATTCTCAGGGAAAGGGGAGGAGGGAGGTATCCCTCTGTAGTTGGATTCCGGTATCTCTCCTAGGAAAAGGGAGGGGGAAGGAAGCAGGGGGGAATGGTTTATTTCTCCTAGGTGTAAGAACTCCATGGATTTGGGTCTCTTGGGATCTCCAAGGATTTTGGGGAAGGACTGTGTCCCAATACACGTACCTTATTGGGTGGTGGCAGCTTTTACCAGATCTAAACTAGGATTTTAGTTTAGATAAATCCATGCAGGTCCCCATATTGGAACCCAACAGCTCCAAGTGGGGGTGAGACCTATGACACCCATGAACAATGGAGACAATTTTAAAAGCATGGAGATATTTTCAAAGGTGTCTCAAAGGACAGCTGTGACTGGAAGTGGACCTACAATGGAAACTGCTCACCACAGTGGAAGATTCCAGTGGCACTACATAGGCCAGTAAGCAAGAAGTTCGAAAGTTTGCACAGCACTGGCAGCATAGTGCCTGTAGAGGCCAGTACAGCCTGTCAAAATCAACATGGTGGTGGTGGTAAGGAAACCATCAAGCAAATTACACATCTGCATAGACTCACAGCCACTAAAACAGGTATTGAAAAGATGCCACTATCCATTGCCCACAATTGATGACATCTTGCTGGCACTTTCCAAAGTGAGAATAGTTGTGGTCTGATGTGAGGAATGGGTTTTGGCACATAAACCTGGATTAAATTTTCCAGCATATGTTGCATACTATTCAAACTTTTGGGAGGTCAATACCCTACCCGATACAAGAAGCAAGTCAGTGACTGGCAAACTAAAGGTCCACCTTGAGAGAGATGGCTTTCCAGACACTGTATTCACCAAGAACAGTCCCTAAGTGGTTATCATTTTTGGTAGAAAAGAATACTCATCACTGGGTGCCAAAGCAGTCTAGCACAGGCACTGATGGGATGAAGGACCAAAGCCTCCTACCAATGAGGAGAGACTTGTTGTAGCCAGAAGGCCGGAGACACTGCTGAGAGGAGATTAGTGACTGCCAACCAGAGAAAGCAGAATACAACAGTTTGGCTAGGGACCCACTGGCCCTGGAGACAGGCACTCTTGTGAGGATGCTGCCATTAAAGAGACATCAGAAGGCATGGACTAATGGAGTAGTGAGGGGTGCAGTGGCACAGAGGTTGTATGAGGTGGCCATGCAAGAGGGACAAGAAGGAATATGAGACACTTATGAGCCAGCAGACACAACACCCAGATAAAGCCTTCAGAGATTATCACAGAATGGAGAGACAAAGAACCATGCAGAGACCAACCCCTCAGTCCCCCTGGAAGGGAGAAGACTCCTTAGATATATAGTTTGTTAGACTTGGAACAGGTGACAGGGAGACAGAGGTCATTCCCAGTGTTGTCACCTGTTAAGGAGAGCAAATTATGCACTAGCAACCTCTGGTCAAAGACGTGGGGTGGGATCAGGGTATCAATTGTTTTTAATGTTAAAGTGTTTGTAAAATATGGAAGATGAACCATGATCCATGGAACTGAGTCAGTGGGCCTAGTGTCCCTAGCTTCTGTTTTTCAGTGGATGGAGATGGATGGCAGGAGAGAGATCACTTGATCATTGCCTGTTAGGTCCACTCCCTCTGGGGCACCTGGCATTGGCCACTGTTGGTAGACAGATACTGGGCTAGATGGACCTTTGGTCTGACCCGGTACGGCCGTTCTTATGTTCCCTGAATGACTGTTATTTAGGTGACACCAAAAAAAAAACAGGGACTGTGTGGAGGTAGGCTGGACGCAACTTGGCCACATGGACAAACCAGTGCACAGGGTGTAAAGTTCCACTTTGCTAATGAAACCATCAGTACCATATAAATACCAAAGGTGAGTACACCAGACCCTTGCTAGAATGCACGTCTATATAGCGTGAATTTGTGTATTACGTGGTCACAGCCATGGATCCCAAATTTAATTACTTTCATTGGAATTCATGTTAACACGGTCCCTGCGTTAACATGGTACTGCACATGGATCCCAAATCCCGTTCTAGCGAGGGTCCGCTGTATATATGGGTGTTCAGATGAGGCAAAAGAGGAGCACATTTTAGTAACCCAGAATGAAGTGACCAACAGCACATAAAAGAGTAAAAAAAGTCCACATCCAAGAGGAAAGGTCAATGTCCCTCACTACTGCTCCAATGGTCATCATGGAAAAGTCGGTGCTTGCCAAGAGTAACCTCAATGTGGTATCTGAGATAATCACAATTCTTCCCTTACTTAGAATAGGAAATACCTATGACAAATATTGGGCCAGTGAACTTTGGGAAGACCTCATAGCATCTAAAGTCCAGCGGAAGACAAGTTTTGGCTGGGCTTCCTTTCCAAAGAATAGGTTTACTGGACTAAGGCTTACTGGACTAAAATGTTCACTGGACTAAAAAAAGAAAGGGGAGCAAACCCATGGTTATTCATTACTGGACAGATACAAGAGGCCAAAGCTCTTGTACATCTGAGAGAAGTGGATCCTTCAACCAACAGGGTTGAAGTCTCTGGGAATGGAGTATAGGTGAGAAACCTACTTAGGCAAAGAATGTAACTTTCTGAAATTAATTTTTAGTCTTAGTGTATTTTCACTTTTGTTTGTTTCTGTCAGGTGACCAGGATGAGGGCGCTCTAGCCTAGTGGTCAGGGTGAGCATCAGACCTACTGATTGGAGGAGGCACTGGGAATCAAGGCCTACAGTCAGGGCTCAAGTCAGTAGTCAGAAGCCAAAGCCATGGGTCAAGCCGGAGGTCAGGAACTTGAGCAAGCAGGGTAGCAGGCAAGTAAGGGTTCAAGGCAGGGGCAGGACAGAGGCAAGACAGGGGCAGTGGGACCAAGGTAACACAGGACCAGTCACACTAGTGGGCATCTGACTGAGAAGCCAACAAGCTGCTTCTGCTGCAGTCGTAAGAGCTGGCCTGCTGGCCATTATACAGGACAATACAGAGAGGAAAAGATGATCTGGGCCCATGGGGCTTGGCATCTAAACAGTGATGTTATTTAACCTATCACTTAAAGTAACAAAACATGCTACTGTTCTTCTTGTCAATACTTTGTGCAAATCCATGTAATATTAGGAGTTACATAATAGGCATTTTCAAAGAAAATGCCAAGTTCAATTGAATGTGACCTTTTAGTCATACCAAGATGTACTTGTGCAGTATGTACATTTTACTTTGATCTTTATTGGCTAACTTAAAGGCATCTCTATTAGAAGGCCTGAAAATGCAATAGTTTCGCTTCACAATTTGCCAGCCTAGCTACATTCCAGCCTTAGCACTGAAATGAGTAAAGGTAAATTAATCTAGAGAGAGAAGCCTGTATGTGATTCGGCTCTGTATTTTTTTTCCTCTTAAGCTATTTCAGGGACAACCGCCAAACTCATAAACAAATACTCAGGGTGCCATATTACAAAATATGTCAGCTGTATAATTGAATAATGTAAAATGTATTCATCATGTCTGTGTACCTGGAGACACCTAGCAAAAGCATCTGCTGCTTAGGTGCCCAACAGAAATAAATTTTTTAAACAAAGATTGGCATTAAAACTTAATATCATCTTTTGTTGTGCCAAATCTGCATTGTGTACTGTTGGACCCTGCAGCTATAAAGATGTAAGCTGGAGCCAGAATTGTGTTCAATAGCTCCAGCTGGTGGTGTTCAGCCAGGAATACTCCAATTCAAGGACTTGACTCTGACAGGAACACAAGATGTGCATTATGAATTTTCTTTTGTCATTTTAATACATGACATTCATTTTCATCTTTGAAGAGATGCTCCTATCAGTGACCTCTGCCCATTAACACGTTAACTGCTTTAAAATAAATTTGAAAAAAGAGGCACTACCCAGAGTACTCACCAACAGTAAGGTCTGATTTACCTCTAATGAAATCAATAGAAGTCTTTCCACTGATTTCAATCGAGGTTGGATCGGGCCCTCACATCTCACAATCTCTCTCTATTATAATTTATCTTGCTCATATTCATCCTAACCTTCCTTTGTTGATTGGCACACCTTGCTGGATAAGTCTAATTTAGGGCCAAGTTTTGCAAAGGGCCGAGCACTCTCAATGCCAACTGATTTTATAACAATTTTCTGATGCAAAGAAGAAGCCTGTATTTGAGTCTGGATCATTTTTTTTTAATTTCAGATTAAAGAAAACAAAAGAAACACAGGGGTGACTGGGTGACATTTAATGGCCTGCAAGATACGGGAGGTCAGACTAGGGGATCTAATGGGCCTTTCTAGCCATCAACCATGAATCTGTGAACAAACCTCTGTTTCCACGACAGTATGACATGTCCCTGAAAACCCTCAATGTGGCCAACTCATGAGTGTTCTGTGAGCCCATCTGGTGATGACAGGAGAAACTCCAGCCCGCTAGTGAATTTCAGCCCTGCCTCTGGGAGGCTGCTGTTTTCCAGGAGGTAGGGCAGTGGGGCAGGCATCAGAGCTACTGAAGGAAGCAGCAGAGCTCTCTTTCCCCATCATTTCAACAACCATCAGTTCTCACAGCAGCTCTGCTCCCTCCTCTCCTCCTGTGAACACTGGGACAGCTTCTCTCTGCCTTCTGCGTCGTACCCAACCTGGGAAGGAGCAGAGAGTATTGAAAAGCCCCTGGAGCTGCCTCCCCAGTCTGGAAGGGGGCACAGCTGCATCTCGCCTGGGCCTGGGAGAAGGGGTGTAGAACCCCAGCAGCAGCAGAGATGAGGCTGGTGGTGCAGAACTGATGCAGGGACTGGATTGCTTTGGAGTCTTGGGCAGAGGGGCAGAACTAGTTGCTAGGCAGGGGAGAGGCAGATGTGGGAATGAGAGCTCCTGCAGTGGGACCAAAACAATCAATGACTCACCTACTAAATGAGAGAGTGGGCAATGCTAATTGTGACAACACACACAGGATGGGCAGGGAGAATTAGAAACCAAAAACAACCCAGACCAAACTGCACAATCCCATCTTCCTTTTAAAAAATTCAGTTTTGGGGGGCTGATGTCCTGATTTATTTATTTTTTAAGGCCTGACTCATGATTTTCGAAACTTTGGGTTTGACACTACTGCATCCTTGTGTTCTGGACCCATCTCAATCTGTAGCAGCCTACTTGAACTGACCCAGCACTGCCTGTTGAGGGAAGACTCTTTAGAACTAAAGTGCAGTACGCACACACTTCCCTTAGATAGCCGTAGCTCCATATGCGACACGTTTCAAGACCGACAGAAGTTGCTGAGCGCCTTGAAATGCCAAGCTTCTAGTGTAAAGCTCCTCAGATGTAGGAACATCTCATGTTTGTCTGTACAGCAACAGGCACACAGATGGTTACAAGATAATGGTAAAATCTCTTCTGTATCTTAAATCTATAGAAAATAGTGGTAAGGAAACCCATGAGTCTAGCTGCAAAACATCACAGGTATAAATTAATTCTACCTGTTAAATGTCCCTCCATAATACATAGACACTATCATGGATTGTTTTCCTACCGCAGATGCGCCTGGCTCTTCCAATGACAAAGGTGGAATCCTTGCCTTGAAGAGCTCACAGTCCAAGAGCCCTGTTCTTAAAACCTTATTTCATCCCTAAATCAATGAGAATTGTGTGTTCTCAGTGCCTGCTGAAAAAACCACACCAAAATAAGTGGCCTAAATGCAGGTTCTTATTACTAACATTGGACACCAACATTTGGCCATAGCCTTTTTATCTCAGTTTAACCACCTATTTAATACTGGATGCTCCTAGGTCAAAGAAGTGTTGAGGCTTAATTAATTTTTAAAGCTCTTTGAGCTCCTCACATATGAGGTGCTATGCTATATAAGTGCAAGTATTTTATTACTGAAGAGACTTATCACAGGAAAGGTTAAGGTCAATTAACATTTTCTTGCCATTTATGCATATATTTTGAGATCACAAAAAGAAAACCGATAGTTTAATTTCACTTGTATCCATTTTCAAATGACGTATTTATAATTGATTTAAGTTGAAGTCTTGCAGCTCATCAAAATGGCAATAATGTATACCCCTTTTACAAGCTTCTAACACCCTATGGTTTTAGGCTGTTTTGTTTTTAATTGAAGCATAAGCGTTTCAATTACACATTATAATTAAAAAGTTCCCCGATCAAGTTATCAATCTTTTTAAAATGACTTAGGAAGAGTACAAAAAAAATCTCCATGAGTTCTTGAAAATGCCTGTGTAGATAATGATAAACTTCCTTTGTTTTTGAATATCAAATCTACAATTTAATTGAAGTAGCAAGGAAAGGTGTTTTGAACACTACAGCTATTTTGCCAGGTACCACTAAAAAGGAGTTTGCCAATTGATATCTAAAACTAATCATGTTTGCCAAAAATCACATCTAGCTATTTTAAGTAAACAGACATATTAATAAATAGTGTGCAGACCTAAAAGAACAGAGGCTAAGTTTTGTTTCCCCAAAGCACCCCAAGATTTAGTCCCCCCATCTCTCAGAATTTCAGTGGGATTTTGGTATTTTTGAAAATCCCAGCCACAAGGTTCGAGTTAAAAGATATTTACATTGAGATAATCACATTGTAAGTCACTCCAACTACACTGGTATTTTATCCCTTCTCTCATTAAAACAATCATACCATGACACCATGTTTTAATTAAATTCTTGCTTTACATTCTGTTAAAGTTGTTTGAATTAAAAAAAAAAAAGAGGTTGAGAATATTTTCACAAATCAACCTGGTTAATCATGCCACTGTTACCAGCAGGTCCGTGTTGTTGATGTTTTGAATATTCAGCCTATCTGTTGGTTTACAAAAATGCCTACGTACCGTGAAAGTGTCAGGAGTGAGTATCTGAAAGTGTATTGCTATTCATTAGTTATTTGCTGTTCATTATTCTCCTTTTGAAAAAAGTTTTAGGAAACTATGCCATACAAATTAGGTGGTCAATCACACATCTGGATCTTCATCTAGTGATTCTATTTTCTAATTGCCAGATCTTAGTCCCAATGGGTGTAAATGTTAGTTTTGCCATTGATTAATGGGAGAAGATGCTAATGTGGTACTTAGATTTGATAAAAGCATTGAAACTGGTACAGTTCAACATAACAGTCAAATTATTTAGGGCTAGTCTACACTACCATGCTACATCAGCGCAGCTGCACCCACCGCTGTAGTGCATCTGGTGAAGATACGCTATGCCGATGGAAAAGAACTCTCCCACTGACATAATTACTGCACCTCAACGAGAGGTGGAAGCTATGTCAGCAGCAGAGCGCCTCCCACTGACTTAACACTGGTGTGTGGACAGCGCTTAGGTCGATGTAACTTGCATCACTCAGAGGAGTGGCTTTTTCACATCCCAGAGCGATGTAAGATACATGGACTTAAATGGTAGTGTAAACAAGCCCTTAGAGGAAAAAAGTCAGCTTAGGGTTTTGTCCTGTAAAGTGCTGAGCTGCCTGTACTTTCATTAACTCCAGTGGCAACTGAAAGAGCTTGGCATCTCACAGGACTGGGCCTCTAATTAAGCAGACAAATTTTAGATGCTCTAGAATCATCAAAAAGCTACTTAGCCTTATGCCAAAGTACCTGACATTTTCTCCCTGTGTGAGTATTTATATACTGTGATCAAGTCATTTCTCAGTCTTCTTTTAGATTGAGTCTAATTCTCACTGTAAGGCATTTTTCCTAGCCCTTAAATCATTTCCGTGGCTCTTTTCTGCACCTTCTTCAGTCTTTCAACATCCTCTTTAAAAATGTGGAGATCAGAACTATATGTAGTATCCCAGAATTGGTCTCAGCAGTGCCATGTGCAGAGGTTAAAAAAAACAAAGGACCTCTGCTCCTACTCACTAGTCTCCAGTTTATACCTCCGAGGATTGCATTAGCCTTTTTATCCAAAGCATCATTTAAGTTCAGTTGTTTGTCCACGATAACCCTCTAAATCCTTTTCAGAGAGCTTTTTAGAACACAATCCCCAGCTCTGTAGGTATGCTCTGTGTTCCTTGTCCCTAGATGTATAACTTTGGATTGGTGATATTAAAATAAAATTTGTTTGAATAGGTCTAGCTTACTGAATGATCTAAATCACGCTGTTTGACTACCCAGTCCTCAGTTATTTACTATTCCATCAACCTGTGTCATTCACAAACACTATCAGCCGTAATTTTCTATTACTTCCAGATCATTGGTGAAGATATTGAAGAGCATCAAGCCTGCAGACCCATAGTAGATACATCCCCTTTTTGTGACTATTCCCCATTGAAAGATACTTTGAGGTCAGTTAGCCAGTTTATGACAAGTGCTCTGATATTGTATAAAAATGATCATTAATCTGAATGTCATGTGGTGCTATTTTGTCAAGAAGTCATGCCAAACCAACCTGACTTACTACTTTGACAGTGTTACTGGCACAGTGAATGGTGGTCTGGAGGTGCGTGCGTATGAGGCTGTAGAAATGCTATCGTGATTTTCATAAGGCTTTTGACACAATCTTACATGACAGTCGCATGAGCAAACGAGGGAAATGTGGTCTGCATGGATTTACTATAACAGGGGTGGTGAAACTTACTGACCCTCTGAGCCGCATATGATAAACTTCAGAAGTTCAAGTGCTGGGCACATCTGCTGGGTCTCGGAGCCTCAGCCCCATGGGGCATGCCTGCCAGGGCTCAGGGCTTCACCCCCAAGGGGAAGGAGTTCTCTGGGCTTCAGTCCCCATGGGGCACACTGACTGGGGCTTGGGGCTTCAGCCCCATGGGGAGGGGGTCTCAGGGCTTCTACCCTGAATCCCTGAGCCCTGGCAGCAAGGCTGTCCCAATGGAGGTGCGGGTCCCAGGATAAACCAGCCTCCCCGCTAGTCTCCTCGCCATTCACCCGCCTGTCTGCCTGCTCAACCCTCTCCCAGCTGCCCACCTGCCGCTCACCTCCCCATCCGCCTCCTCACACCACTCGCCCGCCCACCTCTTCACCTGAATATCGGGACAAATGGCATCCCGATCGTACATCGGTCAGGATGCGAGACAAAGGGCTAAATATTGAGACTGTCCTGATTTTATCAAAGCGCAGGGAGCCCCAAAGTGCAGGGCCCGGGCGATTGCCCCTATTCACCCTACCCAAGAGACGGCTCTGCCTGGCAGGCACACCCCAAGGTTCTGAGCTCCCGCCCCCACTCTACCACAAGGCACAAGTCCCGAGCTCCCCCCCTTCCCAAATTGGGGGGAGGAGCATGGGGGGGCTCTGCAAACCACACTTTAAGAGCTCCATGCAGCTCATGAGCTGTGGTCTGACCACCCCTGTACTATAAGGTTGGTGGCACAACTGGTTGGAAAAATCATAATCGAAGATTAGTTATCAATGATTCGCTGCAAAAGTGAGAGGAAGTATCTGGGTCCCACAGAGTCCCCTGGTTCTAGAATTATTCATGGTTTTCATTAATGACCTGGATAATGGAATGAATTTATGCTTATAAAATTTGAGTATGACACTTAAATGGATGGGGCCACAAGCACTTTGGATGCAAGGTTTAGAGTTCAAAATAAACTTGAAAATTAGAGACTTGGTCTAAAACTCAACAAGATTAAATGCAACACAGACAAGTGCATAGAAAAATGAAAATGCACAACTGCAAAATGGGCAATAAGTGGCTAGGCAGTAGTACTACTGGAAAGGATCGGGGGGGGCGGTTACAGTGGATTACAAATTGAATATGAACTAACAACGTGATGCAGTTGCAAAAAAAAGGGTAATATAATTCCAGGGTGCATTAACAGAAGTGTCATATAAAAGACACAGGAGGTAATTGTCCTGCTCTACTCAGCATTGGTAAGGCCTCAGCTGAAGTACTATATCCAGTTCTGGGTGCCACACTATAAGAAAGATGTGGACAAATTGAAGAGAGTCCAGAGTAGAGCAACAAAAATTATAAACAATTTTTAAAAAAACTTGATCTGTGAGGAAAGGTTAAAGGGGCATGTGTAGTCGGAGGGTGTGGGGGACGGCGAAGAGACTGAGGGGGGACCTGGTAGCCTTCAAATATATTAAGTCCTGTTATAAAAAGGAGGGTGACCAGCTGTTCTCCATGTCCACTGAAGATCGGACAAGTAATTGGCATGATCCTCAGCAAGAAAGAGTTAGGTTAGATAGTAGGAAGAGCTTTCTAACTATAAGCTCTGGAAAAAGCTTCCAAGGGAATCAGTGGAACCTCCATCATTGAATGCTTTTAAGAACAGTTTAGACAAACATCTATCAGGGATTGTTTAGGTATATTAGGGCCTGCCTCAGTGTTGAGAGCTACACAAGATGACCTCTTGAAGTCCCTTCCAGATCTACATTTCTGCATAAACTTGATCTTGTTCTTTGAGTTTATTTGACAAGACCTATTTTCCATAAAACCATGGCATTATTTATGTTTCTATTCCTTAATTCTTATCAATTGAATCCCGCATCAGCTTTTCCATTATTTTGCTCAAGATTAATATAAAGCTAATTGGTCTATTGTTATTTGGGTCATCCAGCTTACCTTTTCGAGCACTAGCACAACATTAGCATTCTTCCAGTTTTCTGGAACTTTTCCAGTATTCCATGATTTATTAAAATCTAACACCAGCAGGCTAGACATCTCCTCAGGCAACTCTTTTAGAAACCTGGGCGCAAGTTATCTGGGTCTAGTGATAAAAGAATATTCATTCTTTGCAAATCTTTAAAATCTTCCTTAGTTTCTAATGAGCTAGAATGTGTTTCATCATCCTTATAAGGGTATGCTATCCTGCTTCTTTCTAAATATAGAACAGAGAGCCATTTATTGAGCACTTCTCTTTTTTTCTGTATTAACAATTGTACTATTTTCCCCTAGTAATGAGCCTAGACCATTGGTAGGATTTCTTTTGTTCCTAATATACTTTAAAACTCTTTTTTGTCCATAGTTCCACCAGCCAAGGATTTTTCCTGATGTCTTTAGCTTCCCTTATCAGTTTTCTACACTTCTAAACTATTTGAGAGCCTTAGAACTTTATTTCTAGGAGAGGGGATGGCTGAAAGTGGGGAGAAAGCATTTTCTACCATTAGGAAGGAAAAACACCTTCCTGACTTTCAAGTTGTCTTTAAAAAACAAAGATCTGAGATCATGATACCTCTTTGAATCATTCTATGCTTCACAGAAATGACTTTACTTTAAAAGAAAAGGTACATTATATCAGGACTACATAGTATTAAGTGGGATTGTAACAACAAGAAACAAAACTGGTAAGATTACATCCTTAGTAATACCATATTGCACTATATTTCCAAGTCAAGTCATATTACACTGCATTGAACTTTTCAGATCATTGATTTTCTGTACATTCTTGTTAGGAGAGTAGTAGCTGTTCAAATGGGCTCAAAATAGAAAAAACTAAAGCAACAGAAAGTAACTTTAAAAACTTGTAGTAATTAAAGCAGCCAGTCCCATGAGTTGCTGCACATCCTCATCAATACTCAGTTACTCCTCTGATCAGATCATTGCTAGGAGAATGGTACAAACTGTAGCTGAGTTGCCTGGAAAGATAATGTGGGCAGAATTTTGAATACAAAGACGATGGAGAATCAACCATTGCAATTTGCAAGTCATAATTCTTTACATAAAGATCTTCCATATTTTAATATAATGACTACACCATGAGTATTAATTTCAAGAGTGTATATGTATTCTATTTCTGTTTACAATCCTGTAGAACTTCAGGGGTAACCATGTAAGCTCTCTTTCCTATGTTTTATCATGAGGGTAAGAATTGCATAAGGATTTATATGGGAGATTTTCAACAGGATATTTGGGAATCAGGTGTCCCATTTCCATTCATCTGGGCACCTAACTCCCATCCGTACCTTTCAAAATTCCCTCCAAATAGATATTTAATAGTAATGAAATGTGTGTCCTATGACCAAACCATTTCATATATAGCCCCACTTGAGCTTTTGATTTGATATCAATGGAAATGGTATTCTGCAGTTGCAGAGAGATTAACTTGATGATTTCATATCTGTTCCATTTCTAGCTTCTACGATATACAGACAAGGTTGTTGAATGTGAAACCTGGTACTTTAAAAAGATAATTCCCTCCTTTCAATCTGCCCTACTTTACAAAGGTATCGTTTAGAAGGCACACAAAATAAGCCACCTGGCAGAACTTGCAGTGATATTAAAGAAAAGATCTAGAACAGGAAAACCATAATCAGTTAACCAACCATCTAGGGTAGACTTTTTAAAAAATAAAATACAAGGTGTGCTAGGTGCTTAACAGAATGTGTAACATTTAAGGCACATTGTGATGCTGGCAGGCCGGGTGCCAGCTCATGGCAAAGCCCCAGGCAAAACAGAGTGTTAAATGTATAAGAGTGTATTTGATGTTTCAACTTCATTAAAACTAATGGGATGTTACTTTCATTGTTGTCACTTATCTGTATCCTGATATAATGTAGTAGCAAACATTTACATTGTGAATACCTCTGTAACTAAATAACCCATCAAAGGAGAAAGAAGCCTTGTAGAATGCAACAGAAAAGAGCTAATTTCAAAGCAAGTTGTCATTGTGTGTGATGATCAGAGGTCAAAGACTCAAAATGCATTCCTCACTTTCTGTCATCAAAGGAAAAAGCCACCTGGGTAGTGACCCTGTCAACTTCTTTTCTGTGAGGAGAAGCTGTAAGTATGATTAAAGGAAAGATCCTGCATCTCTGGACTGTTTGGATTCTTACAGGGAAGTGTACCAGATGCAAAGGGGCGAGCCCCAGAGACAACCTGGGTTCCCTGGAAGGACTTTTGGGAAACTGGCATGATCACATCACTGCCACCATTTGGAATTACAGACTGTGACTCACCTGTACATATACTGGGACTGCTTTAACCTCTCAATAACTCTCACTTCCTTTTCTTAGCTAATAAACCAGAATTGGCTGCCACATTGTCTTTGGTATAAAATCTAGGGTACTAATTGATCTGCCGTAAGTGACTGGTCTCTTGGGACTGGAAGCAACCTAAATGTGATCTGATTTTTGGTTTAAGTGACCTTTATCACAAAGTCTAGTTTGTCTGGGTTAGGGTTGCCAGGTGTCCGGTTTTCAATCAGAACGCCCGGTTGAAAAGGGACTCTGGCGGCTCCACTCTGCACCGCTGATTAGGCCATTAAAAGTCTGGTTGGCGTAGGGCTGGCAGGCTCCCCACCTGGCTCCGCACGGTTCCTGGAAGTGGTGACATGTCCCTCGGCTCCTAGGCGGAGGGACAGCCAGAGGCGCCAATGGGAGCTGTGGGGGGCGGTGTCTGCAGGTGGAGGCAGTGCACACTGCGCAGAACCGAGGAACATGTCACCACTTCCAGAAGCTGACTGAGGTAAACACCCGCCGGAGCCAGCACACTGCACCTCCTCCCGCACCCGAACCCCCTGCCTCAGCCCTGAGCCCCCTCCCACACTCTGAACTCCTCGGCCCCAGCCTAGAGCCATCTCCTGCACCCCAAACCCCTCATCCATGGCCCCACCCCAGAGCCTGTACCCCCAGCTGAAGCCTTCATTCACCCCCAGCACCCCAACCTCCTGCCCCAGCCTGGAGCCCCCTCCCACACCCCAAACCCTTCATGCCTGGCCCCACCCCAGAGCCTGCATCACCAGCTGGAACCCTCACCCCCCCACACCACAACCATCTGTCCCAGCCTGGAGCCCCCTCCCACACCCTGAACCCCTCATTTCTGGTCCCACCCCAGAGCCTGCATCACCAGCCCAGAGCCCATACTCCTTCTCACACTCCAACCTCTTACCTCAGCCAGAGCCCTCTCCCACACTCCGAACCCCTTGGTCCCACCCCCCCAACCCAGAGCCCCCTCCAGCACCCCAAGCCTCTCATCCCTGGTTCCTCCCCAGAGGCGCACCCCCGCCAGAGCCCTCACCCACCCCCACACTCCAACCTCCTGTCCCAGTCTGGAGCCCCCGCCTCCACCCAAACTCCCACCTGGAGCCCACACACTGAACCTCCTCCCACGCCCCAACCCCCTGCCCCAGGCTGGAGACCACTCCTGCACCCCAAACCCCTCAGCCCTAGCTCCTCCCCAGAGCCTGCACCCCCATCCGGAGCCCTCATCCCCCACCACCCTGACCCAGCCCAGAGCCCCCGCCTGCACCCAAACCCCTTCCCGCACCCCAACCCCCTGCCCCAGCCCAGTGAAAATGAGCGGTGAGGGTGGGGAGAGTGAGCAACACAGGGAGGGGGGATGGAGTGAGCGGAGGGCGGGTCCTCAGAGAAGGGGTGGGGCCTCAAGGAAGGGGCAGGGCAGGGTTTTTTTGGTTTTATGCGATTAGAGAGAGTGGGCAATCCTAGTCTGGGTGCAAGATAGACTGGAGAGTCTAAGGGGATTGTCTGTGACTCCATGGTAGGACTGTTATAGTGATCCAGGAGTTTACATCTGTTACCGGTTTGGTGAAATCTAATTGTAGAACAGACCACCAGGCTGGAGTGTCTGCCCTATTTTCTCACAGCCCTGAGGTAGGCACCCAGTCATGAGCCACTCCAGACACCGTGACACACACGACCTCAAGATCTTACAATCTAAACTTTAGAAAGGACACAAGAAAAGAAGGTTATAAACAAAGAGGCTATTGGTCCCTTTTACAGCCCACTTGATGAAAAAATACAAATGAATCAAGCCAATTAATTAAAAAAGGGATGTCTATGGAGAAGAAAGTCAGGGAACACTTTACTTCTTATGCCGTGTTCATCAACAAGACTACTGTAACAGGTGCAAGTAGACACGTCAATCAAGTTGTTCTCAGTGCCAACATGTGTTTCCCCAGGCTTCTCTCTTCATAGAGATCCTTTGGCAAGACTGCTTAGGAATGGGTGAAAGAGCTGAGGAGAAGGGACACCAGCATTGCCAAGCCCAAGAGTTCAAAAATCATGGGTCAAGCCCCCGAAAATCATGAGATCGCTTTAGGTCATGAGACTTAAATCATTATTTGCCTTCTGGTGTTAGAATCCTTTAGACATCACATTTTCCCTGCAACCATGAGGGTCAGAAACTGATTCTCAGGGAGTAACCTGATTCTAGCAGCTTTGGTTGTAACATAAATATTGGTTTCAGAGTAGCAGCCGTGTTAGTCTGTATCCGCAAAAAAAACAGGAGTACTTGTGGCACCTTAGAGACTAACAAATTTATTTCAGCATGAGCTTTCGTGAGCTAAAGCTCACTTCTTCGGATGCATAGAATTGGGAGACACAATACTGGGATGCTGAAATGCCAGGTACATGAGTCAGGGAGTGGCCACACAAAAAGGCGGAAGAAGCTGGGAAAGTGAAAGGAAGTATTAATGGAGCTGACCTAGGTTGGCAGGGGCCAAGGCTGTTCACTTGTATAGCACGGGAGTGGGTCAGAAATTGCTCTGCTCTGTAGCAATTAATTGCTATCCCTGTCCTCTGGGCTTCCTCTTTCCAGACACAATTCACTACATGAACCTTAGTCCAGCCTCTTTCCTCTGCCTCATTCTAAACAAACAGGGATGCTACTGGCTGTGGGAACAACCCCTAGCAATCTGAGATACCTCTATTCAAGAGACACCAAATGTCAAAGTCCAAAGTTTTTGATAAACACCACCTTGGAGCAGTCCTCCCATTTTCTGGTCAATGAGCATCTAGCTCCTGGATCATGGGCCTGAAAACAAGGAGGGGGGCACAGTGTGGGAGGAAGTAAAATTAATTGCAAGGCATCTAAACAAGTGGCCTGGTTTCCAAAAGTGCAATGCACCCACCATCGGCCATAGATTTTACTGAGAGCTACTAGCTGTGCAGCTCTGCTAAATCTATAGGTAGGCATCGAAACACAAGTCAACATTGTGATGCATTTGCAAAAAAAAAAAAAAAGGCTAATGCCATCCTGTATTAACAGGACAGTTGTACGTCAAGGAGGCAATTGTCCTGTTCCACTCAGCACTGGTGAGGCCTCAGTTGGAGTAGTGTATCCAATTCTGGGGCCACACTATAGGAAAGACATGGATAAATTGGAAATAGTCCAAGACAGAACAAGGAGTAATGGTCTCAAGCTGCAGTGGGGGAGGTTTAGGTTGGATATTAGGAAAAACTTTTTCACTCAGAGAGTGATGAAGCACTGGAATGGGTTACCTAGGGAGGTGGTGGAATCTCCTTCCTTAGACGTTTTTAAGGTCAGGCTTGACAAAGCCCTGGCTGGGATGATTTAGTTGGGGATTGGTCCTACTTTGAGCAATGGGTTGGACTAGATGACCTCCTGAGGTCCCTTCCAACCCTGATATTCTATGATTCTATGGGAGCAAGAAAAATGATAAAAAAAAGTTTAAAGGAGCTGACCTATGAGGAAACGTTAAAAAAAATGGACATACTTAGTCTTAACAAAAGAAGACTGAGGGGAGACCTGATACATCTTCAATAATGTGAAGGGCTGTCATAAAGAGGATGGTGATTGATTGTTCTTTATGTCCACTAAAGATGGGACAAGAAGTAATCAGCTTAATCTGCAGCAAGAGAGATTTAGGTTAGATATTAGGGGGGAAATTAACTATAATTAGCACTGGAACAGGCTTTCAAGGGAGCTATGGAATCCCTGTCACTGGAGGTTTTTAAGAACAGGTTGGTCAAAACCTGCTAATAATTAATGAGAGATGTTAGGTGCTTAGAACGTTTGAAAAATCAGGTCATTTATTTATGGTTTAGGGGTCTAATTTTAGGAATCTATTTTTTTTTAAATCTTGACTAACATAGTTAAACCTTTTTTAAAAAGTAGACAAATGTGTTTATTTTGCTGCCCAGGAGCCTTCTACATTTGAAAAAGAGGGTAGAGAACCAATTTTCATATGTCCCACTAATCCTTTTGTACTGACTAAAAACCCAGTGGAGTGTAGAAACTAGCTTGAATTCAGCGACAAAGCCAGCAACAAGAACAAAACAAGAGATCAAGATGCAAAGGGTCTAAAGTCCAGAACACCAGGGAATAAACCATTAGACTCAGCATTCTATTTTAAAAGGTGGAAAAATGTTAACAAAAATCTCCTAAAAGCCAATTTGAAATCAATAAGTATGTTAGGCAAAGGAATCAAAGATGTTATGGTGTTTCATATATTAAATGAAAACAACAAAAATACCCTACTCTTAATCCTTTTAACAGACTGTATAGAAATCAATTTTTTAAAAGACGAAAACACAGATAGCACCAGCTGTTTCTTGGTCATGAAAACGACAGGAGGTCTTACTCTGTAGTACAGTAAATGGCCAACTTCCCATGGTAGGTTAAGTCCCCTGCAGCCTGCGATGTCAGCACAGTTGGTCATTTATGAACCAGTGGGGTTTTGTTACAAGTTTGTTTATCTTTCAGTGGAACCACCTGCCTTGCAGTTGAATTGTCTGGGCTATAAATAGAGGAGTAGTGCATCAAATTATTTCAGCATCAACCAAGAGGATTTTGGGGGGGACAGGGGAAAGGAGGGAGAAGGAGAGCAGAGGCAGGCCTCCATTTGTTGCTTTATCAAAAACAGTTGATGAAGCAGGAGTCAATATTTTTCCTGCCTTATGTTCTGCAAAGGAAAGATATTGCTGCTTATGAAGAAACATCCACCTCCACCCTCCATGTAAAACAGTCTGGTATTTACCATTGGTGGTCAAAACAACAACACAGGAATCGACATGCTTGATGAGACCTATGGTCCGTATCCTCTGACAGAGGTCAATATCAGATTTTCAGGGGAAAGTGCAAGGAACCCCATACTGAACAAGTATATGCCCTAAGGGAATGATCTTATTTACCCTTATTTATGGGTTGGCTTGGGCTATCAAGTATGAATGTTTACAGCCCTTCTGTAAATATTTATCCTAGATAATGGTGTATGTTGTCATTAAGTATAACCCCCACCCCCATCTTAAATTCTACTAATCTGTTGGTTTTAAAAACAAAGGGAATTAATTCCACAGTACAACTATCTTGTGGGGGGGGGTTGTTTTGTTTTTGTTTTTAACCCCAGACATTTCTTTCCATCAGTTTTAAATGTGTTCCTTTCACAGAGTGCCTCCTACTTGTGTTTGCAAAGTTGCCACTAAGGAGCACTGCCCTCAGCTACTCTACTATGTAAAGTCAAAAAGGAATGCACACAGAACTTACACATTTTTTCTCTAGCAGCATATCCTGGCAGATGTTAGTTACCATAGCAACAATTAAAGACTAGCTTATTCCTTTTTTATAATAAGAACAATCATCAGCAGCTAAAACATTTTCAAATAAACTTTTCACACTGAAATTATGCAGGGTAAGATCTTCCTGATGTCGTGTGCTCTCTAATATATGAAATGGTAGAAAATAGGGAACGATGATTTATGTAATGGAATTCAGCTGTATTTTCTCTTTTTCTCTCACAGAGCTGGACTCTGAGGCCTGATCCTGACCTTACTGATGTTAATGGGACAGTTGCCATTGTCTTTAACGAGAGCAGGCTCAGTTCGCTATACAAAAATAAGAGTGCCGTGTCATTGTCCGTAACATACAATATCAACATATTAAACTGAAAGTGAAGAGGCATTTTTTGGTTGGAAACATGGGAGTGTAAGTGTGTATGAAAGAGTCAGGTACAGAAAAGGAATAGACAGGGTTACTGAAAATTAGATTTGTACCCCCATGGCACATTAAATAAATCCTATTTCTGTAAAGCCAGTTGGCCTCATTATGCTGATATTTACATGGATGTAAATCTGAAATCACTGGATTTACACTGGTAAAAGTGGGAGAAGAATTAAGATCATTTTAACAGGAAGAGCAATCCTGAAGAGAGACTTAATTTAAAACAACAGTTAAAGAAATCAGGACAAGAGATCAATCAGTAATGCAGATAGGAAAACAGGACTGAATTCTTCACCATTACACCAGGTGTACAGAAAGAAACTCCACTCAAGTCAGAGCACTGAGCCAAGTGTAAAGCTCATTTTAATTTCTTCAATATGCTACTTTTTATATAGAACAGCAGATAGCAACTGGTTGAATCTGTTCTGTCTTGTAGCAGAACTCCTGAGAAAAATCACATGGTAACTGTATATAGATCATCCTGGGGTGTGCATGCAGTAATGTGAATCTGTAGAGGGATTGTGATAGAGAACTGTGGTCATTAATCAGGTGCCACAGTTCCCCAGCACCAGGGAACCAACCCATTAATGAATATGAAGTGGTACCGGTATTAAGTGGTTAACATGGTGGGGGCGAAGTACTGTGCTTGTACTCAACTAATGGCCTCCAGAAGAGAAAACCTCTTTTTTTAAGCTTTCAAAACACACATACAAACATACTCCAATACCTCGAAGTATAAGAACTTCTGCAACACCAGCCTTTACGTTTCAAACGGCTGTGGCTAATTACAGCAGATAAGGAATCCACTAGTAGTTAACATTTTACTTACCAAGCACCAGTGCATTCCAGCCACCTCTTTGACACTTATCACTTCAGAACATTATTTGATTGGGGTTAATATCCATGACTAAATCGTAGCCTTTTTAGTAATAGTCACGGACAGGTCATGGGCAATAAAAAAAAATCACGGCCTGTGACCTATCCATTATTTGTACTATAAACACCCCAGACTAAACCTTAGTTGAGGGGGTGGGTGGTGCTGGGGGGTGGGGGGGCAGCGGCATCAGCTGCCAGGGAGCCACCTACCCGCCGCTGCTTTGGCAGCCCCTGGGACCCCTGCTTGGGTGGTCCCCGGGGCCAGCCGCACTGACCGCTGCAGGAGTCAAGGTGATCACGGAAAGTCTCAGAATCCACGACTTCCGTGATCTCTGTGACAGACACGGATCCCTAATTAGGGTCAGTGTGGCAGAGCCCGCTTGCTCCTGCCTCTGCTCAAGTCCACAGACAGCTCAGAGACCTTTTTTTGCTGGTAGAACACCTCGGGGCAGTTTATTTACAATATTAGTTTCTACCACCCTTATACACTACACAGAGGAGTGCCCAAACTTACCGACCCTCCGAGCCACATATTATGATCTTCAGAAGTTGGAGAGCTGGGGCATACATGCTGGGGCTTGGGGGGTTCAGCCCTATGGGGAAGAGGGTCTCAGAGCTTTGGCCCCATGGGAGGCACCTGCCTGGGCTTGGGTCTTCAGCTGCTTTTGCTGCTGCCTCTCCCCAAGGGGCTAAAGCAGATACCCCCATCCCCTCCCTGCAGCTCCCAGCTGTTTGCTGCTGCCTCTCCAGGCAGAGCTAACAGCTGGGTGCTGCAGGGAGAGACCGCTGAGGGAAACGGGGAAGTGTGCCTGGGTGTGTGTGACTCCAGCTGTTGGGAGGGCCAAACCTTTAAGTCGTGCCCTCCCCGTCCCCGAGTTCTGCCCCCAGTCTGGTAGGTGGAGAATGGTGGGTGTGGAGGGCTCCGGGAGCCAGGAAGAGGAGGAGCAGGAGGCGGAGCCACGGAGGGGGATGGAGCTCCTACATATGTCCCATTTTTACCTTTTGAACAACTGCAAAAGAGCCGCAAACAGCTCATAAGGTATAGTTTGGCTACCCCTGCTATATAGCCTCATCCCCACCGCCCTAGGCAGCCCTCAGCTAGGGTGACCATCCATCCCTAGTTGGGCGGGACAGGCCTGAAATGTACATTTCAAGTCCCGGTCCCAGGCTGAATCCCAGATGCCCTGTAGCGCTGCTCCACATCTGCCTGAGGCTCAGGGGCGGCACCAGCCTCTTCCTGATGGGGGGCTGAGGTAGGCCTTAGCTCCGCCTTGCCAGAAGGCTCTGCCCCCTACTCCTCTTCTTACCCCTGAGGCCCCACCCCTGGCCAGGCCGGAAGCTGGAGCAAGGAGCCCAGGCTGCTGTGGGGAGCCCTGGACCCTCCTCCTGGTCTTTATGGCACATCCCAGGGGGTGGAGACATTGGCTAGGAGCAGCTTTTGGGCACCTCAGCCCCCTGGCCCAGGACAGATGGAGGGACCAGGGCTCCACACAGCAGCCTGGGCTCCCTGGGCAGCTTTTACCATTGCCCAGTTCTGGCTTCCAGCCTGACCAAGGGGCAGGCCCTCAGGGGGACGAAGAGGAGCAGGGGGCGGAGCCACAGAGTGGGGTGGGGCGGAGCCACAGAGTGGGGTGGGGCGGAGCCACAGAGTGGGGTGGGGCGGAGCCACAGAGTGGGGTGGGGCTCCTGCACGTGTCCCATTTTTACAATTTGAACACCCTACCCTCAGCTCCTGAGGCAAGTAGGGAAGAGTAACCTCTCTCTTTCTTCTTTCCTCACTTCCTTCCTGTGCCTTTTGCGTCATCTGCCTAATGGCCTAATTAGCCTCTTAGTTCTGCTCAGATCATCAGTTAGGCACAGCTCTTCTTGAGGAGGTCTGCTCTGGAATAATTAGAGTTGCAGTGACCTGAGTGCTAGCTCAGCTGCTGTTGCCCAGCTCTCTGTCACAGTCAGCTATTTAGGATAGGTTTTTAAAGGAATCTTATTTGACTTGAGGTGCAGCCCTGGGAAGAGGCAGGCACCCATCACTACCCTGCTTCACAGACCCACATCCTGCCTGGCTTCCCTTCCTATTTGCACCAAGAGTAGGGGATAATAATTTGTTGGGAGACTGACAGTTGTAAATCACCACCCCACTCATTGGCTCAGATGCAGAGATGACTCGTGCCTGCCAACAGTAAGGGGATAGAGTGAGGACAGCCGGCTTCAGCAGTGTTACTGAGCATGCTCAGTCTGTGTAAGCATACTCAGCACAAGCCAAGCAGCAAATTGGGTGAGGGGCTGCTTACCCCCCATGCATTGCGTCTGCTCAGGTGTGCTGGTCAGTTAGTGATGGAGTGGAGTCATGTCTCTGTCAATTTTCCATCTCTTCTTCAACTCCCTGCTCCAGTGGAGTTGGGGTAAGCAGACACACAGCCCCACTTTAGCAGCATATTTAGATGCAACAGCTCAGTAACCCACAGAAGAGTAAAGCAGAGTAGGTTCTTACTCCACATAAGACTTACAGGTGTACAGTCCAAGTCACAATCCAGGCCCTTAACTCATAAGAATTGTAAGTTTTAGGCTATTTAGATTTCCAGAACCTCAGGGCAAGGACATTTGTCTTCCCATGTGTTTGTACAGTGGAATGACCATTTATTTAATTCAATTGAAGACTGTAGGGGTGGGATCTACAAAGATACATAGGGGCCTAAATCTCAGATTAGGTGCCCAAGTGCCAATTCTGGCTCTACTGTGATTCACAAAACTCCCACTGAACCCTGCACGCACCTACATTTTTGAGCATAAAAGTTTCGTAGTTGCCTATGTTTCTTCCTCTCTGGGCACATGCACTGATATCTCACTTCTAGGCCTGTGGACACCTATCTCCCAGATAAGCCCCAGAGCAACTCACATATCAGGGAAAGACAAGTGTTGGCTGCCGAAATCATGTGTTGGGCCTAGTTCAGTAGGTGTGCTCAGAGGACACCTACTGAATTGGGTCCCATTCACAAGCCAACCAGAAGAGGTGGGTGTCATACTGCCCACCTTATAGTTGTTAGCCCAGTGGTTAGAGCATTCACCTGTGAAATGGAAGGCTCAGGTTCCACTCTCCCCCCATTCATTGTATAAGGAGCTGAGGTGCCTATCTTTCCTTATTCATGGTATAGAGAGCCAAGGCGCCTAACTCAGCTTTGTGGATCCCAGTGTTGTTCCTGTGATTTACTTGTGCCTGGAAGTTAAGCGTGGTGATGCCTAAGTCTCTTTGTGGATACCACCCCAGAGGCCCTAACCTTCAATGCTACAGCATGACCCCAGCAGCATCAAAATACCAGTCAAACCCTTTGCATACAGGTCTTTTGCAGCCTGCAAAACAAATCTGGCCTACTTCAGGTCAACTGAGAGGAGGGGAAAGACGTTCCAGAGTCTTGGGACCCTCCGTTAGAATGAGGAAGATCCAGGTCATGCAGTTCTGCTGACTGCAGCCATGGCAGTACAGCACAAAGAAAGAGTGGTTCCTCGGGCTGGCCCCAGCCTTTTAAGGCTGTCTAAGTTATAAGCAATACCTTAAACCCAAAGACCAATAAACAGCTGATGCAGATCCTAAGCACTAGTGTCATAAGCTCCCAGTGCCATGCCCTACTCAGTAAGTGAGCTGCTCCATTTCAGCACTGCAGTAAAAACAGTTCCTAATACCTATTATCTAGGATGGGCTGTTCAACACCGTATGAAGGCGTTCGACACCCAGCTCCCTTTCATGCTTTTGAAAATACCAGCTCAACTCATCATAGCTGTGCCCATCACCGAGGTATCTGAATGCTTTCCAAATCGCCCAGCTCTTTGTGGATATACAATGGCTCTTACCAACAATTCTGCAGCGTGGAAGGGGAGGAAAGTCAATGTTGACTCAGTGCCTGGGATACTGTACCCACGCCATTATGGACCGCTGGCCCTACCTCCACCAAGGTCAATCAGACTCTCTCTCTCTCTCCCCCACCCCCCATCCCCCACATCTCTGCCTGTTAGTGACTGCTCAAGCTTTTAATACCAAGACTTGGTTCAGATTGTCCTACTGACCTGCTTTGGGCTACTCATGTGTTTAACAGTAAGCAAGTACGTAACAGGGGGCCCCAGGGCCTATATCTTAAAAAGGAAGACAAGCACTGACTAACAGGATAAAGAGACATTAAATATAAATTGGAAAGGCAAGGGTGCAACTGAAATAAATTGCATTTCTAAATGAGTGTTGTCCATATTACAGCTTTTCAAGGAAAGTTCACTGGAAATCCTACCAATAAAAACCAGAAAGGGGTGAAGTGGGGGTTGTGCATTTATTTTTCCATGTGTGCCAGAAGAACGGAAAAAATAAAAGTAAGGAGTCAGACCAGGGCTATGCTGATTTCTGTCCAAGGTACTTTTCTGACCCCCTTCACCATAGTGTCTGAGCAATTCACAATCTGTAATGTATTTATCACACAACACACATACCGGGAGTTTGGAGATGGAGAACTGGGGCACAGATAGCAGAGGAGATGCTCAGCTGGTGTAAACGGTCATAGCTCCACTGACTTCAGTGGTGCTATGATACTTTACATGAGTTTAGGATTTGCCCTGAAGTGACCTTTGCAGGATCACACAGACAGCCTGTAGTAGAGCGAGGGACTCAAAGACTTTAAGTCCAGAAAGAATCATTGTGATCATCTAGGCTGATCTTTTGCACATCGCAAGCCACAGAACCTCACTGTCCACTCCTGCAGTAGATCTACAACCGCTGGCTAAATTACTGAAGCCCTCAAATCATGATTTAAAGACCTCGAGTTACAGAGATTGCACCATTTACTTTAGTTTAAACCAGCAAGTGGCCTGTTCCCTATGCTGCAGTGGAAGGCAAACTCCCCCCTCCCACCGCCCCCACACACACAGGGTCTCTGCCAATCTGACCTGTGGGGAAATTCCTTCCTGATCCAAAATATGGTGATCGGTTGGACCCAGTGGCATTGAAACAATTTTTTATAGTGGAGGTGCTGAAAGCCATTGAACACAACTGTAAACCCTGTACATGATGGAAACTACTTTAAGTCAGAGGGTGCTGCTGCACCCCATCACCCCTAGTTCCAGCACTACTGGTTCGACCCTGAGCAGGGTGGCAAGGCCAATCAGCCAGATGCCTGGGAAAGAATTCTGTCTAGTAATTCAGAACTCTCCCCATCTAGTACCCCATCTCTGGCTGTTGGGGATAATTGCTACTAGCAGATGAACCACGTGCCACTGTAGGCAAACTTATCAAGCTCAGTCTCAAAGCCAGTTTGTTTTTTTCCCCTGCACTGCTGCCCTTGGAAGGCGGTTACAAAACTTCCAGAACCCGGTCTTCAAAGCCCCAGGCTACTGCCCTAATCAGTACACCATTCTTCAGCCATTTATACTGTCTGAGGATCTGGCCCTCACATTTGCATTCTTTAGCCCAAATCCCACTGGCCTTATTCACATGAGGAATGTCAGTGAAACCTACATACATTATTTTGGGTGGCACAGATTCTGCACTGCAAAAAGACCAACAGCATATTATGTACCAAGGTTAGAGAATTAAAAGAAAGAAACCTACATGGAGCTGTCAAGCTGCAGTCCGGGTGGGTCAGAAACTATAAGGAGCACAAAGAAATTCACACGCACACACAAATTCTGATGTGAAAATTAAGATGTTTTCTCAGAAGTTATTTACTTTCCAAGCAAATCAGCGAGACAAGGGAAATGAACGGAGAAAAGGTTGTAAGCTGTGTTCCTTGCAGTACAGGTGTCTCAGCCCTAATGAGTCTCCAGGATTCTAACTGGCATCATGAATATCACCAGCGGTGATTATAGCTTGTAAGAGCAGACCAGAAAAAGACATGCCTATGTATGTTTTGGGCTGTAATTAGAGCCATACGCCAACAGATAGTGAAGAGGCCAGCTGCCGCCTTCAAACCTTTCCATTAAAGATAGACTGTGGCACAATAATTTTAAAATAAGGGTATACCCCAAAATAATGCCAATCAAAAACATTTGCATTTGATTACAATAATTGATTTCTTTTATAGATATGAATAAATGACCCAGGCTAAATGCCAGTTCCTTGCAAAGAATTTCATTTAAGCTTCAGTGAATTGAAAGGCTCAACCAGACTCAACATTTCCAACTTCCTAGCAAGTAGCAGAAAATCTACCTGACAGTTGCCATGGAAACACGAACAGGAAGAGCTAACCACCAGCCTATAAATCCACAGAGAAACCTTTCTTAATTGGAAGGCCTTTAACCCACACATTTTTCTCATAGCTGCAGAGCTTATTTCTAAAGAGATTATTAAATTCCTCAATTGACTTATGAAGGATGCTTCCCACTATATTACTGTGCTCTGGGTTGCTCATTCTTTATATCTGTTTCCAAAATTACAAAGCAGAGCAAGGATGATAAAAGCTAACATAGATGTTTCAATGAAAAATCCATATGATGTTCTGAAAATAACTTTAGTGGCAATGCTGTACTTAAAAAAAACAACAAAACCCCACCCCAGTACAAGACTTGAAATGTCATTAAAGAGATCAGATACCCCAACATTTGTATCTCAGGATACTATGGAAATTTGTTTTTAAAAAAACCTAGCAGTGGGGACAAAACAAAAAACAAATATTCACTGAAACCATCTAGGCTATTATTCTTTATCTACACCTGTGTGTACTGTTTACATAGGGTTGGCAGAATTCAACTTTTATTTTTTATAATTTGGATGGATAATATTGGTGTTTATTTTAAGCTTTTCCAATTTTTAATCAATTTAAATGTTCGCAGTTTGGGAAACTGGGGGTGTCAGACAATAATCATATAATGATGGTAGCCACTGAGATTCAAAAAGTTAAAGCTCGATAACTATTAAAACACACATTGTCAGTGTCACATGTCAAAATACACAAAGTAAATAGCCTTAACTCAAACTCTAATAAGTTCTCAAGCAGCATTTTTCTTACTTTGGCTACCTATAAATGTTGATTATTATCTATGGAAGTATTTTTATGTCAGCGTGTGTATGCTGAAATCAATGTTTATCTACTGCTTCCAAGCCTAGATAGATACAGAAAATAAATAAACCTCTGGGGTATGCTGATGTTTGTATTTACTTTGACAGCATAAAATTATTAGAAAAATGTAAGCAAAGAGACCAGCTGATTAAAGGAAATACGTCTTCACATTAAGCTCTAGGCCTTGGCTCATAGCTCAGTGTAGCTCTGTTTCCCCTCTTAGGCTGGTCATTTTGGATTTCAAGCACTTTGGGGCTAGGGCTGGGACTGTCTCTCAATAGGATTGTACAGCACCTAGTATAATGGGGACCCAATCTCAGTTAAGGCCTCAAAGTGCTACTATAATATTAACAAACATTAAACCAATAGGTCTCTACAGAAATGACTCTAAAAGCCGCCTGCTATTAGCTCTCTCTTCTGGGCACTCATCCTCCTCCGTCCCCTCATTCCATCTTCTGTGGTTACTGCAAAGAGGTGGGAAAGGGGATTCTGGGAGAGGAGACAAGTACTGAGTTGTCGGCACCGTACACAGCACCTCCTGCAGGGGAAGTGGAAGTGCCGCTGTCTTAATGCAGTACATGCATCCTCCACTCCTGCTGGCAACATGAAGGAATCGGCAGATGCAGGCCGAGCAGGGGGAAGGTTAGGAGTAGAAGAAGTGTTTATTTAGGGAGGGGACGTTCTCATCTAGCTTGGGGAAATGGGCAATCTCCTTCTGTCTGTGCCGGGAATACATTACACCTCGGCTACCTAAAAAGAATTTCCAACTCCACCTCAAAAATACGAGGTGAGTGGTTGAAAGCTGAATGTGGGGGCCTAATTTTCCTATTGCTGTCATTGCTCAAATGTCCATTGACTCAGCGGGGTCAGGATTGTGCTCACAATGGGCCAGATTCTGGATAGCCCCTGCATGGATGCACAAGGGAAGGGGGAAGGTCAGGAGGAGCATCTCTGTTCAGGTGCTGTCTGGAATCTAGATAGGATTTGTAGTCCTTGTGCCCTCCTTGAAAGGGGGTGGGAGAGCAAGGACAGGCCTGCCCTATTGCACTATCCTCCCTTCCAGAGAGTTGGCCAGTCACAGAAGGGGAAAATGTGCTGCTCTTCCAGAGTGGGCTAGCTACCACACTGATACGCCTAGCCTGAGAACATGTAGCAGGGTTTTATCCAAATACTGCTGCCCCGGTTTCCCCACTTCTGCAGTCAAACCGAATCCCCACAACTTGTGCGCTGTATCTAGTCCCTGGAGGAAGGTTGTCGTTTATTAGTATTAAACAATTCAACTTAAAACTAGACTCTCCTGGCCTTCTTCTCCAGACTCACTAGTTCATTATGCTCCTCCTGGGCTCAGCAGTCCAGCATGTCCCTCCTGGACTGCAGGTGACCCCAGCTAGGTCTTTCCCTTTGACGGGTAGGGAGAGCTTCTTCCCCAACTCTTCCGACCCTTGTTTCACATCTCAGATGTCTCTGGCAGCTCTGCGCCTATGGATCCCCTGCAGGATTCTAAGTGAACTCAGGCTGCCCTTTGTATCTTCCCAGCGCACGTGGTTTCAGTCACATGTTCCCATCATGTGACAGCCCTTGTCTTCCCCACCCCTATTCCTTGCACTTGTGCAGACAGGCTACCCCGTCAGAGGCGCAGCTGAGTCCCAACCCCCTTAGAGGGCCAGCTCACCCTGTAACATATCCCTAGGCAGAATTCTGGCTGAGTTAGTCAAAAATCCTCCTGGGAAAGTGAGGTAGTGCATGGCACCTCTATACCCTCCTGAATGCTCCTAGTTGCCCATAGAGTGGATTCTAGCCCAGTGAAAGTAAGAAAACAGATGTATAAGCACTCATCAACCACAGGGCAAACCACCACCTTGCAAGCATCTCCACCCATTTCTGTCAAAGTGTAACCCACACACCTCCTGGGTGTGGTGTTCTGTCCCATCTAGTGGCACCGAGACCACTTAGATAGAGAGATTAATGAGTCTGCTCTACAGCCTTTAGCTCATGCAGTAGAGGCTCATGCATTAAGCTCCAAAGGCCCCAGATTCGATCCTGTCCGCCTCTTTGCATACCCCTATATGGAAGAAATTCTAAACCCTCCAAATGGTTTAGCACATTTCTAACATGAGTTAGGGCTAGCTGGAAATGCAGCCTGACTCAGTGGAATTTTGCTGCTAATGCCAAACAATACTGTAAATGCTTGGGATTGAATTAACAATGAATGCTATATTCCACTGCCCAAATAATTGTTGTCCCCCCTCCCTATAGCAGGGTTATTATTAGACTTAACTGACTGCGAGAGAACCTCTCAAGGGAACAAGTTCACTTTATTTAACACATGCATCTCCTAGCTGGCAACTGCAAATCTAAGATTAGTTTAATCAAAGTTAAAGGACAACGACAAAGCAAGTGGAAAGTATTAAGGCGCTGAGAAACAAAAATATTGTTGGTTAGCTATGACACAGCCATGACAGCTAGAAAGCAGCCATTCCCTGCAGAATCCTCAAGCGGTTACAAAGTCTGCACAATCCCACAGACAACGTCTTTTACAAGATACTGTCCACATCTTTAGGGACTTGCAATACTCTGGGAGATTTCTAAGGGAACCACAGGATTTACTTTGTGAGTTTATTTTTCCCCCATTGTCTTTGTATCTAGCAGTGCACATGCACAAATCCAAAGTAACGGGCATATTCTGCAGATTATTATTATTTCTACAGTCCCATTAGCATGCACGGAGCTTTACAGACACTAAGGAAGACAAGGTCATTGTCCCAAACAGGTTACAGTTTAAGAGCCAAATCCTTGGATTATTCATACCTATGGGAGTGGAAACTCCATGAGGTTCAGCTAGTGGAGTTTCCAGGCAATTTTCCCCAGCCTCTTAAACCCTATATCACTCTATTCTCTAGGAGCAATTGAATACAAGGGATTTACATGCACAGATCCCTTGTCTACCAGTTGCTGCATGGCTTCCATTGGCCCTTACAGGAACCATCCTATTAAGGGCTTCCCCAACTATGATAGTCCCAGAACTCCTCTAGGGGAAAGGTTTGGGTCGGCAGTATAGGTTGCTGCAGCAACCTCTGCTGGCTTCTCCCACGAGGGGTAGGGAAAATCAGGGTCCTGCACTTGCTCCCTCCAAATCCAAGGAACTGGGACCTTGTTTCAGGGCTTGAAGGTGAGTGGGATAGATGTGTCAGGGGCAGCATCCCCCCCATTCCCTTCCTGCCTTAATTTGCTGGCAGAAACTCACTTGGTGCAGGGGAACTAAGGAGACAGAGTTCAACAAGAAAGCTAATGTTTACAAACACAGGAGACTAAAGTGATTCCTCCATCTCAGATATTTGTGTAAGGCCCCTTCCCAGAGTATCTAAGAGCTGCATCTCCCTGATTTCTCATGCTTTTGCTTTGCATGACAGCAGAGATGGGTTATCAGCCATACTGTACCATCTCTAAATCCAAATTGGGTAGCATTCTCAGGATCAGACAATTCTTGTTTAGGTGCAGGACTTTAGGCAAACACTTTGGAAAACATTGGCCTTAAGTTTCTTCCCAAAGGCTGAGGAGAGCAGAGAAGTGTGAGCTGATTCAGATGTAGGGCTGGATTTTCAAGCCTGCACAAGCTCTGCTCAGGAACAGAGTAAGTGGGAGGGATGCAAGGAGCCGGTTCCAACTCTGATCTAGCACTAGCCAGCCCTGGCTGCAGTTAGAACAGGCTCTGAGCTGCTCTAACTTACACCACAAGTATAAATCCTTAAGAGACATTACACCAGTGCAGTATTAGTAAAGTGTGGATCTGCTCTGCTATGCCTCCTCTCCTTCCTCCACCCTCCTCCATGCCCCCGTTTTGTTGAGAAAGAGGGACAACTTGTGGCAGCCTGACACCAACAGAGAATTGCCCTATGAAAGGGGAACTCTCCACTGACCATTTCTTGCCAGAATAGATCCACTCTGTGATATTTCAGCAGCAGAAAGGGGATGCAACAGACCAGAAAATCCTGTCCACAAACCTGTGAACAAGACTCAAAGATGAAACTAGTGAAATGAATCAGGGCTTGGAAAGGTAGGGGGAGTTAGCAGATGCAACTGCCATGGTGACATACATAAAGCCAATTGATATCCAATACCTTGCTCTTTGATTGCCCACTACCTACCTGAATGTTTGGGTGGACCTCCGTCAGCCGTTCCATGGAAAAAGAGAGAGTTATCCACAGGCACTAATTATAATTCCTCCAAGCTACTGTCTGAGTTACAGCCACTGCTATTCTCATTTGTCACCTGACTGTTAAACAGAAATTCAATGTGGGACTTCTTTCTGTCCTCCACGGCAATACAGGTTGTGTAATATTAGGGGGGTGCAGGTAACCACACCTGCTGGAAGTGTTAGTTAACTGTACAAAAAGCTTTTCATCTTTGTCCTTTAAACAACCTTCCGCCTCCAGGGAGGTTAATGAGGTACATGGAAAAGAGGGTGGTCGGAAGTTATGGGTAATTATATTTTTAGGTTCCTAATGGGATAATTTAAAAGACATGCTAGTGTGCAGAAACATTAAATTTAATGGCAAAATAGACACATTTGAAAAAAGGTAGATGGGCCTATGGAGATAGAGTTATTGACAATTACTTAATAGGGATAGCTCAGTAGTTTGAGCATTGGCCTGCTAAACCCAGGGTTATGAGTTCAATCCTTGAGGGGGGTCACTTAGGAATCTGGGGCAAAATCAGTACTTGGTCCTGCTAGTGAAGGCAGGGGGCTGGACTCAATGACCTTTCGAGGTCCCTTCCAGCTCTAGGAGATTGGTATATCTCCAATTAGACGTCACTGTGTGTTACTTAAAATAGTTAGTTGGGTTTTTGTAGGTCAAAGTTTGATAAAGTTATGATTGCAATAACATTAGCCCATAAAAAAAAAAGACAAGAAACGTGGAATTTCTTCTCTCTTAAAGACTCAAAAAAACGCTTCTGAGAAAAGCTCCATCTCATGACTACGTGACTCGGAGGGGGAATAAAGTCCCCCCTATGACTGAGCTAATCATCCCTCATGGTGCCCCAGTTTCAATCCACGTAGCATTCTTCCATTTTACTTTCCTAGGTTGCAGAATGCTTTTAAGTGATCTAAGAAAATCAATGCATATTGACAAGCTCTGTAATTACATTTACAAGCCAAGACTCCTAACCCTCTGCCACTTATTTAAGTGATTACATGCCTTCTAACCTGTTTTGCTAATGATCACCAATGTGTGGATCTAAACACAAACCAAAAAAACTCCAATCATGTTTGCTAAACACTTGTTTGCATTGCTGAAAAGAGACATCTCTTCCTAGTACTGATACATAGTGATATCTGGACAGAAATGCTCATAAGTTTTAGGGCAAGATTTTGAATGGTGCAAATGGGAATTAGATGCTTAATTCCTATTAATGTCCAATGGGAGATGGGCTCCCCTTCTCCTCTATGCCTTTACAAATCCTCCCCCTAGACTAATTAACAATTGTGATTGCTCATTTACTGCTATGCTATGGGCCAGATTCTGCTCTCAATTACACCACTATACATCTGGACTATCTGCCCCAATGTATCTAAAGTCTCTATTTTGCTGTCTTTTAAATGTACTCAGTATAGCTCAGGAACAGATAGGAGAAACTGATGAGGACAAAGAAGGCAGAGAAAAACAAAAAGAAAATCCAAGACAGATCATGTCCTGTTTTGCCCCAGGGACAATTTTAGTGCTACCCTTAATCCCCAGGGACAATTTTAGTGCTACCCTTAATTTGTGTACTTGAGGCTTGGATATCATAGTGACGAGAGCATTGGGAATACCCATAGGCAGACAGAGAAAGCCACCGATGGGTAAATTAGTTTAGATAAAATAAGAACCTGCCTCTTCCTGTCTTTGAATGTTGACCCATTTTTAGTATTAAAATGAAACTGACTCTCTCTCTCTCTCTCTATTTTAGGTTCATAACTGTTCCAAAGTCTACCCCCATCCCCAATTTCCATTTTCCAGCTGTGATCAGAGATGGAAATGCCTAAATGCAACAAGGAGATTTTTTTTTCTGTTGCATTTCTAGACAAAAGTGATGTGTGGAAGTGCCAGAAATCTCACAAGGCAGCTTTTTCTCATGAGATTTCCAGCTCACTTTTACAGGCTTGAGAGGTCTGTGTAGTTTGGATAAGCACCCAAATCTTTGGCTGCTATTTGTACTTTTCTGTGGCAGTCAATCCACATGCTAACGCTGGCACAGGGTTAATACTAATTTATTAGCAAAGCTCCAACAATTTGCTCCACAGCTTGTGCACCATACCAAATTCCAGTAGGACAGGGTTCTCTGATTACTATTAAGTAACCTTAAAGGGACACATCACTGCCCCTTTCTGAGCTGAGCTCAAACTCCAAACCTTATGAGTTTCTCCTATAACAGAAATGCACTGAGGGCCTTTTCTGGCACGTTGCTGAGAGCTTGCAACTTGCAGTGAGTGGAAGGATTGGGACCTTACAACAACTGATCAAAGCAGCATAAAATGTACTTAATGGCTAGTAACATCTGCTACCTAGTAACAACTGCTGTACTACCTAGCAACATCTTCAAGCACTCTTATTACCTCCTGACTTCTACCACCTAACAACATCTATTTAGTTCACACACTGCCTATTTCACCTACTACAAGGGAAGTTGTTATCCAGGAAGAATAACAAATGATTATATGCATCTGTGATTGCTAGGTTTTTCTTGGCTTTTTGGATTTATGAGTTGCACAATTTAAAAGCAGGGGAAAACCAGATTTTTTTATATTTGTTGGTTACATCCATACCGGATTCCACATAACCATCAAACTTTGGGGAATGGTGGGGGGCGGGAGCTCCAGAAAGCTTTCATGAAGAAATAATTATAGAGGGTTAATTATGGCTCAAAGTTTCCCCAATGCAACCAGGTTGCATTGGCAGTAGCCCACAAGTGAAGGCATTATATGAGCAGGTGAAAGACATAAAATGTGAAGTGTTTTGTGTTTCTGAGTCCCGCAAGCATGATCCTGTGTATCTTTATATATTTAGCACTTCTACTAGTCATTTTAGGGATATTCAAACAGGGAGAGGAAACTACTCCTGCAGTAAAAATCCATAAAGGGAAAGGTTATAAAAAGGTAAGGATTTTGCAGATGAGCTCCCACTGTCTCAAAAATAAGTGACTTCTCCACAGCCAAGTTCAAATAGCTGGATGGGACAAGGGGAACCCTGGAGATACAGATGGCCCTGATCTTTCAGTGCATTATAGTCAAGAACAACTGGGAATGATGAGGAGAAACAAGAAAAGACTCAGTTCAGAGAATTTTGCCATTCACTTCAATGGAAGCAGGATTTAACCCCAAATCTATTGGGCCAATTACAGCCCTCCACTAAAGTAATTCACCAGGTGTGAATTTTGTCCATTGCTTTTAAGTGCAGTAGCATTGCCCTGGGCCTAATCTAGCCTTCTTCTGTTTTTCCCTGCTTCCCATTGTGCCCCCGCAAAAAACGAGGGGTTGCTGGAAAACAAGAATTCTGGTTCATGGAAAATTGAGACTTTTAAAATTTTGTTTTCATTCTGCAGTGGGATGAAACCAACAGCTTTCAAAAGTTTTTGAGACTAAGGCTCCCCAAAACGGCCAATATCCCAATAATCAATCCCTGGGTTCAACTCCTGCCTGAACCTGCATCTTCCACATCCCAGATGAGTGGGTTGGTGGCTGTTCTGGGAGACGCTGTCAACATATTTTCTGTATCGACAAATCAACATTTTCTGACAAAAAAATCGTTTTGCCAAAAAAAAAAAAATCCCAATCAGATTCCAACCTGCCTCAATCTCTCAGTCAGGCTGAAGACATGACTGACAGTTGACTTAACTGTCCGGTCTTGCATAGGGACTTTTTCCTCCAGGTAGGGAGCTGGAAGACCCAGAAACCAGATTCTCCACTGTCCTACACTGTTGATAGCAGTGCAAAGCTGGGTTGATTTATATTTTTAAGTTTTGATTTTTCAGTTTTTTAAAAATCAAATTCTAATTGGAGGGAGAAATGTCACCTCAGAAATGTAAGTGAAAATGTTCATTTAAGTATTTTTGTCCAGTTTCTGACCATCTCTAGAACTAGCTGATTTTTTTTTAAATTACAAAAAAAATTAAATTGAAAAAGCCAATGAAAAAATATCAATTAAAAATTCTTCCAAAGTACGTTCAAAATTGGGTGTCAGGTCACAACAGTAGAATAGAATCATAGGACTGGAAGGGGTCATGAGAGGTCATCTAGTCCTGTCCCCCGCACTCATGGCAGGGCTAAGTATTATCTAGACCATCCCTGGCAGGTGTTTGTTTAACCTACTCTTAAAAGTCTCCAATGATGGCATTTTAGACCTACTTTGCACTGGTATAGATGACTGCATAGAGTACAGGGCAACAGTGAGTCACGGCTAAGGTCTTCACACTCTATGCTTTTCCTTGGGTGGGGTGAGGGGATAGGAGTCTTCTCCAGTACAGTCTTGAAGCCTGGAGGGATCTACTAGCTACTTTCCAAGGTAGAAAGCATTCATCCTCCTCTGGTCCCTCTGCTGCACCCTCTTGCTGGATCCCTGCTTGGGAGCAGATTACTTGGAGGTGAGGGGAATGTGGTGTAGCAGGCCTTACAATGCAGAATTTTCTGAGACACTATCACATCCAATCAGTCTGAACTATACCACTACCTTATCCTCTGAGACTCCGCACTGGGTCTTCCCCCACATCCCACCATCCGTCTGAGCTTTATTGCCAACTCCTTCCTGTCTAGGCATCCCTGTAGGCTGTATCCTCACATCCATCACCTCCTTCTGGCGGAGTCTCCATCCTACTGTGCCCCACCACCACCCTTCTGTTTGAGCTCCCATCAAGTCTCTTCTTTCTTGGTGTGTAATATGTATGTGTTTGTGCACACATGGTAAACACTGCTTCAGGGGGGTGTTTGGGGGGAGGTGTCTATCCACTTTCGTTGTTTCCAGCATGCATTGCCCACCCATTTCCAAATCAGTTTGGCTCATTCAGCCCCTTATTTGCATGGATTAAAGATGGGACTGAGCTGAAATATTGGACAGGATCCTCCCTGTATTTTGGGAAAGTTCTGATACAGATCTGAACATATTTGATTTGTCCTTGTCTATGGTGGGGATATTCGGAGGTAATTCTGGATCCAAACACCCCAGGCAGGGTTCCCTACTACTAACGGGAACCAGTCATGTCATAATGCACTAGCACAAACCTGGAATAACAGAGTGGTGAATCAGGCCCATAGTTGGCTAAGGACAATTGCTTTCCCAAACTGGATTCCCCATTTTGTTATATCTTATATTGTGCTCATCACAAAAAGGTACCTGTGCACTTAACCAACCTATTGGATCCAGGGGGGAAAATGGCTTGGCTTTTACTAAACTTCAAAGTGAGATCAGCAAAGAGCTTCCCTTTGCACAGGCAGTAAATATTCTTGCCTCCTTTGGTATGAAAATCATCTTCACAAACTATGCTATCAATATTCATCCCATATCACACCAATTAACAATCTGTGAATAATCAGGAACTAAACATGAATGCATGAAGGACCACAAGCATCTAGGTAGCTGCTAATAAGGATATGTTTGAAGTAATCACACACAAATTTAATTTTAAATCTGCTTTCCTTCCAGAGAGGTATCTCAATGCTAACTAAAGAATTTAATACATATTAGATTTTTTTTTTTTAAAAAGCTGAAATTGTTTTTAAAACCTGCCTTTAAATAATTGCGCTCATGACTTCAGTTATCAGTAAGAGATGGCTTGATTTTATTAGCTTTATGCTCTCCATTTAAAATAATGCTTTAAACACCCTTGAAAACACTATATTTAATCAAATAAAAAATGATGCTTTTGATATTAAAGAGTTTCTCTTCTGCTTGGATAGCATTGTGAAAGGCAAAAGGCATTAGAATTTCTAAACAAACCTTAAATCCTTCCAAAAAATTGCTTACCTGTGCTATTTCTTTGTATTTTCATTTCACAATAGAACCTTCTTTGGCATTCCAAAGTGAAAGCACTGAAATAGCATGGAAAGCAATTTCTGGCAGCGTCTCTTCAGATCCTTAAGGAAAGTTCTGATCTAGGCTGGGTACCTTTAAGAATTATCCATTTTTTTGTTATGAGAAGGTCAGCCAGCCTAAATTGAGGTCACAATATTCCAGAGTCCTAACTGATCCCCACCAATGTTCACCTTTTTACTGGTGCCAAAGCTGGCTGTGCTGCAGTTTCTATTCGACTATTTCATGTAGCATTGCCGTCTAAGAACGAGATCTTATCTACTGTGACCTTCAGTACACAAGCATGCATATGTAGCAACGCTTTACCACAGAGATTAAGCTAATCAGTAAAGTAACTCGTGCTTAATTTAATTCACATTTAAGCAAAATATGGGGCCTGATTCTGACTTTGTTTACACTGCCAGTGTTGCCAACACTTGTGGTCTTTGGGTTTTTTTTCTGTAAAGGGCCAGATGCTTGAATCAAGGGATTGCAGGAGAGCTTCAGGGGGTTTTATTTATTTATTTATTTATAGTTTTTTTAAGAAAATGACCCTCTCAAGCGATGGGGGGGGGGGGAACCTTGAAAACATGGAGCAAGTTTACCTAAAGCCTCAGAAACCAGAAGGCACTCCCCACCAGAAACCTCTCAAAAAAACAAGCCCGCAACCCCTCACACACCTTTAAAAGAAAATATTTTGAAGCCAATCGTGTTTTTGGGGGTATCTGACTCATGATTTCTGAATGCTTAGGGTTGGCCATATTGCTGACAGGTTTGCACCACTGATCTCACTAGAATTATTCTTGATTTGCACTAGGATTGCCAAAACTGTATTTCAGAAATACAGGACAGACCTCTGATGTTCCCAGTCTTGATCTGAACCTCTGAGGGCAGATCCTTTTCTGCTCCTGGCCTTCCTAGGGGGTCTCCTCTCACCAGCTCTGTGCTGTGCAGAGAGGCCAGGGCCTCAGATGCATGTCCAGGCAACTGCTGTCACTCTTGTTCAAGTTCTGTGTGGGTGCCAGGAGCTGAGTGGAAGGCTTCAGTTGCTGTTCTCTACCTGTTGCAGCTCTGTGGGGCAGGGGTTGCAAGAAGGGGTGTGCGGATTGGAGGAGGCTTCCCTGAAACCAGCAAGGGAATTATTTTAGATTTCAATTGAGGGTGGGGGCAACTTTCTGCATGGGTCTGGGGATAGAGGGCTGGCCAGACCAAATTTGAGCAGCATTGCAACCCCGTGCGCCTGGTCGAGATGTCACTTGGCAAGGTGAAATGCAAGAGTGATGCTCCATCCTGGATTTCAGGTGCCAGAGTGATGCTTCGGTCCACTCCGGCAGCGCTACACTTCTGGTTGAGATACAGGACAAAAGGCATCCCATACTGATTTAGTACAGGACACATTCTTTATTTAAATAGTTACATCTCTTATAATAGAGGACTGTTGGCAATTCTAATTTACACTGTAAGCCAATGTACTTAAAATCAGAATCAGGCCCAAATGATATTTTGCAACTTCACCTGTCAGCCTTGAAAGGTATGGATGAGGAGAGGGAACCCTTCTCAAAATGGCCTACATCTCTTACTGTTTGCAAAGGGAGAGAAGCCACAGGCTGCCCTTAGCAGAAATGGCCACCAACTCGTTTGCCTGTTACCTAAAGTGCTGCTCCTCACTTCTTCACAGCATAGGGAACCACTGTACACAGAGGGCAGCTTTGGCTTCATTCCCATTGGGAACACTGGGAGGTGGGGGCCAGTTTGAAAGAGGGCTGCTTAACAGAACAACCTGTAACCTTGTCCATTGAGAGTGACAGGAGATGGTGGCCATTTTGTAAGAGTGCATATCTTCATGGAATTCTCCTGAAATAGAACATTTTTTCTTCAGCATCCACTGAAGGAGAAGTGTTGAGTTATGAAGAATTACAGCAGAAAACCCCCTTTACTCCTACATTCCCCCTCCCCCACCCCAGAAACTACCTTCTGTACTATATTTACAGCAGGAAGGAATAAAGTATGTGACCTGATACACGGAAATGCGGGGAACAGGAGAAGGAAATTGGGTTGCGTGTGAGCAGGTGAATGTGGGAGGGTGGGAATTTTGTGGTGGGAGGTGTGAAAGGGAATGTGGAGGGCAGGATGTTGGGAGGCTGGTTGTTTTGCACTGCTGGGGTGAAGCAAAGCAGATATAAAACAAGTGTAACCGAGTTATATGTGCTTGCTGGTTTGTACTGGTGAATCTGACCAGTTAATTGAAAATAAAAAATATTGAAGATTGATCCTTCATATTTTCAAATCATTAGAAACATCAGTTGGTGTTATTCTTAATCATTGCTCAGTGTTCATCAATGAATTTTTTAATATAAAAACAAAACCAAAAGAACCCCCAAAAGCAAGAACAAACCAAGGATATTTCTAGCCAAAAACTACATGAAGAGGGAGTGAGATTATATAGCAATAATCTAGGGAAAATGCATTAGAGATGTTGTAATTATCCCAAACCAAGCATTTTTGCCTGTGGCATACAACTAAAGTATTTAAGTTTAACTCAAACTTTTGGGCTCAACACAAGGGTAACCAGGTGGCTTGTGGTACACAGGAGGTCAGACAAGATGATCTAAGATCTTAAACTCTACGAAATCATATATCAAGGAAATTCAGAGTTAAGGTTCATTTTAAAAGATACCCAAAGCTGGTAAGTATGTATAGGGCATATATGCTGGTGTATAGGGAGGTGACATCCATGGTGGCAAGAATGGTGTTCTGAGTGAGGTGGTTAATGTTGCAGAGTTTGTGGAGGAGGCTGGGTATGCCCTGGAAGAAGCTGAAAATCATGGACTAAACAGAGACATTGGATTTAAGGCTTGTTACAAGAATCCTATTAAGAACCTCTCCCAGCTGCTCCCCTCCCCACCCTGCCATTCCTTTCCTTCCAATGATGGAGGGGTGTTAATAGGTCACTTCACCTAAAATGATCTCTTGAAATGCGTGTTAGCTACTTACTCTAAACAATCTGTTTAATCTTGTATTTAGCAGTGACACCTTGAGTTAGCTTCCCTGAAGAAGAGCTCTGTGTAAGCTTGAAAGCTTGTCTCTCTCACCAGCAGAAGTTGGTCCAGTAAAAGATATTACCTCACCCACCGTGTTGCTCTAATATCTTGGGACCAACACGGTTATAACAACGCTGTACATTACGGGTCTCTTCTAGAAAGCCTGGCTCTTTAGCTCAAGTTATATGGATTCAGGCTTTTAGCTCGGGAGGTCCCTCATGTTGACCAAGATGGTGGCCATCATTCCAACGCCTTTGCAAAATGGTAATAGTCTTTGTGGGATATGGTGACTGGATATGGTGGGATATGGTGACTAGAGGGAGTCCAACAAGAACAGTACCAAGTATGTATTTGAGTCTCTATGGCTGTCCCCAACACAAACACTACATGCCCAATTTATACAATTCAAAGACACTGAAGGTATGCATATAAAGGATGATGGATAAAAACCCCTGTGCCCAAGCCTTCCCAGTTACTATGGGATAAGGGCTGGAATGAGGGCCATTCCCCAAGGCATCATTCCACCCATCAAATCCACAGAAATGGGGCAGATCCACCTTTCAGGCTTCTTTCACATAGAGAAGTAGAGAGGGGATAATCAGATCCCTAATCCAGAAATATAGCTCCTTCATGCAACTATGAATCCATGATACAGCTACAGGATCAGCACACAAAAAGAACACAGGCAGCACTTGGCCATCATGGCTGTGTGATATGATGAAGGACTTGCTCAGATGCAGGCAGAGAAAAACTTATTTTCACTCTTTTTGTCCTCTTCTGGAGCCTATCCCCCCTGCAGGCTAAATGCATCATTGTTATGTAGCAGAGATTACCTATGCACAAATCAGAGCTCACATCTAAACCATCCTCTCCCCTTCCCCGCCACAAATTTGACCTCTGCAGAGGGTTGGATTAAAGCAAACCTATATCTAAACCACAGCTGGCTTTGAGTTTGCAAAAGAAACCCACAAAGGATGAGGTTTTGCCAAACCAAAAGCACCTTTGTTTCACCATCTCTACCCGAGCCTACACATTAACCTTAACCCACTCTTCCTTGTTTCCCCTCTGCATTCCATCCTAACCTCCCACTCCTTCTAAGAAGGTTTAATAAAAGGGTAGTGGAGCACATCATTTCTGGAGCAGATGGCAGAAATATCATGGGGAGGGGACCCTGCCAGTTCCTGTCTCACCCACTCCTATGTCTCTCTCCCAACTTGTCAGAATTGCAGCAGGAAAAAAAAAAATCACCCATACACATATACACACACACAAAGAAGGATTTCTCCACCCTTCACAACTCCTTCCCTGTCATCCTTGCAAGAAGGGGTTATTAGAGCAAGAAGTCATGCAAACAAAAATCAGCAAAATAAAGCTATAAAAAGACAACACTAAACAAAGCGAAAAAGAAGCAAAGGGGAAAAAAAAAGGCTAAATAACCCATTGTCCAAAAGAGAAAAGAAAATGGATAAAATCACAACACAGGCAAAGAAGGGAGGTGGCTATAAGCTAAGACCTTGACGAACAATAAAATCTATAAATACATATATAATTTCACCATTTACTCTTAGCTCTTTCTCTTTGAAATCGTTCTTGTGACTCTGTACAAGATAGAACCATACTGAGTCTCCGTGGCAGGTGCTAATACCTTAAAAAAATCTGGTTTTTTTTGTGTGTGGCAACTTAGGAATTATTTAAACTTTGTTTAAATTTCCACAAATGCCGTGACTGCACCTTGCATTAAGAAAATGCATTTCCTCTTGCTGAGATACCATAGTGAGGGTGGTATAAACGCCTAGATAGATAAGAAAGACCACAGTTTGTTTTTCACAAGGAGGGTGTGTAGTGTGGTCTAGTAGATGGTGCACTGGCGGGGGACTCAGGAGTTTTGGGTTCTACTCCTGACTATGCCTGTGGCCTTAGACAGTTGGCTTTAACTTTCTCAGCTTTCAGTTTCCTCATCTGTAAAATTGGGATAAATGATTCTTATCTCCTTTGTAAGGTGCTTTGAGAGCTATGGATTAAAAGCGCTAGGTATTATTATTTGACCCTGGTAGTTCTAGTTATCTTAGGGCACGATTACACTACCTGGCAGTTGATAGTAAGAGGATGTCAACAGCAGCGTGCATTGAAGTGCTTTGCTGCAACTCCCTCAGTTGGATGGTGTGGACGCAAACTTAAAGGTCCTGAGTTCACACTATATGTAAGTGTTGGAAGGATGGTCCAGTTGGCAGGACATTGGTCAGGGATTTAGGAGGCCTGTGTTCAATTCCTGGCTAGCCATAGACTTCTTGTTTGCCTCTATAATCTCTGCCATGCCTCAGTTTCCTTAAAACAAGGCTAATACTCCCCTCCCTCATAGGGTTGTTGTGAAGTTATAATCCACTAATGATAGTGTGCCCCTCAGATACTACAGTGATGAGGACCTAAGTATCTGGATAGAGAGCCATTTTATAATTCCCCATGCTTAGGATGTTATTAAAGTGGCAGCATGATGTATATACAGACACCTACAAAAAAAAGAATTTGAAGTTTGAAAAATGTATGTGTGACCCGGTTGTTGGTTGTTTTTTTTTGGGGGGGGGGCAGTTGGCAGGAGGAGGGGGCTTGGAATGGTGTGGGTAGCTTTTCACTGTAGGCCTCAGGCAAGATGTTGCCTGTCTAATTACCAGAGAAAAAGTGAAACAGTTGCTGTTAGAACCTCAAAGTTAGATAGGTGGGGAAGGGAGGGAAGCAAATGGTGAACTGAGGAGAAGTTAAGTGACTTGCCTGAGGTCTCAGTGGGAAGATGAATCAGATCCAGGATTAGAAATCACAAGCTTCTCTCACACGTCTTGTGCTCAAAACACCACATCATACCATATGGATAAGTTTAGACACCCAAATGGTTATTCATAATTTTCTTCCATCTATAACAAACTCTTAACCCCTTACTGTTTCACCTCATCTCCAGGCAGTTGCTGTTCCATTTAGATATAATTTGTTACATGTCTAGTCTTTCAGAAGAATAATTTAGGTGTGATGTGGTGTCAGACCCATTGGAAATATCAGTTTTTTTCTGACTGCAAGTAAAAGTTTCTCTCTCTATCACTAAGACTGAGGATATTTAGGGATATCATATAATCGGTCTGACGTGACCAAGCAACAGGTAAGGGGCTATCCAACAAACTCCATTCAGTAGTCTACAAGTGTGTTTTGAAAGAAGAGGGAAAATCCTCACTGTAGTGTAGTGATTTAGAACTGAATGGCTAAAAGTAATCCTGCTAATCCAACACAAAACAGAGCCAAAATTATGAACTGGAGGTTGCATTCTCTAGCTGTTGCTCACGTACTGTAGTATGGTATCAGATCCTCTTCAGTCATGTTTCCAATAAGCCTAGTGTTACAAAGCAAACAGGGACGACGTGACTACCAGTGGTGGGCAAACCACCTCAAGTGTTTGAAAGTTCCTAGGAATGTTGTCATCATATTCTCTTCAATTCTCAGATTTACCTTTTCGGAATGTGGTTCCTGTAGGAACCTACACGAAGTCCAGTGGACTAAGCTGATTTCCTAGTATCTGGCAAAATCCTCTTCACCTGCCGATGGAAATCGGACACATTGTACACTCCCAGAAGCTGAGTGTTACCACATGACACAACAGAAGATAGCAACATTACACATTGACAAAAACATAGGATAGTTCCATATGCTTTACATACAGGACTAGGAAACACATGACAATTCCATGCCTCCTTCTTCTTCTTTGCCACTTCCCTATTTGGGGCTTGGCAACTTTTATAGCCTTCTTCCAAAACTCATGAGTGTATAGCTGAATGTTGTGCAAACTGATCTCTCTAAGGTCTGCTGATATCTGGTCTATGCACCGAGTCTTTGGCCTCCACCTTGGTCATCTTCCATTCACAATCATTGCAAGGGCCATGCTACCAATATAACTACCGTGTCTCCACTGTAGATGTCCACACCAGTGTAGCCTAGCCTCCCTCAACTTGTCTTCAACTGGGCAACCTGCATTAGGCCCCTCACAACCTCATTTTGTTTCCTCACCATTGTGTGTTCAACCATTTGACCCTCTCAAATGCAACGAGGAGCATACTGATTTCTTTTCTTTTGGCTGTCTCTATTCCGTACATTAGGGTGGGTTGAATTACTGTTTTAATACAGCCTACCTTTTAACTATATTGGCATTTTTGGGAGGCGGGTGGGGGGTCAGCTCCAGCCATTTGCAGCAACCAGCTTTGATACAATGCTGGTTCCATATGATGTCCTTTTATTGATGTCTACATGACAGTAGCTCACAACAATAGAGAAGCTACTGGTGATGGACCAGAAGTGGTCACAGTGATAGCAACACAACAACAGATACGAGGAGGATTATAGGGAAGCATACAAATGGGAAGATCAGAGATATTGTTAAGGTAGCGTACATATACTTCTCCGTGTTTTACATTGACTGCTGCTGTCTATTCACTTGGCTAGCTTGGTGCAGTGCCAAACACACACCCACACTCACACATGGAAGTAGTCAGGACCTAACAGGCCTGAGTCAGGAAAGCAATCCCAATTCAGGAAAACAGATAAAGTCTTACATACTTAAAGTCAAGCATATGCTTAAGTGCTTTCCAAAATTGAAGACACGTGGTACAATCCATTATTCACTGTGTCCAGTGGCAGGCTTTCCACTGACTTCAATATGCTTTGGATTGGTCCCATACTGTATGTATGCTGGAGTCACCTCCAGCAGTGACACAGGGAAAATGAGTCAAATGGTTTCCTCTCTCTCCTGACCACATGAAATAGGCTCACCCAATCAGGGAACGAGAAACAATACCACATGACTTCACATGATTAATCCCCATGAAGCAAAGCAGCTGGAAATTTGGAATAGCAATGTTATAAATTTACCATTTTTTCAGCCATCCTAAGAGATGAACATTTTCATTTGGTCAAAATATTTTATGAAATTGCTCCTATTGTTCAAATATTTTGCAACCTCAAAAAAAGCCAAATTCTCGTGGTAAAAAACTTTGTTTTGCCCACCTCTTTTTAAAATGTTTGGATTTGCTTTGCACCTGCCCTGAGCAGTCAAAATACTTGTAATGCTGTTTAGATCTTCAGCGAAAGAAATCATATGCAGCTGGATGCAACATATGACTACTGATAGGTAGTTTATCTAGTCTTAGCTGTGCTTTTTTTATGCTGTATATCACAGCAGTAATACCATTGGACACTTACAAAGCATTTTCGTGCTAAAACACTTTGAAAATGCCACTCAACTGCAGCTGCCATTTGGAGTGGTGAGAGAAAAGGTTGGCCATAACATTGGGATAAAACTCCAATCTTAGTGCCCTGGGTACTTTAATTCTTTGATGATCATACAGAGCTCTTAGGACCCACCGTTTTTAAGGAAGCACTTGAAAGATAAGCCCCTCCCTCTCCAATCCAAATAAGTGCAATTTGTCTCATAATATCTGCTTCAGAAATACAAAGGACTGAGATGATGCAGCTTGGATTTCATTTGAACCTGTGGCTGCAGAATCTATACAGCCAGTTTAATTTAAGGCTTCATCTTTCTCTCCAGATAAAGTTTACCCATCCTATTGTCTACCATTGTATAGCAATTAATTTTAAATGGATAGAGCCCAATTTTTGATAGGGTGGAACATTGTATACAAACACATGAGGCTAACAGTGGTCCCCTTCCTCTCCCCTCCCAGTAGCTATCTATTGTATTTAGTGGGTGAGTATTATGAGTTCCCATTTGCTAAAAGATTCAAAAGACTGGATTCACGGCACATCAGAATTGACACATTTTCATTAATATCCATTTCAAGACTGGAAATTCTTTGCAAACATACCTGAAGGCACTATCCCTGTTCCACAGTATCTAGCACAAATACGTACAAATAATAGTTAAAATACACATTATAATACAGAAAATGCTATACACTGTGAATCTGATTGGTTGTAGTTCAGTAATGTCTAGATGCCTCAATTGAGATAGAGGTTCCATTGTGCTGAGCATTCTACATACACAGGGGTAGAGACAGTCCTTAATTTAATTAATGGAGATATACCTATCTTCTAGAACTAGAAAGGAAGGGTCATTGAGTACAGCCCCCTGCCTTCACTAGCAGGACCAAGTACTGATTTTGCCCCAGATCCCTAAGTGGCCCCCTCAAGAACTGAACTCACAACCTGGATTTAGCAGGCCAATGCTCAAACCATTGAGCTATCCCTCCCCCCTAAAGACCTAAGACCTAAGGCACCAGTCCTGCAAACACACGTGTGCTTAACTTTCAATGGAGCTACTCAGAGTTGTAAAGTAAAACATGAGTATAAGTGTTTGCAGTATCAGGGTCAAAATAGGCAAAATGAGTAAACATAGTTCAGATCAAGAGGGATATCCATAACTCGTCTACTGATAAAAGAATTACACGATGAAGGGGGGGAAAAAAACAGATATCCTACTGAATGAAAAGCATCACCAGTTGCATTAGATAACACATTACTAAAATGGGTACATCCCTCCTTAAACCAGCAATCATCAACAACTGAAATACAGTCTATAATATGCTAAATGACATTTATCATCTTCTGATTGAAACACATCACTTGGCAAAACAACAATCAATCAATCTGTGCACATGCAATGTATCTCCTCTCTCTTTATAAATTAAACGCAGAGTATGCTAAAGCTGATGCAGCATTTGCTGAATTATGTGCAATGAGGACGGAACTCATTTTAAAAGCAACTGAATCTGAAACGTGAACTACTGAAACAGACACAGTCCACCAGATACATCAGCTTTCTGGGAAACGCCAATCACAGGGAGTAGGTTGAGGGCGCTGTCAGGAAACGTTTAGGTCAACAACAGTTACAGAGTAACAGCCATTTGCTGAAGCTGATGACAAAGGTTCTGGCAGAGTGCAAGGCTGCCAAGACCTCAAACATCTACAGTTTGATATTCATCAGTAATGGTGTGTGTGTGTGTGAGAGAGTGAGAATCGGGCGGGAGGGGTATTGGAGGATCAATTTAAACATTTTTCAGCTTTCAGGAGTAGGGTAAAGGAGCCTGCACAATTTTTAGCCCTCTGCACAGTAAAAGTGGGGTGAAAACTGGAAGATTTTACTTTTCTCAAAATAGAGTCATCCTGTTTTTTTTTAATGCAATAACTGTTTCCTATAGGCCTCTTGTAACACATTCACTTACACCCCCAAAGGCCCTGCCTCTGTCCATGAGCGATGACTGCATCTTTGGCAATCGACACAAAGATATTTTTAATAGGGTTTTAACAAGCTGGCAAAAACCTATTCAGTTATGCCTTGCCCAAATATGGGAAATTCTGACTTTTCACTCCATTACATTCAGTGCAAATCAGCTTTCTGCTCTGGCAAGCAAAGAAGCCGTCAACTGTGTAACCATTTCCAAGTGGGAAGGCACATGCCTATCCTCACCAACAGTAATGACAGCTAGCTAGGTCAACCTCCTTCTGTGCAATATGCAGCTAAGAGACAGGAAAAGAATACTGGGGCCAAATTTATACCTGATGTAACTTGGTTATTTTTATAGCACCACTGATTTACATAGTACTTTGCAGACATGTGAGTCATTATCAAGAATATACTCCGGTTGCTTTGAACTACTCCAGCCTCAAGCCATGCTTCACTGGCCAGTTAAGCATTATTGCTTGAGTTTATCAGGAAATCTATGCCCTGTAAAGCCAGTATCTGTTTAATTGACCAGTTAAACTGCATTGTTGGCATATACCAGTGACACTGTGCTGTGCAAGACAAGTTCCTGGCCCCAGATAATTTACAGTGGAAGTGGGGAAGGATCCAGCACAAGGGCAAAGAGATCATGCCAGAAGCTTTGGTAAAGGTCTGCTTATTCTAAGGCTTTAATTTAATATGGATATTGCACCTTTCCGCCAGGGTAAATCAAGAATAATTCCAATGAAGTGGAGGGTGATGAGGTGAGGTATTCGAGTGGAGTTGGATAATCAGTGTTTGAAAGCTGGCCATGAGTGAATAACTGGGATTTAGGAAGGACTTGAAAGAGGAAAACAAATTTGATTGCTTCAGTTGAGGATGGAGGACAGGCTTTAGAGTGTTGGTTTGAAAAGCACTCAGACATCTTGCTCTCTACCCAAACACCTGAACCTCTGTGGTCTGCAAGTCTCCAGAATACAGGCTTTCTTGTGGTACTTTCTCTGAAGTACAGAGATATAGTGAAAATTAAAAACAATGGGGGGAGGGGAGAAATAAGTTATCCAAACTGGGTTCCCAGTCTGAGGTCTAGCTAATGGTGCAGTTCATCCACCTTCCCACAAGGTCAACTTCCAATTTGGGAATTCAAAGGAAGCAAAATGTATTTTCTTAATGTAAAACAGACTAGAATATTGGGCCAAATCTTCCAAGGTGCCCGAGTGCTGAAATGTGGGAGCTTGGGAGGTATTCAGCACTCTCAACACTTGCACTCAAACAAATAAGAAATAAAGTCACTTCTCTTCCTGGATCACTGCTCTTCTGTTGCAAGAGAATTTCTCCTCTTGCCCTTCAGGGGACCAAGTCCTGCCAAGCAATGGCAGGTGCGGGTTGCTTTCAACTCTGAGAGACCAGTTGAGGCTTTGCCACAGGCTTCAGCATGAGGGCTGCACATCGTTGCCCTGCCCCAGCAACAGAGCAAACTTTTGATGTGCACCTCAAAATAGGGTTGCGCCCTCTGCTCTCTCCTTCCTCTCTTTTTGAAGAAGTTTTCACAATCCTTCATTAACATTTGGTTCAGACTGGTGAGATGAGACTCACTGTGATCCATACAATCCTTAATTTACATGCAAACAGCCAGACAGAAAACAACATGTCTTGTCTGATAGGAAACTGGTTTTTCACCTTTGCTGGGGTCCGGTCCCTTAGATGCAGACGTTAAGAACATAATTTTCAGTTTATATAACTCCTTGTACAACATCTGTACAAGTGGTTCAGAATGATATTGATGACTACTACTGATTTCTACTATAACACAGAATACAAAGTGTACAGTACTCACTATATATTATTTTTATTACAAATATTTGCATTGCAAAAAAACAAAATAAATAGTATTTTTCCAATTCACCTCCTACAAGTACTATAGTGCAATCTCTTTATCATGAAAATGTTACTTACAAATGTAGATTTTTTTTGTTACATAACTGCACTCAAAAACAAAACAATATAAAACTTTAGAGCCTACAAGTCCACTCAGTGCTATTTCTTGTTCGGCCAATTACTAAGACAAACAAGTTTGTTTATACATTTACAGGAGATACTGTTGCCTGCTTCTTATTTACAAGGTCACCTGAAAGTGAGAACAGGCATTCTCATGGCACTTTTGTAGCCAGCATTGCAAGGTATTTACATTAAAAGATAGGAAACAAAGGGTAGGACTAAATGGTCAGTTTTCAAAATGGAGAGAAGTAAATAGTGGTGTCCCCCAGGGGTCTATATTGGGCCTAGTCCCATTCAATATATTCATAAATGATCTGGAAAAAGGGGTAAACAGTGAGGTGGCAAAATTTGCAGATGATACAAAACTAAGATAGTTAAGTCCCAAGGCAGAGTGCGAAGAGCTACAAAAGGATCTGAAAACTGGGTGACTGGGCAACAAAATGGCAGATGAAATTCAATGTTGATAAATGCACAGTAATGCACATTGGAAAACATAATCCCAACTATACATATACAATGATGGTGTCTAAATTAGCTGTTACCACTCAAGAAAGAGATCTTGGAGTCACTGTGGATAGGTCTCTGAAAACATCCACTCAATGTGCAGCAGCAGTCAGAAAAGCAAACAGAATGTTGGGAATCATTAAGAAAGGGATAATGAGACAGAAAATATCATATTGCCTCTATATAAATCCATGGTAAGAACATAAGAACGGCCGTACCGGGTCAGACCAAAAGGTCCATCTAGCCCAGTATCTGTCTACCAACAGTGGCCAATGCCAGGTGCCCCAGAGGGAGTGAACCTAACAGGCAATGATCAAGTGATCTCTCTCCTGCCATTCATCTCCATCCTCTGACGAACAGAGGCTAGGGACACCATTCTTTACCCATCCTGGCTAATAGCCATTTATGGACTTAACCACCATGAATTTATCCAGTTCTCTTTTAAACACCGTTATAGTCCTAGCCTTCACAACCTCCTCAGGTAAGGAGTTCCACAAGTTGACTGTGCGCTGCGTGAAGAAGAACTTCCTTTTATTTGTCTTAAACCTGCTGCCTATTAATTTCATTTGGTGACCCCTAGTTCTTGTATTATGGGAATAAGTAAATAACTTTTCCCTATCCACTTTCTCCACACCAGTCATGATTTTATAGACCTCTATCATATCCTCCCTTAGTCTCCTCTTTTCCAAGGTGAAGAGTCCTAGCCTCTTTAATCTTTCCTCATATGGGACCCGTTCCAAACCCCTAATCATTTTAGTTGCCCTTTTCTGAACCTTTTCTAGTGCTAGAATATCTTTTTTGAGGTGAGGATACCACATATATACACAGTATTCAATATGTGGGCGTACCATGGATTTATATAAGGGCAATAATATATTCTCAGTCTTATTCTCTATCCCCTTTTTAAATTTCCTAACATCCTGTTTGCTTTTTTGACCGCCTCTGCACACTGCGTGGACATCTTCAGAGAACTATCCACGATGACTCCAAGATCTTTTTCCTGACTCGTTGTAGCTAAATTAGCCCCCATCATATTGTATGTATAGTTGGGGTTATTTTTTCCAATGTGCATTACTTTACATTTATCCACATTAAATTTCATTTGCCATTTTGTTGCCCAATCACTTAGTTTTCTGAGATCTTTTGAAGTTCTTCGCAATCTGCTTTGGTCTTAACTATCTTGAGTAGTTTAGTATCATCTGCAAACTTTGCCAACTCACTGTTTACCCCTTTCTCCAGATCATTTATGAATAAACTGAATAGGATTGGTCCCAGGACTGACCCTTGGGGAACAGCACTAGTTACCCCTCTCCATTCTGAGAATTTACCATTAATTCCTACTCTTTGTTCCCTGTCTTTTAACCAGTTCTCAATTCATTAAAGGACCTTCCCTTATATCCCATGACAGCTTAATTTACATAAAAGCCTTTGGTGAGGGACCTTGTCAAAGGCTTTCTGGAAATCTAAGTAAAAAAAAAAATCATGGAATATCAGGGTTGGAAGGGACCTCAAGTCCAACCTCCTACTCAAAACAGGACCAATCCCCAGACAAGTTTTTTTTATCCCAGTTCCCTAAATGGCCCCCTCAAGGATTGAACACACAACCCTGAGTTTCGCAGGGCACTACTCAAACCACTGAGCTATCCCTCTCCCCAGATTTTGAGTACATCTATATGTGATATAGCCACATCTTGAGTACTGTGTGCAGACACCCCACCTCAAAAGAGCTATTGGAATTGGAAAAGGTTCAGAAAAGAGCAACAAAAATAATTAGGGGTATAGAATGGCTGCCATATGAGGAGAGATTAATAAGACTGGGACTTTTCAGCTTGGAAAAGAGATGACTAATGAGGGATATGATAGAGGTCTATAAAATCATGACTGGTATGGAGAAAGTAAATAAGGAAGTGTTATTTACTCCTTCTCATAACACAAGAACTAGGGGTCACCAAATGAAATTAATAGGTAGCAGGTTTAAAAAACAAACAAAAGGAACTATTTTTTCCACACAATGCACAGTAAACCTGTGGAACTCCTTGCCAGAGGATGTTGTGAAGGCCAAGTCTATGACAGGGTTCAAAAAAGAGCTAGATAAATTCATGGAGGATAGGTCCATCAATGGCTATTAACCAGGATGGACAGGGATGGTGTCCCTAGCCTCTGTTTGCCAGAAGTTGGGAATGGGTGACAGGGAATGGATAACTTGGTGATTACCTGTTCTGTTCATTCTCTCCGGGGTACCCGGCATTGGCCACTGTCAGAAGATTGGATGCTGGGCTAGATGGACCTTTGGTCTGACCCAGTACGGCTGTTCTTATGTTCTAAGATATGCTAAACATTTGTATGCCCCATCATGCTTCAACCACCATTCCGGAGGACATGCTTCCATGCTGATGATGCTCACTAAAAAAATAATGCATTAATTAACTTTGTGACTGAACTCTTTGGGGGAGAATTGTATATCTCCTGTTCTGTTTTACCCACATTTCATGTTATAGCAGCCTCAGATGATGACCCAGCACATGTTCATTTTTAGAATACTTTCACGGATTTGACAAAATGCAAAGAAGGTACCATGTGAGATTTCTAAAAATAGCTACAGCACTCAACCCAAGGTTTAATAACCTGAAGTACCATCCAAAATCTGAGAGGGATGAGGTGTGGGGCATGCTTTCAGAAATCTTAAAAGAGCAACATTCTAATGCAGAAACTACAGAACCCGAACCACCAAAAAAGAAAAATCAACCTTCTGCTATTGGCATCCGAGTCACATGATAAAAATGAACATGCATCTGTCCACTCTGCTTTGGATCATTATCGAGCAGAACCTGTCATCAGCATGGACTCATGCCCTCTGGAACAGTGGTTGAAACATGAAGGGACATATGAATCTTTAGTGCATCTGGCACGTAAATATCTGCGATGCCAGCTACAACAGTGCCATGTGAACTTTCAGGTGACATTCTAAACAAAAAGTGGGTGGCTTTATCTCCTGCAAATTGTAACCAAACTTGTTTGTCTGAGTGATTGGCTGAACAAGAAGTAGGACTGAGTGGACTTGTAGGCTCTAAAGTTTTACATTGTTTTATTTTTAATACAAGTTTTTTTTGTACATAATTCTACATTTGTAAGTTCAACTTTCATGGTAAACAGATTGCACTACAGTACTTGTATTAGGTGAATTGAAAAATACTATTTCTTTTCCTTTTTACAGTGCAAATGTTTGTAATAAAAATAAATATAAAGTGAGCACTTTACACTTGGTATTCTGTGTTGTAATTGAAATCAATATGTTTGAAAATGTAGAATACATCCAAAACTATTTAAATAAATGGTATTCTATTATTGTTTAATATCGCGATTAATTGTGTGATTAATCACAATTTTTTTAAATCACTTGACAGCCCTGCTATCAACAGATCTAATTGCTGTGTGTTAAGTGGACCCGTGGTCCACGGTGTAGACGGTAAGCTGAGATGTAGTGTTCCTTTGGGAGCAGAGGATCTGGGAACTCTGTGAATGTCTGGGGGATCAGGGGCTGAGCAATTCTAAGGGGATACCTGGAGGACTTTGGATTACAGCTCCAGGTATCCCGTGGCAGTGTCACACCACGGTTTAGGTTTCACATGTTTAAAAAAATATAATAGTAAGTCATTTTGTACTAAGGCTAGATTTCACTATTGTGCTACCCATTGCTCTAAAATGTGAGTTCTATTCTTTGATATATTGAATCAGGATTCCAGCACTATTGTATAGAACAGGGGTCGGCAACCTTTCAGAAGCGGTGTGCCGAGTCTTCATTTATTCACTTTAATTTAAGGTTTCGCGTGCCAGTCATACATTTTAACATTTTTAGAAGGTCTCTTTCTACAAGTCTATAATATATAACTAAACTACTGTTGTATGTAAAGTAAATAAGGTTTTTAAAATGTTTAAGAAATTTCATTTAAAATTAAATTAAAATGCAGAGCCCCCCAGACCAGTGGCCAGGATCCGGGCAGTGTGAGTGCCACTGAAAATCAGCTTGCGTGCCGCCTTTGGCACCCATGCCATAGGTTGCCTACCCCGGTATAGAATCACATTTTATGCCCAGAAAGGACCATTTTGATCACTTACTCTGACCTCCTGCACAGCACAGAATTTTTTGGCTGACGTCGAGCATATCTGTAAGAAAGATAACTAGTTTTGATTTAAAGTCCTCAAATGATGGGGAATCCACTCTGGGTAAATTGTTCCAATGGTTAATTGTCCTCACAGTTAAAAGTTTGTACCTTATTTCTAGGTTGGATTTGTCTAGCTTCAGCTTCCAACTCTTGAATTTTGTTAGGTCTTTGAGTGTTAGATTAAAGAACCCCATACTATTAGAAATCTCTCCCACTCAGATAGTCAGTGCTCTAAAACTTTGGGCAGTTATAAATTAAGCAAAATTGCCTTGCCACTTTTGTCTCAGTTCTGCTGATGCAACCAAGACTCTTACCTGCATAGCTGATGGCAGCAAGCCTAGAAAAATGGGGTGTTCGGCATTTTATGCCTGAATTTTATTGCTGCAAATTGAAAGACAGGTAGTCTCTGAAAAGGGACCTACTCCGCACCACACAGATGGCAGTCTCAAGCCCAGGTGGCTCAGTAGGAAGAGCAAGTGCATGCAAATAACTAAATACAGGGTTGAGAATTTGAAATTTGACTACATCATAGTAGGGGGGAAAGCAAAATTATGATGAGTGACTAAAAATAATCTTAAATAATGCCCTGGAAGTGCACCAACACAGCACGTAGCACCTGGGTATTAAGTAAATTTCCTCTTCTCTGGCCAATTGAAAGCAAGATTCAGGAAGATGATGGACTTGGAGGATTAAGTCCAAGAATGTCAATGGGCTACATTCTACGAATTTGGTCTGGTATAAATACAGAATTTGATCCACTATAAATCAACTGAGATACTTTGGATTTATACTGGAGTAAATGAAAATAGAATTTGGTTCACTTGAGTCACACCAGTGTAAAGGGGGCTCAGGTTGGAGCCCCGTGTGCTTAGCACTTGATCCAAATCCCAGTGATGTCAAAGAACAGACTCCCATTGACTTCAGTGGACTTTGGATCAACCCGTTACTATCTAATGATATGGATAATGTGAACCCTAATTCCTCAAGAACCTCTTATCTGAGGAATTCCATGCACACTCTGAGAGCATTTGGTGGTCACTATAATGGTCTGATACTGATCTGTATAAACCTACATACACACTGGGGGCTAGCTGGGCCATGCACTAGTGACAACAAGGTCTAAGAGTATCTTCAGCTCCAAAGAGGCCGTTTCACTGGAAGTGAAGAACATCAGTTAGTGATAGTGATCATAATCATAAGTAAGAATATCGTTTAAGGCCTCCAGCCACTAGATAGAACCACAAGTACCCAATCAGTTCATGTGGTGAAGGCATTGTACTGGGACTTAAGAGATATGGCTTTAGTTCCCAGCTTTGTCCCTAACCGCTCTGACTTTGGCAAGCAATTCAATTGCTCTGTGCCTCAGTTCTCCATCTGTAAAATAGGACTAATATTTTCCTTCCTCTTGTGGTTGTTGGATGGATATATTTGGTGATGTTTATACTACAGTGACAGTGACCAAGTACCTAGTAAGACAGACAGAGATTTGGTGCCATTTAGCAGAATTCAATCTGCCAAAATGTAACATTATTTTTATGCAAATTTGGCTTTGCTCTGAGTCATATGTAAATGTATGCATATTAATTATTTATATAGCAGTAATATCTAGAGGCTCTGATCAGAATCAAAGTTCCAGTGTTCTCATCATATATTAACCCTGAAAGTTTCTTGGTACAGGGGCTATATCTTAAACACTGTACACACACCCAAAAAGCTTGCAATCTAAGCACATGGTGAGAGACAACAGGTGGATAGAGACAGACAGATGGGGGAATACAAGGCAACAGTGAGATAATTAGGATTAGCATGTTAAACGGTGCCCAGCTGCCTTGCCATTGTCAAGAGTTTTGTTGGCATCATGCCTACAAAGTTTTAGCTCGGCTTCCTCCCCCCCTCCCCAAAGTGAATGGTTTCGTTTTTGTGGGAAGAAGCCTTTCTAATAGAAGTGTCCCTTGCTATTCCAAAAGTGTATTAATGGTTCCTTGCTGCACCAGATTTATGGTGCATTATGAAAGAAAGTCCACAATATGAAAAACAAACATACAAGAGGGTTAATCATATCCAGACTGAGAACAAGGCTGAACGTATCCAACTACTGAGAGGCAAAAATTGCTGTGCAGTGTCTTAGGGGGGAAAAATGTAAATTCCAATGATGATTTTTTCTTCCAGGTGAAAAAAATGTTGCTTGAATTATTTCCCTATATTACATGTCTGAAACCATATCAAGTCATAATACAATGGCAAAGCAATGCTAATAACAAGCAAGACTTCCTTTCATGTGATTTTTCAAGTAGACTCTATTTTACATCTATTCGAGTTATAGAACCAGATGGCATCCAACTGAAATGCACAAGACATAATGCAATAAGATTAAAGGATCTTTCCTATCAAACAAAAGTTTTCAAGAGCCTTTCAACCACTGCTTGTGTTACACTTGCTGTTTAACACACCTTTTCCTGTTGTCACTTACTGCATATTCTCCTTGACCTTCATGTACAATCACTGCTTTCTGTGGCAAACCTTTAATGCAGTTCTGATTAATAAACCCAAAGAATTCACACAGTCTGAAAGAGCAAGAGTGGGATGACAAACTACTGAGTGTAACTCTGAGATAGTGTATTAAGGACTGGTAATATGTGGGCTTTGGGCTTCCCAAATGAGGGTTCACCAAGACACTGAAGAGACACCCATAAATGGAAAGTGTGGGCAGCTAACCTGCTTTAATAGCTACGGCAGCATGATGTAAAAAGGTCTTTTTCTAAAAGATACATTTTAGCTCAATCAGAAGTCTTGGGACTGGTGCAGAAATCACTAGGTAAAATTCTATAGAATGCATTATACAGGTCAGATTCAGAATAGTCCCTTCTGGCTTTAATCTATGAATCATGGGTATCCTTATGGAAAAAAAAGAAGAAGCGTATATGGAACTGAATAGAAAATGCTAACCTTTCTATAGAATTTTAAAAATAACGTACTAACTTAAAACTGCAACTTATATAGCAGAAATATTATTCTCTGTTAAATTCTGTTGACTAAATTGGCCTACCTCCATTGACTTCAGTGGCTCTACAGGTTTTTAGGTTCCTGTAGAGTGCTCTCAGTTTCATAGCTGGTGCACTCTGTAGAATTTGCCCACAAGGATAGGTAAAATGGAACAGCCAGAATAAAACCCAGCCTATAGTTTCACTTATTTCCAAATCTTTGCTCAGGTCCAGATTTGTTTGGATAAGTTCATCCCTCTTATCTTCTGCTCCATCCACAAAAAGAGGATAGAACGCTTGGGGGAAGATATGACGACATGTAAACTGTTTCTTCTATGTGTAGTAGGAAAGGGACTTGGGCAGGTAGATGATCGGAGTGGAGTGGAGCAGAGAAAGAATTTAGCATTAGGGAAAAGACTTTCCTTTATTCTAATAAAGACCCTTGTTTGGTGTTTGTAGACAGTAACTTTCTACTATCCTTCACCATTGCCACATGACAGAAGTGAATGAATTTATGGAGATGGTAGAACCTGCTGAATGAGGTCCTCAAAAGGTTTGAAGATGAGATAAGGTTTGAAGTATCTAAATGTTTGTATGCTTATCTATACAGAACTGAGCAGCTTTTGGATGTTTTCATTAACTGGGATGTACAAGACTGTAATTAAATGGCTAAATTGGTAATATTCTGCATGATTATTTGGGAAATTGGGGTTTGAATAATGTTTTAGGGATTATACTGCCACCAATCACCATATGATCTGAGCAACTTCCACATTAAAAAACTAATAGCAATAGTGCAATCTCTAGTGGACTTCATAGACTCTCTTTCTTCTGGGATGAGCCTGAGCCTGAGCCTCAGACTCAATTCCCATGGCTAATGGAATGTCTCATTATTCTTATTGAGCGCGATCAGTGTGAGCAGTAAAATTGAGGGCATATTGCACTGCACAGAACTTAGCTGACCCCTATTACTGTAGTATCTGGGCACTTTGCAATCTTTAATGTATTTATCTTGACAACACCCGTGTGAGGAAAGGAAGTGATATTATCTAGGGCTGGGAGGAAAATGGGTTTGCTGTCCCACAAGGATTTTTTGGAAGCATCCCCATCCCGAAGCAGGCCAAAAAAAGTCAAAAATAAAAGTTGGTTCAGATCAGTCTAAACTTTGTGTTTTGATAATTTCAAAATGTTTTATTTTGATTTCACTCTTTCACCTTTTGGTGTACAAATGTGTTAAAGATTTCAAAATGAAAAGTTGTTTTGACTTGAAAAAAAAAACGTTTAAAAATGTTGAAAAGGGATGTTTTGACAGTTTCAAAACTTTATTTTCCAAAATGTATTTTGAGACAGGAGATTCATTGGATCAGACTCTGTTTTTTCAATGTTTTGGTTTTGATAAATTTGCATTTTGGATGAAAAAAAAAGTTTAGTTAAAAAAAAAATTCCCCAACCAGCTCTGTTATCCCCATTTTACTGGGGCACAGAAAGACTAAGGGTTAGAGCAGGGACTTAAATCCAGCGCTCATGTCCTAGGTGAGTGCCCCAACCACAGGGTGGTACAAGGCGGGCATCACCTTTTGTGTGGGGCATACATACTGGATTGGGTCACACAGGTGAGAAAGGTGTTCCTCCCTATTTGAGAATCCCACTGGGACTTAGGTATGAGCTAGGCACCAAGCAGCTTGGCAGCATCAGGACGTAAGTGGCTTTGTGCACACCCACTGGCAGAAACTCTGGTGCCTGGTCAATGTAGGTGCCTACAGGGTTAGGTAGTAGATGAGTGGTCGTTTTCTGAATGTCTGTGGCACCTTAATGTTGGACTTGGGGCTAAATTCACAAGGAGGCGTTAGATGCCTAAATTATAGAATCATAGGACAGGAAGGGACCGCTAGAGAAGTGGTTCTCAACTGATTACATACATGGCTCACAATGTGTTACCTGGGCCGCAGGGGCTGGGTGGCAGGGCAGTGGCATCCCTGCCCACAACCCTCGCTGTGTTGGGTGGGCAGCTGCCCACCCCGGACCGCAGTCCCCGCCACATAGCTGCCCCGGACGCTTTGAGGCCAGGCAGCTGCCCTAGACCCCCCCACCATGTTGGCCATGGCGGGAGCTGGAAATTCTGCAGACTCCACCATTCGGGGCTGGGTGACTAACCCAGACCCGGAGCAAACAGTGCCAGGCGGCTGACCCAAACCCCACAGGGCTGGCCAGGAGCCCCAGACCCCATGGGGCCTGTTGGCAGCCCTGGACCCCTGACACCATGGGGCCGGCAGCAGCCCCAACCCCAAAGTCCTGCCACGTGGGGTAGGCCAGCAGCCCCAACCCAGACCGTGGCCCAGCAGCCCCAACCCGGACCCCGCCATGCTGGGTGGTGGGACAGCCCGGCTGGACCCCTCCGCACTGGCAGCGGGGCAGCTCGGGCACCCCCACGCTGGGCAGCTGGGAACCCAGGCCCTCAGGCAGCCATTAGCACACAGCTGAGCTAGGTCAGCTGTGGGTTGAGAACCACTGCTCTAGAGGGTCTTTGAGTCCAGCCCCCTGTACTCAAGGCAGGACTAAGTATGATCTAGACCATCCTTGGCAGGTGCTTTCCAACCTGCTCTTAAAAATTTCCAGTGATGGAAATTCTTCAACCCCCCCAGGCAATTTATTCCAGCGCTTAACCACCCTGACATGAAGTTTTTCCTAATGTCCAACCTAAACTACTTTTGCCTCAATTTAAGCCCATTGCTTCTTGTCCTATCCTCAGAGGTTAACGAGAACAATTTTCTTCCCTTCTCCTTGTAACAACCTTTTATGTAGTTGAAAACTATTATCCTGTCCTGCCCTTAGTCTTCTCTTTTTCAGACTAAATGAACCAAATTTTTTCCAATCTTCCTTCCTAGGTCATATTGACCTTTGATCTCCAATTTATCCACATTTTTCCGGAAATGTGGCAACCCAGAACTGGACACTTGGGGCCTAATCAGTGCAGAGTACAGAAAAAGAATTACTTTGTGTCTTGCTTACAACACTCCTGTTAATACATCCCAGAATGAGGTTTGCTTTTGTTTGCAACAGTGTTACACTGTTGACTCATATTTAGCTTGTGATGCACTATGACCCCCAGATCTCTTTCTGCAGTGCTCCTTCCTAGGCAGCCATTTCCCATTTTGTGCAACTGATTGTTCCTTCCTAAGTGGAGCACTTTGCGTTTATCCTTACTGAATTTCATCCTACTTAGGCCAGTTTGTCCAGATCATTTTGAATTTTAATCCTATCCTCCAAAGCACTTGCAACCCCTCCCAGCTTGGTATCATCAGCAAACTTTATAAGTGTAGTCTCTATGCCATTATCTAAATCATTAATTAAGGTATTGAACAGAACTGACCCTTGCAGGACCGCACTCGATATGCCCTTCCAGCCTGAGTGTAAACCACTGATAACTACTCTCTGGGAACTGTTTTCCAGCCAGTTACACATCCACTTTATAGTTGCTTTGTCTAGATTGTATTTCCCCAGAACTTGCCTAAGGTCACACAGGAAACCTGTGACAAAGCAGAGACTCAAACCCAGGTCTCTGAAGTCCTAGGCTAGTGCCATTATCACTGGACCAGGCTAGTGCCTATATCTTCCCTTTGTTTAGGCCCCAAGACTCCTAGCTGCTCCATGCAAAAGGGCCATGGTATTTAGAGAGCCCATTGACTTCAATGGGAGTCTGCTTGTGCAGAGCATCATGCAAGATTGGGGCCTTAGACACGTTACTTCAGCCCTTATTCGACTGAAAAGCACTTACTTGACACCAGGGCGATGACTTGCAGAGTAAGGCACTGATCAACACGAGCAAGTGCAAGACCGACAGACCCCAGTCATCGGCCGGGGGGACTGAACCTGGGAGTTCTGGAGCTAAATGCACGAGCCCCTACTGCATAAGCTAAAAGCCACATGGCCTTTAGCTAATGCTGTAACAGACTCACTCGTTTCTAAGTGGTGTCGGTGCCACTTGAGAGGACAGAGGACCACACCCGGGGCGGCTCCAGGCACCAGCATGCCAAGCGCGTGCCTGGGGCGGCAAGCCACGGGGGGCGCTCTGCCGGTCGCCGTGAAGGCGGCAGGCAGGTTGCCTTCGGCGGCATGCCTGCAGAGGGTCCGCTGGTCCTGCGGCTTCGACGGACCTCCCGCAGGCGTGCCACCAAATCTGCGGGACCGGGGACCTCCCGCAGGCAAGCCACCGAAGGCAGCCTGCCTGCCGTGCTTGGGGCGGCAAAATACCTAGAGCCGCCCCTGACCACACACAGGGGTCGTGTGGATTACACAAGGTTTGCAGGACTTGGGCTTCCCTCTTTGCTAATGAAATACACACCTTAGACTCTCAGCTGTTTGGGGCAAGAAAGATGACTAGCTCACCAACTATACAATTGATCAATAATAGCAGCAGCTAAGGAGCTGGGAGTGAGGCAATGCATAGTACTGTGTAAGATCAGTCCCTAGAGCAGTGCTGATGCAGTAGAATTTTCAAAAATCCGCTGCTTCCAGGAAGGGCTTAATCATGGCTTTGCCATGAGCCCAAAATAAGAAGCAACATGATGTTGTGCTGCCCCAGGAGGACTCTGAAATACAGGCTCCATCCTGGTCCCTCACTGCTCCAGGGAGGAAGTGAACTGCCCAGATCTATACCTGCCATAAGTATATGTTTCCTGCCACACTGGCCAGTGCATTTAGGGGCCGGGGGGTGAAGGCAGGGGTCAGCCCAGTCCCCACCTCCTCCCATTCACCCACACAAAGTTGGGAATGTAGCAGCTTTGCAGATGGGGCATAAAGGGATGCCTATAATGTGGCCCAGGACTATTAGCTTTTATACAAGTGATGGAGCTGCTGGGCGCTCAGCACCTTTGATAAAAATCAGGCCATGTATTTAAGTAGCAGGAGGATTTTTATATATCTTGGCCTAGCATTTTTAAATGCTTCTCACTGTTAGGACTAGGGTTGCCAGGTGTCTGTTTTTTTTTTTTTCCCACCAGAATGCCTGGTCAAAAAGAGACCCTGGTGGCTCTGGTTGGCACCGCCAACCAGGCCATTAAAAGTCTGGTCGGCGGCACAGTGGGAGCCCGGGGCTAAGGCAGGCTCCCTGCCTGCCCAGCTCCACGCAGCTCCCGGAAGAGGCCTCTAGTTCCCTGCAGCCGCTAGGCCAGTGATTCTCAAACTTTTGCATTGGTGACCCCTTTCACACAGCAAGCCTCTGAGTGTGAGCCCCTTATAAATTAAAAACATCTTTTTTATATTTAACTCTATTATAAAAGCTGGAGGAGAAGCAGGGTTTGGGGGTGGAGGCTCGCAACCCCCACCCCATGTAATAACCTCGTGACCCCCGAGGGCTCATGACCTTCAGTTTGAGAGCCCCTGCCCTATGTGCATGGGTGGCCAGGGAGGCTCCACGCGCTGCCCCCACCCCAAGTGCCAGCTCTGCAGCTCCCATTGGAACCGCGACCAATGAGAGCTGCGGGGGTGGCACCTGTGGTTGCAAGGGCAGCACGAGGAGCCTCCCTGGCTGCCCATGTGTCTAGGGGCTGCAGAGACCTGGCAGCTGCTTCCTGGGAGCCGCAGTAAGCACCTCCGGGATCCCGCACCCTGAACCCCCTCCCACACTCCAACCCCCTGCCCCAGCCCAGAGTCCCCGCCCACATCCCAAACCCCTCATCCCTGGCCCCATCCCAGAGCCCACAACCCCAGCTGGAGCCGGCACCCCCTCCCTTCCTCCAAACCCCCTCGGCACCAATTCGGAGTCCCCTCCCACATCCAAACTTCCTCCCTGAGCCCACACCCCCCAACACCCTGCCCCAGCCCAGAGCCCCCTCCTGCACCCCAAACCCCTCATCCCTGGCCCCACCCCAGAGTCCACACCCCCAGCCACAGCCCGCACCCCCTCCTGCACTCTGAACCCCTCGGCCCCAGCCCAGACCTCCTTCCTGCACCTCAAACCTCTCATCTGCAGCCCCACCCCAGAGCCTATACCCCCAGCCAGTGTCCTCACCCCCCCTGCACCCCAAGCCCCAGCTAGGAGCCCTCTCCCATACCCCAAACCCCTCATCCCCCGCCCCACCCCAGAGCCTGCACCCCCATCCAGAGCCCTCACCCCCTTCTGCCCTAGCCTGGTGAGAGTGAGTGAGGGTGAGGGAGAGCGGGCAACAGAGGGAGGGGGAATGGAGCAAGCAGGAGTGGGGCCTCAGAGAGAGGGCAGAAGCGAGGCAGGAGTGTGTGGTTTTCTGCCATTAGAAATTTGGCAACCCTAGTTAGGACTTGATCCTGCACTTATTTGAAACCAGTGGGGCTTCTGCCCCTCAATTAAGGGATACAGGATTGGGTCCCGAGTTTGTTTATACTTTCAACTTCTGCTCTATTTGGAGGGGGGAGAAGCAGACTGATTCACAGGTCAACATGGGCCCTATTACCTTCTCCATCTGTCTCTAACAAGTTAGCTCTTACTTACTACTACCACAAATATTTCTTCTTATTTAAAAAGTTGCTACGGTGCAGTAATGTAGCTATACGCAAAAGGCTAGAGTCAGATAGGTACAACTCAGGGTGAGTAAGTGTTACCCCTCAGCTGGTCCCCTTGATTTTAGTCAGAGAGAATCTGGCTGAAAACCAAAAAAACCAACCAACCAACCAAACTGCAGACTAAAGTATCAACACATCCTCCAGCTGACTTAGTAACAACAGTTACTGTACTTGAGAAAGCACCTGCTACAGTCAGACAGATGGAACTCCTAAGGGGTGTCAACTTTCCTTCTAAAGCTAGCTGGAGTCGCCTCTGTTCATCATTTTGGCAAGTGAGCAGGAAAATGATGAATAAACTCGACACACTTACTAAAATATTTGAGGTGGGGCAGGGAGGCAAAAGTACAAACTTGGATGTATTGTCACAGCAACCTGAAACCCTTAGAACAGACTGAATACAACCAAGAGAAGGGAAACACATTAGCATCTTTGGGGCTCTGACAGTTATGCAGATAGGGCAATGCTGACAGCACCTCACGGTAAAGAGAAAAACCACACACCAGTGCTTCTACTGTTTTGATTCGCACACACAGATCTAACAGCTCCCAAACTGCAGTCCCAGTCCTGCAAGGAGAAGCACACAGGCAGACCCCTATACCTATGCTGAGCCCCCTTGAAATCAATGAGGTGCATGGTCCAGCTGCATGGCTCCCTCTCAGTGATCAAGTTCTGTGTTTGTAGGGGTCTGGATGAGCAGTGGGTCTTCTCGAGAAGGGAGAAAGAAAGTCAAAGAGAAAAAGGGACTGACAGGTAAGTGCAATATGGAATAAAACTACCAAGGGAAGTGGTGGATTCTCCATCTCCTGAAATCTTCAAATCAAGGCTGGATTCCTTTCGGAAAAATATACTTTCCTCAAACATAAGCTACTGGGTTCAATACAGGGGTAACTGGGTGAAGTTTAGTGGCTTTTGATATACTGTAGATCAGTCTAGACTCTAGATCAGTGGTGGGAAACCTGTGGCCCACACGCAGCCCATCAGGGTAATCCGCTGGGGAGTTGTGAGATCACCAGTCTCAGCCAATGGGAGCTGCAGGACGCGGCACAGGCTAACTGCAGCCACTGGGACTTGTGGGCGGCCATGCCGGTGGATGGTCAATGTAAACAAACTGTCTCACAGCCCGCCAGCTGATTACTCTGACAGGCCACGTGCAGCCTGTGGGCCGTAGGCTGCCCACAACTGATCTAGATGATCTAATGGCCCATTCTGGCCTTAAACTCTATTAAAAGTGATATGTTTAATCAACTGTATCAAATACTCCCTGGAAATGAATGATTCCCAAGAAAAGTATTGTGATGTTGTCGTGACAGGCCTCACCCTCCAAAGAATCCCCTTGTGGTCAAATCCCATTATTATAGCTGTTCCACCTCACTCTTCTCATTGGAGTTTCTCTGGTGTAATGACAAAGTCTACAGCCAGGTTACATTGAAATCTTGAGTATGGACTTTGGGTACCCCTGAAGGGGCAAAACACAGAAGACCACCAGTTCTTCTGTCCTTCCTGGGCTCAATCCTTGATAGTCTCTTAGCCCCCTTCCTGGGCTCTGCAGAGTTTCCCCCTCCCCCCCTCCACTCTTATACATTGAAAAACATAATCCCAACTATACATATAAAATGATGGGGTCTACATTAGCTGTTACCACTCAAGAAAGAGATCTTGGAGTCATTCTGGATAGTTCTCTGAAAACATCCACTCAATGTGCAGCAACAGTCAAAAAAGTGAACAGAATGTTGGAAATTATTAAGAAAGAGATAGATAATAGGACAGAAAATATCATATTGCCTCTATATAAATCCATGGTACACCCACATCTTGAATACTGCTTGCAGATATGGTCGCCCTATCTCAAAAAAAATACATTGGAATTGGAAAAGGTTTAGAAAGGGCAACAAAAATGATTAGAGGTATGAAACAGCTTCCATATGAGGAGAAATTAATAAGATTGGTACATTTCAGCTTGAAAAAGAGATGACCAAGGGGGGATATGATAGATGTCTATAAAATCATGACTGGTATAGAGAAAGTAAATAAGGAAGTGTTATTTACTCCTTCTCATAACACAAGAACTAGGGGTCACCAAATGAAATTAATAGGCAGCAGGTTTAAAACAACAAAAGGAAGTATTTTTTCACACAATGCACAGTCAACCTGTGGAACTCCTTGCCAGAGGATGTTGTGAAGGTAAAGACTATAACAAGGTTCAAAAAAGAACTAGATAAATTCATGGAGGATAAATCCATCAATGGCTATTAGCCAAGATGGGCAGGGATGGTGCCCCTAGCCTCTGTTTGTCAGAAGCTGAGAAGGGGCAACAGGGGATGGATCATTTGATCATTACCTGTTCTGTTCATTCCCTTTGGGGCATCTGGCATTGGCCACTGTCAAAAGACAGGATGCTGGTCTAGATGGATCTTTGGCCCGACTCAGTATGGTTGTTCTTATGTAGATCACTGCCTCTCAGGACATGTCTTCCTGACAGCCCAGCTCTTCCCAAGTCATAGGCTCTAGGATTCTTTTCTGGAATTCTTCTTCTCCCAGGCATACTTTAGGAGTCTCCTTCACCTCTGCTACCTTCTCCCTTCAGGGCTAGTTCCTTCCTACTGACTAGCTGTGGTTCCTTTCCCCACACAGAAGAAACTCCAAACTACCTTCTCCTTGGGTCTCCTCCCCTCAAAGGAGGTTTCCCAGCCTTTTAAGGAAAACATAATCAGTGGGATTCTAGTACAGGTATGGAAGGTTATGTGCTGTTTACAATAATGAGGTGAAATGTAATGAGATAACTAGCACTGCAATGGACAATACAAGAGTCTGTTGGCAACAAATAAATGGGAGGATAATCAATAGTGCATCTGAGACTATAACTCCTTTCCCAGCTGGACCTGACAGCTGAATTATCTCTAGGTCCCACTAGGTGGGTTAACTGTATTCTTAGGCTCCTGTTAACCCTTTCTCTGCCTGTGTGGGGTTTATGCACCCTGACAATTATCAGTAAACTGTTTGTTAGTATTATCCCTTTTTGACCTTAGCAGCTAGTCAAAGTTTGGGGCCTTATAGGTTGTTCCTGTTAGTATTTTATGTGATACAATTTTGTTTATTTACAAGGAACGTACAAAGTCCTACTTCTCCAAAGAAAGAATGATCCAAGAACAAAAGGAGCAGTTTCTTAACTTACTGCCTAAGCCTCTTTAGCTAGCACCAGACAGCAGAATTCTCTCTAGCTTTCCCCAGGGTGGTGATACCCCATACTCTCAGACTGCTGCTTGGCTGTCTGGCTTTTTGCCTCTGGCTTGTATTTCCCCTTCCCTCACACATACACCTTACTCAAAGCAATACTCTGCAAAAGCCTTCTGCCCACTCAGTCCAAAACTCCTGTGCAGCTTCACAACCCCTTTTATCTTAGCTAGGGGCTTGTGATTAACCTGTCCTGCCAGTTATGTTCATTTAAGGGTAAGTTCACACTCATTCTCAAAGAGGTTTGATAGTCATGCAGCCATCAGTACTTCTCAGGCATCATGTTATTATTCAATTTAATAATTATTAGAGCTAGTTAAAAACTTTTTAATGAAAACAATGCCAATGAAAAATGGCTTTTTTAGCTAAATAAAAATTTGTGGGAGGATTTTTTTCTGTTAAAATTTCTGAGTTCTCAAAAAATTAAATTATTTTGTTTCCTCCTTTCTCAGAGGCAACAATCAAAAAAGGAAAGAGGTACATGAAAGGAAAGAGAAAGAAGGGGAAAAATCCCCCCCAAATTTCAGATTTTAGTTAAAAACGGGGGGGAGAAGGGGAACAGCAAAAATTTGTTAAATAAGTGTTTTGCATGATTTTTTATAAATTAACTGTGTTTCAACCAGATCTATTAATTATTATTCCTATATTTACTTGTACAGCACCTGCTGAATTTTGGCAGCTGTCTGTTCCTATTAAAACTATGGGAGAGAGTATAATTTTATGTTTAATGTTAATAGGGCATGGTGTGAGTCCTCAGTTTGTTCAGTTTGAGGCCAGATCTTCAGCTGATATAAATCAGCCAAGCTTCATCAATGTAGATAGGCCAATTTTCACACAGCTGAGTATTTGCCCCAATGTTATATATAAAAAAGTATTAACAGTAAATTTCCTTTATTTAAACTTTATACAGAAATTTGGGGCTTGATTTCCCCCCCCCAAACACAACACCCCCCCCCCCCCCGCAAAAAAAAAAAAAAAAGAACAGTGAACATGGCAAAATTTCAATTACCTCAGTGTTGTGGTTAGGACATTGAATAAATTGCAGCTCAGCATGATCAAGGGAACTTGCAGTGTAATTAATAGACACAGAGGAAATGGCCTGTTTTGGATCAGAGGGACTTGCAGATAACAGAGATTCAGATAAATGAGGTTGAACAGTATTGCTTCTAAATAAAGCAAACAGCATTTTTAATACAATATCATAAGAACATAAGAAGGGCTGTACTGGGTCAGACCAAAGGTCCATCTAGCCCAGTATCCTGTCTTTTGACAGTGGCCAATGCCAGGTGCCCCAGAGGGAATGAACAGAACAGGTAATGATCAAGTGATCCATCCCCTGTCCTCTATTCCTAACTTCTAGCAAACAGAGGCTAGGGACACCGTCCCCACGCATGGTTTTGTTAATTGTATTTTGCTGGTTGTATAGAAACAGGACATGTGGGTATCAGAGCATCAGATTTTCAGAAGTGCACAGCTCCAATTGTGTCACTCTCAGCCAGATTTCCAGAGATCTCAGCACCCAATGTGCTGAGTTGTTTTGAAAATCTGGCCCCACTGGGGGCTGTGGACTTCCTTTACAATTTCTGGCTATATCATCCAACAGGGAAGTAAATGCCCATATCCTACAACTGGATCCACACTGGTGGGTTTTTGATCAGGCCAGCTGCAGTAAGGGGACCTTTGTCAGAAGACTACTCTACATGCCTTTTTCAGGAGAAGTAATTCATCAACTGCATAAATCATTTACCTGTTTCCCAATCTTCCCCGCCCCGTCACTTATTTATCACAATCATGAACAGAAAACATTTACTACTGTCCCTGAACAATCACACTGCATTAAACATGTTAAAAGTAAGATATTCATAAAGACATTTGTTCACTGGGAAAAAAAAAAAAAGGTGCATCTCTAATATGTAAGTAATCCTTACTCCCTGGAGTTGGAGGATCCAGCCCATAATGGGTTATAAAGGGTGTACTTTAAACAAATGAACCAGGATAAAAAAAAATAAAAACTATGGCTTGTGGGTGATAAAAATTGCTGAAACACAAAGGGCCTGTTCCAGAGCTCATTGAAGTCAATGGGAGACTTTCCACCGACTTTGGGAAGGCCTTAATGATCTAATACATAGGTATATGAATTATTATCACTTATATTCAACAATTAGGAAAGCATGTAAAAAATCATTTAACACACTATAATTTCAAATGCAGGACACTTTTTCAAGATTTTAGTTATCATAAAGGACATTTTATCTGAGTGCCTAGGACATCATTCCCCCAAGAGAAGCTAAACATTTCCACATCAGTATATTTTTATCTACAATTGAATTAGTTCCGCCCCCCCACCACACACACACACACACACACACACAGAAGTTGGCAATTTGCAACAATGCATTTCAAATGGAAGCTTTGTGGCTGTACAAATTGAGAATTCCACTGTCAAAATCAAGAGAGTAAGCAAACAAAACAGAGAAATTTTAAAACACACAGACACACACACACCTGAGCCCTATGATTGGCTACTAGTTAACCAACGTGGTTCTATACACACACCCATGTTCCACATGGCAGTTTGTTAATCCAAGATGATAGCCATAGGTAAGAATAAAAACAGAGAAACAACTTTAGAACACTCCAGGAAGTGAAATACAACACATTCTAAAGTGTAAAATACAACAGTGAAGACCTAAGACTGAAAGGAATATTCGCAGCCATTGATATTTGCATGCTAACGATCACAGAAGAATGGGAGATTGATTACATATAAGAAAAAAAATCACAGTCACTTTCAGCAATAAACACAGCAACAACATCTTGGACTTTAGAAAACATGCTGACTGATCTAAGAGCCACCTAAACTATATTACTGTGGCATCACACAACCCCCCTCAAAAAGAATATGGTACTTATGTCTTACCTCTTAAATGTAGGTGTTTTGCAAACAGTGATTTACTGTATCAGAGGAGTTTAAAGTTCTGTTCTGCCCAGTTTTCTATCTGCTCTCTGAAAAGCTGTCCTCCTAAGAGTTTCTTCAGTCTTTTTTAATATAGTGGAAGTTGCATGTCAGTTTGAGTCAGTCACACATCAGGTGCACAACAGGAAGTAGACTTGTGTGGTTGCAGAAACACTAGGGACCTCGTCTTGCTAAGTGCTGAGTGCATTCCATTCCCACTGAGCCAGACAGGAAAGGGTCCTCTGTGCCTTGAAAGAGGTGCTCAGCATGATGCAGGATTGGCCTCTAGCCCAATGCAGAGAATTTGAGTACTGATCACACCAAAAATTAGGTGTTTGACTCATTTTGACAGCACTGTGACAAAGAGATACAGGCAAGGGAGCTACTTTACTAGATTAAAAAAAAACTTTTCCAACTCTTTCATTTAGAAAACTTTATTGTTTCAGTATTACAGTAATGAGCTAAAAATAAACCCGTCATGGATTCTTTAGGCATTTAACACACATGGATCAAATCTGGGCTGCTTCTGGGGACACTGCTCCAACAAAAAGGTAATGTTTCTGGAATCAAGGTCACTTGCATGTTAAGCATCAAGCCTTAACTGCAAGGGGTTGTTAAGAGAGCATGACCAGTAGGAGGTCTAGCCATTTTCATGTTGCAAGTTCCACACAATCTCTGTTCTGCTGATGCTGGAAGGCTGCTCCCCGCACAGCAGTAAATCCAATTCATATTTTAGCAAGAAAAGGGCAGAAAGGAATGAAAAGGCAGTGGTGGCACAGCACATTTTCATACCGCCTGGCACAAAAGAAGGGGTTTGTGCTATGCTGAGGATCAGCCAGTTTCTCTGGGAAGGAGGGATGACGATCTGCTGCAAATGAATAGACTAAAAAAATGTGACCTTATATGGTTTCATCTTTGGAACACCCTCTGCATATCAGATCGTCTGAATTCAGTGAAGCTGTTTTCATGATCAGGAAGAATAAAATGTAACTAGCTTGTACCAATGAAAAACATGGACTAGCAGAGGATTTTTCCCCTCCATGTCCTTCCCCTCTTCTCTTGAGGTAGTATAGATTAGCAAAATATATATGGGTCTAGGAGTTGGGAACTACTGGGTTCTTTTCCCAGCTCTGCCATTGACTGATTCAGTGGCCTTGTGCAAGTAACTTAACATCTCCAGATGGGGAGTATACTTAACCAATTGCATAAAACTATTGAAAAGTATAATTAGCTAATGCTTGTTAAGTGCTTTGATGGAGCACTAAGCAGTCACTCCTCCATCTACCCCATTTTATTCCACTACCCATGCCCTGCAAATAGCACATTTCACTGAAGAGTGGTAGGATCATGACATGAGGAGTAAATATGTGCTTCCTCGGGAGTAGAAGGAGGGGAAGGGGGGATCCAATCATCTACAGAGACAAACTAGAAGAAGTATCAGAATATAAAATAAAATCTTATGATTTTTTTTAATCTGAAAAAGAAATCCTTTAAAATAAATGAAGACAGAGGGGAAAAAACCACAAAGAGTATTGGTGATTAACAATACAAAAAAAGGAGAAAATAAAATACTGCCAGGAAACAAAATATAACGGGCCAGCTCCTCAGCTCATGTAGCCTTTCATAGATTTTGTCTATAGTTTACACTGCTGAGGAACTGACCTGAACAGTGATATGAATGACTGAAAAACAACAACAAAATTAAAAAGCTAAAGTTCCCAATCAACAACAGAACAAATGCGGAATAAAACCATGTTTTGGAAAATCATTCCCCTCGTTACTTACCTTACAGGACCCGATACAGTTTATGACATTGCTAGCTCCTAATTATTATAAGCAGCACCAGTTATGGATGGTCTTAAGACTTTAGTAAACCAGCAGAAACCCTGAGTCTGATTTGACTTGAATGTTATTCCAACAAAATCACCTGGCTGTTTTGCATCCGCTAAAAATGCCCCAGAATACCTCACCCTAAAATGTCTGAAATGGTCAGCTGTTGTGTTGACTCAATCCATAGAGGCTCAGGGAAAATGAGATATATTCTCCTGTCTTTGGCGTGTGTTTCAGGTTTCTCTTTTTTATTATTGCATGCCCAGGATGCAAACGGAAGCCCATTGACACCTTGTAACTGTTCTGACCGACTGACATGGCTGAACACTTCATGCCAGGACATCCCGTAGTGTTATGTTTCTCCAGACGCAAAGAACAAACAGTCTGAATAGGATTTAGGCTCCTATGTCACATTGATGAAATATTTTAAAAAGCAACAAAGGCCAGGGAGGGATGTGGGGTCACATGCCTCCTCACCCCAGATTTCCTGCTTGGCATGCTACATGGACTGAGCATGCTCTGAAACACTGCTGAAGCTGGCTGCCCTCACTCTGTCCCCCCACTATTGGCAGGAGGAGGTTGTCTCAGACGGATTCACAAAGGGAAGAGATAAGCAGCTAAGAATGTGATCCACAAAAGGCCATGTGCTGGCTCGGGGAGCCGCCTAAGCTATTCAAAAAAGCGAACAGAATGTTGGGAATCATTAAGAAGGGGATAGATAATAAGACGGAAAATATCATATTGCCTCTATATAAATCCACGGTGCGCCCATATCTTGAATTCTGCATGCAGGTCTGCATGCTCCATCTCAAAAAAGATATATTAGAATTGGAAAAGGTTCAGAAAAGGGCGACAAAAATGATGAGGGGTATGGAACGGTTTCTGTATGAAGAGAAATTAATAAGATTGCGTCTTTTCAACTTGGAAAAGAGACAACTAACGAGGGATATGATAGAGGTCTATAAAATCATGACTGGTGTGCAGAAAGTAAATACGTGTTATTTACTCCTTCTCATAACACAAGACCTAGGGGTCACCAAATGAAATGAATAGGCAGCAGGTTTAAAACAAACAAAAGGAAGTATTTATTCCCACCGTGCACAGTCAACCTGTGGAACTCTTTGGCAGAGGATGTTGTGAAGGCCCTGGTTATGCTGATATGGGACTCCCTCAGTCTCTCCTGTTGAAGCTACTCTACTGTATATTAACTAATTAAACAGAGCGTCAGTGAGAAGGAAAGGAGAGAATGCCTCTGTAGCCTGGTGGCTTGGGGAATCCAACTTGGAAGGTGGGAGACCCAGGGTCCTGTCCCTTTGTATCACGGCCAAGTTCTGGCCAGCCAGCCTAGTGGCTAGAGCCAGGACCAGAAGTCAGGAATCTGAGTCATTTGTTGATCCGGCGTCAGGAACCAGAACTCAGCAGTGGGAACAAGGTTGCTTCAGAAACTGGGTATTGGAGCCAAGAGAGAAATGCCAGGTCAGGAACCAGGAGTCAGAAGCAGAGGATGATGCCCAATCAGAAAGTGGGTTTTGGAGCCAGGCAGTAAAGACAAGGTCAGGATTAGGAGCACCCCCAGAAAGGGGCTGTAACAGCAGCTAGCTGGGGCTCTGCTTGGTTGCACAAACTTCCTGTGTCCTCCCCAGGGTTAAATAGGATTTACAGTCCAATTGGGAATGTCCTGTCAATCAGGAACCCCATGGGTAGCACATCCTGTGAGGTGTGTGGGCCCCTAGGACTTATGACTTGCTGAGGGTTTCTGATGCTAAACCTGTTTGGTGTTGGCATGGAGGTGGTTGTTGCCTCGCCACAAATTTATGTGGGGGGTGGCACACTGAAGTTTTGCCTAGGGAAAGAGATTGGCTGGAGCAACCTCTCCCTTCGTCTGCTATTAGCAGATTTCTGTTCCCCATGTAGGTACCTATAGACTGATCAGCCCTTAACATTCTCTTTGATGCGCTAAATAGTTTACACGCCTTGAGTTTTTCATTATGACAGTGCTTGAGCACTAAAAAAATAAATGCTGGAGCTCATTGTGGAATTTCACTCCATATTATTTTTGAAAATATGCTTATGATATTAATGACATAACTGAGCTATACTTTATGCAAGATGGCTCATGTAAGATATCATTAGAAAGGTTATGATTTACTGAATGTGATTATCCAATTTGTATGCCTGTATCATTTCTATATCTGAAGTTAGGAATTTTAACTATGTATCTGTAACCAAATGTGTTACTTTGGGTGTCACCCCCAACCAACCTTTCAGGTACAACAATGGAAAAGCCAGACAGGGCTAATGGGCCATTAGCAGAGACAATGCAGTGTGAAAGAGCTTAGCCTTCCAATGGTTGCTACAGCCCTGCAAAGACATGGGTCTGAGTCACCCGGTACTGGATCCATCCCTTGGAATGCCAATGTTCTTCCACTTGGAGACAAAGGGTTCCCGCCCTACATAAGAGCTATATAATGCAGGGGAGTGACATCATCAAGATTCTCCTCTGCCTCCCCACCCAAAGAGACACTGAAAAACACCTGGAAGCAAGAACTGAACTGAGGGGAGAAGGGTTGAACCCAGGCTTTGAGGGTGTCCAGTCTGTGGATGGAAATACCTGAAATCTCCAACTGCAGGCCAGTGCAGCTGCCTTTCAAGACTTTTCTGTAATCTATGTGTGACAATATTTAGGATGAGAAATTACATTTTGTGACCTGTTTCTTAAGTATATTGTGCTTAGTTTGCATATTTTATTTTATTTGCTCAGTAATCTGCTTTGTTCTGTCTGATATCTCTTATTTTCACTTAAAATTCACCTTCTGTAGTTAATAAACTTATTTCTTGTTTATAATATAACCCCAGCTGCACAATTCACAATTAGGGGGTAAGGTTGGGGAAGATAAAAGGCTATGCATACCTTCTGCCACATTGAGGGAGGAGGCAGATTTCTTAACATATCTTTGAGTCTGCACCCCAAGGGAGGGGGACACCTGAGTGCTGGGGCAAGTCCCTTAAGCAGAGCCTTCACAGAACTGATCTTAGTGTCTGTTTCGTTCTGCAGTTTGGTGCGGCTGTGCCTGTGTGTGTGCTGGAGGAGGCTAAATAGAATAGCTTGGCTCAGCAAGACAGGTTAAAAGGTACCCAGGCTGGCATAATAGACAGGCTCAGTGGTATCTCAGCACATCAGGTGGCATCCTAAGGGGGCCAAACCACCACACGCATGATTTCAACAAGAACAACAGTAACCACCACATTCTTCATTGTCTACAAAAATAGATCCCAAATATGATGATATGGGTTTTCTACATGTGCTGCCTCTTCAGGTATCTGTTTCTGCAATTTCATGTCATCCGCTGAGTGATGTCTTGCAACCTACTTCTTCACAAGTGGAGCAGGGTTGAAAGAATGCACTGGAGGTCCAAGCAAGCTAATGGACATGAACATGCAAGCCAAGGTACTCTGAGATTGTTGTGTAAGGGGATGCAGATACTGTTCATTGTGCTGAAGCCTCTTTCTGAATCAGATGACATCACAATAATTTTTTCTACAGCCAAGACTAGAGATTTGAGATCCTCAGGTGCCTCTTTGCCTTCATTGTCAATATAGGTTTCAGAGTAGCAGCCGTGTTAGTCTGTATCTGCAAAAAGAACAGGAGTACTTCTGGCACCTTAGAGACTAACAAATTTATTTGAGCATAAGCTTTCGTGGGTTACAGCCCACTTCATCGGATGCATATAATGAAATATATAGTAAGGAGATATATATACACACATACAGAGAACATGAAAAGGTGGGAGCTGCCCTTCCAACTCTAAAAGGCTAATTAATTTAGATGAGCAATTAGTCAATGTAGTCATGAAATCTTTCCTTAATTGGTTCAAAACTCAGATGTAACATCACATAATTTCTTCAGCTTCCTCTCTCTCTCGTATCAAGTACTCACTGTATCTATTTGGCACTTACTTCAATCTAGGGTGACCAGACAACATATGTGAAAAATCAGGACGGGGTGGGCGGTAAAAGAAGCCTATATAAGAAAAAGACCCAAAAATCAGGACTGTCCCTATAAAATCGGGACATCTGGTCATCCCACTTCAATCTAAGAGCTGTATCTGACAGGATCAACTCATTGAAGTTGGAACCATTCTGTTGCTTATGCCTGCCAAGAAAGACAGAGCAATGTGGGGCAACAGTGGTAAATAAAACAAGATCTAAGGTTGTCAGTTAAGCTTTGGAGAAACTGTTGCTGGTTGATTGCTGACTGTTGACAGACAAACTTTTCAGCAGCAGTACTGACTTGAAAACTCTGTCAGCAGCAGCTTGCTGTTTCTGATATATGTGGCTTTTTATATCAGCTTCTCAATTTATCCAAATAGTTCTACTGATCTCACAATACGCTCGAGCGAAGGTGACATGATCACACTGTAGGTGTTCCGACACTTTAGTTACCTCCATCAAAAATTTCAAATTTAAAACAAACATTTCAGAAGCCAAGGCTTAAGAAATCCCTGCAAAGTCTGTTGGGTCATGACATCTCATGACTGATCTTCAGATGTAAATATGAAATGCACATGAAGCATTGCATATTTTTTTCACATGCCTTTCATCTCAATTCCACAAACTCTTACTGAGAAAAAGCCGTTAACAGGAAAGTTCTCTCTCTCTCTCTCTCTCTCACACACACACAATGACTTGACCAAAATCAAAAGAGGGTTTCTTCCAAGATTGCCTGGAAATAATCTAAAAATATCAATATTTATTTTGTATCCCCTGTGCACTTTTTATCACTCATGAATTGCTCACACATGCTTGGAGATAGGGGATGGTGGCTGGCTGTGTGTCTGATTAAAGAAAGTAGACAGAGTGTGTGTGCGTGTGTGAGTGGGTAGTGGCTAGGTATGTTAATGGTGGTTGTGAATGGATAAGGACATGTTCAGGGATTGTGGTAGGTGGGTTGCACTGGAGATATAATGGTGATGGGAGACTTTGAGACGGGCAAGTGGGCGGGGCAAATATAGTAGGTGTGTGATGCCATGTATAAGAAAGCTGATCATTTGTATCATTGTTGCTACCACTGTTATACAATTGCAACAAATATTGTACAAAGTATGTCATGTAAGGAATCAATGGATGCGTTACAATTGGTTAAGTGTGATTCTCATGTTTATATACATGTATCATCTTTGTATCTGAAGTTATGAATATTGGCTATGTTCTTGTATCTTAAACGTGTTATATTCCTGTGCGACACCCCCTGAGACAGAATTTACATTAGGGCTAGACAGCTATGTGTTGATGGCCTATCAAGGACACACCAATCTCACAATGGGCCATTGAAGAAACTCTTTCTATCCAGATAGCTTTCCTGAGTATGCCTCAGATAGCAAGGAGCCAATGGCCACCACCTATGATTCAGCAAAGCATATCAGGGCGTGGGATATGCTCTTGTGGCCCTGGATTCCATCTTGGGCCAGTAACTTTTCATGTACAAGGGTTGTGGATTTTGTTTGGGACAGTAAATTTCCATGCACATGGCAAAAAATATAGAACCCTCCCGCAGACACCTCCATTTTGCCTCTTTCCAGCTCTAATTCTTTGGACTGTGGATTTACAGCAAAAAAGGAGGGAGGGCCTTTCAATCTTCTGAGAGGCTTTATAAGGCAGCAGTCTATTCCATCACTGCTATGAACCCAATATTAAGACTGCAGTCACTTGTTTGTATATATATATATATATATATGGTCTATTAACCATTTATAACTCTCTTCTTTTATTATTAAACCTTTAGTTAGTTACTAAGGATTGGCTGACAGGGTGATATTTGTGTAAGATCTGAGGTTCATATTGACCTGGGGATGTATGTCCGATCCTTTGGGATTAGAAAAAAACCTGACAGATGGTGAAATGGGTTTTCAATAACCTTTCGCTCTATTAGATAGGGTTGCCAGGCTAGAAGCCAAGGGCTTACTAATTATAGAGTAAACCACCAGTTTTGGGGGGTTGTCTGACATATTTGCCACACTCAGGGCAGACTGCGAGATTCTCACTGTGGCCCATCCCAGGCACCCAGTCACAAGGTATGTGGCTGGAAGAAGGAGCTATTGGGGTGTCTGTAAGGGGCATGCAGAAAGTGTTTGCCTAAAGAGGGGATATTGGAAAGTCTCCCACTGAATGTTGATATTCTTTTGCATGTGAAGGAAATGTGAAAATATACCAGAAATTTCTTCATTTAGGTCATGCAACATACTATAAAGATTAAAAAGGCAGGAAGAAATTGATTCAGTTAACACTTTAAATGTATGCATCACTACAAGTAAACATATGTTTCTCTTTCTCCCTTTTTCTGCACAGTAATGAAGTTTTAGGTAATAAAATGTGTTGCCTGAAGATAAGAGGTATTATCTGAAACACAGTTCTGTCAATTGAATTGTCTCCTATTACTTCCATTGAAGTTCTAGCAGATTTTTTGATTCCACTGATTTTTAAGAATACTGAAGAACACAAGATACTGGAATTGGAATATGCACTGCTAATTTATAACGTTTAACCGTGAGGGAGGCAGGACATAATAGGGAGGAAGTGACTTATTATAAATGAGTTCTTAGCATTTAACTTGTGCTTCTTTATAATGCTATATCTGCCCCTGAGCATTCCATCTTAACTTGCAATACTGGTTGTGTGTTTATTTAGTGTTTTGTCCTAGTATTTAAACAGTAAAACTTGCAATGAAATGAGATTGGAGAACTATCCTCCTGTATATTCAAACTGCTTTTATTTAAATGAACTAATTTAGGTAAAACTGAATCAGATAGCTGAATGCCAACAGAACAAGGAAAATTGTGGTTTGACGCTATCACTAACTAAAACAAAGTGTTTTCCATTTAAAATCCACACAGTGTTGAATAAACACCCCTATAAATATTTAGCCTTTTCCAGGTATTTACCATCAGCTAAACTACTCTAGATTCACAATAAAGGAATGCCATTTTTTTATATAGAATCATTTATAGACAGTTCAAGCAACACAAAGACATTTCACTTCCAGAGTCGAGTCCTGCTCTCATGTCACTCACCAACTTGAGCCACTGAGGATTTTTACTAGTGTAAGAGTAAATCTGGTCATCATTCTCTGGCTCATTTGGTGCTATTTCGTGAAACATCTAAACAGGCTCCAGGCTCAAGTTGGAAGAGGCCAAAACAGGAAGTGGCCCAGAAGTGTGTAATAGGTTAAGAATTCTAGCGCTCTGATCCTCTGAAGTCAATAGAACTACTGACAGTGTGTCAAATTAAGTATGTGGGCAGGGCTTTACAGGATGGAGGGTGCATGTAGCACAAGTTAAGTGGTAGTGCAGACATGGCCTATGTTGGCAAAACGTGTGTCACTCACACATCCCCGAGCGACAGTTTTGCCAGCATAGGTGGTAGTGTGTACAGCATTATGTCGGCAGGAGAGCTTCTCCCACTGACACAGCAACTGCCACTTGTTGGGGTGGTTTTATTATGTCAACGAGACAGCTTTCTGTTGGCATAGAGTGGCTACCTGAGTGATCTTCAGCAGTGCAACTGGATCAGTACAGCTGTGCTTCTATCAGCTCGCTAGTGTAGACATGGTCTTAGTCACTAGAGGGCTACTCCCACCGACCCAAAATACAACACAAATTCCAATGGCGCTGAGAGGCAGAGTGAGAGGCTGAAAGGACCCTGAAGTCCCTTTTGTGTCCTGGCTCTGGCCACCATAGAGAACGGGAAGGCCAGGCTGAACTTCAGACTTACTGTGAGACTCCTGTGCTAAAGCTACTACAGTGACCCAGTGTGGGGATTTTGTTCTTTTGCAAGCACTGGTAGGGGTTTGCTCAAGGAGTTCTGTTGGAGGAGAAGGTATGTGTAGAAGCAGCTAGGGGCAGTGTGCTGGGAAAGAAACAGCCCTGATTAGGGGGCGGGGCTTCTCTGACTAGGGGGCCTATAAAGATAGCCAGCTGGTCTGGCAATTCTTGTGTACCTAGACTGAGGCACCTTAAATAAGCCTGATTTTCAAAAAGCACTGACCACCCATTCTCTGAACATCAGGCCTCTTTAAAGCATTTTAATCTGACCCCTCCCCCCAAATTGAATCACCCCAAACTGCTGCCAAATTTTGGAGAAAGTTTAGAATAATCATTATTATTATAATTTTGCAGCCAGATTCTCCGCTTTTGGAAAACTAACATAATCCCATTGGTTATGTTGATTTACGCTAAGAAATTGACCCTTTATCTGTGTGTTAGCCCACACCTTGAAGGTTTGGGCATATACTTGGTTGGCATTTTATAACAGCATCCTCACAGAAACAAGTAGAAATTAAAGGTAAACTTTGTTTAAACAAATTAATACAACCTTCTTAGATTAGATAATTTTTTTAAAAAATCATTGTTCAAGACAAGTTATCAAAATAATATTTTTCTCAAAAGCTATTGTAATGGTCCTCTCTCGGGGTCTGGTTGAGGAGCGTGGCTTCTAGTAGGTTGGCTCCCAAGGCTGCTTAAGGCTGTCCTCCCTGGGCTTCTTCCTCTTGTCCCCTCCAGTGGCCAGCTCAATCCAAGGCCTTCCCCTGGTGGGGAAATCCAAACCAAAAGAAGTAAGAGGAAGTTACCAATGTCCAAGGTCACAGGATACTTCCCTCTCTGGTTGTCTCTGGGCTGCAGGTCTACTCACCTCCAGCTCTGCCACCCAAATGAGCTAATCCCTGCATTTTAATTCCTCCAGCAGACGGAGCTTTTGCTGCTGGTGTAGTGGAGCGGGGCTGGCTGAGCCCAAAATAATCCCTTAACCTCCATCCAGTTTCAAGATTTTCTGAAGGCTACATCAAAACATAAAATGGAAAGAAAAAAAAATAAGAAACTTTTTTTTTTTTTTGCAGCCAGCGTATGTTATATAACAGATTCCATCCAATGTTATTTAGGTTCCAGAAGTTCACACAGACTCATCCTTATGAACTGCACCAGTGGGGCTGAGAGATAATTAGAGTCAAAGCATTTACAGCAGTCCTATCTACTACTTCTTCCTCCTCCTCACTCCCTGCTTTTTTTTTTTTTAATATATCCTCAAGCAATTTGGCTCCTGAGGCACAGTCCCAAAAGATAAAAAAGTCTTTCCGTCATGGATGACTCCTTCTAGCTGGTAATAGTATAACACGCTTGATTCCTTCCTCTACGAAGACTTCTTTTTTAAAGGCAGCTGCAGCTCTTGGGTAGCTGGATGGCTCAGGGGGTCATAATAGATGATGCATCCAAACTGCTAGAGACTAAGTTGTTGCCTTCTCATGGGCTTCCAGTGGCCTATGGAAAATTAATTTAGTGGTCTTAATTCATACCCCCACTATAGGCATTAGTTGGAACTCCTAGCATAGAGAGGCCAAGGGCTGTATGATTGTGGGGAATAGACTACCTTCTCACATCCCTAGATATGGTCCCACCAGGCAAGGATTGAAGCACTCTTGTGGGCACAGTGAGGAATCCTGAACTCCTGTTACAGCTGTTGTGTGGATAAATAGAGGGAACATCAGTCTCAAGGGTTTGAGGTTGGAACCTTTCACAAGCGCTGTATTCACATATAAAGAATGTATGTGTGTGTGCGCATGTGATCACACATGCATGTTAAGTAAATGCAAGGGCACCAGTCCTTTTCTCCCGGCAGTGTTGATTTTTGAGGGGAGGGGAAGGATGGAATGGGAGAGAAATAGAATAATCTCAGTTATCCCTGCTAGGTTCAATTTCTTTCTGGTTTCCACTCACATGAACTGTACACATGCGTTTTGTTTCCCGTCTATGCATAGGATATGTGAGACAAAGTTCTCAATAGAGGCACTCAAAGAAAGCTCATCTTTAATGTGCTGTCATGTAATTTTTAACACAGCTCTTAGGTTACTAAATCAGAGATGCAGGGGAAGACTATATGATGTTGGGCCTCGAAAGAGAGGACGAGAAGCTTGAATTTGAAATATAGGGCAATGCAGAGCCAAGGAAGAGATTTTAAGAAGGGGAGTGACAAGCTTGAAAAGATAGTTGAAGATGGTTATTGTGGTTACATTTGGAAGAAGAGACGGGAGACTAGGGTGTGTTTCTTGTGGGGTCCTACCGGGATTAGTTCTTGGCCATATGCTATTTAACATTTTTATTAATGGCCTGGAAGAAAATATAAAATCACCACCAATAAACTTTTCAGATGACAAAAATTGGGAGTAGTAAATAATGAAGAGGGCAGGTCATTGATACAGAGTGATCTGGATCATTTGGAAAACTGGGTGTAAGAAAACAATATGCATTTTAATACAGCTAAATATACATCTAAACATCTAGGAACAAAGAATGTAGGCCATGTGTACAAGATGGGGGATTCTATCCTGGGAAGCCGTGAGTCTGGAAAAGGTCATGGTGGATAATCAGATGAACATGAGCTCAGTGTGATTCTGTGGCCAAAAGACCTAATGTAATCCTGGGATGCATAAACAGGGGAATGCCAAATAGAAATAAAGAGGTTCTTTTACCTCCATATTTGACACTGGTGCAACCACTGCTGGAATACAGTGTCCAATTCTGGTGCCCACAATTCCAGAGGGATGTTAATAAAATTAAGAGTGTTCAGAGAAGAGCCACAAGAATGATTACAGGATTACAAAACCTGCTTTACAGTGGTTGACTGAAGGAAGTCAATCTGATTAGCTGAACAAGGAGAAGGTTAAGGGAGGACCAGGGGTGGCTCTAGACATTTTGCCGCCCCAAGCACGGAGGGTCCGCTGGTCCTGCGGCTTCAGCGGACCTCCCACAGGCGTGCCGAAGGCATCCTGCCTGCCGCCCTTGCTGCGCCGGTAGAGTGCCCCCCACGGCTTGCCGCCCTAGGCACGCGCTTGGAGCACTGGTGCCTGGAGCCACCCCTGGGGAGGACAATTACAGTCTGTAAGTACCTACATGACGAACAAATATTTAATAATGGGGTCTTCAATCTAGCAGAGAAAGGTATAACATAATCCAATGGCCAGAAGTGGAAGCTAGACACATTTCAGACTGGAACTAAAGCATACATTTTTAGTAGTGAGAGTAATTAACCATTGGAACAATTTACTATGAGACATCGTGGATTCTACATCATCAACAGTTTTTAAATAATTGGATTTGGGTGTTTTTTCTAAAAGATCTGTTCTAGGAATTGTTTGGGGGAAGTTCTCTGGCCTGTGTTATACAGGGTGTCAGATTAGATGATGACAACAGTCCCTTCTGGAATCTATGAAATATCCGAACTCCTTAAGAGTGGACAGTATTCGAGGCAGGAGATGTTTATGCATGGACAAGTGATCTAGTTGTAAGATAAGAGGAGGAAGATTTTTGTATATGTTGTAGAGCAGGAAGCAAAGGGTTCCAGCTGGGTAACAGGATGGCAATGTGATCAACAGCAACAGGGAGTGGTTATAGTGGAGAGGGACAGGGAGGGTCCTACTAAATGAAACACTGAACTATATGGTGTGATGGTCAGTGCTCATTGGAGGCATCACCCAGTAGTTTGGGGGTTTGGGGCCTCCTAAATGCAGAGGGGAGCTGGTAGAGGATCCAAGGCCTCCCCACTCCACCAGCTCCAGCCCAAGGCCCTGTAAGAGTTAGTAAACGTCCAGCACCCAGGAGTGCCTTAAAGCTGCCCTCACTGGGCTACTTCCTACCTCCCACTCTATAGTCCGAGTTATGCAGTCTGTTATAAACAGGTAATAGGAAAAAAGGTCCTAACTGCGCCTTCAGTGCATCCAGGTCCAGCAGATAGGCACCTCTTCTCTAAAGGAAGGCACCTGCAACATCCCTTCTCAGGAACACTCAAGGCAGGTTCTTCTCCTTTCCCTGTCTGGCTTCCTTTTAAGCTCCCTCTTCCATCTGGGGCATGCTCTGCAGGTGCGGCTTGGTGGGCTCGTTTGGGCCCAGTGCTGGTCTTTAACCCTTTCAGTTCTAGTGCAGGTCTTATACAGCCCCTCACAGTGAGATTCTAGTGCCCTAGATTGGAGTATCTATCAAATGACGAGCTGGGTCAGGAAAGATGTGCAATGGAGGGGAGCTGGAACAGGGTTTTGAATTATTTAAGGACTCACATAAAAGGGGGGATTCCAGTTGTTGTGCTCAGGTTTGGTTCCGCAAGGTCACTTTCAACAGATTAGTAACCTGCATTTATCTAGAAATTATGGAACCAGTGTTCAGAATAGGAGACTATATTGACGTTTGCGTACAAAAGGTTCATAACAAGCTGGTTGAGTGGCTAATCCTTTCTCTCTAGGATTGGTCTCTATGGCCTCTAGAGATGCCTGATTCTATTTTCATTTATATCAATGGGAAAGCTCCAGTAAACTTCACTGGGAGCAGGTTCTAACGAGGAATAATTAGAACTGTAAGGTGATGAATCACACCTGTGCTAGGTCGCAGCCAATCCACAAGCCAGGCACTGGTCTTGTGACTCTCAGACCAGTTATATAAGTCTCACAGGAGGACTAGCAGTTCAGTCTGCTCAGGGTCATGCCAAGGCTTGGAACTTGATCCTTCCTGTCAGTGGCAACAGACTCCCCAAGCCTTGCTCCTGATCCTGCCCTGGGCTCCTGATTCTTGCTCCAACCACTAGGAGTGACTGCTCCAGCTCCAACCACTAGGCATCCCCATCCCCATCACAGTTTCTGACAAGACCTATATAGACTTCTACAGGTTTCAGTCAAGCCCAGGGTTCTCAAGCTGTTCTTAGAGGTATGGTGTTACAATAATGGTCACTAAGGCTGAGTCCATATTTAGACTCCTAGATACTTAATGTCTGAGGTTCTGAGTACCCACAGATCCCACTAGGTACAGTAGGACTTAGGCCCATGTATTTAGGTCTGAAATGGGATAGATATACACACACACGCAGAAGGCTACAGTTCAAGATCTGCACATTCATTTGCATGTACCTCATTCATCATGGAAATCATAGAAATGTGGGATTGGAAGGGACCTTAATAAGTCATCTAGTCCATTCCCCTGCACTGGGGCAGAACTAAGTATTATCTAGACGATCCCTGACAGATGTTGGTCTTACCTGTTGCAGTCATTGAGGATGGAACAAAGCAGCTGAGCAACAGCTCATGGGAGCCGCTATACAAGAGAGCTTTTAGATCTGGAAGTGAGTGGGAATCCAGTTTGCAATTCACTAACTTTTGTATGAAATGGATGATGCCATATATCAACACCTATAACTGGAGTGGAAGGAAGGTCTTGTGGTTTAAGTGTTGGCTTGGGGCTAAGGAAATCTCAGGGTTCAGATACCCCTATACTGCTCATGTGAAGTAATTTCCTGTAAAGACAAGTCACTTCAATCTTAATTTTTCATAGGTGAGGAGCACCTGCCACTCATGCAACATGAGAAGTCCGAGTCCAGCAAAAATAAAACTAGGACATAATATTCATGTGATCCTAAATATGTGATGTATCCAAATCAACAGGGGAACTCCAGGAGCATGTAGGCCTTTACCAAGCGATGGTCTCAAGCGATGGTACAATAACAAAATTGTGATGGTAGAGAAATCTGCAGAAAACTTCCTAACCATGCAATACAATTATCCAACCCAAAAACCATAATGGGACAAGTCACTCCTCAGTAACTTGGAGAATTATGGAAGATAACAGTATACTCAAGCTTTACCTGCCAGTATCAGATACCCAGAGGGCTAGGAGAAAAAGGTTTTATTTTATTTTTTTCTGCTGAACCAAGATGACGCCCGCCCCCCTCTGAAAAACAGAGTGAAAAATCACTTTTCATAAGTTGGGTCCTCTCGATCATAAGGGGTAGCTTCAGCCAGACAGGGCTAAAGAAGAAGTAGATTGTGAATTCCACCATTTATATTGCCCCATTTCAGCTTGAAATATATTGGAAAACGTCATATGCTAAAGTTCTTGGGTATCCAGAGAAAGCAATGGAGTTCACACACTAAGCTTCTATGAACAGTTCTTGGGCCTGAACTAAAAATTAAGCAGAGAACTAATGCACAAGCTGGTTTTAAGTATTTTTGTATTCAATTTGCTCAGCTCCACTCCAGTCTAATAGATTTAGTGCATTTTCCATACAATTTGTCAGACAAATTTAGCCTCTTTTTGTGCCTGTGAATTCTCCACAAACTAGTTTATGATTTCTCTTAAACAGGGGCAGCTCTAGCTTTTTTGCCACTGCAAGCATGACAGTCAGGCAGCCTTAGGCGGCTTGCCTACAGGAGGTCCCGGGTCCCACAGATTCGGCGGCTTGCCTGCGGAAGGTCCGCCGGTCCCACCGCTGAATTGCCGCCGAATCCGCAGGACTGGTGGACCTCCTGCAGACAAGCTGCCAAAGGCAGCCTGACTGACGCCTTCACAGGTGCCTGGAGCCGCCACTGCTCTTAAAAATATATGAGCAAATAATTTCTATGAATAATTCTTGGTAGATTATTCATGAGCAGTTCATTGTGTGTATTTGATTTTCAAAATTTGAGCTGTATCACATGGTTTGTATGGTAAATCTGATTTTAAGATTTATGCTCTTCCAATAAAAGAACAGAAAAAAATACCACATGACCAGTCAAAACTTTCTACTAATATTCAATATTTGCTTAAATTCAGAATTTCTGGGAACACTTCTGCCAGCACACTTGTTCATTAGAATACCCTGGAAAAATAACATAGAAGTGGCAAAAATAATAACACAGCAGAAGATAATTCAATTTTGTATTTAAGCATATGTTCTCAGAACAATTTTTCCATTATTTGCCTGGGTCTACTAGAGATACAGATGTTGACACCAGTCAGACTTCTCATGTAATTCAAGATCAGGACACCTTATTACATGTTCTGTAATTTTAAGTTTTCTTGCCTTGTAAGGAATGCCTTAGGCAAACTTGAAGTAACAGGGCCAGATACTCACGTTTTTTGATTTGGTGTAGCTCTAATAAATATCTTGATTTACACTTCCTGAGAAGCTGTCCAATGAATTCTACGTTAATTCCTTTAATTTTTTTTAATACTGCATATAATGATGCATGAAGAGAAAAAGTATCTGTGAGTTATCGTTCAGAAAAGATAAGAAGATGACAATGACATCTTGTGGTCATTAAAAATCTCATTGCACTTTTTGGAAGAATAGTGATGTTAACTTCAGGGTCTTTGCCAAATTCTGGAACACTGATGTGTTCTCACAAGCTTAATTTACCCTAATGACAGACCTCAGTGGTGCACTGAATCAGAAGGAAAGTCCATGAGGACTTTACAGTCAACCATAGGTTGAACCTATTGCAGTCTAGCTTTGAGGTGTCCAAAGGATGCATCACAATGGTTCATTTCTGAAAGGAAAAGGCACAGACTTCTGGTTAGTTAAAGAGGAGACAAGTTATTTCTGGCTATTTACTGCCATTTGGGTGTTTTAAAACAGCAATTGGTGCCAAAGCCCAAGGAAGAGTTGTCCAGTGAGATCCTGACACAATGCTTCACCTTGACAATTAGATGCACTCTCTAGCCAGTCCCTTATAGGGCATTCCTTCCCCACCAGCAGCCCACTGCTTTTCAGCTATTTCTTTTAGGCACTGGAGACTAGCTTTTTTCATTGTTTTACTTTCCTGGTGACTATTTTTAATTTTTACTGATGTAATAAAAACAGAAAAGAAAAGTGTATCTGGCTGATTAGGTAGAGCTTAGTACCCTAGGGGACATCCCACACCATATCAATGCATCCTATTGGTTTTATAGGTTATTTTAAAATCAGGCTCACAGCTCCTTTGGAGCCATTACATTTTAAAGTGTAGCCATGTAATTACAACATTACTTATTTAAATGTTACAGATGGGTAATCTTGAATATATCTGTAAAGACAGAACAAAAGAACCCCAAAACCTAGTCAGGCCCTGATGAAACAAAGCATCCCTGTTCAGCAAAACATTTAAGAACATGCTTTAGATGTTAAGTCTTACTAACTACATTAAGATGATGAGATGCTCCCATACTATGATAATGGGTGAGGCATAGAAGTACTTTAGATGAGTAGAGAGAGAGAGAGAGAGAGAGAGAAAAAAAAAAAAAAAACTTAAAATCAATGAAAAAGCATGGACTTAAATGGACTCACTCCCCCCACCCCCAAGTATGTTTTGGAAAAATGCCCCAAACAATTAATTCATACTGGGTTGATTTAAAATATTTATTTTCAAGGCTCCCCTTCTATAAAGATGTGACTCACTATAAATACTTGTGCTATTACTTTTGAATCTTAAGTGAAAATGATTCAAGAAGGATGCAAAGAATCCTGTGGCACCTTATAGACTAACAGACGTTTTGCAGCATGAGCTTTCGTGGGTGAATACCCACTTCTTCGGATGCCAGCTTCGTGGGAGCTTTCACCCACGAAAGCTCATGCTGCAAAACGTCTGTTAGTCTATACGGTGCCACAGGATTCTTTGCTGCTTTTACAGATCCAGACTAACCCAGCTACCCCTCTGATACTTAAGAAAGGATGGGGAGAGGAGGGAAGGAATGGAGAAGAAATCATCTCTTCCCTTTCTTCTCCACCAAACTGTCATCTGCACCGTGCCCAAGACGCATCAAGAATAGACTGGATCATTTATCAAAGGCAGAGAGCAGCCTCATGCTCTGAGAGACATTGCTCTAAGGTGCTTTTACTACATGGTTGTGACTCGCTGGATTGTCTTAGTCAGCAAATATCCTGGACCAACATCAGAACCAAATGGCTGAGATTTTCAAAGGCTTAACGGGTGCCCAGACCCTACTGAAAGTCAATGAAAGTCGGGTGGCTAAGGCCCTTTTGTGCCTTGAAAAAATCTCCCACAAACAAACAGTTACTTATTGAAGTGTAAGTTGGCATTAAGTGGGAGAGGCAGAGATAATGATCTTGACTTTCTTCTGCAAAACATTGAGATTATGGCTAGAGAAGCTTTTCGTCCATCACTGTAGAGACACTATATGGCTCTGGACTCTCAGTCCACTCAATTGCACTGTCCACCCAGTTTCTTTTACAGATGGTTTTTTTTTTTTTTGTTTTGTTTTTTAAGATCCGCAGTGTAAGAGTTCATGAGTTTGTAATCAAGTCACCACTCAATCTTTTTGATAACATAAACAGATTGAGCTATTTAAGGCTCTTACCATCAGGCATTGTATCCAGCCCTCAAATAATTTTCGTGGGTCTCCTGTGGACCCTCTCCAATTTTTCAGCATCCATTTAAAATGGTGGGCATCAGAACTGTATACAGTTATTTTAGTATCAGTCTCAGCAATGCTTTATACAGAGTTAAAATCACCTCCCTAGATCCTGCTCCAGCTCACTACTTCCCAACTCACATACATCCAAGGGCAGAGTGGGGAAAAAGGAAAAAAAAAGAAAAAGAAAAAAAAAAGGAATTTTGCCACATTCCCTTTTAAAAATATCTATATCAGGGAGGACAATTTTTATTTATTTATTTTATCTTATGTTACAGAACGACCGGCAGACACCATTAGAGAAACTGAGAGCCACTGAGGAAGGATCCCAAATATAGCCCAAGATAAGCAAGTCCTTTTAAAAGCAGTATACAGTTGTGAGATGTCTGATCACAGAAATATCCAGTGAGGTTCCATTGGGGTAGTTTTCTTCCCTGTGAGTTTGTAGCACTTGGGACAATACAAAAATTCTGCTTTCACTAAGACTTCTCATTGCATTCTTCTTTATGTGCAACATGAGAGCTGTTTTTAGCAGCATTAGTCAGTATGTGCACTTGTCAAATTAATGTCAAGAAAGACTTCAAATTGGCTAAAGAAAGTCTTTCCTTCCAACAGCAAACTCTAGTTAGAACACACATGCTCTGAACTAGTCACACATGCCATCTGACTAGCAGTTGCCAAGCCTTTGGATGTTCTGCTTGGATGAAGCACAATTCACTGCATTTTATCAACTTGGCATCAGAGCTGCAGCTGCCTTTCCCTTTTAGCAAAGCCATCCCGGTACATTTGCAAACATGCCTCCACACTGGAAGCAAAGTCAACCAGCAACAGATCTTGAGGTTTAGACAATTATACTAGTGTTTCCACTTGCAGTTGCCATAGGTGGGGAGTTAGAAAGCAATAACTTTCATGAGACTAAAAAGGAAAATTAAAGCATTCTTATCATAGAGATGAACAGGAACATGGATGAAAGTGGATTTCATTTGATAAAACTGGCAGCACTTACATATTCCAGGACACTATGGAATGGTATAAAATGTGAGTTTCTGAATAGGAGCGAAATAGTCAAAGGAAACCAGTATGCATGTTGACTTCTTTTGATACAGTCTCCCACAGTATTCTTGCCAGCAAGTTAAAGAAATATGGGCTGGACGAATGGACTATAAGGTGGATAGAAAGCTGTCTAGATCATTGGGCTCAACAGGTAGTGATCCAAGGCTCCATGTCTAGTTGGCAGCAGAGTGCCTCAAGGGTCAGTCTTGGGGCCGGTTTTGTTCAATATCTTCATTAATGATCTGGAGGATGGCGTGGACTGCACCCTCCGTAAGTTTGCGGATGACACTAAACTGGGAGGAGTGGTAGATATGCTGGAGGGGAAAGATAGGATACAGAGGGACCAAGACAAATTAGAGGATTGGGCCAAAAGAAATCTGATGAGGTTCAACAAGGACAAGAGCAGAGTCCTGCATTTAGGACGGAAGAATCCCATGCACTGCTACAGACTAGGGACTGAGTGGCTAGGCAGAAAAGGATCTAGGGGTTACAGTGGATGTGAAGCTAGATATGAATCAACAGTGTGCCCTTGTTACCAAGAAGGCTAACGGCATTTTGGGCTGTATGAGCAGGAGAATTGCCTGCAGATCAAGGGACTTTGTGAGGCCTCATCAGGAGTACTGTTTCCAGTTTTGGACCCCACACTACAAGTAGTATGTGGAAAAAATGGAAAGAGTCCAGTGGAGGGCAACAAAAATGATTAGGATGCTGGAGCACATGACTTTTGAGGAGAGGCTGAGGATTATTTAGTCTGCAGAAGAGAAGAATGAGGAGGGATTTGATAGCTGCTTTCAACTACCTGAAAGGGTGTTCCCAAAAGGATGGATCTAGACCGTTCAGGGGTAGCGGATGACAGAACAAGGAGTGATGGTCTCAAGTTGCAGTGGGGGAGGTTTAGGTTGGATATTAGGGAAAAACTTTTTCACTAGTAGGGTGGTGAAGCACTGGAATGGGTTACCTACGGAGGTGGTGGAATCTCCATCCTTAGAGGTTTTTAAGGCTTGGCTTGACAAAGCTCTGGCTGCAATGATTTAGTTGGGGATTGGCCCTGCTTTGAAGAGGGGGTTGGACTAGATGACCTCCTGAAGTCCTTTCCAACCCTGGTATACTATGATTCAGGGATGAATTTGGCTCAAGCAGTTACACAGGGATAACTCTGCCCCTATGAAACTAGAAAGGCAAGTGGGGTTTATTGCTAAACAGTGCTTCTTAATTTTTCACCATTCGTTTCCCTCCGGTCTGTCCACGCTCTAGGTGAGATCCTTCTCCAGTAATATGGTGCTGGGGGTTGGGTGCATCCCCCAGGTTAAGAACCCATGGTTTAGAACACAGTACTATGAACCAAGACTTATGGGTTCCATCGCCAGCTCCTCCACTCATTCATTATTGATTGTTGACAAGTCAATTAACCTGGCTTGTTTGTAAAAAAAATAAAAAGAAGGAAGGGGAACTATTTCCTCATCTCGCTGGCTTAATCAATTACTGTATGAGCAAGCACTTCAATATCATGGGGTATATGGTGTGCACTCTTTGCTCTACAAGTAATCTAAGGAGGTACAGAGAATTCTCTCTCAAATGCTTGATGGTGGGTCACGCTCACACATTCCGAGTCAAACTGATTGTTATTTAGGGGGAGTCAGGAAGGAATTTTTCCTCAAGTCAGATTGTCAGGTACTTTATGGGCGGGGGGGATGTTTCTGCCTCCCTCTGCAGCACAGGGCACAAGGAACACTTGCTAGGTTCATATGGGCTAGGTTCAATTTTCTGCCATTGCCAGGACCTCAAGCACTGGTGTAATCCGGGTCTCTCCTAGTGTCTGCCAGTGGCACACAATAGTTTAGCCTCTTGAGGGCTGCAATACTTTAGCCTAATCCAAGTTATTGGTCTCAACATTTTTAGCTCAAACTATTTTTTTTCTCCGGATGCAAAAATGGCCTTTTCTTAAAAAAAAAAAAAAAAGAATGTTTTTTTATTTACGAAATAATTTTTCCCCTGACAAAAAGATTTGCTTTTCAGTTTTCATTGCTGCTTCCCCCATTGTCAAAAAAACTGAAATATTCACCACAGTTAAAAAACAAAATAAGTCATTCCTGTTCAAAGCTTGTGCAATGAAAACTAAGCATTTCCCATAAAATTTAGCAGCATTCTTCAAGCTGTGTAATGATCTACGTAATGGCTGAGAGGTGGTACTATCCTGTTGTAAAAACACTGTAGCGGGGTTTTGATAGGGAAAAATCAGATGCTTTAAGTTCTGGCATTCTGACTAGCCATGTATTGGTTAACCACAACTGGTAATGACCAGTTGCTCAGCAAAACCCAGGAAACCCCCTCTAATGTCAAATAAATAAATAAATGAAAACAACTGGCCTCTCTCTCACTAATCTGAACTCTGTTTGAAAGGAAGGAGAAAAACAAAGTAGCACAAAAGAAAAAAAATTCAGCTCCTCTTATGTCCCCAACATAAAGCTGTATTGTATTTCAAAGTACTTTTCAAGCTGTTTGGATACACATCGACTTTTGAGGGGAACAGGAAAGAAAAAAAGACAAGGAAAGAAACTCACCAGCTTTTAAGCCCTGAGCACTAATGAATTATTTTCCCCTGTGTTGCTTTACAAGCCTGCTCTCTCTTTTCTATACACTTTTCTTAACATGGCAAAGTATTAACTCAGCGGTAAGCTAACAGCCTCATGGAGCTATGGGAGGATGCATTTGACTTTTCTGCTGAAAAACAATATTCTTTATGAGGCAACAGATAATGCAGTGGAAATCATAATGATTCTTGGAAGACTCAATGGTTTCAAGAGTGTGGGTTGTACTATGGGGCCTTTCAACTATTTTACCATCATTTCAAATGGAGTGTAGCTTAGTAGTCACCTGAAACTCCTACCCCAGCTTGATTAGCTGGAGCTAAAAACCTCCCCTGGTGAATAGGGGCTTCCTGCATCTGGCAGCTTTGGAAGTTGTAAAGGGGGCACAGTAGATGGGCTTCTGCCCTGGATTCAGGGATGATGAGAGGCACTTCTGAAAATGCCATCTGGGCTTCTATGCTGCTGACCCTGGCTCCGTGGTAGTGATTAAACTGCTGGCCATAGATGATCCTCTTGATCCTTAGAAGTGACCCCATGGTGGGTCAGGCTGGTGGCATCAAAAGATGAAGGGAAACCGTTCCTTATAACTACAACTGCAGAGATGTCTCCAGCATCAGTGGAAGTGAGACTGTATGAAAGGGACAGAGAGGAGGCTGATGCTAAGTGAGTGGAGGGAGAGGCCTGGGAATAGAGACATTGGACTTTGATTCCCTATTGCAGCCATTACACCCACTGAGAGTAAATGCAAACTGGTTAGAAAATGCCAAGCAATTGTGATGGTTGCAATCGGCACAGATGTGACTGTACAAGGGAGAATCAGGTCCAAGATCTGTGATGGCAGGTGGAAAAAGCCAAAAGAGAGGATTTTAGAACTGAGGGCAATTTTGAAATAGACCCAGAAGTGAATGTGGAGCCAGCAGCACTGTTTGTATATGGGGTGGTGGTGTGATCCTGCACTGTTTTAGATACCACATCATTGGTTCACAGTGTAAAGTACATCTCATTCCCTTCTAGTGGCTAGTCCACACAGGTGATAATAACCTACCAGTGATGCTAGTTAATGACCAATAGCTCTAGTGGTCGAGCTGTAACATTTGGGTTGAAGTTCCTGAGTTCAAACAGTCTGCTTCATGTCCTTAGCATTTCACAAATCTCCCAGTGATCTGGGAGGATATCTGCTACATGAATGGACATCTTCAGTGTTACATGCACATAGGGGCTCATTTTGTGATGATTCGGGGAGAGTCACAATAATATAGTTCCCCTAAACTTTGCTGAACACTTCAGTGTCTTCCTCAAGGCTTCCAAACCACCACAGCAACATTTATACTTACAGAATTTCCTTTCATCCCCTGCACTTCTTTCTCCAGCCTTGTTATAATTTCATTTATTCATACAAAAGCTGCCTGGCAGCAGCAGCAAATGCATTTGAAAGAAGGTTGTTGAAATGAGGAGGGAGAGGAGCTGAATGAGTTTAATACCATTCTGGCATCTCGTGACACCTTTCGCCGTGACACCTCTCAGGAAAGGCTGTGCTTTAGCCTGTGGCAGAATGTCTCCTTAACACCCAGGCTGTGTCCTCTGTTTGAAAAACAGCTGGAGAGCGGGATGAGAAAGCAGTTGAAAGCAGGCACGGCGGAGGTGGCAGCAAGCAGATTCAATTTCTCCAAGAGTGCTCAAATACCTAGTTATAATAGAGCTAAATATCATCCGTTGTCGTGTCCTGATGTGTATATTGACTTGTTTTCCTTTGTGTCAAGAACTTTCATGTTGTCTTTATCAGCAGCACTTGCAGAACAGGGCAACACATTTTTGCAACTCCACCTGCAGTCTATGAGTTTGTCAAGTAACCACTACTGGAGGGCAATATTAATTGTACAGTATTGTTATGCATTTGTCAAGCAACATTGGTGTACCGAACATTATACAAGGTACACAGCCACCACATGTATTGATTATTTGTATTATTGTAGGACCCATGAGCCCTGGTCATGGCCCAGGACTGTGCTAGGCCCTGTACAAACACAGAACAAAAAAGACAGTCCCTGCCCCAGGGAACTCACAAACTAAGACATGCCAACAGATGGATACAAGAAGACCAAAAAAGGGAATACAAGGAAATAATATGGTCAGCATGATCTCAGCACACCAGCAGCTTAGCCATTGTTAATGTGTTTGTAGGCCTCACAGCCAAGAAGAGTTTTAAGGAGGGTTTTGAAGAAGGATAGTGAGTTTATTTTGCAGACGGTGATGGGCATGATAGAAGAATCCAAATGGAAGACGTATGGCACGATTCTCCCTTTTTATTTCTATTTGCAGTAGCATGCAGGAGCTCCAGTCCTAGCCCAGGCCCCACAGTGACAGATGCAGTTACAAACACAGAACAAACAGATGGTCCCTGCCCCAAAGAGCGCACAATTCGATTGACAGCCGTTTTACACTGACGCAACTCCATGGGGGTTCAGTGGAATTACTCCCCATTTACACCGCTGTAAGGGAGAGGAGGGCTGGGCCCAAGAACAAAGACACAGGGTAAAACTTTCAAAAGCACCAAAGTCATTTAGGTTTCTATGGGATATAGGTGCTTTTGTAAATGAGATTTTGGCTTCTAAGGAATCCATTGAGATTATGTCTACGCTTAGAGTCCGGGGTGTGAGTCCCAGCTTGAGAGGATGTACTCCTGCTAGCTCTCATCAAGCTATCATACTAAAAATAGTAGTGTAGCCATGTTGGCATGGGCTTGACATCTTGAGTATGTACGCATGTGATCTGAGTGTGTTTGTAGCCCATGCCACCACTCACCACTACGTGTGGATGCACTATTTTTCAATTATGCTAGCTTGATCAGAATTAGCACAAGTATGTCTACTCGAGTTGGGAATCACAGCCCTAGCTCCAAGTGCAGATGTAGCCTAAAAGTCATCAGGATTTTGGTTTCTAAATCACTTCTATGCTTTACCCACCATTCACGCCTGGAGGCCCTTGTGATTCAAGGCTACAATGAGCTTGGGCCTTAAGTAGATGCCAACACTCCCATAGAGCCCCGGTGGTTGCGATTTCAATTGAATTTGTAAGCTCTCCTTGTCCAGAATTGTGGACGTTGTACTGTAGACAGGTGCTGTCAAAATGCTCACTGCCTCCCTGTACTGAAGTTTCCTACAGGAGGCCCAATCCGGCAACACTGAGGCCATATTTAGCCTACAAAGCCTACGCCAGCATAGTTTTGTTAGCATAGCCCCCCCTGGTGTAGACACTGCATATGCTGACAGGAGATGTTCCTGTGCCAGTACAGCAACACCACCTCCCTGAACAACATTAGTTCAGCTGACAGAAGCACTCGTCTGTTGGCTTAGTGGTATCTACATTGGAGTTCGGCCAGCATAGCTAGCTGCTTTGGAGGTGTGAATTTTTCATACTTCTCACTGACATCGCTACAGAACTTTGTAGTGGGGACCAGGTATATTTATGTGAGTAATTGTTATTTGTGTAAGTGGGATTACTCATGTGAGCAAGGGCGCCAGTTATCACCTTTGGGTGGGCTAGAGTTTACTTCACTGCTCTTCTCCTAGTGCCTAAAAACACCTCCTATAGAAAAGCAGAGGGAGATCCAGAATTCACTCACTGAGGATTTTCAGCAGGGGTTGCAAAAGGTCAGCCTCCCCACAACCAAGTCCAAACAGAACAATAGAAATTAAACTTCATTCTTAAGTACTGACTTTACAAAATCTTATGACATAGAAACATCATCATCAGCATCGCATGACTACTTTATAAACCACATACATTATTTTCAGAGGTATACATAAACATAAACAAAGAAAACAAATTACATCTAAACATGTCAGTCTTCACAGAAACATAGTAAAAGAAGAAAGAGTTCCCAAAAGCTTAGGCTGAGTTCACTGGAGGCTCAGTCTGATCACCAGAATCTATACAGGCTGCTGAATCAAAAGCACTGCAACAAAATCTTCCCTCCACTTGCTTTTAGCAATATGTGGCTGGAATCTATGCAGACTCTCTCTCCTCCTCTGCTGCAATCACTCACTTATAGCTAGTCAGCTAAGCAATTAACCAACCACTCCATTTAGTACAGAGATCTAAAAACAGCCAGTTGCAAGAAAAATACAAAACTGAGAACAGCAAAATATAAATGGCTCTTATAAGAGAAGAATCGGTGAATCATAGTGGTTTTAACTAAGACAGTTTGGCTAAAATCAAACAACATTCCAAGTATACAATTAAAATAATAGAAACTATTTCCCTCCCACTTTCTCCTTTCTAAAATTAACACTGCCAGGTCTTCCCTGTTGGAAGGTTAACAATATCACTAACCTGCTGCAAAATGCCTCAGAGTTAGGGAAAAAGAAGCCTACTCTCTGGTCCTGGGGCTCAGCTTTTTCCAACCCACACATGGACTTTGTAAAGCAGCTGCCCTGGTTACTTGTCCTCATGGAGCTACAGCTAAGGGACCCTATTGAGCATTCCCAAAATGGCCACACCCAATTCTAGAAACTTCTGAATGTGGTAAGCTAATTGTGCATCTGCCTGACACACCTCATTCCTGCCTGCCCCCTCCCCATAGATCTCATAAAGAGATATCTCCCTATTAAGCTTGTTGGTTACACAAGCTCAGGTTCTTTGGCTTGTCGGCCAGTTTGCTGTATTTGTAAAGCATCCTGTGATAGAAAAGGCACAAGATAACTAGAAGTTATTACCACCATGAAAGAAATCTGGGTTCTTGGTGAATGGTCCACGAAGGGTTAAATCAATTTTAAATTTAAATTTCTTCTGTGGTATCTATGTATTACCAGAAGGAGCTGATGGGTTTGGGGCTTTCTGGGTTTGGGACAGGAGGTGGCTCTTTCTCAATGACTTCTGCTCCTCAAGCCTGGAAACCTATTCCCAATAATGTCTTATTGTTTCCTTGTACTCCCCACATCTGACTGTATTAATCAGATGTCTCTTATACTGCGCCTTGGGGCAAGGACCGTCCTTCTGTTCTGTGTTTGTTCAGCACCTAACAAAATGGAGTCCTGAAACAGGACTATGATAATACAAACAGCAAAAAAACAACAGCAGCAGCAAAGATGGTCACTGTCTTCCATGGAGTCTTAGATTTTAAGCCCAGAACAGACCACTATAGCCATCTAGTCTGATTTCCTGCTTAACACAAGCCACAGAATTAGAGCTAGTAATTCCACAGATTGAACAGTGATAACTTGGCTCTTTCAGCAAGTTGTAATTTTATTCTTTCCTAAAAAAGGACGAGACTGTGTGGTTTCTCCAACATTTGAGATTTCCCCCCACCTGTCATTGTTAAATCTTATCTGCCCTTCTTTGTCTCCTCCATTCTTTTTAAAGAATCATAATTGGTACGATTATCTTTGCTATGAGAATAATTAGCCATAGCTTTTTGACATGTTAAATGGGGAATGCTGCATTTTAAGCGGCAGGCGCTGAACCGCTAAACAATACCGCTTTGAATAGGAGCACATAGGTGAAAAAGCAACTGCTAATTTTAGCAACTTGAACTTTATATCTTTATAGAGAGAAAAATAATACCACGATGGTTTTTGGCTGAGAAACAGAAGTAGCTCATTGGTCTCATTTTAAAATAGGCCTTTCAAGATTCTTGGGAGGGAGAGATGGTTGCACAATGATTCACACATCAGTGCCTCAAGCTTACCTCAAAATCATATGTTTTCCACCTTCCTTCTATGACTGGGGAAAGCTAGCGTCCTGAGCAACAAATATTTTAATAGAGTAATAGGTATAGCTTGAATGGCAAATATCATAGCAGAGAATTGGGAGGAGGTTATGTTTTTAAATGTGAAAAGTTACTGCTGGTCAAGTGCTCTTGTATTAAAAGGGTGCCCCATGCTTAGCAAAATCAACTGCAAATACCTGCAAAATATTCTTGATATCTGAGAGAAGCCCTGTCAGACTTGTTAGCTGCAGAAAGATACTGCTCCCACTGAACTGTGCGGGAATGTTGCAGATGACTTTGACAAGACTAAGCCCTAAAAGTGACAGGTCGTAATTCAGCTCTCCATCTTAAAAACCTCACAAAAATGCATCTCTAACAACTGCCATCATGGGTCGTCAGGGGGGACTGAACTTCAGCCTCCCAACGCTACAAGCGTGAGTTTCTGCCACCTGAAGAAGCAGAGTAGTTCCCATAACTGCTAGCAGTAGTAGACTTTTGTGCTCTGTGGATACAGCCAGCGAAGCAGAAGGCATAACACTGGACAATGGATTACACTTTGTCATATGAGCGATTGGAGTTTAGGGTCCACACTCCCAGTCCAGCAGAAGCTGTGGGCACTGTACTCAGCCCTTTCTAAAAATGAGGGTGTAGGAGTGAAAAATCATTCTCCAGTGAGCCCTCAGGCAGAAGCATAAAGCCATAGAGAGAGTTGCCCATCTAAATCATCACTGTATCTTTAAAAGAAGTTAGAGGAAAGTGACAGTAATAGGGAAATAGGGAACAGTGGTCTTACGTTTAAGACATTGGACCGGGACTCAGGAACTATGTGTTCAATTTCTGGCATTGCCACACTGTGTGTGAACTTGGGCAAGTCATTCTGTGCCTCAGTTTTCCTTCTCTAAAATGGGAATAATATTTATTTTTGCCCATCCTTTATTTGTTGTGCCTATTTAGATTGTAAACTCTTTGGTGAAGGGACTAACTCTTACTGTGTATTTGTGTTTTTCACAATGGGCCCTGATCTTAGTTGCTATCACGATCAAATAACAATCAAATCCTCAGTGTTCTGGATCTCCCAGGAAAGAATAGTAAATCAGCAAGAACTCTTGATTGCTGAATCTACTTTAGTATGTATTCGGCTAGAATATTTGGTACTTTCATTTAGAGATCAATAACAATAAGAATATCAGATTTTGAATATCGCAAGATATTGTCCAGAAAATAAGCTACTTTCATTTTGCTTAAATTACATAGTTAGTAATGAACATTTTGTATGATACCTGCTTATTTTGTGCATAAAGAAATGTTTAGGTTATGTACGGTTGTGTGCAAAACTAACTAACTGCCTTTTAAAATTAGACATCACAAAATCAGTGCCATATCTTTAAGAAGACACTATTTTAAAACAGGTCTGAAACCTTGCCTTGTTTTTTTTTTCCAGAGTGTGTGTTTAGGGTCCTCCCTTGTTGAAGCTGCTTCTCACCTTCTGTCACTGTTTTGACATTTTGATACATCACCTGGGAATGCTGAAATAGTTGGTCTGACACCAGTATCACAGCTTTCCATCTTTACATGAAAGCATCTATTACAATACTTCAACAGCTAACCCATGATCTAGACACTCATGACAGACTATAATAGGTGTGCTAGCCCAAGCGAAGAGGAGAGATTTTTTTTTTCCTCAGCTCACTGGCAGATCATCTTAACTCCAGGCTAACACAATCATGACACAGGCGCTGATACTTATGGTTTGCATAGAGTCTCTTAGAACTGAATCATCAGTCCATGCTGGATGGCAGGGCCCAACCAGCATGGTAGCAAGACTGAAACTGATGGATACTTTGCAGGAAGTAAACAAAGGCTGTAAGAAATGTTATTAAGAGAGATGGGGCTGACCCTGACCCACTGGCTCTGGATCCCCAGTGTGTCCAAATGTGTCATGATGGATAGGAGCAATCAGGGATACTAAGATCCATATCTGAGTTCTCTCTCTCTCTCTCTCTCTCTCTCTCTCTGCCTCTCTCTCTCTCTGTCCCTCTGTGTTGGGGGGGATGTAATTCAAATGTGGGGGTTTGGCTGAGGCCCCATTGCTAATAAAACTCGATAGTACCATTTACAAAATTAACGAGACACGACCTACACCTCACCCATATGCAGCTCCCATTGCTTTCAATGTGGTTAACCAAGGGCAGAATTTGACTATGGAGTTTGCACTGAGAACAAGACTGTCTCTTGCCTATACACCCATGAAGTGGAGCAAGGCCATGTATGACATCCCCTGCATGGCTGGTTCCTGCACAGAGGAGGGGAGAGAAACCTCTACAGAGCTGTTACTCCCCATCATGTGCAGGTGCGTGGAAAGGAATGGGGAATTGGGTGGAGCCTTGGCTTCACTTCCCACCCTTACCCCAAAAGCACCAGCTGAGCTGAGCTGACATGAAAGGGGAAAAATCTGCTACTGAACTGTATTCCTCCTGGGGCAAGGTGGGAACATGGAACAGTTATGACGCTGCTGTGTCTGCTCTTAAGGTAGCACAGCTACATGACACCCACTTCTGCAGGCAGGTTATGTCACAATCTAACCCTGGCAGTGGGTGGTTTTCATAGAACCACTTCAATGTGTAATACAGCCATATATTAACCGACTACCATGCTCACATTTGGTGCAATGTCCTGAACAGTTTTGCAGTGTTCACTTAAATAACTCCCCAAAATGATAAGACATATTGGCAATGCAATACAATATCCCACAAAGTACCATTTTACAGCTCCTAAGAATTCACTTAGGCCCTGTATAAACTTAGAAAATATGTGATGCTTTAAAACATGTTAGTTGATGTGTGTTAACTAATGTTTTTAAATCCCACTTAGCACCATGTGTAAACAGGGTTGAACACCTTAAGAACTGCTTAGCTAGTTGAGGGAGCAGTTTTATTCATCATCTTTGTCTACACTAAGTGCTAAGTAATGTTTAAAATATGTTCATTAGCACATTAGCTAACACATTTTAAGACACTATTCCTTTTCCCAGTCTAGACTAGCCCCAAAGGCTGACTAGAACATTTAAGCACTCTTCCAAATAGGACATTGGCTATGTCTACACTACAGAGCCTATGCCGGTATATCCTCCAGTGTAAACGCAGTGAGCTCTCTTGTGTTGGCATAGCTGTGTCTACGCTGAGGGTTTTGTGGCCATAGCTATGTTGCTGGGACTGTGTTTTTCTCACACCCCTTGCTGACATAGCTATGCCAGTATATGTTTTAAATGTAGATTGGACCACTGAGGCAAGAATATAGAAAGAAAATCAGAGGAAAGATGTTAGTATCTGTGAAGCAAAGCTGTAGCCAGACCAGGGCTGCTCATTCAGTTGCCATGACTCACCCCTCCAACAGAGCCTGAAATGACTTGGCCCTCAGGCATGGTGCAGCAGCCTATCCCAGGGCTGGGCCCTGGTCAGATGACCCCAAAGCAAAGGTATTTCACTGACTCCGCCAGAGCTGTAACGTAGTCTGTGCAGCAGCACTACTCGGCCAGGAACCCTCCTACTGCTGTGTGGTGTTACAGACTTCCTTGGCTTCCAGCCTATCATTGATCTGCTTATGGTTCCTGACCCAGCCTCGTGTGAGTCTAGTTCCAACCTGCTGTCACCTTGCCCATATCCTACTCCAATTTTGCTCCAAACCTGCATCTGCCTACTGACCCCCAAACCCTCAGACTGACTCCAACTTGGCATCAGTCTGTATCTGGGCCCCAACTACAATTCTGATTTGGCTTGTCTATGAACTCTGGCCTTGGTTCTGACCCATGGCCTGTCCCCAGAACCTGGTTTCAGTGCTGCCATTGGTCCGCTCCTGACTCCACCATGCCTGACTGTCTAGAACCCAGAGCCTGACAGTGGGTGATGGGCAATAAAATAGCAGATGAAATTCAGTGGTGATAAATGCAAAGTAACGCACACTGGAAAACATCATCCCAACTCTACATATAAAATGATCGGGGTCTAAATTACCTGTTACCACTCAAGAAAGAGATCTTGGAGTCATTGTGGATAGTTCTCTGAAAACATGTGTAGCAGCAGCCAAAAAAGCTAACAGAATTTTGGGAATCATTAAGAAAAGGATAGCTAAGACAGAAAATATCATATTGCCTCTATATAAATTCATGGTATGCCCACATCTTGACTACTGCATGCAGATGTGGTCACCCCATCTCAAAAAAGATTTACTGGAATTCAGAAAAGGGCAGCAAAAATGATTAGGGGTATAAAACAGCTTCCATATGAGAAGAGATTAATAAGACTGGGACTTTTCAGCTTGGGAAAGAAATAGGTGGGAGGTCTATAAAATTGACTGGTGTGGAGAAAGTAAATAAGGAAGTGTTATTTCCTCTTTCTCATAACAGAAGAACGAGGGGTCGCCAAATGAAATTAATAGGCAACAGGTTTAAAATGAACAATATGAAGGGTTTTTTCACACAATGCACAGTCAACCTATGGAACTCTTTGCCAGAGGGTGTTGTGAAGGCAAAGGCTATAACAAGGTTAAAAAAGAATTAGATAAATTCATAGAGAATAAGTCCATCAGTGACCATTAGCCAGGATGGGAAGGGATGGTGTCCCTAGCCTCTGTTTGCCAGAAGCCGGGAATGAGCAACAGGGAATGTATCACTTGATGATTACCTGTTCTATTCATTCCCTCTGGGGCACCTGGCATTGGCCACTGTCGGAAGACAGAATACTGGGCTAGATGGAACTTTGGTCTGACCCGATATGTCCCGTTCTCATGTGTCTTCTCCACACCCCATCACTCACAGGATAATCAATGTTTGGAATTTTCAGCACCACAGTGAGGGGGATTCAAGTGAAAAATGGAGGATTATTTGGCCACCCATTCAACTTTAGTGTATAAATACTGTGGATACTTAACTACAGTGATCCTTGCTCCAGTGCCCAGGATTGCAGTTATTGCCACTTTCTAGACTGAGAAATAATTTTCCTCATGTTATGATGGCAGGGCTCTTAGGCTTTCTCTTGGTGCATCAGTTTGGATCCTGGAACATGATCAGTTTCCTGACACTTCAGAGGCAGGGCATCGGTCCCTTTCATCTCCTAATTCCAATTTTTTTGTGAGTAGTGCCTAATTATAAAGGAAGAAATCAACTGTGCCCTTTTAGTTTTATTATGGTATGTTGTTTAAAACAGTGGTCAGTATTAAACAGAAATGGTTAATTCATTTCTTGCTGTGTATTTCAATAGCTACTGGCCACTAAAATCCTCCTGGTAAAAATTTCCTTTGACATATTGGCTAAAACATTTGTCAGACTGACAGATATGGATATAATCTATAGATTTCCAAGGAAGCAAACAAGGAACATGCATAAATATAGATCTCCACAGGAAGAGGCAAGTACATGACCCAATGAGTGGATACACTTTGATATACTCCTGCAAGGTGCTGATGTCGTCTTTGCCACATTTATTTCACAAAGGTTTTTAGCTTTTATAACTAATGATCTTCAATGACTGTGAAAACCAACAGCAGCTTGGAAAAGGCACGGAAAGTGATAAACAGCATCTGTTCTACTGAGCAGGCTGATGGAGTCAAATTTTTTCAAAAATGTAGAAGAATGAACTCGAAATGTACCCATTTAAAAAAAGAGTGCAAAGCTGATTAATCACAGAAATCTGTTCCACTAGCACTTGTACTCCAGCGGGGAAAGATTTCATATTGACTTTTGACAAAGTTAATTATAGTAACTGATAATTGTTGGATCCACTTTTCTAGTCTAATCTGGTGTCTGACCCTCCTGAGCTCATCTAGTTTAACAAAATATGTTTGCTTGATTTTGCCTGAAAACTCAGTGACACACAATAAAGATATTTGCACTCATTAAGTGTTTGGATGGGTTGTGTGTTTTTTTTCTTCTGAAGTCCAATGCTCACCATGTCCTTTTGCTGTGTATACAAATGCAAAAGGAACTGAGATGAGCAACTCTCTCAAGAGTCAGATAAGCATCCCAAAACTCAGCGGATGATTGAAAACACTTGTGTTCTAAATCAGTTGGAAGGCTCATGATGAAGCTTTGCTGCATTTAAGATGCAGTGTGGCCTAGCTGACCAGAGCAGGATTTAAGAGATCTGGGTTTTGTCCTCAGCTCTACCACTTATCTGCTGTGTGGACTTAGGCATGTCACTTTACCTCTCTGTTTCCGGATAGCTCAGTGGTTTGTGTGGGCCTACTTAAAGTCCGGGCTGTAAGTTCAATCCTTGAGGGGGCCATTATAGAGATCTAGGGCAAAAATCTGTTTGGATATTGGTCCTGTTTTGAGCGGGGGGGTGGACTAGATGACCTCCTGAGGTCACTTCCAACCCTGATAAACTATGACTGTCTCTTACTGTGCCTGTGAAATAATGGAGTCCTGATCTCACTTTGAGCACTAGTGTGATACAAAAACAAACCGGCCACTGCTGGAAGATGTCCAGATCCACAGGGCTATACCAGGCTGTGATGAGAACACCCATAAAATATGGATATTACTACTAATATTATGAATAATAATGGCTTATAAATCTGAACTCACACAAATAACAGAAGTTGTTTGCTATGCTGCACAGTAGAGAAGTTCTCATGTTTAAGAAACAGTTCATCCCACTAGTCTCGAACTGGAGCTGTTAGAAAACACAGTTGTTTCCCCACAGAAAAAAATGTGTGGGAAAAATCCACTTTTCAAATATTTGTACTGGAAAATGTTGGGGTTTCCACAGGAATTTTAATTTAGGAATGAAAATAGTTTTTATTTTAACTGAAAATGACATTTCTAAAATGAAAAGCATTGTTTTATTGTGACGTAAATATTGTTTCATTTTAGTTATTGGAAACTGAATAATTTCCATCCCCCTCATCCTCCTCTTTTGTTTAAAAAAATTATTTAACCCTCGAAAAAAAGTGTTTTTTGGGGTGGAAGTGGGATAACACTATTCACACTTTCTTCCCACAAAGTTGATTTTTCTTTACTTTTACAATTCCTTTTTTACTGCTTTCTAACTTTTTCCATGGGGAAAGGTGGGGAGGAGCCCAAAATTCAAAAACTGAAAATGAAAAACTGTCATTTTTAAAACCTGTAACTTAATGATATTTTTTAAATTTTAAAACCTGTAAATTAATGATATTTTTAAGTCTAAATGAAATTTAAAATTAATTTTGAAATGATTTTTTAAAAAATGTTTCCAAGTGGGAAATAGATTTTTTTTTAAATGAAACAACATTTTCCGATAGACTTTTTTTTTGAACATGCAATTTGGGTTATAAATAGCCCTACCTCAAACAGATGGTAGATTTGTGAACAAAGAACAACTTATTATTTTCCTTTGTGTAATATGGTCTATGGTGAAGTATAGAATGATGCTTTGAAGTTATCAGTTTATTTTATTATTGCTAAGAGACTGAGGAAATTAATCAAAACCTTTTTTATAGGAAATAAGACATAAAGAAAATGATTGATTAAATTTGAGAAACTGCATAGAAAAGAGATCCCTTGAATGACGAGTGTGATTTTACAAGCAAGTTCTGTTGCTAGGAGACCATTACCAAATAGTGTCATTGTAATACGGGTTCTTGTTTTAAATAAAAAAAAGTTAATTAGGGAGCATGTTTAACAGAAAAAGAACACAGATCTCTGAGTTTATATCAAACTTAATATATACATTGAAAAGCCAGTGTGAAGTTAGAGTCTTTAAGGTAAAGTCCACACAAGTGTGTCCTAAGGAATGTGCTGACATTTGATTAAAATGTACTTTTGTGATTCCAGCATGTAAGTCAAATATGAATAAATAACAGCTCTAGATACAGATTCTAAAGCCTACTTAGAGAACGATGCTGAGACAGTTGGAGAAGAGATATCTAAACTGAGTTATATTGCTGTATAATGGGCTGATTTTCAATACAGGTTTATATACTGTGCTCTCATCGTAGCATCACCAAAGAACATAAAGACTTCAGATGAAATCCTCATGTGGTGGACCTTGGCATAGCTTTGGTTCTGGGGAGCATATCCCAGGATTCTTAACACCCTTGCTAGCTTGGTTCATGGTGTATTGTGGGAGGACTTTTCTGTTCATCCTGTTGCACTTGACTGAAAGGGTTCTGAGCCTGCCAACACATCCAGCCTAGTCAATTTGGGGTCTGCATGCTCCCTGCAATTGGAGTCAGCAACAAGAATCAAGCACCAACAGAAGAACTTCTCCTGCTCACGCTTTCAGTCTATTTTGGGAATCAGGCAAAGCATCTGTGAGACGCTGGTGGACATTTCTGTGGTGGTATTTTTCAGGCAGTTTGATTTAAATCGAGCCAATTTAAATCATGATTTAAGTCACCAAGTGGAAAGCCTCAATTTAAATCATCAATTTTAATCAACTTTTCTATTGTACTTCAGTTATTTTCTAAGAAAGGTGCGTTCTCATTGGTTGATATAACCATTAAAACATGTTGATTTACAACTAAATAGAGCCTTTTCACTAGATTTGGTACATCTTTTTGCTACATAGGAGAGTATACTATAACTATATACATTTATTAAAAAAATTATATAGCTTATTTTCATATTCTTATTAATTGTACATTTCTAATAGGTTAGAAAATTAAGAATGAAATATAGCTTATTTACCAGATAATTAACTTTTTGCTCATGATTTGTGTCACGCTTCATTAGGATAGTAACTAAAATTTAATTGAACACACAAAACATCATATAAAATTATTTTTATTAAAACAACCTTATTTTTTTGGATACATAAGCTTTTCTCATCAAAACATGTTCAATGTCTACAACTAAATGATTTATTAAAAGAACAAAAGGGATTAACAGTTGTTGGTGAATTAAAATGATTATGTCAAGTCAGTCTGGGAAATGTTCCAAATATGCCTAAGTGAAAGCTTCTGGAGCTTAAGGTCCCAGTCACCTAAGTCTCTTGAAAATGAGACAACAAGCTCCTAAGTTACTTAGGCTGTCCTTCACACTTTTCAAACTAGTAGATCTCATCCCCTCTGTGACGGGTTGGATCACAGAAACCCCCTTGGGCCTGCCAACTGATGTGCCAAGACTACTTCTGCCCCTGCTTTCCCTGCTAGTTTGGGACTCCAGCACCCTGTCTTGTTGAGCCAGACACACCAGTCTGCTACAACACAGACCCAGGGTCTGAACCATGTGTCCCAAAACTGCAGACTTAACTGAAAGCTACTTAAGAAGTGTTCCTGTCTTTAACACTCAGATGCCCAACTCCCAATGGGGTCCAAACCCCAAATAAATCCGTTTTACCCTGTATAAAGCTTATACAGGGTAAACTCATAAATTGTTCGCCCTCTATAACACTGATAGAGAGATATGCACAGCTGTTTGCCCCACCAGGTATTAATACATACTCAGGGTTAATTAATAAGTAAAAAGTGATTTTATTAAATACAGAAAGTAGGATTTAAGTGGTTCCAAGTAATAACAGACAGAACAAAGTGAATTACCAATTAAAATAAAATAAAACACAAATCTAAGCCTAATACAGTAAAAAAACCGGAATACAGATAAAATCTCACCCTCAGAGATGTTTCAATAATTTTCTTTCACAGACTGGATGCCTTCCTAGTCTGGGCACAGTCCTTTCCCCTGGTACAGCCCTTGTTCCAGCTTAGGTGGTAGCTAGGGGATTTCTCATGATGGCTGCCCCTTTTGTTCTGTTCCACCCACTTATACACCCTTTGCATAAGGCGGGAATCCTTTGTCTCTCTCTGGGTTCCCACCCCTTCCTTCTCAACGGAAAAGCACCAGGTTAAAGATGGATTCCAATTCAGGTGACATGATCACATGTCACTGTAAGACTTCATTACTCACTTGTCAGCACATGTATACAGGGAGATTCACAAGTAAAACAGAGCCATCTGCAGTCAATTGTCCTGGTTGATGGGAGCCATCAAGATACCAAACCCCATTAATGGCCCACACTTTGCATAATTACAATAGGCCCTCAGAGTTATATTTTATTTTTCTAGTTTTGGATACAAGAGTGATACATTTATACAAATACGATGACCAGACTCAGTAGATTATGAGCTTTGTAATGATACCTTACAAGAGACCTTTTCTGTGAAGCATATTTCAGTAACATTATATTCAAACTCATTAGCATATTTTCATAAAATCATATAGAGTGCTACGCCACACCCTGCCTCCTCATTTAAGTCACAGACTAGGAGAAAAGTTTCCTTGCTTTTTCAATTCCCAGTTAGACTCACAATTTCTTAGTTTTCAATTAATTCGTCTAAATGAAGAAAATATTCCTCTCTGTGCCTGAAGAAGAAACTACTGCTGTTAAAAGCTGGTTTAGCACTTCAACAAACTCTGGTTCCAGGTGCTTAACTAATGACTTCAACCAGTTCAGTTGTGTGACGTTCTTTAAAACCTCACCAGCAAACATGTCCGGCTTGAATGGTTTACCTCCACTCCTGAAGTTTATTATGGTTGGCATGATTGATGGATGATTATTACATGCTCATGTCATAGCAGCATCTTCTTCATCAGTTAGGCATCTATCCTGGTGCTTTGCGTTAAGAATATTGGCAAGAAAATGAGGTGGAGAAAGTGCTTGATCCATCCGCTTCTTTACTGCCTGCAATTTAACTTTGTTGTTGGGTATTTCATTCTTCAACGTCTCTTGAAATTCTTTTCAAATTTCAACAGCTTCAGCAATACAGCAGCAGGCTTTCTGCACTTTGGCGAGGTCTATGGAAATAGGTGTCAGTATATTCCGCATATCTTCTACTATCTCTATCTACTATCTATCTTCTATTTCTCTTTAGTCCTATGTTGACTTTTGGCTGTTAATGGATAGTTCCATCCATTTTGTCATGATTTTCTTCACAAATGGTCATCAGAATAGACCAGCTCTTAAAAAATAGCTCAAAACAGTCAACCACTGAATTCCATTGTACATCTTGGGGGAGAGCTTGGACAAAAATAAAGTGAAGCTGAAGTAAAGTAGCTGTTATTGAAGAATTTTGCAATTTCAAAAACATTTCCTTTATACCTGGAGTTGTACTTAAGTCTTTGGCTAAAAGATGAATCAAATGAGCATTGTACCTGTATGCTATCCCTTCATTATCTTCTTTTAGATGTTTTCTCATCTTTGCTACATTTGCAAAATTGTCTGTGACAACGCTATGCACTTGACACTTGAATTTTTGTTTCATTTGTAATAATGTTTACTATCTTTTTTAAGTATTCTGCTGTATGGGCATTTCCCAATGTATCAGTTGTTTCTGTAAGCTAGACAACCCCATCTTCTGTTGTGTCACAAGGACATATTAGTGGATCAGTGTGTACATTGCTCCACTCATCAAGATTCAGATTAACAAATGTCCCATCAATGTTTTCTGCATACTGTTCAATCTCCTTCTCATCACTGAATCCAGCACCCTTCCAGCAATGTCAGCTCTGCTGTGTAGCCTTCTCTTAACACTTGAACCATGTCAGTGAAATGTTTGCTCTGAACAAGATGAAGGGGAGAATTTGTTGCACAAATTAACTGAGCCATCTTATCATCTATGGCAGGGGTGGCTAAACTTACTGACCCACTGAGACACGATAATCTTCAGAAGTTTGAGAGACAGGGCATGCTTGCCGGGACTTGGGGCTTCAGCCATGTGGGAGGCGCCTGCTGGGACTCGGGGCTTCAGGTCCACTCCTGATGAAGCCCCGAGCCTTGGAAGGTGCGCTCCCTGGGGCTGAAGCCCTGAAGCCTCCCTCCCCATGGGGCAGAAGTCCTTAGCCCCACCATCCCATCACAAGGAAGAAGTCCTGAGCTCTCCTCACCTGAGCCTGGTAGGCGGAGAATGGGGGGTGGTGGGCATGGGGGCTCAGTGAGCCACACTTTTTAATTGTAAAAGAGCCGCATGTGGCTCGCAAGCCATGGTTTGGGTACGCCTGATCTATAGTATCTTACTGGAATTTGCTGGGCCTGATTACAAACTCAGCCATGGTTTTACTGGATGATGAAGTTAGGTTTTTTTTTTTTTTTTTAATATAGGTGATTTGCTGTCTGATATATGTTGGTTGAAGCATTGCTGGTGGTGCTAGCAGATGACTCTGAAACTGAGGACACTGCAAATTATAGCTGTTCCTAACCCCTCATGTCTAATCTGGCACTGAAACAAAATGGTAAAAAAAAAGTCAGTCACTGAGTATTACGCAATGAACCACTTTTAAAAAAAATGATATTATAAATAAAAGATTCCTCTTTGTACCTTGCAGCTGTTTGTACCACTGTTTAAATGATATAATTTATTCAAAACACAGTATTATAGGGAAAAGCATTAATACAGTATAAAGATTATTTAAATCTATTTAAACCCCTCTCTTTAGCCATATACCAAACAGCTTGGGGGAAAAAAATAAATTCATAAATGCCAATAGAACTTTACTTTTAAACAGGAAATCTTCACTGAGAATGTTTGATTATACTGAGCAATACAAAAAAAAAATAATTTCAGAAGTCCAGCAGTGATAGTAAAACCATAATTGATTTAAACACAAACATTTTGAATTCATAAGTAAGTAATCCAAACCAAACAGAATTATGAAAATAATCGAAGGTAACATTTACTAGTATAGTAAGACATGGTGGGACACCCATAAGAATGGATGTTTACTAACTAGTTGATCCAGATTGTTCAGACATATCCACATCATCATCTTCAACATCATCCTCCGAGGAGCATCTTTCATAATGTTGTTTCATTCTGACAACCAGGCCTTACATCTTTTTGTTGCGTTGTTTATGTTTGGCACCTGTTTCTTTTTTACAACCTGCAGCCATGGCAGTTTCCCCCCCCGCCCCCGTGTTGAAATCAATCTGAAGGATGTTGTCCTTTCTTCCCACAGTGTCCTGCTTTGACCCCAGAGTTGCTCCTTTCTGGTTGGACGCTCTGCTCCTTTCCCCCTGTTACATAATTCCGCTGTCCTACCCCCAGAGAAAGAAATGAACTAATAACAATCCAAGACTTCTACTCATGTAACCCACATGCCTTTTGCACTGCAGTATTTTATTTGTTTAGAGACAGAGAGGGACACAGTTTAGAAATTAATGGATTTCTCTTTGTTTGTATTTCTGTCTGTGTACATGTGCGAAGAGACAGAGCAAGGCCATTAACGTGAAGTGCCCAGAACCATCCAGAAGCAAGGGTTGGTAGTTATTGAGCAGATTAGTATTTTTCCATGAGCTGGAGAGAAAGTTTCCATGGTGGGTGGAGTCATAAATATTCCTAATTTGAGAACAGAGCCAATCAGAGCTCTGGTAGGGAGAAGCTATAAAAGGGGATCTGAGCTCACCCAGGTGAGCTCAGTGGATGATCCTGATGAGCTCCTTGATGGTGTCTTCTGGAATCAGAGGCTAGGGCCCAACACCTGTGATGACATTGTCAGTCTCTTTCACCTAGTTGCAGTCTCCCAGTCCTCCACAGGATCAAGCCCGTAATATAGTACATAACCATTTGTGCCATATTTACAAAGCTTGACCTCAAAAGTTAAAAGTTTCCCCCCTGATTTAGTCTTTATATAGGAGAGCAACCTTAAAACTTAAAGTTTGCTAGAAGCTCAGTCATGGATACAACATATTTATTTGTATTTATATTTTTAAATGTTTAAAGAGATTTTAATAAATATTTTGTATTAAATTCAGCTTTAATTTTAAACAGGTTTTATTTTAAAAAAGAAAATGTAAAATAATTTACATAACAAAATAAAAAAAAATCCTTTTTTTTTTTTAAAGATCATTCATTCTTATCCCCCCCCCTTGTTTTTTTGTTGTTGAAGGCATCAGAGGGGCGCACAGACATGGCTTCCAGTTGATGTTTCTCATGCCTGTTGCCATAACTGCAGATTCCCAATATGTAGACCAGTGCTTCTGGACCATGGCCAGGAGCACAGACTGGTCGGATCACATAATCGTGATGACCTGGGGTGACCAGCTGTGGCTCCAGGACTTCCACTTGAAAGACGCAGATGTTCCTGGCGCTGTGTGAAGAGCTTGACCCCATCCTCCAGCATCAGGACACACACAGCTGCCAGCCCAGAAGCAAGTTCCTATAGCCATCTGGAAGCCGGCTACCCCAGATTGCTACAGGCCCCCGGCTGACCAGCTTAGTGTTAACAAGTCAGCTGTGGGGGTTGTGGGGGTGGAGGTTTATGAGGCAATCAGGACTCTAATTTTCCCAAAGCTGATTAGCATAAAAAAAGTCCCTGAAATACTTGCTGGCTTTGAGAGAGCTCCTCAAACCATGTTGGAGGCTATCAATGGGACTTGTGTGTCCCTAATTTGCCATTTGCATGGAGCACATGGAGTCATACTCTCTGATGTTTATGTTCTCATCACTATGCAGGGCCATGGTTGACCACAGAGGTAGGTTCATGGAACCCCTGCCCCAGTGTGGGATGTAAAGGCAAGCAGGGCCGGCTTTAGGCCAATTCCACCAATTCCTCCGAATTGGGCCCCACGCCTAAGAGGGCCCCACGCCCAGTGGCAGGGCCAACAGGGGGGGCAAGTGGCCGAGAATCCCTTCCCTGGCTAGAGGCTCCTTTTTAATTTTTACTCACCCGGCGGCACTCCGGGTCTTCGGCAGCACTTTGGCGGCAGGTCCTTCACTTGCTCCAGGTCTTTGGCAGCACTTCAGCGGCAGGTCCTTCAGTGCCGTCGAAGACCCGGAGCGAGTGAAGGACCCGCCTCCGAAGACTAGGAGCGCCACCCGGTGAGTACAAGCCCCACATGTTTTTTTATGTGTGGTTTTTTTTTTTTCAGTCATCCCTGCTGGGACCCCGTTGAAACTGTTCGAATCGGGCCCCACACTTGCTAAAGCCAGCCCTGATGGCAAGATGTGCAATGCCAGTGTTTTCCAGATATCAGGACTTGACCTTCATGGACAAGCTGAGTTGTTATTCCCTCCAAATGACATTTTTTATAAATGAAGTCCGTGTCCCCGCTGTTATTCTAGGGGACCTGGCATACCACCCCCCTCTGCCTGGGTTGATGAAACTATATCCTGATGTCAGAGGTCATGGCAAAAGAAGCTTCAACTACACACAGTAGCTGTAGGATGGTTTTGGAATGTGTGTTTGGTAAATTGAGATCCTGATGGCAAGGCCTTCAGAACTGTTGGGATGCCAATGCCGTCAGTGCAGTCCACATTACTGTGGCCTGATGTGCACTGCACAATATCTGCAACGCCAAAGGTGAACCATTTTGCCAGGAGTGGACTCCAGGCACTGCTGGATTGCTGGATCAGTACATGCAACTAGAAAGTTCACCTATCATTACTGGGGCAGGATCCACATGTGAAACAGAAATCAGGGATATTTAGTACATCCACATAATGGGTTTGCATGGTGACACGGATGAGTGGAAATGACAAAGCACAGTTAGCCCATGAGTAAATTGTGCCATATTCATCTCACAGTTTCTGGGGCCTCAGTACCCCTGAAAGATTATTTTTAAATAAATTTTGTTATGAATTTTATAAAAAAAATGCTCATGTACCTTAACCCACATTCTATGGATTACTGTGATGAAGTTCCATTTTATATATGTAATAAACATAGTAAAGTCCACTTATAAAACCTTGTTTGCACACTGAACACTTTATTTTCAGTATCATGTAAACAATGTAAAATCTGATCGATGGGCCAGCTGTCATCAAGACATAAAAAACAGTAAACAAAAACTGTGTCTATTCAGAAATCAAACCAACAAAAGTGCAAAAACAATCAAACTACATACATTTCCACCATAGCAGCTTCACTGTTTCTGGAACTCTGTCCCCACCCCGGTCCTACTTGGGCTTTCTGATTTGTTTAGCACGCATTAGCCATGGTTGAACAGACTTGGAGGAATGACCAGGGTACATTTGATTGTTCTATGTAGTGCTCATTGCTTTAATCATGAATAAACCAACCCCAGAATAGTCCAAAGGCTGCATAGGCTGCAGGACATAGTAGTATGGAGCTGGGTCTAGGTGTGCATGTGGAGCTGGGGCTGGAGGTGGGAGCTGCATCCTGGTGACCATCAGAGGGAGCAAGTCTCCAAAAGCTCCTTCTGCTGCACTCTGTCTTCTTCTGTCAACCTCTGGTCATGCTCCAGGGACTGTGCTGCCAATCTCTCCTCGCATAGGGCAGGCTCTCTCTCTTTTTCTAGCCCCCTGTCTTCTTTCTCTCTCTGATAACCAAACTATTCATCAGCTCTGGGCAATTTGTCCAGCATGGTTTCATCCTTCTCTCTCTTCCTTCTTGTATGTTGGTTGAAAGTCCCTCTCCCAGGCTCCTGGTTCCTCGTCTTTCTGCCCAGCAGAGGTGGAAAGGCCTGCCTTTGAAAAAAATGAAAGAACACAGTATTGTCTGACCAAGAAAAAAATTCTATCATTTTTCAGGGGCTGTGTCACTTCAAGATCAAAGAATGACATTTTTTTAATCATTTGGTTTTGTTTTATCCACACAAAGATCACTGCCCTGTTTAGAAGCTCCTGCAAGCTACACTTCAAGCCAATACACATCACAGAGATGCACATACCAAGAATCAATTAAAATCATTAATAAATCCCCACAATTTTGTCCCCAGGGAGGGAAAGTCCTGAAGGACCCTGTTACTAGCTATGTTATAATCTTTTCAGGCAAGGCAATCTCTGGATGACATTTTTTTGGTGGTGTCTGAGCAGGAGAGCCATCCATCAATGCTAAGGAGATTTTTCAGCATTTGATTACTGAGCAATATCTACAAATGGAGGGGCTCATGATCTACAGAGATGGCCCTGTCCCAGATTTTGACCGACTGTCTGGAGTTCCTACTCCATGAGAAGTTTGCATGCATCACCACCCAGTGAGATGGGTGAAAAAATTGTGGCATAAATCAAGATAATGATTTAGAAGAGAGAGAGAGGAATTACAGGTTCCTTACAAGCACCCTGCATTCCTACACAAACACAACTGGCAACCCAGGACTACATATGGCCTCTGCTACTATTTGGAATCATAATACAGGTAGTAATGGAGCTAAATACATTCTCCGTTATGATTTGGGCTGACAATACAGGACACCTGGAACTTTTCAGCTATGCCAGGAGGTTGGACCAGCCTGTCTGGTGTATAAGCTGTGCTGTACTTGCAGGAAAGGGAATGTAAGGTCCATAAGCCTAATACCCCAACCCATTTTTCTAACAATATGCATGTATCTAGTAAAAATTTCATGCTAACTGCTTACCCTTGCCCCATTTCTTGGTATACATTTTGAATCCCATATAGTGCTGGAGGGAAGGGAGGGCTAAGGAAATGGCACGGTTTCTGCCCTCATCGGAGGCACACTACAACCCACTGCTTGCAAAAAATGTAATTGGGCATAACCCAGAAATCCCTCCCATTCTTACTATTAATAACAAAAAAAATACAGCAGCCAAAACAAACCAGGCTCCAGTGCTGGTGCAGTTTCTGCTGTCGGCTGCTCTACTGGGCTGTCCCCAAACAGGTCCTCCAAATATGGACTCAGGATGAGCTGTAGCTGCTCCAGCAGCCTAACCTGATGCAGGACCAGCATCAGCAACAGAGTTACTTTCAGTATTTGATCCAGCAGCTTCCAGCTCTCCTTCAGTGGTGCTTCTGATTACAGGGTTATAAGCATGCCAGGCCTATTCAACAGATTGCCAGAACAGTTCAGAGGGGTGTGACAGACTCTTTGCAAAGATCACACAGCCACAGAAGTCAAAATGGGCAACCCCATGAAAAAGTGGGGAGTAGGTATTCATTAGTTGTTTATGTCACTGAAATTTTAGAATTGCAATTGGGCTGCCCCAAGACATTTGTACATGAACATTTAAGGAACTGTGGTTCTGGGAACAAAACTCACAAATAACGGAACGCCGTAACAAATTTGAAACCACAAGGGATGAGAGAGGGAGTGTCATACCAAGTGGCGAGACACAATGTATCCCTCCCGTTAGTAACAAATAGATTTATTCCCTGATTTTATATGAAATTCCATATGTAATATTAAATCATTAATGAAAATATTTAAATCTAATACTTCTGATGTGGAAGAATTATCAACACTTTATTGGTAGCTGGAAAAGCAAGAATTCATGAGAAACTTAGTACGGGTAATTGATTAAAATTACTTGTGTTTTTTTAAATATCTTATTCGTTTACGGTCTTACAGGGATAGGTGGTGGGAGAGAGGATGGAGGAAGATAAAAGGACCCCAACTGTCTAAACCCAGAGACATACACTAAATCACCAAAATTGCCACTGAACTCTTTCAAGGATGAAGTGCTTAGGCGTGCTCAGGACCTCCATTTCTATAAGGGCAAGGTGCTTCACCTGGTCCTGATCCAGCATATCACTCCTGCATACTATCACTTTAAGCATCTGCATAATCCCACTGAAGTCAATGAGACTACACACTTGCTTAAAGTTAAATATGTGCTTATGTGATTTGCTAAATCAGGTCCATAGCGTTAACCACCTTTCAGGATTGAGTTTAAAATGAGGTCAATAATGGTGGGATAAGGGACCATGGTAGGATACCATTGGAGTAATTATGTAATGATCTCTGAGTTAGATGTTTGTGTCACAATCAGAAGTTTTTGATTTCTAATGGCTGCATTGTCCATCCTTGATCCCCTTCGGAGAGAGGTATTAGTTATCTACAATGCTGAAATAGAGATGAAAAGTTTACCATCACGCAAAACTTCTGCACATTTTCTAAGAGTGGCCAATTTTTTTTTTAAATTTCAATGATTCAAAATTTGAAAAATTATTGGGAAAGGAATTTGACAAAGTACATTCCCTGTTTTCAGCCAACTACAGAGAAGATTGAAATGTTTCAAATTTGACAACATTTTGAATAAAAACAATAGGAAAAGTTTGCGGTCCCCACCGTCCCCCACACTTATTTCATCAGATCTAATAAATCGGCATTGAATGTATCTATCCAGAAGGGAATTAATGTGGGCTGCAAGCCTGTGGACCATAGGGATGGATCCTCGGGTGGTGCAGATTGGCATAGAACATTGAAGTCAATTGAGTTTTGCTGATTTACACCAGCTGTGAATCTGGTTAGTAGTTCTTAAGAAGACCTTTAGGTGCACACAGGTAGAGGACGGGCTGATGCTAATAGTTTCCCCATTGGTCCGTTGAAAGGACACAGTGGCTTGATTCCAAGTTCAATGCTGAACTTAAACTGGGACAGAGAAATCTTAAGTGTAATGAATCAGTCTTTTGTAGCTAAGTAAAGATATCTTGTCCTCTGAGCCTTGACTTTCCTTGCCAGATGCCTCTTTCCCTGAGTTATCTCCTGAAGTACAATCCAAGTGTGGTCAGAATCATAGAATCATAGAATCTCAGGGTTGGAAGGAACCTCAGGAGGTCATCTAGTCCAACCCCCTGCTCAAAGCAGGACCAAACCCAACTAAATCATCCCAGCCAGGGCTTTGTCAAGCCTGACCTTAAAAACCTCTAAGGAAGGAGATTCCACCACCTCCCTAGGTAACCCATTCCAGTGCTTCACCACCCTACTAGTGAAAAAGTTTTTCCTAATGTCCAACCTAAACCTCCCCCTCTGCAACTTGAGACCATTACTCCTTGTTCTGTCATCTTCTACCACTGAGAACAGTCTAGATCCATCCTCTTTGGAACCCCCTTTCAGGTAGTTGAAAGCAGCTATCAAATCCCCCCTCATTCTTCTCTTCTGCAGGCTAAACAATCTCAGTTCCCTCAGCCTCTCCTCGTAAGTCATGTGCTCCAGCCCCCTAATCATTTTTGTTGCCCTCTGCTGGACTCTCTCGAATTTATCCACATCCTTCTTGTAGTGTGGGGCCCAAAACTGGACACAGGACTCCAAATGAGGCCTCACTAGTGCTGAATAGAGGGGAATGATCACATCCCTCGATCTGCTGGAAATGCCCCTACTTATACAACCCAAAATGCCATTAGCCTTCTTGGCAACAAGGGCACACTGTTGACTCATATTCAGCTTTTCGTCCACTGTAACCCCTAGGTACTTTTCTGCGGAACTGCTGCTTAGCCACTCGGTCCCTAGTCTGTAGCAGTGCATGGGATTCTTCTGTCCCAAGTGCAGGACTCTGCACTTGTCCTTGTTGAACCTCATCATATTTCTTTTGGCCCAATCCTCTAATTTGTCTAGGTCCCTCTGTATCCTATCCCTACCCTCCAGTGTATCAACCACTCCTCCCAGTTTAGTGTTATCTGCAAACTTGCTAAGGGTGCAGTCCACACCATCCTCCAGATAGTTAATGAAGATATTGAACAAAACCGGCCCCAGCACCGACCCTTGGGGCACTCCACTTGATACTGGCTGCCAACTAGACATGGAACCATTGATCACTACCCATTGAGCCCGACCATCTAGCCAGTTTTCTATCCACCTTACCGTCCATTCATCCAGCCCAGACTTCTTTAACTTGCTGGCAAGAATACTGTGGGATACTGTATCAAAAGCTTTGCTAAAGTCCAGAAATAGCACATCCACTGCTTTCCCCTCATCCACAGAGCCGGTTATCTTATCATAGAAGGCAATTAGGTTAGTCAAGCATGACTTGCCCTTGGTGAATCCATGCTGACTGTTCCTGATCACTTTCCCCTCCTTTAAGTGGTTCAGAATTGATTCCTTGAGGACCTGTTCCATGATTTTTCCAGGGACTGAGGTGAGACTGACTGGCCTGTAGTTCCCTGGATCTTCCTTCTTCCCTTTTTTAAAGATGGGCATTACATTAGCTTTTTTCCAGTCTTCCGGGACCTCTGCCGATCGCCATGATTTTTCAAAGATAATGGCCAATGGCGCTGCAATCTCATCGGCCAACTCCTTTAGCACCCTCGGATGCAGCGCATCCGGCCCCATGGACTTGTGCTCGTCCAGCTTTTCTAAATAGTCCCGAACTACTTCTTTCTCCACAGAGAGCTGGTCACCTCCCCATACCGTGCTGCAGAGTGCAGCTGTCTGGGAGCTGACCTTGTCTGTGAAGACAGAGGCAAAAAAAGCATTGAGTACACTAGCTTTCTCCACATCCTCTGTCACTAGGTTCCCTCTCTCATTCAGCAAGGGGCCCACACTTTCCTTGACTTTCTTCTTGTTGCTAACATACCTGAAGAAACCCTTCTTGTTACTCTTAACATCTCCGGTTAGCTGCAACTCCAAGTGTGATTTGGCCTTCCTAATTTCACTCCAACATGGCTGAGCAATACTTTTATACTCCTCCCTGGTTATTTGTCCAATCTTCCACTTCTTGTAAGCTGTTTTTTTGTGTTTAAGACGAGCAAGGATTTCACTGTTAAGCCAAGCTGGTCGCCTGCCATATTTACTTTTCTTCCTACACATCGGGATGGTTTGTTCCTGCAACCTCAATAAGGATTCTTTAAAATACAGCCAGCTTTCCTCGACTCCTTTCCCTGTCATGTTATTCTCCCAGGGGACCTTGTCCATCAGTTCCCTGAGGGAGTCGAAGTCTGTTTTTCTGAAGTCCAGGGTCTCTGTTCTACTGCTCTCCTTTCTTCCTTGTATCAGGATCCTGAACTCGACCATTTCATGGTCACTGCCTACCATCCACTATTGCTTCCTCTACTATTTCTTCCCTGTTTGTGAGCAGCAGGTCAAGAAGAGCTTTTCCCCTAGTTGGTTCCTCCAGCACTTGCACCAGGAAATTGTCCCCTACACTTTCCAGAAACTTCCTGGATTGTCTGTGCACTGCTGTATTGCTCTCCCAGCAGATATCAGGGTGATTAAAGTCACCCATGAGAACCAGGGCCTGTGATCTAGCAACTTCTGTTAGTTGCTGGAAGAAAGCCTCGTCCACCTCATCCCCCTGGTCTGGTGGTCTGTAGCAGACTCCCACCACGACATCACCCTTGTTGTTCATACTTCTAAATTTAATCCAGAGACTCTCAGGTTTTTCTGCAGTTTCATACTGGAGCTCTGAGCAGTCATACTGCTCTCTTACATACAACACAACTCCCCCACCTTTTCTGCCCTGCCTATTCTTCCTGAACAGTCTATATCCATCCATGACAGTACTCCAATCATGTGAGTTATCCCACCAAGTCTCTGTTATTCCAATTACATCATAATTCCTTGACTGTGCCAGGACTTCTAGTTCTCCCTTCTTGTTCCCCAAGCTTCTTGCATTTGTGTATAGGCATGTAAGATAACTCACTGATTGTCCTGGTGTCCCAGTATGGGGCTGGAGCCCTCCCCTCTTGCACTCACCTACTTGTGCTTTCTCCCGATATCCCACTTCCCCACTTACCTCGGAGCTTTGGTCTCCTTCCCCCGGTGAACCTAGTTTAAAGCCCTCCTCACTAGGTTAGCCAGCCTGCTTGCAAAGATGCTCTTCCCTCTCTTCGTGAGGTGAAGCCCGTCTCTGCCTAGCAATCCTTCTTCTTGGAAGACCATCCCATTGTCAAAGAATCCAAACCCTTCTCTCTGACACCATCTGCGTAGCCATTCGTTGATTTCCACGATTCGACGGTCTCTACCCTGGCCTTTTCCTGCCACAGGGAGGATAGACGAGAACACCACTTGCGCCTCAAACTCCTTTTTCCTTCAGATGTAGCTCTCCCTGATACTTTCCCCATCCCCATCCCCCCAGGGACTCTCCCCAGGAACACTGGATTGATTGTTTATTATTTGTGCTGCAGTATCACCTAGAAGCCCAAACTGAGGCCAAGGCCCACTTTTGTCCTCAAATCTTCCCCTCTTAACAGATGAGCTAGCCAAAGGGTGGAAGAAAAGCACTCCTAATTGAGTAAGTGTGCCTGCTTCTTGCAAGTCCACATCACAGGAGCCTCATCAGATTGCAAGTCACTTCTGTAAGCCCAGGGGGCAGCAATAGCCTGTGACAGGATGCAACACTCACCGCTGGTCTGGCACCTCCTCCTGGTCACTCTGAGGATTAGCTCTTGAGGTTGACGCACCCTGTCTGGGGTTTGCACACCATTGCTCTGTCTCTCTCTCTGGTCTGCAGCGCCTCTCTTGTCCTGGAAACTGCAGTATCCTCTTCATGACTCAGCCCTCCAGCTGGGTCACTCAGCGTTCCTCCTTTCCAGGGTAGCAAAGTCCCTTTTCCCTAACAGTTCTAGGCAGTGTTTACTTCCACTGCCTTGGTGCCACTACCTCAGTGGCTGGTAGGGGAATCCAGGCCTGCTCTGTACTCCGGGTACTAGCCCAGGGAGCTCTATCAGCAGTTTCGGGCTTTCCTCTCTTAGCCCTCACTGATCCTTCCCTGGATTGCTATCTACCACACCTGGTTCCCCTTCTCACTCTGGGTGTACCAGCTCCCTCTTCCCAGAGAGTGACTGCTGCCTGCCTTCCTGCAACCTTTCCCAGCAGCCACCATCTTTTGCCAGCTACTTGGCTTTATATAGGGCCTGCCTGTTCCTGCACAGCTGAACCTGCTTCCAATTAGTTCCCTGGATCTATATGCCCCGACTATCTGGAAACAAACAAGTACTGAGCGCAGCTGTGTTATGCTACACAGAGAGTTATGCTTTGAGAGTTGCACTGGCTACCGATAGGTTTCTAGGTTGAATTCAAGGTATTGGTTTTAATCAATAAAGTCCCCACAAAAAAAATCACATCCTATAAAGCTATGCAAGCTGAAGAGGGCTAGAGGGCTCTTTTAGGGAGCAGGCAAAGACCTAGAGTGACAGTGGCTGGAAGATGAAATCAGACAACTTCAGACTGAAAATAAGATGCACATGTTTACTAATAAGGAAGGTAGCTAACCACTGGAACAGATTACAGTGGGATGTGCTGGCTTCTCCGTCACTTGGAGGTTTTAAATTGAGACCTAATGTCCTTTTAAAAGATGTGCTGTAGCTCAGCCATGGAGTATTGTGTTCGGTGCAGGAATAACTGTGTGAAATTCTACCACCTGTGCTATGCAGGATAAGAGAATAGATAGCCACAACAATTTTTTAAAATCCATAAATCACCCTCTGAAATGAACTATGAGAACTGAAGAATAATGGGACATTAATCATGTAGGCGTTCCCATTTCCCATTAGGGCAGAATTCATCGTTGTGCACAGGACCATTCACTCCTATATTGCGGCCTTAAGTGATGCATAGACCTCATGCTCATGGATGAATTACACAATATTCTGCCATTTAATTTTCAGACAATTTCAATATTTCCATGTTTACACACTCGTTTCAGTGACAAAAACGTGAATTGCAATTTGTAAATGTCTTCAGATAAAATTACTTTGCACTTCACTCCTGATGTCAACCCCCACCTCCTTCTGAATATAAAATAAACTGTTCTTGGCAGGCAAATCTCAACAGGAATCGAGCAGTTTTTTGTAAAAGAATTCCCAAATGTATAACATGGAAAACCACCATTTGTCTTTTTTAAATAAAAAAGCCTTTTATCAAAGATAGCTCAGTCCTAGTCAAAAGTCCAAGCATACTGTTGGGCTTTAGAGAAAGCTCGCCTACTCTTGAAAATCTGCATAAAAATTAATCGTGCAAACTAATGGAAGTTTGCAATATTTGTAACAAAGAATTCTGTCAAAAAAACACAGTTGGAAATAACATGCTGTTTGCTGTGTAATTGTTACTATTCACTAAAGCAGAAAAAGCAAATGCAGAGAGCTAAAGAACTGACAGCCTAGTCATTTAAAACTACAGGTTGTCTTCTGGATGACAATAGTTTTCGAAGTACAGCTCAACCCATGCCGAGAAGTTGCATGCTGGAGGTAGAGGATAATATTTTAACGCTTTAGTTGAACAAAGCTTTCTCTCTTTTTTTTGCAGTATGCACATAAGGAAATATTATTTAGAAAATCTGTGCATAAATTGTGTGCAATAAATGATTTGGATTACTGTTAGTTTATGCACAGATAGCTGAATTCTGGCCTAATGAAGTAGGTTTATTTTAAATGTTCATGTTGAAGAATGAAGAACTGCAATTATGCTACAGGAATTAAAAGCTAGATTCTTTAATTTATAATGTAGCGAGAATAAAAGGTGTTTTATAAAATAGATGTGCACACACACATGCACACACACAGGTAAATAAAAATATGCAAGATACGAATATTTGCAAAGTGTAATAAAGAGGAAATTTAACCTAGAGATAAAGGCATTGGTCAGGAATTTAGGAGACTTGGGTTTAATTCCTAGCTTTGCAACTTTCTCTATAGCACAGGTCAGCAACCTTTCAGAAGTGGTGTGCCGAGTCTTCATTTATTCACTCTAAATTAAGGTTTCGCGTGCCAGTAATACATTTTAACGTCTTTAGAAGGTCTCTTTCTGGAAGTCTATAATATTTAACTAAACTATTGATGTATGTAAAGTAAATAAGGTTTTTAAAATGTTTAAGAAGCCTCATTTAAAATTAAATTAAAATGCAGAGCCCCCCGGACCGGGGGCCAGGACCCGGGCAGTGTGAGTGCCACTGAAAATCAGCTTGCGTGCTGCCTTTGGCACCCATGCCATAGATTGCCTACCCCTGCTCTATACCTTGGGTACGTCATTTAGTATTTCTGGGCCTCAGTCTCTCAACTGTAAAATGGAGATAATTTTCTGAATTGTCTACTTGTTACTTTTGGGGGCAGGGACTGTCTCTTACTAAGTCTTTGTACAACACCTAGCACAATGGGGCCCCAATCTCAGTTGGGGCCTTTAGGTGTTTCCTTAAGATGAAGAACAAACATGCATGTACTTCATCTAAATGTAACCAGTCTCTATTTTCCATTTCCTAATCCTAAAAGTAACAATACTTTGTAAAACAAAATGCTCTCTACTGAAACTTTTGATTTCCTCTAGCTTTTTCATGGCACAAATAGAATCTAATCCTTCAGTTGCCAGCAAATCCTCTCATCTGATTTAGGACTACATGACCTAAAATCATTTGGCACTTGACCTAGTTGGTCAGTACAGATGGAGTCAAAACAACTTGTCATTGTGATCACCTAAAATAAAGAAAATGCAGAGAGAAAGCATCTGTGAAGCAGCACAAAGAGGCAATCTAAAGGGTTTAATAATACCTATATACAGTAGACTGGGGCTTTAAACTTAAAGGAAATTTTGTCTCGCGGGTTGTAATGAAGAAACACTTGATTGAATAGGGGATTTTTCTTGTTTTATATTAAAGTACGTGGACCAAAATATTGTAGCCCAGGGTACTCTTTTTTCAAGCCTCTTTAACATACACTGCTTTCACGATGCTCACAAGAACAGAGTCAATAGTTATTCTTTTTAACAGTACTTTGTACTGAATCAAGATAAGCACATGTTTACAGAGTCATAGATTCTAAGGCCAGAAGGGAACACTGTGATCATCTAGTTTGACCTCCTCTATAGCAGAGGCCATAGAACTTCCCCAAAATTGTCTGTGATGGAGAATACACTGCGACCCTTGTTAAATTGGGGTTTTTTTAGTTTAAGATTAATTACTATCACAGTTAAAAATGTACGTCTTCTTTCCAGTCTGAATTTGTCTAGCTTCAGCTATCAGCATTGGATCATGTTATATCTTTTTCTGCTAGATTGAAGAGCCCATTATTAGGGTCTATAATTAAAGCATTCTTTAACCTTCTCTTTGTTAAGCTAAATAGACTCAAAGTGCTCAATCTATCACTATAAGGCATGCTTTCTAATCCTTTAATCATTCTCATGGCTCTTCTCTGAACCCTCTCCAACTATCAACATTCTTCTTGAATTGTGAACACCAGAACTGCACCAAGTATTCCAGCAGCAGTCACACCAGTGCCAAATACAGAAGTAAAATAACCTCTCGACTTCGACTTGATAGTCCCCTGTTTATGCGTCACAGGATCACATTAGCTCTTTCTGCCACAGCATCACTCTGGGAGCTCATATTCAGCTGATTATCCACCACGACCCCTAAATCTTTTTCAGAGTCACTGCTTCCCAGGATAGAGTCCCCCATCCTGTAGGTAGGGGCTATGTTCTTCATTCCTAGTTGTATACATTTACATTAAAACTCATATTGTTTGCTTGCAACCAGTTTACCAAGCGATCCAGATTACTCTGTATCAGTGACCTGTTATTTTCATTATTTACCACTCCCCCAATTTTTGTGTCATCTGCAAACTTGATCAGTGACGATTTTAGGTTTTCTTCCAGGTCATTGATAAAGGTGTTAAACAGCATAGGGCCAAGAACTGATCCCTGAGGGACTCCATTGGAAACAGACCTGTTCGAAGTAGCCATGTAATCTTCTTGTTGAGCCCATGCCTTTTGTATTCTCTGCCCCACCCCACTTACTTATTATATTAATGTAACCCTTCTGCCTATTTGAATGGCAGCAATAACGGCCGGGTTCAATATCTAGGGGTTCCTCTTCAATAATACAACACAAAACCAGCTCGAGCCCCCACCCAGTAACCTGGAACAATTGCATACTACCCGCTGGGTGCCTCTGAGAGGCAATGCTTCCCCACTCACAAGCACAGAGTCTGAGTGGAGAAAAGATACTTTTAATAAAAGGAGGAAAGTCACCCAACATTAATTTGGGAAACCACCACAAGCAGGATTCATAAACATAAAACCATGAGCAAAAGCCCTACCCCAGAGTACATTGGGCAGTGTCCTTTTGCCTCAGATTCTTCAGTCCAGCAACCAAAAGTTCTTTTACCGTGCCCCTCCCTTCTCCACACCCCACTCAGGTGTTGTCCTTGGACAGTGTAGGCCCAGAGTTCAGAGGTGTAGCAGCAGAGTTCACCTCCCACCCCCCTGGGTGGAGGGGGGATAAGAAGGCACCTTTCTCGCTCCACTGTCCAGGCACATGCTAGCTGCTCCTCTCCACTGGCTGCCCTCTCCTCTCCGCTAGCCACCCATCTCCACTGGGATGTCTTCAGGTTGCACCACTTAACAAAGCTCTCAATGATTTCAGCTGTTAGTGGGGGAGCCTCACTGATAGTGCACACTGGGCAACATTAGAGACACTGTCCCAAAGCAGGTCTAATGCTTAGACCTGGTTGTCAGTGATTTCAGCTCTAAGGTGTATAACAAGACTCAGTTGAATCTTAATCAGCTCTGTTACTACACAGTGGAGAAAGGAAGAATCAAATAGTGTCTAGGGCCCTTAGACCAGGTCAGACCAGCCCACCAAGTACAAGTGCTTACCTCCATCCTCTCTCAACTCACTGAGCTTTGGAACCCATGATCCCTGCCTAGCGAGTGCCGTTGAGTTGAGGGTGAGTCCCTCAATCAGTGTATGCCAAGTACAGTTCTGCTGTCCTTGATTCATACAACAAGAATAACAACCCTTTATTACTCCTACCCCAATAACAAGGAGACTGGGGATCCAACACCAGCCAAAAATGATCATTTGGGCAAGCAATCCCATCATGCTGAGCACCTGGGCAGTGTGGGTGTGCTTATGCAAATGAGATCAGCTCCTGAAATCCTCTTCCACAGCTCATCACTAGATGTCAAGGGGAAGCTCATTCAGACCCTGCTTACATCAGAAAACTAGATCATAAGTTCTTCTTGATGTGACCATACCTCACTGAATTGTACAGGAAGTGTCTGATCCTGGACCACTGAAACCAATAAGAGCTTTAGCACTGACATCAGTGGCAACAGGATTGAATTCTACAGCTTCTACTACACATTTGGTACTATAAAATTAAGTAATTAATAGTAATAATGTAGGGTAATAGTTTTCCCATAATAAGCTTTATATATCATGTGAGATATTTAAAAAATTACAGAGGTGGAATCCTGTACCTATTGAAATCAATGAGAATTTTGTTACTGACTTTAAGGGAACCAGGATTTCACACCATGCATATTTTTTCACACATTTGACTTATGTGCATGCAAATGTCATATATGTATGTGCATTCAGAGTAGGGCTTAGGCATGTGCCCACCAGGCACGTACAAAGGGGTACTAGTGCTTTTGCAAATCTGATGTTACACATAGATACAAATACAGATGATAATGACAGTAGTTATTATAACATGGTGCTACACGGATAATACAAACTGGGCTGTTTGCCACTAAAATCTCAATGCACAAATATTTCTGTTTCAAAAGGATTTTTATGGCCCGTTAGTGACATACGGGATCTCATTATGACCAGACAATCACTGTATAACATTTTTTTTCTGTGAAGCATCAGCTTTGAAATCAAAGTCAAAGTGATTGACATGGTTTCACTTACTGCAAGTGATCACACTTCTAGACAATTAATTTGGAAACTAAGGTTTGTATCTGTTATTAAAGAAAAGACTTTTGTTCCATGTTTTATTCTATATATTTCCTTGCCTTCAGCTAGTAATCCTTCTTTGAAATACCATGGAAACAAGCAAATATGCCTCATTAAACTTTCCTTGTGGGGAAGAAAAAAAATCCAGAGAATTTTAAATTGTAGAGTAGGAAGGAATAAAATAGAAACTGTGATTAGATTGCTCTTGTTAATTCTTCTAGGTAAAGTAGGGTAATTTACTGGAAATAAAATCTTATCTTCTCATTTCCTTCTCTTCAGTTAGACTATTTTTAAGCTATATACTATATATCTGTCTAAGTTCTATAACAATGCCCATCACTGTGGTATGAAAGTCACAGCTTACTTCAAGCAGTCCTTGAAAATATCTAAAATAGAATAATAGAATATTAGGGTTGGAAGAGACCTCAGGAGGTCATCTAGTTCAATCCCCTGCTCAAAGCAGGACCAATACCAACTAATTAATAACTTTTTTCAGTGAGATTATAATTTTCTAAGAGTTCACTATTTGTTTAGATTTCTCATAAATATTGCATTTAATAACGCCAGCATGGTATCAATTCACATTTATACACAGAACCTTATACACACGTGTTTCATTGCTATAGGTAAAATCATCATGGGCCAGAACCTAAATTGGTGTAAATTGAAAAAGCTTCATTGACTTCAGTGAATCTATGTTGATTTACACCAGCTGAGGATGTAGATCATGAAAATGTATCGAGGGAACATTCATAACTAGACTTTTCTAAGGTGGCTTTGTAGTTAGAAGCAATTTCAGCTTTTGGTAATGCATCCAGCTATGCCTGATCTTATTACATTGGTTGTTGAAGATTCACACATCACAGTTAGAAACCATTTTCTATATTTACATCCTTAACTAAGGCAACATCTGTAAGGGACATGTCTGGAAACTGAACTCCAATCGTTCGAACAGCTGCATAATCTAAAAGATAAACTCTGTAGTGAAAGGGAATATTGATTTGATTGAGTTAGTGTTTTGTACCCTGAAATCCACTTTCACAAATAGAAGGATCAATAAATGCCTTTCTTAAATCACTCTGTGTTGTAATTCATTGCCCTAGCGCTGCCAGGGAAAAGCTTCTCATAACTTTATTATGAGGAGACAACCCTGAGCCATGGAGGGAAAATATCCCAGGCATCCTTGGGGCACAGGAAGCTCCTAAAGAAGCAAAATCTATACAAGGATAGCAACCACTGCAGATGAGTGTTCACTTCCTCAGAAAAAAGTGCGTAAGTCAGAGGGAACAAACAGATTCTGTCTACCACACTTGAACCCCTGAGCCTGGACCATTTATAATTACATGGCTGAGGAGCACAGGCACCGCGCATGGCTGGTGCCACCAATGGCACTACCCTCCTCAGAAGTGCAGAGAAGGGTGATCAGAACTGGTCGGGCTTAGTGGCGAGTGCATACTTTCTCTATAGCTTCCCTCACATCAGAATGTTACTATTAATAACTTAATAGGACCATGAGCTGGAAATCCCTCCCACACATATATTAATAAAAACAAACATAGTGGCAGAAACTTACCAGGGACCATCTCTGTTGCTGGTTCTGTTGTCAGATCTGCAGTGTTTTGCTCCTCAGGGACAGCCCTGAAAAGGTCCTCAGAGTACATGAGACATGAGTTCAAGCCAAAATCTAGACCCAGTTATACCAACTGCAGTATTAATCTGACCTAACTCTCAATGGAATACAGAGGGAAAAGATGGAGATAAAAAAAGCAGGTTCTGCTTATCCTTAAAGAGAAAATATTTTTTTTTAGAAATTGGATACTTGCTACTAGCACAACCCAATGCCAAAAAAGTGATCACTCATAAGCAAAAGAAATAAGTAAAAAAAAAAATCATACTTTGAAAATCATTATGTTCCATGGGTATAGCTGTGCTTCACCAATGAAGCTAAACTATTAATGGGGTAAAAGGTAAAAGATAATAATTGACCAATATCTGCAGTCAGGCCATAGCTTTTCTGCAGCCAGAAAATCAGAGATGGCAGTCTCTGGTAGCAGACTACCTACAATCAGATCCTCAGCTGCTGTAGACCAGCATAGCTCTGTTGATTTCAGTGGAGCCCATCCTATTTACAATCGTTAAATATTTGGCCCATATAGAGTATCTTAACTCAAAAATTATCCAATTACTACAATTATATTCTTATAGAGGAAAACATACAAAACTCTGGCCACGATCCAGCTTTGTACCTAGAAATCAGGTCAACATTTACCAAAATCTTAGTCTCATCATTGCGTTCTTTATAAGGTGAAAGTGTTAATCATAGATTTTAAAACTAGAAGGTACTACTGTGATCAAGTCTGACTTCCTTCATAACATGGGCCATAAAATTTTACAGAGTAATTCCCGCATCAAGCCCAAAAAACTTGTGGCTGAACTACAGCATACCTTTTGGACAGATATCCATCTTGATGTAAGTATTTCAAGTTATAGAGAATCCACCACATTCTTGTAATCTGTTCTAATGGTTATTATGCAGTTGTCCACTTGATTAAAGAAGAAGTCATCACCTTGCTTAGGTATTTCTAGACTATGATCAAGTCACCTCATAACCATCCCTCCGATAAGCCAAAGGGTATTTCAGCAAATAAATACTCCATATTTTCCTTTAACATACAAATTGAGCCCTTAATCCAGATAATTTGTAGGGCTGCTGCTATGCTGTCCGCTATAAACATTGCAATCTGGACTGATTCTGAATATTTAGGGCACATTTTTCATCTTCCCTTGACAGCTTGTGAAATGAATTTCAGAAAAGAAAAATCCAACAAGTAATGCTAAGTTTATATTAGCCGCAGATAGTAAAACCATGATCTGATAGACGAATGTCCTGGTAAAAAACTTAGATGTCCCTAAAAAATTTCTGCCATAGGAAAAGGACAAAATTTAGTTGGTACTGTCAAAATAAGAATTAACCCCTTCCCCCCAAAAAGACTATGTTGGGAATTTTACAAGGCTACATATAATAATCCAAAATCAATTGTCCAATATTAAGAGAGAGACCAACATAATTGTACAGTGAGATAATAAGAGTAGCTGTGATGTCATCAACATTTATAAAAGAATCTAAAACTGTGGGCAAATTAATTTGCTACCTTGGTACTTTAGCTATACTGTGCTATAGGTCTGCTAAAGTCAATGGAGACATAAAACTGGAATAATTCAGTGGTGAATCAAGCCCAGTAGATGTAAGACAAAGAAAAGACCGAGAAGGAAAAAAGAACAGGCACAGTCAATAGGGACTTCTCCTCCATGTTTTATGTTCATAACAGGAAAGTAAATTATCTGATATCATCAGAAAGTAAACAGAGAAACCTCCCCAGATTGAGATGCAACCCCAGTCCAAGAACCCTTTGGTGATGATTCTAATCTTCCTCTCTCTCCTCTGTATAGATTCTTCTTTGATCCCCCACGCAATAAAATGGGAAAGCAGAAATGGAGTTAACCCATTGTTCATCACGGATTAAGTAGAACCCTTGCCCCTGGCATTAAAGAACAACCAAATTAGAGCTGGTCAACAAAAAAAGGTAGAATGTAAAGGTTGTTATTATTATTGTTACTACCTGGTTTATGAGGGGTTTTTATATTTCAAAATTTCATCAACATTTATTGATTTCAGATTTTGTGAAAGCAGTCTGAAAACCCTGAAATTTATTGATATAATTTACCTTATTTTCCCCCCTTGGAATATCAAAATTTTAATGAAGAATTGCGTCAAGCACTTGAAATGTGGAAGATTTTGACCAATGAACTTTTTCAGGGTACTATGCTCAAAATAACTCTTGAATCGAATGTATCATTTTTCCCATCTCCTCTATTAGTTTACTATGACTTTTCTTTCCACCTTCTCTTTTCTTATCATACTCCCTTTATTCCAGTTACTGTTTTGGTAAGAAGTCTTAGCCTGTTATTCAGAGGTGCCGAGCAGCCACATCTCCTGCTATCGCCTCCAAAAATCAGGCCAGTTATGTGCTTACAATATTGAAGTAAGGAGCCAGTGTATTGCAAGCAGCAATTAAATGATTTTTGTTTTACAACAGAATCAATGGAAAGACCCTGTGTAAGCAGGATATCATTGTGGAGACGTCACCAAGGTACCATATCACCGATCATTGGAATTGCCATACTGGATCAGAGCAGTGTGCCCTGGCTAGGTAATCTAGTATCCCATCTCCGACAGCGGACTGTACCAACTGCTTCAGAGAAAGGTGCAAGAAACAGAAGTTATGGAATTGCCTGTCTACAGGGAAAGCTTCTTCCTAAACCCCATTAATTTGAGTGTAATTTATGCCCTAATGTATGAGGGTTTATTAGGCCGAAGATGTTACCTATCAAGGCATAGTTACATCACCTTTGTGTGTCTATATATCCACTTCCCTCCTTTCTGTCTTTTCTTCCTACAACAATTCTTATTTAACCTTCAGGTACCCACTTAAGTAACCCACCAAGAGCAATAATGAATAGCAGTTTGACACATAATCACCTTGTCTATTGCGCTGTCAGCTGTCTTTTGCATTTGTGCCCGACATTCTTTATCCTTGCAGTTTATTAAGAGTGAATTTGTGTTTGTTTGCTGTCATCTATTATTCCTGCACCTGTACTCAGTAATTTCCGAACAATGAAGTTAAAAAAAACCCCAAAAAACAAAAAGTTCAAATAAATTATCTTTTCAAAACCAATAGAAATTCTAACAGAAGAATACAGCTGTGTGATCCATTATCAGAACAGTGTCAAATTTGGAAGCCTGGGACTATGAGAAACTCACCTGATTTCAGATAACATTATAACCTCAGAACTCATTCTGGGTTACTGAAAGGGACAGGAGTTACTGGAGCAGAACTGGGCCATTTACAAGGGACTCTGGATCTAGTTACAAGTAAGGAGATATGAATTTTTTTCTGTGTACGCCTCATAGCTGCTTATTTTATTATGGATGGGATTTTCAAAAGTGCTCAGTATTGGCCTAACTCTAGTTTTATTATAGACTTCAATGGGTGGAAAGCTAGGCCAACACTGAATGAAGAAGAGAATCCCACCCTGTTTGTCTGACAGTCACCCTTAGAGGATCCACGCCAACACCAAGCACAATTGTGTCACTACATACATACAATAAGAATCAGCATCTTTCCTAAAGAGCTTGCAATCTAAGGGTGGATTTTCAAAAGTGCTCAGTGTTGGCCTGATTCTTCTCCCATTGCAATCAGTAGTAAAACTCCCAGTTCGACAAAGGGTAGGAGGAAAGTGGTATTACAATCCTCATTTCATAGGTGGGGAATTGAGGTAGAGAAAAATTGATAGACATGCCCCAGGTCCTGAAGTCTCTTGATGAACCAGGACTTGAACCCAGCTGTTTTGAGGCTCAATCCAGTGTCACAGCCACCAGATCACTTTTTCTTCTGGCTCCCCAGCACTAGTTCAATACTAAAAATGATGACACTTGCAGCAGAAGACTAGAATGGTAAATGCTTAAAATGCATAACTAGGAGTGTGGCTCTGCGGGATGCTTTCATACCTTGGGTGCATTTTGAGTTTAACAGGCTGAGGACCATCTCCTTGACATGATCCATAAAAGGATAACAGACCGGTACTTATTGATGTGAGTTGTCACTTTAGTAAAATATTGCAACAGATTCATGGTCAGCTTGGACTTCACTGTTGTCACTATGCTTCATACCAAGGTCACTCATAAGTTCATGCCAGCAGCAGCAGCACAGATGAAAGTCTCCTTTTGGACGTTAGCATGATAAAGCCCAAGTCCCATGCTCACGCAGCTCCGATCCTATGCTGTAGAGATTGTCAACAGACATATGCAGTGAGCAGTCCACTACAGCATTGCAACAATTATTTTATTATAGCCCAACAGCCTACAATATGAATACATATATATCCCCCCTCTGTGCTTGATTTACAGGAGATATGAGTCTGTGGCAGTTCTCACTTAGGGAAATTAATCATTTAGCTTAAGATGGCTAGGCATTTGCTCTGAGCTCTGCAGGTTCTGGGTTCAATGGTGACAACCTAGAAAAGGGTCGTTACATTCAGAACAATGGGGGTTGGTCCCCACTGAGGCATCTGATTGCTTCGGTAATACAAATAAATAGGAAACACCCTCAGTCACTTTGCTGTAACTGCAAACAATTCTACTCAATGCGAGCAAATAGTTGGTGGGTATTTTTTGTTTGGATGAAATGAAAACTATCTACATGACAGAGCCACTATGAAGTTGCCACTATATATGGGGTTAACTCTTGACTTTCCTTTCCCATCAACATCTGTACAAAAGAGAAAGGATAAGAGAATTATTACCTTCTGCCCCAGATTGCATGGAGAATATTCTCCATGGTCAAATCTGGGAGAATGTGCAACACTCCTAAACTCTGTGGCAAAGCTGTGAGAAGCTTCTAAGGCACCTCTCTGTGCTTGGAAATCTCCATTGGAATTTGTGCTGTAGGGGCAATGAGATTCCAGAGCTAGTGCTCATGAGGATGGTGTGTTTTAGTACAGTATCTATGGAAAGTCTCTCTGTAAGCAGGATATCATTGTGATGAAAGTATCAAATCAATAGAACAGAAATTGCTATAATGGATCAGAGCAATGCTTCTCAAACGCTTTACCATCTATGTAGTTTGGGATCAAAACTATTCCTTGTCCTGTGGGAAGCCTCCAGACTCCTCTCCTACAAATATTTCTACACAGGAGTGGTCTGGGAATTTTTGTTGGAACAAGTTAATTACCAAAATGCTCCTTTCTCCAAATTAAAATCCTATACCTGGAGGCAGGTTTCAAACTTTTTTTTACTCGGTCAGATTTCTGTGACACAGATTTATCTTACATCTGAGCTGCCTCTCCGCAATTGATTGAAGATTCAGAAAATTTAAACAACAGAAAAAAAGAAGTAGCGAAAAACATCTAAGCTGGGAGGGCAAGAGAAGATATATACAGTTAAAATTCTCTTTGATTTTCGTCAAAGGGGAAACACTCACTAACTTTCAGCCTGATTCTCTACTCACTTATACCAGCTTTTCATGGTGTAACTGAAAGGAAAATTTAGCCCTTAGGTATATGCATCTTTTTTTTCTCTCTCTTTTCTTTTTTTTTTTTTGCTTGTTAAGGTTGTTTTGTCTTCAGGCAGAAGAGACACGAGACTCAGAAAAGATCCATTTTGCTATCGATCACACAATTTTTAATCATTTTTAAAAGAATTCATAAAAAGGTTACAACTTTTTTTTTTCTAGACTCTGTTAAAATAGCCTGAAGACAGGCAGAAAATATATCCTATCTGGGACCTTCAGAGATAGGGTAAGATTCCTTTAATTAAGATGGGGAGGAAAGAGGCAGATGTGAATTTCCCAGATTGTCCCTTTCATAAACACTAGTTTATTAGATTTTGGGGGGGATATCCACTTAGTTATAAATACCATTAAAGTTATATGCATTACAAAAACCACTGCCTTTCCAAACGATTGCACAATCACAGTGGTGTCAAGGCCCAGAATCTTAGCATAGCCCCACTGGAATTCACACCAGCTGAGAATCTGCTCCTTAATTTTTTAATCTCTAGGCAAAAAAAAAGAACATCTGCCAGAAATATAAATCTACATAGTAAAAGAGTAGGGACCAAGAGCCTGACTCTACCACCCTGAGTAATTCTTGAGCATGCATGTAGCCCCATTGAAGTCAATGGCTTACTTCTGTAAATGCACGCTCCAGTAAGGGTGTGAAGGTTTGGATCACAAGATTTTCAAAAATTGAATTAGATTATTTTAAGAAAACTATAGATTTTTTTAAAAAAAGTCTTGCAATGTGGCTCTGAGACGAAAAAGTGCATTCTGCTCTCAGAACTCTACTGTGTCCTCTACATGAAGAGTTTATGTTCTGTAGCCTTACATATGAAAATTATTATTTGTATTTTGATAACCCCTAGAAGTCCCAGTCATGGGCCCTGACCCCATTAGGCTAGGTGCTGTACAAACACAGAACAAAAGAATGATCCCCTCAGTAGTGTCTGGCTGGTGGGTCTCACCAACAACCTCAGGGTCTATCTGATCACCATATTTGAGGTCAAGAAGGAATTTTCCTCCTGGTCAGTTTGGCAGAGATTCTGGAGGATTTTTGCCTTCCTCTGCAGCATGGGGCACGAATCACTTGCTGGTCTGAACTAGAGTAAATGGTGTATTCTCTGTAACTTGAAGACTTTAAATCATGATTTGAGGACTTCAGTAATTCAGTAGGAGATTAGGGGTCTATTACAGGAGTGGGAAAGTGAAGTTCCATGGCCTGCAGCATGCAGGAAGTCAGAGCACAGTGGTCTTTTCTGGTTGTAAAGTCTATGAGTCTATGAGAGAATAGTCCCATGGGATCTAATGGTATGTCCTTGTGTAAGAAAAGACTGATCATATGAGAAAGCCATGCAGGACTGGAATTTAAATTCTTATAGAATATCAAAGGAACATAGGAAATGCCATATTGGATCAGAACCTACATCCATTTAGTCCAGTGACCACCTTCAATGACATCCACAGATACTTCAGAGCACAGCAGTTATTCATATAAGTCTTTATGACCCCGATTGAGCAAAGCACCCATATACAGGAAATCACTTAAGCATATGCTTGATGTTAACCACATGATTAAGTGCCTTTAAAGTCAATGGGATTCAACTTCTGCTTAAACTTGAGCACGTGTTTATGTGCTTTCCTGGATAGGGATGAAATTAAGCATGTGCTTAATTGTGGTCTATGGGCTTGTTCCAAAGCCCACTAAAGTGAATGGAATGATTCCATTGGCTTCAATGGGCTTTTAGATTAGGCTTTATGTGCTGAAAATAATTGTGCAAATATACTTTTAAGCATGTTCAATGAAAGGCATCAGTGGATAAATACCTATGCACTAACTATCGGGAAAAAAATGTCATGAGCTGAAATACTGAAGCTGACAGGCTTCCACTTACCATCACACCATCCTGCAGCTTAAAAGCATCGCGTGGACTAGCCCACCTGTGAGAGACTGTTGACAAGACACCCTTCTCATTTAATATTGTCTGGGGAAAGGAATGTGATCCTGGAGCCAAAGGAGAAGTGGACCCTTCTACATAACATTTTATATCCAACACTTGCAAGGTTTGATTTAATCCTTGTAATGAGACTATTTTATGTCCTTAATGCAGGCTGCTCTATTAAAAAAAAATCTAGACAAAAACTCTTAATCATAGCTTAATTTTACAGAGAAGATCAATATTGTTTTTTCAGAAGAGAAACTGTCAGGTGAAGTGATTGACCTGAGTTCCCTCAGCAGGTTGGTAGCGGAGGTGGGAATAGAACACAGGTTTCTCAAGTCTCACATCTAGTGCAGTGGGCCATATGCCTCACCCTTACAGTAAACACGGTGAAGTGTTTGGAATAGACATTTAGATGAACAAGAAGATCTAGAACTACAACAAACTCTAATCTCCCACCCAAAAGGAACCCTAAGAGCTCTGGAAGGGATATAAAGCCTCATAGAGCTTTAGGGTTAGAAGGGACCTAAGGAGGTTATCTAGTTCAACCCTCTGCTCAAAGCAGGACCAATCCCCAGAGAGAATTTTACCCCAGCTCCCTAAATGGCCTCTTCAAGGATTGAACTCACAACTGTGGGTTTAGCAGGCCGATGCTCAAACCACTGAGCTATCCCCCCATGCTTCAGAATATAAGCCAATGTCTAATTAATGGGGTGGAGGCGCTAGGAAGAAACATTCCCAGGGAGACTTTATTCCATTACCACCTGCTGCAGGGTTTCTCAAACCATCCTCTGAAGCAGCTATTACTGGCCACTGTCAGACATAATCTTGGACTAGAAGCCACTGGTCTGATCCAGAACTGCAGTTCCTATATCAAGGGACATCAAATTTCAATACCCCCAACTATTCATATTGTTCATTTTCTAACCAAAATCTAGACATACAGGGAATTCATATCAGCTATTCTACTGACAATCTTAAATCTGACCTCTTGTTTTTGTTTGTTTTTTGTTTTGTTTTGTGTGGTTGCTTAGTAATTTTTCTAATAACTATGATAAAATGTAGGAAGTTAGCTGTGGAAGGATGATTCATGATGCAGATAGTGTTTTATTTTAGGTATAGTAGAAACCGTAATGAAAGAAGATATGTCTTTATATATAAATATGAGATACAGATCAGTTCTTTGAGTAATGCCTACATAATCTGATAATTAAAATGTATTAGAGGTGTATGTGCAATAGACCTTGAAGGGTATCATTTGCATAGTATTCTGTAAGGTAATTTTAGTTAAGCATAAGGTAGATGTAGTTAAAAGAAATGGTTTAAGTCTTTTAAGTGTCTTTTATAGCTAAAAAAAGAATAATTCTGGAAGTCAGAGTTACGGTCATTATAAGAATGTTTAATGTCAATTTTCACACATTTAGAATTATTAGCTAGTGTAAGAAGGGTATTGATATCCCAATCCGTATATCTATTACCTTATCATTTCTAAATTTTCTTATCAGTTTAAATTTTAGCAGTCCCTCATATTTATGTTATTTCTGTAGAAACTTTCAGTTTCAGTTAAACAAAGAAGTTTTTGTCTGTGAATAAACACACAAACATTTAATCACGGTTCTCTTTTTAAAAGACAGGGAGAGTTTTTTAATGTACTATAATATAAAATGCTGGTTTGAACTATAGATTATAAAAGCACTGAGGAACATAACAATCTTGAAATCCCTTCAGCAGTTTCCAATATCCACATCAATCCTATATCATAAAAAAATATGACTGAATCAATATTGTGATGATAAGCTGTAAGAAATTGTTTTTGGCTGGATTCAGCAGAAATCACAAGTGGTCTGATGTAGTCTGGGAACATTGAAACTAGCTTCTGAAACCGGATGGGCTGTTCAAAAAGAAACATAAAAACATCCCTTCTAGTCTCTTGCCATTAGCAGAATGGGTCTTCCTCTACTTAATTAAGTCAATCCTACCTACTCGGTGTATTTAATTTTTGTAACCTGAGATACCACAGTTATCCTCTATACCTACAATAGGAAATAACAGTGGTTAATGTGTAGTACCCATTGGCAAATAATAACTTTTTAGTGGGAACGACTACCTGTACACAAGAGAGGGAAGCCAATTTCTGTTGCACATTTGTGGTGCTTGAATGTGGACTAACCTTTTATGCGTTGAGGAAGTGACGCTCAAGTACACATTCATAGCAAGGTCTTAACACAAGAACCGGAGATCACTGAATGAAATTAATAGGCAGCAAGTTTAAAACAAATAAAATGAAGTATTTCTTCACACAATGCACAGTCAGCCTGTGGAACTCTTTGCCAGTGGATGTTGTGAAGGCCAAGACTAAAACAGGGTTCAACAAAGAACTAGATAAGTTTATGGATGATAGGCCCACCAATGGCTACTAGCCAAGATGGGCAGTGATGGTGTCCCTAGCCTCTGTTTGCCAGAGGCTGGGAGTGGGCGGTGGGGGATGGATCACTTGGTGATTGCCTGTTCTGTTCATTCCTGTTCGGGCATCTGGTATTGGCTACTGTCAGAAGACAGGATACTGGGCTAGATGGAACTTTGGTCTGACCCAGTATGGCCATTCTTATGTTCTTATTTATAAGCATCATCCAGGAAAACATAACTTCAGCTTTAATTATTAATTTATGACACCCACAAGTTTGCTAGGTGTGACAGAGAGAAAACAGAATCATAGAAGTGTAAGACTGGAAGGGACCTTGAGAGATCATCTAGTACAGTCCCCTGGACTCATGGCAGGACTAAGTATTATCTAGACCATCCCTGACAGGTGTTTGTCTAACCTGCTCTTAAAAATTCCCAATGATGGAGATTCCACAACCTCCTTAAGCAATTTATTCCAGTGCTTAACCACCCTGACAGTTAGGAAGTTTTTCCTGATATCCAAGCTAAACCTCCACTGCTGCAATTTTAGCCCACTGCTTCTTGTCGTATACTCAGAGGTTAAAGAGAACAATTTTTCTGCCTCCTCTTTGTAAGAACTGTTTATGTACTTGAAAACTGCTATTATGTCCCCACTCAGTCTTCTCTTCTCCAGACTAAACAAACCCATTTTTTAAAATCTTCCCTCATAGATCATGTTTTCTAGGCCTTTACTCATTTTCGTTGCTCTTCTTTGGACTTTCTCCATTTGTCCACATCTTTCCTGAAATGTGGCACTCAGAACTGGACACATTGCTCCAGGTGCGTCTGACGAAGTGGGTATTCACCCACGAAAGCTTATGCTCCAATAAATCTGTTAGTCTATAAGGTGCCACAGGACTCTTTGATGCTTTTTACAGATCCGGACTAACACGGCTACCCCTCTGATACAATACTCCAGTTGAGGCCTAATCAGCGTGGAGTACAGCAGAAGAATTACTTCTCATGTCTTGCTTACAACACTCCTGTTAATACATCCCAGAATGATATTTGCTTTTTTTGCAACAGTGTTACATCATGCATCTGACAAAGTGGCTATTTACCCACAAAGCTTATGCTCCAATATGTCTTTAGTCTATAAGGCACCACAGGACTCTTTGTGGAGTGTTACACTGTTGACTCATATTTCACTTGTCGTCCACTATGATCCCCAGATTGCTTTCCATATTACTCCTTCCGAGGTAGTCATTTCCCGTTTTGTATGTGTGCAACTGATGGAAAAGAGGTTAATTCTCTGAGCAGTTTACAGTCTTAGGCCACAATCCAGCAAAGACTTACACACATGCTTACTTTCTGTACTAAGAGTCATTGCACTGAAGTTGTGTGTATGTCAAGTCAAAGGGACTACTCACACTGAATGAAGTTAAGCTCCTGCCTAAATCTTCACTGGATTGGGGCTAAGATCCCAAATATTTAAACATTCATGTGGGTAACTTTTACTGATGTGACTAGTTCCATGGAGTTAGGTGGGACTACTCATGGCAATAAAATTATGCATGTGCATAAGTGTTCACAGGACTGGGGCACAAATGACAGATTTGACAAACTAGTGAGTGTATAACTTACAGCAGAAAGAGGGAGTGGTGAAGGAGGGTACTGGTGATCGAAAAAATAAGCATGCAGTCGCTCATATTAGGCATATGTACATCTAGGTGGTTCAAAAACATATTTAAATTAAATATGCAAATACTCTCTGTTGTTGAGGATGCTACAGAAGAGACTGTTTGCACATTAACTCCAGCCTAGGAAAGACTAGTTGGATGCCATGTGGCTTATCCTCCCCTCTCACCTCCTCCCCCTGGAATGGTTAATGAAATATTTCCTACAAAATGGATGGTCAGTGCAGTAAGAGCATGTGGAAAATTGTTTCGACTCCAAAGAGCATAAGAAATAGAGGGCCATGATTAAAGGAGAAAAAAAGTTTATTTTGAAAGGAAATACAGGCAGATGATTCTGCCAGGGAATTCAAATGTGTATATAATGTATAACTGCACACACACAAAAGTAGCTGTCATACTCTATATATGGTATGCATAAAAACCCCAACAAGTTGCGCAGTATGAGAAATAGCTGCTTCTGGATCAGTGCACAGTCATTTAGTGGGCCTATCAAGCTGACAGTGAACATACCAGGCCCGATACACATGACTGCCCAAGAAGAGTGTCTCTGGATGTCAGCCTTGTGTTCGTCAATGAAACAAGAGTACAGCAGAATCAGAACAAGTTAACAAACCAGCACTGAGCTTGTTTCTGCTGCAATAACAGAACCATAGGCTAACAGAGGCTTTCTTTTTGAAACTTGTAAGGCTGTGCTGATGACCTCAGAACCAGCGACCCATGACTGCTGTCTATAGTGAGCATAAAAGGGTTTTTTGAATGTCTAGGTATCTTGCATTCCATTTGAGAGAGACTGAGACACTGGTTATTGTTCTCACTCGGAAAGCCACAATAAGTCCTCCTTTGTTTGCTTGTTTTGGTTAAACAGCACTCACAGTCTGCTCTAATGAGCATCACGTGATAGCCATTTGTGATCATTTTAATTATTTGTTTGAAATTTTGGAAGGCAGAGATTTTTTTTTAAATCTTCTCAATTGCCAATGATGCTTTAATGGCTTAATACATGTGAAATACTATAAACATGAACAGAAATCTTCAGTTCTGATGTGAAGATAATTTACTAGAGTCCAACATTCTGTTTACAGAGTTTAATAAACAAATCCTTTAATAAAATGGACTTAAATACTTCAAGTTTGATAGCTATTTGGAAGTGTGGAAGTCCTTTGGAGAAACAGATATTCTAAAGTTAAAGCTATATTATTGTGCTGTGAAGAAAATATCTCAATATTAAAAATACTATCTGTCTAACTACTAGGTTCTGAACAGAGCTGTTCAGAGAATCTTTGATGAAACCATATTCCATTGGAACATGTGGTTCTCTCAAAAATTGAAACTCTTTATAAAATTGGGTCAATTTACCCAGAATTTCATTTAGAAAAAAAAATAGAGAAAGTTCCAAATGTTGAAATATTCCATTTTTATGTTTTCCTAAGGGAAAAAGTTTTTTTCCTCCACATAGCTCTAATTTTGAACTCTCTGGGGCAGGAACTGGCTTTGCGTTATTTGTTTGTACAATGGGGCCCTAAAGTATTACATCGGTAGTAATAGTAACAATGAACATTCTATGACATATATGGATGGCTATTGGCTTTATAGCATTATGATCATCTCAGCACTGATTACTTGTGCAGAGGTAGGCTCATTAAAATACCAGCAAAGACCACAGACACAATGTGGTCTTTCAGGGTCCAGTTCTGCAACCTTTACTGATAATGAATAGTATCAGAGAAGTTGTCTGGATAAGTTAAGTTAAGATAAGATAAGATAGTCTGGATCTGTAAAAGCAGCAAAGAGTCCTGTGGCACCTTATAGACTAATAGACATATCGGAGCATAAGCTTTCATGGGTGAATACCCACTTCGTTAGACGCATGTGTCTGACGAAGTGGGTATTCACCCACAAAAACTTATGCTCCAATATGTCTGTTAGTCTATAAGGTGCCACAGGACTCTTTGTTGATAATGAATAGTAATTATTCAAGCAGACACACTAAGGTCAAGGGGACTACTTATTTAGATAAATCCAGTGTGTTCATGGGTTGCAAAACTGTACCTAAATTGGGTGTGTCTGTGCATGAGACACCATAGAATTTCAGCTAGTACAGCAACATCGAATTCAACTGCACAGCAGTTTTTTTTCACTCAGGACATATCCTTTGTCTTTATCTACTTATATAGTGCCCCCACTCCTTCTAAAGACATATGTGTCTTCATAGTAAAAGCCAAATTTTCTAAATCCGGTGACTGCTTTTGGTGGCCTAGGACACCTTAAGGTGTCTTAAACTGTGTGCAACAATGTGACAGATATTATAATCCCATCTGATATCTTTGGGGACCATATTGTATTAAGTGTATGTATCCCTGTGGGCCAGGGACTGTATGCAACTCCAGGCAGGAAGTCTTTCAGGAACCAAAAACAGTGGGATGATGAAGATGAATCACTTGGGTTGTAAACATCTCTGGAGAGATAGCACCCAATGGGAGGCTTGTTTCAAACTGGGAGATCCAGAGACCAACTGACAAAGAAAGGGCTTTTATGCAAAAAGGTTGGGTTTAAACTGACTCAGGGCTTTCTTTCACATTAAGCAACTGGGCAGGAACTTCTGTCCAAGAGGAAAGGAGAGGGAGGGAGAGGCATCACCCTTGCAGAAGAGTTGGAAAGACTTTGGCTTAGTAGGGCCCTATGAAGCTTATGGGTGACTCCTGGTGTGTTCAGCATGTGTTTAAATCTATTTATTGTTTTTATCATGTTTTTTGTAGTGCTTTTACTTTAAGAATAAAAATCTTTGCTTAGAATAAGCTGTGTGGTAACTTGTAACTGCTGGCAATACACTGTTCATCGCTCACAGAGAGAGAAAGCAAAGCACAGGGGCTGGCTTTTAGACAGACTGACTTGCTGGGGATATAACAGTGTAAGGCAGGGGGCTGAGCATCCTTAAACCTCCCCAGTCAGAAAAGAGTGGGACAAGGGGGAAGGAATAGCTCAGTGGTTTAAGCATTGGTTTGCTAAGCCTAGGGTTGTGAGTTCAGTCCTTGAGAGGGCCATTTAGGGATGTGGGGCCAAAAAAAAAAAAAAAAAATGGGGATTGGCCGTGTTTTGACCAGGGGGTTGGACTACATGACTGGTCCCTTCTAACCCTGATATTCTAAGGGTCCCTGCCCACAGACAAGTGTTGTCTGAAGACATGGGAACTCCTAGTGTGTGGGAGGGAGGCATACAGGTCCAGTTAACCTGAAACTGTGACACCCATACCTGAGGGACCCAAAATTAGATAGCACTTCAGAAAATGTGTCCCCTATGACCTGATTAGCACAACAAGAGACAGAACTCCAGATCTCCTCATGAATCACTATATTGTATACCCCAATTTTCCCTAAGTTCTAAATCTCTAAACATGGAGGGCCATTAAAGGAAGCCCTAGTTGCATGAACAGTGGTGTCTTCATACTACACCATAACCCAATTTTAATATCATTGCAGAGGGGACAAACTCAGTAAAATGACATGCAGAATTTACATAGAATTTGAATTCTCATAGCACAGAAGGAATGTTCAGGACACCTTAATCATGTGGAAAACACTTTGTTTTAAAAGATCTGGTAGAGTACATAAGACAAAAAGAATATTTGTAAATTCAGGGTGATACAGAGAGACGCAAATACATCTCTACATCTGCTCTATTCTCACAATTGAATTGAGGAACATTTTTCCCCAATGAGTTTAATTAACTTTAAGAACAAACTTAATTAGTTTAAAATGAAATTAAAATGCAAGCTTATAAATTGTAATTAAAACTGCATGCTGTTTAAAGATTTTTTTTAAATATTTAAAGAGGGTGCATTTCAAAAGGAGAAAAATGTTTCATGGTAGGTGATTAATACACTTCAGACAAATGTTAAAAGCTCTTCCTACATGAAGATGTGTCTTTACAGAAAAAAATACAAAAAAATGATTGGTCAGAAATGAAAATTTCACAGCATTCTGCTATCACTATACTGGAGAATTAAAAGATTTTGTTTCCTAGATGCCCTTTCAGGCTAACAAGTGCTTTGTCTTTGTCTTATACTGAGGCTGTTTGTACCATTTTATTGATTAATAGAAAGAATGCAGCAAATTGACTGGGAACCATTGTATAGAGAGTTTCCTCATCCTCCTACCGGATTAGCATATCCACACTGCAAATACTGTCAATTTCTCTCTTTTGAATTTTACTTTTTCCTGACTTGCTCTGCCTTTCCCCCTCCATCAACAGGAAAGCCTGCAGAGCTGATCCTTTAGTTAATTTTCTCATAACCCAATCAAATATTTTGGGGCATATCTTCCTGCCTCCATTCTGCTCCCTTTAAGCTACTCAGATAGTGCAAATGAAGCACAAATCTGAGCCACTCATTGAATTTTCATTTCATTGTCACCTGACCAGCCTCAGCTGGAAGGTAGCTGATCAATTACAGGTGAGGCTGGGCCCAACTCCCTTTAAAGGGCCAGCCACCCTGAAATATTGCCACATTCCTGCCTGTATCTTTGATCTGAGTCTGGCATAGAGCACAGCTGCATGTCTTCAGATACTCTCTCCACCATGAGCAAAGGGGGTAGAGAGGGGTGGCTTTCAACCTTGGCTACACGTGCCAGCAAGTGGAGTTGGGTAGGCACAAGGGGGCAAATAAGCTGCAGTAATTTATTTTCTTCCAGGAACAGGGAAAAATTCTTCCTTTCAAAGAGTCATGATTCTTTTCCAGGACTCTCCCAGGGCAGAGCAGATAATGTGCTTACTTCGGGACTGGTCCCAGGCGGTGCTGGTGATTTTAATGGGAGTCAAGTGCATAAATACCTCTGAGGCTCAGGGCATCAGCATCTTGTAGGAATCAGCCCAACACTGGACATTACATAAGCACTTGCTTTGAGGTTGGAATGTTCCCTCCCACAGCTTATGGCAGCTAAATCAAATCATGTTTCTCACTGATATTTAAAAAGACACTTGATAGTCACCCTAACTCATTTTTTTAATATAACACAGTGTTTAGAAATCCTGGTTTTAATTCCAAGAATTTATGTTAAGAATTGATGGTTGTTTGGGTTTATTTTTTTTAAATCTGTGAATATCCACCCATATTAAAACTAGAGCAAACTACTGATATAAAAAGTAAAGATATGTGTAATTATAACTGGACATATTAAGCCAACCAATTATGATACTAAATGTGATTTTATTGAAAGCCAGAAATTGGATTCTGGAAAAAGCACTCTGAAAAAAATAAAAATCAAAGCTCTCAATTTTTACAGCTTCCAAATTGATTGAAGTTCTTGAAAGAGTAGGAGTTTTAAAGAAAGATTTGAAGTAAAGTTAAAATCTGTCATTTGTTATCTTTCAAAAAGATGGAAAGACAAATATAAGGGGTAAGATAACAGCACAAAAGGGCTTTGTAACTGCCAGTGAAACAAACTGCATATTTCTTTGCTACATTTTTAAATAAAACTAGATAGAAAATGAGTGACTCACTCTTCCTCTCTTCAAATTGGCAGATTTGAAGAGGTTAGCCTTGTTTCTAGACTCAGAAGAAGCTTTCTCGTTTTTGTTATATGATCAAAAAAGAGGAAAGTACTCATGTGGAAACACCACTATTGGTTATATTACAAATACCTGAATTTCAAGATAGGCCATATTTATAGGAAGGAGACTAGACACTTAAGAATTTGAACAAATCCAACAGCTGATTTCCAATTGAAACTATTTTCAAAGTAAAAAGAATTCCACCATAATATCTTTCAAATAAATTAGAGACATGTCAATAATGAAGCGTTCTGGCTCTGATCTGAATTTGTCCATAGTCTGGGGAACTCTTTGGACCCAGAGTTTTGTTCAAGGCCCATCTCTAAAGTAAACTCATCAGTAAGGAATGTGCATATGTTACCTCATCAGCAGAACCAGAAAGAGTTCTTGTGGTCGTATTAGCTCATTGAGAAAAGGAAAGAATGTAGAAATGTTCTTGCTGAGCCAAAAGCTGGTTTTCACTCGCTGCTGATAAAACCACTTACAAAAAAACCCTGAAAATTTTGTTTCCTCTTTGATGATCTCTTACCCGCTAAAGCCAAAAGATATTGGGTCATGGGCCAAAGGAGGCCTTAAGAATTAAAGGAGCATCAGCAGAGTTTAACTGCTATACTATAGTTTTTAGGCAGATAAAAGAAATAATAAAAGAAGCTGGATAATTTTATGACTAATTATGTTATTTCATAGAATCATAGAATCATAGACTTTAAGGTCAGAAGGGACCATTATGATCATCTAGTCGGACCTCCTGCACAATGCACAGAATCACACCCACCCACTCCTGTATCAAACCTGTGTCTGAGCCATTGAAGTCCTCAAATCATGGTTTAAAGAGTTCAAGGTGCAGAGAATCTTCCAGCAAGTGACTCATGCCCCATGCTGCAGAGGAAGGCGAAAAACCCCCAGGGCCTCTGCCAATCTGCCCTGGAGGAAAATTCCTTCCTGACCCCAAATATGGCGATCAGTTAAACTCTGAGCATGTGGGCAAGACTCACCAGCCAGACATCCAGGAAAGAATTCTCTGTAGTAACTCAGATCCCACCCCATCTAACATCCCATCACAAGCCACTGGGCATATTTACCGCTAATAGTCAAAGACCAATCTCATTAAACCATCCCCTCCATAAGCTTATCAAGTTTAGTCTTGAAGCCAGATGTGTCTTTTGCCCCCACTACTCCCCTTGGAAGGCTGTTCCAGAACTTCACTCCTCTGATGGTTAGAAACCTTCATCTAATTTCAAGTCTAAACCTCCTGATAGCCAGTTTATATCCATTTGTTATTGTGTCCAGATTGGTACTGAGCTTACATAATTCTTCTCCCTCCCTGGTATTTATTCCTCTGATATATTTGTAGAGAGCTCTTTGAGTCTCCTTTCATTTGTGCCATGATAAAAGGAATCAGTCTCTTGCTTCAGGGATGCAAACTGGTGACCACAGGGTCTGGAGTGTATCCCTACTCCCTATATCTGTCAATGTAGAAAGAGGTATGTTTGGCTAGCTGCACTATTAGGATGGCAGTTGGATATTGATTACTGCCAGGGACAGGAGACCAGAATGGTGGACTAATGGTTTGCTCCAGTATGGCATTGATCCTGCATTCCTACTTATGTGCCTTTCAGGACAATCTCCTATAAGAAGTTTTGCTCTAGAGGATTCATCATAGCACTGAGAAATTGATTTAATTTACTATTATTTCCCGTATTTTGAGGTAACAATTTCCTCCATTTTATATTGGGCAGTTTTTTGCCTGTCAGATTTTGTTTTTCTTACATTTTGACTAAATGGGTGGTTTTGCATTGAAAGCAAGGGGCAAGAATGGCACTAGGTGAAAACAGGGCCCTACCCATGGAAAAAAACAAGTCATGATTTTTTAAGGAAAATAGAGCCATTTCCTACCCATCACAAAAATAGTGAACTTTTAGTAGTTTCAATCTTTATTCTCTCCAGATTTTACAAACCTTTTACGCTAAGGCCCACATCCTGAGAAGGTATTTAGGCACTCAGCTGCATTGATTTCAATGGGAATTGGGCACCTAAATATCTTTGAGGATCTGGGCCTAAAGTTCTTTAGTGCTCAATCATGTTATCTCTACAGATTCTACTCCTGGAAGTCCTGAGCATGTTGAGTAAGAAATGAAGGATCAGGCCTATAATGGTGACTATCTTCAGAAGGTCAAAAACATCAAAAGCTCTAAACTGGTCACCTGTGCCTATAAAAATCTCTTTGCTTATTAACGGGATTTATTTTTAATAGAAACATCTTCATTGGGCAGCATGAAGGTCTTTTTAGTAACAAAAGACATTCCCACCAAAATGACACGAGGGCATTGTATCCATTTGTAATTGAGAGAAAGCTTTTATATAGTCAGTGCCTTATTTAGGAACTCATTGTCTATTGCTAAGCTTTGATAATAGGGTCCTGGGTTCCTAGATTCCATTTTGAGTTTTAAAGGATAATGCAAATTAACTAAGACCTCTCTGTAGCCATTTAGTTGGACTTCACTTATACAACCACTCCTTCCAATCCACGCCCAGTGAGACCAGAACAGTGCTGGGTTAGTGTGCATCCAAAGAACTGAATGTATGTTTTAAGAATGGCATTAAGGCCTGATCCAAAGCTCATTGAAGTTACAAGAAAGACTCTCATTAACTCCCAAAGACTCCAGTGGGCTTCAGGATCAGGCCGTTACTCCCTGATCTTGCAAACGTGTGTGAACTGTGTGTAAGAGAGGAGTAGACTCATAAGGATGAAAGACACCCTGGGTCACCACTGCTTTTGTGCAGAAAGTTAAGCAGGCCTGAGATTGAAAGTTAAGTGCAGGGGCTGCTGTTTCTCTCGCAAATGTTTAAATTACCACTAGAGTTGGTCAAAACTCAGATTTCTACGAAGCTTTTTTGTGAAAAGATTTGTTCCCCCCCAAAAAATAGCAAACCATTTTTGCTGTTTTTCAGCCAGAAAAGTTAAACACTTTTCACCTAATTTCACTTAGCATCAAATACAGAGGCCTTCAGTGTATTTCTGAGCACAGACTTTGACCGTTCTGGCAAATTTAAAGGCAGTTCAAAGTTTCTCAGTGGAAAAAGCTTGCTTATTTCATTTCTCATTTGAGTAACTGTTTTTGATTTTGTCCTTTGTTTGCATTTTAATCGCAGTGATCAAAGGGCCTGGATACCACAGTTACAGGCACTGCAGAAATCAGTACAATAATTACATTCCCTGTGGCTTTATGGTTAACTGAAGCAACCCTGTTAATGGGGAGACAACGTTTGATTGATAGTGCACAGAACAAATTTGGGGGGTCAATGAACAAAACTGATCTCTGCAATAATTCCATAAATTACACTATAGATTAGCTTAGCCCACTGAGTCTACAAGTCTGATTTTAACTGAGATTACATAAAGGCAAAATATGGCCAAGAGGATTAATTTGCTCTATGTACAAACCAAGCAAAAGACAGAAGAAACATACAAAACAAAACTGACAATATATGAGGCATTACTGAAAATTATTTAAAAAGTCTCAGCAATGCAAGCAAAAGCTTAGCTACAGATACTCATTCAAACTTACAGTCTCTTAGATCAGATCTTTGAGACTCAGGTAGACTTGGCACCTACAAGAGAGGGAGAGCAATCAAGCACATACTTTTCCTTATTTAAAACCTTTTGGTTTGTTTCCACACCTTTGAAGTAGCCAGTGCCTGCCTCTCCCTCAAGATGCCCCATTGGTGACTTTGAAAATTACCTGCACAGCATGCACTTTTCCTTATGTGCCAGCTGCATTTTTAATTTGCTTCCTCACTAGCTGCTCAGATTCAAATAGTCCCCTTCGTGGACTGCAATCTTTACAGCTTTTGGAAAATTATCATCTCTCATTCTAATTGACTGAAAGTATATTGTTCATAGGCACTGTGCTGAGTCTTCATCATACTTTGGTTGGTCAAGCTAGTCCGATGCAGAGGAAACACAAGAAGAGTGATAGGAGGCCCATGTGGCTGCACAAGGAGTTTTTAGCTATCTAAAAACTAAAAGGGATACATACAGGAAATGGAAGGAGGGGCATGTCACCAAGGAAGCATACATAGGAATAGCATGAGCATGTAGGCACTTAATCAGAAAGCCACGGCAAAGAATAAGCTACAGCTGGCAAGAAATGTTACAGACAACAGGAAGAGGTTCTTCAAATATGTCAGACAAAAAAAGAAAGATCAAGGATGGTGTGGGTCTGCTGCTCAGTGGAGAAGCTGAGTTGGTAATGGAAGGAGAGGAAGGAAGAACTGTTTAGTGCCTACTTTGCTTCAGTCTTCTCACAAAAAATAACAGAGGAAGGGATGCAGATTGGGATAAGTAAAGAACATATCAGAGATCTTCTGTCCAATTTGAATGAACTCAAATCATCAGGGCCAGATGCTATTCACCCAAGGGTACTGAAGGAATAAGCTGAAGAACTCTTGGAGCCACTGGCAATAATATCTACAAACTCATGGATGACAGGAGAGGTCCCAGAAAACTGGAGAAGGGCTAACGTAGGGCCCATCTTTAAAAAGGGGAAAAAGGAAGAGCCAGGGAATTATACATCAGGTAGCCTGACTTCAATATCTGCGAAGCTACTAGAACAATGTATAAAACATTCAATTTGGGAATACCTGGAGGATGAAGGGGTAATCACAAGCATCAGGCATGGATTTACCAAGAACAAATCATGACACACCAGCTTCATTTCCTTCTTTGACAGGGTAACTGATGTGGTGGCTAGAGGGAAATGCAGTAGACATAATATACCTGGACATCAACAAGGCTTTTGACACAGTCCCACATGACATTCTGATAAGTAGGCTCAACAGAACTACCATTAAGTGGATACATAATTGGTTAAATGACCACAAACAAAGAATAACTATTAATGGAATATTACAGGATTGGAGGGAGGTCTCAAGTGGGGTTCCACAGGGATCTGTTCTGGGTTAGGTGTCATTTAACGTCTTTATTAATGACCTGGATGTAGCTATAGACAGCATACTGAACAAGTTTGCAGATGACACAAAGCAGGGAGGAGGAGTTGCCAATACTTTGGAGGATAGAGCTAAAATTCAGAGGGATCTTGATAAATTGGAGAACTGGGCTACACAAAATGAAATTCAATAAAAAACAACTAAAGGTGTGACAGCTTAGGGAAGAAAAAACAAATGCACAAATACAGAATGGGGAGAAGACTGGCTTGGCAGCAGCACTACTGAGAAGGATCTGGGAATTGTGGTGGATCACAAGCTCAACATGAGTCAGCAATGTGATGCTGTTGCAAAAAAAGCAAGTGCAATGTTAGGTTGCATTTCAAAGAATATTAGGGTTGGAAGGGACCTCAGGAGGTCATCTAGTCCAACCCCCTGCTCAAAGCAGGACCAATCCCCAGACAGATTTTTACCCCTGTTCCCTAAATGGCCCCCTCAAGGATTGAACCCCGAGTTTAGCAGGCCGATGTTCAAACCACTGAGGTATTTAACAGAGGCATAACATGCAAGTCATAGGAGGTGATAGTACTGCTCTACTCGGTGCTGGTTAGGCCTCAGCTGGAGTACTGTGTCCAATTTTGATCAGCAATGTATAGAAAGCATGTAGAGAAACTGGAAAGAATCCAGAGGTGAGTGACCAAGATGATCAAAAGGATGGAATGCAAGACATATGAGCAAAGGCTGAAGGAGCTGGGTATGTTTAGTTTAGAACAGAGGAGATTAAGGGGAGATATGATAGCGGTCTTCAAATACTCGAAAGCTGCCATAAAAAAGATGGAGAAAAGTTGTTCTCTTTTTCCACAGAGGGCAGGACAAGAGGCAATGGGTTCAAACTACAACACAGAAGCTTTAGATTAAATCTCAGGAAAAACTTCTTAACTGTATGAACAGTAGGACAATGGAACAGACTGTCTAGGGAGGTTGTGGTAGTTTCTTCATCAGAGGTTTTCAAAAGGAGGCTGGATAGCTATTTGTCTTGAATGGTTTAGACACAACGAATCCTGTATCTTGGCAGGGGTTGGACTAGATGATCTTTGCGTTCCCTTCTAACCCTGTGATTCTATTAATTTAACCCTTTCCTCCTATGTTCACATAAAAGGAATAATAAAAAAACAAAAGTTAAAAGAAAAACACCCTCAAAATATAGGAATCTTAGTGTAGGAACCTCATTCCTTCCTCTGTTTTAGGAGTTGAAAAAAATTGCAAGGGTCCAGAAGCATGCTACAAATATTATTCTAGGTCTGGACAACAGCATGCCTTGTGGTGAGACTGAAGAATCTCAGTCTATTTAGTTTATCAAAAAGAATGTCAGAAAAAAGCATAACAAAAGCCAACGGTTGGAAGCTGAAGCAAGACAAAATCAGAATAGGAATATGGTGCACATTTTTAATAGTGACAATAATTAGCCATTTTAACAACTTATCTAGAGATGTGGTGGATTCTCCATCACTTGTAATCTTTAAGCCAAGACTGGATGTCTTTTTAAGAGAGATGCTCTAGCTCAAACAGAAATTATTAGCTTGATGCCGAAATTATTGGATGAGGTCCTTTGGCCTGCGTTATGTATGAAGTAAGACTAGATGATTGTAATGGTTCCTCCTAGTCTTAAAATGTATGAATCTATGAGTCAGTGATGTCCTCGGCTATAGTAGGAGAAACAGAATTGTGTTGACATGAAGGCCCAGAACAATGGATCAACTGAAATCAATGAAAGGTAGGAGCCTAAATACCTCTGAGGAGCTGTGCCAAAGTGGGGTACCGGCAATTCTTATAAAAGATACAATAATACTCTACAGCAATCACACCAAACATTGCATTAGAACTATTTAAAGCTGTGTTATTTTGGGTCTTTACTTTATACAATTTCTGTGAAACATTTTAATAATGGAGATAAGTGTAGGGAGATTTGAATATTTAAAAATGTATAATGTACCTGTATAATTAAATCTATACTTGTATTCTACTAAAGATTTGGGATCTTATCTTGTAATTATGTTTTTAACTTTTCAGCTCACATCTAAAAGGGATCAGGTCAGATCTACCACATCAAATCAGCCAATGCAGAATGACATTTGCATGAATGATTTATTAAAAAAACCTACAAAACTGGCAGACAAAGGATCATCGGTTATGCATTCAGTGCTGATTTTGCTACTGATAATGATGGTCACAACTCTTTCAAAATACATTGTGAAGCCTAATACAAGAATTTTGTCATTCTGAATTCTCTCTGACTACATTGTTTAAGGAGCAGGCAGGCAGAGCAATGTCACTGAGTTAGAGAGGGAGTTAACATTCATGCTGCAGAGGAGGAAGGATGCTCTTGTGGTTAAGACTTGAAGTGGGACTCAAGGGAACTGACTTTAGCTCCTGGCTCTGTCACAGACTTGCTAGACCCAGATTCTCAGAGGTATTTATGCTCCCGACTCCCTCTGAAATCAATGGAAGTAAGTTAGGATCCCAAATATCTTTGAGGATCTGGACCTTACCCTCCATGCCTGTTCAGCACCCAGGAGCCCTATACTATGAATGGGGAGAGACAGGCACCTTAGAATTCGATCCACAAAAGTCAACACTTTAGGCAGCTCCCTGCCTAAGCTAGCCAATGGGAGATGCTTGCCAGAGGGGTGGGTGCTAAGCCACAGCTCTCTTTCAGTTTGACTCCTACCTCTGGTAGTGATCTATGAACCAGGGGAAAATTGGCATTCAACCACCTAAGTTGTGTGTGGATCCTAGATGTGCTCAGAGGCTCCACAAAGCAACTGGGGAAGGAGGGAGAGGATGAGCAGGATCTCCCTCATACTTTTTAGCCCACTAGCTAAGGTACTTAGCCAGGATATGGGAGGAGCTAGGTGCTCAGGCATCTAGAGTGAGGCAACAGTGCACGTGCCCAGAGGCCGGAATGTAGGCACCTAGGGAACTTTTACAGCAAAAACTGAGTGTGTTTAGGTGCCTACAGGGTTAGACTGAGCAGGAGTTTTGGTGCCTGAAAACGAGACTTAGGTGCATAAATACCTTTCTGGATCTCACCCTCTGTGCCTCAATGCCCCATCTGTAACTTAGGGGTAATAATACTTCATTTGCCTCTCTTGTCTATCTAGGTTGTAAACTCTTTGGTGGTCTCTGATTAATTTTTTGTATAGTACCTATCCCAATGGGGCCCTTAAATCAGTTGTCTGTAATATAAATAAAGGCCTATATGTTCAAAAGTGACTAGTAATTTTGGGTGCCTAATTTGACACTCTGTAAGAGAACCTGATTTTCAGAGGACAGGTGCTAAGCGCCAGGGCTGGTCCTAGACCAAATGACTATCCAGGCGAGGAGCATCTTTGTTGTCTCCGCTCCATTTGTTAAATCTTTGAATACCTTATTTTAAATGCATTGTAGCCCATTTTATGACTTTGATGCACAATTTGTATGCATGATTTATCCCTATCATGTAAGATGATACATTTGCATGCTAGGATCTGTAAATCTGTCTTTATTCATGCCATATATAAGCAAATAAAAATTAATTTCCTCTAAGCTTATAGAAACTTTTTTAATTTTAAGAATAACTGAAATGCACTAACATCAAGAAATTGAACTCTGCACTGACATTGAGTGGAGCAGTATTAAATAGTGTACAGTAGGTGACAGCCTTAGAATGTTAACCCCAGTCCTTTAGTTCGAAAGGTCACTTTTCTTGCCTTTGTTCACGTGAACAGAAGCATTGCATCAGAGAGATCCAAAGACTGGTCAATGGCATTTTCAAGCAATAAAATAGCTTGCAATGTCAGTATCTCATCCTCCATTGAGGATATGTTTTAATGAGCCTGAACTTTGAAAAGCTGCGCTCACCACTCGTGACTGTGACTGGTATAGTGAGCAGAATCCTCAAAGCTATCCACACATTATGAAAATTGTCCTTCAGCTCTACATCATAAATGAATTGGAGAACTTGGAGTGGAGAGTCCTTCCCATGTTGCAAAAATGTGATGGATATTGTCCAGTTCAACATAGAGGTCTTGATTATTGACATCTGAACATTTCCCATGTGTCAGCGTCAGGTGATGGTCCATACAATTGTTCAAGGGTGTTTTCCTGTCCACGGGCAGCGTAGTAAGGTCATACGATGCTCCCCCTCCCTCAGATCTTTTCATGGTGCTTCATTTGTCCAGACCTTTCTTCGATAGACACCCGAACAGTGTCAATGAGTGAGCAAAAAACATTACTTCAAACATTCTATTTTCTTTTTGTTGCTAGCAACAAAAACAGCACCCTGAGCCCAGTGCGCACCCCCTCCCCCCTCCAGATGGTCGCCTCGGTTGCCTGCCCCTAAATCTGACCCTTCTCAGCATTTTTAAAAATCAGGCTTGTTCATGGGGTTTCAAGAGTTTCAGCCAAAATGGAGGCACCCAAAATCACTTGTCACTTTTGAACATTTAAGCTAATATTATAAAGAATGACCCACTCTCTGACAGCAATAAGCTACTCCAGGGTAAGCCTTAATAGACCATTGGGGATCTGAAGGCATCAAGACCCAGAGCTTCAAGGGTATTTTATAGCAATATCAAGGTATCAGTAATGTCCATTGAGTTCAATAGAAATTAGGAGCCAAATGCCTCTGAGGATCTTGGCCTATATCCTTCAACTTCATACTTCACCCAGACCATTCACCCACAGTCTGGTAATGGATTCCTTGTGGTGATTTATTACTAGATTAACTTGCTGCCAAACAACAGCATTTATATATAGGATCTGCTCAAAACATAAGGATGGCCATATTGGGTTAGATCAATGATCTATCTAGCCCAGTATCCTGTCTGTGACACTGGACTGTGTCAGATGATTGAGTGTGAATGAACAGAACAGGGCAATTTCAAGTCATCCATCCCACATTGTCCAGTCTGAGTTTCTGGCCATTGGATGTTTAGGGACACCTGGAGCATGGGGTTGTCCCCCTGAGCATCGTGGCTTGCAGTCATTGATGAACCTATCCTTCATGAACTTACCTAATATTTTCGAACCCTGTTATATGTTTGGCCTTCACAACATCCCATGGTAACAAGTTAATAGGTTTAATACGTGTTGTGCGAAGAAGTACTTCCTTTGGTTTATTTTAAACTTGCTGCCTATTAATTTCATCAAGTGGCCACCTACTTCCTGTGTTATATGAAGGGGTGTCCAGGAATTTGATGCTGGTGTGGGAGTGTTCCACAGAGAGTTTAATGAACAGGTGGTGGTTACTGACGTTGTGGTGGAAATCTATGAGGGAATTTAAGTCATCAGTCTAGAGGATGAAAATATTGTTGATGTATCTCAGGTGTATGATTGATTTCATGGTACATTTTTTCAGAAATTCTTCTTCTTTTGGGGGGTGAAAGAAGGGCGCTTATTATCCTCAGTTTAGACTGTGTTTGTTAGATGTATCTGCCTCTCTTACTTCCTGTCGACTTCCTCACAGAACTCCTCTGTTCACTAGCTCCTCTGGTCTCTTAGGGTATGTCTAAAAATCCATGGCTGGCCCATGTCAACTGACTCAGGCTCCCAAGGCTTGGGATTAGGTGCTGTTTTATAACAGTGTAGATATTTGGGCTCAGGCTGGAGCCGAGCCCTGTGAGGTGGGAGGATCTCAGAGCTTGGGCTGCACCCAAGTCCAAACATCTACACCTCAATTAACGAGCCTCGCAGCCCAAGCCCCATGAACCTGAGTCAGCTGCATGGGCAGGCCTCAGGTTTTTAACTGCAATGTGAACAAACCCTTAGGAGCTGGCTTTTTAAAACCTGCCCTCCCTGAGTTAGCCTTGCCTCCTTGTCAAGAGATCCTAAAGGGAGGAGGGATCAAAGTATGGCAGGTTAGAGCCTCATTAGTAAGATCTCAGCCTAGCCTAGCAGGCCTCCTGGCTCAGCACACAGCCCCCAAAACAGACATTGTAATCTTCAATCAAGCAACACATTGCAAGCAATCAAGAACACAAGAAACTATAGGTGATGCTACCCCAGTGGGGGCCCTAAGCAGGAATATCCCCCCGCAGCAAATACTAAAAAAGCAAAGTGGGGAGGGTCCCCTTGAGCTGCTCGGGTCCCTAAGTAATTGCTTTGTCTACTTATCCCTAGCTCTGGCTCTGCAAGAAACAGACAAACTCATCCCAAGGATCACGTAGTCAGCTATTCCTTCACCTGGAGATCTCCCTTGCAAAACTCCCCTGTTTGCTGCTCCTGTTTGCTCATGTTCCTTAAAGAACCTCAGCCTAGCCTTTGTTGCATGTGAAATGTTGTCTCCATATGTTCGCACCTGAAGCTTCCTGCAGGCAGAAATCCTAACATTTGGGCAGTGAGTACCTGATGTACTTAGACAGACAAATATTTAAATCTTTACCTGTTAGAATACGAATCTGTAATTTAGAGGCACAAAACGGCATCCACAGCAATAACAAAAAATGCCTGTACATTGACTCTGCTATTTGTAATACATCTGTGATGCAGTTTTCACTTTCTGCTGAGATCGCTGCCTGTCGTGTTGACCAATATTGCCTCATTGCTACCTTTTAGTCCCATAGTCTGACTGCATCCATCTATTGTCTTATGTTTAGATTATAAGCCTCTGGGAGCCGGGACTGTCTCTTTGTTCTATTTGTAAAGTGTCTAGCACAAAGAGGTCCTGGCCCATGACTGGGACTCCTAGACACTACTGCAAAACAAATAATAAATAGCTTTTGATTCTGCAACTGGACCCATACAAGTGGACCCTTTTGCCCATGAGGAACACCATTGTCTTCAGTAGGACCCATGTGAACTTAAGAGTTTGCCTGCATGGATCCTGTTTCAGGATGATGACCTTAGTAGACAGACAACAGCATGCACTATACGTTCAAGTGTTCATTTGAAGTTCCAACAGTCCAACTCTCTTGCAGTGCTTCTTTGGATGGGAATGGGCACGTTGCCCTAAGTCATGGTAAGATTGTGAAGCAGCTTATATAAAACACACACATCATGTGGGGTGAAAAAAAGAAAAGAAAAAGAAAATATATAATGAACATGTATTAAAAAGGGATTTTTAATCAGCTGAACAAGGCACAAATCGCAGGGAACATCAAGATATAATTACACACTTATAGAGAAGTCTACCATGAAAAGAAGAACATTTTTCCCACAGAATGAAAATGACAAGCTCAAATTATGAAGTATACTGTGCACAATTGAGTGTGAGGAAACATCAGCTCATGACTCATTAACATCCTCAGTTTCATGGACAGAGCATTATCAGCTCTGTGATTCTGAACAAAACAATTGTCAGCTGCCATTTTCTCTTAACGAGGCAATTAAAAAATTCACATTGCGCGAACTGAAAAAGTGAGGTCAAACCCAGCAATCCTCTCCATGGAGGAATTATTGACGGGACCAACTTTCACTTCTAAAGTTCAAGGCACCCGATCGGCACTGCACTGTCTCTTCCAGGTAGTGTATAAAACAGTTAAGCGAAGCCTTTTCCACTTTACTATTTGGGAGGGGGTGTAGCTAGCGATTAAAGCCCGGGAGGACTCGGTATCAGGACTCCTGGGTCCTTTTTCCACTGATATACTGTGTGGCCTTTGACAAGACAATGGTGGATAGATTCTGCCTTGGTTGAGGGGGATAAAGGGACAGCACTGACATACATTTTGCTATTGCAATCCTGCCAGCCTGGGGAGGATGAGCTAAGAAAGGCTGGAGAGACAGATGATGATGGAGCACATTATACTGCTACTTTAAGGAGAATCAGTATGCGTTTCTGAATCACGTGTACTGGTGACTTCAGTGTTTATACTGGTCAGCTGCGGGGCTGGACATGCTCTCCAGCTAGCAAACCACACTGCTTTGTGGATATGACATACGGGTGCATTCACTTAGGGTACGTCCAGACTACCCGCTGTATCGGCGGGTAGCGATCGATTTTTCGGGGCTCGATATATCGTGTCTCATCTAGACGCAATATATGGATCCCCGAGCGCGCTCCTGTCGACTCCGGAACTCCACCGGAGTGAGTGGTGGTAGTGGAGTTGACACGGGGAGCTGGGGACGTCGATCCTGCGCCGTGAGAACCCAAGGTAAATCGATCTAAGATACTTCGAATTCAGCTATGCTAGTCACGTAGCTGAAGTTGCGTATCTTAGAGCGATACCCCCCCTAGTGTAGACCAGCCCTTTCAGTCATAGGTGCTGGCTCCGTGGGTGCTCCAAAAAAAAAAATAGTGGGTGCTCAGCACCCACAGGCAGCCCTGCCACTCAGCTCCTCCCCTCCAGCACCTCCTCCCTGCCATGGATCAGCTGTTCAGCAGTGAGCAGGAGGCTCTGTGGGGGGGAGGGAGGGAAGAGGTGGGGCAGGGGCGGAGTTGGGGCATGGCCTGGGATAGAGCAGGGGTCGAGTACACCCTGGGAACTCGAAAAGTGGGCCCCTCTGCTTACCGTCCTACTCTCATTGTGCTCTCTCGTAGAGATCCTGCCCTGCTGCTCTGGAGGAAAAAGGCTCTCTTTTATCTCCTAACACAGCAGAGCCCAGCGCCAAGCAGAATCTAGCCCTTCACCTCTCTGTGCTCAAGTTTACCCATCTGTGAAATTAGTATAATAGTATTTATCTGCCTCGCAGGGATATTGAGAGACTCCCTGTTTCTAAAGTGATGCTTCAGGCATGTTCTGAAACACTCTATTTCGAAAGTGCTTTGCTGGCCTTGAACAAAGGGCATGCGTTAACTTTGAGCGGCCGAGACAGTAGAATGCTGCATCTAGGTATGGTGAAGAAGGTTAGTGGTGGGACTAAGCCAGTGTAGCACTTCCAGACCTCAGGAAGTTTTATCTCAGTGCCAGAGTAAATCACAATCTTGATGCTGCTACAGCCTTATTTCATGACCCTTTCACTGGGGAGTTTGCAGGGCTCTGCATTTTTGCTCTCATCTTGTGCAAAAAGCGAATGCTTTGAAGATATTTATCAAACAGGATCATTAAGTTGAATGCTGGATAAAATAAGAAGCAGCAGCAGCCTTTATCTTTGGGACATCAAGCACAGCCCGGCTGCTGCAGAAAGCAAACCAAATATCACCAGAGGGGAGAAATGAGAAGAAAAATACCCTCCATCCCATTTTTTACCTAAAATGTAGAAAAAAGCAACCTGTCACTTAGTAAACTGATGTACTGTATGAATTAAATGTACTTTCCAATTGCATTTTTACACTCTCGCTATGGTTAAATTAGACCGTAACTCTTTGGAATGGGGACTGAGTCGTCTGTATATTTGTACAGCACCTAGCACCATGGGTCCCAGATTTTGATACTACGACAATATAATTATAGTAATCACAACAATTACAAATATTGTTGTCACCACCGATCTGATTTTAGACCAGAAGATCCAGTTTTTAAACCTCCTTGGCCTAGCGTTAGTCACCAAGAGCTTTCTCTATTTTGTATTTTTACAAGAAGGAACCCTGCTGTACATGGATTGCTACTCAGGCTATTCTACTGTGAGAGGGAGACCCTGGCCCATGCCTACACAGAGTATGGCAGGCTGCACCCATGCCAGAGTCTCCCTAGCGCCTGCAGACAAACCCTGTTCCACTCCACCTCCCCATCATCCTTTAAACTGCACCCAGCTGGCTCCCTCATACATTTCTTGCTTTACCCAATCTTCCCGGCCACCACTCCAACCTTCATTTCTCTTTCATCAACTCCATTCAACCTCCCCTGCATCTCCAGTTGCCATTCTAGCCTCACCCAGCCTATCCACTGCTGGCTGCTTCTCCCCTCCTACCATCTTCCTTCTACTACCACCGCAATGCAATCATCAATAAGTTTCCTTCTTCAGAGGAGATTCCATCATATGAAAATACCACTCAGGGATAAAGAGATTAATACTAAACTTTCACCAAAAGCACAGTGTGTAAATTCTCCAGGGCAGGGATTCTTTCTGTTTAGAGAATACCCAGAACAATGGGACTTCAGTCAGGACTGAGATCTTTGGGTGCTACCATAATATAAAATATATATTAATAATGGTAATAATATTAAATAAAGGGCCAGATCTTCAGCTGGTGTAAATTGGGATAACTCCACTGACATCAGTAGAGCTATGCCCATTGAACTAGCTGAAAATCTGTCCCCAAAAGTCAAATATTGGCATCTCAACTGGAAATAATTTATTAACAAAAAAAGTAGTTCTGTCACCATTCATTTTTCCCCTATTATGAAAAGCAGCAATTTTACAGTTCCGTATTTTCACTCATAGTTGGTGATGCAAAATCAATATATTATTTACCATGTCTTAATTTAGGAATGCTCTACAGAGGCTAGAGAAAGGATAATGAACTTTTTCAGACATTTAAAGTGATAGATTTTTCTTGTTCTGAGCAGCCGAGCTTTGTAGAAGGTCATTTTAAATTGTATCTCCACATCAAGCGTACCTGTGTGTATCTCTTCAGGCAAGTACATATAAAAAAATGGACTTTTTTGGTTTTGCTTTTTAGTTTGAAAATTTTAGGCTGTGAATACAGAGCTGGGTTTACTTTTTTGGGTTGTTCTTGACATTTAAATGAAATTCCATTAGATGAACTTCCTGGTCAATATAAACAAAAAAGACAAAAACAAAGCAAACCCCACCACTCCATCTACAGAGCAAAAGAAACAAATGGTGGTCCCTGACAACAAGCCCAGTACATTCGTTTTTCCTATTCACAGCTGTCAGAATGATGTAATCAAAACTAAACTGTGCCTTATGATAAATGCCTCAGGGTACATGTAGCTCACATATGCTGTTGCAGTATCTCTTTGTTTTGTTCCTCAAAATATAAAGGCCTTCATCTTGAAATACCTTCACCTTAGCTGATGCTCAAAAGAGGAAGAGGAAAAAAAATCCCACAATTTTGGCTGCTGTACTTAACAGATGATCATATTATGTCTTATTTTCCTAATCCCTGGACAACTAAACATGAATATGCTTCACTCTAAATTAATGTAGATGACACAGAGAGTGAAGGACACATTGGGAAAATCTGTCTGCAACTACACTAGGAAAATTAAAATGATACTTTAAAAAACATTCACGTAGAAGTCTGCGATGGAAGTTTAGAATATGGTCAGGGAGGCTATTTGACCCAGTGCACGGGTGTTAATACTAAACCTATACACCACTTAAGTCCTATATGGAGAGCACATAAGCTTTGTCCTAGACTTCTGGGCAGTGAGGAATTAATCGTTATTTGTCCTATGGTAGAATCTAATGTGTTGGGGGCACTGTATGCACATTGTACATATTTTCACCCAACCTGATCAGATACAGGAAACATAATGTTAGCTTATTATAGAGTTGGTCAATATTTCAATGACACTTTTTCTCAAAATTTCAAATTTCAATGAGAATAAAAATAAGATGAAATTCCTGTGAAATTTTCCCTAAAAGTTGAGATCTGGTTTTCAGCCAGCACTAGCCATTTAATGGTTAGTGGGTCTTGAATTTAGACATTGTCCCAAATTTTAAAGCCAGAGGGGACCATTAGATTAGCTAATCTCACATCCCACATAACGCAGTCCATAGAAATTATCCAGTTACGCATATGTTAAGCTCAATACCTTGTATTTCAGTAAAGCATATCTTCTAGAAAGGTATCCAGTCCTGACTAAATCAAGAGATGGAAAATCCACCACTTCCTTTGGTAGTTTGTTTCAATGCTTAATGTGTTCATGGGTCTTTTCCCAACTCTAGATTCTGAGATTCTATTGTATCATTCAATCTTCCTGCCAAAGAAAGATTATTCTCTGAATTTTCTAGTGTTTTGTCCAGTCTAGTTTTAAATTTTGCACGTTATGGGGCTTTGTTGTTTTGCTCACCTTAGAGGGAACTAATGGAGTTCGTGGACCACTGGTGATCCACTGATCACAGTTTGAGAACCTCTGATCTAAGCTATATTCAAATTGATGGCAATTTAAATGCAAAATTTGTTAACTAAGATGGTTGAGTAAATTATTTATTATTTTGACCCTTGCACAAGATGGTTTGCCTTAAGGAACCATGAGGATTTCATACACTTTTTACAAAGGCTGAGGAGATCCTGACTGCTTTCTCAAAATTCAGTTTAATAAATGGATGTGTCTAAATAAAAAACAGCAATATACCAAAGTCAATTCATTCATCACATTTAAAGTCATTATAGTACAGCATGTTTCAGCCATTTGGACTGGCCTAGCTCCTAAATGAATTTAAAGATAAGAATATCAAGATACATCTCAGAACAAATGAGACAGACAAGTTACTCTGTCATCTTGTCTCCAACAGTGGCCAATAATTGGACGCATCAGAGAAAAGAGAATTTAATAGACCTGGTTAATATGAGGAAGAAAAAGATCATCCTGACCCTACCTGATAATATGTTTATGCCCTTAAGCTGCAGGGTCGATTGTCTTTGTAATTTTTATGATAGCCAGTGCATTGTAACTACTATAGGAAAGAGACAAGGTGCGTGAAAGCATGTTTCTTTCACTGACAGAAGGTGCTCCATAACAGATATTACTTCACTCTCCTTGTTTGTGTCATATCTTGGGACCAACATGGCTACAATACAGCAAACTACTATATGAAAGTCTTTTTGCCACCACAATGTTGCTACAAAACCATTGTCATGGACTTCATGTTTTCCAAATGGTGACCACAGCCTAGACAACAAGAAATGTTTCCTGATCAATGAACGTTATTCATGAGAGTCTGCTTGAAACACAGGGCAGCTAACTACATATGGAAGCTAGCTCAGCTCTCAGTAGAGATCACTTGCACAGCCCAGCTGTTCTCTGTTCCTCAGAGAATTCTCAGGCCAGTTTAGGGGCATCTTAGTAGTTTATAACTATGTTAGTTTGCGCTGCAAATAACTTGTTGCAAGAGCTCATGGGAAGTTTATTTGCATACACCTTGTTGCAAAGAATACCAGTTCCAAGCTAAAACAAAACGCTGCCTGAGAATCAGACAATACACAAATGCCTAGCTACATCAAACAGTGCATAAACTGTTCTCTCACTGGAGCTCATCAGCACAGTCCAGATGCTTTTTGTTTACAGTATAGGGCAATGTTTTTTCCTTACTGGACTTGGTATGGTCAGCCTTTTGCAACAAACACAGAGTCCCATGTGCTTTTGCAACAAATAAATATAGAGAAAGAGTTATGGCATGATAAAAAGTAGATATAGGACAAAACCGCAGAATTATATATTTATATATTTATTTATTTGGGTCTGGATTTCAACTCCAAAAAAAGTTTGAGGAGTACTTGTGGCACCTTAGAGACTAACAAATTTATTTGGGCATAAGCTTTCATGGGCTAAAACCCACTTCATTGGATGCATGCAGTGGAAAATACAGTAGGAAGATTATACACACACACACACACACACACACACCATGAAAAAAATGGGTATTGCCATACCAACTCTAACGAGACTATTCAATTAAGGTGTGCTGTTATCAGCAGAAGAAGAAAAAACTTTTGTAGTGATAACCAGGATGGCCCACTTTAAACAGTTGATGAGACGGTGTGAGTAACAGTAGGGGAAAAATTTGCATGGGGAAATAGTTTTTACATTGTGTAATGACCCATCTACTCCCAGTCTTTATTCAAGCCTAATTTAATGGGGTCCAGTTTGCAAATTAATTTCAGTTCTGCAGATTCTCATTGGAGTCTGTTTTTGAAGTTTTTTGTTGAATAATTGAGACTTTTAGGTCTGTAACTGAGTGACCAGGGAGGTTGAAGTGTTCTCCAACTGTTTTTTGAATGTTATAATTCTTGACATCTGATTTGTGTCCATTTATTATTTTACGTAGAGACTGTCCAGTTTGGCAAATGTACATGGCAGAGGGGCATTGCCAGCACATGATGGCATATATCACATTGGTAGATGTGCAGGTGAACAAGCCTCTGATGGTGTGGCTGATGTGATTAGGTCCTATGATGGTATCCCTTGAATAGATATGTGGACAGAGTTGGCAACGGGCTTTGTTGCAAGAATAAGTTCCTGGATTAGTGTTTTTGTTGAGTGGTTGCTGGTGAGTATTTGCTTCAGGTTGGGGGGCTGTCTGTAAGCAAGGACTGGCCTGTCTCCCAAGATCTGTGAGAGTGATGGATCGTCCTTCAGGATAGGTTGTAGATCCTTGATAATGCGCTGGAGAGGTTTTAGATGGGGGCTGAAGGTGACGGGGTTGGGCCTGTCCTGGAGTAGGTGACTTCTAGGTATTCTTCTGGCTCTGTCAATCTGTTTCTTCACTTCAGCAGGTGGGTACTGTAGTTTTAAGAATGCTTGATAGAGATTTTGTAGGTGTTTGTCTCTGTCTGAGGGATTGGAGCAAATGCAGTTGTATCTTAGAGCTTGGCTGTAGACAATGGATTGTGTGATGTGGTCTGGATGAAAGCTGGAGGCATGTAGGTAAGTATAGCATTCAGTAGTGTGGTATTTATGTGATCATGGCTTACTAGCACTGTAGTGTCCAGGAAGTGGATCTCTTGTGTGGACTGGTCCAGGCTGAGGTTGATGGTGGGATGGAAATTGTTGAAATCATGGTGGAATTCCTCAAGGGCTTCTTTTCCATGGGTCCAAATGATGAAGATGTCATCAATGTAACACAAGTAGAGTAGGGGCATTCAGGGATGAGAGCTGAGGAAGCGTTGTTCCAAGTCATCCATAAAAATGTTGGCATACTGTGAGGCCATGCGGATACCCATAACAGTGCCACTGACTTGAAGGTATACATTGTCCCCAAATGTGAAATAGTTGTGGGTGAGGACAAAGTTACAAAGTTCAGCCACCAGGTTTGCCGTGACATTATCGGGGATACTTTTCCTGATGGCTTGTAGTCCATCTTTGTGTGGAATGTTGGTGTAGAGGGCTTCTACATTCATAGCGGCCAGGATGGTGTTTTCTGGAAGATCTCCAATGAATTGTAGTTTCCTCAGGAAGTCAGTGGTGACTCAAAGATAGCTAGGAGTGCTGGTAGCATAGTGCCTGAGGAGAGAGTCTACATAGCCAGACAATCCTGCTGTCAGGGTGCCAATGCCTGAGATAATGGGGCGTCCAGAATTTTCAGGCTTATGGAACTTGGGTAGCAGATAGAATACCACTGGTCAGAGCTCTAGGGGTGTGTCTGTGCATATTTGTTCCTGTGCTTTTTCAGGGAGTTTCTTGAACAGATGGTTTAGTTTCTTTTGGCAACCCTCAGTGGGATCAGAGGGTAATGGCCTGTTAGAGAGCTGCCTAGCAACCTCTTGTTCATATTCCGACCTATTCGTGATGACGACAGCACCTCCTTTGTCAGCCTTTTTGAAATGGGCCATTCTAATGATCACAACAAAAGCTTTTTTTTTCTCCTGCTGATAATAGCCCACCTTAATTGATTAGTCTCGTTAGAGTTGGTATGGCAACACCCATTTTTTCATTTTCTCTGTGTATATATATCTTCCTATTGTATTTTCCACCGCATGCATCCGATGAAGTGGGTTTTAGCCCATGAAAGCTTATGCCTAAATAAATTTGTTAGTCTCTAAGATGCCGCAAGTACTCCTCGTTCTTTTTGCTGATACAGACTAACACGTCTAACAGTCTGAAACCTGCCACTATAAAGTTCGAGATTGTAGGGGTTCTGTTTTGGGCTGATCTCAGGTAAAAATGATTCTGATCTAGTAATGGAGTAATCATTAGAAATAATTTGCAACAAATACATTTTTGACATATTGTATCTTTTCCTTATATTTGCAAATTGACCATGAGCAGATAATAAAACTATTAAATGTATTCATTATTCAAAAATATTCATTTATTTCTCAGTGAGTCATTCTTGATCTGAATATTGTTTGAACTGAGAATTGTGAATATTACAACTGAATATACAATCTGCAATTTGTGCTGTACTACAAATTGTAACTAGAAGGAAGAAAAAGAGAGGAAAGGGAAAGAAGAATGACAAAAGAAGGAAAAAATAACCCCATACCAAAACCAGAAAACCGAAAAATGTCAATACAATTTTTCTTGCTTTTTTCCTTTTCAATTTCCCTCCCCACTTTTCCTCCTCCCCCATTTTTTTTTCCATTTTGTCATGAAAAAAGAGGCAAAGTGTTGAAACCAAAAACATTTCATTTTGGAATTTCTTCATATAACCTTTTTTTTAAAAAAGTGCAATTAACAAAAAAAGAAAAGGAAAAAAAAGAAAACCCCACACCCACTTTCTTCAAAAATGTCAACCATCTTTATTGCTAGTGAATGTCAAATAATGGAATATCTGAGGAACACAAACATGAAAGGGTTTAAATTTGGCTTTGAATATTACCTAACTTTTAGGACACATTTTCTCCCATTCTCCGTTCATCTGTGGTAGCAATTATTGATGTTTGTCACTGTTAGAGTGACATTTATATAAGTTTTTATTAGACAAAGATTCATGATGATTTTTAATAAAAGAATATTGTAAAAGGAGTGGCATAAAGAGCCATGAAGTCTTTCTCAAGGTTGTGGAAGCAGGAGAGCTCTAATGGGGTGAGGGATTGCATCTTTCAATGACTTCTTTGTTATTTTGTTCAGTCATTTTCTCTCAGGGGGTTCAGGGCCCTCTGAGGTAAAATGGGGCCCTGTTGATACTGTTCAACCACCACCCTAGTCCAGGGGTGAAAGTAAGTTAAAAGACTTACCGGTATGCTGGTATGCTGGTGTCAATGGGAAGAGGTGTTGCCTCAACTGGAAGAGGCGGGGCTTTTAAATTGATTTAAAGGCCCCGGGGCTCTGGCTGCAGCTGGGACCCCCAGGCCCTTTAAATCGCCGCCCGAGCCTGGGGAATCCGGTCTCGTCTAGCACGGAATCCATGGGCTGGATTCTCATTTAAACCAAGGTGCCTTTACATTGCTTTGGTAGCATGAAGGGGCCATAAAACGTGTGCCAAGGGAAGGGGAGAGATGGACACATGCCCTGCAGCACCTATTCTATTAGCTTTATGGAACATACATCAGTAACTCAAACACAAAGGGTTTATTCCTTTCTACTGTAAAATGGACTCAGAATTATAATTTTAGAAGCAGGCCTTTTAGGATTTATTCTAACTCCTCCCTCTTCCCCCACATCTCTGCTAACTAGTCTGTCTTCCTTCTGATCTTTCAGTGGATTAAATCCATACACTCTACAAGACGCTATCCTTCAAAGCTAGCATTGTTCATTTAAACCAAAAGGAGGTGAATAAAATCTTGTAAATTAATGATGTACATCCATAAACATAGGCTGAAAATTTCAACGCCACCTGGGAGACTTCAATGCTCAATTCCTATTAATGCTAATGGGTATTGGGTCTCTAAATCCCCCAGCTAGGATTTGAAAATCTAAGACAGAATGTTCATTTTGGGCTCGACTCAATGAGCACTGGAGAGTCCCCTTTAAGTCACAATTGAAAATAACTAGAGTCTCCTATGAAGTGCTACAAAGAGGAGCTTCTGTGGTAGCTTTCAAAACGGGGTGCCCAGTGTCTTGCTGCCCAGCGCAGGGGGTGCAGAGGCACTCAGGCTTAATTTTTTCAAACTTGAGTGCCTAAAGCTATGCACCTAAATCCGTATTTGTGCATTTACATATGTGAATTTGTGATGAGCACCTGCAGACCCCACTGAGCTCAAAGGAAACTGCAGGGGCTCAGCATCTCTGAAAAACCCATTCACTTATTTATTGATTGATCTAGATTTTAGACAGCTGATGGGAGATTTTCAAAACCATCTCAGGTGATTTATGAACAGAAGTCCCTTGGTTTTCAAGGGGATGTATGCTCCTATATCCCTTAGGAGGTTCTGAATGTTATGTTCACAGCCTACAAAGAAGTTAGAGTATTTTTAGTTTTTATCTTTCTGGAAGTTTGCAAGGTAGCCCTACTTTTTTCCCGTAGAATCTAGAACCCAGAAAACACACAAGAACCCAAAACAGAGAGAGACAAAGTAGGCTGCTCTCTAAGGCAGAGACGCACAACTCAGCCTACCTTGCTTTTTGCACACTGACATAGTGATCACATGCTTCCTGCAGAGTCCCTTACCCTGCAAGCAGGACCAGGACACCCCTGAGAATTTAAAGTGATAGTTTATCATTTTAACACAGTTTCAATAGACCACACTAAAATTCTTTCCCCAGGTTTGAAAAGTCTGTCTTCCATATGGATGAAGGGGTAAGATCTGTTTTGATCCCTGTACCTGGTCTAAGAGAGGTTCTACTTAGGTTCTCGAGTCTATAGACAAGTAATGGAGATTGTGATGTAGCTCCTGGGAAGTTCATTTTAAAGTAAGAGAAACTGAGATGATTTTCAGGGCTCCAGAAAGAATGCTGAATGCACTCTCCCTCTAGGAAAAACAAAACAAAAAATACTGGCAAGATAACAAAAGAGAGATAACAAGAGATGAACAAATGTTAATGGCTATTCCATTTCCAGATGGCAGCTTAGAACTTTTTATATTCCCATCAGTTTTGTCCCTCCCTGCATAAATCTATTTGAAAGCCACTAGTTTAAATACATTACAGTTGATTTACACAAGATATGGTCAATCACCCAACTAAAGCCTATTTCATAATTCAGCCCACAGAAAAATGTCTAAATTCATGCCCAGAGCATTGCTGCAGTCAGGGCTAGCTCTGGTTTCTATTATGTCAACATGATGAGAATGTTACAGATTTGCCTATAATGTAGCTCAGAATAGTTACTCCAAAAATCAGGAGATTTAACTAGCGGGGTTTTTATTCCTGTTGTGAGGATGTGTGTGATAAGATTAGCAGGAACCTAGAAATGCAGCTGGGTGTGCGTGAATGGCATTTCTTTAAAAAAAACAAAACAAACAAACAAAACAAAAAGCTCAACTATTTAATTTTTCCAAGCTGTAGTCAAGCTTAAAGTCAATGGAAAAAATTAAAGCAGGGGGGAATAAATATAAGGCAGCAAGATATTACTGGTGAAGGAAAGGCATTGAAGTCACATGGGAAAGATACAGGGGAGGTTTACCCACACAACTTATATCCCCAGTGTGATGTATTGAAAACTGTAAAAATTACAAGCTATACTTTAAGGAGTTTCCTGGACCTGGTTGCAGGCTAGGGGACTCTGAAGGGAAACGTGCCATCTGGGTTTTCAGCAGTCATTCTGTTGAGAGCCAGTCTAGCATAAGGTGGTGTGAGTTGAGCTCCTCTGTTTTAGAGAGCAGCCTGCTTTCTCTCTCTCTGTTTGGGGTTCTTGTGTGTTATGGTTCTGAGTTAGTGTTATGTTGCAGCCTTACAGAGAGAGTAGTTTATGTTTTTAATCTACCATCTTTGTGTGTATGCCATGAACATAACACACAGAATGTGATAATTACAGCTGGGATTTTTCTAAGGAGCTGAAAGGAGTTAGGCATCCAAATCTCATTGAATTCCAATGTAGCTTGGCATCTAACTCCCTTAAGTTCTTTTGAAAAGTCTTACCCTCAAATAATTCCTTTTCTTTTTTTGGAGAATTGTGGGGTGGGTAAAACTGAGATTTTGGTCAACTCTGATACTAAAGAAATAAATGAAAGGGATAGGCCATATCTGGGGCTCATCACAAAGGCTGCTGAGCCCCCAAGTTTATGGTCCTGGATCACCTCTGCAGGCTAGGGGTAGCATAGAAAATGAAGTGAGGACTAGCAGGTAGGATGGGCAGGGAAGTCAGTCCACTGGCCAATTTACATAATCAGATGAGAAGAGCTAATCCCCATCCAGTCAAACAAGACTCTCCCTGATATACCTAGTCATGCTATAGTGATTTCAGACCTCACAGGTTGTGTGTCACACAGTGAAGCCTGGGGCATATTAAATTTGAATTAAGCAGTGGCTAGGGGCCAGAAAGGTTTCCATCGATATAGGCCCCTCCTTTTAAAGGTGTGAGAATGGATGTAGGGAAGAGGAGTTTATTGAGTCACGTGTTAGAATGAGGAAGAGAGAGAACCAGAGCCTTCTGGACAGTTGTAGAACCAGAAGAAATTGAGAGGAAGGGTGTTACTGGGAGAAAAATGGAAGTAGTAAAGGAGCCTTAAAATGTTTGAATAAATGTATGAACCTTTAGATACTTAACCAAACTGAATTGAACCTCTGATCCTTTCGAGGCTTGTCCATCTCTAGCCCTAGTTACCGTGAGATTACTTGACAACAGTAACAAAACATTTACATTGAGGGTCTCAGCCTGTGTCTACTTAAAGTATTTTTCTTATATTGATATAGAATGCTTCGAGGGAGAAAAAATGCATGAAGAAATGAGTCTATTCAATTTTATACAAAGGGCTAGAGAATACAATACTAGCGACATATTTTTCTGTCGCCTATGAAATGTGTGAAGTGAAAACTGCTTCTTTCAACACCACAGACCTTGTGGGAAATGACCTGTACACTGGATAAGTTGACAGGCACAGTAGGGGATTTCATTACACCTTAGAATTTGACTGGCACAACCAGCTCTCTCTGGCTTTCTGTAACCTCTGGCAAGTGCTTGGAATTGAATCTGTAAATGTTAATCAATATTTCAGGCCTATTAAATAAAGAAAGGCATTGTGGAAATCAAAGCACTAATGGCTGGCATGGTGCTATAGAATGACTTCCAAGCTGTCAAAAACCTTGTAAGGAGCAAAAGAGCAAATATTTTAATAAAACAATTATCTCTACCATTTCAAACCTGTAGAAGAATGTTACATCTCCACCACTATCACGCTAACTTAATTTTAGTTTCAAACAGTTCAATGCCCAAGAGCAACTCTAAATGTGGATGCTCAATGAGTTCTTAAGCAGCTATCCTAAGCCTTTGGGAATGTTAGGGTTCATGTTTTTTAGAGGCACTCCATGTGCATGCAAAATTAGCAGGTGTTGGTTTCTTCACAAAGATTAGGGGACCTGATCCTATCACCATTTATTTCAGTGGGTGCATGCACTAGGTAATTATATATATATAATGTGTGTGTGTGTGTGTGTGTGTGTATATATATATATATATACACACACACATACTGTGACAAAGTTCCTCGTCTGCCTTGGTGGGTCCTGTGCTTTTTGGCAGAATTGCTCACCTCAGAGGTTCACGGCAGCCCTCAGTTTGGCCTCTTCTGCTAGCAGCTCAAACCTGCCATTCACTCAGCTAACCTCATCACTGGCCAGCATGGGGGAAATGGATAACAATCCCCGCAGTCTCTGTGTCCCACCTAGTGGGTCGGGGACAGGCCAGATCCCTTTCCAAATTAGACCGTCCCGCTAGTGTTTCTCATAGACCAGGTCAACTCCTCCTGTGTCCGATCAGGAGTTGGGGGGATGGGGGAAACCCGGGCCTGCCCTCTACACCGGGTTCCAGCCCAGGGCCCTGTGGATAGCAGCTGTCTACAGTGTCCCCTGTATCAGCTGTGTGACAGGACAACTCCCTGGGCTACTTCCCCATGGCCTCCTCCCAACACCTTCTTTGTCCTCACTGCAGGATCTTCCTCCTGAAGCCTGATCACGATTGTACTCTTCAGTCCTCCAGCAGCACACCTTCTCATGCCCTGCTCCTTGCACACGGTGGTGGGTTTTGTACCTCGCCAACCCCTTTGATTCAAGGAGGGGGGGAGTGAGGTTAATCCCGCCTCCCTGGGTCTATGTTGGTTTTAGTACCTCCCCGTTAGTCAGGGCTGTATGGCCCAATGGCCAGAGTCCCTCTAAATCTGCTTCCCCTGGTAGGATAGCGCAGCCTAGCGGTCACAGTCCATATAGTTCGCTCCTAAAGCAGCAGAGCCCAATGGCCAGAGTCTCTCTACATTCTTTTCCCCCCGGGAAATAGTGTGGCCCAGCGGCCAGAGTCCATCTATCTCCTTTGGGGAGAGAGAGGGGGTCAGTGAACTATGTCATCACCAAAGGGGGGGGTTAGAGACCCCCAGTAGGGGAGCCTGGGGCCCACCCAGCTTCACCGGGCTCCAACACAGGGCCCTGTCAGTGATGGCATGATCCGCCACGGGTCAGCGGGGAATCCTACTGCAACACGCTGCCCTCAGAGTAGTGGTAGATACCACTCCCTTCCGTTCCCTGGGTCACTTCCTACCAGTTCTCCAAACTTAGCAGCTCCTGTGGCATCAGGGACTTCAGGTTGCTCAGCACCCGGCGCTCCCTGGGGTTCCAACAGTTGCCAGTCTCTGAGCCCGCTTCCTGGCTCCTCAGCTCCCTCTTGTAAGGGTCACAACTTCTCCTGGGCTGGATCTTCCACTGGGCATCCTCCTTCCCCAGCCACCAGCCCCGACTGAGCAGTTCTGCAGGCTTTTATGCTTGGCTCCAGGTTGGAGCATGCTCAGCAGAGCCTCAGGGGCGTGGCTTTCTCTGCCAGCAGGGAAGGGTTAACTCTCTCAATCTCACTGCGGGTCCAGTCCACCCCGTCACACGCACCTTCCACTAACTGATGGGAGGTCCTTTTTAAACCAGGTGTCCTGATTAGCCTGCCTGCCAAAATTGATTCTAGGAAGCTTTTAATTGGCTCCAGGTGTCGTAATTAGCTTGCTTGTCTTAATGGTTCTAGCAGGTTCCTGATTGCTCCAGGGAAGCCCCTGCTCTAGTCATTCAGGGAACAGAAAACTATTCATCCAGTGGCCAGTATATTTGCCTTCTACCAGACTCCTATTTGAGGAGCAGTGGGCACTGTCCAGGGTTCTCTGCTCGGTGTCCCCATCAGGTTCCCTTCGTTTAGCCGTGACCTCACTCCTGTTCCTGTCATATCATTAGTTGTACCCCACAATTATTTGGAATTCTGGACCAGTGGATCCTCCCCTTAGGCTGGGGGGAAGGAACAAAAGCCCGCCCACTTCCTGGATCCCAACAGGACCAGAATCCTGTACCCCACTGGTCTGAGTCTGTCACAATATATATATTATATATATATAAAAGTTTCTAGATTTGGATTTGCAACCCAAGGTAGGAGAGTGAAGGTCTTTGTCTCCACCCAGCATCTGGTCTATATAAGAGGATAGGAGTCTGCTACAGCTGCCGTCTAACAGAGTTACTCCTTTAGCTAAAAAATGTAGAGGCTCATGCCTGTAACACAGAAGGTCTTGGGTTCACACCACATCTTATATGACAAATAAAATAAAATTATGGCACACTGACATGTTGAAGTTGTTTCCATTTCACAGGTTTGAAAGGGAGCTATATTTCATTTTTTTTCCAGCGTTTTTAATTAAATGTTTTTAAAAACAATGTTGACATTTTTCATTAGCTGAAAACTGGATTTTCAATCAATGAAACATGTCCATAAACCTTTTGATAAGTTTTGATAAAAATGTCAATAACGTTGCAAAAAGAGTCATGCAAAACACTATCTTTCTGAAAATAGGACAGTGCGTAAGTTTTCATTTGTGATGTTTATTTTTTGGGGTTGGGGGGAAAGGCAATTTTTTAATGTGAAAGATTTCAATCAGCTTCAGTTCAGACCCTGCTCAAGTACCATTCTACAACCGGTGGGCAATGGGGTGTGGAGAGGAGATATGCTTGTGACTAAAACACAAGATTAAAGTCAGGAGATCTGGGTTTTATTCCTCATTCTTTCATGCTGACTCCATGGGCTTGAGCAAGTCGACCTCCAAGCTATTCTATTTCCCATTGTGTGTACATCACAAAGGGCTGCGAGGATTAATTCATTAGTGTTTGTAACGGGCTCTGAGATCTTCTAATGGAAGACATGCTATAAGCACAAAATAGTGTTGTGTACCAGGGAATTGCGCTCCCAATTTGAATGTGCAGTGATACACAACACTTAGAGAAACGTTGACCCTGTACTTACTTCACAATGATAGACAAGCCTGCAAATGCTATAGGTTTGGATAAGTATCCTGAAGGTCAAATACTCCTTATTCAGATTTTATCCATGCCTCTTCTTGCTCTGCAAAACTAGGATGGAATTCTCATTAAAAGAGTTTTAGTTTTGAAATTCTTAGAAGGGAGGGAAATCACAAAAATGTGTTGAAGCTGTGGACCAGGCTAAATATTGTGTGGTAGTGGATTTTGCAAATGATCATTTAAACCATCAAAAAGATATAGGAAAGGAACAGAAAATATATCCCCTGGCTAGGAACTGTCAGTGGCCAGCACGTGGGTGGTTGTGCCCAGTGGTTGTCTCCGGAGTCAGCAGTTGGAGCCAAGGATCAAAGCTGGAGTGAGGGTCCAAGTGCCCAAGCCAAGGGTCAGAACCAGAGTCAAGGGACCACATCCCAGCACCAAAGGTCAGAACCAAAGTCAGAAATCAGTGCTGAAGATCAGGTCCAGGTTACCTGGGGTGAGGGAAGGCAGGGCTAAGGCTGATGGCAAGCCAAGAGTAGCTCTGGGCACAAGATGGGAGCAGGAGCTATTGCACCATGAGAAAATGCTTTAAGAAACTGCTGAACTGAGGTTGCTGAGCTTAAAGAGCCAGTCTGCTGACTCTTCCAACTAATCAGGCAGCGCAGCTAATCAGGCAGCCTACTACAGGCCAGCTACGCTTGTTAAGTTGCCCAGAGACTGGCTCTGCTGCAGGCCCTGCTTCCTGACAGGAAGTCATCTAGGGCCCTATTTTTATTTTTAATGGAGATAAGAGCATGTGGGCAATTGCAAGAGCAAATAGCCTGAGGGTCCTAGTTTTTAAGTCCAGATACTTGATTTGCAGCCAAGATTATAATAACTGAAAGGTCTAATGTATAGGACATTTTTGCAAATTCAGGTTGGAATCTTCTTAAAAAAACGTTGTCCTGAACAGTATTCAATTAATTATGACTCATAATCCGCTAAGAGTAGCTGACTACTTAAATTCCCTGTTAATTCAACTATATACAGTTTTCTTCTTCGCTTATTGACCTAAACTGTTGTATAGTATTACTGTGCATAGTTAGACAGGTGCCATATTCCACTCAGGAGGTGCTGCATTACTGGGGTGAGTGAAATTCTAATATGGCATGTAATACATGACTATAAAGTGCACACTAGTTTGGATTCTGATCTCACTAGTTTAAATCAGGAGTGGCACCCCTGAAGTCAGGGCTACACCATTGTGAAACTGGTGTTAGTGAGAGGACAATCAGATTTCCTGTGTCTGTTTTTCCATACCAATGTTGTGTATCAGAATACATGATTGTGTGGTGTGTTACAAATAACTTTGTGAAGGCCACAATATTCATGAAGGAGGAAGCCATAGAATGTGTCTTGCAGGTTATCCCAGATTAAAGGAAATGTAGACCTCACTATCATGTCTGGTGTATGTGGTTGTATGTGATGGGGAAAATATTTTACAAATATTTTAACTATGTAGGGAAAGGTCCTGCTTTGAGTTTTTGGAGTGTCTATGTGAAAACTGTCTCCTTTCTGGGAAAGAGCAATAGAAATCAATACATAGGCCAGAGTGTACACATGTGTGTGTATATATATCTATCTATATAGATAGATATATCTATAGATAGATAGATAGATAGATATACACACACACATATATTTAGAGAGAGAGAGAGAGAGGCCAGAGAAACCTTGACTTTTGTCATTGCATGACTAGTGTCTTCTTTCTATTATCAACACATTTTTGTCAGAATAATGCCAATATTCATTTTCAAAACTGCCAATTGACACAGACAATCACATCAAAAGTGATCTGATCATTCAGAATATTTAACTTAGGACATTTTTGTGATGCCAATGGGAACATACAGCTTCTGATTCTCTAGAGTTTTCACCTTTCAGCCCTGTGACTCCATGTTACACCAGAAAAAGAATTTCAGGACCCCGTTGTGCCACCAATACTGAAAGATAGGTTAGTTGTGACCTGTTTGCAACTGCCTTGAAGGTTGACATCCCATGCTCTGCATCACGTAGGGCCTGATCCAAAGCCAATTGGAAATCGATGAAAAGACTACCATTATATTCAAAAGGTCTATGGATCGGTCTCCTCATCAAAACAAATCTCATTTTTGCAGCTCTTTAAGTGGTCAGACACCAAATTTTGAAATTAAACAACGGGAACTGAACCAAAGACATGTGGTGTGTCTCAAAACAACAAGACTTGTCATTGAATTTTGCTTCTGACTCATCCTGCATTACCTTCTGTAGACAATTGCCCCCCTCTTTTATGCACCTAGTTAGCATTCTGAGTGGTGGCAAAGTACTTAGCTTATCTCTGGGATACTCAAATGAAAAACTTTGCTGCACTTTCCCCGTCCTAACAGTCAAAGGCTATTTATCAACTAAAAAACAATCAAAGACCACATTTTCAATCAGAAATGAACCAACTAATTGGTACTCAGACTTTTCCTTTTGTCCCAGGCACTGTAGTGTAAGGACATAAATACAAAGAGCCATGCTTTAATTAGCAACTGGAGAACTCCCTTGCCTGGAAGTTCCTTCCTATATTAAACTCCCTGCTGCAACACATTCTGGTCCTCTCTAGTAACTGTGTAGAACCAGGAACTATAATTGTGACGTCTTGCTCAGAATACCTGGAACTGTGAGACATGTGTTATCCCTCTGCCTCAGCAAGAGAGAGAGCTTAGTAGCAGCAAAGCTATTTCTCAGCGCCCTGGTGCACCTGCTCATCTGCCTTGCTAGCAAACTCTTCAGGATTCTGCCAGTCCAAATCTTGCCTTGCAGGGAGCCAACAACAAACCCCAATTCCAGAGTTCCCCAAAGATGGGACTGCAATGTCCAGTCCCTCTCACTGGACACTCAGAGCATTTAAGTTCTCTTCCTCCAAAGAGACAGAGCACGCAAGAGCCAGTTAGGTTAGCTGAAGTCTTATCTTCGGTATAACAGCACTGAGAAGGTTTGGTAATTAAAACAAACATAAGTTTATTAACAAAGAATATAAGTGTAAGTAATTCCAAGTAAGAGTGAAAGAGAGATGAAAGGTTACGAACAAAACATGCTTTCTGGTGACTAAAACTTATCTTCAGCAAGTTACAGTCTTTGTCTAAATAGGTTTCTCACCTATATCAGTTCCCAGAGACTTCCATCCCTTGCTCAGATTTTTTTCTTAAGAACAGCAGTACTAGGTCAGACCAAAGGTCCATCTAGCCCAGTATCCCATCTACCGAGAGTGGCCAATGCCAGGTGCCCCAGAGGGAGTGAACCTAACTGATAATGATCAAGCGATCTCTCTCCTGCCATCCATCTCCACTCTCTAACAAACAGAGGCTAGGGACACCATTCCTTACCCATCCTGGCTAACAGCCATTAATGGACTTAACCTCCATGAATTTATCCAGTTCTTTTTTAAACGCTGTTATAGTCCTAGCCTTCACAACCTCCTCAGGCAAGGAGTTCCACAAGTTGACTGTGCGCTGTGTGAAGAAGAACTTCCTTTTATTTGTTTTAAACTTGCTGCCCATTAATTTCATTTGGTGGCCCTTAGTTCTTGTATTATGGGACTAAGTAAATAACTTTTTCTTATCTACTTTCTCCACATCACTCATGATTTTATATACCTCTGTCATATCCCTCCCTTAGTCTCCTCTTCTCCAAGCTGAAAAGTCCTAGCCTCTTTAATCTCTCCTCATATGGGACCCGTTCCAAACCCCTAATCATTTTAGTTGCCCTTCTCTGAACCTTTTCTAGTGCCAGTATATCTTTTTTGAGATGAGGAGACCACATCTGTATGGGTGTACCATCGATTTATATAAGGGCAATAATATATTCTCTGTCTTATTCTCTATCCCCTTTTTAATGATTCCTAACATCCTGTTTGCTTTTTTGACTGCCTCTGCACACTGTGTGGACGTCTTCAGAGAACTATCCATGATGATTCCAAGATGTTTTTCCTGATTCATTGTAGCTAAATTAGCCCTCATTATATTGTATGTATAGTTGGGGTTATTTTTCCCAATGTGCATTACTTTACATTTATCCACATTAAATTTCATTTGCCATTTTGTTCCCCAATCACTTAATTTTGTGAGATCTTTTTGAAGTTCTTCAGTCTGCTTTGGTCTTAACTATCTTGAGCAGTTTAGTATCATTTGCAAACTTTGCCACCTCACTTTTTACCCCTTTCTCCAGATAATTTATGAATAAGTTGAATAGGATTGGTCCTAAGACTGACCCTTGGGGAACACCACTAGTTACCCCTCTCCATTCTGAGAATTTACCATTTATTTCTACCCTTTGTTCCCTGTCTTTTAACCAGTTCTCAGTCCATGAAAGGACTTTTCCTTTTATCCCATGACAACTTAATTTACCTAAGAGCCTTTGGTGAGGGACCTTGTCAAAGGCTTTCTGGAAATCTAAGTATATTATGTCCACTGGATCCCTCTTGTCCACATTTGTTGACCCCTTCAAAGAACTCTAATAGATTAGTAAGACATGATTTCCCTTTACAGAAACCATGTTGACTTTTGCCCAACAATTTATGTTCTTCTATGTGTCTGACAATTTTATTCTTTACTATTGTTTCAACTAATTTGCCCAGTACTGACGTTAAACTTACCAGTCTGTAATTGCCGGGATCACTTCTAGAGCCCTTTTTAAATATTGGCGTTACATTATCTATCTTCCAGTCATTGGGTACAGAAGCCGATTTAAAGGACAGGTTACAAACCATAGTTAATAGTTCCACAACTTCTCATTTGAGTTCTTTCAGAACTCTTGGGTGAATGCCATCTGGTCCCAGTGACCTGTTAATGTTAAGTTTATCAATTAATTCCAAAACCTCCTCTAGTGACAATTCCATTTGTGACTGTTCCTCAGATTTGTCACCTACAAAAGCCGGCTCAGGTTTGGTAATCTCCCTAACATCCTCAGCCGTGAAGACTGACGCAAAGAATCCATTTAGTTTCTCTGCAAGGACTTTATCGTCTTTAAGTGCTCTTTTTGTATCTCGATCATCCAGGGGCCCCACTGGTTGTTTAGCAGGCTTTCTGCTTCTGATGTACTTAAAAAACATTTTGTTATTACCTTTTGAGTTTTTGGCTAGCCATTCTTCAAACTCCTCTTTGGCTTTTCTTATTACATTTTTACACTTAATTTGGCAGTGTTTATGCTCCTTTCTATTTACCGCACTAGGATTTGACTTCCACTTTTTAAATGATGCCTTTTTATCTCTCACTGCGTCTTTTACATAGTTGTTAAGCCATGGTGGCTCTTTTTTAGATCTTTTACTGTGTTTCTTAATTTGGGGTATACATTTAAGTTGGGCCTCTATTATGGTGTCTTGCAGGGATTTCACTTTAGTCACTGTACCTTTTAATTTCTGTTTAACTAACCCCCTCATTTTTGCATAGTTCCCCTTTTTTAAATTAAATGCCAGTGTTGGGCTGTTGAGATGTTCTTCCCACCATAGGGATGTTAAATGTTATTATATTATGGTCATTATTTCCAAGCGGTCCTGTTATAGTTACCTCTTGGACCAGCTCCTGTGCTCCACTCAGGACTAAATCAAGAGTTGCCTCTTACCTTGTGGGTTTCCGTACCAGCTGCTCCAAGCAGTCATTTAAAGTATCGAGAAATTTTGTCTCTGCATTTCGTCCTGAGGTGACATGTTCCTAGTCAATATGGGGATAATTGAAATCCCCCACTATAATTGAGTTCTTAATTTTGATAGCTTCTCTAATTTCCCTTAGCACAGTGGTCCCCAACCTTTTCGTCTGGCGGGCGCCAGACGAAGGACCACTGCAGCAGTGGAGCACCCGCCGAAATGCCAACGAGTGATTTCATCGAGAGGCGTCGACCCTGAATATCGGCGGGGACGCCTCTCAATGACGCCGCTTGCTGTCGACAAATGACATCATCGAGAGGCGTTCCCGCCGAAATTCGGGAGCGACGCCTCTCGATGATGTCACTTGTTGATGGCAAGCGGCGTCATCGAGAGGCATCCCTGCCGATATTCGGGGGCAACGCCTCTCGATGACATCACTTGTTGGTGACAAGCTTCGTCATTGAGAGGCGTCCCCGCCAAAATGCCACTGAAATTTGGCAGCATTTCGGCGGGTGCTCTCCCGGGGGCCAGGATGCGGGCACATTAAGATGCCCCCATGGGTGCCATAGCGCCCATGGGCACCGCGTTGGGGACCCCTGCCTTAGCACTTCATCATCACTATCGCTGTCCTGGTCAGGTGGTCGATAATAGATCGCTAATGTTCTATTCTTATTAGAGCATGAAATGACTATCCATAGAGATTCTATGGAACATGTGGATTCACTTAAGATTTTTATTTCATTTGATTCTATATTTTCTTTCACATATAGTGCCACTTCCCCCACCCCACACTACCTGTTCTGTCCTTCCGATATATTTTGTACCCTGGAATGATTGTATCCCATTGATTGCTCTAGTCCACCAGGTTTCTGTGATGCCTATTATATCAATATCCTCCTTTATCACAAGGCACTCTAGTTCACCTATCTTATTATTTAGACTTCTAGCATTTATGTACAAGCACTTTAAAAACTTGTCACTGTTTATTTGTCTGCCCTTTTCTGATGTGTCTGATTCTTTATTTGAATGTTTCTTCTCTGATCTGGCCCTTACATTATCCTCTTCCATTCTCTGCTCCTGACTATAACCTAGAGAATTTCTATCAATAGACTCTCATCTAAGAGAAGTCTCTGTCCAATCCACGTGCTCCTCTGCAGCAGTCGGCTTTCCCCCATCTCCTAGTTTAAAATCTGCTCTACAACCTTTTTAATGTTAAGTGCCAGCAGTCTGGTTCCACTTTGGTTTACGTGGAGACCATCTCTCCTGTATAGGCTCCCCCCATCCCAAAAGTTTCCCCAGTTCCTAATGAATCTAAACCCCTCCTCTCTGCACCATCGTCTCATCCATGCATGGAGACTCTGAAGCTCTGTCTGCCTACCTGGTCCTGCACGTGGAACTGGGATAATTTCTGAGAATGCCACCATAGAGGTTCTGGATTTCAGTCTTTTCCCTAGCAGCCTAAATTTGGCCTCCAGGACGTCTCTCCTACCCTTCCCTATGTCATTGGTACCTACATATACCACGATCACCGGCTCCTCCCCAGCACTACACATAAGTCTATCCAGATGCCTCGAGAGATCCACAACCTTCGCACCAGGCAGGCAAGTCACCATACGGTTCTCCCAGTCATCACAAACCCAGCTATCTATGTTTCTAATGATCGAATCTCCCATTACTAACACCTGCCTTTTCCTAGTGACTGGAGTTCCCTCCCCCGGAGAGATAACCTCAGTGCGAGAGGATACCCTAACACCATCTGGAAGGAGGGACCCAACTATGGGAAGGTTTCCCTCTGCTCTCATTGAGTGCTATGCTTCCCTGGGCCTTTCATCCTCCTCAACAGTGCAGGGGTTGTCTGACCAGAGGTGGATCAATTCTACAGTGTCCCGGAAAGCCACATACCACTCTGCCTCCCTTAGCTTCTCCAGTTCTGCCACCCTGGCCTCCAAAGCCCTTACGCGGTCTCTGAGGGCCAGGAGCAAATTGCACTGAATGCACACATACACCACCTGGCCACAGGGCCAGGGCCGGCTCCAGACACGAGCTCAGCAAGCAGGTGCTTGGGGCGGCCAAGGGGGAGGGGGCGGCATGTCGGGCTTTTTGGTGGCGGGTCCCTTGGTCCCTCTTGGAGGGAAGGACCTGCCGCCAAATTGCCGCCGAAGAAGAAAGCGGCGTGGTGGAGCTGCCACTGATTGCAATCGTGTCTTTTTTTCCCCCCACTTGGGTTGGCAAAAACCCTGGAGCCGGCCCTGCACAGGGCAGGTAATCATACATGCTGCACTCAGCGCAATAGATTGGATAGCCCCCACTCTGCTGCTGGGCTTCTGCCTGCATTGTCTCCTGCAGCTACCTAGTTAATGAAAGGGTTTTGTTTAATTCAAGAAGTTTTGAATGTAGTTTAGTTTACAGGTTTTAAAGAACAGCATGTGAACCATGCCCTCTTCCCACTCCCCTTCCAAACTCCCTTGCAAAACTCCCTGTTAGCAGCCCCTGTTTGCAAAAAAAGGTTTTTCACGAGCTCTTGTATCCCTCACGGATGACAAAATGGCTTTCTGCTTCTGCTAATATTCCCCAGCGTTTCAAAAGCCACGCAGAAAGACAGCCTCCATCCCCTGTTGTGATCAGTATACAATCATTGCCCCCACTTGCTGGTGTGACAGTTCTCTTTACCTTCTGTGTAAACATACTTAATTTTTTCTGCCCTCGCCTTGTTCAATTGACTGTGGAGACACAGTCAAGCAGGTGACACAACATGCTTTTGTCTAGGGACAGACTGGGTTTAATGCACTGCTTATATAAGCCTATATTTCTAGCATACATCTATAATTTTTATACATTATCTGTACATACACCACACAATAAAATTAATGACCAGCATGTGATACCAATTTGCATGTGATACCTTACAGGACACCTTTTAGATACAGATTATCCCAATGGTGAGTTGTGGGCAATGAGTGTGTCAGGCCTGATGTGAGTTATGATATGATATACCCGCTACCACTTGGCATTGAGGGTCTCTTTGTGTCACAATAACCACTCCACACCTCCCTTTCTTAGTTTAAAAAAAAAAGGTTTAAAAAACTTAAATTATAAACCAGAGTATATGGTTTATTTTTTCCACTTGAGTATACCGCTGCTTGGCTTCTGTGAGGCTTCTTGATAGGAGTGCAACAGGCCCCAGTCTCCTTCTGACTGCTGTGTGTAACCACTGCTCCTAAACCATGTAAAGATGCATCCACTGCTACTGTTGTTGGATAGTTTGATTATTGAGCCAAGACAGGTGGAGATGTCTGTAGTCCTTTCATTTTATTGAATATGTTTTGTTGTGTTCTACCCCAGATCCACATATTGTGACCATTAAAGAGATCTCTTAAGGGTTTTGTTAGATGAGCTATATTTGATAAGAATTTCCCAGAATGATTTGTCACACTGTGATGATCTCCTCAGGACACCCAGAACCATAAGCCACTGAGGGTGTGTCTACACAGCAAAGAAAAACCCATGGCTGGCTTATGCCAGCTGTCTTGGACTGTAGGGCTGTTTCTTTGTTGTGTAGACTTATGGACTCAGGCTGGAGCCCGAGCTCTGGTACCCTTCCACCCCACAGCAATGAAACCATCCCACAGCCCAAGCCTGAGTCGGCTAGCACAGGCCAGCTGCAGGTGTCTAGTTGCTGTGTAGACATACCATGTTACTCTTCTGCCTCAGCAAGGGAGAGTTTTGCTGAGGCTTGAACTGTGTATCAGCTCCCTGCCACGCAAGTCTGTCTGCCTCACCAAGAAATTCCTTGAGACTTTTTCAGTCCTAGCCTTCCCTTGCAGGTAACAGTCAATGAACCCCAGTTCTCCAGGGACTTTTCTCTGCACTGTCCAGTCCCTCTTTCTGGACACTCACAAAAAATACTAAATTCATTGCCTCCAAAAAGAGAGAGTGCACACACCAGCTTGCTAGGTTAGTTGATGACTCACTCTATATTTCAATAGAACAGCACTGAGCCAGCTTATGGTAAACTAAGAAGAAATATATTAATAAACAGAGATTTAAGGGATACTAACTAAGAGAAAGACAGAGGTATGGTTACAAACAAAACAGAACATGCTTTCTAGTGACTAACACTTAATTTTAGCATGTTACAATCTTTGCGTGAGCAGTTTTCTCACCTACAGAATATTATCAACAGCTCCAGTCCTCCAGGCCAATGTTCACAGAATCAGAGGGTGCTGTTTCATTTGTTCCCTATTTAAAGAATTATCTCCCCTTCTTGTTTATAGCCCAGTAAATCTTTGAAATTTCTTCTTTGGAAAGTAAACCAGGACATGGATAGATAGGTGCCATGTTGTCTTCCTCATCCTCTTGTCAGTCTGCTTTTTCAGTTGGTTTAATCACTTTCTTTACCTTAGGTGTAAATGTACTTCCATTATCTCTGGCCTCACCTTGTTCAATTTACATTGCAGACATAGGAAAACAGACAAATCAACATTCCTGCGTCTACAACAAACTTGTTTATCTGCTCTACTTAGATTGTTTGGTCTGAACATATTTTAGGAACATATTTCCATCACACATACACAGTTCTTTAAACATTAACTGTACATACATCACACAATAATATTAGTGACCAGTTTGTGACCAGCATTTATATGACACCATCTGGCTACATGTTCTCACAACAGTATTCTTGGGTGCACTCTTAAGCAGTTGTCATAAAAGGCCTTTTAGGGTCACACACATCCAGGAATCTTCCTACAGCAGAAATATTTTGTGGTTTGGGTAAGGCAAGCAATGCCTTCAGGTTTCGTGAATCCAGCTGAATTCCCTCTTTGCTTCCTACAAATGTTACCAGATTCATTTCAAATTCACATTTCCTATCCAGAGTAAGGTTGGATGCATCTCAAGATTGCATGTATTTGCTCATCATGTTCATTTTCATCTTTGCTATATACCAACACATCATCTGTATGGCACAAGACACCAAGTAAAACTGACATGATCTGAGAGATTCTCTTTTGGAAATGTTCTGGTGCTGAAAATATGCCAAATGGAAGATGATTAAAACAGTACCTTCCAAATGGGGTGATGAATATACTTAGTAGTATAGAATCATAGAGTATTAGGGTTGGAAGGGACCTCAGGAGATCATCTAGTCCAACCCCCTGCTCAAAGCAGGACCAATCCCCAAATTGCCCCCTCAAGGATTAGAACTTTCAATCCTGAGTTTAGCAGGCCAATGCTCAAACCACTGAGCTATCCCTCCCCCCATAGAGTGATTAACCAGAGGAATTTGCCAATAGCCTGCTGTAGCTTCTAACTGACAAGATTTTGACTTCTGATAACTGAGATAATGTCTGGCCAACTGCAGGAAATAAGCGGCTTTTTCTGCACACACCTTAGTAAATAAGGTCCATCAAATATGGGCTTTGCCATTGGGTTTTGGAACAACAACCATTCCCACACACCAGTAAGTGGGTTCTTCTGTCTGGACCCGTATCTTTCATTCTCTTTAATTCTTTGACTTTTCCTAGGAAGCATATTGGGTGCTGAGAGAGCAAAGAGAGTTGCTGACAGCACCAGTTTTGTTTTGTATTCCCCGACGGCTTTCCTAGCTCTGAGAAATCATGTGGATAAATCTGCTGGATAGTTTGCTTTTTGCCACTAATAAATTCTAGTTTCTCTGCTAGGTGCAAACCTTGTATTCCTGGCAACCCTAGTGGGGGAGTTGTCAATCTTAGTATTATATATATTATTAGTTGAAGGACTTTCTGTCCTTTCTCCAACTTCTCAAAGAACTGACGAAACAACCAACCAATATAATGCTACTTGCCCAACGTAAAAGCTTATTTGGTCTTTACAAATCTCCATCCTGGGAACATATATATATTTAATTCCAGTAACAGACAATATTAATTTTAAATTTTAGATTTCAATTGCTTAGATTCCTGTGTGTGTACCAAAGTGCAGTCTGCCCTATTGAGAATATAATTCTTAGAAGTTTAGCATTTTCTTCTCAGGATAACACTTCCTCTTGGATTGTTTCTGCTACTGTTGGTGATCTCCAAGCTACCACAAAAATGGGACATTTTATAGCATCTCCTACATTCTGCCTCTTTTACTAGACATTATTGCCTCTGTAGCTTGGGATCTTGCACCAGGTTCCACAGCTTTTCCAAGTTTCCTTCTTGTTAAGGTTCTTTGGTCTCCCACTCTCCAGTTGTGTACTGTTCTTTTGTTGTAAATTGGGTCTGACAGCTAACTTTTGCATTTGTGTCTTTTTTATTTTGTCAATATTGTCTGATGCAGTTTTCCTGATGCAGCTAGCATGTAAGTTACATTGCTGTTTCCTTATGGTTTCTTGCATTCTCTTTTCACTAGAGCTCCTGTAGCAAGAGATTTGGATCTAACTGAAGGTGTGCTGATAAACTGGTATCTCTTATGCCAACAACTATTGTGCTTCTTATTAGTTCTTCTTTTGCTGTTTCATATTGGCAATGATCAGCAAGGCTACAACCTGCAGTAATAAGAATCTCAGCTGCTTCCATTTGTTCCTGGCATCTTCTATTAAATTTGGCCATTTCGTATATAACATTCTGTTCATCTGTGAAATGGGAATCAAAAGCTTCTTTCACTTTGGTATATTCTTTCTTTTCCTCATCGGTGGGGTATAGGGCACACTGAATGTCATCAGTAATACCAGTCATTGGAAATTATCAGGACATTTGCTTGATTTTCTTGCGCTATCTCTGTGCAACCGGAAGCTACCTGGAATTGCTTAGATCTCCAGACCCAGCAAGGCTGGCTGCCTCCGCTACCTTCTCTTGCAGAGCAATTGGCACTGTGGACTTAATTGCCGGGTTAAGACAAGATTCAGCCTCCTTTCTGATGCAACTTTCACAGCTCTCCTCCCTGATTTTCTGCTTTGCCCACTCACCACTCTGGGAGTCTCTTTTCTTCCTTTACTCCTGTCACAACCAGGACATGGGCAGTCAGGCCTAGTAGTCAAAACAGGAGTCAAAACCCAGGAGCCATGCCAGGTCAGGTCACCAGAAGATCAGAGTGAGGCACTAGGAGTGGGTAGCACAAGGGAATAAGGTTGCCAACTGTCTAATCACAAACTCAAAGACCCTTGCCCCACCCGCTACTCCACCACTTCCTCGAGACCACAACCTTGTCCCGCCCCTTCTCCAAGGCCCTGCTCCCTCCTTCCCCACTCACTCCATCACTCACTCTCCCCTCCCCATTCACTTTCACCAGGCTGGGGCAGGGGTTTGGGGTGCAGAAGGGGATGTGGGGTGCAGGCTGTGGGGGGCAGAGTTTGGGTGTGGGAGGAGATGACGGGTGCAGGCTCTGGGAGGGAGTTTGGGTGTGGGAGGGGATGAGGGGTACAGGCTCTTGGAGGGAGTTTGGGTGCAGGAGGGGGTATGGGGTAGGGCTCTGGGAGTGTGGGTGCAGGCTACAGGCTGGGGCAGGGGATTGGGGTGCAGCAGGGGGCCAGGGGGTTGGCACTTACCTCAGGCAGCTCCTGAAAACGACTGGCACATTCCTCTGGCAGAGGATTCTAGGTGGGGGGATCAGGGGGTCTCTGTGTGCCACTGACCACAGGCACCACCCCGCACCGCTCCCATTGGCCACAGTTCCTAGCCAATGGAAGCTGCCGAGTCAGCGCTCGGGGTCGGGGCAGTGCGTGGAGGCTCCCTCCCCCCTCCACAAGGGCTGCAGGGATGGTGCTGGCCACTTCCCGGAGCGGCGCAGAGCCAAGGCAGGTAAGGAAGCCTGCCTTCGCTCCACTGCTGCGCTGGGCTGTTATTGCCCCAAGTCTCCCGGTTTGGATGAAGTAGCCTCTGGGAGATAGAGCCTGATTCCAGGAGACTCCTGGTGAAAGCAGGAGGGTTGGCAACCCTACAAGGGAAGCAATCCTAAGTAGGAGAAACCTAGTTGCAGAGACAACATCCTGTTCCTCCGCTTGGTTTAAAATAAAAGCAGAGAACCAATGTGGACCCATGGAGTTCCACCACCAATCAGATCCGAAGCCTGGAGTCCCGTGTCATAGTTGAGCTTCAAGTTCTGGTGACTGTTTACAGGTCACCAGGTGGCAGCTTGGAACATGCAAGCTCTGTGGTCCAGGATTTGAGATCCACGGCCACTAACTACTCCTTCTTTAGAGAGAGGGATTCACTCACGTCTGATGCCATGTACTGCATCATCATAAATGGACAGAACCATCCTTACTGCAGTAACTCCACAATCAGGAAGTTTCTCTCTTTATAAAGCTCCCCCCTACAACACATCCGCATCCTCTTAGGTGACTGTGGAGGACTAGGAGCTCCATAACCAAATCCACAAGCACTAACATAACATCTTTGCAAACCCCTTTCATGGCAGTCCCCAAAGCCTCGTTGTCACATTTGGTTTCTTCTTCTGCAAGCACAGAAGTGTAGCTAAGTATGGTGATACTCACTACATGTAAGAGAAGTGGTAATTTAGGGCCTAAGCACATTGGTGTCAACTGAAAGACAGTGGGATTTGGATCAAATCCAAATACCAACTCCACTAAATACATTAATATTGATATTAGTGTCACCATAGAATGCAACAACATTGTCACAACTCAGTTTTTAAATGAAATCATAAGTGTAACTTAAGACTCAGAATACATGCCTCTTAACTTCTCTAATAATGTTGAATATTGAGGAGGAGGGGAGAGGGATTTATGTAGTACAGGGAAATATTAAAGTTGTTTCATTAGTACAGGCATGGTCTGTCTTCTGCGAGGAAGAAAGAACTTTTTTTTATTTTTACTTCAAAAAGCTGCAATGCAGAACTCACATAAGTGTCAAACTTATCACGTCACAATTATATTCACACCTTCTTTTGAAGTTTATAATATGGAAAATGCAATTTACTATAAAAGGTTTCAACACCTAGAAAAAGGAATCCAGGAGCAGACAACCGCAGCATTTCAGCATATACTTCAGAGACTTCAGGAGGTTTTGCTGTTGAGAACCTCTGCATGCTAAGGAAACTGGTAATGTACTCCGCTGGCATAACCGTGAAGAAACAAAGAAACAAAAATCGTTGTTTATTTTAGAGGTTTGGGAGACATTTGAATGTAAAGTAGATGATACAAGAGATAGGCAAACTGGATCAACCCTTAGAAGTAAACCAAGGTCCAATTCAAATTTAAGAACAAATATTGTTTGCTTGGGGTTCAAATCAGTTCGGATTGTAAGGATCTGTATCAACCAGATTCTCCTCTTGTATACACCAGTGCAAAAGTGGAGGGACTCCAGTGAAATAAAAAGTAGAGCTGGTGGAAAAATTGGGGGGAAATGTTCGGAGTTTTTCCTTTCTGTTTTTCAAAAATCAAAATTTGAACTACTTCAAAACCTGTAGTCAGGGCCAGATTAACCCATCACTGGGCTCCAGTCAAACATACTTTTCTCCCTCCCAGTGCAGAGGAGAGGCCTAGTGTAACCCACACACTTCCTGGGTGTGGTGTTCTGTCCCCTCTAGTGGCACCAAGACCACTTAGAGATTAATGAGTCTGCTATGGCCTTAGCTAAGGGGTATGTGACTTTTAGCTCATGTAGTAGAGTAGTGGTCTTCAATCTTTTTACGCCCAAGATCACTTTTTGAATTTAAAAGCAACTCAGGATCTACCCCGCCCCTTCCCCAAAGTCCGCCCCGCTCACTGCATCCCCCTTCTCTCTGTCGCTCGCTCTCTCCTGCCCTCACTCACTTTGGGCTGGGGTAGGGGGTTGGGGTTCGGGGGGGGTGCAGGCTCTGGGCTGGGTCTATGGGGTTCACAGTGTTGGAGGCGGCTCTAGGCTGAGCCTGGGGCAGGTGGTTGAGGTGCAGTAGGGTGTGGGGTGTAAGCTCTTGGAGGGAATTTGGGTGCAGGAGGGGACTCCAGGATGGGGCAGAGTATTGGGGTGCAGGATGGGGTACAGGTGCTGGCTCTGGGAGGTGGTCAGGTCTGGGGATTGGGGTGCAGGAGTGGGTACAAGGTGCTGGCTATGGGAGGGGGTCAGGGCTGGGACTTGGGGTGAAGGAGGGGGTATGGAATTCTGGTTTCAGGAGGGGGGTCAGGGCTGGGGGTTGGGTTGCGACCTCCCGCCGGGCAGCACTTACCTCCAGCAGTTCCCATTAAGGCAGGCTGCCTGCCTACCCGGCCCCACACTGCTCCTGGAAGGGGCCAATGCACCCCTACAGCCCATGGAGGAGTGGGGGGAACATGGCTCTGTGCACTGCCCCTCTCTGCAAGTACCACCCCTGCAGCTCCGATTGGCCACAGCTTCCCATTCCTGGCCAATGGGAGTTGCAGGGGTGGTGCTTGCAGGCAGGAGCAGCACGTGGAGGGAAACCTCCACTTCCAGGGCTGCAGGGCTGCACTGGCCACGTCTGAGAGTGGCATGGGGCCGGAGTAGGCAGGAATCCAGCCTTATTGGCAGCCCAACTGCATCAACCAGTCAATTGTGATTGACCGATTGGTGATCACTGAAGTAGAGGCTCATGCATTTAGCTCCATGGGTCCCAGGTTTGATCCTGCCTGCTGATGATTGGGATCTGTCAGTATTACTCTAGGACAGAGGGTTGGAGAGTGATCCCACCTCACACTCATTCCACCACAGCAGTTCCTGTCCGTTGGGGCTGAGCTAGCTCTCTACTCTGGGCATTGTGCCCTGGAGTGCATCACTCAGCACAGTGGCATCGCCATTATTTGCCTCCTTCAGAAGGGTGGCCATGCCAAACCTGAGTTGTGCTGCAACCCCATACATCAGGTCACAACACCATTCACTCATATTGGGCCTTGCTGCCTTCTCCCTTCCATACCACCCTGAAGGGGTGGCTGGGCCACATCTGTGTGGCACTGTGATCCCATGTACTAGGTCGCAACACCTGGAGGGGGAACCTGGGCCCAGCCCCATGAGACAGGAACTGCCACTGAGGACGGGTGCAGAGCAGCTCACTCTCCAAGCCCTCCCCTCCCCACAAGTCCCTCCTCCACAATGGTTTGAGATTAGGACTGCAGTGCTAGGGTAGTGCTGCTGCAAGGGAATCTGTGCCCCTTGACAAGGTGAGGAAGATGCAGTGGCAGAGGAGAAGGATGCTGGCCTATGGTTTAACTCCCTGGTCCCACCACCAGGCCCAGCTCTAGGCACCAGCGCTCCAAGCATGTGCTTGGGGCGGCACTTTCCAAGGGGTGGCACTCTGGCACCTATTTTTTTTTGCTTGGGGCACAAAAAGCCAGGAGCCGGCCCTGAGCGGAGGTGAACTGCGGTGGTGAGGGGCGTGGGGAGGGCCACAGGAAGTAACTGTGGGGGGGGGGCAGAGGAACCGCTTACCCCCACAGCTCATCTCTGCTCCACTGCCACCTGCTCCCCCGAGCGCGTCGCCGCTCTGCTTCTCCCTCTTCCCTCCCAGGCTTGCCGCAAAACAGCTGACTCGTGCTGCAAGCCTGGGAGGGAGGGTAAGAAGCGGAGCGGAGGTGGAGCGCTCAGGGGAGCAGGCAGAGCGGAGGTGAGCTGCGGCAGTGGGGGGCACGGGGAGGAACATAGGAAGTAACCCGGGGGGCAAAGGAACCGCTTCCCCCCAGCTCACCTCCTCCTCCAGCCCCAAGAGCGCCGCCGCTCTTCTTCTCCCCCTCCCTCCCTGGGGATTTGGGGAAGGGGTTGGAATGGGGCGGGGAAGTGGTGGAATTGGGGTTGGGGTGGGCACGGGAAAATTTTTTGCTTGGGGCGGCAAAAAACTTGGAGCCGGCCCTACCCAGCACACACACAAATTTGGGCCCTAAGGCCATGCCTATGCATTAATCCTGCTCTGCCTGTAGTATGATGCAGCTATACAAGTATAAAAACATTTATACCAATATGGCTCATTGCTGTACGGCAAGTGAAATAAGCTATAGCAATACAGTGATATAAAAGTGCTTATAGCTGCATCCACAGCACGGCTTCTCCTGGTATCACTGTTTCAGGTTGGCGGCGGGAGGGACTTTGTATGGAAATAGTTATGTTGGTACAAAATCTGTACATAGACCAGGCCCTAAAACATTATGTAGTCACTTTTGAAAATCTGGGTCATAAATGCTACTCAATGAAATATCCCAAAACCGGTCAAAAGAGAGACCCTTCTTCCACTCATTTCTAACCAAAAGTGGTAAGGCTACAATTGCAGTGGAAGCTCTTTGAAAACTATCCCTCCACTTGCTAGTGACAAATGAGCTACTTATTTATGACTGAAGCAGTGTCTTCCTGGTTGAACTCTCCATTTTTTTGTGATAGTTAAGTTATTTATAACAATTGTAACAGAGCCTTGGGCGTCAGAACTCCGGATGAGGCTGAATGAATTTTATGAGAAGTGGAACATCTCGGGACAAAATGCCTAAAACAGTGACAACAAAGAAGAGTGGATTATATAATGTGAATACAAACAAGTCCTTTTACCCCTTCATGTCACTGTCCATTGCATTCTTCATCATGCGTTCAACCCAGCATGCATCCAAAAGAAGTTCTAATGTGTCATTGTCATTATCTTGTGCTGCATTATTTACAACCACTATGTAAGAGTTCTATGGGGAAAACTTCACCATTGAAACAGACCTTGCTTTACAGTGCCTGTGGTAATGCGAGTTTTGTTTCCAAAGAGCAAAGATAATGTAGCTAAATGAATGGTGCTTTCCCCTGCAGCTGGTGGAAGGTTTTTGTGATTTTTTCTTCGCATGTCTCTTAAAATCTGGTGATAAAGTTTAAGATTTCCAAAACAGGTGAATAAAATTAAGCACAGTAACTCCTCACTTAACGATGTAGTTATGTTCCTGAAAAATGCGACTTTAAGCGAAACAATGTTAAGTGAATCCAATTTCCCCATAAGAATTAATGTAAATGAGCGGGTTAGGTTCCAGGGAAATTTTTTTCACCAGACAAAAGACTATATATATATATATATATATATATATACACACACACACACACACACACACACACACAGTATAAGTTTTAAACAAACAATTTAATACTGGTACACAGTGATGATGATTGTGAAGCTTGGTTGAGGTGGAAGAGTCAGAGGGTAGAATATTTCCCTTACTGCTAAATGATGAACTAGCAATTGGCTGAGCCCTTAAGGGTTAACTCTCTCTCTACACAAGGCAGCAGGAATGGAGGGAGATATGCGCATTTCCCCTAAGTACACTGTCTTGTTAATTAGATCATCTTGCTGATAGGCAGCTGCTGTTCCACCTCCCTCCCTCCTGAGTCCTGGTCTGTCTCCCCTGCTCTATGGAAGATGGGGTAAGCGGGGTGCAGGAATGGGGGGAGGGGGACACCCTGACATTAGCCCCCGCTCTTCCTTCCCTCCCCCCCCACAGCAAGCAGAAGTCTTGGGGAGCAGCTCCAAGGCAGAGGACAGGAGCAGCACGTGGCAGTGGGTGGAGGGACATAGCTGAACTACAGGCAGCTGCTGCACAGGGAACTTAGAGGAGTGGGGAGCTGATAGGGGGGCTGTCAGTCCACCCTGGTTCCAAGCCCTCACAAGCTAGCTGCAAGAGGCTGCTCTTCCTGCAAGCAGCAGACAAAGCAGGCGGCTGCCAAACGACATTAGAAGGGAGCATTACACAACTTTAAACGAGCATGTTTCCTAATTCATCAGCAACATAACAACATTAACCGGGACGACTTTAAGTGAGGAGTTTCTGCATATAAAGGCATATTTTAGCACCCACATAAATGATACAATATTTAGAAGTCCTGAAAAGCTTGCAGCTCCCACTGTTGCCCTGGTCTGCAAAGATACTGAAAAAAACAACATCATATATAAGATCATTTTAATGGTCACAGTTGGTCATATTCACTGTTTTCGTGGCTTTGTATATTTTTCAAAATGATAATTTAGGCCAACATTTTAAAAATGGGGTGCCTAAAAGTAAGGTACCTGAGTCCATATTTAGGCACCTAAATAAGTGGCTTGATTTTCAGAAGCCCTGAGTGCCCACTGACTGAAACAAGGAATCGTGGCTCATTTGTTGTTTTAGAAATGTGTGCATGAAAAACATGGGGCCAGATGTTGTGGTCCTTACTTCATTTTTACTCGGGCAAATTCCAAAGGAAGAAACAGAGATTTCCCTGAATTTCCTCAGCTGAAGTATGGAGCAGGTATAGGGAGGAGGTCTGCAACTTTACATGCATCAGAAGTCATGGATCTGTTCCAAACTGCTCTGACAAGCCTAGAGATGGGATTTGCAAAGGAGCCCAAGTGACTCAGGAATGCAAGTGAAGAAAAAGTCTGTGTGCCTCACAGAAACAGGAATTAATGCAGAGAAGTCCCATGGCATGTGTCAGACAGGAGGTCAGAGTAGATGACCACAGTGGTCCCTTTATGATCTATGTGTATGTCTACCCTGCACACTCCGGATGGCAGCGCATAGTCATAGAAGTGTAAGCAGCTGTGTCAACGGTGAGGCACTGCTTAGGCGTGTAGAGTACAGACATACTTGAACCCTTTGGGTTTGTTCTCTACACACCCTAGCAGTACCTCCCCTATCTACACTGCTTCTTTTTTAACTGTCTCACTGACTCCCCACTGCTGGAGCCTTTCCTCGCTGCATGGAGCTACCAGAGCCTTTTCCCCACTTACTTCCCCCTGCCAGAGCCTTTCAGTGACATGTGTAGCTGCACACCGCTGTGTGGATGCAGCCTGCTTTTCACTCCAGTGTGTCGCTCCAAGTATTCTACGTACTGCATCAGTGTAGTGCAGCATTTCCATGTCCCGTGAGTGTGGCCACCACAGTGTTGTATAGGCTTTTCACTAACTGAATAATTAGCATTTCAACAACAAACGTTCAAAGCACCATGGAGCCACAAACTAATAGGCTGGGGATGGCAAACAAGTGATGGAAGTTTCCACTTTTTGTCGTGCCTTGAAAGCAAGAGCAGAATGGGCAAATCATGCTTCCGTGGCACAGCCACTATAGATGCCAACCATACACAACAGGACAGGATTCAGATTCTGAATCTGCCGTCAAACTGTCAACAGCATCTAACTGGCAGAGTTCTGGACCAAGAATAAAATGTGTCCGATGCTAAAAATATGATGTGTAAAAAATGTTACATAATGACATGCTGCTGCTGTACATCCCCATCATGTTTTGACAAGGGGCATCAAGTGGTGAAAAATGGCAAAGCACCCATGTGTTAGTGTGCTGGAGAACTCATGAACAGATCTTGCATAGCAGGGTCTGAATGTTCCATTTCAATTCCTCAACAGCAAAAATCACAAAATGGATGGTGTTCTGGGGATGAATCAAGGCTGGCAGTTGATGAGGCTATAGGACCCCTGTTGCATTTCTTGAGGAAGTTGGAAGGTGTGTAGTGAATGAGGGAGGGGATTGCTAGAAGAGAAAGGGTGGTCTCCTGGTTTAGTCAGTTTAATTCCTCTCTGGAGAACTGCATTCTGCCACAGAGCTCCTATGTGATGCTAGGCAAGTCATTTAAACTAAACATTTCACAGGTGGCCACTAGTTATCTTCCTCAGTGTCTAGATGCCTAAATTGAGGCATCGAGGGTTTTGATTTGCAGAACTGGTACCGCTACATCTGAAATCAATGAGAGATGTGCTCTGAATAAAAATGTTTATAAATGAAAATAAAAATGTTCTCTGAAAAATCAGGCCATAGGCATCTCAAACTGGGCAACCAACATTAGTGGATACTTGCATTTAATCTTTGTGCCTCAATTTCCCATCTGTAAAATGGAAATAACAACAGGGATGAAGCACTCGGATGCTACAGTGATGAGCAGGAGGAAATTAAGAGTTCTGTATTCAGAGCAGAGTTGGAATATGGTGCAGTAAATAAACCGTGAGGCCACGCATTGAATGATAAGGATACTGAATAACTGCTCATTAATTGAGCACAGACCATCCCGTACACTGAATGAAGCAGGGATCCTGTGGGGAAAAAAAGGATGTGATCACATAACTAAAGATGATCTGATTTTTCAATTTGGTAACAGTGTGGAAAAAATGGTTGGGGCTGAACTGAAAGTGATTTAAAAAAAAATCAGAAAATCCAAGAAGTCAGAAAAATTTAGTTTCAGAGAAAACAAAACATTTAGATCATGCTGAAATGAAAGGTTTTGCACATTTTTAACAAAAAGCGGGAAAACTGAAGGCTAGATTCAGAAAAGCCAACAAGGAGGTGGTAGTAGTGGTGTATCCCCGTATATACACTAGCCCGGTGGTTAAGGCATTCACCGGGAAGGAGGGATAGTGGGTTTCAGTTCCTGCTCCAGTGACTAGTTATTTATATAAAATGGACCAGCAAAAGGTGAGTGTGATGCTTCACTCCATAGGTTTTGTTTTAGGAGTCCCTCCCACTCTACAAGTCTTAGTATAGATTGGGAGACAGAGGAAGCTTTACAACTCAAGAGTTTCTGCTACTGACTTGCGCTGTTACTTTAGACATTTCATCTAACTTCTCAGTACTTCAGTTTCTTCCTCTGTGAAATTAGGCTAATAATGCTCAAGTGCATCACTAGGGCTAATAGAGAACTAATACATTTATGGGTCAGATGCTATAGAGATGCTTCAGTTCTACAATGCTGGGGAATACATAAGTATCTGGATTGCTAGAATGTTAGTAGTGTGCCTGGAAAATTGAAAGTGCTCTGGAATCTAAGAGCCGAGTAATATAATACATACGCTCACCGACTTGCGCAAGCGTTCCGTTGCGGAACGCCTTGCGTAACTCAAATTTTGCATAAGTTGGAAACGTATATCCAACCATTACACGAAAAAACAAACAAACAAAAACACCCCACTCCTATTTCTAGCTTACAGAACTTTTTCCGTAACTGCGGATTTCTGTAAGTCGGGTTTGCGTAACCCGGGGGGCGTCTGTACGGTAGTTACAGAGCAGTTAAGTAAAATTTATGTATTTATCCTAAAGACTCCACAAAGTAAACACAAAGGACCTGATTCTTACCTCACTTATACCTATTTGACAAGAGGATAGCTTAATTGACTCAACTGGAGTCACTCCCAATTTACACAGGTGTAAATGAGAGAAGAATCATTACAAGCTCAAATAGTCAATTTAGCCATTGCAGTGAAGACCATCTCATTAGTGTCTCTTCAGAAGAACAATAACTGAGTCATATTTGTATTGCCATAATTAATATTGCAATTAAACAATGTATTTGTGGCATGTATATTGCATGAGGGAAAGTAATGTCTTGATCTTTTTTTATTGTAAGTTATTTCAGGTAATTAATGCCCAGACCTAAAAACAAACAAACAAAACCCTCCTTCCTCAAAATAAATATCAGCCATAATATATTTAGAAAGTCTCTCATGAGTCACAAAAAGTTATCCCTCTCATCTGTCTTCAGTAAAACATCTAGCTATTACAGATACAGCATTCCCTGAGAAATCTCATGATATAATGATAGCAACATCAAGAACAAAAAAAATCCAAAAATCTTATTTTGAGTATAATCCCCACAGAAAAGTTTCCTTCACCTGCAAAACATTATCTAGCAGAAGAGTGGGTCAAAATGATAGGCTATGCTTTTTATCACTCTTAAAATAAGAAAGTTGGCAGAAAACTTTATATGTGATAATTTACTTCTACCACATACATCATAGATCATCCATATCTTACTTCACTTGTCTCCCGGAAGATGGAGAGATTTTCAGGGCACATTGTTTAGGTTATTCTTTTCTTCAGAAATCTGAAATAAATGTGCAGTCATATGATTTAAAATAAGGATAGAGTCTCACGTAATCTTAGAATGCAGTGATGGGAAAGCACTACTCCAGTCAGTCACTAGCCAGTCTCCCTGGTGGTGCAGAACTCTCTGTCTACACTGGGTGTTTTGTCCAGCGCCAAAAATGCCAGAGATCCACCCACTCATCCACTTTATTAGGAAACTATTCTACGGTCTAATAGATCTCATGGACAGGATATTCAGTTTCATTTTTCCCTTTTAAAAAGCAATCTCATTACTCCCAGTTCGGCCCCTTCATAAAGCTCTACAAAATTTCCCCTCACTTTAAGGTTCATACATTTCCAATATTTGTAGGTTTTTACATTTCATATTAGTCATCTCCAGTTTGAATTCATTTTCAGAGTAGGATTTCATGGAGCTTCACATCTAGTTATTTACTAAACACCCAAATGGAATGGGCCAGAACCTCTGATGCCAATAGGGTGACCAGATGTTCCGATTTTATAGGGACAGTCCCGATTTTTGGGTCTTTTTCTTATATAGGCTCCTATTACCCCCACCCCCTGTCCCGATTTTTCACATTTGCTATCTGGTCACCCTAGATGCCAGTTGGCATTGCTCTATTACATCAGTTGAAATCAGTTGAGGTTCTGGCCCACAATGGATTCTGTGTACCCATTAAGACCCCGGTCTTGAAAACAAGCTCCTATTACCCAAGTAGGCCTCTTTGAGGGACCGGGGCCTAAATTTGGCAAACCTATCAAATAAAGCAATCAACTCTGGCAAGATTTGTTTTCTATAAAATCAACATGCTAATATTGCTTGGTTTCATTATCCTCAAAGGGCTCATTTTCACTCTGTTACATGTCCATTAGCGATTGGAGCTTTTTTTTTGTGTTGGTTTTGTTTTGTTTTTGTTTTAAGGCATCCCCAATGCACTTGAAAAGAAAACAAAACTGCTTTGGGTTTGGTGCCAGACCTCCCTTTACAGCAAGCTTTATATACATGCAAGTATACCACCGTTCTCTAGCAAATAAGCAGACATTAGCATCAATGCTTTAAATGTCTCCGAGCTGTTCAAACAAAATATGGCGAGGTAGGCAAATCTACCACGCCGCCATTTGTGGGAAAGTTTTAGTATAAACGTAAATCTTCTCACTACGTTTTTTATACATTATTCAGTCTCTGCCTCTTATTATCCTAGACCAAGTCTCACAATAATGGATGGGTTATTCATGTCATTATTAATGAAAAAAATAAACCATCTAGCTGTGGTTTAAATTTGTTAATACTCCCTGAAGAAGTAAAGAGTATTGCAACTCCAGCTTTAAGATATTACAGATGTACTTCTCTGACAAAATACTCAGCTGGTATACAGTGGCAGAGCTCCACTGATATCAGTGGAGCTATGCCAGTTTACACTAGCTGAGGGGCTGGCCCAGTTTCAATTTATATACACATGTGCGTGTGTGGCTCATTCACTCGGGGGACCTTGATATACATATTGAACATTATTTTGTATTATGGTAGAGCCTTGAAGCTCAAACCTAGACTGGGCCCCCTATTGTGCGAGGTATTCTACAGATACATAGCAAGAAGCAATCCCTCCCTTGAAGAGCTTACAATCTAAATAGACAAGAGAGGCAACACGTGGATGGGGAAACCGAGGCTCAGAGAGATGTTTTGCCCAAGATCACACCGCAGGATAGAACCCAGACGGAGATGGGTGAAAACACGGGGTAAGTATTTCTTGATAGCCAGTCAACAAATGGGATGATTTTTCCTCTTTTTTGCTGAGGAAGGTGTCACTTCTTTTAATTAACAAATTTCTTTCCAGCCTGCTTTTCTCCTAAATCCTAGTTCCTGTTCACTAGACCATGCTGTCTCTCTAAGTGGCTTGGGATAGCATAACACCTTAAAATGTACATAATGTTTTATCTATGTATAATTTAAATGAAATTAAAGCCATCATGAATGATCCTATTGCTATAACAGGTTTTTATGTTTGTCATAAATTTTTTAACAGGTAAGAAAATGAATCAAAATGTATCTCCCTTATGGTCTTTAAATAATAACTCTAGATCACCTAGCATGCTTAGGTAACCTATTTTAAAACTTTGGGAGGAAAAGAGATGTAATTAGGTTGATGGATATTTTTGATAAGGGAATAGTAATGTCTTTTTCAATGATAATGCAAAAGGATGAAATTTCATCTAGTCATTTCTGCCAATTTTTATTACTCAGGTGTTATGTGACTGCAGTTTTGGGAAATGAACTGGAAGAGAATCAGCTGAATATTGTGGAAAATAGAGTGATTAACAGTCCAACTGGAGCTAAAAGCATCTCTGATGTAGATAGGCCCAAATGCTTCCCTCTGTTCGAATAGTGGGGAATGTGGCACTAGCAAAAGAGAAGTGGGGAAGGGAAAAGTATAGGGGAGTGCTGTCTCTTTGGCTTGGCCCGTCCTTTGCCTCAACAAAGCCCATGTTGCAGGTTGCTCTGCCGGAATCTGCATGGAGATGGTGGGGCTAGAAGGACAGGCCACTCTCACTTGCTTTGTCTCCCTTTATGTTTTGCAGGACAGTCTGGAGCTAGTTATTGAGTCAGTAATAACTTGCATGGTTTCCACCTCAGTATGGGTCCACCCCTTGGGAATATGGATTCTAGGACACAACTATGTACTTGTGGTTAAGGCAGTGGACGAGGACTCAGGAGATCTGGGTTAATTCCTGGCTCTGTCTTTGTGACGTTGGGAACGTTGCTAAATCTGGGACTTTCACAAAGTCCAGAGGAAGTTAGGTGCCTAACTCTAGCTGAGTTTCTATATGATATAAGTGCCTATCTCCATTAGCCCTGTTTGGAAATCCCTGCCTCAGTCTCTCTGTGCCTCAGGTACCCGACCTGTAAAATGGGAATAACACATCTCTATTTTAAAAGTGTACTGCAAAGATCATTTTTTTTGTAAGTGCTCAAACACTAGGGTAAATGGGCACTATGTTAGCATTTAGACAGATAGACCTATTATGCACTAAAACATAGTACAGAGGCATAGAGCCTCCATACAGATGGACCTGGCATCCAGGAACCCACAGGTTTTCAGGCCCAAACCTACTGGTCAAGTTCTTTGGGCCTGCTTTTTTGTTTTCATATAGTCTACACAGGGTGTGTGTAAAATGTTTCCCTTCTGCTTCACTAGCATGTTGCACCCAGATTGCACAAGTTAAAACATCTGCACAAAGCGAAAACCAATGGAGGATCAGACCAATTGTGTACACATGCCAAGTTTCCAGTATTCTACACAGGAATAACCAGTGCAAGGGACAGCATGGCCTAGAGGTTTTAATTGGTAGTGAAGAATATGGGAATAGCCCAACAGAGAGATGGAATGCAGTAGTAGATACAGAGGGCCCAGATTCTCCTCTCACCAATTTCACTCTGGTTTGACTCTATTGTGAAGTGGAGAATCAGGCCTAGATTATTTGGACTTCATATATATATATAAACAAGTTAAGTTTGCAACAATGGAATATTTAATATAGGGTGATGTATTGTTTTCTAACTAGATTTCCTTATATATCACCCCAAAATAAATGTATTGAAGGAAAAAAGGTAATAATTGGAGATATACCAATCGCCTAGAACTGGAAGGGACCTTGAAAGGTCATTGAGTCCAGCCTCCTGCCTTCACTAGCAGGACCAATTTTTGCCCCAGATCCCTAAGTGGTCTTCTCAAGGATTGAACTTACAATCCTGGTTTTAGCAGGCCAATGCTCAAACCACTGAGCTATCCCTCCCCCAGAAAGAGGATTATTCTGAAGCAGAAGTGTATGCATAAAGGTGGGATTTTCAAAAACCATTTTGTGTTGTCCTGACTGCAATCCCCCTTGAAATAGGCAGATTTCAGGGCAGGGCAAAACTGCTGTGACCAACTGCCTACCCTGACTACGCATATTGAGGCTGGCTTCCAGCAGAAGCTTAAAACAGCTACAGCTTTTATCAACTTGTCATCAGCACAAGTCTGGCACAAGGCCCTACAACACCATCTGGAGCAAGGCCCTACTGCTGAAGCTATCCAAGCTGCTTGAGTGAGACCAGACATTGCGACTTGTTAAGTCAATGCTTTCAGACAGCACGTTCCATGTCCATCTTGGAAGTCAGGTTAGCAAAAAGTACAGTCTGTACAATGGCCTCCCACAGGGATCAGTACTAGCAGCATCCCTTTATAAAAAAAGCGTATGTATAAGTGATGTGCCTAAAACAACATGCCACAAGTTCATTTATGCTGATGATATGGCACGGATGACACAGTCTGCAATACTCAAGGAATGGGATGGATAATATTATTCACTACTGGTGTCTCAAACCCAAGCCATCAAAAATAGTATCATCAGCTTCAGAATTGCTGAGATAGAAAGCGAAGAGGATGCTTAACGTAAACTTCTGTGGCAAGGCAATTGCCCACAATCCTAACCCCCCACTACCTAGGAGTCACCCTTAATCACAATCTTACTTAGCAACATAAAATGAAGAGTTACGTCAATACCATACAAAAGTTTGCAGGTTCTAGCTGGGATTATGTTGTTTGAATGCCACGAAAGGCAATGCTGGCTTTAGTTTATTCCGCAGTCAAATACCGAGCACCTATTTGGGGAAGATGCTTGTACACGGACCTCGTTGACATTCAGCTAAGTGCAATTATCACACTTGTAACTGGAACCCTGAAGTCCACGTCACTGCCTTGGCTTCCAATCCTTGCAAACATCCTTCCTCCAACCGTCTGGTGAAATATGGCTATGTTGCATGACTACAAGAAAGCTCTTGCTAACCAAATGTTCTCACTCCATGACAACCTTGTTGGTCACCCACCTCAGTTTCCTTAAGTACCGCTGACCATTCTGGGCAACTGGAGAAGCTTTTCTGTCATCCAACTTCAACCCAGAAGGATCCAGTAGGCAGGCTCTGATGTAAGCAACAAGCACCTTATAAGGGATCCCACCATTGAACTGCCTGGTTCCTTGCTCCACTGAAGACAATGGAAGATCAACCACCATATTAGGACATTACATGGAAGAGGCATGTATCTGATGCACAAATAGAGAATCAAGGATTTGTCACAGTGTGAATGTGGAGATCTCCAAACCACTGAACACATTGTGATCAAGTGTCCCATCTTTTCATTTTGACGAGGTATAGGAAAAGTGCACTTTACATCTCCTGAATGGATTACAAACCTTCCTATTAACTTGTAAATGCTTCTATTTCCATATGATGGAAGACAATGACCAATGACTTCTTTGGGAGTATAGTTACGCTAACACTTAGGGCTACTGAAAAATCACCCCTGAACTGCAAAACAGAGACTGGGGTTATGGGGTAAATTTTTCAGAAGTGTCTAAGGGCCAGAGGCCTAATTTTTAAAGGTAGTTAGGCACCCAGTGGGTCCTCAAAAACACCTAAGGGCATATCTACACAGAGCAGCAATGCCCACTATGGGGATATATCATCTAAAGTGCACTGATGTGTTGTACATTAATTGGTCTATGTAGATCCTGCTGGTGTGCACTAAAAGTTCCTTAACGTGCTTTAACATATTACGCAGACCAATTAGCCTACAGGATCTACATATCTAGCCTAGCAGGCCTTACAAAGTCACCTAAGAGTCTAGCCTGCTTAGTCACTTTTGAAAATCTTACTGAGTGCCTATCTGCATCTTTATGCTCCATATTCTAGCTCCACAAAGGGGACTTAGGCTCGGCATTGCAAAGCCTAATGTTTAGGTCTCCTGCCACCTAGGGGAATCCACAACCCCAAGTTAGGTGCCCAGGCTCCCTATACAATGCCTGGGGAGAGTTAGGCACCTAGGAATGGGATCTGCAAAAGGCAACACTCTGACCAGGGAGCCAACTAAGCTAGCCAATAGGATATGCTGAGGAAAGGGAGTTAAGCACCTAACTCCAGGCCACAGGGAGGCATTTCTTTCTGCTCAGGAATCACAGCCAGGAGCCCGCTCCTGGAGTTGGGCAGTTAAGACTGGCCAATCTTTTCTCACAAGAAGCATACCAAGGAGGAGGCAGCCTATAGTACAGGGTTTCTGAAACAAGGGTTGCCTCTTGTGTAGGGAAAGTCCCTGGCGGGCCGGGCCGGTGTGTTTACCTGCCCCTTCCACAGGTCCAGCCAGTCATGGCTCCCACTGGCTGTGGTTCGCTGCTCCGGGCCAATGGGAGCTGCTGGAAGTGGCGCGGGCCGAGTGACTTACTTGCCGCCGCTTCTAGCAGCTCCCATTGGCCCGGAGCAGCGAACCACGGACAGTGGGAGCCACGATCGGCCGGACCTGTGGATGGGGCAGGTAAACACACCGGCCCGGCCCACCAGGGGCTTTCCCTACACAAGCGGTGACCCCTGTTTGAGAAACTCTGCTATAGTATAATGGTTAACGCACTTTCATAGAACATGGAGTCAGAGGTTCAGTTCATGACACCAAACATGAGCCCCAGGAGGATAAGGGATGGGTTGCAGAGGATTGCAAGGGTGAATAGGAATCGAGAGGATTTGCAGCCAGAGGGAACAGGGGATAGACCAGAGAATCGCACCGTCACCAGGAAAAGGCAGATCTACGTGACTGGGGACTCCTTACTGAGAAGAATAGACAAGCCTGTAACTAGAGCTGATCCAGAGAACAGAAGGATGTGCTGTCTGCTGGGTGCTAAGATATGGAATGTGGACCTGAGGCTGAAGAGGATTCTAATGGGAGCAGGAAAGAATCCACTGATTGTCCTTCATATGGGAACAAATGATACGGCTAGATTCTTGCTGGAACATATCAAGGGAGACTATGCCAGGCTGGGGAAGATGCTTAAGGAAATCGAGGCTCAGGTGATCTTCAGTGGGATTCTGCCTGTTCCTAGAGAAGGGCAACAAAGGTGTGACAAGATTATGGCGATCAGCAGATGGCTCAGGCAACGGTGCTATAAGGAGGGCTTTGGGATGTATGGCCACTGGGAGGCATTCATGGACAGAGGACTGTTCTCTTCACCTGAGTAGGGAGGGAAATAGACTTCTAGGATGGAGGCTGGCACAACTGATTAAGAGAGCTTTAAACTAGGAATTGGGGGGAGATGGTTGGGAGATGTCCAGGTAATCTCCATCCTGGATTTTAACAGTGAGAGAGAAGAAAATGAAGCAAGAAAGGATACTGTCATAGGTAGGGGAATGGACATACGGAGGAAGGGTACTGTAGATACAATTCTAGTAGGTGATACTGGTGGTAGAATGTCTGGGCCTAATCAAGTAAAGAATGTGAGTGAAGCCAAACAGCAAGAATTAAGATGTTTGTACACCAATGCGAGGAGCCTAGGTAACAAAATGGAGGAACTAGAGCTACTGGTGCAGGAAGTGAAACCGGATATTATAGGGATAACAGAAACATGGTGGAATAGTAGTCATGACTGTAGTACAGGTATTTGAGGGTATGTGCTGTTTAGGAAAGACAGAAATAAAGGCAAAGGTGGGGGAGTAGCCTTGTATATCAATGATGAGGTAGACAGTTAAGAAATAAGAAGGGATGGAATGGAGAAGACAGAGTCTGTCTGGGCAAAAATCACATTGGGGAAGAAAGCTACTAGATCCTCCCCTGAGATAGTGCTTGGGGTATGCTATAGAACGCTGGGATCTGATTTGGATCTGGATAGAGACCTTTTTAATGTTTTTAATGAAGTAAATACTAGTGGGAATTGTGTGATCATTGGAGACTTTAACTTCTCATACATAGACTGGAGGACAAGTGCTAGTAATAATAATAGGGTTCAGATTTTCCTAGATGTGATAGCTGATGGATTCCTTCACCAAGCAATTGCTGAACCAAGAAGAGGGGATGCCATTTTAGATTTGGTTTTGGTGAGTAGTGAGGACCTCATAGACGAAATGGTTGTAGGGGACAACCTTGGTTTGAGTGATCATGAGCTAATTCAGTTTAAACTAAATGGAAGGATAAACAAAAATAGATCTGTGACTAGGGTTTTTTATTTCAAAAGGGCTAACTTTAAAGAATTAAGGAAATTAGTTAGGGAAGTGGATTGGACTGAAGAACTTGGGGAAGTAAAGGTGGAGGAAGCCTAGAATTACTTCAAGTCAAAGTTGCAGAAACTATCAGAAGCCTGCATTCCAAGAAAGGGGAAAAAAATCATAGGCAGGAATTATAGACCAAGCTGGGTGACCAGGCATCTCAGAGAGGTGATTAAGAAAAAGCAGAAAGCCTACAAGGAATGGAAGATGGGAGTGATCAGCAAGGAAAGCTACTTTATTGAGGTCAGAACATGTAGGGATAAAGTGAGAAAGGTCAAAAGCCATGTAGAGTTGGAACTTGCAAAAGGAATTAAAACCAATAGTAAAAGGTTCTATAGCCATATAAATAAGAAGAAAACAAAGAAAGAAGAAGTGGGACCGCTAAACACTGAGGATGGAGTGGAGGTTAAGGATAATCTAGGCATGGCCCAATATCTAAACAAATACTTTGCCTCAGTCTTTAATGAGGAGCTTAGGGATAATGGTAGGATGACAAATAGAAATGAGGATATGGAGATAGATATTACCACATCCAAAGTAGAAGCCAAACTCAAACAGTTTAATGGGAGAAAATCAGGGGGCCCAGATAATCTTCATCCAAGAATATTAAAGAACTAGCACATGAAATAGCAAGCCCATTAGCAAGAATTTGTAATGAATCTGTAAACTCAGGGGTTGTATCGTATGACTGGAAAATTGCTAACATAGTTCCTATCTTTAAGAAAGGGAAAAAAAGTGATCCAGACAACTACAGGCATCTGTAGTATGCAAAGTCTTGGGAAAAAAATTGAAGGAAAAAGTAGTCAAGGACATTGAGGTCAATGGTATTTGGGACAAAATACAACATGGTTTTACAAAAGGTAGATCATGCCAAACCAACCTGATCTTCTTTAAGAAGGTACTAGATTTTTTAGACAAAGGAAATACAGTGAATCTAATTTACCTTGATTTAAGTAAGGCATTTGATACGATTCCACATGGGGAATTATTAGCTAAATTGGAAAAGATGGGGATCAACAGGGCCGGTTTTAAGCCAATTTCCCCGATTCCCCGGAATCAGGCCCCGTGCCTGCGCCTAAGAGGGCCCTGTGCCTTAGGCGTCTTTTTAATTTAATTTAATTTTTTTATTCACCCGCAGGTGGGAGGAAGGTTCGCTCCATGGCTTCGGCAGCATTTTGGCGGCAGGGGGTCCTCTGGTGCCACGGATGTCCCAGAGTGGACCACCTGCCGCTGAAGTGCCACCGAAGCCCCGGACTACCGCCGGGTATTAAAATCGGACCCTGCTGTTCATAAAGCCGGCACTGGGGAACAATATGAAAATTGAAAGGTGGATAAGGAACTGGTTAGAGGGGAGACTACAATGGGTCATATTGAAAAGTGAATTGTCAGGCTGGACGGAGGTTACTAGTGGAGTTCCTCAGGGATCGGTTTGGGAACCAATCTTATTTAATCTTTTTATTAGTCTTCTTGGCACAAAAAGTGGGAATGTGCTATTAAAGTTTGTGGATGACACAAAGCTGGGAGGTATTGCCAATAAAGAGAAGGACCGGGATATCGTACAGGAAGATCTGGATGACCTTGTAAACTGGAGTAATGGTAATAAGATGAAATTTAATAGTGAAAAGTGCAAGGCCATGCATTTAGGGATTAATAACAAGAACTATTGTTATATGCTGGGGAGGCATCAGTTGGACGTAACAGAGGAGGAGAAGGACCTCGGTGTATTGGTTGATCACAGGATGACTATGAACCGCCAATGTGATATGGCCATGAAAAAAGCTAACGTGGTCTTGGGATGCATCAGGCGAGGTATTTCCAGTAGAGATAAGGAGATGTTAGTACCGTTATACAAGGCACTGGTGAGACCTCATCTGGAATATAGTGTGCAGTTCTGGTCTCCCATGTTTAAGAAGGATGAATTCAAACTGGAACAGGTTCAGAAAAGGGCTACTAGGATGATCCGAGGAATGGAAAACCTGTCATATGAAAGGAGATTTGAAGAGCTTGGCTTGTTTAGCCTAACCAAAAGAAGGCTGAGGGGAGATATGATTGCTCTCTATAAATATATCAGAGGAATAAATACCAGGGAGGGAGAGGAATTATTTAGGATCAGTACCAATGTGGATACAAGAACAAATGGATATAAACTGGCTATCAGGAAGTTTAGACTTGAAATTAGACAAAGGTTTCTAACCATCAGAGGAGTGAAGTTCTGGAACAGCCTTCCAAGGGGCGTAGTGGAGGCAAAAGACATATCTGGCTTCTAGACTAAGCTTGATAAGTTTATGGAGGGGATGGTATATGGGATGGCCTAATTTTGGCAATTAATTTGCCTTTGACTACTCACGGTAAATATGACCAATGGCTTGTGATGGGATGTTAGATGGGGTGGGATCTGAGTTACTACAGAGAATTCTTTCCTGGGTGTCTGGCTGGTGAGTCTTGCCCACATGCTCAGGGTTTAGCTGATACAGGAGTGGGTGGGTGAGATTCTGTGGCCTGCACTGTGCAGGAGGTCAGACTAGATGATCATAATGTTTCCTTCTGACCTTAAAGTCTATGAATCTATTATGGGGTGGTTATTTTTCAGGGTCTTCTGCTGGCGCTGGTCCACTTTGCATAAACAAACAGTCATCAGACAAGAGATAGAATGAATGACTCTACAGGTTGGTGGCTTGGGTTCTTACCTGGAAGATGAAAAACTGAAGTCCCTAGTCCAATGAATATTTCATTATTGACTTTCAAATGGTATCTAGACAACTTTGAAAATCATTAGTAGCTGCTTTTGAAGATGTTACCCATGTTCTCACAATGTAGAAAAATGGAAAAGTTCTGCTTAAAAGTTGCTCGATGATTTTAAACATCCAGCAAACATGTTTGCATTTTAAATAATGGAAGAGAAGTTATATTAAAAACAGTCAAAAGGAAATTTAAGGGAGTAGCAATTTCAGAAGAAGCAAGAGCATGCCTAATGAGACATTGGGCAAAGGAAGTTGTACTTTCCATGGTGGAGCACATTACAGTATATGCGTATATCCTCTTAGAACATATTACTCATCCACCTAAAGGTCATCCAAAAATTAAGAAGATATGAAACCCACATTTGGGATTAACATGGATACATGGATACAATTCCTTTTGTATGATGTATTGTTTATTTTGCTGCTCTTTGCAGGGTTATTAGAACCACTTGGAAACTAAAGCTCAGACATATTTCAGAGATTTTAAAGGCCAGGAAAGACTGCTATAATGGTTTAGGCTGGTCACCTGCATAACACAGGGTACAGATTTGCATCTAGTGATTCCTGAACCTAGTTCAACATCATGTGGTTGAACAGAAGCATATTTTTTAGAATATGAAAAAGTTCTATAGAATTTAAGAGGAAATAACCCATTTTTTTTAATCATGTAAAATTTAATAGCGAATTATCAACCTGGTATAGGATGGCTCAAAACACCTATACAATGGAGCTCATTCTTTCACGTTTTCAAACTAAATTTCTACAGGATCCTAATAAGTTTCTCTAGAACAACACTGTTTTGATCTCTCTATTCTATTGTTCTTTTCCATAAGGGGACTGTAAGAAGATGTCCCCCAAATTCAAAGTGAAGGTCAGAACAGAATTCTTCTTAAAAAGTTCCCCCCCAAAATGATCACTCTAGTTATGAAGCACCGTCTTAAGAATATGCACTGGGCCTTCTGTCCAGATAAGCATGGATTAGAAAGGTGAATGCTAAGAGTAATCAAAAGTTTTGGGGAAAAAAATCACATAGGTCATTCTACAATGTTATTTTATATGTTGATTATTCAAGGCCCAGCAATTTCATTTTGTGTTTGTTCCTTAACTATTATGACCTCATCCCATTTAGAGATAGTCTAGGTGATGGATGTGCCCAGAAGAATAAGTGCCCTTTGCACTACTGTATGGTGCAAAGAAGACTTATATTTCCCTTAAAAATCAGTTGGACACCCCCCCACACACCCCATGTTATTATGTTAATGCAATATGCAGAGTAAAGTTCAATAAAAACATAAAATACTCTTGCTGGGAGGTTGAAACCTAACACTACTTTATTTCTTAGAGTCCAGAACCATAACACTCAAGAACCAAGATACACAAAGCAGGCTAAAAGAGAGACACACAGTTCAACCCTCCTTACTCTAGACTGGCTCTCTGCAGTTGGTCTTTGACCGCTCATTTGTGCACCCATCCTGGAAGCAGGACCAAGAAACCCCTTGCAAATTAAAGTGATAGCTAGTAATTTTAAGCACAGTTTTCCATACACCAAACACTAGTGGTTTAAACCCAGTTTAGTCACTTTATTACACGCTCCTTCCATGAGGCGCCAGTCTGGGGCAGGGCCAGATTGTACTAAATGCCAGTGTAACCCCATGATCTCTGTGTTTTATCTGCCCCCTCCTGTGCCACAGAGGACGTTAAAGTTTGTGGATACAAGACCTTGTCTTTTATCTCAAGCTCTAAAGGTTCATACCTAAAATGTGGAGGTCCCCCATTCAATCCCCTATGTCAGCCAAGAAAACAGTTATCATATTAACAATCCTGAGCTAGTTTAAATTAAGCGTTCCTGACAGATTTAGAGCCAGCTCCCAAGCTCACACTCTGTGCGGCTAAGAATCTAGCCCTTAGCAGTTTTATTCTTTCACATTTGTAGTGGGAGAGCCGCTGACAGCGATATGCAAGGCAGGACTATATTTAAGACATGAAAACACATAGCAGAATTTGGCCTTTCAGTTTCATCAATCTGAATCCTATGTTTAGTGTAGCTACTCCAGATTTACACCAGTGTTTACTAAGAGTATAATTAAGCTCTCTGAGCATAATAAAGTAAAAAGAAATAATTTCCTCCATTTTTCTTATACAGTAGGCCCTAATTATGTCCATTTACTGCTTTGTAATGAAGTCCATGCAATTCTCCAGCACTACTTTTCTAGAAGAGTAATATATTTCATTTCAAAATTAACATTACTTTGGGGATTATTTTCCTCTGCCACCCCCTCTCCTCCCCCTCAACTCTTCATGCATAAATCCGTTCATTTAAATGTTTAAATAAAACCTACATTAAATACTTAGAAGGCTGCTTGGAACACATTGTTTTAATGTTAAACAGAAAAACAGCAAAAATCGTAATGATTTAATTTGGCCACCATTTGAAAGAAAAAAATAATCAAAGTTGAACTGTTATGTAAATGCACAACGCATGTGTCTTTCAGCTAGACTTTGTAGGCCAGGCATATGGGCTTTGAACTAGAGAAGTTGGACTGGAGTTTCAAGCCTTTTGGGAGCGGTCTGTATGTGACAACGTTTTATTGTTTCTATGGGTAACAATGATGGTACTTACCGCTTTTATACCATAGAGCATCACAAAGCGCTGTAAATGAATGCACTAGTTACTCCTCACAGCACTCCTCTGCAATGTTGCAGGTGCTCCCCCTACCCATATTACACCAAGGAAAGCTGGTGAGAATAACAAGAGACTCAGATGACATTTTTATATTGACATTTTGATGTTAAAAAGAAGGGGCAAATGTCAGGATTTCCTCCTCTCATGGTTTAAATTTCAATTCAAAATGTAACCAAAATTTCAAAATAGCTCCAAAGCAGGTTTAAAAAGGGGGAGGGAATGAACACGTTTTTTAAAATTATCTTGTGACATTTTATTTGCTTTGTGGGCTGAATTTTGAACTTTCAGTGAAAAATTGTCCAAATTTTGAGACTAACTCTAGAACCAAACCCTTATGGTTGGGACATTGCCGCCTTTTACGCTAGTATGTCACTCTTGCCATGGCCTCTTATAAAATCAGAGATGACTTTCTTTCACGTGGGAGAGTCTGACTGTGTTTGTTTCCAAACAAACAACTTGAGGCGTGGCAGAAGCAGGCACTGTGCTAAAGGAGTTAGCTGTAGGTCTTACTACGCCTGCTCTATAGGTAGAGCTTATAATTAGGCCTCTTGGGGCTTTTCAGTTATGTCAGAAGTTGAAATAGTGGACAATGTACTCTTGGGTATGGAAAGAGTTAACAGTAGGCGTCACACTACAGCAATCTTGTGGTGATGGTGCTTGACTGGAGACTGTGGGTTGGAGTCCCAGCTCTGCTACAAATTTCCAGTATGACCTTGGCAAATCAATGCATCTTTCTATGATTCAGTTTGTCATATTGTGATAAATGAAGGGGGCTCCCTTTTAGACACCTAGCCAGCCAGTTAGCTATACAATCCCTCTTAGTAGCTGTTCTCTACTTGTTTTACCTGTAAAGGGTTAAAAAGTCGCACTGCTATGCATAGGTAAAAGACAGTGAATGGGCATCTGACCAAAAGAGCCAATGGGAAGGCTAGAACTTTTTAAAATTGAAAAGACTCCCCTTTTGTCTGTCTGTTGTTGTTCTCCCAGGGAGAGGCAGACAGGGAAACAGCTATGCTGTAAGAAGCTCAGGCCAGGTATGAAAAATCATCAGTATCATACCTAGAAACTACTCATTTAAAACCCCCAGATATGTAAGTAGATCAGGAAATGTCTAGGAAGACACGATTAGGGTTATCTCTTTTATTTCATTATGGCTTGTGGATTCCTCTGTGCTAACCCCAGATGCTTTTGTTTTGCTTGTAACCCTTAAGCTGGACCTCAAGAAAGTGATTCTTGGTGCTTAATTCTTGTAGTTGCTCTTTTAAAATCTAGCAATAGCCTGAGTTCCCAGATGTATTTTCTTTCTTTTTTATTAATAAAATTTACCTTTTTTAAAGAACAGAATTGGATTTTTGTGTCTTAAGAGGTTGGTGCACATGTTGTTTAATTAGCTGATAGCAACAGCCAATTTCCTTTTTTTCTTTTTCTTTCTCAGCTCTTCCCCAGAGGGCGAGTGAAAGGGCTTGAGGGTACCCCATAGGAAGGAATTCCCAACTGCGCCTTCCTGGGCTCTCAAAGGGGTTCTGCACTCGGGTGATGGCAGCATCTACCAATCCAAGGTTAGAAAAAAGCTATAACCTTGGGAGTTTATTACAAGCCTGGAGTGGCCAGTATTAATTTTTAGAATCCTTGCGGGCCCCACTTCCTGCACTTGAAGTGCCAGAATGGGGAATAAGCATTGACAGGAATTCATAAAGTTTAATGGAGAAGAAACCATTAGGTTATCTAGCCTGACATCCTGTAGGTAACACACCCTTACATTTCACCCCATTAACCCTGTATATTTCTTTCCTTCACAAGGTTATTGTAAGGGGAAAAAATCATTGATGTTTAAAGGTAATAATTGGAGATATACCAATCTCCTAGAACTGGAAGGGACCTCAAAAGGTCATTGAGTCCAGCCCCCTGCCTTCACTAGCAGGACCAATTTTTGCCCCAGATCCCTAAGTGGCCTCCTCAAGGATTGAATTTACAACCCTGGGTTTAGCAGGCTAATGCTCAAACCACTGAGCTATCCCTCCCCTCACTTATAAGGCACTTACCTATAATAGTGCTGCAGGTCATATAAATACCTATAAAAATTGTACTATATTATCTATAGTAAAATACAGAGTTGATTTAGTTTGGTTTAACTTGAGTGTTGCATTACTCAGAGAGTCAGTATGGGAGAGAAGGGGGGAGTACAGTGGTAGAGGAAAAGTTTTCACCCTCCTACCATTATCATCTGATAGAGATTCAGAGGAAAAAATCCACCTTGCTCCTGCTTCATAAAAACGTTGATGCTAAAGAAGGGACTTGTTGAAAATAACTAATTAAAGATAACAGAAAAGGGCCATTAATATATTACCACTGTAGTTTTATGAAGTAATTAATTATAATAATAATAATCAGGCCCAAATTGGGAAGCTCTTTATTATATAATTTTAGCTAAGGTTCCTTCTGGCCTCAGCTTTGCAGCCAGAATTATCACTTGGGTTTTAAATGCTGCTTTTTCCTTTTTCTGTAAGGATGGGTGGGACTTGAACCCAAGCCTGCAAAACTACCAAGCAGCCAACAACCACCTTGCCCCCACCAATGCTGCCAGATCCTGTAGGCAGTTGAACACCATAGCAAGTTCTACCTGAAATGATCTGACTGGGGTCTTAGTGATCCCTGACTGGCTCCTCGAGCCTGTATAAGCGCATGGGGCATACCAGGAAGTGTTGAGACAAAAATGAGAATCCCTAGCTAGCTGCCTGCCATGGTCACCCTGCTTCTCAGTTTCTGAACTCCTGGTTCTGATCTCAGCTCTGACTTGGATTCTGACTCTCTATCAACCTCTGGAACCCCAACATGGACCCCAAGAGCTGGTATAGACCCTCAGTCTGATTCCCAATTCTGGCTCTCACCCTTAGCTTAACTCCTGAATCTGACTTGATGCTCAGCTTGATTCTTAACCCTGATACTGTGTCTGATTCCTGGATCCCAAGGTCCTGCCTGCCCTCACGCAGGATTCTGACACCTTCATAGAAACATCTCATTTTGGGAGAAAAATCTGCAGATGATGCTAGAAGGGAGACCAATAAAGATATAGGAAATGAGGAGTGGTAAATTGGTACCTTGCCCACTGCCCTTTACTATGTGTAGATTGGTAGTATGGGGGGGTTAGGATACATGCTCAGCAGCTTAGTGGAGAAGATAGATAAACATGGCTTTAAAAAGAGCTACTGTGGCCTGTTGGGTCAATCTATGAAGTCTGAATCATGGTTTTATTCAGTGGACCAAAGTGACTCTGAAGGAGCCATTCTGGTTAGATCAAACACTTGGCTTGTCACAGAGCACCTAACTGTGGAGATACACAACAGATTGTAGTGGTTCCAACACAGGACCTCGTACAGCCTATTGGGTAAATTGCATGTAACCTGTTTGGAGTTTGCCAGCTCCTGGAGTGCCAGGCTGAGTTTCTAGTGGTCCTACCCTAGAGGCTACAAGAATAACAGCTACCGGAGTCCTTTGACACCATTTCCCAGCATGCTTGGAGACATGGCTGAGGCCAGAATATACTAGAAACTCCTGCTGAGGCCCAAAGGGAGGCTTCTGCATGGTGTGATATGGACGAGTAGGTTGCTGGGCCAACGATGAAATGGGGCTGCTCCGCCCCATCAGTGGGAGGGGACAGCCTGACTCTGAGACAAAGACTAGTTCTAGTTTCAGTGATGAGCTTTGAGTTTAGGAGTGAGAGGGACGCAGAACAGCTCAGGGAATCTCTGATTAGCTCCCCCTGCCCACAAAGGGAGTCTGAACTCCTGTGAAGCTAGTACATGGGTCAGGCAGTTCCAGCTCTGCAGAAACCAGCATCCAGAGTGGCAGAAACCCAACCTGGTGCTGGCTACTGAGAGCCAACTGGAACCTCCACAGGACTCTAGACGCAGGAGCCAGGAGAGGACCCTGCCCCCACCTAGGGATGGGGACACTGAGGGGACGTTTTTGTTGTTATTAATTAAGCTAGCTAGTGTTCACAGTGCTGCATCACTCCCCTCCGGACTTATCCTATCCTACCATCTGCATGGGAAGGTGTCAGGAAGGGAGCTGGAGGTGGGGGAAAGTTCTGAGTGTTGGGAAGTGGAAAATTGGTTGATGGGTTAGCCCTTCTTGGTTGATCCCAACCATTTTCTTCCACAGATCCTATTTTCTTGCTCCCAATAAAATCCTCCCTTGTCGTACTGTTATTTTGTGTGTCATTTCTTTGCAGGGGTTTGTGTTGATGTACTTGCCTGCAGTGATAGTGTTATTCATTGGCCCAGAGGACAGCACCCTGGGCATCTTGGGCACAGTGAGGAGTCATCTCAGGTGGAGGCACCACGCATCACAAAAAAAGAACCCAGGACCCAACCCATGTGAGGGAATGGAGAAGCCACTCCAAGTAGCAAGCACCAGGGAGAAGGCTTGAGTCATGCCTCGGGGTGGGGCTACAAGAAAACATTTTGAAAGCTAGTGCACCTACCAATGTATTAGGCCTACAACTCTATTGTGTGACAGAACTAAAGGATTTTAAGAAAAGGGGCCACAAACTGATTTAAATCAGCGACTACTGAGGAAATAACACTCATCTTCAAAGCGTGCTTGTTAAGTGAGATACTCTTCCTGTAGGCAGAACTAAGCAAGTACATAAGAAATATGTAGGAGATGTATGTTATCATTTGTGTCATAGTAGCGTTTCGAGGGGCCCCTTTGTGCTAGATCTTGTCCACACACGCAGGAGTCCTGGCTGTGAAGCGTTGACTGTATAAATAGACAGGTCTAACAAAGGATGGAAGAGGAATCAGAGGCACTACACAGGAGTGCAGTGACCTGTCTTGCTCACACAGCTACAGAGCAGCAACAGAATCTAGAGCTTCTGACTCCCAGTCCAGTGCCTAATCATCTCACCCATGAGCTCCCAAACTTTATTAATACCATTTCTTTAGGGTAGCACCCATGATACCTGTGGCGCATTGCAGCCATACAAGAATGGGCAGCTCCTAACCCAAGAAGTTCACAGCCATAGGACAGAGTGTAGGGCAGGGGTCATCCCCCCCAATATGCTATAAAAACGCCACAGCCCACCTCTGCCACAATAACTGGTTTTCTGCACATAAAAGCCAGGGTCAGCATTATGGGGTAGCAAGCAGGGCAACTGCCTGGGGCCTCATGCCACAGGGCCCCCCACAAAGCTACATTGCTCAGTCTTTGGCTTCAGCCCCGGGTGACCGGGCTTAGGGCCCTGGGCTTCAGCCCCATGAGGCAGGGCTTCAGCTTTCTTCTCTGGACCCCAGCAAGTCTAATGCAAGGCATGCTTAGTGACCCCTCCAAAAACCTGCTTGTGGCCCCCCAGGGGGCCTCAGACCCCTGGTTGAGAATGACTGGTGTAGGGGAAGGGAACAAAATTCACTGAAAAGTGGGTCTTTAAGAGGGAATTAAATGTGGACAAGGTTAAATTTTGTCATTGAATTTGGGAGCAGGGGATATTTTCATGTGCAACTGCACCCATGATGAGCTCACCAGTGTATAGGGAAAGTGTGTGGCCTGTACTAGCTCCTCCTGATGTGTTGGCTTGCTTCACCGGTCTTCTTTTCTTGCATGGGGGCGGTAGGACAGGGAAATGGTACCAATCTCCAAGTCCCAAATTACTTGACCTATTTTGGTCTCAATTTTCTGTAAAACGGTGTTAGCAAAAGATTGACTGGGGTGTTGCAAGGATAAATAAATAAAGAGGTTATTGTCAGAAAAGTGGCACCTTCTTACTGAAAAATCTGCCACTGCTAGCTGTACGCATTCAAGAATCATGAGTCCAACCTTCAGAAACTGAGACTGGGCTTTAAAAATAAATAAGATTTAGAAAATGATGGATTTTTTGGATTCTTTTTATTTGTGTTTTGAGCATGTAGGGGGTTCAGGTTTTCCCGTTATTCTCTGCCTAGAAAATTAGGTTAAGTTGGGGGGGGGGTTAAGTGAGAGTTTACCGTGATTTCAGGAGTGGCGGCTTTACAAAAGAGAACAAATATTCCAAAATTTCTGATAAAACTGTGAAAGCTGCCAACACCGAAAGATTAGCTAAGGATAGTGCAAGCCCCCTCCGCTTACTGTATTTACGCTTCTGTCTGTCTTTAATGGAAGATGAAAGAGCTCAGCATCCATCATAGGGCCCTCAGTACTTTGCAAGATAGAGACCCAAATAATTCCTTTTCCTACTATTTACTCCTGAGGTCACTGAAGAACCAACAGGGCTATGGGAAAGTGAGCTGAATCTAGTCTGACTGGCGCATCATCATCGCCAAGTTTAATTAAGATCCAGTTGCAGAAACTTTCACTGGCTTTGGGGAAAAACTGTAGTGACCCAGAGACTCCAGCTGGTAGGAGTAGCTGCAGAAAGAGCCGAAGTAGGGACCTTCTGGCAGGCAGACCTTTCTACAGTGTTGGCAGGACTTTCTTTACCCTGTACTGACTGGCTTTTTGCTCCAACCGTCTCCCCCCTCCTTCCTCAAGGTCTCTTCACCTCAGCTTCATTCTACATCTGCCTCTATTCTATCCCCCTCACAATCCCTCTCCTTTCATTTTTTCTTTCCATTTAGCTGATTCTCCTCCTTACTATCCCCCCTTCAATTAGAATACAATAAAATGTGGAGCTAACATGATATTTACTCCTGTCACATTGTTTACAGTGCTTGTGTGTTATACCCCTTTCCCCATTCGGTGACTGTATTGTCTACTCAGATGGTAAACTACATCTCTACCCCGATATAACGCTGTCCTCGGGAGCCAAAAAATCTTACCACGTTATAGGTGAAACCGCGTTATATTGAACTTGCTTTGATCCACCAGAGTGCGCAAACCCACCTCCCCCGGAGCACTGCTTTACCACGTTATATCCAAATTCGTGTTATACTGGGTCATGTTATATCGAGGTAGAGGTGTATATGTTTCTACAGTGCTTAGAACATTCTTGGATTGTCCCTATGCACTATTGTACTGCTGGTCATAACTACCATAATAAACAAAATAATAAAAATGGCGAGACATGAGCCAGAAAGAACACAACTTGACTTCCAGGTCATGAATAAGTTTGTAGGTCTGGCATCTTTATACCCATAACACAAGCAAATTTAAATAGGTGATTGTTGAGTAGCAATAAAATGGAGCCCAATATGCCATCGGTACTAGAATTGACTGGACATTTTTCATCTAAATGTTTTTTCCACCAGAAAATGTTGATTCAACTAAACTGAACCTGATTGATAGAAAGGGTAGGTTTTTGACAATTTTCCCATTAAAAAAAAAAAACGAAAAGTGTTTCCAAGTCAAAATGTCCTCGTTGGACATACTCAAAATGAAAAGATTTCATTTAGAAATTTAATGCATAGTAAAATAACGTAGAGTCAAAAATTAAAGCAAAACATTTCAAGTTGTCCAAACATTTTGATTGATCCAATCTGAAAATGTTTATGGATTTTTGGTTCATTAAAGTGTTCCTGATTTTGACTTTTTGTCCCAATTCTGTAAGGGAACTTTTTTTTGAAATCTCAAAAGTTCTCACAGAATGGGAAACTGTTGCCTGCTCAGAGATAATTGTTACAGAATCACTCTTCAGAGTAGAAGCACACATTGATCCACTGGTTTGTAAAGCACTATGAGAAGAGTAGTTAAAGGGTGCTAAACTAAATGTGTAGTATTATTTTATTGGATTAATTTTATTACTTTTGAACTTCCTGGCTCTTTTCAGTTTGAGACAGAGCCGCAACTCTTCTTCAATCATATGTTTTGGTGATTAGTAATTACTATAATCTTTATTTCTAGATATCACTTTGCTATACATGGATCTGAATATAATTACATATTTTATGCATTGAAGTAAATTGCACCTATGTTCAAATACTATTTTGAAAGTAAAAAAGAACAAGGGGCACTGGCACTATTTTAATTTTTGCTTCTACATGCCATTTAAACCTGTTCAACTCAAGTGTACTTGGCCACGAATATTTCATCTGTAGTTAACAGGTTAATTCTTTTCTGGGAGGAAATAAATCTAGTTTCAAGTGTTACTAGGTGAAATGAAGTTTACTGTATCTTTTTAAGAGGGTCCCATCCAACAAGCACTGAAGTCAACAGAAGTCATTCTAGATTACCTGGTCTGAGCCAGTATTGTAGATTTAAATCTGGATTCCCTATATATAGGGCCCTGTATTTCACAGGCTACAACAGGGTGGCCAAGCTGTGGCTCCGGAGCCGCATGTGGCTCTTCAGAGATTAATATGCTGCTCCTTACCTAGGCACCGATTCCGGGGCTGGAGCTATAGATGCTAACTTTCCCATGTGCTGGGGGGTGCTTACTGCTCAACCCCCGGCTCTACCCCAGGCCCTGCCCCCACTCCACCCCTTCCCCCAAGGCCCCTGCCCCTGAGCCTGCCATGCCCTCGCTCCTTCCCCCACCCCCCATAGCCTCCTGTGCACGTGAAACAGCTGATGGGGGAGGGGCTGCCGGCAGGCGCTGGGGTCTGGGAAGCAGATGTGGGACTGCTGATGTATTACTGTGGCTCTTTGGCAACGTACATTGGTAAATTCTGGCTCCTTCCCAGGCTCAGGTTGGCCACCCCTGGGCTAGAAAAAAGCAGGTTCAATCCTCAACACAATGACACAGAGGCATGAACTCATTAAGCAAAGGAACCATGTCTATTAATCCATGGTAGTGCACACAGACTTGCTGCTGGAATTGCTTCCTGACACATGGATCTTTTCCTTTTAGACCCTTTGTCTGCATGAGTGTGCTCTTCAAGGAACACTCCTCAGTCAGCCGCCACGGTAACTGTATGAAAGTGCAAGTCTGAATAACTCCTGGAGGTTTTGAACATATCCTCAATTTATGCCCAGCACACCAGGCCTGAGCCTTTCACATGGAGAAATACAGAGAATTAGACAGATTCATGAACACATTTGGACAAAAATGGCAAATCAAACTGCACAGGTCAGCCCTGACTTTTCCTTTCAAAACTTAAGAATCCTTCAGGATTTCTGTGCTCAAAACTACATCTCAACACTCAGACTGAAACAGTGGCTGATTTTATATAGGTTACAGCTCAGAAGCTGGTTTCCTATAAATAACTCTCAGATGTCATTTGAATTACAGTCTTCTTCAAATAAGGGGGCTGCAGGCATACCCAGAAGCCTGTTAACAAGGAGATGACAAGCTTCAGGCACCTAATTGCATTAGCTCATCACCAGTAAAACACTAGCAGTTTTAAAGCTAATCTGGCCGGGGATTGAGTAGGAATTGAATCTAGACTAGGAGAGTTATTTCACTGACTTCAAAGGCCTGTCCACTTCGAAAGAGAAACCTCCAATCTGTCTGCCAGTTCAGCCAGCTGCTACTCAGGAAAGCCAATAGATTTTTGTGCATTTTCTTAGCACTTCTATGCCCTGATGTTTTGCAGAGATCACTCTGAGTTATAGAAAGCAAACTGCATTTGCAAAATGTGATGTACGCCGAGACCCACAGATAATTGCCAATAACTGTCCTTCCAAAAAGCTCACAGGTTCAGACATGATCTGTTGTTTCTGAGATATAAACTAAGATCACAGTACCAAGGATTTATCACATTGCTTTCTGCTAGCTATAGCAAGCAGCACTGACGGGGGGGCTGCAGATGTGTTCGGCGGGATTGACATTTAAAGCTATGCATGCTGTTACGGAGGATTGACATTTAAAGCTATGCATGCTGTTTTTTCAGAAGAGGCCACTAAAATGTTACACTGGATCTATAAATCTTACTTACCTCGTTGTGCCCTCCCTGCTTTGCATGAACGTGTTGGGGACTGGGAGGGTGCAAATCACCTTCCCCTTTCTAGGTATCCCCTGAGCAGGGCCACACACATTTGCAGTCCCGATGATCCCTTCACAGTCCCTGCTAGTGCCTCCATTGCTCTGCCTCCTCCTCTACATTCTCTGGCAAGCTCTGCTGACCAGAGGTGTGAGGGAGCACACATGGAACGATTCTGAAGGGTGCTCCATTGTGCACTCCCCTCAAGCACTGCAGGAGAGAGTGTGCCCCTCCCAGGGTCGGGAAGCCACAGGTCGGTGTGGTGTAACAGGGGACGCTCACCTTTTGAGCGCCACCTGTAGCTACATCTGGCATTGCAGGCCGTTTCCTGCCCCTGGCAGCCCCACAAGGTTGGCAAGGGCTCAGCCCTTCAATCAAAATGAATTAACCCCTTCTGGGAAAGCAAAGGGTTCAAACTGTTGGCCCACAGGGGAGCCTTCAGCCCTGTCTCTGGGCCTTCTAACTCCTACCCTTTACTCAGTGAGGGGACCTAGGCCAGCCTACTATTCTGGATGCCAACCCAGGGACCCTAGAAACAGCAGCCATGCATGCTTCCTTGAACTGGTTGCTGCTATATTCCCTGGGCCTCTTCCCATCTGGTCTCTTTATCTCCATCCATTACCTCAGAGCTAAAGCTTTCAGGTCCTCCTGAGTTTAGCAAATGCAACTCATCAAGCTCCTGTAACCACCACAGAACACCCTTCCTTGGTGTGACTGGTGAGCCCCTGCAGTCCCTTTTCTCTGAACCCGCTGGGCTCTGATAGGCCGCAGAAAAGCAGCCATTGTAGGCAGGCCTGGAGGACCCTCCTTTGCTGCTCCTTCCTGGAGCTGGGTGCAGTAGGACTTCAGGTCCTCCGGCAGACCTCGTCACATAGGGGGTAAAGCTATCTTTACCACCAACCCCAGTCCTGCACTGAGTATAGCTCAGCCAGTGCAGAGGATCAAACCCATGGAGAGATTTGATGGCATGCTCAAGATACTATGGAGAATCAGTGGTAGAGCCAGGTGCAGGAATCCTAGTAAAGGCAAGCAATATATTGTGCCTACCAGCACTACAGACACTACACATGGCCACTGAAATTGTTCAGATACCTCTAATGCACTGAGACTCCTGAAACCCAATGCTACTTTACACATTTACAATGTAAGCCTTCTGCGAAGTGGTTAAGAGCAGCAAAAAGGGCTAGGTACAATAGATCTCTAGAGTCCCGCTTAACAAATAGTTCTTTTGTGCCCCCACCCAGAAGCCTGGGAAAACTAAAAATGCACCTTCTCTTGATGCCCATAACAGGCAGAACTTCCTCACTTGCAAGCACTCCATGAGTAATGAGTAAAATATTATCCCCTTCCACTAACTTTGGCTGTAATCCATCTAACTCTCTTCCTTCCCACCAGAGAGAATGTCCCCCAGTTGATAGGCCCTTGGCCACACAACCAAGCACCATCCGCAGTTTGGATCAGCAAATAGCAACAGTCCAGATATCTTTTTTGCTTATCTGTCTGCAGTACCAAGGGAGCTGCTTGCTTGATTCCACCTGTAAGCACCACCACATAACCCACCTTGTGATTCGTCTTTATTAAGGAGCAGGGCCTCACTGAACCCACTAGTTTCTCTCTGTGAAGTCCTCATAGAAGGAGATCCAGAAGTACTTAAAACCCTTAATAGAGTCACTAACCCTTCAGGCTTGTCCTGGAGTCTCCAGGAATTAAACATTATGTCATGTGATGAGACCTCCAGGAATACAGCAAACTAAATTTAGCAACCCTACTTGAGTAGAATCCTAGCTGCAGGAAAGGGGAGCCTCTACCACAAGAAGAAAACTATTTTCTCTTCCTGAGCCTCTCTGGGAGTCTACTACCTGCCAGAATCTAAGTTCAGATATGCTTATGATGACCTCCCAAGTGTCACCACCAGTGGAACTGTGGGTAGGTAGCTTATGCAAATGAAGCTCTCGGGCAGCCCCATTCACCAAGAGAGGGTTAGAGAGCTTTCCTTGCTCTGGATTTTCTAGCCATTAGGCTGATACAGGTCTGTCACATCTTACGCGCATTTAACATGCACGATTTCAGCTTTACGTGGTTGGCAAAACCAAACAAACAAAAAAAGAGAAAAATAACTATTTAAATACTGTTTCTGTAGTGCGGGCAATTCCGCCCGCCATTCAACTCAATGTAATTTTGACTATACGCGGTTTTCGCTTTACGCGCTAACCATGGAACGGAACCCTCACGTAAGATGAGACTTGCCTGTAACATACATTTATAAAAGGCACTTGTCACCACAGTACCTGCTGCAGATCAGTTACATTGCTCTAGTAGTAGTAGTAACAAATATGCTCTAGTCTCCATTCTGTTGATAACCTGTGGAGTTTCCCCAATAGCTCTCATTTTACCTGACCCACACAGAAAGTTAGACCAGTCAGAGAGGATTAAATATAAGAGGCTACTGCAATCTTTAAGGCATTATTGTACAGTAATCGTTCTTAAAAGTAGAAAAGCCACCATTAAGATGTAGAGGATGAAATCAGTCCCCTGTCTTTTATCAGAATATTGGTTTAGAAAACACTCTTAGTGTATATGAGGGTGGCTCAGACCCTTAGAACTGCATAGATCTGGTGCTGGCTAGTATTTTTATACATCTATTATTACAGCAGAATGTGAACAAGGGGGTGGCCATGGAGAACGGATGGTTCTGTGGATAAGAGAGTTCTTTGCCAAATTCTGAACAGAATGTTTGTGTGACCTTGAACAACTTGCTTAATCTCTGTGCCTCAGTTTCCTTGTCTGTGAAATAGGGATAAATACTTACCTACGTCACCGGGCTGTTGTGAAGTTAAATTAATTGGCATTGTAAAAGAAATATTTAACTTTCCTTTTCACTGCTAATCTTCCCACTGCCATTCCAGCAGCTGGCATGTGCATGGTGCAAGTATCTAAATCGATATATAAACGTCTACAGATCTAGTAGGTAGAGATTAAAAACATGCCACATGGATATCAGCACTGCAAAAGTGGTGAATTACACTTACCACCTACGTTTGTTCACCTCACCTGCACTCTGCCAGTCTACAGCCTCGACTACTTCTTGTTCTCAAAACCTCAGCAGTTTCAAACATCTTTAAAAAATCCTGTCAAAGAAATGTTTCATTCTTTCCCTGGCCCCCTATATCTCCTCCCGTGTGGCACTTCTTGTCAGAGACAAATGTCTACAGAATCAGCGGGAGCTGTACCTGCTTACACCAGTATTGAATTTGGCCCAATATCCTTTTCTAGCGTATTTATATATTCTTACTGCTGAGTTTCTTTTCCAGCTGGCCAGCACTTCTGTATATAACCCAAGTGCAGCTGAGCAAATAATTTGCAATTAGTACTGTATCTGACTAGCAGTCTTTTTTCCCCTAGACTGCAGAATAGCCCTGAGTAGATTGCAATTTCCTTGAAATTATTCAATTAATAAAAATTGTCTCTCTCTTTGAGCTGACAGCAAAACAGTTTGCTAAGAAAATCCAGGAGCTGATATTCAAAACTGGAGCTCTGTTGCTTAGTTGCGATGGGTCAGACAAGTCGCATGGTATCCATATCCCTAACTGGATGAGTTCACAGGCATTTCCAGCACAGTCAGTTATGCATACGCACATAAGCAGCAGGTGGGTAGGGGTAGAGGAGACTCATCCCTCCTCCCCCAAAATTGATCTCAGCCTTAGCTGCCTACACGTGTGGACCAGCTCTGCAGATGAAGCCCCATATCTGGTGACACCAGGCCCAGGAGGGGGAAGGGCAAGGCATTGCGTACAGGGAAAAGTCCTGCGCACACACAGATGTGCCCATAACATGACCCTGTAGCAGGCTCCTCTGAATCTGTGAGCAGCAAGAGTCAATGGGCTGAAGTGGGGAGCTCGGTGAGCTGTGGATAGGCAAGTGCAGGGTGGGCTCGTTCTGCAGCTCCTCCCCACCCCAGGTGCTTCCCTCCACAAGGGGCTGGAATAGAGACACCAACCCTGCCCCCCCGCCTCCCCCCACAAACTGGAGAGCAGGCTCCTCCTGCATGCTAATGGAGGTGGAGACCTGCCCACCCCACACAACTAGACAGCTCTCCCCCCCCAGAGCTGGGAACTTGTTTGCTCCCCCGACCCTGTTAGACAAGCGGCGCAACCCTCCTCCCCATGTGGGTATTGACCCACAGAAGCTGCTCTGCATCCAGGGTGCATCTCAAGTGCATGGTGGGCTTGCTCACCGACCACCACTCCACCCTACAGAACATTGCCTGCCAGGATAGTGACAGCAAATCCCCCCGCAACCTGCCCCACATGTACAAATCAGAGAGCGGGGTCTGGCACAGCACAGAAAATGGGCTTTACTTAGCCTCTCCCCCCAGAATATTTTCACCAACCCTCTATGTTTACCCATTTTCAGCTTGAGTAGTGCGAACAACACAGATGTGACTTTGCACAGACATTTCTGCCACTAAACCTCCACTACAAAAATGTTAGCAGAAAGCAAACACAAGGCAGAGCTCAGCATGGCCCCAACACATTCATTCATGGCCAGTTCTAATGCTCTTATTCGTGTTAACATTGAAGTCAATGGGCTGCACATGGAATATGGTGCTACTCGGGTCTTGTTACACTCAAGGTGTTTTTTGCATGAGCCTTAGCTACACTGGCTCAGCCCCTTGGTGTAGGCATGCTGTACTGGAATACAATATGACCACAGTGTTACAGCATAAGCCTGATTTGAAACTAAAACTACACTGATGCAAGTCACTTTTTACATCACAACACCAGATCCTTGCTTCACTGTAGCTTCACCCTGGTCTAAGCCCAATTATTCAAGGTTATGTCTCCTCCCTCAGGAAAGAAAGAATCTCTCTTCAAGAGCCTATATTTGTATTCCTAGCTGTCTCCTTAGGTACCCAAATCCACAAACAAGTGCCAATCCAGCAGGATACAAAGCATGTGCATAGCTTTAAACATACAAATAGTCTCAGTGACATCAATTGATGTTACCCTGATTATGTGAATGAGGGACTATGAAACTGTTTTATGACAGAGGGTCTCACCATCAACTAAGTAGCACTCACTAGACAAGGGACATGGGTTCCAAAACCCAGTGAATTGAGAGAGGTGGGGGACAGGAATGTATATGTGATGATATGGGCCCCCTTTAAGGGCCTAGAACACCAATTGCACTGCTTTCTCTCTCCACTGTTGAATAGCAGAGCTAATTTTGATTCTCTTAGGAGTCTAGCTGGAGGCTGCTGAGCTGAATTCACTTTGGACTATTGGTGCACCAGCACTGGGGCTCCCATACTACAAGCTGAAATCACTAAAAGAGATAAACTTACTGAACTGAGATCACTGAGTGCTGTGTTAATTAGTGGGGGAGCCTGTAGATATATCGCTAAATGGCTGGCAGAGCGGAGCAGTTTGCAGGACAGTTGGAGCGGCCCATGGAACAGTGAGCGAGCAGAGCGGCTGGACGGCTGGAGTGGCTCACAGGTAAGCTGGAGGAGCAGAGTGGCTGGTGGAGTGGAGCTGTTCGTGGTGAAGGCTGCAGCAGAACTCCATGGAGAGGCAGGGCAGTCAGACTCAGACCACGTAAGGTGCCCCTTAACACCCTATGTGCCCCCCCCCATTTTCACCCAGGCTGGCGGGGGTGGTAAAACTCTGCAGATAAACTTTTGAACTCTGGGGCGGCACTGACCAGGGACAGAGACTTTTGGGTTGTTGGACTTTGGGGTGATTGTACTTAAGACCCTAAGGGGAAAAGGACACTGCCAAAACATAGTTGGTGGGTCTTTTGCTCATGGTTTATGTTATGAATCCTGTTTGTGGTGTTTCCCCAACATGATGCCACATTGTTTCCCTCCTTTATTAAAAGGATTTTGCTACACTCAAACTCCGTGCTTGCGAGAAGGGAAGTATTGCCTCCTAGAGGCACCCAGGGGGGTGATATGTAATTGTCCCAGGTCACTGGGTGGGGGCTCGAACCAGTTTTGCATTGCCTTATGGAAACGGATTAGGCTACAAAAATCACTGATATGCTTTTTGCTTTCAGTGTTCAGCCCTGTTCTCACTTCACAATGAAGAGCTAAAAACAGTAAGCGTTTGGCTTCAAAGAGAGTAAGATATGTAAACACATTCATTTCCCATCACCAAGCTTAACCTGAAAACCCAGGGAGCATTCCTGAATCAATAGAATTGCACAATTGTATGTTTTTTCTCCTCAGCATTACAACCTTAAGTTCTATCATTTTGATCATTCTCAAATGCACACAAATATTCTGTACATTTTCAGCACAGTACACTGGTTACAGCACCATTGTGAGTTTCTATTCTAAGTATCTATAGATTTTTCAGAAAAATGCAAGGACGCTGTCCAAATTGGAGAATGTTTGAAAACAATGTGTATACTGTGTTTGTCTCAGCTTGACAAAAAAAAAGAGAAAATCTTATATTTAAGAAATGTTTCATATCCTGGTAGAAAAGTGCTAAAGGATGACTTTTTGTTGGCTTCACGGGTGGAGGGAGGATTTCTTTTAACAAACAGTGTTTCAATGTGTGTTATTTGATCAAGTATCTCATTGTCTAAACAAAACAAATGCCATGTGACATTCTTCCTGTATGATGTATATTTTTCCAATACAGAGTTCGTTTCCAGGATGCATTTGCAGCCTTGCCTTGAATATAAATATTGATATTTTCCACTGTGCTTCAGCGTTCTTCTTCAGTGTGCAACAGCATGCGAGGTGCCTGGCAGCACAGGGAAAGACACCATTATTATTTGCACTGCAGTAGCACCTAGAGGCCCTAAACAAGATTGGAAGCCTTTGTGCTAGGTACTGTGCAGTCACACAGTAAAAGCCTATCCTTGTCCCCAAATGTTTACGATTTATATACACATAGTGCACGTGCATTGGGGTAATAGAGAGGTGAAGTGACTTGGCCGGGTCATACAGAAGGCAGGTGAGATAACTGGGTTAGAATCCAGGTCTGCTGAATTTTTTTACAGTTTAAGTCCAGAAAAAGTTCACCCTCTTGCACCCAAGCGGATGGTTCCATGTGTCACATTTCTGTTATTCTGATGAAACGTAGGTGTCAGCGTCAAGTACTGGGATGATGGACGGGGTCATGCATCTCTCAAGTAGCTAAGGCCAATGCCAAGGTGACTTTTGAATACCAGGATTGAGATCTTGAACTAGGCTCTATTCAGTGCTGAGGTGGTACAGAAAGAAGAACTCCAGGGTGAAGAGCTCATGACAAACCTTGTTGTTAAGCAGGTGGGTGGCTGTGATTTGTCCCAGTTGGAAGTTTTTTTCCAGAGCACCTGGCTTCATTCTTCGGTACCATGAGTAGCAATAACAACCACTGTGGCCAGATCTGAGACTGATATGATTGTCACAGTCCGCTGGCCAGCCACAAGTGTATATGAGCTTTTTGGGGGCCAGTGGACATCCATTAGCATAGACCCCAAGGCTTTGTGCTGATATACTGATCCAAGCACAGATGCTCTGGATACTGAGGAATGTTACAAAGGAAAAAATATTATTTGAAATGCCCTCCACACACCTTTCATACAAGCTTTGTTTCAATCTTGCCTGGGTTTGGCATTAGCTCCCCATTATCCAGGGGATATTGATTTTAACTAGGCCTTGAGAAAGCTGGGAAATGATGCTGTTTGCATTTTATGTATATGAGATGCAGAGCTGATTGGATGTCTGCCTATCGCCGTCATTCAGCACATGCCGTCTCACCCGCTCTCTCAAAGGCTACATATACATGTTGACGACAACAATTCACGTGTAAGGAGACAGAGACAAATGCAGGTAAGAAGCTGATTCATAGGAGAGAGATGAAAGACTGGGAGGGTGGTTGGCACAAGTGAGGTTGTTTCTAAGAGCAAATGGGAAAAAAGTACAAAGGCAAATGGAAAGGAGAGAGAGGAAAGGGAGAAAGAAACAAAAGGGGTGGAATTGTGTAGATTTGAGACCTGATCTGAAGCCTACTGAAGTCAATGGAAAGCTCTCCATTATTGTTGTTACTGAACGTTTATGACATGGTCATACCTAGAGGCCAATCAGGTTGAGGCTCCATTGCACAAGGTGCTGTACAAATATATAGCAAGTGACAGTCGCTGTCCCAAAGAGTTACAGTTAGAGTGGGAAATGGTTTCCTTGTCCTGCAAAATTTTAGAGAAATTTAATTATTTCCCCATTCCACATTGGGACAGTTCCCTGGAAGCGGCGACATGTCCCTGCTGCTCTTAGACGGAGGCACGGCTAGGTGGCTCTGCGTGCAGCCACCACCCTGTGCATTGGCTCTGCAACTCCCATTGGCCAGGAACTGTGGCCAATGGGAACTGCAGGGGAGGTGCCTGTGGACAGAGGCAGTGCACGGAGCTGCCTAACTGTGTCTCTGCCTAGGAGCAGCAGGGATATGTAATCACTTCCAGGGAGCTACTCGAAGTGACCACCGCCTGTATCCAGCACCCAATGCCCCCTCCCATGCCCCAACCCCCTGCCCTGAGCCCCCTCCCACGCCCTGCCCCCCTCCCAGATCCCATGCCCTGCTCCCCCTCCCATGTCCCAACCCCCTCCCTCGAGCCTCCTCCCACACCCAAACTCCCTCCCTCTTAGTTAACTGGAATTTTTGACTTACTAGCACTCCCCTCCCATTCCCCCAACATGCCAGATAACAAAGTTTTTACTGTGGTTTGTCGACAATTCTTAGCTACTTGGGAGCAGTCATTACCTTCCACCTATCAAGACTTCAGTGGGCTTTCAATCAGTTCCTTAAAGAGGAAGACCAGGACCGTGAAGTCCATGTGAGAAGAAAGGAAAAACCAAGAAAGGGATCTGAAGCATGAGATGATGTGACCCAACAATAGGAGGTAGTAAAGATATTAGCAGACTGACAGGGTCAGAGGACAACAGAATGTAGGGAGGACAGAGAAAAGGAGATTGCAGCCATTGAGACAAAAGCTGATCCAGATGGGAAAACCAGAGATTTAGCTCCAAGAATGAACAGAAGGAAATGTTTTCAAATGCCTCTGTATTGATCTATGCTCTCCCATGCCTCTCAGACTTTTACTGTTCTTGAAAATAATAGTAGTAAAAAAACATTCTGATAAATTAATCAAACAATTAATACTGAATCTAAAGCCAAATGATTCATCTTCCCTTTACACTAACTTCTTCAGTCTTCTCATAAATTAATTTCTAAAACATCTGTTAGTCTATAAGGTGCCACAGGATTCTTTGCTGCTTCTACAGAACCAGACTAACACGGCTACCCCTCTGATACTTTTCTCTAGAGGGTTACGGTCCAGGAGGGGCTTGATTTTCCTCAGCCTTGCTCTAGGAGGAGCAATGTCAGCACAGTCAGTGGAGTTACACTGGTTTAATGGAGATCAGGATGAGTTCCAAGGGGATTTAACTCCAGAGACTGAGAGAAAGCACTTCCCAGCAATTCTCAAAAAGCTACTGCATGACAGGGTATGCATGTCGACAAGATGATTCTGCTGGGCTTGATGCTTCAAGATCCTGGCCACTCTGGCACCAACCCAACAAAGCCCTTAAGCACATGTGTAGTCACATTGACTTCAGAGGGACCAATTATGCACCCTTGTTAAAGTGCTTTGCTTGATCAGGGCCGGAGTGCCATTGTCTGCTCACTCTCTGCACTTGTGGCCTCTTCTGTCACCACACATTGACTTTAGACAGGTGGGGCTTCCAAAGTGCTATTGTAATTCAATAAAAAAAAAGTCCCAATAAATATCACCTCAGAGCATAGATCAAACAGCCAGCTGCAGACTTACAAATCTGGTTTATTTGCTTTATGGGAGAGGAATATTTGTATATTTTCTAAAGTTTGGATTATTACACTGCTTTTGTTGATCCAGTTCAACTCCTGATTTGTGCATCCTTCCTGCAGCAACCTAACCCAGTGGCATGTGCAATTTTGGGAGTAGCAAAGTACCAGTTTTGTAGGTCCATCTGAGATGCACTTTTCTTGTAAAATTTCAGTGAAAGAACCTCACAGCAGAATGAGGCCTGGAATCTTTTATACGGCTCACTGTAAGTAATCCAAGATTTCACTGTAATACTTAGGGAAAACGTTATTTATAATAGCACAGCAAGACTGCAAACAGATGCTGGTAGAAAGTTAATCTATTACTAAACTAATGTGCCCTTTTTTCCTGCCACGAGACTGTAGAACATAAATAAAATGGGTTTAATAAAAATCAAGTTTGCCGAAAGGACTCAGCACTCAAACACAAGTTTGCCATTGACAGAAATGTGGGCACCTGTAGGGCTGCTGGCCTGTCTTCCCAGCCCAGGAAGGACTATTAGTCCTATGAAACAATCTGTTCTGGCCCATCCTTTAAGGCGTAAAGTAAGACGAAGAAAGTTATTCACCTGACCAAAGCAGGCTGCAGGGGTCCAGAGTTCATTCCCCTTGCCTCTCTGCTGCTCTCCTGGGCCTGCCATGGGAGCTCACCTGCTTCCTGAAATGCTTTGCTTCAGGTGAGACCTCTCAGCCTTTTATAGGAACCCCCTGACTGATTTCCAGCTATGCCTGACAATCAAACAGGGCTGGCTGGCCCCAGACTCTAAAAATAGGGAGACCAGACTATTATAGAACCTCTGGTTACTACTGTAGTTGACTAAAGACCCCAGTCCTGTGAGATGATAAGCAGAGTTCATTCTATACCTTACAAGGGCGAGTTATTAACTTTCAGAGGCCTGATTCAACAAAACACTTAAGCACTTGTCCAACTTTTGGTGTAGGTTTAATTTGCATTGATTTTAGAAGCAGTTTTCAGAAGTGTTGTAGCTAGATAGTATTTTATTATCAATACAGCCTCTTAGTTAAACTTTCCAAAAGAATGTATTCAGTTCTTTGGCATGTGCTAATGATCACTGCTTATATATTTTGTAAAGCAGCATGGACTTCTCTAGCATAATTAAGGTAACAACACTGTTTTAGTTATTTATTTGTATGCTATTTTGTCCTAACAGTCCCTTTTGGATCTGGAATCTCATTTTTAATTGGATTCCTGGGAATTTCTACAGGGATTTTGAAGGATAGTATTGTGTCTCTAAGTTGCAATTCTTCTGGGGTGGAAAAAAAAGATGGCAATTGAAATTTTTCTGGCTAAAAATAGGACAAAAGCTTATTCTGACAAGTAAAGAGATTTTAAAGATCACATTTGAACTGGCAGGAAAGTTTTTTTCTTTTTAATGAAGTGATGACCATGGGCCAAACTCATTATTTCTCTATTTCTTACCAGATTGCACAGAAGAGGGAGGGAAGTTAAAAGGGGAAAGCCCTTCCCCTCTTCCTGCTTGCCAAGCAGTGGAAGAAAAGAAGGCAGCTCCCTGCAACCTTTGTTTGTTCCTAGAGCTCAGACAGTGGCATCATTATGAAATAGCTGTGAGCCGGAAGACTGCTCTGGATGCTGGCATCTTTCTAGTATTCCCACATCCTGCATAGCCAGAACACACGCTGCTTTAAACTGGAGCAGGGTTTTCCCAGCCAATGGTGGACATGTTTGGCCCTATTAAGGCTAAATCACCATGGAACCAGCAACCTGGCATGGTGTAAGCACCTCTCATTTGCACCCAGATACCCAGAATACTTTTCCAGGTTTTGTTGTTGTTTTGTTTTTGTGTGATGGAAGTGCTTGAATTCTGGGAACAAACGAAAAGGTTTTAGCACCGACTGGCTCTTTTCTACATTGTGCTTTCAGGAACAACAAATACAGCCTGCAGAATATTGTTTGACTTCTGCTCAGCTGGAGACAGTAAGATTCTGCTTCTTACATAGAAGTCACCCAGTGCAGAAATATTTTAGGCACTATTGATTATGGTAATAATGAGCAGCTCTGGGCATCTCTGAAATCTGAGCGAGATCATTACATTTTCAAAACAGAGATTTCTCATACTGCCATCGATTACTGCCATTTATCAACTAACCATCTAAAAATCAAAATCCATGTAAACGGCACAGTATTTTAGGAGTGAAAACAATAATACAAGTTTCCCTTCTCTTTAGAAATCTGGCTTTTTATTTTTATCATGTAACAAGCCCAGAAAGTCTTATGTTCCTGTTAAAATATAAAATAAACCAAATTGGAACCATTTGTAATCAGGATTTTATCTGAGCAACATTTTCCTTATCACCCAGTGCCTTTAAGATTTTGTTCCATTATTCTACTGCAATAATAACAAAGAAACTAAACTGCTTGCATCAACAATCATGCAACCAATTTTCAAGGCTTGCATGTCAAAAATCCATTATTGCAGACATGATTACCTGGAACTAGTGATAACAAATTGTCACAAATTACACCTTTTTTCCTGGGGGGAGGGAAGAGGAGGGTAATATCTTCATCATTTAGAATATATCACGTTTTAAACAAGCAGCAGATGTTAATATGAAAAGACAGAACATCTCAATTTTCTCACTGTTAACTCAGCTTACTGAGCCAACTTCACAATTCTCACATTCCTTAGTCCTAAGAGAAAATGCTAATTTAGATTGTTAAAAATGACACGGGTTAGGGTATAAAGGGTAATTAGCATAAGATCCCGCACAAAGTGTTTTTAGCACCATTAATCAACACCTACCTAGGCATACACTTTTTTAGTCAGAAGTGCTGAAAACCCCCCAAAATATTCTGTTCTAGTTAAGTAATAAAAAAAATGTAGAATTTGTCTTTAAAATAGGATTGGGAGCATTTTTCAGTAAAAGTAACTTAATGTGCAGTTAAAGTAGAACTTTTACTTTACACAAGGGAATTATTAAAACCATACATAGGTATTTTTGTATGAGGATGCTTTTCTGATATTGAAGATTCTTGTGGACTCAGCTAAAGTTCAGGAATACTGTCAAAATGCAGTTCACATTTTTTGGATTTGCATTTTTTAAAACCAATTTTTAAATTTATATTTATATATAATAAGTTTTTATACAAAAAATTCACTCAGATTTGCACTCCATTTAATTACACACACTTTGGCTAAGTTACATTTTCATGAGTAAAGCACAACTTGATTTTATTTTCAAATATGACTTGAGATGACAAAACCCAAATTGAATTCACAGGATACTATTTGGAAGTCGATCCCACACAAAATCTACATTACACTTAAAATAAATTATTATAAATGTATCTGATGCAAAAAGAATGATCATTTGAACTATTGGAAGGTGTTCCTAAAACCAATAGAAAAAATAATTAGAGAAGGTATTCTGGAATCTTAAAAATGTTTTAAAAGATAGCGCTATTCTGTTACCATTTGCCTTGTTTGATTACTAAATCAACATGCATAAAACAGTGCACTTCCTACATTAGACAAGCATAGAAATAATATCTCCAGCTGCCAAGGACAAAGTTCTAGGCATTTTAATGCTAAAGCAGGCCAGTCAAGTAATTATTGTCTCTAATTGGCACTTCTACAAGATGTAACAATTTTTACAGTATCTGCAGCCAAGTGGCGCTTTAAAAGGTGAGAAATTATTTCTTGCCTTTGGGGGAAAAAAAATCAAGTACATTTCCAGTCTGAGCAATATATATGAGAATGGCGACTGAACACTTTAAAGCTTGAAGCCAGCAAATCAGTTAAGTACATGCTGAATTCGAAGCATGCAAGTACTAATAGTTGCAGAGGGGAGTACTAGTTAATGGGACTATTCTTGTGTCTCTGTGCTTAAGTGTTTTCACTGGACCGAGGCCTCAGCAAAGGATAAACACATCGCTACCAGTGATTGTGTGAAAACTGGGCCAGATTCTGACAGCAGGACACGTGCCGCTTTGCTTTTGGAAAGTAGAATCCAATCCACAAAATGGAAGAGTCACTTTAGTAGGTATTACTGGAAACCCAAGTTCTACTGAACCTGCTGTGGAGCTGGGTGTTTACTCTGCCGGTGCTAACACTAAGTAAGATTTAGAGCTTATATGACCAGGTCCTCAGCTGATGACCTGGTCCACAGAGTGCTTTTCACCCATAGACATGTCCAAACGGTTTACAAGGGTGGGTAAGCATTATCATCATCATCCTATTGTATAGAGGTGGGAAACTGAAGCACTGAGAGAAGTTACTTGCCCACAATGACCTTTAGAGCAGGGCTGTCTCCAGTAGAAAATAGACCATCCTTCGTGCCATTAAAAAACAATAACCTTTCACCTGTTTCATTTCTGAGTTCCAGTGAATGCAATTTGCTTACTAATTCTGGAGAGATGGTTAGAAAGAAAAAAAAGCGACAGATGAATCAGCATACAGGTCCTGAGAAGTCCACCCAAATTTGGCCTCTCCTTTGTGACACTGGTGGTGGTGAGGGAACCTGCTCCCATTGTGAAGCCTGCATTTTCTCCTCACAAATTGTGTATGCTCAGTATACGAGCTCCTCCTTTTGGGGAGAAAATGGGCAGGTAACACATTGGCTGAAGTTATATTCCTGGTGTCAAACTGAGTAATTGATTTAAAAAAAATACACTTGCTAGAAGGTTGCAAAGTAACCCTACCTTACTGATAAGTCAAAACCATAACACGAGAGAAAACAGGCTGCTCCCTGAGGCAGCAAGTCACAATTCACCCAACCTTGCTTTAAGCTGGCTCTTTGAACACTGACTCTGCTCCCAGACTTTGCTGCAGAATGCCCTGACCTGCTATCTACCCCCTACCCCATTACCACCACTCTTAACGTGATAGCTTGCAGTTAAAACACAGTCCTCAATACACCACACAATGGGGCACTCAAGGAAGGCCAGGTTTACTATAAATAGACAATAACGCAACCAGTATCTTCTGTCGTAACAAAATAAGTTCTTTACACCATCACTTTCAAAACAGATAGATACTCAGTTGTCAGACACAGATACTTTGCATGCACTCTCACCATTCAGCCAAAGCTCCAGTGGTCTTCGCCCAAATCCAGAAATGTTTCTTTCTTTAAATCAAATCTCTACTTCAAAAGCTCATTCATCCACATGGAATTATATCCGCTACATGATTGAATTCTTAATTATAAAGTAGCAATTACTGGCTACAGCATGCACAGTAACATCAGGGAGGATATTGTCCTCTAGTGTGCCCAATGGACCATGCTGAAAAGAACAAATTCCCACTCCTGGACCTTTTTATGTATAGGACCAAAAGGAGTCAGTGCTAAAAAAAAGAATAATAAGCTATTTCTCATGTCAAACCTGTTAGCACAATAAAATGGGACCAAAGGAAGCAAATCCTAGATGTCAGATAGGCACCTTGCATCAGGTATTTGGCTAGCTCACCTGTAGTGTTTAGAACAGAGTTCACTCTCCCTGCACATTCAGCTCTTGTCTGCTGCTGAGTCTGGCAACTGGTGTTAATTATGGTGTATATTGAGGCGGGTGGATAGGGTGTTATACAGACACTTGTCTCCTGGGACAGAGTCCAGCAGCTCATTTCATACAAGATACCAAACCACAGCTGAGTAACAATCCTCTGGATGGCCCCTGGTTTGAGATTAAAACTCTATGCTAGCAGAAGGAAAACTTTCTTTTACGACCAAGGCAGTTCAATGGAGATGACAATTTGCGACAAAGCAGTCAAGTACCTTGAGAAATTGTCAAGGGGAAGAGCTGAGAAAGAAAAAAAAGGGGGAAATCAGCTGTTGCCACCAGCTAATTAAACAACATGTGCATAAACCTCTTAAGACACAAAAATCCAATTCTGTTCTTAAAAAAGGTAAATTTTATTAAAAAAAATACGTCTGAGAACTCAAGCTATTGCTAGGTTTTAAAATTGCAACTACAAGGATTAAGCACCAAGAATAGTTTTCTTGAGTCCAACTTAAAGGTTACAAGCAAAACAAAAGCACCTGGGGTTAAGCACAGAGGAATCCACAAGCCATAAAGAAATAAAATGGATAAACCTCATCGCGTCTTCCTAGACATTTCCTGATCTACTTACATATCTGGGGTTTTAAATGAGTAGTTTTAAATGAGTAGATACTGATGATATTTTCATACCTGGCCCAATGTTCTTACAGCATAGCTACTGCCCTGTCCACCTCTCCCCTGGAGAACAACGATAGACAGACAAAAGGGGAGTTTTTTCTTAATTTTAAAAAATTCTAGCCTTCCCATTGGCTCATTTGGCTGGGTGCCCACTCACCTCCTTTTACTTATGCAGAGCAGTGAGACTTTTTAAACCTTTGCATGTAGAGCAATTAGAGAACAACTATTAAGAGGGATTGTATAGCTACTGGCTGGCTGGGTGTCCATAAAAGGGTGATTGCCCCTACCCCTGCTTCATTTATCACAGGGCTAGTTACCAAGTAAAGTCTTGGCTTAGTCTGATTGTTAATGCTGACAATCCTGTTATATGTTACCTTTCCCAGATCCGAAGAAGAGCTCTTTTTAGCTTGAGACCTTGTCTCTCTCATCAACAGAAGTTGGTCCAATAAAGGCTATTACCTCACCCACCTGGGCTGTTAATTGTTGTTCTGGCTCCTTTCTCCTCCAGTTTGAGGAGGACACAATCAATAAAGGGAGTTTAATCTTTACTTAAATATCTTGAGCGCCAGTATGATACTTGCAAGCCAACCCAGCTTTCAGGCCCTGTGGCCCCATGTGGCCAACTGGACAGCTTTTAATCTCTTACCAGCATTCAATGAAGGTGTATACAGAGCAGGAGACTAGAAGTCACAGGAATGTCACATGATTACTCTGTTTTGGTCTGTACACAGCTTGCTGGCCCCGTTAAATGTATCTTTCATTTTAGTCATTCTATAAATGAATTCACGGCTTGTTGGGAGCAGGAGAGAACTCTGTTCTAAATTAAAATCTCAATTTCATAGGAGCTGAAATGAGGGGCCAATGGTGGGTTGTCGTATCAAGACTGGGGGTTACTCACTGACACCTAGGGAGATCTACGGGGGAAAAGCTTGAAGACATGAGTTGGAGAATGAAACAAACAAGGTATCATGGGTGGCAATTTGCATTAAGCTAAGTGGAGGCTGTATGGTCATGATATAATTCACCTCTCCATGAACATCTCATTCTCCCAATGAAGAACGAACTGAGGCTGTGATCAGGGAAAGAGATCCCTGTAGCCAGACATTCACACCTGTGCAGACCCTAATAAAAGAGCCCCGAATGGCTGCTGTATCCAGACTTTCCTCAGTTCTTCTATGTCAGGTCCTTATCTTGCAAAAGGGTCTGCCCACGTGGTTCTCTTTGCTTCTAGGCCAACTAGCTGTTTGCTATACCCATAAACATCCTCCCATATGTGCTATAGTGTGAGAGTAGAGTTCAGGGATCGGCAGCCTCTGGCACGCGCTCACCAGGGTAAGCACCCTGGCGGCCGGGCCAGTTTGTTTACCTGCCGTGTCCGGTCCCTCATTGGCCTGGGACAGCGAACCACGGCCAGTGGGAGCCGCGATTGGCCAAACCTGCCAATGCGGCAGGTAAACAAACTGTCCTGGCCCACCAGGGTGCTTATCCTGGCGAGCCACGTGCCAGAGGTTGCCAACCCCTGGTATAGTTTATTATCTCAAAAAAAAAATCACACTAAATCTATTTATGCTTGTTGAAATATTTAGAACATTAAACTTTAAAAGTCTACCTGCTCTTATTAGAGGACTCTATCATGGGGCTAATTTCCTATTCCTTGTACTCCAAAGCATCTCGTAAAAAGTTCCACCTCCATATAAAGGTTAATGCTCAAGCTTCCAGAAGTAGTTCTATAATGATGTTTGACTTGGATTTCTCAATTAAATGCTAAGTTAAACAAATGTAAAATAACCCTCTAACATTTCTTTCTTGATAAACAGGGGTACCCTGCTCCCGAGCTGTCAGTTTTAGAACTCCACCGGTGAGCTCATTCCTCTGATGTGTAGGTTTGGGGCTTGTCTCTGTAAAGAACGTATAGAATGATAACCTGGTTGTACTCCACCATATGTTCAGCCTCACGCAAAAGTCAAATCAACTGCCTTTTTCTAAATTATTTCTTCCCTTGATATATGGACCTTATTTATAACCTCCCTTTGTGCAACCATAATGCCATCACATAGGGCTTAGGTTCTGAAAACCGTAGCAATTGCCTGAAAATTGATTTGATGTTTTTTGCCCATCCCTCCCTCAGGTCCCTCAAGACATTTTAATATGAGCCATGACATTATGATGGATGAAATCTGGCATTTTACTGTAGCAGTGCTACTCCCATGTGGAAAATAACAGCTTGTTCAAAGCCCATCTTCCAGCCAGATTTAGGATATACAGTAAGCCACAGCCTCAATCCCTGTCCCCCCTCCTTCTCTCCGGTCTCACAGCATCCTTCTCAAACAGCTTCATTTCATAACTCAAGCTGCCTAAGTACCAGGTTCTTACTAAGCTTTACCACTGAGTGAAATCAGCTCAAAGCACATGAGTTACTCACACACAAAACTCTCCCTGTTAAATCACATAAGGAACTAATTTGCAGGTAATTATTTGAACAGAAAAAAGTCTAACATTTGAAACTCACGGCCAATGACTGTGCGAATACACAATGCCGCCTCTGACAACATCAAGCTTCTATTGAACTTTAAAGCACACCATTATAGTGTTAAACACATTCATATATCTTTTACTTATTTATAAAATAAAATCCCATTTGGGTGACCTGAGCTTTATAAATGGAAGGAGCCTCCTTTCCTATCAGCAAAAATCTATGGATATTGGGAGGAACAAGTATTTTGAAAAAGCTGTGGTAGGAGCTAGGATCTGTAGACTCTTTAATATCTAGTTGCACGAGTATTTGTAACACTTTTGGTTTCCACAAACATTCTTGTGAATAAAGCTGAGCTCCCATGAATGTTGGAACCTAAGTGAATCAAAGGGTCAAAACAACCTCCCATATACATATTCTCTCTCCACATACCTGTTTGTTTTATTCATACAGCTCTCATCTGCAAAGAGCAGATGGAACTTTGGTTTTAAGGTTTCAAGTAAAAACTGTGTATGTGCAACCGCCTCCCCCACTTCATGGAATTCAATGTATCTGCAGTAGCTCAGAAGGATAAGCTGAGTCAAGCTTGCTAGGGTTGGACTGGTAGGGAATCTGCATACGGCATTCTTGATCCTTAAATCAGTCCGCCATCATCAACAACTGCAATGAATTATTTTGATCATTAATAAAAATGTGATCACACCATGCTAGACTGTGGCATTAGGCACAGTCCAGAACAAGGGATGGTGTACTAGCAGCCATGCCCCAGAAATAGCTCCAGAAGACATTCTAGCTAGGGTACTTATATGGGCCCCATTACTGTGGTATCTGAGCACCTCACAATTTTTCCTCACAACACCCCTGGGAAGTAGGAAAATATCATCCCCTATTTACAGTTGGGAAATGAGGCATCAAAAGACTAAGAGCCAGATTTTCAAAAGTATTTAGGCACCTGAAGATGCAGATAGGCACCTAGTGGGATTCATATAAGCTCCTGAGCAGGTAAGTTGTATATGTCCTATTGATATCTATGGGAGTTAGGTGCTAGGTGCTTTTGAAAATCCCAGTAGGTGGCTTTCTGCATCTTTAGGTACCTAAGTACCCTTAAAAATCCAGCCCTAAGAGACTTGCCGATGGTCACACTGGAAGTCTGTGGAGAAGCAGGGAACTGGACCAATTTCCAAGGCCAGCACACAAACCTTTGGAGCATTCTAATGCTCCGCTGAGTCACAATCCCTTCCCTACTTCCTCCTGGCTCTCAGGGAGGCGGAGGGTCATTTTATGCTGATCTGTACCGAAGGTAAAATAATGCCACCCTCTTCCCTGCACTAGCTTTGCTACTCTGGTCAGTGAATTGGGAAGTGGCCATTCCCTGCCCCTTTCTATACATTTGCTCCAGAGAAGGAGTAAGCAGGGAGGGCCAGGGGCCCATGACCCCATCACTTTTAAAAGTGGGATGGCAATCCTCTCCCACTTTTCACCTGCCTTAAGGGCGAGCAAGGGGGGTGGGAGAGTGAGGGGGTGGAGAGGAGCGAGTGGGAGATAGGGCCTCAGGGGAAGAGGCAGAGCAGGGGCAGGGCCTTAGGAAAGGGGCAGAGTGAGGGCAGGGCCATGGTTCGGGAGCTGGTGCCCCCCAACTTCTAAGGAGCTTCCTGGACTCCTGACGCAGGGCCCTACACACCTGGACACACTGAATTGGAGAAATAGCCAATTTTATTCCCTTGCTTCAGCACAGTAAGAATCTCGCCCTGAATTTTGTACATGGCAAGACTTTGAAACACATGGCTGTAGAAATAATCTAGTCAAACCCTTAACTGTGAGAACAAACCAACACAAGTGTTTTCCATTTGTGTTGTATGGTTAGGGTAAACCCAATCAGACACTTACCCGACAGCCCCATTGAACCAAACTTATTTAGTTGAATATATTTAATTTAGCAATGGAAAGGATATTACATGACTATCAGATCTTCATGGCTTTATAGCTTTTGTCACCGGAGAGTGGAGCTATTTCTAGTCTCCTCTCCCTTCTCAATTTGTATCAAACGAATGAGTTCACCATCACAGATTACCTTAACAGCCAACGGAGATACCTGTACATCCTGTGCAACATCACTAGAAGTATTTGTTAATGGCTGATTTTGACGGTCAACACCTGAAAAACTGTCACTATTTATTTCAGTCCAGTTTAGTTTGAGGGTTTTTTGGTGTGCTGTCCATCAGCTCATTTCAGCGTAGCTGTTTCATCCTGTTCATTTTTGTAACTACCTCCTTCAAATTCCTTTGACAACCTGAGAAAGTCTTGCAGCTGAACACAATATTAATTACATTTCAAAGCAAACCTTTTATTCATTTGGGGACAATCTGTGAAACAGAAATCTGTGACTGAACCTGCTGCCAAGCCAATTACTGCAAAATAACTCAAATATGTCTCAACAGATTGCAGTTTTTCCTATTGTTAGATTGTTTATTTTTTGGCTCAAAAAGTTACATTCACTTAAATTAGACATGTACTTAAGTATTCTATATCTGTATAACTGCATATAGGTATATATAGATAAGACACCTTAAAATGTAAGAGTCAAGCAAACTCTTTGTAGTTAACAATTTATTCTGTTAATCTAATTGGTTTTCTTTTTTGGAATCATCTGCAAAAAGACTTTGATCATTATAGTTTCATAGATTTTAAAGCTACAAGGAACCATTATGATCATCTACTCCAATGGTTCTTGACCTTTTGGGGCTCAGGACCCATTTGTAAACCTCAATGACCAGTCACAACCTATTAAATAGATTTAGTGCAAAAAACAACACAACCCCCCCCCCAAAAAAACACATTTGGCTAATAAAATATTTCTTACCCATAATATATAATATACATATTAACATAACAAGTACAACATGAGGACCAGGGGCAGCTCCAGGCCCCAGCACACCAAACGCATGCTTGGGGCAGCATGCCGCGGGGGGCACTCTGCCGGTCGCGCGGCAGGCAGGGTGCCTTTGGTGGCATGCCTGCGGAGGGTCCGCTGGTCCCGCGGCTCCGGTGGACCGCCAGCAGGCGTGCATGCGGAGGGTCCGCTGGTCCCGCGGCTCCGGTGGAGTCGCGGGACCAGCGGACCCTCTGCAGGCACGCCTGCGGGCGGTCCACCGGAGCTGCGGGACCGGCGACCGGCAGAGCGCCCCCTGCAGCATGCCGCCATGCTTGGGGCGGCGAAATGTCTAGAGATGCCTGTGATGAGGACATTGCATATCATAGCGGTAGTTCCTGAGACTCCTATCCCATGGGGCTGGAGCAGCTTGGCTCCCTGCTCCAGGCATTGCAGCCTCTGGGGTCACAGTTGGAGTTACAGCACCACTCACTCAAATTTGGCTCAGACAGCCCACCATCGTGATGGTGGGACAGTTGAACCAAACCTAAGCAGCTCAGCTAAACCATGCACCAGGTTGTAATGTCCAGAGTGGGAAGCTGAGCCCAGTCAGACTCATGTTACCAGAGCCACCGCTGCAGGGTGAGTGCAGGAAAGACTCTGAAACCCCCATGCTCCCCCCAAGGGCCTCCCATCCCCCATAGGGATAGGAGCTGACCCGACCCCTCCCCAGGCTTCCCACATGATGTTGACACATTCCAGTGACCCAATTTTGGGTCACAATCCAGCGGTTAATAAACCCTGACTTAGTTTCAGAGTAGCAGCCATGTTAGTCTGTATCCACAAAAAAACCAGGAGTATTTTTAAGCTTTTGTGGGCTACAGCTCACTTCTTCGGATGCATAGAATGGAACATTCTGTAGCCCACGAAAGCTTATGCTGAAATAAATTTGTTAGTCTCTAAGGTGCCACAAGTACTCCTGTTCTTTTTGCTGACTTAGTTTGACTTCCTTCATAATACAAGCCAAAGAATCTGACCCAATAACTTCTGCATCATCCCCATAACTTTGGTTTGAGCTATAGAATATCTTTTAGAAAGACATCCAGCCTAGAGTTAAAAATGTCAAGTAATGGAGTATTTAAAATCCAGTATAACCCTAAGTAAATTGTTCCAGTGGTTAATGACCCAATCACTCACTGTTAAAATGGCATATTGTGCCATCTTTACTCACATTGGGTAATACCTTACTGCATGAGTGGTCCCATAGATCCCAATAGCACTTTTGCTATATTCAGATACTACTCAACATGAGAAAGGGTGATACGATCTGGCCTTATGAATTTTTCATGACTCAGATTATCTGATGAATGATTTATATAAACATATGACACAGCCTATGGATTGTTCATGACATATTTGCCATCTCAACTGGTTGCTGTTCATAAGTCTTACTAGGCAAATGGTTGCTTAGGTCATACAAAATTGTTTCTCCTTCCAAACCCAAACAGATCTTTCTAAGTACCTATTTGGATTAGCGTTTGCAATCTTTTTTCCTTTCTACTAACATACTTGAAAGTCAAAAATCATTATTCAAACCAATATTTGCCAATTTTATTTTTAGTATTCACCCCATTCTATTAAAGATGCTATTAAAGAGCAGCATCTTGCATGCTGAACAGTCCTAGTTTAAGCTAGACTTTTGGAGTTGTTCCTTATTGCAAATCTTATTCAGTTCCAAACAAGCTGAAGAACAACTTGCAGGCCATTAGGCCAGAAAACATGGACATGAATTAGTGCCCAAAAAATAGTTGCTCTCTCTGTATACACATTCATCATAAATGAACTTCCATTTCACCCCTAGTTTAATTAAGCATTGAGAAGTTTGGCTGGTTACTTTAACCACAAATGAATCAAACATATATAACCTACATTATCACATTGGAAGTCTCATGAGAACAAGTTTTCTTGTAAGAATCCTGGCATTCTATTCCAGCCTCTAGTTGGTCCAGAAATACCACAAAAAACAGTGTCTCATATGTTGAGATATCTTCTGATTCCAGCTGAAACCAACAAACAAGTGAAATAAAGAAAACCCAACTTCTACTCACCTCAAAAAAAAAAAAAGGTCCATATAGAATTCAAAGTAACAGTTTTAATATTCAAAAGTGCCGAGCACCTAGAATTCCCATTTACTTCAATGAAACCTGCAATTGCTTAGCAGCTCTGTAAAAATCAGGCCATAATTCCTTCACACAGACTAGCTAGAAATGGCAACAAGATCTGCCAAGAGCAGAGCAAACAATCACTTATTCTTAGAACGTGGTCTTTGGAAAATCTTGCAAATTCAAGTCACTGAAAGCATTTTTGAAAAATGCATCTGGAGTTTTCCATTTCTTAAGATATGACAAAATTCCCTAGGAGGCTTATTAGGATGGAGGCTTATTAGGATGGACTCAAAGTAGCAAGCCTGCCGTTAAAAGATGGAAGGTCAGGCTTATGCTTTTAGGATACAGAACTGAGAGCCAGGAGACCTGGGTACTGGTTGAGCTATGCCACAGATTTCTTGTGTAACACTGGATGGATCATTTCATCTCTCTGTTCCTCAGTTTACTCACCTGCACAATGAGATGGTGGCACTTGCCTACCTCCTAGAGGTTTTGTAGGGGTTGATTAATTCCTCTTTATTAGGCTTTGAAATCCTATTCTTAAAATTCTCCCACACCCATTACAACAATCAACCCACTCAGATAGAACTTTCTTGATCTCCCACTGTATTTTGTGTAGCCCCTCTGTCTAGAAGAAGCAGGGATTCTGTGTCTTATACAAGCCTCAAACCTATAGTAATGCTTAAAGGGGCACGTGTAGACAGATAATCTGTTCCCATAACCGACAGCTGCAACCTTGAGCCATCAAGCAGCACTGACCCTGTGGAGGGTAGTTGCTATGGGAAATCACGGGGGAGATATACTAGAGACTGACTGTTCATTTCTTCTGAGTAACAGGGCTACTCCCTGTATACGCAGGCAGCAAGTTGTGATTTCTGCTCCTGATTGGCCGAGAATTGTGAATATCTTTTCATTTTTCTTAGCCCCACTTTCCACCTCAGCCCATTTGTTTGTCTTGTCCACCTGTTTGTTTCTTAGACTGTAAGCTCTTTGTGGGAGGGAATGTTAACTGTGGTGTACTGAAAATTGTGGCGGCTGTAACTTTAAATTCTACAGGGTTTTCCTGGTCCTGTTTGCAGGCTAAGTGGCTCTGTAGGGAAGCTTGGGATCTGGCTCCTTCAGCACTCAGTCTGCAAAGAGCTAGTTTAGAGCAAGGTGGTGTGAGCTGCCTTAGGGAGCAGCCTGTTTTTGGTTCTTGTGTGTTAAGGTTTTAGGTTTGAAGAAATTAAATAGCATTAAACAGCAACCTTCAAGAAAGAGTATTTTGTGTTCTTATTAGGGCTATCAAATGATTAAAAAAATAATTGCAATTAATCACACTGTTAATAACAGAATACCATTTATTTAAATATTTTCAGATTTTTCTACATTTTCAAATATATTGATTTCAATTACAACACCGAATACAACGTGTACAGTGCTTAATTTATAGTTATTTTTATTAAAAGTATTTGAACTGTAAAAAAATATATATATATATTCAATTCACCTAGTACAAGTACCATAGTACAATCTCTTTATCATGAAAGTTGAACTTGCAAATGTAGAATTATGTACAAAAAATGCATTAAAAAACAAAGTAAAATTTTAGAGCCTACAAATTCACTCAGTCCTATTTCTTGTTCAGTCAATCGCTTAGACAAACAAGTTTGTTTACATATGCAGGAGATAATGCTGCCCGTTTCTTCTTTATAATGTCACCAGAAAGTGAGAACAGGCATTCTCATGGCACTGTTATAGCTGGCGTCACAAGATATTTATGTGCCAGATGCGCTAAAGATTCATATGTCCATTCGTGCTTCAACCACCTTTCCAAGGGATGTGCGCCCATGCTGATGATGGGTTCTGCTCAATAACAATCCAAAGCATTGTGGATCGATGCATGTTCATTTTCATCCTCTGAGTCAGATGCCATGAGCAGAAGGTTGATTTTCTTTTTTGGTAGTTTGGGTTCTGTAGTTTCCGCATTGGAATGTTACTCTTTTAAGACTTCTGAAAGTATGCTCCATACCTCGTCCCTCTCAGATTTTGGAAGCCACTTCAGATTCTTAAACCTCAGGTCGAGTGATATAGCTATCTTTAGAAATCTCACATTGATACCTTCTATGCATTTTGTGAAATCTGCAGTGAAAGTGTTCTTAAAATGAACATGTGCTGAGTCATCATCCGAGAGTGCTATAACATGAAAGATATGGCAGAGTGTGGGTAAAACAGAGCAGGAGACATACAATTCTCCTGCAAGAAGTTCAGTCACAAATTTAATTAACACATTATCATTTTCTTTCCCCACGAGCATTATCAGCATGGAAGCATGCCCTCTGGAATGGTGGCCGAAGCATGAAGGGGCATACAAATGTTTAGCATATCTGGCACACATAAATACCTTGCAATGCCAGCTACAAAAGTGCCATGCAAATGCCTGTTCTCACTTTCTGGTGATATTGTAAATGTAAAGAAACTTGTTTGTCTGAATGATTGGCTGAACAAGAAGTAGGACTGAGTGGACTTGTAGGCGCTGAAGATTTACATTGTTTTGTTTTTGAGTGCATTTATGTAACAAAAAAAATCTACATTTGTAAATGGCACTTTCACAATAAAGAGATTGCACAATAGTACTTGTATGAGGTGAATTTAAAAATACTGATTTTTTGTTTATCATTTTTACAGTGCAAATTTTTGTAATAAAAATAATATACACTTTGAATTCAACTACAACACAGAATATATATGAAAATTTAGAAAAACATTCAAAGTATTTTATACATTTCAATTGGTATTCTATTGTTTAACAGAGTGATTAATAGCAATTAATTTTTAATCGAGATTAATTTTTTTTTAGTTAATTGCATGAGTTAACTGTGATTTATTGACAGTCCTAGTTTTTATCCAATTTCTCTATTTGTATGCCATGAACATAACATTAGCTATTATATGTCCTTACATATAGTACATATTTCCTGCCAGATAAGAATAGCAAAGGAAACTGGACAGCTAAAAAAAAAAAAAAAAAAAATCAAGTTAGGGCATCAGTTTAACCCTTAGCAAATTCAAAGGCAATTTCACAGCTGCCACAGATCCAGAGACTGAGCCAATCAATCAAAGAGCTTGCCACATATTCTCCCACAGCCCTTCCAGTATGGAGTCCAGCATCTGTGTCCTAAGCCTGCCAAGTATAACCTATGAAGGGTGACCCAGCTATTGGCTCCAACACTAAAGCATATTGAGGGGGAGTGAAAAAGTGGAAGGCAGTGCCAAGAAAGCATCAGACAGATATATAGTAGCCAATTACCTTTGTAATCGCATTTTAGGAATAAAAGACAACATCGTGTCCAGAATCCTGTAAGCTCTGCATGCTCCTCTGACAGGTTAGGAGCATAGTTAATGTGAAGATACAAACTCTTCTTGCAGGGGGTGACTGTAGTAGACAAAAGGAAAAAAAAAAGGACATCATGGGTCTAAGATGGATCCTCAAACTTTGGCCTTGATCCCAAAAGGTAATGACAGAACCTGCAACTCTGAAGTCAGTGGGAGCTGTGGATGTTTAGCATCTCTCAAGATCAGGCCTTTATTAGAATCTGAGGAGCAATAATCAGGTGAAAATGAAGCATGCCACACGAGGAGGACTTCATTTCGAAGCAACTTTATTAATGATCTGCACAAGACACACACATCTGGCATAGCCGGTAGTTGTACAGTACAAGCACTCATAGCAGGAATACAAATAATTTTAATCAAAATGCAGCTAGATACAGTTCTGCTTTTCAGTTTGTAATTAGTCGGTGTCCATAGAAAATGGAAGGTCAAACTAAAATGTCAGACTCCTAGGTGGAATTTGCATGTTTACTTAAAATTGCCAGTAAAAAGGGAGAGTTCTAAAACAGCACCCTCCACCCCTGCATCACATCCTAATTCTTAAAACTGAATCCAGGGACTAAGATTTTCAAAAGCAGTTATTGATGTTGGGTTCTAGTTAGGGTATTTATATGGCCCATAGCATCTGAACACCTCACCATCCTTTAATGTATTTATCCTCACAATAGCTCTGAGATCTGAAGTGCTATTATCCCCATTTTACAGCTGGGGAACAGAGACAGGTTATGTAACTTGCACCAGGTCACACTAGAAGTCTGTGGCAGAGCAGGGACTTGACCCAGGCTCAGCCATGACCCAGGGTAACCCAGGGTAACGAACTACTAGGTCATTTTTCCTCTCTCACTGTGGGGCAACATACATGGGCCTGGTTTTCAGAAGATGGGTGCTGTTGGGGACTTTAGCTTAGCACCTTTTGCAATCCTGGCCCTATTTATGGTGTTTCTAGCTGAGAGCCAAAAATGGAGGCACTCAAGATAACTAACCATTTTTAAAATCATTGACCGAGATTATTTTCCCTGAAGTATGTAGAATGACCTTGTGGTTAAGGGCTGACCTGAGACTCAGTATTAATCTACAGAATGAAATGTTTATAGTGGGGGGGGGAAAGTCAGGAACTTAAACATGAAGGGATTTCAGAAGTTTTGACCTGCAATGTTAAATGAAGCTATGTAGGGTTTTTCATTCCTGTACTTTTAAATGTAAACCTCTATTACCATATTGTTCAGTGAGAGGAAGTTATGTTGAAAATAAACACAGAATGTTCTTAATATTCAACATATTTCTAATAGCCTCTCAGTCAAAATATTTTCAAATTACAATCCCCAGTCATTTCAACTATTAGCAATTTTGATTTTATGTTTTTTTAGTGGAGACAAACTTTCATCATTCCACAGGGAGGTGCAATATTGAATGTATTTGTTTTCACTACCGAGGGACAAATTCTGCCTTGATCTGTATCCTGTGCAACCCTGCTCAGGATAAATGAGATATAAACCAGAGGAGAATTTTGTTCTGTATGATAAAAATGAACAAAGTCAATCCAGGATGCAGCAGAGTCTTGTGAATAAGGCATTGGCGAGGGAGTCAAGAGAGATGGATCCTGTTCCTGGCTGCATCATTCATCTTGTGTGTGACCTTCACCTCTCTGTGCCTATGTTTCACCTCCCACCTTTTGTCTGTCTTGCCTACTTAGATCATAAGATTTTGGAGGCAGGGCCTGTCTATCACTATGTATTTGTACCCTGCTAGCACTGCAGATTGTAAAGGGGCCACTCAGTGCAACAAAAAACTAGTCTACTCACAGCATTGCAGCCTAAGAACTTGGTGTTTTAGTTAACTGCATCACAGAACTATGATCACTTTAGTACAAGGGTATGGATTTCAGTTGAGGCCTGTAGGTATCCCTGTAATTCAAATACCAGATAAAGTCAATCATGTGAGGATTAAACCAGGACCCACAGAGCTCTGTTTGGGATTGAGAGATTGCCCATGTGGCCACTATGGCTCTGATACTGTAAACATATACATTTAAACAGGACCACTCATGTACATTAATTTAATCATGTAGATAACTGCTGCAGTATCAGGGACAATGTTTGTTCTATGCAAGGAAAGTGGGCGGGGGCTGCCAGAGAAAGCCAGGGTCCCTCATGAGGAATGAAAGGAAGTCAGAGGTCAGGGAGTCAGGAATGTCAAAGATTTGGATTTGACACAGGTTCTTTGGTGTGAGTAGATTCAGTTCCCATTTAGCCTTAATCCCTACAGCATAAAATACTACATCTCCCTTGTAACCTGCGAATTACAAGTTTGCCTTTGATAAAGCAAAAACATATTTGAAACTTCAATTGCTAATAGCTGAGGTGACTGGAGTGTGTTTTTAAAAGTATTTTGTTTAAGAGTATTAGGTAGTAGACTTTAAGTTTAATATTCTGTATTTAACATAAATAGTTGTCCCCCCTCCCCAACACTCACAGAATAATACCTCACAGTTAAGAGTTAAGCACATGGAGATATTATGTAAGTGGAGTTATATTTGCACACACTAGCAGTGCAAATTAAAGCAATGTTGGGAATAGCTATTTTGAATTGAATTGCAGGTAATCCATGGTAGAGGTTTTATTTAGTTTTCCAGATTGACTTTCATGCATTTAATTCCTTGAAAATCAGGCTTAGTGTATGTACTAAAAGAGTGAGGTGAGCTACTGGTCAAGTGGCCCTAAAGCCTTCTCCTCTGTTTTAATATCCCGAGGAAATTTGTAGTGCTTTTGCATTTAATGGAGATCAAGGATAGCAGGTCTCATATTTAAGAAGTGTGGTTCTCTCCATTACCAATGGCTTATCATCACCATATGTTATATGTATTACAGTAAAGCCTAGAGGTCCCCAATCAAGGTCAAGGCCCACTCTCTGCCTTGTGCTAGGGGCTGTACAAACAAACAGTATTACACTCTGAATAGCCAAGATAGGCAAGGTACAGGGGACAGGAAACATAATCTCCTTCCTACAGACATACAGAGGGGTCATAGCGGGACTTTAGGGCAGAGTCAGGAACTATTCTCTCCATTCTGCAGAAAAAATTCACAGAGGAAGTCTAGCTCAGAATCAGGAACAGCACTCAGAGCTCCTGGACTGCACTCCAGTGCTTTAACCACAAGACCATTTGGCATTTGCAGGAACAGGCCTATAGATCCCTTTTTTTTAAAAGTTAAAGGAATGTTTAGAAAAATATGTTCATTCATTTGGGCTTATGGTAAGGGTGAGGGGCTAGCTCATTTGGAAAGAGATTCTGCATTCAAACATGCACCTTTGCCAATCTAAATCGTTAATTGTTAGAGCAGAGTCCTAGGACAGAACTGGAGTTGAAGAGTTGTGGATCATCTCACACTCACACTCACACACACAAGAGGCTTCATCACCACACTAGTTTGAGGTACTTTCCTTAACTCCTTACTGTCTGGTCACAGCCATTGCCTCAGGTTGAAGATGGCCTAATGTGTCTGGGCCTGTGGCCAAATCAAACATCTGACTCCTCTGAGTTAGAACTCCACACAAAACCAACTGCTTCAACTAAACAGGCCCTTTGACATCTGGGAGGGTGTGTGAGGCTATGAAGAGGCTTCAGGAAAAAATGTGGTGTCCAAAGCAAGAGAAGAGTTATTCATGCAGGAAAACTAAAATGCTGTGGGATTTCTTCCTTCTGGGTAAATAACTCTTCCTACAGCCTCAGTCCCATGTCTGATGTAAATAATTTTTTTAATACGCGAGAAGACACCACCTTTTTTGGAAAACAGGGCACCACTTGGGAGCGTGTGTGAGTGTGAGTGTGAGAGAGAGAGAGAGAGATGAATGGAGGGTTTGAAGTCTAAAAAAAAATACCAAACATTTCCCAAAATTTTACCGAATAGCATCAGCGATGAGATGGAGACCTCTGGGGAAGAGTGGGTGAGAACGGGATGGGGCGGAGTAGGGGGAGGACGACAGGCAGGGGATGGGTATTCCCAGACTGGATCCTGAACCACAAAGTTGAATTGCTGGGTGGGGTTGGTACTTTGTGCCATCCACACCCACTCCACACTAGTGCACCTCCATGGCCAGTCTGGGCCCTTCGCTCCAGCCAGATGCCTGGGAGTGAGGCAGCCCAGATCCACCTTGTGCCACTTGTAGCATTACTAGAAAACAGATGTTGAGTTCATATCCCTGGATGGGGCCTGCACAGTGCAAGAGGCCAGGCAGTGGCAATGCAGTTTCCCAGGCTGCTCCCCGCACCCCCAGATACCCAGAGCCAGCTCGGAGTCCTCGGCATTGCCCTCCTCCAAGGCCAGTGTGTGCAGAGCACTGGAAAGATAGAGCCACCCCCACCAGTTAGCAGCAGTGGCAGCCTGAGGTCCTCCATCTCCCCGTGCCTATAGAGGATGGCAGTGGAGACCACATTGGCGCCACATTGCTTCTGAGGTTGCAGCAGCACTACCAGCCAGGCGACAAGATTTTACCAAGGTGGGGATGGCCTTTGCCCTCTCTAACCACCTGTCAGGGAATGTAGATAATTTAGGGGCTAAAATAAAGGGCAACCCTCAAAATAAGTTACCCTTGAGCTGGGTGAATATTCTCAGAACTAAGCTTCCCTTTTTAAAATCTCAGACAGTGACTTTCTGCAAAAGTTCAGGGCAAGCCAGTTTATCCCATCAGAGTTTACACAGTGGAGGTGGTGCCATGCACAGACATGTCACTTGAGAGCATTACTAGTGGCTGAACATAGACATTGGGGCAGATTGGCCTGGTGGATAGAGTACTAAGATGGGATTCAAGACACAGGGTTACTATTCCTGGCTCTGCCACTGACCTGCTGCCCACACTTGGGCAACACACTTCATCCCCTGTGCCTCAGTTTTCCCCATCTGGAAAATGGGGATACTGAGCCTCCTTTGTAAAATGCTTTGAGATCTACAGAAGAAAAGAAGCACTATATAAGAGCTAGATTGAGCTCAATGGCACTGACAATTTACATCAGCTAAGAATCTGCTTGAGATTAGAAACCAACATTTGGCAAAAAAAAATTGGCAAGCTACTGAATAGTTGCTAACTACAAAATACCTCACAGGATTGTCTTCCTCCCCCAATCCCCCACTCCACTATACTGTAGTACTTACTTTTTGGCACTTGAACATATAGGAAATAAAGCCAGTTTTAAAAACAAAACAAATCCATGTGGGGGAAGTAGGTTATAAATCTGGAGACTCTAGTTTGCAGAAGCAACAGAATTTGCAGGGATTTAGTGTGTGATTAAATTATTTTAAACAAGAGTGAAAAAATAATCATAGAAGACCAATCTCAAGCTGCATAGGTAATATCCTAAAGAGTACCCCACTCCTGCCACAAGTCAAAGCTCTAGGAAGCTATGGTCTCGACACTTAGAAGGGATGATACAAACAGAGGAGAGAGTGAACCCTTGGAAGTTTTAATCCTGCTATCTTTTAATGATACCATTTAAAAAACACAAAAGTCTGAAGTCATTTCTTCATCATTCACTTTCAGTCGTGCACCGAGGACAATGCTTAAAGTATGAACCAGCTCCCAAATAAAAGTGGGATCTTCAGATCTTGTTTCCGTTTAGTACATGAATTCTTCAAAGCTCGAAAGAGGAAACCATAACTGGTATTAATGTGTGACCATATCTTTAAGTCAGAGCCTTTGAGTATACAAACCGCTGCCAGCTGCTAAATGAGGGAAAGGTCACCATTTGTTTTTGCTTGATGGATCAGATGAAATCAATAACAGCATCATGTTTCTTGCAAACCATTGTTTCTTCTATGATTCCCTCAATTGCATTTGTGATATTTTCTTGCCATTTAAAAAAAAAATTATTGCACTGTACTCACATGCTCACCAACTATGGTTACACCAAATATATCAAGAAGAGGAAGCAGTTATTTTAATAAAACCAGCTATAGGGGCTGATTGTAAATCCCACAGCCCACTGCATAAAGTGGATAAAAAACCCCACTTACAGTCCTACATGGGCTTCTCAGACCTGAGGCTTCTCCAGAACAGGTAGTTTGGGAGCTCACGATAGCCATCTGATAACTTGAATTCTTATTACCCACCTCATAGGGCCAAATATTGTTTGTAGAGCATGGCATACACGAACAATACTAAGGGCAGAGGTGGACTAGAACTCAAGGAGTTCCAGGTTTCCAGGCCTGTGCTACTGCTTGTCTAGGACATGACCAGCCTAACCTCATCCTTGCCTCACTTCAGCTTGATTTACAGGGTGTTTCACTAAAGAGTTAAACAGCTAAACACATACTGAAAGTGAGATGATGTTTAAGAGAACTGCTAAGTTAATGTTGTTTCCTGCTGAAGAGTATGTGTTGTAGTAACACATTTTCCTCAAACTTCCTAAAGCATGATAACAAGCTCTGTCAAGCCAGAAGGGTGATCCTGTGATGGAGCTGCAAAGCAGGGGGCTACAGCTCCCATCAGCCCCTCTCTATTGCCCTCTCCCTTCCCTGAGACAGCATGGGAAAGGGAAAGGTCCTCAAGCAGGAGGATGCCAGGGCCTGTTTGGGGTGGGAACCACATGACAACGGGGAGCTGGAGAGAAGCCCAGGAGCTGTGGCTAGAGCAACGTGAGGAACAGGCTGTGGCTGCTGGGAGATACAGCTGGGACCAGGTCCGGGTGGGATTTATGGGGGAGCAGCAGCAGGTGGGCAAGGAGCCAGTGCAGAGGGACCCAGAGAGAGGCAATAACTGAGTCTGACTTGGAAATTCACAAATGCTTATTTGCTTGACGAGAGAGTGGATTGGAGAAGGCACCCCAGGCACTAGGCCTGGAGAAACCTGATGCTTGATTGGGCTGCCCCAGGGACCCAAACAAGAACCATTATACCATAATTTGAACTGTAACTGTTTAAGCTCTAGGATATCTGCAACCTTTCCTGTCAGCCCAATGTAGCCAATGATTTTAGTTTAGTATCCATTTATCATGTAATGCTAGGATTAATCAATATCTTATATTACATATATTCATTGTAATCAGAGTGGATTTATAAGATTATAAAAGTATAAGATAGTTTCTCTAAATACTGATCAATGTAGTAGACATGAGTAAGACAAGCTGAAATGCAAAAATCTGTAGGCTGAGGCCCGCAAGACTTCATCTTAGCTATTTTAGGCCTTGGAGACAAATGACGACGCAAGTCAATGCCCGAGAAATAACCTGAAAGATGATGGGAAAGAGGTACCGACTGGTAATATTGTGAAAGTATAGCTTGAGAGATTTAATTTAAATTATAAAATGATGTAACAATAAATATTGTCTAACGTACCCTAACTGCAAGACAAAGGCGGTACGTCAATGTTGACAAGACCCTACTCAGCCTATAAAATTCAAGGTCTCTTGTGTTTCCAGGGAACACAAACCAATAAGAAAGAGAGGGTTGACACTTTCATGGACATGCACAGAATGTAGGCATAGACAGACTCACAAAAAAGGGTACCCAGAACCGGAAAATTGAGCTTCCTATGGGAAACTCTAGCAGGAACCACTCCCTTATTGATGGCCAATCCATGAGAGGGCCAACAGACTCTAACACCATCTAAGAGGATGTATGTCTGTAGGTATAACTGGTCCATTATACCTATCTTTAGGAATTGTATATGCTGTGACATTTATAGCTTTGTTGGTAACTTTAATAAAACTACTATTAGACAAGATAGATGCTCTTGTAATTGTATTTGTTATTTGCATATGGTTTCATGTGGTCCTATGAAATCTAGATCCAGGACAAAGCGAAGTAAATCTGTTGAACTTGCGACTATAGCCATCAGAGCCGAACCCACTGATGTACGATTAACATTAAATAGAATAAAAGGCTACACATAGTCAAAGCCTTTCCCTTACCCATGTGTGTGAGTGGTTATTGGGATGAACCAAGGCTAGCGCCTACAAGGCCCAGCTGCTGAAGCACCCATAGTGCTTGGCTCCAAGGCTTATCTACACTTGAAATGCTACAGTGACCCAGCTGCTGTAGTGCTTCTATGCAAACGCTACCTATGCTGATGGAAGGGGCTCTCCCATTGGTGTAGGTAATCCACCTCCCTGAGAGGTAGTAATTGGTCAACAAAGAATTTTCCTCAACCTAGTTAGTGCTGTTTACATGAGGACTTAGGATAGTTTAAGTACATTGCTCAGGGGGGTGGATTTTTCACACCTCTGAGCAACACAGCTGGGTCAGTCTAATTTTCTAGTATAGATCAGCCCCAAGACATGGTACACCCAGCATGCTACTGATGCCCTAGAAGTTTGGGGTGCCAATTATCCTCTTAAGCCATCCTTTCATCCCTGAAAATTCTTAAAAACCTATTTTCCCATTTTAAAAAGGATTGCAAAATAATGCCCCTGTAATGGGGTGCCCTCACCTCTTGTGAGCACCCCCTGTCTGAGTGCACATGCCTGCACTCTCTCTCTCTGTTTGTGATGAGTCTTCAGTGACTCAGCAATCCAGCCAAGTCACACACAGTCTGTATGTGAAATAAAAATAAAGCAAACCTCTTCCAGGGTACAAGTCCAACATGGGTTTCTCTCAGTGCCCTCTGTAATGTCTCTCTCAAGCTGTCCCTGCTCTGGTATAGAGCAGTGCCCCAGGGCTTCCTCCTTGAAGGCAATGTCTTCACCCTCTCAGGGCCTTTTGGCCACAGCTCTCCAGCTAGGCCACTACAGTTCAGTTCCCCTTCTGAGGTGTATCAAAGACCAGGCCACTTTCCCAGTGGCTGGTGGGAGGGACTCAGACCTGCCTTCTACTCCAGGTTCCAGCCCAGGGACCCTATAGTTAGCAGATCATCCACCACATCCCTTTAGATAAACTGCATCACTACTACAATTCTCTGGGCCTCTTCCCCATGGCTTCAGCACATTCTTCACCCTTACCACAGGGCCTTGTGCTGGTGGAGTCCCAGCAGCCATCCTGGAGCTCCTTCATATGCCCCTTGACCTCTGCCATCACTGCTATGCCCAAAGTCCTGTAGCTCCCTCAGCCAGCCACGTACACCCTCCACTCTCCTCCAGGTTTAGCAAGAAACTGAACTTCCTCTGGCCCTACAACTCTTCTTATACTAGCCTGCTGGGCCCTGATTGGCTTCTTCCCATACACCTGCTCTAGGCAACTTGGAGGCTCTTTCCGAGGAGGTAGGGCTGCAAGGCCTCCAGCAGGGGGCTTCTGGACCTAGTTCAACCCATTACACTCCCTCCCATCAAAAACAGCTGAAAGGAATTTTGCTCAAGTTTTCCAAAAAAATTTCACCTTTGAGCAGAGGCAAATTATGCAAAAATTTGGATCTAAAGTTAAATGTTTTTCAAAGTTACAAGCCGAATCAGTTGAAAATTTTTCACCAGAACTTTAAAAAAACAAAACAAAAAAAGATTTTCAGTAAACATTTTTACTTTTCAACTTCTATCAAAAGTCAGAAAACTGATTGTTTCCTTAATTTTTTTTGTTTTCCATTGGAAAAAAAATGTAAAATTTGAATAAAATAAAAAAAAATGCCAGCAAAATAGATAAAAAATATTTTAAAACCAGATCGAGTTATGAACATTTAAGAATAGGGCATGCAGGATCAAGGATCAGGAAGCCAAAACCAAACTAACAAAAAATCCTCTTTAAAAAGGGCTCCAAACCAGCACCAGCAAGCAAGTTTCCTAGTTCTTTTATTGTTCTAGGTGGCTAGCAGGATTTCTCCCTTTCTCTTATGCATCATGTTGAGGAAGGAACAACTTAAAATCCATAAGCCCCTTAATTCAATGCAACTAAATAGACAGTCAGAAAATCAAAATTCTCTAGGAGCAGGAGCAGTATCTTGATGCACACAATCACCAGCATAGCCCCTCTCTATTCAGCTTTCTTTTCCTTTTTATATAGTCCAGCCCCAGTGGTGGGCCATGGTCCTCTGTGATTGCACCCAGGCCGTTCCTTAAATGTGGAGAACAACCTGTCACACAGTGTTACAGCATAATGGAAAACTATAACAATGGATATTTACCTCTATACTTTTCAGGTTACAAATATGAAGTACTCTCAGAAATTGAGAGGTTTCAGAGTAGCAGCCGTGTCCGAAAGCTCATGCTACAATAAATTTCTCAGAAATTGAGAATAGTTACACTAGATAGAATAAAAATCATCTCTTTTATTATAAAAAATAAGATGCTTCAGTCAACCACTCACTGATTGGATCAGAAAGAAGCTCTCTTATGGATAGGTTATTCTATAATTGCCCATGATGATACTTCTTGTTCTTTCTTCTTAGCATCTCTTTCTGTCGGGGGCAAGATACTGGACTAGACACACCACTGATCTGATCCAATATGACAATTCCTTTGTTCATACATAATGACAAAAGTTGTGCTTGTAATCCCTTAATTATCCGACCCCTAAATCACACAGCATTATCTTGCTCTTTAACCCTAGAAAAAAAGCATCTCAGCACAGCAGAAAATATCACCCTGAAATGTTTTCAGATTGTTAACCTGTACTAAGAAAGTAAACCTTAGACTCAATTTTGAAATAGGTGGCATTTGTACCTTGGGGAAAAAAGGCAGAATCACTGTTGACAGTGGTTATTAATTATCCATCAATGAAAGAATCTAGTGTTATAAGGCCTAGTGTTATATTCATGTTTTCCACTGATATCTCCATCGTAGGTATTTATATTACCTCCATGACTGTAGCATCTGAGCTCCTCAGAATCTTTAATGTGTTTATTTTTTACAGTGCCTCCGTGAGGCAGGGAAGTGCCGTTATCTCTGTTTTACAGATGTGGAACTGAGGCACAGAGATATCAAGGATAAACTTTTCAAAAATGCCTATGTGATTTAGGAGACTGAATCCTATTTTCTAAATTGACTTAGACACTCAGAAGCCTAAGTATCACTGAAAGTCAATGGCGCCTAACCTGCTTAGGTGCTTTTGAAAATCACGCTACATATCTAATTTTCAAAAGCAACATAGGCACTTAGGAGCCTACATTTTTAATAGATGTGAGACCTAAGTTTCTAAGTGCCTAAGGCCCAGATTTTTAAAGGTATTTAGGCACTGTATAAATGCAAAGTAATGCACATAGGAAAATATAATCCCAACTATACATATGAAATGATGGGGTCTAAATTAGCTGTTTCCACTCAAGAAAGAGATCTTGGAGTCATTGTGGTTAGTTGTCTGAAAACTTCCACTCAATGTGCAGTGGCAGTCAAACAAGCAAACAGAATGTTGGGAATCATTAGGAAGGGGATAGATAATAAAACAGAAAATATTATGCTGCCTCTATATAAATTCATGGTACACCTACATCTTGCAGACTGCATGCAGATATTGTCGCCCCACATCTGTGGAATTGGAAAAGGTACAGAAAAGGGCAACAAAAATGCTTAGGGGTATGGAACGGCTGCCATAAGAGGAGAGATTAATAAGACTGGGACTTTTCAGCTTGGAAAAGAAACGACTTGGGGGGGATATGATAGAGGTGGAGAAAGTAAATAAGGAAATGTTATTTACTCCTCATAACACAAGAACGACACAGGTCACCAAATGAAATTAATAGGTAGCAAGTTTAAAACAAACAAAAGGAAGTTTTTCTTCACACAACTCACAGTCAACATGTGGAACTCTTTGCCAGAGGATGTTGTGAAGCTCAAGACTATAACGAGATTCAACAAAGAATTAGATAAGTTCTTGGAGGATAGGTCCATCAATGGCTATTAGCCAGGATGGGCAGGGATGCAAAACCATGCTTTGAACTTTTTGCCAAAAGCTGTTTTGCTGTGGTTGCTGGAAGCTGGGAATGGGCGAGAGGGGATGGATCACTTGATGATTCCCTGTTCTGTTCATTCCCTCTCAAGCACCTGGCATTGACCACTGTTGGAAGACAGGATACTGGGCTAGATGGACCATTGGCCTGAACCAGTATGGCCATTCTTATATTCTTATTGCTCTACTTGGCATTGCAATGCCTAACTGATTTAGGAGCCTACATCTCATTTTCAAAAGGGTTTTAGACTCTTAGTGCCAAAGTACTATTGCAAGCTTATGGAACATAGACTCCTAAATTCCCAAGTGACTTTGGAAAGTAAGATTTATAGCAGGATTTTCAAAAGCAACTAAGCTGGTTAGGTGCCTATTTCAGTGGGAGTTATGTGTGCCTAAACTGCTTAGGCACTTTTGAAAATCCCACTATTAGGAACCTAAGTCACTTAGGAGCATTTGAAAATTTTACCCAGTGTCATAAAAGAAGTCTGTACTGAGGAGGGAATTGCATGCTGGTCTCCTGAGTCCAAGGGTAGCACCCTAACAACAGTATTCCTCTTTAAGGGCCTCCAGCTCTACACTTTATTTTTATATTTTTTGGACGCTAAAACTGAAATGTCAGATCAGTGTGGAAAATCCATGTGTGTGTCTAAAACATCAGACAGGAACACTCATTTAAGAGAACTGACTGCCAGCTTGTTCTTCTAACAAGTTGATTACAGCAATTAACATTTTTATGCACAGTATGAAAAGCTAAACTTGAAATGAGGTTTCTCACTCACCTCCAGACATATGGATAAACCATGTACAAAGAAGAAGTTGGTTCTATCGTGATGGGGGAGAGTGGTCTACTTTTTATTTGCTATGTTTAAGAGGAAAATAAAGCAAGTTTTCCCTATTTTTTCCCTGGATGAAAACTAGAATTGAACAAATAGTGCAAATCAATTCTGATTAAAGAATGTTCCACCCACTTCAACTTTGCTTCCCCTTCCATCTTGTATCTGCTTTGTCTATTTTGATTGTAAGCTCTTTGGGGCAGGAACTGTCTCTTACTATGTGTAAGTACAGTGCTTGGCTCAATGAGTCCCTACTCTCAGTTGTAGCCCCAATGTGCCACTGTTATATTAATAATAACAATACCTAAAAATTCAGAGTATAGCGGAAGGATGCTAAAATAGAGTAATCAAGTACCAGTTGCAGGAGTTGGTTTCTACAGGGAATGGTTTTGTTGGCGATCAAGGAAGATGGCACTGGAGGGTTTTGCCACCTGTATGGAGATAGTGGAATAGGATGCTCATTTCTTCTTCTCCTCCTTCTCTGCAAAACTACTCCACTCCTATTCATGCCATCCCATGGATCTGAGTAGGTAGGCAGAGGACACTGATTGGTCACTGAGTAGCCTTGTGGAGGGTGTAGCATGAGTGGCAATAGAGACAAAGGGTCAAGTTTCAGGAAGGACCTAGTGTGGAACTCAGGAATATAAGTTTATTCTACCAAATAAACGCAGGCCTCTCATCGCGTAACACTGGTTTCTATCCACTTTTAGCAAAGATATCTATCTTACGAGTCTGGCAGTGTATGCATCTGTGATTGCTAATGAAACAAGAGTGGCAACATGTGGCAGGCCTGGTAGGAGATGGTGGACAGTCACCTCAGCAAGCCTGCTGTCATTTTCACCCGCTCACAACTCCTTCAGGAGGACAGTCTGCAGGAGTTCACAAAATAAATCATTGCTTTTTTCATAAAACCAATGAAAATAAGACACCATGAAAATAAGAACTTTTGGGGGGCATATATGGTCACCTTAGTCTAAAAGAAGAAAACCATAGGAATGTAACTTCCCACCTGTGCATACATGTAAAATTCAATGGAGAGAGAAGAGAATAAATAGCCCTCTCCTATGTGTTTATAACAAATTAAATATAGCTATTCTGATCACATGCTTCAGACCATAAGCTGATGCTTGCAAGGAGTCAGGAAGGTAAATCTCTATCCTTCCCCCACCACTTACTCAGATCACTGATAGCACTTCACAATTGCCTAGTACAATACATGGAAGGGTCTCACCTTTCTCTTGTGCAATACCTTGTTGGCCACTTCCAGAAGCAGGAAGTTGGACTTAATGAATCAATGGCTTAAATGAGTCATGCTAATTCGTGTTCCTATCAGTGACAATAGACAGGGAAGCCACATACAAAGTTTGCTTGGCCAATTCTAATTTTGTCTGCTGAGTGACTTTTGCTCCCCAATTTCCCTCCCCCAACTCCTCACCCCCTTTGCATGTCAAGGAGAAATTTGACAGCAATAGCTGGGAAAAAATGCAACTGAAGTCCCATCCCAAAGAACCATCAGATGGTTCTTTTAATGGTTCTCTTCACAAAAATGCCATAGCACTTTCAGCATTGTAAGGATCGCCCACCAGTATGTTGCAGAATAGCTTAGCAACCGTCACTAGGGAGACAGTCAAAATTCTGAAACATGCAAACAAGAAACACCAAGCAACTTAAGGAAGTTCCAGATTCCTTTAGATCCTTCCAAAATAATGTAATTCCCAGCCCTGGCAGATAAAATACAATTCAACAGCATAAAGTGTAACCATTTAATAAAAGGAAGAACACAGACATACTTGTATTTTTTACAAAATAATAATATGCTTTTCATGGAGTCAAGACAAAAACACACACAAAAAATTAATAGTATAATATAGAAAATGTAGGCCGTTACCCTAAAATACAATTAATTATGGTAAAATTCTACTTTTTTATAATTCTCTCTTTTGGGTATATCTAATGACCCTAGTCAGGGATCAGGGGCCTTTTGTTGTAAATTACTGACTACCTAGCTTAATTAATAGAACATTGTGTTATATAAAATAGGTACCACAGAGTGATTTTATTGCAAGTCTAACAATATTTAGTGTTCTTCTTAAAGCCCCATCTCCTGGTGTCCAGTGATTATGTGAGAGTCTCAGCTATTTTTTTAAAGCAAGTTTCTAACCCTAATGATTGCAGCAAAAAGGTTGAACATGTGATTTAAGTGCAGCCTGGAGGCCAACATAAAACACCCCACATGTATAAATATTATTTTTAAAATCTCATGATGCTTTGGAGCCTGGCACATGATTTTTGAGTGCCTGGGTTGACAATACTGGTACCATGTTAACAATATATGAGTGACTGCGTAATGTTAACAGGAGTAATTATGCTAGTACTGGTGTTCAGCCTTCCAGTGCTTTCAGAAGACTGAGAGTGATCTGAGTTTTGGTTAATTAAAGTGCTGTGCCTTCTGTTTGACAAACCTGTATCCCAAGTACTCAATAGACATTACAAGGGTTGCTATGCCAAACATTTAATCCCTTTAAGAGCATCATGACTCTTCAGAATTGAATGGATTTGTTCTTTTTATCTATGGAAGGTAATCACCACTGTAGTATCTGAGCTCCTGACAATATTTGATGTATTTATCCTCACAACACCCTTCTGAGGTAGGAAAGCATTATTATGCCTCTTTGTACAGATAGGGAACAGAAGACTTAACCACAGAGGAAGTCTGTGGAAGAAGAAGGACTTGAACCCAAGTCTTCTAATGTTTAAGCTTACAGCCCCTAATCACTGGACCACTCTGCTGAGGTGTGAGTAGCCCCCTCCATTTTATTCTGTAGCTTTGTTCTCAGCACTCTGTCACAGGGGGATAAGGGAGACATTATTGAGAAGGACTGTACAATGATAGGTGATCCCAGAGGCATAACAGCTCTAGGAGGAATACTGACAGAAAACGGGTTAGACCTGTCCCAGATACATACATGCAGCATATGCTTGTCCCCTCAAAATAGCCCACCTCTACTGGCTAGTGCCAGAGGAGACCCACTGGAAAATCTAAGGCCTTAGTCCGTGCATGTGAGGAATGCAAGGACCAAATCTGTTTCTGATCTCTTTGTGCCGATAACCCTTATGCCTTCATTGTTTTGTACACCAGTCAAGCAGTCATCTTGAACTTGTCCACCTCATAAATTCCCAATCTTAGTTAAATTCTCAGCTGAGAATTTTCACCCCTCTCACTTCCCTTACTCATAGGTATTATATATTTAACTCTGCCATGGTATGTTGAGCATTTTGAGGTACAATTTTTATGAGAGACAAGATCAGTAGAACAGGTCAGGAATTTTTTGATAAGCATATTTCATTAGAAAATGCCTATTTGTTGAAACCATGATTGTTTGAGGGATAGAGTCCATTATGATAAATTTCTCATTTAGAAAAACAAAATTAAAAAAAATGTTTTGAAATTATTGAAATGACTGTTCGACATTTTAAAAATGAAAAAAAATCAAATTTTCCAGTTCAATATGCCTTTTTTTGTTTAGAAATTTAAGCTAATTATAGTAAAAATATTTTAAAAGGTTAAAATCAAGACAAAATATTTTAAAGCTATTGAAATGATACACTATCAGAATCATTTTTGGTTTGGTTTTGGATTGTCAGTTTGTGAAAATTTTTTAGATTGAATTTTCATCTTGATTTGGGACGGGAAAATTTTTTAAAAACTGTCAGTTTTTCCTAGGACAAGAAAACCATTTCCTGTCCATCTCTTAAAATCAGGTATTTTATTATTAAAATACAGGATTTACATACATTTTTTTTTAAAATAAAGAGTAATATTTAGTATGGAACAAAATTGAGGGGCCTTGATTGAGTTCAAATTATGAAGGGTATTGTGAAAAATGATCTGTCCCTTTTATAATCCTGCTGCATGGATGGACCCAAGAAATCAAAAGACAGTGTGTTTGGAACAAACCGTTTATGCAGCAGATGGTCAACGAGATAATTCACTGCTACTGGAAATTGTTGAGACAAATTCTGTGACTGGATCTAATAAGAGACTGGATAATTTTACAGTCATTAACACTGCAAGCTAAGTTTATAAGAAGGGTAATCAAACATCCTACTTCACGGCATAAACTAATTGCCCAGGAGGTCAGAAAATTACTCATTGCTCCCACGTTCAGAATTGTACCAGTGGCTAGATGTGCTATGGGTAATTCTCCTCTTCCCCTGAAACATGAGATGTAAGCCACTGCCTGGATATCAGGCTAGACGGAACAGTGGTGGGATTCAAAATGGTGAGTCATGGGTCAAAATCTCCCCTGCCCCTGTGCAATTCCATTAATTTGTATATAGCAACTTTCATCCAAAATGCTTAACAGAGTTAAATATAAATGTCAGCTGTGGTTGAGAGAAGTTAAGAGAGTAGTCAGGAGAGTTGAGGGGAGGGGGAAGGTTATAACTAGGATGGAGGTTATATGTGTTTGGTGATGTTGTGTAGGAGGGGGGTGGAGTAAGGGCATTTCCTCTTTCAAAATGTTATTAATGCATCACAGTCCCTCCCTTAGATTCCACTGTTGAAAGCCACTAGAGGGTCAAAGGGAAGGGGAAAGCACAAATGCTTTCATGCTATGGAGTTTCTGCAGCATTTGTAATCAAAGGCCCTATCTCTGATTGCATTATGATCGTGTGTAGAAATGCCAAACAATAAGTCATACGCATCATAATTCCTTCCAGTGGGTAGGGTTTGGCCATCCACAATGCCCCTCTGACCATGCCGATGTCCTGAGATCCATAAGGAAATCCAGCATTTGTTGGGAGCACACTCAAGGACCTTGGACCTTCTATGCCCATGTACAGCAGCTCTCACCTGGCTCTGCTTCCTCCTTGGTCTTCAAAGGCTACAGAGTCCCATCCGTGCAGTATCCACTTGGAGGAGCTTTCGTAGGGCTGGGGAACGATGCCACTTAAACTCTCTCTGCTAAATTTCTGTCCACTTGAGTGGCTATTTCTTTCCTGGAATTGCCTTGGTGGCTAAAAATCAGAGGGGACAAACTGGCCCTAAATCTTCAGGCTCTATTGTTGTGCTGGCTACCCTATGAGAAATCTCACTGCGATAATGAAACATCGAAGTCTATGATTTTAATCACGTGTCAGGAAACTCAAAGTTAAGGTTTCCACAGCAACGGCGCAGTAAAGCTCTTTGTGTGCTGCAGGCGGTGAAAGCATAGTTCAATTAAAGATTGTCTCAATTACCTGACAGCCTTTCATCCTCTTGAATTCTATTCCCTTCTCTCCCTCCCTCACATTCTTCTAATTATCTTTCAAACAAGGGGCTGGCCTAGACCAGTCATGGCAGCACCATGCACTATGCTGTCACCCAGGAAATCTGAGCTTGTGTCCCAGTGACAGGGGCTGGAGTGCTGTAGAGGGGCCATGCTCAGCATCAAGCAGCTCTCTAGAAACACCAGTCAGTGTTAGGGCTGGTCTACACTAAGGGGGAAAATCGATATAAGATGCGCAACTTCAGCTACGTGAATAACGTAGCTGAAGTCGAAGTATCTTATATCGATCACTTACCCGTCCTCACGGCGCGGGATCGATGTCCGGGGCTCTCCATGTCGACTCCGCCACCGCCGTTCGCAGTGGTGGAGTTCCGGAATCGATAGGAGCGCGTTCGGGGATCGATATATCGCGTCCAGATGAGACGCGATATATCGATCCCTGAAAAATCGATCGCTACCCGCCGATACGGCGGGTAGTGTATGGCGGGTAGTGAAGACGTAGCCTTAGAAGCACTTGGATGGACTCTGGGTGGAAAAACCTCACCCAGCTTTCCCCTGCAAGCAGGCTTATTCAGTTAATGGGGCTTTTTAAGAAGCAGGAAATGGAGGAGATCCATGGACATAGGAGGGATAGAAAGAGAATGCATAACTCTGGGGACTCTGCAGAGAGAAGGGGAGGGAAGACAGTTGATCTAGTGGCTAGATCAGAGGACTGAGAGTCTGGACGGCTTCTGTAAGCAGCTTGGATAAGTCAATGGGCCTCTGTGCCTGATTCCCCGACAGAAAGCAAAACATAGGAATAATATTGATACCTAACTACTCCAGAAAGGTGTTGTGGGGCTTAACTAATTCTTATGGGCAAAGTGCTTTGAGATTCTCAGAAGTTCTACAGAAGTGTCAGGCATTCTCATTAGCATCATATGTATTGTACCGCCTTTGAGGTAGGTAGAGTGTCTCTCTCTAAATATAGAGTCCCTACGAGTCTTGCCAACATTTTGCCTCCCAGGTAGCACTCATCTAAAGGACTCTGCTTTACTCTACTTTGGTTAAATGCTGATCAGCTGTGCCAGCACTGATAGGTCAATGCCTGGGCTAAGCCTCAATGCTGACAGAGCAGCATGATGTGCTGTCTGCTGGGCCACTGGGCAGCTCTTCAATATCACATTCTTTTTCTTAACGGAAGGTCAGAGCCTGCTGCTCTGCAGGCCATAACAGCAGCCCCAGCGCAGCCCCTTGCATGGCCACAATAGAAGCAGATTTGATGGGGACTCAGGAGGAAGGAGCCAACAGAAATGAGAAGAGGCAGCCAAAGGTCACTCTGGCCTGCCAGCTGTAAAAACAATCCCAGCGACATGGCTATTAAAATCCAGGGCTTGGGAGCAACCTCCTCCAGCGTCCACTATTGCACTCACTTACCCCTCCCAACCCCTGCATGTGGCCTGCATCATGCCAGCATGAAAGAGGCAAGGCAACCAGCAGGAGGCATAAGGCAAGGGAGCAAGGGTTGCACAGAGGGAGATGAAAGCTCTGTTTGGCAAAGGCCAGTGATGATGGGGGGCCAGCCACTGCAGGCCGCCGAGATAGAGCTTTTTAAGTACATTTCAGCATAGCATGTTTGCTCCTAAGAAATCTAATATCCTTTGGGTCAGTGCAGGCCAACTGTTAGATATAAAGAATTCATAGTGCTTGCAATCCCCAGATGAACCATTTTCAATTCTTCATGTTTCTGAAAAACCATTGTGTCGATTTATCAGCGGTGGCTGTGCCGCATAACGAGGACCATCTCCTGCCTTAATGCCAAAGTGTAAATATTGCATTGCAGCAAATAGCAGTAGATAATGCATAATAATGAGCTGGGTTTGTTATATGATGTGTTACTTGGGCCTGCAAAACAATGCATCTCTTTTTTGTTTTTCTTTTTAAGTTTTCCCCTGCAAAAAATAGCCTTAATGCCTGCTGCAGAAGTGAAATAATCATTTACAATTCCTGAAAAATGGATGATATGATAAGAAAGACAAGGACAGGGATGAAAGACCAATTCTGATCTGACAAGTCATTGGTTTCGTCAGTGCAAATTCACTTAGACACCAGCAGAGCTCTAAGCAGAGCTGAATTTTCATGCTGCAGAGATGGACTTTTCATATTGTCTCATACCGCTTTTATTTAATAGGATAGGACTTCCAGGCTCAGCACATGATTAAACAACTCTTATGAAAAGAAATTTTGCTTGAGCCAATGGTAATCAAGTGGTAGTTCTGTGATTTTTTTTTCTAGTTAATTTCCAGTTCTCATCAGAAATGCATTCCCTTCCTCCCACCTCAATAAGACAAGGTACAGAGCACTTCAATGGCTGTCAATCATCTTGCATTGTCAGATACAAGCACTTTAGGAATTACTGAACCAGTGTTTAGCAAATGCTAAACAAATTCACATCAGTGCTGAACATGAAGAATCTGATTACTGTGTCTTCATCCAAAATGAGGAGTAACTTGTTCTCCTTTTAAGATATATTTTTTAAATTTTTGTGATAGATAATGAACTGGCAACCCGAGACGTTGAAGTCCTTTATCCACTGGAAAGATGCAGTGTGGTCAGTAAGGGTATGGCTACACAGCAACCAGACACCTGCGGCTGGCCCATGCCAGCCAAATATGGCTTGTGGAACTCAGGCTGAGGGGCTGTTTCACTGCTGTGTAGTCTTCCAGGCTTGGGCTAGATCCCAGGCTCAATGAGGGTCCCGAGCTCAGGCTCCAGCCCCAGCCTGAAAGTCTACACAGCAATGGTACAGCTCCACAGCCCAAACCCTGCAAGCCTGGGTTGGCTGGTACAGGCCAGCTGAAGGTTTTTCTCTGTTGTGTAGACACCACCATAACAGTTCAAGCTTCCCCTTTGGCCCCCATTTCACCCCTTTCAGTGCACCTTCACCTTAACCTGGAGGTGCCACCAGAGCGTCCGGGACTCATTCAGTGCTTGGTTTCTCTGCTGAGACTGCCAACTAATCAATTGCTCCACCAGTTGTGAAGCCCTTCTATGAGCTGCTGAGTACCCTGGAATGAATGGTAGTTGAGGGAGCTCCGCACCTTGCAGGATTCAACCCTAAAGGTGCCAGTGGCTCTGTAATAGGTCCACCTGTCCCCATTTCATATAGGGCCAACACACTCAAATGGCAGTAACTGTCAGGCACTGTGAACTGGTGGCCTACATGTGAAAGGCTCTGTAATATGGATATTTTCACCTGCTATCCTTGTGGGTTTTCTCCTGTGATATCCAGTGCCTCCAATGAAGAGACATTAAAAATTATGTAGCTTCTTCTGTTTCTCTTGCCACTCATTTTATAATGACCAATAAGGTTTTATGTATCTACATGCATGCACAATAACATCCAGAAATTCAAATAGTAGTTTAGTCCTTGCAGCAGTTACACCAACTACCTGTGCCTTTGAGTTTAAGGCCTTTACCATCAGTCTCCCTGTTCACCAGACACGGATGGATGTTAGTTATAGCACATGTTAATGCAAAGTAGCCTGATATTAAAAGGTGCTGAGCACCCATTTACCCACTGAAGTTAATGGGGACTGCCTGTATGTTGGTGTGACTGTTCTCAGGTGCCCAGGACAGCTAGTCACCTCCAGTGAGAGGGAATCTTTCTTGTGGTAGCTGGGTGTCAGTTCCCTAGCACCATCATCCTTTCAGCCACTCAAGCTCTTTCCTCTGGGCTGTAGCAGCCCAGACTTTGCCTTGCAGGTTAGCAATAGGGACATCCCAATCCCTGAGTCCCTTATAGTCCTTCCCCCTGTGATATCCAGCCCCTGACACTGTCTTCTCACAGAATTTCCAGATCCTTTGCACCCAAAGGAGCAGTGTACCACCAGTTTTCCAGTTTTCCCTTAAACCACCTCTCCCGTAAAACCATACAGCACTTGTGAACAGTTATGATAAAACAAAAGTAAGCTTATTTAGGAAAGGATAAAGATTTAATTAGAAACAAAAGAAAGTGATGGAAACACTCAATTACAACTCAGAACAAAACATAAAACATGAACTTGGGTCTACACTTAATAGCTACCTTTGCTGTATAATAAAGTAGAATTCCCCCGAAATGTTCAGTCTTTTGCAGAGCTGGCTTTTTTTCAGATAAACCAGGATCCAAGTGTTCATGAATTCCCATCCCCACCCCTCCACATCTGCCCATTCCTCAAGCGGTTTCCTCTGTGAATGAGTGCAAGTGTCCTTCCCCTCATGCTGTTATGCTAAAAACTGTCTTTTGTTTCTATTCATATAGGTTGAATCCCTGCCTTGTGAAGTTTCATAGTTTATCTTTAGGTGATTTTGATTGTTTGTTGTTGCCTCTGATGGTTTCCACTTCGAAGTCTATTGCTCAAGGTTAAACAATTGAGCCTTGCATGGCATCATCACTGGCCAGACAGGGCAAGGTGACAATTTCCCCTTGCCCACATGGGCTGTTATTGGGACATCCTGGTGACAAGTCTCCTTTTTTCTCCACAAAGCATACTTTCAGTATAAATACATTGATCCTTAAATATTACCCATACATACATCTCCCAGTGATTACGAACCTTGATATGTTACAAGCTCTCTGTAAATATCTTACATATTATTCTTTCTGGACAAGAATCCTGCAAGATATGTGTTTGCTGTAATGAGTTTATCAGGTCTGAGGTAAGAGTTGTTTGCAAAGAACAGGGGACCCTTTTCCAAGGGGTCTCTGTCACAGTGGGTACCTCTGAAAAATCAGGCCAAGTTTATTTAGGTGACTATCAGTGTAGACTTCTGAAGTTAGGCACCTAAGTTTAAAAATCATGACTCATGGTTTTAGCTCAACATTGCTGGCCTGTAAGAAAAGACTGAGGCCAAGAGTTTAGAGCCCAGGACTGGAAGTCAAGAACTCTTCCATTCTACTGTCAGCTCAGCTAGTGACTCACTGGGAAATTATGTAATCTCTGTGTCTCAGTTCTGATATCTAATTTATACTCACTCATCTCGGTTGTGTTAATGATAATCAGGCCTGGTCTACACTGGGGGGGGTCGAACTAAGGTACGCAACTTCAGCTACGTGAATAGCGAATAGCGTAGCTGAAGTCGAACTACCTTAGTTCGAACTATTTACCCGTCTTCACGGGGCGGGATCGAAGTCCGCGGCTCCCCCGTCGACTCCGCCACCGCCGTTCGCGGTGGTGGAGTTCCGGAGTCGATGGGAGCGCGTTCGGAGTTTGATATATCGCGTCTAGATGAGACGCGATATATCGAACTCCGAGAAGTCGATTGCTACCCGCCGACCCGGCGGGTAGTATGGACGTACCCTCACAGTAATAATTATCATTTTTATATAGTACTTTTTATCAGTAGATCTCAAAGTGCTTCATGATTTTTCATATATTTATCCTTACAACACCCCTGGGAAGTACAGAAGCTTTACGATACCTATTTTCCAGCTGGGAAACTGAGGCACAGAGAGGCTAAGCCAGGGGTCTGCAACCCGCGGCTCCAGAGTCACATGCGGCTCTTCAGCCTCCTTGTTGTGGCTCCCTTCGGCCTTGACAAAAGAAAAAAAAAAGAATAACGGTTATTTATTAATTTAATTTTTATTTATATATTATTTTATTTTTGTTTATTTTGTTGCACAGTTATCTTGGAGTTCGAGGTGACACTTTAACATCGAATTTTTAAAAAGTTTTTATAATTTGTCAATTAAAATATGCGTCACATCCACGTCTATAGCCCTCGCCTTTACCTGCAGGCGGCTTCTTGAGTGTGCGACCCCCGCAGTAAGCTAACCATGAATACATCCCAAAAAAGAAAAATCTCAGAAGAAAATAGAGAGTTTAATTCTGCATGGACAGATTCCTTTGCCTTCACTGCCAACGACGCTGGCTTACCTGTGTGCTTGATATGTGGCGAGAAATTAGCAAACAACAAAAAATGTCACTTTGAAAGACATTTTCAAAACAAGCACTCAGCATTTTCTGAAAAGTACCCAACTGAAGATGGGCGAAAGAGCGATTTCGGAACTACTACAGAAAGTTGAGCAGAGCAAACATACTTTCAAGAAGTGGATCAACTCTCCAAACTCAACTACAGCTGCTAGTTTTGTGGCAGCTCATGAGATCGTAAGGAGGGGGAAGCCGTTCACAGACGGAGAATACATGAAAGAATCGTTCATAAAAATATCAGAGCATCTATTCTCCGAATTCAAAAACAAACAGGAAATTATTCAGAAAATTAAAGAAATGCCTCTCTCTGCAAAGACTGTCAAGGACAGGACCATTAAAATGGCAACAAACATCACCAGTAAGCAAATTGATGACATCAATTCAGCTCAAGCATATTCAATTGCCTGTGATGAGTCAAGTGATGTAAACGATATTGAGCAGACAGCACTGTTATGCAGATATGTGAACTCTGATGGGCCGCAGGAAGAACTGATTGAACTCATACCGCTAAAGGGCCAAACGCGGGGACAGGACATTTGTGAGGCTGTTTTGAATTGTCTAAAAGCCAAAGGAATAAACACCACTCACCTGGTGTCAGTATCTACTGATGGTGCACCCAGTATGAGAGGAGCACAGAAGGGTTTTGTGAATTTACTTCAAAAGTCGCTGGATCGAGAGCTGATGACGTTTCACTGCATCTTGCACCAAGAAGCACTGTGCGCTCAAACATTCCCCCCTGCATGTGTGGAAATGATGAACCTCGTTATTAAGATGTGAACAAAATAATTGCAAACGGGTTAAACCACCGACAGTTTTGTTCATGGTTAGATGAAGTCGAGAGTGCATTTTTGGATCTCCTGCTGCACAACAGAGTTCGGTGGCTGTCAAGGGGAGACATGCTGAAACACTTCGCTGCTTGTCTGGAACATGTGAAAACCTTCTTGGAAAGCAAAGGCCTCAGCTATCCCAAACTGGGAGACCTCGATTGGCTGGAAAAGTTTTATTTCATGGTGGATATGACAAGTCACTTAAACACGCTGAATAAAAATCTCCAGGGAAAGGGAAGCATGGCCCTGCAGTTGCTGGAGGATGTTCTGGCGTTTGAGCGCAAGATGACAGTGTTTGCCAGAGATGTACAGAGAGGTATGCTCTCTCACTTCCCCTCCCTGAGAGAGTTCAAAGAAGAGAACAATCACATAAATTGTGATTATTTACACCGTGCAATTATGGCAATGCAAGCTGCATTTGGAGAAAGATTCAGCAAGTTCAGAAAGGAAAAAAAACACTCTGTCCTTCCCTGTCACATCGCTGGACATCGACCCATCCTTGCTGCACATATCCGCATTCACAGGGATAAGTCAGCCCGATCTTGAAATTGAACTGGCCGACATAGCGGATAAAGACTTATGGGTGTCCAAGTTCAAAAGCCTGACAGCGGATCTTGAAGAAGTCGCCCGTCAGAAGGCCACTCTCGCTAAAGAGCACAAATGGAATGATATTGAAAACCTCCCCAAACCCGACAAACTTGTTTTTGAAACATGGAGTGCCATTCCCGACACGTATATGAACATGAAAAAGTATGCATTTGGAGTCCTGTCCATCTTTGGCTCAACATACTTATGCGAGCAAGTTTTCTCGAGCATGAATTTCATAAAGTCCAAATATCGCTCCCGCCTCACAAATGAGAGCCTACAGTCCTGTGTGAAGATCAAAGTCACATCTTACAGCCCCGACATAGGGAAGATCAGCATCGAGCTTCAGAAACAGAAGTCACATTAAACAGGTGAGAACACATAGCATTTAATAGGCTATTATTATTCAGAAAAATACATTTATTTCAGACCCGGAGCTGATGTAGTTTTTTATTGTATGTTCAGGTGCTTTGGTTGATTGCTGGCCGAGAAAGAAACCCGAAGAGGATGAGAGCACACTGAAATGGACTTGTCAAAAAACGTTCCTAATTTTATGTTTACTTTTTAAAAACTGCTAAGCTGCAACTATATGTTTTTTTATATTAAAGTGGGCTACGTTTTATTTTAATTTTACACAAATACGGGAAGGACTCAAAAAGGCCTGCATAGTTCAATGTTTAATTTATTTCAAAGTAGGCCTACACATGCACACTGCACTTCTGTTTGTTGTATTCTGTTGTTGTAACAGGTAAAATTTAAAAAAGATTAAAACTTTTAAAAGTTTATAAGCAGTGTTATGTTTTGCGGCTCCAGACTATTTTTCTTTAGTGGAAGAGGGGGCAAAATGGCTCTTTTGATAGTAAAGGTTGCCGACCCCTGGGCTAAGCGATTTATCCAAGATCACCCAGGAAGTCCATGGCTGAGCAGGGAATTGGATCTGGGTTTCCCGTGTTCTTAGCCAGTGCCCTAACCACAGGATCTTATAGAACTGGATTTTTTTAAAAAAAATCTTAATTGAAAATTTATTTTTCTTTTCGTTTTCCCCTTCCCCCATTTTCATCAAAATTTCCCAGGAGCACTTGTTCAGATTTTCATTGAAAAACCAAAACTGAAAATAAATTTTAAAAAATCAATTTTTGAAAGCTGTTTTCTGTTTAAAAATATTTTTTTATTTCCTGTAACAATTTTTGATATTCAAAAATGATTTTTGGTTAAAATATTTCAAGTTTTGGTAGAAACATTTTCATTTTTGAAAACAGTTTTCTGAAAAACAATGAACTGACAAGAAAATTTTCACAAAAGTTTTCATCTGACAAAAATCCATTTTTGACAAAATTGCTTTTTAATGGAAAAAAAGGGAGACAATTAGGTTGTATATCAGATCTATGATCCAGTCCAGAGCCTCTACTACAAGACCACCTTTTTCTCCACAAATTTTTTGCTGTCACATTCCACCTTTTTTTAATTTTAAGACTCATAGAAATGTAGGGCTGAAAGGAACTTCAGAAGGTCATCTAGTCCAGGCCCCCGAAGCAGAGAAAGGATTAAGTACACTAGTATTTGTCTAACCTGTTCTTAAAAACCTTCAGTGATAAGGACAACTTCCCTAGGTAACCTTATCTATCTTTAGTGTTTGAAAGTTTTTCACTAATATCTAACCTAAGTCTCCCTTATTGCCAACTAAGCTGATTATTTCATATCCTACCCTTGGTGGACATGAAAAACAATTTATCCCTGTCCCCTTTACAAGAACCTTTTACATGGTTGTAGATTGCTAACAGGTCTCCACTCAGTTTTCTCCTCTGTAGATTAAACATGCCTAATTCTTTCAAACTCTCCCTCATAGGTCATGTTTTGTAAACTTTTTATTTTTGTTGCTCTCCTCTGGACTGTCTCCAGTTTGTCCACACTTCATAAAGTGTGGTGCCCGAAACTGAACACAGTACTCCAGATGAGGCCTCACCCTTTACTCAGTGCTGAATAAAGCAGAGTAATTACATATAACAAACCTGTTGTTAATACATCCCAGAAACGCATTTGCCTTTTTTTTTCAGCAGCATCACATAACTAATTGATGACTATTTGAACACTGTTTTTGCCTGTCATTATTTCTCAGAACAGGCGAAGTCAGGGACACATTACTATTCACATAGTCCATAAATAAACCATTTATGGCCAGTTGTAAAACAGAGAACTGAGAGTGCTGATTAGTTTAAATTCATGGGCGGCAATGTTATGTATGACATAGCATCCACAAACAATAAATGACTGGCTGGTTACCATTGACAGCAAGACAGAAACAACATTAAGCTGCTGTTTTTAAAATACAGTTCTGTCGTGAAATAAATGTCATGTTCATAAATGATATAACCAGTAATACCAGGCTTGATTCCATATTTTTAGAATTACTGAGAGCAATTCATTGGTTTCGTCAGTGCAAATTCACTTAGACACCAGCAGAGCTCTAAGCAGAGCTGAATTTTCATGCTGCAGAGATGGACTTTTCATTGTCTTCATTGCCAGTAGCCCATGGAAACTTCATGTGCCTCCTAGCCTCCAAAAGCAAAGGCTTATAGCTTCTAGGAGAAAAGAAGACCTCCCCCTCATAACAGTTTCTTAGCCATAGAAAGTCATAATATATCATGATTTTTTTTGCACCCTCTAAGGCAGAACCTGTTGCTCCAGCATCCCTAATTGTCATACAGGGCAATTGTGCAACTGCTAGTGATGTCACTGAGCATGCATGGATGTGTCCCTGAGGAATCACAAGATGGTGTGAGTTCTTCCTGGGCCGATGGTTACATTCCAAGTATCAATCAAGGGCAGAGCCCTGTGCAATATTAGAAATATGCCTGTGTCATCATAGAACTCCAAGGGAAGCAGAGGCAGCACCCAAAATAGTGGGTGCCATTAAAACACTCAGCACTGGAAATACAAACAGTTACTATAAGATCTTCCTATACTTAGCATAACGCAGATTTACACAGGATGGCTCGCTGTTCTCTTCTAGTGATGGGACCACACAGGGGTTTAAGCATCTGCAGTGGCCTAATAGCTGGGTGGTTTTGCCCAGGCAATAGGAACTCAGGCTGTCAAGGTTCCTTCCCCACTCTGAACTTTAGGGTACAGATGTGAGGACCTGCATGAACACCTCTAAGCTTAACTACCAGCTTAGATCTGGTTTTGCTGCCACCACTCCCAAATACTAACTCCCTTCCCTGGATAGTCTTGAGAGACTTCTTCACCAAGTTCCCGGTGAACACCGATCCAACCCCGTGGATCTTAACACAAGGAGAATTTAAACATCCCCTCTCCTTTCCCCCACCAATTCCTGGTGAGTCCAGATCCAATCCCCTTGGGTCTTAAAACAAGGAAAAATCAATTAGGTTCTTAAAAAGAAGGCTTTTAATTAAAGAAAGAAAGGTAAAAATCATCTCTGTAAAATCAGGATGGAAAATAACTTTACAGGGTAATTAGATTCATAGAGCCCAGAGGAACCCCCTCTAGCCTTAGGTTCAAAGTTACAGCAAACAGAGGTAAATCCTCTTAGCAAAAAGGAACATTTACAAGTTGAGAAAACAAAGTTAAACCTAACACGCCTTGCCTGGCTGTTACTTACAAGTTTGAAATATGAGAGACTTGTTCAGAAAGAGTTGGAGAGCCTGGATTGATGTCCTGTCCCTCTTAGTCCCAAGAGTGAACCACCCCCAAAACAGAGCACAAACAAAAGCCTTCCCCCCACCAAGATTTGAAAGTATCTTGTCTCCTTATTGGTCCTTTGGGTCAAGTGTCAGCCAGGTTACCTGAGCTTCTTAACCCTTAAAGGATTTTGGTGTCTCTGGCCAGGAGGGATTTTATAGTATTGTACATAGGAGGGCTGTTCCCTTCCCTTGATAGTTATGACACAGGCTTTTTAGCTCCAGAAGTCCAGGGTTTGATTCCCATTGTTGACGACCCATCCAAGGATGTCACATTACATTAAGATAGGGGACATTGTGATAAGTCACTTCAGGGTCATAAAATGTGTCTAATGGTTCCCACTGTAAGTATTACTCACTCTTTGTATTACCACTGTGCCTAGAGGCCACAGCTGAGATCCCCCCATGCCTGATGCTGTACATATACATTGTAAACTCTTTGGAACAGGCACTGTCTGCTACTGGCAAGAAAAAGGAACTATTGCTATCCACAGTCATACGTGTGCAACAGCTGTACAGATGTATCCAGTGATTTGCCCAAGATTACAGAAAAAGTCTGTTATAAAGCAGGAAATTGAACATAGATTTCCTGAGTCCCACTCTGCTTCTTTAAAAACAAGACCAGTCTTCCTTTCACATGTAACAGTCCATGGGTGGCATCAGGAAAAGGCATGTCACTCAACAAAAGGATGAGTCCACACCATATCATGACTTGGGAGATCCTTTGGGCACAGGAGTAGATTCCTTAATGACCCCTGCCCACTTTGAATTCGTGGCGAGCTGGTATAGTAGAACCACAAGTTAAATTGACTTGTTGGGTAAAAAAGCCCATTTTCATGGATGTCATCCAGACAAAAACACAACACAGCTATTAATTTAACATTGTTTGCATCTGCTTTGGATTTGGGGGATGATACTGTTTATGCAGTTTGAAAAAACATCTTGAATTAATATTCAGCGTTTACTAAGTCCCTTGGATTTCCTGATGTAATTTGCATTAGCTCATAGCAGCAGGGGCCTCCGGAGAGCCAGCACCAAAAATGTCAATAGTGAAACAAATGCTTTGATATGTTATAAAACAGGGTCTTCTTCACCTTTACTATATAATCATTTGTAAAAAGAAGCAAAAACAAATAAACCAGACCTATTGTCCATTTCATTCCTAAGGAAAACATTGCAGCCATTAAGGGAACATTTAGGCGGCGGCACATTTGAATGCCAGTGCTTATTGTGCATTTGACAATCTTGAGTTATAAAATCATTAGCAACACAGGGACTATTTCCAGAGATATTTGAACCATTTCAGACAAACTAGGAATCCCAGAAAAGAAGTATGGGTTTGTTGTGAAGACACTGAACTGGGATTTGAGCTCTGATGTCCCCTTTGTAATTTTGGGCAAGTCATATAGTCTCTTGGTGTCTCGTTTTTATGATGTTTCCTTTTCCCCCCACCCCCTTTGTCTGTCTTATCGAATTCAATGGTGAGGTCTTTGAGGGAGGGATTGGCTCCTGATATGTATCTGTACAGCTCCTGACACAATAGGACCGCCCATGTCTGTTGGGGCCTCTAGAAGCTACTGTAATATAAATAATTAATCATCATCATCATCATCATCCTACCAACCATTGCCCTGAAACTCAGACTGAACCCACATGAAATCAGTCTCTAAGTACATAAATATTTAGCCAACTTTATTTTTCAATGGTTTTTCATGGTTTTTTCTTCCAGTGTGTGCTGCCACTGCACTTCCAGTTCCAGCAAGGAGCAGAAGCATGGCAAAGGCTGTTCTTTTGGTCAGAGAGGAAGTCCCACTGGAAAGCTATTCTAACAAGTGTGCTGTCTGATTTCCTGAGCAAAAATGTTTAGGTACTTTGGCAGAATCCAGCTATGAACACCTGGAGATGATTATTGAGAAGGTTGTGCGGGCCCATACTGCCAGTACATACACTGAGAAGAACTGAAAGTCATTACCACCTGGTGGCACAAGTGGCAGCCCTGCTGTCTGTTGTGTCTGAGAAGCCGAGGTTTCAATCAACATGGAGCCGAAGCTACCTCTCACTTCTATTAGTGGTTCCTCCAGGTCACCACCAAGTCACAAGACACCGTGGAAAAGTTGCATGGCCATTGACTATGTTGTATCAGTTCCGAGGGTAGAGAACTTCAGGCCTATCAGGTCTTGGACCTAGTGCTACATTCACTAAAAATCAAAGAGTGTTTATGTACCTCTAAAAGAGTTTGAATTTTGGGCAAAGTTTAATGGTTACCATGGAAACCTGGGAAGCTCAATGCTAACATACACCTCATTCTGTCGCTGGATGGTTCTGTACAGTATTTTCTCCCTATCTCAGTTTAGTGCAAATGTAACTTCTTTTTAATGATCCATGGTTATTATATTCAAGACAGAACAGTTCAAGACGGCTTATATAAGTCAGGTGGATAAGACAAGACACTGTCAAACAGTGTGTTTGAAAAATACTGTGAAATCAAATACATTATTCAGCCAATGTTACTGAATCTGCTTCTGTCAGTATTTATACCACAATGGTAACCAAGTGCCTTGAGGGTAACCAGCTCTTTCATTGTAGCTTCCCCCTCCTTAAACTTATCTTTTCAGGCCTGAAGGCCAGGACCTTGTGCAATATTACATAGTGCCTTTCATCTGAGGGTCTCAAAATGATTCACAAAACCTAAGCATATCTTAATCACAAAACTTCATGTCACCTCTATGAAGTACAGTGGGTGGTAGGATGCCAGTCACTGCAGTATAGACATTCATATACAAGTTTAAATATAAGCATACAACTCACCAAAATGGACTATCCATCCAAAGAGGATGGTTCTAGACTGTTCTCAGTGGTAGCGGATGACAGAACAAGGAGTAATGGTCTCAAGTTGCAGTGGGGGAGGTTTAGGTTGGATATTAGGAAAAGCTAGGAGGGTAGTGAAGCACTGGAATGGGTTACCTAGGGAGGTGGTGGAATCTCCTTCCTTAGAGGTTTTTAAGGTCAGGCTTGACAAAGCCGTGGCTGGGATGATTTAGTTGGGAATTGGTCCTGCTTTGAGCAAGGGGTTGGACTAGATGACCTCCTGAGGTCCCTTCCAGCCCTGATATTCTATGATTCTATGACTATTTTTGCCACCCTAGGATTCAGCTCCTTAAATCTGTATCATCCTATTACAGAGACCCCTAGGCTTCTGCAAAAAGATGGGATTTAAATTCAGGCTCTAAAACCACACATTCTGACCTGCGTCGATGGACAGTACCACAGACTAGGCCACTGTGATGTCCTGACCCTTTAAATATTTGAGTACTCTTCCCTTTCCCAGTAAAAAGCATCAATTGTGTGTTGATTTCAGTTTTGCCGTGCTTAAATGAGCTTCTCTGTGTCTGTATCTCCTTCTCTGCTGGGTCCAGCTAGATCATTTGGCAATGAAGGATTTCGGTCACATGAATGTCCAGTGCTCCCATTGCCTGAACAAGAAGAAGAAAAAGTAGCCATAAAAGGAGGGGAAAAGTTCGCCTGGAGACACAAAGTGACCGACTGCTGCTTTTTGCTGCTGGGACAGTGTGAACCAGCCAGCTAGAGAGGAGGAGGATCAATTAAAAAGAAAACAAAGGAACAGGCTGCTGCCTGGAGCTACTTCAAACAAAGCAGTGATGGGGAGGTAAGTAGTCCTATCAATTAACCATGTGCAAACAGGCAGACTGGCAAACAGCTTAGCCTGCACTGAGGGACAATAGCCAGCAGAGGGAGCACAAATACAGCCAAAGACAGAATAGTGCCCTCTGCAGTGGTGGCACAGAGCCAGGAGAGGCAGATCGAGTGGAGACATAGGTGCTGACTCCGTGGGTGCTCCAGGGCTGGAGCACCCACCAGGAAAAATTAGTGGGTGCTCTCCACACATCATCAGCCAAGCTCCCCTTCCCGCCACTCCACCTCCTCCTCCTTCCCACCCCCACCAAGCGCGCCACACCCCCGCTCCTCCGCCTACCTCCCAGCATTTCCCGCCTGGCCGCCACCAAACAGCTGTTTGGTGGCATTAGCAAGCTCCAGGAGGTGGGAGGTTCGGGAAGTGGCATGCTCAGGGAAGGAGGTGGGGAAGAGGTGGGGCTGGGGTGGGGATTTGGGGAAGGAGTTGGCATATTTCCAGGGAGGGGGTGGAGTTGGGGCGGGGACTTTGGGGAAGGGGTGGGAAGAGGCGGGCCAGGGGTGGAGCCTCATGGAAGGGGTGGGGTAGGGGCAGGGCCGGGGGCAGAGGGGGCGTCGAGCACCCAGGGGAAAGAGGGTAAGTCGGCGCCTATTAGTGCAGTAACAACAAATAGTCTCCCTGTGGCAGAAAAGGCATCCTGGAGGGTGTGAAGTCCAACAGGACAGCAGAGAAGATCGCAACTTTTGGGGGCCAGATTGGTGAATTAGACGGCAACTGCAAATCTACGGTGACATACCTAGAATGTTTTGAGCAATTTGTAATCTGCAATGCCATTCCAGATGGAATAATTTCAACCTTACTGACAGTGATAAGTCCGAAGGCATTTGCACTGCTGCATGACCCATTGTCACCACCAACTGTGCCTGGAACTGCCACGTATACTGCAATTACTGCAGCATGTTAGGAACGTTGTCCTCCTATCCCTTCAATGATAGCAGAATGATACTGGTTTAATCAGCAATATCAGGAAAGCATGGTGTTGATAGCACAGTTTATTACTGCTCTAAGAAAGTTGTGAGAGCATTGTCAGTTTGAACAAACATTAAGTGATGCCCTCCATGACCAATTTGTGTCTCTTTTATGCAATTACCAGGTCTAGAAGAAGTTATTGACTTCAGAGATTATGTTCAAGAAGACTGATGAAGTAGCAATTGCCCTGGAGACTGCAGAGAAGAAATTTAGTGCAAACTGAGAAGTTTATCTCATGAATTAGTGAGACACAGGACCACGGGAATGTAAGGAATTTCCATATGGCCATTGTGTGCAAACTACGCATGCTGAGAAGGATGCTAGGCACATCCGGTTATTTGCAGGACCTGCCAGAAGAAAGGACACATCACCGTGATCTGTCGCACAGTTCAACAATCAGCAACACGGAGTAACCGTTCAACCAAGAAAACTCCTATGAAGACTGAACCTAAGAAAGGGTGGAAGTAGGAATTCATAATGTGGAAAAAGACAAGAGCTCTAGAGACACTGACCAAGATCCATCAGTACATGTTATTGGAAGCTGGAGTCAGAGATGGCTTTTGGGTCACACCTGTGATTGAAGGAGTTCCAGAAGAATGGGGCTTGATAATGGAGCTGCCGTTTCACTGATTTTTGCATCTGACACCAGCCATTGTCACAAGCTCCTTTGGAAGAAACCTCCATGGTTCTGAAGACTCATACTAGAGAAAACTTGGTCCCAAAAGGGATACTCCAGGTGAAAGTTCAGCTAGATGGAAAATCAGTTGTTTTATCCTTGAATGTGATTGAAGGAAAGTATCCACAATTATTAGCTTATTAGCTTGAGAATCTCAAGGTGAATTGTACTGAGATGGACACTAATCATGACAACACCTCAAAATCTTCAAGAAATACTGGACAGACTCTGAAATTTTTGAAGAAGAACTTGGACAGATGAGCAATGTGTCAGCAAAGCTCACTGTTAAGTCTGACAGCCAGCCAGACAAAATATTGCACGCCCAGAGTTGCACCTTATACTCCAGTAGAAAGTTGATTTGGACCATTTACTGAACACTGGAGTCATGTCACCAGTTCACAGAGTGAATGGGCTATACCCACTGTACCAGTGATCAAGAAGGATGGTTCAGTCTAAATTCATGGAGATTTCAAAGTGACACTGAATCCAGTTTTATGTGCAGACCACTATCCACTACCTTATATTGAAGATTTGTTTGCTACACTTATTGATGGACAACGTTTCAGTAACTTGGATTTGCTCAGTGCATACCTACAAATGGAAATTGATCCAGCATCTCACAAATATTTCACAATCAACAAACAAAAGGGCTTATTTTATTACATCTGGTTGCTTTTCGGTATCACATTGGCACCTGCCCTGTTTCAGAAAGCCATGGATGAGATCCAGAAGGGACTGAATGGAGTTCAATATTATTTGGATGACTAAGGACTTGTTACAGGAAAGGATCAAGAGGATCATCTTCGAAATTTGGATGCTGTGTTGCAATGTTTGAAAGACCATGGACTGAGAGTATGTCAAGACAAATGTGAGTTTTCAAACCTTCAGGTGAATACTTTGGGCATTTAGTTGATGTTATGGACTTAACAAAATCACCAGAGAGAGAGAAGGTGGTTCTTGAAGCACCGCTGTCGGAGAACCTGTCACAGTTATGTTAATTCTACTACAGTAAATTTCTGCCTATCCTGTCAAGACTATTGGCATCTTCATATGAACTGTTACAATCAAAGAAAAAGGGAAAATGGACTAGAGAGTGATTGTGCATATAAGGAAGCAAAGAAACTGTTTACATCAGCTGAAGTTCTTACACACTTTGATGCTTTACTACCATTGCAATGTGCTTTTTATGCTTTATCATATGGAGTGGATGCAGTTCTTTCCCACTCTTTTCCTAATGGCATGGAGAAACCAATTGCATCATGTAAACTCACTACACCTGAGAACTATGTGCAAATAGAGTGAGAAGCTCTCAGCATTATCTTCAGAATTTGGAAGTTCCATACCTATCTGTATGGTAGACATTTTAACTTGCTGATGGATCATCACCCTTCATTTAATTTTTTGGACCAAAACATGGAATTCCGTCATTAGCTGCTGCTCATATGCAACTGGGAATTGCTACTTTCAGCTCATTCCAATACTATTCAGCTCTGTAAAGGGACTCAGCAAATGCTGATGGGCTATCATGCCTGTCTTGCCCAAGCTCCCACCTACCCAAAGAAACTTTGTATAAAGTGTACTATCTCAATTTGATGGACAGCTTACCCATCACTAGCAAAGACATCAATAAAGAAACCACTAAGGATGATGTGCTTTCTCTTGTGTAGGGAATAGTACTACGAGATACAATGTTGGATCAACAATATCCCCAGTTTACACAATTTGTGTCACATCAACATGAATAATCTGTGGATCACAGTTGGATCTTACAGGGAATGCAAGTGATCCTTCTGAAATCACTTGGTCTCAGGTTTTGGAATCTCTTCGTGAAGGTTGGTTTGGCATTGTACGGATGAAAACCATAGCCCTAGAGTCATGTCTATTGTTCAGAGAACAACAAAGACATTGAGAAGATGAATTGCTGTACTATGTGTCAGCAAATTCAGCTTGATCCTGGCCCAGCTCGTCTACACCCTTGGCCATGGCCTCAGACTCCCCGGACATGATTCATGTGGACTTTGATAGACTTTTAGAAGGTTATATGTTTTTGGTCATAGTAGATACCCATTTGAAATGCCCAGAAGTTTTTAGAATGACTTCTATACCTCTACCTTGATATAACGCAGTCCTCGAGAGCCAAAAAATCTTACCGCATTATAGGTGAAATCACGTTATATCGAACTTGCTTTGATCCACCGGAGCGCTCAGCCCTGCCCCCCCAGAGCACTGCTTTACCACATTATATCCGAATTCGTGCTATATTGGGTCGCGTTATATCGAGATAGAGGTGTACTACAACTACCAAGACCACAGTTTAGCCAAAACTGTTACAGTTGGTAGACAAGAGTGACAATGGACCTCAATTCTCTTCTGAAGAATTTCAGAGGTTCCTACCTTTAAATGGAATTCATCACATACGCTCAGCTCCTTACCATCTTACTACAAATGAACTAGTGGAGTGCTTTATACAAACACTTGTGCAAGCCTTAAAAGCTAATAAGTCTATTTTGAGTCATTAGCAGAAACTGGACATTTTCTTGCTTGTCTACAGGAACATATCACATGCTATGACCCAGGAGTCATCTGCAACTCTTTGCTGAAGCAATCTTTGTGTATTGTTGGGACCTGTAATGTCTTGATGTTGCCTCGGATGTGGCCAAGTCCCAAGCTAGGCAAATTGATGGACAATGTGAGACTCATCATCATTCTTTTCAAGCTGGAGACTTAGTGTGGACTCCTAACTATTGCTATGGAGTGAAATGGGTATCTAGAGAACTTGTAAAATGCATGAGACCTGTTCAGTTTGTGGTAAAACTATCCAGTGATATTTTATGGAAATGACATACAGACCAATTGCAGCCTCAACAAGTACTGGAGTCCAGGGATGTTCCAGTAGGACTTTCTCTTCCTCCAACCAAACCTCCTTCTGTTACAAATCTTAATTTTGATGACTTGTTGGGAGAAACTTTGGTACCAGGTCCTGTTGATTCCTTAACACTGACTTTTCCTGTTGTTCAGGACACTGCCACAACACATTACCCCAAGAGAGTGTGAAGACCAGTGCTTTAAAAATTGCTTTGTTACTGAGCTATTATTCCAAGGCAAAATAATCTGTTGCAATTTAAGAGTCTGCATCTGCAACTCTTAGGTTATATAGTGTTTTTGTTAACAATATAAGCGGAGGAGTGTGATGTCCTCTCCCTTTAAATGTTTCAGCGTTATCCCACGTCCCCCCCAGTGAAAAGACTCAATTTTGTGTTGATTTCAGTTTCGTAGCATAAACAATAAACATTTCCCCAGCAGCTAGTTGTGCTTAAGTGATCTCCTCTGTGTCTGCATTCCCTCCTCTGCTGGGCCCAGATATGACACACATAACACCAAGAACACCTTGCCTTTGGCCCCTGGTAGTTTTACCCAAGGCAGGTCCAGCACATTCCTGAGAATGGCTGCCATCTTGATGGGTCATCGATGGGGAAACGTGTTCTGAGGTAGCCTGGTCCCAGGTCCTTGAGAGCCCTGACCTTGAACTGGATCCAGAAGAAGCTGGCAGCCAGTGGAGTCACAGAAGACCTGTGGTAGGCTGGTGCATGCTGGAGATTTGACTGGCCTTAATGGGGAAGCATTGTGTGTGCTACTATCCTATCTCACTCTGCTAGGGAAAAGGAATTAACATATGCCAGTCTGGAGCCGATGGACACATGAATCATGGTTTATGGGAACAGGACCAGCTTTCTGGCTGCTGAGATGTGAGCAAAGGTATCTTTTTTCTCAAGTATTAAGTGAAGCAGAAATTACTGATTGGAATTATATGGCAGGAGGTTAGCCTAGGTGATCATAGTTGTCTCTTCTACCCTTACAACATAGAATCATAGAAAATTAGGGTTGGAAGAAACCTGAGGAGGTCCAACCCCCTGCTCAAGGCAGGACCAACACCAACTAAATCATCCCAGACAGAACTTTGTCAAGCCAGGCCTCAAAAATCCTTAAGGATGGAGATTCCACTATCTCCCTAGGTAACCCAGGCCAGTGCTTCACACCCTCCTAGTGAAATAATGTTTCCTAATATCCAACCTAGACTGCCTACACTGCAACTTGACCATTGCTCCTTGTTCTGTCATCTGCCACCACTGAGAACAGCCAAGTTCCATCCTCTTTGGAACTGCCCTTCAGGTAGTTGAAGGCTGATATCAAATCCCCCTTCACTCTTCTCTTCTGCAGACTAAACAAGCCCAGTTCCCTCAGCCTCTCCTCATAAGTCATGTGCCCCAGCCCTCTGATCATTTTTGTTGCCCTCCACTGGACTGTCTCCAATTTGTCCTCATCCTTTCTGTAGTGTGGGGCCCAAAACTGGATGCAATACTCCAGATGTGGCCACACCAGTGCCGAATAGAGGTGAATAATCACTTCCCTCCATCTGCTGGCAATGGTCCTGCAGCCCAATATGCTAATGCAGCCCAATATGCCATTAGACTTCTTGGCAACAAGGGCACGCTGCTGACTCATATCCACTGAAATCCCCAGGTCCTTTTATGCAGAGCTGCTACTTATCCAATTGGTCTCCAGCCTGTAGTGGTGCATGGGATTCTTCTGTCCTAAGTGCAGGACTCTGCACATGTTTTTGTTGAACCTCATCAGATTTCTTTTGGCCCAATCCTCCAATTTGTCTAGGTCACTCTGGACCCTATCCCTACCCTCCAGCATATCTACCTCTCCCCCTAGCTTAGTGTCATCTATGAACTTGCTGAGGGTGCAGTCCATCCCATAATCCAGATCATTAATAAAGATGTTGAACAAAACCAGTCCCAGGACTGACCCCTGGGGTCCTCTGCTTGATACCGGCTGCCAACTAGACATTGAGCCGTTGCTCACTACCCGTTGAGCCCAACAATCTAGATAGCTTTCTATCCACCTCATAGTCCGTTCATCCAATCCATACTTTAACTTGCTGACAAGAATACTGTGGGAAACTGTATCAAAAGCTTTGCTGAAGTCAAGATATATCACATCCATGACTTTCCCCATATCATCAGAGCTAGTTATCTCATGATAGAAGGCAATCAGGTTGGTCAGGCATGACTTGACCTTGGTTCAATCCATGTTGACTGTTCACCTGCCTCTCCTCCAAGTGCTTCAAAATGGATTCCTTGAGGACCTGCTCCATGATTTTTCCAGGGACTGGGTGAGGCTGACTGGTTTGTAGTTCCCCGGGTTCTCCTTCTTCCCTTTTTTAAAGATGGGCACTATATTTGCCTTTTTCCAATCATCTGGACCTCCCCCGATCGCCACGAGTTTTCAAAGATAATGGCCAATGGCTCTGCAATCACATCAGCCAATTCCCTCAGCACCCTCGGATTCATTAGATCTGGCATACTTATGTATGTCCAGCTTTTCTAAATAGTCCTTTACCTCTTTTTTCACCACTGCTCACCTCCTCCCCATACTGTGTTGCCCAGGACAGCAGTATGGGAGCTGACCTTGTCTGTGAAGACCGAAGCAAAAAAACCATTGAGTTCTTCAGCTTTTTCCACATCATCTGTCCCTAGGTTGCCTCCCCCATTCATTAAGGGTCCCCCACTTTCCCTGACCTTTTTCTTGTTGCTAACGTACCTGTAGAAACCCTTCTTGTTACCCTTCATATGCCTTGCTAGCTGCAACTCCAGTTGTGTTTTGGCCTTCCTGGTTACACCTCTGCATGCTAGAGCAATATTTTTATACTCCTCCTAGTCATCTGTCCAAGGTTCCACTTCTTGTAAGCTTCCTTTTTGTGTTTAAGCTCACAGAAGATGTCACTGTTAAGCCAAACTGGTTGCCTGCCAGTTTCTGCACATTGGAATGGTTTGTTCCTGCTCCCTCAATAAGGCTTCTTTAAAATACAGCCAGCTTTCCTAGACTCCTTTCCCTCTGATATTAGCCTTCCAGGGGATCCATCCCATCAGTTCCCTAAGGGAGACAAAGTTTGCTTTTCTGAAGACCAGGATCTGTATTTTGCCACTCTTCTTTCTTTCTTTTGTGAGGATCCTGAACTCAACCATTTCATTGTCACTGCTGCCCAGGTTCCCACTCACTTCTACTTCCCTTACCAATTCTTCCCTCTTTGTAAGCAGCAGGTCAAGAGGAGAATGGCCCCTCATTGGTTCCTCCAGTAGTTGCACCAGGAAGTTGTCCCCAACACTCTCCAAACACTTCCTGGATTGTCTGTGCACTGCTGTATTGCTCTCCCAGAAGATATTAGGGTGATTGAAGGCCCCCATTAGAACCAGGGCCTGTGTTCTGGAAACTTCAGTTAATTGTCCGAAGAAAGCCTTGTCTACCTCATCCTCCTGGTCCAGTGGTCTCTAGCACACGCCCACCACAACATCACCCTTGTTGCTCTCGCTTCTAATCTTAACCCAAAGACTCTCAACAGTTTCATACATACATATGGATTCATACATACATATGGATTCCCATTTTACAAAAGGCTCAGACTGAGGCAGGGGGGAGTTAAATGACTTTCCCAGGGTTATATGAATGAGTGACAGAAACCTATTGCCATCATATGCTTTAATTAGGGTTGCCAACTTTGGTTGGATGAATTCCTGGAGGTTTCATCACATGACATTACCTTTAATTAAAGATTACATTTTAATTCCTGGAGACTCCAGGACAATCCTGGAGGGTTGGCAACGCCAGCATTAATTGCTAGTTTTTTTCTACTGGATAAATGCATGTAAAAACTAGATACCACCATCTTGTTAATGCCACCTCAGTGGGGCAGAGAAACTAGATTACTAGTCTATCAGTTTGTTAAAGAAACTGAGCAAAAAAAATAGCCATACAAATCTTGCTACATGGCCTATAGGAAGAGCTTGCCTGAACACAACAGAAACCAGTGTATGCAGCATGCTGCTCTTGAACACAGAGGATTCATTTGAGATCCAGCCAGTCAAGTTGGGAATTGTATCTGTGATAACAGTGGTATCAGGCAGAGGGAAGCTATTTTTAAAAGAAACGCCCACAGGGCAAAGGGTAGCCCCCAAGGGGAAAAGTAATCAGCTCTGCCTTGTTTACATTTAAGCCTTCAGGCTGTCGTGGCCTGCCAGGACTAGCCAACATTTATTGCTGTAGTTACAAGTGCTAGACTAGTAAAGACAAGGAGAAAAAAAATGCACAGGAGGAAAGACGGATGTATTCAGCATATGAATAAACATTTTTGAATCTGTGGTTCACCTTTGTGTGGTTGAACTGAAGCCCACCATATCAGACGAATGTAAAACTAATTTCCCCTGTATGCCTACTTTGTTACAAAATACCAGCTCTACAGCTAATGTCCCTAACGAGGTTCCACAGCTTCAGTGACATAAAATGTGTTCTAGAATGTGCATGCTGGCTAGTTATTATTGATACGTATCCTCCTTTTATTGTCCAACGGGTCAAAAGCAGTTAGGTGCCCTACTCCCATTGGTTGCTGCGGATCGTTCACTCAGCTTTCAGATCCCTGGGATTGTTAACGGCTGCACAGGAGAAACCACTTAAAGTGCAGATAGAAGGTAGGGGGAAGAGGGAAAGCAGGGGAGAGGGCTGTAGTGAGTTGGGGGCTCCTAGTGAGGTAGTTTCAGGTGAAATTTCAGAGGGTACTATTGGATAACTGCAAACAGAGATATGCAGCACCAGTCATTTTTGCACATAGTACCCCAATTCCTGGATGCATGAAGCAGGCATGCAATCATGTGCCTACCCATTTTTTAAAAATCCTAGGGCATCACTTTAACTTTTGATACATATTTATTGTGGGATAAATATGGAACAATTGAAAAATTCAAACTCTGAATAAGGGCTGGGATTTCTTGAAGAGGCCCAAGAGAGTTAGGAACCTGTGGTGTGTTAAGAATTGTGTAAAAATTACAAGCTGTCATTTTAAATCCTAAAGGGTTGCCTGATCCTGCTTGCAGGCTACGGGGCTCTGCAGGAAAGCATGTGATCTATGTTTCAGATAGTCTGCAGAAAGCCATCCTAGAGCCAGGTGGGTTGAGCTGTTCCTCTCTTTTAGGAAGAAGCCTGCTTCGTCTCTCTCTGTTTTGGGGTTCTTGTGTTAGGGTTCTGAATTCTAAGAAATACAGTTACATTGGAATCTGGCAGCAAGAGAATTTTATATTTTTCTCTATCTTTCTATGTTATGCTTTGAAAATAACCCAGTTCCCACTGAAAGTCAACCTGATGTAATTAAGCACTGTCCTATTTGCTGAAATGATATGGAGAGTACTAGCATGAGCATTGCCGGTATTGCTTCATCAGCACAGCCAGGCATATCTGCTTGCCTGGTGAACTTGCTGCTAAGACCAAGCAGTCCTTTTTGGACAAACTGGCTGGGAAAACCAGGTAGTCTCCTACTTCTTCTTCCAAACTAGTTTAATTTTGTCAGGAAGTGACTTTTGGCTATAGGCCTTATGGAGTCTGCTGACATTTTAAAGGAAGTAGACTAGAGAGAGACAGACACATATGAGGCACTTTGAGTAAGCTATTGAATCAGGTTGCTGCCATTATGTTGTGGACGTAACTGTTAAATAGCAGCCTTGTAATCAGACTTGAGTTGTTTCCTAAAAATGCTATAGTTCTTTAACAAAATGTTGCTCATGCAAACGTACAAAACATTGTGAATGTGTCAAATCAAAGCACAGACAACAAACATAGGAAATATTGGATCATTTGTTACCTGATTAGTAGATACTTAGAAGTTTATGTCTTTGTATACACACATAACTCCAATGAATGCTAATGGAAGTTATGTGCATGCTTCAGGGAAGGCTAGACTTCTTAAGAAACGTTGCTCAAATTAATTACTACAGTGATAGGTCAAAGTTAAATCACTTATCTTGGCTTCCTCTGCATTAAAAATAAAGATGTAGATATGAAAGCCACGCTTGAAACAATACACAGTGCCTAATGCCCAGATCCGAGGCAACAAGTGTTAATTTTACTACATGCTTGGCCAAAGCAACAAAAAATCTCAAGCCGTCAACAATCCATCACTTCTCAGGGGAAAAAAAAAGCTGAAAACGAAAGGTCAAAACCTGATTCATCCATACAACTCATTAGAGTCAAGAGAGCATTTCTCATTGCTGCTTGACTGAGAACAAATAGCTCATTAATCTCGAACAGATCCATCCGAAAACCTCAGTAAATTCAAATGCAATAATGACTGACATGATAAACAACATATCTTGCACAACACATTTGCCCGTTAAGCATCTCATGCCAGCAGGCACCCGGCTTACTAAAGAATGGGGGATTTGGGAAGGTGACACTTGTAAGAGATGAACTCAAAGGCAGGCAGACCCACAGATACACATAGTCACTAACTAGAAAGAAGAAAGGAAGGGACATACAGACCGTGTCTATTTATGAAGGATTGTTTCTTGACTATGGGCCAAATTCTGTGTAACTGTAATCAAAATTTGGCCACTCATATCTATCATTACATACAATTTAGCATCTAGCTATTTAAGGAGGCAGAAGAAAAGCAAGCATCAGCATATGCTGGCTGTAATGCTTCTCACAGAGGGATGTAAAGTTATGTTAGTAACTAATGTGATAAGGTGTTTGCAATATGGCCAGTAATGGGGCCATTCATTGTTAAGTCAACATTTGATCTCCTGCTTATGTAGCACCGACAGACCCCAGTTGGCAACAGCAGCAAACCTTGAACCTCTGGAGCTTGCTGCATGAGCTAAAAGACACCTCTCTCTTAGCCAAGGCTGTAGCAGGTTCAACAATCTCTACCTGGTCTAGGTAGTGCCACACCAAGCAGGCGTGGGTTACACTTACAGTAAGCACATGGTAACAGGCATAAATGTAGTTGCCTCATGGCTCTATTGGCCAGATGTTGTTCTCTTTTACATCTGTGAATCCTCACTGGCTTCACTCACTTCTAATCCCAATGACTTTGGTGGGCTGGCAAGGGGTCTAAGCAAGAGCAAGATTTGTCTTTGTAGACTTGATTCTCCACTACCCCGCACCTTGTGTGGTCAATTTCACCTAGGTGAAGTGAGCGCAAAGGTAGGCTTTACTCTCACTTTGATGGCTGTAAATGACCAGTGCAACGCAACAGGGGGAAAAAAACAGACCGTGTGTGTCTTGACGATCCCTCCAAGTTCCATTTTGAGGCGCTCCTTCCTATCTTCTTCCCTGGAGAAATACATGAAGTACCTTGCTACACGTGATCAACATTGTACCATTGCATTGTGAAAGGTTTACCTTAATGCCTAAAGGGGAGGCTTGCAAAGTATACCACCTCACGCATGGCTGTGGAGCAGAGGAATCTTCTGTTATTTAGAAGATACTTGTTTTGTGGAAAACACTCAGGTCCACCATTCTGCCCTGATTTACACACATGAAACCCCGTTGTTTTCAATTCAGTGGAAAAAAGTTGGCCCGGGGCGGGGGGAGAGCTAGGGGTCACGGGAAAAAAAATCTTGAAGTCACTGTTTTATCAGAAGGGTTTGCTAGATTTCTCTTGCAATCAGGACAGAAAAATTTCCCTCATCTAATCCCCATAGAAACCTACATGCTTTTGCTAAGTCTTCATCCACTCTCCAATCTCAGTGTATAACTGCTGTATCTTCGCTTTGCTCTCCACTCTCCTAGGGTACACTTTCACTGCCGCTGGGGTGCGGTTTGCCTGTGTATATGTACTCTAGCTAGCGCTCTAAAAGTAGTAGTGAAGATGCAGCATTGCAGGCATCAGCATGGGCTGCACAAGCCCGCTTGACCTCCCTTTGATGTACTCACTTGTGCAGCCCACGCTGATGCCTATAATGCTATATCCTCACTGCTATTTTTGGCAAGCTCGCCAGAACACAGCTCACGTGGGTACATATACATGGGCTGAAAATCCCACCCTCACCCTGCAGCAGCATAGACATAGCTTGAGTGTAGAATTAACTCAAGCTTGACTGCTGAGCTTCCAGACACAGCTGAGTTCCAGCTAATGCCCCCAAATCAGTTCCAGTTTTGCAAAGAGGAGAAGGTGCTAAATACAGAACACTGTCTACGCAGCTAAGGCAACATCTGGAATTTTTTGTTTAAAAGCAAGTGAACTTTTCTGCTTGTGTGATGGCCCTCACTTGGGGTTGGTTGGTAGGGGAGCGCCGCCTAGTGCTTAGGCCAGTAACATGTAGGGGGTTGTTGGTAGGGGAGCCCGGGCCCTCCTGTTCTACCAGGCTCTGACCCAGGGACCTTTCAGGGCTATCAGTGTTCTGACAGCCAAGGAGGCTTCAGGCTGCTCTCCCTAGGCCATTTCCTACCACCTCCCTGCAATTGTCCCAAAGTCGTCATCTGGTGTAAGGCAGCGTGAAGACAACTGCCTCCTCCTGGGGTGTGGCCCGGCTTCCTGGGCCAGCTCAGCCCAAGGCTTTCCCCTGCTGGGGTAGTCCAAACAAAAATAAAGGGGATCAGTCCAGTCCAGAGTTCATATGAGAGAGCAATGCTTCCCTCTCAGGCTGTCTCCACAGCAGGTCCTCCCTTCCCGCAAGGAGGGGCTTTGGGGCAGCTGTTTTGGGAGAGATTGTGCCTTCTCTCAGCTCATCTCCCTGAAGCTGCTGGTAGCAGGTCTCCTCTCCTCTCTGGTCTGCTCCGAAATGAGCTTGTTCTTCTGCCTTTTAGCTCCAGCCATAGATGTGGCAGGGCGAGGCTGGCTGAGCCCACAGCGGTTCCTTAGCCTCTTGTTGCTCAGTGTGGGATTTTTACATCCCCATCACAGCTTGTAAAAGGTGGATTTGGCTCCACAGCCTCCACCAGTTGTGAGTTTAGCGGTAGAACAGGCATTGCATAGGGCAGTGGAAACAGAAGCTTGTCCATGCTTTGGAGTAAGAGAACTGCTCACTCTCCATACCCATTAGTTCCTTAGTTTCTCTGCTGAGGCTGCTAACAAAAGTGTCTGTATGCCAGAGACTATCATTTATAAATGTATCCATTCCCTCCTTTTCCTCCTTGAATGTTTGAAATTATTTCTCCTCATGTTCTGGTCCATTAAGAAGTCCTACCAAGTCTTCTCCCTGAGAGCGCCACAAGCAAGAGCAGAGGCAGAGGGACAACACAGTTGTCAGAAAGGGAAGAATCAGACATGCTAGATATTTCCCCCCCCGGGAAGCATTACTTGGCACACTTTGCTATATATGGGTGCTTCTTCCTGATCCAGCAACCGATGAATGATTTTGTATTGCCCCATAAAAAAGACTCAGAGAAAAAAGAAGTTATAGACTCACCTCTTAAGCTGTCTGTAACTAGTTGCACAGGGATCCTTGTGCATTGCACAAGGCAGATATGAGAACAGACCAGAACGTTGACATTATTGCCTTCCTGCTGACCTGTCTGGTATTGCACTGTGATTACTACAGATTCTCCGGTCTGTTAATAGATACCTTCTGCCACGCCCCAATGCCGTGGGTGTGCTGTGAAATATAGAAGGTCCTCTGCTGCTGTGTGGGGAACAGGTGTACTGCTTCTTTAAATTGGTTGGACTAGCCAGACTGGAATGAACTGGGAGACGTTCTAGAGAAAAAAAGATGGAAAGAGGGTGAAATCCTGGCTTTATTAAATTTAACAGGAGTTTTGCTGTTGACTTTCAATGGGGCCAGGATTTTACTCAGAGGGTCATTTAGAGATAATCTGATTTTCCTTATTTTAATAAGGTTCCTCATTCAGTATCAGAAGAAAGGACTTTTTCTGAGGGTCTTTGCCATTGTCACGACATTGTGTAGGATATAGAGAATACTACTGTGGGTGTGAATCCATGGAGATTGAGGCTACCACCACCAAAAGCAGCTGACTGCCTTTTTAGTAATGCAGTTAAAACGTATGCTCAAACCTGTTAAAAGTAGTCACGGTTTACTTTACCTGTGCTGTGTTACATCTGTCTCTTTAAATAAATCCTCTCTGCTTTTCACCAAGGGTAAGTCTACACAACAGTAAAACACCCGCGACTGGCCTGTGTCAGCTGATTGGGGCTCAGGCTGTGGGACTATAAATTTGCAGTGTAGACGTTCAGGCTCAGGTCCAAATGTGTACACTGCAATTTTATAGTCCCGCAGCCCAAGTCAGCTGATCTGAGCCGACAGCAGGGGTTTTATAGCAGTGTAGACATACCCTAAGACTCACTGCATGTACAGGAGAGGCCATACCTAGCGTGGGCTGTCAGAGAGAGAGTTTTAATGTGCTGTGTCTACCAAAAAGCAGCTTTCAATCTTCTCCGAAGAAGTGACCCACCACAGAGGGATCACTATGTAACCCCCTGCTGAGTGTGTGTTACAGAGACCTGTCTGTGTCCATCCAGGAAGTATATGAAGTGTTACAGTCCCAGTCTACAGAGCTTAGTTCAGGCTGGTGTAGCTCTAGAGGTGCATGGTTCAATCCCTGACGTGTTGGCAACAAGAGTGGTCATCACAGTTAGTCATCGCATTTGTTTGTCCAGATCTCAGGGACATTTCTCAGCCCTTTCAGTCACTTGCCGAGTGTGAACGCACATATATTTCCTTCTTGTGCCTGGCACAAAACAAGCTCCTGTATGGTTCCCTGAATTAAACCAGTATGGGTTGTTCAAAAACTGTGTTACATTCTCTGTAAACTTTGTTATTTGGGTGGTGGGTGGGGGAAGGATGTAGTGCCATTTCACTCCGAAAATACAGATTTTGTGCACTGTGAAAACCCAACTGTATATTGCTCAAGACACTGCTGGGGTTACGTATGAATGAAAAGCAACTGATGTATCAAGGCTCCCTCACCCCTCCACCCCACCCCCAGCCTATACTTGTCATAGAACACAAACTCTTTGGGACATGGATCATATCTTAATGTGGGTTCTGCTGTAGCCCTCTGAGAGTGTTTAATAACAAAGGAAACCCACTGAGGAATCTGATCCTATAATGCTCTAGGTAAGGAAGACAAAATATCACAGGAGAGAAGATCTTAAGGGAGATGAAGGACATACATTTGAGAGCTTCGCTTCGCAATCTCATCATCAGTCCCACAGAAAGGAAGTTCTGATAATGGACTGCAGGATTTGGTCTTGGTAAGTAAAATACAAGGTAACTGTATGCTTGAATTCTCTCCTTAGATGTTAGTTTATTAGGTTAATTGGATAATAAAAGACATTATTTCACTACTGAGACCTCTGCTGCTTTATGCTTCTAGCTTGGTCTCTTGGCCTTCGGATCCTGATGCTGATGTTTCCATTTGTTTCTCCATTATCTAGTGAATGGTTCAGCACACAGCAGAGCAAGCACAGTATGACCCACTTCGAAACTCCATCCCCGCTTTTCAGCATCGTGACATGGTCTTTCCCCAGGCGAAAGCTACGCACTGGAGCGCCACACGCTATGTTTGCATCTATCACCTCTAAATATAATCAGCCAGCGCTTCTACTGGTGCACTTCAAAGTGGGTATCATTCAGTTCTGTGAGTGCTTTTTGGGTGAAATTCACCTCTGTGTAGAGGCCCAGCACCAGGCCCATGGCACCACTTCAGTCTCACATAAACCCTTTTGCACAGGGGCGCATTTGATCCAGTGGAACTAAGGGCTGCAGCAACATGCCCTCTTCATCTAAGCTGCGAATGAGAAGTGAAGATGAGCTCTTCTACACCAGGCGAATAGAGAGAACCTTGGGGCACAGTTATACACTAATTTCAAAGACTGGCAAGTGTGTGTGGAGGGAACTAGAAAGTTTCTACTGAAGTATAATTAAGACTGTTTTCAAGTGCAGTTGTAACCGTAAAATGGAAGAGTAAGGGAGTTAAAATGGAACCATTTACAGAGCAGTAAAAGCTCTGCTGCATGAGGCCCTCTGCGTGTACAAAATTATAGGATTGGAAACCATTCAGCCAGTCCAGTGCCTGAGTGGCTTGAGGATCCTAAAGTGCTTTTTAATGTTTTCTATATAGAGAAGAGAACATAAGGGAGGGATGGGGGGGAAACACTTTGGATGAAATAAGCACAGATCCCATACACTCCTCCTTTCCTCACAAGCCTTTTTAAAGTTTGATTCAAACTTGGGCAACAAATGTGTGGCCTGCTGGCTTCCCCCTTGGCTCTAGCAGGTGCTGTTCCACCCTGAATGAAGGCTGTCTGCATGGCTGCCTCAGTTTACATGCAATTCACATTTTCAACCGTTTCTTTGCAACCAGCAGTGCTAGAAGTGATTTTTTTAAATGGATGCTTGCATTCTGAAGTCATCCCGTGATGCCGGGTGTCTCACATGCTTCTGCCTTAATTGAGTTCTACTCATGGTTGAATCTGAACCTTACCCAAGGGGAATGAACCTTCAGGAGTTCAGATTAATGTGAGCTGATCAGATTTTCAACCTCAGTATGCTGTACTACAGGCAATGTCTTGTTTTGGTGTCTCAGATGGGCAGAGTGCGGTTTATGGGTGGAACTTGGGAGAGTATCATTTTTCCCTCCCCTTCAACATTCAAACCCTGAAAAAAAAGTCCAGTTTACATGTGCCTATGATCTTCCTAGTTTCAGCTGAACTACTGGCCAATGGACATTTCTTGTGTTATTTCTATGTTGGCTGAAAACAAAACAGTGGCGGTTTACCAGAGCAGACAGATTAGGCAGTGCCTACCCCGTTTTAAGACCATAAGAGCAGCCACTGGGTCAGACCAAAGGTCCATCTAGCCCAGTGTCATGTCTTCCGACAGTGGCCAATGCAAGGTGCCCCAGAGGGAATGAACATATCAGGTGATCATCAAGTGATCCATCCCCTATCACCCATTCCCAGCTTCTGGCAAACAGAATTAGCTACAGCAGGATTTACAATAGGCCTCCAAATGCACCTTTGTGCGTTATCCATTTTCAGATAACACCAGCCTCCATTAATGAGGTGTCAATGTGACAGGCAACCTGTTCTCCAGATATTAATAAGAGCTGCATCTTACTATTTTATTATATAACGCCTTTCATTTCTAAGCACTAACAAACTTCACTTCAAGGAGTGAAGAGGCTTTGTCTATGAATCATTTCACCCTTCGCTGAAATGTGGCCTACTCTGGGGAGGAATGTGGAATCTATATAACAGCTCACCACAATATTACACAACAGTTTGCAGCAGAAAGTGAAGAGGTATGCTATGCCCAGTTGAAAGGTTAGTTAAGAAGATCTTAATTGAAGATAGCAGAACTAACTCCCGTAAATCTTAAAGACAATCCTCTAGGAATGTTAATGACTACAAGTGAAGTTAAAAAGTTACTCAATTATAGTCTATAAGTATCTAAAGGGGAACAAATATTTAATAATGAGCTTTTCAACCTATGAGAGAAAGATAAAACAGAATCCAGTGGCTGGACGTTGCAGTTCGACAAATTCACACTGGAAATAAGGCATACCTTTTTAACAGTGAGAGTAATTAACCACTGGAACACTTTACCAAGGGTTGTGGTGGATTCTCCATCACTGGCAATTTTAAAATCAAGATTGGACTTTATTTTCTTAAAAGAGATAGATTAGGAATTATTAGGGAGAAGTTCTAAGGCCTGGCCTATGTTATACAGGAGATCAGACTAGATGATCACAATGGTTCCTTCTGTCTTGGAATCTAGGAATATATGGTCAGAATGTCCACCAAACAATTATAACAGAAGGGGAAAAAATAAAAAGAAACCTATAGAGAGAGTGGATGCACTGCTGCTCAGGAGTCAAGTCTTACGGGGCCAGCATGCCTAGAGCTATCTGAACCACATACCCCGTGCAATAGAATATTTCCATTTTGTGGAGCTCTGATCAGTTATTTCCTTACCTTCTCAGTGGAAAGGGGACCAAAGCAAAAACCCTGTTTTCAAACCCCCTGGAAATTGGGGAAGATCGGGTGCAGATCCAGACTCTGCAACTTGGGCCTATTTGCACTTCTATGAGCTTCAAGTGCTCACTGGGGCTATGAAATATGGCCTTACATTTTGTGCATTTAATACTGAACAATAAATCCATGGTAGTGAAACAACACGACAGGATATCTAATATACACTGGAAGAAAAAAATGTAATGATTATAGATGGAATATTTTAAGGATCTAACCGTTAAAGAGGTTGGCAGGACCTCATCCTCCACTTTTGTGAATCTAGCCCTTCATGTCTTTTTCTTTTATTAAAATACTCAGAAGTATGTAATTTGACCCAGTGTGTTTTGATCTCCCTTTGGATTTTCCAAAAATTCCAAAAAATGTAGTTAGACCCCAACCATTTATCATCATGTTTTGGAACTGATGGGTGGGAATGGGAAATGAGTGATTATAGCATTTAGCCACTAGGGGACTCCAAAACGGAGTGGTAGCAGGAATCCTGCGGCAGTTCCCAGATTGATATAGATGCCTGTCTGGAGACCTGAAGAGCCTAAAATGTCCTTACCGCTGTTGCCATGGTATTTTCGCCATACAAAAGAAAAAAACTGGCATAAAAGAAATATATTCTTTAGACAATAGTAGGTCTGAAGAGTTCAGGATCTGTCTTCATTGCAGCCTGGCACAGGGCCGCCCGGGGGGGGGGCAAGTGGGGCAATTTGCCCCAGGCCCTGGGCCCCACAGGGGCCCCCACGAGAGTTTTTCGGGGCCTCTGGAGCGGGGTCCTTCACTTGCTCCGGGGGCCCTGGAAAATTCTCGTGGGGCCCGGGCTCCCGGAGCTTCTTCCGCTCCGGGTCTTTGGCAGCAATTTGGCGGTGGGGGGGGTCCTTCCGTTCCGGGACCTGCCGCCGAAGTGCCCCAAAGACCCGCAGCGGGGGGTCCTTCCGCCCTGGGACCTACCGCCAAAGAGCTGGGTCTTCGGCGGCAATTCGGCGGTGGGGGCCCCCGGCGCGGGTCTTCGGGGCACTTCGGCAGTGGGTCCCAGAGAGGAATGACCCCTCTGCCACCAAATTACCGCTGAAGTGGGGCCCACCCGCTGTCGAGGACCCCAGGCCCCCTGAATCCTCTGGGCGGCCCTGGCCTGGCAGGCCCCAATTCACTGCATTCTCTTCTTCTAGTCTATTCATTGTCAGCCTCACAGCTGCAGCACTGGGAAATCTTGGAAGCAGGTTCTAGGGCTTGAGAAATCCCACAAAAGACTGTCAGGCCAAAAAGCCCGGCGGTTAGGTCAGGACGTGATCTGGACAGGGAATAGCTGGCAGTGCGGAGCTCATGGTTGTTTTGCATTTTCAGAGATGTCGTTGAATCATAAAAGCGTCAAGCACCACTTGTGACTCATTTCAAGTGTGAAGGAAAGCCATAAGTTAAGCACCACATATCACACACTACAGGGCCCCTAGCTACACCAAAAGTTTTTACACAGTTTTCATACGACAATCTAGTTGTCTCTATATTTAGGGCCCTATAACATCGAGGCTATTGAGATCAGGGCCATTTCCACTTTCATTGTACATTATATTCTGTCACTTCTCAGTTGCCTCACTTACCATTCCACTGCCACGGATTTAATATCCAGTTCTCTATGCACCAAGTTGAAGGCCTTGCAGTTTTCATGTATTATTCACCTCCATTTGCTATACTTGTTAAACAGTATATGTTCATTGGAGTTAATAAATCACCATTTACTCCACACCCCCCCCTTATTTCTCAGAAAAGAGTTATTACTCCATCTCTCTCTACCGACAGCAGTTTTATAGTTAGCACAGATTTCTCTGTATTCATGAAGCTATTTATCACTGTACCTGTCTTAAATATTAGCACAGTAAGCTTCCTCTAAAGGCTTAAGTTATAACCTGTCTTATGTATGTGGAGGCATACATGTGTCTGATATGAAATTATGTGAATTTCCTCCCAATTGGTTGGGTGACATCTCCTTCAGCTTGGAAAATCAAGGTTATTAATGTGTTCATCAAAGAAAAAACATTTTCCTCTTTATGTGTTTAATGGAGAAACAGGGGAATGAATCCTGAATCCTAACTCACTTTTACACATCAGCTGTTGCTCTCATCGACTCCCGGAGTAAGTGTGGAAGGATGGATTGTGTTTGGCCATTACATATGTGCATAAGGTAAATATTTTCACTGAAATGTTTTGAAAGCTTCAGGTTTTTGACCAAAAAAGTTATAATTTTTGTTTGTTTCTTTGTTTCCCCCTGCAACAAGGCATGTGCCGTCCCATCCTAAGATGCCACAGGAACCTTTCAGACTCTCTCCATTGGCTGGCAACTTCATGTGGTTTATTTACACTTCCATCACCAATACCAATACACTCCCATGCAGCAATATTATATACAGCACATCTCAACTTTTAATCCTTTCCCACAGGACTGGGGAGGATCAGAGGGCTCCCTTCCTTGAGATCTCTGAACTCAGCTAGCACTGATTACTCCCTCTGGTGTTTCCTTCCTGTCCTTCTTCTACCCCTCAGGGGATGGACTCGTCCAGCCCGATCAGCCAATTAGCTTGCGCATCCCAATCAGCGTTCTTCAAGGGAACAGACTCAGGCCTATGGGATCAGAGTGTCTGGCACACCTTGCTAGCTCCCAGCATTCACACCCTCCCATTCGCAGAGGAAAAAACCTAAACACCTGCTGGGAAAAAAAAGACATTTTAGCAAAATTGTAATAAAAAATCCATTTTTCATTCAAATACTATGTTTGGAGCTGGAAAAAAAAATCATCTGCTCAGGAGACCTGACCTCTGCTCCTGGCTCTGTTATTCACTTGCTGCTTAACTTTGGGCAAATCACTCTCTGTGCATCTGTTTCACCTCCTGCCTTTTGTCTGTCTGGTCCATTTAGACAGCAAAGTCTTCAGGAAGAGTCTGTCTCTTACTCTGTGTCTGTACAGCACCTATTACTACAGGGCCCTGATCTCAGTAGGGGCCTCTAAGTGCTATTGTAACATAAACAGGGAGTACAATCCCTCTTTGTCCTAATATCTTCCATTACACCAGCCACAGGGGGGAGCTCTCATCACCTTCTCCAATGGTGCTGCTCTGCTGCCTAGTAAGCCTCAGGAGAAATTCTGGCTGAACACTATGGTATTCTTTTTATGGTAACGTTTTATGTTCCACACACAGACCTGATGAATCATAGAATCATAGAATATCAGGGATGGAAGGGACCTCAGGAGGTCATCTAGTCCAACCCCCTGCTCAAAGCAGGACCAATTCCCAACTAAATCATCCCAGCCACGGCTTTGTCAAGCCTGACCTTAAAAACCTCTAAGGAAGGAGATTCTACCACCTTCCTAGGTAACCCATTCCAGTTCTTCACCACTCTCCTAGTGAAAAACTTTTTCCTAATATCCAACCTAAACCTCCCCCACTGCAACTTGAGACCATTACTCCTTGTTCTGTCATCTGCTACCACTGAGAACAGTCTAGATCCATCCTCTTTGGAACCCCCTTTCAGGTACAGGGGCGGCTCTAGGCACCAGCAAAGCAAGCAGGTGCTTGGGGCAGCCCATTTGCAGGGGCGGCAGGGATCCAGCATGGGAGATGAGAACCAACAGGGGGCCCTGGGAGCTGTAGTTCCTTGGTTAGCTCCCTGCCTATAGAGCCAGCCCTGGAGCAGGGAAAGAACTATATTTCCCAGCATTCCCTTGGCTGCTATCAACAGGAAAGGGAGAGGGAGGGAGGTAGCTGAGACCTCATGCTGCAGCCTGCTGTGAATGGAGAGCTGCACTGTGAAGGGTAGGGATACTGTTGGTGTCACTAGGCATAAATCTAGGTAACTCGGGAGGATGGCTCTGGGCCTATGTGAACCAAAGTACCTCTATGTGAAGTGCTTTTGTTAGCCTTACTAAACTTTTGTAACCTCTTGTGTTATGTGCTGACTACTGGCAGCTGCAAGGCCGCTTGGCACTAGATGCAGCCAATACTAGATAAGATAGGCGGAAAGCAGATGCTGTAATTAAAGTTATATGCATGAGAAAGTAGCCCCCACGGTGGAAAAAGTACAGATAAACCCTCACAAGGGGGTATAAAGGCTGGGACCCCGCCTGCCTGCGGGTGTGCAGAATTTGAGATTGCTTTTTCTCCTTGCTTTTTTGGGCTCAAATAAACTTGGTTTGCTTCTCCACCCTGGTGTGTTAATTAGTGCGACGCACACTGGGCAACGAACCCCGCTGTTGCCCCTCCTCGGGCTGGCAACAATACCATATTTTAACATTAAAAAAATAGGACACTCCATGGGGAGGGAGGGTAGCCCTGCCCTGCTGCCATCCACTCCCTCCCAATTCCCACCCCCTGACTGCCCTCCACAGAAACCCCAACCCATCCAAACCCCCCTGCACCCTGTCCCCTGATCACCCCCTCCCGGGACCCCTGCCCCTAATTGCCCCTTGGGACCTCAACCCCTATATAATCCTCCCTTCTCCTTGTTCCTGTCTGCCCCCTCCTGAGACCCCCCCACCCTAACTTCTCCCTAGGACCCCCCCCCCTACCTGTCCCCTGACAGGCCCCCGGGACTCTCATGCCCATCCAACCACTGCCTGTCCCCTGACTGCCCCCACCTGAACCTCTGCCTCATCCACCCCCCCCACTCCCTGTCCCTTGACTGCCCCCCTGGAACCTCCTACCCCTTCTCCAACCCCCCTGCCTCCTTACCGTGCCAGTCAGACCAGTGAGTCTGGCTCTGTGTGGCGCCAGACATGCGGCTGCATAGATGCTGCCGTGCTCCCTTGTGACTCCCCCCACCAACGCTGCCTGCGGGCGTGGTGCGCTGAGTCTGCAGGGGAGGGGGGGAAAGCAGGGGAGGGGCTCTGGCTGATGGAGGCCCCGATGCGAGCGGCTCAATCCAGCCAAGCCGCCCTGTCAGCTGCGCTGCGCTCTGTATTGGGAGAGAAATCCCAGACCTTTTGAGAGTTTTACAAATTCCTCCCGGACGGCTATTTAAAACCCCAAAAGCTGGACATGTCCATGAAAATACGGACGTATGATAACCCTAGTAGTATGCCCAAGGAATAGACTTTGCCCCAGATATCCCCTTCAGAAGACTTCCCCAGACTGGATTAGGGATACCGGTGTGACCTCACCTTGCATCCCCCAAAGAAAGAATTGGGTGGACTAAATGGGCAGTGCACCTCTCTATCTGAAGCCTAGCTACGTGGATCCCACCAGAAGTTAAAATAAGTAAGCGGGCAGGGCTCTGCTAGAGGGCCTTGGCAGCTTTAGATACAGTACCAGGAACGTAGGAGGATTTCTACTTCTGAGCCATGGAAGCAGAAATTGACTTTTCCTTTCCAGATTTAGCTAATATTCAGAAAGGGAATCTAGCACCTGCCTTCCAGATTTGACCACCTCAAAATCCAGGAGTGCTCAAGCTCAATTTGGACAGCTGTTACTTCATTTCTCCCAAATCAAATATACTGATCCACTGTAACTTGCTGTAGAAAAAGTAGGATAAAATTGAGCAAGAAATGCTTCCAAGTGGTTATTAGGACTGGAATTGCTATTTTCAACAGCCATTGCCATTTTTTGTTTGTTTGTTTAAAAGGAAGACAGTGATATTGTGTTGGCAAATTCCCCATAGAAACAAAGAGTGGAACAAAAGAATAATAAAGGCACCTCAACTTTTCCTCCTTTATGTAGGACAGTCTTATAAGTATCCAGATATCCTCCACTCACACAAGCTGAAAATTGTTCCACTTTACTGCAGTTCTGAAACCATATGGGAACCAATCCTGTCTGTTCTGTGCACATCCAAAATTCCTGCTGAATGACCCACCCTGGGAGTGAGTTACCAGTGACTCAGGGCTGTGGCGGAAGGAGGGTGCAGGTGGGTGGGGGGAGAGCCCAGAGCTGGGGTGGCAGGAGGTGGAGGGGGGCACTGGTGTGAGGGCAGGGAGAGCCCAGGGCTGGGGCAGCAGGGGGGTGCAGCAAGGAGCCCAGGGCTGGGGTGGGGGGCAGCCAAAATTTTCTTTTGCTTGGGGCAGCAAAAAACCGAGAGCTGGCCCTGTTCATGTAGTTGAAAGCAGCTATCAAAATCCCTCCTCATTTTTATCTGTAATTTACAGTAGAAAGAAAAGCAAGCAATGGTGATTGTAAAAAATGCCTTCTTGTGTCGCTCATTTAGGATGAGAGTGGGCAAACTCAAAATCACGGTCTAAGCATGTGACTTCAGAAGTACAATTCTGGCTCACTGCATCATCATAGGTAAATCGTTTAGTCTGATATTTTCAAAGCCATCAAAGGAATTTGGATGCCCAATTGCCCTAGGCAGCTTTCAAAAGCCCAACCTACTCCCCTGTGGTTATGAGGAATTTTCTACTTGGGGATCTTCCCTGATTCCAATTATCAGTGAGTAGTCATTGATATAACTGCGCTGATGCAAAACCTTTAGCACAGATAGGCAAAAGACATGATTTGCACTGGTGCAGCTTAATCTCTTTTTCTGGCAGGGGTAAGCACCACTAGTTTTGCCTGTCTATACTAGGGGTTGTGTCAGTGCAGCTACACAGGTGACTGGCTGCCAGTGGATGAAATCAGGGCAAATCTTCATTATAGACAAGAGTTAGCTTCTCCCTCTGTAAAACAAACCTACTTTGGGGGTTATACAGGCAAGTAAGTATACTTACCTATCTCACATTGTGAAGATTAAATTGATCACTATTTGTATAGCTCTTTGAAAGACACAGAACTAACCGTAGATGAATTGAACTGTATCTCCTCAGAATACCCTGGAGTTTTATGGAAGTTCAGGTCTGGATTAAAGTTGCGTGGGTCATAGGACAGTCTCTGTCTGTAAGGATTATTACTATGTTCTGCTTATCTATAGATGTGGTATTATCAACATATTCAACACACTGGATTTCTGCAGATTTCAACATGTGAAGGGTTCAGTTGGAATAGCTCCCTAATGTTTGAAATTAGAGAAAATGTCAGTAAGGTAACCATATGACTAAAAGATTTTAAGAAATAACTTTTCATTTCCAAGAATTTGTGCCTAACATCATCAAAAAGGAAAGCAAAGGACCAAAATCTCTGATGATACTCTCAAGCCCTCTAAATGAAAAACGACAGAGTGCGTAGGGCCCTAATTTAGCATTTGAAGATGTGGGGTCAAGTCTATGTTCTACCATAGACTGTCTATCTGACCTTGAGACAGTCATTCAGTGCCTCACTTTTCCATCTGTAAAGTGGGGATAAAAGCATCTCCCTACCTCACATCAATGTTGTGGAGATTATTGCTGGTTTGAAAATGGAAATCCCTTCCTACCAAAAAACAAACAAAAACATACATTTTTCTAAATGTTTTTATCCCAAATTGAGATGAAAGATCAACTCTCAAAATTTTTCATAGCAAGATTTTTCAAGACAAATTCTATTTCAGGAGAACCAAAATGAACTTTTTCAGCTTCCCAGTGTGAGAGATCACAGATCGCCAACCTGTTGGTACCAGCAGGAAGTGTGGGCAGATCAAAAAACCCTAGCTCAGCATAGGCTCCACCACAAAGCTCCCAACTGGATGAGATGTCTGTCCTCTCTAGTTGGCTGAGATTCACTATTTAAACCAGAAGGAGGCACAGGGAGTTGTCTGGGCAATTAGATGAATCCCTGGCTGGCTCCTACATTAGACCCTGACCTCTCACCTGACTCCAGAGCCCTGACTTGTTCCTGATTCCTGCCTTCCTGTCCTGTGCTCTTCTGCCTTGTTTTAGATCTCTGCTTCTACACCCCACCCTAGTAATTGACTGTGACACTTGGCTTGACTCCTGGCTCTGGCTCTGGTTCCTAGCTCCTGATCACCACTGCTCTGACTGCCTATGTCTAGGTTTGCAATACCCAGCTGCCCACATAGAAGGCTCCTATCAGTTTCACAAGTGAAGACGACAAGAGCCTTCCAGCCTGGCTCCAGGTCTGAAAATCCTGAGCATTCTGGCTCTGCTTCTGTGGCCCCAGAAATGGGCAGGCACGGAGGGGTTGGGGGTGAAAGGGAGGGTAGGGAAAGCTGAGATTCAGGGCCCACTTGGAAAGCTTTTGTCAATTTTGCTGACAGAAAGTAAAAAACAAGAGCCTTGTATGTGGGCAGCCCTGGGAGCTGTCATTGTGGCTTCATGATGGAGAATTTAAATTTTTCAAGAAAATGAAATTTTCCTGTGGAAAATTTGTTTCATATAAAGGATATTTTTCTAGGTAAAATCATTGTGACAGGATCTAGGATAATAAATATGTTAAAGATTGTAAGACAAGGTGGGTGAGGTAATGTCTTTTATTGGGTCAACTTCTGTTGGTGAGAGAAACAAGCTTCTGAGCTTCCACAGAGCTCTTCTTCAGGTCTGTGTCAGCTCGAAAGCTTGTCTCTGTCACCAACAGAAGTTAGTCCAATATAAGGTATTACCTCACCCACCTTGTCTCTCTAATATCCTGGGACCAACGCAGCTACAACAACACTGCATACAACAATTAAAGATTGTGAGGCACTCAAACATTACGCTAATGGGGACCATATAAGTGCTTGAGGTGGGAACAAAATGGAGAAAGTATTAATAAAACGTGTACATTTTAAATCATTTTGACACACAATTTGTGAGTAATCCAGAGAAACTATAATGCTAATGTTTAGGACCGTAGGATAAGTGTGATCCAATCATTCATTTTAAAGAGGTGGACTATATCCCCTTCAGTTAGAAAAAAAGAACTACAGCATTCTTCATCTATCCTGAAACTTGTCAGCCCTAGTGTGACCATAAGTGTAGTGAGGAATTTTATTTGCTTTAAAGTATCAAACCAAATCATTTAATTTTAAAAGCATGACTTCTGGAAAATGTCACTTTAAAATGCTAGAGTGTCAAAGTGGAAGGAATAGGGGGTGGGGGTTAAAAAACTAAGTCTTTGTTGTCTTGCAAAATGCCAAAGATGAAAAACCCAACAACTTTCAGAGCAGGTATATATATGTGCAAACTCTCATGTATGCTGACACAGTTAAACAATTAAGTGCATTAACTGTACTCGTAACTGAGGAGTAACTTCTGATTTTAGGAACAGTCCTGGGGCAGGGCGGTGCCTAAATTTTGCCATCCTAGGAGTAGCCCAGGGAAGCACTGTGACTCAGGCACACCTCTGAGTCATAATTCCACTTCAGATTCCTTTATGCTCCTAAGGATTAGTAATTACCGTTGGCCTATAACTGTAGCCAATTACTGTCCCACATCCTAATGGCTCAGATACTCTGGCCAGCAAGAGTGAAGCTAAGATTCCACCCATCGCCTCCTGCCTGCTGAGATGCATTGAACAGACAAGTAACGTTGCTTACTCCTACACATTCAGACCCAAGGCTTGGGTAGCCCACATAGGATACATCTACACAACAATAAAACACCTGTGGCTGACCTGGGTCAGCTGACTTGGGCTCACAGGGCTTGGCCTGCAGGGTTGCAAAATTGCTGTGTAGACAGTCAGATTCATGCTGGAGTCTGAGCTCTGGGACCCTGCAAGGCAGTGGGGAGAGGGCGGGAGGGTCAATTTTTAGCCAGCCATGCTGCAGGTCTTTTATTCCAGTGTAAATGTATCAATAGAGTCATAAGGGAGAGTTCTTAGTCACTCATGTGGGCTCACGGTCCTGGGGAAAAAATCTAGCCATACATTGTTAAGAACATAGATTCAGATGGCCTCTCTCATGTGGAGTGGTATTTAATTCCTCAATTATTCTCATTGGGTTCAATGGGATTACTCAGAGTATTCAGTGTAAGTAGAGGTCATCAAAGTCTGGCCCTTTAATAGCTTTCCAACTGAATTTCAATACAATTTGACATCATAATCTATTCATCTTCTGTAATCTCTTTCTTTTCAGCTTTTGGCTTCATTGCAGGGCTAGAGTCTGCCACTAACTCAAATGGGGTGTTACCTTGCTTCTGAAGTAGCCTCATTAATTTCAATGGGGCTATTTAACAGCATAAGGTTGTACTCAGTGTGAATAATGGTGACAGAATCTGGTCCTTTTTCTGTCCCGCCTCACTCAGAAATAGAAGGTGAGCGTAGACTATAAAAGCAGGATTCATATGAACCTTTGTCTAATTTATCACCAGGCAGGTTGCGAGAGAGAGTCATCACAATATTTCTAAAGAACACCAGTAGACCAGCAGTAAAATACAGCCTTCCATTAGCAGTCACTGGAGTCAAAACCATTCAAAGCTTTTAAAGTCTTGCTAAATATTAAACCATACAATTACCAAAAAATAATAAATAATAAATAATAATAATAATAATTATTATGAGAATTAAGCTTTTCCTGGGTAGAAGTGCTGAACAGCAGTTTTCAAAAGGATAAACAAGGTGTACTGTGTTTTTCACCCCACATTTTTCAGATTACAACCTGCCCATAAAACAAACCTGATCGTAAGAGGTCAGGGTGGGGGGAAAAAATGGACTTTAGAAAAAATATGTAGAAATTTCCTCCCAAAATGGAAAAAAAAAACAGTAAAAACTCAGAATGAGGCAGGAGGAAAAGGATGACCTCATAGATTCATAAATTCCAAGGCCAGGAAGGGACTTTGAGATCATCTGATCTGACCTCCTGTGTAACACAGGCCAAAAAACTTCCCCAAAAAATCAATAACATAGTAAAAGTAACACTGCAAAATAGGCGTGCGCTAAATGCCATAAATGCTGAAGTGGGGGGGGGGCTGTGCTCGCATTGGGAAAAATGCTGTTTTTATATTAATCACTCTGGTTTAATTAAAAAGAATTTGCAGGCTATCAAGAATGCAGCTGTTGTTTTCCACACTCTCTCTCTTAATCATACCCTTAATTTTAAAAACCTCCTCCCAAACCTTGGGTCATGGTTTACTGGCCTCTTCCGTAAAATTGTCAAATAAATTATTTTCTTTCTTTTCTTTCTATGTGTCGTTTGGGTAATGTTGCAATGTGCAAAAAGTTTGTGTAGTGCTGTTACTAAGGGCTCTACTGTCCGTAAAAAAACACAATATCTCTCCCTCCAGCTTAATAGCAAATTGCGTAACGGGCCTGACAATTTAAATTATCAGGCCCGAAGGGGGGACTGTGACAGTCAGCAGTGACCCCCTAACAGCTAGTAGCCTTATAATAGCTAGCAACCATTAAGGGAAATTGGACACCTCACGGACACAGTAGCCCGAACTTTTAAACTATCTTCCCTTATCGGTCTTGAGGCAGTTGAAGCTGGTCCTAAGCCAGTTTTTGCTGAGCAGATTGCAGAAGTGCAGGGTCTGCTAACCACCAATCAAATGCTAACACAACCGAAGCCTGTGTGTGAGTGTGTATAAAAGATTCTTGGTTTTTGTATGGAGTAGAGTTTTTTTGTACCAAGGTACAAAACTCTCCTTTCTTCTGCAAAATAAAGCAACCTTTCTTTATCCCTGTCTGGCTGTCATTGGCTCTCAGCTAGGCAAACCCAACATTTCGGTAACAGAAGGATTTGATTTTATGCAATACAGACTGTATTTTATGCTCTCCCTCTCCATTGATGGCAGGCTACACACACCACCTGGTGAGCAATCTGCAAAAGGAAGATGTCATGTCAGTATCTGATCACTTCACTTCCTGCTTCTTTTGCAGTTTCAGACCTCAAGTGTCTTAGCCCCATTCCACAGAATTCTGACTCTCCTTTCCCCCTCCCCCCGCACCCATTATGAGGCTGCTTAATCAACAAAGATAAAAATTTGGGTTCTTCAGGTTAGCACACACTGCTGTGTTTCCCAGAGTTCAGTTCCAATCCAGTTTTAAGGCCTGATCCAAAGTCCATTCCATTCAGTGGAAATTGATTGAATTGGCCTTTGGATTAAACCTCTAATAATAGATTCTTCAGAGGATCACCACGCTGAAGCCCTCCACAAGGTACTGTCCAAAGGCTTCACTGAAGTAGCAGAGAAACCACTTTAGCAGAAGAGAGCAAATGAGACCCTGAAGGAGTCTCCGATAAGAGCCGATTTAGCTGAGAAGAAGAGGTCTCTCATTATATCAAGAGGCTCTGATGCCCTGCTAAATTATTCTAATGAAGCCCAACACTGTGGTGCTGACTTTCTAGACAAGTTTTTGAGAAGCATATTTAAAATCTGAGCAAATCCATCAGCATTTGTGAGTTTACCCAGCTGTACCCTGAGTCAAGGGCACTATGTAGCGGCACTGCCACAGAGGCCGAGCAGAAATCAGCTCCTCAGAGAATCACAGCTTGGCCCCCGGCTCCGCGTTTGCTCCACTTGCATTCTGTGCCAGCCTGCAGCCGGGGGCCAATCACTTCCCTCTCTATGACAGTCCTGCTGACCTGGCTGGTGTATTGGGATTTCGAGCCAAAGCTCCTCCAACTCCTCAGTTTTCCCTGCCCACTTTCCAGCCTCCTGCATGGAAAGAGGAAGTCATGGCCCCATAGAGGTTGCTCTCCCCCTGGTGCTATACCCCAAGTTGCCAATAGCCCGTGTAGGGGAACCGAAGGGTGTAAAGAGCCACCTTACTGCCTCCCCCCCCATAAGTGTGCGGGGCAAGGTGCAATCTTGCCCTTAATGCCATAGATGAGTTACTATAAATCAATATTGTGGTACGGGGTGGGCAACCTTTGGCACGTGGCTCACCAAGGTAAGCACCCTGGGGGGCTGGGCTGGTTTGTTTACCTGCCGCATCTGCAGGTTCAGCCGATTGTGGCTCCCACTGGCCACGGTTTGCCATCCCAGGCCAATGGGGGTGGTGGGAAGCGGCACGGGCCAAGGGATGTGCTGGCTGCCGCTTCCAGCAGCTCCCATTGGCCTGGAGCGGTGAACCGCGGCCAGTGGGAGCCGCAATCGGCCGAACCTGCAGACGCGGCAGGTAAACAAACTGGCCCAGCCCACCAGGGTGCTTACCCTGGCGAGCTGCTGCCAAAGGTTGCTGATCCCTGTTGTGGTAGATTGAAATATGTTTATGTAAGAGAAGTAATACACTTGAAAGAAAAATTAAAAATAAAAGTGTTTCTCTATGACTCATCTAATTAAAAAAAAAATGGTGAGCCACGTTCATGGGACTTCAGTGAGACTTTTCCCCTAAGCAAGGGCAGCAGGATTTGGTCCTCGTACGTAGTAGGGCTGGCCAGAAAACAACAACAATCCAGTTCATTAAATAATTTTGAGGTTTCAAAATTTGTTTTTATTCTGACGTGCAACAAAGACCTTTTTGAAATTTTCCCAGAAGAAATGAGAGATCCTAAGCAGAGACTTGAATTTGGGTCTCCCACATCCCATGCAAGTACTTTAACCACTTGGCTCTTGGCTCCACTGGTGTGTCTCTCTCCCTGGGTCATGTTGATGAATTTTTCGTTGAAACAGATACGTTTCCATGAAACATTTCTGTTTTGATGAAATGGCATTTTTCAATGAATAAAAGTAAGTTTTGTCAACATTTTTTTTCCAACCAGCTCTAGTATAAGGTCCTGGTGTGACAATCTCCATCTTGGCTAACACTCAGATTGAACCAGGGAACCCCAGAGCTAAAAGAATAAGTCTTTATAACTGAAATTAATCAGCAACAGAAGCATACTCTCTGTGAACTGAGCACCAAGAGGGACATATGAAACACATTGTCCAATGGTTACACAAGCAAATCAAAACATGTTATTTTCTCTAATTATTAAACATGAATACTAGAATAGTTCCTAGAGTCCCACATTAGGATTGATGTCTCACACTGCTAGGTGCTGTACAAACACACAAATGAGATAACCCTTACCCCAAAGTGATTGCAATCTAAGAATAAAAACGAGGGAGAATGAAGGATACACTCAACAGATACAAGACATTAGTTATGCATATAGAGCCTGAGAAAGTTGTGGGCGCTCATACAGCAGCAGCTGCAGATGGTTTCTGAGCCCTTCAGGTTCTCTTTGGGGCTGTCAGGATGTCATTCAGCTTGCTTTTCAGAGCTGTGGATCTAAAACTATGGTTATATCAACTCATTCTATAGCAGTGAAACATGGGCAATGAGGAAGGCTGAAACGGGGTCAATTGACATTTTCAGTTCTCGGCATCTTTATCAGCTGCTCCATATTAAGTGGTAGGATAAGATCAGCAATGAGGCTATTCGTAGCTGAACCCATCAACTGCCTTCGTCAGCACTGGTTTGGTTTCGGTGGCTTTGTTGGTATGGTCATAGTATTAGGAGAGAAGTCCAATGAATTACAAAGAGTGTTTACCAAGGAAGGCTGCTACATGGCTGGTAATCATGTAATTGCCAAAAACTTCAATGGTGCAATAAGATTGCCCCTGGTGAGGATGGACTGAATGTCCAGGCTAACCACCTTAGGAACTGGATGGTGCATCTGGGTGGTGATTGATCTGCAAGGAGGCTATGTCCCTTGGGATCTCCCAACAATTATGATTATGAGCATGATATACAGCCTAAGCCAACTCCTATTAAAATAAATTGAAAGATTCTGACTAGATTCCATGGGAGTTGGATCATGTCCAAATACTTCTTCAGTGTTTCTAATAATGTTAAAGCCATGCTGCATTTTATGGTACATGTTTAAAAAGCAACACATCTATGGAGTTACATTTATATTGAGAAATACAATGCTGGAGAATTCTATGTGTATGCTAAGTAGCCAAAGTTATCTCAATGGCCATGTAGCATAGCGACGACTCACTGGCACGGCACCTCCTGCTGGTCATCTCAGGAATTAACTCTCCAGCAGACAGAGTACCTCCTACTGGCTGGTGTCTCGCCTGCCGCTGGCCCTCCCATGTCCCTCCTGGACCCTGGTGCCCTTTACCTTGGGGTGCTGCGCCAGCAGTACCCCACCACGCTCTGAGTCTCCCCTCCCAGGGGAACCCCCAAACCTCTCACCCACCTTGCCTCAGTGGCTACTGCCAGCCATCATCTAGCCCCTGCTCACTGGGGCAGACTGCAGTGGGTCATGGCCACTCATCATTGGCAAGGAGGTTGGACCAGCTGCCTCTGCCTATCTCTGGGCTGCACCTCTCAGCTCCAGTACCTGCATAGGCCTTTACCAAGGTCTCAGCCTGGGGAGTTGCCAGACTGGAGCTCCCCAGCTCCTCTGGCCTTTCCCCAGCCCTGCTCCACTCCAAGTACCCTTTCTCCCCAGCAGCTAGGTCCTTCTCTCTCCACAGCTAGAGAGAGACTGACCCAGCTCCTCCCTGAGCCCTTATAACAGGGCCAGGTGTGGCCTGATTGGGGCGTGGCCCCAGCTGTGGCTTCTTCCCCAATCAGCCCAGCCTTTTCTCTCAGGAGCGGGTAACTGCCCCGCTACAGGTCAGATTCTCAGATGATGTAAATCAGTATTTAACGCCATTAAATTAGAGTTATCGGTTTATACCAGCAGAGGATCTGTGCCCTTAACTTCCTGATTTACTGTGATTTTGACTTTGTTAGCATAGATTTTTTTCTCTTTTTTAAAAAATAAAGAGTAAACAAATAACTATTCCAGAAAATCAGAGTATTATTATTGAAAATGCACATTGAAAAACGTATGTTTAGAAATCAGGCACTGATTCTCTTTAAAAACTTACTATGCAAAGAATATCTACTATATTGCATGCAAGCCTTGCATGCACCTTTGAAGCTGTGAAAAACCTTGATAGACAATTGCTCATTAAAATCTGATAATTGTAATCAGAGTTCTTTGGCTCACACTAATCTGGAACAGAACTAAAATAATCTGTACTTTTTAGCATGCAGCCCATCTAATGCACCTGCTAAGAATCTGAAAGCAACAAAAAAGTGTGTTATCAGTTATGAGATTTAAAAGCCATAAATTAAATTAAAAAAGCGTTTTTATTTAAAAGACAAGGGAATTTGTTTCCTTGATGTGTGAGCCTCCATCAAATCTAAATTCACAGGAAGAATACTTATGCAGATAGCTCAAACTTATCATGTGGTTAACGAACCAAAGCACTTGTCCAATCAAACCCATTTGGCAATGAATAAATTCACTCATTTGATAACCTGCAATATAGTATGGAATAAAACTGTCAAAATAAGAACTTATTTATGTCTTCCCCTGTGCAGTGATCACTTACGATTTTTTTAAATAATACATGTTTAATAGGTTAGCAATGTAACAACAGCTTTTTACACTATAGCTGTGTAGTTAATGTGCTCTTAGTACCAATTCCTGCTCTCATGGGAGTAAAGCGAGAGCAGAATCTGGCCTACAGTGTTTTGAGTGACCTCTAGAGGTCGTACTAATTAGATAGACATTATCTTATGGACTCTGTTGCCAATAACCTTTCACAGAAATTTAAGTATGTCTATTTCAAGAGTAAAAAAATAAGCACTGTAGATTGCTAGCAGTACACTTAGGTCTCTGGTTTTCTAGATGAATAAAATCCCAATTGCATACAATATACCAAAACTGCCTGCAGAGAATTCCAGATTTTAGGTATTCTTGTCAACAAAGCAGCAAAGAATCCTGTGGCACCTTATAGACTAACAGACGTTTTGCAGCATGAGCTTTCGTGGGTGAATACCCACTTTGTCGGATGCAAGTAGTGGAAATTTCCAGGGGCAGGTATATATATGCAAGCAAGAAGCAAGCTAGAGATAACAAGGTTAGTTCAATCAGGGAGGATGAGGCCCTGTTCTAGCAGTTAAGGTGTGAAAACCAACGGAGGAGAAACTGGTTCTGTAGTTGGCAAGCCATTCACAGTCTTTGTTTAATCCTGAGCTGATGGTGTCAAATTTGCAGATGAACTGAAGCTCAGCAGTTTCTCTTTGAAGTCTGGTCCTGAAGTTTTTTTGCTGAAGAATGGCCACCTTAAGATCTGCTATTGTGTGACCAGGGAGGTTGAAGTGTTCTCCTACAGGTTTTTGTATATTGCCATTCCTAATACCCCTCTGATACTTGTTAACAAAGGCTGCTGATAAATGATCATTGCTCAAGCAAAACTCTCCATTCTGGTCTTCTGTGCTCTAGCTCAACCACAGGATATGGGCTTGATCCAGGAACTACTGGGTGAATTTTAATGGTGTGGGTCACGTAGAAAGTCAGACTGTATGATCATTATGGTCCCCTTCTGGCCTTAGAATCTATGAACTTGAGTAAGCTGTCTGGAAAAATGTGTTCTAAAAGTTAAGCAATATTTATTTGTCAGCAGGAATCACTTGACCACATTAGTGGGTAAGCATCTCTGTCATCTGAGTAAGAAACATGAGAAATTGAAATACCTTGAGAGAATCCTCTTAGTCCTCTGGGACAAAGCCGATCACAAAGTCCAGAATGAAATGTGCAAATGTAACTCACTGATTGATGTGGTGCTCTGTCCCCCTTCAGCGGCACTTAGACCATCTAGAGATTGATGAGCCTGCTACAGCCTTGGTTAAGAGCCATGTTGTTTTTAGCTCATGCTGTAGAGGCTCATACACTAAGCATCAGAGATCCCAAGTTTGATCCCAGCTGCCACCAACCAGTGTCTGTCAGCATTACATAGGAGCTGGGGACAAAGCATTTTCATTCAAGGAGGTCCAGCTGTGCAATGAACATCCAGAGCAATTTGGCTGAATCAAGAGTTTGGCCACCTTTAGGAAATGCTCCAAAGCCTTCTTATGTGATAGAGCTTTTCCATCATAAACAGAACACTCACAGCATCAGGAACTCCATTCTGTCCCCAGTCCTCGAGTCAAAACAACAACAAAAAATCCTACCCCAAGCAGAGATTTCTATAACCTGATAAGAGAGAAAAACCAGACATTCCAAGAAGTCCACTGAGGTCTTTGCTGTTGCCAATCAAATTTATATGGAAGATGCTAAGTGATGGGTGGCAGAATAAAACCCTAAAACAAGTAAATGGATGGATGCATAAATGGATGGAGAGATGAATAAGGGATAGTCATCTAATATCTATAACTATATCAGAAACAATTGTCAATACACAATAAAGATCCATTACAATATTCATGGGCAGTTATCAGGACAGCTAAACACAGTCCAGTGTGTCCACCAATACTCTGCACCCCACCTTGCACAATGATGACTGCGCTGCTCTCACTGGTCCATCAGAAAGCAGAATATGGCCCATAGAATCTTTCAGTATCCCAGGCCCTAAAACTTGCAGCAGATAGGAGTTCTCGGCATTTTCATTTCTTGCTTATAAAAAGCTTACTTGGGAGTTTTTAAGATTAACAGCTAAGCACTTTAAATGAAGTTAAAAGCAGCCATGAGAAAGCAATATTAAATATTTGTAGGAAGAGTGAGAAGTTTAAAATCACATTCTGTCCTTCTGCTGACATGACATGCCTGTATCTCTATGCCTCATCAACTTGCTGTTCCTTTTCAAATCACATCTGAGCACATATCTTACCTTCCTTGCCTCGCTTTCTCTCTCTGTCATTTTCTGTCTCCCTCTCAGAGTTACTGTGACACAGATTTATGAGGTAGAGTTTGTGTGGGAAAACACCATGTGAACTAAGAAAATGGCATTACAGCAGGGAATGGGAGGGGGTGAATGTCTCAAGGTTTCGTTCACCACCATGAACAAACATTGAAGATGAAGGTCCAGATGCTCAAAGGTATTTAGGTGCCTAACTCCCATTGATTTCAGTGGCACCTTTGGGGCCAAACTGCTTAAAAGGAGAATTGAGAATGAAATTCACCTTGGTGCAGAAGGCTAGCACAATGCTTATACTGCAATTAGCCCCCACTTAGCTCCATATGAGATAATAAATAAGAGGTTTATAAAATAAAACTGCTCATCTTGGAGATTCCATCTTGGATATGAAAGCCAGGCTGCATTTTCTTTGGGCTTACAAGTCATCACCAGTTACGAAGATTTTGCAGGCCAAATTCTCTCCCACTTTCCCTCCCCCGCCCCGGCCCCACTGCAGGTAGAATTTGCCATGGCATTTGAAACTTACCTAACCATGTTGGTGAAGACATACAGACTAATGGAGAATCCAGCTCACTCTCCCACAGCTGTAGCTGTTCTGCAGTGCTAGCTGGAATACAAATTAGTAGAAACATACATTTAGTACTATTGTAAGCAGATGGGATTCACAATAGACACATAGAACAGAACAAATTAGTAAGAAGGTGTCATTTTCCATAGGTACTTTCCAGAATGAAACTGCACTTTAAACTTTTCCGGCTGGGTGTTAACCCCCCAATTCAGGGGGAGTTGGGGGATTAACTCTTAGGTCCCTTTGGAAAACCTCAGCCTTAATTACCAATGTTTACACAAATCTGAACTTGCAAAAGGTCCTAAAAAACAAAGTGCAATGATAGTTTGTATTAAACACTGCTTGTAAATTTGTCCAATCACACTTTAAATCCCTGAATAGATAGATTGTGTTCTGGGAGTTTTCCCTCTAGGACAAATATAATCAGATTCCGTTCTAACTCTACACCTCTTTAACAGATCATTGAAAAACTACAGAGCAAGAAACTCTAAAATTGATCCTTGAGGTATGTATCTAAGCGTTCTACTTCACTATTAGTGCATATAAAACACACACCGTATCTGAATGCTTTAAATGCTCCAGGTAAAACTAAATGATTGTACTTCCAGCCATTTTAAGGTAGATCATTAATTATTTCTACAAACAAATCAGAGTCTTGGAAAATCAGAAAGGAGTTTGCATCTGCATATTGCTCATATTCCCCAGCTGAAAAATATCACTGAGGTATGGAAGTCTGCAGCCATCACAAAGCACTTAGGCTGCAAACTCCTAACTAGAATAAGGCTAAATAGTACATCCCTTGAGATTGCACAATTATTTCACAGAGATTGGGCAAAACTGAAAAGGGTTAACATAAATAGGTTGCTGCAAGTTATACTTACCCGAGAGCCTAGTTTGTACAATGCATTCATTCTTGTACATTGACACATACATGAGTAACTTACCAGTGTCTCTGAGATATATTAAATGTCACAAAGGGAAATCATTTGTCATTAGTTTTGAGGTATTGAAGTGGCCCACATTCCCATTCAGGTGCATTGATTCTACACTGATACAGATCTGCTGAACTGCTGAAAGGGAAATAACCCCTGGGCCAATTTTTCAGCACACAGAAAATGTACTGCAAGTTGATTGAGAATATATATTTGGCTATAAATATTATTTGTACTATGGTAACACCAAGAGGCCCTGGAGTTCAGAGTCACATTATGCTAGGTTATATACACGGTCACATTCACAAGAGGTCGAGGTCCCAAAGAGTTTACAACTTAGGTAAGTTTCAACTAAATCACAACTAAGTACAACTAAGATATCCAAAGGATGTATGTAGTAGGCCAGGGGTCGGCAACCTTTCAGAAGTGGTGTGCCGAGTCTTCATTTATTCACTCTAATTTAAGATTTCGCGTGCCAGTAATACATGTTAACGTTTTTAGAAGGTCTCTTTCTATAAGTCTATAATATATAACTAAACTATTGTTGTATATAGAGTAAACAAGGTTTTTAAAATGTTTAAGGAGCTTCATTTAAAATTAAATTAAAATGCAGAGCCCCCCAGACCGGTGGCCAGGACCCGGGCAGTGTGAGTGCCACTGAAAATCAGCTCGAGTGCCGCCTTTGGCACGCGTGCCATAAGTTGCCTACCCCTGTAGTAGGCGATAACACTCTAGCACCACCTTGTGGAGAGGGTGGGTGCTGCTGCTGTCTCAGAGGCCAGGGAATTGCTGTTCAATGCATCTGCTCTTTTTCAGGGGAAAGTTAAAGTAGCCCAAACAGAAAATCAGCATGCTTCCATAGTCCACAAAAAGCAGAGTCCTAGGTCTTTGGGAAGTTAAAGAGGAAAAATACTGGTCCTTCTCCATCCTGAGAGGGCCTGGGTGGACAAGGCTCGAACTATTTCCCCTGTTACCAACCCCTGCTTCCAGGGACAAGGGAGCTCTGAGCAGCTATCCTGCTCCTTCAGACTGCCACCTCCCTTTTGAGGACCCACCCATCTCCAGGCTTGACAAGCATCACAAGTGCACTGGGTTGAGGCTGATTGTACCTAGGGGAGCTCTTTAACTCTTTCCTGACTGGGGTGGGGCTCTGCCCCACCACTGTGGGGAATAGAGGCAAAGAGAGATTGATTGATTTGCGCGCGCACACACACACACACACCCTATTTAACTAAATTCATGGGGGGAAACATGGAGGAACAAACAATCCTACTTGAAGGCATTTGGTTTGATAACAATAATATTTGATTCGAGTAGAATCAGTATGGATAATGGTGATAATGAGAAAGTCACCCTACTCGACAGATTAAGCAATAACAGATTTTTGATCATTCCTTCATTTAAAAAGGCTTCCAAGTGTGATGGTTAATATAATCTCTGGCTCTTATGCAAAGCCAACAGGAAGGCAGTACCTATTAGCACCAGTTAAAGTACTTTATTTTCAAAGTCTGTGAAGCTCCTGTGTTATCTTCCAACCTGAGGCCTTTCTAACACAACAGTAGCTCTCTCTCTCACACACTCCTCCCTAGATACTCTCATGATAGACTTTTCATACTACTTTCAGATATACTCTGCAAGCCCAGAAAACCCCAGCTGCAGATTTCCTTGTCAGAGAGAGCAAGCTGCTTATGTGCTGTGGCTCACTCTTGAGCCACGAGCAGGTGGGAAAAGTGGCAGAGGAGCTGCTGAGACTTGCAGTTTATAAACAGGACTGACTTCCAAGTGTCAAATACTCATTGTTGCAAAGACACATACATGCATGATATGGACACTATTACATTCAGAGAACAGTGCCAACTAAGCAAGGCAGGCTTTCCACAACTAAGAGCTCATGAATGAATGTTTTATAGTGCCACAGTAAAGTACTGTAGGTTAATACTCTGCCAAGTTTTTATTTATGTCTACACTACCTGCTGGATTGGCGGGCAGCGATCGATCCAGCGGGGATCCATTTATCACGTCTAGTCTAGACATGATAAATTGACCCCCGAGCCCTCTCCTGTCAACTCCTGTACTCCAGCTCCGCGAGAAGCACAAGCAGAGTCGACGGGGGAGTGGTAGCAGTTGACTCACCGCAGTGAAGACACCACAGTAAGTCGATCTAAGTACATCGACTTCAGCTATGTTATTCACATAGCTGAAGTTGCGTAACTTAGATCGATTCTCCACCCCCCAGTGTAGACCAGGGCTAAATGTATTATGGTAGCTCCCAGTAACCTCAACTGAAATTGCAGACCCATTGTGCTAAGCACTGGACAGTCATACTAAAAGACAGTCCCTGAGCTGAAGAGTTTACAATCTGAATAGATGACATGGACAAAGCATGGGAAAGGAAACTGAGCACAGGGAGGGAAAGTGACTTTCCCAAGATCACAATGCTGATCAGTGGCAGAGCTGAGAATAGAACCCAGAACTTCTAACTGTCAGTCCAGGAGCAAAGTACAGGATTTGCCATGCTGGTCCTTCAAGGCAAGCAGTGGCCAAAACTTAATGCATCAGAGTATAGTGAAATGATGTACCTCTCCTGCTGCATCTAAAAATAATCAATTGGCATTTCTAAAGCCCCTGTCATTTTAGCCTCAACACACATGGTGAGAGTGTAGTTGGCGAATTCCTATCTGGTCCTTTCAGATAATTAGCATGGATTCTGAAACATGAGCTTTTGTAAACTCTGTATGGCTAATTGAGAACACTATTTATGATTGGATATTAAATTAATCAGCCTTTAAAAAAAATTCAACTGCAGTGTGTGAATAGATGGTCATCTGGGGCAGTGAATCCAACAGGCTGCCTGTGTTAAGTGCAATCAGTTTGTATTTGCTTTTATTTGAACTAATTGTATTGACCATTATTTCCACTGAATGGTCTGCCTTGTTCCAACATTACTGGGAAGGGTACAAGACAGAGGGACCGATGAGTGTTCACTGTGCCCTATGTAACACTGAGACCATAGGCCTTGTCTACATGCTATCATTTATACTGAAGGAGAGTGAGGCTGTGGAGAAACATCTGGGAGGTAAGAGGAGGTCAGCCAGGATAGCTCAGGCTAATGGGACACAAATACTAAGCCACCTATTCAAATCCATCCCACCTCAAAAGTCATTCTTAACCCATCGGATACTCAGAAGCCTATGTACTATGATGGTCAGTCCAATTCCTAATGGACAGGTGCCTGGATCTCTACAAAAACTATTCCTACACAGGTATAAACCACCATGTGGACACTCTTATTTCAGTATCAGAGTAGCCGTTTTTTGTTTTGTTGTGTTTGTTTAGCTTATAACTCTTCTCCTAAGAAAAAAAGAAAGAATGAAAGAAAAAGGCACTCATACCAGAAGAAGAGTGTCCATACAAGGGGTTATACCCGTATAGCTAAACCAGTTTAACTCCATACCTTAGGATATACTGAAAAAACATCCCCATGTAGCCAAGGCCTCAGTCAACTGGGCTTATCTTTGGTAGGAAATCATATTGTATTTCATGTGTAGTGTTAGATGACACTAAGCTGACCATGATTTGTCCTTGTCTATGTTGTCAGATGTTTGGTTGCATGTCTGTTCTCTCTGTGTGCGCTGTACTGACTCTGGCCAGCTGAGATATCCCGTACAGCAGGCTCTGATTAACCACAGATTTGGTTTGTAGTGAAGGCACTTGGTCAGTCTTACTGTCAATAAAGCACGGTCCTAATGCTCTGGCTCAATGGTTACAGGTACACTAACACATGTATTCTCATTGCAATTGACTAGCTCGGTTAGTGGCAGGACTTTCCACTATCTCCTAGGCCAGCCAAAGACACTCTCTCTGAGACTTCATTTTGTAGCCTGATACAAACAAGTTATGTATTGCCCCCTTGACATAGTTAGTTACTGCCCCCTGACATGGATTATTACCATCCATCACCTTGTACCTGTTGGTTCTCTATCCATCATACTGTCATCCTGACCTTATCTTTAAGGGACGTCAACCTGTTCCTGTTTCTTTGGGGGATGCATTGGTATCAAGGTGTTCTGGTACCACCATTTTGCAGTGTGTTTGCATGCATGTCCTGTGCCTAGCACTTCTTAGGAATGTGTGTTTCTGCAATATCAGCCCTGTTCTTGCCAGATTCTGTGAGCAGGGCCTGCCTCTAGTTCGCAGCCTGACTTTGCTTTATATCAGCAAAGGTTTGTCCACTACTTTAGCTCAGGCCTCATATCAGGCCTCTGATATAAGGGCTTATGTCTCAGGCTCTCTTCCCATAGGCGCCAACTTCTCCTGGCGCTGGTGAGTGCTCGCGCCCCCCTACCCTCAGCCCCTCCCCGACTCCACTCCTGCCGCACCCCCATTCCAACTCCTTCCCCAAAGTCCCTGCCCCAACTCCGGCCCCTCCCTGCCCCAGTTGGACTCCTTCCCCAAATCCCCCCCCTGCCCGCTTGTTCCCTCCCTCCCTCCTGGCGCATTCCGCTCCTCCCCCCAGCCCTTATGCCGAGCTGAAACAGCTGCTTCATGCCTGGAAGAGAAGAAGGAAGAAGAAGAGCGGCGCCCAGGAGAGAGGAGGAGGCAGAGGGGGAGGAGGGGGGGAGCTGGGGCTGGGGGCTGCTCTGCTGGTTTTGGTGCTCTGCCCCAGCTTCCCCCCCCATGGCCAGCCCCATGGAGTCAGTGCCTATGTCTCTTCCTACTACAGTCTACACTGACCAATCTGTCATGGTCAGCAATGTGCCAGCTGATTTTATTCCTCACAATCATGTGAATAACAGTGGGTGAAATCCTGGCCCCACTGAAGTCAAAGGGAGTTTTGTGATTGACATCAACTGAGCTGGGATTTCACCCAGTAAGATTTCCAAGAGAAGACACGCCCTTGCTGGTACCATTGCTACCTCTCTATGTAATCAATTAATGTTAACAAACACATTTTAATTAACACAATATTAAACACCTTTTAGCAACTAATGTAGTGAAAGGTAGTTGTGTTTAAAAAGCATGTTAGCTGGTCCTAGTTAACCCAGGGAGGGAAAGTCAATAAAATTAGTAAATAGAAGTAAATACCCCTATGGATAGCCAGAACCCCTTTAATGCATTTTAAAATACAACTCCCTTTCTCTACTCATTAGCACATTGTCTAACACACCTCATTTTCCCAGTGTCAACAAAGCCTATCAGGAAAAAGGAAGTGAAACCAAGTAGTTGGGGATTTGGAGATGATGACTGAAGAACTCTCCCTTGTTGACCTTTGGGACTTCTTAAGAACTCTCTGTGTTTACATAAATTACTTTCTGATAGGCTGTGGAATCTGATGAAAGAACTTGAAATCAGAGGAGTTCATCACTAGCAAAATGTCCTTGTTATTGACTTCACCCCCTTGTGAGACTGTTCCCTGATCAGATCTTTCTCTTTGTAAATCTCCAATGCTCTCAATGCCATTGGCCCTGCTTGATTTAAAAAATATCTCAGCATAACATGAGGCCTACCTCACCCCCAGGGGCAAGGCCAAGGGTTTTTAATCTTCTGCATCTTCTCTGGCAGATAGATCTCCATAGGTAGCTCACTGATCTTTTCTTTGTCTTACAGGACTAACTTTCACTTCTCTCCCCAATATGCTGTATTTTGTTTGGTCTTTTAAACTTCCCTTGCAAAGTGCTATTGACAAACATGTTTTATGTAAACGATTGGTTGAAATAACCTCAGGCAGGTATTTATGCAACAGGATATATATGTGGCCAGATCCAGTGCTATGGACCTAGTCTGCAGCTTTTCCTAAGGAAAGCAGAACGAGTAGAGGCTTCACTTGGAAATGCAGCCTCGTACACAAACACATGGACACTTAAGTAGGAATGTTACATTCTTGGCATTTTATGGACAGAGATGGCTCTGTCTATTTGGGATTGCCGGGGAAGAAGTAAGGATGACTACAAGGTAGTTTTAAATATGAACAAGATGTTTATTCACTCTAGGCGAGTCATGGTGAGGTAAGGATTTTGTTATTACATTGGTCTCTTTTGTGTTTGAATAGTAATATTCAGTTTCAAGTAAAGTGTCTTCCATGGAAAGTCAAACAGCACTGCTGTTGCATTATCCAAATTTCAGGGGTAGTGATTGTTGTTAATTTTTCATCCTAGAAGTGGATTGTCAACCAGATTCAAGATTTCCTCTGGAGTCTTGTCACACACGTGTATCATGCATTGTTGGAGAAGAGCCACCAGTGCCCAAGAGCAATACAGCCATGTCACCTCTGGTCTGCAGCTTTAAATCGGTAGATTGAAAAGGCTCAAACAGCTAATGACAATCCTGACTTATTCTATAATCCTGTATCCCAAAGATCTGGGGTTCTCAAACTTTTTTTGCTGGGATCTGCTTTGAAAATATTTCAGGTTGTGATGACCTCCCCCAAAAAAGTGATGACTGACCATATCATGCCACCTTTACTTCTGCACTGCTGCTGGGGGCAACACTGCCTTCAGAGCAGGCAGCCGCTGTTCTCTGGCTACCTAGCTCTGAAGGGCTTGGGCTGTCAACCCTATGCATGGCTGATATCCAGAGCCCAGGCATGCACGGAGGCTGACAGTTCACAACCCCCTCATAATAACTTTGCAACCTCCTGAGGGGTTGTGACACCCAGTTTGAGAACCCCTGCTGTAGATTGTAAAGAAACATTGCCAGTAATAATGTGGGCACATAGCCACTAAAAACGGGTGTTCAGATAGCACTGATTTTTTGGCAATTCATCATTGAAAAAAAAAAAAGATTTGGGGGTGGATAATTATTTGAGCATGAACTCAAATGCGATGCTTTGGCCAAAAGACCTACTACAATCCTTGGATACATAAACAGGGAAATCTCACGTTGGAGTAGAGAGTTTATTTTACCTCTGTGTTTGGCTCTGCAGCAACCTGTGCTCAAATACTGTGTCCAGTTCTGGTGTCCACAATTCAAGATGTTGATAAATTGGAGAGGGTTCAGAGAAGAGCCAAGAGACTGATTGAAGGATTAGAAACTATAACTTATAGTGATAGACTCCAGGAGCTCAATTTATTCAGCTTAACAAATAAAAGATTAAGAGGTGACTGGATCACAGTTTGTAAGTACCTACATGAGGAACAGATATTTGATTAAGGGCTCTTCAATCTACCAGAGAAAGCAATAACACGATCCAGTGTTTGGAATTTGAAACTACACAAATTCAAACTGGAAATAAGACATACATTTTTAACAGTGAGGGCAATTAACCATTGGAACACTTTACTAAGCATTGTGGTGGATTCTCCATTACTGGCAATCTTAAAATCAAGATTTGACTTTTTTTTTTTTTTTTAAGATTTGCTCTAGGAATTATTTTGGGTAAGTTTTATGGCCTGTGTTGTACAGGAGGTCAGACTAGATGATCACAATGGTCCTTTCTGGCCTTGAAAACTGTGAATTGCGTTCATATTTAAAATACTGACCAAGAAGTATAAGGCAAATACTATATTATCAGCCCCTGGAGCAATCCAGTCTCTTGCTGTTCTAGCACTCTTTAAAAAAAAATAATCTACTAGACGATCGTAAAATGGACTGAAACAACTAATTCTTTTCACAACAGCAATAAAAGTACTATATTGTACAATAATGATGCAGTAACAGAGTAGTAACCTGCAGCATTTTGAGTTGTTACTGTATTTTATTTTTAAATAAGGGTAACAATGTTCAGTCATAGGGTACGTCTACACTACGGGACTATTCCGAATTTGCATAAACCGGTTTTGTAAAACAGATTTTTTTAAAAAAAACCGCGCGCCACACTACAGCACATTAATTCGGTGGTGTGCGTCCGCGGTCCGCGCTAGCTGCTGTTGGCTTTGGTTGCACAGCTATGGTAGCTATTCCCCTAAGCTATCCCTAGTTCCCCCCGCCTCCCCGCCCCCCCTTGGAACTTCCCAGTGAGAGATCCCAGTGCCTGATGGGGCAAAAATTTTTATGTTAAATGTTCTCTGGGGTAAATTCCTCTGGAAGCTCCTTCCCAGAGGAAACAAGCATTTTCCAAGCATTCCCCTTTTTCTGCCCTGGATGGCAGCAATGCCATAGCATCATGGGCTTTGTGACTCTTTTTTTTGTTCTTGTCACCGTATGTAGTGTGTGTACAGCACAGCAGAGCGATTCAGCAGCGCTAGCTTTTGACATTTTGCTTTTTTGCTTTTGCATGACAGCTGCACCATCCAGCCATCCATCCATCAAACCCTTCCATAAACCAATAAGATGATGATCACTTTGCTGGTGTTTTTGTACCATTGCTGCTGTCCTGGCTGCCTAAAACCAGGGCAAAAGGGCAAAAAAAAAAAAATCCCTCCTCTGAGTTAATCCTCCCCTCCTAAATCCTGCCTAGAATAAGTCCTGCAAAATAGAATAGCAAGTGTACTGAGAGTAAGAGAGCACAGCTAGAACCAGCTGAGAGCTGCTGTGTCTGTGTCAGATGATGCAGGCTTATGGTGTATGTAATTCACACACAGGCCTGTGTATTCACCCCACACCTTCCTCTTCCTGGGCTACAGCCCCATTCACTACCCCACCATTGTCCCCACTTGTGTGATGAAGTAATAAAGAATGCATGAGATAGAGAATGCATGGTAAGAAATGGTGAGAAAGAGGTGAAGGCAGGCTCTGCTGCAGGAGAGTCCAGACAGGACAGCCCAGTGTGGAGAGGAGCCAGGCATCCCAGGGCTAGTCCAGGCAACTCTGAACACTTGGCAACTGGGAGGAGGTGGGAGCTGCATGGAGCTCACCCCCTGTTGCTATGATGATGTTACCCAGCACCCATATTGCACCACCACCAAAAAAAAAAAGAACCCACAGCCCCCCTTGATTGATGGGCCTGAGCTGCATAGCCACTGCCCTGATGCATGCCCAGATGGGCTGATGTGTGTTTACCAGGCTGATAGCGCCATCAGCCACACCCATGGCAGGCAGGGGCAGATGTGTGGGTGTCTGTCTGCAGCATCTCATCTATCTCATAAAGATAGCATGACAAAAGCATGAGAGAGTTAAGAGAGTGTGTTTTCTTTTCGGGGTGTGAGGTGGGTGGTGATTGGTGGCTGGGGGTGTGTGGGGTGGGTGACAGACCTGCCAAGCTGCGCACATTTGACTTGAGCCCAGAATGCAGAATGCATCGAGCCTGCAGGCTGCAGGAACGATGGCAAAGGAGGCCAGTCCATGGATAGCTTCAGTCCTTCAGTCCATTTTTCCATTTGATTCTTTGGCTTGCAGTGCGCTGTGCTGCTGCTGCTGCGTCTGTCTTGTTCTGTTAAAATTGCTGATTTTTTTTTTTTTTCTCTGATAATTTTATTCGATAGAAGCGCTGTGCTGATAGCTTCACATCCGATCATGGACGGCTCCGCATTTTTTTTTTCGATTTGGGAGCTTTTTTTTTTTGATTTGATTGATCGGCCTCCGCGCAACAGGCTGGGCAAAGCCGGGCAAACTTTTTTTTTTTTTTCTTTTCCGGTTTTTTCATCCGCATCCAGATTCTTCCTGATGCGGTCCAGAGTCAGATGCCGTCTGGCATAGGGGTCCAGGCCAGCACAGCCCACACCGACACTAACCCCTGTTAAGATCCGCGTCCATTATACTTAAGTCTAATGTTCTCGTTAGGATTTAACGTTACTTTAAAGGTAAAAAAGAGATAAACCGGTTAAAATGTGGAACCTGGGTTTAAAGGTTTAAAGCCTAAATCGGGTTTTTGTAAAAACCGTTAAAACGCGGCTAGTGTAGACCAGGCCATAGCTAATCTGGATTCAGACCAGTCATCCAGAGAAGAAAACCTACTCCATAACCTATTATTGATCCCGGGAGTTATCCACTCTCATTCAAGAAGACATCTAAAAAGAAAACGGTCTCTCTTCAGGCAACTATGTGTTTTAAGTAAGTTGAACAATTACTAAATAATGCTCTTGTCTAACAATAAAACATACTGTTCTTTTGAGAGTATTTGACGGAAACACTAAGTATTTTGAAATGATAGTGCTTAATTTTGAACCCCTAATGGACACTTGGTAGAGGAAGCCTCTAATTTGTAGTGACCTTTATGTGTTGTGAAAATCCCTGATTGTTTCTTATGAAACTAACTTTACTGATATGGAGGTTTCACACTGAGATGTAAAAAAGGAGAACCACTGATTAAGAGTATCCTGAGAACAATACTTATGCCTTAGAGCTATTTTATTGCTCACCTGTGGTTATGGAGATTTCTGACTTTTTTTTTTTTTTTTAAAGAAGAGATGAAGTAGTTTGCAAAAGGCCTGTGCATGTTGATCCTTGAGTTAATGGGCTTGCTTTCTCATTGTGGTTTGGAGAAAAACGAAGCAGAATGCATATGTCCCAGTTTACGCTGCAAGTGGAACAACTGTCTGCTTGGTATAAAAGGATAATTTCTTTTTCATAATAAAGCCCTTTGAAACCAATTAATAGTTGACCTACATAGTAATATGCATATTTCCGTGTTTCCTCCCTCTTTTTATAGAAGCAATCTCTCAGCAACACAAAAGAACAAATAAGTATGTGGTATCATCCACTTCTGTATTAAAAGTTTGAGGTTAAAATTGCAGGTTATCTTTTGCACCACTTTTAAATCAACCCCTTTATATTTGTAACATGGAATCTGACACCAAAGCACCCAGGGATATCATTCAGCAACAAATCTGTTTATACTCAAGAACTCCATGGCTACCATAGCATAGAACACAGAACCTTCAATTCCAAAAGTACAAACCTTGACCACTTTTACTAGAAGGGAATCTCTATTGCTTGGGGACCTATAACGCAAAGTTGGGCTGCTTTGATTCCATATAGCAGAGAGCAGTGGTACATGCACACCCTAGCCAGTTCATTGCAATACCGATTTCTTGTCATCACCATTCTTCTTTTTCTTCCATATAATTATTGACGGGGAAAAGAATCCAAGGTATGATTTTTATCAAATGTATTATACACAATGGGAAGGAATCAACAATATGTTAAAGAATAGCGGGCAAGCTGGCTGGATGTACAATTGTATTTGTGTACAATTAAGGAAACAGGAACAAGGAATAGTTCATCAGTGAAATACATCCTGTGCTGATGGGAAGTTACCATCTTAGGCTCCGTCTACACTTGGAGCTGGGGTGTGCCACCCAGCTTGCACAGACATACTCGCTCTGTGCAGACTAGCTCTGGTCGAGATTCAACACTAAAAATAGCGTAGTCACATAGCATGGGCAGAAGTGAGCAGCAGGAAGGACTAACTGCCCTGAGTACACACATGCCTGGACCCCGTGGGTATGTACTTGGGCAGTTCACCGGTGCCACCACTCGCTGCTGCCCATACTATTTTGGCTACACTACTAATTTTAGCATGTGAGGCCATTCAGCGCTAGCTTGAGTATACGTGAGCTGGGGATCACACCCCTACCTCGTAATGTAGAAGTAGCCTTATTCTGCTTCCATAGTCAGACAGGTTGAAACTCAGTGGTATCTCCCTGGAGCGCTTGTGGTGGTCTGAACACAGAATGCACCCAGCGAGTAAACTCTAAACTCAACCCCTTCCTGGGGTTTGGATTTATTAGTAACTGAAATGATAACACAATATAAACCTCAGGCTACACTTTCTCCTCAAGAGAGGCTGTTCCCAGGGTTTTCCCAGGAAGAACCCTTTGCCCAGTCCTTAGCTCCCTCTGGCCCTGAGAAAGGCTCCAACTCTTGTTATATGCTGACTGTATCTAACTAAACCCACTTGCCACGCTGACTCAGCAACAATTACACTGCTCTGGCATGCGGGATTCAAGTGGCAAGCGGTTCCAAAGAGAAGGAACTTGAGATTAAGAAGATCTCATGACAAAATGCAGCATTTCACAATGGGTGATATTCCCCCTGTGCAGAGGAGCTAGCACAAGACATATGTACCACTTAAGCCCTCCAAATAAGGCTTAAATGGGCCTTAAAGAATACACAGACCTTGTGCTGTCCCTTGGCACAGAGATGCACGTTCCCCAGTGTGAGCTATTGCCTTCTTCTTCTATTACTGATAACATTCCACGCTAGGCGAATGAAGCCACATTAAGCAATTAGACTACATGTCTGCCTCTCTTTCAAAAGGAGGCAGCCTTGGCAGCTTTGCTATTTGCATTATACAGGCTTCAAATATAATTTTTGGATCACTGCACCTTGATCTTATTTTCACTTTGAACCAATCTCTTCTCATTTACTGTTCCTCAAATTATCTGTAAAGTATTCTTTTGACATTTGTGTTATCTGAAACTATTACTCATTGTCAACATTCTTACCTTACTCAAACACTGTTTCAGCCAGTTGCTGCTCTGTCTCTATTTAACTCTATTCTGCACTGCATTAAATTTAAAGTTAATAGTATCTTACATTTATATACCAGCTTTTAAGCTGAATACATACAAAGCTCTGTCCAACCTGGCTACTGGCATATGATGCAAAGGGTTATTAAATAGAACAAAGCAGTGCTGCGATACGGTTTTGGCAGGGAGTGAAGGAGAATGGCACATCCAGTTGAACCCACAGGAGGATATTGAGGTAGGCAAACTGGAATTTGGCCAAGATGCTGTGATTAATAAGCCTGCTCTAACAAATAATAAGTGTTATGGGAGCTGTAATGACTGCATTGTTCAGAACTTTGAATTTATATCTCATCCAAAAGATGGCAACACCAAATGAGCTATGTTTCCTAGTATCATGCTGAGGCAATAATGACTCATAAAGGAAATGTGCCACATCGGCAATCATCAGCTCCATTTCCTACAGCACTTCAGGTTATCCTTGTTGGTCTTCCAGCCTAAATATGGACTACCATGTCTGGTCTTTATCAGAAGGTGATAACCTAATTTTAAGCAAATTTCCCCTCTTTTCCTCCTTCCTGTACAACATCTGGACTGGGAATCCAGTATGTGCAATCCAAATTCTCACTGAACTATCAAGGCAAATCCACCACTGGAAAAGTATTGTACGCAACTAGTGTTGGGTTAGTACTCCAGGCTAGTGCTCCTTCTTCGGGCTTTGAATTAATAAGCTAAACTGTGTTCATAAAACTTTTCCTGCTGCCTCATTGCTGGGAGAGGGAATGGGAAAGCAGGGAAGAGTGAGGGAAGCCAGTGTACAATAGTCAGTTGAAAGAGTTACTCTAAAGACTTCATCCACACAGCCATTCTCACTCATTGCGGGTCAGAAAGAAAGCACAAACCATGGTGCCCACATGTGAGATGGGGCAAATACTCTCTCTTTGCTTACATTTGACTCTCTCTTCATTTGACAAGATGAAAACACAGTATATGGGTCTCTGGCGGGCAAGGACCAAATTCCAGGCTGGAGTCACCACAGAGGTCCGCATTAGTTTTCATCATCTTAAGGTGAGCTATCACTGTCCAAAACATGGCAGGCTTTGTCTAGTGCAGGGGTTGGCAACCTATGGCACGCGTGCCAAAGATGGCGAGTCGATTTTTGATGGCACGCGGCGGCGGGATGAGCCGCTCAGCCCGCTGCCCCTCTGGGGTTTCCGCCTCTGACTCCTGCCAGCCGAGGTCCCACCACCGGTCCCACTCAGTGCCCGCTGCTGGCCTCGGTGAAGCAACCCCAGTCTGGTAGCAGGCTGAGACCCCGGCTGGCAGGAGCCAGCGGCCGGAACCCCAGAGCGGCAGCGGGCTGAGCCGCTCAGTCACTGCTCTGGGGTTCTGGCTGCTGGCCCCTTGCCGGCTGGAGTCCTCGCCACAGCCCCACTCACCTTGCTTCCAGTTGGAGTTCCACCGCAGGCCCCCTGCCAAACAGGGTCCAGGCCTCTGGCCCTGCTCAGCCCTACCAGCCGCCAGCTCTACTCACCTCAGCTGCCGATCTGGGGTTCCAGCCACTGACCTCCTGCCAGCCAGTTATCAACTGATCACTTAAAGTATCCAAATCCGTGCCAGACATTGGAAAACTCAGCAAGGAAAAGCAAGGGCAAGGATCACACTAAACTGATAAGATCTGCATTTTAATTTAATTTTAAATAAAGCATCTGAAACATTTTGAAAACCTTGTTTACTTTACATATAACAGTAGTTTGGTTATATAATAAATAGACTTATAGAGAGACCGTCTAAAAACATTAAAATGTATTACTGGCACGCGAAGCCTTAAATTAGAATGTGTAAATGAAGACTTGGCACACCACTTCTGAAAGGTTGGTCTAGTGTGTTTCAACTCAAATGTGCTATGTTCTTTTCCCACCACTGTATATTGGCCCCAAGGTCACTTCTGAGAGACAGCTTGTCTACCTTTCTTCAGATGTCAATGGACTCCACATGTCTGTCTTCCCTCTCCACGGTTATCATTTATGCAAACTATATAGTTTTCAGAGGTTTCCTCTGATACCAAATCTCCAGTTCTTTTCATCCCAACAATATTCCACAGGACATTTGTGCTTTGTCAGGACAGGAGCCACTCCACAGCTGAGAGTTGCCATGGCTACACAACATGACTCCTTGAAGGTCAAAGGTCAGACTCACCTCCTCCCTGATTGTGTGTTAGCTGAAAACAAATTCACAGAGCTGGGATCTCGGCAGATGGAGCCATGGGTTACAAGTGAACTGGCCAAATAATGTCAAACCTTTACTGTCAATATGTGGTTGAACTATTAAGTACATTAGCTTTGGCCACATTCACACACTTTGCATCTTAGCTTCCAGCAAACATTCATGTGACCAACTTTCTTGGCACACATATTCCTGGACTTAGGCCTTGTCCCCACATACAAAACTTGTACTGCTTCAATTCTACAGGTACAGTGAAAGCAGTGTAAAATCCCACCCCTTTATGTGGTTGCAGTTATGCTGGTATAAATGTGCAAGATTACCTTGCCTCACCATCACAGGCAATTATCCACTTCAAGCTATAAGCAGCCCTCTATTGAAAAACTAGCCACAAAGTCAGCACTGTCTGATTGTTACCAAAGTTGGAGAAACCATACCTATTGTGAGCACCAATAGGTGCTCCTTGTATTTGCCAGAAGCTGGGAATGGGCAACAGGGGATGGATCACTTGATGATTACCTGTTCTGTTCATTCCCTCTGGGGCACCTGGCATTGTCTGCTGTTGGAAGACAGGATACTGGGCTAGATGGACATTTGGTCTGACCCAGTATGGCTGTTCTTATGTTCTTAACCCTCACAAGAAGTATCAGAAAGCAAACTGGTCTAGCTTTACACAGTTCACTCACCATTACATCACTTGTACATAACATTTCTATTAAAGAAGCTGACACTCACCTGGAGCACTAGCCTTTAAGGGGGGAAGCATAGCTCAGTGGTTTGGGCATTGGCCTGCTAAAGCCAGAGTTATGAGTTCAATCCTTGAGGGGGCAATACAAGACCAGGATTTCACTCACCTAGAAGAAGTCCTGAATGCTGACATGAAAGAGATGGCCAACTAGTATAAAAGATGGAGACTTACACCTACTACCAAAAAGACAGTTTCTAGCTGCTTCCGTCTGTACCACACAAAGGCCAACAAACAGCTCAACAACTTCCTGAATGGACACAGGCAGACCATGACCCACAGCTTGTGTATCTAGGTGTTACACTGGACTGTACCTTGATGTTTAAGTAACACCTTACCAAGACCTCACTGAAAATAAAGACAAGAAAGAACTCTATCACCAAACTAGCTAGTTCTCCTTGGGAAGCCAGTCACAGACAGAGTAAGAAACTGTCTGGGTTTGCCTTGTGCTATTCTGTAGCAAAGCATTACTCACCACTGTGACTCAGCTTTTCTCACAGAGGACTAGTAGACACTCAGCTGAATGAAACCATGCATACAATAACAAGTATCATGAGGACAACCAACCTGCCCTGGCTGCTGGTCCTGACCAACATTGCTCCTCCTGACATCAGGCAACAAGTTGCATTGCAGAATCTGATCTTTAAGGTGTTAGACGGGCCATATCTAGCCCTGGTTTAAGATGTGTTTAATCCACTGAGCCACCATCTCAGCTCAAGTCTTCCCATTTGGACAATTCCCCTAAGGAACCTTGGTATCACCTCTAGGTGGTGTACTAGGTGGCAAGAACAAACGTCAAACATAGCTAATGCCTATCTCATGACGGATCCAACCATACATCACCCTGGTTTTGTCTTTCCATGACATCTTTGAGTAAAACTTACTTGTTTCAGGTGAGGGGTGATCACATGTGCCGATAATGACTATAAGTGGGGCCTTCGTGACTCCCTCCTTTAATGCTATTAGAAGATATAGGTCTCATATTTGCAGGCTGCACTCATTGGGAAGAGCTGTCTGGTTCTCTCATGGATTTAGACAATGCCCTACCCCCAGCTACTGAGTGGTTAAAACACTTAGGGCTAGTCTACACTTACCAGCCAGGTCGACGTGGTGAGTTCGACTTCTCGGAGTTCGAACTATCGTGTCTAATCTGGACACGATAGTTCGAACTCCGGAAGCGCCGGGGTCGACTTCGGTACTCCACCACTGCAAAAGGCGGTGGCGGAGTTGACCTTGGAGCCGCGGACTTCGATTCCACGGCATCTGGTGAGTAGTTCGAACTAGGGTACTTCGAATTCAGCTACGCTATTCACGTAGCTGAACTTGCGTACCCTAGTTCAACGCCCGCTCTTAGTGTAGACCTGCCCTTAGACTAATATGCTTCACTTGACCATCTATGTAGATGCAATTGCAATATATATATATTGCAATTGCATCTATCTATCTATCTCCCTATATATAATATGCTTCTACCAGTATAGCTATTCCTGTATGGGAAGGGGAATAACTTATATGGGTGTAACTACTTTTATACTGGTATAACTGCCTCCACAGTAAGAGTAATTTTGGTAAAAGTATAGCAATATTGGTAAAAACACAATAGCTAGCTCCCCTAGCTGCCATAGATATATTTAGGGCCCTACCAAATCAACAGCCATGAAAAACACATCACTGACCATGAAATCTGGTCTACCCCTATGCAATCTGGTCTTTTGTGTACTTTTACCCTATACTATACAGATTTCATGGGGGAGACCAGTATTTCTCAAATTGGGGGGTCCTGACCCAAAAGGGAGTTGCAGGGGAGTGCCAAGGTAATTTTAGGGGGAATTGTGGTATTGCCACTCTTATTTCTGCACTGCCTTCAGAGCTGGGTGGTTAGAAAGCAGCAGCTGTTGGCTGGGCACCCAGCTCTGAAGGCAACGCCCCACCAGCAACAGTGCAGAAGTAAGGGTGGCAATACCATACTGTGCCATCCTTACTTCTATGCTGCTGCTGACTGCGGCTCTGCTTTCAGAGCTGGGATCCTGGCCAGCAGCCACCACTCTCCAGCTGCCCGGCTCAGAAGGCAGAAGCCATCTGCAGCAGCACATAAGTAAGGATGGCAGTACCACAAGCCCCTCATTATAACCTTGCAACCATGGCTGGCGGGTATCAAAGCCAGGGAAAGGCTCATCTTACCCAAACTGCCTGCATGGCCCCACCCACAATCCACCCCCAGGCCCACTCCTGCTTCCCTCTGTGCTCTGCTGTGGTTCTTGGCTGGGGCCTGAACCAGTGGCACTGTAACCAGGGGGAGGCCAGGGCTCCATAGCCCTCCCCTCTCCCTTTTTGAAAGTGGACGGGCCTGCCGCCTGACTCATCCTCTTTTCGCCAGGGTGAACCCCGCTCCCTTCCCCTCCTCTTCCCCCCAAGGCCCCGACCCCTGGCCAGGCCAGCGTGGAGCCCAGGCAGCTGTGGGGAGCTGCGACAGACCCTTCACCTGCCTGGAGTGCAGGGGGGCTGAGAGCAGCCCCCAGCTCATGTCCCTGCCTCCCAGGCTAGCCGTCTGCGTCTCCACGCCAGCTCCACACAACTGCCTGCGCAGCTCTCCCCGGCCCAGCTCTGGTGGGGAGGGAGCCTCGGAGCTGCGGCCTGGCCATGGTAAGAGCTGTGCATGGGCAGCTGTGAGGAGTCGTGGACCCTCCACCTGTCCCAGGTGGGCGGAGAGCCCAGGGTGCGGGAACACGGGCCGGGGGCTGCTCGGGCCCCATGGGCAGGTGGAGTGTCAGCCGCGGCTCCCCACAGCTGACCACCTGCCTCTTATCATGGCTGTGCTGCAGCTCCAAGCCCCATCCCCCAGCCAAAGCTGGGTTGGGGAGAGCTGCACTGGCAGCTGTGGAGAACCTGGCTGCCTGCCTTTGCCTCCACCTTGGGTGGGGGCCCACCCCACCCCCTGCATTTTTGAGAGGGCTCCGGTGCCCTTGCCCTGGGCTGGGGCTAGTGGGGTGCCAGCCTGCAGCCGGAAACTCCAGGTGGCTGGAGCTCTGGGCGCTGGAGCCAGTGCTCAAGCCACCTGCCCACCCAGGGCTGGGGGCAGTGCTGCCCACCCACCTGGCGCTCTGGGTTGGGGTGGGGTCCGTGCTGCCCACCCGCTGCACCGGGGGCCGCGATCAGCTGCCTGCCCACCTGTTTGTCGCTCCAGGGCTCAGACTGGGGGCCGTGCTGCCTGCCCACCTGCCGGGAGCTCCGGGGCTGGCAGTGGGGGGAGGGTCAGGGCCCTGGGAAGAAGGGGTGGGTCATCCAGGGGCTAGCCTCCTCCAGCCCACGGTTCACCTGATGCCCATGCTTGAACCCTCCCCTTTAACCCCTTTTTGGGTCAGGACCCCTACAATTACAGCACCATGAACTTTCAGATTTAAATAGCTGAAATCATGAAAGTTACTGTTTTTTAAATCCTATGACCATGAAATTGACCAAAATGAACCATGAATTTGGTAGGGCCCTCGTTATATAGGTGCATAGTTATGGGGCCTTAGTTATATTGGCCTGTGTGTAGACCAGGCCTTATACTACAAGAAAGTGCTTGAATGTTTGTGTCTCAGGAAATAGAAATAAACCCAGGCTATTTTTTGATGAATCACAATTAAACAACATGGGTCAAATTCAGAATACTCAAACCAGTCTTCTGAACCTTTTGAGGGATGTCTCTCACTAAAAAAAAAAAAAAAATCCATAATAAATTACCACCCAAGAAGGAGGAATACATGTCAACCATTAACACCAAAGAGGAATGGACCAGTGCTTGTGAAGGAAATCATTATCCTGAATTACCTCAGTTTATGAATCTGTCAAATTGCTGAAGTAGGAGTGGGACTCCGAGAGGAAGGCTGATCCAGGGGTGAAGGTGATAGATAAGGGGTCAGGACACAAAGGTTCAATTACCTATTCTACTGCAGCCTTTCTGTGTGACCTGGGGCAAGCCACTTAATCTGCATATCTCCATTCTCCCATCTGTATAATGGGGATAATAGCAGTTCCCTACCTCAAAGGGTGCTCTAAGGCTAAATACATTACAGACTGTCAGGTCCTCAGATTCAACCACAAGGGGCGGACAGATAAGTCTTTAAATTAGATATATAGAGCCATTTGGCAGTGCATAATAATTTAGTTGAAGTTACTATGCTACAGATTCTTATGTGCAAGTACATGGCACTTTTCATATTAGCTATCTACATAACACACATAGATGAAGATATATCTCTCTATATAGCACTTTCATAACACTCCCCCATGGCCTTGTTTGAAATGGCTCAGCAGAAATAGTTACTGATGAATAGATTTAATCTACTCCAGTTTAATAAAAGCACAGACAAAGTCACACAAGTTTACAGGAGGTATTTCTGTGCATGTTTCCTTAAAAATGTACGGGTTTTTAAAATCTCAGAGGGAAAAATCAGCACCATGTAGTGTGGCAGTTGCCATGGTAACTATATTTTTTGCTTTTATTTAGTAACAGTGTGAACTGGCTCCTAAACCTGTCCAGCAACATGACTTGCTGAAGAGTAAATTACCAGGGTTCTACATACTTATACAGACCTTTTTCATTCTATCCCCCACCCCTCATGAAAACATGGATTTTAACCTAAAAGCTAAAAAATTTTCTGACTGTTCCCTTTTTAGTGCACATTGTTGCATGCTCCCTGGTGTGCAGGAAAAATGAGATAGTCAGTTTGGTGAAACAGAGGGCTCTTATGGAGTCTAAAACCCCTACCATTTTTTTTTTTTAAAAAAGAATGATAGGGAAAATCCCCACCCTTCAGCACAATTCACTTGTATTCAATCATAATTTTTCAAAGCCTACAAAAATCCAATTCAAGTGACTGCATGCCGTATAAACCAGTTATTTAAAATGCTGACTAGCTCAAAGCATTTTTATGCATGGATTGTTTGTGTCACAGTAGCACCTAAAAGCTCCAGTCGAGATCAGGGAGTTGTGTCAGGCCCTGTCCAGAAATATATTTAGTAGGACTGGTCAGAAAACAAGGATTCTGCTTCGAGGAAAATTGTGAGGTGTTGACATTTGGTTTCATGCCACCTGGTAATGATATAATGAGAGCCTTTGAATTTTTTTTACAAAAAAATATAAGGGAAAGAGAGCCACATACCTTTCCCCCTGAATAGCCAGAAACCCAGGGATTAGGGCCCTTGATACAATGTGGAAAATCCAGGTTCAAGTCCTGGCTCCAAATCAGGCAGTGTCAGGAATCAAACCTGTGTCTCCCATTTAATGGGTGAGCTTCTGCAGCCTAGGAAGGAGAGGTTAACAGTTATTATAAAAGGAAGGCAGCTGCTGGTACTTAATACAACCATTGCTGCATTTTTGCTGCAGCTTCTGTGCACCACAGAACGTGGTGGTTTCCATGTAAGTGCTGCTGTTCAACATGATGTACCTAGCACCCGATGTGTTCTCTTAACATATAAAGGGTGGCAAAAGGGGTTAATTAAACTTCATATTGTCAAATCAAAACATGCAATTTATTTGTCATCGTAAACTTTGGAAACACTGATCAAAAATGGGTGCAGCAATGCTTTAGTTAATCCAGTGGCAGAAGATCCATGCAGAAATCAAAGGCAGTTTTTGGACTCTGAGCTTCAAATTCTGCTTCATTCTAATCCTCCTCCCCTCAGAGACTCAATAAGATGGACAGAGAAGCACTGCATGCTCTCCTAAACATGTCCCCCATCATTTGTTCCTCCTCTTTGCTTGACCTCAGGTTACATAAGAACATAAGAACAGCCATATTGGGTCTGACCAATGGTCCATCTAGCCCATGATCCTGTCTTCCGACAGTGGCCAATGCCAAATGCTTCAGAGGGAATGAACAGAGCAGGTAATCATGAAGTGATCCATCCCCCTGTCACCCATTCCCAGCTTCTGGCAAAGAGAGGCTAGGGACACCATCCCTGCCCATCCTGACTAACAGCCATTGATGGATTTATCCTGTGTAAGAGTGTGTGGCCATTCCTTCCCATCAATCTCTGGGGGAGGCCATGCCTCCTCGCTGGCATGCACTTGTGAGTGTGATCTAAAAATGGAGAATTAGCTGCTCCTAAGTGTTCAGGTCCTCAGGCCAGGCAGAGCAGTAAAGCAGTTTATGAGCCTCGGCCCTCAGTTAGGACAGGGCAGCAAATAGTCTAGGGGGCTCTGACGGGAATGAGCACCAACACAGTCTAGCATCCTAGCTTGATGGATGGTAGACTAACACAGGCCGCCTGCCCTAAGGTGGGGAGGCTGACATCCCAGGGGTAGGGTGGCAGAGGGTAGGAGGACGCAGCTCTATCCAACTGCACCGTGTCCCAGCCCATGGACGTAACAGTGGCTGAGTGGTCCGCCACTTGGGGATCCACCTGTAACATGCTGACCTACTTATCAGGCCAACACTCAAGCAGATTGTCGTCTAGTTTCCCTGGGCTACTTCCTGTGTCCCTGGGGTTTGGTACCTCTATGGTGTAATTGTCTTCTGTCTCCCCAGGGTAGGGCCAGCAGCAGCCCCAGCAGCTCCTCAGTGTCTCAGTCGGCTTGCCAGCTTGTGGCCCTGGGAGTGCTTGCCAGTCCTCCATACAGCTGGTGTCCTCTTCAGGCTCCAGCAGCAAGCTGAATGTGTCTGTCTCCCTTGGCGGCTTCAGCCCAACTGAGGGGCTGGCCTTTTATATTTCCTCTTCCTGTCCTGCCCCTCTGCTTCCAGCAGGCCTGGCATGGCCTTCCTGGCTCCGTCCAGCAAGTGGCGGGTTGTGGTCCCTCCCTGTCAATCCCTGAGGGAGGCCATGCCTCCTCACTACATCCTGCATGAACTTATCTACTTCTTTTTCAAACCCTGTTATTGCCTTGGCCTTCACAATATCCTCTGGCAAGGAGTTTCACAGACTGACTGTGTGTTCTGTGAAGAAATACTTCCCTTTGTTTGTTTTAAACCTGCTGCTTGTTAATTTCACTTGATGACCCCTAGTTCTTTGTTATGAGAAGGAGTAAATAACACTTCCTTATTTACTTTCTCCACACCAGTCATGATTTTATAGACCTGTATTATGTCCCCCCTTAGTCGTCTCTTTTCCAAGCTGAAGAGTCCCAGTCTTACTAATCTCTCCTCATATGGAAGTTGTTCCATACCCCTCACCATTTTTGCTGCCCTTTTCTGTATCTTTTCCAATTCCAATATATCTTTTTTTTGTGACGGGTCAACCACATCTGCACGCAGTATTCAAGATGTGGGCATACCGTGGATTTATATAGAGGCAATATGACATTTTCTGTCTTATTATCTAGTCCTCTCCTAATGATTCCCAACATTCTGTTAGCTTTTTTGACTGCCACTGCACACTGAGTGGATGTTTTCTGAATACTATCCACAATGACTCCAAGATCTCTTTCTTGAGTGATAACAGCTTATTTAGACCCCATCATTTTATATGTATAGTTGGGATTATGTTTTCCAATGTACATTACTTTGCATTTATCAACATTTGAATTTCATCTGCCATTTTGTTGCCCCGTCACCCAGTTTTGTGAGATCCCTTTGGTACTCTTTGCAGTCTGCTTTGGACTTAACTATCTGAAGTAGTTTTGTATCATCTGCAATTTTTACCACCTCACTGTTTACACCTTTTTCCAGATCACTTATGATCATACATGTTAATTGTACATCTTAACTGGAATATCAACCCATGGTAAACAGGCCTAGCCATGCAACCCAGATTACACAGAAGGGAATAGAAAGAAAGGAGTTTGCACTGCAATGAACTGATAGACTCTGGTATTTGCCACCCTTCACTGATTCACATAAGATCCTGTTATCAGTGCTAATAATGGAAATTGTTTCATAGTGGTAGCTGTGTTAGTCTCTATCAGCAAAAACATCCAGGAGTTCTTGTAGCACCTTATGTCACATTTATAAAATCTTGAGGATGAGCATTGTATGCAAACAGCAGGTATAAATTTGGTGATAATAGCCAAACAGCTGATTTAAACATGTTTGATATCTGAAAAATAACACCCTGCTTAGGTCCAAGCAGAGCAGTGAGTGTATCTGTGTGTCTATGCTTGCATGTGTCCTTACTCTGGATATCTTCTGTTCTGTTTGCCTCAGCTCCCTGCAGAAGCTGTTGCTGCTTCTCAGGGTGTAGTGGGATTTTTCATTAGACTGTCTGCTAGACAAGTGCTTGGCCTACTGAAATCCCTATGCCTTTTCTCTTGCCAACACACACAAACACAGGGGTATCTTGCCCTTCCCTGCTTAAAATTCTCTATTTCCATGAGATGTAATTTAAAAAATCCACTTTAAAATCTTAATATCCTCTAGACACAAAAACCTGAAGATCATGGAAGTAAAATGCTACCTCCAACAGTCACTATTCACTTGAGAGCCAATGGAAGTAGCAGCCTGGGGCTTTGGCTGGCACAGCCGTGGAAAAGAATATGAACACATTGCAGACTAAAGATCAAGTCTGCTCCAATTTCATATTATGCTCCCTCTTTTGCTTTGAGCTTTCCACGCCTGTGTCTCAACTAAAGGTGGGGTTTGGCTGCCAAAACGATGGTGAAACTTTGTAACAACGCACATTTCAAGTTGTGCATACTTATGGGAAAGTCCTATGGAATTTACAAGATAACTTTTATATCGGTGTTTTGTTGGGTTTTTTAAGGAAAAAAGGGAGCACTTAGTAGAAAAACGGAAAATTAAATACCATGCCATAGTCCTCTATAGGATGGTTTAGGAAAAAAATAAAAATAAAAATAAAAATAACAGCTATAGAAAGGATATTATTCTCTCAAATTCGGTGTAGATATTGTTGTGTTTGTTTTGAGTAATTTCTATAGAATCCTAAAGATTTATTCCTGTTAAATTGTATAGGACTTTTCCATAAGGGCAGATATATAAGTAAGCTGCAATTAGTTAGAGGAAAGAAATTCACCTTTTCATCCTGTGGAGAAACCAGGGGCCCTCTGCATGTAAGTCAGTGGAAAGATAGTTACACTTTGTATGAAGGGTACATTGAAAAATAGATTATAAATGATTAATACATTATTAATACACTTTTAGTTGATGATTAAACAATTGTTAGAGTCCAGCGGATCAGTATGTTTCCTATAACCATCTATAGCACCTTCTACTGATTCACTTATAACCATCCATAACACTTACTAGGTGTATAACACATCCTAAGATCGAGCCAATGCCACAAAAGTATGACCAGTTTTTCACTGTGGTGCGCACTGTCTCAAAGAAGTACATTCCACAAGGCTGAAGAACAACTTATGTGCCAGGACTGACATCCAGGTTATAGGATTGGTATGCAAAATACAGGCAAAATTCAAAGAAGACCCATTCGCTGAGGATACCATCCCAGGCAGTGAAGAACTGGTCTTTGCAATAAAGGAGGAAAAACAGAAGTCATGGCAGAATCCCACTGAGAGTGTGGACATGACTCATGGCAGCAAAAAAGCCTGGATAACCATCCAGAAGCTTAACTATGATCCAAGGAATGCAGAGCAACACTACAAAAGTTACTGCAGACCAGGTTGCACACCAACTCCTAAAAAATGACAGGGCACTGCACAAACAACCTAAGAAATGGCAAGAAGTCCAGGAGTCTTATAATTGTGGGGCACAGTACACAATGACCAAATTAACCTCCAGAATTAACACACCTCAGGCTTGTTGAAAAGCATCTAATCCCAGAGCAAGGTGAATTCTGCCCAGACAAGTCATGCACCAGTCAAGTGTTGAACATCACTCAATATATCAAAGATGGCTTTGAAAAGGGCATGGTAATAGATGTTAGGTTTGTTGACCTATCATTGGCATATGACACCGTGCATCATTGAAGGCTCCTCACTAAAATATGCATGATGAAACATCGCCGCCTTTGTTAACTTAATTAAGAGAGACGAGAAACCAACCCCTTACTGCAAACCTGACCCCTTCCCAAATCATTGGTTAGTGATTTATTGACCAAGAACAAAGGCAGCAGGAATAGATGAAAACAAGTAACCATTTATTTAAGGACCCCTTCTAACAACTATACCCAATTATCAGACAAAAAACACTCGGGTGTCAATAAATCAATAGGATTTAAGGCCAGATCCCCAAACCCACAACAATACCAAGGGTGAGTAAAACAAATTAAAAGGGCAAACATCATCACCATTTTAATTGACAGGACACAGGGCAGGAATCAAAGGATGCCAGTAGGACCACAGGAAAGGAACCATGATCACCAGACACCAGGAGTCTCCTTTTATAACCTCTAGTTGCCAGACAGAACTCTCTAGGACACTGACCATTTCCCATCCAAACTTTCAAAAAGGCACCAATATTTCCCACCAAAGTGCTGTTAGTAGGCAGATTTACATCCACCGGGGATCTAGAAGAGGACACAAGATGAAGGGTGACAAACAACTAACAGAAAGCAAGATGATGAACTTCAGCCACCTTACATCTTGTACACCTGATACAATTTCTACTAGAGAACCAATGTTTTTAGGTCAAACTGTGGAGGGAAGTGAAGCTGACGATGGCAACAGAAGAACAGCCTACCACAAGGCAGCATACTCTCACCAGTACTTTTCAACAGCTGCATGAATTACCAACCAATCCATCTCGGCACAAGAAGCTTTATCTATGCCGAAAAAATATGCATTGCTGCTCAAGCCAAGGATTTTTCCCAGATCGAAGCTATGTTAACATTGGTGCTGCCTGGGCTCTCAGTTTATTACACCAAGAACTAATTGCACACCAATCCAGCCAAAACACGTGAGTCTCTTCTGTCTTTGGAACCGTGAGGCCAATAGACAAACTCAGCATCATCTAAATGGGGTATCACTTGCCCACTGCTGGAATCCTTTCTACCTTGGAGCAATGGTAGACTATACTTTCTCCTTCATGCACATGTGGAGAAGACAAAAGGCAAAGATAGAGCCCTGAATAACATACTCAGGAAGCTTGAAAATTCAAAATGGGGAGAAAACCCAGCAACACTAAGAGCCACTGCACTTGCACTTTGCTGTTCAATGGCCTAATGCACACATTTGGTGTGGGAAAGATCAGCTCATGCAACCCAGCTGGTATCTGTTCTGAATGACAGCTGCTGCTACAGCATAGGATGTCTAAAACCAACAAATGTGAACATCCTTTATGTGTTTGCCAGAACTGTTCCACTGGATATCAAGAGATTGGTCACAAGCAAAATGGAATAATTCAGACAAGTCAAAGATACCAGAGCTGTACATAGCCACATAGCAGCAGTGAGCTGCCTGAAAGTATGGAAAAGCCTCCTAGCTGCAACAGAACCACTGAAAGAATCACCGATGGCCAGGCAGAGAAGCTCATTCTGTGAACCTGGAAGCTGAATGAAGGAAATAAAACTAAGTCACAGAAAAAATTTCTATCTGTCTTTGCATTTTGAACTCTGACCGGGCCAGAGACTCTAAGCTGAGGTAGAGCTTCTCCTTTCCCAAAAGGTACCCCGGTTCCTAATAAATGGAAATCCCTCCTTCCATCCCATCCTTTCATCCACACACTGAGACTCTGAAGTTCTGCCTGTTTAACTCACCTTGTGTGTGGAACTGGAAACATTTCAGAGAATGATACCATGGAGTTCCTAGACTTTAATCTCTTACCTAGCAACCTAAATTTGTCTTACAGGACCTCTCGTCTACCTTTCCCTATGTCATTGGTATCTACATGTACCACAATCATTAGCTTCTCCTCAGCACTACACATGAGTCTATCTAGATGTCTTGAGAGGTCCACAACCTATGGACCTGGCTGGCAATTCACCATGCTTTTCTTTCAGTCAGCACAAACCCACTGATTTATATTTTTAATAATCAAATCCCCCATTACTATTACTATTACCTAATAAACTGCAGTCCCCTTTGCCGGAGGGGTATCCTCAGTGAGAGAGGATACCATGACATCATCTGGAAGGAGGGTCCCAATTGTATGATTGTTTCCCCTTACTCCAGCATGATGGGCTCCTTCCCCTACATTTTCATCCTCCTCAACAACACAGAAGCTGTCAGGCTGAGGGTGGGACTGCTCTACCGTGTCCCGGAAAGTCTCCTCTGTGTACCTCTCTGTCTCCCTTAGTTACTACAGTTCAGCCACTCTGGTCTCAAGAGCCTATACCCAGTCTCTGAAGACCACGAGTTGCTTGCACCGAATGCACACACAGGCCACCTGCCCCCAAGGCAGGTAATCCTACATGCTGCATTCTGTGCATTAAACTGGGTAGCTCCCACTCTGCTGCTGGTCCTGTGCCTGCTTTGTTTTTACTCTTGAAGGGTTTGTTTGTTTCTTCAAGGAGTTATTGTGGTGCCCTGGAATCTGACATTCCTACGTGTACCCCAGAACTTGGCAGTACTGCAGTCAGCCATTTTGTATGTGCAGCCACTGCCAGCTGAAAACCAAACTTCACATAGCTAGGAATAATCTTAGGCCTTTGTGAGACAAGGTCAGACAGCTGCATATTTGCAGTCTGTTAATCAGAATGGGAGGATGGGATAGAAAGTTATGAAAGAGACTGAGTGGATAGTGACTGTGGTATTAGGTGCCCCTGACATGTTGTTATGGCTAGAAATACTAGAAAAGTTTTGAGATAATGAGTAGTTTGTTGAAATTAGGAGAATTGGTGACCCAGTAGACGTTATAATTCTGACCCACTAGGAGTCACTATAGGTTATGTGTACTGTTAGAGTCAGCTATAAAATATTAGGCAAAAGTTAATACCTCAGAGTAGTCTGAGGGAGCTTTTCTTCTGGCAAGGAGATAACATCTAAACTCCCCATCAGCTGGATGGAAAGAGGGCCCCTGGAAGCCTGGCTGGTGATTACTCAAAATCATCTCAGACCGTGGGTAACAATATCTGGGATGTCCTAAACTTAATGTTTATATCTGTGTATGCTTAATAGCTAATAAATTGTAGTTTGAGATAAGGGCAGGCTTACTTGTATTAATCATCTATCAGACAGTATTGCTGTGTTCACATTGATTTATTCTTGACACCGCCTGGATTGAAAGCGTTAAGTTGCCTTCTATGATGAGAAAACTGGCTCTGTGGATATGGGAAAAGTGGTGACAAATTGGAGACAGTCCAACGGAGGGCAACAAAAATGATTAGGGAGCTGGGGCACATGGCTTACAAGGAGAGGCTGAGGGAACTGGGTTTATTTAGTCTGTAAAAGAGAAGAGTGAGAGGGAATTTGATAGCAGCCTTCAACTATCTGAAGGGGGGTTCCAAAGAGGATGGAGCTAGGCTGTTCTCAGTGGTGGCAGATGACAGAATAAGAAGCAATGGTCTCAAGTTGCAGTGGGGGAGGTCTAGGTCGGATATTAGGAAACACTATTTCACTAGGAGGCTGGTGAAGCACTGGAATGGATTCCCTAAGGAGGTGGTGGAATCTCCATCCTTAGAGGTTTTTAAGGCCTGGCTTGACAAAGCCCTGGCTGGGATGATTTAGTTTGTATTGGTCCTGCTTTGAGCAGGAGGTTGGACTAGATGACCTCCTGAGGTCTCTTCCAACCCTAATATTCTATGAGTGTTTGGGAGGCACCTAGCACAGAGTGGGTGCTGCTGTAAATAAGTAATAATATAGACAGTGTGAATGAAATCTGCTTGATCCAGATGGCTTTTCTAATCACAAAAAGAGCATAGGGCATAGTGTCTGTCTAATATATCCTACCTACTTCATGTCTTCAAAGAGCAGCAGGAGTGGGAGAGGCTGGACATTAACAAGTGTTATCAGTTAGGTTTTTTTGGCCCTGAGTCAGGAAATCACTTAAGCATGTGCATAAATGCTGTGCTGAACTGGGGCCTTAAAGTAAAATCAGAATCTTCTTCTTAAAGAGGACCACTCTTGATGCAAAGCCCCATATGGTTCCCAGGACTTCCTACGAGGCACTGCAAGGCTTACGGGGAGTTTATATTAGAAAGTCCCCCACACATTTACCTGTTACACAGTTTCAAGAAGCCTTACCAACAGAAGGACTATCCAACTTTTATTGCACTGGCTGACAAGCCATATACCCAGCAGAATGGGCTTTTTAAAGTCTGGTTTTGCATCAATAACCTTTATCTCCTGCTGCAGGGAAGAAACACTCATTGAACGAGGAGGCTTAAGATTTAGAAAATAATATAGTATCATCTTCTCTTCTGCACATACAATTCCCCATTTGGCCTAATGAGAGTTACACACACGCATTGAGAGACTATGATATTAATGCTTTACTCTCATTGACACTGTGAAACTCCTTTTTACCAATTATACTGGATTTTATTTTAAAGGAAGATGTAATTTCTCCCCTACAGTTTTCTGTTCATTATTTTGTTTAAGGCTCCATTTACTTCTGCTTCCTCTGCTTTAAATTCACATCCAATCTAGTTAAGGTTATGATCCCGCTGTCAGTTTTTGCAGCACTCAACTGGAGCAGCAACTCCAAATGCAGTTATAGTTCCGGTGTAGCTCAGGAAACCAGGGGCAGGGTGATCTCATCAGCAGAGAAGTTGTTATAAGGTGCTGAAGTATATCCCTGCCGGTCCCCACCCCGGAGCTACTACTGCTCTGCTGTTGAATTGGGCACATGAGGTTGTTGTTTGGTTGGTTTTTTAAGCTCAAATAAGCAACCCCCATTTTGATGATTATATCCATCTGGTTAATATAAGGCTCCTGGATCTATAAAACAGAGAATCACTTTGCTGAATGAATTCTTTCTGCTGGGCATTTGAATGCCAAAGCAGATCAGTAAGATTATAATGATCTCTAATTGGTATTCCCACAAGCTGTAATGTTCTCTACCTGCAGCCAAGTGACACTCAGAAAAAGGTGAGAAATTGCTTCCTACCTTTAAAAATGAGGAAATTCAAAGAAATTGCTTCCAATCTCCTCCCTACTTCTGCAACCCCCACTGTCTGGCGTTAGGGACATACATCTAGCACCAGCAGGAAATGGCTTTTGGAATGTCATTGTGTTCTATAAAGCCAAACAAGCACTCCAAGCATTGATTGCTAATCCAGATCCCACAGTACTGACTTTGAAATGGCAGGTATAAAAAGGCCACTAAATGTAAGGAGAGAAAGGATACCTGTGTGGTTCACTCACTAGACTAGCACTCAAGAGATTAATGTTTGCTTCCCAGGTCTACCATAAACTTCCTTTGTTACCTTGGGCAAGTCAGCAGGTGGCCTGCATTCTATTCCTGGCTCAACACTAGCCTGCTGGATAACCTGAGACAAGTCATGGTGCTGCTCTGGGTCTCAGTTTCCCCATCTGTAAAACTGAGATAATGATACTTTCCTCCTTTGTAAAGCACATTGTGATCTACTGGGGGAAAGTGCTGTATCAGAGAGAGATACCTGTAAACGGAGGGTAATACTTCCTTCTTCTATCCATTTTCTACTTATGTAGGTCTTTAGGGCAGAGAGACTCTCTCATATTACGTGTATGTACAGCACTTTGCACAATGGGACTTGGTCAGGGACTCCAGGGCTACTGTCATACAAATGTTCCCTCATATTGTGGTATTCCATCACTCATGTTGTGGTATGACATATGTTACCCTGTTGGAAGGTTTTCACTGCAAAATAAGCATATATGAAGTAGGTAGAGGTCAACAGTAACACAGAGCCTTACTTTAAAATAATCTAACTCATGCATCTCTGTGTTTGGGGAATCCTGCTTTGTGGTATTTGGTCAGCAGCTTCATATTACAATATTACAAACCATATGCAAATATCTGCTACATATTCACAGATAAGAAGAGTCTCGTGTGTAAACATTTTTTTCTTACATTTACATTCTGTTTTCAGAGAAGTATAATTTCCAGTGTTAGCATCAAACATCCTGAAGCAATATAAATCTTAATTACTGTACAGTGGAAGTCGTAGCAACACACGCATGAGATACTTTACAAGGAAGAAAGATGTCCCAATATACACTTAAAGAATATCAGCAATTTCTTTTCTGCATTTAACAAGATTTAAATCTGTTTAATGGAGAGTAATCCCTGAGAAGCAATATAACATGTGAGTAATTATTTGTACTTTAGAATTAATTGGTTTTTTTACTGTTGTTCTAACAGTATGACACTAGTTGAGATTCGCATTGGGTCTGAAATCTACTGAACTACAAAACTGTTGCTTAGTTAAAATTAAGCACTGAGCAAATTGAACAAGGTGGAAGATTTTCAAAGGCCCAAATGAAAGTTTGGTGCCTAACTCCCACTGACTTTCGACTGGCGTTTGGCACCTAATTGCCATTTTTGCCTTTGAAAATCTCACCCAGAGACCAGAAATTAACCCACATATCTGAGCCCTCCTACACACTGGGGAATTCTGATATGGATATTAATCAGAACTTGCGACTAAACAACTTTTGAGTGGGTAGTTCCTGGCACTGGTCCCCAAGGAAGAGTAAAGCCACAACGTGGGCAGTAGAGCTGAAGAAAAAAAAAATCACAAATTTGGGCTGATTATGGCAAATTGTTTCGGCCCAACTGCAACAAATGTTTTGGAAATGCTGAATTGGTTTGTTTTTGCATTTCCAAAATGAAAAGTTTAATTTCGAGGATGTTTCGGAATTCTAATTCGTTTGAAACAAACACAACACAAACTTTAAAAACAGTTTAAAAAGTCAAAAACAAAATGGTTAATTTTGGACCAAACACAATGTTTAATTTGAGCTGAAATGAAATTTGTTCACCTTTTTTCGTTATGCTGAAAAAAAAATCCCCACCCATTTTTTCCCCTTCACTTTGGCAACTGAAAGCGAAAAATTAGTTCTTTGTATAGCCCCAGCGGGGAGCATTGTCATAGGATGGCAGCATGCCCCCAGTGTGGGGGAGGGAACCATGAGGTGTGCCCAGGACACCAATAGCCTTAGGGTATGCCTACATTACGGAAAATATACCGGTTTAGCTATGCTGGTGTAATCCCATAGTGTAGATGCAGCCTACACCGATGGGAGGTTTCTTTTCTATTGGTGTTGGAACATCACCTCCCCAAATGTCAGTAGCCACGTCAACAGAAGAATTCTTCTATCAACATAGCTGCATCTACAATGGGGTTTAGGTCGGTGTAGTTCTGTCAGTCACAGGTGTGGATTTTTACAGCTCGGACTGACGTAGCTCTCTTAACCTATCTTTTAAGTGCAAACCACGCCTGAATCTGAGCTCTTTCTCACTCTACTGGAGCTGCACCCTGGTCGCTCATGAGAGCCCTCAGGCGGTGGTCTGCACTGGTGATGTGGAGGAGAAGAGAGGTGCTGAGCACAGGAGGTTGTAGAGCACTGGGGGAAAGGAGCCAGATACGTCAATTCTCTCCTCCTCACACAACTCTTCTACCCTAGCTGTACATTTTAAAATGTGACCTTATCACCTGGACTAATGTTTCCCATGAATCCATCAGCCCAGTTTATGTGGGCCCTTGGGTCTCATGAGCCCTAGAACGCCATGGATATAGATTGCTTAATAGGGCCTTTTGTGACTATGGCTAGGGATAAAAGCAGATCAAACAGCACAACAGAAAGCAGGGACAGGTATTTATTATTATTTCTTAATCCAGCTAATATTGACCCAGAGAGTACTATTAATTTTTGCTCATATAATACATTCAGTAACCTTATTCTATGCTGCTCCACAGATGGAATTGATCAAATAACTCCCATTTGAACAACAAGAGAGAACACCGCTACTTCATAAATTTGACTCAAGATGGGAGTTTCCAGCCAAGTGAGAATTAATGTCCCTCCCTTTGTAGGTTTGCAGAACAATAACCTATTGTTCAAAAAAAAATTGCAAAGAAAGGGACTTTTCTGTCCAGGATTTTTTTAATATCTGGTCAATATTCAACTTTGGGTGTATTATGTGTTTTCTTAAAAGTATGCAATTGTGTAACTGCAACCCACACACCTTCTGGGTGTGGTGCTCTGCCCCCTCTAGTGGCACCCCAATGACTTAGAGATTAATGAATCTGCTATAAACTTAGCTAAGGGCCATGTGACTTTTAGCTCATGCAGTGGAGGCTCGAGCATTTAGCTCTAGAAGTTCTAGGTTCAATCCTGATGACTGAGGTCTGTCAGTGTTACATAATTGTTTAGTTACACATAAGAGGGGGCTACAGCTTCAGGATAACTTATGTTTGCATTCTTCATCCGCATCTCTGCTCCTGATCAGCTTCTTTTGGAGAGTGCTGTCTGCTACCTGCTACAAATAATGGATGTGGCTTTGCTACGAGTTATTCTCATCCAGCCCCATTAAGGTTGATTAATGCTGTAAATTAATTTTTTCCTGATTCTCTTTCAAAAGCATACATAGAACCAAAGTTCTTCTACAGCACATATTTCTAGCCCACAATCTATTTTAAATTATTATATCTCCCTTTGGCATGATACAGAACTGAAAACTCTGCTCCAAAGCTTTGCATAGCTTCACTTAAAATAACAAATTGTTCTCTTCTGCTTTGGGGATGCCAAGCTTACCTGAGGGACATTTCTGTTTTCCCTTTGGCCCAGTCTATTATCAAACCTGTCATTATCATTCAGTGAAGAAAGTGTCACAGTTAATATACTGCAAGATGGGTATTTTAAATTTAAAATTGGTACCTGGGCATTTCCTTCTTAGTTTGATATATATTTATTGATTAAGACTCCATCCTGCAAAGACTTAGACACAGGAGCAGACACATTATGCTCAGGGGAGCTACTCACATGTATAAAGTTACTTGTGTGTGCAAATCTTCGCAAGATCAGGTCTTCAGTTAACTACTTGACATTCTCAGCTTCTTGCTAGCAATATGCACAAGTGTTCCCAAGTTCCAAAGCAAAGGACAAGGAGGATGTGCAATGTAACAGAGGAGTGGACTTGGGAGTCAGAACTCCTGGATCATATTCCCAGATCTGCCACTTTGTTATGTGACCATAAGCTGTTTATCTACCAGGAGATCAAAATTCGGGTGGATCATCCGTGATGAAATTTTGACATTAAAAAAAAAAAGCCAGTGAAATGTTCACAGGTATTTTTTGATCAGTTATATTTAAAACTTTCACCATGGCTGCCTAACGTTAGGCATCGATATTCATCTCTGTGCTGTTAAGTTAGTGGTTAGATTAGAAGACTGAGAACTTACAACTCCCATTGACATCAACTGTAACTGAGTGCTCAGCACCTCTCAAATCAAATAGTAAGTCAGTGAGTTTTCAATTTCTTCTGTAGTAGAGTAACTCACCAGTGAGTAGCTTACAGATCCCCCACTCGGTGCCTGAGCTACAAACCATGTGTGTCTGTTACAGCCTCTGACTGTGCTTCTGTAGCTCAAGCCGTACTACCTTATATTTTTTTAACCTCAAAAGGGCTCCAGTTCAGTACTTGATGTGTTTGCCAAGATAAAAGCCATCACAACGACCACCTCTGTAGGATACCTTCATTATTTTAATCTGAGCTGTGCAACCCTTGGCAGTTGCAGTTCTGGGTGAGTACAAACCTTTTCTGGTTGTGCTTTGAGGCTGTCAGTCCTCCAGCCACTCAATAACACAGTGAAACTCAACCTTCACCACCAAGTTGGGTGCTGAATTTGAATCATCTACCACTTCAAATGATTGATTTTCCCATGGTTTACACCTGAAAATAAATAACAGATGGGCCAGTGAGCAAACCTGAGCCAAAGTCTTTGGTTTGTAAAGAAATCCCAGACTTGGCAAAAAACCCACAGTTCCGTTTCATTACCAGCATTTTGCTCAATGCTACCATTAAGACATTCCTTCTTTACTCTGTTTTTCAGATTCTTTGGCTTCCGTAGGCAAGACACCATTTTCTTTCATCAGGGCTTTAGAAATAGTCTCAGTTTGTTTCCACCTCCTTTCTGTATAGGTGTGCTCTGTTATCCATGGTATCAATCTCCTTTTCTGTGTCTCCTGCCTCACTGTAACCCCGGTAACCTTGGAGCAAATTAGTCTATTTTTGTCTCTAAAGATTTTATAGCAGATAACACAGTTATTAGGAGCATCTTTTTTCTTGCTCTAATAATAACAATCATGTCTGCAGTAATTTTCCCATGCCCAAATTGCCTACAAAGTTGGAGGGACATTTTGACACTTCCTTCTGAGTTTGCTGGTTGCTACTTCTTTCCTTCTGTTTGTGGTATCTATTTATGTCAGCTTTTAAACACACACGTTAGGAGTACTCATCCCCTGCTGCGGCTACTCCTTTCAATATTTAGCATGAAATAATCAACAGCTACACTGAACCATGACAATGTATTGCTGACCACCTGTTCAATTATAATTCTCTCTCACTCAAGTAACATTCATTAACGTTCTCCCATCATGCTTCCTACCCCCAAATACCAGCAGAAAATGGTGAGCCTTGTAGCATGTTGTGATGGGGGTTAATCCTGATCACCTGGAAGGCAAGGGAAAGAACCTCAATTACTTACATGCCACAGCTGGGGGGTGATTAATTGCTTCCTGGACAGCAGAGATGGAGCTAGGCCTTATAAATAGATTGGGGAGAGATCACAGAGGAGACAGGTCTCTTTGTGGGTTAGGGTTTAAGAGACAGGAAACAATGGTAAAAGAACAGTACAGGAGCAGGTTAGGCCCCTGCAGTAGAAACCATGAGAAAGAGCTATCAGGGGAACCACAGTAAGCTGGAGATGGGTGGAAGGGCTATTAGTTTGAAGATTTGTTTGTGCTACTCTGGAAGGGATTTAGACTTTTATGTGACTTGGCTGGAAGCCCAAGCCACGGAGCGCAAAGAGGGGGAGTTGGGAGAAGATGCAGGCTGAGACAGGCCATTGAAGGTCCAAGGGAGAGCCCTGGGGAAGTGCTAGAGACAGGAACCCTGGTCAACACTGTAACCAGAGACAAGACACCCACGAGGTGAGGATGTGCTACTACACATGTCTGGAAGGCTAACAAATCCAGACAGCGGTATGGAGTTACTGAGCCACGGAGGCCCCCAGGGAATGCCCCTCCCCCTATTCTATATCAAGGGAGCTCAAGTAAGAGTTCCTCCACTGATTGCAATGGCAGTAGCATGGCATGAAGAAAGGTGTGATCTCCCAGGTAACCCTGCCCCATGTAATTTAGGACTCCAGGGGTCTGGCTACACTACAGTCAGGAAGTAGGATTACAGCATGTGTAGGAATACCCAAGCTAGCTTTGATGGAGAGCTTGCTAAAAAATAGCAGTATAGCCACAGTGGTATGGGTGGCTGCATGGGCTATGGCAGGGGTTCACAACCAGGGGTCTGGGGCCACAAACAGATTTCAGGGGGTCTGCCTGACCAGCATTAGACTCTCTAAGGCCTAGGGCAGAAAGTCAAAACCTTGCTGCACAGGACTACAACCCAGAGCCCTGCCGTGTGGAGCTGAAGCCTGAGCAACTTACCTTTGGGAGGCCCCCTGTGGTGTGGGGCTGCAGGCAATTGCCCTGTTTGCTACCCCTAATGCCAGCTCTGGCTTTTATATGCAAAACCCAGTTTTTGTGGCACAGCTGGGCCGTGGAGTTTTTAATAGCATGTTGTGGGGACGGGGAGAGGGGTCTCAGAAAGAAAAAATTGAGAACCCCTGGGAGAGGGTAGGTACTTGGGCAGCTAGCCCATGCTATCATGACTATACTGCTAGTTTAGCAAGCTAGCTCAGGCACATGTGCTACAATCACACCTCCTGACTGCAGTGTAGATACCCTAGAAAGTCTAAACGCACACTTTGAAATCTACCTGAAAGCCTATGACTAGCCAGCATAGCTTAAAGAACATGGGTGATATGTGATCCCAAAGGAAAGGTTTCACTTTACCAGTGAGCTACCCCACTCTGGGTTATTTTCAGCCTCTGAATGGCCTCCAGATACAGTTGTATGGACTTAAAATAAATATATATGCCTATATTTCATACAACTGGAAGGGACCCTGAAAGATTATTGAGTCCAGCCCCCTGCCTTCACTAGCATGACTAGGTACTGATTTTTGTCCCAGATCCCTAAGTGGCCCCCTCAAGAATTGAGCTCACAACTTTGGGTTTAGCAGGCTAATGCTCCAACCACTGAACTATCCTTCCTCCTCTTCTGAATAGAATTTAAAGTGTGGTCTTGGGCTTTCTATTCTCAAGGTGGCAAAGGCACACAGCGTATTAGGTACAGATGGAAAGAACAGCCAGGTTCTTGGACATGGCTGCTACCTGTGCATCCAGCAGGAGCCCAGTGTCTCTTAAGACCCCCCTATGCAACAAGTAGAGTTGTTGGAAATGGTGAATATTTTCTAATGAAATTAAACATTTTCAGTTTTAGGAAAAAAACAGGTTTTGGATTAAACTGGAACACTTTTTGAATAAAATAGAGGCTTTTGTAGAATATACTTGCTTTGGAAAAGAAACATGTTTGTCAAAAGTTTCAGCTGAAAATCTTTGATCTTCTTTAGCTACAGTCTTAATTTACAAATAATGGCCTCCCACCATCAATTATTGTAGCCACATCAGACCTTTTTCATCTTGAAATTGAATTTACATCAACAAAAATCTTTCAGTGTGATGTCTTCTTCAGGGACAGACCCTTCAGCAAATGTTGCTACTACATTCGCAGTAGTGGGATACCAGAGAACAGCAGCTCAGGGAGCTTCTGATTAACTCCCCCTCCCCACAAAGGGAGTCTTTCAATTACTGGTGGGACCTAGCACATGGGTCAGGCAGTTCCAGCCCTGCACTGATCAGCATTCAGAGAGGCAGAGATCTGACTTGGCACCAGCTACTGAGAACCAGTTGTGATCTCCCCAGGACTGCAGATCAGGGAGCCAGGTGAAGACCTTTCCCCGCTCAGGGGTGGGGACACGGTACGAGGACCCTTTTTGTTAAAGTCAACCAGTGTTAATCTATTAGAGTTCTTTGAAGGGGTCCACCAACATGTGGACAAGGGGGTCCAGTGGACATAGTGTACTTAGATTTCCAGAAAGCCTTTGACAAGGTCTCTCACCAAAGGCTCTTACTAAATTAAGTTGACATGGGATAAGAGGGAAGGTCCTTTTATGGATTGAGAACTGGTTAAAAGACAGGGAACAAAGGGTAGGAATACATGGTAAATTTTCAGAACGGAGAGGGGTAACTAGTGATGTTCCCCAAGGGTCAGTCCTAGGACCAATCCTATTCAACTTATTCATAAATGATCTGGAGAAAGGGGTAAAAAGTGAGGTGGCAAAGTTTGCAGATGATACTAAACTGCTCAAGATAGTTGAGACCAAAGCAGACTGTGAAGAACTACAAAAAGATCTCACAAAACTAAGTGATTGGGCAACAAAATGGCAAATGAAATTTAATGTGGATAAATGTAAAGTAATGCACATTGGGAAAAATAACCCCAACTATACATACAATATGATGGGGGCTAAGTTAGCTACAACTGATCAGGAAAAAGATTTTGGAGTCATCGTGGATAGTTCCCTGAAGACATCCACGCACTGTGCAGCAGCAGTCAAAAAAGCAAACAGGACGTTAGGAATCATTAAAAAGGGGATAGAGAATAAGATGGAGAATGTCTTATTGCCCTTATATAAATCCATGGTACCCCTACTTCTTGAATACTGTGTACCGATGTGGTCTCCTCATCTCAAAAAAGATATACTGGAATTAGAAAAGGTTCAGAGAAGGGCAAATAAAATGATTAGGGGTTTGGAACAGGTCCCATATGAGGAGAGATTAAAGAGGCTGGGACTTTTCAGCTTGGAAAAGAGGAGGCTAAGGGGAGATATGATAGAGGTATTTAAAATGATGCATGATGTGAAGAAAGTGAATAAGGAAAAGTTATTTACTTGTTTCCATAATATAAGAACTAGGGGCCACCAAATGAAATTAATGGGCAGCAGGCTTAAAACAAATAAAAGGAAGATCTTCACACAGCGCACAGTCAACTTGTGGAACTCCTTGCCTAAGGAGGTTGGAGAAAGCTAGGACTATAACAGGGTTTAAAAGAAAACTCTCCATTAATGGCTATTAGCTAGGATGGGTAAGGAATGGTGTTCCTAGCCTCTGTTTGTCAGAGGGTGGTGATGGATGGCAGTAGAGAGATCACTTGATCATTACCTGTTAGGTTTACTCCCTCTGGGGCACCTGGCATTGGCCACTGGGCTGGATGGACCTTTGGTCTGATCCAGAACGGCCATTCTTATGTTCAGTGTTTCCTGTGCTGCAGTACTTGTGTCTGGATTCTTCCTTGGTGTACCTCCTGCCTGGGAAGGTGCCAAAGAAGGAGTTGGGAGAACTTGTGAGTGTTGGGAGGTGGGAAATTTATTGATGATTTAATACTTATTAGTTCACCCTAACTTTTCCTTTCCTGATCCTATTTTCCTACTTCCTATAAAGTGCCCCTCTTAGTTTGGGCTGTGTTGTTTCTCTGTGGGGTTTTATGTTGATGTCCTTTATTTCTTGTGTACTGGGTTTCATGCTCTTTGCCAGCAGTAGCACCATTATTTATTGTCCAAAGTGACAACACCCCTTGTGGCTTGGACACAGGCAGTGTCACCTTGGGTGGAGGTATCAGGGGCGGCTCTAGGCATTTTGCCACCCCAAGCATGGCAGGCAGGCTGCCTTTGGTCTCACGTATTCTGCGGCAGCCTGAGGGAGGTCCGCTGAAGCCGCAGGACCAGCGGACCCTCCGCAGGCATGCCGCCGAAGGCAGCCTGCCTGCCGCCCTTGTGGCGACCGGCAGAGCACCCCCCGCGGCTTGTCGCCCCAAGTACGCGCTTGGCGTGCTGGTGCCTGGAGCTGCCCCGGGAGGTATCAAGTAACACAAAAAAGAACCCAGGACTCAATCTATGCAAGTGAAGGGGAGAAGCAGTTAGAATGCTTACTACAAATATCAGCCTATCACACCGATATTTATGATTCTACAGTGGATTCTTCTCCAATATATAATTACTCTTACAGTGCCTGCATATTATTCACATCTTGTAAATAATCCCTGAACTACTGAGCAGTCCCCTTCCCTGTAACTTCCACTGCCCTTTGGCATGGCTTTAATCTTTTGGAGCAATGAAAGATTTTACTCTTTTAAGGCTTTCTTGGAGGCTTGTCTTGCCTTTCCACAGAAGCTCAATTTAATGGTAATGTAGTTTATGTGCACAATGCTGTGCATTGCTTCTGCAGGAAATATGCTTTATAAGCTAATTAAGTCATCATAACAAGTATTACACTGACACACTGGCTGTCATGCTCCACAGGTGACCAGTGAGTATGGGGCTTTGATGATGGAAGAGTTGTAGAAAGAGGTGAATACTTGTTTAATGTAAGTATCATAAGTTCTTACACATATAGGATGGAATTAGCATGGTCCAGCTAGATAGGGCACAGCACTGGTTAGGAGACCAAAGGTTCTAGTCCCAGTGCTTGCTGCTGATTTACTGTGTGACTTTAGGAAAAATCACTTGTTTCTTTGGATGCTATCTAACTTAACCTACCTGTAAAACAATGATAGTGGCCCCTACCCACATTTTAAAGCTGATTCAGAGTTATGGATAAAATGAACAATGTAAGTATTGAATATTATATGAGCTCTCAGCATGGATTTGCTGATGCCTCTTTTAATACTCCTTGTGCCAAGTTTTCACAAAACTATATTAAATCAGGTCAAAATTATTCTACAATTTCTTCAGTGTTGCTAGATCTAAACCGTGCTTCAGCTAGGGTTTCCAATTTTGGTTGGACATTTTCCTGGAGGTTTCTTTGCATGACAGAATCTTTAATTAAAGAGTCAACAGTGTGATGTATCAGAGGGGTAGCCGTGTTAGTCTGGATCTGTAAAAGCAACAAAGAATCCTGTGGCACCTTATAGACTAACAGACGTTTTGCAGCATGAGCTTTCGTGGGTGAATACCCACTTGCATCCGAAGAAGTGGGTATTCACCCACGAAAGCTCATGCTGCAAAACGTCTGTTAGTCTATAAGGTGTCACAGGATTCTTTGTTGCTTTAACAGTGTGATGCTGTTGCAAAAAAGCAAACGTGATTCTGGGATGCATTAACAGGTGTGTTGTGAGCAAGACACAAGAAGTCATTCTTCCATTCTACTCTGTTCTGGTTAGGCCTCAACTGGAGTACTGTGTCCAGTTCTGGACACCGCATTTCAAGAAAGATGTGGAGAAGTTGGAGAAGGTCCAGAGAAGAGCAACAAGAATGATTAAAGGTCTAGAGAACATGACCTATGAAGGAAGACCGAAAGAATTGGGTTTGTTTAGTTTGGAAAAGAGAAGACTGAGAGGGGACATGATAGCAGTTTTCAGGTATCTAAAAGGGTGTCATAAGGAGGAGGGAGAAAACTTGTTCACCTTAGCTTCTAAGGATAGAACAAGAAGCAATGGGCTTAATCTGCAGCAAGGGAGATTTAGGTTGGACATTAGGAAAAAGTTCCTAACTGTCAGGGTGGTTAAACACTGGAATAAATTGCCTAGGGAGGTTGAGGAATCTCCATCTCTGGAGATATTTAAGAGTAGGTTAGATAAATGTCTTATCTGGGATGGTCTAGACAGTATTTGGTCCTGCCATGAGGGCAAGGGACTGGACTCTACGACCTCTCTAGGTCCCTTCCAGTCCTAGAATCTACGAATCTATGAATCTTTAATTCCTGGAGACTCAGGCCAATCCTGGAGGGTTGGCAACCCTAACTTCAGCCTTTATATTCTCTGAAGCATCAGTAAGGTATACATTCAGATATCAAGCAACTAGGGAATGGTCTGACTTCCTAGCAGCCTCATTTCAATAGTGAATGTCACCAAAAAGCCCTAGTTATGTATACAGGGCTAAGGCTAATACAAGTAAAACCTTTATTTTAAGCATGGTACATTTTATTTTTGGCATTAATAGGAACAGAGTTTGGGGGCTTTTGAAAATCCCATCCTATGCTTCCAATGGATATTACATTGGAGGTAGTTCTGCCCGTGAACTGAGGGCAGTTAGTGGACTCCTGGTGACAGGGAGGAGGACTTTACAGCAAAAGTTCTGGTTTTATCTGTATGGACCAGAGCTGGATGGAAAAGGTATGGGGTTTTATTTTCCTGCCTACAGCTTGTAAAAAATTGAAATTTGAGTGGACAGTTTTGACTTTTAATTGAAAACCAAAATATTTTTCAGCCTAGGATTGCAAGGCATCCTGTTTTCAACCAGACCTTTGACCATGGTAGCTCTGGTCAGCACTGCTGACTGGGCTGTTAAAAGTCTGGTCAGCGGCACAGCAGGGTTAAGGCAGGCTCCCTGCCTGCCCTGGCTCCTGTCCAGCCCCTAGGCGCAGGGACAATCAGGGAAGCTCCATGTGCTGCCCTCGCCCCCAGTGCCGGCTTTGAAACTCCCATTGGCTGGGAACTGCAGCCAATAGAAGCTGCAGGGGTGGGCAGTGCGCACAGCGCAGAACCTCCTGGCCCTGCTGCCTAGGGGCCGGACCGGGAGGCTGCTTCTGGGAGTAGAGCACAGTGAGGGCAGGCAGGGAGGCTGCCTTAGCCTCGCTGCGCCGATGACCAGGAGCCACCTGAGGTAAGTGCCACCCAAATGGAGCCTGCACCCTAACCCCCCATCCCAGGTCAGAACCCCCTCCCGCACTGTAACTTCCTCCAAGACCCGACACCCCCCTCGGCACCCCAACCCCAAGCCCCCTCCTGCACCCAAACTCCCTCCCAGACCCCACATCCCCTCCTGCACTCCAAACCCCTTGGTCCCAGCTTGGAGCCCCCTGCTGCACCCCAAACCCCTCATCCCTGGCCCCACCCCAGAGCCCACACCCCCCAGGCAGGGCCTGCACCCCCTCACACACCTCAACCCCCTGCCCCAGCCCTAAACCCTTTCCCGCACTCCAAACCTCTTGGCCCAAGCTGCACCCTGAACCTCTCATCCCCAGCCCCACTCCAGAGCCCGCACCCCCAGCTGAAGCCCTCACCCGCTCCCATACCCTGACCCCCTGCCCCAGCCCAATTAACGTGAGTGAGGGTGTAGGACAGCAAGCAACGTAGGGAGGACGGCAGGGGCAAGTGGGGGTGGCGCCTCAGAGAACGGAAGGGGCTTTGTGGAAGGGGCGGGGCAAGGGTGTTTGGTTTTGTGCAATTAGAAAGTTGGCAACCCTATTTCAGCCACAAACTGATGGAAAAAAGTATTTTGTTGTTGTTGTTGAAGAAATCAGACAATTTTCTGGAGAAAATTTCATTTACAGAAAAAACTATTTTCTGTCAAAGAAGTGTTTTGAGGGAAAATTTACAATCAGCCTTACAGATGTTAATGTCTTTATTTTACTGACTTCATTCACATACCTTACACAATGTATTGTCCAATATAAACGCAGGAGTGGCTTTGCATGATAGTTTATGGCCAAATTCTCTCCCCAGAGCACAGCCTGACTACACTGGGCAGACGCAAGAAGCAAAATTCTCCTTCTTAAACTAGCTTCTGCAACTGCAGCCTCAGAGCTACAGCGCAATTCCTCTCTACAGTGGATCCATGCAGGTGCATGGTATCAGTGCATTTAGGCCCCTCCACAGCTACCATACTGGATTTTCTCCATGATGAATCAGCACAAGAACAGTTGGCAATCATGACACATAGAGGCCCAAATTATAGGAGAACATTTGATGTATGTCATTCTCTCTGGGCAAAAGGATGCATTTTAAACTCTAATTTGCCTGCTAGACTTTTGTCTTATCTTTCTGAACAACATTAGAACAGTCACACGCACACACAAAATGTTTTATTTATAAACAGTCCTCAAGAACTTAGCTCAGACCAAAAGACCACCAAGTGCTTTAGTTGTTGTCAGTGACAAAGTGTCTGGAGAATGTCACACTGGCCGAATTATCCCATAAAACAAAATATCCAACCAAACTTCTCTCAGCAATATTACCAACAAAACTTTGCTCCATATAATCAAAGAGAGTTACCAACAACTGTTCTCTTAAGTAGCCTCACAGTACCCTGCTGATTGTTCTAAAAGTGTGATTGTTGACTGCATGTCATGAGCACATTCATACCCACATGTGTAGTCACATACATGTGTGTATGTACCATATCTATGCATACACAATTATAAACAGCAAGAGATCACATGATTCATACTTCAATCTTAAATTATTCATAGTTTAAAAAATAACTTAAATTGCCTAGTTATGTAAGACGTTACCAAGCAGAGGATGGGGAAAATATCATGTTCAACGTGTCTGTGCAATTATGTAAGCGATTATATTTCTTTCTACAGTTTTGTGGCATAGTTAAATTAAATATATGAATGGTGCAAAAAAGATTTATATTGTATGAAGGCTGTTAAACACTTCAGATTGCTAAAAAAACATTATCTTAATTATCCGCATATTATGCTCAGAAGAAAATTATTAGCTTTCTCTTTATGGGAACTGTCAGTGCCAAAAATACTCAGTTCCAGAAAACAGGTTTTAAAGATTTTTTTTTAATAAACTAACTCATACTTTCTTCATTAACACAGTTTCCCCTAGATTTCTATACACACACACAGAGCCCCCAAGAAACTAGCCAGTCAGACAACTAAACCTGGGGGAAAGGGGTGGTCAAGCCACAACTATTGGTCATTCATTAGATATATGAGAGAGGCTGAGCATGGGAAAGAAGTCATTTGCTAGGCAAATGTATTGGTTCCAGGAAAATGGGGCCTTGATCTCAGTTGGGGCCTCTAGGCATATTAAGGTGTGACTCCAGGCCCCAGCACGCCAAGCACGTGCTTGGGGTGGCAAGCCACTGGGGGCGCTCTGCCGGTTGCTGCGAGGGCGGCAGGCAGGCTGCCTTTGGCGGCTTGCCTGTGGAGGGTCCGCTGGTCCCACGGCTTTGGCAGACCTCCCGCAGGCGTGCCTGCGGAGGGTCCGCTGGTCCTGCGGCTTCGGGAGGTTCACCAAAGCCGCGGGACCAGCGGACCCTCCGCAGGCAAGCTACCAAAGGCAGCCTGCCTGCCATGCTTGGGGCGTCAAAATGCCGAGAGCCGCCCCGGGGCATATTTGAAGCACACGTAAATTGAATTATAATAAAGAGAAGGAAAATGGAAAGAAATTGCCAAGTCTTAGTAAAATGTCTCAAACTATTTATATTCCAGATCACTTTGGAAGGGTAGGTGAAAACATGACATAAAATAGGAACTACTGAATTCAGTGAATGTATTTGGCAAATGTAAGCAATACTGGTATACCTGGGATGGTAAATACACATAGAAGTTCTCCCAAACACCCAGCCCCTGGCCAGAGCTCTGGCACTCAACAGAGAGACAGAGAAAGATGAAATCATTCTTGGCAAAAAAGGACTAATCTTTTTAAAACGTTAGTCCATCCAGTCAGGAACATTAATAGCCATGTCAAATTATAGAATGGGGTCACTGAATACTTCATTGAGCAGTAAATGTGAGACCTTTTTAATCTACACCTTGGTTGAATTATGTTCTCACAAAACATGTTGAACGATTGCAAATGGCGGGTGGGGATTAAGAAATCAGTTTGTTGGCAGACAACTCAACATACTGAAAAGGGCCTAAATGTGCCATATAAATAACTGGTTGTGAATTCTTAGTCAAACGCTAAACCTGAAAAGTATGGCTCTGTGGTTAATGCACTGGGTTGAGACTCAGGAGATGGGTGTTATTTCTGGCTTCCTGTTTGACCTTTGACAAGTCACTTAACATTTCTGCAACTCAATTCCCTATATGTAAAATAGGGTTATAATACTCCCTTTCTCCCACCTTGTGTCTCATGTACTAAAATTGTAAGTTCTACAAGGCAGGGACTGTCTCTTCCTATATGGGGCCCCAATTCCAGTTGTGATCGCTAAGCACTACTGTAATAAAAATATCCAATCGTGAAGCATTCAGAGACTATCAATGAAGATTTAGTGATCCATATGGGTATGGACTCAACCAGTTGTCATGTCTAAGCATAGCCAACTCAGCATCCAACACTTGGATAAATGACACCAGTGATTACTATAAACATATGCTAAGTGAATATTTTAGGTGTGGAATTCAAACTATTTGCTTCCCCAGCTGCCAAAACTGAACTTGAACGGTCGCAAGTTCAGTTAAGTGGGGAAAGTGTTATAATATGCTGCAGTCATGCTGATGGACACCAAAAACTCATTCAAGTCCAGGATTACATCTTTAGAACATTCAGAAGATCTCTGAAAGGAGTTTTCTGAACTATGTTGTTAATAGCATTTAATTTAATAGACAGAGTTGTGTTCTAGTTCTAGTATAGGACTGGGAGCCAAGATCTCCTGAGATCTGATCCTTGCTCAGATATTGATTCTCTGTGTCCTTGGGCAAGTCCCTAAGGAACCATTTTCAGAAGTGGCCTCCTATTTTGGATGCTTCCATTACTGGATGCTCAACTTGAGACACAATGGGCCTTGTTTTCCAAGGTCGGCAGGAGTTATGGGAATTCATCTTTTCTGAAAAAAGAAGACCAGAAAGGTGTTTCAAATTGATTTGAGTCTCTTCTTTTTTAAGTGCCCCGAGGCCCCTTCTGAAAGCTTTTGGCTTCATCTTTTCTACTTCTGTTTTTACCATTTTAAATTAAGTAATTTAACTATTCTTCACCTCCCAAGAGCATGCTGAGCATTAACTAAGAGTTTCTAAAGTGCTATGCAAGTATTAAGTTTTATTAGTCATCAGAAAGATATTTTTCTAAGATATTAATTAAGAAAAAATAAAAAACAAACTATTTACATTATTTTTAAAGAAATTCAGTAATCTTGATGGCCAGTCCTTGATTTATGCATTTAAAAAACAAAACACAACATACATAAGATGGTATTAAGGACAGAGTGTATTCTAAGTCAGTCTCATCTTTGAATATTTCTGGCTTTCTTGGTAAAACATATGTTATTTACCCAATGGACCAGAGCATCTCCTCTGGAAAAGATGAGCTTATAATGGAAATGCTGACACAACCTCAGCTATAGCAGCATGAACAAAGCCACTTTAATAACATTTTTATTGCTGTAACATCTTTTAAAAATGAAACACCTGGGACTTTGTTTTAAGAAAAAAATTCGAGAGAGGATTTGAAAGTCCTCCTCTGTTTATAGAATAGGGAATTAATGTAAGGAGCGAAAGACAGGTAGGCTAAGGATTCCATTAATCCCTCCCACCCCCCAAATTTAGAATAATTGAATACTAGAATAATTTAAATGCTAATTGTTTTGCCTAGAAATGCACCCTTAGGTGAGCTATTGTTAAGAACCTAGTATCAGAGGGGTAGCTGTGTTAGTCTGTATCCACAAAAACAACAAGGAGTCTGGTGGCACCTTAAAGACTAACAGATTTATTTGGGCATAAGCTTTCGTGGGGAAAAAAAAACACTTCTTCAGATGCATGCATGGGTTTTTTACCCACGAAAGCTTATGCCCAAATAAATCTGTTAGTCTTTAAGGTGCCACCAGACTCCTTGTTGTTTTTGTTAAGAACCTCTCACCTTTTAAAAAGTCAAATGGCTACTTGCTGTAGCTCTCAGCACCTACTGTAGATATGGAGCCAAGTAAGCAGATTTCATGTTATCGGTGACTTCATACACTGTAAAATTCTAATGATTATCATTAACAATCACGAAAAAAAGAGTTGCAAGCATTTTGTGGAACCACTAAAAACAGGCTTCTGGGAATTAAGGAAGAGACTGGATTATTAAAGGTCTCATCAGAAAGCTATTATAGGCTACCATTAAGCTTTTTGAAAGTAAACAAAATCCTTAAACCTTAACAAAGGATCTGGGTTAATGATGTCATTTGGAATGTCCTAACTGGTGGCTCTTGAGCTCTTGTAATTGATTGGTGGGTGGAAGCTTTGGGATTTCAGTAACGTTTAATGATAAAGCAGAACAACACTCTCCTTTAAAACAAGCTGAGCCAATTTTGCCCCACAAAATGGCAGCTGCTCCCCTAAGACAGTAGGTTCCAATGTTCAATTTTAAAGGTTTGAATATATAAACAAAGCCATAACAGGTAAATAATGATTTACACAATAGTATGCCTGACCGACCTGATTGCCTTCCATGATGGGATAACTGTCTCTGTGGATATGGGGAAAGCGGTGACAATTTGGAGAGAGTCCAGCGGAGGGCAACAAAAATGATTGGGGGCTGGGGCACATGACTTATGAGGAGAGGCTGAGGGAACTGGGGTTATTTAGTCTGCAGATGAGACGAATGAGAGGGAATTTGATAGCAGCCTTCAGCTATCTGAAGCAGGGTTCCAAAGAGGATGGATCTAAGCTGTTCTCAGTGGTGGCAGATGACAGAATAAGAAGCAATGGTCTCAAGTTGCAGTGGGGGAGGTCTAGGTTGGACATTAGGAAACACTATTTCACTAGGAGAGTGGTGAAGCACTGGAATGGGTTGCCTAGGGAGGTGGTGGAATCTCCATCCTTAGAGGTTTTTTAAGGCCTGGCTTGACAAAGCCCTGGCTGGGATGATTTAGTTGGTGTTGGTCCTGCTTTGAGCAGGGAGTTGGACTAGATGACCTCCTGAGGTCTCTTCCAACCCTAATATTCTTTGATTCTGTGATATCCCTATCTTTCTACATATGTAAATTTCACATAGACAAAATGGGAGGGCAGGAGAGAAAATACTGTTAAGGTCCTTGTCACCAGCTGGTGCTGTTACACATAGACTTCCAAGTTTTTCCCTTAATACGTAAGCAAATATTCAGTTTTGGAAAGATATACTATGTTTTACTAATTTTATTATGCAAGGTTCTGGAGACAATATTTCTGTGCAAGCAGCGGGAGAGTTTACTCTCTGCCTTGGTCTCTGGTTAGAGTTAATTCTTAAGGCACACTAAGTAGCTCTTTGGGAACTGGGTATTGGGTTTAGGCTGAGATTCCTGAAAGAAAGAATTGATTGCATGTTGTTTGACCACCTCTGTTCCAGAATTGGTAGATAAAACAAGTTACACTTCAAATATACCAGGGTTCTGCATCACTGATTTCTCCTCAGTTGGGGAACCAATTTGTAAAGCCCAGGACATCTATTACCATTTGGCAGAGGGATAATATTCATATAAGGAACTTCATTTTTGTAGTTTCTTCTGCACAAGTTGACTGCCAAACTTAGAAGGCATAAATGAGCTCTTCTGTGTCTTGCTTTGGAACAGCTAAACCTTATAACATGTCGTATATACATTCATGACTTGGAATACTCCACTGGGCTCCAGTTCAGTAAGGTACTTCAGCACATGCATAACTTTAAGTAGGTGAATAGTCAAATTAACTTCAGCACATGTATCGCTTCAAGAATACGAGTAGATCTGTTGAAATACCATGCTGAATCAGGGCTTTCAATACCTCCTTTTACCCAGAGCGGTAGCCTTACACTGTCCTTACACAATCTGTCCTTGTTAATTCAATTGTCAAGTAAAGTCAATAGCCACACATACATTGTGTCACTTGACTTTGTAAATCATTTTGCAAGTGCTATCAATTGGAATAATTTTTAGCTATAATTGTTTATTCAGATTTATAAGAAGTGCTTATACAGCACTCCAGACCCTAAGTAGTTATGATATGTACCATCAGAAAGTAACAGGCCATGCCTGACCAACCTGATTGCCTTCTATGATGAGATAACTGGCTCTATGGATATGGGGAAAGCAAGTGGATGTGCTATACCTTGACTTTAGAAAAGGTTTTGATACTGTCTCCCACAGTATTCTTGCGAGCAAGTGAAAGAAGTATGAATTGGATGAATGGACTATAAGGTGGATAGAAAGCTGGCTAGATCACGGGTCACTTGCTGGAGGATTCTCTGCAGCTTGAGGTCTTCAAACCACAATTTGAGGACTTCAATAACTCAGACGTAGGTTAGGAGTTTGTTACAGGAGTGGGTGGGTAAGATTCTGTGGCCTGCATTGTGCAGGAGGTCAGACTAGATGATCATAATGGTCCCTTCTGACCTTAAAGTCTATTCGTCTGAGATCATCAGGGTCAACGGGTAGTGATCAATGGCTTGATGTCTAGTTGGCAGCCGGTATCAAGCAGAGTTCTCCAGGGGTTGGTCCTGGGGGTGGTTTTGTTCGAAATCTTCATTAATCATCTGGATGATGGGATGGATTGCACCCTCAGCAAGTTCATGGATGACACTAACCTGGAGGGTAGAGATAGGGTGCAGAGTGACCTAGACAAATTGGAGGATTGGGCCAAAATAAATTTGTTGACGTTCAACAAGGACAAGTGCAGAGTCCCGAACTTAGGATGGAAGAATCCCATGCACTGTTACAGGCTGGAGACCAGCTGGCTAAGCGGCAGTTCTGCAGAAAAGGACCTCGGGACTACAGTGGACGAGAAGCTGGATATGATTCAACAGTGTCCCCTTGTTGCCAAGAAGGCTAACGGCATATTGGGCTGCATTAGTAGGAGCATTGCCTGCAGATCGAGGGAAGTGATTATTCCCATCTATTTGGCACTGGTGAGGCCACATCTGGAGTATTGCATCCGGTTTTGGGGTGCCCACTATAGAAAGGAAGTGGACAAATTGGAGAGAGTCCAGGGGAGGGCAATGAAAGTGATTAGGGGGCTGTGGCACATAACTTATGAGGAGAAGCTGAGGAAACTAGGGTTATTTAGTCTGCAGAAGAAAAGAGTGAGGGGGGATTTGATAGCAGCCTTCAACTACCTGAAGGGGGGTTCCAAAGATGATGGAGCTCGGCTGTTTTCAGTGGTGGCAGATGACAGATCAAGCAGCAATGGTTTCAAGTTGCAGTGGGGGAGGTCTAGGTTGGATATTAGGAAAAAACTATTTCACTAGGAGGGTGGTGAAGCACTGGAATGGGTTGCCTAGGGAGGTGGTGGAATCTCCATCCTTAGGGGTTTTTAAGGTCAGTCTTGACAAAACCCTGGCTGGGATGATTTAGTTGGTGTTGGTCCTGCTTTGAGCAGGGGGTTGGACTAGATGACCTCCTGAGGTCCCTCCCAACCGTGATATTCTATGATTCTATGAAAATGGCCAGAAGAAAAACTCCAAATTCATCAAAATGAACTTTTTCCTCCTACGTCTTCTAACTCCCTGAAAAGCCCAGGAAGACAGATCAGCCTTGCAGTATACCATATCTGAGCTTTATTACACTGAAGGGTGAGGGATGGTGGGAGAAATAAGTGCTAGAGTTGCTGACCAAGAGCTCTACTAAAACAAGGGGTTGTTCGCTTGAGTTCTACAGATGGTAGCAGCTGCTCTATGGTGATATTACTGATTTAGCAGCATGCTGAACTCTGCTCTTCAGGAATCTTCAAATGTGTGCTCTCTTATTGACACATTGTCCTTTATATTACACTAAATTTTACGTGACATACAATGGTACCCTTTATCACCATTTCCAACAGCCTCCTTACAAATGAAATCCATACATACAACTATCTGATTTGATGGATTTTTCTGTCGGTACTTTCGTAAATGTGGAGAGAAACTAGTATTTCTTCCCAGGGCTTTTAGCAAGCTTTCAAAAATATCAGCACCCTCAAAAGGTTTTCCTGTTGCACATACTGAATTTATTAGCGGCTGCCATTTTGCTATTGATGCAGCAGGTGAGGCTGTATGAAAACTCTTTATTTGTGTTACTCAAAGACTCGCTTGCTAACCACCTCCAGCCTTCAACTGACTACCCATTCCACATCATTGTTGAGGAAGTTATAAAACTGGCTTTCCAATTAGCTGTTCTGTGGTCTTAACAAATAGTATTTGGGATGGTAGGCTAGCCTATGGGTTAGGGCACGAGGCTGAAACTCAGGAAAGGTGGGTTCAAGTCCGAGCTTCACCACAAGCTTCCTGTGCCTAAGTTCTCCATCTATAAAAATGAAGATGTCAATGCTTCCCTACACCACAGGGTTGGTGTGAGGGAAAATATGTTAATGACAGTGTGGAACTCAGATAGTGTGGTGCTGGGAGCCATAGAGAATAGATAGCAGATTAGAAACTATGAAAAATAAATAAAGCGTTGATGGATCACAGGGAGAAAGTGACAAACAAATTGCCTGAAAGGTGTTTTGCAGCCAAAGTTACTAACTATATAGATGGTTCCAAGGCCCAGTCTTTGCACTGGGACCTGAATCTGAGTTCAGTTGGGTCAGAATTAGTGTTCCATTTCACTTCAGTGTAGGGTTAAGTCTTAATATTTGGATTTGAATCTGGAGCCAAACTTCCATAAATGTTGGGATTCAGTGCTCCCATTTCTCTCCATCTCTATTCCCAAATAGGTGGTTTGGCACATTCAGGTTTATTAGTTTATTATCGCACAATAGGCAGTTGTTCAGAATCTCCCTTAAATTTTAATTAGTTTGCTCACCTTGTGGACAATTTTTTTTAAACTACCCTTTAAATTACCCTTTAAAAGCCCACATCAGTGGCCTAACTCTGCTTCTATTGAAGTCAATGCCATTGGGTATAGGCCAACATTGAATTCTCTGATTTGCAAATATCACCCAACATAAATTAAAAAGGGATAAAAGACAGAAGTACCCCTCCTCCCAAAACAAAATCACCAACATGCTGAAATCTCCTTTCATACCTGCATATTCTTTTAGATAAACAAAATTTGAGCCAGATCATACTCTGGTGCAAATTTATAACACACCATTGTTTTTAATGGTGCTCCAGCAATTAACACCAGCTGAAAATATGGCTCTCCATGTTATATTGCTTTGGTCATAGGACATACACTTTTGATAGAATCCTCACTGAAATTTCTATGTGAATAAGTTGTACGAAGGAACAATGTGTCCTTGAAAACCCTTTTCATTTTCCATTCTGCATAACTGCATCTCCGATCTCCTTGAACTTCCTCTTCTGAATGCATGTCAAAGAATTCATCCAAGCTCCTAGCAACCTCCATTTCCATTCTTGCTAATTTTCCAATCACACATCTCGAAGAAGGATGTTCATACAAGGGCAAACATTTTTATACGCAGACTAAATCATCTATTTTGTGGTTGTTCCATCCTTTGTTTTAACCAACATCAGAAAGGGATTCAATGAAAAAAATAATCAAAACACGCTCCTTGCCTGTTATTCACAGCTCCTGATGTTCATTTTGTGAGAATATTCAAATGAATGATGTGCTGTTTGTAAACAGCAGAGGTACGGCAGATTCATGGATGGGCAAAAAGTAGAAAACCCCTATGATGTACTCTAGGTTAAACAGGGATTATTTCAGGGAACTTCTATGGCCTGTGTTGTGTAGCGTATTAGACTAGATGATCACAGTGATCCCTTCTGGTTTGAAATCTATGAATCTACTAACAGGCTGTCAACAGCCTTCTTTGAAGGGGCAACTTCACCTTATCTGCCAAAACATGCAATTATCCATAATCCAACCACTATTATTTGTTATTTACATGGGGTTTTAGAGGGACTGGGCTCTTATGTGCTAGGTGCTGCACAGACTTGAAGTCAAGAGACAGTCCCTGCCCCCGGGAGTTCACAAGTTACATTTATCATAAGACACAACATATGGACAAAAACAAACTGATGGAAAGGAGGAGGGAGAGGCAAAGACGATCTGCATGGGAAGCAATAGTTGTACCTCAGCATCTGCCTGCTCATGTCCAAAGAAATGACTACTTGGCTCTAGAGAACTCACACACTACCAGTCTGCATCTAATCTTCCTTTCCTAAGCAAGGTTATAAAAAGGCTAGAATCATAAGGGACCTCAAGAGATCATCTAGTCCAACCCCCTGCTCAAAGCAGGACCAATCCCCAAATCATCCCCTCAAGGGCTGAACTCACAACCCTGACTTTAGTAGGCCAATGCTCAAACCACTGAGCTATCCATCATAGAATCTCAGGCTTGGAAGGGACCTCAGGAGGTCATCTAGTCCAACCCCCAGTATAAACAGACTTCTCAGAGTAGGATTATTGTACTATAATTTGAAATACATTTAAGGGTCATTTTATCCCAATTCCACCAATCACGATTTATTAATGGTCTCTTACAGTTGTGGCATGATTTACCTGGCAGGTGAGAGCTCAGGGTGCTACACCACGATAAAAGTTATTTAACTATTTTTTTTTAAAACGTAACAGGGATTTTATTTAAACTGGAACAAAAGGAACTGGATCCCACCACTTACAATAACATTAACTAGATGAAGAAGATATAATTTAAAAAATGGTTCAAACATATACACACTTACTATAACTTACTACTAAGTGTACTTAACTAAACATGACCCTATAAATAAAGAAATATATCTCTATCTATCTCTGTATGCACAGGCCATTATCTTATAGGTTACTATTTTTTTTCCTAGTTGAAGGTTCCTCTTTCCCCAAATATCTCACTGGGCACTGTCTAATGCCCAAGTCAGTCTTTGAGCCTGAAGCATCTCTCATGACTTCCTGAAGAGACGGACTCGACTCGAGTGGTGCTTGCTTGTGAGGAGACACATTAGACCAGACCCATTGGATCTGTAGGACCTTTGGTTCTCCTCTTCCTAATCTCCAGGACCAAACAAATCAAATGATAGGAAATGACCAGAACTGATGATCAGGAACAAACAGGAATGGATGCTCAGGAACAGGCCCTCAAACAGGGACTGACTTTCATAGCCAGCTTTAAACCAAAGAGACTCTCTTGCATACATCTTTCTGTCCTGCTCATTCTCAGTTTTTCCTACTTACTCTTGGTGTCTGAGTCCGTTTCCCTCCATCCCTGTCTGCCCTCTCCTTTCTCCCAGTTTCCTCAGACACACACACACACACACTCTCTCTCTCCCGCCTCTCCACTGCTGCCTCCTCTCTTCCCCTTCTCCTCCAACTGTCACTTCCCTCTTGGAGGGAAGGGCTACCTCCTCTCCATAGAAAAATGACAATGCATTCACTCTGAACACAACCTAAATCATATATCCCCATACAGGGTTGAATCCCTTCACCATATTTACACTAGCATAAAACATCCCCTGCCCACCACCAATGTCCTAAATCTTTCCCAGCTAGGCTTCAAGTCAGGACATAGTACAGTGATGGCTCCTGTCTTCAGACAAGGGAAGCCCATCCATGTGCATCATTCTAGACATCTTTCTGGCATTTCATACCACTAATCACCAATTGTTCCTGTCCTTCCTCAAAGAGAGACTTCAGTGCTGAACGTAAATGCTCAGGTCTTTCCTCTCAGGCTGAAGCCCAAGTCTTGCTATGAGCTGTTAGGGTCTGTGTGGACTGTCTGTGTATCCAAACTTTTTTAATACCAAGTGTTTATGATTTTGAGGGATGTGTTGCCATAGAGAGGATTGTTCTATGAAAAGACAAAGCACAATGAGGCACAAGTTTTGTGGCATAAGTGAGGTAAAGAAATCCAGCAATAAGATCTTCAGAGATAGTTAGGAACAATTTAGTATATATTTTCCACAATACAAAACTTCTTTGCTTCAACACTAGAATTGCAGCAGCTGTTACTGTCATGAACTGAAAGTAGTTAAGATTAGCTTTTAGTTTTCTTCCAAATGAAATGGCTGGATTACAAAACTTTCCATTCAGAATTTCTCAGTGCATTTACTTTATACCAAAAAGTGTGCCTCCTGCACCCCTTAAAAAACAACAACAACAAATCTCAAAGAACCTTGGCCTACACTGCCTCCATGCCATGAATGGAAGAATTAAAAGTTACCCATTTGGAGTTTCATAAAACACTTGGGCTAAAATTTGGGTGCACAAAGTTAAACAGACTCCCAGCTCTGAAAGCAGCGCTGCCGCCAGCAGTAGCACAGACATAAGGGCAGCAGTACCGCAACCCGCTCCTACAATAACCTTGTAACCCTCCCCCCATGCAAACTCCTTTTGGGGTCCAGACCTCTAAAATTACAACACCATGAAATTTCAGATTTTAATAACTCAAACCATGACATTTACAATTTTTTAAAGCTCATGACTGTGAAATTGACCAAAATGGACAGCGAATTTGGTAGGGCCCTACTCATAAACAGCACAAACAAACAAACAAAACGGAGAGAAGTCATACAGTTGTCCTCGTTACTCCTAGTATCTAGATAGACCTCTACTTTAGTTTCTCAGCAGAGCATTGACCAGTAGACTAAGCCACACTGTTTTATTTACAAATGGTCTTCTATCTGAAGCTGTTTTTAACTATCAGAGGGGTAACCGTGTTAGTCTGGATCTGTAAAAGCAGCAAAGATTCCTGTGGCATCTTATAGACTAACAGACGCATTGACATGCATCCGACGAAGTGGGTATTCACCCACGAAAGCTCATGCTCCAATACGTCTGTTAGGCTATAAGGTGCCACAGGACTCTTTGCTGTTTTTAACTAAGGGCTCATTCCTGCTTTCACTGTAGTCAGTGACAAATCTCTCATTGACTCAAATGGGAACATGATTAAGCCTCTCTGAGGCAGACAACGTTGTAAACAATTTTCTCTTTTGTTTGATCTCAAGTTGCGGACATTTGCTAAACCGGAGGAATGCAGACATTCCCATGTGCCTACAGTTTCACTCAGGTGTATACACAGTAAAATAATTAATCCTATAATTACTAGAATAAAGTGTTATAAACCAACTATTATTTAATATGAACTGTGCAATGTACATATCCAACTCTATAAATTGTTCTGATCTAAAATCAAAATACAATTGCCTAAAACAAAAGTTGATCCAATTTCTTTGTGGTGTCCAAGAGCAAAAGATGAACATGGTGTATGGGTCAGTATCTGGGTTTCGTTAAAAACCCCAAAGTTCACCTGCTTATTCTACCTGCGAGCCTTGAAACAAAAGGTTTGGTTCTAGACATGAATTAAGTTTTCTTGGCAGGATAGGTTATTCTTTCTCTAACTGGTACTTTCATCCCTACATTTCAAGGCAACCATGATTATTATTACAAAATCATTTATATAGCACTGAATCCAGTTTTTATCTATTTGGTCTCTGCAGTAATATAAAGTTGGAGTCTACTCAGAACCCTAGCTGCCCTGACACAAGTTAGGAAAAAAAGAAATAAAATTAACAGCATCATACCCACTGACAGCTAATGGAATGGAACCACTAACAAAACATCACACACAAAACTCCGTTCCCCAGAACAGTTCTCAACCCCACCCTCTAACAGTTTGCAGAAATACTTGCCCTGAATGCCAGAGGACCTGGATTATTTCAGACCAGATGGGCTGACATATTTCAGATACATCTAGCCATGTTCCTTACTCTCAAAAGCTAATGGGAACTGATTTGCATGATGGCCCCTTTACACCACGCTAGCAGTGCAAAGGGGCCATATAATGGTGTTGTATCAGCCAGGCAAGGTACTGACAACTTCAACAGGACTTTATTTTTACAGTGGAAACCTCTTTACCAAGCTGCTGCTGCACCCTCTGTAACTCTCACTCAGCCTCCTCAACTTCTCCCGCCTCCTTCCTGTTTCCTGTCCTTTCAGACCCCGCCCCCAACAGCCAGCACTCCCAGTTCTAATAATACAAGCAGCATCTAAACACCACAAATAGGTATAAGTGTGATTTATAGCCCCTCTGCACTGCCAGAGTGGTGTAATAGTACTGTAGTGCAAATGAGAAACAGGTCCACCACCTATAGGCTTGATCCTCTCAAGAGATACTTGTGAGGCATCATAGAATTGAAAGGGACCTCAGGAGGTCATCTAGTCCAACACCCTGCTCAAAGCAGGACCAAGCCCTAGATTTTCACCCCAGTTCTCCAAATGGCCCCTTTAAGGATTGAACTCACAACCCTTGGTTTAACAGGCTAATGCTCAAACCACTGAGCTATCCCTCCCCCATAACACCTGTCTCTTCATGTGTCATTATATAATGCCTATATCTGTAATTTTCACTTGCCGCATCTGAAGAAGTGGGTTTTTTTACCCACGAAAGCTTATGCCCAAAGAAATCTGTTAGTCTTTAAGGTGCCATAGGACTCCTTGCTGTTTTTAAGCACTCTTAGCCTTAAGAGAGCATGTCAGGAGAGGGATTTGAATCCACATTTCTATACAGAGACCAGAAAACCCAGGTGAGAAGAAGACAAAGGCTTGAGTCTGGCACCTTAGACCACTTGTCCATCCTGCCACTGACACCTCTAAACACTCTTAGCTCCCAGTGGGCTAGATTCTCTTCCCATTGAAAAGAGTGGGGGGTTTGCAATTGTGGGTGCAGAATTTTGTCCAGAAGTAACAGAAGCTAAAGGTATTTCTCATCACTTTTCAGGGTAAGGTTGAATATAAGTACAAGACAAACAGGGAATAATAAAAACACCAGTCAAAACAGTCTCACTGTTACCTTTTCTTACCCCCCCGCCCTCGTCCCTGGCCCATACCTGTGCCTTTGACATATCCACAACTTCTCTCTCGTCTTGTCTTAGACTGCCAGCTTTAAGGGGCAGGGCTGTCTTTTCATTTTAGGTTTGTACAGTGCTTAGCACAATAGGGAGAACTCCTAATCAATGCCTCTAGACATGATAATAATGCACAGTTCAGAAGAGAAACTTCAATATATATTCTGAATAGTATATATGGAGAAGCAAGTTTTCCCTTATTTTATTAAGTCGCTATTGGCCCTCCCTAACAAAACCGTGTTTATTCGAGATATTTTATATAAACTAAGGAATAAAATCTTTGGCAAAAGAAGAACGTCCTAGCACAAACAGTATTTTCTCCTGCAGAATTATGTACTTTAAAGCTGATCAGATTTTTAGACGTGTCTCCATCATATAGTGATGGGGATGTGATTTTTCCCATTTAAAGTAATAACTGAATCTTATAAAGTACTCTGTAACAATGGAAAATTTTCACTGTGATTGAGCTAGTAAACCTATGCCAACAGCTCCCTCTATGTACCATAATATAGATGCAAGTTAATTCATCCCCTGGAAGAAATATGCCAGAGAAAGTCAGCACTAAAAGAAAAATAAATAATTAAATAAATACATAAAAATAATCATGTAGATGTCATTTCGTCTGTCTGCACTGTGGCTTAGGAAAGTCTGAAGAAAAAGATTCAGTTGGTAGTACCTGCATAACAATATACATTCATTTTCATGTTTAATAATTACTTGATTATTTACTTCCACTGGTTGATTCATTCAGTTTCTGCCTTAATCTCATTTCATACGCATAGATTATTGAAATACAGGTAGTCTTCTGAGTATACAAATAAAGGAACAATGGAATAAAGGGACAGTTACTAGAAATCAACTGTGCAAACCTAGGAAAATGGAAGAGGAGGAAGAATCAAGGATTAATTCAAATGAGAGTTATGTTTGCATGAGAAGGAAAGATATGCTGTTAAAAGAAGAGAGACAGTGTGGATAGTGGAAGTTCTGGGCGTTAGGAGACCTGGGTTCCATATTTGAAGTTGTTACTTAACTACTATGTTATCTTGGGTAAGTCACTTAACCTCTTTGTGTCTTCTCTGTTTAGACAATAAGGTCTTCAGGGCAAGGCCAGTACCATTACAAAAGATCTTGGCTGAAGCTTTTTGGCACTCTCACAGTATAGATAACAAAAGTTAGTTATCTCTTGAGATTGAATTCAGATCATTCCCAAATGATACTTTACACTTAACTAAAAAATCTGACCTGCTTACAAATTGGTAAGAAAATAAGTGGAATGGCACACACTGAAAACAAGCAATGGTTTCTCATCCAGAGATTCACAGTCACTTATTGGATACTGTTTATGTCTGGTTGCAAAAGCATTTATGAATCCCATAAGGAATCTGAACATGACATAACCACCATGTGCAAATTTTTTTGGCAGAACGACTCAGAAGTGCATATTCTTATTATTCCACTAAAGTTCAAAATTAAACCCCATCCAGAGCTCCTGGAGCATTAGAAAAAAAAATCCTCTTCTCAGATTGAGTCCGGACACAGTGTACTTCTAGCTTTATGTTTCAGAACATTAACATGGGATTTAGCCAGGAGAATTGCTACGTGATTATGCTCTGATGCCAGTGCAGAAGAGCTTTTCAGTATGCATGGGCTAGGCTGGAAAAAAAATGAAGTGGGAAGAGTTAAGACAGACATTCTGAGCTGCTGTTTTGCCCTTCAGTTATTTACTCTCCAAAGGGTACATTCTCTCCCTGAGATATACCAACTTGGGCCACCCGTTTGCTTTGATTTCAGAAGCAAAGCGGTGTCAGGATTGATCCACATATACAGGCTTCTAAGAACAAACATATAAGCTGTTGCAGGAAGCAAAGATGTCACTCTCTGATGAATATTATTTATTTTTATTACAGCAACACCTAGAGGCTCCAACAGAAACCAGGGCTCCATTGTGCTAGAGGCTGTACAAACACATGACAGACAGTCCTTGCCCTGAATAGCTTACAATCTAATAGACAAGACCAAGGGCAGGAGCAGAAACTGAGGTGAAGTGACTTGTTCAAGGTCACACAGTGGCAGAGGCAAGAATAGAACCCCCATCCTCCTCAGAACCTCAGTATAGTCCACCATATAACAGTGCCTTAGATCTGCCTTTGAGTAACCTTGCTAGAACACCATCACGCTGGTCATTATATTTAAACTTCTTGGCCTGGCTTTCAAGGTCCTACAGTAGAGGACCTACATCTCTGACTTGGTCTCCTATTCAGCAATCCTTCCCCCTTCACTCCACCCCAGCCCTGGATGCCTGCTTTCTGTCAAACCCTTCCCCAATCCACCTTCCATGCCGTTTCTTTGTGCCCACAAATGTGTATTTACTTGGTTGTGTGCTGCACTCACAGGCCCACCACCTGAAACACTGCAATCAAGCCGTCAACACAACCAATCAAGGCCTGACCTGCAGCAGTTTCCTAGGTAACCCGAGCCACAGCCACCGAAACAGACTGTAGACAGTGGAAGGAAACATGTATTTTAAAAAATTGCAGCATTTTAGATTTTTCAGTACTTCTGAGTTGTTAAAAAACCACTTCAAAAGTAGCAGTAATGACAAATACTCTTGTTAAGAAAGATTGAGCTTGGTACCGGACCACTCCAGTGCTGATGGTCATATAAGTAAGTACTTAAAGCTAGACAGAGCTTATAAGAGCGACAAAGCTCCTTGAGTTCCATTCCCCACTCTGCCATCAACCCATTTTAGGGACTTTTCCAAGTCCTTCCAGCCAGATTTTCAAGTCAGTATGAATTGAGGATCCAGTGGGGCCAAGGACCCCTGGAAATTAGGCCCAAATTGTCTCAAATTGAGGCTTTGAAAATAAATCAGGGGCCACTTTTGAAAAAGTTGCCCTTCACCTCTATCAATTTCCTCATCTGTCCAAACCGGGGGTTGGGGGGGGACGTCTCCCGTAGTTGTGAGACTTGCCTAGTTAATGTTATCTATTTAGCGCTTTGGAAAATGTCAAATGCTATATAAGTATTATGCAGCCCGCCTTTCTCTAGTCTCTTAGGGCAGGTCTACACTAAGGGCGGGGGTCAAACTAGGGTACGCAAGTTCAGCTACGTGAAGAACTTCTTACCCGTCCAGATGCTGCGGGATCAAAGTCCACGGCTCCAAGGTCGACTTCGCCACCGCCGTTTGCAGTGGTGGAGTTCCGGAGTCGACCGGAGCGCGCGGGGAGTTCGAACTATCGCGTCCAGATTAGATGCGATAGTTCGAACTCCGAGAAGTCGAACTCACCGCGTCGACCCGGCAGGTAAGTGTAGACTAGCCCTTAGTGCTGCTGTTTATTAATTGGTGTACACCTGTAGACATATTAACTACAAGCCAAATTTAGCCTGCTCTAGCCTCAGATGCATATGTGGGGAAGGGAGCACGGAACATTTTCCCCCAGGTTTGTGTACCTGCATGAGAGGTGGACTATAATTGGTTAAACTTAACCAAAAAAGCTTAACTTAGTCACATGGCCTGGGATACACTATTGCAGTGCCACCTTTCCTGTCATCACAGGCCAACACTCACAACAGGGCCAATAACCAGCAGCAAAGACTGAGAAGAGAGCCAGGCTAGACTGTGGCAGCAGCAGAACTGTCTTTACAGGTTATTTCTTGCTGTTTGTTCAGTCAACAAGTTAACCTCAAATATGCCTCAGTTATCACTGAAATGTTGGAGCTGCACTTGTCATCTTGGTACCGACATTTCCTGAGAGCAATGTCCAGGTACACCTTAGCATAGCTGCCATGGCTAGACAACCCAAAGGGATGGGAAAAGGTCCCAACCTTGCCTCATGCTACCCTCTGGGGAAGTATGCACCTTCTCTTGTCACAGGGTTGGTGGTTGTTGCTGGTGCGTGCACTCCCTTCCCAAACCCATTCTGCCTAGCCTGTGGCATGGTGCTTGTCCTCACTTCCCCTGTTGTGAATATAGCTACTAATGCCCCAGTGTGGCCCTCAGGATGAATGACATGGATCTGGCAAGATAAGAATAGTCTGGAACTTTTGTCCATCCTGTAAACTGAACTCTTCTTCCAACTCATTTTTTGGGATGTCCCCCACCCCTCCTCTTACCATCTACTTCTGTCCCCCTCCCAATGTTACATCCCTCCCATGCCCTCTCTCATCCCGAGTCCCCGAGCCTGCCCCCTTCTGCACAGACCCACTCTTTCTACTCTTATCTGCAACCTATTCCCACTGCTGCTTTCCCTTGCTACCTTTTAAAAAGGGATGCAGCAGCACCTTTGCCAGCTTCTATTCTCCTTGATTCCCTAAAATTACCAGCTCTCCTCATTGTACGCAGCTTCAACTTCAACAGGAGACTCCGTGATGCAAAAATCTCAGGCTACAGCAGCCCATTACTCTCCTGGTAAATGGTACTTATGTCAAATATGAAATGCCCTGGAAAAAATCTCTTTGTGTCTGTATTTTTGGAGTCAAGCATCTTGTTAAAAGTCAGAGCTGTAGTTAATGTGTTTGCTCCCTCTAGTGGCTACAGGGGTAATAGGTGGTTAAATTACACTCTAGTCTAGTGGCACTAGGTGTTGATGCTTCGTTGGGTCAAGTGGCACCAGCTGCTGCTTTTGGTCCAGAGAAACCTCCAAATTCCAGCAGAGACAGACTCTTCACTCCGTTACATGCCTGAAACACGTGCTTCTGTATGAGGATGAGCCCTGCAGAGTTTGTTCAGTTTAATTAACTTATTTTAAATACAGCACCCAACAAATGATCCCATCTGCCAGAGCAACATCGACTGGGTGTTCATAATCCTTACCAGGCAAAGTACAGAAAAATGTGTGCAGCTGTAGCATAGCGAGACAAGGTAGGTGAGGTAATATCTTTTAGTGGACCAACCTCTGCTTGGGAGAGAGACAAGCTTTCCAGCTTACACAGAGCTCTTCTTCAGCTCTGGGAAACTGTAGCCTCACAGACACACGGCTTAAGTGTAACACCGGTATCTTCCTAGTCAAACAGCGTAGCCATAATACTTTTCACAATAGAAATTGGGTCAGGTCCTGGACCCCACCAAGGCAGCTTTGCTCCCCTATGGTGGCACAGTGCAGATTTAAAGCTAGCCTGAGAGGCCAGCTGAGGAGTCCCTTACTATAAGGAGCAATCCTGGGGCAGTTTCTCCCAATCAGCATAGCTGGCCTTCTGCCACACGCTTTCAGGGACATGCTGAGAGTGTGGTCAGAGCTCCCTAGCCCTCCAGTGATCCCTGATTGGTTTAACAACCCTTAAAGGATCTGTACAGATCAAAGCAGCCCTAGGACTATAGAAATGATGGTTATTAATTTATAATAAAAAAATCTTCTCTGGGAGAGGAAGGATTGTTCATTGGATACGGTACTAGCTTGGAAATAACTTCAGTTCCCTGCTCTTCCAGGACTTCCTGTGTGACTTTGGGCAAGTCATTTAGCCTCTCTGTGCCTCAATTCCCCATCTATAAAACGGGGAGAGTAACATTGCCTTGCCTCAGAGGGGTGCTTTAAGATTAAATACATTACACACTGTGAAGTTCTCAGATACTGTGGTGGCGTGGGCCATATAAGATTCAAGACAGATACAGTGGCCAATTCTTTGCAGCTCTAAAGGCATTACCAATTCTAAAAGTATTCCCCACTTCAAGTACAGGAAATATTGCTGAAACTATGACTGTTCCTAAAACTGGAATGAACTTTAAGTGCTCCCATTATATTTATGCTATCCATATCCATATTTATACTTGCCATATCTAGCAAGGTATGTACAGATAGCTATAGACCATCACTGAAACCAAAACAGGCATTTTATTTTCAGACTTCATAACCTTTTCTTTAGCTTCTCTAGGGAGGTTTCCTAATCAGAAATATACGTCTATATAGAAAGATAGAACATAAATACATTAGAGCTATCACACTAGCATCTAGAGGCCCCGACCTAGGGTGGGAGGAGAAAGAGAGAAACAGGTATTTAGCAGAGAAGCAGCAGAGCTAGAAACCTGCCTTCCACTCTAGTACCCTAACCACTGGCCTGCACTGCTTCTCTTTAAATGGTGTTTTGATATCATTTCCATTCAATACATTACCTAGAATTGGTCCCTGAATATAATTCTGTATTATGCCCCTAACCATTCAGCTGTTTTGCTGTTCCTCGCTTTGATAACCCTCTTATTCCCCCATGCATAATGCTCTCCTGGACTCTGCTTCTTGATTGTCTGGGGGTGGTTTTGCTGCTGATTGACTGGCCAGGTCTTTTGTTCCATTTCTGTTTGTGTGGGTGGGGGTTAAATCATTGAAAAGAAAGAAAAGATGAAGGTTTACAGCTAGCCACTCAGCACTTAAATGACTGACATCATGGTAATTTGATATTGGCAAGCTCCAAGTAGTGCTGTTGCATGGTTATCATAATGATTTAAAATCCAAACTGCCTCTTTGTATCCTCCAGAGCATTTCCAACATACGTTTTTTCCAATTCCCCTATATGGGTTCTCTCTCTTGAAACCACAGACAATTTGTGCTAGTGTCTATCTACCGCTGATTGTGTCCTAGTTCCTACAAACTCCTTTGCTGGTTTGTTTAATGAAAGGCTTTATTTTGTGGTAAATTCTCATGCATGGTGGTTGAGTTGCTTGAAAGCAAGTCCCTGTATTGCCTCTGTGCAGGGTTGGCTATCCTTGTCACTAGACAACTATCATATTGATTTTCAGGGATTGTTATTCACATACAAAGCTTAACTGTCTGGCACCTTGATATCTGTATGACCTTTTCAGAGGCCCTGTTTCCCAGCATGCCCTTAGGTCAGTGAACAAACGACTGCTGTCTATTGTGTCCATTTGTCTAGCATCTCAAGGGGATACAGAGGAATCACAGTTATATACCAAGGTTCTGGGGCACTCATCTAAAAAAAATATTAGCAAGTCTCTCAGCTCTTAAGCCCCAATTCAGCAAAGGTACTTAAGCAGATAAACTACTCATGTGCTTGAAGTTAGCCATATGTTTAAGTACCTTTGCTGAATTGGGGCTTTAATACTATTTAAATGACTGTTGTGATTTAATTGACCAGATTTTGATACTGGAGGTGAAATGCTGAAATGTAAAGAAGTGATTTTTTTTTTATACACCACTGTTTCATTTAACAAATGAAATTTTTTTTTTAAAAGAACAATTAATTTTGTTTTGACTCGTGCTTTGAATTGTGAAGACTCATCTACTGGTGGGAATGGGAGGTTGTGTACAAAAATGACCGTGTATGCAGAACTGGCGTGCACAGGTTGGGGGTGAGGGGCTACTTGTTGGCAATTTCAAAAAGTAGTCCCAATAGGTCTAATCGACATACAAACTGCTGAGTAATATAAGAAGGTAGCAAGGGGCACGAGCATTATCGTATGGAAGTGGTCATTTATTATTTAAATTCTGCAACCCATAGGCAGCTGTAATCAGGTATTTGGACTCCAATTATTGATTCTGATTAAGTAATAAGAAGATGCCTGTACAAGGCTCTAGCTGCCCTATCGCAATCAATTCAGGAGAAACTCAGTTATGAGCACCAGAGTTAAGAACTGACCGGTCCTCCACAAACCTCATTTGGAACCAGAAGTGCACAATCAAGCAGCAGCAGAGACAAAAAAAACCAAACAACGCAAATACAGTACAATGCTGTGTTAACTACTAAAAAAAGAAAGGGAAAGTTTCAAAAAAAATTTGACAAGGTAAGGAAACTGTTTCTGTGCTTGTTTCATTTAAATTAAGATGGTTAAAAGCAGCATTTTCCTTCTGCATAGTAAAGTTTCAAAGCTGTATTAAGTCAATCTTCAGTTGTAAACTTTTGAAAGAAGAACCAAAATGTTTTGTTCAGAGTTAAAACATTTCAGAGTTATGAACAACCTCCATTCCCGAGGTGTTCTTAATGCTGAGGTTCTACTGTACTACGAGAAAACTGCAGCAGCATTAAAATAATCACTCAACAGGAACTCTGCCAGCCTGTCACCTGCAGAAGAGCTCATTGCCATGGTGCTAGGATCTGTACAAACATGCTCAAGAGAGTATCTTCCTTTCACCCTCCTCCCCCTTTCGCTTGTGGGGGAAGGCAAAATCAAATGCAAATAAAATAAAGCCATATGAAACAACCACAAACTAACACAGTCAATTAAATACACACACAGTGATGTCTAGGGTGGAGCTGTGGAAAGATAGCCTGAACTCCCTAACATAGAACAGGATTATTCTGCCTTTTGCTCATAGACTTTTATAGCCAGCAGGACCCACTAGGATCATCTGACCTCAGGGATAGCGTAGGCCACAGAACCTCACCCAGTAACTTCTACATCAAGCCCATTACTTCTGTTTGAGCTATAGTGTATTGTTTATAAAGCCAGCCAGCCTTCATTTAAAGACTTCAAATGATGACAAATCCACAATCTCACTACATAAGTTATTCCAGTGGTTAGTTACCCTCAGTGTTAAAAATACACACCTGCTTTCTAGTCAGGCCTCCACATCTAGCACTGGATCTTATTCTGCCTCAGTTTCCCCACCCACAAAATGGTGATAAAGAAAACTGACCTCCTTTATAAATTGCATTGAGATCTACTGATGAAAAAGTGCATCAGATATTATAAATATTAGAGATTATTACCATCCCTAAAGTTCTATGATTTTCCAATCACAAAACCTCTTCTTGATATTAAAATACCTTGTCATAGGCTGGCTAGCCTTTTGAGACAAGCTAGGCTTAGACCTTGCCCAGGACTTAGCAACTATCCCTCTGCCTCACTTATGAACTGGTAACAGAAGGGCCAATTAGTGATCCCAGCTGTGTGTGATGGGGCTTAATGAGACTTACCTCAGCTGTGGTGATGGAGCAGGGAGAGCACTACTTAAATAGAGCTGGGAACTCAGTAGAAGGAGGAAGGTGGGGGTTTTGTCTCTGGGAAGACCCTGGGGTAGTTAGGCTGAGTAACCTACAGGGAGCAGCATAGGCTTCTTCTGTGGGACAGCCCTGAGTTAGGCCTGTAACAGGAGAAACAGATCTACAGGGAGAAGAGTATGCTTTTGTCAGCAGGGAGGCCCTCATTGGGCCTAAAAGGAGCAGTGTGGTCCTCAAAGGTGAACTGGTGGAGTCCCTCGTGAAGGGAGGCAGTAGGGGAATTCTGCTGGGGAAGAAGCAAGATAAGAGACACTCTGTAGGAGCCAGGAGAAGTAGGCCAAGAAAGCAGGGTTTGATTTGGACTTTAAGTTGGATTTTTGTAACCCCAGGAGGGGGAGTGAACTGTTGTGTGACTTGACCAGAGGGCTGAGCCACATAAAACCCGAAGAGGGAGTCAGGAGAAGCCACTGATTTGGCCACCAGGGAGGGGGGCATGAGAGGCAGCACTGCATCCAGGTATGAGAGCGTACCCTACAGGTGAGGACATGCATCCTTTTGTAGTGGCTGGTTGAAGTCAACAGACCCACTTGGAGTCTGTTGCTGCTAGTGTATATGAGTTACTTCTATCACCAGAGGAGCACTATCAGTAAGCAGCATTCTGAGTGTCCTCCTTTGGTTTTGTACAGATGGCTGCTGTTCCTCCTGTGGGACTGACTCTTGGGGGCAATTCTGACATAGGACCTTGGTGCAGATCCTGGCAGCTTTCCAGCTGCTTTCTGTTCAGAATTCAACATTCCCTCCCCCATACAATGGGTATGATTGACTATGACAAGAATGCCATGTTCTGGTTTCTTGGAAGACAGCTCTTTTTGTAAGGGTGAAGGGTAATTTTCTTTGGCTCAAGAAGCATGTTAGATGCTGACATAAAGGGTTTTTGTCCCTCTGCTAAACCCAAATTTTACTGGGAAAAAGTGGAAGTGCTGTAGTTACCTCTACCAGGCCCCTTCCAAAATCAGTGATTCAGGTGGCTTCATTTGCTCCATTTTCCCCAGCAGATTGAATTTGTTTCTGAATCCACATAACAAAGGCACAACACACAGGAGCACTCAGCGGAGATTTTTTTTTTTTAATTTTTTGGCCCCAGTTACCTGATAGGGGACAGGAGATAACATTTCTCTCCATACCTCACAACCTGCCTATGTCCAAATGCTTGACAAAGACACAAAATAAGGTGCACAATAAATAAGATAAAAAATTAAAGAGAGTCAGGCAGGAAACCTGAAATTCAGTGAGCTTCCTTGTTTAAGTCACCTTCTATAACCTGTGTTTCATTGCTCTCTTTCTCTGATGTAAATAATGTTCAGCAATTAAAATGAGGGACAGCAAACTTGTGTGGAACACACATAGCTTTGGGACTAACATGGGTGATGTTTGTCAAAATGATGACATCTTAGGGTTATGTCTCAGCATGAAATCTGTTATTATTAGTGGCTGCTCGATGACCTTCGTGAAATTAATTCGGTATCCATCCAGTACATACCGTGCTACTTGATCTCTGAATTATATAACAAAGATCACCAGATCTTATGCATGTGAGGTCACCTTTGACAGATGCAGAGACTGAACTCTTTTCTGCTCCCATGATGTGTTTCTTTCAGGTCAGTATTGAAGAACATTTGGTGGGGTAACTGAGGCAAGTTTGCACTGCTGTTCCCTTCATTCTATCTGCTCTTGGGACAAAGAGACTTTGGTTTCCAGGTGTGTCATTGTGAGGCAGATCAATAGCAATACGTTCCCTTTAAAAAATAATAAACTTGTTTCACAGCACATCAAAGGAAGTTCAACATCCTTGAGAAAGCCAAAAGAACTTCAGTGTACTCTTGGTCATGAAGAATGAGCTAATTTCATGTATCAGGAAGGAAGGAAATTGTTCCAAAAAAATTAATTAGCCAGGACATCAGCTAGTTTGTAAAAGAGTATACTTGCACTAGCATAGCATATTTAATGTTCTAAGTGCTACATAACATCTCCTTAATCCGAACAGCAGCTCTGTGAGATAGGCAAGTATTACTATTGCCATTTTACACATCAGGGAAAGCAAGTCAGAAATATTATAGGCCAAATATTATTAGGATGAAAGACCAATGAATTAAGAAACATGTTTACCAAAAATGCCACTCCACCATCAGCAATCAGGTGGTTGCCAAAAGCTTTGCTGGTATGATAAGATCACCATTGACAAACATAGACCGAACATCTAACCAATAACATCCAAGTCTACTTTAAGGACCTAGGTAGGGGTTTGCCATGATGATGATGAAGAACCTCTTAATTGCCAATGCCTCCATTCTTTGAGTCTCCAACTCTGAACGCCTAGGCTAAAATTTTCAAGTTTGGGTGCCCAAAATTGAGGCACTTTTATCTATATATAGCTACCTAAACAAATGGCCTAATTTTCAGATGTTAAGCACTTACAGCTTCTGGAAAAACTAGCTGCTTAGGTGCCTAAAGATGGATTTAGATGCCCAGTTAGAAATATGCAAGATTGAAAGTGTTATCCTCAGAGTCTAAGGGTGGGGCACCCAAATTTAAAGGGTGACCTGGAATTTTTGGAGCTCAGCAATTTGCCCAAGGTCATAGAGGAAGGCATGTCAATACTGGGATTAGAACTCAGGAGTTTTTAAAACTCAGAGCCAGTGCTCAAGCTACCAGATCAAACATCTCACTTCTGTTATCAGGTGCTATCTCTGAAGAAGTTGAAGATAGAGTTACAGTGACAATGATTTATTCAAAAAGCTGTATTGGTATGGATAGAGACCCTCATGCATCAGGGGATAAGCAAACTTCTAACTGTGGGGGTCAGGAAGAAGGTTTTTCTGTGGGCAGGTTATTCCATAAATACCTACTGTAGGTTTTCTTGCACCTTCCTCTGAACTGGCTAGTACGGTCCATTGTCAGAGACAGGGAACTTAAATAAAATACTCGTCCGATCCGGTATGGCAGTGCCTATGTCATATAGTCATGCACAGTGCTTAACTTTAAGCATGTACATAGTAAGTTAATAATTCTTAGGTCTTATATAGAGCTTTTTATCAGTAGAGCTCAAAGCACTTTACTAAGGAGCTAAGTATTCTGATCTCCATTTTACAGATAGGGAAACTGAGGCACGAGGTAAGTCCTACTGACTTTAATGAAAGTTAAAAAATTGCTTATGTGTCCTTCCTGATCAGGAATGCTTTCCTGAACTGGGAACCAAACACAAATCCACTTAGTCCAGATAAAATACCAAACCACTTTTTTTTTTTTTTTTTACATAAGCCAATCGTTTTACCATCTTACACGGGGAACCAAATTATCTGACACTGCTGTTGTGATCGCTGTTTAAAAGAGAAGCAGGCAAAACAAGAAATGGCCAAAATTAAATGGAGGGGGGAGGAGTTTTAAAAATTATCTGTCTGTTTCACAGATGATTTTTTTAAAAGCTTTCATTCCAGGAATAGGGCACCATTACAATGAGAAACCCTTTAATTATGTTGTAAAGGTCTGGTATTCCAGTGAAATGTCATTTCAAAATAAACTTCTAACAGTTAATTATCAGTGATATTTAACTTGTGGGAAAATTAAATATCACCACATACTCCTGTGATCATTTTATTGCTTTTGTAGACATTTTAATATTTTAATGGTTTCCAAGTAACCATGTAAAAGACTTGCTACCAAGCACACTTTCCTGGCTTTCTGTGCATAGCCATCTAACCTTTCTTTTGGCTTCTTTATACAAAACAGACCTTTGAACAGGAGGAGGTGGGGGAGGGAAATAAAAGACCATGAGAGGATAGACATGGAATCATGCCACCATTCCTTTAGCTAGAATGATTCCTAGGCATTACGTTTTATTAGCCATGATAATATAACTGGAAATGTAATACCAAATGAACAAATAAGGAAATATTGCAGGCCTTGGCAGTGGTCAGTGGAGGAATCAGATTAATGTGCCTTGCTGCAGTGAGTAATCTATATTTATCTAGTGTTTCTAAAATGTAGTGTGCAATTCGACATCCAGAGGTGTGTAGTGACCCCTACCACTGGTTGACAGCTAGGAAGTGGGACACTCTTACACTGTATCACTGTCTAAAACATAAGCTAAAGAACTGACCCCATTAGCAGAGCGAGCACAGGTTCCGTTTTTAAAACAGGCCAAATGATAGCAGCAGTTGTCAATTCTCAGTGGATCAGCAATAGAAATGGGTGTATATATCTCACTGTTTGATCCATAGAAGATGTGACTCTATTTCAGGTGATAGCTCAAAAACATGGCCCTTTAGCGCAATCTGTAGTGTACTGTGCTTCTGTAGCTAGAGGTCGCTTGGTTCAGTTCTACATATTGCCAACTAGCAGAGGGCACAGGGGTGTGTAAGGGTTACAGGGATCTCCTAGGTCTGCTATCTACATATTAGTTTGAAAGAGTGTCTCATAAAGTCTTTACTGAAAGCTGGTCCTCAATCATTGTGCAGTGTATGTCTGGATAATATGTAAGGCGGTCTATATATATACTGAAAATTATGTTCTTGGGGCTGGTCACCAAAAGGTGAGAAACAGATTTCTTTCAGGCAAGGAATGCTCATCAAGTCTGTCTAGCTGTAAACTGAGTATTGTGTACTTCACAATGAACACCTGTTTATGATGTGAGCAAAATGTTAATCAAGGGATTGCAAAGTCTCTAGGGCAGTGGAACTGTGCTTGGTTCACCCTCAGCTAAACTGCACTTGCTAAGCAGAGGGTAGGGCTGCCAAAGCCCAGTGGAGAGACACAGAGGGTGGCGACAGGTGTTTCTACCTGGTGGGGTGGTCCCTGCGTAAGAGTCCTAGAGACCATTTGACCCTCCCCCTCTGCACTTTTTAATCACAGAGCTGATAAAGACTCAAGTGAGAGCAGGGGCAGTTCTGTTTTTTGCCACCCCAAGCATGGCAGTCAGGCGGCCTTCGACGGCATTTCTGTGGGAGGTCTGCCGGTCCCGCTGGTCCCATGCCATAGGCGTGCCCACCGCCAAAGCCGGGGGACCTCCCGCAGGCATGCTGCCAAAGGCTGCCTGACTACCACCCTCTCAGCGACTGGCAGGCCGCCCCCTGCGGCTTGCCGCCCCAGGCACGCGCTTGCTATGCTGGTGCCTGGAGCTGCCCCTGAGTGAGAGTCTTTTTGTTGTAGATCAGTAGCGCTGAAATCACTGATAGCTGGGTCTAAGCATTAGACCCGCTATGGGACAGCATTGCCAATGAAAAGGCTGCCCTGCCTGCACTGCAGTGAGGCTCCCCTACTAACTGCTAAAATGACTGAGAGCTGTGGTAAGCGGCGGGACCTCAAGACATTCCAGAGGTTGCAGTAGAGAGGGCAATGGTGGAGCGAGTGACTGATGGAGCAACTGATGGTGAAGTGAGCAGCCAGTGGCAGAGCGTCAGCTGAGGCATTGCTCAGTACCTCCCCCCACACCCGGGTAGGAGGTGAACTCATATGAATACAACCTTTGGTCTTCACTGATCAAGGACAACAACTGTGAGTGGGGTGTGGTGGAGGATGAGGGGAGTGGTGTGTTAAAGGGACATTTGTTTGTCAGACTTTCACACTGCAAGGTGAGAAACTGAGGAGAAGGACGCTACACAGTGTACTCTGAGGTGAGTGTTTTGTTCATGGTCATATATTTTCGAATCACGATGGGGTGTTTTTCCAGATAAATGCCTGGTTTCTTTCCCCTCTTACTAAAAGTTTTCTTTTCCCTACACAGACTCGATGCCTGTGAGAGGGGAAGTATGGTCTCTTAGAGGTGCTCGGGGCAGTGTGTAATTTTTCCAGATTACTGGGTGGGGGTTCCTTGTTGTATTGTCCAAAGGAACCCATCTTGAATGTGGCCCTTGTTGCTGCCAACTTCACCTGGCAGAGGGGTTACATTTACATCTGTAAAGAGAGAGCAGACCCTGCATAGGCCTGGAGGACGGTGCTTGTGCTGGCAGAGGCAGGAGGTGTTGGGGAACTGACCCACAGCGGGCACAGAGGAGGCTGTCTTCCACTAAGAGCAGGTGGCAGTGAGTTGCCTCACAACCCAGGGTACCCTGGGAAGCGTACCAGCAAACATTAAAAAAACCCTATGTGCTAGGCTTTGAGATATCATGAAACTTTAAACGAGATAATAAGTGTCAGGTTCTATCTGTTTGTCTTCTGGTTTTTGAGCCTCTAAGATGCACCTGGGTCATGTTTTTATCTTTTCTCCTGAACTATTGCACAGGTGTAACACATTAGTCTGTGTGTGTTATAGGGCCTGCACTATGCCTAATTCCCTGAAGATAAGCATATGTCTCAGCCATCCCTAGCAGGCCTTCACTCTTGAGATCAAGCTATGCCAGCTCCCACTTTTAGTTCAGGATGTCCACAGTTCAATCCTTGGTGTGGGCTAAGATGGCAGATGTCACAACTACGCATGAAAGAGAATCAGATCTTTTATTACCAAACATGGTACTGATTAATGCAGGGACTTTCTTTTTGGTGTTCCCAATTCATTTGTTACATTAAAGTCAGGCAGTTTAATTTTATAAACATTACATTGGTTTAAATTACATTTTTAAATCATACATTTTTCTTCCCATGGAGACAGGCAAATCTTGAAACCACCAAACTAATGTTGCTTGCTAACTTATAAATAAAAAATCAGTCCTTAAAAAAATCAATGCCTTAAAAACTGTTTTCTGAAGTACATTTGGAATTATCTCATAGGAAACAGTGCTTTTTTGGCAAACATAACAACTTAGAGAATTACGGAAAAGAAAGAAATAGATTGCCCATGAGTTTAACATAGTTCCATAATATCTATATGTACAATTTGGATAAAATTCTGAAACATCTGACTCAGTAAGGAGAAGCAATAAAAAAAGCAATCCAATTTCCAAGTAGAGGTAATGGATGAGTTAAAGGATAAAATTTAATGATATACGAGTAATTATATTGGGCTAGATCCCCAGTTGGCTTACGTCACTGTAGCACCACTGTCTTTACCAGGGATCTTTAATTCAGAATTACCACAGACTGTTTTAGAAGCTATACATACACGGCTATCACCTCTCCCACCACTGACATGCTGCCACCTCTGAAGTGAAATTCACAGCTACTAGTGAAAAACCACTCCCACAATGGTTTGTTATGGGAATTACTGGGTGTAATTCTCTGGCCCTGTCTGACCTCCCTGCATAACACAGATGATGACACTGGTCTTTTCAGGCCTTAACAGCTAAGACCTGACACAACATTGTGCTTTGGATGCTTCATGCCAGCTAGGCAGATTTTTAATTTCCAAAGTCACATCTGGCCCATCTCCCATGGTACCATGCAAAGTGCAATGCAAAGGGTGGGGAGATTAACAACATGCAGGTAAAGACACTGATTAAAACTCAGGCGATGTATATCACAATATTCTAATTAAGGATGCTTACGGACTTACTGCAGCAAGTCCCACCCCTCTTCCCCCCAATAAATAACAGCATTTATCAATTCATTTGAGAACACTGAAACACCAGGAGTTACCGTTACTGGTGCCCACATAGCACATGGTGATGGTTAAGTTACAAATGCCTAAATATGCAGATCTAAATTTTACAGTTCCTTTGCCAGAGGCAGGGGCATCACTTTTCATAAAGTGGCATCTCCCTCCTTGAACTGCATAACAAGTGCTCCTTCATTATGAAGAATTAGGGGCCAGATCCTCAACTAATGTAAATCAGCAAAATTTTGTAGAAGTCAGTGGAGCTTCATTAATTTATACCCTCTCTCCACCATACTGGGGCTCCTGTAAAGAGGGTTAACTCCTACCACTAGGCACTCAGCAGCACAGAGCACGATTTTAACGTAAGAAGCAGCCCTTATTGCTGTATATGAAATTCTGAAGAGGGAAAAATGAGGATTGATGTTCCATGGATTTTTAAAACATTGCCAGATGGAAAGACTGAAGCAAAGGAAAGAGCTGGACACGCAAGGAGCTTGGGCAGAATTTTAGCCAGAGAACAGTTACACATAAACTAATAAGGGCAACGGCAGAAGGAGCTAGATATAAACAACATTGATGAAGGATGGCAAGTGTTTGGAAAAAATACCACAGGGTATAAATGCAAGACTCAAAGGACATGAAGGAGCTGGTTGGACTTTCTATCCTCCATCTGCCATGACGTGCCCATATGTACTGTGTAGGTTACCAGTTCAGCACAGGTCTGTGGTTCTAACCTCCTGGCAAACACGTCAAAACTGCATTGAATCAGCAGCCAAACTCCTGTCAACAACCCAAGGAGAAGGTTATAGCTCTTGTGTCTATAATTTTGCATACAACCCAGATGGAAGTACAAGTACTTCTATGTTGAAGTGCCAAACAACAACTCCCCCAGGTCTTATATTATCTTTCCTTCGTCTTGTCTCAGACCAACTTCCATACTGCTGGGAACTCTGCAGCTGTGAGCACTCCAGTAGAAGGCTGTGCATGGCAAGCCAAGCTTTGTGTTTACTTTCAGGCTTCTGGTTAACCAGGTTTCCCCTGTCACCATCTTCAACAGAAATTATTCCAACAAGGCAATGCAGCTGCAGAATCTTCACGCTTCCTTTGAAACAAGTTTTAAAGAAACATTCACTCATTTTGTTGGAGCACTTCATACTGTGAACAAAAAGGCCACCATTTTGATGCTTCCATAACTAACCAGGAGACAGGTTAGCAAAATAATATAAAGCCATTGCCAGGGGAAAAATGGAATTCAGCCAAGCTGATATTGTTTTTCAACATTAAATTTGTACTTTAAATATATTGATTTAACCTTGCCACTGGTGTCTCTCATTTTTAAGAATGGAGGGCTTTAGCTGCACATTCATATAAGGATTAAGAGACAGAAGTGGAATAAGGAATTATTCCTACACTAAAAATATCAGTGTAGAACATATTGAGCCTAGATGTCGTTTTTCATTAAATCTACTCTAAGTGGTATTGGCTACATAGTTTCACTGACCTAGTCACCTAACATGAATGCTGATTTTGGATAAGAGAAGACCTTTATGGTCTTGTATCAACTTTATCTATTTCATTTTTGTGCCAGGGGATGCCCTGACTGGAATAAATTCATTCCTCCCTAATGCACCAATATGCAGACAGATTACTGTTGAAGGGGTAGAACAAACCATACGCTGATTATGCAGGCATTGGCAGACCAGTTTCTGTAATAAGAGAAGTTTTGTTTGTGTTTCTAGTTTTTAAGTCTGGGTTTATGCATTGGGGATGTTGTCTGATGGGCTTGGGTTTGAATCCCACCTGTGCTCACTCTGATCAATCCCTTATTCCACTACAGACTTCTTGCATGGTCTCAAAAAGCTACTTAACCTACATGTGTCTCACTTGCCTATATGTAAAATAAGGATAATAGTCTTTCCTTCCCATATAGGGACATATAAGTATCTAAGACAGAGACACTGAAGGAAGTTTGGTTTGTATTCACATGGGGAATTGTGGGTGAGAGAAGGAGATCTGAGACTTTGAGTTGCCTGGTTTGCTAGTAGCAGATTCTGATGAATTATACTGCTGCACTCTTAGTTATGTCTGGGCATTCATTTTGTTGTGCCTAAATTATGTCAAGGGTACCCTGAAGATAGCAATAGGTGCCCATTTTTAGTGTGTGTATAAATCTAAATTAAATGTATGATATTCATTGGTGACTGAGACAGGTTTTAGGGTTAAGTTATTTACCTACCTCACAAGAACAAATAAACTTATAAAACAAAAGAGGATCCTGATGCTGCTGTGTTCTAGTCTGGCTTTATGCTCTATCTCAATCTCTGCAGTTAGTTCCTGCTTCTCTGTGTTGGAGAGTTAGCAGTAGAGCTGTTTGATTTTGGTCAAAATTCAAAATTTGCATGAAAAATTAGATTGGTTCAAACTACAACTGTCTACTGATGATTATATTATTATTTTTGGTATACAGACATGTTTCTTTAGACATGGTCCTTCCCAGTTAATGCCTAATGGTCTATAGACAGTTTCTACTGGATGCAGGGAGCTGGCCATTGCTACGAGGGAGGTGCTTTCAAACCTACCATCTATGAACCTGATTTAAAATAACCTTCTGCTTTACAAATCTATGCAGGAAAGTTATTTATTGTGGCTTATAGCCTTTGTAACAGAGGCTTCCTGGGCAAGCAGCTCCTCTGCTCTCTGTGGACAACAGGAATAAAACTCAAACCATCAAATGAAGCATGGTCTTTAACAACCTAATCACTACCGGCAACAATCATCCACATTGAAGCACAACCTATTTCACCTTGTAAGGGCAATACACACATTATCATGCTGGTGGAAAGAAATGGAAAAAATTGATCAGTTTTATGAATAGTATCTAAGTAAAGAAATACATTAAATAAATAAGATGCCTTTGTATATGAGTACCTAGCAAATTATATGATCTCCTAGATTCAAAAGCCAGAAGGAGCCATTGTGGTTATTTAATCTGATCTCCCCTACAACACTGGCCACAGAACCTCCCCCAAATAATTTCTTTTGAATTAAAGCATATATTTTTTTTAAATCTCATCTTGATTTTAAAATATCCAGTGATAGAGAATCCACCATGACTCTTGGTAAATTGTTCCAATCATTAATTACCTCACTGTTAAAAATGTACACCTTATTTTCGGTCTGAATTTGTCTAACTTCAGTTTCCAGCCATTGGCTCGGGATACCTTTGTTTGCTAGCCTGAAGAGCCCATTATCATATATTTGTTCCCTATGTAGGTATTTGTAGACTGTAATCAAGTCACCCCGTAACATTCTCATTGTTATGCAAAATAGATAGACTCAAGTTGCTCAATCACTATAAGGAATGTTTCCTAATCCTTTAATCATTCTCTTCCCTGAATCCTCTCCAACATTTTTCTTGAATTGTGGATACCAGAACTGGACACCGTATGGCAGAAGCGGTCCCACCAGTGACAAATACCATGTAAAATAACCTCTCTACTATTACTTGAGATTCCCTGCTTATGTATCCAAGGATTGCATTAGTCCCTTTGGCCTAGCTTCTGATATATATTAATTACTTTCAACTTCCTCATTCTTCCATTTCATATCTATTTTTTTATAGTTTCCTTCACTTCCTCTGTAAATCAGGTTAATTTTTTAACCAATATGGCATTCTTCCTCAATTGTGGGATTGTGACATTTTGTGTATCTAGTAAAGTATTCTTAAGCAATTTCCAATTATCATTCCATTTTTCTGATTAAAATTTTCCTCCCAGATGATTTTGCTTATAACTGGTTTCAACTTTATAAAATTGGCCCTTTTAAAGTACAAAGTATATATATTACTGGTCTGGGTTTTATGATGAACAGCATATTTGGCTACTGACTGTAGAGACTGGCTAACCTAGTGAGGAGGGCTTTAAACTAGGTTCAACGGAGGAAGGTGACCAAAGCCCACAGGTAAATCAAAAACATGGAGACCTGGGAGAAGGGTCAGAATCTGGGGGAAGCATGGCCTGTTATAGCAGAAATAAGGGAGAAACAAGACAGAACTGGGGTGGGGGAATCAAATTAGTATCTTAGATGTCTGTATACTAATGCGAGAAGTATGAGGAATAAGCAGGAAGAACTCAAAATGCTAGTAAATAAACACAACTATGACATAGTTGGCATCATGGAGACTTGGTAAGATAATATGCATGACTGGAATGTTGGTATAGAAGGATACAGCTTGCTCAGGAAGGACAGGCAGGGAAAAAAGGGAGGAGGTGTTGCCTTATATATTAAAAATATATACACTTGGACTGAGGTTGAGATAAAAATAAGAGACAGATTTGTTGAAAGTCTCTGGGTAAAAATAAAAGGGGTAAAGAACCAGGGTGATGTCATGGTAGGGGTCTACTACAGACCACCAAAACAGGAAGAAGAGGTGGATGAGGCTTTTTTTAACAACTAACAAAATCATCCAAAGCACAGGACTTGGTGGTGATGGGGACTTCAACTACCCAGACATCTGTTGGTTAAATAACACAACAGGGTACAGATTATCCAACAAGTTCTTGGAATGTATGGGAGACCATTTTTTATTTCAGAAGATGGAGAAAGCTACTGGGGAGAGTCTGTTCTAAACTGATTTTGACAAATAGGGAGGAATTGGTTGAGAATTTGAAAGTGGAAGGCAACTTGGGTAAAAGTGATCATGAAATGGTAGAGTACATGATTCTAAGGACTGGTAGGAGGGAGAACAGCACAATAAAGACAATGGATTTCAAGAAGGCAGAGGCAGCAAAGAATCCTGTGGCACCTTATAGACTAACAGACGTTTTGGAGCATGAGCTTTCATGGGTGAATACCCACTTCGTCGGATGCATGTAGTGGAAATTTCCAGGGGCAGGTGTATATATATGGATTTCCACTCCATACGGCTAAATGCAGTGCCTTGAAGAAGGCAGACTTTAGCAAACTCAGGGAGTTGGTAGGTAAAATCCCATGGGAAGCAAGTCTAAGGGGAAAAACAATTGAAGACAGTTGGCAGTTTTTTCAGAGAGACATTAAGGGCACAAGAACAAATTATCACACTATGTAGGAAAGATAGGAAGTCTGGCAAGAGACCACCCTGGCTTAACCAGGAGATCTTCTATGATCTAAAACTAAAAAAAGAATCCTACAAAAAGTGGAAACTCTGTCAAATTACAAAGGATGAATATAAACAAATAACACAAGTATGTATGGACAAAATTAGAAAAGCCAAGGGCACAAAATGAGATCAAACTAGCTAGGGACTGTAGAAGGGTTGGGCTGGATTTGTCCCTCTCTGGGGTGGCAGGGAACCAGACCACCTTGCTACGTCCATTGGGTTATTTTGAGGGGAACTAGCCTGGCCGTGGGGTTTCATGCTACAGCAATGGTAGAGACCAACAAACAGCTCTATTCCGCAGACCCAGGCCCTAGTTCACAGCAGGCCAGTCGAGAGTCTATGGCTGAGCAAACAAATGAATTCAGGAGGCCCAGGCTGGCTCTGAAGGGCCTGGGGAAAGGTGGAGACGGCCACCCGCACATTGGGTGGCAGGGGGGATGCAGGCCCACCCACTCCACTGCATCCCAACCTGGGGCCCTAGCAACGGCAGAAGACCTGCTGCTGCGTCAGTGGGGATCCTGGCCGCAACACACTGACTGGTCAGCTGCCCCCAGGTTACTTCCTACCTCCCCCTCTAGAGGTACCTGCGTCTGGACAATGTCCTCCATGGAATCAAGCAGCTTGGGCTCCTCAGGGTACCCGGTGAGTGGAAGGTTTGGCAGCTCCTCTGGGTAGCTTGCCACAGGCAGGATTAACAGCTTCCCTAGGGTCTGGTCAGCATCAAGCCTCGGCTGGTCTGGCCAGTCCTCGGGTCAGTCGCAGACTGCAGGAGTCTTCCCGCCGGGAGCTAGGCCACAGGCGTCTGGCTTCTCCGGCGGCTGGGCCTCTAGTGAGCTCTGGGGTCAGGCTTTTGTACTTCCTGTCCTGCGCCCTGACCTCTGTGGGGTGGGCGCAAGCTCCACTGGTTCTGCCCACTTTGGCGTTTGGAGGGGCTCGTCCCTCTCCGGGGTAGCAGGGAACCACATCGCCTCACTACAGGGACATAAAAGGAAACAAGAAAACATTCTACAAATACACTAGAAGCAAGAGGAAGACCAGGGACATAGTAGGCCCATTAATCAATGGGGTGGGGAGGGGGGAAGACAATAACAGAAAATGTGGAAATGGCAGCAGTGCTTAATGAAGTCTTTGTTTCAGTTTTCACCACGAAGGTTGGTGGCAAATGGATGTCTAACATAGGGAATGCCAGTGAAAATGAGGTCGGATCAGAGTCTAAAATAGAGAAAGAACAAGTAAAAAATTACTTAGACAAGCTAGATGTCTTTAAATCACCAGGGCCTGATGAAATGCATCCTAGAATACCCAAGGAGCTGACTGAGGAGATATCTGAATCATTAGCCATTATCTTTGAAAAGTCATGGAAGGCGAGAGACATTTCAGAAGACTGGAAAAGGGCAAATATAGTGCCCATCTATAAAAAGGGAAATAAGGACAACGTGGGGAATTACAGACCAGTCAGCTTAACTTCTGTACCTGGAAAGATAATGGAGTAAATAATTAAGCAATCAATTTGCAAACACCTAGAAGATAATAAGGTGATAAATAACAGTTAGCATGGATTTGTCAAGAACAAATCGTGTCAAACCAACCTGATAGCTTTCTTTTCCCTGAGAGTAGTTATCAGTGGTTTATAGTTATGCTGGAAGGGCACAATGAGTGGGGGTCCTGCAGGGATCAGTTCTGTGTCAGGTTCTGTTCAATATCTTCATCAATGATTTAGATAATGGCATAGAAAGTACACTTATAAAGTTTGCAGATGATACCAAGCTGGGAGGGGTTGCAAGTGCTGTGGAGAATAGGATTAAAATTCAAAATGATCTGGACAAACTGGAGAAATGATCTGAAATAAATAGGATGAAATTCAATAAGGACAAATACAAAGTACTCCACTTAGGGAGGAACAATGAATTGCACACATACAAAATGGGAAATAACTGCCTAGAAAGGAGTACTGCGGAAAGGGATCTGAGGGTCATAGTGGATCACAAGCTAAATATGAGTCAACAGTGTAACACTGTTGCAAAAGAAGAAAACATCATTCTGGGATGTATTAGCAGGAGTATTGTAAGCAAGATACAAGAAGTAATTCTTCCACTCTACTCCATTCTGATTAGGCCTCAGCTGGAGTATTGTGTCCAATTCTGGGAGCCACATTTCAGGAAAGATGTGGAGAAAGTCCAGAGAAGAAGAACAAAAATGATTAAAGTTCTAGAAAACATGACCTGTGAGGGAAGATTGAAAAAACTGGTTTTGTTTAGTCTGGAGAAGAGATGACTGAGAAGGGACATAATAACAGTTTTCAAGTACATAAAAGGTTGTTACAAGGAGGAGGGAGAAAAATTGTTCTTCTTAACCTCTGAGGATAGGACAAGAAACAATGGGCTTGAATTGCAGCAAGGGCGGTTTAGGTTGGACATTAGGAAAAACTTCCTAACTGTCGGAGTTGTTAAGCATTGGAATAAATTGCCTAGGGAGGTTGTGGAATCTCCATCATTGGGTATTTTTAAGAGCAGGTTGGACAAACTCCTGTCAGGGATGGTCTAGATAATACTTAGTCCTGCCATGAGTTCAGGGGCCTGGACTAGATGACCTCTTGAGGTCCCTTCCAGTTCTATGATTCTATGTTAGCACATTATAAATGTGATCAAGTGACGATCACTTGTACCTAAGCTACAATTAATTTTTAGTTGTGTGATCAGTTCCTCTTTTTCTGTCAAGATAAGATTCTCTCATGTTGGATGTGACACCTTTTGAGTTTTAGATTCCATATTTCTATATGTAAATAAAACAGAATCCACAACATTACATACAGAAGCAAAAATTGTTGCAACATCCCATAGATGTCCAACAATCAGACTAGAGAGACAATATTCTGGAACCAACACAGCTACAATAACACTGCCTACAACAGTCAAACTGTCAGCCAAAACTTGCTGATCCAACTTGCCTGTTACACATGTTCCATGGCAAAAATGATGAGAGGATCACACGCAAGAATTAAAAGAGGCTGACAAACATTTCATTAAGAAAGCAAATGTTTATGGCAACACTGACATCACATAGACATCCATGCACAGAGATAAAAATTGAAGTAATAACATTTAGGAGGGTAAGATTTGTCACCTAGACATCTTTGTCCCTCTGTTCTGGTGTCAGGCAGCAAATGCTGCCTGATGAAGTGACAAAAGAGAATACGCTTACTTCATCCATCTAGGCAATGAGGGTGGAAGAGGGCAGGAAGAGTAATCCTTCTTGATCCCTTTCAACAGTCTGATTATGAAATTTGCTAACCAAAGCTCAGTCTTTCTCAAGTGCTAGCAATATGCAGATGAGACACAGTTCTGCTTATCTTCTACCACATGACCTAACACTAACCACCAAGATGGCTCACTGCTTGGACAAAATTGGCTGATGGATGAAGAACAACTGGATGAAGCTAAACCTGAACAAGATGGAGGTTATGCTTGTTGTCAGAGGAAAGCATTTTGAAGAGCTTGTAGCCATGGTGCAGTGTTCCTTTGTTGAAGGCATGCACCCACAACTGATCAATTCAGTCTGTATTTTGTAGTGCACTTGGATTCCTCACTGATACTAAGATCTGACACAGCAGCATTGATAAGAAATATGTTCGATTGTTTTCTGTTGGCTAGGAGACTGCTCAAGCTGCTGAATGATGATCTGGCATCAGTTATTCATGCTTTCATTACATCTCGGCTGGACTACCTCAGTGCAATAAAACTGTGTGGGAAACTTTCAGCACTTGGGAAACTCCAGTGAATACAGGACAGCTCCTCAGTAACATGGGGTATTCACATTTCTTTGACCTGCCTTCTTTCATATAAACACAGAGCGACCTCTGTATATATTATATGTTTTAAAAACCCTACAAACAAGACATAACACTGCACATACTTCTCCCTTCTACTCCTGGGGAGAGGAGGAGAGAACAAACCACATAACGCTCTACTGGAAGAGGTTAGATACCATAGTGATGAGCATGATATAAGAACTTATATAGAATGTTAAAGTTGGAAGGGACCTCAGGAGAGCATCTAGTCCAACCCCCTGCTCAAAGCAGGACCAATCCCCAGACAGATTTTTGCCTCAGCTCCCTAAATGGCCCTATTAAGGATTGAACTCATAACTGTGGGTTTAGCAGGCCAATGCTCAAACCACTGAGCTATTCCTACCCCAGAACAGAAAGTAAAAAGCAGGGACATGTTCTCCTGAAAGGGGCAAAGGACCAACTACAATTGTTTCCCAAAGTCTCAGCTTTGATTGTAAAAAAAAAAATGTCTCTAGATGTTAAGGCTGTGAAGAAAAATTTGAAAATGTGACTTGGGTGTAATTTTCAGCTATGACCTCCTGAGTTTGCAGACAGCCTGAAACAATAGCTGTGCAAGGTGTGAATTGCCTCATTCATTTCAGTAGGTGCTTACTCAGATGCCTAAATGGCAGCAGCTAACAATTTAGCTTGTAAGACAGGAGAGGAAATAAGCTATTATTAAGAGCTGCACAATCTACTCAAATTGACAGATCATGTTGGATGCCCTTAAACAACCCATGGCAAGGATGAAAGAGAGTGCAGCTGTGGGAGTTGTCCTGAAGTGTAGGCTCAACTTTCAAAAGTTTGAGAAATGCTACCTCATAAATCAACATCATATAGCATTGGACTCTATCATCTATGGTGCTAAATTCCACAGGTCAACAATTTAGGGTGGGCATAATTTCCAGAATCATTGAGCCGCTGCAGCTCCTACTTCATGAAGATAAGGGTAAACATTGTAGCTCAGAATCTCTTGGGGGGAGAGGGCGAAATCAAGCGCTGTGCAGGTTATATCGAATTGATTCATTTGACATTTACTAGTCAATTTTATCAAGTGCCACCTTCCCTCATTTTTTTTTTTTTTTGGTAGATTGATGGTAACTACTACATCAAGCAAGGTATTAATGAAATTGAAAGATAAAGGGTTAATGCTCTGCTGTTCTATGGCATTTACAGACTTGGCGTGATCCTTTCTTATACTCAGGGTGCTTCTGCTGTGATCTACCGGCTGCGGCTGGTTTAATTCTCCAACAATGAAGCTTTACTTCCATGATTAATGAACAAATTGCTATTTTCACAAGGGCTCATAAGACACTTAGTTGTTCCTCTCTGGTTATTTAGGGGGCCCTTAAGGCTTTCTTTGGGGACCTCATTATTTTCTATATGGCTTCAAAAAGAAATAAACAAAGCCCTAAAGGACGTTTATGTATACATAAAGCAGAGTGAGTTATCCCTCTAAAGGGAATGGGGAAGAACTGGTGAAGGAATCAGGAGGCATACAAGTAAAATTCTTAAATATTCCAAAATTATAAAGGGTCCAGGCATCCTTTCTGAATATTAATGTTGGAACAAGATTAATAACATGCAGATGATTCTGCTCAATCATTAACATACTCAGGGTTAGAATTAATCTGCAGAGCAGCTTATTTTATAAGCAAAAGACAATGGACCAGATCCTCGGCTGGAGTGAATCAGTGGCGATAAATGAAACCATGCAGATTTACACCAGCTGCAGACCTTGCCCAAAAAGGATGCAAAGTCCAATGCATGCTCCCCACTGACCGGACAGATGAATGGTGATGTTGAGGAATTTCACTGCTTGTTGCCATGCGGTGCTTTGCAGTCAGGTGTCGTCTGCTGCTCCCCTTTTCCTATGTTCAGGAAACAAAAATCTGAATTTGCAAGCTGCACACAGATCGCGCCACTGTGAATCTGTGGGCCAGATCCTTGGCCAGTGAAAGTGGATGCAGCTCCATTGAAGTAAACAGAGCTACACCAATTTATACTAATTCAGGCTCTGGCCTACAATGTTTTCTTTATTATAGACTTTGAGCCCGTCCTTCTAACCTTCCTCAGTTGGGGCTATGACGTTCATAGAATCATAGAATATTAGGGTTGGAAGAGATCTCAGGAGGTCATCTAGTCCAATCCCCTGCTGAAAGCAGGACCAACACCAACTAAACGTTGTTAGCCCTTGTCCAGGTGTTCAGTGATAGAGGAGGGTGTAAGGAGAATCCTGTCTTGAATGGTTCATATAAGGGCTGGGCAGGAAGTACAGTCACTGCACTCAGGGTCTGCTCCCTGGCTACCCTCATGGAGAAGGAGAGAATAGATGGAACCACAGGTCTGCCTGCCCACCCCCACTCAGATCTAGCTATCTGTGCAAGGGGCATTCCTTAAAGGACAGAAGCAGCATGTACTTTTCCCCTGTCTACTGGGGAATTCCAGGAAGTGGAATGAACAGGATGAATTACACTCTTAGGTGCTACAAATCCATGCCGTCTCCAATGAAGGGCTATGCCTAAATAGTACAATCTACAACCCTTTTGTCCGCTATCACTTCCATAGTCTAATTTAGGGCCCAACCCTGCATGGTGCTGAGCATCTTCCACGCAGATGTATCAATTAAATCCAATTTCAGTTACACCCAAGGTAGTTGAAGGCAAAGGGAGCGGAAGGCACTTGCTACATGCTGCTTCAGGATGGGCTGTGAACCACACAGCAGAGTCCTGAATTGGAGCTTTTCCTGAAATAGGAAGGAGGCCACTTTCTGAATGGACCTGAAAGGAAGAGCATGTGTCCTGGCCACCCCTCTCCCAGGTGGGACTGGCTGGCATGGAAAAGTGTACAGAATGTTGGATGCTTCTCTAACTCAAGAGAGATTTACAAAGGTTCTGTGGTTTGTTTTACTCATCACTAAAAGTCAGGGGCAACACTTTTCTGATGAGAAACAATTACTCCGGGTATTTAAGGGAAGCTTATGAGGAGCTCCAGAAGAAGTTCAGGGGAAAATAGGATGGGGAGGAGGAATCTCAAAAATTACAAAGTTTGTTTCTGCTTTTTTTCCGCCTTTCAAGATTCACCATCTCTAAGAACTATGGAAATAAGAACAAGGTCAAGTAGATGGTGGTAACAATTTGTCCTGCTTGCATATGTAATCCACACACCTCCTGAGTGTGGTGTTCTGTCTGATCTAGTGGCACTGAGACTACTTAGAGAGAGATTAATGAGTCTGCTCTACAGTCTTAGCTAAAAATCATGTGGCTTTTAGTTCATGCTGTAGAGGCTCAAGCACTAAGCTTCAGAGGTCCCAGGTTGGATCATGCCCACCAATGATTGGGGTCGCTTGGTGTTACAAATGGGGGTTCAGCCAGGATTTCAACTGGGAAGTCTCTGAAGCTCGGGATGTGCTTCCTCAGCTAGGGGAAGTATGTAACCCACACACCGCGTTCTGTCCCATCTAGTGGCACCGAGACCACTTAGAGAGAGAGAGATTAATGAGTCTGCTCTACAGCCTTAGCTAAGAGGCATATGGGGATGTGTGAAACTAGTGTCTTAGAGTGAAGAATCAGATCTTAGGAGACTTAGTGAGGAAATCAGTGAAGACATCTCCTCAGTGTTTAGCACTGAAATTGAAGGCTGAATTAAGAAGTGGATGGAGAATAATTTGCAAAATATTATTAGGCTATTATAGCAATCAATTGCATTCACTCTGAATATGCCATTGAAGTTTGATCATTTCATCTTAAAAAAAGGAAGTACAGTAACAGAAATAAAATCAGTCCAGAGAAGGGCAACCAAAATGATTAGAGGCATGGGGAGGCTTCCATCAATAAGAGATTAAATAGACTAGACTGATTATTTCATTTGGAAAGAAGAGTACCAGAAGACATGATAAAGATATATAAAATAGTAGCAGAGAGAAAATCAGGTTGGATCTCATATATACCCTGCCCCTTGTTCCATTGAAGATCTAGGAGTTTAAATTGAAAGCAGGTGCAGATCAAGAGACTAAGGTTGTTTGGTGGTATGCAATTTGGTAGCTTGAAGGGAACTAATGTGCTGAAACCTTTCCCCTTTTAATTCAAAAACATTAAAATACTCTTCTAATTTAAGTGCCCTGAAAACATTTTTCTGGAAGACTCTCTCCATATTTTTGCAGGCTCACGTCTATATTCTGGTCTCAGTTGTTCATATCAATTCCAGCTCTAGAACCATATGACAGTCAGTGGATTGATGTGTTTAACAGCCAATGTCAAATGGGAGTAAATTGTAGATGGGGGCTGTCTGTCTTCAAACTTGGGTGAGGCACCTGGTCTCATGCAGAAGATTTTCTTTATGATCACATCAAGTCAGAAACTTGGTTTTAAAAAATAAAGCTGAAATTTGGTTGAAACTGATGGGATGGCTTGAGAGGATGCTCAATCCCCTCTTCCTCTATCTACCCCAGAGATGAAATTAAGAATGGATACTAAGATATACATTTATATACAACGTATAATTAACCTACCAGTGAGAAGCCTGCTGCTGCAGGATATTATTAGAGTTTAGTACGTTTTTTTTAAAAAGGATTGGACATGTATGACTAAGAAATAGCATCGGTATAGTCACTGTACATTAGTTAGGCTGAAGATTTTAAAGGCTATAATTCAATACTGCTTCAGAGCATAAACTGAACACCCCATCTGGTGTCAGGAAGAGATTTTCCCATGCTATCGTACTGAATGTAATGCCAAGGACTTCTGTGTAGGGTGCCGTTACCAAATAAAAAATCCTTCTCTTAACTTCTTGGCTATCAGTGTCTTCGTCTAGGAGGTTGAATATGATTATTGATCATCTCTGATGACCTAAGGCCTTTCAGATTTATATTTTTAACTAGCTTCAAAAGGAAAAATAATTTGACCATAATCAAAAACCTCACTATCTTGCCCATTTGGACAGACACTGAACAATCTATAATATGCTTTCCTTGGTGAAGTTACCAAGTGAAACTTACACATCTCTTGGGTGTGGTGCTATGTTCCCACAAGTGGCACTGAGACCACTTAGAGATTAATGAGTCTGCTACTGCCTTAGCTAAGGGTCATTTGGCTTTTAGTTCATGCAGTAGAGGCTCATGCATTTAGCTCTAGAGGTTCCCAGGTTTGATCCCATCTGCTAACAACTGGGGTCTATTGGTGTTGCAAGTGGGGGCTTGTCTGGGATATCAATTGGGAAGTCTCTGAAGCTCGGGACATGCTTCCTCAGCTAGGGGAAGTATGTAACCCACACACCTGAGTGTGGTGTTCTGGCCCTTCTAGTGGCCCTTAGAGATTAATGAGTCTGCTACAGTCTTTGCTAAGTGCCATATGGTTTTTAGCTCATGTAGTAGAGGCTCATGCATTTAGGTCCCAAGATCCCAGGTTTGATCCCACCTGCCGACAACCAAGGGTCTGTTGGTGTTACACAAAGAACCAAGTGAGAGCCCAGTACCTGGGTACAAACTATCCACAAATCTCTTCTAGTGCTTTTCTAAAAGCATTCAGCTCCTCTCACAAATATTGAGTGTCAGCTGGGTGTAACTCAATGCTTCCAGCAGGGTGCATGATGGACCTGGACTGCACAATATGATGGGCCCAATTCTCCACCGTCTTGCACCTTGTGTAGTCAATTACACCTCTGCAAAAGGAGTGTAAAGTGAGGGTAAAATTGCCAAATAAGAATGTTTCCAGTTCACACCCACTTAATACAGGCATATAGGCAGAAGGGCGGTACTGAGAATCTGGGATAGTCTGGTGCAGGCTTTCCCCAGCTAAGAGTGTTCCTTTTTTAATAAGTACTCAAGGGAGGATGTCCTTGAACCTGTGTCTTCCAGGTAAGCACCTTACCCACCAGGCTATAATATCACACTCCTGTATGTTCCCTAGCCCACTTGCTATTCATTGTCATTACAAATTATTGACTTGCTCCAGACATTTTGCGACTCTAATCCTCCCTTTGTTTTTTAATTAAAATGCAAAATTCTGAATCATTTTGACATTTCCATAATGGTTTGGGGTTTTTTGGTTTTTTTTGGTTTGGTCAAAACTATTTGGCAAACAACACTAATTCGTGAACAATTCTGGGTCAAGTGAAACTGCCTTTTTTGGTGAATAGAACATTAACTGTATAATTTTTGCCCATGTCTAATCTTCACATTAGGTTCTATCTAGTCCTTCCTGTGGCAATACTCCCACTTAAGTTACAGAGGTTTTTCCTGACTACTGATCAAGCTAACGAGTGAAAAGTTACCTCTAACCAAACAGAACACAAAGCTGATCCTGAACCATAAGAGCAACCAGCAGATCTCACAAATATGCAAACCACACAGTAATAACAAATACTTTGTACTTATCTGCCCAACCAAGCTTATAACAACTGTGTCCACTCCTACAGTATCTATACCTTAGTATAGCACTTCTGACACCAGATCTCAAGGCACTTTAAAATTAACAATGGTTATTTTTACCATTACTACAATAATTGTATATGATATTAATCAGAATTGAGAATGAATGCTGTGATACTGAATGGATAGTCCCTGTCCTGATTAATTTTATGTTAAGTCAAACATTAGTGAATTAAGCCTGTGAGGTAGGTATCATCTTTATTTTGCAGGAGGGGAAACAGAGGTATAGAGCAGTTAGACGAGCTGTCCAATACCAGGCAGGAAGTCTGTGGTGCAGCTGAGAATAGAAGCCAGATGACTTTTCCCCCCTTTTGCTTTAATCCTAAGAACAAACAAATACCAACATTATCCCATGTGATGATAATTTCACTGGATCAGCAAGCCCAGGAGTACCCGTCACCATGTGGAACTAAATGCTAGCCAGATTTTACTATTAACTGTGATGTCTGATGAAAGGAGAGTGGTTACTTAACAAGTCTCACATTTGATGCCTTTTTAATATAACACTCTGGGATACAAAGCAAATTTTCCACTACACAAATTCACTGGCATGCCATATGAGTCCAGCACCTGAGAAACACCAGATATCCTGTGGGGGAGGTTATAATAGATATTTTCCCCCTCTGCATAATTTATGGTGTTTTAAGGGGGCAGGAGTTAGAGAGCATTTGAGCAAGCAAGGCACATTGCCTTTCACTTGTGTACTATTACCCTTTTGCTGCTGGCATGTCAATGCAGCAGAGCAATTGCTTCTGGTTTATTAAATAAGGCCCTGCACTGATTTAGCTACAACTGTGTAATTCTTTCTATGGGTAAGGGATGGTTTCCCTTTGCCAATATTTGATTGCTACATTCATCTACACATTTGCTTAACTTTGCAGCAGGGTGCTCTACGCGTATCTATTTTCCTTTTTTTGAGTAAGGATCACAATATGGATGTATCTCATCTCATGCTACAAGAAAAGATCTGTAATCTAGTTAGTTCATGCGCACTTTTAAAGAATCAGGCACATCACTTTTAGCGGGTCATGCATCTTGGAGTGGAGCCCTAACAAAATACATATATCCTTCAAAAGCGCTGCCACATATTCCTCTCTTCCAGCTGTGTGTTCCATTTTGCACAGACAGTGGAGATGTTAAACCATTGTAATCAAAAAGCACTCTCATTTCTGGCCAAGGTAATCATTTAAAAAAAAAAACTGGAAAGGCACCTTGCCATGTAGCATGCAGCGTAGAGAACAAACTGAAGTATGCTGATCTTAAAGAAAACTTTGGACAACATTCCTTTTAGAAACCAGTCTGCTTATAATACTAACTGTGTTTGCATAATCCTTTTCATGCAAAGATTTGACAAAGGGCTATTAATTAGAGCATCAAGACAGCCCAGTAAAGCAGGTATTGTACAAATGGGCATGATGAGGCACAGAAAGGTAAATTGATTTTGGGCAAGTGTAAAGACCTGGAGCCAAATTCTGATCGCCTTTATTCTAGTGTAAATCCAGAATAACATTGATTCAGTGGAGTTGATCTAGATTTTAGCAGTGCTAGTCTCCAAGAGTCGCAATTCCCAGTTCTGTACTCTAAACAATAGGTGATAACACTGTTTTTCTCACTGCATCCTATATCTAGTGGGGCAAATCTGCTCTCCTTCACAGTTGTGCATATCCCGAGTACGCAGCTTAAATCAATTTTTTCTCTCTGGATTTAGGCCATGTAACCAAGATCAGAATTAGGCTCCTTATCCGGTGATCTATTGTTCACACCTTCCAAAGAAAACAAGAGACTAGATGCAGATTTTACATAAGCCCATGCTAAGCTCGGCATCTGGCCCAATAACTTTGCTTTTTGAGAGTTCACCCACTGCTATTACTGCTCATCTTAGTTATAAACCTGTACCTTTGTCATCATGCACACCCAGAAAGGTGATGAAACCATACTGCCCTGGTGCCCATATATAAACAGCACAAGTAGCACATTTCCAAGCATGCTAGTTCAGTGGGACCCAGGGTAATTTGGATGCTGTTCTGGCTCTATAGTACAGGCATCACCAATGCCAGTTAATATTTCCACCAATTTTCTGGCCGAAAGAGATTTCCAAAGACAGCTTCGGTTTCTAATTAGCTCGGGTCCACTCGGGAAGTTCTGCGTTGAAGCCAGTGACATGATATGGTCCAATGTGACTACAACAGATTGGAGGTGAGAGATGGGCTGGAAGAATGTGCCTTAATTGACCCACCCCCTTTAACCTGCCCACGCCAGGCTGCAGAATGAAGCTGATGCATTAGGAGAGTCATCTACCATGGCATGTATATGGAGACACCCTCATATACATGCCATGCCATATGGTCTCTCAGGCAGGAACAATCTCTTCAGCATTTCTCGCAGGGTGATGCAGTTCTGCACAGATCCTATGGAGTGGAATATCATCACACCCATGCTCTAGCTCTCAACATGCAGGTCGGTGTGGAATATGATCATGGAGGGTGTTTATGGAAGGAGGCAGGATTCTGAAGAAACAACACAGGCCTCAGGTCTAAACACAGCTACACAATTTTTTTTTTTTTGGTTGCCTCATTTTGCCCATTAACTTAGATGTAGAGGTTCTCCGTGATTTTCCTTGTTGGCTGTTTCACAATTTTTCCCCTGATGTTAGCCATTCCCAGTTTATTTTTAATGGGCTTGTCTATTGTGGGAAGCTGTAGTGACTTGATATTTACATTTTCTGATCCCTGGCATTCAGATTGTCCAATTCCATGTTACGGGTGTGCCCTGTCTATCGTGTGGAGAAATGGTTAGAAGCTGGAAGTCAGGATGACTCCTAGGCCCTAGTTCTGGGAAGCATTCTAGCCCTTTAATGCCTCACTGATAACATAAAGGAGATAGAACTCTGAAGTCTTTCTCTCTGAAGAGTCCCCAGATAAAGAGTTCCTCAGTGTGTCTTAACGCTGGTAAATCAGCTCACCTCAGACCCTGACAAAAATGTGGCATAGGAGTCAGAGGCAGGACAATATGCAGCCAGAGTTTCCTTCTGTGCTGGAGTAGGGTCCATAACTTAGAGAAGCCCTTTAGGCCCTTTGAAATTGTGCTGGGGATGGGCCCAGAATTTGGAGGTCACAAAGGTGACAAGCCACTACCTTGGGGTGCAGCTCTTAAGCTGTGCTACTCAGGATGCCCTGCTGATTTTTAATTGATTTTCTTAATATTAAATCTTTGACAAATTATAATTAATCTATATCTGCTACTGACTTGCTACCTAACCCAGGCAAGTATATGACAGATGCCAGACACGTCACAATGCACAAGCAGAAAATGCTCACATACCACAATCATGGGCATGGTATAAGAATGTGAATACCTCTGTGCTTCATTTTAGTCCTTTGTAAAATGGTTTTAATAACACTTGCCTCGCAGCCCTGTTGTGAGGCTCATTTAAGGTTTTCAAATTGCATCGAGATCCATAGATACTACAGAAATACAAATTGCACATATTATCCACGTGGAATGGTGGTACTCTCTTTCTTTTGGTTTACTAGAAGTGCATAAGTTTAGCTCTCTTGTACATTGTTCTGACATCTGGTTGCATTAACGTTCACTTTTCATAGTGTTCCCTAATTCCTGCTGCATATCTACGCAGTCTGAACAAACAATAAGATGGAAAAGATTAAACAAATACAGTTCTACTACTTAATTTAGATAGCACTCATTGTACTGTTCAGTTATCAGCCCCACATGCTGAAACAGATGGACAACACAGATGAGCTTATTGTTGGTCCCCATGGAAACCAAAGTTCACATGGCAAGTTGCCTTTGGACTTGATCTTGCAACATTACTCCTTCAGTTTAAAGGGACAGATGCCTTAGAAAGCGGCTAGCGTCACCTCCTTCCTACCTTGATATATGCCAATGTAGACTCATGGAGGCTCAACTCTTTGAAAGTTGATGGATTCTCTGAAAAGAAGGAAGGTGTTAACATGTTATATTGACTCTCTTTCCTCCTCCTTCATATTCAGAGCCTATCTGGGCTTTCTTCCTTCTGTGCTTGCCTCCAAGTTGTGGATGGAAGGGAACCATGTAGGTCATTGTGTAATGTAATTTGAGATGAAAAGTTGAGTTCTACATCCATGAAATCTCATTTTGTATCATCTTCAAAACACCACATGCATGTCAACCAAGATAGCTCTTTTTTCTTCAGATATTTTATCTCACATAACTGGGCTGGTCTTGTTTCCAGCTATGATATGCAAATTTGTCTCACAGCTGGTTGTTCCTACCGCCTGTGCATGATGTAGACACTGACACTGAGGTCACTTGCACCAGTTTAACTACATTGACTTCCCCTGTACACTAATGTAAATGGGATCAGAATCAGGTTCTCATACTGTCTTGTAGACTCTATGTACACATTCATTTCAATAAAAATTGGCTTTGTTGGTGCTGCACAGAAATGTGCAGATTTCTAAATATTACATTTTTTGATAAATTATTATTAATCTTCCAAAGGTGGCAAGAGGACTCAACTAAGATTATGGCCCCAATGTATTAGGTGCTGTACATAGTAAGATACAGTCCCTAACCTGAACAACTTACATTCTAAATAGACAAGGCAGACAAAGGGTAGGAGGAGAGCCTCAATGACAAGAAGAAGATTGGGAATTGAGCCACAGAAGAGTTAAATGACTTGCCTACAGAAGCCTGTCACAGAGCAGGTAGTGAACCCTGGGTCTTTCTGAGTTCCCATGCAGTAACTTAACCAAAGAACCATCCTTCCTTCTAATCAGTACACATCTGGGTTTTTTTTTTCTCAGTTTCTGATTATGAAATATGTGCTTACATATAGAGTGAACGTTTCTGCTCAAACATTATCAGGTAAAAAAATCAGGGTATCGCTGGAAAGTAGAGCACCACTAATAAAACACCCAGATTTGGGGGAGAATCTGAACAGGTAATTATATAGCTTTAAGATATTTATTTTATCACATCATATCGCAACATTTCTCCAGCATATATAAGTGTGTATACAAACATTTAGTGAACAAGCATACCGTTTTTAAGGGATAGAGACACAGTATTGCCAACTTCAAATATTCAAAAATCATGAATCAGCTCCCCCAAAACAGGAGACTGGCTTAAAAATCATGGGATTTTAAAAAATAGTGAATTTGAGTTATTATTTGTGTTCTGGTTTTAAGTTTCACATTTTCAAGATTTTCTTCTTAACCACAGAGGCCAGAAAATTATTTTTAAAAAATTGAAAACAGAGATTCTCACATCATCACCTGACTCCAAGAGTGGGGCTTTAAGAAAAACACCACATATCTTGAGATCTGGAAACACTTGGAACAATCAGTAGACATAGATGAATATGGCATAAGTAATATTTGCCAGGATTGCGTTTATTCCAGTGAAAACCATAAATTTGCTTGTACAGTACGTATAATCCCACAAAATTTTGCATGAGAAAGAACATTATGAATAATCACACAGCTATGTAATAACATGAGCATTCACGTCAGACATGTTTGGCAAATAGGACAGCGGAAGCAATCCTATGAGATTTAGGTGGCTAATTACACAGCATAAATACTGAATTACGAATGCTCAACATTCAGAACAATAATCATATCAAACAACTCATGGGCAACTGACCAGCTAAATACCTTTGCATAAATCACTGTCAGTGCAGCTGGTCAAGAATGCTCACATTTTAAAATGTTTACACAAAACAAAAAAAATCTCATGACTTTTTTGTGATTCCCCCCACCACCCATTTTTTGATCTACACTAATAAAAGGACACTGCATGTTCGCATGGCACTTCACTGGTACAGAATAGGCGAGGTCCCTGGATTCTGTCTACAAGCTATATTTATGAAGACCTAGCACTGTGGGTTTAAGTTAAATATAAATAATGGGTAGGCCTTTTGGTCGTCCTCTATACAAGGGAGAATGTCACTTTTTTATAGTAGGAACACATTTTAATCTATGCAGACAACACAATGAGTAAAGTTATTACCAAGGCAGGGAAAATGAGTAAGTAGATGAAACAAGGGGACAGAAAGGCACCCTTAGGATATTTTTTGTTTTGATCTGTGTGTCCACTTTTGTGTTTTGATTTGCACGTGTTACTACCACTATCTTGGCCCACACCTGGGATTGATCCAGGGACCTCCAGAGCTGAACAAGCTTGTATCAAACTCTTGAGCTGAAGAGCCAAGCTCGCTAATAAAAAAGTTTTAACAGACTCACATTCTGTATGGACCAGGCAGCGAGATGGACGTGATGGACACTGAGCAATGGGTTATACACACATCAGTCAGTTGAATTGTCATGCTTTGTTCACTTTCATCCTGTATTGGGCCATATCTTGTATAGTAATCCTAGCGTGATTCAGACTGGCTGAGCAGAAAGGCAGTGGGGAGTGTGTCTCCAAGGAGCCTGGTGGTAGAATAATACATGGAAGTTTTGAGAAGAGACTTGAAGAATAAAAGTGAGGTCACTAAGCCAACCGGAAAAGGAAGCTGCTCAAAGGTAAGAGAGAGCCTTGAAATGCAAGTAGGTGAAACAGAGAGTGGGATCATGAAAGTGAGGGAATCTAGCTGCGGGAACAATGGTACATGGTGAGGGTTTGGTAAGATAATGTACTTGTCTTCACTACTGGGGTAAATCGACCTTACTTACAATACTCCAGCTACGTGTCTTCACTGCGATGCGATGACAGGAGATGCTCTCCCGTCAACTTACCTTACTCTTCTTAGGGAGCTGGAGTACTGGGGTCGACTGGAGAGCGCTCTGCCATCGATTTAGTGGGTCTTCACAGCAGTGTCGATCTCCCTGGTACTGTAGACAAGCCCTACGACACAGTTACATAATCACTCTATACCAGTGGTTCTCAAACTTTTGTACTGGTGACCCCTTTCACATAGCAAGCCTCTGCATTTGACCCCTCTCCTTATAAATTAAAACCACTTTTTTAATATATTTAACACCATTTTAAATGATGGAGGTGAAGCGGGGTTTGGGGTGGAGGCTGACAGCTCATGAGTCCCCATGTAATAACCTCACAACCCCTTGAGGGGTCCCAACCCCCAGTTTGAGAACCCCATGCACTATACATATCAGTGACTAATTGAACTCTTTCTCTTAACTTCATTGCATCAAATACTTCCCCCTATTGACTTCAGCATGGGTTTTTCTTGACTAAAGACGACAACATTTGGCATATAGTGTATTCAAAGCACTTGATATCAAATTGCCATTAAAATTCACTGTATTGAGCCACATCACTTTCTTTCTTGTAGAATCCACCATACAGTCTTAATTGCCACCTATCACTGGAATTATTAGAGCATATTTTACCTATGATTAAATAGAAAATTGTCTGTCAGAGGATTCTCCTACTGATGAAAGTCCCTGAGCCTGTTCGTATAAATAACGTACATATTTATATATATATATATATATATATATATATATATATATATAAAAAGCATTAAAGTATATTTGATCTACATGTAATGTAGCTTAAGTTCCACATTATACTGAAGAGGCCTTTGTAATTATTGTTTCAGGTTGACCAAAAGGTTTCATTTCATTTTCAGCTTTTAAACATTGTACATTATAATTCAGAATATAAAATAAATTCAGAAGTGAAAAATCCTTTAAAAAATCCTTAAAAAAAAATTTGAAATATTCTGTTCCAGTAAGGTCAAAATGATATCAAGCTTATCAACACACTTCATTTTGATTTGTTTCCCAAATCAAATTTCATCCAAAATGACAGATTCCCACAGAAAGTTTCAATTTCAATAAAATGGTACTTTTCCAATGGAAAACTCTTCTGTAGGAATTGTTTGACCAACTGTACTAAGTAGTACCACCGACATTATAATAGTCTGGAGATGTATATTTCTAAGGAGTAGTTAGTGTAAAACTTACTCTTCAATGATTTACCATCTTCCTGTTAATATGCAATATGTTACTGATTTCCGTATCTGCTCCCAGTACATGCATACAATTATATTTGTATTTTAAAACATATGTATTTAAATCAAGAGGGATTTAATTTCTCCCACTGCAGAACATGTCAAAAGGAATATATTTGTCATCACAGCATTTTATATGAAACACGTGCATTGTGCTTTGAAACCAGGACTATAAAAACGTAGGGCCAAGGCTTGCACCTATCCAAGTCAAGGAAAGTTTTGCCATTTACTTTAATGGGAGCAGGAATAGGTCCTTAGAATGCAACTGAGGGCTCATCCAAAGTCCACTCAAGTCAATGGAATGACTCCCATTGACTTCAATGGGTTTCAGTACAAGCCATTAGACAAAGGGGTAGGAAGAGGAATTAGGAAGGATTTAGGAATTAGACAGGGAACATTTCATCTTTAGGTCATTGTTAATGTTAGGTATCATAGAATCATAGAATCATAGAATTCAAGATCAGAAGGGACCATTATGATCATCTAGTCTGACTCTCTGCAAAGATGCAGGCCATAATAAGATCCACCCACCTCCAGCAAGTGAACCCCCTGCCATGCTTCGAAGGAAGGAAAAAAAACTCCCCAATCCAAGCCAATCTGAATTGGAAAAAAATTCTCCCCCACCCCAGGCGGTCTGCTGCTGAGCGAACGGCAAGACTCTCAGCCTCTCTCCAGGGAAACCTCTGGAAAAGGTTACACATACATGCACACTATTTGATATAATTGACCTATCCTATATCCTATCCCCTCCATAAAACTTATTAAATTAAAATTAAGCTTAACCTTCTTAAAGTGGTCCCCACTGTTCGTACTGTTTCCCCTGTATGCACTTTCAGTATTGCACCCTGATGGTTAACCGTCTAATTTCATTTCTGATGACTGATTTTTGATATGATATTTCCGTCAGTCATTTCATTCGTCCATGAGCTATTCTAATCCTTCCCTTCCTTCTTCTCCTTCCTTATATTTATATTTATATATCATATCTATCTCCTCTCTTCTCCTTCTTTTCCTCTTCAACCTTCTTTTGAAAACAAACTCCTTCTCCTCAAGTCTCCTTTCATCCTCTCATTCTTCTTCCTTCCTCTCTTCCCTTCTTTCTTTTGTTCTCCTTCTCTTTTCATCTCATCCTTCAAACACATGGGACAAAAAAAACAAACACATCTCAAATCACTCATATGAGTTTATATAGCTAGCTTACTAGCTTCTAGCTACTCTAATACCTAATACTATGCCAACCAAAAACCAGCATTTTATTTATTATTTACATCACATGATCACATCATTTCACTCAGTCATCTTGCTCCTCCTCAGTCCTCCTCCTCCTCCCTTCTCCTCCTCCGTTACTTCCAACTAGTAACTTCCCACTTTATTAAACATCCCTTCTTGCATATCCTTACACTTCACTATTGAACTACATCTCCTTTTACTATCACTCCACTTACTCTCATCCAATCTCCATCCTCTATCGAATATCTCATATCCCCCTCCTCTTCGAATTTCCGAATGCTTTGAGACAATGTCAAAACTGGACAGACATTACTTTCTTCTAGCAAACGGCAGTTCACTGATCTGTGTGAAATAAGCAAGTGGTCAGAAATCCACCCCTGTGTGGAGAGCCCACACAATGCTTAAGTCTTCAAAAATAGGGCTTAAGTAGTGCATAGCTAGAGGTTTCTAGCTCTCATGGTTGCAGAAAAAAGCTTGAAACTTTGACCCAAGTGCTCTCTAAAGTCTCTAAATAAATTGGAAGAAAAATAAAAGGAATGTATGATTTATTTAAATCATGATTTAAGCCACTCATTTTGGGGGAATGATTCATGATTTTATAATGTTTTGGGTTGGCAATACCAGTAATGTATGGTTATCTGAGAAACAGTATATGATCCTGTAAAGGCTGAGGTGAAATCAAGGCTTCATTGAAGACAGTGGGAGTTTGCCATTGGATTTAAACAAGATCAGGATTTCACCTTTAGTATGATTTACTGTATACCTTTGGGCTGAGGTATTCTTACACATGCAGCCTTAATTTTGGCATCTACTGCTTTTTGATGGAATTATTACATGGAAAGATACAGCGACAAAGTGAAAATGTACAGCAATATATAGAATTACATGTTACTCTGTACAATGAACTAGTTTCTTACTTGCTAGTGCATTTCTTCTAAGTGACAAACAGGAAAGATTGGCAGATTCAAATTAGGGGTTAAACAAAGGGTAGCTAAGAAGAACAAGAAACAAATACCCTTGTTTAAAAGTAGAATTAGATTGAAGCTAGCAACCTGAGGGAATTGACATGAAGCAGATTATAAGAAAATTGGGAAGGTTCTTTTATTACAGTTTAAAACAGAGAAGAAATGAAAAAAGTACCTGCTTTACAAGATTCCAGCTCTGCCTTCAGCCATGCAGAAAAGCTAGTGGTATCAAACCAATAAAGATTAAAATGAAACTCGAAGGCAAACAGAGACGGTCCATTCCACCATCTCTTTTTCTGTGTTCATCTTAGAACAATGCAAACATACAAAGCTTTATAGGATGTATTCTTTCCCTGCAGGATGATCAATTAAAAGGTTAATGTGTATTAAGATTTTAAAATTAAAGCAGAAACTAAACAGCTTTTTTGTTACAATTAACTTTAAGGATTTGATTATTCAAGTTAACTTTCCACACTGTTTCAGCTTCTTCTTTCATTTTCAAACCACTTGTGATTGAATGCTGACATCTGAGAAGAGAATGGAGAAAGACAGAGCATTGCTGAATATGAGAAGATATTCACAGAAAACTCTCAAACAAACAGTCACCTTAGCAGGATAAATTGAAACGTTTCCGGTATATGATGTGGTTTCACAATCTAGAGCTATCTGATCTGCTAGACCAGATCATACCATGGATCCATCTAGGCTGATATATTGTCCCTGCAGTGTCTGTGCTAACTGATGCTTTAATAGAAATTGAATTTCCTTTATAATGCACCTAGTTAATTGTGCAATGCTGAAGAATGTGGGATGGGGTGTTTTTTGAGTTTCAGTTCTTACACACCAGTGTAGTTTAGGAGGAGAAGGCATTTTAGAAAAAGCTAGAGACAGCTTTGGGTTGGCACATGTTAGTTGAGCCCATTCATCCCTTGGATGGCAAATATTAATGATGAAATATTGGGTTTCTTGTTGTAGAAGGCTGTTAATTCTTAAGTGGGGACAGAGTATTGGTTTCGCTCAGATGGGTGTTTGTTAGACCATAGCTCAATATATTATCTCTTAAGATTAATAGTTTCTAGTGCTGGCCAGAAAATTGAATTCTAGGGGGAAAATTGTCTTTTTGAGTAACACAAATTTTTCCAGATTTCTGACAAAAATCCCCCCCAAATTGGAGGAAAGCAGAACCTTCTATAAAAAAAATGTTTAGTCGAAAATCCAATATTAAGACACAAAACAAATCTTATGGAAAAATTTTGACCAGCCCTAGCAATTTCATTGTTGCCCTTTGTCTAACTTTCCCTTTCTGAGAGAGGTTATTGAGAAGATGATGGAAAAGTCACTTTGGCAAAACCCAGAGTATATGGTCTTCCATCCATCTCAGTCTGGTTTGGGGTCCACGTATGGCTTAGAGATGACACAAGTCTTAGTGACTATTGATCTCCTAGCAATGGATAACAGTCAGATGGCCTGATCCTTTTGTTTTGTAAATCATGCTGTCAGCACCTTTGTTATAGATGTAGGATTGATTACTTGACTGCACAGACTGGCAGGAGTAGGCAGGATGGCTCTTAAGTGGTTCCCTGCTTAAAAGTTCTCTCTGGCATGGTCCTGTAGGGTTCCTTTCTATCTCTCTAGGTCAGATACTAAGGCAATTTGGGCTGAATTGTATCAATGTGCTAGTTCCACACAATCCTAAATTGCATTTTCATTGACACAGACAGTGTAGTATCTCAGCTTTCCCAATGCGTGTCTGGGACCCGAACAGGAGCCAGCTGGCTGAAGATTATTTTTTGTAAGACGATTGGATGGAGAAAGCAGGGTGGAGTATGGCAGGGATGGTGTTTGCTCCCATAAGTCAGAACTTTACCCATGGTCACTTTTGGGGTACTTTTAGGTCTCCATTTGATCTTGGAGTCTTAGGTGGCTTTGAGATCCAAAAGCGCCTTTGAACTCCTGTGAACTCATCTGTTTTTCAACTGATGTGGAACTGTCACCCACCATTTTGTGGCCTTAAGAACAGATAATCCTCATGCACAAAACCTGTGGCTACCCTTGAAGACTGCTTAGAAGCTGCCAAATGCAGTGCCCTTGCAGTTGAGCACAACTGGCCAGAGGCAGCACATTACACTAATCCTCCATCTATGTCACTGGTTTCCTACCTGCTTCTGGGTTCAGTTTCCTAAGAAACAACATACTTGGCATACCAAGGAGAAACTCTTATCCCATTATACATTAATAGAACTTAAATAGCAACAAAGCTATATATCCTGCCAAATATAAACCTGAAAAATTGATGGAATAATGCAGAAGTTCATCTAACCACCCGTGTAATTGCTTTTTCCTCCCACGGCTATTAACACTAAATCAAACAGCAGAGATCAAAGCACATACGGTTTGGTCCCTCCAACTGCCTTTGTATCTTGGCTTAGTTGCTGCCCATCTTCCTATGACACAGATACTTACTTATCTATTAATAATGGTCCTTTTTTTGCTAGAAAGGTAAAAGGAATAGCTAGCTCCAAACCTGACGCCCACAACACAGATATTGGCTCAACCCAATGGGACATTTAAAATTGGGTATTACCACATCCTTACTATCTTGCACTATGTGAGGAAGACCAGTATGGATTGACCTAAACTGAATTTTTATAGCTGTTAGTACAGGACTGTATAGGCCATGTACAGCATTTGTTTCAAAGGCTATTTGAATTAGAAAGGTAACCTTTTTGCTTTGTATTGAATGTGAAAGTATCATTTATTTTATATTCAGTTTTTTTATATTGCATTTTTTAAAAAAATGCATTAGTGAATCTGCTAAAGCTTAAAGAAAATATAACATTACATAAAAATATTGCATATTAAGGATAAGAATTTCTCATACTCTTTCCCTGGATCTACTAAACATTGTGACTAGATACAAAAACTTTTTCAAAGCCATTTTCATGGAGCTAAAAGGAATTGCAGTGAATTTTTGTTGGAACTAAATCAGCCAAGGTGATTATTCTGTATCTGCAATGCAGAAAGGCCGGTTAATAACACTGCCAGGATACATTTCTTCATGTGCAATAGTTTTTACAGTCAATATGATTTCACATTGCATTAGCCAGAATTTTCAAACATATTCCGAATAGTTCATAAGTAAAAGACTAACATGCTTAAAAGGGCAAATAGTTCTGTGGTTAGTCTATAAGGTGCCACAGAACTCTTTGCCACTTTTACAGATCCAGACTAACACAGCTACCCCTCTGATGCTTAAAAGGGATTCCTTGCAAAACTTAATGCCACTGAATGAGCAATTATGTTTTCTCCTACCAGCTATTGGTAATTACTTTAGGAAGGCCAGAATAATATAAGCTTAATGCACTGCTCTGTACTCTAATTGCATTGAGTCTTTACGCCAAAAAAATCAAAGGCAACAATTATATGTCGTTCTAAAAGGTAAATATTTTTCTAACCGTTTTCCTTGTAGAGTTAGCCATGATAATCTAAATCAATATCAACAAGGGTTTGAACCCTATGGAAATCAAAAGGGCTGTCCCCTACGTGGAGTCCCTTGTAGGATTGGGTTGTAGGATAAGATCTTTTTAAAGGGACCTGAATTGACCAAACATCGTGGTTTTCCCAGGAGTATCCCTTCCTGGACTGTCCCAGCCAATTGCAATGAAACTGGGGTTTTGTCCCCAATTTTGATATATATCCAGCACCCCAACCTAGTTACCAAAATCCTCCTAACCTCCTCCTGCCCCCCCCCATGCCAACGCTGTTCCATATGACACTCCTCCAGATACCAAAACTTTCACACTACTCTGTTCCTGGTGATATTAACAATGTCGTCCTAACTTCCTGATTTTAAAACATGGTCACCCAGCCTGGCTCTGCTAGTACAGCTCTGAATTCCTTTCCTGTATATAAGTTGCTTCCTTTCTTGTCCCCAAACTTTAGTCTGGAACACCTGATTCTACTACCATACATGCCTTCCCAGTCACTTGAGTCTCATTTTTTACAGTTCCATTGAGCATGCTACATAAACCATAATTTATTGCATGGAATATATGACTGGGGGAGGGAGGAAATAGGTTACTGTAATGAAGTTACACATTAATTCAGGTTTGTTATCCACACATTTTGTTTGTACTCGATACATATTCTAAGCAGCTTAACATTATGTGTCCTCCTACTTTTTGTCTATAGCCTGTTAACTACATTCCATGCTTTCACCCAATTGTTCAGTACCCAGTTCTCAGCCAATTTGCTAATCACCCAGTCAGTTATCCACCTTCCCAATTCCTGCCCCCCACCCCATAATCTGTTACCATCTCCCCAATACAGCTCTCACAATTTTAATGTGCTTTCATTAGCTCTGGCTGCTGATATTGTTGAATCTAAATGGTCCCACAATTGTGACCAAAGTTTATTTCTTTCCTTTTCCCCCTATAGTCTTTCAAATCTAAAAATAGGGCAGGCAGGACAGAGGGATATGTGTTGTTTCCCAGTATTTCCTCTCTCTTCTTTTCCCTCTTCCTATTCTCTTTCATTTGTTTTTAAAACATACCTGCCTCTGACTGCTCTCTGCACCTGGAGCCATCTGTTTGGAGAAGGAATTCAAAATGGAGGGCAAAGTATTTCTAATCCCCTCAGAGGAATTATGCTAATTAAGATAAGGGTTCTCCGCACACAGCTCTAGGTCCAAAAACCAAGGGCAGCTAGGCCTTGATTTAGGAATGCACACATTTAAATGGAAGCTTTGTTGAAAAGGGGGAGGAAGAAGGGTGGCTTTTGTGGCTGAGGTACTAGACTAGAACTCAAAATATCTGGGTTTAAGTGCTGGCTTTGCTACAGGATTCCTGTGTGACTTTAGGCAAATTACTTAATCTGCTATGCATCAGTTCCCCATCTACAAAGATGGGCACAATAATACTTCTTTCATCTATTTAGATTGCACGCCTCTAGGAGGCAGATATTGTTTCTTACTATGTGTACTTGCTCGCAAAACAAGGTCATGGTTGTGGGGTGGTAGGTGCTACTGTAATACAAATAATAATAGCAAAGAGACTTAAACTGCTTACCTGAAGCTGGTCATGGCTATTGATCTTATTATGTGTATTCCCCGTTAGAAGTGGGGGGAATTTATTCTTTATGTGACTTATCTGTGAACAGATTTTATTTTAATGAATTTGTGAATTTGATACAAGCCAGTGCTAACACTGGTGCTAACAGTTTTTCACCATTTGGGATATTTGTGCCAAAGGGTGAAATGTTTTTAGAATCATAGAGCCATGGGATTAAAATGGACCACAAGAGTTATCTAGTCTAACCTCCGACAAGATGCAGGATTTGTTGTGACTAAACCATTCGAAAGAGATGGCTATCCAGTCTCTTTGAAAACCTCCAGTGAAGGCCATTCTATGACTTCGCTACGCATTGGTTTCATTGTCCTACTGTTCTTACAGTTAGGAAGTTTTTCCTGAGATTTAATCTAAATCTGCTATGCTGTAGTTTGAGCCCATTGCCTCTTGTCCTGTTCTCTGTGGTAAGAGAGAACATTTTCTCCCTTTTTTTATGGCAGCCTTTCCAGTATTTGAAAACCCTTGAGTTCCTTTTTTCCACACTAAACATACCCAGCTCCTCCAGCCTTTGCTCATATGACTTGCATTCCATCCTTTTGCTCATCTTTGTCACTTGCCTCTGGATTGGACATCATACTGCAGCTGAGGCCTAATCAGCACCAAGTAGAGTGGTACTATCATCTCCCCTCTTAATGTAACCCAGAATTGTATTTGCTTTTTTTGCAACAGAATTGCATTGTTGACTCATGTTGAGGTTTGATCCACCACAAGCTCCTTCTCAGCAGTGCTGCTACCAAGCCAGTTATTCCCCATTCTGTATTTGTGCATTTGTTTTTTCTTCCCTGAATGTAGCACCTTACATTTGTCTTTGTTGAATTTCATTTTGTTGTCTACAGCCCAGTTCTCCAATTTTTCAAGATTCGTCTGAATTTCATCTCTGTCCTCCAAAAGGTTTGCAGTCCACCCTAGCTTTGTGTCATATGCAAATTTGATGAGTATGCTCTCTATTCCAATATCCAGGTCATGAAGAAAGATGTTAAATAACACTGGACTCAGAACGCATCCCTGTGGAATCCCACTTGAGACCTCCTTCCAATGTGGCATCATTGCATTAATAGTTACTCTTTGTTTTCAGTTGTTTAACAAATTATATATCCACTGAATGGTAGTTCTACTGAGCCTGCATTTCTCCAGCTTACTTATGAGAATGTTTTATGTATATTATGTCCACTGTATTCCTGCTATTCACCAAACCACTTACCTTTTCAAAGAGGGAAATCAAGATGGTTTGGGCATGATTCGTTCTTAGTAAATCCATTCTGGCTGCTAGTGATCACCCTTTTGTCCTCCACGTATTTGCAGAATTAATGTTTTATACATTGTCCCAGTAGCTTCCCAGGTACTGAGGTCAGGCTGACTGGTCTATAGTTCCCCAGCTCCTCCTTTTCTCCATATTATCTAGCCATGTTTTACAATCATAGATGAGGGCCCCATTTTGATAGGTGCAGAACAAACAGAAGCAAAAGACAATCCCTGCCCTAACCCTTACTACCCATATTTTCCCATTGAGTTCAGCCCATCAATACCTCCACTATGAAGACTTACGAAATAAGGCCTAAATTAAATGGTGATACTGACATCTTATTGGCAGCAGTAGTATTGCCAAGGCCCAGCATTAAAAAATCTTGAGTCAGGTCCCCAAAAAACTATAAAATTAGTTCAAAATCCTTGATATTTTTAAAAAATAATAATTTAGTGGTGGAAGTCTTTTCCTTTGCCTTCTGGTTTCTGAGCCTTTGAGGTTCATGTTATCCAGCTTAGTGCCACAACTCTGAGGGCTAGGAACTTACTTTTATTTTAAAAAATCTGAGCTTCTCCCATAATTAAATGACTCCTAAAGCTGTGGCTTTTAGGAAAAACACTTAATATGGCAAGACCACAAAAAAATCTTTAGAGTTGGTGACATTTAGAGAGATGATCGTGTCTCCTCCCTGGGACTTCTTACGTGCTTCAAGTTAAAGAAGTGATTACTTATCTTACTGATACTTATCAGGGATCAAGACCATTTTCACAAATGTATAACGAATCCTAAATCTTAAAATTAAATATACCAGCATCTAGGAAAAGGACTTATATTTTATTCATTACATTAATTCATTGCATTAATTACCTATTATTCAACTTAGCTTAACAAGACAAACAAACTACAAAGTATGTCCTGATAGCTTTTTATACTCTGGAAAAAAAATAGACAATGTACGAAAAGTGTCTAAAATTGAGCAGCTTGTGGTTATGTTGCTATAGTTACAGGAAGTTCAGAGTATTTTGCCAGCAAAGAAAATGAACAGTTTCCAACAGTTTTGTATTATGTGCATCTAGTTATTGCTGACATTTTCAGGAAGTAGGTTTTGGTCTCCTTTGTGTAGAAGAAATTCAGGGGACAAATGGATTATGAATTACAATTCCTTGTACTTTTTGTCTGAGGATCTCAAAGTATTTTTCAAACGAGAATGGGAGATATTATAAATACTATTAATAGAGTTGTTAGAAAAATGTGGTTTTTCCCTTTCCCCTCATTGAAAATTTTTATTTTTCTTCAAACAACCCCAAATCTGAAAATTTTTGACTGAAACTTGAAACTTTTGGTTTTCAGCCAAAAAATGTGGGTTTCCAGTGAAAACTCAATTTTCCATTGAAAGCAGACAACTTTTGTCAAAAAAGAAAAGAAAAGATAAGAAAAGAAAATGTTTACCTGAAAACCCAGTTTTCCATAAGAAACAGTTTTGAGGGAAAGTATTCAGCTAATAATTGCCTTCTTTTTAGAAGCTGGATAAACTGAGGTACTGGAAGTATAGGTGACATGCAAAAGTTCACAGTGTTGGAGCTGGGAGCAAATGTCAGAAGTCCTGATTTCCAGTCGCCGCTTGGACCACCAAGGGCTAAAAGAGACCAGGAGCTATACCAGGTTACACAACCTGAGAATCTGGCCCTGGACCTTAATGTCCCTGTGTATAAACATCCTGATGGCTATATTTGCACCACTTTCCCCAAATGAAAGAAAGGTCTTTGTACCAAAATAATAAGGGTACAGAAATTTAAAAATGCTCAACGGTAACAGATAATATCCCTAATACTCTCAGCTCTACTTCAGTGAATTCTCATGGTTTGTATGGTGGAAAAATGAACAAAAAAATCTATATTTCTACCCCCGGGAGCAGATTAGGGGCTTCCACAATCTCTACCCCCCCAGGGGCATTTTGGGAGGTGAATGTTCATCAAAATGGTACCACCCTTCCCAGATGTTCCTAGTACATCCTAGGGATCACAGGCTGAATCATCCTTTAGGATAATGATGCATTCTGCCTGATGTTTCTAGTGTCCTCTTCAGCTGATACAGAGGAAAGCTCTTCCCATTCTTCTACACCCCTTTTGTGATGTGGAGGGAGCCACTCCCCTGAACACAGGGACTGAAATTGTGACTGGCCCTTGCACTGGGCACAAGGACCGGTGCCAATCCCCAATATGGAAAGTACTGTAGTCTCCCCTAGAGTGGTCCAGGCCCAGATCCTCAGATGGAAACAGGCATGTGGGTCCCATTGAAATCAATGAGTTAGGTGCCTAAATCTCTTTCAGGATCTCAGCCTCAGAGATCAAACCAAGGCAACCGGCTGCTGGACATTGTGAAGAAACTCACAGTGGAGCCATGAATTTTGGGTGGTTTGAGCTGGGAAAAGAATCCCAGCATTCGTAAGTGCCTTTTCCAATAGCTTGCCCTTGCTGCCTGTGTTTCCTTCAGCTTCTTCCATCAACTCACAAGCCCCTTTAATTTATGCATTACAAATATAAAATGGCGGAGTGGCTTTACCATTGGGAGAACTAGGAGGCGATTTACAGGACTGCATAATAGGAACATAGCAACTATCGGAGTTGATCAGATCAGTAGTCCAACTAAGACAGCAATCTGTCACCAACAGCACCTAGCCAAGGAGGTGCAATAAACCCAGCAGTACATTAAGGGATAACCCCCAATAGTTAGAGATTGGCTTGTACCATGAAACAAGTGAGTTTATAGCCCTTCCAAAATGCATATGCTAATCTCTTAATACATGAGGACTTAACTATAGCCTTTCCGGAAGGAGTTTGATGTTGTCAGAAAAATGTTTTCCCATCTGAACACTCATTTAATTTCTTCTCTTTTTTTCTAAAACCTGAAGAAAAATCAGTTTTGCTGAAGCAGAAATATATAGAACCAGCTCTTGCTGCTGTTGAAAATCAGTGGGAGTTTTGCCATTTATATCTTTGATGGGGTTTTTTTTTGGTTAAAACTAACTTTTCACTTTAACATATGGTTAAATAAATAAATATATAAATAAATAAAAGCACCACAATAATAATTTTGAAATAAAAAATGTGCATGTGTCATCCGTATAAATGTTCTGGCGGGCTATAATTTCTTAGTGGCAGTTCCCTTGTTCAACAAACCTGTTATTTATAAGTGAATTAAACAACATCATCAGATGACTTAACTGACTCTGAAAATTGCAGCGTGAAAAAAATGTAGAAATGAAGTGCCAGCCTACCAATTTAAATACGGCTCTAACAATGGCCAAGGCAATCAACGAACAAAAAAGTCCACATTTCTACTCCAAACTATCAATTAGGGAAAAACCACTCGTTCATTAACATGAAGAAATTAGGCCAGAAATCTCGATTTGAGCTCTCTGGGGGTTTTTCAGCGCTAGTGAAAGTTACTAGATTGATGGGACTAGAAACTGAAGTCTTCTATTAATTCTGGCTAACATTCACCTCCTCTGCTGCGAGCCAGCATGTAGCCTAAGCTAAGCTTAAGCACTCAAAAGGAACAATCAATTTCACACATACAGAATGGGAAGAGACTGTCTAGGAAGGAGTACGGCAGAAAGGGGTCTAGGGGTTATAGTGGACCACAAGCTAAATATGAGTCAACAGTGTGATGCTGTTGCAAAAAAAAGCAAACGTGATTCTGGGATGCATTAACAGGTGTGTTGTGAGCAAGACACAAGAAGTCATTCTTCTGCTCTACTCTGCACTGGTTAGGCCTCAACTGGAGTATTGTGTCCAGTTCTGGGCACTGCATTTCAAGAAAGATGTGGAGAAATTGGAGAGGGTCCAGAGAAGAGCAACAAGAATGATTAAAGGTCTAGAGAACATGATCTATGAAGGAAGGCTGAACGAATTGGGTTTGTTTAGTTTGGAAAAGAGAAGACTAAGAGGGGACATGATAGCAGTTTTCAGGTATCTAAAAGGGTGTCATAAGGAGGAGGGAGAAAATTTGTTCATCTTAGCCTCTAAGCATAGAACAAGAAGCAATGGGCTTAATCTGCAGCAAGGGAGGTTTAGGTTGACATTAGGAAAAAGTTCCTAACTGTCAGGGTGGTTAAACACTGGAATAAACTGCCTAGAGAGGTTGCGGAATCTCCATCTCTGGAGATATTTAAGAGTAGTTTAGATAAATGTCTATCAGGAATGGTCTAGACAGTATTTGGTCCTGCCATGAGGGCAGGGGACTGGACTCGATGACCTCTTGAGGTCCCTTCCAGCCCTACAATCTACAATCTATGAAAAATAAGACTTAAGTGGGACTTAATCAATGCAAAGATATTGTGCTTGGTGCTCTGAAAAGGGCAATATTTCACCCCAAAAGCAGCTGCTAACAGTGCAAACTTTCATTACTCTATCTCACCAATGTACATCACCTTTGTTTCAGGGGAACCACAATTCCCATCTGTTACACTAGTGTAAAGACAGAACACCTACACTAGCTGCAAAGGAGCTATGCTGGTGCAACAGAGATTAGAATCTGCCTTGTTTAAGGTATTTATATGACTACCACTTCCATAGTATCTGAAGACCTCACAATCTTTAATGTATTTATGGCCACCAAACCCCTGTAAGGTAGGTGTAAGCAGGGTCTGAATGAACTCTCCTCCGACAGCTAGTTGGGGAGGGAGAGATACTTCAGGAGCAAACTATATTTACCTGAACACACCTGCTCTGTATAGGTATCTAGCAGACAGGAGCTGTGTAGCGCCAAGTGATCAACTTTGGCTGGTGTTGGGTTACAAATCACTTTAGTATTGAAAGCAGGGGTAGTGAAATGTTATCAATATTATCTTTATTGTCTGAGTAAAGGGGAGCAGAAAGGACACCCTCAGCTGAAAGGACCTTATTAAGCCAGGGGCTCGAATGCCAGACTCCTATGAAAGCAGAGAGGGGTAGGGACAGCTGTGGACTCTTCCTAAGGGTCCCGGGTCTGCTTTAACCAGTTCCTCCCAACTGTTCAAATATAGAGCTAAATAGGCTCCATTAGGAGCCTTTTGTTATTTTAAGTGCTGAAATCATTTGTTGTGGGACAGTGTTCCACTCAGCCTGCTGAGAGCTAAAAATCACTAAGACCTACAGAGGTCACAGCAGAGAAGCAGGTGGCAGCGGAAGGTGATTGGTGGGAGAAGCCGGCAAAAGTGGCGAGCAGTCAACTGTTAGGAGTGGCCAGCAGTCAGTCGGTGGGAGCGGAGGGTGGGAGGCCGCGAGCAGTCAGTCAGCAGAGGCCAGCAGGAGGCAGCAAGGAACAGTGGCTGGCAAGACCACCAGATGGCAAAGAACAACAGCTGGTGGAGTGGCCAGGTGGCGAGGAACAGCAGCTGGTGGGGTGGCCAGCCAGAGCAAGTGCTCAGATGGCAGAGCAAGCCAGGAACTTTCTTCTCTGGACTGGAGGTGAACTCACACAGATGCACTTCTGAACCCCGGGTCCCCACTGACCAAGGACAACCACTGTGAGTGGGGTATGGTGAGGGAGCAGAGGGGAGCATAGTAAAGGAATTTTTGGTTGTAGAACTCAAGAACAAGAGGCGGAAGGCACTGCCCCACGCACTCTGGGATGGGTGTCAAGCTCACAGTTTTAGGTTTTGGTATTTTCCCTAATTAATATCAGGTGACTTCTCTCCTTTCATTAAAAGTTTCTTTTCTACACTCAGACTCTGGGCTTGCGAGTGGGGAAGTATTGCCTCTCAGAGGAGCCCAGGGGTGGTGTGTAATTTTCCCAGGTTACTGGGTGGGGACTCGAGCCAGTTCTGTGTTGTATTGTTGAAAAGGAACCCCTAGATATTGAGCCCGAGCCTGGTTGCTGCCGCGGGGCCATCCCTAGGTGGGTGCGGGGCCTAGGACATAGGCACTTAGCTTCTAATCTGCCGGGGGGGGGCTCTTCCTGGCTCCCCTCAGGCCCCACCCCAACTCCACCCCTTCCCTGAAGACCCCACCCCCACCCTTCTTCTTCCCAACCCTGCTCTGCCCCTGTCCCGCCTCTTCCCTGCCCAGTTCTGCCCCCTCCCCTGAGCACACTGTGCCCTCGGTCCTCTCTCCCACCCCAGCACCTCCTGAGGGGGAGTCGCTGAACAGCAGGGCCCACTGGTGGACAGGAGGCACTGTGGGGAGGAGAAGGTTCTGGTAGGGGGTCTCCTCCATGCCCCCCCAACCCACCTGCCTGCTGCTCAGCTCCCCATTCATCGCCTCACTTCGCTTGCCTGCCTGCCTCCCACCTCAGCTCCCTGCCTGCCTCCTGCGGGGCCCCCCAAAGTGTGGTGCCCAGGGCTATCGCCCCACTTCTCCGTACTCTAGGGATGGCTCTGGTTGCTGTCTCCACCTGTCAGAAGAGTTACATAGGGAAGGAAGCACTGTTTTACAGATGGGGACCTGAGGCACAGAGAGGCTAAGGGCCAGATTTTTAAAGGGATTTGGGCTTGGCTGAGTAGAGCAACACCCAACCCCAAGCAGCTCACCACCTACTGGAATTTTCAGCTGTGAGGTAGGCAGCTCTGTGCCCTCTAGACTCTCTGGAGGGTGTGTGTGGACGGTTAAGTGCCTAAGAAAAGGATTTTCAGAAGCTGCCCAGATGAGCAGGAAGCCCCCTAAGCTAGCTAAGAATGAAATACTGAGGAAAGGGCCAGGGAGATGAGAAAGATTAGGCACCTAAGTGGATGACTTGGTGCACCTGGCTTATAGGTGAGAATAGGCACCCACGTCTGCTCAAGATCCTCAGTCATGAACTGTCTCCTGGAGTTAGGCATCATGTCAGCTGCTTAGGTAGCTCAGGCCCTAGCAGCTGAAACCATCTCTCTATCTCCTGCTCACCCTATGTTTCCCTGTGGCCCCAGATGTCTTTTGTACATTTGTTATGCTGCCTTGCCCTGCCCCTTTCATCAGTGGCCTCCTGCTGTAAGTCTAAAAAGTAACAGGTCCTAGGCCTGCTCAGAGCAGGCCTCTCAGTTTGGGCCTCAGTGGTGAGACAGGCATTTCCCCACCTAGTTTAAAAAAAAATCTCACTTTGGAGCCTATGGGGCTTTGGATTGAGCTATGCCTTCGTGTAACTTGTTAGATATGATGCGCATCACCATTTAGGTTTCTTTGAAAATGCTGCCTTGTGGAAACTTAGCTATGTTTTGAAAACATGTAAATGGCATTTACATGGTGGACTTAGGTGCCTATCTGATGGTTTAGGTGCCTAAATCCCTTTAAAAATCTGTCCCAAAGCAACTTGCCCAAGGTCCCACAAGAAATTTTTTGGCGAGAAGGGAACGGAACACATATCTTCTAATGTGCAGGCTAGTACACTTACCAGTGGACAGCCTTTCTCCCTAGACACTTAGTCTTTAGTCTTTCTGTTAAGAACATAAGAATGGCCATAGTGGGTCAGACCAAAGGTCCATCCAGCCCAGTATCATGTTTTCTGACAGTGGCCAATGCCAGGTGCCCCAGAGGGAATGAACGGAACAGTTAATCATCAAGTGATCCATCCCGTCACCCATTCCCAGCTTCTGGCAAACAGAGGCTAATAGCCATTGATGGACCTATCCTCCATGAACTTATCTAGTTCTTTTTTAAGCCTGTTATAGCCTTGGCCTTCACAACATCCTCTGGCAAGGAATTCCACAGATTAACTGTGCATTGTGTGAAGAAATACTTCCTTTTGTTTGTTTTAAACCTGCTGCCTAGTAATTTCATTTGCTGACTCCTATTTCATGTGTTAAGAGAAGGAGTAAATAACACTCCTTATTTACTTTCTCCACACCAGTCATGATTTTATAGACCTCTATCCTCTCCCCCATTAGTCGAATCTCTTCCAATCATTTTTTGTTGCCCGTTTCTGAACCTGTTGATATTGCAAGCTTTCAGGATGGGATTTTCAGAAGCACTCAGTGCTTCTTTTGGCCTAACCATTGACATCAGCAGGAATTTTATTCATTGAGTCCAGGGGAGCAGAGGTAGGCCAAGAGGAATGCTTTAGAAAATCCCACCCTGAGGTGATTAATAGCCCCACCTTGCATTCCTTATGCTCCTCAAACCTCCACTGCACAAAGAATGCAGAACTAGGACAAGCATATCTGAAGTTAGTTTAGTACTTTATACTTTATAGAGGGCATATATACATTTAAATCAGTATCCTTGTTACTGATACCAGTTAGTGAGAACTGTGATAAGGTTTTTGGTCATACGAGAAGCTGTTCAAGAGGAAATGGTTGGAAAGCACCAACTCATCTCACATGAGTTTCTAAATAATTTTCAGATACCAATGATACATGGTCGGTACAAACTAACAATGGCCAGGTTGAGGGGATATTGGCTATAAAACTGTGCTGGGCCAGATTCACCAATATGTCCTTTGTGCTTTTGTGGTGATGGAAAGCAACCAAGAACTCTGTCTAACTGGCAAGTTAAGCTGGAGTAATCCTTACTCCCTCTGGCTCTTTGGAAGATGGCATTTACCAAATCTTTTTTGTGACACAGTAATTAGTAGCAGCCCCCATGTGCACCATGACTTAGGGGCCAACACAGATGGATCTTGACTCTATAGGTTCTAATACCTGACTGGTGCACTTCAACAGACATCTCAAATGAAAAGATGATATATTAGGTGATAGGATGCACTGGAGAAAGAAGAAAGCAAAAAAAAAAAAGCCACATCTGCCTTTCATTTTAAGGAGCTATATTGCCAAATAAATAATTTAATAAATGAATAAATAAATAAAATGCCCAAAATAAAACAGAAAATCAAAGTCCAACCAAAATGGAATTTGTGAGCAGCCAATGAAACACCCTGGAAAGTTGGGTGTATGAGAGAAAAACAGCAGATGGCATCCTGAGGTGGTGGAAAGATGGAAATGCTAATTTAGAAATTCCAAGAGTTCATGGCTGTTGAAAAGCGTGACTGTTAAAATTCAGCAACAGACAGTCTAAATGTCTGTTCGCAGCTTTAGGGAGCACAGCTGCTTGGTGGTTCCTGTCCTAGTTGTCTCCACTGAAATCTAAAAATCCTAAAACCTTTTAGATCATCTCAACAAAAGACATACACTTGCAATTGAGAATAACTGAGACATGCCACACTCTAGAAATAACACCCAACGTTCTGCAAATAGGAGCTATGAATTACTGAGTCTTATGTTTGTCCATACACAAAGAGTGAACAAATACTTTTAGTAAGATTAGATTAAAGTCACAAAACATGAGAAAACAAAAGCAAAGTGTCAAGGAAGTGTGTGTGTCTCCTTTGTGGTACTCTGCACTGAAATGCACACAAAATGACTGTTTGGGTCTACCGATAGTAGCCATTACAGATCTGAAGTTTCAGTAGACAGTAAAGAAAGGCATAACAGTTACACAGCTACTAGCACTGAACTCTCGTTCTGGCTCTGAATCTGGCTCCCTGAGACAAGTCCAGTATTTGAAACTCTAAGTATTCAAAAACTTGAGTCAGGCCCCAAAAATCATATGATTGGATTTAAAATCATGAGGTTTTAAAAATAATTCTTCTGAAGTTTTTTTTTTATTTGCCTTTTGACATTTGAACTTTTAGGGCTCACATTTTTTGAGCTTACCTCTGCAACTGTGAGGGCTAGACACTTAATCTTTCTTTCTTTAATTAAAGCTGAAATTCTGATGCAATCACATGACTTCAAGGTCTAGGGCTTTAAGAAAAACACCAAATAATGGGAGAGGGATGATAAAAGTGCCAGAGTTAGCAACACTGCAAGTTGCCCAGCATCTGTTCACTGCTCTGTTTCCCATCTGTAAAATACTTTCCCCTCTTATTTTTACTATTGTGACTACTTTATTATTATTTCAAATCAGAAACAGAACAAAACATCTTTCAATGCAATTTCTTATACAACCAGAATTTAGGAATGCAAAAAACTGTAATTAAATTTGTGCCAAATATTGAAGAAACAATAACTTTTGAGTGTTTCTCAGGAAAAAAAATATGCAAAGTAAAACCACAAAAGATTCAGTTGCCTATTTTTGTTAATTTTTAACCAATGATCATATTTACAGGAGTGCTGTGAGGATTAATTAATGTTGGTACTAGTGCTTTGAAGATGCACATTTTATATACACTGGTCATGCTTAAAAAGTTGCAGTTTTGCCTTTGATAACTAGATCACTTTCCCTGAGTAGAGGTGAAAATCATCCCATTGCAGAGTGCCAGCCTACACAGTCTGTAAGTCCTCAAAACAGGTCTTAAGTGGAATTTAAACAGTGCACTGACCCTGTGAATTTTGTCATAGACGTGGTGTGCCATAGATATTCAGATTCTCTGGTATTCCCCATTTCTGAGGTAATACTCAAGGAAGTTAAGAGACTATCTGGTACTTACTGCAAATACTGAGATAAAGTTATAAGAATATAGGAATGGCCTATTCAGAGGCACCTATCTCTCCCCATTTATTGCACAGGGAGCCAAGGCACCTGACACAGGCTTTGTGAATACCAGCGATACATGGCGATGCTCAGCATCACCACCCTTAAGTTCCTCTGTGAATCTAGCCTTTTGATTTCTACTGCATTGTCTACCTTTTCCAAACCCAGGGTTAGGTAGATCCGACTTATGTTGGTTTCTTTGGCTTTGGTACCTCAATTGCCAGCCACCTCAAGTCTCGACACTGCTATAACACCTGTGACTAATAATAATAAGCAGCTTCCCTCCTCACCTTGTCCGGTGGTCACAGTCACAGCATTGCACTCCCTGAACCTGAGGGATGGGGGAGTTTAACAGTGCCATCCTTGCAGGCCACATGGAAAGGGTCGGGGCTGTGCCCATGGCTTTTCTCACCAAGTGACAGGCTGAAACCAGTGAAGCCAGAAAGAGGTGTAGGAGCTGCCTATGAGGATACTACCCTTGTGCCAATGGAAGCATCCAGCCAACTTGTTCCCCCAATAGGCAGAATGCCTCTGGGCACTGGTGCATCTACCCCTAACTCATAAGACCAGACCTTATGCCTTACTGTATGGCCCTATAATCCCTGGCCAAAGCTCCACCTTCAGCAGTAGGTTGATTGACACAAAAAGTCCTTCCATTTCCGTAAAACTCATGCTGCTTACAATCCCAATTGATCTTTCCATTATTTTTCTCCTAACTTAAAGGACGAGGCTTGTCAAACTGCCAGTGAGTGCCATTGTTTCCAGTGTGTCAGAAAGCTCTCCAGGCTGTAGGGTATGGTGACAGTTATCGTATCCCTTCCGTGCAGACATGACTGATAGCGTTTCCCAACATTTACAGGTCCTAGAGTGATAAGAAAAATCAGACCATACTATTGATATCGACAAAAAGCATGGGACTTTAAGGATGTCTCTATGCTTTGCGATAATTTAAGCAGAGAACAGAGAAGAGTGACAGATTATCTTTTGAGAGTTCACAGATAGTGTCTGTCGCCCTAACTCCCTTGAAAGAGTAAATGTGGGGAGAGTAGCTAATGAACACAAGTTCTAGAATCTATTGTAGCCATCTTATCCAGCAAGCATGCTGAAAACTAATAACATCTCTGTTACCCTTTACTGACTGATAGTTTACAATTGTTGAGCACAGCTACTAGACTGATTACTAGCCTTGCTCTGGTATTCACAGATCAGAGAAGATCTTCCCAGCTGATGGAGTATGTCATCTTTAATCTTCATTTCTATTTCTGACATAGATTTCATCATTTTTTCCTGAGGATCAGTCCTTCTCCCATTATGTTCAATGGGAATTTAATCATTGGCTTCAGTAAAAGCAGACTTGGGACCCTGCTTCACAGAATACATGACTAGAGCTGTGGAAATAATGGATCTTTGTTTCACTGGCAATTCGAAATAATAATAATGCAAATCATTTCAGGTTGAACTGAAAGTGAAATCCTCCAAAATTTTAGTGAATTGAAAAGTTGAAAACAATTGTTTGGGGTTAAACAAAATGTTTTGTTTCACCAAACCTGAAACATTTGATTTTGATTTTGAGCACTTTTTGTTTTTTCTTCAATAATTTGAAGGAAATTTCTAAATGAAATCTCATTCCAAACCAAAACCAATCAACCAAACAGCAACAAAAAAACCAAAAGTTTCATTCTAAAAAGGCTGAAATGGAACATTTTTACTTTTTACAAAGTTTATGTTTGTTTGTTTGTTTTTTCAACATGAACAATTTGGTGAAACCGACATGAATTTGTGAAACATTTTGTTGTTACCAAATCTGCATTTTTCATCAAAAAAAAAGCTTCAGTCAAAATTTTTCACCCAGTTCAATATGTGACATCAAAACACAGATCATGTCTCCGTATTCAAGACCTGATTCACATTCACAGTAGGGTGCTGGTGGTGTAAAGAGGCCTTAAAGTAAGTGTAGTTCGTAATTTACTTTAAGGCACCTTTATGATGCCAGAGGGATATAAATTGGCCTTAGTGTTACTAAGAATTAGGCCCTCAGAGGCCATTTCACAGCTGCAGTGAACGTATGCTGCAAACCGGACTGATTCGCAACAGGAATGTGGTTTGCAGAATATACCATATGCTGTTAAAGGTTGTGTGCGCTTTCAGAACAGAACTGGTGTAATGCTGTGGCATGTCAGTTCCAGGCTGTGGAATATGAACAAAATGCAAGAACCCTCTCAAGTCCAGTCTAACATAATGATTTACTTTCTAAAATAAAAGCCATGCAATGTAACTTGTCATGAATCTTCAAAAATATCATTTCTCCCACTTGCTTTGCTGGCATTATGAATATGTTTTTAGCGATCTATCTATAATTGGGTCTTGTTAAAGAGATAATGGAACAGTCTACCTTGAAGCCAGCTTCTATCATGCTTAATGATGCTGAATAGTAGCTCATTTCTAAAGTAGCCCCACGGACAACATGGCCTTTTGTCTTTACAGGTGAATGCTTCCAAGGGCTTAGGAGAATTAGGAGCCTAATTCTCTTGGACAATAGGAAATATCACCCTATATCTGCCATGCATCAGTAAAATGAAGTGGCCTTCTCCAAAGTGCTAATACTTCAAGGGAGATGCATTTTGTCTGTTTTACCTGCTAACAGAGTAAAGGGTTAATATTGGAAAATTACTTCTAGAAGGCCAATCTGTTGAGGTGTAAGTAAAAGGTCTCCCTTTTTTTTTTTACTTTAGAACCTAGAAGACAAAAAGTTCTTGCTGTTTGCGTTATTGTCTAGAACAAAATATTTCCAAGGAGATGATGCAGCAAGTCTTTCACTGTGGTAAAGCAGCCTGTGAAGTACATATATGAACTCCTACAATATCATCAGGGGGCAGTTTTTGCTAAGATCATTATGTAGTCTCAGTTTAATATTGGATATATCCTCCTTGGGAGACTACATCCTTTCCTTGGAGGGGGAAAAGTTTGATGATCTAACTACTATGATCCTGTGATAACACTAGGAACAGTTATTGCTCGTAATATAATGCAACTAGGAAGAGTATTTGTGGTTCAGCACAGGAAGAAAAATAAAAAAGGAAAAATACTAAAAAAGAGCATCCAATGGGCCTGGGTCCATTTGCTTGTTAAGTGATGTAATAAAAACAATCTGGATACAAATAAAATGATCTTTGCTAATATTTATTTTTGCTTATCTGCTTTTCGTTGGAAAAAGGGAGCAGTTTGATTGATTGAAAGGATGCCCAATTGCACGGTATGTTCTCTGAAGTACATCTTTAGCCTTTGCTTAAATCTCATTCTGGGTAAACTCCTCGCAGCAACAGCACAGCAGTGATTCAAAACATTATGGCAACTGCTGCAGAGTTAAGAGTGAGCCCTACTTTCCATCATAAGCTTGATTTTAGTCACCTCTCCCCTTCTAAAATCCCTGCTGGGATGTCTTAGACAAGTCAATTCACCTCTCTGTGCTCTGTTTCTTCTCCTACCATTTCTCAATCTCTATTTAGATTGTAAAATCTTTGTGGCAGAGTCTGTTGTGCCATGTGTAAGTATAGTATCTGACACCATGGGACCTTGATCTCTGTTGGGAACTCCAGGTGCTGCCATAATATGAAAGTGTTTACAACTTCAAATTTGCCATGTGTGACCAATGAACAATTCTGTGACCAAATCCGAGTTCTCAGACTGGTCATTTTAACAAACTGGAAGGTAGAAAATAAATGATAAAATAATGATAATCCTAATTTGAAAATTCTTCTTATGCTTGTTTGTTTGGTCATATTCTAGTTATAAAAAAACTGGTCGAGATTGTTTGAAAATGTGTTTATTTGGGGAGGGATAGCTCAATGGTTTGAGCAATGACTAACTAAACCCAGGGTTATGAGGTCAATCCTTGAGGGGGCAAAAATGTGTTGGATGATTTAATGGGGGATTGGTCCTGCTTTGAGCAGGGGGTTCGACTAGATGACCTCCTAAGGTCCCTTCCAACCCTGATATTCTATGATTAAAAAAAAAACTGATCTACCTAAGGTATGGCCTCCATTAATTTAGTATTTCAGCACCTCACCACTTTTAATGTATTTTTCCTCACAACACCCCTGTGAGGTAGTCAGTGCAATTATCCCCATTTTATAGATGGGGAACTCAGGTACAGAGAGATTAAGGGAAAATTTTCAAAAATGCCTTAGGGCCAGATTTTTAAAGGTATTTAGGAGCCTAAATATGTAGGTAAGCACCTAGTGGGATTTTTCAAAAGTGCTCAGGCACCTAACTCCCATTGAAATACTAGGTGCCTATCTGCATTTATAAACACCTGAATACCTTTAAAATCTGTCCCTAAATGTCTTAGGAGCCTAAGTCTCATTTTCAAGAGTAACTTAGAAGCCTAAGTCTAAATGAAAAATCAATGGGACTGAGGCATTTAGAAGCCTAAGTCACTTTTAAAAATGGGTCTCCGGCGCATAAATCAAATCAGTGTTTTTGAAAATTTGAAGCTAAATGACTTGCCCAAGGTCACACAGGAAAACTGTAGCAGAGCCAGGAATTTAATCCAAGTCTCACAAGACCCAGGCTAGCAGCCTAACCACTGGACCATCCTTCCTCCTTGGAAAGACGTAATGCAAGGACTCTACTTGAGCTGTTGTGGAGCCATGACTGCATGGGAGATGCACTTCTCATGAGCCTGTTCTGAATCTGTTCCAATGCCATGGGTCTTTTAGGGTATGTCCACGCTGCAACTAAACACCCACAGCTGGCCCATGTCACCTGACTTGGGCTTGTGAGGCTCTGGCTCTGGGGCTGCTTAATTGTGGTGTAGATGTTTGGGCTCAGACCGGAACCCTCACCCTGGGAGCTCCAGCACAAGCCCAAATGTCTATACCACAATTAAACAGCCTCAGAGCCTGAGTGCCACAAGCTCAAATCAGCTGATATGGGCCAGCTGTGGGTGTTTAGTTGCAGTATGGACATACCCTTAGTCATCCTCTCTTTGCATATGATGGAAAGTTGCCGGATGCTCATATTTCCACAGTGGTGGATCTTGGGGTGTAGAAGTTTCTTATTTTTGACATCCATCTCTCCCAATGTTCAGAACATCCTTTAAGACTTTTCATGTCAAAGGTGGTTTTGTTTTGTTTTGTATTATGATCATTGTTGGTCCTATATTTATTATCTTCCTTCAATCCCTTTCCTCTCTTCTCTTTGTATTGAACTTCCCCCTTTGTTTTTCTTCACTTTCAAATTTGCCAAGTTGATTTTGTTGTTGTTGTTTTTGCTGTATTTTAAATCTCTTTTGTACAGCATCCACAGTGCCTACTTAGAAAACAGGTAAAGATAGAGATTCTTAATTAGAGCCAATGGACGAATGGAGACAATTTTTTGGGCAGGGGGGGAAACCTGTGAAACATGTTTTTTGGGAGGCAGAGTCAAAAATGTGACCAGTTTTAACCAGCCCTTTCATTAATTATAATGAGGATCATCATGCTATTATTCAAATTGTGATAAACCCCAAGGGGCCCCATCAGCATCAGAGCCCCACTGTTTTAGGTTTAGTGCAAAAATATAGGCGGATGTGGCCCCTGGCCTCAAAAAGCTTACAGTCAAATTTGAATCACAGTGAGACACAGCAGGAGGGAGTCAGGAAGGAAGGATGGGCTATGTAATATGTGAGGCCTTTGTCTATTTACAGCCCCTGGTGGCAAGAGTGGGTGCTATGCCAACCTGGGTCAATCTCCCATGCCCAAGTCTATGGTTGTCAAGTCCTTGTTAGGACCTGAGCCCATAGTGGCCAGGTCCTCAACAGTCTCTGTCCCCTTCAGGACAGAGGGGAGTCAGAGGTTCTATGGCTCTAGCAAGGGCTAATCAGCCTGGGTTTAAAACCTTCTTCTTCAAAAGCCCCTTTCTGGAGTAGGTAGGAGAACCCAGGCCTGCCCATTTCACTGGGCTCAAGCTCAGTGCCCTTGTTTGGAAGAGTCAGAGCCAGTCCTTCTCAGTCCCTTGCTGCTCCCTGAACGGTTTCCTTCCTCCCCTCCACTGTTGGCTTCCCGAGCTTCTTGTCCTGCTATTTCCTCGTTGGAGTGTTAGTTTGTCTGATAGCTTCTCACTAGTGTTAGCAGTATTGGTTGGACATAGAATCATAGAATATCAGGGTTGGAAGGGAACTCAGGAGGTCATCTAGTCCAACCCCCTGGTCAAAGCAGGACCAACACCAACTAAATCATCCCAGCCAGGGCTTTGTCAAGCCTGACCTTAAAAACTTCTAAGGAAGGAGATTCCACCACCTCCCTAGGTAACCCATTCGAGTGCTTCACTACCCTCCTGGTGAAAAAGTTTTTCCTAATATCCAACCTAAACCTCCCCCACTGCAACTTGAGACCATTGCTCCTTGGTCTGTCATCTGCTACCACTGAGAACAGTTTAGATCCATCCTCTTTGGAACCCCCTTTCAGGTAGCTGAAAGCAACTATCAAATCCCCCCCATTTTTCTCTTCTGCAGACTAAACAATCCCAGTTCCCTCAGCCTCTCCTCATAAGTCATGTGCTCCAGCAACCTAATCATTTTTGTTGCCCTCAGCTGGACTCTTTCCAATTTTTCCACATCCTTCTTGTAGTGTGGGGCCCAAAACTGGACACAGTACTCCAGATGAGGCCTCCCCAATGTTTAATAGAGGGGAATGATCACATCCCTCGATCTGCTGGCAATGCCCCTACTTACACAGCCCAAAATGCCATTAGCCTTCTTGGCAACAAGGGCACACTATCGACTTATATTATTGGAGGTTTCATCACATGACATAATCTTTCACTAAAGATTAATCTTTAATTCCTGGAGACTCCAGGACAATCATGGAGGGTTGGCAACCTTATTCTCACCAGTCTGCTGGAACGATCTTCTCTCTGTAATCCCTCTGCCTCTCTGGTAGCTACCCCGCCCTCCTGTCTTTTATCCTCACAGCTGCTGGGGGGCTGCCCATCAGCTCTGGCTGAGCAGACAGGCAGTTGCTTCGTTAAGTCTTTGCCTGCCAAACCAACATGAGGGGTCTAGAACCCATGACAAGGTAACAAAAATAAAAAACATATTTGCATGGGCCTGATACAAAAGACATTTCAGTCATTGAAACCCTTCCATTGACTGACATCACTGACATCTTTCTTCTGACTTAATTGGACTTGAATCAGATCCTAGGTGCAAAACTAGATAGTCTGAATCAATCAGAAGTTGTTGTTTTTAAAGTTAGTAAACAAAACTGTCAGTGATCCCGCTACCTCGCAGTTGGAGTTGGTGATTCCTGTAAGCTTCATAGTTGAAGAAATGGGTCTTGGGCAGGAATGTGAAGAGGGAGATGGTAATGGCTTTATGGGCTAGTTTGGAAAGGACATTCCAATCATGGGAAGAGACATGGAATAAAGTGCAAATATTCTTATGAGAGAAGATTTAGGGTTCTTTGTAATGTGATGGGGCATTTGCTATGGGGAACTTTTCCTGCGAAAAGTGTCCATTCCAAAGTCATGGTGCGGCATTTGAATAATCGCTCTATCCAAACTGGAGATGAAGGCCAATCTATCACATCTGTGATTCACCTGTATCACTTTGTCTTCAAGCCACCAATATCTTGAATGATTATTAATTAGTCCAATCCTGCTCTTAATGAATAGTCAACTTCTCTTATAACAAGCTTGTTTCTGCCCACCACACAGTACCACTGAACAGGTTTTCCCACTAACAACTCACATAGAGAATGGCTTTCAATCAAAGCTGAAGATTGGTGCAGGTTTTTATTGATCCAGGAGCTGCATATGAGACTTTATGTCATATAAGAATTTTGATGAAAATATCAGAACTGCTGTCATTCTGGATAGCACCAAAGGATAGCTTGCTGATCTCTAATCAAAAGTTTCAGGTATGTTTCAATGAGAAATCCAGGCACTCATAAGGACAGTTTTCCCTGGGGTCCACTGTCACATCAATCACATCTACCTAAATGCTATTCCAGCTACATATAATAAGCACAGCTTCATCTATACAGACTATATATATATCTCCTTCAGCACAGACACTTTTGTCTCCTTGATCATGTCCCAGAATTATTGTCATCTTCATCTACTTTTCTTTTCTGACCCATCTCTTGTGTGTTTATAGCTCTCACATACTTTGCCATATTGAATTTAGTTTACAAGTGCTTTGGGGAAGAAAACAGTGATTGCCTTAGAGTGATAGACTCAAGGAGCTCAATGTATAAAGCTTAACAAAGAGAAGGTTAAGAGGTGACTTGAACACAGGCTAAGTACTGAAATGAGGAACACATATTTGATCATGGGCTCTTCAGTCTGGCAAACAAAGATAAAACAAGATCCAAAGGCTGGAAGTTGAAGCTAGACAAATTTAAACTGGAAATAAGGCAGGGTATGAAGGTAATTAATCACTGGAATAATTTTTGAAGAGGCATGGTGAATTCTCCATCACTGGCAATCTTTAAATCAGGGTGCATGTTTTTTCTAAAAGATATACTCTAGTTCAAATAGGAATTGTTTGGGGCACATTATTTGCCTGTGTTATACAGGAGGGCAGACTTTGCCTGTGTTATACAGGAGGGCAGACTAGATGATCACAATGGTCCCTTCTGGCCTAGGACTCTAAGAAAATGTGAAGGGTTTTTTACATATTCTATGAGACACTTCACACTTTTTTGAACATTGGGAAAAATAAAGCTCCCAAGATTACTTAGGCTGGCACGTTCATATTAAGATGGCTCAATTATTTTTTCATGTGTGCAGGGCCGGCGCTTCCATTAGGCGACCCTAGGCGGTCGCCTAGGGTGCCAGGATTCGGGGGGCGGTATTTTGTGCGCTCCCCACGGGGCCCACTGGAGCTTCCGGTTCTGCTCCCGTCGCACCGCCGAAGAAGGACCTTCTGCCGACGTGCCGCGGAAAACAGCAGCAGGCAATTGAGCAGCTCAATGACTGCCGCTGTCACCTGCGGCATTTCGGCAAAGGGTCCTTCTTTGGTGGTGCTATGGGAGCAGAACTGGAAGCTCCCGCACGCCCCGTGGGAAGCGCACAAAATGACGGCCCCTGAATTCTGCCTAGGGCACCAGAAACCCTGGCGCCACTCCTGCATGTGTGTGCATTGCCTTTCTTTCTCCTCAATGCTCATGGGCTTTTCAGCAAAAGCCAGGTTTTAGGAGAGATTTGTATGAGGTGACTTGGCAAACAGGTTGGGATTTGCCTCCCAGATATAAGGATTAGCATAGAAGAAAGCACAGAGATGTTAGCAAGAGAAGTGGCTATTAAAGTTGGCATCACTGGCACAGTGGAGAGCATGATGAGCTATAGGTATGCGCTGCATATTGTTGACACTTGAAGGACCCTGGAAAGTAAGGACGGGAAGTTTAAGTTTGATGTGCAGCATAGCGGAGAGCCTGTAAAATAATTCAATCAATAATTCAATGATTTCAATCACTTTAAAAAATATCATTGATGTAAATCAGATTTCAAAAGCTAATTTTCAAAATTGAGTTATTATTTAGATTAAAATGGATGATTAACTACATTATCAATGCTGTCTTTTTAATGCCACTATTGGTGAGGTCTCTTATTTGAAATGTATAAAACTGTTATAAGCAAAAGACTTGGGGCCTTGATCCTGCAACACACAAGCCAGTATGTAAACTTTACTGCATGAATAATCTAACTGACTTCAATGGCACTAATCCTGTGCTTGAAATACCTAAGTGTTTGCAGCATAAGGGGCTAAAATAGTACTTTTGTTCAAAACATTTCTTAGTGTCATAAAATCTGTATCACTTAAAAAGTTGCTTCAGGGTTCAGAAGAGAAAGTTATTTAGACTGTCCATATCTTAACAAAGTTATTGTGAACTTTTTCATGTACACAGGCCAAAAGTTTCAAAAATTAAGGACCATAAAGATAGGCTCCTAAACCAATATGTAGGCAGAAAGTTCCAAAAGCCCATGCTCCAAAGTGACTTAGGAGTACAAGCATTGTGGATTTCATACTGGGATGGAGGAGAACAGTCTGGCAGAAGCATTTCATTTTTCTTGACTTATGTAAGTTCAACATATTAAAAGTTCATGTTGGTTACAAATATAGAATAAGCTGTTTGCTTATTAGTTCTGTGTTTGAGTTCATGTTGTTCTCATAGTAAGGATGTTAATGAAGCCCTGCACTTGTCTTATTCAGCACAGATGAGCTCGTTAAGTGTGAAAACTCTTAGTAGAAAAAATGTCTGTGTAAAGTCTGAAATTCTGTTGACAATTGGGAAACTAATTAAAGAACCAAGTACAAAACTTCCACTTTAGAAATGTAAGACTATAAAGTGGGAAGAAAGTAAAGAAGTATGAAATGTAAATCAATAATCGGATTAAAATTTTTACAAAATAATGATTTAATTTTAATTGATTTTTGAGGTGTTTTTTTTTAAATCCACCTTGAATTCAAATGATTAAACAATGAAGTTCAGATCCTGACAAAAGTGGAGTCACAAATCTAGTCTGATAAAATTATTTATATTCATTATTTTCATTGCAGTAGCATCTAGAAACCCCAGTCAAGGACTAGGACCTGTATGTTCTAGGCACTACACAAACAAAGAACAAAATGATGGTCTCTATCTCATGGAGCTTACAGTCTAAGTATAACATGAGAGACAGGTGGCTACAGACAGTCTGAGCACTAGGAAACAAAAAAGCAATATTGGTCGGCATGATAGGCAGTGGTCTCAGTACATCCACTGCTTATGTGTTGGCAAACATTTCATAGGCATCACAGCAAAGAGGAGTACTGAGGAGGGTTTTGAATGAAAACAGTGGGGTGTTGATGTTGATGTTTATGGGGTGCTCCTCCCATGCGCGAGGAGCAGAATGAGAAAACATGAAGGTACATGTTTCAAAATTTAACAAGTGGACAGTGAAGGCAAACATCATTGGCAGATCAGAGGCAGGAGCTGACATCTCAATAGCATATAAGAAATGATGGGTAGCATGAGGATAGACTGTGAAGGGCCCTGAAAGTGAAGACAAGTAGTCAATAAAAAACAGAAGCAGTTGCTTTGACCTGTAACATGTGAAGCAGGATGTCATCATCAGAGTGAGAGATCCTCTCTGCACCAAGCACCTCGTTATCTTCACCAGCATATAGAAAAACAGGCAAGAAGCTGTGAATATGAAACAACATATTTTTCTACGCCTGCAAATACAGTACATAAAGGGAGCTGATATTATACAGAAGGTGGTGAATACAGGAAATTTTCCTGCAACTATTCATTCTAAGTTTCAATTTAATTTGCTTCAGCTATGTGTATTAGCCTTGTGTGTTCACTTTATGTGAACATTTGTGCAATTGAGTTTTGTTGGCAAAAATGATGAACACTCATACGCGAGAAGTAAATTTCAGCCCACATCTCTGAATACTTATGAGAAGTTCATTTGAATCTAGCTTTCCATGAACATTAATTCAGAAACCTGATTATATTTAAAAGCCACACTCATCCAATCATCTATCTGCATAAAATATTCAAAGTCAAATGGACTGATAGAATAAGCAATGAAAAGGTTGAAAATAGGCCGCAGTTATCTACAAAAATACAAATAGTATGGAAGAAGAAATGGACATATCTGGGACATCTAAGAATGCCTAATAATAGGCTACCTAAACCAGCATTTTTGGGCAACCTCAGGACAGGGGACAGAGAGGCCAACCTAGAGACAGTTTAGCCACAATAATGGCTGAAGCAGCATCATTACTTTGGAATATAAAACGCCTGGCAAAACAATTCCAAGATATGGAGAATTAGCACTGTTTGACTTCTGCCTTATGCATCTGATGGTGCAGGAAGGATGATGGTGATGAACCTAATGTAATCATAACTGCGCCACATGACTCAAATTTTGGAAGATTTAGTTTTTGAATAACTAACCAGAGAATGAACAACATTGACAAAAATATTGTCAAAGAATGAAGACATTTAAGAACTGTGATCTGTTCCCAGACATTCCGCAAATAGAAAAAGAGGTGAAATTCATTCAATACAACTACCTTATGAATTATTAGCTTAACAGCAATGCTAAGAATTGTTTCCGATGTCATGGATCATGCTCCTGTCTGGAGCTAATGAGTCTACTGCAATATTTGGGACAGTCAATTGATATATCAATGCACATCAATACACAATGTATTAAGTACGTCCCAGCTCCTTACTGGAGTGCCCCACATCAAATCCATCATGAATCTGTGGCAACAGGACACGCAAGGATATTTTCAGTCCTCTTGTCGACTCTTTGAAATCTTCTCATCCTGTGCAGCTCCATAACTTCCACCAAAACTCATTCTTACATCTTAATTTTGTTGAGGCAAAATGGCATCCCAAGTAGAGTGAGGTTATTGGTAACAGTAACTTCATTGGCCACCCAGCATGCATGTTCCAGGATCCAACCTCTCCCATTGGTTGTGACTTCTGCTGTACCATTTCTGCACAAGCAGAGCTTTTATTTAAGTGGGTTTGGTAAGATAATGCCTGCTACCATTGCAGGGATGAATTTTTTGGTAAATAATTTGGAAGACTGCCTGACTGCAAATTCGATGGTCACATATCTTGCCAACATGAGGGTTTGTGATGGGCTATATAAACCCCCCACTGGGCCTGAAGGGTTAAAATAATATACTGGGCAATTTGAAGACTTCAGTAACTCAGACATAGGTTAGGGGTTTGTTATAGAAGTGGGTGGGTGAGATTCTGTGGCCTGCATTGTGCAGGAGGTCAGACTAGATGATCATAATGGTCCCTTCTGACCTTAAAGTCTATGAGTCTACGAGGTAGCCCACACCTCTGGGCCTGCTGAGCAAGCTCCAGCTGGAGGAATGGGTTAAAAGGAGCTCAGAAGCCCAGGCAAGTGCTGGTGAACAGGCTGGAGGAGAGAAGAATCCTTCTCTGGGAAGCTGGACAGAAGGTGGCACCTGAGAGGGGATCACAGAGTGGGTGAGGCCCCCAGAGAGTTCCTTCTCCAACCACCCCCACTTTTGACAACCAACAGGTGCGGCAAGGTCCTGCTCGTTTTGTGAAACTATTGACTGTTTGGACTACAGGGACTGTACCCCAAACTGAAGGAGCACATAGGCAGGAAGTAGCCCAGGCAGCTGCCAGGCACTGATGTTGCTCCCTGAGAGAGAGACAATTGGTAGAGGTCAGGTGTGCTAACCAGTAGTCCACCTGGCCTTCTGAGCACCCTATCACAGGCAGTAAAGCCCTACAAAGGCCACTTTGTCATTTTGAACTGATGTTACACCTTGCTTTTCTATTTATGGTATCATTTCAGGAAATACATAAATAATCTGGAAGAAAAAATGGTATGTAATCACACACACTTATTCTCCAATACTCTCCTTGCCCTAATCCCAATGAAATATTTCAGTTAGTCACTCATGCAGATAGACTAAATTAATCTGTAGTAATGGCTCCATACACTGTGGTAATTGTATTGTAAATACCTTATGAGTGGTTAGCTGTCAGATGTGGGTTGTAAAATCTTAGGCAACAGTCCTGAAAAATTAAAGACTCTTTATTGCATAAGGATCAGCTACATTAGTTTGGATTTAGCTAGACAGGGAAGGTATTACATCTGTTCTGTTTTCCTCTAGGATTTCATGGGTGGCCTGCAGTGACTGAACAAGATGAAAACATTGTTTGAAACAGTATTACAGATGGTTAGGGTTTGGAAAATAGTTTTTACACGTTGGGGCAATTCTTTGCATATTGACTGCTCTGCAGCTGTATCCACAGATGACCCATTGTGCACTGTTTAAACCACACAGAGCATTAGGAAAGGATTTCCTTTTCCATTGAACCCTGGGTTCCATTTTAACAGCTGAATTTCTGGCTGAGCATATCCTTCAAAATGTTGCAATTAGTGGGGTTCTTCCAGGAAGGATTCAGTATCTAGTATTTGCTACAATGTCCTACCAATTAATACTGAAAGTCCCATACAAATTATCCTAGAGCTAATCAAAACATATTGGACCTGTTCCAAAGTCAATTTAAGACAATGGAAAGACTCTCAGATAGACTTTGGATCAGGCGTCTATTTCTTCTCAAGATACAAGATCAATTGTGGGTAATTGAAATTAGTTCCTAATAACTAACCATTGTGCTACTATTGTCAAATTCTTTCTGTCTGATAGTATATAGAATCAATCTTGGGATTGAAGAATGCACAAGTATTATAGCTGATTCACCTTTTTTAAAGGCCATTGGATGACCCAGTGTTCAGTTTAAAACATGTTACCCATTCCCTAGCCCCTTTATGTCATTGAAAAGGCTCTGTCCCAACAATATTTTAAAACTGTGTACAGTATATACTCCTCCTCTTGCAAGGCCTCATATAATGGCTTTCTTCTAGTCAGTTCCACTAATCTGTTCAACCAAATGGCAATTAATGTTTTAAAAAGTTATTTAGTTTACTAAAAGGGCCAGAAAAAAATAATAAGAAAGGAACTCAGAAACTTGATATCGGACGGATATTCCTGAATTGTGACACGGTATAAGAGCTGTCACTGGCATTAACTGTGGCAAAGCAATTTGAAATAATTCTTCCCCAGCCAAAATTAGCAATCACTTTTCCATGGATTTACAGAATTGTGAATAATTTTCCATTTTCACTTTAAGCTTTTTTCCAAATACAAAATTCATATAGCTATTTTTTCCCTTTAGATGCCACCTTAGCTTCTAAAATAGTAAAATTTCTGATAAAATGGTATTTTTCCCCGAGTCTGATTTGAAATAATTAATGAAAATGTCTGTTTTTAAAAGCAAGTATTCATGAATCCAAAAGTGGGAGTTTTGCTCATTTCTATCACTTCTTGCTTAAGTTGATGGTGATAGCCTTGGTTTGGTAACTCATTCATGGAATATACAGAATCTAGTGCCTATTCTGCTTTTATTCTGCCCAATGGAATTCTAGTTTTATGTACTAGAGCAGTGACTAAGAAATTCTACTTAAGGTAAATTACCTCCATTTATCCTTCCTTACTTTCTGGTTCAGAAATAAGTAATTTTCCTAAAGGATTGTTTCCACCTGTTGTCCAGCAGCCCATCTCCATCCTTAAACAGGCAAATTCATTATTAAGTATATTGTGTCAAGTGTTCTGAGCCACCTCTAGAGAATAAGCTGTTTTATGTGGCTGGTATTATGAGCACACAAATATCCTTATATTGTTCTTTGGTTGTTTAAGATTCTCCAACAACAACAAAATTATTCTCGGTTTCAGATTATGAGCTAGTGCTGAGCAAATAATTTGCGATAACTAATTTATTTGACAAATGTAGCCTGTTTTCTTGCTCCCAGAATATCCACAAGGGGATTACAATTTCCTTGAATTTATCATTATTTAAATTTCTTTAATGACTATCTTGTCAAATGTATTACTCTGTGAACTGATTGAGGATATTAAAAATTAGATCAGGGGTGCTTAGTCATCATTGGTCAGATAAGATAGATAGTATCGTTTCCACTTCATATGGATTTTGGTCCCTTTCGTTTGTGTAGTAAAGTGACTTAAAATATTTAAGCAGGGCTGTTCGTTAGCTTCGTTAAATTCAGTTTGAAAGAAATTATTAGTGCAACTCAGTTTGGCCGTATCCCTAGTTTTTGGCTGCCAAATTTGAACATATTAATCCTAGTGAAGGACTGAGTATGGCAGAGATGCTGAGAATCTCCAGCTCCCATTAACAGCAGGACAGGGCTTACTGAAAGCCTAATTTGGCCTGCACAATCTTCACTACTGTATGGTGATGCTCAGGAAGTAAAGGACCCAGGATGACTCAAAAAGAACAGGAGTACTTGTGGCACCTTAGAGACTAACACATTTATCTGAGCATAAGCTTTTGTGGGCTACAGCTCCACTTCATCGGATGCATGTAGTGGAAAATACAGTAGGAAGATATATATATATATACACAGAGAACATGAAACAATGGGTGTTACCATACACACTATAAGGAGAGTGATCAGTTAAGGTGAGCTATTATCAGCAGGAGAGAAAAAGAACTGTTGGTAGTGGTATTGCAGTAGTAGCCAGAAGCCCTGATCAGGACCAGCACCCCATTGTGCTGTGTACTGGACAAACACACGAGAAGAGACAGTTCTTGCCCTGAAGACCTTGCTATTAAGAAATAGGTGTTTTCCATCTCTGCTTCCTATTGACAAGGACATGTAATGAACTGGAGGGGAGGGGGAGATAAGCATGGGGAAATAATTTTACTTGACTCAGATGATTCATAGATGTTTAAAGCAAAAGAGGACCAGTAAGATCATCTTGCCTGATCTCTGGCAAGACATAGGCCATAGAACCTCATCTAGTGAATCCTGCATAAAGCCATAACTTCAGTTTGAGCTATAGCATGTCTTTTAGAAATGATCTGATTTAAAGAATTCAAGTGATGGTGGACCCAGCACAGGCTACATTCACAAATAAACTAACTTTTAGGCACCTAAACAATCACTGGAATTCACAAAGCTTGTGTTAGGTGCCCAGGCTCCCTGTACAATGAACAGGGAGACTCAGATGCCTCAACATGGGATTCACAAAAGCTGGCACTTTGGTGGGGGAGCTGCCTAAGCTAGCCAATAGGAAATGCCAAGATGAGGGGGGTGTCCTAAATTCTATTCCTGAAAAGGTGTTCAGCACGTAAAGCCGAGCTGCAAGTAGGTGCCTCCCTCCACTTGGATTCTCAGCTGCAAACCCTCTCAGAATTAGGTATCTATGCTGTTTTCACAGAGGCTGGAAGGAGAGAATGTAGGGGAAGAAGAGTCTGACCTCCCTCATAACTTTTAGCCCAGTGGATAGGGAACTCACCTGGGATATGGGAGACCCCTAGCTCAAGGCCTCACTCCACTTGAGGGGAGAAAGGATTTCAAGAGGGATCTACCCCTCTCCAGTACATGCCCCAGTCACTGGGCAATGGGATATTCTGACCTGTGGCTTCTGCCATCACTCCTTTTAAAGCAGTTCTGTTGTGACTAAACAGTGAAAGACTCTTGGACCAGAGAAAGCACAAGGCAGAGAGAGACCACAAATATGAGAATAACGAGGAATCCTTGTGGCACCTTAGAGACTAACACATTTATTTGGGTATAAGCTTTCATGGGCTAAAACCCACTTCATCAGATGCAGGGAGTGGAACATACAGTAGGGAGGTATAAATACGCAGCATCTGAAAAGACGGGAGTTGCCTTACCAAGTGGGGGGTCAGTGCTAATAAGCCAATTCAATGAACTTGGAAGTGGGCTATTCTCCTCGGTTGACAAGAAGGAGTGGAAATCACTTTTGTGGTGCTAATGAGGCCAATGTAAACAAGGTGGCCCATTTCAAACAGTTGACAAGAAGGTGTGAGTATCAGCAAGGGGACCTTCTTGTCAACTGTTGGACATTAGCCCACTATTAAGAATAGCCCACTTCCACCTTAATTGAATTGGCTCGTTAGCACTGACACCCCTCCCCCCACTTGGTCAGGCAACTCCCATCTTTATACCTCACTACTGTATGTTCCACTCCATGCATCTATTGAAGTGGGTTTTAGCCCATGAAAGCTTATGCCCAAATAAATGTGTTAGTCTCTAAGGTGCCACAAGGACTCCTGGTTGTTTGTGCTGATACAGACTAACATGGCTACCCCTCTGAAATATGAGAATGACTTTGTAAGCTGGTGGGTAGAGCACTCACCCAGGAGGTGGGAGACCAAGGATCCAATTCCTCTCCCCAGTGACTCCCTCCGTAGAGTAGAGCTGCATTTTACAGCTGAGTCTGTCTCTCAGTATCCTGGCTACTGATGCAGGACCATATTCTGCCATCCTTACTCCATCCTTAGCCTGGCAAAAGTCCCACAGAGCATGGAAAGGTAATGCTGCCACTGCATTCTGTGCAAGGACCTGGGTCTCCAAGGCTATCAATCCAGCACCATTCACAATGCCAAATAAAGTTTAAAAATGGGAGTCGTAACAGATGCTGACAGACTGTTAAGTATAGAAGCGCTAACAAGTAGAATATCTCAAATAATATAGTTTCTAGCCCTGGGAAACTATTCTACAGTCTGCTGGATCTTGCTGAAAGGAAGAGTTTTCTGATATTTGTCCTAAATTTTCCCTCTATCAGTGTGTAGTGGTGCAGGTGGCCCACTCCAGGGGTGGGGAAGAGGCAGCCAAGGAGGCTGTGGAAACCTGCAGCTAATTAGGGCGAGGCTTGTTTGGAGCCAGACAGGAGGCAGCCGCTGGGACAGCCCAGATATAAGGAGCTGCTAAGCAGAGTAGAGGGGAGTCTCTCCCTGACAAGCAAGGGAGGAGGACTGGCTCCCAGGGATAGCAGGCTCAGGGTAGCGGAGGGTGAGCTCTGGCCTGTTATCTCCTAGGCTGCAGGCCCCTGCCAGAAAGGGCCAAGAAGGTGCAAAGGCCAAGGGGAAGTGGCCTAGGGACAATAGGCAGACAAGGGGAGAGAAGGAGGGCAGAGAGGCTGCCGCTAGAGGGTCCCTGGGTTAGGACCCAGAGTAGTGGGTGGGCTTGGGTCCCCCCCCTTCCCTCTTGCACTGCACCTCGCTGTGGAGGAGCGTGGTCAATACAGACCGCAACTTGCCCCTTAAGTGAGGGTAGGGTGACCAGACAGCAAATGTGAAAAATCGGGACAGGGGTGGGGGGTAATAGGAGCCTATGTGAGAAAAAGACCCAAAAATCAGGACTGTCCCTAAAAAATCAGGACATCTGGTCACTCTAAGTGAGGGGCTAGACTTTGGGTTGTGATTGGCTCCTGCAGTGGGTGCAAGCCAAAGGACTTCCATGACCCCCAGAAGGGGGGTGAGAAAGAAGTAGTGGGCAGTGCCGGAGGGCAGTGCTCTGAAGAGGACACCGCCGAATCGGGGAGCAAGTTGGGTCTGAAACAGCAGAGTGTGCTCCGAAGCTGGACTGAGCTAATTCCCAGAGCAACCAGCAGGAGGCACCAGCAGTGGTGAGTCCTGACCCCATTACACAGTATCACTCCGTTCCCCATTGTTATACAGGTTGTACTACATTAATCAACCCCTCTCCTGCCTGAATAGTTCATTCCTTTCAAATAGTTACCAGGCCTTCTTATAGACACTATTTAGCTAAGTTGTGATTAGCTGTTTTATATTTTCTCACCTATGTCAGATCTCTGCTCTCCCCTGAACTTTCCTCCAATTTATATCTTTCAAGGATCAATATGCCCCGAACTATTTATCAGAATTTGAAAAGATCAGGCCTCAAAGGGCTGGACTATATAAAGAGGACTTCTCACCTCCCTCTGTTGTGATTACAGTGGGCTGAATAATAGATTTTTTTTAGTTTGCTGGCAATCTGAAAAATCCAAAGAAAAAAAATTGCGTAGAGAACACAAACTAAATTTTTAATATTTTTTTTCGCAAGTCAAAAAGTAAAAAATATAGTTTGGGGTTGAATTAAACATTTCGTTTTGACAAACCTGAAACATTTCATTTTGATTTTTGCCATTTATAAATGCTATGGATTGTTTTTAATTTAAAAAAAAAAGTTTGGAAACAAAAAGCCATTTCAAACCAAAAACTGCAAAGGGCTGTTTCACAAAGGTCAACACAAAATATTTTGACATTTTTTTTCCCAGCTGAAACAATTTGGCAAAATTGACACAAATTTCCTTAACATTTTGTGCTGCTGATTCTGCATTTGGCACTGAAAAAAAAGTTGTTTGCAAAATGTCACCCGTCTCTAAATGAGATCTATCTTCTTTGCCTATGCTGCCCAAAAATCACATCTAATTTTTTGCTACAGTGCAAGTTCTTCTCAAACTTAATGGACACTATCCTCTATTTTATAACTAGATTTTTTTTATTATTTCCCCCCATATATTAGCTTCTGTTTCTGTAATCTGCCTGTCATACCCAGCAATATCTCTAAGTTCCTTAGGGCTTTTTGTATTATTTCACTCTTCTCCTGATCATTAATTATGGTAAAATAAGACCAGTTCTGTCACGCATCCCTAGTGACCCTCTGCTAGAAACTGCCTCCAAATTTGCAATATTGCTGTATATCATCAGTAAAGCTGCACTTTTGTCACAGCTTTCATGGGAACCATAAATTAGATAATTTTCATCTGATATATCTTCATGCCTAAAAATTCCCAAAAGTCACAAGTTTATGTGACAGAGTCGATGTGATGATAAACGGTTGAATAATTGTCAGTGAAAACCTTGAGAGCTTCCAAAAAAAGTCTAATGAATGAATCCTAAGACTAAGAAGTCCTGATCCAAAGCACACTGAAGTCAATAGGTTAGAAACAATCATGTGTTAAAATACAGGACCAGGCTAGTGAACTCTTGGTGAGAATGAAAAGTGTTAGCTCTCTGGAACAGGAGTGTATCCATTTTTATGATTGCACCGCACTATCCTTCCGTCCTCTTTGTATTAAAGTTGGAATAACTGATCCTTGCAAGTCTTGCATTGTCCATGTATAATCATTGGACGTTTGCCAGTATAGAACCTGAAACTGAGTTTTGTGTCTGTTTTCCACTGCTGTGAACTCTGATGGAAGTTCCAAGACAGATAACAGTATAGGGCTTCTGTCAACTTGGCCCACTGTTTGTAAAACCTGTGGGAGATTCTTCTATGTACATGGGAAAGTATCACTGTTGTCACTATTAATAATAGAATAAAGGAAACAACAGTTCGTTCCTCGCTCATGTTGGACAAACCCATACCTGCACAGCAGTGCATGCACATGGCTTGGAAAGGTTCCTTTTGACCTCATCCTGCAGCATTGAATTCCATGGACACTTTGCCATTAACTTCAATGGATGCAGAATCAAGGCTAAGTGCATAACTCCGATTGGCTTCAGTGAGCACAAAGCAGGAGAATGCCCTCTATTACATACATCTGGAACATAATCCAAAGCCCACTGAAGTCAGAGAGCCTTCCAATTAACTTCAATAGTCTTTGGCTCACACCCCAAGTTAGAATTATTACATGCATTTAAAGCTGATTTGTGCTGAAAACCATGCAGCTAGATGGCCTGTTGGACAAAAATTAGAAGGAAATACAAAGTACCGCGTATTATAATAGAGTCTTTCGTTTGATTAATGCCACCTGTGCAGTTTCTTTGTCCAGTGTTTGAATGGCTGGTACTCATTTTCCATAATGTTTTTAATAACTTTCTGAACCATCTTTTACTTTGATGTTTCTGTGTCATATAAAAACAGTTTAAATGATTCACTGGCTTATTTTTATGTTAAATATTTTAACACGTGTGATTTGCTTGGACATCCGGGAGTCAGCCAGACCTAATGGAGTTCTGCTAACAAGCATCATACAGATAAAAAGAAAGAAAACTAGAGAAAGCTGAAACTCACAGTAATTTCATTATTTAAAAAACCAAACCGACAAATGTAACATTTGACTAAAAGGGAACTAGATTCCCAGTTAAGGATGAAACGCTAGCCTTAACTCACACAATTGTGCAGCACTTAGGAACTGGAGAACATGTCATGGAAATGTATTATGGTGCCTTGAGGGTAACTCTGTTTGTATTACATGCTGTCTCATGAGGAGTTATGGCTCCAAGCGATGGCTTACAAAGCAACACTGAACAGCTTTACCCTGGACAGCCTGACCTTTTCATTACTGGTATAATTGATTGTGTTATTAGTATAGTTTGTAGAAATAATGGTGATTTAGTGATGCATTTTGGAACTTAAATCCTTACTAAGTCTGGAGTAGTCTCATAGGCCCTGCAGTTGAGGATCTAAGGGAGTGTGGGAAGAGAAATGCTTCCATCCAAGTCATGCAGATTTTTTTTTTTTTAACACATGAAGTAGGAGGATGCTGAAAAGAGTTTGTGTTTGGTTTGGCTGAGTTTGCACCTCCACTCTGCTGAGTTCACCATCTGTCAGATGAAAGTTTGTTTTGTTCTAATGGGAGGTAGTTTATTTGGAACTTTTAAAACAAGTGCAGCAGGGAGCACTCCTGCACTGGACTGGAAGGGAAATGGACTGGATGACTTATTTGTATTGCAGTAGTAGCCAGAAGCCCTGATCAGGACCAGCACCCCATTGTGCTGTGTACTGGACAAACACGTGAGAAGAGACAGTTCTTGCCCTGAAGACCTTGCTATTAAGAAATAGGTGTTTTCCATCTCTGCTTCCTATGAAATAACAGGACAAACAAAATAAACCAACAATGCAGAGAATGAGGACACACACATCTACCGGATCCTTCAGCTCAGGGCCACTAAATCTGCGATAACGCCACATGCTCTATTTTGCTTTGGAATTCCCACTCACTAGTCTCTGAACTACAGTGGCATCTATATGCCTCAAATGAGATTAGAGACCCACTGAACCAAACATTGTACAAACACAAGGTGGGGGATAAAGTTTACAGTCTAATCAGCATGGGAAGAGAAAGAGACATAGCCCAACATCACTCCCCTAATACAGGTGAGACTAGCACCCAAGTCCTTTGATTTCCAGTATAGTGCCCTACCCTCTACACCACACTGTGTTCTAGCAACAACCTCTCTTCAACCACTCACCTCCACTTCTCTCTGGCAGCTCCAGGAGACAAGCCTCTACTACTGAGTTGAGTGAACAACTTCATTTCTCCCCAGAGAGTTAGACCATCATCGCTTTGATGCTTTCACGCTTGAGTCTCCCACACAGAAGCACCAGCTTAGTGTTTAATTTTGTTTCATTAGAAGATAATTATTTTTTAATTATATTTCATTATTTCTCTTAATATTTTCACGCTTGACACTGATGGAGGCTTAGCAAAATTCAATCCCTTTTTCATTAGATAGCGTAGGTTTGCATTCACTTCACATCTGCATTAGAGGCCGTCACTGCTTCATGCGCAGCGATAATGTCCTAGAGAGGTGCTCTCATAAATATCCACCTCATGACTACAGACAATGGGCCCCTCATGCTGAAATCATGTGTACTGCAAGACCCCTACAGTCTACAGAGTCAATGGATGTTCATGGTGGGTTAAACACTACCTTCCTTCCTCTTGCACATCTCCCAGTGTTGCCTTGGTAAGGACTGAGAAAAGGTGGCAGGAGTCAGTCCTCCGAGCATAGCTTCAATTTGCACAGTGTAAGGCACTAAAATTAACTTGAGAATTTTCTGCTTCACATTCTACAGGCAGAATAAGGAACGTCCCTATACCATTGTGTAGCCTGTCTATGGGCCTTGCAGAATTCCAGTGCCTGGGTTCAGTGTCCCAACTCCCAAAGGGGCCGAGGGAAGGGATGGAGCCAGGTTCCCACTTCCCCACCCCTTGCTGGGAGAGGCGTATGGTGTACCTTGTTAGCGGGCGTGCCCTTCACCGTCTCCCCTGGTTCTAGTCACGCAGACGGAAAGCAGAAGACCAGAAGTCCAAGGTGCAGGCAATGCGATATTTATTGGGGATAGTTTCCAGCAAGCATGTGTACCATAATTCTGACGTTGCAGGGTCCCATCCCCCGCTCCTTAGCAGGCATATTATACCCGAAATGCATGTCCTCTGTCCCATCCCTTACAATTTATGTTCCATTTTGTGGGGGTCGTGGGTCTGGGGTCTTTGTCCCATTTTGTATCCCATGGGGTGAGGAGTGAGGTTGTGCTAGGGTCAGGGACAGGCATTTCATTTACCTTTTAATGTTTTATACCTTCCCCACAATCCCCCTTACTCCTCCCGACTGGTTGCTTGACGTTGCCCTGAGACAGGAGTTGAGGCCGTCTTCAAGTGTGTGCTCGGATATTATACTCCCCCTGTTACCGAAATATCGGGTCCGTCTAGCTGAGAGCCAATAACAGCCTGACAGGGATAAGGAAAGATTGCTTTATTCTGCAGAAAAAAGGAGAGCCTTGTACTCAGGTACAAAGAACTCTGCTGCACACACATTTCACAAACTTTTTATACATTTTCAGACAAAGACCATGCCGTGTTAACACTTCATTGGTGGTTGCCAAACCCCGTGAATCCGTTATCTGGTCAGTGCAAACCGGCTTGGAGCTAGTTCCTTCTGCTTCAAGGCAGCAGGAGAAAAGACAGTTCAAAAGTTCAGGTTACTGTGTACGTGAGGCTTCTGCTTCCCTCTACTGGCTGTCTGCTAGTCATTAAGGGGGGCCACCAGTAACTTTCACAGTCCCCCCTTCGGGCCTGGCAAACCCACATTGTCAGGCCCGTAACGCAATTTGCGGTCTAGTTGGAGGGACAGGAATTGGGTTTTCCTTTTGACAGAAGAGCCTCTGGTCACAGTATTACACAGACATTTTGCACATTGAATCATTATCCAAATAACACATAAAAAGAAAAGGAGGAAAATAATCCACTTAACAATTGTTCGGAAGAGCCCTGTAAACCAGGACCCAAGGTCTGGGAGAAGGTCCTCAAAACTAAAGGTATGATCAAGAGATACAGCATGAAATATAACAGCAGCCCAGTAACACTTTAACTGTTCTCATCTGTTCCCATTATACTAACAAACCATCTGGCTAGGCAGAAGCAACACACACATGGTCTTTGTCCTTTGTTTACACATATTAGTAAGGATCCATTTGTTTGCACATATTAGAAAGAATGTAAGTGTATCAAAAATCAAAAAGTCAAGCAAGACCCAAAATTCTATCTCAGGCAAAAATACAGGCCTGAATCCTACAGTGTCACTAGCATTCCTAACATACCTCATGAAGAGGTGTGTCAGTGCACACACAACCCTGCGCTCCAGATTGCTCTGGGCATTTCCACAATGCACACTGGTGTTCCTTACGTCTTTGCTGCTCCACATCACCATGGGCTATGTGCAGTTTGCAAATGCTGGTGCTCTCATCTTTCACTACAATAGTAACCACAACAAAATTCTCACTCAGCATCAAAAGGGTGAAATGGAAAAGACTTTGCCAAACAAAATGTCTCCAGTGGCCACGAAGACAAAAAAGCAGTTTGTGAGTTAGGGCAGGGGATAATCATGAGGATTCCACCCTGATTCAAAAATGGCTGCCTTTCAATTTTGAGTAGAGTAATTCTGATACATAAATGATCTAAAGCACTTTACTCTCCCTTGGGAGGATAGGAACTATTGTGACATAATATGTTATAAGTACTGGGCCAAATTCTGAAGTTTTTATGAGTGTGAGGTATGTATGAGAGAGGGCTAAGTAAAATATTGAATAAGGACTAGCTCTTGCCCCTGAATGTATCTCATTTACCCTGGATGTCTCACATTTCTATATCTAATGCAACTTCATGTGCTGTACATTTCAACAGCTGATTGTGAGATACAAATTCATCTGAGTCAGTGTTTCATGTTAAAAGCCACACGGGGATATAGATCCCAGGCAGACGGGACTTTGGTCTTACTAAGGAGTGTATTCGGTCACTGGGCCAGTATGTAAGAACTCTCTATGAGAAATTCTTCAGCGCTCTTTGTATAATAGCTATGACTGGAGCTGGCTCCCTTCTCTACACTTGCAACAGAAGGTAAACAGGAACGATATGCACACTGGGAACTGGAGCTTGTTTTAAAAGCTGTTGATTTCTATGTTGAGAACACCGGCTTGTGAACTCATCTGTGCTTAGTAGCACAGGGACGGCCAACGAGTTGAATCATTCTTGGAGCAAAAGAAAACAAAGAACAGCAATGCACTTCCCTCCCACTGCCAAAATTCCTCCCCCATTTCCCCTCCCCTGCACATACACACACCCACACTGAAAAACAAGCATCAGTGCCCAAAATAACATCACTGCAGCACTGAGGGATTTTTTTTATTTCTTTTTACTGCATGTTATTCTGCAGCACTGTTTCCTCATTAACAGTTGAGCCAGGAGACAACCAACATAAAATCAGAGGAATATTAAATTCATAGTGTGCTGTTGCCTTGTAGAACTCTACATGGCTTTGACTAGTTTGACAATGGTTGAACAATAAGGACCATCAAATTTAATTTGTAATAATTATACACTAGAACAGTTGGATCAAGAGGCGAATGCTATAATTTGTATTGTGCCAGTAGCTTTCAAGTAAAAACTCATTTTGATCTCTTGGAGGACTTTGGTCCAAATTCAGGGTTTATTGCACCTTAGAATTTAATCAAGCATCCCAGAATCAAGAGAAATATCTCCGTATCTTCAGGTTATTCTGTAACTGCTGCGGGAACCTTAGAATCTTGCCCAACATTGATTCATTTCAGAGGGAACCCCAAAGATACCAGGCAGAAGGGAGGCCTTTAAAACTGAAATAAACAGGGGGGCTTGCATTAGGTCCTACTGACCACACTCATATAAGCGAACTAACAGCATCATAATTAGCACTGACTGGCAGACTGATAAACAACCTCCATAGGAAGCCTTAGGGCTGAACGGCCAGGGAAGAGATGATATCCTTCAGAAAAGCACTTACCAGATGTTTAACTTTAAGCATGTGCTTAAGTGATAATGGGACTGAAGTGTATGCTTAGCTACTTTCTCAAATACAGATGGGTAACTGAATCAGGGCCCGCTAGAGGTGATCCCTCCCAGTCAATTATATTGGTTAGGGGCATATCAGCAAGCTTGAACTCCTTCTGCCTGCAATGTACAGGTACCTGCTTTGTGGCTAAATTTGACTCTGATCTCCAGGGCTGTCAAACTAGTACCTTTTGCCAGAATATAACTCACTTTTACAACACATCTGGAACTGATTTCACCATAGTGTGTTTCCTTTTAAAACAACTGGCAGGAACTTTCTCTCACATTGACATTCATATAGAAAAACCTTTGACGTCAGTGGAGAGTTTCTAGCCATGCTTGAGGGCAGAATCAAGTTAGATTCAAAATGCGACTTCTCCAGTAGAGCCAATCAAAGTCTTGTATTGAGATAAATAAGAAGAAATAGTAAAAAAAAACCCAGTAAGGCTTTCAAAATTGCCATAGATAATTCTGCATCTATAATGCACCGCAGGTGCTTTTTCATATTAACTGGGGCATCATTCCTCACAATCCAGGTATGAGATATTCCCACTCTGAAGAAACAACTAGTCAAAAAGAAGTTTTCCCGCCTGGAATCTACTTGTTTCTATGCTAAAGAAAATATCTGTGCTGTATAACCTTTCCCTTTCAAGGTTATGTGCATTCGATCCTGACTGAGAAGCTGTACTAACAGGATGTGAGGTGAGTGAGTGGTGTGATAATACATAACGCACTGAAACCTTGTTTCCATTATATTCAGTGACTTGGTCACACTTACGTAAAGAAACCCTGCGAAGCTGAGAATCTGGATGGGTTTTTGTGTAATTATCCTGCTGTACAGTACAATAAAAAAGGTTCTTTTTTTTTTTTTTTTAAAACACCATCTGAATAAATGATGATTTAAAATATAGTCCTTTAATCATCTTTCAGGATGTTTGGGGCCTGATGAAAAACCTTCTGACATTTACATCAGTGGGCGTTGGGTCAATCCCTAATAGCTTGATCCTGCATCTCCTGCAGTCAGTGGTAAAGCTCCCTTCAGCAGTGAAGGTTCATGGCCTCTCTGCATATGTAGTCTCCTGTAACATGCAGGACTGGGTCCCAAACACCTACTTACTATCCACGAGGGCACTGATTCAGCAAGGCTCTTTATGCACATGATTTAAGCATATGTATCAGTGTTTTGCTGAATTCGGGCCTAGCAGTGGCCAATTTTTTAAATGAAATAGAACACCCTCCCCAACCTCTCCCCTCCCCCACCATATACATATTTATCTCTTTGCAGTTGGGTGTCATTCAGATATTGACCCGGGAAGGTTATTTTCCCCATCTGGCTGCATATTTACCTCCTTACTCAACTCTTTATGCAGCATGGTTGTTTATTTGGCAATTACAGCTGTTCTCTGTTATGTTCTTGTTGCACTGTTTTGGCTACTCTGTCCACCTTGCATAATCCTCCCTATACCCACAAGATTCATTACAAGACACGGCATGTTTTCATCTGTTTCGGATTAAGCTTTTATGCAATGCCAGCCTTTGTTACACTAAAACCCTGTTATGAAGGGTTGTTAGCTAAATGTTACTCGGGATCAAATTCAGCCAGCAGAATAACGAGGCTAAGAAAGACCCCAAAGAAGAAAAGCACAGAGGAGTTTTCTTCATGCTGTACCCACTGTGCATTGTAGAATTGGGCTTCATGTCAGTTTCAAATAGGCCAGCATGGAAGGGGATGGGAAAGTGGCCGCTGGGTTCAGAATTAGGCATTCCCAGTGGGCAAAGCTGACTGTTTGACATTACACTAGGGGTAGGGTGACCAGATAGCAAGCGTGAAAAATTGGGATGGGGTGGGGGGTAATTGGCACCAATATAAGAAAAAGCCCCAAATATCAGGACTGCCCCTATCAAATCGGGACATCTGATCACCCTAACTAGGGATCATCATGAGAGATGAGCAAATATTGATTTTTCGGTTCAGTGGCCAACACCAAAACCCAGTGGGGGGGAAAAAACCATTTTTGATCAAAAAACATTTGAAACAAAAAGGAAAAGATTTTTTCAGGGGGGTTGTTTTCTCTGTGAATGTTTTCCACGCTTTGGGGGGGGGCTTCAATAAATACAACTATATTTCAAAACCAAATGTTGTTCGAAATGGTGACAATGAACCATTTGACTTTTCCCCCAGTAAATAAATAAATAAATAAAATAAAAGCAATCCATTACATTTCCAGCTAAACTCTTTGCTGAATTCACAAATAGTTTCAGCACCCTGAAAAAAATGCATTTTCCAATTAATTTACTGTTCATCAAACAAAATTCACCCAGCTCTAGTCATCATTGTGATCCATAATTCATCAGAGAGGCTGGAGAGATGGCTGTGGAAGGGGCAATCCAACACGCAGGGGCGGCTCCAGGCACCAGCACGCCAAGTGCATGCCTGGGGCGGCCAGCCACGGGGGGCGCTCAGCCGGTCACCGCGAGGGCAGCAGGCAGGTTGCCTTCAGCGGTATGCCTGCAGAGGGTCTGCTGGTCCCACGGCTTCGGTGGACCGCCCGCAGGCGTGCCGCCGAATCCGCTGGACCGGGGACCTCCCGCAAGCATGCTGCCGAACAGGGGCGGCTCTAGCAATTTCGCTGCACCAAGCACAGCGGCACGCCGCAGGGGGCGCTCTGGCGGTCGCCGGTCCCGCGGCTCCAGTGGACCTCCTGCAGATGTGCCTGCGGAGGGTCCGTTGGTCCCACGGCTCCGGTGGAGCATCTGCAGGCACACCTGTGGGAGGTCTACCGGAACCACGGGACCAGCAGACCCTCCGCAGGCACGCCTGTGGGAGGTCCACCGGAGCTGCGGGACCAGCGGACCCTCCGCAGGCACGTCTGCGGGAGGTCCACCGGAGCCGCCTGCTGCCCTCCCGGCGACAGGCAGAGCGCCCCCCGTGGCATGCCACCCCAAGCACGCGCTTGGCGTGCTGGGACCTGCAGCCGGCCCTGCTGCTGAAGGCTGCCTGCCAGCTGTGCCTGGGGCGGCAAAATACCTAGGGCCGCCCCTGCCAATACCCTGCCTGTAAGCCAGGAGTTGGATTCCTTTCCCTCAAATCTGCATGAACCCTGTTTACTTCAGCTTCATGCGTGTGTTTGTGTGAGAATGTAACCTTGGTGAAAATCCCACATGTGCAGTGAATTTCCTGTGTGACCTGGGGGGACACAATGCTCTTTCATAGCATTAAAGCAGACGCAGGCTAACATTTGTATTTGCAAGAACTGGTTTATGACTAAGGCTCCTAGAAAGATGCTTTTCATGTTCAGCTGTATTTTATTTACTGCTTTATTTTTTTTCTTTATCAAAACCAAAATTGCTAAATAGACAAGAACTAACATTTCAAAAACATCAGCGCTTTCCATGAGCCTTATTGCTACCTGAAAACATCAGCATCAAATGCATCCTGCATCAAAACAATAATTAAAAAAATAAAAATAGAAGAAAACAAAAATCTTACTTTGACATTTCCATGAAAATGGAATGTTCCCGTTATACAAACACAGATGACTGCTTTCATTACTGAATGCCAGGGGGGGTCATGCATCTATAAAATACCAAAAGATTCTGCATGTCACTCAATCTCGGTGCCAGTATTTCTCCATCAGGAACTTGCTTTTTATAGAGGGAAAAATGTTTTATTGGAGCTGGATGTAATGTTAAGTGAGCAATGAGCAGGCAGGCCAGTTGGAAAGGAGGTGCAACCCTTATTAACTGCATGAGCAACCAGCTCCAACCAAGACTGCTCAGGATTCAGAAAAACATCTGGGTACAGATTCCCAAAAGAATTTAAGTATCAGAGGGGTAGCCATGTTAGTCTGGATCTGTAAAAGCAGCAAAGAGTCTTGTGGCACCTTATAGACTAACAGACGTTTGGGAGCATGAGCTTTCGTGGGTGAATACCCACTTCGTCGGATACATGTAGTGGAAATTTCCAGGGGCAGGTATACATAAGCAAGCAAGAAGCAGGCTAGAGATAACGAGGTTAGTTCAATCAGGGAGGATGAGGCCCTCTTCTAGCAGCTGAGAGAAACTGCTGAGCTTCAGTTCATCTGCAAATTTGACACCATCAGCTCAGGATTAAACAAAGACTGTGAATGGCTAGCCAACTACAAAACCCGTTTCTCCTCTCTTGGTTTTCACACCTCAGCTGCTAGAAGAGGGCCTCATCCTCCCTGATTGAACTAACCTCGTTATCTCTAGCCTGCTTCTTGCTTGCTTATATATACCTGCCCCTGGAAATTTCCACTACATGCATCCGACGAAGTGGGTATTCACCCACGAAAGCTCATGCTGCAAAACGTCTGTTAGTCTATAAGGTGCCACAGGATTCTTTGCTGCTTTTCCAAAAGAATTTGGCTTCCATTTAGACACCTAAAAACAGTGTTCAGAGTTTCAAAAGTCCTCAGCTTCTGTTGCTTTCATAAGCACATTAGCATAGCTACTCATGATAACCTATGGTTTTGAAGATAGGACACTGTACCAGGAGACAGGTGTCTTCAGAAGTGTGGCCAATGTTCACTATTTTATCTTGACCACTGGTGCTTTTTAGAATCCCCTGCTCCTGGAGTCCTGTGATAACATGAAAATCTCAGTTTTCATTTCTATAACAAGTTTCTAGCTCCCGTGGTTGTGGAGAAAATTTTAGAAACATGAACCCTAAAGGTTCAGAAATCAGAAGACAAATAAAAAACACATTAAAAGAATTCTCATGATTTTTAAGTCATGTAGTGCTTGGGGGGGGCTTAACTCATTATTTTTGATCCCTGGGGTTTTCACTACAGCCTCAGTTCTATCCCCAGCTCTGCCCCTGACTTGCTGTGTGATCTTAGATAAGTCACCTCTCTGTGAACTGTTTCTCTATCAGTAAAATCCAGTTAATTATACTTGCCTTCCTTTGTAGAGAATTTTGAGATGAATGAAATGAAAAATGTTCTCTAAAGTCTTATCCTTTTTATGTTATTTTTACTTCTCCCTTTATCATCTCAAAATTTAACTTTGAAATAATATAACCTATAATGAGGTCAAAAGACTTTGAAACACTTTTTGAAGTCACTACATTAGTTAATTATAGTCTATTATAGCCTTGTATGCATGGGGCAGGTTTTCTCAAAATACAGTGGCTAACATGACTCATTACAGCTTGATGATGTTGCAGTTTCAAAGTCCTCTTGAGCCTGGCAATTCTGGTGAGGCTAGTATCTGCAATGACTCTGCTGACACAGACTTTCTCTGTTCCTTAAGGAATTGAGTTTTCATATTTTTCTCCTGTATCAAGGTATTTGAGATTTTTCTAGGATTTTCAAATGAATCTCAGTAATTTACCTTAAGCCTCTGACTGTCCATTTCCAGAAACAAGAGCACTGCTTTGGTGCAAGGGGTATGTGTGTTTATTTTATCCTCTTATCTGGGCACTGCCAAATCATCCCTGCTAAAGTGTTAGAAACTGGGCGATAGGCCATCTTGCCTAGTGGTTAAAGCAAGAGTTCAGCCTACACTGGTTAGAGCAGAGTCCAGGAATGAGTCAGTGCTGGAGGGTCAACCAGAGTTGGAGCTGATGATCAGTACTGGAGAGACAGGAGCTGAAAGGGAACTGGGGCTGGAACAGGGACTGGAATAATGGCATGCAGAGCTGCAGGTATGGTACGCACTCAATAGTCAGAGAGGTGCTGCTGCTGCTGGACTTAAAAGCCAGCCAGCTGCCCTCCCTGACCAACCAGGTGGTCCAGTGAATGAAGCCTGCTGCAGGCCAGCTGTGCTTGTTGGATTGACAGGAGACTGACTCTGCTGCAGGCACTGATCCCTGACATAAAAACGTCATTCCTTTGGGGCTGTGAAGAACTCTCAGGATATTTTTCAGAAGCACAGGATAAACATTCTGAGCAAATACAGTTGGTATAAATTTGGTTGCCAAGTAGTGCAGTAATTGATCAGAAGTAATAATCAATGAACAGTAAATAGGTTCCTCTGTCCTAACCAGATCAGCCACACCATCACCGCTTCATTCACCTGCACATCCACCAATGTAATATATGCCATCATATGCCAGCAATGCCCTTCTGCTATGTACATCGGCCAAACTGGACAGTCTCTCTAAAAAAAGGAAATGGACACAAATCAGATAGAGGGATGGGCAATATATAAAAACCTGTAGGAGAACACTTCAACCTCCCTGGCCACAATAGCAGAGATCTCAGTGTGGTCATCCAAAAAAAAAAAAAAAACCACCAGACTTCTAAGAGAAACTGCGAGCTTCAGTTCATTTTCATTTTTGACACCATCAGCTCAGGATTAAACAAAGACTGTGAATGGCTGACCAACAAACTACAGACCAGTTTCTCCCCTCCTTTTTTTTCACACCCTGCTAGAACAGGGCCTCCTCATCCTCTCTGATTGATCGTTATCTCTAGCTTGCTTTTTCTTTTTGCTTTGCTTTGCCCTGCCCCTGGAAATTTCACTCTTGCTCATCCGGGTATTCATATTCACCACGCAAAGCTTGCTGCAAAAAACGCCTGTAGTCTATAAGGTGCCACAGGATTCTTTGCTGCTTTTACAGAACCAGACTAACACGGCTACCTCTCTGATATCTGTCAAATTCAGAGCATGTAACTGAAACTGAAGTGGTTCGATTGTTTCTACCTAATTCAGTCCCTCTAGACATTCACGCTGCACTTATCACCGTGGTATCTGAGTGCCCAGTGTTGTTTGTATCCGTCTAGCTATGGATGAAGGGCCAGATTCTGCTAGCTTTGTGAGTGGGCTGGTTGACACCAGTAAGACTACTCGTAAAGCAAGGGTTCTACCCAAAGTGCTCATTCTTGTAGATCAGTCATCAGGTTTTGCTGATTTTTGGCTTTTCTTGGTGCATCCATGGTCCCTAACAAAAGGAGGTGCAGCTGCTTGGGAACAGCTGCACCCTTATCTTTGTGAGAAGGTCCTGGGAATATCTTTGCACAACAGGAAGTCAAAGGGAGCTGCAGGTTTTCAGCATCTCTGCAAATCAGGCCACTTCATTTTTGCTGCCTAATTTGGGGCATTCAAGTTAGAAAATTAAACCCTGACTCCACTGAAGTCAATGAGAGTTTACCATTGATTTGAGTGAGACCAGGATGTCACCCCAAGGCTTTAGTAACTTATCAAAGATCACAGGAGACCCTGTGTGAAGGGGAGTTAGAACTAAGGGTGGTTGTGTCTGACCACTACCCTGGGAGACATAGACCAAAATTCTCTCCTGTTACACCTGGGATAAAATAACAAAGATCCATATTTCTAAATGAAGCAAACCTAAAACTTTCTAGAAGTTCTATTATTTTTTTTAAGACAATGTGATTAACTTGTATAACTCCCTTTTTCCCCTGGGGAAGAAGAGGTGTTGAAATACCCCATTCGCAGGTTCCAAGGCCAGAACTGACCATTGTGACCATCCAGTCTGACCTCCTGTATAACACAAGCCGAGAACTTCCCCAAAATAATTCCTTTTGAACTCAAGCAGCAGTTCTCAAACTCTGGTTCAGGACCTCAAAGTGGGTCGCGACCCCATTGTAAGAGGGTCACCGGAGCTGGCGTTAGACTTGCTGGGGCCCAGGGCTGAAGCTTGAGCCCCACGCCCAAGGCGGAAACGAAAGCCTGAGCCCCACTGTCCAGGGCCAAACCTGAAGCCCTGGATGACGGGGTTGAGGCTTTTGACTTTGGCCTCCCTGCCCGGGAGTCGGGGCTCAGACTTTGGCCCCTCTGCCAGAGGCGGTGGAGCTCAGGCAGGCTCAGGTTTCAGTCCACCTTCCTGGGGTCATATAGTAATTTTTGTTGTCAGAAGGGGGTCGTGCTGCAATGAACTCTAAGAATCCCTGAACTAAAGCATATCTTTAAAAAAACATTCAGTCTGGATTTTAAAATGTCCAGTGATGGAGAATCTACCACCGTCCTTGTTAAATTGTTCCAATGTTTAACTACCTTCACAGTTAAAAATGTACACCTTATCTCCAGTTTGAATTTGTCTAGCTTCAATTTGCAGTCACTGTCTGGTAGAATGAAGAGCCCATTATCAAATATTTCTTTCCCATGTAGGTACTTAAGTACTGTAATCGAGTCATCTCTTAATGTTCTTTGTTAAGATAATTACATTGAGCACCTAGATCCTATCAGCATACGGCATGTTTTCCAATCCTTTAATCATTCTTGTGGCTCTTCTTTGTATCCTCCTCAGTTCAGCAACGTACTTCTTGAATTGTGCACACAAGAAGTGGAAACAGTATTGCAGAAGAGGTCACATCAGTGCCAAATACAGAGTTAAAATAACTTCTCTACTCCTATTCGAGGTTCCCCTATTTATATCCGAGGATTGCACTGGACGTTTTGGGCATTGGGAGTTCATGTTCAGCCAATTATTCACCATGATCCCCAGAGCTTTTTCAGAATTACTGATTCCCAGGGTAGATTCCCTCATCTTGTAAGTATGGCCTACATTCTTTGCTCTCAGATGTAAACATTTACATTTAACCACGTTGATACACAAATTGTTTGCTTGTGCCCAGTTTACCAAGCGATCCAGATTACTCTGTATTAGTAATCTGTCCTCTTCATTATTTACCAATTTTTGTGTCATCTTCCGACTTTAGTAGTAATTATTTTATTTTCTCTTCCACATAATTGATAAAAATATTAATGAGCAAATGGCCAAGAACTGATCTCTGTGGAAGACCACGAGAAATACACCCATTTGATGGTGATTCCCCATGTACAGTTACATTCTGAGACCTTATCAGCCAGCCATCTTTTAATCCATTTAATGTGTGGTGTGTTCATTTTGTATTGTTCTAGTTTTTTAATCAGAACGACTTGTGGTACCAAGTCAAACACCTTACACACATCTAAGTATGCTACATCAAAACTATACCTTTATCAATCAAACTTGTAAGCTGATCCCAAAAGGATATCCAAGTAAGTTGGACAGGATCTGTTTTCCATATACCTGTGTTTATTGGCATTAATTATACTACCCTCCTTTAATTCTTTGTTAATAGAGTCCCATATCAACCTCTCCATTATCTTGCCTGGGATTGATGTCAAACTGACAGGACTATAATTACTCTTTTAAACTTTTTATATATTGGCATGGCATTAGCTTTCTCCCAGTCTTCTGGAACTTCCCCAGTGTTCCAAGACTTACTGAAAATCAACATTAAAGCAGAAAGCAGCAGGACTTGCAATATATCTAGGCATTGACCTCTGGTGACAATTTTTGAGTTCTCAGCTGATTTTCACACTGGAGAGGTGTGGATATGATTATACATGCTTGAGATGACCATAACAACTTTTGGATATCCGTCTGAACTGAAACTGAGAGCTCCAATCCTTTTGGCTTTCACTCGCCACCACTAGTAATGGCTCCCTTAATGAAACATCGTATTAATCTCTCCTTATCTTGCTAAATATATGTCTTTTATTTATAGTATTGTGGTAACAGCATTAAAGTTTCCATGACCTAAATAGTAAAGACAAGTTTCCTGATTTAAAGAAAACAATCTTATAATCACGTAAACCTGATTTATATCCTGGTTTAAAATTGGAGATTAAGGGCAAAATTTCAGATAAGATCAGAACTCATGTGGGGACCTAACCAAAGAAGTCAGATTTTCAAGAGTGCTCAGATGATAACAGCTTACATTGAGCACTCTGTTGCATAAATTGGAGCAGTGGGGTCCTGAGTTCTCTTGAAAATCTGGTCAGAAGTCTTGACGTAGTTGGGTAATGTGACTGTAATAACAGATTCTTTTAAGCACTTTAAGCACTTTATTTTATCTCATAGAGGTCATTATGAATTAAAAAATTGAAACTATATCCAGTGTATTTTTTCTCCCGCTCACCAAATATGCCAATATAGTTTTATACATGGAGCTTCTCTTTCCCAATATCAGCAGTTTTTAAATGCCAGTGACTATTTTGGCCGTTCCATAAGACTAGGTAGAGTATAATGGGCAGAAAGTGGTAGCATGAGCCAGCATAATGATTAGCAGATATATGACTAATCAAAACAAGGAGGATGGTAGCCTCCCGGGCTCTTGGCTCCCTGCTCCTGGCGGGGAGCACCATGCCTGGAGCCTGGGCAGCTACTGGGCTCCCAGTGGAGAGCAGGGAGCCTCAGAGCAGCTGAGTTCCTGGCAGAGAGCAGGGAGCTGAGCAGGCAAAGCCCAGCTTGGAGCAGGGAGCCCTGGGCAGCAGCCAGCTGGGACCAGGGAGCCAGGACCCCAGGCAGCAGCCTGGCTCCCCACTTGGAACCAAGATGTCCCTAGGGTCCCAACTCCCTACCCCCAGCTGGGCTACTGCCCAAGCTCTCAGCTCCCCCACTCCCTGCTGAGAGCCCGGCTGCACTGAGCCTCCCTGCTCCCCACTGGGAACCCGGCAGCCACCCAGGCTCCGAATGTGGAGCTCCCCACGAGGAGCCCAGGCAGCTGCTGTGATCCCGGTGAGGAGTGAGGAGCCAAGAGCATGGGACAGGCAGTCATGCTCCATGTGGGGAGCAGGTAGCTGAGAGCCTGGGAGGGGACAGCCATGCTCCCGGTGGGGAGCTTCTTGGAGCTGAGAGCCTGGGCTCTCAGCCCCCCACACTGCCCCTTTGAGGTTGGTGGAAGCACACCTGGTGAAGACGTGCACCGCCGACAGAAGGAGAGCAGTCTGGATATGAACCACCACAGTAATCAGGGCCGGCTCCAGGCACCAGCTGAGCAAGCTCATGCTTGGGGCGGCAGATTCTAGGGGGCGGCTTCCGCCCAAACCTAGGGCTGCACGGCCGCTTTTTTTGTTGTTGTTGTTCGCTGCTCCGGCTGCCCTGTAGGGGGCGGCGATGGTGTGCAGCAAACTTGGCAGGGCAGCTTGCGTCCTTCCCTCCCCGCCGACCAGAGCGGAGTGGAGTCCTCCCGACAGGTGGCGCGGCGAATGAGGCTGCGGGGTGAGTGCCCCGCTGAAGCGCTGGCTGCCTCCCTTCTATCTCTCCCCCCCGCTCCCTCGGCTCCCCCCTCATTAGACCAGGCCCGCACTCTGCAGCACAGGGAGTCCCCTGGCTCCGGTCGCCCTGTAGGGTTTTTTGTTTTGTTTTTCCACTGCATTGCCAGACGCGCTGTTGTTTCTCCCCCCGTCCCCCTGCTTTGCTGCTCCAGCCCCGCCATTTTTGTGCTGTTCCACCCCCCCAGCTTTGCTGCTCCAGCCGCGCTGTGTTCTCTCCCCCCGCCTTTACCACTCCAGCTGCACTCGTTTTTCCCCCCCTGTTTTGCTGCTCTGGTGGCCCCACCCCACCTTTTTTTGTTGTTTTTTTGCTTGGGGTGGCAAAAAAGCCAGAGCCAGCCCTGACAGTAATTACTGCGGTGGCTGTAAGTCAAGCTAACATGGGTAGACTAAAGTTTGTAGTGTAGACATGCCCTGAGTTTCACAGTGCCTAATACTAATGAGGGCATTATAAATGCCTGAAACAGACAGATATGATAGAGTTTTACCACTAATTTTTTGGCCTTGTTCAAACCTGACATTGCAAATGAAACCCAAGGTGTGTAAAATAACAATCTAACGCCTAAAACTGGGCATAAAGTTATTTTTCTTTTAGTGAAACTTTCAGCTTTTCAGCAACTGTAAACTAAATATTTTTGGACAGAAACTTGGAGGTTTTTTGTTTGTTTGGTTGGTTGGTTGATTTTGTTGTCCAGTGAAATCTTAACATTTTTTTGAGGAAAGCATGAAAAAAATTGTTTTGCTGAAAAGCCAATTTTCTGTTAATAGGTATGGAAATATTCTGACCAGCTTTATTAAAATTATTAAGAAAAATTGAGGGGGTCCATATGTTCTACCACTGCCAAGTTCCACAAAGGTCTAAAGACACAGTAACTCATGAAAGGGTAGTGAGTAGGTCGCAATACAATCAGGGTTCAATTGACGAGGATTCTGAGGAGGTGTCTATTCCCTTCTGGATATTTGTCCTCATCAATTGTTTCAGACAATCTGGGGCATAGAGAGACATACCTGCCCCCAAGACAGGCATCTGATGGGACAAACAGAGATGTATCCTGTTTGTACCAGGAGAACTTGAATATTCCTAAGCATCAAAATAAAATATCAACCAGAGATGAGGATTTACCAGCTTTAGTGAAGCCTGAAGAAATAGGCCACATGTAATTTCTCACCATTGTGAAATATACATATTTTTGAAGAATGACTTTGCATTTGGGAATCCCTAGCCAGTGCAAAATGAAACATTTCCTGGGAACATGGGGAGAAGTGCCCAAGTGAGGACTAGAATGATGCTGAACGACACCAGCTGAGTAGCTGGGCCAGATTATCTTCTCCTACCTCCTTGACAGTTCAAAATTGGGAGGTGTGCTGTTTTAGGCTCTTGCTCTTTCAGGGAATCAGCCACCAGCTGCCAAATAGGCTTGATAAGAAAACTGCCAACTTAATCTCTGGAGTAATTCCAGTGACTTTGGCAGTAATACGCTAGCAATCAGTATGGCCTCGGGAGATTCTTAGGAGAATGTTTGCAAGCATATTTGATGGCAACAACTCTGGAGCTGCTTGAAGCCCGAGGCAACCTCCAGCTTGTCAGATTCCAGGTAAGGTTCATCCATCCCTAACACTGCTACTATCAAAAATTGAGCCTTAAAAGAAGCAGCTAGCTTCACACTCAACTCTGGGCCGTTACCGTCTCTCTGTAAGATGGGCCAGATCCTCACATGGTATAAATTGACATTAATTTTCGTAGAACTATCAGCTGAGGTGTATGGCCCATTATAGCTTAGCAGGCCTGATTCTTCTCTTTCACACCAGTGTAAATCGAAAGTGTGGGCTAGTGCATAGGAACAGCACTGGCACGTAGGAAACCGGGATTCAATTCCTGGCTGACGGTGATTTGTTCGGTAAATTCCTCTCCCTACCTGTGTGTCACTTTCACACAGAATACTGTGTGTAAACTGAGGAGCCTGATTACCGACCTCCCTCAATAAAGCATGTTGAGATGTATAAATGAAAAGGAAGATGTAAGAGGTAGGTGGTATTATGGGTAATTCCATGGGTTCGTTAGAACTGCTCTACTGAAAAACCATGTAAGTGATGGGAAAATCAGACATATCATTATTTATTTTAACTTGCTCCTCTTAATTATTTCTTCAACAAGAAGGAAACGTTCTCTAGAGTTAAATATCATATGAGCAGACAAAACACAAATATCACGTTAATTACATTGTGGCCTTCATAGGTTTTTGCATTTGTGGATCAGCTTTTCTACTGCCTAACTCCCCTCTCTGCTTTTGTTGATCTAATTGCTGTATCACTGCCCAAGATTTTCCCTGCTTGGCTTCTCTCATTTTTTAAATTTCATGGTAGGAATTGCTCAGCTAAAATGAGATGCCATTTTTAGTGTAAGCCAGGCTGTTCAGTCCTTTTAAAAGTTGACTTTTCTTGAAAGAGGCTTATGTATATTTTCACTGTGGGTATGTAGCACATGAATGCATCATGTGAAAGTTGGTGTATTCTGTCACAAAAATTTGCTAAGCTGCAATTTGAATCAAGCATCACAGATCACGGAAACTTCGCAAAAACATTTAAGGGGAAAAACCTACCATAACTAGATACGAGGAGCCTTAGGGATTCTGGGACACCATTCATTTCCCTCTCTAACTGTTGAGAAGGGATTAAGTTAAGATTTTTGTTTTGGAAAGGTCATAGCAACTTGCCAATAAAAGGCTGCTTAGTGAAAATGGATTCAGTGCTTTCAGATCTGCAGCACTACAGCCCAGAGCACACGACAGCTCTGGAGCCAAGCTGACTTAAAGTATATTATATCTAGCGTGGTTGTCAGTCCCCGGATATTGAAGAGACCAGGTGGGTGAGGTAATATCTTTTATTGGACCAACTTCTGTGAGGGAGAGAAGAGCTCTGGGTAAGCTCAAAAGCTTGTCTCTCTCACCAACAGACGTTGGTGCAATAAAAGATATTACCTCGCCCATCTTAAAGTGTATTATACATTCTAGAGGGGAAATGAGGGAAGTGCTTGTGAACAAGAGTCTACATTTTTAAAAGCGACTAGCCGTCTTGGGTATTAAATCTATGACACATTAGACAGGGATGCTGGAACAATTTGTATAGTGGAGTGTGGGGCTTAGAGCCATTGAAAGAAACTGTAACCCCCCTGTATATGATGGAAATGGCTTCAAGCCAGGGGGTGTGGCAGCACCCCTAGTTCCAGCATCTCTCACTTAGAGGATTGATTTTCAGAGGACAGGTGTTCAGCACTTTCTGAAAGCAGGCTCCTTAATGGTGTCTGAAGTTGGAGACCCAAAATATTAAGGCATCCAAAATCACAGCGACGTTTGAAAATTTAGGCTGAAATAACTTTTTTCACATAAAAAGCATTAATACTAAACCCTTACATAGTGCTTTTCATCCATAGATCTTACAGTGGTTTATAAAGAGCAGTAAAATTATCCCCATTTTACAGCAGGGCAAACTGAGGTATATAGAGACAAGATGTCTTCTTCAATCTTTCCCCTTCTCAGCCCAAATCACTATTGCGTTGCACCTTGTGGAATCATTTTCACCATGGTAAAGTGGGCTAGGAGCACTAGAGGGAGGAATAGCTCAGTGGTTTGAGCATTGGCCTGTTAAACCCAGGGTTGTGAGTTCAATCCTTGAGGGGGTCATTTAGGGAACTGGGGTAAAAAATCTGTCTGGGGATTGGTCTTGCTTTGAGCAGGGGGTTGGACTAGATGACCTCCTGAGGTCCCTTCCAGCTCTGATATTCTATGATTCTACCAAAGAGGAATGGTATCCTTTTACACACACTTTGACTATACATGTGTAACTCAGGCCAGCTCGGTGTGGCACTCTGTCCCCATCTACTGGCAGCCAGACCAGCTAGAGATTGATGATCTTGCTACAGTCTTGGGTAAGGGAGATGCATCTTTTAGCTCAGGCAGTAGAGGTTCATGCATTAAGCTCCAGAAGTTCCAGGTTTGATCCCAGCCACCAACAGATCCATGAGTATTATGCAAGGTTCTAGGTAAGGGTGAATCAGGCTCTATGACCATTTGTGGGTATATGGGCCAAATTCTGTTTTCCTTTGAAGTCAGTAGGGTTCTATGACTGAGCCTACAAGCCTGTTTTGTCCCACAGAATTTAAATACTCTGTTGATTAGGGGAAAATAATCTCCATTAATAACAAATCCTAATACAGCAACATACTACAGATTCTCTACAGCTAGGCAAATTGTTTGTGTCATAATAAGCATGAATCCAAACTATTTGGGAAGTTTGTAAAAGTTGGAGATCAAGTTAAGTGCTAAGAGACCTTAAATTACTGTAATAAAGACAATATAATATTTCTGTCTCCACTGAGTCCAAGAAACAATAGAAATCTTATATCAAATCAGGTCTTGTGAGAATCTGAATTGTGCATTCTGCCAAGGAAGCATCACAAGCCTCAGAAGCTTGGATCCATAGTAGCATAATTCAGACCTGGCACCAAATCCTGCTTATTTTCCTTATGAGAGTTGTTTCTCATGAGGTATTCTCTGAAGCGAAAGTAGTCCAATCATTTACACCAGGCCTGAATTTGGTCCTATGTCTACAGTGTGACAGTAGTGACAGTGTGGTGCATGGAGTTACACCAAGGACAAATTTGGACCAGTGTTTTAAATGCAGTACCTATTGGCACTTTACCCTGAAAGCTTGTCCCTTTCTTCACTCAAGTGGAATCTGATGAAAGATCAAAGCTCAGAGAAGTGAGGCACACTCTGCTGCGAGCAAAGTGCAAAACTGTTGGCAGGTAAAATAAAGTTCCAGTTTACCCATAAGGGGGAGAGGGAGGGAGAGAGGAAGGAATAACTCAGTGGTTTGAGCATTGGCCTGCTAAACCCAGCATTGTGAGGTCAATCCTTGAGGGTGCCATTTAGGGAACTGGGGTAAAAATCTGGGGATTGGCCCTGCTTTGAGCAGGGGGTTGGACTAGATGACCTGCTCAGGTCCCTTCCAACCCTGATATTCTATGATTCCATGCTGCCACAGGTGCTGACATTCCAATGTGCTGTTAAGTGCTCTGTCCCAGGCCCTGCCACCCTGCCTTAATCCACCTCTTCTTTCCCCTAGTCCAGCTGCTGCCCCCTTGTTCCTCCCCCTCCCTCTCAAAGCCCCCTGCACACAGCAAAACAGATGACTGCAGCAGGCAGGATGTGCAGGGAGGGGTCAAGAGGCTCTGATCATGGGGGCCTGCCAGCAGGTGGCAAACATTGGGGGGTGAGGGGGGCTGTCTGGTGGGTGCTCTGCACCCACCATTTTTCCCTGTGGGTGCTCCAGCCTCAGAGCACCCACATAGTCATCACCTATGGTCATAGCTATGTACAGGGTCCAATGACCATGTCTAAAAGCCTATCATTTCTTACAGTGACTGATTCAAATAGAACCAAGCTGGGAATAATGTAATGGCCCCTGACATGAATTTGTTATCATAGGCCAGCGGCTAGAATTACAAAGGTATTTAGAGTCCTGTGGCACCTTATAGACTAACAGATGTATTGGAGCATAAGCTTTCATGGGTGAATACCCACTTCGTCAGACGCATGACCCACAAAAGCTTATGCTCCAATACATCTGTTACACTATAAGGTGCCACAGGACTCTTTGTCGCTTTTTACAGATCCAGACTAACATGGCTACCCCTCTGATACTTGAAAGGTATTTAGGCATCTGAAGATGCAGATTGGCATGTAGTAGGACTTACAGAAGTACTTAAGTCAAGTTAGAGCAGCCCATTGGTGAGACAGCTGGGGAGTTAAGGGACTAACTTCATAGGTGTAATGCAGGGCTGGATTCAGCCCACAGGGTCTAAACTACATGGATTGATACTGTCAAACTCAAAGAAAACTTTATGCAAAGGTTTTGTGAGGTAGCTGCTGTCACATGGTTGAATTAATGCACCATACAGTCCCCTTATTATTCTAAATTATATTTTTTCAGTGGATCACTTTTATTCTTTTCTAATGTTTCCTTTTGTGCTAGGCAGATCCGAGCTTTCTTATTGTGACAGATGACAGAACGTATAGGTTCTAAACCTATTTAAATGAAGATGCCAAGAACAGCCGCAGAAACAGCTTTTACTCCTACATGCCATTTTCCAAATTTTGATACAGTCAATGCTACTTGTACAACACGTACAAGAGTGCCATCTAATGCTGTTTGGAAAAACTCTTGGTCTTGGCTTTGCTGTATAATGCCAATAGGACAACTGCAGCAGCAAAGCAGAATTCATTTTTAAGACAGTGCTTTGAAAGGAATTCTCTTTAATTTCATTATGCCAGTGCTGTTTAATCCCCTGCTGGTTTGTGTATTAGGAAGTAAGCAAAAGTGTTTTTTTTAAATGATAACTCTGATTAGAAGTTTCTTAACAAAGCATTCTGCAAGGTTGCATTATATAATATGATAAACATCAACCTTTAAACATGTGTTTTTGCATTAAGAATGTATGCTTACGTTTATCAAGCCATTCATACCAATTTCAAATCCTTATCTGACCTAGTTTTGAAACACTACTACCAATACTGATGGCAGTGCATGCCATGACAATGTCTAACCCAAAGCCCATTTACGTCAATAGGAATCTTCTCATTGACTTCAGTGGGCTATGGCAGTGGTTCTAAACAGGGGTACACACAAAGGTCTTCCAGGGGTACATCAACTCATCTAGATATTTGCCTAGTCTTACAACGGCTACATAAAAAGCACTAACCAAGTCAGTGCAAACTAAAATGTCATACAGACAATGATTTGTTTATACTGCTCTATATACTATACCAGGGGTAGGCAACCTATGGCACGCGTGCCAAAGGCGGCACGCGAGCTGATTTTCAGTGGCACTCACACTGTCCGGGTCTTGGCCACAGGTCCGGGGGGCTCTGCATTTTAATTTAATTTTAAATGAAGCTTCTTAAACATTTCAAAAACCTTATTTACTTTACATACAACAATAGTTTAGTTATATATTATAGACTTATAGAAAGAGACCTTCTAAAAAATGTTAAAATGTATTACTGGCACAGGAAACCTTACATTAGAGTGAATAAATGAAGACTTGGCACACCACTTCTGAAAGGTTGCTGACTCCTGTACTATACACTGAAATGTAAGTACAGTATTTATATTTCAATGTATTTATATTATAATTATATGGTAAAAATGAAAAAGTAAGCAATTTTTCAGTAATAGTGCGCTGTGACACTTTTGTATTTTATGTCTGATTTTGTAAGCAAGTAGTTTTTAAGTGAGGTGTAACTTGAGGGTATGCAAGACAAATCAGACTCCTGAAAGGTGTCCAGTAGTCTGCAAAGGTTGAGACCATACAGTTGCACATTAGATCAGTTACCCTGATGTTTTGCCATGCTGGCATGTATTCATTTATTAATAAAAATGTGATGTATTTAATCTTACAAAATTATTGTATAAGACTACTGAAAAAAAAAATCTAACCTTTTGAAAGGGTAAAATCATGCCTCTTTACCCAGAAGGAATTATTTAGGAGTTCATAAAATGGTGAATAACAGAACTGTGAAATATAATTATTTAGACCCTTAAAAGGATTTTGATAAATTCCTTCACAATAAGAAAAAAGAGTAGCCACAGATGGTCGTATTCTAATACCCTTGAGCATGCTGAGTAGTACCTTACTCCTTGAATAGTCCTATTGGTTGGAGCATATATGAGTGGGTGGGAGAAGAGAAACAAACTCATGGATTAAAGACTGGGTAAAAAGATAGGGAATAAAGAGTGGGGTAAAATCCTGGCCTTTGCTATTGACCTTAATGGGAACAGGATTTCACCCTAGGCAGTCAGTTTTCAGTGTGGAAAGAATTATACAAATGCAGGGGTGAAAGGGACCTCAAGAGGTCATCTACTCTATTCCTTCCCTCTTTTGCCCACCTGAGACACTGTATGATTGAAACATGACAATTTATATCTTTAATATGTTATACAGTTACAACAAATCTTGCTCAAAGTATGTCATGTAAGGTACCAATGGAAAAGTTACAATCGATCAAATATGATTATCCTGTTTATATGCAAGTATCGTGTTTGTATTAGTTGTTATGAATATTGACTATATACCTGTATTTCAAATGTGTTTGTCCCTGGGTAACACCCACAAGGTCATTTACATCCAGTCTGGCCAGCACATTATGATTGGACCACTCAAGTTGATGACCCATCAAAGAACACTTAGCTCTCACAATAGGCCTTAGAAGAAGCTTGTCCCCACCCAGTTAACCTTCCTGTGGACACCTTAGCCAAAGTATGGGTAAGGGCTGCTCCTATGAGTCATCAAATCATGCAAGGGCACATGGCTAGTTCATTTGACCCTGGACTCCATCTTGTGCATGCAATTTTCCACAAACTATGGGCATGTCTACACTTACCTCCAGAGTGATCAATCCATCAGGGGTTGACGTATTGTGTCTAGTGAAGACGGGATAAATCAACTGTCGAGCGCTCTCCTGTCAACGCCAGCACTCCACTGGAGCAAGAAGCATAGGCGGAGTCGACGGGGGTGCATCAGCAGTTGACCTACCACACTGAAGACTCTGCAGTAAATAGATCTAAGTACATCGATTTCAGCTACGTTGTTCACATAGCTGAATTTGCGTAACTTCGATCGATTTTCCCCCCTCCCCTCCCCTCCCCGGAAATCTGAGTGTTCCTGGTGGAAGCTTGACTAATGCTTTATAGTGTAGTTTCATACCTCCAGAGACATGTAGCTGGAAAGCTTTTGCACCTTGGTCCGGCCCCTGGGCTCCTTGGTGGCAGCAAGCACTGGCAAAGATGCACATTGGTCTATTTTAACAACAGTCCTGAGCCTTATTCCTTGGGCTCATCCTCAGCTTGGACACAATGCCCCTTTGTATAGTCATTTAGAGCTTAACACATAGATGATTTAAGTCAATGGAAAAACTCCAATTGACTTCAACTGTCTTTTGATCAAATCCTTTCACACTGGTAAAGTGTGTTTTCATGAAATATCTGATATTAAAATAAAAGAGTATGGGCAAACAGATAGCCCTTCCTACAGATACTGGCAAAGTTCCTCCCAGATTTCTGTTCTGATCTCATAGCAACTTCTTGCGTGCTCACACATAAAGACATTGCTAAAGGCAGATTGAGAAACATACTGCTCATGTTTCAAAGGCTGGCTTTAGAAATCCTCCCTTGTCCCTGTATCGTAAGAGAAGAGTCAGGGTTTGTAAATCAAACTTTTTTGGGGGGGAGGAGAGGGGAGGGAGGGCAAGAGGAGGATTATTCAGGATTTATTGACATAGTTCGTAAAACCCAACTTCATGGGTGCTTCAGGGCTGGAATACCCACAGAAAAAAAATAGTGCTCAGCACCCACCAGCCACCTGCTGGTCAGCTGTTTGGTGGGCCCTGCCGACCAGCTCCTCCTTCTGCCCCTCAGCGCCTCCCGCCCACCACCGATCAGCTGTTTGGTCCTGGGTGGAAGGTGCTGGGACAGGGGGTGGAGTGACGGTGGGGTGAGGCAGAGCCTAGGTGAAGGAGCGGAGTGGGAGGAGGAAGAGGCAGGGCAATGGTGGGGCTTGGGGGGGAGGGATGGAGTGGGGGCGAGGGCCTCAGGGCAGAGCAGGGGTGAAGCACCCCCAGGAAAGCTGAAAGTTGGTTCCTGTGGTATCTGGAAAAGGCAAACTAAAGGAAGTGTCCTCTCCCACTCTGCTTGGGGGAAGCTGGAAAGGCATCCGCTGGTTGTAAAGAGTGGTTGTTGTTACTTTGATCCTGTTTGTTTTAACTCCCTGGATCCTGTGCCTTCACGGGGCCTGACCGAAACCCCTCAGTAGTCAAATGAAAGAGTCTGTTTGACTTCCACTAGGCTTTGGATAAGGTCCCTAAAGTAATCCTAACTAGAAAAGCACATACGAGGGGCTTGTCTTCACTACCGGGGTAAGTCGACCTAAGTTATGTGAATAAGGTTTGTAGTCCCAGTAGTGTGATACAGTACAGAGGCGATGCATAGGTGACATCTTGAGCCCAGTGATGGCCAGGGCAAAACTCCCATGGCTTTTAATGGGACTAGGAGTTAGCCCAATCTGGTGAACCAGTGTTCATCAGTGGGAACAGGTCTGCAGCCATTTCTTTAAATTGTCATTGAATTCAGAGGAAAGAAAGAATTTCTGGCTCCTGTAGGGTGTAACTCAGCTGAAGGTAAAAGATGCTACATTTTACAATTGACAATTATAATCTGACTAATCTGTCTTGTGTTTTCTCTTTGCAAGATAGAGAATTTGACCACAATGGTTAGTGGAATGAGAAAGAAAGAGCGAGAGAGCCCCTCTTTGTTTTTGTGCTCATCTGAGTTCAGAAATACCCCTCTTTGTTTTTGTGCTCATCTGAGTTCAGAAATACCCCTCTGATACAGAAATTCATTGTTTATATACCTGAGATTTAGCGATCCTTTCAATATAATAATCAAAACAGGGATCCCCTATGTCAGTCCATATAACTGAATGTGTTTACCACACAGTCAAAATTATAAACTGTGCGCCATTAATTAATGCAATGACAAAGCACGTTCAGACTACAAGAGGTTAAATCCAGTAATTAGCTAGGCAAATTATTCCGCGTAGGAGTAGCATTTGCACAAGTTCCTTAACATATGGTGATAGCAAGTGCGAGTATGGTTGTCGAAGTGGATTTTCATTGTGTTACCTAATATGATTAGCTTAATGAAAGTGATTGTCAGTGAAGAATGTCCATGGAACAGCTCTGTTGGTGCTTACAAATGCATTAGGGAATGATTTCTTCTTCTCCTTTCAATAGCCATAGGCTAGTACTGTGACAGAGGTTGTTAATATCTGTACTGATCAGTGCAATTTATAGATGTACCCATACTAAGAATAAGTCACCCTACTAGATCAGATTGCTACATATATTTATAATAAAAATATTATTTTGGCAGAAATATTCTAAAGGAATATACTATAGCTGCCGGAATGAAAATACAATTAAAAACAACAATACTCCAAAACCAGCTCTGGCACTGATCATGGGGGCGGAGGGGAGGGCGGAGGGGAGTTGTGGAATGTTCGAACACCTTGCTATTGTTAGTTTTGTACATTCATTCCCTCTCCCCCGCCCCCGTCATAGCTGGCAGCTGAGTATTTTTACTCTATTTGCAATAGCCAGTCAAGCAACTCAGCCTGTGCAACGACAACTTGATAAGAAAAATGATGTGTTCAGAGATGTAAATTGTTTGAGTATACACAACTATTTCCTTATATTTAAGGCAGTTAGGAATAGGTGTTGCTTAGCAGTAGAAAAATCAATTCACAAAACACCACCTCTTAGACAATTTTTTTAAAAAAGAGGGGTGGGAGGAAAGGAGAAAAAGGGAATTTATCTTTCCAGGTCAAGTATTCTGATAGCCTACACGTTTCACATTTTCACAGCACGTTCCAAAATCACAAATGCAAGATTAAAACTGACAGAGCCAAATAGATTTTAATTGCTCTTAGCATTAACGTAGAGTTCAGTTGTGGCTTTTGCCCCAGCCCCAAGCAAGGGCAATGTGTAATAACTCCACTGCCCCAGAGGCAGACCAGGGACCCGATTATGACTCATAGCGGTTTCTGGTTCCCCACTAACTCTGCAAGAGGGGAAGTAACCTGTGCCAGCACTTTACCTGCTTCAGATTACTTCCCCTGGTGCTCAGCTGTACTGTTGGTATGTTGTGGAGAGGGGCAAAGTCAAGGCTTCCCCTGCTCCCAACCCACACAGTCAGCAGGAGAAGAAGCTCTGCAGAAGCTGCTCTCCTCCACGCACTCTGATCCACACTGTGGTAGTGTATGCGGAAGGAAATAAGGCAGCGTGAAGAGCCTCCCACACTCCTTTGTACAGGAGTATGATGGGGTGGACTAGGCCCTCAAGCCCCATTCCGGAGGCCTCCTGGCCTTGCGACACCCTGCCCCAGAAAAGGGCAGTGGCGAGAGTCCTCCAAGTGGCCAAGAGTGATGGCATGGGACACAGCCTATCAGAGAGGGGCTGCACGGAGCAGCCAATCTGGGCCCAACAGGCCCGTATAAAAGGAGCTGCAGTGCAGAGCAGAGAGAAGTTCCTTGCTAGAGCTGGAGGAGTGTGGCTGGTATGCTTGGCTGGCTGAGGGAGCTCCAGGACCTTGGACAGAGCAGTGCTGGCAGAGACCAGGGTGAATGTGAAGGAGCTCTGGGCTGGCTGCTGGGACTCAATCAGGACAAAACCCCAAGGTAAGGGTGAAGAATGAGCTGAAGCTGCAGGGAAGTGGCCCAGGGACTCATAGCAGCTATGCAGCTTAGTTAAAGGGACTGGTGGATGGCTGTTATCTTTAGGGTCCCTGGACTGGGACCTAGAGTACAGGGCAGGCCAAGGTTTAAAACAAATAAAAGGAAGTTCTTCTTCACACAGCGCACAATCAACTTGTGGAACTCCTTACCTGAGGAGGTTGTGAAGGCTAGGACTATAACAATGTTTAAAAGGGGACTGGATAAATTCATGGTGGCTAAGTCCATAAATGGCTATTAGCTAGGATGGGTAAGAATGGTGTCCCTAGCCTCTGTTTGTCAGAGGATGGAGATGGATGGCAGGAGAGAGATCACTTGATCATTGCCTGTTAGGTTCACTCCCTCTGGGGCACCTGGCATTGGCCACTGTCGGTAGACAGATACTGGGCTAGATGGACCTTTGGTCTGACCCGGTACTGCCGTTCTTATGTTCTTATGTTAAGGTCCCTCCCACCAGCCATTGAAAAAGTGTCCTGGACTTTGATATAGCCCAGAAGGAGAACAGAACTGAAGAGTGTCATAGGTCTCACCCCCACTTGGAACTGTTGGGCTCCAATGTGGGGACCTGACTTGGTTTCCCTCTAAACTAAAATCCTAGTTTAGATCTAGTGAGCTGCCACCACTCAATCAGATATGTGGATTGAGACACAGTCCTTCCCCAAAATCCTAGGGGATTCCAAGACCCCCAAATCCATGGAGTTCTTACACCCAGGAGAAATAAACCATTCCCCCTGCTTCCTCCCCCCTTCCTTTTCCTAGGAGAGATACCGGGATCTAACTACAGAGGGATACCTCCCCCTTCTCTTTCCCTGAGAATCCACCCAAGGAAAGACCAAACAAGTCCTTAATAGAAAAGAAAAGAATTTATTAAAGAATAAAAAGAAAGTAACTTGTCTCTGTAATCCAAGATAGAACAATACAGGGTCTAAACTTATCAATCTCTGGAGAGAATCCCCCCTCCTTTCTTTCTCAGTAAAAGCAATATCAGCAAACAGGAATAAAGAATTTCCTTTAGCAAACACACAATTGCAAATATAGAAAGCAACTCAAAAGACTAATCCACCTTTCTAATTAATACTCACTATTACATAGTAGAAACTACTCCAGGAGAACTTGGAGACATGACTGACCTCTCTCAGATCCAAAGAGAGCTCTCTAACAAAAAACACAGACAAAGGCTTCCCTCCACAGAGATTTGAAAAAATCTTGTCTCTGATTGGTCCTCTGGTCAGGTGGTCATCAGGTACTGCATGTTAACCCTTTACAGGTAAAAGAGACCTTAACCCTTAACTATCTGTTTATGACAAAGAGTCTGGGCCAGAAAGGCCCAGAGAGGTGTAACGTCTTTAGGGAGGAAGCCCTGGGTGATGTGGCCCCACACCAGGGTCAGGACTGCTTGAAGAGCAGGGACAATTCGAGAAGAACTCAGAAGGGGCTGAGAGAGAGGCCCACTGAAGAGTATAGGGATAGGCCTCCTTGTTGGACTGTTTCTCTGAAAGGGATTTTTATTTCACATGCAGACTGTGTGTGACTTGTCACCAAAGATCCACCACAAACTGAGAGTGCAGGCACACAGGGGGCACTCATGAGAGATGAGTGGGACCCTGTTACAAGGAGCATAGCCAAGGTCACTGTCTGGACCTTAGTATTTTCAAGGCACTTTACAAACATTAACAAGGCCTTAGTGATACCCTTTATCCCCATGATGGGGAAATTAAGGCAAATTTTGATATGTCAACTGATTTTTTTCAAGTGCCCAGGAGAATATCTTAGGAAATTGGGGCTCAGTTACTTAGACTTCAATCTGGCATGCTTGATAGGTGGCACATCTCAACACAAGCATGTTGCCCTGGGGTTCTGTGGTATAGACTTGCTGCTTGTGGGTTTCCAGGTGGGAGTTTTAAGTGTCTGTTGAGACCTATAAAGCCTTATACACCTTAGGACCTTCCCTCCTGCTGCAGTTGAGATCACCGGGGTACTTGAGTTGCAACCCACTTTGTTTAATAGAGAGGAAGCTGCTGACATTGCATTGACCACATTTGCTCAGCTTTGAATCACTTGCTTCTCTTTTGGGCCATGTGGCCAAGTCCATCTTGTGTCTCGGCTCTTTTGGTTGAGGAAGAGAACTCGTGATGGCTAGGGGAGGGGTTGGTTTTTGTTGTTTGTCTCTCTTCCACTGGGTCATTATTGCCTATTAAAAAGTTACATTTCTTGTGAAGAATATGGAATATGGAACGTTTGGAAATATTTTTATGATCCATGTGTGCCGCAGTTCACCCACCCACTTTGTATTGCTATGCCCTGGGTGGATGGATTTCTCCTATGGGAGTGGGAAAGGAGGCATAGACAAGTGTCAAGTGTGCTGTTTGAGGTGAGACCAGATCCTTTGACAAAAACTGGCTGGAATCAAAACAGATTTATGGAAAGCTCAGAAGAGATAGTGGATGAGCCAGTGATTGGAACACTAATGCTTAATGACTAAGAAGCAAAGCACATGTAAATGCAGCATAACTGGAGAATAAAGGGACGAGATGTCAGGTGTCAGTGTTAAGAACCAGGCCCCCAGTCATAGCAATGTGATGGCCACATGGGATGCCCTGGTGGAAAGCTAAACTCAGAGCCTGGAATAATCTAAGGGGCTTTCCAAAGAGCCTCTGTAAAGGTTGTGGGCACAGCACAGAGCTGGTAAATCCATGACACTTATGAATGGCAAATCCAGCATCTATTGAGAATATTTGTCAGTGGCCCCTGACCCTGGAATAGATCTTACTGCAATAAATAATATGCCCCACACAGCAGGCTCCCAACCTGAGGAAGTGACCAGAAGCAAGCAGCAAGGAGCCACGTTAGGAGTGCCTGCCAGGCTGGAGACAGTTCCCTGAGGGACGAGTTGAGACCAACTCCAATCACGTGTCCCAACCTGGCCCCAGTTCAAATGCTCCTTCTTTCCCAGTACAGTGTCTCCATACTCCTACTGGTGTCTCCATACCCCTGGCCATTGGCTAGTTCCCAGGAGTCATTAATTTCCAAAAGGCTAAAGAAACTGGCATCTCGGAGTTCACCTTTCCCATTCCACTCCCTGAAATGAAGTTGTGATAAACCAGTGCACCACATTAATCTTGTTCCCATTTTGCCTCATTACAGACGGCTATTCCAGAGTTAGAGTAATCTTTAAGCCATGCCTTCTGCAGCGGATGAAGGCCAAGGAGGCTGAAATGCTACTCTAAACTCAGATTGACCTGTTTGTGTTTGCCACAAGTATAAAGACAGCAAACCTTATTGAGACCATGTGTAAAGTAGCTTTCTTTCTACTTTTGTACACACAGCATGGAATAGACTACAAACCACAAAACAACCATGGGAAATGGAGCCCTGCAGACAAAATAAGAGAAGTGTTTGCCAAAGAGGATAAGATTCTCCTGCAGAGAACAGTTATGTTAATTTTATCCAGCAAAACAAAAATGCAGAAGTGTTTTAACTCCTTCATTACATTATTAGTAATCAATAGTCATAGTACACCCACATCTTGAATACTGTGTACAGATGTGGTCTCCTCATGTCAAAAAAGATATACTGGCATTAGAAAAAGTTCAGAAAAGGGCAACTAAAATGATTAGGGGTTTGGAACGGGTCCCATATGAGGAGAGATTAAAGAGGCTAGGACTTTTCAGCTTGGAAAAGAGGAGACGAAGGGGGGATATGATATAAGTGTGGAGAAAGTGAATAAGGAAAAGTTATTTACTTGTTCCCATAATATAAGAACATGGGGCCACCAAATGAAATTAATGGGCATCAGGTTTAAAACAAATAAAAGGAAGTTTTTCTTCACACAGCACACAGTCAACCTGTGGAACTCCTTGCCTGAGAAGGTTGTGAAGGCTAGGACTATAACAGGGTTTAAAAGAGAACTAGATAAATTCATGGAGGTTAAGTCCATTAATGGCTATTAGCTAGGATAGGTAAGGAATGGTGTCCCTAGCCTCTGTTTGTCAAAGGGCGGAGATGGATGGCAGGAGAGAGCTCACTTGATGATTACCTGTTCTGTTCACTCCCTCTGGGACACCTGGCATTGGTCACTGTTGGAAGACAGGATATTGGGCTGGATGGACCTTTGGTCTGACCCAGTATTGCCATTCTTCTGTTCTTATGTTCTTAGTATGGTAGCATCAAAGGAGCTCACTCAGATTAGGACCTGGTTTAGGCTGTTGTACAAACACAGGAAAAAGAAAAGCGCTGATGTAGGGGCTTTGCATTTGGTATCTCCTTAAAGCTTCTTCCAAAGGTGATGTATCTGGTACCTGGGGTGCAGTAATCCCATTTATAGGTTTCATCAAAATCTCAAGGGCTTGTCTACATGGTCAGTTAGTGCACAGGCAGGGCTGGCTCCAGGCACCAGCTTATCAAGCAGGTGCTTGGGGCGGCAACTCGGGAGTGGGGCGGCACTTTCAGGGATTCCGCGGCTATTCGGTGGAGGGTCCCTCACTCCCGCTCGGAGCAAAGGACCTCCCGCTGAATTGCCGCAGATCGCGATTGCGATCGTGACTTTTTTTTTTTTTTTGGCTGCTTGGGGTGGCCAAACCCCTGGAGCCGGCCCTGTGCACAGGGAACCTGGGTGCAAAGCTACAGTGCTCTAGCCTGCCGCATGCTAACTGGTCGTGTGAACCCAGCTGTCATGCACTAAAAGTTGCTCAACTTAGTGCATGGCAGACTGGCGCTCTCTACAGTCACACTCCAGCATCCGGAGCACCGTGTCAACAAGCCCCAACCACACAGCATGGGATTTTCAAAAATGCTTAGTGCTGACCCAAATCTCCCATTGATGGCCTAACTCTGCTCCCTTTGCCAATGCTCTGTATACTGTGGGAAATCCTATAGATGCAGTTTAATAGGAGGGCACTCCCAAGGTACAGAGAACACGAGTTTGCCAGCTTTGCGTGTATTTCAGTATGCCGCCAGACATGGCCGATTGCAGTTCACCTGATGCCCTTTTAAAGCTACCTGTTTTGGAAAATGAGGTAATCGTTAGCAATGCAGAGTAGTTAACCCAAGTGGTCCTTCTGTCCCTACTCTCTGGTTCTTGGCTATGATTCTCTAATAAATAAAATACTACATCAGATCAGCTAGGATTCCCTAGCTGTCACTGCCCTGACAGTCACTTGGAAATTCAAAGTGGTAGCAAAGGGAGAACTCAGCTTTACCTGCTCCCAAAACACGGCTGAGCACAAGCAGGATCTTAGTTTTTAGTTGTATAGGGCCTCTGACATGTTGAGCAGCTCTGACTCCATCCAGCAGATGCCAGTGGTGCATACACAAGCCAGATCATTACAGTACATTTGAATTAAGGCACACGCCTTTGAAAACAAAATATGAAACTTTAGGTTTAGAGTTTCAAAGCTGCCATGGGGAGTTATAAACCTGGGATCCACTCTTTTAGTTTGTTTTAATTCTAGGAAGTAAAAAGAATGCAAACCTACTCATTTGCTATATTTTTAATTTTGCTTTGAGGACCAGATCATCGTGATGTTAAGCATAGGTTTAGTACAGGGGTCGGCAACCTTTCAGAAGTGGGGTGCCGAGTCTTCATTTATTCACTCTAATGTAAGGTTTCGCGTGCCAATAATACATTTTTACATTTTCAGAAGGTCTCTTTCTATGTCTATAATATATAACTAAACTATTGTTGTATGTAAAATAAATAAGGTTTTTAAAATGTTTAAGAAACTTCATTTAAAATTAAATTAACATGCAGAGCTCCCCGGACCGGTGGCCAGGACCCAGGCAGTGTGAGTGCCACTGAAAATCAGCTCATGTGCCACCTTTGGCACGCGTGCCATAGGTTGCTTACCCCATGGCTTAGTAAAACACCTTAAAAGACACCTTAGTAAAGCTACATACATAAGGAACAGTTTGTATATTTAGATGCCTTTATTTGAACAAATGTTTCTGAAATTAGTTCTAAAGTGTTTCTGAAAGGCTGAGTTGTCACCACTCTTTTTTGCATGCTAGCTCAAGTGGAGCTAGCATGTGTACATCTACCTGAGTTGGGAATTAACACCTCCCAGCTGCAGTATAGACATGGCCCCAAAGAATCATAGAATATCAGGGTTAGAATGGATCTTAGGAGATCATCTAGTCCAACCCCCTGCTCAAAGCAGGGCCAATCCCCAACTAAATCATCCCAGCCAGGGCTTTGTCAAGCCTGACTTTAAAAACCTCCAAGGATGGTGATTCCATCACCTCCCTAGGGAACCCATTCCAGCGCTTCACCACCCTCCTAGTGAAATAATGTTTCCTAATATCCACCTAGACCTCCCCCACTGCAACTTGAGACCATTGCTTCTTGTTCTGTCATCTGCCACCACTGATAACAGCCTAGCTCCATCCTTTTTGGAACCCCCCTTCAGGTAGTTGAAGGCTGCTATCATCAAATCCCCCCTCACTCTTCTCTTCTGCAGACTAAATAACCTCAGCTCCCACAGCCTCTCCTCATAGTGGTAGAAGAGTGAGGGTCTGGTAAGCAAACACTGAAAATTGTTTTCCCGAGGAGGGGCTAAGCAGACTGCAAGGCCTAGTTTGAGCTTCTGCAGAATGGAGACCTGATTGAGTTGGCAACTCAAATATAGCTGTTCTTTTTACAAAGTACAGACAAACTAAGAGACCTCCAAATATATTCTAGAATTAATGGCATTCAAGACAGATTTTAGCAGCACTGCAGGAACACCACGGAAGATGGTGTGAAAATTAGCAGATGCACATTGCACGCCTACACAACAAAGGGTGAAATTCTCTACTGGCTAATGATAAATTTGCAAGAGTCAGGGTGAGATGGTGCATGTGAAATTGTTTGAACAAAATGAGCAGCATGTTCTAAAAAAGTTCCTATGACCCAACAGGGGTTTCTACATGTTTGAAAAATGAAAGGTACTGATCAGATCAGCATGGCTCCATTGACTTTAGAATTATGCCATTTTACACCAGCTAAGAATCTGGCTCTTATCTTTCACCATCAAAGAATAATATTTATCTGAGTTTGTGCTATCTTCCAAGCACTTCTCAGGCATGAGTTTCTCTTTGCAGCAATGTGATTGCATTTAACCCTATTTATTTCTAAGTTATTGCTTTTGTTCTTGAGCAACCTCACAAAATTGAGAAGAATGGTTCCTATCGCTAAACTGAGAAGTAAAAATCTTACTAAGTTGAACATGAAGGTAAAAACTTTTCTAAGAATAAAGCAAACCTTGGATACAGTTACAAAACAACAGTGAAGCAAATTGTGTTCTTGCATGATTTGATGCGATTCCTATTGTCTTCAGTGAAAGTTACATCCACCTATATGAAAGTACTAGATAGGGATAATAAAATTTGATGTATAATTTTCCTTAAAGGATGAGACAAAATAAAAGCATGCAGTTTAGCAAAAGGCAGTCATTTGCCAGGGAATTTGGTTGTACAGACAAATACTACATTGGCAATGTCGATGGGTGATGACCTATGATAATAGGTCTTTCCTACCTCTAATTTTTAATATTTTCTATGTATAAAAAACATAATCTGCACCTTTTTTCAGGTGTTGTTGTGGTTGTTCCATACACCCACACTTCAGATATTTTGCTGTTAGCTCATCCCCAACACCAATTCACATTAACTAATGGACATAAAATAGAGAGGGATTGGCCAAGTTCCAAAGGGAAATATTAGGGGATAGTCATGTTAGTCTGTATCCACAAAAACAACAAGGAGTCCGGTGGCACCTTAAAGACTAACAGATTTATTTGGGCATCAGCTTTCATGGTTAAAAACCCCACTTCTTCAGATGCATGGAGTGAAAGTTACAGATACAGGCATAAATATACTGACACATGAAGAGAAGGGAGTGACCTCACAAGTGGAGAACCAGTGTTGACAAGGCCAATTCAATCTGCATGGATGTAGTCCACTCTCAATAACTGATGAGGAGCTGTCAATTCCAGGAGAGGCAAAGCTGCTTTTGTAATGAGCCAGCCACTCCCAGTCCAAATTTGGGCTCTTCATCCTTGGTTTTTTGTTTTGTTTTATGGAAAGGGCTTACTTAGGCACCTTCCTCCTGGAGAGTGTTCACATCTGTGAATCCCAAGCTGAGGGAGGTGCCTCCTGTGATGGGAACCCCAGGGTGCATCCTGGGATTGTGGGACCGTTGTGCCCCCTGAACTCTCCAGCCTGGGCTGTCTCTCACAATGCCTTGCTAGTGACAAGCCGCAAACCCCTCCAGGTGCTGTTATCACTCAGCACAAGCACAGGTGGAGCCTCACACCCAGCTCGATTGCTCCCAGAGCCACTCATGAATCATACAGAGAAAGGCACCAGCCAAATCCCCTCCTAGCCCTGTACCCCAGGAATAAACTGCCTTGCACTGCTCAAGACAAACAGTACAAATTTATTAAGTGGTTCACCACTTCATCAATGGAAAGTGGACATCCACCAGCCGTTGCAAACCTGAGCAGATTACCAAACACTTCAGGCAAACTCACTAAGATAAACAGTTAAACAAATGTATTTGTGTTAAATAAAAGATAGACATTAAGTGATAGGCAAAAAGTCAGAGTTAGTTATCAAAATAAAATAAAATATAAGCACACAGTCTAAACTCTCAACCCTATTAGACTGGGCAACATCTAGACTAAGCAGTTTTTCACACACCCCTGGATACTGCAGTCCTTAATATACAGATTTGTCCCTTAAACCTGGGCCAATCTTCTCTGTTAGAGTCTTGTGCTCTTCTGAGAGTCTTTGTTGCTTGTATCAGAGAGGTAGCTGTGTTAGTCTGGTTCTGTAAAAGCAGCAAAGAATCCTGTGGCACCTTATAGACTAACAGACGTTTTGCAGCATGAGCTTTCGTGGGTGAATGCCCACTTCGTTGGATGCAAGAGTGGAAATTTCCAGGGGCAGGTAAATATAAGCAAGCCAGAAGCAAGCTAGAGATAACGAGGTTAGATCAATCAGGGAGGATGAGGCCCTGTTCTAGCAGTTGAGGTGTGAAAACCAAGGGAGGAGAAACTGGTTCTGTAGTTGGCAAGCCATTCACAGTCTTTGTTTAATCCTAAACTGATGGTGTCAAATTTGCAAATGAACTGAAGCATATGATGGCATATATTACATTGGTGGATGTGCAGGTGAATGAACTGGTGATGGGAGGTCCACTTCCTAGACACCATGGTGCTAATAAGTGATGGTCACATTAACACCACCCTATACCAAAAACCTACCGACCGCTATGCCTACCTTCATGCCTCCAGCTTCCATCCTGGACACACCACAAGATCCATTGTCTACAGCCAAGCACTGAGGTACAACCGTATCTGCTCTAACCCCGCAGACAGAGACCAACACCTAGAAAATCTCCACCAAGCATTCTCAAAACTACAGTACCCGCACAAGGAAATAAGGAAACAGATCAACAGAGCCAGACGTGTACCCAGAAGCCTCCTACTGCAAGACAAACCCAAGAAAGAAACCAACAGGACTCCACTGGCCATCACATACAGTCCCCAGCTAAAGCCCCTCCAACGCATCATCAGGGATCTACAACCCATCGTGGACAATGATCCCACACTTTCACAGGCCTTGGGTGGCAGGCCAGTCCTCACCCATAGACAACCTGCCAACCTGAAGCATATTCTCACCAGCAACTGCACACCGCACCATAGTAACTCTAGCTCAGGAACCAATCCATGCAACAAACCTTGATGCCAACTCTGCCCACATATCTACACCAGCAACACCATCACAGGACCTAACCAGATCAGCCACACCATCACCGGTTCATTCACCTGCACATCCTCCAATGTAATATATGCCATCATATGCCAGCAATGCCCTTCTGCTATGTACATCGGCCAAACTGGACAGTCTCTAAGGAAAAGGATAAATGGACACAAATCAGATATTAGGAATGGCAATATACAAAAACCTGTAGGAGAACACTTCAACCTCCCTGGCCACACAATAGCAGATCTTAAGGTGGCCATCCTGCTGCAAAAAAACTTTAGGACCAGACTTCTAAGAGAAACTGCTGAGCTTCAGTTCATTTGCAAATTTGACACCATCAGTTTAGGATTAAACAAAGACTGTGAATGGCTTGCCAACTACAGAACCAGTTTCTCCTCCCTTGGTTTTCACACCTCAACTGCTAGAACAGGGCCTCATCCTCCCTGATTGATCTAACCTCGTTATCTCTAGCTTGCTTCTGGCTTGCTTATATTTACCTGCCCCTGGAAATTTCCACTCTTGCATCCAACGAAGTGGGTATTCACCCACGAAAGCTCATGCTGCAAAACGTCTGTTAGTCTATAAGGTGCCACAGGATTCTTTGCTGCTTTGTTGCTTGCAGCATAGGTGGGGGCAGAAGAAAGGTGACGCATGGGCCTTCTCTGTTCTGTTTTATACCTTTAGTCCATGTGCTTGGGGAATCCACAAGTCCAGGCATGTCTGGTGGGCATTATTCTAAGCAAGGTTGAGCAATTCCCCAGGTGTGGCCTCAGGCAGGTGAGTCAATGCATTGTACCCCCATTGCTGTACAATGGCTGTTGATGGGTTGTTTGACACTCATCCCGGGTGTTGGTTACTTTCCTTGCTGTTGCCTCTAGGGAGCTAATATCTGGCTGATTCCCCAACTTGCAGCATGTTTTAGTGACAACCAGACAACACAATTCTCATCACTTCATATGCGTTAATGATATACGTATATAGATAGAAAAATGGCTTTCAACAGATCATAAACTTTCCCCTGACACCTCACAGGGCCTGCTTTACATGCAAGATCACAATGATATAGAAATGAGAAACATGGGGGTTACAGGGTGCTCCCCCAAGGTACAGAATGTCACACCTCCCTTCATACTGAAGCTGGGGGCTTCACTCTCTTTGACAGGCAGGAATTAGACCACACCCCTTTTCTCAGTATTTCCTATTGGCTAGTTTAGCTCCCCACTCAGCTTCCTAGCTTTTGTAAATCCCATTCTCAAGCACCTAATTTTCCCCACGTATTGTACAGGGAGCCTGGGCACCTCACTCAGGACTGTGGATTGGAACAGGCTGTCTAAATGTTACGTGCTGCAATGCTGAGCCTAAGACCCTTTTGTGGATCTAGTCCTAGGTTTTATTGCTGATAATACTTCTTCCCATAGGTACCTGTCCAGCAAAGCACTTAAGCATGTTCTTAAGGGAATAGCCCCGTTCTCTTTAATTCACTTGAATTATGCAAATAGTCCTGAGTTTAATGCTACTGCTCTTGTGCTTAAGTGCTTTGCTGGATCCATCTTTGCCTTGGATCCCAACAAATAACTGTGTGTAGAGCCATCCAAATCTAATATGTTTCCATTTACTGGGGCTAGTGAAGACTTTCTTTAGGTTCCACCCTTATGGGCTGCAGCCTCCCAGTGTCGTCGTTCAAGAGAACTTGAATCTCAAATGTAGTTGACGATGTTGAGTTTCAAACAGGAGAACGGTTTTTGCATCATTTCAATACAACAGCAAGAATCACTCCCAAGGTCACGCTGAACTGAGCCCTGATTCTCGCCACTGGCATGCAGGAGAGCTGGGTGACAAGTTTTAGACAAATAGTTTATTCACCAAAAAATGGACATTCAGTCACCCCAAAAGTATTTCAGCCATTCACAAAATGGCTGGAGAAGGAGGAAGTGGTGGTGCTGCTGCACCCAGTCCCTTTTAGCCCAGCTGTCAGGATATTCACCTGGTGTGTGGGAGACCAACGTTTGAATCCACGCGCTGGAACAGATTTGAACTGGGCTTTTTTGATCACCAAAAATTTTCAGATTCAGTTTGACTGAAACCAACCCCCTGTGATTGATTGATTGATTTATTTAGAATGGCCACCAAACAAAAAAATCAGTTACACACTCAGCTCTAGGATGCCACAAATCATTCACTGATTTTTGAGTCCTTAATTTATTTCAGATTTTGTTTGGCTTGGTTGTGGATTTTTAAAAAAAAATAAAAGTTTTGCAAAGCTCAAGTTGTCTCCCTCTGGCAGGTCTGGGAAGACACAGAATCACAATTGGAAGTTTGCGGGATGATTTCTTTTTCCAGTTTCCTGATGTTTTTGCTTATCATCACAGATCCAGAATTCTACAGCAGACAAAGTACCCCTTGTAAACAACCCCTGATAAGTAAAAAGCAATGTTTTGCTGTGAGGAAATAATTGAAATTTGCAAGGTGATAGGAGGTTACTTTTTCTCTCTCGGTTATGGATATGGAGTTCTGCATTCTGTAAGAACAGTGGAGAATTCTACACCTGCTATTTGTGACAGATTCAATACTTTCAGACTGTATTATCTTCATCCCCTATCTCCATTCCTTTTACTTCCCATTGCTTCAATTCAGGAGTTATTTCCAACACACTCCCTGCTGCATTTGTTACATGTAATATCTGCAAGAAGCCATTTCCAGAAAGGCATTAGCTACTATTAAAAATGTTTAAAGAGGAAAAGGAGCTCTTAGGTTGCTTTAAAATTGTTAATAGAAACCAATTTAACGTGTTTGTCTTTAAAAAGTCCTTTTTTGTATTGCTCTTGGAACCTTTTCCTTAGAGTAGGGGTTAGCAACCTTTCAGGAGTGGTGTGCCGAGTCTTCATTTATTCACTGTAATATAAGGTTTTGCGTGCCAGTCATACATTTTAACATTTTTAGAAGGTCTCTTTCTATAAGTATATAATATAATGAAACTATTGTTGTATGTAAAGTAAATAAGATTTATAAAATGTTTAATAAGCTTCATTTAAAATTAAATTAAAATGCAGAGCCCCCCGGACCGGTGGCCAGGAGCCGGGCAGTGTGAGTGCCACTGAAAATCAGCTCGCGTGCTGCCTTCAGCACACGTACCATAGGTTGCCTACCCCTGCCTTAGAGCATTCGCTACAACAACTCGCTTGGCCGCCCCCATTCCAATCAAAGGAGTAGAGAGGTTTTTTCTTATCTTCCTCATGGAAACATACATCCTGTGCTTTAACGGCAGCCCAATAAATGTGGATATTTCAATCTAAAAAGTAAAATTCCTTCTAATGGGCTACAAGACCAGAGCCTGGTAAATCTCCCAAGCCGAGCTTATCAACCAAAATAGTTTTCTTAACTAAGAAAGACAAGTTGCTTGAAGATGGCATGTGGCTACTTGGGAAGTGTAGTCGAGTCCCTTCCAGGAAGCCACAAGACAGAGAGACCACTGACTATCACGCTGACCAATAGCATCTCATTGTTTAACTGTACTCTCCCATCTGTTGACTCTTGTCTTAGACTTGGATTGTAAATCCCAGGGGGCTTTTTGTTCTCTGTTTGTACAGCACCCAGCACAGTGGGGTCCTGGTCCATGACTAGTGCTCTTCGGCTCTCTGGTAATACAATAATAATAGATGCCATGCAACTAAATAAGTAGACCAGCCTTATGTACTACCTCAGATGGTTCCAGGTATTTTATCATATATCTTGTAGAAGAACTGAGGGCCCCCAACCAAGAACAGGGCCCCATTTGTGCTAGGCACAATCCCTACTCCAAACAATTTATCTGTCTTTTCCTTGTAGATTATAAAAGATTCCATAGTTTTACAGACTTTAAGGCCAGAAGGGGCCACCTGATCATCTTGTCTGACTTCCTATCTATCACAAGCCACTGAGAACCACCCAATCACCCACACACCAAGCCAACTAACCAGAACCAGACTGAAGTATTACAGCCCTCAGGAGTTTAAGCTGTTCTTTGCCACCGGTATAGAACAGGGGAGACCAAGGTGCACCAATACAAGAGGCCTCTGCAATTGCAGGGGGTTAATTAAGTGAGATATATCCAGAGGACCCTAGCTATGTCCCATGTTGCAAAGGTAGGCCATAAATAAATAAATAAATAAATTTAATTAATTAATAAAAAAACAAACAAACAAGGTCCCTGCCAAACTGACCTGGGAGAAGATTATTTCCTAACCCTGCAGGTGGTGATCAGTTAGACCCTGAGCACATAGAATCATAGAATATCAGGGTTGGAAGGGACCTCAGGAGGTCATCTAGTCCAACCCCCTGCTCAAAGCAGGACCAATTCCCAACTAAATCATCCCAGCCAGGGCTTTGTCAAGCCTGATCTTAAAAACCTCGAAGGAAGGAGATTCCACCACCTCCCTAGGTAACCCATTCCAGTGCTTCACCACCCTCTGAGTGAAAAAGTTTTTCCTAATATCCAACCTAAACCTCCCCCACTGCAACTTGAGACCATTACTCCTTGTTCTGTCATCTGCTACCACTGAGAACAGTCTAGATCCATCCTCTTTGGAAGCCCCTTTCAGGTAGTTGAAAGCAGCTATCAAATCCCCCCTCATTCTTCTCTTCCGCAGACTAAACAATCCCAGTTCCCTCAGCTTCTCCTCTTAAGTCATGTGCTTCAGCCCCCTAATCATTTTTGTTGCCCTCTGCTGGACTCATTCCAATTTTTCCACATCCTTCTTGTAGTGTGGGGCCCAAAACTGGACACAGTACTCCAGATGAGGCCTTACCAATGTTGAGTAGAGGGGAATGATCACATCGCTCGATCTGCTTGCAGTGCCCCTACTTATCCAGCCCAAAATGATGTTAGCCTTCTTGGCAACAAGGGCACACTGTAGACTCATATCCAGCTTCTCGTCCACTGTAACCCCTAGGTCCTTTTCTGCAGAACTGCTGCCTAGCCACCCGGTCCCTAGTTTGTAACAGTGAATGGGATTCTTCCGTCCTAAGTGCAGGACTCTGCACTTGTCCTTGTTGAACCTCATCAGGTTTCTTTTGGCCCAGTCCTCTAATTTGTCTAGGTCCCTCTGTATCCTATCCCTACCCTCCAGCATATCTACCACTCCTCCCAGTTTAGTGTCATCTGCAAACTTGCTGAGAATGCAGTCCACGCCATCCTCCAGATCATTAATGAAGATATTGAACAAAACTGGCCCCAGGACCGACCCTTGGGGCACTCCACTTGAAACCAGCTGCCAACTAGACATGGAGCCATTGATCACTACCCACTGAGCCCGACAATCTAGCCAGCTTATAGTCCAATCATCCAGCCCATACTTCTTTAACTTGCTGGCAAGAATACTGTGGGACACCATATCAAAAGCTTTGCTAAAGTCAAGGAATAACACATCCACGGCTTTCCCCTCATCCACAGACCCAGTTATCTCCTCATAGAAGGCAATTAGGTTAGTTAGGCATGACTTGCCCTTGGTGAATCTGTGCTGACTGTTCCTGATCACTTTCCTCTCCTCTAAGTGATTCAGAATTGATTCCTTGAGGACCTGCTCCATGATTTTTTAAGGGACTGAGGTGAGGCTGACTGGCTTGTAGTTCCCCGGATCCTCCTTCTTCCCTTTTTTAAAGAGGGGCATTACAGTAGCCTTTTTCCAGTCATCCGGGACTTCCTCCATTCGCCATGAGTTTTCAAAGATAATGGCCAATGGCTCCGCAATCACATCCGCCAACTCCTTTAGCACCCTTGGATGTAGCGCATCCAGCCCCATGGACTTGTGCTCGTCCAGTTTTTCTAAATAGTCCCGAAACACTTCTTTCTCCACAGAGGGCTGGTCACCTTCTTCCCATACTGTGCTGCCCAGTGCAGCATTCTGGGAGCTGACCTTGTTTGTGAAGACAGAGGCAAAAAAATCATTGAGTACATTAGCTTTTTCCACATCCTCTGTCACTAGGTTGCCTCCCTCATTCAGTAAGGGGCCCACACTTTCCTTGACTTTCTTCTTGTTACTAACATACTTGAAGAAACCCTTCTTGTTACTTTTAACATCTCTTGCTAGCTGCAACTCCAAGTGTGATTTGGCCTTCCTGATTTCACTCCTGCATGCCTGAGCAATATTTTTATACTCCTCCCTGGTCATTTGTCCAATCTTCCACTTCTTGTAAACTTCTTTTTTGTGTTTAAGATCAGCAAGAATTTCACTGTTAAGCCAAGCTGGTCGCCTGCCATATTTACTATTCTTCCTACACATTGGGATGGTTTTTTCCTGCAACCTCAATAAGGATTCTTTAAAATACAGCCAGTTCTCCTGGACTCCTTTCCCCCTCATGTTATTTTCCCAGGGTATCCTGCCCATCAGCTCCCTGAGGGAATCAAAGTCTGCTTTTCTGAAGTCCAGGGTCCGTATTCTGCTGCTCTCCTTTTTCCCCTGCGTCAGGATCTTGAACTTGATCATCTCATGGTCACTGCCTCCCAGGTTCCCATCCACTATTGCTTCCCCTACTAACTCTTCTCTGTTTGTGAGCAGCAGGTCAAGAAGAGCTCTGCCCCTAGCTGGTTCCTCCAGCACTTGGACCAGGAAATTGTCCCCTACACCTTCCAAAAACTTCCTGGATTGTCTGTGCACTGCTGTATTGCTCTCCCAGCAGATATCAGGGTGATTAAAGTCTCCCATGAGAACCAGGGCCTGCGATCTAGTAACTTCTGCTAGTTGCCAGAAGAAAGCCTCGTTCACCTCATCCCCCTGGTCTGGTGGTCTATAGCAGACTCCCACCACGACATCACCCTTGTTGCTCACACTTCTAAACTTAATCCAGAGACTCTTAGGTTTTTCTGCAGTTTCATACCAGAGCTCTGAGCAGTCATATTGCTCTCTTACATACAGTGCAACTCCCCCACCTTTTCTGCCCTGCCTGTCCTTCCTGAACAGTTTATATCTATCCATGAAAGTACTCCAGTCATGTGAGTTATCCCACCAAGTCTCTGTTATTCCAATCACATCATAGTTCCTTGACTGTGCCAGGACTTCCAGTTCTCCCTGTTCTCCCATGAGCAAGATTCAACAGCCAAGCACATGAGAGAATTCTCAATATACTTCAGATCCCTGCCCCACCTCAGCCAGTGTCCAGTCTCCAGCCATGGCCATCTCTGATGCTTCCGAGGCAGCAGACATGACTGTCTGAAGTCCTGAAGATTTTAGGAACATCCAACATGAAACAGAAGGGATCTCCAGGGCTGCCGAGCTCAGTCCACCACCACTACAGGCAACCCCATCATGCAATCCCATTAATAAATTTATGAAGTTCTGTCTTAAAACTACATTAAGTTTGCCTCCACAACTCCTATCAGGAGGCTATTCCAGAACCTCTCTGCTCTGATGGTTAGAAATTAGCTTCTGATTTCCAGCCTAATTTTATCCATGTCCAGTTTATACCCATTTGTTCTGGTGCCAGTATTGTCCCTTAGCTGAAATAGGACTTCACACAATCCTGATGGAATTGAACCCCCTGATGTATTTATAGAGAGCAATCAGATCTCCCCTCAGCCTTCATATTGCTAGGTGAGTTGGAGGGAAAACAGAGGTACAGAGAGGTGAAGTGACTCTCCCAGTGTTCCACAGTAGGGCGGTTGTTGAGCCAGGAATAGAGCCTAGGAACGTATTGGTCACTGTAGTGGGCAACAACAGCATCTTCTATTTTTATAGGTCCCTCAGTCACCTTGCCTGTTCAAATGATGGGGCTGGATATTGGCCTTGGCTACACAGGCATATCTCCCATTGGCCAAGGGAGCAGTATAAGCTTGTGAGGGCAGAATTTGACCAATGGTTTGTTTTTAAACAGCCATACAATTTACTCATTTGGTAGCAACCTTTCCAAAGTGTATATAACCCTTCTGCCAGGTGGAGTTGGAAGCAACAAGTGCCAGGTTCAATATCATGGGGTTCCTTTTAACAATACAACACAAAACTGGCTCGAGCCCCTAACAAGTAACCTGGGAAAGCTCAGTGGGACCAGCTGGCAGCCCTGACCCCAGACTCCAACCCTGGGGGAGCTAGCCAGCAGCCCCAGACCGCCATCGCATAGGGCCAGGCAGCAGCCCTAGTTCCCGTGGAGCCAACTGGCAGCTCCAACCCCATACCCTCACCACTTGAGGCTGGCTAGTGACCCCGATGCCGGCCACTGTGGGACCAGGAGAGCAACAAAAATGATTAAAGGCTAGAAAACATGACCTATGAGGGAAGATTGAAAAAATTGGGTTTGTTTAGTCTGGAGAAGAGAATACTGAGGGGTGACATGATAGCAGTTTTCAACTACATAAAAGGTTGTTACAAGGAGGAGGGAGAAAAATTGTTCTTGTTAGCCTCTGAGGATAGGACAAGAAGCAATGGGCTTAAATTGCAGCAAGGAAGGTTTAGGTTGGACATTAGGAAAAACTTCCTAACTGCTACGGTAGCTAAGCACTGAAATAAATTGTTTAGGGAGGTTGTGGAATCTCCATCATTGAGCATTTTTAAGAGCAGGATAGAAAACACCTGTCAGGGATGGTGTAGATAATACTTAGCCCTGCCTTGAGTTCACCGGACTGGACTAGAAGATCTCTCGAGGTCCTCTACAGTTCTATGACTCTATGGAAATGCCTTCAGTAGTGCATAGGCTTTGTGTGGTTCATGTCACCTTGTAAGTACAGGTTCACTACAAACAAGATGATAGTTTACTCCAGGGGCTCTCAACCTTTTTCTTTCTGACCCCCACTCCCCACCCCCCGACATGCTATAAAAACTCCATGGCCCACCTGTGCCACAATAACTGGTTTTCAGCATATAAAAGCCAGGGCCTGCGTTAGGAGGTAGAAAGCAGGCCCTGTGCCACAGGGGCCCCCCAAAGGCTACATTGCTCAGGCTTCAGCTTCAGCCCTGGGTGTCGTGGCTCAGGGATCTGGGCTTCAGCCCCATTCAATGAGGCTTTGGCGTTCTGTCCCGTGCCACAGCCAGTCTAATGCTGGCCTGCTTGGAGACCCCCTGCCCCTGAAACCTTCTCAAGGCCCCCTAATGGGCCCGGACCCCTGGTTGAGAACTACTGGTTTACACAATGCAACACATTTAAATACTCTGTAATTTTCATTTCATTTTAGTATCTATGGATTTTCCTCTGGAGTTAAATCTAAGTTGGTCCCTTTAAATATACTTTGTATCACCTTAAAGATTTCTTCAATGACAATAAATGTGACCTTTTAAACCCATCTGCCATAGTATTGTATTTACCTTGAAACCTTCTTGCCCTGAGTTTCACCCTGTCCACGGAAATAATATTCATCCTATGAAGTTAAGCCACACTGAACATTGAATTACAGACAAGATCTTACTACAATTATGTATGGACACCATAAAAATGGTCAGTCTGTACGATGCTTCAAGGAAGACAAATCTCTGCCCCAAGTGGTCTAAACTGGACCAGATGTGCTGGGTACTACGTGGCCACGATAACACTTAATCTGATTGGGATATGCTGTAACTGACAACAATCAAAAGGGACTGATGTGGAATAATTGACCTGAACATCTGTTTTGTGGAAGGATATTATGTCAATTTCACCATCCCCCTTACCACTATTTTTTTCCCCAGAGCTGACAACTTGAGGATATTTTTCTGCCACACTAACCACTAAATTCCTTGTCTAGTTAGTGGTTTTGTGTAGTTGCTTCATGAAAAGCACAGCGCTGTACTGGCATGTTGCCCACAGACATATTTTATAGCCATACTCACAAGATTGAATTAGATTTTCTATGTATTGGCATAGTCAGCTAAAAGGTTCAAATCCCCCTGAAACCGGTTGCATCATTTGTGATGGATTTCCCAAGTCGGGCTGTTGTTTCATTAAGTGCTTCTTTATTGAGGTAAGGGACACGGCTCCAGGGGAACGTGAATGAAGGTATTTTATTTAAACAGACAAGTTATTAACAGAGACCCACACGCTGTGGAAAGGCTTGAAAGTGGAGAGAGAATGCCCATGTCAGCTTCTTTCCCCCACTTTCAGTCCAAATACCAGAAACTTTGTGTCAATTCTTGTCTCCTTGTAGTCCAGGGGCGGGCAAACTTTTTGGTGTGAGGGCCGCGTTGGGTTTCCAAAATTGTATGGAGGGCCGGTTAGGGGAGGCTGTGCCTCCCCAAACAGCCGGGAACGGCCCGGCCCCTGCCCCCTATCCTCCCCCTGCTTCTTGCCCTGCCACCTGCCGCCTCAGGACTCCTGCCTCATCCATCCCCCCACGCTCCCTGTCCCCTGACTGCCCCTGGACCCTCCCAATCCTGACTGCCCCCTGCCACCCCATCCAACTCCTTCTCTCCTTCCTAACTGCCCCACCAGACCCCTGCCACCATTCAACCCCCCTATTCCCCACCCTCTGACTGCCCTGACCCCTATCTACCCCCCGCCCCCTGACCACCACCCCGAACTACTCTGCCCTCTATCCAACCCCCACTGCTCCCTGCCCCCTTACCGCGCTGCCGGGAGCACCAATGGCTGGTGGCACTACAGCTGTGCTGCCCAGAGCACCAGGACAGGCAGCCGTGCCACCCGGCTGGAGCCTGGGTGGGCAGAATCCAGCAGCTGTGGATTGCAGGGGAATGGACCAAGCAGATGCAGATGCAGGGAAGGGACCCAATAGGGAAGTGAACCATCTGGGCTTTTTCTGACCTGCAGCTTGTCTGCTCTGCAAAAACCCTGGACACTGCCTGGTATTTGAAAATGCCACCCAAATAGAGAAAGGAAGCTCAAAAATGAGCCAATGTCCGGGAAAACCCGGATGTATGGTAACTCTCTCCCAAAAGGGTAACAGAGAGACTGCCTAAGAGGTTGACCACCTCTTCTTTTCTAACTTTGATTAGCCCTGTCCTTGAAAAGGAAGAGGGCAAGGGCCTTTTTCCTTTGTTTGTTTGGAGAAACTCTTGTATGCAGAAGCAGAGAAAGGATTCTGTGAGTGCTAGAGAAGAGAATCAACCTAAATTGTGGTGGTGGGCATTCAAGGGGGCCTCCCCCCACCACAGTGATCGTGTCACTGACATAATGGAAATCCCATTTTGAGAGACACAGAGAGAGGTTAAAAAGTAGTAAAAACAAGTGAAGAGGACATAGGGACGGGGAAGACACTGCAATAGTGGGTATTTATAGTGCCAGCAGTTATAAGGTAGTAGGTAGTAAGCTCTCAAGGCCATGCAGTAATTCAATGGTATTCAATTCAATTCAATAGTATTCTTAAACTATAAGCTCTTTAGTGGCAGAAGCCATTTTTTTGTGTTTGTGTAGCACCTAGCACTGCAGGGTCCTGGTCCATGACTGAGGCTACTAGACACTACCGCAATGCACCTAATGTGGTATTCATCAACTTCCAGTCCTTTTCTCTAACTAACTTACCACCCAATAGTCCTTGAATTAAGCCACATCAGTCCAATATTCCACACATATCATCCACTCCAGAAGGAGATAAGGGAGAGGTTAAAGCTACAAACTCACTGGGAACAAATCATTGTCATGACTTTCATTTACATTTTAAAATAAAATATATTAACCTAGTCTTTCCAGACTTATTTCCTCTTCTAAAAAAATACCCTGTCTTTTCCTTTTTGGCGTGTCCTCGTGCATCCCTTTGATGCTTTCCAATACTGCTGCTGGGTCAAATTATTATCTGTTCAGATGCCTAGTTATGTTAGGAGATAAAGGAAAGCACACTAAACATAGTACATTTGTTTAGCAGGACTTGAAAAGGTTTCATTAGCTGGAATTTTAGATCCATCCCTTTGTACAGTATTTCAAGTGTTAACTAGCAGCTCGGTGAACAACAGCAGCTGTTAGCTGATTAGTAGTTCTACATCAGGAACATCTTGATCCATTTCTTTTTTTCCCTCCAATCAACTATTTAATAGTACTACAGCTAGGTGTGTATGTAATTACTATAATTAATACTAGATCACTAATTAACAGTGCTGTAGGAAGAACAAAATCAGATTAATGTTCCTATGGCAACTTGGCCTAGCATGCTGAGATTTTCAGTTCAGGAAGATCACTGTATTTTTCATCTCCAGAAGTGTCCTTTTATCATTTGGGGAAGTTGTGAGCAAGCTGGTTGAGTGGTTAGAACTCTCAGCAGTGACACTGTGTGGGGGGGTTGGGTTTTTAAATCAGTACAAATGTAAAATGAACAGTTCTGGGTAGAAATCTGAAAGCAGGCCCCTAATCTGCTCAGGTCAACACAATGGCTTTCTGAATTTGAAGTTGTGCAGTGTTTTTTGGGGAAGGGGGTATATTAAGGCTTTGCTTCAGCAACTCCCTTGCTGCCTCCTCTCTGCCAGTCTTGTTGTATTGCCTGGCACAAAGCCCCCTCGTTCCTGGTCCACTGAATGAGGGGGACCTGTAGTTTGAGCTTCTGTGGGTACATATTTCAGAAAAAAAAACCACAGGAAAATAAAAGGGACAATTCCAAGATACAAGAGTAGCACTGGTTGAAAAATTTCCATGATGTCTCCCTAACCAAGAGGGGAAAACCATTGTGCATCATGGGAGGTGTAGCTGAATCAGGGATACCATCCTTTGAAGAAGAATGTTGGCATAAACACCTGAACTACAACTCCCATAAGGCACCTTGACAGTTCAGGTACACAGAGATTAATGTCAAAGCAACCTGAAAGGAAACATTTTGATTTGGGTTGACAATCCAAAAAATGTTTGTTTAGGTTTGAGGCACTGCAGCACCAATTTCCACATCAAAATATTTTGGGAGAAATATTTTGGGGTTTGAATTGTTGCCAGAAATCTGAAGTTTACCATGAAAAATGTGAAGGGAAACAATTCTTTTATTTTCATTAACATTTTCTGCAGAAAAATAAACAGTTCTCAACCAGCTGTGCACCATACATGACTGGTAGTAAATGACTGGTGTGCTATACATAATTCTTTCAGTCTTCTGATTCTGTGGGAATTCAGAAGCAGGCCTTCCAACGTGAACTGAAAGAATAACCTGAGACAGCCTGACAAATGGAGGTTCACTAACATTCGGATCAATAGTGTCTGAAAATGAGACAGAGATTTCTATGTCACCATCTTGTATAACTCTAGGAATACAACACTAGCCTTCTGACCAATTCCTCAGTACAATGAGTTGCAATTAGGAGAGAAAAGCATTTCTCGTGTTGTCTTTTGTCCTCTGATGATCTAATATTATAGAACTCTTGGAGTTCTTTTGGATTTTGCAACCCCTCAATGACCTTGTAAGTGAATCTGGCTCTCCTGGGATGTCAAGTCAAGCCAGCGGATGGATACCTCTGTCCCCCACAGAAGGGAGTCTCCAACCGTCACAATACCCTATGTGTCCTCCTTTTGATGGTGTTGGCTGTGAGCCTCCCAGCCTTTGGGCCATATGGCTCCTCTTCCCTGCACATGTAGGTCCCTCTCCTCTTTTCCTGGCTCTGTCTGATCCATCATGTAGAAGCTACTGTTCCTAAGTTCAGTGTCAGTCTTGGAAAAACATTGTTGGAACGGTGCATAGTGATGGCAAACACTGACTCAATGGTCAGAAGGCACCGTCTTTATACGTTTGTCCTGAAATCTCATGTTAACACCAGTTTGTCCTTCAAGCAAATTAGAAGTATCCAGATATGATTGTATTATGCAGTAAATAGCACAAGTGGTTGATAAAGATCTAAACATTTGGGTGCTTAATTAAACCACCTCCAGATGTTTTCATGTTCAGCTCATCCTTAGCAATTCTTGTCACTATGACTATAATCATTAGAATAGAAAACCCACATTATCTAATGAGCTATATGTACTAGCTATTCCCTGCCTGTCAACATTTTATGAGCACTTTTATATAATAATACATCATGTTTACATGCAGCTTTAAGACATCTGGAAAATGGATATTGATGGATGGGGCCAGAGCTCCAGCTGGTTTAAATTGCCATAATTAATGGGACTACCTCACTTTGCATAAGCCGATGACCTGGTCCATGAAGTCTAGTATGACTGGTAAGAACTAGCTGAAATAGGAAAGGTTTCCCAAAAGTTTGGAGGCTGTTTTCATTTTGGAGGGTTTGAGATATAACTGGCTGACGTCTTCTGGGGAAAAGCATTTGGTAAAAAATGGGGTTGCATCAAATGCAATTTTTCCGCCAGGAAATGTCATTTGACAACATTTCTCATATTGAATAAATTCCCATTGTTTTTCTCAGTTTGAAAGATTTTCATTTTGAACTAGTAGGGAAATCCCACTCACAGGTCCTCCCTTCCTCCTCCTTTATTTTTTTGAAAGGCCATTTGACAAAGCAAGCAAAACAAAACCCAAAAAACTTATGTTCAGAAAGTTTTTACTTGCTGTAATGACTGGAGTGAAATACTTACTGTCAGACACGTGGGCTCTGTGAAACAGCTTCCTATATAGCTAAAGGAGGACCACTGAAGATGACCACAGGTGCCTTTTTAAGACTCTCAAATCATGGTCTACAGCAAGAAAATAGAGAAGATATTTGAGGGCATGTCTGAGATGAAGACCTTGATTTCTTACTTGACTTCTTTCCCTAATCTGACATTCTTTATTTAGTCCAGAGGCAAAGTGCTCCCTTCCAACAAAAATACAAATATTTCCATCTGGATATTACTACTATCATCAGTAAAAGCTTGATAAACACTAGGTCCCAGACTCTGAATTTGTTTACACTGGCATAAATCTGGACTGACTTCACATGACAATTTATGCTAGTGTCAGAATTTAGTGCCATAATTTAGTGCCATAAATTTAGTGCCAGAATTTAGTGCCATAATTTTTTCCAAGACATTTTGATTTACTTTAAGATTCTCTTTCAACTCTATCTAAAAATTGATTTTTTTGACAAAAATTTAAAGAAATGAACAAAAGAACCTACACAGGGATGAAGGTAACTGGTGCAATCCAGTTTTACCCTGGCTCCAATTCCATAGTTTCTTCCCTCAAAATGAAACTGAAAAGATGGAGATGGAGTAAGGATCAGTTCAGAACTTAGAACATACCTTAAAGTTGCATAAGTATAAGTCACAGACCTTGAATCTGCAATGGACTGTGTGTGGGTGGACAATATGCAGAGCCCCATTGAAGTCTAAATAAAACAAGGATGGACGTGGGAAGAATGAGTTTAGATTTTAGTCAATGGTGCTCTGCTGATTTCCTCCATCCGAGGACCTAGACCAGCACAACACATAAAGAAGGGGAGGAAATAGGGATGTGATCCTGATAATATAGCTTGGAGACCTACAATAGCAAGTCTTCAGCATATGGAATATCTGCAGCTTTGCTTTGCTTTCTTTCAGGCTGTGTTGCTGTGGTGACTTTCTAAGGGATAAAAGCAGAACTCCAGAGGAACCAAGCAAATGGTTTATGAACCAAGCAATTGCCTAATAACGAGACCATTGAAACTGAATTCCTAGTTAGTTCACTGGTGATCCAGGATGTTCTTTCTGTACATAGAAACCACCAAAACAAAAGGGGCAAAGCAGGCAGTAATGTCTGTGGGGTTTTTTGGAAGTTCTCTATCTCCACCTGCTGGAAACAGTGCATCATTGTCTTGGATTGAGCCCTTTGGCTTTTTTGACTGCAAATAAAGGCGATGATTTTCTGAAGTCTGAGATAATACAGCTACTTTTCACAACATACATTTTCTTTTGAAGGGGTGTCAGTAACAGGAGACTCATGAATAAGTCGGTCCAAGGTGTAATTATTTGAATGTATCCTGTCCCGGTGGTGCCCGTAGAGCCAGACAGTAGTATGTGGAGCCCCACTGGTTTTCATGTGCATAATCATTGTTCACTACGATTCCTGGAAGCTGTGGGACTTTTGAACATTTTCATGAATACTCAATAGGATCTGAGTATTCACTAGAGCTGGTAAAAAAAATGGAGTTTCCATCCCACAGGAAATTCTGATGTTTGATTTTGCCCCAGATTGGGACAAAAGGCCAATTTGTCATGGAAAAGGAGGTTCTGAACATTTTTATTTCAAACACTTATGATCAAAACAAAATTCATTAGCTCAGTTCAATACTGAACTGCATTTGCCTTAGCTGCGGCAGTGCCTCATGCTCCCAATTCTCCATCGGGCTCCACAGCCAGACAATCTCTCTTACAATGTGTCATAAGAACATAAGAATGGGCGCACTGCCTCAGACCAATAGTCCATCGAGGTGAGTAGCCTGTCTTCTGGCAATGGCCAGTGTCACATGCCTCAGAGTGAATGAACAGAACAGGGCAATTTATCAAATGATCCATCCTCTGCCATCCAGTTCCAGCTTCTGACAGTCAGAGGTTTAGGGGCACCCAGAGCATAGGGTTGAATCCCTGACCATCTTGGGTAATAGCCAGTGATGGACCTATCCTCCATGAACTTTTGGCCTTTGCAACATCCCCTGGCAACAAGTTCCACAGGCTATGTGTTGTGTGAAGAAGTACTTCCTTATGTTTGTTTTAAATCTGCTGCCTATTAATTTCATCGGATAACCCTTGGTTCTTGTGTTATGAGAAGTGGTAAATAGCATTTCCCTATTCACTTTCTTTGCATCATTCATGATTTCATAGATGTCTATCATATCCCCCGCCCTTAGTCTTTTCTAAGCTGAACAGTCACAGTCCATGGGTATACCATGGATTTATATAGTGGCATTATGATATTTTCGGTCTTATTATCTATCCCTTTCCTAATGGTTCCCAACATTCTGTTCGCTTTTATTGACCGCTGTTCCACATTGAGCAGATGTTTTCAGAGATTCTCAGGTCATGAGATTCCCATGATGCACCATACCAGTTCAGCCAGAGGTGAGACCGTGGTGCATCTTGGGAAGTGTAGTTCAGCCAAAGAGCCTGACCCATAAGGGAGAAGGAACAGAGACAAATAGAGATAAAGGGACTTGCCCAGGATCACTATGCAGGTCAGTGGCAGGGCTGGGAAATGAACCCAGGCTTTCCTTCCCAGCCCAGAGTTCTGTTCACTAGCCCATGCGACCTTCCCTATTGACTGAGATGGTGCAAAGAAGGAGCCAGAAGGAAATGGAAGTTTGTTAATTCTTATTAAAATTGTATCCACTGTCTCAGACAAAGGGACTGTGAGCTATATTTATGCCTCAAGCCAATGAGCACAATAGCAACAGAAGCCAGTGAGAGGTGTACACACCCAAATAGGGAGATGTGCATCTCAGTGGTAGCAGCTTTACTGGTCTGTATGTTAGGACCTATCTTCTCTGATCCTGGGTTTATTTGAATCCAATGCTTAGAGTGCACTTCAGTGGCAAAATATTTTAATTATTGACTTGAGTTTATTACACTAACAGCATTTAGTTATGCTGAAAGCATTGCTGGAGGAGCTTTTAATGATGCATAATAAACTGCCTGAGAAAGGTCAAGTAAACAGTATTACAATGGTAGTGCATAAACATTAAAACAGCTGCTGTCTTTTAACTGTATACATTTCATTGTGTTAGATACTGATTGATAAAGACAACATTTGCAATGAAACGTGCTACTGCATTTTGCAGCAAATACCAAAGCAGAAAGGCTGAGCTTCTGTGCTGGTCTCCTTTTATAGGCGTCCTTGCAAAGGACTTGACAGATCAGACCCACTGTCTATCATGCAGACCAGAATTGTTTCATTATGCTCCCCTGTATGCCTGAATCTATCTATTATCTGCTTGCCTCTCTTCTTCGCAGAGGATTTTTGGTGTGTCCAGTGTGCAGTGCCTAATGGGGGGGGTCTCTGATCATGATCAGGGGCCTAGATGCTATATAAATAATAACAAAAACAACTCTTTTCTTTCTTTTCACAAAAAAAAAGTAAGTTTATTTCAGAAATAACTCCAGGAGCTAGCCAAGAAATCTCCTGGAGTCACAGCATTGGCTAGAACATAATGAAATTACGATGGAGAGTGACAGAAATGCTGGAAAGTTCCTGGCAAATAGACAATACTTAGATTGTTACCCTTTGGGGCAGGGGACATCTTTTTGTTCAGTGTTTGTACCGAGCCCAGGACAGTGAGGTCTTGCTCCTTGTCTGGAGCTCCTATGAGTTGCTGCTATACAAACCACCTCCAATATTCATATGTAGAACTGTAAGACCATGGACCAGATTCAACTCTCCTTAAACACAATGGAAAGACTCCCATGGTCAGGCTATTGTTGGTCTGCACTGGAATATGGCCGCCTCATATTCACAGTTCCTCCTTACAGACCCCTTTCATTGCTGCATCAGGAAGAGTCCATCACTCTTTCAAACTCCCCGAAAGAGGCTTTATTGTCTTTTACAGTTTCCTTCTCTCTTGTTTGGATCTTGCAGATGTTACAGAGGAAGCTTTGGACTTTATCTTCATGAGTTCATGGTATAAGCAACACCTGCCATTCTAAGCTTCTATTTTTTCTTAAATGCTTAAAATACTGCTTGGCCCTTTTGTCCAGCTTCTCTTTCAATTTAAGATGAATACAAGAAAAATCCATCTGGATGCATTTCCACTTGGGTAGTCAACTGTTTTCAGTTATTTCGCTATTTACTTCTCTGTCCAGTGGTGGTGCCATTAGACTGGAAGTAGAAGGAGGTGCTCTTACTGCACTGATCTAGCTGGAGAAACAGAGTGCCCCCTGCCCTGGAAGGGGCGGGGGATTGTTAACAGACAAGGGGAGCTGAGGGAGGCTAGTGAAGCAGCTCTTTGTGGCTTACTTCACTTCACTTGAAGTTTTATAAATAAGGGTTCTCCTGTGAACTCTCCCCCTTCTGGTGAAATCAGAGTTCAATCCTGCCAACAGTTGAGAACTCTCACCTGATCCAGCAGAGCATGTTTAACTTTAAGGAACATGAATTATCCCATGGACTTCAAAGAGGCTACTCACATGCTTCTGAAATTTGCTGGATCCTGCTCAAGTACTCAGCAGATGGCTATAATGAATACCCATATTCATACACAAATACCTTGGTTTGCATGTGAGTACAGGTGTTTCCTGTAATATTCCCCAAAAGTTCCTTTGTACAAGTATCCAGGAAGAAAAAGTGAACAATGAAGTGTGTGTATGTGAGGGGGAGGGGAACTTGATCAGACATATCAGCTGTTTGGAATCCGAATTAATGTTCACCAACACTGTTGTGCAGTATTCTCCCATCTCTAACCCTCGGGGATGCTTTCCTATGAAATAAGGGGACATTTAGGTTGTTTTTTTAAATCCTTAAAAAGAAAAATTATCCCCTCTCTCTCTCCATTTGTTGGACAATGTGGGACCCAATCCTGCAAGTCCTCCACCCATGAAATTTCAATGTCAGTTAACCAAATATAGTGTGAAATTCTGGCCTTGTTGAAGCAATGGCAAAAGCCCCTTTGACTTCAGTGGGGCCAGGATTTCACCCATGACAGGACTGGTAGATGTATATGCCTTTGGACACACTGTGTAACTAGGCCAGATTTTCAAGAAGGGCCAGTCGCAACACTGGATGAAACGTTTGGAGGGACTGGCAAGGGAGGTGGGAAAAATACAGGCTAGTGTATCAGTGAGAGGTAGACATGTCTGCTGGCTGTCAGAATGAGACCAGCAGATGGCAAGGTTCTGGCTCAGACATGGATGCTCTTTGGTATAGTGGATTTCTCAAAATATTACCATGTGTAATTGGCTTCTGGCCCCATAAGCCATTGTACAACAACTCGGAGCAACTGTAAGAAGGTGCAATTCCACTGAAGCCAGTGCTTCTGCCAGCACTGGGATTAGCACAAGTTATACCAGCATTAGCCTGAATTAACCCTCTATTTCAAAAGAAGTCTGAAACCAATAGACGGAGGAGGTTTAAATGTGCACCTGATGCTATCTTCTGCTTTAGAAACGGAACATTTTATATCATTCCATAAGGTACAAGAAAAAGGTGTCCTGAAAGTGTCACTTGCCAGATCTGAAGCGATATTAGTAATCCTGACATTTATATTGCATCCCAAAGGGATTTCAAGCCCTTTGCTAGGTCTTCAGACAGCCCCTCTGGGGTGGAGCCTATCAGACAGGTGGATAACTGGCAGGTAGCATGTGCCACACCATTGCAGGGACAAGGACAGTGATGAAATACCTACTCTGAGATGTCCTGGGGCACCTTAGGAAAAGGAAGGGTGGTCCAGTGGCTTGTGTGCTAGTCTAGCATTTTAAAGAGCTAAATTCAAGTCCCTGCTCTAGTACAGATTTCCTGATTTCATAGCAAGTTACTTAGCTTCTCCGTGCCTCAGTTTCCCACTTGTAAAATGGGGATGATTTTGCCTTCCTACCTCTCAGGTGTGTTGCAAGGATAAGAACATTAAGGGCTGCAAACTGCTAAGATACTGTGGCAAGGGTAGGCCATAGAAGTGCTCAACTAGATAACACCCATTAAGAGTGAGGGTTTCTCTCTTAGCTCTTACTGCAAGGGATAGTCACAGCAAGTCAAATGACACTTCCACTCATCCACCTATTGGATGATATAGGGCTCAGGCAGTCCTGCCTTGATTCAACCTTACTACGAACCCCCCCACCCCAACTCTCAGGGTAGTTAAGCTCTGGAACAGGCTTCCAAGGGAGGTTGCAGAATCCCCTGTCCTGGAAAGTTTCAAAGACTGGACACACACCTGTCAGGAATGGTCTAAGTTACTTGGTCCTGCCTCAGTGCAGGGGGCTGTGCTAGATGACTTCTCAAGGTCCCTTCCCGTGAAATGTGTGCTTGGAAAAGAGGTAAATCCTAATTCTTAGGCACAAAGGAACTAGAGCCAGGGAGCTACCTCCCCCCAAAAAGAGCCATACACATAGCAACCTTTGCTAGGGCATTTTATCATTTCTCCCTCTTTAAAAAGTTACTGACTCCAGTCCTCTTCCCCTCCCATCACCCTAAAGAGGATGCTTTGAGCTGCTGAGTCTCCAAGCTCAGGACCTCATTCTCCCCTACATAGTAACTCACATAGGACAGCAGGAGTTCTGTGAGTTACAACGAATGCTGTTTCCTCTCAGTTTTTCCTTCCCATAGTCCATGAAATAGTCCTACCCCTCTTAACCTAGATTCCCTTACCCTGCCTGCTTCCAGAACCATACCCCACCAAGTGGAACCATAGCATGGAGTATAAACACAGCACATCTTGAGTTGAACTGCCCTTAGTTCCCCTGAATGGAGGGCGGGGGGCAGCTTACAAAGAAAAGGAAGGATGGCCTTGTGCTTAAGGCAGTGACTTAGGACTCAGGTGACTTGGGTTCGATTCCTGGCTCTTTCCCTGACTTCCTGAGCCACCTTGGACAAATCTCAACCTCTGTACCTCAATTTCCTGCCTCTAAAGAGAGTAGGGGATCGTCCCTTTGCACGTTTCTTCAGACCACAAGGCCTTTAAGATGTGGATTGTCTGGCCATGGCTAGTATGGATGAGACCCTGATCTTGTTGGGTGCCTCTTGGTGCTACTAGAATGCCAATAAAAATGGTCAGGCCAATCTGCCCAGACCCTTTGGAGCACCTACAGGTTTCAAGGGAAGAGGGAGCAGGCTGTCCTGTATCCATATACGGAGAAGGAAACCTGTGCTAGCTGGTGGGGCAGAAGGGCAGGGGGAATGGGACAGTCTGATCTGAAAGCATCTTTAGATATAAATATTCCAGAGCCATTTCCTAAGTCTGCGTGCAACATATCTGGCCACTAGATGCCACTGCTGCTCCATGCAATGTCAGCTTTGGAAAAGCTCAGAGGAAGACTCTTTAAGTTACAGTACTGCCACTGAGGGGCAGTTGCTGTTCTGTTTCCTTAAGAGAAGGGAGACAAAAAGGGAAAGGAAATGAGCCACAACCTAGGTAGACAGGAAAACTGCCAGAAGTAATTTATGAGCTTAAAACCCTGACTTCAATAGTTACTCCAGAGTGAGAATTTGCCTCTGTCTGTGTATTTTACCAGACACTGGTGGAAAGACTACATGGAAAACTCAAATGTAGGGTTATCTGGATCCTATGCTACCAAAGGTATAGAAAATTGAATGGCAGTTGTAGATTCTGTGGTGGCGAAGATGCTACAAAAGGCAGAGAAGTATTAGTTTTCAGATCCTACGCTTTATCATGTCATTCTGCTATAAGATATCCCACAAAACACTGCACCACCAGAATGTATGTACCGTTTAATATTTCTTGTAGACTATGCATAACCTTCTGCCAGGCAAAGTCAGCAGTGGCAAGGGCCAGACTCAATATCTAGGGGTTCCTTTTTAACAATATACCACAGAACTGGCTCGAGCCCCCACCCAGTAACCTAGGAAAATTACACACCACCTCTGGGTGCCTCTAGGAGGCAATACTTCCTCTTTCACAAGCACTGAGTTTTTGTGTAGAAAAGAAACTTTTGATAAAAAGGGGAAAGTAACCTGGCATTAATTTGGGAAAACTGCAAGCGTGATTCAGAAGCATATGACCATGAGCAAAACACCCACCCCAGAGTACATTGGGCCATATCCTTTGCCTTGGGTTCTCACCTTGCAGCGAGAAAGTCCACAGATAGTGTAGCTCTGAACATAAGTATGCAGTTTATATCAGCTGAAGATCTTGTCCACCAAGTATTTCATTTAACATTGAAAAAGTAAGTTAAAAAAAAAAGAATTTGTCCCACTGGGAACCAGACACATGACTATCAAATTAATTTCACATAAGCCACCACACAAGAACATTTGGTCACTACCAAACTGAGCTGATTCAAACCAAGCCAGAGATGTTCAAGTGATAGGCACCACTATGGGAAAGGTCTCTCTGTGTGTATACGTAAAGTTACTAGATAAGGTGCCAGTAAATGGTACTCAAGAAAGTGTAGCCTAGTTTTTAGGTTTTGTAGGTGTAATGCAACTTGGTGTGCACAGGGCTTCCTCTGGCAGAGTTTTACAGGCACAGTCTATGCCATCCCCATCTCCCGAGCCAATCAATCACTCAGAAGCATTAGCTAAGAAACTTGGCTTCTGGTCAGCCACAGGATGTCAGTGTTTCCTACAGCTTACTGCACAGTAAGTTGCCAGTGATGATTATTCACTATACTTTAAATATAATTCAGCTAATGGTTGAGGTTTTTTTCAGTCCAGAGGTAGTAAGTTACACATTTCATACAGTATCCTTCTAGTTAAGATGTCCTCTTTAGAGAGAGAAATGAAGCTATTTAGATCCAGCAACAGATTTTTTTGTTGGATTTCAATAGCTTAATTTTTCAATTGTCTATAGAGAAAAGTCTAAAGATCATACTGCAAAGCCAATGTTTTATCTACTTACTACCCTTTGATATGACAGGGAAACACCAGACGGTTATTTATGTGGATCTGATCGTTTGAACCTTGAGTGTATAAAACAATGTTCAGCAATGTGTCTGTGAGATTACTACAAAAGAACAAACATTAAAGCTGTGACTAAGGATATATTAAATATATACGATAAATAGCCACAACATTGGTAACCCTGATATACTGTAGCAAGCATTTTTAATACCTCCTGCTAACTAATGGTCATTTTCCTTTTAATCAAAGGATGGCAAAGCTCACTTTAAATTGGAAAGTGACAGAGGACCAAATTGATATTTGTACTTTTGTTGAATAGTTCCTTATTCATGAGTAGTTCAACTGAGACCAATATGGATTCTCACAACATTAAATACTCAAGGTGAGTAAGGGTATCAGAATCCAAATGCCCAGTCCATATAGATGTGTTTGATTTTTTTCCTTTATACACAAAATGGACTTTCACTTTACCCAATTCTCTTTGCTTAAGTTGGTTTTACTCCAATGGAACTATTAAATTCCATGAAATTACTCGTGCTTTATGTCCAGATCAAGATATCCTGACTCCAGTTTCGTAGCACTTTACTCCTTGATCAGTCTCATTGATTTCAGTGTAAGGACCCTTTAATACTACCTGAATCTGGCCTTTAGACAGGTGTAAGCAAATTAACAATCAGATGCCTGGTTAGCTATACCCAGTGCCAAAACCTGGCCCCTTGAAACTAGTGGTAAAACTCCCACAGATTTCAATGCAACATTTGAAGTCAATGGCCCATTGACTTACCGACCCCCGTTATTTAACATCACATCTAGATTTGTCAGAGTGGGAAGCATGCTGTAAATTTGCTATCCTGTTAAATTATAAGCGCAATCTCTGGTCCAATATGTCTGCAATAATCAAAAAAGTGTCTCTGGGTCTAATCCTCCACTCTCTACAGTGGCAAATTTTCCATTACAGCCAGTGGAAATTTTGTCTTCATCGAGGCTTCATAATCAAAGCTGTTATAAGAACATGACAAACCACTTATAGCAAGTAATTTACTGGAGTTGGGCCTTGTTTACAAGTTATCTGTGGACAAATCGGGTTTGAAAATTTGTTTGTCATCCAAGATTGTTCACACCCTTTATTGTAGGATCTAGATTGTTTGGCAACTCTGCTATATCCATGCCTATTTGTAATTTGTGGTGCGTGACAATGTTGCCAATAGAACTGGGTGAAACTTTTTTCACAAAACTCCCCTCCCGGAAAAAAAGGCATGTTCCGCAACATAGAAATATTCTGTGATTTTGTGTCAACTTCAGCAAGTTGCTTTTTTTTTTTCAAAATAAACCTAAAAATTCCCTCCCAAACTGAAATGTTTTGGTTGAACACTTTTGAAATAAAATTCTGATGTTTTTTGTTTGAAATTAATAATCATTTCAAAGTTTCCTTTAATGATATTAATAAATATTCCAAAGAGTTTCCCCGAAACAAAATCTACTCTGACTTTTTGAAGTTGCCAATAACCCTCCTCTACCCCAATCCATTATTTGCTCAGTTCTAGTTTCCAACTCCTGATTTTTATCCCAAGTCTCACAATATTTGATGTTTTTTTTTCTTCAAACCTCATCTCAGAGGTATGTGATTTTGTGAAAATATCAGCTTTCATTTAAAGAGTTTATAGGCATCATAGTTTCATAGAGAAGCCTGAAAACATTAGTAGCATGCATCCTAAAGGCTGACAACCTGGAGAACCCAAGGTGTGTTATTAATATTAGTTTGCTTAGATTTTTTGAATGCTTGGGGTTAGTAAAACTTGGTCACTTATATCTCATGGTATATTTCTCCCTTTCTGAGTGGATGACAAAGGCATTTCAAGATGGATGCACAAACACTTCCAACAAGAACTAGCATAATACCAGTCATGAGACAGGAGCTTAATAGGCCAGTTTTGTTAACAAAAGAGGTGTTTGTACAAAATTGTGTAAAATGAATATTGAAGGTCAGAAATACTATCAAGGTGATTCGTGTTTATTCAAATGAGTATCCACAAAGTTTTAAGCAGTATTTATCCAGCCTTCTGGGGAAGGATGGTCTTGTGTGGTCTGCATTTAGTTCCTAGTTGTGCCCTACAACTTCTCCTATGACTAGCTTAATCTCTCCGGCTCACTGCATCTGGAAAATGGAGATCTAGGACTCCCTTTGTTTTCTTGATTGTAATTTCTTCAGAGCAGGGACTGTCTCTTACTAAGAATTTTCATAGTGGGCCCTGATCACAGCTGGGGCCTTCTGACACTACCATCATGTAAATAATCATCTACCTATGGTGCACATAGAGCTTTGCAGCTTGACACAAGACAAAGATGAAGTTGCAATGTGAAAACTATGGGGGTCTTGTACCACTATGCTGCAGATATAACACTCATCTACTATCCTTCTTTATTATTTTATTTGTTCACTGCCTTTAGAGAGAGAAGTTGTACATTTCATAAAAGAAATTCCATCTAATGAGTGACATAGTTTAAAGAACCATGTGTTAACAGAGCTCCAAGTAAATATTGATAAGGTAAATATTAACAGGGGGATCTTTCGCTCTATTAAAAATTCCTGCAATGCATTGCTTATCGATATACTAAGGAAAGACTCCACTAGGAACTTATTGTTTTATATTCCGCACTGTGTAGCAGCTTCTACCTAAAGAATATGATTTGCATTTGACCTGTAACATAAAGCAAGAGCTCTGATTAATTGATGTGACTAGCAGAGCCCAAAGACAATATATGCTAATTTTTAAACCAGAGTAAAACTTTACAGGAAATATCCTTAATGTATTAGTATGAATGCATTTAGCTTGTTGTGTATGCAAGAGCATTATGATATCGGTAAAATATATTGCCGTTCCAAAATAGACACTGCCACTCATTTGATGAGTTGGTGCCAAACTCTCGCTCTCATTCAGGCAAAGTCCCCACTTATCTCAGTGGGCATGGGGGCACGGATCAGTGTTCATGTCACACTCGCTGTCAGTACCCATCCCGGGCCAGGGAAGCTAATGACCCAACCAGCGGACCAAATTCAGTGATGAATCCTGCTCATGTGCCACCTGAGGCTCGCCGCGCATATGTTAAGAAGTGGGAGTGATGCTTAAGAAAATACTAGAGGGTTTGACTCATGTGTACTCTGTTTCTTGTGTAGACTGCATGCTTGTAATAGGAGCCCAACCGGCATTGGATTCTTAATGGGAATTGGGGCACCTGACATCTTCACACCACCTTTGAACTTCCAGCTTCTGTCGAGTTTGTACCATTTTACACCAGCTGACGATGTGGTCTGCAGTAGCTAGCAGGGAGAAGAAGGACAGTGGTCAGGGCACTACCCTGGGACTTTGGAGCCCTGGGTTTAAGCCCTTATTCTGCCACAGCTTTCCTGCCTGATTCAATGACTGGCCACGGGTCAGTATAACTCCATTCCACGTCTGAAAAAACAGGATAATACCTACCTCACAAAAGTGTTGTGAGGAAGCTCCATTAGATACTCCAATACACTCGGATGCTATGAAAATACTTTAGATAGCATACACGGTCATTGAATTCAGTGAGACTGGGATAGGACCTTAGGTGCCTGATCCTACTTGCATTGATATCAGTGAATGTTTTGCCATTGATCTCCTTGGGGACAAGGATGAAGCCCCATGGCTTTCATTTCACCATTTGATAGCTAGAGAAAAAAAAAGGAGTAAACTTTTGCCCTACAACAATGAATATTTACCTAAGAATGAGTTAAAGACGTTCGTATTGAGTAAAGTAGTAGCCTCAGAGAGGATCAAAGACGTGCTTTTTTTTTTTTTTAATCCAGCATTTCTTTGTGACAACACATTATGTCAACTCTGCTAGCTCATTTGTCGGCTGCAGTTCCACTTTATCAGCCTCGAGTAAGAAGAATTGATATGTCTGGCTAGATAAAGTAAATGGAAACTCAGGACTCATTCCAATCTGCTGTACTTTGACATATTTTACAAACCTGAGAGTAGCCAATGCAGCACTAGTTGCTCTTTGTATATAAATATCGTACATTAGAAGATCTCTAAAGAATTGTTTGTTTACTTTTCCCCTCTGCTTGCCTATTGGTTTTATGATTGGAAGACAAATGTAATGTTTTCTCACCACATACGTTTGCAATCCCAAACACTATTCCGGAACAAGCATTCATCTTCATTGGTTGGTTACCAGGCTGATAAAGCACAGGGAGATATTTTCCAGTGGTGCCAAATACTAATGCAGCAGAAGTTTATAACTGTAATGAGTTCTTTGCCATGGAAGAATGGTTCTTAAAGGCTTTTGATCAATGCTACCCACAAGACAAATTCACCGGTGGTGTAACTTTGCTGACTGGAATTGAGATACACTAGGGATTAATCTGAATCAGGTCTTATAATAGGTTTCTGTTAGATTTCTTAGTTCCAGCCTCCAAAAGTAAAAAGAATTTGAATGCCTCAACAAGTGAGCTATGAACCACTAGCCACTTGTGATTACACTTTTCACACGAGTAGGGATGTTTTCCTCTAGTTTTAATGTGGGTAGCTACATTTTGCCAACCTAGAGTCTTTCTTACTAAGGTGGTGTACTGTTAAAGAGGATTGCTGTACAGTTAGACTGTTGCCAATCTCCATCTCACGAGGGGCTGCCCTGCCATGGTGCCTGAAGTGGTACCTCTATATGATGTCGAGTCTAGTATTGTCTGGTTTCCCCACTGGCTTTTTTTGAATATTATTGGGAATGGGGCTTTATTGAGTTGCAGCAGACATATTGCGGAAAGTGGAGAAACTGTCGAGAGTTGCTTCATAATATGAGGATTATCTTTTGTTGAGTCCCATTCTGTTCTGCGGCAATACCCACCCACTTCTATCCCTACCCATATGCACAAGAAATTTGATAGCAGCCATTGTAGGGGGAGTCCCCAGAGAAACAGAAGCTCATACAGGAATCACATATTCCAGGAGATAGCAGGAGTTTGTAGGGTCATGAAAAATTAGGCTGTAATTGGATAAACAAAGTAGATAGCTTTGAAAGTTACTCTGCTGTGATAAGGAGCAGCAGATTTTTCTAGGGAAAACTGAAAGCTATTTGTAGAAACAGTTCTATACACTGCCAAATTCCTCCCTCAGTTACACCTGTAGAATGCCATTGAATTCAGTGGGATTGCATATGTGTAGCCAAGGTCCAGTGTGAGTTGAAAAACAAAGTTGTTTTCATAATTCAAGTGCTTTTTGAACTGCAGAACAAAGACAAATGCAGAGGCTCTAAATCAAAAGTGAGAAGATATTTTGAGTCAAGTAAAACATTTTGTTTGATCCTACACCATTTTTCATTTTGAATGCAAGCATTAAAAAGAAGAGGAGGAAGTGGTGCTACCCAAGTTCGAATCCTTCATGCACATCAGGTAGAGAGGGAAATTAAACCTGAATCTCCCACATCCCAGGTGGGTGCCCTAACTACTGGGTAATAGGTATAAAGAGGATGTGTGGCCACCATCTCCTCCTCCTGCCTTCTTTTTGTTACTCCAGGCCAAAAAATCAAAATGTTTCAGTAATATCAAAATGAAGCCATTCCTTTCAACATTACCAAAACATTTTGATTTTTCAGTTCCGTCAGAGCTATTTGTCCAACTCCACATGAAGTTATGAATAATTGGAGAACAACTAAAACTGGTTTGTCAGCAAATCGTTTATTCACCGAAAACATCTTGCCCAGCTCTGCACTGGACTGTGATTAACAAGAACCAGGTTCAATTCCCAACTCTACCACAACCTTCTTGGGTTACCTTGGACAAGCCATTTAATTTCTGGACCTCAGTCTCCTGTCTCTAAACTGGCCATAAATACCCCTTTGGCTCATCTATTTAGACTGCAAGCTCTTTCGAGACAGGGATGGTTTCTTACGATGTGTTTGTACTGTGTGTAATCAAGATGGACCCCGATCTTCGTTGTGGCCACTTGATACTGCTGTAATACAAACAATTCCATATACATGTGGTAGATATGGGTTCTTAGCATGCTTTTAGGGAGAAGAAGGGATGATTTTAGCCAGAGTAATCCCCTTGATGATAAAAGCCATCTGACAAGTTTCCATTTGCAGAACTGCAACCCAGCTGTTTTATTTGGGGGCCAATAGAACCTCTGGAGTCCAGCAGATCTACCAAACCCAGCCATCTGCATAACTCAGCTTCTCCTCCACTCTGGTGGAGCTGAGCTGACAGGGCTAATTCTGTGGCCACCAACCCTTGAATCTGTCAGGTAGGTAATTGTCCACATTTTACAGTTGGGGAAACCGAGGCACATGATTCATGCAAGTTCTTATAACAAGCTTATTCCCAGCTCTTCTAGAACCCAGATAACATGACCCTACTTGATCCAGGAGACCATGCTTCCGATGAAGTCCATATTAATTACCCAATGCCATGTCAAATGCTTAGTCTGCATAATATTAACCCAGTTTTATTTTAATCTGGTGCTGCTGTGCACATGAATATATCTGCATAATAATGAATATAAGGTACTGTGCATATGCATTAGATTACTTGCACAGCATCAGTATCATAGCTATTTTCAATTCCTGCCTTCCCATATGCCAACAGCAATTAGACTACATTATGGACTAATTGCTTGTGGAATTTCATGTTTATTTCAAAGTAATTTCTAAACTCCATGAGCACCAGAACAGCACTTTAAAATGTGAGAAACTTTCTTTAAAAAGAGAGAGACACTCGTGACTTAAAATAAATGCCGAGCTTTTTGGTAGACTGGAAAGGGGACATAAATAGTCTCTGTTTCCGTACACTAGACTTCAGACTACTTCATAAATCTTGGACCTGATTCTCACCAGCCTGGCACATTGTGCAGTGAGCACTTCTGCAACATGAGCATAGAGTGTTATTGTTATCTGGCGGCACTCGCTTGGCACAGCTGTGACTAGACAACGTGCAATGGGTAAATGTTCATAATGGACATGTCTTACCTCTGTGATTCACTAGCCCTCAGACAGCTGTGAGCAGCTCATGGACTATACTGAAAAAAAGTCTCATAGTAAAACAATTCTTTAAACACTTTCAGGGGTACTAGCAGCTCTCTCTATTCATAGAGATTTTCGTGTGAAGTAATGGACCAACTCCCACTGGCTTATTTAGGAGCAAAATAGGCTTTACTTTGGAATTTACGTATTGCTTCATTATCTGAATTTAAAATCCCCTGAATCTGACATTATAGTCACCATAGCAACTAGCTGTGACATCACAGATGAAGGGTTGTTAATAATATTCGTCCTTTTTCCATCTTCACAATGAATAAACCCACAAACAACCCGGAGAATGGAAAGCTTCCTGTCTAGGTCATTGATGGAGAGGTTTAAGGCAGAGAGAGGTTGGATGACTTGCTGAAGGTTAGTGAGGGAATTGATATCAGAGCAGGGACAAGCATAAAGGAATTCCTGGCTACTAGTCCTGTGCACAGAGTGCAATAATTTCATTGTTTAATTTATGGCTGTTGTGCCATAGCCAATCATGGGACTTTACAGAGCCAGCTAAGCCAGTCCCTGCTCGCAGCAGTTTACAGCCTTGTCCCCGAAGGAAGAATCCACATGAGGAACTGGGAGGTATGAGGTTGCTACACATTCTCCCTTTGCTACACTCCCTTCAACGTTTGCACTCTTGGGAAAGAGCACGAGGCCAGGGGTTCTCAACCTTTTTCTTTCCAAGGCCCCCCAACATGCTATAAAAACTCCACGGCCCACCCGTGCCACAATAGCTGGTTTTCTGCATATAAAAGTCCAGGACAGCGTTAGGGGGTAGCAATCAGGGCAGTTGCCTGGGGCCCCACGCCACAGACCCCCCCCCATGAAGCTACATTGCTCAAGCCTCAGCTTCAGCCCCAGGTGGCGGGGCTCAGGGACCTGGGCTTCAGCCTCATGCGGTGGGGTTTCGGTGTTCGGTCCTGGGTCCCAGCGAGTCTAATGCTGGCCTGCTTGGAGCCCACCCTGAAACCTGCTTGAGGCCCCCTAGGGAGCCCCGGACCCCTGCTTGAGAACTACTGCACTAGGTGATTTTAGTACCAAGCCCACCAGATCCACCCTTGGCTGCCCAGCAGCACAACTCCACTGGAATTGCACTCCTAAGGTTTTCCTTATTGCCTATAGCTGCCTGACGTAGGGCTTTCTGCAGACGTTTACATTGACAGTAAGCGCTGGGAAACACCGCAGAAGTGCCTGAAATGTTCATTCACCTCTTTAAATGAATTCACTTCACCTAGTATTTGCACCTGTGCTGGACTAGGCCGGGGCTAGAACAACAGGCTCCAAAACACAGGGGAGACAATACCCAGTGGGAGGTTATATCCCCCACTCCTTTAATGCTCTGGCCTCTTTTTAAGGAAAAGGCCTAAGCTTCTCTCAGCTGTAGGTCACTGCAACAGGTTCCCTTCCACACTCCTGGCAGGCTCCTGGCAGCCTTTGCAACAAAGAAAACAAGGAACTAAACAGTCTTATCTGCAGACCTTTTCAAAGAGAGTCTGACCTAGTCCTTAAGCAGACAAAAAGCATTCTCAAAAAGAACAGGAGTACTTGTGGCACCTTAAAGACTAACAAATTTATTTTAGCATGAGCTTTCGTGAGCTACAGCTCACTTCTTCGGATGCATAGAATGGAACATACAGACAGGAGATATTTATACATACAGAGAACATGAAAAGGTGGAAGTATGCATAACAACAGGAAAAGTCTAATCAATTGAGATGAGCTATCTCATTCTGCTTCTCAGATTCTCCTGCTACTTAGCTCTGCTCCGCTAATTGCAAGAAGATCCATTTTTTCTCCCTTTCTGCTTCCTGTACCTGGGGGGCAGGTGAAAGCCTTCACACTCTGTTTCCAGGGTTGCACAAGCTCTGTGAGGCTGGGCAGCTCTCTGGCCTCGCCTTCGAGGAATTCATCCCTTGTGTCCCTGCTCAGGTATGGGGCATCCCACCTATTTACAATGCTGATCAGTGGCTTGGTATACATAATAGCATGGCTTCAGCAATGGAAAGTCCACAGCCCATTTCCACTTAGGAAGAATGAGAGTTTTGCTGCTGACTTTAATGAGGACAGGACCAGCCTCTTCATGTGCACCTAATGCTTGGGTTCTAACAGTGCTATGGGGCCATATCTATGCCAAGCTGGAATTTGACCCTCAGTGTGAACAGGGAATAGACATTGATTCCCAGTACTATCATCGCAGTCTCTTCCTGTGCACACTTTGACAGAAAGAGCAGCCGCTCTGGTTCTACAGGTGCCACTCACACCTGACACTAGAAAGTTGTCATCTAAGCTATGGGCTTTTCTGACAATTGTCACTGACTCTGTGTCTACCTGTAGTGGCTTTGGTGCCCCTGAAACTGTCTAGGGATGTCTTAAAGGGTCATGGGCTGGGGAATTGTCTTCTCTATTCGTTACTTTTACAAATTAAATAAAACTTGTTATTTGACATAGGCAAATAACAGCAAAGTGAACTCTAAAGTGAACTCTAAAGTGAAGCCATCTACCTTCATTCTCTTAGGATTGTTGCAGCCCCCTGATAAGGAGCAACCAACAATATGTTTCCTGGCAACTCAGTATCCTTTTTACTTAGTTAGGAATTTGTGACCATTTACAGGTTGACAATGATTGTCAGCTGACGATTTGCATCTTGTGGAATAGAACTAAGGATCTTTAACACCAAAACCATTTTCTCACATGCACCCTTGAGCTAAACAGAAAGTTCTTTCTTACTGCTTGTATCTTTTTTAGATGTCTCCAGATACCAGCGCGTGAGCCATCCCAAACACTTGTTTAGGTCTGATTCCGTCTAGTAGAGGGGCATACCAGAGCTGCATAAGAGTAAGGACATGAATTGTTTGGGAGGATTGATTTTTTTCTTCATTGCCTTCCTCCAAGCCCATTGTTCTAGTACTTAACCTCTCCCACTCAGCTGCCCCACCTTACAAGTGGGGACCAAATCCACAGGTCTGAAGACACTGTACCCTGACCTAAAGGATAGCATTGACTCTTCTCTTTATAATGAGAATTAAAAAACACCTCATGAGAGGGATTGGTAACAACGGTTGATTTCAAAATCTGCACTTACATCTGGCTTGCACTTACATCTAATAATGATATCGATCTCTTTGGGATATTTTGAGGGTTCATTAGTTAATATCAAGAAAGTGTGTGGAAAGTGCTAAATTACAGAGCCCCCATTGGCTTCAGGCCCATGATTATTTACAAATTGGATCCTAAATCTATATTTTCCCTTTTTCTTTCCTTCTATTTGAAACATTTTGATATGCTTCCTTATCTAAACCATCCTAAGTCATAGCAGTAATAATCCCGCATTGGCTGAGGGCTGTGCTCCGTGACCTGTTAGTTCTTTTCCGTCTCTAACTCCTCTGATCTCTAACTTTTGAACACAATACACCATATATTCCAGTAACTGGGGGAGGCTCTTCAGAGAGACAGAATAATCTCACCAGTATAGATTCCACAACAAGGGTATACACTATTGCTTAGCTCTAGAATCCGTAAGCAGATTTTTTTTTTTTAGCCTGCATATTTTTATTTTATGCTTTACTGCTCTGGTGACAAATTTTAATTTATATTTATTTTTTATGTCCAGTGTTTTATTATGTTTGCACTCATCTGAGTTATAGACCAGAATGGGAGATTGTTATACAGTAGTTTACTTTTAAAAGAAATAGGGCTTTTCAAGCAGCTAATACAGGAAGATGTATCACCAGCCTGAATAATTGTGACAACCATAGACCGTATCAGTGCCTGTTTGTTTGCACAATACCCTCCTGCATTAAGAAAGCCATCCCAGCTGTCTTGGGCTCTGGAGTCACCCATTTCATCACTTGACACTGCAGCAGATGTTATGGATTGATAACAGACTTCACTTCATTCACTCCACATCTAAGATTACCTCTGGAAAAAAAAATCAAATACATTATAACACTCCCAGCCATTTGTAAAGAAAAAAAGCAGCAATTTATTCTCTCTCTCTCTCTCTCTCTTTTTTTTTTTTTGTAGTGTTAAACGGTCCCTTTTTGGCTTTGAAAATATATACTACTTTTTTTTATTTATTTACCACGTTCACAGTGTGGTAGGTCTACAACAGAGTAACCAAGCAAAAGAGAGATTTAATTATTTAATTAAATGAAGACTTGTACGGGTTTTAGGATTATGAGTTACATTCTCAGTATATATGCCTTGTGTTTACAGTGATAGTATGTAAATGTGGTGCGTTCGCTGTACTGGTGGCAGAAACATCGAGCAGTTCTTGGGCTAGTAGACAAATGATGCTATGGGGATGTATAGACGCATCCCTCCTGCTGATGTATGATACTCTAGTCTACTAGTAACATACCAGATGATTGTGTAGTTAAAGACTACATCATGATGCAGACACACAGCAAGAGGGCAGAGTTAAGGTGGTACTTTTCACCATAGCCATTAACTTGGCCATTACTTGCTATTTTAGTGCTTAACTTTAAAGCCTTTAATATACATGCAGCTTTACTACTGGAGTCAGACAGTCATTTTACAGCCTGCTCTGTGTATTGAGCAGCATGTAGTTCATAGATTCCAAGGCCAGAAGGAACTACTGTGATCATCTAGTCCAGGGATCGGCAACCTTTGGCACGTGGCCTGTCAGGGAAATCTGCTGGTGGGCCGGGACGGTTTGTTTACCTGAAGCGTCTGCACATTCGGATGATCGCAGCTCCCACATTTTTAACATTGAGGGTAATCAACTGTCAGAACAATTTATCAAGGGCCATAGTGGAATCTCCACCAGTTTATAAAATGAAGATTGGATTTTTTTAAAAGGTCTGCTGTAGGAATAATTTTGGGGACATTCTATGGACTGTAATACATGAGGTTGGACTACATCAGGGATCAGCAACCTTTGGCACATGGCCCATCAGGGAAATCTGCTGGCAGGCCGGGACGGTTTGTTTACCTGCAGCATCCGCAGGTTCGGCCGTTCGCAGCTCCCACTGGCCGTGGTTCGCCGCTCCAGGCCAATGGGGGCTGCGGGAAGCGGCACTGGCCGAGAGATGTGCTGGCCGCCAGTGAATTTCCCTGATTTTATAAATTGCCACTGGTGGAGATTCCACTATGGCCCTTGATAAATTATTCTGACAGTTGATTACCCTCACTGTTAAAAAATCCTATTTCCTGTCTGAATGTTTCTGGCTTCAACTTGGTGCCATTGGATTGTGATACAGCTTTGTCCGATGGATTGAAGAGTCCATTATCAAATATTTGTATTTATAGGCCATGACCAAGTCACCTCTTAATCTTCTCTAAAGAGGCAACAACCAGCTCAGGCCTAACAGAAGAGGGATTCAAACCTACATGGGTGCACGCTCACTGGGGCTTGATGTTTTTGCCATTCTGGCGAGCGTAATATTACAGGGCCTCAGAAGCAGGCCAGGAAGCCGATCATGACTCTCAGAGTCTCAGTCTGATTCCTGGTTCCCCTCTGCTCAGTGCCGGCTATACCAGATCCACACCTGCAGCAGTGTACATCCCTCAGTGCACTTCTGCTGGCTGCAACAACAGCCTTGGCTCTGCATTCCTGCCATTTGCTGCCTATATGAGTGGGAGTGAGGGACACAGCAGCCTTGTGGGGCTATTCTCCACTTCTGAGCTGCTGGCCGGTTTATGAGTCAGGAGTGTAAGGAGGTACCATATACCTCCTGGGTCCCAGGCGTGGGTGCACAATGTGTGCCTCAGTCTGGCCTTTAGTGTAGTGAAATCTGGGTTGAGAGAATATTGAAGTTGCATGTGTAAGCACAAAGGCTGAGATTTTTCAAAAGAGCCAAAGGGAATTAGGCACCCAGTTCCCATTGAAATTCTGTGGTATCAGGGGGCTGAATTCTCATACCTCCTTTGAGAGTCCAAGTTAAGAATGTCAGGGAATCACGGGGGAAGACTTTCAAAAGCCCTTAATTGATGTTCCATTGAAAGTAAATGGGGACTTGTGTTCCTAATTTGTGTTCCCCAGAGAAAACCATAGGAGACAGGTCTCTGCTCTAAAAGTTTGTGGTCTAATTGGAATTGACAGACAAGTGAAGACAAAGCATAAAAAAATTAAGGAAAGATACAGATTATATTATTGCAGGGTTTTTCACTTTAGACCTGTGTGTGTCTTGTTGTTATTTTAAGGGCAATAAACATGTTCATTTTTGGTAGACGATGCTGCAGAAACAGGTTTTGAGGAGTGACATGAATTAGGGTGGTGACTTAGCAGACGGATTTTGAGAGGTTGCTCCATGTGTAAAGGGAAGAATGGAAGAAGGCGCAGAGATATTTGTATGAGAAGGAAATGAAAGGAGTATTGATGTTGGTGTCACTAGCAGAGCAGAGGTGGGTGAAGAGAGACTGGGAAAGGAATCTAGGTTGTGTCAAAATCTTACTACGTGGGGTGGATAGTGCGTTTTGCACACCCCCTGAATAAGGGGTGGTGCACAGGGACACAGCTCTGATGGAGAGCCCTATCGCCTCCAAAGCTGCTTAGCAGTCACTTTGCTCCATTTACTAGGAGGCAGCAGGTTACTCTGAGCTGTGCCTGGGACGTGCCCTATGAGCTGTTGTGGGGCGGGACAAAGCCATGGCTCTGCCTCCTTTCTGATGATTTGCTTCTCCCCACCCAACACACACTTTCCAACGATTTGCTCACAAGACAGAGTACAGCACAAGAAATCAAGTGGGATTGCTTGTGAGTTGCCCTTGCCTGGGCCACAAAAGGGGGATGAGTGTGACACCTGCCAAGAGGCAGTGACTCCTTTTGAGAGTCTAGGCCAGTGGCTCTCCACCTTTCCAGATGACTGTACCCCTTTCAGGAATCTGACTTGTCTTGCGTACGCCCAAGTTTCACCTCACTTAAAAACTACTTGCTGACAAAATCAGATATAAAAATACAAAAGTGTCACCGCGCACTATTACTGACTTTCTCATTTTTACCATATAGTTATAAAATAAATCAATTGGAATATTAATATTGTACTTCCATTTCCGTGTATAGTATATAGAGCTGTATAAACAAGTCATTGTCTGTATGAAATTTTAGTTTGTACTGACTTTGCTGGTGCTTTTTCTATAGCCTGTTGTAAAACTAGGCAAATACCTAAATGAGTTGATGTACCTGCTGGAAGACCTCTGTGTACCCCCAGGGGTACATGTACCCCTGGTTGAGAACCACTGGTCTAGGGTAGGAAATTGAACTGGGACTCAGGAGTCCTTAGTTCTCTTCCCATTTCTGACCTGCAGTATGGAATTGGCCAACTCACTTCACCAGTCTGTCCCAAGTCCTCAGCTTTTTGTTCATCTTCTCTATTTAGAGGCAAACTGTCTCTTTATAGAATGCCTAGCACAATGGCATCCTCAGTCACAGATGGGGCCTTTAGGCATCTCTGTATATAAATAATTACATCCAAAACCACTGTATGTTAAAAGAATGTTAAGGTTGCAAAGTTGAACATGCAGATGTTGGGAAATGCTGGAATCGAGGTTGCCTGCACAATCTCTATACACTTTCTCCTTGTCTATATTCATTATCATGCAGTCTTTAATTACATGATCACATACTACTTTTTCCACAGGACTATGCCTCATTCCACAGCCCGCAACAGTTAAGAGCATCAGTTACAGGGAAAGTCTTGCTCAGCCCTAGCAGTGCTGGGCTGGAGCATACTCAGTGCAGAGGGAATCTTCAGAGAACTTATCTGCCAAACTCTAAGAAGTCTCAAGTGAGCATGTGGGCACTGAGATTTTTTAGCATCTTATACCTTGGCTAATTTGGGCAGTTCTTCTTGGGAAGGTAAAAAGGCACATCCCTGACGCCAAAAGATAACTCCCCTGCCACATTTCGTGTCTATGCTCTAAAGCACGTAGGTGCAAAAGCTTCTCAACCAAATGATTGTAAGCATTTTTTTTTTACATGGGAAAAATAATGTATTTCATTCTTGGAAACAATTAACCCATTGTTGTTGAAACTTTAATCAATCAATGTAACACCAATGCTCCTGGGTGGATCACTAGCAGCGGGGATTGACCCAGGAACCTTTTGATCTTAATACCTGAGCCAAAAGCCCCAGTTCTCATAGCCAAAGCTGTAGCAAACTCATCATTCACTAGTTGACTTAGCTGCTACTAGAGGGGGACAGAGCACCCCACCAACCAGGCATGACTTTCAATAATAATCATCTGCCTGAGACAGACATCCGGTGTGGAAAATTACTGCTCAAATGGTTAAAGTGGCAAAGTTATAAGCAACTGAAAAGAGGGTCTTATAATGGAAATATTAGGCAACCTTAACTACAGGCAGTGCTATCTGCTTGGCCCACAGAAATATTATTATAAAAATAAATAATTAAATTACCCATCCTATAACCTATGCCAACACAAGGGTCATTCACTACATGGCCAGCAGTTTGCAGTGTTGAAAAAAAATCTTCAAATATATTTCTTTTGGAGTAGGGAAAAAGTATTGCACAATAATGAGCCAAATCCACTCCCTTCGGTCCTGTGAGCAGTCTGCGGGACTGTTCCAACTGGTGAGGATTTGGCCTGATGTAAATGAGGTTTAGTTTACCATATCTTTAGTCATCTGCTGACTCTTTTTTTTTTTTTTTTAATTCTTCAGAGCGTGACTCTTCAGAGATGGAAATTTAAGCAGAACCTTTTATGGTTTTTTTTCATACGCACCTGAGTAACCGAAAGAGATGACGCATTGTGTTATCACAGTGGAACGTTCCAACCTCTCCCCTGAAACTAGCTGTTGCTAGATTTGATGACAGATGTTGATGCGGGAAGAACATCGAGCAAAGGGCACTTCTCGCTACGGGCTCCGAACATCTACAATTGCTTGTTTCACACGACTGCAGTAGAAATACACTCTAATGTCTGATAAAAGGGCTGGCAGAAAAAAAGCGAGTAGATTTCTTTCCCATCTAATGTATAATGAAACATTAATATAAAGTCTCAATGAAACTCCTCAACTGAGGAAAATACAGAAAATTTTCATTATGTTAAGTCAAAGCCTCCAATTCATTTTGTCTACAGTAGAAAGACATGCAACAGTAACTTACTGTAGGCAACATTTCATAAGTTAATATCTAACCCATTATTCTTGTGTATGTTTCCTGGAAAGAATGTTAGTTTTTCTCTATTAAATACATATTCCATTAGCTCATTAACTTTCCTATTGTTATTACTCATATTCCCTCTACTGGATTCTGCTGTCGGTTACATAAGTGTAAATAGGGGGTGACTTTTTTTGAGGTCAAGCAACTTCTCTGAACTCAGTGGAGTTACACCAGATTTACAACAGTGTAATGGAGAGTGGAATCTAGCTGTCTCTGTCATTCTTCACTCACCTCCCATCCAACACGACCAGGAGAGTCATCAGATACGGGTTCTGCGGTGGCCTGGCGGGCAGCAGTGGCAGGGACGGTTCTGCGGTGGCCTGGCGGGCACCAGAGGGAGGGAGGGAGGGAGGGTTCTGCGGCGGCCCGGCAGGCAGCGGAGGGGGGGGGGCCACTGATCCCGGCACCGTTTGCACTGTGCCGAGCCCCGCTACAATGCCAGCCCCGCGCGGAGGTCACAGACCCCAGCCAGTGCTGCCTGTGTCAGCCCCCTCGGAGCCTGCCCGGCTGGGAGAGACACCCCAAGGCCGGAGGGGGGAGCCCCTCTCGCCCGTCTGCGAGCGGGCTGCAGTGCCTGGGAGAAATGGACGGGTGTCATTTTGTCACATGAAATCTGTGCAAGACAATGTGTGAGGAAAGGCTGTAAGATTCTCCTCGTGGCCCGTGCCTCTGTGTGGCTATGGGGAAATGGGGATTCCTAGGGGCCCATTATTCAAGTAAAGCAAGGCTGGCAAACTATGAAAGAGCCCTGCAGAAGCAAATGTCTGACATACACTGGTCACTAAACTTAAGTTAACGAGGGCCCTACAGGGAGGAGAAGTGCGTGATGAGGCAGACCCTGGGATTCAGAGGCAGTACGCAAGGAAAGCTACCCATCTGTCACTGTGTGTTTCCTGCTCTACGTCCAACTGGAGCCATGGCAGGAACCGACTCTTACCCATATCAATTCTAGCTAAAACAGGTTGCTCTCAGTCCCATAAAAGACCTGATCGAAAGCCCATTGGACTTGATGGGAGTCTTTTCATTGACATCAGTGAGCTTTAGATCAGGCCCCCAAAATTCCACTTGACTGAATACAAGAGAAGATACGGGCCTGGCACTGGAATCCCACATCTATCCACCTATATCCCTTCCCATAGAGATCCAATTTTGATGAGACTGCACATGAAGAGTTTAGCAGGACTGGAGCACAGTCACCCCTTTCCCTGCATGCAGCCAGCCAGCTCTAAATACCACATGCAAGCTAGAAAATTAAATAGCTATTGGGCCAGATCTTCAGCCGCTGTCAGTCGGAGTAGCTCCATTGAAGAAGTCCCCTCCAATGAAGTCAATGGAGCTACAATGATTTATACCAATTGAGATTCTGACCCTGTATAAACTAAAACCTCTGAGGATGATAAAGGAGACATAAATAAGGCCTGAAGGATGAGAACACTTTTCTTTCCACTGTTCATAGGGACAGAGAGACATATAAGTGAAATACATTTTCTCCTGATTCAGTCGTTCTGCTACACACTCCATTTTAATCAAGTCCTATCATCCTTGTCATATCACTAGCCAACGGTTGATCTCTTATACTTTTTTTTCTCAGCTCTGTGCACACTCACTGTACATTTCCTAAGGTTGGAACATATCTCTCCTGCTCTTCCCTCCTCCTCTCATTCCACTGAAACAAATAAATTGCCTTCATGCTTTTTGCACATCTCTGGAAAAAAAATACACTCCAGGCCTAGATCAAGTGAAATCCCTCATATTCCTCATTTGTCCTACTAGGAAACACAGTGCACACTCCTGGAGTCTTCGGCCTGCTCGTGGGATGAAGAGCCTATTGGTTGTTCTAACTAAAAGAATTAAGAAAACTAGCATAGATACCTCTGTGGCAGGTGAGTAGCAGTTTTAATACATTCATATTAGGGCCAGGTCATCTGAGGCACAGATACATTATGTGGCTTGCCTGGAGTCACATTACAGGTCAGTGGTAGAATCGAGGCTAGAAACTATTGGTCGTTCTCAGGAAAGGAACCAGCAACTCAGGAGAAGTGGGTTTAATTCTCTGCTTTTCCACAGGCTTCCTGTGTGACGTTGGGCAAGTCACTTAGCAGCAGCTTTTTGAAGGTATTTAGGTGGCTAAAATCCCATTAGGTGACTAGCTGCATATTTGGGTGCCTAAATACCTTTGAAAATCTGGCTCTTAATCTCTTTCTGCCTCTATCCTCCATCTGTAAAAATAGCAATAACCTACCTTGCGGGAGTGCTGTGAAGGTAAATGTATGAATGATTATGAGGTGCTCAGACACTACAGTGTTGAGGGTCATATACTTACTTTGCCACTAAACCACACTTTCTCCTCAGGTTAAAAAACAGCAATTTAGCTAATTTTCCATATAATACAGCAATAACTGCCTCTGTTATACTCATTTACAAGTAGTCAGCTGCATGTGCTATTAGTGACCTCAAGATGTCACGGGCTGAAGCAGTATGAAATGCCCAAAGTCGTGCTCTTTAAACCTTGTTACAAACTGGGAAGCTGTGTGCATCTCACTGCTATAGTATCAATCACATCATCCCCCTACCTCCTCAATTTCAATTTTGTGCCCGTCCATCAACATGAGTCTTGAAGTCAAGGAAACAAATAGATTCTAAATAATGGGAGGCAGTAAACGACCCCATGAGAAGGGAACAACAACAACAACAACAGCAAATCAGTGACATAGTTCATGTGCTTAAAGATAAACACATATTTAAGTGATCTGCTGGCTTCAGTTATGTAGAGCCAAGTTCTTTCCTGGTGTAAATTGGTGCAGCTGAATGGAGTGGTGCCAATGTATGCTTGGTGACAGTTTGGCCCATTTCACACTTTGAATACCAAACGAGAGGGTGGGCTGACTTTGCAACCACATAAACTGGTTTTACCCTGGTGTAAGTCCATTCACTTTAATGGAGTTACTCCTGATTGACACCAGTGTCACTGAGAAGTGAATCAGGCACCACATGTCTAGTAACGAGCAATGAATTTATAATTTAGGCGGTCAGAGGAAGTTTGGAAGGCTCCCCAATCAAAGAAACCAACATCTACGACCACATTTGGAAACCCTTTCTAGGCTGGTATGATGATGATTCATGCATTGTTCTAGGCTAGCTTTAGCCACTTGTGAAAAGAACCCTTCTTTTATTTTAGATGGACCGCAAGCCACCCGTTATTAATTAATAGTAATGCTCCTTCTTGTACTTTTTTATGTTCGTTGAATATGTAAAACCTGTTATACTAGACCTGTGTCTTTGGCTTGTGAGGTCAGTGCTAAATATGCCACTTGTTTTGGATGAGAGGGCTTTTTACCTATCCAATCCCATTTCTTTCTTTCTCTCTGTCTTTGGGTTCTCATAACTGTTCATCACCATAGCATCTGAGGACCTAAATTGTAAAGCTTGTATGCTCACAACTCTCCTGAGAGATAAGGGTGTGCTATTATCCCTATTTTACAGAAAGGGAATAGAGGCATACAAAGGCTAAATGACTTGCCCAAAGTCACACAGGAAGTCAGTGGCACAGTCAGAAACTGACCCAACATCTCCTGAGTCTCACTCTAGTGACTTGACTACAAGACCTATTGGTGAGGCCTCATCTGGAGTACTCTGTCCGGTTTTGGGCCCCACACTACAAGAAGGATGTGGAAAAATTGGAAAGAGTCCAGTGGAGGGCAACAAAAATGATTAGGGGGCTGGAGCACATGACTTATGAGGCAAGGCTGAGAGAACTGGGATTGTTTAGTCTGCAGAAGAGAAGAATGAGGGGGGGATTTGATAGCTGCTTTCAACTACCTGAAAGGGGGTTCCAAAGAGGATGGATCTAGACTGTTGTCAGTGGTACCCGCTGACAGAACAAGGAGTAATGGTCTCAAGTTGCAGTGGGGGAGGTTTAGGTTGGATATTAGGAAAAACTTTTTCACTCAGAGAGTGGTGAAGCACTGGAATGGGTTACCTAGGGAGGTGGTGGAATCTCCTTCCTTAGAGGTTTTTAAGGTCAGGCTTGACAAAGCCTTGGCTGGGATGATTGGGAATTGGTCCTACTTTGAGCAGGGGGTTGGACTAGATGACCTCCTGAGGTCCCTTCCAACCATGATATTCTGTGATTCTATGATTCTCTAAGCCCCTGTCCCTACCCCTCCCCTGTTCTATTCCAAACTCAAGGGTCTACTTACATCATATGTCCATGCACATGCAATGACATAGGACAGTGCCTGGAGCTATGCTGTTCTGGTACATTTATGAGGCAATTTCATCTTGAAATGTACAGGCCAAATCCTGAAGTCCTTATTCAGAGTTTAAGTGTCCTATAGGTACAGTCTTGTGTTTCAGTTTTAGACCAGTGCAGTGTGTTTCCTTCTCTACTGAGGTACTTTTATGGCTCCCATCACCGTATTATTTGAACAACTTATTCCTGTCATTGAGGGAAGCAGTGATAAAAATAGTCAATAGCTTGAGATCATAGGGAAATCAGAGGTTGTGATTATCATCCTTCAATCCTAAAGTGACCATCACCTTAATATCTATGTGCCAAAATATTCCCCTTTCTCTCTCACTGCCAGTGCCACAGGTGGGCTGGTGAGGGTCAGCATGGGTTTGAGGAAAACTCTACAACCAAGACAATTTGAGGTGCAGCTCCACATGAACAAAGGAAATATTACAGTCAACACCAGGAATGAAAAATGCACAGAATTCTGCTCCTCTAGATTCTTGGCAGAGCAAAAAAACCTCAGGTTAGGAGAAGAGGAGATCCAGGAGGATGTGCACTGCAGTGTTATAGCACAATATAAAATATAATTGCAATAAAAAGGTGTAAGCTAATCAAAAAGGATAGATTCATAAACTCCAAGATCCAAGCCCAGAAGGGATGATTATGATCATCTATCAGACGGGTACCCATGTTAGTCTGGATCTGTAAAAAGCAACAAAGAGGCCTGTGGTGCCTTATAGACTAACAGATGTATTGGAGCATAAGCTTTCGTGGGTGAATACCCACTTCGTGGGAGTCTGACGAAGTGGGTATCTATAAGGTGCCACAGGACTCTTTGTTGCTTTTTGTGATAATCTAGTTTGACTTCCTGTATAGCACAGGCTGTAGAAGTTCCCCACAATATTTGGGGATCTCATCATTCAACTCTACTGCCTCTCAAAGCTAAATTGCTACAATTCAGCACTCATGTCATGGCATGTAATTGTTTTCCCAGCTACATTCCCCAGATAAAGGGGAGTTGCAAGATGGAAAAGGCGTAGGAAGAAAGAAAAACTGGAGGCAGCCAGAAAAATAAAGAATGCTGGTTCTGCAATGAAGCGAAAAAAATATAGAAACTATTCTCCAAAGTCAGATGTGCCAATTGGAATAGCACTTCAGTCTAGTTTAACTACTTCCATGTCATGTCATCATTACCCAGGAACTTGATAGCCTGAAATGAAGTAAATCTTCGGGGCATACATCTAAAATCAAAACATACTATTCCTCTTAGAAATAAAGGCCAGTGGCCCATGGACTGCAGAATGAAACATTTTGCAAATGAAGAAGTGGAAGACTGGGTATGGAGGCAGGTGCATGGGAAGAGCTCTGGCTTACAAAGTGGTGGAAGTACCAGTGAACCCCAACATTAGACCATTCTCCCATAGTTTCTTACTCCTCACGCCTATTATTCTACACAGGCTTTGCTGTCTTTCTGGTGTCAGCAAATGTTGATAGAATCTTCTTAGCTATTTGACCAGAGTAATGTGCACATTTGCCCACATTAATAACGTGTTCCACGAAGGTTTTGCTCATCTAACCAACTCTTTGGGTCTTATACACATGTCTTCACATGGTTAAAACAGGGACAGAAGCACAGAGGCTGTTCACTGACTTGGAACGATCTTTATCTCCTTTGCAGTTAATATAGTTTCTGCTGTGTGATCAAGACTCGCTGGGAACCTTACCTCAAACCCACATGTAAACAAGTTTCCAGATCTTGAATAACAAGGGAAAAGCTGAAAAAGTTTTCTCTTCAATAATAGAAATATTCACTAATGGGTAGCCTTGACTTTGCAAGATCAATTATCCCCATTAGGTCCTGGTCACCAGCAAGATCCAGAAACTCAGGAAATGCTCTTAGCTTTGCTTATTTGGGTGATAATGTTTTTTATCACAGGGGCCTTTGGAAGGAGGGGTTCATTTATTTATCTTTAATTCTTTTCATTTTGCTTATTCCACTCTGGAGACATTTCCAACTACTTGCTTCACACGGAAGCAGTGTCCTTTAATGGTTAGAACAGAATACTGGAGGGAGGGGGGATGTCAAGGCTCTGGAGTTCATTCCTGAGCTCTGCCACAGATTGGTCAGGTGGCATAAAAACCAGAATAAAATAGAATGGTTAGACTGCTGCTGTACAGAGACCACTGCCTTGATGATGACCAATGTTGTCACATCATTTCCTTCTCCTCCCCCATCTGTCTGTCTGTATTCACCTATTGTCTTATACATAGATTGTAAACTGTTTCAGACCGGGACCGTCTTTTTGTTCTGTTTGTAGAGCACTTAGCACAGTAGGGTTCTGGTCCATGACCATACCGCTCCTAAGCCATACCGCAAACCATCTAATAAATAGTGACACTAATGAATGAATTTGAGCAAGTTGCTCAACTCTGTGCTTTAATTTACTCATCTGCAAAATGGCTGTAATACTGCTTGCCCCACAAAGGCATTGGGAAGTTAATTAATGCTAGTGAAGCATTTGGCACCTGAAGTTTCTTGTCGGCGCGAAGTATTATTTTTATTGAAGCATTAACATTTTAAAAGATTAAATCAGAAGATGCATATGATGGATTTTCGGTGGGGAGGGATTAGATGCAGGAATCAGCGTTAAATGGCCACTTGACAGACACAGAAAACAAAATGGGAGCAGAAGGCATTATGATAAGGAGTTAAATTCAGAACTCCAACTCATTAACACACTAGAATGTCTGGTAGTACTCATTCCAGGCTAAATTCTGGTGCCACTCCATTGAACTCCGTGAGGGTCACCTGGGTAGAAGTGAGAGCAAAATATAGCCCTCATTGGCTATAAAGAACCAAATTCAATGGGACCACTGAAACCAAAATGAATTTGGTCACCTATTTTCAGACACAGGCATTTCCAATAGAGCTCGACGATTTGCATCATTAACTGAGTGATGAAATAGATAAGGTTCACCTCAAACCCAGAGGAGATTTTGTTTTTCTACTCTTGATTACCCTCTGCAAACACAGCAGCATTTTGTTCTACTAGCTAGTATTCTATTTTATTATCAAGTAATGACCACACATAGGATGCATGCCCTTCTTCGGAAACAACTTACATATGATAACAAGTCCCAGAGCATGAAAAACAATAAGCTAAAAATCATTTAGCGCAGGCCAACATCTCTAAAAAAAGAAATTATCTCAGCTCCTACAAATCACATCAGTAAATTCCCTGGCTCTGTGGACTTAAGTGCTAATGAGAAGTGATTGCTCCCATATAATTTTCTTGATAGCCTGCAGCACTGAAATGCTGCACAACAAATAAGGACAATTCTCAAAAGACACTATGTAGGTGTGAGAAGAACAGCAGCTGGTCTAATAATAGTGGCTTGGATCCTGAATCATGGGAAAATGTAGGTAGGCTGTTGTTTGATCTGAGGAACAAAACTGTATCCTTACATTTAAATTCTGAATTATTGTGACAAAGAATTGTTTCCAGTTCTCCAATAAATTGCTTTTAAAGTCCTTTCTAATTGATTTTTTTGTTAGAACTGGTTGAAATTTTGATTTTTTTCTTTATAAAAAATGTCATTGGCATTTTGAATTTAGAAAGAAAAAAGGAAAGGAAGGGATATTTCAAAGAAATTACAACAGAGCTCTATTTTGTGAATTGTAATTTTTCAAATTCCAATGAACATTTTTCTCAAAAGGTTGAATTTTGAAATTGCTTCTCATTTTCTGATCGCTTCTAATATTTATCAATATGCACAACAGTTACCTGGCATGATCATCATGACTGAGAGTAAAAACAGGTTCTCGTCTGAGGAATAATAATAGAGCCAGCTGTAAACTTTTTGATAACAATGAAATTGTGTGAAAATGGAAACAGAAGTTCTCAAATTATTGTCACACTTGTTTCGATTCTCCAATCATCTGCACAGAAAAATCGTAATGCTTGAGCCATCAAGTCCTTGCCCTATGTGCAAAAGTTTTGCCCTTGTAATAATATTTTTCTTAAGAAGAATTGCATGCCCAATACTTCCTGAACTGTCTGAGAATTCTAGGTTCAGGGGTATTAATGCTCCAAAGGGAAAGTCTAATGGAAGGCATTTGTAATTTTAAATGTGTTTTCCAAGCATTCATGCCAGAAATCTGATTATAAGAATTATGCTGAATGAGGCCCTGATCCTGCAAACGTTTAAGCATGTGAGTAATTTTAACCATATGAGAAGTCCTACTGTCATGTGCTTAATTGTTATAGGATCGTGGGCCCAAACAACGAAAAGAAACTTGTCTAACCAATCACAATGAAACAGTGACTTTCAAATAACAAGCCACATTTTAAAAGTAGTAATTAAAACAATGAATCAAATAATTTTGATTTATGAATAAATCCAGGAAAATCATGAACTGTTCATGGACATTCTGTAAACACAAAAGAAGAAAAACTAATTGAATAGTTGATTTGTTGTGAATTATTATTTAATGCCTAGAAATCAAGTGGTTAAATAAAGATCTATGGGAAAAGACATTAAATTCTAGAGATTTTGAGAATAATTCCTATAGACGCCTATTAAATTTACAGAGGAGCCGATTGATTTCATCCTTATTAAATTCTATAAGACTTTTCCATACGTATTTTAATCCTAAACTGAATGTAGAGTGATTTCTTAACCTAGTACTCATCAGCGCCAAGCAGAAAAATCAGAAATATACAGCCACTGACATTTCTCTAATGATACTGTACATTTCCTTAACCTCTATTAGGAGGTGAGAGAAGATGAATATCATAGATACTGAAGGTTTTTCTACTTGAAAGTAATACAGTACATCTGGATTGGTGAATGCTAAATAATCAGTCTTAAGAATCTGACATACTGAACTGACTGGTCAGACTACTCAATTAACGGCTATAGGTATCATATGTGCCTTCTATCTGAAGCATTTACACGTGACATGGGATCCACTAACATGAAACAAAATCTCTGACCCTTATTTCTGGCAGTAACAGTAGCTGCAAGTACTTAATATGTTGTGGGGCTCTTGTTGTGAAATCTCTCTATTTAAATATTCTGGGAGAGCTATAAAGAGTTTAACTGAATATAGTGCAAATCTAATATTCATAATCCTTGATGTCTCCTGTGGTCAAGTTTACAGCGAGTCATTTGATTAACCTTCATACTGTGAAGCATCTCATAAGTCCTCGGTGTCCTGCATAAAATTCTTTTCTGATAGTGTCCTAGCAGAAGATACTATCTAGTCTAAAGGTAAAATTAGGGGTCCAATCCTCAGTTGGTGTAATTAGTATATATGATTTACACCAGCTGAGGATTTGGCTAGGAACTATACATTTTTTGATGATTAAAACTTTTTATAGACAACACACTGTAAATTATGCAACTGTATCCAATAATCTGGATTTAATTTTATGAACAACAATGCAAGTCTAAATTTCCCCATCCATGCAGTTAATCAGATTAAATAAAGGCTACAATACCCGATTATAGAAAACAACAGCACTTGATTCTTCTCTCAGTTACACCAGTGTAATCAGGAGTAACACCAATGAAGGCAATGAGGTTACAGAGGTGAGTGAGTGCATGCAAGATATTCCAGTAATATGTCCAAGATTTTCCAAGGTGACTGGGGATTTTGGGTGCCTCAATTTTTAAATGCTTATGTGGAGACACATTAAAGAATCCTGAAAACCCACCCTACAAAAATCAAGTCCCTTTAAGGACCTGGTTCAATAAAGAACTTAAGGCCATTTTTGGGGACTTAAAGTATCTCAGATTGGGAGCCCACAAATTAAGGCATGTAAAAGCACTAGTCACTTTGGTAAATCTTGGCACATCAAATATATACTGGAGCACATATATATACTGTCAAAATGTTTTGGTTGGAGAGAAACATATACATAATTTTTGTGCCACTGGCAACCACAAACATCCATTTTTTTTTACGTTTATTTCGACTGGAAGCAAACTACTTCGAGCACTCTAAAACAACATGAGCGCCAACTGCATTTAAAACACAAAACAACAACAAAAACCCATGTTACAAAACCTCTTCAAAATGGCCTGCTCACCAAAATGAGATACAGTTAAATATGCATGCTCATAGGTATCCTACTGTTTGAAAGTATATGCATTTAAATGAGGATTTGGGATTTTCTTTATAGCCCTTTTCAAACAACACATATGAAAGGAAGAGAACTTTAAAAAGCTGGCTTTTCAAGAGAATAAAACTTGGCATGTCATGCTTCTTCTAATATGTTTTTCCTCAGTCTGACCTTTGCTCTAAATTTATATGATGGAAGTTTTTGGGCTGTAGGACTGGGAGGTAAATGTTTGTCAGTTTCATAAGCTTTTCTGGAGAATACCCAGCTTCAGATCCAGCTTTATTTAAAAAAAAAAAAAAAGAAAGAAATATTTTTCATGCCGCTTCAATTAGGCCCCCGGGTGAAGATCATACAGCTTTGAAACTGTTCCGTTTTGACAAAGTTCCAAAGTGCTGCACACATTAGGGAAAACTAGGGTTTGCTGTAATGTAAACTGTTTAACATGCACTCTGGGGTCAAATCTAAATTTTCCCAAGCGTTTGGGTTTGTTTAGACATTAGAACATGGTTTGGTATCAGTGAATAGGAAAACTTTAATGTTGTGGGTGGGAATCTACCATCTTTCTTTGTTAAAGTTCCAAAGGCTACTGCAATAAAAATATTCATTTACCAAGGGGACTATTGTGATAAGCATCCGAAGACATTATGCATTGGTGTAAAAGAAACAAGCAGGCACAGACATCAACATTGCGGGTGAAAAGAAACAAGTCTTCCTTTCTTTTTTTTATTCCTTTGTAGGAGTTCCAAAGTCCAGTTTTAAATGAGGGTTTTTTTCAGGGTGGTCTGGTTATCTGTGTTCTCATATTTTTCTGATTCAATATAACAAAGATAGAATAGCTCTGAGACTCGCTTAATTCAACAATAACTGCATCTTTTATCTCCATTTTCCAATCATGCCCTTTGAACCAACGCACACTGAATTCACCTGTAGCATCTAAAGCACACACAAGAGGCCAGGTGGTGTAAATCAGCATAGCTTTATTGGGCCAGATCCTCAGATGCTGTAGAGTGATGCTAACAGAGACCAGCTGAGGATCTGGCTCACAGATTTCTCTACAACTGCATTGGACTGGCCTAAAATATTTAGCATTATGACACAATGTTCATTAATAATTAAATTTATACTGCTATACCATAATAAAGTATCACCAGTAAATAACCTTCTGTCACAGCGTCATGCTACCCACCACTCGGCAACGCCCTCTCCTGGCTCCTCTGAGGAAGTGGCTCGCCACTGTCCAGGCCCCGTCTGGTGGTCGCTCAGCCCGTTGCCTCAGTCACTTGTTCCGTGGCCTCATCTCGCCGGTCAGGAGCTGCAGTGCCCCGCCTGCATGGCTTAGCCCTCCATCCAAGTCACCATTGTCCTCCCCTTCTGGGGTTTTATCCGAATCTCAGCATCTCAGGCAGTCTCCATCTCCACTGTGCTGACTGCTTAATTCCCACAGTGGCCAGTCGGGGAACCCGGACCAGGCCTCTACACCAGTTTCCAGTCCAGGGACCCTCAAACCAGCGGTTCTGGTCTATCTCTCTCCGACTTTACTGCTGCTTCCCTGGACTGCATCCTACCCTGCCTTTCTCAGGCTCCTACTCTCCCCACTTGTATCAGGGGAGTGTGACTGCAGGCACAGATGGCAACTCCGGGGCTGGAGCACCCAAGGAAAAAAATAGTGGGTGCTCAGCACCCACCGGCAGCCCCCGATCAGCTCCTCCCCCTCCCTTCCAGCACCTCCCACCGACCGCAGTCAGCTGTTCAGCGGCATGCATGAGGCACTGGTAGAGAGGGGGAGGAGAGGGGGCTGGAAGAAGTGGGCGAGGGGGCAGGGCAGGGGTGGGAAGGGGCAGGATGAGGATGAGGGCTTGAGGAAAGGGGTGTAGTGGGGTCAGGGCCTGGGGTGGAGTGGGGGGTGGGTCAAGCACCCCCTGGGAACTCGGTGCCTCTGACTGCAGGCTCACCTCACCGCAGCAGCCCCCTCTCTGTCCTCAACTCCTAGTCTGTATAGAAGCCAGGCCTGTTCCTGCCCAGGTGAGCTCCATTCTCAATCCATCTCATTGCCCCTTAGCTCCCCAGCAGGTGCAGCCTAAGGCAAGATGGCCTCTCCTGCCTCTTTAACCCCATCCATGTTGGTGTGGGGTGAATGCCCCATCACACCTTCCTGCTTTGATTTCACATTCCTATACAATTCAGTAAACACTTTAAGATCCTTGCCTGACTTTGGAAAATATGTCTCTTTTTAAAAATTCTTGCTAGGAATCTAATCAACCAATCCCCTAAATACAGTACATGGATGGGTGCTGATTCAATGACAGAATATGCAGACCTTTACCATTATTCAGTGATACTACTCAGGTGAGTAACTGCACATCAATGCGAGTAGGGAGTTCACAATTGGTTAGGATGACCAGACAGCAAATGTGAAAAATCGGGACAGGGGGTGGGGGGTAATAGGAGCCTATATAAGAAAAAGACCCAAAAATCGGGACTGTCCCTATAAAATCAGGACATCTGGTCACCCTACAATTGGGTCAATGTGATAGGCAGCATACTGTGTGTCATGACAGGTCTGCTGTGACAGGATGGAGTAATTCAGTGGTCAGTTAGGTACCATTATGACTTAACTGGGACCCAGTCCTACAAAGTATAGAAATCAGACCCTCAGTGGTTCAAAATTGATGGAGCTCCATTGAAATCAACAGAGCTTCACCAATTTACACCAGTTGAGGATCTGACCCTAGGTGTGGAAGGATGAATTGGCCCTATGGGTATGCTTTTCAGATCCTCACAATTCTACATAATGAGCAGGATTCTCATCTACACTAAAGCTCAGATGCTCTAAGGTATTTAGGTGCCTAACTCCCATTGAAAGTACTGAAACTTTGAGGGAGGAGGATCCCAGAGCCCTGGCTCCAGCCTGAGCTCAAATGTCTACACTGCCATTTTACAACCCTGCATTCTGAGCCGCGCAAACCGAGTCAGTTGACATAGACAAGCCATGGGTGTTTAATTGCAGTGTAGACATAACCTTTAAGGCCAGGGCAGTGTCAAGGGTCCTGAGTGTAAATGGAAATCAGACCTGTTGGTCTACTAATCCTATGAAGCTCCCAAATCAGAACAGTAGAACTTTAAACGCACATGGCACTTGCTTTGCACAAGTAGAATTTGTCAACAGCTGATGTAAAGAGCTGCACAGAAAAAGCAATTTGCATTGTACAACAAGAAGTTCTATTAGTCCTTCCAAGCCCAGGCACCATGCTATGTATCCTTGGGTGCCATCTACTCCTTCTTGGAAATTAATTCATTGATCTATTTTCACTCATTTCAATGGCACAATCTTCAGCAAGACCCCAAAATGATATTTAATATCTTCAGACAGCATTAAAGAGTAGGCCAGCCAACCTGACCTAAATACACACCTTTAAAACCATAAGATCCATAGCCAGCCAGACAAACAGGTAGATGGATAAATAAAAATCCAGGGCCGTTTTCTTTTCCCCTGGCAGGGCCCCTCCTGAAGAAACCTAACAAAACACCAAGGACTAGATCCTCTGTTGGTATAAATTAGCATCCCTCTGTTGGCCCTGAATAACTTAAAGTGGATTGAACATACTTCTGTAAAGTCAAGTAAAGTGCATGGGTTATTTTCTCAGCTGGTGGAAATCAGCACAGTTTCATTGATTTTAATGGAGCTATGTTGATTTACAGTAGTTAAGTATTTTCACCCCATGTGCATAACCCAAAAATTAGACAGCATTGTTGTTTTCAGTATACTGTAAAGGCTTTCTTTTCATTTGTGTGTGTGTGTTTCTTTTTAAACATCTTTCTTCAGGCCAGTGGATCTGATTCTGATCTCACTTACAACAGGATTACTCCATTAACTTGGATAAGATTGCCTTCAATTTACTCGAGCATGGGAGCAAAATCCAGCTCAGCATTTGTGGCTCAAAATCCTCCGTAAACATTTCAAAGCTGCAGCTAGACTTTGAAAAACAGTCCATGAAACACTTCAATACATCGGGATGTAGATCCTTTCATCTCTAAGTGACCAGCTCAGATACAATCCAGGTCAGAAGTGGCTGAAAGGGGTCCTATCTAGCAGTGGTTCAGAGGCCTACGTGAGATGAATTGCTGGTCTTAGACATGGCACACACCCGGCATCATAAGTGGACACTGATTGGTAAATGTTGGTAGTCTCTGTGGAAGCATGAACGACTGAATAAGCAAGAAGGCTCTGGCTTTCAGAAGTGATCCTTCCAAGCATGCTTGACTTGAGACATGTTGGAAAATTTGCACAACTCCTACACATGGTAGAAAACAGGAGCCCCATCTCCATTGCTGTCCATCCAAAATCTTTTCATGAGCATTACATTTGTTTTTTAAAAAGGGAGAAACGTATATATTTCAGTGCAGCAGATATCACACGTTTGTACCATAGCTCTTGGACTAAAGATTCTCTTGAATAAGGGTGCATGACTAGTGTTGCTTTTATGTCCTAATATGATTATTTATTTATTTTTGTGGGGGAGAAAATAAATATGCTGTTGACATTATTGTAATTATTAATCAAATTTGGCCAGGAATGAAATGCCTGAGAATTCCAGCTTTCCTTAGATTCCATGCAATAGCAAGTGTATATTAAAACATGAATATATATGGCGCCAGTAACAATAAATCTGTTTGCATGTTAGAAGCAAATGGAAATGCTTTGGGGCTTTATTAGGAAATGGAAGCTTGACAACTGCCAGCTCCAGAGAGCATTATGGGCGACCTTGACTCTGCAGCCACAGATCCCTTGTCTGACTCAGAGCAGATGCAGATCTTGGTTCCTATGGAATAACGTGAGATCCCTTGTCTATCACGTCCCCATTCCTCTTGTCCCCCAGAAGCAAATGCAGTCTCATGCTGAGAGTGAGGGATGGGAGCTAGGACTCTAGGGATGTGTTTCTGGCTCTGTCATTGACTTACTGTGTGGTTTTGGTCAGTCTTCTAATCCCTTTGTGCCTCAGTTTACCTACATATAAACTGCAAATAATAACATTGACTGCCTGATGTGTGAAATCAATAAACTAATGCTTAAGAAGTTCTTTGAAATTTTCAGATGAAAAATGTAATACATATAATATATATGATGCGTGTTTGTGTGTGTGCGAGAGAGAGAATACACACACTGGATATACGCCACCTTATATAGGTGTCTTCATGCTGATGTAACTTGAGAAGGTGGGACAGTGGGCAAAAGAAAGCAGAATTTAAATTCCTACTGAATCAGGATTTGCTGTCAGGATGATGTAATGAAGCCATGGGCTGCTGACCACATACAGAATTATCCTGGTCCTTCTGCTACAAAAACACAGGCTTCTATCACTTGAGCTAAAGAAACTAAGTTCAGTTAACACTTGAAGTAGGTCCTTTATTTTCCTCTGTGGGCCATCCACTATACAGCCACATACAGATACGCTACAATGAGGAGAAATCGCATCTAATTTTCCACTTCTCCAGGCTGCTGTACCTCTATCTTAGGTGGCAATGAGCAAAACAAGAAAACAGTTTTCAAAGAGGAGTCATTCGAGTGTCTCTCATGGATGACTGTGCAGAAACATTGAAAATTCCAGAAGAACCCCATCCAGGACCAGGATTAAGGCCCACACTGTAATTAAGCTCCGCAGCAAACGTGGGATGGTATCAGAAAATCAGCTTTCAATTAGATAATAATAGTAAGTCTCTAGCCGTCATGATTGTGAAGAAAAGCTTGAACACATGGACCAAATCAAGCCACTGCAGTGATGCCTTCCTGAATCTGCAAAGAGCCTGAGACAATAGCTCTTAGAAGGAGGAACTACCCCAGGCATTTCTGTGGGCCACTATTCTCGGGACCCCACCTATGCCACCCCATCTAAGGGCTTTATGAGTGGCAGGGGTGGCCCACCCACTGGCAGATTTAACTAGAGCTGGGTGGGAAAAAAAATTCTGTGTTGCCGAGGTTTTAGGTATTGCAAAAATTGATTTTGTTCCGAATCAGGATGAAAACCAGTAATTTTGAAATTTTCCATGAAAAAAATGGCACCCCCAAGGCAGTCTGCCGGGTGGGACTCTAGAAGTCTTGGGATACCTGAGTTGGGCCAGTGAGCTTGTCAAAAATTGAACTAATACAACACAATGTTTAGATTTTGATGAATCAGCAAATTCTAGCAAAACAATGTTTTGCTGGACTATTTTTGACCAGCTGTGGCTATAACCCCACTGTTGGGGTAAATACTTAGGGGGATTCCCTCCTCCTTCGTCTATACCTCTTTGAGGTGATAAACAGGAATCTGCTGCCACCTCTGCTGGTGCTCTCATGACTCAGCCCATATCTCCAGGAGGGGACGGGCCCCTTTACCAGTGGTGGAGGGATAAAGCTATGGGGCAGGGGTGGCTGGGCATGACTGTTGTGTAGTGTGCCCGGGCTCTGGGATAGTCTTGATCCAGCTCTGGTTCCATCTAATCCAAAGAATGGTGGCCAGGATGCAAGTCCTTGAGATTGCTTTGGATAGTGATGGAGGTTGCAAAATAATTGAAAAGGACGCATGCTCATAGCAATGACAGAGAAATGAAGAAACCACTCCTCACTTTTCCAGGGGAGAAATATTGAATTATGAATCGTTCCCAGAAGTTTTGTGTAGGATTCATTTTGCATTATGGGGATTTCCCATTGACATTATGGTCATTGCATAAGCCATATGAGTGAGGTGAGCCACTGGACTACGACCCTCAGTAGATTCTGATGTGACATATCCTATACTTCTGAAATAATAAAGGCTTCATAGGCGCTCAAGGTAGTGAGTTAATATCTTTTATTGGACCAACTTCTGATGGTGAGAGAGACAAGCTTTTGAGCCACACAGAACTCTTCTTCAGGTCTGGGAAAGATCTGAAGAAGAGCTCTGTATGGAATTCAAGATTGTCTCTCTCACCAACAGAAGTTGGTCTGATAAAAGATATTAACTCACCTATCTTGTCTTGCTAATATCCTGGGACCAACTTGGCTACAACTACCCTGCATTCTTGAATGGATATAATTTACATGACACTATAGGAACATAGGAACAGATCATCAGTTAGGGTCAACTGGTGCAACACCATTGACTTAAATGGAGCTACACTGATTTACAGCAGTTCGGGATATGGCTCAGGGGATTTCCCATCTAAGATCAGAACATCACTCAGCGTTCCCTCTCTAGAATTGAGCAATATTTGAATGTTTGGACAAAGGAGAAAAGGGCCCAAGGCTGAGCCCACTGCAGTAAATAACAAAGCTTCCGTTGACTATATGGTATAAGATAGGTCTATAATGGTTATATCCTGTTTCCATTTTACTCAATGGCAAAACTCCCACTGATTTTAGTGATGCAAAGCCAAGCCCTTAGCCATTTTGTACATGGGGGAGAACTTACATTCTACTGACATCTTTCCAAGCAACAATTCTGTATCCTTGGCTCTGACATACATTTCAAATAGATTCCTAGTCTCCTATTTCTTTTCAGAAGGAAAATGTAGTTACCTTGAACACTAAGACCAAGCTAATTGACAGGCGGTGGAATGTCGCTGATACACTGTAGACCCATTGCAGATTTCCAGACTGATCCTGACTGGTGTTGGTACTTGTCACTGAAGTGAATGGGTGTTATGGATGCCTGGCATCTGTCCAGATTAGGATGTTGGTGTATTAGTAAATTACCAAATGTGATCCTTCATGAGAGGAGCCACCATGTCGCCAGCCACTGCTACCTTTAAGCCTTCCTTTTAAGCATACATCCAGATGGTTTAGATGATCTCTTGAGGCTCCTCTCAACTCTACAGTTCTATGACTGTATGATCTTCTATAAAGCCTATAAATCCTAGTACTTAGGATCTCAACCTCAGGGGTCTCGCCAACAGGTGTCAGGGCTTTATGACCACCCTCCCCTCCCCATATTGCTGAATGGGAGAAGGTTCCAGAATGGAAAAGGTTATGAACCACTGACCTCACCTTCCCCTCTTGTCAACATTATCACAAGAAACTCAAATTAGAAAGTACATAATCTTTTAAGGCTTGCATGTTACTAATCAAAGTCAACTTACAATTTCATTGTTACCACACTCATCCTCTTTCCTGCTACCCTTCTGATGTTTACTATGATCCCTCATCATGCACCGATGGGCGTATAGCAAACATAGAGATATTGTGGGTGTAATTCTGGCCCTATTGAAATCAATGGGAGTTTTGCCAATTTGCCAATTTCACCTTTAGGGCCCAATTCTGAACACTGTTACAACCTCATCCATAGTTACCACTGTGCCGAGTCCTATTGACTTTGGTGATTGCTATACTTTGCAGGATCACTTCCATGCTCAATCCTGAAAAGGGATCTACAAGCACAGATCTCCCTTACTTGTGGAATGTCATTGAGCCAGAGGGTCTGTGCACGAGGCATTGATGTATGCTTGCAGAACTCCTTGGAAGATCAGTGCTTTAGACTGAATTTACTTTTGAGTCAGGAATGTTATCTTTGATTTACACCGGTGTAAATCTTCAGCAGCACTAAAGCCTATGAAATTCATTCTTATCTCACCTTTCTGTAAACAGGAGTAACACCGCTGAGGAATGGGAGTTATACTGGTGTAGAATTGCTAGGAGAGAAGAATTAGACCCGTTAGAGCTGATCTAAATTAAAATCCTATGGACGTTTTCGAGTTTTTGGTTGAAAACCCGAAAACTGAAAGACTTTACCCCAAACCCAAAAGATTTTATTCAAAATCTTTTGGGATTTCGGCTGAAATATTTAACAACAAAAAAACCACCAAACCAAACCAAACAAAAGAGCCCATGTAAAGTGGATGCTTTGAGTGAAAAATTTAGTTGACTTGAAAACCCAATTGCCTGTTGAAAAACAGTTGTGACAGGAATTTTTGACTAGCCCTGTGGCCCACAGATTTCAGTGGAATTGCTTTATATTTACACTAGTGCAAATGAAATTACAAGTGGGTTTATTAACGTCAATAAGGATTCCGCCCAATTAAGAATCATGAAATGTGGCCCACTGTCCCTTATCTCTGTGTGAAGTATCATAAATATCATATCTCTGTGTGAAGTATCTCTGTGTGAAGAATTATAAATATAAATAATAGTCGTGACACTTCACAGCAGCCTCATGTACTATCTTTTATGAAAAGTGTAATGACCCTGCTGAAAGCAGGGTGTGTTGTGTGGGAATTACAGATTTGTGGCTTAGCAATGTCAGAATTAGTGAGGTTCCAATGTAATGGAAATTTCACTCCTACTAATAAATTTCATCGGAATGAGTGAAGAACTGGTCTAAGACATGAATAAAAATGATCCCATATGAGACATATTTTCATATTCTATTGTACATATGCCCACTTCAGTATGACAATTGCTTTTAATGCTTTCATTTATGGACCTAATTGATTATGAGCAAAATTTGGGGCTCGTGCATATACCAATGGACTTTCCATGCACACAGGGAAAGCAGAATTTCAGAGTTCATATCCACCATGCAGAGCTGAGTACAACATTTTCTCTCCAATAAATTATAGTGCAATGTTTGCATTGGAAAGATCAGACCTACAATAGCTGTTGAGTCAGGCCCATGACCTTTGAAATAACTTTTCCATGTAAATAAAACATATACAGAAAGAAAAGAATCAACTTTTTGTTTCAGTTCCATATATTTGTATTTCTATGTGTCAAAAATGCTTCATTGTACCATTTAATGAACATATTAGATTATGTCATTGGATGTCAGATTAGTGGATTCTGCCAAAGGACATATACTATGACGATGGGTGATCTTATAGACATCAGATAGATAGATTTTTTTTCCCCTAATAACAGAATCTTCCCATCTGAAATCTTAATCCTGATTCTTTTCCAGTGGCATTACAGCATTAACACACTTTTAAATAAAAACATTTTATTTATGCTGTTTTTATTACATCTAGAAAAGATTGGAAATGTTGAAAGCCATTTCAGTAACTTTACGCTCTCAGACCTTCTTTCATTAGTTCCCTCATATGAGTTGGAACAAAGGAATGGGATGGATGTAATTAAAGAACATATGTATGTGTGTGTGTGTGTGTGTGTGTGCATATACACACACACACACACACACACATATATATATATATATATATATATAAAGAAGTAGTGATCAGACATTACTGATAAGAGAAGCCAGTGGTGCTCCTGGGTGAGGTGTGTATTCAACTCCAAGCTGACTCCTCTTATGCTAATACAGCCAATTTCCTCTTTTATTTCATTTCTGGAGCCTGAATCTGTGATCTCTGATAACGTTCCCAAGGATACCGCCTTCACTCACAAATGGGGAAGCAAGGGGGGAGGGGAGGTAGGTGACGGAGACATGTAACTCACAGAGAGCACTATGGATGAATAATTTAAAACTCCGCCCGGAGATTTGAGGCAAAACGAAGAGATAAGAGACACCACAGGGTCTTCTCTGTTTATTCAGAGCTTCATCTTCCAATGACAGGTGACCTCCAAGGTCAAGGGCATGATGGGAAATGGACCCAACAGTGGGAAAAGGTACTGCATCCCAGAAGGAAGTAATGATTCACTTTATGTCAAATGAAAAATTGATTTTTTTCCTTGCAACCTTCCCCTCTCCACGCCCCCTACCCCCCCCCCTGCCCCGGGTTTTGCAAAGAAGTTTTGGGCCTGCTTCTGAGCTCATTCAGCACAGTGGGTGTAAATCAGGAGTAAATCCACCGGTTTCAACAGAATTACATCAATAAGATAAGAATCAGCACCTTTGAGTAAGAAGCATGGTGTCGTGTCCATTTACAAGAAGTAAATGTTTTGTTTGTAGTTTTATCGAATCAGATATGAATATGGATTCTGCATAAGAAACATTACTGGCCAGATCCCAGCTGATGTAAATGTCATAGTTCTATTAACTTCAATGGAACTACACTGGATTTACATCTGTTCAGGATCTGGCCCCATATCTCTAAACAAAACATCTTCCTCTAGCAATTTTATTCCCACATTTTACATATTCTGCATTCGTTTTAAGGTATTTACTGTCATTTTTTAAAGAAGGCTGAAACACTCTATGTTCTCCAGAAACATCCCAGATCCCTAGGCAATATAAGAGCAAAACAATGCACATAAACAAATATAAATCATGTTGTTTACTCTTTCACTTAATAAATCCCCAAACTTAATGTTCCTTTGTGATTAGAAAAATCTGACGCCATTCATCCTGGTCATATTCATATTGTTAATTTTAGGATCTTACACATTCTAACAGTAAGAAATAACCCTATAAGAGTTCTGTTCCACATTATCAAAACCTTCTGCTCGGTCATTCCTATTTGTTTCAATATAATACAGCCATGACCTCTACAGCAAAAAAAGGCAATGTCAAATGTTTCTCAGTGCTGGTTTACATTTCCCTCCCTCTTAAACTGCTGTTTCTGCTTTCCTCTGTTTGAATGTTGCCCATGTTTTCATTCCTGAGCAATCACATACCTTTTATCTTTTTAGATAAACATGAAAACACACCAAGGTCACTGCCCGGTGAGAAGTTAAGTCGTTGCGTGACTGCCACCCAGTTGTACCACGTACAAGTTCCACACCCTGTCCCCCCCCCATCCACCACTCCTTGTCTCATAAATACCCCTTCGAGGCCTTGGAGATGTAAGGACAAGTCACAAGAATGACTCACGTCACAGCTTGCCACACAGGGTGCCCGAACTAGTTAACCTAATCCATGCGTAGAGGAGCGCGGCGGATTGGCGCCACGCTGCCTGGACTGCTGGCATGAACCTTAGCCAGCTCTCTCCCCCGCAGTCCCTTTAATGTTCTTGTTTTCAGATTTATAGCCTACTGGAGCTAGTGCACTGCACAAACTCATGGGACAAACCCTGAGCTTCTCCCTCCCGCAAGTCACCCCTTTGGCTTCACTGGGACTGCTTATGTAGGGGAGGCGGCCCACAGAGTTGTATGGCTTTCTGTATATATGATGTACATATTAAGCTCCCATTTCTCTCAGCACAGCAAGGCAGAGGTCCTGATCCTGAACTCACTTATGCCAGGGCCGCTAGGCAGCTCTACCCACGTCAAACTGGTACCGCTGCCTAGAGATAGTGATTAGGCATAATGAGGTTACAGAGGTATTTTGCACTAGAGACAAGCCCTGAGTATTAGAGGTTGAGAATAAAAAGCCAGATCCTCCCTGATGTTGCAAGTGAATGGGAGGAGATGAGGGACGTAGACAGCCACACCCCACCTGCACCTATGTAGTGACAATAACAGGCAGCGGAAGGATGGTCTTTGCCACGGGTAGCTTAACGTTAAGCATAAGTGGTTATATAGCTAATGATGCATCCAGCTTGATGTGCACATATGTGTATACACACACACACACACACAGTAGATGGTGGTTAACGACAATCATAGAATTGTAGGACTGGCCGGGACCTCGAAAGGTCATCTAGTCTAGTCCCCTGCACTCATGGCAGGGCTAAGTATTATCTAGACCATCCCTGGCAGGTGTTTGTCTAACCTGCTCTTAAACATCTCCAGTGACAACCCTTCTACTAACAACTTTTGATCAATTGAAACTTTTTGCAGGTAGCTGATCCTGCCCGATTGACTTTAATGTTAATTGGTCTGGATATTGCCAGCAGGCATGCTGGCTACTGACTTTTATTTTTTTTGCCATGCAACCCTGCCCAGTGCCCCAGCCACAGACAGGTTTATGGGAATGCAGCCCCAGAAGGAAATGCTCAGGCTTCACAGTACCACTCCCTGTGTTCTCTGGAAGTATCCTGGCACTGTGGCTGGTGACCAGGGGCACTGAGACATGCTGAGCCTGAGGTGGCAATGCCAGAGCAGGACACAGCCTGGAGAGGGTAGGGAGAAGTACTGTGCAGCCCAGGGGTGGGCAAACTTTTTGGCCCGAGGGCCACATTGGGGTTGCAAAACTGGATGGAGGGCCGGGTAGAGAAGGCTGTGCCTCTCCAAACAGCCTGGCCTCCACCCCCTATCCACCCCTCCTACTTCCTGCCCCCCTCAGAATGCCTGATCCATCCAACCCCCCACTGTTCCTTGTCCCCTAACTGCCCTCTCCTGAGACCCCCTGCCCCTAACCACCCCCTGGGACCCCACCCCCCAATCCAACCTCCCTGCTCCCAGGCCCTTGACTGCCCCAACCCCATCCACCCCCCTCACCCCCTGACAGGCCCCCTGGAACCCTATGCCTATCCAACCCCCATTCCCTATACCCTGACCGCCCCACAGAACCTCCACCCCATTCAACCGCCCCCTGCTCCCTGTCCTCTGACTGTCTTCCGGGACCCTCCACTCCTTATACAACCCCCCAGTCCTGGCCCCGGCCCACCTACCACTTACCATGCCGAGCAGAGCAGAGCATGCAGAGCAGCAGCGTGGCTGCGGGGCAGGAGGGGACAGCAGGGGAAGGGCCGGGGACTAGCCTCCCCAGACCAGAGCTCAGGGGCCGGGCAGGATGGTCCCATGGGCCAGATGTGGCCTGCGGGCCATAGTTTGCCCACCTCTGGTGTAACCCCAGTGCTTCCTTCCCAGGCTGCAGCCCCACGAACTTAGCTGCAGCCAGGGCTTGGCACATCCTGGCACTGCCTTTCCCGGCTGCAGACCAAGAAGGAAGAGCTGGGATGTTCCAAGCACCAGCTGTGGGCAGGTTTACAGGGCTTCCTTTCCTTGTCACAGCCCTGCAAACCTGCCTTTCGCTTATTGACAACCGTTGGATAATGGCAACTTTTGCTGTTTACCAAGAGGTTGCTAATTAGTGGAATCTACTGTATATTACTACACGTATATTGGCAAAGCCTATTGGATTCTAAGCCATTATCAGCTGGAAATTTCCTACTGGTATCATAATAGAAATAAATGTCTCCCTACCTAAGGTATTTATGACCCCTATTACCATAGTATCTGAGCACCTCGCTATCCTGTTGTGAGGTAGGGAAGTGCTTTTTTGCCCAGATTACAGATTCAGAGACTTTAAGGCCAAAAGAGACAATTAGATCGTCTAGTTTGACCTCGTGTATATCACAGGCCATTAAATGTCACCAAGTTTCTCCTGTATTGAGCCCAGTAATGTGTGTTTGGCTAAAGCGTCTTCCAGAAAGTCATCCAGCCTTGATTTGAAGACTTCAAGAGCTGGAGAACCCACCACTTCTCTTGGTAGTTAGTCCCAATTGTTAATCATTCTCACTGTTAAAAAATCATGCTTTATTTCTCATTTGTTTGGCTTCAGTTTCCAATCTTTCATTTTTGTCATGCCTTTCCTCAACAGATTAAGCAGCCCTTTAGCACCCAACATTTTCTCCCTGTAAAGATTTTTATGCAGTATAATCAAGTCACCTCTCAGTCTTCTCTTTCATAAGCTAAACAGCTGGAGTTCTTTAAGTTTCTCGCTGTAAGGCATTTTCTCCAGCCCTCAAATCAGTTCTGTGGCTCTGTTTCACACCCTCTCCAATTTTTCAACATCTTTTTAAAATGTGAACACCAGAACTGTAGGCAGCATTCCATTATTCATCTCACCAGTGCCATAGCCTGAGATAAAATCACCTCCCTACTCTTCTGTTTATTATCTAGGGATCATATTAGGTCTTTCTGCCACAGCAGCACTCTGGAAGATCATGGTGAATTGTTTGTCCTTTTTTAAAGTCACAGCTTTCCACAATACAGTTCCTCATTTGGTAGATATGGCCTGCGTTCAGGGCCAGCTTTATGAACGGTGGGGCCCGATTCGAATACCTAGCAGCGGTCCAGGGCTTTGGTGGCACTTTGGTGGTGGGGGGTCTGCTCCAGGTCTTCCACGGCACCAAAGGACCCCCCACCACTGAAATGCCGCCGAAGAACCGAAGCGGACCCCCCCCTCCGCCACTGAGTGAATAAAAAAATTTTTAGAAATTAAAAAGACGCCTAAGACTCTGGGTCCTCTTAGGAGTGGGCGCAGGGCCTGATTCCGGGGAATCGGGGGAATCAGCCTAAAGATGACCTGCCGGCGTTCTTTACATGTATAAATTTGCATGATAGGGAGCTGATGCACAGACTTGCCAAAAATCACACAGAATGCCTGGTCAAGAGCAGAGACCTGCACCCAAGTTTGCCAAGTTCCAGGCTAGCACCCTAAAACACTGGACCATCCTTATTTTCGGCAGGAAAAAAATGAAGGAGGTGAGGGTAGAGGGTTCAGAGGCTAGGGAATTCATTGCATAAAGTGCACTGTGAAAGAAGGCATGGAGGTGCTCATGGGAGAAGTAGCCAGTAGAGTCTGAGACCATTGGTGGAGTTGGAAGTCGGGGGCTACTTGATTTTTAAAAACAGCCAATACAGTATAAATTGCAGAAGACAGTTGTGTAAAAACAACAGGCCATGTTCTTTTCTTACTTACCACAGCTCTAAGATCTCCACTGGTAGATTACACTGGATTTGCACTTTTTGTGGGAGAGCAGATGTTAGCCCATTCCATGGTGAAGCAAATAAAGCATTCCAACAATAACTTCATGGCTGAAGAAATATCATGTGTGAAGTCACACGATCATATGCAATGTAATGCCATCAGTTCTTGCTGTGTCACTTTGGGTTTTATATCCATGTTATTTACTAATGGTGATGGACCATATACTACTCTTGGGAGAATTCTATGCCAAAAATTTAAAACTTCTACACCAAAAAATAAAAATTCTGTGCACAATATTTTAAAATTCTGCGTATTTTATTTGTCAAAATAACACAGTATAGTCACACTGGTTTCAATTATTTAGGTAATGTATTTAAACTACAATACAACAGATGGAGAATGTCAGTGGAGAGCATTGGAGGAAATCCCCAAATTCCCTTAGATCTTGCCTAATAGTAATGTAGCTAGATTTGACCCTTTATTTCTAAGTTATTAGTCAACAAATATATGCAGCCATATGCTCTGTGTTGCATCATAGGCAAATGAAGAGCAAGTGAGGACTGGGGACTCAAACTCACAATTTATATTGGCTACTGACCATCTCCAGAAAGGTCAGTAGCAAACAGTTCATGGAGTACATTCTGACAAGAATTTTTGTCAGTCCAAAAATTTAGACCAGTTCTAATAACTAAAGCACTATAAGAATTTAGAAGGCCATATTCTCCTTTATACCACTCTGGCCATGTAAGGGACCTTTAAAACTTTTACACCCGCTTTACACTCCTGGGGGAATTCACAAAGACAATGGGAACAATTCACTAAGCAGGCAGGCTGCTACGTTCTGCTCTGCCTGAAGGGACAGAGCCTGCCCCACGCCTACTTCCTCAGACACACCTCAAAGCCCTGCCCCTCCATGCCGAACATGCCATAATAGTGAGCGAGAGGGACAGAGTGTCTCTCTCTCACATGCACGACTGCCCACCCTTTCACCTCCCCACCTCCACCCCGGTGCTTATTTATATCTCTTTTGGCTGCTCTGGGAACCTGAACTGACCTGCTTGTGCTGCCGGGGAGGGGCATGTAACTGCTCTTGTGGCTTCCCTTAGTTCCCCCATCAAAAGTCATTTTTTTGCAGGGAAGCAAAGAAATCTGTGGGAGACATGAATTCTGTGCACACACAGTGACGCAGAATTCCCCCAGGAGTAACATCCTCAGATGGAATAACAAGCCATAGTTCCACTGAAGTCAATGAAGCTACACCGATTTGTGTCAGGCGAGGATCCTGCCTAATATTTCAATGTATTTCTGTGTACACTTTAAACTTAATCCACACCAGCCACACCAGGAATCTTTAACACTCCATCAAATCGTTTTTACCTATCGTTGTACCAGTAGTTAACTATTTAATGATTGTTTATCATATTTGAAGGTGTGAAGTGCTAAATATTCAATGTCCCCCAAAACCAATACCTGTTCTCTAAAAACAAAATGTCTTATCCCATAGACTTTAGCCAAAGAGGCTGATTGAATTTGCTAGGAGCTGGATAGGTTCCTAAATACTGACTTCCTGATAATACTCTTAGTCAGAGTTTTGGACAGAAGAACGGATAAAGAGGACTCAGGCATACTCAAAAATCAAAGTTGTGAGGCGATAATAATACCTCTAACTCTAATCGAACGGTGTTTTCCCTCTATGACAGATTATATTTCACTGCTCACAAAGCTAATAGCTGCCCTTCCATCTCCAGCACTGCCTGAATTAATTTGTGGCAAAGAGAACATATTGACATTTAAAACAACCCATTTAACAAACTCAGCTCGCATGGCTTTTCTTACTTTTCCACACAGTACCACAAGCATCCATGTGGTTAGCAAAACACATTTGTATTGTGTTCTGAGTAATTGTCAATGGGGAAAAATGTCCCATATGTTTATAGATTGGCTTGTTTCACTGTATTGCAGCTGACACTATGATTGCGCTCCCATTATTAAAACTAGGAATGTATTAACCCAATAAAAGAAGAATCCAAAAAAGAGTTTAGGCAATATTTTTTCACCTTATTTGTCCATTGGGTACCTTCACTTCCAGATTATGGCTCATTCAAAAGCCTGTCCAGAAGATTTCATATGATTCAGTCATGCTGATCCATATTTCTACCACAGGCACTGACAGCTAAAATCCTGGCCCTATTGAAATCAATGTCAAAACACCCATTGACCTCAGTGGGGCCAGGATTTTACTCAAAATACTGCAGTACTCTGTTTCTAGCTGTCGTTTTCTTCATTTTGCAGAGATGGGAGCAGAGTTGCAAAGACGGTCAAGACCATGTCGGAAGACCCCTTGTACCACAGCTGAGAAGAGAATCAAGGCCTCCCAAGTCTGCTTCATGCGCTCTGTCTCCAGAAGCAGACTGTTCTAGTCATATCTGAGCAGCCCTTTCAGCAGGGAAGGAATAATGCTGATGGTCTCCACAAATAGTTCATCCAGTGGGTAAGTCTTATCTTAAACACAGGGCCCTGACTCCGGGGTTAAAGCGGGAACAGAGGGTGCAGAGAACTAAGCAGTTCGTCTTGGCTCCACCAGCTGTTGAGAGGGGGAAAACAAAGGGCTTCATTTTTCTTTCATTTACACTGGCTTTACCTTGCTGTGACTCTATTGATTTCAGAGGATTTACTCCTGATTTACACCAGGGCAAATGAGAGGAGAGTCAGGTCCCAAGCCAATATAATAGAGACCACCTGTTCTGAGAGAACAACTGGGTTAAGAAATGACTTATACTGTATGTCCAAGAAGCATGTAAAAAGGCCAGGGTGGGAGTAAACAAGAACCTTCAATTATCCAGGCCTAGACTGGATTACATTAAGTGGAGGAAACAAGGCTGGCAGTATGTTTGTGGATCTGGGACAGGATTGCTTCCTAATTCAATATGTGCCACGACCAACCAGGAAGGAAACCATATTAAAGTTGTGATTAAGCATGATTGAATACACAGAGGTAGGGGAGAAGCAAAGATCATAAGCTCAGTAGCTCAGGGACAAATGAAACAGAGAAGCCAGAGGGAAGAAAAATGACCCCGTCACTGAACTTCGGTGAGCCGGCAGAGAAAATATTTGATTTATACTATTTTGGTTTAAATGTATATTTGGCACTTGTTGTCAGGATGAGTGGGTGCCTTGACATCGATAAAAACAGGCCATTGCAAATCAATAGCCCGCAAAGATCCTGCTTTCAATAATAAAAACAAATTCCCTTGAAAGGTCAGCCAAAGCCTGGTACAACAAATAAGGCGTGGTCTACACTTAAATGGTTTGCTGGAATAGCCATGCTGGCAAATCCCTCCTAGTCTAGATGCGGCGTATACTGGCAAAAAAATGTTTTTGCTGGTATAGTTTATACTGGTTTGGTGAGCAAAATAAGCTGTGCTACCAAAGGTACTTTTTGCTGGCATAACTGGGCCTACACTAGGGCTTTTGCTGGTCTAGAAATAGCGGAGGAAAATCACATTCTTAGCCAATACTGAAAAGTTTCTAGTGCAGATGTGGCTTTAGTTATTCACTGTGCCTTGGTTTTCACCAAATCTGCAGTCTGAGTGACTGTTAGAAGGATCAAGTTCTAAAGCCATGCAGTCCACTCTGAAAACACCCAGCCAATGGATGTAGAAAGGTTAAAGTTCTGGAACTAACTGATAGCGCAACCCCACTGATACCAGGGTGATGGGTGTGGCATGAGAATCTGAATAGAATAGAAGCCCCTACAATGGACACAGAGTAAAATGTGCTCACTGCAATGATTTGGTTCCAGGTCATGCAGGAAACACAGAATAAAATGCAGTAGGGTAAGGTGGCAGGGCAGGAGGCAGATGTGGAAGTGGAGTGAATAAAAAGGAGGAGTATGTAGGCATCAAACTGTATTTATAAGGGTACAGATGGATGGATAAAGTGATTGAGGAAACTAAATTTTCCACTGGTGATGTTGTACTAGCCCTAATGTCCCAGCCAAATTCCAATTTGAGTAAGTACATACTGCACACCTGAATTCCTGCAGAACGCAATGGCTGAGATTTCCAAAGCCAGGTAGCGGATTTAGATTTGATTTCAGTGGGAGTTGCTCATCTAACTCTGGGGTGGTTCTGAAATTCTCAGCTGATATTTTTCACTTCCTTCATCAAGATATTGTATGCTGTTGCTGTGCTGTGTTGGACAGGTCTGGTGTGCCACCCCAGAGGTAGCTTCGTTTCAGGGAGAGGTTAAGTAATTCATACTTTGCAAAGTGCTTTGGGAGCCGTCAGGAGGAAATGCATTATATAATTATGATGCATTATTTTAATTACTGTTAGAACATCATTAACTCTTCAGTGTTGTACTATACACATAAGAAGTGACAGTAACTACTTACACTGTTCCTGAAGGTAAAACAATTGCTCCAGTGACTTTGCTTTTCCACATAAGATAACAATTTTTGTTCCATTTGCAGCCCACACATTGATGCAACCTCCCTTCCTTTCCTTTGGTTCCCAGATTTCATAAGAAAAATAAAGTGCCGGACTGGGAATATAACAGATCGGGGGGGGGGGGGGGAGAAAGAAAGGGTGAAGAAAATGCCAGTTGACAAAATTGAAGGAAGTTATGAAAATTGATTAAAGGAAGGCGGAAATAGTAGAGGGAATGAAAATAAAGGAAATTAAGATAATACATAAAAGAGGCAGATAACTTGAGAGTGAGTCAGCAGGGCCATTAAAGGACAAGTGTAGGAGGTATGATGACAAATGAGTAGGATTTTGCCAAGATCGTTATTTCCCCCCAAAGTTGTTAAAGGACTCATGCTTGAGGCTACCATACTTGTCCTTGGGGGTGGATGAGAACATAAGAGTGGCCATACTGGTTCAGACCAAAGGTCCATCTAGCCCAGGATCCTGTCTTCTAACAGTGGCCAATACCAGATGCTTCAGAATGAACAGAATAGGTAATCTTCTAGTGATCCATCCCATTGCCCATTCCCAGATTCTGGAAACCAGAGGCTTGAGATGGTAGTTTGCCCCCTGAAAGGCACCTCTTCATCATACAGAAGTTATTGAAATGCTCTCAACTGTGATATTCAGGAGACCAGAGTAGGAGAGCTAATGATCCCATCTGGCCATAAATCTATGCTCCTGAAGGTTGCAGCACCATAAATATGAAGAGCTTAGGATCCCTGATTCAGCAAAGTACTTAAGCATGTGCCTTAAGTCCATCCCTGTTCAGCAAAGCCTCCTTTATTTCAATAGACTTAAGCATGCGCCTAAAATTAAGCATGTATTTAAGTATTCTGCTGGCTCAGGCCCTAGGTGATCACCAAGCCAGCTATGATCATGCAGGCATGACAGTCGTTTTAGTTTGTTGTTTTATATCTGAGGAGAGGGCAAAGATGCAGGAAGTATCACCATCACTGGTTAGCAGTAGACAGGTACATATGGAGTCAATGATGTGTCGTGGATGTTCTTGGAGCTTGCAATCATAACTTCTATTATAACATGTGCTATAGGCTTATATGTCAAAATGTCAATGTAGAGTTGACATGCCAGTGTAGAGTAGCAGAGCAAAATGTCAATGTAGAGTAGTCGAGCTGATGGAGATCCTTGTACTTCAGGTTACCATTATCTTCCTGGGGGGGGACGTGCTTTATAAATGTAAGTGAAGTAAGCATCACTATACTTCTGTGAGATAGACATACTCCGACTGGCACTCTATAAATGCCTATGATATAGATGGAAGTATTATTCCCATTTTGCAGATCAGAGAATGGAGGCACAGAGAAGTGAGGTGACTTCTCCTATAACGTAGGAAGTCTGTGACAGAGCCAGGAATAGAAACCAGATCTGATTTCCTGCCCAGCACTTTAGTCCCAACACCATGCCTCCCATCAATATCCCATATATATGCTTAGGATCAAATTTGCAAATTTGCACCTATATATTTGCAAGCACAAGACCTGCTTGCTTGTCCCTCTATCTGATTTGAATCAGAATATATTTAAACTTGGGGAACACAGCGCAGACAAAAATGCATTTGTTAACTCCCATGAATATTCACAGAATCATTTTCTCTGCATCCATACATGTCTTTTAATTGTAGTGGCAGTACTAATGACCACAAGTGTTCAAAAATCATGAACCAGTTCCTAAAAAAATCATGAGATTTTAAAATATAATACATATTTTAATTCATTTTATTTGCTTTCTGGTTTTTTTTGCATCTCTAGGGCACACTCTTGTCACAATATCAAGCTTTCTGCCATAGCCACAAAGACTAGAAACAGATTTTTCTCACCTAATCACAGGCCTCCAGGAGGTAGAGATTTAAAGAAACTCTCCAAATAGCAAGAGATTTACAATGAAATTGAGGAGGTTGGCAATACTGGCATGGAGCTACTACTGTTTGAATTGTATTAATTTAGGTTTCATCAACACAGTTCTGGTATATGGAAAACCCTATTTTCTTTTGAAACCCAACATTATCATTCATGAAGGAAAAATATCCCAGAGGTTTATTTAAACTAGCTTGTTGAAATAAACTTCAACTAGCTCTGGGATTATATTATTAAAATGAAGGCTGGATCAACCAGCTATATCTATCTAGCAATATCCAAAATAAATATATATTCTATTGTATATAGATTATTATACCACTCTCATCACCATATTATCTGAGCAGCTTGCAGTAGTGATTAACATGTGTTATGTGGGGTTCATTCTCTCTCTGTCATTGTCTCCCCAGACGGAGAATTGTGTGTGCAGTGAACCATTTTGTTTTGGTAGTGTTTTGGTTGGGGGATTTGTACATGCTTTTCTGTGTTTATACTGGAGAAGGCAGTTTGAAGAAGTGTGTCTTTCCCTTGAAGTGGAAGGTGATGAGGTCTTCAATGGCCCTTAGTTCCTGTGGGAGTTCATTTCATGGTCATGTCATGGTCTGTTCCCCAAGAAAGTTCTCTCTCCTGACTGGATGAACTTTACCCATAAGTTCCATTTTCCCAGAGTAGTAGCGTTGTTGCCTATAGCAAACATGTCACATAAGATGAGTAAGGTAGTGCGGAAAGTTAACCTCCACTGATTTCACTTCTTTTCACGCTGGCCACAATCCTTGTTCTTTTTTCAGTATTTACCTTTTATGTTGTTTTTTTTTTGGCTCGTGGTGTGATTTGTTTCAGAACCCAACCTGAATGACAAAGTGACATGATCAATAAGAAGTCATGTTCAATAGACAGATAAGTCTAGCCTGTCACATTATATTTTACAAATGTTGACCTCTGCTTGTCTTTTCACAGAAGGAGGGTGTATGTAAAACAGTTGCATGCTCACTCTGGTATCTACAGAGAGTTTTACCTCGTAAAACTATGGTTCAAAACCACGTTATTTAGGATTTTTCTTCTGATGTCATATACCAAAGTGTTCCAGGAGGTTTAGAAGAGAATAACATGTGAAAAACTCAGCTCATATAAATCAATATTGTCCCACTGATTTCACTAGAACTGGGCCTGCTTACCATATATTATCACACAGGCAGGCCTCTTGAAGTCAAAGCTTATCTAGCAATGTTAGGTACTTATATCATCCCTATTTGTTGTATTCTTCGAGGGCCTCACAATCATTAATGTATTTATCCCTCACAGCACCACATGAAGAAGTATGATCCCTATCTTCCAGATGGAGAACTGTGGCACAGAGAGACTAAGTCACTTGCCTAAGGACACACAGAAAGGCGATAGTAGAATTGTGAATGGAATGCTGGGAATGGAACTAGGTACCAAGCCAGCAGTCTAACCACTTGACCATCCTCCCACTTTTAGAGCTGCTGAAGATCTGATCCAGTATCCAGTATCCATGCCTCACCCCCTGCGCTAGCCTGTGGATCTATATCTGCTGGAGGCATGCTAGTTCCACACTGCCGGGGGACCTATTTCTGAGCCAGTTATGGCCTGAAAACATGCCCTTCCCTCTGCTTTCGTGGCACAAAAGGAACAGAGCATAACAGAGAATTTATCCCACGCATTCTAATACACTGTTCAACAAGTGTGGGAGGATATTTTGCCAGATGCGCATTTCATCAATGTATTGCAGTAAAGACAAGGTTGCGAATGGCCATATTCATTTATAAAAAGTGAAATAATACTACCCATACTGAGTAAATATTTAGGGCCAGATCCGTGGTTGGTATAAGTCATCATAGCTCCATTGAAGTCAACACAGCTAAACCACTGAAGTCAATGGAGAGATGTTAATTGGTGCAGCTACCAGCAGACAATTTGGAACCATATCGCTGACTTTTCATGATCCAGTGCCCAGGGCCAAATCCGGCATAGACATTAATGGGAATTGCATTAACTAAGCTTTGCAAAGTAGAGATTGAGTATCAAGCTACAAAGAGATTGTAGTGCTTTAGAGACTGACTCCTTTCTCACTCACATCAGTTTACACTAGAGTCACTTCTCTGGAGAGCATCATGATATACAGTGGTGGAAGCAAGAGGGGAATCACTCTTTTAATGATGGAGTGGTTTCCCCATTTCATAACCTCAAGCTCATACATTTCTCTTGGATCACTTACAGTGTGGGATAGTTGGTTATTGTATCCAATATCTACTTGGCTTATTCATAATTCTTAGATGTCAAATGTGAAATACGGTTCTCTGCTTAACTTTAGGTAGAATTTTTCTGCTCCCCAAATTAGTGATGATTGGCTTTTGCCATCCCTTTAAATGGTCCCTGGTTTGAATGGATATTTGCTGAATATCAGGGCAAGCCAACTCCGATTATTGTGATTAGTACTTACTCAGTGGCTGAAATGTGCTAGGATGTAAGGGGGAGGGAGGTCTTGTTTGAAGATTAATTATTGGGAGATTGTTCAAACTTATCCCTGAAATGATCAAGCTGTCTGCTCATTGATAAAGAAAAATGCAGGTCAGTTATATGTACTCACTATATGCTCCTAGTTCTTTTAATTACCTAATGATACAGATAAGATTTCTTACATATATTGCAATCACGGCATAAAAGAAAAAGACCCGTGCTGTCATCCCCTAATGAAGTAGCTCTTAAGACAACTGGGAGAGCACAGGAGACACGTTTGATCTTCATATTTAGTTTTGCCTTGGGGAAAAAAAAAGTCATAATCTACTATTCACCCCATGCAGATGTCCAGCATAAGGTCTCTGTACTACTTGATCTCTCTTCAGTCCTTAAAATCGGGCTTAAGTGACACTTAAGCCTTATGCTGGGTCATTGTACTGGGGTGAGTGTTGCCTTGTGAGAAATAGTGCAGTCAGTGGGTTTTGTATGTACATGCAATAGTCCATGGTGCCACTGGATGGCAATGGCTGCATTTGTCACTAAAAACTTTGTTTCAGTGCTGCAGCCACATTGCTCTTCAAAGCAACAAGAGCCAGCATTAAGGGCCCAATCCTTCTTCCTCTGAAGTCATTGGAAGCATTGCCATTGTCTCCAATGGGAACAGAATAGGGCCCTTGGTTTCTGAAGACATAAACCCATAGGGATTAATTGTCTTCTGTGTCTGAGCTCTGCTCAGTGCAGGGTGGGGAGGTCAGGGAATTGATTATGGCTCACGGTTCTTGTGCTGCCTCTGTCCTCAGTGTCAGAGCAGCCTAAGGGTTTCTCTGACTTATTTTCTGGAGGTGGCCATGCCCTCTTGAGTCCCATCTTCCAGGCTGGTGTTGGAGGTGGCAAGTGCAGGACCAACCTCTGATGTATTTATGCCAGCTGAATGTTCCTCTTCATATTGGGAATTCTCCATTGACCATTAAGAGCTAGAATCACTCCCCTTCACCTCAGCTCAGGGGCTAATCACGGCCCTTACTGGTATTAAATAGGTTCTTATAACACCACGGAACAATGATGGTGTAGACGTTAGGGCACTATTCCGTGGCTCTAGAAATCCAAATTCAGTTCCCAGCTCATGTATAGACTTCCTTTGTGATCTGGGCAAGTCATTTAGTCTCAGTTCATTTTACAGACGGGATAATGGCACCTCCCTGTGTTACAGGGGTGCTGTGAGGTTAAATAAACTGAACATTGTGAGTTGTTCAGATACTATGGTGATAAGTACCTGAAACAGATCAATAAGTATTCACATCGAAGCAGTACTTGTGTGAATAAGAATACTGCAATCTGTCCCCATGTGAGTAAAGTTACTCATAAAGATTTGCAGGGCACTATGCTCTTTATTTAGAAATTACAGGCTGAATCTCTAGCTAATGAAGGTAATGGCAGCTAGGCAAGCCACTGAAGTCATCAGTTAATACCAGCTGATTATGTGGCATCATCCCAAGTGAGCCGAGATGATCAAGAGTCAAGGGAAGAGGAGAACAGGGAAAAGAACGAGGGAAGAAATAAGGATCCAGAGGAGGGGAAGTGGAAATGGGGATAGTGGGGGCAGGGGGAGGGTGCATGAGCTATAATCAGAGAAATAGACCCTACTCCTCTACCCCATTGAAACAACCTCTGTTATTTCTAAGTGCCTGGAAGTTTCTATTTTTCTTGCCCTGTTCTATTTTTTCTTAAACACTTCCCCTCAGTGTCCTCCCTCACTTCTCCCATACCCAGGATGTTTGACCTTTCAGTGGTGATTGCTCATAAATTAGCCGACCTAGGGCAAAGTGCTATAATCTTGAGAGCAGGCTGTAAGGAGAATGGATTGCAGTAAGCATGGATTGCGCAAGTTTAAAGGTGACTTTTTTTAGCCCACCCAAAAATGCTGAAAATGTAGCCATGTTAGCAATGGACAGTGTTTGCAACAATGTGGGAAACATTTCCCTCGTGACTGAAAAATTATTTCCAGCCAGGGGAAGGAATGACCCCTGAAGCCTGTGAGCAAACTGGCTTGGCAGCCTTTTTAATTGATCCCCGGAGCAGGAGGAAGGTAAGGGGTTGGTGAGCTATTTGGGTTCAGTGGGACAACTTGGATGGGAGAATAGCCCCCCATGTCCATGGAACTATACTATTCACTTCATCTAGGTACTCTTTTGGCCCTCATCACCACGGTATCTGAGCATCTAACAATCATTAATGGATTTTAGCCACACAGCACCTCTGTGAGGTATGAAAGTACTACCCATCTTTTACAGATGGGGAACCGAGGGACAGGATGGGGTCAAATGACTTGGTCAAGCTCATACAAGCTCAGTCAGGAACTGAACTCAGGTATCCCAAGGCCCTCTCCATTGGGCCACCCTTCCCACCTTTTCCTGAATAGAAATCACCTACTTGATTAATATGATGGCTGTATGTGACCTCAAATTAGTCTTTATGGTGACGAGGTATTCTTGGGCCTGTCAGGACTCATTTGCCTTGGACATTTCTAGGCTAGCAGTACTCTCTACAAGTCCATATTCACCAAGTCTAAGGAATCTGAAGTTTGATATAATCTTGTGACTCAGCTTGAGGTTCGTTGCCCTTTTGCCATTTCCAGGAGACAGAAGGTGCCTTCTCATGACCCTCGAGCACGCTCTCAATACTCAGATTATAGGTCTTTGAGCTCTACCAGCATGGTCACAGAGGGTTTACTGAAAGCCAGGTTAGATGTGCTCACGAGCTGGTGACAATCAATGACATTTTAACCACAGCTAAATACAAGGCGGGACAGATTGTTAAGCATAAGGCATAAGGGGCTAACACATGTTGCAGGAAACCAGTTAAAGTAAAGAGGGCAATTAACAGAGGGACAGGTCAGGAACAGGAAGTATAAAAAGTGGGCCCTATAGCTCAGTTGGGCTTGAGCTGCTGAGGGAGACAGATGCTTCTCCCCTGCAGCCGGAGCGGGATGCCGAGGACGACCGCCACTGCCCCGAGGACTTGCCCGAGCTTCCAGAACCTCCCACCATTCCAGATACGGAGGAGCTGCTGGGACTACCATTGGCGGTGTATCTGGGGGAGATGGAGGATGAACCCTGGATCCAGGTACACCCCAAGGCGAGGGGAGGAAGTAGCCCTGGAACAGTTGACTGTAGTCCGGCTGTGTTGTTACTTGAAGACAGGTCAATGTATTGCAGCTGGATCCTCAAATGACCCAGCGGTGGAACACGCCACCACTGTTAAGGACCTAGACAGGACCTGGTGGAGTAGTGTGGGCCTGGTCTCCCTACCACCCAACTCCTAAGCAGCCTCCCCACCTTAGTGCAAGGAGGCCTGTGTTTACCATCCACCAGAGCTAGGATGTACTGCTCTGTCCTGCCTGAGGGCTGGAGCCCTAGACTCTTTGGTGCTCTGTCTTGCTTGAGCACCTGGGATCCTTGACTAGTTACTGCTCTGCCTGAGGCCAGAGCCTCTTAGACTGTTTGGTGAACCACCCTGACTGAGGGCCTGGCTCACAGACTATTGACTGCTCTGCTCTGCCTGAGGGCCAGAGCCCTAGACTGTTTGGGGCTCCCCCGGCCTGAGGGCTTGAGCCCTAGAGACAGCTAATTTCCCGCTTTTCCAGGCTGCCTTCTTAGGAACAAGACAATGAGGCAGCGTAGCCTCCCTCTGGGATTGACAGGGAGAGATGGCCACGCACGCCTACAATTGTAATTAGCCATAAAACCAGTGTCTTTATTGAGCCTGTGGGTTTTTTTGTGCCTAGCAGAGTTATGCATTTAAACTCCAAGGATTGTCTTTGAAAGGTGTTGTGCAGTTTTCCTTTGAGGATGAAGACTGGACCTTGCATTTAATACAACTTTTTCCAGACCTGAAGAAGACCTGTGCAGCTTAAAAGCTTGTCTCTTTAACCAACAGAGGTTGGTCCATTAAAAGATATTACTTCACCCATCTTAACTATCATTTTACCCATTCCCTATGATGGAACGCATGACTTCCAGCACTAAGATTCTAAGCCACAACAACTTGAGTTAAAACTCATTGGTTGCGCAGGGGAGCAGACTCATATACTGTGGATCAGACAGAGTGGGACACATAGCACATGCTGAACAATGAGTTACAGAGACAGTTCCTAACAAGAAAAACGATGACTGGGCCCAGTCCAAGGGTCCTGACAACAGTGGAAGTTTTGCCTACATCATGGCTGCTGGATCAGTCCCCTGATGGCATTTGCTACGGTATGTCTAATGTTTATCATTCTCTAAGGGAGAAAAAAATATGATGCAGACTAAACTTTCTCACATGCCTTCAATTACATCAATGTTTACTACAGAAGCACTCCTTATTTTCCATGCTTCTAAGTGATGGTTTGAATTCAAACAGTGGAGCCTGGGCTTAACTTTGATGTTTCAAAAGCCTAAACACACACACACACACACACACGAATGGCCATACTGGGTCAGACCAATGGTCCATCTAGCCCAGTATCCTGCCTTCCAACAGTGGCCAGTGTCAGTTGCTTCAGAGGGAACTAAAAGTACAGGCAATTACTGAGTGATCCATCCCCTGTCATCAAGTCCCAGCTTCTGGCAGTCAGAGGTTTAGGGACACCCAGAGCATGGGGCTATGTCCCTAACTATCTTGGTCAATAGCCATTGAAGGGCCTAGCCTCCATGAACTTATCTAATTCTTTTTTAAACCTAGTTATACTTTTGACCTTCACAACATCCCCTGGCAATGAGTTCCACAGGTTGACTGTGCATTGCGTGAAGAAGTACTTTCTTATGTTTGTTTTAAACCTGCAGCCTCTTGATTTCATTGGGTGCCCCCCAGTTCTTGTGTTATGTATTATGTGAAGGGGTAAAAAATACTCTCTTCTTCACTTTCTCTACACCATTCATGACTTTATAGATATCTATCATATCCTCCCTTAGTCATCTCTTTTCTAATCTCTCTCTCTCTCTATATATATATATGGCCATACTGGGTCAGACCAATGGTCCATCTAGCCCAGTATCCTGCCTTCCAACAGTGGCCAGTGTCAGCTGCTTCAGAGGGAACTAAAAGAACAGGCAATTACTGCGTGATCCATCCTCTGGCATCCAGTCCCAGCTTCTGGCAGTCAGAGGTTTAGGGACACCCAGAGCATGGGGCTATGTCCCTATATATAGTCAGTGCACTATATATATATAGAGAGAGAGAGAGAGAGAGAGAGAATCATCCATTTATCTATATGTGGAGGAAACATGCTAAGAGTTTGCTTTGAACTTTGGAAAAAGTTTCACTTTAAAGTTTAAAAAAAGTATTGATTTTAAAATTCATATTTTTAATAGTAGCAAAGCAAAATTTGTGCAACTACATAGAAAAATACAAAAATTCCAATTTAGAATTCCATCATGAAACGACACCATTCTAATTTCTCCAAGCCACGGTTTGTTAATATTCCACAAAGTCCCAGGATGCAACTATAAGACTGCATTCAAATCTATGAACACGAGGCAATCATGCTCAGCAGAGTATAACAATAATTATAATAGAGATTAAATAAAAATAATTAGAAAAAGTTCATCTAGTTTTGATGTATTAATTATTCTGACCCTGTTCTATTCAGAGTCTAATTATCTGGTTCAGTGAAAATGCCAAGATTTCTACGACTCATAAAAATTACATTCCAATAATTATGTCAGCAAACTAAACAGTATTCATTTACCATGCCTTTTTATGCACACATTTGAATATGCTTTTTTAACTGTTTTTGCTCTTTGTTCCTATTCATGGGAAATAATACCTGTAGAGAAATTTGAAAGTCAGTAGCACTCTAAATGTAATGTGCAATTCTTGCTGATATTTTTCTTTTGTGAGGCTTCTGTAAGTTGCGTATAAGCTTTGTTTAAAAAATATGAATTAAAGTTCACTCTTCAGTTGTTTCAAAGAAACATTTTGAATCATGTAGCGAATTAAAAAAAAAAAGTTAGAGGTGGCAATACAAAGCGGATCCTCGTGTCCTAAAGTTGGTCTCAATGGAGTGTGCAAGTCAGGACTGAACTAAGAAATGTAGGGAAAGGTTTGCATCACTGTTTCCTACAGTGACAATCTTTGGGATATTTGTATAGGGACAGATTCTGATACCACTGCTCATGCTGGGTGGAACACCCCTGGGTAGAAGGTTAGTTAAGGGCCTATGGTCAACTTTAATCTTAGGCTGTAGCTGTACTGCAGCTGGGAGATGTCAGTCCCAGCCCGGGTAGATGTACGTGCACTAGTTCTGCTCGAACTTATGGGCTAAAAATTGAAGCTTGGCCACAGCAGCATGGGTGGCGTCCCAAGGGAGCCACCCAAGTACAACTCTGTCCAAGATCCTAGCTATATACTCAGGGGTCTAGTCTGAGCTGCAATGGCCACACTGGTTTGAAGTGGATTCCGTTATATCCAGGGTTTACAGTTTGGTTCAGTGGCTCTCAGCACCTGCATGATACAAAGTGTTCCAGCACCCGTGCTAGCGTGTATACATCTGCCCGCGCTCAGAATTCCATTTCCCAGCTGCAGTGTAGATGGGCCCTAAGAACAGCTCTGCAGCTGGTGTAAATCAGTGTAGCTCTATTGACTGTAATGATTTACACCAGCTGGGGATCTGGTTCTTAATTTGAGCGCTTAAGTCGAAGTTAAATGATACATAGATAGGCCCTCAGTCTGGAGAAGAATTTCATTCAATGTAAATAGGCAATCAGAAACTAGCTCATATTATCTAGCTTGGCATGTAATCCTGCAGCCCTCGTTCATGCAAGTACTTCATTGCCTTCCATTAATTAATTCATTTGGATATTTTGATCTTTATTCTGCCATCGCCTACATTGGCGTCAGCCTGGAGGCAACTCTAATCAAGTCAATGATGTTACTTCTTTGTAAATGGATGAGAACAGGACACAATATTTTACTGTTGACCATACCATGAGCTAGCACGGATGCTGTGGTAATGAAAATGAAACAGAATATAAGGCATTCAGCAATAAGGAATAAAAGCCAACATTTGTAAACCTTTATTGCATCCAAAAAACCTGTCTCTGATCAACTGACCTGGTTGAACAGTGTGCACCCCACCCCAGAATCTGTAGCCTTTCAACTGGGTTTAAAAATGAATGTTTGGGCCATGTTCACAGCACTTCCGTGTTCAAATTCCTCAAGAATCTGACTGATCCAATTTGAATGCTCTTGGAAAGTGAATTCTAAGTGTAACGCCGCCAGACCCCTGGTCATCAGTGGGTAGGATTGAACCAGGGACTTCTGGAGCTTAGTGCTTGAGTCTCTACAGCAGGAGCTAAAAGGGAAGTGACTCTAAACTCAGACTGTAAAGCAGATTCATTTAACTCTCTCTAAGTGGTCTCGGTGCCACTAGATGTGACAGACCACCATGCCCAGAATGTGTGCGGGTTACATAAGTACACAGACTTGTGTTTTTGCAGCCAAAAGATATTCCAGGTTGCGATGGTGAAACTATGCTGATGACCTTATATTGAAGTTTGCCTGGGGCATAAGCATGTCAGCTTGGCAGAAAAGAATCTTCATTCTCTGTTGTTAGGACTATTTCTCTGCATATGTTGGTGACCAAGAAGTATCACCCCAGAGGGTCCAGTGTCCAGAGACCCCTTACTATAGCCCAGGTGCAATTAAATGAGCCAGACAATTAACAGATTACACCCTTTGCAACTAGACCACACAAGCACTTTGTGTGTTGAAAGGAAATTAAATTTAAACTTTGCACTGAGTCATTACAATTTACAGTAGCCAAATATTTGTAGAAAGGATGCCTTGGGCAAGGGCCTAAAAAGGGAAAGGTATAAAACTTTCCAAAATTCCCCAATCCTGCTTACCTGCAACTCTCTAAACTGGCACCTTTCCCAGAGATATTGAAAGCCCCAGAGGCTTCTTAAAGCCCTCCTCTGGATGATGGAAATCACCCTTCAGTTATACATTGTTCTCTGTTCTCTGCAATGTGAACTAGTTCAAAATCTATTTTCTCATTTAAGTCCCAGCACAATGTTTCTGTTCTGCAAACCACATTACTGGATCTGCGATTATTTTTCGCGTTCCGTTTTATTGGTGGGATCAAAGACTTTGTAACGCTGGTCAAGTTTAATGAACCATGAGGAGAGAACATAAAACATTACAAGGAAAAGATCAGTAAACAGCGTTAAATATTCTGCTCCTATTCCTTTTCTGAAATTGCCACTTGTCTCCAGCATTACCTATATCAGAGATTGTAAAAGTTGGAGCTTGCCATGTATGTAAAATATACATAACCCTTGCATTACAACCTAGAGTTTTCCTCTCCATTGTTTTGGGAGTGAAAGTTCCATTAAGTACCACCTCATCCACCTTCAAAAAAATAAAATTCCTTAGGATTTTTTTTTTTAAATTGAATACATATAAATTAAAGTCTTGACTGTGAAGGTTCCACAAGCCAGGAGTTAAGGACAGTGGACAGTTGCACTGCCCCAGGATAGACTGAAGGTGACATTTTGGCCCCGTTGAAGTCAATGACAAAACTCCCAGGGGCAAGGATTTTATCCTCCAAATTGTTACTCCAGAGGTCACAGTTCAGGCTTTACTCCCCCCTTGCAATAACTGAGTCTACAGACATACCCTAACTGGAAAATAAAGGCATGTGAAGGTTCATAAGATGTTATAATAACTTACAATAACAGGAGAGAAGGGCTTAAAAGCCAGACACTAAGCAACAGGGCCGGCTCCAGGCACCAGCTTATCAAGTAGATGCTTGGGGCAGCACCTCCGGAGCAGGGCGGCACTTTCAGGTATTCGGCGGCAATTCGGCGGAGGGTCCCCCACTCTCGCTCGGAGCGAAGGACTTCCCACTGAATTGCCGCAGATCAAGATCGCGGCTTTTTTTTTTTTTTGGCTGCTTGGGGCGGCAAAACCCCTGGAGCCGGCCCTGCTAAGCAACCAAGGAAAGTTAGTGAACAGGGGACAGCAAACGGGGGAGTTTAAGAGGGAGTTTTTTGGAGGGAGGGAAAAAAATTACCCTGGTTCAAAAAGTCTGCATAGCCAATGCCAACACTGCTCCTGGTTCCTCCACCTGCACTTGTTTCCAGACAGAGAACCCACCATGGATGCCTTAACACAGGTCCTGGTCTGGATTTGCAGAGACTGTGACCTGCATTTTCCACTCTCTGAAAGCCAGGCTGGGGAGACTACCCAGTGTGAGAGGTGTCTATTGGTAGAAGCTCTCAGAAAGCAGGTGGAGAGCAACAGGATGAGGTGGCTCAGCTGAGGAGCATCCCCTTGTATGAGGAATTCATTGAAAATATGCATATGGAGACCTCCAAGGTCAAGGAAGCAATCCAGCAGAAGAGGATTGCTCCTCCCATGCACTAGCATGGGAGGAGGAAACTTCTCCTTCACAGGGAGGAAGCTGGCTTCTGGTTACTTTTGGCAGCAGGCACTGTTCCACCGCTGTTCCCAACCCACCATCCACAGAGATAAAAATCTGCTATGCTGCTCTGGGAACAAGGGATAAAGAATCTTCCCCAAAAGTGGAGGAGAAGCCATATACTTCAAGGCTGGGAGGATTGCAGCCACCACTTCCATGAGGAAATGAAGGGTGATGGTGGTTGGTGGCTCCCTTCATTTAAGGATGTATTAGCAGGAGTGTTGTAAGCAAGACACATGAAGTAATTCTACCACTCTACTCAGCACTGAAGGCCTCATCTAGAATACTGTGTCCACTTCAGGAAAGATGTGGACAATACAGAGAAAGTCCAGATGAGAGCAACAAAAATGAGTAAAGGTCTAGAAAACATGACCTACGACTAGGAGGAAAGATTGAAAAAATTGGATTTGTTTAGTCTGGAGAAGAGAAGATTGACGGGGGACCTGATAGCAGTCTTCAAGTATGTAAAAGGTTGTTATAAAGAGGAGGTTGATAAATTGTTCTCCTTATCCGCTGAGGAAAGGACAAGAAGTCGCAAGGGAGATTTAGATTGGACATCAGGAAAACCTCCCTAATCGTAAGGGTAGATAAGCACTGAAACAAATTACCCGGGCAGATGATGGAATCTCTGTTATTGCAGGTTTTTAAGAACAGGTTAGAAAAAGACCTGCCAAGAATGGTCTAAATAATACTTAGTCCTGCCTCAGTGCAGGGGACTGGACTAGATGACCTACAGAGATCTCTTCCAGTCCTACATTTCTATGATTCTTTGATTCTATGTTGATGGGAAAAGGTACCAAAAGGAGACAGAAAGACTAAATTAGACATAACAGAAAAGGTCCTATTGATTTAATTGAAGGACTATGATGAAATCATGCTTGGTAAAAAAACCAGACAAAGTGTAAAAGGAAATTAATTAACAAAAATTGGTGTGTTGGATATTTGACCTAATTGTTGGACAACATAATGAGGGGATGGGCTATTCCACTCATCACTCCCTTTTTGGATCCTTAAAGAAAGTGACGGTGGCGGGGGAAAGAATAGAAAACAGAGGGAGATTACTGGAGCAAGCATCACCATCATGGCTGCCATCCCCACCATTTCCTGGGACCCCAGCCCTTCTTCGTTCTAATTCTGAGGTATGTCCTGCCCAGTCCAGGCCAGAGAGAGGGATACAGATGACATTGCTACCTTTAGCAGCTCCTGCTCAATCTCAACCACCACCTGACATGAAATGGGATTGGTCTTTAACAGAGGCAGCAACAAGGGCTCCAGCCCATCTCAACTAATGTCTTTTTTCAAAAACAGGACAGTTATTATCATGTTCTATTTAAGAGACATTCAGACAACAGGCTTTTCCCTCTAAAAACTCTCTCCAACTAAAAGGAAAGGGAACAAGAAACGTTGTTAAAATGAAAGCCTTATTTAATACTCCACAGTTCAAGTGCTTTAACAGTTTTTCCTTCTTTTCTTTATCTTTAATAAAAGTTTTAAAGGATTTTTGATGGCGTGTTTGCTATGGTATTAAGCAGGCTGAAGTATCTGTATACCAAATGCCGGGCCTTGTTTAACACTGTTCAGTGTTGGACAGTGACTGGGTTTAGCCCATATGTTTCATCTAAAATAATTCAACACATCTTAGTCCAGATGGGAATTAACTTGTGCCAGCCCTTTACCTGGAACAGATTACTTCTTCCTCTGTGGCAGCTCAGCTGAGCAAGCGGACAGAGTCAAGTCTGCTTCCTTGTTCCATCTACATGCTGGTGGAGTTACAGCTGGTGCCCGGGGGTAGGATAATGTGCAACATGCCTGCCCCTACTCCCTCACCTTGTGGAAACCCCTTTCCACAGCTATCCTGCTCAGCTGAGTCAGAGGTGGTTGGGAGTAGGTGGCAGGCTGAGCTCTTTCAGGTTTCCCTTACGTTCCCCCCTCAAAATAAAACAAAACAACATCATGGGGAGGACTCAACTAAATACACATTGAGGTTCTGTGGAGACCCCATTTGGGAATACTATTGGGGTAGCTGTGGGAGGGGAAACTTCTGGAAGCACAACTCCTTCAGGGATAAAGGGATTGTAGTTTTCAGGCACCTAATTTGCCCCGTCCTTAAATTGTCCCAATGCATACCTTCGACATGTAAAATCCTGGTGACTGATGCTTGTTCACAATTATCACAATTATCACATGCTTGTTCACAATTATCTATGTTATACATGTGCAAAGCAATTTGTATGTGCTAATTTAAGTGTCAACATTTAAAGATTTAGGGCCCGATCCAAAGCCCATTGAAGTAATTGGGAGTCTCTTTCCATTAGCTTCATAGAATCATAGAATTCTATGAGTCATAGAATATCAGGGTTGGAAGGGACCTCAGGAGGTCAGCTAGTCCAACTCCCTACTCAAAGCAGGACCAATCCCCAACTAAATCATCCCAGCCAGGGCTTTCTCAAGCCTGACCTTAAAAACCTCGAAGGAAGGAGATCCATGACCTCCCTAGGTAACCTATTCCAGTGCTTCACCACCCTCCTAGTGAAAAAGTTTTTCCTAATATCCAACCTAAACCTCCCTCACTGCAACTTGAGACCATTACTCCTTGTTCTGTCATCAGGTACCACTGAGAACAGTCTAGATCCATCCTCTTTGGAACCCCCTTTCAGGTAGTTGAAAGCAGCTATCAAATCCGCCCTCATTCTTCTCTTCTGCAGACTAAATAATCCCAGTTCCTTCAGACTCTCCTCATAAGTGCTCCAGCCCCCTAATCATTTTCTTTGTCCTCCGCTGGACTGTCTCCAATTTGTCCACATACCTTTTGAGGGGGACCAAAACTGGACACAATACTTCAGGTTTGGCCTCACCAGTGCTGAATAGAGGGGAATAATCATGTACCTCAATCTGCTGGCAATGCTCCTACTAATACAGCCCAAAATGCCATTAGCCTTCTTGGCAACAAGGGCACACTGTCGACTCACATTCAGCTTCTTGTGCACTGAAACCCCTAGATCCTTTTCTGCAGAACTGCTGTCTAGCCATTCAGTCCCTAGTCTGTAGCAGTGCATGGGATTCTTCTGTCCTAAGTGCAGGGCTCTGCACTTGTCCTTGTTGAACCTCATCAGATTTCTTTTGGCCCAATCTTCAGTAGGTTTTGGCTCAATAGGATCTTAGCCTCGATGGGCTTTGGTGACCCTAATCTGTAAAATCCTGACACAAAGGGATGTACTCAGCAGAGAAATAACCTCCTTCAGTTGGTAAAATGTGTTCTGGATTACAGCTATGTCACAGGCATAAATGGATACAACCCTCCATTATAGCAGAACTGAATTAAAGTATGTGGTACACTTTGGAAATAAAGATGCTGAGTGACAAGACAGACGGGAAATGCTTTGTGTGCTGCTGGTACAGCAGATGGGCTGATATTCAACCATAAGCCCTGATCCTGCAAACGCTATTGCATGCAAGTATATTAATGCATATGGGTATTCCCAAAGGTCTGGGCATTATATTTGACAGAAAGTGAGGGCTGTGTAGAAAAATTGCAATGTAGTTGATGCACCCTGACATTTTTCACATTTCTTTTTAATTTTGTGAGATCCATGCAATGTTGTGGGGCGGGGGACCAAAATTTTGCAGGTTTTCTCTCTTTCAAAAAAGGACCATTTATTTTCACTTGGGAATGGCCTTATTTGCAAGTGAAATTTTACTTGCTAAATTTAATTTTGACAGAGATCAATTTGAGCATCGAAACTTGTGAAATTTCCCACACTTCACTGCAGTGACCACCCGCTTGTCAAAATGTCCCAGAAAGTGAATTTTTATATGGGCAATAACATTGCATCTATTATTTCATGAACATTTGCCAAAAAAAGGGATAATTTCTCATAGCCTTACTGAAAACCAGCATTCCCTGGCCCGAAACTCAAAAACCAAGCACAATCCTCATTCTTCCAGTAGAAAGGGAGACTTCACTGATTAAAACAAATACAATTTTACTTCTGAAATAATGGCCAAAAGAGTAAATCAAGTTTTTCCCATTTTTTGCTGGAGTGGCTAAGATCATCTAGCAGTACCTATGTCAGATTGCAGCATTTTGATTTAGTGTTGAGACGTCAACTTAAATTATTTCTACAGATAGTTCCCTTATGAGAGGAAAATTATCTCGATCAAAAAATGTATCAGATGGGTGGGCTCCAGCTATCAATTACTGTCTGAGTACAAGCTTTGGCTAAATCTTGCTTGCTGCTTATTCCCTCGTGGGCTAGAGGTTAACCTGTTAAGTTGAGAACTGATCCCAAAGTAGACATTAATGTCTTAATGCATTTAGTGGCTGTGGATCTTTTTGGCGGCAGGCCCCTGGGACTCTATTGTTTCTCATAACTTGACTTGGTCACCAATTGCAGAGGGCACCTGGAATGCTTGAATAAATATGGCTCAGTTTACCCTCTTCCCCAAGTTATTATTTCAAAGCTGCATGTCATTCTACTGTTAAAAAGGTTCATGTGTCTTGAAATACTTGCAAGGAACCAATAAGAATAACACAATCAGTCTTTGAAGTCTCACGGCCCTCCCTGAATTGTGTTGTTTCAGGAACTGCTACTGTAGCTTTACAGACTGGTAGTTTTAGAAAAGGAAATTATTTCGGTGTCACTTTTCTCTGCATCACACTTGCATGTTAGAAGTAAAATGACAAGACTGTCCACCCTAGGGTCAAATGCTCAGTCTTGCGGCTCAGTTTTTGCTAAGGCAAATCTCCCACTGACTTTTTGCCTTTACTATTTGCATCGTTATTTTAGGCATTGAGTGAAGTAATGATAAATGCAGGGCAAAAATCAGGTCTGAAACATGTGATACTGCATTGACGTATAATATGTTTTAATGATCTTGTAGCGTTCCTCTAGCTGTTGTTAATCTCAGAATCCAGAGCTATCGTTTGAAAAAGCCAGGTTGTTTTCAAAGTCACAAATGTTTCCTAGGGGCTCATGGGCGATAAGCATCCTACAATTTCTGATCTTTGGCTCTGCTCTGTCACAGGGCTGGACAAATAGTGCCACAGATGTTCTATACTGAAGCCTAGCAACTTCTCTTTGGCCTTGCCCATGGCCCTTGGGTGTGCTCTTTCTGCAGAGATTCACGTGATGGAGTCTTATGCCCCACAATGTTCATGCAAAGTGCATTTTGAGCTCATGCAGTACTCTAGTGTTCACACCGGAAGTGGTGGGTTTTCTGTGAGATGCTTGACACAGCAGAGGGACAGAGTTTTGAAAAGCTCTTGTCAGAACCCAGGCACAGCGAAAATTAAATAAGTCAAGTAAGGATCTAGCTACACCTTTCACAACCAGGACTGCACCCACAGGTATGTCTTCACTAGAGCTGGAAGGCATAATTTCCAGCGCAAGGAGACATTCCCTTGCTAGTGCTGATTGATATACATTAAATATAGGAATGGAGACACCAGGGTGAGAGCAGCAGGACGGGCTAACTGCCCCAAGCACATACCTCGCACCTTAGATGAGATTGTACTCATGTTGACATGGCTACACTTCTATTTTTAGCATGCTAACTTGATCAGAGCTAGATGGTGACAACAACAGGTTCAATCATCATGCAAGACACAATTAATGTTTTGCCATTAGCACCATTGTTTATGCCTAATGTTTCTTTTCCTGGCACCTGTATTTCAACATTTCTTATTTCTGCTTAAAAGTACATACAACATTTCTTTAATCCATTCTTATTTTTACAATATAATTCATTCTACTTTCACAATGGGTATGTCTCCTCCAGCTGGGAATCTCACCTCCAGCTCAAAATGTAGACATACTCACTGTTGCCTTCTACCAATTACAGTGGTTGTTGATGAAAGAAAATTACAGAACAGTAATAGGCAACATTGCTTAACATATTGTGTATGGGATGGGTAGCACGTAACAAATAGCAGGGGGGGGACAGTATTCCCAAAAGCTCTTCTAAAAGCCCGAGCAGACAGTCTTACAAATCACTGTGCACCTCTTGCAAAGTACTAAGCATACAATGTGAATTGAAAGGACTGTAGTAGTGAGTTGAAAGGACTCACCAACGGCTACACAGCTGGAAATATGGCTCACGTGGCTCAAAATACTCAACGAGATGTTCAAAAAGCACATAGACATTACTGAACTCCTTCCCGCAGGCACAGAGAAGACCTGGGGATGTTTAAATCACCTCTGAACAAGAGGTGGCGGGTGAAAAGTCGATATGCAGAAATGGGCTATTCTAATTACCCATACATGTGACTGCAGTGACACACAAAACATGGAACAGCTGTTGGTCTGCCGGCTCCTAGAGGAAACATGCACAGATCTTGCCAGGGCCATTCATGTGCCCAACAATTGAAAAACCTGTGACTATGGTGGAAGGAAACAAGAAATAGCTCATGGGAGATACTCAGCATATTACAGGATCCAGCCCAAAATGAGCCACAAAACATTCAGACCACACACTCTGCAGCCAGGAGTATGCACACACATGCAACTACTTCATGCGAAAGTGATGAGAGGAAATGTAATGTAAATGCTGCATTCAGCCAATACATTTTACAGTAGCCCTAATTTTCCTAGGAATGATGCCTCAGGCAACACCTGTGTGGGCTGAAAAGGTAAAAGGTTTAACATTCTCCAAAAGTCCCTAATCCTGTTTATCAGCTCACTGCTGCTTCTTACTAAACTATGACCTCTCCTTTAAGGATTTAACTCCCCAGATGAGACTTCAAAGCCTCTTCTTGATTGCAGTAGTTAATCTTGTCCAATAAGGGATAAAAAATAATACCATATGACCAATCACAACTAACCAAAGTATCTCGTGTTACCACCATGGAGTGTAATAGTAACTATTAGAGGCAGTGGATACTGACCTATGTCATGTGACCTTTATCACCCTGAGCAAAGTCAGGTGACCCAGCCCAAGAAATAAAGGTCAGTCTCTCACCAGTAGTCCTGTGTGTCAAACCCTTGTTTTGCTGAGTATTGAATATTCACAGCGATCAATAGGAGAAAAGAAATTAAAAAGAAATGGATTGAATTATTTAAAATTGCTCAATAAATTTCAGGAAATTCAAGGAAATTACAATCCGCTCATGGACATTCTGCAATCAGAAAACTGGTTAGGGTTCCAGAACCTTAACACTCCTTCTCTCCTGCAGGAAAGGAACCTCACCAGAAACTCATAGTTATTCAGTGATATTCATTACAGGTGGTTGAAAAATGGGGGGAAGAGGAGGAGAAATCACAAAATTCTGAAATGTTGAAGCTGCCTCTATTTTTTTGTCTAAATTTTCCTGTGCTTTTTTTCCCCCAAAACTATTATAGAAAATTTTCTTTTACCAAAAACAAGAGGGTTTGGGAAACAAAGGATTTCAATAATCAGTTTGATAAAATATTTTCTAAAAAGGGGTTTTGAGAAGCTAAAGTTTTTTAAAAAGTCAGCGGTTTTTAAGAAAGTTTTTCATTTTGGATAAAAGTCTATTTTTCCACTTTGAAACTTCTTGTTTGAAGAAAGAAAACAAAACACTTTTGATCAGTCACCCAGTAAGGCTGCACATCCCTTGCAGCAACTGGTGGAATTTAAAAGTTTCAGAATTATACATATTTTAAATACGTTATCTGCTCAACTCTGGATTTACATTTTATATAGGCAAAATTGAACCTTACTTAAATTTAAAGATAGAATTGGCAGAGGTCTATTTACTTTACTAAATTGGTCTTTGTCTACACACAAACCTTCATTAGTTCATTCAACTGGTTTAGTTAGCTAGTACAAGCCCCTGTGTGGACACTTTTTTGGTTTCAGAGTGACTAATTTCAGTATAGCTGAAACCTGTTCCTAATCAGTTTAAGATGAAATAAAACTGATTTTAAAAAAATTAAGAGCATCCACACAACCTTTTGCCACACTGGTTTAAAATAGAGGGATGCTATACATTTAGGAGCCAATCCTGCAAACACGCATGCATGAAACTTTACTCATGGTACTACTCATTTGAATAAATTGTGCATGTGCACGAATGTTTCGCAGGATCAGCAGCTGTGCAGCATCAGCAATTGTGTGGCAGAAAATGTTGCAGTACTGTATTTGCTTAAGTAAAGTCTCCACGCGGCTTGCTAAAAAAATATTATCAGTTTGTACATGAATGTTTATTTATGCATTATGCATGAAGAAAATTAGCAGAACGGAGAAGTTCTTTTAGTTTTGATTTAAATAATCTAGAGTTACTTGATTTTAAATGAAAGCAAGTATAATCTGAGAATTCAAATGGCAGTATTACATGGTAGCTATACTTTGCAGTTATAGCATATCGCGCCTTTCACCTGAGAATCTCAAAACTCTTTCCAATTATTCATTCATTAAATCTCACAGCCCCTCTGTGGAATTAAGTGAACATGGCGAAAGGAGAGGAAACGGTAGAAAAATAGTTAAGGTTCAAGTCTTCCAAGATAGCCACTAAACAGTGGTACCTCTATTTCTAGGTGCCTTAGGTGCTCATTCTCTTTTGACACGAATTGTTGTGCTTATTTTTGTAACAGATCTGGATTAAGGTCATCTGAGGCCCTGGGCACATCTTGCTTTGGTGCCCACCCTGGTTTAACTCCCAAAACCCCACCCCCACACCACTGCCTTGTCCCTTCTCCCCCTTCAGAGGGAGGGTAGCAGATGATTCCACTCCAACAGAGGCAGGCACAGCAATGTGGCTCCTCTGTCTCCCTCTCAGGCGTGGCACCAGGAGTCCTTTCTCTGAAGGAGCAGTTTAGGGAGCAACAGGGTCCCCTTCTCTTCCATCCCAGAGAGGCAGGGGCCAAAGCAGGTAGGCACCCCAGCAGCCAGTGTGGAGAGGTGGGCAGTCTGCTGTGCTCGTCTCCTCCTGCCACACACAGAGTCCTCTGCTGGGGAAGGGCTGGTGGGTGGGTGGGGGGCTAGAGCAGTGGTCTTTGGGGTTAACATCCCTTTGAGATGCATGGGACAGTCCCCTACTCTTGGGGCTATTGTTTCAGGCTCTCTGCAGACTCAGGCAGATGTCAGTGCATCACACTTGGGTCACATTTTCAATTTCTCCTTACAATTGTGAATGCTAGAAACTTGCTTATTGCTTTTTTGTTTGTTTGTTTGTTTGTTTGTTTGTTAAATGAAAGCCTCAGTTTTCATGTAAGGGCTGGGGGCCTAGGCAGGGATGTAAAGTGCCTGTGCCTTAATCCAGCCCTGCAGAACCTCTGAACTTATTCCCACTGGCTAGACCTGTAATCATCATAAGCTCATTACCAGCTCCTTAAAGTAGCCACTCCTCTGACATATACAGGGCAGTCACAGCTCCAGATAAGGGATGCACTGCCACAGTGAGAGCTCTTGGAAGCATAGTGCCTGATGCAAGCACGATACCTCTAAGGATACGTCTACACTGCGATTAAAACCTTGCAGCTCTCTTGCTAGCTGACTCGGGCTCTCAGGGCTTGGGCTAAGGGGCTGTTTCATTACCGTGTAGACATTCAGCCTTGGGCTGGAACCCGAGCTCTCAGACCCTGCAAGGTGGGCGGGTCCCAAAGCTCAGACTGCAGCCTGAGCGACATGGTCTACACTGATATTAAAAAGCCCCTTAGCCCAAATTATACCAGTCGCGGGTGTCTAATTGCAGCGTAGACATACCAGCGGCGTATTATCGCCTAGGCCTAGGGCGGCAAATTTGCAGGGGCGGCAAATTTGCTCATGACCTCTCCCCAACTCCACCCCTTCTCCAAATCCCTGGCCCGCCTCCTCCCCCAGGTGCGCCGCGCTTCCCTCCTTCCACCTCCCTCCCAGGCTTGCCGCGCGAAAGCACTGGGAGGGAGGGAGAAGCAAGTAGCGGTGCGCTTGGAGGAGGCAGAGCAGAGGTGAGCTGGGGCCCGTGGGCATGGGGAGTAACCCGGGGGGGCCGGGAACCACTCCCTGACCCAGCTCACCTCTGCTCCACTGCTGCCATCCCTTGAGCATGCCACAACTCCCCTTCTCGCCCCTCCCTCCCAGGTTTACCTTAGGGGAGTAGAGGTGAGCTGGCGGGTGGGGGGGTGGCAGCAATTTTATGAGGGCCTAGGGACGCCAAATTTGTTAATTTGCCACTGAGACATACCCTAAAGGAGCCTAGTGCAGAGATCGCCCCATACTTTGAAATAGGTTACTCCCTTCATGCTTTCCGAGCTCCAATAGCCGGCCTGGGGGCCAGGGTGAAGAAGTAGTCATGGCCCCACCCTCTCCTTTCTCTTCTGATCTTGAGGAGGCTAACACTACTGTCAGCACTAACCTCAAGTAGCTCGTTTCCTCATTCAGCGCTAAGGCCTGGCATAATAATATTCAACTCTCTTATCCACACTTGATGTACTGGTGGCAAAAGCTGCTGTGGCATAGGTAGATGTGTCATTGCATTGCTTCTGGTTTCTGTCTACTGCTCCTTCACATTTCTAAGCAACTGACCTGTTCAGAGACAGCAGCCATTTTGTTCCCAGGGTGGCTGCAGGCTACACAGAAGGGACACCCCCACTGGGCCTGATTCTCTAGTGCCCTGGCCCACCTTTTGTATAATCATTTCCACCTTCACACAATGGGTGCAAGAACACTACCCTTCTCATCTGGGCCAGATTGACAATCGAGTTTAGCTCCTAATTAGGCCTTGCCTTTACTGGGATGTCAAGGTTTGATATGATCTGATCATGTTAACAAGCCTGAAGTACCTAACACCTTCTAAAACGTCAGTCAAGACAAGGCATGTTGTGCTGTAACATGTGCTAAGCAGGTCAAGAGGGGGGGGGCAAGGTTTTAACTCTACCCACTTAGCAGCTGCTAATGCCTTGACTAGAGTTTCAGAAACAAGCTAGGCTGATCATAAGCTAACAGGATCTGCCTTTACACACTGGAAGTCAAGACAAAGCCTTAGGCACTTCAGTGGAAGTGGCTGAAATCACTCCGTGCGAGCTTCTGGGGGGTGAGAGTTTTTGAAAAGCTAGCCCCAGTTGTAGGGGCAGCACTAGAAAACCTGGCCCTTACGGTTGCACTTCATTAAAAGGTAGTTTCATATTTATTCTCTGCCTGTTAAAAAGATTTATAAGAGAAAAAATAAATAAATGACTTTCCTCCTACTGGAATCCTTATAACCTCAATAAAAAGCAATGCTACTTTTCTCATCCCGATGCCCTCCCTGTGTTTACAACAGCTCCTGACCCCCGGTGCTCAGACTTAGATTTCAAAGCACAACACATGTTGAGAATTTCCGGACCTGACATGTAAGGACGTGGGCATGGCCGCAAAGAAAGGGAACGCGAGGATGGTGGATCTGCAACGGCTGCTATTAACATAATGTACTGTTGCTTGGGGAAAGTTTTGCAGCCAGATTGCAACCTTGTTTCAATTAAAAAGGTGAATGATAACATTTAAAAAAAATAGGAGGGAGACTGGAGTATGGCAAGGACTGAGTGACAGCATGAAAATGAAAGGAAACAGACAGGCTGTATTCTTTCCCTTTGCTTTTGCTAGACTCTTTATTTACTTATTTCTCATCAATTAATTAGTTGTGCTGCAGAAACACTAGCTCCCAAACAGCTTGCCACTTGTGTTCAAAGTAAATACCCAGTAGACACAAAGTAATTAAAAATGTAAATAATACTATCATCAAACGCTAGTTTATGTGTCAGTAGAAAGGACATTGCAGGACTAGGGAGGAAGAAATAAGAGCGTTGATCTAAATGCTACTGCAATACTGGCTGTGTATAGTGGCCTCAGGATAACACATCTATTTAATCTACCGACCTATCATTGTAGTATCTAGCTGTCAGTCACCACTGATATTTACATTAGTCATCTTCTGAAAAGAGCACAGTCATCATTGTCATAGGAATGTAATAATAATGGTCATGGACAGAGAAGGAAGATGGTCTGGCTGTTGAGGCTCTAGCCTAGAACTTGGAAGACCTGGATTCAAATCTGTACTCTGCCACAGACTTCTTGCATGACCTTTGTCAATTTGCTTGACCTCGATCCTCATCTGTAAAATGGGGGTAATAGTAGCTCCGTACCTCACAAGGGTGCTGGGTGGTGCTCAGATACTGCAGTAATGGGAGCATTGTAAGTACTTAAGAGAAATAGATTTAAAATAAACAGGGAGGGGGAAAATATATTCTAAATTTAATGTACCTTTTCACAAAATAAACTAGCACTGATTCTGCAAACGCTTGTGCCCGTTCAAAGTTTTACTCACATGACTTAATTTGACTTCCATGGGATTTTTCACAGGAGTAGAGGGAAGTGCACATTTGCATTACTGGGGTCATCGTTAGGAATTTGTGGGTGACAATGGTTCTCATTTCAGAGCGGCACTGATTCTCTGTCTTTTGTGTTTAGAACATTTCCAGCATTTTATGGAAAGAGCTGAAATAAAAAAGGGCACTGCAGAGCTTGTGGGTTTGTTGCCGGTGAATTTCAGCTCTCAGCTCTGCCACTCCCCATAACATTAGTGAAAAATGAAACTTCCAGGCTTATTAAGGATGAGACTCTAGTGTGTGATATGGCCTCTATCAGACTAAGTGAGCAAAATACGTCTGGAGTTTGGGGTTTGACTTTAAAAGGACCTGATTTAAGATTAAGGGATGGACTATGCACATTTATACCAAATGGTATCGAGCTGCGTTGAGCAGTAAGGGCCAGAATGAGGGATGATTTTGATTCTGGGAGTTACATATCATCTCTTGCTCTCAGGTGGAATTAATTGTGATATTCCTCTCCACAAGGCACAGCCTATTTCCTGCCTTGCACCAACCCACGGCTCTGCTCACTTGCCAAACCTCCATGGAAGATTTGGGTAGGTTCCTATAAAGAGTTCTCAAACTTCATTGCACCAGGACCACCTTCTGACAACAAAAATTACTACATGATCCCAGGAGGGGGGGACTGAAGCCTGAGCCAGCCCGAGCCCCACTGCTCCAGGCGAGTGGGGCCAAAGCTCTAGGTCTTCGGCCCCAGGCCGGGGGCCTGTAAACTGAGACCTGGGTGGTGATGGGGCTCAGGCTTCAGCAAGTGCCAACCCACTTTGGAGTCTCGACCCACAGTGTGAGAACCGCTGGGGTGAAGGCAGATTAATGCCCAGTACCACCAGGGAAGATACGCTTGCAATCTAGCCCATAGTGCTGAAACAAAAGACTCAGGCTGTATTCATTTTAACCCTGGAAAGATGATATCAAGTTGCTGAATGGAATAAGACACATTTCTTGATGTAGGAGGTGCCATTTTTTTCAGTGAAGGGCTTCAAAGGGTCTCCTGAGCACAAAGATCCCACCCATTTTTTTTTAAGAGTAGCGGGTGCATCTCCATCCTGGCCAGATTCCAGCACAGGTATTGCACCCTGGCCTATCTAAATCCTCCCGACAGTTTTGAATGGAGAAGCTATTGTTTACATCAGAGGGAATCCTGCCAAAGCAGACAAGATGTGCGTGGCCGGATCTGTGGGATTCCACAGCCTGTAGAGACGCTGGAGCTTGCTACAAAACCCTGAGGAGGCTGCCACAGTCTCTGCTCTTCCAGCACACTACCCCTGCCTCCTCCACAATGGATCCACATAATGATGAATCCACAGGGTCTGTTCCTCCCACTCCCCATTCCTGCACCACTCCCATAATCCCCTGCATGGTATAAAGCAGACCTCTGCTCCCTGGCACACGGCATTGGGGAGGTTATAATTTACAAACCCATTTCATGAGGACATGGACGGATTCACTACCCTCTGCAGGAACTTCTACTCAGCAGAAGTTCACTGTGTCTCTGGCTCTCTGCACTCTTTCTGTCCTAGATGGCTGCGCAGCACTGCTGGAGCCAGACCACCAAGGAGATGGCTGTATTTTCCTGCTGGATGTAGAGGACCCTGTGAAATGCATGGTGCACTGATCCTGTGGTGCACACTGGGGACTTGGTTCTTTGGAATAAAAAGTGCTATAAAAAACACGCTGATTTATTCATTATTATTAGTTTATCTTTAAAGTAGTTGGACGTGTTCCGGTAAAATTTGATGTAAACATTAAAATTATTTTCTCATCACCATTTATTTTTGCAGCAGGGGGTTATTTTGGGGAAATGGCACCACATGGCAGCAGCAGCAAATTTATTTTTAAACCCCTTTTCATTTTATCAGCACCTATCTCAAATTCTAGGCACTGCCCTTCCTTTAAAACAAATACCTTGTAATTTACAATTACCGACTGCCATTCTTGAATTACCCATGTGTATAATAAAGCTGGCTTCTAAATAACAATAGACCCAACATAACTCCACTCTGCCCCACCCCATTCACCTCTGCAAGAGCTCAATCCTTTAAGGTGCTGAGCATCTGTAAATTCCATTGATTTGGCAATGTGCAGCACAATTCTTAAGGCAGGGGCAGGTTTGTTTTTGTTGTTGTTGTTAGTTTTTTGCAGGGGGTACCTACAGCACCTAGCAGAGTGGGGCCCAATCCCTGCTTGGGGCTGCTAAGCATTACTTCAATGCAAATTATTAATAAATAATATTAATAATTGTTAGTTTTATTATTATTTATTAATGTCTTATCTGCCTACAAGAAAAAAATAGGCTTTGTAGCGTGTCTGGGAGGTTAATAAATCCAGTCCCTTAAAGATACCTTCTTAATGCAATCCTATGTTAGTATACTGATCAGGAATTAGAAAAGATTTTGAAAAAAAGCTTTATTCAGTATATGAAGGGGTTTTGCATCATTATCTTCCTTATACTATAATAATCTTTTCAAAACTGAGGCTGGTTTACATGTAAGTGTCTTTGTTCTGCTGAACATACACAAAAAGGGTTTTAACGCTGTTCGCTTTTCTGCACAGTGCATCAGCACATGAATACTACCATAAAAACCTGAGAATTTCTCATTATAGAGCTTTCTTGGTACAAAACTATTCTTGCTCATTTGGTCATTTCCGACAGTGCTTGTGAGGAAAAGGTAACTTTAGATAATGTATATGAATCTCCATGGAAGATATGCCTGTTATTCACATGTATTAGAAAAAAAGACCTGCTGTCACTTTAAATTAATAAAGGGTCAATGATCTGAATAAGAGGTGCATGTCCTTATAGCATGTCTGAATTATTCCCCAGTATATATCATCTGAATGCTGAATTTCGTTGTTGGACTCCATAGAAAGATGATTTGGCTTCTCATGGCAAAATGAAATGGCATGTTTAGTGACTCATATGCATGTAAAACCTTTCTTCTCCCCCTTTGACAACAGCATTCTTACTCTTCCCTTCAGTTTCTCCCCAGTGCTGTTTATATGCCATATTACTGTCTCTAATTCCCTTTTATCTTTTCTTTATTTTGCAATGTCTCAGTACATGTCTCTTTAAGACAAGTTAATTTAGTCAATTACTCCAGTTTGGTTTCAGATAAGATCTTTAATTTATCCAGGCCCCTCTTTGTTCTTTCTAGGATCCTCTTTTCCATTAATTTCATGAAACATTCTAATTCTCCATTTGTAGGGAAAAGCTAATTTCACTCACTTGCACACACAAATGTCCACAGTTATTTTTTTCTATTGCGTGTTTTCTTTAAAGTGCACCATGTAGGGATTTTTCAGGTTCTTATATATTTGTAGAAGCCCTTCTGTCCTAGGGCAGGAGCAGAGATACAAAGGGTGGGATCCTCACACCTGCTCCTGCTCTGTTATGCCAGGTAAAAGGACCAGAGTACGGTAAAAAGGGCTGTAAAAGCCTTATATCCAGCTGCAGGAGGACTCCCTCACCACACGCTTTGCTGAAGACAGCTGTATGGCTGGCCTGCAAGGACCCCCACCACACACTCTGGTGTACCCTGCAACTGGAACTGGGAAGAGAGGGACATGAAAGGGGTGGGACCAGCGCATGCAGTGCTGCAGTGGTTCCAGGCAATGTTGTAGTCTGTGGGTCAGACCCTAGCAGGCAGCTGTAATTTAGTCAGGCCCAGTCTAAGCTATACTGTGGGCCTCTCTAGCCTAGGATCTGGAAGGCACAAAAGTGGCTTAAAACCTCCATTAACTCCCTCCCCTGAGTTGCAAGTGTATTGAGGCACAATGTTATGTTCACAGCATACACACAGAGAAGTTGAATAAAAACAAATGCTCTTGCTGGAAGGTTGCAACATAACGTTATTTTATTTCTTAGAATTCAGAACAATAACACACAAGAACCTGAAAACAGAGAGAGATGAAGCAGACTGCTCCCTAGGGCAGGAGGCACAGCTCACCCCTCCTTACTCTCAGGCTTTCTGTATGCAGACTGCCTGCTGCTAGCCCCAGATCTCAGTTCCTACAGAGAGCCCCTAGCCTCCAAGCAGGGCCAGGAAAAACTATTACAATTTAAAGTGACAACTTGGGGGCTTTAACACAGTTTTCAATACACCACACATAGCACAGGATCTCACCTTAGGTTCTACTCCTTGCTCAGCCACAGACTCAGTATGCTGACTTAGGCAAGTGACTTTAAACTCCCTGTGCCTCAGTTTCCCCATCTGTAAAGTTGCAGTTCAGTTGCCTCATGTCCCTTACCAAAGGCTCTTAAGGAAAATACGCAGTCATGGGATAAGAGGGAAGGTTCTCTCATGGATTGGTAACTAGTTAAAAGATAGGAAACAAAGGGTAGGAATAAATGGTCAGTTTTCAGAATGGAGAGAGGTAAATAGTGGTGTCCCCTAGGGATCTGTACTGGGCCCAGTCCTATTTAACATATTCATAAATGGTCTGGAAAAAGGGGTAAACAGTGAGGTGGCAAAATTTGCAGATGATACAAAATTGCTCAAGCTAGTTAAGTCCCAGGCAGACTGCGAAGAGCTACAAAAGGATCTCACAAAACTGGGTGACTGGGCAACAAAATGGCAGATGCAATTCAGTGTTGATAAATGCAAAGTAATGCACATTGTAAAACATAATCCCAACTATACATATACAATGATGGGGTCTAAATTAGCTGTTACCACTCAAGAAAGAGATCTTGGAGTCATTGTGGATAGTTCTCTGAAATCATCCACTCAATGTGCAGTGGAAGTCAAAAAAGGGAACAGAATGTTGGGAATCATCAAGAAAGGGATAGATAATAAGACAGAAAATATCATATTGCCTCTATATAAATCCATGGTACACCCATACCTTGAATACTGCATATAGATGTGGTCACCCCATCTCAAAAAAGATATATTGGAATTGGAAAAGGTTCAGAAAAGGGCAACAAAAATGATTAGAGGTATAGAACGGCTTCTGTATAAGGAGAGATTAATAAGACTGGGACTTTTCAACTTGGAAAAGAGGTGCCTAAGGGAGGATATGATAAAGGTCTATAAAATCATGAGTGGTATAGAGAAAGTATATAAGGAAGTGTTATTTACTTCTTCTCATAATACAAGAACAAGGGGCCACCAAATGAAATTAATAGGTAGCAGATTTAAAACAAACACAAAAAAGTATTTTTTCATGCAATGCACTGTCAACCTGTGGAACTCCTTGCCAGAGGGTGTTGTGAAGGCCAATACTATCATGGGGTTCAAAAGGAAACTAGATAGATTCATGGATGGGGAGCGATGGTGTCCCTAGCCTCTGTTTGCCAGAAGCTGAGAATGGGTGACAGAACATGGATCACTTGATAACCGGTTCTGTTCATTCCCTTTGGGGTAACTGCCATTGGCCACTGTCAGAGGACAGAATACTGGACTTGATGGACCTTTAGTCTGACCCAGTATGCCCGTTCTTATGTTCTTATGTGAAGTGGGAATAATAAAACCTTTGTAAAACTTCTTGAGCTCTATGGGTGACAAGCATGCAGTAGGCCTTCTGTGATTGATGCTTGCTATATGATTGTTGCACTGTCACCTCATCCTCCTCGTTGTGCTTTTGTTTTTTTCTCCTGTTGTTTCTCCTCATGTTTCGATTATAAGATCTTTCGAACAGAGATTTTCAATTTTACTACAGCACTTACCACAATGGGGGCCTGATCCTTGATTGGAGACTCCAGGAGCTTCCACAGTATCAATAATATAAGTTCAAAGCACTGAGATTTTACACTCTTCACCAACAGCTCAAAGTATGGCAACTCACCTCCTACCTCGTTCCAGCCCTGATTCTCTTTTGACATCATCTCTGTGTAAGAAGGAACTGGCTGTAGCTTGGGGATATTGCAAGATGCAAGATATTGAACACTTCCAAGAGGTGCAGCATGGGAGCTGAAGGCACACAGCACCTCTTGGAGTTGCTAAATTGGGCTAGTTGACATTTTTCGATCCAAATTCTTTTTTGATAGAAAATTGGGGGTTTGATGAAATGAAATTTTGCAGAAAGTGTCTGCTTTCTAAAATATATAGTGTTAAAAACCAAACACCCAGAAACTGAAACATTTTCATTTGGAAATGTTGCCATGGTGCCTCAGGTGTGTTGCAGTTCAGTTGCCTCATGTCCCCATTCTCCTCTATGGGCCTGGCTCATGGTCTGAACTACATCTCCCATGATGCACTGCCTCCCCACTCTAAGAGGGGAGACCATCTGGAAATCCCTCCTGGACTAGGACTTGATATACCAAAAATATCAGAACCAACACATGAGACTAGGGTGACCAGATGTCCCGATTTGATAGGGACAGTCCCGATATTTGGGGCTTTATCTTATATAGGCTCCTATTACCCCCCCCACCCCCTGTCCTGATTCTTCACACTTGCTATCTGGTCATCCTACATAAGACTGAAGCCTGCTTCGAGAGACTACTCAGCTGTAATGCAGACAGACTTTAGAAAATGCATGCCAGCTCCTCATCTGGTGTATAGAGGCATAGCTCTATTTAAGTAAAATAGAGATATGCTGATTTATGCTAGCAGAGAATCTGCCTCATCAAGCTCAGTGTGTGGCCCATAACTTGCCAAAGTCAAACCCACTTTTACAGAAGACACTTCAAAAGCACCTGCTTGTAGAATAGCGCCAATGAGAACTGCATTTGCAGAGATAACCCCATCACAGTGGACTCACATTTGGAATAATATTTACATATTCAATTTTTCTATCACAAACTGCTCTATCAACTGTTACATTCCCATAACCGTGAACATAAATGAGTGCAGACTTCAAATGGACAACCATTAACCTATGCTGCAGTGATTATACAACATCCTTCAAATGCTGCATGTTTCAGTATGATCAAATGGTCCTTTCTTGTTATTTTTTTTTGACTTTCACACTAATTATTAAACTTTAATTACCCATTACGGGTAATTATTAATATTTATTAATCATTATTGTCATTATTCATGGATTATTTTTAAAGGCACTACACTTCATTAGACAGAAAAAAACCTCATTACATTAAATGATCATTTATATGTTATTTGTGGCAATGTATTTCTAAAACAAATGTCTTAGTTTATTTTCCTATTACATTTGTATGCTTATAAATAATGATATAACACTCATTATTGCTCTGAATTTCATTTCTATTATTCCCATTCCCTTTTTGACAGTTTAATAGGCATCCTCACCATGGAAATAAAGGTTATAAATATAAAACAAGCTAAAGTTTGGAAAATTAATGATTTTTCCTCCCATGTTTGCAATAGAAGTTTTTGCTTTTAGTTACATTTCCAATAAGGCATATAAAGATGGGGCCTACATTTGAAAAATAAATCACTCAGGATTTTGTGTACTCTAAATATTTGGTATCCAATGTGAGACACCTTAAACAGTCCTGATTTTCAGAAAGTGCTGAGCACCTGGGGCTGTATTTTTAAAGGTATTTACATGCATCAAAATGCCAAGAGACATCTAGTGAGATTTTCCAAAGCACCTAGCCTACTAATTCTTATTGATGTCAATGGAAATTAGATGCCCAGGCATTTTGAAACCCCCACTAGGTGCTTATGTACCTCTTTTGGTGCCTAAATACATTTAAAATCTGGTCTTTGCCCTTATGAAACTTAGACCCCTTTAAAGAAGCTTGAGTTAGGGACTCAAAAATTTAAACATAACTAATCACTTTTGAAAATTTAGGTGATGCATTTTACAGGCACCTTTTGAATGGTTATTAACAGTACCCAGCACAAAGGGTCCCCAATTTTTACTGAGACCTCCAAGAATTTTCAAAATTCATCCTGCCTTTTTTATTGAAAAATCAAAATTTGGACAATTTCAACCAGCTCTGCAAATAATAATGCCATCCTAATAATATTCACCCACCATCTCCATTGGCTTGATTATCTCCTCCTGTGGAAGAGGCCTACTTGACATCTCTGCTCTCAGCACATCTTTCCCAGTTTGTCCTCAAAGGGGAGCAGTTTCTAATCCCCTGGTGAGTGAGTGACGGGAGAAGATGGGAAACCCCCACCGAGACTAGGCTGCAATCTTGATTTATCCCACAGTGGTAGTGAAGAGTACTGGTTCTTCTCTAGTGCTCCTTTGATATCACTCTGCTCTGGCCGTCCCTCCCTTCTCCTCCTCTCCTCCACCCCCATTCCTTCACTTAATTCTCCTTTGCAGGGCAGACTGGAGAGAGGGTGAAAAGTACAGAAGGGAAGTTAATGCAACTTGGAACATCATTGACTTCCAAGTAGACTTCCAATGTGATAGAACCATTTTCTGTGCCCTTAGTTGCCCAGCTTCTCTGGTTCTTAAAGTGTTTATTTCCAGGTGATGAGCTAAGAACTGGGCACAGCAGCTGTGTCCTCCCATCTGTCATCCAGCTGGGATCAAGAATTATTAGGAACAAATCTTCACTGTGTTATGGACACGGTACCTTTGGTTTAAAAAGAACTGGATCTCTGATTAATCTTGATGAACCATCATATCTGAGGGAGGTGTTCTGGGAAGAGAACGAGGGAGACAGGTTTAAAATAAATAATTGGACTGCAATACAAATGTACTTGTTCTCGTGTGCGGATAAGGGGCCAGAACCTCCGCTGGTGTAAATCAGCATAGGTCCATTGGCTTCAGTGAGGTAACACCAATTTACATCAGCTGAGGATTTGGCTCCAAAAACAAATATATAAAGGGGTGGGGGCAGAAAGCATAATAGGGCCCCATTCCTGGTTAGCCCTTTGCAACTATCATAATGAACATGATTAATAAGGGTTTGTTTTTAATGAGATGAACAAACAAGAAAACACAAAGAAGTTTTGGCCAGGCTTGATCAGACCATTGGTCCATATAGTCCACAATATTGTCTCTGGCAATATTCAATACCAGACGTTTCTGAGGAAGACACAAGAAACCCTGCAGTAGGTAGCTATGGAATAACCTGCCTCTTGGGTAAGTTTCCTAACCTCCATTAGTTACAGTCCTGTAAAAAAGCTTTAGGATCAGACTTCAAAGAGAAACTGCTGAGCTCCAGTTCATCTGCAAATTTGACACCATCAGATCAGGATTAAACAAAGACTGTGAATGGCTTGCCAATTACAGAACCAGTTTCTCCTCCCTTGGTTTTCACACCTCAACTGCTAGAACAGGGTCTCATCCTCCCTGATTGATCTAACCTCGTTATCTCTAGCTTGCTTCTTGCTTGCTTATATATACCTGTCCCTGGAAATTTCCACTACTTGCATCCGAAGAAGTGGGTATTCACCCACGAAAGCTCATGCTGCAAAACGTCTGTTAGTCTATAAGGTGCCACAGGATTCTTTGCTGCTTCTACAGAACCAGACTAACACGGCTACCCCTCTGATAAATGGGACCTGTTAATGGGAAGCCATTTTCCCCCATCATACATAGTAATAATCAGAGGCATTTATTCTCAGTAACCCAAGATTGAATCATTTTTAGGGTTAAAGGCAAAACAGCCTGTCATAGAATCATAGAATATTAGGGTTGGAAGAGACATCAGGAGGTCATCTAGACCAATAACCTGCTCAAAACAGGAACAACACCAACTAAATCATCCCAGCAAGGACTTTGTCAAGCTGGGCCTTAAAAATCTCTAAGGAAGGAGATTCCACCACCTCCCTAGGTAACCCATTCCAGTGCTTCACCACCCACCTAGTGAAAAAGTGTTTCCTAATATCCAACCTAGACTTCCCACACTGAAACTTGAGACAATTACTCCTTGTTCTATCATCTGGTACCACTGAGAACACCCTAACCTCCCTCCCGCCACCCTTTCAGGTAGCTATCAAATCCCCCCTCACTCTTCTCTTCTGTAGACAAAATAACCCCAGTTCCCTCAGCCTCGCCTCGTAAATCATGTGTCCTAGCCCCCTAAACATTTTTGTTGCCCTGTCATACCCTTCCCCTGTAAGGCCTGAGTGCTGGGTCGCAGCCAAAGCCTTAACAAGTGTTTTTCTTGGAAAAGTCAAGTACAGCTGTCAATCCAAGGTGGAAAGTTATTTCCTGCCCCATATTTTCCATGTTCAGACCTCATTCCACACTCCATTAAAAATCTTTTTTTCGCTGTCATAGGATGCTGAGGCTTGGAGAGGTGAACCGGAGCTGTCAGAATGAGAATGTGGAGTAACTGGAAAAATTCTGGAGCCCAGTGTGATTCTTTCAATCAGCGTCTGGAGCTGCTGGCAGATGTGTCTCAATCTGCAGGACACATGGTAAGCCTAGCGAGAGGGATATGTCACCAAAATAAATAAATATATAAATAAATAAAGGCAAGCCTTCAGAGACATTCAGCGTGAAGCATGTGGGTGAATAATTCACAAATCACATACACTCTAATCCTGCAAATGGATGTGCATGTGAATCACTTTACATACAAGTAGGCCCATTAAAGAATAGAGCTCCTCGGCAGCTGGGTGAGTACCTCTCAGTGCAGGTAGACAGATAGGCACCTGCTCTGCTTGAACTGGGGCATTAAAAATAGTAGCACAGGTGAGCCACCCAGGTACAAACCTGCCCAACTCAGGTAGTGCCCAACTTGGGCACATACTCAGGTAGTTAGCCCAAGTGGCCATACTACCATCTGCGCTGCCATGACCCATGCTGCTATTTTTAGCATACTAGCTTGACCAAAGCTAGCACACGTCTGTCTGCCCACACTAGGAAGCACCCTCCCATCTACTGTGTAGACAACACAGAATCAATGGGACCATTGACATTTGTGAAGCTACTCCATGTGTCAGACTTTGTAGGATTGGGGCCTTGCCCATCAAGTTCCTTGAGAAATGCCCATGAACAGATTGTGATTTTCTGCAATCTGTTCTTTGTGCAATATTATTTACCATCTGCTAATGATTTTTGGTCTGCAGTGGATGGCTGAGATTAGTTGATATATTGTTTTGATTGGACATGTAGGTCACGTAGCATGATTCTGTTTCCTGATTGGATGAAGGTAACTCTTAGAGCAACTAAATTCAGTGTGACTACTAACTTACTGCAACTCCACATTCCAAATGTGACTTCAGTCAGTGTTCTGCATAATTTGCTGTTTCCACAAGCATTCCTCCCAGGAAATTCATATAATAGAATATTTACGGAAATCAAATGTGAAGGGGACATGCACAGTCAAAATGAATTTAAAAAAAAAAGTAATTTGAACAACAATACACAGAACATTTTTTGCAGAATTCACCCAACGTTAGTGTCTGTTATTTCCAGAAATCTATCATCTGCCTAGTTATGTGACATGCTGAGTGTCCTCAATTTACACTGATCTCAATTACAGTTGAGAGCTCTCATCACTGTATGGGATGTGGCCCAAAATGAGGAACTTTTCCTGGTGCAGTGCCTTGGAAAATGCAAATCAAAACTCTGATTTGAGGCCTCACCTAATCTAAACACAGGTATGAGACTCAGAAACTATACTTGGATTCTTAAAGCCTGGGTCTTATATGCGTACAACTGGTCTAATCGCATTCACAGTGCAGTCAAGAACAATAGTGATCTACATGAAAGCATGCTCACATGTCTGCTAGTAACATTCATTCATAGATTCATAGATTCCAAGGCCAGAAAAGACCATTGTGATCATCTAGTCTGACCTCTTGTATAACACAGGTCATAGAACTTCCCCCCAAAAATTCCTACAGCATGTCTTTTAAAAAAAAAAAAAAATTAAGCTTGATTTAAAAATTACCCATGATGGAGAAGCCACCATGACCCTTAGTAAATTGTCCCAGTGGTTAATTAGCCTCACTGTTAAACATTTACACTTTATTTCCAGTCTGAATTTGTCTTGCTTCAACATCCAGCCGTTGGATTGTTTTATATTTCCAGGTATATGCCGTATGTGAAAAGATGATCCCAGGATATGCTGCTGAGTTGCCCAATTCCTCTTGCCTGTTCATGACAGGTATTACACTGACTGTAGAGTTTCCTTGGTGAGTCATTTAGAACTGTGCAATGCTTCATCTTATACCACATGCAATGGCAAAAATCAGCAGAGTTCCTTGAAGTTTGCATCTGTTCATTGGCTCGATCCTGTGTATTTATTCATTTGTTTCCTTTTGATTATTCTAACTGAAGGCTCAGTGAATTTGGGATTTTAAAGGTTAAAAATAACGAACACAAACTCCTGTAAATTCAGTGAGGTGTCATGCCTTTCCTGGCTTTCCAGGCAAAATTCAACACATTTCCGTGAATGCTGCGGGTTATCACAGTTAACATTTCGGTTCCTGGGTGTTCCCCGGAGTAACAATTTGTATAGGAAAACATTAGATTCTTGATCAGATAATAGAATTAGCATTTAAGATAAACTTTCCTTTCTTTGGAAAGATAAACCCTCATTATTTAAAATGTGTTTCATCCTCTAGTTCCTTCATCAGAGATGCTACTACAAGCTACCTGCCAATAGCAATTAAAGCTTAGTTTGCAGGGAAAGAGGGTTTAATTGCCAAGACACTATTTATAGGAAGTCTCCCAGGAGGATTACAGAACTGCAAGAATGCAGATTAAGCAAAATGAGGGCAGCGGGAAATGTGATGCACTTTGGCTAAACAGTTCTGCAAAGCTGGATGGGGTAGTTACTCTAGCAATGCTGATGTCAGCCTACCTGTGCATCTTCTTCTGCCATCTATCATGCTTCAGACATTGAACAGCATGACAAGATGTCCTTAGCAATTTCACAGCGGCATGTCGTCTCTCCCTAGGTATTTATATACCATACACACAGCCCCGAATCATAACCGCAGTTGAGCATCAGACACTCATTAATGCATTTACTCTCAAAACAGCTCTGTGAGATAGGTACTATTAGCTCTGTTTTTCAGATAGGGAACAGAGTCGCTGAGGGGCTGATCCAAAGCCAATTGACGTCAGTGGGACTCCTTACTGAGCTCAACAGGCTTTCCATCATGCCCAGAGTGACTAAAGACCATGTGTAGGGGGTGCACACGGGAAGATTGTAGCAAAGCTGGGCATTAAACCCTGTTGTCCTGAGTCCCAGTCCAGGGCCTTAAGCTGGGCACTGGGCAAAAGCAATGGCAGCATTATGGGGAGATGCCCATTTCACCTTCCTCCCTTGCTTCCATCTCTGTGCCTTTTTTGGCACCACCCTTTATATATAACCCTAACCTTGTCCAATCCCAATTTACCAAACTAACATCCTCTCCTCATTCAAATCCCTCTTAAAGACTTCCTTCTTTCATGTTTCTCCTCAGAAACTAGTCATTAGATAAACCAAAAGCAATTTTGGCTTATTTCCTGGTTACAGGGTTTTCCCAGGGTGCAACCTGAATGGTGGGACCACTGGGCCCTCTGTCCAACTAACTTGGGCTTCCTCTCACACTGCAATGCTGTTGCTAACCCACAAACCTCCATCAGGTACTGTACTTACACAGACATCCACAGGCAGGGACAACCCAAACTGAGTTACATGGATGCTTCTCCCAGTCGCTCATAAACTGACAATAGAGAGGCTCCAGCAAATTCTCCCCAGCTCCCCAGCCTTGCACCCTAGAACTGAACCATTCTCCCTGACCAGTGTACGTTTATAACCCAGTCCGCCCGACCCTCAATGTGGAGAGGTTATGCACCTGTTTTTATTCTGAGGTGAGGTTTCCTAAGCATTTCCTAAGATCTTGGAGTTATCGTGGATAGTTCTCTGAAGATGTCCACGCAGTGTGCAGAGGCGGTCAAAAAAGCAAACAGGATGTTAGGAATCATTAAAAAGGGGATAGAGAATAAGACTGAGAATATATTATTGCCCTTATATAAATCCATGGTACGCCCACATCTCGAATACTGTGTACAGATGTGGTCTCCTCACCTCAAAAAAGATATTCTAGCACTAGAAAAGGTTCAGAAAAGAGCAACTAAAATAATTAGGGGTTTAGAGAGGGTCCCATATGAGGAAAGATTAAAGAGGCTAGGACTCTTCAGTTTGGAAAAGAGAAGACTAAGGGGGGACATGATAGAGGTATATAAAATCATGAGTGATGTTGAGAAAGTGGATAAGGAAAAGTTATTTACTTATTCCCATAATACAAGAACTAGGGGTCACCAAATGAAATTAATAGGCAGCAGGTTTAAAACAAATAAAAGGAAGTTCTTCTTCACGCAGCGCACAGTCAACTTGTGGAACTCCTTACCTGAGGAGGTTGTGAAGGCTAGGACTATAACAATGTTTAAAAGGGGACTGGATAAATTCATGGTGGCTAAGTCCATAAATGGCTATTAGCCAGGATGGGTAAGAATGGTGTCCCTAGCCTCTGTTCGTCAGAGGATGGAGATGGATGGCAGGAGAGAGATCACTTGATCATTGCCTGTTAGGTTCACTCCCTCAGGGGCACCTGGCATTGGCCACTGTCGGTAGACGGATACTGGGCTAGATGGACCTTTGGTCTGACCCGGTACGGCCTTTCTTATGTTCTTATGTTCTTATGTTATTTCAAGCAAAATACTCTGTTTTCGGTAAAATAGAAAACAGATTTATTAACTACAGAAAGATAGATTTTAAGGGATTATAAGCGGTAGGCATAAAGGATAGAGATGGTTACCAAAGAAAATAAAAATAAGTACACCATCTAAGTTATATAAACGACACAGGATTTGAATCAAGCAGCGTCTCACCCTGATAGATAGTACAAGCAGGTTACAGGTCTTCAGTACACAGGCTGGAATTCTCCTCCTGCCTGGGACCACCTTTCCCCTTCCAGTCTTTGTCCTCCAAATGTGTTTCCAGGCATTGAGTTGTGGGAGGAGTGAGACCAAGTGATGATGTCACTTCCTCTCTTTTATAGTATCTTCCAGCTTGCTGGAAAAGGCCTTTGCTATGATGTGGGTCAAGCAGTCTCCACTGCCTCCATGTTATCTCCGAGAAGTCTCCATTGTATACAGTTCCTGAGATAGTCCTTGGGAGTTTGGATTCCCTTTAATGGGTCATCGGCATGTCTGGTTCCTCCATTGTTATACCTGAAAGGCTGATTGTGGGTGTTCTCACAACATGTTTCAGTAACACACACATAACTTCCCCTGCAATCCAGCAATATATTAATGTTCAACACATCCAGACTTTCAAAATGATATCTCACAAGGCATACTTTGTACAAAACATGTCATAATTATATGACAGTGGTGAATATGGGGGTTCCAGGGTGCTGTTTTGAGATACAGAGTGCCACATCCCTCCTCTGCACTTCTCTGAGCCTCTTGTCCTCTCCACTTTTTCCTTATAGATTGTAAACTGTTTGGGGCAGGGATTGTGTTCATTATGACTGTGTTCACTCACACAGCACCAAGCATATTATGAATTATTACAATTAGCTAACCATAGGACTGCTAACCCCAAACTTTCAAAAACTGTAAGTCATGTCTGAAAATATCATGAGATTTAAAACAAAATATTGGGAAGTGGGGTATCATTCTATTTGTTTTCTGGTCTTTGCATACCTAGTCTGTACACAGGTCACATTTTCAAGCATTTCTCTGCCTGGCTGGAAACTTACTTTAAAAAAAGGAAAGCTGAGAGTCTTATGCAATCTCCTGATTCCAGGAGCTGAGGCTTTAGGAAATCATTACAAATGTAGGGAGAGTCACTATAAATTGTGACAGTTGGCAACAGTGTGTATCTAGAAGGAATGGCTCTTACTCACAACATTTATCCACATTTGTAAGCTATTGCTCAGATTGAGTTAGTGGATGGAAGGGAATCAGTTTCATAGAATCATTGAATATTAGGGTTGGAAGAGACCTCAGGAGGTCACTAGTCCAATCCTCTGATCAAAGCAAGACCAACACCAACTAAGTCATCCCAGCCAGGGCTTTGTCAAGCTGGGCCTTAAAAACCTCTAAGGATGGAGATTCCACCACCTCCCTAGGTAACCCATTCCAGTGCTTCACTACCCTCCTAGTGAAATAGTGTTTCCTAATATCCAACCTAGACCTCCCCCACTGCAACTTGAGGCCATTGCTTCTTGTTCTGTCATCTGCCATCACTGAGCACAGCTGAGCTCCATCCTCTTTGGAACCCCCCTTTCAGGTAGTTGAAGGTTGTTACCAAATCCCCCCTCACTCTTTTCTTCTGCAGACTAAATAACCCCAGTTCCCTCAGACTCTCCTCGTAAGTGCTCCAGCCCCCTAATCATTTTCATTGCCCTCCGCTGAACTGTCTCCAATTTGTCCATATCCCTTTTGTAGCAGGGGGCAGGCGGGGGGGACCAAAACTGGATGCAATACTTCAGGTTTGGCCTCACCAGTGCTGAATAGAGGGGAATAATCACGTACCTCGATCTGCTGGCAATGCTCAGACTAATGCAGCCCAATATGCCGTTGGCCTTCTTGGCAACAAGGGCACACTGCTAACTCATATCCAGCTTCTCGTCCCCTGTAATCCCCACGTCCTTTTCTGCAGAACTGCTGCTTAGCCAGTTGGTCCCCAGCCTGTAGCGGTGCATGAGATTCTTCCATCCTAAGTGCAGGACTCTGCACTTGTCCTTGTTGAACCTCATCAGATTTCTTTTGGCCCAATCCTCCAATTTGTCTAGGTCACTCTGTACTCTATCCCTAACCTCCAGTGTATCTACTTCTCCCCTCAGCTGAGTGTCATCTGCAATGGTTGATGGGTGCAATTAATCCCATCATTCAAATAATTAATAAATATGTTGAACAAAACCGGCCCCAGGCACTCTGATTGTTACCGGCTGCCAACTAGACATCGAGCCGCTGATCACTATCCATTGAGCCTGACAATCTAGCCAGCTTTCTATTAATCTTATAGTCCATTCATCCAATCCATACTTCTTTAACTTGCTGGCAAGAATACTGTGGGAGACCATATCAGAAGCTTTGCTAAAGTCAAGATATATCACAACCACTGCTTTCCCCGTATCCACAGAGCCAGTTATCTCATCATAGAAGGCAATCAGGTTGGTCAGGGGACTGATTTTGCTGGGGACTGAAGTGAAGCTGACCGGTCTGTTGTTCCCTTGGTTCTCTTTCTTCCCTTATTTAAATATGGCCACTATATTTGCCTTTTTCCAACTGTCCAGGACCTCCCCCGATTGCCACTAATTTTCAAAGATAATGGCCAATGGCTCTGCAATCACATCAGCCAACTCCCTTAGCACCCTTGGATGCATTAGATCTGGACCCATGAACTTGTGCATGTCCAGCTCTTCTAAATAGTCCTGAACCTGTTCTTTTACTACTGCATTGCCCAGTGTGGGAGCTGACCTTGTCTGTGAAGACAGAGGCAAAAAAAACATTGAGTACTTTAGCTTTTTCCAAATCATCTGGCACTATGTTGCCTCCCTCATTCAGTAAGGGTCCCACACTTTCCCTGACCACCTTCTTGTTGCTAACATACCTGTAGAAACCTGTAGAAACCACATGTGATCACTTTACCCTGAAGCCTCTACCTCGCAGAGGGCTGGGAGGATAAAAATCCATGCTCCAATGCTGCAGTGAGAAGGGATATGTCATTACCTAGATACAGAGATAGATAGCAGCTGTTCTCAGGAGCATATTCTTAGAAGAGTGATTGCTCCTGTCTTTCTCTATCCCTCTCTGGGACCCCAGGAAGGCCAGGAGAACATAAAGAGGAGTTAGAATTAAACATTTGTGCTTGAGAGGAAAGTCTCCCCTCAGATTGGATCTTACACTGTTTAGCATCTAATCAGACAAAACATTTCATTTGCTATCTTGTAAAAACAGGACTTATCCTCAGTTTTTAATATCAACATATTTTTCTTCTTCTAAATTTTCACTCCCATAGGACCTGATGTTAATCCCATTGAAGTCATGGAAAGACTCTCACTGACTTCAATGGGCTTTCATTCCAGTTTTTACAAGGATAAGTCCAAACCAAAACCTCAGATCTGAGTAACTTTGACCTTTGGGACATCTGGATCCAGCTTGGAACATTGTGGCTTGGGCTCATCTTTGTTAGGAATGATTCAGCCGTTCCCATCCCTGTAATGGGATCTTTGTTCTTTGCTGGCAATGCACAACCAAACCACACTGAATGTCGTTCTTCGTTTGTATGGTACCATAGGGGGGTTGTCACAGTTTGCTGGCCATTTAAGTTGGAGTCCAGGTCCACGTCTCTACATCACTCCTCCAACAGCTACCCAGCCTTTTTCTTAAACCTTTTTCACTGAATATACCCACAATTTGTTGCTACACAGACACAAGAAACACCAACAATCCATTTCCTCCCAATCTCACGGTATATTGAGGAAAAGGAGTTTAAATACAGCTGCTCTCTCCCCAGCATTCCTTGCCAGTCTCCAGCATCATTGGTCCTCCTGGACTACATGTCCCACAATCCCTCGGTCCTGTGCAGAAACCAGGAATAGGGTAAAAATAGGCCTGGACCCGACCTTTAGAGGTCCAGCATGCCATGTGACAGCGAACTATAGGATTATCCATAAAAGTACCTTCTAGCCAAATTCTTTTCTCTAACCAGCCCTTCATTCATGTCAACACACAGTAAATCTACTGCAGGCTTCCCCAAAATGGCCCTCCATTTGTTCTGAAATGCGGTTCCAATGAAACACGATCTCTCACACACATGCTCTCCTTTTTTAAATTCTCCCTTGAAAGACCACCTTCACTTCTCAAGTGTTGGACCAAGAAATAACAGAAACTGCTTATGGCTGTCTGATGAGCATCTAGAACAAACTGTCGTGTGAAGGATGGAGCATTTTCAGAACAATATGAACTATGCTCTGTGCTGGACATATTCTTGCCAAATATTATCATGTCTAATTAAGCTAAAAGAAGAGGAGAACTTTTTTTTAAGCAAACTGATTATTTTTAAGTCTGGTAAATCTATGCTAGCCAGTTATTGGTGCCATATTCAGAAGCTCAGACAGAGCTAAATTATGCCTCAGATTAATGTATTGAGCAGTTCAGAGGTTAGACAAACAGCTGTTTCTCAAGCAGGCACACTACAAAGCTTAACTGTTCATTGGAAGGGCAGTAATGGCCTAGCTGAAATCCCAGTGGGCTCACTTTTATTTGTTTCTGATTGGGAGATATCTAAAGCTGACTCCATGCTACTGATGACCTCTATTGCAGGGGCAGAAGGTTGAACCTCTGGAGCCAGTGTGATTTTACCAGTCTCTGGGAAAAAAAACACAACAAATCTGCAGTGGCTCAGAGATAATCTGCAAAATGTTGCACTTTAGATCTTCAAAAATAAAGCTTTAAATATCCTGGAAAAAATATGCTGGGCTAGGGGGAAAAATCGCTTGAAAGATTTTACAAAACTGCTGGTTCATTAATAGCAGCCATTCTGCAAAAGTGGTCAGATGTAACATGGGTTTTGTATCAGGCATATGCAAAATGTCAGATTACTGGATGAACAGATGAACAAATGAACAGAGCAGGCTAAGTAGTCAATTATTCGGTATCGCTGTAAATATTTCATCAAAGCACATAGATTCTGATTCAGGGAACCATCTGTCTTCAGGACAGTGCTTAAGCATTGACTTTACTCGAAGTGACTGGGTCTTAAGCATGTGCTTAATAGGTTGAATTGGGGCATCATTTAGGGTGTTGGTGGCAAAAATCCTATTAGCTTCATTGCATCTTTATCCTCCAGGCCTGCATTCCTGGTGCACCCTAAACTCCCAGTGATGACAATGGAGTTTTGTGTGCTCAAAGAATGCAGGTTTAGACACTTCTAATGGAAATTCTGAGGTGGATCTGCAACCATACCACAGTGGGCTGTGATCTTGTGAGCCCTTGATTTGATGAAAGGTGACCTGTTTCAAATTCCAGAACACTCATTGGCTGAAGGAAGCGAGACTCTATGCTCAACTTACATAAAAATTCTCAGTTTGTCTGGTACACTCAATTTCATGGCATTTTTTTACTTCGTCTGTGAGTAACACGATAACTTTTGAACGCTGCATCTGATCAATTCCAAAATTTACAGGAACGTTCTGGGCATCAATGGGAAGAATCCTACTGATTTTGGTGGAAATTGAGACACTAGGGAAAGCTTGATTCACAGGAAAATTAGGCCCAAAGTCAGCCTGGTGCTGCAGGCAGAGGAGACTTTCTGGGACCCCTTATGCTTCTGCCTACATTTGTGAGGGGAAGCAGCTTTACTTGCTGTGTGGGGAGACTGCCTGTAGCCTAGAATCAAACAGAAATAAGAACACCTTAGAAAGCGGTTTTTAAGAAGCGAAGTGGAGACCCGAGGGAATAGGATGTGGAGGAGAGAAAGTGAGGATCTAGAAGAGGAAGGAAAGAAGAACAGGGGAGTGAAACATCAGGAACTAGAAATATGGGACAATGGTGATTGGGGAAGCAGGGGCTCAGAGCATTTCATTAACTGTTTTCTGGGTAGTAACATGAACGGACTCCATGCTTGTAATATGAATCTTGCTCTTTATAAAAAGCACTATTTATGAAGGTGCTGCCATTACAGCTAGCATGCTACTCATGTGCACACAGACTGACTTCATGGTGCCTCCTCCAAACCCTTCCCTCCTGCAATCTGTGCTCCTCCCTCCAAGTTCCTTGCAGATTTTTACACTGGGGAGGGAACATGAACATGGAGAGGTGGGCAGGGAGTGAATGGTGGTGATAAGGAAAGCAGGGAGCAAGAGGGGGAGGAGGTGGAGTTGGGGATGGGGATCAAAGGAGGGACTAAGGCCATGGCTACACTACAGAGCTTACAGCAGTGCAGCTTCACCAGTGCAGCTCTGCAGTTATAGTGCTGCTAGTGCAGATGCTCTAAGTGGATGGGAGAGATCTCTCTCATCAATATAATTAATCTACCCCCAATGAGCAGCAGTAGCTATGTCAACGGGAGAAGGTCTCCCATTGATATTGCGCTGTCCACACTGGCACGTAGGGTGGTGTAACTTACGTTGCTCAGAGGGATGGCTCATTCACATCCCTGAGTGACATAACTTATATCGACTTAAGTTGTAGTGTGTGGATAGTCTAAGAGGGCTGAATACATAGGCAACAACTCCATGGGTGCTCCGGTGGGGAAAAATTGGTGGGTGCTCTGCACCTACTGGCAGCCAAGCTCCCCGTCTCAGCTCACCTCACCTCACCTTCGCCTCCACCTCCACCTCCTCCCTGAGCACACCGTTCCCCACTTCTCCTCCCAGCACTTGCTGCTGCAAATCAGCTGTTGTGTGGTGTAACAAGCTGTGGGAGGAAGGGGGAGGAGCGGGAACAGGGCACTCAGGGGAGGAGTTGGGGCCAGGGTGGGGATTTGGAGGAGTCCAATAGGGGCAGGGAGGTGGGGGAGTTGGGGTGGGGACTTTGGGGAAGGGGTTGGAATGGGGGCAGGGCAGGGCAGGGGCGGGAGGGGGCTGGGCAAAGGTGGAGTTGAGGTGGGACCGGGGTGGGGTGGGCCGAGCACCCACCGGCACCAGGAGAAGTTCATAGACTCATAGACTCACAGACTTTAAGGTCAGAAGGGACCGTTATGATTATCTAGTCTGACCTCCTGCACAATGCAGGCCACAGAATCTCACCCACCCACTTCTATAAAAAAACCCTAACCTATGTCTGAGTTATTGAAGTCCCCAAATTGCGGTTTGAAGACCTCAAGCTGCAGAGAATCCTCCAGCAAGTGACCTGTGCCCCACACTGCAGAGGAAGGCGAAAAACCTCCAGGGCCTCTGCCAATCTGCCCTGGAGGAAAATTCCTTCCCGACCCCAAATATGGCGATCAGTTAAACCCTGAGCATGTGGGCAAGACCCACCAGCCAGCACCCAGGAAAGAATTCTCTGCAATAACTCAGATCCCAACCCATCTAACATCCCATCACAGACCACTGGGCATACTTACCTGCTGATAATCAAAGATCAAATGCCAAAATTAATTGCCAAAATTAGGCTATCCCATCATACCATCCTTTCCATAAATTTATCAAGCTTAGTCTTAAAGCCAGATATGTCTTTTGCCGCCACTACTCCCCTTGGAAGGCTGTTCTAGAACTTCACTCCTCTAATGGTGCCTATGGCTTAATATTGTGTATGTGGAGGAAGCAGGGACAGGGTACGGGGGGCGAAGCAGGCACCAGAGGTCATGGGGGGAGTGGTGTTGTGGAGGGAAGCAGGAACCCAAAGCATAGGTGAGGGGAGATGAGGAAGGGAAAGCAGGGACACAGAGGGGAGGAGAGTCGGGGAGGGGCAGTTGCTGAATATAACAAGTCCTGTGTTTATCAGCTGAATCTCCACAAATCTTGACTTTGGAAGGAGAAGGACCTGGGGATGTGCAGTGGGGTCGGGTGGGGATATTACCAGTCAGGGCTTTGGGGAAATAAAGAGGGTTCTGCTAGGGGTGGGGCATGAACTTCTGGAGTCGGGTGGAGAGGCAGGTTATCACATAACTGGAGATGAAAAGGAGGAAGCTGCCCTGAGCACAGAGGCTGGAGGTGTCTCTAACCCCCAGTGACTCCACTCCTTTCACATATTGATCATTTCACATAATATCCTATTATTGATGCAGGCAGATGAATCTCATTGGCACCCTCCATTGCTGCCTGTAAGTCCTTTGGGGCAGGGACTGTCTTTTCTATTCTGTGTTTGTACAGCACCTAGCACAATGGGGTCCTGGTCCATGACTAGGGCTCCTAGGCGTTACAATAATACAAATAAATAATAGTAACATATATAGCGGTAGCAGCAGCAGCTTAATATGCAGCTCTGCCACTGGGTGCAGAGCTCGGCCTAAAGAAGCAGCAAGGCTCTATTCATGAAGAAGAACTGCTTTTGCCCAAGCATGCCCAGGATGCTAGCTCTATCTTTGATTACCAGAAAGAAGCGTGGTGGTGGCCCAGCGAATCCGACTATATTGCGTGGCATACTTTTAAAAAAGAGGGAGGAAGGCTTAATCTAACTCAAATGTTAGGCTCTAATTCAGCAAGATAATTAAGCACATCCCTATCGTTAAGCCTTTAAGCCCTTGACTTCAATGGAACCACTCACATGCTTAACATTAGACCCGTGCTGAAGCACCTTGCTGAATGGGTCCTTCAGTCGCCTTAAGTGATCTTTATAGAGGTTTATGATCTAGAGACAAACTAACAGAGTTTATTGGCCTCCTAAAGGTGTCAATAATTGGTCTTTTCAGGTCCTCACTCAGAGCCCACTGCTCTTTCAGACAGCCACCATCCTCACGTCTCAAGCCTGCCGACATCCTTTAGTTCACTGCTCATTTGGAATGCAGTAGCCAAGGAGTGCTAGCCAGCGAGCATATAGGACACGTGTTAACAGGCTGATGGACATAACCGTGGTACAGTGATGCAAATGGATGGGGGATCTATAATGTGTAGGAGGTTCAGGGAGGAAGTACCTGACCTGCTGTGGGCGCACTCAGGGCCGGCTCTGGCATTTTTGCCGCCCCAAGCAAAAAAAAAAAAAGAGGGGGCGGGGCCACCAGAGCAGCAAACCAGGGGGCGGCGCAAAGCGGCTGGAGCGGCAAAGTGGGGGGAGAGGAGCATGGCGTGGCTGGAGCGGCAAAGCGGGCGGGGGACACGGCGCGGCTGGAGCGGGGGGGGGAAACAACACAAAAATGGCGCGGCTGGAGCAGCAAAGCGGGAGGGCGGGGGGAGAAACAACGGCAAAGCAGGGGAAAAACAACACAAAAAACCCTACAGGGCGGCCGGAGCCAGGGGACTCCCTGTGCTGCAGAGTGCACGCCTGGTCTAATGGGGGGGAGTAGGGGAGGGAGTGGGGGGGGAGAGAGAGAACGGGGGCGGCCAGCACTTCAGCGGGGCACTCACCACGCGGCCCTGACCGCCGCGCCGCCTGCCGGGAGGGCTCCGCTCTGCTCCGGTCGGCGGGGAGGGAAGGACTCGGGCTGCCCTGCCATGTTTGCAGCAGGGCGCTCCCCTCCTCCGTGCTGCCGCCCCCTACAGGGCGGCCAGAGCAGCGAACAACAACAACAAAAAAAGCGGCCGTGCCGCCCTAGGTTTGGGCCCCTTAGAATCTGCCGCCCCAAGCACGAGCTTGCTCAGCTGGTGCCTGGAGCCGGCCCTGGGCGCACTGTCAGTGCAGCACATAAACAACACAAAGATAAGAACCATCCCTGCCCTGGAGAGCTTACTGTTCCAGAACCCCATTCTGCAACCGGATGCATGGCAGTAAACTCCATATCGGCATTACAAAAACATCTAAAAGGGGCTTCACATAGCCACGTGAGTCTGCCTGCATAACACCAACAGACCCTGGTCATCGGGATCGAGCCTGGGGCCTCTGGAGCTTAGTGCATGAGCCTGTACCACATGAGCTAAAAGCCACCTCGCTGTTAGCCAAGGCAGTAGCAGACTCATTTTATCTCTCCCTCTGGTCTTGGTGCCACTAGATGGGAGAGAACTCCGCACCCAGGAGGTGTGTGGGTTGCACATGGATCAGAATACAGCCTTGTGGCTTAAAAGAAAGACCCACCACAAGACAGGACATATTGGGAAATCTAAGGGGAATAGCAGGTTAATAATTCTCCTTTTGTGAGCATGGTGGAAGAAGTGAGACATTATGAAGGATAGACTCAGATTGCAACCGTCTTTCTTTTGCTTTACTTTTATAACAATAATATCTGTGACTAAATTATAGCAATAGCAGGTGACATTAGGTTGAAAAAAGGCATGAAATAAATAAAGCTTCACTTACCATCTAATCTGCTCAGAGTATCAAGAGGAAGAATAGTCCTGTGAGGAAGGCACCGGACTGAGATTCTAAAGCTGGGGGGGGTCGAGTCTTGGCTTTATTTGAGACTTCCTGTGTGACCTTGGGCAAGTTGTTTTAATCGGTCTGTGCCTCAGTTCCCCATCTGTAAAATTGGGGATCATAATATCTGTCTGTTTAGATGGCAAATTCAGTGGGGCAGGGACTCTCTTCAGTATGTGCATGTACGATGCCTAGCACAATGACACTTGAATGGTAATGGCAGGCTGATGCAATACAAGCAATAACAAACAGCCTGGTTAATTGTGCATTCCTTTCTATTTTGTGACTGTGACAGGTACTGCAACTGCATGCAGTATCTGCAGGGGAGCATATTGTATTAAGCTTATGTTATCTGTGGGGGCCAGGGACTGGATGTATGATTGTGTTCTTCTGTTCCATGAAGAAAGCTTACCATTGCTCCTTCAGGAACTAAAAACAGTGGGGCATAATTAGTGTGAATCACTCATGTCATAAACACCTCCAGCATGTTAACACCCCCAGGGAAGGTTCGTATATAGAGAAAGTAAAGCACAAGCTCTGGCCTTTGGGCATATAGGCTTGCTGGGGTTATCACAGTGTAAGGCAGAGAGCTGGGCACCCTTAAAACCCCAAGTCGGAAGGGAGAGAGATGTGGGTCTCCACCCAAGAAAGGTGATGGCTAGGAGATGGAAACCCTAAGTGGCTGCTCTCAAGGTACATGGAGGGGGAATAGAGATGCAGTTACTCTGAAATTGCAACAGTGGGGACTTAAGGTAGTTTTAGAACATAGAAAATACCCAGTTGATTATTTCTTAGGTTTAACAAAATCAAATTAATTTCCAGTTGAGACCAGGCTGGGCAAGCTGCAGCCTGGAGTGCTATTTTTATGGCCAATTTACTAACCTCAACAAATAGAAGTTTAAAATGGAAAGGCTAGGGAAAGAAGATGGTTTCCATCAGAAAGCCTTGCTGCTATTAGCAACACTGTAATCACCAGAGTGGATCAGACGCGAGGTCCATCCAGTCCTGTATCCTGTCTCTGACAGTGACCAGTAGCAGAGGCTTCCGAGGAAAGTGTTAAGAACCCCTGCAGTAGCAGAGGTGGAGTAATCTGTCTCCCACATAAGTCTCATCCTGGTCTCTAATGGTCAGAAATTAGTTTAGGAGACATGAGGTTTTATCTGTCTCCGAAAATGTTTGTTGCCATTAACTATTATAAACCTGGATATTTTTATGATCCTTATTAATGTCTGATACATTTTTGAATCTTGCTGAAATTCTTGGCCTGATCATTTCTCAGAAGCTGATGCATTTGGGCCCATGTCTCTCTTCTGTTAAACCAGTTTTACAACAATGCAACTCCACTGTCATCAGCTGAGACACACCCAGGTGTAAAACTTATGTAGTGGAGCAGAGAATCAGTCCTGATGCGTCTAATCCAGGCTAAACATGCCACACTCACTAGGAAATTTATACTACGCCCTTAGGAATCAATGGCAAAGTTCCTGTTGACTCATTGGTTTAGGATCAAGACCAACAAGGACTGTCATCTCCTGTACACCACTGAGATGGTTGCAACCTATCCACTGGAGCAGTTCATTTTTCAAGACTCCATCCCTGCATTTACAGAGCATTTATCTTGGAGCTGCATGAGTTGCTGAAAGCTGTCACCACCTCCTGGAGTTTCTGAAGGTTAAAATGTCAACACTTGACAGGTTTTGCACAGTAATAAAAACAAAGTACTTTGTGCTTTGTCTTCCCCTAGCTAGATGCCACCACACTGGTTATTTCATGTTTGTCTTATCCTCAGCTCAGATTTCCTGAACACTCACCAATGCATGCCAGCGGCAGAAAATACTAACAAACTGACATAGGGTCAGACCCTCAGCTGGTGTAGATTGGTGTAGTTGGAGGGTTTTAAACTGAGTTATGCCAATTGATACCAGCAGATAATCTTTGGTACTTTTCATCCAGGGATTTCTAATCACTTTACAAACATCCATTAATTAAGCCTTCCAAAGCTGCTGGGAGGTACTGTAGGTGAGCAAAATTATTCACACTTTACAGCTGGTAAACTGAGGCTCAGTGCAATTAAATGACTCACCCAAGGGTCACACAGCAGTTCCATGGCAGACAGACTCCCAAGGGTGAAATCCTGGCTCCATTAAAGGCATTGGGAGTTTTGCCATTTACATCCATGAAGTCAGGATTTCATCTCAGGAGTTTTGACTTCTATTCCCTTGGTCTAAGGATTAGACCACACTCCATCTTCCTATGTTATTTGACTCTTCTCATTGGGGCCAGCCTAATGTGGCTGGGTGGGGGAGCTAGCACCCATGCCCACTTGCATGGCTGCATTGGCATTCCCTGTCTTTCTACTGGAGGGAAGCCTCTTTGATCAGGTGGGTGGGAGAGTAGGCAGAGCAGGATTGGCTCTGCCTCTCTCCATGCAATAATGCAATGACCAGAAACAGAGTTTCACTTGATGAAGTGAGGGCACAAATTACATTCCCTTGGAAGCATAAGCACAACAGGGAAGGAACAAGAAGAAACAATCTAAATATTTCTATGGATGAACATTTTGTGTAGTTTGGGAAATGTATTATTAGAGTACGTCACAGTTTATTTATTTTATTGTATTTATTTTTCTTCCATGGATGATCCTGAGGACTCCATGGTGGTTACAATCATCTTGGTCATGGTGTTTTGTCTGCCTCTAGCCAAAAAACATTCTTATAACCATCAAGACTGGCAAAAAAACGTATTCCTCAAGGCTCATGAAAAAGCAGAACATTTCTCATCTCCACCTCAGTATTTTAAAAAACAAACAAAACAGACGGCAGTTTTGCTTCATTGTTAGAAAAGGTCATTTCTGGATTCCCTTTGGAGGGAAAAACCAGTGCAATTTGTCTTCAAAAAGTGAATTTCTACTTGGGAGCAAACCCATGCCAATTCTAACTTTCTCTGTGGGGGTGCTGGGTTGCCATCTTTCTCAGGAAAAGCTGTTCTTGTTGTAGGAATGGTAAACTTGCATCCCCATTCATAAACCCTTGCGTGAATATTATCTATCCCCTCTCCTTCCTTCCCAGCAGTGACATTGACCTCTGGCTGGATGAGGCCTTTGCAGCACTTATGTCCCCCTATCTTTAGGGGTTAAGAATGATTTAACTAGTACCTTGGCCTTATGCTGGCCCTCTTCACAATGGTGAATTTCACCCTGATTGGCACCGTCTTAAAGTGAAATCACAGTACAAAAATCACTGAGGTCCAAATTCTGGCTAGGGTAGGGGAAACTATTGTAAGCAGTTTCTAAATGGATTCATACACAGTATAGGTTACAAAAGCTATGTTAATATGGGCTCATATTCAACTTGTAAGCAGCCACACAAGCACCTCCCTGCATGTTATTCTCCTCAAGGTCAGTAGTAATCTGCTTTCAGGACTATAAAGTGGCTGCCAGGTTATTTGGCACATGTGTATATACTAGCAGGCTATGTTCCTGCCATGCTCCATCCTGGATTGCCTCTCCTTGGCTTTCTTCACAGAATGTCTGAATAATAGTCTGTTCATGGGTTCTGGGGAGAGTAGCACTAAGGATGGACAGTGGCCTTCACAGTCGTGCAACACCTTGTAGTCTCTCTAGTGGATGCCTGTCAGAATTTGGTCTTAAAGTGAAGGTTAATCATGATGGTTGATATCCAAAGTTATATTTGCACATTGCAATGCCTTGAAACAAGGAGGGGATGGGGTCCGTCTATTTGACTACTTATTACAAAGGAGGGCAATAGCATTATTCTCCATTTTACAGATGGGGAAACTGAGGCACAGATCGGTGTAGTGACTTGCCCATGGTCACCCAGCAGATTAGTAGCAGAGCCATGAATACAACCCAGATCTTCTGAGTCCTTGTTCAGTGCTCTATCTTTTAGGCCATACTGCTCCTAAAGCACAATGTACTGTACTCTGGAGTCCAGATACAACTGAAATCATTGGGGTTTTAGAATGAACTGAAGCAGAAAGAAAGAAAGAAAGAAAGAAAGAAAGAAAGAAAGAAAGAAAGAAAGAAAGAAAGAAAACTTCTTGTACGATTCTGCATATAGGGAAAATCCCAATGCATAGACATTTCCTGAGCTGTTTACCATAAACCTGATTTATTTACTCAAAATATTTAACTGAATCAGGCAGTTTAGTAGGCTGCCTCTCATCATCAATCAGACTTACCTTCTCCTTCTTTAAATGTTTTGTCTCATAAAAGAATGTGTCCAATGCAGTTTTTTCTCCCCTTCGCCCCAAGCAAAACAGTACATTTGCCTGTCAAAGGTGATGATTTTTAGCTTTCTCTCCTATGACATGAAAAAGGACTCACAGTTTTCCTAGGAAACCAGCTAGAGCTATTCATTGTTTAAAGTGCCTTTCTTGGTAGCCCCAAACCACTTGGAGTCTGGACAATGTCCCCCCGTAGTTGGGTGATCGTTATGAGGCATGTTGCAAATAAAAGTGTAAAACGAAAGGTGGAAAGATACATTGATAAATAAAGACTAGATTCTGATACCTTTGCTCACACTGATTAGTGCCTTACTCTGTGAGTAGCCCCACTGAGTCCAATGGGAGTAGTGACAGAAGAAAGTATTAGCCCATCACAAGTAAGAGTATCAAACCCTGTCGCTAAGTATATCAACTGACTAACGTAATTAACTTAGAATGTGGGGCAGGGGTTAAAATGTGAGAGCCACTAAAACAGTGCATCAGTGTCTAGGAGTTAATACAGGATTATTAATAATAATAACAACACCACATAGCTCTTGTATAGTGCTTTCATCTGTCAGTATCAAAGTTGGTGAGTATCATTACTCCATTTTACAGATGGGGAAACTGAGGCATAGAGTAGTGACATGACTTGCCCAAGGTCACATCACCCAGCAGGTCAGAGGTAGAGCTGGGAATAGAACCCATCATTTCCTGAGTCACAGCTAGTGCTCAATCCACTAGGCAACACTCCCTCCCTAGAAATACATGAACACTTTTTTTTACTTTCTTATTTCCTCTTGATTTTGCATTGTTGCATTGTTACATCAAGTCAGGTGCATGTGATACAGAGCAAGGCAATGTAAAGTAACACATACAGGACAGCAAGCCATAGTTGGTAGGAAATTATTCAGCTTGGATGAATGATGAGAATCAAATTTTGCTAGAAAAACTCAAGAGCATCTCTCAGAACATTTACCAAAGATTCACCAGTTTGACAAGACGTTTTTAGATAGAATAAACTTGCTCTTCAAGTCCAATATTCTGGGGACAAGTTCTTCCATATTGGATCATAATGTCTTCAGTTTCCCTGGGACCTGGCTGAGCATAGCCAGTTGCCTTGGTGTACTTCCATTCACCTCTTCTGAGAGATCGTACAGGGTTCATGCTGGGTAAACGGGGTCTCCCCTCCCCACCACTGACTTCCTCAGCTGTGGACTTTCATTCCATGTATATGTGAAGTCACTGGGGGAAATTGTGCAGAACTTCAACTACGTGAGTATGTGTAGGGTACTCAGTTCTGTCTCCTCCTTCTCAGTAGACTCTGGCAGCACTGTTTCTCCTGCCCTAGCAACGTCTGGTGGAAGCAGGGACCTGTGTGAAAGCCAGCTGGCTGATGCTCAATCTGGATAAGACTGAAGTGATACTGGTTGGTGAGGGGAAGTATTTTGAAGAATTGGCAAAGACAATCACCTCTCTCTCAATCGAGGGTGTTTGCCCATCTGTCATCAACATAATGTATCATGGCAGAAGCTTTTTGTGAACCTAGAAACAAACAAGGGCCATCTTTGGCCAGCCAGGATATTCCACCTGTTTTTCCTGGATTCAGACTGCACCAGGATTATGCAGGGTTATTCAGGCCTAGGCTTCCAAAATGTTTTCTATCCAGGTCCAACCTTGAAGAACACTTGGAAGCTCTCAGTGGTGCAAATTGAAGCTTCATGAAGGGAAGGTTAGTTAAAGCATATCACACCTATGCTCAATACTCTGCAGATTCACTTTCAAGTGAGATTTGAGCTACTGGTTACTCTCTTTAATGTCCTAAGTGATCTGATACCCAGTTACCTCACAGTCCTGCTCATCCACTACACCTCATCATGACAACTACACTCAGAAGACACCCTGCAGGTAAACCGCCCCTGTGGTGAAGTACAGACAAGTCAGTGGCAGGGCATTGTTGGGTTGCTGGCCCTACCCTCTAGAATCTGATCCCACCAAAAGTATATCTGAACTAAAGCCAAGTTATATTCAAATATAGGGGACTAACTCAATTCTTCCTTCAATCAGGTTCTAATATCTCCTAGTTGAATCCCCACCCCCCATACTCCTTATGTTTAATACAATAAGTCTCAGGGGGAAAACAGTTCAGGGGAGTTGGCAATTTTTCAAAGAGTCATCATTAAGAGCACAAGAGAAAACTATCCGACCGCGTAGGAAAGATAGGAGACCACCATGGCTTAACCAGAAGATCTTCAATGATCTGAAACTCAAAAAAGAGTCCTACAAAAAGTGGAAACTAGGTCAAATAACACAAGCATGTAGGAACAAAATTAGAAAGGCCAAGGCACAAAACAAGTTAGTTAGAGACATAAAGGGTAACAAGAAAACATTCTGCAAATATGTTAGAAGCAAGAGGAAGACAAAGGACAGGGTAGGCCCGTTAGTCAATGGGGTGGGAAAAGCAATAACAGGAAATATGGAAATGGCAGAAGTGCTAAATGATGTTTTAGTTTTCGTTTTCACCAAAAAGATTAGAGCAGTGTTTCTCAAACTGGGGTCACTGCTTGTGTAGGGAAAGCCCCTGGCCGGCCGGGCCGGTTTGCTTACCTGCACCGTCCGCAGGTCCAGCCGATCGTGGGGCCCACTGGCCCCGGTTCGCTGCTCTGGGCCAATGGGAGCTGCTGGAAGGGGCGCAGGCCGAGGGACATACTGGCCGCCGCTTCCAGCAGCTCCCATTGGCCTGCAGCGGCGAACCGCAGCCAGTGGGAGCCACAATTGGCCGGACCTGCGGACGGGGCAGGTAAACAAACCGGCCCGGCCAGCCAGGGGCTTTCCTTACACAAGTGGCGACCCCAGTTTGAGAAACACTGGGTTAGTAGCAATTGGACGGCCAATCTAGTGAATTGTCAGTGAAAATGAGCTAGGATCAGAGGCTAAAATAGGGAAAGAAAAAGTTAAAAATTACTTAGACAAGTTGCATGTCTTCAAGTCACTAGGGGCCTGATGAAATACATTCAAGAATACTGAAGGAGCTGACTGAGGAGATATCTGAGCCATTAGTGATTATCTTTGAGAAGTCATGGAAGACAGGAGAGATTCTATAAGAATGGAAAAGGGCAAATATAATGCCCATCTATAAAAAGGGGAATAAGGACAACCCGGGGAATTACACACCAGTCAGCTTATCTTCTGTACCCGGAAAGATAATGGAACAAATAATTAAGCAATCAATTTGCAGACACCTACAAGACATTAAGACGATAAATAACAAATAGCATGGATTTGTCAAGAAAAAATCATGTCAAACCAACCTAATAGTTTTCTTTGACAGAATAAAAAACCTTGTGGATAGGAGGGGAAGCAGTAGATGTGGTATATCTTGAATTTAATATGGCTTTTTATACTGTTTCACGTGACCTTCTCATAAACAAACTAGGGAAATACCACCTAGATGGAACCACTAAAGGTGGGTGCATAGCTGGTTGGAAAACCATTCCCAGAGAGTACTTATCAGTACTCACTTATCAGTTCACAGTTAAGCTGGAAAGGCATAACCAGTGGGGTTCCCCAGGGATCAGTTCTGGATCTGGTTCTGTTCAATAGCTTTATCAATTATTTAGATAATGGCATGTAGAGAATACTTATAAAGTTTTTGGATGATACCAAGCTGGAAGGAGTTGGAAGTGCTTTGGAGGACAGGATTAAAATTCAAAATGATGTGGACACACTGAAGAAATGGTCCGAAATAAATAGGATGAAATTCAATAAAGACAAATGCAAAGTACTCCACTTAGGAAGGAACAATCAGTTGCACACATACAAAATAGGAAATGGAAGGAAGTACTGCAGAAGGTCATAGTAGATCACAAAGTAAATATGAATGAACAGTGTAACACTTGCTAAAAAGCAACCATCATTTTGGGATGAATTAGTAGGAATGTTGTAAGCAAGACACAAGAAGTAATTCTTCTGCTCTACTCTGCACTGATTTGGCCTCAGCTGGAGCAATGTGTCCAATTCTGGGTGCTACATTTCAGGAAAGATGTGGACAAATTGGAGAAAGTCCAGAGAAGAGCAACAAAAATGATTCAAGGTCTAGAAAACATGATCTAAGAGGGAAGATTGAAAAAAATGGTTTTGTTTAGTCTGGAGAAGAGAAGACTGAGGGGGACAATGATAACAGCTTTCAAGTACATAAAAGGTTATTACAAGGAAGAGGGAGAAAAATTGTTCTCCTTAACCTCTGAGGATAGGACAAAAAGCAATGGGCTTAAATTGCAGCAAGAGAGGTTTAGGTTGGACATTAGGAAAAAGTTACTAACTGTCAGGGTGGTTAAACACTGGAATAAATTGCCTAGGGAGGTTGTGGAATCTCCATCACTGGAAACTCCATCACTCCAAACACCTGTCAGGGATGGTCTAGATAATACTTAATCCTGCCATGAGTTCAGGGGACTGGATTAGATGAACTCTCAAGGTCCCTTCCAGCCCTATGATTTTATGATAATCCCTCTCCTACATTGGGAATTACATTAACAGCCTTTGAATACGTATTATTTGCTATCACAACCCCCTTGTGGAGACTGGATAATGGGCCTCTCTATCTGTGCACCTGGCTGTTGGGATTCCACCCAAGTATGAAGGATGCAAGCCCCTTCACGTTACCACCGCAATCTCCTGTTGTGTATGCGGGGAGAAAGCCCAGTCACACATCAAGATGCCATTGCCCTCCTTGGAATGATGAGTGGAGCTGGTTTAAGAAAATCCAGCTTGCTTTGCTCTGATTGAATTGGGCTTTTCTGTTCTAAGCCTCTGGAAACAACGTTTGATTTATTGACTGCTCCAAACTCCTCTAGCATCTCAAGGGAAGTGTTGAAAACCTCATTTCAAAGGGCATTTAAAATTAGACTGGACTGAACACTGGTATGTGTACCATCGGGGGTGATCCTGCATTGACAGGGGCACAGTGACCCAAGAGATTTTTTGTACCTCTAGTTTTCATGACTCACAGTTAGCTGTTCAACTTCAGGGTAGGCTGGCAGTGATCAAAAGCCTTTTCCACCTAATTAGTGGTTTATAACTTGAAGGTCTTAATCCAGGTCCCATTGCATGGCAGGGATCCAGGAACTAAAAATCAATATCCCTCTCAACAGAGAGGCTAATGCCTTGAAGGTGAAATCAGGAGTTTGGATTAGATGGAATGGTAAAATTTTATTTGGAATAAGGTGCAGCTCAAGATTTAAAAAAAAAGGAAGAGGATGTGATCTTTTAGCTAACCAATGTGTAGCAGTTATACCTATCATAGAGAACTGGAAGGGATGGTTGGTGAGTCCAGCCCCCTGCCTTCACTAGCAGGGCTAAATACTGATTTTGTTTTAGAATGCTGAGCTGAGTGGTTTCCTCAAGGATTAGAACTTGCAACCCTAGGTTTAGGAGGCTACTACTCAAGCCACTGAGCTATCCTGCTGCACCCTAGCAACAGCTGTAGCTGAATTATCTTATTTTTAGGGTCTATGATCTACATGGCTCAGGACAGCAAGTAAAAGAAAGTTGAAAGAAGGACCAGAGGAAGGCTGGCAACAAATATTCAGCACAGACTGTCTGAGTAACTCACAACATAGTGGTGATTTGAGCTGACAAAATGTTATTGGAGGGGTCTCTCTCTTCAACGCTGTTTGCTTTGGGAAGTCAAGGAGAGATTTATTATGGCTGAAAGCCTTTACAGCTGTCAGATATAAGTGCTAGTTAAAAGGAAAGAAAATAGTAGCGTGAATTAACAATGGGGGCTTGGATTTTGACTATAGGCAAGAGTAGAGGATTTTGTCTGACAGAGTGTATCCTCTAAATCTTGCTTGGAAAGGTACTACTTTTAGATTGACTTGCACACTAGAAACATATTCCATTTTCTTTTTAATTTACTGTGACTTTTTGTTAGAATGTTTATTAATGGTAAATAAATAATATTACTTTCAAATGGAAGGATCCCCAAATTCTTTCCAAACTATAACCCAATTCAGCACACCATCCTGATTTAGCAAAGCCCTTAAAGTACAACAAAGTCTTGGTCCCGCTGACTTGAATGGGATTTAAGCCCACATGTAAATGCATTGCTGAACTGGGGCCTATAAATGTCATACCCAGTCCCATGAAAATGCAGACACCTCTAACGTGACACTCCATATCGGTGATGGGAAGGAACATTTTGCACAAGGACAAACCCCTGGTCTTCTGAAGAGTGAAATGCCCTGGGGTCTTTTGCAGAGGAGACAGGACTTTGGTCTTATCCAAAAGAACCACGCGCAATAAACTTCATGGGACCTAATTTACCTGTCTTGGAAGAATGACAAGATGAGTCAACTGTACTGAGATTAGAGCTTGTGGCAGTAGAGGCTGATCCTGCAGGTTGCTAGGTGCCTTGTGGGACAGTACAAAGTGCTCTTAACCTCAATTCCCATCACCTGCAAACAGGGCAACCAGCACTCAGCCCTTCTCAGAAGTTATAAGGATTAGGCCCCAAGGCCCAATCTCGCATCCCTTACGCACTTGAGCAGTCCTTGCTCAGCTGAGTAACCCTACCAATTTCTGCTGAAAGGGCCTTAACACAGGAATTACTGGGTGAGATTGTCTGGCCTGCGTTAAGCAGGAAATCAGAACTTATGCCCGTAAAATCAATGAATTGATGTTCACAGGACTGGATATATGGGTTTAAAATACTAATTGTGACCATCAGCACATACAGCAATGAACTCAGGCACGTCTATAATAAGAAAACATGCATCTTTCTTCTGGAGGATACAGATACCCCACAACAGCATATCCTTTATGTTTTAAACACTAGGTAAATACTGAACAGGAATAAAAGAAGGATAAGTAATAAATATGCCTGTTGATTTTATTTATTAACAGGATGGTTTGGTATTTTCTCCTAGAAGCCATTTTCATACGTGATATTTTAATTCAGTTTCTGGACGAGAGAGAGAAACAATGATAGAGATTTTCAGAAGTGACGACTGATTTTGGGTGTGAACTTTGAGATACCCAAGAGGGGCCTGTTTGAGTGGATGCGCCTCACGTGCTGCAAATCAGGCCCTGGTAAGTGTCTCGACACACATAACTGCTAGCCACTTTTGGAAATCTTGGCCAAAGTGTCTGATTCTCTTTCTATTTAAATAACTGGAAAATTTGCCTTTGACTTGGACTGTTATTATTTCTATCATCTATTTGTATTACAGTAACACCTACAGGTCCCAGCTGAGACTGCGGCCCCCATTGTGCTAGGTGCTGTACACCTAGCACGATAGAGTGAGAGATTGCAATCTAAATAGACAAGATGGACAAAGGGCAGGAGGGGGAACAGAGTTCCAGAGAGATGAAGTGATTTACTCAAGATCACACAGGAAGTCAGCAGCACAGCTGAGATTAGAACCCAGGTTTCCTGATTCCCAGGCCAGTGCACTGCTGAGGCTGAAGGTATTTCTAGGTAAAATACAGTAGCTACCGTCCTTTTAAAAATACCATTTCACTGACTGGCTTATCCCGGATTATATGAACTTCACTTTAATAAGGCCTATTTTTTTCCATCCTACTTATTAACACTTCCAGGAAATAAGAGGCCCCTGAAGTCTGTAGTAAAGCGATGCTTTCAAGCTCATGAAATGTCTCTCCATCCTTTATTATTAGAAGTGACACCATTATGCTGTCCAGATGGAGACTTGCCAGTATACGCTGCCAGTCACATTCAGAATGGCATGGAAAACTCTAACAAAATGCTCTTCTGTCACAAGTGCTCTCCCAGTTCAGTTCACAAAAATAATTTGATGCAGGTAATGCACTGGATGTATTTTATGTGGGATGGTGCATCTTCATTTTTAATCATTTGTGGATGTGGCATGGGAATGGGGAGAATGTGGTAACAACCAAATAAACTGACATTAACATAAAAACAGAAGCTCCAGCTCACTTGATGAGTAAGGGTTTTCAGGCTCATTGGGTTCCCAAACCCAGTTTACACAGATACATGCAAAGATACGTCCTACACTGCTGAGAAGTTTACAGATGGGTAAACTGAGGCACGGGGTGCTTAAAGCCATCATTTTAAGGGGGGCAGCATAAAAGAAAAGATGAAAACTGAAATGGAGAAGGACATCAATGAGACAATCAGGATGACATCAATGGAGGAACAAAGAAGTATCAGGGACATGCTAGGAGACAAGATCTACAAAGCAGACTGAAAAAAAGCTGAATGTAAAGAAAATAAGTTGTGGGCCTTGATGCAGTCCCACAGAAGTTAATGGCAGCTTTTTCACTAAGTCCAATGGGAACCGGTTTGAACCAATAATAGGAAGTGGGGAGCCAGCTGAAGAATCCAGTAATATGATCTTGTGGCTGGGCAAAGATGATAATCACAATTCAGCAAAGCACTTAAACACAGGCTTAACTTTAAACCTGTGCTTAAATCCCTTTAACAAAAATGTAGATTTAACTTCAACGGATCTTAAGTGCAAGCTTAAAGTTAAGCAAGTGCTTATGTGCTTTGTTGAATGGCAGACAACAATTTTAGCAGCACCATTTTGATGGATTCAAGGGAAACATGGGTATCAGGGAATCCAGAAAGGAGGAGGTTGCAGTAATTGAGGCAGGAAATGTTCAAGACCTGAGCATGTATTTTAGCCATTGGGACAGAAAAGACATTCAGAATACTAGCTGTAGATAAAACTGGGGTGACATTTTGGTTCCAACCATGCAGACGTTTCATGCGTTGTTCCTGTGAGATTTTGGTCCAAATGGAAAGAAATCACATGGAATAAGCTGGTTTTGAGAAATTTCCTCCATCCTGGGCTGTGTCCATGCTGGATTGGAAAAGTGGGACTAAAGCCAGAGCGAAGAGGAGATCTGCAAGTGGAAACCCCAAAAGGTGTGTTGGAAATCATATTAGAGTTTCTGATTCACACTCATCTTTAGTGCTCTTGTTCAATGACCATATACTTTGTTATTAATAATTTTAATTCATTCTGTAAGTTCTGATAACGTGGAAATAAAACAATCTTTAAATGAACCCCCCCCCACACACACACATTCAATCAATCAGTTGTTAACTATATCAAATAGTGGTGCCGTAAATACTGTGGGAAGCATAAGTGGGCTCAGAAAGTATGACCTTAAAACAACTTTAAAACAATTTTTTGCTGACAATGTTTCTTTATAAGGAACAACTTTTAGATTTATCGTAGTTAAATGGCCCATAGGGAAACATTTAGTATTTTCAGTGTTACACACAGGAAAACCACCACATATCTCATTAAGACAAAATGTGTCCTTTTAGATTGTAGATTTTTGAGTGAAACATTACTCAGGGGTCTTATGAAAATAACTCCTTATTTATAGCAATATAGATTTATTTAAAGAGGTCTGTATTATTACACATGCGCAAGACCCACTCAGTGGACAGCAAATGCTGGTGGGTCAGCTGTGATTTTGCCTCAAGTCCTGCATACAGGGCAGTGCATGGTTGTGCTGCTCTCGGAGCAGGACAGGAAACTGATTGCGACTCAGTGTGTTGCAACCTACCTCCTGGTTTACACCCTTGTCTGTGCCCACTTTACCCTGTACCAGCCCTATACCTGATGCAGCATGTATTCTCTGGTGCACTAAGTGCATTAGAAGGGTGTGCAGTCAAGGATCCAACCACTCCTCTGCTGTCCATCTGTATAGGACGGGAAGCAGTGGCTCTGCAGAAGTTGCTTCCTGCCCTGAGCTACTACTTGTTATCAGATAGAGCCCAGGAAGGGTAGTCCAGTGGTTAGGGCACTAGCATGGGCCATGGGACACTTGGCCTCGATCCCTGCTCCACCACAGACTTCCTGTGCGACCACGGCAGGTCACTTTCTCAAGGCCTCAGATGACCATCTGTACAATGGGGATAAAAACATGTCCCTACCTCACAGGGGTGTTGTGAGGATCAATACATTAAAACATGTGAGGTGTTCAGATACAACAGTAACAGGGGCTGTCTAAGCAGCTAAGGGCTTGTCTACATGGGAAAGGTAGACCAGTGTAAGATAGGGTGTACATTTAAATGGGTATAACTCCCTGGTTAGATGCGTTTATTCCAGTAAAAGAGGCCTTTTCCAGTTTAGTTTATGGTGCTTTAATAGGGGGGGTTTAAACCACTCAATCTGGAATAAAAGTGGCCACACAGAGGTTTATATCAGTATAAACAATAATTATGTAATTATACAGGTATAATTATACTGGTATCATGGGAAAAATTTCCTTTGTTGACAAGTAGATAGATAGATAGATAGATAGCATAAGACAGTAAGAGGGCACTTAATATCTATTACTGGCCTGTCCTACTTACTACATCTAATTATTCTCCACGACATTAACTGAGTACAAAGGGACCGATTCTCACAGTTACAATGAAACATTTTAAAACCTCTATTTATTTCACTATTCTTTTTCCCACTTAAAGGTTGTACATCTTTTTAAGCAAAAACATTTTCCCCCTATTAAAAACATGAAGATCATCAAGCTTGTTCTGTTTTTTATTTCTATTTTCAAAGTTGAGTTAACAAAAAGGAAAAGGAAAAGAAAAGTGAACTTGTCTGAGGACACAAATAAGAGGAAATAAATGTTTAATGAGCCGTTCTTGGAGTATCTAATATCAAGCCTCTTAGTACAAGGGGACAGTGTCTGTCTCAGCCATGAGTGGGATACTTGTACATTCGATTGTATTTGAAAATTGGAGGGAATTAGTAACTCTGTTTATGTGGTTTTGCTCCATGTTACAAAACAAATCTTTTTATTTGTTATAAAGGGTGAAAAAGTAGAGAAGGGGAACAGAAAGCCAAGCCCGCATGGCAATGAGCAGTGAAACAGGCAACGGGGATTACTTTACACTCTCCTTGTCCGAAATTATCTATTTCCATTCTATAGCATCTTTGTTTGTCATTCCTCTGCTTATGTGGCTACACATAGACTTGCTTTGTTTCTTCTTCCAAAACTGCTATCGTGTTACCTTTCAAATTTGGCATCCAACGACGTAAGGGTCACTGGTGCCACTTTGTGCATGGTTTGGATGACTTCATTAGCTAAATAGAACTGTGGGAACAGATTCTCTGGGTGACCTGCAAGCCAGAGAGAAGCCTTTTTTATCCATTCGGCCAAAGAAGCATAAATGTACTTTTGGCGACGGTTTCAACGACCACCTTGTGGAACTGTAACTTTTCTGCTGTGCACTGGGAATGAAATATCCGTCTTCTACATACACAAGGCCAAATCCTGGCCCCTTGTGGGAATGGCTATGAATAGGGGTGCATTGATGCAATTGAGGTGGTGGGCTCCTGTCTTTGCTAGGTTGTTTCAAACTCTTTACAAGCAAGACGCCACCCAAGAATCATTCCAATGCACAGATCTATCCCAACATCTTTATCACCATGGCCTGAAGCACCTTGTCATAGAAATGCACAGTCAATGGGAGTAGGACACAGATCTTATCTACAACACTTACAGACTTCACTATCCCTCCAGTCTCGGCCCCTTAGTCCTGGATTAATGCATCTTAGCTCTTTGGGCTGTGGCCAATCTGTTGCAAGTTCTTGGGAACCATGAACTCAGGATCCAGTTAGGCTTGCTACCTTTCTGCAGTGGCAGCATGTCTTCTTCCACGGTCACACAGTCTCTTCTTGAATGACAATGCCATTCTCTAGCGGGAGGAACTTAGCAGAAATTAAAAGTGGGGTTTCCTTACAACTTTCTAGCCACCCAAGGCTCTGGGAAGGGATGAAGAGGCCATATCTCTTCTCTGCTCATTACTAGCCAATGAGAATTCTAAGGCCTTCACACATCAGCTGCTTTGTGGAGTGGAGACTAGTGTTACTCTAGGTAGATGATCTGACAAGCAATGCTATACAAGATGCACTCATATCTATTAGGACTGAGAGGTATATGAATAAATATAAGCAGACCATATCACTAGTCCACAGACCCTACTTGAGTATGCACACCCATAACTTTGCTTGTTGAGTGCCTGCAACATAGCCTTTCTGTGCATTTGGAGTGAGCTAAAATCCACATGGAAGACTTCTGCCCTGTGCTCCCCTTTGCTTGTAGGTTTTCTGATCATATCCAGCATTTATTCCTTGGAATGGGAGTGGAGGTGATTAGACCTTCCCTGGAAGGTGTTCTGTATTGAATTTGAAAATGCATATGAATAGTAGGCTGAGAAAATTATCAGACATTCCAACTGAAGGAAAAGGGGTTGCAAGATGGATGGTTTGTAGACAAAAGAAATCTTTTAATGACAGTTACTGCCAAAATTTGTGATTTTATTGTGATCCTCATGATATTTGGTGTCTTTCTCAAAGGTCCAGAATCAAGAGATTGCATGGGATTATCAGGTTTCATTAGAGAAAGATAATTTCTAGCCCTCAGGATTGGGTACAAAGGCTTGAAAATCTGAGTCGAGTGAACCTTAAAAGCTCAGAACCAGAAAGCAAATAAAAACGAAAAATGTTCCATCAAAATGGTTTTTCCAGCCAACTCTACAGAATACTTTTATTTCTGTAAATGACTATTCATGTGCTCAAGGTTAGGCATAAGCTTAAATACCTTGCTGAAGCAAAACCAAAGAGAAGAACACTGAATGTTGACCCATAGTTTAATTAGACCAAATGCTTACAAGTCATTAGGTTAAACCAAGATTTTCTCCTCTAGTGTGGACACTTTGGGTGAAATCCTGGCCCTATTGAAGTCAATGAAAGTTTTGCCAGTGACTTCAATGAGGCTACAATTACACCCCTTTTGACTAAAGTTGGCACAGTTGGTTATAGAAATCTGCCAGTGACACAGAGCTTCTCTGACTTATACTGGGGACCAGTATCCGGCACAAACAGCCCACGGTCACTATGAGCACTTTCAGGACAAGAAAATATGTTGCAGAAACCAGCTTTTAATGAAAGAATAAGCCCCAAGATGGTTTTGAATTTTATGGGACCTCTTCTTCAACTCGAGCTCAATACATTGTCTTGGATCAGGCCCTGCCTGTAGGTAAGAACTGGAGTGGTATGTGGGGGAGTCATGCTCTTGACCAGATAGTCAGCTACTGCTCGGGAATTTTTCTTTGATGATTTCTACAAGCCCAATTAAGCTATATTTATCCAGCTGGATGAATTAAAGAGCCACTTTGATCCCTGGACTTTATTTCACATCCTTTCTATACTACTGATCTGATACAACTTGTATTTCAACTTCATTGTTAGTGAATCCACTCACTATATCAGGTGTGGGGAATGGTCAACCAGGTACCAATGAGTCTTCTTGTCTATAACGTTCTAAATGACCACATGATGTATGCTATGAATGACTGCGGTTGAATGGGACACCTGCATCATTGACAAGCCTGCCTGGTGTATTGTATGGAATGAAATTATAACACAATTGATTCAAAAGCTGGACTGAATCCTTTTAGTCTCACACATGCTTTTATTTATTTATTTTTATACAGGATAAAAGCCATCTCCTTCCCAGCATCACTACCTGTTGGTAAAAGCAGATCAGGATGAAATCAAGTGGAGAATTCACTATTGATAATACTGTACTGTTTTAAGCAAAGGCAAGGGTGGTAGGAGATGAACAATGTTTTTAGAAAGTGGTTGGATTTTGAGGTTTTAGGTTAATATTGGACAGTATCTCTATATTATATTATATTATATTATATTATATTATATTATATTATATTATATTATTTCCATGTAGAAATATTTTACAAGCACAGTGACTGAACAACCAATCCTACTATATTCCTAATCAATAAAGTAAATTTAGCTTAACTGAGTTAAAGGCTCATTATTAACTAGAGATAGGTGTGAACTGAGATCCTAGATCTGAATAATTCTGATTTTTGAAGAGAAATGTTTTAGAATCTAAAGCCAGATCTTGATCCAAATTTCACAGCTGGGCCTGTATTTATAGTTCCCTTCGCAACTCCACAGCTGAACATCAGCCCCCCAACAAACTCCAGGTGGCTGATAACCCACATCATGTTTCTCTCTAATGATCTTTACTTGAGGATGAATATTTAGGTTTTGATAAATACAGGACCAGATCCTCAGCTGGTATAAATCGGTGTAATTCCATGGAAGTCAATGGAGCTATGTCAATTTATAGCAGCTAAGGACCTGGATCTTTAGTACTGTAAAGAAAGAAAACTAAGGGGCAAAGTCTGCTGGAACCGTAAAAGTTCTTTATTAGACATTCAGTGGATGTTTGCTTTATTGAGTGTGTTTATAGCAGAGAGTGCAGCCCAGAACCTCAGAGAGGTATGATGGTCTCCCCTAAGTCACTCTGGTTGTCTGACATGTGCAGGTGAATACTGATTTAAATTTTTGGAGCTGAGCCTGCCTCTAAGTTTTGATTTTGGTTTAATCCAAAATGTGGTAAAAGCTTGTTTTCCAGTCTGGGTTCACATCCAGTCCAAGATAGCAAAAATCTCATGAGATTTCCATGCTGTCAAAATGGACCCCATGTCTGGATTGACCTTAAACCCAGACTCTAGATTAAATATTATCTGGATGCAGACAAGAACACTACCTCCTTGGCCCATGTCTGAACATTAACAAAACCCCTTCACGTCAGAGTGGCATGTCAGTAGCATGTCTGTGGAAATGCATCTGCTGCACCACTTAAGCTACTCTCAGGCTCCAGTTGACTATACTGAATGCCTTTTGAAGCATTTATTGAGAAATATAAAATTTGTAACTTGGTTTCTTGTTTAGGGTTTGTCAAGCTGCGAATTAAAGTCACAAGTTATGCATAAGTCACTGATGTGTTAATTTGGTAAAAGCCAGAAGTGAGCAGCTCATCTTTGTGACTGACAGATACAGTATTAGTGCCTGTGTCTGTTTTGCTTGGCTTCCCCACTTTTTCAATTGTAATTGCATCTAAAATCCATATACAGGGAGAGTCAGAGTCAAGAACTGGTGGCTATAGCTTTATGGTTTCACATTTATTTTTATTAAACAAACAAACAAGCAAAACAAAAACAGTAGTCCAAATTATTTTTCAATTAACGCTAAATGCTGCTCTTAACTACAGATAAGATTGATGCAACTTCCTTCCACCATTCCCCCACCCTCCATCCTGTTGTGGGAACCTCTGACCTTCCAACGTTTGGATATCCAATCTTGAGCCCAAATTTTGCACCCTTGGTCTCTCTCTGTCTGTTTCAATGACTACCAAGTCTTATACTCCAGTCTAAGGGTAGGTCTACACTACCCGCCGGATCGGAGGGTAGTGATCAATCTATTGGAGATCGAGTTATTGCGTGTACACTAGACGCGTTAAAATCTATCCCCAATTGCTCTGCCGTCGACTCCGGAACTCCACCACGTGATGGGGGAGCGGCAGTGGTCGACTCGCCGCTGTCCTCATGGCCAGATAAATCAACCTAAGATGCGCCGACTTCAGCTATGCTATTCGCGTAGCTGAAGTTGTGTATCTTAGGTCGATTCCCCCCTAATATGCTGTATGGATACCCTAGCCTAATATGCTGTATGGGCACCGAACTTAAGCCCCAATCCTGAAAACCCCTGTGAGCATGAGCATCTCTATGGATGTGAATTGCCCCACTGAACTCAAATGGTCCAATCAGCTGCGTAAAGCCAATTGCATATTTGTAGGTGCAGGGTTTTAAGTTCCTGTCCTGCACGCTTGACATCAATGGAAATTTTGCCACTGATCCCAATGGGAATTGTGGTTGCTCAGCATCACATAAGATCAGGACTATGCTGCTTGCTTGAAAATGATAGAATCTCTCTCCTTCCCTTAAAATGTTCTGAATCAGCTCTGACCCCACTTCCCACATTTGAGGCTCTGCTTTTGCAACATATAACATGGAGTATTGTGTTCCCATGGAGCCCTTCTGAAGTTCATGGGACTCCGTGTGGGTGCATCACTCCCTGCATGCCACACAATGTAGGATTGGGGCATTAGGTTTTAGCCTCTTTTGAACAGCTTTTTCATTGTAGGACTGAAACAAGGATGTAACGGGTTAAAAAAGAATTTTTCTTCATTTCAGAGGTGGCAGGTTATATTTCTCAGCGTTTTTTAAGTAAACCATTGAATATATTATAAAACGATATCTATAATCTCTATATGTAGTTTATATATAGACACATAAATTATTCTGAATTTTAGTATTAGGAACAGAAATACAACATTTATTTTGTTATACACTGATCTTAAAAATATTTAGGGATGTTAGATGGCTATCTGGAGCTACAGGATATTTTAATCAGGAATGCCCTTAACGTGGAAATTTGGACCTCATTGTTTGACCTCACAAGGAATTAATCTCATGTGACTGTAAATTTAGAAGAGTTTCTAAGAAGGTAAATGTATTTTTTTCATTCTTTCCTGTCCCTTTCTTTTAATAGCAAATATGATCAAGACTGTTTGAAAACTTTTAGAATTCCCATCCAAGTTAATCCTTTTAAACCTAGCTATGCTTATTAGCGTTCTTTGAACAGATAAGGCTTAAACAGATGTGTCATTTGAAGAAGTGAAGTCAATTTAATAGCAAAGAAGGATACAAAATAGTGGCTACAGAAGGTGAAATGTGGCATTTGATGAAATAGTGGTGATACATTTTTAAATCTCTTCTAAAACTATATTGTTGAAATGACAGAAATTACTAGTGAGCTGTTATGGTTTTAGGAATTATAGGCATCAACCTATTTAGAGGCACTAAGAAGCTGCTTGATTCCCTGGCTGTCTCTCTCAAGTCATTTCTGATGGCATGGCAGCCTCAGCAGTATCTGCAGACAGGAAATGCCTCGAATTTATCAGCCACTGGGTTGAAATTTAAAGATAGGAACCTTCTTTATCCATCTTTAGGAGTGGAGGGAACTTCTTAAACCATTTGAATTAAACTGGCAACTTTAATTGAGTTCATGCCTATCTCTCGTGGTATTTTGTATACATCTTCATCCATAATGGTTATGACAACTACAACAGACAACACTGTCTTTGTCAGAGTGCTCTGTTGAGTCTAGAAATGTGATGCTAATGCTAGGTGTGTGTATGTGTTACAGCAGGAATATTTATAGCAAATGTCTATGGAGTTGAAAGACAGATTTCATTAAACATATCAGAGGCACACTTGAACAAGAGAGTATTAAGCAGGGCACATTGTATTGGATCATCTGTAAAGAAAGTCAAGGGAAAACATTCATTTTACCGTAGAAAGCTTATCTTGGAAGCGTATTTACAGCTAATATTCCAAATAGGATTTTCAGAGAGATCCTCCCAGAAGAACATTAAGTAAATGTAAAGTGGTGTCAGCTTCTGAAACATGATGGACAGAGAGCACTGTGGTGAAAGTTACTGAGGAACTGGACGTACAGTTTTTGTTTTCAGTCTGAGGATATGCAGACGTTATTGGCCCTATTCTCATTGAAGGCCCCTTTCACCTGGAGTGGGTGCAATGCAGAAGAAAACATTTAAGCCGATGGGTGAAAACACTGACATTCACTGTGAGATCCCTTTACACTTCCAGAATGCTGTAAAGGGTCCTCACTGTAAAGGAGAAATAGTTTTATTGGGCAGATCCTCTTTGATCCGTCATTGACTTCAAAGATATGTTGTACTGAAAACTGTGTTGAAATTGTAAACTGTCTCTTTAAATGCTGAAGGCGTTTTCCTGGTCCTGCTTGCAGGCTAGGAGGTTTGGTCGGAAGCATGTGATCTGGGCCTACCTGCCATCAGTTTACAACCAGCCAGTCTAGAATAAGGCGGGAGCAGCCTGCTTTGTCTCTCTTTTTTGGGGGGGTTCCAGCAAGAGTCTTTTATGTTTTTATCTAGCTTCTCCATTTGTATGCCATGAAACATAACAAATGGAGCTATGACAATTTACACCAGTAAATAAGAAATAGGTGATATGGGGCAGGCCCTCTTTGATCTGACTTTGACTTCGATGCAGCTATGACAATTTATACCAGCAAAGGCCTTCCTCTATGTGTTCCGAAAGCGCCATAATCAAATCAATGAGCCTCCAGCTTTGAACATATTTTCCTAGTTTATCTGAATTTCAGTGAAACTAACTGCAACCTAATTCTTACACACTCTCTTCTGTCTCCATCAGTAATCACAGAAACTAACTTCAGGGGTCGGAGAAAGAGTTAATGCCTGTGACCAGGCTGAAGCTCTTTGTAGCTAGGATGCCATTACAGCAACTGCGGTAATAGGGTTGTGTAGAGGCAGGATAAAGGGGCAGCTTAAAAATGGATGAACTGGAGCTGAAGCCAAATCTTAATTAATTAACTTCAGATGGACTGAAATTCTATTTTGAGAAAGCAACTAGGGCCAGTGATCAAACCTAAAAACACCATGCTGGGAAGAGTATGAACTAATTAATATTTATCTCATTGTGACACTGATAGCTGGGGGCTTGTCTACATGGTGCGTCAGTCCACACCGCAGTGTAAATTCTTGTCCACACCAGCATGTTGTGCACTAACTGGCCAGTGTGGATCCTGCTGGCCCGCACTAAAAGTTCCTGAGTGCACGTTAACATAGTTCTATTTGAAATGGGGCTATGTTAATGCACACTAGGGAACTTTTAGTGTATGCCAGCAAGATCCACATGAGCCAGTTAGTGCATGACACACTGGTGCAGATTAATGCATGCTGTAGACAAGCCTCAAGGCAGCAACACTTTATAACTAACGGTCAACTGCACTGAACGTTATGGTTCGCAACAGCTGTTTAAGGGCTCGTTCCGCCATTCCTTGCACAGTCAAACTCCCAGAGGTGGTGTTGCTAACTCTTGCAATTATATTACGAGTCTCACCATATTTGTTCTTTATCTAGAAGCCCCAGTTCCTGGAATCATGTTATTAAATTAGAGTTTCAGCTTTTATTTTTAAATATGTTTCTAGCCTCCTTGGTGATAAAGAAAAGCTCAAAAAATGTAAACTCTAAAAGGCTCAGAAACCAGCAAGTAAATAAAAGGCATCCAACATGTATTATTATTATTATTATTATTATGATTTACAATTTCATTATTTTTAAACTGCTTTCCTGATTTTTGAATACTTGTGGTTGGCCATATGGCAGTGAAGCCAGTGGCAGTCTGGGATGAGCAAGGAAAACATGAGTGAGCCCCTAGAGCTTTTTAAGTAAGAAAACCACGGACCAGAACCTTACCTGGTGTAAATCAGCAAAGCTCCATTAAAGCCTAATTTCACTAAAGTCAGTGGAATTACGCCAATTTACACCATCTGAGGATCTGGTCCTATATGGCTTTATATACACACAGATGGAATGGGATTTAGATTTAAACAAAAAGGGTCTTGTTTGAATATCTAGTGCTAATGAAAGGTACTAGCTGTGTCCTTTTTTGTCCATGTAACAAGTAGTTTGTGGGCAGCAGAAGTAGAAGCTTCCCTTATAATGTTCCCAAAAGGGCTACAACCTTACCGGCATCTTGCCCATGATCTCATTGTCACACTTTGAGGTTCGACCAAGACCAGTGAGAGATTGTGTCCCTGCCTGACCTGTAACCCTGGGTGTCTTAAATGCTCAGTTGCTGCATCTCACAGCCTGGACACTGACAGCCAGCAGACAAGCTGGCACTTCCCTCAGTGTCTGCGTGTTGCAGCTCTGATTCAGTGCTCTGACCCCAGGAACCTGCCTTGGTCATTTCAGCAGCCTGGACAATTCAGAGCAGGTGGGTTTGGGGAAGTTTGGGCCTGGGAGTATGTTGGGGTCACCCTGGAAGTAGTAACCGAGGCTGGTGGAGACCTGAGGAGGATGGAGACTGTTGTGTTGTAGGCAGGCTGCTGGGGTCACAGTACTGAACCAGGCAGCACACAGACACTCAGGACACTACATGTTTGTCTGCTGGCTGTTGGTATCCGGGCTCTAAGCCACAGCAGCAGAGCATTCAAGGCACCCAGGGTTCATGGGGACACAACCCCTCACTGGTCTGAATTGCACCCCAGAACGTGACCCTGCAATTTGTGTATATGGAGTGAAATGCCACCCCGTATAGACCTATTAGCCTTCTTACAGCTAAAGTGACCACAGGCCTTATATGACAGCCATGACATACTGGGGATTGAATAGCTTGAGCTAAAGAACCACGGTTCTATGGCTGGGGGCAGTAACAACTGTGAGTCAAGGGAAAACTTTCATTTTACCATAGAAAGCGTATCTTGGAAGCGTATTGAAACAGGACATTTTGACATCATTGGAGCACTTTCCCGTGCTAGCTCAAAAAGAGTTAATGCACTATGTCTATCTGAGCTGGGAAGGAGGCCCCCTCCTCCAAGTGGAGACACAGCCTAAGGGTATGTCTTCACTACCGGCCGGATCGGCAGGCAGCGATCAATTCAGTGGGGATTGATTTATTGCGTCTAGTCTAGACACAATAAATCAACCCCCAAGTGCTCTCCTGTTGACTCCTGTACTCCAGCTCGGCGAGAGGTGCAGGCAGAGTTGACGGGGGAGTGGCAGCAGTCAACTCACCGCAGTGAAGACACCACGGTAAGTCGATCTAAGTACGTCAACTTCAGCGATGTTATTCACGTAGCTGAAGATGCGTAACTTAGATCGATCTCCCATCCCTCCCCACAGTGTAGACCAGACCTTAATGTCATGCTCCTGTACCAGATGTGGACTGGCTACAGGGCTTCCTTCTGAGTGAGATACACACCTGATGTGTTCAGTAAAAGATCCTTTAATGTTCTGTCCATATGATCAAGTTTAGCCCGGACTGGATCCAGGCACCAGCCCAGCAAGCAGGTCCTTGGGGCGGCAATGGAGAGGGGTGGCACGTCCAACTCTTCAGCGGCAATTCAGCGGAGGGTCCCTCACTCCCTCTCATAATGAAGGACCAGCCGCTGAAATGTCGCCGCCGACTAAAGCAGCGGCGGTAGTGCCGCAGATTGCGATCGCGGCTTTTTTTTTTTCTTTTTGCTGCTTCGGGCGGCAAAAACTCTGGAGCCGGCCCTGAGTTTAGCTTAAATACATTACATCTCTCCCTTTAAATTCTACATTCAGACCATTTACAAAATTTACACTATCACACTATCTTTGAAGTTCAGTACAGATCAGTCTGTTAAGTGTCTCTGAGTTGTACTGGTTTTCTAATTACATGGCCTGAATGCGTAACAAATTGGTCATCCGGCGGTCCATTAGTTGCAACAACTGACTATGGTCCATTTGGAATCCTAGTCTTCTTCTTCTTGTTTTCCATTCACTGTCTGTAGAGTTTGCTCTGTTGATTGTTCTTTTGGAGGAACAAACTGTAGATGTTGACGGTTTCTGTTGAACTCTTCGGTATTAGTCTTGATCACCTCTGATCTGGGCGCTGAATTCTTTATCTATACAACAGCTGCAGTTGTCCATTTTTGCTCTCCATCCAGTTTGACGTGCATATGGTTCTAGACCCAGGTCATGTCTATACTACCACTTATGTCGGCAAAACTTACGTCATATAGTGTTCCTAAAGACAAGCCCTCTATAACTAAATATAAACCAAAAATATGGAGGTGCACTGTAAATTCCTTTACCAATTATTACTGAATTTAGGGCTTGATCCAAACCTCAGTGAAGTCAGTGGTCTTTGGGTCGGACTCCCAAAGCGCCATTATCTGGCAGTGAAGCATCTTTTGTTATACCCACCAAATATTACCATGGCTACTGTGAATGGTTTCTAATTTAGATCTATGCATAGACCTGCAGGGAACAACTGTTAATTGAAAGGAGACAACATGATGTTTACACATTGCTGTGTTCATTCTCAGTTGCTCAGGTTGTTTGGAATCCAGATGAGGGTTGTTTTTTTTAGTCACTTGCTATTTTGTATCCACACTGTAAGCAGTGTCGTAAGCAGGAACAATTGTATTGACGTTCATGAGGTGGTGTCCGCTAACACCAGCTGAACTTCCTTCGGGCAGTCATTTTGGTTCAGTATTGTTAGGACTCATTCACAGTTACACTCAGCACAGGAGATTTTATGCACAGGTCTAAATTTATGAAAGTGGCTAGTAATTATGGGTACCCAACTTGAGACACCATCAAGGAGCCTGATTTGCTCAGCACACTTTAAGGAACAGGCCCCTAAGCTCAAAGATGGTTGGGCACCAGAAAACTGAAGCCCCCCAGATCAAGTCACTTTTCAAAGTTGAGGCTTCTATACAGATTTTTCACTGCTTATGTTCACTCTGGACATCCCAACATCATTTCTTGTATCCCTTATCGACCGTTTGAACATTTGTAGTGTAACTTACTAGTCAATGTGTGGTTGCTGTGTCCCTCTCTGTCTTCGATCACCAGAAGATATGAGTCTGTTAGAGCCCCAGCTACAGGGCTGTGGCTTTTTAGCTCAAGCTGTAGCAGCTCATGATTTTAGCTCTTGACCACCACACTATGGATTGACCTGAAGATCTCTACAGCTAAAAGCAGCTAAAAGCCTGAGCCGCTACTGTTTGAGTTGAAGCTCCCCAGCTGGGGTGTAACCGAGTCCTATCTTCTGTGGATCAGCCACAGAGGAGGCTCTGTAACGCACTCATCAGTGGCCTACACTAAATAAATAATAAAAATAATAAACTAGTGCTTAGCAGATGTATCTGAAATGCAAACTGCTGACCCTGGAACACACATCGCCATAAATCAGAATTTTGCTAATTTACATATCTATCTGTTGTCTGCCTATTTTGGTGCTTACGTGGCACCCATCACCGAAGTATCTGAGTGACTAATGGAGAGGGAGAAAGAGAAAAAGATAGAAAGAGAGGGAGATCCCAAGAGAAAAATTTACAGGAAAGAGAATGATATATATCTGGAAGATGCTCTGTGTTTCAGCCCCAATCCAGCAATGCAGTTAAGCACGTGTGTAAATCCTGCTGACTTCAATGGTTGGAAGCGCATGCTTAAGTGCTTTGCAGAATAGAGAAGGATTGATGAGTTGGGAGCCCTTGTTAACTCTTTGGTTCCAAGTTTTGCACTGGAAAATGGTTGGCATTTGATCCTGTTTAAAAGGATGTGGGAGTTAGCCCAGTTAGGTGACTCCCTGAAAAGGGACTGCCTGTGGCCCCTCAAGAGTGCAATTTAGCTGAACAGCAGTGATGAAGGGGTGACCTAGGTTACAGCTAGCTCATGTGTGAGTGCAACTGAGACTCAGTAATCTCAGTACTCCCAGAATGTGCTTGCTGTCTCTTCTAATAGACTAAACACATGTGTCTCTTTACCCACTTAGAAAAAAAAAGCTGTTATGAAATGGCTGTAGTCACAAATGGGGGTTTAAATGGTTTTAACGCAATATGACAATCTGTTCACAAATCCTGATGTGTTTACAAAACATATCCTTGCTGCCTAATATGTTTATTTTAACACTTTATTCTTAACAGGCTTAAATGCCATTTTCACATGCTCCGTTTGTTTAGATTTTCATAAGGTTGGGCCACTTGTACTGGAATGCCTTGACAATAATACAGTGTTGGGAAGCAGGTCATCTTTTGTTTGGGTTGAATCAAATTAAATGTCCATTACTCACCATTTAGGGGATAAAGCCACCAAATCACAAAACACATTAGTAGTAGTAAATGTTACTTTATGTGCTCCACCAGGTAGGCGACTTTATTTTAAAAAAGGGCCACAGGCAACTGGAGCTAGCTGAAGCTGAACCTGAGCAAGATGGAGGTTGGGCTGGTAGGCAGAGAGAAGCACTTAAAGGAATGGGCTGCCAGGGTGCAATCTCCTTTGGATGAAGGTCCACATGAGCTTTTGCAGGCACATCAGACCTGTTCTCCGCTCGGAACGCTGTTTTCCCATAGAATAGTGCGTCAAGTTCAGCGTCTTGATTCTTAGCTTCGAAGTGCTCAGTGGCCTAGGTCTAACATATCTAAAAGGTCACCTAAAGTTCTGGCATGAAAACCGTGGTCAACACGTCTGCTTCTCTGGCACAATGGAGGTTTCTACACAAAGGTAACGTTCAACCATTCAGGAGAACTGAGGCACATCAAAACCTCAATGCCTGCTGTTCCAACTGCAAGGGGCACGTCTTCAACCTGCCTTCTCTGACATGAGCACAGATCAGCATGTACACTGAAAAAAAATAACCAAAGAAAACATTAAAATACCCCCCTTTCTACAAAAACAAAACACTGTCCTGGAGAACAGGGGTTAAAAGCAGCCAAGCTAGGCTAATTGGGGAAGCAGCCACAGCTGTGGCTAGCTCAGTCAGGGCCCAGCTGGCCCTGATAAGAGGGCTGTGGCCCAGAAGCTGGAGGAGTCTCACTCTAGCCCTGGAGTGGGAAGGGCCTAGCTGCCTGGGAGCAAGGCACCTGAGGCAGAGCAGCGCTGGGGAAGGGCAAAGGGAGCTGGGGAGCTCCAGCCTGGTAAACCCCCAGGCTGCAGGCCTTGGTGAAGGCCTACGAAGGTACTGGGGCTGCAGAGATACAGCCTGGGAATAGGCAAAGGCAGCGGGTCTGACCCCCTTGCCAGTGATGAGTGGCCATTACAGACTGCAGTCTGCCCCAGTGAGCGGGGGCTAGATGATGACTGGCAGTAGCCACTGGGGATAGAGGGTTGGGGGTTCCCCTGGGAGAGGAGACCCAGAGTGTGGAGGTACTGCTGGGGCACGAGGTAAAGGGCACCGGGGTCCAGGAGGGACACAGGGCTAGTGACAGGCGAGACACCAGCCTGCAGAGCGTGCTCCGTACGCTTGAAAAGAGCTAATTCCCAGTCGACCAGCAGGAGGCGCCGCGCCGGTGAGTCCTCGCTTCGCTACAGTCCTGAACAGACAATTCAACCTGTGGGGAGACGATGAGAGAGAATGAATCAATCACATCACTTAGTGCATGACTGGAAGAGCTCATGTACTACAGAGATGAAGGTGGTATGGGAATCTAAAACAGATTGTAGAGAGTATGGAATAGAGCAGTTTATACCGAATTGTAATCTAAACACTAGTTAAGGCCTGATCCAAATCCCCCTGATGTTAATGGAAAGATTCTCAATGACTGCAGTGAGCTTTGAATCTGGTTTTTAATGTGTTTTTCTTCTCCTCCGCTACCCCCCCCCCCATTTTAGGGAACAAAGGTAGAATCAAGACTACTTTGAAAATGGTAGCAAGTAGTAGTCTTCACTTATTCTAATAATTCATATCTTTCATTTATACATCACTTTTCAATCCAAAGAAGTCTCCAAAGTACTTTAAAACTAGGATTAAATTTACCCATCACTGAAATGCTGCCCCCTCTGGATAAAATATGGCAGCTGTTTAACCAAATACATCAACACAACACAATAGTTTAAGGATGTAAATCAGGAAGATTATCAAATCCAGCTGAAACCACAAGCTTGATGAGGGAAGGAATTTGCCTCAGTGGGAACTTACCCAGAACTTACCTCAGAGATAATATATCTCTTTTCTTACACAGAAGTGCCATGAGATCTTTAATGACCAGAGTGGCTAATATCTGGACTTTACATCTCATATTAAAAACACTGAGCCTGATTCTGCCCTCACTCCAATGACTTCAATGGAGTTTCACCCGATTTACAGCAATGCAAATGTAAGGTGAATCATGTACAGCATTTCCAAAAGTATCACAATGCTAGGACATTAGATCGTAACTGATACAGTGGGAATGATCTCACTGAATCACCACTATTATTTCCTATATTTTCTTAGTCTTCTCTCATCATCCATTCACTCTACTGACCAGACCTTGCCTAACTTGTGAGAGCTGATTGGAAAGTATCTCAAAGTCGCCCGGCTTACTTTCATAACACAGAAATATTGGGTGAGGCTGGTCAAAAGGATGGATTTCCAGGCTCATCAGTAGGAAACCTCAGCTTTTGGTCATGAGAGATTGATGACTTATATCGCATATTTATCCCTAAACCATTTTAACCCCGGGAGATGGTCTAGTGTGGCTTTGATGCTACCCTGTGGTGGGGATCTAACCTTCCTTTTCCACTTGTTCCATTACCAAATTATTATAGGCCAAACTTCTATAGTCAAAACACCCTATGACTTCAATAAGAGTTTAACCTCAGTAAGTACTGAAGGATTTTCCCTGTAGTTATTGTTTTCCTCAAATTTCCACCTAAAGCTGTTCACTCACCCACCCCTGCCATTCATCTTAATATGGCTTAAATATAAGAAGGGGGGAACTGACCACTTCACACATGCCACAGCACATTATTCTCTTTAATCAAAGGGTTTGCTTTGGTTTCCAAAGTGTGGGAAACCTGACACAAGATGCCCATTGCAGATAGGGAAGGATCCTCCGGTCTATGACATAGTGTAATAACAACGCTAGCTTTGATTTGATTGAAGACTTCTCACTTGGGATCCTTAAAGAGGTTCTAATATCCCACCATGGAGGCATATTATTTTTGGATTGAATGACTGGATGAGTTTGATTTGCATCTTATCTCTCCTCATAACCCATCCTGCTTTTGATATCATGTCTAAATAACTTACCACACATGCAAAATTGGAGGCAGCTGATGGGAAATGCCTTGAATAAGCTGAGCATCAAAGGAAGAACCCTCCAAGGGCTGCGGAGGTTATGTTTACAGCTGGCTGAACCATGTTTTGTGTGGGATATGGGTCCCCAGTTAACAATAAAGTGAATACTAAAACAGTGTTCCGCTCTTTCTTAACTTGCTCACTATGTCAGTAAATGTTATGCAGCCACATTTGCTAGCAGCGGGACATTTCATTGAGAACTATAGCACTTCTACCCAATTCATTTCAAGGTAACTTTGTAAAATAGCTTTTTCTACACTTCTCCTGCCTGATGACCTAGGACCATGCCTCTTAGAAGTTTCTGTTGTAGTTATTCATATGCTGGGATGTATGGTTCATGTTGGTTATACTGTAGGGTTATAACAACACCTATTCATATTCAAAGGCAGACCTAGATAAAGTGAACGGCCACCATTTTCAAGACTAGTAGAGCTGGTCAAAATTTGGTTGAAATTGTCCATTGAAACAGATTTTCAACAGCATGACATTTTTCATGACAAGTGTCTGCTTTCTGTGGAAATTGTTGTCATTTTGTTGGAAACATTTGATTGAATTCTTTTCATTTTTGAGTTTGGGGCCGAAAACTTGAAAATTTAATTAAAAATATATGGAGATATACTAACCTCATAGAACTGGAAGGGACCCTGAAAAGTTGTTGAGTTGAGTCCAGCCCCCTGCCCTCACTAGCACGACCAAGTACTGATTTTACCCCAGAACCCTAAGTGGTCCCCTCACGGATTAAACTCACAACCCTGGGTTTAGCAGGCCAGTGCTCAAAACACTGAGCTATACCTCCTTCTGTGGAAAGAACAATTTCTGACCACTTTAGAGACAGGTAATTTTGAATGACTCAGGTTTGAGGCTCAGTGTTTTCAGAAAACACTGAGTGCCCACTCGCTGAAGACCAGATCCCCTTCACATGGTGCAGCTTGGGCACCCGAAAATGGATTCACCAAGAATCACTAGTCACTTTTTAGAAATCTCAATCAATTATTTTGCAAACACCTTATTTATGCAAACTGGCAATTTCTGTTCAATGAATCTTAGGCACAGAACCAGGATGCAGACACAGAACCTAGGTGGGCAGATGATGTACATAGTGGGAAAAATTACACTCCCAAATGCTCTCTTTATTGTGCTGCAATGCAATTTTAAAGAACAATACAGAGGGGCTGCAATTTGTTTGATGCATGCATTTAAAAGGAGTAGGAAAACTTGGGGGAAAGATAGATGCCCCTTTGAAACAAAGGCTCAGCATAAAAAGGCCTTCCAACCTATATGTATATTCTCATCTCTAAGGCATGGGGACTTACATGCCTGACTCTGACTAATGCTAATAGCTGGCATGGCAATATGTCCTCTGCATTGTAGTGGGATAGACACATCAGCATTGCAGCTATTCAGACATGTGAATAACTCAAGCATTTAGCTAGGTCTGTCTATCAGCTGCATGTCTCAAGCCATTAACACAGATGTGCTGCTGGAGATAGGCACAATACATCAGCCTGGGATTTATCTGCTATGATTGTCACAGGTGAAAAGAGCCAGCTAATGAAGTCAGCACTAGTGTTAGACGGGGAGAGTGCATTCAGGTTCTCTCTGCCATCTAGCTTTGGAGTCAGGAAAGCCCTGCTATAGGTCAACCCGAGGCTGATGGTTTGTGTCTCACTCAAAGGCTGTCTTCACTGCAAAAAAGGTGTTTTTCCTACAGTGGGATACAAGGGGGAGACAAGAGAGCTGTGGATGTATCACAAGATAGCTAGGAGAGGCCAGCAAACCATATCCCCATCCATAGTTGGCCTTGCCTAGTTTATCTTGTGGTAAAACTACCATGTCTTGTCTTCAGTGGGATTTTACAGCAGGATAGTGAATGTGCATTAGTTACCCCATGGTAAAAACACACCTTTTTGGCAGTGAAAACAAAACCCCTACATGATTTATTCTGCTATATGGCATTTGTGTCCAAAGCTGAAGGATTTTAAACTGAATACTATGACCAGAGATCAAGATCAGTAATTAGCTATTCACTCCATCCGCCGTTAGGTTACATTTGATCATAGCAAAACTGAGTTTTAGCCTTGGTTCCTGCTAGTTGTTTGGACATAGCTCAGTCCCTGTAGCTTCAAAGGGAGAAGTCTTCCCCACTAGAACCTTGACTAGAGGCCAGATCATGTTCCCAGGGCCTAGCCTGCCTATAAGTGAACTGGGGGCTGGGGACTGTCATGCTATGATCTTTCACCAACTCTACCAAGATCCTCTGTCCCACCTTCCTGATTTCACACCCATCGAGTGCACAGAGCTTGTTCAGCTGGGCTCTGTATCATGCACACATGGAATCCTGCCATGCTATGGCCGGCCTGGCCTGGGAGGGCAGGAATTGCCCCTAAGTGTAGCAGTATTAACACTCATCATCTGTGGGTCAACACTAGAGGGCAGTGCAGGTACACACTTAACCATACATGAGCGCTTCCAGGTGGATGGGTGTTGCTTTGATGGGGTGTCAAGACTGTGTATCACACCGAAAGCTAGTCACTTTAATAAGGGAGAGATGCCCAGCTCTTTGCAAAGCAGCCCTTTACCTTATGAAAGCACTATCAGAAATTAACTAAGGTCATCACTTTTAGCCCATGAAAGCTTATGCTCAAATAAATGTGTTAGTCTCTAAGGTGCCACAAATACTCCTCTTCTTTTTACTTTAAGATAAGTATCATTCCCTCCCTTATATAGAGGGGTGAAATGAGACAGAGTAGTTAAGCGATATGTATATAATTGTGTATCAATGTAGCTATTTCTGCTCAGTTCAGATTCATTTTTAAATCTCTCATTACGGAACCAGTATGTACAATAAAGGGTTAAATTCCTGCTAGCTATATGGTAGCAAAAATTCTCCAGACAATTAAGTAAAAGTGATATTATTACGGCCAACCTCTGTTCAGGGTCCCATTCTGAACTTGGCCTTGCCCTTTACTTTACTGAAACTCTATCCCTAAAACCAGAGAGATGGCTGATATGGGACAGGCTAAAAAGTTCAATCTGTTGGGACCAGGATTCATTTCAGCCCATCAGTGTTCATTATTCCACTAAGTGGTGACATAATTACAGCCCCACATTCCCCAGGGAGTGCGCTCGGGCTGTCTCCCATTTGCTGACTTCCCTGCAAAAGAATGCCCAGCTCCCACATGAAACCGAGCAAAGAGGTTTGCAGCGAAGAGGATCACTTTGAAAATGGACCACGTGATACACTGAATAATATCAGCTCTTCATCTAACCTTCTGCCCAGGAAGTGTTGGCCTGTCTGTCTCTCTTGCTTTTAAAATCTCTTTCTAATGCTTAACAAAGACCCAAAGGAAAGGCTAGGAAGGGAGAGTTTTGCAGTAGAGGCTGCACCTCGGATACTGTACATAGTTCTGCTTTGCTCCTTCTCCAGCATTTATATGGGTGGAATCAGAGGTGACATGCGGGGGGAGGGGGATACGCAGGGCTATGTGCCCCCCACCCTGCAGATCCCCCCCAGATTTCTGACTTCCAGGTTTTTAAATTGTGTTTGGAAACCGTCGCATTCCTCCTGCCAGAAGCCGGTGGATCAGATGTTGGTGGGAACCACCTGGGCCTGGCCCACTTGGATTCCTGGCTCTCTGCACCCTCCCCAAGCTGGGCCTCCTCTGCATGGCCAGGTGCTCCCCAGGCAGGGCAGGTGGCACAGCTCTGAGCCGTGTCCCTGACATATCCTGGCCTCAACCCTGAAGGAGCCCATCACCAACTGGTGACACTCCCTGCCTGCAGAGCCCAGCTGCCATGAGATGGTCCCTGAGGCACTCGCTCGCTGTTGCCCTGGCGCCCCTAACTCTGCTGCTGCTCCTCATCCCAGAGGCAACGGGTGGGACAGTCACATGCCCTCCCCCTGAATCTTTAAATTGTGCCCCTCACCATCAAGGATTGTGCGCCATCTCTGGGTGAAATACTTGTCGTTTTTGAATTAGCAATCTAGATTACAGAGTGAAAGAAAGACAGATCAGAGGTTAGTGACTTACCCTCGAAGATAAAATCACAATGATTGATGTATATTTCTGAACTGATATATTTTTACTATGGACCAGACCCTCAGCTGTTGTAAATCAGTGAAACTTTTTACTGGGCTCTGTATCATGCACACACTGAATCCTGCCATGCTGATGTCCCACCAGCTGAGGATTTGGCCATGTACCTTTACATAAACCCATCTTCGATTAGATTCTTAATTCAATTATTCATTAAGGTCCAGGTCCCTCAGTTAGACTGTGATTCAACAAAACACTAGAGCATGTCATTAACTTTAAAACACACGCTGAAGTATTTTGCCAGATCTGGGCCTAAACAAGCTGTCCACAAGAAAGAGACTAGATAAGTTTCTACAATAGCGGTACCCCTTAGTTAATAGGAATGGGTGACTTGCACAAATGCACTGATCACCCACTCATCCCACCCTCAACTGTTGTTGTTGATGGAGTCCCACACAGATCAGTTCTGTGGCTCATGGGACATACGGGCTCTTCACGTCTTTCCCACATTATCCTAGTGGAACTGTGCTAGGACCTTGGACTGTAGGCACCCATGTAATAATACCAGGATTTGCCCCTCGATGAATTTACTTTTGAACATGGCACTGAGTGTGTCAGGTTGCCCTATAAATGGCAGTGAAAGTAAAAGCAACCCTTCACTGGAATTTTAAGCAATAGGTGACTCAAATTATTTGGAATGCAGTGTAGAGGTATATATAAAATCATGAGTGATGTGGAGAAAGTGAATAAGGAAAAGTTATTTACTTGTTCCCATAATATAAGAACTAGGGGTCACCAAATGAAATTAATGAGCAGCAGGAAGTTCTTCACACAGCGCACAGTCAACTTGTGGAACTCCTTGCCTGAGGAGGTTGTGAAGGCTAGGACTATAACAGGGTTTAAAAGAGAACTGGATAAATTCATGGAGGTTAAGTCCATTAATGGCTATTAACCAGGATGGGTAAGGAACGGTGTCCTAGCTTCTGTTTGTCAGGGAGTGGTGATGGATGGCAGGAGAGAGATCACTTGATCATTACCTGTTAGGTTCACTCCCTCTGGAGCACCTGGCATTGGCCACTGTTGGCAGACAGGATACTGGGCCAGATGGACCTTTGGTCTGACCCAGTATGGCCATTCTTACGTTCTTATGTAGAGCAGGGGTTCTCAGACTGGGGCTTGGGACCCCTCGGGAGTTGCAAGGTTATTACATGGGGGGTTGCGAGCTGTCAGCCTCCTCCCTAAACTCCACATTGCCTACAGCATTTATAATGGTATTAAATATATTTAAAAGTGTTTTTAATTTATAAAAGGGGGTCACACTCAGAGGTATGTGAAAGGGGTCACCAATACAAAAGTTTGAGAGCCACTGGTGCTTATAATGATCCCTGCTGGGCTTTTATGCTGTCCTGAGGTGTTGCTTCAACCCAGATCTCATTATTGATTTAAATTCAATCAAGCTGAGGGGAGAAGGAAGTAGAGCGACAAGAAGTTATGGAGAAGACATCCATTAAAATTGTAGTTTAAAGGACTTGGGCCTATAGGTAACAAGAGAAGATAGAGGAAACTTTATGGGCCATGACATATCCTCCCAGCATGGCAAAACCCCTTTGAAATATATACAGGTTAGAGTGTACAAGATCAGTAAATAAAGAATAAAAAGAGGTGATGGGGTACATGTAACGGACTGTTATCACCAGAGATTGAAAGCAGGACCTCCAGAACTAACAGCATGAGCTTCTGCTACAACTTGAGCTAAAGAACTCAAGCTGCAGCAGATTCATACCCTCTGTGTATCAGACACAGAGAGGAATACACAGCTCACACTGAGCAGTGGGTTACATACACTAGGGAAGACCTAGCTTGCAGAAGAATCAGAACTTGGTTTGAGCGTTGGCCTGTTAAACCCAGGGTTGTGAGCTCAGCCCTTGAGGGCAGGGGCGGCTCTAGACCCCAGTGCACCAAGCAGGCGCTTGGGGCAGCCGTTTCCCGGGGGGGCGGCATTTGGCTCCGGTTGAGCTCCCGCCGTCATGCCTGCGGCAGGTCCACCGGAGCCCGGGACGAGCGGACCTGCCGCAGGCATGACTGCGGCGGGTCCCGTCTTCCCGCGGCTCCGGTTGAGCTCCCGCAGGCATGACTGCGGCAGGTCCGCTGGTCCCGGGCTCCGGTGGACCTGCCGCAGGCATGCCGGCAGGAGCTCAACCGGAGCCGCGGGAAGAGGGGACCCGCCGCGGGACCGGGGAAGGGCGGCGCAGCGCTCCGCGCTGCTTGGGGCAGCGTGATTTGTAGAGCCGCCCCTGCTTGAGGGGGCCATTTGGGGCAAAAATCTGTCAGGGGATTGGTCCTGCTTTGAGCAGGGGGTTGGACTAGATGACCTCCTGAGGTTCCTTCCAACACTGATATTCTATGGACTTCATACTGGGTTATAGCAACAGATTTATTGTTATCTGTGAGGGTGGGTGGGTAGGAATAAAAATGCATTTAAAAGTTAGAAACAACAGACTGCGCTGAAGTGAGGAGATTACAAAGCAGACCAGGCATCAGTGGTTAACAACATATCACAATGAGCATTGTCTTACTCCAGGAGATGAAAGGAGAAAATGATACAAACTGAAGCAGTCAAGCGTTGTAGTTAAGTCCTTCTATCCACAATGGTTTTAGAGAGAGAGACAGACAGGCAGGAAGAGGTTACCATCTGACCTATGTTTGCTCAATGTGTGTGTCTCTCTCTCAGCTCACCTGCTGCTAGGTTATATTACAAGCAAATAGGTCCAAAACGTAGCTAGGGTTTTTGATTGGTGTCAAAGGACTCTGCAACAATCAGAAGTTTTACAAGCAGTGGCTTTACTTTAAAGATGAAGGTTTGATGGCCTATTTCCTGGCAGTTAGAGGAGACTGGTACTAAAGCAGTAGCTTATTAAGCTGTTACCATGTTTTGCCAGGCACTGATTTATTTTAATGCATGTTTGTTCTGTCTTAGTTTGTTTACTGTTATTTGGTGAGTGGGTTGGTTATCTCCTCTTTAATGAAGCCTCGTGGTATTTACCTAAGTAAAGCAGAGCTTTTAATGTATTTCTTATTTTAAAAAAACACATATTTTGATATCTACTCTCTATTACCTTTAAATAAAATCATTTTGTGTGTTCGTCAACTGCTCTGAAATGTTTCATATGAATGAAACAGAGTGACTTAGGTTACCATTAGTTTTAATCTTAAACAAGTGAGCATCCTTCCACACAAAGGGTTTGAGCCTTGGCTTGCTAAACTCAGGGTTGTGAACTCAATGCTTGAGGGGGCCATTTAGGGAACTGGGGTAAAAATCTGTCTGGGGATTGGTCCTGCTTTGAGCAGGGGGTTAGACTCAATGACCTCCTGAGGTCCCTTCCAACCCTGATATTCTATGATTCTATGAAAGCATCCAAAAAGAATAAATAAATAGCCCAATCTTAACTGGTAGAATGATTTGTTTGTTTGTTTGTTTTTTGCAATAGAGACTGATCGAAAGCTCAGTGAAACCAATGGAAAAACACCCACTGATTTCAGTGGGATCAATCCCATAATGAACAAACCCCTCATCTGCTCACTACTGTAGTCATAACACACATGCACACACGGACATCCATCCAAAGTAGTATAAGCAGCAGCAGATTCTGTGATATCCCTAAGTGGCCCTGGACTGCACATATGCTATGCTGAGTGGCTACGCAAGCAGGTTAAATAATGAAACGATCTTTTGTGGAAAAGTCCATTTGTACCAAACGCAAACTTTTTCTCTGGTCTCCAACGAAATTCAGTCAATGGCTGAGACTGCCAGCAAAGGTGACAGGAATGGGAAGGTGGTGCAGCAATTTGAACTCTGGCTTGGGAGATCTATAGTCAGTTCACTGCTCCACCTCAGGCTTCCTGAGTGATCTCGTTCATGCCTTTGGACCTCAGTTCCCCACTGATAAAACGAGGATAATAGCACTTCCTTATTTCACATGGGTATTGTGAGAATAAAAACACTGAAGACTGTGAGAAGCTCAAATACTACAGTGATGGGGGCTCTACCTTACTCAGATAGGGTTGAATTTGTTCCCCAAAAGGTGCATCAAGGAACTAACTGTGGGCAGTGGAGTTAAAAGAGGGCTGCTATTCTTGGTTACAGAGTGGTGAGAGTATGTATGAGATAATGAATTCTTAGTAAGTGTGCCTCTAATGCTCCCCCTGACCCACATAGTTACCTTTATGACGGTGATGACTGTCCTCTTTACAGACAAATAACAAAAAGTAAAAACTCGAATGTTCCTTTCAATAGGCTATCTATCTATCCATATCTATCTATAGATAGAAGGGTGGATATTTAAGAAGAGGCCAAGAACCTGGGAAGTAACGAGGTTAGCGTTGCCACCATGAATACAAGAGGGAATGAGCTATGATGCAGCTATAAGATTTCACAGATGTGGACTCTCCAACTAAAGCCAATATGTTCATCAGTGGGAGCTGCTGATATTCATGCTCGACACGGATTAACCTGCTCAGGCAAAACAAAGAACAATTCTCAACTTTCTTGAGCTTTGAAAAAGTTCTGTTCTTTTTCTTTTCTTGCCCCCACCCCCATCATTTTTAATCTTCTTCTAGACTTTTTCCAGCTGCCACCTTGGGTCAAGAAAAGAAGTAGAGGACCCCATCCACCACTGAGGGATGAAATTCTTGTGCCATTTTCAACCAAGCTGGAAGGAGGAAAGGACTGAAAATCTGAGCTTGGTCACATTAAATTTCTATTCTAACATTGACGTAAGGATTCCATAAGTTACTGAAAAGACCATGCAGACCTGTGGAACTTCAGCATCTTGAGAAAGGAAAAAAAGGAAGAAAGGAAAAAAGAAATTATATAATATGATATTGCAGTAGCAGTGAGAGTTCTCTGCTGATCATAACCCCAGTGAGCAAAGCTCTGTACAAACTTAAAGAGTAATGGACAGTCCTTACCCAAATAAACAAGTGAAACAAAGTAAGAGTAATAATCTCATTTTACAGATGGGAAACTGAGGCACAGGCATTAAACGACCTGCCCAAGTCACATAGAAAGTCTGTTATAGAACCAGGATTCAAACTCAGATTTCAAGTCCCAGTCTTGTCACAAGGCAACTTCCTCCCATCTAATATCTCATTCATACCTTTTTAATCTAAAAGGAGCAGCTATGGCTGGTAAAGCACCATGTGATCTTCAAATGGGAAGCACAACAAAAAATGCAAAATATTATTATTAATGACTGTAAACCTGCTTCTGGGACTTCCTGATGAGATTGCCTCATCATAATGAATGTGGGTACGGCACCTACAGTGCTTCCTGAGCGAATGAACTTTTAACTTCTAAGAATCAAATTTCTAAGTATGCTCTTTGGTGAGTACTGAGGAAATATGAATCATTTGTGTGATCACAAAATCATTTTCACTTGAAAAATTGCAAGGCATCAAACAAGAGTTGTTCACTTGTAACATTTCATTTTTTTGTTAAAGTAACCACCCAGCGAGGAGAGCAAGGCGGTTGTTGGGCTCACAGCTTCCGTTGTAATTTTTTTTTTAAGTGAATAAAAACAGTCTCTTTGTTTCAGCCTTAAGTAAACCTTGATGGGAAATCCAGTACAGTGCTAGTGTGAAATGTGAACGGTAACTTGCAATGCTCAAACCAAAACCAGCATCAAACATCCTTTTCAAGTCTAACTTACTATACAACAATATTTTTAATGGCTTAGAGAAGCAGATCAGCTCTGAACACGAAACCAGCTAATAAAACAGATTTTCTATTGTGCTTATCACAGATGAAGTGACTCCTGGATATTAATCAACACATGCAGAACATCCCTATATAGCTGCCCCCCTCAATCCCATTCTTGTATCCTACTGCTTCCCACGGATTTACTGATTTAGCCACACAACATCCCTGTGAGGTAGGCAAGTAGTATTATCCTCATTTAGAGATGGAGAACTGTGGCCTTGTGAAATTAAAGAACTTGCTCAAATCCTCACAGGATGTCTGTGGAAGAGCTAGGAATTGGATGCTGATCTTCTGAGTCTCAGTCCAGTGGCTTAACCACAAGAGCATTGCTGTGTTCCCACAAATATCTATTAAACAATTTCACTTTGAGGGGGTTTGTGATGCCCATCGGTGAATTTTCTGGCCACTGAGCTCAATAACAGGGGTGTTGCTGAAACAGAGAGCTTTGAGTGAATATGGCTAACTAGTCAGGCTACAATATAGATTAGGGTTTGAAGCACGAAGGGTAGAAGACATTTAGCAGCTCAAGTTCCATGATGACTAGAAGCACGCACACATGATTAGAAGGTGGCAGATACGGTATATATAGCCAAAGTCACAACTGCCTGAACAGGTAGGGAGCAAATGTTGTAGATTTTTGGCGTTCGTGCATGTTGCAAATGTAGGACCTGATTCAGTGAGATTGGATCACAGACATCAATGAGAGCAGAGAGCACACAGTACCTTGCAGAGGGAATGTGTCACCTTACAGGACCAAGGCCATTTGAGCTATCAAAAGGGAGTTGCACTGGAAAATGAGGTACCATTGGGCTTTCGTTCCTTGCCTCATTCACAGCTCAAAGATGTAGGTCACTCCCTAACCGTGTTCTTCTTCAAAATGATTGATGTCACTCTAGGAAAATTAACATCAATTTAGAATAAAATGTCTAAAGTGTAAAATGAATTTTTTAAGTATTCCATTTATTTTTCGCAACAGCATTAACTTCTCTTTTAGTATATTGGGGAAAAAAAAGGTTTCCATCCCATGCAAAAATCCTTGACATCCTGTGTTATGCAGTAACATTATGCCCTAACATTTCAGTCATCCAAATATTATTTTTGGGATTACTCATGGAAAACTTCTAGCAGAGGGAAGGGGGCAGAGGATGGAAGGTTTTTTGGCTGCAGAAAGAAACTGAAAGTGCATGAAAAATATTCTGGCCTACTCAAAGAGATTCTACCCTTTGGGTTTCTATTTTCAGTGTCATGTTTGCTCCTATCCCACCTTTATTTTTGTTTTCCCCCGTTTGCAGACAAGGATAATGATTATTTCAGAAGCAAAGGGGGTTGTCTTTATATGAAGTGAAGCTGTTGGGTAAGGCAATTAAGTGGAACAGAAAATACCTTGTATTAAAACTGATTTTTAGATCCTGCCATTGCAAAAGTCATTGTCATATGGAAACGGTGTTTAAGCTGCAGTGCAATTTGAGCAAGAAGGTTGTGAGGATGATTGTTAATGGTTTCAAATAGCAAATGGGGGAATATTCCAAATGAATGGAGAATACAGAGACGGCTAATGAAAGGAGAAGACAACTGTGCATCTGTGATAAATATAAACCCTACAGCTGGCATTCGTGGCTAACACCTTTGGGTGAAAGTGGGCCGTGAAGCAGAGCAAGCCTGTTTGACACCCACGGATGCTAATTGCTGTTTTCAGCCCAGGTTTCTGTTCACAGTTCCTGTGAAAATGGCTAGTGACATGGGGTGAACCACTGGGCAAGTGACATTCTAGTAACGATTGACAACTTTCACACTGGGGGTGGAGATCATTCCAGTGGGTGCTTAGTGAGGGATAAACCCACAAACATTAATCATTACTGGAGAAAGGCCAGAGTCTTAACAATTTGCTACTCAGAAAAGCTTCTGGGAAAGTACAACCAACGTGCAGTGTTGTGTTAAAGAGAGTGCATAGCATTATCGGATGAAAACCTGTGGCCTGTATTATGCAAGTCAGACTGTCCTTTCTGGCCTTAAAATACACGATTCTATGGGCATCTGGAGCATTTATAAAACCAACCAAGCAAAAAAAAAAAAAGCCATGGGGGAAAGGGCATTATGAAAATTACTACAAATGGAGGTAAATTGGAATCTGAGATCACGTTAAAACTACCCAGATTTGTAACTTTGAGAATGGAAGGTTCATGGAAAAGAGGCGATGTTACATAAATGTTGTACCTCATTTACAACTCCTGGAGATTGCTCGGAACCCCATCAGTTAGCCCAGATTGATAGGTCTAGATAAGGGAGATGATAGTATCAGCAGACAAGGTAGGTATGCAGGAAGGGACAGGAATGATGTCAGTGGGAATCCTGTACTTTGAGAGGTCACTTGCAACCTCTGGGCTGTATTCTCCACTGATTTACACCCCGTGAAACCTCATGGGGTCACTAGAGTAACTCCAGGAATAAATCAGGGCAGCTCTTCGCCCTTTCTGGCAAAAGTGGATCACAGAGCAGATCAGGCTCAATCTGCCCCAGTGTTCAGTGGTATTTGCACCTGGGATCCATCTGGACCACAATCAGCAGGTAACTCACTTCAATAAAATAAATATTTCTGTTGCCATACCCAAAGTTATCTGATCATGCATTGAAAGACCTCAGCATAACTTCATCACACCCAGTGGGGGATAGACTCTGTGTCTGGCAGAGTGAGTTAATAGACTGGCTTCCATTCTTAAGATCACAACTAATACATTTTTGCCTCTGCTGCCAGTGGGGTCAACTCATTTGTTCCTTGTGTTAAATAGTAAAATTTCAGACCTGGAATGTATTGGCATTTGCTTTTGAGCAGAAAGTGGGGAAATTAATCTATGTTGTTTGCTCTGGCTTAAAAATTGGAAACATCTATTAAATTGTCTCAGTTTGCCTCCTGGCTATATTGAAGCAAAGATACATTTCACTACTATTTAGTGAATCTGTTTTCTGTATTTTTAGTATGTAAGAGTTCTACATAAACTAGGACTACTTTCCCTGAGGGTTCCCAGCTCCCATGCATCCTGAGATGGCCTCTGAGATTGGTGGGATTGGATTTGCTGATCAGCTCCACATATAATTTTGACTCGGTTCCCCTTCAGATATCCACCATTGTACATCTCCAGAATTCCTCAAGGTGGGTCTGAAATTATGTGTTTGTACCTTGGATTTGGGTTAAGTTGTTGACTGGAATAGATTTTCATTAGGAATGGGTTTGGAGAAATATCCTGGAGCAGAACAGGACGCAACAGTTGAGCGAAGAAGCATAGAAAGAGGTATACTATTGAAACTGGCCCAGCCCAACCTGTGACTGATTGGTTGCCTCCCAGTTGAGGCTGTGGAGTGAGGGGTCAGGTGATAGCCTGAGGAACACATAAAAATATAAGAACGGCCATATTGGGTTAGACCAAAGGTCCATCCAGCCCAATAGCCTGTCTTCTGACAGTGGCCAATGCCAGGTGCCCCAGAGGGAATGAACAGAACAGGTAATCATCAAGTGATCCATCCCCTGTCTCCCACTCCTAGCTTCTGACAAACAGAGGCTAGGGACACCATCCCTGCCCATCCTGGCTAATAGCCATTGAATAAGCACTTGGTACTTAGAAAGGCCAGTAAGAGCTTAATTAAGCTAGAACATTGCAGGCTGGGGGACAGCTCCTAGAGGAGTTTCTAGCTTAGGGTAAGGACCCTGAGGGGCTGAGGCAGCTAAGGGAAAAGCCTCTGGGAAACTGCAGCCCATGTCGGGCACAGAAAATAGTTTATTTTGACATTTTTGTCTAAGGTTTAGTTTATCCATTAAATTATGTCCTGAGGCAAAGCCTCTGAGACAGACTGGTGTGGCATGGATCTTTCATGGGCTTGTGAGACAGCCCTGTACTTTGTAAGGCATTTAAGTGGACAGAACATAATTACTCAGATGGAATTTACCATGAACAGTGTGCTAAGATGTTCTGGCATGGGCACTTAGAGTACCACACGGGGTAGTATTCAAAGTATATGTAAATAGGATATGTGTATAACTCAGCCCCCTCTACCCATAATAATCCATTAAGGCTATGATCCATCTTTCCCAGAAGTAAGGGAACAAAACTGGTACTTCGTGGACAACGTATTTGTAGTGTATGAAGAAGATTTTGACTGTATTGGCCAAATTCTACTCTTATTGACAATGGTGTACATCTCATATCTTCCCACTGACTTCAGTGTGGTGATGCAGATTTACAGCCAATGAAACTGAAAGGGAGCACATTTAAAACTGATACAAGGGAATATTTTTTTTCTCCATACATTTAAGCTGTGGAACTCATTGCAGCAACACTGAGACCAGGAGTTAGCAGAATGGTTCAAAAAAGGATTATCTATTTATATGGACAATAGTACATATTTAAATACATAGTTTTGGAAAGGATATAAACCTTTCTGCTTCAGTACATAAGCTAACATCTAGCTAGTTGTAAAATGGGAAAACAATTTTACTGAAGCGTTACAATTTTAATCCATTTGATATGAGTTTTCCATTTTTTATTAAACTTTCTGCAACATGTTTAGAAATATTTTTTATCAACATCATGTTTAAAATCATTGAAATCTTTCACTTACCAGAAAGGACAGAAAATAGTGCTGAAAAGGAAAATTTTGAGATTGTTGACAGTCTTTTCATGAAAAGTTTCATCTCAGGACAAAAAGACCAGGTTTTGATGGAGAAACTTTCTGGGTAATTTTTTTCCTACCATCTTAATGTCTAACCTTTAGGAGTCTGGAGGAAAATTTTCCTAGGAGTAGGTTATCCCATAGCTGCTTACTGCAGAATTTCTTGCAACTTCTCTGAAACAGCGTGAACTAGTCTAATCCACTCTGCAATTGTATGGTCCTACACCAGTTGTAACTGGGAGCTAAGCTGGGAGGTTGAGAAAGCATGGTGGTTTCCACTCGTACCAATAACAGAGAGTTGGTTGGATGGTTAGGGGCCCCTGTGCTAACCATGCATTATGTTTCTGTCGGTAACCTCTTATTACATTTTCCGTTACATAAACTCTGAAAACTCTGAAAACTCTGAAAACTGCTTCCTTCTGAAAACCTTAGCAAACTAAATGATTTCATTGAGCTATGTGTGATATTAAGAAAACAACACAGCAAGAAATATATATCCCCTCTTGCCTTGAGTTACTTGATAATTCACAGCAGTGAACAAAAGAAAGCCAGTGGATAAAACATTTTAGCTAGTTCCCTGTGAAATTACCATCCATATTAGATAGTTTTTATCACTCAGATCACCTGCCAATTCACATTAAAGTTCAAACCAAAGTGCCAATACCCACTTTTTTCTTAACCAGATCCATGCTATTTTTGTCCTTCTTGTAGTGATGAGTAGGGCGGTGACTAGTAAAAGACTATCATGAAGCTCACGTATGTTGTGCTCTTTCTGTGTTTTGAGGCGCAAGGACCTTATCACTTCAGGGCATGCTGCATCCCGAAGATTCCACCATGGCTACTGTCCCCCACGGGGCATGAAGATTCCTGTGGCTGATCCCACCTACAATGGGTGATGAGATGTCACCAACACCACTGCACGCACCCATACCCATGGAGATTATGATAATTTGCATTATAGAACTGTCGCAACCCTATGCTCAGTTATGGTTTTTGTATGGCCAATTGTCGGTCTGTGGCCATCTTGTTCTGGTAAAAGGACAAGGCAGCCTCCATCTTGGATCAGGTTCTTGTTCCTCAGGAGAGAGCGGAGACCTAATTTTGCCCAGCAACACCATGGTGTTGTGTGCAACCTTAAGGTGCGGTGTGCAACATTATAGTGCTGTGTGCATTTTCCCGCTCTTTTTGCTTGGTCATCTAGGGGTCAGACTAGTGCCTTGTGCAAAAATGCCAGTGTGCCGTGTGCAGATCCTGTTGATGTAGAGGGCAACAGCTCGGAGCCTGGAGGGCGTAGGAGCCAGGGACCAATCAGATGCTGACATGAGTGAGACCCTTCGAATAAAACCATGCTTCCCACCAAAATTTGTAGGAGTGTCCATGTGTCAGCTGAAAGGCCTGATCATCCTTTCAGCCAGGGTCTCCTCCGGATATAGCTATCGTGTCGTGTTGTTTCGGATTAATTCCCATCAGCTCGTCATGCTCCCGGTGTCTGTTCTGCTGGTCAGCTGCACCTGGAGTGCGGTATTTGCAGTCTAATTCCTGTAACACTCTGCTTGCCTAGCCTCTTCTCTTTCCCCTCCCTTACTCGGTACCAAGTTGTGTATATAGTATATGAAAGTTAAATTGTTGTATTTCACATTATCTGGCTAATGATTGCACACTTTGTTTAGTTTTTGTATATTTGTTCTGGATTTTAGTAGGAAGTTAATTATAGACTGTTTCAAGCTTGTGTAAATTACTGCTCTGTCTCTGTGTGGAGTGTTTGAGTCTGGGTGCCATCTCCATCTGGGGATTAGCTGACCAAGGGGTTTCTGTCCCCGCGGTCTGAGTGAGTGGAATCTGCACAATCGCAGCCGCACCACACTCTGGGTAAAACCCTTGGTGTGAAAGCAAGGGCGGTTGAGGCAGTAGCCTGTGGGCTCCTTTTCTGTGTTGCACTGGGCACCGCTCTGACGAACCTGCATTTCCTTCTTGTGTAATTGTTGCATGTCTGTCTACTTAGTGTAAAGCAGTGAGCAGTATAGATTTGTATGTTAATAATTTCTCAGGTGAATTTGTATTCTGACAATTTTGGGCGTGTTTGTATTTTGATAGCATCTCAGTTAAGAATTGCCTCCTTTCCTTGGCCCAAGTTGTAACTCTCCCCCAAATAAACACAGCCATTTGGCTTTAAACTTTATTCTGGTCCAGCTTGTTTTTCCTCTCCCAATAAAAAGCTGTTCTAACCCGTATCAGTCTCGAACAAGAACCTAGAGTTCCAAACTCAGCCCAAGGCCCCATCATGCTGGGCAATGTACAAACACATAATGAAAGACACTCTCTGTCCCAGAGACTTTACAAACTAAATAGATAGACAAAGGGTATAATATTATCCTCATGTTAGATATGAGGAGGTGAGGCACAGAGAGATTAAGTCCCAGATCCACAAAGGTATTTAGTTTCTCCTAACTTCCATTGACTTCAGTGGAAGTTAGGAGGCTAAATATTAGGGCTGTTGATTAATTGCCATTAACTCACTCGATTAACTAAAAAAAATTAACTGTGATTTTAAAAATGTATCATTGTTTATCACAGTTTTAATCACATTGTTAAGCAGTAGAATACCAATTGAAATTTATTAATTATTTTAGATGTTTTTCTACATTTTCAAATATATTTATTTCAATTACAATACAGAATACAAAGTGTACACTGTTCACTTTATATTATTATTTTTATTACAAATATTTGCACTGTAAAAATGGCAAACAAAAGAAATTGTATTTTTCAGTTCACCTCATACAAGTATTGTAGTGAAATCTCTTTATTGTGAAAGTGCAATTTACAAATGTAGGGTTTTTTTGTCACATAACTGCACTCAAAAACAAAACAATGTAAAACTTTAGAGCCTACAAGTCCACTCAGTCCTACTTCTTGTTTATCCAATCACTAAGACAAACAAGTTTGTTTACATTTATAGGAGATAATGCTGCCCTCTTCTTATTTACAATATAACACAAAAGCAAGAAAAGACGTTTGCAAGGCACTTTTATAGATGGCATTACAAAGTATTTACATGCCAGATATGCTAAACATTTGTATGTCCCTTCATGCTTCAGCCGCCATTCCAGAGGACAAGCTTCCATGTTGATGATGATCATTAAAAAAAAAATGCATTAATTAAATTTTGACTGAACTCCTTGGGGGAGAATTGTATGTCTCCTCCTCTGTTTTACCCGCATTCTGCCATATATTTCATGGTATAGCAGTCTTGGATGATGACCCAGCACATGTTGTTTGTTTTAAGAACACTTTCACTGCAGATTTGACAAAATGCAAAGAATGTATCAATATGAGATTTCTAAAGCTAGCTACAGCACTCTACCCAAGGTTTAAGGCTGAAGTGCCTTCCAAAATCTGAGAAGGATGAATTGTAGAGCATGCTTTCAGAAGTCTTAAAAGAGCAACACTCTGATGTGGAAACTACAGAACCTGAACCACCAAAAAAAAAAATCAACCTTCTGCTGTCGGTATCTGACTCAGATGAAGAAAATGAATATGCGTCGGTCTGCACTGCTTTGGATCGTTATCGAGCAGAATCCGTCATCAGCAAGGATGCATGTCCTCTGGAATGGTGGTTGAAGCATGAAGGGACATATGAATCTTTAGCACATCTGGCACGTAAATATCTTGTGATGCTGGCTACAAGAGTGCCATGCGAATGCCTGTTCTCACTTTCAGGTGACACTGTAAACAAGAAGTGGGTAGCATTATCTCCCCAGCAAATATTAAGAAACTTGTTTGTCTGAGTGAATGGCTGAACAAGAAGTAAGACTGAGGTGGCTTGTAGTTACATTGTTTTCTTTTTCAGCGCATTTCTGTTTTGTACATAATTCTACATTTGTACGTTCAACTTTCAATTAAACAACAGGCTCATAAAGGCAAAGATTTCATTCATTCTTTTTTACTCCAAATCAGGTCACCCCTCCCAAATCAAGTATTAATCACAGAATCATAAATGAAAATGGAAAACACCTCCAATAGTAAAATCAACTATTGGCACTTGGGGCTGCATATAATAAGGGTTGGGCCATTGGCCACTTTACTTGGGAGAGCATTCTCAGCCTCGTGGATCCCACTCTCATGAAGACTTTCCTCATTTTAAATTCAGGTAGAATTCATCAGGGAAAAAACAGCCTTTCTTTTACCACAATGTTGTTGTGTCAATAGTTGTTCCATCTGTTTTTATAATGCAAGCCTGGATTCTACTCTGCATGGGCCCTGTAGGATTTTTTTTTTCAGTGTTCCTAAAATGTTCACAAAGCCATCAAACGTTACGTGTGGCAGACTAGTTGGCATATACGTCAATGCTACTTTGGGCTTCAGCAGACCTGCTAGATTAACCAAATTTAGGGAACTGAAGAAATGCATAGGTTATTAGTACTCATTGAGAACTTTGTGTCATTTGCATTAGCCTATTTATTTATTTATTTAACATAGAAATTGCTTTTCATCCCATGTTCTTCTATATTCCTGGGTGGCGGGAGGAGGAGATGGATAATTCCAAAAAAGTGCGAGCGGAGACAACAGAAAATGGAGCATTAAACTAGCCAACAGTATATAACCCGTTGCATTAGAACCTAAGGTGCAAATCCTCTGTTAATGCATATCAGTGTAGTGCAATTGGCATCAAAGCTCCAGGCCAAGTTACACCGGCAGCAGATCTGTTCAAAAATCTTTATAAATGATTCCAAGTCAAGGATTCATACATTAGTACTGCCCATGGGGCAATAGCAGTTTTCACGCTGGCATCTGATTGGATTATAGCCTATTTCTTGTATTAGTAAATGACAACACTGATACTCAAGTATCAGAGGGGTAGCCATGTTAGTCTGGATCTGTAAAAGCAGCAAAGAGTCCTTTGGCACCTTATAGACTAACAGACGTATTGGAGCATGATCTTCGTGGGTGAATACCCACTTTGTCAGATGCATGTAGTGGAAATTTCCAGAGGCAGGTAAATATAAGCAAGCAAGAATCAAGCTGGAGATAACGAGGTTAGTTCAATCAGGGAGGATGAGGCCCTCTTCTAGCAGTTGAGGTGTGAACACCAAGAGAGGAGAAACTGCTTTTGTAGTTAGCTAGCCATTCACAGTCTTTGTTTAATCCTGAGCTGATGGTGTCAAATTTGCAGATGAACTGACGCTCAGCAGTACCAAAAACCCACTGACCCGCTATGCCTACCTTCATGCCTCCAGCTTCCATCCCAGACACACCACACGATCCACTGTCTACAGACAAGCACTGAAGTACAACTGCATCTGCTCCAACTCCTCAGACAGAGACCAACACCTACAAAATCTTCACCAAGCATTCTCAAAACTACGATACCCGCACGAGGAAATAAGGAAACAGATCAATAGAGCCAGACATGTACCCAGAAGCCTCCTACTGCAAGACAAGCCCAGGAAAGAAACCAACAGAACTCCACTGGCCAGCTAAAACACCTCCAACACATCATCAGGGATCTACAACCCATCCTGAACAATGATCCCTCACTTTCACAGACCTTAGATGGCAGGCCAGTCCTTGCCCACAGACAACCTGCCAACCTGAAGCATATTCTCACCAGTAACTACACACCGCACCATAGTAACTCTAACTCAGGAACCAATCCATGCAACAAACCTCGATGCCAACTCTGCCCACATATCTACACCAGTGACACCATCACAGGACCTAATCAGATCAGCCACACCATCATTGGTTCATTTACCTGCACGTCCACCAATGTAATATATGCCATCATATGCCAGCAATGCCCCTCTGCTATGTACATTGGCCAAACTGGACAGTCCCTATGTAAAAGGATAAATGGACACAAATCAGATATTAGGAATGGCAATATACAAAAACCTGTAGGAGAACACTTCAATCTCCCTGAACACACAATAGCAGATTTAAAGGTAGACACCCTGCAGCAAAAACACTTCAGGACCAGACTTCAAAAAGAAACTGCTGAGCTTCAGTTCATCTGCAAATTTGACACCATCAGCTCAGGATTAAACAAAGACTGTGAATGGCTAGCCAGCTACAAAAGCAGTTTCTCCTCCCTTGGTATTCACACCTCAGCTGCTAGAAGAGGGCCTTATCCTCCCTGATTGAACTAACCTCGTTATCTCCAGCCTGATTCTTGCTTGCATATATATACCTGCCTCTGGAAATTTCCACTACATGCATCCGACAAAGTGGGTATTCACCCACGAAGCTCATGCTCCAATACGTCTGTTAGTCTATAAGGTGCCACAGGACTCTTTGCTGCTGTCTCTTAAGAGCTGATCATAAAATGGAAGACGGAAAATATTGAAATTGTTGTGCAATTTCTTTTCTTTTTATTCTTCAAAATTCCTTACCAGATTTACTATATATCAGAGGTATTTGTTTTTTTTCTGTTGCACCTGTCAGTACAGTATTTGATCAGACATGAATAAGAGGTTGTACAGGCTCTGGGTAACATTATATATTTCAGATATCTAAATTGTTCGCAGCTAGGTATCAAACACAAGGTATTAGTTTTTGTAAAAAGCAACAAAGAGTCTTTTGTTATTAACTGTTATTAGTTAACTGATATTAGTTGTTAACTGAATTTCACTGAAGATTCATCTGATTTTTAACACAGATGAGACAAAACAAGCTTCTGAGTCCATTTGAATTTTTTAGAGAGCGAAAGGAAGGACAACTTGGAACCCTTCGTCTATACTTGGTCCCATGTTTTTTAGTGCCAGGTCAGATGCAATTAAGTCTATAATGGGTAATGAATAGACAGCCCATTGTTTATTTCATGTGACAAATTCAAATCTTGGATTTTTGAAGTGTTTTTGGGAAGGTGGGCTAGTGGTGATTTGAGAACGTTTCCTACATGATTTTACAGTGCACTAGATGGCACTAAAGTATGGTTTTTATATATGAAAAAACAACCCACAAAAAATTGTTATGTAGGTTCAGTAAACTTGAACTACTTTTATTAGGTATATTTTATGAAAGTTCTTTGATATATAATTTGTAATTTCGCATTTTAATTTTCAGATCATCAGAAATGGAGAATTAATTACAACCACTTTGATATTAAAAGAATTTCAAATTGAAAATAAATAATGCTAGAAAGTTGAAAAAACCCAAAGAAACTAATTTACCCTGGGCTAGATGCAAAATTACTCTAATGTTTAAGGATTAAGGTGCTTCATGCAAGTGAAAAAAGTTCTGTACCAATTACATGGCTTTTCCATGAACTTTACTTATCAAAGCATTAAAGTCACTAAAAATAAAGTCGTTAGATTTCCTGTATAGAAATATCCTCCTTGATGTACATGCAAATGGTTAGTTCTGTGCTACATCCCCCCAAGGGTGTTACATCCAAAACAAGATCTAGAGTTATCATAAAAGGGATTTTTCCCCCTTCCAATAAAGAACAGGGGAACAAAATTAGATTTTTATCCCCCAGAAATGAAGAGCTGTGGGTTAGTCATGTGGAAGCATCTTTTAACTTATTCTCTAATCATTTTGCATAGGGCCGTACTGTTGTCTTTGTTTTGCTACATGACTACAATAAATAACAACACAGAAAATATGACAGGTGTAACTGTTAGAGCTCCCTACACAAATACACACTGAAACAATTATTGGGTAGTCTTAGACATTTCACAATTGTTGAAGAGCAGTTGGATTGTTTACAAAGACAAGAATGAGCAAATCTTTGTTTATTACATAATGTTGGAAAGTACTCAGCTTGTGAATACTCAGTGTTATTTCTGGGGGAAGATACAGGTCGGAAAGAATGGGGAACGCATAGTAATAACACAGGTGAGAAACTGTGGATTGCATTTGATTCTGATCGGGCAATCTTCTTTCTGGCAACTCTGTGGTTTCCACAGCAAAATGGTAGTTGTTCTATTTATGCTGTAGTCATTAGCAAAGGTGAAATATAAAGTTCAGCTCAGAACGGTGTATGATTAATCCATATTTAGGTAAACCTAATGTAATCCTTCAGCGCTCAGAAATATCATTAACTTTAAAAAGAGTTATATGCATGTAGGGATTATGACAGGATCAAATCTTCAGCTAGTATAGTAGGGGCATAATTCCACTGAGGTCAGTCAGCTGAGGATCTGGCCCAACAAAAATTGGGCCCTCCACATCCAGCTCTTTGCTGAGAATTTGCCCTCATGTTTATAAGACGTGGCCATTAATTTTTTGTTATGGCTGTTGTCTGTGAATTGCATCGGAGTCCATGTTTCAGGAAAAATATTTCAGAGGAAAGACTGAGAATGCCCACATAAAATTATTAAACTAGACCCCAGTGCACATCAGTCCTTAAATTACCATTTTTGCAAGAGTCAGGTCATGCTATTTTGAGGACTAATATTTTTAGCACCTCCACAGAAAATAACTTCCCTGAGAATTGAAAGTTCAGCAGTTTCAGGAGTATTAGTTCTCAGTTTCCTAAATGATCATTTTCCACACTTCAAAGACACAACTGTACAAAAACAGAACTGTTGAAGAGAAATAAACCAAACAGTGGATGATGTTTTTTTCATCTGGCACTCCACTTAATAGAAAATAATAGGACATAGGATAGATCACAATAGTACCATGTTTTATATTGTGTCACAGCCTCAGTTGGTGCAAATTGGTGTAGTTCCATAGTAGGATTAAGGCCTTATTATTTAAATCTGATAAAAAGATTATCAGGAATTTTAAAAGGAAACTAATGATCTAAAAATGGTATATTTCCATAAAATACATTTCATTACAGATATTATTTATGTAACACCACAGATGAAAGCATTTTTAAACAGCCTCATTTACTTTCCATTACTTATACTGTTTGAATTTCACTAAGCCTGGGCAATTTCACTTTTTTTCCCCTCAGTAAGTTTCATTTTTAGATTTTCATGCACTAATTTTGGATTGCAAATGCTGCATGAAATTTTTTTTTAAAGTTTCCAAAAGATTTTCTAATGAAAAAAAAGCAACAAAATGGAAAAAATTGGAAATATTGTTATTTGTTTTATGTATTACAATAGCACCCAAGTTTTGGGTCATGTTTTTGCTGATGATTATTTTAGGCATGTGAGATGTATCTAATTGTTCTGTTGTAATCACTGATGTGCTTTAAGGGTCTGAGCCAATGTCACTGACTTTGATGGGCTTTGGATCACCTTATCTATCCAATATATGCACTCTGTGATGACAAACATGGATAGGTACAACCACGTCTAGCATGATTCTGTCAAAACAAGGGATGGTGGAAAAGTGTCAGATTGTGACAGGCCCTTACGCTGGCATGCAGGGTGGGGAGCATGCAAGGAGTCTGCCGCTCACGCTCTCCTGCAGCCTGCTTGAATATATGAGTGGGAGGAGACAGGGCCTTCCCTTGAGAACTAATCCAATGACCACTGGAGTCAATGGGAGTCTTTCCATTGGCTTGGATCAGCTTTGGATCAGGCCATTAGGGCACCCAGTGCCCCTCCTCCCCTGACATACTGATTTGCAGAGCAGGAAAGCTGCCTTAGGGGCAGGAGGCTGTACCACCCCTTAAACACCATGGCTGCTTGGGAAGGGTTAGTGATTGCTGTGTACGGCAGCGTAGGTCTGTCCTACACTTTGTTTTCGGGCCAGTGGTTTGTCCCACAGCCTCTGAACATGTACGCAACTACTCATGCACTTAACTTATGTACATGCTTAGTGGGATTCCTCACATGTGTAAACTGTTTACAGAACTAGGGCCTTTGGGTCAGACCCTGCTCCCATTCAAGTCAGTTGACAAATTCCCATTTACTTTAATGTTGCAGGATCAAATGCCGAATGTGCATTTAGGGCTTGATGCAAAGTGCATTGAAGTTCCAGGAATCCTTCTGTTGACTTCAGTGGACTTAGGAACAGGCTCAAATTCAGCAAAACATTTAAGCACATACGTACATCTCTCTCTATTCAGTAGAGCACTTGAGCATATGCTTAACTTTAGGCATGTGCTTAAATAAAGCTGATTGAAAATTTTCCATGGCTATTTAAAAGAAACAAAACCTTTTCTAGATACAATTTTTTTCAAGATTTTAATTTTTTTATTCAATTAAAAAAAGTTTCAGTTTTTAGAAAAACAATTCTCTTTTGTTCTTCCCCCTCCTCCCATTGCTTTTCATTCTTCTTTTTCTGTGAGGGGAAAAAAAAGGTGGGAAAAGGGGAAAAAATCTCCCAAACCAAAAATTTTACCAAAAGTTTCAATTTTTGAAATCTCCCAAAATTTAAGTTTTTGGTTTTGGGCTTTTCATCAATTGTTTTTCTGGAAAAAAAATTAAAAACATTTTTTCTCCAAATTTCCCACACAAAAAATACTTTTTTCAACCAGCTCTAGGTTGGTTAAACAAATATTTATAAAATATGGGTCCATGACTAGGGCTACTAGGCACTTACAAAAAAATAATAATTTAAACAGTAATTTTAAAAATGTGTAAAAGGTATACACAAGAAAAAAGGACTCAGCACAAAGTGATCTGTAATTTTTTTCTTCACACCTTAGCACAAGTTGTTAAATATGTGCTTAGAACATATTACAGGATAAAGACATCTTTTCCCTGCTTCTTCTAGCATATATTCCAGAAATTCAATTTTGATGCATTGTGCTCCTCAGGGGATTAATGAACACCATCAGAGAATCAGGCTAACTGAAATTCCATCAAATTGATAACATATTCCATTGTGGGGCACTTCTTAGTCTTTTTCTATATCAGTTTTATTCTTATCATTGATCTTACTACCCAAAGGGAAATGTAATTAAAAGAGTACGCATTTTAAAACACTGCTGGATGATCCTGCCTCAGTCTGTGAGTTATTCAGTGTGGAGACGGGGCAGGATAAAATATAGAGAAAACAAATGTACCATAGGGAAGCTGTTTTCTGTTTAAAATATCTTCATTTAAACCTTCAATTGATTAGGCTTGATGCAGGCATTACTAGACGGAATTGTAAGGTCTGTGTTATGCAAATAATCAGAATGGTCCCATCTGGCCTTAAAACCTGTGAATCTATGAACTTGCTCAATGAACTTTCTACTACTTTCCGTGGGGTAAGGAGACTTTGCTGTTTGGGTTAGATTTTCTATAGACATAAAGTGTACGTGTGTCTGTACATAGCAATCTATATCTATGAAATAAGAATTGGTTACAACAGATCTCCTTATCTGACCTACTTAAAATTGTACATGAAAGCATAGTTGATTTCAGCCTTTATCTCTCAGATTGATAAAAATCTCCTGTTCGGTATTAATTATTTTCAGCATAAATATGCTTCGTTTTGAGGACGTGGGAAATTCATTATAGCCCAATGATTATATCAAATATAAAGATCGATACTGAACCTACTCAGATCAATGGGAGTTTAGGACCCGTTTGGCCATTGCTTTTCCCTTTGTGTAGTTATTTATACCTGTGTAAAATGCTGCCATTGCTTTTTGGTGGTGATTCATACCCACTAACCTGCACACAAGGTAGAGGCTAATTGAGAGTTTTGGTCAACAGAGTTTAAACAAAGTGGTGCCAATTTTCATCTGATCCACATCTCCATGTTTTCCATTCTTTTCCCTTCTATTTTAACTCTTTCTGGGAACAACCTGGATGCTTAGAAGCTGCTTGACCTAATTTGTTCATGATGGGCTGTTTCATAGTAGGCCACTTCATGCCAAAATAACTTCTGTGCTATGTTAGCTACACAGAAATCATGAATTTCAGAGTTAAGGTTATGTGACATCGCAGCAGAAATTAGCACAAGAGACAGGCCAAGATCAAGACACAAGGTTAAACACACCCAACCCCTAGTTTGAATCTGGATCATAAAGACTTCATCCTGCAGGCTGCCATCCACCTCCTCTGAAGTGCTCAATGTCTTCATCTCTGGGTATTACATGACTGAACTCTAATGCCCCAATCCTGCTCGATGAGGGCAGACCCAAGTGGACCCCAATGGCATCAGCCAGGCTTTGCACAAGCAGAAGAGTCCCCCACAAACAGCAGCTTGCAATTTGCACCCATGGTCCATTTCTAATGATTAAACCAGTCTACTTATAGTAGTTTGGTATTGTCATTCCAGAAGAAGAGATCATGTACTGTACCTTGCCATTCCTGTGCCTTGGGTGAGTGAGGAAGAAAGTCTTCCTGGCTGTCACGTGCGAGCATTGGAAGTGAGATTTTGTTTTACTGATAGAATTACTGTTACTGTATTAGTGTGACTAAGTGTTAGAAAGTTTCATGTCCTTTAAGAACATAAGAACATGAGAACGGACATACTGGGTCAGACCAAAGGTCCATCTAGCCCAGTTTATTGTCTTCTGCAGTGGCCAGTGCCAGGTGCCCCAGAGGGAATGACCAGAACAGGTAATTATCAAGCGATCCATTCCCTGTCGCTCATGCCCAGCTTTTGGCAAACAGAGGCTAGGGACACCATTTCTGCCCATCCTAGGTATTAGCCATTGATGGACCTATCTTCCATGAAATTATCTAGTACTTTTTTGAACTCTGTTATGGTTTTGGTCTTCACAACATCATCTGGCAAGGAGTTCCACAGGTTGACTGTGCATTGTGTGAAGAAATACTTCCTTTTATTTGCTTTAAAACTGCTGCCTATTAATTTCATTTGGTGACCCACTAGGTCTTGTGTTATGAGAAGTAGTAAACAACAATTCCTTATCTACTTTCTCTACACCAGTCATGATTTTATAGACCTCAATCATATGTTCCCTTAGCAGTCTCTTTTTCAAGCTGAAAAGTCCCAGTCTTATTAATCTCTCCTCATACGGAAGCTGTTCCATACCCTAATAATTTTTTGTTGCCCTTTTCTGAACCTTTCCAATTCCAATATAACTTTTTTGAGATGGGGCAACCACATCTGCACACAGTATTCAAGATGTGGGTGTTCCATGGATTTATATAGAGGCAACTTGATATTTTCTGTCCTATTATCTATCCATTTCTTAATTATTCCCAGCATTCTGTTCGCTTTTTTGACTGTTGCTGCACATTGAGTGGATGTTTTCAGAGAACTATCCACAATGACTCCAAGATCTCTTTCTTGAGTGGCAACAGCTAATTTAGACCCCATCATTGTATATGTATAGTTGGGATTATGCTTTCCAATGTGCATTACTTTGCATTTATCAATATTGAATTTCATCTGCCATTTTCAGTATGATGAGGGAATGAGAGAAGCATTGTTTTTTAATGATGAGCCCTCTTACATGTAAAGCTTTGCCTTACCATTCATTTACTAATTCTATTTATTCTACGAGCATTCTACTCTGTACCCAGCATTCCCACAGAATGAATTTCACCTGGGTGCAGGGAGGACTCCAGCACTCTGTAAGTCCAATCCTGCAAGGCACCAAATGCCTCCTCAGAGGAGACTCCCGTGGGGAGATGGGCTCCTTTGTAAGGTGTGCAGTAAGGAGCCTGATTCCTGGCTCCCTGAGGAGCTATTGCCTATTGAAGTCAATGGGACAACTCAGATCAGTGATAATTAATCATGAGAGTAAGAATTGCAGTATCCGTGCACTGATCCTAGAGTGGGGAAGCCTTTCTGGAAGATGCTGCTGCAGTGCACAATGTTACAAAAATGGATTCAGGGGGAGATACAGTGAAGATTAGGGGTATGGAACGGCTGCCATATGAGGAGAGATTAATAAAACTGGGACTTTTCAGCTTGGAAAAGAGACGACTAAGGGGGGTTCTAATTGAGGTCTATAAAATCATGACTGGTGTGGAGAAAGTAAATAAGGAAGTATTATTTACGCTTTCTCATAACACAAGACTAGGGGGATGGTGTCCCTAGCCCCTGTTTGCCAGAAGCTGGGAATGGGCAACAGGGGATGGATCACTTGATAATTACCTGTTCTGGTCATTCCCTCTGGGGTATCTGGCACCGGCCACTGTTGGAAGACAGGCTACTGGGCTAGATGGACCTTTGGTCTGACCCAGTATGTCCGTTCTCATGTTCTTATTGCCTTCAGTGCTAAAAAACAGGGAAAGATAGTTTTGTAAAGTCAGTCTTGCCTAAGCAACTTGTGAACTGCTGATTGGCTTCTTCATTCTCATTCTTATAATCAGCAACCTCAAAGAAGTGCTCAGCATATGGAATCTTCCTTGTGCTATGGTCAATCAGCCTCACTGGGGCCAAAACCTAATATTTAGTTAAGAAAAACATAGCAGATATGAGCTAAATTGGTCACGTTCATTACACTTATGTTTTAAGTATCAGAGGGGTAGCCGTGTTAGTCTGGATCTGTAAAAAGCAACCTGTGGCACCTTATAGACTAACAGAAGTATTGGAGCATAAGCTTTCGTGGGTGAATACTCACTTCGTCAGACGCATTAGGTTTTAAGGTGGGTTAATGAAAGGCAAAAAACCTAACAGCTGACTGAAGGGCAACACAAACCAGTTTAAACTAGATATCTCTGTCCTTAATCTCTTGAAAATCTCTGGTTTTCTTTAACTCTACATGAACTTTTGCAGGGTATGATTATCTGCCCGTCAATGCTAGACATGTTTTCAAAATCCTTTGGTTTTGAAAACAAAACGGAAAAAAGTCAAAAAAAAAAACCCCTCTCAGTTGTTTTGCAAGCCATTTTACTCATCAGAAATAATTGCGGTCAGACATATTTAGCTGAGAAATGCTGGTATTTGTCCTAATGTTTTATAAATGTTTATAACAAACTTAAATGCATGTAAATACACCGTCTCCGCGCCCTGCAATAAATCATTGGTGCAAACCTTTTTAGAGTTTCAGCGGTACTGCTTTAGGGCGGGAGCCAATACCCACTGAAGTCAACAGGACAAATGGTACCTTGCATTCTGCCTTATAGAGCAGCAAGTAGCTGGATTGGCCCAGAAGCAGAGCAAAAACCCAGTTCTGACTTAGTGGGCCACAACTGGGTCCCTCTTACCCCAGGGAGGAACTAATTTGTGCCAGTCCTTTTCTTGGCACAGTTTACTTCCTCCACTCCATGGAAGCTGAGTGGTGCTGATTAGCATGTTGGGAGCTGAACCTAGATTTCGCCCACTGCACACACACCAGCCCTGGAATCTGCTTTCCCACTCTCTGAAAGCTCCAACCCGTGATGCAGATAGTAAGGGACGGAAGCAGAGGTCTGCTCATATCTGAACCTTGAGAAAACTCCATTACTCAAGCAAGACTTCCACTGATTTCAGTGTCATTAAGGGTTGTAGGATTGGGCCCTTGTTTCCCTCTTCCCAAATTCAGAGTTCTCATTTGCAGATTTAAGAACCATAGTGAAAGGGGATCTGTTACCCTAACTGTGTCATTTATCTTAATCACTTCACTCCTTAATCAGATACTGCATAAGGCGCTATAGAAATATTTAAGACAGATAGTCAGTGCCTAGGCTTTTCTAACGAGGCAGTTTTAATAATGTGATCTTTTTCTGTATATCTAGAGGAACTGTTCTTTTATTAACTTGGCTTTTTTTGCACTTGAAATGCTTTCAATCAGATAGGACTTTAAAATAAAAATTGTGTTCCAAAAGTGGCAAGAATGAATTAGACCATAATTGAACAAATGGGGGAAAGTTCTTGCAAATTATGACAAAAGTGCAGTGTTACCAAGATTTGAACTTGCTTTTTGTTGTTGCTTTAATATAAATGTTTATTTTCTTGGCTGCACAATCTTCGGCTGCATTCTGTGGAGATTCTTAGGTGCTGAATTAGCTAAAGAGGGCTCGCTTGTTTTTCAATAAGGACCCCATGCTACAAACATTTAAAGATATAACATACGCATAAGCTTTATTGTTTATGTTACATGAGCACTCACTGGCCTCGGTCGGGACTACAGATCCATTTGCTAGGTGCTATGCACAAGAACTAAGCAAAATATTTTGATCAAAACTTTTTTTGGGGTAAGTAAATAAATAAATTCACCGTCGCTAAAATATTTTGTGAATGTGTCAATTTTACCAAATTGTTTGTTCTGGAACAAAAACCTTCAAAAAAAATCAAAACATTTAGTTTGATGCTTTCCAAAATGAAACATTTGTTATTGTTTGATTCCAAACAACTTTGAATTCTATTTCAAATGTTTAAAAGCTCAGAATGAAAGAAAATGTTTTGTTTGATCCAAAACAGTTTTTTTCTACTTTTTGAAATGACCAACAAATCAAAAAAATGTATTATTTACTCAGCTCTACTGTACATATACATTTATTCAGACATACAGAAATGTTAAAAAAGGGAACCTGTCTATACCTTCTAGAGGCCTTAGTCATACCTTTAAAATAAGTCCTATGCACAGCAGTACAATTTAAGGTAACCCACCACCCGAGACAGGCAACTTCAAAACCCACAAACAACTTCTAACCCGGTAGATGTCTCTTTCATCTAGCAGATAGAGGCATAACAAGATCCAGTGGCTGGAAGCTGAACCTAAACAAATTGCAACTAGAAATAGGGTGCAAATTTTTAGCAGTGAGGGTACTTAACCACTGGTAGAATTTATGTAGGGTTGTGCTGAAGTCTTTAAATTAAGATTGGACGTGTTTCTAAAATGTGGCCTCTAATTCAAACAGAAGTTATGGGCTAGATGTAGGAATTACTTGGTAAGGGTCTCTGATCTGTGTTACATAGGTGGTCACACTAGATGATCGTCCTGGCTTCTTCTGGCCTTAAAAATAGATTAAACTCCTCCCCTTTTCAATTCTCCAAACCTATGTTCCAGTGCCTGAGAAAGGATATTTTGCAATATATGAAGGTTAGCAGACTCAGAGCATTTCAGAACAAGGGGAAGAGTGAATTCTGAAGCCAGGATGTCCCCCTCACCCCCAACAACCAGCCAGCAATTCCCTCTCATTTATACCAAGAGGTCTTCAGCATGAGTGCCTCTACTGTGGCAGTAAGGCATGGGAAAGAGGTGATTACTCAGGCAGGATGGTCTTAAGGCATCTAGCCCAGATTTATAAAAGGTATTTAGGGATTGCTGTGATCATCATCAAAATCCCTAATTGATTTAGGACTCTAAATCTTACTTTCAAAAGGGCTTTAAGTGCTTAGGAGTTTAAATTCCATCAACAATTGAAAATGAACATTGAAAATGAAATTTAGGTTCCTAAATCAGTTATGATGCTGAGTGCAGCAATACCAACCTGTCTTTGAAAATGTGTTTGCAGTGTTGCTGTAGCCATGTTTGTCCCAGGATATTAGCAAGGTAAAATGGGTGAGGTAATAGCTTTTATTGGATCAATTTCTCTTGGTGAAAGAGACAAGCTTTCAAGCTTACACTGAGATCTTCTTCAGGTCTGAGAAATATATTCAGACTATCACAGCTAAATACAAGGTGGAACAGTTTGTTAAACATAAGGAGTTAACACAGAGATCATTCCCTGGGAAGTGCGCAGTTAACACCTTTGCAGTCGCAGGACAAGGGAAGGTTAATGGGTTATAGATTGTAGATTATAAATCCAGTGTCTTTACTAAATCCATGATTTTTAGTGTCTAACAAAGTTATGAATTTAAGCTCCCAGGTTTGTCTTTTGATAGTGTTGTGCAGGTTGCCTTTGAGGAGGAGGACTGGGAGGTCAGATATGGAGTGACTGTTCTGTAAAAAGTGTCTGCCTGTGGTTATATCATTTTGCTGTTCATTCAGGAGTATAATAAATGTCTGGTTTCACCCACATAATTGTTATTGGGGCATTTAGTGCCCTGGATGAGGTATGCCACATGTGATAGGCATGTGTAGGGCACATAGATCTTGACAGGTGTGATGCGTGTGTGTGTTTTGGGGGGTATTGATCATTATATCAATGGAGATATGTCTGCAGGTTTTGCATCTGTTATTATGCCAGGTTCTGGTTCTGCTTTGAGTTGGTATGTCTTAGTCTGTGGGCAGCTTGCTTCTGATGATGAGCCTGGCAAGGTTAGGGGTGGGGTGGGGTTTTTTGAAGGCCAGTAGAGGGGCTTCAGGGAAGATTTCTTTCAGGATGTGGTCCCTATCAAGTATGTGTTGCAATTGTTTAGTGATACCCCTTATGGGATCCAGTGTGGGGTGGTAGGTACAACTAAGGGTGGGAGGTATGTGTGTGGGGTTTTCTGTATTGAAGCAGGTTCTGTCAAGATATTTGAATTGCCCATTCCATGATGCAATCTGCATCTCTGATGGTGTGTCCTTGTTTGGTAAAGGTGTTTTTAAGTGTGTCAGGGTGTATACCTTGGACAGTCTCCTTGGAGCATATTCTGTGGTATCTAGTGCCTGGCTGTAGATAACAGATTTCTTGGTATGTTTGGGGTGGTTACTGGATTGTGAAGGTAGGTGTGGTAATCCACGGGTTTCTTGTAGATAGTTATCTGTTGGGTTCCCTCGTAGAAGCTGATCATAGTGTCCACAACACTGATGCAGGTGTGGGAGTGTTTTAGAGAGAGTTTGATGGATGAGTGTTGGTTGCTGAAGTTGTGGTGGAAAGCTATGAGGGAGTTTAGGTCGTCCGTCCAGAGGATGAAAATTTCTCAGGTATATCAGTAGTTTCATGTTGCATTTGTCCAGAAATTCTTCCTCGAGGTGGCCCATGAAGAAGGTGGCATTTTGAAAAGCCTTGTCCTCAAAGGAAACTTGCACACCTTCAAAAGACAAGCCTGGGAGCTTAAATTCATAATTTTGTGAGATACTAAAAATCATGGATTCAGTTAAGACTTATCCTTATACTAAACAATTTTTTCACCTTGTGTTTCGCTGTGACACTCTTAGTACCTTTCCCAGACCTGAAGAAGAGCTCCATGTGTATCGCTCACCACCCAAAGCTGGTCAATAAAAGATGTCTCACCCACCTTGTCTCTTTAAAAATATGGGGTTTTAGGGCTTTCAAGATTAAAACCAACATTTTAAAACTTAACTCAGAAATTCACTGGCACTCAAGGAAAGGGATAGTCCTAGATTGTTTAAACAAACAAACAAACATACAACAGTGTTTCTCATCCAGTGGGGTAATGAAAGGCAATCTGGGAGTCGCAATAGAATAAAATTATTACAATCTACGAAAATTCGCTTTCCCATTCACCGTGCACCCTTGCTCTTCAAAGCCAAGCGTTCTGTCACTCTCTCAAACCACACATATACAAATAAATCACATGCCCTCATCATTGTTACCCTGCATGCATTTATTTTTTCTTACTCTTACTTTTATAGTAAACCCCCAGAGGTTCATGAAAAGTTGACTTCAAATAAGGGACCACCATCTTGAAAAGCTGAAGAAACACTGGTCTACACTAATTTACCCCAGTTGAGCATGTGGTGCTCTGTCTTTAAATCCTAATCTGTGAATCAAAGGCCATACTCTGCTACCTTTCCTCACGCTGAGAAGAGCGTTACTCTTCAAATAGTCTGGGAGGTTTTAAAGTAGCTACTTATGGACTAAAGTGCTGAGATACATGAGTAAGGGATAGTATGGTGATACGTGTGATATAAAAATCTATATAGAATACCATAGGGTAGCAGACTCCATCCCAAAGAAGCTGTTGAGTCTTTTTAGCAAACTCAATTTGTATTATGGTAAATTGAAGCTCAAAGAAATGATGAGTTTTAAACCAAAAATGATAGCATCCCCAGTGTCATAACCAGGGCCGGCTCCAGGGTTTTTGCCGCCCCAAGCAGAAAAAAAAAATGCGATTGCGATCAGCTCAACCGCCGCCGCTTCAGTCTTCGGCGGCAATTCGGCAGCTGGTCCTTCGCTCCAAGAGGGAGTGAGGGACCCGCCGCCGAATTGCCGCTGAAGAGCCGGACATGCCGCCCCTCTCCGTTGGCCGCCCCAAGCACCTGCTTGCTGGGCTGGTGCCTGGAGCCAGCCCTGGTCATAACTGCTGTAATTCACCTTATTTTATATTTTATTATTTTACTTATTTCGATATCAAAACAATTAAAACATGCCCAGGACAGAAATTTTGAGCACCCTAACAGCAATTAGTGTTGCCAACACTTGTGATGTTCAGCTTCTTAATGCCCCAGCTACTGGAGCCATGGGATTATATGAGAATCTTAGCTTTCATTTAAAAAAAAAAGTAATACTAAGATTCTAGCCCTCATGATTGCAAAGAGAAAAGTTTGTACCCTCGTGGCTCAAAACCCAGGAGGCAAATAAAAAGAACCCAACATGTATTATTAAAAAAAAAAGTTTTTTCAGTTAATCTCTATTGGGAGGTGGGGCTAGCTTATGAATTTTGAATATTTCTTGTTGGCAACATAGAATAATTAAATTTACAATAACAAGGAGAGCTACTCTAAAGCCTTGAAGAACGAAGGCAAACTTTCTGGTATGCCACATCCAGGTAAATTCATTAAAATTAAGATTCAATGATTCAGTGAGAGTATTTTCTTTTATCTTGTTATTTATCTCTTAAATAGTGTACATATTTTTTTCTTTTGTCTGTCAGTCACTGGTTTGTATTTTAAACATATTTGACTAGTCTACACCTGTTCCATTCAGATTGCATTAAGTTATTGATAATTGACTGAATCCTTTTAAAACTTAAATTCAGAGGCTGTTTGGTTCAGCACAGAAACTGAACTCTCTTAGCTGTTTGAATAGATTATCTAGATGACTTTTTTTATCAGCATTAGCAGCATAAATATATGTACAGTGCAGGAATACAGACTTAAGATATCGAGCACAATAGCGGTGCTCTCCAGAATATAATCTTTGAGGGACTGGAGGATGCTAGTAGTGTTTTGTCCTGCTGGCCTAAAACAACTAAGGCTCTTGGGAGATATCGGCAAAGTTTTTGAATGGTCCTTTCTGAGAGAAAAAATCTTGTGCAAAGTCTGAATACTCTCCAAGCTGGCTCTGACCACTGCTGCATACAGGGTGCTATAACAATTTTTAAAGTGGGGGTCCTGAGAGCCGTTAAACCAAAATGTACACCCTGTATATGATGGAAACCACTTCAAGCCAGCACCAGCACCTACGGCTCCTTGCTTTTGCCACCCATAGCAACACAGTCTAAGCTGCTGTGCATCCCCCCGGGCAGGGGCCTACACTGAACTGCTAACGCAGCATGGGGCTGTGTTCTCTTTCTCAGCTTAATCCCCCAGGACCAGAGTGGGGGTGGGGAGGTGGTATGTGTCCCCGCTAGCCTCTTCCTGTGCACATTCCTCTCCCTCCCTGCTCGGTCTTCACCTCCACGTTCAGCACAGGCCCCAGAGGGTTGAGGGAGGGAGGTGGGGGATTGTATTAGGAGTCCCCTTTCCGTGTGGCTGTGGGAAGAGCCACGAGGAAATGCCCCTGGAGCTCCACTCCATGTGCAGCTCATTGGGGCATGGTCTGGCCTGTAGTGTGCCAGTCTAGGGAAATCACCACTGCAATCGTTTTGTTATGAGCAGCAATTGCTGTGTAGGTTGTGAAAAGGAATAAAGCACTCTCCCTCCTGTTGGAGGATATCAGATGACTCAGAGTGATTTTAATATTGCTCAGCTTCACAAGAACTGAGTTTACCAGTGCCAGAGGATTATTGATTCCAGTACCTGCTACAGTGAACTCAGAATTTTGCTATTGTTTTTGTGGGTCCAATCCTGTATAACCCTTTAAGGGCCATGGTAAGTCCTTTGAGGCAGCACCGGCTTTTTGTTCTGTGTTTCTACAGCACCTAGCACAATGGGATTCTGGTCCATGACTGGGGATCATAGATGCTACCATGGTAATACAAATAATATTAAAAAGTCAATGGAGAAATAAAATTGTAACAAATAGAACGTTTGTTTCTCTCCAGGGCAGTGTGGCCTAGTGGATAGCACACTGGACTAGGATTCGGGAGATCTGCGTTCTGTTCCTGACTTTGCTGCTGGCCTGCTGGCTGACGTTAGGCAAGTTGCTTCACTTCTGTGCCTTGGTTTCCCCATCTGTAAAATACTGACCTCCTTTGTAAAGCACTTTGAGAGCTATTGGTGAAAAGTGCTATCTCAGAGGTAGGTATTATTATTCCATGCATGATGAATGGTTGGAGAATCTGGCCCTGTATTTGTGTAGTTAACTGGTTGCTAATTGTCCAGCGATAACCTCTTGGGTAACCTCATTACAGCAGCTGAAATGAACTGAAAATAACTGCGATTTGCAGATTAGCATGTCACACACTTTCTGTGTGTACATAATAAAGCTGCCCCAATGCTGCAGTACTTTATTCTCATGTGCAGGCCCAGTCACATCAATGGGATTCCTCATGGTAAATAAGGATTTGCAGGATAAGGGCATTGGGAAGGATTCTCATGACACCCACCCCTCATGACTTTTAACACAGTCTCTGTTCTTTAATAGTTTGGAAGGCACTAAACAAATCGCTAACCTTCACACATAGGCCATGCCACAGGCCAAAATTCCTTGGCATTTAAATAATGTCAGTGAATTTACGGGCTTTACTAGGGTGCGCATCTCCATAGTGCCCTTTAATTAATTTATACTCATGTGAGGGAGGGAGGGATTACGATTCCCATTTTGCAGATGAAGAAACGGAGACTCACAGGTCATGCTTCGAACCAAAATTCACACATGGCATCTGTAGCACGATGGGACTAAAACCCAGACTTCTCCACACATCCTTCCTCCCTTCTTTTTTCCATCGTTCCTTCTTTCTGGCACACACTGGGCAAAGCCACAAGGATATAAATTAAGGAGACACTGTCAACTTGAAATGTAAAGGCAAGTCCGCACTTCAAGCGCTGCATCGGCGCAACTGCATCGCTGTAGCACTTTAATGAAGATGCTCTAAGTTGACAGGAGAGAGCTAGCCCATCGGCATAGTTAATCCACCTCCCCGAGAGGCGGTCGCTATGTTGGCATGAAAAACTCTCCTATCTACACTGGGAGTTAGGTCAGTAAGCTACATCTCTTAGGGGGGTGGCTTTTTCACACCTTTGAGACACGTGGGCCTACAAATATAGGGCTGTAGTGTAGACCACATCTAAATTAGTCAGTTTAAAAAAAGAACACCACCACCCACCCAGAAGTTCTTAGTTTCAGATATTGCAGAGGCCCTGCTCCTTTTTATGGGTTTGCAACCACCTTTTCCTATTTTTCAAAAGGTATTTATCTCCCCACTGCTATGCTATCTCAGCAACAGGGGAAACTGACCAAGGCCAAACAGCAAAACTCACCACACAAATGCTGCCAGATGCACAATGTAAACTAGTTGAAAAAAGACAGCATTTCCCCCCACTCATCTCATTCACTTATAGGACTCTTAACTGAAAGACAGGGTGGGTGAGGTCATATCTTTTACTGGACCAATTTTTGTTGGTGAAAGAGGCATGATTTTGAGTGCCACAGAGCTCGTCTTCAGGGGTGGGTTCTTATTGTTACTTTCCTGCAACAATAGCAGATAAAATAGTGACAAAGGGAAATATGATTTGCACATTGAGGGCACATGTTGATCTGTAAAAGCCCATTTTCTGCTGCTCTGTAAAGACACTGAAGATCCCATGGCCCTTTACTCAGAGAAGGGTTTTGCTCTGGTGTTTTTAGACAGCATTTTCCTTCCCCGTCATGCTATTCTGTGGTGGCTGCCACATCCATCCAGCAGCACTATGTGAATATTGTTTATAAAGCACTTTGGAATAAATATACTGGGAGATGTCCGTCCATTGGGCTGCACACATATGGAATTTTCAAATCAGACTGAGGGATTTAGGCACCTAACGTCCATTGAAATTCATCACGTTACAGCACCTTTTATAGGATCTCCAAGTTGTCGACAAACATGAAACCTCAGTAGGACTTTATGAGAGAGCCATGTAGTATTTCTGTTTTACAGGTGAGTACACTAAGGTCCAGAGAAGTTAAAGTGAATTGGACAAAATTACTGGCAGAGATGGGAAAAGAACCCAGTTGTCCTAATGCTCTGTCCTCTTCTCTGAGCACCACACATCACTCACTAGTTAAATAAAGCTACCAGAGAACAGCTCCTCCTTTCTCTCTCCATGTCCTTTGAAATGACAGTGCACCCACCTGATATAGACATCAGTGAAACAGCTCTGTCTAACCATTTCTGTAGGCACCTTTCTAAAATAACGTGGACCATTTAACTTTGCATATTCGCGTCTGCTGCCATGTGCGTACCTATAAATATTCCAGGCCTTGGAGGGACCAATTAAATTGGCATTTACCAAATGTGGGTTGTAAAGTGAAAATCGGCAAAGCAGCAGCGGAGCTTCAGCTTTCATTTTGTTAGCTCTTTGTCTGCTCCATGTGTATGCAGAGTTCTTTTATGAGCGGAGAAGAAGGAATCAAAGAGCCAGACAAAGATCGTGCCCAGGGGCTAATCCGCACCTAGTTAAAACATGTGCCAATTAGAATCTATGGTACAGTGGGGGTGGCTATCCTGCTTTTAAATCCTGCACGATGTGCTCTGGGACCCATGGTAGTAGAATCTGTGCTATTCTGCTGTGCAGGGAGCGGCGAGTGGGTTTGGAAGGGCTGCAGATTCCATGTGCTGTTATCATTTATTTATACTGCAGTAGGGACCAGAAGCCCTAATAATTAGGGACTGGGGCCCACCAGGCTAGGCATAGAACACCCATATAAGTAAAAGGCAGTCCCTGCCCCAAAGAGCTTGCAATTTAAGTAGGCAGAGCTCTGGCCCATGGGAATCTATGCAAAAAGGGTGGTGGGGGTCAGAGGCTCTATGGATTCTCCCCTCTGTGTACCTGGAATATAGAATCATGGAAGATTAGGGTTGGAGGGGACCTCAGGAGTTCATCTAGTCCAACCCCCTGCTCAAAGCAGGACCAACACCAACTAAACCATCCTGTCAGGGCTTTGTCAAGCCGGGCCTTAAAAACCTCTAAGGATGAAGAGTCCACCACCTCCCTAGGTAACCCATTCCAGTGATTCACCACCCTCCTAGTGAAATAGTGTTTCCTAATATCCGACCAAGACTTCCCCCACTGCAACTTGAGACCATTGCGCCTTGTTCTGTCATCTGCCACCACTGAGAACAGCTGAGCTCCATCCTCTTTGGAACCCCCCTTAAGGTAGCTAAAGGCTGCTATCAAATCCCCCCTCACTTTTCTCTTCTGCAGACTACATAGCTCCAGTTCTCTCAGCCTCTCCTCATAAGTCACGTGTCCCACCCCTCTAATCATTTTTGTTGCCCTCTGCTGGACTCTCTCCAATTTGTCCACATCCCTTCTGTAATGGAGGGACCAAAACTGGAGGCAATATTCCAGGTGTGACTTCACAAGTACCGAATAGAGGGGAATAATCACTTCCCTCAATCTGCTGGCAATGCTCCTATTAATACAGCCCAATATGCCGTTGGCCTTCTTGGCAATGATGGCAACACCAGTGGCTACTGCAGAAGCAGCATCTATATAGCAGTTCATCATGTAGTCTCCAGTGTGGAAGTAGGGAAAGAATTAACAAGGATTTGTAGGGGATCTTAATGCATGACAGTCTGTTAGCAAGAGTCAGGCTAGCAGTTAGCAAGAGTTAGGCCAGCTGTAACCCTAATGACGCGAGACTTGTAGAAGCGAGGATGGTGTGAGGCGAGTGGGAAAGAACTGTGTGAGAAGTTGTCACGACCTTGCACTGATAACCAAATACGTAGACTGGCGTCTTCTGAAGTGAGAAAAATAAGATAGCAGGATGGCCTATGTATAAACAAAATGCAGCTGTTGCTCATTATTGTCTGTGTTATTGCTTGTTATTGTCTGTAACAAAGGTATAAATGCTTGCTGTAATTGTTTACCTGTTGAGAGACCTGTCCAGGATTGGGGCGACCCTATGTCCTAGGGCACTCCCTCCTTCTATTGCAATTGCTTGAGAAATAATAAATTATTTGATTTTGCTGCACCCAAAGAAAAAGCGAGAACTGAGTTTTTCTCCGACACCAGTGAGGAGGAAAGCAGATTCCTAACCCCACCCAGACCCCTGCTGGGCTATTCTGCATCCAGCCTGGCTAAGTAACATCTGAGCTGTGGAGTTGGACCTCAGGGACTTTGCAGGGAATCGGCATAGTGTCCCCTCAGTGGGGAGATCACTGGTTTTTCAGCACAGGAAACAAAGACAGGCTGGTGTGCTCCCTTCCCCCTCTGTGTTGAAACATTGAGGTCAATTTACCATTAGGAACTGCCACAGCTTTTGTAAAATATGTAAAACCCTTAATCCAATTTAATCACCAGTGCCAAATTTTCTATTCAGTGGGATAAAATGCCTTCTCTGTGCCCACTGACTAGCTACGGAGGAGGAAACATTTGATTAGAAGCACTTATGAAACCAAGAACCTTTTCCACATGCTGCCTACAGATGACCTTTCATAAATCCCACCAAATCCTAGCCTGCTATTCTACCATGCTGTTTATAGTTTGATCTGTTGCCCATTAAGGAGACACATATTGCTTCACCTTCAGCTACATTCTAAAGCACAATGGAGATTAGAGGTGTTTTCACGGGGAGGAAAAAGAAAATTCCGCCAGATAAACCATAATTTAAAGTTATTAACACATGGATTTATATAGCTCTGCTTCAAACGACCATATACACAATGCCCACAGCATAACTACCTAAAGCATAATGTCCTAATGGATCACTGCCTTCTAGAGGAGCAACACAACCTCAACGCAGTTAAGCATTTCTCCCAAATTAGCAAACAAGTTTGAAACCATTATGGCCTTATCAGTCAAGACTGAGCTAAGGGAGATGAACGCATAGAAGCTGTGTTGTGTGGAGGGGGGAAATCCATCTTTTGCAAAAAGCGGATATATAGGCACAGAAGAACAGCTACAGTACCAAGTAAAATATACAGCCTGTCGAGCTGTGTGCATTCAGGGTCTGATCCTGCACCTTTAAAACTGATAGGCTCTTTAACAGTGACTTCAGTGAGTGCATGGTCAAGCCCAACATCTGTGTGTTTTGCTGGACAGACTATAATACACTCATTTGTAACAGGGTTGTCCAGTGGTCAGCTGTGGCTGGGATTCAAGACGACTGAAGTTGTGCTCTGACAAGTGCTCACTCTGTAATCTTGGGTGACTATGTACCATTGCTGTAATAATCCCCCTCTAGTGCACCACGGTGCTTTGAGGCTTAACTGATTACTCTTTAGAAAGTGCTTTGAGTTCTCCAGATGGAAGGGATGATGTGAGCAGAATTATTTATTTCACCCTGTTTGTTCTAAGTATATGTGAAAATATCCCTTCATTGCTAAATTAGTGATTGCTTCCTGGTGGCTGATATCTTCCCTACAGTATTTTAGGAGCACATTTGTATCTCAAAGGAAATAGCTCCTAATGGGGGAGCAGAATCATAGAGATTACTGTGAATTTTATTTTGTTAGAGAAAAATATGGGGCCTGCTTTGGCTCCCATTGTAGTACCGCTCCTATTGACTTCAACGGGAGAAAGCTCGGGCCCAATGTATTGCAGAGTCAGTGATTATTCAGCACTTTATGTAAAAAAAAAATTAATTAAATGCAGCTGCTTTTATATAATTCAAAGACAGAACTAAATGTTTTCTTGAATTATTTTTGGTTCCTTTTCCCCTCTCCTTCCTACCCACACTGTCTACAAAGAAAGGCTTCAAAGAACATAAGCAAATCCAACCCTTTTATTTTAAGATTTTTTTTTTTTTACATTTGAAAAAAGTTTATTCTACTTGACTCCGTTGCAAAGAATCCAGTCAAAGAAATCCTGCCTTTATAGTTCCTTTGTGGTGCTAGAAACCCAGAAATGCCTAAACTGGGGCCAAGGTGATCTGTGAACCTGGATGCTTTTGAAATGCACCACTGTCCATTCCAATCAGATGCGGCATGGCCTGAGTGAAATCTATTCATTAACACCTGCTTTGGAACAAGAACCTACATGTTACCGATTGCTGACGCCTAAACTGGTGAACTAATGGATCAGAAACTTTGGTGGCTTTGATAAGGAATAAATAAAACATGAGTTCAAAATCCAAATGTGGCTACTAAGGGGGAAAAATGTAATCAAAGGAAGAAAAAGCTTTAATGCAAATAGATGCCATGGAAAGTCCAGCAGATTGTATCTCCTGAGCCAGGAAAGTATTTGTTTGAGAATATTTTACTTATTATGGAGTCACTAGTGTGACTCCAGAGCTAAAAGCCTTTTTTTTCTGTTCCCTCTAAGGCATTGATTCAGCAGTGTTTAAGCATATGCCGAAGTTTTTGCACGTGAGTAGCCCCATTGACTTCGTTTGGAGCTACTCGTGTTTGAAGTTAGACATGTGCTTAAGTTCCTTTCTGAATCAGAGCCTAAAGCCAATGGTAAAATTCCCCTCAGTTCTGATATGAAAATAGGTGTAAGACCTACAGTACAACAGTTTCCCTGATACGTCTGATTTTGTCTTTTGTTGTTTCTGCTTTGTAATTGGATGCAGGGAAGATGAATAAAACTGCCTTTCATGACAAATATTTGGAAAAATAACCATTTGCGCTAAAATTCTTGCAACTTTTAGGCTTTGTACATCTTTAGCATGCCCTTCCATTGTGAAAGTCTACACACAAGCATAGAAAATAAATAGCAACTAATTCAGCTATTTTTCCTGTCAAGCTGGGAGGAAGGAAGACAGCTGTGACGTAATTATTTATTTCTATTTTAATTACTTGGGAGGTGCTTACTAGTAGGATGCCGGGCACACAGAGCAACCTAGATAGGTTAAGGAGTATCATTTTAACCAACATTGTGATCTAAGGTGATGTAGCATATGTGTTACAATGTATGTCACGCCTTTACATTGCTGTTTGTAGTGTTGTTGTAACTGTGTTGGTCCGAGGATACTAGAGAAACAAGGTGAAGTAATATCTTTTATCGGACCAACTTCTGCTGGTGAGAGAGACAAGCTTTTGAGCCACACGGACTGGGGTGGCTCCAGGCACCAGCACACCAAGCGTGTGCCTGCGGCGGCAAGCCGGGGGGGCCAGTCAGGCAGCCTTCAGCGGCATGCCTGCGAGAGGTCTGCCAGTCCCGCAGCTTCAGCAGAAATTCGGCGACGGGTACGCCAAAGGCGCAGAACCGGCGGACCTCCCGCATGCATGCCACCGAATCCCCGTTACCAGCAGACCTCCCGCAGGCATGCTGCTGAAAGCCACCTGAGTGCCGTGCTTGGGGCGGCAAAATACATAGATCCGCCCCTGTACACAGAGATCTTCTTCAGGTCTGGGAAAGGTGCTCAGAGTGTCACAGCTAAACAGAAGGGTAGAGAAGAGACAAGGGCCTTGGCCACACTTGAGAGTCGCAGCGCTGGTGGTGCAAGAGTTAACAAATGTCGCAAGAGACCATTCAAGGTGAAGGGGGCAGTTAATACATCTTCAGTTGTAGCTAACATGTTAAATCGATATCTGTTCCACTCTTGTATTTAGTTATGAGGCTCAGGGCATGTCTCCACTGCAAGTATCAGAGGGGTAGCCGTGTTAGTCTGGTTCTGTAGAAGCAGCAAAGAATCCTGTGGCACCTTATAGACTAACAGACGTTTTGCAGCATGAGCTTTCGTGGGTGAATACCCACTTCGTCGGATGCAAGTAAAATCCCAGGGCTAGCTCATGCCAGCTGACTTGGACTCACGGGGCTTCAGCTAGGGGCTATTTAATCATGTTGTAGACGTTCAGGTTCATGCTGCAGCCTTGGATCTAGGATCCTGCGAGATCGGAAGGTCCCAGAGTTCGGGCTGCAGTCCATGCGCAAACATTTACACTGCAATTAAACAGCCCCTTAGCATGAGCCTGAGTCAGCTATCACAGGCCAGCCGCGGGTACCTAATTGCAGTGTAGACATCTGAGTACCTTTCCAAGACCTGAAGAAGATCTGTGTGTAAGCCGCAAAGCTTGTCTCTTTCACCAACAGGAGCTGGTCCAATAAAAGATATTACCTCACCCACTTTGTCTCCTTACATTTCTGTAAAGCGTGAAACAGGTTTGTACAATGTAACAAAATTGTCTTTCTTTGTGCTAAATATGAAAAAAAAATCTGCCAAAAGCTAAAGGGATGAAAAATGAATAAGGAACAACTTTTCTACCAAATTGGGGGGGAAATCTCACATTATCAGCTCATGTACATTTTTTCCCTGCATATTCTATCTGAGAAGAGATGTTCATAAAAAGCCCTCAGTTTAGTCATTCGACATTATCAGACCTGTTCTGGATGTCACTTACTGCACCCCCCTTCCTCTATTCTGAAGTTATTGTAATTCTTATTCTGTTTATCCTTGTGCATGCCCGGTATATCTGTATACATTTGTGTGTGTGTATGTATAAATACTATCCCTATGGTCTAGCTTTATTATGCAGATAATGGCAATGGTAAGCCAGGCTGAGTAGGGCATCCCTTTCATGTTTCAGAGGAATGCCAGGCAAGGAGATCTTGCCCACTATATAAGAATAAGAATGAACCAATTTTCTTTGCAATGTGAGGGAAAGAATAGGAATAGTCAGAGAACAATAACTGTTGTCTTTTTATTAGATCCCACAAAAAACAAACCTTGCAGTAAAACTTTCAGAACAGTATCGCAGCACTACCTTGGGGTGGAGGTACGGGGTCTGATTCACTATTGTGCTGCACTTTGTACAGTCATTTACAGGATAGGGTGGGTGGAAATCATCCCCAGCCTGATTTAGTAGCATTTGACACCCACTTTCTATGGGGTATAAATGACTACGCAAAGTACAATGCAATGGAAGATTTGCCCGGTGGTATCAGGATTGTTTTCTGGTGTAATGCTGCATTTTGTTTCTCACACCTGTTTTGTTTTGTTTTAAATCAGCAGCAAGTTGACCTGATTTGGGATATAAACAAGTGGGTCTTTGGGGCCCGATTTTTAACCTGGATCAGTGGCATCCACAGCTCCATTGACACTAACTGGGGCTGTGGGGACTGCTCTGAAAATCAAGTCCACTAGCAACATAGATACAGAGCGAGATCGTGGATCATGATTTTTTGGTGGAATTTCTCTTTGCTTTCATGCATAATCTAGATCCAGGTAACTAGAAATTGTGTGCCCCTTAATTGAACAAAACTGGATATATATTACCACTGAAGATAATTAGGGAGAGGGGAAAGAGAAAGCTGGAAATGTGGACCTCTAAGTATGTTCCATTCAAACAACAATTTGAATAACCAAAAAAAAAAAAACACCAACAACAAAAACCATATGCTCCTGTTGACATAAATTCATAGGACTGGAAGGGACTGTGAGAGGTCATCTAGTCAAGTCCCCTGCACGTAGGGCAGGACTAAGTATTATCTAGACCATTCCTGACAAGTGTTTGTCTAACCGGCTTTTAAAAATCTCCAATGATGGAGATTCCACAACCTCCTAGGCAATTTATTCCAGTGCTTAACTACCCTGACAGTTAAGAAGTTTTTCCTAATGTCCAACCTAAAATGCCATTGCTGCAATTTAAGCCCATTGCTTCTTGACATTAAGTACAACATTTTTTCTCTCTCCTCCTTGTAACAACCTTTTATGTACTTGAAAACTGTTGTCATGTCCCCTCTCAGTCTTCTCTTCTCCAAACTAAACAAACCCATTTTTTTCACTCTTCCCTCATAGATCATCTTTTCTAGACCTTTAATCATTTTTGTTGCTCTTCTCTGGACTTTCTCCAATTTGTCCACCTCTTTCCTGAAATGTGGCGCCCAGAACTGGACACCATAGTCCAGTTGTGGTCTAATCAGCAAGGAGTAGAGTGGAAGAATTACTTGCTTACAACACTATGACCCCCAGATTCCGTTCTGCAGCACTGGCAGTCATTTCCCATTTGTGTGTGTGCAACCGATTGTTCATTCCTAAGTGGAGTACTTTGCATTTGTCCCAGGGGCAGCTCCAGGCACCAGCACACCAAGCGCATGCCGGGGGTGGCAAGCCGTGGGGGGCGTCCTGCCAGTTGCTGTGAGGATGGCAGTCAGGCAGCCTTCGGTGGCAAGCCTGTGGGAGGTCCTCCTGTCCCGCGGTTTCAGTGGCAATTTGGTGGTGGGTAAGCGGGACTGGTGGACCTCTCGCAGGTATGCCGCCGAAAGCCACCTGACTGCCATGCTTGGGGCGGCAATATACATAGAGTTGCCCCTGATTTGTCTTTATTAAATTTCATCCTATTTACTTCAGACCGTTTCTCCAGTTTGTCCAGATCATTTTGAATTTTAATCCTATCCTCCAAAGCACTTACAACCTACTCGAGCGTGGTAGCATCCACAAACTTTATAAGTTTTCTCTACATGCCATTATCTAAATCATTGCTGAAGGCATTGAACAGAACCAGACCCAGAACTGATCCATGTGGGACCCCACTCAATATGCCTTCCAGCTTGACTATAAAGCACTGATAACTACACTCTGGGAACGGTTTTCCAAATAATTTAGACAACCTCCTTATAGTAGCTCCATTTAGGTTGCATTTCCCTAGTTTGTTTATGAGAAGGTCATACAAGACAGTATCAAAAGCCTTACTAAAGTCAAGATATATCACATCACTACTTCCCCCCATCCACAAGGCTTGTTACTTTGTCAAAGAAAGCTATTAGGTTGGTTAGAGGTGTTTTGTTATTGACAATTCCATGCTGACTGTTATTTATCACCTTATTATCTTCTAGGTGTTTGCAAATTGATTGCTTAATTATTTGTCCCATTATCTTTCCAGGTACTGAAGTTCAGCTGACTGCTGTGTAATTCCCCGGGTTGTCTTTATTCTCCTTTTTATAGATTGGCACTATATTTGCCCTTTTCAAGTCCTCAGGAATCTCTTCCGTCTTCCATAACTTTTAAAAGATAATCGCTAATGGCTCAGATATCTCCTCAGTCAGCTCCTTGAGTATTGTAGGATGTATTTCATCAGGCCCTGGTGACTTGAAGACATCTAATTTGTCTAAGTAATTTTTAATTTGTTCTTTCCCTATTTTAGCCTCTGATCCTACCTCATTTTCACTCCCATTCACTATGTTAGGCGTCCAATTGCTACTAACCTGTTTGGTGAAAACTGAAACAGAAAAGTCATTTAATACTTCTGCCATTTCCATATTTTCCATATCAATGATACTATGAAGAAAAGAGCTGTTTGGAGTTGATTTTTAAAAGCGATGCTGCTGTGTGCTACAGTAAATCATTTCAGAGCAAGGCTCCCTTCCATGTAGGCAATATATCCCCACATGCATCTGAAATTCTGCAGCAAGCCAGAGGAATATAAAACAAAAGGTATGTGATATTGTAGGCAAACTGCTACTTAACATCTCTATCAAAGTAATATATATTTTCCTTAGCATGTTAAAAATGCAAGGGAAACCTTTAACTTCTAAGATCAATTGCAAGCACAGACAGACTCTGGTTTAGGAAGAGTATTCTGTCTTGTCAAGCCCACCTTATCATCATGGAAGAATAAACAGCATAATTATTCTCACCTTTTTGTTGGTTTTCTAATTGGATCATTTGTTACTTTCAGAAAATTCAAATCAACATCAGATTTATAGTGTGAGGCCACTGAAATATTGATTTGGTTATAGAAATGTCAAAGTTGACAGGTAAGCTGTCTTGTTGTCTCAGGGGGCTTTTGCATTAGGAGATACTATGAAAACAGACCTTTAGAATCTCATAAGTTTAACAATTTGCTTCTGTGCCACGCATGGGTAAAAATTCTGTTCTTTTACCTGTCTGTAAATCTTACGTCTCACCCATCATTTAGAACACTGCTGTTTTGAATCAGCCTGACAGAAGGCTCAGTTGTAACAGTTCTCTGTTTCAGAATGTGTTTCGTTTCTGGGTTGGCTACCGCATCTTTGTGGGCTATTAACATTAATCTTCTGGTTGCTTATGCAAAATGAAACTCTGGTGCTAGCAACCTGAGGTGAATGAATCAAACCCTGTTTACAAGGAATAAAGTCTGAGGTGAGCTCTGCCGATCACTGGATGCAAGAAGTTTTATACTCTTCTATACTTGCCACTCAGTCATGTTTCCTCTACTCCGCAACAAACAAAGATTACAACGTTTTTCTAATAAAAATCATTCCAAACCAAATGTAATAAAATACAATCAGATTGTCCGCCAAAGAGGGCTAACACGAGAAAACTTGGTCTGACTGTCTACCCACTTGAGCTTCAGGAATTACAAACCTAGAACCAAAGTCCCATGTTGTGAGTGAACTCATCTCTACTCTTTAGTGCACTATACGTCTCCAACTAAGACTTTGCCACCACTAACTGCATGAATTCTGGTAACATTATGGGTGGTTTGGTTTGTTTTTTTTGTTTTTTGCGGTTGTTGTTTTTCCCTGTTCCACACACACCAAAAAAACCCAACCCTGGATAATAAAGGATTTGAGGCCTGAACCACATTCTGTTGAAGTCAATGGAAAGACTCCAATTGACTTCAATGGGCTTTTGATCAGGCCCCTTCCTAGGGCAAAATTCTGTCTCAACTTCTGAAGACTTTCTTAACAAAGCTCCCACTGAAATCATTTAACGTGTGTTTGGCAGAAGACTTGACTGAGATGTTTTGGTGAATAGTAAATTCTTTCAAAAATGCATTTTTGTGGCACTGAAAATATTTGTGGGGTCAGGTAGAGTTTGGAAAATAATTTTGACACCTCCCCACAAAAAAAAAACCACCCCAAAACTTGAAAACAAACATTTTGGAAATAACAAAACAGCTTAGTTAGAAAAACGTCAAAATTCAATCACTACGAAAATCTTGCATCAAAATGACATTGTTGATTTTTTTGACATTTTGAAACAACATTCAAAATATTTCTGAAGACAATTTTCAGTTTTTCATTTAATAAAGAAAAACCAAAAAAAAATTCATTTTGAAACTTTTAAAAAAAAATAATTACCACTTTTTTTGGTTTGGCACCCATTTGCTGAGTGCTCCTTGCAAGAGGTTTCTGTTTAACACATTTTCTGTGATAGGCATAAACTGCTCCCAAGATAACAGCTGTAGTATATTTCCCTGAAAAAAAAATGTTACACAAAGGGCTCTGAAATATTTATAACAAAATGAAAAAAATGCTCAAAAATTGAGTAATTTGCTCAGTGTAAAAGTTGTGTTTTAAAAATCTGCATTTCTGTAAATCATGCAGAATAAGCCTGCCACATAGATAACATATCCCCAAAGCATCTGAAGTCCTATAGCAACTGAGAGCCAGAGAAATATAAAATGTAAAGTAACACAATTTATGGGCAACCTTCTCCTTAACACCTCTGTCAGAGTAATACGTTTTAACACAGCAAATTAAAAATGCAAATGAGATCTTCAGTGCCTAAACTCAGCTTACCAATTTTGCAATTTTTTCTTTCTTCAAAAAGAGATCAAATCTCAAGTTAAAAATTATTTATTTTTAGTTGAAGCTTTGTAACAATAACATGCAAATTGAGCACATTGCTATGCAAAAATAACCTTTTTTAATTTCACCAAATTGAAGGAGTGAAAATTAAATTTCAGGTGTACATAATAACTCCTAATGAAATGCTGAAAAATATCCACAGAATTTTTTGGGGGAAAATATTTTCACCACTTCTTCCTCATGAATTGTCACCTCAACACCAATTACATGCAACCACTTTAGATTTGTTTATTGAAGATTACCATGCACTAGCTATGGCAATTCCAGAAGTGCTTTGGGTTTTCCAAAGTAGAACTTTTGAAAAAGAGATTTGCAGAATGGTTTTGTTTGTTTTGTTTTGTTTTAAATCCCACAAATTTAACCCACTGGGTTTTTCTGAGGAAATTTTAATTAAAACCTGACTGTTTTTCTTACTTTGCTATGCAAAGAATAAAGGAGGATATGCTCAACTAATCATTCATGTGTATAAATAAGAAATGAAACCCCACAATGTTGTTAAATGTGCCTACCTAAATGCAGCAATATTTTATTTAGGTACTTAAAATAAAGGATTAAACAGCAGGCATAGTGACAGAAGAAGAGATGCCTCTGCAAGCCTCAGATTTTGCAAACACATACAGCTTTAACTTTACCCATGTGTGTAGTCTCATTGGGCATACATGTTGTTTAAAGCTAAGCATGTGCTAAATTTCTTTGCTGTATTGGGGCCAGAGTGTAATCAAGCCCACAGAATGTAATTGCAGGTTCCTGATATGAGTTTGAAGTTTTCAAGGAATAGAAAGAAAAATTATTTGAATGAGCTTTTCTCCTACTACCAGTCCATTCTCTATGTTCAAGATCTGAACTCATCCACCTCAAAATGGATTTTGCTCCTATTCAGATCAGTTACCAGACTCTTATTAACTTCAGTGACAACAGGTTCTGACCTTTATTTTGCTGAGTTGAATTGCTTGTCCATGTAATTAAGATCCCTCAGCTTCTGTAGCACAAATGGGAAGCAATCCTGTCTAGTTATTAAGGCTGAGGACTGGGAATCAGGTCCTCCCGGTCCTAATCCCAGCTGCTACTGATTCAGTGTAACCTTAGGTAAGTCATATCAATCTTCCACTGTCTTAGTTTATTTACCAGCATATATATAATATATATATGTATGTAATAATGCTGAACTACCTCACAGGGGTTTTATGAAGTGTAATAATAAATACTTGAAAAATGCTTTGAGATTTCAGATGAGGAGCACAAAGTGCTATCATTATAACAACTTGATTTTTTTTCTTAAAAAAGAACAGAGATCCCTGTAACAAATAAATCGCGTATGTGCAACATTCTGTTACTAAATACACTTGTAGGGCTAAATTCCCAACTGGTGTAAATTGGTCAAGATCCAGTGATATCAATTGGCTAAGACAATTTACACAAACTGAGGATCTGGCTCAGAATCTTTTCTGCTAAGAAACTTAAACTAGCATTGAGTATTTAATAACCCAGTGGCTGTCCCATTCACATAACGTCCAACCTATGACTGAGCAAAGTCCAGTGTGGAACAAAATCCATCTAACTCCATAACCTGTCGGAAACGGTGTGCTTATGTTTCTCTCAAAAGCCTTAACCACCCCCACATAATGCACCCAGTTGTGAACCGCTGCTACTCCAGGGGTGGAAATTAATTTCTGAACCTAGCTGGTGATCAGCTCATGCCCTGAAGGATAATAAAAGTTTTAAGAAGACTAGCAACAGCATACAGACAATGACAATGTTGTGGGCTGCCTTTGACAACCACGTTCTTTTCCTATGCAAATCAAACCACCGACCACTTTGGGGTTCTTTTGGTCCAGCTTATTACAAGAAGGGAAAATCCACTTTTAACTAGCGGTCGCTGGAAATTTTTGAAAGGTTCCAATTTCAGCCAAAAATACTCGGTGGCCTTTTTCACGGAATTTCTTTTTCAATCACCTGTGACTTTTACTTAGAGCAACTTTTTTTGCACACCTTTTCCACTATCCTAGCCAATGTGTTTCTTTAACTAAATCTTTCCTTTTTCTGCATATGCTTGTCTGGGTATAACTCTCCTCAATAATTTTTCATCTTAGTCCATTTCCATATTTCTCTGTAAACGTAGACAAGGCATTTGTTAAGCAAACTGGTACTGGTTTTCATTTCCGGACGATCTTGTTCTTTCTCCTCATTACAAATGGGGTTAAGCAACATTATTAAAGCATTTGTCTTAATGTTATTGATCTTACCTTCATTTTTCTTTTTTTCCCCCACTATTGGGAAATGCTGTTACCCATCCTTAGTCCATCTTCCTAACATGAGTTAGCTCCTGACAATTAAACTGCTAGCATGTCATGTCTTTCATGGCAATGCCCTATCTGAAGATTATTTAGTGCAATTCATGACGGGTGCAATGCATTATTATCTGCAAAGGTATCACCTCACTTGCCCTCGTCCCAGCTCAATCTGATCGTGTAAAACCCTAATGAAAACAAATGCAATTCTAAGAATAATGGAAAAAGGTGCAAAGTATGAAACATTATTTTTAAATCATTTTTACTGCTACTGTATGTGGGTGTTACTACAGTAATGAATTGCTAAAGACCAACTTAAAAAAACACTTTGTTCTTAGAAAATCAGCTGTATGTCAAATTGTTTTTCATCACAGTACCGAGGAAAGGGAAAAAAATGGGGGCTTCAAAGGATCTGAAACTGCAAAGCGATGATTAGGGAACCTTACAATGAAGTATGCAATAGCTGACATTTGGAGGGTTTTTCTCTCTTAAAGAAAACTGCTGGGAGTGATTCAATCACTCTGCTTTAGGGGATGTCATGGGAACCTTCCAAAGAAAATGTCCAACCCTCAGCGTAGTTTTCTTCTAAGAAAAATAAAGATGATGTTGAATTAAGCAAAGCAGATTTTCTTGGGGTTCTCAGTGCATCGGAACTCATGTGGGTTTTGGATTCAATTAAATGAATCATTTTAGGAAGGAAAAAGCTAATCCAGCTGTTTCCGAGATGCTACCGAGCTCCCACGGCTCCCGCTGAGGCTGGGTCTAAAATCACAGGCTAACATGACAGCATAGAACCATAGGGTTAGAAGGAACTGCAAGGGTCATCCGGCCCAGATGCAGGATTTGTTGTGTCTAAGCCACCCAAGACAGATGACTATCCAGCCTCATGAAACATGCTGGAGAGGCAGTGTGTTCTAAAAGATAGGCACTAGAGTGGGACTCAGGAGACCTGCTGTGTGAACTTACAGGCAAGTTATTTCACCCTTCCAGACCTTTTATTTCCCTTGTGTGTCTTGCCAATTTGGATTATAATTGTTGGGGTAGGGCTTGTCTCTCTCTCTCTCTCTCACTAGATATTTGTGGAGTGCCTATTGCAATAGGCCCCTGATCTCATGTAGGGTCTCCAGATGCTACAATAATACAAACCAGTAATATCCAGGAGGCACTGAATTTTCCCTTGTCTACACTGGCAAGTTTGTGTGCAGTGAAGCAGCTTTCTGCATTGTAACTCCACAGATGTACACACTGCTAAGCCACTTAGTGTGCAAAAACTGCACAGTTGCAGTGCTGTAAAAAAAAACACCCCAATGAGAGGCGTACAGCTTTCCGCGCTGGGGCTACAGCATTGTGGTGCCAGTGTAGACACCATGGTGATTACAGTGCTGCGATTGGCCTCCGGGATGTGTCCCACAAAGCCTGTTCTCGCCTCTCTGGTCATCAGTTTGAACTCTACTTCCCTGCCTTCAGATGACCAGCCATGAGCCCCTTAAATTCCTTGGGAATTTTGAAAGTCCCCGTTCTGTTTGCTCAGTGATGCATGCAGTGGTCTCAGTGCATCTTTTCAAGGTGACTGTGTCTGCTCCACGCACCAAGCGATCCCCCGCTTGGAGCAATGCTGAGCTGCTGGACCTCATCGGCATTTGGGAAGAGGAGGCTGTCCAGTTCCAGCTGCACTCCAGCTGTAGGAATTATGATACCTATGGACAGATTTCACAATGCATGACAGAAAGTGGCCGTGACCGGGACACACTGCAGTGCAGGGTCAAAGTGAAGGAGCTGCAGAACGCCTACCATAAGGCGCAGGAGGCAAAGTCATGCACAATGAAACGCATGTTGCCCAGAGTCATGGTCTTTCGAAGCAGGATGCGATTAATGTCCCTGCACACTTCTGTCAGCATGAGCCCAACGGTCGACTTTCCCACTCTGAACTGATTAGCGACAGATCGGTAGCAGTCTGGAGTAGCAGGGGTGGTTCTATGTATTTTGCCGCCCCAAGCACGGCAGTCAGGCAGCTTTAGGTGGCATGCCTGCGGGAGGTCCGCTGGTAATGGTGATTTGGCTGCATGCCTGCGGGAAGTCCGCTGGTAACGGTGATTCAGTGGCATGCCTGCGGGAGGTCCGCTGGTAACGGTGATTCGGCGGCATGCCTGCGGGAGGTCCGCTGGTAGCGGTGATTCGGCTGCATGCCTGCGGGAAGTCCGCTGGTAACGGTGATTTGGTGGCATGCCTGCGGGAGGTCCGCTGGTAACGGTGATTTGGTGGCATGCCTGTGGGAGGTCCGCTGGTGACGGGGATTCGGCGGCATGCCTGTGGGAGGTCCGCTGTTAACGTGATTCGGCGGCATGCCTGCGGGAGGTCCGCTGGTAACGGGGATTTGGCGGCATGACTGTGGCAGGTCCGCTGGTAACGGGGATTCGGCCGCATGCCTGTGGGAGGTCCGTTAGTAATGGGGATTCGCCGGCATGCCTGCGGGAGGTCCGCCAGTCCTGCGCCTTTGGCGTACCTGCTGCCGAATTGCTGCCAAAGCCGCGGGACCAGCGGACCTCCCGCAGGCATGCCGCTGAAGTCTGCCTGACTGCAGCCCTCACTGCTACCGACAGGTACCCCTCCCAGCTTGCCGCCCCGGCATACGTTTGGTGCGCTGGTGCCTGGAGCCTCCCCTGTGGAGTAGCCAGCTTCCACAGTGAAATCACCACGCGCTTCTCCAACGGCAGGGCAGCTCTCAATCTTGTGTTCTTGCACTGCAGGGCTGGGGTGAGCTCATCACACAGTCACATGAATGTGGCTTTCCTCATCCAAAAGTCCTGCAGCCACTGCTCATCATCCCAGACATGCAGGATGATGTGAACCCACCACTCAGTGGTTGTTTCCCAAGCCCAAAAGTGGTGTTCCACTGTGGTCAGCACCTCCGTGAATGCCACAAGCAATCTTGTGCCATAGCTACTACGCGTGGCAAGATCAATGTTGAACTGCTCTTGCCTTTGTAGTTTAAGGAATAACTCCACTGCCACTCGTGACGTGTTAATGAGAGCGAGCATCATATTGCTCAACAGTGCAGGATCCATTCCTGCAGACCAGAGAGGCAGAGCAGGGCACACAGTACACAAACTGTTGAAAGATGGCCCCAAATGCAGATGGAAGCACAGGGATTGTTGGGATGGGAAGCAATGCATCACGGGCATTGGGACAGGACCCAGGATGCCCCATGACTTGCTCCGCCTTCCCACAACTCTTAGCGGCAGAAGAGGAAGAAATACTCTCTGGGATAGCTGCCACTCTCTGAGCAGCGCTGTAACTACCGGCACTGCAGCTCTGCCAGTGTAGACATACCCTGAGGTACACCAATGAATGTCAACTGGGTGGCATTGGCACATCAGGGCAGGGTTGGGACCAGAGTCTTCCTTATTTATTTAGGTGTTGTACAAATGAGGTGATGCTTTGAGCATTGGCTTGCTAAACCCAGGGTTGTGAGTTCAATGCTTGAGGGGGCCACTTAGGGATCTGGGGCAAAAATCAGTACTTGGTCCTGCTAGTGAAGGCAGCGGGCTGGACTTGATGATGTTTCAAGGTCCCTTCCAGTTCTAGGAGATAGATATAGCTCCAATTATTATAACTCATCTTTTTGTTTAAAAACTCCAGTGTCTCCTGTGCCAATATGCATTCGGGCCCTATGTTCTGTAGAACATTTCAGTACAATTGTCCTGGTCCCAGAGTGTGGTGAGAACAGTTAGGGTAAAGAGAAGATTCACAATGAATAGGAGAAAGGCTTGATACCCTGACTATAGCCAGAATGTGTACAAGTGCTTTGCTGAATAAAAATGGAACTAAGAACTGCTTAAGTGCATTGATGAACTGGGGCCTGATCCAAAGTTCATTGACATTAACGGGAGTCTTTAAATTGATTTCAGTGGACTCTGGCTGAGGCCCTAGTATAGTTAATTTTAAACTACTGAATTACACTGAAATTATTGCTTTGCAGAGAATTCCCCTTCAGCACTCAGCCCCACCCTCACCCAGGGAGGAAGTTGGTCAGGAGTAGAGATGGGAAAGGAGCCTAAACTAATCAACGATCCTTGCAGTTTCTTCCTTCCTGTGCTGAGCCCTTATTCTCTTTACCTAGATTAAAACCTCCAGTTTCTGAAAGACGCCCACAGCTGACACCTAGCCCGCTAGATTGAAAATCATTTGAAAACTACTCTGCACTGTGGTTTTTTAAAGTCACATAGTCATCAGCATAAAATAGATATAAGACAAAGCAATTTACACGTTCAAAAATTATATTGATGGCTAACAGCAAAACATTGTTATACATCATTAAATGATAAGACCTGGATGCAGTGCAGGGGTATTTGTTTATATCATAATAATGAAACACATTTCTTATCCTTCTGACATAACAGTAATTTAACTTTGCAAAATTAAACACAGATCCTACTCGTTTTAAATGCTTTTGTGGGTGCTTATACAATTTATGCCATGAAATCCATTCTTAAAGTAATTGGTAAATCCTATTGTAAATATATATATTTTTATATTCTCCTGGTTAAATAATGTCGCAATATACAGACTTTCATGAAAATATTTTCATGAAAGGCTGTATATTGCAACATTATTTAACCAGGAGAATATAAAAAGGACAAGGACAAAGGTATATTTTTGTGTACACTATGATTTTAATCATTTGCTCCCAGTTCAGCAAGCTACTTAAGCACATGCCTAACTTAAAGCATATGAGCAGTCTCAATGACGTCAGTAAGGCTGTTCATCTTCTTAATATTAAGCACGTGCTGAGGTACCTCCCTGAATCAGGGCCATTATTTGTATTCCAGTTGCATCTGTAGGCCCCAGTCAAGCTCAGGGCTCTGTTGTATTGGGCACTGTACAAACATATATTAAAAGAAAGTCCCCGCCCCAGACAGCGTGCGTCTAAATAGACAAGACAAGAGGTACGAGGGGGAACAGAGGCAAAGGGAGATGAAGTGACTTCACTAGTTCACATATGTCAGTGGCAGAACTGGCAATAGACCCCAGTTCTCCTGGTCCTCTAACCTCATTTGGTCCTCTATTCCCTGGGCCATCGTATGTATGTATTTATAATTGTTAAAGCTCATATTATAACCAAATGGATCTCCTCTGTATTTAGCTGTGGTTTGTCTTTAGTAATACTTACTATACATGTACCTGTAAGTTTAATTTTCTGGGCAGTGCTGCTCTGTCCGTAAATGTGTACAGTATTTATGCCCGTAAGAGATTTGCCCTCTGTGTTCTTGACGTATCTATAGTTAGTATCATATTTTATGCACATTAGTCATTCAGACTACGTCATTATGAAAAGATGCCATTGTTTCACATGCCCAGCAGCTTGCTTTTTTTTTCCAGAACTTCCCTCAGCTGTGATCTGCAGTAGTGATTCAAGACTGTACTAAACAAAACAGCAAGGTGTAGTGTTTTGAACCATTACTGTCGTCCATTTTTGTTTTCAACCGTTTGATTAAGTCAAATGTTATTATGGGCCAGAATCAGATACCCTTATTTAGTACCAAGCTCCATGGGACCACTCAAGTGATTTTGAACATGAGTAAAAGTATACTTATGAGCATAAATACTGTAAACATTGACAGACAGAGCAGCACTGCCCGGAAAGTTAAGCTTACAGACCCATGTATAGTAAGCGTTACTAAAGATAAACCACAACCAATACATTTTCTGTTGTGACAGTATCATACTCTACTGGGATGTTGGAGGCCAATATAAATTTAAGAACTGTCTGGGACTGGCCTGTCACATGTACAGAAGGGGTGAAAAAGGAACCACAGATCTATCTATGTCTAGTCTCATTTGCAGTTTCCCACCAGACAGTTCTTAAATTTATATTGGCCTCCAACATCCTAGTAGAGAATGATACAGTTACAACAGAAAAGATATTATTTTTGTAATAAAATGCTGACCAGTTTACTATTGTTTAAAGTTAAGAATACTACATCACAGTCTGGAATTGGCCAAATCTTAGGTGGTAAATTGCATTTCAAATGAGACCCTGTGTGATGTTCGTTGCAGGATCACAGCTATGTGTTATTTGTGGGTTTTTTGCTATTTCCCATGCTAAGGACCTAATCCAGTGCTGCTTGAAATCAGGGGAAAGACTGCCTTTGGCTGAATTAGGCATTGGCTCAGTCTGAGAAGATTACAAAATGAAACACCAATTCCTACAATAAATAATATTCATAAATCCACAGATAAAGGCTAGTAGATCTGCAGTTGTGGAGCCCCATTATGCATAAAATACAATGTCTGGACTAACATGTTTTTGGGGGGGAATGGGTGGGGGTCTGTTTGACGATTGAAGAGAGGTGTTTACTTTCAAAGGGTAGACGAGAGGAATAGTTATTGTGCTGTGTGCAAAGGCTGAGGAAATGAGATGGATGCACTTGAGAGCACTGTTTCATGGCAGGAAAGGGAAGCAAAGTTAAGATTATCCAGCAATACTCTAGGCTTGCTCACCTTTCACTTCAAGGGTTCACTGTTGTGCCACATCTGTTTCTTTTCCTTTTAGGGGAACAGAATGGATTTCCCACATGCTGGCGTGCTGTTTGCTTGAGCATATTAACAGGAGCCCTAATTACACTGAGCTTTGTTGGGCGCGACCAAATGTTGTATATAACCCGCCTTTCCGTAGCTGTGTCAGAAAGGTGGCATTAAAGTAACCACAGTACACAGCACAGGAAACTCCTAACACAGGCTGAGCTCAAGCAAATACACAGCATGAATATTAAACCTCTTCTGCTCACTAAGAAAGGCCATTCCTAGAGCCAAGCCATCAGTAAGGAGAACAGGTTCTGACCCTCACTTTCAAAGATGAATGTGGAGAAGCTAAGCCTGCAAAATTCTCAATGCTCCGCACTGCTACACGGAAGACCAAGGGGTCAGATCCTGGTCACAGACACCATCTTCCTGGACTATGCCATACGTTTGCAATAGAGCTGTGGAAGACACTATGAAGTTTACACAGTTGGAGTTTCACTATACTTTGAGAAGAGTCTGGGGATTTAATATGAGGGACAGAGTCTATGTCAGTGGTCAAACACCCAGAAAAGCAGATGCTAGGGGTAACGCACTACCAGGGATCACCAAGGCATACATTCTAGGAGTGGCTCCCTGACTCCCAATAACCTTCCTCCTACCTTTGCTGAAATCCGTCTGGATATCTGAGAATCTTTGCCAGAGCAACTGGTATTGAATATCTAGGATTTGGGAAGGATTATAGAGATGGGGTGGTGAAGCTGCAATGGTACAAGGGAATGAATGATACAGGGAGGCAGATCCTCAGCTGCTGTAAATGGTCATTCTGGAACTATGACCATTTATACATGCTGAGGAGCTGCTGCCTAGTGCCTACATGAGATTGCGGCTTGGATGGTGGCTTGGCAAAGCGAGTGCAACCTATTGTTTCAGATGCAGGCCTTACTGCAGATACCCAAGCCTTTGTCACCTTGAGATTAGATTATTGCAACACAATCTCCTTGGGCCCACAACCTGAGACCACTGGGTCAGTTTTAGCAAAACTAAAATAAGATAAAAACGCCTCTGAATTCTGAGGAGTGTAAATGGTTTTGCAGCCTGAGCCTAATTCTTGTACTAGCCATACATATATTATCTATAAAAATAATAGGAAGTAGCAGCAGTGTTGGGCACAAGTTGTTTACCCCTATCAACCCCTCCTTGGGCCTTACATGGTGTGGTCCTCATATTTATGTATGCACTGTACACCCCCTTTTTCCAGCACAGACCATTCATGCTTCAGAAAGGAGCCTCTTGATTCTGTCCAGAGTATGGACATAGATTTAGCTCTGCCTTAACTGAATAAATACAATGGTCCCATTTTAAAAGTTTCTTATATATTGATTCTATTGGTCTGAGAAACACATCCTCTCTTGCTTAAAAAGGGAGGACACCTTTGGAAACTTTAATCTCTCTCAGGAGAGAAGAAACATTTTAACTGTTTAGTAGAATCTTTGACACAATACCACATTTTGGCCCATCAGATCAGCCCCAGATTGACCTGACAGTCCCACAATTTGACCTGTACATTGGCTCCGAGTATGAAACAAGCACAGGTAGACCAGAAAGGAAAATTTTGCCCTCAGTGTTGTATGAGGGATGTCCAAAGAGAGAAAACTTTTAGAAACCACCATTTTAGGAGGCTTGGCTAGGATTTAGTGTATTAAGTTTATTATCGGATATTTTTTTCTAGATAATGACTGTATCCTGCCCTGGCCCAGGGATGGACTCAGTGATGTAATAGATCTTTTCCATCTCTGACCACAATGTCATGATAACATAATTCTAGCTTTTTTCTCAGGGCCAGAATGAATAGCCACTTCCTATTGACCTTCAGTGCCATGGAATGTGGTTACATTATTTTAAATGCTGATAATCTCCTGCAATGTCAGCACATTTCCATGGTGCATAGTGTGCTAATTATTCAAGGAAGCTGCAAAGTGGTTACTAACCAACATTTTCAGTGATCTTAACAAGCAATGGGCTTGCCGATTGCTAAGGGTTGTTCAAGGAAGAACTGAGCTGAACACAACCAGCTAAGGGTATGGAGCAATGCACTGGGCTATGCCAATGTGAACGTGCCAGGTCACCAGAGTGTGTACAATGAATTGTCAAACAAATACTGTGGCATGTAAAAGAAAATGACTATAGATTCTACCCCATATTCTACTATGCCAATTAATCAGAGACTGCTTGACAAGTCGTTAAAAGCAGATTCTGTGACATGGAAAAGAAAAAAAATCAGAATCTGTCGCTGTGCCAAATCAATCAGAGCTTGCAAGCTGGATCCTGGAACATGCATGGCTATACATAAAGAAAAGGGGGGAAAAAAAAAACCCTCTTGTCTATGCCAGTGTGTTAGTCCATTGACCCAAACTGGTAGAAACAGCTAAAGGTGCCACAAATATAATTTGTTATATTAAGGGACAGAAGATGAGGTTGAAATCAGATGCTAGTTCAACCAGAACCATTGACTTGCTTTACAGTATCTGAATCACTTTTCCTATCTATCTGCTGACAAAACAGTATATTGTGATAAGCGGCTCTTATAAAGCAAAGGTTGCAAGATCAAACCCATGTAGGTAAATGCATTGTTTCCGCAGGCATGGATCCAAACATTTCATCTACATTGCAAAATTTTGAATAAAAAATTAACCAGCTTTACTGCTAACAAAACAGAGGGGCTACATCCTCTTTCCTACTCCCTCTGTGCATCAGCACTGAGGAAGGCAGCATTTTGCCAGTAAAGTATTAGCTATGTTACTTATAATTCCATCTATCTTTAAAGCAATGTTAGTGTTGAGAAATCAAGAATTTCCAAAAGTTTAGATTGAATGCTCCGTCTTACCATCAGATTTCTCTATATATCACTTTATGATATTTGTCAGAGAATTATTAATTAATTAATTACACAAATTGGCATTTCCTACACAAAATTGAGTCATCTCAAACTCTGTTCCATTCTAAGCTATGGGGCACTTTGACATTTTTAGGATGCTATGCCAGTTGTTAAGTTGGTCCTCCACTGGATGCACATGCAGAGGTCAGCTATTTATAACTTTATACCTATTATTAATGTGGATTTCTTCAAACTTGACTTCTGTTGATCTCAATGAGACTGGATGAAAATTGGCTTAGGAGTTTCAATCTTATATCTGTTTCAACTTGGTGGTTTATGGCTTGAACTTGGGCCTGGTCTACACTAAGGGGGGGGGTGTCGAACTAAGGTACGCAAGTTCAGCTATGCGAATAGCGTAGCTGAACTCGAACTACCTTAGTTCGAAGTACTCACTCGTCCAGATGCCGCGGGATCGAAGTCTGCGGCTCCCCCATCGACTCCACCACCGCCGTTCACGGTGGTGGAGTTCCGGAGTCGACGGGAGCGCGTTCGGAGTTCGATATATCGCGTCTAGATTAGACGTGATATATCGAACTCCGAGAAGTCGAACGCTAGCCGCCAACCCGGACGGTAAGTATAGACGTATCCTTGGACATTACCAGAAGCATCACACTAAAATATGGGGATAAAAATTCCACTGCTTTTGTTTATCAGTGAAACTACCTAATTGAAATAGCCATACCTTTAAAACTATTTAAAAAAAATTGACTTTATTCCTAGATCACTATGGAATCTAAAAAACAAAGAATGTCCTTGATCTTCCAGCTACTTATGAATATGCTTTACTTTGCACCCACGAGTAGTACCATTACAGTCCTCTAGAAAGCTGTGGACTGCCCCCAAACCAAATTTAGGTGCATCTGCAAACGTCTGCAACCTCAACGTCAATGTTTAACGTTTCTAATTTTAGTCATTTTTAATTCACTGAAATGAAATATTCCTAACTGAAACATACAAGAAAAAATGTGTTTAGTTCACTTTTAAATAATGAAAACTGAAACAATTTGGCTCAAAACTTAAGAAAACATTTATCTTTCACATGAGTCCAAGCATGGAAAATTTCAGCCTAAAAAAGAATTTCCCCCAGAAAGTTACGAGCAACTGAAAAGGGCTGAAATCAATTCATGCACTCAGTATTCTAGAAAAAAATCATGTTTGTTTCTGTGTTACTAAAGTCTGTTGCTCATGCAGCATAAATTAACAGGTACAGATATACTAGAAAAATACCAGTCTTTACAACTGTGTATTATACACACCACTGCTTATTACTTTGAACTTTTCAGTTTCAAAATTGTAAGTCTATTAAAGGTTTAGTATATGAAGAATCAGGAGCTAAGCGATTTGACTCACAATACAGTTAAGTGTTGGTACATTTATATATGTAATTTATTTAGATGTAATGCAAAGACCAGTGAAATGATGGGCTCACTCTGAGATGCCTGAGGAGCTTCCTAAGTGTTAGATTGCTCCCTCCCATGAAGAAATCTGCATAACTGGGACTGGAGGATGAGAAAATGTCTTCATAGAGATGCCCATGGAACCCACACTAACAGGGTATGTCTCTCTGTCTCCCTCTAGTGATTGGTCCATGTAAGAGGTCTATGAATTTCTTACAGCTTCCAGTGCCAGGTCTTAAAGCCCTGGTTATTTATTAAGAATTCCAAAGTAAAAACATCCTCCTATAACATGATCTTTCATTTTTAATGTCATCTGGTATATTCTGTATACACATACATGGAGGGATTTTTCTGCTTTTAAATTTTAAGTATACCAAAAGCACTCTGGTGCCTGATCCAACCTCCACTGAAGTCTATCAAAAGACTCCCATTTAACATTCATGTCTACACTAAAAACTTCAGTTGATGCAAGTTATGTCAGTGTACACCTGCCAAAGTTAGTATATCACTTGTGCGCGTGCATACGTGGCTGTTTGTGTTGGAGCTGTGTGTACTCACCAGGAGTGCAGGTGCTGATGCAAAGTTCAGTGCTCTTGAGCTAAGTATCCCACTGTTCCAGGCACTGCTGCCCCATGTGCTAACTTTTGGGAAATTTTCGCAGTGTGTTCTGAGGTAGAAATGAGTCGCTTAGGGTTCAGTACCCAGAAAGATAATGGAGCAAATAATCAAGCAATGAATTTGCAAACACCTAAAAGATAATAAGCAGTTAAATAATAGTAAACATGAATTTGGCAAGAACAAATCATGTCAAACCAACCGAATAGCTTTCTTCAACAGGGTAACAAGCCTTGTGGATAAGGGGGAAGTGATAGATGTGGTATATCTTGACTTTAGTAAGGCTTTTGATACTGTCTCGCATGACCTTCTCATAAGCAAACTAGGGAAATACAACCTAGATGGAGCTACTATAAGGTGGTTGCATAACTGGTTGGAAAACCATTCCCAGAGAGCAGTTATCAATGATTCACAGTTAAACTGGAAGGTCATATCAAGTGCGATCCTGCTGGAATCAGTTCTGGTCCCAGTTCTAATCAATATCTTCATCAATGATGTAGATACTGGCAGAGAGAGTACACTTATAAAGTTTGCAGATGATACCAAGCTGGGAGGGGTTGCAAGTGCTTTGGAGGATAGCATTATAATTCAAAATGATCTGGACAAACTGGAGAAATATTCGGAAGTAAGTAGGATTACATTCAATAAAGACAAATGCAAAGTACTCCACTTAGGAAGGAACAATCAGTTGCACACATACAAAATGGGAAATGACTGCCTAGCAAGGGAACTGGGGATCATAGTAGATCACAAGCTAAATATGATTTGACAGTGTAACACTGTTGCAAAAGAGGTGAATATCATTCCAGGATGTATTAGCAGAAATGTTGTAAGCAAGACATGAGAAATAATTATTCCACTCTACTCCACGCTGATTAAGGCCTCAGCTGGAGTATTGTGTCCAGTTCTGAGTGCCACAATTCAGGAAATATATGCACAAACTGGAGAAAATCCAAAGGAGAGCAGCAAATATGCTTAAAGGTCTAGAAAACATGACCTATGAGAAAAAATTGAAAAAGCTCAGTTTATTTAGTCTGGAGAAGAGAAGATGGAGGGAGGACATGATAACAGATTTCAAGTGCATAAAAGGTTATTAAAATGAAGAAGGTGAAAAACTGCTTTTTTTATTAACCTCTGAGGATACAACAAGAATCAACGGGCTTAAATTGCAGCAAGAGAGGTTTGGTTGGACATGGGGAAAAACTTCCTAACTGTCATGGCAGTTAAGCACTGGAATAAATTGCTTATCTAGGTTGTGGAATCTCTGTCTTTGGAGGTTTTTAAGAACAGGTTAGATAAACATCTGTCAAGAACGGTCCCCCTTGTGCGCAGGAGACTTAACTAGATGACCTCTCGAGGTTCCTTCCAGTCCTTCATCTCTATGATTCTGTAATTTGCTTTGGATCAAGTTTCAGATAAGCGCTATTATCATTATTAATTATGATGCATACATAAGGCCAATACTCTGCAAACATTCTGTGAAACAGGGCCTCTGTACTTCATGCTTCCGGAGATCTTTACTAAATAATAATTAGACATTAACAATAAAATCAATAGCAACCCTTGTATAGAACTTTATACCTCCAAAGCTTTGCAAACTTGAGCTTTTGGGGGGCAAATGCCATCTTTTTGTTCTGTGTTTGCACAATGGAGGCCTGGGACACAATTGGATCTCCTAGGCACTACCACGATACAATAAATAAATATATAACCCTCACAAAAATCCCTTGAGGTAGATAAGTAAGGGTATTATCCACATTTTCCAGATGAAAACAATATTGACTAGAAAGACATTTTGGGCCCAACCCTGAAGTCCTTACTCAGGGAAAACTCTGTATTCAATGAAACTGCCGGTAGGCACTTCTAGATCTAGTTCAGTTCTAGCATTGGGCAAGTTTTACATTGGGGAACCCTCCTTCTGATAAAAACCACACGTTCACTTTGACACTATTCATTACTCACTTACTTCAAAGGGTCTGACGTTATCAGTAATACCAGCCAAGAAAGTCCACGAACAGTCATCCCTCGATACATTAGCAGAACACATACATTGAATGATTCCAAATAGTGAACAAACCTGTAAATATCAAGGTCTTATTTGCAGACAATGCGCAAACAGGCACTGGCATTGCAATAAAAGACCTACATCATTGCCGCTCGGGTCAGCTGACTTGGGGTCTTGGGGCTCAGGCTAAAATTTGCAGTGTCAATGTTTTGGCTTGGGCTTTGAGATGCAGGGCCACGGGAGTTTTTGATTGCAGTATAGTCATACCCTTAGGGTCGAAAATAAATGACGTGAGGACACTGAATTAGCTCTACCGTCTCCCTGTAGTATTTTAATTGGAGTTGTTTGAACAATGGGAAGACAGTTGTGTGGGGAAGGGGGATGTGAAATTTTGACAGTACTTCTATTTTACAGAACAAATATAAGTTTCTATGAGAGAGAAAACAGAGTCTGGGATCTGCTTTGTAAGCTACCCCAAGCTGTCCCTAGCAGCCAAATAGAGTCTCTGCGTCTTTAAAAGTGCAGTGCATGGAAAACAGCATCATGATGTGTCTTCACACTCCCATAGCCACATGCACCACATTTTCTGTCTTTAATCTTTTCCTTGGGTCATCTAGGTAAATGATTGGAGTGGAGACTCCATTGGCGTCTAGTAAAATGCTGGAGACTGCAGCGAAGGTCACATCGTATCCAGAGGTGACAGGAGCTTGATTTTCATAGAACATAGGAATTGCCAGGCTGGATCGGACCCACAGTCCAAATAGTCCAGTATCGTGTCTCTGACAGTGACCAGCCCTGGATGCTTCAGGAGGAAGATCTAAGAACTCAGTAGTAGGCAGAGTTGAGATTATCTGCCCCTCGCATTAGGTCTTGTCTGGGTCTCTTAGGCTACATCTACACTACAATGAAAGACCTGCAGTATGGTCAGGGCAGGTCCCAGTCAGCTGACTCAAGCTTGTGGGGCTCGGCCTGCAAAGCTATAAAATTCCAGTGTAGACGTTCAGGCTCAGGCTGGAGTCTGGGTTCTGAGACCTCGCGAATTGTGGGACAATCTCAGAATCCGGGCTCCAGCATGAGCCCAAATGTCTGCATTGCTATTTTTAGCCTGGTAGCTCAAGCCCCGCAAGTCCGAGTCAGCTGACCCAGACTTTAAGACTCTTTGCTGTGGGTTTTTAATTGCAGTGTAGACATACCCTTACTGTATGTGTACATGGCACACTAAGCCTGGGCTCCAGCTCAGGTTTGCAGCCAAACCCCACTTCCATCCCCACACAAATCAGTCTGACTCTGGTCAGCAAGCACTCAGGACCTGAGCCCTAAGATCCTGCTGGGAGGGGCGACCCCACTGTGGCGCGGGTCCAAGCCTGTCATTTTGTAGCGTGGGTGCCACTTAAACCACAGACCTGAGTCAGAAGGGCTGCGTAGTGCAATATGGACAGATTATCTTGGTTCTGATACTCAGGATCAGGAACTGCAAACTTAGCTGTGTCACGCAGTGTGATCGCTCAAGCATGAACTTGGAAACACTGTGTCCACAAGCCTTGGTCCCAATAACCCCACTTTAGAAGGCAGTACAGACATAACCTTAGAGATTGGCTTCTGCCTTGAAACACAAGGAGCACTGTGTGAATAATGGATGTATTATGTAAAAATGTTTTTAAAAAAAACAAAGAGTTTCAAGTCAAACCAAAACCAAAACTTTGTAGAAACGTTTAGCAAATCAAAAAAAAATGTTCTTTGAGTCAAATAAAATGTTTAATTTCAACAAAATTGAAAGGTGTGATTGCAATGTCAATCATTTAACATTTTTGAAATTAAAGTGAAAGAGAAATTTTGAAAGGAAAAGTAGTTTCAAACCCCAAAAGCCCAATATTTCATTTCAAAAAGGTCAAAATTAAACATTCTGATTTTTTTTTTAAGTATTTTCTTTTTCAAACACCCAATTTGGCGACCCAGACATGAACGTGCAGAACATTCTGGTGTTGCTGAATCTGCATTTTTCACCAGAATGAGTTTCTGACAAAAATATGTTGTCCAGAGTCTTAGCACCAGAAAATGAAATTTATTAAGCCTGGCATCTGAAAGGCCCCTGACTCCCTTAGCCTTCTTTCAAAATCCCTGCCTCACTAGACACACATTGAAAGAGTAAAAATAAGTTGCCTGGATACCTTTGGGATAGTCGTTTTTACTGACACAACATAAATAAGCAACAATACATGCACTCAGTATCTGAGTGTGCTGCTTTTTTTTTTTTTCCTTTTCTTTAGCCTCTCAGTCTGATGAGTAATTGGAATTGTGTTTTTGGAGTCAAAAGCAGTCTGGGCTCTGAAGTCTGGACCAGGACATGTCTCTGGTTCCATAGTAAAATATCTCTGCGTGGGATGATGGAGAGTCAGAACAAGCAGACTGTTTAGGGACTGCAGATTCTCTAGTTCTCACCCACAAAGGAGCACAACGCTACATCAGCAGAAGCTGCTTCCTTTCCAACTTTGAGCTCCAGCCCAGATCTGAGCTTTCGAAAACCAAATGTTCTGACGTCACTCCTAAGTCAACAGCGGATGATCCAAAGATCTGACTTCTTACAGGAAACAGCAACAAAGCAAGAGACTGATTTGAAAGTCACACTACAAAATTATGTTAACCTAACTTACGTTGGCAGACAGCCACAGCAGTTATGAAATCGTTTGTGTGTGTGCACATTTGGTGTCTTGTGTCAGTGGTGGACATGCTCATCAGAAGCGCTTGTACTGTCACTGTGGGGCATTGTGGGACAGCTTCTGGAAGCTAATAACAATCAACATAAGCAATTCAGTGTCTATACTGACACTGAGTAGAGCTAATGACATTAACCATGACTCTACACCACTGTTCGTGGAGATGGTGTTACTGAATTGGCGTAGAGATTCACTTATGTAGGTGGAAACAAAATTGAAGTGAAGACACTTCCACAGTCAGGTCAACTCGAGGCAGCTTATGTCGACTTAACTGTGTAGTGTAGAGCAGGCCACAATCCGTGACTTTAGCACACTGATATCTTTTCCAGATCCTTGACCACAATTTCTGATCAACCAAAGAAGAGATGTGCACCGTGGAGAATCCCGCCCACATTTACACTATGTTCAGTGAATAGTGGATTTGGGGAGTTTGGTGAGTCTTGTGTGAATGCTTGTAATGTGTCATAATGCTCAATAAATCTCATAGTAATGTACTTCCCTCATCCTGCCATATATACTGAACCACTGGGCGTATGAGTCATAACATCAACCTGTCTGACGTAATGTTGTGTTTGATCATCGAGGCCAGTGCTGTCACTTTGCTGGTCATGCTCCCTGGTCCATCCTATACATTGCATTGCTGATAGCCAGACTGCCAGAAACTGAGACTGGACAACAGGGGATGGATCACTCGATAAATTGCCTTGTTCTGTTAATTCCCTCTGAAGCATCTGATGCCAGCCACTGTCGAAAGACAAGATACTAGGCCAGATGGGCCATTGGTCTGACACAGTATGGCCATTCTTATGTTTTTAGATACCCAGATTCCATCTTTCCTGTAGGCAGATACTGAATTAATTGTTAAGCCCTATGCATTTTTAAGTATGTGCTATTAATTATTATTAATCATATATAACTCAGATTGTGGTAACAGCCAGAGGCTTTAAGCAGGGCCAGGGTAACATTGAGGAAGACACAAAATCTGCCCTGAAGAGCATACACTCTAAGCAGACAAATGATAATTTAGAATGAGTTATGAAAATGTTTCTGATGATCCTGTACCTAAGGGAGGTATGCGAGGCAGTATGCTTAGTGGATAGAGCACTGATCTGGGACTCAGGAGATCAGGATTCTATTTCTGGCTGTGCCACTGGCCAGCTGGGTGACCTCAGACCAGTCGTTCTGTGCCTCAGTTTCCCCATCTATAAAATGGAGATATCAATACTTACTGCCTTTGTAAAGTGCTTTGAGATCTATGGATGACAAGTGCTATATCCATTCTGTGCATATAATATTTAATTCCCAGATATGTAATGGTCTTATTGAAATGGATACAAAAAGTCTGTGTGCCTCAGTTGCTATTTACCACTGGAAGGTATCAACTATCTGATAAGAACTAAGCAAAATCCAGCTATCAGTGCTGTTGTCTAGTCATATGTAAAAACTTCAAATCTCAGGCTAAAGGATCTGAGCTGATCATTACAGGTTATGCTTTTTTTTCTCTCCCCTATACACTGCTCAACTGACCAGGGGCAGTATATGGTTTTTATTTTCTTTGAAGCATCAGATATTGTAGCTGAATTTGGGATACTAGACTCTGATGGACATATGGCTCGATTCCTCATGGCAAATTCTATATTCCTGTTATGATTAGATGAGATCCTCAGTACTTACCGCCCAGCAAGTGAGATTAGAAAGAACCCAACTACCCATCCCTAAAAGACTAGCTAGCTTTGGTAGCAAATAGAAAACGCCACTCCCAGCAGTTGCTCTGCAGAGACACTGTTTGTACTTGGTGGTTTGCTAGAGACACTGAATGACCAGTAACACTGCCATGCTCCATCCATCACTACTGAATGACACAGACACTTAGACCCAACCTTAGAAGGTGTTTAGGCACCTAACCCCCATGTGCCTCAAAACCGTTGAGACTCTGGATCTTATGGTTTGCTCCTGCTTCATTCAAATCAGTGGGTGCTATTCAATGGAAGCAGAATCAAGCTCTTATACATTTTTTACCTTACATCCGGATAGAAATTATACACTCATTTACAGATTACAGAGGAGAAAGCAGCTACACTGGTATGTCATCTCCACTTTCTCCTGAATTCTGATTTTAAACCATGCAGAACTGACTAATGTGAGAAACCATTATTTCAGTCAATCATAAAATCACTCAAATGAGGAAAAAATTTTGTAACCTTTAGCTGTAAAATCCTTTCCAAGCTGCATCACAAATAGAGTCCTGGTTTACCAAAGCACTTAAGCATGTGCTTAACTTTATGCACGTGCTTAGGTCCCAATGCCTTGCTGAACCAGAGCCATTGTGAAGGCCAGAGCCAGTTCTGTGCTATGTCATTTGATGTGGGGAGTTTATAGACTATTCCTTGGCCCTTGCTTCTCTGTTAAGATGAGGGTGACCAGATGTCCCGATTTTATAGGGACAGTCCCAATCTTTGGGGCTTTTTCTTATATAGGCTCCTATTACCCCCCACCTCCTGTCCCAATTTTTCACACTTGCTGTCTGGTCACCTTAGTTAAGACGAATGCTGTGGAGCATGTCCCCAGATAGTTTCACAATCATTCAGAATCCATAACCTTCAATGCTTCAGCTCAGCCAAACACATTGATGAAAGGGGAAGTTTAATGACAAATTAGTATTTGTAGGTTTTTCCAAGTAAAGGAAAAGGCTCTTTTTTCTTCCCCCCAGTCCGCCCCCATGTTAGACTAGTGAACTGAGTGAGTAAATTCATCTTCTTTTTACATACTTGAAACCAAAATCCTCTTGAGCCATCTCATCCCTTCACTCTTAGGTCCTCGGTTGCTCTAAAACAGAGTATACTGACTGCTTCCTTTACTCTTATTTTTAAATTTCACCTCCAGTGTTTATCACAAGAGAATGGGGACCAGGGATTCCTACATTACAATCCCAGTTCTGCCAATGACTCGCTAAGGGCTTGTCTATATAGTGTGATAGTCCACACCAGAGGGGAGTAAATGCTAGTGTGCCCTATGTGTTGCACACTAACTGGCCCACGCAGACCCTGCTGGCATGCACTAAACATACATTAATGCACACTGGGGAACTTTTAATGTCCTTCAGCAGGGTCCATATGGATCAGTTAGAGTGCAATATTCTAGTGCACACTAGAATGTACACACCTGCGGTGTGGGCTAACCACACCTCTCCAAGTGGTGGTACCTCTATGGAGGAGTTACAACCAGAGTGAATTTGCTTAATCATCCCCAGTGTTCTTAATTCTTGTAGGAGTTGTGATCAGCCTCCCCCAGGTAATTACATACAATCCCTGGCCCACAATGATACATAAACTTAAGTAAGACCTGGTCTACACTAGGACTTTAAGTCCTGACAGGTGGAGCTGCACCACTCTGTTGACGCTCTGGACAGCAGTCTGAGCTGGGATGCTCTGACCAGCACACAGGAAAACGACAGAAAAAAAATTTGAATTCTTTCCTGTCTGGGCACTTTGAATCTGGCACCTGCAATGATGCAGAGCTCTCCAGAAGAGGAGTCCGGCAATCCAAGAAAAGAAGGTCCCCCCAGCATGGACTGACCGGAAGTCATGGATCTGATCGCTGTGTAAGACCTTCAAGAAGGTCTCCAAAGCCATGATAGACAAAGGATACAGCGACCTGAGACAAGGTTACCAAAAAGTCAGAGCAGCAAACGGACGCTCCAGAGCACAGCCCCAGACATGCCGCTTCTACGAGGCACTGCATGCCATTCTCGGTGGATCTGCCACCACTGCCCCACCAGTGTGCATGGACTCTGAGGATGGCAATGAGGAAGGGTTTGTGGAGGCTGACAGCCAGGATCTCTTCATCACCTCACAGAGATGAATCAGGGAAGGATCAGGCGGTAAGTGCTATAAACATGGAAACATTTATTTTTAAAAACAGGTATAGAAAAATAGAAATACTATATAAAAGTTTTCAATGTCAAACTATATAAAAAGTAGGTCCACACATATAGGGATTGAACAATAATCCTCTTGGGACAGTTCAACAAAGCTCTCAGAGAGGTGAGGCCATCCTAATGTAAAGGAGAATCATCGCCTCCACAAGCATGGCAGCATATGGTCCTGGTCTCTGCAGGGCTTCTCTTAGCATCCGCTCTCTCTGACTCTGAGTGACCCGCCTCAGGGTAATGTCGTTCTGGAAGTGCTGCATCTAATTAGGGCAATTAGTGTACTGTTACTATTGTGAATGGTAGACTTTTACTTTGCATAAGAATGATAACAGCCACGTGTTGGAGGCCACAGAGGAAAAGCATACAGTGATCTTTCCGTGCACTGCGGGAGAGGGCTGGAAAAGGCTCAGACTTTATGCTTTCCAGATTGCCTTTAGCGGGAGGGCACAGCTATCCATTAACTGTTAAGCAGACTCTACTGTAAGGCTTACCAGGACTGGCTGCTAGACGGATTCAGCTGTCCCTCCCGCTTGGCATCTCTCCTGTGCAGACCGCAACCACACTGAGCGTATTCCGAAATCTCGAACTTGTCCTGAGATCTCGTGAGACTAGGTGCCCTGTATGGTCTTGTTCACAGAAACTGACTAGACTGTGTTCACTGTTCGCAAACATGTATCTGTTCAAGGAAATCACTTACTTTTTCCCATCACACAGCGAACTGATGGCCTGCTCCACAGCCGAGGCGGCAGAGCAGAGACAGTGGAGGGAGACCCTATGTCAGCAGCATCACACACACATCGAACGGGAGGATAGGTGGCGGCAGGAAGACCAGCAGGCGAGATGTTCTGCAGGACCGCAGGCAGGAGCAGAGAGCCCCTGCACTGTATCTGCAACTGCCCTCCAACGCCAGAAGTCCTGTCCCCTCACCCAAAATTACAAGAAGGAGGGGTAGGGGCAGTGAGAACTGTCACTGCACCACAGCAGAGCGCTAATGTACCAGACACCTCTCACGCTATAAATTTGTCTTACAGGATCACCCAGTCCCAAATCCAAGTTTCATCCCCACTGTGTAGTAGATTATTAAAAGCGGTTTGCTGTTATTCACTGTTTAGACTTTGTGTGTAGGGGAGGGATTTAATTGCACTGGATAGCCTACATTACCAGGGTACAGACTTGGGGCAGGGTCAACTGCAGGGCACACACAGACTGCAGTCACTAGGCACCAGGGACAGTCTGTGTGGTATATGCTGCCCGGTTCATTCGGTGATGTGTACGCTTGTCCAGGTCCTAGCGCCTGCCATCCCCGAATGTTAAGGCAGGCTGCCCTTACCATGCACTTCCACCATAGCCACGAGCCTCTCCACTGCCCTGAGCCCCAACAAGAGCCCTCATCCATGGACAGATACTCACCCTTCCTCCACACTTCCTGCAAACCCACCCTTCCAGCAAACCCACCCCATCAATCACAACCACCAGCAACCCTCCCCCACCCCAGAGAACTAAATAGGAACAAGAGGCTGTCATTCCTCTATTCCAGCACAGTATGAATCCATGTTTCAACCCCTGAACAGAAATGCAAAGTAAAAGAAAGATTTATTAAAAATTACTGTTCCGTTTAATTTGTTTTAAAACTTGTTTTGGAAGTGGGGAAACTTATCTCACTCAACACATAGAGACACAGGCCCAGGATCAGCTTCTCTTAAAATCAAGTGGAGAGTCATAGGTTACCCTGCTCTCGAGGAAACTTGCTTTCAAAGCCTCCTGATGCACAGCTGGGATATTCTTTCGGCATGGGTGTCTGGCTGAGCGTAAACAGCAGCCAGGCATTTGCCTCAACCTCCCATCCAGCCAAAAAGGTCTCGCCCTTGCTCTCACAGACATTGTGGAGCACACAGCAAGCAGCAATAACTATGGGGATATTCTTTTCGCTGATGTCCGCTCCACCACCATTCTGCACTTGCTCAGCCGGTAGTTGAAGAGTTCCTTCTCACTGTCCAAGGCGCCTGTATAGGGCTTCATGAGCCAGGGCATTATCAGGTAGGCTGGGTCCCCGAGGATCACTGTAGGCATCTGCACGTCCCCAACCGTTATTTTGTGGTCCGGGAAGAAAGTTCCTGCCTAACAGACCAGAGTTCCTGAACACACGCGCGTCATGAACCTTGCCCGCCCACCCGACGAAGATGTTGGTAAAACGTCCCCTATGGTCCACCAGTGCTTGCAGCACCATTGAAAAGTAGCCCTTTTGGTTAATATACTGGCTGGCCTGGTAGGCTGGTGCCAGGATAGGGATGTGAGTCCCATCTATAGCCCCAATCCCAAGTCACTACCTTTGAGAGCAGTTGCTCAACGATTGCGTGGGCTACTTGAATCACAGCAACCCCACGGTAGATTGCCCGCCAAAGTGGTTCGCTACTGACTGGGAGCTGTCTGGCGGTGCAAGTTTCCAGAGGGCTATGGCCACTCGCTTCTGCACACTCAGGGCTGCTCGCATCCGTGTGTCCTGGCGCTTCAGGGCAGGGGCCAGCAAGTCACAGAGTTCAAGGAAAGTGCCATCCTGAAGTTTCGCAGCCACTCTGTTTCATCCCAGACCTGCAGCACTATGCGGTCCCACCAGTCCATGCTTGTTTCCCGGCCCAGAATCGCCATTCCACACCATGAACTTGACCCATTGCCACCATGATCTCCACTTCAGCAGCTGACTGTGGAAGAGGTGGACAATCCATAAGTGCAGCGATGATCGCAGCGGGCTCCATGCTCGCGTGCCGTGGCCTCCGCACGCAAACCCCGACCAGAGAAGGGCAAGAACAGATTTGGCGTGATTGGACAGTTACCCAAAACCACCCTCGACACACTTTTTCCCCAGCAGGCATTGGGAGCTCTACCCAGCATTCCAATGGGCAGCGACTCAGAAATTCGAATTAGTGTATTTACTGTGGATACACAAATTCGACTTCATAAGGTCGAATCCACAAATTCAACTTAAGTAGATTCGAAATAGTCTTGTAGTGTAGACAAGGCCTAAGATCTCCCAAAGTCACTGCAGGAAATTGCCATATCTGTCACTACAAAGTTTCCACCCTTTTCTTCCCCCTTTTTTTATGTTTTTCCCCCTTATGAAAGGGGGGAAATGGAAAAGGGTGGGGGAAGGGTAAATCAAAGAACAAAAATGGGGGAAAAAATTAATTTAATTTTAGAAAAAAAATAAATGAAATGCTAAATATTCTCTGTTTTAATCACACACACACACACACACACACACACACACACACACACACACACACACACACACACACACACACACACACACCTTTTGAATGGTCAAGAAGCCATTTATTATCAAAGAAAGGTTTGGATGAAAATATTTTGACCAGCTCTATCTCCGTGTAAATAATTCATAATGGCTTACAAACCCAATGAATTCAGGTTTTGTGGGAAAGGAACCGTTTTACCCTCTTAGGAGAGAGAAATTAACAGTTGTTTGGCATCAGCACTTGTATGCAGTAAGAAAAGAGGTGGGTGGTTTTGTGGTTACTCTGAGGGAAAAAAGTAAATTCTAAGAAACAAGAGGGAGCTAGTACTCATCTGGAAAGAGGTGGGTTATTTTTAGACCCAAGGAGTTTGCAGTGTTAACAAGAAGTTTATGACATATACATTGTGTCTTGATATAAAATGTCAAGTTTTATATCACATTTTTCAGACAGGCTTCTTACACAAGTAAAAATAGGCATTTTCTAAGTAAAGAAATGATTGACATTACTTTAAGTCTGCTGGCAGTGACAATAATATAATGTGCTATATATGATCAAAAAGAAAAGTATTTTAATGGGTTCAATTTTAATTGGAAGTGCAGGAAACACTGCATTGGTGAATAAAAGGCAGGTCTAGCATAAGCTGTGATAGGGCCACCTTCCCCTTACTGCCCCCTCCTGACCCAGAGAAACTGTTTCTGGAGGTGTAGAGGAGGGCTTCGTTCTTGTTCAGTCTCTAAGTTCATAGATTCCCTGTCCTCTCGATGACATGGTCCAATAAAATGACCAGTTGTAGTGGCGGCTTGTATGTCATCAATACTATCCAATAGAAACCAGGCTGAGATCACAACTCAGTTCATATAGTCCAGCAAACACCTATTGGATGGGGGTGACATCTGGCCACTATATACAAGGGCCTAGACCCTGCAATCAGGTTCTAGCCCTTCCAGCCCATACAGAGCTCACTTGGAGTCACTGGGGTGCTGCACAGGCCTGCATGGCTCCAATTGTTGGATTCGGGCTGTGGGCTGCATTTGAACCACTGACTGTTACCTAATTCTAATTTCCCGAGCCTGAATAATCTAGTAATAAACGGAGCTAACGCTGTTGACAACACCTGGTGCACTTTGAGGTAATAAAACAGGAAATATGTGACATTACTTTCATTACTTTCCTAAACCCTCACCACAAAATTACAATGTTTCCACTGATACTGCCTGTGTAATCTCATTAGGTATCCATGGCTCAATATATACAGCAGAAACTCTTGATTCACATAAGCCACAAAATGCTGGTTTTGCTGAATATGCCTTAATCTTGAAAGACAAGCAAGGGGAAAAAATGAAAGAAGAAAAACCTTGAACAACTGAACTTAGGAAAAGAAAAAGATCCCCAGCGGGGGGGGAAAGAGAAGTTATATTTGGACCCCATAAGTGAATGTAATGTACATATTAGAGAGAAGGGATGGTGTTTTGGTTAACACATTGGATTGGAACTCAGGAAATTAAGCTGACATTACAAATTTGGATCTCTGATAGTTCCCAGTGAATGTAAGTGACTGGATTTCAATGCCTCTCAGAAAGTTACGTTAGTCACTAATGGAAAACTGATAACCAATTCCATCACCCTACATCAATCTGTCCTCAACTGTTGTTGGCTGGGAGAGTGCTAGGAGACAGCGCACTGGGACTGGAATAGGAGCATAAAGAACAGGTAAACATTGGACACGGAGGCAGAAAATACCACTTGTTATGAGCAGTAGTTCTTGCCCAGGACAAGGTATTGAGTTTCTAGGTCACAAGGACTGGGTACTTAGTCTTTGACCTAGCGGCTAATCCAGTTACTCCTTTGAAGGACATCCCACCCAGAGACATATCTTAAAAGACAGAGTCCATTCTAATCAGTGTAACAGCATGACCTACATCTTACCGCATACATCCACGTATGTGAAATACACTTGCAAGGCCTGGGGCACTCAAGAGGTTAAAATAAGAAACATATTTACTTAATGGATACCCAAAGCTCTAAGAAAAGCTCCTATAATTAAAAAAGCTCCTGACATCTTTTCCAACCCCTGGTCTTCCCACCATTGTGGGGCTGCTAGTGGAACATCGGCTAAATGAAAAAGGCTGCTGTCTATTGGAAAGACACATAATTAAATCAGACAATTTCTTAAGCGGTGGTGGGAGTAAATGTCCCGTCTCACAGGAAGGATGACAGAGAATGTGCAGAAAAATGGAGCGAGAGAAGCCAGAGAGAAGAGGAAAAATCAACCATTGAGAGCGGCAAAGCAGGACCTGAAAAGTCTGAAAGCGCCACTAGGTCCAGTAGGGAAATCATGGTGGTATGAACAGTAATAATGGTCCAGACCTGCCTGATTTATTCCCATGAGTCACTGGGGCTGTTCTCATGAGTAAGGCGAGGGGAACAGGCCACACATCTAGCTCTCACAGACGATGCAATCAAAGATGTTCTGTGTCCACAGATGAAAGTATATCTGCTTATCACAAAGAAGAGCTACAATAATGTCATGTCTTTGAATTGACTTTGTTTGCTGCAGTATTGGCTAGACCAGTGGTTCTCAAACTTATCTGACTGCGCCCCCCTCCTTTGTGTCTGTCAAAGTTTATGCTCTACCTTCCTGCCACACAAGTCCATATATCAATTAAAAATATCACCATGAAACTCTCACTAAATATTAAAAACAGCAAGGCATCGATTCAAAAGTATATAGTCATGACAATTTTAAGTGAGATACTGCTTACTGGCATCCCATTGTTGTTGCTAGTGTGATGGATGCACCCCTTTTTTGGAGCTGAGCAATTCCACAAATTGCACGTGTGAGCCAATGGTCCACTGTAATCAGAGCAAAAGCAAATCTGCGATTGCGGTCGATGCCTGCAATGAAATGTGCACACCGCATTGTGGCAAACGGAATAACGTACAGATGGCAATGACTTTGCATAATGTTATGCAAGTTTAACAGAAATCTGCCAAAATGCACAGTGCCATCTGAGGACCTGATATGTCTGGAGGAATCAGCTTTGCTAGTTATTCACTGCTGAGGGTCAAATGTACGCAGTAAGTTTTTTCCCCCTAAAGCTTCTCACTGCCTCCCTCCCAGAATACAGTGCAGTGGCTACTTCCCAGTTTGAGAATCTCTGGGTTACACTAGTCTGCACATATCGCATTTAGCTCCTTCCCTCCAACAAACTCACAAAGTACTTTAAAAACATTCATTAATTCTCACAAAAACCACAAGAAGTAGGTAAGCATCATTTTTTCCATTTAGTTGAGAGCAACTTAGCAGCAGAGAAGTCAATTTGCATTATTGTTGTAGCTGCGTTGGGCCTGGGATATGAGAGAGACAAGGTAGGCGAGGTAATATCTCCATGCAGTTGTACGCAGCAAGGTATATTACAAATTGTTTTAATGAGCCATAAAACCAGTGTCTTTCTTAAGTCTGTGGTTTCTAACTCCCAGAGTTATAAATTTAAATTCCCAGGATTATTTTTTGAAGGCATTATGCAGATTTTCTTTGAGAACAAAAAGATCAAATATGGAGGAATCACTTCGTGAAAAGTGTTCAAACCCTTTATGCTTAACAATCTATCCCACCTTGAATTTAGCTGTAACACTCTGGTTACCTCCCCCAGGCCTGAGGGAGAGCTCGGTGAAGCTTGAAAGCTTGACCCTTCCACCAACAGAAGTTGGTTCAATGAAAGATATTACCTCACCCCCCTTGTCTTTCTCATGTCTGGGACCAACATGGCTACAAAAAACTGGCATTTTTCAACCTGTTTCTCTTTAGGACTTGGGTAAGACCTCACTAGAGGCTGTCTGCATGAACAATTCATTCACAGGAAGTGAGAATGTGACTCTACTCCATGCTAGACTTCCAGGGACTGACTGTCTGTGCGCACCCTGCTGGCGCGTGATTACAGTTCATAAGAGCACTTTGAGCTAGACCTGTTTCACAGAGGATTAGATCAAGGCACTCTAGCAAACTCAAATAACAGCTTCATAAGAACATGAAGATTTTTTAAACATTTTGTAGCAGCCTTACTATTCCAGAGCACCCCCTTGGAACTTTTCTAACCCCCCCCACCCAAGCATTCCTCCACCTTTCTCCTTCATGAGGGTCTCCTGCATCCCTGACCAGGCCCTCCAGACAGATTCCTCTTATGTCCCATCCCTCCAAGGCTATAATGTCCTTCAAATTCCAAATAATGTCTTACAGCAAACCCCAACTGGTCTTCTGCCCCTTCTGGGACTTTCCTTCAGTCCCTGTCTCTCCAGAAAATACCATTCCAAGCATAAACTCCCCTAGGCTTCTCTCACTTCTGCTGGTTTGATTTTTCAGCCCTCATCTTCACTCTGACTCTTCACCCATTTCTCAGGACATTAACTCACAGGGTCATTTCACTCAAGCCCTGCCCCTTTACAGGGTCCATTGCAGGAGCTAATCCTGACTCCTATAGCTACACCTCTTTTCTTTCCCCCTTGACCAGGTCTTTAACTAGTCTGTCCTCTCAAGAAGGGCCTTCCAAACTGCCTCTCCCTTTGACTGTCTTACGGTTTTTCTTTCAAGTTCTTCCTTCAGTCTGACCACATCCTCCCCAGGTGTATCAGGTGAGCTTAATAGAGCTCTCAGGCTCCTTTAAACCTTTTCTGGGCCTTTGAAGCTTTCATACACCCCATCACAACATCTATAGTTGAGATGTGCAAATACAGTATTTTCAAGGGTGTTTGATTCAGGCTCATCTCTATTACATGCAGCAGTGTGAACGACACCCAAGTCTATCCATCCTGAGATGAAGCACATTACATCGGTGACACTAATACATCTTTTGTCATTTGGTACTATATCAGGTGACTTCTCTGCTATTCAATCATGTGCGATAGCCAGGAAAATAAATGGATTCGGGAATATCAAAGAACAATACCACAATACTTTAGTCCGTGTCCTGGGTTTCGGTATTTTTTCTTTGGTTGTTTTTTATATTCCCCATTCAAAGTTTACTTGACAACTGCATTTATTTCATGTTGCAGTTGTTACAGGTTAACAATATTATTTTATCAGGGAACATTTATCTTGAGGAAGAAAGTTATCCTAATACGGGAGATTTCTTATCCAAGGACAAATAGAAAGGGGAACATTTCTAAAGGGTAAAGTTAATGTCCCTAATGCTATAAAAATAAATGAAATCTGATTAACACCGGTGGTGAGAGGAGTAAGTCATAACTTGTATATAAAATATAGTTGCCTTGATTGAGAATATTACTATTTTTGGCAGTTTAAAGCAATGTATTAACAGATGTGAGGGCATTAAAACTGTGACAAATATCTTCATACCATGACATTATAAATGGGGCTTGCAATCTTGAAACCTAGAGCGCTTTTAAAAGTCAGTTGCTTTGTAACTTTGGCCTGGGCTGCACTTCAAAGTTTTAGCAACATAGCTATGTCAGTTAGGGTGTGATTTTTTTTTTTTTTTTACTGACATAGCTGTTTTGAGGCAGTTCTTTGGCAGGCGGTCAGACTAGATGATCTTGCCTTGGAATTTATGAATCTATGGCCTGGTCTACACTAAAAAGTTAGGTCAACCCAGCTACTTCGCTCAAGGGTGTGAAAAATCCACACCCCTGAGCGATGTAGTTAAGCCGACGTAACCCCCCAGTGTAGACAGCGTTAGGTTGGTAGAAGCATTCTTCCATCAACCTAGCTACCGCCTTTCTGGGAGGTGGATCACTTATACTGATGGAAGAACCCCACCAGTCAGCATAGGTACTGTCCACACTGTAATATTTCAAGTGTAGACAAGCCCTATGTCAGTAAAAGCCTAGTGTAGACACAGTTATAGTGATATAACCATGCTTACATTGATATAGCTTATGCTGGTCAGAGAATCCAATATAAACTATAGCAGCATAAGAACTTTTATACCAATATAGCTGTGTCCACACTAGAGGGTTTCACCACTATAGCTCTACCAAACCAGCTAAACCCTCCCGAGTAGACAAGGCTGCCGCCTTAGAGGGACATAAGATTTGGTCTGTGCTTAGGGTGACAGCAAATGTGAAAAATCAGGATGGGGGTGGGGGGTAATAGTAACCTATATAAGAAAAAGACCCCAAAATCAGGACTGTCCTTATAAAATCGGGACATCTGGTCACCCTACCTGCGCTCAACATACTCAGGTGAATGAAAACAATGCCAGTGCACCTCAGGGAGATGAGGCAATTCAGCAAAGGTAGCCTTGGGCCACCTTTCTGCCTCATGCCACTGCATAATCACCCTGGAGGCAGCAGGGGACTCAGCCCCCAGCATAATTTAGAAAATCTGGCAGTGCAGGTTTTGCACCACTCAGGAATTCTCCCTCAGACCCACTGGAATTCTCAGTTGCCTGGTAAGGGCAACTTTAGATCCTCTTTGCTCTGCCAGAGCACCACAATCAGGACGTTGTGGGACGGAGGGTCTGGCCCTACTTGTTTTCCTCCCTTTTCACTGTAGCTTCTTAGTTTCTCCCCATCCCTCCACTATAATTTAACTCTGCTGTTGTCTTATTTAATTCCAAAAACCGTGTTCCGTACTTGATTTATTCATTTGTTTGGCAGATGCAGCACATAGCAAATAACCCGTCATGAGAGATTCTGAGCATCAGCAACTCCCAGGACTTCAAGGGGTGAGAACTCACTTCAGAGGATGCCTTGCCCCTGGCTTCCAACAGCCCCCTGGGGGACACAACTGAAACATTTGTGCCAATTGCAATTGTGGGGAAGGGGTACAAGAGGAAAAGCAGCCTCCCCAAACAACTGGGGCTTAGACCATTTATGGCTTTGCACGGTAAACAGTTATCAGCACCTTGTATTTCATCGAGAAATGAATTTGCAGGCAGTGCAGAGTATGATTATTATTTATTTGTATCAATAAAAATAATAAACAAATAACAAGTATGGAGCCTAGATGCAATGTGCTATCTCAGAACCATCAGTGGTTATCTTCAGGAACTCAAGGAGGACAGGTGAGGTCCCAGAGGAGAAGGGCAAACATAGTACCCCTCTTTTAAAAGGGGAAGCACGAGGACCTGGGGAATTATAGACCAGACAGCCTAACTTCAATACTTGGACCAATACTAGAACAAATTTTTAAGAAATCAATTTGTAAGCACCTTATAACAGGGTTATAAGAAGTAACCAACATGGATTTGTCAAGAGCAAATCATGCCAAACCGACCGAATTTCCTTCTTTGACATGATTACTGGCCAAGTGGATGAGGGGGAAGCAGTAGACATGCTATGTCTTGATTTTTATAATTTTTTCATACAGTCTTACTTGACATTCTCATAAGCACTATATAGACAAGCTCTTATTCCCATATGGAAGGAAGAATTATGCCAACATAAGGCACCTTTATACTGGTATGACTACATCCACACTAGGGATTTTATTGATATAACAGATTCAGTAAAAAAAATCACCTAAGGCTGTCCTTTCTGTTCTTTACCACAAGGGACACTACAGCAGGAAAGTGGAAACATCTTCCTGCTCATGGAATTGAAATGAACGCCATCATACCCACGGATGTGATATTTGTTCCAAGGACTGTTTGTATTCCTATGCATCAAAACACATCCTGAGTCTGCAAAACTGAAACTGGAACATGAGAACAGACTGTAATACCTGCAAGACTTCTAACTCTGTGCTTTCCTGTTTCAGGGGGGTGGAACACAGCACATTCAGCCAAAACTAGGAAGAGCAAAAGAATGAATGGATACATTTAAACATCTAAAAATTAGGAATATTTCTGAGATGTTAAAATAGCTTGGGGGAGCAAAGGTCAGTTCTTATTTTACACCCATTCCCATTTTTAACCTGTTAAAAGAGACAAACTGTCTAAGGAGCATGGAAACAGGAAAAATCCCGCCATTGAATTGCTTTTTGTTGTTAAGCAGTAAAATCTTAATATTTCCATTATTTACGATTTTCAAGTAAGCAAAGCCTGTAATTGTTTGTTTCATCGTTCAACTTGCCTGTACCTTAGCTTACACGTTTGTGTCTCTTTTTCTGGTACATTATTCATGAGCTTATTTAATCTCTGTTTTCAATTTCTAGGCCTATCCTCTTACTTATCTTCTTAAAGCCATTATCAGTGCTTTCAATTTTCTTTGATGTCAATTTGAAAAGGGACAATGCATGTACAGACTACTATTATTTCAGCCATTTTGATTACACACTTTGCCCTTTGACCTGTCTTGCAATCATCTGACCCTCCCTAAAGACCTTTGCATAATTACATATCCAATTTCCTTATCTCCAGTCTCCCTTTGTGTTTTGCTCTTTCACTTTCAGTTCCTAAGAGCAATATAGCTGTGGTCACTGTCAAAGTCATGTTGACCTTGTTAAGGCTCTTTCTATAGCCCTACTAAGATAACCAATTAATGACTTATTCGTTTATCTCAATATCATGTCATTCCTAAAAGTCCTGTTATGTCTTTTTTTTTCTTTGACTAAGTGTTAATTAACTTGACCAAGTTTTCCTTTCTTTGTGTTTGCCCATTATTTAAAGCATAATAAAGCACATGTGAATAGTTTCATCCCTATATTCTCTCTAACTATTTACAGAGTCCAGTCACTTTCAGGACTCGATTTCATATTCTACAATATTCATGTACATCCCTCCCTTTAAAAAAAGAGTTTCCAGAAATTTTGCTGGAGCATTTCTAAGCACAGTCACTTTGTTCTGTGAAGTTCTTTGAGACATCATGCACTGGCAGGGCTATATACATTCCCAGTCTTCACATGGGTATGTCTACACTGGAGCTGAAGGTATAATTTCCAGGACACATACCCAGGATAGCTCTGATTGAGAAAGTGCGCTAAAAATAGAAGTGTAGCAGCAGCAGCACAAGCAGAAGAAGGAGCTAGCAGCCCTGAGCATGATCCCATCCGAGACCCTAGATACATACTCATATGGCTAGCTCCTCCCACTGCTTGTGCCGCCACAGGACAATACTATTTTAATGCTCTAGCTCAGAAAGAGTTAGCAAAATATATCTACTCAAACCAGAAATTACTCCTGCTAGTTCCAGCATAGATCTACCTGAGTGTCATATAGGAAGACCATTAAACATGTTGCACAGTGAACAACAGAGGAAGATATGGGGCTTGCTTACACACAAAAATTGCATTAATTGCATTCAGACTGGTTGATAAACCCATTTAGTGCAAATTCCTATGTAAACACACTTACATAGGTTTCTGATTCTGAAGCTTTCCTGAGCTGTCAGATGTCATTTAAGGCATTATGAATGGGCTCTTCTGCTCCAGGAACACTCTGGCTGCGAAGTCCTCTTGGTGAATTAAGCAGCACACGGGTCTACCAAGGTACCTTCACCACATACGGTTATTGTTTGTCTCCTTGTTACACTCCAGGTACAATACAAGCATATCGCAGCAGTTATGAGGCGCCCCTTCCTGCTCCCTGGGTTGGCTTTTTATACTGCCTGCCATCCTTGCTGGGTTCTCCAGCTGGTGAGCTAGTGACCTCATTGACTCATCAGGCTACCAGAAGGTGTAAGTGCTACATTAATGCATCCAGCGTCCTGGCTGTTCTGAATGACCAGGGTGCTGGTTGTCACAGAGCTCAGTTTGAAGCTGTTAACAGGACCTCATGAAAAGCACGAAGAAGGCACCACATTGTCTGTCTATCATGCTGTTTGCTGGAATGGCTATCTTACTGTGTTTCTGCAACCTAACTTTTTTTACGAGGATACGTTGTTGGCTATTGCTCATCCCCCAATCTGGAGGACCAGTAGACTGCAACTCATCTCCCTTCCTGCCTCTTGACCTGTCTGGGATGCCACCAGGAGTTAAAATTCCCACCAGCACAGCTCTCAGTGTCATTGGGACATGTGAGCTTTCCCACCATGTCACAGCACAGGCCCTAGGGCAGGTTATATAAGTTTAAACTTGGCTTAGCTGGCTTTAGCTTGTGTTAGTAATTTATAAAAAAAATAACAGCAAACCCAAACATTTTTGATGAAAACTAAAATTGGTTCATATAAATTTCCATTTTGTCAAAAAAGCCACTTTCGATAGAAAAACATAAGCATATAAGAACAGCCATACTGGGTCAGACTAAAGGTCCATGCAGCCCAACAGCCTGTCCTCTGACAGTGGCCAATGTCAGGTGCTCCAGAGGGAATGAACAGAACAGGTAAGCATCAAGTGATCCATCCCCTGTCACCCATTCCCAGCTTCTGGCAAACAGATGCTAGGAACACCATCTCTGCCCATCCTAGCTAATAGCCATTGATGGACCTGTTCTCCATGAATTCATCTGGTTCTTGTTTGAATCCTGTTATAGTCTTGGACTTTACACAGGACCAACTCCAGGCACCAGCAAAGCAAGCATGTGCTTGGGGCAGCACAATTCCAGGGGCAGCATTCCTATTTCCTATTCCTATTTCCTTCATGGAAATTTTTCAGTGAAGTATTATTATACTAGGTGTATATAATTCACTGTGTCAAGTGCATCTCCATGCATATATAGGGAGTGGATGAGGTTAATACTCTGCCTTCCCTGATTAGATGCTACTGTTTGGTCAGGATAGGAGACTATTTCAAATTCATACACACTCTCCTTTCTACTAGAATTTCAAAACTCCACAGTTTAAACAGCATTTGTTTTCACATACATTGCTATTAATTGGGGGGAGGGGGTGGGGAATAACAAATGTGTTGTAGCAATGTGTGAGTTCATTAGAAAAAGCACAAGTAGAGACAACACCATGGGTGGAATCCTGGCTCCACTGAAGTCAATGAGAGTTTTGCCACAGATTTTGACTCGGTCAGAGTTTCACCTCATAATTCTCTCACAGAGACTTAAAACACCATGGGCCAAGGTTTTCATCTGAGAGGTGTTCTAGTGGATAAATTACTAGACTGGGCCTCAGGTAATCTAAGTTCTAGCCCCATCTTAGCTGCTGGGTGGCTATGGACAAATCTCTGAACCTCTTGGAGCCCCCACCTGTAAAATAGGGTCAAAGATATTGAGCTCCTTAACAAAGTGATGTGAAATAGGAGGTAGGTATCATTAAAGGGGGCTGATTTTCAAAGGGCAGATACTCAAGCCTTTTAAGGTTCTGTATCTCAAGTTGGATACTTAAAAATGGAGGCTCCTTTTTCTTTAAAACAGCTTCTTTTAATGCTTTCATAGATATACTTTTAGGAGGCAGAACTGAATGCATATGATGTCCCTTGTCATTTTTTTATCCCATTTGCTGTAAATGCTGCACTTGGGGCCAGACTCTGCCCTCTGAAATATGCATTGTGCACGACTCCCATGTGATTTGTACTGACGTACCTGAGGGCTGAGTTTTGCCCCAGATGTGTGGGGGGGAGGGAGGAGGGGGGTTCTGGAAGTCATGGGGATATATTATGACTGGGTGTGAGAGTTCGATGGGGCAAACACCCAGGTGGAGTGGAAGCAGAAGGGAAGCAATGGGCAAAGGAGGGTTGCTGGAGAAGCTCCCAGACTCTGGAGAAGATGGAGCGTGTTTGTGGGAGCAGGGATTTGGATTGTGGTCCAGGGATGGAGCAGAAGAGGTCAGGCATGCTGGGGTGCGTAGAACAAGCAGCCAAGGAGAGGAATAGGTTCCAAAGGGTTGCAGCCCAGACAGAAGTTCTGCAATCCTTTGATCTGAGAGTCCCAGGTGAGCCATCTTAGGGACACATTGGGGTAAAAGGCTTTCATACATCCATGGATTTTAAGACCAGAAGGGACTGTTGTGATCATCTGGTCTGATTTAGACATAACTGTGGGTACTAATACTTATAATAATAACAATTCTTACAATTCTGTGCCATTAAGAGAGTATTTACCCAAGTACCAGCAAGTCCCCGTAGAAGAAATTTTGCTGCAGTGAGAGCGCTCAACTTCTCAGTGAATCCCTTTAAAACTGCACATAAACAAAGTAAACAGATGTTAAACGTATGATCAATGGGCGAAGGCGGTAACTGAATGGCATTCATCTCTCCTTCAAAACTGACATATCCGTGGAGGGAATCAGTGCCAAAACAAATACAAGCAAAGCAATAACCTGGAAATACTTTAAACATATTATTTGAATTCTCAGAAGTATCATTTTAACTTTAAGTAAACATTGGCATGCAAACCTAACAGCCTGCGTAATCCAGTCTTGAAGTGTAACTTTATTTGTTATGGGGATTTGCTCAGGGAAAGAGGAGGAGGGCTAGAGTGGAGGGAGAGAATAGCATAAAAACTCTTCGGCTACAAAGAGGAACGAGTTGTTTCTGCAATGCTGCAGACATTCTACAAGGTCACGGAAGTGACACTGTCTCAAGATACCTTAACGACTTGCAACTAAAGATGGATTTCATTGTTTTGCAGTTCAACTCTCGCTTGGCACGCTGGCCTGGGGCAGTCATTTTTGCTGTTCTAATAATAGTCAGAGGCCGAGCCATGCCAGACGGAGTTCCAACTTGCTACTTGGGTGCCTTGAGCCACGAGATTGCTGTTGTGTAGGGAAGTAAGGGCCTGCCCCTCCTTCATTGAGAGACTCTTGTGTCATGCTGGGGCCCGCCAGCTTTTTCTGAAGTAGTGCCTGCTTGTAGCAATCACCAAATAATGTCTTCAATTAACAGGGAAACAAAAGTAGCTGAGGACTCTAGCCAGGATGTACTATTAAGCAGATGAGGCTGCATATGCTCTATTTCCAGCTGGGAGATAAAAAGCAGTAACATGCTGACAATATTTTAACAAGAAGCTCCTACAGAACGTAACCCTCCCTTATCCAGAATAAATCTCATGTACCAGGGAAAGGTGAGAAGTTGTCCCATCTAAATGTTTGCTCCTAACCATAACCAAGGAAGAAGACAATTCCATTTAGCTAATAAAGTTACATCAAGTGTATATCAGTGGAGGTCTTCTAGCTATCTAGGTCCTGGTACTGTAGTGTTCTGTACTGTACTGATTTAGCTTCTCCTGAGCGTGTGTAGTCCTGGTGTAGGACTGAGGCCTCAGTCCTTATACCATGCTCCTCACTATAGTATTTACACATCCTTTATATTTTACTCTTGAAAAAAATATAGTGGCTGAGATTTTCAAAGCAGACTCAGGGTTTTAGGCACATAGTAGCTATTGAAATTAATGGAAGACAAAAGACTAAATTCCCTAGGCTGCTTTGAAATCTCTCCCAGCATGTATATTTATAGTGTAGCACCATGTTCTGCTTTTATAATTTGAAGGTCAGCGGGAGTTAGGGGTAGGAGGATAAAGATACTGCAGCAGAAGGCTGAGGGGTGGCAGGCAGGTGGTCCATGTACTTTTTTAAAACTGGGGCATAGCATAAGTTACTAGGAATTGTCTCTGACATGAGTAGTATAAGAGCATCCAGAAAGAGTATGACTCCATCAGAAACAAGGAAATCCCCCTTATCATCTCTTCCCTTTGGTGGAAGAATTTGACAAGGGTATCGTGGGAACCACTGAAAGTCCTTCTAGCTGAGCATTTCATGCATCCAGTAACTCCTCACTTAATGTTGTAGTTATGTTCCTGAAAAATGCAACTTTAAGTGAAACAATGTTAAATGAATTCAATTTTCCCATTAGATTTCATGTAAATGCGGGTGGTTAGGTTCCAAGGAATTTTTCTGGGGGCAGACAAAAGGCATTATATACTGTACAGTATTGTACTGTTGTGGGGGAGACGTGCCCCCTGGCTTACCCCACATAGGCACAGCCAGCTGCAGACAATGAGGCAGGCAAGGATTCCAGGAAGCACCTGGCACAGCAGCAGCTTCCCCCCAGAAGAACAGGTGCTGACTTTGCCGGGGGATGCTCCAGGTCTGCCTCTTCCTGTTCCCGCTCCACTCCAGGCCCACCTCTTCCCACCCCCACTCCACCTCCTCCCTGGAGGACGTCGCATCCCCTCTCCTCCCCCTCCCTCCCAGAGCTTCCCTGACGCCAAACAGCTGTTTGGCAGCACTCAGGACTTTCTGGGAGGGAGGGGGAGGAGCGGAGACACAATCCTTTCCTGCTCCTCCCCCTCCCATCAGTGGTGGATTTAGAGTTAGTGGGGCCCTGTGCTCAGCTTCATTTTTGCCCCACCCCCGGCGGGGAGCATTCTCTCTTATCTCTTCCCCTCCCTGCATTTTTCATTCTTTTTTCTCTATTCTCCTTCTGGGGATCAGGGTGGGGTGCAGGGTCTGGGAGGGAGTTAGGGTGTGGGAGGGGGCTCAGGGTGGGGTGCAGGGTCTGGGAGGGAGTTTGGTGTGGGAGGGGCCTAAGGGTGGGGTGCAGGGTCTGGGAGGGAGTTAGGGTGTGGGCGGGGGCTCAGGGTGGGGGTGCAGGGTCTGGGAAGGAGTTATGGTGTGGGAGGCTGCTCAGGGTGGGGGTGCAGGGTCTGGGAGGGAGTTAGGGTGTGGGAGGGGGCTCAGGGTGGGGGTGCAGGGTCTGGGAAGGAGTTAGGGTGTGGGAGGGGGCTCAGGGTGGGGGTGCAGGGTCTGGGAAGGAGTTAGAGTGTGGAAGGGGGCTCCGGGTGGGGTGCAGGGTCTGGGAGGGAGTTAGGGTGCAGGAGGGGGCTCAGGGTGGGGTTGCAGGGTCTGGGAAGGAGTTAGGGTGTGGGAGGGGCTCAGGGTGGGGGTGCAGGGTCTGGGAGGGAGTTAGGTGTGGGAGGGGCTCAGGATGGGGGTGCGGGGTCTGGGAGGGAGTTAGGGTGTGGGAGGGGGCTCAGGGTGGGGGCGCAGAGTCTGGGAGGGAGTTAGGGTGTGGGAGGGGCTCAAGGTGGGGATGCAGGGTCTGGGAAGGAGTTAGGGTGCAGGAGGGCACTGAGGGTGGGGTGCAGGGTCTTGGAGGGAGTTAGGGTGTGGGAGGGCTCAGGTGGGGGTGCAGGATCTGGGAAGAAGTTAGGGTGTGGGAGGGGGCTCAGGTGGGGGTGCAGGGTCTGGGAAGGAGTTAGAGTGTGGAAGGGGGCTCAGGGTGGGGTGCAGGGTGTGGGAGGGGGCTCAGGGTGGGGTGCAGGGTCTGGGAGGGAGTTAGGGTGTGGGAGGGGGCTCAGGGTGGGGTGCAGGGTCTGGGAGGGAGTTAGGGTGCGGGAGGGGGCTCAGGGTGGGGTGCAGGGTCTAGGAGGGAGTTAGGGTGTGGGAGGGCGCTCAGGGTGGGGGCGCAGAGTCTGAGAAGGAGTTAGGGTGTGGGAGGGGGCTCAAGGTGGGGATGCAGGGTCTGGGAAGGAGTTAGGGTGCAGGAGGGCACTGAGGGTGGGGATGCAGGGTCTAGGAGGGAGTTAGGGTGTGGGAGGGCGCTCAGGATGGGGGTGCAGGAGGAGGCTCAGGGCTGGGGCAGGCAGGAGGTGCTGAGCACTTACCTGGGGCAGCTCCTGTTTGGTGCAGGGGGTGTGCAGGTGGCTCTGCGCAGCGCGGCACCGCCCCCATGGCCGCGATACCGGGAGCTCCCCCTCCCCCGACAGGCAGGGCCACCCGGAACGCTGGGGCTTTAGGGGCTGCAGGGCCCTGGGCTAAGGTGGCCCCGGGGCCCTGGCCTGCAGCTCTAAAGCCCCTTTCGGAATGCGGCCCTGCGAGCCCGGGCCGGAGGACTCAGGAGGAGCAGGGGCAGCCGTGCAGCCAGCGGCCAGAGAGAAGTGGCACTTTCCCCTTCAAAGCGCCACTTCTCTCCAGCCATTTGGAGTGTTCCAAATGGCCTGGTTTTCAGAAGTTTTCCTTCCAAAATTGCTATTGAAAATGTTACAGAAACAAGGATTTTATTTATGTATTTATTTATTTATTCAATATACTTATCAGAACAAGGAGACAGTGAATTTTTCACACAGATACAAACGAAAAACAGTCAAAAATGTTGATGGCATTGACAATTTTTGACTAAACGTTTCATCTCAAGTGATATCTGTTAGGATAGAGATATTCAGGCCTGTCTGCAAAGGCCTATACTTTAAGAATTTAGGTGTATTCTTATCACTTAGCTAGTTATAGAGGTATAAAGAAAGAATCAAAATCACTGTCCGCCAGTGTAAGGGCCTTCTCTCACTGTGACAGTCTGAGGCCCTGTCCCCAGGCTAAGCCTTTGGCTAAGCAGTAGAGGCAGCCATAAGCTGGGAAGCGAACGGTCACATCCTCACATTCCAAACTAGTCTCATTGAAATAAGGCAATCTGGGGCTGTTAGGAAGGTGATCCCATCTATCACCTCCAAAGAAAGGGAAGAGCCTAAAAGATTTAAAGAAAACTTGGTTTGATAGCATCCTGTCTGGCAAGAACTCACGTATCAATAGCTGTGGTGGGAAATCCTCATTTCTGTATTGTTCTATCACTGTAGTCTCCACTTCCCTATTGTTTGTCTGTATAATCTCTGTCTGGTTCTGTGATTGGTTCTGTCTGCTGTATAATTCATTTTGTTGGGTGTAAACCAATTAAGGTGGTGGGATAAAATTGATTAAATAATCATGTTACAATATGTTAGGATTGGTTAGTTAGATTTCAGTAAAATGATTGATTAAGGTATAGCTAAGCAGAACTCAAGTTTTACTGTATAGTCTGCAGTCAATCAGGAAGTAAAGGGAGGGAGGAATGGGACAGGGAATGGGGGTGGGGGAATTGGAATCATGTTTTGCTAAGGAAGGGGTGGAATGGGAACAGGGACACATAGGGCTGCCCAGAGCAGGGGGCAAGTGGGGCAATTTGCCCCTGGCCCTGGGACCCGCAGAGTTTTTCAGGGCCCCTGGAGCAGGGTCCTTCACTCGCTCCGAGGGCCCCAGAAAACTCTCGTGGAGCTGGGACCCCCCGGATCTTCTTCCGCTCCAGGTCTTCGGCGGCGGGGGGTCCTTCTGCTCCAGGGCGGAAGGACCCCCCCCACCGAATTACTGCCGAAGTGGGACCCGCCGCTGAAGTGCCAGGTCTTTGGCGGTAATTCGGTGGCAGGGGGCCCCCGCTGCAGGTCTTCGGGGCACTTTGGCAGCGGGTCCCGGAGCGGAAGGACCCCCTGCCACCGAATTACCGCCGAAGCGGTGGCCCCCCGCCGCCGAAGACCCCAGGCCCCCTGAATCCTCTGAGCAGCCCTGGGGACACAGGCAAGGCTCTGTGGTGTCAGAGCTGGGAAGGGGGACACTGATGAAGGAAACTGGAATCATGCTTGCTTGAAGTTCACCCCAATTAATGTTGATTTGTTTGCATCTTCGGACTTTGGGTATTGTTGCTCTCTGTTCATGCGAGAAGGACCAGGGAAGTGAGCAGGTGAAGGAATAAGCCCTCTAACTATATCATATGAGTGCCTCCTGTAGTTTGCATGGAGATGTAACCCACACACCTTCTGGGTGGTGTGTTCTGTCCCATCTAGTGGCACTGAGACAACTTAGAGAAAGTTAAATGAGTCTGCTCTACAGCCTTAGCTAACAGGCAATTGGATTTTTGGCTCATGCACTTAGCTCCAGAGGCACCAGGTTCAATCCCATACGCCAACGACCAGGGTCTGTTGGAGTTACAGAGAGACAATGGGTTCTGAGTGATTGGAAAGGATTGTACAAACATGTATGGGTGGAAATCAGACATACATTTATCTCCCATTCTCTCTCTCTCTCTCACACACACAAATATGTGTTAATATAAAATGGTAATATGTAGAGTAGGGCAGAGGACAGAAAGACTTCAAGATTTCACTATCTGCCTTTGCTCTGAATCGGAGCAAAAGCCCAAAATGACAACATTCTTCACAAAGGAAAATTCAAGAAAAAATGTTTTGGGTTGATTAAAACATTTTGTTCAACAAAATCATTGTGATTTTTACTTTTTCAATTTTTTGGCATTATAACATATAATTCTTTTGCATAATATTCCAAATCTGAAAATAATTGAAACAAAAAGTAAATTCAATGAGAAAAATCCGAACATTTTGTTCCAAAAAAAATGTTGCAATAGGATGCTTTGAGAAGCTGAGTTCAATGGAACTGCATATTTTGATGAAATATAGTTCTATCAAAGTTTCTTCAACCAGATCTAGTAATTAGGCAAATCTAAAAGATATAGTTATTACGTGAAAAATAAGCTACAGCTACAACCATGACCTAAATTCTTCCCATATAATATAGTTTAAGGCATCTTTTTTAAAATTGTGTTTTACACTCATATTTGGAAATTTAAACAGAAGCAATTTCTATTAATTATGGCAACAATGTATTATTTTTACAAGTAGTTATTCATCATTTTGTCTATTTCTCAAGCTAATTGCATGTGCAACCCAAATAGTTCCTAAGAAAAATGAGGTGGGTTTCCCTAGTTACTATAGCTGTGATACTCCAAAATTAAATAATTTATTTTAAATGAATCTTGGTCTTGTGATAAGCGTCAAAGGAATTATCTGCTTCCCTAGATTTAATTATGTTGAAGGGAATCTCAAATGCAATTAACTGCTCAGTAAATAATAGAAGGTTCTTGGTTTTACTACTGGAAAACAGAAGTGGTGTAAATGTCTGAAATAAGCAGCATCTTTGAAAGTATACTGAGAATTAAGTAAGAGTGTGTGACGTGCTGGATCTATTCTACTGAAGTCTATATTTGTGCCACCCACTAAGATCCCACGCCTATCAAGATAGGCAGATCTTTATCTTCATGAAGAGGTTCACAAGGGTTCTATGTGGGTGGAATCTCAGGTACTTATGTGGCCCCTATTAACATAGCATCTGGGCACCTCCATCACCTCTGAGGTAGGGAAGTATCATTATCTGCCCCATTTTACAGATGAGGGGCTAAGACTCAGAAAGATGCAGATAACTTGCCCAAAAATCATACTGGAAGCCTCTGTGACAGAGGGGAACTATACCCTGGTCTCCTAAATCAGCACCCTAACCACTAGGCCATCATTCCTCCACCTTTCCCTATTTCAAGGATCTGCCCACACAGATTGCTTTGAAAAATCAGGGCCTAATTTTGTAATTTCCTTAGAAAAATCCACACTCCATTTTGAACAGGATGATTACTACTCACATTGACATTGAGTGTTTATGGTCACAGGTTTTTTTTCCCTCTTAATATTTGTTCCATTATTTTATTAGGGATTATTTTATGTGAGCTGCCTGGCACTAATGTTGAGGCTTTTGTCTGACTCCTAAAATTTGGCACGTGTCCGGCCCTTCATAGATTTTATGGAGAAACTAGATATAAGGCAGCTTCACCGTATCTCTAGCACTGAAAAATACAAGGCCGCTGTGTAAACCGCTATGCGCAAGCTTGCATAGTTTTATGCACTTGCCTTAGCTTTTAGATCTGGTGCCAGGAAAATACTCCCGCAGTCATTTTCAAGTAGCACTCCTCAGACCTATCTCCTGGAAGATCACTACTAATTGTAAATCTCCTAAGCAGGCAGATCTTGAAATAGAAAAGGGGTTTTGTTTCCACAGTAACTGGTCCTGTGCTATGATTTTCTATATAGATCCACACTGCCCGGCCACTTTCCACAATTTCTCAGAGTCTTTTTTGAGGCATGCCAGAATTACAGATGGAACTGAAGGGGGATTTGGGCCAGGTCCCCTTTATTCCTTCAGGTTCCAGCACGGGAAGAAAGTGTGTGATTGGATGGCCTCAAAAGACACTTATTTGCTAGAGTTCCCATGTTCTCATGGGGGGGGTGTGCCTGTCCCAAACACATACACTCAAATGGACAATCAGCTATAACAACCACAAGGACTATGACAGGCAGCTACATTTTTAATGCTCCATGTGCTACATCTGGAACCGTGATTTCTCTCCCATTTGGTTTTTAGTTATCAAGCATCTCGTGAGAAGAGAAGGTGTAAATAATTGGGGGGGGATGTGTGGGGTTTTTTGTTTGTTTGTTTGCTGGCAATCTTGAAAAATTAAAAAAAACGTGTGTTGAGTTGACCCAGAACCATTTTTTTTTAAATTTTCAGTGAATTGCAAACTAAAAATTAGTTTTGATTTTGAATGCTGTTTAAAGGGCTTTGGTTTTTTAAATTAAATTTTAATGTGAAAAGTAATTTTGAATTGAAAAATTGAAATGTTTCATTTCCAAAAGTCAAAATATTTTGACATTTTCTGATTTTTTGTTGTTTCTTTTTGTTTAGATGAGCAATTCAACAAATCTGCAAAACCGTCTGTTGTCACCTAATCTGTATTTTTTAATTAAAAAAAAAGTTTCTCCCAGGTCTACTCATGATGCTTTTGTTTTTAAAGGAAAGACGAGACACAAAGCATTATATTGGACTTCTGAAACAGCATCTGCTACCAAAATGCGCTTCCACCAGGAGCAAGGAACTATTTCATATACTTGGAAAACAATGAAGTGTGTGCACACACATTTTTATTTTTTTCTTTCTTAAACTATTCAGCTTTGACCAGTATAGATGCAACATGTGAGGCACACATACTTTTAATCTCATACTATACTTCATAATGTGGGAGTTGGAAAAACCGCTCAACATTTTTTTAAGCTTGCTGTGTTCACAAAATTCATCCAGATTTGTAAATGTTTCTTTCCATACATTAAACCATGGTTCCCCTACTGCCCCCAAGAATGATTCATTTAAAACACACTCTTTTCTAGCTAATCCAGTGAAGCATGTTCTATGCAATGGTGATAGTAGAACCATCCAAAGTTAAGCTGAAAGATCTTTATGGTATAACACATATATTTATTTCTTCCTTACAATTTTTCTCTCTTCTCTATCTACTCCTTCCCTACTCCAGCCCTTTGTATGAATTTTTCACTCTGTTCCATTTTCACCCTATGTTCATTCCCCCTGGATTTTATTCTCTCTGCCACCTCTCTACATTCATTTTAAGTCCTTTCTTAGTAAACCATGAACCCAATAATTTTCAAGTTTCAAGTTCAAGATATACTTTCAAACCCATGGTGATTGATAAAGTTCGAAATTAGACAAAGCAAGTTTGTCCACCCCAACTAAAATAGCCTTATTTTCGGGCCCATTTTGAGCAAGAGTTTTATTTTCTCCATCTCTGAACATTTTCAGTGTTATAGTTCACATTTTCCATCCTGCTTTCAAACAGACTTGGAAAGCGGTGATAGTATGCACAGGTCAGAATGGGTAAACCAACCTACATTCTTTGGGACACTGGAGATGGTTAAAGAAAACTTTTTAAAATTCCTTCATCCCCTCAAGGTAGAGTTTGTCAAGATTCTCCTGTAATTGAAATTTTCTATGGCTATTAAGAACCAAGAGAATAGTATTTTTTCCCTCTGAATTAAATTGTGCTGCCAGATTTGTATGACATTTCATGATCCAAGCTTTAATTTGTTATACATTGTTCCCAGAAGGTGAGATGAGATTACATGGAGCCATACATTAGTCAGAAGATTTATTTTACACTTACCCACTCAAAGTCCCTTTCTAGTTATTCAAACAGAATGGAGCGATCTTGATTAGTTAATCTCTCTACATCAGCATTTTTCCACAGAGCACTTCACAGAAATGTTGAAAATTTTTGCAACAATTAAAAAAGCAATTAAAAAGGATTATCAAAATCAAAGTTGATCTTTAATTACTGCATATATCTAGATCTTTATTCCATGATATGCCAGATAAAACACTCTTAAAAATGCTTTGTTAATAGATTTTATTAATGAGAACATAAGAAATTTTGGTCTTTTGAGGATCATCCGATTCCATCATCAACTCCATTTCAGGTTGTCATCTAAAAGTTTGTTCCCCTCAATCTTGCCTGGTTACAGCTGAACAGACCATTCCATTATCTCCGCAATGAAAGGAGGTCACCTCACAGTCTGAGTGCACGGCTCCAACTTCCACTGTGGAAAATTACGGTGAAAAAATACTGAGCAGATATTTGTCTTGTGTCTAGCTGAAGTCTTCTCATTGTAGTATCCGCAACTGTCTTTCAGTGCTTTTATGTCCTGTTAGGGAAAAGAAAGTGTGAGCTGAATGGCATTCTTCCTTGTGCATCATCTACAGCCCACAGAATGGTTTGCTAGAAGTCCAGTCACCTGTGGAAACCCACTCAAGGCAACGGGTCTGCACAGCTGTCGCAGAGGGTGTAATTTGAAGGCACGGGTATTACTGTGGATGGTTTTGGCCTGGAAACCCTTTAGGACTGGTGGCCCCCCTCAAGGATTAAACTCACAAGCCTGGGTTTAGCAGGCCAATGCTCAAACCACTGAGTTATCCCTCCCTCAAGTCAGGCCCAGCTTTCCCATTAGGCACAGTAGGCACATGCCTAGGGGCGCCGGAAATCTAGGTGTGCCTAAAAATTCCAATTTTAACACTCCCTGGTCCTGGCAGGGATTGAGGCCGGGGCCGGGCTGAAGGGGAGACAGCTTCAAGCAGCCCTGCTGGAGCACTCCTTGCTCAGCCCAGTGGAGAATCACCTCCAAGTGGGGCCAGTGAATGTGGCCCGGGGGCAGGGCTTGGGATAGTGGATCTCTGGGGAGTGGGGCATGGCGGGATCTGGGTAATGGGGGTAGGGAAGGTCTATGTGTGTTGGGACACTGGGCAGTGTAGGGGTCTTTGGGTGGAGGGGCGCTGGGGTACCTACAATTAAAAGTGATGGGGTACCCCTACCACATGGCAGTTAGAAGCTCCGAGCACCCCATAGCTCCTGGCCACCATAGGTGGTGGGTGGGAGCTCTGAGCCCCTGCACCTAGGGACACCCATGGTGTAAATCTGTCCCTGGCCTGATATGAGAAGGGGCACCATTGGACAGGACTGCAAGTCAGTCTAGTTGGTCTCATGGTACATGAGTGATGGATCACAAGATTGTGACCTTGATTTTGCACTTGGTTTGTATTCTATTTATGATCAGCATCTTATCAGAGTTACTGATGACCAGAGTCTGTACTGAAAGACAGCCATTGATTTTGCAGTTTGAAAAACGTTTTTTTTGTTGTTTTTTGTTTTTTAATTTTAAGAGATTAAAATGCAAGCAAAAAGGTGAGAAACCATTTTGCCTTAATAGTTTATCTGGATGCAGAACCAAAATTTCTTTCCAAAATGAGATAGTAAATGGACTATGAAGAAGGCTTTCCCACCAGACTACCCAAATCTCTGTGACTAATCATAAATCAGATTAGGATAATCTAATCCTTCATATTTTGACAGGTGTCTACTGGTACCATTGTGGGGCATGGAACATCTAGGAAAGGGTTAATCAGATGTCAGAAGTGGTTACTGTCATGCATGTTCAGATAATTAGTTTATTCTGATGTTATTAATGCTTCCTCCTCTTGCTCCTTTCATTTTATTTGTTTTATCCAGAGAGTTTATAGTCTAAATATACAAACATGGATGAGGGAAGGGGATGCAAAAGAAACAAAGTGACTGAGCAATGAAGTTTATAACTATTTATTTATATTTCAGTAGAGCCTAGGGGCCCCAATAGAGACATGATTGAAATACAAAAAACACAGGATGCCATGAACAAAGTTAAAGACAGTCCCTGCCCCAAAGATCTTACAATCTAAATAGACAAGACAGACAAAAGGCAAAAGAGGAAACAAGCACAGAGAGGCTAAGTGACTTTTCCCATGGTCAGACAACAGATTAAGTCACAGAAATGGGACCAGACCCCACATTTAACCTAACAGACTTCCATTTCAGGGCCCTGTCCACTACACCTCAGTGTGTCCAGGATCAATGTTGTATGACTAGTTATCAGAATCACATGTCAAGTATCAGAGGGGTAGCTGTGTTACCGTGCATACCAGAATCACATGGTATTTTTTTCTTCCTCCTTGTTCAATGACTGAAAATTTTAAACTGGGGGGTTGGGGGTGGGAAGGGATATAAACTTCTGGTATGAATTTTTGGACAGATAAGTTCATGCTATATTCATGTAACTTTTGGAATTCACAAACATCTTCACAAATACTCAGCAGTTGTCCAAATACTCAGGAATGATGAAAAACATGGCCTCACAAACCAAAGTGAGATTGGGGTTAAATTCATGTAGTTATGCATAACTCAAATACCTCTCATCCGTATCTTTCTGGGGGTGGGTAGAAATCTTTGTCAAGCTTTCAGGAGACACCATAGTGTCCCACCTTGGGTTTGTCTTTGCCCCCCCAGGGTGGCAGGGCAGATAGGCTCAGGCTTCAGTCCCCCCCTCCTGGGGTCATGTAGTAATTTTTTGTTGTGAAAAGGGGTTTGCAGAGCAATGAAGTTTGAGAACCCCCGGATTACACCAATATGTTAGTATTTTACCATAAATTACTGATATGTACATCTCAATATTATCGCCTTCTTAATGTCGTTTTTTATCTTGTGATATATAATAGTAACATACATACCTTTGCATATACATACTTTACATTAATTATATATGTATGTATCTTATATATGCTATCTACATGTATCTTATATATGCTATCTATATTGGTATATGTGTCGTATATTTAATGTACTTTTATATAATTTAACTTATTTATTTATTTTAATAGTAAAAGAACTACAGTAAATTTTTTCATACAAGTGAAAAAAAAATCTGTTGAGAAATATGAGAACTTATTATTACAGGCTCATTGTAGTGAAACTACTGTCCTTGTAAATTAAAGATGGGGCTTAGCCACACAATTTGGATTGTCATTAAAGTTTGAAGGTTTTCGTTCATCCCATTAGAATGATAGTAGATCAGCCTCTTCTTACAGAACACGAGTGTAGGACTTGGGAAATCTGAGCTTAATTCCAGGAGATTCCAGACTTCCTCTATGACCTTGGGCAAGTCACTTAACATATCTATGCCTCCATTCTTCATCTGTAAAATGGAGATATTAGCACTTCCCTACCTCTCAGAAGTTTTGTGAAAATAAATACATTGGCCATTGTGAGCCGCTCTGATACTACGGTGAGGGGGCCATATAAATACCTTACAGAAATAGATAGAGCCTGTTGCGGCAGATTTAGAAGGTCACACTGCAAAGTCTACATATCTACCCAATATTTTTCAAAAGGGAGGGTGTTGGGTAAATATGGGTTGAGTGAATCTGAGACTTTGATTCTCTTTCATCTGGGAAGGCTGTTATTAATGACAATTAGTGAGCTCTGATAGACTCATTGCCTGTGCTTTTATGTTTAAGTGTAAGGTATTCATGAAACCTACATGTTTGTGTAACCCATACACCTCCTGGGTGTGGTGTTCAGTCCCCTCTAGGGGCACCGAGACAACTTTGAGCTTAATGAGTCTGATCCACAGCCTTAGCTAAGAGGCACGTGGCTTTTAGCTAATGCAGTAGAGGCTGGTGCATTTAGCTCCCGCAGTCCCAGGTTCAATCCTGCCCACTGCCAATCCAGATCTGTTGGTGTTACATTTGGATTGCTGAAAATTGCTAAATCCAAATATAAAGCCCTACCCCAGAATTTAACACTTAATCTAAACTCGCTCAAAATCCAGACCAGTAAAACCTGACTGGAGTTTGGAGTTAGTAATAAAACTCAAAGCCAGGAAGGAGTTGAGTTCTTTGTGATGGGTTTTAAGCATTTTTTTAAATTTTTATCTATTTAAATGTTCACAGTTCCAGGAAATTATTGGGAGCTCAGACAGCAACGATTTAATGTTGAGATTCAAAAAGTTAAAGCTAGCTTGTTTCAGGGAGCAAATATAGTTCTCCTTCCCAACAATAGAGTTAGGCCATTGTTCAGTGTTTTTAGACCTGCTCTTATGCTGGAATTTTATGCTATGGCATGACATGAAATCCCAGTGTTCTCCAAATCTTTTCTTTTTAATATCTGGATTCTTTTCTAATTATTTTCAGATTAATTTCTAGCTAATACATAAGGATAAAATTTGGTGTATGACCTATAACCTTAAGTATGTTGTAATTCCGTTACCAATCTCTTGATTTCATGCGCTGCTTAATAAGTACCACATGTGAAGCACTGAATTCTTCTGTGTTAATACAGCCTAATGATTTAGAAAATCTTTCAGCTACTATCCTTCATTTTAATGTTGTCTGCAATCAAAAGATGACAATTCTTACATCTAATAGAATCTTTTTAGACTCCATGTGCGGTATATAGGATGCCTCAATCTTGATTTACCTCTCAAAGAAGGGTCTGACCCAAAAACCAGTGATGTAAATGGAAGTTTTTTCCACTAACTTCAATGGGTTTGGGATTATGCCCTGTGCACACACATACTTCACACACTGCCCTTCCAACACTTCTAAGATACAACCCCTCTTGTAAAACACCATGGGCCTGCAGCAATGTTGAAAATGTTTGGGAGGGGAGGGATAGCTCAGTGGTTTGAGCATTAGCCTGCTAAACCCAGGGTTGTGAGTTCAATCCTTAAGGGGGCCATTTAGGAATTGGGGCAAAAATCTGTCTGGGGATTGGTCCTGCTTTGAGCAGGGGGTTGGACTAGATGACCTCCTGAGGTCCCTTCCAACTCTGATATTCTATGATTCTATAGCCAAAGGTTACTGGACCAGTGGGGGTAAAAATTATTGTGATAGGTCTTTGCAAATACAGCCAATTACAGACTGAAAATCCTTTTTAGGAGCAGAGACTGTTCCATGATCAGTTACATTGAAGTTTTAATGTATAGATTGAAGGAATGAAAAGGTTGTTGGTAATGACTTTTGCGACTGGCCAAATGATATCCCTGAAAACAGTTAATCCCTAGAACCCTTGCTCATTGCCAATTGTGCAATTGGAGCCACAGGCTTCCACAGCTCAGCCAATAAGCACCTCCAGACTTTCACTTATGTTTCAACAATAAAAGCCCAAACGCAGACCATTTCCCCTCCAACCCCAAATGCTACTGATCGTTCTATTACCATGGCAACCAACTCCTGCTGGCATGATCAAGAAAAAACCTGATTTGGGATTTTAATTAATTGCTTGGAAATGGAAATGTAACAGTGATTGGCAGTTCAACTAAGCACGTTTGCAAAGTGAATAAAAATAGAATTTCTGAAATACTTGAAATTGTTTCACTGAATATAACCCACTTTTTTTTTAACTAGACACCTTAATTTATTCTGCTCCATAAAGTAAATCTGCCAAATGTACTAAGCCATTTTGTCAACACAAATCATTTTGGCAAATACTTTGATCCTTCTTCTTAACAAAATGCATTGTATTAAAAAAAAATCTAACCTATCAGTGTAAACCCATAGGTTCCCATCTGAAAGTACGCCTTCTCTACCAGTAGGTCACATTTATAAAAGGCTTTCATCTTGTCTTCACAAAAGAGGCTTTGCTTCTTTTGATGCACGTGAATATCTCCCATTAACATTTATGGCAGTTACACCCCAGCGTTCAGAAGAGAATAGATCAGGAAGTGCTCTCATTTATTTTACCTCCAATGCTCAGTGGTTTGAGCATTAGCCTACTAAACCCAGGGTTGTGAGTTCAACCCTTGAGGGGTCCATTTAGGTATATGGGGTAAAAATTGGTTGGATGATTTAGTTGGGGATTGGTCCTGATCTCCTAAGGTCCCTTCCAACCTTCAGATTCTATGTGTGGGTTTTTAAATAGCAATTCACTGGTGAGTGTGCACGTACACTATTGCCCTTTACTGGATTACAGCAGAACTGCTCAGTTGTGTGTCACAGATCCTATACTGCTGACAGCTGATATACATCTCCTATATTTCCTGCTATTTTGGGAGAGGAGGATCAGGATTGTGTCTCCACTTATGTTTCCATATATTTATTATACTATATTGGGTTTAATGCGGAAGGGGTAGCTTTAAAAGATTTTGAGGCTCTAATATGCCTGATAAAGCATCTGAAATTGGATGCAAACTTTTATGGAAGCATCAAGTCCTTCAAGTGCATCACTATGCCGTGACATTTCTGTGGCTGCCTATACCATAAAACATAGCATGGGCATTTTGATGCAATGGCTTCATAGTGCAATGTCATGGTGAATAGAAAAATGTTATGTGTGACAGGGTCTGTCAGGCCTTCTCTGTCCTGTGCTGGGGGCATCAGCACCTTGTCACTCCCCTACTGAAGGAAAATCTGCTCGAGCTGGGCTACCAATGAAATTTAGTCCTTCCAAGGCTTAGAAGGGCCAGGAAGAGACACTGACCAATAGTTTTGACTGAATTCAATTTTTGTTTTTTTTACAAGTTCAATCAAGGTTAATATCTATGTTTATTTTTAAGCATTTTTTTCTGATTCTCATTGATTTAAATTTTCTCAGTTGGGCAAAATTATGGGGTTTAAGCATTTTTTTTAAAAATGTATCTATTTAAATGCTCACCGTTCTAGGAAATTATGGGGAGCTCAGACAATTGGGAGGGACATAGAACAATTATATATTTAATAGCAATCGATGTTGAGATTTGAAAAGTTAAGGCTTTATAATGGGTAAAACACAAATTGTCAACAGCACCTGTCAAAACACACAAAGCAAATATCCTGAAATCAAACTCAACACGTCCTCAAGCAGCATTTTTCTTACTTTGCCTATCTGTACATTTTGATTATTATCAATGAACACATTTTTTCATTGGTTTGTGTGTGTATGGTGAAACCAACATTTGCTTATAAATACTGAATCCTTCCAAGCCTACCAATAGGGAGTCAGGAGACCCCTGAAGAAGACTTGCCTGCTTCCTCTGCAGGAAAATCCAAGTGAAACTGGAAAAGGAGAATAATTCCTAAACACTAGCCCAGGACTCCAGGGTTAGGGCAGAGCCTTGGCTGAAACACTGACTAAGCAGCCACCTTTTTAGTTTGACTGAAGGCACAGACAGCCAGGTTTTGAGTTTGCTCATTGTTAACCATCTAAGATTGGCGCTGAGCTCATGACATGAGCTGTTCTGTCCAGCCTGGCTGCCACATTAGGATGTTGCATTAAACCCCAAAATAGAGTCCAAATTCTTTGACATCTGCAAGCCAAAGTTATAGGGTGAAGGTTCATCCTGCTGAAATTAGAACAATCCCAAATAAGACCAGGAAAGGGAGCATCCCTACCTAATTCCTGGAATGCTTTGGTCTTCCCACCGGCCTCTGGTTCTTTAACTTGATGCCATACAGCTTTACCGATAAAATAAAAATTAAAAACATTTGCCCCACACTAACTTGTTTATATTTTCTTAAAATCTCCCTTCAGGTAGTGTCTATCTGACCTGCTTCATTAAAGTACAGCCACAACCTTGCACCCCCACCTTACCATTTAAGATCACAGGACAATACTTCTAGGCCTCAGTGGCTTAACTATGGCTTCGGCTACATAGGAGGTCAGACGAGATTATCACAGTGGTCCCTTCTGGCCTCGTAATCTATGAATCTGTGAACTGCATTTGGGGTACAGTTCTCCTCACCAAACTCCACACTGGGATTCTCGCTTGCAGTTCTGTTCTCTAGAGCACGTCCTTCACTTGGTCCACATGCTGAGCTCCTATTGACGATCGGGTGGCTCAGCTGATAGGTCACTGTGCTAGAAGACCTGCATGGAATGGAAGATGTATGAGCTGCCTTGGAAATTCTCAACCTTTGGGTCTATTCTGCCATTGACTTGTTGTGTGCCCGTGGACAAGTTGTGTAACCTCCCACACCTCAGTTTCTCCATCCCAAAATGGAGATAATATTTAGTCAGGAATAAAAAATTCATTAAGAGATAAGTATTATTGTGCCACTGGAAACTTTACTATTGGTCAGGGTGCTATATGAAAATGCAACAGAGATCTGTCTGTTATCTTTCTTTTTATTTCTGTATCATCTCTTGATGTTTATAAGGCTATTATCTCCATGCTATGTAAGCACTGTAATATAATACAATCACTGCCAGTTGTATTTAAGTGCAATGGATTTTACATATTAATAACACTGCACTTATCTTAAAGCGATTCACAACCTGGTTAATTCTCACAGCATCTTCTCCATGTGAGGCAGGTAAGACAACGGTTATTACCCCCATTACACATATGATGATTATTATCTATTATGCAAGGAAACAAGGTTGAGTTACTTATCCAATCTCCCAGAGACAGAGAATGTTAAAGGGAGGCTTAGCACACAGAAGTAGTGAGTCTGAGGCCTAATTCGTAGACCACCGCAGCACCTGGGCAACATTGCCTATTACATCATAATTACATAATTCATTAATCACTAAGTGCAAGAAAACAACAAGGGACTCTTTGTCTGAGATCATCTAATTAAAAAAAAATTAAAGCTCCCAAATCAACCAGCCTCCTCTGTGCCGGTGCGTGGTGACTCATCAAGCTTATGAAACAACTTTATTGAGTTGGCTGCATCTGCTTCAGGTGGCTTATTTTGTTGGCATCGCTGAGCAATCGTAATAATAAGGGCTCTGGCTTTCTACATCTTCAAGGCAAGGAGGATGCATGCCAGAGAGATTTCTACAAGAGAAAGCAGAGAAAAAGCCAAAGAGATGTAGCAAGACATAGCCTTGTGATATCACCAGCTAGGTAGAAGAAGTGGAGGGGAAAACAAATGTTTCGTTCTATAATGGCAGAGAAGGATTTCCCCTGGAGAGGGTAAAATCTCCTTCACCAGAATGTGGACTTCTCTTTGTTGCAAGGCAGCTTTAGGCACTGACATTTGGTTCCATGTAAACATACATTTAGGATGCAAAACTGCATCCCTGAACTTCAATGGGAGGTTTTGGTTGAGGATCAGTCCCATAGTCCTGTTTCACCTGCATTAGCTATTGCCAAGGTTTATGAATGACATTAATCAAACAGAAGTTAAGTCTCATTAATATATAAAGTAATTAAAGGAGGAAAACAGAGATAAATAAACAAAAACAATTACCTCAAGTGAAGGAGGCCTCAGTACAGTGCATTGGTAGCATGTTACTAACTAATCTCACCAATCGGTAGGATGGCCTATATGTTAATAGCTTCCCACATGCTGGGAATACAGTGGGCAGATATCTACCAGCTGCCTCTTCTGACATCTATACTGAATGCCAACAAAAACATTGTGCATCGAGATGGAAAAAATACATGTCAGTTAATTACTCACTGTGGGGTGTTCTGTGGCAGCTTGACAATGTAGCCATAGAAATATATATATATATATATATAATCTTGCTGTAATAAATAAAAAACAAGATACAGCTGATATTGACGCAGAATGTTATAAGGGGAAGGAGCAAACTTCAAAAGGTTTGGAGCTTAGTTTCATAAAAACACACCAAGACCTTTGGAATTTATCCGAACGATCCAGTAACTTCTTGAGTCTGAAAGTGAAATGGCAGAACAAGGTTGCCTTTGTGGTGTCCTCGTGCTTTTGTCACCATGCTTGGTAGAAATTCAGAAGTGTAGGGGTGCCGGGGATGTGGGGAGGGAGGGAAAGCCTCTCTCTTGTTTTTTCAGTGAGATGGATACACAGTTGTTAGCATCCTGTTGGCATAAAAAGAAAAAAAAGGGAAGCTGGCACAATTCTGTTCATTAGGACCTTGCACCTTTCAAACAAGCATCCCCCCCCCCTCGCCCCCACCCCGGGCACCAATTTGCAAGCCCCTATGAACATGTTAGTGAACATCTTTGGCCAAAAAAAAAAAGAATATTTTTTTAAGTTGACCAGTGCTTAAAAACTGGTTGAAAAACAGTAAAATGTTTTCACAAAGCACATTTAAAAATATTTCTATATTAATGCAAATACACAGGGGATTCTGAGCTCCGATACTGAATGTTCATAGGTAGTAAATTTTAAACTGTACATTTTCAGTCTACACTTTATTGGTTAGTTACATAATTCATCCAATCAGGGTGCAAAGAGATTCCCACATGACTTACATTTCTCACCAAAGGAGCATGAATTTTTAGTATTTGCAATGAAAAATCTTCCAGCTCAGACCTGTCCCCCAAAGAAATGTGTGAATGGTTTTAAAAATTTAAACAAAATCTTGTTCTTTTTATGGTCCATTTGAAAGAGACAATTTTTTTTAGGAATTATTCACCCAGATGTACTGGTATAAAAACTGTAAAAAGAAAGAGAGAAATTTTATTTCACAAAGTATTTAGAAATTTCAAAATTTGGCTTCATTACTAACTGCAACAAAACCTGAAATTCACCATAAAGGAAAATCCTGGAAAAAATGGTTTTGAGTGGATCAAAATGAGTTAGATGTTTTGTACTTTAGATTATTTTGAAATATGCAATATAATACAAAATGTACAAAATTTCAAAAAAAAAATTTGTTCTGAAAAATGCTAAAATGGGATGTTTTAACATTGTTAGAATGTTTTTCTTATTTTTCCTCTGAAACAAAATTTTGGCAAAATCAACATTATTTTTCAAAGCATTTCTATTACAATGGAACTGCATTCTCCAACAGAAACTAGTTTGATCAAAGATTTCCCAACCAGGTATAAAATATTGCAGATTTTCCCTACTTTCCCACCCCCGCCCCGCCTTTTTGTGAAAATGTTGATATTTCAAAAATTTACCAATGAGCTGTAACTAGTAGGGCTCCCATGTATTGATCATTGAAGTTAATGTGACTGTTTTGGGTCCAGCAATCCAGGAACACACAAGAAGTTGCAGGATTGAGGACCCAGGTTTTTCCCACAGATATTTGTTATCACTATGTTTACAAAAATTACAGATTTCATCCTGCAGGATCTGTCTGTAATTTTTCCTGCAAAATTTGAAGCAAGAACAAAAATAAGTTTCATTTTTATTCTAGCCTCTGATTATTTCTCCCACTGTGCAATGTTTCAGATGTTTTGATACTATTTCAGTTTATTGGGCTGTCAATCAGATGTGTCTCCCTTAGAATCATAGAATATCAGGGTTGGAAGGGACCTCAGGAGGTCAGGACCAACACCAACTAAATCATCCCAGCCAGGGCTTTGTCAAGCCTGACCTTTGCCCCTTCTTGAACTACTAATAGTATATTGATTTCAGTATTTTAATAACATAAAGCAAATTAACTGTAGCAAGTTGTCCCTGTAAGAAAGGCTTTGTACATATTACCAGATTATAATTTAACATATTTGTTTCATTGAATTTAAATGATCAGTCAACATTATATTGAACTTCTTGCTGCAAGAAAAAAAATATCAAGATGGTATATGTGTCAGTTTTGAAGTAGTAATGATAGTTATATACAGTAAAGTATTTATTAAATTATCAAATTAATACACCTTTTGACATGTCAGGGTTTGTGGGTAATTATAGTTTACTATTGCGGTAATAATTTGTATGATTTATGTTACCTATGAAGCAGTACTGAGAGCCAAAAAGCTGTCTGGCATAATTACTGTTAAGAGGTATGATCAACAGATATCTCCAGCCAAAAGAACACAGCCCTAAGGGTAACAGACTCAAACAAACAGAAGCCACCTCAGATGTTCACTTCTCAGTGTGTCCTTTCTCACCTAAAATACAGCCCACCCACTGCTCTGAGTTACATCAACAAAGACACATTTGCTTCAGCATCATTGTATTCCACAAATAATGTCGTTCTCATGATTGTAATTGTGTCATGATTCTTGCCAGATTGTTTGTGGAGGAGGAGGTGAACCAAATGGAGAAATGGTTTGATTTAGGTGAAGCAATTTGGAGCATCTCATTCTCATGATGCTTGGTTCCCAGTGGAAATGGAAATAATTTCTGAGGCTCCATTATTCTTTATTTATGTGTGGGTCCCAGGACCCACAATATTCTGTTAGAAGACTACTGCAGCAAAACATAATACGTCCTGCAAATTCTTAGCGAGTGTTGGGGACAGCTTTCTGAGTCAGAACATTGAGGAAACAACAAGGGGGTCATCCATTTTTGATAGTTTTGACCACCAGGGATGAATTAGTTGAAGGTGGTTGAGAACTTGGGAGGAAGTGATCGTGATGATAGAATTCAAGATCCTAATGAAAGGAGGACATAAGAGCAGTAAAACAAGGACACTGGACTTCAGAAAGGTGGATTTCAACTGACTCAGAGAAATAGTAGGCTAGGTCCCATGGAAAGACGAATTATGAAGAAAAGGAGTCGAAGGGAGGTGACCATTCTTAAAGGATGTAATATTAGAGGCTCAACAGCAAGCTATTCGGATGCAGAGGAAAGATAAGAAGAGCCACAGGAGGCCAATGTGGCTACACAAGGAGTTTTTAGCTATCTAAAACCCCAAAGGGATGCATGGAAGTAGGGTCATGTCACTGAGGAAGTATTCATGGGAATAGCGTCAGCGTGTAGGGACAAAATCAAGATAAGGCAAAGAATGAGTTACAGCTGGCAAGAAATATTAGAGGCAACAGAAAGGGGTTCTTCAAATATATCAGACAAAAAAGAAAGATCAAGGACGGAGTGGGTCCACTGCTCAATGGACAAGGTGAGCTGGTAACAGAAGGATAGGAAGGCAGAGCTGCTCAATGCCTACTTTGCTTCTGCCTTCTCGTAAAAAATAACGTGACCAGACTACTAGGGAAGTTACCATAGACAAAAACGGGGAAGGGATGCAGATCAAGATAAGTAAAGAACACGTCAGAGATCTTCTGACCAGTTTGAATGAATTCAGATCAGTGGGGCTGGGTGGTATTCACCCAAAGGTACTGAAGGAATTAGCTGAAGAAATCTCTGAGCCACTGGAAATAATATTTACAAACTCATGGATGATAGCAGAGGTCCCAGAATACTGGAGAAGGGCTAATGTAGGGCCCATGTTTAAAAAGGAGGGGGGAGGAGGAACAGCGGATAGACCTGTCAACCTGACTTCAGCTTTTTTTTTTTTAATTCAATTAATATTTTTTTTGCCAAACATGTTCACTAACTAGCTGAAGTTAGAATATTATTAATAATAATTATTATTATCTATTACTTGTAGTGCTTAAGAGCCTTAGTCATGGATCAGGACTTCATTGTGCTAGGCACTGTACAAAACACTGGAGAAAAAGACAGTCAAAGACCTTACCATCTAAGTAGCAGAATATTAGTGGAAGGAAAACACAGTGGACCAATCTGAGCTTGCAAGACAGAAGCCGAAGGCACAGAGCTGAACTGCCCTAAGGAGAACGCAAAATGGGATTATGCCTCAGGGCACCCATACACCTACAAAAGGACCAGCCGTGACAGCCCAAAATGAACTCAAACATGGCTAAAACAAATGTGTTTAAATATCTATGCCTAGCACAACAGATTCCTGGTCCTTGACTAGGGGTCATAAGTGTTATGGTAATATAAATAATAATAAATACTTGAAAGGACTTTTTTTTGCAGTGTTCTATGTATTAGATTAATGTATTTTTTTTAAATGATGTACCAAATTCCAAGCTCTTTGTTCACCTCTGATTCTGTCCCTATTCTGATGTATTTCTTTTCACTTCAACAGTCCCTTGTCAACATCAGGCCTAGAGTCAGTCAAAAAATGCCAATTATTTTTCATGAGAATTTTTTTTCTTCAAAATTTCTCACAGTGATTTGTTGTTGTCATTTTAAAGCAACAGTGAAATCGAAAACCAAAAATATTTCCACTGCGATGTCTCTTGGCCCCCTTTTCCAGTGGCAAAAAGGGAAAAAGAGAAAGAGGTGGGAAAAGGGGAAGGAATAAAGAGAGAAAAAGGAGAGAAATGAAAAACAGAAAAGAAAAAAAATCATTTCTGAAAACTGAAAAAACTTTTTAGTTTGGGGTTTTTTTCAATCAAAAAATGGAAAACTTGAAATTACATTTAAAATGCCATATTTTGTTAAAAAAAATATTGGATGGAAAATATTCAATGAGCTCCAGCAAAGGCCAATGGTGAGTTCCCAGGAGAAGAGAGAGGATGGTCCAGTAGCTAGAGTACTAGTCTTAGAGTCAGCAAATCTGGGTTTGAGTCCCTGATCTGCCACAGACTGCCTGTGTGATATTGGGCAAGTCACTTAATCTCTCTGTGCCTCATTTCTAAAACTGGGCTGATAGTATCTACCTCACAGGGAAGTTGTGAGGTATTCAGACACTATGGCAGTGTGTAAGTACTTCAGCTGAATAGATTCCCCTGGCATTAAGGCCAAGTATTCAGGCTTTACAGAAATGAGGTGAAATCCACCCTCTCAACTGAGAGTCAGTGAGAATGGCAGCCTTTCCATTAACTTCCATGGCTGCTATTCCAACCCTCTGAACCCAATGAGCAGGGCACTGGGCCCAATGTATCTGCACAGCTGTTGGTCTGTGCCATAAAACGTGGTGACACCACCCATGGAGCTGTTCTATTTGTGATCACCTCCCCATCATACAGAACCTATGAACATCCAGAAGGCTCTGTTCCATTTTACACTGCCTGAATAAAGACCAAGGGACAGATCCTCAGCTGGTGTAAATTGGTGTAGCACCAGCTGGGGAGTCTGGGCCGGTATGTATCAATTTCATGCTGTAGCTTTTTTAATTAAACTTTTTAACCTTTTATTTTTTTTACTACTACAGAATCAGCATGTATAATGTGATCCTTTGGGACCAAAAGCATTACAAGCATCACCATGCAAGCATTTTTTCCAATTTTTATCTATTTACATTTTCACAGTTGCAGGAAATTATGAGGGATTTATATTGGGGGTGGGGGATGATCAGATGATAATTCTTTAATGACAGTAGATGTGGAGATTCAAAGTTAAATCTTTATGACCATTAAACCACAAATTGTCAACATCACATGTCATCATATACAAAGCAAATATTCTTAACTCAAACTCAATAAGTTCTTAAGCAGCATTTTTCTTATTTTACCTATTTGTAAATTTCAACTATCACTGGAAATATTTTTTCATCCCTTTGTGTGTGTACGGTGAAATTGACGTTGACTGACATTTACCCATAAAAATCTAATCCTTCCAAGCCCACCGATTAGTTACTTTTATCATCTTATCCACCCCCTCCAGCCAGTACAATATTGTTCCATATGGTAAATCTGTTTTTGTTGTGAATGTGGAAATATTTCTGTCTGTGGTAAATTCAGCCAGGGCCCGATTTGCTAAGGAATCCTCTATTTACCCCTGTAGTTTTGTTGGTGCAAATAACTATAGGGGTGAGTGATTGCAGACCTAGTTGATGGCATTTAGACATCTAACTCTCAGATCACGCCTTCTGTGTCAAGTACATCAACTGTGCCTATAAAACGGCACCAGCCTTTATTTGAGCCTTTGTCACTGGTGCTTAGAGACTGCGTTCCCTGACTGAAATGAAAAAAAAAGGCTCACATAAATACTAAATACTTGGAAAACATCACTTTTCATACACAAATACTCATGAAGCAGACATTGCTATTTTCACGTAACATCAAATTAGTTATAAATAAGGTTGGGCACCTCCGGAGCTAAAGAAGTTCCTAAAAATGTGATTTTGGTAGTCAATAAAATGAGTCAGAATCACATACACATGCTAATTCGGTGTATTACACACACACCCTGTTTGATAAGCTCATCACAAGGGACTTATTTCTGAAAGAGTTCAAGCGTCATTTAGGACACTACTGCTGTAACAAACTGTGACCGCCTACAAGTAAAAACCCCATGGCAGTCAGTGCGGGATTGAGCCCGAGAATTTCAGCTCCAAGAGCTTTTTTTGATAACTTGAGCTAAAAGTTCAGCTCCATTAGCTGGCAGTAGTAGATTCCTAAGTTGTGTGTGTACCAGGCATGACACGCATCTCTTTGAAAACTTAAGCAAAGACTTGGTATGAGTTTGACTCTAAAAACGGGCAATCTTTTTTTAACTAAGCAATTTCACTACTTCTTCTCAGAGATATTCTTGATCTCAGTGCAGAGGCACATCCTACTATAAATATAGTAACTTACAGAAAGCTTTAACCTGTCTAGTTTAAATATTTCCTATCTGCTTGATACCTAGGCACTGTTTCATGGAAATCACAGCTGAGGTGTATGATTGGAATCTCCCTTTTCTTTTTACAGTACTTTACAGGAGAGAAGCTAATAAAAAGGTAATTGTGATTACTTAAATCCTCCCTTTTAGTATTACAACAGTCAGTGATGATGACGTGATTCATTACTTGCCTATAATGTTAATTGCACATGATTAGCCATTTCACACTATGATAGCTGGCAATTGGAGATATGATTCATAAAGTGCTATTGTCAAGCAAATCTGCAAATCTGTTTGATTTAGGTTAAAAGAGAAGGTGATAGGTTGTGCAAAAAGAAAAAAACCCAGAATAAAGAGAAGACACCGACATAATTTGCGGTTCTATTTTTATGTGAACAACAAGGTTTACAGTGAGGAACTGTTGGATACAGTTTTGGTGAGCAAGGATTTTGCAGAGAGATTAGATCAGTTACAAATTGCTAAATCTGATGACTTAGATAAAAATTTAACCAGAGGCTTTGAAAGAGGTAGAACATGTTCCTGTGGAAAAGTGAGTGCCCCGTACCTGTGATACAGAACTAATACAGAGGGACAGATTGCCTGTGCCCTGTGGTTAAAAGAGAAAGGAGAGGAAATCATTCATTTGGGGGCAGCAGGGTATTACCCTTCCACAGAATGAGCTGATGGGCCCAACCCACACCTTGATGATCCCTTGTGATCTTGGGAACCCCATAGGAGGCCAGCACCATCTGCACAAAAGCCCTGTGCCTCCAACCAAGCTCTATAGCTTTGATGCGTACCCCAATACTCCCTTCTAAGATGGCTCCATTGCAGCCACATTATCACCAATTTACCCGGGCCTGTCCTCCACTGATCCTTGGACACCAATGAATGAGGGATTTCCCCCATGGAAGGGGCTGTGGCTGAATCACTTTTTCCAGCCAATACCCCAGGTCTTTGTGGGAGGACAACGTACATCTCCTTCCCTCATCCAGTGCAGGGCTCACTAACTCCTCATCCTCAAGCAGTCCAGTCCATGACCCTTCTCCAATGAGATCCGAACCCCACAGAGAGGGGGTCTGAGAAAAGGAGGGTAGTGCCATGTTTTCCGCTAAATGATGCTGATGCGGCTTCTGATGGAGTCTCATGTCAATGTTGACGTATGAGCGTTCAGCAAACACAGTGTCATTCCCATTCAATAACAGCTGAAAGGCTATAGGCAAACTAGAAATTGCTAATTAAAATCTTAAAACTGAGTGGGTGAAACCAACGGAAACTCGCAAGAACCTTCCCAGTTATGTCACGTTTCTCAAGTCAATGGTTGCAAGGAGTAAACATAAAACTGGTAAGCAGGGAATCCCGAGATTCTAATCCTTTCTCTGACACTGTCTCCATACGTTGTCTATTGCCTAGATAGCATGGTAATTTATTATTTATAAATACACAGATAGATTAGATTAGCTAGAGCAAGATTAGATTAGACAGAGCAAATCACTTAAACTTTCACTGTCTCCGTTTCCTTCATTGTAAAACAAGGATAACAATCCTTACCTATTGTACATGGATATTGTGAGGCTTAATTAATCTCCGTAAAGTGTTTTGAAGTATCGTTATTACTACTCTGGAACAAACTGATCTCAGCCAACTGATCTACAGGGAGTTAAGAATGGTAAGCTGAGAGGAAGTTATTAAATGATAAGTCTGAGCAGAAATTGCTGCAGTGCTCTATTTCCATACAGCTTGGTATTAGCATTGCAGATCATTCCACAATAAGATTGGTTACCTTTAAGTCTCTGTGCTCACTGAAGTCCTGCCTGTCGTGATGATGAACGTATTTCTGTGTGCAAATCTGTCTGCATCTCTGAAAGGCTGATCCTGTACTAATGAAGACAGTAACAGTTTTGACATTGTCTTTGAATATGTCTGTGCAGCAGAAGCCGTGCACGGGGCTAGTCTACCCAAGCTAGCTTGAATCCAGCTAGAGTGGGTTAAAACACTGCATGGGCTAGTTAGCCGAGTATGTGCCAGAGTCCATGGCAGGCTTGTATTATCTACCCTACACTATCTTCACTGTTAGTCCTACACTGCTCGCATACGCTAGCCAGTGCATAGATTTTAATGCATAGACATGACCTTAAATGGGAGCAGGTTCAGGGGCTGAGTCCTCAACAAGCAAACTAGTATGTGGATAAGCATAAGTGTGGTAAGTGTATCAGACTCATTAACCATGACCCCATCCACCTTACACTACATTGCTAAAGATCAGGGACTGGCAGAATTATCCGCCAACCAAATAAGGCTGTCGGGCCTGATCCAAAACCCATTCAAATCAATGGCAAAACTCCCGTTGACTTCAATGATCTTTGGTTCAAACCCGAAATCAGATGATAATACCATGTTGGCAAAGATCTTTGCAAGGGATGGATTTTTTGAGAAACAGTTTAAAAACTTCTATCTCTAGTAACAACAAAGAAGGAGAACTTCTCAGACCTTTGTTGAAATTTTGGACCCAAAATCTAAATAACTTTAAATTTGTTTTAATCTGAGAGTTAAAAAGTCTCAATTCTAAAGTATCTTGTCATTTTTCCGAGGCATCGTTAAAACTAGCTCAGATACAGACTATTTGAGTGTAAGATCTTCAGGACAGGGTCTGCCTTCACTTGAGTCCTTTACAGGCCTAAGCACGTTGTCAGCACTTAACAAATAACATTAATTGTAATGCTTGTTTTCACATATCTCTCCTCTCCTTGGTACTGGCTGGGATTGGAAACAGTGGATTATTTCCAGATGGAAACAGGGAACACTGGAAATCACATGAAAAAAACCTGGCCACATGAAAGTCTTCAATCCAATTTTGAAGACTCATTACGATTAAGTAACTCAGACTATGAGACTTTGGAATGAATTTCCCCAGGAACTAGGGACTATCACAAATCTCACCACTTTCTGCTCCAAGTGCAAGGTGCATATCTTTGACCTGCCTTCTTTAAAATAAACACATAGCAACAGACATATTTAACCAAAACAAATGGCAACACAAGGCCAACACAAGACGCTCCACATGCTTCTCCCTCTGGGGAGAGGATGAGAGAACAAACCCTTGGCAGGCGTGCAAGTCACATTGTTGAATTTGTTACTGGAAGGCAATCAGATACTATAGAGATGAGAATAGTATAAGCCCCTAAATAAAATAGAATGGATAAGGTCTGAATATGTATTCAGACATCTCTAGTACCTATCTACAGAAATATCTGGGCCAAGATTTTCCAAAACAGGAGTCTACAGTTAGGTTCCTAAACCCCTTAGTAAGTGAAGTGACCTGATTTTCAAGGTTGTGAGCCCTTGTAACTCTCATTGACTTTAACAGGGTGTGCTGGATGCTGAATACTTCTGAAAATCAGGCCACAATTCAGCAAAGCACCTAACTTTAAGTATGTGCGTAAAAGGGACTTATCACATGCTCAAGTGTTTTGCTGTACAGGGACAGACACTCAAGTTCTTTGCTGAATCAGGGTCTTATTTAGGTGTCTAAATCTGGATTTCAGATCCTAATTGAAGACTCCTGTTTTAGAAAAACTCAGCCCTAGTTCGTTCAGTACATTGAATCCAAACAAAACATTAAAAATTGGTCCATCACCATTTTTTTATTTTTAAATCTCCCATGCCAATGCCAGAAAATAATCACTTGGCTAATAACTTTGGAGACCTCATGAAAATCAGGTTTTGGTTCCTATGCTAGTTCTGTACCAAGTCCTTAACTAGAGAAGGAATCCAAGGCTGCAAAGTTCACATCCCAATTTGGACCCAATATTTTACTAAACTGAGAATAGGAACCAAATTTTGGTACAGGCTTACCTCTGCTTCCATCAAAAACATCCCCAGAGCTGTGATCTTACTGATGCTCTTGGTGAAAAAGCAGTGGTCAATGAACAGGGTTTTAGGTGCTATTGTAATCTAAACAATAATAATAACTAAAGGGTTTTTTGGCATGACCAACTGGTATATAAACTGAAAATGTTGCTGTTAAAACATCTGTGGTTCAATTCAGTTCCCATCAATATTCTCCACTGGCCCTCTCCCCGTGCAGTCATTTATATAAGGGCAAAATGGGTGCAAAATGCTGCCATTCTGATTAGGGAGGATTTTACATCCACCATGCCTCAGTGTAAATGATGACACAAGTAAAGAGCAATGGAGACTCAGAGTCTGTCTACACACAAATGCACCAATGTAATAAAACCGATTTGGTTAAACTGGTGCCAGTCACAATGTGGACATTCTAATTTCTGTTTAAGAGTGGCTTATTTCAGTTTATCTTAAACCTGTTCCTAGCTGGTTTAAGCTAACCTGAAATAAGCTTTATTTAAAATTGAAAGAAGTGTGTTAGGTTATATTAAATTAGTGTAAACATCACACCTTTAGTTCCACTAACACAGCCATGCATCAACATAAGGCCGTAGGCTCTGTGTGGTGGGGTGCTTGTCTACACCGCTCTCCGGTTCACGGGCGTGGATAGCAGCGCGCACCAAAGTGCTGTGCTGTAACTCCCCATTGTGGATACTGCGGGTGTGAACTAAAAGGTTCCTACTTTGTGTTAAATGTCATCCTCTTTAAACAGGACTCCATTCGTACGAACAAGAAACCTTTTTGTACTCACACACAACACCCAGAGAGGCATTACAGTGCAGCACTTGTGCATATGAGTGAATGAGAGAGTGTGAAAGAAACTAGAAATAGATTGCATGAGTGGCAAAAATAAAACCTTCTACCCCCTGAGAGGGTATTAGTAAAAATGAAGAGTTAAAAAAATGCAATTTTAAAAGAACTATTAAAAAAATTACCTAATCGCCATGGTTCAGAGCCTCACCCAGACAGCTATGTTAGACAGTAGGACCCGCAGGCAGTTAATACTTCTGTACAGTAGCACTTAACATCTTCACTGCACTATACACAAACATGAACTAATTAATACTCATTAGGCCCATGGAGAAGTAAGAACTAATATCCCCTATTTGTAAAAGGGGGGAATGAAAGACAAAGAAGCAAAGGAACAAATTTTCAAAGAGCCATCTGAGTTTCTGAGCTCCTCAATTTGTAGTGGCCTAAGCCTGGTTGTAAAAAACTAAGATTGGCCAGCCAAAAATGGAGGCACCCCCAAATTAGAGGTTACTTTTGAAAATTTGGCTAGCCCTGAGTAACTTGCCTGACACCACATGGGCTCCAACCCAGTAAAACCTTTAAGCACATGCTTAATTTTAAGCACATGAGTAGACCTGCTGAACTCAATGTGACTCCTTTCATGCCTAAATTGAGTGTGTGCTTACATATTTTGCTGGCTCAGTTCCTTAGTGTGTTAGTGTCAAGAACCAGACTAAAGACTCTGGTGTTCCAGTTCCCACTGCTATGTTCTGTCCCATAGACCCATTCTGCCTTTGTTTGTTCATTTCAATGGACCTTTAAATGTTATGCATAGGTAACAGATTCCATAATTGCTTTAAATGTGGACCCTATGATAGTAACACCATGTTGTTGTCTACTTATCCGTCCATCCAAATAGTTATATCATAGTATTTGAGTTCCTTACAATTTTTTATTTTAATTAAAATTATCTTCGGGGTGGGGGAGGGTTCATTAAAAAATCTTTACATACTTTTCAAACATTAACTATGCTCCAAGACAATGCCTCTGTGAGGTACTGCTACTCAGTATTACAGATAGGCAAACTGAGGGACTAAGAAGATAAGTGATCTGCTAAGGGGCTTGTAAGCCTGTGGTGGAACCAGGAATGAAAATGATTTTTCCTGATTTAGACTCATAGACTTTAGGCCAGAAGGGCCCATCATGATCATCTAGTCTCATTCCCTGAACAATGCAGGCCACAAAACTTCACCTACCCACTCCTGTAATAGACACATAACTTCTGGCTGAGTTACTGAAGACCTCAAATCATGATTTAAAGCAGTGGTTTTCAATCTTTTGTTTGGTTCTGGACCCCTAACAAATTTCAAATGGAGGCGTGGACACCTTTGGAAATCTGAGACACAGTCTGTGAACCACCAGGACCACTGATTTAAAGACTACAAGCAGAATTTTTTTGCGGAAACCAGCATGGTCACAATTGATACATTGGTTGCTGTTGCTGCTTCTGGTGAAGGTAATGTTTGTTAGTTAGTTACCAGTGCTAATTGATGTAGGACTCTCCCTACACCTCTGTGAAGTTAAGCCTGAGGCCTGGTCTACTATTAAAATTTAGCTTCACATAGCTATGTTGCTCAACGTGTCAAAAATTCACATCCCCGAGCAAAGTAGCTATGCTGATCTAACCCCACTTTGCAGATGCAGCTTGTTCAATGGAAGCTTCTGTTGACCTAGCTATCACCACCTGGGGGAGATGGAATTCCTACCCTGATGGAAAAAACCCTTCTGTTGCTGTTGGCTGCATCTACAATGTGGGGTTATTGCCGCATAGCTATGGTGTAATAGCTATGCCCCTGTGGTCCCCATAGTGTAGACAAGCTCTCGCTCGTCACAGGAACAGTAGCTCATCACCTTGGCTTCTGAGGTCTGGATTACAACACATGCATTTATCCCTGGTAGATTATTGCATGTAGTGTTTTAGAATCTTCCTCCCACTTACTTTTCAGGTTTGAAATGCTGTCTCAGGGATTTATTCCATTTTTTTTATTTTAGCTGAATAAAATTGTAACGTCTAACCTAGCTAAGTGAAGGCTGAGGAGAAGGAGAAAACCGATCACGTTCTGGCATGCCAAGCTGAGCACTTGGCCTGCCCTAGCAAACCTTGTGAAATTTATTAACTCACCACTTGGGAAATTGTCTCACCCAATATCTTCAGGCGGCACCTTCAGTTTCGCTCGTTGCCACACACATTTGGAGAATATATTAGAGATGCTCAGGTTATTTCCAAATCTTAGTCACTGTCGTTTGGGTGTGGGCCCTCCTGAGACTATGTTTCAGAAATTGAAAAATAAACTAGACGTGGAGTTACCAGTACAGGTCTCATCATAACAATGAAAGTCTGGTTTTTATACAGAGATGCAACATAAAGGTGAAGCTGTAAGTAATGTTTCACAAACACATAACCTTGATCAGGGTGATTTAAAGGAAGATCATAAATGCTGGAGACAGGATGCACTGGGAGGAGACACACATAGCTATATTATATATATTATATAGTATAGGGCACAACAATATACATGCTATCTATAATTTGAGGTAGCATGTTATAATCGCTATCCATTGTTATGTAGGCCTGTAGTGAGGCAGTGTGGCTCCCCTCCTGCCCAGCAGAGGGAGCACCCTCACAGACACCCAAGTGGGCGGAGCCACCACCACCTGTGTCCGCCCCCCGGAAGTCAAGGGGTGGGACAGGAAGTAGAAAAGCCGGCCGCCAGCGCTCAGTCAGAGCCCAGCCGCCGCTGGGAGCAGACATGCTGGCGGGAGCTCCTGACTGGGAACCTTCCAGGACCCGAGGCAGCTGTCCTGATTGGCCGGAGCTTCCCCGCGCCCGCTACGAAGAGGAGCCACCGGAGCTTCCCCGTGACCGGTACTGGGAGGAGCCACTGGAACTCCCCCGCGCCCACTACGAAGAGGAGCCGCCGGAGCTTCCCCGCCCCTGCTGTTACCCGGAGGAGCCGCCTGAGCCCACCTGGCCGGACTTCCCTGAGGAGCTGCCGGACCTGCCACCAAGCTCCAGTCTGGAGGAGCCTATGCTGATTGACTGGCCTGGAGCGGGTGCCCCGGACGAGGTAAGCCCTGAGGGGGAAAATGGAAGTAGCCCGGGGGGTAGCCGACCCCTGTCAGGCTGCAGACGCAGAGGTCCCGATGTCAGTGTGTTGCGGTCAGGACCCCACTGACCGGCAGCGGTGATAGCTGCTGCTAGGGCCTCGGGCTGGGACACAGTGGAGTGGGTGGGCCTGTGTCCCCCCTACCATCTCACTCACGGGTGGCAGTTTTCCCCCTCACTCAGCCCCTGCTCCAAAGGGCCTGAGCATTGTACTGTTTGCTGCTCAGCCCCTGCTCTAAAGGGCCTGAGCTTATTGTACTGTTTGCTGCTCAGCCCCTGCTCCAAAGGGCCTGAGCCTTTTGTACTGTGTGTTGCCACTCAGCCCCTGCAACCAAGGGTCTGAGCTTCCTAATACTGTTTACTGTTGTTCCGCCGGTCCAACAGAAGACGTGGAGTGAGTCGGCGTGGCTCCCCTCCTGCCCTCAGGAGGGTCGAGCCCCGGCCCAATCGATTACAAGGCCTTACATTCAATGGTGATAAAATGCCAGTTAGAACCTAGGTAGACGAAGAATTCTGCTACAGGATTACACAATATTAATGAGAGCTGCTGTGAGATTTTGAAAGTGTCTGTCAGTAGTGTTATCATGTGCCAAATAAATTCTTAAGTAGATGGAGAATTGGCTTCATTCCAACAGTCAAAAGTGGGACTGCAAAATTAGTGAGTGGCTTCACATGAACAAACAATACAGCATGTAATCTGCAAAATGATCTTCCAGAATTTAACTTGCTCAAGAGTAGACAGCATTAAAAGTAACAAAAATCCAGATGTTATTGGTTTGTAATAGGACAGAAATGTCTAAATGCTACTTTAGGGGCGGGTAAATTCCACTCAATTCTTTTTTTCAGTTGATATTGTCTTTTCTTTTTTGTATAAGGTTTTAACATTAAATGCAACATTTAATGCTTCTATTACCTGAAGAAATGCACGTATCCATGTACTATATGGGATTAAGCTCAGCTGGTTCAGTATAAAATATTTTATGAAAATTAAGCCCCATTTTCAAAAGAGACAGGCACTTATAACTCTAAGTCTCATTAACTCCTAGGTGCCTAGTCGTTTTTGCAAAATGGAAATTGGGCTCCCAAGTCACTTGTGCACATCTGAAAATTTTGCACCCATCTTAATTTACCATATATCTTGGTCAGATGGTCCAGTGGTTAAGTTCCCCTCCCCTCCACACTCACATACTGTTTAAACTTGGCATTTTATTTCCATCCATTTTAGGAATTTATATGGCCTCCCATTACCATAGTGTCCCTGTGCCTCACAATTTTTAATGTATTCATCCTCATAACACCCATTTTACAGATGAAGAACTGAGGCACAGAGAAACTAAATGACTTGTCCAAGGCCACCCAAGAAGCCTGCATAAGTGCAAGGAATGAAACCCGCATCTCCTGAGTCCCAGGCTAGTGCCCTAACTGCTGCCCTAATCCTTCTGCTTGTTTTTGGTATGAAACTTTGCAGGCTTCAGCTTCCAATCATTGCATCTTAGATCTCTAATGTCAGATATCCTCTCTTTTGGTTGTGTGTTCCTGATTTCCTTCCTTTCGTTTCTCTTTTAACATATTGTCATGACAATCACACAATGTCAATATTATTTGTCTGTTTGTGTCTCTTTTGTCTGTTAAAAGAACAAGAGTAGTTGTGGCACCTTAGAGACTAACAAATTTATTTCAGCATGAGCTTTCGTGAGCTACAGCTCACTTCTTCGGATGTCAGTTACAGACTTTGAAAATCTTTGGCATTGGGTTTTCTTTTAAATTGCTGTATTTATACTGGGAATATTTTCAATGATGCTAACACAGTCCCCTTTCTACACTGCTTTAGAATGGGTGTGAAAAAAAAATTTAATTGGGAGTCATTTCATTTAAGTCAACATGCCATGAATGAGCTTTGACATGAGCTGTGGACACTCTGTAGACTTGCCTTCGTTATAATTTTTTTAACAGTTGAACACAGCTGTAAGAATCCAAATAACTCTTATAATTTTGACCATGACTCAGCACAAAGTGTATTTATCACGACATCAGCTACACTGGTCTACATTCAGAAATTAGATCAATATAACTACGTTGCCCAGGGGCATGAAAAATCCACATCCCTAAATGACGCAGTTAAACCGACTGAACCTCCAGTATAGACAACTCTAAGTCAAGGGAAGAATTCTCCTGTCGACCTAGCTACTGCCTACTGGGGAGATGGAGTGCCTAAGATGAAAGGAGAGCCCCTCCTATTGCCGTGAGGAGTATCTTCACTGCACAACATGTTAAGAATAGGCAAGACTTAAGTGCATGTGCAGTTGTAACCCACACACCTTCTGGGTGTGGTGTTCTGTCCCATCTAGTGGCACCGACACCACTTAGAAAGATAAAATGAGTCTGTTCTACAGCCTTAGCTAACAACCTGCTGGCTTGTAGCTCATGCGGACGAGGCTCATGCACTAAGTTCCTAAGATCCCAGGTTGGATGCTGATGACCGGAGTCTGTTGGTGTTACACAGTGATTAGAACAATAGAATCATAGACTTTAAGGTCAGAAGGAACCATTATGATCATCTAGTCTGACCTCTTGCACAATGCAGGCCACAGAATCTCATCCACCCACTCCTGTAACAAACCCCTAACCTATGTCTGATCTACTGAAGTCCTCAAATCGTGGTTGTGACGTTATTGATATAAATGGGGACCATATAGAACATGGGTTGCAACCAAGGTCCTGTAGTGGCACCAAATCCTAAGTAAAGGGGGTCATATAAGACCAGGTTCTGGGTTGCTGATTATAATTATGCTGTCTATATGTCTGTATCATTTTTAGTTGAAGTTATGAATGTTGGCTCTATGCTGTCTGTATTTCAAGTTTGTGCTGTGCTTCTGGGGGAAGCCTCCCAGACAAGCTGGTGTTAGCTCTGCCTAGCCTGTTTGATGGCCCATTAAGGACCATTAAGGACACAATGGACCCATGGAGAGAAGGCAGACACGCCTTGTGACTCAGCAAAGTATGCAGGGACTGGCCCATGTGACTCCAGGCTCCATTTTGCTGTAAATTTCCACAGTGAAGACAGAGATTCTTACACCTGGAAAAGCCTATATAAGGCTGATGCTTCATCTCCATCTGGTCTTCAATCCTGCTTCTGACCTCTGGAGGGACTTTGCTACAAACTGAAGCTTTACACAGGGGACTGAGGACCCATCCCAGCGGGGGATGTATTCCAGAGACTCAATTTGAACCTGCAGTTTACTCCATCACTGCTGCAAGCCTGAACTAAGAACTTTGCCATTACTGTATGTAATTGATTCCATTTAACCAATTCTACCTCTCATCTCTACCTTTTTCCCTTTGTAAATAAACCTTTAGATTTTAGATTCTAAAGGATTGGCAACAGCGTGATTTGTGGGTAAGATCTGATGTGTATATTGACCTGGGTCTGGGGCTTGGTCCTTTGGGATTGAGGGAACCTTTTTCTTTTATTGGGGTGTTGGTTTTCGTAACCATTTATCCCCAGGACGAGTGCACTGGTGGTGATACTGGGAGACTGGAGTGTCTAAGGAAATTGCTTGTGTGACTTGTGGTTAGCCAGTGGGGTGAGACCAAAGTCCCTTTTGTCTGGCTGGTTTGGTTTGCCTTAGAGGTGGAAAAACCCCAGCCTAGGGCTGTAACTGCCCTGTTTGAGCAATTGGTCCTGATTTGGCACTCTCAGTTGGGTCCCGCCAGAATCGCTCCGTCACAGTGGTTTAAAGACTTCAATAAGTCCTAAAGGTGCTACCATATTGCAAACAATAAATACAATCTGATTTGGTTTTGGCCCATTTGGATTCTTTTTGTGAGGATCTAATTGAGGTGTGAGTAGGAGGCAGCTGTCAGACACCAATCTGATTTGTTTTAGCGTACATTATTTATCATTATTATTATTATTATTGACTTTCTGTTCATCAAGCAGCACATAGTGGGTGGATATAACTTGGGGTGAGGTGGATGGCGCTAGCTTTTTTCAGTTAGATTTCTTGATATAGTTTCTTTTCAGAACACATGACTCCTTTGGCAACAGAATGTTTGGCACACTTTCAGGACAGGGAAAATCTATGAAGTGATGCTAATAAATATTGTCCTACCAAATTCCTGGCCATGAAAAATGCGTCACAGACTGTGAAATCTGGTCTCCCCCTGCGAAATCTGGTCTTTTGTGTGCTTTAACCCTATACTATACAGATTTCACAGGGGAGAAGACCAACATTTTTCAAATTAATATAAAAAAATATATGGAGATATACATATCTTGTAGAGCTGGAAGGGACCCTGAAAGGTCATTGAGTCCAGCCCTCTGCCTTCACTAGCAGGACCAAGTACTGATTTTGCCCCAGATCCCTAAGCAACCCCCTCAAGGATTGAATTCACAACCCTGGGTTTAATAGGTCAATGCTCAAACCACTGAGCTAGCCTCCCCCCAAATTGGTGACCCTGACCCAAAAGAGAGTTTCAGGGAGGGTTGCAAGGTTATTTGGGAGGGGGTTGTGGTATTGCCACCCTTACTTCTGCGCTGCTGCTGGCGGCAGCTCTGCCTTCAGAGCTGGGCTCTCAGCCAGCAGCCACCGCTCTCCAGCTGCACCGCGCTAAAGGCAGGGCCACCGCCAGCAACAATGCAGAAGTAAGGGCTGCCTACAATAACCTTGTGACCACAGGCACAAGGCACAACTCCTTTTTGGGCCAGCACCCCTACAATTACACCACGACATTTCAGATTTAAATACCTGAAACTATGAAATTTATGATTTTTTAAATGCTATGACTGGGAAATTGACCAAAATGGACTGTGAATTTGGTAGGGCCCTACTAATGAAGTTGAACTGGAAGCAGGTTTCTAACCATCTGCTTCTAGCCACCATCTATCTATTCACTGCCATTAGTGCCATCTTCATGGAGGTTTGAACAGTGTCACAGGACCCCAAATTATTTCCTTATACAGTACTTAGCACCCCCACAGTGAGGTAACCGTAGGGGAAGGTTGACTTATTAATAGTGACTTAGGAGAGTATGCAAAACCACTGTGTCTTGATGGACAATAATTAAAGGAGGTTATGAAACCTTGATGAACATGATATGATAGTTACAAACCAGCACGGCTTTGGTAAAGAAACCGTGTATCTTTCTAAACGATTAGAACCAACCAAATACAGTAGTGGATAAAGGAGAATGGTTGGAATATTGTGTTCAGTTATAGTCACTTCATCTCAAAGAAGATGTAGCAGAAACAAGTATTCAGAGATGGATGATGAAAATGATTAGAGGGATGGAGGGATGGCCATATGGAGAGCAAAAGATTAGGAGATGAACATAAACAATGAGGGATATGATAGAGATCATTAATCAGGTGCTCTCAGTTACCTCATTTCATATTACAAAAATAAGGATATATCCAATGGTACTGCAGGGCAACAAATGTGACTTGGTCTACACTGGAGGGAGAGGGGGGGGGTCGATCTAAGTTACGCAACTTCGGCTAAGTAAATAATGTAGCTGAAGTCGACGTACTTAGATCTACTTACCGCAGTGTCTTCACTGCGGTAAGTCGATGGCTGACGCTGTCCCGTCGACTCTGCCTGCGCCTCTTGCCCTGGTGGAGTACTGGAGTTGACAGGAGAGCACTCGGCACTCGTTGCCTGTCGATCCAGTGGGCAATGTAGACAAGCCCTGTAAAAGGGATAAAAGAAAAGAGACTTTTACACAATGGATGATTAATCTGTGGAAGTCACTGCTACATGATAGCACTGAATCCAAGAGCTCAACAGTCTTTTGTTTAAAGAATTAAACATAAAAAGTGATAATTAAGTACATCCCCAATTACACAGGGAAGGATACATATCCAAAGTGGTATAAATCCTCATGCTTCCGGGCATAAGACAAAGTAGCACCTCTAGGGCCCAGTCAGGATCAGATTTGTTGTGGTAGGTGCTGTAGAAATACATGAAAAGCCATAGCCTCTGCCGCAAAGGGCTTACAATCTAAATCAAATGAGGTGTCCAAGAGCAACTCTCTCCCCATTGACATGCGTCTGACGAAGTGGGTATTAACCCACGAAAGCTCATGCTCCAATACGTCTGTTAGTCTATAAGGTGCCACAGGCCTCTTCGTCGCTTTTTACAGATCCAGACTAACACGGCCACCCCTCTGATACTCTCTCCCCATTGTGGAATTAAAGCCCAGACCTCTGTGCAACAGGCAACTATTCTCCCAGCTGTACTAATGGAAAGACCTCAAGTCTTTGTTCTAACGCTGTAGTTCTTGGAACGTGGACATTCACCTCCAACAATGGTAAGGAAAGGAGCCTGCTATCTCATCGGAGTTGGGGTTTGGCCCATTTGGATACGGCTATTAGCCCTTGGTTATAGGGATTTCCTCATCTCTTTCCTCAACAGCCTTTCTCAGCCAGCTAAGGAGTGTGTGTCACTGGCTCTGAGAAACGTCCCCTCAGCCAGGAAGATAGTGGGTGTGACGAGAACCCTGAGGACAAGGGTGTCAAGTGAAGAAGATTGGAAAGATCCTCAGGGATTGAAAAAGGATAGAGATGACAGGGAAGAACAAATAATAGCCGCTTTGGGCTCTTTTGGTCTCCATCTTCCAAAAATCCTGGGCTGATATGTTTGCTTTCTACTGTGAGAAGGTTTGACTGGTCACATCAACCATCCTCAGTCAACCCCACTGATTCCCCGTTCATTTCAAAACTACTCCCCTGCCTTGTTTTTTAACATCTCAGTGGATTTGTTTTTCCTTTTCCATGTATATTCAGAGAGTCAAAGATCATGGTCACTACTCTCTTCCCTGCTCCTTCTCTTCGTGTAGCATGAGCTCTTCTCTGTCTATTCACCCTACCTAGCCACCATTTGTATGAGAACTTTGCCTTTGCAGATACTGCCACCTAAAACACCCTTTCTTTAATCTTCTGCCTCAGCAGTTCTCTGTATATTTTAACTAGCTCTGAACAGATCTTTTCTTGCTTATCTCTACCTCCCCTCTTCCCTTCCTAACACCCCACCCAAGAACCTCCTTTTCTCCCTCAATCTTCCTTCACCTCCCATTTATTGTTCTTTGCGGTCATATCATGCAAGTGTGCAAAGCATTATGGGAAGCAGACTGGATGGAAGATGCTCTACATAATCCTTATTGTGTTATTCACTATCCTGCCATGTTCTTTATACAGCGGAAACAAGGTGCATGTTTAGCCCCCACTCACGCAAGCCGTTACAAGCAGGCAAACCCCTGATTTCAATGGCACTTGGTGTGGGCACAAGGATCTGTGTACGCTGCTCCAATTCCAGGGTAAGGTCTTATGTTTTAATTGGCTGGTTTCAAGGGTGGTGGTGGAGGGTTTCTGGAGGCAATCAAATCATCTGATTTGTTGTTGGTTCAAGGCACAGACTTCTTGATAGCAGTACTGTCACCCTAAGTGTTCAGAAATCAGGAGTTATGTTCCAAAACTTCAAGAGATTTAAAAAAGTCTCATAATTATTAGGTCAAATGGGTATATTTGATTTCCGAGTATATTGCGGGCACTCATGTCACATTTTCCAGCCTCACCCGTCCCATCTAAAGTCTTATCTGGCTCCCATTACCACAGTAACTGAGCGCCTCATACTCTTTAATATATTTATCCTCACAAGACTCCTGGGAGGAAGGGATGTTTTACTATCCCTGTTTCACAGAGGAGGGGACTGAGGCACAGACAGGCTGACTTGCCAAAGGCCACACAGGAAGTCTATGGCTGGAGTAAGAACTTGAATCTAGGTCCTCCTAGTCTTAGGCTAGTGCCCTAAACGGTGGAGCATCCTGCCCTACTGTGAGGTTTACACATTTATTTATTTTTAAATGAAGGAGGAGATTCTCCCCTAATCACATGCCTCCAGGAGCTGTGAATTTCAGAAAAGCACCAGATATCGTGAGAGTCAGAATAAAATCCTGAGCACTGACAACACTGCAATAGGCAGAGCCATTGTTTCTCTTTCTGAACGGTCACAAAGTTGACTTTGCTACAACCCGTAATGTTTTTAGCTAAAAGATTTGCTAATAAAACCCAGAGCTTGCAGTTACAGAATTTGAAATTCAGCACGAAAAGGAGCCCCTGTGTCTTTAACAGTAACATTATTTCATGTTCCATGCTTCACCGGTGGCAGCTCATCTTGCCAAAGGTGTAGCTCTTCCTTTTATTTACCTGTTGCTCTCTTCCAGAAACCAGCTCACTCAACTGGTTACTCCCACTCACTATCTCCTCCCTGACTGTCCCCCCTCCCCCCTCCTCTTTTGCTTAGCGTCTTTCCCTGCAAAGCATTGCTTTCCTTACACAGGCTGCTATGGAATATTCCCCCAAGCTCTGGAAAGATCAGTCATACATTACACAGTATGTGTGCAAACTGGCCGGATTACACAGCAGCAGCTCTAGGTTATATAACACCGTGTTCCCGAAACACCTGTAAGAGCTCTCTCCAAAACATTCCATTACCAGCAACTTGCTACAACAGATAGAAGGCCTTTTTAAAATGCACACGCCTGGGAACATTCTGAGGCTGGTTCTGTAGCTTGTCTTAATAATACCCAGGTTATCACAATGCTAAACTTTATCTCTGTGCATTTCAACAATGCCACACAATACAAGGGGTGAGGGGGAGCCTGAATTCCTCCGCTTAGTTTTAATTTATAATTTACTATAGATGGGTTGCGGATAGGTGGGTTAATCTGGAGATATCTGCAGGCATTTGGTATTACCAATTTAGCGTGGCTCTGTCTGCATTTTTATCTCCACGGAGATTCTAAATTAAACGCGTATTTAAAAATAATGGCGTCTGAACAGAGTGCCTCACTCAATTTCAGTGGGCTGTACTATTTTGTTATGTTTGCATGTTACTCTGTAAATGTTTATGTTCCTTATCCTGATTACAGATGCAATTTTACAGCCTGTTTATTGATTTTAAAACTTTAGATTACCATTGGCAGCAGCCATAAGGAATCTCATTTGTCAGGCAAGTGTCTAAAGAGAGAGATTGCAGAAAGAACTTTAGTTCTGATTAATTTGCTCTTGCATTGCCTTTCCACTTGAACTCGTTATAGGAAGTCTTCGCATTCATTGTATTGTTTGTATTTGTAAAAAGCCAGCGTATCATACTGCTCTATTTAGACAGACACATGCAGAAGTTGTTTATTTTTTACTTTCTTTCTTTGTCAGTTGAGTTATCCTGTATAAGCAGTTTGAAATAAATAAGTGTACACATGAAAATAGATAAGCATTCGTGAGATTCTGTGAAAAAAAATCTTAGGTACAATATTTCTCTATGTAAATAAGAACCAAAATAATATTTCATTTTTTAATCTCTCTCATCTCCACAGCATTTAAGTCAATGGAAGTTTTGTCTGAGTAAAGAGCTCACAAATTGGAGCAATCTGGGGGAGTGCTCTAAATTACACCAGCTACCGGCAGCCTCCTGAAACCAACTGGGCATGAAGAAGCCTTGGCAAATCTCCCTTTCCCTAGCGATATGCTCTGCACCAGAAACTGTGAGTCAGGGCAATATAGAAGCTGCCGTGACATATCTATACCCCTGGAAGATCTCTTTATGCTGCACAAATCCTCCTGTAGCTGGACACGCCCACTTTAGAGCAGCTTTGGTCAACAGTGTGGTGCGTAGTGGCTCCATTGTACCAGAGAATCTGGGCCATATGTATTTCCACAACAGCTAATGTCTAGCCTTCACCTTGAGAGAACAAGGTCCTTCCGAGTCAGCTTGGAAAGTCATGTGGGGTATAAACAAGGAGAGTTGCGAAGGTCAAGTATAAACACCAAGGCGGTAGAAGAACTGTTCATGCTGGTACCTGTGCAAAGGGCGGACAGTACAACAAGAAACAATGGGATGGAATTAAGCAAAGGGTAATTTTTATTAAACATCAGGGGCAAAATGACCCAATAGTAAAATTGCCACACTGTGCCATTGCTTGGGACAATGAAAACTATCCTGGGCCACGTGTTAGGGAGTGGAAAGTGGAGGATGATCCTATATTAAGAGAAGGGGAGAAATTGCTTAGATGACCAACTCAATGTATATATCCTACATCCCTGATTGCTGCAGACCAAATTCTGTATTCCTTGACTGAGAATGCCCATCTTGTGAATTTAGATCCTCAACTTTCATTAATTGTTATGGAAACTGGGTGTCCAGATCCTCTAGGAAACTGAAATTCTCAGCCTTTACTCAGGCAAAATTCTTGTAGAAATAAATAGGGTGTTTAGTTTATGTTACAGCTATGGAATTTTGCCCAGCAATTCTCTGGACAGGATGGGTTTCACTCCGCTCAATGGAATCAAACTAGTGTACTGGTGCAGGTGCTGTGAGATAAGAATCAGGCCTGATTTTTTTAATTTTTACAAGATCTCATGGGTGACATGAGAAGGCAGTTTATACCAATTCTCCTCTCACACTGGTGTAACTCCACTGAATTCAATGAACTGTGTATTATTTACAGCAGCCTGGAAGGAGAATCCAGACCTCAAAGTATGGTAGGCTTCCTGATGCAAACAGTAAAAGCAAAAGGGAATATCACGCCATCGCTTTTTAAGCAGAACTCCCCATTGAAACGCATGGGTACTTTTATTTAAAAACAGATGGTGTAATATATCCCAGTGCTTAGATTCTGCCATGCTCTTTTATTGTTTAAATAAGATACACAGTAGCATTACTGTCATGATACATCCATTATCATAATATTAAAACACCAGTAGATCATTTCAAAAAGGAGGAGATACTGCTACATTCCACATGATGGCAGAAGATCTGTTTTTTCTTATTACAAAACCAGGTTTATAGCTTCAGATTGTTCTATTAAATATAGCAAGATAAGCAATCTCCCATATTCTGCAAACTATTTTAGAATAATGTGCTGTCAGGACATAGCCAAAAGGAGACATGTTTTCCTATATGAAAAATAAATGTGTTAAGGTAGTTTTTGTAAAGTTTACCTATATAATAAAATAATAGAAATATCTTATAAAATAATACTTACAGGCAACCTGGATTTCAAGGCAAATTTTCTATGTTGTTGCAAACATAATTAAAATGACTTTGGATGGATTTTTTAAAATGTGGGGTTTGTTCTTTATTGCTCTTTTATTATGTATAACGAAAGCTTTGAGGGTTCTTTGGTCCGATTGTTTCTTTGGGGTGGTTTTGAAAGATTTTTTTGCTTGTATTTTTTCAACCTGAAGAAATAACGAATACCAAGTTTGGTTTGCTAACAGATTGAAAGCTTTTAGGAGTTTCATTGTGAGCTCTCATGCATTAACTGAAAGGACAAAGGTGCTATATTTTTAACAATGGCCTTCTTTCTCCAAAGTGTTTATTTGGGATTGGAGTAAAATAGCCCACAAAATGAATAATACCTGGCATTTCATTTGCTCAGCATTCTGTGTCTTGACTCTTGTCCTGTCATCATTTCCCTGCCTCTCCAATAGTTTCTTTTGGGTTGACAAGAAATAAATATCTAATGTAAATAAACAGGCAAAGTATACTTTTTATTTTTAAACCAAAGCCTCTCGTTCTTTCTTCATCTCTCTTAAAAAAGCAAAAGACAAAAAGGCACAGTTAATCTCTTTGTAGTTGTAAATCACCTTTGAGCAACACAGACGAGTTACTAACTGCTTATGCAAGCTGATGTTCTACAAAAAGGGCATTGAGTTTAGGGTTAAGATTTCACAATATGCTCCAGAAAGAGTGAAATAGAATACTTAAAGTATGGGCTCTGCTATGAAAAGTGATTCCACAAAGACAGCATCATTTTGTCCAATAGACCTGCTCCCTTTGTGTATTATGAGTCATATTTGATAACTTATTTTAACCACTTTTATTTTTTTTATAACTTTGTACTCCTGTTATCCCTAGAGGGCCAGCACAGCTTCTGGCTTGGGCATCATGAAAAGAAGTATTAACTAATTGTTTATGACAGTGTCTTCCTTGTTGTTAATGAATGATTAAAAAAATACAAAAACAAACAAATAAAAACTGAGCCTGACTTTCAGCATAACCTAGTTTTCACTTGTAAACTGATCAGATTTTATCTGGGGACACTGGAGCCAATAGAGAGATGAGGTGGGTGAGGTAATATCTTTTATTGGACCAACTTCTGCAGGTGAGAGAAACAAGCTTTGGAGTTTACACCGAGCTCTTCTTCAGGTCTGGGAAATGTACTCACTGTGTCACAGCTAGATTAAAAGTGGAACAGGTTGTTTAACATAAATAGTTAACACATATTCAAGGGATCATTCAAGGTGAAGTAATAGGAGGAAAAAAAGTGTGGGTTTAGCTGAGTGGGGGATTGTAAGTGGGTTATAGATTGTTGTAAGGAGCCATAAATCCAGTGTCTCTGTTCAGTCCATGATTTTTAGTGTCTAGTAAACTTATGATTTTAAGCCCCTAGGTTCATCTTTTGAAAGTGTTGTGCAGGTTTCCTTTGAGGATGAGGACTGAGAGGTCAGGTATAGAGTGATCGATTGTGAAAAGTGTTCACCCACAGGTGATATGGTAGTTTTGTCATTTTCCTGTGTGAGTTTATTCAAGAGTGTAGTGATTATCTCGTTCACGCACATAGTTGTTATTGGGGCATTTAGTGCACTGGATGAGGTACACCACATGTTGGGATAGGCATGTGGAGGACCCATGGATCCTGAAAGGTCTGTTATCGGGGGTGATGATCATTGTGACAGTGGAGGTATGTCTGTAAGTTTTGCATCTGTGGTTCTGGCAGGGTCTGGTGCCTCTTTGAGTTGTGTCCTGGTCTGTGGAGAGTTTGCTTCTGATGATGAGCTTGGAGAAGTTGGGAGGTTGTTTGAAGGCCAGATGAGAGGCTTCAGGAAAGATTTCTTTCACAACTGGGTCTCCATCGAGCATGGATTGTAGCTGTTTGATGATACCCTGTATGGGTTCCAGTGTGAGGTGACAGGTGACAGCTAGTGGCGTGTGGTTGAAGGGGGCGTTATTTCTGTATTGAAGCAGTTCTCTTGGGGTATTTGGGTGGCCTGTTCCATGATGCAATCTACCTCTCTGGTGGAGCGTCTTTGTTTTGTGAAGGCTGTTTTGAGTGTATTAAATCAGGCACTTCATCTTGAACGATCCCTTTAAATACATGTTAACTACTTATGCTAAACAATCTGTTCCACCTTGTAGTTAGCTGTGATACTCTCAGTATATTTCCCAGACCTGGAGAAGAGCTCTGTGTAAGCTTGAAAGCTTGTCTCTCACCAACAGAAGTTGGTCCAATAAAAGATATTACCTCTCCCACCTTGTCTCTCTAATATCCTGTGACAGACGGGGCTACAACAACGTTGCATACAACTGGGTCCGATAGTTATTTCCACAAAGTCACGTCTCAGAGTAGAACCACACTTAAAATGGGATGCTGCCAGGTATAATTTTATACACTTTTAAAAACCAAATTTTCCTACGTATTTTACAAATACAAACATTGATTATCAAAACAGCATTCATTTTTAAAAATCTTATTCGATTTTGACTCTTTATGCTGTTACCTTGCTTTTTGCATATCACTTTGCACAATAAAACTAGACAGGTTAGTTTCATGTTAGTTTCTAGTCAGTTTCACATTCAAGGTCTCATGCACTACTACAAAGCTGCAATGACTAGGTTGTAACATTGGAAGAGAATGTTTAATTGTGGGTTTGATTTAAACTCTGGTTATATATACATACATATACTTATTATACATGTACATATTATCTCATATATATGAGAGAGAGAGAGTTGTACCTTAAAGGTTGTTTTTACAAAAACCTAAATTTTGAGCTAAAACAGACTTGACTCTGTCCCTTTAATAAAAATGGTGGTAAAATGTTAAGAAACTGAAGATGCTGTTTTCCTTTTTCAGAACAAATGTGATCTCGAAACTCCACAAATCAAAATTCTTATCTTGCGTTGTTGCCAACACATAAAGCATGAGTCCTTGGTAGATGAATGTCTACCAGTAGAATACATTATTAGTCTATGTAGCTCAATGTTCTGTGCTGACCTACTTTAACTCATTCTTAATAATGTGCTGCAATGTCGTAATGTTGATGTCTCAGACATCAATGATGCATTACTAATACATTATACTTTTCAAAGTGCTGAGATGGTTAAATCAAAGAGAGCTGCACATTATTTGTAACGTCAAAAACAAACAAACAAATTGGAGATTATGGTTCCTAAAAGAAACACAAAGAAGTTTCATATGAAAGATAATTCATTCATCTTTTTTTTAGTTCAATCACAAATAAATTTCCAAATCAAAGTTTTCCTTAGATATGTTGCTGACATCAGTTTTAATGGCTATCAATGTTTTTTAATGTCATGTTTAAATACATTAATTTTCTATCTATTTCCAGAAGTGGAGACTGGCTAGCGTGTTCTAAAATGGGCACTGATACGTTTTCAAATAAAGGAACCATATAATATATCACATAGTGAATCAGCTCTTCAGATGGTGACGAAACCCAATTGAAATCAATGGTCTATACCAGAGTTGGCTGAAATTTTCTGAATGTGTATTGTCTCACAAGATTTTCTTTCCCCTTGAAAATTCTATTTGCAATGCGGGGGGGAATATGAAAAACTTTGACAAACATCTTTCTAAACATTTTCATATTATTATTCTCCTAATTATTAGTATTGGTCAGCTACAGAGCTGGTTGAAAATTTTCACTGCTTGCAAAATTTCACAGAATTTCAACATTTTGAAAAACTAGGGGAAAAAATCAAAAACATTCCCATTATTATTACTGGTATTTCAACCAGCTCCAAGCTAAACCAATGTACATTAGCTGATGATCTGAGTCAACCATGTCCTTAAGTCCCCCTCTTCAGATTAATCAGCCTTGTCTTTATCATTATCAGTAGGGGTTTTGCCTAATGTGAACAGAAAGACGAAAATCAAGACCCTTCTGTGCAACCTAAGCTCCTGCTATTATATATTAAAGCTGCAGCATCACTGGTGTGCATGGTGCATTACATATTATGGTGGGGCTGTTGCAATGCCATAGTTAAAGTTGCTTTAAATGCAGAATAAAATGCAGAAGTTCAGCCTTTCTGTTTTGTATAAAAAACACATTCTATCTTCTCCAATTTTTCAGCATATAATCCCAGAGTAATGCTTGAATTTAGTCTTGAGTTTCAAGGAAATTGGTTAATTACTTTCTGAGTTCTAATCAATTAAATGTTGACCTCCAAAAATGTTCGCATTCTGAGCCTCATGATTTTTCTAATTTAAACAATATAAATGGGAGAAAATCAAAACTTGTATGATATGAGAATTTAGTGGGCTACCTGGAGTCAAGTAATTATTTTCTTAGTAAACAAAAAAGGGGGGGGAGAGTTGGCACGTCTGAATTTTTATATGCCACAGCAAAAGGAAAAGTTTTATATAATTCTCCAACACTATACACGAAAGCCTTTTTAAATGGTTTAGGAGTGGCTCTCAGTAATGTTCCCTGCATTCAAAATTAGAGGCAAGAGTAGTACAGTTTGCTAGTCCATGTGCTAGTGTTTGTGTTGTGTTGGAGAAGATCTTCAATGGAGTAGCTGTGGATTTGTGGATCCATCAAAACGGATCTGCCAGACGAATAGTTTCACAATGACCAGGATCTTTTACAAAGTAGTTGATGCCATATCAAAGACTGGGTCTCCACAAAACTGTCCAGTTGGTTTGGAAGCAAGTAGCTTAACAAAGAACAAGATGTAGCAATCTGCATGTAACCAGCAGAGAGGAGCACAGGTTGCAGGAGATAAGCGTTTGGAGGAGGTACCAAGAAGTCTATCTGTTTGCACATGAGTGGAATGCTAACTGCAGTTGCAGCATCTTTGTAAATAGTTCTCTTAATAGAGAGCTAGGTTAGATTTTAAAACATGGAGTTATCTCACGTCATTATACAGCACGTGGGACATGGAACAGCTGGGCTGTTTGACAGAGATCCTGTTCTTCATGAAAAGATTCCTGGCTATGCTGAAGATCCTATCTACAAAAACCTGGAAAATTAACACATGAAAATACTGTGTCCTGTGTCAGTTAAGGTTGCTCTGTCCATAACCTATAGTGACAATTTCAGAGTTGTGTCTGTACAACTTGCGCATTCTTGTTGATATGATGAAGTTAGAACATAAGAATGGCCATACTGGGTCAGACCAAAGTCCATCAAGCCCAGTATCCTGTCCTCCGGCCGTGGCCAATGGCAGGTGCCTCAAAGGAAATGAACAGACAGGTTATCATCAAGTGAACCATGCCCTGTTGTTATTCTGAACATTGTCGTATCACTGCATGCCTCTTTGGAAATGTGGTAATCACCTGGGGCTGGCAGGGCTGTGTCACTCCTCTGCAAGACCAGGGGCAAAGGTGAATCGTTAGGGTTTAGACAATAGGCAGCTAAAGAGGTTGCCTGAGTGGGGAAGCCCATTCTTGCCTATGCAGTGGGCTGGTGGGGTTGCAGAGTAGAAAGTTACCAGTAGCAGAACAAAGACACCTTTAAAAAGGACGCCCAGAGGGAAGACCGAGGGAAATTTTGAGTACAAGAGAAAAAGAGTGCAGACCATCCAAGATCAGAGAAGAAAAGCTGGGGTGAGAAAGTTCCATTTTTTCAGAAAACAAGCCATACATTGCAGCAGAAGGTACATGGATGGCTCAGATTACTCTGATTCTACTCAGCAGAGAATGCCCTGAAGTAGGGAGGAAACAGCCAGGCAAATGCATGTAGGTTTTATTGTTTTTGTTTGGATCTGTGTATTTTTATGTGATAAGATCAATGACTTTAGAAGCTTATGAAAAGAGTCTGTGCATTGCATATATTGCACCTACCATGTGCCCCTACAAGAAGTAAACTGTGAGCCCTGAAGACCACACGGCTGGCGATCTGGGAAGGGGTAAAATTAAGCTACAGGGAGAGTGTGAGGGGTCAGCACTGATTCTAGGCCTGGGCAGTTGGACCATGTGGTTGCCCTCCATTCTCCCATCCAGAGACATACTCCTCACTACGAACACAACCGCTACACAGAGAACGTATCCCAGCCTGAACTCTGCTTCCCAGCAAGGATGTCAGCCCTCCAGCCCTCTCTTTCCCCAGAGCGAGTGCAGAATTTCAGAGGACTGTGCATCATGGACAACAGAGGAAGGAAGTCTGGTCTGTTGGGGTGAAGGTGGGAAAATGGAACTTGGGGAAGGGTATTCTGGAAGGCTGGCATCCCCACTGTGGCAGCGATAAGGTTGTATACCGGTTGTCTGCGTCTGATGGCACATCTTGTGGGGTGCTGTTACTTTTGTGTGTCTGTGTGAGAGAAACATACACTTCATATATACTGTTTATGCTCATTGTACAATTACAGGTATTGACAAAGTGTGTTTTATCTCTGAGGCCTGGTCTACACTAGGGGGCGGGGTCGATGTAAGATACGCAACTTCAGCTACGGGAAGAGCGTAGCTGAAGTTGATGTATCTTATTTCGACTTACCTCCCATCCTCACGGCGTGGGATTGACAGCCGCAGCTCCCCGTCAACTCCGCTACCGCAGCTCGCTCTGGTGGAGTTCCGGAGTCGACGGGAGCACGTTCGGGGATCGATATATCATGTCTAGATGAGACACGATATATCGATCCCCGATAAACCGATCACTACCCTCCGACCTGGCGGGTAGTGTAGACATACCCTTACTGTCAAACACTGACCAGACATCAACAGTCATTCCTTTCAGGTATACATGCTAGTCCAGAAGCAAATTAGGTTGCAAAGTTTAGAGTGCATTAAAGGTACTGTTCAAAAAGAAAAAAAAGTAACAACATTTTTGCCAGCTAGTAAATGACCTCACTTTGTTTATGACTATTGCATGCTACCTATTGCAACTGAATACATTCTAAATCCTGCCTTTCCAAAGGTTCAACACACACACACACACAAATACTGTATTTCTAGTTGATGTCATGCAGCATGCTCCAGTGCTCCCAGCATATCTGTGGCCTTTATAACCATCCACTCATGCTCCAAATCACGGCAGTAGGCAAAATCCTTAGCTTCATCATATTGGAAGGCTCCTTATGACCAACAGTAGCAAACAGGGGGCTGCCCCTGTTAGGTTTTCACAAGGAAACATCGGGATCATTGCTGACTTCATTGAAGTCAATGGGATTTTTGCTTGAGTCAGAACTCCGGGATTGAGGCATTCTATTTTGGACATGTGAGAGATACAAACATTACACAACTCATATGCATTTCTAGACTCTTTTAAAATAAAGGATACAGCCAGTTTCTCGTGAAAAGGGGATCCAGATGCTAACTAATGTAACATTGACACTGCAATTTCTGTCTACAGCCCAGCTTCTTCGTGGTCATGAAAAATCTCCAGTTTAATAGTTAAATTAATTTTTTCTTCCCCAAACTACATGTGCAATTATCAAAACCAGAAAAATCCTTGGCAGTTTCTTGCAGCCAGCCCCGTAAATAGAACCATGCATTCTAATCACATGACTAATTAATGTTCCTGTATTATGGAGTTATGGAATAGATTTATCTTCTGATTAACCCTAACACGTAACGTTACCTTGGTCATTATTAGTTGATTCTCCTTGGCTTTCACCCCACTGTAACTCCATTGGCTTCAGTGGGGTTAGTCCTCATTTACTGTGGCATAACTGAGACAAGCATCAGGCCAGCTGAACGTTTGAACTTATAATCTGATATGTTTTGATAAGGCTACTTTTATCTTGCAGAGTAGCTGCCATGGGTGGTATCTAGCACACTTTGCATGGGGAAATAAATCTCTTGGGTTCACAATTTGGCCCCTCCTCTATCTCTTCCCCCGTGCTCCAACCACTGCTGTTTAATGTCATCATTCACTGTACTAGGTCTAAAATCATTTTAAAAATCATTAGGGCCAACATTGTTTTGTGTTTCCTTAAAGCTCTGTTCACAACAACTATGGTGATGTCTAAACAACAACACATCATAAAACCAGCTTTGACAATGTGATTAATGTTATGTGGATGAAATCTTGTCAATACCTGATATTATAAAACCAGTCTCAATCATATCTATTTTATACTAAAAATATTTAAATTCTGAACTTCCATTTCTCAGTTCTTCCCTATACTCATCCCAGGAAACTGTTAATATTATGGTCAAGGTGGGTGAGGTAATATCTTTGATTGGTCCAACTGCTGTTGGTGGAAGAGACAAGCTTTCAAGCTACACCGTGCTCATCTTTGGGTCTGGGAAAGGTTTCACAGCAAAATGCAAGGTGGAATAGATTGTTTAGCATAAGTAGTTAACACATATTGTGAGCGCTGACAGATATTACCTCTCTAATATCACCACCTTGTCTCTCTAATATCCTGGGACCAGCACTGCAACAACAACACTGCAAACAATATTACTGTCATCATTTAACAAGCTCACAGCAGGTGTGCATGAGTTCTTTGAAAGGGACTAAAGACATGGGATCTATTCTGATGTCAGTTACATATTGCTGTACATCAAGATAAACTCAACTGAAATCATCAGTTACGTGGTGTAAAACTGGTGTGAGATGCGAGTTAAGTCTATAGCTCCTGCCTCAAGCAGCTTCCTGCCTAGGTGAGACATGATGGCAGGAGAGATGACATCAATCAGGAGGGAGATCTGTAAAAAATATGTTTCTGAGGCATCTTGCTTTTTCCAGGAGTTCCTATTTTATGTGTGGATTTATTTTTGAACATTTTTATTCATTATATATCACTAGGACTTTTTAAGAGGATGCATTCCAGCTGCAGTGTAATCTCCTCTAAACTCTAAATGTTATTGAAGTTTTTACTAGAGTTGTTTGGAAATTTTCAGATGGACCATTTTTTTCCAGTGGAAAAATGCTAGTTTCTCGAAAGCTAAAAATGTTGACTTCAACAAAACCCAAACCAAAAAGAAGCATTCCGTTTTTACCTTTTCAGAACTGAACGTTTCAATTTTCCATTCTGAAAAAACTTTTCATTTCAGGATTTTCTTTTTTGGTGTGCTGCTGCTTTTTTTTTTTTTTTTACTTTATATAACATTTAAAAAAAAATTCAAAATCAGAATGAAATTTCGATTGCTTTCTGCAGCTCCCAGTGGCCAGGAGCAATGAACCACAGCCACTGGGAGCTGCAGGGGGCCATGCCCACGGACAGTCAACGTAAACAAAATGTCTCGCAGCCCAGCAGCAGATTACCCTGATGGTCTGCGGGCCGAAGGTTGCCGACCCCTGCATTAGGAGCTGTGCCAGCCATCTTAGCCCCCACCCCTGAGTTACTAACACAGCTACCCCTCTGATACTTGACACCCCGAGTTGTGAGTTCTGTGCTGGACCTCTTAGGGCATGCCTACATTGCAGCTGGGAATGTGTCTCCCAGACCAGCTGGGCAGACTCATGCTAGTTCAGCTCAGGTTAGCACACTGAAAAGAGCAGGGTGGATGTTGCGGCACTGGCAGAGGCTCAGGCTAGCCACCTGAGCTCAGACCCGCCCGACCCTCTGGGTGGCGTCCTTCTAGTTGCAGTGTAGACATACCTTAAGGACACAGCACAGAATCTTATCCTAGAATTAACAGATTCATTCATAGATTCCAAGCCCAGAAGAGACTGTTGTGATCATCAGGTCTGACCTCCTGTCTCACACATGCCAGAGAACTTCCCCAAAATAATTCCTACAGCAGATCTGTTAGAAAAACATCCACTCTTGATTTAAATATTGCCAGTGATGGAGAATCCACCACGACGCTGACTAAATTGCGCTAATGGGTAATTACTCTCACTGATAAAATTTTACACCTTATTTCCAGTCTGAATTTGTCTAGCTTCAGTTTCCAGCCTTTGGATCATTGTACCTCTTTCTCTAACTTTTGTGTGCCTATCTAGCATGCAGTTGGTCTTGGAGGGACAGATTAAACAATGTTGTTGAACAAACTGTTATAACATTAAAAATCATATCTGCAAAATAATATGGAAAGACCAGGAACCAAAAAGTCTGAATTTTATCTTGTGACACTTACACAATTGCTACTGTAAGAATTATATTACACAAACTCTGATATAACACCTACTCTTCACCTTTTTGCTGTATATGCCTTGTACTAAACTATAGCTGTCATTAGGAGAAAGAACATCTCCATTTAAGTTAGTACTGTAACATTAAAAATATTACAGCTCTTGAATTATTCAGAAATCTGATGAAAACCCAACATTTCTGGTCTTTCTGTTTTCTTTTAAAGACATTTTTTGCCTTAATGTCATTTGCTATCTTAACTTCTCCGATACTGACGTGGGTTATTGAATTGTGCTTGAAGTAATTTCTAATAGGTCTAAAGGAGGCAAAAAAAATGGTCTCCTTAACAAAAAATGACAGTATCTTTCTGTCCCCGTCCCCCCCCCGTCCCCCACCATCTCTTGTTTTCTTTTTTCATCAGGAAATTCTCAGTCAAGTTAAATACATTTAGATCTAAACAGGCACCTATTCCAACTTGCAGTAACCCCAAACACCATAATCTCTCTTGCTCCCTGTTAGAGCATGCACACCAGACAGTCAATCTGACACATTTCACTAGCACTAAATTTCATATCATAGATACGCAATTGAGCTCTTTGGAGGAAGGTGAGTTATTTAGGAGGTAGTGTGTTCTAGTGGATAAGGCACTGGCCTGGGCCTCAGGAGTTCTGGATGTTAGTTCTAGCTCTGCTACTAGCCTACCGGGTGACCTTAGGCAAGTCACTACTCCACTCTGTGCCTCAGTTTCTCCTCCTGTAAAGTGGGGATGGTGATACTGACCCCTTTGTAAAGCACTATAGAGATCTGCTTATAAAAAGGGCTCTATAAGAGCTAGGTATTATTTTTCATTTATTGTAAGTAGGGCTTCTTGATTGGGGAGTTTATTAATCTTATTGTTCAGAGTTTATTTTTTGCAATTTTTGAGTTCTATTAAATATCCAAAAATCAGGAGGAGTTTGGGGGTTTCTTTGATATAGTAATGGGAAGATTTTTTTTTCACATACTTCATCAAAATTCTTGTCTAAATAGGATGTACTTTAATTTGTATTATGCAAAAAAATGGCTTACATGTTATTTTAAGCTTTGTATCCCTGTTATTGCACCCCTGGTTTAGCATTTAGTGTGTTTGTTCCCTAGTAGGCTTTAATGTAATACTGTTTCAAACAGCACTACTTTAAAGTCCATCCTCCCTAAGGAAAATACACACTTCTCCCACAGAAGAGGTGACTATTGCAATATTCCCTGAACATTGTAAGTCTTAGACTCAGTCTAATCTTATGTGAAAGCTTGTTATATGCCTACAGTCCCTTCACTGAAAAAGCTTTTCCTCCATCTTCTGCAAAATTCAACCTTGAACTCTTATCCGCTGAAGTGACCCACAAAATGTACACTCCCCGGTGGTTTACACATGGACAGTTTGAAAATCGACCTGGACATTACTTGGTTAAATGCACAGTCTTTGATTTATACATGTATGTGTTGATTTGGTTTCATTGCGATTAAATTGATGCCACTCAATTACAGGAATAAACTCGGTTTTGGCTTACCGGAGTTAAAAATGTTTACCAAGACTACCTGTATTAAAAGTCAAAAATGCTGTATTCCTACCTTGTAGTTTCTTCAGACATAAACTCAAACTTCAATTAATTCGGCTAGATACTTGGGCCATAACTCTGTCCTAAAGAAAGAATGACACATTTTCCATGTCAGAGTCCAGGCATACAAAGGGAGGTGATATAAATCCAACTCACTGGCATACTGAGAGGGACTTTCATTTGAATTGTTTAGGTTTCTGTCAGTTTTATTACTTTATTAATCAGTTAAAATCAATGTTCTTGCTCTTGCTTTTAAATCATTGCAGTTCCGAGCTGGTGCTATTGCAACCTTTTGGGGAGGGGACAGAGAAGAGGGGAGGGAGGATAAGAATTTGAATAAAAAATAATTTCCGTGAACAGCTCTACCACTCACGATGAATCTCGGAATTATACAGGTTATTTTACCAGAGATTATTGCATCACAATCCTGGTATTTAAAAAAATAGTGAATCTGATTTTCAATTAATCTAAAGCCACTTTACACAGCTCTGAAAATGAAACAAGGCTTAAATGTGGCTCTAAACTAAGGCTTGTTTTCACCTCTCTGGCAGTGGAAAGCAGCCTTGAAGTGAGCCCTTTACACTGCTAGAGCAGCATAAAGGGACTTTACCCTGAGAATCAAGCCCAATGTATCCACTGAAAAGGATTCCAGAAAAACTCTCTCCCTGTTAGTATGCAGAAGGACTGATCTCGCTCAGAGGTGCTTCACCTGCCAGTTGTGATTTATTTGCCATTTCTTACAGTGTCTCACTTTGATTATTAATGATAATGATTTGATTTATGAGTTCTGCCTGCTGAATATTCTCTGTTGCCAAAGAAGGAGCAATGTCTGGAGATGAACTGCCTGTGGCGGGGATTGGCTCGATGGCACAGCCTGTCCTGCCGCTCTTTGCTGATGGTTTGAATCCAGCTCAGATCCCTGCTAGCTGGTAGTCACTGTCACTTGATAGCTCTTTGGTGGCATATGTAAAATAGTCTCAGCCCAGCTGAGAGTGGGAGGAAAACTGCCTCCCAAAACAGTCTATTATAAACAGCAGTCTGAAAAGGGAGGTCGAGGAATAACTGACCATGGAAAGTACAGCATCCTCCCAGACTTAGAATGGATCCTTATCCTGAAACTAGCCTGGGCCTCACATCATCTCAGCTTATCTCTGTAGTTATTATTGTTAATTATTTTTATTGCAGTAGCATCTTGAAGCCTCATTCTATTTGGGCCTAGGCTCTGTACAAACGTGTGTAATAAATAACAGTCCTTTCCGCAAAGAGCTTAGATGCTAACAGACAAGATTTAACAGGAGGGTGAAACTAACAAGCAGGCAGAGGTAGGATAACAGTAATAATAGGGTGTTTTAACAATGGCAGAATTCATAGGTGAAGTACCAGACTTATCAAAATCCATAAGATATAAAGCGAATTCTGTTTCCTGTTCCATCAGACTGGAGCAAATCTCCAATCCCTTACTCTGTTTTAATTCAGCCTTTACTCAAGCTAAACTCCTGCTGAGTTTGGAGAGAGATTAGTTTGCGTGAGGACCAGAGCCACCAGTTGGGCAAATATGAAACTGAATTTCAAATGCTCCTTCTCACCTACCGTTTGCATTCATTTGGTCACAAACATTCATTAGGTAGGATTCTCATTCATAAAAGGTTTGGGCAGACCTAAGCTTGTATCCAGAGCTGCAACTGGTTCTGTGATTGAACAAATTTGGCTTTAGGATGGAGCAGGGAAGAGCCCACTTAGCCAACAGCCCAAGACTGTGTATAATTGGTAGGACCATCCTATCTTTTCTCATCATATGAAGAGGCTGTCACAGCCCTTGTTTCTCCCAGAGTTGATTCTTCCTTAACAGCAGTGCTCGTGTAGCCAGCGTGCTAGGGAGGCAGATCTTGTGGTTAAGACACTGAACATAGACTTATGAGGTCTGGATTCGACTCCTGGCTCTGACACAGGCGACCCCTGTGATCTTGCAAGTCACGTAATCTTTTGGTGCCTGAGCTCTCCGTCTTTAAAATGACAGCATTTCATTATTCATTTACAGAGGGACTTGCAAAGTGGGCCCCCAGTCTTGGTTAGGGCATCTAGGTGCTAGTGTAATCTACTGATCAATATGTGTTATGTGTCCAAACCTGTGCCTGATCCAGAGAGAATGGGCGTCTGTGACCATGGCGGGCAGGTATAATATGCCAGGGGAGGCTAAGCCTCCCCTAACCCCACCCATGCTCCACCGAAGCCAGTGAGGGCTCACCCCAGCTGGCGGCCAGCAGGGGGCTGGAGCCAGTGACCTGGGGTCCGGGACTATGGCCTGGTGCTGGGGCCAGTGGGTGGCCCGGCACTGGGGCTTTTGGTGAGGGCAGCCGGCGACCTGGCACTGGGGCACACGGTTTGGCTGGGGTGCCTCCGGCCATAGGGGTAGGGGTGAACTACCGGGGGCAGTGGAGGTGAGAGCTCTGGTGGAAGGGGTGGGGCCATGTGACTAGCCTCCCCGAAGTGGGGGCTCACATGCCACCCATGTCTGTGACAGCTAGCACTGGAGAGCCTGGCTCTTTACCACTTATATGATGCCAACCATCTTGACCAATAAACCAGGGACTGAACCAGAGATCATGAACTGCTACAGCTCTGTAGTGGGGATGGTAATAGATTTATAACATCTCTGAAACCTGTCTTATAGTGAGAGAGTAAAGAAGTTCAGTCTATTTAGTTTATACAAGAGAAAGTTAAGGGGTGACCTTACTTTGGGGAAATATTCCGATAGCAATGGATTTTTTAATTTAAAGGACAAAGATATAACAAGATCAAATGGCTGGAAGCTGCAGCTAGATACATTTAGACTAGAAATAGAGCACAATTTTTTAACAGTCTATTAATTGACCATTGGAACAACCGATCTATGGATTCAATACATTCTCCACCACTTGAAGTCTTTAAATCAAGATTGGATATCTTTCAAAAAGACAGGCTATAGCTCAAACAGAAGTGATGAACTTGATGCAGGAATCACTGGGTGAAATTCTCTGGCCTGTGTTATGTAGGAGGTTAGACTAGATCAGGAGTTGGCATCCTTCGACATGCGGCCCATCAGGGTAATCCACTGGTGGGCCATGAGACATTTTGTTTACATTGACCGTCTGCAGGCACATCCCCCTCCCATCCCCCCCGCAGCTCCCAGTGGCTGCAGTTCACCGTTCCCAGCCAATCGAAGCTGCAGGAAGCAGCACGGGCTGCAGGGACATGCTGGCCGCTGCTTCCCGCTGTTCCCATTGGCCGGGAACGGTGAACCACAGCCACTGGGAAGTGCAGGGGGGCCATGCCTGCGGACAGTCAAGGTAAACAAACTGTCTCATAGCCCGCCAGGGGCTTACCCAGATGGGTTGCGTGCCGAAGGTTGCTGACCCCTGGACTAGATTATCATTATGGTAGCTACTGACCATAAAATGGATTAATCTTTTTGGAGAGATTACTCCGCCTCAGTAGGGACTGAAGGTTCCATGTCTTTAATTATATTAGCCCTGAGGCAGGGACTGCACTTGTATCTGGCTATGTTTTGTCCAACATGGAGCACAGAGTATTTAAAAACTAAAACAATAAGAAATGCTTAAATAAAACTATAGAACAACTCCAGTGTGGTGGGTAAATAGTTGCAGTACAGTGCAGAGGAGAGTTTGGGCTGCAGTTAACATCAGGAAAACTTTGGGATACCATGGACCAGCTTTCTGAAGAAAGTACAGAAATGCCTATTACAGCAGTTAGACAAATCTCTCTTAAATCATGCCATGGGGAACAATCCTGCTTTGGAGGTGGAGTGGAAAACCTCACAGATCTAGTTTCATTTTCACATTCTACATGAAGACCTTGGATTATAAACATGTATTCCATGGGACAGCTTGTTATAAAGCAGACATTTTACTTAAGCTTTAACTATTTGAGTATGCATCTAGGAATGCCAGCTAAACTAGAACTGAAAAATAAGTACCCCACGTTGCTTAGTAAACCACAAAAACATGCAGAGGCTTTTTAATATCCAGCCCTTTTATAGTTATATGTAACTATCATAGGAAACTACACATGTCATCAGAATTTATAAATTCAGTGTACAGAAATGGGTTGTAAGATTATAGATAATGTTCACATCTCACAGCAAAAGTTCTTTGAAACTAAGCCACAAGTTAGTTTTACTCCGATATTCACATTTTATCGGAGATCTTACTTGACGTAGATAATTTTTGCTTGGGATTTTGTCAAAGATAGTTATCTCTTCTTCAGCATGCTTCATAGACCTTAGTGGGTTTAATCTTAGTTTGTCATCTGTACGTCAAGCACATCTCTCTCCTCTTTGGTCTGAAAGACAACATGTTTTGGAAGCGGTGCTGTAAAACAAGATGGATGTTTGGGGCCAAATTAAACTCCTTAAAATTTGTGGGGTTATCCCCACAGTGTCGTTTGTACCATTAGATTTAGGGAAACATCAATCATGCTGCATTCGTCAATCACAAATACAGTTTGTGATAAAGTGTGAGAAGACTTTACTGCAGTTTGCATAGCAGTGATCTTCCAAGAATCTCAAAGTCGTAAGTAAACATAAATTAAGCCTCACAATAGCCCCCGGGAGATGTTCAAGTATCATTTTAAAGTGGTCTCTGTTCAAAATTGAAGACTTTCCAAAAAATACTAGACGGTTGCCACAGTTATTCCATATTCCAAGGGAAAGGAAAAAGGTGAACAGCAATCACTGTACCAACTATACAGATGGGTAAACTAAGGCACACAGAGAGAGGTGTCAATGTTGGCACAACATGTCAGTGAACAAAGCTGGGAACAGGCTCCAGGAGTTCTGGCTTCTGCAGATGGACGTCTGCTCTAACAATTATACCTGTTCTCACAATCAATCTTTGGCCATTCTACACTCTGGTATCAAGTCACAAATGTTTCTGTGGTACAGATCTATTTTATGTAACAGGTCAGTAGTATCATGGAGGGTGTCATTAGTGGTCCCTTAGTTGAGGCTGAATAGAGATTTGCAATTAGAGGGCCAGGGATTCTTAAGAGTTCAGGGCTAGATTTCCAAGTGTTCTTCAGCCACAATCAGGGCCAGGTTTTCTCTGATATCTACAGCAGCAACCATCACCATAGCAACTCACACTCTTTAAGGTACTTCAGCATCATAATACTGCGGGAAGTTAGGAAACTATTGAACCATTTTACAGACGGAGGACTGAGGCACAGAGAGGCTACATGACTCACCCAAGGTGACAGAGGAAGTCTGTGGCAGAGCAGGGAATTGCACTCAGATCTCCCAGGTCTGAGACTCGTGCCTAATCACTGTACCATGGCTATATGTTCAAGAGCTAAGCACTGAACATGCTGCATGCTTTTGAAAAGCTGGACACTTTAGGTGCTTAAAAGGGAGCTGAGCTCTTTTGAACACGTGAGCCCAGAGTGTATGTCATTTGTATTTATTATTTGTATTACCGTAGCACTTAGAAGCCACAGCCATGGACCACAATCACATTGTGCTAGGCACTGTACACAAACATTTAGTCTTGCAGCACATTAAACTAGATCACAGCCAGGCCTGAGCAAAGCTTGATTCACAACAAACAGTTTGCAGAAGAGGTGTATCGTAGTAGCCTACTCTTCTATACAGAATCAATTCACATAGTTCACCGAGCGGACAATCCCATATCAACGGTCTCCAGCAAAAAAATGAATCATTGGGCTCTACTCACTCTGCATCCACCAATAACACCACAAAAATCATCAAATGCCCACAGCTGGTGCGAGCCCAGTCATGGTTTACAGGCCAAGAAACCACAATGAGGAGCCAGAGTGGTCTGAAGGCACGGTCCCTTGCCCTCTGTATACAAGATGTTGGCTTTAGGCTGGCACTGAAGGGATTACATGGTGCACTTCTGGCATGGAGGCTGTTATCAGCACCCTAAGAGGCACTTGGCTTAGATCTTTACCAACACAATGCCTCAGGCCATTGCCACAGATGTGATACACCTCTGTACACAACCCTGCCCGCGCACACTGTTGCTGTAGCTACAAAAGCCATTAGGCCAAATTTTGCTCTGAGTTACAACCCATGGAACCCCATGGAACCCAACAAGAATGGAGGCTGTTCAGAACCTCTCCAGAACCTCCACAGATCAGGGCCTACCTGCATAAGCAAGCCCTGTATAATCACAACCAGTAACAGGCTAAACAATTCGGTGCCTAATACATTAAACTTGGTAAGTAGCACTGGTCAGAAAATGAGGGTTCACCTACCTCAAAATTTTGACTTTTCATTGAAAAACTGAACCCCCTCAAAATAAGGGGTCTCCCCTCCCCCCAGTTTGGGCAACAAAAGGGAAAAACATTGTCCAAAAAACAAAAGTTTTTCAGTTTTCAGGCTTTCACTTTTCTGCTGAAAACCAATTTACTTTTTTTTTTTCTTTTGAGGAAAACAGACATTTTCCCTCTGTGACGAACTGGGAATGTTCTTAATGTGTCCTTTGAATGCTGAGTGGGGAGTGTTGGCCTGAGAAGGTTGCAGGAGAGTTTTGCTGGGACTGTCTGCATTGGGGATGGGAGACTTTCCTTGAGGAAGGAAGACCAGGTTAAACTGATCGTACTAGAGCAACTGTCTAAGCAGTACCCATCCAACCTGAGGCTGTGGTTGGTGGACAAAAAGCCAGAGAACCCACAACATGCAGGGCGGCTGGCCGATGAGTTTGTGAAGAGCCGGTCAGGGGGTGTCAGAGAGGAGTCTCAAAGGAATAGGTCCGCCATGATGCAGAGAGAGAGTGTCACCCTGGGACCTCTCAAAGGGGAAACATGGAGAACCCCCTCCCAAGGGGAACACCCGGCGTCAGGACCAACCGACCGGCTCAAACAGACCAATGGGACATGAGCTGTTATTACTGTGGCCAAAGAGGCCACGTTCGGACTTGGTGCCCCAAGCTCAAGGACAGACTGAGCAGACCGAACCCATATTGAGATCCAGCCGGACGAGGGGCAGGCTTCCCAGGCAAGAAGGGCTGACAGCTTATCAACTGCTCAGGAGAGAGGAGGGCCCCAGCCCAGCTTCTCTGGGGGACTGGATGCTCCGGACACCAGGTTGTCTGTTTACCGGGTGGGCGCAGGACGGTCCCCGTGGAACGAGTGCCTTGTTCCCCTGGAGATGGAGGGGGGGAAGGGAGAGAGAGACGGCTAGAGGGGGTTTTGCTTTCAGTTTTGGGCTGGATGATGAAATGCAGGGAACCCCAAAGCTGGGGTCTAAGCTCCCTACCCCCCCACGCCCCAGAAGGACTTGACTGAGGGGTCCGGGTTGTACCTACAAGCTCTGCTTGGGACTGCGTTCCTGTTGTCTAATAAACCTTCTGTTTTACTGGCTGGCTGAGAGTCATGGTGAATCGCAGGAAGAGGGGTGCAGGGCCCTGACTTCCCCCACTCCGTGACACCCTCAAAATGTTTCGCTTTGTAAACCCCAATTTGGGACAGAAAAGTTTCAACTATCCCTCCTGCTGATTTAGCACGTTATCCATCTCATGGATTCAGAGATTTTAAGGCCAGAAGGCACTGCGATAAATATCAAGTGTGACTTCCCGCATAACACAGGGCACAGAATGTCACCCAGTAATGCCTGCATCAAGCCCAGAACTTCTGGCTTCAGAAAGACATCCAATCTTGATTTAAAGACTACAAGTGATAGAGAATCCACCTACATCCTTTGCTAAACTGCTCCAGAGGTTATATTGAATTTGGGAGCTCGTTTACCACGTGTATTAGATAAGTGTACCTATAAAGGGACTTATCCAATGTCCACTGATTTTTGGATCAGGCTCATGGAAAGGACTTGGCAAAAGTCAAGCACATTTCATTGTTTTAATAGTTTGCTATGAAGTTTGCATAGATTACAGAAACAATTGCATGCGGTAGCCATTGGATTTTAAAGCTGCAGGAAATATTGTGTATAGGTTTTTATTCTGAATGCAAAAACATAGCAGTGTATTGTGGATAAAAGCTTTCCCAACATACGATTTGTAAAATAGAGGAAGAAGCAAAAAATGGTTGATTCATATTCTTGTTAGGCCCAGACAGTTTTAACTACGTAATTTGAACATGGAGTATTTAGGGTAGTTTAGATCCAAACTGGAACCATTCCAGCCAGTGCGGAAGGATTTAATGGCATAGTCTTTATTTTCCACTCAGTGCAGTGTACCGTTAATTGAAGGTAATTGTCAAGAGGAGACTCTCTTTCAAAAACTACATAGCTCTCAACTGTTCTAGTGCAGGATGGATGCCCTGAGTTTAGGATCACATTTCCCCAGTGTTCTACATTACATTTGTCTTGTCACACAATTGTGTGATTGTGTTCAACTAAATAGTTATTCTGTGCTCTGACAGCATTTCAAATTGGTGACTCAAGTGTGCAGAAAAAGGGAGAGAAGGTTTACACTGAATCCTATGCTTTCCCTGTTGAACTAAACAAGTCTCTGGAAGAAATCACAGGTCTAAAGAATTGTATATAGTGAGACATTGGGAAAGAAGCCACTGAGAGTGTGAAAAGCGGCAGAGAGGGTGGAGTTAGCAAAATGGCTGAGAAATCACAAGAGTGGTCGGTGGATGAGTAGGGCTAAGCCTAAACTAGAATATTAGATCCAACCCATCCGGCAGTACTTGTAGATTATTAATTATTATTATTATTATTATTATGTACTACTTTGTATTGCAATAGCATACAGGAGCCCCGGTCAGGGACCAGCACCCCTTGTGCGAAGTGCTGTACAGAACAAAGAAAACCGTCCCTGCCCCAAAGAGGTGCCGGACTTTACTGTGCTCAGTGGGATTGCACAGGTTTAACAGAGAGTAGAACTTGGCCCTGAACTTGAAACTTAATTACCTCAAGAATGAGGAAGAATGAAATCCAGCCCACTCTCCTCCAGCCACATTGGCTCAGTCATGCTTCCAGCGATGAGCCAAAAGTGGTAAGAATTTATTTTCGTAACTGAAGTCAGCAGATGTAACCCCAAATAAACACAGGGAGTGGCAGATCTGCAGTGCAAGGAGGTTTGATGCTTGTAAGGTTCCCCTGTGAGTGTCCCTCCTGATTTTATCATCATGCTTGTCAGCAGGCTCAAAAGAAAGACCAAAGGTTATGAATGGCTATAGAGACAGAATTGCTCTCTTACCTCTTTTTCTTAGAGGTCATTTAGTCAAGTTGTAAAAGCACGTTGGCCCTCGATGGCACGCCCAATGTGCATAAGGAATATTAGCATGAGTAAGGGTTTGCACATTTAGATGACAGTAAATGTACTTTGTTTGTGGTAGAAATGTCACGTAGCCAGTAGTTTTAATGCAAAACGTAAGCAATATGAGTCACACAGCAGGCTCTGTGAGTGGCCTGCATGCTGTTCACATATATGTAGCTGAATTCCGAGAAAGATTCAAATTGAGATTAATGGCCAGTTTGACGCTCCGATGGACTTTTTCAAACACAAGCACATTCAGTTCATCTTTAAAAATCAGAAGAGAAATTCTGTTCTTGGGGTCCTTGCTTGTCTTTCGAGAGACAGTCATGTCAATGCTGCATAATCTGCAGTCCTGTAATCCATTAGCCAACAACACTCCCAAAGATTCCAGCCCATTGAAGATAAGGGAGCACTTTCTTGCTTAGGGGCAGGGGAGGGGAGAATAACAAAAAGCATGTCAGCTCTTTTACGCTTTTTCAACAAGATATTCAAAATGTTCTGGGTGAAATCTTGAACTCAACGGGATTTTTGTCATTGATGTTATGGGGGCAGGATTTCACCCCCTGACTATATCAGAGCATTTGAACTGAAATATGGAAGGGGTGTATGCATGCATGCAAATGACTATTGCAATATTTTTTTAATCACATATTCTTTACAAAGACAAAACTCCGATGAATGTCAATGATAGTTTTGACTTTATAAGCAGTATCGTTTGGGGATCTATGCAATATATTTAAAATGGTCATTTACGGCTTCATGCTGCAGCTATGACTCACACTTAAATGGACTAGTTCTTGCCTACAAGAGTCATCCCGTTGACTTCATTGGGACTACTCACATGAGTAGCGGTTGGAGGATCAAGCCCTTCTACATTGAGAATTGGACAAAATTGAGCCATACAGCTCCCATTAAAGTCAATGGGAGATGACAGTTCTGTAGCTATAAATTTATAGCCTGTACAGTTCTGAAAATGTAGGGGTAAAATGACTGTTTAAAGGCCAAGTACAATGTGTTACACTCATACAAACCCCATTAACTTCGGTGGAGTTGCGTAACTGTGAATGAAGGTCAAATACAGCCTTAAGAATCCACCTGTATGATAAATTCTTGAATATAACTTCATAAATCATCAAACATTAGGAGAAGCAGAACTAATTTCCAGTATCTGTTTTAACAAATAACAAAAAGGGGGAAATCAGTCTCTTTTGGTGCCCCCCTAAGCAAAACAAATGGTGCCAACCAGTAGCTTTTAGTAATGTTTACAATTGGCTATCCCTTTGGCTCTTTCAGTGATTAATCGGAGATATAGAAGTAGGTAAACACTGTGCTATTAGCTTGTCTTCTTTGTATTCTGATATAGACCAAACTTTGCAAAGCCCATGGGACAAGAAACCCTTAAAAGTTCAGTGTCTGGGAATTTCCTTCTTGGGGAAAAGTTATAGCTCTAATGCATTTGGTTATATCCTGTCTACTTTTCCAGAGACTGTATTAATATACTGGAAAAGTCCTTGCAGAAAATCAACTTGGGTGAGGATGAGGTGTGAGCATGTGTTGGGGACGGAGGAAATGGGAGATTCTTTTTGAAAGAATAATAATCAAATCTAATCTTTCCTTCCAAGCTTTAAGAGAAAAACACGGCAATTAAAATAAATTAACTAAAGCTCTGAAATTCCTTCCCAGTAGCTGACATACCTATGTGATTATGATAAATAAAGGTTACTAAACTAAGAACTTCTTTTAATTTCTTTTTTAGTTGATTCATTTAATGCTTCTAAAGGAATTACCAGTTTTTACAATCCAGAGTTCACAAACAGTACAGTTCATATTCAGATGATGTTATGTTAATTGTAGCTCAACTCAGCATCTTACTTAGAGAAGTAATAGTGGAAAGACTGGTCTAAAGTCAGCTGTGCTAAATCAGAAAAGATGCCTATAAACATGTAGAAATAGACAAAGATCGAATTCAAAGACAATATAAGTTTGAGCAGGTAGAAAGCTCCCTTAAATCACAGGAAGTTCAGATAGCTTGATGAGCTAGAAAAAATATTATTTTAGTTTCAGTTCTTTATTAAACGGAATGGAGAAAGATCTAGAAAGCTGGGGTGAAATCCTGGCTCCACTGATATTAACACAACTCCCGTTGACTTCCATGGGGCCAGGGTTTTAAGTATCTCATGGACATGCACAAATTTAACCGCAAACATGAATGTCTTCCATAGACTTTACTTATGTTTCAGAAACATCCCACTGTTGCAGGAAGCATGGCCCAGTCAATTGGGCGCTGGTATGAGACCTGGCCTGGAAGACCTAGGTTGTCTTCCTGAATCTACTACTGAGCTGTTGTGTAGCTTGGTGAAAGTCACTCAAAATCTGTGTCTCTGTTTCCTCTCCCACTGTTTCTCTCTCTTGTCTACTTATATGGTAAGCTTTTAGGGGAAGGGACTATCTCTTACCATTAGTGTTAGTAAGTGCTTAGTACAATGGTTTAAGATGAGGCTTCTAGATGCTACTGTAATAAAAATAATGTTAGCCAGACAAAGCATATCAAATATACATGGACATATCCTAGCATTTATATGGGGGAAGAAAAACCCCAAAGTTTATTCATGTTGCTTCATGTAAACCTATAGCAAAGATGGACCACCCCATCTCATATATAATATTATATTACTGAGCATGTCACCTTAATGTAGTAGTAGACTAGATGCATTTTAATTAAAAAAAAAGAAGAAAAGAAAAAAAAACACCCAACCTTGGATCCTACTGGACCAGGAAGAATGCGATAAAAATAAAAAATAATTTTAAAATGCCATGGATAAATAAAAAATACCGTCTGACACAAGCCTATCATGATCTTGTTGGCATAGGTCAAAGTTTCTAGTTCTAGTTTTAAGTGCTTTCTTAGATTTAGGCGATAGTGCCCCAATATCACATTTACGGGTGACAGCCAGAGTGTTTGAAAGGAACTTGAAAACTATGACCAAATTTGACTATATTTCAATTAAGTGTCTCGAAATGTTAGTGATGGGAAAACTGACTCAGCAACTAAAAACATTACCAAGACAGACAAAAAATAAAACAAATATCTAGATGTAGAGCTTCCGTCTATTGAGTTCTGAGATAAGAAGTAGTTTCTTGGAAGATTGTTTTGAGCTATGGAGGGAATCTTTTCATTGGCTTCAATAGATTTTGGCCAGGGCCTTATATGGATGGGTCAGAACTGTGCATGAAGCAGATCATGTGAAGAGTTCCTGATCACTATGAGAATGAGACCTGACAAAATAGAATGGACCCTTGCAATTTAAGAAAGAGCTAAAAGGAGAAGAACTGGTCCGAAAAGGGACGTCTTTTTCATCAAATTGTTTGTGAAAAATATATTATGTCAAAAAAACTCAAAATTTCTCAACCAGCTTTAAAGAAAATTAATTACCTCTGTGTATGATTCCTATTGATGTCATGATAGATCAGCAGATGCAAGGAGTCAGAAGAGCTGCTGTTCTGGAATACAGACATCTATTTTACTTCTCTGTCAATTTAGTACATTTTCACCCTGTTCTCCTCTCATGAGTCTTGCATGAGTCATGATAGCTCAAAAAAAGTTCTTTGCATGATTCTGATAGTAAAGTGATAGTTGAAATAAAAAGAAAACTAATAATGGACATATGTAACATTTTGGGGTTGTTCTTACCCAGACCTGAATATGTGACTCCCATGTCCCAGAAAATTAATATACCTATCAATGGGAATTTTATTTAGCCCCTCTGAATCCAGGTAACTGCGAAAAATTAGCTTTTTCCAATATGAGCAGTTTAAAAGTGCAGATCTCTTCTCTGGAAGCATTGTAGACTGATCATTAACAGTGGCTTGACTTTTATAGGGTCTCCGGAATATGAATTTGTCTGTAGCAAAAGCACATTCGTAGAAATAATGAAAGGAGTCTAGGTCTACTAAAAATACTATACTACCTGCTACGTTTGGCACACCTCCTCTAGTTCTTGCCTCACAAATGTTGATAAACATATATCTTTGAAGTGCCATGCTGTATATTATTTCTGTTCGTGATCACAAGTCTGAATTTAGTATTAAAAACAACAACAATGTATTAAACTAGCATTAAAAAAACTATGCATTAAAAATAGTGTTAAAATAATGAGTGAATAAGTGGATGCAGGTTCAATTCTGCAAGCAGTTACTTGTTCAGCATGCTGTAGAAACCTTTCATGACATGATTCAACGTTACAAGAAGTCCCCAGTACATTAAGAGCCTGATTTTAATCTCATTTATGGCAGTGTAAATCAGGGGTAACTCTAATGAAGTTAATGGAGTTATTCCAGCATAAGATTCGAATCAGGTCCATAAACTATACATGAACTCACACTGAGAAGTGTATACCCATTATTATCCTTGTAAAAAAGTTTTATCTGTCTGTCCTTCATTTAAAAAAAATGTTTCCAGCATTTTCCTAATTTAGGTTTAGATGATCTTGAAATCTCACAAGATTTTCTCCCAAAATGGCAGAATTTTCCTAAGAACAGCTCATCCAAAAAGATTACATCCAGTTAGGGGTTGTAATCTGACAGGAACAGTTTGGGAGACTTTGTTGTTAGTGAATCTCACCCAGATTATTACCCTAATTTGATCTTGAACCCAAATTCTAGCCTCAGTCATCTAAGCCAGATTTGTTTCCACACAACATGAAGAGAATCTATTACAATGCCCTGTAAATATTCTCATAGTGTGATATTTTATGTGGGGAGAGAGTGCAAGGTGTCTGGGCAGGGGATAGATACAACGGCAGTCATTCCACTCGCCTGAGCCCAAGGTCTGCTTCATGTTAGTACCACAAGTGTTGCTAGCATCCCCAGTGCAATTGGGAAGGGGAAAAGTCAGTGCTTAATTTGTAATGAAAGAGGTGCCGGGGCTCAAGCAAGTTTTTTACATTCATAACTGATGTAGCAAGCCCAGAGGTGCTGAGGCTATGAACCGTCATGCCCAGAGGTGCTGAGGCTATGAACCGTCATGCCCAGAGGTACCGGAACTATGAACCACTACGCCCAGAGGTGCTGGGGCTCTGAATGCCATGCCTTGAGGTGCCGAGGCTCAGCCCTGGCAAGCCCCAGCACAAATTAAGCACTGGGGAAAGGCCATGATTTGCCCATACTCCAGCACTCGCCAGCATGAAATTCAGCCAATGGGCTCCTCCTGCGCTCCAGAAGGCCCTGAGATTGTTTGAGGCAGAACGACTACATGATCTCCCTCTGGGGCTCTGTGGGTATGTTTACATTGTAATATAAACCCAGGTTTGAACTCAGGGTCAAACCTAACCCCCCTCCATCTATATACAAATTGCGCTAGCTGAAGGCTCACACTGAGAGTTCCAGGACCCCACAGAGGTGGATGGTCTGCGCCTGGGTCAAGAAGGGACCAAAGGTTCAAGCCTTATTGCTTTGCAGTGCAAATGCAGCCCCAAGTGGACTTGTGTTCAGGGATCCCATTAAAAGCATCCCACAATTCCAAGGGCCAACTTTCTTTGTGCTCTAGAGAGTCAAGTTTGGTGGACAGTCAAGTTTTCCCACACTGCGCCTTAAACAAAGCACTACAGTGGCCACATTTTGGGAGGACAATAAGCAGTCTGGGATATTGGTGGTTGGACTCAGTCCTGAATAATACTATGTAGATGCTGGAACCCCAGGTTGGGACCCAGGATTCAGCAGTTCTTAACCAGGGGTTTGAAATGAGTGTAAATGCTCAAGCCCTAGGTAACAAACCCAGGTTCTACTAACTCCAGTTCTATTAACTCTGACTTTACATTGCAGTATAGACATACCCTGTGCCTCTGCAATGCTCCATACCAAGGACTTTGCCTTAAAGGCACAATTGTTCCCTGAATGTAAAGCAATGTTTCTTTCCCTATATGTTTAATCCATCTGCTGGTAAAAACACAAGAAGATGCCACAAAGCCAGCAACACATTTTGTAAGAGAAAGTGTATAGAAAATAGCTGCTTGGGAACAAAGGGGGTGGATCCCATAAAACACAGGTAGGAAATAAAACAAGAGGGATGTGAAATTCTGACTTCTTCCATGAATGAGAAGTTATCAAAAAAAACCATGTCCTTGAAATTTTATGTATCGGAACAAGCCCATTCAAGGCACAACCTGAATTTTACTGTGACTCAGGGAACAAGGCATAGAAGTTGCTCTCGGCAACAAGCCAGCAAATGCAGTGGGAAACATTTGGATGAATAGGGTGATATTCTGTGCTGTACCTCCAAGTGGGACTTATATCATGCTCCTACTGAAATCAATAGCTCTGCCAATTAACTCCCTAAATGTTCATGTTGCTTCCTCCCCTCCCCGCAAAACAACTATTTTTTTTCACCATCCTGTGCCTCTGACCTTTCCAGTTCTAACAGGAAATGGAAGGAGGGTTTCAGAAAAACATGAGAAAGGCTGCTCGATCAACATTTTAACTCAATTTTGATGAGCTAAGAGGCTTGGATAATTCAGAAAAAGCATACGAAACTCTAGGAGGTATTGAGACTGAATCTCTGATCTATCTAAGGTTCACCCATCACTAAGCCCCTTAAAACTAGCTTTACTCTAGTGGTGAGTTCTTAGACATAGCAGTCAGTCTAGCTTTCTCTCCTAAGCTCCTTAAAAGATGTCTTCAGCATGATATTATTATTGTTTTGAAGAAGAGGGCTCGGGGTATTTGAAAAGAACAGTGTCATGCACTACTAAGCCCAGAACTTTGCAAAGCAAGTTCATAAATCAAGCTGACAGTAAATTTTTAACAATGTATAAACTCAGGAATGAGTAAGAGTCTAGTTTATTTTACTGGGGGTGATGATAGCTGAAAAGAATGCTGTAGAGTGGTATGGATAACATGGTGGCACACCTGTAAACTACCAGACTGAAAGAGAGGACTGTTTGCATTTCATCATTCCACAAAACCCCCCACTACAACACACCCTACCTGGAGCCTAGCTGTCCTGAAAATCAGTAAGTTACAGTGTATACCCTGTCAATCTTGCTCTCAATGATTATGTACTGCCATGGTATGTGGAAGTTTTATATAGCAATTACATCCATTGTGACTTTATAATTACAGTATTAGGAGGTCAAAGACAGAGGAACTTTGCCAACTGCATTGATTCTAAAGGCTAGCCTGAACAAGATACAGATTTGCATTGGCCTTGTAACATTTTAAATATATACACCTAGTGCAATTTCTTCAAGAGGCCACCCTTATTAGGCCAGAAGTGCTGGGCCAGATTCTGATCTGCTATAATAGGGCAAATCTGGAGTACCTACCTAGATAACTAGTTTGGGGATTCAGTCATTATATGTAAATCCTATAGAATGGGATAGAGATTAAGGGTAAAATTTTCAAAAGCACCTAAGTAATTTAAGAACCTAAATCCCATTGACTTTCAATGAAATTTAGGTTCCTAAGTGCCTAAGGGTGAATCTTCACTAGGAAAAAGGGTACGTTCTTCATTTGAGTTAGCTAACATGAGGTAAAATCCCAGGGAAGACAAGGCAATTTGTAGTTTTCAGCACATTAGCAGGTTGAATTAAAGACTTTTGGGGAGCCTACGGTTTATCTCGACCTGCTAACTCATGTGAAAACTACAAATCGCCTTTTCTTCGCTAGGTTTTACCTCCTGTTAGTTACCCCATGTGAGATAAGATGAGCTATGAACACACCTTTTTCTCTAGTGAAGAAAAGGCCTAAGTCACTTTTGAAAATGGGTCTTAGATTCTTAAGTTGCTTAAGTGCTTTTGAAACTTTTACCCTAACCCGACAATAGATTTTTACAAAATGTACTTTAAAGCCCATGGCATTTAATAGAAAATACTCAACTTTTAAGAAGTTTTTTAAAACCTCCAAATAGAATCCAATAGCAGGAGTATAATGTATTAAATCCTATAGCATGGTCCAATATTAGAGTTGGCATTTTCTTATAAATTCTGTAGGGCTTCTCCATAAGAGACTGGAATGTGATAAGTAACTTTCACCTCATAAGGGAATGACAGCATTGATTGCTTAACTCAGGAGAGTGGTCTTCTAATAAAGGTAGATCAGAACTTCACTTAAGGAACTGGCTTGGATCCCAGAAACACCACTGGGTATTCTATTCAGTGATAAGTTATTCATGGAGTTAATTGAGAGCTTGAATCATATATTCGAAATAACAGCATAAGGCACAGACCTCACATTTCAAGGTTTTCAAGTTCTGTTGAGAATCCTCACACAGTCTTAAGGCCAAGTTACACTCTCTGACACACTGGTGTAAATCCAGAGTAACTCTTGTGATGTTACTGGCGTTACCGTAGATCTGCACCTCCTGGTGTCTTAAAATTCTATGGGTCAGGTCCTCCACAGGTGTAAATTGTCATAGCTGCACACTGGAACTATAGCACTTGACACCAGGTTAAAATCTGTCCCAACCTGTCCTGCACTAAAGAATTTTGGTGGTTGTTTTTAAACAGGAATTCCTTGTTATCCAATAGAAGTCACCCTGTGGCGCAGGCAATCCCATGATGGGTAGATGAAATGTTATGTCTCCAGGACTGCAGATGTATACAGCATAGGAAAGGAGCTCTCTATTAAATGCTGTGGTCCTGAGCCTCATTTACACTAAGGCTATTTAGCACCATCAGTGCAGCATTAAGGAGCCTTGAAGTGCGTCTAAGTGTAATTAACACATTACATTAGTAACCGTCTATTTTCATTATCTGCACCTCTTGTTTAGACGGAGTGGGGTTTTTTTATTATTATTATTTCCTCGTGATATCTCTTTACTTATCAGATTTCTCATGCTCTCAAGATAAGATTTTGCAGGTTTCCATTTGAAAGCAAGACAAACAGCACTAAAGAAATTTGAAAATGAAAGGATTTTAATCAAGGGGATCTCTCAAAGTGTGAAACTAAGCAGAACCCACAATGTACCTTTCAGAATCGTTTTCATTCAGAATTTCTCACTGCAAAACAATCAGGGCCTGATCCTGTTCTCATTTAACCAAGCAGCAAGACACCAGTGGCTCCAGGTTGGGGCCTTAAAGGATTATTTGTTGGCAGGGCTGATAAATCCAGGTACTTAATTTACAATCGCAGGCTGGGCTTTTCAAAGGAGACTGCAGCTTGATCCACACTATAAAAATCACACTTCCTAGCCTATGTCACTATGCTGACAAAACCTTCCATGCAGATGCAACTATGCCAATAGACGAGTGCTTCTGTCAGCAAAGCTAATGTCATTCAGGAATGAGATGTTACAAAGCTGGCAGACCTCCGCCTTCTGTCAGCATATGCTGTGTCTAAACACGAGGGGGTATCCTGGCAGAGCTATGCTGGCATTGACTCTGTAGTGTAGACATGGCCTATGTGATTTAGACTCTCACCCTTAGTGAATTTGCTTTATGGAGAATGGTGATCAATAGACGGAGACCAAAGTGCCCGATCCAGCACAGAAGAAGTACAGCATGGGCAGTAGACACACACATAATAAAATGGGTTTAGGAAAGGTATTTCTTCTTTTGTCATCCACCTTTGTTTGCAGAGGGAGGAGGAACAGATAAAAATAGTGGGGAGAGGATGGAGTTGGGGATGAAAAAATATATACGCTTGGTCTTAGACAAGATACAATTTTATGTTACTCAAATCACAAGGCCTAAGGGAGATGATGATCCATGTCAGCTAACAGTGGTTTGATTCATGCTCAAGCTGTGTTCTTAATACAGCTGAGAGATACAGCAACGAGAACATAATACCAAGAGACAGGATGGTCCAGGGGTTCTATTTCCTTCTTTGCTACAGCTGTCCGAGGCGACATTGGGCAAGTCACTTACCCTCTCTGTGCCTCAGCTCCCTATCTGTAAAATTAGAAAAATAGCACAGTCCTACATCACAGGGCTGCTGTGGGGATAAATGCATTAAAGATGTTGAGGTGCTCTGATACTAAGGTAAGGGAGACCACATAAGATAGATCTTGGTTTAACTATAAACAGGAGCAACTGAGATGAAAGACTGGTCCAACATTTAGTAATCAGGCCCTAAATTATTCCTTGCAGTAGCACCTATGAGCCCCAGACATGGACCGGGTCCCCACTGAGCTCAGTCACTGCACAAACATGGAACAAAAAGCTGATCCCCATCCCAAGGAGCTTGCGATAATAATTTGTTAATTAATTTGGTGTCCATTAACTAGACTAAGGGCTACAGAAGTTTGCCAACTCCACCAGTATATTTCAACTGTATTCTGAAAGGACCATAGAGTCATGGAAATGTAGGATCAGAAGGGACCTCAAGAAGTCATCTAGTCTACCTCCTGCACTAAGGCAGGATTAAGTATACCATGTCTAATGGTAGAGTGGTTAAGTCTCCAGGAGCCACTAAATCCTTGGCCACTTTACAAAGACATTGGTTAGTGTCAACTGTGGATATGGTTTCTGTAGCACATACATGCCCAGTAAGAACTGGACTGAGACTTACCAACGCATTTCACAGAAGCCACTAGATTTAAACTTTCAGCCACTATCAACCTGTGCTGAGGACTTACAGATGAAGGAGCCAGATCCTCAAAGACATCTAGATGCCTGACACCCTTGGAGGATCAGGGCCAAGGAGACTGTGTGTTCAGTTACTGTTGCTGGGCCACACATTCCTCCCACTAAATAAAACGTAGCACCTCATTGTTAATTCTGCAGATTCAGTATCTGTGAACATTCCTTCAAATTCTGTTGGGTTTAATCAAGTTCCCCGAACTTTTTCATTTGCCTTTCATGACCATTTTTTAGAATGAGTTTTTGTTGACACAAATATTCAGGCAATGACTGTTCTTTATACAAATATGTACTGTTCACCAGGGTGTTTGTGTGTAACAAAATGATTCACTCTTTAGTAGACATTCGCTCTTTGTCATTCATTATTTGTGAGTCTCTTGTTTGAAAAGTTCTGTTCATCTGATCGGGGTGGTGGGGGGGAGGGAGAATACCACCATGTGACCAGTCAAGCACCATGAATAGTATGCCACAGAATCAAAATGCTTTGTCCAAATTACATGGCAAATACTTATTAATTAAATCTGCTAAGTGCAGGATCAGATCCCAAATAATCAGCAGGCAAAAGAGAGAGCTATCCATTGAGTTCATGTATTAAAAAGAACTATTTATTAATCACTATTATTATTGCGTTATTATGAGTATTATTTAAACCCTTTCTTAATAAAGGGAGCATCTTAGGCCCAGCCTCAGAAAGAAGGGCTCAGAATTAACTTCAATGGAGCTGTGCCAATTTATGCCAGCTGAGGATGTTGCAATTATGGAAATAATGTTTAGTAGTATCATCTGTGGGGAAAAGGCATGGAAAATAGGTATGTGCTTCACCTCTGAGTTTTCTCCATGGTTGTTCTGGCATCAGGGTAGGATTTCTGTCCTTGCTAGAACAGACTGTGGGGCTGCCCTCCCAAGACCTGCAGAATTCTCAGGCATCAGTGGAAGAGCAGGGCTATCTTTGCACATGCCGCTATGCCTTCACTGATGGCCCCTCTTTCCTGGCAGCACTGCTCCTATGGAACTGGCAGAGCTTGCTTAGGCCACCAATCCTGCACTGTGATTCACACAGACAGACAGACTGCTGCACAGAACTGCCCTGTTTTCACTGCAGTCAATGGCAAAGCAGTCCACCTTCCTGGATCACGATGCAAGATCACTCCTTTAAAGGGCTAATTGCCACTGCAGCTTGGGGGGTGGACAGCACAACCTAAGGTTTTATTATTGTTCCACCATGAGCAACTCGGGGTCAGTGGGCATCATCTCCCCAGCTGGCCCGCCTCTTCCCATCCCCCCAAGTAGATCTCAGGACCCAGTAAGCATCCACAGAGCTTCAGGGGGGAAACAGGAAGGAATACTGCCAAAAGGCTGCTGATTCCTACCCAGAAGACTGGGGAGATCTATGTGTGAAGAAGTCACCCTTGGTATGGATGCAAAGAACACAATCGGGCCCTATTACTGAAAATTGGGAACATAGGAATTATCACATGTTATCAGACCCATGGTCCATCAAAACTAATATCCTGGTACCAACATGAGGTGCTTCAGAGGATGGTGCATGAAATCCCACAGCAGGCATGGCCCCTGGAGAAGTCCCCTCCTAACCCCTATCAGCTAGAGGTCATATTGAGCCCTGAATCATAGAAATGTAGGGCTAGAAGGGATCATCTAGTCCAGTGGTTCTCAACCAGGGTACATATACCCCTGTGGGTACGCAGGGGTCTTCCAGGGGGTACAGCAACTCATCTAGATATTTGCCTGGTTTTACAACAGGCTACATAAAAAGCACTAGCAAAGTCAGTACAAACTCAAATTTCATATAGACAATGACTTGTTTATATGGCTCCGTATACTATACACTGAAATGTAAGTAGAATATTTATATTCCACTTGATTTATTTTAAATTATATGGTAAAAATGAGAAAATCAGCAATTTTTCAGTAATAGTGCGCTGTGACACTTCTGTATTTTTATGTCTGATTTTGTCAGCAAGTAGTTTTTAAGTGAGGTGAAACTTGGGGGTACGCAAGGCAAATCAGACTCCTGCAAGGGGTACAGGAGTCTGGAAAGGTTGAGAGCCATTGATCTAGTCCAGCCCCCTTCACTGATTGTATACCTAGACAATCCCTGACATGTCTCTCACCTATAAATAATATAAAATAAATAAATAATGGAGATATACCTATCTCCTAGAACTGGAAGGGACCCCGAAGGGTCATTGAGTCCAGCCCCCGGCCTTCACTAGCAGGACCTGTTCTTACAAACCTGCACCATGAGAGGTCCTAGCCCCTCCAAAATATTTTCTTTTTTAAAATATTTATTACTGGAACTCTAGATAGTCCTGTTATCCTTCTAAGTGTCCAATTCTTCTTTGAATGACAGGATTGCTTTGCCTCATGTTGTCTTGCTATGAGCACATTCTCATAGTGGTTTCATTTGTTTCCTTTGCTGCTATTACCCTATACATAAAGCGTTGTTTTTATAAAAAACAACTGAAACAATTTGTTTTCGGGATGTGAGATGTCAAAATGCTATCAATATTTTAAATAAAATAATAATAATAACAACATCCTCTGCATTTTATTTTATTTTCTTAGCTCCTAAAATTGGTCTAGTTTTATGTATTAATTTTATTTCCAAGGAGAATACAAAAAAACCCTGTGTCTAAAAAAATAAATGTTGTTCAATTTTACTGAAGCCGTTTGTATAAATAGTGTAAGTTATAACTTAACAAAATGTAAGGCAGCAAACTTTCCAAGCCACATCTTTTTTCTTTTTGTCCCATGTAGATATAAAAATTATATTTAGGCTGGTTTAGTTTATGTGGTTCATCAGATTAAGAGTTTTTATCAAATTTACTATTTTATGTTTCTAATGATAAGATCCTCTCTGCACCATGAATGAAGCCCAGAGAAATACAGATGTGCTAACAAGCAATGTGGGAAACTATTTATATAGGCCTTGACTCAGGAAAGACTCAATATTCATTTCAGCACATGCTCAGTACAAGCTTAAAGGTAAGCATGAATTTCAGTGCTCTCCTCAATAGGGATGGACTTAAGAATGTTTTTAAATTCTTTCTTGAATTGGGACCATAGAAAAAAGATCCAGAGCAGTGCTAAGCACCATTATTATTAATATCCATTTAATGCCAAGGATGCTATGTTCTATACCAGGAGTAGGCAACCTGTGGCACGCATGCCAAAGGCGGCATGCAAACTGATTTTCAATGGCACTCAACACTGCTCAGGTCCTGGCCACTGGTCTGGGGGGCTCTGCATTTTAATTTAATTTTAAATGAAGCGTCTTAAACATTTTAAGAACATTATTTACTTTACATACAACAATAGTTAGTTATATATTATAGACTTATAGAAAGAGACCTTCTAAATACATTAAACTGTATTACTGGCACGCGAAACCTTAAATTAGTGTGAATAAATGAAGACTTGGCACAGCACTTCTGAAAGGCTGCCGACCCCTGTTCTATACAATATACAACATGAAAGGGAGTACCTAGAGTGGATTGAAAAGTTGTGGGAAAATTGTAAATTTTCCCTCTCCTTTTTGATTAGCATTTCAATTAAAGCTTTCATTGAAGTTTCACGTAAAAAAAAAAGTTCTAAATTTTGAAATTTTGATTGACCAGCTCCAGATTATATCTAGAAGTCAGGATTCACTGAGAAATTCACAAATGCAGGCATGTGTGTTTTTCAAAGTAAGTTCTAAAACTTGCTTCTCATGCGCATTTTGTGGAAGAAAGTCGAATTTTTAAGAGTGGTTTGAATGAATAACAATATCCAGGCAAGGAGCAGAAACAATACCTTGTGATTTAGTTGGCCAATCACATCACAAATAATAGAGTTGAGATAAATATTTTGTTACCATCCAGTAGTCTGAAATTTGTTTAAATATGAATCAGAAATGCATTCACAGATATTATGCTCCATTCAGTTAATTCACAGAAAAAGAGATAAATTAATTGGATAATGTATTCACAATGAATAATTCTACTCACACAAGTCCTCAGTGATGAGTATCTACTTTCCCAAAATGGAAAGCAACAGTGGAACTAAAGGAAAAAGCCCAGGGACAAAGCGTTATGTAACACACAAACCTTTTTTTTTTCCTTGTGTTTTCTAACTGTCTTGCACTGGCCCCTCTGCAGAAAAATCGGTTTCGCAGGTAAGGCACTAGACCAAGGTTCTATTCCCAGCTTGCATTTCCTGTGTGACCCTGCACAAGTCACAAGACAGTAACTTTCCAAACTGTCCAAGGAATATTCTCCCTGCACAAGTCATTAAGGCCCCAATCCTGCAAACACTTATGCACATGCTTAAATTTAAGCACATGAGCTATTCCTGTGAATGAAGCATGTGTGTATATGTTTGCAGGGTCAGTGCCCTAGTCTCTCTATGCCCCTCAGTTCCCCATATTAGAAATACTTTTTTTCCAGCTATTCTTTGTCTGCCTTCTCTATTTGAATGCCAAGCTCTTTTTGGGCACAGGAACCGGTTCTTATCATGGGTTCACAATGGGTCCCAATCTTGGCTGGCACTCCTAGGTGCTACTGCAATACAAACAACAGGTCCAAACACAAATACAATCCGTATTTCATTTTGCAGTTGCATTTGGCCATCGCTAATACAAAAACAACAAGAAGTCCGGTGGCACCTTAAAGACTAACAGATTTATTTGGGCATAAGCTTTTGTGGGTAAAAAACCCACTTCTTCAGATGCACAGATTGACAGAGTGAGATGGGTACCCAGAAGTCACCTACTACAGGACAGACCCAACAAGGAAAATAACAGAACACCACTGGCCATCACAAATAGCCCCCAGCTAAAACCTCTCCAGCACATCATCAACGATCTACAACTCTCACAGACCTTGGGAGGCAGGCCAGTCCTCGCTTACAGACAGCCCCCCAACCTGAAGCAAATACTCACCAGCAACTACACACCACAGAAATACTACCCAGGAACCAATCCCTGTAACAAACCTCATTGCCTTCTTTGTCCCCATATCTACTCAAGCAACACCATCAGAGGACCCAACCACATCAGCCACACCATCAGGGACTCATTCACCTGCAACATCTACTAATGTGATATATGCCATCATGTGCCAGTAATGCCTCTCTGCCATGTACAATGGCCAAACTGGACAGTCTCTACGTAAAAGAATAAATGGACACAAATCAGACATCAGGAATGGTAACATACAAAAGCCAGTAGGAGAACACTTCAGTCTTCCCGGACATTCTATAACAGATTTAAAAGTAGCAATACTTGAACAAAAAAACTTCAGAAACTGACTTCAAAGAGAAACTGCAGAACTAAAATACATTTGCAAATTTAACACCATTAATTTGGGCTTGAATAGGGACTGGGAGTGGCTGGCTCGCTACAAAAGCAGCTTTGCCTCTTCTGCAATTGACACTGTCTCATCAATTATTGGGAGTGGACTACATCCACCCTGACTGAATTTGGCATATCAACACTGGTTCTCCACCTATGAGGAAACTCCTTTCTCTTCATGTGTCTGTATATTTATGCCTGTATCTGTAATTTTCACTCCATGAATCTGAAGAAGTGGGTTTTTTACCCACAAAAGCTTATGCCAAAATAAATCTGTTAGTCCTTAAGGTGCCACCGGACTCCTTGTTGTTTTTGAGAATACTTACAAGTTTTCAGCTAAGCTAGTACAACAGCAAGCATGGGGGCTTCTTTTAGATTTTCACAACATTGATTTCCTGGTTTGAAGTGAAATATATTTGCAAAAGTATTTGTTGGTGTGGGTCTCTTAAATATGGCATATACCTAGTGTCGGTGCTTCATCATCATGTATAATTGGCAATAAACCTATTTAGAATTCAAGATGCATAAAACTGAAAATCTTTGAAGGGAGTAGCTGCTGAGCTGATATTTATTGTGCTTTCCCCCAATATGTTTCTATGCATAATGTGATAAACCTCCAAGGTAGTTGTAGGCAGTTCTAAAATATTTACAACTATGTAGCTGATCTGTATTTGAACAGGTTGTAGGACATTTTGATATCAAACCCTTTATGAACAGCAGTAAATATATTCTACATTACTTTATAAAGATGGCTTAAACACACACATCCACAGAATGATCATCAGATGTGTAAGTTAGTTAATGAAAAGCTCATGAAGAAATAGGTATTAAAATAAATATTCATTTTCTACTATACTCTGATGAGAATTATGGAATGTATTTAAAAATCATATTATACCCATTGCATATACAGTACATTCAAACAATCAAATAATTATTAGAACACTACTGGACAATTATAATAAGATTTAAAGAATGCAAAATAGAGCTAGTTGTCAAATGGCTTTTCCATCCCACCAAAATTTGTGAGATTTTGACATTTTCTTCATCACAAATCAGTATAAAAAGTTTTCATGAACCAAAAATCTGAATTCATTTGTGCTTGGGCCAATCAAATTTTTCATGTTGATAATTTCAAAATGTGTTGTTTTAATTTTGCCCATTTAAAAAAATAATTTTCATTAGGTAAATTCCAAAACAAAATGTTGTATTAAACGGAAAAATTGGAAATTTTCTCTTAGAACATTTTGAAAGAGAATGTTGTGTCTATTTAAAAATTCCTTTTCACCCAATTTTTTTTAGGTTGAGAAATTCATCAAAACTTACCCTTTCCCCTGAAATGTTTTGGTTTCAACAAATCAGCATTTCTCAACAAAAAGGTTTTGTCAAAAATTTTCCAACTAACTCTAATAACAAACACAAGGCCCAATGCTAATGGACTTTAATATAACATATAATAACTTTAACTACACTTTTTAATTCTATAGTGTTTTTTTTATCAGAGGGACTCAAAAAGTTTTTTCAACAATTAACTGAACCTTACAACTCAGATAATTATTATCCTGATTGTACACAATGCATAAACTGAGTCACAGAGTGTAAGTGTGTTATCCTTGGCCAAGGCACTCACCACTGAAACACAGCCACTTCTGGGGTGAAATGTGATGTCTGTTTATTTCAATGCTATAAAACAGTTTAAAGCAGGAAGTGAAGAATACTATATCCAACTGCAGCTAACAAAATTAGTGAGGAGTTAGGCAACTACTTGCTCCTTCAGAAATGAATTTTTGGATGATGTACAATATCAGCACAAGCTACATTATATTAACATTACTATATACGATCACAGCTATTTAGACAAATAAGCAGCAGAAAATGTTTACACGTCAGAGTAACTTACACTTGCTTATAGGGTGACCAGACAGCAAATGTAAAAAATCGGGATGGGGTGTGGGGGGGTAATAGGAACCTATATAAGAAAAAGACCCAAAAATTGGGACTGTCCCTATAAAATCGGGACATCTGGTCACCCTACTTGCTTAGTGTAGTTTCTGACATGTGATGAGACGTTGCAAGGACTAATCCCCAGACCTGGTGTAAAATGACTGTGTAATGTGCGGTACAAGTGAAAGGCTGTCATTGTTCTGCTGGAAAGACACACACATTGTCATGTCTGGCAGCGACATGGTCTTAATAGGGAGCCAAGCAAACATGTAAATTGGGTTAAGCCCAGGAATATGCTCTTAAATGTTCCATTAACGAGGCCACGAAGAGTATTCAGCTCAGAAATAAGTTTTAACTGAACTTTTAAAGAAATCATTTTCCCCTTATAAAATCCTTTGGCACAACCGTGTTTGCTGAAGACATAATACCAGCATGCTCATTACAACCTCTGGTATTTGTGATGTCAACTGAGTAATGCATTGTAAGACAGCACTACTGAACCAAGAAGTATGAACAAAATTACAAGGTGGTGGAGGGAGGAATGAGTTTGAACAGTGCCAGCTTCCATGCTCCATTCAGTTGATTCACAAGCTGAGAACTGTAACAGACTAATGTTCTCTCTGGCTTGAATGAGGACTGAGTAACACTCACCAACCTGTGAATTACAACTATGTTACGTTCTCCTTAAAACTTACTTCACTTCCACCATGTACCAACAAAATACTTGACAACAGCTGAGGTGCTGTGACTGCTGCTTACTGTGCTAACCATAACCATCCCACTTTAACTTTGTGCTCCACCAGGCTGTTTTGCCTCTGCCTGTCTCTTGTTACATAGAAACCTTGTCGGGGGAGGGACATTTATTTATGTGTCCCACTCCTACCACAATGAGGCCCGATCCCTAGCCAGGACCACTAAGCAATACTGCAGCACAAATAAGTAATAGCTGTTCAACATTTCCAAGTGCTAAAGCAAATCCCTGTGCTTTGCATATTCTTTTTAAATGGCAGGTGGGGATATTTTGGGGTCCGGCCATTTTCACCCATACTGAAGCAGAATCCTCCCTTCTGTCAGATAAAACTGGAAAAAGAAAAAAAATGCCTTAAAATGTCCACATCAGTTACCCCTCTCCCCCCCCTAAACACACACCCGCTTAAAGGAGAAAGTAACAAGAGATATTTGAGATTATAAAGGGTTTTGGATGACTGAACCTGGAGTGACTAAAGCTCTTAGAGAAGAATTTAAAGGATCGCAGTGGCATGCAGTCATGTTATATAAACATATTCTCAACTGTACCATCGTACACACGGCACTGGCGCCGTAATTGCATTAAGTGAAATTTTATACAGAAATTGTGAAAGTGCACTGCGGTCGGTTGATTGTCTGCTCCTCTGTTCCCTTTCAGACATGCAGCAAAAAGCCAAGGTGCTGAAGAAGAATGCGGACAGCGCCAAGAGGGTGCTGACCTAATCTAAGCAAAGAGTTGAGGATTTTTTTTTTTCCTTTTTCCTGCCTGGTTTGGTTTCATCCAAGGAGTTCAAAGCCGTCACTCTCGCCTGAAATGAACACCTGGAATTTACTGTAGCTGGGATTTTAAATTTTCAGACACTATAGGGGGGGAAAAAATTGGAATCGGGCCATAGTGTAAAAGCTAGACAGTAACTTTCCAAACTGTCCAAGGAATATTCTCCCTGTGTAAGCTGACAGTGTCTATGGAGAATGTTACAAAAGCATTTTGAGATCATCTGTTCCTGATAGATAAATCTTTAAAATGAAGTTAGTTATAATGAAAGCATCCAACTCATTTGCAATAATCATTTAGACCCTGAGTCCTGCAGTAAGGGTTCTGCCTGTGTGGATCTCACCATGCATTTAAAGCTATAAAGCATTGTCTCAAGAAAGGCCAACTTGTGCAGGGCTAATTTTGTCTGCTCTCTTGTACTGAGACAGAGCCAAGGTTTGTCGATTTTCAGGCCAAACTGCAAGACCTGCCTGTTTACTTGGACTGTGGGGTTATAAAAGGTTGCTGGGTTGGGGGGCTTTCTGGGAGGGAGGGAGGAGCGGAATTGGGTGATGCCATTTGGGTTAGGTGATAGGTTTATGTGTATGTTTTGCTTTATTATTTATTATTATTAATTATTATTATTTGTATGATCATAGTGCTAGCCCCGCCCCCAGTCATGGAGAAGGACCCCATTGTTTTAGGGGCTGTACAATCACAGGACAAAAAGACAAAAAGGTGCCCGGAGTTCTATCTAGGCACCCAAGGATCTCAGATGTTTTTACCATGATGGTATAATTGAAGTGAGCTGATTTTTTTTTTCAAATTCTGCAATGTTGATGCTTTACATTTAATTGGAAAAAAGTGGGGGAGGGGAAATTTTTGACAAATTTTCTACCCAAAAAATTCCAATTACTTGACCCAGGATAGAGCTGGTTAAAATTTTTGAAGTTTTGAATTTGGACAAACCTCTCCCTTGTCCCCCCTCGCGCCCCCCAGAAAAAAAGGGGGGGGCACTTTTTGTTGTTGTTGTTGTTCAAACCAGTTCTAAGTTTTATTATCACTATCACATAGTTGAGGAAGCTGACACTGGGATGGAGCCAGCCGCCACCTGGAATAGGAAAATCCAAGAGGTTGAATTATGAAAGGATTAATACAAAAGGCATGATAGAGAACCCTGAGATAGGCAGTGCCTGATGTTATTAAATCCCTTCACTGAAATCAGACCTATAAGATCAGATGGAGAAAGGTAACAAAGAAAACCCAAGAGTTGGTTTCTTCCATCTGTCTTCACATATCGAACTAGTCAAAATGTTCAAGTTTTGATTTTTTTTTTCCTTTACAAAAGTGAACACAATTTTTATGAGAGAGATAAGATGGGTTTTGAGCATGGCAGAGCTGAGGAAGAGACCCGAGGGAAGAGCTTTATGAAGCTTGAAAGCTTGTCCCTTCCACCAACAGAAGTCAGTCCAATAAAAGACATTACCTCATCTTTGTCTCTCTCCCATGCTGGGACCAATGTGGCTATAACAACACTGCAAAGAAAAATTTTATGAAAACATCCCCTATTATTTTATCGGCTCTCCTTAATAATGCCAAGGAGTGGAGATCAGAATACTCTGACTTCAGAGGAGTATGTTTTCATCCTGTCTGTCTTTTCCTTGAACCCAGGAGATGCCAGAAGCACTTGCTGATGGACTCCATTTTAGATCACATGAGGAGATTTCTGAGTGCTGCTGTTTATAACTTCACCCAGTAATGCCTGGTGTTCTTGCGGCTCCCATTGAGAAGTGTGAAGTTTGTTGTTTTGTGGCCCGTTGCTTCCTCCTGGGGAGAAGCAGCTAAGATATCATAATGTTTAATGGTGTTATTAATTATTAGTCTTCAGGTGGTAGTGTAACACTCACAGACTGCGGTGGTCAGCAGGCAGGATTGAACATATCACCTTTGGAGCTAAATGCATGAGCCTTTACCGCATGTGCTAAAAGCTACATGGCCCTTAGCTAAGGTTGTAGCAGACTCATTCACAGCTCACTAAGTGGTCTCAGTGCCACTAAATGGGACAAAGCACCGCACCCAGGAGGTATGTGGGTTACAGTAGGAGCTCGGTTCAGGTTGGGGATTAGTGGTGGTTACATATACGCTCAGTACTCAGGCAGGGGATCTGTTATGCTATAGAACTACATCTTAAAAAGCCATGAGTGTCTGTAAACATGTGACTTCAGTTTTGTTAGCGTAACTTTGCAAGTCAAGATAATTTAGCTTAAAAAATGAAAAGTTCTCTATTCTTAATAGGCTGTAGGCTCATGACTTTCTGCAAATCCACTACCCCTATTTCCCACACATAGCCATAGCAGAGTCGAGGTTCAGAAAAGTTAAATGATTTGCTCACGGTCATATATTAAGTCAGTATCGGAGTTTGGAATAGATGACAGGCGTCCTATCTCCAAGCCCTCTGCTTTCACCATTAAACTACACTTTGTAACATAAAAAGAAAAGAGAACTTGAGGTCAGCCATTACCATAGCACCTGACAATCTTGAATATACTTATTCTCACAGCCCCTCTGTTAGGTAGGGAAGTGCTACTATCCCCTTTTACAGATGAAGAACTGAGGCACAGGAAGGCTATAGGAGAGGCAGAAGTTGAATCCATGTACCCACACATGAAGGCTAGCATCCTAACCACCAGATCATCCTTCCTTTCGGCCTGAGCACACCCATGTTATCTAACGTCCAAAGGTGCCAATCTAACATCTTTTTTCTATTCTTACCATTGTCCTTAACTTGGCCAACATCTCCAAATATTTTAGTCATGGAGGGACATGAAACTCAAACCCATACCTTGGTTATCTTCTGTCCTTCATCATCTGCCACTTGCATTGTGGAGACCTTTGTTTTCTTTACTCCCTAAGGGTACGTCTATACTTACCGTCCGGGTCGGCGGCTAGCGTTCGACTTCTCGGAGTTCGATATATCGCGTCTCATCTAGACGGGATATATCAAACTCCGAACGCGCTCCCGTCGGCTCCGGAACTCCACCACCGCAAACGGCGGTGGCGGAGTCGACGGGGGAGCTGCGGACTTCGATCCCGTGGCGTCTGGACGGCTGAGTACTTCGAACTAAGGTAGTTTGAGTTCAGCTTTTGCGTACCTTAGTTCAACCCCCCCTTAGTGTAGACCAGGCCTAAGAGTCATAGACCACCCTCAGTCTAAGGTAGAATTCCATTAGAGGTAAGGAAAAGGGCATACTGATCTGAAGGATATAGATAACAGTAGTATCCAACCATTTTGTTCTGGCTTCATAAGAGGGAAAAATGAAAAAAAAATATATTAACCTGTGGCCGACTTTGCTGAAGCTACTACTTATAAATGCAGACACTTTAAAATCTGCTTTGCCCTTTTTGAAATGTACTAAATGCTGTATCATCAAAAAGGTTATAAATACATAGTCCCTTTCTAGAGACTAGGGCTCTGAGCATTTGAACAGGGTTATTGATAGAATATTTTAATTTATATAACTTATTTTATCTAAGCATCTCAAAGCCCTTTCCAAGCATTAATTAATTAAGCATCACAGAATTTCTGTGAAGGAGATCCAGTTAATTATCCCCATTTAATAGATGGGTAATCTTGAGTCTAAAAGTTACAGGCTGAATAAATGGCTGGGCCGAAAAGAGAACCTAGGAAACCCAATTTTTAGTCTTAGTTTTCATTTCAAAAGTCAAGTAAATTTTTCCTTGTTTCATTGAACATTAGCTCAAAATACTATCCGCATTCACCTATAAAAGTAAACCATGAGGAAATAAACATATTTCAGAGGCCGGCCTGTGAGCTGGATTCTGAAATCAGGGTTTGTTCATTAGAGTTATAATCAAGATGTTCATATACTAGGCAGGAGAGTTGTGCAAATAACTGTTTTTTTCAGTTCACTGACCATTAAAGTAATAATAATAATTTTGGTTCAGGGCAAAACAATTTTTTAAAATTTTTGGCAAACCAAAAAGTAAAAAAAAATTAAATAGTTTCAGGTCAAATATAACATTTCATTCGACCTGAAATGAAACGTTTAATTTTGTTTCAGCTTCTTTACAACTTTTAAATATTTTTAATGAAATGAAGTACATTTCCCACAAAAAGTTGTTTCAACTCAAAAAAAAAATCAAAATGTTTCATTTTGAAAATATCAGAATAAAATATTTTGATTTTTTTTAAAAAAAACATTTAGTTCTTTTTCCCACCCAAAACAATTTGACACACATTCATGAACTGCTTTGGTCGATCCAGATCTGCATTTTTCAGCAAAGAAAATGTTTCACCCCCAAAAATGTACCCAGTCCTACTAAGAAGTCTAAGAGTAGCACATGGCTGTGTCTCCAGAGACTATTCCAAAGGCTATTGGAGTCAGTGTAAAGACCCCATTCGTTGGCTGTCCTTTGGATCAGGCTCCTATTTCGTACATAGGAAATAGGAGCATTACATAAGGCAGCACAGAATCCTTAGAGAGAGGAAAAACTTTGCATTGTTGTTCTATTGCTATTTGCTAACCAATGGTCTAGAGAAACTCACATCTATGCTCTTCTCTGTTGGATGCAGGATATCCAGGATGCAGCCTTTGAGTGAGAGCTGGGGAAAAGCGAAGTCCCCTGATTGACTCTGAGCTCACCTGCTCATCCTCAATAAAATATGTATTTGCTTATCTGTATTTTCCTCCTGAGAATGTTTATATTTATATTCTTTATAAAAAAGAAATCTCAGCTTGGTACATGCTCGCATCCCACCCCTGTAGCTGTGGATCTTTTCTTCTCTGTGCAATACTTGTAATTTGTGCTGCAAGTATTTGGCAAAACAAGATAGCAGCAGGGAGCATTGTTACAATCCAGAGACTAAACATGAAAAGTATGTAGGTGGGAGTGGTTTTTTTTGTTTTGGTTTTTTTTCTGATGGAAAGCGAGGCATCTATTGCTTCTTTAGGGGAACCCTTGGCCCATTATCACTATGTTATATTGTCTGGTTCTCTCTCTCTCTCTCGACATATGTATTTCCTCTTTACTTTTCATTTACACTGAGATTGTTTTCTTAAAGTCATTTCACACAGTGAAGAGGAAAATAAATCATGACTAGCCTACTGACCGTTCCTGTTTTACATGATGTGTATAGCTCTTATCTGTTGAAAATATTATCGTATAGGAGAGTATAGCCTACAGGTCAGTGTATTGTATTGGCAGCTTGTTTTGGTGGGAGGGAAGGAATGAGGTCTACTGACTGCATATAGCAGGAGTTTGGGACTTTGGGCTTCTATTTTCAGCTTTTCCTCTATCACCGAGGGTAAAGTCACATGAACTTTCTGTGCATTGGGTTCACGCTGAGGTTGCTAAACACCCTGCCTCACAGGGATGTTGCTGGGCTTATTTACCCAAGCTTGGTAAAATGTTTTGAGGTCATCATCAGAAAGGTGACATAGTAATGCTGCTTATAAATGCCTGAAATCCTCGTAAGTGCAAAGCAGTAGAATTATATTAACAGAAACTGAGTAAATGTGCCTAAAAAGCTCTGCTTTGTTGCTCTTTTTCCCATTGAATGTAAATGTCTGCAATCCAAAGCAGTAGGAATTGATCTGATATACGCTGAGCAGAATGAATTCTCCTGTCTTCTCAAGAGCACACTCTTCACTACTCTTATGATTTATATGACAGTAGCATTAGGAACTCCATTTTACAGATGGGCAACTGACTTTTTCAACATCACACAGGAAGTTTGTGGCAGCAGCAGGAAGAGAGCACAGGTGAAAGGATCCCAGAGCTTGGGCTCCAGCTTGAGCCTGGACGTCTACGCATCAATAAAACAGCCCTGCAGCCTGAGCCCTGTGATCCCCAGTCAGCTGGCACAGGCCAGTCACAGTGTCTAGTTGCTCTGTAGACATACGCTCAGACTAATGTCTTAGCCCCAAAACCATCCTTCTTCTCTGCTACTAGTACTCCTTTAAAGCCTAATGTTACTGCTGATGCAGTAAAATGATCACTGCGTCTGCTACACGTTTATATATTGAATCTTTTCAGCTCAAACCAGGCCGGGCTCAGCATCCACAGTAGATTGATGGACGCTATTTTATGTGGAGCTACGGCGAGCACAAGAAAAATACAGGCAGAGGTACATTCAAACAAAGCACGTGCACATATGTACTCCGTGTGGTATTTAATAATCACTCTGGGCCCCGTGTGCTTGAAAGAGAGCCTCTTTATTCAGCGAGGCAGTTCCCAGCTGCCTCTGCATAACAGAACATAGATTCTTGCAGTGCTCTTCCCATCTGGGCAGCTAAACTACTGATGTCTACAGTGCGCAGAGAGGGTGGTGGATCTCAGAGTATGGGCTCCTCCAGCCCAAGCCCAAACAGCAATTTTGACCCCCAGTCAGTTGACCCAAGCTCTGAGATTCACTGCTGTGAAACTTATTTTGCAGCGTAGATGCACTCTCTAAGGGCTTAGCTACCCTTGTGAGTTACAGCGCAATAAAGTAGCCCCGGGCGCCCTCGCTCACTCCCTGTCCACACTGGCAAGGCACGTAGAGCGCTCCGACTCCATGGCTACAGCATTGCTGGTACTCCACCTCGGCGAGTGGAATAATATTTGCTGCGCCCCACTGGACGAGGTGTTGTATTACTGTGCTGTGATCAGCCTCCAGAAACGTCCCATAGTCCCCTTAAGTCAAGTGGCCACTCTTATAGGAATGCGGATATGCCATTTGAAAGCTCCGTTTCTGACAGTCGTCAATACAAGCCATCAGTGTGGAATGCTGTGTGTGAGAGAGAGAGATGTGGGGGGGAAGGGGGAGGTCTGCTGCTGTCTGAACTTACAAGACAGCATGCTGATATGCTCTCAGCTCCCCAAAAACCTACTTTCTCTCCCCCACCACATACACACAACACACTCCCTGTCACACTCCACCCCACCCCATTTGAAAAGCACGTTGCAGTCACTTGCATGCCGGGATCGCTGCCCGTACTGCACCGCTCCCAATGTCACTGCAAGTGCTGCAAATGTGGCCATGCCAGTGCGCAAGCAGCTGTCAGCGTGGACAGACCGCAGCACTTTCCCTACTGCGCTCTCTGAAGGCGGGTTTAACTCACAGCGCTCTACATCTGCAAGTGAAGCCATGCCCTAAAGTACAGTTCCTAAAAGCACACACCATACCTGCATGTTTGCTAATGAGGCAGTTGTGCCCCCAAAGCAGCTAAAGGTGTCTGCAGTGAGCTGAGTTGCATGAGCCCTCAATAGATTTGTGGGCCCAATTGTGGGTGCCGGTCCATTTTATTCTTATAGCACAGATTCAGCGTTACTCCTCTATGTAGCGCTTAGCAGCAGTGTTGAAATTTAGCGATTTCCAAAGGGTGGAGGGACATGCAAAGCATGGAGAAGCCACTGGATAGGGGCCGTCTAAGCTCCTTCCTTAGAAAAACTCATACATGCCACTCAGTGTAATGTGGTGCATTCCAAGGACAAAACCAAAAATGCTCTTCAGAAGTATCTTCATGAGACAGAGATAAAAATAATCCTTGCCAAGAATGGTTTAGCAATATTCAGAGATGGGGGAATGAACTTCATCAGAGGAAGGGAAATACCCTGCCACCTTATTCTGCATTTTGACTACTTCTTTGTAGTGCTTCTCACTTTTGAAGTGGCTTAAAAGACATGTAAGCAGTTGGAATGTCTTTACACAAGAAATACTTCCTTTTGTGTAATAAAAAGTAATATGGTTGGCTCCCAAAGTAAGAAGCTCATAAATTTGTTTCCAGTAGCAATCAGTGTAGTTAATAACACCCGCACACCTAGTTAACTCATGCTCAGTTTGGGCCTAGTCCAAAACCTATTGAAGTCAGTGGAAAGACTCTTACAGACTTCAGTAGGTTTTGAATTTGGCCTTTTATCCACACAGTAGCATCAGAATTGAAGCTGGGGAGAACACATTAGAACTGGGTGAATTTCTGGTGAAACATGCAGATGTGGTGACACCAAAACATTTCGCAACTGTTGCTAATTGTTTTGGTTGCAAAAATCTAAAAACAAAGTTTGAAACAATTGAAATGTTTTGTTTGTCTTCACACAAAATGTTTCAAGCAGCAAAGAGTCCTGTGGCACCTTATAAACTAACAGACGTATTGGAGCATGAGCTTTCATGGGTGAATACCCACTTCGTCGGATGCATGTCGGATGCATGTAGTGGAAATATCCAGGGGCAGGTGTATATATATACCTGCCCCTGGATATTTCCACTACATGCATCCGACGAAGTGGGTATTCACCCACAAAAGCTCATGCTCCAATACGTCTGTTAGTCTATAAGGTGCCAAAGGACTCTTTACTGCTTTTACAGATCCAGATAACACGACTACCCCTCTGATACTTAAAGCGTTTCAAGTTTTTCCTTTGTAACGACTTTTCATTTCAAAACTCTCTTTATTTTTATTTCAAAAAAAACCAACAAAATGTTTTAAAATGGTTGAAATCAGAATGAAACATTTCAATTTTGTTGAAACAAAACATTTGTTTGACTCAAAATTATTTCTTTTCCATTTTTCAGAATTCTCAGTGAACCAAAAATAAATAAAAAAATAAAAAAATCCCTTAATCACACAGTTCAGATAATCCATCCTATTCTAGCACTAGAACAGGGGACATTCAGGGAAAGTTAAAAGTGGCAAATTCATAGTGGATAGAAAAAAAAATACTTAAAAAAATTATTTTCTTATGCCTCTGTGGATTCTGGTTTTAACCAGAAATAGAAGTACTGCAATAACACAAAAACTGTGGGCCTTGTTCTGTGTTTTGCCCAGCTCAAACCAACAAATACTGAAGGCCACATAAAATGAACTTAAGATTTCTACTAGAGCTGGGCAAAGATTTTCATACTAGTAGTTTATTTGATGAAAACTGCAGCTTCATTCACAAATTTGAAATGAATAGTTTTGGCCATTCATAAAATGGAGGGGGAGAAAGAAGAGGCAGTGGTTGTTGGTGGTGAGACACCACTTGCCATGTAACCCCTAGCCCAGTGGCGAGGGCTCTCACCTAGGATGTAGGATACACAACTTTAAATCCTCGTGCTAGAACAGACACAAAAGACTTTTTCAACTAATTGAAAATTCAAAAAAAAAAATCAGATTTGGTTCAAGTGGAACTGATTTTTTTTCCTTTTGGAACTGCCACCTAACTAACAATCAGTTATTTGCCCAGCTCTAACTTCTACCTCTTCTTCCACAGCATGTAGGTTTCTCCAAACTGATTCATCTATCTTCTTAAGTTTCGCCCATCTCTGGATGGTAACACTGTTGTAACCATACTGTAAAGGCAGCAATATACAATACAGGCAAGATTTTCAAAGCTAGATGCCAACAGTTAATCTTCTAAAATCTGTATTTAGACAGCTGAAAAACTGGGTTGTTTTCAAAAGTGCTGAACACCAAACAGCTCCAGTGGTTGCACTGTTACACTGCTTGCCCCAATGTAAATCAGAGCAGTGTCTGGCCCAAAGTCTATATTTTTCAGCCATAATGATAAAAGTCATCCAGTAGTTGTCAGAAGCTCTTTATTTCCCCAAGCTCAGTTAGTTTTATCTTTAAGATCACTCTGCTCTTTCCAATCTCCCTGTTTAGTTAATCTTTGCTCTAGTTTCCCATCTTCTTCTGCACAGACTTCCAAGTTTTTTCTTCTTTTCAAAGTTATGCACAGCTCTACTCATAGACTTTAAGGCCAGAAGGGACCATCATGATCATCTAGTCTGACCTCCTGCACATTGCAGGCCACAAAACCTCACTCACCCACTCCTGTGATAGACCCATAATCTCTGGCTGAGATACTGAAGTTCTCAAATCCCAATGTAATGACTTCAGGTTACAGAGAATCCACCTAGAAAAAAATGGCAACACCTCTTGTTGGTTCAGTGACTATTTGGTGAAAAAAATCTGTCAACTATCACATACAGAAAAATCTGGGCCCTGCTATTATTAGTTGTGCTTGTCTTCCGATCTGTATCTGGGAAATTAAAGTCTCCCATAATCACACTATTCCCAGTAGTATTTATTTCATTAAAAACATTAAAGAAGTCTCTATCCATATCCAAATCATATCTGGGGGGTCTGAAGTATACCCCAAGCACTAGTCCAGAGGAACTCCTAGTAGTTTTCTTCCCCAAAGTGATATTGGCACAAACAGACTCTGTCTAATCCATTCCATCACTTCTAATTTCTTTAGTCTACCTCATCATTGATATACAATGCTACTCCACCACTTTTGCCTGTCTTTCCTGAATAGCACATACCCTTCAATCCCTGTACTCCAGTCATGACCGCTATTCCACCATGTTTCTGTTATCTCTATAATATCTGGTTTCACTTCCTGCACCAGTAGTTCTAGTTCCCCCGTTTTGTTATCCAGGCTCCTTGCATTTGGTGTACAAACATCTTAATTGTTGCTGCTTCACTTCGCCCACATTCCTCACACGATTAGGTAGAGACATTCTACTGCCGGTATCGCCTACCTGACTGGTAGCTTCATTGGTATTGGTGCTACCTTTCCTCTTAATGTCCATTCTCCTACCCACTGCTGTCCATTTGTCCATTGCAACATCCTTTCTTACTTGATTTTTCTTCCTCTCAATGTTAAAATCAGGCGTGGCGATTACATGAGCATCTCTCAACTGTCTCCCCTGTGTTCTTAGTTTAAAGCTCTTTTAATCAGTTGTGCCAACCTCCATCCCAGAAGTCTATTTCACACCCTACTCAGGTGGAGTCCATCCCATGAGAGCAGCCCTCTGTTTATGAATGCATCCCAGTGGTCAAACATCCCAAAGCCCTCCTTATAGCACCACAGCCAGAGCCATTTGTTGATCATTGTAATCTTGTCTTACCTTGTGTCTCTTCCTCAAAAGACAGATAGAATTGCACTGAAAATCACCAGTGCCTCCAATTCCTTAAGCATCTTTCCCAGCCTGGCACAGTCTCCCTTGATACGTTCCAGTGAGAATCTAGCTATATCATTTGTTCTCACATAAAGGACAACAAGTGGATTCTTTCCTGCTCCCATTAGGATCTTCTTCAGTGCCAGGTCCACATCCTGTATCCTAGCTCACATCAGACAGCACACCCTTCTGGTCTTCAGATCAGCTGTGGTGAAAGGACTCTCTGTTCTTTTATGTAGGAAGTCACCAGTCATGTCAACCTGCATTTTCCTGGTGATGGTGTGATTCTCCAGCCTTCCTCCTGCTCTTTCTGGCTGCAAGTCCTCTTATCTTTTATTCTCCCTTGCAATCTTCTGCGAGACATCCAGTATCCTCCTGGGACTCTCATACTCTGGGTATCTCCATTGACTCTTCCTCTCTACTTATAGGAGTAGCCACTCTTCTCTTCTCTTCTTCCTTGCCCTCCGACATTTAGTGCATCTACTGGTGCTTCTACTGGTGCATCTCTTCAAAGCAATTCTTCAAAAACATGAATGAAAGCCTTGTTGCTAAGGCACAGGACTGGGAGTCCAGTGTTGTGGGCTCTATCTCAAACTGCCATCTACAGGCTATGTGATCTTTGACAAGGCACTTAATCTCTGTGTGCCTCAGTTTCCTTATCTCTAAAATGGGGTAATATTTCCCTTTTTAGGATGTTATAAGACAGCTCCTTAATTTTACTAATTGCTTTGAGATCCTCAAACAGTGCAAAGTATTCTTGTAAAATTCCAACAAGAAAGTTTGTCTACAGGAAACACAGTGCGGAGATATAAAAATCAGAGATTTGGCTGTCAGGACCTAACCTTGATCCATCATTATATCTAATATAGTTCGTTACGATGAAATAAGTCTTTAAATTGTGTTTACTGTTGTTGGGTTTTTTAAAACTAAAATAGTTTCTTGATTTTGCAGTTAGACAGCTAGAGCAATTTTCTTTCTTGCAAGAATCTCAGTATGTGTGTGGACTGCTAGAAAGGTACCAGTTGTGCTCAGGGAGGAAAAAACAACCTGTAATGATGTGAAGCAGTCAGTGGGAGAAGACCAATAAATTGCAGCAGCTACACTCTGGAGCCAGTTCTGTGTGTTGAAAGGTTGAGAGGACAGCTGTTTTAGTCAAAGGATTAAGGCAAAAGAGCATAATGATTTCTACTAACTATAGATGGGTGAATGCTGTAGTCAGGTCATGGGAGGAGAAGTAGCATTTGCAAATATTCTTATGAATAAAATCTGCCAGTTTGCTACTATATTCAGAAACCCTTTCCCTTACTTATCCACACATGTTTGAAGAAATGAGGTTTTATATGCAAAAATGTTTGCAGAAAGCAAAAAGCATGATGAATGTTAGTGCAGATTGTTTGATGAGAATACTGACCACTCCTTGCTTTGTTCTGAATGCCCTTGGCACCAATACTGGGATATGGATAAGAGTTGGGAGAATTTTTTTAATAGCTTATTCACTGAAAAATGCAGTTTCAGGGCAACCAAAACTGTTCATGAATTCAGTCAAATTTAGTGAATAGTTTCTGAAAAAGTCAAATAGCATTTCATTTCAAAATTTAGCTAGCTTTAACTGACAAATTAAAAAAGGGTAAAAACATCTGAAAATAAAACACATTGTTTTGGGTCAAATGAAACATTTCATTTGACCGAAAACAAAAACAAAAAAAGAGGCGGGAGGAGGTTTCTGTTTGGTGAGAAAATTTGAAAAGTTGGCATTTCAAGGTCAATCCAAAATGATTTTTTTCTGATTATTTGTTCAGCCACTGAACCAAAAAAAATCAATTATTCGCCCAGCTGTTGTCCAGATCTGAACTGTTTGGTCTGTCCTTTTCTCTGTAATGGGCTGAACCAAATCCTCAGATCAGAAGAACCTCTGACACTGGGCAAGTTTAAATGAGATCTTAACTTTTTAGCTTGATTCAGCTCTACAATTCATTCACAAAACAGGTATGTCCTCAGTAGGACAATGTAAGCTTAATGACTACAACGAGTCAAAATTATCAATTAGTTTTTGCAGGACTTTTCTTTTTTAGTTTTTTTTTTCTCAAAGTTTCCCACAAAAAAAAATGTCAAGGAAACAAAAACAAAAACAACAACAAAAGAAATTTTTGACCAAAAAGAAAATTTTTCTTTTGGTCAAAAAAATGTTGATGAAAAAAGTTCAACCAGCTCTATGATTTACATATCCTTCCATGGACCTCAACTTTGACTTAGAAGGACTATTTCTAGGGGTTAGATGAGCATGTAGTGAAAGGATGATCTTGTGATTAAACACTAGATGCGTACTCAAGAAGTCTGCATTCAATTCCTGGCTCTGCCACAAACTTCCTGTGTAACCTTTGGCAAGTCACTTAACATCTCTCAATGCTTCAATTGGTAATATGGGCATAATAATACTACTTTTGTCGGTCATGTCTATTTCGATTGTAAGCTCTTTGAGGCTCTATGTATGTGTACATACAGTGCTGAGCACAATGGGGCTATGATTATAATTTGGACTTCCAGAAGAGACATAAAGGCAAACAATACTAATTTCATCACAGTTTGGTAGTACTCTCAGACTGGAGTCTGTCGCTGAAAGATGTTGAATAGTGAACACTCTAGCCCAAACACACTGGGTCCCGACTCTGCTGACACGGGTTCATTGCTAAAACACCTTAAAACTAACCTACCAGGACTGTGTCTGCCAACTGCTATCCAGAAAAACTGGAATATATATGTAGCCAATTAATGGAAGCCACTGCGCTATGCAGTTCTTGCTCCTCACATCACATAACTGCACTTGAGAGACAAACATATGCAATACCACTTTAACCCAAAGATTTTTAAAGTTGATCAAATGCATCTCCTATTAAAGCCATCGCTAAAAATAAAAGATATCACCAGATACGGCAACATTTACATCCACATTAACCTCAAATCATGTGTCTTACCGACCAAACATCACAACACCAAATGCACTCACAGACTCCTCAGGAAACTCCCTTTCAGGGCCAATATAGAACCAACCACATAACTTGCATCCATTTCACAGCATCTCACCTAAATGCGCAATATCAGTAGTGGAAGAGCAATCACCACTGACAAAACAAGGGTTGAGTGGGAGGTTTGGCAGGGGCAGGGGCAGGGGAGGGAGATTCCGCCCACTCCCCACCCACCTGTGTGAGACAGAGACAAGCAGCTCAGTGGTGAGTTTACTCTCCCCATCACAACCACCCACATATGGACTGACACCGCCAGAAGCCCACACAGGTGAGTAAGAGGGCACTATAGGCTCCTTTACTGTCCTGTGCAGGCATGTTGAGAGAGTTATGATTGCACCCACAAGAAACAAAATTAAAAATGCGTTGTTGTTCTTTTCTTCAGCATCTTTCAGTTCTAATCATCTTAGTGGTTATTTGTTACAATATTAGGTATGACATTTTCAGATGACAATGTGCTTTTTGAGTTGATGGTGAACCCTTTAACCTTTAAAAGAATCACCAAAATATCTCTCTCAAAATACATCTGTACATTTGTTACTGGTCTTAGACTCCTTTGACACTGGTCAAGAAAGACACCAAGAATGGTTCTATTCTCTTTCTACCGCCTTGTTAATTTTATTTAAATGAGGTACTTTTATAAAAAATCAAGTTCCTACCATTGAGGCTCATAGGGAGTGTCAAACACATTCTGTGGCTAAAGGTGTTAGAGATTTTAAAAGATCTTCCATATTTTGTATTTGTTAAAAAAAAAAACACCCAACACTTTCTCACCATATCTGTTTATAAACAGGCTGATTTAATTAGCTCTGATAGTCTGTTTAAATGATTTTCTAAGTCTGACTTGGTCTTATGTTTTCCATTGCCTTTTCACTCAGAAGTAGACCCATGCACTGCCAGTACAGTGCACTGTATTATGGTGTGATATACAAGATTTACATAGAATAGAACATTAGGGGTGAAAGGGACCTCAGGAGGTTATCTAGTCCAACCACCTGCTCAAAGCAGGACCAATCCCTATATTTTTACCCCAGTTCCCCAAATGTCTCCTTCAAGGATTGAATTCACAATCCTGGGTTTAGGAGGCCAATGCTCAAACCACTGAGCTATCCTTCCCCCCTTTACAGTAGGCCTGTTACAAAACTGCCTGTAAAGGTCCATCCTGCTGTAACTATGGAATCAATTGTCTTCTTTAACCACTCACTAGTGCTGCAGTAAACTTCCTAAGGGCATTTTTCTGCACCTTTGCTGAAGAGTGCTTTGTTCTTCTAGTTCCATTGAATTCACTACTCCGCACCAGTTGAGCCTGAATGGAGCGCTAATGAAGCAGCTGACAGCTCCATTCCTCAGGTACAGTGGAACTTCCTATGATAAAGGTAAAGCTTGTCTTTGCAGGAGACAGAGCTTTCTTGGCAGGTGGTGTCAGACTGTGGAACAAACTCCTATAGGAACTAAGGCCCATCACAAACCTCATTACCTTCTCCTTCAGCTACCAGGCATACTTCGATCTCCCTTCACTGGCATCAACACAAATTGATGTGTGCATTTAAAACAAACCAAAAAACCAAAACCCGACCTAAACAAAACATTCTACTGGACCAATAGTTCTCCCCCCTAGGGGAGACGATGAGTTCTGTTGATTAACGCACTACCTAAAGGTGATTAGATATTATGTTATGAGAGTGATACAAGCACCTATGTATGTTAGATCAGACTGCAGACCAAGTGAGAGGATTATTCTGCCTCTGCACCACTCGGCCACCTTAACATCAACTATGTCAACAATAGAGTGAGTCGCTCAGGTGGTTTCCTCTGGCGCACAGGGTAGCATCTCTCAGGTTTTGGAGCAGACATTTGAACAGATGCTTCAGACGACAATCCAGATTCACGTAACTAGTGTCCTGAACTTCAGAATTCAAATCAGCCAGATCAGGTGCTCGTGGTGTCATCACCCTTTGTTTTGGGGGTAAATCCTGAATCTGCTCAGTTTGACAATGCCATATCACATCAGGAGTCACTGGGACAGCTTTAGAATAAGATCCCTTTTGAGCTTGGATAGTGCCAGGAACCCACTTATGGTCATCTATGTAATCTTAAGCAAGAACACGTTGTCCCATCCATAACTCTTGAACAGAACAGAGTCCAGGGTTCTTTGTTTGATCTGTCTGCTTGTTAATTATCTCCCTTCACAGATCAGGTTTCAACAAATACAGGCAAGATCAGAGGTTGTGTCCTTGGAACAAATTTGCAGGCGACTGGTTTGTTGTTACATGCACAGCATTCCAATGTGCCGACAAGAAATTTGCAAGTTTGGCCTGTAATGAACGTGGTTGTCCTGTTGCAGCTCTGAAAGCTTGTTTCATGGTTTGAATAACGCATTCTGCTAAGCCATCTGTTGCAGGATGCTATGGTGTGGATGTAACATGACTAAGGCCATTACTTTTCATGAAAGTTTGGAAGTTCTCTGAAACATATTGTGGACTTGCAATTTGTCTTGACAGTCCTATGTGACCAAAAAGGCTTCGAAGAACTTGTATGGTACTTGCATGGATGACATGGATGAAACTTCAGGTGACTAGGAATATCCATCCACTACTATTTAAAAATTGGTACCCAAGAATGGGCCTGTGAAATCCAGATGAATTCATTCCCAGGGAACAGTTGGGCGTTACAAAGATGAAATGGTACCAAGTCAGTCATATTTTTCACCTTCTGACAACCAGAACAGTTCTTAGCTAACTGCTCAATCTGTTAGTCAATGCCTAGTCCCCAGACATATCCTCTAGCCAATGTCTTCATGTTGACTATTGTCAAGGGGCCCTGCATGCAGTTCCTCCAGGATCCTTGCCTGTAGTTTTGTAGGAATTATGACATGAATTCCCCACATCAGACAACCTTGAGCAACTGTGATTTCATTCCTCCCAGTGGAAAAATGGCTTTAAGCTCTCCACTGTTTCTGTCTTCCTGCCTTTTAAGGTAGTTCATATACCTCTGCTAAGGTAATGTCTTTGCTTGTTTCTTGTTTCAGTATCATCTGAATACTAGGAAATACACCAATTTTTGCCACATTGGACATTTCAACAGCTGCAAGTTCACCTTGCTGTTGTGTGGAGCTTGTATCCAACAGTGATAGCCATGACAACCCATCAGCATTACACAATGTTGAGCTGTTCCCTTAAATTTAACAACATAGTTATGGGCCCACAAGAATAAAGCCCATCTCTGAATCTGAGTAGCAGCCATTTCTGGAATGCCCCTTTTGGGGTTAAAAATGGACAACAAGTGTTTATAATCTGTCATATACTTCCTAACATACAGGTAATGTCCAAATTTCTTAATTCCCCAGACCATACTCAAGGCTTCATGGTCTGCCTGGGCATAGTTGCATTCTGCTTGGATCTGGAAGCAAAAGTGCTAGGTCATTCCTGACCATCAGGCATCAAATGGCAGATCACTCCTCCAATTCCATTAGTGGCGCATCACATGCCAAGAAGATTGCTAGCTCCAGGTCTTAGTGAGTTAACACTTACTCAGAAGTAACTAGAAGTAACTTTGCCTTCCAGAAAGCGTCTTCACATTGCTTAGTTATTTTCCGGCATTTCCCTTTCAGAAGAAACTGTTTCAGAGGGTACAACAGGTTTGGCAAGAATTTACGGTAATAGTTAACAAAACTGATGAATGTATGAACCTGTCATGCAGCTTCAGGGTGAGGTGCCCTCATAACTGCTTCAACTTTCTTTAGTGACTTATGCAGTCCCTTAGCATATATGATGTGTCCACAGTACGTAACTGATGCCTTGAAGAACTCACATTTATCACTGTTCACTTATAATCCATACGCTTCCAACCAATACGGGGGTGGAGATAGCTTAGTGGTTTGAGGATTGGCCTGTTAAACCCAGGGTGTGAGTTTAATTCTTGAAGGGGCCACTTAGGGAGCTGGGGCAAAATCAGTACTTGGTCCTGCTAGTGAAGGCAGGGGGCTGGACTCAATGACCTTTCAGGGTCCCTTCCAGTTCTATGAGATAGGCCTATCTCCATATATTATATAACCTTTTGAAAATTTATGCCAGATTTTTCAAATGGTCCACTTCACTGAACCTGGTGACAATGATGTTGTCTATATAACACCTACAGTTTGGTATTCCTTGCAGTACCTGGTCCATTGACATTCACCAGACTGCCAGGGTGGATGCCACTCCAAATACCAGTCAGTTGTACTCACCCTTTTTCAGTGTTGATGGTGAAGAATTTCCTTGACCCTTCCTCTATTTTTATTTGTAGTTAAGCCTGAGCTAAATCCATTTTTCTGAGTTTCTTCCTTCTGACTAACGATCAGAAAATATCTTCAGTGCGAGGTAAGATGTATTGCTCCACCCGTACCATGGGATTAATGGTCACCACAAACCCTTACTGCACCTTTTTTCTTCATGACAGGAACAATGGGAGTCACCCAGTCACTCCAGTTGACCCTGGTTAGTATGCCCATACCTTCTAGGCATTCCACCTCCTTGTCTACTGCATCTCTGATGGCAAGTGGTACTAGCTGAGCCATAACGAACTAAGGGTTTGGCCCTTCTGTCACAATGATGTTGTTTTAATGCCCTTCCGGTGCCCAATGCCCTTCTGGAGCACCAGCACAGCTCTAGATAGTATCTGCTCTAGCTGCTGTTGTGAGCTAGTTCTCTGATGGACTTCACAGCCTTGATGGATTGCCAATCCAAACAAATGTTCTTCAGCCAATATCATCCAAACAATGATGGTCCTCCTGTTTTTACAACGTAGAGGTCCAAGTCATGGGCTGATCATTGTACTGTACATTTTCTGTGCATATTTCTAATGGGGTGATTTTCTCTCCCATGTAAGCCTTCACCATAATGTTGGTCTTTTCCATCTTGCTGTTGCTTAAAGTTTCCAGGAACTCTGTGCGTGGAATTCTAGACAGAGCCGAATCCATGTCCAGCTCCATCTTAAGGGGTTTCCAGTTACCATAGGTGCAATGCTTAACTTGGCGAAGTCATCCTTGTGCCAAGAGCTTCTGCTTGCAAAGCATGCACCTAGTGATGTGTTTCTGGTCTCTTCTGCTTGCCACTTGCCATTGTTTCCTCATCTCAGTACTGACAGTTCCTCATCTCAGAAACGGCAATCAGTTGCACTCTGTCCATCCTTTGCCACAGTGATAGCAATTTCCCCATGACTCCGTCTTGTCTTTTTGCCTTGCAATGGAATGTAATTTGTGTATAAAGTGTTCACTCTTGCCCACTGATTGAAGCTCATGGGACTCTCAGATGGCAGCCATCATATAAGTAGCTAACTCCATAGCTTTCTTGAATGTGAGGGTGTTTGTTGTCAGGAGACATTGCTGGATCGCTTGATATCATGCCAGTTAACCTCTTAGGGCAACTTGAAGGGTATCTCCAAACTTGCAGAGTTCTCCTACTCTTTGTAGTGCAGCTCCCTACATCAGGATGCTTTCACCTTCCTGCTGGTTGTGTTTATGGAATCTAAAGTGCTCAGCTATCTCCCAGGCATTTGATGCAAAATGCTCCTGTAATATTGTCACTAATTCAAAAAAAGTCTTGGTGCACAGCTTGTCTAGAGACGTCAGACTACAACATGGGGTGTAGGTCTTACCACCCATATAATTCAGCAATACAGTCACTTGTTTCTCATCTGATGTGTCATGGAGCACAAAATATTGCTCCAGACACTCAGTGTGCATAGGCCAGTCTTCTACTGTACTGTCAAACATGCCCATATGTTCTTTGTGGGACCCCATGATGTCAGAGCCTGTGAAACAGTATTTTCACTATCACCTCTTTACATCTTTGTGAGTCTATTTAGACCACTGGCACTCCTTGTCTAGCTATAGGGATACTGGGTGCACCCTTCCTTCCCTTAGTCAGGCTAGTTACTAAGGAACCATCTACTGCACCAGGCCTGTGTCAGCCTCCAACTTCAGCACAGCTGCTGCACTCACTTACCAGCTCCTGTTGCTGGAGAACATTTAAAACAACAACTGCAGCATGACCACAGCCTGCTCATCACCACTGTTAGATCTGGACAAGGAACTTGCCAATTAAGACCTGGACAGAAAGTTAAGTAACCTGCTGGTTAATTCCGCTGCTCAGCTGCTTCGCTACTAGGGATCTGGGTACATACATATGGCCTCTAGTGGCTAAGCATGGCATATGCACAATTACATCACATATATTACGATATAGAATAGAATTCAGAATAGAATGGGGCTTTATAGAGGCGCACCATTAGAAGTGAATTGCAGGATCAGGGCCTACATAAGAAAGGGTAACAGAATTTACCCCCCTTATAATTACTGCCTGCTCCAATTCCTGACTCCAGTGGAAGTTGGGTCAGGCCCTTAGTTGGGGAAAAGAACAAGCTGAAGGTATTTAGTTTTCAGCTTTTGCTCAGATATGACTTAACACTCCACAAGATCAAATTTGAATGTGCCTTCAGCATAGGCATAGGGGAAGGAGAAACTGATTCCGGTCAACGTTAAGCAGCTCGTATTCTGGAAAATGAGCCGCCGGAACTTTTCCTACATTTGTGAACTGAGTTGAACTGATATGCAGTGGGAGAGGACATTGCATTATTGTTGGAAAATGAGAAGCACCGGGGAAATAAAATTGTCAGGGTTTTGCTTGGAATTGAAAATTGTTGAAGGTTGAAGACTTTAAAGTAGGAGGTTTATCAACAGAAGCAGAATCAGTGGTTTTTATCTGACTAGCAGTGAGGTCTGCAAAAGGTACTTCCTGCTGATGAAATTATTTAGCTAGAGATTTGGGTCCAGATTTTGCTCTCAGGAAGCCCTTGAAAACTTGTTTGCTGCAGTGGAGCTGTGGGAGCTAATAGATTTGAAATTAACTACAGATTTTTTTTTTTTTGAGGGAGCCCAAAGTGTAACAGCAAGGATTCTAGTGCAAGTGGAATGGAGAAGTATCCTTCTATTTTGTGGTGGGCGGGAATGTTGCATGTAAAATCTCACAAAGCAGTGTTATACATGGAGTAGTATCTAGTACCATGGTACAGACTGGAGACTCTGTCTTGTGCTGTGGTTTACGTGTTCTCAAAATGGAGGCCCAGAGTTTGCTACTCATAGCAGCCAAGATTCTCCTAAGTCACTGGTGATTCTGGGTACCCAAAGTGAGAGATCTAAAAGGTGTCTGATTTTCAGAAAGTGCTGAGCATCCAAACTCTGCAAGTCAGGCCCCTTACTCATGTCTTGGGCACTCAAAAAAGGAGGCATTTAAAATAAATCAGTAGGTTGGCAAGTGGGGAAATATGATATTAAATGCCAGAGTCTGTATATTTAGAGCTTCTTAGTTTGTTGGAACCCAATAGCTAAAGGACTCTGAGCAATTTAAAATAAATATTGGTTTTGGTTTTTTTTAAGATGGGCCAATGTGCTTCAAAGAAAATTCAGGGAGGAAGAAAATAAGAACCACAGCAACCCTGAAATAAAAGAGGACATTGAAGTAATGATAGCAGAAGCAGAAATAGTACTGAGCACTTTACACTTTCAAAGTTATCTAGTGGACAAACATTGGCTCTTATTCTGCAATTTCACGTGTACCAGCAATCTCTGCACCCATGACCTCAGTGTTCCTGCCGGTGTGTGAGTTTCCCTGTGTATCACATTTTGGGCACAGGCCTGCTGACTCATACGGGTGGGGGGAAGGAGTTAAGATTGAAGGAGAAAAAGGAGTCACAAACACAAACTTTGGCACTCTTGCAAGCTCCCAAAATAGCTCATCCCATTTCCTAATTAGCAGGAGCTGCTCGAAAAATGCTAGGGGAAATTATTTGAATTTTAATCTAAATATTGGCTGAAAACATTTCAACCAGCTTCTATTAGGTGATGTGTGGTAATAAGATCTCTGCCTAACTGAAGAATAGCTTTGCTACCTGTGAGGAATGCCACCATCCCTGCAGTGAGCTTTGGGATCAGGCCTGTGAAGAGACAGAATCCACCTTCCGGGCACAATCCTGTCCCCAATGAAAACAATGAGAGTAGGGTGACCAGATAGCAAATGTGAAAAATCGGGATGGGGGTGGTGGGTAATAGGCACCTATATAAGACAAAGCTCCAAATATCAGGACTGTCCCGATAAAATCAGGACCTCTGGTCACCCTAAATGAGAGAGTTTTGCTATTGACCACATAGGCAACAGAATAACATCTACAATCTGATTAACAGCTTCTTTGAATCCATGTAGACAGAGATTTCAAAGACACACAGATAAAAGGTTCTTCCTTTCACGTCACACTTACCTCTTTCTGTTGTAGCATAAAAGTAGATAAAATGTTTCTTTGGTTCTAATTCATAGATACAGCTGTTTTATTCATGTTCAAATCCTTCCTCATGTGTGTGTGCACGAGGTGAAAACCTCGTCAACTGCAGAATGTCACACACCTTGATGCGGACTGAGGGAAAAGGCTAATTTGGGGGCCAGATTGTGGCTTTTTAAGACATTGTCCTCCATGGCAATATAAAGCAGCACCATCCCTTTGGACTACGTAGCCTGCTATCCTCTCCACGCCTGAGCGATTTCAGAGAATAATGCAGGGAGTGGGGAATTGGGCCTTAGAGTTACTTTAGCCCTGATCCTTCCTGTCCTCCATGAGGTGGTTTACTCCCTTTGGGATGAATAAAGAGAACATTTCCTGCACTGCATACGGAGGTGTGAGCTAGAGGTGTTGGGGGAAGTTTAAAGGGCCTGGCTTTCTCTCTTCCACGCTGACTAAAATCAAAGCATTCCTGAAATAGCTCATAAAGGTGAACTGAAAATCTTCTGACCTGCCAGAGGTGAGTTCAAATGTCTTCCTCTCTTGCCACCTTGATGGCATCTCTAACTCCAGGGCTCACCCCCCTATAGCCCCAGGCCCCCGCTGCTTCCTCCTGCAACCTCCCTCCCTATCCCCATCCCCATCCAGGGCTTAATTTGTCCTGGGGTTTGCTGAGAAAAGTGATATTAACAAACATAGGAGTATCACTTTTCACAGCAGACTTACTAGCTAGCTGAGAGGCTGTGAAAAGTGATACTTTTATGTTTGTTAATATCACTACTTACCCCTTTTCAGAACCGCCCAGCTACCTACTAAATCTGCTGTGAAAAGCGATATTAACAAATGTACAAGTATCACTTTGCACCAGATTTTTATTAAGGCCACACAAAAAAATCTACATAAATAAAGTACGATGATTTGGATGTGCCTATGTGCATATTTATTTGTTTTTCCTCAAGTTAATTACTGGTAAATATTTTAGGGAAAAGTGTCAGTATGGCCACCGGCAAGGGTTGGTGGCTGCACTCTGAGGCCACCAAAATTTTGTTGTGAGAACCCCTGGCTTAAATTAAACAAGTAAACAAAAAAATCCAAAATGATTTCAGTGAAAGCTAGAGTGCAAAGGTAGAGTGTGGGAACCGGAAAATGTTGATAATGTCCACCATTTTTATGGAAAACATTCACTTTTGAAAAAAGGCCATTGGAAACATATGCTGAAAAAGCTTTTTTTGTGCAAAATATATCAAGCAGCTCTACACAGAATCCTAAGCACAGGGGTGGGCAGGTAAGTAAGAGCCCATTCCAACAAAATGCTGGGGGCTCCAGGAAGATATCTGAAGGTGCGCTGGTCCCACTGAAGTCAATAAGAGTTGAAGAGTTCGACAACTTGCAGAAGATAGTCAGCACCTTGCAAGATTGAACCCTTTGTAAATGGGTTGATAACCACTTCAGGCAGCTTTTTAAGTTGTTGTCATTTTTAGTTAATTATTGAGGCAAAATGCAGCAGTTTTGTCTTAGCTGGGAACTTGATGTCCGATACATCCTACAGGAAAACATTATTGTTAATCATCATGTTTATCACAGGAAAACCTAGGGACTAACCAAGAATAGGGTCCCATTGTGCTGGGTACTGTACAGGCAGAGTAATACACAGTCTCTGCTCTGAAGAGTTTACAGACTAATAGACAGGACAGATATACAGTAGGGGAAAAGGATATAACATATTAGAAAGCATGAGAATTATATTCACTGTTGTCAACTCCTGAAATGTTTATCATGCACTTCATGATATTTGGCATTTTTCTTAAAGCCCCAGCTCCAGGTCCGGCTGATCGCGGCTCCCACTGGCTGCAGTTAGCCAATGGGAGCTGCTGGAAGCAGCGCGGGCTGAGGGCCGTACTGGCTGCTGCTTCCAGCAGCTCCCATTGGCCTGAAGCAGCGAACTGTGGCCAGTGGGAGCTGCGATCGGCCAGACCTGCAGACACGGCAGGTAAACAAACCAGCCTGGCCCACCAGCGGCTTTCTCTACACAAGCGGCATCCCAAGTTTGGGAAACACTGCTGTAGTGCAATCTCTTTATCATGAAAGTGCAACTTACAAATGTTTTTTTTTGGTTACGTAACTGTATTCAAAAACAGAACAATGTAAAACTTTAGGGCCTACAAGTCCACTCAGTCCTACTTCTTGTTCAACTAATTGCTAAGACAAACAAGTTTGTTTACATTTATGGGAGATAATGCTGCCTACATCTTAATTACAATGTCACCTGAGAGTGAGAACAGGCGTTCACATGACATTGTTGTAGGTGGCGTCGCAAGATATTTACGTGCCAGATGCACTAAAGATTCTTATTCCTCTTCAAGCTTTGGCCATCATTCCAGAGGACATGCTTCCATGCAGATTATGCTTGTTAAAAAAATGTGTTAATTAAATTTGTGACTGAACTCCTTGGGGGAGTCCCCTGTTCTGTTTTACCTGCATTCTGCCATATATTTCATGTTATAGCTGCCTTGGATGATGACCCAGCACATTTCTTCATTTTAAGAATACTTTCACTGCAAATTTGACAAAATGTAAAGATACCAATGTGAAATTTCTAAAGAAAGCTACAGCACTCAACCCAAGGCTTAAGACTCTGAAGTGCCTTCCAAAATCTGAGATGGATGAGGTGTGGAGCATGCTTTCAGAAGTCTTAAAAGAGCAACACTCTGACGCAGAAACTACAGAACCCAAACCACCAAAAAAGAAAATCAACCTTCTGCTGGTGACATCTGACTCAGATGATGAAAATGAGCATTGCTTTGGATAGTTATTGAGCAGAACCCGTCATCAGCAGGGACACATGTCCTCTGGAATGGTGGTTGAAGCATCAAGGGACATATGAATCTTTAGCACATCTGGCATGTAAATATCTTGCAATGCCAGCTACAACAGTGCTATGCAAACGCCTGTTCTCACTTTCAGTGACACTGTAAACATGAAGCAGGCAGCATTATCTTCTGAAAATATAAACAAACATTTGTCTGAGCGATTTGCTGAACAAGAAGTAGGACTGATTGAGCTTGTAGGCTCTAAAGTTTTACATTGTTTTATTTTTGAATGCAGGTTTTTTTTACATAATTCTAAATTTGTATGTTCAACTTTCATGATAAAGAGATTGCACTACAGTACTTGTATTAGGTGAATTGAAAAATACTATCTCTTTTTCTTTTTACAGTGCAAATATTTGTAATAAAAATAAATATAAAGTGAGCATTATACACTTTGTATTCTGTATTGTAATTGAAATCAATACATTTGAAAATGTAGAAAACATCCAAAAATATTTAAATAAATGGGATTCTTCTATTGCTTAATAGCATGATTAATTGTGCGATTAATCGTGATTAATTTTTTTAATCGCTTGACAGCCCTAATGCAAATATGTAAAAGATGCATGGGAGCTATTACTTCATCTGTGCTATTTTTTTTTCTTTTAAGCCTCATATGCAAATTTTAAAGGGCCAGGGTAAAAGATCCTGTTGCATGATTTATTACACCACTAAAACAAAACTGCCTCTCTATCCTTAGCAGTGTTTTTAAAGAAAATTGCTGTCTGGAAGCTGGCTCTTTCAGGTTCATAAAGTTTCATCAAAGTGACTGGAGCCTCTGTAGTTTCTTGCCAGGTGATCACAGCTCTTTTGTAGGGTTTTTACGCACAGTGACATTTCCTCAAAGCTTCCCCCACCCAGGTACTATGATCCCCCAGTTTTGAAACAGGGGGAGATTTTGGTGCCTCCTGGTACTTATGCAGAAAGCCCTTTCCCTGTTTCCCTAGGCACATAGGAGGGAACGGTAAGCCAGCAAGCCAGTTCAAAAGGCAGTGTATCAAAAAGCATTCCCCACAGCATCAGGATTTTAGCCCCTTTTCTTTAGGGCTTGAGTTTTATTTCTCAGAATAAAGCAGTTCAGCATATAAACCATGTCCTTTTCCCTGCAGGAGCCTAGCTAGTGCCTGCCGGTCTCCATCCCCAGACCTTCTGCCTAGGAGTTAAGGAGGGTATTTCTGCTCCCTTCTGCTGAGGCTTTCTTCCAACAGACTGGCTTCCAGCCTTCCTGACCTTCTCCCCACAGGATTTCATTCCCAGGCAATCTGCCTGGGCGCTAAGGAGAACCACTCTTCTCTCTATGCTACTCCCTGAACTCAGGCTGCCATTTATATCCCCACCGACGTCGCTCTGAGTCACACTCTCCCTCCATGTGACCTCACTGCTATCCCCTTCACCTGGCTAGGTGGGTGGAGCCCCAATCCTTTTAAAGGGCCAGCTCGCTCTGTGACAGGGAGACAGCCATAATCTTGGGGTTTGTACTCCAAAGCTTTCTGTATACCCCTTCTGTGCATGTGCACAAGGGGTTATTGCTATAAAAGAGAGGTGGGCTGCAGAAGGAGGACCTGCATGCCATGGAGGGAGTCACCAAGCCATTCTCCCTAACGTAGATGAAATGCAATGTATCTCTGTGTATTTTGAATGGAATGAAAACCCCAGGTCCTGATCCCTTGTGGCAATGAAGAACCTTAAGGCTTTTCACAAGGGCAGATGTATTCACCCCAGCATCCATCTGACTGCCATGGCTGTTCCATTTTACCTGCGCATGACTCCCCTGTGATTTCAACTGAACGTGATAGGGTTTGTTGTTTCCTGATGTGTTCTCTTCGTGCTGTGTGCTCCTTATAACAACTCCACTTCAAAGGTGGCTGCATTTTACTAGCAAGCAAAACGATTCCTGTGTCTCATTGGTATGATCATAAAAGGTGGGATTTTCAAAAATGCTCAGCGTTGACCCCACTCTGCTCCCATTAAAGTCAAACGAGAGTTCAATCATTGACTTTCGCCTGAACAGAAGTAGTTTTTTGGGATCCACTTGGGTGCAGAGTGCAGTATCGCCACAAACATCCCAAATCCCAAACTCCTGTGAACTCAAAGAAAGTTTGGAGCCGAAGAGAGACTGAATCTCTGTGCCTTGGGCCCATCTCTACTCATTATGTACATTTGATCATTTTTAATAGAAAGTTCCCTAGGTAGGTTAATGACTAGTCAATAGCTATAACTCTTGCAGAATTCAGGAAAGCTGTCAGACATTGTCTCATATACATTATACTCTGTTGGCTTTTTTCAAGAGGCATGTTACTAGTGACAGGCTAAGACATAATTATGATTGATCACATCTCTCAAAGAAGGTGTGGCATCAGTATCTACTGCACTCCACTTAAGAGGAGGCTGGAGCTCACGATGGACTGATGAGCGAAACGTCATAAAGAGGAACTGACATACAATATCCTAATTCAGAAGAATGTGCAAAGCAATCTCCAGAACATGACAATTCACTGACTTGCTGAAGCTAGCAAATGATTGGGAACATGATCTAAAAGCCCAGCGTCCCATTTATCTCAGGCTAAATGTTGATAAAATAGTTTGAAAACTTTATCGAACACAGGCATGTCCTGCAGACATTTGGGTCAGGAATTTCCCCGCTCTAACCCCGAGATGACCTCCTGGTTAAATAGTTGAAGGAAACAAGAGAGATGGGAGGATTAGCCTCTCACAGTTGTCATACCCACATTTTTTAAAAAATATCTTAGGCCCGGCTGATGCTCTGCAGCCTGTTCAGCTACAAGCCTCACAATTTAGAATTGCATACTGATGTGCAATCCCACTATCCACACTCTAATGGAGAAATCCCCACCACAAATTGTAAAGGGTTCTGTAAAGCTCTGCCCAAGTTATGGGGGACATCCATGTGCAATAACAGAATGTGGAGGCTAGTGGTTAGAGCAAGGGGCTAGCAACCAGATCTCTTTCACCATATTAGAATCATAGAAGATTAGGGTTGGAAGAGACCTCAGGAGGTCATCTAGTCCTACCCCTTATGCAAAGCAGGACCAACAGCAACTAAATCATCCCAGCTAGGGCCTTTGTCAAGCTGGGCCTTAAAAACCTCTAAGGATGGAGATTCCACCACCTCCCTAGCTAACCCATTCCAGTGCTTCACCACCCTGCTAGTGAAATAGTGTTTCCTCATATCCAACTTAGACCTTCCCCACTGCAACTTGAGACATTGCTCCTTGTTCTGTCCTCTGCCACCACTGAGAACAGCTGAGCTCCATCCTCTTTGGAACCCCTTTCAGGTAGTTGAAGGCTGCTATCAAATCCCCCCTCACTCTTCTCTTCTGCAGACTAAACAATCCCAGTTCCCTCAGCTTCTCCTCGTAAGTCATGTGCCCCAGCCCCCTAATAATTTTTGTTGCCCTCCACTGGACTCTCTCCAATTTGTCTACATCCTTTCTGTAGTGGGGGCCCCAAAACTGGACACAGTACTCCAGATGTGGACTCACCAGTGCTGAATAGAGAGGAATAATCCCTTCCCTCAATCTGCTAGCAATGCTCAGACTAATGCAGCCCAATATACCGTTAGCCTTCTTGGCAACAAGGGGACACTGCTGACTCATATCCAGCTTCTCATGCACTGTAATCCCCAGGTTCTTTTTCTGCAGAACTGCCTCTTAGCCAGTCGGTCCCCAGCCTGCAGCAGTGTGTGGTATTCTTCTGTTCTAAGTGCAGAACTCTGCACTTTTCCTTGTTGAACCTCATCAGATTTCTTTTGGCCCAATCCTCCAATTTGTGTAGGTCACTCTGGATCCTATCCTTACCCTCCAGCATATCTAGCTCTCCCCCTAGCTTAGTGTCATCTGCAAACTTGCTGAGGGTGCAATCCATCCCATCATGCAGATAATTAATAAAAATATTGAACAAAACCGGCCCCAGGACTGACGCTTGGGGCACTCCGCTTGATACCGGCTGCCAACTAGACATCGAGCCATTGATCACTATCCATTGAGCCCGACGACCTAGCCAGCTTTCTATCCACCTTATAGTCCATTCATCCAATCCATACTTCTTTAACTTGCTGGCAAGAATGCTGTGGGAGACCATATCAAAAGCTTTGCTAAAGTCACGATATATCACCTCCACGACTTTCCCCATATCCACAGAGCCAGTTATCTCATCACAGAAGGCAATCAGGTTGGTCAGGAATGACATGCCCTTGGTGAATCCATGTTGACTCTACCTGATCACCTTCCTCTCCTCCAAGTGCTTCAAAATGGTTTCCTTGAGGACCTGTTCCATGATTTTTCCAAGGACTGAGGGGAGGCTGACCAGTCTGTAGTTCCCCGGGTTCTCCTTCTTCCCTTTTTTAAAGATGGGCACTATATTTGCCTTTCTCCAATTGTCTGGGGCCTCCCCCATTCGCCATGAGTTTTCAAAGATAATGGCCAATGGCTCTGCAATCACATCAGCCAATTCCCTCAGCACCCTCAGTGCTATTAGCCACTCTTTCACTGACTTTAGATAAGTCATGAACCTCTCGGTAGCCTGCGTTTTCAGAAGAGCACCTTATCAGGCCCTCAGCACCCACACCTGCAGTGATATTTTCAGAACTGCTCAGCAGCCAACATGCCAAGCTGTTTTGAAAATCTATCCACAACTGTGGTGCTGAGCATTTCTGAAAATACCGGCCTGTGATTCAGTTGAACTGCATGTAATGTGGCTACAGGAATCCCTGCCTTTAATTTGAACATTAAAAACAAACTGTGTAATAAATGCAGCAGTACGAACCATCAAATGCCAGAAACCACAAATATGTTTGACATTGCAGCTTTCGTTCACAGATTTTTATGGAGAAGGGTTTTTTTTTTATAATATCAGCCGCATACAAAAATAAAAGGACAGATAAAAGTTAAGACACAAATAGATATGGACACAATGCTTCGCAACTCAATTTTAAGGTGAATTAACAGAGATTTTTAGATCCTGGGATGCAGCTACACAGCACAGAACACAAGTCGGATGTGTGGGAAAGCTCACCCTGCACTTTCCTAATCCTGCAGCAACTTTGAACATGCCAAGCACCTGTGTCATGTTAGAATAGCCTCGGGGCTGCTCTAACATAGCCCAGGTTGCAATTTATATTTGCACATGCAAATCAGTGACTCAATCCTCCAGATCTTATTCATGCAAAACTCCAGTAAGAGCTTTGTGTGTATATGTACATTCTGGATCAGGCCCTGGTTATAAAAACAAAAATTTGCATGTAGTAGTCAGAAAGGCAGTTTTAAAATGTTGGCCCTTGAGAAAAGCTGAAATGCAATCTGGTCTGGTACATGAGCTGACAAGACTAGGATCCAGGAACTCCTGAGTTCAGTCTGAACCCAGCCATGGTTAATTTGCATTGAATTTCCCAGCTCAGGTCAGTTGGATTCATATGATTAAATACGGTATAGCTATCTGGGTTTGGAAGAAGATTTAATTTGCACCTAACAGTAAATCTGCCTGTCAACACTAGTTTCAACAACAATAAAAAAAATCAAATGTAACAATGTCAAAAGTTCCAAGTAAAATATCTAATTGCAATCCTATGTTTTCAAAATAATTATGATTAAGTGTTTCCACACAAAAAGAGAGTACAACGTAAAATCTGAAGTGAGTCATTCATACGTCAACTCCCTTTGCACTGCACTTACTCTAAATAGCAGCAACTGTTGGAGTTTATTTATGCAGTAAATCACCCAGCCTTGAATAAGTACTGCAACTCTGGAGGGAAATGTATTGCTATTGTTTTTAACTGGCACAGCCTGCTTGGATTAGGATTTTGGGGATGAAATAGCTGGACAAAAGGGAATTGGGGCAGGAGGAAGGGGGAACTAGATATAGAGTTTTCCAGCAGAGGAAAAAAGGGGATCTCCCTGGCTTTACTGCTACCCGAGCTTGCTCTAACAATTACATTGAATGTATCATTCAGAAATCACCCTGGGAAATTGCAGTCTCTAGAGGGGACTTTCCGTTCCCCTATAAAGTAAACAATGGTATAAAATCATATGGGTTCCTTGGAGGTGAAAATTAAGGAACTGGCATTGGTTCTTTGGAAGCATTGGTTCAAATCTGGTTTAGGTTATTGAAACGATTTTTGTGGGTTGACCTCAATCCCAAGGAGATGACTGTTTATATTACAAATCTTCTACCACCTCCGCCTCTTTATTTTGCTTGAAAAGTACAAAGACTGTATTATCTTTTCACCCCATGACAAGAAGCAAAGACATTAATAAATTGGTGTCAAAGGCTGAGAGGTACTGAGAACCTGCAATTCTAACTAATATGAATATGATCTGAAGATGCAGTTTTGGACTTAGATGTTTAGGTCAAAATTTGCAGGAGTAGCCACTGATCTGAGGACCCACAGACTTGAGGTTCTGTATGGCCCATCTGATACCCCTTAAGGCTACCTTTCAACTGCTCTGTCCCTCACTAGTGGCTAGTCCAGGGTTTATGGGTCTGGTGTTGGCCTCAAGCTAGCAGATTCCATCCTCTAGCTCTACTAGTAGAAGATCATACCTTTACATCCAAAGAGACCATGTTCAGTGCTGGAAGAAGAGAGACATCAGCACACAAAAATCTCAATGTGTTTTACAAACATTAGTGGAGTGACCATTGGAGTATGCCAATGAATAGATAAGTATAATTTTAGCCATGTTTGAGGTAAGAATTCTTACGTATAGCAAGAGTTCAGTATCATATAGGTCACACGTTAGCAAGTTGTCCCATGTGCTTAAAGTTAGGCACATGCTCAAGTATCTTGACAAACCAGGGCCACAGTGAGGCTATAGTTGAGTTTGGAATAGAACCTAGGAGTCATGTTTCTTAGTTCCCAGTGCTAACTACTGGAGCATATATTTCTGGGGAAAAAGTAACAAACTAGCTGCATTGTCCATCCGCTCTGCCCCCCCGTGCTCCACCATCACAGAACAAGAAGACACGAAGATATCACTCCTGCCAGTATCTAGATTCTACTCAGATTGGAACCATATAAATAAGACAGAGAGTATCATAAAAATGAGAATTATAAAAAATGACACTGTCATGAGACGAGCTCTCCCTGAGTATGGCTCTCTCTTTTGGAAAGAGGAGTGAAGTCTTACAAGTCCATCTCAGTCTAGACAAGATAGCTCTCATTTTAAATGATGTCCTTATGATTAGTTGTGTTACAGTAGCACCCAACTGACATCAGGGTCCCATTGTGCTAAGCATGGTACATACACATAATAAGAGACATGAAAAGATTAATATCCAAATAGACCAGATAGACAAAGGGTGGGAGAGGAAACAGAAATAAAGTGATTTGGTCAAGGTCACTTAGCAGAGAGAGAAATAAAACCTAGGTTTCTCAAGTCCTACTCCATTGACAACTCTGTGTCTCACATAATATCAATCGTCTCCATTTTTGTACCAAAGACAAGATCTGTAGAACTGCAGTGAATGACATGCAATGACAACTGAGCTAACCCTCCATGATGGAGCAATCTTGAATGCTGAGCGATTTTTAGCTTACCGTGGTTATTATTTTTTTTTAAAAAAAGACAAAACACAATAATGTGGGGAGGATTTTGTCAAGAGAATTAGAATTCAGAGGGACTCATTTGGTATATTGTTCAATATTGTGAAATCCATTAAACAGCCTGCATGTTATCATAGGCTCAATAATTCCTGTCCCCCTCCCCCTTTTTTCTGCAGTCTAGCAGGTTATCAGCTTGCCATGCTCTGTGCTTTAGATTCAGTCATCACTGGAGCGCAAGGAAAGCCTGCAGCAACCAAGCAGGGCATTCCTTCAATCTGTATTTAACAGTTAATTGCAAACCTGTTCCTTGAAGTACTGCCACAATTCCTTGCTTCACTGCAAAGTCTTTGATATCAACCTACTGCTTTTGGAAAGATTACAACTTGTGCACTTGGGTACTTCTGGTCAGATGTGCACAAGAACATCAGGTATGAAAGTAAAATTGCTTTTTGAGCCATATGCAAAACCAACAAACCTCTCAATTGGCATGTTAGATATGCTTTAAACCAGTACAAACCTGTCCTGGAGCCCACTCAGCATAACTGGAATTTCCAGGGGAAAGAGATGGGTTTGTGAAAAATGTGCCAGATATTGACGTAAATAGGCATAACTCCACTTAATTCAATGGAGTTACATTGATTTACATCAGCCAAGGATCTGGCCCAAAAAATCTCAAATCCAAATTCTTACCTCAGTTACAGTGATATAAATACAGAATAATGCCATAGAAAATCATTCATTTATATCAGTGTGACAGAGAATGGGATCAGACTCTCAATATCCGGTGTCTTAGTTTTTTTGAAGAGCCTGGTTAAAGTGATTTAAACACATTTTGCACATTGGAGATTTTTCGCACTCCACACAGAAATGTTGCTCCCAACTAGAGCTGGACAAAGTTTCTTGGATGACTAGTTTATTCACTGAAAAATGCAGTTTTGAGTCAACCAAAAGCATTCACAGATTTGGCAAATAGTTTGGCCAAAAAAAAATTAGAAAACCAATTCTAAAAATAGTCAAATTTTTTCATTTTTATGTTTTCGAAACAAAACATTTTGACTGCTTGGTGTGAAAAGATGTTTCATTTAGAAATTTGGCTAGATGTATTTAACCAAATAAAGGATAAAAAAACACTTTAAATGAAACAAAATGTTTCTTTTCAAGGTGAACAAAACATTTTGTTCTACCCAAAATGATTTTTTTTTCTGTTTTTGTTGTGGTGGTGGTGACAAAAAAACAAAAAAAAGTTCTGTTTTGAGTTGATATTAAATGATTTTTTTCTGGATTTTTCAGTTTATCTACCAAACCAATAAATTAATTCTTTGCTCACTTCTGCTCCCAACCCCACATAAAGCACAATTAAAAGTTCTGTGCCCATGGGATCTAAAAGAGATTGGGGGAAAGGAACCCTCCCCTCTCCCTAAAATCTTGTGGCTTGGTGGAGAGTCCATTTGTAGTTCCATTGCCATTGTTATAGTCTACAGGTTTTACCCATAGGCTGGAGCAGTGGCTGAGAACCCTGCATGCACCCTACGGTCAAGATTAGCCTTAGTCTAATACTAACCCTAACCCAAACCCTAACATTACCTCAGCCCCCCTAGCAACATCATACCAGAAAGCTCTTATCCACTCTACCATGAGAGAGACACCATTGAGCTCAGTCCTGACACACTCAAGGATTTTCAGAGTCCTATGTATGGTCTCTCCACCATCAGCCCCTCCCTGAGCATCAGACCCACAGTGTTTTGGTTTGGCCATTATAAAGATCCATATTTCCGAGCCTTATCTTGAGCCAAATGTTCTTGGTGATCTCTCTTTTTGATTCAAGTCCACTCCTGATTTTATCAGGTATGATGTTGTGTCTTCTCCAGGAGTGATTCTGCACTGCTGACTCCATCTACCAGGCTGTGGGAAATCTCGGGGAGTATTATAATGAAATAGTGATACTTTGCAGTCACATCATGTAACAATCATAATTTTGATTATCACCAGAGACTGAAACTGTGCCTTCTGAGGTAAGAGTAGGATCTGCTACAGCTGTAGCTAAAGGAGAAGAGCCCCTAGGTGGTAGCTGTAGCAGACTTATAACTACAAATGTGTGAATTCAGTACAGTGGCCAAAACTCCCCTCAAAATCATTTCAGATTGACGCAAAACAAACATTTTCTGAATTTTTTTGTAAGCTGAAAAGTTGAAAATACTTCATTTTGAGTCAAACAAAACATTTTGTTTGACCCAAAATGGAACAGATCATTTACTTTGAGATATTTTAACCTTGTTAAAAAAAATATTTTTGAAACCAAATTCAAAATGGAAAGACATTTCATTTTCTTTTTTTCTGAATTTTTTCCCAACGGAAACAATTTGGTAAATTCAACATGAATTTGTGACATGATTCAATTCACTCAAATCTACATTTCTTAGGAAAACAAAATTTTTGGCCAAAAGTTTTCTCCCAGCAATATTTATAAACTCTGTGGATCAAGCACAGAAGGTTGATAACACACCTTGAACAATGGCTTAATTACATGTTCAAATGAAGTAGCTCAAACTAATGCTCATGCACTAGTGAATTAAGACACACAACACCCCTCTGAAGTAAAGAAGTATTGTCCATATTTTAGAGTTGGGGAATAGAGGCAATGAAAGGTAATATGACTTGCTGACATAAATAAATTATTGGGCTTTATATTCCATTAAATGTATATATACAATACTGCTCTTCAGCATACGCATTCAAAGACATATGAATTAGTTAGTGGTTTCTTTATAGCTTATTATTGTTCTTCCATTTTTACATAGCGTTTATTGTCCAGTATTTATACATATTTTCACAATCAAACATCACATGTTTTAGAGTTGTCAGTCTAGTTAATTATTGACCCTTTCAAGCTTCCCTTTTTTTGGAAGAGGAGATTGAAGATCTTAGAGACAGACAATTCTGACCATATCTGGTTTTCAAATACCTTTGACTCCAGTCAATCTTATCAGAGACCAGGGTACGGTACAGAGATTGCACTGCATGTCAGTGAATGAAGACCATTGGTCTATGTTGATTCTTCTAGATCTGCCATCTGATTTTGATATCATAAACCACAAGGATTATGTTACAAGTTTGTAATCGCTAGCATGGTTTGACAATGCTTCTTCAATGTAACCTCACTCCATTTTACCTGAGAGAACCAGAAGTAATGGGCATTTCCTTGTCTGTCCACACAGTCTGCTACAAGATTCCATCTTGTTGCCTCTCCCATATCCAACATTATATGAAACAGTAGCAAGAGTTAGTGAAGAAACGTCATGGATACTTTGGTGCCTTCATTGTGCTCATGGTGCACAGATATATATTTTCCCCTTGTCAAACATGGCTAGTGAAATTAATGATTTACCGATGTCTACGTTAGATTGGGGCTTAGATGAGGGCCTGTTGGCTCAACCCACAGAGGAATGAAGTAATGCAAGCAGGTTATAAGAGAAGCAATTGGAAGGATGGGTGGAATGCCCCTGCCAATGTTAGTCACCTTCTTCAGCAAGATGACAGATCAGTGTAGTTGATAGTGCGTATTTGTTTTAATATTCATGATTAATAGATTGTAAGGCCAGAACAGGTCATTAGGATCATCTAGTCTGACCTCCTGCATAACACAGGACGAAGAATCTCACTCAACAGTGTCTGCATAAAGCCCATAACTTCTGTTGGAACTACGGCATATATTTTAGAAAGATATCCAGTCTTGATGTAAATACTGCAAGTGGTGGAGAATCCACCATGTCCCTAGGTAAATTGTTCCAATGGCTAATTATTACCTACATTTTAAAATTTGCATCTGAACCCTACTCTGATTTACGCTGTCTTTTTCTGCTCGATTAAAGAGTTGTCTAGTATCAGAAATTGCTTTTAAAAAAATCCACAGGGTGACAAAGTTCCTCCTCTACCTTGGTGGGTCCTGCACTTATTGGTGGATTTGATTGCCTCACAGATTCACCATGTGGGTCAGGAAACAGCCCAGAGACCTTCTCTTCGGGTAGAAACCACAGTCCAGGTCAATTCCTCCTGTGTCTGATCAGGAGTTGGGGAGGTTTTGGAACCCAGGCCCACCCTCTACTCCAGGTTCCAGCCCCCAGCCCAGGGCCCTGTGGACTTCAGCTGTCTAGAGTGCCTCCTGGTACAGTTGCGCAACAGCTATAACTCCCTGGGCTACTTCCTCCCAACACCTTCTTTGTCCTCACCACAGGACCTTTCTCTCGCTATCTGAAAATGCTTTGGAGGGCTAGCTCAGTGGTTTGAACATTGGCCTGCTAAACCTAGGGTTATAAGTTCAATCCTTAAGGGGGCCATTTTGGGATCTGGGGCAGAAATTGGTCCTGCTAGTGAAGGTAGGGGGCTGGACTCCATGACCTTTCAAGCTCCTTTCCAGTTCTAGGAGATTGGTATATCTCCACTTATTACCTCTTTACCTTCACTTGGATAAACTAAATAAATTGAGCTTCTTTGGACACTCACAGATTTTCCACACTTTGAATCATTCTTTTAGTAGCTCTTTTTGATTTTTCAACATCCTTTTTGAACTGTGGGCACCAGAACTGGAAATAATAATCCAGCGTTGGTCTCACCAATGCCATAAACAGAGAAAACACTACCTGCAGACGCCTCCTTAACATTCCTCTGCTTACACATCCAAGGATCATTTTTACTGAACTGGAAGCTCAAGTTCAGTTGCTTCTCTAAAATGACCTCCAAGTCCTTTTCAGTGTCACTGCTTTCCAGGATATAGTCTCCCATCTTGTGGTATTGACATACATTTTTCTTTCCTTGGTGATTGCATTTCACTTTGTTAAAACACCTGTTGAAATAAGCCCAGATTACCGAGTGATCCAAATCAGTCTGCATCACTGATGTCTCTCCATCATTATTTACCATGCCATTAATTTTTGTGTCCTCTGCAAATTTGACCAAATGATTTGATATTTTTCCCAGATCACTGATAGCAATATTTAATAGCATTGGGCTGAGAACAGACTCCTGTGGGACTCCACTAGAAACACATCCATAGGATGATGATTCCCCATTTACAATTATTTTTTGAGATCTGTCAGCTAACCAGTACTGTCCAATTAAAATATGGGCTGCATTGATTATGTAAAGTGCTTCCATGATTTTGTCAATGTCAGCTTAGCTGACCTATGGTTTTCCCAAATCATTCTGCTCAACCTTTTTTAAATATTGGAACATTAGCTTGCTCCCCTCCCGCAGTCCTCTGGAACTTTTCCAATGTTCCAAGATTGGTTAAAAATCAACATTAATAGTTCAGAGAGCTCCTTGGCCATTTTTTTAAAAATATCCACGGGGTGACAAAGTTCCTCCTCTACCTTGGTGGGTCCTGCACTTATTGGCGGATTTGCTCGCCTCACAGATTCACCATGTGGGTCAGGAAACAGCCCAGAGACCTTCCCTTCTGGTAGAAACCACAGTCCAGGTCAATTCCTCCTGTGTCTGATCAGGAGTTGGGAGGTTTGGGGGGAACCCAGGCCCGCCCTGTACTCCAGGTTCCAGCCCAGGGCCCTGTGGACTGCAGCTGTCTAGAGTGCCTCCTGGTACAGCTGCACGACAGCTACAACTCCCTGGGCTACTTCCCCATGGCTTCCTCCCAACACATTCTTTGTCTTCACCACAGGACCTTTCTCCTGCTGTCTGAAAATGCTTGTACTCCTCAGTCCTCCAGCAACACGCCTTCTCACTCTCAGCAACTAGTGCCTCTTGCTCCCAGCTCCTCACATGCACGTCACAAACTGAAGTGAGGTCCTTTTTAACTCAGGTGCCCTGATTAGCTAGCCTGTCCTAATTTATTCTAGCAGTTTCTGCTTGTTCTGGAACTTCCCCTGTTACCTTACCCAGGGAAAAGGGATCTACTTAATCTGGGACTAATATATCTGCCTTCTAACACTCTCCTGTAGCCACCTGGCCTGACCCTGTCACAACGGGAGCAAGTTATCTGGTCCTGAAGATTTAAATATGTTTAACTTTAATAGTGCTTTTTCAACATCCTCCCTAGTTACTAAAGAAAAAAAAAGGATTTCATCATCACTGTAAGATATGAATACAGTAACTCCTCACTTAAAGTCATCCCGGTTACCATTGTTTTGTTGTTACGTTGCTGATCAATTAGGGAACATGCTCATTTAAAGTCGTGCTATGCTCCACTATTACGTTGTTTGGCTGCCTGCTTTCTCCACAGCTGGCAGCCTCCCTACACTCCCCACCCCCAGCGCCTCCTGCCCACCGGCAGACTCCATGGATGAGAGCCTTCACCCTCCTCCCCCTGCCTCCTGCCAGTGGCAATCAGCTGGCCTCCGGCGTTAGGAGGCAGGAAGGAGGGGGAAGGAGCAAAGACTCAGCTCACAGGTTCCCCATTCCTCTCCTGCCACTCTGAAACCTAACTTTCTGTAATGTCTAATTGACAATTTATACTCATTGCTTACGCATTTTTCCATTTCGTATTTCTATTATTATTATTATTATTATTTTATTGATGCCTTCACCTCTGCTCTTAACCAGGATGGATTTTTAATCAAAAAAGCCTTATCTGAGATCCTCAAGTATTACTGATCTATTTGGGTTAGCGATACTTTGTGAAGAATCTCTGGATAGTGAAATCTCTGGGGCAGGCCCTTAACTGATGCAAATTGGCATATTTAAAGTTACAGGAGCTATGTTACACCAGCTGAGGAAATAAATTAATCTTTAATTATAACAATATCATACAAGCATCTAGGATTTGGACAGGTGCTTTTGAAAAGTCAAAGTAAATAATAAATAACCCAACACACTGCTTGTTCTGTACAAAGATATTTCAATTCCAGATAAGCCATTTTCCCCCTATGTTCAGGGCTGAATTTATATGAATAGTGATACTCTCTGCATTGCAAGAAAAGAGTAATATTTCTTCCCTGCTTCTTATTCTCATGGATGAAACCACAATTGGAGTAACACCAAGGAATGTTTCCACAGCACTGCATGCACATTCATCATGTTAAAGACTTCAAACAATTACCCAATTTTATAATTAAAATGTAAGCGAGGGACCTGCATCAAAACTTTGGAGCTCAATAACCCCAAACTTTAGGGGTGGTGGAAATATGAAACTGGACCCAGATCAGAAATGTACAAACTGCATCATTTTAGTTTTATAAGAGGCAGAACCTAATGCCCAGAACCAAATCCAACTGGAACTTTGTGGTGTTCAAATTCCATGTCCAAATGTTGTGGCTTGGCCCATTTAGGGAATTCATAAATAACAGGGTGGATATTATCGTTAAAAGAATTATGCCTTTGACTTTAATGAAAGCAGGTTTGTTGCAAGATTACCTTTGAGATCAGTAAGACTACAGCAGATGTAATTTCAAACCAACTTACCCATTGTGGATTTGGAAGTTTGATTCAGAATTGATTGCTATTGGATGTGCCTTCTGTCTAGGAAAGACTGTGGTATGGAGAAGAGAGAAGACAGAGAAAAAAAATAATGAATATATTATGGAAATGGAACAGAGTGGGCAGAGGAAAAACAAACAGTAAGGCTGAGAGGAAAATGGCAGAAGGTAGTAAAAAATATGTAATGAAAAATTAGATTAATACTACGTACCTTATACAAGGACCTGAACTGTATCTTACCCTAACTTTAGGATGTTGGACTGGAATCCCTACACAGAAATAATATTTTGATTTTTTCAAATGAATCTCCCTGAGAAGTTTAATTTTAGTAAAAAAAAGATTTTGTAACTGCAAAAAATGACTTCATGAAATTAGTGCATCACTGAACTCAGAGAGTTCTTAGAACATCATCTGTGTGGCTGTTTCTGCACTGCTTCATAACTCCCTGTGGTCAACTGTTGCTATGTTTTCTAAACTGGCCTCTGAACCTGGGTGCCTTCATTTTTGGGCATCCAACCTGAATTTTCAAGAGTGGCCGGCTACCGATTTGGGGTTTTTCAGGCTTTAGGTGGCTGACTTGAGACACCTTCCAGGTATGCATCAAACTGGGCACCCAAAAATGGAGGCGCCTGCTTTTGAAAATGTTGGGCATAAAGGGCCCGAGCACTGCTCCCAATTAAATGATTGAAAATTTTGCTACTGATACCATTTTAAAGATTAATTCCAATGTCTGTCTCCCAGTCTGTTTTTGCATAGTATGTGTGTCATTACTGTATACAAGGCAAAACGTATCTTCCATTACTCTTCACTAAAGAATGGATTGTTTCCACACTGTGATGGACTTTCCAATTTTTCACATCAGGACCTTATTCTCTTTATTGCCTAGTTTACCATACAAAGTCACAAACACATTTATTTCGTTTTTTCTAGCAATTAGTTCTTCAATATGTGGGCAGATGTTACTTCTTAGCTGTAGCCTAAATATATGCGCTTCTATGTGCCGTAATATGTAATAGATCATGTTCCACATACAATTTTAAATGACTTCAAGACTTAATCATAATAACGGTTCAAGAGTTAACATTTCTTTCATCCACTGATTATATCTGAACATTTCTAACAATCGGGTTAAATTGTATGAAAAGCAGTGAAATGTACATGAAACATGCTCCAGATTTTGCTTCTCTTCTTCCTCAACCCGAGGGGGGTTGGGGGGGAAGGGGGATCTCAACAACAAAATGTCCCTCTCTCTCTTTTTGCTTTAACACCAGGAATGAATTTTTATAAACCAAAATGGCTTGCAGCCTATTATGAAATGTTACAAGTCACCTGTGAAATACCATATAGGAGATCTTAATCTTTGGTCTTTTTCTAACTTTCTTATAATCAACCCCACCATTCATTCAATGAAACTCTGATTCTTTGATCTCACAATTTTTATAGCTTCCTAGCATACTTAGGCTGCGTCTACACTTGGAGCTGGGGTTGTGATTCCCACTCGAGTAGACACACTTGGACTAGCTTGCATTCAGCCAGTGTGCTAAAAACAGAAGCCCTGATAGTACAGGCAGCATGGGCTAGCCATCCAGTGTAAAATCCCACTCAGACCCCGTTGGTACGAACTCAGGGCAGCTAGCCTGTTTTGCCGCTCACTGCTGCCTGTGCTACCAGAGCCACACACCTATTTTCAGCACGCTTGTGTGAGTATGTCTACATGAACTGGGGATCCCACACCCAGCTCCGAGTGTACATGTAGCCTTAGATGCTAGTATAAGCAGTTACTACAGTGATAAGCATGGTATAAAAACCTATATAAAATAGAATAGTTAAAAAAAAATCTCTCAGTCTAATAAATTGTTCATTTAAAAGAAAAGGCTGCATTGACAATAAGATGTCATTCCTGATCATCATTTTCCAGTAGTTGCCACTGAAAAGTCACTAGTGACCACATAGTGATATCACCTCATTTAAGAATGGGGAAAATTGTGATCTGCCATGTGTCACTGTGGGCTCAAACTTCACCCATGAGTTGGGAAGAGAAAGGGAGGGTCTTAAAGCAGGGGCAGAGAGGGTGAACTACAACTCCCTAGAAGCACCTGGAGAGCTCAGGCAAATGCCGATTAATGTCAAACTGACCCAAAAAGAAATATTTTCTGACAGGCAATTTTAGGGGAACTTCTGTTCCAATGTTGGGCCTTTTTGTCCTGATTCACACTGAAAACAAATGTTGAAATACTGGAATTTCCAGTAGGATTTCCAATTTTGGCTCCGCTCTGCTAACCACAATGAGACACCAACCTTGGTGGGAGCCCCTAGACCCTACCGTCATATAAATAAAAACGTTTTCTGTTGTGCATGCAATATTCAAACAGTCACAACCATTTTTTTCACCATCCCATTCAGATTTTTGTCAATGTCAGGTTTCAAGTTCCAGTTGTTAGCGCTTTCAGCTGCACACCTCTCTGAAGAGTGAAGTTAGCATTTCTAAAAATAGGAAACAAATAGTTTCCGACCCTCATGGAACTCAAAGCAGGCTGAAGGATTTTGTTCAAACTTTTTTTGGGGGGGAGAGGGAAGGAAGGTGAAGTCACCTTTAAAGAATGATTAAACAGGTGTATTTTCATAAAGTTCCAAGCATATGAAAAAAGTGGCTGAGATGGAAACCATTTTGCAGCTGTAACAATATTGGTCACTACCAGGCAACTGGTATAATGGGAAAGATGGGGCCTGGTTCTTGTCTCACAACAGTATGACTCAGTTTTACTGGTGCTAATTTGGACTGACAGAAGTTGTGTCAGGAAAAATCAGGCTTGTGGTGGGATTGTGAAGGGAATTCCGGGACACTATTTCCATTGTCTTTCAATGGGCATTGGGCCCCAAATTGTCCTTTGTGCCTTTGAAATCCCCCCTTTAATCTCACTTTATCTCAAATTTTCCCTTTTTTGTAAAATGGGAATAATTCTGCTGACCTACCTCCCAGGGATGACTCCAGTGTCCGTAGAGAGCTTTGTCAATGAAGAGCAATGTAAATCTTTTTACTTTAAGCTTGTTTAGGGCCTATCACCAAGTGATCTTAACATGTTTTGCAAGCATTATCTGAGCCCTAACACCCCCACACCGCCACTCCTGTGAGCTAGGCTTCGTTGCTGTAGGCCCATCTCATAGCTAGTTTTATTTCTTGGTAAGTACTATCTTCATGATTCCCCGAAGATGAATGATTTTTAATCCACCCTCTGTAATTTAAGGAAACAAGTTAAAAACAACTGAATGTTGGTACGTCTGAAATGTAGGGCCACATTTTGTTCCCCGCTACACCAGAGTAGCCCATTTGAAATGAATTGAGTTGCTTCAGCTTTACCTCGGTCTGAGATCAGAATGGGACCCTTGAGGTCGAATGCCAACCTGCCACTGGATAAATAGAATTTCTTCATAATGTTGCTCCACTGATTGGAAAGGCTGCTGGTTAATGACCTTTCATTACAAACTTCCTTTTTTGGCACAGCCTAGCCATTAGGCCCCAGCCATGCTTCACGACCCCTGGCTGTCTCATTGCTGGCTTTGATCAGAACTTTGTTCACTGACACACATCTAATAACCAGGAGTGGCACCAACTAAACCATCAAAGTCCTGATTTATGACTCACCCCATATCCTAGGCCAAATAGGGGATGTAATTAGCTATCCTACCAGCTAGCAGTTTGACCTGACCTCCCATTTAGAAGCATTGGGAGGGGGAATTAAAAAAAAAGCTACCAAAAATTACAGTTTCTTCAGTTAAAAAAAACCAAACAACCGAGCGCCCTCTCACAGTAGTAGCGCTTTCTAATAAGAGTGCAAAGTAAACCGCAGCTCAGCTTTGCTCTCACACACTTTCACAGAGCAGAGGCCATCACCCATCCTGGAGGCAACAGAATTTATTGTTAGTATTACAGCAGCACATAGAGTCTCCAGAGGAGACTGAGGCCCCGTTGTGCTGGGCACCGTGAATGCACATAGGAAGAGACATTTACATTGTAAGATGCCTCAAAGATTTTACCATCTAAATGCACAAAACAGGAAGAGGAAGGAGAGGAAAGAGACATGCCTGAAGAGGCCAGAGCTCCTGCTTCCTAGTCCAGTCCTACCAGGGCCGGCTCTACTGTTTTTGTCACCCCAAGCAGCGCGCCAAATTGCCGCCGCTGATGGCCGGGGCAGTCCGTGTGCTGTCAGGGCAGCACGCGCGTTTCCGCGGCAGCGGCAATTCGGCGGCAGCTTCTGTCTTCAGCCAGAAGACAGAAGCCGCCAAATTGCCGCTGCGGGCAGCTGAACATAGAAGCTGCCGCCGAATTTCCGCCGTTGTGGAAACGCACATGCCGCCCTAAGGGCACACGGACTGCCCCCGCCATCCAGGGCGGCAATTCGGCATGCTGCTTAGGGCGGCAAAAACACAGGGACTGCCGCCCCTTGCAGATTGCCACCCCAACCACCTGCTTGGAATGCTGTGTCTGGAGCCGGCCCTGAGTCCTACCCACAGGGCTACCTCCCAAGTGGAAAGGCCTGTACCAAGTGCACCAATTCCTGACATGCAAAAGTAAAGTGTTTATTGTATCTTAACTTCCGACAATCCAATTTAGTAAGTAGAAACAGGGAAGAGGAGCCAGCAGCATTAACCAGCCTGCTCACCATCAGGTGCTCCATGGACCATCTTACCTGGCATTGTTACCCAGCAGCAGAGCTGAGCAGTACGATGGGTTTGAAATAAAAATCCTACAAATCATCATGCCAAACTAAGTAAACACGTTGGCCCTGTTCCTTAAAGGTACCTTGGCACCTAAGTTCACCATCTAGGCACCATTGACATTATCATAGGCACCCCGAGTGCCCTAGGAGCCTATGTTTCTGCCCTTTGGCATTTGCAAAGCCTCCAAACTGATGCTGCTGCCCTATGGCTAATGAGCTACTCTGAGGCCCCAAAGTGGGATTCTCAAAATTGGTTTCTCATCAGCAAGGCCTGATGGCATAAGCATGCTCAGGGCATTTCTAACACCTGTTACCTGCCAGCCCCACATCAGGAGGGCTGGAGACAGGCCACTGATGGTGCTGTGTTGCCCCCTTGCATCTCACCTCTGAGCACGAGACAGAGGCATGGCTTTGGCCGCTAGGGCATGGGCTACATACATGATTGATCTGGCTTAGGTGCATAACTCCGGGTTAGGGTTTGCATCTGAAGATCCCAAGTAGAGGGAGGTGCCTAGTTCTGGCCTGTCAGCTGGTGCAGCAGGTCAGCCAATCAAGAGCCTAAGCTCCTCTCCACAGTATTTCACTCGTGGCTAGCTTAGGTGGCTCCTTGCTCAGTTGGCTGGCTGTGGAAATCCCTTCCTTAGGTACCTACCTCTCCCCAGGCATGGTAAGTGGAGCTAGCTCAGGGCTCAAAATTCCACGGGGTGGCAGACTGCAGAGGGCTTGGACATTGTAACGCTAGCAGAGCAATAGCCAAGTGCCTTTAAGGATCTGGGTCTTCTTGCCTTAATTTAGCAGCACACGGTGCTTGCACAATTAAGGGCTAGTCTACACTAGAAGCACTCCATCGACGCAGCTGCACCACGGTAGCACATCTGGTGAAGACGCTCTATGCCGATGGGCAAGTTCTCCCATCGGCATAATAAATCTACCTCCGTGAGAGACAGTAGCTATATCAGCAGGAGAAGATGTCGGCTGTTCACATCAGCGCTTAGGTCAGTGTAACTTACATCGCTCAGCGGAGTGGCTTACTCACACTCCTGAGCGACCTCAGTTATACCAACGTAAGTGGTAACTGTAGACCTGGTCTTAGTTCACAGCCTCTCCATCAGACACATAAGAAATTAAAACAACATTCATGTGTATCAACATACTCAGAAATGCAGGTCATAATCATCATTGCAGCTGCAAAGCCAGCTAATGGGGAATCCTTGGGGGTTTCTCCCCTGGGAAGTTCTAAGTCATCAAATTTGAAAACATTGATATGTTAGATACTTTGAGGTATCTAAGTCTGCATTCCTTTTTATAAAAATGTCTATTCACATTTTACAGAGTCTGTAAGAAATATTTTAAATATCATTTGTAGAGCAGGTTTGAAAAGTTCTGAATTTTGAAAAAAAACAATGTAAATGTCAACATTTGAAATTTCAATTCCAAACAAAATACTCATGAAAATTTAGGTTAAAAATGTCCTTCCATCATTTGCAGGTAAATTTTCAAAAACAGTCGCTAATTTTCAGCATCCAGCCTGCATTCTATAACAGATATGGAGCGATTATAAAATTCAGATCTGAACTTCTCCATCATTTGAGGGCATCTTGATCTAGGATTTTGGCTTGGGCCCATCTCTGCAAAATGATTATCTAAATGTTTGAAAATTCACCATTTTCATAAAATCAGCAAGCAGCTGCTTCTCTCGGAATTGTTGTACAAGGCAATTGTTGTGTTGATATCAAGACCGTGCTGTAACATTGGGTGAAATGTTCTGGACTCCACAAGGTGGTAATCTCCTCTTCCTTTACTTCACAAGAGGGTAAACTGTGGGACTTTGACTTTTTGAGTTTTTTGAGGCTTTTAAGTTAAAACTGATCAGGAGAGTCAAAGCTAGCTATTTGCCCTGAGGGCACTAATTACCCACCAGTTCCAGCTCAGCTGAAACTGATTACACAGACAAACCAGAGGCACCTGCATCTTAATAGAAGAGTGTTAACAGGGCGAAGCCGATGATGTAGCTTGCAGAGGTGAGGCAAAAGTTATTCTCTATGTGGGCACTTGTAAAGGTCTAGTATTTTAGCATGTGGTTGACTTCAAATGTTTTCTTGTATCAGCATTTTTATATCTGTTTTCCACCCATCTCCGTGAAATGTCCTTTGAAGGTTAAATGTTAGCAATATTACTTAACCTTTGGGCCTTATTTACAGTTACTCTGTTCCTGTACTTGGGGCAGGGACCGTGGGCAGGTGGGAGGAAAGAAAAATTGTCTTTAAGCCTCCTTTGAACTTCCTGAGTTCTGGGGTCAGGCCTCAGGGCTGCTCTGACATAGTATCTGCTTCCTATACAGAGCATTCTGTCAATGCCCTGACACCAGAGGCTAGGAGCAGGGCTCACACAGACTCCTTGTGACAGTTCTGGGGAGGCCCACTGCGCAGGGAATAGTCTCAAGGGTCCATTTCCACCCCCTTTAAGGCCCTTTACACTGCCAGAATGGCTTAATCAGATATTGGTGTAACAGACAATTGGGCCCTTTATTTGGAATGTACTACACCCATTGGTGCAGGACATGATCCGGCTGGCTTTTGTGAATGCTTTATTTGGATTTTAAATCACAACAATCCTTGCAACAAGAAAATTTTCAACCTAAAACTGGTCCTGCTCATTCTCTGAGAAATCGGTGGGAAAAGACAGTAACAAACCTCTACAAGGCTCTCCTTGCTGCATTTTCTCTTCCTCTTCTCCTCAAGGAGGAATGTCACGGAGTGGACTGACCCTCAGGGACATGGGCTCAGACCCACCCATATCTAATTATCTGCCCCAACAGATGGTTTTGGCCTTGAGTCAGCTGACCAGCATCACCTGATAGTAGCCTGTGCTATTCAGCAGTCAGACTAAAGATCACAATGGTCCCTTCTGAGCTTAGAATCTATGAAACTATGAATAAGAAAGAAAGAAAGGAAAGAAATGACCAAATAATCAAAAAGAGAGAAAACCATAAAGGAGGCTTGTCAATTCATAGCCACCAGACACAAGACCTTATATGCTGCTGGAGTCAGATGAGGATGGGCAGGCTGTGACTGCCAGAGAGAAGTTCAGGAGGAATTCCACACAGCTAAAAGCGTCCAGTCATTGCAAATACAGAAAATGTCTCTGAAGATCCAGCTGGCCAAATGGAATGGAGAACTGACCAGGCCATTCCGGAGAATGCTCACTCAGTCCAACCTACAAGGTTACCAAGTATGACATAAAGAGTTCTTGAATCATCCAAAGAAGACAGACAATCCTTGTCAGGGATTCTACACTAGGAAAAATGAAGAGAATGTTCTGCAAGGGACAGGCAAATAAGAAGATGATGCACTGTCTTCCCAGACCCAAGTCTGAGATGTGACTGCAACGTTGGATGGGTTTCTGAAGTTGACAGCTAAGACTTGGCACTAACAGCAGTGCTTCATGTCATACCTCACAGATTATAGATGATAGTATAGAAGAGTGCTGAAGGAAAGGAAGGGCCAAATGACCATCTTGGAGCTCTTTCCTGTCCCACAAGTGAAGAAAGATGGAAGGGAGAAGATTTTGGAAGTGAACTGGTGACTAGAAAAGTGATGTAAGGTAGCGAGGGTTTTGTTTTGTGGAACACTGGGCCATGTTCTATAAGGAGAGCGAAGCTGTATAGTTTGGATTCCCTCCATTCCCATTAGAAGGGAAACCAACTTCCACATGACAGGCTGGCTAGACCACTCAAGATGAAATGAACAACAAACAGGGAGATTAAGAGGGGGAACAAATGAGCACTCATTTACCACAAAATCAAGCTGCTGAGAACAAAATTATTCACGACAACAAAGGGAAATTCCTATCCACTAATGGTAGAAGCCTGAGTAACAAACAAGAGGAACTGGAACTACTCATTTATGAGCATAGATTTGACCAAGTTGATATTATTTAAACCTGGTGGGAAGGTTCAACTGATTGGAATGTTAAAATCACTAGCTATAATCAGTTCCAGCAGGATCAGGTATGCAAAAGGGATGGGGAGGTGGCACACTATGCTAAAAATGGTATTACCTGTTTTGGAGTCACTGACAACTCGGAAACAAATGGTCTTGAATGCTTATGGTTCAGTGTTCTAAAACATAAAGCACAGGATGGAGTATTAGCTGATGTCTGCTACAGACAGCCAAATTGCACTAGAGAAGATAATGACCTTCTTCTTAAACACTTATCTATGTGAAGGAGAAAACTGTGTTATCATGTGGGACTTCTGTCTGTTGATGTAATATTCTTAGTCTTCTGGAAGACATCTGACTAGGTATTGCATGATATTTTGATTAAGAAACTAGAATGATATAAAATCAACATGGCACGTGTTAAATGGATTAAAAACTGGCTAATAGGACTCAAAATATAATTGTAAACGGGGAATCATCATCAAGGTATGTTGCTACTAGAGGTTCTGCGGGGATTGATTCTTGGCCATATGCCATATGCTATTGAATATTTTTGTCAATAATCTGGAGAAAAAAACCTAAATCATTACTAGTAAAGCCTGCAGATGACACAAAGGTTGGCAGACTGGTAAATAACAAAAAGGATAGGTCACTGATACAGAGAAATATGGATCAGTTAGTAAACTGGGCACAATCAACTATATACCTTTCCATATTGCCAAATATAAGATCAAACATCTAGGAACAAAGAAGGAAGCCCATATTTATCTTGGGAAGCAGTGACTGTGGGAAAAGTCTTAGGGGTCATGGTATATAATCAGCTGGACATGAATACCCAGTGCGACACTGTGGCCAAAAGGACTAATTCAAACCTTAGATTATAAACAAGGACATAGTGAGAAGGTGGGAGTAGAGAGGTGATTTTACTTTTGTATTTGGGACTGGATTGGAATTCTGTGTTCAGTACTCATGTCCACACTTCAAGAAGGATGTTGAGAAACTGGAGAGGGTTCAGAGAAGCGCCATGAGAATGAGTAAACAACTGGAAAACAGGCCTTATAATGAGAGATTCAAAGAGCTTAAGCTATTTAGCTTTTCTATAAGTTCCTTAATGGGGAACTTGACAATAAAAGGCAAAGGTTTAATAAGATCCTGGGGCTCAGAGTTGAAGCCGGATAGTTTCAGACTAGAAATAAGGTGCACATTTTTTTAACAGTGAGGAAAATTATCACTGGAACATCTTACCAAAGATTGTGGTGGATTCTCCATCACTGGCAATTTTTCAATCAAGATTGGATGTTTTTCTAAGAGAGAAGCTTCAGTTCAACCAGAGCTGTTGGACATGAAGCAGGAATTAATTCAAAGAAGTCCCTTATCCTGTGTTAAGCAGGGGATCATATTCGATGATCGGTCTTAATATCTGTAAATAGTTTCTCACAGCAAAAGGCCAATTGCTGAATGAGATTGAAGACCAAACTATCCTCACTCCTCTAGCTAAGTTCCCTCCAGCTCAGTGTTGACATTCTGCTGGGACACAGGCACTGGTCCTATAATTTAGTCATCGAGGCTGGTGGCTAGAATCTTGTTCAAACATTACAAGAAATGTATCCTTAAATGCACACTCTGTCACATGGGAAACAGGCCTTTGGCTTAGCAAAAATTAGGGCAACACGATGTAAAAGAATCTCACACCACAGATGATGGTGTATATTAGGAAGTAACTCGCTGCACCACATCATAAAACCGCAGTAAACAAATCACTATTTATGGTGAGGTTCTAGCTAAAGGAATGTGACCTTTCTATTGTCATGACTTGTAGGCAAAAAACTGCAATGATTTTAATTGTAAAATATGGGCATTACACAAAATCAGTGAAACTAAAAATTTGCTCATTTTAAAATGAATTAAAGGTTGTGGGATTTTTTGTTTGTTTGTTTGTTTTTTTGTTTTGTTTTTTAAAGCAATATATAATTATCCTATGGAATTTGTTGCCATAGGCGGTTACTGAGGTAAATATCTTAGATTTGAGAAAAGATTAGACATCCATTTGAATAAGACTAGAAACTGTAATTATATTGCTTGGATGAAATTGACAAAGTCTATTGTAAGCTAATCATTAATTAAAGCCAGGCAGATATTTCCCCCCTACTGGCAGAAGATGGCACAACTGGCCAGGTGCATTCTGTGGGGTGAATGAGGATGTGCGCCTTCCTCTGAGGCCTGTTATAGGTCCCCTGCCGATTGATCTGCTGTAGCATGGCAATTCCATAAGTCCTAACATGGCAGACACTAGCATGCTGTTCACAGCTTTATTTATATTAGGAGCTAAGCAGATCCTGCGCGTCTTTGCTTTTAATGGCTGACTTCGAAGGACTTTGGACCAAGCCCTAAATGCTGAGTGTAGAACACCTTGAAAAAATAGCTTAAAGCAAAAACACACTGCAACAGAAACAAGGGGGCGGCCCCCCACTGCCTCATAATCAAAAGCCTGAGAGAATATATGGTGTGAAGAAGCTGCCTTTTATGTAAGGCAAGTTCCGAGCCTGACTTGTTTCTGTTTTAGGAGGCGCTGAGTTACTCTGCTCATAATCCTCTAATCGTATCTTGCATCTAATTTTAGCACTCGTGCTTTTCTGCTTTACTGTTCATAATTTTCTGAGTCTTGTGTGCTGCTTTGCCTACTCTTTAAGTGTAGGCAGTCTGAAAATGGCATAGTTTAATAATCAATCAGTAGCCGAAGCCAAAGGCAGTCTTGAAATAAACCATCAGTCAGGAAGCAGTACCTACAGTAGAGATAGTGGCAATCCTTTGACCGATATTTTCCTGAAGAAACATGGGGTTTGGTTAAAAAAAAAAAAGTGTGAGAAAATGGTCAACGTGGAGAATTTTCTGATTTTCAGTGGGAAAATTCAAAATGTAATGTTGCATTTTGAATTGCCCTTTCAAAACATCAAAAGTCACCATTTTTTACAAATCCCATCTGAAATTCTTCTGACCTTTTCATCTTTTTCATCCCATTTTGGGGAGACAAATGCCAGTGTTCTAGCTGGAAATTCTGTTTTCTGATCAGCTCTAGTATGCAGTGAAAGAAGCAACTTTTCCAAGACCAAGTATCAGGAAAAGAAGCAGAAAGGCCTTTGCCACAAATCAAGGTTTAATAAAATAATATTATATCTGCAGCAGCAGATCTCAAAGTGGTTTACAAAGGAGGTAACGATCATGGTCCCATTTTACAGATAAGGAATTTGAGGCACAGAAAGGGGATGACCCAGCAGGCCAGTGCAAGGAAAAGAACTTATGTCACATGCTAGTGCTTCATCCATTAGACCACACTGCCTCCCTAGATAAATTGTCCAGATAGCTCTGCACCTGTGACTGGGGCCAGATTTGCATGTCCAATACATTTTACGTGCTTAGCTTTTTTGAAAACCCTGCCTGTACCCTGGTATCAGACATGTGCCCTCCTGCTTCCTGTATTGACACTAAGAGAAGTCTTCCTCCTTCAGTGGCCTTGAGCTCTGGTGAGAATTAGGTCCAGGTTCTGCAAAATATTAAATTAAGTGTCCCAGGGGATCAAAAATGCTAAGACCAGATTCTGATCTCATATCACCTTTATACTAATGTAACTCAGTGGAGTTATACCCTGGAACTGAGAGCAGAAACTGACCTTGGTTCAATCAAAGAAAATGCTTATTTTAAAAAATATATAGATGGTAATGATTGGGGAAAATTTGGTGAATTAAAGCAGAGAGGGACTGATCTTGCAAACAGAGAATACTTATCAAGATGGAGAATAAAGAATCTTTCCTCTTTTCATTGTGTTCCAGACTCGCCTAGGAGCGAGAAGCACTCACCTTGGTGTTATTAAAATCCTGCCTCAGCTGGAAGCCATTTGATGCATGTGAAGATGTGATTATCCTTATGAAACAGAGATACCATAGCAGTGGTCAGACTGGGGCTAAGTGCTGAATCAGCTGCTCTACCGAATTTAACCGCTGCATGGATTGCAAACATCCAATCCACACATCTTTACAGCTATTAGTCTGGATGCTGTGGGCAAGAAAGAAGTTGCAGGGATTAGCAAGTGCGCGGAGGCTGATATATTAAACTGTATGGAAACTTCACCGTTTAGGTGAATTCACCTGCTTTCATGAATCTCTTAGTACAGAGCGATTTTCCTTATTAGGATTAGTAGCCTAACAGCACCTAGATAGCCAACCAAGAACAGGAACCCATTTTGCTAGGTGTGATGCAACTATAACCGCTGGTGAGCAAGGCTTACAGGTGTTTCAGCCTTTTAAGCTGCAATAGCTCATTCTGGTAGTTCCCCAATTCAGTCCCTGGTGTGTCAGCTAAGAGGCTGTCTATCGCACAGGTACATAGTCCCGGCCCCAAAGAGATTGCAGCCTAAACAGACAAAGGGAGTATTAGGCTAATTTCACAGATGGGAAACGGAGACACAGAGATGAAGATTTTAATCGACATAGGAAAGTTGCACCAGTTTAACTTAAAATGTTTTGAAACTGATATAGTTACACCAGTGCAAACCCCTGCGTGGGCGTTTATTTCACTTTAAAAGTGACTTATTTCAGTTTAATTTAAACCTGTTTCGGATTGATTTAAACTAAACTGGAAAAATCCACTCTTATTCAGAAATAAAACTATCCACATGGGGGTTAGCACTGATTTAACTGTATGCATTAAATTCACATCTTAGGTTATACTAATTTGATTTTTTTCCCATGCAGATAAGGCCTAAGTGACTTGCCCAAGGTCACACAATAAGTCTGCAGAAAAACTAGGAGTTGAAACTAAATCTCCTGAGCCTCAGTCCAGTGTCTTAACAACAAGGCCATGCAGGTATGAACATACTCTGGGCCGGGGGCTCAGGACCAAGGGAGGAGAGTGGTGGTTGCAACTCTGGGGCATGGGGCAGAGAGTGGTATATGTACCCCAAGGCACGGGAGCTAAGGAAGAGGACAGATCCATGCCTAGGGAGAAAGCAGAGTCTGGTGCATGCATCCCCTGGGCATGCACCACTAGGAATAGTGTTGGTGCCTATGCTCTAGGGCAGGGGTCGGCAACCTCTGGCATGCGGCTCGCAAGTGTGAAAAATCAGGACACTTTTTTTTCCGGGGGAGGGGAAGAGTTATATATATATATATATATATATATAAGACAAAGCCCCTAATATCTGGATGTCTGGTCACCCTAAATAGGGGTCACATTTCCAATTTGAATCCAGTTCCCAGATTCAATTTGACCAAAGTCCAATCAGTTTTGAGAGATTGTTCCTGGCCCATCTACAAGACGTAATTATTTTGTTTCAACTATGTTATTTATTTATTTTACTAAATCTAACAGTTATTCACCTCTTTTATCCCCATGATGTAAGTTTGGTTTTTTTAAACCTGTGTTACATAATACATTTATTTAGGAGTGTGACAGACTATTTTTTCACTGAGAACAAGTGAAACCTTTTATCATAAAATAAAATAAAACTAGTTGTTAGTATTCGTTCATATTCCATTAAAAAAAGAAGAAATCACAGTTCATAATTTTAGCATCCAACATATTTTAGAACCTGTTAGAACTTCAATGGATTTTCCAGAAATACTGGACCTGATTCTCATTTATACCATACAAGTCATTAGTGATTTTAGTGAAGTCATTAGGCCTGATTCTCCTGTCCCTTAAATTGGTATCAATCAGGAGTAACACCACTGAAATCAATGGAATTATGCAAAACCAGTCTGAGTTGGAAGAGAACCAGGCCCACTGACTCTGCATTGCTGCATAGTAAGCGGCAGTGACAGTTTTGAACTCATTTAGGAGTGTTGATACTGAGCAGAAGTGTTTATTTTTGGCCTAGCATAAATTGGAAAATGAGCTCTTCCAAATACTATGCACACTTTCCAGCTACTGTACTATGGCAGGTGATGGGAATTTTTCACCATTAACGATAAATCACTCCAAGGGGACAGGTTGGAGGTATTGAGGTGAGGGTGTTAATTATTCCTTGGATCATTGTGGAGTAATGAGTAGTTTTTTAGTGGGATGGCCCTGATGTAGTGAACATACTAAAATGCAGTCTGGTGGGCTTAAATGCAATGCACGGATGAAAGCAGATATAGAGGAGAGATTTGCTGCAAAATGCAGTGGCTGCTCTCAGTTCAACTGTACAGTCTTTAATTTACTTTTATTTTCTTTAAAATTTCTCTTTGCACAGCTACATATATAAAATCATGCAAAATGCATGTGAATAAAAATACTTTTGTGGCAAGGTATGGGGTGAGCTTTTTTATTTTCTAAGATCAACCCTTCCTCGGTGACTATAAGATAAAATAGGCAGCAAGTGACACAGGGTGGGTTTTTCCAAATCACATAGAGTTGGCCCAACTCTGCTACCACTGAAACCAATGGAAGCAGAGATAGGCCAACACTGAGGACTTTTGAAAATCCCACCAGAGTACCAGAAATGATGGCTGACCTTGAAGCATTCACTAGAAAGGTGAGCAGACACAAGAATCCCTGCCCAGATGGACATAGGTGGTTAGGATGGAGTCCTGGCCCTACCTCTTTGTGCAAAGCTGTGGCGGGGAGGGAAGAGCCATGCCCATCCTTTGTGCTGTCAATGCCTTAGAGGGCAGCAAGGGATTCCCCGCTCTGACAGCTTCCCCCATTCAGAGATCTGTGGAAGCCAGAAGCTCCATTTTGTAAAGGATTTCAAGTTTTTTAAATCCGGATTCATTCTGAATTGGAGCCCAAAAGGGAAAACTTCAAAATTCTCCATGAAGGGAAATTCCCTGGGGAAAAAAATAGTTTTCAGTCATTCAAGACATTTGAGGTTTCTTCATTTGTATTTTATATAATATAATACACAATTTAAAAAAAATGTAACAAAAAGTTGTTTCAAAACAAATAACTGAAACAGGATATTTTAACATTGATGGAGCTACGTTTTCTGTTTCTTTCTAAACAAAATTCTACCAAAATCTACCCGGTTTCATGCTGCATTTTGATTTCAGCAGAACTGCAAAAACCAACAGAATGTGGTTCCATCAAAGTTTCTCTGACCAGCATTATTATGTGCACTTTCAGGCATAAAGGGAAGGAATGAGGGACTGATTAGTTACAGTCAGTCATTCACTCTGCTGATTCTTCTCAACCAGCAGAGAAGTCCCACAATTTAGAGCTGCCCTTAGGCAGCTCTAAATTATACAGGGGGCTATTGTGGTCTCCAGCCAGCTGAGAATCAGGACAGTGGAAAGGTGGCATAGAGCCACCTTTCTAGCCACTCCCCATGTCTTGTACTGAGTGCAGCTTGACTCAACCTGGGGATCGGGCTCAAGATTTTTCAGATGCATTTCCCTCAAATGCAATCATTAAAAATCAAGGCAATTAACAGGTAGCAAGATTTAAAATAATTATTAATTACGCATTTGAATGTGATCTTGAGGAGCTAGTTGTGAGCATTGTGGGTGGCTATGTCAGCAACGAAAGGGCGGTAACTGGGGTGGGGAGGAATCTGGGAATGCATTTGGTTAAGTGGTAAGACACATAACGTGAAGTTGGTCTGAATGTTCATGCTTCTTTGGCAGGTGATGTCCTTGATTTGTATTGACTAGACTGAGAGGAAATGCGCTCACCCAACTTTAATCCTCAATGAACAAAAAAAGTATTTGTGTGGGAACTTCCCTGCATTCATTGTTTTTAATAAGAAACAAGGAGTGACAGGGGATTAGGTTTAAAAGTCTGCAGGATAACTGCTGTCCTCTGAGAAAACTTCTGAACTCCACTGCTGCAGCCTTCCTTCTGCAGACCTTTCCATATCTGTCCATAGGGCGTGTGGGAATTAAGTATAGCCCCAGGAGATACAGGAAGTAGTTGAGTGAAATGGAAGGGATGTTGGACAGGCTTTTATCCATGCTGAAAATATAAAAAATGTAACATGTTAAACATGGATAGACTGTTCTCTTCTCCATGCCCAGGCCCCTACACTCTTTATCATGTCCATTCCCATCATAAGCACCTCCTGAGACCCATTTGTAATGCTCTGCATAACTCATCCATTGCTTCGCCGCTCAATGTGGCCACTCAAATGTCATAGTGATAAAACAGTAATATAACATCATCAAACCATCATGCAATCCCACACGTTAGAGACCAGAGTGTCAAAGAGCTCTGCACCCATGATACACCCAACACATTGAAGACTTTTGAAAAATCTGCCAGTGTTATACACACACACCACCGTGTGCACATTTGGCATGTATGTGTGTGTGTCACACAGCCAGATTTTCATGAAATGATGTATGTGTATAAATATACACACACAAGTTCACACACATACATTATTGCATAATAATCTGCCTCTGTGTGTGTATATACACACCTGGTCAGAGTGTTGTGTAACAGTGTGGGTGTATGTGTGTATAAATACATGTATACATACTCATTATCGCATGTAGACTTGAAGCAAAATATCAGTGCAATTGACATATTTGTTCACATCAATTTTGTTTACCAGAAACACTGACTTAAAAGGAAAGATTATTTTCTTTTTCAATGACAAAGCAGCAACAGAAGCTGAGAGGTTTAAGAAAACATACAAATGTGCCATCTAATAGTCCATCAAATAGCCCTTTTCACACAGATAAACCTTTTATCTCTCTCTCCCAGATTCTAATCAGGGGTACAGGTTTTTATGTTTCTCTTGTTACTGCAGCAACCACTCCAACTGGGATTCTCTGTGCCCTGGGAAATAAACTCATTTTGACCCAAATGAAACATTTCAGTGTCTTGTTTTATCTTTTCACATTAACATACCGGCTTTTATTTGGTATTCAAGTCAACAAAGGTGCCTTTCTCTTGAAGGCAGAATGTGTACACTCTATGGGGGAAATTCATTAATTGTATTAAGTCAGAGAGGCTGATCCTAGAAGAAGTGGTGATATGTCATAAAAGAAGGCATGTTAACATGCAGTGTGATAGAGGATATGACATTTAACAGAGAACTCGGCGGGAGAGGACTCGGAGATTGGACCCCATTGATGGGATTAACTCGAAGAGGAAGAAGAGGGGAATTTTATTGATAAAAGAAATGACTTTGGGAAATGTGATCGCAGGACTAACTTTATGACTTTTCATTGTACTTAAATAACCAACTAATATTCACTGAACACTTAGTTTAAAAGAGGAAGAAAAACCTCCAGTTTTTCATTGTTTATGTTGTATTTAAACACATAGATTCAAAGAATTCCAATTTCTATTGATATTTTCCATGATCATCAGATACGCCCATAATGCTGTAAGAAACTCTTAGTTCAAATTCAATGCTCGTTTTATTGTAGTTGAATCACTGTAAGTTAGGGCAGAATTTGGCTGTGCATGTTAGGCAAAATTTCTTGGTTTTACATTCATTACTTGCATCCAAAATACAAGATTAAAAGGGAGGAACAAATAGGTAATTTGTTAAACTGAATGTTGAATTCTAAAAATATATATAACTGAACTTCCATATCATCATGGATGCAATAACATATCCATATATTCATGGATACGAACAACAAGTAAGCACGCCCAAACCCTCAGTCTGAACATCTAAAACTACGGAGAGGGGAATGGGCCAAAAAAAAAAAAAAAAAAAAAAGCAGATCTGTGAAATTCTTTCACCAAACTCTTCCCAGGCCTGTTGCTCTATTTTCAAATTGCCAATTGAAGGAGGGCAACATATATTCACAGTCTCTCAGAGATGAGTTGAGACACACATCATAGATGTCTGCCACTAAATCAGCACACACACACACACACACAAACTATGCCAAGCAACTGAATTCAGTTGCCCATAGTTTCCAGGAGAGACCATCAACAAAGCATGTCTATCTCATGGTCTCTCTCCAGTTGTAGGTTTATGTATTTGGCCTGACTTCCCAGCATGCCTTGCCCCAAGCCCAGGACTTGACTGTCATAAGAAAGTACATTTCCAACAAACCTGCTCCCCTGGATCTTAGAAAGTGATTATCTTGGAACTATTCAGTTTATTTCCAATTCAAAACTCATGAGCTCACTCCCCAAAAACATGAGAACGGTTTTAAAAATATACACACTCGGGGTTCTTTTTATTTGCCTTCTGGCATTTGAGCTTTTAGGATGCACTCAGGTCACATTTTCAAGCTCTTCTTTGCAACCAAAGGACTAGAAACTTACGTGAGAGAGAGAGAGAGACAGACAGACAGGCAGACAGAATGTTGAGATTCTGGGGTCTTTACCATCTCTCTTGCTATTGAGAAGAGAGAGGAGTCCCAGTCCACTCTAATCAGGGTCAACAGAATGGGCCTTATTAAATTCCAGACTGGTTCCCCTCTGTAACCACAACCCTTTCCCAACAGAGATTGATGAGGCAAATGGAGATTCTGAAAAGAAGGATTATCAAGCAGTTAGGGCACTAGCTGGTGACATGGGTTCCTGTCCCTGCTCTATCACCTTTGGCAAGTCACTGAGGCATCTAGGCCCAGATCCAACCACTGCAAGTTAGGAGCCTGTGTATCTTTGAGGATCTGAGCCTTAGCTTCTCTGTGTCTCAGTTCCTCATCTGTAACCTGGGGATAATTCCTACCTCACAAGGGTGTTCTGAGGGTGAAACAGGAAAAAAAGTTTGTGAGGTGCTTATATATTATGGCAATGAGGGCCATGCCAGTAAGTACAAGAGAGCTAGGTAGTGTTGGCCAAGTAGCCTTCCCTCACAGTCCTTATATGTTCTACACACCCCATTACAGAGGAATGGATGCACACTCCCGAATTCCCAGTGGGTTCTCTTCTCTCCAACAGCCCAAATCAGTCCCCTAGAACCAAACAGCCCTGAGCCTGGCATTGTTTTGAAACACACGGGTTCAAAAAAATGGACCTACCCTCTGATGTCCCAGTGAAACAAAACTCTTGCTTTGCTTTATTTTACCGTGGCTTCTAGTGGTGGATGTTAAAGGGCAATGAAGCTCTGGCTGCTCCACTTTCAATCCAGAAGGAAAAAAAAAAATCAAGTGGAAAAAGCCATCCTGTCTGTTATTTTTTATTATAAGTAAAATCAAAGATGAACGTGATGTGGCAGAGAAATGAAAATGGCTCTGTCTCTGCCATGCCAAGACATTGGACAAGGAAACTAAAAGCTGTCAAACTAAAAATGCCAACTGTGTGAATAATATTAATTATATTTAATAATATATTTAAAATCATGGTTTGAAGGGGGGGAGAACTGAGTTCATGGATTTGCCTTCCTCCCCACCTTTTAAGTTTGTTGAAGGGGATGGGTTTTTTTCATGTTAATCATTATTATTATTATTAGAAATAATTCAGTGCCTTAGCCCACAAAAGAAATTCTCTTCTGATCAGGGCTTGCGCCTTGAGTGAATAAATAAATAGCATCCGTTTGATGTCACAAATGTGGAAGCCGCATGTTTATTTCTTCACTTGGAGAAAAAAAGAAAAAAAGAAAGCAAGAAAGAGCAGCAGCTACTCCCCCCCTTCCTGAGGTTTGTGTTGCTGTGAAATAAACAGATGCTTTGGGGTGGGGGGGTGTGTGGAACACTCTGAGTGTTTAAAATAATCCCAGTTACTGTGATTAGCAAGCATAACAAAAGAGGGGTGATAAGGAAATAGAAGACATCAGAAATGACCGAGTTTGTTTTTGTTTGGAGTTTTCTACTGTAAAATGTCTGACATTGCCAAAAAAAATAAAACCTGCCCTTGAAAACAGACATCTGTTTTCAGTGCGTTTGAGACTACAAGCATGAAATGGAGGAAACGTATGAGAAAAGAACCTAGCAAAGAGTTTTACCCCCTACCCTCAAAACATGCAAAGCTACAACAAAGTCAAAGCAAAATAACAAACAGGAGCGCTAGCAGCCATTTTATGGACCACGGTTCTTTTTTTCTTTTTTAAATGAAAAATTTCTGTGAATTAACACATGAACCTCAAGTTTCAAACACGAGCCCTAGAGTAGCATATTAAAACCCCCCATTTAGACTCCCAGATCAGCACTCAGGAACAGAAATGCTTCTTTTGTGCATCTAAATACTGATGTGAGCATCCACATGTAGAATTCTTATTACCGTAGTTATTTCACTGTTATTTGACAAGAACCGACAATACCCACAGTGCTACACAAGAAACAAAGTCCAGACAATTTCTGCACCAAAGAGTTTACAGCTCAAGAGGACTACAGTCCAGAGATAAACTTTACTGAGTGCAAAGTAATTATGCTGATTCACATCCAGTGAAGGGCATCAGACCTAAAGAGACCAAGTTCGACAAATGTGTCCACTTATCTTCCTGGTATTAAGTGCTCTCAACTCCTGGGGAGCCAATGGGAGATCAGGGCACATAGCACTTGGCAGGATTGGGCCCGGAGAGCTCCGGAAAGCACCTAATGATTTGGACAGATGGAGAGAGTGACTGAAATTCTCAAGTTATCCTCAGGTCAGGATGGGCAATGGTAGTGCAAGTTTCCTCTCTCAAGTGCCTCATCTCTGGCAGGGCTACCTCTGAGAAGGAGAGAGGAGTAGCCTGGGGGGGAGCGAGCTGGCCTGGGACTCAGGAGACCTGGAATCTATTCCTGGCTGTACTTGTGGCTGCTTGTGCAAATTGCTTTATCTTGCTGTGCCTCAGTTTCCCCATCTGTAAAATGGGTGATATACGGCGCTCCTTTGTAAAGCACTTTGAGATCTACTGATGAAAAGTGCTGTATAACAGCTTGATGTTATTACTCTTTATCCCCATTCAGTCCTTGGCCTCTCAGCTGAGACTGGCAACAAACATGCTATGTCAATTCTGAAGAGAGATTTTTGTGAAGCAGACACCTGACCACTAACATCTGGACTAACTGTGAGGACTTTGTGTCATGCTGATGTGCAGCAGGTTTGGAATGATGAGATAGGGACTTAAAAGGTGCCATAATCCCATTGCCAGTCCCCATTTTTCCTTATGTGGTTAATTACATATATCCAGGTCATAAATTCAACCACCAGTTCAAGTCAGAGGGCTGTCAGGGCGTTCAGCAGCTTGCAAGTCTTTCATTCCCTCTCCCCCTCTCTGGCCAATGGATCTTTAAGCATTTATACACAATGGAAGAGTCATTGGGCCAGAAAGCGAGAGGATGAATGTAGTCCAGTGATCAGGGCACCCGCCTGGGAGGTGGGAGAACTCAAGAGCCAGTCCCCCTGCTCCAATCACTCTCTCATAATTTATCCACAGTGGAACAGCTTCCACAAGAAAGGCCGAGGAAGCCCCACATCAGAACATCCCATCGCTCGGTGGTTAGAGCACGCTCCTGAGAGGTTGGCAATCCCTGTTCAAATCCTGTCTGGCAGAGAGGGGGTCAACTGATCCTGGGTCATCTGCATCCCAGCTGAATGCTGTAACCCCTGGGCTAAAAGTTATAAGAAGGGCAGCAACACCTCTTCCTCCTCTGGCTGTTTCGTGGGGAGTGAGGCAGGCACCTGACTCATTCCAGCAAGAAACACCTTAGGCGCCTAAGCCATCCAACTCCAGGCGGCGGGTCCCGATGCGTGGATTGCTAAACTGGCATAGGCACCTAAGTTCGGGATGCAGCGATCTCTGAGAGGGGGTGGGGCTTAGCACACACCCCTCTGGAAGGCATCTCCCATTGGCTAGCGTGGGCAGCTCCCCACCCAGCATGCTGGCCTTTGTGGATCGAATTCTAAGGCAGTGGTTCTCAAAGCCAGTCCGCCACTTGTTCAGGGAAAGCCCCTGCTGGGCTGGGCCAGTTTGTTTACCTGTCGGGTCCGCAGGCTCGGCCAATCACGGCTCCCACTGGCCGCGGTTCACCACTCCAAGCCACTGGGGGATGCGGGAAGGGCAGCCAGCATATCCTTTGGCCTGTGCCGCTTCCCGCAGCCCCCATTAGCCTGGAGCAGCGAACTGCAGCCAGTGGGAGCCGTGATCGGCTGAACCTGCTGACGTGGCAGGTAAACAAACCAACCTGACCCACCAGGGGCTTTCCCTGAACAAGTGGCAGACCGGCTCTGAGAACCACTATTCTAAGACACCATCTCTCTCCATTCATTGTATGGGAAGCCTAGGAGCCTAACTTGGGCTTTGCAGATGGAGCCTAGGAGCCTAACTCAGGCTTTGTTTCTGTGCCTTTCTAGGCACCCAAAAGTTAGGCACCATAACACTCAGTGTTGCAGTTCCTAAGTCCCTCTGTGGATCTGGGCCTTATTGTTCATGGCTCATTTAATCCTTAGTTTCTTATTATTTATTTGTATTGCAGTAGTGGCCAGCGGCTCCAATTAGGCTTGTGATCTAAAGAGACAAGAAAGACAAAATGTAACACAGGAAATGACTTGCCCAGCGTTGCATAGCTTGGAACAGAACACAGATTTCCTGACTGTAAAGCCAATTCCCCTATCCATTAAACCATGCTGTCTCCTGTGTGGAATTGACAAGCTTATCAATCAGGGTCAATTGAGCTAGTGATTTTTTTAAAAAAAATTTTTTAATGTGGACACATGTCCACAGAGAACTACTACATTTCTTTCACCAAACAGCCCGCAAATGGTGACAACTTTCAGCCATTAGCAACCAGGACTGGATCCGAGCCAGTGATATCAAAACGAAAGGCTCAGAAATGGTTCTTTGTGTGTTAGAAAAGTGCTACCTAGCCCAGCTGCAGTTGTCAGCATTTCCATGTAAGCCCTTATTTTTAGCAGTTTGCAACTCAACTATAAAATCAGAGATCTCGTTGGGGAAGCACTTCTCCCCACATGCATACACACACTCTGCTGCCCACAGTTACCTACATAATAGACACAAGCTTCTGAGACTTAAAAATAAATGCAAATCATATGCTCAGCTCACGAAACTCACTTGAAAAATAACTTGGGTCTGGGGAGGTGAGGAGGAGGTGGTGGTGGAAGGCCTTAATTGATTCCTCTTCATTTTGAAGTGGAACTAAAATCTCAGAGCTGTCTTCTGGGAGAGCTTGAATGAAACACAAGGAGGGGGTGCTGAGGAATGTGGAAGGGGGGGGATCTGCTGCTTTACCTAACTTTTCATATTTTTCATCATACACGATAAATAATATAAAAATATATTACCAGATAAATAGTCACCAGTATGACTCATGTTCCACGCATATGATTCTCCGTGAATGCCATAGATTTGGGGCCAGATCCTCAGCTGGTGTAAATTGACTTCAGTAATGACATACTCATTGACACCATGTGAGGCTCTGGTCCAGTTTCTCCATGGATCAATGGCCAGGACTTAGCTGTAAGTTTGTATCATACTATAGGGTTCCCTTCCCTACTGTTAGAACTCATTTCACACTTTTTTATAGTAAACACAGCACTGGAAATATATCAAGAAGCAAAAGGCTGATCTAATTTTTGTCCTTAAAAGCTTTGATATATTTTAAAAGGCTTTCATGTGTTTAAAATTTGCTAAACTAAGGTTTTGGCACCTGAATAATTGTTTTAAAGTGGAACAGTCTCTAATAAGAAACCTACCTCAAGCAAGGACGTTAGGGTTCGAAGACTGGGCTACAAAGGAATTTGGTATGCCTCATTCACCTTTTCAGACTCAAACACTGGAGCCAGGATTGAAAACCAGGTATTTCAGGTGTCTGCATTTAAAAGACTTTGTTTATGTTAAGGCTTAGGTCACCTTAACAGGTATGTTTTAATGAAAACATTACCTCTCAATGACCTTTGGGGTTTGAAGGTGAAAATGCAGTCACTGGAAAAAGGAATCCTAATTGTCATGGATGAAATCTTCAGCATTAAAGACATTGTTTCTCATCCTTGCAATGTCTTACTGCAGTACCCAAATACACCCACACCACAGAGCAGAGAACAAAGTGGGTTCTGATGGCTGTACTTGAACTGAAAAAACACAGGGTTCCAACGTGTTAAAAATTAAAGACCTTCTTCCAAATCTTTTCAGCAGGCATTCAAGACAGGCCTACAAAATCTATTCTAAATCCTTTATTGATACAAACCAAACATTTTGCTCACCTTGCTCAAATGGGAGAAGGAGCTGTGCTGATATCAGTGTCCTATAGGACATTAATTGGTTAATGGCAATTTATTCCCAGCTACTCAAAGAATAATATCTAGTCATTATAGTAAAATAAAGTCAAGTCAACTAGCAATAGCACACTTTATGTAGCATAGTAATTATAAATTATGTCTGGGCATCTGGGACAAAGGTTCTTTATTAAATCTATTCAGTAGTTTATTCATAACATATTTGTGGCTTCAAAAAGAACAAAAGAAAAAGAGTTTTCCTAAGGTTGTTGCATTAACAAAACTGACAGCCCTTGTACATTTTCAATAAGTCATTTGAAACAAGCTACTTTTTGCAAACCTTGTTAACTTCAGTTGTCACTGGCATGTCATCAACAAGACATTCATTGCCTTTCCAACTGGAACTTTTATGTATAATTGCCATATGTATTGTTGAAATCTAAAACTTGGGGGGTGGGGAGGAGAGGGCGGATGGCACCTGTCAAATTCCTAAGTTCAGGTCAAGACAAAATGAAAAAAGCTTATGTTTCAACATCATCATTTTACTCTAGTTTAGAAGTATGAAATACATCATATTCCTGCTCAATTCTTGTACAGGATAAACAAAAAATAGTATTGTGGGTCCTTCTCATGTTACTTACTTAACTAATGGGATTCACCACCACAGATCTCTTGACACACAATGGAAAACGTGTGTGGCTGGTGGGTGTCCAGTCTGGAAAGGAGGTGGGCATTGTGGGAAAACATTCTTCTGAACTATACTGAAGGGTGTAAATACCAATTTTAAACATCTAAATGCTGTCTTGAGCATCCAAATACAGGGTTTGGGCATCCAGTTGTGGCTCCCACATCTGGAAACAGATTCTCGATATCGTTATTTTGATAAGTAGTAACTTGGGTAGGAAATGTTATAGGGCTGGACAACATGATTTGAAAGTTCTGTAACCCTCTTTTATGATGCACGGGGAAAGAGTTATTTGCTTTTGGCTGAAGAACAACAAAAGCATGCTCTTAAATAGCATGCTAATAATATGTAATATTACATATATTTGGCTGGCAAAGTGCATCATAAATGGCTTTCACGTAGCATTCAGAACAAACGTTATGAGGAAGAAAGCCCAAGAGCTTGGTAAAATATGCAATTAGCTACCTCCATAAAGCGGGATTAGAGATCAAATTGCTATCCTTTCAAGATTAAAGAGATGTCAAAAAAATAATTACCTGCAATAGAAAAGATTATTGAGTTTATGGTGGAACCCATCACGACACATATACTACGCAGCCCAGAAGTTACAGGAAAAGAGAGAAGAAAACAGCAATGGATTTAAGTATGTACTAAATTAGGTCCTGAATCTGCAATTGACCGCATACGCTGACTTGGCATGGGCAGACCCCTGGATCCACACGGACCCTTATTAATGACAAAGGGGTTCTGCTCACAGTAAGTGCTTGTCCAGACAGAGATAGTGCATGGCAAACTGGGGTGTAAATTTGCAGCACTCCAGCGTGCCGCGCACTAACTAGCTGTGCAAACCCTGCTACTATGCGCTAAACGTTGTGTGGCGAGCTTTGACATACTGGTGTTTCGACCAGCCCTAGGTCAGAGTGCACTACGGAAGTTTTAGTGCATGATGTGAACAGCCAGCTAGTGCGTGGCAGGCTAGTGAGAGGTGGATTCATACCCCAGCTTGCCATGTACTAACTCTCCATATAGTCAGGTGTCTAGGGTATGTCGACACCACAAATCAAGGTGAGATTTAGGCTACCGAGATAACAATAGCCCTGAAGATACAGCAGAATGGATCCTGGTTCAGGCCTACAACCCAAGTACGGACCCACGGTCACACAGCTTGCCCAGACAGCTAGCCCGTGCTGCCATATTTTCACTCCTATTGTTTCCCACGCTAGGTAGATTGAAGCTAGTGCAGGTGTGCCTACTTGTGCTACAATTACACTTTAATTTGTGGTGCATATGTACCCTCAGTCATGAATGCACTAGATTTGTGACTGAAGTAGGGTGACCAGATAGCAAGTGTGAAAAATCGGGACAGAAGGTGGGGGATAATAGACACCCATGTAAAAAAAGCCCCAAATATCAGGCCTGGCCCTATTTAATTGGGACATCTGGTCACCCTAGACTGAAGGCCTGATCCAATTCCTACTAAAGTCAACTTCCAGGTTTCGAATTACTTCAGTGGGAGTCAGGATGGGTTCTAAGCACAAAGATCTACCCCATTGACTGCATTGGGATCAGAACGAGGACCTAAACTCTTGCGGGGAAGATCCTGAGCTGGCATAAATTGTCCTAGTTCCACTGAAACCAATGGCGCTATGACTATTTACACCACCTGGACAGCTTGATTTAAAAGCCAAGTATTCATGCTGAGTTAGCATCCAAATGAATGGGAGCCTTCCACTGGTCCCACTGAAGTCAGTGGATGGGGAAGGGATGGATGGGTTTTCCACTGGTATCAATGAGAATAGCATTCAGCCCTTAATCGGGTCATGGGAAAAACAGATACATGAACTCATCTATATTTAAAAGAAAATAAATAATGGGTCCATATCATTGCCTTGGAAAAATTACCAATCAATTTTTACTTTGCTTTTATATCTACTGATTGCTACAGTACATAGGAATAGTTTAGTAGACACCATAAAATAACATTCACATCTACAACCTGCCTGATTTATCAACTACCTATGAAGGCTGAGAAACATAGAAAAATGATACAGAGACTTGTATTCCAAAAACGTCTGCCAAATGAGGATCCTGCCTAGATCAAGCAAAGGCTGGTGTCTGACAAATTTCATTTAAAAGAAGATTTACAAACTTGACTTAACTTTGACAAGTTGTACTTTGTAACTTGGCAAAGGGTAAGTTTTTAAAAAAGACTCATATATATATAAATATTATATGTTGTATGGTGGGTGTAAAATTGTATTGCACTGGAAACTTCTTAAAAGGGATAATTTGTCTCATCTTGTCTCTCACAGATGCCTATTTAAAAATAGAGAATTTATTGGCACCTTTTGTTAGCTGGTTTTCAGGAAGGATTACCTTATGCCTGGCCAAAATATTTTAACACTTCACTATAGTCACTAATCTGTTTACTAAGGGCAACGTGAAAATAACTACACAATTTATAAAATCAAAAGTGAAGTTTATGGCAGCTTTGTCATGCAGTTCGAAGAAAACTAAGCACACAGGAAGCCAAATTCTGCAATGACTTACAGCCTCACCTTTCAGCTGAATCTGATCTTTATATGTTTTTGTGAATAAATATAGCTGATTATCTTAAATATCTCTGCCACAAGGCTTACCTGCCATGTAGCACTCCCTTCTGGCCAAGCCTGGCACCCCAGGTGCTCCTTGCCTCGGTTTCCTTCTTCCTAGAGTTTTCCTTCTCTTCTGGGGTGGGGGGTCACATGGCTCAGACCTCCAACTGGGTCACCCTGAGTTCAATCTCCTCATAGGATAACAAAAATCCAAAACAAAATCCCCACTTAGGCTCTTCTTCAGCCCACCCTTCAGAGTTACCTTTTAACCTCTGGATCTTGTAAGCCCTGACTCCCAGGCTCCTTCCCTGGAAGCCCTCACAGTCTCCTCCAGACCCTCACTCAGGGCCTTCCACAGAAAACTGAGTTTTTCTCAGCTCTTTTTAAAGAAATTACCCGGGGAGGGAGGGTCGCTAATCTGGCACAGGTGTGGTTGAGCCCAGCTACCCTTAAAGGGCCAACCAACCTGTGACCATCTCACTTTCATTTGCTTGGTTGATGTTTCTCGAGCCCTGCAGCCTGACCCCATGAGCCCAAGTCAATTGACCGGGCTCTCAGACTCAGCCCAGAGGGTTTTTCTTTGCAGTGTAGATGTACCCAGAATTCCAACAATGGGATTTGGGCTTCTAAGGTACTTAGGCATTTTTGCAAATGTTACCCAAAGTATCCATAAAACCCCAAATCATTATTATCCTATACACATTATACTGGCTTACTCACCAGGCTGCTAATTATTTTCACTTAAATATCATATTATTTTTGTTAGAGCTCTTTGAAATTCAGAATGTCCATTCCACGGGAAATTCCAAGACTCCGAAATTTAGTTTCTTCCTGAATCAGGACAGAAAGTGGAAATCTTGGATTTTTTTGCAAAATGAAAGATTCCGGGGAAAAAAACCTGCTTCAATCTTATTGACATGTTTCATTTTGTGGCAAAATTTTGGACCAGGTCTAAGGATTGCTATCCTCTATCAGAGAACATTGCTTATTAAAGATCCAACCTCAAAGCTACTGAAGCCAGTGTAAGGGTTCCCACTGACTTCCTTTGAGAGGAAGGGGAATAATGTAGTTTGGGAACTGGCGCAGGACTCAGGAGTTGTATATATTTGTTCTAGCACAGACTTCTTCTGTGATCTTGGGCAAATCACTTAACATCTCCTTACCACAGTTCCCCATCTGTAAAACATTTGGGGCAATAATGCTTCTATTTCCCATCTTGTCTGTTCACACAATAAAGTCTTTGTGCCAGGACTGTCTATATACATGTGTATATACAGTATTGCGCAGAATAGGGCCCAAATCTCAGTTTGCCCTTCTAGGCGCAACCATAACACAAATAATAAATTCACAATCATCATTTGGCCAAAGGATTAATCAAATCCTAATGAAACAAAAGAATTAAAAATACACTTGTTACTTACGCATCTCACACTAAGCAACTATCATGCTACCACCAAAGTCAACTAACTATTCACAACAATGACGCTGCAAAACTAACCAAAAACTTAATCTAGCCCCAATAACCACACTCTCCACCACTCTTCAAGGGAAAGGATGGGCAGTTTAGAAGGAGGGCGGAAAAAGTGGACTAATTAACCTATTCTAATAATAAATCCTTATCGCCTGCTCTGTGCATTCCAGCTCTTCTCAACTCTCCACATTCTATATTTAAATATCTGCATCCTATGCATTTTGCCAATTAACTACTGATATTAGCAGCTCAACACTCTCTATTAATACATGACACCACCGAGTTTCATGAGAGAGAAGCTTGACCAGGAGAGGTCATTGCTCATGAAGCACACTTTTCTCCTCTATAACTCACGAAGCAGTAAGCTAGTAAAATAGCACAGCAATTGACCTAGGCAGTATATCAAGGCTAAATAGACACAGAGTAAATTACATAAGTGTTAGCTAGAGAAGCTACTAACTATTCCTTTAGCAGCCCATAATGTCAGTAATTCTATTAGGATTATTGCCTGTTATGCAATACGATGCCCATATAAAATCCCTCTTTTTTAGTTATTATAAAATGTGTAGCCGTGCCGTTTATTTCTATTTAAAGGATGCCATTTGTTTTATGCTTAAGCTGAACTGAGCTCTAGTTTCAAAGGAGATCAGGGGCCCAATCCTTTCTGCCCACCCCACTGACTTCAATAGTAGATTTGGGTGCAGGACTGGATCCCAAATATGGTATTTTCTGGTTCAGTCCCGGTCAATGTGATCAGCTCAGTTCAGACATAATGTTACTTTTGGAGAAAGAGCTGTCAGTATCTATCCTGGCTGTAACCACAGGGTGGGGCTTTGTCTTCCTATGTGTCTGTGCAGTGCCTAGAATCATGGCCTCTCAGTACTACTGTCATACAAATAATAGATAATAATGAGGTGAATTAGGGAGGGGGCTGAAGCTAGAACTCAGATTCTTCCTGATTCGTTCAGCACCGTGAGTGATCAAGCCAGCACTGGCACATGGAGAATTTCCCTTAATATATCTACTCTCTGCTCACAGTATGGCATTCTTTTTCCTGGTATGTAGGATACAGCAGGCAGCAAGCCCTGAGTAATACAGTATAGGATGTGAAGTAACTGGTATTTCACAGGGCATTTGGCTAGTGAGGCGTAACTGTATGCCAGATTTAGTCTTCAGGAGGAAAAGTGCTAATTAAGGAACCAAATCAGGCCTCGCTCTTCTTAACTTCTGAAATCAGAGTGGTATAACTGCTGCTAATGGCAAAAACACAACCTCTATTATTTAGACCCTGACTAGGAAAAATATTTACACACCCATCTGACTTTAACTGACATGCCTAACTTTATGTATGAGCAGATGTCAATAGTAATTTAGCAAATGCTTACAGTAAACAACAACAGAACGCTTAGAGAGTGAAGGTCCATAGCACCCAGTGTCCATGATCCCAATGTACAGCTTTATTCCAAGCATCTAAGAGCTCCACAGAGTTATGGCTGATCTGGTGCAACCAGATTGATCGTGGGCAACTGCGTGGCTGCTACCAGTCCATGACCAGATAATGTCTTCGCCTAGCCTCAAGTCTGATCTTCAGAGCTCGATGTGCAAAGACTGTCTCTGAGTCAGGTTACATGACTGAAAAAGGGCAGCAGTAGTGGCCAGTGATGACTCCAGTCCTCCCGAGGCCAACTCTCAATAATACATCCCTATTACTGATAAAGTCAAACTACTTTATACCCTGTAGTCGCTGCTGGCAATGCATAAGTAATGCCTCCAGCCTCCTGATGTCTTGTCTAAGCAATGTCCATGTTTCAGATCCATATAAGAGAGCATGCAGGTTTGACAAATGCATACATATCAGATTGTATGCATTTGTATTAATATTGAGAAAACTGAAGTGTTTTATCAACCTGCTTCAGGCTTGCACATGACCCACCACAAAACACCATCGAGGGTCAGATTTTGGAGACAGCTGAGCACTTTTGCAACCGTGGTAGCCAACTTTCTCAAAATGCAAAAATCAACAGTGAGATCCAGCACAGGATCCAGTGCTCAAGTGCTTCCTTTGGGAAATTGCTCTGACATGTTTTCACAGACTGTGACCTATGGCAGGACACCAAGATTCAGGTCTATAAGACAATTATTGTTCCAACATTCCTCAATGGATGCGAAACCTGAGTGACCTATTGACAGCACCTCAAGAGTTTGGAGAGGTTCCACCAATGAAGCCTCCAGAAGTTCCTTCACATCAAGTGGCAAGATCGCCACACTAATGCCAGCATTCTCACTGAAGCCAATGTCACCAGCATTGAAGCAATGATCCTCCTGCACCAACTTCACTGGGCTGGACATTGTGTGCGGTCGCCAGACTCTCACCTCCCAAAACAAGTCCTCTACTCTCAGATCACCCATTGTCAGAGATCCTGCAGTCGTAAGAGGAAACGCTACAAAGACACTCTGAGTCTTAAAAAAATCAATGTGGACATCACAAGCTGGGAAGAGAAAGCCACGAACCAACCCCAGTGGCGCCATGTCCTCTATCAGGCAGTGGCCCACTTAGAGGAGAAACGCCTTGCCCTGGAAGCTGAAAGGAGAGAGAGAGGAGGAAGGAAAAAGAAATACCTTTCTCCCAGCAGGCCGCTGGCCTGCCACAAAATGTTTTTACCTACTGCAGGTGGATTTGCGGTTCCAGGATCGAACTCCTGAGTCATCTCAGGACCCATACGTAAATCGTGGTAGAGATCAGCCTCGAATCCAGAGATCACCAATCAATCACATTTGTACATAGATTCATATGCTTAAAGTAAAGCACATGTTAAAATATTTTGCTGAATCAGGAGCTTAATTTCTTAAAACATCATCGTGAGAATTTTGCAGAGAGGTTGGTGTAATGGCAGAAAAACGGTGATGCCAATCAAATTCTGAAATTTAGCAAAAACAATTGGGTGACCTTTAGCGTTCAAAACCATTTTCTATAATTGTGTCGATGTTTCCAGCTTCAGAGTTAATATTTTGCAGAGCTATTTTCTGTTGCTTGAGCATTTGGCAAGTAATAGCCAAAGGCAGCGGATAACCTTAAGCACATAGTTGCCGGGCTGCAATGGCAAAAGGGAAATTGGATGGCAGAATTATCCATCTTCTTCCAGTTTTTGAAACACTGGCTCTTCACCGGGCCAAATATTTATAGATATTTTGTGACCTGAGCACAGAACACGGGTACAGGAACTGAGTCCTAATCCCAAACCTGACATTACGCTTTCTGTAGCTTTGGGAAATTTACTTAACCTTTCTGCCTCTTTTTGCTCATTTGGAAAACAGAAATAATAATACTTAACTCATAATAATACTGCCTTGAACAGGTGCTGTAAGGATTAGCTATATAATGCCTGTAAATCTCTTTGAAGATGAAAAAATTGTCATAAAAGTGCTAAGTAGTATTATTAATTAAATGATCGTGGAGTTTGGTGTAAAGGGAGTAATTGCTCATAACTTATAAAAATATACCTTGGAGAATGTATTGCCTGTTCCATGTGTGAATCATGTAACCCTAGGTGAATTGGTCAGCAATGGAAATTCTATATGTATATATTCAAATGTCCCAAAGTCTGTGAACACAAAACATATGGACGTGTTCATCTTGAGGTGGCTCATACATAAATATGTGACTGAGAGTACCTAGTTTATTCACACCCATTGGGTGTTATGTGCAAAAGTACATAAGTACTAGTGCACATACACTTCTGGCAATTTGGGCCACAGCTGTTAAACTGATATGGGGAAACTCCTGTGGACTTCACTTGGTGTAGGTTAGCATCAACACAACTGTCAAATGCTCCGAGGACCTTTAGGATGAAAATGTAAGATGAAGCTATTATTGAATGAAAAGAAAGAAAGAAAGAAAGAAAGAAAGAAAGAAAGAAAGAAAGAAAGAAAACAGTCCCATAAACACAATCATATTTTTGCATTCTGCCTATAGCTATATAGGAGAATATGTCACTATATAAATATTTTGCACTAAAAAAAGGTTGTTTTTAATAAGGACTGTCTAAAGATTTTTCCATATTTAGGAATTTCAGCCGGTCAAGCCCAGAAATCTATTTATTCTTCTATACCATCCCTGTAGTGTTCCAGCACTGTAGTATCTGAGCACCTCACGGACAGAAATGGCCTTAGATCCTCAGCTGTTGTAAACAGGCGTAAATCTCTGGCTCTCAATGGAACTAAGCCAATTTGCACGAGATGAGGTCCAAAGTATTTGTCTATAGAACACCCCCAGGTGGAGGGGAGTATAATTCCCATTTTATAGATCAGGAGTGACTCCTCAAAGCATTAAGTGCTCAAAGTCAAACAGATGAGAAGTGCACAAAATTAAAATGAAAATAACAATGATTGATCCCCAAAACTGTTTGGTTTCTGTTCAAGTGGAGGGTAAAACCTTGGTCTCTGCTTTATTTTTATGCAAGTTAGGTCACCCTAGGACCTAGGAAGGGTCCCAGTACAGAGCCTAATCCAAAGTGCTTGAAGGGAATGGAAGCCTTTGGATCAATGGGCTTTGGATCTGACCCCTGGTGGTGTTGAGTGCCCTCATCTGCCCTTGGCTTCCACGTGAGCTGGGAAAGCTGAGCACCTTGCAGGGGAGGTTGCGCTCCTCACAGGATGGAGCCCACGAATATTAGTAATTATATGCTTTGCACAGTGGGTTTTGAAACTTTGCCTGTGTTAATTAAATGCCCTGAAAGTTACGTCCTCCTCCCTAATCTTTATGCTCCAACACCCCAGCCATACTAACCTCCCCAACTATGATTTAATAGTAATCACACTATTCATTAAAAGATTATTTATTTTTTATTAATGATAACTTGAACTATGGAGTGTCTGTGCTCCTTCACATGGGGGAACTGCACAGATGTTTATTACGCGTCCTCACAACGAACACCTGTGAAGCAGGTAAAGTTTCGTATTAACTTCATTTGAATAAAAAATTGAATCAAAAAATGTTGGTTGGGTTCTCCCCTCCTATTCTTTTCCTTGAAGGCACAGGGTGATGAAACAACCACGATCAACATTATGAAATTAGAACGCAATTATTGCTTTAAGTAAAACAAAGCCCAGCCTCGCACAAAAGGTGTGGAAACTCAAATTGCTAAATGATCCCGTCTCAGTCACGCTCTCCAGTGCTTTTTTGGCAAAGCCGTGCTGTGAATTATTATGGGAAAATTAGAAGACATGTCCCATCCCATGCTGTTGCCATGTAAATGTATGATTCGTATTTAGGTATAAACACTGGAAGAAGCTTAAGTTACACCACATATGAGTAATTATAGCCCCGGCAAGCATGCCATTTTGAATTGTAAAAATAGGAAAATGACGCCTTTTGTTTAACATATGACTATTTGCAAGAGTTCTGCCAGACCTGTCTTGTTTAATCACGTTAGCTCAACAGATACTGTCTTTTAACTAGGCCCTTTCAGAGACTGAAATTCAATGCAGTCTCACCAGTAAACCAGTAGCATTATTACACAGCTGGTGTTAACATTCTTGAATGAACTCTGCGCTGTGTCATTAGTTATAAGGAACATGTTTCAAATACACACATGGCTGCTTATGTATTGAATCCTCATATTAGCCCAATTATTGTTATTTGCGTTAAAGTCCTAGAGGCTCCAACTCAAATGACGCCCTGTCGTGCGAGGTGCTGTACATATGCATAGTAAATACCAGTCTTCATTGTCAGCGTCACTGAGACACCAAGATTAAATGATTGAGGGATTTGCCTAAGGTCATACAGAGAATCCGTGGTGAAGATTGGAATTAAACCTAGCTATTCTGAGTCCCAGTCCAGTACCTTAATCCCATGACCATGCTTTGTCTCAGAACAGCTCAGGTTTGTCGCTGATTCATTTAGGAAACTTCCATGGCCACTAGTGGGCAAAGGCTATCCAACAATGACATCACAGCATCTCATTTTCCAGGCCAAGTCATGGGTACCCAGACCTAGTGGTCAGAGCCAAAGTCCACAGTCAGGAGTCAGGATACCAGGGGATCAGAGGCAGGAGACAAACCAGAGATCAGAACCGTAAGTCAGAGATAAAGAGCCAGGCCAGGTCAGGTTAGGACACCAGGAAGTCAAGTGGGGATGGGGAGCAGGAACAGAAGGCACAGTGTACTCAGCTTAGTCGGGCCAGTGGGCCAACCAGCTGCTCTGGGACTCCACCACTGGGACATTGGGATGGAGCCTCAAACTGGTGCTGGGCTTCATTGCTCCTTGGTCAGCAGTTATCAGCAGGCTGTCAAGTGGAGGGTTGAAGCATGGTTGCTCCTGTGGACCTGGGTTCCAGGCCCATGGGTCATGACACTCATGGTCTGGATAATACTCAGTCCTGCCATGAGTGCAGGGAATGGACTGGAGGATCTCTCGAGGTCCCGTCTATGATTTGTTCTCTTGCAGCTGCGTAGTCGGATTTGTGGAAAGTTGATCACAAATAGACATGACATAGGAATGGATAGACTCCCACTGAAGAGTTGGTCCCTTTTTTGATCATTTTTTGTGTCTATCTTTCTCAAAGTGTTTACAAACTTTATTGATAGTTCCTCTCCATTCAGATCTGTTATTTCCCGTGTCTTTGAAATGATCACTATTTATGCCCCATGTGATGGGATTCTACTTAATAGTGTCCATGTAGCATTGATATTTACCTCTGTATCTGCACTTTCCAAGTTTCAGCTCACCATAGAGGGCTTTCTGTTGTTGTTGTGAGTTTGTCATCACTCAGTCTGATAACAGGACCAGCCCATCTATGCTGACCTTTGATAATCATTTCTTCAATGCTAGTTGGTTTTGCTCTTTCGGGGATGTTAATATTTGACACTGTATTGTCAGCAGGTCCTCCGAATAGACAGAAGGCAGCATATGTGAAATTTTTCAAGTTGCTTGATGCGTCTGTGGTAAACTGTTTGTGTTTCACACGATATAAAAGGGATGCTAGCACTGTTGCATTGTATATCATCCGTTTTGTTGACAGTTTGATGGAATGCTGGTTGAGTAGCGTATGGCAAAATCTTCTGAAAGCCTGGCTTGCCTTTTTATTCTGTTTGATATTTCTTGATCCAGGAACTATCGCATGAGATGGTACCGCCAAGCAGGGGTGAAAGTCAGTCGGTATGGCATACTGGTAAGAAGCCGACACCGGCCCGTACGCAGCCCACGTTAAAGCACCCCAGGGCTGGTGATTTAAAAGGGCCTGGGGCTCCCAACCACTGCTACCGTGGCAGCGGCCAGAGCTCTGGGCCCTTTTAAATTGTCACCGGAGCCCCAGACGGCGCAGGCCAGGCCGTGTGGATGGGCTGGCTGGGAGAGGCTGACCACCAGCCCTGCCCCTTCCACCCAAGACCTCGCCCTTTCCAGGAGCTGACCCCTGTATCGGTAAGAATTTATTATTACTTTCACCCCGGCTGCCAAGGTATGTAAAGTGATAAATGTTCTTTAGTTTTGTATCATCTGTGGTGATGTTTGGCTCAGTGGTAGTTATTGATGGTGCTGGCTGGAAGAGGACTTCAGTTTTTTCCAGGCTGATGGTAAGTCCAAACTGTTTAGTTGCCTCTGAGATCCAATCCAGGATAAGTAGTAGGTCACTTTCATTATGACTAAGCAGAGCAAAATCATCTGCAAAAAGAGCTTCACATAGGAGTTCCTCAAGGACTTTTGTCTTTGCTGTAACTCCTCAGAGATAAGGGGTTTTCATCAACTCTGTACCTTATGTAAGTGTCCTTTTGAAGGTTGTCAGTTGCATAACTCAAAATGGCTGAAGAAAAGACCAAGAGACCAAAGAAGAGACCATTTACAAAACTTTCACAGATTTTATTGGGTATCTGCTGTGTGGAATGATGAGAAAATAAGGACCTGGACAGAAATGGGAGGGTCACCCAGTTTGACCCGTGTATTTTGCAGCAGAAAACAACTGTTGGGAAAAGAATGCTAGACAAGAATGGAAAGAATGATGCCCAATATTCACAATAAAATCTGCATAATATTTAATTTTATTTATATATTTATCTGGATATTTTTAATGTGACTATCCTCCTCTCCTGATCTTCAGACAAAATATGCAACCCAGTGAGAACTATCTTATAAATTGAATCAATAGCCAAAGTGAAAACCAGCCTAAATTATTCACCCGCCCACAGACTCTTCCCTTTCCCATACTCAGCCTTTCCTGACAGGAAAAACGTTGGGGGAAAAGGGTGCTTAAAGTCAACAAATGTGGGATCCGACAGACTAATGGGGAACTAAATCTTAGAGTTGATGACCCTTCACTGGGCCTAACCTGCCTCCCAGTTAAATCTGGGGGCTGTTAGCTGAAACGATAATCAGCAGAGCTCTGCAATCATGGTATCCTGCAAAAAGAGACCTGGCTTATGAGTTACCCAGGACACAAATTCTTTTAGACTTTGTAGACTAAAACAAACACTTTGAATTTCACCCAAAAATGAGCCAGTGCAAATTATGGAGCTCAGGTAGAGTATGTTTCCTGTAGGAGACACTGCTAAATGAGGTAGCTGCATTCTGCATAAAGTCAAGTTTCTGTGTGGTCTTCAAGGATATCTCCATATAGCATACAGTGAGTTCATACTCTGTAGGTCTCAGATTATAAAGCCAGAAGGGACCATTGTGATCATCTTGTTCAACCTCCTACATAACACAGGCCAGAGAACTTCCAACAGTTAATTCCTGTTTGAACTAGAGCATACATTTTAGAAAAAACATCCAGTCTTGAATTTAAAATTTCCAGTGATTGAGAATTCACCAGAAGGCTTGGGAAGATGTTCTATTGGTTAATTACTGGCTCTGTTTAAAAATAAATGCTTTATTGCAAGTCTGAATTTGTCTAGCTTTCACCTACAGCCATTGGATCATGTTATATCATTGTCTGCTAGACTGAAGCTCTCTATTAACACATTTCTGTTCCCCAGATAGGTACTTACAGACTGTGATAAAGTGACTCCTTAACCTTCTCTTTGTTAAGCTAAACAGATCAAGCCCCTTGAATCTATCACTGAAGGGCAGGGGTCATCAATTACTTTTTGTCAAGGTCCAAATTTCTTGGTCAAGGTAGAGTCAAGGTCCAGACTCCAGAGAAAATAATACAAAAATAATAACAATAATGTAATAATAAGTAAATAAAAAAAATTCACAGGGCATTCAAAAGCATCTGGCGGTCCAGAGTTGGCCTGCGATCCACCTATGGACTAGCCCTGCCATATGGCATGTTTTCCAATCCTTTACTCATTCTCATGGCTGACTAAAGTGTGGACAAAGATGTTTACATCTGAGAGGAAAACTCACAACCTACACGTACAGGACTAAGCACTCTTAGCTACCTTCACACCCAGCTGCCGCCCTATACGAGCTAACCTTTATTTGTCCACCCTTCAAACAGCCCCAATAGAGAAGGTGTAACTTGGTTCCACTGGCTGAAGACAATAACCACTGAGTGCAGAGAGACAGAAGAAAACAAAAGTAATAGAAGGAAAGAAGGAAGATAGGGAGGAAAACTCCCTATTATTGCTCTTCCCTCTCCCCTTACTTTTCAGCTGCTGTTGGGTACTTTTGCTGCTTTATTTTATTTTATCCTTCATTTTCTTCTCTGTGGTTGAAACACAGCCATTCAGTCTGACACTAGCTAACTTCATGATCTCTGTCCCAAGCCTGTGTTATGTTCTGACCATTATAGCATGGCCAAGATGTACAACGTGGTTAAAATGAACCAAATTTCACCATTTTCCATCCAAAATTAATGGGAGATAGGTGGACATCCCAAAAGACCTGCTAAAAGAAACATGTCAGGTTTGCCTAGTTAATTTCAAATGTCCCCAACCTCCCCTTGATCCATTTAGTGTTAAATCAGGTCAAAAACAGTGAAAGAAAAATTGCTTACTCTGGTAAGAGAGACCCACCCAGAACTAATGAGATGCAGAGCCTCAAGTGAGTTGTAAATTATTCACACATCACGATAGAGTGGAATACACTGTACTGTTGCTCAGTGCTGTCTTCTCCATTCACATAGCAAACGTGCCTGAATAATACAAGTTGCTTCTTTGTAGCCTCTTCTTCTTGCTCCCAGAAGACTGAAAACAGGTTTACCGGAGGAGCAACTCAAGCGTGGGGTTGAGAGGAAAGTTTCAGAATAAGAACTCATGTGGGTTCAAGAACCACAAAGCATCCACTTGAATTTCTGGTCTTGATTTTGTGGTAAGCCGCTAAGATCACGGTTCCATTGTGCTAGGTGCTGTACATATACATAGTAAAACAGTCCCTGCCCTGAAAAGGTTCCTGCTCCCAGAATGGTTAACGTTTATTAAATCAAGAATAGCTGACAGGGGACTAGAGAGCTCCAAACAACAGTATAATGATCTCCCAGACAACTCTCCGTCACCTCAGAAGCAATTCTAAACACAGCTCTGTATAGAGACTGCAGCTTGTTGGAAAATGCTTTTTTTAATAAAAAATGTTGATTTGCCAAAACCAAAATTGGTCGCAAATCAGGGTCAGTTCAGCTAAATCTCCATCACAAAACTGAAATGCAAATCAGGCCTGGCCCATTCAGTCATTTCCCCTGGTTACCAAGACATGTTGGTAGAAGGCTCCCTCCCCAGCGGAGCCCCTGTCCATCTGGAGTTGTCAAGCAGCTCTGAGCTGCTCTTTTCCCTGCTCACCAACAGATGCCAACAGCAAACTCACTGCTTTCTTGAGTTTCAGGCCACAGGGCTTAGTTGTAACAGTCTGATTTTTCTTAGGTTCGGTTTCCCAAAGGAGCATATGGCCAGCGTATTGGTGAAGTGCATTGACACAGAATTAATCGTTCTCGGTATAAAATAAATCATACTTGCAAACTCGGATTAAGGGTTAGAATAAAAACAAATCCATTTGATTAGTCATCATATGCGGGGCGCGGATCAGCGTTCACATCGCACTCCCCGTCAGTACCCGGCTTGGGCCAGGGAAGCTAATGCTCCAACCAGCGGACCAAATTCGGTGCTGAATCCTGGTTGCCAGAGGCATGTTGCTCATATTCTTAGAAGAATCCTCATATGACTGCCACCAAAAATGTATCCACTTGCATGGAACTTGGAAAGCACAGGTTGCAGGAGGGAAGAGCTTGGAGGAGGCACCCAGAACTTAGTCTATGTGTGGATGGTTTGAATGCTGGATGCAGTGGCAACACCTTTGTAAATAGGTTTCTTTATAAAGGGCCAGGTTTTTTTTACAAGCCTGGAGTCCTTTCATGTTATTACTCTGCATCCAGTGCAGGAAACAAAAAGGACTAATTGAGAAAAATCAGCCTGGGCCCAATCCAAAGCTTGTTGGAATCAGGGAAAAGAAGCTCTTTTACTTTGGAAATGTCGTCTTACAAAAGCTTGTCTCCTGGCACAGCAGTATCAGGTAATAAACACCAACATTTTGATTAACCGTTTAATAAACGGTAAAGACTTGAGTATCTGACCTCAGTCGTGTTTGAATGTTTAGATATGTACTGAGAAAGAAAGAAAGAAAGAAAGAAAGAAAGAAAGAAAGAAAGAAAGAAAGTGGGATTTTTGTCATTCATTCTATTCAATGTTGTCTTTGTTGAATACAAGTGAAATTTTCAGCTGTTTAGAGGATCAGCACAAATATTATTATTATTTATTATTATTATTTTATTATTATTATTTGTATGGCAGTAGCAACTAGAAGCCTCATCCAAGATTGGGGTCCCCAGTGGGCTAACCAATATACAAACACATAGTAAGAAACAGACTCTGCTTCAAAGAATTCACAGTCTAAATGGACAAGACAGACAAAAGGGTCCCCATTATTCCCAGATGGGCAAACGATGCACAGAGAGATAAAGCATCTGATCCTGCTCCCATTGAACTCAATAACAAAACTGTCATTGACTTTAATGTCACAGGATCAAGCCCCAAGTGACTTGTGCAAGGTCACAGAAGGAATCTGTGGCAGAACCGGAAACTGAACCCAGGTCAGAGACCAGTGCCCTAAACTCTAAGCCCATCCAGGCATGGAATGGGACTTAGTGACACAAAAGCTTTCTCCGTGGAAATTGAATTTCACCCAAATAGTGTTTTACACTCTGGGCTTGTCTAGCCAAACATTTAGTTCACAGCAATTTGGGGTGTGAATCTACCCCGCACTAGCATGCCACAGACTATCTGTCCACCTGGATCCTGTTGTTGTGCATAAACAGTTTATTAATGCACTTTGATCTAGTCCCATTTCAAAGAGTTGTATTTGGAGCACAGTCTAACAAATAGGAGATGCCTTGATGTCCAAATTTCACTGCTTCAATTGTTCTTTGCAGAGGCACATTGTTTTATCCACTTCTGTCCTCAGTTCGCCCTTATTTCCTTTTATCATCTTCAAATCAGGTGACTATACTGACCAAGCCATTAAATAGTCCATTGTTAGATTTTCATTGAGTTTTAAATACGTATTCATGGCTGTTTTGTATCTTCAGCGTGTTGCATAATAAATCTTCTTCCTTTATAGGATAATTTTTAAACAATTTTTATTAAAATGCATATACAGGGAATACTGATACCCTGAATTTTAAAAAGCCACCACCTGGATGGCACAGTAAACTGTGTGTGCAATTCATATTATTTTGGGGTGGGATTTTAAAGCAACTGCAGATATTCCCAGTGAGCAATCCCTTAGGCAGCTTTGAAAATCTCAGTTCTGGGGTCCAACTACCTGTTTATCATATCACGTGCTCAGGTATCACAGCGCTAGGAATCGCGTGCACAATTCATTGCACCACTGTGAATTATGGGTGAAAACTGTGACCTCGAAATCCAAAGAAACGTCTCCAAATCAGGCCTGAATTGTGACTCAAAACGCTGCTTAAAGTAAGAAAGAAACTTCCTAGTGAATTTACTTAAATTACTACATATGGAATGAAAACACAATCACGACAGAGGCTGAATACCGAAAACCTCATATGGCCTTCTTCCAGCACTGAATGTTTCTAGCCATTCGATATATAGGAAGGGATGACTTATAAAGGTTTGTCTAGTGAAATGGTAGTTTCATATAGGAAAAACATAGCACAAATCAGGCCAAGGATTGTCTTTTCATTGTGTGTTCAGTGCCTAGTATACTGGGTGGCCTGCTCCCTGAATAGTCCCTTAGCTCGGTGGTGCCCCAATCTCTGGCCGATCTCTGTAAACACTTCGAGCTTGTAGTAGCCTATGAGTAAGTAGGCTACAAATATAACTAACTGTTCACTCTCTCTGGGGCACCTGGCATTGGCCACTGTCGGAAGACAGGATACTGGGCTAGATGGACCTTTGGTCTGACTCAGTCTGGCTGTTCTTCTGCATTGCTGAACTACAAATTTTATTACTGCATGTATAAAAATACTTTTTGAATGTTTGATTCGCAAAAGAGAAAAAAGGATCAGCTGCAGTCATCTTCCCATCATTCTTACCTCATGTGTCTTTCTTTCTAACTTGGCAAAGCTTCTTTGGAACAGGCCAAAAAAAAAAAAACCCCACAAATGCCTGCAATCTACACAAATGCGTCTACTCTTGTCATAACGCCGTTCCCCTGGCAAAACAACTGTGTACAGTGCAGCTGTGTTTGGGAAGCCCTGGTGCTCCTTCAGGCACCATAGCCCTATGCTTTTGTAGATGCAGTCCTAGAGTTTCTGTGTAGCTCATCGCTATGCAGGAGTCATTTCCATGCCTGCATTCTTTGTTGCCGATACAGTTTTCTTTCCATAGGGAAAGACGTGTTTTGCAGTTCTGGGGGCGGGAAGAGGAGCTTTCCCAAGCGTGAGATGATGGGTCATTTTACCTACTCAGCTGCAATATTTTCATCCATTCCAGGCCTTGGGGTAAATGAAAAAGAGCACTGGATCTCTAGTCCTGCAGTCCTTACCCAACGAGGAATCAATTGGAATTTTGCCTGTGTAAGGGTGTGGCGAACAGAGTGTTGGGAATCATTAAGAAAAGGATAGATAATAAGACAGAAAATATCATACTGCCTCTATATAAATCCATGGTATGTCCACATCTTGAATACTGCATGCAGATGTGGTCGCCCCATCTCAAAAAAGATATATTGGAATTGGAAAAGGTTCAGAAAAGGGCAGCAAAAATGATGAGGGGTATGGAACAGCTTCTGTATGAGACGAGATTAATGAGACTGGGACTTTTCAGCTTGGAAAAAAGATGACTAAGGGGGGATATGATAGAGGTCTATAAAATCATGACCGGTGTGGAGAAAGTAAATCAGGAAGTGTTATTTACTCCTTCTCATAACACAAGAACTAGGGGTCACCAAATGAAATCAATAGGCAGCCGGTTTAAAACAAGTAAAAGGAAGTATTTCTTCACGCAATGCACAGTCAACCTGTGGAACTCCTTGCCGGAAGATTTTGTGAAAGCCAAGACTATAACAGGGTTCAAAAACAAACTAGATAAATTCATGGAGGATAGGTCCATCAATGGCTATTAGCCAGGATGGGCAGGGATGGTGTCCCAAGCCTCTGTTTGCCAGAATCTGAGAACGGGCAACAGGGGATGGATCACTTGATCATTACCTGTTCTGTTCATTCCCTCTGGGGCACCTGGCATTGACCACTGTTGGAAGACAGGATACTGGGCTAGATGGACCTTTGGTCTGACCCAGTATGGCTGTTCTTCTGTACTTCTGTCCCATTTTTGTCTGAATAAGAAGCCTCTCTAAAGTTTTCTCCCTGAAAATGCTAGAGGCTTGTAGGTAATGCAGTGAGAAGAGCCCAACACCAGCGTGTTCTTTGCTTAGGCTACATACCGGCAAGGCTAGAAACACTCCCCTCGCCCCCTGTTATTTGCTGATTCCACAGCTTATTTGGATGCCTTATCTGGCCATTTCTGTGATGTCCTTCGCCTCTTTTTTAAATGACATCAGGTCCACCTGATGTGTGCCAAGGGTATTGCTGCTTATGTAGATCAGAACTACACTGGAGCAGAGGAGAAGCAAGATCTGTAAGTCGTTCCCCACCTGCCCCCCTTGTGGTTGTTACACATAAATGAAGCTATTTCTTGGCACACACTTAATCACCCACCCTTGGTGGGGAAGACACATTATGAAGCTGCTGGCCGGTCAGCAGTAAGTGGCAGACCTGCCCTCAGGACTGGAGTGGGGCCAAGTCTAGGATGCACCTCTGGCTCTGCCCCCTGATATCTGGCCACCTCCCTCCTCATATGCAGTTGTATGTGTGTCCTGCTGCTATGTCCCCACCTGATGCTGGGCATAGCGCCCAGCTTCCTGCCCTCTCTTTTCCCTGCATCCCCTTGGACACAACTCTAGGCATCCCAGTCTTTTGGGAACTGATGCTATGCTCTGGTGCATTAGCAGGGGGGCCATGAACTGCAACGTTTCTCCTCTGACCCTGCTTTCCTTCCACTAAGTCTCACCCTTGCCTGTGCTCTTGGAGGACCTGGCAATGCTCCGAGTTGCACTCTTCACAACTGTTCTGTGCTCGTCCACACATCCAGGGGCAGCTCTTTTCTTGCAGTGTTCACCTTTATCAGCAACTTGCATGGTATGTGACAGGCCCAGGCCCTATGAATAGGGGTTGAGGTCTTCTGGGGCAAAGGCTAAAGAGAGGTATATTTTTCCTGCTTTCTTATATGTAGGATTTTGCTCTCAATGCCGCTTGCCCTTGATCCAAAGCCCATAGAAATCAGCAGGGTCACTCCTATTGACTTCAGATCATGAACCTTGTGATTACTAACGATGTGAAATCTGTGGCCCGTGTGCTGTTGTAGCCCCTCTGGTCAGTGTTTTGTGTCCCTCTCTGTGCCTTCACATTCAGTGGATGTGACTGTTACAAATATTAGCTACATGGGCTGGCTTTAACTCAAGTTGCAAAGGCATGTGCTTGCTGCTTGGGAGAGTGCTGGTTCAATTCCCAGTGGCATCCACCATGCGGTGTTAGATTTCTTCCTTTACCTCAAGATTCACCCGTACAAAGAATACAAATATTATATATATTATGGACCAGATCCTCAGATGATGTAAACTGTCAGACTTCCATTGACTTTGGTTGTGCTACACCAGCTTACTCTGACTGCAAATCTGGACCTGTGTGTGCAGATAGACTCAGGCACTTATGAAACTGAAGCTCCTGTCTTCAGCTGCACTGCAGCTTGCAGTGAGGTCTGAAACTGATACATGAAACAGGTGAGTTTATCCTCAGGCAGGTTCTTCACAGGCCACCAATGTTGAGGCTTGGTCATTGAATTGAGGGAGCGTGTTCTAATCATTAGAGCAGTGAACTGGAAACTAGTTTGGGGATGGGTTCATTCCCCATTTCTGCTAATGACTTCCCACGTGACCTTGGGCAAGTCACTTTACTTCAGTGCCTCAGTTTACCCACCTGTAAAATGCCTAAATAATGAATACTTTGCAGTGGGGCGATATTGCTAAAAGTGCAGTTCTGCTTTGAGGCGTGACTCTGTAAAAACGTCATTGTGGGGGTCCTTGTTGATTGTCTCACACTGAATTCCACATCAAATGTACTCAGTTTAAAAGTAAAAACATTAATTCTGTTTCTGGCCTTGTCAGACTTACTGTATGACCTTGGGCATGTCACATAATTTTCCTTCGTCTTAGATCCACCCTCCCACAACATGGAAATAATAATTGCTTTCTTTCTCCCATGCTTTGTCTAATCTATTTAGATATTCGCTGACCTGAAGAGATTACAATCCCAAAAAAGTGGAGCCCTAGTCTCAGTTAGGTGTGATTGCAATATAAATAATAATAAAGAATAATCAGGTATTTAGCCATCTAAATGGCGTACAAATTGAAAGAAAGGGGGAAATTTGTTTTTGAAAGTCTGGCTCTTACGTTTCGGCAGACCTCAGTCTGACTCAAAAGGCCTAGGCATTAAATGACATGGAACTCAATCGAACCAACCAGTAAGGATAAAAGACAGAAGCTTCCCTGCTGGGATCTGAACCTGTGTTTCTAGGGAGTATAGATAGCTCAAGAGAGCTGTTTAGAATATTAAGCCAACACCTCCAGCTGTCATTTAATTGATTAAAGACTATGTTTAATTAAAAAAAATCTATCACAGGACCATAGCGACGGAAGGTTGTGTTCAAATTAAATCTCAAACCACCTGGATTTATGAAGCTCAAAATGTGCATGTTGAATCACATCTTTAAACAGAGAACACGTTTCATGAAGGCAGCTCCCGTACATCCCCACCAGATTCCAAGAGCACATCATGAAGTCAGCTTTACCCACAAGCCCATTCTTCCACCCTACTGATGCTTAGAGACCAAAATGAGTGTGTGCCTGAAGACAATTTTTAATGAGGGTGGGGAGGTGAGGGGAGCGGGAAATAGGAAGGCTGGGCCGAAAATCAAGTCCTAAAGCTCTCATGGCATTTTGATAAGAGCAAGGATTTGTCCTCCCAGCACTGTGGATCCAAGTTTTGGCCAGCATCCTCCACCTCAAAGGTGATGGCATTACTGTGTGGCGTCTCTGTACAGCACATGAAGTGCTTTGCTATGAGCGATACTATGCAAATGCATAATATTAATCAATGGTCTTTAAAACCACATTAACGTCCCTCTGTGCCACTCATCTCAGTAAAAAAAAACTCCTGTGTTTTTTTTTTCTTATTATTATTTTATTTTTTTTGGCATCATGTCTTTCATTGCTACTGCCCACTCCTCTTGTCTCATGGCAGACACTGCTGTCACTACATCAATTACCAGCATTCATTTAGTCTTCCTCTCTGACCCAATGGACTCCTTGTTCTCCTTCTGTTGACAGTCTTAGAAGGCTCCAGCCAGAGTGGCCGCTAGCTACTGACCCCTCTACAGACAACCTTATTATGGTAATTGCACGACTGGAAGCAGCAGAGACCGGGGGGGGGCAATTATACCTGTCCCTGTCCAATTCAGCCAGGGTTTGAATTACTTGGATGGGTCAGGGATGGCAGTGTGCTCAGGTGAACAAAAACTTTTCCTCTATTCTTATGGCATTCGGAGACAGACATTCCTAATTATGCTTGTCATTAGGGCATAATAAGCCCAATTTCTTTAAATGGCATCTTTCTTCATCAAGGAAATTGATGCTCCATATTATAGAACAACACCACTGCACAGCCCATGTGTTTAGGGGAAGGGAGAGGGCTATTTGGGGTTTCCTCTCTTGTTGGTTATGCCCTGATTTGCTGATGTAACTTTTTTTACGTGATTGGATTTCTAATTGCTGTCAACAAAGACTAGTGTTTGGAATAAGTGCTATTCAGTTTTTTTTAAAATAGAGGTTTAATGAATTAACTGTTGCATTTTAAGTCCAACACTTTTTGGAGAAGCTGGTCGTCCAGTATAGCAAAATATACAATGCTAATTTATATATAAAGGCAATGAGAGCTTCTAGGTGTGAATTTAGGCACCTGAATAGGTGGCTTCATTTTCAGAAGTGCTAAGCAGTCATTGATACGAATGGGAAATACTCCGTGGGCTCAGCACCTTTCAAAATGAGGCCATTCAATATCTACCTGCCCATTGGTCTGTACCAACCTGGTAGCTTTGGTCTTATACTTAGATTGTAAGTTCTTTGGGGCACGGCCTGACTTTTTATTCTGTGTGTGTGTACAATGCCCAGCACAATGGCGTTCTGGCTCCGGATTAGGGCTTCTTGGGGCTACAATGATACATATAATAAATAATCATATAATATAACTTTAGGCCCTCATTTGAAAACCTTGGCCAGAGTATCCGTCTATGTGGTGCAAAGTTCTAATCAACCTTATTTAAGGAGGCAAGAGAAAGACGGTTATAGAGATTTAGGTAGAATGCACATGTAGGCAAACACACACACCTCCCATGTGTGTATTACATAATATTATAAATAGGTAATTTCTATCCATTTCCATTTATCTTTTCAGCATCATTTATAGAATGGAGTGACAAATATGCAAACAATAGAGCTGGTTAAAAACATTCTATGCATCCAAAGAAGTGAGCTGTAGCTCACGAAAGCTCATGCTAAAATAAATTTGTTAGTCTTTAAGGTGCCACAAGTACTCCTGTTCTTTTTGCGGATACAGACTAACATGGCTGCTACTCTGAAACCGGTTAAAAACAAGGAAACCAACTTTATATTTTTGCACACAAAAAAAGGGAGGTTCAAAATGGATGCATTTTCCATTGCCTGCAATTTTTCTATAATATTTTTAATCTAAATTATCAGAATTGGTTTTGAAATGATTGAATTTTTTTGACTTACTGAAAACCATTTTTTCTTACTTTACAGTTTCAGAAAAGAAACAAAAAATAATTAATGAACTTGAAAATAACTTTGATAAACAGTTTGAAAAAAAATGATAAAAATATGGAAAAATCGTGATTTGTTTTTTTCAAAAAGTTTCATTATCTCATCTTTCTATTCCATTGACTTCAATGGGACTATTTAGGTAAGTAAAGCTATGGATGTGCTTAAGTGCTTTGCAGGATCAGGGCATGTATCAGTAAATGCTTCCTGACAGTGAGAGCAATTGGCCCATGAAATAATATGCCAAGATTCAGAGTAAAAGATCCAACATTTGGCACATTTAAAACTAACCAGAACAAAACACAAGTAGTTCTGCAACAGGGATCAAACCTACAAAGGCTGCAAGGTGGACATTCTCTAATTGATCTTTCCATCTGCAGGTCCAAGCAACCCATTTCTGGCTTCATTTGCCAATCCGGATTGCCTGCACTGAAGTCAGTGGAGCTCCTTGAGGTTTATATATGATCAGATTCTGGCCTATTGACACCATGATTCTCTGTTTTCCGTGAAACTATGTGTGTTTTATTTTATGTAAATTAATTATGCCCCCACCTTGCACTTTATATTAGTAACCCTATGTAGCACAACTCCACTTTAAAAAGTATCTTTATTTAAAAACATGTAAAAACAAACAAAACAATAAGCAAGACATATTTGCCTGGGGCCTTCAAGTTTATGGGGTTCTGCATGAACACAAGAGTCTTCCAGACCTTTATTCTACTAAGTAATTTATGGAAAGAGAGTGAGCGAGAGAGAGAGAGAGAGAGATTGCACACTTTCATACCACCCCCACCAGGCCCCTGAGTCCAGGGGTTGCAAAGGAAATTGATATAGGGGAAATCTCCCAGACAGGGGGATGTGGAAAATTTTTGTTCTCTTTGGACATCTGGAGCAGTGGCTAGAGTATAGAGCAGCGGGGACCAGACAATCTTAATTCAGCAAATTCTTTGCCGGTAAATTACTGGAGCATGTTCTGAAGTCACTTTCATGTGACAGTATCTGTCATCCTGCCTCCATTCCTGATGGACTCATCACCCTAATATCTAGCTACCACAGTAGATGGGCCAGATCCAGAATATATTTCTCTCAAGACCTTGGATTTCATTTGGATTTACACAGGGGCTGCTGAGATCAGAATCTAGCTGTGTGTGTATGTGAAAATGGACACAACTCTCCTGTAGGGTTGGACCCTATTCCTTGAGGTTTATAACATGACCTAATCTTTAATTAAGATTAATCCGTATGTCTTGGAGACTCCATGACTATCCTGGAGGGTTGGCTATCCTACATCTCCTGCCCATTTAAAAAGCTTGGTCAACGGGATTAAGGGATTAGGTTTTGTGGTCATTTTCCAGAAGCAATATTGCTGGGTGGTTATGCTGGAGAAAGGCTAGTGCTTAGCAAGTGTAAAATGAAGTCTGTGGGCAGTATGAATGCAAAATGATTGTGCCAGAGTATAAAACTAGAGTAACACCGTTACAGGCAATGGAACTACTCTGGATTTACAGCAATGCAAACGACAGCAGAACTTGACCCACTACATTTAAATTGTTGCTGGACTTCCCAGTCTTACTTCTTAGAAAGTCATCACCACGGTGAGGTACGGTATGTCTACACTGGAAAGAAAAACCTATGGCACTGAGCCTCAGAGCCCGGGTCAATGGACTTGGGCCCATGGGGCTTGGGCAGCAGGGCTAAAAATGGCAGGGTGGGCATTCCCACTCAGGCTGGAACCCAGGCTCTGAAACCTGATGAGGTGGGAGAATCTTGAAGCCTGAACAGGAATGTCTAGATGGCTATTTTTACCCCTAGAAGCCTGAGTCAATGTGGACGGGGGCCCCAACACGAACTGAATAAAAACAGAACAGAACTGACTTAGTCTATGTCAGTAAGTCCTGTTCTATTTTAATTTAGCTCATGTTGGGGCCTCTGTCCACATTTTGCTAGCAGAAGCCACTCCCACACTGAACGAGAAGTTTCCTCTGTCGCTGGCAGCTGCACGGTTCAGTATCATCTACCCCCAAAAGCTCAAAATGTATGAATCACCACCACCTTCCGCTGCTGCTGCTCCTTTCCAAGATATCTGGGCCTCGCCCCCCTGAGATCTAACCTGAAACCTGGGAGACATGGGGTCGATTCCCCTCCCTACCACAGACCTCCTGTATGATCTTGGAAGATTCACTCAGTCTCCTTGACCTGGATCTTTCAGGGTATTTATGTGCCTAACTGATTGATTTCAATGGCAATACCTTTGAGGGTCTGGGCGTTGGCTCTCTATCTGTAAAATTGGGATACTAGCACTGTCCTATTTCCCAGGGGTCTTGTGAGGGTAAATCACAAGAGACAGTGAGGCATTCTGCTATTCTGGTGATGTATACCTTAAATAAACAGGGAATCCCATTCTGGTAGCTCTTTGTTCTCTCACGCTTTCTGCGTCTGCTCCCACAAACCTCCTTTCAGAACACAGGGATTTGGTCACATACATGCAGAGGTGGTCGGCTAAACAGCGCGTGCAGCAGAACTTTAAGATTCCGGGAAACATGACTGGTTTTGGTGTACACACAGCAGAAAGTAAGAGATACAAGTGTCGATTTCCATTCGTAATCCCAGCTATATTTTAACACAATAGAACGCGTCCGGTCAGTTCCCGTGCCCAATTGATCTCATGTTCCAAAATATAACAGGTGTGTTCTGTGGTGAAAACACAGGGCCAAGTTCTCTTGGGGACAAATTGAGCCCCCTGCTCAGGGTGCTGGTGATAGCCCACCAGAGGAAGCGAGGAGGAATCCATATTTTAGGGAGGACTTCAGTTAGATGGAGAGAAAGCAGAGCCTTTTTTGTTAACTGCATGAGCATTTAGCTCCATCGGCATGTACTATGGCTTCTGGAAACGTTTATACGTGCTCAATGGCTAACACGCAGACCCACACACTATAACTATACAGTTGCAGTCACTCCCACACTTGACACCTATTCTCGCAAAATCCTTTCTCAAGGCCAGAGGATATTAGTGACGAGTGGCTTTCATGGATCTAGTGCTGCTCATCCTCTCTTTTACATCCTTTCACTTAATCACAACATGGCTTTAGTGCACCTCTCCCCTCCCACACTGGTGTCTGGGTTTGGAAACTCTCCCTAGAAATAGAACCTTGGGATCCTAATTCCATCGTCCGTCCCCCACCCCCATGCACTATTGTAAATGTGTTATCTACAAGGGTAAACGAAGCAAACAATACAACCCTATATAATCTATATAATCTGGCTGGCCCCTGTACTGTGGTGCTTTGAGGAATAGGGCATAGAAAGAGTATTGTTAACCCCATGCATTCAGAAATTATGAGTCAGGTCCCCAAAAGTCATGAGAGTGGCTTAAAAAACTCATAGAGAGACAAGGTGGGTGAGGTAATATCTTTTATTGGACCAATTTCCATTGGTGAGAGAGGCAAGCTTTCCAGTTTACACAGAGCTCTTCTTCAGGAGATTTTTTTAAAATAATATATTTGGGGTTCCTTTTGTTCGCCTTCTGGTTTGTGAGCATTAGGGCAAAGCTTCAAGCTTCTCTCTGCAAACACAAAGGCTAGAAACTTACATTGAAAAAAAAATACAAGCTGAGATTCTCACAAAAATCACAGGATTCCAGGAGCTCGGTCTATAAGGAAAACATCAAATATTATGAGAGTTGGTCTCATTGCAGAAAGTGCCTTTGCTCTCAACCTTAGGCACCTGTTCAAGGTCTCAGCTAACTACTGACTACTAGTGCCTCTTTGAGTGCTAGGAAGAGGCTAGCTACACACTCAGCAGTAGAGCTAGGCAGGAATTTTTCATCAAAATGTTTTTTGGTCAGAAAATGCCAATGCATCAAAAGACCACTTTTTAAAAGAGAGCACAATCCCAGACAAGCCAACTACCTGGTGGCCATGGCACTCACTTGGAATGTAGAAGGCCCAGGGTCAAATCTGCAGTCTGTCTGATTCAGAGCAAGGACTTGAACTTGGGCCTTTCACAACCCACAGGTGTGTCCTAAACAGTGAGTTACTAACAATTCTGGGGGGAAAGGGATGTCTCTCAATCTCTCCTGTTGGAGCTCTTCCACTCGGTATAAAGAATTAAGTAGTTTTGGGGCCAGAGAGACACTGTCTCTATTGCCAGGACAGTCACCCATGATCCAGTTTCAATTCTATGCTCCGGTGACTATTTAATAGTTAGAATAGCAGAGACTGACCCATCCTAGACCCAGCAATAGCTGGTGGTCAAGGTGCACACCTAAGATGTGAGAGAACAGCAGACAGAGATCTGAATGTGGTTTTTCCACATCCCATATGAGCGCCCTAATCACCAAACTGTCCATTTGTGTGTGTGTGTGTATAAAACTTCCAATGGTCTCAATTTCATCCCATTGTGTAATATGAAAAGTTTTGAAATCTCAAAGTTTCATGGCATGGGAAAACCATTCCCCACTCAGCTCTCCACCATGGCCTTAAGGATACATAGCCAGCCTGGTCAGAGAAGCTCCGCTGCATTGTACCCCTGTTGGCCTGCGGCACTGTGGAGAAAGCATGCCGCACCTTTCAACAGCAGAATTAGTGCATGCGCTACACTGCTGCCTTGGGCATTTTGACTGCATCTGTCATACAAGCAGAATGGCTCAGAGAACCTCTACCTGACTGCTAAAACTCCATGCCTTCAGAGAGGAACAACGGCACAATGTGGCCCCTAGCTTGCAAAGCATAAGCTAGTAACTTTCAAACCTCCTTTACAGGTATTTTTCTAATATCCCTCCCCTCCCCCCGCAGAATAATGTGATTACAATGTTCCAAGAGGTATTTGTGATTGAATTGTGTTTTGCTCCTGTCGCAAAGGGCGAGAGAACTGTGAATCAAAGCTGGATGTAGTGAATGTGCTCTCCTTCGCTGCAAAGCCTAGGTCGAACATGTTCCCTATCTTTTGTGGCACAGAGGGAAACATTTTCTACTTAGCGTCGAGCATGACATGCTTTTCAGAGTGATTTCTCCTGGGTTTGATCTAAGCATGTGCATGGGCGAGACTTAACGCTCTATTGACATGGAGACCCAAGTGCAACCAGTGACTTACACTGGCTTGGAATTTTGGTTTCCCGGCATTGCCTTTGACATCTTCCTGTTCCCTTTTCCTTCCCCATCCCCTGGGCTTTACTCCTGGAGATTCCCTAGGACCACATGGTCTTGAAAGGTGAGCCTAGCCAAAGGCCCTTCTTTTATTCAGATACTCTGCAATATGAAAGAACCCGAAGAGAGGTTTTACAGCCCACCCAGACAAGGGAGAGTGATTCAGCCTACACTGTTCCCTTAACGACTGTCCAGATGCAGTTATTACATGGGATAACTTCTTCCATGGAAAGTTTTATAGAGACTGTTTATGCAACAACGCTTCTGAACACACCTGCCCTAGCACCTTTTGTCATAACAATACTTACCTACCTACTTCACACAGGAGTTACTTACCTACCTCAAGGGAGTTCTGAAGACTGGTCAATTAAATACGGTTTGTAGAGTGTTTTGAAGATGAAAAAACCTGCTTCCTGTAAGTGCTAAGTATCATTATTTGACTACCCTGGTTCACACTTTCATCAAAGAAATAAAGACTCTATGGCAAAGAGCTTTCACGAGTCTATCGTAAAAAAAAACTTTTGCAAAACTATCTTAAATATACAAAAAATTGTGATTATAAGTACTTTCTGGAATTCTGTCAGATAAATTTCATAGTGAAGCTCACTAGAATTCCCCTTTGGGCAATGCTGAGACAATGATATTTGCCTTATAATTTTCCCTTAGGCTGCCTACTGGTTTTGCTTAACAATTGTGACAATAATGTGGTTCAGATAATCTTTGTCTCCTCCTAACTCGTATCAGTCCATTACTCAACACACTATGCAGATCAGTTTCATTTGCTGTACTATGTAGCATGCGATATCTACCAGTAATTTAAAAAATGACATGTCAACAACCACAAAACTACATTTTCCTCTCTGCAGGGTAATAACTCCTAACACACATGGATTAAAAAACATCCTCACTGCGGACAGGCACCTCAGAACGACTGAAAAATCAGCAATTTTAAGCTTTTTAAAGACCACCCAATTAACCCACTTGGTACTGCATTCAGTAAATCTTTTTTAATAACACAACATGATTAAGTTATTCCCTGTGTTTTGATCTATGAGGATTTATGAAAAGTTACTCAGAAACACCTGTGTGGAAGAAAAAATCCCCAATCCATCACTGTCTTCTGTTTGCCCATGAGCAATTCTCTTCAGCTGAACTAATGGCACAATGTCAGGTGAGAGTCGTATCTTCACACCGCAGAGCTATTTTGCCTTTGGGAATAGAAGGAATTTTTTTTTATGCCTAGTTGTTACCTTTGTAGCAATGTATTTATGCAACAGGTGACATTCGGAAGGCAAGCAGTGAGTCCACCAGTAAAGTGCATTTTGGTTAAAGAATTTCCTCCTGTTCATTTTCAGATTGATCACCCTTCATACTTGCAGACTGGGGCCTTTCTCCCTAAGAGCTCAAAGGACTTTGCAGGTGATCACAGAAAGTGGCCTCAGACCATCCTTGCAAGGTCAGGGAGTATGACTAGATCCATTTTACAGGTGGGAACAAAGTCCACATTTGTCCGGAGTGTCTGCTAATTTGGTGTGCTTCAATTTTGGAAGTCCCATGTTAAGCCCCAAAGGGCTCAAGCCCCTTAGGCAGTGGTTCTCAAACTAGGGCCGTTGCTTGTTCAGGGAAAGCCCCTGGCAGGCCGGGCCAGTTTGTTTATCTGCCACATCCACAGGTTCAGCCGATCGTGGCTCCCACTGGCTGTGGTTCGCTGCTCCAAGCCAATGGTGGCTGCTGGAAGCAGCGCGGGACGAGGGATGTGCTGGCCGCCCTTCATGCAGCCCCCATTGGCCTGGAGCAGTGAACCGTGGCCAGTGGGAGCTGCGATCGGCCAAACCTGCGGATGCAGCAGATAAACAAACCGGCCCGGCCCGCCAGGGGCTTTCCCTGAACAAGCGGCGGCCCGGCTTTGAGAACCACTGCCTTAGGGTTTGTCTTCCCTGTAGAGATAGGCTGAGCTCTTACCTGGGTGTTGTCCCTAGCCCCTCTCCCATTCCCATGTGATTGTGGTGCGTGTATGTTATGAGTCCCTTCCTCTGCTGCTCCCCAGAAGATATGGGTTTTTATAACCCCTCTCTATGCCGTCTTGCCTCTTTAGCTCATGCTATAACCACTCAAGCTTTTAGCTCTGGAGGTCCCCAGTTCAGTCCCCAACGTGTCAGCCAAGAGAGCAGCCATCACATACATACACACAAAAAATCCCTCTAACCCAAGTTTGGTGGTGGTTTACCCCTGGGCTGGCTAGGAGGGTGGGTTAGAGCCCTGTTCTGCTTTCACTCAGGCTGGTAAGCTGCCCACTTGTAGTGAAGATTCAGGTTAAATCACTCAAATGCCAATAGTCCTCCAGTGCCTTCCAACCATTTCCCCCCATGTGCCCAGAAGGACAGACAAGTTCTCCCACAATTCACTGGAAAGAATCGTAGAGTGGCTCAGTTAACTGCAGCACAATGAATAATGGGATATGCCCCCAGAAGTCCTACAAACACACACAAGTGGGTGCTGCACCCGTGAAGATACAATAACTTGAGTATGGCTTTGCAGAGTGGCAGCTCACACCGGGCCTAGCCCAACTGGGCTCTGATCACCCAAGCTTACCCTGCAGTGAAGACACACCCTTTCTGCCTCAAGTTGGGCACCAGAACTTGAGGCTTCTAAAAATCAGTGCCCATTTTTGAAAATAAATCACGTGGCCAAAGTCATGCAGAAAAATCTGTACCAAAGCCTAGAACAGAAGCCAGGTAACCTGAGTCCTGGCCCTATGCTTGAACCACAGGACTGTCAATACCCACATATACATCTCCCCAAATACAGTATCCATGTATCCATGCAACAAATGCACTATAATTTACCATGTGTGCACAGATTAAATATTACCAGAGCAGCTACTCACAGGCACGTCTGAAGTCTCCCGTGCATGAGGATTGAGTACAACTCTATTCCAGTCATGAGCTGGCAGAAAGGTCCAAACCATTACAGAGAAATATAAAAAGAACAGGAATCCTTGTGGCACCTTAGAGACTCACACATTTATTTCAGCATGAGCTTTCGTGAGCTACAGCTCACTTCTTCGGATGCACAGAATGGACTTTTTAATCTTCCCCTGTTTGCTGTATAGGATGTTGATCAGGCGGTTTCGCAATTTCATGCATTTGCAAACAGATGGACATCACACCAAAAGGACTAAAGGTAAAAAATCCATTGCAATCTACATATCACACAGACTATGCTGACAGATTGTGCCACACACTCTCAAAGAAACTGCGAAACCACCTGACCAACATCCTATACAGCAAAATGCAAACAGAGAAATATAAGAATCTTCATACACACAGACTAAATGGCCCTTCAAATCAGCAGATTGTCTCTAACAGTGATCGGCACAGATACTTCAAAGAAAGGTTAAAAACATCCATATCTAATTATACAACATGGTACCGTTTAAGAAGATGTCTTCTGCACTCCAGGTGGTGGCTTGAAATAAAAAGACTGAGAGCCTGTAACTGAGTGAACTCACCAGCCAACGTGTTCCCTCATGGCCAAGTGTTATGTTGCAGTGACTCTGCCTCAGTTTCTCCTGCCTGACAGCTGTTTGGGGCTGCAACAGTCAGTTTCTTCTCTAGCTTCTCTATCCAGGTTGGTCATAATCTCTCTGCTTGTGGGGTATTAAAGAGCCCACAGGCCAAAAGTCCCATAACCCTATATCTGGTCATCATCCCCAGTCCCAGCCTTGGATCTATAGTCCTTGCCCCTTCTTCCTCAAGGAGGCTTTCCTATGCCCCTTTGCTGGGGATAACAGGGAAACCCAGACTCACCCACTCTTCTTGGTTCCAGATCAGGGCCCATGTATGAAGAAGCTGGAATCAGTCTCTCCCAACCCCTTACTGATTCCCTGACCTGCTTCCTACTATGGACCTCCTGCCGCTATTGCTCAGACTCGGGTTTGGAGACTGGGATCCTCCCCTTCCGGAGGTCTGGCTTCTCGGGCAGCTTCTCACCCGTTTGCTGCTGAAGGGCCTCACTGTCTCACTTTCTGAAGTGCCTCAGCCTCTCTGGCAGCCTCCTGGAATCCCTTCATCCCTGCTGCCCTCTCCCTTCTGGGCCAGACCAATGGTATAAGCTCCCTACTATAGCGCTCCTCATTCAGTCCTATCCTATTGACCTTGCAGCCCTTCCTTTATGGGAACCACACTTACGTTGTCCCTCACTGGGTTTAATCCTTAATTACGGTTCTCCCCTCCAGATGTCAGAATGGGCTAATTGGGTTCTCTGGCTCACCTTAACTCTGCCCTTGCCAGTGTGAGGTTTATACACCCCCACACGTAACTCTTTCCATTTTGATCTCATATTATAGCACTGCAGGTGCTAATGTCAATGGTTATGTCTCAAGGTTGCCCCCATAAGGTGAAGGCTGCCACTTCCCTCACCTCATATATTGTACCCTGGATGATGACGGTGCTGTTGTCCCAGGGTATAGCCCTCCAACTGCACCTCTTCCACCTCCTTCCAAGTGGGGTATAAAACAGTCCAAACATAAAAGAAAATAATTTCCCAGACCCTGAGTCGCGGGGCCTTCCAGCTCATGCAAAGGAGGGGAAGCAGTCTGTCAGGCACCACTGAAGTCTCAGCTTCTAAGACTCAGCTTCTTCATGGTTAAAGGCCAAGACCAGTCCCGACTAGTTCAACTAAAGAAACAAACTGGACTCTCTTCTGTCCTCAGCGGGCTCAGGTTCCAAGGGCTCTCAGGCTGCTCCTCAGCAAATAACCCAGAGCCCTGGTCTGGGAGCCCTGGCCTCTAGCACCGATTTCAGACTACCACCCAACCCGGGTGAGCTCCTCTTTAAGGGCCCGCTCCCAAGCCTGATAAGGGATGGTGACTTGGGGCGGATTGTGACCACACAAATTCTTTAACCTCTTCTTGCCTGGTGAGGGGGTTCCCGGTCCCACCACAGTCTTATTTTCATAGGAGTGAAATCAGCACCCATTGACTTCAATGGGCTATGAACTGGGCCGACAAACACCTCAATCATTTTGCAGACTGACAGTACTAATCGACTCAACAATATCCTGAGACTGAGGTCTGGTCTACACTACGGGGAGTCGAACGAAGGGCACTACTCAGCCACATACGAATAGCTGAAGAAGTAACTACCTTAAGTTCGACTACTGACTTTGCCGCCCGGCGGAGTCGCGGCTCCGCGACTCTCCTCGCCGCCATCGCCATCGCGCTGTGGTGTGGTGGGTCGGAGAGTCGGGCAGGAGCGGAGTGGAGAGTCTCTCGATCTAGATCGATCGTCGATATCGAAGACGAAAAGTCTCACCGACCCGCGCCATGACGCGTATGATGGACCTGCCCTGAGAGTTCTGCCAGTTAATTGTGCATTATGTCACTTAAATGCCAACCACTGTGATATAACGCAAGTTACAGCAAATGCAAGCATAGTTCATGGGAGTAACTAGGAATGTGTGAACTCATTTTGCCTAATTTTAAACCTATGCTGAGATCATAATACTGAGTTTGCTGTATTGCCTGAATGGTAAATATCAGAAATGCTATATATTAATGTTGCAAAGGTCATGCATGAAATCTTGGCCTCACTGAAGTCAATGGGAGTTTTGCTATTGATTTCAAGTTAGCCCGGATTGTACCTCATAACTTTACCTAGTCTCAAGAAGACTAATGATGCCCAGAGTAGTAATAGTATCACCATTTTACAGGCTGAGACACTGAGGTAGAGAGTGATTAAGGCCTACATTTTCAAACCTGACTATCTAACCATCTATCCAGTTCTAACCTGTTCTAAATCAATATTTAGGCACCAAAACAAGTGGGCTGAGTTTTACTTCACTAGCAGCTACAAGTGCTGGCACCTTTTGATCACTTATTTATAGACTCGGTTGGTATTTTTTTAATGTTGAAGTTGACAAACATTTTCAGCTATTATTTGCCTAATCTCCCATTGCACCCACTGAAAAATGACACCTCAAGCCTCTCTTTATTTCTTATTTCAATTGAACTGGTTTGCCCAACCCTTCCATGGAACAGAAGAATGAAGAGAGAAATCCCAGTAACCTAGAGAAGTCCTAGCAATCAACCCAAAGATTCATAAGGTCACTGGACAGAAACCAAATCATGCAAGCTGACACAGCAAAGGGTTAAGGAACGGGGCTGTCAAACTGTGTTATCCGATTCAGGGACATATCCGTGCAAAAATATGTTTGCAAATGCCCACAAAATTACTGCAATGCCATGCTAAAAGAATAAATGCCCATGCAGATGGCAAGCTAACTGCCTAACTAGACATTTGTGCATTCATCAGCACGTAGAATGTCGTGTTGGTGCAGATTAGTGGCAGGTCTATAGCTGAAAGAGTTGTGTACAAGCAGAGTTATGGTGCACGCAATTGCAAGCGTGTAGCTGCATGCAGTTTTGCACCTGGATCATTGCACCTCCCTTTTTGGGACTAGCCCTAAACATCTAATTAAAGCACATACAAGAAGGGAGTAAGCTGTTTTACAACAAATCTAAAATGAAGGCGTCTCTACACAAACCAGTGAGCCCTGGCAGGTCTGCAGCAGGGAAAATGGGCTGGTAAGCAGGGACGGGCAAGGGCAGCACTGGTTCTGCTACAGAAAGAAATGGCTTCAAAGCTACATAGACTCATAGACATGAGATGATTCACATGGGATGGACGTTGAACAAGAAGCATAAGATAGTCAAGATGAGGAGGGATGGCCGAGCCAGTTAGGATAAAAATCCAGCCTACAACTTTGACCAGACCTCATGCTGGGTCTTTCTCCTTTGTTTTTCCATGGTTAAAACTAAAACTAACTAACTAAAGCCCATTGAATTACTTATTTTCTCCCTCATTTCCTACATCTCTGCTCTTCTTGGTCTTGCCCAGGCCAGAATTGGGAGTGGTAAAATGCTAGAAGAGAGACTGCTAGGATGCGAGTCCAATCCAAACTCTGTAGGAAAAAGTAATTCATAGATTTTAAAGCCAGAAGGGGCCATGATGGACTAATCTAAAAATCTGCATGGAACTGGTCATAGAATTCCATCTAGTGATTCCTGCATCAAGCCCACTAGCTTGTGTTTGAATTCACTGGCCATCATACAGAACCCCACCCCCCTTTCCCCAGCATGAGTCATCAGCTGTACTTGAACGAACACACACACACACACACACACACACACACACACACACACACACTCTTTAGCTACCAAGACTCAATAACCTTCCTAGGATTGGATCCAGCTGCAGGAGCTGTATTGTTCTTTTCAAATATTCTTCTGATTGCTAAGAGCATGAGACAGAATGAAACCAACAAAACCATAAGATGGGCACTTTAATTAAATGCAACCTGCTTTGGACGACAACATCCCCCCTGCTTTGGATGACAACAGTAGCTCGCTGTCTAAGCTCTTTTCTGAGCTTGAACAGCTGGGTCTTAAAAGTGGGGGAGGGAGAGGGGGAGGAAGACCGTGAGAGCTGAAAAAGGTTTGAAAGCAGCAACCCTATTCTCCTAGGAACCAAGTATCAGTGGACTGACTACGTCTCATAATGGGTATGAGTACATGCCATTGATCACAGACAATCACAGTAAATTTCCCTTAGCAATATCCAACAGACCAAATGGTGATCAGTGATAACTGAGCCCCAAGGGATTTACTTGCAGCCCATTCAAAACTATAGCTGCCCTCAAAGGAAGGGTTAGTCTGGTTTGCCTGAGGAAATTAAATACACTGTTTATGGAATTAGCAGAAATCCACATTAGTCCATATTTTCCAGAGACTTTTGTGACGGTGGTTCAGTAGCAGGCTTTAAGACAATGTGTGTGTGATTTTTCCTCTCACATTAAAGTAACTTTAATGAGTTATTCCTGATTTACAACAGTGTAAGATAGAGGAGAACCAAGCCCACAGGGTCCAAAATATCGTCTTCAGAATAGCTAGATGCATGCAATGATTGTATCCCAGGCTCTGTGTCTTGGTTATATGTGACACATTAATGGCTCTTAGCATCCTATGATGTTCAGCTTTATATCCTTCATGTACTCTACAAGCGCTAGAACAGTTCCTGAAACACTTACTCGCTTATGACTTCAGTAAGAGTTTCCACTGAGTAAGGAACAAGTAGAACTCTCAAGGTTTGATTCAGTCTAATTATAATGATTTCTGTAGCCCCCGTGTCCTTTACGGATATAGAATGAGACAAGGGGTACAAGTTTTTAAAGCACCTATATGATTTAGGAACCTAAGTCCCACTGACTTTCAGTAACGAACATTTTTGCACAAAAAAACCCCAAACAACCCCAAAACCCACACATCAAGTATATGTATATGAATGAAAAGGGTTGTGGTTTTCCAGTGTTTGAGTTTTTCAACAAAAAGTCAAAATTTTCCATAGAAAATAAACTCTTCTAGGGGAAAAAAAATTGTTTCATTGGAAAGTTAATTTCTGACAGAAAAATTGCAACCAGCCCTAATTAGAGCTCCCACATACCTGTCTTTAGCCTCATGCTTAATCCACTAGCCCAGACCTCTTAAATTGCGCTTTGTGAACCACTGGTGGACTGTGGAGCATCTGCAGGGTGCCAGTTAGTCACATAGTGTTGGCTTCTCCTCCTTGTTTACAGCTTCCAAATTGCAGTAAAAGAAGGTTCAAATACATTAATATGTTCTTAATGTAGCTTTCTATTTAGCTGCCTCAGAGATGCAATGGGACCACAAATGGGAGAGGAGCCAGGGTGTAATTCTGTTTGTGAAGGAGATTGATCTACACAACCGAATGTGGGAAGAGAGGCATTCATGGGACAAAAGCCAAGTCACTAGTGATTTTGGGCGCTTAACTTGAGATACCTTAAAGGGGCCCTGATTTTCTGAAAGTGCCCTCTAAAAATCAAGCCCCTTTAAAGTATCTCAAGTTGGGCACCCAAAATCACTAGTGACTTGGCTTTCACCCAGTGGATGCCTGATTCTCTGGGTCAACTTTTGAGACATCCAAAAGTCCCCACCCGCTTTTGAGCATCCTGGCTGTCCTCTCTAGAAAGATGTGCTCTATGCTGTGTAAAAGCCTGAGGAACCTTTGGCTAGAGCTCCCAGCCTCCCAGAACAGATGCAGAAAACATCCCTGATTGTCACTAGCGATAATGCTGCCGCTAGCTCCTTCCCTGCTTTCCACATCACTGGAGCAGTAATCTGACCTCTTCTTTTTGGTACCTCTCTTAGGAATACACGCTGTGGAGCAAATCACGTTCACCTATTATATAAAGGAGAAGGGATGTAGCTAATTAAGAACAAGGCAATGCAAACTTTTTTCTCTGAGCCCTCAGGAGGAATACCCAGGTGTGCTGAGGAAGATATGCTTGGAAAAAAAGAAAAGAACTGTTCTGCAGTCAATCTAACAGCACTAGGCCTCCTTTCATGAATTGATTTACCCACTAGGTGACATATTGGCAATTTTCTGTTACCTACCCAGTGATACGACTAAGTAGATGAAGCTTAAAGGCAGGTCAGATAAAAAGGGTTTAATCTAACAAAGGCAGCCTGAATTTCACATGTCAGGGAAGATGATTTAACAGGGACTAGCAGGTTAAGTGTGATACTTTATCAGGATGGAGAGTCCCTAATTAATATTATGCTGCAGAAATGTTTATTAGAAAACCGAATGACAGAAAGGGCCAGATTCTCCACGCATCGAGCTGGCAGTGTACCCAAGGCAGCAGAGGCATGGCTTAGCTGTGCCGAGTACAAACCCTCATGAAACCAGTAGGTACATATTCGGCCGGATTAAGCCGTGCACCGCTGCCGTTATCTGTGCTACTGCGGCAACTCTGCTATTTATACTTGCACCGGTGCATGTACATGAGCAGGGGACTCGCACCCCTAGCTCGTAGCATAGGTGTAACCTGAGAGACAGTCCAAACCCCCGCAAGCATGCAGTGGAAATGGACAAACAGTAGGAAGGGACAAATGGTAGGAAGGGAAACGGACATTAAGTGACTTGCTCAAGGTCATGCAACGCTGGTGCCCGTTCTGCAAAGCACATGGTGAAAATACTTTACTGAATGAAAGCCTAAATCAGCAGGAATTTCTTCAGCTTCGGTGGTGTAAAACCAGTGTAACTGAGAGGAGAATCAACCCTGATGACCTGTATGTGAAGCAAAAGACCGTACTGCAGGAAGTTTTATGAATATACCAGGCCAGAGCGATCCGTTAGAAATGCCATTCAGGGAGTGAATTGCAATTGTTTTGTTTGATGAAGTCTGAAAGCACGTTTTGGACACCGCAGTAATATTACAGGAAAATGATACAAGCCTAAAATGTGCTTTAAGACCTATCAATGATAAGTCCTACTTAACAACTGCTGCTTTTTCTTCTTCTTGATTCTGGCTAGAAAATTTCAGATTTGTGATGTTAGATTTTTTTTTTCAGTATTCACCCTTTACTCGCCAGCTCTTGTTATTATTATGACTTTGCAACACAAAATGGATTCTCACCTGAACACTGCAGAGTGGGATGGAGCCAGGGACTGGAATGGCCAGATTGTGTTCTCTCTCTCTCTCTCTCACCAGGACCTTAAATCTCTTCTTTCTTTTCTTGTTGTTTTCCTTGATCTTTAAAATAAAGTCAAGTACATGGTTAGTCTTTGCATATTGGGGGGAAAAAGTCAATAACCACCAGCTTAAGCATTAGCTTTCAAATGTGTGATTGCTCTGCTTCACACATTCATCCTTCCATGAGGTAGTGTGGGCTAGCGGTTAGGACACCAGCATGGCGACTCAGGGGACCCAGGTTCTAGTTCTGCCTCTACCACTGCTGTGTTGCCTGACCCTGAGCGAGTCTGCTTCCCTTCCTCCTATTCAGACTAGTTGCTTGCTGGGGCCCGGCTTGTCTCTCAACCTACATCTACACTGTGATTTCCTGGCTCATGTTCACATACCCCACACTAGCTCTGATCGAGCTAGCACCAGTATAAATAGCAGGACGGTTGCCAATGGGCAGTGTGTGAGCCACTGGTTGTGGGAGGGTAGCCCACAGCCCCACCTCTTCTGCCCAAGGCCTCTTCCTCCCCCCACTGTGGCCGCTGGCACTAGCCTCTCCCCCACCCCAGGTGCGCCAGGAGGATGGGTGGCGTGCCGGGCCGTAGCCGTTAAGTGGAAGCAGAGGCAGAACATGGGCGGGGCCATGCCTGGCTGTTGGGGAAGGCACAGCCTCTCGCAGCCTATGGTACCCACTGCCCATGCAGCCATGGTAGCACAGGTAACAGCAATGGAGGCATCCATGGCTTCCCACTGGTTTCAGGAGGGTTTGTCCTCCGCACGGCTAAGCCAGGCTGCTGCTACCTGTGCCATTGTGGCTACACTGCTCTTCATCGAGCGAGTGCAAGTATGTGTTCCCGAGCAGGGGACTCACCCTGTCAACATACATCGCCTCAGGCCCAGATCTGCAAAGGGATTTAGGCACCGAATCCCCATTAGGGGCCTCGCTGCCCATCTGTACTGCTGCTAGCACAAGGCGGGTGCTGTAACACCACTGCAGCTAGTAATCTTGAATGACCCTAATCCGGGCTGAAAATACCAGCTACTCATCTGGGGCCTGAAGTGGTAAATCCTGAGATGTGTGGGGCACCCACTTGAGAGCTGCTGACTCACACGGAGGCTGCTCAACACCCTCCTAGGAACATTTATGGGGAAAAAAAAATCTGCAGCAGGCTCTTGATTAATGATCAGCATTACTCAATCATTGAACCCATCTTGTCAGCCCTTCCCACTGTGCCTCGCAGGAGGAATAAAACTTCCAATGTGCCTGGAGCTAATGGCAAAGGGAAAACCACACACAGACCAAGCTGCTGACGAGAGCTAAAACCTGCCATTGAGCTCAGCGTCTCTGAGTTCTAGAAATACGTGCCTGGCTTCTGGCCACTCTCTAGTACCTGGGTTAAAAATCGATCGGAGGCTTGGCTTTTGGACCGTGATTAGGGATTGGGTAGGGACGTCTTTTGCGAGGGTCGCTTCTGGGTTCGAGTGTTGGCGACGTCTGCCATCGGAACAACTGGCTCACTCGGAGTGTTTCCCTTCATCTCGGTGTGCAATTGACTTCCAATGCTACGTTCTGGAATGATAAAGCAAAGGGATGTGCCCCCAAGCGGGTCATGAGTCACGGCTGATGTTTAGCCTGAATCTAGTCTTGCATTTCTTTAAGGGGGCGTTGAGTGCCTGAATCATAAATTAAGATCATTGATCTTAAGCACGAGAAACAGAACCATGAGACAGACACACAAATCCCTCTGTTGATTTCTCTGAATACCTGGGTTCAACCTCTGATTTAGGTACTAAGCATTAAGAGAAATACAGTCTTGGAGTTAGCAGCACTGGACTGTCATATTGGGCTTAATCTCTGGCTCTTTCACAGGTTTGTTGTCGGAATTTGGGTAAATCTCTTTAATTTCTCAGGGCTGTTCTACATTGAAAACTTACACTGGCTTAGCTACATCTTCCAGGGGTGTGAGAAATCCACAGCCCTGAGTGACACAGCTGTCCCGACCTACCCCCTAGTGTAGACGGTGCTATACTGGTGGAAGAATTCTTCCATCAACCTAGCTACCACCTCTCAGAGAGGTGAATTAGCTACAGTGACAGGAGAACCCCTCCCATCACTGTAGTGAATGTCTACACTGAAGCACTACAGCAGTGGCTCCCAAACTTGTTCCGCCGCATGTTCAGGGAAAGCCCCTGGCGGGCCAGGCTGGTTTGTTTACCTGCTGCATCCGCAGGTCCGGCCAATTGCAGCTCCCATTGGCCGCGGTTCGCTGCGCTGGGCCAATGGGGCTGCTGGAAGCAGCGCGGGCTGACCGACATACTGGCTGCTGCTTCCAGCAGCTCCCATTGGCCTGGAGCAGCGAACCACGGCCAGTGGGAGCCGCAATGGGCCTAACCTGCAGACACGGCAGGTAAACAAACCGGCCCGGCCCGCCCGGGGCTTTCCCTGCACAAGAGGTGGAACAAGTTTGGGAACCACTGCACTACGACAATGCAGCTGCAGTGTTTTAAGTGTAGACTTAGCCTCAGTTTGCCTGTCTGTAAAATGGGGATACTAATACTCCCTTTCTCCTCCCTTCATCTGTCTTGTCTCTATAATGCAAGCTCTTCGGGGCAAAGACAGTCTCTTTTTCTTTGTAGATACAGCACCTAGCACAGGGCCTTCAAATCGCTATGGGGGAGGAAGCTTAGCCAGTAGATACCTGCACTGTTCTTAGATCTAATTGGTGCTAATAGACCCTCAATTCTGTGGGCACCAGACTCGCTCCTACGAATTCGAACCACACACACACACACACAGGGAAGACGATCAGGGAATCTAATGTTCCTGGCCTGCCATTTCATTTTGTTTTAATTGCCACAATGTTCTCTTTAAACTAGGAGGAAATTGAGACTTTCAGGGTTATTTTAATGAAATGAATGTAATGAATTTCATGGAGCCTGCTGATTATTGGCTGTGTCATCTAAGCACATCAGCCAATGGACAATTCTAATGGGAAGCCCACGACAGCCCAAGCAAACCTACACTGTCCCTACACCCTAAGCTGGGACTGAAGAAAACATTTCTGTCAAAACTGGTTTTCAATCGAATATTTTTAACTAAATGAAAGTTTTCGCAAAAAGCGTTTGCTTTCTCAGGAAAAATGAAACCGCCCTAACTGAAAAGTTTGTGGCGGAAAGCCTGTCTTCAACAGAAAAATCTGGGGTTCTGTTTTTACGGTGAAAAATCAACATGTTCCATGGAACAGAAATCCAACCAGCTCTCCCTCTCAAGCCAACTAATCAGAACGTTTCTCACAAAGAGGGAACCTCCTATGAACTCCTCACCTTTGCAAGGCTCCGTCAGAAGGAAACACCCCACCGCACCGTTCCTTTTAAAACCCGCACCCTGCAAAAGGGAAAGGGTGGTCTTTTTAAAAAATCCACCCTGCAAAGAGAAGGGGAAGAGGAAGCCCTTTGAAGGTGAGGCGAGAACGTCATCTAGTTCTGCTTCTAGGAGCCCTCCCTACCCTTTGTGCCCAACACAAAAGAACAGTTGCAAGCTCACTTCCCCCTCTACCAGAACAGAAGTTCTAAGAGTTATATGTAAAAAGGACGTGGCTTTCCAGCATGCAGCACACTCAGGGCAGAAGCAAGCGCTCATGGATATTTTTGCTTCCAGGGGATACATGGAAGGTGGTTGCATGTTGCATACACCAACAAGATATTGACCCAGTTGCTAACACACTCTAGTAAGTCCATGGCCACGTAGGTCTTCCTAATTATCTGTCAGGGACAACTGGCCTTGAACACAGCACTACAAGACTCTTGAGAAGTGGCACGTTCCAACCCACCACCTGGTGATGGGCTAACAGGTACCAGCATAGAAGCTGAACTCTAACAGAGGTCTCAAGTCCTGGGCTGTGATTGGTGGAACGCTGTGGGTCTGACTCATTCCCAGATCTTATTTAAATGAAGCAGAGGAACGGGAAGCTGTCCATGCAGTTGGGTTCCCCTGTTTTGGACTGCTTCGCCTGCAATACCTGCTCCTACTGCCTGACTCTGGTCTCCTGGTAACCTGATGCCTGACACCTGACACTCAGTTTGTCTCTGGCCTGTCTCCGACCCTGGCCTCCTTGTATCTGACCTGGCCTGACTCCTGCTCCGACCACTAGGTCAAACTACCCATGTCCCAGTGGTGACATTATCAGTACACTGTATGGCTTGACACTTGGATCTTCAGAGGGGGCATCAGGGACACCGCCCAGATCCTCCTATTCCGAAGTCCTGAATCAGGAAAGCATTTCTATTCAGGAAAGGACTTAAGAACCTGCTTAACTTAAAGCACATGCAAAAGTGTCACTGAAGTCAAGGATATTCTTAAGGTCTTTCTTGCATCAGTATGGACTTAAATGCTTTCTTAAGTGCTTTTCTGATTTAGGGCCTTAAAGCAGGGTCCCACTAGTTGAGCTAAAGAAGAATCTCTGTAAGCAGCTAGCAGAACCAGGCAAATTATTTACAAAGGGCACCTTATCCCATGTGCTGGACCCGTCTTTGCAAAATATCAAAGACCAGATTTCTGTTTTTAAAATTGTTTGCAGTGCCCAATCTGCTCAAGCACTGACCTTTGGGGGCATGTCCAACCGACCAGATGTGACCCCCTGGGACCCTGTGGTTTGCCAGAGGATGACAAAAAGATGACAGGCAACGTGTCTGCCAACTGGTGGCTGACTTTCCCCATGCATGGAGTCCCCTTTTGCAGTGGCATGGCTCATGCAACAGCTGAGACTCAAACAAAGAATTCTTGTGGCCCGCATGCTGACTTGCCTCCTGGTAGAATTAGGTTTGTCTCACCTGCAGGACACTCTCTGCATGTATTAAAGCGGGGACACGTGAAAGTGCTCAGGGCTGACTCATTTGGCAAATGGGAACGCTTTTGTGTGAGTTGCAGCTAGCCTGCTGAGCTGTGTAGCTACCTGCCACAACAGGCTAGAAAGGAGACACAGCTCTGGCATACTCTGTGCAGACACCTCCCCAAAAAATCATCCCCCTAAAATCCCAGCACTCTGGTGAAGGGAGCCCTTGGGCATGTCTACATGGCAACCGAGAAGTGAGATTTGAGCATGTGTAGTCATTAGCTAGCTCATTAAAAATAGCACAGAAGTCACAGTGGCTGGCCACTCAAATCCAAGCCCGCCTGGGACCCTGGCTACATACTTGAGTGGCTAGCTCATGCTGCCACAGCTTCATTGCCATTTCTTAGTGCGCTAGCTCATTCACGGCTACCTCCGGTATGCCCACGTGTGCTGCAATCGCACCTCCCAATTGCAGCATAGACCTACCCATTGTTCCTGTTCAAATGCACTGTCTGAATGCATTGCCATGGAAAGCTTTGTGGCAGGATCTAAAACCAGCTTCAATTGTTGTAGGTTGAATTTTGCCCCTGTAGTTCACTGTGGGCACAAAAATTAGTAGTCAGACATCTAAGTACCTGATTGGTAAGCCCAAAGAGGTAGATGGATATCCCGTGAGAGAGGAGGTCAGTTAGCAAAGCAGTCTCACTTCCCAGCTTGGTACAAACCAGATCTGGTTTATTAACCTAACTGTAAAAGCCCTAGTTTGGACAGAATGGTGGGGGAATGGTAACATGCTTTTGCTTTTGGTAGTTTGTTATGTTGAGTAACGATCAAAGGGCATTTAAGAGCTTTCTGTTTTACGATGGCATTTTGAGAGAGCAGCTAGAACAATGGATCGCCTCTGATGTTAGGGGAACACATATCAACCTACATAAATATTTCTACCCACAGTTTATGACAGGGGCAAAAATGCAAGTGCAAAATGGTCCCCTGCAAAAATGGAGTTGGGTGCAGAAAACCTGCCTCTCCATATCCTCTTTACGCTCCTACACATCCACTGCCTGTTGATTTCGGAGAATTAGGGTATCGATACCTTTGCAAGCATCAGCATTAGCGATATGGCTCAATAAAAAGTTCTGATGTTCTTTCCCGTAATCTTTAGCTGTGGCTCTTTACTTTTCATCACCAATCAAAAAAAGAATTTTGGACAAGCAACCTGTTTTCAGTGTCAAACATTTGACCCTTCGTGGCTAGAATTCTAGTTATGTCCCCTTTCATAAATGCAAAAAAAGAAAAAAAGAACCTCCTCCTTCTCCAGTGTCACTTTACTTTACACACTAAACCACTGAAAAAGTTGTCTTTAAAGTATATAACACCAAGTTATGGCATTAATAGAATGTGAGATATTCCCAACAAGGAAAACACTTACATACGATTCCGCTAATGGCAAACAAAGGTCTGCTCCTTTGCTGTTAATTATTTTCCCAGACTGCCAGCTAAATGAATACGGAAGTCGTTGTGATTACACGGGACCACAGCCTGCAAAGGGTTAAGCATCCATCAAATCTCATGTAAAGAGAGGGCCAGGCTGTGGCTTGTCTGATTCTCTCATTATACAGAGGAGTAATGGAAGCTGTAGGTAGCAGCAGCCTATTCAGAGCTGCTAATGATATGGTTGTCAGCAGCAGGGACTGAAGCTGAATTTCTGGATCTAAATGCACAAGCCGCTACTTTCCAAGATCTAAGAGCCAACCCTACTAGCTAAGTCTGTAGCAGGCTCATCAACCTCTAGTGTGGTCCACCCACCACTAGAGGGAGACAAAGTACCACAAAGAGTGGGTGTGATTTACACATCCACCCTAGCTGGAAACTTTATTTCTTTTGTATAGGTAGATGGGGAGTTGGCAGGCGAGGAAAGTCATCAGAGCCAGATCCAGGGCTGGTGCTGACTATTCACTCTCTCCGAAGCAAAAGGGAGATCCAGGAAGCCAACGGTGACTTTGAGCCCCAGTCTGGTCCTTGGTCTGCTCCTAGCACATCACCAAATGCACTGCCCCTTCCTCAGGGTAAAACCATAATTGAGCCCCGATTTATTCAGATGCCACTGTTTGATCAAAGAAATAAAAGTGACTTTTCTAATATTTTAGGCCTGCTTCCGACAATGCAAGCTTAACTCTGCCCTCTTTGAGCAATGGCCCAAGATGCCAGCCACTCACAGACTAGCTCTCTGCTATGACAGATGCTCCTTCGGAATGAAGCACATGAATATATCACTTGGAACCCAATGAGGCACAGCAGTTTTTCAAGACAACCCATGTGGACTTGAGGGCACTTGGAAAAATGGTCCATTAATCAGTAAGCGAGTCTCAGATGTAATTGAGTCAGAACTACCTTGAAGGAGCTTGATTTTCAGAGGGCAGATGCTCAGCACTTTCTGAACATCAGGACCTATTGCGGTGTCTCAAGTTGGCCCCACCAAAAATTGTGGTACCCAAAAACACATAGGACCCTGTCAATTTTCAGAGTAACACCGCTCTTTAAAATACTAATAACTAGATCTGTTTAAAATGCTGGAGATGAGCTCCTAAGCTGCATGAAACTCGCTTAGGTTTGGGTTTATTTTTAGTCTCAGAACTAAGGTTAGGCTAATCAAATCTGCAGAGTGTTAACTTTTGGAGCCCAGTTTCAGGGGGCAATCTGGTTTCGCATCAAAACCACGCACAATTTGTGGTTTCACAGAGTTATGACAGGAGACGGTTTCTTGACAGAGGTTTGCTTTCATTTTGGGGATTAAAGCTGAAGTTCATGCCAGCCTGACCCTTGAGAAATGTCTGGCTTTATTAGGGAAAATCTTCCTGTGAAAAGTTGGTTTATGTCTTGCCATGTTCACGCACCATTCCTGTTACGGAATGTCAGCAATGTTGCCCCAAGCAAACTGACACAACAATAAATGTATCCACTGAAATATTAAACAGTAAAAGGGCTCCCGGTGGCACAAGGAGTGATGGTTTCTGCCTTGTGACTCGGTTGTCAAATCTGTTTGGTCCATTTCTTTTTTCAAGTGCATTTTGTCGCATGTTTTGTGCCGAGATTTATGACAATTAGTAGTCGAATCTGTAATTAGCAGGTGGTAACAGATGGGCAGATATATCCAGTTCTGATGACACCTCTGACAGATTGACGTCTTCTCCAAAAATACCTGTGAAGCTTCATGTTTTAACTATGACCACTCTGAGACAAAGTCTTGGCAAGCCCATCTCTGTGCAGGGGGGCAGAGGTGCGGGGGGCGGGGGCAGCTCTGAAGGAACAAGTTCTTACAAGCATGACAAGACCCATGCATAACCATATGGCTTGGCAATTAAAAACATGTTCTGTCTTCCTCTGCATCAATGAGGAAAATGTCTAAATAACATTCGCTCTGAACATTTTTCCTTCTGAATTCAAAAGAACTGTGAGGTTCTGTCAGTTGGTTGTTTTTTCCTTTCTCCCCAGAGAGGCATTTCAGGGGTTTTGCATCTGTAAAGGACCTTGTGTTAACCATTCACTGCATAGTGCAGGCTGGGGAATTACCGCCTAATCTGTTTTGAATCAGATTGCTTATGATCTTTTACTTGCTGCTATAAACTGGCTCTGAAGTCACCTTGACATGTCAGTTTAACCTATTTCATGTTCCAATGAAAGAAGGGGGGAGGGATAGCTCAGTGGTTTGAGCATTGGCCTGCTAAACCCAGGGTTGGGAGTTCAATCCTTGAGGAGGCAACTTAGGGATCTAGGGCAAAAATTAGTCCTGCTAGCAAAGGCAAGGGCTGGACTCCATGACCTTTCAAGGTCCCTTCTAGTTCTAGGAGATTGGTATATCTACCTTTATTACCAGATGGCAGCACCTTCCAGTGTCACTGGGCTACATAAATGCTCTCTCTCTCTCTCTCATTGCTTTTGCAAATCCTCAGTGGTTGTTTTGAGGTTTCATCATTTTAAAGCAAAGGCCAGAAGATTGCTGACCTGGCTTTTTCTATTCTGACTCCTTAACCTTGTCTCTTTCTATATCCTCCTATTCCAATCTCTCTGCTTCTGTAGGCCACACTGTCCCTCCAGACAATCTGGCCGCAGTGGTTGCAAGAACCCTCCCATCTGCCTGGAAGAGGCTACCTGCATGTCTTTCTCTGTGAAATGATCTTTCCTTGCTTGCCATTATTTATCTAGGGTCTTACACAGCACTCACCTCCAGAGCATCTGAGCACATCACAGTCATCAACGGATTTTACAGTAACTCCTCGCTTAGCGTTGTAGTTATGTTCCCGAAATATGTGACTTTAAGTGAAACGATGTAAAGCGAATCCAATTTCCCCATAAGAATTAATGTAAATGGGGGGGTTAGGTTCCAGGGAAATTTTTTATCAGACAAAAAACTATATTTTATACACAGTATACGTTTTAAACAAATAATTTAATACTGTTCACAGCTATGATGATTGTGATGCTTGGTTGAGGTGGTGAAGTTAGAGGGTGGAAGAAGGTAGGATATTTCCCAGGGAATGTCTTGCTGCTAAATGATGAACTAGCACTGGCTGAGACCTCAAGGGTTAACACATTGTTGTTAATGTAGCCTCTCACACTTTACAAGGCAGCAGGAATGAAGGGGAGGAGAGACAGCATAGCAGACAGAGACAGACACACACCTTGTGTGTGGGAGAGTGAGACACACACGCATTGCTCCTTTAAGTAAACTGACCCACTCTTAAGTGCATTGTCTTTTTAAGTGGATCAGGAAGTTGAGACAGCAGCTGGTGCCCTAAGCTCTCTTGGTCTCTCTCTGTCCTGTCCTCACCCTGCTCTATATGGAGAAGGGGTAAGCAGGGTGTAGGAGCTGGGGGGAGGGGTACACCCTGTCATTAGCCCCTCCCCACCTTTTCCCCCTTTGCACAGCAAGCAGGAGGCTCGGGGAGCAGCTCCAAGGCAGAGGGCAGGAGCAGCACATGGCAGTGGGGGGAGGGACAGCTGAACTGCCCTGCAATTGATAGCCTGCTGGGCAGCTGCTGCAGCGGGAACTTAGGGGAGTGGGGAGCTGATCGGGGAGCTGACAGAGGGGCTGCCGGTCCATCCTGGTTCTAAGCCCCGACCAACTAGCTGCAATGGGCTGCTCTTTCTGCAAGCAGTGGACAAAGCAGGAGGCTGCCAAACGACCCTAGAAGGGAGCATTGCACAACTTTAAACGAGCATGTTCCCTAACTGATCAACAAGGTAACAACAAAACAACGTTAACCAGGACGACTTTAAGTGAGGAGTTACTGTATCTTCACAACACTGCCTTGTAATAGGGAGGTGTTATCCCCACTTTAGAAATGGGGAGCTAAGACACAGGATAGATAGTGTCATGCTCAAAGTCATTAAGGGAGTGTTTGGCTGAGCTCACGTCTCCTGACTCCCAAGTCACTGCCTCATCCACTAAACCATCCGTAGCTTTCTCTGCCTCTGCTCTAATTTGTTATTTACGTTTGTTTCCTGGTTTGGGATGCAGTTTGTCTGAAGGCTATCACACAAAATAAAGTTGTAGTGCATTGCGCTCTGAGAATGATCAATAAATAATGCTAAGTACTTTGAGATGTTACCTGGCATAAAAAGTCTCCGGCTGTGAGAGAATTTGGATCTAATTTTAATTGTTAAGAAACAAGGGCGACTCTAGACATTTCGCCGCCCCAAGCACGGCGGCATGCCGCGGGGGGCTCTCTGCCGGTCGCTGGTCCCGCGGCTTCGGTGGACCTCCCGCAGTCCACCAGACCCACGGGACCAGCAGACCCTCCACAGGCACGCTGCCAAAGGAGGCCTGCCTGCCGCCCTCCCAGCGACCGGCAGAGCCCCAAGCACGCGCTTGGCGTGCTGGGGGCCTGGAGCCACCCCTGTTAAGAAAGATTAAAAATAAGAATTCAATATTTTATTAAAACCCAGGTGCTAGAGGAAGTGGTGATGGGAATTCAGCAGGAGGTGCTGTGCCCATTGAATCAGTACCAAATTTAAACCTCAGCGTGGTGCTAGGCAGAACTGTGCTGCTAAGGGTGTCAATTTGCATGCAGTACAGAATCTACACCCTAATCACTAGGGTCCTCAAAGGCTCCTTGACATGTGTAAGGAGGTGAGCACTGATACCTTGTCAAATTCCAATTCCATTCTGCCTACGTAAGCAAATATAATAGAATCTGTAGAAAATTCCATTTAAAAAAACAGTGAAAACAGGTTTGTTTGTTTTTTTAATTTAGGGGCGAATCCTGCCTACTTTAACCATGGAAGTGGTCCATTTTTTGAACGGGGGCCCAATCCTGTAGCAAAATTCCCATTTCTCTGCTCAGTGAAGGTAGGAGCAGGCCCTTAGAGCATTGTTTGCAACCCAAACATTACAGCTTTCTGTTAATATATGAGAACCCAAACCAGAAACTGACGAGACATCAAAGTGAAACTGGCTAATCTATTTAAAAAGTGAAAACAAATAGAAAACAAATAGTTTTCAAGGTGACAAAGTATATTTTAAAAAAACTCTGATTTTTAACCATCAAAGGTGTTGGGAATAATAACAGATTTGAATTTTTAAATCTGAACAGACTTAAAAAGCCTCCTGCTTTGTCCTGCTTGCAGGGAGGGCTAGCTAGCTGGTGGGGGCTTGGAACCAGGGTAGATTGGCAACCCCCCATCAGCTCCTCCTATCAGACAACTGGTTCCAGTTGAGTGGCAGCATGTTCTGATGGAGCTTGGCTGGTCTCAGTGGTGGCAGATGACAGAACAAGGAGCAATGGTCTCAAGTTGCAGTGGGGGAGGTCTAGGTTGGACATTAGGAAACACTATTTCACTAGGAGGGTGGTGAAGCACTGGAATGGGTTACCTAGGGAGGTGTGGAATCTCCTTCCTTAGAGGTTTTTTAAGACCCGGCTTGACAAAGCCTTGGGCCAAGATCCTCAAAGGGGTTTAGGTACCCAACTCCCATTTATTTCAATAGGAGTTAGGCACCTAAGTCCCTTTGAGAATCCAAACCAGGAGCCCAATGGTAGGCACCCATGTTTGACAAAACGATCTTTAGAAGGCGGGTTAACAGAATATTTAGCAGTAGCTTCTATATAATCAGCACGGGGGGGGGGAGGAAATATAACACTCTGGTAATATGAAGTATCTGACTTAAAGCCATGACAACACATACAATCAGGTAAGCCTAAAACACAACTGTGCTTTGATATCTCACCATGGCCTGGGCTATTATATGACGTTTCTGTCTCTAGTATGTACTATGTTATCCAGCTAACGCACCACTACCGTGCATTCCCCACTCAGCAGACTGGACTGGAAATACGACATACATTTTTAATGGTGCGAGTAATTAACCACTGGAACAATTTACCAAGGCACATGGGGGATTTTTAAACCTAGATTGGATGTTTTTCTCAAAGGTCTGCTCTAGGAATTATTTTGGGGATGTTTTATGGCCTGTGCTATACAGGAAGTCGGACGACTAGATGATCACAGTGGTCCCTTCTGGCCTTGGAATCCATGTCACCATACCTATTTATTACCATGTCGTAAGAAAGTGTTAAAAAAATAATAAAATCAAATGTAACTTTTTTTTTGGCAAAGCATATTCTTTCACAGAAACAACAACCACTGGTTGGTTGGAGGAGTTGTCTGCAAGATGGCTAGATTAAATTAATTAGTTAACGTTTGTAAAGTACTTTGAAGATTAAAAATACTATTTAAGTTCTGTGTATTATATTTATTTTTATTGTGAAGGTAGACAGCCAGATAGGTAAAAGGACACAGGCAGACAGATAAAAATAATTATAATACTTAGCATTTATATATGACTTTACATCATCAAAGTGTTTTACAAACATTCACTAATTAATAGAGTTTAAGCAGACAGAAAATAGATAAGTTTAGAGTAAGTAGGTGGTAGATTAATAGATAGGAACAAATTCTGCCTTTGGAGAAACCACATCACTCTCAGTGAAGTCAATAGGAATCACACTCAGGTATATGAGGGCAGAATTTGGTTCACAGATATATTTAAAGGCATGTTACTTACACCTCTGATCATTTAAATGGAACAATTACTTTGCCTATTTCTTCACAATCACTGTATGTTCCCATAAACAAACTCCCATGCAGGAAAAGAAAAGAATATGAGAAGTCAGAATAAATGATGTGAAGATGTGAACACTTAGCATTCTAGATGAGGGATGGCTGTGTGACCCAGTATCACTAGAGTATGGGACCAGAGCTGGGTGACTATAGGACTTTTCAGTACGGTGGCAATTCTGAAAAATCCGGAGGAAAAAATTCATTCGGTGTCAACTCAAAACCACAAATTTTCAAAATTTTCATTGAATCAAAAAGTAAAAAAAAAAATTATTCCCAGTCAAACCATTTTGTTTGATCCAAAATTAAACTTTTCATTGTGATTTCAAGTTTTAATGTTGGGGGAGGGAAATAATGAAACAGAAGGAACTTTTGAAACAACACGTATCATTCAGCAAAATTGACATGAATTCGCGAAATATTTTGGTGTCAATGAATCTGCATTTTTCACCCCCTTTTTTTTTCTGCATAATTTTACTCAGCTTCACTCGGGACACCTAGGTTTTAGTCCATGGGTGGGCAATAATTTTTTCAAGGGGGGGGCTACTTCACAAATTTTGGTAAGCCGTCACAGGGTGCACATTTATGGATGGGGTGGAGGATCTGGGATGCAGTTTGGGTGCAGGAGGGGGTTGTGACCTGGGGCAGGGGGTTGGGATGTAAGAGGGGGTGCGGGGTCTGGGAGGGAGTTTGGGTTCTGACCTGGGGCAGGGGGTTGGAGTGCGGGATGGGGTGTGAAGTGCAGACTCTGGCAGGGAGGTGCTTACCACAGGCGGCTCCCAGCCGGTGGCACAGCAGGGCTCAGGCAGGCTGCAGGCATGTCATGGCCCCACGCCTCTCCCAGAAGTGGCTGTGGCCTGATGCTGCTGGCACGTCTCTGCGCACCCCTTGGGGAGAGGGGAGAAGTGGGTCTCTGTCTGGTTTGCGGCCAATGGGAGCTGCGAGGATGGTGCTGGGGGCAGGGGCAGCATGCAGAGCTGCCTCCCCTCGCCCCCCATCCAGGGGTGCACAGAGACCTGCCAGCAGCAGCCGGATGCTTCCAGAAGCAGCGTGAGGCCATGGCAGCCAGCTAGCCTGCCTAAGCGCCCCACTGTGCCATGAGACTTTTAGTGGCCATATTTTGCCCACCTCTGTTCTAGTCTGTCTCCTTGGTAAAGCACTTTGAGATCTGTGGATGAAAAGGTATTAATATTCTCATGCACATCCTGACTGTCAGAAGGGCGTTAGTGGAATTAGCCATTCAAAAATATGTGAGAGACAAGGTGGGTTAGATAATATCTTGTATTGGACCAATTTCTGTTGGTGAGAGAGACAAGCTTTCGAGCCGCACAGAGCTCTTTCTTCCTAAGGTATGGGAAAGGAACTCCGAGGTCACAGCTAAATGCAAGGGTGGAACTTATTTAGCATAAGTAGTTAGCACACATTCTAATGGACCATTCAGGGTAGAGTGGCCCATTAATGTGGACACAAGAACAAATGGCTATAAAATGCCCATCACCAAGTTTAGGCTTGAAATTAGATGGAGGTTTCTAACCATTAGAGGAGCGACATTCTGGAACAGCCTTCCAAGGGGAGCAATGGGGGCACCTAACTGGCTTCAAGACTGAGCTTAATAAGTTTATGGAGGGGATGGGATGGTGAGACTGCCTACAATCAGGGCTGCCCAGAGGGGGGGCAAATGGGGCAATTTGCCCTAGATCCCGGGCCCTGCAGGGGCCCCCACGAGAGTTTTTTGGGGCCCCAGGAGTGGGGTCCTTCACTCACTTTGGGGGGACCCTCCGGGTCTTCAGTGGCAATTCAGCGGTGGGGGGTCCTTCCGCTCCAGACAACCCGCCGCCAAAGTGCCCCAAAGACCCCCAGGCCCCCTGAATCCTCTGGGCAACCCTGCCTACAATGGCATATAGCTTATCTGCGACTGCCAGCAGAAAATATCTCCAATAGCTAGAGATGGGACACTGGATGGGGAGGGCTCTGACTTACGACAGAGAATTCTTTCCCAGATGTCTGGCTGGTGGGTCTTGCCCACATGCTCAGGGTCTAACTGAGCTCCATGCTTGGAATCAGGAAGGAATTTTCCACTGGGTTAGATTGGCAGAGACCCTGGGGGATTTTCACCTTCCTCTGAAGCATGGGGCACAGGTCAATTGCAGGCTTAAACTACTTTAAATGGTGAATTCTCTGTAACGTGAAGTCTTTAAACCATGATTTGAGGACTTCAGTAATTCAGCCAGAGGTTAGGGGTCTGTTACAGGAGTGGATGGGTGAGATTCGGTGGCCTGCAATGTGCAGGAGGTCAGACCAGATGATCATGATGGATTCTGACCTTAATGTTTATGAGTCTATGAGCCTGTTAACACTTCTGCAGTCATAGGACAAAAAGAGGGAGTAGTGACTACAATAATCTGTAACTAAGGCATAAATCGAGTGTCTCTGGAAGTTGGTCCAATAAAAAATATTACATCACCCACCTTGTTTCTCTAATATCCTAGGACCACAGTTACAACTAAACTGCATTCAAAAATATTCGCTACCAATTGTGGAAAATTACATGATCAAATCCTGACCCCGGGTTTTCTAAGAACAAGTCATTTTTGTAATAAAAATGGTGAAAAGCGACGATATAAAGAAGCACAGAATGGAAAAGATTCCAAAAACAATGAAAGAAAATAGCTTAACTAGTGTCTCATCAAAACAGCCTCACCTACTCAGATGTGGAGTCATCCATGCCGAGGCTCAGTCCCTGCCCAAAAGAGGAGTAAAAAGTAGTGACTCGTGCTAATTTACAGCTGCTGAAGGTACTGGAAGTAGCAGGGCCAATGCTTAGCAACATCCCCCCGGGTACCATCATAAGATCTTAGTGCAGGCAAAGGGACTAGTCTAGTCAGTAGTCCACGTAGAAACCACAGCATAAATGTGCATCAGTGGCAAGCCACATCTTAGAGCAAAGGGTGATAGGACCAATCAAAGCTGTCAATACCTTAAGGGTGACCCACCGGGTCCACTATTTGCAATGGGGATGGGGTAGCTCATAGAGGCTAAATTCTGAGACCTGGGCTATGTCTACACTATCGCAGTAAGTCGACCTATGCTACGCAACTCCAGCTATGTGAATAACTTAGCTGGAGTCGATGTACCTTAAGTTGAGTTACCATGGGGTCTACACCCGGGGGGTCAACAGGAGAAACTCTCCCGTCGACTTATCTTACTCTTCTCATCGGGGGTAGAGTACAGGGGTTGACTGGAGAGCAATCTGCAGTCGATTTGGCGGGTCTTTACTAGACCCATTAAATCAAGCGCTGGTGGATCGATCTCAGAGCGTCAATCCCGGCTGTAGTGTAGACCTGCCCCTGGCGTGCGGGTAGATAATGCCTAGATGCTACAGGTAATGGGTTCCACATAGAGATGGCAGAAAATTTTCATGTTTTTTTTTCCAGGAAATATCAACAATTTGGGTTTTCTTTTCATTTCTGTGGAAATGTCCCATGAACATTTTTCATTTTTTCATGAGCAGCCAAAATCCAAATGTTGTTTTCAGTTTAAAAAAAATGTACGGCTTTGGTAAACATTTTTCGGTTACCAAAAAATTAGTAGTAGTAGTAATAGTAGTAGTACCAAAAGCCAAAAAACCTGCTGGTTTTGATGTCTGTCTTTTTTTTTTTTTAGTGAAAAATCTTGTTTTGTGAAATAGTGTTTCACAATTAATTTTTTTTAAATGACCAAAAGACCTCTTTTTTTTTACTAATTACTGTTCAATGAAAAAAAATCTACCTGTAGCTCTACAGAAAGATTTCATTCTTTGTGTGTCATGTCTTTTCAGATTGTAAACTCTTGTTGGGGCAGTGACTGTCTTTTACTGTGTGTGTATATCCAGTGGGATACCTGACTTTGGTAGGTCCTACCATAATACAAATAATAAATACTAATCATACGTATAGAATGCCATAAGGTATAAAACAGGGTTGAACAACAGCAGGCAGGCTGAGGAAATAATATATTGTTTTAGAGATGATGCAGTGCGGACATGGGAATTTGATATTAAAGACACTGCTTCTGAAATTACTTTGTCAGTGACATTGCTATGCTTGCCACACATGAGTGTTGTGAGGATTAATTAATACTTGCACATGGCCTTGAGAACTTCAGAGGGAAGACGCTCTATGTACGCAAAGCACTGTTGTCATTCCACAGGGGCTGCGATACACCTGTGCCTGTGGCATCATGTGCTGCCCATGATTGGCAGTGATGCAAAAAGGCCCTGGTGCAAAATAGGTTAGAGTCCCCCTTCCCAGTTCCAAAATCTGCCCCCCTTCATCTCCCCCACGTCTCCAATCCAGCCTCTCCATCCCCTAGCTTCTGCCTAGCTTTTCTCCAGCCCCTCCTATGGCCCCAGTCCAGCCATATAGCTCCTGCTTAGCTCTCCTATAGCCCCAGCCCTCCTGTCCCTCCAGTTCCCCCCCATGACCGCCTCACTCCCTTCCAATTCTGACCCCCCCCAGCTCTCCCTCAACCCCCCACCAGCCTCCTTCAGTCCAGTCCTCAGCTTTCCCACCCCCTAGGCCCTTTTAGCTCCCCTCCTGTCCCCTCCCCTTCCCTGATCCACCCCTAGTCCCATTTCAGGCCCCCTACAAGCCCTCCCCCAGGTCGCCCCTCAGTCCCCTCCAATTCCACTCCGATTCCCACTCTCCCCATCCTTCCAGGTCAGATCCAGCCCCCCAACTCTGCTCAACCCCCTTCCCCTGCCCTCAACAGCTCCAATCCAGACCCCAGGCTCCACCCAGTTGTCCTCCACCCCACTTCTCCCACCCTCCCAGCTCGGATCTAGTCCCTAGCTTCCCCTCTCCCCTCCCAGGTAAAGTTGCCAGTGCTTTTACCGTGTGCTCAGTCTCCGGGCCCCTGCTCTCCCCATATGCCACAGAACTGCAATCCCCCCATGTCTTCTCCATGTGTCCTTGCCAACTGCTCAGGACCAGGGCCTGGGGTCACCCCAGCCAAACAGGTCCCTCATCCCAATCATCTCGTGCCCTGGTGGGGATGGTGGGCAGACACCCTGCTCTCCCCTAGTCAGGTCTCTGCTATGACACACTGCAACTCAACTTCTGCCAGGCTGGCACTGACACAGAGGGGTATATGCCTTGTGGCTAAATCCAAGCACTCTCCATGGCCAGCAGTGCCAGAAGGAATAGCCCTCCACCCCGATCTCCAAACAAGTACATCTCCAGACAATGGCTATACAGACCCCTGGGTGCCTGGGTCCTATCCACTGTACCAGTAAGGACGCAAGCCCCTTCCATCTCCAGATAGAGGATGGTACACCCTCCTGTCTCTCTCCAGACTGCCGGGTTCTATATCAAAATCGTCCTCTGGTTAGACCCTCACCACCTCAAGGGCCCTGGCGTGACTGCACCACTTGCACCATTGTCGTTACGCCACTGAGGACGGAGTAACACCACACTCACTGTGCATGTGTAGGCTGACCAGATGTCCCGATTTTATAGGGACAGTCCTGATTTTTGGGTCTTTTTCTTATATAGGGTCCTATTACCCCCACCCCACTCGCTGTCCCGATTTTTCACATTTGCTGTCTGGTCACCCTATGAACGTGTGTCTTCGGCATGAGTGAGCGTCGGGTTTGGGTGCTGCTGATGCTATCAGCTGGGAGCCTCCCCACCCACGCTGCTGCACCGTTGGCCCTTCCCTCCAGCCTCGCCGTCACTCTCCCATCACTCCGATTGACATTGCCCGGAGACAATCCACCTTCCAACACGGAGCTCTCCTCCATGGTGTCCCTGTGCGTGTGGACTCCCCATCATTTATAGGGACATATTTCCTACCGTCCAGGACTGTTGAGACCCTTTGTTTGTTCACGTCTGTAAACTCACTTTGAGAGCCCCAAATGAAAGGGGCTAGAGCCAGGTATGTGCTTATTATGAGCCATATTTGTGACTAGTTATAGCTGGGTGAAATGTCCAGCTTGCACTGCAAATAGTCTCCTTCCTTGGAGAGCCGGAGGTAACCGGGGGCAAAGAGGAGGCAGAGGGGTGGGACAGCTTCCCTTACAGTTTTGGACTGATTGAGCTTAAATCTCTGAGGGCTAGATGGTGCCCAGAGGCCCACCCCGGGACAAGGGGTGGGATACCTGAGCCACGATTCCTTCCCTGGCCCCAGTTGCTGCAGGACAATAGCAATCAGCTGCTGGATGATGCCATCAACAAATTTTAACACTCGCCTACCCTGCTTTGGCTCAGCTGCACTGGACTGTGTGTTGGAAGAGTCCAGGGTCCTGGCCACCTGCTGTAGTGCCTCACAGCCCAGCTTATTCCTGCATCTCTTACCGTGCGGCGTAAGTGCAGGTGTCCAAGACACAGCCTAACAGAAACGGTGGGAGGTCAGACACTGAGATAATAGCAATGTGCACAGTGTAACCTCTGTGACAGACGGAGAGGGAGAGCGCGCTCAGTTTACTAACCCCTTCACGAAACCCAACCCCGCCTGGGGTTCCGGCCACTGCGGGGAGCACGGGGCCCTTTTAAATTGCTACCCTGGGGAAGCTGCCCCCTGCTGCTATGGTCGGCTGTGTACTGGCTCTTGCCAGTATGCCATACCGGACCGGACCGGCTTACTTTCACCTCTGATCTTTTTTGAGATGGGGCTACCAGATCTGCACACAGTATTCAAGATGTGAGCATACCATGGATTTCTATAGAGGCAATATGATATTTTCTGTCTTATTATCGATCCTTTTCCTAATGATTCCCAACATTCTGATTGCCGCTGCACATCGAGTGGATGTTTTCAGAGATCTCTTTCTTGAGTGGTAATTTAGACCCCATCATTTTATATGCATACACTGGGCACTTACTACATTTGGCTAATATAAGAGTGAGGCAAGTGGAACGATGGTCTGGGGGAAGGTGCAGTGATTCAGGAGACCTATGTTCAGTTCTCTGCTTTTCTACCAACCTTACCTGCAGAGCTGGTTAGAAAATGGCTTTGTTTGTCATGGGAAATTTAGATTATTTTTTTTGGCAGAAATTCTAACATTCCAAAATTCCAGCTGACAAAAAAAATATTTCAGTTTTGGGCACTCCATCTTTTGATAAAAACTAAAATTAAAAAAAAAAGTCACAGAAAACAGACTTTTCTTGCGAAAAAAATTCTCTGTGTTGAAACACCAATTTTCCATCAAAAGACAGTTTCGACCAGCACCATTTCTGGGTGACCTTGGCTTTAGTTTCTGTGGCGCCGACCTTCCCAGGTATCTAGGCACCGAACTCCCTTTGAGGATCGTGGCCTCATTTCCACCTACACAAAGGGATAATGACACTTCCCTACCTCACAGGAGGGTTGTGAGAACAATCGTATTGGAGACTGTGAAGTGCTCAGATACTAGTGGGGGAGGGGGGGCAGAGAAGTCCAGAAATAGAAACTCATGGACCCCAACAACAATTCCTCTGCATTCTCTTTCCTTGCTTTGTCTTTGTGCACGTGCTTTGCTGCCTTACAGAAGCCCCAGTTCTGCCACCCTGTACAGCCAACTAATAAGGTCAATTTCAGATGCAATGCAAGAGGCCAGTGCGTTAGCCCTGGCCACTCCTCTTATTCCCTCTCACAGGATCCACAGGTTCTTCTGGTTTCTCCTCCAAGCTTGAAGTACTAGGGACACAGTGATCCCTTCACCATCCCTTCTGCTGCTCTTCAACAGCCTCGGCCTTTGAAGAGCTGCATCGCAATCGTGCTGTTGAAAAATACCAAAGGTCACGTTTCCTTTTGACTCCCTCCTCCCCACTGGAAAGCGAGGCCACGAATTGTTACAGAGTAAACAAGAACGCAAGAGCTTGCCCAGGGACACATTGAGGCTCAAGGTGATGTAGTACCTGCATCTGACTGGTCTACTCCAGCCAAAACCATCACCTACCGAGTTCAAAAGGGGATCGTGAGACTGTAACATATAATGGGCAGGGGTGTGGCTCTGGCACAAAGCATGTTGCTGTGCAGGGGTCTGTTCTTTAAAACAACTACCTATAAAATAGCCACGTAGGATCCACCCTGTAAAAAAAACAGGCTACTGCTGCGAAAGCCCAGCCTTTCCCCACCATGGGACTGGAGGTGTGAAACTATTAATGCACATACAGAGCACATCCCATGCGGTGTAGCCAGTCACATGACTTGGGCTTGGGGATGAGAGGGGTGTCTACAGACCATTGTGCTCCCTGTATGCTGGACCTGCCCATCCCCCTGTATAAGTTAGAGCACCCACTAGGCTGCTCTAACATATACTCTGTTCTTTATGGGCTCTGGCTCTTCACTACCCTTTCTGATCACTGTGCACCTAAACTGGAGAATGGAGAGAGCAGCCTCTTGGTCCTCTGAGGACAGAGACTACAAGTCCTCCTGACTATAATATGTGCCATGCAGCAAGCTCATTCCCAACAGTGCACCCCTATACAGATTGGATAGAATCTGGCCTTTGAGAAATATGTTTGCTGGATGTTATGCCAAGCAAGGTGGTCTGATGCAAATAAAAAGCATTATTGTTAATGAAAGATAAAGAATTTCCCAGACAGATAATCATTTACCTGGGAGCTGAATTTATTTTCATTATTAAGTTTCTATTGAAGTCAAAGTTTTACAGTTAAAACTATATCATGCCTGGTTGTTTTTTAATTTGTGTATTTATTTCCTCTTGTTTCACAAGCAAGGCATTTGATTCATTTCTCCGTGCAAAGGTAAGTGTGTAGCATTTGTTTAAACACGATTTAACTATTATAGATTTTTAACCAAAATGAGTAACGAGAGATAAGAGGTTGGAAACATCAAGATAAACTTCCCAGAACCTCATAGGTCTGGAAAAGGGACTTTCCCACTGAAGTCTTACGCCTACGAAAGTCCACGATAGGCCAGTGTCCCTAACGCAATTTGGTGGCTCAGTATCTTGCTCCAGGAGGTTGAAAAGGGCCAGATTTTGATACCACTATTTATATTGCAGTGGTGCCAAGGAACCCTAAGCATGGCCCAGGGCCTCACATTTTCAGACTGGAAATAAGATGTAAATATGTAGCAGTGAGGATAATTAGTCACTGGAACCTTTACCAAGGGTTGTGGTGGATTCTCCATCACGAGTAATTTTTAAAGCAAGACTGGCTAGGTTTTTTTTCCATTAAAGATGTGCTCTATTCAAATAGAAATTATTTTGGGGAAGTTTTCTGGCCTGTGCTGCACAGGAGGTCAGACTAGAGGATCACAGTAGCAAGTCACTGTCATATTTTTGTAGGCCTCCTTATCACAGACAGTAGCACCTTGCTCCCCAGATGGGACCACTTGAGGTATTGTCTTCTCCCTACACTGATCTTAAGTGGAAAATTAAGCAGACTACGGCTGTTACGTAAATAAGGACTAGGTACAAAATTCTACAGGTAAAATGGAGATGAGTCAGAACTAAAGCCCATGGCTATATCTGAGATCTGGAACGGACTGAACATGGGTACAGAGCTGAATTTCAAAAATAACCTTGAAGCTAAGCAATGGCTTTTATGGCCATGTGATGAACAGCAATGCTGGATTCTAAAGGAAGCTGTAGCCAGCCTTTCTTGCCCATGGAGGGATTACTGCACTGGGAGGAAAGACAAAGGGAGGTGCATGTCCCTCTCCGAGACCATGTCCTTCTCACCTCATACATGCCTAAAACATCCCACAGGGCCCACCCTTTCCTGCCTTGTACAGCTCTGTGATCCACTGGAGCATCAAGTATGATGTGGCATGTCTGTCGATATCATCGCTTGTGGTTACTACATCACGGCCGTCCTTTCTCCCGTTGCGCTACAGCCTCACTTTACCACTGACTGTCAGGTGGAATGTGTCTGATATAGCATTCAGCTGGTAGAAGGGTCTTATCAGCAGCATGCATTCGGATATGGTAGAGACATGCAAGAGTAAACCACCTGCAGTGAAGAGCTAAATACCTTTTTAAAAAAACTAATTAGAAGAAAAGGGTGTGGGGAGAAGGAAATTACATTTAGATGCAATACAGCAGTATCACCACATAGTGGAGTCATCAGCAGGATTGCACATGCTCACAAGCAATTCATTACTACTCTACTCTGTCTCAAATGAAAATCCCATAGATCACATGCACATGTAATTAATTACATGGAGGCATATAAAAGGGAATCAATGAGTAGTTGGTTTTGGTTTTTTGCTCAGCTACAGAGAGTCTGTACATAGGAAAAAACAGTGCAGGGCAAGCTCATGCCCACAATGATGTTTGCAGCTAGGGTGACCAGACAGCAAGTGTGAAAAATGGGGACAGGGGTTAGGGGGGTAATAGGAGCCTATATAAGAAAAAGACCCCAAAATCGGGACTGTTCCTATAAAATCGGGACATCTGGTTACCCTATTTGCAGCTCTGAGGTAGAAGTACAGGTCAGGTAGGGCTTCAAGTGGATCTAAATTCAAACCCCATATCAGAATATCCCTGAACTTTGAGGGTACCCAAATGTTGTTTCTGGCCCCAATCTCTATAAAGGACTAAGCCATGCCCCTAATACAAACATCATTCTGGGATGGAGCTGAATTTTGCATCTCTGGCTGGGAATCTGTTTGTTTGCATAATTACTGATTCTCCAATACAGGTCAAACATCAGGGCTGATTGAACTCTTTTCAAAATGTGAAATGTGGATGAAGATTTTCATTGGACTTTTGACAAATAAAATGAGGGTAAGAGGAGTTTGGATTCAGTTTTCTCAGTTCTCACCCTATACCGCATGACTACCACCCATTTTCTAACCAGAAGTAGAACTGGTCAAAACTTTATCAAAAAAATGTTCTCAGGGAATCATAGAATATCAGGGTTGGAAGGGATCTCAGGAGGTCATCTAGTCCAATCCCCCTGCTCAAAGTAGGACCAATCCCCAGACAGATTTTTACCCCAGTTCCCTAAATGGCCCCCTCAAGGATTGAATGCCCCCCTCAAGGGATTCAAATGTTGATTTAAATAAATGAATTTTGGTTGAAAAAAAAACAGAAGAAAGTTGGGTGAAAATGTTCACAATTTTATAAGCATTTGGAACCAGTATGGTCCTAGAGGAAAAGGGGCCAGGTGGGTAGATGTTGTAGCATTACCAGTAGAAAGGTCCCTCATCTGGAGACACGGGGCCAGATTTACATCTAACTCCCATTTATCTGAATTTTGATCTGACTGATCCAACTGATCTGATCCCAGATCTGAACTTTGCATAATCTCCATGAAGGTTTGAACCAAAACTCTAGATCTAAACACCTGGAAATGTGTGATAGTTTGGATCCAGATTCAAATGTTGGCAGTTCCAAATTCATCTCAAATCCCTCTCTATTTTTTTCTGAACCTCAGAATGCATGAGCATACCAGCCGTTATTCAGGTAGGCCCCAATCCAGCAAACCTAAGCACATAATTAAAGCACATTCGATTTACCTATTGATTTCAGTGGGACCTTTCACATGCTTAAAGTTAAGCACTTGTCTGAATGCTTTGCTGGATTGAGGCCTCAATGGGGATTATTTGTTTTCCAGGGATATTTCCCCAAGAAACAAGTTCTACTGAATTTCCTCCTCTCCCTCCTTAGCAAATACCTTCAGGTATTTTTTGTTTCCCTTCCTGTGCTTTCAGTTTATCCATCCAGAGTAGTGATTTTTTGGCACACATAGTATATTAGATAATTATATGTAGTTGCAAAACTTTCGGCTCCTTGTCACTAGTCTATAAAGCCCTCTATAATGTTGTAATACAGTATCACTGATATCTCAACATGATAACACATAAGTGTCTACTGGCTATATAATTTGAACCCAAAGTTAACAAAGAGAACTGATCTTTTAGTAAACATACCGTCTACTTTTTGTCATCTCTTCCTGATAGTGGTTTCGATAAGCAGATTTAGACGTTATCCTCCGATTGCTTTAACAGTATGTTTTTAAGACAGCTAACTGCCTCATAATTCCTGAGACATGACATTCCCAAGCCCCCATTGATCGGTGACTCGCCCCATGAATTGGTTATGGTCGCTGACATTATTAATCCACCCAGTCACCACTTCTTCACTTTAAAAATGTTAGATCATTATTATGGCCCTTGGATTCCAATTAAGGTAGGAAAAGCAACTTAAGCAATCAGGTACAATAGTAATGGCTCAGACAATTGCCCGCAGAGGGTTAGCGTGTGCCCATACCTCTAGCCATGACTAAGGGGTAGCACATAGCTGCACCATTCCAGGAGCAGACCTAGAAAGGAACTGCAGCTGTCAATCCTCTCCCTGGTTCCTTTCCTCCTCCGGGGGCCAGTAATCTGCAACAGATACACCCCAGAAGCAAATTACTTCCCCTCCATGCACGGTCTAGACCAGTGTTTCTCAAACTGGGGTCGCCGCTTGTGTCGGGAAAGCCCCTGGCAGGCCTGCCTGGTTTGTTTACCTCCTCCATCCGCAGGTCCAGCTGATTGCGGTGCCCACTGGCCGCAGTTCACCGCTGCAGGCCAATGGGAGCTGCTGGAAGCAGCGACCAGTACGTCCCTCGGCCCGCGCCACTTCCAGCAGCCCCTACTGGCCTGGAGCAGCGAACCACGGCCAGTGGGAGCCGCGATCGGCCAGACCCGTGGACGGGGCAGGTAAACAAACCAGCCCAGCCCGCCAGGGGCTTTCCCTACACAAGTGGCAACCCCTGTTTGAGAAACACTGCTTTAGTAGAAGTACTCATACATGTGGATGCTTAACCAAAGAGTTCAATGAATGGGCCAAACGTATTGAATCTTTGACAGCTGCCTGGAAATGGTTCAAGAAAGCCTTTCATTTCTGGTACATCTTGCTTTTGGCAGGGCTAGACATACTACAACCAGCTTTTCCGACCACAGCTTAGCAGTAGGGTGCATGAAAATGAGGAAACCTGGTAGAAAAAAAACAGACTTAGAACCCAGATATCCCAAGCCAGTTTGCCATCCACTGGGAAACACTACCTGGGAATATTTTCCCCTTTCTCTCCCTTCCCCCACCCCCACTACATTTTCTGGCAGCTGGCTCTGAAGCTAGCAAATGTGGCAAACAAGTTCCAGCCTGCACTGCTGTTCTCCCATATCTGCATAGGCTGGAAGCCTTGTTAGCCAATCCCCTGGTCCTTCAGGCTTCCTCATTTTATGGGATAAATTAACACTATGATGCCACAGTCAGAGCTGCCTGCACAATTAAATCTGACTGCATGATATACACCCACCGTCCCAGGGGATAGAAGAGCTGAGTTTAGCTTCAGGTGTCTCACATTGGGCAACAAAAAAATTTGGGGGTGCCCCAAATGAACGTCTCATTGGCACAGTGTACCCTGGTTCTAATCCTGCTGCAATTTCCCCTTTCTCCCCAATAAAAAAGTCCTTGGGGCAAAATACAACTTTCCATAACCTCTCCAGGTTCCACAGTGTTATTATATCAAGTCCTGTGCTATTATTCAGATCTGGCTGCCTCAGCCCACTTAAGTTAGCCCTGGCATGAATGTGTGTGCATAGTACAGCATGTGCTCCACAACTACCGTAGGTGGAGAGGGAGGAAGCTTGTGTTCCAAGCTATGGGAAGTTCTGGAGGGAGTTGGCTTGCCGGTGGAATGCTGTAACTATGCCAATAAGTGAGACCGAGAGTTGTTCAAAGTCCTGGGAGCGTTCAATCTGAAAAACAAATACATATATAAATACAATCACAACATGAAGGAAGGAATTCAGGTCAGACAAGTGAAATTAGTCCAATGGTCAGCCTCAAGCCAGACTTAATGGCTGTTTGGGCACATCACAGAAGGACGAGGCAGTGTGGCGCAATACTCCACGGTCTTTCCCCGTGAGAAAGAGCGCTGTAGCTGGGATGGTGCAAATCAGGCGTGGCGGGTGTTGAGGGATCAGTTCCCATTGCATCTGCCCAGCTCAGGAGTAATCAGTGCTACTGCTATGCTTGCTTTTCATGAGCTCCAAAATAGTAAGAGACTCTTGAGTCCCTGAAAAAAAAACGCCCTTGGCTATGTCCCTTTCTGTAATACGATTCCTGATGCTGAGCATCACTCAAAGTAATATCAATGTGCAACATGGGTATGATGGCTGAATCAAAGAAATCACAAGTCTTCTGTCAGTGTGCAGATTAAGAGGGACTAAGTCAGCTCTCAAGCACCATTAGGAATGGAATATTCTCTACTGATTCTTGAACGTAGAAGGCCAGATCCTGAGCTGTTGTAAAAAATCAATGGAGCCATGACAATTACACCAATTACACCATCTGGTCCAGCTTTTCCAAAGTTGTTATTATTAATTAATTTATTTATTATCAGTATTATTATTTATTTGTATTGCCATAGCGACTAGGAACTCCAGTCATGGACCGGGACCCCATTGTGCTAGGTGGTCTACAAACAGAAGTTAACTCATTAAGTCAGCTGCCTTACCACAGTTCCCATAGACCTCATGGTAAGGTACTCCTCCTCCACATCTTAGATCAAAATTCAGTGTTTTCCAACCACCACGCTAAAGTAAGCTTGCATCTGTCTCCTCCACTGGACAGGAGTGGCATGCTGGCATCTCAATAGCCCATCTTGGCACACACTTTTCAAGTGGACCACTTACATGCAAGATTGTTACTCTAATGTGGTAAAGGAAAGGCCCCAGGAAAGGAATCTTCAGAGCCATTTATTCGGAGAAGTGAAAAATTAAATTATTTGAACCAAAACACATGGCTAAAATCAGTGCTGGTCAAATACTAGGAAAACAATCATGCGTGCTAGATGCTAGTCACCTAACTTAATGAACTCCAGGAAGGAACTTCAATATCATCATGACGGGTGAAGTATAAGAACCTGCATAGACTACAGTAGAATCCAGCTTCAGTCCTATTCATCTGTAGGCAGGACCTTTGGTATATGCAGATGCCTGAACCTTCACAACTGGTCTATCTTATTGAACAGTGAACATGTGTGATTGATTCCCCTGAGTCCTTCCTTTTCCCTGTGACAAACTGGATGAGGTGTGTTCAGACCATCCTCCTCTTTATCCATTCAGGTACCATCAACAAAACCATGTGACCTGGGTGACCAATCTCTAAGCTTGACTACCAAATACTAATATTAGATAATTTGTAAATAATCCATAGGTTGTCATTGGTCACTGTAGCGAGGCAGAGTGGCTTCCCTCTGGACTGGAGAGCAAGGGATCATTACATTCCTCTTGGTGGGAGGAGCCAAAACTGCCCCGCCCCCCTCATTGGAAGAACCAAGGCAGGACAGGAAATATAAAGGGAGTTTAGTTGAGAGGGAGTCAGGGAAGGAGATGACCCGGGAGCTGAATCTGGGCTCTGCAGCACCCTGCCTCTGGAGGAGATGGACTCAGAAGGGGAGTTGCCGGGACTACCATATGCTGTGTACCCAGAGGAGCCAGAGGATCTGTGAATCCCAGAGGTGCCAAACTCGGGGAGGTAGGAAGTAGCCATGGGGATGTCGACAACAGTCAGGCTACATGGCTGACTGCTTCTAGGTCAGAGTGTTGCAGCTGAATCCCTACTGACCCAGTGGCGGACCACTCCGCTGCTATTAGGGCCCTGGGCTGGGAGGCGGTGGGGTTGGATGGACCCACCTTCGCCTCCACCTCCCCTGCCACCCTACTCCATGGATGGCCGACTCCCCACCATAGGCCAGGAGGCCTGCATGAATCCACTGTCCACCAAGCTAGGACACTAGACTCAGCGGGGGCTCTCACCCTGCGTGGATCCCCTATACTGTGTGGGTGCTCATCCTACCTGCACCCAGAACTGAGTGTTTGCTGGCTGCCTTCGCCAGGAGGCTTAAGCTACAGCCTACTCCCTGCTCACCCCCGCCCAAAGGGCTAGAGCTCCAGACTGTTAAGTGCTGCCAGCCCCAGCTGAGGGGCTATGTACTCAGTGCTCTGCCACGCCCGAGGGTGGGGACAAGTGCACCAGACTCTGTCAGACGGGCCCAGAACTATTGACTACTTACAGCTGGGCCCCACCAGTGTGACCCGAGCCTGAGGGTTCCACTCAATACAATGAGGCAGAGTGGCCTCCCTCCCCACTGGAGAGCGAGAGATCACGACAGTCACCTGGTGATATTTACTGAGGCCCAGATCCTCAAAGGTATTTCAATGGGAGTTAGGCACCTAAATACCGATGAGGATCTGGGCTCGAGTGTCATCACATACCAAACAGATAAATAAGACAACCTCTGCCCCCCAACAAACCTCAAATTAGTCAAATTTTGTATTCAATAAAAACTATTACATTGTGGGACGAGGACACAAATTAGATTGTGTCTTTTAAATAATTTTCATTTAATTTACAACTTCAAACACTATATCACACTACTAATGGTATGTTTATTTCTTGGTGTCACTATAGGGCAGAGTTCAGGTTGTTTTGGTGCCTCAGCTGTGCATTTCCATATCTTAACACACTGGATTTTTTTAAAGTTTAATCTTAACTCTGAATTTCCTGACTTTATAATTCTTGATTTGGGCATAATTATAACATCCCTGCAGTGTTTTTACTCTTAAGCCACCTGATATGTGCTTTCAACCTTAACTTTAGTTCAACATAGTTTTTATTTGTTCAAGGCATGTTGCTATGCCAAGTAGAATTTTTGCCATTGTTGCCAGGGTCAAATAGTACAGTGGGACACAGGTTCAGTGTGATGAACAATTAGAATGAAAAGAAAATCAAAAGAGTACAGTCACTATCCCAAAGCTGAATATGAGCGCCACTTGTTCAGTGTTTCATGATCCTCAAAAAGATTTAAGACCTAACTCCAATTTATGGAATTAGGAACCTTAATACCTTGAGGGTCTGGACCTAATTTACTAGAAAAACTGCTTGATTGCAAGAACTGTGAACAGGTCATTGCTGAGTCAGAAGCTGGCAGGAGTGTCACCAGTAAACTGTTTTTTTAAATGAACTTTTGGCATTTGGAGGGGCATTTCTCAGGCATTTGTTAGGGTTTCTGGGGAAGGGTATGCTTCCAATCATGATGAAGAAGTAGAAAGGAGTTTGCTCGGTGGCTGGCTAAGTTCCTGTTGAACTAATCTTTTAATGCTGTTGAGATTTAATCACATTATTAATTTAATTACATTGTCAAAGGTGCCTAGAGCCTTGGTCTTTTAATTTTTATTGAAATTGAAATAGAATCATAGAATCACAGAATATCAGGGTTGGAAGGGACCTCAGGAGGTCATCTAGTCCAACCCCCTGCTCAAAGCAGGACCAATTAAGTCATCCCAGCCATGGCTTTGTCAAGCCTGACCTTAAAAACCTCTAAGGAAGGAGATTCCACCACCTCCCTAGGTAACCCATTCCAGTGCTTCACCACCCTCCTAGTGAAAAAGTTTTTCCTAATATCCAACCTAAGCCTCCCCCACTGCAACTTGAGACCATTACTCCTTGTTCTGTCATCTGGTACCACTGAGAACAGTCTAGATCCATCCTCTTTGGAACCCCCTTTCAGGTAGTTGAAAGCAGTTATCAAATCTCCCCTTATTCTTCTCTTCTGTGGACTAAACAATCCCAGTTCCCTCAGGCTCTCCTCATAAGTCATGTGCTCCAGCCCCCTAATCATTTTGCTGCCCTCTGCTGGACTCTTTCCAATTTTTCTACATCCTTCTTGTAGCGTGGGGCCCAAAACTGGGCACAGTATTCCAGATGAGGCCTCACCAATGTCGAACAGAGGGGAATGATCACATCCCTTGATCTGCTGGCAATGCCCCTACTTATACAGCCCAAAATGCCGTTAGTCTTCTTGGCAACAAGGGCACACTGTCGACTCATGTCCAGCTTTTCGTCCACTGTAACCCCTAGGTCCTTTTCTGCAGAACTGCTTCCTAGCCATTCGGTCCCTTGTATGTAACAGTGAATGGGATTCTTCCGTCCTAAGTGCAGGACTCTGCACTTGTCTTGCAGAACCTCATCAGGTTTCTTTTGGCCCGATCCTCTAATTTGACTGGGTCCCTCTGTATCCTATCCCTACCCTCCAGCGTATCTACCACTCCTCCCAGTTTAGTGTCAAATACATAAATAAACCCTAAAAAGTGCTCAGTTTGAAGCTATGGTCCTCCTTACTCTGAGGGCCTGAGAAGCAGGAAGTGACTGACTAGAAATGGACTCATTCATCTTCAGTCTCCAAAAAGAAAAGCAAGATATAAAGCAAGCAGCACATATAGTGAAAACTGAACTGAATTTTGAGAAATTATTTCAGTTTGGGTAATCTAAGGTATTATTAGGAACAGAGATATGAACAGTTGGAGGATTGTTTTTTCTTTTATTTTCTTTTTCTTTTTTAAACTGTCTAGTTATTAACCTGTTAGTATCCCTTTAAGTGTTTCTTATTGCTCATTCTTTTTGCCTAATGTTCAAAATTAAGCCCTCATATATGCTTTCCACACTGAAGTTTATAACCTCGGCCTACACAAGTCCAGCACAGAAAGATCTACCGCCTCCAGGCAGAACGAGGAAGCTCTTTAAAGATGAATCATTTTCATAAATGAGTGCAGAGGGAGGTCAGGCCAGGGGACACAGAAGGTTACATGTGTGGCTGAGATAAGACCTCATTCATCCTCCTCTTACTGTCAGGCCTTGATGGGTGAACATTGCCTTGAGCTCCCATAAAACATGTTTGCAGAAAACTTGCAGGTGGTTCATAAAAAAGTCCAAACTGTTACCACAAAATTTATCTCCCAACTGCTGGATCTGTTTGTAGTAGAAGTGAAGGATCTCAGATCGAAATTAAGTATTGTAGACTGACTTATATGGGCACAGAGGACTGAAAAATCCAACCCGCTATCCAAACACTGCACTAAAAATGTCAAAGTATTTGTAGTGCTGACATCTTGACAAGATACTGTATGAGACTGTTAAAGGTAAAACAACAACAACACAAGAATGTGAGCTGTTTACAGGGAACTTCTCCCTGGGGTAAGGATGTGGCTGGTTGATGAGAGACTTTTATTGAGGAAATCCAATTTGTACTTGCTGTAAAACTGTTTCAAAAAAGTTTCAAGGGTCTTTCGCTACCCTGGTACCCAATTGCACGGCTGCTTTGAAAAGGGTGTCATTGTTTTTCCCTGTTTTTCAAGCAGAGCAAGACATTCAGACAGACATAAACAGGCCTGTGTGTTGGAGGGAGGAGAGAGGAAAGTTAAACAGAATGCATCAGACTGACAGCAAATACCATCAGATTGACAGCAAATACCATCAGATTGACAGTTTGATTCTGATTGGATGCTTATCCACTAAGGCCCAGATCCTCATAGGTATTTAGGCAGCTAACACCCATGGGGAGTTAGGCAACTAATACCTTTGAGGATCTGAGCCTAAAGGCCTAATCCAAAGCCTGTTGAAGTCAATGGAAGTTTCTTCAACAGGCTTTGGGTCAGACCCTAAGAAGACTCAACGGAGAGCACCTACTGCTTTCATATAAGGGCCCCAAGAGCCATCAGATGGTAACAGCTTTTGGTCCCTACCAACCTGCACAGCTGGAAATGGAAGGCTCTGTATCTCATTACAGTTCCCTGCATCGTCCTGTCCTCCTCCTCAAGGAAATGCAAAGTTAGTGCACAAAGCTTAGCTTCAACTTGTTTGCTTATTGTTTGTTATTTATAGGTTTTAAGGCCGGAAGGCACTGTCATCTTCTAGTCTCACCTTCTGCATAACCCAGGTGTAGTGGGGTGGTCACCCCACTCCTGCCCAGAGGGGTTAAAAGCAGCCCTGGGGAGGGCTGTGGCTGGGGAAAGGCTGATTGGAGAAGCAGCCTCAGCTGTGGCCATGCCCCAATCAGGGCCCAGCTGGCCCTTAGAAGAGGGCAGTGGGCCAGGGAGAGTCTCTCTCTCTGCCTGTAGAGAGAGAAGGGCCTGGCTGCTGGGGGGCTGAACAGGGTGCCTGAGTGGAGCAGGGCTGGAGAAAGGCTAGAGGAGCTGGGGGAGCTCCAGCCTGGAAACTCCCCAGGCTGCAGGCCTTGATAAAGGCCGGAAAAGTACTAGGGTTGCAGAGGCAGCAGGTTCAAACCCCCCTTGCCAGTGATGAGTGGCATTTACACTGCAGTGTGCCCCAGTGAAAGGGAGCTAGATCAAGACTGACAGTAGCCATAGTCTGAGGCGACGTGGGGATAGAGAGTGGGGGTTCCCCAGGGAGGGGAGACCCAGATCTGTGGGGGTACTACCAGGGGGCAGCACCCCAGCCTGAAAGGGGCACCAGGGTCCAGGAGGGATTCAGGCCCAGTGGCAAGCGGGACACTGGCCTGCAGAGGGCACTCCTGAATCAAGAAGCTAATTCCCAGGAGGCGCCGCAGGGGCGAGTCCCGCCCCATGACAACGGACCATAGAATTTTCACCCTGTGATTCCTGCACTGAGCCTATAATTGCACTGGATCATATATTGCAGGGGTCACGCTGACCAATATTATCTCATTGGTTCCTTGTACTCCCCAATCTGACTGTCTGTATATATCTGCTGTCTCTTATATTGTAATTAGACTGTAAGCTCTTTGGGGCAGGGACTGTCTTTGTTGTTGTTTTTCTATGTTTGCACAGTGCCTAGCAAAGGGGGTCCTGGCCCAGGCCTGGGATTCTTAGGTGCCACTCTCATACAAATAATAAGCAATAATAATAATAGATCAATGATGTTATGCAAACATGTTGGGCTTGATTGTGCCACCAGAGACACTTGTGCCCGTTGAAATCAATGCATCCATGGAATTGCACCGACATCACTAAGGACAGAATTTGGCCTCTAGCTATTCCTGAAGACATAGACAATGCAGGGTGGGTTAAGAATGGGATGGAAATATTAATCATGAATTATTTGCTTTGGGGCCTGTAAGTCAGATCTGCAACAATACTTTAGGGGGGATTTTTTTGTTTTGTTTTTACAGTAGTTTAAACGAGGTCAGTGTGCATTATTGCCACAATTGCAGTAGTATTCCTGAGCCAGCAGGGACTGTGAAGTTTCAGTGAATTGCCTTTATTACACTCTTGCATCAGGAACATAATGGATTTAGCTGGTCCCTCAGAGAGTTCCCATCAGGGCCGCCGAGAGAATTCAGGGGGTCTGGGGTCTTCGGCAGCGGGTTTCGGGGCGGAAGGATCCCCCGCCACGGGTCTTCGGGGCACTTTGGCGGCAGGTCCCGGAGCGGAAGGACCTCCCACCTCCGAAGACCCGGAACTGAAGACGCTCCGGGGGGCCGGGCCCCACGAGAGTCTTCCAGAGCCCCCGGAGTGAGAGAAGGACCCCGCTCCAGGGGCCCTGAAAAACTCTCGTGGGGGGCTGGGACAAATTGCCCCACTCCCCCCCAGGCAGCCCTGGTTCCCATGCCCTGTCTGTTTCCATGTCTCTTTCTAGCCTACTTCCGCTGACCTCTGTCGACCTTCCTTTTAGATATACTTGGTGCCCAGAAGATGGCGCTATGCCATAATAACCACTGGGCCTATTGCAGTAGCACTGTTCCCAACAGGAAGAATCATGGCAATTTCCAGCTGTTGTGAATGGTTCTCAGGGATCCTTCTGATCCTGAGGCAGGATCCAGCAAAGTGCAGGACACCTCTCAGGACAGGGCCTATTGGTTTTAATGAGAGCTGAGGGCACATAATATCTTGCAACATGCATTTGGCACCTCTCAGAACTGTACACCCTGCTAAACACCCAGTGCCTCACTGCAGCCATTTCCAGGAGAGGTGTGTGTGCGCTCACCGACCTTGGCTCGGTTTTGCAGCACATTATCCCATCATGTAGCTCACAAGACTGGAATTGGAGCAGAGTTCCGCAGCTCAGTGAATGGGAAATGAGGAGCCCCTCAACTGGTGCAAAATCCCAAAGCAATTGGGAACCACCCGTCTGTCGTGTCATTTGTGTCTAGAGAGATTTAATCCCGCAAACGGCTGCAGTGTCTCCTTTGGGGCTCAAGGGCAGCTTTCATTCTCAATAAATGTCAGTGGCGATTTAAGTGGCGGAACGCAGGCTAGCAGGGAACTACTGTTTCATGACATGGTACTTAATGAGGCCGACTGGTAAATAAATGCCAGGTGATTAGAGAGTGATGACATCTCCCTGCAGATTTCTGAGTAATTGCATTTATTAGCCCCAAAAGGAATTTCCATATCACCTGCAATGAAGCTTAGATGACAGAGATAATTAGGTCTCCACTCTCAGCAACTTTATAGGTACTTATTTTTTAATTTGCCTTCCCACTACATAGTAATTATCAGAAGCGCGATCAGCCCTCCCACGTTAAAACCTGCTGGCGATAGCTAAGGGGAGGAGAACTCCACAAGGTCCTCCCTGCTGAGTCCCTCAACTGCTGCTAGGGCTTTCTCTTTTGGTGCAAATCTACCCCAGGGGTGGTGGAAGATGTGACCGCCCGTGTCTTCAAATGGTTTGGTCCCTCTGCACTTAGTTGCACAGCCTCACTTTTGTTCAATTTCTGTCTGCTGGCAGACCAATCAAGCCACCACAGCAGACGCCTGTGCTTAAATCAGCTCCCCCTGCCTCTGTCTCCTTCTCCGCTGGGTCCAAATAGAACGTGTGTTTCTCTGGTCGCCGCCTTGCCCACGGCACCATGGGCCCACTGCCCACCTGCGTTCCAACCCGTGATGATCCTGCCCTAGGTGGAGCCCTCAACAGTCCCAGGAAGGGGTCGGAATGGAGCCACAAAGGCAATCTCCCACCCTCCTGCTTCCATGCAGGAAAAGTGAGAATACCCTGATGGGGCAAGATGACTTGTCTCTATGTAATTCAGTGCTCAGCACTGATTATGTATGTAAAGAGGGACTCACATGGCATTTGAATGACACAGGTTAGTACAGGACCTTGAGTGTTGTAATTTGCACACTTGCAAATATAGATCGCAAGGCGTTTTGCAAAGGAGGTAGGTAGTGTTATTCAATGGAGGAAACTGAGGCACGGGGAGATGAAACGACTTGCCCAAGGTCACCCCCCAAGCTAGTGGCAGAGCCAGGAATAGATCCCCAGTCTTAGCCCCAGTCTAGTGCTCTATCCACTAGGTAGCACTGCCTCCAATAAAAAAAGAGGTAGGACAATCTCAGATGCTTGAAACATGCAAGCACACACATTGCACAAATTCCGAATGAGGGGACTCTGTGTGGGGGTTTATGCAGAGCCCAACCACTCCATACGTTAGGACTGCAGATTCCTCCCGCAGGCATGCCATCTACCCAGCAGTTTCTGCTGCACTGAGATCTGTCTCCATCCCCTATCAATCATCACAGACCATAAAGAAGAGGATTCAGAGGCATCTGCTTTCTCTGTCCATGCAGCTACCCAGGTTAAAGGAAAGTGAGACGCTGTTTGGGTTACTTGCGTTACATTTCTCCTGTCCCACGCAGAACAGTCTCTGTCTGTGCCCGAGCAGAGGGAGGAGGTTATTTCAGCAGAGAAATATGAAGAAACAGCAATGGGGATAAGTGTCAGAATATATATTTTGATAGATACTGATGGTTCCTCCGTTGGTGGAATCAAATCGAACGTGTCTGAGCCAGAGTGAGAAAATATCTAACATTACATTTGAGGAAGTCCCTTCCTCTCCTAACAGGCTGAGTTAAACAAAACACTCATGTGGGTATTAAAACATAACGAAAATATCGGTCTGACTGGAAGGGGTCCAGAACTTTGTGAAATACTTTTTACTAATGTCATTTCCTCACTGTAGCAACAGAGCCAGCTTCAGCAATTAACTCTTTGGTCCCAAAAACCCTAGGCTGCATCTCTCCTTTAAACATCGAAGCCAATGGGTTTTTGCCAGTTGACATCAGCTCAGGATCTAGCACCTCTGTTTGAAATATCAGGCCACAGGGTGATTCCCTGCAGCTCTGTGCCAACCTGGTGAGATGGTCCACAAACAAAAAGACCGCTAGAAAACAATGCCGGTAACAAGCTGTCATTTCTGACATATTATAGAATCGCTCCATTACCAGAGAGAAAGATTTCAGCCCTTGTCATGGGCAGGGCAAGCGGGTTTCTTTGTACATCTCTCTCCCCAGCCTGCTGCTCATGACTGAGACAAGCAGTCTGGGTGCATTTGAAAGCCCCTAATGGGGGCTCTGCTCTGTTTTGCCCTGAGTTACAGAGGTTTAAATCCAGAGGGGCCAGATTCTGATCTTATTGATGCCGGTATAAATCTGGAGTAACTTTACCTAAGTCAATGAAGTTACTTTGCATTTGGCTTGGTGTGAGAGCAGAATTTCGCCCCTTGCCTGTAAACCAACAGCCAGATTCTCCCCTTACTCTCCAGTTTAGTATCAATGTAACTCCATTGACTTACTTTGGATCAATTCCTCTCAGGGAGCCAGCTGCAAAAAAAATCAGTCTCCTAGCAAAATACTGGACTCAGCCGATCCTGGCTGGGGCTGCCTGATTGACTGCACTTCCTCATTGGTGAGGGGGAAAGCAAAGCTGCTACTTTAGCCAGCAGCAGCTAGAGCTTCCTGGCTGCTCAATTTGCTTCATGCTGCAGCTGGACTTGGTCTTGTTTCCTGTGCCTGCTCCAGTTCCTGCCCTTCGCCATCCATAACACGGCTGGCTCTGACCCGCCGCTGTGTTTCCTGACCATGGCTCTAGCTCGCCCTTGGCTCTGGTATTTGGCTTCTGATCCCTGGTTCTGACCCTCTGCTCTGCTCTCACCTATGCTGCTGGGTGACCCACGGCTCTGATTCCTGACTCTGGCTCTGCTCCGCTCTAACCGCCAGGCCTGGCTACCCCAATGGTTCTGATCATTAGGCCTGACTGCCCTCATCTAGGCCATAATCCTGGTCCTTCAAACTGTACCATGCAGATGGACCTGTAGAGCTCTGTTAACTTCAGAGCATTTGTCTACGTGCTCCAGGATGCAGGATCAGGCCATAGACAAAGGTAAGAAATGCAACCTTGCTTGCTGATAAGGGCTAAATTCTACCTTCCTTCCACTAAGTAATACCTCATTCCATGAGCAGAGCCACTGGCTTCATTTAGACTGGTTGCAGAATAGGGTACTACCCCCATGTGAATAATGATGGGAGAATCTGGCTGTATATTAACAGATGCTGATGTAAATGATGAGCTCATAAGCAGGGAATTGGAGCCAGTGAGGTGGTGACCTAGACAGAAAGCATAAGGATTTTTAGACTACTAGAACTATATATTTTGGGGAAACATGAAGTGTCCGTGGGAGATGAGCTGCATCTCTACTGGACGCAAGCAAAGAGGCTGCTGACACGGGAAATTACCTGGACATTGCCCAACATTTCTTTAAATAGAGAGGACTTTGGAGGGAAATCCCTGAATCTTAGGGTAATGTGTTTTACTGGCTATTGTCACAAAGGCTAGCAAGACGTAATAAATCAAAGGAGGATGTTAATATATATATATATATATATAAAGCTGACTATCTTGTATGCACATGGTAAGGACCTATTTAACAGTGCAGCTCAGTGTTACACATGTCTGAGGAAAATAGAAGCAGGATAAAGGCCATGGATGAACCAAATGAAATGAGTGCAGATAAAAAGACACCAAGATACTTAGTTTACCAGGTTTACTAATCTAGAAAGGCTGGGCATTACAGGGATTTTCCTACAAGGGGAATTTTCAGAAGCTCTTAGCTCCTATTGAATTCAATTGGAGTTTTTCCATTGGTTTCAAAAGGAGCAGAGTAAAGCTAATGCTAAGCACTTTTAACACTCCCATCATCCTACTTGTGCAGCCATTTCACAGGACCCAAGTACAGCACGCTTGTCCCCTGTTCCGCTTATAACATGGTTCCAATTGGTAGTGGAAGGAGGGACCCCCACCGTTTTCGGTAAGGAGGCTATTGTGCTGGATGTGGCCCTGTGAGAGGCAGCCATTTGGTGAGGCCTGGGGGAGGATCTGGCTGCAGGAGTTCAGAGAGTTGGATGCACAAAGAGTTGTGTGAGCAATGCCTTTTGTTTTGATCCATGGAGGCTTGTGGGACCCCAATGGCACAGAAAATTTGGGGCCTGACCTAATCTCAAATCACCAACCGAGCCCCATTTGAAGCCAAGTTTCTCTTGTTTTAAAGAGAATTGTACACGGTTTGGGGGACGTTCCCATAACAAAGAAGCGCCAGGTTTACTCACGATTGGGCCCAGGTTGGTGAAATGAGCCACTGATGGCCATAACAATGCCTTGTCCTTCCATCTCCCATCTCATAGCACTTAGTGAATGCTAATAAACTGAGCCCCCCCACCCCACCCCACCCCACTCACCCTGTTGAGGAGACAAGTATTATTATGGATCCTCTTTTTAACAGACAGAGAACCATACGCAGAGGGAGTTACATAAGTGACTTTGGCTGCCTCCGTTTTTCGGGTGTTCCACATGTTCACCACCTTAGAAGCATGCTTGTTGGAGTGAGGATGTTCAGCATTTTCTGTTAAGTCAGGCCCCCTGCTGGTCTCAACACTATTCCAGAATCACTAGTTGCTTTAGGGAAAATTGTCCAACTGTTGCAAAACCATCTGCTGATATTGGGTGCCTCGCTGGAGTCAATGGTGTCCCACCCAGAGACCTGAATATTTGGCTACTGCACTGGATTTAGGAGACTCAGGAGACCTGGCCTCTATTCCCAGCTTGGCCACTGGCCGGCTTGGTGACCTTGGGCAAATCACTTCCCCTCTCCGCACCTCAGTTTGCCCATTTCTAAAAGGGGATGATACTGACCTCCTTTGTGGAGAGCTTTGAGATCTACTGATAAAAAGTGCTGTGGAAGAGTTGGGTGTTATTGTTTACTAGAACAAATCCATAGCGGAGCCAAGGGAGAGTTCCCGGCTTTAACCATTTCCTTTCCAGCCTTCAAACTTGTCTGACTTCTTAGTTTGATGTCAGATGAATGTGGCTAGTGGCTGGATTTTGCTGCAAACTTTTCACACCGTTCTACAGCTTTAAAGCTCTCCCCTCCCTTCCTTGCAGCTTCAATTTTCCTAGCACCTGCTCCGTGCCCATCCTGACTATTTTGGTATCAGAGCCCTCTCGATTGCACCTCTTGTCTACTAAACACCCTCTCTGTTATCTCTCTCCTCATCATTACCTGCCTGCTTCTCTATAACCCTCATCTGACAATCCCTCTTTTCTCCTTTGTTTATGGTTTTTAATGTCCTTCTCCTGCTGTTCCATTCTAATTCCCTTGGATATAACTGGCCAGATCTTCAGTTAGTGTACCTTGTCATAGCTCCATCAAGGTCAGTGGAGCTAACCCAATTCCCAGCGGCTGAGGACCAGGCCTCACATGCCATATAAATAACTACATGACATAATTTTGAAACTACCTACCAAAGGTCCATTGTGATATGTCGGTAGGAGTGATACTATATAAAATAAAGTCTATGGACTAGATCCCATGTGCTGTAAATCAGAGTAGCTGCTCTGGTTTATCAATGGAGTTACGCTTATTTACACCAGCTGAGGATCTGGATCTGGCCTTACTATTACTAATATGCTCGTTCATTTTATTGTAGAACCAGACGGGACTATAGAGAAACGTCCCTCCGTTTAACAATACACAGTATCAGAAAGGTAAGTAGGAGAGCAGGAAATCGGGCTCTTTCAAAATTCCAAACAACATCTGTTCCTCATTTATGAAAATTACAGTGTCTTCTTCAGCCCCTTAACCCTTTAGGCCACTTTGTATCTGTGCCTGCATAGTTTATGAGCTTTATCTCCAGAAGGCTTTCGATGAGTGAAACTTGATATGGAGAGTGAATTTCTCATTCTGACCCCCTCCAAGGAACAGTGGAGAGATTTATTCCAACAACCCCCGTATTCCCCGAGACGCTCCAGCTGAAGGTCGTGTCAACATTTCCATTGTAAAACCCTCTTTTCTGAGGGTGTCTTTCCTCCCGCCTGGAATTGGATGGACGAGGCCTCAGCTTGGAAACAATTTTGTTTCTGAAACCAAATTTGGATACTTGCGCATTGCCAGTTTTTATATCATCAAAGTGATGGTGAGGAAAGTTCAGCCAAGATTTTTCCAGTGATTCAGAGTGTTTCGGTTGTTAGGGTGTCCATCGTGAGATGGCTGGCTTTCAGAAAGTGCTGCGCATCCGCAAGGAGGGGTGGGAGCTCCTGGAGAATAGGGGGAGGCGGAGAGATAGGAGGGGGACTGAAGGGAGGTGCTGAGACTCAGCGATGGGGGAGGGGTTGGGGAGCCGGGACAATTTTTATAGTGGGAGAGCTGAGAGCCATTGAACCAAACTGTAAACCCTGAATATAATTATATTGGCATTGCAAAAGGTTCAGAAAAGGGCAACAAAAATGATTAGGGGTCTGGAATGGCTTCCATATGAGGAGAGATTAATAAGATTGGGACTTTTCAGCTTGGAAAAGAGACAACTAAGGGGGGGGGGATATGATAGAGGTCTATAAAATCATGATGGGTGTGGAGAAAGTAAATAAGGAAGTGTTATTTACTCCTTCTCATAACACAAGAACTAGGGGTTACCCAATGAAATTAATAGGCAGCAGGTTTAAAACAAACAAAAGGAAGTTGTTGGGTTTTTTTCACACAATGCACAGTCAACCTGTGGAAATCTTTGCCAGAGGATGTTTTGAAGGCCAAGAATATAACAGGGTTCAAAAAAGAACTAAATAAATTCATGGAGGATAGGTCTATCAATGGCTATTAGCCAGGATGGGCAGGGATGGTGTCCCTAGCCTCTGTTTCTCAGAAGCTGGGAATGGGCGACAGGGGATGGATCACTTGATGATTATCTGTTCTGTTCATTCCCTCTGAAGCTCCTGGCATTGGCCACTGTTGGAAGACAGGATACTGGGCTAGATGGACCTTTGATCTGACCCAGTCTGGCCATTCTTATGTTCTTATAATGGAATCTACTTCAAGCCAGGGGGTGCGGCCACACCCCCAGCATCCCTGGTTCCAGCACCTATGAGGCTGGGAAGGAAGCCAGCTGGCTCTAGGTTGGAACAGATGGTCCCGGGGATCCTAACTGTTTTTAGACCCATTTCGGCCACTCTGGGTCCTGCTGTCTGCTCTTCAGACCAATCCTGGGCCACGTGACAGCCACTCTGACTCCTCCATTTCTGACCCTCACCTCCACTCTGGGTGTGCACAAGTGTACATGGGACAGAGCCCCCACAATATTTCCCTAACAGGGGCACTAGCTCTCCCTGCCCTGCCCCCCCGCCCCAACCCCAGTTCTACCACCCTGGGCACCTGACCTCCAGAGATCAGGTTCCTTCTAAGATGTTTCAGGCTGAACACCCAAATACTAAGGAACTATAATCATTCTGGAAAATCTTGGCTCTTGTTTTTATATATATATATATATATATATATATATATATATCTTTCTTTCTTTCTTATCCAAGCAGGCTAAAAATTCAATTGAAATAGACATGGCCATTAGTCTGAGATGTGGGATTTCTGGGGGGAGGGGACGGACTTTAAACAAGACTCATCCTTTCATTTTAGTAAAGTAGTCCCTGACCATCCTGAATATGTTGAGCTGAAATAAAGCATAGAGGAGGGTTTGCTGAGCGGAGCTGGGTCGGGGAGCACGTGCTGCACCCTGTAAAAAAGTGGCAGAGTTCCCGCTCCTGGTGTGTGCTCCTCTTGCGTTCATGGAGTAATTCTAGCTGAGTCAGGAATTCCACACCCCTCCCTCCTCCACCCCTATGTAGGCTGCACTTTACACGCCACAAGATAGCCCCGAGTGCTCTTAGTCATTCAACAGCAACAAAAGCACACATATAATAGGCCTAAATTCTGCGCTCAGTTGCAAGCACAAAATGAATGGGATTACACAAGGGAAAGTGAGAGCAGAATTTTGTCCCCTGTATCTTTTGCCAAGAACTCACAGTGCTGTTCAGGGAGGGCCTGTCTGTAATGCACTCTATGGTGGTATGATTTCTAAAGCTCACTAACGTGTTGCACATTAACTGGTCCGTGTAGACCCCACTGGTGTGCATTAAAGGTTCCCTAGTGCCTTTTAGCCTAGCGCTATTTCAAACAGCACAACATTAAAGCCCACCAGTAGAATTTACATGGACCAGTTAATGTGCAACAATACCTTAAGGCCTGATCCCAAACCCATAAAGTTAATGGAAAAGACTCCTTCGCTGGGCTTTGGATCAGGCTCTTAAACAGTACAGCCTAACTTCAGAACTCTTCTCAAATAATTAAGAACAGTTAGCAGCAGCAGCAGGAAACACAGAGTCATAGATTCTAAGGCCAGAAGGGACCAATAATCTGACCACCTGCATAAACAGGTGACGGAATAATTCCTGTTTGAACTAGAGCATATCTTTTAGAAACATATTCAGAACCTCAGCCAAATGTTAAATGTTGGCAGCACAGACTGGGGCAGCACAGATAGTAACGGAAATCGAGTTACGTAATCAAAGCATATCGGGATAAAAATCTGTTCCCAATCAAATCAGTGGAGATTTTTTCCATCAGCATCAGTATGACTACCAGGATGTTCTCCATAATGATTATTACTCTACCTCAGGAACCAATCCATGTAACAAACCTCGATGCCAACTCTGCCCACATATTTACACCAGCGACACCATCACAGGACCTAACCAGATCAGCCACAACATCACCGGTTCATTCATTTGCACATCCACCAATGTAATATATGCCATCATATGCCAGCAATGCCCTTCTGCTATGTACATCGGCCAAACTGGACAGTCTCTAAGGAAAAGGATAAATGGACACAAATCAGATATTAGGAATGGCAATATACAAAAACCTGTAGGAGAATGCTTCAATCTCCCTGGCCACACAATAGCAGATTTAAAGGCAGCCATGCTGCAGCAAAAAAACTTCAGGACCAGACTCCAAAGAGAAACTGCTGAGCTTCAGTTCATCTGCAAATTTGACACCATCAGCTCAGGATTAAACAAAGACTGTGAATGGCTAGCCAGCTACAAAAGCAGTTTCTCCTCCCTTGGTGTTCACACCTCAACTGCTAGAAGAGAGCTTCATCCTCCCTGATTGAACTAACCTCCTTATCTCGACTGATTCTTGCCTGCATATTTATACCTGCCTCTGGAAATTTCCACCACATGCATCTGACAAAGTGGGTATTCACCCACGAAAGCTCATGCTCCAATACTTCTGTTAGTCTATAAGGTGCCACAGGACTCTTTGTTGCTTTTTACAGATCCAGACTAACATGGCTACCCCTCTGATACATAATTATTAGTAAGGCATGAATCTGATTGGACAACTCACCACTGCAAAAGCTGCATCAATGAGCTGCAGCAGAAGGGAATCGGATTCAGCAGTGCAAATGCACGGGCATTATAAGGACAGCTCTCCGGAGAATAGCGATTCTAGTTCGTGACAGCTTCCAAAGTTTGGAAATTTGTTTTCATTCCACATTGGAACAAAACCGAAACCTTTTGAATGTTCTCATGAAATGGAATTGTGTCAAAATTGTGGTTTCCAAATAAAAAACATGAGCTTTTCGACTTGGGTCTCTGTCTCTCTTTATCTGAGAAGGGAGCCCTGGACCTCAAAAAATGTTGTTGAAACTGATACATCTCCACAGAATGTTTTGGCATCAATGAATAAATGGTCAATTTGCACAACAGAGAGCAGGAGATAGCAGGAACCCCCAAGGATCTCTACTAGGACCTGTGCTGTTCAACATATTCTGGAAAAGAGAATGAACAGTGAGTTGACAAAATTTGCAGACTATACAAATACTGTAGTATATTATTCAAGATAGTTAAGTCCAAAGCTGTCAGAGAAGAGCTACAAAGAGATCTCACTATAGTGGGTAACAAAATGTCAGATGATATTCAATGCTGATAAATACAAAGTAATGCACGTTGGAAAAAAATAATTCCAACTGTATGTACAAAATGATGAGGCCTAAATTAGCTGTTGCCACTCAAGCAAGAGATCTTGGAGTCATCATGGAGAGTTCTCTGAAAATATCTGCAGCGGTCAAAAAAAAAAAAAAAAAGAAAAACCAGCAGAATGTTAGAAACTGTTAGACGAGCAGGAGTACTTGTGGCACCTTAGAGACTAACCAATTTATTTCAGCATGAGCTTTCGTGGGCTACAGCCCATCCGAAGCAGTGAGCTGTAGCCCACGAAAGCTCATCCTGAAATAAATTTGTTAGTCTCTAAGGTGCCACAAGTACTCCTGTTCTTTTTGCGGATACAAACTAACACGGCTGCTACTCTGAGAAACTGTTAGGAAAGTGACGCATAATAAGACTGAAAATATCGTAATGCCATGATATTAATCTATAGTACACCCACACTTTGAACACTTTGTGCAGTTCTGGTCACCCTATCTCAAAAAAGATATATTAGAATTGAAGAAAATACAGAGAAGGGCAACAAAATTTATTAAGGTATGGAACAGCTTCCATATGAGGAGAGATTGAAAAAGACTGGGACTGTTCAGCTTGGAAAAGGTGGGTAGTGGAAGGTGTTGATCATTGTAGCAGTGGAGATGTGTCTACAGGTTTTGCATCTGTTGTTCTAGCAGAGTCTGGTGCCACTTTAAGTTGGTGTGTCCTGGTCTGTGGGGAGCTTGCTTCTGATGACGGGGTTGTTTGAAGGCCAGAAGAGGGGGGTTAGGAAAGAAATCTTTCCTGGACCTTGTAGCTTTCAACCACCCTCCCTCAACCTCTCTGAGGCCATTATCAGAAGCTCCCCACAGTCCAGGACACACTTAAAGGGGGGGAATGGTAAATCAGTTGAATGTCAGATTTTAGTGTTTCTCAACTTTTTTTTTATGAAAAAACATCAACATTTGCAAAGTTTTCAACAAAATCTAAAAACAGAAATACCTTCGGGGGGTTTTCAGTTTTTGAAACCACTACCAATTTTGGGGGGAGTCATTTTTAAATGTTTTTCTCTACTTCCTTTCCCTTTTTTGTGTCTTCTCCCATTTACTCACATTTTTCTGTTTACTGTTTTGCCACTGAAAAGGTGTGGGGAGGAAGTGAGAGAAAGGGCAGAAAAAGCCAAACACTGGAAACCTGGAGGGGGGGAGGGGCAATTTCTGTTTGTTTTTTGTTGAAAAATCTGAAAATTTGGGGAGGGAGGGACAAAAAAAATGTGGAAAATTTTTAAAGGCCATTTTTCTTTTTAAGACTTTCAAACAAAAATAATTTTGACCAGCTTTACTCCAGAGAGTTTGATTTCCAATTCCATGCTCGTTCCTCTACAGGACACTGCCCCCTCAGGCCTGCTAGGGTACGGCTACACCGCAGTTAAAAACCTGAGGCGGGCCTGAACCAGCTGCGGCAGGCTCATGGGGCCCAAGCGATGGGGCTATTGAACTGCAGTGTAGACCTCCAGGCTTGAGCTGCAGCCCAAGCTCTGGGATGCTCCCACCACACAGGATCCTAGAGCCCAAGTTCCAGCCCAAGCCCTAACCAATCAGCTGATTTGCTAAAGAGCTGGAGTAATTTAGGAGCAGAATCATAGGACTGGAAGGAAGCTCTAGAGGTTATCTGCCATGAGTACAGAGGACTATCGGATATGGGCTAAGTATTATCTAGACCATCCCTGACAGGTGTTTGTCTAACCTGCTCTTAAACATCTCCAACGATGGAGATTCCACAACCTCCTCAGGCAATTCATTCCAGTGCTTAACCACCCTGACAGTTAGAAAAATTTTCCTAATGTTCCTAAACTGCTCTTGTTTCAATTGAAGTCCATTGCTCCTTGTCCTATCCTCAGGCGTTAGGGAGAACATTTTTTCTCTCTCCTCCTTGTAACAACCTTTTTTTGCACTTGAAAACAGTTATGTCCCCCCGTCATTCTTCTCTTCTCCAGACTAAACAAACCCAACTTTTTCAATCTTCCCATCATACGTCATGTTTTCTAGACCTTTAATCGCTTTAGTTGCTTTTCTCTGGACTCTCTCTAATTTGTCCACATCCTTCCTGAAATGTAGTGCTCGGAACTGGACACAGTACTCCAGTTGAGGCCTAATCAGAGCAGAGTCTTGCTTAAACACTCCTGCTAATACATCCCAAAATGATGTTTGATTTTTTTGCAACAGTGTTACACTGTTGACTCATATTTAGCTTGTGATCCTTTATGACCTCCAGATCACATTCTGAAGTACTCCTTCCTAGGCAGTCATTTCCCATTTTGTATATGTGCAACTGATTACTTCTTCCTAAGTGGAGTACTTTCCATTTGTCCGTATTGAATTTCATCCTAACCATTTCTCCAGTTTGTCCAGATCATTTTGAAGTTTAATGCTACCCTCCAAAGCACTTGCAACCTCTCCCAGCTTGGTATCATCCACAAACTTTATAAGTGTACTCTCTATACCATTATCTAAACCATTGATGAAGCTGTTGAACAGAACCTGACCTACAACTTATCCCTGCAGGACCCCACTTGATACGCCTTTCCAGCTGGACTGTGAACCACTGATAACTACTCTCTGGGGACCATTTTCCAACCAGTTATGCACCTACCTTAGAGTAGCTCCATCTAGGTCAGTGGTGGACAACCTATGACCCACCAGGGTAATCCACTGGCAGACCACGAGACAGTTTGTTTACATTGACCGTCCACAGGCATGGCCGCCCGCAGCTCCCAGTGGTTGAGGTTTGCTGTTCCTGACCAATGGGACCAATGGGAGCTGCGGGAAGCAGGCTTCAGGTTGCCCACCACTGATCTAGGTTGTATTTGCCTAGTTTGTTTATAGGGAGGTTTCGTGAAACAGTATCAGCCTTACTAACATCAAGATATACCCAGGGGTGAAAGTAATTTAAAGGACTTACTGGTATTCCAGAGCCCTGAGCAGGAGGCGCGGCCTCAACCAGAAGAGGTGTGGCCTCAACTGGAAGAGGTGGGGCCTTTAAATACTCGGGCCCTTTAAATCAAGATTTAAAGGCCAGGGGCTCTGGCTGCAGCTTGGAGCCCTGGGCCTTTAAATCATGCTGGAGCTACCAGCTGCAGAGGCGGCTGGGAACCCTGGGGCTTGGGGTGATTTAAAGGGCCCAGGACTTTGGCTGCTGCTATCGCAATGGAGCTCCAGACCCTTTAAATCGCGGAAGGAGCCCTGCCGCTGCTACCCCAGGGCTCCGGCAGTGGGGCTCGGGCGGTACTTTAAAGGGCCTAGGGCTCCAGCCGCTGCAGGAAGCCCCTGGACCCTTTAAATCGCCAGCCTGGGGAATGCAGTCCAGTCCGGCATGACATCCTGGCTTACTTTCACCTCTGGATATACCACATCTACTGCTTTCCCCCATCCACAAGGGTTACCCTCTCAAAGAAAGCTATTAGGTTGGTTTGACATAATTTGTTTTTGACAAATCCATGCTGACTATTACTTATCACCTTATTATCTTCTAGGTCAGTGGTTCTTAAACTAGAGCTGCCACTTGTTCAGGGAAAGCCCAGGGTTGTGAGTTCAATCCCGGAGGGGGCCATTTGGGGATTGGTTCCCCTTTGAGCAGGGGGTTGGACTAGATGATCTCTTGAGGTCCCTTCCAACTCTAATAATCTATGATTCTAAAGTTGAAATAAAAGCTTTTGATGGTGTTGATTCTACAGAGGGATTCCATGTGCCCTCAGAATGCACAATAGGCTGGTCCTGTGAATGCTATCAAAAGCCTTCTCAAAGTCTATGAAATTTATGTAGAGTTGCCATTGCCATTCTAAGCATTGTTCTATTATGTTTCATAGAGTGAAGATCTGGTCTGTGCTTCCACGCCCTTTCCGAAAACCGGCTTGCTCTTTTCTGAGAACGCTATCAACTCTTTTCTGAGAACGCTGGACTGTGATCTTACACAATACTTTGTTTGGCGCAGATAAAAGTGTGATATCACATCAGCTATTACAATCACTGAGAGTTCCTTTCTTTGGTATCTTTTCTATAACGCCATTAGTATACTCATCTGGAACTTTTTCCCTTTCCCAGACTGATGTAAATAGAGGGACCAGGATAGATGCTGCTAATTTAGAATTTACCTTGAACAATTCTGCATTCAAGTTATCTTATATAAAAATTATATTCTATTATGGATCCTATTTATTTTTTAAAAAATACATATTGTTTTTTGGAACCGACGGGCAATGTACGAAATGGGGAAGCTAGCTCAGGTCACAGCAGAGATGAGACGCTACACGTTACACATCCTGGGTGCCAGTGAGAGCAGAATATATTATATTTATAATATAAATCCTATTATATTTATAAAATATAAAGAAGGGGAAATAAATCAAATATATGGGCTACAGCCCTTGAAAACAGCAAGATTTTAAATGCAGTGAACATGACAGGACGTCGAAGTGTGAATTTAAAAATGGTGATGAGGCAGTGTTGCCTGTCAGGATTATCTCTTTCCAGGAAGAATTTGAAACACCTCTGCTGTCAGGCATGATTGAAGTTGACCTCACGTGTAGAGTCAGAATTGGGCAATTTTTGGAAGTGGCAATTGAGAGATTAAAAATATCCCCCCCTTTTCCCTCCATGCTGTTTTCAGAGCAGGACACAATGAGTTTCACTTGCAAAACTCCAAACACACCTGTTGTGCCTGCACAAAAAGCCCTGCATTCAACATCTGGGCATGCAATAAGCCCTTGGACATGAATGAATTAATCCTTGTGGCAATAACTCGGGACCCAATCCTACCATGTGCTGAAGGAAATCAGTGGGAGTGGAGGACACTCAGGGCCAGATTTTAAAAAGTATTTAGGCACTTGAAGATGCGGGTGGATGCCAAAGTTTTTGAAAATGTCACCAGGTGCCTAGCTGCATCTTTACATGGTTAAATGCTGTTAAAAATGTGGCCTCAGGACCCAACAATGTTGCTCAGCTCCTTGCCAGACAGGGTCCTTAGAACTTAGGGGTTCCTCACTCTTAGTCCATCAAGCCAGGCTTAAGGCAGCCAACCCAGACTGCATGCATGGATGCTCTGGCCACGTTCCCTTGGGCACAGCATTATGCTCCAGGTTTGTTTGTTTTTTTGGTTCAACCAGTTGTGCCCTCGTTTGCAAAGTGCGGCCCCAAGGCCTGATCCTGCAAGGCACAGAGGGGGCCTCATCAGGTGAACACCACTCCCAACAGAGCCAATAATACCTCTCATGGTCTCTAGTCAGAAGATGCACTAAGGCCTTGTCTACACTTCAAACGCTACCATGGCACGGCTACGCCACTGTAGCACTTCAGTGTTGATTCTGATGAGAGGGATTCGCCCCTCAGCATAGATAACCCGCCTCCCCAAGAGTTGGAAGAAATTTTTGGCTGACCTAGTGCTGTCTAAGAAAGGTCATCTTAACTACCCCACTCAGGGTGTAGCGGATTTTTCACACCCCCGACCAATGTAATTAAACTGACCTACTTTTCTAGTGGAGACTAAGCTTAAGGCTCAGCATTACAGGCCTGATCCAAAGCCGATGGAAAGCCTTCCACTGATTTCAAGGGGCTAAAGATCAGGCCCTAAAACCTTGACTAACTTGCTTTAAAAGCGTCTCTCCCCAAAATGAATCCAGGATAGGGAGCTCTGCAAACACACAGCTGGCTACGTTCCCAGCTCCCTCCCCCAAACTTTCTACTGGTGATTTCTGGTGGGGTGTTTTTTAATTGTATTACTATTTGATTTAATTGCAATTAATTTTAATTGCTTGTTTAATTGAATTGAAATGCCGTGGAGATTAAATGTGCACACGATGGGGTGTAATTAACGTGATGGCGTTGGCACAATCTGGCTGGCGCGGAGCAAAGGCTTGTGCGCCCTGTCGGTGACTCACCCCTTTTCTTTTCTGCCTGTGCTCAGTGGCACGAGTCTGGAAGACCTGTGCAGCAGGGTCTGGTTTTGCAAGAGGCGCTGCCCAATGGCAGGCTGAGATGAGTTTCCAGGTGGCATTGCTGAATCTTGCCTTGCTTTGGAGGGTTTAATTGTGCTACCTTGTTGAATGAGTGGGGGGGCCCTGAGCTAATAAAATTACCAGCGAGGAAAACAGCCTTTGAATCAAGGGAAGTAAGATGAATCCATTCACATAAAGTTCCCTTTTGCAAGTGCATGTTAAGCTGTCTGATGCGTTCTATCAAGCAATCATACTAGGAGAGGGGCAAATTCAATCTGTCCATTGTATCAGCAAAACAGTGAATGTTTTCACATCATCATTTAAAAAGCTGATTAAAGCGTTTTGATTTTCCTAACCCCAGGCCTTCTTATTAGCAGGAGGGTGCATGGACCTCTCCAAGTTTTAACTCCCTTCCTCCCCCAAAGTGGTGTGTCTAATCGCAGTCTGTGTGAAAGGTGAGGGCGTGTTAGTCAAGACAATGAAATGTTCTGCATATTCAGGCACCCTGGAAAAAGCTCAGGGCTTTGCTTGTCCCTCACTGCTCCACCCTGACACTCCCTAGGAGCAACACAACGTGATCTGTGAGATAATCCCTCCAAGGGAGAAATAATAATAATACAAAAAAAAAATCAACCACACACAGGGCAATTTAGGATCTCTGTATATGGAAAGTGGGTCGGATTTGTGCAACCACAGATTTCTGCAGAGGTGCCAAGCTGGCAGAACTGGATCCGATAAGATCTTTCAGATTTCAACTGTTAAGATCAGGGAGTCTCCCTTTTATAGACTTTATGGGATAGATGCAAATAGGTAACTTGAACCAGTTTCTTATCTCATTTATAGCCCTGCTAATCCAGAGTAACTCTTCGATTTGGATGGAGTTAACTGGATTTACACTGACCAAGTGAGTGGGACATGCTAGCCAGAGTAGGAGTGTTTTACTTTGCACACAAGGAGCAGGGCAATGGAGAGGCGGACCCCATGGCTGTGATTTTTAAGGGCCTAGTCCTGCAAGTTGCTGCATGGTAATATGCATCCTCATCCCCCGGTCAGCTAACTGGGAATTGAGTGCTCAGTATGTTGCTGGTTTGGGTGAGATGGACTAAGGGAGGCAGAAGCTCATAAAGAGGCTGATTCAAAGCCAGCAGAAGTCTTTGGGGAGACTTCAACGGGTCTTGGAGCAAGCCCTCTCTATTGGAACCAAGTCCATCATTCGAAAACCAAAGCTTAGAACTCCACCCACATACCATTGCAACAGGGGAAAGAGCAGTGAGGCATGTGAATCCATCCTGCCCACCACCAATTGTAATCTCGCTGCTGCTGTCAGCATAAACTGCAGGCAACCGTGGCTTGGTCAATTGAGAGAGATTGTGTCATGTTTCCCTCTTCTTTTTTAGCCAGTGAAATATTAAGAACTTAGGAATACGCTGACAAAGTTATAAAGCAGGCAGAAATACCCTTTAACTCCTCCAGACAACTGCCCTGCTTCCCAAAGAACCCAACCCAGGGTGTTGCAGGGCACTTAAAAGGATTGCACTGCCATATAAACAGTGACAAATTGTAGATTAAGAAAAAGCCTATTTGTGTGACAGATGCAGTCCTCACCGCCAAATGGATTCATCTGTCATTGCTACATGATTGCTCCCTTTCCGTTAAAAGTCCCCTAAGAAAAATGTAAATCCTATGTAAATCCTTTGTTATCACCCGACAATGTGCACATCACAAGCTTTAGAACACAGGTCCATTTGTCTCCAATCTGCGCAACTCCTCTTTCAAATTTCAAGGTCTTAGCATCTCAGGAGCAAGGGGGCAGGAGCAGTTGAAAGCCCCCTGGGACAGGTTGTGTGAGGAAAAGTGCTGGAGGGGGAGAAGGAGCCGGAATCTCTCTAATGAGGAGCTGGTTTTACTGCTTGAAATCATACCAGCTTCAGTTTGGAGTAAGTTCACTCCAGGTTCACAAATACTTTGCCATTAACAGAACGTGCATGGAGTCATTATAACACACTGGTAGCTCCCGTAAATGCAGACATTCTTTCGGTACATACCTACTGCATATTTTTGAAATATGTACAGCACTTGTATGTTAGAGACATTACTTGGTAGCATATTGCATTTATACCTAGCTCCTTTTCATCATGAATATCAAAGCACTTTTAGCAGTATCCTTTAAGCCCTGCAAAACACTCCTGTCCAAGGGCTTGATCCTGAAAGGTGCTTTGCATCTGCAGTTCTCTTGGGCTTCAGGACCTGTCACAGGCGCTCAGCATTTCTCAGGATGAGACTGTAAAGTAGGAGCTAGACCAGTAATCCATTTTACAGATGGGTAAACTGAGGCTCAAATCAGTTATATTTATTTAATGGTTAGATGGCTTGCCCAAAGATTCACAGCAGCATGTTAGTGGCAGGCAGAGAAGGAAATAGAATCCAGGAGTCCTGATTGCCAGACCTGGGTTCTAATCACTGGATTTGCTGTCAAAATTGCAATAAAAATCAACCACCTTGACTTTCTCTTTGTGAATTATATCCCTGTAGGCTGATTATAGTACGTAGGGGTCATTTCTTGGTCTCCTCTCTTGTGTAGGAGGTACTGTGCTTAGATGCATGAATGCCGGGTATGGTTGGTTTGCCTACAGGGTGATAAACCAAAGATGAATGAATAAAATAAAGACAGTGTTCACCGCCAGGCCAGCTCTTCCTTGTTGTTTCCTTCTTCTATCCAGTATACTTTGCATTCATCTTTTTCAGCTTAGTAATCAAGCTGTGTGATTAGAGATGGAGAGCGATATGGCTGAATGGAGAGCGAGACACTGCCCAACAGCCAGGAGCGGAAAAGAGAATTTATTTCCCCAAGTTTAGGAAGATCATGTAAGGGTGGAGTAAAGCTGAGCCACAAAGGCCTTATGTTAAATTACCCTCAGCTCAAAAAATTCAATAGTCTATTCCATTCTTCACCCTGGAGTGTCCTATTCATATCACATAAGCACAGGATTTATGAGCAGAAAATTTTCAATGGAGATTTTATTGGTCAGATGTGGCAGCCCTTATTCACATGAATAGCCATTGACTTCAGCAAGGCTAATCACACGCTGTAGGACTGGGACCTTGGTGATGGAAGATTTTTTTTTTTAAACTGTTTATTGAGCACTGTCCAAAGTACCTGTCTGGTTGTCCCAACCAGAATCAGGCACACAAGTTCAGAAGCACACAACTGTGGTCAGCCGTGGGCCCTAAAGCTATGTGATCTTTTCTAACCTCAGGAACAATTCAAGAGCTGGGGAAAGGTTGAGTTCATCTTTTATCCAATGTGGTTTCATCCATCCCTAGCCAGGGCACGCTCGATTCTGTTTAAGTTGGTGCTTGAAAACAATTGTTCATTTGGAAGCAGTATTGGCTTCTATCACTTTCAGCTGGATAATTGAGACTGTAAACCATGGCCCAAATTCTACCCTGAATTCTCTTATGTGGCTCGCGCTCAAGGCGATGGGCGCTACATAGCTGTATCCGAGGGCAAAAGTCAGCTCCGTGAAAAGAAAGTTTGTAATAAAATTAACCTAGCTAAAGTCTATCACCCAGACATCATTTGGGCACTTTACGGTGCTCGCTCTACCCTTTGAAAAACTATTTATTTCAGCTGAAATTTTCAAACCTGCCTAAGATATTCGGATTCTCAGTTCCCATCCAAAATAATAGGAAACGGGGCCAAGATTCTCAAAGAGATTTAGGTACCTCATGCCTCTGAGGGCCTTGGTGGTGCCTTGGCTTTGAAAATCTCAGCCTTCATTTTTGGCTAAGCGCTTACAATGACATAATGCTGTATGGAGTTCTAGACACGCATCGATCATGGGAAACCAGCTATTCACTTGAGGCCAGGTTCTACTCTCAGCTATAGGTATGTAACTGCTGCTCAGGCCAATGGGAGTTGCACGCAAATCATATAACACTGAAAACCCACCACCTGCTAACACTGCAGCAGAGTGGTACCCAAGACACCATGCTTTCCTCCTATCCCTAGGTCAGGAAAGAGCGCCAATACCTCTGCTATCGCTGGGTGCCATCACTAGGTAAATGATGAATTTTTGGAAGGAACTGCATCTGAAGGAAAAATATTGACCCTTTGTGTTAGCTGGCTAATTCCACCATGGGCTTCTGTATTCCAGTTTGCCTAGAGCAGTGAAAGATGCTAACCCCTGACTGTTTATATTGTCCTCCCGCCTCCCCTGTTACCCGCTATTGTTTTCCCACACTCAGGTGCCTCACATATTCCAAGGTAAGTTGTAAACTGTTAGCCTGGGTTCCTAACTGGGAGTAGGTGTGAAGGTGCTTTAGAAAACCCCACTAGGTGTGTATCTGCATCTTTAGGCGTCTAAATACACTTAACAATCTGGTCCCAAGTGACTTGCCCAAGGTTATACAGGAAATCTGGGGCAGAGCTGGGAACTAAACACAGGTTGACCAAGTCCAAGGGCTGGTCTACACTACAGGGGGGGATCTATCTAAGATACACAACTTCAGCTATGCTATTCTCGTAGCTGAAGTCTAAATATCTTAGTTTGACTTACCTGACCCTCCTCATGGCGGCGAGTTGACTGCCGCGGCTCCCCCTTCGACGCTGCTTACTCCTCCCGCCGAGGTGGAGTACGGGCGTCGATTCGCGGATCGATTTATCGCGTCTAGACGAGATGTGATAAATCGATCCCCGATAGCTCGATTACTGTGGGCAGTATAGACGTACCCTAAGGCTAGTCGCCTAACCACCGGACCATCCGTCCTTTCCCACCTGCTGCCTTCTCAGCAACCGGAGACTTAGGGGTAGCCCCAGCCATGCTGCTGCCAGATACCTCTAAGTTACCCCCCTACCTAATGGAACCTAGGCCAGTGGAGTATGGGGGAGAGCAGAGTGGAGACCTGACGCGTCTCCTGTGCTGGGAGGGAGGCGAGGCAGGTGGTTTAAGACCCAGACCCAACACACTTGCAAAAGCAAAACGTTCTCCTTTTAATTTCTGCCAGCCTCGTTGTCCCAGATGGGCCCCAGCCAAGGCCTCAATCCTTCCTGAGTGCTCCTATCGCTCCCTTTGTGGCTCTGCTGCTTCAGAAGACAAGGGGAACAGCCCAGGCCCACTCACTCCATCAGGGCCCAACCCACGGCTCTCGGGGTTTGTCAAAGTGTCCAGACCAGTTATTATTACACTTTCCCCTGGGTCACTTCCTACCAGACTGGAGCTCTTCTGTTTGGGGCATGGCCAGTGGCTTACGAGTCTCCCCTGGTCTGATAAGGCCCCATTCAAAGCAGCCTCTTTTAGAGCTTGCCGCCTCCAATGGCAGAGGTGGGGCAGGAGGGAATCCAGATCCCTGCTGCTAGGGAAGCCTTAACAAAGCTTTAGCCACTCCTATCCCAGCTCCCAGCATCAGCCTTGCTTGCTGGTACAGCCCACAGCTCCTTCCCCCTCTTTTCCTGGGCTGTCACTGTCCTTTTAAACTATTCCTCCACCTGAAGCATGTCCTGCACCTTCTGAGGGGTGGGGCCTCCCGAGAATAGTATTTCTCTCTTCCTTGCCCTGGTTCAATGTGGGGTCTGTAAGCCCCATCACAAACTATTATGTACCACCTTTAATGGCAGCGATTGAAAGCCCCAGTACTCTGCATCGGCATGTAGGGAGTTCACATGTGCAACTATAATGGTAACATACTTTTGTAATGACAACATCTGAAATGTCCTAATGAAGCCTCTGGCCATGTTATTCCTACACTAGACATTTATGCACTGATAAGGTAGCAAGGCTAGTCTCTTGCGACATCCCATCCATGGTATAACAGGCCCAGACAACTCATGGCCCAAAAGCTGGAACATGCATTGACCAGTCATGCATTTGCAGGTCTCTTTGCCTCACTTTCTGAAATGAAACAGGTCTCGCCGGGCCTCGTTGTATAATTTAGAAAACTCTCCCAGTCACATTTTTTTCCCCGGGCGTCCCAATATTTGCATCTATCACCGCTCATCTCACAAATTTAAATATTTCTGCATGACACTCTGATAGACAGGAGAGGGGGAAAAAAATAAAAACCCCACACAAAACCTTTCTCAAAGTAACAGAACTACAGAGCTTTTCAAACTTCCTGTTTCATAGCCCTGATAGAAAAAGTACACCGAGTTCCCATGAAGCACCCTCCTGACATTTCCAGCCTTATTAGCCAGTTTTCACACTGACTTCAATCAACCTCTTTAATCCTCCAAGGAAAGAGCATTTTTAATTCACCGATTGGCTGATAAGCTTGAAGCCAAAAAAATGATTTACACGTAGATGAATTGTGCTTACAAGATGGAACTTCGAGCATTAGAAGCGGATCTGAATTTCCTATCTGTCATTTTATTTGCCACATTCATTTTTGCTCTGCCATTACCCTTGCTGATTATGATCTTTCAGCGCTATTGGGCTCCTGCTTCCACAGTTTTTAATCTGCCTTTAATCCCATAGATTTTAAATATTCCCCGGCACCGAGAGACTGGAGGCAATTAACTGCCCTTCTGATGCTCTCCTTATCAGTTGCCTCCTTGTATCTCTCAGAAGCAGCCTCAAGACACTTCCAGGCTGACAAATACTACCAGCATTTCTGATGAAGCAGCCGCAGCAAATGCAATGTGAAGTCCAGCTTTGTAACCTGCCTCTAAAAAGATCTAGTCATTCAAAATTAAATAAATAAATGTGGCACAGGCCCCTGAATTGCTGTTGCATTTTAACTCAGCCTGAACTGCAACAAACAGATGCTCACCGCATGTTTTTAGACAGATCTGCATGTTTTTAGACAGTTGCCTGTTGTTTCGAAGGGTATTTTCAATCTATTCCCATCTGATTGCTTTTTCAAGTAGAAATAATATGGCTGGTGTCCTAGACCCATCTGGGCATTTATGCTGCCCAGCGAATGGTTTCATGGAACGCAATGGGATATTTGGATCTGGACGGGGTGTCAATTTTTCTACATGTCTAAGTGATTTCCATTCATACTTGAACTAATTTAGACTGTGCAAACTCAACTCTGTCCAACCTCTGATAGTAAAAATGAAGAATCAAATCAGTGTGATGCAGCTCACCAAAAGGAGGTGTTTTCCATTGAAGATCATCTGTTTATTGACTAACAAATACATTTATATAACCTTTCAGGACTGCTTTTTGCTCAAACAGGCCACATGCCCTTAGCTGGGAGATGTATTGAACTAAATTCCAAAGCTCCAATTTTTCCACTCCCTTGTGCTTTGTGTAGTCATTTACACCTGTGCAAAATAAATGCACAGGTGTAAGTGGCCACACACATTGCAAAGCAGTAGGGAATCCAGCCCTATTCCTGTCTCTGATGCAGTAACATGTACAGTCAGCTTTAGCATGAAGACTTTGATCAAAGCAATTCTCTACATGATTCATAAAATTCACTTTATTGCTATTCTAGGCTCTGAAAGTGTTACAAAAGGGGACAAGTTCACACTCGTTAATGATCCAGTCTTAGCCTGTTCTCAAGGATAGTTATGGGGAAGTCCTATTCTTCCATTAAAAAAAATATGGAACGGCTGTATACATCAGATTTCAAACAGACATAGAGGCTCAGATCCTCAGCTGGTGTAACTCCATGGGTTTTAATGGAGGTAGGCTGATTTGCACTAGCTGACTAACTCCATAGGTATCAAATAAGCTCTGTCCATTCATTTTGGATGAGTAGCTCCACTGAGTTCAACAGAGCTATGAACATTTACACCAGCAGAGGGTCTGGCTCTGAACGTTTATGTATTGATTTGTGTTACAACGTTATGCATTCCATTCTAGCCAGTTTGCTATCTTATGCCCATTGCTGTGACAAAGTGAGCACCTGATTGACGTTAGTGGGGGAGAAAAAAATCTATTTGACTTGTGTCTCAAAACAGAGTGGTAGAATTTTGGAAGGATGTACTAGGGTCTCTCCGTGTTCCGCTGGATCTATCGCTCCATTCCAAAGGGAATGCTTTCAGAGTGCAAGCAACATATTTACATTATTATCAGGCCATAATTTATAGCTTGCCATCTTTAGGGCAGGTAGAGTAGAGGGAGCAACCGGGTAAGAGTCCCTGTCTTCATGCTTCAGTCTGAAACGATTATCTCTAAGGGTAAAGACGCAGCTCAATCTCTTTTCTCAGTCAGTCCTCGTCTCTCTGCAAAGAAGTCCAAATGTGGTGGCGGGTTTGGAACATGTGTCCCCTAGGAATTAGAGTGACGCATTTATTTCCCAGGCATCATCAAAAAAGGGGTAACAGAAGGAAATAACTTTGGGGCATTGCTGGACTAAAGGTAGATTTACAAGTCCCCTATTGTAAAGCCCTTCATTTCCTAGGCTGTTTTTTATTTCGGATTTGTCCCCCGTTGGAGTGCCTGCTCCACAGGCCTGCTCCACATTTCACTGAAGTCCGTGGAAAGACTTCCATCGATTTCAATGCTTACTGGAGCGTGCTGTATACGGGGGAAGTGTGAGGTCTCACATTTACTTAGACTGTTC